>NC_086171.1:85338626-90138626 GCF_023053635.1 Elgaria multicarinata webbii
TCTTTTCACATGAAAATCCATGCATATTTCCATACATATTTTTTCCAAATCTATGCATCAATCATGCACATTTTTAAAATGTATGCATTTTTAAAATATACTTATTTTGAAATGTACTCATTTTTTTAAAAATGCATGCATATATTTTTTATTGGACCGGACCTTTGCAGCGGATTGCATCTCAGTCCATGTTCAGTTTGGAGGATGCAAACTGGATAAAATCTTGATCAAAAATGAAGTGAAACGAAATTCTCATACATCCCTCCTAGAGATCTTGAGAGTGAGCTGACTGATCCAATCATTGTCTAAACTGCAGTTAAGGCTCCTCATGTATAGGAAAGCTTTTTGAATGATATATTATTGCTAACCATTAATCAGGTTTTTCTAAGCTGTATCCATGTATTAAGACAGAACATCAGAAAGCTAATTATTTGGAGATAATTACCTTAGTTTTACATAGAATTGCCTTTACACACAACTAAGGTTTAACGTTATTCCTTCTGCCTTTCTGGGTGGTTCTATAAGAAATTACGTTGGAACAGCATTTCTGTGGGATCTGTTAAGTGGCTATAGAGGTCATAGTCCACTCTATTACCCTATTATCATCAGCAAACTAATGTTGAAAATAGGAGGTTCTATCTCTACTCCTAGAAAATTATTATTTTTCTCATTGCTTCTGGATTCATGGGGCAAATAGGAGAGGGGATGAGGAGCAGCTTAAATGAATACCCCTCTGAAGCTTGTAAACAGTGATCTAACTCAATTTAATAAAATGCTTGTCATTGGGTTAAAATACAAAATTTCTACTTACAAAAATGATTTCTTATTCCAATTTTATACCCTGATATCCCCCCAAACTCCTTTAATCATAATACCAATTAAATAGACAAGGTCACTCCAATTGATCAAATGCTTCTTTTAAATCTAAATATTTTGTTCATTCATTCATTGTCTTTCTAACCCACCCAATAACAAATATTCTCTGGGTGGAATACAACATTTAAAAGGCTGAAATGCAATTCAGCCAGTTAAAAGGTAAAATTAAATGCAAGTATTTAAAAGAAGAGGAATGGGAATAGATAAAGATATATAAGAACGGCCATACAATCTAGAACTAAGTTTCTAAAATGCCTAGGACGGGAGGGGGTGTCTTTACCTGGCACCAAAAAGATAACCATATAGGCACCAGGTGAACCTCTTGGGTGGAATTAAAATGAATCTTTATGGGGGAAAGCAATATTGGGGTAACCCTAAAACAGCCCCATGTAGACTGAACATGCTCAGAGGTCACAGAATTCTGACTAATAGTTTGGAGATAGTGGAAAATTGGATAGGAGGAGGAATGGAATAGAGTATCCTGGAGGATGGGTTGACTGACTAATTGGAACCACGAACAAGAGCACTTCATGCTGCAACATTTTGTTGGCGTACCCATTTATCTCCTACAAAAATTATCTGAGAGGACTTGATCACACCATGAAATTGAAGAAGTGAAAGTGTTGAACGTGCTTATGAATGCTGTTTTGTTATCTTAAAAGGTTATGATTTTAAGAGAGACAGCTTAATCTCTGTGAACTGAAGTAATAATTCTTGTTTATGTGTTGTACTTTACATGCAAAACAAGAAACAAGAAAAAAAGAACTGCTATTTACCCATTCTTTATCTTATATAAGGTGCCCCAATACTCTCACGTTTTAAAAGACTGATACATTTTCTTACTGACAGCTAGGATCACTTCTCAAAAAAAAGTGAAGATGTCTAGCTGGTGCCATCTTCATTTCCCATGGATGCTTCTGGGCTACATGATGGGCTCAGTTATGTTCTTAGGCACTGAAGATGGTGGATGGATGCAGACTGATGCTTTCCTCTGTAGCATACCTAGCCACCAAGAAAAAATGGGACAGAAATGGGCCTTGAAAAACGGTGGGGTTCGAATGATTTATTTAGTGTGTTGTAGCTCAGAAGCTACTGCTATCTTGTATACTGCTGTCTTTGGGCAGGTTACATGTCCTTTGTAACTAGCCACACCTTTCATGGCAGCCAGTTTGTGGTAGCGCCCAGCAGAGTTTCTCAAATCACCAAATGTGCCCATAGGCCCAAAATGATGGCCTACTCATATGCCTATAACAGCCACTTGCAATTAAAGAGATGAAGAATCCAATAGTAATAAACATCAAGACACGTACAATGAGGCTGAGTATTATTCCCACCAGTGCACATCTTCAACAGAGCTGAGGAGAGGTGGATTTGGAGAACTTTTGAGGTGATCAAATCTGTATGACGTTTGAGGTACAGATGGGTTAATTAGAATTAGAGGACATGGCAGAGGGTTTTCCCTTTTGTTTTGCTTTCTAAATTTGTTAAAATTCTGCCTATGGGTGGCCTTGAATGCCCCTGTGAACAATGGCACATATTGCCATAGTGTTGTTTCAAGGGGCATTCTTGGGGGGCGGGGCGGGAATATGACTGCCCCAAAGTGAACTTTTCATTTCATTCAGCAGCCAGGGTGATGTGCTCAGCCACAACACTGCTTGGAAAAGCAGCTTAGTACTTCAAGTTTCTAAAAGTACACAAAGAAAAAGGAAAGGAAAGGAAAGGAAAAATTAAAAAGAAACTTTTGGCCACCTCATCTAAACACACCTTACACAAAAAAACTTTCCCCCAAACCACACACACAATTAAAGAAGCTGTCTTTTAAGAGCAAAATGATTAAACAACTGTTTTTGTCCGAAATAACACATCAGGTTGATATACACATCACACTTCCTTTTTAAATATTTAGAAAGCTTCCCATTTATAGTTCAGAAACACAATGTACAATATTTAGCCAAGAGCAACCTCTGAGACTAGTTCTTAGGTTTTAAAGCTTTGTGTAATTCAGAATCCCAAAGTCATCCCAAGAGTAAATCCACCAATTTCATTAGAATTATAATGTGAAAGATTTTCTCCCAAATTGCCTTGATCTCTCTTCAAAGCACACAACAGCCTCCTTACTAATCAGCTGAAACCACATTTAAGTCTGCATCAAAAAGGGGACAATTTTAGGGTGGAGGGGAATGCATATTTTATGTTGGATTATCCATTAGTATGTTCAGTGCTGCTCTGATGTGAAGTGAACAAAACTTCCTATGGAAACACAGCCAGTATCCACTACTGACCAATCCCATTATATAATTCTTCAGTGTTCCCATCCTTTTCCAGGCAAGGCCTCTTCGATGTTCAGTATAGTATTCAGCTTGTGAGAAAGACAGGCTGAAATTTCATCTTTCATTTTAAAATTGCTGTTAGGCTTCATATTTAATAAAGCAATCCTAATCTGGGTGACAGATACACCACCATTATGCTGACATCCACCATATCCTATGTATTCTCTGGCCAAGATGAGAGGATAGAAACACCAGAAATGCCTACACCCACAGGAAAATGTCAGACAAGCTTCCTGGCATAATTCCACTGCACCCAAACAGGGGCAGAACCTTCAACGCTTTGAGTGCCAGTTTTGGCAGAAAAATAGAAAGTAAGGGCCTTGCTAGACCAGGGGTTAGCGCAGTGCAAGGCCTGTGCTCGTCCCTGTGCGTCCAAATGATGCACAGGGGATCACGGCCTCAGCCAGGGCTTGAGCCGCCCTGGAACTGCGCTAACCAGAACCATCTGTTGCGTGGTTCTTCCCGCAGTCCCAGCCACAGGTCGGGCTGAGGCCAGGACCACGCGCGCATGGACAGGTCCACTGCTTTTCCTGGCTACCGCACTTACACACGAGTAACCGATAAAAGCGGCGGACGGGCTGCAGCGCTCCCGCCGCCACCGAGTCCCCGGCCTCCGTTTCCCACCCCATGTCCCCGGCCTCCGTTTCCCGCCCCCCCCATGTCCCTGGCCTGTGTTGGCCTCTGCTGCTGAGTCCCCGGCCTGTGATGCCCAGTGCTACCATATCCCCCGGCCAGGCATCACAGGCTGGGGACTCAGCGGCAGAGGCCAACACAGGCCAGGGACATGGGGGGGGGGGCGGGAAACGGAGGCCGGGGACATGGGGGGCGGGAAATGGAGGCTGGGGACATTGGGGGGGAATTGTGGGCGGGGGACATCGGACATCGCAGGTGTGGGGCGGGTGGGGGAAGGAAAATGGGGCCATGGGGGGGAGGAGAAGGAGACTTTTAAAAAAAACCTACTTACCTTTCCTGGCTCTTGTGCTGCTGCTGCCTCTTTAAAAATAAAAAAATGGCGGCCGCAACAGCTCTCCTCCAGAGCTCGTTGTGGCTCACGTGTAAATAAGCGTGAGATCTCGCATTATTCATAACGCAAGTTCTCCCCTCCTCTCCCCCAGATTTTCAACCAGGTCTAGCAAGGCCCTAACTCAAAGAGATAAATGGAGATGGATGCAGCCAATGGTGTCACTACAACATTGTTTGGCATTGGCTTGCCCCCAGTGTCACAACACACAGACCACACCACAGTACCACCATTCCAACAGCAACAGTGGTACACTGACTCAGTAGGGCTGGACATGGGACTTGGAAGCTGGAGAAAGATGTTTGTATCTCACCGGGGGAAAGTAAGGGGAATGCCTTTGGACCCCTCTCCTCCCCATGGCAACCCATATGACCAAAGCATCTCTGTGTTGTCTGTTAGGCTGGCCCTGCTGAGTAGCTTCACAGAAGGTTGCAGCACCCCATCGTCACCTCCCTCATCATCCCCTCTCCCTCCACTCACTGCCTTAGCTGACTATCTCATGGACTCTGGCAGTAGCTGCAGCTCACCTATGCATGGACCCTGAGTGAGAAACTTGCCCCTCCAAGTCTAAGAAACATGATTTCACGCCTTGTGTAGTTTGGCCCTCAGTGTAGCAATCAGCTGTATGAAGAAAAGAGAAAAAAAACCCAACAACAACCCAGGTACATTAACTAGGCTGTAGCTCTCTCTTGATTATATGCACTATGACAACCCTGAGTTTGTTGCTACGTCAGGTGTGCCCTCCAGATGTTTTAGACTCATCACCCCAGCCAGCACGGCCAATGGTCAGGAATGCTGGGAGTCATCATCAAAAACATCTGGAGGGCACCAAGTTGGATAAAGGTTACCTTAAAAACAAACAAAAAAAGCATTCTGACTCCTCAAATTTTAATCTGACCAGAGAGGAGCTTAGCTCCACCTCTCTCCTTCCCTCTCTGGGCATCAATAGCAGTGGGAAACTTCTGTTTCTGGGGTCTAATGGCAGATGGGTTGTTGCCATAACAGTGCACCAGGTCTTGGATGGGGGAGCAGATCCTTCCCTCCCTCCCTCACACTGGCACTGATGGAGCAGCAGCCACATATGTGGGTGGGGAGAAGCGGACTTGGAGGACCATGGGAGAGAGTTTGGGGAGGGTGCAAAAGAGTCTGTTTGCCAGCCCAATTACAAATCAAATTGAAAAGTGTGTTGAGCCATGTGTGTTTGTGCCAATTCCAACAATGCAGCCCAGTATTGGCTTATTTTGCTTCCCCCGTTGCTCCAATCCTTCCCCTACAAGTACACAGAAACCCCCAAATTGTCTGTTTTCAAGAACACCCAAACAGAATGTATTCCTAGGCAATTAGTCCCAGCTTCCCTCACTGTTGTATAATACAGGGCTAAGAAAATGCATGAAATTCACAATATACCTAGGAGTAAATTATCTAAAGGCCATAATGGCAGGAAGTGTGTGGCATGTATATTTAGTATTTGTTACCAAAATTTACTGCATATAAATTAAGAGAAACTGCCAGAAATGTTCTAATAAATATGAATGAGGATACTTCTCTATGCCCCCCAGAGCTATATTGTGCTGCTGTAACATGGTTCTGTTGCTGGGGGAAAAAAAGTTTCACCTCCTTTAAGTGGAATGAAGCCCTTTAAATCTTGCACACCTTTGTTAATCAGCTAATCCCAATGGACTGATCCAAATTTCAAAGCTCCCAGAGGCAAAGTACAAAGTTAACATGTAGCAGAGAATAATGCCAAGGGACGTGGGTGGAAAATAAGTGAGCACCCACAAGCCTGTGGAAATCGTGTCCCAAGTTACACATAAAGCAACGTACTGTGAATATTTTATAATGTTGGCCTTTCGCCTTCCGCAGTACATACACTGCATGCTAAAATAAAGAAGACAATTCATGTTGATTGCACCCAGGAGCTGGGCAGGAAAATTTCCAGTGGCAGCAAAACTCACTTTGTAAAAGCCATTTCCCAGCATCCTGTGCACCTTTTCCCAATATGCCCCCACACTTTAATGTAACCATGAAACCAGAACATGAATAAGAACAGGCAGCCTCCCCAGCTACAAGTTGGATTATTGGCTTTTTTGAAAACTCAGGGGATGGCCATAACTTATCACGTCCTCCCCAGGGCATATCCAAAATGCATAGAGAGCTGGGCCTAGCAAAGAAAGTTTTGTTGTTAAGTTTAAAGAAAGAATGCTCACACTTTCAGTTACTTCATAATTTCGTTAAGGACAGAAAGCAACACCCCACCCCCCAACACCTTCAAAGAAATTCTCCCCTCCTCTGTATAAAAGAGCCAGGAAAATGGCAGTGTCTTTCCTAGGTGGCAAAGAGTTTCTCAAAATTGGGGGGATGGGGTTCAGCACAGCACTAGTTAAGATCGCATGTGGCAATAATAAGGACCTCTTGAGTAATCTCAATGTTTAATTGAGATGACTGAAGTAGAAATATGTGTTAACTGGGTTTTTCCACTCCCCAGTTTGATTTGACTGTTTTGGACTTAACAACACTTATAATAAAAATATGTAATTTAAAAATGTGATATGTGAAAAGGCCCTGAGGCAGAAATAAGACAGTGTTCCTTATAGTAAAAGATGGTAATAATAGCTACCACTTGGATTCCTTTTAAGGGCACCTCAAATGTGTCATCCGCCTCTCTCTGCCTAATGGTAGGGATGTTCCTACATTATGAGCACATTTCTATTTTATTTATTTATTTAATTTATTTATTTATTTCATTTCTATACCGCCCAATAGCCGAAGCTCTCTGGGCGGTTCACAAAAATTAAAACCACAATAAAACGACCAACAGGTTAAAAGCACAATTACAAAATACAGTATAAAAAGCACAACCAGGATAAAACCACGCAGCAAAATGGATATAAGATTAAAATACAGAGTTAAAAGAGTAAAATTTAAATTTAAGTTAAAATTAAGTGTTAAAATACTGAGTGAATAAAAAGGTCTTCAGCTGGCGACGAAAGCAGTACAGTGTAGGCGCCAGGCAGACCTCACTGGGTAGCTCATTCCACAACCGGGGTGCCACAGCGGAGAAAGCACTCCTTCTAGTAGCCACCTGCCTCACTTCCTTTGCCAGGGGCTCATGGAAAAGGGCCCCTGTAGATGATCTTAAGGTCTGGGCAGGTACATACGGGAGGAGGCGTTCCTTCAGATAGCCTGGCCCCAAGCCATTTAGGGCTTTAAATGTTAATACAAGCACTTTGAATCGGGCCCGGAACTGGACTGGCAGCCAATGAAGCTGGAAAAGGACTGGCGTAATGTGATCTCGCCAGCCAGTCCCTGTTAGTAAACGGGCTGCCCTGTTTTGTACCAGCTGAAGCTTCCGGACCGTTTTCAAAGGCAGCCCCAAGTATAACGCAATGCAGTAATCCAAGCGAGAGGTTATCAGAGCATGGATAACTGTAGCTAGGCTATCTCTGTCCAGATAAGGGCATAGTTGGTATATCAACCTAAGCTGATAAAAGGTGCTCTTTGCCACTGAGTTCACCTGTGCCTCAAGTGACAGTTCTGGATCCAAGAGCACCCCCAGACTACGGACACGATCCTTTAGGGAGAGTGCAACCCCGTCCAGGACAGGGCAAACATCACCTCGCCGGACAGATGAACCACCCGCTAACAGTACCTCCGTCTTGTCTGGATTGAGTCTCAGTTTGTTAGCCCTCATCCAGTCCATTACCATGCCCAGGCACTAGTTCAGAACAGCCACTGCCTCACCTGGGTTTGATGAAAAGGAAAGGTAGAGCTGGGTATCATTCGCATATTGATGACACCTCAGTCCACATCTCCGGATAACCTCCCCCAGCGGCTTCATGTATATGTTAAACAGCACAGGGGATAAAATAGAGCCCTGTGGAACCCTATGGCTTAGGAGCCACGGCACAGAGCAATAATCCCCCAGCACTACCTTCTGGAATCGGCCATCCAAGTAGGAGCGGAACCACTGTAACGCAGTACCTCCAACTCCCAGCTCAGACAACCTATCCAGAAGGATACCACGGTCGATGGTATCGAAGGCCGCTGAGAGGTCTAGGAGAACCAACAGGGTCGCACTCCCCCTGTCTCTCTCCCGACAGAGGTCATCCCACAGGGCGACCAAGGCAGTTTCCGTTCCAAAACCAGGCCTGAAACCCGATTGAAATGGATCTAGATAATCCATTTCATTCAAGAGTGCCTGGAGTTGTCCTGCAACCACCCGCTCAAGCACCTTGCCCAGGAAAGGGATATTAGCCACCAGCCTGTAGTTGTTAACATCCTCCATGTCCAGATTAGGCTTCTTCAGGAGTGGTCTAATTACCACCTCTTTTAAAGAGGCCGGCACCACTCCCTCTCTCAAAGAGGCATTTACAACCTTCTGGACCCAGCCGGCGATCCCCTTCTTATTTGATGTAATGAGCCACGAAGAGCAAGGGTCAAGCACACAGGTGGTTGACCGGACTTGGCCAAGCACCTTGTCCACATCCTTGGGCCTCAATAACTGAAACTTATCCAATAAAACTGAGCTGGACGGCGCTCTGAATGCCTCTACTAGTGGAGCTGCATTAAGTGTGGTGTCCAATTCATGACGAATCTGAGCAACTATCCCAGCCCTATCCATGCTCCCTAGCTGTACTGGCCACTCTTTCTCCTTCCCTTCTTGGTATTCCTTAGTTGTAGGTGTCTTGCGCAACTGCAGAGTTGTCGGTGTCTCACAACTGTGAAATACTGTGATTCACTGCTCACTTCCCTTCCTTTATGGGTATTCCTTAGTTGTAGGTGTGCTTTGTTATTGTAACATGGTAGCTGTCTCACAACAGCAAAATACCATGGCTGTCTGTCCCCTTTTCTTCCTTTCTCCCCACCCCCGGCTACTCCTCTCAACCAACGAATGCGAGAGGCAGTGAGAGTAACTAGCCTGCCATTCCCATTCATAAAAGAAGGCTAGCTACTCTCTATTTCCAAAGCAGTAAATGTGCAATTTCAAAGGGGAGTAAAATTGCTATCACACATTTATGAACAGGAATGGCAAGCTATTTATTTATTTATTTATTTATTACATTTTTATACCGCCCAATAGCCAAAGGTCTCTGGGCGGTTCACAAAAATTAAAACCATTATAAAACAAGTTACTGTCACTGCCTCTCCCCACAGATGCATTTGAAATTTACAGAAAAGGAGTGTGTACTCAAGGTCTCCTCTTAGTTAAGTAATCTGTAATAAGTGATCCTGAGTTTGTACTCTTGCTTAAGAACATAAGAAATGCCTTCCTAGATCAGACCTAAGGTCCACCTAGCCCAGCATATGGATGGGGAAGAAATCTTTTCAGTTTATATTTTAATTCAAACTTACCTAATTTCACACTTTGAACCACTATACAAATCAGAACTCAGTTATCCTCCAAAATTCACACTTCTCCAAATGTTTCAGTGGAGTTTTCCAATCAAAAACTCTATACAAAAATTTGCATATTCAGGGAAATAATGTTTTTAAAGGCATTATATTAGGAAAATTGCTTGCAAAAAATGAATGTATTATGTTAAAATGCATACAAAAATACATATATTGAGAAAAAATGCTTTTGACGTTTTATGCAAACTTTTAAAGAACAACTCTAAAAGTTTGGGATGAACCAAATGTATGACTGAAGATATTCTCAAAGTTCAACATGAATTGAACCTAAGAATGTGAAAATGAAAAAGGAAGAGGAACCAAAATTGACAGATCTGTTCATCCCTAGCAGCATTCTTAGTAAAAAAATCAAATAAAAAAATCCCAACAATCAGCTGTTACTAGATGACCATGAAAAATTGACTGGTGGTCCACTGTGGACCATTCTACATCTTCTGCCTACCCTTGCAAGCCAACAGCTCCTCCTTGTAGCCACCTGTCAGTGTGCTTGCTCCCACTTGTTCAGTGTACAGGTTCTCTGTGTTGTTCCTCCTTTTCAATGTCTGTTTTTAGGAATATTCAGTAGACCAGAGTGTGAAAGCACATTCTGCAGTCACTCTTCCTTCCAGGGAGAACAGGAACTAGATTGCAGTTGGATGGTGAAATAATGAGACGAGACAAGAAGTTGGATTTAAAATAGGGCCACATTTATTTTGGAATACCTGTAAAGGAAGATGGAGGACCATGTGGGCATCCTAACTTGGCCAACGTCTTGGCCATAATTGGGATCAGGCGATCCATTCATATCCCAACCAGTGAAGCGTGTCTATTGCCACCTGTCAGGATTCCCCTTTTGGGGTAGGTAAGCCTTCCGATGTCACTCCTCCTCAGGTTGCAAAACTCTGAGTGAGTAAGTAAGGTTGGCCTAAGAGGTAATGCTTATCCCACCACCTGGCACCACAAGACTCCCAGGTGAGGGCCTCAGGTATTACCAATCACCACAATGGTGCCTAAGAATGCTCACCAACCTTATCCCTGCTCCCGATGCCCGCACGCCTGCCCACAATCAAAATGTGACCAAATTCAACCAATTAGTGTAGTTAATACTCCCCTACTGTCTCACAGTGTGAAGTAGGTGGAAAAACTTCCAAAAGAAATAATTGAGAGCAAAAAAACCCTACTTGGCCTCCCTAGGAGGAATCCTATGGCGATCTTCCACACGTCTCTCTCCTCTCCCCTGCAATTGCCTCACCACAACCAGGCAAGCCAGGCATGGTGTAAGGCCTTTCTTTCAACAAAAGAAAAGAGTCATTGCCAACTCTTGTTGGGTTTCCATAAGCGCAATCACTACTACTGTGGCTGGAATTTGTCAGCTCTCCTGAGGCTGCTTGACATTCACAGCTTTATGAGCAAAATTTATTTATGGGGCAGTGGGGGAGGGGGAGAGTGAGCAACAGATAGACAATGTAGCATCTCTTCCTCTTTCTCAAAGGTCAGTACAGCTCTTACCTTAAACTGCTTGTTAGAAACGTTAAGTTCCATAAATGTGCTTTGCTGCAGTTTTATATGGAGTGGCTTCTATGGAAATAATAATTTTAAAAGAGCAAAGCCACTCAAATGCTTTGCTTGGGCTTGATGTGATTCGCTTCACTGTTCACTTACATTTATCAAGGGTCACCTCAAGTGAATTTTTTGGAAAGGAAAGGAAGAGCATCAGCAATACAAATGTCAATAATCACTCCATCAGCCATCATCAGCAAAATAATGACCCCCACACACAAACACATTACTGTAGTGTAGTGATTAGAGTGTAGTTACCACCTGCTTTTACAAACACTGCTACGGTGCCAGGCATCCCTCAATCATGCTTGGATACAGCTCCAGGTGAGAGCCCCCTTCCAACTGCCATTGCTGAGGCTGTCAGAGGGAAAGGAAGCAGCAGTCAGGCATAGCAGTATTTTATTTATTTATTTATTTATTTATTTATTTATTTATTTATTACATTTTTATACTGCCCAATAGCTGAAGCTCTCTGGGCAGTTCACAAAAATTAAATATTAAATATTAAATGTACGACTCGGCCTGCAAGGGTAGGCTGACCATATTTTGGAAACCAAAAAGGAAGACAATATGGCCACCCTCAAGGAGGCGTGCCCACCTCAACATGCCTCCCCCCAAGGTGGGGCCATCTTGACATGTCCGGCCCCCAAGAGGGCGTGGCCTTTGTCACATGTCTAATTCTACACCTTCTACACTTTTCTTCTGTCTAAACATGCATAGAATTGAACCCTTAGTTATCTTACAGCTGTTGGTGAGTGCAGTTTTACTTATGACAGGGACTTCTTTGTGTTTCCTTTTTTATTATTATCCTTCATAAAAAAACCAATACAACATTTTTCAAAAGAAAATAAAGACTGCTCTGGGTGAGCCTCTTTGGGGAGGATATTTTATAAATAGGGTGCTACAATCGAGAATGCCCCTATCTCCAGAAGGCTGATCTTAATACCTGGGCAACCTCACAATATCCAGCATAAGACAAAGGCCCTTTCTACACCTAAGGGCTATCCCAAGAAAATGGAGGGATCATCCCTGCCTGCTCCCGGGATCCCCCCTGTGTGTCATTTGGATGCACAGGAACAATCCTGGGGTGATCCCAGAAAAAAAGGCAGGTGTAGAAACATCCAAACACATTGTTAAAAGGTTGCATCCAGACATGACAAACATATGGTTATAAGAAATGGCATAAATAACAGCAGCTTCCACCAGAATTGCTCTTCTGCTCTGCTAGCTTGAGGTTATTTCTGATTTGATGGCAACACTAACGTTTGTGAAAGTGTATTTTAGTTTCTTAAAAACCTGGTTAATGCTAGAGGAAGATCTAATGCTGATTTGAAACATTGCAAGGCAACTATGCGAAATAAGGAAGGTGCATAATTTGAGTGCCTTACAAAACAACAATGTTGTCTATGCTGTTTTTTCTCTTTTCAACAACCGTTCCTTACCACAAAGCAAACTGTATTGGTGTACGGTGGAAGAAATTAATAAGCAAAAAGGGAAAGGGTGAAGGCCCAGCCAGGAGGGAACAAGTCTGTGAAGGGCCAAGCCAAGCCGGTGCTGGCTGTGCCACAACTGCGCCGGGAGGGAGGAAGGGAACAAGCCCGGGCAAGGCTGGCTGCTGGTACAAGAGGGCCACGCTGCAGCCACATCTATAGGCCCTGCTGGGAGGAAAGAAAGGAGGAAACAAGCTTGGAAAGGCCCAAGCTGGTGCCTGTTGCACTACGCCACAACTCTGGAGGAAGGGAGCAAGCGAGCCCGTTGCCCAGCCACCACTATGTACCTTTTATTTTGTGCCCTGATGGCCTCCTCCTCTTCTGATGCTCCTGCTGCCTCTGCCACCTTGTTCACTGCCCCCTCCTCCTCCGCCTCCTCCGCCACCGCCTCTTTGAAGCCGCTTCATCCACCACCTCTTCATCCGCCGCCACCCCCTCTCCAAAGCCGCGGCCTCCTCCTCCTCCTCGTCCACTGGTGCCTCTTCGCAGCCGCCCTCGCTGAAGCCTTCTCCTCTGCATCACACACTGGACTGGTGTGAAAGCGCACCCCATCTTCCTTGTAGTCCCAAATCGTGCGAGACTTCCAGGATGCGGAAGTCTCGCAAGAGTTGGGACTTCCTGGGGAAAACAATCTGGAACTATGCTTCTGAGCTGGAACGACACCTCTGAGCCAGAGCAATGCTTGAACATGAGCCATGGGGAGGGGGGTCGTGTCCATTTCCCAGTAAATGGATGTTGCACATCGGTTGCTCCGGGCTCGCACCATTTTAGAGGAAATCACTGGATTTTTCTGGGTGGTTTGGTCCCCCTATGCTTGGTGTGGTTCCTGCTTTTTATATACCACTTTCATACTGCTTTCACAGTGCAATATCCTGCTTGGTGTAGATTAGGGTTTATCTAGTTTGTACTCCCCCAACCCGACTGCAGACCTGAATGTAATCTATTGTCAGAGTCTGTACATTCACGAGCATATGATGTGATTCATGCCACAAAAAATGTATTTGAAGAATGTGTACATCAGGAAAAAACACACACGAAGCAAATTGTACATTGAAAAAGGTGTGTCTGTACGCAGTTTTGCAATGGAAGGAAAATGTCTTCATTTAAAAAAATGCACACCGTTGTAAAGTGCACACAGATTTTCACGCAACAAACAAAAGTGACAGTTTGAAATGGACATGAGTTGGAATGATGCCCAAGGTGGAAATAGGGTTCCGTGACAAACTTTTTTATATATATATATATAATTCACGCATCACTAATGGTGACCTCCTCTACCTTTTCCAAGATGATGTTCACTCACTCTCTCTGTTTGCCTAATCCACTTGTCTTCTTTTTGTGTATGTGCACTTAAGAAATCCAGAGGTGTGCCTTTTTAAGTGCTCACAACGAGAGCTCACAAAAGTTGAGTGTAAATCAAGGTGAGCTCAGAGGAGTCCAACCATCTGTGTTTTTAATGGAAAAGAATTAACACCCCGTCCTCTCATAAGGTAAGTAAATGAGGAGGTCCTCAAATAACAAACAAATAATAATAGTGGTCCTTCGTACAACCAAATTTAAGATCCAACTACGCAATGTTGTGTAAATAACTTAGGAACTCAGCCTTTGTCTCAACATCCCCTCCTTTTCCCTTGTTTCATTTTCTGTTTTGCAGGTTATTATTTCATGTCTTGCTGCTGTAAGACCATGGGATACATTACTTTCATCTGCACTGAAGGGAGATCTCTCTCTCTAAGTTAACCTGTGCATTAAGCTACTTTGGTATGTCACTTAAATAATGCTTTGGATGCCGTAGGGTAGAGAGATGTATTTATTGATCCCCGAATCTCTCCAGGTAATTCATAATATAGCAAACATTAAATATTTAAAGAGCTACGTAAATATTTTAAGAGAAGTGAAGACAGAAATAAGGCTCGTTGTATTTCACTCGGAATTGCCATGTTTCAGGTGTACAAGAAATAAATTCAAATCCCACAAAGAAAATAAAAGAGGTGAATTATTATCCCACAGTACCTTCCTAGAGGATCATGTTCTTATTAATAAGGAAAGCTTTATAACTGACTTCCAACACAGATGCAGTATATAAACTTGCTAATGGGAGGAGAGCGATTTTTAATCGACCTGTTAAAATGGCAATGCCGTTGGATTGGATGTCCCCCACCCACATATTAACATATGAGAAAATTATGACTTCAGTTTTAGTGTTGCCAGGTCTCCGGGTCTGACCTAGAGATTATGAGTTCTCCCTGTCTTGCCTTATATGGAGTTGGCAATGCTTCAGGTTCTTAATTTTCCTTTTTTGGGGTGGGTGGGGGGGGGGAGAACTCATATCATTTTCTGATCAAGTCTGAGCCTTAAATAAAATGACCCCAGAATATCTCCCTCTTTCTCTAATTTTTGGCAGTGTGTGTATGTGGGGTTGGGGTGCATAGAGGCTGTTTTTGGTATGGGGAAGGCTGGCAAGAATAGAAAGGGGAAGCTTGAGGAGGCTGTTTCTGATTCCCCCGAAGCTATTTTATGAGCCCAACAGAGGAAAAGTTCACAGGCAACTCTAGTTTGACTTGAAGCTTCAGGGGTTTAGTCTCCTTGTCAGGGTCTCAAGAGATGATAATGGGGTGATGGGTCCATTTTCATCAGGCTCCACTTGACTGTTTCTGTTGCCATCTCCTGTCCCCATTAGGTTCTCCCCACACACCAGTTTCCATCTCTGCATTAGCAGACACCACCCCCTTAGTACCCAGATGCACCTCCCCCCTCGTGTCTCAGGGATGGAAACCCGGGCCACATGGCTGGCAATCCTATCAGTCCTGAAAGAGCATGAAACACAGATGACGCACAGGGGATCCCAGGCTCAGGGAGGGATCATCCCTCCCTGGTCCCGGGATAAAGCCCTACACTTTGGGCCCGCTTTTTCTTGCAGTCTTGGGCTGAGCCCAAGACAGCGAGAGTGTGGCCCGTTTCGGCGGCTTTTCCCAGCTCTGCGCGATTACTCACGTGTAGCTGGAAGCGCTGCGCCCATCGGGGCTAGAGTATCAAGTTTTTTTAAAACAACAACAACACTGACCTTGCTGCTCGTCCTCTCGTGCAGCTGGCCCTTTAAAAGATTTTTTAAAAATGGCGGGCGCACGACAGCTCTCTTCTTGAGCTCGTCACGACTCGTGTGTAAACGAGGGTGAGATCTCGCGTTATTCATAACATGAAGTCTCCCCTCCTCTCCCCTGGATTTTCACTTAGGTCTAACAAAGGCCACAGACTAGGGAAGTGCAAATCAGGAAAACTGCAGCTCATTGAAGTTCTCCAGATTCCACCTTAACACTCATTGCAACTCATGTCCATATGAGACTGTAAGATTTGTTTTTCCTTCCTGCAAAAAAGTGCACATTTCCCAGATTGTATACATCAGTTGTGAGCATTTTTAAATGTACACTTATCCCCTCCTTGATTAAAGCATATTTGTGTGCATTTCCCCAAAATTACGCATCTTTCATTTGTGTGTGTGTGGTTATTCTGTGAATTTCATCGGGTTTGGAAATTATGGGCTTTGAACATAGATTACATTGGGGTCCATCCATGTTCACTTCTGGAAGGTGTGACAGGTAAATTCTGGTCAAAAATGAGCTGTAACAAATTTCTCATGTATCACACACATACACAGAGATAGGTTAGATAGAAAACATATTACATATTTTCCTTATGTCCTTGAAAGTACAGGGGATGTTAGAGACCTACCTTTAAAAACAAATGAAAGTTGAACATTTTGGGAAGGGGTTTGGAGCTAGGTTTCTGTAGGTCACTGCTCTTGAGACCTGCTAAGGTACCCATCTTAGAGAAGGTCTCATGTGGTTATTTCATGAGTTATATTATTTCTTCTGCATGATGGAATGAATGGAGCTTTAAAACAGGAAACAGAAAGGAATAAATACTAAATATTCATTGGACGAAAATGTGTTTTCAAATGAAGACTTGTTCTGTGAGAATACCCAGGGACCTTTCAGGGTTCAGAGACTTTCCCATCCAGACCCAGTACTCATTTGAAGGTGCATAATATTTTCTTTCCCCTCCTTTTCTTCATGGAGAGTTGCATGGAGAAGCTGGCAGGTTTATTTAGAAATCTATTTTTCATTATTTGAACTACTTTAGCAGAGCAAAAAAGAAAAGGAAAGTGCATGAGGAACTGTCACCATGTAGTCTGAAATGAATGATGGAGGAATTTATAAATAAAGCGGCAATGGGGAGAATGGGTTTATTTTTAAAACAATAGGAAGGAAAGTACTATTCCAGGAATTAATTGTTCCCTTAAACTTTTGATGATGATGATGATGATTATAGCACCATAAATTGCTATAGAAATAAGGAAGGATTAATCAACACATCTAATGGTGTACTTTAGGCAGGAGAAGGGGGAGAAAGGAATCTTGATGGTAAACGAATAACAAAGCAAACAGGTCCCTCCCCATGAAGCCTACAGTCTAAAAATTGGACATGGTGATTCAAGAGAGCAGAAATGGGCAATTGTGGCCTTCCACGTTAGTTGGCCTTCAGTTCCCATGATGCCTCAACATTGACTATGCTGTCTAGGGCTGATGGGAGTTGATGGCCCTCCAGATTTTTGCCCTATAACAAATTGACCACCCCAGCAATAGAGGAAGGGGAGGGGAGAAGGAGGTATTTGTAAATGAGAAGAATATGTGTTCGGTTAGTCTTATTGGTCTTAGTTTCAGTAGAGCATCCTTCCCCAACCTGGTGCCCTTCAGAATGACCTGCCACTCAAGGCAACCTTGGAGGTAATAACCATGCCATTGGCTGCTCAGTACCTGGTGCACACCGTGTTATTGTGAAGGGCGCATGTAAATATTATTTGCCATGGGTCCTTCCAATTTACACAGTTGTGGAAGTTCAGCTTGTCCCCACTGCAATTCCATGTATTTTAAAGAGATGAGCAAGGAATGCTACATACATGCAACCTTCACATGACTGCATGAAAAAAACACCCTCCTTTTATTGCAGCTTTAGTATAACAAAACCTATGCATGTTCAATAAATGCAATGTAAGTACCTGTAAACAAAAATGCATGGATGGAAAAATATCCATAGACATTCATTAAAAGAGCAACTGTTAAGAGAATGGAAATACAACAGATTTTCTACATAAATCTTATAGCTGAAGAATGATGCAATTAGAATTCTCCACATGGGTTTTACACATGACTACATTTAATGTGGGAATTTGGATGGGGGGGAAATCCAATAACTCTATATAGTGTTAGATATCTAATATGTTCTTTGCACATTATATCAGCTACTGCAATTGGTTACTAGGCTTTGTATTGGCACGGTCAACATACTGGCTTCTATTCATTCATTACATTTTAAAATATTGTACTTGTTTCTTTTCCTGGCTTCCTTCCATGAAAAGATGGCATACAAAGGGCTCCTTGTTGGTCTCTAGCTCTTAGGTTCAGGAAGGTTGCAGTATCCATTGCCTTCAGACGAGGGATGAAGAACCAGGAATGGGGAACCTTTTTTATGTCGTGGTCCACAAGCCCTCAGGAGTCATTTGTTGAAGACCACATGTTGGAGGTCTGTGGGGTCAGAGATGGCAGAAGGTAGAGCCAGTGCTCAAAGTGAACAAAGCTAGAGCCAGAAGTGAGTGGAGGTTACAACATTGTGAGATTTAATACTGTAGCGCTCTCTCTCTCTCTCTCTCTCTCTCTCTCTCTCACACACACACACACACACACACACACACACACACACACTGAGCCACCCCATCCCCCTATCTTTCTTTGGATCACCCCAACTATGCAGGCTGCATGAAATTAAGACCACAGTTTCCTCGCCCCTCCTTTAGACAATGCTTTGTTGAGTTGCTGCTGTTGTGTAAAACCTGAGTTAAGTGTACTAGAATCCATGCTGTATGTGATCAATCTGAATATTTGTTCTTGTCAGATTGGTATGTGTCAGGATCAAACATTTGGAAAGAAAAATGAAGAAGGATTTAGGCAATTTGAAGCTGCAGTTAAGGAAGAATTCCTTTTTAAAATTGCCTATTAAATCTAATTAGGTGTATTCCTGGTTACTATTCCATAATGAAAGTGTTGGTGCTCTCTCTCGCTCTCTCTCTCTGTGTGTGTGTGTGTGTAATATAGACCAGATAAGAGTAGCTGGCAATAAACTTGCTAAAATTATCATTTTTATTGTAGCCACACAGACATTTAATCTGAGATACTATTTTGCCTCTCCCAAAACCCCATCAATGTGGGACCCAGAATTCCCCAGCACAGCCAGGTTACTTGGAATTTCAGTAAATCACACCCAGATCCTGGGCCTTCTGAATTTTGTATTGTTTTTGAAATGAAGTGTATGCAATGCTTTCAATAAAATGCAACCACTATTAGGTACCTTAGAGATTTAGCTTAGTATTGCCCATGGCTCCACTCTGAAGTAATAACTGAAAGTATTTATTATACAGTTATTGTCTCAATGCATTTAAAAATACCAGGTCCAGGATGCTACTCTCTTCTGGAATTCCAGTGGCTCATGATTGGAATAACATAAGCCGAGGAAAAGGTTCACATTAAATGACAAGCCTGACAGGAAACTATATTGACTTAGATCAATACCCAAGTTACAATAAACACCTTTACAGTTTAGGAGTACAAGATATTATTTCTGTTTTCACATGGGTAGGCATCTAGTGCCAGTTTAATTTATTGTTTTGGAAGCACTGGGAGACCTAGTGGTGCAATTGTATGTTTTATTATCCAAACAAATGTGAAGTACTGCTGAGGCAGTTTTATAGCCAGGGATGGTCCAGAAAGAGGCCTCGTCTCATCTATTCTCAGATAAACCATCTTCTTAATTTCTTGTAATACACTCTACTGAGTATGTTAAGCATGAAGAAAATTTATGAGTTCAGAAGGGTTTTATTACACAGATAAGAAATCTTTGCTTACATGAGAAGAAAAATTAATATGGCTGGCATTTCCCTCCCCCCGCCTTTTTAAATGACCACTCCGGTTCTAAAAAATTGTCGTATGAGGAAAAATGGCATAGCCCTGATATTGTCTGGAGACACAACTCATTCTGAACTCCAGAATCATTTCCATATTTCAAAAAGGCAGTATTTGGTGATCTGTTTTGTTCCTGAGATCTAAGAACGTTACAGAACCCTGCTCAATCCAGGTCAAGGATGCATCTAGAAAAGTTTCCTGCTTCCAACAACAGAGGCCACACAGATGTGTCTGGGACCCTCCACAAGCAGGTATGAAGGCAACATCTCTGCCTTACTGTTGGCCCCATATAGTGTATGGGGCAAACAATGAACCACCCAGAGAGAATTTTTGTGAACTGCCCAGAGAGCTTTGGTTATTGGGGGTATAGAAATGAAATAAATGAAATAAAATAAAATAATGCCAATTGATATTCAGATTGGTACACTGCTTCGGAACCTGTGGGTCCAATTAGCTTATTGACCTATCTTCCATGCATTGGTCTCATTTTCTATCAAAGCCACCTAACATCCTCACATTGTGTGTCAGCAAATTCCAGAATTTTAGGCAATGTGTTGTGTGATAGCAGCAACAACAGATAAATGGAAAAACAAACAACCCCCTTCTTTTAGGAGCAAGCTCTCTTTGCATCCTCTCCCCCTTCACTAGATTTCATGAGAACTGATCCTAGGAGTTTTCAATAGTAGAACTGAGTCCTGGAATACGGGGAGAAGAGTATTTCTGAACATGTGCAGAGTGCCTTTCCCTTAGGGCATTGAATAACCACAGTCTCCTGCTTCCCCTACAAAATTCAGGGGCAGATTGCCTCTGAGCGCATGCTTAGACAAGGGCCACCTAAGGTTTACCCTGGGATCATCCAGGGTTTGCCCCTGCCTAACTGGATCCCCTGTGTGTCACCTAGATGAACAGGTTTGACTCCTAGATGATCCAGGGATAAACCTTAGGTCTAGCTATGGCCAAGGTCTCCACTACAAGAGCTGAAAGTATACTTTCTCTCAAAACAAATACTACTGCTCAACACGCACCTGTTTTTGCTCTTTCCCACTACCCCTTATTCTGTTTCTTCCTTTAGAGGTGAGTTAATTTTCCATTCTGCACAGGATCTTCCCTCCCCAGGCTACACTACAATATCCTATTCTCTGTTTTGATGACATGAATGGAGAAAGTAGGGGAGCAGTGACTGTATTCAATGGGAGGAATTTGCCTCCTACCAGCTATGTGGTTGGCATGAAGTTCTGACTTCTTCATAGAATCATAGAATAGCAGAGTTGGAAGGGGCCTACAAGGCCATCGAGTCCAACCCCCTGCTCAATGCAGGAATCCACCCTAAAGCATCCCTGACAGATGGCTGTGCAGCTGCGTCTTGAATGCCTCTAGTGTGGGAGAGCCCACAACCTCCCTAGGTAATTGATTCCATAGTCGTACTGCTCTAACAGTCAGGAAGTTTTTCCTGATGTCCAGCTGGAATCTGGCTTCCTTTAACTGGAGCCCGTTATAGCAATGCAGCAGGCCATTCTCGCCTTGCCAGTGGTTTCTGTGCATCACTGATATATCTAATATTATTATTATTATTATTATTATTATTATTATTATTATTATTATTAATTATTATTATTTATTTATATAGCACCATCAGTGTACATGGTGCTGTACAGAGTAAAACAGTAAATAGCAAGACCCTGCCGCATAGGCTTACAATCTAATAAAATCATAGTAAAACAATAAGGAGGGGAAGAGAATGCAAACAGGTACAGGGTAGGGTAAGCAGGCACAGGGTAGGGTAAAACTAACAGTAGAAAGTAACAGTAGAAGTCTGCACAACATCAAGTTTTAAAAGCTTTAGGAAAAGAAAAGTTTTTAGTTGAGCTTTAAAAGCTGCGGTTGAACTTGTAGTTCTCAAATGTTCTGGAAGAGCGTTCCAGGCGTAAGGGGCAGCAGAAGAGAATGGACGAAGCCGAGCAAGGGAAGTAGAGGCCCTTGGGCAGGCGAGAAACATGGCATCAGAGGAGCGAAGAGCACGAGCGGGGCAATAGTGTGAGATGAGAGAGGAGAGATAGGAAGGAGCTAGACCGTGAAAAGCTTTGAAGGTTAACAGGAGAAGTTTATATTGGATTCTGTAGTGAATTGGAAGCCAATGAAGAGATTTCAGAAGCGGAGTAACATGGTCGGAGCGGCGAGCCAAGAAGATGATCTTAGCAGCAGAGTGGTGAACAGAAACCAACGGACTGATGTGAGAAGAAGGAAGGCCAGAGAGAAGAAGGTTGCAGTAGTCCAACCGTGAAATAACCAGCGCATGAACAAGCGTTTTGGCAGAAGAGACAGACAAAAATGATCGAATCCTGGCAATATTATACAGGAAAAATCGAAAAGATTTAGCTACTGCCTCAATATGAGGAATAAAGGAGAGCGAGGAGTCGAATATAAAGCCAAGGCTACGAGCTTCCTTGACCGGAGTAAGCGTAACATCATTGACAGTAAGAGAGAATGAGAGATGAGGAGAAGGTTTAGGAGGAAAAACAAGCAATTCAGTCTTTGCCATGTTAAGTTTCAAGCGACGATGAAGCAGCCAAGCTGAGATATCTGAAAGACATGCCGAGATACGATCGTGAACATCAGGAGAAAGTTCCGGAGATGACAGATATAGTTGTGTATCATCGGCGTACAGATGATATTGGAGGCCATGAGATTGAATAAGCTTGCCCAAGGGCAACATGTATAAGGAAAACAACAACGGGCCAAGCACCGAGCCTTGCGGAACCCCTACTGAAAGGGGAAAGGAGGAAGATGAGCTGCCATTAGTCAACACGCTGAAAGAGCGACCCGCTAGATAGGAGGCAAACCAGTTATAGACAGAGCCACAAAATCCAAGGTCATGAAGGGAATCTAAGAGAAGATCATGATCAACCGTGTCAAAAATATTACATCTACGGTAGCTCTCCTGTCCCAGATAGAATGGGTCCCTTGATGCTCCAAAGCAGGGACAGGCAATTTGTGGCTTCCTTTAACTTGAGCCCGTTATTCTGTGTCCTGCACTCTGGGAGGATTGAGAAGAGATCCTGGCCCTCCTCTGTGTGACAACCTTTTAAGTATTTGAAGAGTGCTATCATGTCTCCCCTCAATCTTCTCTTCTCCAGGCTAAACATGCCCACTTCTTACAGTCTCTCTTCATAGGGCTTTGTTTCCAGACCCCTGATCATCCTGGTTGCCCTCCTCTGAACATGCTCCAGCTTGTCTGCATCCTTCTTGAATTGTGGAGCCCAGAACTGGTCACAATACTCTAGATGAGGCCTAACCAGGGCCGAATAGAGAGGAACCAGTACCTCACGTGATTTGGAAGCTATACTTCTATTCATGCAGCCCAAAATAGCATTTGCCTTTCCTGCAGCCATATCACACTGTTGGCTCATATTCAGCTTGTGATCTACAACAATTCCAAGATCCTTCCATTTGTAGTATTGCTGAGCCAAGTATCCCCCATCTTGTAACTGTGCCTTTGGTTTCTATTCCCTAAATGTAGAACTTGGCATTTATCCCTATTAAATTTCATCCTGTTGTTTTCAGCCCAGCACTCCAGCCTATCAAGATCACTTTGATGTTTGTTTCTGTCTTTCAGGGTATTAGCTATCCCACCCAATTTTGTGTCATCTGCAAAATTGATAAGCGTTCCCTGCACACACATCATGGGTGTGTTCAAAGTCTTAAAGGATATCGGAACCTGGCACAATTCTGCGCCACCCACATCTCAGCTAGTGTAACGCAAATGCCAGTGTAGCATCACATCAACATATTTGAGCAGTTCTGTCAGCATATCCCTAGTGGTAGGGAGGGGTCAGTTACTACCACTGGCATAGCGGGACTTCCACCATATTCCATAGCTTCTCAGCAATGAGTATAGGTTTGCACCCCACATGGTTTAATTCAACACCTGTAATTTAACATAATGGTCGCACGAAAGGGAGGCACAGTGGGGATAATTTTTGAACTTCATAGAATCATAGAATAGCAGAGTTGGAAGGGACCTACAAGGCCATAGAGTCCAACCCCCCTGCTCAATGCAGGAATCCACCCTAAAGCATCCCTGACAGATGGTAGTCCAGCTGCCTCTTGAATGCCTCTACTGTGGGAGAGCCCACAACCTCCCTAGGTAACTGATTCCATTGTCGTACTGCTCTAACAGTCAGGAAGTTTTTCCTGATGTCCAGCTGGAATCTGGCTTCCTTTAACTTGAGCCCATTATTCCGTGTCCTGCACTCTGGGAGGATCGAGAAGAGATCCTGGCCCTCCTCGGTGTGACAAACTTTTAAGTATTTGAAGAGTGCTATCATGTCTCCCCTCAATCTTCTCTTCTCCAGGCTAAACAGGCCCAGTTCTTTCAGTCTCTCTTCATAGGGCTTTGTTTCCAGACCCCTGATCATCCTGGTTGCCCTCCTCTGAACACATTCCAGCTTATTTGCGTCCTTCTTGAATTGTGGAGCCCAGAACTGGACGCAATACTCTAGATGAACCGCCCAGAGAGCTTAGGCTATTGGGCGGTATAGAAATGTAATAAATAAATAAATAAATAAATAAATAACCAGGGCTGAATAGAGAGGAACCAGTACCTCACATGATTTGGAAGCTATACTTCTATTAATGCAGCCCAAAATAGCATTTGCCTTTCTTGCAGCCATATCGCACTGTTGGCTCATATTCAGCTTGCGATCTACAACAATTCCAAGATCCTTCTCTTTTGTAGTATTGCTGAGACAAGTATAAACTTGATTCCCTCTTAGCATTCTTGAACTCAAATATAAGTTACTTGAATATTGCTTTGTGTTGTAAAAATACCTTCCAGGAGCTGAGCTGACAACTGATATTAGGTATTAGTTACCCAGATTCCAAGCCACAAAGATGCTGCCGTGGCCCTAAGTGCTTTTAGCTGACTGGTAGGCAGTGACTTCTCACTTATATATAGCAGATCTTATATAACAGTGATTATTTGTGCCTTCAGCATCTCAAAGATGCATTGCTATAATAATGTTGACAGTGTAATATAGCTTAAAGCTGCAGAAAAACTGCAGATAGTTCAGAACGAATCTGCCAACTTATCAAGAGGTATCGGTAAAACTATACATCTGTGCAAATGAGAAGGAAAGCAGAGATAAATCTCCCTGAATATTATTTGTGGAGGACTTCATAAACACTCTGCTTGAATTTTTATTTTTTTTAAAAAATTATTTATTTATTTGGACACAAATACTTATGAAGATTTATATTTATTTATTTGAAGTGGGAGATGCTAAACGTCTTGGCTCCAAAATGGCTGCTTACACTATTGCTCCCCTGTTGCTTGGCTGCTGACAGGAGTTAATTTGCCCCACCCTTTGTGGGATGCTGGCTAACATGTGATTTTGGATTAGGATTGAGATGCCCATATTGCATAGCCTTTGCCTGTCTCTGCTTATATAGGAGCCCACAAGGACAGCAACATAGCACACCACTTGCAAGGTCTTCATCTTCCCCTTCCTCCCCATCAAACTGAAAAATATATATGCAAAATTAAGAATAATTATACTACTTCCTTAAAAAAAATAAAAAATAGAGGTGCCAGTACATCAAAAAGCTTTTCTGTTGCTGGCGTTCAGCCTTAGTATGGCACCAATTGAGCAAAGCAGAAGACTGGGAAGGAGAAAATCCTAAGAATATCCTCAGATTATTTATTATTTATTTATTTAAAGCATTTTTATAGCGCCGCCTCACCATTTCTGGCATCGAGGCGCTTTACAAAAACATATAAAACAATCCCATTTAAACTAGGGGTGTGATCCGCTCCGATTAGGAGCGTAGAAGCAGTAGCGGATTGGCCTGCTCCGCCTTACCCAGAGGCGGAGTAGGAGCGGACCGCGGACCCCTAGAAGCAAGGCGAAGAGAAGCGACCATTTTTCGGAGCTCCTAGTTCAGGCGGAGCGCTCCGGTCGCCATCTTGAAAATATTTCGCCATAGGATTGCATTGCGGCAAATAATCACGCATAACTAGGTTGTTTTTGAAGCTATCGTTCTGGAAATTCTTGTGCTCAGAGAGTCGTGGATGGGGGTCATTTTGAGACCACTCTCACCTCTCTGCGTCGTGTGGGTCGCATGCTATATTTTTTTGAAAATCGGGTCAACCGTGCGGCTCAAACGGCGTTTTCGGCTTTTCGCCCATAGGATTGCATTGAGGGAAAGAATCGGGGATAACTGGGGGGGTTAAGCTATCGTTCTGAAAATTCTTGTGCACAGAGAGTCGTGGATGGGGGTCATTTTGAGACTACTCTCAACTTTCTGCGTCGTACGGGTCAAGCGCTAGAAGTTTTTAAAAAATCGGCAGGAAAAATACCTTTTTCAAAGGGCTGAGGGGCAGAGTCAGCTCCCGGTTATGATGATCCCAAAGTTAGAGGAGGGCATAGGCAAAACAGGTAACTTGGGATTCTGGGAAACTTCTCTTTCTTCATCTGAACGGGCTTTTCCCCGTGTTTTTTAACATAGTAGCCCCACCAAATGCACAAACACAACTTGAAATCATATACTAAGCCAAGAATAAGAGATAGAAACACAGCACTGCTCCCCACCCTAACTTTGGGGAACAACTGAAAAGATGTGGTGCAAGGGGATGAGCTCCCCTAGGGCATCTCATTGTGGACATGCCCCCACTCTCTCCTGCACTGGAAGGCCATTAGAGCCTTCCAAAGAGAGTAAAACGGTGGAGCAATGCCTATCATGAGTTGAAGTGAATGTTCACTTTTTAGTGGTGGAGCGATGCCTGTTATGAGTTGAAGTGAGCGTTTACTTCTTAATCTCAGAGCTGTTGGTGGCTGTCTTGAGTTGAACTGGCAGCTGCTTCCCCCTCCCCCGGGCATGTCCCCCTATTGCTGGTAAAAGACAGATATAGCCTTTTTTAAAAAAATCTTCTTGCTGTTTATTGAGCAACACTGCTGCTTTTAATTCCACCCCTCCTTTGTTTATTTATTGATTTATTCCATTTTATATGCATTACTGGCTTATCTTTGGCTCACTTCCTTATGCCCCCAGAAATGCCAGCTGCATGCCTGCCTGCCTTCCCTCCCTCCTCCCCTGCCCACCTCGCAGGGATGTTGTGTGTGTGTGGCCTTGACTCAGGGGAGAAGTCCTTCCTGCGCTCACTTGGAGTTTTGGAAGTTCTAAATTTTGCAGGTTTAAGCCCCGCCAAAAAACAGGGGATGATGGGACTGCCTTGAGTCTCGGCGTGCGGCGTATGTATCCCTTGATAAGCTGTCATGGTGGTGAGTTTGAGGGGTTTTTTTAACGTGCAAAATTGACGGAGCTATGGAAAGGGGTGTTGGATTTTCATAAATTCCCCAAAAATCAGGGGATGATGGGACTGCCTTGAGTCTCGGCGTGCGTATGTATCCCTGGATAAGCTTTCATGGTGGCATGTTTGAGGTTTCTAACGTGCAAATTGACGGAGCTATGGAAAGGGGTGTGAATGGGGTGCCCGATTTTCAAAAATTCCCCAAAAATCAGGGGATGATGGGATTGCTTTGAAACTTGGCGTGCGTGTGTATACCCCCATGAGGTGTCATGGTGCCAAACATGAGGTTTCTAACTTGAACAGAAAAAAGTTGCATAATTTTTTAGCTTTCAATGCAAGCCTATGGGGGGGGGGAACGGAGCTCCGGATCCGGATCCGGAGCTCCGAGCGGAGCGGAGCGGAAGTGGGCGGAGCGGGGGCGGGGCGGAGCGGCCCGATCCGGAAAATGGCGGATCTGCAAGTGAAGCGGAGCGGGGGGTCCGTGCACACCCCTAATTTAAACCCTCAACCCACATTAAGACAGTTCCATTAAAACCCTCACCCTCAAACCATTAAAAGCCCTCAACCCCAATTTAAACCACCCCCTCCCCAGACTCTTGTAAAAATAAAAACGCCTTACAAAGGTGTTTGAAGCAATTGAGAGTGGGAGCCTGTCTAATCTCCAGTGGCACATTGTTCCATTGAAAAATCCCTGGCCCCAGCACATTCCAATTTGTAGCGGGGGACCATCAGGGCACTCTGCTCCTGAGAGCGAGTCTGCCAATGTTGAGACCCAGGAGAAAGGCGAGTGAGTGCGCAGGTATCCAGGACCCAAGCAATGCAGGGCTTTATACATGTTCAACTAGACCTTGTAGCGCACCCCAGCAGCCACCAGCAGCCAATGGAGCTCTTGAAGCACCAAAGTGATAGAAGACCACTTTGGGAGCCCCTTGACCAACCTGGCTGCTGCATTTTGTACAGCCTGTAGGCGTTGGATTTGCTTCAAGGGAAGCCCTGTATACAACAGGTTGCAATAGTCCAGTCTGGAAAGAACCAGGGCCTGGACTGCGGTGGTAAGATCAGCCTCAGACAGAAAGGGGCGAACTTGGCGGAGCACATGGAGTTGATAAAAGCAACGCCATGAGTAAACAAAGTCCCCAATGGTCCTTTTAACTACATACGAATGTAAGAGCCCTGCTAGATCAGACCAAAGACCCATCTAGTCCAGCATTCTGTTCACACAGTGGCCAACCACGAGCAGGACATGAGTACAACAGCACCCTCCTGTCCATTATCCCCAGCACGCTACCTCTGATACTGGAGGCAGCATATAGACAAATTAGAAGCACTAGTGGAAACATAAGGAAAATGTTTTGACCACATATTTGATAAATACACACAGAGCGGAATCTGTATTGAGCTAATTGTGATGTGCTCTCATTAGACCCATGTACAAACTTGCACATGTTCCAATGAGACTTACACCCGCTTATAAGGGATCTTTTGACATTGGCAATAGAGCATCTGTGGCTAAGTAAGGCGATTCTTACTCAAGAAATTTACAGCACTGAAGGGGATAATGCCACAATGGCACATTTATTGAGGTTGAAACAAATACAAAGGTACAAGGTAGTTTTGGGGAAATTAGCTGAGCAAGTAGAGGCTTAGAAGCAGTTTCAAGACTGAAAAATAGACTTTTTGAGACTTAAGAGCATACACACAGAGACAGCAGGGGAAAGAGTAGAGGGAATCTTTAAAGGCAGTATACCTTTCCTTGGGCTGCAGCCCTTTCCTGTAGACCAGAACTGGGGAGCATTGCAACTCTTGGTCTTAGGTGAAGAGGAAAAGAATACAGCCAGGCAAAGCACTCACTCATGGTGGCTTGCTCTCGCAAGCTGGCATCTGTAGTATGCCCTGTGTTTCTGATTCAAGAGACAGAGAGAGCTAGCCTCTTTTTCTTCCCTCCAACTTGAGGGTTTTTGTATGATCTTATCTAAAGATCTACTTGCTATGGGAACAAAAGAGGGTGATTTGGGATGATGGCTGTACTTGATGCAGCCTGGAGTTCAACAACAGGGCTACATTAGCATGTGTATGACCAGGTAAAACTCTTGCTATCCAGCATTCATATTCTGCTTAGTTTTACCCCTACTTTTGTCTCTGGGGAATGCATTTGAAGAAGTCTATCAGGAAATGGTTACTTGACCATTTGTGAATGCTCTCAGTCTGTAGGTGGGGTTTTGGGTCGCTTCAAAATGGAGTCAGTACTGCTCACAGAAGCTACCTTGTAATGTAATGCCACTTCAAGGACTGGGTTTCAGCAATCTGAACCGACTTTAAAACCTAAGGGTGGGGAGATCTTAACAGCTCTGTTTGTGGGCTTCCCAGATGCATCTGGTTGGCAACTATGGGAAACAGGATCCTGAACTAAATGGGTCTTTGGTCTGATCCAGCAGGACACTTCTGATGCTCTTAGGTAGCTAACCGAACCTAAGGAGGGAGTTCCATAACCTGGGTCATTTAATTCCATTTCATTGCACCCAATAGCCAAAGCTCTCTGGGTAGTGCTGCAATCGAAAACACCCTGTTTCATGTCCCAACCAGATGTACCTCCCACTGGGATGCAGAGCAAGGGGCCTCCGATATTGAGCACAGTGGCTGGGCAGGTTCATGTGGCAGGAGGAGGCCCTTCAAATACTGTGGTCCCATAAGCTCTATGGAGACGTTAAATTCCCCTTGCACAGTTAGAATTGTGAGGGGGAGAGCGGGGACATGGGTTTTAGCCTCACACCATCCACTGCATTCCCATTGTTAACCCTCCATGCATTTGTCTACAGTGGGGAGACAGCTGTGCTTGTGTTAGCTCCTCACATGATTTAGAACCCCGGTAGAGCATTTTAGAATTATCCATTACTAAATGAGCTCTCCTACTTGTTTCGTTTTCTTGTTCTGTGCTGAGGTTAGGGTTAACCTATCGCAATCGCATAAAACGGCAGCTTTCTTAAATTGGGAACTGGACTCATTTTTAAAGAATCATTTATCATCCCCTGCAGTTTACTTCACAGAACATAAATATTTACACCACCTTACACTATGAATAGTCACGTAGCTTTCTTCTTAATTGGCTGGTTTGCTTTGATTTTAATTGTTTTGCCACTTTGATCTGCTTTTAACCTGTTATTGAAAACAATATAAAATGTGTTAATTATCTCATAAGATGTGTCTGTCATAATATGAATACAATGGATGATATATTTTTGGAGTTATCAGTTGGTCCACTGGAAACCACTGGATATGGGAATACAGGAATTACCAACTCTTGATGGAATCACACTAATTAGCATTGGTTTACTGGCATCTAGTTTTGAACCAGCTGGCTGGGAGGTGAAGAATGGGGATCTACTATTGTGCATGCAGCAATGGACACCATCTGTATTCAGACCTGCTTTACATCTGCAGTTCTTAAAAGGAAGGCTGTTCAAGACACTCTGCAGAGTTCCCATGGCATGGAAAAGGTGGAGATCTCTGTGAAAATAGAGGGTCAGGTTTCACGTCTTCCTAATCCCACTTGCTTACTGGATGTGCAGGTGGTTGTGGTGGCCAGGAGAACCTTCCTTGTTTCCACTTTCATTCATGATTGGGAAGTCCCATTATTTTATTCTGCATAGAGTTATCCCTGAACACTTTGTTGGAATGGACCACCTGGATCAACATGGAAGCAACTATGGAGGCATCAGGCGCCAGAGCAGTAACAAAAGGTGGTGGTCCCCCCAAAACCAACCAACCAGAATAGTAATCCTCAGTATAGCAAAGCTGAAGAAGCACTGAACACATCCTATACATCCTTTTAAGTCATTGTACTGTGCTCCGAATTCATGGCTGTTGAACTGAGCATTGGGAGAAGATAAATCCCTTTTCTGCCCATGTGCACTAATGTTAAATCTGACTCTGGACCACACACTGCTCCATCTCCAACCCTACATGTATCAATTTTAAAAGGTCATGTCCAGACACTAGTGAGAACAACACAGTAACTCCAAATTTGATTTCTTTGGGACACTCTTATATAGTATGCCATCAACAGGATGACAATATTTTTTCACCTTAAAGTGGAATAGATCAACAGTCCTCGACCTGGTGCTCTCCAGGGGGCTGTCTTGATGTCTTCTTTGCCCTGTGGTGGCTCTGAATTTGCGTGGCATCAGTTAGATGAAGCAGCCATGGATTCAAAGCCATCCCAGGGCAAAAGAGCCAAAAATGTGCAGCTGAAAAGTCAGGGACTTACCCTGACTTTTCCAGCTAGAGCGAGGGCAGCCTGACTCTTCTGCCGGTCTGTCCACGCTCTGGAGCCACTCTGGGTGTGTTCCCGGCAGATGGCAACCTCTAATTTTTGTGAACCGCCCAGAGAGCTCTGGCTATTGGGCGGTATAGAAATGTAATAAATAAATAAATAAATAAATAAATAAATATTTGGCCACCATCCGCCCAGGCAGAGGGCGAGCAGAATAGATACAGGAATGCCTCGTGCTGCCTTGCCGTGGGGAGAAGAGGTTATTTTCTTCCACAAGCTGCCATCTCCTCCTCCTCCTCCTCCTCCTCTTAAAACAAATTATTTTGCGCCCCCCCAGCTGCTGATGCCACCTCCTCCTAGTCTCAGGGTGGGATGGGAGAGGGGGCAGATGACAGCCATAAAATCCACACTTGCTCCTTGGCATGTGGAATTATCTGGCACAACCCCACAGGAGTGAAAGTACGAGATTTTGGAGGACCAGCTTAGTCCCCAGGTGTTTTGAACTACAGCCCCCTAGATACTTTACCATTGACCATGATGGCCAGAGATGATGGGAGTTGAAGTCTAAAACGCCGGGAGGGCAGCAGGTTGGGAAGGGTGGAATAGATATTCCTTCCTACATTGCCTTGATAAATAATGGTTAAGATTTAAGTGCTGCAAGAGGTAGGCCAGACGCCTCATAAAAGGTAAATCTGGAAAGTATTAAGTGATAATGATTCTTAATTAAACTCAAAGGGCCTGAACACACGTGGAGTCTTTTTTTCTGCAGTGTTGTTGTTGTTGTTGTTGTTTTTGCTACCTATTTTTTTTTTAAAAGATTGTTTATACTTCAGAATTCACCTGAGCATGCAGGTACTTCCATCTTGTTGCTCCACGCCCCCATTTTGGCTAAAAACCTGTTGGCAGTTCCTGCTGGAACTGAGTTCAGTATTAAAAGCCGTGATGCTTTGGCTCTTATCTGAGCCATGAACTCACTAAGTAGCTTAAAGACACACCACTTGGCAACCCCCCACTCCAATTTGTAATGTAATAATACTGACTTACGTTATACTGCTGTTGTTAGGATTACTTATACATGATGCTTTTAGAGCACTTAAGGAAATTATTATGTAGGTATCAAGCAGCATTACCACTGAGTTGCCCACAATGCACAAAGAAATATAGCCATAAAGACAGGCTGCAGCAGGTGGTCAATTCTACTTCCATCTTCTGCTTCCAGCTTGTTTAGCCTCTTGCTTTCTTTTTCCTGGCCCCTGCTTCCTCCTCCCTTTGGACACTCATTCTATCTCAGTTTCTCTAAGTGTTGCACACTCATCCAGTTGTGTTTCTAGACAGAAAACCATGCTGCTCTCCTCCCTATGCTCACATGCATTTTAGAGCTGTTTCTTGTAGGCCTGTGAAACATGGCAGTGCAGTCTTTATCCATTCCCTTAGTGTCACATGTCACCTGCTATGAGATAAGGGTGAGGATCGTTGGAACAGCTACCATACTGATGTCTCCCTGAAACTGAGGCAGACGTTTCTAGGGGAAGAGGCAGTTCGCAGGGCTCACTCCCAAATAAAAAAAATCAGGTTCATCCAGCACAAGGGATGCTCAGAATGTGAGAGGGGGTCATGAGATCACACTGGCTAGCCATTCCTTCTCTACACCAATACATGTGCTGACCATGTCCATGGTGGCTGCATGTTCAGTGCTGGCAGAAGAGGGCCTACATGCTTGCATACAAGGCTCCTCACCATGAACAGGGACTGATGCACAAAGATCCCTTTCATGTCAATGCAGAATGTATGGCCACCAGGGTGTGTGGTTAGTGTGCATATTGTCATGGAGTTGGTGCATGATTCCACTACCACTCATGTATGTGCTGAACTCATGTGGGAAGGGAGATGGAGCACCTTAATGGCACCACAGACTATTCCGTTCCCTCTCAGCTTTCTCCTGCCAGCTCCAGCAAAACAATTCTGGAAGAGAAGACAAACACATAGGCCAATTTCCAGAGAAGTTGGACATCTTCTATTACAGGGGTGATCAACATGTGGCCTGCAGGCCACATGTGACTCCCATGGCCATTTTTGTGACCCCCCTGATGCTGAATTTGCCACAGGCAGCAGCAAAAAACCACCAAAATCACCCCAGAAAACAAGGTGCGTGGGGGAACACCTTGTTTGGTAGCAGATCCTGCTCCCAGAACCCCCCAGGAATACAATTCTGCTTGTAAACAAGGTGCACACTCCCTGCATGCCTTGCTTCCTTGGGAAATCACGGGAGAGGATTTGCTGCCATGATTGTGACAATGTCAACTGCTGCAGCCACACCATTTTCAATGGTGGCAGGGCAAGAATGTGATCTCTGGGGGGTTCTTAGGGGCAATGTGACCCCAAGCCCCAAGAAATTGCCCACCCTTTTCTAAAATAACATGTCAGATGTGTATGCATGCACAACTCTGTCAACGTAGTCCTGAATTGGCATAGGCAGGAGAGGAACTGCCAGCATGTTGAGATGGATGAAAAGGCAATAGATTCGGTTCATGGGACCTTTGTCACTTCACCAGAGAGAGGACCACAATTGCTGTGACATCAGCAACCAGCTGACCAATCCTCTCCTTGTGTCAACAGCCCTGTTCACGTTTGAAAATTAGATCGTAAGATGAGGTACAGTGCACCATTCCTATCATTTGGCAGCATCTTGCTAGTTATTATATAAGCTTGGATTATATTGGGGAAGTATGAGAATATTGTTTCTTGGCAAGATCTACACCAAGCAGGATCTGACGGTTTGAAAACTGTATATGGAGTGTGTCCTGGGCCCCAACAGTTGTCACTACTGTTTAAAAACCATTATAAAGCAGTAGTGTAGAGCCTGCCTCTGTTTGTTAAACTTCAGAACTTGCCCCTTTTGCACCGCAAATGTGAATGTGAGTGCATTTTTAAGGCAAAGTTTGCATATTCCTGCACTTGCAATCACATTCAGAAGATGTGTTAGTTAGAAAATACACACTTTTGAAAACAATACACACAGAAATGGGGGAAAGCATCTATTTTGTTGTGTGCTTAAAAAATATGTGCCAAAATGTTCAAACAACAAAAACTCACATTTGGGAATGGGAATGAGGCAGAATAAGCCTTGAGGTGTAACTTGGAGAACCTCAACGAACTCAAGCCTTGTTGATTCTCCCACTATTGGATTGCACTAGATGGCATTCATGTCACCACCAGTACAATGTCGGGATTTCGTGAATGAGTTCATGCACATCTCAATGACAATGGCTGATTCTCATAAGCAGCACCACATAAATTCTAAAAGTAAGGCATTAAGAATAGATGAAGTCATAAAAGAAGTTATATATCAACTCCATTGCAGCTGTAAAGTTCACAGGTCAGTTTGGGCACGTTAGGAATCCTACACGTAGTATTGAACATTTCCCCAGAGGAGACTTTTTCATTCGGATGTGTTTCACAGAAAGCAAGTTTTAGTACTTGAGAAACCTAATTGGCCAGATGGGAATCTGCACAGTTTTTTGGCCAAGTGAAGGGCGAAAGAAGTTAAGAAGATTTGAAAAGGTGAGAAAGAGTATAATTGTTTGTTAAACTTTTTGAGCTACCAAGAAACGAATTTTATTTATATTTATTTGGCACATTTTTTTTAAAAAAAGATTAGTTTCTAAAACAAAATGAACAGGCAAAATTAATAAATAGAAAAAAGAAATACATTGAATTTAAATCAAATTGACATGTTGATAACCCTCCTTTCTTTCCATCATGAAACTCAAGGCAGTTCCCAGGTGGTGTCCCATCCAGGCACTGACACATCTCAGACATGACTGGCTTCAGTTAAGTTGCTAGATCAACTGCCCTTATACCATGCCCAGGCATTCAAGAGGCAGCTGGACAGGTATCTGTCAGGTATGCTTTAGGGTAGATTCCTGCATTGAGCAGGGGGGTGGACTTGCTGGCCTTGTAGGCCCCTTCCAACTCTGCTATTCTATGATTCTATGATCAATGTGACTTGTTATATTGGGTCAGACCACAGGTTAACCTAGTGTAACATTATATTTTCAACATCTGTCAATGGCATGCCTCTTGAATACATATTTTTCTGTGCATATTTTTTTTCCAGAAGTGCACACTTCCCCCCACCATTGTCCAAAGTGTAAAAAGTGTATTGTGAATGGAGAAGGAACCGATGAAATAATGACATGGACACCAGAGCTTTGAGATGAACTAGGACCTCTTTATTAATAAGTGAAATTCACCCATCCCCTGGGATCTGCGTGTGAAAGTGCAGGAATCGATTAGGTCCTTTCCTCAGGCATTTAGTCTGCCACGGAGGGTGAGACACTCTGCTAAGCCAGGAGTGGGGTCAAACCCAGCCCCTCTCTTAGGCCTCAATCCATTGCAAGTGTGGTGAGACCTGCCTGTGTCTTCCCCACCCAGTGCCTTGGAGCCCCGAGCAGATGAGACAAGAAGGTCCCCAAAGGCAAACCATATCCTGGCACAAGGGCCACATAATCCTTGAGAAGCAGGCCGCCAGATTTGCCAATCACCATGTCACGATCCACGGCGTGGGCAAAAGGGTCCCTAGGAAGGAATGCCAGGACGGACAGAAACAGAACTGGCTTGGGCAGTTGGAAGACAGGCAGAGCAACCACGGGGTGAGGCACGGGTCTCGGGTGGCAGAGTCCAGAAGAGGGCCAAAGGCAGGAGGCAGATCCAGGAAACAGACACAAGGTCAGACACAGGTTCAGAATCCAAGCAGGGGCTAGAGTCAGAAAATAAGTCCAGTCAACAAGCAGGCAAGGTCCAGGCAGGGATTAAAGCAAGAAGCAGAGTCTAGAAGGAACAGAATCCAAACAAGGGCCAGAAGCAAACATCGATGGTCAAAGGCAAAGCAAGGTTCAGGCACGTACCAGGTAGCGAAGGGGCCAGAGGCAGAGGCGTGGTCAGGATGAGCAAGAGATCCAGCATGACGAGGCAAGATCTGAGTTAGCAGATGATCAGGAACTGGCTGCAGCTAGAATGAGAGACAGTGTTGCTATGAAAAAGGCTGAAGGTGAAATGCAACGCTTATATAGACCTTTCCTGGCAGCTCCCAGCTGTTCTGTATGAGCCCACTTGGGAGTGCCTGCTGGTCTGGGCCTGAACCCTGCAAGGCTTTACCAGCCAGGGCTCACATCCTGCGAAACCCTGTGGCTAGTTATATGCAAAGCTACTGCAAGATGGTGCTGCAGGACAGATCCTGACACACCATAAAGGTGCCAGAGTGCTCAGCAATCCCTATTCCATCTCCTAAATTCCCCACACTACCCACCATTGGAGGGTGCCAAGTCTCAGCAACCTACCCCCATCTCCCCAGGATGAAATCCTGCAGGCCCCCACGCAGATTCTGCTGGAAAGTATCTTTCCCTGCATTGGACAGGTGAACTCCATCTGCTCTATAAAGATCCCCTCTGGATGGAAGAATGGCAGGATGGGGGATAAGACCTCCCTGCTGATCCTGTAAAGTGAGATGAATCTCCCTATTTACCTGCCTTCGTAGGCTTGGCCCTGCCCGCGCCTTATGCTCCATGTGCGCCCGGCCACGTGTGGCTTAGATCTGGGTCTGGGTCCCTCCCACCAGCCAATCCACCTCCCTCCCCAGACATGGCAGCATGGCGGGAAACGAGCTTTTTGAAAATGTTATTTGAAAATGCAGCACATTTTCCAAACAATCGAAAGCACAACACCAGACAGTTTTTATAAAATAAAAATTGAATGCTGAAGAAAGGAAAAATGACAGGTTCATCAATCCCCACCTTTTAATCATATAATCCTTAGGATGGCTGCAACAGATGGTAACAATACAAAGCAATTAATTCATTACTTGGTGTTTGGGAGCCAAGAGAGGTGTTGTTGTTGTTGTTTGCAGCAGAGGCAGGGGTGGGGGGAACTGTGGGAAACTCTGGCAAAATTGCCACCACCACATCCACCCTAAAGTGTGCTTCCAGGGCGCACTAGATGTCACTGCCCCTAGAATGTGGGACTTCTCCAAATACAACTCCTCATAGAATATAGCTTCTGATGTGTTTTGGTAGGGCAAACTACATATTACATTTTTTGTTTAGCATGTAAATAAGGATAAACTCTTTCTCTTTTTACTTGAGAGTAAGTGCATGCAGACCTGATTGGCTCAGGACCACGGCACGCAGGGAGATGAAATCAACCTTACCCACCCACCCCGAATCCATAAAAAAGGAAAACGAATAGCAAAGAAGCCTCCACTTACATCAAAAAGCTAACGTAATGTGTAGAATCATAGAATCATAGAATAGCAGAGTTGGAAGGGGCCTACAAGGCCATTGAGTCCAACCCCCTGCTCAGTGCAGGAATCCACCCTAAAGCATCCCTGACAGATGCTTGTCCAGCTGCCTCCTGAATGCCTCTAGTGAGGGAGAGCCCACAACCTCCCTAGGTAACTGATTCCATTGTCATACTGCTCTAAAAGTCAGGAAGTTTTTCCTGATGTCCAGCTGGAATCTGGCTTCCTTTAACTTGAGCCCATTATTCCGTGTCCTGCACTCCGGGAGGATCGAGAAGAGATCCTGGCCCTCCTCTGGGTGACAACCTTTTAAGTATTTGAAGAGTGCTATCATGTCTCCCCTCCATCTTCTCTTCTCCAGGCTAAACAGGCCCAGTTTTTTCTGTCTCTCTTCATAGGGCTTTGTTTCCAGACCCCTGATCATCCTGGTTGCCCTCCTCTGAACACGCTCCAGCTTGTCTGCATCCTTCTTGAATTGTGGAGCCCAGAACTGGATGCAATACTTTAGATGAGGCCTAACCAGGGCCGAAGAGAGGAACCAGTACCTCACGTGATTTGGAAGCTATACTTCTATTAATGCAGCCCACACTGTTGGCTCATATTCAGCTTGCAATCTACAACAAGTAGTTTGATCCTCAGAAAGGTCTTTGGTTGGGAAGGTGATGTTAAAGCCTCTGCCCAGTTTTGTATGGTTCCTGCCACTGCTGCTGCTGCCCCTTATATAAATAGGAACTATTTCAAATGTTGGTCAAGTTTTAGTGATACATGGTAGGTCTACAGAATTTGTGACCCATCAAACTAAACATAGAGCTCTATCAGATGGGGAAATCATGCTTCCCTACCGTCACTTCTCCACCCTTGTTTTCATTGCTCATTACTACCTCTTTTGAGAGAGGAAGTAAGCAATGTGCATGAGGTCCATTCAGTCAGCCAGTCTAATTGTGCTGATTCTCCTGCACACAGCAGTAGATAGTGGCAACTTCCATGCTTAAAAATATATTGGACTTTCTGAGGGTTTTTTTGTCACGCGAGGAAGGCCAGAAGGAGCAGGAGGCAGACAACGTCATGAGAGGGACCCACGAAAATCAGTGAGTGCCCAGCAATGAGCTTGCAATGAAATGCTCATCTGATGGAGCTCATAGTCAACTTCAATTTGTCACATACCATGGCTTGCCAAGTGACCACCACCACCTCTACCCTGTCTTAGCAGTACCATTCAGGCAGCAAATTTAAAAAGTTTATCAACCCCCTGGAGAACCTCCATGTGTTCCTGGAAGGCTAGGTTCAACTTAGGCCGTAGCTAGACTTAAGGTTTATTCCCGGATTGTCCTGGGGTCAAACCTGTTCATCTAAGAGCCACACAGGGCATCCAGCGCTCAGGCAGGGATGAACCCAGGATGATCCTGGGATAAACCTTAGGTCTAGCTACAGCCTTAGTAGGTTACAAGTTGTGCTGGCTCGATTTTAATTTCTGACTGGTCTTTATAATTCTCAGGAATAATTGGCTAATTCATCATCTAGGTCACGTTGCCCTAAAATAATTTGCCATGTTCCCCAAATATGCCAAGAAATCAGGGAGGCAGAAGCTATTTTCCCTATCTGGTAATTGTTGCTCTTTCCTCTCTTTTTCTCTTGTACTAATGAGATTTTCACACTAGGCAACCTATGTCCAGGGTCTCTTGAAAAGTAATATCAGAGAACCATTTATTTGCTTGGTCAGACAAGTAGTCTTTCACCATGCTAATGGCTGCCTACATGGCGAAGTCACATTACAGTTGAATTAAAAACACCTCTGTTTAAATTAAAGGGTTTGGCTAACAGCCAACATAGCCAAAGAGGAATCAGATGAGACCCCAGGGAGGCCAAAAGATAATACAAAAGGGTATGAATATACAAATTAAGCTTTTGTACTGGTCAAAGGGTTATTGTTGTACCTGATGCAATAGGCACTTGCTTTGTGTGTATGTGAACACAGCCATTCTTCTAAAAATTATTGAGTTAACTGATCATAAAGATAAGATGATAAGAAATGCCTTTTATAGATCATATAAGAGTTGCCACAGGTTAACCTAGGCCTAATCTACACCAAGCAGGATATTCCATTATGAAAGCGGTATATAAAAGGCAAGAGCCACACTACTGCTTTATAGCAGTACCGAAGTGCACTGGCAACTGTTGGGGTCCATAAGACACACACCATATACCGCTTTCGTAGTGCTATATCCTGCTTGGTGTGGCTCCTGCCTCTTATATACCGCTTTCATAGTGCAATATCCTGTTTGGTGTAGATTTGGCCGGAGTGTAACATTCAGTTTTCAACATCTGTCAATGGCATGTCTCTTGAATACATACTTTTCTGTGCAATTCCCCCCCCCAAAAAAAGTACACACTTCCCCCCACCATTGTCAAAAGTGTGAAAACTGTATTTCTGAAAATGTTGTTTTAAAATGCATATTTTAAAAATGCACATTTTTCAAACAGAGTCACAAATTCAGGAATTTGTGAACATTTCTTGGGGAAAAAAGTCACAAAGCACTCCTCATATTCATATTCAGAATGGCAAGTGCGATATGTTTGCCTGATTTGTGAATGAAAATGAAATCCTTGTACATCTCCAGCTCACGATCAGGTTATGAAAGTTAGGGCTCTCCCCTGCCATTTTTTGTCTAGGTTAGTGGCTATCAGCACATTTTGTAGCAGTGAATCTTGAAAGTCAGTAGTACAGAACTTCCACCCTCTTCACCAAATGCAGCCCAGGGCAGGGGTGGGGGAGGTGCAATTGGCCTGTGGAGGAATCTCCACTGTGCTTCTTCTTTTCATTTATTAAATTCTGCAATTTGCACAAGTATCTGAGCAATTTGCACTAATTTGGCTATAATTTCTTAGAAATTTGATTGCAAAACTCCACCCCCCCCCCCAAAAAAATGCTCAAAAATTGTTCCCAGAGTTAGAGGAAAGTCTGCACCTTGGCTTGCAAACAAATCAAGTCATATATGCTGTGGAACTCCATCAAGTCAAAAGAAAAACTGGATTTACCAGTGATGGATATCCTTAATTCTGATATATCTTCCAAGCTATCTGTTTTAGACGTGTATGTTAATTTATCTGATACTAATATAAATAGGAGCACTTTGTGTTCTAGATGCAAATTGGAGTTCAATGAAAACTTACATTATGGATTCCAAGTGCAGGGTTTTTGAGTCATTACCATATAAAGTACCTCATTTAAACAAGCTATATTGAAGGTTACACTTATTTTTTAAAGAATGCTTCTTGTATAAAAACTATAGAGATTTCAGACAATATTTGCTAATAAGCCATAAAGGGATAACACTATACCTCAAAGTGTCTTCCTTATTTACAGATATCCGAATAGTGAATCCATCAAAATACTGAATATCAAGACCTTTTCCAGAGGACGAGAAGAAAAAACCTAATGAGAAGAAATGGATGGTACCTTTCTAAAAGGTTAATAATGATACGTTTCATTCAACACAACATTCCTAGTTGATCGTAAAGGTACTTTTGTGTGTGTGATGAAAATCCAATGTCATTGAAAACACGGTGAATAAAGCTAATAAATGTGTGAGTGACTAGCAGAGGAATAATGCACTCGTTATTCTGGCTGAGGAGTCATAGGATTTGGCAGAAGCCCTGCTGGGCTGACACAAGACAAGAATTTTAGATTATAAATTATTACCTTGGGTAATTAAATAGTTAGATAAGTAAGTTCACTTACCTTTTCTGGTCCAGTTGCTTAACTCGCTTGTATCCTACACTGTGTCACTGGGGCTCCTTGTACTCAAAGAATATTTTTTTAGGGACCTCCCCCTTGACCTCCCCTGTTGAACTCCCCCTGACAAACTCCTGTTTGCCCTCCCTGTCCGCTCACTCTGATCGTTCACTCTCTGGGAGCTGGCTTTCTTTTCTAGCTTCTAGTTCAGCTGGGGCAGCTCCTCTTCTGAGCTAGGAGTCAGGAAGCAGAATGGAGCCAGGAAGCATAAAGTTCAGACTATTTTTCTACCTAGCCCAATATCTTCAGCTCTGATTGAACATCGCACTCTAAGGTATCCATCAGAAGTCTTCCATGCCATGAGCTTCCTGGTCATTTTCAATCTGGAAATGCCAGTGACTAAACCTCTTGCATGTCAAGCATGTTCACTACCTTCACAGTACGTGCCCTATGGCACAGTTAATATCTACTCAGTAGTACCAGTTAAAAATGCAGACTGATATTTGAGTGCTTGAACTTACAGATAAAATTAGTCTCTATTTTTGTAAACTGCCCAGAGAGCTTCGGCTATGGGGCGGTATATAAATGTAATACTACTACAATAAATAATAATAATAATAATAATAATAATAATAATAATAATAATAATTGTGCCATGGAAAAGTCTTCCTTGGAAGGAGAAATATGTTAATTCCTATCCATTTTAAATACTGTGCAATTGTCCTCACTACTGCCTGAAAGGCAAAGTAAGATAAATTGCATCAATGTAGAGGAATGAAACGTGGAATACTAAGAGCTCCATCCAACAAATGTTTTATTGCACACTCATTACTGGGCACTCATGGGTTTTTCAGAGGTCCCTGATGTCATCTGCCTCCCGTGCACCTTCCGCTCCTTCTGGCCTTCCTTGCGCCGCAAGAATAACCAGAAAAAGTCCAAAATATTTTTTAAACTGGAAGTATCTGCTCTCCCCTGCTGTGTGTCGGAGAAGCAGCGTGATTACAATGCCCGACTGAATGGGCCTCGTGCTCCTTGTTTACTTCTTGTTTTCAAGGAGGAAGTAACTGAGCGACAACGGAGAAGCGGAGGTAGCCAGCATTTTTTCCTAGGTGTAATGGAGCTTTAAGATACCTCAAAGCTCATTTAGAGCATAATACTGTGGAGAGAGTCGTCAGCCTCAGAACTCGGAGGCTGATGACTATCCAATGCAGAACACCACTATCTAATCCCCTTTTAAGCTATCGAAATTGGTAGCCATCAGTACCACTGGTGGTAGCAAATTCCATAGTTTAACTATGTGCTGTTTGAAATACTTCAGCTAATCGGATGTCACTAGTTTTAAAATGGTAGGCTAAGAAGTCGGAGGTGAAAAGTACAGTGAAAAGTTACAGTGCGAGCCGAACAGAATGAGTGCAACTGCTTGATTCAAGCTCAATATGCGAGTTCAGGAATTTGTAAACATTTTCAGAGATAGTGACAAAACAACGAGAGAGACCTTTGCAGGTTCCAGAGTCCCCATTTCTTGGGTATCAGTGTTTGCTCTTGATGATTTCATTAGATATCACCAAGCATAAATGATGGCTCTTCTGCCCTGGCGTATCCTTGCTTAGTCATTTCTAAAATAGTGATTCTAGAGTTCAGGTGTATGAGAGTGAGACACCTCAGCCCTCAAGAGCAGGCTAACTTGTCTTGGTAAGAAAGAGGCTGTCCTTCACACATTCAGATGTGCCTTCATTAAATTCCCAGTATCCAGCACCATTTTTTTCCTGGCAGAAAGTAAATAAGATACAATCAGAAAGAAAGAAAAAATATCTACACCAACTTCCTTGTAGTTTTTGAATGCTATTTTTGGCAGAAAGGCAGGATATATTAGATAGACAGATAGTCAGACAATCTGACAGAAAGGCAGGATATATTAGATAGACAGATAGACAGACAACAGCATCACAACAAACCATGCATTTGCTTGTTTTAGGTTTGGTTTTTTTTTTTTTTAAAAAATACTTGATTACCAGTTGCAGTTCTATATAGGAGAGATTTTTCTTGAAAGTAATTGGGACATTTTGCCTTTCAAGCCCAAGTCCCACCAAAAAGGAAAATGAACAGTTTGGGTTGAGTGGGTTGTGTCCATATAAACATGTGCATGCAGCCTCCCCTTAAAATAGCTCTTATTACTTCCTATGTCATTGCATCCTTGCATAAAGCCATTGCTAATACAATAGGGGCATATATGGGTGTTTTTGTTTGGCTCACTGTGAAGGAGTTACCAAACGTTAATAACATATTTTTGCAGCCAGGATCAGGAGTCATTAGGCAAAAATAAATGTACCAAAGAGAGCTGTATATGCAAGCTTAATTGACAACTGTGTATACAAAGAGCTGCAATTTATTTTATTACAAGCAAACATAACCTTTCTAAATGTCAGCTCTGCATTCTGTTGACCAGCATTTTAATTTAGACACATTGTTCTCGCTTATTACAATGGTGATTATCATTTTATTTTATTCTAACATTTTGATCATTTGCTTTAGATATCACAAGATTTTTCATGCTGCACTTTCAGAATCGATGATCAAATTATGATAATTTGCAGTGAAGGTGATGGGAAATGAGGTTGTTGTGGGGAGGCAACCTTTCATGATGCGTCATCAGGATATGTTAGATGTTTTTTATGAAGGAGCCAGTATTTGCTCATTTGGGGCAATGGGAATCATACACAGCATACTTTAGCAGCCAACAGCAAAAGTCAGACTTCTTTGCTGGCTATGTCTTCGAACTCCAAACCGGCCACACCAATTATAAGCAGAACACTGATCTCAAACTTGCTCCCTCATCTGCTAGGTGTCAAGTAACTAGTATTCACCAGTTAAAATGGACCACTGAAGAACCATCATTAAGTTATTAGTGCACTCTTAGGACAGATCTAAGGTTTCCATGGCAAAGTGGGGACTAGAACCCAGATCTCCCAACTCCCAGTCCGACACTCTAGCCACTACACCACACCGGCTCTCTTCTTAAACATGCTTTTGGTCGTTGATAAGCCACATTTATTTTGGTTTAGAAAGATAGGATTAACATTTAACAAATAAATAGCTGGAATATTTCAAAGATGCCCTCAACACCTGCAGCTTTGCAACTATCCCATGTTAATATCAAAACATGTTTTTCTTTGACTCTCTAAAGACACTGTGTAATTTGTTTTCACTCTGGATTATTTACAAGACTGGAGCAGTCCAGGAGACAATCTGCTGGTATCGCTTCTGCCTCACCGGACCACTCAGTATAAATTCACAATCCTGCCAATGCATTATCTGATGCAGTCATAACTGACTTGTTGTTAAGGGACAGACAATTTATTCATTCACATCTTTCCTGGAGCAGTGAAGGATGACAACCTATTTTCTTCTGGAAACTAGGAAATGAAAGTGTATTTAAGATTACAATTGAACTGGGGATACACTATGTAAGAAGTTGCAGTGTAAAAGTGGCTGTTGTTTCCATACAGGCCTTGGGATATTTCATTTACATAGAAGGCTGGAAGAACCACAGTGCCCAAAGGGGCGTGTGGAGGACACAAAATGTTTTGGTTTACAAATAACCAGAGGGAGTGAACTTCACCCACGAGTAGGAAGATTGTGTACACTCTTTTTTCTGTTCAATGGTTCCCTGAGGGCTTCTTTCTCACATTCTGCATGCTCCAGGGAAGTCATTAGGAAGATTTTCCCTGAGTGCAGGCCTAGTTTTGGCTAATATTCATGTAGTCTGGCAATTAAGGAGATTTCTAAATCCCTGTCTCTTTACTCTCATGCAACTACAAAAGGGCTTGGGAATTCTCAGGAGGTGGAGGAGAAAAGTTATGTTCATCAGGAGCACTATGGATAGTGAAAATAAATTAGATAGTGAAAATAAATCTTAAAAAAAATCAAACAGGCTTACACATAGTTTGTGAATTTATTTTTTTATTTTGGAAATTTTATTTTCTGCTTTTCATTTAAATATATATATCCCAAAAGCAGTGCATGAAATAAAGTCATAACAAAATACAATAAAATAATAAATTAGTAAAATATTTCATTAAAAATAATTGGGGTTAGCTGGCAATGCTAAGAGTCAGGAAAAGGCCCCATCAAAGAAATATGTCTCAAGTTGTTGATGGAAACACTCTCAATGGGACACCATTCCACATGGGGGTGCCACAATGGAGCAGGCCCTCCTCTGTACCATGACTAAGGGCCTTGCTAGACCAGGGGTTAGTGCAGTGCAAGGCCCGTGCTCATCCCTGTGCGTCCAGATGACGCACAGGGGATCCCGGCCTGAGCCAGGGCTCGAGCCGCCCTGGCACTGCACTAATGGGAACTTGTAGCGTGGTTCTTCCCGCAGTCCCAGCCTCAGGTCAGGCTGAGGCCGGGACCGCAGGCATGTAGCCAGGTCCGCCGCTTTTCCCAGCTACCAGATTTACTCCCGAGTAGCTGGGAAAAGCAGCGGAAGGGCCGCAGTGCTCCACAGGAGCACTGCGGCCATCAGGGCTATGGTGGGGACATGAGGGGGGGGGGAGGAAATGGAGGCCGGGGAGATTGGGGGGAATCGCGGCTCAGCGGACATCGCGGGGGAATTGCGGGCAGAGGGACATCGGGCGGGGATCGGACATCACGGGGGGCAGGCGGGGGAAGGAGAATGGGGTCGGGGGGAATGCGTGGGGGATCGGACATTGCGGGCGGGGGGGCAGGGGGGAAGGAGAAAGGGGCCGGGGGGGGGAGATTGCGGATGGGGGGAGGAGAATTACAAAAACAAAACAAAAAACCTCTACTTCCCTTTCCTGGCTCCTGCACTGCTGCCACTACTTTAAAAATTAAAAAATGGCGGCTGCGACGGCTCTCCTCCAGAGCTCGTCACGGCTCGCATGTGAATAAGTGCGAGACCTCACGTTATTCATAACGCGAGGTCTCCCCTCCTCTCCCCCGGATTTTCCACCAGGTCTAGCAAGGCCCTGAGTGAACATAAGTAGGCCATGGTGTGATAAATATGGGCTCCCTTCAGAATGGAAAACCAGGGCAGCCTATCCGGGAGAAAGCAGTCTCTCAGGTAACCTGGCCTTCAGCTGTTTAAGGCCAGGTTAAACAAGTAACAGTACCCTGAACATAGCTCAGAAGCTAATTGGCAGCCAGTGCAGTAAACGTTCCACGGCTGCATTCTGTACTAGTTGCAGCTTCCAAAACCATCTCAAGGGCATACAGAGCAAACATTTACAAATGTTATTCATTCAAACTTAAGAAGCTGAGTAAATACTGCCAAGATATCTAAAGAAGATAACCTAGGAACATAGGAAGCTGTCTCATACCAGCTCAGACAATTTGTCTACCTAGCCCAATATCTTCAGCTCTGATTGAGCATTGCACTCTAGGGTATCTGTCAGAGTTCTTCCATGCCACCAGCTCCCTGGTCATTTTTAATCTGGAAATGCCAGTGACTGAACTTTCTGCATGCAAGGCGTGTTCACTGTCTTCACAGTAAGTGCCTATGGCAGAGCTAATATCTACTCAGTAGTACCAGTTCAAAATGCAGACTGATATTTGAGTGTTTGTACTTACAGATAAACAGTTAGGCCATAGCTAGACCTAAGGTTTATCCCTGGATCATCCAGGGGTCAAACCTGTTCATCTAGGTGGCACACAGGGGATCCAGTGCTCAGGCAGGGGAGAACCCTGGATGATCCCAGAATATAAACCTTAGGTCTAGCTGCGGCCTTAGTCTCTATTTTTGTAAACCGCCCAGAGAGCTGTGGCTATGGGGAAGTATATAATAATAATAATAATAATAATAATAATAATAATAATAATAATAATAATAATAATAATGCCATGGAAGAACCTTCTGAGAAATATGTCAATTCCTATCCATTTTAACTACTGTGTAATTGTCCTCACTGCCTGAACTGCCTGAAAGGCAAAATAAGGTAAATTGCATCAAATTGCGGAAATACCGGGCCACAACTGGTGCAGGTTATCCCAGTTCAAGGGAGGGTTTAGCCTGGGCTGACCCCGGGATCCCCTGTGCATCATCTAGCAATGGCCTAAGATTCCCCAAAGCTCATTTAGAGCATAATCCTATGGAGAGAGTCGTCAGCCTCAGAACTTGGAGGCTGATGACCATCCAATGCAGAATACCACTATCTAATCCCCTTTTAAGATATCCAAATTGATAGACATCAGTTCAACTGCTGGTGGAAAATTCAAATAGTTTAACTATGTGCAGTGTGAAATATGTCACCTAATCATATGTCACTAGTTTAAAAATGGCAGGCTAAGAAGTCAGAGGTGAAAACTACAGTGAAAAGTTACAGAGAGATGAACAGAATGAATGCAACTGCTTGAATCAGAATTTTTCAAGCTCAATATGAGAGTAATTTGTAAACATTTTCAAGGAACATGTGGTCCTGTTTGCATTTGGGGTTGTGAATGGGGCATTTCTGAGTGATTTACAAACAAAATAAATTCTTGTACATCCTTATCAATCAGCTGTTAATGATTATTTCCTAATTTTCTTCTATTAACAATTCCTAGTCATATTATTTGCATTTTTTTTTAGTGTTTGAAGATTTCACAATTTTTATCTCATTTAACTTCACAGTCATTCTGTGAGATTGATTAGGCTGAGGCAGAACTCAGTTTTTGGATGCTTTGAGGAAGCTGTTTGTCTATGTATCAAGAAGGCCTTAAGAAAACAGGGTAAAAATCATTGAATTAATGGGCAAACATAAAATTATTTTTATTCATATGGGGGTGTCTCGCAAGGTATATTTCCCCTCCTCTTCCATTCAGGTATTCCATTCCAGTACGACAATGGAATCAGTGACCTAGGGAGGTTGTGGGCTTTCCCACACTAGAGGCATTCAAGAGGCAGCTGAACAAGCATCTGTCAGGGATGCTTTAGGGTGGATTCCTGCATTGAGGAGGGGGTTGGACTCGATGGCCTTGTAGGCCCCTTTCTACTATTCTATGATTCTATGATTCTATGTAGGAAGGAATAGGAAACATCTACCCCATCTCCAGTTACCATATGATGAGAAATTACAATGCTCCCTCAAAACATTCCTGCAATATATGGGCCCTCCCCTGTTCTGTCTCATAATGCCAGACATTTTGCTATCAATAACTTCTACTTCCCAATGTTCTGTCACATTTTAGCATGACCAAGATGTACAATGTCCATTTCAATGTGGAGGAACTAAACCTTCCCTTCACTCCAGACTAGGCTCATCAAATACAGGTGGACCCCATGCCAGCACTGTCCCTTAGTGTGTCACTTTACTTTCCCCCATACAAGTAAATGGTTGTCATAACTGCTCTATCAAATGTTACAAAGGTCCCTCTTCAATGGTAACTGCAGGCTTCCAAAGAGTGAGAAAAGACCCTTGGAGGGAAAACAAAACCCTACCTTTGGGATGTTTTTTTGTGTATGTTTTCACACCAGTTTGCAGCCTTGATATGCTGTTGCTTTGGTACCATTTGAGGGTTTCTTTCTTCTTCTTCACTGAATGATCCTAACCAATGATGTATCATGGAGTGAACATGATGGGGTTATACAAGCAGCATGTAGTCAAAAGACATTGCTGAGTCCAAAGAAAGCACTCCAATTGCCTTTGCTCTAAGTCAGCCTTCCTCAACCTGGGGCGCTCCAGATGTGTTGGACTACAACTCCCAGAATGCCCCAGCCAGCTGGCTGGGGCATTCTGGGAGATGCACTCTAACACATCTGGAGCACCCCAGGTTGAGGAAGGCTGCTCTAAGTAGAGGAGGGGAGAGGAAATTATTATTATTATTATTATTATTATTATTATTATTATTATTATTATTATTTATATACCGTTCAATTATCTAACACTGATTCCAGAGCAGTGAACATAGCCTTAGCTAGACCTACCTTTTACCACGCAATGGAGGAGTGAAGATCTCACGTTGTGATTAATACGAGATCCTTCCTCCATTTACACATAAGGCGCAACGACCTCAGGGGGAGAGGCATCACGCCCGCCATTTTTAAATTTTCTTAAAGTGACGGCAGCTCACGAACGCTCTTGCGCTGAAGGTAAGTGTTTTTAAAATTTAATTTGGTTTCCCCACTACCCCCACCCTAACCCCGATGGACGCAGTGCTCCTGAAGAGTGCTGCGCTCCGTGTGCGGCTCCTGGCTCCGTGCGAGTAATTGCATGGAGTGGGGTCAAGCCGCAGAAATAGGCCACACATTCCACGGTCTCGGGCTCAGCCCGGGACGGTGGAAGAAGCGGGCCCAAAGGGAAGAGCTCTATCCCAGGGCAAGGGAGAGATGATCCCTCCCTGATCCTGGGATCCCCTGTGCGTCATGTGGATGCACAGGGGACAATCCCTGGGTTCGCCCTGGGATATAGCTTGGTCTAGCTAAGGCCTGAGTGAGGGTGAGAATTTCATTCCAGTTCAGTTTTGGTAAGAATTTACCAAAATTTGCAAAGTTCTCCATATTCAAGACAAAAGAACCTGGCATTAAAAAGAAAGAAAGAAATGAATGTGGTGGGAAAGAGACATATTTGTCCATCTAGGGCCAAGGCTATGAGTGCTTAGCTCTTAAAAATCTGGGGTAGGACCTACACTACTGCTTTAAAATAGTTTAGAACAGTAGGGACAACTGTAGGGGCCTAAGACACACGCCATATACAGTTTTCAACACATTTTCAAGGTGTTATATTCTGCTTGGTGTAGATCTGACCTGGTTTCAATCCGTGCGTCTTCAGTTGCATTAAGTGCTGAATTAGGGTTGCAACCTCTCTTTTTTCTGACAGGCTCCTCATCTTTAACAGCTGTGTGGCAAGCAGGTACGGCATGTTCCTCTCCATTTTGGAAACAGCTGGACCTATTGAATGTGGCTGGTGCAGATGGGTGAGAATTTCAGTTCAGTTCATTTGTGGTAAGTATCTACCAAAGTTCACAAAGTTCTTCACATTTGAGTGAAAAAGAATATAAGATTTTAACAATTCGAAAGTGGGAGCAAGCACTTTCTGCCCATTTTTAGTCACATTACACCAGTGGGGTCATTGTATGTCCCCACTGGTATATCCAAAAATGTGCATTCCCACCCCATTCAGCCACAATTAACCATCTATAGAGAACTGGATTGGGGGATTGGTTGTCCACCTTACAGAGATGCATTACTTGTTCTCGATACTCACTCACTTGCAAATTGATTTGCACCCTTTTACGAAAGAATCTCGGGGTGGGGATCATTAAAGTGGGGAGATGTTCCAGGAGGGCAGGTGTAACCATGAAATGTGGCCTCCTGTGTCTTCTTGGAACTAGTTGCTATTCACTCTAGTGAGGGAAAGTAGAGCAATACATTTGGGAACACTATTGTGCCTTTCAAAATATTATTATTATTATTATTATTATTATTATTATTATTATTATTATTTATTTATTTATTTATTTATTTATATAGCACCATCAGTGTACATGGTGCTGTACAGAGTAAAACAGTAAATAGCAAGACCCTGCCGCATAGGCTTACAATCTAATAAAATCATAGTAAAACAATAAGGAGGGGAAGAGAATGCAAACAGGTACAGGGTAGGGTAAGCAGGCACAGGGTAGGGTAAAACTAACAGTAGAAAGTAACAGTAGAAGTCTGCACAACATCAAGTTTTAAAAGCTTTAGGAAAAAGAAAAGTTTTTAGTTGAGCTTTAAAAGCTGCGGTTGAACTTGTAGTTCTCAAATGTTCTGGAAGAGCGTTCCAGGCGTAAGGAGCAGCAGAAGAGAATGGACGAAGCCGAGCAAGGGAAGTAGAGGCCCTTGGGCAGGCGAGAAACATGGCATCAGAGGAGTGAAGAGCACGAGCGGGGCAATAGTGTGAGATGAGAGAGGAGAGATAGGAAGGAGCTAGACCGTGAAAAGCTTTGAAGGTTAACAGGAGAAGTTTATATTGGATTCTGAAGTGAATTGGAAGCCAATGAAGAGATTTCAGAAGCGGAGTAACATGGTCGGAGCGGCGAGCCAAGAAGATGATCTTTGCGGCAGAGTGGTGGACAGAGACCAGCGGACTTGGGTAGTGGGTAGTGGGTTCTTGGGTAGTGGGTAGTGGGTTCTTGAAATATGTAGGCTTCCTCCCTCCCATTCTCTCTTTCACACACACACACACACACACAAACACACACACACACACACACAAACTCCACCCATCACAATTATGGCCTTTTCCCAGTTTTACTAACAGGGCATTGTCCATATGCATCCTAAGAAATATATTAGGACTAAAACAAACAACCCAGATCCAATAGACAACAAAAATGTTTCATTTTGCAGAGCACCATTATTTAACGTTTACTTCCTGTCTGTCGATAAATTCTTTCCCCGGACACAATTACTTAAACTAAACGTACCGTGCATTCACTGGTTCTTCAATTTACCTTTTGGTTGTCAATCTTGTGGCAAATGTTTGCCGCTTGCCAATTTCTGTAATCAATGACTGAGATGTTGGGGCCACAAAGTTCACTGCAATGCATTTCAGTGCTCTGCAAAGATTCAAAAGGACCATACTCTGCACTTGATTAAGTTGATTGGCTTGCTACGCAGGAAAGCAATCAAATTTAGCAAGGTCAAAGATTGTGCAAGTATTTGCAAATGGCATGATTCCATTTGGAGATTAATTACTAGAAGTCACCACTGACGATCAATTATAGAGGCGGGCAAACCAGGGGAACGAGCACTTTATTTGACCCTGGGCCTTCTCGTATTGGACCTCCAGAGTGTGATTCTGAATCAGGTGGTTGTAGAGAGAGATTTTCTTCGTGCCTGCAGGCTGAGTAAAAATCTGTATATTTCTGGCCTCACTTTCTGCAAGAAACGAAGCCCTGCTATGCACCAAGATGCTAAATCTGCATTTCAATTATACAGCTTCAGACTGCAAACTAGGGCTCATGTATTGGTATGTCCCTCCCTACAAAAGAATTATCTCAACATTTAAAAATGACATGTGTAGGAGAAGGGTTCTAATAAGGCTGGCCTTGTTATTAGGCAGAGTGAGACCTAATAATAATAGTTTCTGGGAGGCAGGGAGTGGCAGCAAGGTGTTAGAAGACAGACATGGGTGTGTCACATGACCTGACCTGCACCCCCTGAGCTTCTCTCAGTTGTGGCAGAGGATGCTGTCCTATAACCAGTCTTGAAATAAGATTGGAGTCGGTCCAATTGGCTTCTGTACATGATACAAGGAATGCTATCTTGTCCTTTGCCACAAGCAGCAAAATGTCTTGGGCCAGCCCTGGGTTCTAGCCTAGCCTGCTCCCTGATATGCCAGATAAAGATTGGGTCCTGAAGTGAAGAGGGTTTCCCAACAAAGCCATCAGAACAGAAGTTGCACAGAATGAGGCTTTGGCCTTAGCTAGACAGGGCGAAATCCCGGGGCGATCCCAGGGATCGTCCCTGTGCGTTCACATGACACACAGGGGATCCCGGGCTTGCACTTCAGATAATGTCTCCAAATAATGTCCTTTGGTATTGTTTCTCTAAATGCTGCAGTGGGAGGGGAGCGCAAATGACAGGTCCACCTTCCAATCCTAGGAAATATTTTACCAGGGGCTCCAATCTCTGTGCTTTGGGACAGGGCAAAGATGGGCCCATGAGATGGCCATTCTTCCAATGCCACCAGGCTTCAGTATGAAGAAAAGCCTCTTACTGGTTTTCAGGTGTCATAGTGAATAGGCACTCAGTAAAATTGTCCAGTGCTCCAAAGGTCAATATTAGCATGTTAATTAGCATGTTGACTTGGGCTGTAAAACAAATTTGTAAATCAATGAACATCTTACAATATTGAGGTAAGCTCTGGGTAGCAAGTGGGCAGCCCAATGTAGAGAGTGCTGCAGTAATTTAAACAGAATCGGCCAGATGCCTACATCTGGGGAAGGGTCGCCATCTGTGTTTTGTGGCTTGTCAGGCATGATTCATTCTGTCATCTACTCGTTGATGGAATCTGATGTTAGAAGAAAAAACAACTGCATGTGCAGTTTTGCCCTTTAAACTCAGTTATAGTGCCATCATGATGGCAGGTATAAAATGGAGTTTACTTCTGAGGCCCTCTCCATCTGCCACTCTCTGGTTGGACATTTAGGAGCCCCGTGGGCTGCAGGCCCTGGACTTTGGCACCAAGATCCAGCCCTGACTGCACCACTGTGGCCTTTACAGATTATTATTATTATTATTATTATTATTATTATTATTATTATTATTTTCATTTATATACCACCCCATAGCCGAAGCTCTCTGGGCGGTTTACAAAGATTAAAACACGGAGAATTAAAAACAAATATACAAAACCAGCTGTACCCGGCGTAACATACACCGTTGTAGCATATCTTAAAGTTTATTAATTAAATATCATTGTGGGGGTGTGGGCTGCTTGGAGGCCACGGATAAAGTGCCGTCTGGCAGACCTGGGGGGCAGGGAGGATGGGGGAGGGGGAGCAGGTGTCCCCCTCTCCCCGGGGTTCCTGTCAGCCTTGGGCTGCCTGCCTAGCTCTCATGAAATTAGGCCGGTGCCTGGGCTCACAGCAGGCGAGTGGCCTCCCACACGGCCACCAAGGGCCCTTGCTGTGCCTCGCTCATGATCCGGACCCTCTCCCTGGGGTTCCTGTCAGCCTTGGGCCGCCCGCCCAGCTCCCATGAGATTAGGCTGGGGCCTCGGCTCACAGCAGGTGAGAGGCCTCTCACCCGGCCACCAAGGTCCTGGCCGGGCCTTGCTCATGCTCTGGACCGTGGCACTGCTCCCTTCGTGGGAGAGGGGAACAAAGAGGCAGAAAGGGGGCAGGATTACCTTGGAAAGCCCAGAGGAGTCGGGCGAGGGGCTTAGCAACATGTATCAGCTTATGTTACACATTGTTACTGTTGCTTAGCAACCTGTATCAGCTGAAGCCTTTACGGAAACATATCTAAGCGTTTTAGAGAGAGAGAGAGAGAGAGAGAGAGAGAGAGAGAGAGAGAGAGAGAGAGAGAGAGATTTAAAAGCATAAAAACAGATTACATACAATATCCACCTATTTTAGGACAGTTAAAAACTCAGTTGTGACCTAATCCAGAGTGGATAACTTTTTGTCTCCTCCACTCCGTCAAGTGAATATCCTTTGCCCCGCTCCTCATGTCACCCAGCACATGGGCTGCTTCACAAACACCCTCACATTGAGTGCAAAGGACTAAAAGGGCTTTCCATTGCTCTGCTGCTTCCTGGGCTGCCTGTGCTTCCTGATCCAAAGGAGCGCAATTGGAAGACTTATGCCATGGTGTCTTCCTTTCATGGAAGTACAGGAAGCCAAGGAGGCTACAGGCTTCCTGAGAGATGATTGTACTATGAAAGTCAAGACACTCACTCCACTTGATAAGCAAGATAAGTGCAACTGAACCCATGGGAATTTCTCCCAAATGTTCATCTCCTTTGAGTCTCTTTTCAATAGAAATATCTTTTCTAGCAAACTGAATAAGAATTGTCGAAAATAATTTTTCAGCACAGCACTAATAATTTTTATAACATTCTGAGCATACTGAATTCTGGAGTAGGTCAATATGAGATCAAGAGCAGTGCCTTCCTTTCTTTTCCAAATGTGCTTTGCTATTTCTGTTGTTCATCCGCTGGTGGGCATGGGGTGGGGGGTTAATATAAAAGTGAAATATACAAGGGGATAGTAAGACAGTTGTCATTTTGGGGAAGGATGTCCCTTATTTCATTAAAAACAAGAACATCTTGTTTGTAATTTTAATCATGCCTTGCTTTAGATGTTAAGCCACTGTTCGATTTTGAATAAACATGTTTCATTCTCAGTATATTTATTTCTCAGTGGTCTTAACAGAGATATTTATCTCTGGAAATGTTCCAGGTGATCCAGAAATGTAGGTCATTAGGCTCATTTGTAACAAATATGACACATAATCTTGAATTTCTCTTGTAGTGCATCATATCTTTCAATAGCCCAAGCATAAATATCATGTTTTAAGAAATGTAGTCCTATTTAATTTATGGTCAAATCAATTCAGAAATGCTGAATTTACTGACCCTACCCCACCCCACCCCATAATGGCCCATGGCATCACTTTTAATGTAGTATTTCAGAAATTTAATGGATTGTCCTCATGGATAGGGAAGAATTAAAATCTCTTTGAACCAAGCCACTGATAGAGCATTAATACTTAATACACAAAGTGGCCAAATGCAAGAGAGGACAGGCAGGGCTCCTTTAGTAGTTGTGTAGAAGAGGGGATTTCAGCAGGTGCATCTTGTCATGCAAACTGCACCTGCTGAAATTCTCTCTTCTACACAAGTATTAAAGATGCAGAAAACCTCTCTTCTTTTGCTTCTGGACCCCTAACAATACATAATTTTACTGTTCTTTTCTCTAACATATGTGCTTGCTTCCTTGTCTCCCAGTGAAGTGAATGTTTTTGAATAAGTAACAGCCTTGAGTCTTCATTTCAGGATGTGCAAAAATAAGTATGTTAATTACCCCCCTCCTGTCTTCACATCTTGAAACACATCTAGAATATAGTTCACTTTACTCTTCTGGTGTTGGGTGTGTGTGTGTCAAACAGCTCCCAGTTAAGTTACAGTTTAAAACGTACGTGCGCACGCACACGCACACACACACACACAGAGTGTGTTTGACAGTGACACCATTTTAATGCAAACAAATGCAAAAATATATTACTGTTTATAGTACAGAGGTACAACTGTACAGGGATGGCATCTATAATGACTCCCAATTCCTATAGGATCTCATAGAACAGGATTGTTTTGAGGATAAAATGGAGAGAAGGAGGATCATGTACATTGGAGGAAAGGTGGGTTATAAATATAACGAATAGATAAATAAATACCTTCCTCATCCACTTTTTCATTCAGTTAAAAAACTTTGTGGAATAAAACAACAGAATGATTTACACCTCCTAACCGTTACTTCAACATAACTTATCTACTACTTCATTACATTCGGCAGGATCTACGGTACTGCTTTAAAATGGTTTAGAACAGTAGGGACAACTGTTGGGGCCCAGGACACACACCGCATTCAGTTTTCAAACCCTTTTCAAAGTGTCATATCCTGCTTGGTGTAGATCTGGCTGTAGTGTTCTTATTGTGTCACGCTCATTACATACCTGCCTTATGCTCAGTCAAACCACTGCTCCAATTAACCCAATGCTTGACAGGCAGTTCCCCAGGGACTTGACCGGGGGGGGGGACGGACTTGCTAAGCTTTGTAGTATTGCCACCCCAGCCTTGGAACGTGTGCCTCCACATGGTGCCTCCACTCTCTGATCATGTGACCATGTCTGCCAATGGCATTTCAGTTTGCTGCTTCTGGCCTCTCTGCATTATCTTGGGATGATCTGGCAGAGCTTGGTGGTCATGCTGTGTGTGTCAACTTGCCAAGTTGCATGCCTAAGGGTACAATCCTATGGCCCTTAGACGTTATTGGAGGGTCCAGAGGATACTGGGGATTTTCACATCCAAGGCCATAGACAGAGCTATGACCTCAGAGGTGAAACTCCTCTCAAGGATCTCCCCCACCCCGCCTCCTGCCCAGAGGCTGCATAAAACTCTGTGGTGACCCAAGCTTGGAGTTGTGACTGAAAATGAGGATGGGGAGAGGAAAAAGGGGGCATTCCTTACAGCTATTCCTTACAGATTCCTTATAGCTATTCCCTCTTCTGGTTCCTACCCCAACCGGATAGTTCCTGGTGGCCATATCAGCTTGCTCTCGGGTCTGGTGCTGCTGCTGCTGAACGCCAGGTCAGTCCAGAATAAAATCTCCCTCATCCATGATTTGATTGTGGATGAGGGGGCTGACCTGGTATGCATCACTGAGACCTGGGTGGGTGAACTGGGTGGGGTTGCTCTCACCCAGCTCTGCCCTCCTGGGTACTCGGTGAAGCACCAGCACAGACTCGAGGGCCGGGGAGGGGGGGTTGCCGTGGTCTATAGGAATACAATCTCCCTCTCTAGGCTTCCTGTTCAGTCGAGTGCTGGTCTGGAGTGTTTGTACTGTGTGTTGGGTACTCGAGACAGATTAGGGATTCTGCTGGTGTACCGTCCACCCCGCTGCCCAACAGTCTCCCTGCCTGAGCTGACGGAGGTTGTCTCGGACCTGGTGTTGAGGACCCCCAGGATGGTGGTTCTGGGGGATCTCAACTTCCATGCCGAGGCTGCTGTATCCGGAGCGGCTCAGGACTTCATGGCTGCCATGACAACCATGGGGCTGTCTCAACATGTCATCGGCCCAACACATGCAAAGGGACACACACTTGATCTGGTTTTCTCGACTGGACAGGAGGATGGTGATCTGGAAGTGGGGGAACTAACATCTACCCCCTTGTCATGGTCGGATCACTTCCTACTGAGGTTTAGACTCTCGGCGGCCTTTCCCCTCTGCAAGGGTGGGGGGCCTATTAAAATGGTCCGCCCCCGGAGGCTAATGGACTCCGATGGATTCCAGAGGGCTCTGGGGGATTTTCCTGCTGATATGGCCGGTGCTCCTGTCGAAGCCCAGGTCGCTCTGTGGAATGCAGAGATGACTCGGGCGGTTGACACGATCGCGCCCAAGCGTCCTCTCCCTCTGAGCAGAGCCCGGTCAGCTCCTTGGTATACATCTGAGCTGAGGGCGATGAAGCAAGAGGGGAGACGGCTAGAACGCAGGTGGAGGAAAACTCGTGCTGGGTCTGATCGAACACGGGCTAGAGCTCACTATCGAGCCTACTCTGTGGCGGTGAGGGTGGCAAAGAGGCAGTTCTTTTCCACCAGCATTGCGTCTTCTCGGTGTCGTCCGGCGGAGCTTTTCCGAGTGGTTCGTGGCCTGTTACACTCTGGGCCAGGGCGTGAGATAGTTGAACCCTCGGTAGCACGCTGTGACGAGTTTGCACGGCACTTTGAAGATAAAGTCGCTCAGATTCGTCATGAATTGGACACCACACTTAATGCAGCACCACTAGTAGAGGCGTTCAGAGCGCCGTCCGGCTCAGTTTTATTGGATGAGTTTCAGTTATTGAGGCCCGAGGATGTGGACAAGGTGCTTGGCCAAGTCCGGTCGACCACCTGTGTGCTTGCCCCTTGCCCCTCGTGGCTCATTACATCAAATAAGGAGGGGATCGCCGGCTGGGTCCAGGAGGTTGTAAATGCCTCCTTGAGAGAGGGAGTGGTGCCGGCCTCTTTAAAAGAGGCGGTAATTAGACCACTCCTGAAGAAGCCTAATCTGGACCCGGAAGATGTTAACAACTACAGGCCGGTGGCTAATATCCCTTTCCTGGGCAAGGTGCTTGAGCGGGTGGTTGCAGGACAACTCCAGGCACTCTTGAATGAAACGGATTATCTAGATCCATTTCAATCGGGTTTCAGGCCTGGTTTTGGAACGGAAACTGCCTTGGTCGCCCTGTGGGATGACCTCTGTCGGGAGAGAGACAGGGGGAGTGCGACCCTGTTGGTTCTCCTGGACCTCTCAGCGGCCTTCGATACCATCGACCATGGTATCCTTCTGGATAGGTTGTCTGAACTGGGAGTTGGAGGTACTGCGTTGCAGTGGTTCCGCTCCTACTTGGATGGCCGATTCCAGAAGGTGGTGCTGGGGGATTATTGCTCTGTGCCGTGGCTCCTAAGCCATGGGGTTCCGCAGGGCTCTATTTTATCCCCTATGCTGTTTAACATATACATGAAGCCGCTGGGGGAGGTTATCCGGAGATGTGGACTGAGGTGTCATCAATATGCGGATGACACCCAGCTCTACCTTTCCTTTTCATCAAACCCAGGTGAGGCAGTGACTGTTCTGAACCAGTGCCTGGGCACGGTAATGGACTGGATGAGGGCTAACAAACTGAGACTCAATCCAGACAAGACGGAGGTACTGTTAGCGGGTGGTTCATTTGTCCGGCGAGGTGATGTTTGCCCTGTCCTGGACGGGGTTGCACTCTCCCTAAAGGATCGGGTCCGTAGTTTGGGGGTGCTCTTCGATCCAGAACTGTCACTTGAGGCACAGGTGAACTCAGTGGCAAAGAGCACCTTTTATCAGCTTAGGCTGATATACCAACTGCGCCCTTATCTGGACAGTGATAGCCTAGCTACAGTTATCCATGCTCTGATAACCTCTCGTTTGGATTACTGCAATGCGTTATACGTGGGGCTGCCTTTGAAAACGGTCTGGAAGCTTCAGCTGGTACAAAACAGGGCAGCCCGTTTACTAACAGGGACTGGCTGGCGAGATCACATTACGCCAGTCCTTTTACAACTTCATTGGCTGCCAGTCCAGGTCCGGGCCCGATTCAAAGTGCTGGTATTGACATTTAAAGCCCTAAACGGTTTGGGGCCAGGTTATTTGAAGGAACGCCTCCTCCCATATGTACCTACCCGGACCTTAAGATCATCTACAGGGGCCCTTCTCCATGAGCCCCTGCCAAAGGAAGTGAGGCAGGTGGCTACTAGGAGGAGGGCTTTCTCCGCTGTGGCACCCCGGTTGTGGAATGAGCTCCCCAGAGAGGTCCGCCTGGCGCCTACACTGTACTCCTTTTGTTGCCAGCTGAAGACCTTTTTATTCACTCAGTTCACTTAATTCACTTAATTTTAACTTAAATTTAAATTATACTGTTTTAACTCTGTATTTTAACCTTATATCAATTTTGCTGCGTGGTTTTATCCTGGTTGTGCTTTTTATATTGTATTTTGTATTTGTATTTTTAACTTGTTGGTTGTTTTATGATGATTTTAATTTTTGTGAACCGCCCAGAGAGCTTCGGCTATTGGGCGGTATAAAAATGTAATAAATAAATAAATAAATAAATAATAAATAAATAAATGCCTGTGAGCAGGGAGGGGAGGGAGGAGAAGAGGGCAGGATACACTATATCTTGTGGCCTCTCTGGCCCTGAGCCTGCCCCGCCTACATAACTCCACTAGACAAGTTCAGAAGCCCACCTAATGCGGGGAAAATTAAAAGGAGGATGGAGGGGTGAAAATCACCTTTGTCGCTCCTCCCACCCTGCTGGCAACACTCTGGCAAGTCATTGGAAATCTGGCAAGTCACTGGCCTCCAAGATTGGAGACTTCCATCTAACAGGTGTCAAATTAAATGCTCCGTCACATCTAGGCAAATGCGCGGCTCCCGTCGCTTCTTCTGTCGCCACTCCCAGGTCGCTTCCTGAAAGCAGGAAGTAATTTGCCCCATTCAGTTTGGTAGGAGAGAGCAGCAACCAGACTTAATGAGGGGTGTTTTTGTGGTGCAATAATGGCCAGAAGGGGTGGAAGATGGGCGAGAGGTAGATGACGCCATGTGAACAATTCACGAGTGCCCAGTAACGAGTGTGCAGTAAAACGCTCAGCGGATGGAGCTTTAAGTCTCCTGTCACTGGAACTTAGTGCTGTCCCTTCCTGCCTCTGCCCATGTAACTCTTTTTCAGTGCAGTATCTGAACTCAGAAGTTGAAGAGAGTGACCTGCTCCATTGCTAGGGACTGTGCCTAGATCTTCTTCCTGCATCTGGCTCCCTTTGGCTGTCTTCAGAAATGCCTAACCTATCTGGAGTGGGTTGATCCGCCCATCTGATCAGCTGGCAGTGCCTGCCTGCTGGTAGAGAGGTGTGCATTGCCTTTCTCTCCCTGCCCTTAATGTGCGCCAGGACCAGGAGGGTGCAGTGGAAGCATTTGGTGGCTGCTTGGAAAGTGCTGCTGGACATTTAAGCCCTGCCTTTGTCAAAAGCTGCGTCCACCTCTGTCTGCAACAGCTTTGCACTTTCTTAGCCTCTTGTGCCGGTTGAGTAGACAATAAGAGCATCCCTTGTTTAACCTCTGCCCAAGACTCCCATTGCAAAACAGCCACGACAACAACAATATCTTGCAACTAGTTGACTGACATTTGGCAGTCTTCGTCACCTCAGAAGGGGGTATTACACCTGCAAATATTACATTCTGCAAAAATACATAAAATAAAGACACTTGCTGCTCGCTTTGTTCTTGAAAAGAAGAAGAGAAAAGTCAAACTCCAACACACAGCCCTGCCACCTGCACAGTTTTTGTGAAGCCTGAAATTTGGCAGCCTTCATCCTCTGAGATGAGGAACCACACATTTCTTACAATTCAGACAAAATGTAAAAATAAAGAAAAGAGTTATAGTCATTTGTTGATGTCTCCATTATGGTCCAATGGACAGACATCCACAGCTTGGAAAATGAACTCAAGCGACTGCCTATGTGATGCTCTGAGCGATAACCCACCCACCCCTGCCCCAAAGTGGGTTCCAAAACAAATCCCTTTCTTTCTTTCTTTCTTTCTTTCTTTCTTTCTTTCTTTCTTTCTTTCCTGTGCACACCCCTAGTATTTAGGAAATAATGTACTGCCTTTGTTAGTCACACAGAGTTTTTGAGGGAGGGAAAACCTACCATTGTTAGGAAATGCCGCTTCAGCAGGACCTATTGGAAGTAATAATGCAGCAGTCTCTTTTATGCAATCCAAAATTAAATTGAACTGACTGTGCTAACTGAACTTCAGCCAATTAAATTCGACCCTGCACGATGTGGCAATGTTTTGTTTCCCATTTAAACAGCTTCACCTTGTGGTACGTTCTCTGGGAAACAAAAGCAAAAAAGAGAAAAGCTGAGGCCACGCTTTCGTAATTTGCTATCTTTCTGACACAATGGAAATTAAGGCACATCCATCATACTTGCAGATGTCAAGTGATGTTTAGGGGTAATGGCTAGGTATTTGTCGCCATCTCTAATGGTTACTGCTGTTGACAGATCAAGCTGAAATTACAGCATTTGCAGACTTTTTCTGCTAAGAATGAGTAGAGAGGGGGTTAAGAATGCATTACTGCACACATCTACTCATAGGAAGATAAGAAAATCTATTATGGATCAAACTAAGGGTCCATCTAGTCCAGCACTCTGTTCACACAGTGGCCAAGCAGCTGTCAACCAGGGACCTACGAGCAGGACGCAGTGCAACAGCACCTTCCCACCTACGTTTCCTAGCAACTGGTGTATATAGGCTTGCTTACTCAGAAGTAAGTCCCACTGAGTTGAATGGGACCTACTCCAAGCTAACTACGCAGCTTTACAGCGTAATCCTAAATGTGTATCCTTGGATGTAAGTGCCATTAGGTTGAATGGGGGCTTATTCCAAAGTAAGGCCTGATCTACACCTTGTGTCAAATCATTACAAACATGGAAATGAAAGCAGTATATGGAATGTGGATTGTGCTCAACAGTTATCAGTGCACTTCAATACTGCTATAAAGCAGTAGTGTGTAGGGGCTCCATCACACCAGCATTTTGTTGCACTTTTATCCTGCCTTGTTTACCATTTTGTTCCACAACCTTACATGACATCATCTCTGTCCTGCAGTCATCTTGCCTCTTGGCTTCCATTTTCCATGCTTTTCCTGGGGTAGGGAAAGTGCGGTCTTTTTTCTCACATGAGATAAAACTGCCCTTCTATCGCAGAACATCCCTTCTTGGGGGGGAAGGAGTGCATTGAAGGGCGGTCTTGCTGATGAATGAGAAAGGCAGGGGTAGTTCTCCTCCAGTCTGTAGAACCACTCAACTGGGAAGAGGAGAGGAAAGACCTTATGGAGAAAGGGAGTGACATCTGACCTCTAAAGGCAGAAATGGTACCCAGCTGATAAAATGCTAAATCATTAAAATGACAGGCAGCAAAACCGGGGAGGGGGGAAGACGCCCACACCCATCACAATCTCCATCAGCCAATGAACTGGAGGGGGAAGGAGAAGGGGACAAAGTGGGGAGAGCACAATAGTGCAAGAGCAAACAAGTGCAGAGAGATTTCACTGATACAATGGCGATACCAGGAAGGCATGTGAAAGGGACCAGTGCTTGATCTGCTAATGAAACGGAGGTGGAAACCACGGATTGTACCTGGAAGAAAAAGTAGGTGTGATGGACCCCTCAATCTAGCCAATGTGTGTATAGCATTGCAACCTTAGTATATTAAAGGTTAAAGACAACCATAATCCACCACCACTGGAGATGGTTGGACGGTTCAACACCCACACCCACCCCGAGTATGCAGTCTCAGGCCTCTGTGAGGCTGGGGAGATGGAAGCTCTGTTGGAAGATCTTCCTCTGACTCAGAGGGTGATCGCAAGGCTGCATATTCTGGGTCAGGAGGCCCTGAATATGGGACTGATTGTCCTTCCCTTGGAAGAGCAGTCTGATCCTTGTCTTTGTTGGAGTCTTCTCCTGTACCCTGGAAAGGCTGAGGGTTGGGAGACTTAACAAGGACTGTCCTGGCAGCACACAGGTCATGATTAGATAACACCAACCACCAGTGAGGGTTACAAACATCATTGCCCTCAGCAGCCATGCTCCTGCAGAGTGAATTGGCAGCTTCTGTGCCTCTGCCACCTTTCACAATGCCCCCTGGTATGAGTGCCATTTCTGTTGAGAACCCCCAAGCTATGAACCTGCTCCTTCAGGGAGAGTGCTACACCATCCATTCATTCAGAACTACCCACTAACAGCAACTCAGTCTTGTCTGGATTTAGCTTTAGTTTATTAGTTCTTAGTCTATTATTACAGTCAGGCTCTGATCTAGCACATCCACAGCCTCACCTGATGAAGATGAAAAGAAGAAATAGCACTGTGCAGCATAAACATACAAATAGCAACAAACTCCAAAACTCTGGGTGACCCCACTCAACTGTTTCATGAAGATGCTAAATATAATGGAGGACAAAACTGACCCCTGTAGAACCACATACTGGAGATTCCACAGGGCCAAGCAATATCCCCGAAGTACCAACTTCTGGAGCTGGCCATCAAAGTAGGAGAGAAACCACTGTGTAACAGTACCCTGCACTCCCAGGTCAGACCGTCACCCCACATGGTCTATGGTATCGTAAGCCACTGAGAGATCAAGGAGAATCAACAGGATCACATTCCCCTTTTCTTTCTCCAGACATAGGTCACCATGCAGGGCAACCAAATCTGTTGCCAAAGCCCAACCTGAACCCCAACTGAAATGGATCCATCTAATCAGCTCAATCCAAGATCAACTGGAGCTGGTCAGCAACCCTCTGCTCAAGGACCTTGTCCCGGAAAGGAACGTTTGCAAGTTGCCTCAAGTTGTTAAGAACCCTGAGGATTTCTTCAGGAATGGTCTCACTACTGTCTCTTTCAAGTGACCCAGAACTTCACTGCATAACAATAACAGAGTTTGTAATGAGGTCAAACTAGAGAAAATGTGGGCACCCATTCCCTAAGCAAGGCTTTGGGAAATATAACAAGAGCCAACCACTAGGCAATCCCACCCTGACTCCAGGCAGTGGGTTTGATGACTATTAGATCCATACCTTGAATTGCCTGCCACCATGAAGGCAGGTGAGAGGTTCCTGGTTGCTCCAACCCTCACCAGCTGGCCAGCATTCACTGGGGCAAAGCTTCCAGAGTCCAAAGACGGCCTCCTCCTATAGTCCCTTAACCCAGCCAGCAATGAGGTGTAGGATGGCCCCAGCTACTCATTACTCTCTGGTGTCTCAAGTTGTTCACTACGGTAAAGAAACTCAGCTATCAGAGTGCCAACGTAAAGTTTCAGGTTTCTGTAACTAGGACAAGGAAGGGCAGATCGCAATCTCTTTAGAGACAAGTAAATAGATATTTAATGGCATTTACTTAACTTTAGACTATTTGGTACATAGCAATATTAAGAAAATGACTAATAGAACTATACACCAAATATGAACAACTCTAACTTAAAGCCACAGTTCACTGTAAAGTGCCGTGTTCCTGTTGCTAGGCCAACAACACTTGCTTGTCCCAGTTCCTCTAGTCTTTTGTTGACAGTTTCTGTTGTGGAGGTTCATCCTTCTTCTAGCTGAAGGCTGCTTTATCTGTTTCTTTCTCTTCTTCACCACACTGCTGGTTTTCCAGAATTTCCTTCTCAGCTCTCCTCCTTCCCTCTCCTGCTGCTGCCTCCTCTTCTCTGTCAACTGCCAGCTTCCCTACACCCAATGTAGGGTGACCTTATGAAAAGGAGGACAGGGCTCCTGTATCTTTAACAGTTGTATAGAAAAGGGAATTTCAGCAGGTGTCATTTGTATATATGGAGAACCTGGTGAAATTCCCTCTTCATCACAACAGTTAAAGCTACAGGAGCCCTGCCCTTTTTTAAATCTGGTCACTCTAGCATAGCTCCTGCAGCTTTAACTGTGGTGATGAAGAGGGAATTTCACCAGGTTCCCCACATATACAAATGACACCTGCTGAAATTTCCTTTTCTATGCAACTGTTAAAAGTACAGGAGCCCTGTCCTCCTTTTCGTATGGTCACCCTACCAAACGGCATTTTACTCTCTCACCCCTCCATTCCACCACCTCCCACTTTACTTAGCCTCCATTCCAAAGCCCTTAGAGGCAGGCATTACACCAGCACTACCTGCCTATTGTGAACAAAGGAGCAGCCAAATAGCCAGATTAGGAATACATGCCCCCAAGTGTTGTGGCAATAAGGAACAGGTGGAGAAAAGACAACCCCAGGGCCAAGTGTGGGGTTGTCCCCAAAATCCCCACTCAGCCCTCAAACAGGTGACAGGCTAATCCTTACTGCGGCAGAGGGAGGGTGAAAGGTTTGCTACACCAGAGAGGTGTGTAACCAGCTTTCATCCTCCTAATTGGCCAACCCCTGTCACATGGAGGCCGAAAGTGTTCCCACCCTTACCTTCTTCCTGATGGATAAGGGGGATGGGGCAAAAATGCCCTGGCTGGCCTCAATGCTGGGTGACACCATTTTGCTCAGCCCTAGACTGTGAACCTCTCTGCATGTCGTTTACAACCATCCAGATACATGTCCTAAATGTAATGGTTCTAAAATAGTTGTGAACAAAAGTATAACATGGAAGTAGTCCATGGGATGCAGGAGAATATTCACAGAGTGAAGCTCGTTTGTGATCAAGGTGGGATTGTCTTGAACATCCGTTGCTTATAGTTCCGTCCCTTCAGGCAGAACACGGGGACAGAACTGATTGAACTTCTCTCGCAAAAGTTGTGCTTTTGTTAGCTCTAACCTTTATGAGACTTCGGCTCAAATCAGCTTTCCCTTTGACGGTTTCCACAGGAAAAGATGGGGAAATTTTTGACAGATGCAGACTTAGCCATGATAGGCACAAGCCTGACATTTTCCAAGCTGCGTGGTATTTAAGTTGTGGCACCTTGTCATTCAGATCGCCCCAATTCTCCCTCAATGTCAATGTCTTCCTCTGTTTTCCAAAATATGACTTCACAGCGGCACTCTATATTTTTGTTTGAAATAAAAGTATAAGAGGCAACTGTAATGGGGAGAATGTACAAGATGGCCTTGAGACCCTTGGCTTAAGATAGGAAGACGGGGAAGCAGAGAGTGTCCAAATCAAAAAAGGGTTATAAGGAAGGGAGCAATCTCAGGAAAGGTGTGTGTTGTACGTGCAAATCCCACGCAGCTACTGCAGGAGTATGTTTGAGCCCAACAGCATCCTTAGCACCCCCTAGTTCTCTTTTGAGAAGATTCGCCAGGGCAAATGTGCATAAATCCCCTAGGAGATAGAGTGCTCCACCACTTTGAACATGGACCCCTGTCTTAAGGTTTCTCCAATAAATGTATTCCTCTAAATCATGGTTTGAGGACCATGTGCATGTGAGAGGAGCATTCTTGGAGCCACACCATCAGTCAAGCAACTCCACACTACAACAGGGGGTTATTGTAGGATGGGAGCCAGGACTACCATTCAATCCCCCAGGGTCTAGCATGAAGATCTTACACAACAGGTGGGCAACCTGTGGTCCTCCAGATGTTTTGGCTTCCAACTCCCTCCAGCTTTAATAAGCATAGTCAATGGTGAAGGATCATAGGGATTGTAGGCCAACAACACCTGGAAGGCTACAGCTTGCCCCCTCCTGTTACATGTTGCCCCTTCTGCCTCTGGTCCTATCCTATCCCTACTTCTGGCATTTTAACTGTTTCTGGATTTGGGTACAGCTGCCAAAAGCCCTGGTCTGGGCCTGACAATAACAAATTTCAGGCACTACTGAGTACTGCAGGAAGGAGACAGAATGCAACCACTTCTGCACCTCCAGAGGGAATATAAATGGGTCCAAATTTGTCCTCCCCCTTTTTAAAAGCAATTAATACCATATAACTACATCACAAAACAAAGACGTATATTGCAGAAATTATTAAAAACATACAAAAATAAAACATGGTTTTGTATATTTGAATCTTGTCACAATTCACCACCCACCCTGGAAAGTACAAAAGAGGCACCAAACATTTACCAATAACTGTAATTGTTCTTCCTTTGATATATACAAAGGTATGTACATATATTCATATAAATACATTCCCAGATTTTACTCAACCATTTCATTTGACCTGGAATATTTTTATCTAACATTTTATTGAAGCTATTTCATATTATTTTAATAGATCTATGATAATTACTTCTAGGGAAAAAAGCTCATATATTTCTCAGATGTTTTTCTCTTGTTTGAGGATTTACATATAATTGCACACTACACTTTACCTAGGTGATTGAGAACTGTAATCCATTTTTTTAATAGATTGCATATTTCATCCTTACACAATAGAGTTAGGTGTAAAAAAAAACATATTAAAGTGGGTTACTTTCCCCAAAAACTATAATTTATTATTCAGACTTGCTACTGTTCTGTAAGCAAAAGGGCATACTGAATATGCAGTTTTCAATAGCTCTTTCAACCAGTGGAGATATATTAAAGATGACTTAGACATTTACTTCATGCTTTTCTGAGCTATATGATAAATATTTAAGGAGCCATGCAGAATTCTCCGGGGTTAAAATTTCTGCTTCAGCAATCTTCAGAAAGCATACACACTAAAAGGTACACACTAAAGATAACTTAAAGTGGATTAGTTATCCCTTCACACCCTTTGACCATCTCACCGCAATCACTAAAGAGTAGAGTCCTAGTTTCTTTGTAGGAAATTCATACGCTTTCATTGCATGCTCATGGATGGTTGATAAATTTGTTCGGTTCACATTTCAGTGTGAACTTAGCAAATTTGCATTTCATGAACCAGAACACGATTAGACATCAAAATCCACCCTTTTCCAAAGTTTGCAATGTGTTCACGCGCACTCATGCAAACACACAAATGTACAAAAATGCATTATGTGAAAACATTTGCACAAAAAATGCGTACATTTGAAACAGTGTGAACAAAAATGTGGACATTTGCAAAATATCTGCACAAAACATTTGCAAAATATCTGCACAAAGCATCCTCTTAAACGGAAAAATCACCTGCAGAATGCATACGTTTAAGAAGTGTACACAAAAATGCATGCATGTTTTTAAAAAGTGCATAGAAAAGGTGTATATTTCAAAAAGCATGCACAAAAATATGTACAAATTTTGTATGGACTTAAAAACAGAATTACTACTCCTTTTAATATTATTGGCTGTGGTGCCCCATGTGATTTTCCTGATGACATCACAGTGTTACATCTGACAGGATAATGTTACTGATGCTCATCGTAAAATCACAGACAAGGTCACAGTGAATCAGAGATGAGGATGAGGATGAGGATGAGGATTTATTACGTTTCTATTCCACCTCATAGCCGAAGCTCTCTGGGCAGTTTACAAAAGTTTAAAACAGTGAACATTAAAAAGAAATATACAAAATTTAAAACCATAAAAAACGTAAAATACAAATAAAAAGAGACAATATCCATTCAAAAACAACTTTTATTATAATAGCAGTTAAACAGCAGTCAAAGCCCCCTTTCTCACAACACTGTAAGAACCAACAGTTCTCAGCCTCATTTGTTCAGAGTTCCCTTCATGAATGAATTGTGTGAGGGGGGCATCACATGTTTCCTAGGAGGGCCCCCTGCAACTGGCTTCACCCATGGCATATGGCACACTGCTATATCTCCCCATCCTAGAGAGCCACGCATAGGCATGAACTGTCTACACCAAGGGCCTTGCTAGACCTACCTGTTAATCCGGTGGGGAGTAGGGGTGAGCCCGCACTGCAGCTAGCGCGGGCCGTCACCCCAGTCTACACGTGACATGCGACGGGGTAAGGGAAAGCCCAGTTGCGTCAGCCATTTTTTAAAAAACTTAAAAGGTCCATGTGCACAGGAGCACACCAACAATAAGGTAGGTCTTTTTTTAAAAAAAGAGGGTTCCCTGCTCCCCCCTGCCCCCAACTTCCCCCACACAATGTCTGATGCCCTGTCCGCTCGCTTGCCTGTCTGCCCTCCGCTCGCCATGTCTGATGCCCCCTCCACCCCTCCCTGGCCGTGATCTCCCCACCCTGGCTCCGCTCTTCCCCCCATCTCCCTCCCCATGATTCCCCCCTTGGCCCGATGGGCACAGCACTCCGAAGGAGCGCTGTGCCCACTGCACGTCTTCTCCCAGCTACTCACGAGTAAGCTGCATAGCCGGGAAAAGCTGCGGAACCAGCTAGACCTTCCACAGCCCTCAGCCCTGGGCTGTGGAAATACCGGGCCACAAGTGGATCCAGTTATCCCGAGTCAAGGAGGGTTTAGCCCGGGCTGACCCCGGGATCCCCTGTGCATCATCTGGATGCACAGGGGTGAGCCCGGGTATCAGCCTGGGCTAAACCCTAGTCTAGCAACGGCCCAAGACTACATGATCGAAGGTACCAATATGCTATAGTTCATTGATAATAAATGGATGCAGATCATAAAAGCAAAGTAAAGCTTACTCACAGCCTTCAATTGGTAGATCACAATCCCTGCAATTGGTTTTTCATTTGTTCCCTGGATGCCACAGGCTTTGTCCCAAGGGCTGTTTTCCTGAGCAGTTGGCAGCCTCCCCATCTCAGGTGAGAACAGAAGCAGGCCAAACTGCCCAGGATTTTATAGGGCTTGTCACACTAGGGTTTGTCAGAACACACACACCTCCCTCTCTTCACCAAGGAGGATATAGGAGGGGCCTTAATTTATTGACAGGAAAGAATGTTTCTCACAGCAAAGAAAGGAGCATTCTTATCAGAAAGAAGGTACAAACCGTGCAAGACATCTACTGTGCATTATCAACCTTTTGTTAGTAGCAAAAAGCACTGACCTACACTGGAAAACCAACTCTAACTTCATAGTAGTTGCCAAGTGCTCTGCCAAATTAATATATATATATACTACTGGACATTGCATATGACTCCATGTAAGTTCACCTCTGACTCCTTGCCATTCTTCTGAAACCAAATCCAATACACCCCCTCATATGATTCATGCGTGAAGGGACTGACAGAAAACACAGTCAAATGAAGCTGAGATTGGTAGAAAGGGAAATGTCACGAAGAATAACAGATTTGAAAGAAGGTGAATGTGTCTGTTACAGGTGCCAAACATGGTAAAGGCAACAGCAGCACTTTGATAGTTAAACAAGCAAAATCAAATGCAAAAAATGTGGTCAGTAGTTTTGGCACAGACCTATTTTTCAGATTTTAGAGAAGAAACTACATAGTTTCCCAATATTATATAAGCTGAACATTAAGCAATCTCTTCCTCCAGTCATTTGAAACCCAATAGATTTGTCTGTAATAAAATAATAATCCTTTTATAATTCATTTATTAATTAATCAATGCAAAAATGTGCATATTCATAATGGAGCAAAGAAGCTACCACAAAGCATTAAGATGCCATTAGGCATTTTAAAGTACATTTACCTTAATTTACATTAATGGCCAGAGAAACTGCTTTTTAATTTATCACTACACAAATAAAGAGAGCAAACCCATCAATACGTTCAATTAACACATTATTCATTGGTTATATAACGAATAAAAATTAGGTTAGTGCTCTTTATAGAAAGCAGAAATGAATGGGCTAAGCTTTTCCTCTAGACAATATAATTTAATGACAATACTAGCTTTCAGGTATTTTTTAAAAATTATTCCACTCAAACTAGATGTGCCTTAAGTAAAATTTTGAGGTGGTGGTTCGTTCCGGAGTGAAATTTTTGAGGAAACATGTTTTGTAGGTGTCGAATAATAAAATAAATAGTACCAAAAATTGGCAGCATAAGGGCATGTCTAGTTTATTCACTCAGTGGCCAACTAGCTGTCCATGGGGAAACCCACAAGTAGGACATACTGTAAGTACAATAGCACCCTCCCAGTAACTGGTGTACATAGGCAGACTGTCCTGGATACCGGAGGTAGTGTATAGTCATGATTAGCAGACATTGAGAGCCTTCTCCTCCATGACTTTCTCCAAACCCCATTTAGCGCTATCCAAACTGGTGGTGGTAGTGAATTCCATAGTTTAACTATGCATTGTGTGAAAGCGTATGTATGTCCACTCAAAAGTAAGTCTGGCTGAGTTCAATGAGGCTCAAACATATATATAAAATTAGTACAGGATTGTAGCCTCAGCTTCCCAAACACTATTGAATTGAAAGTCTTCAAGTGAGAAGACAGTGCACACTTTGGGAATTACTGGTATACCTATGCTGGGCTTTGCTGAGGATCTTGCCAGAATTATGGGTGTACCAAAAGTGAGCATCCTCCACCCCCCAAATTCACATGCCAAATAAGTAGGGCTGTGCTCCTGTTTGGTTTGGAGAAGTGATAGCGGAGCGGCCTGATTCACCTCTGATAAAGGCGGAGGAGAAGCGAGTCGGGAGGTTGAGGATCACCTTGATCCGGAGTTCTGGATGCAGGTAAGTGTGTGGGGGAGGGGGACTCATTTGGCGCTGCCGCCACCACAGTCCCTGCGGCGATGGAGCCAGGTAATTGGGCTTGGAGGAGGGAGGCTTACCTGTGTCCATTGTGGTCCATTGCAGGTTTCAATTGAGGCCCCGGCTTCAAGCTGAAGAGACTGTGGCCTTCTCTTCCGCTTGAAGCCGGGGCCTCAATTGAAGCCCGCGATGGATGCAGGTAAGGAGGCAGGGGTTTGGCCTACCTGGCGCTGCCGGTGCTACCGTTCAGGAGGTGGCAGCAGAGCTAGGTAAGGGGGCAGGGAGGAGGTAGGCTTACCTATGTCCATCGCAGTCTGTCGTGGGCTTCAATTGAGGCCCTGGATGAAGCCGGAAGTGAAGGCCGCGGCCTCTTCCAGCTTCAAGCTGGGGCCTCAATTGAAGCCCGTGATGACAGACACAGGTAAGGGAGTGGGGGTGGGGTTGGCTTACCTGGTGCCGCCACCGCCGCCCATGCAGCGACGGTGCGGAGACGGATCTCACTCTGCAGAGCGGAGTGGGGGATGGGTGAATCAGCCCGAAGCAGATCAGGGGGTCTGTGCACAGCCCTACAAATAAGGCACCCTTTTCATCAGAGCCTAAGCAGAATTCTTCTACGTAGCTTGAAAATGGCTATTTGAATATATATATATAGCCAGTGAAATACAACCAGGGGAAGTAGTTAAACATAAGGAATGCTTGACTCTGATCCACATAAAAAAGATAGAATGATGATCAGTTTTAAGTGGCCATTCATCATTTCACCTTGATTGGCGTACTAAATCTTCGACAGGATGAATGGGTTGTCAGCAAATGCCACTCACTGCCCAGCTCTGGTCTTTGACTGCAGATCCCATTATCATCACAAGAAGAGCATCTCGCTACAGCACTCAGAGTCTAACAAAATAAAAAAATAAAAAGCCCCACAAAAATCAAGTCAGCACTTTTTACGCCTGTTCCACAGGGCTTTTTTCAAACTCTTCTTGCGGCATTTGCGAGAAAGATTGTGATGTACAGAATGCCAGTGCCAGAATGCTCTCTCTCTCTCTCTTTGACTTAATATTCCACATGTCCAATTGATAGAAATGACAATGCTACCTGTGAGGTGACAAGATTAATTTCCCAGTGGAAATAAATAATTTCTTGCCAGCCAACATTTTATTGACTTGCATCGGGCAATCTCTCCTCTATTTGACTTTGTTCCATGTCCTCCTTTTCACAGCCAGGCGTTCTGTAATTACGTTGGCGATACCAATGCAGTGTTAGATTTTTATAACCTTTAGCACAAGGTATGATAAGTCAGAAATATATGCTCCATTAACTGCAAAGGCACCAGTGTTGTGAGCTGCTTTACTAAATCTATGTCAGTCACTAAGTTATATATTTCCTAAACAAAGGAGGACTGTTTCTTCATTTATAAGGAGGGAGGGATGAACAAACTGGAGCCCACATTGTACACTAGGGCTGTGCATGGACCCCCTGATCCACTCCGCACCCGATCCATAAATTCCAGATTGGGTCTGCTCTGCCCCACGTCGATCCGCCTATGGTCTGCTCTGCCCCACTGTGGAGCTCCGGATCCAAATCAGAGCTCCGCAGCAGTGGTGGTGGCACCAGGTAAGGCCCCCCTCCCTCCTCCCCCTTACCTGCCTCTGTCATGGTCCGGCGGCAGCTTCACCTGAGCCCGAGGACTCAAACCGGAAGACGGTTTGAGTCCTCGGGCTCAGATGAATCTGCTGCTGGAATGCGATGGACTCAGAGAAGACCCTTCCCCCCTACCCCCTTACCTGGCCCTCCTCCCTCCTCCTCCCTTACCTGCGTCCGTCGCATTCCGGCCGCGGCTTCACCTGAGGCCAAGGCTCAAAGAGGAAGGGCAGGCCATGATTGTAGCCTGGTCTTCCGGTTTGAGTCCTCGGGCTCAGGTGAAGCCACCGCCGGACTGTGACAGAGGCAGGTAAGCCACCCTCCCCAATGCCCCCTTACCTGGCTCTGCCGCCATCACCACATGGACTGCAGCAGCGCCAGGTAAGCCTCCACTTACCTTTTTTTCAGAGCTCCAGATTGAGGCGAAGGATCCGCTTGGTCTCGATCCTCTTCACCTCGATCCGCAGCCCCCCCGACCTGCTTCGTCTCTGCCTTTGTCGGAGGCGAATCAGGCCGCCTTACTATCACTTCTATGCTCCGAAGCGAAGTGGAGCACAGTCCTATTGTACACCACTCTCTGGACCCTCACCAGCTGCTCGACCCTGTTCTGTGCACAATGTAAGCCATCAAATGGCCTGCAGATGCCCAGTGAGTGGCATGCAGCATCCTCCAGCAACAAGCTGCCATTTTGCATAAGAATGGCAGCTCAACTCTTTACATAAATCATAAAGATACCTTTTACACCTGTAATTTTGTATAAATGGGGCTATTTACAGCCACCATTTTATGCAAATGGGAATTTATATAAACAGCTGAGCCACCATTCTTACACAAAATGGGGTCCTATGGACAAGCACAGGGATCCATAGATTGGCATCTGGGGGCTGAGCCAATGAGAAATCACCAAGCCGCATCTTTAAGCCCCAACTGGACTCTCACAACTTCCCTATTTGTAAGTTCATAAGTCCAATGGAGATGGAACAAGTGGCTAAGTTGATTATCAGCTGAAGCTAAAGTTGTGTAGTTTCAGAGTTGGCAAGAGCATCAGCTACTGGGCATTATAGAAATGGAAATAAATGAATAAAATCTCTACACTTTCATACTAGGGTTGCCAATAAGGATAGTTGATGAAATTTTCTTTCACTTCAGTTTTTAAAAGAATCAACAAAAATGCACACTTTTTTTTTTTTACCCAATTTGGGATTGCAAGCAGCGAACAATGTTCCTCTCTTCCATTGAGCTCCCATTTTACAGAAAATGGTGGTTTGTCCTGCTCCGTAAATAGGCCCATTTATGCAACATTAAAGACCATTTATGGCTCCACAGTTCAAGAAGGATGCAGACAAGCTGGAGCGTGTTCAGAGGAGGGCAACCAGTATGATCAGGGGTCTGGAAACAAAGCCCTATGAAGAGAGACTGAAAGAACTGGGCCTGTTTAGCCTGGAGAAGAGAAGATGGAGGGGAAACATGATAGCACTCTTCAAATCCTTAAAAGGTTGTCACACAGAGGAGGGCCAGGATCTCTTCTCGATCCTCCCAGAGTGCAGGACACGGAATAACGGGCTCAAGTTAAAGGAAGCTAGATTCCAGCTGGACATCAGGAAAAACTTCCTGACTGTTAGAGCAGTACGACAATGGAACCAGTTACCTAGGGAGGTTGTGGGCTCTCCCACACTAGTGGCCTTCAAGAGGCAGCTGGACAACCATCTGTCAGGGATGTTTTAGGGTGGATTCCTGCATTGAGCAGGAGGTTGGACTCGATGGCCTTGTAGGCCCCTTCCAACTCTGCTATTCTATGATTCTATGATTCTATGGCTGTAATGATGCATAAATGGTACTATTTATGGAATTTATGGAAAAGGCAAGCTGCCATTTTTATGCTAAATGGCAGCTCACGGGAGTCCCTGTCACCGCCCGCAAGGAGAGAATGAGGGGTTGGTGGGCGATGTGGGACTCATGCCCCCTCCCTGACAACCCCTTGCATTTTTGTGCAAATTGTTCTATTTGCAGCCACAAATTTGCACCAGTCACAATTTCTGTAAATGTTTCCACCCATGATTTTGTTCAAATGTGGATTTGTCAAAATCCATATTTGTGCAAACTGTGATTTGCAGCAAAAAAAAAAAAAAAAAAAGAGGCTGATAACCATAAGCTTGCCTGACTTGGCACATACCAAGTTGAGCCAGTTCAGGGATCTGCAAGCAGGCCAAAACTTACGAAGCTCCACCCCCAAACTGGATTCCTCTGAGATTCCTAGCTCAGGATGCTTTGTTCTTAAAAACCCTGGAGCTGAATCCATGTGTATTCAACTCCTTCAGTTCTGAATTAGGGTTGCCACCTCTTTTTTTCTGATAGGTTCCTCGTCTTTAATAGCCACATGGCAGTCAGGTATAATATGGTCTTCTCTATGATGGAAACAGCTATATCTATTAAAATTGGCTGGCAAGAATTTAATTTGGTATGTTTTTAACAATTCACAAATTCCTTCATATTTGGGAGGGAAAGGTCTTGAGAATGAAAAATTCTAAATGCTGCTGAAAGTGAAACTGATTTCTCCATCCCTAGTTGTAGTTGCCAACCTGGTGGTGGTGCTAGGAGGCTAGAGTGTCAGGCTGGAAGTTGGGAGATCCGGGTTCTAGTCCCCACTCGGTTGTGGAAACCCACTGGGTGATTTTGGGCCAGTCACAGACTCTCAGCCAACCTACCTCACAGGGTTGTTGTTGTGAGGATAAAGTGGAGAGGAAAAAGATTATGTACGCCGCCTTGGGTTCCTTGCATGAAAAAAGGCGGGATATAAATGCAATAATATTTGAATATAATATGTAATATAAAATATATATATATATGGTGAAGCAGGAATATAAGACAGCCATTTCCCTGAATGTGTGATGTACTTTCGCACACAGACCCACTCATGCCACCCAACCTGGATGGGTTTAAGCTGGATTAGTGTTGCAGCCTGCCTGGAGAGGAGCAGGGCATGGATGGGACGCAGTGTGGTGAAGCAGGCTGCATCCTGATGTTGGATTGGGGTAGAGCTAGATGCTCTATGCCTAACTCCTCTTTGCTGCTGTTATGGCACCGATCCACCCATCCTAATGCTGCAATGTAGGATTAATAGAGGTGGATGGACTCATGCACATCCAGCTCCGTTGGACACCTGCTAAGAAACCATCGCCATCCGCTCCCAGCGCTGCACAAGCATCTTCGCAGGCTGGCGAGTTCCTGACAAAGCCGTGAGGCTTCCCAGCTCCAGACATTGTGCATTTCCCAAGTCGCGTAAATGGCAGCTGCGAAGGCCCCATTTATGCAAGATTAAAGGTGTGAATGGAGCATTCACAAAACCTTAATTTCTGAAGGGGCAGGGAAGAAACATTTTTTTTATTATTACACTGGGGGATTAATAGCAATCCCACTGCTTCCTGAAACACTTCCCAGTCCCACCTAGTTTTCTAGGGGCGTTGCTAGACCTACCGGGTGTTCCGTCGTTGAGGAGCGGTGAAAGCGGCTTTTCCCGTTCAGCCGTGACGCCTCATGCTCCACACCTGCCTTCGATTTGTGGCGGAAGTTTGCGCCGGTTGTGCTGCTGCCGCCGCGAGAACGGTTGCGCAGCCACACCGGCCTGATTGCCGCGGCTTTTTTTTTCGCTCGCTGCACGGTTTGCGCACGTCCGAAAGACCGCAAACTTGCGCAGCCGTCAGCGATGCCGCCGCCGGCCCTGGCGGCGGCAGCGGCGGCAGTGCCAGTGCCAGCTGAAGTGCTGCTGGTGCTGTTGAGGGTCAACATTGATGCGCTCACTTCCTGATGGGGGTCGTGGCGGGTGTCATATGACCCGAGGTCAATCGTCTGCATGGCCACTCTGTGCCTACATCTCCCATCATGCCTCTGAGGTGTCGGCGGCGATGACCGCCTCTGTGCCCTGTGCCCCATCCCAAGGAGCCAACCCACATCTGGCCGTAGCCATGGCAGCAGCCCACAAACAGCTCTGCCCTCTGCCAGCCTGGTACCCACACTAACAGGCAGCGTACAGCACCGCCATTATGCGGCCACGGTAGCTGCCCACCGCAAGGAGTCACCAGCCACTTTTCCGGTCCTCCGGTCCTGCGCAAACTGTCACTGGGGAAATAAAAAAAAAAAGCCGCTCCGCCGCGCTGCCCCAGCTGGTGGACTGCGCGCAAATGGCGGAGGCGGCTTGACCGAAGCCGCTGACCACTCCCCCTTAGCACGCCTTTTCCTGACCAGTGCCGACCGCAGTGACCTCACATCCTCCCACACGTACTCCGAATTACCGCGGGACAGCAGGAAAAGGCGCCCTAAAACTCACTTTTTTAAAGTCGGGAGATAGAGGCTTCACCGCGGGATAACGGCGGATCCTCGTGAACGTCATCTGGAAGCCTCGACGTGACTGCGGAAGGTAACGCGCGCTAGAGCCTCGTCTAGTAACGCCCTAGGTCTCTCAAATGCCTATTTTGCTGTCAGCAGTTACATACATGTATGGTTGATCCCTTCACCACTGCTAATGCTGGGTCTGCTCTATGTGTTCAGACCAACCAGGACTCAACATCTTCTGAGGGCTTGCCCCATAAGCCAAAGCACTTCACTGGAATGACCTGCAGTGATATGACTGGAAGAGGGGAGATGACCTTTTATAGGTGGCTCTATATAGTCAGGTCCCCCCACCCCTTGGAGTGTCTCCACTTGGCTCCACACCTGCCCCACATATGGATACAAAGGTGGCCTTTCACCACTCCATGGGCAGTGAAACTTTGTACTAGTTTTTTTTCTGCAGTCATGCTTACAAAATGGCCTAGGATAACATAACCCATCAAGACATTGGAGTGAAAATATGATTAGACCTGGTGTTAATTATTCATTGAACAGTTGCTTTATTAAACAGGAAGAAACAAGGCTGGCCCTGAAGCTCACACATGAAGGAGAAGAACTCAAAGGCACTGAGCTATGGAAGGAGTGGTGGCTACAGCCAATCTCCTTTTAACTTTTTGTACTTCATGTGCCATACTGCACGCGTACGGATGACAAAAATAGTACAGTTGCCATGGGTTGGAAACAAGGTTGGAAACAAGACAGACACCAATAACCACAATTAAAGAGGCCACTACTCCCCATAAAAGGCAGGCAGCCAGAACTTGTGTGTTCCTCTGCCCCAATTGACAGCTGGAGCCTAAAAGACCCTACTCCCAAATTTCATTTCAATTCTTGTGAGTAGGACGCATGTGAACTTCATCCCTTTTTGCAAATCATTAGAACTTGTCTCATTCGCAACACTGAACACAAACACAAGCTGGAAAGGCCTTCCCCACCACGCCCGGCTTGCCTGGGCGTGGGGAGGAGATTGCATGGGAGGCGAACGGGACCCGTGGCGCTCGCTCATTGGCCCCCTGGTTGGTGGTGCCACCAAAATCAGGAGGGGCGAGCAGCATATTTAAGCTTACCTCGCCCCTCCTCCCTGCTTTCAGCGTCTTTGTGGCTCCCTCCCTGTAGACAGTGTGTGTTCGCTGGCTGCCCTGCAGGGGGGCCAAGTAGGAATTTTTTACTCTCAAATCCTGTTAATTTGGGAGTTTTTTCGCCTACTTCACACTGTAAGACAGCGAGGGTGTATTAATACTTTAATTTGGTTGTACTTGGTCATAACTGAAGGGGAAGGCATGCGGGCATCAGGGGCAAGAATAAGGCTGGTGAACATTCATATGGCACCGTTTTGGTGATTGGTAACATCTGAGGCCCGCACCTGGGAGTCTTGTGACACCAGGTGACAGGATAAGATTTACCTCTTAGGCCAACCTTACTCACTCACTCTGAGTTTTGTAACCAGAGGGGGAGTGACACCGGAAGGCCTACCTACCCCTAAAGGGGAATCCTGATGGGTGGCGATGCACACGCGTCACCTGTCAGGATAAGAATGGATTGCCCGAACCCTAATATGGCCAAGACGTTGGCCAAGATAGGATGCCTAGGCCTCCATCTTTCCTCACTGATACCTTAAATAAATGTGGCCCTATTTAACTCCAACATTGTTGTCTGGTCTCGTTATTTCGCCTTCCTCTCGCAATGCAATTCTCAGGATATTTTTTTAAAAATATATACAATTTCCTTGAACTTGTGTTCATGTTTGAAAGTGGAATTTGTGCAACTGTGCACCTCTGAAAATATGCAGTTGTGCATAAGCAGACTTGCACAAATGTGCACTTGCACATATGGGTATCTGAGCAAATCCTCCCAAATCTGCATTTTCACTCTTCTGCCTAAGGTTGAAAATGCATGTTTTTCTCAATTAAAATAAGAAAAGAAGGCACTCACATTTGGAAACCTTTTCTGAGCTGAATTCAGAGAACCTGATCGAGTTCAAGCATTGCATGTTCACCCACAGTTACTTGTTAGACTTGTTAGTCTACTTGTTAGACTTCAGGCTCTTGCAAGGTCCTAAGCAATACAGGTCCAAAGCCTTGCAGCAATCTCCCCAGTCCCCACAGTTTTGGTGGTGGTGCTACCCATGTCCTTGGATCAGAATTTCCATCTTTGCTAACAGTTCTTATTGCCAATGCAGTCGGCCAGTTGCTGTCAACACCAGAAGAGATAAATTGCTTTTGAGCAGATGGATAGAGAAGAAGCCAGAGCATATGGTTTCAGTCTATATCCAGAGCATATGGAAAGCATATTAAATGTTATCGGATGTACCAGGAAACAAAGTCCTATCAACGCAGAAACCTATCCGAAAACAGAAATTAAAAATACAGAGAGGAAATTATGGAGTGAAAGTTAGGGTGGCTGTTGAAGGAATGCCTTCTCATATAAGTCCCCACACTTCAAGATCTTCTAAGGAGGCCCTGTTCTAAATGATATCTCTATCTCTTTGAGATTGAAATGGTATCTACTAAGTAAGAGCCAGTATGCTGTAGTGGCAAGAGTGTTGTATTGGGAGTCGGAAGATCTGGGTTCTAGTCCCCACTTGGGCATGGAAGCTCACTGGGTGACTTTGGGGCAATCACAGACTCTCAACCCAGCCTACCACACAGGGTTGTTGTTGTAAGGATAAAATGGAGAGGAGGAGGATTATGTACACTGTCTTGGGTTCCTTGGAGGAAAAATGGTGGGATATAAATGCAGTAATAATAATAACTCTGTAATCTTGTAACTTGTAGTCATATGCTTTGATAGAGATTTAGGGTTTAGTAGAAACTCACTACTGACGCCATGCTTATCACCAATTCTCCCAATAGTGTACAAAAAACATCTGCAAAAGGCTATGCCTGGAGCAAGACCTTTAATAGAAATTGACTTGTGAAAATCTAGTTTATATTACATCTCAAGTGTTACAATGTCTTAAAGAGAGCCGCTCATTCTTGCTTAATATTGAAATCACACTGAGAAAAGATTGCTACAGTGACCCAATCATTCTTTATCTCTTCTTTCTCCATTCTTTCAACTGCCTGAATTCTACACACGATGAAATGTCACATATTTCACATTGGGGTTGCAATCCTACACACAGTTACCTGGGAATAAGTCCTATTAAACTCAGCGAGGCTTGCTCCTCATTAAACATGCATGGGATTTCATTTCATGACACTGCATTGGATAGGGGGAAAAATGAATCTGAGTGCTAAAAGTTGAAATTGTAAGAAAACGTCATTGATAATATTTAGATGTTTTCCCAGCCCTTGTACTTAGGATTTGGGTAGAAATTGGTTTAAGGCACAATCCTATGCATGCTGCCTGTGGAATGCTAGGAGATGCAGGTCTTTTTTCTGTCTAAACATACATAGGATTGCACCTTTAGCCTCCCTTTCTAACCTTTCTTTACCTAAACTTTCTTTATTGCATGTTTCCTATTTAGTCTAGCACTGGTGTACCCCCCCCCCTCCTAACCACAGTGTTCTTTAGCTATTTTTTTTTCCTAATTCAGGACCAGTTTTCTTTAGGAAAATAATAGATTTCTTTTTCTATTGATCTTTCATGAGGACAGCAAAAAGAACTACCACAAAGAAATCTGTACAGCAACTAAAAATACACATTCATTTCAGATACACCAAATGTCTCACTTGTACTTTATGTCAGTGATTTTAACATTAACGTATTATGTAGAACAGGTTTGTCTTAACTGCTGAGCTGTAGAATCAGGCATGTGACCAAGGCCACACCCCCTTGGGGCTGGTCATGTCAAGATGAGAACGCCGCTTTGGGGGCTCGGCATGTTGTCCTCCTTTTTGGGTTCCAAAATGTAGTCACCCTAATCTAAAGCATAATTCTGAGATAAGGTTGTAGGTCCCACTCCACGAAAACAAAGGAATTCCAAAGGAAGCTGAAAGTGTTTTGATAAGAGTAGGGACGGGAGGGGGGGGTGGAATCTTCCACCGCCTTTGTTGATTGGCTTGCACACGGATGTTCTTGACGATGATGTATTTGACGATGACTACATAATCAATAGATGACCTGTATATGTGAGTCACAGATAGAACACCAAAGATAAAAGTTTCATTTCACCTCAGCTGAGATCAATGGCTTCATAGTCTGCTCATACATTCAGCAGCTTGTCATTAAGTGTACAGTAATCATGTGTGGGGAAAGCAAGTAATGAAGAGGAAAAGCTGGATAGGAGAAACAGTGAGCTGGGGAAGAGGGTGGGAATGTTGGAATGAATTGTAAGGAGAAATAGTCATTTCCTAGGTTAGGCCCACTGTGTGGCAGGCTATTGGGCTAAGGGAATGATATGAAGCATTCTTGGACCCAAATCTAGAGAAAATTATTTGGGGGGGATCTACACTACTGCTTTTAAAACGCTTTAAAGCACTTTGAAAACATTTTGAAAACTGTATATGCAGTGTGTCCTGGGCCCCAACAGTTGTCAAAACTGTTATAAAGCACTTTAAAATACTTTAAAGTAGTAGTGTAGATCCCCCCCCCCCCCCAGTGAGGATAGGGCTCCTATATCTTTAACAGTTGTATAGAAAAGGGACTGTCAACAAGTATAATTTGTATGCATGCAGCTCCTGGTGAAATTCCCTCTTCATCAGCACAGTCAAAGCTGCAAGTGCCCTGCCCTCTTTTAAAATGGTCGCTCTAGTATAGCTCCTGCAGCTTTAACTGTGGTGATGAAGAGGGAATTTCACCAGGTTCTCCATATATACAAAGGAAAGGACACCTGCTGAAATCCCCTTTGCTTTGCAACTGTTAAAGATACAGGAGCCCTGTCCTCTTTTTCATATTTTAATTGTAATTTTTGCTCTTTGGTATTGTTTTGTTCTCTTTCGTAAAGTACTTTGAGGGCCCTGTTGGGCCAAAAATCGTATGTTGGAATAAGTAAGTAAATTGTATGAAAACTGGAGCAAGTAGCACACACACCTTGAGCAGTTTGCCCACTTTAACAGTTAACTTAACTCCCCACCCCCTGTCAGTGTCAATGGTCCCTGAGAGGGGAAAAAGGTTATCTTTGGGGCCAGGTTGTAGTAGTAGCAGGTGGTGGTTCCTTCACAGATGGGAGTGGCCTGTTTGACCCTCTTCTTTCTCCATGCTTCTTTCTAACTAGATGTTCTGACACTGGCAATTTCTTTTTCTGCCAGGGAGTTGATCTACAACTCCCATTATCTCCAACACCCTCCCTCCACTACCCCATCCAGGAATCCTGGACTGACTCCCAATGGGACAAGCAGAACCCTTTTTCAGTTTAGAAGCAAATGTAGGGGAAAGAGAAAAGCGGACCTCTTATGTCTTCAAGGAAACAATCACCACCCATTACCTTACCCTGGCACCTAAGATAAGTCTTTTCATTCGTGGTGTGTGTGTGTGTGCATGCATGCGTGTGCATGTGTGTTCACGTGTGAGCTGAGTTCCCATTCAGTGTTCTTTCAAACTTTCAATTCCCTCCCGTCTGTGGATTTTTGATCTTCAGTTGGAATGTTTGAAGGGGTCTGATTCATTTCCAGTGCAGGCAGCCTTCTAAACTAATTCATACCTAGTGGAGCACATATACTATCATAATCTTATTTTAAAGACTGCACGATTTTTTAAAACATTGGTTTCACTTGAAGTGTGAATTTTCATTGCAAGCCTTAAATGCCATGGCAAACGCTATTATTTTGACGTCTTATTATTCTTTTTTCTTGTTGTTTACTTAATAGCAGGTTTCAGTTGAGGCAACCTTTTATTTGATCAAAAAGAAAATGGAGCATCAATAAGATTGCTCCTACCAGCAATAGGATACAATTAACCGAGTGACGATTTAATGAAAGAATAATGTCAGGGAAACTTTTTTTTTTTTAGGGGTGGGGGGGAACTATTTTAAGAGCTTGAGACAATTTTATGTAAAAAGCATATTCAGGAGCTAGTGATTCCATTAGCATAGTGCTTAGCAATTGACAACATCTCCAATTTTCTCCCCTTTTCTCTAATTTTATGCTTAAATGATCATCTGGAATAAATGATGTGGAAGAGAGAACTGTTTTGTTCTATTGCTTTCTGAGAAACATTACATTCACTGGCCTGTTTTTTTCCAGTGTTGCTACCATCCATCACCAGAATAATGCAAGCCTAATTTCCCCTCTTCCCTATTAGGCATCATTGTTCTAATCTCCTCCGTCATATGCCACTTTGAAGGGTTTTTATTTTATTCCATGAATCTGACATGCAAATGGCTCTGAGTCTTCATGCACATTAGTTAGCAAAACATACGACCTTGTTTAGAAGGCAGAATTCAATGCAAAGGTGCAATAGGGCTTATTAATTAAATCATTAATTAATTTTATTTCTGATGTGCTGCCCTATAACAAAAATGTTCTCAGGGTTGCTCACACAATAAAACTAGTTAAAATTAGTGACGCCACCAAATTTTATAAGTAGCCAGCTCCATCTTCTCTCTTGTCACCTCATGTCCATTCACCTCTGTTCCTAAAGAACGGTAGGGTTCATACATCATGCTAAGCCATCCAGCAAATAAGCTACCATGGGTTGGTTGTTTACTTGCTCATTAGACTGATGATTGGGCTTGCTTTGGCTTGCTTTCCCCCTCGGACCTCCCACCGAGTCCAGCATGTATGCTCAGGTGGCTTTGTGGCAAAACATCCCCAATTTCTCAGACCCTACCTAAGTTTTTGATGCTCTGGCTGTCCTGCTCTGTAGCTGTTCTTGACAACTCATGATGAAAACATTCTGCATGGTTCAGACTACACAACAAGTCAGCCATATGTTTTCAGGGTGGCTTGTTTGTAGAAAATAAGGCCGTAGCTAGACCTAAGGTTTATCCCAGGATTGTCCTGGGGTCAAACCTGTTCATCTAAGTGCCACACAGGGCATCCAGAGCTCAGGCAGGGATGGACCCAGGATGATCCTGGGATAAACCTTAGGTCTAGCTATGACCTAAGCCACCCTGCATAGGGTGACCACATGAGAAGGAGGACAGGGCTCCTGTATCTTTCACAGTTTCATAGAAAAGGGAATTTCAGCAAGTGCCATTTGTATATAATGGAGAACCTGGTGAAATTCCCTCTTTATCACCACAATTAAAGCTGCAGGAGCTATACTAGAGCGGCCAGTGTTAAAAGAGGGCAGGGCACCTGCAGCTTTAATTGTTGTGATGTAGAGGGAATTTCACCAGGTTCTCCATTATATACAAACGACACTTGCTGAAATTCCCTTTTCTATGCAACTGTGAAAGATACAGGAACCCTGTCCTCCTTCTCATGTGGTCACCATAACCCTGCAGAAACCGTGCTACACACCTATGGTGAATTGTGTTGTGTGAACCAAGTCAATATCTGTTATGATTAGATAGATCACATATTCTGATGACCACATTCTGTATTCAAATTAGCCCAAACCACATTGCTAATTGCATGCAATGCTCCTTTAACCTCAGTTGATCCATTCTGGAGGAACTTACTCCACACTCTCCAACCTGGAGTTTCTAAGCCCCATGTCTGCCTTTGAAGAACTAGCTGGACTGCATTCAGGCATTGTAACACAACACTAATTCATTCTGATAGGTCAGCAGCCATAAGTTTCCTGATATGTCTCCTAGATGGGTGATCGGCTGCATTCCTGAACATATGCATTTTAACCAGCCTCTCAGTGCATTTCAGCAGATGTCATCTTACATATAATTTCTCAGGGAGATCTGTTAATTGCATATTCTATTTTTAAGAACTGAGAAGAAGTGATTGCATGCTGGTTGCAATTTGGCAATATCTTCTACAAAGGGATGAAACCAGAGTTGGAATAAACCATGTGCTAAGTGGGCTTTTTTAAAAAAATATATCAATGATTTCTGGGGAAAGTGAAGGATTTTTTTAAAAAAAATTCTAAATAATTTGCTGTAAACAACAACACCTTTCTATTCATAACTGGAATGGGATCTTTGCAGTATTATCTCCATTGCCTAATTAACTGGTTGCCTTATAAGGTACACTCCCAACACTGATCTCATTTTACACTACCCTGTTTCTTTGATTCTAAGATGCACTTCCCCCCCCCCCCATATAAACATCTCTAAAAATGGGGTGCGTCTTAGAATCTCAGGTGTGTCTTAGGGTGTGTGTTTTTTCTGTTGGTGGTAGTGAAATTAGTGTGCGTCTTACAATCGATGGCGTCTTACAATCGAAGAAATACGGTATATCAAATGCTCCCCCAAACCAGCAATGTCACTGGGGGTGCACGTCATGCTAAGCCACCCTGTGAATAAGTCATGGTGGGTTGGATGTTCATGGAAGAATCCATGGTATGCCTGACAGACCATTGGGCTTGCTATGGTTTGTTCTCTCCCTCCTTCCCCCTCAGTCTTCCAGCCGGCTCCAGCACATATCCCAGGGGACTTTCAGGCAAAAAAAATATATGTCTGGTCTCCCCTCGGCCTGCTGTGATCGCTACCTCTTTTTGTTCCCTGGCTTTTCTTTTCTTTGGTACCCCCAAAATGTGCAACTGGTGTTGCAATTTTTCATTTTTTTGCCCAGTCTTTCACAAGTGCATACTTAACGCTTGTCGAAATGGGTGGAAAAGGAGTAAGTGCGCCACAAGCGGGGCAACGTCTCTCCCTTGGCAATGTAATCCTCTCACTTGTGACATTGAACTGACACTTCCCAGTGTCCCCCATCTTTTCAACATTTCCCCGACTTCCCAACTACTCCAGAAAGGGGAGATATTAATTATCCTAGCCTTTTTGCAGCTGCTTTTCAGAGCAGTTACTGCGGTTCCCTGACAGTTTTTAAAAATAAATAAATAAATGCAAAAATGCAGGCAAATGGGAAATAAATGGAGGGGAAATTTACATACCTCATTTACATACCTGTTACTGCAGGTCTGCAAATTTCTCCCCCATGTACTTCCTCGTCATTACATTTGCATGCATTTCCTTTCTATTTACTTTGTTGCTGGAATAGCACCTTTATTTCAGCTCCCAGTACTTTGTAACCCAGTTTTCTTGATTGGGCTTCTTCTTTGGACTGATCTCTCATGCTGCTGACCCCTGAACTCCTTATAAGAACCTATTTCTTGGATTGTGCTTGATTTGGACTTCTTGCCGCACATAGAGCATATTACAATAATATAAATTGGAGACGATTAACGCATGACCAGCATACCAGTAAGGGGCATAACCTACACATGAGTTGAAACTGGTCTACTACTACATCTGATTCATAATTGGTCGGAGACAACTTACTAGGTGTCAGTAGTGAAACATTCATTGATTAGGAGTGAGTGTTAGCTGAGTTTGAAGCAAGGATCTCTCAACTACTCAGATCCTTAGATGAATTAGAGGGGACTGTGGGGGGAGTTTTAGTATGGGGCTAATGAAACCTTGAAGGCTTCTCAAGCAATAATGGCTTTTTAATGGAGACTTAAAAATCAAAATAAAAAAACACCTTAAGAGCTGTAGCCCCAATCTTTCCAATCTAGTTCTTTACACACCCATTCACCACCCACCCTCAACACATACATACACGTCATCTTTTTTGAAAGTCTGATTGCAGCTACGGATGTTGGCGAAAAATCACAATGGAATCAAATTAGTTGAGACTTTGGTTAATCTGACCCATGGATTTTGCAGCAGACTGCCTTTTTCCTGGTTGGGCAGATTCCATGGATGTATGCACCATTTCTGTAACTGTCTGGAACTCTGTGCAAATTTAGTAATAGAAATATATGCAATATATTTTAAAAAAATGGCTGAAAATGTGCATTTCCCCATAGGTTAAAGCATGATAATTCACAGTGTGTGTATGTGTGTTTGTTGTGCATTTTTGCAAGCCCAAATTTGTGCAAGTGTGAATTTGTACAAATTGAGAAACAAAATAAATAAAGCCAAATACGTTGATAAGCAGACAATGGAATGAAAAGTGCCTGATAATCTGTGAAACCCAAATGGAGTGGATTTTACACAATCTGCACATCCCTAATTGTAGCAGGGGAAGGGTGATTTTTGAGGGGGTGTCTCAGTGTTGAGGAGGGAAGAGTTAACCTTTCCATTCCCAGCAGCCACCATGGCCAAAAATGTCTCCCCTCTAACTGAACCAATGGAGACTTTGAAAAAGCACTAATACAGCGTGGGCAAGAAGCAGGGAAACCCCCTTAGCTCTGATCACTGATCAAAGATGAATCAGGGGAAGCTGGTGGGCTAGATGGAGACCTCATGCAGACCTGTTAAACCCACAGGCTGTGGGTCCCTATCTCTGATAAAAACAGTTGCTAATAGATTCTTTGAAACTGGGGAGGGGGGAGGTTTGTGCAAAATACCCTCTAGGAAGCAACCTGACTGTGCTCCTATCAGCCCTGTTCTCCTATCTTTCACTGCTGTTCCTTTTGCAGTAGGAAGACATCTGTACACAAATTTATGTGATGCTAAAAAGCAGTGAACAGGAATAAAGGCTGGGCTGGTGGAAACATTCAAGTTGCTCCCTAAAATTGACAGTGCCTTGGACTGCAAGAAGATCACGCCAGTCCATACTCCAGGAAATCAAGCCAGACTGCTCACTTGAGGGAATGGTATTAAAGGCAAAACTGAAGTACTGTGGCCACATAATGAGAAGACAGGATACTCTGGAGAAGAGGCTGATGCTAGGGAAAGTGGAAGGCAAAAGGAAGAGGGGCCGACCAAGGGCAAGATGGATGGATGATATTCTGGAGGTGACAAACTCGACCTTGGGGGAGCTAGGGGTGGCGACAGCCGACAGAAAGCTCTGGCGTGGGCTGGTCCATGAAGTCACGAAGAGTCGGAAGTGACTGAACGAATAAACAACAACAAAATATGGATAATGCCATCTTGGATAAAATCCATGTAGGGGACATTCTAGGGAGCAATTTGAATGGTATGACCCTCCTTTCTCTCACAGCTTCTGCTGTTGTTGCTGCAACTGGAAGATTTTTTTTTACACACATTCAACCTGCTTGAATTTTTTTTCCAGTTGCAGCAACAATAGCAGTGACCATGATAGAAAATATACACCTTCTTAGATAATGTATATGAGTATGAGAAGGGGAGAGGGAGCTGCCTTCAAATAGCAGAAGATGGAGAAGTCCTGCAGAAGATGGAGCAGCCTTGTTTTCTGTTGCTCCAGAGGGTGGTGTCAGTGGGTGAACATTGCACAGAAGGAGATTTGGCCTAAATGTTAGGAGACACTTGCTAACAGTAAGAGCTGTTTAACAGGGGAACAGGCTGCATCAAGAGATGGTGGGCTCTCCATTGCTGCTGGTGTTTAAGCAGAGGATGGACGGTCATCTATCAGACACTGCAGTTGTTTCCGCATTGTAGATCCTGCATTGAGCGGTGGGTTGGGTTCGATGACCTCCAAGGTTACTTCCAACTTTATGATTCTATGACATTTTCATGAGAAGAGAGAACTGACTAGCATATTGGCTGTTGGTCTCACAAAGGCGCTGAAGCCTAAAAATACATCCAGACTTCCAGTGGCTTTCCCCTATGTGGTTTCTAGGGAGCAAAGGCACTGGGAGAGATTTATTTGAGGTGGTAGGTAATTGCATGATCATATCCAGCTTATTCTCTAACTTTCCCTGTAAAGTTTCTGACAGTAATTCTCCCACCTGGGACAGAAAAGCAGAAGGAGAAGAGAGTCAGACAGGTGTATGTGGAAAATTAGATAAATAAATAGATGATCTGAAACTTTTGCAGAATCTACACTACTGCTTTATAGTGGTACTGAAGTGCACTGACAACTGTTGAGGCCCATGACACATCTTCACCAAGTAGGATATAACACTATGAAAGTGGCATGAAAGCAGTACATGGTATATGTCATGGGCCCCAACAGTTGTCAGTGCACTTCAATACCACTATAAAGCAGTAGTGTGGCTCCTGCCTTTCATATACCACTTTCATAGTGGAATATCCTGCTTGGTGTAGATGAGCCCATTGTGTCCAAAAGAATGGTCACTGGGTTCTTATGTAAACGTACTGTAATACACACTTCAGTGAAGGGGAAATAGTCCAGTAATGATAAGAGGATCAGATTCATATCTAGGTGGAAGTGATTTTAAAGATTAAAACGAAAGTAAATTGTTCACCTGAATTGATGGCGAGAACATCAATTTGGTTTAAGAAATATTCAAATTGGACATGCTTTTACAATGTACTTTTGAGATAATACCATAAAAGCTATCTGTACTAGCTCAGGATTGAAACATAATTGCATCATGGCTCCAACCTTATTCTTCATGCAATGAAATAGAAAACTTGGTTGAGGTCTCATGCCAAAAACATTAATCCAACGACATGAAGAAGCATGGCAGAAAGATATTAATGCAAGGCACCTACTCTTGGGCTATACATTTCCCATTCAAGTCCAAAATCTGGCTCCTTTATGCCAGCACCAAACTCTGAGAAGCAATGCATCACCATTGTAAGTCCAATGGTGAGTTTCAGGATGATCTTATCTCAGTAGTGAGATGCCACCACATAGTCTTGGCCATCTAGGAGTATGTAGGCAGCTTAATCTTGCAAATGCTGGAAATACCTGGCTGAGGAACAAAAGTGACAGATATGGAATCTGCAGATCTATTTGTTCTATGCTACTGTGCTACTGTTATTGAAATCACCTCTATAGCATGATTCAAAATATGGGGCACTTTGCAGCCAAAGGAAGCAAACACTGGTCCTTGCACTAAGCCAGGGGTGGGCAATGTGTGACCCTCCAGTTGTTTTGGCCTACAATGCCCATCAGTGGATGGTGCCTATGTCAGTGGGGCAATGAATTCACTCAGGTTTCAACCAGAACTCTAAAGGAACTATCCAAGGGGCTGAACCCATTTGGAGGCCAGGGCTTAGCATTTTGGAAAACTTCTTTAGAGTTCTGACTGAAACCCATAGTGGATTCACTGCCCCACTGACATCAGAGCCACCAGCCTCCACTGATCCTCCTCATCTCTCACCTTTGGTTATGTTGGCTAGGGCTGATGGGAGTTGTAGGCTAAAACATCCTGCCCATCCCTGTCCTAAGGTATTTTTGTTCTGTTTTTTTTAAAAAAACCCATCTATTAGACCTTCCTTTTAACCTGTGGATTTTATCACATGGGCTTCCACTGGTCTTTAATTGTTTCCATTATATTGTAGAATTGTGTTGGGTGCTTTTGGGCTGAGGTGCAACTTGAAAATGTAGTAAATGATAACCAATTATTAGATGCTTAAAATGTCGAATTTGGCAGTGGGAAGAGAACAAACGGGGGAAAGGCAGCATGTTTGCAACTGGAGAGGGAGATTGGGGTGTTAAGCAAGAATGCCAGAGATAAAGTGGGGCTTTAGAAGGAGTTCCAATTGTAAGAGGCTACGAGGGGAAATGGGTGGAGTCATCTAAAAGAGCAGGCAACATTACGGCAAGCAAAGTTAGTAGAGTTGGAGGATATTCTAAGAAGTGAGTGATGTATCAGAAAATAAAGGGTGATTGATGTGGGCTGTTCTCTTCTTTGGTGGCTCATAAAAGTAGAGGTTGCATCCAACTGGAGGGAACTCCATATGTTTCAGCAGAGGCTATTAACGGGTGGAAAATGATAGGACTTGACCTCTAGTACAAAACTAAGAGAAACAAGAACTTTTGAGCATTCTGTTTGCCAGGAACACCACATCCCCATGGGTTGCATTGTAGTGATACAATGTCGTCATCATCATCATCATCATCATCATCATCATCATCATCGTGACATGGTGCAGGAAACTGAGGGGGCACTTAGGGTATATGAGGCCCACTCTGCCCTCTGTTGGCCTCTTCAGTCTCTCTTTGGCATGACTGTGTCAGTGTAGGCTTTGGCTAGTCACTCTCCTAATTGGCATTTGGAGGCAGGGTTATTTTGTTACCCTGCACCGCGCCAGTTACAGTTCATATTAATTAGGCTGGTCACAACAGCAGGGTCATACAGAACAGAGATCATGAAGCAATAACGTGTGAGCTGCCTGAATCACCTTTATGGTGAAAGAGGGTTCCTCATTCTTGTCCTCTGGGTTGTGAGGCAGGAAACAGGACAACCTTTGGGGCCTGCCAGAGCATGCATTTAAAGTATTGACGTTTCAGAGGAAGCCCCCCCCCTCTGTTTGCAGCGTCTGCTCAGACTCAAGCTGAAAGCCAATAGGAGGTGTCCCCACTCTCTTTGGACCCATGGGCACATCTGAGAATTTGAGAAACTGCTGTGGGTACCACCACAAAATGGCTCCCATGGAGGATGTTCTAGTCACATAATGCCTACTAGTCAAAACTGAGTTAAAGAAGTTGGGGGGGCAGTGGGGGGGAAAGGGAAATGCTGAGGTTGAAGTTAGGAGGGAGGACGAAAGATCAATGCTAAAAACTGGGCAGGGGGAGAAACTTCAAGGCAAAGAGGTGGGAGTGAGAGAAATAGTGAAGCTAGAGTCTGGGAAACAGCAAGGCAGAGAAAGAGCAAGGCTAGGAGGGGGAGAAACTGAGCTAAAGAGGAGAGAATACTGAGGCTAGAGGATGGGAAGAAGATGGAAACAGCAAGGCAAAGGGCTAGAGGAGCAAGACTAGAGGCTAGTTGGAGGTCCCTGTGGGCACCACTTTGGGGACCGCTGACATACCTTGTGTTTGGGGCAGGGGGCGGCTTACCCATTATGACTTGTGAGGGAGAAGTCCTGAGGATACCCCTGCCTTAGTCCTGTCCCACACACTTGGGAGGCCTCCCTGCAGATTTTATTGTAACTAGGCAAAGTTGTGACTCTAGTTTACCCAATATTTGCGTCACGCCTTTTTCATCTGGGTGAGTGTGCAATCCATGGCCTATCTGGGTAAAACAGCTGCATTGATCTGGGGTTCTGATTCTGGCAGGTCTGTCAAAGTAGATTCTTTTAATTACCACGATGAAACAAAGCCACTTCTGGAAAAGGATGGCAGTTTATTGATAGAAAATGGATACAGAATGGAAAGCTCACAGTTCTCACAGTGGATAAAGCAGCAACCTTTGCCACAGGCTGATTGTCTATCGGGGGGCCCCCAAGATAGGCAGGAAGTCATTCCTAGAACCATAAAAGTTCTCCAAACTGGAGCAAGACTAAAGAGCAAATCCAGTGGGCTTGTATTTATAGATGTCTTCTTCCAGCTCAGGAGCTGATAGGATGGCGCAAAGAAACACACTTCCTTCTCAGGGGCAGAGGGCTAGGCTTGCTTCCCACGGGAAGAACAGCTGGCCAGAACAGCTACATGGCTTAGGCTGTAAATTGCTGGACAGTGTTGAAAGGCCTTCTTAAATAACTTTAAATCTGCCAGCTAGGCCAAACTACACAGATCGCTAGATGGCTATCAACAGCATATTATCCACCTTTTTGTTCATCAACAAATTCACTATAACAGCTTTTCGGAGACTATGCTTAAATTCTTGATCTTATCTGCCAGTTCATGTCTAGGCCTGATTCAAAGTGCTGGTATTAACATTCATGGGGCCAGGTTACCCGAAGGATCCTTTCCTTCCATATGAGCTTGTCCAGACACTAAGATCATCCTCAGTGGTCTTTCTCCGGGAGCCCCTGCCAAAGGAAGTGAGGGGGAAGAGGGCCTTTTTTGCTGTGGCACCTCAGCTCTGGAATGAGCTCCCTAGAGAGCTTCACTTGGTGCCTACATTGTACTCCTTTATCTTTTCAGGCATTTTAGCATTCTAGTCTTTTAGCTCTGCAGTTTTAAATCTGCTATTGTATTTTAAAGCTCTGCATTACTGCCGCGTTTTATTCTGGTTGTACTGTAGCTTTAAGGTATTGTATTTTACACTGTATTTTATGCTGCATTTTGTGGTTTTAATTTTTGTGAACTGCCAAGAGAGCTTGGGCTATTGGGCAGTATAGGAATGTAATAAATAAATAAAACCCCTAAAGGTAAATGGAGCAATGCAGCTCATTCATGAGCAGCTGATATTAAAGACATGCATTAAGTACACTTTTATGTTATGGTTGTTGAAATATTCTCTGCATTGCTACTAAATCCTCCTTTCAAATGTAAATTAAAGTGTTGGTAACTGGACCGTCACAGAGAGCATTCACTTGGGTCCAGAGGGCTTCCAAGCCATGCAGGTACATTTCAGAGCTATTGTGCCCTGTAGGATTTTAGTTTATTCTGCTGTTGGCCTTTTGAGTCTTTAAATCAAACCACCTTTCTGTACAATTTCATCGAACACAGTAATGTATACCGCAGGATCCCTACACACACTTACAGCTCAACCCTCAAAGCACTCTCCTGATGCAAAATCTTGTTCAAGTGGGTCTGGAGCCAACAGACCAATTTCGGGGTGAAGCTTTAGGCTTGAGTCTCTGATGTACTGCTGTATTTGCATTCATTGCTCCCTTAGTACTAGCTCAGATCAGACAAATTGGCTTAAAGTACAGAGAAAGGAAGAAGGAGCTGTCATTACAGTGAGTATTAGGGGTGTGCAGGGACCCCCCGATCCACCTCAGAGGCCGATCCAGAGCACCCAAAGCAGCCCTGATCTGCCTCGGGGCTGCCTTGGGGGTTCCCGATCTGCCTCAGCACCAAAGCTGTGGTGAAATTCAGACCCTCTGAGATGACTTGGAGTTTTCTGGGTGCCGGCTGCGCAGCTGGCACCCAGAAAAGTATCCTCACTTACTTGGTGCCGCTTCCCCCCCTTACCTGCATCTTGTAAGCCTATGCGGCAGGGTCTTGCTATTTACTGTTTTACTCTGTACAGCACCATGTACATTGATGGTGCTATATAAATAAATAATAATAATAATAATAATAATCTGCCACCCGCCACCGGTGTGTGTCTGGTGGCTTCCACTGCGATGCCACTGAAGCCCGGAAGTAGGCTGCAGCCTACTTCTGGGCTTCAGCATCGTCAGGTTGGAAGCCTCTAGATGCAAGCTGCTGCTGGCGGACCCAGGTAAGTGTGGAAGGGGGGAGGGAGCTTACCTGCGTACACCGCCACCAGCTTGCGTCTGGCGGCTTCCACTCAAGCATGCTGGAGCCAGGAAGTAGGCCGTGGCCTACTTCCTGGCTTCAGCGTGCTTGAGTGGAAGCTGCCAGATGCAAGCCAGTGGTGGTGGTGGCAGACCCATGTAATGGGGAAGGGGGGCTTACCTGGGTCCATCACCGCCGCTGCCTTGCATCTGGCAGTGGCAGATGCAGGTAAGTGGGGAAGGGGAGCTTACCTGCTCCCTCTGTCGCCACCACCATATTTCTTCTGGCGGCTTCCAGTGCTGCCAGAAATGAAAAGGAGTAGGCCGCATGATAACTTAAAATCGCGCAGCCTACTCCCTTTCATTTCTGGCAGTGGCACCGGAAGTCGCCAGAAGAAAGATGGCAGTGGTGGTGGAGGCAGCAGGTAAGGGGACTGGGTGGGGTGGGCTCCAAAGTACTGAGGCAGCCTGAAGCTTTGGAGCCAATTGGCTTCAGCTTTGGACCACCTCGGCCTTCGCCCAAACCGCCTTGGATCCAGTTCGGAAGGGTCCAAATCACCCCGATCCGCTTCGGATTCGGGGTTCGGATCCGAGGTGATGCACAGCCCTAGTAAGTATTCTTGCAGAACCCGAACAGAAAGGTCTAATATAGTTCCCAAACAAGACAATTCATATCCAGCATAAATTTAAATCAACTTGTAACACATTTTAATAGCCATGGCATCCCCCAATCCACTCTGGGTGTTGTAGATTTCGAGGGTACCATGTTAAGGCCTGCAAGGCATTTGGTTAGAGCAGACTTTCCCGAGCTGTTCAAGAGGTTTTGAACTACATCCCCTAGCATTCGTAACCGTTAGCTGTGTTAGCTATGACTATTGAGAGTTGAAGTCCAAAATATATGGAGGGCACCAGATTAGGGAGGCTGGGCTATCAGTGGGGATGTCATAGGAATCTGCCCCCTATGGACTTCTGCTATCTGGCGCAACTTGGTCTGTAGTAAGTCAGGCCAGCTAGTGGACTTTTTATTATTATTTTGCATGCAGTTTGGCCATAATTTGTGCAAATCATGTGAATTGCAGCCAAATTTTGTGCAAATCTATATTTGTGCAAATTGAAGCCAAAAAGTCCCCAGAGTTCAGGGAAAGCCAGCAGTTTTGCTCACAAGTATAAGCCGAGTTGTGCATTCTGTGGATCTCTGGTGAGCCCACAAAAGGCTGGAATTCCAGACGATGGACATCCCTAGCTACAACAACAGTTCCAAAGTTTCTGTGGTTTGGTCTCATGGCAGTTAAAAGGGTATAAAACTACTTTAAATGTGAACTGTAGATAGTAACTTCAATGTAGGTTTTGAAAAGTCTCCATAGCGAAAGAATTCCACAATGATCGAGCATTCATTAAGAAGGAGGCTCCTCATAGCTTCACTGAAAGCATTTTGATAGACAGACTATGTTCAAGAGGATTCCCCCCCGCCCCGATCTTGAAGACCAAGATGTGTCGGACAATGTGATGCTCAGGCTGTTTGGTTTCAGAATTTTATCAAGAACCTGGTGTGTGCTAGTTATAGTTTATAGTTATGTATTTTATTGCTGTATGCCACCTTACTAATAAATTAATAGTTTATTTCTGTGCCATTGCTGCCAAAGGCTCCAAGGTAATTTAGAATGGTTAGCACAAAATACAAAATTTCAAATAATAAAACACAGCTTACAGAAATTTAAAAGAGCAATAGCTCAATAACATCTTTAAAATAGAGAAGGAAAGGAACCTCTCGTGCAAGCACTGAGTCATTACTGACTCTTGGAGGGACGTCAGCTTTCGCTGACATTTTCTTGGCAGGTCTTATAGCGGAGTGGTTTGCTGTTGCCTTCCCCAGCTGTTATTACCTTTCCCCCAGCTAACTGGGTACTCATTTTACCGACCTCGGAAGGATGGAAGGCAGGCTGAGTCGATCCAAGCCGGCTGCCTGAAACCAGCTTCTGCTGGGATTGAACTCAGGCTGTGGGGAGAGTTTCAGCTGCAGAAACTGCTGCTTTACCACTCTGCGCCACACGAGGCTCATATCTTTAAAATAAGAAGGATCTAAATACAAATGCCCTTTACACAAGAGGTCTTCTGCCTTTACTTAGCTCATTGTATCCAATGTACCTTTTCTTGACCTGAAATCTACTTAACTTAACCTCACTTGTCTTGACCTGGCTGTCCTACATAGGGCGTTGCTAGACCTACCGGGTGTTCCGTCGTTGAGGAGCGGTGAAAGCGGCTTTTCCCGTTCAGCCGTGACGCCTCATGCTCCACACCTGCCTTCGATTTGTGGCGGAAGTTTGCGCCGGTTGTGCTGCTGCCGCCGCGAGAACGGTTGCGCAGCCACACCGGCCTGATTGCCGCGGCTTTTTTTTTCGCTCGCTGCACGGTTTGCGCACGTCCGAAAGACCGCAAACTTGCGCAGCCGTCAGCGATGCCGCCGCCGGCCCTGGCGGCGGCAGCGGCGGCAGTGCCAGTGCCAGCTGAAGTGCTGCTGGTGCTGTTGAGGGTCAACATTGATGCGCTCACTTCCTGATGGGGGTCGTGGCGGGTGTCATATGACCCGAGGTCAATCGTCTGCATGGCCACTCTGTGCCTACATCTCCCATCATGCCTCTGAGGTGTCGGCGGCGATGATCGCCTCTGTGCCCTGTGCCCCATCCCAAGGAGCCAACCCACATCTGGCCGTAGCCATGGCAGCAGCCCACAAACAGCTCTGCCCTCTGCCAGCCTGGTACCCACACTAACAGGCAGCGTACAGCACCGCCATTATGCGGCCACGGTAGCTGCCCACCGCAAGGAGTCACCAGCCACTTTTCCGGTCCTCCGGTCCTGCGCAAACTGTCACTGGGGAAATAATAAAAAAAAGCCGCTCCGCTGCGCTGCCCCAGCTGGCGGACTGCGCGCAAATGGCGGAGGCGGCTTGACCGAAGCCGCTGACCACTCCCCCTTAGCACGCCTTTTCCTGACCAGTGCCGACCGCAGTGACCTCACATCCTCCCACACGTACTCCGAATTACCGCGGGACAGCAGGAAAAGGCGCCCTAAAACTCACTTTTTTAAAGTCGGGAGAAAGAGGCTTCACCGCGGGATAACGGCGGATCCTCGTGAACGTCATCTGGAAGCCTCGACGTGACTGCGGAAGGTAACGCGCGCTAGAGCCTCGTCTAGTAACGCCCATAGACTGGATCTTGTTGCTCAGATCTGACCCTGTCAGATGACATTAGCTTCCCTTGTCGTCACAGAATGGGGGAGTGCTGAAGGAGAAGTCCCTATTCCTTGTTATGCCATGGTCTAGGGTCATGGGCCCCAATCCCCTATGTGGCAGGGCATAGTGATGGAAGCCATCCTGTGAAATGCTGCACAAGCTGCTACTGCCCACTGTTTCTTAGTTAAGGGAAAGTACTTGTACTGAGTCTTGCCATAACTGCATCCCTGGAAGTCTTCTCACAAGCTGTCTTGTCCTATTTCTATCTTAGGTCTTCCGAGCTTCAGAAGTAATTTCTTTGCCTTTTGGCAAAGTGTTATTTGTTTCAGGTCGCCCAGATTGCAATACCTGCCAAGAGATAACTGTAATTCATTGTTATGTTAGCTCATTAAAATTTATGGACTAAAACCTGAACTGCTGACTTTAGATTAAGACGAAAGTAAACATTTAGTAATGACTTTAAGGCTTTGAAATAAAAGAAGAAATACAGAGCTAGCATAAAGATATGGATTTTATAGATTAACATTATTACAGGAGTAAAATGCCAAGAAAATCTTTTGTAAAGATCTTTTGAAAAAAATCCAAAAAAGAAGAAAATAGTGCCTTGACAAAGGTACATCATAGGTGCAGAATCAAAAATACAACATTTTCCTGACAGTCTTGGTATCGCCTCATCTTGCTTTCACAAATGTTCTAGCTATCCCAAGTCATTCTCTTTTAGAGTTGTTCTTATCTGTGTTTGAACTGAGTGCTCCATCCATCAGTCAGCCAATCATTCAGCCATTTAGCTAAACAGCTTATCAATTTACAGCTTGCTGGTCATCAGGTCCTTTAAACAGCAGACAGGAATTTCTTGTGATAGCTAGGAATAATCAGCAAGGAAAGTTTTCGTCTACATTGTACTCTCCCCATAACTAAAATGAAAGTTGAGAGATTTCCACCCCAGTCCTAACTATAGTTACTCAGAATAGGCCCTATTAATGGAACTTCTATGTAAAAAGTTTATGCTTAAGCTTAAAGCATTTAAATATATAACATTCACAATGATGTTGAACCTGGATAGTTGAGTGCCTTTCAGTTTGGAAGAGAAATAGAACCATGGAAAACTATGGTAGGGGTTTCTACATGCTCTAGGGACTCTGTTGGTAGTTAGAAGTTGTTGTCGTTGTTGTTGTTATTCAAAAACACATCTTTAAAAACCCCAAAAGCTTTGAGCTTCCTGGATCTATATAATATTGAGGGAATAGAGAAAAGAAAATTCTAGAATCTCTTTTCAGAAAAGGAAATTTCTTGGTTCACACTGAATGTCAAATACACAAATTCCTGTCTGTACTAGGGATGGGTGTGTGTGGAAAAATCAATTAACTTCATACTTTTGAATTAATACATAAACCAAAATTCAGTTATGCTTCAGAATTTCCACTAGAATGAATTTTGCAATTGCAGTTCTGGAAAAAAAAAAGCCACAGAAATATCTTAGGGAAAAGCACACACAAAAATGTATGTGTGGATGAAAATAACTTTAAAATGCATTTATATTATGAACATTTGTTTGGGGAAAATGTGTATATTAGAAAACTGCATACAAGTTTTGACACTTATAAAAAAAAACCCTCAACTTTTCAGACAAACCAAACTTAAGACTAGAAAGATGAGGAACTAAGAGAAACCAACATTGACAGGCTCATCCATCTCTGCTACTTTCCTTTGTTTGTGGGTGAATGGAAGTCATAGAGCTGCCCAATCAAAGCTATAATAAAAACATGGATCTCTCCATTGTTTTCTACAAATAGCTCTAACTTCCAGTAATGCCCTCAGCCTAATTTCAAAAGCTCTTTGTAAGCGATCAGTTTAGACCTATGGTAAGAGTGATTTGTCACTTTCCTGACAGCCCACTGCATGGGAAGGAAGAGGCAGAGACAGAGAGAGAGAGAGAGAGAGAGAAGGAATGGCAGAAAGAGAGAGAAAATATTGTGGAGAAAGGAAAAGAGAAAATGGGTGACCTGCCTATTTTTGATGCTAACTCTGCCCACCACTGTCTTCATCCCCACTCACCATGAACATGTGGTTCATAACAGATTACCACCAGGGAATACGACCTTCAACAGGGAGGGGGAGAAGGTTGCCCACCCTTGTTTTAAAGTGTGTGGAAGGCGATGTATATATTTAGCCTAGGAAAAGCCAAAAAGAAAAGGGAGTCACCCTCATGTAGACAAGGTAAGAAAGAGGACCTAAGAAATACGGTTCAATTTCCTATATTGACATTAACAAGGAGTACTCAAAAATTGTTGTTCAATATTGTGTATTTACACATTAATCAGTGAATGTAATAACTCTCAACCAGGGCAACCAGGATGATCAGGGGTCTGGAAACAAAGCCCTATGAAGAGACTGAAAGAACCACGCATGTTTAGCCTGGAGAAGAGAAGATTGAGGGGAGACATGATAGCACTCTTCAAATACTTAAAAGTTGTCACACAGAGGAGGGCCAGGATCTCTTCTCAATCTTCCCAGAGTGCAGGACACGGAATAATGGGCTCAAGTTAAAGGAAGCCAGATTCCAGCTGGACATCAGGAAAAACTTCCTGACTGTTAGAGCAGTACGACAATGGAATCAGTTACCTAGGGAGGTTGTGGGCTCTCCCACACTAGAGGCATTCAAGAGGCAGCTGGACAAGCATCTGTCAGGGATGCTTTAGGGTGGATTCCTGCATTGAGCAGGGGGTTGGACTCGATGGCCTTGTATGTCCCTTCCAACTCTGCTATTCTATGATTCAACCATACTCCAATTTACAGACAACAGTAAACGGTCAAGATTACAGATATGAATATACAATCAATGGAATATACAATCAAATGTGTGCCAAAAGAAAAAGGATTCTGACTGAACACTGTGAAGAACTTTGAGAACTTCCTGACAGCATTTCCTGCATCACCTTAGCTTAGACCAGATGACCTTTGAAGCCCCTTCCAACTCTATGGTTCTATGAGTTGATAACATAACTTATCAAACTGCTTCTTCCAAGTAACATTCAAATAACTTTTACTATCATTTCTTTGGGAAGATAATTGTGAGTATTTGTGGATGACGGAGATCAATTTCAGCTCAAAATGATAAGAAATACTCCATGATTTGGTACTGGCCTGTCATAATATGGGTGGTAGAAATGCCCATCTCTTCAGTCTTGTTGCTTCAATTCATGTAATCAGGAAGAACACATACGTGAGGCAGCCTAACCCTAACTTTTTGACTGTCGAAACAATACTTGTCCAGAGCAAACACCAACATTTCTTTCACAGTTCAAAACAGAATAGGCAACAAAATTACTTTGACCTTTGCACGTTTCTATAAAGAGCTTTACAGTGTTGAGCAAGAGCTCTTTGACCTTCTCTCTGCAATCTAGAGCTTCTTGATACAAACCAACGTCTGTGAATATCAGGCAGGGCATTTTATAAAAGGATTAGAAGCAGAATGAAACAGCCATAGCTGCATGCTGGGTTCCACCACATGGGATTTGAACTTGAATTGATGTCGTCCATCAAAGTTTCCCTTCAGCCTCTTCTTCCCTAGTTCAAATAAAAGGCTTAAGGCTGAAATAGGAAATGAGAAGTAGGAGCCCAGCGGCCTATGTACAGTGGCTGGCAAATGAACCTTGGTTTAGAATGACATACAATTTCAAACTTTGGAACAGAGTAGGAATACGGGATGGGCGTCAAGTTGATTACCTAGTGTTGTGCCACATTTTCATGAGTTTTAATTTTAATTGTGAATATTAATGTTTCAGTAAAATGAAAATGTTCACAAAAAAATCTTGTGCCTTCCACTCTCATGTATTTTTTCATACCTGTTTTCAATAATAGTTTCCTCAATCTACTGCTGCTTTTATTTTGGGTGTGTGTGTCATTTTCTGCCTTGCTACACTCTGTCAGATCAATGTGGATGTTGTTGTTTTTCAAAATTGGGGAATCATCTATTGTTTTGTTTATCCCAGCAAACCTAGGGAAGATCTAGGTGCATCCTGAAACCTGGATAACACCTAGTAGAGTAGGGTGCAGAACGTCACACATAAACTTTGATGGACAAATTTTGATCTCAGATTATGTTGGTCCAGAAGGTGTGAACTGGGTAAATCTTTATCAAAAATGAACTGGAATAAATGTCTCATACAGCCCTAACCAAAGGTAAGATTTGAAAAATAAGGAACTGAGAGAAACCAAACTTGATAGGTTCATCCATCCCTATTGCCATGCCAACCTGTCTTAGAAAATAAACCCAATGGCTATAGTGACAGCATCTTTAGAGTTATCAAACGTTTACAGTTTTTTTGTTCGTCTTCAGTTCTGAGTATGAAAAATCTAATATGTTTAGTAATTGTTGTCTATTTCTGTTAAGAAATAAATTGTACTGGTAACAGCAAGTTTAACATGAAGGATGAATCACAGACGGTATACTCACCACATTGATCAACTGAATTAATTCACATGTCCTCTTTCCATTGATAGTTTCTCTATTGATACATTGTGATTTACAACCTCAATGGCATGTCAAAACAATGCTGCCAGAAATTTTATTCCATTAGGGTGACCATATGGAAAGGAGGACAGGGCTCCTGTATCTTTAACAGTTGTATAGAAAAGGTAATTTCAGCAAGTGCCATTTGTATGCATGCAGCACCTGGTGAAATCCCCTCTTCATCACAACTATTAAAGCTGCAGAAGGCCTACCCTCTTTTGTATCTGGTCATGCTAATATAGCTCCTGCAGCTTTAACTGATGTGATGAAGATGGAATTTTGTCAGGTGCTGCATGCCAACAAATAACACATGCTGAAATTCCCTTTTCAATACAACTATTAAAGATACAGGAGCCTTGTCCTCTTTTTCATATGGTCATCCTAATCCCATAGCTTAAAATTAAAAACAATGAAACTAGATACCAACAATTATACTGTTGTTACAAAAAGACCCATGGGGCACAATCCAGCCCAAAGCTAGTTGTGACTAAGTCCCATCGGAACTGAGCCAAGGTGGGCCAAATCAGCCCGCCTTGGCTCGGATTTGGGGCCGTGGCCCAAGGCGCTGCACAACCCTACTTCTAACTCTGGGTGCTAACAGCCACACCAATTACCAATTGCCATGTAGTCACAGCTGATGCAGTTACCTATGTGGAGAATTGATAATTTGTAGGATCCAGCCATAAATTGAGCTTAAATACTGCCACATTCCAATGGGGAAGCTGGGGGTAGAGAAGGCACAATAGGTTCATCCCACAATATGATTACGTAGAGTCAACTGGTATTGTACAAGGAGAAGTCTACCATGTATTTTTTTTAGCAGCAGCAACAACCAAGGAGCACCTCGCTATCTGTTTTTACCTATTAATTTATCAAGTATATCTATTTCACCTGCATGACTGTACATTTTATATCAACGTTCCAGGGACATTCTATTGACCTACTTTTTAATGGTATTCATCTTTGGCAAGAAAAAGAAAATGAATTGCTGGTTGTGGAAATAGTTGCAGGCGCATCCAATCAGAAAAAAGCTTAAACAAAATTAGATAAATTATCTCGCTAGATGCTGATAAGGAGCCTGATTTAATTATTTCAGAATGTTTGTGATCAAGCCATCAAGGAAAACAGAGTTGGAGATACTAGCTGAATATATTTAAATAATGAATAAATTAGAAGGGATCACTAGGAGAAATAGATACAGTTGTTAATTTGCTTAGTTTTTTAGACAGTCTCCAAAATTATGTATAACAAGCAAGTACAGTGGAAGATTATCTTTAGTTTAAAACCCCCCAAAAAACTGTAAATTGAACTAATACTACTTAGGGCTTGATCCAGACTAGTGTGAGTATGTATTGGGCCAGGAGGCTAATGACCAAGTGTCTTCCTTTAGCACCTTAAAGACAAACCAATTTGTTTTGGCTTAAGCTTCTATGGGTTAGAGCCCACTTCATCAGATGTATGGAATATCATCTGGAGTTGCCAAGTTAGAGGTGGAAACCTTTATTTATTTATTTATTTATTTATTATGTTTTTTTACCACCCAATAGCCGAAGCTCTCTGGGCGGTTCACAAAAATTAAAACCATAATAAAACCGTCTAAAAAACACAAATACAAAATGCAGTATAAAAAGCACAACCAGGATAAAACCACGCAGCAAAAACTGATATAAGATTAAAATACAGAGTTAGAACAGTAAAATTTAAATTTAAGTTAAATTAGGTGTTAAAATACTGAGATAATAAAAAGGTCTTCAGCTGGCGATGAAAGGAGTACAGTGTAGGCGCTAGGCGGACCTCTCTGAGGAGCTCATTCCACAGCCGGGGTGCCACAGCTGGGAAAGCCCTCCTCCTAGTAGCCACCTGCCTCACTTTCTTTAGTAGGGGCACACGGAGAAGGGGCCCCTGTGGATGATCTTAAGATCTGGGCAGGTACATATGGGAGGAGGCGTTCCTTCATATAACCTGGCCCCAAACTGTTTAGGGCTTTGAATGTCAATGCTAGCACTTTGAATCGTGCCCAGACCGGGCCTGGCAGCCAATGAAGTTGTAAAAGGACTGGCATAATGTGGTCTCACCGGCCAGTCCCTGTTAGTAACCGTGCTGCCCTGTTTTGTACCAGCTGAAGTTTCCGGACCGTTTTCTAAGGCAGCCCCACGTATAACGCATTGCAGTAATCCAAACGAGAGGTTATCAGAGCATGGATAACTGTAGCTAGGGTATCTCTGTCCAGATAAGGGCACAGTTGGTATATCAGCCTAAGCTGATAAAAGGTGCTCTTTGCCACTGAGTTCACCTGTGCCTCAAGTGACAGTTCTGGATCCAAGAGCACCCCCAGACTACAGACCCGATCCTTTAGGGAGAGTGTGACCCCATCCAGGACAGGGCAAACATCACTTCGCCTGACAGATGAAACACCCGCTAACAGCACCTCCATCTTGTCTGGATTGAGTCTCAGTTTATTAGCCCTCATCCAGTCCATTACTGTGCCCAGGCACTGGTTCAGAACAGCCACTGCCTCACCTGGGTTTGACGAAAAGGAAAGGTAGAGCTGGGTATCATCCGCATATTGATGACACCTCAGTCCACATCTCCGGATAACCTCCCCCAGCGGCTTCATGTATATGCTAAACAGCATGTCCTCTCCTGAGTCCTACAGATTGTATTGTATTAGTGTACCTTGTGCAGGTATTATCACAAGGGGGACCAAATCCTGGGCTCCTAATCAGACCATCTGGGAAACCCTTCCTCTGCTCACCTTACTTTCACCCAACCACTGATTTCGTGGCTTTTGTGCAGTGTCCCCCCCCCCATTCTTAAAAGTTGAAAACCCTCTCCTAAGGTTTAGTTAATGGCAGTAAGAGTTTAAAGGAACAATCCTATTCATCTTTACACCGAATAAAGTCCTACAACTCCCATGGCTGGCTGGGGCATGCTAGGAGTTGTAGGACCTTTTTCTTTCTACACATGTAGAGGATTGAACCTTAAACCACAATGTGCTGGTATTCTTTATTATTTTGGCTCCACCCCCACCCACCATTGGAATGTGGACCCTGAGAGTTCCACTGAAGTTGAATTTGGCCTTTGTACTGAAAGAGATTCCCTACCAATAAAATATATCCTACAAACAAACACACACACACACACACACAGAGAGAGAGAGAATTTGCATTGGATTTGGATGAAGCCAATGCCGAACCAAATCAGGCCACTTTGGCCCATTTCTGTTGCTTCCTAAGATGAAGCAACCTTCCCTCCAAAGCCAAGTGAACTGAAGCCATTTCAGAATGAGCCTTCATTAGTGACTCATGTTTCAGAGATGTGCAAAGTTTATGCCTCCTGCAAAGTGCAATCTTTGGGTATCATTTCTCTAAATACTGATTTTGGACATGAGGAGGGTGGTTGTGTGAGTGACTGGTCCACCTTCTAATCCTAGGTCATGTTTTACCTGGGGCTCTAATCACTGTGTTTTTGGTAGGCATGTGCTCCGCTCCGATTAGAAGCGCAGAAGCAGGAGCGAATTGGCCTGCTCCACCTTGCCCAGAGGCGGAGTAGAAGCGGACCGCGGACCCCTAGAAGCAAGGCAAAGAGAAGCGGCCATTTTCGGAGCGCTCCGGTTTCCGCGGTCCGATCCGATCGCCATCTTGAAACATTTCACCCATAGGATTGCATTGCGGAAAAGAAAGGGAGATAACTGTGTTGTTTTTGATGCTTTCTGAAAATTCTTGTGCTTAGAGAGTTGTGGATGGGGGTCATTTTGAGCCTACTCTCAGCTCTCTGCGTGCTGCGGTTCGCGTGCTATATTTTTTTAAAAATCGGGTAAACAAACAGGGACAGCGCGGGTAAACCGGCGGATTTTTGGTTTTTTTTATTTTGAAGCGATGACAGGCACATTCAACTCCCAATCCTGATGAGAATTGATCACCTCATGAAGCATCCTCCAATCCTAGCGTTTGAGGGGGGGACTAAGGCAGAGGCACCCTCAGAGCTTTGAGCTCGTAGCGTCTTGTGGAGAGAGGAGCTCCTTTAGTTGCTGCTGCTGTGTTTGGAGATAGATTAGGATTTAGCTTGGCGCGTGTGTGTGTGTTTGTTTGCTTCTTTCTGACTTTTAGCTTAGTTTGCTCTGTGTTTTTCCCTTACTTTGATTTAATATAAACTTTATTTTTAAATTTTGGAGTGTGTGTTTGTTTGTTTGTTTGTTTGTCCCCCCCTCTCTTAAAGCCTGACTGTGTTTCATCTTCCTTCTTCCTTCTATATACAAAAAAATACAAAAAAATACCCCCAAAAAATTATTCCCTATTTCTTCTCTCTGTTACTTGGACTGTGTGTGTGACTGTGTTATTGTGTGAGTGTGCTGTGTGCACTGTTTGTGAAGTGCAACAGCCACAGACTGAGCATTTCAAATCCTGTTTGGGCAAAGCACACACACTTCTTGTCCCATTTCCCTACATATAGTAATATTTCTTATACATATTATTATATTCTTATACATATTATTCTTATACATATTATTATTAGTATTAATATTTTATTCTTATACATATTATTAGTAGTATTAGTATATTCTTATAGATATCATTAGTAGTATTAGTATAATATCATCATGAGAAGAGGGAGCAGGCGCATGTCTGTGGCGGGGCGTGCTGAAAGCAGTGGTCAAGGCAAGGCTCAGGCTGGCACCAGTAAGCAGGCTGCCTCTCCTGCTGTGAAAATCAAACGGGCAACTCCTTGGCTGGCTGCTCCGCAACAGAAGCAGGAGAAGGAGCAGGCAGAGCCACTCTCTTCTGCAACTTGTGCCCGGCGTTCTCTTTTTGAGGGTGGGAATGGGAAAAGTGCCCCTTTGCAAGAGGCACGTGGCAGCAGTGCCATTAGAGGAGGAGGAGGAGTATCCCCAACTCCTTCATTATCATTTGAGCCCATGAGCCCGCTGATGGACCTGTCTCCAGACCTCCTAGACGAGGTTCTTCTCAGCACAGTGGAGGGGCAGGAGGAGGAGGAGGAGGAGGAGGAGGTGGGTGCTGAGGAGGAGCAGCAGCAGGCCGAGGCTCTCTCCCCAGTCTCATCCCACACCTCTTCCGCTGCCACCCCTGTTTCTGTGGCAACACCAGAGAGCTCAGGCGGGCAATTGGTGGTGTCACCACGGAAGCGAAAAACAAATATAGTGTGGGACCACTTTGAGTTGGGAGAGGATCCCCGCTTTGCTGTCTGTTGCCACTGCAAACTCACCCTAAGCAGGGGTTCATCTACAGGGCATTATGGAACCAGCAGCATGAAGATGCATCTTCAGAGGTAGCACCAGTCGATCTTGCTGGGGAAAGAGGCGGGCAAGGCGACTGGTTCTAGGGGAAAGCCAAAGGCTGCTGCTGGCACTGCCACTCTAAGCTCTCCATCTCCCATCCCCACAAAGGTTAGACAGGCAACCCTGCAGGACATGGGGTGGGGGAAGTATGGACCCACAAGATGGCGTTTTCCAACGCCCACCCAGGGTGCTACTGTGGTGGGGCATCTGCCGGGACTGACTCCTCCCCAATACTAGATCTATGACATGTCTCTCTGCCTGCCCCTCTGTTAGCCTGTCCTCCTCCTCAGAGACCGACTCGCTGGGATGGTTTGCGTTTGCAATGCATGATTAACTGCAGTGCTGGCTTAGAAACCAGCCATCCTGGCCTTACTTCCTTGTGCCCCCAGAAATGCCCGCTGCCTGCCTGCCTGCCTGCCTGCCTCCCCCGGGGTGCTACTGTGGTGGGGCATCTGCCAGGACTGACTCCACACCTGCTCTGCCTGCCTCTCTGCCTGCCTGGTGCCTGGGAGATGGGCTTTGCCATTCGTGCCCAGCACCCTCCAGCACGCTTGCTCCCAGTCGTCCTCCTCTGTGCCCCTCAAGGCATAACTGCTGGCTTAGAAAGAAACAACCAGCCATCTTTGTCTCACTTGCTCCTTGCGCCCGCTTACGGGTTGGTTTGCTATGCGTTAGTGCTCAAGCCATTCTTGCGGCACTACAATGCATGCTGCCTGCCTGCCTGCCTTCCCTCCCTTCTCCCCTTCCTGCCTCGCAGGGATGGTGTATGTGTCTTGCTTTGACTCAGGGGAGAAGTCCTTCCTGCGCTCACTTAGACTTTATCAAGTTCAAAAATCCATTTTTCAAGTGTGGAAGAAGATTTAGGGTTATCTCATGGCATGTTGGGATTTCCTTGGAACTGGCTCCATTGAGCTGTCTGCATTGCAACTTTAAATCCCTGACATACTGGAGTGTCCGATTTTCAAAACTTCCCCTAACATCAGGGCATGATGGGATTGGCTTGAAACTTGGCATCCGTGTGGACACATGGGTAAGCTGTCATGGGACCAAAGGATAGGTTTCTGACGTGCAAATTGACGTAGTTGTAGAATGGGACTTGATTTGGGGTGAGTTAAAAGGTTTAAGCCCCGCTAAAAATCAGGGGATGATGGGATTGCCTTGAGTCTGGGCGTCCATGTGGACACATGGATTAGCTATCATGGTGGTGAGTTTGAGGTTTCTAACGTGCAAATTGACGGAGCTATGGAAAGGGGTGTGAATGGGGTGCCCGATTTTCAAAAATTCCCCAAAAATCAGGGAATGATGGGATTGCCTTGAAACTTGGCATCCATGTGGACACATGGATAAGCTATCATGGTGCCGAGTTTGAGGTTTTTAACGTGCAAATTGACATAGTTGTAGAATGGGACAATTTGGGGTGAGTTAAGCCCCGCCAAAAATTAGGGGATGATGGGATTGCCTTGAGTCTGGGCATCCATGTGGACACATGGATAAGCTATCATGGTGCTGAGTTTGAGGTTTCTAACGTGCAAATTGACGGAGCTATGGAAAGGGGTGTGAATGGGGTGCCCGATTTTCATAAATTCCCCAAAAATCAGGGAATGATGGGATTGCCTTGAAACTTGGCATCCATGTGGAAACGTGGATAAGCTATCATGGTGCTGAGTTTGAGGTTTCTAACATGTAAATTGACGTAGTTGTAGAATGGGACAATTTGGGGTGAGTTAAGCCCCGCCAAAAATCAGGGGATGATGGGATTGCCTTGAGTCTGGGCGTCCATGTGGACACATGGATAAGCTATCATGGTGCTGAGTTTGAGGTTTCTAACATGCAAATTGACGGAGCTATGGAAAGGGGTGTGAATGAGGTGCCCGATTTTCAAAAATTCCCCCAAAATCAGGGGATGATGGGATTCCCTTGAAACTTGGCGTGCGTGTGTATACGTCCATGAGGTGTCATGGTGCCAAACTTGAGGTTTCTAACTTTCACAGAAAAAAAGTTGTTTACTTTTTTAGCTTTCAATGCAACCCTATGGGGGGGAAACGGAGCTCCAATCCGGATACGGAGCGGAGCGGACATAGGCGGAGCTGGGGCGGAGCGAAGTGGCCCAATCCGCAAATCGCAGATCTGGAAGAGAAGCGGAGCAGGGGGTCCGTGCACACCCCTAGTTTTTGGGGAGGCAAGGATGGACATTCTTCCAATGCTACCAAGGTGATTACACCTGCAAAATATAAAAATACGTGCTGAGATTTTGTGCTACATGAACACTGCAGGGATAATTGCTCCTTAGTTATCAAGCATGCCTAATTTCTGCATAATAACTCCAGGGGGATGTGCAAGAGCAACTTTGGGATTTTGATGTCTCCAGATGAGGATGCACTTATCTCCCTAGGTTCCTGGTGGGCCATTGTTCTGAAAGTGACAATCTAGAGGTGGCCCTAAGTAAGTAACCTTAAAAGTTTCAGAAGGATATGTACAGTGGTTCATGAGGGTGTGTCTTGCTTCCATTTCCCTCTGCCCTCCTTTTTTGGGGTAATTTGTATTAAAAAAAATTCACACATCATAGAGGTGATCCCAGGCAAAAAATGTGCAGAGTTTCAAAAGAATAGGTGCAGGATCTAGGGAGTTATAATGATTGAAAACATTGCCCATGATGATCAATGGGAAGTACAAAGACTTGGATTTCCAAACCTTGGTTTGAGTTCTTCACTGAATCAAAGTGGACAAACTCCAAACTGATATAAGTCACAGCAATAGGCTTTCTGTAGTGATGCCAGTCAGCTTTCCCGTTGTAGTGTTCACCTTTTTAACACACATGGAATGTCGTTTTACAAATTTCCTACTAAGTTCAGAATTGAGTGCATGTTTTTGAGCATGTGTACTTTGTATCTGAAGAATATTATTGTCCTGTCCAACTTAGTTCAAGGTGCCCAGAGATGCTGAAACCGTCAAGGCATGTAGAAGAAAGGAGGATTAATGCAAGACACACCCGCCCCACAAATAATAATAATCAGGGCAAGTCTTTGTGAACTGGCCAGAGAGCTTCAGCTATTGGATAGTGTAGAAATGAATAAATAAATAACATCCAATCTGGTAAGAGGAAGCAGGCTCAAGTCCCACGGCATCAGGATTGGCATGCTGAGTAGCAAGGCAACATTAGACTAGGCATAGTCTTTCAGGACCATGGCCAGCTCTAAGTTAGCTAAGCCTCTATGAAACTAAGCTGTTGACTCAACAACAGCCAAAGGCTTTCTGAAGCCTTATAAAGGCCAGCAGCTCAAGGCCTGTAGCTAGCTCCAACCCCTCAGAGAAGCTAATTGTTTCTTAAGGAGCTACTGCCTGATTTGTGACCACTGGCTCCTATGGGGTGGGGGTGGTGTAGGCTGTAATGGGGAGGTAGCCTCTGCATCTGAGAAGATGGGAAGATGCACATCCTCTGGCCTGGAATGCCCTGGCATAGCAGGAGTTGGATTAATGGAGGGCCGGCCTCTGAGTCTTCTTTGGAGTCAGAGAACGGGTCAAGCCTGGGGATCATAACAGCAATTTATGCACATTTGGAAAGTTTCTTGGTTTGATGTTACTTTATCTCACAACCAATCCCCACCCCCTGTACTCCAATTCAATGAATCAGATTTTGTTGACATCACGACACACTATGATTTACGAAACTACAGTTCTCAGGATGCATTTTGATATTGCATATATGCACAAGCTCATTTACAAGGAATAAGGGTTCATTTTAAGGAATAACTCTCATCTGAGTTTATATGGGACACTTCGTTAGTATCAGAGGAAATAGTGAATTCACCCAATGTAAGTTTGCCCATCACTAGTTTTCTGATGTGCCAAATAATAGTCCAACTTGAAGCTGGAGGTTGGTGCACACCTCTGATACATACATATATATATATATATATATATATATATACACATACACACACACACACACACACACACACACAGAGAGAGGGAGAGAGGGAGAGAGGGAGAGAGGGTAGGGGAGAGAAAGAAGAAAAAGTCATGAGCAATGAGGTCAGAGGGGCATGAAATGCAACAAAATAGATATGGATAGTTACATTAATTACAAAGTAGTATTGATAAGTTAATTAACACAAACTGTTAAACTTGATTCAAGTCACTGATGATAAAAGTTTAACTACTTAATCCCTGTTAATTCAGAGTTTCACACTGGATTCTTCTTCTTCTGTTTCTTCTTTTGTTTTATTTTGTTTTGTTTTCAAGACTTGCCACCTTAAGGTGAGCAGTAAAATGTCCTGAGAGAGAGAAATTTCACCTGCATGAGGTCCTACTCTGGCCCTCTAGCCTTCCCTTTCCATATCATAGGATCATAGAGTTGGAAGGGGCCTACAAGGCCATCGAGTCCAACCCCCTGCTCAATGCAGGAATCCACCTTAAAGCATCCCTGACAGATGGTTGTCCAATTGCCTCTTGAATGCCTCTAGTGTGGGAGAGCCCACAACCTCCCTAGGTAACTGTGAATCATTTGGCCATTTCTAGCATTTGCATGTTATTTTGCCTTCTAAAAAAATAAAATGCCTCTCCTAAGGCTTAGTTATTGGCAATAAGAAACTCCAGATGAAATATGCTAGAATATTTGGTATTTTTGTCCCTACCCCTTAGCCTTCCCATCCACCTCTACAATGCCACCCCGAGAACTTCTCTGAAATTGAATGTGGTCCTTGGGCTGGAAGAGGTTCCCACCTCTATTCAACTGGTTTCTGAATGGCATCCATTCTGATGTCAGTTGATGCCCATTTATTATTTTTTACATAAAGACTAAGTTGTTTGCCTTAAGTAGAATGCACTTATCAGAGATGGTTTCATTTGGGGGAGGAGTGTTCTGAGGCCTTGCACATTGGCCTACTTGACCCATTTGGACCACTTCCCCCTCTACCACTACCCTCTCTTGCTTGCCCTTCTTGAGTGCTTCTATACTGGCCAACAATGTCTTCCCACCAGGAAGATGCTTTGTAGTGCAAGTTGGTGGTGGTTTGACCATCCTTTTGCTGAGCTACCTGGGGTGCCATTGTGTTGGGTTTACATTAGCTGGCAATATCACCTGACCTGGACTCTAACCCCTTCATACTTCCCAGTTTATTTAGCCCATCCAGCATTGTGCAGTTCTTGTGCTCTGCCTGCCCCAGTGATTCTACCCTTCACCAGGAAATTGAGGGGTGAGGTGTAGTAGGAAATCAAACTCATCTCCACTCATTCCTGGTGGAGGTGGGTGGTGACGGTAGAGTGGTGTCAGCCAATGCTGCAAAGATGGGGAGTGCAACCTGCTCATCCTCGCTCTCCCCACCCCATATCTGTAGAGTTGCCTCACCCATTCCCATTGTCCTGTCCTCACATATTCTTCATGTTCATTCTTTTGTTTTTCTTTAAACCTAGCCACCATTTGATGTACACTCTGCTTGTTCTTGGACAAGCAGGTCTCCTGGACTGGCCCTGCAGCTTTCTCCTGATTAGCTTTGGTGTGGGTTTGCAAAGATCCCAAGATCAGTGCATGAATTTTGCCCAGTTGCCGCACTGGATCCAAAGACCCTTGATAATGGGTAGTGCTGCCTTATACAATCTCCCCCCATCCCATTGGTAAGCCACTCCTGGTGCTGAGATGCTGATATGCTCCCCCTTGTGTCTTTATTCCACCAATGGAGGGGGTGATTTAAAACCATTCCAGCTGAGAACCAGAAGAACAACCTCTTTAATGATCAAAACCGAAGCATTTAATCAGATTTAAAGAATGCAATGGGGTGGGGAAAATGCTACTGGAATCCTTTATTTACAGCCTGAAATGTTACTAGCACATAGGCCTAATTTCCACTGAGGTGAAAAGGTAGGCTGGGCGACCTTACATTGCGTCTTGGTACTCACATCTGTATATGTAAAATTGGGCAGACGAATCTTGTTATGCTCCCTTTAAGCTTGCTTTTTCTACTTTTAATTTTCCTTTTATACTCAGTTTTATTAATGTGCACTTGCTACTGAAATCAGTTCCACTTCAGAAACAAAGCCAGTTAATTTTGAACTCCAAAATCCAGGAAGAAATTAAAATGAGAGCAAATTTCAGGAGCATGCCTAGTTGGCTGTTGTTGTTCTCTTACTAAATTTAATTAAGTTTAGGCAATCTACAACAACTCAATGTTATGTTCATGCAGCCTGCGTTAGGCAGATTGTCTAAGCATGTATTGATTTGTACATGATTAGGAGGGCTTCAGAGCTTTGAGAAAGTATCAAGTGAAGTAAATTCTGCAATAATGCAGTTCAGGGGCTTATAGGATTTAGCTAAGTTACTCTCTTGCTGACCCTATACAACGTAATGTGGAAACCTTGATGGTGCTAAAGAGTGATTTAGGAATTCATGCTCTACACTCTGAGGCCTACATTTATAAATGAATGCAGCCTGGATTCTGTTGACTAATTTAGACATGATGGAGGAAAGATGTGAAGTGTCTCCCAACTTTTCTTCTTCTTACTGTGCACAGCTGCAGAGGCTCTGAATGTGATCAGGGGGTGCTGTACCCCTTCCACACATGCCATTCTTACAACCAGAAACACTTCCCACAAGCTGCTTTTCTTCTTACAGAGAAAAGATATGTGAACGAAGTACATTTTCCCACATGGGGAGAAAACAATTGTGTGGGTGTGGGAACTCCATCCATAGGCAAAGGGGTGTGCAGAGTGGGTCTCCTCCACTCCAAAATTTGGAGTGGAGCCCTGATGACAGGGGTCTCCACTCCGATTTTCAGAGCATCTCCCTTGCTCTGCCTCATCAGAGAACCACTCCATTTTCAGATAACTGCTCTATTACAGTCAATGGAAATTAACCACAATGCTTAGAGCTCCGTCATTTTAAAAGTTAAAGAGATGAAACTTGGCACCATGTTAGCTCTTAAGTAGGGATTTGGGCTTGCCAAGTTGGAAGCAGATGCATTATGCCTTGATTTTCAGGAATTTTTAAAAAGTTCAAACTCAAAGCTCTTTGGTGTCTAGGACCTTGAGCAGTTTCAAGAATAGAGAAAAAAATGTATGGTGCTTCTGCACAAGTTCTGAACAATGTGTGCTGCAATGTGCTGAACTAGAACACAAACACACACTCACTCACTCAATAACACACAGTATGGGGTGGTACTATAAAGTGCTTGGAAATTGGGGATTGGAATAGAAGAACTTGGCGCGCGCGCACGCGCACACGCACACGCGCACACACACACACACACACACACACACACACGAACCAAATAAAAGCAGACAGACACAGAGAGACACAGCAAAGCAAATGCAGCCAAAAAACAAAACTAAAAACCAACAAGCAGGGGCTCTTTCTGACTGAGCATCTACAAATCAAGCAGACTAAGGCCTTAGCTAGACCTACCTTATAATCCAGGATGGAGGAGATCTTGCATTGTGTTTAACACGAGTTCCCTCCTCCGTTTACACGTGAGGCGTGACGACCTCAGGAAGAGAGGCGTTGCGCCTGCCATTTTTTATTTTTAAAGGAAGAGGAGCTCATGAATGCTCGTGCGCTAAAGGTAGGTGCTTTTAAAAATAATAATTTCATTTCCCTGCTCGCCCCACCCTAACCCCAATGGGCGTAGCTCCCGGCTCCGTGCAAGTAATCGCACGGAGCCGGGTCAAACCGAGGCAACGGGCCACATGTTCCGCGGTCTTGGGTTCAGCCCGGGACTGTGGAAACAGAGGGCCCAAAGGGGAGAGCTCTATCCCCGGACAAGGAAGGAATCATCCCTCCCTGATCCCAGGATCCCCTGTGCATCATGTGGATGCACAGGGACGATCCCGGGGTTTGCACTGTGATAAAGCCTGGTCTAGCTAAGGCCTGAGACAGACCCAGAGCAAGCAAGTGCAACAGCAACAAACAAATCAAGCAGAAACTGAGACACAGAGCTCTCTCTCTTTCTCTACGCCTTCCTTCCTAATGCTCCATGAGTTAGTAAAGGAATGAATTCCAGAGACAAGGACAAATGGGTTATATCATTTGCAATCCCTCCCCCTAAGCACTGTGATTGGAGGGGGACAGGGAAGACAGTGATTATTGGTTAGCCACAGATGTCAATCTCAAAACTACCCCTCCCTCATCCCTCAGCATCTTCCTAATATAGAAAAGTGTTCAGTTAGTTATCTATTAACATAAAACAAGTCCTCACATAGCCTAAAAAACCTTCGGATACCTTCAGATACCTTAGGAGCTCTGAACGGCCTTCTATCTGCACCACGAGTATCCGACAAGTTTTAAAACCGGCTCCTAACCGAACCACGAGTTTGTTGGTCCACTGGAGGTCCGTCGGACCTTCAGATTTTCGGTGCAGAGCGCACACCCCTATTAAGCACTCCTCATGCTCAGTTCAATCAAACTCTGAGGACTGTGGAGTTGTATTTAAGTTTCTTTTAAAACTGTCAGTGGACACTTCACATGACTTCCATGTGATGTTGAGTTCAGCCCTCTGTTTCCAATAATTTTGAATCTCTGCAAATGCTGCCTTAAGAGTTCATGAAAATACCATACATTGAGAGTAGAGATGTCAGAGGAATTAGCTTGGGGCTGGAAGTTGACGAGCTTTCGTCGGCTTGGCTCCCAGGACTTTGTTCCGTTTTCAGTCTTCATTCCATTTTCAATCTACAGTGAGCCAGGCCACTGAGTGGATTTTATGCATTTTTCAACTTGCACAAATTATAACTGCAATTTCCACATATTTGCATAATTTGCACAAATCTCAATCACAATTTACACAAATCTCCATTTGTACAATTTCAAAAAAATATTATGACATTTCTACTCTGCCTTTGCCCTTCTTGCAAGGAACCCAAGGTGGCTTACATGGTGCTTCTCCTCCTCTCCATTTTTTCCCTTGCAACAACAACCCTGTGAGGTAGGTTAGGCTCAGAATCAGCGAGTGGACCAAAATCACCCAGTGAGCTTCATGGCAGGGTGGAGCCTGTAACTCAGATCTCCCAAGTCCCAATCCAATACTCCAACCACTACACATTACTGCTTCTCTGATTAGTGGCCCTGGCAAAAATATAATAATGCCCCCAGAGTTCAGGAGAAACCCATGGCATGGCGGGCAACAGAAATTCATTGTCCCAAAAAGGGCTGTATTGCTAAATGATGGACATCCCTAGATGAGAGTGAAACGTAAGGTGTGTTCAGCCAACCCATGCATATTCAATGGATCTGTGAGGGGGCTTACTCCTGCTACCTGTACCCCCAATATTGGATCACCTCCTGGCATGACCTCAGTGATTGTACACTGCAGTGTGAAGGGAGTCTACATGTGGACAAATGTGTGCAAGTAGGACTACTTAGAATCATAGAATAGCAGAGTTGGAAGGGGCCTACAAGGCCATCGAGTCCAACCCCCTGTTCTCCCTTCATAAAAGGAAGAACAGTGATCAGCAAAGGAGTCTACTTGCATGAAGGAGCCCTACATCATCACTAATCCCAAATGCATGAGGGGTGTTGCTAGGTATGGGCCCCTGGCCCCAAATCTACTTCCCAGAGCCCTGGATATAAACCACAGAACACTGGGTCTCCATTAGCACCAATGGAAGTTTTTCTAATAAGTAAGTCACACAGGAAATTATTTTTTCCATACATACTGCCAACCCCCACCCCTAATCTCTCCTTGCTTGGCAATTAAGTTTAGAGGGTACAGATTTTTCCATCATTTTTGGAATATCTGGGACAGAGTGCAAATTAATTGAAGGAATTATTTTATTTGAAACTATTTTTATTTAAAATTATTTTAAAGCCACTTTTAAGGGTAAAACCCAATAATTTGGATGAGAAGTTAATTGTCTGGCTTTGCTGCCTGTGAAATTTAAATAAATCCTGGTAATTATTTCTATATTTACATATCTCTCTATATAAAATGCTAAGGTATGTTTCCGTAAAGGCTTCAGCTGATACAGGTTGCTAAGCAACAGTAACAACGTGTAACGTCAGCTGATTTAGGTTGCTAAGCCCCTCGCCCGACTCCTCCAGGCTTTCCAAGGTAATCCTACCCCCCTTTCTGCCTCTTTGTTCCCCCCCCCACGAAGGGGGCAGCGCCACGGTCCTGAGCATGAGCAAGGCACGGCTGGGGCCCTTGGTGGCTGGGTGGGAGGCTCCAGCCTAATCTCATGCGAGCTGGGCGGGTGGCTCAAGGCTGACAGGAACCCCGGGGAGAAGGTCTGGATCATGAGCGGGGCACGGCCGGGGCCCTTGGTGGCTGGGTGGGAGGCTGCTCTGGGTGGCCGGCCCAAGGCTGACAGGAACCCCGGGGAGAGGGGAACACCTGCTCCCTCTCCCTCCGACCTCCCTGCTCCCCAGGTCTGTCAGACGGTGCTGTATCGGCAGCCTCAAAGCATCCCGCGACCCCACGATGATATTTAATTAATAAAATTTAAGATATGCTACAACAGCGTATGTTACGCTGGGTACAGCTAGTAAAGCTATAAATCATCATAAGACAACTTTATGCTGGAGCTTGGGCCCTAAATCTTTTAAGTGCCTAGCAACACTCCTGCATGACCACCAGAGGCACAGCCAGTGAGTGGGCACCTCTGTGTCAGCAGAGGTGGCTAGTGTACATGGTCCCTGTGCATTCACTTACTGCACTGTTGGGTGGTTGTTTGAAAGCCACTGTAGTTACCACTGTATGAAAACATTATGGTTCACAGACTGCCTGTCATCTCATTCAAGCCTTGGGTACACAAATGGACACGGTGAGGAAGCAAAGACGTGTTCAGCAGGTGCAAATCAGGTTTCACAGCAAAGCACATTTAAGGGGGAGCCATCACAGCTAGTCTCCAGTTTTGATCTACTTACCTGCATTCTTTTTCTCCTCCGTATGGTAAACAAAGTGACACATCCCAATAATATATGTTGCCAAAAGCTCCAGTTGCTGCCATAAGACACTAAGCTAGAAGATATTATGCATTTTTCTTTCATAAAAATGTTGCCCTGGTGTGTTGGAAGAAGTATGAGGTTTTAAACAAAACAAATAGCTATGATTAAAGAACAAATGGTTTCCGCTTAATCTAGTCTCACAGCTACTAATTCTTTATTTTAATTTTTTTGCAACAAAGCAAACTTTCCTCAAATATACAAAAATATTCACAAACGTGTTTTTAAACGTAGAATTTCTTTCCCCCCTTACCTATCACTTTATTACTATTTTTAAAAAGTATATGTGGGGGAGGGGGAGGTAGAAGCATGGCATAGACCTGGAAAAGGGAACTAAAGCTTAATTTCCCTTTCAGTCTCTAGCCCTACTGTCATTATCCCCATGACGTGCCACCATATACTAATCATTGACACTGGTGTCAGAACCTAGACTGGAATCTGCAGAAGCATCACCTATGCCATTGGTGCCATATACATACCATTCCCCCCTTTATTTACTTGACTACCCATTCCAGTAGTATCAGGGATATAGGGCCTTGCTAGACCTACCAGATAATCCGGTCGGGAGTAGGGCTGCCGCCGTGCTGCAGCTAGTGTGCGCCGTCGCCCCTAGCTAGACGTAAACACACGATGGGGCAAGGGAAAGCTCCGTCGCGTGCTCCGGTTTTTCCCAACTTAAGGGGCCATGTGCGCAGGAGTGCACCAACGTAAAAGTAAGGACTTTTTTTTAAAAAAAATAAAGGGTTCCCCACTCCCCCTGCCCCTGATTCCCCCCCACAATGTCTGATGCCCCCCTGCCCGCTTGCCCATCCTCCCCCCGTCCGCCAGGCCCTGTCCCCGTCTGCCATGCCTGTCCCCGTCCTTCTTCCCCCCTCCGTCTGCCAGGCCCATCCCTGCTTGCCATGCCCGCCCCCTGCCTGCTCATCATGTCCCCGCTCGCCATGCCCACCCCCCACTCGCCATGCCTGCCCCCTGCGTGCTCGTCATGTCCCCGCTCGCCATGCCCACCCCCACTCGCCATGCCAGCCCCCTGCCCACTCGTCATGCCCCCGCTCACCATGCCCACCCCGTCCGCCATGCCCATCCCTGCTCACCCCCTGCCCGCTCGTCATGTCTGATGCCCCCTCCACGCGCCCCATCTGTGATTTCCCCCCCTGGCCTGATGGGCACAGCACTCCTATGGAGTGCTGTGCCCAGTCCGTGGCTTCTCCTGGCTACTCGCGAGTAAGCGAGCAGCCGAGAAAAGCCACGGACCCTGCTAGACCTTCCGCAGCCCCAGCCTCAGCCCGGGGCTGCGGAAAAGCCGGGCCATAAGCGCATCCGCTCATCCCAGTTCAAGTTAGGACTTAGCCCGGCCTGACCCTGGGATCCCCTGTGCGTCATCTCGATGCACAGGAGGGAGACAAGCCTCACACCGGGCTAACTCCTTATCTAGCAACGGCCGTAGTCAGCAATACAAAACACACAGAGTACATTCCGGGCTGAGATGGGAATTAAGCTTTCTTTTGTATTTTCCATTTTTTGTTGAACTGTACATTAGAATATAGTTCAAAAATTCTTCAAAGTAGCCTGCATCATCAATACAGGTTTCAGAACAAAGAGATGACATATTGATTGGCCACAAACACATATTTTAAGGAGAATAATAATAATGGCTTTAATCCAGGATCTGCCTTCCAAAGAAGGTGCCTCCACCCACTTTGGGGGGATAACTCCTCCCCCGGTGCACCACAGCTCACCCCATTCAACAGGATACCCCACACCTGGTGTGCACTTCCAGGGGGCTTAAGAGGCTGCTGTGGGAAGGAGAGGGCAGGGAAGACCACTTCTACTAGGTCAAGTGCCTAAATCTGGATCCAACCCACCCATGGTCATCATCAGTCATAATCATAAAACATGGTAAGATGTTATGAGTGTGCTAATTAAAAGTTGAAACATTCTCCTTACCTTAGTTCAAATTACCCTGATTCTCCTTGCTATCCTTTTGATTGGCAATGTGTTGCTGGAATGAATTCAAAATTGATGTGGGGGGATTGTGTTTACATTGTGAGGATCAACAGATCAAATGAACCCAGTGGCCCACTTCCTCTTTTGCATTTGCTTCTGGGCCCCAGTGGTGAGGACTACTATCTGCACACTGAACTCTGTTTCTGGTGATTTCAGTTATGGTGACTTCATTTTACACAGAAAGGCAACATCCATGGCAGCCTTTTTTTTTTAGGGTGGGGGGCTTGTTCCAGCCCTTTACTATTGATCTGCAAGGATAAGTAGATCTGCCACAGGTAGAGATCTCACCTACCTTGTCTGGCCAGTATGTTTGGGACCTTCCTCATCTGCATGCAGACATTCTGCTTTACAGATAGATAAAGTGGAGCTTCCCGTTAACACATGCAATAACGGGAACGTATGCACATGGAAAGTTAAGAAAACCTTATTGGCTAGTGTACCTACATTAACATTCATCACTTGTTTGCATCAAAACATAATCCCATAAATAGAATCTTCCTGATCTCACCTCAAATGCAGTGCTTTTTGGATCACACATCCATGTTTATTTATTTATTATATTTATATACCGCCCCATAGCCGAAGCTCTCTGGGCGGTTTACAAAAATTAAAACAGTAAACATTAAAAAAGTATACTATACAAAATTTAAGAATCATCAGAAACATAAAAACAACAATATAAAAATAACAGTATCCATTTAAAACATTCCATATTTCTTTGATTGTAAGACACCATCGATTGTAAGATGCACACTAATTTTAGTACCACCAATAGGAAAAAAAAAAATCTTAGACACACCCGCGATTCTAAGACGCACCCCGTTTTTAGAGATGTTTATATCGGGAAAAAAGTGCATCTTAGAATTAAAGAAATACGGTATTTATTTATTTTCATGTCAATAGGGGCTAGTTAATGCATGTGAGGGCATGTGAGATTTGTGTACATAATCACTGGCAGGTAAATATTTTAGGGACATAAAACCTGTCACTGGGAACAAAAGCTCTCCCCCCCCTGCACTTGTGTGAGTGGATCAACCACATACAGTACTTTGGATTCAGTCATGCCATATTTGTATAACACATTTCGTAAGTGTTCAAATGCTTAAGTTATTCATACATAAAATGGGACCTGGGAAGAAAATATTGGACTAACCCAAGATAGTATTGAATTGTTCAGTATGGTAAAATACAAGCAGACTGCAACTATCTCTTCTCGATCCCCCCAGAGTGCAGGACACGGAATAACAGGCTCAAGTTAAAGGAAGCCAGATTCCGGCTGGACATCAGGAAAAACTTCCTGACTGTTAGAGCAGTACGACAATGGAATCAGTTACCTAGGGAGGTTGTGGGCTCTCCCACACTAGAGGCCTTCAAGAGGCAGCTGGACAGCCATCTGTTAGGAATGCTTTAGGGTGGATTCCTGCATTGAGCAGGGGGTTGGACTCGATGGCCTTGTAGGCCCCTTCCAACTCTGCTATTCTATGATTCTATGATCTCCAAATGGAACACTCCAGACTTGGTTAATAGGCAAGCTACAGTAAGTGTGGTGTGAGAGCCAGTGTGGGGTAGTGGCTAGAGTGTTGGACTAGGAGTCAGGAGATCCGGGTTCTAGTCCCCACTCGGCCATGGAAATCTACTGGGTGACTTTGGGCCAGTCATAGACTCTCAGCCCAACCTACCTCACAGGGTTGTTGTTGTGGGGATAAAATGAAGAGGAGGAGGATTACGTACGCCGCCTGGGGTTCCTTGGAGGGAAAAAAAAGGCAGGATATAAATTCAATAATAAATAAATAAATGAGATAAGGACAAATTAAATTAAATTTAAACATGTGGAACCTGGCACAGAATGTGTCTGTGTGCAGGGTGGCCCTGCTCAGTGTTCCATCCATGTCCTCTTCCATGCATCTCTACCCTTGATTCTCTGTTCTCACCTTCAAGTGACATTGAGAATTCTGTGGGTACTGATCATTGGTTGTTTTTTGGGGGAGGGCACCTCCTTAGGTTGCTGTCCCTAATTATTATTATTATTCTGTAAACATTAGGCTTCTCCCTACCATGCTGACAACTTCCTCTTCTTTCTCAAAGGCCCTGTTTTCACTGCAATCCTGTTGGTACTCACCAGCTCAGCTTGTTATTAGAAGGAAAGATATTTATGTATACCGATGAATTTGCTGTAGTTATTCAGCTGCAGGAAATACTCCAGGAAATAAAGCCAGACTGCTCACTTGAGGGAATGGTATTAAAGGCAAAACTGAAGTACTTTGGCCACATAATGAGAAGACAGGATACCCTGGAGAAGAGGCTCATGCTAGGGAAAGTGGAAGGCAAAAGGAAGAGGGGCCGACCAAGGGCAAGATGGATGGATGATATTCTGGAGGTGACGGACTTGACCTTGGGGGAGCTAGGGGTGGCGACAGCCGACAGAAAGCTCTGGCGTGGGCGACTGAACGAATAAACAACAACAATTCAGCTCTTAGGGTCAGCATGTGCATTCACATCATGTGATTGGGAAGACACTTACTGGGCAAAGCTGATGGAAATCGCTCCGTAAGATGCATGTCTATATCATCTCGGTAACCAACTTGTGCTGTGTGTACTGGATATGTAACTTTCAATCTGGTATTAGTAGTCCTACTGACCAAAGAATCCTCATTCATAGCACCCTGTTGTATGTACAGTTTTTAACCCATCAAGAATATGTGAATGCAGATTCCTGTTTCTGTTTCATCTCTCTCCTGGTTTTAATGTGATCCCTTTCTACCTTTAAGTAATGTGGCAATTCTCTTCATGTACAACTGTCAGTTTATTGTGTGACTATTTGTTTCTTACACTCTCACGTGGAAAATTCAATAAATACTTAATTAAAACTAATGAATGCCATGCCATAAAACTAGACTGGAAACAGAAGTGCAATCTCGGGGATGCTCATATTTTCTAAATGGGTAATGAAATGATTTATAATTAAGTCAAGAAAACTGTAATAAAGTTGGGAGTTATGAAATACGATGTTATCTGAAAATGAAGTACTTATATTAATTCACCAACTGGCAACTGTGAGCCAGAGCAATAAGTGATATCCTAAAATACCATGAAAGATTAAAAAAAATGGAACTTACCTAAGGAAGGAAAAATTAAAATTATTAGATAAAAGGAGCAACAGCATAAATTATTCTGTTCCCATATCACCCCTCCCCAAAAGCCATCTGAATTTTTATGATGCAAGTGCTGTAAAAGAAAGGGTATAAATGGTACCGAAGGAGTCAAATAATTTGCCAAGTGATTAAACTATTGCAATTTATTAGAGTTTTAATGCAATATTTTCCTGGGAAATGAAAAAAAGTTTTACAACATGTAATATAGCAATTTTATAACTAGTGATCAATACGGACCTAACAGTAATAACCTGTTCTGAGATTTATAATCTTATTTTGCATTGAGTTTATGTTCAAAGGTTGCAGGATAAAAATAGCTTGAGGATCCATGTTTTAAGCAATTTCTTTTAAGAAACCAATGCTCTTCCATTGATAATAACATGTCATATATATATGGTGATATGTAGGCCTGTGTATTTGGGGTGTTGGCACAATCCCTGGAAAACTTATCATGCATAAACCCTATCAAAATTTATGGACGTTGCTCAAGACCAAGGCACAGCCAAGGGGGCTTGCTCAAGAGTACTTTCCACATTTCTTGTGCTCATAATGTTGAAACAATGATGTACTGCATGTGGGAGCGAAACTCTGAAAGTATGTGCACATCAAAATGGAACTGTTTCCTGACTAATATTTATTGTGCAAGAAAAATTGTGCCAAATTATAGCTAGGTGAGCCACACTTACAATGACCTCAATGGGTCTAGTATGGACTAGATTTAAGGATGCAGGTGCCATTCTATGCATGCATAGACAGAAAAGATCTCCTATAACTCCCGACATCCCTTTAGCCAGTCATGCTGGGAATTGGAGGACTTGTTTCTGTCTAAACAATGCATGGGATTGCTCCCCAAATCTATCAATTAAAGGTCCTATTGTAGAACCATTCATTCCCCGTGAAAGGGGGTGGAATTTAGACAGCTTTCAGGTTAGGTGAGCAAATTTCAACAAAGGTCTTGGAAGGGAAGGTTTAGTTTTTTGTAAGTATCCAAAGTGGTCAAGGATTCCCCCTCTCTTTTAAGCAAAGAAGGTCTACTCTCCACAGACCCCAGGTCATATTTCCACCTGCAGAGAAGACAGAATGCCTATGGGAATGATGCTATGTCATGTCACATCATTCCTATGTGAAAATGGCCATGTTGGGAGGATGAAGAGAGTCTCTTGGATGTTTTAGACAAGCATGAGGCTTTCTTCAAAGTTAAAAAGGGGGAATCTTGGTCTAACTCATATAATTAAGGGAAGCCAAACCCTATTCACAACACGAGGTCTCCCCTCCTCTTCCCCGGAACAACAGGTAGGTCTAGCTAAAGCCTCAGTGCATACTGAGTTGGACCAGCTAAGGAATCTGCAAGCCGATGTTCGAGGGGGCCACCCCCAAATTGGATTTGTCCAACATCCCTAACCTGAACCCTCCAAATGTAGTTTAATTTGAAAACACTGCTGTAGGTAAGACCCAGTGGCAACTTACTACGCTAACACTTAATGTTTAGCACCAACCATGATTTCTCTTCTGAACTCTGGTTAAGAATCAAATATAGTGTTAGACCATGGTGTTGTGTTTTATATCTAAGTCCTGTACCCAGAGACTCTTCAGATCTGCTTATCATGGTTCAAGCAGAGAGGGTTTGAGAAGAGGAGGAAGTGTCTTAACCATAGTTACTATGAACCATGGTTTGAAACCCCATGCTGTGGCTAACCCTTTAGGTATTCAGTTGCAACTGAATTCAGATTTTCCCAAGGAAAATCTCTTGTCCGGAGCTAGTACATGAGCTAGGATGAAATCCCCTCCATTGGTGCCAATGGGGGATTTCAGTCTTCCCAAATCACATATCTGCTTCAGAGGATTCTCAAACCCACAGCAGAAGAAGAAAGGCTTAGGTTTCCTTCAATGCCTGCTCTGATTCCATTCATTATCACCCCTCCACCAAGCTAAGGCACTTTGCAGTTTTAAAAGTCTCCATGTAAACACATCATTAATGCCATACATAGTTTAGCGCTAAGTGTTATGTCTGAACAGGATTTAGTGTCAACAAATAGCACACTTTACACATGACCACTGAATTTTCTTAGGGGGACTTGACAGACACATCCCTAGAGTTGTTTGGAATGAAAGCCATTAGTCAGTTGATCAATTGTGTTTCAATGGTCAAAATTTGATTATTTCACATTTTTCTAGAGCATGATGAAAACACAGGAACCTCACATTCCCGTTTCCTATTTTTCAGAAATTTGAATATTTATGGGTGATTTTTTTAAAAAATTAATCAATTCATTTTTGCCTCATTATTTTCCCACCAAAGAGCAACAAACTTGAAAATGATTTTTCTAACTTGATTACTACAAAATACTATTCACAAGGCTGCCCTTGCAGATTGCTCAGAAGCACTAGCTCAGCCGTCCTCAACCTGGGGTGCTCCAGATGTGTTGGACTACAACTCCCAGAATGCCCCAGCCAGCTGGCTGGGGCATTCTGGGAGATGCAGTCCAACACATCTGGAGCGCCCCAGGTTGAGGAAGGCTGCACTAGCTGGTCTAGACCACTGTGGTGTGACTTTTGTGTAGGACTGTCCACAACCTTGTATGAGCTCTATTGGCTTCCAGGCCAAATTTAAGATGTGGGTGCTGTTCTTTACCTTAAAAACCTTAAACACCCAAAACCTAGGATATTTGAAGGATATCCCCTCTACCTCCCCCCTGAATTAAGATCTGATTGGCAGTCCTACTATGGTTGCTTGCCACCACCATTAGAGACAAGACTGTCATCTACTAGAAATAGTATCTTGGCTCTTATTTTGATGCCCCTTATTTTGTGGATTTCCTTCCGCAAGGCAGGTCCTCATTGAGTTAAGCTCTTTCTGCTGGTTTTCTGCTCTCGCTTATGACACTGGCTTTTGTTTGCATTATTGTTGATGTTAGCGTTTTAATTAATATTTTGATCGTTAAAATTCTAATAAATGTTAGCCAATATGGAGACCCCTTGGTCAAAAACAGCCTGTAAATGGAGTGGATGCACTGATAAATGGATGAACAAATATAAATTTAAAAAGTTTATCTTTATAGCGTTTCTTTTAGAGGTGCAGAAAGCAAGTGACATTCTGGGTCAATTTAAACATTCTGGGCTAGAAAAGGGGGCACATTATCATTAGCATCATTATGCATTATAATTTAATCATGCAGTAGAAGGCATAATTCCATCTGTTTCAATGAGACACTGAAGAGACACTTTTTTTACCCTTAGCTGGATCCATGCAGGAGTCTTATGATAAGCTTTCAATGTGATTCAAGTGGCTGTTAAAAAAGTTATCCTTAGCACTGTTTGTTCTGCAGCAAATGATATCTGTCCCAAGAGTAAGTAGTGGTGGTGGAGGGAAGGGGCAGGGAAGAGAACCAGTTATAGTTGTAAAGCTAAAGCCATCCAACATATTGCTCCATGAACTGTATACTTCTTTGAGTGTTAACAGCAAGAATATGACTAGATCCCTTTCAGTCTGGTTTTCAACCTAATTTGGTAAGAGACAGCTTTGGCTGCCCCAGATAACAACCATCACCAGGAAGTAGATAGGGGATGGACAACTTATTATTATTATTATTATTATTATTATTATTATTATTATTTATTTATTTATTTATTTATATAAATAAATAATTTATTTATTATTATTTATTTATATAGCACCAACTCTTTCAAGTTCGATTTCATTCAGGTTCTCAGTTTTCACTTTCACATCAGAATAATATATATACATTTTCAATGGAGAGCGGCATATAAACATTGTAAATAATATATGAATAGAAATCCATATGTATTTTTGTGCTCATTTCTCAAATGTGCACATTTTAACATGTTTTGTTTTGTAAGACTGATTACAAGGTCAGAAATGTATGGATTTCCAACCACATTTGGTTCTGAAAGGTGCCCTTTGTGTAATACTACATTAAAATGCGACCTTAGCAAATGTCTCATCTGCCTTTACATTCTCACCAACGTTGGTTATGATCATGGCAACGTGCTGGGATGAGACTGGCAGATATTGTTATGCAGGGGTTCCAGTCCTTCCTGATGGGCAGATCTCAGAAGATGGTGCTGGGGGCTTGCTTCTTCGCCCTATGGCTTTTGGCCTATGGGGTGCCATGCTCACCTCCTATGCTGTTCAACAACTACCTTAAGGGAGAAATCCTATGGCCCCTAGATAATGTATGAAGGGGGATAGGACATTTCAGATTCCTGGATCTGCGGTCACAGAAAGTACTCTGACCTTGATCCCAGGAATCTGTGCTCCCCACCTCCTCTCTCTCCTCCTTGCAGCTGGTGCAGAGAGAACTGTGCCAGCTGCCTCTCTGAGGTCAGAAAAGTGACTATAGAAAAGAGATGAAGGGGGAGGGGAGGTCACCTTATGCAGTATCCACAGGCCTCTCCAGGCTCTGTCCCTTCCCCTCTGCAGCACCTCAGCTAGATGAATGAAAAGGCCCATCTAGCTAAAATGCAGAGTGGGGGTGAGGTGGAGGTTACGATCTCCTCCACCACACCTCCCACTCTGTACTAGATGTTCATAAGTCTCTGTCTTTGCAGACTTGCAAGCATCAAGGGTGGATCTCATAGGATTGGGCCCTGGGTAATGTCATCTAGGGATCTGGGAGGTGGTGCTATCCATATATCATAGAATCATAGAATAGCAGAGTTGGAAGGGGCTTACAAGGCCATCGAGTCCAACCACCTGCTCAATGCAGGAATCCACCATAAAGCATCCCTGACAGAGGGTTGTCCAGCTGCCTCTTGAAGGCCTCTAGTGCGGGAGAGCCCACAACCTCCCTAGGTAACTCATTCCATTGTCATACTGCTCTAACAGTCAGGAAGTTTTTCCTGATGTCCAGCTGGAGCATATAAAGCATATAAATGACAGCAAGCTCTATTTTTCTCTAAATCCTTGGGAGTCAGTAGAAATCCTGAACTTGTGTCTAAAACCAATGAAGGACTGAACAGGGGCAAAAAAAAAAAAAAAAAAAGGTGAGCATTAATGTAGGTGATATGGAGGCACTATTGTTTGGGGATATACCTGGCATCAGAATAGGATGAAAGCCTGTGTTGCATGTGTGTGCTACTGTATCCAGCAACATTCCTGGATATCCAGATGATGGTAGGTAGTCAAGAGCACTTTCTATCAGCTGAGGCTTGTACTCCTGCTAAGCCCTTTTATGAGTACAGAAGGCCTTGGCTATAGTCACTCACACTTTGGTGACATCCAGATTAGGGTACAGCAACAACAATGCTCTATTTGGGGCTATCTTTGAAGAATGTTCAGAAACTACAACTGGTCATGAATGTGGATGCCAGGATGTTAACTGGGGCAGCCTACATGGATCATATAACTCCAATGGCTTCCAGTTGGCTTCCATACTTAGTGTAAAGGTTTTAATGCTTGAAGCCCTCACACACTTTGGGATAAGAACCACCTTCTGTCATATGAACCTACTCATATACCTTCGCATCATCTACACAGCATCTGATCCATGTATTGTTACTCCATTGAACTTTTTCAGTGGCAGCATTGAGGATGCAGACTAGCTTCTTCGGGGAACTTCAGCTTATTCTTTCCCTGTTGGTGTTCAAAGTCAGGTTAAAACTGTCTCTGTCTATATGGTTGGCTTTTGTGAGTTCTTATGTTTGCTGGCTATGGCTGGGTTGTTTTATTTAGTTAGTTAATTTTAACATTACCATGATTTTTATGATGATGTTTTATGGTGCTTTAACTCTCTTTGGAGAGTCAGTTGGTCAAATGGTGGGGTATGATTATCTTAATAAATAAAGGCACCATTTATTTCTATGTGAGGAAAGAGTTCTGGAAACTAATTGGGGCATAAACCAGCCAATGTAAAGTACTTGGACCTAGGGATGGATGGATCAGTTTATCTCTGGTCCTGTTATTCATGTGTGTTCACTATTAAGTCCATTCTATCCCAATTCTGTATTGATCTGTGAATTTAGTTTGGTATTTGGTTTTAACTTGCATGAAAATTCTCATTTGAATACACATTTTAACTAAATACACATTTCTAAACATAGGGGGCTGGATCCAGATTTATGCTGGATCGACTGCTGTGATGGAAGTGGACTTTCCCACCCCTTCTCCCCACTGCAGCCCCTCTTAGCCCAGTGAAAATGCTACACAGAGAGTCATGATACCCTGCTGAATGGGGTCTGGTATGGGGGAGAAAAGAGAAATCTCCCCAAATTGGCCAGAGTGACCTTCCATGAGCAGAGCCCTTCCTCTCACCTCCCCTCACTGAAGGCAGATCCTGGATCCAACATATAGTATTTCAAAATATTTATTTATTTAATGCATTTTAATCACCCTACAATGTATTCAGTGGTCGAGGCAATTCACAATAAAAGCGTAAGAATACAATACAACAATTTCAAAACCCCACAGACAACAAAACAGGACAATCATCTAAAATCAGGGAGCATCACTAATGATTGTTACTCACTTGGTCCCATGATCTCTTGGTTGGAAGATTGTCTGCACCCAAATTTCTCTCTGAAATTGGGAGTTACAAGTTACAAGATCTTATTTCCAGAGCAGCACCAATGCATTCATGACTGGCCATGCTTCCATTGTTGATGGCTGGACTTTGTTCAGACCGTTGTGTATGAGCAGTTTGCTGCAATTTTTCACACACACACACACACTATGAATCACAGCACAAAAAGGAATCCTGATGTGATCATGCAATCACATCAAGATTCCATTTTCTGCTGACCTAATCAAAGTGCATAAATTGAAAACGAATTAATGTTAGAAATTAAATTAGAAAGCTGGTGAAGAGCAAAAAGGCAGATGTAGAAGGTGCAAAGCAAGACCATGGAACAAGAAGGTAATGGAAAACATCTGCTCGCCCCAAGATTTCAGACATATAAAGAAACAAATGAAAATTTTGCAATCTTGCACACACTGAGGGTACATAAATCCCATGCAGGATTGCAAGCGTTCATGTCTCCTATGCATAGTCAGTTACTTTCCCATCTGTGGAGAACTCCTGGGGATCACCACTGGGATCCACATCCTCCCCAGAACTTGAGCCAGGGCATTGTCATCCCCAGAGCTGGCATCACAGGTAGGAATGATGGGACACCTGCCAAAGGCCCATATCCTGGCAGGGCACACTGACAAGAGCCCCCTGGAGTTGTGCCTTCTCTTCACCATTACACCCTGCTTGTTCACCTGCCCCACAGAATGGTAAGGTTCTGAAGGTAGAGCAGAAATCACCAACAGATCTTTGCTAACTGTCTCTATACATGCCAAGAACTAGCAGCTGAGGGTGATGTCATTGAGAAGGTAGACTCATTGAGAGGGGGCCCCATGGAGGATGTCTTGCCCAAGAGCCCTCAAAATACTGAAGCTGGCATTGGTTGCCCCAAATTAGTATCACAGAAGGCCACTTTCACCTGCTGACTGGTCCAATTGCTGGGAGCTTTTACAGTTGTGGCTGGGAATAAGGGAATTGGCAAAAGGGGGAGGCAGTGGAGATGGAAGAATGCTGGAGAGAAGGACAGAGCAAGGGAAAGCAGATGGTCACAGGGTGGAAGAAAAAAATAAAAAGAGTAGGAAGAGGGAGAACAAGGAGGGAAGTGGGGGTAGAGGAGGAGGCAATCAGCAAAGAGGGCAGTGAGGTTGAGCAGAAACAGGAAGACATTTCTGGCCTTTTGTCCTGCTTAAGCCTAGAGGATCCCAGAGGGTCTCAACCACCCTTGGAGAAGGGAAAAGGGGAACAGAAAAAGCCTTACCCTGAGGTGTCTTTGGACCCAACAAGGCACAAAGCCAAGGCAAGAAGAAACCTCCTGGGGGAAGGGGAAGGGGACTACTGTCAGGTAAGCAGGAGTAGATGGCCAAGTCTCCCCAGGAAAGAGCAACTACCTAACTTACCTGTCCTATGGTGGGGAAGAGCAGGTTATGCAAACTCCAGGGACCTTATCTTTACAGCTAGACAGTAAAGCTGAAGCCCCATTAAACCTAACTCAAGAAGTCTGGCAATGGTAGCTACTGGGTAGGAGTTGGGTGCTGGAAGAGAAACATGAGGGGAAACTCTCTCAGAAGGAATTGGTGGCCTAGTCTCAATGGTGGGTGGCTAGAACTAGGAAGTCTAAACTTACCTAAAAAGCCTCACAGAAGTCTTAGGCAGAGCTCTGTCCTGCTATGACCAAATCAGACTCTATATTAGAGCAAATTATAGAACAATCCAAAAGGCAAGGCAACAAAACAGGCAAATGGTCATGCATAACTGCTCTAGTCCAGTATAGGATCAGGCAATGGCAGAAGTGGTCTAGATAAAGACAAAGGTCAAAGAACAGATAGCAGTAAGTTACCACACACAGTCCAGAAGCAGAGTCAAACAGGAGTCCAAGGTCACTAACACAGAGGGTCAGTCACAAGGCAAGGTCCAGAAAGCACAGTACATCGCACAAGAGCTGATGAATGATGTTGCTCCAGCATTAATTAAGCTAAAACTGAAGGCTTATATACCCAGCGCTTTCCAAGCCCCACTCAGGGCTCAGCTGCAGTGCATTACTCAAAGGTCTTACTCAGGAGTAGTGTCTTGCTCCTGAGGAGTCCTCTTTTGAAACTGAGCACTCCTTCTCAGAGGAGCCCTCTTCGACTGTCTCTTGATGTGGTGACACTCTTGGGGTTTAGGTGATTGCCCACCTTCTGCCTCAGAAGTGGAATTCCCCTGATCCCACAAGGGGATTAGTGGAGGTCTCCTCTGAGGTAGGGTGACCATATGAAAAGGAGGACAGGGCTCCTGTATCTTTAACAGTAATGTAGAAAAGGGAATTGCAGCAGATGTCAATTGAAGTGGGTGAAATTCCCTCTTCATCACAACAGTTAAAGCTACACTAGCTATAGTAGAGTGGCCAGATACAAAAGAGGGCAGGGCTCCTGCAGCTTTAACTGTGTTGATGAAGAGAGAATTTTACCCTCTTCAATTGACACCTGCTGAAATTCCCTTTTCTACATTACAGTTAAAGATACAGGAGCCCTGTCCTCCTTTTCATATGGTCACCCTACTCTGAGGGCCCAGATCTCCTGCCATGGGTGGCTCCTTGCCATTGTTTGTCTCTGGGAGCTCTAGCTCCTCCTCAGAAGAGGATTCGTCCAGTATGGGCATGACAAGGTGCTTGCTGTAAACAGGTGTGATCAGAAGTAGCCTTGAACCGCCCAGAGAGCTTCGGCTTTTGGGTCGTATAATAATGCAATAAATAAATAAATAAATTGAACTGGGGTGGCAATCACAAAGAACTTATTGAACGTGAAAGTAAAATCCCTAACCAGTGACACATCTGGTAGAAGACTAATAGAAACATTAACGGAGAGTTTGCCTGTGGTAGTGTTTTGTATGGAACGTATGAAGCAATGTGGCTTTGAGGTCTCTCCTCTGCGTGAACCACACACACCTTTTTGTTTTCTGACAGCAGCTCTCCCTGGGTACACCAAAAAGCAATCCAGGAAGAGAAGGCAGACATTCAGACAGACATGTGTTAAGATTAGGGATGTGCTCCGCTCCGATTAGGAGCGTAGAAGCAGTAGCGGATTGGCCTGCTCCGCCTTACCCAGAGGCGGAGTAGGAGCGGACCGCGAACCCCCTAGAAGCAAGGCGAAGAGAAGCGACCATTTTTCGGAGCTCCGAGTTCAGGCGGAGCGCTCCAGTCGCCATCTTGAAAACATTTCGCCATAGGATTGCATTGCGGCAAATAATCGCGCATAACTACGTTGTTTTTGAAGCTATCATTCTGGAAATTCTTGTGCACAGAGAGTCGTGGATGGGGGTCATTTTGAGACCACTCTCAACTTTCTGCATCGTACGGGTCGCGGGCTATATTTTTGTGAAAATCGGGTCAACCGCGCGGCTCAAACTGCGTTTCGGCTTTTCGCCCATAGGATTGCATTGAGGGAAAGAATCGGGGATAACTGGGGGGGGGGTTTAAGCTATCATTCTGGAAATTCTTGTGCACAGAGAGTCATGGATGGGGGTCATTTTGACACCACTCTCAACTTTCTGCATCGTATGGGTCGCGGGCTAGACGTTTTTAAAAAATCGGCGGGAAAAATACCTTTTTCAAAGGGCTGAGGGGCAGAGTCAGCTCCCGGTCATGATGATCCCAAAGTTGGAGGAGGGCATAGGCAAAACAGGTAACTTGGGATTCTGGGAAACTTCTCTTTCTTCATCTGAACGGGCTTTTCCCCGTGTTTTTTAACACAGTAGCCCCACCAAATGCACAAACACAACCTGAAATCATATACTAAGCCAAGAATAAGAGATAGAAACACAGCACTGCTCCCCACCCTAACCTTGGGGAACAACTGAATCGATGTGGTGCAAGGGGATGAGCTCCCCTAGGGCATCTCATCGTGGACGTGCCCCCACTCTCTCCTGCACTGGAAGGCCATTAGAGCCTTCCAAAGAGAGTAAAACGGTGGAGCAATGCCTCTCATGAGTTGAAGTGAATGGTCACTTTTCAGTGGTGGAGCAATGCCTGTTCTGAGTCGAAGTGAGCGTTTTACTTCTTCTCAGAGCTGTGGCTGTCAGTGTCTTGAACTGGCAGCTACTTCCCCCTCCCCCGGGCACGTCCCCCTATTGCTGGTAAAAGACAGATATAGCCTTTTAAAAAAAGTTCTTCTTGTTGTTTATTGAGCAACACTGCTGCTTTTAATTCCACCCCTCCTTTGTTTATTGATTGATTTATTCCATTTTATATGCATTACTGGCTTATCCTTGGCTCACTTCCTTATGCCCCCAGAAATGCCAGCTGCATGCCTGCCTGCCTTCCCTCCCTCCTCCCCTGCCCACCTCGCAGGGATGTTGTGTGTGGGGTGCCCGATTTTCAAAAATTCGCCAAAAATCAGGGGATGATGGGATTGCTTTGAAACTTGGCATGCGTGTGTATATCCCCATGAGGTGTCATGGTGCCAAACATGAGGTTTCTAACTTGAACAGAAAAAATGTTGTATAATTTTTTAGCTTTCAATGCAAGCCTATGGGGGGGGGGGGGAAACGGAGCTCTGGATCCGGATCCGGAGCTCCGGGCGGAGCGGAGCGGAAGTGGGCGGAGCGGGGGCGGGGCGGAGCGGCCCGATCCAGAAAATGGCGGATCTGCAAGTGAAGCGGAGCGGGGGGTCTGTGCACACCCCTAGTTAAGATATTATAAGCAGTGACTATATCTAATGCAGAAAATGGTACGTATATATGTATATTACCTATTTTAATATGAGCTGCTTAGGGATTTTAATACATTATGGGGTATAAAAGTATAAACAAACAAACAAACAAATGTTGCCATATAATGTTTTCCATTTGCCATTTTGGATATGCTGTTTCTCACTCTCTTTCTTTATGTGCACTAACTCATTTCTCTTTGATTCTGCAAGTAAACTACATGGCAGTAAAGTACTTCACTGTGTATAGCTTTTATGAATCCATATCCCAACGAAGTCATAACGCAGTGCCTCTAATGAATGGCAGCTATGATAAAACCAGCAATATACATTGTGATTTTAAAACAATAACATCATTCTTCTACTACTGGGAGATTTTATTGAAATTTCAATAGTTTTTCTTTCCTATAATTAGAACACAAAAGGACTCTAGAGGAATACCAAAAAAAGAAGAAGGCAACACACACACACACAAATCCTCATCATGCACAACTCCCATGAAGGCGTGTCAGAGCATTGTGACAGTTCCCTTGGCAGTAAGTGCCTGGAGTTTGGTGTAGACCTACTTTCCTCTTTGTATTCCTCTAAATCTTCACAGCAGCACATGTACAACAATCAGATCAGTAATAATTCCTTGGCAGCGTTTCAAGCATCAGCTCCATTCTTTCTGTCTGCTATTGAAAATATTGCTACAAGCTTTTGTAGACCAGTAATGCAACTCAGGGCTGCCTAGAAATAATTTAAATGGGACAGAGAAAACAGGTTGCAATCCTATGTAGATTTACTGGGGAGCAACAGCTATAATCGACATTAAGCGAAGGGCCAGGGATGTATCAGACATTTGCTTCAGTTTGTTTTTGATCAGGATTTACCTGATGTGCTTTTTTCGGACTGAACATGGACTCAGATGCAATCTGCAGTCGAAGATTGCAATGTGGTTTGTGGACACCCCTCCCCCCCAAAAAAACCCTGTTCAACATTTGAAAAACGCACATGAAAAAAATGTGTATTTTTGAAAAATGTGTCTTTGTGTACTTTCATTCCATTGAAACGAATGCATACATTTCAAAGATGCGCATAAGTGATGCATACATTTGGGGAAAGGCACACAATAATACACATGGATTTTCATGGAAAAAGGAAAAAACAAAACCCAAAGCTGCATCTGATACAAATTCAGCTCAGAATGAGCTACAAAATGGAATTCAGAGAATTTTGGTGAGCTCAAGTTTTGCTGATTCACACATCCCTAACCATGGGATGCCCACAGAGCCATCTCTACTGTTTGGCCACTATAATCATCAGGAATATATAGCATTTGTGGCTCCTCATATTAGGTGGACTACCAGTCATCTAAATGAACGTCCAGTAAAGATCATGGCCACTGCCACCCTCTTATTTTGTGAAGGGGCCACTCAACCTGTGACACATTGAGTCAAAGATAGTTCCTCCACCATGTATTGTGGCCTGCAGTTGCTCAACAAGCATTCCCAGTTGTCGCAGGCAGGTGGCAAACACGTTGGTCCCATCTTTAAAGAAGTGTCCTGGTATAATTTGGAGAAAGACAGCACTGGAATGCGCTGCCACTCTGGATCTGGGCCCCATGCCTAATGCCAACAGCTTTGAAATGGCTAGTGGCATTTGACTCGATGGGATGAGACAGAAGTTGTGCTGGCTGCCAACTTTTAAGAGACATAGAATTTCAATGTGGTGAGCAAATGAGATGCTTCCTTGGTGTGCACAGCCAAGGCATGAGTCAATATTTAGAAACTATGGTTACTGAATGCTGACTTTATGAATCATACATATTATATCCAAGTGCCTAAGAACAACAGATTCGAATTGGGAGACATTGGTGGGATTTTTTGTTCTTATATTTTGTGGGGGTGTGCACGGACCCCCCGCTCCGCCCCGCGGGCCGATCCGAAAATTTTGGATTGGCCCGCTCCGCTCCGCCCATACTCCGCTCCTCTTCGCTGCGGAGCTCCGGCTCCGAATCGGAGCTCCGCAGTGGAGGGGAGTGGTGTCACGTAAGGCCGGGAGAGGAGGGGGGTTACTGGTCTGAATTGGAGCTCCGCAGTGGAGGGGAGTGGCGCCAGGTAAGGCCGGGAGAGGAGGGGGGGGGTTACCGGGCCCTGCCGCCGTCGCCACCCATTTGGCGACGGCGGCAGAGCCCGGTAAGGGACCAAGGGGGAGGGGGGCCTTACCTGCCTCCGTCCGCGGTCCGTCGGCTTCTTCAATTGAGCCCGCGGTTCAACCAGGAAGTCTGGGCCGTGCGGCCTAGACTTCCTGGTTGAACCGCGGGCTCAATTGAAGAAGCCAACGGACCGCGGATGTACGCAGGTAAGGGAGAGGAGGGGGGGTTACTGGGCCCTGCCGCTGTCGCCGCATGGGTGACAGTGGCAGCGGCAGGGCCCGGTAAACCCCACTTACCTTTCCGGTGGAGCTCCGGATCGAGGCGAAGGATCCGCCTTCACCTCGATCCTCTTCGCTACGCTCCGCCGGCCCCCCAATCCTCTTCGCCTCCGCCTTAAGGGCAGGCGAAGCCCCCCACTCCGCTTCTAATTCGCCGGTCCGATTAGAAGCGGAGCACATCCCTAATATTTTGCTTCTTTTCAGGTTGGCATCAGCAGCTTTAGGGTAACTGACAGAAGTTTAGCTCTTCAGGACAGAAAATGGGTTGCAGGGAGGGGACCATATTTCAAAACTCCACAGGTTTAGGGCTCCAGGAAACTGACCTGGAGCCCTAAACCAATGGCTTCAGTATAGAGATGCCGGACACGCTGACACAAGGTCTGTCTGGATCTCCCTAAAGCTCTTCCTGTGCAGTCCCAGAAGCGAAGTAGGACTAGGGGTACATCTACATGGAGGGTTTGCCCTGGGGTCGCTTCGCAGTAGCGGCAAGTCAGTTACATGACGCAGCCGCCACTGCGAAGCCATCCGGGGGCAAACCCTTGAAAATCTGTGCCCAAAAAGTCGGGCATTTACCTCGACTTTTTTGGCAGTGCCTCTAAAAATGAAGGGGAAAAAAAGAACGGTGGGGGAGGAGAGAAAAAGTGCTGTTCCTCCCCACCTTTTAATTTTTTTTATGAGCCCTATCTGCAGAGCTCTGCATAAACATAAATGCGGGTGGGTTGTGAGGAACGGACAACCTCCAGTCCCCTCTCGCATCGTCCCTTTCGCTGCCGGTTGCCCCCCTTTGTTTTAATTTTATAAGCTCTGTCTGTGGAGCTCTGCAGATTTATATATGGGGGGGAGAGAGAAAAGAAGGAGGCAGCCAGAGCAGGGTGCGAGAGAGGGACTGGAGGTTGCCTGTTCCTCCCAACCCACCTGCATTTATGTTTATGTGGAGCTCCGCAGATAGGGCTCATTAAATAATAATAAAAAACGCAGTTCCGTTCCTTTCCTCTTCCCCCCCACCGCCCGGGTTTCTTTTTTAAAAAAAACTTTTCAGTGGCAATGGGCAGGAAAATTCGCACTTGCCTTCTTTCCCATGCAGATGCCGGTAAGGAAGGCAAATGCAGGTGCAAGGTGCCTCCCGGCGCCAAAGCGCCTCCATATAGACAGGGGCAAGGGCAACAGACCCAATAACAGGACCCGATCCTGATAGGGCTGGTGTCAGGAGTTGGCATCTTCAGGTACCTGATAAGACCCACACAGCCTGGCCATGCTCATCCTTCTAGTACTTGCTGTTGCTCCCTGATCACCTGCCTTTTCCATGTGTGCAGGGTGTGACCCAAGAGAAAAGAGAAGGAGGAGCAGTTTCCCCTTGCGTGTTCCTCTCCTTCTGGGCAGTCATGTGAATTGGGCAGGAGTAATGAGTGTCTGGGATGATGATGATGAAGATGATGATGATGATTTTAACCTCCTGGTACCTTAGCAGACAATTTTTCTTCCCTGAACTAGCAATGTGCAACGTGCACTTTAAACATTCGACAACTGCCTTTCAAATTGTTCTCAAGATCCGAGCCTTCCTTTTCATCCTAATTATTCCCACTCTCAGCCATTAAAAAACAAACAAAGCCAACTACCCAAAGAGTCAAGATCCCTGCCGAGACACAACATACTAGAACGATCTTAAATCATATTTATTTATTTTTCTTCAGCCAGTTTATAGTTATGAAACCGTATAGCTTTTTCACCCAACTCTCCCCTGAGATATTGTCTGAAGCTCTTGGGTAAATGCAGTCTGATTTGTATGATAATATTACCTTTCAGGTTTTTATTTTTGTTGGATTTTTTCGTTTGTTTTTAACAGACATGACTTTGGGGGTATTTTAAGCCTTGCTTTCTCAGTTTAAATGAAAATGAAAAGTTATATAAAAGCAGGCAGAGCAATGCCTGAACAGGATCAGTGGATCTGATAAATATTCTACAAAGGAAAGTCAATAGGGTGGAGTGACTGGAGTGTTAACTTTAACACCAGAAATGCCTGAGTTCTAATTTCCACTCATAGCTGTTTCCCACATGACATGACAGCAAACCCAGATGATTCAGTAAAAAGCTAAATACTACCTCGGTAATGCATAACTTTAGAACTTCTTTCACCCCAAGGGCTGATGGGATTATTTGGTAATGATGCCTCCTGTTTAGGAAGGCAATTAGCAGAGAAAAACAAAAAGGCAAACCAGAGTGAGCATTTACCAGTTCCAACATGTACACAAAAGCTAAAAAGAGTCCACACTATTTTTTAATGAAGGAAAGAAAACAGCTTTACTCACACATATTCTTGGACGTACAAATGCATGTACTGCTTAGAGTTTCAAAAAGTCCATTTCTTTGTGTTCTATAAGAGAGGCACCAGCGAGAGAGCAAGCCATGTGCTCCCAGCAATGGAGAAGGTCAGAGAGGGAGGGAGGGAGGGAGAGAGGGAGGGAGGGGAGGAGCAGGAGGCCACATTATAGGCTATAGAGATCCTAAGGCTAGCTTTGCCCCAAATTCCCATGCGTTAACTAGCTAACTGCAACACTGCCCCCTTCCTGTACCTTACAGATGAGGTTGCAATATTCCCAGCAACTGCCAAATTTCTAGCAGAGGGTGGGGGTAGAAAGCAAAAGGAGTGGGGCAAAAATACCCCAAATATTAGCATATTTCAACTTAAAGCCCTACTGGTAGTAACTAAGCCTGACAGGCAGTTGAGCCTTTTAGAACGAAGGTGAGTTTCAAAGACCAGCCTTAAGCTGAAGCGTTATCTGGGTGGTCTCCCAATCTCTGCCTCTGATTCCATCTCCTGAGCGTCAGACAGGTCAAAGGGCTGGCTAACCTCCGATTCTTCTGAGGGACCTGCGTCCCCCTCAGCTGCTTGGCTTTCTTCTCCCTACATGCCTGTCTCTGGCCTGCCTGTGGGGGAGGAAACACCCTCTTCTTCAGGTAAGTTTTCCTCCTCCTCTTCATCCAAGGAGGCTTCCTCAGGTGCAACCCTAACAGTGAGGACTGCACAAAAGCTGGGAAACCACCAAATGATTGGTGGATGGGGAAAGGGGGCGTGCCCTTCTGGGGAAACCCAGAGGGCCGGATTTGGCCCCAAGCCTGAAAATCTGTACCCCAGCTTTAATGTGTAGACCCATATGACTCATGTGTTTCCAAACATCTTCACCTGATTCCTAGATGACATTTTTGCACTTGAAAATAATAATAATAATAATAATAATAATAATAATAATAATAATAATAATTTATTTCTTACCTGCCTCTCTGTTTGGATTGAGGTAGGGAACAACAATAAGTATAAATACATAAAATTGATGAAAAACATAGTACACATTATTAAAACATCCTAAAAACATCCTAAAATTCCACCGGGTATGCCTGCTGGAAAAGATCAATCTTAATAGCTTTCTTAAATGCTAACAGACTGTTAAGTTGAGGAGTCTCCTCCGGCAGGCCATTCCATAGTCTGGGAGAAGCAGAAGAGAAGGTTCTCTGGGTAATAGTTGTCAGCCTAATTTTGGCTGACTAAAGTAGATTCTTCCCGGAGGACCTGAGTGTGCGGGGTGGAATGTACAGGAGAAGGCGATTCCGCAGGTAGCCTGGACCCAAACCATGTAGGGCTTTGAAGGTGATAGGAAAGGAACCTCTTGTGCAAGCACTGAGTCATTACTGATTCTTGGAGGGATGCCAGCTTTCGCTGATGTTTTCTTGGCAGGCCTTATAGCGGGGTGGTTTGCCGTTGCCTTCCCCGGCCGTTATTACCTTTCCCCCAGCTGGGGACTCATTTTACTGACCTCGGGAGGATAGAAGGCTGAGTCGGCTGCCTGAAACCAGCTTCCACTGGGATCTAACTCAGGCTGTGGGGAGAGTTTCAGCTGCAGAAACTGCTGCTTTACCGCTCTGCACCACACGAGGCTCTGTGTTGGTTGAAGGTGATAACCAACACTTTATACTTCGCCCGGGAACTAATTGACAGCCAGTTAAGAGATGGCATGAGAAGAAGTTGACTTGTGTACTAACTTGTAGAAGAGAAACAAGATGAGTAATGCTTCTGTTGCTACTGGATGTAGTTAAGTCACTTGTTAGTGATCCATCATTCTCTCTCCACCCCTCATTGCAACGTTAAGGGTATTATTTTGAAAACAATGGCTATCATTATACACGTGACTGAACATTGCTATGTGGGTTGTGGATGTCAGTGAGAAAGGGGAGCTCTTGGTAAATTTAGAAGAGTAATTTGTGAACACAAAAGTTACAGTTGGGGAAAGAACAATGACTACTCAACAGCAGTGCATCTGGTATTATGTACGCATTAGGAACTGGCATCCATTCTGATCTGTCCTTGGATTCAATTATTGGTTTCAATGGACTCCAATTGTCATACAAGGGCAATTTTCAAGCAGGAACTGAAAGGAGGGGAACAGATATCTGGGATTTTGCTACAGGAAATGGGCACACTGTTCAATTACTCCACTCCATTAGGAACACAAAGCCTTTAAAATGTACAATATTGCTTTTATTTAGTTGAAATCTGTTGCTATGGATAGCCTTGCTCTCTCAGTGGCTTTTCCCTCCCTTTCTGTTGTCATGCTCTATTGCTGCTCCTTAAAATAGAATATTTTTGAGACATTCCATGCCCGAACTACCTCCTGGAATTATATGGATATTTATTCTCTCCTCCTCTGTTTTCATGTGCTGTTAAAAAGAATAAAATATAAGACTCTGCACAGTATTCAAACTGGTGTTTTCAGTAGATTCTCAGGCATTGATTATGAAGATACGTTCACCTCAATGGCTCTGCTATAATCTTCAAGTGAGCTTCAGTAAGACTTGTTTTCAGTTTTGATATAAACACACAAAAAAGTTCAGGAAAGATGTTATACATCTCTTGGAGATGTTCCAGAAAAACGAGGGGGAAAGGAACATGGGGTGACCTTATAGTTTTCTATCTTAGGACCTAAGGTGTGCTCCTGACCCACCTTAGCCAATTGGCTGATTGCTCCTGCATTCTCCTCTTTCCCTATTCTACAGCAAGTTTATAGCTGATGAGCAGCAGGCCTCCTGGCTCACCACCCTCAAAGCCTGTACTGGTAGCCCAGATCTCTAAAGCAAAAGTAAAAAAGAAAAGAAAGGCATTGAAATTAGAGAGCCTTTGCTGAGAGTCAGCAGCCACTGCAAAGAGAGAGAGAGAGAGAGAGAGAGAGAGAGAGAGAGAGAGTGTTTGGGAGCGGGGAGAGGCAGAGACCCACATTTGAGGTGATTGGGAGCTGACAGTGGCCCTCAGGCTTTGCAGTGAAGAACATGGTCTAAGCCAGTGGTTCCCAAACTTTTTCAGGTCACCGCCCCCTTGGTTCCACAAACTCATGCCCAGCGCCCCCCTACCCTACACTATAAAAATCATTATTCAGAATAGTGATTTTCAACGACCCACCAAGGAAGATAATAACAATAAAATTCAAAACAGTAACAATTAATTGAATACTTTATTCAAAATCCAATTGGTGTGCCCTGCCACGCTGGCTGCAAACAGAGGCGTTTGCTCTCTTTTCCCTCCCTCCCTCGGCAAGCCTGGGGCAGGTGCTTTCCATTTAGAGGGGATTCTAGGAGCTGAAGGACTTTTTTCTGTCTAAACATGCATAAAATTGTGCCTTTAACTTATGTCACACTAGCGTGAATACAGGAATCAAATAGGATTTCCTTCTTCAGTGGAACACACTTACTTAGGAGTAAGAACCATTTTGTTATAGGAAAGCATAATGTATTTTAATTAAAATTTTAAAATAATTATCTGCCACCTGGTACAGAGTTTTCCTATGGAAAATCTGGCTGGGACTGAAGTAGAGGAACACTAATTTTACTGTACTTATTGTCTTTAAATATGGTTAAATATCCCACAGTTACCTTGCTATTCTATTTCTACAGTTCATTTTCTCCTGTCTTTTCTTCACCCTCTCTTCGTTTTCAGGCTGAATCCTATGCACATTTACCTCAGAGTAAGTTCTATTGATCTCAGTAGGGCTTACTTCTGAGTAGACATACTTAGGATTGTGTTGCAGCTCTGTTTTTATGGTGACACAAGATACATACATACCATGTTTACCAAAAGAACGCTTGAAAAAAGGAGATTGGACACCCTGAAATAAGCAAGGGCAGATAGGAATTGTTTCAGCAAGCATTCTGGAAAAAGGTGCTGCTGAATCTTCTTTAGCCAGGAAGGACCTGGGGAATTGCAATTCTCTCTCCCTCCCCCTTTTCTTTTCTCTCCCAATCCTGTTGTAGTCCAGATTTCTTTTGGGGTGGGAGCACACACACAGACACGCAGCATCTCTCTCTCTCTCTCCATCCCCCCTCCCTCCAAGCCCCCCCTCTCTCTCTCCAACCCCCCTCCCCCCAAGCCTCACAATAGCTGCCGGGCTGATTACGACAGGAGGGCAGCAGCTCAGAGGGGAGATGGCCCCAATCTGCAACTCCTGACTGGGGAAGGTAGCCTGGTGATACCTTGCAGCAGCACAAGCAGTCCTGCTCCCCACCCAGCCTGCCGGCTGACTGCTGTTCTTGGCAGCTGCTCTGCCACCCGCCATCCTCCACATGCTCCTTCCTCTCCACCACATGGCTGCTGCTCCCGCCTTGTGCAGCAACTATCACGAGCAGTCTGCCGGGGCAGCTTGTAGGAGGGAGCAGCTCTGGCCGAGGGAGCGAGCGAGTGAGCAGGCGGCGGTGGCTCCAGCAGGAAAGAAGCCCTGGGCCCTCCTAGGCAGGAGAAGAGTGGGCAGAGCAGCTGAATTCACCGCTGTTTCCTGCTCTGCTGCTTCCTGTGGGTGCTTCCCCCCATCCCTACTTTTGGTGGGGCCGCTGTGGGCTTGAGATAGGAGGAGAGAGCGGCGGCTGCATGAGTGAGAAAGTCCTTCCTGAGCAGGAGGGTGTGGGGAGAGCAGCTGAATTTGCCGCTCTTTCCTGCTCGGTCCCTGGGTTTTAGGACCTTGTGGAGAGGCCACCTCGAGCACCCCCCTGCCGCCCCTTTGCCTGTTAGCGTCCCCTGCCAGCGCCCCCCTTTCGCCCCTTTGCCTCTTAACGCCCCCCTATGCAATCCCACCGCCCCCAAGGGGGCAATACCGCCCACTTTGGGAACCACTGGTCTAAGCTGTTGATGGATGTTGCCTCCTTCCACTTTCGCAACAGCCCCCCCCATAGTTATTAATATTTCTGACAGCATGCAGAAACCAGATCCTTCCCCTTAATGATATACCTTGCCTCTGCAAAGCTGTCACCAGTAAAGTTGTGGACTTTGATTCAGCTAAATCATTGGTGTGCTTCTTCAACCCCACCATCATTGCTCTTAGCTGCAGATAGAATGACTGCTAAGGATATTGCGGGCACCCAACTGGGTCTGGGAGTCCAACGGACTCTCTTGCATCCACCCCCCAGACACAGCGTGGTCCTGCACTTTGAGTGGCCACGTGACCCAACAAGCACCTGGTAGCCATCTGCCCTCATCAATAGGCTCCATTGTTGCCCACAATAGAAGCTCTAGAAATTACATATTTTTTCCTGTTACATAAATGGCAGTCGTAAAGGCCCCATTTACACAATGGGGCAAATATGTGATTTCCAGAGCCTCCATTGTTGCACCCACTCTGGACAAGGGCTGACAAGGTCTCATGGTCATCAGACGCTCACCAAACCTCAAAGAAACTCACGCAGTGCCATGAGTGGGGCAGATGGAGTTGGCGGGGTGAGTGTCCAATGAGTTGGATGCCGGTGAGTCTGTTTATCACTGCAGGCATGCCATGGCATGGATTCTAAAGGTGGTTAGGAGTAACTTAAGGAAATTACCATGCTGTGCTTACATTCATATAGTCCTATCTAGCATTAGCCCATTGAAATGAATGGGATGTAAATTAGATTAACACTGAATACAACTTAGAGTAACTAATGGGTGGGGTGTTGCTTGGGACCACTTCAGTATAAAGGTGATAGTGATCTGGAAAAAAAATCAGGTGGATTAATATGCGGGCAGATCTGGGTGGGTTGGGTGGATTTATTTATTTATTTATTTATTTATTTATTACATTTCTATACCGCCCAATAGCTGGAGCTCTCTGGGTCGTTCACAAAAAGTAAAACCATTCAAAGTATAAAACAACAGTATAAAACCATAATGTAAAATACAATATAAAAGCTCAACCAGATAAAAACAACAGCAATGCAAAATTACAACTTTAAAACACCAAGTTAAAAATTATTTATAAACTGTTTAAATGTTGGGAGAATAAAAAGGTCTTCACTGTTAGTAACCGTGCTGCCCTGTTTTGTAGCAGTTGAAATTTCCGGACCATTTTCAAAGGCAGCCCCACGTATAACGCATTGCAGTAATCCTAACGAGAGGTTATCAGAGCATGGATAACTGTAGCTAGGCTATCTCCGTCCAGATAAGGGCGTAGTTGGTATATCAACCTAAGCTGATAAAAGGTGCTCTTTGCTACTGAGTTCACCTGTGCATTAAGTGACAGTTCTGGATCCAAGAACACCCCCAGACTACGGACCCGATCCTTTAGGGAGAGTGCAACCCTGTCCAAGACAGGGCAAATATCACCTCGCCAGACAGATGAACCACCCGCTAACAGTACCTCTGTCTTGTCTGGATTGAGTCTCAGTTTATTAGCCCTCATCCAGTCCATTACCGTGCCCAGGCACTGGTTCAGAACAGCCACTGCCTCACCTGGGTTTGATGAAAAGGAAAGGTAGAGCTGGGTATCATCCGCTTATTGATGACACATATGGATGACATTTGAAGCACTGCAACTTGTAGGGACAACAGCAGTTGCCACGGATATCCAGAAATGTTATGACAGAATCCTATGCACTATGGTTAATTGGGCTCACTAACTGTTAACTGTGTTCAAGACACAGCCTACATGATTCAGTGTAAGTAAGTGTAAAGTGATGCACATCGAGGCAACAAATCCTAACCTCACATACAATCTTATGGAATGTGAACAAGACTGCAGACATTAACTCAGTATGTAGCATTAATGTGAACAAGGCAAATTCCATGATAGTGATTATTAAGTAGAGTATTGAAAACAAAATAGCCAGTATCATGATGCTGTTATATAAATCTATAGAGTATGGAAGCCAGGCATTTGCAAGTGAGGATGAGAAGGTGTGGTATAGTGGCTGAAGTGTTGGACTGGGAGTCGGGAGATCCGGGTTCTAGTCCCCACTCGGCCATGGAAACCCACTGGGTGACTTTTGGGCCAATCACAGACTCTTAGCCCAACCTACCTCACAGGATAGTTGTTGTGAGGATAAAATGGAGAGGAAGAGGATTATGTATGTCGCCTTAGGTTCCTTAGAGGAAAAAAGGCAGGATATAAATGCAATAATAAAATAAATAAATAAATAAATGCTAGACTGATGGGTGTGTGCTATGTGCTATATCTAGTATCAGAGGCAGTAAGCCTATATAAACCAGATGCTGGGGAACATGGTGGGGGCAGGGTGGGGAGAACGGTGGGTGTTGCACTTGTGTCCTGCTTGTGGGCTCCTGTCGACTGCTGTTTGGCCGCTGTGTGAACAGAGTGTTGGACTAGATGGACCCTTGGTCTGATCCAACATGGCTCTTCTTATGTTCCTAAGGGGAGGATACACTTTACTTGGCCCCAAGGATCTGGGAGGTCTAGTGCAGGCTGCAAGCCCATTCCCATATGGGGAAAAAAATGAAGTTAAATTGAAGATAATATTTGAGGATGTTTATACAAACCTATTCCTATGTATGGAGTGTCCTACATTGAAATTGGACCTGTAGCATTTCTGAATAGTGAATTGCTGAGCTAGGATTTCCACCACAATAGGGAAAGAAGCAGGATCTACACTACTGCTTTATAACAGTTTCTAACACATGTAGACAGGAGCGACAGCCCATGCTACTTCTAGCACGGGCTGGCCCCTCTACAGGCCCGGATTCCTAGGTAGGTCTAGCAAAGCCCTCAGAATGCAATCATCCAGTTTTTTATGTCTCCAAATTTTGTGATGCAGTTCTACAATTAAAAAGTGTGTACAAAAATGTGTACATTCAGAAAAATTGTGTATACAAAACAAACATGCATCAATTAGGGTCAATTGCATACAAAAACTGTACAAATGTTCATGAGCATGAAAATGTATATTTTGGGGCAAACCGTTTTAAACAAAAACATTCTAAAACTGGTGTGGGAATGGGACAGAATTAAGCTGTGTTTGAAAAAATGTGAATGTTATAGAAAATGAAATAGATTTGTCCACCCTTTTGTACTTGCAGATAGATGTGTACAATATACATATTTTCCTAAATAGAGTTTAACTCACTGGGAGGAGGCACAGGAGAGAGGGCTGCAGCTTGTAAAAGAGGCTCTGCATGTTTAAGCTTCTAGGTTCAATGCAAGGTATCTGCAATTAGACCTTGGACTGATTTGTACTGAGCAAGATAAACTTCTGGTGTGAATCAGTATCCGTGATGCTGTCACTGTATGAGCTTGGACTTAGAAACTTACCTCAAAAAAGAGAACCCAAGTTTTATCAGCCCCCAAATACTTCACTGATAAAAATCCAAGCCAGAAAGGAATTCTTGGCTTCCACCCACACAATTCTACCACTCTCACCATCCACAAAGGCTGTCCCTGATGCCTCTCGCTCCCCAAAACATATTCTTCACCTTTCCTTGAGTTGGCAGCCTTGAGCTATGGAAGAGAATAGCTATGTATTTTTTCTTTCTTTCCTGCCCATTTTTCTGTCACTCTAACACATGGGCTAACAGAGGTCTGGGGGCCAATGCAATCCCTCCTTTCATAGATACTAACAAATTGTTTTAGTATATTTAATGCATGATTATTCCAGTGAAATTTAAGAAGTTATAATATAAAACCAAAGACTGATATTCCATATTATATAATCTAGAATAAAATGGGATATATCCCCTCATAGAGCTTTTCTTTGCTTGGTTTTTAATTATAATTCTTTCTATGAAACTCACCACTTATACATCACATTTAATTTCTCTGAAGGACTACAGAAGATCCTTTCACCATAAAAATTATAAAGTAATTGACATCAAGTACTAATGAGTAATTGAAGTCTGAATAGGATGCTTGGGACCTTCTAAATTTGAGGCCAATCACACTCTTTCTCCTCAGAGTGGTTGTCACAAGAAAAAAAGGGGGGCTGTATATGCAATCAGACCCTTGTTAGTAGGGCCAACCCAAGACGTTTTGCTGCCTGAGGTGAAGAACAAGATGGTATCCCTTCCAATTCCATGTACAGAAGCCAGCTGGGCTACAGTTGAATCTTACTTCATTACTGTCTATAGGATAGCATCCTCTACAGCACCTGGGACAGCAGGATAGTTGGGGAGGGTGGAAAGGTAGGCCTTTGCTAGATGAGGGTTTAGCCCAGGCTGATACCCGGGCTCACCCCTGTGCATCCAGATGATGCACAGGGTATCCCGGGGTCAACCCTCATTTGGCCCGGGATAACTGGCACTACTTTTGGCCCGGTATTTCCACAGCCCTGGGCTGAGCTCAGGGCCGCGGAAGGTCTAGCCCATTCCACAGCAATTTCATGACTAGTGATTTTACTTATTTATTTATTTTTGTATAGGAGAGAGTACATAGTAATATATCCATGTTTTCCAACACGAAGATACATATTTCTCTATAAGACAAAGAACACATGAACCTACTTAAATTCTCTGTCCTTTTTAGCAGACTTGCTTTTGGTGTGTGTGTGTGTGTGTGACATTTATATCCTTTGTGCATCTCTTTCCAGAAAAGCCATTAATTTTTTATGGTCTGGTACACATACATTTTTCTCTTACATAATCCTTGGAACCTGTTTCACAGAAGCAACACAATATGATCCTCTCTTCCTTCCCTGTTACTGAAGCAATTTGATACTGACATATCCTTCAACAGAAGCAGATGGGAAAGTACTGAGGCAAACAGATCGTAATAATGAGCTGCACACATTGCAGAGTGGGAGGGATGTTTAGGGCAGGGGAACTTAGTATTTAACTGTCGTGTGTGAGTTCTGATTGCAAAGAGTTGATCATTCAGAAGAGCGCAATGCAAAATGTAAACCTACAAACGCGTCTGAAACACTAAGGGCGCATCTACACCAAGCAGGATATTCCACTATGAAAGTGGTAGGAAAGCGGTATATAAAAGGCAGGAGCCACACGACTGCTTTACAGCGGTATTGAAGTGCACTGACAACTGTTGGGGCCCGTTGACACATACCATATACCGCTTTCATACCACTTTCATAGTGTTATATCCTGCTTGGTGTAGATGTGTCGTGGGCCCCATCAGTGGTCAGTGCACTTCAGTACCACTATAAAGCAATAGTGTGGCTCCTGCCTTTTATATACCACTTTCACAGTGGAATATCCTGCTTGGTGTAAATGAGCCCTAAGAGTGCTTTTGAGGAGTGAGACGTCTTCCTCCCCCTCCTTATGTCTCTCCCCTCCCCCCCCCACAGTTTTTCATGCATGTTAGCAGGATCATGTAGAAAAAAAGGGGCTACTCCTTGTCGCCCCTGCTCTTTGCCCTCTCCCTGGAACCATTATCTAACATCATATGTCAACACCCAGGTATTATTGGATACAGAGGAGGGGGTGAAGAATAATGTGATTAATATGTATGCAGATGATATGATAATTATGCTGGGGGACCCACATGAGTCAGTCTTTAACCTAAAGGAAGAATTTAAAATTTTTAAACAGGTGGCAGGTTGAAAAGTTAATTATGAAAAATCCACTATCGTGACTCACAACATTCACCCCAACTGCCAACACTGTATTCGCCATGCTTTGGGAACACCAATTTATAGAGCCTCCTATAGGCCTTAGCTAGACCTACCTTCTATCCCATGACAGAGGAGGGAAGATCTCGTGTTGTGATTAATGCGAGATCCCTCCTCTGTTTACATGTAAGGCGCAATGACCTCAGGAGGAGAGGCGTCGCGGCCCCGTTTTTTAATTTTTTAAAGAAGACAGAGCGCACGAACGGTTGTGCGAAAAGGTAAGGATTTTTTTAAATTTTAACTTAATTTCCCCACTCCCCCCACCTTACCCTCAATGGGCACAGCACTCCTTAGGAGCACTGCACCCCGTGCGTGGCTCCTGGCTCCACGTGAATAATCGCATGGAGCTGGGTCAAGCCGTGTCAACGGGCCACACGTTCCGTGGTTTCAGGCTCAGCCCGGGACCGTGGAAAAAGTGGGCCCAAAGTTGAGGGTGAGATCCCAGGGCAAGGGAGGGTGAGATCCCTCCCTGATCCCGGGATCCCCTTGGCGTCATGTGGACACCCAGGGACGATCTCGGGGTTCGCCCCAGGATTTCGCCCAGTCTAGCTAAGGTCATAGATTCTTGGGGATTTATATTCCCAGAAAAATTAACAAACTGTTTAAAATAAATTATGCTCCCCTTATAAAAACTATGATGAGGGACCTGAAGAAATGGAGAAAACTGAACCTGATGCATGCAATACAAATGTCTTTGATTCCTAGTTTGTTTGTTTTTAATTCCTATTTCAGGTCCTCCCCATTCTCCTCCAGCCAAAGACTTTAAAACCTTGGCAATGTTTGCTTATTTGTCCTTCAAGCCTCATCTGGCATTAAAAATGTACTAAAAAACAAATAAACACGGGTGGAGGAGGCCGGGGATTCACACACCTTTTATCGTATTATGAAGCCTTTCAATTGTGGCAGCTCAGCTTCATTATTAAAAAGGCAAATAAAAACTTGATATGTCTGGAAGAAGAAATGTTAAACAAGGGCCCATTATGGGCCTTGCCCTTTACATCCATAAAAACGAAGCAGCTAGATAATATTAAAACCCAACAAACCGAAACTATCTTCACAATTTGGAAAAGTGGCAAGCTAGGCTGTCTGTTAGCAGGATCATGTAGTGAACTTGGTGCCATCACAGAGTAATGGAACCAGTTAGAATTGGCTATGTAGTGATAATATTAGTGACCATTGCCCTCGGTCTGAAGCTCCAGTGCTTCCAATGTTCTCTGGAATGCAGATTTGAGCAAAATAGGAGAGAGCGAGAGAGAGAGAGAGAGAGAGAGAGAGAGAGAGAGCGCACACACACACACCTCCCTACAGTCTGTACACTCTGATGTGCATATAAATTCTCATCCTGGTTGACCCTCCCTGTTTTGCTATGCTGTGCTGGGACCGTTTAATTGCTATACTGCAGTGCAGCAATTAAACCAAAACAGTAAGCATTGGTTCAGTTAGTGTAGTAACATGGGTTTAATCCCTCTTCCTCAGGAAGTTGTTCATATGCCTTGGACTGCTTTGTTCACTTCATTAAAAATTAGGGCTGGCCCCAGCGAATGAAGTCAGAATTTTCCAATTACAATCAGAGTTGTGGTTGTTGGGTTGTTGTTTTTGTTTTGCTTGTTTGCTTATTTCATTTTTGGGATTCATTTATTTATTACTAGCTGATACGCCTGGCGTTGCTCAGGTCCATGAATAATGTTTATAACATTTATTTGATAAATAATAAATTTTCTGCAACTTATTCATCTTTAGGTTGTTGGGGTTTTTTTAGTTTGGTTGAATTAGTAAATCATTTTGTTAGAATAAATGGAAACTGGGTTAATAAGATCTGTATTTTAAATTAGAGGTTCATGATAAACCACATTTTTGTTTTACCCGCCTTCTTATCATTTTCATCCATCTTCTTACTCAGTGTTGCTGTACTGTCCAAAATCAGCCTGTTCAGATCTTCCATTGTAGTTGAAGTTGGCATCGTGCCAGGTTTCACCGCCATCTTGACAGAACTGTCACACTCGCTTCCACTTCCACTACTTTGTGTAACTTCTTCTGTAGACAGTTTCTCAAGACGTGCCAAATTATGATTAGAGGGGCGTTTTGTAGCCTTCCCAGGGTTTTTTTTTTTAATTTTATTTTCTAACATTCGGCATGGATCTATTTTTGACTCTCACTTAATGTCCCGTATACAATCCGCACCGTCTCTTTTTCTACGCAGATAAACACTTCCTCCTTCGATGCTTTTTAAAGGGTGAGTTTACTGCCAATTAGACATTCTTCTCAGATAAGGAGTGTAATTCACCGTCTTTATCAGACTGGGAGATGGGAGAGCTTTAACATTCACAAAGCCAGTTTCATTTTCATCGCTCCCCCCTCTGTTCCGTCTGACTAATTTACTGCCAGAAACCGGGCTGCTTTTCTCACTCCTTATACTGATTCTGCTTCCAAAAACCAGATTTTCACCCTCACTTAGCAATCATAGTCATTTTCCTTCATTTTCATTAATGACCCATGCCTTTTTGAATGAGATAATTAAGTTCTCAGATCCCCCCCCCCCATACGGGAGTCTCAAGGAGAAATCTTACCCGTCATGGTGTCCAGCTCCGCCCCCTAAATTATTATTTTTAAACTGTCATTTTTAAAGATAAAGAGCTGAAAGTTGGCACCATAATAGCTTTTAGGTAGAGCTTTAGCCATACCAAATTAGAAACAGATCTATTCATCCATTGATTTTTAGGAATTTTTTAAAATTCGAGGATTTAAAAAAATTAAAAAACATATTAGTTTTAAAGATAAAGAGATGAAACTTGGCACCATTATTGCTCTTAACAAGCACTTTAGCTATGCCAAGTTTGAAACAGATCTGTCCATCCATTGAGTTTTAGGATTTTTAAAAAAAGTTTGAGGTTTTAAAATTATTTTTTTAAAATGACATTTTTAAAAGATAAAGGGCTGAAAGTTGGCACCATGATAGCTCTTAAGGAGAGATTTAGCCATGCCAGGTTTGAATCAGATCTGTTCATCCATTGCTTTTTTAGGATTTTTTTAAAAGTTCAAAGTTTTAAAATTATTATGTTTTAAAACTGCTGGAGCCATATCCTTCAAACTCTGGTTGTCAAACCTCCTCTTTGGGGTTTTGCATATTGAGCAGTTTCAGCCCTTGGCATTAAGGGGATCTCCAGTCTTTAGGTAAACTGCCACAACACCCACCCTAATGTTAGAGTAGAGAAACTTGTGACGATTATACACAAGCTTTTTTAAAAAATTGAAATTAAAAAAAGCCAGCCATCTGGCGGGCCAGTAGAAAACCCTGTTAACAACAACAGCAGCTTGCAATGAGTGAAGATACAGTCAGAAAAGATATTTGATGGAAGGGGAGACTGTATCACACAAAGCATAGCAAAAGCTTCAAAGTACAGCAAAATCTACAAAAGTAGGAGTGAGTGAAGTTAATTTCAGATACATTGAATCTCTCACTTGTTCTTTATTTCAGTGATTTTAACATTAAGATACTATGTAGAACAGATTTGTCTTAAATGTGTGCTGTAAAATCAGACATGTGACCAAGGCTATGTTCGGGTGGACACGCCCCCTTGGTGCTGGACACGCCCCCTTGGGGGCCGACCATGTTGTCCTCCTTTTTGGTTTCCAAAATATGGTCACCTTAACTTTCACAGTGCAATATCCTGCTTGGTGTAGATTAGGCCATTGCGTTCCTGGAAGCAGCACTACAGAGAAATGCCCTATCAGGATCCCAGATCCATTCTGTTGAAATTAAAAGGGTGATCAAAGCAGCAGCACTTGCAAGTGAGCCTGGCTTTGTGTGTGTGTGCTGCTTCTGGCGTCCACATGCTTCAAAGTAAGGCGAGGGAATCTGAGGCAATCAGAGCTACTGTTGTCCACAACTTCACTTTCTCATGGGGACGGCTTTGCTGTCTCCTCTAGTACTGCTGCTGCATGCTAGTTTCCTATGAGCATGGAAGTGTGTGTGTGTGTGTGTGTGTGTGTGTGTGTATAGGATTATTCAGTCCTGTGAGGCCCCACCTGCACTCAGGAACAGTACAGCCCAAGCACACATTTACCATCTCAATGGGCCATTTTGTACACTTGCTGGTGGCACCAGCAAGTGTACAAAATGGCCCATTGAGATGGTAAATGTGTGCTTGGGCTGTACTGATAAGCCACAGTGGTTTGTGCCACATGTTGACCACCATTTTGAATGTTCAAGCCAGGTGGTTGCCATGGCTTATCATGTTGTGCAAACTTAGGCAGGGTGGCTTGTTGCTGTGGGTAACAAGCCATCCAGAACCCCTGGTAACCACAGTAACAAGCCACCCTGCCTGGGTTTGCACAGCATGAAAAGCCACATTGGTAAAATATTCACAAAGATAGCCAGCATATACTGGCTAATTTAAGCAATTGTGGGTGCCACTGACCATATGAACCAAGAAAATGAGAACTAGCTTCCAACTATTCTGCATGACCTCTCAGCTGCATAGGTATATCCGGATCATTCCGAAGAAGCCACACAACTCAATATTGCAATAAATGGGCCTAACAACCCAATATAGCAATTAATGTGAGGGACTGAAACAGTAAATGAGAATGATACTATCTACCCCCAATGCTGCCAAACTTATCTGTGCACAAATCCCTGAAACCTGCATATTACTGATCTCTTGTTTTTATTGACTACAGCCGTGGCTAGATCTAAGGTTTATTCCTGGATCGTCCAGGGGTCAAACCTGTTCATCTAGGTGACACACAGGGGATCCAGTGCTCAGGCAGGGATGAACACTGGATGATCCCAGGATAAACCTTAGGTCTAGCTGTGGCCTACCTCTCAGAATTCCCTCTCGCGTCTTTATTAATCTTATCCCCGCTATCCTCCCGTCCTTGCTTCACATCATGAATTCTTCTCTTTCCTCTGGTTCATTTCCTTCTGCTTTTAAACATGCTACAGTCTCTCCCATTCTCAAAAAACCCACTCTTGATCGACTATCTCTGTCTAACTACCGACCTGTCTCTCTGTTGCCCCTTGTCTCAAAGATCCTGGAACGTGTGGTCTACTCTCGTTGTCTTGACTTTCTCTCTAGTAACTCTGCTCTGGATCCCTTTCAATCTGGATTCCGTCCTTTGCATTCCACTGAAACAGCCCTTACCAAGATCACCAATGATCTTCTTACTGCCAAGTCTAAAGGCCATTATTCCGTTCTTATTCTCCTTGATCTAACTGCAGCCTTTGACACGGTTGATCACGATCTTCTCTTAGATTCCCTCCATGACCTTGGACTCTGTGGCTCTGTCTATAACTGGTTCGCCTCCTATCTAGAGGGTCGCTCTTTCAGCATGTCGGCTAACGGCAGTTCGTCCTCCTCTTTTCCCCTTTCAGTAGGGGTTCCGCAAGGCTCGGTGCTTGACCCGTTGTTGTTTTCTTTATACATGCTGCCCTGGGGTAAGCTTATTCAATCTCATGGCCTCCAATATCACCTGTATGCCGATGATACACAATTATATCTCTCATCTCCGGAACTTTCTCCTGATGTTCACGATCGTATCTCGGCATGTCTTTCAGATATCTCAGCCTGGCTGCTTCATCGTCGTTTGAAACTTAATATGGCAAAAACTGAACTGCTTGTTTTTCCTCCTAAACCTTCTCCTCACCTCTCATTCTCTCTTACTGTCAACAATGTCATGCTTACTCCGGTCAAGGAAGCTCGTAGTCTTGGCTTTATATTTGATTCCTCACTCTCCTTTATTCCTCATATCGAGGCAGTAGCTAAATCCTGTCGTTTCTTCCTGTATAATATTGCCAGGATTCGATAATTTTTGTCTGTCTCTTCTGCCAAGACTCTCGTTCACGCACTGGTTATCTCTCGGTTGGACTACTGCAACCTTCTTCTCTCTGGCCTTCCTTCATCTCACATCAGTCCGCTGGTCTCTGTCCACCACTCTGCCGCTAAGATCATCTTCTTGGCCCGCCGCTCTGACCATGTCACTCCACTTCTGAAATCTCTTCATTGGCTTCCAATTCACTCCAGAATCCAATATAAACTTCTCCTGTTGACCTTCAAAGCTTTTCACGGTCTCGCTCCTGCCTATCTCTCCTCTCTCATCTCACACTATTGCCCCACTCGTGCTCTCCACTCCTCTGATGCCATGCTTCTCGCCTGCCCAAGGACCTCCACTTCCCTTACTCGGCTTCATCCTTTTTCTTCTGCTGCCCCTTACGCCTGGAACACTCTTCCAGAACACTTGAGAACTACAAACTCAATCACAGCTTTTAAAACTCAGCTAAAAACTTTTCTTTTCCCTATAGCTTTTAAATATTGAGTTTGTTCTGACTCTATACTGTTAGCTTCACCCTACCCGGTGCCTGTTTACACTTCCCTGTGCCTGTTTGCATTCTCCTTCTCTCCTTATTGTTTACTACAACTTTATTAGATTGTAAGCCTATGCGGCAGGGTCTTGCTATTTACTGTGTAATCTGTACAGCACCATGTACATTGATGGTGCTATATAAATAATAATAATAATAATAATAATAATAATAATAATAATAATAATAATAATAATAATAGAATAACAGTCCTTTTGGGGCAAGATACTGCATCCATACAGCACAGGCAAAACTACCACAGAAGTCAGTGGTGTGCTAAATTCTCACAAATGGAATCTGTTTAAGCTTTCTTTCCCTACTTGAATTGGATTGCCAATGCCAGCTTCAAACTGCTACACCTGCATTGAACAGCATTCCATCACCACAAATGTAATTTATCTCTCTGTGTGTCGGGGGCGGGAGTCCCCTTTGTAACCTACCCTTTTTCCAAGGAGATCAAGGTGATGTTCATTACTCTGCTTCATTGTATCCTCAGCGATGCTAGCTGAGGAACATTTTGAGGTGGTACAATCATGCCAGCCAGCCCAACGTTTTCCAGTGTGTTTCATAGCTAAGCCAAGACTGGAACGCAGGTCTCCCTAGCTGAAGTCACATGCTCTATCTGCTCTGGCTTTCTATACTGGTAAAATGAAACCCAGAGCTAATAAGCAATATTGATTACCCTTGTTTCATGAAGGTTACAAAATGTACTGGGTGCTTCTCTTTTTTGTAATGATCATCTAACACAGCCTTCCTCAACCTGCGGCGCTCCAGATGTGTTGGACTACAACTCCCAGAATGCCCCATCCAGCTGGCTGGGGCATTCTGGGAGATGCAGTCCAACACATCTGGAGCGCCCCAGGTTGAGGAAGGCTGAAACAGGAAAATGGGAAATCTAGAGATGCAAATATTATGTGCCAGCAAGTGACACCTTTGACCTAATTCAAACATGAAGGTGCTCACATAGCATAGCTCTCATACATGAATATAGAGCTCAGAGTGTGAATATCCTTGTCCTTGGTTGAGTTATTTTTTTTTTATATAATTTTTTTTTATTTTCTACAATACATAAACATACACATTACATCACATAAAAAACACACAACATACTACATAATTCAGTTGAATACAATATCTTATCTTAATAACATAATCAATACACCTACAGTGCACCCCCCACCACGGGATCTCATTCCTGATTCCAGAATCTCATACTTTCTTCTGCTGGTGGATTCCCACTCCCTTTAGAAAATACAAATATTAGGAACTGTTTCCAAATTCCTTCAAAATCATTTGATTTAGCTATACCTCTTCTCCATTTAATATTACTTGTTAATTTATCATTAATAGCTATATCCCATACTTCTTTATACCATTCTTCAATAGAATATTCCCCTTGTATCTTCCAGTTCCTAGCTATAATTAATCTTGCTGCAGTCAACAAATTCGTTATCAGTTCCTTAATTTCCTTTTTACATTTAAAATCTTCTTCAAATAGCGACAGCAATGCAACTTTTGGTGTTCTTTCTATCTTCATTTCAACAATTTCTTCAATTTCCAAAAACACCATCTTCCACAATTTCTGAACATAGTTACATTCCCACCACATATGCAAATACGTTCCTTTAACCCCACAACCTCTCCAACAATTTTCTGTTTGCTGATTGTTTATCTTGTTCAATCTAACCGGAGTTAGGTACCACCTCCATACAATTTTATAATAATTCTCTTTTATTCTTACTGACATATTTCTCAACGCTCTTTGTTTCCATATTCCCTCCCAACCCTGTTGTCCTATTTGTACCTTCAAATCTGTCTCCCAAACCGTTTTACCCGAATTATCCATTGTCCCTTTCTCCACCAATATTCTATATATTTCGCTCATCAACCCTTTTAACACTGTTCTTTTCCCCCTTTCCTTATCTTTCTTATCTATTAATTCTTCAAACTTTGTTAATTCTCTACACTCTCCATTATCTCTTACCCACTTTTTAGTCCATTGTTCTAATTGCCTATAATTTAACCAAGTTAACTTTTTATCCTTCAAGACCTCTTCTATATCCTCTCTTGTACCCATTCCTCTTAACCAATCTCTTAATTTCATTTTATTTTTTTCTATTAAAACTTTGCTTAATCTACTCTTTAATTCCTCCGGGAAATTCTTCAACAATATTACCGGTGACAAGGGAGAGCTGCTCGGAAGCAGCGCCCCTTTATATTTACTCCAAATTTCCCAGTGAAACCTCAAAAGCGGATTATTTATACCTTCCACCCATTTTTTTTTCCTTCCATAAAAAAAACATTTTCTAATTTAGTCTCTATGTTACTCATGTTTTTTTCTTCCATCCAATCTAAGTTCCCTAATCCTAAAATTGCCTCCACTATATATCTTAATCTATTGGCTACATAATATAATGTAATATTCGGGAGACCCAATCCTCCCTTTTTTTGACTCAAATACCATTTACTTTTATTTACCCTCGCTTTCTTATCACCATTACAAAAGTTATTTATAATCCTTTGCCAACTTTTTAACTCTAGTTCTGAAATTTTTATTGGTAGCATCCTAAACACAAAATTTATCTTTGCTAAAATCTTCATTTTTATTAATGCTATTCTTCCAAACCAGGATAAATTTAACCTTTTATATTTTTCCAATTTTACTAAAATCTCTTTTTTAAGACATTTAAATTTTCTTTCTCTAAACTCTCTAACTTCTGCGTAATTTTTATTCCCAAATATCTAATCTGAGTCTTAACTCTCATTTCTCTTCCCCTTTCTTCCCAATCTTTCTCTTCTTTTTTAGTATAATTAAACAACATCAATTCTGATTTAGACCAATTTATTTTTAACCCCATAATATCCTCAAATTCTCTCAGTTGCTGTTTAATTCTCCCCATCTTCTCTATTGGATTCTTTATCGTCAACAAGGTATCGTCTGCAAACATGTTCACTTTAATTTCTTTCATACTACCTATTCCTTCAATCTCCTCATCTTCTCGTATTGCATTCGCCAATAATTCCATTACCATTACAAATAGGACTGGTGAGAGCGGACAACCTTGCCTTGTCCCTCTGGCTAGTCGTATCTTATCTGTCACACCATCATTCACTACCACTACGGCTGTATTTTGAGAGTATAACTGTTCTATTATCGCTTTAAATTTATTTCCAAACCCCATTTTATTTAAAACCATCTTTAAAGCTTGCCAGCTCACACAATCAAAAGCCTTAAAAATATCCAATGCCAGAATTCCCGCTTTAACCCTAAACTTATTTATCACCTGAATTGCATTTAATACTCTTCCCACTAAATTAGGCATCTGTCTACCTGCCACAAATCCACATTGGTCCTCCCCTATATATTCCTCTATAAATTTATTCAACCTCCTTGCTAAAATAGTTGAAAAAAGCTTAGCATCCTGATTTATTAATGAAATAGGTCTATATGAGTCAGGGACAGTCAAATCTTTATCTGGTTTTGGTATTAAGATTATTAATGAATGTTCCCATGATTCTGGCGTTCTATCCCCTTCCAATATGGAATTATACAATTTTATTAATTTTGGTATTAAAATTCCTTTAAAAACCTTATAATATTCTGGTCCTAAACCATCTACCCCCGGTGATTTACCAGGCTTCAAATTCCCAATTACTTCTTCAACTTCTCCTTGAGTTATTGCCTTCTCCATTAACTCTTTATGCTCTATTTTTATTCTCTTCTTTATATATTTTTCTATATAAGCTTCCAACTTTTGTTCTTGAGTATCTTTTCCCTTATACAAATCCTGATAAAACTCTTGAAATATCTTTATTTTATCCTTCATTGTGTGACAATACTTCCCTTGTTTATCTTTCAAAATCCCTATCCCATTCCTTGCTTTTTCCTTTTGTGTGAGTCTGGCTAGCAGTTTAGAATTCCTGTTGCTGTTTTCGAAATACTCCCTTTTCATATACATTAAATTCTTTTGAACCTCCTCTAAATCTAAATTTTCTAATTGTTTTTTCTTTGCCTGTATTTCTATTAATTTATGCTTATTTTTGTGTTGCCAATAATCTTCCTCCATTTTCTTAATCTCTTCCTCCAATTGTTTTTGCTCTGCTACTTGTTGTCTTCTTAAATTACACATTTCTCTAATACATATCCCTCTCGTTACTGCCTTCATGGTGTCCCAAACTACTGCCCTTGATGTTCCTCCTTTCTCATTAATTTCCCAAGCCTCCATCAATTCACTTTGTATTTTTTCTACCACTTTATTATATTTTAAAAGTTTTGTGTTTAATTTCCACCTAAACGCTTCCTTATAATTTTTTTTAACTGTAAATTCTAAACTTAACATTGCATGGTCTGTTACCTTTATTACTCCCATTTCCATTTTACACACCTTACTTGCAAACTCTTTTGAAACCATTATATAATCTATTCTAGAGTATGTCTGATGAACTGGGGAGTAATAAGAAAATCCCGGATTCACGCCATTCAGTAAACGCCAACAATCCACATAATCTTTTTCTCTTACCAATTTATTCAATATAGTAATGTTATTTCTTTTTTCCACATTTGTGGGGTTTGATCTATCCAATCTATTATCCATTACCATATTAAAATCCCCAGCTAAAATTAAATATCCTTCCCTAAACTCCTCTGTTTCACTAAATAATTTCATAAAAAACTCTCTATGTTTCTCATTAGGAGCATAAACATTTACTAATGTGTATTGTTCACTTTCTATTTGCCCCTTTATCATAAGATATCTACCATTATCATCCTTTCTTACAGTTCTCAATATAAATCCACTTTTTTTTGAAATCAAAATTGCTACTCCATTTTTCTTTGACGTCCCCAATGACTTTTCATAATAAACAGACCACCTTGTCCGGATTTCATTTACGCCATCAAATTTTTGGTGTGTTTCTTGCAACATAATAATATCCGATCTTTCTTTATTTAACATTTGTTCTATTCTCCTCCTTTTCACGACTGCCCCCAGACCTTTAACATTGAGCGTTGATACTTTAATATTCTTATTCATAATCTTCCTTTTTATTTTCCTTCTGATCCCTCGTGCTCTGTGACTCATAAACAAATACAACAACAAATATAAAAATAAAAATAAACCCTAACCCCCCCCTTCATCCCCCTCCCACCCCCCCTAATATCCCCCCCAACCCCTCTCCCCCCCTACTTTCCCCCTCCCCATATCCCCGCAAGTCTATTACTCCGGCCACCTAATTAGGGGAGAGGGGGGAGGCGGTGCCCCGCCACGACGACCCAATCTCTGTATTTAATTACTTATCATATCAATTATCTCATACAAAACATTCCCCTTTACCCCATCCCAGATGCTCCAGCTACAGCTCCATTCTCTTCTCCAGCTCCAACACTTCCATTCTTCATTAACCCCAATCTCTTCAGCAACTCCCTTCCTTGCTCCAAAGAGGTTACTCTATAATCACTCCCAGCATAAGAAAACTTTAAGAAGACTGGGTAACCCCAAGCATATCTCACTGCATTTTTTGTTAATGTTTCAGTTATTTGCTTAACGCTGCGTCTCCATTGGAGTGTTTGCTGACAAAGATCGTTGAATACTTGCACTGCTTTGCCTTTATATTTGATCACGGCCATGGCCCTCAACTTCTTCATTACTAACTCCTTCTTATAGTAACTGCCAAATTTCACCAGCAAATCTCTGGATGATCCCTTGTACTTTGCTCCTCCCACTCAGTGAATTCTCTCCAAATCACTGTCATTTAAATCCAATCCTGGCATCATGTCGTTGAACCACTTCAAAACTATTTTCCTCAGATCTTCTCCTGGTTCTTCAACAAATTGCTTGATGCGTATGTTACAACGCCGAAGCTCGTCCTGAAGCCGATTCAGCTGTAAATCTTGATCTTTTGATTTTACTTCAGAAGTTTTTTCAAATACATTCTGTTTGTTTGCAAGAGCTTTGACTTCAACCCCTACTTCCTTTAACTCTCTCTCATTCTGAGCCAGCCTATCAGCTAGCGCCCCCATCCGTGCCTCTGCCTTTTTTTCATTATCAGCAATTTGCTTGCTCAGAGCGGCTTTGGTTTCCAAAATCAGCTTTTTAAGTTCATCCATTGTAACAGAAGAAGTTGGCACCATGCCAAAACCTTCCGCCATTTTCACAGACTCGTCTGAGCCTGAAGCTGAATCACTTCCCGAGGACTGTAAATCTTTTTCGGCAGGCACTTTCTCAAGACGGGCCAAATTACGATTAGAAGGGTGTGCTCTTTGCCAAGCAGCCTTCCCCGGGGTTTTTTTCTTTCTAATATACGGCATGGATTTATGTTTAAGTTCCGTCAATGTCCGGTTTCCAATCCACCACGTCTCCCCCTTCTTATCCCAAAAAGTCTTATTTTTCAATGCTTTTTTTTTTTTTCTTAAGAAGGGTGACTTTACTACCAAGACATCTCTCTCAGATTAGGGGTATATAAATCAGCATTTATCAGACTAGAAGACAGGAGAGCTCCAACATTCCAAACATTCCAAAGTTCATCAGTTCTTGCTCTTGCTCCCCCCTCCTTCCGTGTGCTTACAGTCAGAGAACAGCCAGAAACGGGCTATTTTCTCCCCTTAATCTGTAATTGCTTTCACAAAAACAGGATTTTCATCTTCTCTCAATAATCATAATCATCCTTCGTCACTTTTATTAACAATCCACGCCTCCTTAAGTGAGATAATAAGCTTTCCAGATCCCCCCTCTCGGGAGCTCTCAAACAGAGATCTTACCCATCATGACGTCCGGCTCCGCCCCCCGTCCTTGGTTGAGTTATATACGTGAAGTTACATTTGTGCTGATGAAACACAGCCCAGTGTTGTTCAGAGCGGGTGCAGCCGGTTTGAAGCTGGCATCGGCAATCCAATTCCAGCAGGAAAGAAAAGCTCAAATAAGTCCCATATCTCATTTGTGAGAATTTAGCACCATTGACTTCTGTGGTAGCCTTGTGCGAGCCGTGGATGCAGCATCTTGCCCCATGAGACTGTTACTACGAGAAGGAGTCGATACAAACCAAAGGGCAGCAGGATGGAGGTTTCAGAAATATGTGCTTAAGTAAATAAAACAAAGTTTGGTGGCATTGCAGTTGGAAAGTATCCAGGAGACTGCTTTCTTCCACAACAGAGATTTTTTAACTCCATTTTTACAGTAAGTATCTTTTAATGGTTTGTTTGTTTTAAATGCCAACATTCAGAATGGTAGATGCTAAAAAGAGAAATCTACTCTGGTGCTTGATAAATGTATTAAAAACTATTTTATTCTTAAAATCCAAAAATGCTCTGCTCAACGTTTCGGACGTATCATCTTTCGTCAGGAGCTATAATAAAATATACAATTCTTTTAAAAAATAACAAAATAAGGAAAAACACCCATGCATTAATGAAACATTTCATGTAGAAACCTCAGCTACTCCTATCTACAGATTTTGTAGTTGCCACAAGTCATGGAGACGAAAGGTTTTTCTAGGGACACTTTTTCTAGGGCTTCGCATTTGTATTTGTCCATTTGTATTTTTATGTACATGTTACTGGGGTGTATAGTGATGCAATGACTGTAATAGTTTATATTCTACATGAGGCATTGCCAGGGGAGAGTAAAGTATCTTTGGCAAGGTAGCAATAGGGGAAGTTAGTGATTGCATATAACTAGAAATAAGCCATTAACAGGGAGGTGATGAGTTAAATCAGAAAAGCTTAGATTTTTGAAGTGAAAAATTTGTGGACTAGGGTCAGCAAATAGTATTAAGTAATCCTGGGGGGATGGGGGATAAGGACAAAAGTGTCCCTCGAAAAACCTTTAGTCTCCATGACTTGTGGCAACTACAAAATCTGTAGATGGAGTAGCTGAGGTTTCTACATGAAATGTTTCATTAATGCATGGGTGGTGTTCCTGTTTTGTTATTTTTTAAAAGAACTGTATATTTTATTATAGCTCCTGACGAAGGACGATACGTCCGAAACGTTGAGCAGAGCATTTTTGGATTTTAAGAATAAAATAGTTTTTAATACGTTTATCAAGCACCAGAGTTGATTTCTCTTTTTAGCATCTACGCTTATTGGTGCGGTTTTCCCCCCTACATCGGCATACCAACATTCAGAATGGACCAAACTTATGTTTGGAAAAATGAGAAACAAAGGGCATGTCTACACTGGGCGATATCCCAGGGATTGTTGTGGGGATCGTCCCTGTGCATCCACATGATGCACGGGGGATCCTGGGAGCAGGGAGGGCTGATCCCTGCATTTTTCCAGGATATGGCCCTATTCTTTTTTAACAGTTTTTCTGCAGTCTCGGAATGATCCCGAGACTGCAAGACATGTGGGCAGCCATCCCGGTATAGTCCCGGCTCCTCGCGAGTAAACCTGAGGAGCTGGGCACAGGGCACGGACGTCTGCAAACGCTCCGTGCCCATCAGGGGTGGGGGGAGCGAGGTCTGGGCTTTTCTTAAAAAAAATACTAACCTTTGTGCTGGAGTGTTAGTGAGCTCCAGCTCCTGTTTCTTTTCTTTTTTTAAAAAAGAAGGCGGGCACAACATCCTCTTCCTCCTGGGACATCACGCACCGTGTGTGGACTGACGGGGAAGATCTCCCTATCATAAAATCACAAGATCATCCCCCTCCACTCACCTCGTTTAGCCATGCTCTTGGTTTCTTTACAGAAACATTTTTTAACCATTGATTAACATTTTGGTAGGTCCAGATGGCCACCCCTGCTGTAGGTAGTATGGCAGGCAAGCATCTATTTTTAATATGGATCCAATCAAGGTTAGCTAAGAGAGATCACACAAATTATTAATAGCATGAAAACTAGAAGTAGAGAGGAAGCTACGAAGTTTGTAATGCCGTTTCTTCCCTGCGAGTAGCAGGGGGTCATCTGAAGGAAAGAGCCAGGGCATTGGGGGTGGGTTTTTTTTTTTTACTTCCTTTTTCGCAGGTGCGCTCCAGCTCCTGTATTCTTAAAAAAAATGGTGGGCGTGACGTACTCCTTCCTCCCTGTACGTCATACGCTACGTGTGAACGCAGGGGGGGGGATCTCACAATCAGCATATCATGAGATCCTCCCCCCTCCCTCCCGGACTGCCAGGAGGTGAAGACATGCCCAGAGAGAAGCTAGTATTGACAGATTCATTCATCTCTAGGTGATTATTATTTATTTATTTATTTATTTATATAGCACCATCAGTGTACATGGTGCTGTACAGAGTAAAAACAATAAAATAGCAAAACCCTGCCGCATAGGCTTACATTCTAATAGAATGATAATAAAACAATAAGAAGGGGGAAGAGAATGCACCAAACAGGCAGAGGGTAGAGTAAAACTAACAGTATAAAAGTGAGATCAAAATTAAGTTTTAAAAGCTTTTTAAAAAAGAAAAGTTTTTAGCTGAGCTTTAAAAACTGCGATTGAACTTGTAGTTTGCAAATGTTTGGGAAGAGCGTTCCAGGCGTAAGGGGCAGCCGAAGAAAATGGACGAAGCCGAGCAAAGGAAGGAGAGACCCTTGGGCAGGTGTGTATAAGGCCTTTTCTGTTTTTTCTCTCTCAAATTTTGGAGGGTATGCTTCTCAGGGCAGGGCTTTGTGAAACACCATGCACAGTAATGAAACAACAACAAACAACAACAACAACAGGTTCAGATTACTGGTCTTTTCCATCTTATTCTTTTTTATATATCTTCTTACCTTTAGTTAATCATATAATGCCCAGAGAGATAAGGATTGACATATAAAGTTCAAGCAGAAAAGTAACTTGTCAGAAGACCAAACAAGTTAACTCTAAACACAAATCTCTCCATTTGGCTGTTTGTTTACAGCAGTGCAAAGACTGAATGGCATTTGTGTACTTCCATCAAAAGAGTTTTTGCTAACTTTCGTGTAATGTGTATTTATGGGGTTTTGGAAGAGGAGGCCACGTTAAAGACATCACTAAAAACCTTTGCGAGCATCATCTCCCAGGATAGTTTCTGCCTCCCTGATCTTGTACCATTTATGATTGTTTCTAACAGAATGTGCCTGTGCCCCAAAGTGCTGGCTCAAAGATGGCATCCTCGTGTGTAGTCATAGAATCATAGAAACACAGAGTTGGAAGGGGCCTACAAGGCCATCGAGTCCAACCCCTTGCTCAATGCAGGAATCCACCCTAAAGCATCCCTGACAGATGGTTGTCGAGCTGCCTCTTGAAGGCCTCTAGTGTGGGAGAGCCCACAACCTCCCTAGGTAACTGATTCCATTGTCATACTGCTCTAACAGTCAGGAAGTTTTTCCTGATGTCCAGCTGGAATCTGGCTTCCTTTAACTTCCTTTAAGTCCTAAATTCAATTCCCAGCATTGCCACTTAAGCTGGCCCTCATGACAATTACTATCCAAGGAGGCTGCCACTGTGCTGTACACAACCTGGAAAGCTTGAGGATGGGGATTGTGGGTGCAATTCCAGCTCTCCCTTCATACTTTCAATAAGTGTATGAAAAACACCACATTGTAGGTGGTGCCACACCTTGTCAGATTGCAGGAGTGGGCAGAAAGCAGATCTCCAGATGATTTGGGCTTCAGTTCTCAGCATTTTTTTTTTTTTTTTACCATTGGCCAAGCTGGCAGGGTCTTCTGGGAGTTGAAGTCCAATTCATCAGAAGATTTGCCTTCTTTCCATCACTCTTATAGTGACCCCAGGACTTGCAGTTCTCTCCACTAGCTACAGCGTAGAACGACTTGGAAATTCATCTTGGCCATACCCATCATGGCTACCAATATTATGAATGTGCAATCCCCCTCCCCATGGCAGCCATTTTGTGAGAGCACTTATTTTACATTCTCAACATTTCAACTGTATTATTTATTTATTTATTTATTTCATTTCATTTCATTTCATTTCATTTCTATACCACCCAATAGCCGAAGCTCTCTGGGCGGTTCATAAAAATTAAAACCATAATAAAACAACCAACAGGTTAAAAGCACAAATACAAAAAATGCAGTATAAAAAGCACAACCAGGATAAAACCACGCAGCAAAAATTGAAATAAGATTAAAATACAGAGTTAGAACTTCCTTTGGCAGGGGCTCACGGAGAAGGGCCCTTGTGGATGATCTTAAGGTCCGGGCAGGTACATACGGGAGGAGGCGTTCCTTCAAATAACCTGGCCCCAAACTGTTTAGGGCTTTAAATGTCAATACCAGCACTTTGAATCGGGCCCGGATTCAAAGTGTACTCACCAATTGAAAAAGTTTGTGCACCTCTGTGTTCCACCAACCATACATTTGGCAACCACAAAAAGATGTCCTATGCATGTACAGATATGCAGTTCCTGTAGATTGTTTCCAGACCTTTAGCTCAACTTGGAAAGTTTGGGAGTGCAAATTGTGTGTGCAATCCCACATCTTCCTCCCCTGCTTTCAAAGAACCATGTTGCGGAGTGGTGAACATGCACATGTGATCCAGCCCTTAGATTCAATCTCAGTTCTGAAATTAATATAAGCCAAACCTTCAGAAGTAGAAGAGACCAAAGCAGCATTCTTCCCTGTACCCATTTTTCTTGCTAAGAAGATATTCAGAATAATTTAGGGCCACCATCAGAAGCCAATGAATACTTCATGACGTGCAGAGGTGGCCATGAAGCCAAGGGTTAGAGAGAAACAATGGCCTCACTGCCAGACAATGAAGATGACTTCTTTTGTCCCAAGGGAGAAGGCAGGGCTGAGGGGGCAGGAAGTACAAAGTTGGTCTTGGTTGGGAGCGGGGTGGACAACTTGTGGCCCTCCAGATGTTTTGACCTAAAACTCCCATCATCCCTCACCATTGGATATGCTGGCTAGGGCTAATAGGAGTTGTAGGCCAACACATTTGGACGGACACAAGTTGCCCACTCCTGGTATAGAGGTAGCTAGGATAGAGAGGAACCCCTTGCAATTCATCTGAGCATGTGATGAACCCGGATGAAGGGAATGGAAAGTCGTTGTGCCATTTAATCCATTTCCTTCTGTCTGAGATCTGTGGAAACGCTTCTCCAAGATTCCTCTTCTTCCTCCATGGTACATATTGAACAACACTTTTCAGCCACCAAGAGCAAAACCTGTGTTCAGCAGTCATAACTGCAAAGAAGCAGATAAATCGCCAGCAAAATATGTGAGGAACACACCTGCCATATCCCCTTGATTAAATGTAACCCGAAATGGGCACAATCTGCATAAATATACTGTAACTGTCAAAGGGTAACATATAGTGTAACACAAATAACACTAGCTCATGCAAATTTAATTAATATTTGAGATTTATCTATAACTATAAATATAAATATAACACAAAATCCTTCATTTTGCTGCGAGGCAATTGTGTATCATGAAGAAGGGTACATATTTGTAGTGGATTTTTCATTTCAGGTTGTTGTGCTGTGATTATTTACCGCCATTTCTTTAACTTATTTTCAACCCATTTTCACTGGTTTTCCATTCAATATACTGTCTTTGTCATCACATCTGAATTACCTTCCTTCAACACGAATCATTACCCTACAACTGGACTGAAATTCAGTTGTCCAGAAATCCCCATAGAAATAAGAGATCTGTCCTTGATAACTCACTTGATATTAGCTATCCTGATCATTCATTCTTTTCACCTCCTTCTATGTTTAAGTCAGTTTCCAGCTTCCTGTCCCACTTCTCTCAACATTTCATCACATTGTAATGTGACCAAGAAACAAAAACCCGGAATAGGGGCTGGCTTGATTCTCAGGAGCCCAGTAAGTTCTATTGCACAAAAACAATTCACTACAGTTTGGGGTCAAGCTGGGTGGGGTTGGGGGTGGAATCTGTCCTCACGGAGACCCAGCAATAGCTGCCAGGCCTCCACTATCATAGACTCCAGGATGGGAGCAATAATTAATAGTGCTCAAAGATACTTCCCTCGCAATCCATCTGGGACATCTTCTCTCCCTTCACAAACATACACCAGAGTGACAGTAAGTGTGTGTGTGTGTGTGTGTGTGTGTGTGTGTGTGTGTGTGTGAGAGAGAGAGAGAGAGAGAGAGAGAGAGAGAGAGAGAGAGAGAGAGAGAGAGGCCTTAACTAGATCTACCTGATAGCCCGTGAGATCCCTCCTTTGTTTACACATGAGGCGCAACGACCTCAGAAGGAGAGGTGGCTCGCCCGCCATTTTTAAAATTTCTTAAAGGAGAAGCAGCGCACAAACACTCATGCGCTAAAGGTAAGGTTTTTTTTTTAAAAAAAATTAAATTATTTTCCCTGCTCCCCCCACCCTACCCCCAATGGGCGCAGCACTCCTGAGGAGCACTGTACCCTGTGCGCTGCTCCCAGCTCCTCACGAGGAATCACGCAGAGCCAGGGCAACCCGCAGCACCCGGCCACACATTCTGTGGTCTCTGGCTCAGCCCGGGACCATGGAAAAACCAGGGCCAAAGGGGAGGATAATCTCTCCCTGATCCCAGGTCCCCCTGTGCGTCATGTGGACGCACAGGGACAATCCCAGGTATCACCCTGGGATTACGCCTGGTCTAGCTAAGGCCAGAAAGAGATAAAGTAGGGGTGTATGAGAATTTTGCTCCTTTTCACAAATCACAAGCCTAGGGATGCTGAAGAAATTCAAGACAGACTAAAATGAGTTCGGATTTCTAAGAAACCAACCTGCGGAATCCACTGCAGACCAGTCTCCTCAGGTTGTGTGGAGTCCAAGGACCTCCACATATATTTTTACTTTCCAGAAATGTATGTACATTCCTTTGCAGGAAAATATTCAAGTTTCTGCTGAGGCATATGCTAGGGTGACCATATGACCAGATTTGGCCGGATTTGTCCGGGTTTTTGATGATAAATCCAGGAGGGGAGGGGAAATCCGGATTCCCCCCCCCCAAAAGCAGCTCTAATGGGAAATAACAAAAATGCTTATAACTCTGTCATTTTTTAAGATAAAGACATGAAACTTGGCATGACGGTAGCTCTTAGGAAGGGATTTAGTCATACCAAATTTGAAACGGATCTGTTCATCCATTGGTTTTTTAGGATTTTTTTTTAAATTGAGGTATTAAAATTATTATTTTTAAAATTATCATTTTTAAAGATAAAGAGATGAAACTTGGCACCATGATAGTTTTTAGGTAGAGCTTTAGCCATACCAAATTTGAAACAGATCTGTTCATCCATTGATTTTTAGGAATTTTTAAAATTTGAGGATTTAATTTTTTTTAAAAAAAAAATATTTTTAAAGATAAAGAGATGAAACTTGTCACCATGACTGCTCTTAACAAGGACTTTAGCTATGCCAAGTTTGAAACAGATCTGTCCATCCATTGAGTTTTAGGATATTTTTTAAAAGTTTGAGGTTTTAAAATTAGTTTTTAAAAATAATTTTAACATGGCAACCATGTTGTCCTCCTTTTTGGTTTCCAAAATATGGTCACCCTAGCATATGCCATGCAGGAAAATATACACAGTAAGTACAATGAAATGGGGTACAATATGCTAAATGTTATGTACTATTAGAAATTATGTATATTGTTGCAAACTTTCTTCCGGAATTATTTGCTTATTTTTTAGCATAATAGGAAAACACACACACACACACACATTCAAATCCATCTGTGAATGGATGCTGGAATGAATGACACTGGGCAATCCATGAAACACAGGGGCAATGGAATTTACACAATCCCTACATCCCTATATGAGCAGACGACCATTCACAATCCCAGATGCGAACATAGGAGCAGAGTTCTCAGGAAATTACTGCAATTATCCAAGCTTGCATTTACATTTAAGAAGGGCACATTTGTACAAGCGCGCACTTCTGAAAATATGCTCTTGTGTAAATGCAAACTCCTGAAAGTATGCATTTCTCGCCAAATCCCACATTTGCATGCTTTAGCCTATGGGGGAAAGTGCACATTTCATGTGCATGCTAGGAAAAGTGATTGTTTTCACATTCAGAAATGCGCCTTTTTCCTGATTAAAAATAATAATAATAAAGATGCTCACATTTGGGAAAATGAATGAGGCGAGATGGGCATCAAGGTGTAAAATGGAGAACTTTGATGAGCTTGAATATTGCTCGTTTCCCCATCCCTATGCTAGATAGATATTTGCCTTCCCCAATCTGGTGCCCTCCAGATGTTTTGGACTTCAACTCCCATCAGCTTCAGACAGCAGAAATGCTGGGACTTGTAATCCAAAATGTATGGAGGGCACCAGGTTGGGAGAGGCTATTATATAAATACAAACAGATTTTCCCCATTCCATTTCCTTCTGACTTACCTTGAAAAACTTCTAAAATTAATTTGGAAATTGCTCACATAGAGTTTACGTTGGTTTCAGTTCCTTCCACAGGGAAATTAAAACAAAGAATGACTGATTTTTTCATGCACCAGTGCTGCTCCTCAAACAAGACCAGGTAATTTGTAACCCCCAATATGGAGAGCCAACAGTGGGTGCTGCCATTTTCCCCTTAACCGTGTTCTAGAATGACGCTACATCATGACATAGCATTATTCCACAGGGGCATTGTGTGTTGGGGGGAATGGTAGCTGCTGGGCCAGTAATAGAAGAGTCCATTGCCACTTTCTCTAGTAGCAAAACTATGTTAAGCAAGGAGGAGAGAAGACACTTCTTCCCCTGTAGGAAAGGAAAGGAACCTCTCGTGCAAGCACTGAGTCATTACTGACTCTCGGAGGGACGCCAGCTTTTGCTGACATTTTCTTGGCAGGCCTTATAGCAGGGTGGTTTGCCGTTGCCTTTCCCGGCCATTATTACCTTTCCCCCAGCTAACTCGGTACTCATTTTACCAACCTCAGGAGGATGGAAGGCTGAGTCGACCCAAGCTGCCTGCCTGAAACCAGCTTCCGCTGGGATCAAACTCAGGCCGTGGGGAGAGTTTCAGCTGCAGAAACTGCTGCTTTTACCGCTCTGCCCCTGTAATGTTTCCCAATAAGTCCCCTGGTTCCCCAAATTTCTCAATTTTCTTCCATTTTCATTGAAAATATTCCATGTTTAATTTTTAGGGATGGGAGAACCAGCAATTTTCAAGCTCACCAAAATTCTCCAAAACTCACTTTGAAGTTCATTTCCTCTTGATCCTGTTTTCTTTTTACCTGTTTTTCAGATCACTTAAATGGGGAAATATGCATTTTGAATGGAGGAAATGTGCATTTCTGTGGAGATTTTTCAAAAGTGTGCACTTTCCACCATTGACTATAGTGTGAAAATGTGTGTGGGGTGTTGATGAGTTTTTCAAACACAACCGCAAATTCAGGAATTTGTGAACATTTCATGAAAAGCAACAACAACCCAGAAAGATTGGCTCTGTTCAGACTAAACCTTAAACCATGGCTTTAACCATGGTGGTTATGCCAGAACGCCTTATTCACCATGGTTAAAGCCATGGATTAAGGTGTCTTCTGAATGGGCCCATAAAATACTGTCAAGGTGCTGTTTAACAAGGGAGCTTCTTATAAAAGCATGTATATTGAGGTTTTGTTAAATTTATATAAAGACATTTGGTTAATTAAGCTGTTGGTTACAAAGCAGATGATTTAACTGACTACATTAAAAAAAAATCAGATGACAGCCTTGGTGTTTTATCTCATTGTTTGTATTAAACATGATAGTTCGTTTTGATATCTTGGTTTTAAATACACTGAATGTCATTCTGACCTTTCGCTATAGGTTTGGATATGACATAAGACGGAACATAGGAAGCTGTCTTCTAATGACTGAGGCCTTTGCTAGACCAGTGTTTATTCTGGGGTGAACCCCAGGATCATTTCTGTGCGTCCAGATGACGCACAGGGGATCCTGGGCTCAGGGAGGGATCAACCCTCCCTTTCCCTGGGATAACAGGCACCACTTTTAGCCTGATATTTAGCCCAAGACCGCGAGTGTGTGGTGCCTCTAACAAGCGGTTTTCCCAGCTCCTTGTAATTACTCGTGAGGAGCCAGGAGCCACAGATGGGGTGCAGCGCTGCACCCATTGGGGCCAGGGGCGGAGATCGGGGCCAGGGGAAGAGGTCGCGGATGTGGGGGAAGGAGATCACGGATGTGGGGAGGGAGATTGTGGATTGGGGGAGATCGCAGACAGGGGAAGGAGATCACGGATGGGGGAGATCACGGATGGGGAAAGGAGATCGCGGATGGGGGGGGTGGGAACATTTTTTTTAAAAAAAAACTTACCTTTGTGCAGAAGCGTTCCAGGGCATCCAGCCCCTCCTTCGGAAAAAAATGGTGGGTGCGTGTAGACTAGGGTGAGATCCCGTGATATTTTCATTGCAAGATCTCCCCTGGTCAGGCCCAGATTTACAGGTAGGTCTAGGAAAGGCCTCAGACTACAGGTCCATCTAGCCCAGCGGTTCTCAACCTGTGGGTCGCGACCCCTTTGGGGGTTGAACGACCCTTTCACAGGGGTCGCCTAAGACCATCGGAAAACACATATTTCTGATGGTATTAGGAACCGAGATTACATATTGTTTTTGTGATTAATCACTATGCTTTAATTATGTTCAATTTGTAACAATGAAAATACATCCTGCATATCAGATATTTACATTACGATTCATAACAGTAGCAAAATTACAGTTATGAAGTAGCAACGAAAATAATTTTATGGTTGGGGGTCACCACAACATGAGGAACTGTATTAAAGGGTCACAACATTAGGAAGGTTGAGAACCACTGATCTAGCCCATTATCGTCGACACTGACTGGCAGTGTCTCTCCCGGGTTTCAGGCAGGAGTTTTTCCAGCCCTACTTGGAGCTGCTGGGGGGGGGGGGGTTGAACCTGGGACCTTCTGTATGCAAAACATATGCTCTGTCCCTGAGTTACAGCCCCTCCCCCACTTGGTGCTGATAATAGTGACCTTAGATTCAGTTCTCTTCTTTTCACTATAACAATTAATTCCCCAAATGACATCACATTGTGAATTTCTTTGCTCCCTTAGCTAGGGATGTTGGGAGTGCCTGAGAGGGGAAAATGGAGCATGACAGACTTCTCCCTGCTTGGGCCCCTCTGGCTTGCCAAGCCAATATGCCGCCACTGCCAAGCCGTGTGAGCACCCATGACTTACCTGGCCTGTAAGCGAGCGCCAGCAGCCATCCCTAACATCAGCGAGTTGCCATTTTATGGAAATATGGCAACTCATGGTTTTTTCCATATGTGTAAGCTTTCAGAAACGACAGCCCTTCGTCCTCCAGCTGCCCTGCCGGTGCCAGTGCTGGCTCAGTAGCCAAGGTGGAGGAAGGAGAAGGGAGCTACCATGGTAGAAGCAGGAAGCCGGCTCCCTTCTGGACTTGTTGTAGATCGCAAGCTGAATATGAGCCAACAGTGCGATATGGCTGCAAGAAAGGCAAATGCTATTTTGGGCTCATTAATAGAAGTATAGCTTCCAAATCACGTGAGGTACTGGTTCCTCTCTATTCAGCCCTGCTTAAGCCTCATCTAGAGTACTGCGTCCAGTTCTGGGCTCCACAATTCAAGAAGGACGCAGACAAGCTGGAGCGTGTTCAGAGGAGGGCAACCAGGATGATCAGGGGTCTGGAAACAAAGCCCTATGAAGAGAGACTGAAAGAACTGGGCCTGTTTAGCCTGGAGAAGAGAAGATTGAGGGCGACATGATAGCACTCTTCAAACACTTCAAAGGTTGTCACACAGAGGAGGGCCAGGATCTCTTCTCGATCCTCCCAGAGTGCAAGACACAGAATAACAGGCTCAAGTTACAGGAAGCCAGATTCCAGTTGGACATCAGGAAAAACTTTCGGACTGTTAGAGCAGTACAACAATTGAATCAGTGACCTAGGGAGGTTGTGGGCTCTCCCACACTAGAGGCCTTCAAAAAGCAGCTGGACAAGCATCTGTCAGGGATGCTTTAGGGTGGATTCCTGCATTGAGCAGGGGGTTGGACTCGATGGCCTTGTAGGCCCCTTCCAACTCTGCTATTCTATGATTCTATGATTCTCCTCCTCCCATCCTGGCTACCATGGCACAGCAGCGGGACAGGAGGAGGATTAGAGGAAAGCCTCTGAAGTCCTCCTCCTACCCCACCAGCACCTTCTCCTCCTCCAATCCTCCAATTACATGACAAAAACAAAAACAAAAAACCACAAGTCACCCTATTTACATAAAATGGCAGCTTGCTGAGGCAGCGGACAGCTGCTGGACCCATTTATCAGGCTGCTCGGTGAGTGGGTTTGGGCAAGCATGGAGTCTTGCTGGGCCTGCCTGAGGGGGGGGGGTCACCAGCAGGAGCAGCTGCTCAGGGAGTGTCTGAGGAAGCCGGGTGCCGGTGAGTTCGTCCATCCCTAACTTAGCCAATAATATACGGTGGAGTCAAGGAAACACATGATGTGATTATGCACACACTTGCATTTCAGAAGAGAAACATGACAAGGGAACCTGGATGCAGGGTAGCCATTTCCACCAAAGATTCTTTTCAAAGCAGAAATGCTGGGGGTTTATTCTGGAAGATTCTGCATGCAAAATGTGCTCTTCCACTATGGCCCTACTAAAAGTTCTACTTTTAAATTGTTTCTCACACTATTGGTCTTACTGTTAAAAGGGGGAATCACTATGTTTTTGGTTTGCAGCAATGCAGGGTTTTTTTCTTATCAGGAAAACAACCACCACCCAGTAATTGCTTTTTCAACTTGTGCCACAAACATCTTTTTAAACAACAATGCCTCTCTTTATGGCTTTAATTATTTACCATTTATTTATTGCTCTCCCCCTCCCCCCACCCCATACTAAGCTTTCAAAATAATTTTCTAACTGGTTTTGCAGTGAACTATCTAATATCTAGAATGTGCTCCAAGGACAGACTCATGCAGATAACATGGGAAAGAGGGTTTATCCCCACCCCGCACCCCTTAGAAGGGCAAGTTGAAAATCTAAAACTCAGTATTTTATCTACAAAAGAACATTCACCTAATCCGCTCTTAATGCATGTTGATTTGGGAATGACTCAAAAATATAAATTCTCTGAAGAACTTCCCTAAGAACCTCCAGCAACTTTATTATATTTCAAGGGCTGATTTAAAAATCTACGAACCCTTTTTTTATTATTGTTTCATGATTATTATTTTTCATTTGAAGTGCTGCATACACAGCCTGTTCTCTCGGAGAAGTAGCTACCTGTCAAAGGGCTATCTGAAAACTCCCTTTGATTGAAGGACAGCATCCATTTTTTTTAAAGTGGTAAAGAAACATTCTAGCAACCAGAATGATGATTCCTGACCTGGCTGTAAAATAACATTACAGCCTTTTAGCCTTACAAAATCAGTATAGATGATGACTCAGTCAAAGAGTTCATTGAGACCAACAGCCTGTCTCTAAACGTACCAGCAAGACCACTCTAGGAATAACACAACCAGAATGTGCAATAAATGTGCACTGTTATTTAATTCTGGAAACGATATTTAGACATAAGTTGATTCTGAATATGGGAAGTTTCCCTGAGGAGCAATGAATGGACTCACCTGCATCCGACTCCATCAGAGGTCCACCAACCCCCCCCCCCCAGTTTTGGTGCTGCACAAACTTCTTTGTGGCCTGGTAAGTGCCTGATGAAGCTGCAAGGCCGCCCGCCCTCATCTGGAGCCTCCAATGTGCACAACAGTGGTGGTTCCAGAAATGGCATATTTCCCAACTTGCCTAAATGGTGGCTGTAAATGCCCCCATTTATGCAAGATAAAGGCGTAAACAGCTGCCATTTATGTAACTTGGGGAAAGACACCATTGTTGCAAGCTGGGTCTGGGGGGTGGACACAGAGCGTCTGCCGGCCTCACAACATCCCTACCCTGAGGGCATAATCCTAAGGGATTCCCACACAAATGACAGAAGCCTCTAATGTTGGAGGTTTCCGAGAATTCTATGCCCTGCCAGGCGATTGCTGGAAGAATGGGATGAGCAGCACACAATTTTTTTTAAGCCTCTCCATCCTCCTCTACTGTTTTTTTTTTAAGACAGGCCTTTGAGCCCATCTAATTGAGCCATGTGTTGGGGGTGGGAAGTGGCCTTTCAGTCTGATGGAACAACAGCCCTCCCCTCCCCTCCCCTCCCCTCCCCTCTGGAATGTTATGCTCTTTCTCTCTCCATCCTCATCCTTAAGTCAGAGCTCACAAACAATGGATGACTTGGGGTATTAGCCTGTTACCAGGGAAACCCCTTCAGTCTGCAGCCCCTGGCTCTATCCTTGACAGGCTGCTGTCCGTCTGATAGAGCTGGCTGATTAACAAGAGCACAGTGCTGGTGCATAGAAGCACTAGGCTTTCCAGGAAGGAAAAACAATGTGGATACTTAAGGACTCAGCATAGAAAAGGGACATTTATTAGCATCCATTCACGAATTTCTGTTACAAGTACAGAAGGGTGTCCCCAAGGGCACAGGGGGTGGACTGAGAAAAAAGAGGGCTAATGGGCTGAAAGGAAAGGAAGCAAAAGCCTCACTTAGAGATGGAGGGAAAGACTCTCATAGTAAATCCAAAACTCAGGCCTGATAGGGCATCCATCTGCTGGGTGCAAAGTCAGTAATTCCCAGGCTGCAGTGGTCCTTCCACTGGGCAGGTGCACATGGTAATGGAGCACAAAAGAAGGCATGCAGGCAAGAGTTTCCAGAGGCATTCAGGTAGAGTGTCTGCCAGAGGGACTGCTCTTGAAAACACATTGAGCACTGGGGTCCAAAGGCAATTATGCTGTAAATAAAACCAAAGACAAGGATATCTATTGAAAATAGAGATGGATGAATCTGACAGTTTTGCTTTCTTCCACATTCAGATCTTTTTTAAAACAAAAAAAAACAAGTTTTTGCCATCCTGTTTATGAAGACATTTGCAAATTTTTGGTGTGTTCTAATAGAAAATTCTCACCCATTTGCATTGGACAAGTTCAAAGGGTTCCCACATGCCATCAAGCTGACAAAACCTGTCAGAAAAAAAAAAGAGATGGCAACCCAAATTCAGCACTACAAACATGGCTGAATCAACAGGGATTCAAACCGAGACTTTCAAGAGCTAAACACTCAAAGCCCAGATGGACAAATCTGCCAGATTCTCTTTCTTCCACATTCATTTTTTTTTTTAAAAAAAACCAATTTCCATCCCAGTCATGGAGAAATGTGCACCTCTTGATACATTCTTATATTAAAAAAATTCCAAACGAAAAAAGGCATACATTTTAAAATGAACGCAAACATGTTTTAGTCAAGGGGAGAAATTGTGTACAATTTAAAATGCACAGAATACATTTTGAAAAATGCACACTGTGTTAGGGTTTCTGTGCAGGGAGGGAAGTTTGCAACCTAGCACAGATCCAGGTCAAAATAAGCTTTGAGCTGGAAATTGGATAAACTCAAAGACATTGAGGTTGGCAGATTCTCACACACCTAGTTTGACAATGGCTGAAAAGAGACTGGGCCTCTGAGGTCAGATTGGAATGGCAGCTAATGGTGTCCCCCTGTGATGAACTGGGCAGTAGGGACTATGGATATATGCAAATTTTGTTCTCACAAAACAGTTGAGCCTGGCCCACTCAGAACCCCATATGTGAGCACGAGCAGTGGAGTGTGACCTCCGAAACTGTTTGCAAATTCTCAAGCATGCGCTCACATTCAAAAACTGCACTCATTTCAGAGAAGAAGCAGTTCAAAATTGTGCAATTGTGCAAAATGCACAATTTGTTGCTTTTGTCTACGGTGGAAGTTGCACATCTTTGAGAAATACTCACATTTTGGTGCAAATGTGTTTGATATGCACAATTTCCCCATTCATGAAAATCGAAGAGTGATCATAAGTGCTCACAGAAATTGAAGCAGAGATGAGCATCAAGTTGATGCTTAGAGACTTTGGGTGAAGGCCACTTTGGAGCTGCCAACAGGATAGAATTATGTCCTCGCTATCACCAAAGGAGCGCATACCCCCCAGGTGAATTGGCATGAGTGTGCTTATAAAGCAGAAATCCCCCAAAGCAGTTCTGATTTTTACAAGCTTTTCAGGCATGGCCCTCTGTAATTACACTATACTATGGAGGCCTAACATTCTTATTAATAACCCACGAAGGAGACCCTTTACTTTTGGTTCTTCAGTATACTTTGATTTCTGCCTTTTAATTACAACAGCAGACTTGATCATTGCACAGGGGACCACAACATAGGTGGTCTGAAGCTTGAATTAATTTTTGTTCTCTAGTCCAACAAAACCTCTTGAGAATCTCCAAAGATAACACCTCCGGGTAATAAACCAGCACCAACCTGATTGAACAGCACTTCTCCTTTCTTGATTAACAAAACTGCCATAAAGAATACTGTACGTTCTTTTTCAACTCCCGTAAGACCAAATTCACTGTACCAATTTTCCTATGTGATTCGCAAGAGTCTCTTGGATCATACATACCATGGTCCATCCAATCCAGATACTGCTTCCACTATAGCCAACTAGATGCATTTGAGAAGCATGAAGGCAACAGCCTTCACTATCGTATATTCCCAGGATCTGGCATGCAGAAATACTACCGCATGAAGAAAGATATGAGCATTTTTACAGATTTTGTATCCCTTCTTCTTTACCATCATGTATTTTTATTACGTCTATGTACTTATATGTTGTAATGGTGGTCTGTTGACTGTAAATAAAGATTTATTGATTGAAGAAAGATATGAACTCAGCCATTTACACAGTGCCCTCGGAGTAGGCACCCAGAGGAGGACCTTAGATATTGAGCTTGGTGTATGGATAGGTTCATGTTGGGAGAGGCATTCCATCAATTCTTGTGGTCCCAAGCCATGTAAGGCTTTATAAGTTAAAACCAGCACCTTGAATTCGGCTTGGAAATGCTTGGACTTTTGTAATCTTCTTTTGACTGGTCTTCCTTATGCTCATCTCTCCTCTTTGGTCTCTCTTCACCATTCTGCAGCCAAGATTATTTTCTTGGCTCGTCGTTTTGACCATGTTTCGACTTTGTTGAAATCTCTTCACTGGCTTCCGATCCCATATAGAATTCAGTATAAGCTTCTTTTGCTGACATTCAAAGTGTGTCATGGTCTTGCACCTTCTTATCTTTCCTCTCTCATTTCACTCTACCATCCCCCTCGTACCCTCCGTTCTTCAAATGTTATGTTACTCTCCCACCCATGAGTTTCTATCTCTCTTGCCCAGCTTCGCCCATTCTCTCTGGCTGCCCCGTTTGCTTGCAATGCTCTTCCAGAGCAACTACGTACCACGAGTTCCATCGTAGATTTTAAAATGCATTTGAAAACTCATTTGTTTTCAATAGCTTTTGGTATTTTAGCTTGATTTACTGTTCTTATTACTATGATTTTCCTCTTATTTCTGCTTTGTGAACCCCTTCCCCCCTTCATATGTTTTAATGTGATTTTAGATTATAAGCCTCTAGGCAGGATATCACTGTTTTATTTGTATATTTTGTACAGCACCAAGTACATTGTTGGTGTTATATAAATAAATAAATAAATAAATAATGTACAGACAACCAATGCAAGTGGGCCAGAGGCAGTCTTATATGCTCAAACCTTCTGGTTCTGGTTATCAATCTGGTAGCTGCATTTTGCACAAGCTGCAGCTTCCGAACTGTCTTCAAAGGCAGCCCCACATAGAGCACATTGCATTAACCTAATTTGGAAGTTACCAGAGCATAGACAACTGAAGCTAGGTTATCCCTGTCCATATAGGGACAAAGCTGGGCCACCAACTGAAGCTGGCAGAAGGCACTCCGTGCCATGATTCTAGGAGAATCCCCAAGCTATGAACCTACTCCTTCAGAGATTAGTCTTAAACATTTTTTTTTCATCTCTCAAACTATCCTCAGTTGGAAAATCAGCATTCACTATGATTTCACTGTAGGTATATTTCGTGACAACTGATGGGTACTCCAGATGTGAAGGCTCAACTTCATGGAACTTTGTTTTGACCCAGCAAGGTAATTTGTTTCTTCTTAAGATAGGCCAGGAAGGATTAGTATCTCTGTACTGAAGATTTGGCAGTTGCAGCTGGAGCAGACAAGAATAGTTTAAGGCTGCTGAGTGCCTTTGAATGTTACTTTCCATCTCACAATCATGGGCAACTTTCAGAGCTCCAGATATTTTGGCCTACAGCTCTTATCATACCTTAATCAGCACAGCCAATGGTGAGCGTCCACGGGAATTGTACACCAAAACATCTGGAGGGCCTCAAGTTGCACACCTCTGATCTAAATTGCTGCACTGTATTAATGATTTGGAGGAGGAGGTGCAGGGAACGCTTATCAAATTTGCAGATGACAAAAATTGGGTGGGATACCTAATACCCTGGAAGAGAGAAACAAACTTCAAAGTGATCTTGATAGGCTGGACTGCTGGGCTGAAAACAACAGGATGAAATTTAATAGGGATAAGTGCCAAGTTCTACATTTAGGAAATAGAAACCAAAGGCAGTTACAAGATGGGGGATAGTTGGCTCAGCAATACTACAAACAGGAAGGATCTTGGAATTGTTGTAGATCGTAAGCTGAATATGAGCCAACAGTGCGATATGGCTGCAAGAAAGGCAAATGCTATTTTGGGCTGCATTAATAGAAGTATAGCTTCCAAATCATGTGAGGTACTGGTTCCTCTCTATTAGGCCCTGGTTAGGCCTCATCTAGAGTATTGCGTCCAGTTCTGGGCTCCACAATTCAAGAAGGACGCAGACAAGCTGGAGCGTGTCCAGAGGAGGGCAACCAGGATGATCAGGGGTCTGGAAACAAAGCCCTATGAAGAGAGACTGAAAGAACTGGGCATGTTTAGCCTGGAGAAGAGAAGATGGAGGGGAGACATGATAGCACTCTTCAAATATTTGAAAGGTTGTCACACAGAGAAGGGCCAGGATCTCTTCTCGATCCTCCCAGAGTGCAGGACACGGAATAATGGGCTCAAGTTAAAGGAAGCCAGATTCTGGCTAGACATCAGAAAAAACTTCCTAACTGTTAGAGCAGAACGACAATGGAACCAGTTACCTAGGGAGGTTATGGGCTCTTTCATACTAGAGGCCTTCAAGAGGCAGCTGGACAACTATCTGTCAGGGATGCTTTAGGGTGGATTCCTGCATTGATCAAGGGTTTGGACTCAATGGCCTTGTAGGCCCCTTCCAACTCTGCTATTCTATGATTCTATGATTCTATGAAATGAAGCAAAGTGTGTGTTAGTGTAGCCTAACATTTTTTAAAACAAAGAAAACTGAATGGGCTGTATACAAACCATCTCTCTCTATAAAACACTAAGGCGCTGCATAGCAATGCATGGAACTATTCTGAGGAAGGACTTTTTGTTACTAAGCAACAGGAGATATGAGAAGAACTTTGTGTTGCTAAGCAACAGGATGTAGAAACATAGCTGGTACAGCTGGCATTGAAACATATCATTGCTGAACCAGCGCAGAGGCCTCCAGTGGGTTGGCAGGCAAGCAGAGGGGCAGTGGGCAGGAGTGAGCAGGGGGAAGCAGCTTGGAGGTAGTAAGGGGATGGCTTGGAGGTAGCGAGGGAGCACAGAGAGGAGGCCAGGCAGCTCACCAGCATGCGCAGAGGCCTCATGTAAGTACTGAGGTTCAGCAGGTAGGCGAGCGGGGTGGGGGAGTGCCTGAGAATAGGGAATCCAATGGGCTCCCAGTTGGCCTCTTGCCTGGTTTTTCCAGGTGCCCGCAGAAAAGCCAGAAAAGTGTGATTATATACTAGCACACGGATGCTCTGAGCGATTCAAGCTAGTAAATAATTATTTTGCAGTCAATGAACACCTTTTCCTCCATATTGTACATAAACTCCTTTTGGTTATTGTATGTTTCCAATTAACCAGATATTGAGTGCAACATGTGGGGCATGCAAAATTGTTTCACTTAAGAAGGGAAGTTAGCAAATGCCCCTGAAACTGAACAAAAACAATATTTATTGAAACAACATTCCAGTAGTTCCTTTTAATTAGAATGTACACGTTTTGACCTAGTCAGAGTACAGTTATAGTAATATGTCATTTGCAAGAAAAGCGGGGGAAAGAGATGTATTGTGCGTTCAATTTTCAAGAGCTGGAAAACAGCCAATTAACAGCAGTACTAAAATGTGTAAAATATAATTTTATATGCAAGTAGGCTTCTGGAAACATTGTGATATACACTCTATTGGGGAGGCGGGGGGTGGTGGTGGAGGCCCTGTAGCGACAAGTATATTTGCAATGCAAGAACTGCTTCCACCATTACTGCGAACAGAATTGATTGAACACCTATACAAAGCAGGTAACCTACTGGATATTTCTTTTCCTCTAGCACATCTCTAAAATAAACTATGCAGCAATACCTCACAGGACATACTACATTTCAGTCTCCTTGAAATAGTAGAGTGGAGAGATCTTTTTCTTCTGTAGGAATTGTCCTCATCATATATTATGCATCATCGCTAGAGGTAATGTGAACTGCTCATCCTTTGATGGTGAGGGGACTTTTACCATCAAAGTATACATCAGCATTTCATCATGAACCAGGCTCAGTACACAACCCAAGGAGTTGTTTGACCTTGCTAGAAATAAATACTGCCACTGTAAGTGCAATCTCATATAAACACTTGTCACTGTTTCTATACTGCCCATTTCAGAATTTATCACCATAGGTGTAATAAAAGTATACCACAGCCACTGCAGCCTTGCTGAATAGAAAGGGGAAAAGTGAGGGGGGGGAAAGCAAAATTAACTCTGACAGCAAGTTCAGATGTAGCTTTGGGAAAGCACTGGAAGGTATGGATGCAGATTTGCCCTGGGTTCTTCCCTCACTGGAGGTACTTACTCTATCTTAAGTTACTTTCAGAAATATCTGAAGTAACTGAATTAGTTTACTGGGTGGGGGTATGCTTAATCTGGACTCTGGGTTGGATCTTGATTGAGTCCCTAGGTGATGATGTCATTCCCATAGTGCCAAACCAAAAAGCAACAGTCCCTGTGGCAAATTCCAAATAAATGTCTCTCTTCTTAGGGACAAACTAAACATTGTCAATTCATTGTTAAACAAAAGGAGAAGAAATAGTAAGCACAGGTGGAAGATCTGGCTGAGATCTTGAGAACATCAGAAGCTGCTAGTCAGAGTGGTCTATATCCAGGATTGTCAACACTGACTGGCAGTGGCTACTCCAGGGTTTCAGGCAGGAGTCTTCACACCCTGTGTGAAGATGTTGGAGATCAAACATGGGACCTTCTGTTTGCCAAACATGTCATCTTCCACCGACTTTAAGTCTTTCCCCCTGCCAATCTGCACTGCCTTCCCCCACACCTGCAATTCAAATTAGGAGGAAAGCTTCTATTAGTACCAATGACAGTTTCCCTCCTAATGCATGTGCACAGGGATTCTGAATATGGATTGGAACATCATGGGATAAAACTTCCTTTCCTTCCTTGATCCCAATTCAGATTGCCCTCACCCCTAGAACCTCACCTACTTAAAAGCCATTCACGAAATTGCAACTAATCACATCTAATTCATCCCTTACAGAAATTCATTTAGCTCCTTTGAAAATTCTGAGATATTCTTCTTAACCAAATTCTCTGGGAATGCCATATAGGCGGGTTTTGGTGATAGTAGCACCCACCCTCTGGAACGCTCTCTCACGTGTGGTGCAAGAAGTGGAAACTCTGGCAATCTACAAACACCTCTTGAAAATGCATTTGTTCACTCAGGCTTTCCCTGGCTCTGTTTTATTGCTTTTGTTATAATTTTTTAAAAAGGTATTGTTTTATATGTTCATGTGTGATTGCATTGTATGGGTTTTTGTGTAGACCACTTGGAGATCCTGGGTTGTCAAGTGGTATAGAAGCAACTTCAATAAATAAATAAATAAATAAATAAATAAATAAATAAATAAATACACCCAGAGCATATCCTCTGCATGTCTAGACAGGAAAAAATGTATGATTTCCATGCTGGCTGAGGAATGCTGAGAGTTGTAGGACTTTTTTCTATCTAAATGTGCACCACAATGGAGGCTCTGGAAATCACATATTTCTCTCATTGCATAAATGGTGGCCATAAAGGCCCCATGTACACAAGACTAAAGGGATGAACATGCAATGGATAAATGCACAATTTCTGGAGCATCCACACCTTTTCTTTTGCATAAATGGGGCCTTCATGGCCACCATTTATGCTAGGGTGACCATATGAAAAGGAGGACAGGGCTCCTGTATCTTTAACAGTTGTATTGAAAATGAAATTTCAGCAGGTGTCATTAATATATTTGGGGAACCTGGTGAAATTCCCTCTTCGTCACAACAGTTAAAGCTGCAGGAGCCCTGCCCCCTTCTGTATCTGGTCAAGAGGGCAGGGATCATGTACCTTTAACTGTTGTGATGAAGAGGGAATTTCCCCAGGTTCTGCATATAATGACACCTGCTGAAATACCCTTTTCTATGCAACTGTTAAAGATACAGGAGCCCTGTTCTCCTTTTCATATGGTCACCCAAATTTATGCAATGGGCGAATACATATTGTCTGGAGCAAGGGTGGATAGCTGCTGAATGCTTGTTGGGCCTTGCCAAGACTCAAAAGAAGCTCACATAGCTTGACAAGTGGTGGATGACAGCAGAAATGGGGGGAGATTCCGATGAATCGGACACAGATGAGTTCATCCATCCCTATAAATTGTTGACATGGTTAAACTTCTTTGAAAACATATAAAACTTCAGATTTTTCTTCTTGCTCAAAGCTTACATTGTATCAGTTTTTATCACCAGTCAAGCGCAAAGTTGAATTAAAGGAGCTTTCTGACCATGTCAGAAATGAATGGGCAAGTGGGCCCAAGAAACAAAGACCTGCCATCTTTCCAATCACTGTTTGTATAATGCACTGTGCCTCTGTCAAGAAGTCACAGTGCCCATCAAGGGGAAAACAAGAAGGAAACCGAAGGGGGAAAATTGAACTGTTGAAAGTTCTATTAAATGTTTGGTATTTGGCAAGTTGCCACAGAAAAGCTGTATGTTTCTCATCTAATCATATCCTTAGCATGATAAATGGTCACTGTCATCTATATAATTCCATATTTACTTGATGGAAACATATGATTTGAAGAAGAGGTGATTTGCCCTTTGAAATTTAGATCCCAGCGTTTGAAAAGCCTGTCATATTAAAGTTTGCTATTAAGGGAAACAGGGAAGCTGAGACCACTTATCTTAATGTTGGGAGTTCAGTGGAGATGCAGCAGTGGTTGCCTGAACTAATATAAGGCTGATAATATGAGAGAGAACCTTCCTTTATACGGGTGCTACTGACTGACTACCATCAACTGAAAGCTGTGGGGAAACAATGGCCACGATTCCGAAAAGGTCTGAATACACATTTGGTGAATAGATGAAGGCAAAGCCAGATTCATTCATTTCATTTCATTCATTTATTATATTCTTATATTGCCCCAATAGCTGAAGCTCTCTGGGCAGTTCACAAAAAATAAAAAAAGGTTAAAATACATTATATGAAGTATTAAAATCATTCATGTAAGGAAATAAAACAGCAACGCACAACAACAGCAGCAGCAGCAGCAGCAACCGCAACCACCACAAGAAATATCTAAAACAATCAAAACAATCAGACAGAGACAATCCAGGACCTTATCAAAAAGACTCATTATATGCTGTCAAACGCCTGAGGGAAGAGGGCAGTTTTAGTTTGAGACTGAAAAAATGACAGTATTGACACCAGGTGGGCCTCACCAAGGAGACCTTTCCATAAATGGGGGACCACCACTCAGAAGGCCCTGTCCCTTGTTGTCACCTTCCCTTGGAGGAGGCACCCAGAGGAATGGCTTGGATAGCCATTGGTTCATGCCAGGCGAGGTGTTCCATCAGGTACTGTAGTCCCGAGCCATGTAAGGCTTTCAAAACCAGCACCTTGAATTGGGCTCAAAAACATACAGGCACACAGTGCAAGCAGGCCAGAATCAATGTTATATGGTTGCACTGTCTTGTCAGTATTATCATTCTGGCTGCCACATTTTCCACAAGCTGCAGCTTCTGAATGTCTTCGGAGACAGACCCACATAGAGCCTGTGGACCCCAGTATTTGCCCAAACACCTGTAATGTTGTGTACATGGCCCTTTTAAGACTACCATTCAGGCAACTGGATATTTACAGACAAGAGCAAGCCACCCGTTTTCAGGAAAAGGGCAGCTTGCTGAGGGAACAGGTGCTTGAGTGTTTGCCTTTCTCAATGCACACTGAGTTGGGCAAGTGCTGGGGTCCATGGATTAGCATCTGAGCTGGTGATTTCTTACTGGACTTTGAGCCCCAACTGGATGCCTGTACCATCCCTAGGTGCATGTCATGAAGATAATGGTAATCTCCGGATGACTATACTTAATGGTTTCGAGTAGATATTGGGGGACAAAACTGACCCCTGCAAAACCCCATACTGGAGAATCCATGGCGCCAAGTAATATCCCCTAAGTACCAATTTCTGGAGCCGACACTCCAAGTAGGAGTGATGAAACCACCACAATGCTGTGCCTCCCACTCCAAACTCAGATAACCCTACCAGAAGGACTCTATGGTCGATGGTATCGAAAGCCACTAAAAAATCGAGAATCAGCAAGGTCACATGCCCCCTATCTCTCTCCCAACATAGGTAATCATGCAGGGTGACCAAGGCTGTTTCCATTCTGAAACCCAGCCTGACTGAAATGGAACTAGATAATCAGTCTCATCCAATGGTGTCTGGAGCTGATTGGCAATCACCTGGCCTCAGAAAGGATAATTTGCCACTGTCCTAAAATTTTTCTGGGTCACCGCTGAGACTTACCTGTAAATCACGGTCTCCTCCCAGAGAGATGAGTCGTAATTTAAAGTTAAGGTCACAGTCGCTCTCTGCTTTTACTATATCTATGGTTACGAACTATGGTGGCTATAAATAGGAATGGCCCTTTATGGCTGCTGTAATTGTAGGCATGGATATAGTAAAAACAGAGAGTCGCTGTGATCTTAACTTTAAACTGCGGAGGAGGGGGAAGGGGTGAGAGGGCTCGGAAGTTGGGCAAGGGGACTGGGAGTGGGGAATGGGGAGTCATGAGTCCCATGGACTCCCAGTTGGCCTTGCACCCAGCTTTCCTGAGTGCCAGCTGCACGGCAAACACCCAGGAACCTGCAAGGCTGAGTCACTTGGGGAGGGGGAACCTCATTTCAGTGTTGAGGTGAAGTGGGCACTCCCTGAAGCACCCCGAGTTGAATCATGGCCAGTTTTGAGGTTCTGAAATGGTCTCTGAGGTGAGTTGGGTGCTGCTGCTGTGCACAGCTTGATACAGAATATTTTTGTCTGTGTTTCCCCAAATGTATGCATCAATTGTACTTTTTTTTTTAAAAAAGTATACTTTCTCTCCCATTGATTAAACTCTGCTTGTGTACATTTTCAAAAATATGCATTTTTATGCACATTTTTAAATGTCTGTATTCCTCACCCACCCCAGATCACATCACATGCTCAGAAATGTAAGAACTTGGATCTCAGTTTGCATTCAGGTCTGTGTTCGGTTCTGAAAAGTGTGAACTGAGTAAATTCCGGTGAAAAATGAAGCAAACTGAAACAAATTTCTCACATCCCTAGATCAGGACTTGGAGCTGTGTCAGTGAAGGCCAACAATACTGGGCTAGATGGACCAATGGTCTAACTCAATATAAGACAATCTCCTATGTTCCTAGAGTTCTTGTCCTTCATAGTTCTTTGTCTGCTGCTGGAAAGACTGAATAAATGGAGGGACGTCCATGCCAGGCATGAATCTCTAGTTGCTGCTCAGGATCATGGTGGTCTTTGCTCCTCTTTAACGCTACTTCAAGACACACTAAGGCCACAGCTAGACCTAATGTTTATCCTGGGATCATCCAGGGTTCGCCCCTGCCTGAGCACTGGATCCCCTGTGTGTCACCTAGATGAACAGGTTTGACCCCTGGACAATCCAGGGATAAACCTCAGGTCTAGCTATGGCCCAAACCAACACTACATAATCATCACTTTGCCAGCAAAGTTGCAACTGGACCAAGATCTCACAACAGCAAAAGCACTCTAATTATAAACTATGAACAGTTTGGACTGCTTATCTTTTGCTATTTCCCCGTCCCCTTTGACTTCTAATTTTGACTTGCAAAGAAGAAGAAAAAACGGTTTGGTTAAAGAACCTCATTGAATTTTTCTTCCCAGAGTTGGCTTGGCTTTTAAAAAGGAAAAAGGAAGCAATATCAATCAAGTTGGTGGCACTTACATTTTCTAAAGACGCATGCACCTGTGGGTGAGAGAATTTCCACATTACAATCCCTGTAGGATTCTCACATCTTGTAAATGTTTTTCATTTAATAGGTACCAAAAGAAAGAAAGAAGAAAAGGGGGGGATATTTCAGGTTGCTGTAATGTTTTTGTTAACTGTATGAAGCCTTTTCATGCATGTTTTAGAAGCTGCCTTGACCCCTTTCTTTTGAGCATAAAATGAAAAGGTAATCACTCAGTCCTGAAAGCTCTTGGCCTGGCAGGCATCCTATCTGATTTCATGCAGCTTGCAATGGAGATCACTCCAAAAGCTTCTAGAGCAACCTCAGAAGTTTGTGCTGGCAAAAGCCCCACTGATCTTAGTGGAATTCATGAGAGTTGAAGTGCTTTGAAGATCAGCGTGTATAAGGACTGGTAATTGTTCCCCATATAACAGTTTGAACTGGGCTTAGCATAATAAGCGTGTTGTGGTAAGCATATTCACTTTGAACTGAGAAGTTGCTGGTTCAAATGTCATCTCATGCCAATATCATAGTGCCCTTAGACAAATCTATGGAGTGACCACACTTGGACTACTGTGTACGGTTCTGATCACTGCATCATCAAAAGGGGATATTTTCAAGCTGCAAAAGGGGCAGGAAGGGGCAACCAAAATGAGCAATGGGCTACATAACTGCCCTATGAGGGACATTTGTGGCTTAGAAAAACGGTGAGGAACCAGAGACATGAGAAGAGATGTATAAAATTATGCATGGTGTGGAGAAAATGGAAAGGGGGACGTTTTTCTCCCTCTTTCATGATACTAGGGACTCGGGGGTCATGCCATGGAGCTGGATTGGGGGAAATTCAGGACAGATAAAAGGAAGTACTTCTTCTCAAAGCACGTAGTTAAACTATGGAATTAGCAATGGAATTTGCAACCACAAGGTGTAGTAATGGTCACCAATTTGGATGGCTTTAAAAGAGGCATTGGACAAATTCATAGAGGATAAGGCTATAATTGGCCACTAGTCCTAATGGCTCCATATTACCTCCAGTAACAGAGTCAATATGCCTCTGAAGACCAGTTGCTGGGGAACATGAGCAGCAGGGTGCTGTTGTGATCAATCATGACCTAACTCCACAGGCTTTTCATCTGATCCAGCAGGTATCTTTCCCCCCTGTTTTTGTGGGCAGTAACAATCTTCTATTCTCTCACCCTTCCTACTACTTGTGAAGGAAAAGGAAAGGAACCTCTCATGTAAGCACTTGAGTCATTGCTGACTCCTAGCGGGACGCCTGCTTTCGCTGACGTTTTCTTGGCAGACTTTGTAGCGGGGTGGTTCGCCATTGCCTTCCCCAGTCGCAGTTACCTTTCCCTCAGCTAGCTGGGTACTCACTTTACCGACCTCGGAAGGATGGAAGGCTGAGTAGACCTGAGACGGCTGCTTGAGAACCAGCTTCCGCTGGGATCGAATTCAGGCCGTGGGGAGAGTTTCGGCTGCGGTAACTGCCGCTTACCACTCTGTGCCACTACTTGTGAGATGGGGATAAAATAATGGGCTACCTTATAGAAAAGCTGTAAGGAATAATATTGAGACTTGCCTACTATAACATGCTCTTTGTGAGACGACCCTTGAAAAGTACTCAGAAACTTCAATTTGTCCAAAATTGAGATGGGACAAGCATTCACATTAGGGATGCTTGGATATTCAGACACCCTCTTCAAATGAGTATAAAGAGTATTGATGCGGGCAGAGTGGAACATCCCCACATTCATGCCAGCCCTCCTGGCTTGATTTTGCTTTCACCCTACCCTTAGTCAATCTCCCCCGCTCCCAACACTCAGCTTTTTAAAAGGTCCTGAAATGGTATCCTTTCTAACCTCATAATGTCTTCCCAAGAGAAGACTAAAATAAAAGGCAAAGAGAACAAAAAGCATTTAAAAATATACTACCCACAACCTTTCAGGTCTTCCTTACAAATTATTAAAGGAAAGCAAACATTAACAAGGCTTTCCACCCCCCAGGTCACCTCTAACAGTTATAGTCCTAACCTGAAACATGGAATGAGTTGAAAAGCTGGAACAGAGCAATTAGCTGCCACAGATGTATCATGGCTTGCAATAAAAGTCAACCTACAGTAAAATACTTCAGCACTAAATTGACCAGCCCGTAATAAAGCCCCACAAGCACATCACACTTCTAAGCTCACTCTGTCATTCCCATGAATCACTGCAGGTCCTTCCACATGCCACAGTAGAAAAAAGTCCAATTCCAATGGCAGCTGGAGTTTTCTGATGTTTCAGCTATATTAAACTAGCAAAATGCTCAGCTTTGTGACAGGTGTGTGCATCTGTGTGCATCTGCCGGGGGTATCCATGTGCTTAGGGCTGAGGAAACCAGTACCAGGGGTGGGAGGTATGGATGAATGAGAAATCCATTTGGCTAACATGTGAACTTACCTATTCACTTTATTTATTTATTACATTTATATCCCGCCATTTTTCCTCCAAGGAACCCAAGGCTGCATACATAATCCTCCTCTCCTCCAAGTTATCCTCACATGGAGGTAGGTTGGGCTGAGAATCTGTGACTGGTCCAAAGCCACCCAGTGGTTTTCCATGACTGAGTGGGGACTAGAATCCAGATGCTCAGAGGTGAAGCTCACCATCAGCAGTGGGTGTAGCACAGCTTTCTCTCTCTCTTTTTCTTAAGGATTTGGGGATTATTATTTTCTAGGGCTGTGCACGGACCCCCCCCCCCCCGCTCTGGATCCCGATCTGCAACTTTCAGATCGGGTCCACTCCACTTTGGGGTGATCTGCCTCTGGTCCGCTGTGCAGCGGGGCGCCGGATCTGGATCAGAGCTCCATGTTTTCAACCCATAGACTTGCATTGAAAATGTTAAATGCCTATAACTTTTTTAGTTTTCAAGTTAGAAACATCAAAATGGGCACCATGAGAGCTTCCACATAGATCCTTATTCATGCCCATTTTGAAGGAAATCCAATCATGCCCTGAGTTTTGGTGAATTTTTAACGTTTTAACCCTCAACCATAACCCCAATAAACAAAACTGCATACATCTCCGTCACTTTTCAAGTTAGAAACATCAAAATGGGCACCATGAGAGCTTTCACATAGATCCTTATTTGTGCCCATTTTAAAGGAAATCAGATCATCCCCTGATTTTTTGGGAATTTTTAAATTTAAACATAAATCAGAATCTTCCTCTCAAGTTGACCACTTCAAAAATGAACACAGGGAGAAAAGTGTATCTGGTGCCTCTGTCTTAGTCCCCCCCTCCAACATTGGGATTGGAGGCTGCTTCACATCAGGTGATCACTTATCAACATGATTGGGAGATGAACCTGTCTATCAATACTGGGGGGGGGGGGAAGGCTACCCCCTCCCGCTTTACCCATTCAATAAAAATTAATAGCAAGCAAACTGCATGATGAGAAATTCTGAAAATTGACACAAATTACCCCCAATCATCAATCTCTAAGCACAGTAAGTTTCAGGGGTGTAGCTTTAAAAACAAAGAAGTTATAGGTGTTTCTTCGCCCAATTCAATCCTATGGGGGGAAAAGTCCAAAATGGTGGGTGGAGCTCCGCGAGTGAGCGGATCGCTCTGCAAATGGCTGAACTGCTTCGCAACACTCCATTGGCCATAAGACCCAATTCAAATTCACCTTGGGTGGAGGGAAAGCAGGCCGCTTCAGTACCGCTTCTGTGACCTGAAACGAAGCGGAGCACAGCCCTATTTTTTTTTCTGCTGCCACTGCAAGTGGCAACAGCAGCAACTATGTTGGCAGCCTAGTCACCATTTTGCATCCTTCACCATGTTCTATACTTGGCATCATATCAGGGCATTATATGTGTGTGGTAGAGTGGAAAGGAGCCACCACAAAAATGGTAGAGAAAATTTGGCAGTGGCCAAATACGCAATGTCCCCCCCCTCCCCATTGTACATTTCTCCATTGCTTTGCAGCTGCCCATGCTGCCTGAGTTTCCTGATCCAAAAAAGGAATTACCTTATGATATCTTCTCCTGGGCTTTAATTGACATGCAGGAAGCTGAGGAGGCAATGTAAGACAGGGCACACAGACAAGGGATGCATGGGTTTTGTGAAATCCCTTCTGTCTGCATATCAGGGATTGTCAGTTGCCTTTCATTCCATCTTCCACTCATTGGCCCTTTCTACACCTAACGGTTATCCCAGGAAAACGGAGGTATCGTCCCTGTCTGCTCTCGGGATCCCCTGTGTGGCATTTAGATGCACAGAAATGATTCCAGGATGATCCCGGGATATAGGGCTGGTGTAGAATGCCCATTGATTTATCAGATTTCTCCCAATTTCCTGAATTTGCTCAAAACAGTAAACCCTACCCATGAGAATTTCTCCAACATTTTCTTCTCCTTTGAATTTCTTTTCAAAAGCAAATTCTTTTCTATCAAATTGAATGTGAATGGTCAAAAAAACGTGGAAGCCTTTTTTGGCACAGCACTAGACAAAACTAAAGGGTTATCAGTAGGTTGGTGGCCACATTAGCTTCTGACCTCTGGAGATTCCAGCCATTGAGGAGCACTTCCATGCCTCTGTCTATATCCTTGTTTAGCCTCACTGTGCATTTTCATGGACACACCAGACCTGCATTCCCAGGGATGGTGGAAAATTGTAGTACAAAACCTCTAGAGGAATGTTGGGGGCGGTTGCTCTATTCCAGGTCAGACTATTTGTCCATATCACCCAGAATTGTCTACTCTGGTTGGCAGCGACTCTTCTGAGGGCTTTCTCATCACTTGTTAGTGAACCTTCTAGTTTGAGACATCAGTGATTGAACCTGAGACCTTCTGTCTGCAAAGCAAGTGCTCTACTATGGGCTATGGCTCCTCCCTGCCATCTTGGTAACTTGGCGTTGTATATGAAGTGACACAAAGGCCGTTGCTAGATGAGGGTTTAGTCCGGGCTGATACCTGGGCTCACCCCTGTGTGTCCAGATGACACACAGGGGATCCCGGGGTCAGCCCGGGCTAAACCCTCCCTTGGCCCAGGATAACCAGCACAGTTTGTTGCCAGGTATTTCTGCAGCCCTGGGCTGAGCCAGGGGCTGCGGAAGGTCTAGCCCTTTCCGCAGTTTTTCCCGGCTATGCAGCTTACTCCACAGGAGCACTGTGCCCATCAGGTCGGGGGGGGGGGAATCACGGGGAGAGGGAGATTGGGTCCAGGGGGGAAATGCGAGGGGGAGAGATCAGGGCCAGGGGGAAGAGCGGATCCGGTGGGAGAGATGGGGGGGGAAGAGCAGAGCCAGGGGACATCAGGGGGGAATCGTGGCCATGGGGCTATGGGGGGGATCAGAGATCGTGCGCGGGCGGGGGGGGCATCAGACATTGGGGGGAAATTGGGGGCAGGGAGGAGCAGGGAACCTTTTTTTAAAAAAGCAAAAGCCTACCTTATCATTGGTGCAGTCCTGCGCACATGGCCCCTTTAAGGTTGAAAAAATGGCCAACGTGACGGGGCTTTCCTTTACCCCGTCGCTTGTCACATGTGGACAGGAGCCACAGCCCGCACTACTTCTAGCATGGGCTGGCCCCTCCACACGCCAGGATTTAAAGGTAGGCCTAGCAAAGCCCATAGTTACACTGTGGTAAACATGACAATAGTAAAGAAGAAGAAAGTCTTCCGTATTTATTAGCTAGAGTATCAGGGAATCACATTATTTTAAAAGAAGTTGAAAACTTGAGTGTCTCCAGTAGAGTGTGGCCAGGATGGTGAGGAGTCTGGAAATCAAGTCCTACAAGGAATGGTTGAAAAAGCAGGTATGTTTAAGCTGGAGAAAAAAGGACTAAGAGGAGAGGTGGTAGCTGTCTTCATATATCTGAAGGGCTGTCATGCAGAAGGCAGAACAGACTTGTTTTTCTGTTGCTACATAAGAAGAATTGTACGGGATTAGGTCAAAGGCCTCTGTGAGTCCAGCATTCTGTTCTTATAATAGTCAACTTGATGATCATGGAAAGCTCACAAGCAGAACAGGAGCACTCCCACTCATTTTTCCTTGCAAGTAGTATTCAAAGGCATATTGCAAAATACAGGAACTGGTATTTGAAAAGCAGGACTAGAACCAAGGGGTTGAAATTGCAGGGGAGCAGATTTCAGCTAAATATTAAGGTGAACTTCCTAATGATAAGAGTTGTTCAATGGTGGAACAGGCTACCTTGGGAGGTGGTGGGCTCTCCTTCACTGGAGTTATTTATTGTAGTTGCATCTTGACTTGCAGGTCTTGCATTGAGCAGGGAGGGAGGGGGTCTAACTGACCTCCATGGTCCTTTCCAATTCTGTGATTCTACCTGTTTTGCCCTTTCTGTAAAATCAAGACACTTTACTGCAGCCTTACAACAAACTTTACTGCAGTATGTCTTACACACACGTAATAGATGGTAGTATTAAAGAGAGAAGAGGAAAAGAACAATCGGGAGGGGAACAGTGTTTTGCACGCATTCAGAATGTGTGGTTTTTTCCTTTGCCAATTTAGTTATATCAGAATATTAATGAAGATTAGCACCTTTTGACTACGGATGTTTCAGAAATAATTGACAGTGCAATTACTTCAGCCTCCTTTTTATAATTTCCTTTTTCTGTTTTTGAAAATAAGGAATTAATTTCTACTAGAAAAACGTTCTCTGGGCACATGATTTGGCTGGAAACATCTAGAACTTCTATTACAAATCTTCTTAATACCTGAGGTTTTATTTCCATTTTTTTGCAGCTCATTATGCTAAGAGAATATGTAGTATGTCAGTTGTCAGACATTTAAAATGCTAGGAATTATGCAGAGATGTAACCATATAATCCCAAATAGATATGAACTACAATTCTGCACACACTTACATGGGAGTAAATCCCATTGAACCCTGGGTCTTACATCTGAGTAAAGATCCATAGGATTGACTGTTATTTTATAAAATGTTTATATTCATAGTTGTGTTACCTTAAAATAAACCTAATATACCATAATATAACTTTCATCATTATATTGAATGTTAATTTTGAATCATAATAGATTGTTGGGACCTTGCTGGACCTACCTGATAATCCATGTGGGAGGAATCACAGCCGTGGGGGGTGGGGTAAATCGGAGCCAAGGGGGAGTGGGGAACCCTTTTTTTTTTTAAAAAAAATTACCAGTTCATGGTGTGCTCCTGCGCACCCGGCCCTTTAAAAATAAAAAATGGCGGACGCATTGGGTCCTTCCTGCAGCCCGTCACTTGTAGCGTGGGCTGGCCACAAGTGATGGGCTGCAGGAAGGACCCAATGCATCCGCCATTTTTTTATTTTTAAAGGGCCGGGTGCGCAGGAGCACACCATCAACTGGTAAATGCGTTTTTTTTTTTTAAAAAAAAGGGTTCCCCACTCCCCCTTGGCTTCGATTTACCCCCCCCCCCCGGCTGTGATTCCCCCATCTCCGGTCCCCCCCCGCGATCTCCAATTTCCCCACCCTGGCTGCGATTCCCCCCATCTCTGGTTCCCCCCCCCCGATCTCCGATTTCCCCACCCTGGCCACGATTCCCCCCATCTCCGGTCCCCCCCCTGCGATCTCAATTTCTCCAGCCTTCAGGAAATCACATGTTTCTCCCCCCTCACCCGATGGGGGCCCTAAGGCCCTATTAACACTTGCATTAAAAGGGCTTTTAAAGTCCCCATTGGGGAGGGGGAGAAATGTGCCATTTCCCCATTGCTGGGGAAATTGTGTATTTACCCCTGCAGCATCAATGCAATTAACACAGTGGGGGTAAAGGGCACGATCCCAGAAGCCAGGGTGGAGCCACGCGCAAGCACTCTCGGTGGCTCGCACGCATTCAGGTGTGGGTCCATCCTTGCACTCGGCCTGTCCACTTGGGCCCATGAGGGCTAGATGTGGGGGCGTCTGCTGCCCTCACTGACCCAAGTTGATACTTGCAACATTCCTACAGGCATCTTAAAAGTAACAAAATTAATAACAGAAGTTTGTCTTTCCACACTACCCCTGAGACCTAGCTGGCTTCTCTTACTCATATTAACTCTCCATTCACCACAGTTTATGTTTACATGCATTTTTCACAATCTTAAATGAATCTTTAAATACAATGCAAATCCTATGCAGCTCATAGGATCAAATCAGAATGAGCAGTTTTCAATGAAAATCTTTTGAATAGCCCATTACCCAGTACCCGGCCAGCCATACTCACATGTATAGACAGGCCTTCAATTTTGGTTGTGATTGTGTTTAATTGGGTTGTTATTGCTCTTTTTCCTATACAATTTGGTTCTGGGTTTTTTTTAATGATCATATGCTCATATGGTTCCTCTCCTCAGTCCAGCTACCAACATAGTGAATCTTCTTAGAAAAATTGTTTGCATGCTGATCAGGTTTTTGTTGGGAAGAATGAAGCAGAGGGAGACTTTAGTAAACACCTTCTCCTCGTAACAGCTGATTTCTGTAATTCCTGGTTGTTGTTTAAGAGGCCATATATGCAAATCTGGAAGCTGCATGCATGCACAATTGGACTGGAATCATGGAGTGCATCTCCACGGCCTTAGCTAGACCTAAGGTTTATCCCAGGATCGTCCCGGGGTCGTCCCTGCCTGCTCCCGGGATCCCCTGTGTGTAATTTACATGAACAGGGATGACCCCGGGATGATCCCGGGATAAACCTTAGGTCTAGCTAAGGCCCAAATAGTTTTGGGCGTTTTATTGATGATAAAGGAGTTGAAGCATTTTCCTTTGGTTTATTTTCAAAGCCAACTTTATATTTTCCAGAGGGATAATAATAATAATAATAATAATAATAATAATAATAATAATAATAATAATTTTATTTCTTACCCGCCTCTCCATTTTGAGCGAGGTGGGGAAGAACAGTACGTATAAAATACATAAAACTACTGATTAAAAACATACTATGCATTGTTAAAACATCCTAAAAAGCATCCTAAAAGCATCCTAAAATTCCACTGGATAGTGATGCAACAGCAGTCCACTATAGTAAGAAAAGAAAAGAAAAGAAAAAAGGAATATATAGCACATTTTAAGTGCCAACAACAGTCTTTTTTTCTTTTTCTTTTCCTTTTTTTCTTTCTTTTTGCATCAGGTTCTATGAACTAAATCTGATCATGAAGTCTTGGCCAATGCTAGTGGGCTCCCATCCATGAAAGCTTATGTTACAACAAATATATTAGCCTTTACATTGCAAAGAAGACCTTTTGCTGTTCTTATATTTTCTGTTTCAAGGATGAGTGATTAAAAAAAGTCTCGTCTTTAGTGTCAAAATGCATTCAACCCCTGAAGAAAACACGATGCCAACAATCTTAATTACCATTTTTCGACTTGGCAGAAGGCCGTGCTGAATTTATTTATTTATTTTTGTATTAGTGATGCCTTTTGTATTAGTGATGTCTTTTGCGATGACTCACAGTCACTATTTCATGGCAGTAAGTGAAATCTTCATTAGCAATAAGCGATAACAGCAGGCTTGAATATCTCCAGAAAGAGATCTTTATCAAGCATGCCAAGAAGGTCAGGAGGAGGAGGAATTGCTCCTCATGTTGGATTTCCACTGTTTGTCACATCAAATTAAGTTCATCCTGAAGGTTTTGTTTCCTATTATATAGCAGGTATCACAGAATCATAGAATAGCAGAGTTGGAAGGGGCCTAGAAGGCCATCGAATCCAACCCCCTGCTCAATGTAGGAATCAACCCTAAAGCATCTCTGACAGATGGTTGTCCAGCTGCCTCTTGAATGCCTCTAGTGTGGGAGAGCCCACAACCTCCCTAGGTTACTGGTTCCATTGTCATACTGCTCTAACAGTTAGGAAGTTTTTCCTGATGTCCAGCTGGAATCTGGCTTCCTTTAACTTGAGCCCATTATTCCGTGTCCTGCACTCTGGGAGGATCGAGAAGAGATCCTGGCCCTCCTCTGTGTGACAAACTTTTAAGTATTAGAAGAGTGCTATCATGTCTCCCCTCAATCTTCTCTTCTCCAGGCTAAACAGGCCCAGTTCTTTCAGTCTCTCTTCATGGGCTTTTGTTTCCAGACCCCTGATCATCCTGGTTGCCCTCCTCTGAACACGCTCCAGCTTGTCTGCATTCTTCTCGAATTGTGGAGCCCAGAACTGGACACAATACTCTAGATGAGGCCTAACCAGGGCTGAATAGAGAGGAACCAGTACCTCACGTGATTTGGAAGCTATACTTCTATTAATGCAGCCCAAAATAGCATTTGCCTTTCTTGCAGCCATATCACACTGTTGGCTCATATTCAGCTTGCAATCTACAACAATTCCAAGATCCTTCGTTTGTAGTATTGCTGAGCAAAGTATCCCCCATCTTGTAAGTGTGCATTTGGTTTCTATTTCCTAAATGTAGAACTTGACATTTATCCTTATTAAATTTCATTCTGTTGTTTTCAGCCCAGCACTCCAGCCTATCAAGATCACTTTGAAGTTTGTTTCTGTCTTCCAGGGTATTAGCTATCCCACCCAATTTTGTGTCATCTGCAAATTTGATAAGCGTTCCCTGCACCTCCTCATCCAAATCATTAATAAAAATGTTGAAGAGCACTGGGCCCAGGACTGAGCCCTGCGGTACCCCACTCGTTGCCTCTCCCCAGTTTGAGAAGGTTCCATTGATAAGTACTCCAATTCTGTAGCCAACTGTGAATCCAGCTAATAGTTGTTCCATCTAGCCCACTTTTAGCTAGTTTGTTAATCAGAATATCTTGGGGCACTTTGTCAAAAGCTTTGCTGAAGTCAAGATATATGATATCCACAGCATTCCCACAGTCCACAAGGGAGGTTACCTGATCAAAAAATGAGATCAAATTAGTCTGACAGGATTTTAGACAAACAATGCATCACGTGATAAATTGTTCCTGGACTCCATGATTCCAGACTGCTGTTGGGTATCCCATGGGAGAAGAAAATTATACACAAAGAAAACTGTTTTAGGTAGGAGGCTAGACTAAAACCCTTCTCCACGATGTCTACCTGTATAGATAAAGGGAGTTTGTTTGGCAGGGGAAGATTTCAGTCTCCTAGTTCCAAAGTGGTACAACAGCTGCACCATGTGATTCTCCTAACGATGAGAGTACTATACTATAATAAAGTTGTGTTTATGTGGATTATTGAGGGATTCTGAAGAGCGTTTTTACCACTAACTACTGTGTATATGAGATTTGCACTACATTTTCACCAATAATAGTAGTGGGGGTAGGTCCTTTGGGAGGTCAAAGCATTTCATCAATTTCCCTTAATGACCTTCCTAAATCTGTTTGTCTCAAATTTCAGCAAAGTCCAGAGTGTTTCCCCTTTCTTCATTTATTTACTCTAAAATAAACCAAAGTATAGCTTTGGCGTGATTTGTTACAGTAGAACATGGTATCCACGGTTTCAGGTTCGGAGGCAATCCAGGCTGAGCAACAAATTATTCAACTTGAGGACCTAGTGCCAAATCAACAGCTGTATAGAACCTGATGAAAACCACCGTCCAATTGTTCCCCCTGACTCTCCAAGTTGGGGTCTGTAATACCACCTTCCAACCCAGCAACTCTTTTGTAAACTGCCGTAATGACAAATAGAGGAAGGCCCTACCATTAAGCTTTCAAATGTAACTTATAGGTGGCTTATTTGAAGCCACTTGTTTTTTAAAAAAAGTTCTCTCTTCATAATTGGAAAGAAACATTGAAGCAATTTTTAAACATCCAAATAATAAGTTTGGTCCATGTATGAATGCATCCAATAATTATACTTTAGGGGAACTGAACTTCTTTAATTTTTTGTTTATTTGCCTTTGATGCTGAAAACTACTTTATTACTGATGTCAGCCAGCCTATCAGTATTAATCACAAATGTTTCATTCATATCCTTACAGGCTTTCAAAAAAAAGCTACATCCAACTAAAACTTTGAATTATGAAGCTTATTCGACTTTTAATCTTCCATTGTAGGTTGAGCTGCTAACACCAGCGAGGGCTTTGTTTCTAAAATTTGGGGAGATTTGCTGCTTCTGTATGCATCTGATATAAGTCGGTGCACTACACATACATTATAAGTAGCTACAGACAGTCTCTCTTAGCCAACTGACAAGGCGTGTGATACTTGCGGGAAGAACTAGCATTAATCATACTTAAATATCTATGCATTAATAAACATCACAAAGCTGTTTTATATCGGATAAGATTATTTTGTATATATGCTCTGAGCAGGATATGACACATTGAAAATGTTTTGAAAACTGTATATGGAGTGTATTCTGGGACCCAACAGTTGTCACCTCTGTTATAAACCATTTTAAAGCAGTAGTGTAGACCCTGCCTGAATTTTATGCAGTCAGCCATATTGTCCTGTTGGCAACAAATACGTAATTCTGGATACTCAGGAAAAATATGTAGTTATTTAGTTTCAATAAATATACCCCTCACTCATCATGGTCAACATTTGGCAGTTTATAAAATAATAAAACATAGATTTTTTTTTTTAAAAAAACCCAAATAGTTTAAACAACAACAGTACAGAATGAATAAATAAAATAAAATCAGCAACAATAAAACAATACCTACAGCAGAAAATTACATACTGATAATCTTAAAATTGAAAACAAACTGAAAACAACCTTAAGAAGCTCTTAAAATGCCTGGGAGAATAAAAAGGTCTTCAGCTGGTGACAAAAGGATAACAATGTAAGTGCCAGGCGAGCCTCTCTAGGATGGGCATTCCACAATCGGGGCACAAAGCCTGAAATGGCCTTTTCTCTGGTAGTCACTCACCCAACCTTACCTGGCGGGGGGAACCTCAGAAGGGCCGTGCCATGACACAGGCTCTGAACCAGGTCTGTCTGTGGCTACTCCCTGCTCAAGCCAAGCACCACCACTTGATACACCTGAGGCGAGACCAGCTGCATTCAAGAGGCAGCTGGACAATCATCTGTCAGGGATGCTTTAGGGTGGATTCCTGCATTGAGCAGGGGGTTGGACTCGATGGCCTTGTAGGCCCCTTCCAACTCTGCTGTTCTTTGATTCTATGAAACACCGCCTTCCTCCAAACTATGTGGAGGAGAAGGATTTCAATATATAAAATACGCTGTGAATTATATGTACTGAGGTGAATTCTTGTTGGAATGGGTGTTAAATGTAAATAACTTCAGATGATAAATGCCAAACAGACACATGGGATTTTTGTGGTAGTTAAAACAAAATAATTAAAAAATATTTTTAAAAGTTCACAAGCTTGGTTTCAAATCAAAACATTTCAAAACCTTTTTGAAACCTTTCATCCAGTCCTTTCATTCATTCACATACACGCTTTCCTTTCTCTCACACATTCACTCTTGAACTTTCTTTATTATCAGTATTGATTAATATACACCAACTATCAGCACACCACCCTCAAAAGACACCACTCTCTACACTGAACCTCAAATTCTCCAGAACCCAAGTACTCTACACACTAAGGGCTAAAGCACTAAAGGCTGAAGACTCTAAGGCCATAGCTAGGCCTAAGGTTTATCCCTGGATCGTCCAGGGGTCAAACCTGTTCATCTAGGTGACACACAGGGGATCCAGTGCTCGGGCAGGGGCGAACCTTGGATGATCCCAGGATAAACCTTAGGTCTAGCTGTGGCCTAAGAGTACCTAAAAGTCTCCTCTCCATCCCCGCAGTCATTCCCTTATATATCACTCCTCCCCCTCCCAAGACATTCTAACTCCACCCACTCAGGTCAACATTCTAAACACACCACAGACATACATTAGGGAACTGACTTGTGGGGTGTAATGCCACAGGCCTTTGAATGTGACCTTAGGATCCAGGCAGGTAAATATGAAAGAAAGTGGTATTTCAGTTAATCTGGCCCCAAGCTGTTTAGGGCTTTATTATGGGTTAAGATTGGCACTTTGAATTGGGACCAGAAACAGACAGACAACCAATGTAGATGAAAAAGCACTGGACAGGGGACACCCACCCCCCTTCAGGGGGGAACTTCTTGTGCTGGGCTTGGGGGGAAAAATTCATCCCCTTTGGAAGTCAAGGCCTCATGGCCAAGTGTTGTCTATAATTGTGAGGTGAACTCTCCTGCCTCTCACTGCATGACAATCAAATGTTTGAAATCATTGTGCCAAATTATTGTAGCTGTAGTGTTGATGGCGATACTAGGATGTTCTATAATGTATGCATGTGAGTAGTCTTCATTTGATTTACAGGACAGGCCTAAGAGATTTTCCAGTTTGAAGTGAAGGACAAGTTGGCACCTTTTCCCATCCCATATGCCAAAGTCTACTTGGCAGCTGTATTTTACTTCAACATTGATGACTGTTCAGTGTCCTCCTTTGTGCCTGGGGGCAGGAAACTAGTTTAGGAGTACAGAGCCAGTCTGCATGGTACACATAGCTCTATCCACTTCTGGACCTCAGATTCTGCCACCTGAGGTAGATGCCTCACTCTGCCTAACAGTAAGGCCGGCCATGATGATGTACATATAGCAAAATAAGGTGGTGATGGCCAGTAGCTATATGGCTTAATAAAGGATTAAACAAATTCATAGATGGTAGGTGTCCTCACAATGATTAGCCTTTAAATGGGACTTCCATATTCAGAGTCAGCATCTCTTTTAATACCAAATGCTGGGGACCAATTTGGATGAGGGCGTTTTCTTCATGATCTGCCTGTAAGATTGCTGGCTGACCACTGTTGGAAACAGGATGCTAAACTACAGAGACCCTTGATATAATCCACCGCACCCCACCTCAAAGGCTCAGGGTGGGTAACAATAGGAACCTGTGTGTTACACCCAAGGTAAGAGATCTGAGTTACAGCCAGCCTTTATGTTTTAAGAAATGGGGGTCAGCCTTTGTTTCTTTGCCCCAGAAGGCCAGGTATAATCTGATACCTGCAACACCAATAAGTGACTAATTCATTCAGTCTGCAGACCTCGAGGCCATGACATTGGGCTTAATCTTTGTATTCCCTCTCCTGCTGCTCCTGCTTTTTGTACCATCCAGCCTGGTGAAGTGTGGATGGAGACTCCACTCTTTAGGGGCATTTTGGTTAGTCCTAATTAAGGTATTGCCTAACTGTTGATGCTACATTTTTATTCTCATGAACCAACATGGCTTGCTTTCTTTTCTTTTGCTTTTAAATCATCCTTAAATTGATTAAAAGCTGATCCTATCACTTTGATATGGAACGTAACACCAATGTGAATCAATCAATCAATCCTTTATTTACAGTCAATAGACCAGAAAAAGAAAGGTACAGTTATTTCAAGCAAAAGGTCACTAAGATAACCTAGGCATATAAAACATATCATAAGTAATACATTTTAATACATAAAAATCAAGGGTAAAAGGGAGTAAGATCAGAGCAAGGATGGGACATGTGTTAACATTAGATCTGAATTAAGAAAATGTGAATTAAGAAAAGGTTTACACTGTTCCTTTTGTCAATGAGTGAGTGGCAGCATGTTGCTCCAATTGCACTTGGTCCGTAGCTAGACCTAAGGTTTATCCCAGGATCATCCCGGGTTTGTCCCTGCCTGAGCGTGGATGCCCTGTATGGCACTTAGATGAACAGGTTTGACCCCACATTCCAAATTTCCATGCATTTTCCTACTAAAAGGAGTCTTTAGTTTTAGTTTTTGAAGAGATTTTCATCCTGAAATCATGCTAAATCTATAGTTGTTACACTTCTGTTTTAATTGGAAACACCTCTGGATGAGTAGGATTTAAAACGTTCTGGCTTTGCTAAGCCTGCCAGAAATGCATAATGATGATATCTGAGAGATCAAGGTGGAACAAATTGTGGATTATTTTTCTTAAAACAGCTTTCCCTTAAGAAACAACTCCTGTTCATAAGTATAGGAGCAAGGCACTTGGCTTTCATTAAACCAACTAGAAGTGTCAGCAAAGTGCACAAAGAGCCCAGTTTACTTGTCTCCTAGATGAAACCATAGAAGTGCTTTCTGTGTTAACAGGAAACAAGGGAAGAAACCTCCAGAGGCAAAGAAGTATATTTTTGCAGTAGAGTTAGGAGGCTATAGTAAAAAAAAATAAAAAAATGATTGTACTTAAGAGTGACCCTGAAGAAGAATTCAATTTGAAACATGTCAGGCTCAATAAACATATTTATGTGGAGGTTTCCTCCCTTCTCTTCTCTCATTTGGCGCCTTTTTGCTTTTATTTTTCTGTGTTTAAAGGTATAGGATAATTTCCCTCTTATGATGGAACTACCATGGCTTTCTTTCTAACATGAGACAAAGGCAACAGAAGCTGAGGGCCTTGCTAGATGAAGGGTTAGCCCAGTGCAAGCCCCAGGCCCGCCCCTGTGCGTCCAGATGATGCAGACGGGATCCCGGGCTCAGGCAGGGGTAACCCTCCCTTGGCCTGGGATAACAGGCACCGCTTGTGGCCCGGTATTTCCCGTGGTCTCGGGATGAGCCCGAGACTGCAGGTGTGTAGACCGGTCCGCCGCTATTCCTGGCTACCGCAATTACTCACGAGTAGACATGAAAAGTGGTGGATGGGGCGCAGCGCTCCACAGGAGCGCTGCGCCCATTGGGGGTGGGGGAGAGATCAGGGGTGGGGAGATCGAGGGGGGGAAGCGGGGATCATGGGGGAGGGGAAGCGGAGATTATGGGGGGAGATCATAGGGAGAAGCGGGGATTGCAGGGGGAATTGTGGCCAGGGTGGGGAAATCGGGGGGTGGGGGTTGATGGAAACGGGGATTGGAGCTGCATCCCATCTGCATACTAAGGACACTTCAGCCCAGTCGCTCAGATGACTTCCACCACCAGCAGCTTCATGTTGATGTTAAGCAGCATGGGAGACAAGATGTAACCCTGTGGCACCCTAGAATTGGTACAAGAAGGAAGGGCCTGTGCTGTTCAAGTTCAATAGTCTATTTCTTCATTTACTTCTTTAAGTTGGAATACTACGTTTACAATACTAGGCAGTACTGACTGGTGATAATCAAAATCTCAGTCTGGCTTTCTTAGCTTGTTTGAAGGCCTCTTTAATTAGCCGTTTGTTCAGCTACTCACAGCAGAGACTTTTTCCTACTGGATCCGTGGCGTCGTAAATCACTTTCTTCTTTTTGAAGACAAAGTATTTATGTTCTTTAGATAAGTATTCTTATCAACGTTGTCCTGAGCTGCAACTGTGTGAACGACGTGGAAGTGGGAGAACCGCCCCACCCTACCGGTATGGGGGAGGGCAATACTTTCTCTGATGTACTTTCTGCCCGAATGACCGACTTGTCTCAAAATTACTGAAAGTCAGCAAAAACATTGACATAGAGACCTCCGGGGAAGAGAACCATCTCAAGGTTAAAACCAATTAAGCAATCCAGTGTTGGAGAGTTAAAACAACAACTTTAAAAGTAGAAAAAGTTTTTAAAAGCTTAGCAAGATTAAAATAGCACAAGAGCGTTTCACACCCTGCTCCTCACGCTGCCGTCTTCCGTCCGAGTGTCCTGTTCAAGTTGATCATTGTTGGAAGCAGATTGCAGCAATAAGTGGACCTGTTGTCTGATGTACCAGGGCTCTTTTTTATGTTCTGTGTACATTATATCTGATTTTTCCAGTAAAGACAAATACTGTTCAACAAGTGCATGGTACAGTAGTTGTCGTTGTTGTTGTCATCAAAGAATCTGAGTGTCATCCTTCCCACTGCAAATAACTCTGTTCGAATGTATTTGCTAATCTTCTTAACAGATTCCCTGTCACAGACGCTTGATCTTCCTATGGTGGCAGTTATACTTTGAAGTCTAAAGGCAGTGGGTGGGAGGGTGGAAAGAGAGCTCACAAAATTTGCTTTACCCCATATATGTTACAGGCATACAGCTTATACGCAAACATATAATCATAGAATCATAGAATAGCAGAGTTGGAAGGGGCCTATAAGGCCATGGAGATCAACCCCCTGCTCAATGCAGGAATCCACCCTAAAGCATCCCTGACAGATGGTTGTCCAGCTGCCTCTTGAATGCCTCTAGTGTGGGAGAGCCCACAACCTCCCTAGGTAATTGATTCCATTGTCGTACTGCTCTAACAGTCAGGAAGTTTTTCCTGATGTCCAGCTGGAATCTGGCTTCCTGTCACTTGAGCCCGTTATTCTGTATCCTGTACTCTGGGAGGATTGAGAAGAGATCCTGGCCCTCCTCTGTGTGACAACCTTTTAAGTATTTGAAGAGTGCTATCATGTCTCCCCTCAATCTTCTCTTTTCCAGGCTAAACATGCCCAGTTCTAACATGCAGCCTCCCGTCAATCAGTTCTGTGTCAAACACAAGGTTCCGTGGAGATACTTACAATGAATGCTGCAGTCTTCAGCACTGGGTATTTCTAAGGGGACAATTTGTTTGGCCATCCAAAGAAACATAGTTATTGATCATTATTACAAAGACAATCTTGCGGCAAAGTTACTGTCGTCATTTCCCTCCCCCATCACCCTCAAATAGTCTAGTTTGTAGATGACACTGTGTACTAAATGCTGTACCCACTCAGTGAGCCAGAAATACAATCCCATCTCTTTTCATTGTAATTAAAAGAATTAGGTTTTTAAAAAATTATTATTATTCACAGGCACTGGAGTAGAATAAACATTGTCATGGCTGAAGTTGCTGGAAGTCCTTTCACATTTGCAGAAAACAATGAAAAGGCCCTAAAAGGAAAGCTGAAATTGGATTGTTGCCGGCTATGAGACCGGGGAGATTGTTGTGAGGACAGAGCTTATTTATAGCTACAGCCACAATCACACACTCTTATTTGGCATTGACTATGCCTAGGGTGACCATATGAAAAAGAGGACAGGGCTCCTGTATTTTTAACAGTTGTATTGAAAAGGAAATTTCAGCAGGTGTCATTTGTATATATGGGGAAATTTCCTCTTCATCACACCAGTTAAAGCTGCAGGTGCCCTGCCCTCTTTTAAATCTGGTCACTCTAGTATAGCTCCTGCACCTTTAACTGTTGTGATGAAGAGGGAATTTCACCAGGTTCTCCATATATACAAATGACACCTGCTGAAATTCCCTTTTCTATGCAACTGTTAAAGATACAGGAGCCTTGTCCTCAACAATTCCGCTCCTTAAAAACACACCCACAGAACACCGGATTCAAAACGATGGATGAAAATACATGTTGCAGTTTGAGCAGTGTGCTTTCACATAACCGGAAGAACCGTACTTTCTGCGCACCAAAATATTTCACTTCTTTTGACTAAGAAGCGCAATTAAAGCAGGGTGCATGTGAGTACTTCACAATAAAAGCAGATTATAAGCTGGAAAACTTCGGAGTCCTTTGCACACAATTCACAGTGATTGCACAGTATAACGCTGGTGTGATGAAGCTCTAGAGCTAAGCCAAAATTCTCCCCACTGCCACTTCACCTAGTGTTGTGCTGGAAATTTCTCTTACAAAAATTTTGACCATTCTCATTCAGTTTGAAAGAAAATAAATTGCTTTTGAAAAGAAATCAAAGGAGAAGAAATGTTGCAGAAATACTCATGGGTTTGGTTCGGGGTTCTTATGTTTACCTTACTTATAAGATGGTTGAGGATCTGTGTGTGAGTGTCCTGTCCTTCATTGTACAGTCATCTCTCTCTTACATAGGGTGACCATAAAAAAAGGAGGACAGGGCTCCTGTATCTTTAACAGTTACATAGAAAAGGGAATTTCAGCAGGTGCCATTTGTATATATGGAGAACCTGGTGAAATTCCATCTTCATCAGAACAGTTAAAGGTGTAGGAGCTATACTAGAGTGACCAGATTTAAAAGAAGGCAGGACACCTGCAGCTTTAACTGTTTTGTGATAATGAGGAAATCTCATCAGGTTCCCCGTATATACAAATGACACCTGCTGAAATTTCCTTTTCAATGCAACTGTTAAAGATACAGGAGCCCTGTCCTTCTTTTCATATGGTCACCCTATCTTACAGTCTATAGCCTCCTCCCTTAGGACCTTTTCAGATCACGAAGTGCAAGCAGCCTGGTAGACTATAGAGCAATGGTGAGATGTCTAACAGGAAGAAAAATAAAGGCAATACCCTCAGCCACCTCACAGTGATTAGTTAAGGTCAAAACCACCACCTGCATGCATTCAAAATATATTATAAACTGCCCTGAGAATGAATGGAAACCCTTTTCATGGCAGTCTTACCTCCTAGAAATAAAAGGATATGTTTCAGAACTTTCTCTACATTTTCTTCACCATTGTTTTTTGTGGTGGCTGCATTCGCTCCCCTCAGTGCCCTGTAGTCATGCTAGGTATATGGGGCATTGTGGAGGATGCAAAACAGGGGCTAGGGTGCCAACACACCACTTGCAGTGGCAGTGCAAAAACTAAACAAAATGAAAAACCTTCGGGAAAAAAAGAAAGAAGCTGATCTACTACTCTTGCCAAAGGTGACTGGCAAGTGAGAAATTGTTGGAGAATTTCTCCTCCCCCTGGAGAAATTCAGTGAAATTGTTCCCCCAATTTCTCTATCTCCAAATAGGGTGGAGAATTCTGAAAGGCCGCTTGTGCACAGCTTTAACTTCACCATCCTGGGGCAAAGATTTTTGGGGCCATGGAGGGCATGAACAGAAACAAAGTCTGGAGTAAAATTAGCAGCAGTAGCAATCACATTGCTGGCCGCTGCTGGCTGCCGTATGACGATGTCACCTAAAGCCAAATCAGAATGAGGATGATGTTTTTTACTTTCAATTAGGAGTCTGCTTGATTAAAAATAATAAAAATAAAATAGTGCCTACCAACCATTGGAAGAACAATTGCGTTCACTAGGATCACCAAATGAACAGCAGCAAGAATTGGTGGGCAGTGAACACAGTTCCACACAACCTTTCCTACCCTTTTGCAACACATATTCTAAGAGGATCATTACACCGGGGGAAATCGTGTTTCCTTACCGTCACTTCTCTGCCTGCACTTTTGTCTCTCATTACTTCGTATTTTGAAAGAGGAAGTAAACAACCTGCACGTGGCCGATTCAGTGGGCTATTTTGATTGTGCTGCTTCTCCGCCACACAGCAGGAGAAAGCAGTAACTTCCATGTTTAAAAATAAGTCAGACTTACTAGGGTGTTTTGGGGGGTTTTGTGGTGCGAAGAAGGCTAGAAGGATCGGGAGGTGCATGGGAGGCAGACAACGTCATGAGAGGGACCCACGAAAATCCATGAGTACTCAGCAACGAGCAGGCAATAAAACACTCATCTGATGGAGCTATAAAAAGAAGTTCTGTCTCGGCTGTAATAATTGATGAATCAATGTCAAGAATCAATGGCGGCTCATAGCTGCAAACGATGCTGAAAAAGGCAGAAGGGGAGAGGGGAGATTCCTCCACTACAAAGCACATTGAAAATCAAAATGAGAGAACCTTCAGCACAGTCCTAATTAAATCTGCCACAGTGTACTAAAGCAACAAGTGACAAGTCAAACTGAGGCTGTCATGGCAGAGTTTATAATAGGTTGTTATTCATAGAGGCTTTGGAGACTGGGTCAGATGACAGTTTTGACCTCAAAATGCCTGGCTTGCTCAGTGTCTTCCAGAAAAAGAAAGAATAACAAAAGCAAAGAAAGGCTGGAAACTCAAAGATCTTGAAATATTTATTGTTAAAAGCAAGTAAAGGGTAATGGTTAGAAAAATATAAACATGTAAAAGTCAGCAGCTCTCAAGAGCCAGGTCCACACAAATCAGTCAATAAATGTGCCATTCCACTGTCAGACTTCTCTGAAAGATTGCAAGAGATGTTGGTTAGAATTTAAAGGAATGAAAGGTGACACTGATTTCCAAAAAAGTCAAAGAGAAACTGGCCCTGATAATTGCGACTGACAGCATATCCACCATCTGGCGTAGGAAAGCAAACCAACAATAGAAGGAGCAGAGCCAGCTCTACAAAAATGATTCGGTGAATCCGAAGTTGCACTATGGCAAAACCAGAGGGCACTCTAGAATTATGGCGCGAGTTCTAGATGGAATAATCTGGCAATGGGCAGCCTTTACATTCTACAGATCTGCCTTGTTCTGTAACCACATGCATGTGTTAGTGCTATGTTGGCTACCACATGAGAATGTATTCTGGTGCTCTAGTGCTGTGCAAAGTAGCTCCCCTCCCACTAGGTTTTTTATAACCTAGTGCAGGGGTATTCAACTGTAGGCTTGTGGGCCAGATCTGGCCTGCTTGGAGTCCCAACCCATGCCCCTTTCCCATGGACACTGATTGATGGATTCCCAGCTTTTGCACCACCACACCCAAGAGGTTGAAATCCCTCTCCTAAAGCTTAGTTACTGGCAATAAGAGCCTCAAGTTAAAATATGCTGGTGTTTTGGCTCTGCTCCTTTGGTGACACCCCTCTGAAAGGGAATATAACCCTTATGTTGAAATAGGTTCCCCACCCCTGCTCTGGTGTTTGATGGTGGACAATAGGGCTCTGACATAGTAGGATGGAATCCTGGGAATTGCTGGCATACTCTCTCTCTCTCTCTCTCTCTCTCTCTCTCTCACACACACACACACACACACACACACACACACACACACCCTTTGTATTCCTTAAATGTAAGTAACATTTCCTTGCTCCGTTCATTCATCCCCATAAAAGCTCTTTGAGATAATTAATTTCTATTTCACAGCTGCTGAGGTTGGATTAGAACCTGGATCTTCTAACATTTTAAGTGTAATGCACCACTCACTGGATTTGAATGGCATCTATGCCAGAGGTGTACACACAGACTTGACCAAACTAGTTGATCTAGGCTTGATGCTTTAACCAAATGGAATCCTTCATCTCTCTCAACATTCAGGCCATGTGAAACCCTTCTATCTCTTTCCACATCTGATCCATTTGCTGTTCCTTTCATCCTTACTTTCAAAGCCTTCAATGTGCCCCCTCCCCCATCTCTCTACTGTATAATATATATTCTAAACCATGAGGGCAGGTGCAGATAGTTTCATTAATTTTGCACTGATTGCACCAGAAGCCTGTATTTGTGGACCAAATGGCTTGCTCAGATGTTTAGAACACAACAAGTATCCCTCATTGTTGCACATAATCAGGTAATAATAATACCAGTAGTAAAAGCTTCAAGGAGATATTGGAGCCTCTATATAAGAGGCAATGGTTGGATCCAGGCTAAGTTAGTTGCCCTTAATTCTTATTGATATAAATGGGATTCAAGTCATGACTACCTGTCCCATTGATTTCAATGGGAGCTAAGTGTAACAAACTTAGTCTGGATCCAATCTAATATATAGTTTTCTTTGGAAATATGACATAATGCACCGAACCGTGAAATGAAGACCCACAATGGTTTTTTGAAAAGTGGCTCCTATCCTCCACAGAGAAGCAATTTCAAGCAACAAAAGTTCCTCTCTTATATACTTTATGGCTTTGCATTTTCACTTCGATCAAAGGTAAGTTTGGCCTCCTTCTAAGCCATTCTCTGACCCATTCCTCCCCCCAAACTTATTTTCTAACAGTAGTGATGGGATGTGTGCGTGTTTCCAAATGGGAAGGCTGGTACCATGGCTTTCATTAGGTGCTAAAGCCTTAACAACAAGAACTTTTGAGTGCAAAAAACCCTGTAATTGTCATTTGCCCGGGCTTCCACATTCATAGTAATGGCCCAGAAGCCCTGGCAAGCTACACTTCTAAACTACACTTTTTTAAAGCCTCAACTTCATGAAGACCTGAGGAGCAATCCTCCCCTTCCACATACATACCTGGAATATAAGTTAAGAAGAAAGCGGGAAGTAGGAAAGGAGCAGTTCAAAATGGGGTGCTTAATTTTGGGCGGAGTCAAGTTTCTTAGGGATCTAGGGTTAGTATTCCCAGAAAGTGCCTGGAAGCAGCCAGCAAGAGCTCTCTGCTGAGAGAGATTGGTTGGTTTTTTCTCTACTGGTCATCTCTTGGTGGCAAAGACATTTTTGTTCAAGGAAGCCTTTGGCATGTGAACTGTTGCTGAAGCAGTTTGTATTAGGGTGGGTGCTGTTTTTATTTCTGTTGTTGTTAATGATGATGTTGATGATGGTGGTGTTTTTTTTTACAGTGTTTTTAATCTATTTGTTTTTAGTATTGTTTTAACTAAATTTATTTTAATCTTGGTTTTTATTACCACTAGCCACCAAGGACTCGACCTTGGGGGAGCAAGGGATGGCGACGGCCAACAGAAAGCTCTGGCATGGGCTGGTCCATGAAGTCACGAAGTTTCGGAAGTGACTGAACAAATAAGCAACAGCCACCATGAGCACCATTTGTTTGGTGGAAAGGGTGGGGTACAAATCTAATAAATAACCAAATAAGTAAAAAAAATACAGGTTTCCCACCCATTTTTGAAATTTACTCCCATTCCTGGATTGAATACAATCCCCAAAAATGCCCTTAATGGCACTTCTTTTTCACAACTTGACTTCAAAGTTCTTGAAGAGTTGGACTTTGAAACTTGCCTGCACTGACTGAAATCTGCAAATGTTTCCCTTAGTTTAAAACAATTGGTCAGCATCACTATTTTAAGGGCAAGGCAAGCTGGTCTTAAAGTACTGGACTGGGATGATGGTTGCATTATCCTGATGCAATGTAGTTCCAAGATGGATTGAGCTAATTCTAGAAGCTGCTTTTAAATATGTCATTAAAGTCAGGAGGGAAACAATCAGGGGAGAAACTTGTCAATGTCACTTAAACCTCCAAGTTTAGAAGTAAAAGCAATTTAAGAGGGTCATCTATAATTAACAAGATACAGTGCAAATTGCAATCAAGCATCTTGTTCAATCAAGAAGCAATTATGATATTCCGGGCTGATTGAAGGCAGCATTTTTTGTACCCATTTAATGTGATAAGCACATTTTAAATGCCAATAAAATGAAAGCCGTCAGAAAGCAGTTTTTACTTCCTACAAATAAGTTGATCTGTCTAAATAAAGCTAGTTTGCTGGCAGGGCGAATCAATTCTGTAATTCAAGTGTAGTGTCTTTTTTTATAGACAGTGTCTCTGAGTTTTCAGATGGTTTGAATCTCTTTATTGGTGTCACAGAGGACACAGTCCCATCCTGGACGTAGTTCCTAGCTCTTAAGGTTCTTCCCCCACTGCCTGGTGCAAGAACGGAGAGTACCGACCTCAGCACCTGAAGTTGCTCAGCGTACAATCCTGGGGCTTAGTTACATAGGCATCACCTCTTGAAGAGAAGGCTCTATCTTGCTGCTGGCATTCTTGCAAACGTGTATCACACAAATTCTGCCTACCTCTCATTCACACTCTCTTGGAGAGGAGTTTTAATAGGGGGTGCCACTGTGCACTGGGAGATATATGTGTCAGCAGCAATGGTGTCACATCACTTCCTGGCTGGCCATGTTTACGTCCATCCATGCCCATAATGACACAGCCACTGGAAAGACCCTGCATCTTGGGTTCCAACAAATACAATAAGAAATAATGGAAAGTTGTGTTGGTAGCGGTTGTTCTCCTTCTCCAATTCCCACCACCACAAAAGTGAGTACCCTGCTTCAAAGAGTAACTTTCAGCAGGTGGTTAGATGCAGGGCCTTCTCAGAAACAAAATTCTCAACGTTCTCATTTGAGCACTGATTTTGTTGACTTTATACAAATTGCGACCTGGTTCTTCTCGTCGGCAGTGTCAATGGCAGCAGGAGCGAGAAGACGGCAGTGGCAATGGCAGCAGGGAGAGCAGGGAAGGGAGGCTTTTCTGTGTGCTAGCTGCGCAGACAGCACCCAGAAAAGACCGAGTCACCTTGGAGGGCCCGAATCTCACCTCAGCTTCGGCGCAGAGGTGGGTAACCCCCGAAGCACCCCAAGGTGAATCGGGGCTGTTTCAGGGGATCCAAATCAGCCTCCGAGCCAAATCTAGTGTGTGTGTCCATGCACAGCCCTAGTAAACAACCCTAAAACTCTGGCTCTTTAACAATAGTGGCAAAATACTGGATTAGTCTTCGAGAGAGACCTTTGATTCTCCAGCTAGATTCCATTGCTAGCATCTTGTATTGTTTTGGTTTAATCTTCTACCTATCCCACTGCACCATCAACCCTTCTGATATGTTATCTTCAGTGCATTTTCCCCTTCTTTGATTATTTGCTGGGGTTTCTTGTTGCTGTTCATTCATCTTTTTATTAATGGAATTCACATCATTATAGACATTTGCAAAGTCCTCTTGAAAACACCCCATTTCCCTGGTGTAGAACTTTCTATTTCCCTTGTCATAGTAATTTCCCACTGTATTTTGTTTAGTTTAAATGGGTTCGAAATTAAAGAGAACCTAAGCCACAAAGGACTATGTTCTGCCTTGCTATTTAAATCTCTACACATTGACAGGCAGGGAAATATGCAGTCTAACATATATGATATACACATTGACAAGGAATGCAAAATGATTTAGTAGGCATTTCTGTCAGTAAATTGCATCACAAACCACCTTGTAAGGGGATTTTTCATGTGACTTTCATTTTAAGGGACACTGAACATAGGCTGCTTGGAAGCATGAGGTTCCTGCACTACCTTGCATCAGTACTCCTTAAATTTCCCACTATAGTAGGTGAAGGGCAACCAGGAGGAGGGCAACCAGGATGATCAGGGGTCTTGAAACAAAGCCCTATGAAGGGAGACTGAAACAACTGGGCATGTTTAGCCAGGAGAAGAGAAGATGGAGGGGAGACATAATAGCACTCTTCAAATACTTAAAAGGTTGTCACACAGAGGAGGGCCAGGATCTCTTCTCGATCCTCCCAGAGTGCAGGACACGGAATAATGGGCTCAAGTTAAGGGAAGCCAGATTCCAGCTGGACATCAGGAAAAACTTCCTGACTGTTAGAGCAGTACAACAATGGAATCAGTTACCTAGGGAGGTTGTGGGCTCTCCCACACTAGAGGCCTTCAAGAGGCAGCTGGACAACCATCTGCCAGGGATGCTTTAGGGTGGATTCCTGCATTGAGCAGGGGGTGGGACTCGATGGCCTTGTAGGCCCCTTCCAACTCTGCTATTCTATGATTCTATGAAAAGGAAGATCTGGAGATAGACACCTAGAATGATTGACTTCACTCAGACTCACAAACTTTAATGAAACTGTTAATAGTTTTAAAACATTTATTAAAACAATATAAGAAAGTTAAAGTTAAACAGACACACAAACCTCCAATTAACAAAGCAAATTAAAAGAACATACTCACAAGGCTGGAGAACAAGACGAACATGGGTAAATACAGACTTGGCTATATTGGATAGGGATGGTGAGCAATCATCATCTTGTGCCATCTTGTGCCACTCATCATCTTTTGATGATTGGCACAGCCGGAGGACCTGCTCCTAGGGGGTTATGTGGCTCCCCATGTCAGGATATGGTATGCCTTTGGAGACCCTCCTGCTTCATCTACTTGTTGTCTTATAGCAGCAGGCAGGGATGGCGTAGGGCGGTCTCCCTACACTTACAAAGTGTCACTTAAGCAAGGAGCCAGCTTCCCAACTCCGTGCTTTGGAGAGTGGCTCAGCCATAATACCAGGCAAGTGGCCTGAGATAAGGACATTAATTCCCACACTTTCACATGCAGATCCAGGGAGGGATGAATCTACCTAATTGATAAATAAAGAGGCCCTAAGTTTAACCCAAGCTCTGTTGTCCGTGCCTTTATTCTATGCTTCCTTTTCCACTCTCAAACACAGATAGACACTGACAACCTTAAATAATTCAGTGTCATCAGCAAACCTGGCCACTTCACTGCTCACTCCTAATTCCAGACCATTTATGAATAAGTTGAAAAGAATTGGTCCCAATACTGATCCCTGAGGGACCCCGCTATTTACTTCCCTCATAGGACTGTTTGCTCTGGATTAATATTAGACCAACTGCAGAAATTAGGGAGACACAAATATATGGTATTTTCCGTTCCTGAAGTGAAAACCATGTATTTACTATTATGGAAAAACGTCCCAAACAAGCAACAACTTTGTGAATCCATGAGAGAAATTTAGACTCCTGCTGTTTCACAAATAAACCAATTTCACATCAGTAATTCAGACTGGCAGCTGTTTAGGCATCTGCTTGTGAATGGAGAATGATGTGCAATTATGTCAGAAAAGGCCCTCTCTCGTGCATCCCCTGCCTCACCTCATTTGGCAGAGGACCTGGAGAAGGGCCTTAGAAGATTATCTTAATGTCCTGGTAGGTACATTTCACATCATGTTCCCAATTCAAAAGCACAGACATCTCTCTATGCGGAACGCTGCAGATCCGAACCACTGTTGGGCATCAAATGCATATTATTAACTACCATTTGCTTAACTCTGCTTCATATTTCCCATTCAAAAGTACAGATGTTTCTCTAAGCATTATAGAATAGATCTGAATCTTTGTTATCCACAACAGATTGAACTGTGCAATGGATTGTACATCCAGTCACACACACACACCCTTTATTTTCTGAATTGGATACTAATATTTTGAAATTTGCTGCCTGTTCAGGGCATCGACCCACAGCAGCAAAGACACATTTTTATTTTTGCTTTGGGAATGGAAAATAAAGAAATAGTTGCATTGTTATGTGGAAAACAGCAGCTATGCCATGGAAGTTAGACATGATTTTGCACTTCTCTGTATCTGTGAGTTATTCTAGGAAGCTACACAGCCAGTGAGCAAGAGGTTGAGTGGGATCAAATTCCCTGATTTTTGGAACTGTTGCATCATGATGCAATTGCTGACCCTACATACCCGATCCTGTGACCTCTTAGCTAGGGAAATCATTGGTTCAAAGTGATTGATTTTTAGTAGCTTTGATTTTTTTCTTCTCTGCAATTCCCCACCTCCTTTGGGAATGAGAGTCTGTGTATTCAAGAATTTGATTTTTATTTATTTTTTAATAAAAGAAGGATATGTGAAAACGACTGCTTCAGCATTTCAAGATAAGCCAACACCAGCAATTTCATTTGCAGCTTGCTAATTTTTTTCCTCTCCACACTCGAGACATCATTTAGGTTAAAATCCATCGATTTACCTGATTCAACTTATTTTTTAAAATGAACTGTCAGTCTCTGCATTTGGCTTGCCTACTTTCAGTGTGTTTCTGTAGGCTACAAAGTAACAGCAAAACATAGTAAAGGACAGGTCTGATGCTCGGAAATTTTTGATGGCTGGAGATTTTTTTTCTTGGAATATGTAAAGTTCAATTTCAGGTGGATAAAATGTGGGCAATGTGAACACAGAGTGCAGAGCTGTGCCTTTAGAACCATTGCCCCCCCAGTTAAATAGCGTGAGGGTATGGTTCACACATTGATCACTGAAGCATCCAGTAGTGACCTGCATGTGTGTGAGAGCTATAAGAGAATAAAGACACCAGGCTTTTATATAACTTCAGATCGTCTCCACCAATTAGGGATGTGCTCCGCTTCTCCTCAAACTGGAGAAGCAGGAGCGGAGCGGGTGGCTTCACCTACCCTTAAGGCGGAGGCAAAGAGGATTGGGGGACCCGTGGAGTGTTTGCGGAGCAGATCGAGGTGAAGGCGGATCCTTCGCCTCAATCCGGAGCTCAGCCAAAAAAGGTAAGTGGGGTTTATTTGGCCCTGCCGCGATGGCGGCAGGGCCAGGTAAACCCCCCTCCCTCCTCTCCCTTACCTGCGTCCGTCTGTGGTCCCGCGGCTGCTTCAACTGAGCCCGAGGATTCAAACAGGAAGACTAGGTCTAGGGCTCAGTTGAAGCAGCCACGGGACCACGGATGGATGCAGGTAAGGGAGAGGAAGGAGGGGGGGTTACGTGGCCCTGCCGCCGCCACCGCCCATGCAGCAACAGCGGCAGAGCCAGGTAAGGGACCAAGGGGGAGGGGGGTCTTACCTGAGTCTGTCCGTAGTCCCGTGGCTGCTTCAATTGAGCCTGAGGACTCAAACAGGAAGACTAGGCCACAATTAAAAATTGAGTAACAGAATAAAAACAGCATCTGATGCAAGAGACCCTCTTACATATCAAAAGCCTGCTTGAATAAAAAGGTCTTTGCCTGTTGGCAGAAGAACAGCAGAGAGGAAGTGAGCCTTGCCTCCTTTAGCAGGGAGTTCCATAGCCTGGGAGCAGCCACTGGGAAAGTCCTCTCCCATGTCACCACCACCAAACATGCCTCTCAAGGCAGCGGTTTTGAAAGAAGAGCCTCTCCCAAAGATCTTAGGACCTGGACAGAAACATACCAGTAGCCAATAAAGCTGTTGTAACAAGAGAGTCACATTCTCCTTGTAACTGGTCCAGGTCAACAGTCTGGCTGCAGCTGAAATTTCTGGGCAGTTTTCCAAAGCAGCCCCACATAGAGTACATTACAGTAGCCCAACCAGAATGTAATGAAAGTATGTGTGACCATGGCCATCTTTAGAAATTGGTTCAGTTGGCTCACTAGCCTCAGCTGTGCAAACACATTCCTGGGCACCACTGAAACCTGGGCATCAAATTTCAAGGTCGAGTCCAGGAGTACATGCAAGCTGTGACGCTGAGTCTTCATGGGATGTGTAAACCCATCCAGCAGAGGCTGAGGGCGTTACTAGACGAGGCTGTAGCATGCGTTACCTTCCGCAGTCGTGTCGAGGCTTCCAGATGACGTTCACCAGGATCCGTCGTTATCCTGCGGTGAAGCCTCTTTATCCCGTCTTTAAAAAAGTGAGTTCTGGTGCGCCTTTTCCTGCCGTCCCGCGCTAATTCGGAGTACGTGTGGGAGGATGTGAGGTCACTGCGGTCCGCACTGGTCAGGAAAAGGCGTGCTAAGGGGAGTGGCGAGTGGCCAGCGGCTTCGGTCAAGCCGCCTCCGCCATTTGCACCCAGTCCGCCGCTGGGGCAGCGCAGCTGAGCGGCTTTTTTTTTTATTCCCATAGTGGCAGTTTGCGCAGGAACGGAGGAACGGAAAAGTGGCTGGTGTGCTGCTGGGGGTGAGTGGGGGATGGGTGGGGGATGTGCACCTGTTTTTCCTATTTCAACCTCTGCGTGGGTCACTTTTCGGAAAGGCGGGCATCCCACAGTCATGGGAAGTTGGTGACTCCTCGGGTGGGCAGCCACAGCGACCGCATAATGGCGGTGCTGTACACTGCACCGAAGATGTAAAGGCTAGCGGGGACTAAGGGGGTCGCTCCAGGCATGAAGGGCTGTGTGCCTGTTGGTGTGGGTACGCGGCTGGAAAAGGGCACAGCTGTTTCTGGGGTGCTGCCATGCCTACGCCCAGATGTGGGTTGGCTCCGTGGGATGGGGGAAGGCCACAGAGGCGGCATGATGGGAGATGTAGGCACAGAGTGCCCATGCAGACGACTGACCTCGGGTCATATTACACCTGCCATGACCCCCATCAGGAAGTGACCGCATCAATGTTCACCCTCAACACCGGCACTCGCTGGTGCCTGAGGGGGCTGGTAGGCAGCAGCACCAGCAGCAGCAGCAGCACTTCAGCTGGCACTGCCGCCGCTGCCGCCGGTGACACCGCCGGTGCCGCGGCGGCATCGCTGACGGCTGCGCAAGCGATCTACGCTGTTTGCGGTCTTTCGGACTTGCGCAAACCATGCGGCGAGCGGAAAAAAACCCCGTGGAAATCAGGCCGGTGTGGCTGCGCAGCCGTGCTCGAGGCGGCAGCAGCATAACCGGTGCAAACTTCCGCCACAAATCTAAGGAAGGTGTGGATCATGAGGCGTCACGGCTGAACGGGAAAAGCAGCTTTCACCGTTCCTCAACGACGAAACACCCGGTAGGTCTAGCAAAGCCCTGAGTCCCTAGTTCCTGATCTGCCTTTCAACTAACCACAAGCACCACTCTCTTTATTTATTTATTTATTTATTTATTACATTTTTATACCGCCCAATAGCCGGAGCTCTCTGGGCGGTTCACAAAAATCCACTCTCTGGATTAAGCTTCACTTTGTTTGCCCTCATCCAGTCCATTACCGACATCAGATGCCAAATTAGAACATGAACATCTCCCTTGGATTTAGAGGGAAAGAAGAGCTACAATTGGGAGTCATAAGCATACTGGTGGCATCAAACCCCTAAATTCAAGGCAACCCCTCCCAGCAGTTCCATGTATATGTTAAGATGGAATCCTGAGCGACACCACAGGAAAATGGCAATAACGTCAAACAGGAATCCCCCAGCACCACCTTCTGAAATCACCCAGGAAGGACTGGAGTTACCATATAACAGTACCTCCCAGTCCCATCTCAGACAGATGCCCCAGAAGGATACCATGGTTCATGGATACCACTGAGAGGTGCAGCAGAACTAACAGGGACATCCTCTGTTGGAAGTAACTCCTCTCAAGAACAAGCAGAGTTCTGTTAGAAGCTTCTCTCAGTAGAAACGCAGCAAAGACTCAAATAAGCTCAAACACTTTAAGATACAAACAAGCGTCTTTTACTGGCATAGAGGTTGGTTGAATAAATTAGTTACAGCACACATATACTCACAACAGTCACATCTGATAACAGCAGTAGCAGTAATGAATATGATACAATACAGAGCCATATATAGAGAGCAAAACTGTACAGTCATCGTAGCCATTAATTGACTAATTGAAACATCATCCCATGCCACCAATAATTCAATAATTGCATTGTCCAGATGGTGGCCTTGACATTTAGAAATATTTCTTCATGTTTCTTCATGTCTTCTGCCAATGGGCATCCTAAAGCTAAGGAATAAAGTAAAACTGATCCATTCCGGGATCCAACATCCTCCCCCTGTCCAGTTCCCAGTATAGATCATCCACCAAGGTGATCAAAGCAGTCTCCATCTCATAATCAGGCTTGAAGTCAGTTTGAATTGGATGTAGATAATCCATCTAAAGGAGAGTCTTAGGGTTCAGACACAAACAGGTTATCAGAGTACTGCATCATGTGTCCAAACACCACATAGTAACAATCTGTTCTGAGTTAGGGATGAGTGAAGAATTTGCTCCATCAAGATTTTCTTTAATGAATTTCCCAGATCTACACCACCTGTACCTGAATGCAGAAATGGATGCAATTTATAGTCAGAATTCTGTATATTCCTGGGCATGTGATGCATTCCGAAAAAGAAAGAAATGCCTTCAACTTGTGTATATTTGAAAAATACATTTCTAAAACTTTTGTGAACCACCCAGAGAGCTTCGGCTGTTGGATGGTATACAAATGTAATAAATAAATAGCCCATTACTGCATCTGTTTGAAAACTGTGCACAAAAATATGTACAGAGACTTTTTCCATAAAAAAAAGAAGAAGCTAAAGATGCTTGGATAAAACCGGCATGGAACGGACTTGGGTCAGATCTACACCAAGCAAGATATAACACTTTGAAAATATTTTGAAAACAGTATATTGAATGTTTCCTGGGTCTGAGCAGTTGTCAAAACCATCATAAGCTCTTATAAAGGAGTACTGTAGATCCTGCCTTGGAGGTGGGAACAGGAGGATATCTGCAGAAATGGACCTGACAGGTGTGCCCATCTGTATTCTGAGCTTCTTGGAAGAAGAGCTGGAGATGCCTGTAATAATGAAATGAAAGCTTATCCCAGTGTAACAAACTGATGACCCATCTCAAGTGGGGAGCAGAGAAGAATCACAAGCAATGAATTTTGTAAGCAATACAGAATTTATTGGGAAAAATCTGTCAAGCCTGATCTCATCAACATCCTTGTTTTTTCATTGTCAAGTTCCTTCCATCCTGGTTTTGTATAAACTTATTCTTCCCCCCCCCCCCCAATAGGCATCTGTACATGTTTTTTGTGTGCACTTCTCAAATAAAAGCATTGACTAAAGTGTGTTTCTGCGCAGTTTTCTTTGCAATTTTTTCAGATCTGTGCATGTTGATGAATGCGTGCTTGGAAATGTATGGATTCATCAACACAATTTTAGCCTGGTTCAGGGTTCTTGTAATTAGATTTCTCAATCCATATGAAGCAAAGATATTTATTTATTTATTGCATTTCTATACTGCCCAATAGTGAATCATCAATTTATTTATTTCAGGCAAGCCTGAACAACTTGTAAACAGCCCCCACACTCTTTGACTGTCATTCCAAGGCTTGTTGAGTAATCTGAGTTGGGTTCCAGAAGTTAAATTTTAAAGCATGCTGATAACCAATTCTGCATAACTGAAATGAATGTTGCTTTATTATGACTGGGGAGTTTGCTAGGGACATTAGAATCCATTTGCCTTGCTAGCTGATTTTTGTTTTATACACAGATGCCTTAGGATACTATCATTTCGGGTAGTCACTGAAATTCAATATAAAAGCATTAGACAGTTAGCAATGAGGGCATTAGAAAGCTCAGCTGCCTGACTGTAAAATATTATTCCCAGCCTGAAAAGTTGAACACTAAAGTTGAACCCTGCACAGCTCTGCCAGCTGTTCACAAAACACAGATGTTAACATTAATACGGGTGTTATTAATATGGCTGTTCTAGGATGCTGATGAAGAAGATAAGCCAAGATAAACAAGGGCAGGTACATTCGTCACACCTGCAGTGTCCACACTTTTAGCTTCTCTAAGCTCCTTTCTCAGCCTGCTGAGGAAGAAGTCAAATACCAGAATGCTTGGCATGATTTTTTTTCTTCTTGGCTTGATCTCCCCTGCCCCACATTAGCTCTTGTTACTGAGGAGCTCAGCTGCACTGTTGTTTTAAAGGTATGTCGCACACACCATTAGTCTAGAATCTCCATTTTGTCCCAGAAGATTGGCTAAGCAGAAGGCCATGATCAGCCCGGGGAAGAAAGCTGTACCTTGCACTTGCTGACCAACTCACTAGGAAAAGCCCTTATTGGTTCAATAAGCATAGAAAAGCCAGAACTTTACTGAGTTATTATTCTAACCAAGCTACCCAAGGTAGATTCTGAATTCTTCAAACACAGCTCTGGCAAGGGGGGGGGGAATGGCCCATTCAAGCCAGCAAATGTATTAGCAGTCATCTAAACCATTAAGGAAGAGCCTCATGTGGCGCAGAGTGGTAAAGCAGCAGTTTCTGTAGCTGAAACTCTCCCCATGGCCTGAGTTCGATCCCAGTGGAAGCTGGTTTCAGGCAGGCAGCTCGGGTCGACTCAGCCTTCCATCCTCCCGAGGTCAGTAAAATGAGTACCCAGTTAGCTGGGGGAAAGGTAATAATGGCCAGGGAAGGCAACGGCAAACCACCCCACTATAAGGCCTACCAAGAAAACGTCAGCGAAAGCTGGCATCCCTCCAAGAGTCAGTAATGACTCAGTGCTTGCACGAGAGGTTCCTTTCCTTTCCTCCAAACCATTAAGGACAGGAAACTATCTCATGGCACCATTGTGAGCTGTTCTGTTCTGCACATGGAAGTGCACATGCACTAAATAGTCTGCTTCAAATCAAAATGATTCCCTCAATTAATTGGGCAACCTCAATGCATTCCCCACCCCCAATGCACCCATACATCTTGGGTGCCCTAGCCGGACTCACCTCTTTTGGAGGCATCATGTTTCATTTGCATTCTGCCTTGCTGGGCTCCTCTCTGCGACATCTACTGAGATGAGAGGAGACCTGCATTCTCAGTAGTATCTAATAATGGACGCGGCTTCTTCACTCAACACAAGTGGGTGCTAAAGATTTGAGGAAGAAAAGGAGGCAGCTGCTGCACTCTGCTCCTTTAATACCGAGGTGCATTTCCCCTGCATAAATCTGATCTCCCAGGGAGATAACAGGCAGGCTGCATTTACACACACAGCAAGTCAATAGCAGTTGCTGGGGAATATTGGGATGCATGAGAAATTCGTTTCAGTTTGTTTTTGATCAGGATTTCCCCCAGTTTGCACCTTCTGGGTTGTACATGGTCTTGGATGCGATCAGCAGTCAATGTCTGTGCATTTCCAAGCTTGCAATGTGTCTCACAGACCAAAACAAAATGTGTTCAACAGCATGTGTGCGTTTGAAAAAAAAATGAGTGTTTAAAAATGCATACTTTTGAAAAAATGCACACAACTATGCTTTAATTAATGGGGGAAGAATGCATAGATTTCAAAGATGTGCACAACTGAGGCATAGATTTGGAAAAATACATGGGAAAATATGCATGGATTTCCATGCAAAAACAAAGCAAAGCAAAGCTTAAGAAATCCATAAAGACTGGTCTCTTCCAGCAGGCCTACCCAGTTGAATTTTAAGATGCCTTTTTAATAATGTGCTCCTTTTAATAATGTATTCGTTTTAAATGTTTTAATTAATTATATGTATTTTATGGTGTTTGCATTTGTGTTGTACCCCATGATCCAGAGGGAGAGGCAGGTAACATATTATTATTATTATTATTATTATTATTATTATTATTATTATTATTATTAGAGTCGGAATGAGCTTCGAGACTGCGTTTGGAGAATTTTGGTGAGCTCAGGTTTTTCTGATTTGCACATCCCTAGTGGAACTTAAAGCCTGTGGGATTCTATGAATTCAAGGATGGCCACTGTTAAAGATTCTACCCAATATGAAGCTTTGGTCTGTGTCAGGAAGGCAGTTTTGATAAAGAACCACACTACCTCAGAATCCCAGTTGCTTGGAAGAATTGGCTTTTTATTGTTTAATGTTCTGAAAACAAATTATGCCTAACAAATGAAAAATGACAATTCTGTGCTAAATTAATTATTGACTCGATCAATTAACCAACTACAAGGTCAGACGAGTAATCAACTAGGGATACAATGTTAAGATAGAGAATTTAGCATATCTTTCTTTAATTGAGGCATTTATTCCTTCTGAGACCAGCCAGTCAATCCACTCCTCTAGAGGTTCTCGGGCTGCAATGGGTGAAGTAGAGATGTGGTAAGATGCACTCCTCTAGACACTTTGTCCATGATTTCCAGTTGCAGCAAATAAAATGAATGAATCCCTCAAAACAAGACAAGAGGGTGCTCTGGACATATCCCCAGACTGAACTGCAGAACCAGTGTTGGGGTGGTTAATATTTAACATATTATTTTTAAAATTATAATTATTGATATCCTCCTTTCAGGATACAAATCCTTTCAAGGAGGCTTGCAAGTAACATCATACTACCAAAACAACTAAACATAACAAGCAATCAGGATTCTTCCACAGTGTAGTTGATATCAGTTGGACCCTTGGGAGCAGGGATGACAGTTCAGCTCGAGGAGGTTTTGAGACTTTCTTTGTCTGCCTTCCTCTACTCGTTTCCACAGGGTAGTTGATGGTTGTGGTGTCATCAGCCTCTGTGACGTCTGTTGTCAAACTCCTCCTTCGCTGCCACCACCCTGTTCTTAATCTTCTAAAAGAATGAGGGAATAATAAACCTTTTGTGTGAGAGTGTGCGTGTGTATTGTGCACCTGAAGTAACGCATATGACTGAGCAGACGTGGTTGTTAAACAAAATAAGAATAAAATTTATTCATATAGAAAAAGATTTTAAAAGACATTTTAAGATTATTCTACTTTATCCACATGCATCTACCTCCCTCAACTTCCCAGGGAATACTAACCACCTCCAAATCCTATAACCCTACTTTCTTAATAATATCCTGAAACAAGCCACTACTAAACCCCACTCCCTAACCCGAACTAACTCTAACTGCCAAAGACTCCTTAACTGACTCTCCCTCCCACTCCTCTCTCTCCATTCAAATCAACCAACCAATCAGACAACACCATTCATACTGCTCACCATTCTAATTCCCCCTCCCACTTACCATTTCCTGAAAACAAAAGAATTGGCCATAGCAAATCTAAACCTGAACTAAACATTTAAATGTACACATATAAACAATAGCACAAATTATCATTTTGTCACAATGGTCCTGTGCATGTGTGAGTTGGTGGGGTGGGGGATTCCAATTGTTTCAGGAGCAGGTACCTGGTGTCATCTTTGCATGCATCTTCCTCTCCTGGGAGGGGGGTGTCTTCATGGTGCTGGGTTGGTGCCATGTCCCTCAGAAACCCAACGGCTTCCTTCCCCCCGGTGCAAAGGAGGGAGTGTGGGGTTTCTGGGTGGCCATCCGGTTAATGTAGCTGCCCCCCTTCATTGTGGAAGGCAACCAGTTGCAGGTCGCCTTCCAACAGGCACCACCTGGCCATAGTGCCGCTGTGACTCTGGAACAAGTCACGGGGCTGTCTTGACATTGTCTTGCATGTCCCCACCTCACCCTGGAGAGAAAAGGTTGGGTTAAGTCCCTGACTTTTCTCTCTCTATAGCTTTGGCAGAAGCTGATTGCAGCTGCATTGTATAATAGATGCCATGCTACCACACCCACACCCAAGCATTGAGACAACCCCCTGGAATCTTTTCAACAGGACAGTTGGTAGTTGATCGTCCTGCGGTGGTAGGAAAGCATAATCCAACTGTAACTGCTGAACTTTCCAACTAAGATTGTAGTGCCTGAATTTGCTTTCCTTTTCCCCCTCCTCCTCCTCCCTCCCAATCCCCTTTCCTTTTGTGTCATGTCTTTTAGATTGTAAGCCTGTGGGCAGGGACTGTCAAGAAATACTTTTGTAAGCCGCCATGAGAGCCTTTTTTGGCTGAATGGCGGCATAAAAATACTTAAATAAATAAAATAAATAAATAAACTGGAGCAGGACACGATCTCTTCCTCACCTGCTTCCTTCTCCATCCCCAAATCCTTCCCTTTACTTATGAGTGGCTTTATCCCTGAAGGTACTTAGCAAACATTTCATGGTGTGCCTCCAAGGGTTCCTTTACATCATCATGTGGGCCAAGTTGTAACTGGCCCCAAATCAGCTGGGAAAACTCCACTGGGCAGGAGCCTACAACTGCCATGGTGGCATACTTTATCCGTTATTAACTCCCTTCTTTGGAAGCATCTTTAATTTCTTTCTTCGTATCAAGATCACCCTCAACATTTTGGTCATGGCGGTGTGGAATAGTAAAACTCCAGAACTAAATTACTTTCCAGCTCCAACTTTTCTTGTTTATTTTTCTGATATTATTGTTTTACTTATTTTTACTGAACCATCCTGGAAATATATTGATGGATAGCACGTAAATCTATTCAATAACTACATACATTCACGAATCATATGGATCAAATGCTTGATTACTTCCTCCCCTAGTTAAGATACAAGTAGGCAGGTAAACAACAAATCAGATGTTAGTGATAACAGATTCTAAAATAATTCCAAGTCAAATCATGTGGCACATTTCCTGTCATGCTTATTAGGGGTATGCAGATTGAGTCTGCTCCACCCCAAAATTCAGAGCGGAGCTCTGATGAGGTGATTCTCCACTCTGATTTTGGTGTGGCTCTGTCTCTCCATACCATCAGATTACCCATTGGAGTCCCATTCCATTTTTGGAAAACCACTCTATGGGAATTAACCAAACTGTTTAAAGCTCTGTCATTTTTAAAGATTTTTTTAAAGATAAAGATATGAAACTTGGCACTGTGATAGCTGTTAAGTAGGGCTTTAGGCACGCTGAGTTTAAAACAGATCAGTTCATCGCTTGATTTTTAGGATTTTTTAAAAAGTTTGACAGCTGACAAACTTTGACAGCTCAGCCACTTCATTATAGCCTGTGGGAATTAACAACAATGCTTACATTTCCATCATTTTTAAAATAAAGAGATGAACCTTGACACTGTGATAGTTGTCTAGGCATGCCAAGTATGTATCAGATTGGTTCATCCTTTGATTTTTAGGATTTTTAAAAAAAAGTTTGAGGTTTTAAAATTAATTGGTTCGAGCTTTCTGGTGGCCATTAGGCTTGCCGGGCCTGCTCCCTCCCTCTCCTATGGCTTCCAGTGAACAATGGGAAGTCACCTTCTGCCCAGGAACACCCACAGAGCAGGACCAGAGCAAGGACAGATGGCAGAAAAGCTTCACTGACCTTACTCGGGCAGGAAAAGTCAAGGTAAATCCCCAACTTTTCTGTTATGGAACCAACACAGCATGGATTGCTGGGGCTTCCAGAGCAAATAGACAGCCCCTGGGATAAAAGAAGACTATGTATACCACTCTTAGTTCCTTGGAGTAAATGTGGGGTTAGAATTTTAATTAATATATTTCCATACTATTTTTCTTATTTTCACACTTAAGGCCTACTATATCTTTTCCTTTGAAGTGAACATCAACTATAAAGCTCTGGTAAATATAATAAAAAAGAATATTTTAACCTTTGCCCCAACAATTCTTTAGTGCAGTTCAAATATTCCAGTGTCAGGTGTGTGTGAAGAATGACACCTTCAGTGTGTCTTCTTTAATACTGTGCATCCTAATAGCAATCTTTCATCCTCAAGATAAATAACTCGTTCCTCTCACTTCTGCAACGCAGTCAAAAGCTAACATTTTATCACTCCAACATGTCATGCTGTTACTTTGTCTGCCATGATGAGGTGCAATGAGGTGTTAGTTCCATCTACAAGTTGTGAGTTATGCCACATACCCATCTGCAGCCAATAAGGCTCCTCTTTAGTTCATAGAGCAGTTTTTTGCAGACAAGGTGAAGAGGTGAACTTGTCTGCACTGTGAATAGCTTCATATAATTTACACATTTGAAAACAGATTTGTTGTCTTCCATCACTGTCTGAATTCTTCAAGAACCATCCTTGTCTCCCTGCTGCAAAATGATAGTATTGCACAGAAGAAGCGTTGTTGTTGTTGTTGTTGTTGTTGTTGTTGTTGTTGTTGTTATTTTCCTGGTTATGTCTCTTCCCTATCCTCAGAGTATATCATGGATTTTGTTCCACAGATTTATAAACATTTTAAAACACAAGAGCATTACATGTTCATTTATTTTTCACACACTTTACTAGGAATAAGCAGGAGATGAATCTTGTTCAGATAAGATTCATCTCATGGACATTCACTGGGTAGAAGGATGGGGCCCTGCCCCTAACTCTCATGGCATGCTTACCCTGCTCCCTTGAATTCAGGACTTCCCATGTTGAGAAGGCAGTGCCTGAAAGACAGTTCTATTCACGTTCACTTGAATGTGAGTAGAACTCTCTGCACAATCATAGGCCATTTCTACACCAGCACGGTGTAGAGGGAGGGAGGGGAGAGGATCTCATGGTATCCTGATCATGAGATCCTCCCCTTAGGCCACATGTGGGCGTGACATCCCGGGAGGAAGGACTGTGTCACGCCCACCATTTTTAAATTTATTTATCAAAGGAGCTGAGTGCACATTGCACTGTTGGCTCTTATTCAGCTTGTGAATGCCCTTACTTTGGTTCCCAAGACTTTAGTATTGCCATGGTGGCCATTACTAGGCTTGTCAAGTCTGCCTCTGAAAGAATTGGGCATGTTTAGTCTGGAAAAATGACCCTGAAATGACCCTGATTTGACATGGAGGTGCTTTGGGGGGTGCCGACCTCACTTCATCGCCAAAGCCAAGGTGGGATTCGCTCTCCCCAAAGTGGGTTGGTTTTCTGGGTCCCTAGGTGCTGATGGGACATTGGACTTCTGGCTCCCTGCTCCCCCCTGTCTACCATGCCTTTATGGTCACGGTAAATTTTAGCCATAGATATACTAAAAATAGAGAACCCATGCAATAACAAAATTGCAGCCTGGCTCTCTAGAGGAGGATGCATTTCCATGTAAGTTCCAGTAGTGGTGGCAGCCATAGCAGAAGGTCAAGGAGGGAGGGGAGAGAGGCACATAGTTCTTATGTAGTCTAAATAAAAGTTTTAACTCTTATTCAGGGATGGCCACAACCTTTTTACAAACAAGTTTAGTGTAGACACACTGAGGCCCTAATTGAACTACATCCATAGTCCTAGAGTTGCTACGGAATTCTACCTAAAACAATATTTAAAAGCAAATTTGGAGGTTTTTCCTCAGACAACACATCTGAAGAATTTGAAAGGAAGCCAAAAGAGTTTAAAGAAGGATATCCAAGTTCTACACATATATTTTCTCAAGGGAAAGGAATACCCAAACTGAAAGCTAGGGATGGGGGAGATTTTTGTTCAGTCTGCATCTTCAAATGCACAATCCTGCATCTTCAAATGCACAATACAGGAAAAAAAGTCCTACAAAAAAGTCCTACAACTCCCATGCTAGCTGAGGAATGCTGGGAAGTTTAGGACTTTTTTTCCCTACCTAAACATGCATAAGATTTCACTGTAAATGATCCAACCTAATTTGCACTTTCAAGAGTAATATGTGGAATGGAATGCATTTAACCTTCATATTGTAGACTTCAGTTGAGAACTTCAAGTTCGCAATGCATTTTTTGGCTCAAAATTCATTGGAATGTGTGTACACTAGGAGGAAATGTATAAAATGAGTATTTCAGGGAAGATTACGCATGAAAATAAATACATTTTTTCATGCATTTAAAAAAAAAAAATCACAGACTAATGCAGAAATAGAATGAAATGGATTAATGACTGAATACATGCAAAACAGACATGGCCCCCAAACAGACCTCATTTTCCCATCCTTACTCAAACACTTCTTGAAATACAAATAGCTATGAAATGTGTGGGAGTCTTGCTGAAGAAAGGGATGGCATTTTAACTGTCCCTTCTCCTTGTCAGATGTCTTCTTACCCATCCCAATGATAGCTGCTTTGGTTCATCCAGGGTTCTTCTATTTCAGCCTTCCTCAACCTGGGGCGCTCCAGATGTGTTGGACTGCATCTCCCAGAATGCCCCAGCCTGGCTGGGGCATTCTGGGAGTTGTAGTCCAACACATCTGGAGTGCCCCAGGTTGAGGAAGGCTGTTCTATTTTAATGCAAAACCTGAAAAAGTGCCTTCCTTTTCACTCCCTCCCTCTTAAAATCCCTGTAACTTTCAAAGCTGCATGTCAGCCAACAATTCAACAGGCCAAGCATTCATATCATTGCAATTCTATCTTATGAAAAGCTTTATGTGCTGAATGTCTGCATTGCCTAGCAGTTAAAACACAGGGGGGGGGGGAAATGTTGATAACCCAACATTCCCTGACCTCATGACAACCACAATGTATTTTTTTATTTAATGCCATGAAGCAATGCAGAGCAGGTCTGCTAAAAAGACATATGGGGTCTGGTATGCTCTCCAGAGAATTGCAGATGGGTAAAGAGCAGGAACCGAATCAAGAGACCAGATGATATCATTGCTTAAATGATCACTTGATAGAGCCTGAGGTCAGTTTGTTGTCAGGTTTGCTGAGAGTGAAGACAATGTGAGATCCCCAAACCCCAACCCCAGGCTTCATTTTCACAAGACATGAGCTCACCATCTAAAATTTATCATGCACACAACTTGGCTGAAGCCACTTTTTAAATAGGTCTCTACTGTCTTGAACTGTCTCTTCATTTCTTCTATTTCTGGTGTTCAGGCTGTGTCATTGTTTATGTAGACAAAATGGCACCATCCGAATGGAAGAGGGAAGTATCTCTCAGGGGAATCCTAACATTTATAGAGTACAATACCTAGGAAATAAACACTAAGACCCCAAAAACAGCCCAGTGAGGACTATGCATGCTTAATGTTCAGAGACTGCTGACTCATGGCTGTGGAGGCGGGGGAAACAGAACACCAACTGGAATGGATTGTCCTGAATGTGTGAACAAGCAAAAACCAAGCTCATCAAAGTCCTCAAATTCCCTCTCAGCCCTTATTCTGATTTATGCCTGTATCAGATTATGAGTGTGTGTTTTCCTTTTTGCACTAAAATAAGTGCAAATATGTGGCGTAGTCAGTTGTTGTGGTATAGTGAGAGCCAGTGTGGTGTAGTGGTTACAGTGTTGGCCTGGGACTTGGGAGATCTGGGTTCTCAACCCCACTCAGCCATGAAGGTCACTGGGTGACTTTGGGCAAGTCAGTGACGTTCAGCTTAACCTACCTCCCAGAGTTGTCGTGAGGATAAAATGAAGCGGCGGACCACCATGTAAGCCACCTTGGGATCCTTGCAATCACTCAATATAAATGTAATAAATAAAAATGGTGGTAGCAGAAGTGACATTGCAAATGGGTTTATTGTTATCGTATCTAAAAAATGAGTTTATTGCAATTTTTTTATCGTAACCTTCTCTACTAGTCCACACTAACCCATCGTTCTACACCTGGGGTGGGCAACTTGTGGCCCTCCAGATGTTGTGGCCTATAATTCCTATCAAGCCTAATGAGTACAGCAATGGCGAGGAATGATGGGAGTTGTAGTCCAAAATATTTTGGGAGTTTTTTGTGTTTTTTGTGTTTATTAAAACCAGAACAATGAGACTGAAAGGCACGGATTACGTAAATAAATCAGGGAGCTAACTTTGGCTGGACCAAGCAAAGACCAAAATGTTCCCGTGCCCACAATAAAGGAGGGGTGGGGGAATGAAACAAATAAATGAGTATCCCTGGCTTGGTTCTTTCTTGCTCAATTCTTTCTTGCTCTTTTATTTCATACTTGTAGCCGAGCCTTCCTCCATAGCTATAGAGAAGTTGCAGCATTGAATTCTACATCAGTTTCCATGGCAACTTGTAGGTCTTCACATTATCCACCCAAACCACACATTATAAAATGACACAAGCATATATATATATATATATATATATATATATATATATATAATGACCACTGAGAGTTCAACACAGCTCTTCTCATTGTGCTGTTGATAAGTACTGAAACAGTATTTTCCTCTTAACAGCTGACTTTAACCTTGATAATATAAAAGAGGAAACAGAAACGCCTTGGTATCAAATATATTTAAAGTTGCTAGAAATTGGGTTGGTTCCAATATGTACATTCACCTTTTGACGGTTGTAATATCAAGCTATGTCTTGTGTGTGTGTGAATAAGCTCTCACAGGCACAACACCACAGATATAAATTTCATATCACTTCACATCGTTTTAAATACAGGTGTGGTTGAAGGTTGTTGTTTTTGTAAAGGGATCAGCTCATACATACAGCTGATGATCAAGTCTAACTGATTTTTGCCTGTAAAGTAGCAAGAAATAGAATCTTCAGTATTGAAATTGCCTTTAGGCTAAACTTCCTTTTGTTTTCAGGCATGCACACATTCCAAATCTATTATTATTTGACTGGAGGCTTCACAACTAAATTGCCATTGCTTAGCAACGCAATCAGCTGCCTTCTCATTAATGCCAGGGTGGGTGTGTCTTAAAATAGCTCAGAATCATTTAGACGTTCAAAACCACTATCAAAAACTTTCCAAGATGGGAGATGATCTCATGTCAACTAATTGAGATCCATCACTGCTAATCAGGTCTGAGCACCCTGTCATGTGAGGAATTGCATTTTGGGGTGTTTCTACAAGGATTATTGCACTAACAGTCAAATTACACACCACCATCTTTCCCTCTTACTCAAAAGTAAGTGTGAGATCCAGTCAGGATTGGGACACTACCAAAGGAAGGGGTTAAAGGGGCTGTAACATCCTGCACTCTGCTGTGTCCCTCCCTGCACCTGCAATTTGCATTGCTCCAAAACGATCTATAAAAATAATAGATCATTTTTGCCAATTGAGATTGTAGGCATAAGGCTACAATGTTTGCATTCCCTTCCCTTCCTTATTGCTTTACTATGATTTTAGTAGAATGTAAGCCTATGCGGCAGGGTCTTGCTATTTACTGTTTTACGCTGTACAGCACCATGTACATTGATGGTGCTATATAAAATAATAATAATAATAATAATAATAATAATAATAATAATAATAATAATAATAATAATAATAATAATAAGGCCCCAGTCTGGATCAGGAGTCCAGCAAGGGACAAATGGTTAAAAGTCCATCACCAATCAGGAATGGTGCCCCCTGCTTACTTCTGACTAGTTCTGACTGAAGCCCAGAGCAGATTCACAACCCTGCAGCTTTTGGCTTTGGAGGGAGGATCCTTTAGGGCCTGGAGGCTGTGTTCAGATTGGAAAAACTGGAGGCTTAGGGACTCTCCACATTCAGAAAAAATCCCGCAGCCTTACTGGGGATTTAACTTCTAGAGTCTTTGCAAGTTTAATGTTCAACAAAATGCACACATTTTCTTCTCCCCCCTGTATTTATTTATTTATTTATTTATTACACTTATATACTGCTCCCATAGCCAGGCTCTCTGGGCAGTTTACAGAAATTCTAAAATTAAGATTAAAACGAGTATACAAAATTTAAAATTCTAAAACACAGAAACATACACACATAAAGCATTAAAAAAACCATTAAAAATAAACATGTGGGTGATTAAGATGTGCCATCATATGCCTGGGCAAAGAGGAAAGTGTTAACCTGGTGCCAGAAAGATAGTAGCATTGGCGCCAGGCAAGCCTCGTCAGGGAGATCATTCCATAGTCTGGGGGCCACCACCAAAAAGGCCCTGTCCCTCGTTGCCGCACTCCAAACCTCTCTTGGAGTAGGCACCTGGAGGAGGACCTTAGATGTTGAACGTAGTGACCGGGTATATTCATGTTGGGAGAGGCGTTCTGTCAGGTATTGTGGTCCCAAGCCATATAAGGCTTTATAGGTCAAAACCAGCACCTTGAATTGGGCTCAGAAACATACAGGCAGCCAGTGCAAGCAGACCAGAGCAGGTGTTATATGGTCGAACCTTCTGGTTCCCGAAATCAATCTGGCCACTGCATTTTTCACGAGCTGCAGCTTCCGAACCGTCTTCAAAGGCAGCCCTACGTAGAGTGCATTGCAGTAATCTAACTTGGAGGTTACCAGAGCATGGACAACTGAAACCAGGTTATCCCTGTCCAGATAGGGGCGTAGCTGGACAGGGTTTTAAATGCAGTTTTAAATGCACCCTCCTCCCCCTGCACCCATTGAGGCCTGAAATGGGTGCAAGGGGGCTGGGAAAGCCTTAGGGCCTTTAAAACACCCATCATTGGGGCGTGGAGGCCATTGGGAGGATGACAGCAATTCCCCCAAGGCTGAAGCTTCCAGACCATTTTCAAAGGCAGCCCCACATATAACGCATTGCAGTAATCCAAACGAGAGGTTATGAGAGCATGGATAACTGTAGCTAGGCTATCTCTGTCCAGATAAGGGCGCAGTTGGTATATCAACTGAAGCTGATAAAAGGTGCTCTTTGCCACTGAGTTCACCTGTGCCTTTTAGGCGTGGGTGGGGTGGTAAGAAAAATCTCAGGACTTTTCTGAGAAACCTGTGTTCTGATAAATTTCAGTTACCTTTCTGAGGGTTTAGTGTACATACATCTTGTCTTCAATACAAGTGCTGGCAACACTGCTCCTTACCTTAAAGTCCTGTAGCAAGTGGCGGGAGAAATTTTTGGGATAGCACTAAATGAAACCCATACAATGAACTTCTCTACATTAAGCACAAAGCCCAAATTCTTACTGAGGCTTTCTGCTTTTTGTTTCTTTGTGGGAGTACGATGGGCTCCTTTACATGGCAAGTAAAACAATAGCCAAAGGCAAGGACGGAACCAAGTAATCTTCTACAATAATATTATTAGTAAAAGGTTTATTAAAGTGCCAGGTGCCTACGCGTTTCGAACGCGGTTGCGTTCTTCCTCAGGGCTTTATCTAAAAAACAAAGAAATCCTTTGTATCATAATATTTACAATTAGAGGCATTTTCCAAGTAATTGTACCTTAAAAATTTATAATATCTAGTTAGAAAAACTTTAAAACAATATGTATAACGAGACATACAAATTGCAAACAAAAAAGACGTAATACATCATCATTCAGCCAATTGGAATATCTGTGCAACGTATAACAATCAGGAACCCATACAATGAACTTCTCTACATTAAGCACAAAGCCCACATTCTTACTGAGGTTTTCTGCTTTTGGTTTCTTTGTGGGAGTACGATGGGCTCCTTTACACGGCGGACATGTGGTTTGAGTCATGGCAAGTTCTCTATGCTTCTTTGTGTTTCAATTTACAGCCACTAGATTTCACTGTTGTTATAGCACTGTGCTGGCATTTCACACAGCCGATCAATCAGAATAACACCTCAATTCACATTATCGGCAATCTTTTTGAAAGCAAGCTAAGGGGGACGCACGGGAGGTTGACGACATTGTGTAAATGACCCACTAACTTCTGTGTGTGACCAATCATGGGCATGCAATATAACGCTCATGTGGAAAAGCCCAGTAACTACACATTTTTCATGACTGGCTTATGTAACATTACCAGCATGTGCTTTCTTCAATATAGTGCATCCTGAATAAATGAAGGATTACATTTGCTGCAGTGTTATTGTTTGAAACTGTAACTTGCATAGATTTCAAGCTTCCAAAGTAACCGTTTTGATTGCAATGACATGATGTATTATAACGTTCCGGTTTTAATTTACTCCTAAGTGTCCTAAAGGGACCGCCCACACTGTGCATTGGTATTAGACTGAAAAATTGATCTCTACGGGGACTGTTTCATCTATCATAAGCTGTACAAGAAAAAGAGGAGGGAGGGGGATCCCCCATGTTCCTTTGTCTCTGAAATTACGAGGTGTCAAGTGTTTCATTTTCCCTCCGCTACGCACTAAATGCTACTTTCGAAAGTTTCAAAGGCATAAGGTTGATGCTTATGGCATGCATCTATTTGTCATTAATAATTCATTACAAACCGTACAATTTGCATGGGGAAAGGAGCTCACCACTGGATTGTAAATTATGGCAAGGTACAGACCCTGATTAGCTCTGAGCTGGCACTCTCTGATTAAGACCCATGAATCTCTGGGATGGCAGTCTGGGCCGGGGAGATGCAAGCCGGGAGGGGCGCGGATTTCCAATCTCAGGGCTGTCATTATTCCCAAACATCTTTTCTTGATTATATTGAAGTAACATTGGGGTGAGGTGGGGGGAGAGAAAGAAATAATCATTTACAGAAATCCCCTGAAAATGATGCTTCTCCGAGGAAGTACAAAAACACCTTAAAGGATGGATCTCTGAAAGGGATTAGAAAAATATATCAAAAGTGCCTTGCTAGACCTGATCAGTGTGTCATCTCATCTAGCATCCTGCTTCTCCCACTGGCCAACCAGATGCCTCTTGGAAGCCCACCGGCAGGGCATGAAAGCAACGGCACCCCTCATTTCCTTTTTCCCACCCCAGCAATCCGAGGCATTTATTTAAGAGGGCATTTGGTGGTGGTCCTTCTCTTTGATCTGTTTATACATTCTGCAAAGTTCTGACTTGACCCCCCTATTCCAGGGGTGCACAACCTGTGGCCCAAAGGCTACATGCATACCCTCCACATACAGCCACCACCACCCCATGATACCACCTGCAATCACTGATTTTGAGCTTTATTTGCACTATTGGTCCTGCTGCCCCAAACACACACTTAGGTAATCACTCCCCACTTTCCTCTGATGAAACCCACCATTGTTGAAGACAGGCTTTCTTCCAATCAAACTGCTGCTGAGATCAGCTTCTAGGAGGACACTCTCAGCAATGGGCGGAAGCCAGAATGCCTTCTAGCAGCCACTTTGGCAGCTGCTCCATGCTTCCTGCCTTCTGGGTGTTGTTGCCGTTGCCATGGCAGACTGTCAGCAGTGCACTTTTCAAAAAGGAAGTGCCAAAGGAAGACATTTGTTTGTTGCGGGAGATGGTGGAAGTGGTGTGTGTGTGTGTGTGTGTGTGGTGTAAGGAATGGAAATTAAGGGAATAAATTTGATTGGAAAATAGTGTACTTTCTTTACTGTATCCACCACAGGTGCCCACTGTGTGTGAGTCTGTGCATGCACATGGCCCCTGAACCCCGAGCCAGTATCGTACATGGCCCTAAGAGCCAAAAAGGCCATGTGCTTTTGCCCCATCCCAAATTGAAACAAAGTATTTGTAGATGAAAAGATGCCTGAGTGGATGCAATTAGGTTGCTTCCTATTTGTCACTTGTTATGTATTCAAGTCCTCTGTAACATTGAGGGATGTGTGAGAAATTTGCCCCATCAAGAGTTTTTTTTAACCAATTTACCCAGTACACATCTCCTGAACCCAAACCTAGACTCAATCGTAGTTTGCAGTTGGAAATCCATACATCTTTGAGGTTGCAATGCCTTCTGCAAGACAAAGCAAAAGATGTGTTTAACAACATGCACACATTTGGAAAGGGTGCAAACACAAATGCGTACATTTCCAACATACACATAGACACACTTCAGTCAATAGGTGCATGTGTCTTAGAATGCACACATTAATGTGTAAATTATAAAAGATGCATACAAATTTCCACACAGACTTTTTTTTTCAATGGAAGCTTGTGCAGAAATGAGACAGAATGAGCTTGGCCTATTTTTTTATTATTATTGTCAATCTCAACAAGATCAAGACTGACTGATCCTTCAATCCCTGAAAGTAAGCTCCTTAGGTCATTTATTTCACCCTGCAGAGTGGTAGGTTCAGTGACAGTTGGGTGACCATATGTCCGGTTTTGCCTGGACATGACCGGAAATGGGGCCCCCAAACATGGTCTGGGTGGAAATCCCCATTTTTCTCATTTTGTCCAAGCAAAAAGGGGTTGGGGCATGCGTTCTCGGACTTCCGGGAACATGTGCACCCTGGAGCACGCAGAATATCCACACTGTGCAGAGGAGAGTTCCTGCACAACCATTGTGTTGCGTGTTGTGTGGCGGGCTCTGTGGAGTTTTCTGTTGCATTGAGTTGACTTTTCCCACTGGCTACAGAGTTCCCTGGCAAGAGCGGCAAAAGGAGCGAGTTCTGCTCTAGGAGAGCTGCTGGGATTGTATTTTGGCAGCAATGGCTGATGGGATACCATCGGAAGGACCGGGGAGGAGAGGGCAGAGGAACTGTCAATCAAACATCACAATGGATTTTATTCAACTTCACGGTAGCCCACAGTCACAAAACGGTGGAGTTAGAACATGTTGTTTAGGGAGTACCTCCACTCGACTATTGAGTGGAGTTTTCACACTGTATCAACTAACGTGTTGTCTGAACTGAACACCACTCTTTTTCTAATTTAAAATGAGAAGCATGCTTCATTATTACACCTGTAAAAGTGTAACTTGTCTAATGTGTAAAAAGAAGATTAATCCATTATGGATTGATGCAAGGAGCATCTTAGATAGGCAATTCTTTTGCATCTGTGAATCAAAGATAAAGTCCAAGAAGGAAATCATTCAGAGATAGAGTGGGCAGACTCCTCTGCAAAAAGCTGCTTTTGGGCTCACAGAAGCCTTTAATTATGCTTAAATTATAATGACACATTAATAGATTCTTACAGCACATTGGCATGGCCCACCATACAATTTGGAAATTTCCAGCATCAAGTGAAAACTTAGGTTGCAGAAGTAGTAAAACCCTTTCCATTTATAGGTGAGAAACTAAATTCTGTTCCTCTGGCTCACACATCTTTCCTCCCAATATTAATTGCAAACCTGTTTAAATGGCAGATATGGAACAAGGACACCAATAAATACTGTTTCCAATGTTTAACAGCATCATAAAAGTAGGCATCTAAGAAAGCGGAAGATTTTTTTTTTGTCATCAAAAAGTAGAAACAAAAAGAAGACTTTGTAGAATTCTTGGTCAGAATTTTTAATGAACGCATTTACATCTTGTAAGCAACTTTCCAATATACTGAATATTGGCTGCAAACAAAGTTTAATCTGGCAGAAAACCAAAACAACACAAGAGATAGTATTTTTTAAAGGTAACATAAGAATAAATGTTCAGGTAGAAAAGAATCAAAGCTGCATGAGTGGTCTCCTAGTTGGTGCTTAGAAACCCTTGGGGCTCATCTACACCAAGCAGGATATTTCACTATGAAAGTGGAATATAAAAGGCAGGAGCCACACCAAGCAGGATATAGTGGTATGAAAGTGGTATATGGTATGTGTCAATGGGCCCCAACAGTTGTCAGTGCACTTCAATTCCACTATAAAGCAGTAGTGTAGCTCCTGCCTTTTATATACCGCTTTCATAGTGAAATATGAAGGGAGGAAGCAGTAGCCAGGCACCTCTCCACCATGCCTGGGTCCAGCTCCAGCTGAGAGCCCCCTCCCTCCTGCTACCAACTGTCTCTGGAGAGGCCACCAGTGAGGGAGGAAGCAGCAGCCAAGCACCTCTCCACCATGCCTGGCTCCAGCTCCAGCTGAGAGCCCCCTCCCTCCTGCTGTCAACTAATTGCTGAACTTTGCAACTAAGATTGTAGTGCCTGAATTTGCTTTCCTTTCCCCCCCTCCTCCTCCTCCCTCCCAATCCCCTTTCCTTTTGTGTCATGTCTTTTAGATTGTAAGCCTGTGGGCAGGGACTGTCAAGAAATACTTTTGTAAGCCGCCGTGAGAGCCTTTTTTGGCTGAATGGTGGCATAAAAATGCTTAAATAAATAAAATAAATAAATAAATATCCTGCTTGGTGTAGATGTTCTCTTAGTGATTTTATAGGCTGATATATGGTGGGTAACTTCTTCTTCTTCTTCATATTATTATTATTATTATTATTATTATTATTATTATTATTATAAATACTGGTTCCCTATAAAGATCAAAGCTGGGGCAAGGACAGATTCTGTTGAACCAAGGTGAAGCCCATGACATTACATGTCAGTACATACTGAGTTTGTTTATAACTGTGCATTCTTGCTAGAGATCTGTAGTTTGGTAAGTGAACTGATTATATGAAGGAACATATATTGATAGGACCATTTAAGAGTTTATTCTTTATTATTCAACAACTTATTCTATCTTTATAAAATCCTGTGCCTTGTGCTAGTGGCTGAATAAGGGAAAGGTAATAAAGGGAGAATATACAGTTAAAAGTGTAACGCCTGTGAGAGGACAGAGTAAAGCTTGGGCCTGAGCCTTAAAGGTCCTGATGGCAGTGAGGCCAGCACCCAGGCACCTGCAAGGCCATGTCACTTCAGGGTTTGTGTGAATTGTCATGTTTCCAAGCCCTCCCACAAAAATGAGAGACAATAAAGAGGTCTTCCAAGTAATCCACAAAGGTTTATTCAGCAGATAAACATCTCTTTGCACTTTAAGAGTTTAAAGCCTAGGAACTTCCCTCTAGGCTAACACTTGGCTAAACTAAGCAAGACGATTGTCCTTTCAACAAAAGGGAAAGCCTTTTCCCTGAGCCCCTTTAACTTCAAGGAGGATTCATCTGAAGAAGCCTTTGGTGAGAAGCTAGCTGAGTCGATAGATTCTTGCCTTCTTTTAGCTCCACCTGTTTGAGTCTGTGGTGGACTCTAGGATCTGCCAACCTTGAAGTCCCTTCCCCCTCTGATGATTGCTGATTTCCCACAGTGAGTTGTTAACATTGTCACCGATAAGGTCCAGCGAAGGTTCATCCCCGGCTGATGCAGAGCTTGGGAGAATCACTTCCCCAACTTCCTGTGTAGGCTGGTACATTTCTAGCCCTGCTGCTTCAGAATCTGATTCTGATTGATAGCCTTTTAACTCCTTCCCTTACCTGAAGGGGAACAGGCCTGGCAGGGCTGGTGCTACCATTAGGCCAACTAGGCAGCCGCCTAGGGTGTAGACTAGGGTGACCATATGAAAAGGAGGACAGGGCTCTTGTAACTTTAATAGTTGTATTGAAAAGGACATTTCAGCAGGTGTCATTTGTATATATGGGTGAAATTCCCTCTTCATCACAGCAGTTAAAGCTGCAGGGGCCCTGCCCTCTTTCAAATCTGGTCATTCTAGTATAGCTCCTGCAGCTTTAACTGTTGTGATGAAGAGGGAATTTCACCAGGTTCTCCATATATATAAACGACACCTGCTGAAATTCCATTTTCTATGCAACTGTTAAAGATACAGGAGCCCTGTCCTGCTTTTCATATGGTCACCCTAGTGTAGACCTCAGAGGGGTGCAGTACTGCACTTTAAGGGTCACAGGTTTTTTGGTGTTTTTTTTTTTTTTTTACAAATTAGCTGTTTTAAGAAAAAAACATAATAAAAGGAAAATATAATAGTTCAGAAACTCTTCTTGAACAGCTGAATCAAAGTTGGCAATTTTTTGTGGGTGGTGGTGCAAGTAGCTCACCTTACCTAGGGCACAAAATAGTCAGGCACTGGCCCTGAGGCCTGGTCACGACATGAATTTTGCTTTGGGACTGAGGCAAGCTGGGCACTCCTGAAGCTCCCCAAGTTGAATCGGGGCCATTTCGGAGGCCTCAAAACAACTTCTGAGCCCAGTTTGGGGGGGGGGGCAGCTGTGCACAGCCCTAGTTTTTATTCTGCAATTGTTCTCTTTTAAATTGTGTTTAATGTATTGGTTTTTTAATCATGTCCTTACGTGATGGTTTAGAAATTCCTATGATTGTAAACCACTTTGAGTGCCATTTTCTTGGTAGAAAGGCAGGATACAAATCAAATCAAATCAATCAATAGTGCTCCCAGTTGGCCCTTTTTGTTGGCAGACACAGCTGGTTTTTGAGGTTTGGGGCTGGCCGCCAGAAGAAAAGTTTTATTTGAAATAGGGAAGCTAGTTTTCTATCTCCTTTAATTTATGTACTTATTGATGTTGTTTTGTGCCTGCAAGCATTTTGCAGGCATGAATATTGAGCAGGTATGAGGGATGGAGTTCCCTATCAAGTTGCTTGATTTTGGATCTGTGTGGTGTTCAGCCTGCTGCTATGGGAAGAACTTCTCCATCCCAAAGCAAGGTAAACTGTTTCCCGCCCCACTAAATTCTGCCACATTCCCAATTTGGGGGGAAAACTCTACTGATTTGGGTGAAATGGTGTCTCATCAAATATGTGTCCCAGCTGTTCAGTACTCTCATTAACAGCAGATCTCAGCGGTTGAAGGACTCTGCCCTGATCAAAATGCATGTGAGAGAAACATGTTCCATGCTCAAAGTCTTTTCCTGGATCACAATCAGCTGTGCAGCCCAGATACTGATGCAGCTCATCCAGATGTTGGCTTCATGATGTACTTGTGAAGGTGATAATAACTCATGCAGCCTCAGTAACCCCTGTGTGCTGTAGGTTGGGGCAGACATTTCCAATCATGCTGCAGTGCAGATGGGAATGTGCACCCTGCGCCCCCAACTACTGTCACAAGAACATCAGAATTGTCCTGCTGTACCAGACCATGTTTAGGGTGGGGTGGGGTGCGTGGGGAAGGTGCCCTACTTTACAGAGGGCAATCTCCTATTTTGGAGAGCTGGCAGAGGACTGTCCTCTATTTGAAGGTGCCCTCTGTTAGGTGGGCTGTCCAGCTCAGGTCTGTTTTAAAGCCAAAGAACCATAAGGAGGGACAGCAGGTTCCTTGAAGATGCCCATACACAGTTGGCACCTGGATAGCAGACTGGGCAGACACACTGGACACCTGCTCAGTCCCTGTACTATGGTGAGACATCTTATACATTTTAATCTAAATAATACTTTGTATTTTTAAATATGCAACTATACATTTAAATCTACATATGCATATGTTATGCAAATTGTTCTCATCTTTTCTTGTTTTGATGATGCACTTTCTTTTTGGGGCAGTGTCTAAGTGGCCACCCTGACCATAGCCCATGTACTCCAGCCTTCTGTTCCTAACTGTGGATATCTTTGGGCAGCTGGCATCCAGGGCATGAAGGCAGCAGCCTTCTCCCATTGTCTGACCGCATTATCTGGCAATCTTGGATCAGGAAGGTTCAGTTTCGCTATCATGATTATCATAGCTTTGATAGAGGAAACCTTCCATGAATTATTCTAATCCTCTTAAAACGCTTTCTATGAAGGGCGAGTTTCACCACATCTTGCCGTACTGAGTTATGCAGCATGTACAGAAGTACTTTCTTTTGTTGCTCTTGATCTCCTGAATAACCCCAAGTCCTAGTACTATAATAGAGGGAGAAAAAAAGAAATCTGTCTTCAATTGTGTGGAACTATATCTCTGTAGCTATAGATGGTATTTCTGTTTCTAAGACCGTAATTCTACATAAAACCATTTTTTCAAAAAACAAATAGCACAAAGATCATTGCTGATTGTGCCTTGATAAGTTTCAGGCCATCTTGAAAAAGCCCTGCTCTCATGTTGAACTCTATCACAATCTACCACAAAATTGTAAGACGTTAACAGTGCTGTTTGTGAAGTTAGCACTGATGGCAGGAGCTAGACAGGGTGAAAGAATAATAATGCATGTTTACCAAATGGGAAGCACAAAACTCTGATTAAGAGTCTCAGTGATGGATTGAAGAATCTTTCATTAGGGACAAGTTCTGCTCCAAGCTATACTGAGTGAATCAACTTGAACAAGCGTCTGCTGAGTCTAGCTTTTTGGTGTTAGCTCTGTCTTCATATAAGTTTATTGGTACAACAACTTCAATGATTTGTTTCCCAACTAGAAATGCACACAGAGTCCCCTCAGCCATTAAAAGAGTAGATTTTAATCAAGCTGGCTGAGACTTTGCCCATTCTCAAATGGGCACATTGATTATTTGACTTTAAAAGATGCAAAATTCCTAGCTAGACATCTGTGTCTTCCAATACTATTTCTATCCATATTTCGGCATTGACCAAAAAAGAAATGTTACATATTTGGGACACTAATCAACAAAAATAGATAAGCATATTATTGTTTTTTGTGATGGTAGGATTTTCTGAATTCTTATTAGGGCTGTGCTCCGCTTCTCTTCAGACCGGAGAAGCAGAAGTGGATCGGGGTGCTTTGCCTCCCCTTAAGGCAGAGGCGAAGAGGTTCGGGGGAGCAGCGGAGCGGTTCGAGGTGAAGGCGGATCCTTCGCCTCAATCCGAAGCTCTGTAAAAAAGGTAAGGGGTTTTTACTTGGCCCTGCCGCTGCCGCCACCGCCACCACCCATGCGGCGACAGTGGCAGAGCCAGATAAGGGGGGCAAAGGGGGGAAGTCTTACCTGCATCCATCCACGGTCCCACGGCTGCTTCAACTGAGCCCGGGGCTCAAACAGGAAGACCAGGATGCCCTGGTCTTCTTGTTTGAGTCCTCGGGCTCAGTTGAAGCAGCCGCGGGACTGCGGACAGATGCAGGTAAGGGGGAGGAGGGAGGGAGCCTTACCTGGCACTGCCCCCCGCTGCTGCGGAGCTCTGATTCGGAGCCGGAGCTCCGCAGCGGAGCGGACCCTAGGCGGATCAAGGCGGGGTGGAGCGGGCCCAATTTGCAATTTGCGAATCTGTAAGAGAAGAGGATTGGAGTGTCCATGCACAGCCCTAATTCTTATTCCACATGTAAATTAGCCAGTTATTTCATACCCCAGCATTAATGTGCATTCTTCACCATTTACACTAGTATTGCTATTCCCCACATGGAGACCATCTAGTTATTGTGTATCCATCTAATCTAAGACACAGTTCAGATATACCAATGTTACTATGGTTTATCGGCTTAGGCAAAAGCTAGGTTCCCACGTGCTCCCTCCTTGCCACTCCCCCCTCCCCTCATATGCCAAGGGTTGGAGCTTCCATCCTGAATTGCTAAACTATAGTTTCCCATGACATCTGAACCAGGAAACTGTGGTTTAATCAGTGATTATAAATGGGGATATGAAATCAGGATGAGATTGACAAGTCTGCATTAACTCATAGGTCAAAACTGGATGAAAAGGTTTGTGTGGTACTAAGGAGGTGGGGAGGGAAGTTGTCACAAAATTCTTTGAGAAACGTTTCTCCCCTTTTCTATTCTGAATTTTGGCCCAAGGCCTAAACTTGAGGTGGGTACACTCTATTGAGGCAAGAAGTCTGGTGTGTGTGTGTGTGTGTGTGTGTGTGTGTGTGTGTGTGTGTGGTGCGAATAGGAGAGGAGTCTCTAATGGAGAGATCTAGAGATTCCCAGTGTGACAAGCACTACAAGTCCCAGAGTTTCTTAGCTTCTTCTGCCATTTGCAGTGTACATGGGCAGAAGGAATCACTAAATGGCAGCCAGTAGGAGGGTCAAGCAGCATAATCATTAGAGACACAGAGATCCCAGGGAGGGACAGTCAAGGGTCAATGAAGCTGATAGTATGTGGTCTCAGAAGAAATGAATTAGGCCTCTGAACTTCAGATGCATGGAAGAGCCAAAACCAGCTCCTAAAGCCAAGGAAGGCTGTTTAGAGGGCATTTTCCATTTGTGTTTAATTAATCATTGTTAATTTTTCAAAACAGATAAAAATGAGGAAGGGACCTGTGTTGGTAAATTCATATTTGACTCAGAGAAATGATGTTTGGGCACCCTTGGCAGTGAGGAAATGGAGGGTTAGCCTGTGGTTGCTTTGGTCTATATTGCTGCTGCATACTGGTTTTAATCCTGACATAAGTTTCAAGTTTTAGGAATACCATCTATACCCATTAAGCAAGCTCAGCCTAGGGGGACCATGCATCCTCTTTTACAGAGGACAGTCCTCTATTTGAAGGGCTATTCTGTCCAGTTCTTGTCTAAAGGTGCCACCAGCAGTTAGCACCTAGCTAGCAGGCTAAACAGGCAGGGACAGGTCACCTCATTATAGCCTTGTGCACAATGGTGACATATTTTCCATCAAAAGTTGCATTCTGTACCTATAAATTCGCAGACTTCCCCCCAACGAATCACTATCCACTTTAGTCCACTTTCTTTTAGTGATGCATTTCTTCTTGTTTGGACATTCACAACAAGTGGTCCAAAGTGGCTGGTTGTCCAGGGAGGAGAAGCACTTAGACAACAACTTCAGCATATTATGAATGCATCTCTCAGGGAGGGGAGTTTTCCACCATGTTTAAAAGAGGCAGCGGTACAGCCGCTTCTGGACCTTAATAATTACAGACCAGTATCAAATCTTCCATTTTTGGGCAAGGTGATCGAGCGGGCAGTTGCCTTCTAACTCCAAGAAGTCTTGGATGATACAGATTTTCTAGACCCATTTCAAACTGGCTTCAGAGCAGGATATAGAGACGAGACCACTATAGTCGCCTTAGTGGATAATCTTCGCAAGAGTATGGACAGGGGGAGTGTGTCCCTGCTGGTACTTTTGGACTTCTCAGGAGCTTTCGATGCCATCGACCATGGTATCCTTCTGGAACGCCTGAGGGGATTGGAAATTGAGGGCACTGTGCTCCAGTGTTTCTGGTCCTATCTCTCGGGCAGGTTCCAGATAGTGATGCTTGGGGATAGCTGCTCCTCAATGAAGGAGCTGCTGTGTGGCATACCATAAGGTGCCATCCTATCCCCAATGCTGTTCAACATCTATATGAAACCAATGGGAGAGATCATCTGGAGGCATGGGGCGGGGTGCTATCAGTATGCTGATGACACCAAAATATATTTCTCTATTCTTTCAACAACAGCATCAGCTAAGGATACTGTGTCTCCTTTGAATGAATGCTTGGAGGCGGTAATGGGCTGGATGAGGAAAAACAAACTGAAGCTGAATCCAGACAAGACGGAGGTGCTTACTGACAAGGGCCCTAAACTGGGTTTGAAGGTGTGCCAACCAGTCCTGGATGGGTTTACACTCCCCCTGAAAGACTGTGTTTGCAGCTTGGGGGTGCTTCTGGATCCGTCACTCCAAATGACAGCTCAGATAGATGTGATGGATAGGAGTGCCTATTATCAGCTTCAGCTGATATGCCAGCTGCGCCCCTTCCTAGAGTTAGAAGACCTAAAACTGGTAGTGCATGCACTGGTAACTTCGAGGCTCAACTTCTGCAGTGTGCTGTACATGGGGCTACCTTTGTACCTAGTCTGGAAACTTCAGCTAGTTCAAAATATGGCCGCCAGGTTGGTCACCGGTACACCTAGGGGTTGCCATATTACATCAACTTTAAAATCACTTCGCTGGCTGCCAATTAGTTTCTGGGCGAAGTATAAAGTGTTGGTTATTACCTTTAAAGCCCTACGTGGTTTGGGTCCAGGTTACCTGCAGGATTGCTGCAGAGGCAGCGGCCTACTTCCAGGCAGATGCATCGGTGGCAGTGGAAGGCACCGAACGGCAAGGCAGCAGCAGCAGACAGCAGAGGCAGGTAAGCCTCCCCTCCCCACTTACCTGCTGCCTCCACTGTGGCAAAGCTGGAGGTAGCAGGTGAGGGATCCACTGAGGGCCAGCTCCGAAGCATCAAGGCGGCCCGAAGCTTTGGAGCCAATTGGCTTCGGCTTTGGGCTGCCTCAACCTTTGCCCGAACCACCTCGGATCCATGTTTTGGAGGTCTGAATCACCCCAATCCACTTTGGATTCGGGGTTTGGATCCGAGGTGGTGCACAGCCCTAGCAATATCACCTCTGTCCTCCCACCCTGCCTGACTCTTGCTAGCAGATCATAGGCCAAACAGAGGGCCCTGATCTCCTAGAAATGCAGTATTTGCTTTGAAAAGTCCTCTTTCAGTTATATAGTGAAGTTAATTCTACAATTCTCACTATCTGTGCCATGTACATTATTGTATGAAAAAGGATTTTTTTGGGGGGGAGGTAAATAATATTTTGTAAAATGTTCAGCTTTGTTGTGGCTCTTCCTTGCAACTGAGACGAATACTCTTTTTAAGCTGCTGAGAAAAGGAAACCCATAATTTCACTTTAATGACTGTATTCTTTAGTCAAAGAAGCTATAAACTGCTTCCAGTTCAGTTAACCTATTCTTCTCTTGATTAGAGATGTGTCAGATGTTTTGAAAGACTTTCAAGTGCAGCTATGTAGGCTGCCCTCCCACCCAAGAGTAGTGAAAACAATTTATTATTTCATTGCTCCACTTTCTTTACAGAAATGGCGGTGTTGTCGTGCTTAGATTCGCAGCCATTTGGGGCTCATTCAAGATGAAAAATAATTGTGTGCCACTGCCAGCTAAGCTAGATTCTAGTTTAAAACCATTTAGGTAGGGGGAGTCTACACCAGTTGTAAAATCTAACTTACACCACCCCACCCCACCCTCTTACCCAAACTCCTAAGACAGAGAGGTATCAAGTGAACTTTGCTTTTATGAAACAAGACACACTTTGGGCAAATTATTTGTTCAGTTAGCATTCACCAGCACACATCTAACTGCATGTCATGGTGCTAATGCAATATCTGTTAATTATTTATTAATTATCCAGATATGATTATGACACAACCCCCCAAAAAATCCCTCCCGTTTGCAGCATCTGCTTCGGTGAAACAGCAGTAATTTTTTGTTGCTTTTAAAAATACTGTATTTCTTCGATTCTAAGGTGCCATTGATTGTAAGATGCCCACTAATTTCAGTACCACCAACATTTTAAAAAAAGCTTTGTTTCTAAGAAATAATAAATGCACCCGTGATTCTAAGTTTTTAGAGATGTTTATATGGGGAGGGGGGAAGTGCGTCTTAGAATTGAAGAAATACGGTAATCTCATAGTCCTCGTTGCTCTTTATTCAGTCTCCCCAGTGTGCATGAGGTTTGAACAGGACAATCCTTTGCATGTTTACACTGAAGTCCCATGGTTCTCAGTATGGCTTCCTCTGAAGAAATGTGTGTAAGATTGCAGCATTAGGCTACCATCCTATATACACTTAACTGGGACACAATAGGATTTATCCTATTTACCCTTTGAACATAATAGGATTTATTTCTGGGTAGAAAAACATAGCATTACACTCTAAAAGCAGTCCTATGGATTCCTACACAGCATCCGAGGGACCATTGGATGCTGCAGATCTCCTGTGGATCTCCCCCACCTATTTTGAGCTTAGCATTACAACCTCAGTGTGTTAGGTGTGAGCTGGTGGGTGGGAAGTGGAAAGACCATGGTTCCCCTGGATCCAAAGACCTCCCAGATCCAGTCCCCACCCTAGCAAGCTGAACGACTTAGATGGACTCTTAGGCCCATTTAACATAAAATATATTTTCTAAATGTGGGTTCTTTGCTTCCAACAGGATGCACCCTTAGATGCGCATTGCCATTCTGAAACACCTGGATAGCTTGCACATCTAGTTTCTGAGACATCCTTCCAGACCAAATGTAGATTGGCTAGAATTTGTCAGAATTGTGTTTGGGATAATTATCTGCACCACCATGGCCTTAGCTAGACCAGACTATATTCCGGGGTGAACCCCTGGATCGTCCCTGTGCGTCCACATGACGCCCAGGGGATCCCGGGATCAGGGAGGGATCATCCTTCCCTTGCCCCAGGATACAGCCCTACACTTTGGGCCTGCTTTTTCTGTGGTCTCGGGCTGAGCCCAAGACCGCGAAGTGTGTGGCCCATTTCCACGGGTTTACCTGGCTCCACGCAATTATTCACACGGAGCCGGGAGCTGCGCACAGGGTGCAGCGCTCCTCAGGAGTGCTGCGCCCATTGGGGGTAGGGTGGGGGGAGTGAGGAAAGTAGTTAATTTTTTTTAAAAAAAACTTACCTTTGTGCACGAGCGTTTGTGTGCTCCGTCTCCTTTAAAAATAAAAAATGGCAGGCACGACGTCTCTGTTCCTGAAGTTGTCGCTCCTTACGTGTAAACGAGGGCAAGATCTCGCATTAATCGCAACGCGAGATCTCCCCTCCTCTCCCCCAGGCTTTCAGGTAGGTCTAGCTAAGGCCCAACGTTACTATGTCTGCTTTGGAAATGAGACCTACTGGGTACCTGGCATCCCGAATTGAAACAGAAGTTGTGCAAAAATCCTGCAGCTACAGTTCTAAGCACACTTGTTATACAAAACAGCCAAATGAATTCAGGGGGATTTACTTCTACAAAAATATGCTCAGGAATGCACTGTATGTAATTCTCCCCCCTCCTGCCTTCGGCAAGATTAATAATTACAGTGATCTTCCACTATTTGTCTTTGCAGCATTTCTTGGTTCTACACACTTCCTTTATTATGTTATTTACCAATGCATCACAGAAGGAATCATTTTGTTAATATATGCAGCTTTGCAAACTCATTTTGGGCTAACCATTTTCAAAGACAATGTATTGCAAATGCTGTTTTGTTGGGGTTAGTCATAGAGTGCACGGAAGCGCAACTTTAAAAATTAGAATGAAACTCTCCAGGGCGGTCTCGAGGAAGGTGATCATGTGAGATAAATTTTACAAAGGGCAAAATTGAAAGAGGTTTAGCAAAGAACAGGCTGCAATATGTAATTCTCTTAAGCAATAATAAATCGTCCATCTAGAATTAATGATCTTCCAACATTTCTTTTAAAAGACTTGAAAAGAACTAATTAATGGAGCACATTTCAAACTAAGCAAATTGCAATGATAAATGGGATTACTGGAAGCTATGAATGCAATTCGTAACTGAAGGAAAAGAGCAAACCATTACTCAGAACATTAAAGAATGCAATTAAGCAAAACATTTGGAGGCACTTAATTACATCTATAGAGGACAGTTAAGTGAGATTCTTGTGCCTTGTTATAGCAGCAAACCCAACCTTCAGGAAATTACCTGCACTTAATGATAGTAGACTAGCGGTTGACAGGATGACATCTGGTTTGACATGTAAGCAAAATATTCTTATTATGACAAATTGCACATGTACCTAAAGAATGAAGAGATTGTTGCTGCAATTACGAAGTTCAAAACACAGTAAGAAAAAAGCATGAGCATTTCAGATATAGAATGTGCATATGCGTACATTGCATTGTGTTTGTTGAGCACATTATAAAGGAATGAAAGTGTTCACATGAGTAAAGTGTTGCTATGGGGGGACGGACGGACAAAACACATCTACCACCTGTTCTTAGTTGGTGGCTTAGCGTCCACCAACAACTGACCCCATGAGTAACCAGAGACACAGGTCTTTGCAAAGTACAAGTGTTCCATCCACACAAACAAGTACTTGACCACATTATAGTTACAGACATTTTGCCAGGCCTTTTATAATGATGACCTTAGACTGGTCATCTTAATTTCACAGAGACCTAAACATTTGAAAGAATAACGCTGATCTGCCCTTAACTTTGCAATGCTTATAGCATTCTTATGTGTGATATACCACATTAATATCTGGCAGGACTGCGCCTCTTAATTCAGGGCGAATCTACACTCTAGCTAATAATGATAATTTTTGCCTTTGTTCCGTTATTAATTTTATCAGTACTCTTTGTAACGGGGCTCAGTAGCGTTAATTACCTTTTTTTGTAACGTTGTACCAGAGCACACTGTTCGTTGCCCCGTTGTCTGTAATCCTTCTTCCTCATTTCCCTGATCCTTCCAATGCCCAGACTGTCCTTTCTCTGATCCTCCCACTTCCGTTTTTTGTCTTTTCTGCCAGATGTAGAAAATACCAAATGCAGGCTATTTCAGCTGTTAGCAACCAATTTTAAAATATACCTTTTGATGCAAGTAAATGAGCAAGAAAGACGTTGTCCTCTCCAGAGCCTTAATGGAGCCGTTTGCTTTCAGTCACGAGGGAAACAAATGGTTGCTGAGGGCGTGGAGAGGAATTTGTCTCAAACAGGAAGCCCAGTGGAGAATCATGTGACATTAGTTTCACAATGCGACAGGGAACGCATCAAAATAACAGAGCACATTGAAAGCAAAATAATGTTACATGAGGATTATGACGACAGGTAAAATGCTATATAACCTACCTATACAACGTTAGAAATACCGTGTCAAGTGACCACTGACATCATCTACCGCCATAAGTAACGGTATAGATACAGAAGTGTAGATTCAGCCTCAGGATAGTTTTGCTTGGTTTAGTGCAATTATTAATTGAGAAGAACCTGTCATTGTGTTTCTGAATGATCTGTTTGAACACAGAACAAACTGTAACACTTCTTTACATGCTGACATACTGTATGCACCAGCAGGAGGGAGAACAGGTGGTGAATTAGTATTTTTGCATTGTGTCCTTAAAGATCCCATTTCCCACTTTTACCTTATGCTGAAAGTGTGGTTTGGGACAAGCAAACCTACAAGTGGTCCACAAGGATATATTGGGGAAGGAGGTTGATAGGGGGTTATTCCTGGAACAGACTCACTGACCATTTCTGCAATTCTCACCCTATAATTCTTGAGGTTTAAGCCAAGATTTTAGTTCAAAAATCCTGTCTGGCCATTTTTATCAAGCAATTTGCAGAGCTTTGGGTTTGCTTTCCAGTATATAATTAGTATTATAATTAACAATTAATCAGCAAATTAGTGCTCCCAACTGTGATTTAAAGTCATGGGAAATGCACATAACCATCGTGCTTTCTCTCTCTCTCTCTCTCTCTCTTTAACTTCAGCAATTACATCTCTATTGCTAAGTAACAAGTGATTTTCCCCCTCCAGAAAAAAGATAATGCACACAGATTATCATTGTAAGTAACTTTAAATTACATTCAACTTTTGCAGAAAACAATTAAGAACCCAAATGATGTGAAAATTTGTTTCTTTTTCGCCATAATGTAAGTCTGTTTAACTGCCACCTTATTTCCACCCCCACCCCCATTCCTCTAATGACCACGGCTCCCTCCTATTTTATGAATTAATGCAAAAGTAATTTGTGATATTTGTTCCCGGCTGATTCAAAAACTCCAGCGTTACTAATTTGGTAATACAATTTATAGCAAGGGCATGTATGGCAGTTAGCTGATGGACTACGAGCTCAGACCAATGAGCATCCCTGCATGGAGACTCCATTCCTGGAAGTTTTTCTAAGACAATGGAGAAGGAACTATTCCTTCAGCACTTTTCCCCTGGCCTCAGGTTGTAACTCTTTTACTTTCTTCCATAGAGCTAATTGAGAATTGATTTCAATGTTTATATCCTGCCTTTCTATGATAAATAACATTCAAGGCAGCTTGCACAATATAAACACACGCACGTACATGCACGCACGCGCACACACACATACCAGTGAATTAAAATCCGGTCCTAACAATAAAAAAAGCTTGCCTGGCTCTTTCCTGTTCTCCCAGGCTTTTAAAAATCTTTAAAGTCCTTTTAAATATTTTAGTGTTTTTGTGTTTTATTATTTTAGTCCTTGCAATGTGGCGTTACGTCTTGTGTCTGATATTGCATTTTATGTTGTGGTGGCACATTTATTAGTTTTCTGTTGTTTATTTTATTGTGATAGTGTTGTTGTTGTTGTTGTTCTTATTTGTTGTTGTTTTGTTGTAAAATGCCCAGAGAAAATTATTTTATGAGGCATTCAATATATGTGATAAGTAAATAAACAGGAAGGGAAGAGCATAATTAAAACTGTATCAGCAGACAGCCCATCTGCTGGATGATTTTCGTATCTGAGGCTAGCCTGGTATCTACTACTAGGTTAACCTCCCACCAGCCCTAGCGAGCCCAACCAATGATGAGGGAAGATGGGAGTTGTAGGCCAAAACATCTGGAAGGCCACAAGTTGCCTGTCCCTATGCCAGGAGCAAGGACTTCTTGGCAGAACCACCAATATTGAAGAATGCTATTTTTTTTTTTAGAGATGCATGCACATCCCAACTGTTGAGCTGAAAAGGGGCAAGATTTTATAAGCATCCAGTTCAGGCAACTGCAAAACTTGAAGCCATTTGAGTGTTCAGTTCAAGCATGCACACAAGAGTTGTGGGTGTTCAGTGGACCCCCTGCAACCACCTCCCATGTCCTAATCTAAACAATTTAGTTTAGATCTAAGCAAAGAAAGTGTCAGGATCCTTGAGGCAGAGGAAGGGGGAGCCAGTGGTAGTGGGGACTTGCAGGACAGAGGGGAGCAGGCCTTGTTCACCCTCCCCCTGTTCACAGGCATTTGAATAAAGGTGCTTGCTTTTTTGAATGCTCACTATATCCTTACGCTCTTCTTAAGGAAGACCATAGGATGATCTCTGTGATGGCCTGTCTGCACACTATCTGTAAATAGTGTAGTGGATTTTGAAGGGACTGGGTCTTGGTTCTAAACGTTCACGAATGTGAGGTGTGAATGAGCATCAGCCCTGCTTTGTTGTAACTTTTGTTGTTTCTTTCTTTTTCTTACATGTTACAAATAAAGTTCGAGACCTTATGCCTTCCTTCCCCAACCTGTTTGGACTTCAGTGCCCATGAGTCCCAATCAGCAGGGCCAGGAATGCTGGGGGCTGTAGTGCAAAACAACTGGAGGGCACTAGGTTTGGGAAGGATGACTTATGCTTTGGTGGTATTTCATTAAATAAGAAAGGATGACAAGCTCCATCACACCTTGGAAGAAACGCTGGCTAATGCTGGCTACCGTCGCTTCTCTGTGGGCACTCAGTTACTTCCTGTACTTCCTGTTTTCAACAGGAAGTCAACAAGGTGCACGAGGGCCATGCAGTCCCTCATTGTGAACATGCTGCTTCTCTCACACACAGTAGGAGAGAGCAGCAACTTCGATTTAAAAAATATTTTGTATTTTTTCTAGTCTTTCTTGCGGCCCAAGGAAGACCAGGAGGGGCGGAAGGCGTGCAAGAGGCAGACAATGTCATGTGAGCTACCTCCGAGGAATCCATGAGTGCCCAGTAATGACTGTGCAATAAAACACTCATCGGATGGAGCTTAATGTCTACTTAAGGGAGCACAATATGTTTCCAGTATAATAATAATAAAAAGGACAAATTTGAATATCATATTCAGAGGCTGGAATAGTATTGAGGAAGAGAACAAGAAAATGACTGTGGTTCTCACATTAGTAGGGAAGATAACTTTTGCTTTGCTGAAGGTCTTAGCCTATCCACAAGAGCCTGGCAATTTAACAATAAAGCCATTGTTAAAATATTGAAGAGCCATTATGTGCCTACTAATTTCCTTGTGGAACAATATAAATCCCACTTACCAAATGAAAGGAGATACTGTTTCAGAATTTCTTTCAGGATTGAAGAAGCTGTCAGCTATGTGCTATTTGGGGGTTTTCTTGACAGAAGCTCTGAGAGATGTTTTTTTGTTTGTTTTTGGAATTAGGAATTCTTTGCTGAGAGAGGAAGACCATGAGATATGGTAGAGGAGAAGTAGCTACCATTAGAAGGAAGAGTAGAAGTTGCTCTGATATTTGGAACTACCAAAAAATAACACTCAGCAGTTTCAGAACAAGCTACATGTTGCCAAGCCAACATGCTCAGAGGAAGAAGAGACTAAATAAGGTGACAATGCTTTTAAAGATGTCACACCAGCTAGAACAATACCTTTTTTTTCATTTTCTAGGCCATAATTATGAGAAAAGGGGACATATTTTTCATGAATGTCATACTTTACCATAAGGTAATCTAAGACACCCAGAAAACGACTGGACATTGATGGCAAGTAAGGGACACCAGATGAAATATCTACAGTACCTGGATCCTTCAATGGCTACTCCTATGTTGAGAAGTTGGATACTGCCCAGAAAAGGGATCTTGGGGTTGTGGTAAATAGCTCAATGAAAATGTCAAGCCACCCCATGTGTGACTCTGTGAAAAAATCCATGTCTGTGAAAAAATCCATGTTTGGTATCATTAGGAAAATAATCAGAAATAAAACTGCCAACATTGGCCACAGCTAGACCTAAGGTTTATCCTGGGATCATCCAGTGTTCGCCCCTGCCTGAGCACTGGATCCCCTGTGTGTCACCTAGGTGAACAGGTTTGACCCCTGGACGATCCAGGGATAAACCTTAGGTCTAGCTATGGCCATTGTAATGCCTATTCCAAGTTTGAGCACCCTTGGAATACTGTATACGGTTCTGGTCATCACCCTTCAAAAAGTATATTATGAAGTTAGAAAAGTTTATGAAAAGGGCAATCAAAATATTCAAGGGGCTGGAGCTACTCCCTATGAAGAAAGCTTACAATATTAGGAGCTTTTTTATCTTCAAAACATGGTGAGTAAAGGGGGCATGATAGAGATGTATAACGTTATGAATGATGTGGAGAAAGTAGATAGGGAGATGGTTTTTCTCCCTTTCTCATAATACTAGAAGCTGTGGGTCATTCAATGAAGTAGAACAGTGGGAGATCCAAGACGGATAAAAAGAAACACTTCTTCACGAAGAACATAGTTAAACTATGAATTTACTACTCTCAGTTTATTGATGGCTACCAACCTGGATTTAAAAGGGGCTTAGATAGATGCATGGAGGATGAGGCTGTCAAAGGTTACTAGTTATGATGGGTACATGCTATCTCCAGTATTAGAGGCAGTATGCTTCTCATTACCATTTACTGGGGAACAAGAACAGGAGGGTGCTGTGGGGCTTATGTGCTTCCCACAGGCATCTGGTTGGCCACTGTGCAAACAGAATGCTGGATTAGGTAGGTCTTTGGTCTGATCCAGCATAGTTTATTTATTTATTTATTACATTTTTATACCGCGCAATAGCCGAAGCTCTCTGGGCGGATCACAACAATTAAAAACATAATAAAACAACCAACAGTTTAAAAACACAAATACAAAATACAGTATAAAAAGCACAACCAGGATAAAACCACAGAGCAGAAATTGATATAAGATTAAAATACAGAATTAGAACAGTGAAATTTAAATTTAAGTTAAAATTAAGTGTTACAATACGGAGAGAATAAAAAGGTCTTCAGCTGGCGATGAAAGGAGTACAGTGTAGGCGTCAGGTGGACCTCTCTGGGGAGCTCATTCCACAGCCGGGGTGCTACAGCAGAGAAAGCCCTTCTCCTAGTAGCCACCTGCCTCACTTCCTTCGGCAGGGGCTCACGGAGAAGAGCCCCTGTAGATGATCTTAAGGTCCAGGCAGATACATATGGGAGGAAGCGTTCCTTCAAATAACCTGGCCCCAAACTGTTTAGGGCTTTGAATGTTAATACTAAGCACTTTGAATCGGGCCCAGACCTGGACTGGCAGCCAATGAAGTTGTAAAAGGACTGGCGTAATGTGATCTCGCCAGCCAGTCCCTGTTAGTAAACGGGCTGCCCTGTTTTGTACCAGCTGAAGCTTCCGGACCGTTTTCAAAGGCAGCCCCACGTATAACGCATTGCAGTAATCCAAGCGAGAGGTTATCAGAGCATGGATAACTGTAGCTAGGCTATCTCTGTCCAGATAAGGGCATAGTTGGTATATCAACCTAAGCTGATAAAAGTTCTTCATATGTGATATTAGATTTCTTCCAGTTCTGTTAAAATATAAAGAAGTTATGTGCATATTGATTTTCAGAAACAAACAAGCAAAAAGATGTATGAGTGAATAGGTTCCTAATGTGTTTTGATACATGTTTATCAAAATCCCATTCCACCCCTGATATCCAAATATAACTTGGGAATGTCTGAATGGAATTAAAAATGCAGACAAGTGTATATTTTGTTTTACAATATAGCTAGAATGTCGATCAAAATAAATATTTCATCAACTTAACAGTTTTTTAGCATTTAAGGAAGCTATAAAGACTGATCTCTTCCGGCAGGCCTATCCAGTGGAATTTTAGTATGCTTTTAGTATGCTTTTAGGACTTTTTTTTTTAGGATGTTTTAACAATGTATACTATGTTTTTAATCAGTATTTTATAATTGTTGTTCCCTGCCTTGATGAAAATGGAGAGGTGGGTAAGAAATAAATTATTATTATTATTATTATTATTATTATTATTATTATTATTATTATTTTGGCACAAGGGGGGATATATTCATTTTTCAGGAGAAACTGCGTTTTGTTTATGAAAGGACCAATGAGATTAAGAGATAGTGGTGTGCAATAATACAATTTAGATGTTGAAAGGGGAACCATGCCCAGACTTTTACTTGGTGCTTCATGGCCCACAGATGACAGATCATCACCTATGTGGAAACTATATACACAGTAAATTCCCCAAGAAGACATTGTATTTTATTGATTCTTGTAGTCAATGGGAGTGGGTTGCTTTTACAAGGTTTTACTACTATTATGCCAGCCAAAATGTGTTTTTCATTGTGAAATGCTTGTGTAACTTGATGTATATAGAGATGATGACAGCCCATAAACGCAAGATCACAACTGGAGAACATCAAAATCGCATAGAGAAATGGAATCCCCAATCAAACAATATTTGCAGTGTGTGGACGTAGAGCACGAGGGTTGCTTTGGGCTGCTGAACAGATTGTTTTTGTAGAAAAGAAAAAGGGTGTTCAAGAAAAAACTTCTTACAAAAGAAGCAGCATGGATTTTAGAGCTTGGTACTATAACTTCTAAAGGGTTAAATGACAATATTGATTATGTGTCTCTCCTAAATTAAGTTGTGTTTCAGTCTGTTTAGGTGAGCTAGAAATAGTTCCAAGTAGTGTGTGTGTGTCCCCCCCGCCCCAGAAGCATTTGAAAGAGTAAGTTTTGAGTTTTGTAGCACATAAAGAATTTTGATGCGTTTCATATTGAAAATGTAGACTTTTATGAATTAGATGTTTCTATCTGGTTTAATGTAATGAATTGTTTAAATACAGGAAGCTTTATTTATTGCAGCAAATGATATAGACCTTGTCTTGTACATTATATATTTTTGTAGTTGCCTTTTAGAATTTCTTTGATATAGTTCAGCATTTTTTGTCTTTCCCTTGATAAAAAGGAATATCTCACAGTGCAAATGATGGAGTGCTCCGATTGCACAGATGCTGTGCTTCCATAGCCCTGGGAAGCTCTTGCCAGCAGGCCAGAAGGAATGCGTCGGCATTTCTTGCCTGTTCCCCCACTACCCAAGGCAAATTCAGTTGGACATAGGAATGTCAGGTGTGGGGAAATCTGCCTGTCTTGGGACTCAACAGATTTCCCCTGGACCGCAGGTTCCCCGCCAGAATGTGCAAGCACTGTGTGCAAATGGCTCCTTTTCCCTCTCAGGTCCAGAGAGGGAAAAGGAGCTATGGACACACAGTGGTGGCAGGGCACTGTGAGTGAAAAGGAGACCCTCACGTAATGTGCAGCAATGGTGGAGGTCACCAAACTGCCCTAACTTGACCTGTGTTGAGATGGGTCAGCTCACAGGCAAGCAAACTGGAGTCCAGAGGACCAAGCCAGAAAAAAGTCACCAAGCTCCATCCCCAAACAAATTCCTCTGACATCCCTAGTTGGACAAGCCTCAGAACTTTTCTAACTCCACCTCAATGTTGGCGGCATGTTTGGGGGGCTGAGTGGACTGTAAGCCTTTGGGACCGTGGATGCTACCTCCCTCCCCATCCAAAGCTACATCGCACATACCCTCATTCTTCCCTTGCTGAGGGAGGTATTCTAACAAAAATTAAAGAGGAACTAGAGAGCTACTGTAGAAACATCTTCAGTGGCTGGGCAGAGTAGAGGATGGAGCACTCATGCTGTGCTGGGGCCTCTGCAAAGTGTGCAATTCCCTCAGCATGCCATTAGCCCCAGAAAGCATGCATTGCCTCGCCCCTCCCTGCACCAATCATGGCCACCACCATTAGAGTGGAGGGTAAAAATATGAGATTTCCCCAGCCTTGGGGAAATCTTGTTTCTCCTCCCCACCACCCTGCTGACGGGAGCCTTAAAGACCCAGTTAATAGGGCCTTTAAGAGCCTCGTGTGGTGCAGAATGGTAAGCAGCAGTTTCTGCAGCTGAAACTCTCCCCACGGCCTGAGTTCGATCCCAGCGGAAGCTGGTTCTCAGGCAGCCAGCTCAGGTCAGCTCAGCCTTCCATCCTTCTGAGGTCGGGAAAATGAGTACTCAGCTAGCTGGGGCGAAAGGTAACTACGACTGGGGAAGGCAATGGCAAACCACCCCGCTACAAAGTCTGCCAAGAAAACATCAGCGAAAGCAGGCATCCCTCTAGGAGTCAGCAATGACTCAAGTGCTTGCACAAGAGGTTCCTTTCCTTTCCTAATAGGGCCTTTAAGGCCCCCATCATCATGGGCATGGGGGGAGAAACAATTTCCCCAAGGCTGGGGAAATTGCATGTTCTCCCATGCTGTGTTAATGGTGCCTGTCATTAATGCAGTGGGGCGGGAGAGGACAAATAGGGCATGCAGGTCAGGTCAGGAACCAAGTTCTGCCCAGATCTGCACCTCCTTTGTGTAGCGATGGGGTGAAAATCCACTGAATGTGTCCGTCGGGGTCCAGGAGGGCTGGACATGGGGGAACAACTGTGAGCAAGGAACCATGACTGCACAATAAAAGCTTTGTGCTGAAAGGCTCTAAGACCTTGGAGGGGTTTTCCTTAACAACCCTATGACCCTTGTGTCACTCTCTAAGGACCGTAGGATTGCTCTGTTAATATATTGTTTACCTAATGTAAACCATTATAGAAATGCATTTCAGTTCTATGGACCACGTTTAGCTGCGAACAAAGAGTGGAGTGCAGGTGTCTACTTAGAGGGAGTTTGAATTCATGCTCTAGGCATGAATTCAAAAAACTGCTGCCCACTCACCCTCCTGCAGTGCTTCAGTCATTGCTTGCTGAGAGGAACAAAGGAGGCACTCCCCAGTTGTTTTCCATCACTTTTTCTTTTTGACGTTGGCTGAACTTTGTCTCTGTGACATTGGCTACCCTTAGGAAGAGGAAGGTAGAACAGCCATTACCAGGAAGTACAAGGACGGAAAACAGCCAGGCAGTTGCCTCCTTGTTCCACTCCATTGAAAAAACTGAAGTGCTACTAAAGCATGGTCCAGAACCTCAGGCCCATGGGCCAGTTCTCACCCTCCTGGGGACCCAATCTAGCCATTCCCCCTGGCCCCATCCCCCCTTTTTTGCTGACTATTGATCATTTGGTGGTTTCCTGGCTTTTGCATGGGTTTTCCAGCCATTCTGATAGTTTGAAATTTGGGCTGATTTGGCCCACCTTGGCCTAAATCTGGTTTGGGACCAGATTGGGCCACCTTGACCTGAAACAGCCAAACCACTTTGGGCTGATTCAGCCCAATGGCCAGCCACTCCCCCCACCTGCCCATGGGACTTACCTGAGGCCTCCATGAGTGGGGGGGATGTCTGGGAACAAGCGGGGAGTAGCAGCTGGGAGGGGGGACTCCAATGGACTCCCAGTTGGCCTTGCACCCTGCTTTCCCTTTGGAGCCAAATCTGAAGTGAGGCAGCCATGACTAAGGCACCCCGAGTCAAATTGGGGCTGATCTGGAATCCCTGAATCTGCCCCTGAGTTGAACCTGGCGGGGGGATGGCTGTGCCCAGCACTAGCTGAAATGCCTTTCCTAAGGCTTAATAAGTAAGGTAAGCTGAACTATGTTGTTACTGTTTTTGGTAGTTTGCCCCCATTTTAGGGATGTCATGAGTGTCTAAGTCTGGGTCATCTGATGGAGTCCCCTGCACCCCCTTCTTCCAGATCCAGTCAGGCACACGTGGCACATTTGTGGACCCACACTTGAGCACTTGTGAGGCCCCACCAAGCACGTGGCAGCTGTCTGCCCTCGTTGCCAAACTTGTGCACTTTCCCCCACTGCATCAATGGCCTCCCCCACTGTGTGAACAGGGCATTCACACCTTTACCCTTGCATAAATGAGGCTTTTATGGCCTCCGTTGACATAGCAGGGGGAAATGCGCCATTTCGGCAGCGAAGGTGGATGGCTGCTGAGTGCTTGTTGGCCTAAGCTGAGCCGAGCCTCAATCAATCAACCTTTATTTGCAGTCAACAGACCATTATTATAGCATGTAGGTACACAAACGATAAAAATACATGATGTTAAAAAGAAAGGATACAAACTCTGTAAAAATGCTCATCAGTAGATTTAAAGAAATGATCAACCACCCATGAGTGGTCTAAGGAGAATAGCCAGATTCAGAAATTTGGCCACTTGCTCAGTAATAGGCTTACTGGTGCCCTGGAATAAAATAAACATGAGTGAATCTGGAGAGTGATCAGGGAAACACTGTATAATAGGACATATTAGGTCTTTCCTGGGCTCTTGATAATAACTGCAGTAGAGTAGAACATGAAAGATGGACTCCACCTTGGTATTATTACAGCGGCAGCCTCTATTATTCAATGGGATCTTCTTGAATCTGCCTTCATAGAATCATAGAATCATAGAATAGCAGAGTTGGAAGGGGCCTACAAGGCCATCGAGTCCAACCCCCTGTTCAATGCAGGAATCCACCCTAAAGCATCCCTGGGAGATGGTTGTCCAGCTGCCTCTTGAAGGCCTCTAGTGTGGGAGAGCCCACAACCTCCCTAGGTAACAGATTCCATTGTTGTGCTGCTCTAAGTCAGGAAGTTTTTCCTGATGTCCAGCCGGAATCTGGCTTCCTTTAACTTGAGCCCGTTATTCCGTGTCCTGCACTCTGGGAGGATGGAGAACAGATCCTGGCCCTCCTCTGTGTGACAACCTTTTAAGTATTTGAAGAGTGCTCTCATGTCTCCCCTCCATCTTCTCTTCTCCAGGCTAAACATGCCCAGTTTCATAGAATCATAGAATCCAATAGCTTCCAATAGCTTGGAGGGGAGAACATTGAACCTTGCCAAGGAGAATGCCTTCCTATATCTAGGAATAGTTAGCTATCCCAAATATGGCATTCCGCCTTTGTAGGAGTGGCCTGGTAGACCCGATGACTATGGGGAGCATGGTCCCCATGCAGTTCCTTGGAGCTGCTGGTAGTCTATCTCCAGTAATCTCTGTTTAACAGGCAATTTGGCACTTTCTATGTCCATGGATAGCAAGCAGGAGGGGCTTGCTATCCATGGAGCACCCCTCAAAAAAGCTTGCATGGCCTAACAAGTGGGGGCAGACAGCAGCACTACAGGGCAAGCAGCTGATGAATCGGATGCAGGTTAGTTTGCCCACCTTTACCCCATTTTCTTTGCCCCCATCTTGGTTTGCTTTCAGCCCTGCGCACCACTAGGATGCAGCCCCCAGGAACTTCTACAAAACTGAACCCAGCCCTGGGGCTGAAAGAGGTTCAACATGTCTGTGCTAGAGGCTGAGTTGGTAGAAAACGTGACCTCCTTTGTGCGCAAAATGTGGAGCAAAATGTGGGCTGGAAGAAGCATCTTATGGTTGGGTCAATTATTGTCTATCAGAACTTGTGGCTACAAGTCAAGCAGGCTTCTTTACTTAGGGGCAGTTCCACACGTCGTACTCAGGGCGCTTCCATGCGGCCCCAGTGCGACCCCAAAGTGATCGTGTAACTTGCCTGGCGAAGAGACGAGGAAGAGGCGTCCTTGCCGTGACCGCCGGCACCCACCTCCCTCCTCGACGGCCGGCTCGGAGAGCTCGGCCTTCTTCCGCCGAGCTCACCGTCCCAGCCGTCGAGGAGGTCTGTGGGTGGCGGCGGCGGCGGCAAGGATGCCTCTTCCTCATCTCTTTTACAGGCAAGTTACATGATCGCTTTGGGGTCGCACTGGGGCCGCATGGAAGCGCCCTGAGTACGACGTGTGGAAGTGCCCCTAGTAATTACATGCAAACTGACCCTGTTTAACAGTGTTTTCTATAAAGTAACTTTAAGTATAAACATGGGGAGGGAGCAGGGAGAGGAAGACACGAATTTAGATGAAGGTCTTACGCATATCACAACTGTTGACAAGTGGCTGAAATATTTCCAGACAAACTACTCTGTCTGGTTTGCCTAGGAAGGAATATCCCTTCTGGATGTGTTTGCTAAATGATATGTGGCAGGCAGACAATATGATGAGCCCTAGCGCCAATAGCAGACAACCGTGTGCATGTAAGGAAGATAATTAAACCTCCTTCTACAAAAAGAAAAGAGAGTGCCGTCCATTCCAAACCCGCAAATATGCGAGTCAAGAACAAACCCTGATTGTTTAATGCATTTCCCCCGAGAACTCTTTACAATTTACAACAGAAGCCTTGCATTTCCTTTTTTAATGCCCTTACCATTGACATTCTAAAGATGTAACTATAATGGTTTGTTTTTGTACATCTAGATTGCAAAAACGCTGGTTCAGGTTCTCTGCTTTAAAAATGTGCAGAACCTTGAACCAGCAGGTATTCAAAGCTGCAGATTGTAATTATACATCATTTTACTGTTTTATGAAAACTCTTAGACTTTAAGAGGCTGAGCTAACAACTGAAGAACAAACACAAACAAATGACTTATCATTTCCGTCTTGTAGAGCACCCCCCAGGGGCCATAACTGTGTTTGCCTATGAACATAAATGCAAGCATTACGAAGTACTGTTCTTGCTCCACTCTATCACAGCATATCAGTTGTTTTCGTTTGTTTTTAAGGAGGGCATTTTCTCTGCAGCTTTTTATTCATTGATTTGTCCATCAAAGAGCCACGAATTTTAGGACAACTATAGAGATGAAGCTGAGCAGGTCATTGTATTCTTTCCCCACTTACATTTTGGGTTTTTACAGAGTGTGCACATTCAACTGAGAGCTGCACCAATCTTGGTGGCCTGACAAGTATCCCAGGGTGAGCGAGTTAGGGATGGAGGACAATTCGTTCACTCTGAATTATTATTTTTTACAAACTTACCTGATTTGCACTTCCAAGAAGTATATGCAAACTGGAATGCACTTGTGCATAAAAAAATCTATTCTTTTCAGAATGTTGTGAAGCCATTTGCAACTCCAAAAACCATGCACAAAAAATCATATATTAAAGGAAAATGCACATAAAAATGAGTATTTTAGGAAAAGGTATGCACACAAATGCAGTGTATATGGGTGAAATTGTTTTCAAATAATGTGCACACTAGGAAAAATGCATTTAAAATGTGTATTTTAGAAGAAATGTGCACAAAAATGCATACATTTTTTTTTTTATTTATTCATTTGCCAAATTTGCAAACTGATATGGAACTGGGCCAAAATGAGCTTACAGTTAGGAAAATGAGAAACTGAGCAAACCCAAGATTGACAGAATCATCCGTCCCTAAACCTAGTGTCCTTCAGGTGTTTTGAGCTACAAGTCCCATAAGACCCAGCCAGAATAATCAGGGATTCTGAGAGCTGTAGTCCAAAATATCTGGAGGGCATCAGGTTGCCTCCCGCGATATACACCGTTGCAGGTGAGTATTTGTTGCATTCACACTTGGTACTTTTAGGTCTACAATTAAAGCTTCTTAGCTGAACACCAAAAAAATAATAACGTGCAATGCAACTCTTATAATTTTACTCTATTTTGAGTCAGAGGTGGTTCTATATCTGGAGGAAATGGGGCGCCGGCCCCTGCCTCTGCCCCACCCACTTGCAGAAGAAAAATTCCACCACCACCAGATACATTTGCTCCAATGGTTGGCATGTAGCTGCCAATTGCCATGTGTGATCTACTACTGGCCTCCTCAGACAATCTCAGAAGAATATTAAGTATCTATTCTCTCGTCTGCCACACCAGGTCCAATGGGCACCAGCCACTATTGTCAATCCACCATTTAGTGGAACGGCAAGATAACTGCCTCCCTGCAATTCTTTCCACAACCAGGAAATACGAAGCTTATAAGTATTATACATTTTATGCCTTTTATCATTTCTGAGACGGTTTCACCTTTTACTCCAATGCCATTTATATGGATAAATTTACATGTCTATTTTAATGATAATCTTGGGCACTGGAGTCATTCATACTCTCTCCACTCATGCCTTGTCTGGCTATGTGCTATCTGATTTGGCTCCCCATAAACATTGGGTGCTCTTTTTATAACAAGTATCTGCAGTGACCTCTTGAAAACAAGTGGGGTTGTGTCCATTTTATGAAGGCCTTTATACATGTGGGGCTCAATGGAGGATCAGAAAAGAAGTGGAGAGTTGGTCAGGGCATTAGGTGTGCTTTTCCCGCTCTGCCCCGCCTTGATCCACCTAGGGTCCGCTCCGCTCCGCTGTGGAGCTCTGGCTCTGAATCGGAGCTCCGCAGCGGCGGGGGGCAGCGCCAGGTAAGGCCCCCCTCCCTCCTCCCCCTTACCTGCTTCCATCCCGGCCCACCACCAGCTTCACTAGAGCCCACGGCTCAACCAGGAACTGTAGGCCCTGCTTGCAGCCTACACATCTAGGTTGAGCTGCGGGCTCTAGTGAAGCCGACGATGGGCCGCGACAGATGCAGGTAAGACCCCCTCCCCCTTGTCCCCTTACCTGGCTCTGCCGCTGTTGATGCACAGGCGGTGGCGGCAGGGCCAGGTAAACCCCCCTCCTTCCTCCCCCTTACCTGCGTCCGTCCGCGGTCCCGTGGCTGCTTCAACTGAGCCCGAGGACTCAAACAGGAAGACCAGGCCGTTTGAGTCCTTGGCCTCAGTTGAAGCAGCTGGGGGCCACGGACAGATGCAGGTAAGACCCCTCTCCCCCTTGCCCCCTTACCTGGCTCTGCCGCTGTCACCACAGGGGCGGCGGCGGCAGCGGCAGGGCTAAGTAAACCCCCCTTACCTTTTTTGTGGAGCTCCAGATCAAGGTGAAGGATCCGCCTTCACCTCGATCCACTCCATGACGCTCTGCTGCTCCCCCGATCCTCTTCGCCTCCGCCTTAAGGGGAGGAGAAGCACCCCAATCCGCTTCTGCTTCTCTGGTCCAAGGAGAAGCGGAGCACAGCCCTAGTATGAACCCTGGCTTTAGCATTTCAGTAATTGTGTGTATTAACAACAAGATGGTTTTTTTTACAACAACAAATCCTTCACCCACCCCCCTAATTTTCCTCCATATTATTTAAGTAACTTTTCAGATGATTCTATTTAGAACAATAAGATTTGGCCGCTTTTGGTTTGACTTGTCTACTACAAATATGTTGTTTGTGTACTACAAATATGTGTCTTCATTTCACCTTCTTTGAAGCTTGTGATGAACTTATTTGTTGAGCAACACCTCCTGAACAATTACACACTGTTAAAAGCAAATGCATAAAAGAGACAAAATTACAGTCCAATTAACCTACTAGAACTATAATAATCAATGTGACTCACTGATGTAAATTCTTGTTCATTGCATTGAAAACCTCTTGACATTAATTGCTCTTTCTGCTGGAATGCAGGCGTTTATTATTCATCCTGGGTTTTTTTTAAGCGGATAGAAAATAGCCTCAGAATGGATTCTAAAATTCATTGAAATTTTAGAATAATTAGGATAAAAAGAAAATAATGAAATAAGCCTAACAATATTTTCAAACCCAATCTTTTTCATGTTGTCTTCACTAGGTGGAGAATTTGGAGAAGCTATGTGTTCACAGTAGGCATGTGCTCCGCTCCGATTAGAAGCGCAGAAGCAGGAGCGGATTGGCCTGCTCCGCCTTGCCCAGAGGCGGAGTAGAAGCGGACCGCGGACCCCTAGAAGCAAGGCGAAGAGAAGCGGCCATTTTTCGGAGCTCCTCTTTCAGGCGGACCGCTCCGATCGCCATCTTGAAACATTTCGCCCATAGGATTGCATTGCGGAAAAGAAAGGGGGATAACTGTGTTGTTTTTGATGCTATCTTTCTGAAAATTCTTGTGCTTAGAGAGTCGTGGATGGGGGTCATTTTGAGACTACTCTCAGCTCTCTGTGTGGTGCGGTTCACGTGCTATATTTTTTTTAAAATCGGGTCAACAAACAGGGACAGCGCGGTAAACCGGCGGTTTGGGTTTTTTTTTTTTTTTTGAAGCGGTGACAGGCACATTCAACTCCCAATCCTGATGAGAACTGATCACCTCATGAAGCATCCTCCAATCCCAGCGTTCGAGGGGGGGACTAAGGCAGAGTCACCCTCAGAGCTTTGAGCTCTCAGCGTCTTGTGGGTTTGGACGTTCATGGGGAGAGGAGCTAGTTAGTGCTGCTGCTGTGTTTTGGACTTTGGAGGATTTAGCTTGGTGCGTGTGTGTGTGTTTGTTTGCTTCTTTCTGACTTTTAGCTTAGTTTGCTCTGTGTTTTTCCCTTACTTTGATTTAATATAAACTTTATTTTTAAATTTTGGAGTGTGTGTTTGTTTGTTTGGTTGGTTGTCCCCCCCTCCCCTCTCTTAAAGCCTGACTGTGTTTCATCTTCCTTCTTCCTTCTATATACCAAAAAATAAAAAAAATAAAATAAAAAAAAATATTATTCTCTATTTCTTCTCTCTGTTACTTGGACTCTGTGTGTTATTGTGTGAGTGTGCTGTGTGTGCAGTGCACTGTCTGTGAAGTGCAACAGCCACAGATTGAGCATTTCAAATCCTGTTTGGGGAAAGCATACACACACTTCTTGTCCCATTTCCCTACATACAGTAATTTTCTTATACATATTATTAAATTCTTATACATATATTCTTATACATATTATTATTAGTATTAATATTTTATTCTTATACATGTCAGTAGTAGTATATATTCTTATACATATTATTATTAGTATTAATATTTTATTCTTATACGTATTAGTAGTAGTATATTAGTATATTCTTATACATATTATTATTAGTATTAATATTTTATTCTTATACATATTAGTAGTAGTAGTAGTATATTCTTATAGATATTATTAGTAATATCATCATGAGAAGAGGGAGCAGGCGCATGTCTGTGGCAGGGCGTGCTGAAAGCAGCAAGGGTCAGGCTACCAGCAGTAAGCAGCAGGCTGCCTCTCCTGCTGTGAAAATCAAACGGGCAACTCCTTGGCTGGCTGCTCCACAACAGAAGCAGGAGAAGCAGCAGGCAGAGCCACTCTCTTCTGCAACTTGTGCCCGGCGTTCTCTTTTTGAGGGTGGGAGCAGCAGTGCCATTAGAGGAGGAGGAGGAGTATCCCCAACTCCTTCATTATCCTTTGAGCCCACGAGCCCGCTGATGGACCTGTCTCCAGACCTCCTAGATGAGGTCCTCAGCACAGTGGAGGGGGAGGAGGAGGCGGTGGTCCTCCAGGATGTGGGGGCTGAGGAGGAGCAGCAGCAGGCCGAGGCTCTCTCCCCAGTCTCATCCCACACCTCTTCCGCTGCAACCCCTGTTTCTGTGGCAACACCAGAGAGCTCAGGCGGGCAATTGGTGGTGTCACCATGGAAGTGAAAGACAAGCATAGTGTGGGACCACTTTGAGTTGGGAGCGGATCCCCGCTTTGCTGTCTGTCGCCACTGCAAACTCACTCTAAGCAGGGGTTCATCGACAGGGCATTATGGAACCAGCAGCATGAAGATGCATCTTCATAGGCAGCACCAGTCGATCTTGCTGGGGAAAGAGGCGGGCAAGGCGACTGGTTCCAGGGGAAAGCCGAAGGCTGCTGCTGCTGCTGCTGGCACTGCCACTCTAAGCTCTCCATCTCCCATCCCCATGAGGGTTAGGCAGGCAACCCTGCAGGACATGGGGTGGGGGAAGTATGGACCCACAAGATGGCGTTTTCCAACGCCCACCCAGGGTGCTACTGTGGTGGGGCATCTGCCGGGACTGACTCCTCCCCAATACTAGATCTATGACATGTCTCTCTGCCTGCCCCTCTGCAAGCCTGTCCTCCTCCTCGGTGACCGACTCGCTGGGATGGTTTACATTTGCAATGCGTGACTAACTGCAGTGCTGGCTTAGAAACCAGCCATCCTGGCCTCACTTCCTTGTGCCCCCAGAAATGCCCCCTGCCTGCCTGCCTGTCTGTCTGCCCGCCTCCCCCGGGGTGCTGCTATGGTGGGGCATCTGCCAGGACTGACTCCTCGCCTGCTCTGCCCGCTTGGTGCCTGGGAGATGGGCTTTGCGGTTCGTGCCCAGCACCCTCCAGCACGCTTGCTCCCAGTCGTCCTCCTCTGTGCCCCTCAATGCGTAACTGCTGGCTTAGAAAGAAACAACCAGCCATCTTTGCCTCACTTCCTCCTTGCGCCCACTTACAGGTTAGTTTGCTATGCGTTAGTGCTCAAGCCATCCTTGTGGCACTACAATGCATGCTGCCTGCCTGCCTGCCTTCCCTCCCTTCTCCCCTTCCCGCCTCTCAGGGATGGTGTATGTGTCTTGCTTTGACTCAGGGGAGAAGTCCTTCCTGTGCTCACTTAGACTTTATCAAGTTCAAAAATCCATTTTTCAAGTGTGGAAGAAGATTTAGGGTTATCTCATGGCATTTTGGGATTTCCTTTCAACTGGCCCCATTGAGCTGTCTGCATTGCAACTTTAAATCCCTGACATACTGTAGTGTCCGATTTTCAAAACTTCCCCTAACATCAGGGGATGATGGGATTGGCTTGAAACTTGGCGTCCATGGGGACACATGGGTAATCTGTCATGGGACCAAAGGATAGGTTTCTGACATGCAAATTGACGTAGTTGTAGAATGGGACTTGATTTGGGGTGAGTTAAAAAGTTTAAGCCGTGCCAAAAATCAGGGGATGATGGGATTGCCTTGAGTCTGGGCGTCCATGTGGACACATGGATTAGCTTTCATGGTGCTGAGTTTGAGGTTTCTAACATGCAAAATGACAGAGCTATGGAAAGGGGTGTGAATGGGGTGCCCAATTTTCATAAATTCCCCTAACATCAGGGGATGATGGGATTGCCTTGAAACTTGGCATCCATGTGGACACATGGATAAGCTATCATGGTGCCGAGTTTGAGGTTTCTAACATGCAAATTGACGTAGTTGTAGAATGGGACAATTTGGGGTGATTTAAGCCGCGCCAAAAATCAGGGGATGATGGAATTGCCTTGAGTCTGGGCGTCCATATGGACACATGGATTAGCTTTCATGGTGTTCGAGTTTGAGGTTTCTAACTTGCAAATTGACGGAGCTATCGAAAGGGGTGTGAATGGGGTGCCCCATATTCATAAATTCCCCCAAAAATCAGGGGATGATGGGATTGCCTTGAAACTTGGCGTCCATGTGGACACATGGATAAGCTATCATGGTGCCAAGTTTGAGGTTTCTAACGTGCAAATTGACGGAGCTATCGAAAGGGGTGTGAATGGGATGTTGAATTTTCATAAATTCCCCAAAAATCAGGGGATGATGGGATTCCCTTGAAACTTGGCGTGCCTGTGTATACATCCATGAGGTGTCATGGTGCCAAACGTGAGGTTTCTAACTTGAACAGAAAAAAAGTTGTTTACTTTTTTATCTTTCAATGCAACCCTATGGGGGAAAAAACGGAGCTCCGATCCGGATCCGGAGCTCTGAGCGGAGCGGAGCGGAAGTGGGCAGAGCGGGGGCAGGGCGAAGCGGCCCACTCTGAAAATTGCAGATCTGCAAGTGAAGCGGAGCGGGGGGTCCGTGCACACCCCTAGTGAAAACTGCACTTCAATAGAACTTCTTAAAACTGCTTTATCTCAACCATGTCTTGTGTAACTTTATTGTATTTGATTATCTCATTGTTAGCATTGCACATATTCTCTCTGCAAGATTTCATGAAGTTAGTACCAATAGCCTTGATTTTTTAATGAGTGAAATATTATTCAGGCATTATCATCATCTCCTTAAAGAATTGTGATTGAAATTCCAAAGCCCTGGAAATGACAGCAGATAACAAATAACAAATTAGAAAATCTTCAAACAGGTATAATCAGAAACCAACCTGGAAGAATGTGTTGTCTTTCTTCTGATGACCTTCCCACTGTATTTCATCAACTGTAACATTTATCACTGCTTGGGGAAAGCAGTGCTTATATTTTGATTACCCACTTGTGGTGGAAAGTATCTACTGAATGTAATCTTGCAAGAATTGTTCCGACATATGAAAGGGTTCATACCATGCTAACGTTGACAATAAAGGTCTAAGAGCTTTGAAGCAGATACTACCGGATGCTATACACCCTCATTTAGGAGTAAGCCCCATTGAATTCTGAGGTTACATCTGAGTAAACATGCACAGGATTGTGTTGACAGTCTCTTGCGTCATTGGCAGAAAGGCATTTTCAAAGGGAGCTTGTGTACATCTTACTGTTGATGCTTCTTTGCATTCTCTATTATTTCAGAAGTATAACAGAGTTCAGAAACAAGTGGGGGCCACTTGACCTAAGAAGCATATTTTTACTAAGGCATTATCCAAGGATGGAGCTGTTTGCCTAGATGCCACTGAAGACTTAAAGAAGCTGGAAATTATATTGTTGTTGTCTATCCAATAGCTGTGCAAGCAGAAGAAAGCTTGCATAGCTAATCTCTCTCTTTCCCTCCTGCTCCCTGTGCCCCACTGAAAGTCTCTCCAGAGGGCCAGGAGGATCTAACTAACAGCAGGGGTTATATCATTGGGCGGGTGTGTGTGTGTGTGTGCTGTTGTGGGAAGAAGGCATAATCCAAAATTAGGTTGAGGCATTTTGTGTAATAACTTCTTGATTTCAGGTATAGAATCACAGAATCATAGAATAGTAGAGTTGGAAGGGGCCTATAAGGCCATCGAGTCCAACCCCCTGCTCAAAGCAGGGATCCTTCCTCTTCTAGCAACCCACAGCCCATGGTTCATGAAGGCCTCCTGAACCTCCGGAGAAGTGTTTCAGGGAGACAGAGGAGAAGAAGGGAGGGTTAAGGCTGGTTGTGCAAGCTGACCTCTTGTGGCAGGTGCAGTATGGGTAGGGAGGGAGTGAACACCATGGGACATAACCAATCTCTCATAGCCAATTTGATTGATGGAATATGAAAGGGAAGCTACCTTTGGGCCCTGGTGGCACAATCACATATAAGTCTCTTCAGCCAGTGTGAATTGAGGCAGTCAGGTGACTTCCCAATGTATGTCTGAGGTGAGCAGACAAAGAAGGATGGATCAATAAAGGGACTGAGGCAGTGCTTGGAGCCAGGAATAAGTCACCCATGTAACATAAGTAGTGGGTGAAGTATGTCTCTTCACAACTCTTATCTTAAGCAATGGAAACTGAGTTGGCCTACTGCCAATGTGTGTGGGGTAAATACTGCCATTGCTGCTGAACCTGGACTCAGTGTGTAGTGTTCATAACTAGTAACCATTGATAGACACCTTCTGTGAATTTCTCTAATCCCCTTTGAAATCCATGTAAGGTAGTGGCCATCTTCACAGTTTGTGGCAGCAAATTCCATAAACCTGGTGCATGTGCTTGAATAATAGAATTCTGTCCTAAATACCCATTTGAAATGCCATTGTGATATCTCAGCATTGCAGGAAATATTGTATTACAAACAAAGAATAGACATGCAGTGAATGCCAAACCATCAAGTTAAATCAGAGACGTCACGCTGCTCAGTGAACAATAACAGAAGGTAGGAGACACACAACTGGATGAAGGCAGCCAGTCAGATATCATATTGCGATGATTTTTTGTATTTTGTCTACCTTCATTGAAAACTAGTGCAGGAGTCATGATGGGGTTTCAGACTCGAAACGCAATGAAATTGTTGTTCTAAAAAAAAAGGGAAAGGGAAAGCAATTCAACTTTCAATGGCATATTTCAATCTTTAAGGAAGATATTGCATTTCAAGCTATGCTGAATCTTTCTTTGTCCCCTAAAAATAGACATCAAGGTTGAGGCTAGAACTTGAAATGTAAAATTGCCTAGGGATGGACGAACAAGCAATTTTTTGAGTTTGCCCAGATTCTCTGAATACCACCTTGAGGTGCCTCTTGTTTAATTTCCCATGTTCATTTGCAGTCGTCTTTCATTTTTGTTTGGATGGGGGAAAGTACGCATTTCAAACAGGAAAAAAATTCTCACCAAAAATGCTGTTTTCCCCAATAGAGGAACGCATGAAAATGCACCCCTTTTTTTTAAAGCGCAAATGCAAGTCCAGTAATTTAAAGCATTTTTTGAGATCATGCTGTCCTGCTCAAGTTTGTTCCCAGGATTGCAAACATAAACAAAATTTTTGTACATCCCTAGAATCGCCACACAGAAAATGCCAAGTGGCTGACAGCAGGATATAATGAGAAACTATGTGTCCACCATCTTCTTGATTGTGGCCAGTGTTATAGAATCTAAGGCCCTGGCTAAATGACAGGGTAGCCTGGTGTGAGCCCCGGCTCGGCCCCTGTGCATCCAGATGATGCACAGGGATCCCGGGCTCAGACAGGGGTAACCTTCCCTTGGCCCGGGATAACCGGCACTGGTTGTGGCCCAGCATTTCCCGTGGCGAGACCGTGGGCATGTAGGCCGTTCCGTCGCTTTTTCCGGCTACTGCATTTACTTGTGAGTAGCTGGGGAAAGTGGCATGCAGTGCTCCGCAGGAGTGCTGCGGCCATCAGGGCAGGGTGGGGAGATGGGGGGAAATGGAGCCGGGGGGGGGATGGGGGGAATCAGAGATCACGGGCGGGGATCGGAGATCGTGGGCGGGGCGGATCAGAGATCACGGGTGAGCGGGTGGGGGGGAATCGGAGATTGTGGGTGGGCGGGGGGGATCGCTGCCGGGGGGGGCAGGGACAGGGACAGGGGGGAGAAGGGAACCCTTTTTAAAAAAAAAACCAACCCCCCTACCTTTATCATTGGTGCACTCCTGCACACATGGCCCCTTTAAGATCCCAAACAAAATGGCCTACATGACAGGGCTTTCCTTTACCCTGTCGTGTCGATGTGTGGATAGGAGCGACAACCCACACTACTTCTAGCTCGGGCTGGCCCCTCCACACGCCCGGATTATAAGGTAGGTCTAGCAAGGCCCTTGGTGTTGTATTACATGAATTACCCAACCCTAAATCAACACTTTAATACTATGGCTCTATGAAATGAGCTTAATTTTCTCTTGGCACCATAGATATGCATACTCCAGAAAAACCCTAAGATGATAGACCATGAAGTGTTATTTCATGTGCATGGCTCTCCGCTTCTCCAAGTGGTAGGATAATTTCCAGCATCTCCTATCCCCTTAAGAGAACTCTGAAGTCCTATGGTGTTTTTGTGATACGTATTAATTAACTAGTATACATTGAAGAATGGAATGGCTCCCAAATAGACAACAGTAGTCTGTGGGAGGCATCAGTTCTCCAGAAGCAAACGTCATCCACTTGGACCACCCCACCTCCACCTCGACTCTTCCTTTCAGCCAGTGCAACATCAAACAACTCTCTCTTTCATTGGGTCCATTGTTCATCACTTTCAAGGGCCCTCCCCCTATTGACTCAGGTGTGTTCTACCTCAATAGCCACCAACCTCCAAGGCTCATTGAGGAAGCATCTGCAAACCATCAAAAACCATTGTGCCAACTAGGGACGGGTGAGAATTTAATTTTAGTTTTGATAAGAGTTTACCAAAGATCTCCATAGTCAGGACAAAAAAGGGGAGATTTTTTTTTTAATGAATGTAGGAGAAAACAAAACTGAAATATACATCCATCTCGGTCCAGGGCTTAAATGCTTAGCTTTTAACAGTCTGTGTTTGAATCCTTGTGTATTTAACCATGTTAGTGTTAAATTGGGGTCTTTTCCCCACATAGAATTCTCATCTTTAACAGCTCTATGGCAGGCAGGTACATCATGGTCCACTCTATGCTGGTAACAGCTGGACCTATTGAATATAGATGGTGCAGATGGGTGAGGTTTTGTTTTGCTTCATTTTTTATAAGAATTTACCAAAATTTGCCAACGTCATAATTGGGAGAGAAAGAACTTGAGATTTAAAAAATTCAAACATGGGAAAAAGTGATGGATTCACTAATCCCCCTAGCAAACATTTTCAGCTGACTATAGAAAAACCGCTGGATCTTCAAGTTGTATGATGAAGTGAAAATAAATGATTGTCATATCTTCATTTGATACACCATGACAACATTTATGTTCCAATACACTTTGAGGAAAAGGCATCCGCAGTAGAATTTGGGTTGTTGCTGTCATTTTGCATTCTGCTACAAAAAGAACCTCTTATTAAAATCTATTTCAGCCTTCCAATCTCATTTACACAAAAATTACTGGTAATAAAAATACTTCCTACAAGGGGATCTCAATATTTCTTTTTTACTGCTCTGCATAAATTGTGCATGTCCCCTTCTATAATGTAGGTACAGAGTTAGATTCTTCACTTTCTCTTCACAGCATTTTCCATTTTTCATCTATCTCTCGTATTTCAAACTTACAGATTTTGGGTTATATCTTGCAAAGTAAAATGTAAACAAGGCTTTTCTCTGCACCTACTGCAAACTAATGATGATTTCTTTGGGTAATATCCCCTGAAGTTTGCAACACATTAGAAGTAAACATACAAAGAGGTTTCTTACGGTGCAATACCTTGGTTAAATTTATTGTTTAGCTCACATCTTAAAATCACTGAATGAGGAGGAGGCTAATCTAAGCTTCAGAAGAGATATACTGCTCTCACAAAAACAAGATTGCAGCTGTAGAAAAGACACCAAACACAAAGACTGCTGTTTGTTGGTTTGATTCTGAATGTGATTTCAGAAACTCTTTATAAAGCAAAAAAATAAAATAAAATAAAAATCTTTTATGCAATAATAAAAATGACATTTTTTGTGTGCTGCAAATTAGACCCAATCTTGAATCTTGGAATTTTGTTCCAAGCAGCTTCAATTACATGACAGAAATTAGAAAGAAGTCCACACAATAATAAATGTATGAATGAAAACAATGTTAAAATGCATACTGTTAGGATAATTGTTTGCAGAATCACATATAAAAATATTTATTTATTATATTTCTATACTGCCCCATCGCCAAAGCTCTCTGGGTGGTTCTCAAATGCATAGATTAGGACAAATGTGGACAAAAATGCGTACAAATTGTCAAGCCATTGTTTGGGATGATCCCAAACAATGAGAAACTGAAAGATTCATCCAATCCTGGGAGGCAGAAGAGAAACGGGGTGCACTGAGGCTGGAAGGGGTCACTAGCAGTAGGCCGTGTGTGCCTAGCCCATCTCAGCATCCTTGTGACAGCCTCGCAAGACAAACAGAAAATAGGCTGCTGCTGGATTCTGACTCCTTTGCTTAACTTTCTGTCTTTTCTTTTGGGGACCCTGAGAAGGAGGCAAAAGCCTTGAAACGGCAGGTCACATCCTGGAACTTGGTGACCCTGCTTGGTTTTCAGAGACCGCTTAAGGTAGAAGGACATAAGAATGTTCTGCATTAGCCCCTGCTATGGATAAGCAGCAGAGAGCTTCGGCTATTGGGCGGTATAAAAATCAAATAAATAAATAAATAAATAAAGTCCTGTGGGGTGCAAGGAAATGATGCTTCATCTGCTACTTAGAGCAACTCTTTCATATTGATTTGCATTACAGGTGCCTGTGGTTGCTTAGGGTCTGTTTACACCTAAGAATTGTGTGTGTACTCCTTAGTGGGACATCAACATTCAGATGTGTAGAATTGAAGTGAAAAGCCCCATTCAAGGAAGTTAATCTGGGGGGAAAAATTGTGGGGGAGGGTTAAGGAAATTTGTCAGCTGATGCCCTCCTGCCTTTCACACCCCACTATTGTTGCTTTCTCTCGCTCTCCCTTACGTCCCCCGAGCCCTGTCATAAGGTGCCCCAATGTTAAATTAGCAGTTGCAGGAGGGAAGGGGGAGAAAGAGACTATCAATCAAGGGATGTTGGATTTAGTTTTTAAAAAGAGGGAGTGGAAAAGGAACCAAGAAAGGGCCAAAGCCTACAGAGATGAGAAGATTGCCTGTGTGTCGGTCATCCAGGCATGCAATGAACCTCTGCTTTCATTTCTGTGTGTCCAACCTGTGGAATGCCTGACAATGGCGCTTAAATGTAATCTGTAGCAAAAATATTTAGGATGGAGGGAAGAGCACATCCAGTGCTTTGGATACATAAATGGAGAGAGAGAGGGGGGGAGAGAGAGGGAGGGAGGGAGGCAGGCTGGGTTCAGACAACATGGAAACCAATGGTGGTTTAAGTAGTCAACAGTCAGTTGAGTGGTCAACAGTTGGTTATTGTGTTGTCTGTGAGGCAAAAAGCATCCCACGGTTATTTCCCCAAAATAACCAATGGAGATAACCAATGCTCTGCAGAGTTGACTGTCTTCTCAACCATTGGTTAGTGTGTTGTCTGTTGGGCTCAGTGAACTATTTTGCAGGGTTGAGTCCTGGGCAAGAGAGACCAAAACCATTACTGGCCGCTATGCTATAGCTGGCACAACTCACAGGGGCTGCTCAGATAGCGCTGGGAGGAATGAGGGAGGAGAGAGGGCAGGGAGAGGAGCAGGGGCTGTGTCAGTTAAATGCCGGGTTGACTAATAGTCCACTCAACACCAGCCCTAACCACTCCACAGTTGTGTAGGAACATGTTGTGTGGGGAGTAACTGCAACATAACCAACTGTGAGTTGACTATTAACCTACCACCGACTGTCGTATTGTCTTAGAGAACTGAATTTTTAAAAGCAGACTCCTCTGGAACTCCTGCTCTGTTGCTTATCTCCTATCTGATGCCCTGGCTGTATACAATAGGCCACATGATTCATTTTCAGTGTTCTGATTTGCTCGATGCCATGCCCTTACTAGAGGAAGAACTAGCACCTCCAGAAACCAGGGGCACACTAGATCAGTCACTGGCACCAGACCAGGAGGAACCTGGGCCTTCAGGGCAGATGGATCCAGAGTAGATAGGGTGACCAACTGTCAGGATTTCCCCGGATTTGTCCTGGTTTTTGTTCTTTCCATGGTGTCAGGGGGGATTTTCTATAATTTTCAATAATGTCCTGGAATGACACACCTTCCTCTTTAAGGCTGCCATTAGCATGGCAGGAGGGAATGACATGCTTTCTTGAGGCACATCATTCCCCCACCCCGAGCTCCAATTGAGGTCTTAAAGGGGAAAGTGGGTCATTCGTGGACATTATAGAAAAGGCCCCAATTGGAGTGGATGGTGGTGGTGCAGAATGAAATCATTTCCCCTCCTCCACTCCAGTCGGGTTCTTTAAGGTGGCGGGGGAATAACGTACTTTCTGCAGGACTCAGAAAGCTGCTTCCCCCACACACACTAGGTGTCCTCTTTTTTGGTTTCCCAAATATGGTCACCCTAGAGTAGAGCTTTTGTCAAAGAGCTTTAATGGACAGGAGCTGAAACTGGGTGGGGCTCAGCAGCCTTTGTGAGTAAAAGCCAGCATTTAGAGCTTGCTAGTTGTTGGAAATGATGGCTGCATTCAGAAAACACAATAGTCAATGGTCGGTTAATAGTCAACTCAGCCCCCACCCCTCTCCTCTCCCTCCCTCATCTCTCTGTCCTCCCGGTGATATCCCAGAAGCCTCTGCAAGCTATGCCGGCTGTAGCAGAGCAGCTGGCATGGTTTTGGACATTCTTGCCCAGAACTCTGTAGCCAATGAAGGTAGTCAACTCAACCACTGAGCCTGATACACAACACATTAAGCAATGGCTGTGTGAATAGTCAACTCTGCAGAGTGTTGGTTATCTCCATAGGTTATTTTGAGGAAATAGTCAACCGTGGAGTGGTTTTTGCCCAACAGACAACACAATAACCAACCGTTGACTATTTAACCAATGGTTAACTACTTAAACCATCATTGGTTAGCATGTTGTCCAAACTGAGCCAATGTCTCACCAGTTTTTCCTGCCTTGTGGTTGAACCCCTGTGCTACAGACCTTGGATTCCTGCTTGACTCTGCCACTGGACTGCATACATATTTGACTGCCTGTGTTTGACTGCTGCCTGTTTGACCACTCCTTGAACAGAAATCTGTCTGCTGGAACATTGGCCTGGGTTATTGCTTGGCCTTGGGGTCAGCCCTACCACTGAGACTGTTACAGCCAATGCTGGACACTTGTGGTGTGCCTGTCCTTGCCAAGTACTTTAAGCTATTGGAACCTCGACCTGCTTCTGCCTGGGGAAATTTTAGTTATTGGGATCTCCCCTGCTTCGCTATTGTTCAGAGAGTGCCAATATGGTGTTGTGTGAAGGATTGATCCCCAGGGCAGCCACCTAGACTGAGCCTTTCCTCCCCATGATGAACCTATTCTGGGAAGTCTACTAGGCACTATTGAGCATGTGCTCCCAGCTCAAAGCAGTCAGTATTAGCCCTGGAAGCTACAGAGCTTCCTAGGCAGGAAGGCCAAGGAGGCCATGACCAAGCCAATGCAGCAGTCAGAGCAGACTCACTGCACCTGAGTTTAGGTAAAACAATAATTCCTGCAGGAAAGTAGTCATACAATCTTGGAGAAAGTATTTTTATTTCTTTTAAAATTGGCTTTCGACACTCCGCCATAGCTTTGCTACAGTTTCCTCCCAAATGTTTTGTGACACCTGCAATGTAAAACAGAATCGGAACTGCAAGTTTCATTTTAGCTCATCGCGAATGCAATCTGAATCTGAAAGGGCCTTCTGCTACTCACAGATGTTTGTTTGCTTAGTGAGACTAATTCTGCCACTGGCAATGGTAAAACCTAGGAATAACACTTTAACTGATACGTATCATTATATAGTTTAGTCACTAGATGGCACTGGATTTAGTTGTGCCTTTCCTTTTGCCGCTCTGTTCCTGTGTAAGAGAGTCCACAAAGTTATTGTCTAGCTTTTTCTCTGGTGTGTTATCTCAGCCTTCCAAGCCAGCTGATCAACCAAGGAACATCTTTAGCAGATATGAACTATACTAGCAAGAAGATTCAGTTCCTGATGTCTCCAGTAAGGGCTGAGAAAGGCTCCTGACTAAAACCCTGAAGATCTGCTGCCAATCAGTATAGACATTCCTGAGCTAGATAGGCCAATGCCCCGACTTGTTATAAGGCAGCTTCCCATGTTTCCAGCAGGTGTCCTAGGCCAGATCTACGCCAAGCAGGATATGACACTTTGGCCCTTTCTACATCTTGGATTTATCCCTGGATCATCCCTGTGTATCCAAATGATGCACAGGGGGATCCTGGGAGCAGGCAGGGATGATCCTCCATTTTCCTGAGATAACCAAGCCCTGAGTTTTACCTGCAGTCCCAGGACGATCCTGAGGACTGTGGTCCCGGCTTCTTCCCTCCTCCTCGTGAGTAGTGTGGGTCAGCAGAGGGCAGGAGCCAGGCTGGGGGGAGTCCAGGGACATTGGGGGTGGTGAGAAAATGGGGTCAGGGCTTCTTCTTCTTTTACTTACCTTTCACTGGAGTGCAAGTGTGCTCTTTTTAAAAAAATGGTGGGCATGATGGGCACAATGTCCCTCTTCCCTTCTGGAATGTTGCACTTCCATTTAGATGCCCAGGGAAGATCCCAGAAGCAGTTAAGTCCGGGATCATCTCGCCTCACTCCCCGAAGGACCTTAGGTGTAGAATGGGCCTTTGTTTCTGAATTGAACATCTCCATATTTGGAAGATGTTGAGTGGGGTGATATTGTCATCTGTGGCTAACCAATTAGGTTGCACTGTCCGTGATCATGTTCTCCTCCAATCGTAGTGTTCAGGGGAGTAGGAAACACTAACTGTCTGCTGATTTTAGTTGTGGTGGGTGGGGAGAGGGTTAGGGTTCAGATTCATAGAAGTCAATTATCCACATTTCCACAGTGTGAAAGTGCTGCTGGGCTGGCTGGCATCATGAGTGAGAAAGCTTCTACACCTGAGTCAGGCACAGGCATGCTCTTTATTTCACTTAAATTATTCTATTGTCTGGTTGGGCTTCCAGTGCAGGGAAGGGAGGTGTTCTATCCAACAGATCTGGAGGGCACCAGATTGGAGAAGGCTGGAGTAGAAACTTCAACCAGCAGCAGTGGAGCTCTGCATCAGCAAAGTAAAGGATAAAAGCTCCCTCATTAAATACGCAGGGGTGGATTAACCCCCCCTCTCTCTCTCTCTCTCTTTGTGTGTCTGTCTGTCTGTTTGTTTGTTTGTTTAAGGTTTGAGGGTTTTTAAAAAAAAATCCTAAAAAATGAAAGCAGGAATGGATCTGGTACAAATTTTGCACATCTAAAGCCCTTCTTAAGAGCTTATCACTGGGCCAAGTTTCATCTCTTTATCTTTAAAAATGAGGGAGCTGTAATCATTTGATTAATTTCCATTGACTAGAGCAGTTATCTAAAAATGGGTGGTTCTCTGATGGGTAATCAGATGGGGCAAAGTAAGGGGAGTTGCTCTGAAATTGGGGCAGAGAATTTCCTCAATGGAGCTCTGGCTCAAATTCTGAGGTGGAGAAGACCCACTTTGCACACCCCTGCTCTCTTTAACTGCTTCACCCAACACCACACCTAGGGAGGGTTAGGAGCAGTTGGTCTGCTATAAAACCAGGCATATTATTTATTTATCCTACCCTTCAGTCAAAAAAAAAAGCCTCCCAAGGTGGCTTACAAAAATAATCCTTAAGACAGTCGCTGCCCACAGGTTTATGATATAAAAAACTTGACAGAGAAGGAAAGAGGATTGGGAGGGGGGAGGAGAAAAAGCAAATTTAAACACAATATTGCTGCCCTACCCACCCTGACAACCATCTGTCAGGGATGCTTTAGGGTGGATTCCTGCATTGAGCAGGGGGTTGGACTCGATGGCCTTGTAGGCCCCTTCCAACTCTGCTATTCTATGATTCTATGATTCTATGATTGCACAGGGGGAGAGGGTGAGGTTAGGAGAACAATTCATAATAGGGCAGACAAATGACCCATCCAGTACAGCACACTAGGAGCTTTCTTGTAAATTTACTAAGGCCACAATTGATCAAGGTGACATCATCATCATCAACATCATCAACATCATCATATATTTCTTACCCACCTCTCCGATTGGATCGAGGCAGGGAACAATAGCAATCATAAAATACATAAAATACTGATTAAAAACATAGCTTACACTGTTAAAAACATCTTAAAAGCATCCTAAAAGTATCCTAAAATTCTACTGAATAGGCCTGCCAGAAGAGATCAGTCTTGATAGCTTTCTTGAATGCTAAAAGACTGTCAGGCTGATGAGTCTCCTCCAGCAGGCTATTCCACAGTCTGGGAGCAGCAGAAGAAAAGGTCCTCTGGGTAACAGTTCTTGTTCAGCAGCTCTTGTTCTAAGTGCCCCGAAAGCAGCTTTAATTTGTATATTGGGGTGGGGGAATTACTTTAGATAATAGTAGCTAGTTATGGGATGTGTGGGACATACAGCAAATTGCGGGGGAACGAATTTATCAAATTCGTGTTGCTTCAATCAAAATCCATGAGATGTTTCATCTAAGTAGGAGCTATTGACATTCTTAGGGATAGAAGAAAATAATAATAATAATAATAATAATAATAATAATAATAATAATAATAGAAAATCAACCCCAAATTTTGTCTAAAGTGAAGCAGAATGAAGAGCATGACTAACCCAATTTTAAATATTATGGACACACAATCTGCAACAATGATTTAGATTTGCCTTGTGAAAATCACAGATTCAAATGTTCCAAGGATCCAATTCCAGTGTGGAGGCAGCTGGACATATAGGTGGGGAAAGGAACGGGTTGGGTTGGCATATTTATTGGAATTTCTATTCTGTTATGTTTCTACCCAGTTTTGCATCTGTTGGTACACTGATGATCTCAGAACAAATCGTGAGCACAGAGGGGACTGGAAGCACTTATAAACTAACTGCAGAAAACTTTGTTTGTGAAGGAGAACAAGAAGTACACATAAAAACAACCGAGGGGGTTCTTGTCTTCTTTATGAATCACAAAAGAACCATAAGCCCATTAATGCCGAAGTTTAACTCTCTCTGTTGGCCACAATGCATTGATTGGCAATTTAGCCAGATACAATTCGTCTTTTTTTTTAAAGATATATCAAAGGTATTTAGTTACTTCCAATCCAGAGGACAGCTGCTTTGAGACATGAACAGAATGTTGGGTTTCATTAGAGACTCATGCAATAATCAGATTGTTTCAGCAAAGTAACTCTTAGCCAAATTGACTGCAAGACTCTCATTTTAGCTATGAGGCTTTGGGGGCTGTAGCCATCAAATGTTTCTAAAGAATCATTAGAAGAACATCCTCTTCGGTTTTGGCATGAGAGCAAATCTCTTTTCTGCAGTTCACGTGCTATTAATTTCAGCCTCTGTCACCTTCTGCCCTATAGGATCCCTACAGGATTAGAACAGGATTTTGGGTATGGAAGCAAAAGATTTCGAGAGAGCTACACTGAATTTATTGAGGAAAGCATTTGTTTGCACAAAAAGAGGAAGGGGGCATGATCAGTGGTTGCAGAAATCTCCAGAGTTGTAATCATATTACGAATTCCAAACAGGGATGCAACTCAAATCTACCTACCCAGAATTTAGGTTGAATTCCAAGGTTCTGTTTGACATAGATTGATTCCCAGACCAGGCCTGGAAATAGCTGCTTTCTAGGAATAGCTTGAGACATATGAGGCCAAAAATGGCCAGGTTTCAAAGGTCCCAGGTTCAATCCCTGGAATCTCTGGATAGGGTGGAATAGACTCTTGCTTCCTGAAACCCTGGAGAGCCACTGCTGGGCCCTTTCTACATGGTTGCACAGGGGATTGCACAGTGATGCGCAGGGGATCCTGGGGTCCACTGGGGATGAACCTGGGGAAACCCCGGGAAAATGTCAACTGGGTATTTCCCAGTTTTTCTGGGACTGCAGGAGATGTGTGGCCACTTGCCCCTGCTTCATCCCGCCTCCTTGTGAGTAAACGTGAGGAGGTGGGAAATGAGCACAGGGCACAGAGCTCTTCGGGTGCTCCATGCCCATTAGGGGGGAACAGGGTCATTTGGGGGGGGGATAACTTACATTTTTTGTTGGAGCACAACTGCATTCATCTCCCCTTTTTTAAAAAAAATGGTGGGTACGACATCTCTCCTTCCTCCTGAGGGCCTTGCTAGACCTGTGTGATAATCCGGAGGAGAGGAGGGGAGATCTCATGTTAGGAATAATGCGAGATCTCACCCTTATTCAGACGGGAGCCACGACGAGCTCTGGAGGAGAGCCGTCGTGGCCGCCGTTTTTTTTAAAGTGGCAGGAGCCACAAAAGGTAAGTAGGGTTTTTTGTTTTTTTAATTCTCCATCCCCATCCGCCCCCCCACCCGCAAAGTCTGATCCCTCGCCCGCCCCCCAGGCCCCGTTCTCCATCCCCATCCACCCCCACCTGCAAAGCCTGATCCCTCGCCCGCCCCCCAGGCCCCGTTCTCCATCCCCATCCACCCCCACCTGCAAAGCCTGATCCCTCGCCCGCCCCCCAGGCCCTGTTCTCCATCCCCGTCCACCCCCCCCAACAAAGTCCAATCCCCCCGATGTCCCCACCATAGCCCTGATGGCCGCAGTGCTTCTGTGGAGTGCTGCGGCCCATCTGGCGCTTTTCCCAGCTACTCGCCCGCGGTCCCGGCCTCAGCCCGATCTGAGGCCAGGACCACGGGAAGAACCGCGCTACCAGTGGTTCCCGTTAGCGCAGTGCTAGGGCGGCGTGACCCCTGCCTGAGGCTGGAATCCCCTGTGCGTTGTTTGGATGCACAGGGACAAGCACGGTCCTCGCACCGGGCTAACGCCTGGTCTAGGAAAGCCCTGGGATGACATGTGCCACGTGTGAAATCAGGGGGAGGATCTCATGAGCAGAATATGGTGAGATCTTCCTCCCTCCCTCCCGGAAGGCTTGGAGGTGTAGAAAGGGCACCAGTCAATGCAGGCAATATTTATTTATTATGACGAGGGTGCAGGGGCTCGATGGTAGAGAACTTGCTTTGCATCCAGAAGATCCCAGGTTCGACCCATGGCGTCTCCAGGTGGGACTAGGGAGCTGCTGTTGTTAGGAAACTTCCTCAGATGTGGGGGAAAATGCTAAACATATGCAAATCTCTTGAAGGTGGGGGGAAACCCATTTAATTTGCGCAAATCTCCCTGAAGATGGTGAGAAATGGTGTCGCTGTCTAGGGAGGCAATGAGATGGAGGACTAAATTGACTAGTGTTATTTCAATACAGAACAGAGAGGGGATATCAGTAATGAGATTGTGAGAAGCATCTCTGTGTGTTTTTCGTCACTCTTGCCAGGTGGCTCTGTAGCTCTTTCTGACAAGCCACGCACGAGCCACCATGCTGGGTTTGCATATCACAACAAGCTACCCTGTAAACAAGCCGCCCTGAATAACTCGACAACAAGCCATAGGTTCTCAGGGTGGCTTGTCCATGGTTGATAAACCACGCTGAAGAAACTGTGGCAGGGTTGGACAGCATGGCAAGCAAGGCTGACGACCCACTATGGGTTGCCTTGTGGTGCAAAGAAGGTCAGTATAAAGAGGTTTCTTATGTTCCTTCATTGAACCCTTTGTTCACCAGACATCTTTGCAAGGACGCAAAATCAGAGTCCAGAATCAATCAGGAAGCTGGGGGGTAGGATGTGCAGGGTAAAGTTCAGTGGAAGGAAATGGTTGAGTTGCACCCTCCACTTAGAAGGTGAGGATGCACTGAAACATTTTGTTGCAAGCCATTTCATAATATTTGACATGGTGTTTAAGCAAGCAAGTGTTCTCTGCCCTCCCCTCCATCAGCTGTAGTATTGACCCAAGTGTCTTTGTGGTCGGAGCTGTACATGCTGAAGAAGCAAGGTAAGCCTACTGTTTTTGGTAGGTACTTGGGATTCATCTGAAACTTGAATTATTTATTAAACTATTTTCCCATGGCACCTGGTTTGGGAAGTATTGCTCCGCAGGAGATCCTTGTTGGAGATTGGGGGACTGTGCTCTACTCACGCTGATCATTTCATTTTGCGTCCCTCTGTCGCTGCTAACTAGTCCAACAATATATGCCTGGTATCTAAAATTTGATTTTTCAACTGCCTCTTTGTGAAATGTACTTTGAAGCTGTAATTGATTGTTACAACCAAATAGTTACTTTAAAAGCATTCAAAAAGCATTTAAAAATGCATTTTGGAAGAAATTAGAAATGCTGCTTTAACAAGAATTTTAAAATGAGCATTTAGGGGGAGTTTTGATGCTGAAAGTATGCAAATCAGCTCTCCAAAGTGCCAGATGATGCAATCTTTGGTTTAAATGACTGTTGGAAATCTTTGAAATATATGTTGCTTTATGCAGCCCCCCCCCCTCCCCTTTATACACACACACACACACACACACACACACACACCTTTCAAAGCAATTAGTTCAGTTTAGTTTGACATTGTTACTTCCCGGCTAATACATCACGGATGGTTTTACCCCATCCTTTTTAGGAAGAAATGAAGGTACATGGGGATGGTGCCTGGCCACCCAAAGTGATGAGAGCCTAGCTAGCCAATGATGGGAGGGGAGTGTGAGATTTATAAAGCTTTTCACTTTTCTCGTTCTCCACCACTGTAACATCAAGCAAAGCTTGAGAGCTGTGCTTACTATGCTAAGAGCTGGTACTGGGGCAAAGGATTTTGTGGCCTGCAATGATCTCTGCTAAAGATACTAAGAGCACAATCCTATGGATCTTTAGACAGAAGAAAGTCCTACAACTTCCAGCCAGGCAGGCCTGGGGCCAATTATGCAGTAAATCCATTTCACAAAGTCAGTAGACAGGCAAAAGATCAAAGCAGTCTTAATAGTCCAGCAAAAGGGCAGTTCAAAGCAGGAGAAGTCTTGCGATCAGCAGTCCAGAAGTAGCAAGGTACTGGGAGCTGAAAGAAGGCTGCTGTTGCAGCAGCCATGAACTTCTAACTGAAAGCCATTGGTCTAAACCTCTGTACTTGTGAGCAGATCTGTGCTCTTAAGTAGCCTTTTACTCATGAGGAGTCTGGTTGTTTTGGACTTTGAGGCATGCATTTTGCCTACTGTTCTGACAGTATAGGTGAGGTACATTCCTCATGGCCCCTGTCCATGGCTTCCTAAGGGTCCACCACTGTTGAAGGGTCTGGTGTATCTTCCCTACAGATTCTAGAAGGGCCTGGGCTAGCACAAGCATTAGGAGTTTTCAAATAATCTTCAGGTTCTGCAATATCAGGCTCTTTGTCTGAAGAATCATCCTGGACTAGATCTCACAGCAACACACACACACACACACACACACACACACACACACACACACACACACACACACACACACGTACGTTGTGGCAGCAGCAGCAATGGCAATTTGGAGTTGGAACTCAGAGAACCTTGTTGAGAGCTCAGAGAAAATGGAAGTGGAACTCAGACAAGCTTGAGAGAACTTGAAAAAAATGGAGGTGGAACTTGGAGAGTCTTGACAAGTTTGAACCTTGCTGATTCTTCCATCCACACTCCTGCCTGATTTTCTTGGCATTTGACCTGGAACAGTGGCTCAGTCTTGTCACTTACTGGCTGAAAAGATCATAGAGTTAAGGTGAGACTTGCTACTTCCTCCTTCTCCTTTTAAATTGCTCACAGTTCTTCACAATATTTTGCTTAAATCAGGCTCTCCAAATTTGTGTCAAATTTCGTTTTAGGCAAACGTTTTTGCACACAATCCAGCCAAAGTGAAGTCCCTTTAAGCAGCCTGTCCTAGGGAGAACTGGGGAAGTAAACCAAGAGTTCAGACAGAGAAGTGGAGTTATGGGCAGCTTCCAGTGGAAGTCGTCCAAGATCAGTAGACAAAGATATTGCTCCAACAAAAGTCTGGAGCTAAGTGTGGGTCTGCACAGGCTACAGACTTGGGGGCTTCTTGCTTGGCCAGGGTTGGAGTAGAATCTGAGGAGGGGACAAAGCAACCCCCGAGGCCATGTAGATGAAGGAGGTACTGGTTTGGGAGTTCTCTTTCCGTAGACATATCTGGCAAAGTGGCACCTCTGAAGTTTCATTCCTCTATGCAACTTTCTTCCTCTTTGATGCCCTCAGACCCTCCTTCTCATTGAAGGTGGTCTGATCCCTGGATCATGTCCTTAAGTCCCATTTATTACAATGGGGGAAAATCTATTTATCTTTGCCTATATCACATCCATGGTATTTGTTTCTGAAATCCACTAAATTTGTATTTATTTATTAAGGGGCTACCAAGAATATTTATGACAGAATATTGCTCAAAGTGGCAAAAAAATAAAAATAACATTGAGCAAAGTACAAATTAAAATATATTAATAGAATCACAGAATAGCAGAGTTGGAAGGGACCTACAAGGCCATCGAGTCCAACCCCCTGCTCAGTGCAGGAATCCACCCTAAAGCATCCCTAAAGCATCCAACAGATGGTTGTCCAGCTGCCTATTGAATGACTCTAGTGTGGGAGAGCCCACAACCTCCCTAGGTAACTGATTCCATTGTCGTATTGCTCTAACAGTCAGGAAGTTTTTCCAGCTGGAATCTGGCTTCCTTTAACTTGATCCCATTATTTTATATACCATAAAAACCACACAACCAAAGAAATAAACAACAGGCTTCATTCTAGCAGGCTATACAGTGGGAGATGAGGGGGTGCAGGGCCAATCCACCAGCCCTGATGAAAGATGACTTAATTTTTCCTCTTCCCTCCCCATGCGTTTTTCCTTGTGTGATGTGTCCTTCTAGATCAGCCTTCCTCAACCTGGGGTGCTCCAGATGTGTTGGACTACAACTCCCAGAATGCTGGCTGGGGCATTCTGGGAGATGCAGTCCAACACATCTGGAGTGCCCCAGGTTGAGGAAGGCTGTTCTAGATGGTAATCCTGCTCATAGGATCTGTCTTATTTTACTAATTGTATGTAAGGTGTTCCATGAGGCTTCTTTGGCTGATGACTTGGGATAAAATACTTTAAATACATAATAAATAAAAACAAAGTCAGTACTAATTATATCTCCAGCCCCAAGCAAATTTTGTAAAAATCTGAGATGTACAACAGGAAATGTTGGCAGTTACCAAAATCTGATAGTTAGAATCCATTGGTGCAGATCTGAAAAAATAAGGATGCAAGTATAGATATTTACAGAATTCACCCAGGATTGTAAGCACTCGTCTGTGAAAGCCAGCATTTACTGAACATTAGACATCCTCTCTAAAATGTATATTAACAAGAGCAATCGAACCTAGATACAGTTTAGTAATCAGTTTTTTTTGTATAAGCCTTCCTTTTGTACCAACAGCAGATTCTTTCTTTATTTCTGTACAAAATGTTCAGCCTGCCAACACCTGCCCACCACTCGAGAATGTTGGATGAGTTTTCCAAATATAGAATTGAATGGAGTATATCCCTCAGCAAGAGGCTTGTCTCTCTTGTGCTATTCCTTAGAACACACCTACATTGTGAAACATATTAATCTGAGATCAGCAACCTTGATCACTTCTGCATCCTTCTGTCAGACAGGAGGATATATAGACGAAAGCACAGTGTCACTAAAGGTGAAATATGATGGTACTGATTTTTCTAAGGATGTTGCAGATTAAGTAGCCTATGAAAGCCAAAGTAATCAACAAGAAAAAGGGTTTTACACTCAAGTGTATTCGTTCATATTTTCAGTCCTAGGTATTCATTTTTGGAACCTCAAGAGGAACACACTCCTTCTCCAAGACAATTTATTAGGTTTCTTTGAATGTCAGCATGTTGTTAAAGCATATTTCATTGGAGTTGTTGTACAGGTCTGGAAGAAAACTCAGGCTGGGTGCCCTGACTATTATCTTCTGCAAAGGTGGTGGCGTGGAGAATTTTGTGGACTTTGGGGGAATTAATTCTGAAGACTTGGTCTGGGAATTATTATTATTATTTCCAGGGGCATTTCTGCCTCTTGTTTTCAAAGAGTATCTTGGTAGGAGTGGAGTTACTACTAGGCAGATTTTACTGCCACTTAGGGAGACATGTACATTGTGTTTTGTTTTGTTTTTAAAGTAAGGGGGGAAACTATGGCCTTAGCTAGACCTAAGTTTTATCCCGGGGTCATCCCTGTTCATGTAAATGACACACAGAATATCCCGGGAGCAGGCAGGAACGATCCCGGGATAAACCTTAGGTCTAGCTAAGGCCTAACTCTCAGCCCAACCTTGTAATCTATGGGTAACAGTAAACTTGCCCCATCCAAATATTCACCGCCACTATCCAAAAGTTGTCTATCTCCCAGTTTTCAGGAGGGGTACTCAACCTCTCCACACACACACCTATCAAAGTTCAACAAAGCCCTAGAGAAAACCACACCAAAATACCCAATTACTAGAAGAGTCTAATAGAAAGCTTCCATCTTGGAATCATACATGCCACCATTGGTCTTCAATTAGCGAGTTATGACCTCCAAGTGGGTCATGGCCTCATCTAAAGTAGGTTGCATCTGCAGTACCTTGACGATCATTTGGAGAAAGGGGGGCTATAACTCATTGGGGGAGCACATGTTTTCCATGCACAAAGTTCCAGTTCAGTCCCCTACCACCTGCAGTTAAAAGGATCCCAAGGAGCATGACGAAAACATGACCGCTGCATCTAACCTTTCACCCAGAAATAAGTTTTGAGCTGAAACTTTTAAAGTTATTGACTAGTTCACAAGTGAAATCTGCACATATCAAAAGACCTATAAGAACTTCATATCATTTTAAGTCCCTCACGGAATGCAGTTCTTTTCAAGGACCAGTAAATAACTGTGTCCCCTTTTATTCTGAATTCACTTGGGTGATGGGATGAAAAGTAAAATCTTGCCATTTTACCACTTCATCCAAAACGTTCAAGTATTTTTTTAAAAAAGTGTGCCAGTATTGCCAGGTATGTGTTGGGGAATGATTTGAATGATGCAGTTCCTAACATGTTTGCCATGCTTAGTGGGTCATCAGACGAGCATTTTATCGCCTGCTCGTTACTGGGCACTCACAGTTTTTCATGGGTCCTTTTGATGACACACGCCTCCCACCCATTCTGCTTGTTTTCCCATTGGAAAAACACACACATAAGAACATCAGAAGCGCCATGCTGGATAAGACAGAGGGTCCATCTAGTCCAGCACTGTGTTCACACAGTGGCCAACCAGTTGCTAGCCAGGGACCAGCAAAGCAGGACATAATGCAACAGCATTCTCCCACCCTGTTCCCCAGCAACTGGTGCATTTAGGCTTACTGCCTCAGATACTGGAGGTAGCACATAGCCATCAGGGCTAGTAGCCATTGATCGCCTTCTCCAGGAATTTATCTAACCCCCTTTTAAAGCCATCCAAATTAGTGGCCATCACTGCATCTCATGGTAGTGAGCTGCATAGTTTGACCATGTACTGTGTGAAGAAGTATTTTCTTTTATCTGTCCTGGATCTCCCACCACTCAGCTTCATGGGATGACCCCGGGTTCTAGTATTATGAGAGAGGGAGAAAAATGTCTCCCTGTCCACATTCTCCACACAATGCATAATGTTGTACCCCTCTATCAAGTCTCCTCTTACTCACCTCCCGGAGGGCACCAGATTGGGGAAGGCTTCATTGGAGTCTTTTGCTTTCAGAAATGTATGGAAGATGATGTTCCCCCATATTGTTATCGTACATTGCTTTGACTCTGTGTGCGCAAATGCTCAGGAGGATGGGGCGAAATTAATTCAGTTCAGTGTGATGCAACCTGCCTAATTTCACACTTTTGAAGTACTGTACAAACCAAAACTGTTACTCTCCAAAATTTGTATGTCACTGAATTTTGCAACAGAGTTCTCTAGTCAAAAATGCATACAAGAATACATATATTAGGGGAAATAATGTTCGAAATGCACCGTATTAGGGAAATTTCCAAAATGTGTATTGAAATGCATGCATTAGGGCAAATATGCACAGATGTCCTTATGGATTTAAATGCAAAAATGTAAAAAAAAAATGTAATTTTTTTTAATGTAATTTCCCCCCTAAAAGTTCAAGATGAACCAAACAAGACTGGAAAATGGGAAATGGAGAGAAACCAAAGCTGACAAATTCAAGACTTGACAGTTCTGAGTTGGCAGTGTAAGGGACGCACTTCAGTCCACTGGCCGAGAGTCCATCATGGCTTTGATCTGGTCCCAGTAGCCCTTCTCCCCACAATCATCCCATGCTCCCTTCATGTAAGTCATGTGTGATGATTGTTTGGCCTTGCCTCATTCTGAAATTTGGCCAAAGTCAATCTTCTGGATGGTAAACTTTATGGTATGGTGAACTTTATTTGGTGTGCCTTGTCTAGACAAAATCCTTACATTCTTTCATCTAGCAAATTGAGTTGAGTATTAGTCTCTTTGCAGAGCATTTGGGAGACACACAGGTGATAAACTGCTCATGCAGGCAGGGAGGATGTGAGAGAAGAGAAGCATTATAGCTTTCCCCTCTCCCCAGTGGTTTTTAAAAATATATATATTTTTAATCATGCCCATTGGTTTCAGGGCTGGCATCCATGGCATGTGAATCTATCCTCCCCCACCCCCAATTTTGGCAAGCTGTGCTTCCACATGAACAGCTGCACCTATCCCCCTGAAACAGTTTTCTTACTTACGGACACCTCTACACCGTCTGTCATTTTCAGAGCAATAGTCTACAAGGAACATAGGGAGCTAAGCGTATCCCCCGTTTAAAATAAACTTTAGAATCTTCTTGTGCACAAATTCCGCTGTAGCGATCATTCTGGAATTTGGCAGGCTTGATCCCCTCGGCAGCATCAACTATCCTGTAATTTTCATCCAGTTCTTCCCAAAAGTAAAAACGTTATATCTGCACCTATTTGTCTTACGTTTGACATGAGTGATTCTCTTCTGAGGGGGTACACTGCCTGCATGCAATTCTCAACCAATTCTTTCCAAGAGAAGAAGAAAGAAGTTATAGCCTTCTTTTCTTTTGATTTCCCATAATAGTCAATGAGAAGCATGAAGCATGAGATTTCTGAATCTCAGCTCAGGGTGGGTACCCAATTGAAGTGGGCTGAATCACCCACATCTAAGCAGAAGCAGCCCATTTCTTGAAGTGCTGAATTGAGGTCTGAGTCAAAGCAGGAGGCCCATACACATCTCTAGTGATAACACTCTCCTTAAGTAAAATGGAGGACAAAGAGAAGGCTGGAAGGGAGAAACAGCTGCCTATAGCTGTTGTGGGAATTGGCAGCCACTCCAGATGCTGGACAGCTTCTTTCAATATATTGCCTTGTTAAAGGGCCCATGTATGAGTTAGGGCATAGAACGAGGGAAGACACTCAAGTAACTTGTGCTTCTTCTGCTGTTTCTTTTTTTAACACAGGAACTGACTTTCTGCCTGCCTGTGCTAAAAGAATATTATGCATTAAACATAAATTTCTCAGAGTCTCACAGGGACTGTGTCAATACACTGCTTTGAGTTTTGGGACTGTAAGAAATTACTGTTTCCTCTATGTACAGCTTGGGGCCTATTTACTCCTGATAAATGCAGGGACTCCTGGGGGCATGAAGTAAAGTTATGAATGTGAACCTCGGGGAGGACACACTACTCATCTTTAATGAAAGCAGGAGCTGAGGGGGTCCCAACCAGAAAAGTAACTACTGCTATTTAAAGGATAATACTGTGCATCCAAATGCGATAAGAGAATCTAATTAAATGCTCACACTGAGCTACAGGACACTACTCATAGTCATCTTTCCAAAAAAAGAAAAAAAGTGAAGCAGATCCAAGATAAAGATTTCTGCATGATTTTTTTTTTAAAACACACACACAAAAAAACCTGTCATCCAAACAGCAATTATGAAAATCTGTGGCAATTGACGAATTGCCACATGCTTCAATACATATTAACAGATATGAAAGAAAGGAAACAATCTGGTTAGAAACAGACACAACAAATCAACAGATCCTGGCAAGTTCTCCATTGCTGGTTGCTGAAACTGAATCACTATGCAATGAAATGTATGTTCAACGGCCCAGTTCTTTCCTCCTGCATGGTGGAGGAGTGGGTGAACACATCTCTCATCCACCGCGTGATAACCCAATTGGGGGCACCACAGAATGTACATATGATGGCCCAATTACTTGGATTCTTCCCACTTTGTGTCGTAAATCACAGGAGTTGCAAGATAAGCCATGGCTAGAATAGTCAATTAACAGTCCAAGTTTGGTATGCCATCCGTCAGGAGCCAAGTTAAACAGTTCAGGTTTCAGGGACATGCAGAAGAATTGTCGAGGTCTTTCCAGGGTCAGATAACATTCAAACAAGTCAAGCAGCTGGTACACAAATGACAGGAACAAAGCACCAAACAAGACAATTGCTTCCAGCAATCAAACAGCATCTCTGGCTTGCCTTATATTAGGATATTGATGATGAATTGAAGCCAGCTGCGTTGGTCTGCAGCTAGCTTCTGCCTGCTCATGTGAAGGGCCATGCCCCAAACTCTGCCAGGCTCAGCTGTTCCACCTTCTTCCTCCATCCCAAACGAAGGCACATGCCACTGAGAAAAAGCTGGTATGCTGCAGAATCCACAGGTTTGATTCACAGAAATCTGAACTCATTTGATTCTGTTGCAGATTTCTCCAACATCCCTAGTTAGACCAAAACAAGAGTAACTTGCCCAATAACCTAAGTACAAGGCAGAGGCTGAGCCCCCCAAACTCAAAGCGACCCTTTTAAAACCTAAATAAAGGTGTTGTTAGAGGGTAGCTCTCACTTTGCAGCATGCCAGACTCCCAGTTATTTTTCCCCAAAAAATATTTGTAACAAATAAATTATTGAAAAACCAAAGTGATGGTATTTGGAATGATTTTTTGTGAACCGCCCAGAGAGCTTCGGCTAGTGGGTGGTATAGAAAGGAAATAAAGCAAAGCCCCATACTTGTTGCTGGTCAGTAGCTAGACTCCCAATTCATTAGCGTCTGGCCTTCAAATATCTTGGGTGATATTTCAATGAAATGCTTTCTTTCAAGGCTCATGCAGAAATACCAGCATCTACACTTTATAGTGAGCCTTGTGTGGCACAGAGCGGTAAAGCAGCAGTTTCTGCAGCTGAAACTCTCCGCACGGCCTGAGTTCGATCCCAGCGGAAGCTGGTTTCAGGTAGCCGGCTCAGGTCGACTCAGCCTTCCATCCTTCCAAGGTCAGTAAAATGAGTACCCAGTTAGCTGGGGGAAAGGTAATAATGGCTGGGGAAGGCAACGGCAAACCACCCCGCTATAAGGCCTGCCAAGAAAATGTCAGCGAAAGCTGGCATCCCTCCAAGAGTCAGTAATGACTCAGTGCTTGCATGAGAGGTTCCTTTCCTTTCCTTTCCACACTTTATAGCACAACAGACACCCTATAAAAATCACTGCACTAAATGGGGGTTTCGGATTGATTCTGCTTTAAAATTTTTGAAAGTAAAGTGGTGACTCAAATTCTCTAAGGAGCAGAAGCATGGGATTGGGATGATGACCAGGTTGATTTGGGCAGAAGTTGGGATCTTATGCACAGAGACTTCAGTTAGAGTCTCTGTGCATAATGTCATACTCAACTACTCAGCTATTTGAAGAAACAAGAAGATACTCTGGATATTTACTTAAAGAAAATGTCTCCTAATATGTTACCAAATTTTAAAGATTGTGTCACCAGATACCATAAGTTCCTCTAGTTCTATTCTATTCCAACTGACCTTCAGGTCCTTCCTCAGGAGACTGGAGTTTTCAGCAAAGATTTGGGGATGGAAAGGAGAAGCTTTGCAAATAAATAAATAAATAAATAAATAAATAAATAAGGAAACAGGTGAATTGGAGAAAAAGTCATCTGCTTCAATAAAACTTGGCCAATTAGATTTATTATTATTATTATTATTATTATTATTATTATTATAATAAAAATAATCAATTAATTTAAATTTGCCTTGAAATTTTATTTCAGGCAAAAAAATAATTTTAAAAATGGCAAGTTTAGTTCCTGCTTCAAATGAACAGAACATACTAGGGAAAATAGCAGGAGGAGGTGAGGGATGGGAAATGCAAGACTAGCAAGATAACAGAAAGAGCAGAGGATGGAGAAAGTATAGTCAACAAGGGATCAATGTGAGAAAATAATGAGTTTTAATTAATTGATGGAGAGAGCAGCCCTATGGTCCCTGGGTAAGTATCCCAAATTTCCTCTTTCTGAGATTGGAGATGGAAGGGGGAATTGGAGACCTGACCCTCTTTCCTCTGCCCCCTTGCAGCTGACGCAGAGAGAATTGCAGTGGTTGCCTCCCCGAGGTCAGAAACCAGCCTTGGGGAGAGGGCAAAGGGGGCATTCTAGTGTGCAGATAGGGGAGGAGACCAAAGAGGCCACGAAACAATTTTTCTGAGTCTCTACCAGCCTCCTTCCCTCCCCCTCTGGAGCACCCTTGCTAGACGGGTTGAAAAGCCCATCTAGCGAAAAATCAAAGACAGAAGGAGAGGAGGCAAAGATCGACTTCACTGCTCCTCCTGCCCTGCCAAGTTCAGCCTAACAAGGCATAGGAATTTTAGATGTCCCCAAGTTTGAATAAATCAATAGGATTACATCATAAGGGCAGAATTGGGGATGTCACCAGTGCCCAATACATTATAAGAAAATGTATATTATATGCTTTATAAGAAAAGGAATTGAGAATAAAACTGCTAATATACTGCCTTTATACAAACCTCTGGTGCAACCACACTTGTGTACATTTCTGGCCACCACACCTAAAAGAAGATAATATAGAGCTGGAAAAAGTGTAGAAAAGAGCAACTAATATGACTAAGGGGATGGAGCATCTCCCCTTATGAGGGAAGGTTACATCAACTGGGATTGTTTAGCTTGGAAAACAGGAGGCTAAGGGGAGACATGATAGAAGTGTACAAAATTATGCATGGCGTGGAGAATGTGGATAGGGAGACATTTTTCTCCCTCTCTCAAAATACTAGAACCCGGGGTCATCCCATGAAAGCTGATTGGTGGAAGATTCAGGACAAATAAAAGGAAGTACTTCTTCACGTAGCACATAGTTAAATTATGGAACTCACTACCACAAGATGTAGTATTGGCCACCAATTTGGATGGCTTTGAAAAGGGGTTGAATAAATTCCTGGAAGAGAAGGCTATCAATGGCTACTAGCCATGATGGTTGTGTGCTATCGCCAATATTCGAGTCAGTAAGCTTGTGTACACCAGTTGCTGGGGAACATGGGTGGGAGGGTCCTGTTGCACCATGTCCTGCTTTGTTGATCCCTGGCCAACAGCTGGTTGGGCACGGTATGAACAGAGTGCTGGACTAGATGGATTTTTGGTCTGATCCAGCATGACGCTTCTTATGTTCTTAACCATTTGTGCGGCTCGAATGTTTTCCAGAACAGTGCTGTTGCATAGATTGTGCCATAAAGAGCGATCTACCCAACATTACAGGCGTGAATGGCCCATTCACACCTGTAATGTTGCATTGATCGCCCTTTATGGCTGCAATCTACTCAACATTACTGTTCCAGAAAAGGCAAGGGCTTACATTCTTAGACAAAGTGGTAGCTTGGGGAAGGAGCAGGCAGGACTGCAGTGCTTGTTGATCGATTGCTGAGCTAGCGAGCGGGTGATGGCCCCGGGTGGAGGTCAGTCCGTCCATGCCTAGGCACAATCTTATGCATGTTCAAACAAACTAAAAATTCCTACAACATGCTGGAAGTTGTAGGATTTTTTCCTGTCTAAAAATACATGGGATTGAACCCTAAATCTGCATAAGTTTTGCATCTGAATGAAACCGTAATTTTGAAGAAAATCTATATTTTTGTTTTTAGGTGGCATCCAGATACGTTGTAGCTGGAACCATCAGAGAAATAGCATGCCTTCTTGCTACCTAGAGCTTTTATAAGTAATATTAAAATAATTAACATTTTAGGAAGGGAGACATTTTAGTTGACAAAAAGGATTTTAATATCACTAATCAAGCAATCAATCAAACATTGGAGTCCAAAGTCACATAAGTGACTTTTCTGGATTGCAGAACTGGTGTATTGTTTCCCTATCTGCTGAAAGACTGTGGAGAGACCCAGAAAGGAAACCTGACAACAGTAGTGATTTAGATGTCACCATTCAAGCTTAAAAGCATTTCAACTCAAATCAGATAACAAAGGAATTACTGAAAATACCAGCATTATGGATTTTATATATGTCCCCTAAAATACATATATTGCTCCAAACAGACAAACATATGCTATATCCCGCGGGTGCAGTTGTGTTTCCATTTGTCCATAAATTACAAATAAATGGGAATTCTATTTCAAATGATAGTGTAATGGAGATTTTCAGATCACAAATGCTCCATATTGAACAGCTTCCATTATATTTTGACATAGAGATGTGGGGCAGGGTGATTTGTGCCACTTTTAAAATATATGTACTCGATTTCCATTATCACTATGCATTAAAGTATAGAAACAAGGTGATGGAGATTCCTGGTCCATGTCTGAATCAGTTGACAGAACAGCGAAATATAACTGAGTTAAAGAGACGTTAAGATGATGAATTATGTCATGCAACAAAACCATAGGACAAAAAACAAAACAGGATGAAAAGGGCGGTGCAAGTAGTTCCATGAACTATGGGCACATGATGTGGTGTCAGGCAGTGATGAGCACATTTGCCCTGGCTCACTCCATCATTATCATTAGGGATGTGCTCCGCTCCGCTTAGAATCGGAGAATCAGAAGCGAATTGGCCTGCTCCGCCTTGCCCGGAGGCGGAGTAGAAGCGAACTGGGGACACTTAGAAGCATGGTGAAGAGAAGCGGCCATAGGAGAAGTGCTTCTCTTTTCGCGGAGCAATCCGCCCGCCATTTTGGATAATTTCGCCCATAGGATTGCATTGTGGAAAAGATTAGGGCATAACTGTGTTGTTTTTAAAGCTATCTTTCTGAAATTTCTTGTGCTTAGAGGGTTGTGGCTGGGGGTCATTTTGAGCCTACTCTCAACACTCTGTGTGGTGCGGTTCGCTTGCTATAATTTTTTTAAAACTCGGGTAAAAAAAGCGGGAGAGGTACCTTTTTGAAGTGCTGAGAGGCAGATTCAACTCCCAGTCATGATCACCTGATGAAGCATCCTCCAATCCCAAAGTTGGAGGAGGGGATAGGCAAAACGGGATACTTAGTAACTTGAGATACTGGGAAACTTCTCTTTCTTATTCTGAATGGACTTTTCCCAGTGTTTTTTTTAAAAACAGTAGCCCCACCAAATGCACAAACACAACCTGAAATCATATACTAAGCAAATAAATAATAGATAGGAAACACAGCACTGCTACCCACCCTAACCTTGGTGAACAACTGAATAGATGTGGTGCAAGGGGATGAGGTCCCCTAGGGCATGTGGACGTGCCCAGTGCATGCACACTGTGTCCTGCCCTTGGAGGGTAATCAGAGTCCTCCAAAGAGTAACCCAGTGGAGAGACTGAAGCTAATGCCTGTCATGAGTTGAAGTGACAGGTAGCTTCTTAAGACTGGTACTTACTTAGGGCCAGTCAACAATTAGCATATCCCCCTCCCCCTGGGCATGTCCACTTTCCTCTTACTGGTAAAAGACAGACATAGCCTTTTTTTAAAAAAAAATTGTTATTGTTTATTCAACAACACTGCTGCTTTTAATTCCACACCTCCTTTGTTTGTTTATTTATTTATTTATTTATTTATTTATTCCATTTTGTATTTACACCCGATAGCCCAAGCTCTCCTGGCTTTTCCTCTTCAGTGAAGTCAGGCAGGCTTTCATTGTGGTTCAACTCCTTATTGTTGTTGTTGTTGTTATTATTATTATTATTATTATTATTATTATTATTATTATTATTATTGTTATTGCTATTAATATTAATTAGTACTGCTATTATTAACGTTACATTTGTTGTTGATGTTGTTTAGTAATGGCTGTGATCACAGTGCAGTCAATCAACTCTGAAGCAAGGATCAGAAAGCTTTACTCTTATCCTCCTAGCCTCCTAGTTATGGGATGCAAAAGAAAAGTCATCTCTCTGTGCTGATCCCGCCTCACAGGGATGGTTTGCATTACTGGCTTTGAAACTATCCTTGGCTCACTTCCTTGTGCCCCCAGAAATGTCTGCTGCCTGCCTGCTTCCCCCCCCCCGGGTGCTGCTGTTGTGGGGCATCTGCTGAGACTGACTCCCCCATACTAGATCTATGGCATATCTCTGCCTGGCTCTCTGCCCGCCTGTCCTCCTCCTCTGTGACCACCTCACAGGGATGGTTTGCAATGCGTTACTGCTGGCTTAGAAAGAAACAAGCCATCCTTGCCGCACTTCCTTGTGCCCCCAGAAATGTCTGCTGCCTGCCTGCCAGCCTTCCCTCCCTCCTCCCCTGCCCGCCTCGCAGGGATGGTTTGTGTGTGTCTTGCTTTGACTCAGGGGATAAGTCCTTCCTGCGCTCACTTAGACTTTTGGAAGTTCCAAATCAATTTTTCAAGTGTGGAAGAAGATTCATATTTAGGGTTATCTATTCCCCAATTCATGGCATGTTGGGATTTCCTTTGAAATGGCCCCATTGAAATCCCTGAGATACTGGGGTGTCCAATTTTCAAAAATTCCCCAAAAATCAGGGGAGGTTTGGATTGGCTTGAGTCTTGGCATGCATGTGTATACGTGCATGAGGTGTCACGGTGCCTAACTTGAGGTTTCTAATGTGAAAATTGATGGAGAATAGAAATGGGTGTTTGAATTGGGGTGCTGTGTTGGAGGTTAAAGCCCCCCCAAATCAGGGGATGATGGAATCTGCTTGAAACTTGCCATGAATGTGGATGTGCCTGCTTCCAAGTTTTTATCTGTCAAAATGTCGGAGAACAGTCCATGTCTGAAAATGGGGTGTCCGATTTTCATAAATTCCCCAAAAATCAGGGGATGATGGGATTGCCTTGAAACTTGGCGTGCATGTGTATACGTCCATGAGGTGTCATGGTGCTGAATTTGAGGTTTCTAACTTTAACAGAAAAAAGTTGTAGGCTTTTTTGGATTTCAATGCAAGCCTATGAGGGGGGGAAAGCAGAGCTCCGATCCAGATCCGGATCTTAGCAGCGAACCGGAGTGGACTATAGGTGGATCAGAGCGGAGCGGAGCAGACCCAATCCAGAACTTGCGGATCTGGAAGAGAAGCGGATCGGGGGGTCTGTCCACACCCCTAATTATCATCTTAGGCCGTAGCTAGACCTAAGGTTTATCCCAGGATCATCCCGGGTTCGTCCCTACCTGAGCACTGGATGCCCTGTGTGGCACGTAGATGAACAGGTTTGACCCCAGGGCAATCCTGGGATAAACCTTAGATCTAGCTACTAGGGGTGTGCATGGACCCCCCGATCCGCTTCTCTTCCAGATCCACAATTTGCGGATCAGGCTGCTTCGCTCCACCCCGCTCCGCCTATAGTCTGCTCCGGATCCGGATAACAGCTCCGCTTCCCCCCCCCAAAGGCTTGCATTTAAATCCAAAAAAGTATACAACTTTTTTTCTGTTAAAGTTAGAAACCTCAAGTTTGGCACCATAACACCTCATGCATGTATACACATGCATGCCAAGCCTCAAGCCAATCCAAGTGTCCCCTGATTTTTGGTGAATTTTTGAAAATCGGACACCCCATTTTCAGACATGGACTGTTCTCTGACAATTTGACAGATAAAAAAAAATTGAAGTGGGCACCCTCACAGATGCCATCCAGATCCACAATCATGCCAAGTTTCAAGCAAATCCCATTATCCCTTGATTTTTGGAGGGGCTTTAACCTTCAACGCACAACCCATAACCCCAATTCACACCCCTTTCGATATCTCCATCAATTTTCATGTTAGAAACCTCAAATTTGGCACCATGATAGCTTATCCATGGGTACATATGCATGCCAAGACTCAAGCCAATCCCATCATCTCCTGATTTTTGGGGAATTTATGAAAATCGGACACCCCATTTTCAGACATGGACTGTTCTCTGACATTTTGACAAAAAAAATTTTTTTTGAAGGGGGCACCCTCACAGATGCCATCTAGATCCACATTCATGCCAAGTTTCAAGCAAATCCCACCATCCCCTGATTTTTGGCGGGGCTAAAACCTTTTAACTCACCCCAAATCAAGTCCCATGCTAGAACTATGTCAATTTTCATGTTAGAAACCTCAAACTCAGAACCATGATAGAATATCCATGGATACACATGCATGCCAAGACTCAAGCCAATCCCATCATCCCCTGATTTTGGGGGAATTTATGAAAATAGGACACCCCATTTTCAGACATGGACTGTTCTCTGACATTTTGACAGATAAAAAATCTTGGAAGCAAGCACATCCACATTCATGGCAAGTTTCAAGCAGATTCCATCAATTCCTGATTTGGGGGAGCTATAACCTCCAACGCAGCACCCCTAACCCAAATTCAAACAACCCTTTTCTATATCTATGTCAATATTCATGTTAGAAACCTCAAGTTAGGCACCATGATAGTTTATCCATACTTGCTTTCCAAGCCTCAAGCCAATCCAAGCGACCCTGATTTTTGGGGAATTTTTGAAAATCGGACACCCCATTTCCAGGCATGGACTGTTCTCCAACATTTTGACAGATAATTTTTTTTGAAGTTGGCACCCTCACAGAAGCCATCTAGATCCACAATCATGCCAAGTTTCAAGCAAATCCCATCATCCCCTGATTTTTGGCAGGACTTTAACCTCTAACGCACCACCCATAAGCTCAATTCACACCCCTTTCGATATCTCCATCAATTTTCACGTTAGAAACCTCAAACTCAGCACCATGATAGCTAATCCATGGATACACATGCATGCCAAGCCTTAAGCCAATCCAAGCCTCCCCTGATTTTTGGGGAATTTTTGAAAGTCAGACACCCCATTTTCAGACATGGACTGTTCTCCGACATTTTGACAGATAAAAAAAATGGAAGCAGGCTCCCTCACAGATGCCATCTAGATCCACATTCATGCCAAGTTTCAAGCAAATCCCACCATCCCCTGATTTTTGGCGGTGCTTAAACCTTTTAACTCACCCCAAATCATGTCCCATGCTAGAACTACGTCAATTTCCACATTAGAAACCTCAAACTCAGCACATTGATAGATTATCCATTGATACACATGCATTCCAAGCCTCAAGCCAATCCCATTATCCCCTGATTTTTGGGGAATTTATGAAAATCGGACACCCCATTTTCAGACATGGACTGTTCTCTGACATTTTGACAAAAAAATTTTTTTTGAAGAGGGCACCCTCACAGATGACATCTAGATCCACATTCATGCCAAGTTTCAAGCAAATCCCACCATCCCCTGATTTTTGGCGGGGCTTAAACCTTTTAACTCACCCCAAATCATGTCCCATGCTAGAACTATGTCAATTTTCAAGTTAGAAACCTCAAACTCAGCACCATGATAGATTATCCATGGATACACATGCATGCCAAGACTCAAGCCAATCCCATCATCCCCTGATTTTGGGGGAATTTCTGAAAATCAGACACCGCATTTCCAGGCATGGACTGTTCTCCGACATTTTGACAGATTTTTTTTTGAAGTGGGCACCCTCACAGAAGCCATCCAGATCCACAATCATGCCAAGTTTCAAGCAAATCCCACCATCCCCTGATTTTTGGCGGAGCTTTAACCTCGAACGCACCACCCATAACCCCAATTCACACCCCTTTCGATATCTCCATCAATTTTCATGTTAGAAACTTCAAACTTGGCATCATGATAGATTATCCATGGATACATATGCATGCCAAGACTCAAGCCAATCACATCATTCCTGATTTTTGGGGAATTTATGAAAATTGGACACCCCATTTTCAGACATGGACTGTTCTCCGACATTTTGACAGATAAAAAAAAACGGAAGCAATCTCCCTCACAGATGCCATCTAGATCCACATTCATGCCAAGTTTCAAGCAAATCCCACCATCCCCTGATTTTTGGCGGTGCTTAAACCTTTTAACTCACCCCAAATCATGTCCCATGCTAGAACTATGTCAATTTTCAAGTTAGAAACCTCAAACTCAGCACCATGATAGATTATCCATGGATACACATGCATGCCAAGACTCAAGCCAATCCCATCATCCCCTGATTTTGGGGGAATTTCTGAAAATCAGACACCGCATTTCCAGGCATGGACTGTTCTCCGACATTTTGACAGATATTTTTTTTTGAAGTTGGCACCCTCTCAGAAGCCATCTAGATCCACAATCATGCCAAGTTTCAAGCAAATCCCATCATCTTCTGATTTTTGGCGGGGCTTTAACCTCTAACGCACCACCCATAACCCCAATTCACACCCCTTTCGATATCTCCATCAATTTTCACTTTAGAAACCTCAAACTCAGCACCATGATAGATTATCTACTGATACACATGCATGCCAAGACTCAAGCCAATCCAAGCCTCCCCTGATTTTTGGGGAATTTTTGAAAATCGGACACCCCAGTATCTCAGGGATTTAAACCTGCAGACAGGGGCCATTTCAAAGGAAATCCCAACATGCCATGAACTGGGGAGTAGATAAACCTATACGAATCTTCTTCCACACTTGAAAAATTGATTTGGAACTTCCAAAAGTCTTAAGTGAGCGCTGGAAGGACTTATCCCCTGAGTCAAAGCAAGATACACAAAAACCATCCCTGCGAGGTGGGCAGGGGAGGAGAGAGGGAAGGCAGGCAGGCAGCAGACATTTCTGGGGGCACAAGGAAGTGAGCCAAGGATATTTTCAAAGCCAGTAATGCAAACCATCCCTGTGAGGTGGGAGCAGCACAGAGAGATGCCTTTTCTTTTGCATCCCATAACTAGGAGGCTAGGAGGATAAGAGTAAAGCTTTGTGATCCTTGCTTCAGAGTTGATTGACTGCACTGTGATCACAGCCATTACTAAAAAACAACAACAATAGTAACATTAATAATAGCAGTACTAATTAATATTAATAGCAATAATAACAACAACAACAACAATAAGGAGTTGAACCACAATGAAAGCCTGCCTGACTTCACTGAAGAGGAAAAGCCAGGAGAGCTTGGGCTATGGGGTGTAAATGGAATAAATAAATAAATAAACAAAGGAGGTTTGGAATTAAAAGCAGCAGTGTTGCTGAATAAACAACAAGAAGAATTTTTTAAAAAGGCTATGTCTGTCTTTTACCAGTATGAGGAAAGTGGACGTGCCCAGGGGGAGGGGGAACTGTGCCAATTATTGACTGGCCCTAAGTAAGTGCCAGTGTTAAGAAGCGACCTGCCACTTCAACTCATGAAGGCATTAGCTTCAGTCTGTCCACTGGTTAACCTTTGGAGGGCTCTGATGACCCTCCAGGGCAGGACACAGTGTGTGTGCACTGGGCACGTCCACATGCCCTAGGGGACCTCATCCCCTTGCACCACATCTATTCAGTTGTTCACCAAGGTTAGGGTGGGTAGCAGTGCTGTGTTTCCTATCTGTTATTTATTTGCTTAGTATATGATTTCAGGTTGTGTTTGTGCATTTGGTGGGGCTACTGTTTTAAAAAAACACTGGGAAAAGTCTGTTCAGACTAAGAAAGAGAAGTTTCCCAGTATCCCAAGTTACTAGTATCCCGTTTTGCCTATCCCCTCCTCCAACTTTCGGATCATGTGATCATGACTCTGCCTCTCAGCACTTCAAAAAAGTACCTCTCCCGCTTTTTTTTACCCGATTTTCCCAAAAATTATAGCAAGCGAACCGCACCACGCAGAGAGCTGAGAGTAGGCTCAAAATGACCCCCAGCCACGACTCTCTAAGCACAAGAAGTTTCAGAAAGGTAGCTCAAAAAACAACACAGTTATCCCCTTTTCTTTTCCACAATGCAATCCTTTGGGTGAAATTTTTCAAAATGGCGATCGGAGCGCTCCGTGAAAATAGAAGCGCTTCTCCTATGGACGCTTCTCTTCACCGTGCTTCTAAGGGTCCACGGTCTGCTTCTACTCTGCCTCTGGGCAAGGTGGAGCAGGCCAATTCGCTTCTGATTCTCCGATTCTAATCGGAGCGGAGCACACCTCTACTAGCTATGGCCTCAGTTTCTTCCAAGCTTTTTCAGAGAATTTGGGCTTGTATTGAGCTTCCTGGTCCCCTTAATCTGGCTGTGAGGCACTATAAACTGTAAATCCCACACATCACAGTGGCAAGAGATTACAAGCCTTAAGGAATCGACACCTTTCCCATGGCTGCCCAGCCCTCCCTGCTCCCAGTTCCTTCCCTTCACAAAGTAAAGTTTCCATGTGCAAAAGGGGACCGGTAGGGGAGTGCTCCTGGCAGTGAATCAATTACAATCTGGGCTCAAACTTCAGTGGAGGCGTCAGCTTAGAGCCCTCAACGGACTTCACCGAACAGCCATGTCTGGCCCCACTCCAGCTTGATAAATGTGCTGTAAAAACCAGGCTGTTCTTAAGCTCCTAGAACACGACAATAGAAGTTGGATAGGCAGCATTTTGTGGATCAGACTTTATGCAGGTCTGTTGCAAAGCAGCACTTTCTGCCTTTCTAGACTTGGACCTTACCTGTAAGTACACCTAGTATAAACTCTGTGTCACCCTGGGGGCTGGTAGTGTGAAAATGATTGGATAAAAATATGCCTGCCCATTTCCATTCCAACTGGAAGAACTGTGCACATTTAAAATAAATCTACTGCAAACAAACTGGAAAAGCTGCTGGTGGTGGTGGTGGTTCTTTGCAGCTTCTTTAAGCTGAAAGGCTAATCCTCCAGAACCACAACTCCCAGAGTTCTTTGCACATCCCTTGGCAGAGGATTACCCCACTGCTACCACCAATGCAAATGGTTTTGTGGGGCTTGAAGCTCATTTCCCCCTTTCATGAGCCTTCTTCCCCATCAACACCCACCAAAAACTACAACTCCCCAAGTGCTTTGTGTTCGCTCGCTCACTTCCTCAGATGGCTTTACCTCGTCCAGTCATCTGCTCATTGATGGAATCATTTCTTTCCAATTACCCAAATTTGTGCAAATTCGCATTTGCAAAAATGAATGAATTCCCCCTAAATGAGCAACACCTCCCACCAAATGCACATTTTCATGCTTTAGCCTATGGGGGGAATGTAGATTTTTTTGGCCAGTTTTTTTTTTTTTTTTAATATTACATATTGTCCTATGGCTAAATTTGCGTAAAATTCTGGGAAGAAAATTTTTAATAAATGGTCCACAAGTCCACGGAATCTGTGCAACTCAGGAAAAATGGTCCAGTGTGGAATCTGTGGGTCAGATTCATAGAAATTTGAACTCATTTGATTCTGTTGCAGATTTCTCCAATATCCCTAATTTAATCCAACATTCATTGTTGGAGGATATGGAAACAGTGACCCAAAAGGAGGAGTCAGATGGAAGAAAATGAAGTCCCTGCATCCTTTTGGAGGAGGCAAAACATGTTAACTCCTCAAAAGGTCAACTGGGAAGTTCTTCCTGCCCCGCCCACAAAACAAAATAGAGAAAAGGGGACACATTCCTCCCCTTCCTGTTGCCTGGTAAACTGTCAGAGGGGTGAGAGGTGGTGCAGCAGTGGGGGCAAGTCCAGAAGTCATCTCACCCAGGAACTCCTCAAGCCTAGCGGTGCCATGAACCCTAACGGCGACATGCAATAATTAGTAGCATTGTATCTGGCAGAACGTTTATTGCCTATTTAAGGCCTTTTTCAGCAACATGTTGTTGAAATTATTTATTCTGTAAAACCATGCACCTTCACCAAGGGTCCTAATCAACATGTATGCACTTAAGTTAAATGTCAATCACTCTTATCAGCTGTTTGATGTGGAAAGGGACAAAGGGGGATTAAATTAGCTGACAATGTATGTGCCGCCTCAGCAGCTGGATTAGAGGAGAAACTGCATGAACAGCATCCATATGCATGAGCAGTTCTTCATCCAGGTAGGGATACACCTGCCTGTACTTTAAGATCCTTCTCATTCGCCAAGCCATGAAAGCAGAGAGGTTGGCAACCACATGCGAGAGGCCTTCTCCACAGTGGCCCACACCTTTGCCATCTGAAGTCCGCCATGCTTTGCCATTGCTGGCTTCTGAGAAGGCCTTTAAAAATATTATTTTACAATCATCTTCTTTTGATATGACTGTTGTTGCTGGTTTTATTATTGGCTTTTATTGTGGTTTATATTGCCATTTTACTGTGTTAATGTTTTTATCACTTTTAACATTCTGTTTTTAAATATATCTTATTGCTGTAAGCCGCCTTGGGAGGGATTCTTCCCTGAAAGGTGGACAATAAATATTGTAAGTAAATAAATAAATAAAAAGCACTGAAGCCTAGCTCTGTGTGTGTATGTCATTTAGCAAGATTGGGGGCATATAGAGAAAGTGTGGAACATGTAGGTATTTAATTTTACCAAAACAATTCGCTATCCTGTTATTAAAATAGTAATGTGGTCATTGACCAGAGTTAATGGAAGAGGGCTTATTTATTTATTTATTTATTTATTACATTTTTATACCACCCAATAGCCGAAGCTCTCTGGGCGGTTCACAAAAATTAAAACCATAATAAAACAACCGACAGGTTAAAAGCACAAATACAAAATACAGTATAAGAAGCTATTACCCTGGTGAAGAATATGAGGCTTGTTTGAAAAGGCTTTAAAGCCTCCATGTTTTGAGATATAAACCGTTTTTGAGATATATAACCGTTGGTATCTGAGGAATCATTAATGAATAATATAAACCAGGAGCAATATTGATTGACAGAGTTAAGGTCAAGAAGACATTTTGCCCACACATAAGCATGATTCTTATATGCCTTGGGAGCATTCAGTGCAAATTTGCCCTTTCGGAAGTACATTGACATAGGTTATCATCCGCATAGATTTATCAAGCTAACTGTTGGATATAAAGTAGTTATGCTGAGGTGCAGCCAATATGTCCATGTTGAAATATCAGATGATTTATCTACGTGCCTAATCCCCTTCCTTCCTTTTTGAAAATGAGTCATAGTAAAATCTGGAGAGAGAGAGAGAGAATGAACTGAATATTAGAAGATTTTCTTCAAGCACGGTGTAGGAAGAGATCACTAATTTGTGGAAATGGCCCTTTGCGGTGCTGTTGGGTGCAACATTAGATATACAAAAATCTACATTCTCCATCTTGTGTTAAAACGGAGACTCACGTGGAGAAGCGAGCGACTGTAGGGCTCTCTGGGCTCTGTCAGTCACTTTCCAATATACCCTTTTTGGACAAGGTGCGTGAGACAGTAGGTTGTAGCGAGCGTCCGGTTTGGTCTGCCAGGGGGCAGCAGACCCCCGTCTCCAGCCCTCATGGACCCAACCAGACACCCCAACAGTGGCTGCTGCCCTCTGCTGAGCGCTCACGAATGCTCATCAGCGGTTCAGCAGCTGCTGTGCATTTCTCCCCTCCACACTAATGATGGCCACCATTAGCATGTAGGGAAGAAATGCCCAGTGGGCCAGCAGCCACCCAAGCCTCTCCTTGCGAGCGTTAGGCAGAGGTTCGTGTGGCCCAACTTGCAGGGGTGGGTGGCAGGGACGGGCCTGGCAAGCACCCATGAGGCAGGTGCTCACTGCGTCTGTCTATCTTTATGCGATAGTGGATGGCAGTCCACTCTAGTTTTTTTCTGGATGAAATTGAGAATTTGGATCCATTTCAGTCAAATGTCAGGCCTGACTTTCTGCTCAGCCATGAACGTAGGACCATGTAGTAAAGATTGAGAGAACTGCTACGATGTCCTTCCTATAGCGGCATTTCATGCACAGGTGGCAATGTTTACATCCTATGCATCATTCCAACTGCATGTAGTGTATGTGTGCTGGAGCTTTCCTTGGAAAAGCATAGTGATACGTGATTGGGAGATGAACTTTACCACTTCTGCATGGACCATCACAGACAAACTTTTCTGCAATCGTGTCAGCAGAGGCTCCTCCTTAAGTGCAAATGGGGCTCAGCCCACGCCAAGAAGAAGAAGAAGAAGAAGAAGAAGAAGAAGAGGAAGAAGAAGAGGAAGAAGAAGAGGAAGAAGAAGAGAATTAAAGATGAAATTCCATTAAATCAATCAATTAAGTAATGATGTATGTGTAACCTATGCTAATTACTGACTAATTAATCCTGGTTTTCTTTTTGTTGTCCAGTCCCATTGCTCTTCTCCCTTGTCTCCTGATGTGTCTCTAGTCTCATGCTTGCTTTTCATTTGGACTCCTCTCATACTGGCAGGGCAAAGGGAAGGGGACTTGTGGACTAATGTATGTCCAAATTCCCTTATTCTCTGTAAAGGGAGGGTCCAGTTACCCTTTTCCCTTTTGGGGCCCTCTTTTCAGGAAATTGGCAAAAACAAACAAACAAAAAACCAGTCAGTTATACTAAGACTACCAGCAGTTCTAAAATAAACTTTGGCCAATAGCATAAATCCAGTAAGCCTGGGTCTGGCTCCTCAGAGCTCTGTTGGATATCATAGCAGGAAGGTTTACCTATTAATTATAGTAAGAGCAAAGTGGATATGTTTGCCAGAAGGCATTGAACCACATAAATGGGTCCTGGATAGACATAGAATTGAACAGTGACTTTCATTTAAGTACTTAGGGCTTCATTTTTATGAAACACTTCATGACATGCCCATTTTGAGGCAATTAAATCTTCATCTGCCCATTCATTGGGATCCATAAAGAAGCTTTATTATATTGAGGGCCATTGTTTAGGAGAACTAATGTTAATATTTTTTGGGGGGGCAGGGGTCCAAATTGTACCTTGTTTGCTATGTGCTGCAGCAACTTGGGGTAGTTCCAATAGAAATTAACTTGTACCTCCCAGAGAGATTCGGCTATTGGGTAGAAATGTAATAAATAAATAAATAAATAAATAAATAAATAAATAAATAAATACACTGGCTTGCTTGCTTGCTGCACTGATCAGACTACATCTTCCTGGTGCCCATGATTTCAGAGGTTGGGTCCATCATGGGCTTTAGTTTCATAGTACTCACTCTCTGGAACTCCCTACCACTACAAGTTAGGCAGGCACTAACCCTATTGGGTTTTTGGGTGCCTACTAAGAGCATAACGTTTCCAACCAGCATTCCAAGAAATATATTCTTGCCTTATTTTTGAAGACTTTTTTTGTACTTCCTTAAACATTTAATATGAGTGGTTCATAAATACCATTAAATAAATAAATAAAGTTCTGCATTCACATCTGACAGTGCTGCATAGTACCCCTGGTGCCCTACTCAGAATTGAAGTATTGTCTCCTTTCACTGAAAGCACGCATTCACAAATCCATTATTTCGATATTGGGGAAAACTTTCATCAATGTCAGATCAACATCTAGAAAAATTATGCTTTCTATATTTGCAGAATGGAAAAGGTTGGGTACAATTCTGCAACTGTTTGATGTTGAGCTATCCAATTTCCTCTGTAATGTGATCTCAGGATGTATCTGCTCATAAGATCCACAATATAGTTTTCGCTGAAGATGCCCAAAGTGATTCTGAATACATGAAGAGCTCCAACTCTTCAGCCTGGTATATTAAAATTAAATCAGATAATAAAAGGGCAGCCTATTTATACAAAATAACCTTCTTTCCTGTTAGACATGCTTTTACCCAAGTCAGATTCCAAACAAGGCCCACAGAATATCTGAATGGCAAATTTGTCAACACTAAACGAAATGGCTCTTTGTATGCAGATCAGGCCAGATTGAAGATGTTGTTGTTTAATAGATTTATATATTGCTTACCACATTTTAAAAAAATATAAACTGTTTACAAAACACTTAAAAGACATTAAACTATAGAGCTATACAGGTAGCTGTCTTAAGAAGAGTTCTTCCCCTCCCTTTGCTTTGCAAAAGGCCTGGCTCCTCTAACAGGCCCAGTTGGTGTAAAAGATATGCCTGGCCTAATTGGCTTGTATGTTCAAATCTGTATCCCCTGCTAAGGAATTATATTCAAATTTGTGTCTCTCTTCCCTCCACAGAGTTCCAAGTGGCAGCTATGTGATTCAGCAACAACAACAACAACAACAACAATTATTATTATTATTTTATTTATTTCTTACCCGCCTCTCCCTTTGGATTGAGGTGGGTTACAACATTAGAACAGGAATCAACACATCTTAAAAATTCTTGATTTCACATTGATCTGGATAGGCCTGCCGGAAAAGGCTAGTCTTTAAGGCTGCCTTAAAATCACACAGAGAGTTAATTTTATGAATCTCCTCCGGCAGGCCATTCCACAATCTGGGGGCGACAGAAGAAAAGGTCCTCTAGGAAACTGATGTCAGCCTAGTTTTTGCTGACTGAAGTAAGTGCACCCCAGAGGACCTGAGTGTGCGGGGTGCACTGTATGGGAGAAGGCGATACTGCAAGTAACCTAGACCCAAACCATTTAGGGCTTTAAAGGCAATGACCAACACTTTGTACTTTGCCCGGAAACTAATTGGCAGCTAGTGGAGTGATTTTAATGTTGGGGTAATATGCTCACCCCTAGATGTACCGGTGATCAACCTGGCTGCCATATTTTGAACTAGTTGAAGTTTCCGAACTAGGTAAAACAGTAGCCCTATGTAGAGCACATTGCAGAAGTCAAACCTTGAAGTTACCAGCACATGCACTACTGTAGGGTGACCATATGACTGGATATGCCCGGACATGTCTGGGAATTGGGGGCCAAAACCAGGTCCGGGGGGGAAACCTTGAAGTTGCCCCCAAATCCGGAAAAAATGCCTTACGTGGGAGGCTAGAAAGGCCCGTTTTCAGCACTTCTGGGTACATGCTTTTCCAGCGTCTCCCATGGCACATCTGGGCTCTTGCTGGGTTATCGCCATGGCGACGACCCAGAAGGAACCTGGATGGGAGATGGGCAAGGCTGGAGAGGCCCGTTTCTGGAAGTGACAGAAATGGGCCTTTCCAGCCTCTCTCAAAGTGCATCCGGGGTTCTGCTGCCTCATCGCCACAGTGACAACACAGCAGAAGCCCAGATCGCTGCTCTGGGGAGGCTAGAAAGGCCCGTTTTTGTCACTTCCGGAAACGGCCTTTCTAGCCCCGCCGATGGCACATCCAGGCTCCTGCTGGGTCATCGTCACGGCAGTTACCCAGAAGGAACCTGGATGTGGGCTGGGCGAGGCTGGAGAAGTCTGTTTCTGGAAGTGACAAAAACGGGCCTTTCCAGCCTCTCCCACAGCCCGTCCGGGGTTCTGTTGCCTTGAGAAAAGCGAGCACGCATTGGAGCCGCCGCCGGTTCACCATGTGAGTCAGTTATAAGGGCTTGCATTCTGGGACCGCTGAGAAGGCAGCAGGGACAAGGGGTTAATTTTTCCCCAGCCAGTTCTCCCCTCCCCCGCCTCATTGTCATGGCGATTAATGTGGCTTGTTTTAGGAAGAAGTGGGGGGGCAGGGTGGGAAGGTTAGGAAGGAACGAGTGTGTGCGTGCACACGCACGCACAAGAGCAAAGAGGAGAGCGAGCATGTGCTGGGCAGGCTAGGCTGAGGCTTCCTAAGGAAAGAGCAGCCTCACTGCCGGTTGTTGATCTCCTTTGTTCATTTCTGGGCGGGTAGGGGATCATCTCCCTGAAAACCTATTCCCATCAGAGCCCAATAGATTCATGTAAAAATCTTTTCATAGGGTTGTGACTAAATAGGCAATACATTTAAGTCTCTGCTGCTGTGGTGTGTGTGTGTGTGTGTGTGATTTAAAGATTAAGAAATTCTTGTGTGTGTGTTTGGGCTTAGAATCCATTTTGTTTTGCTGTATAATGCATCTCAATTATATCGTGAACATGTGGTTTTAAAAAATCTTTCCTTTTCGTGGTGCAAGTTAACACATATTCATGGCTAAATTCCTCCTGTTTGATGGGCTACTTCTTTTTCTCCTTTAAACATTTGATTACGTAACCCAAACTCTCTCCCTTGCTGGAAAAGGCTAGTCTTTAAGGCTAATTGACTCTTATTTGCCTGCTACCTCACTTTGCCTATGTGTAAAATGGGTTCCCTGGTCTCCCATCTCGCTTTAACTTAAATGTCGGAGAATTGGTCTTGTCTATAAATGCCTTTCTCTGTGTTGTGACACTGCTCTCTATTGGTTCTGGGAAGATACTATGCTGCAATTACGTAACCCAAACACATTCTCTCTTGCAGTCATTGACTCTTATTTGCCTGCTGCCTGAGTTTGCCTGTTTGTGAAATGGGCTTCTTCCCTTCCCACATCCCTTTGCTTTCACCACTTGCTCTGTTATCCCCACCTGCCTTGGGAAAGAGCTGCTGCTCTGTTTTAATTACGTTTTCCTGTGTATGGTTTTAGGAAAGTTCAGAAATGTCCTGTTCTGTTCTTCTGCCAGTGTTGGATTGGTGCCTGCCAAGCCACAGATCCCTGTGCACAGCAGGAAGCTGCATCCAAACAACTTTATGCAAGGATCTATGCATACACACACATCAGCGCTAGATCAGGGAGCCCAGAGAGTGAAGTTCGGAAAGATGGGGTCAAGCTCAAGAAGCACGAGAAACACTATTCTAGGCAAAATCAAGTATAAATCAAAGGTGAAAAATATTCTGGAACATCATACATAAAACCAATGAATGAAATATAATACAGTATGCTGTGAAAACACATGTGCAATGAACTTAACATTAACTTCACTGCAGAGGCCACCAGTGAGGGAGGAAGCAGCAGCCAGGCACCTCTCCACCGTGCCTGGGTTCAGCTCCAGCTGAGAGCCCCCTCCCTCCTGCTACCAACTGTCTCTGGAGAGGCCATCAGTGAGGGAGGAAGCAGCAGCCAGGCACCTCTCCACCGTGCCTGGGTCCTGCTCCAGCTGAGAGCCCCCCCCCTCCTGCTGTCATCTGTAACTGCTGAACTTTACAACTAAGATTGTAGTGCCTGAATTTGCTTTCATTTCCCCCCTCCTCCTCCTGCCTCCCAGTCCCCTTTCCTTTTGTGTCATGTCTTTTAGATTGTAAGCCTGTGGGCAGGGACTGTGAAGAAATACTTTTGTAAGCCGCTGTGAGAGCTCTTTTTGGCTGAATGGCGGCATAAAAATCCTTAAATAAATAAATAAATAAATAATAAAAATAAGATGTTATGTATAACAGGTTTGTCTTAACTGTGTGCTGTGAAATTAGACATGTGACGAAGGCCATGTTTAGGTGGGCACGCCCCTTTGGGGGCTGGGCATGTTGGTGGGCACACCCCTTTGGGGGCTGGGCATGTTGGTGGGCATGCCCCTTTGGGGGCTGGGCATGTTGGTGGGCACGCCCCTTTGGGGGCTGGGCATGTTGGTGGGCACGTCCCTTTGGGGGCTGGGCATGTTGGTGGGCACGCTCCTTTGGGGGCTGGGCATGTTGGTGGGCACGCCCCCTTGGGGCAGCCATGTTGTCCTCCTTTTTGGTTTCCAAAATATGGTCACCCTAACTACTGTCTTTAGGTCTTCTGACTCTCATTAACCCTGTGAGATAGTGACTGGTGTAAGATCTCGCTGTCATTTAGCTACATGGCTGTGTACTAATCTGAAGTGTTTAATATTAGGCCTTCCTTGATAAATAAATACATTTGTGAGGTTCTTCATCAGGGATGCTACCCTTCCAGGACTGGCATGGAATTGGTATTGATATCCAAGCCATTATGTAAACCATATCAAAGTTGTTATGGTGGTGGTGGCAACGGGAGAATAAGGCCATAGCTAGACCTAAGGTTTATCCCTTGATCGTCCAGGGGTCAAACCTGTTCATCTAGGTGACACACAGGGGATCCAGTGCTCAGGCAGGGGCGAACCCTGGATGATCCCAGGAGAAACCTTAGGTCTAGCTGTGGCCTGTATCTCCAGGAATAGCTTCTGTCAGAGTTGGCAACCGTATTCTGCACTGGTATCCTGGGAGGGTTGTGTTGAGTATTGTGGTGGAACCCGAAAGGGCGGGTCCCTGTGGTTCGCTGAGTGGTGGTCACAGACTCTCAAGACACAATTTCTCTCTCTTTAGAAGGTTTATTACAAGCAGCCTGCAGTGCTGCAAGGTGGCATCTCAGAAGACCCTGAGGAACTGCCCAACAATTTCAGGAAAGGCTAACATATTTATAGGGTCAGTTCTCCTCAGATACAATGGCAGAACTTTCTCACCAATCATAATTCAGCTCTGCAAATGCAACAACCAATGAGAAGCAAAGCATTTAGGCATGTAGAGTTTGAGCACTTCTCTGACTAGAATACCATACATATATGAGTATTGCAATAGTTACAGGAAATACATCTCTATCTGTTTCATTTTTTCTGGTTATCTTGCCTTGCAGACATCTTACTCCACCCTCCCACTGCTGGTGTTGACACCATCCTGTGACATGGCATTTATGCATGTGCAAAGTGCAGATAATTCTAAGACTAGAAAACGTAGATGGGTATTGTAATCTTGGAACATCTATTCCTTGGTGGTTACTACTCTTCCTGTCCTCGCTCAGAGGCTCACACTCTGACTAATGTGTCACCACTTCTTGTTGGTTGAGCAAGTGTTGCTCAATATATTTTCAGCTACAGTTTGCATCAAATTGCTATAGAACTTAATTTCTAATAGAAAGGGCTTACATCAAAACAGGGTGGGCACAGACAAAACAGCCCATTCACACATTTCCTTGACAGTATTTATCTTTGTATCATTCACACTCACACACACACACACACACACACTGGAGATTTTTTGTTGTACTGTGTTCTTGCTGAAAGGCTTTCAGCTTGAGCAGGGAGTACAATAAGCAGACTCCATATTCAGGGCTGTCTGAAGCAACACAAATTTACAAAGACACTCCCCTCTAAGGGCTTGTTTTGATGATTAAACTAGCATAGCAATAGACTGAAAGCAGATTGTGCTTTCTTTAGGAAAGGAGAAGCTGTGAATGGGGAAATGGAGTTAAGCAATGTAAGGGATGCAGACAAGATATCTTGGAATCTTTAATACAAGAAGACATCCCTCCACCTGCCTTTGGATTTGACAGTCCCAAAGCCTCATGCCACCTAACTATATTTACAATAAACAGCAGATAAGTATCAAATATAAAGCGGCAAGAAGTGATTGCATCATGTGTTATTTGCTTGAGGTGTGGCAGATTACGGCTTTGGGAATACATATTGCAGGGAGAAGTGCCAGTGCTGGGCTTTTGTTTGCATAGAATGGTGATTCAAAAGTGTGTGCGCGCACACAGAGAAACTGTGTTGTATGTGTAGGTGTGTTGTATGTGCATCAGTAAAACTGGTGTGCCCTGATGTATGTGCATCAGTAAAACTGGTGTGCTCTGGTATGTGCTGTGCTGGTGTGTGCTATGGAAATGCAAAAGAAAGGAGCCCCCCCATCAACTCCAAACTGCACCAGCTGATGTTTGGGCTGGGGTTTGGATGAAGCATAAGATAAAACAGCCTTTTTGGGAACCAGAAGGTTCGACTATATAACACCTGCTCTGGTCCGTTTGCACTGGCTGCCTGTATGTTTCCGAGCCCAATTCAAAGTGCTGGTTTTGACCTATAAAGCCTTATATGGCTTGGGACCACAATACCTGACGGAACGCCTCTCCCGATGTGAATATACCCAGTCACTACATTCAACATCTAAGGTCCTCCTCTTGGTGCCTACTCCGAGAGAGGCTCGGAGTGTGGCAACGAGGGACAGGGCCTTTTTGGTGGTGGCCCCCAGACTGTGGAATGATCTCCCTGACGAGGCTCGCCTGGCACCAACGCTGCTATCTTTCTGGTGCCAGATTAAGACTTTCCTCTTTGCCCAGGCATATGGTGGCACATCTTAATCACCCACATGTTTAGTTTTTTTTAATGGTTTTTAATGCTTTATGTGTGTATGTTCTGTGTTTTAAATTTTTAAATTGTATACTTGTTTTTATCTCAATTTTAGAATTTCTGTGAACCGCCCAGAGAGCTCTGGCTATTGGGGGGGGGGTATATAAGTGAAATAAATAAATAAATAAGTTAAGATAAGGAAATGTCTGCCATGAGATGTAGGACTCGGGTCTGCCATATCTTGTTATGCATTGAAGAATCCTGATGTCCTACAGAAACAAAAACATACATGCATTCAATGACTGTAGCTGTTGAAACTCCCATTAGCACACTTCTTCTCCACCCAAGCTTGGGCAGGAAGCATTTTGGCCCACCCTGGCACTACCATTCACCACGGGAAAGAAATGGGCAGCATTGATTTATTACATAATTTATAAACCACTTCACATCAAGAGAAATCAGAGTGGTGTACAATAAATTAAAACACAAACTACAAAAAGTTACGGTAAAAGCAAATAGTTCAATACTATCAGTTTCCCCTTTTCCTTAGGCCATGGGCAGCTGTCTGAAGTTTCAGGAGCCCGGAACCTGAATACCAAGCCAGGATCCAAGAGTGAAGAGCAAACTAGGGCCAAAAAAGTAAAAGGAAGGAGCAAGGAGTAAGACAAAAATATGGACCAACACAGGAAACATGCTCAGACAAGCTGAACAGGAACAGGATGTTATAATACTTCCTTTCTAGATGATCCAATAACCACATTGGATGTGCAGGGTCAGTCTAGGGTTTGAGGATACTATTCTTCCTGGTCAGATACTTCAATATGCAGTTTGGTGACTCAACACATGGGGCACCCCCCCCCCGAGAGAGAGAGAGAGAGAGAGAGAGAGAGAGAGGTTCCCAGTTTAAGCCCAGCAGCTCGCAACTCTCCCTTCCCCACACAATCATTACAGACTTTCTAAATTAGCCATCAATATGCAAGTAGGAAATTTCCAGAAGGAATTTTATGAGTTGCATTGTGATTATTTGAGCTTCTCTCAAAATCCCTCAGCTGTTTTGCCTGAGGAGGAACCTTCCATTTTTATTTGAATTCTGTTTTAGGTGGATCTCTATGGCAAATCTAATTCTGAAGAAGTATTCCTGATATAATACTTTTCTACTCAATTTTACGATATAAGAAGGTGCCTGTTTGTATCTATCTTGCTGCTCAAGGATCAGTGGCTAATTACTTAAGATTGCACAAGCCGTATTCTTAATTACTGTATTGATTTTTGTGAAGGGTAATTAATAAGATATATAAATGTTTAGGCTATCTAAATAATGCTGTTTGCACTCAACAAGGCCTGGGACTTCTAGATGCCAGCTTCTAATACTTGTAAACATTAATCTGATGTGTCTACAGAATTGCCTTTGTAATCAGATTTATTTTAGCCATCTCAGGGGGGAAAGAGGTAGTTGAACTTACATTTATGTCCAATTCTAGTTCGTTTGTTTAAAAACATGCAACTTGTTCTGACTGTTCAGAGTATAGTAGCTTTTACTGAATACTTCATTATTATGATGCTAATCTGAGGGAAGGGGTTCCAGTCTAGAAGTCACGAAAGCAACATGATTGGTGGGGGGCAGCATCAAAGGGTGAGGAACTTCTTTCATCCTAAGGACCAAATTCAATTTTAGAGAAATTTAACTTCAGAGAAATTCAATTTCTTGGGGGCCACATTCCAGACGTGGTTGGGGCCAAGGGCAAACCACTGTTTATCACTACAGCAACACACATGGTTGCAGTAGGAACTCCAAAGATGGGGAAAGTGTTTAATGGATCCATGTATATAGAACAATTTCCAGGATTGAGAAGCATCTGGACAAAGAACCAGGACAACTCTTGCAGAATTTCTGCAGGAGAGCCCTTCCCTTCCTGGAGTATGCTGACCATATTGAGGAAGAGAAGGAACGATGTATCACAAATTTTGGAATCAAGGAGTGTGACTCAGAGTCCAGGCTCAGATCTACACCAAGCAGGATATGACACCTTGAAAATGGTTTGAAAACTATATGGAATGTGTCCTGGACCCCAACAGTTGTCGCTATTGTTATAAACCATTTTAAATAGGGTGACCATATGAAAATTCCTACTCAGCCTCACTTGCAAAGAGGACGACTGGTTATTCCCATACTGGTTTATAGGGAGGGAGGGTGGGGCTGAAATTGAAAGTGGCCGATAGCCTCGTGGGGGGGGGGGGGCGAGCCTTTATGCACTTGGCTCTGCCCCCACCTCACGAGGCTGTTTGCGTGCAGAGCCCACGCTGTGTCCTCCTTTATTTCTGGCTCCCCCCTGCCTGCAAAAACCGTCCTCCACCCAAGCCATACTGGCTGGTTGGTGATCGGACATGCCTTGAATTTTGTTTCGTTTAGTTTTCTAATACGTTTTATTTCTTGGCAGAATTTGATTAAATTCAGAAGGGTAGCTGCCCCTTCTGAGGGGACCAAGCTCAACGTATTTCAAGTGAATTGTTGCATGGAACTTTTTGCAAGAGTAGCCTATATATTTTGAGGGTATGAGAAAGATTTGTGCTTCTCCTTCTATATTCCTTGTGGACCATTCTTCTAAAAATGACAGACAGAATACAGGTGACACTAAGTAAGAAACCTACAAAATTTCAGAACAAGAGGTGTAGCAGTTTATATGGAAGAAAAGACCTCACATATGGCGATGGGTGAGGGATTCACTACCTCTTTCTTCCCACCATGTTTTGGGGGCAATTTGTATGAAAACAGAAGACATCAAACAGTTTCAGAAGGATAGGTGCAGGAAACACCAGAAATGGTCTGAAAGGGCACAAATCCATCTCGGGCTAAAGCCAAGTCCAATGCACATCCCTAAGAAATACCAATGGTTTTCAGGAAAGAATTGGACAGTTCATGATAGTTTCTATGATCTGAGTCTGAGAGCTATGCGTTCTTGTTTCCCAGCTCATATATCATCCTTCTGTTAAATAAAGGGAGAAGGAGGACTAAACATTCTCCAGCGATATTTTTGAATGTTGATTCTGGATGATGAAATTCTTCAGATACAGAAATATTTACTAAATATTCACAAAATATTTGTATCAGATAGCCTATGATATGTGCTTTCGATATTTTCTGTTTGATTGTGATAATTGACCCATATTTTACATTCAACAGTACTTGATCACTGTCATGTAACTGTATTTAGCATCCAATCGCATTTGTTATTATAATCCCAAATTATATTATTATTATTATTATTATTATTATTATTATTATTATATTTATTTGTATCCCACCTTTTGCCCAATGCTGGGCCTCAAGACAGCCTTACAAAGTTTAAAACATATATTTGTGTGTGTGGGGAAACATAAATGTTTAAAATACACAACAAAATTATAAGACATTAACACAGGCCATAGCTAGACCTAAGGTTTATCCCGGGATCATCCAGGGGTCAAACCTGTTCATCTAGGTGACACACAGGGGATCCAGTGCTCAGGCAGGGGTGAACCCTGGATGATCCCAGGATAAACTTTAGGTCTAGCTGTGGCCATAGATGGAGGGCCAGATTACTCTCCAAAGGCCTGCTGGAACAAAAAAGTTTTAGCCTGCTTCCGAAAGCCCATCAAGGAGGGAGCCAGCCTAGCTTCCCTGGGAAGCGAGTTCCAAAGCACTGGAGCAGCCACCGAGAAGGTCCTCTCCCATGTTCCCACCAAGCATGCCTGTGAAGATGGTGGGACTGAAAGAAGGGCTTCTCCAGAAGATCTCAAAGCACGGGCAGGCTCATAAGGGAGAATACGTTCTTTCAAATAACCTGGATCCGAGCCAAATACCATTGGGTACTAAATACATATGATATGGATGATATTTAGCAGCTATGATATTTCAGATTTGAAGTCTGCAGAAACAGTCAAAGTATGCCAATGGGTTTTAAACTAGAATATCATGCAGTGGGGGCCGAGTGTTGTGTAAGCATGCATAAGATGTAAAAAAAAAATTCTGACAATATTTTATACTCAAAATGTGAATACAGCTTTTAAATTTGAAATTTCACTTTCAATATGTAAGTGGCAAACTTTCAAACATTTGTTTTGGTGCTAGCTAAAATAACATCTGAATTGGTGCATAGATACTTCATATAACAGCACTTCTGACATTTTCTGTATATGTCAACAAATTCTGCAAGGTTTTTGTTGCTGTTTTCCCTTCAATAAGTGTTTCCTCCATATGGAGTCCTTCCTATGGTAAATACACTATTCGTATTTGCTAAAACAATGTGTCAGACAGTAGAACCCATTAGGCCATGAATTTTGCTTCCAGTTGATATAGCTTGAGTTGACAGCTTTACCCAATAGAATTTAAGTGGCAAAATTTTCATTTAATATCTTGGTTCCTCTATAAAGTATGCCCTTGGGAAAATGCATCAACTACAGTGAAACCAGGTTTTCTCCATTTTTAGAGTTTCACATTAGGAACTGATAAGATTTGTTCAGCTAATGGAATCTTTACCTTTCTGTTAGTTTATCTTTGACATACACACTGAAAGCCTTATCTTTATCGATGTCATAATTCTTCTAGCAGAATACCCTTCCCTAAACAAAGGTGAACAGAGAATTCTTGGACAAAATCAAGACAACCCCTTTTGTTTGTCTATTTTGATTACTGCCATTATTGTTATTTCCTGTAGCTGTCCATTTAAATGATTCATTAGAAACCTCTCTGCAATAGATTTCTAATGGACACTATTTTCTCCAGCCTTTTTTTTTTTAACCAATTCTGTGTCTCTTCACAGTGATAGGTTCCTTCCTAATGTAGCAATCAAAGTTGAGCTGATGCTTTCTACAAAGTCTCTTTCGGCATACGGCTTTTATTTGCTGTGGAGCATATATTTACTAGGAGCTAAATCAGTCCACTCGACATGAATATAAATGACTTCACCCATCAAAACCCACTATTACACTCCAAAAGAAGTGCCAAAAAGTCAAGAAGAGGCAGAACATATTTACATTGATAACATTTATTAATCAGCTCTCTTAAAAGCATAACATACAAGCAACTTATAATCAATAAAAGTAAAGGGCTGAATCATGAGAATATAATGTAAAAAGAGCCCTGCTGAGTGAGACCAATTGTCCATCTAGTCCATGGGTAGGAAATTTTGGGGGCTCCAGAGGCTAATTTTACCCCCTGGAACCCCATTGCTGCATCCCACTGAATTTCAGTGACAGCATCCAGCATCAAAACCATCAGCAGTTTTGGTAGCAAATCATGATGGTGACCTTATGTGGCCAAATTTAGCTTTAAATTAATATTAAAATTAAAATTGTCTTTTTTTTTTTAGTCCATCATTGTGGCTTGCTGCTGAACGTCAGAGTTTTGCCATTGGCAGTGCCATCACTCCAGCAAATAGCAGCAGCATGAGGTGGCAGCAGGGGGATGGCGGGGACCACACTCAAAGCCGGCGGGGCTGCATGTGTGCCCCTACCCATGATCTAGTCCAACGTCTCGTTTCAGAAAGTGGGCAGTCAAACAATAAAGCAATAGAATCAGTAAAACAACATGCAATATCTTAGATTAAAAAGCATTAAAAAGGGACAAGATGATGATGATGATGATGATGATGATGATGATGGTGTCTAAGGGCCAAAGTGATGCTACACACATCTTCAGCAGTTATTTCAGGGTGGGTTTTTTTTTAAAAAAACCAGCATGTGCAGAGGTCCCCAATTTTTACTGCGATCAGACCGTGCAACAACATCTCTTTCTTCTCCAATTGTGGACCCCTCTGAAAATCAACAGTGGTAGTTTTTTTCCCCCAGATGGGGCGAATAGCAGTTCTAAAGGGGAAGATTTTAGTCAGGACTGTGGAGGAGAAGGGAAGGGTGACATTACCCCTTCCTAATGGAAATTGCTCTCCATGCCTCCTATTTGTTTTTGCTTTAAAACCTTGATGCAATTGGCAGAGATATGTTTAACCTCATGTCTAGATTTCATAGAACCATAGAGTTGGAAGGGGCCTAACAAGGCCATCGAGGCCAACCCCCTGTTCAATGCAGGAATCAATGTACATGGGGTTCCCTGGTAGTCACCCTTCCAGAAACTGACCAGGCCTAGACCTGCTTAGCTTCATCAAGGTTGCAGCATCACATGCCATCACACCAGATAAGTCTAGTTTGGCCTTAAATGCTGGTAAGGAGGGGATTTGGAAGGCATAATCTGAAACCCGGTTCTAGTGCAGCAATCCCTGCATGGAGAACATCGTGACATGAGCCTCACAAGTTCGCACTTCGTATAAGAAAGGAACCTGGCGGAAAGCATCTCCGCAACTGATCTCAAGGAGTCCACACTTCAGGAGGTGTTTCTGCAGATACGTAGGACCCCAAACGTTTTAGGACTTTCATGATAGCTAAGACTTTGAACTGGGGCTGTTAGTACAGAGATCACCAGGGCAGATGGGCAAAAAGTGGCTAAATGTGTTTTTCCACTGCGAATCCCTTGTCAATAAATGAGCTGCCACATCCTGCAAATTCCAGATGATGATCATTCTTTGCATAACCTTTGTCCATATGGTTATGACCAATGCTGAAGCCAAGTAACAAAAGGCTAGTTCAGCTGGAGTTTCCCCTCACCCCATTCTGCCCAGGCTGCATCATACTCATGGTAGGTCATCTGAAGAATTTATCATGAAAAGAGATGCTCCCAAATCCCACCTTTACTGGATTTAGAGCCAAAGCAAGAATAGTCCAATTTGCAGAGTATTCAGCTGCCTGGGGGGGTTGCCCTTGATCCTACCTCTTTTTCTATAAGGAGACTACAGTGGTGTAGCTATTATACCTTAACAGAACTATCCCTCTGCCCTTCCCTCCTCCTTTATGGTTAATCACCCACATTGCCTTTTTTTTTTTTTTTTTACAAAGTGCATACCCATAGAATATTTGACTTTTCGTACTTCTTTTTCCCCAGAAGATGTTCCATGAGCCTTCATAAGAGATGGAAAGGAAAGGAACCTCTCGTGCAAGCACTTGAGTCATTGCTGACTCCTAGCGAGATGCCTGCTTTTGCTGACATTTTCTTGGCAGACTTTGTAGTGGGGTGGTTTGCCATTGCCTTCCCCAGTCACAGTTACCTTTCCCCCAGCTAGCTGGGTACTCATTTTACCAACTTCGAAAGGATGGAAGGCTGAGTCGACCTGAGCCGGCTGCCTGAGAACCAGCTTCTGCTGGGATCGAACTCAGGCCGTGGGGAGAGTTTTGGCTGCAGTAACTGCCTCTTACTACTCTGCGCCACACGAGGCTCTCATAAGAGATGGCTATGGCAAAATGTATCAGGGACTTCATCTCTTGTTCCCCAATTTTATCTTGTTATACATTGGGATGTTGCTCTCTTTTTTCCATTCTTCAATTTTTCCAAGAACTCATTATAAAAATCAGGTCACACATTGTTGGCATCCACTTACATCCTCTTACAGATATGTATGAGTTTTCAACTTTGTAATTTCCTCCTTCAGCCAGGGCCAGTGCAAAAGATTTTGCAGCTTGAGCGAAAGAACAAGAAGATGCACCAAACATTCCATGTATGAAAGCCAATCGGACTGGTGGGTGAATCTTACTTCAATACTGGTGATGGGACAGTGTCCCTCACCACACTTGTGGGCAGCAATCATGCACTTTTTCAGAACAGCATCAAATTTACATTAGTTGTGGAACACTATGTGGTGACCGTCTATCAATTTTGCTGTGGGGTTTTATCCTGGTTGTGCTTTTTATACTGTATTTTGTAATTGTGCTTTTAACCTGTTGGTTGTTTTATTGTGGTTTTAATTTTTGTGAACCGCCCAGAGAGCTTCAGCTATTGGGCGGTATAAAAATGTAATGAATAAATAAATAAATAAATTTTATTTTATTTTAAAAATATGATCTAACAGTTGATCCTTTAACAATTTTGCTGAAAGTGATACATGACTATCAACTTATTATGTAAATCATTTTAAGCTAATGTGTTGGTAGAAGAATACATTGTATGACCTAGATAATGGAAGTATGAAGCTATCCCATCTATTGCTGAATAGCTAAAACATTTTTGGGCAGGGTGGGGGGGAATGCAGATATGGGGAAAATAACTGAAATTATACAATGAGGCGATTAAAGCTCTTATCACAGGATTTAGCAGGGAATGACAGCCCTCTATTCATTATTGGGATATGGATTATAAAGGGATATTACTGAAATTTTATTATTTTGTAATTAGTTTCTGCATTTTTGTTATTTTCCTTTTGAAACGGAAAATATTTTAAAATATTTTATTTGAAAATAATATTGCAGTTGCCTTTCTAAACATATATACCCATTCCAGGAACATATATGCACCATAAATAGCACAGTGAAAATGAGCCCAGGTACACTTTACCCTGCATTTTATTACTGGGTGTAAAATAATAATACTTCAACATAACTATCATAACTTTTGGCCTTTTGCTACATTTTTATGTGATTTGATGAAGTACTTTTGAATTCATCCTAGCTAGAGCTGAACATGAATGAATCACTTTGATAACATTAAACTTATTTGGACATTCATTTAGACAGGTATTTAAACTTAATACCCCTTGATTAATCTGCTAAGGCAAGTTTTAGATGAGATAGTATCTTTGATGTCATGGATAGCAAATTCTTTTCCAATATGTGCAAAGTAGAACTGAACAAAATTACTAACAAGAAATTAATTTACTGTATTGGAAAGATGTTTCTGGATAGAGATTCCACAGAGCAATCCAAAGTGCCAATTATGCAGGATGGGGTGGGAAGAGATATAATGGTGCAAGGTCCACAACAATCCTATGATTTCCCAGACAAGAAAAGGAGGGGAAAATCATACCCCACCAAAAATCAAGAACTGAGCAACAATGACAATTGCATCCCTAGTGTCCATAGCAATACTGCCAGTGCCAACCAGTCATGCTAGAGCAGCGGTCCCCAACCGTTTTGGCACCAGGGACAGGTTTCGTGGAAAACAATTTTTCCACAGACAGGGAGGGGGTTGAGGGGATGGTTTTGGGAAACCCCCGCCCCGCGCCCACTCCAGTGTCCTGGTTTTTCTTCAGCTGGGTGGCCAGCCGAAGCGAAGCCAGGACGCTGGGGCGGGTGGCTTTGGAACAGTGCACCTGGAAGTCACTCTCCCAGAGTGGCTTCTGGCTGGGCACGCCATTCCAATGCTGCCCCACCCACCCCAGCGTCCTGGCTTCACTTCAACTGGGCAGGCGAGATGGGCAGGTACGCTGGGGTGGAGGTGGGTGAAAGCAACTCACCTGCGCGGCCCGGTTCCTAACAGGCCACGGACCAGTACCAGTCCATGGCCCGGGGGTTGGGGACCCCTGGACTAGAGGACCAATGATGCTTTTGTTTACAAAGAAGCAAGTCTTTAGCTCATGTAGCACCTGAGATAGGAGTTAAAGGTATTAGGAATGTAGGGTTATAGGATTTGGAGGTGATTTGTATTCCGTGGGAGGTTGAGGGAGGTAGATGTGTGCGGGTTAAGTAGAATAATCTTAAAGGGTCTTTTAAATTATTTTCTATATAAATAAACGTTATTCTTATTTTGTTTAACAACCACGTCTGCTCAGTCGTATGCATTACTTCAGGTGGACAGTACACACGCACACTCACACACAAAAGGGTTTATTATTCCCTCATTCTTTTAGACGATAACGATAAAGAAGGAGAGGTTTGATAATAGATGTCACAGAGACTGATGGCACCACAGATGGTGGTAGTGGTGGGATCCGTGTTTAAAACAGTGTGATTCCTGTTTAAAATGGTGGGATGCATGTTTAAAACGGTGGAGCCGGGTTTAAGTGTGTGAGGTAAAATAGTGGAAAGGTGACACTTTATTCTATAGCCCAAGAGAAAGATGGAGGTCCTTGCTATGAGGGAAGAGGCTTTAGTGGAGCAATGCCAGTTACTGGGAATCCCCTTTGAGGTAAAAACTGTGGATGAATTAAAAGTTTTGTTAATCAAACTTACAAAATTTAGTGGTGTTGGTGAGGTAACCACAGAGGCTGGTGATGCCACAGGGTCATTCTAGGGTTGCAATCACTTCTCACCAGGAAGGAACACACAAGCTCCAAAATAAAACAGGACATTCCTTCTCTAGACATCATTGCCATGACTTCATTCATCGGTTAAAAGCATTGTAAGGCAGGAGCAGGCTAGAGTCTCACATTAAGAGGCCCTTTCAGGCCCCAGTAGGTGCGCGGGTTGGGGAGCACATTTTCCGGGCCTCTGGAAGGCGTGAAGTTTTTAGTAGGCATGGGATTAGTGTAGCCAGGGGAATTTGCACACATTTCAGAGGCCCAGAAAGTGCTCTTTACCACACCTCTCCCTCCTCCCTTGTCCATTGGGGCTGGAAAGGGCCTCTTAACACAAACGTTAAGACGCCCTTTCAGGCCTGAAGGGTGCAGGGTGGTGGTGGAGGGAAAGTGCACATCTGGGGTCTCTGGAAAGTGTGCAATTTCTCTTGCACACTAATGATGTGCTGTGGGAATTGCACAGTTTCCGGAGGCCCCAGACGTGCGCAACACCAAGGGCTTGCCGGGTCAGCTTAGTCGGAAGAGGGCCAGCAAGGCAGTGCTCAGTGGTGATCTCGTGGGTGGGGTCCCAAGGAGCTCGTCATTCACTAATCTCCGATTTGTAGCTACAAGATTCTAAGAATTTTTTTGAAAAAAAAATTAAGCAGGCTCAAACGCTGAAATATTGTGTTTAAATAGGGATTTACGGCTTTTGTTAAATCCATTCCATCTGTGTTTCATGGGTTGTCAGGCATCTTTCATTCTTTCATCCACTCATCCCTCAATAGTGTTTGTCCTACTCTCAAGTAGCTGCAAACGAGGATCGCTGCTGCAGCCCCGCAAACGAAGTGGAACTGGGAGGGGTAAGTGCCTGGTTTTTGGCTTGTCGTTAACCCCTCCCAGCCCAGTGGCACCAAACCCAGTTGCCCAATCATAATTGGGCATGTTTCTTCCCTTTCCCTGCCCGCAATCCTCTCCCTATGCCCAGGCTGTGCCGGGCATGGCAGAATGATCATTTTGTTCCATTTGCACTAATGTGCAGTACCACAAGGGCAAATTCACACACACACACACACACACACACACACACACACACACACAAGAAATGGTCTACAACTCCATGGAATCTTCATGACTCGGATAAAGGCAGTCCATTGTGGAATCCGCAAGTTGGATTCCTAGAAATGAAAAATCATTTGAATCTGTGCAGATTTATCTCACATCCCTAATGTTAAAGCAAAACCATATCTAGTTTAAGGCACTAAGCAAGGTGGATATAACTAAACAGGCAAAGGTTTAATCGAAAATGTGGCATGGCTTGATCCAAACTGTGTGAGTCTGGTCATTTGTAAATCTGCCCTGGAATTTGGGTTGCATCAAATAAGTCTCTAATTTCAACATTTGCCTCAAAAGTACCACACTGGATGCAGCTAAACAGATTGCTGATAAAATTCTTACCTTACCAAATCTTCATGCAGTGTTGTTCCCTTCCTGTCCACCATTGGCTGCTGCTTCTCAATGCCATATTTATTACAATGTTCCCCAAACTGCCAAATACAACAGATGAAAAAGTATGTGAAGTAAGTAAGTTGCATCTCAGCCCTATCTGGAATCATCTTTGATCCTGAAATGTCATGAGGTAAGATGAAGACCCTGCTGAAATAGCAATGACAGGAGATTATGCCAAAGAAAGGTCTGAGCTAATGTTTAATTTGTCCTTCAGGTGTTAAAAGCAGTAAGGCGCAATGGTCAATTCAAGGTGGTACAAAGCTAATTAACAGCTCTGGATTTATCAGAAAGCCAGGCAGAGCCAAAGACGTTGGAGAGACGAGGACCATGCATGTTGCCTTGGGCCCCTTGTTTTCTCTGATGTATTGTTTCAGAAGACAGAGGATTCCAACGAGTGGGTTTTGGAGCTCAGACCCTTCCTCAGCCCTGTATTTTGGTTCTTGGCCAAATTGCTTTTCTTCTAGCTTCACTAGTTTGCCTTTTAGGAAAGGAGTGTTTTCTGATTGGCCGGGCCCACCATGGCTGCCAGGTTGTGAGAGTGTTCATGACACTCTCAAATCTGACCACTGAAATGGGGGACCCCTGCTGTATTCTTTGGTCCTAATTTCTGCCTTGCTCTGCGGCCCTACTTCCTGGTTTGGACTTTAAGACTAAATTGCCCTAATATCAGACTTCCCCCCTCAATTCTGATTCCCTGGTGCAACTCCAGGTTCCCATGTTCATAGCTCAGCCCTGCTACCTAATGGCTCAGACCAAAACTTACTGGGATGTTTTTATAAAGTAGGGTGACCATATGAAAAGAAGGACAGGGCTCCTGTAATTTTAACAGCAATGTAGAAAAGGGTATTTCAGCAGCTGTCAATTGAAGAGGGTGAAATTCTCTCTTCATCACAACAGTTAAAGCTGCACTAGCTATAGTAGAGTGGCCAGATACAAAAGAGGGCAGGGCTTCTGCAGCTTTAAGTGTTGTGATGAAGAGGGAATTCCACCCTCTTCAATTCACACCTGCTGAAATTCCCTTTTCTATATTACTATTAAAGATACAGGAGCCCTGTCCTCCTTTGCATATGGTCACCCTATATAAAGGTCAGGGAGTATCACTTGAGGTGCTCTGACCTGCTGCTATTATTCAAGGGCCTCTTTCACTGGTGTAACTATCTGTGGTTCCCTCCTTTACACAGAGTTGCCTACTGCCTTGTACATACCCACCACGAAATCATCTATATATTGGTCATGGCCGGGGTTTGATTGGTGTCAGAATTCATCAGTGCCAGCTGTAACCCATGTTTTCTGTACCAGGGTTGAACTTTGGGAACATATCAAGTAGGAAAAGATGGAAGTGCCTCTGAGCATGCACAGAGTGCATTTCCCTCTCTGCTTCCCCACACTTGAACAATATGCTGATGACATGCAGCTCTCTCTCCCTGTGACAACTGAATCAGGTGAGGCTGTGCAGGTCCTGGATTAGTGCCTAGGCTCAGTAATGGGCTGGATGAGGGCCAATAAACTGAGACTGAATCCTGGCAAGACGGAAGCCCTGTGGGTGAGTGGTTCCCAAGTCCGGGAGACAGGCTCATTGCCTGTTCTGGATGGGGTTGCTCTGCCTCTGAAAGAACAGGTTCGTAGTTTGGGGGTACTCTTAGACCCATTTATTTCATTGGAGGCTCAAGTAGCCGCCACAGCTCGGAGTGCCTTTTACTATCTTCGGTTGGTTCGCCAACTACGGCCTCTCCTGGACAGGGATAGCTTGACCACGGTGGTACAGGCATTGGTAACCTCAAGATTGGATTACTGCAACGCGCTCTATGTGGGGCTGCCCTTGAAGCTGCTCCAGAAGCTGGAGCTAGTGCAGAATGCTGCAGCTCGGCTATTGTCTGGAGCTGCCCCTTTCCAGCATGTAACTCCCTTGCTGAGGGAACTGCACTGGCTGCCTATTCACTGCCAGGCCGGGTTTAAGGTTCTTGTACTTGTGTACAAAGCCCTAAACAACTTGGGACCAGGATACCTGAGAGAGCGCCTTCTCCCTTACCAACCTGCCCGGTCACTGAGGTCATCTGAGGGCCTGCTCCTGGTGGTTCCACATAGATCCATCCTCCGATTGGAATCCACCAGGGGAAGAGCCTTCAGTGTGGTGGCGCCCCTCCTGTGGAATTCCCTGCCTCTGGAGGTCAGGCAGACTCCGACCTTGTACTCCTTTCGGCGCCTCCTGAAAACATCTTTATTCCAAGAAGCCTTTCTTTAACATGCAGCTTTGGATTACTGTTATTGCTTCTTTTAAATTTTGTTTTAACTGTTTTATTCTGTTTTTATTTTATTTTTTTTCATTTTACCTTGTACACCGCTCTGAAATTTTTCAATGGGGAGTGGTATATAAATATTCTAAATAAATAAATAATAAATAATCCAGATAACAAATAGTAGAAGGGATTTTCAGACAGACATGATGCCCAGCTTCTCATTTTCTAGAAAGTAAACCCTATTCAAAACCCACTGTGGATTCCAGTTCAGACACCTGCAGGGGACTGAGTCTTCAAGGCCTCACCCTTCTTGCTATTTACGCTTAAAATACCTCCCAGACAACTCTGGTAATACTGTATTTTCAGCTACTCGTTGGCAGGATACATGAGCAAATGCTCACAAACATATGGTAGCACTTTGTGTTAGCTCAAAAAGTTTTACTGACAAAAAAAGTCTATAGAGTTATGGTTATCTAAACCTTTAATTTTTCACCCACACTGTAATATCCCCTTGTTCTTCCCTGAGTAACATTTGTTTGCATCATTGAGCCGAACACAATAGTTAAATATAACTGAAAAGTGGGAGGGGGGATGGTGAAGTGTTTTCAGCTCCATCACAGCAGTAAGAAAGGGATTATTTGGTTTCCTTCTTGAAGCTGGTTAGCTGGATCTCCTAGGATAAAGTGTTGGCTTGCATAAAACATGCCAAAATGCACACACGCCACAACAAATTTCAACAGCATCTTCTCAATCAAATATTCTGGAAAATCAACTGTAGGAGAGTGGATTTTTGGTCTGTTTCCCGGTATTTGTAAGAATGCAATGCTGCGCTATTCAGAGACTTGAATGGCACTTTCGCAGATGTAAATGCTTCCTCTATAATTAAAAAGACCTCTAATTCTCGATAGGGGGAATCTTTTGTGCTAAGCGTGGTTTGCACAGCTTGCTGTCCTTGGATAAAACAGGTTGCAGTTGAAATCAGTTTCTTCTTTTCTTGTGATTATAGTGCCAATTTGGTGTTCTTAGGGAAGGGCTCTTTCTCTCCATGCTTTATGTAACACGTGTATTTGCCATGTTCATCAATGTATACAATCCTGGGTACATGTTTAGTTAGGAGAGAAAAAGCAAGAGTGTGTTGTATGTGAAATATCATACAAAGGTGCAACACACATACAAACATCCTGTATGGGACTAATACAAAAGTAGCAGACATATCAGAAAAGACTACATGGTGCAATGGATAGAGGGTTAGACTTTGGGTACACTGTAGAGTCTTAAAATTGATTGTGGGATCTTAAGATTTCAGTGGACTGGTGCTGGACTGATCTTGCTATGGTCTGGTAGCTTTTGCTATGTGCCTGCTTGCTTTCTACAAGCTCGACCTGTCCATTTGTGAAACAACCTCTTGTACTTGTTGAGAGATCATATACATTCTGGGGCCCAATCAGCATTGGCAAAGATTTGGTAATGCCCCCAAAAGAAAGAAAGAAAAACGTTCGAGAAACGGCGTAGTTTCCCCAAATAATTTATTTATATAGAATTCTCTATGGCCATTGCTAAACCAGGCTATATCCCGGGCTGATACTCAAGATCACCCCTGTGCGTCCAGATGACGCACAGGGGATCCCGGGCTCAGGGAGGGATCAGCCCTCCCTGGCCCTGGGATATAGCCTATTTATTTATTTATTTATTTATCATACTTATACCCCGCTCCTCAGCCAAAAAAGGCTCTCGGAGCGGCTTACACTTAGCAAAAAAAGCCTACCCCTTTCAGCCCAATTTTCCCCACGAGCGTGTAGCCAGTTCCACGGCTTTTCCCGGCTCCGCGCAATTACTCGCATGTAGCTGGGAGAAGCTGTGCACGGGGCGCAGGGTGGGGGAAGCGGGAAAATAAAATTATTATTTTTAAAACAACCCTTACCTGAGCGCATGAGCGTTCATGCGCATCACCCCTTTAAGAAAATAAAAAAATGGCGGCTGCGATGGGTCTTTCCTTTAGCCCGTCGCGCCTGACATCTAGACTAGGGCAACAGCCCACGATAGTTGCGTCGCGGGCTCTCCCCTCCTCCATCGCAGATTTTAAGGTAGGTCTAGCAAAGGCCTATGTAAACACTCAGCTTCATAACTTCCTGCCCTCATTTTCCTTTAAGCTGGTGGATGGCCCTTTTTCTTTCAGCAGATGGTGATTTATTTCAACCATCGCATGGTGAATCCAGATGGAGCATGGAGGCTTGTGACGGGGTTAAAACAAACTCGGGTCTCTGACGTCCTCGAGCTCAGGAAAGCCTTAAAAATCAGGACCACCCAAAACATTATTTACCCTTCTTCCACTTCCACTACTATCCTCGCCTCCCTCAGCCACTTCTTTCTCTGCACATACAGCAGTTTTGCTTCTTTCAGGATCAGTTTTCAACATGACAGCTGGCTGAAATTTTAATGCATTTCAGCACTTTGTGAATTGATTGCCTGGATTCCAGAACAAGAACCCTTGCCTTTTTAGCAACTTAAATCAGACCCACGTTGTTTGTTTCCTGTCATCATTTTTTTTTTTTTTACATATCTCTCTGGTGGAGTGGGCGGGGGAATAATTACAGCATCTAAAATGAGTTTTAAAGCAAAAATGGAAAGAATGAAATAGATGCATAGTTGCCTCTGTTCTGTGTGCACATTTCCCAGCCAAAATCTCCAATAGGGAGAATTTGTGACTGCATTATCTTTTGTATCTGGTCAAGAGGGCAGGGCTCCTGCGTCTTTAACAGTTGTAACGAAGAGGGAATTTCACCAGGTGCTGCATGCATACAAATGACACCTGCTGAAATTCCCTTTTCTTTACCACAGTTAAAGATACAGGAGCCCTGTCTTCCTTTTCACATGGTCACCCTAATATTTAGATGAACTGAGGGCCACAGGATGAAAAGTTAGCAATATAATTTTGAAGGCCAGTTGCACACAGCTCTAATGCAGGGCAAGTTAAACTAGGGTGACCATATGCAAAGGAGGACAGGGCTCCTGTATCTTTAACAGTTGCATAGAAAAGGGAATTTCAGTAGGTGTCATTTGTATATATGGAGAACCTGGTGAAATTTCCTCTTTATCACCACAGTTAAAGCTTCAGGTGCCCTGCCCTCTTTAAATCTGGTCACTCTAGTATAGCTCCTGCAGCTTTAACTGTTGTGATGAAGAGGAAATTTCCCCAGGTTCCCCATATATACAAATGACACCTGCTGAAATTCCCTGTTCTATGCAACTGTTAAAGATACAGGAGCCCTGTCCTCCTTTCCATATTGTCACACTAACCTTCCTACACAAATAGGACACCACAGCTGAAAAAGTATTTTCCCTGACCACTTCCTGCCAAAGGTCTGAAGGCAGGGCAGCTGAACAGTTGTTTCAGAAGATGACCTTAACATTTGGGCTTGCTTAAGTGTCCATACTTGGCCCTTCATATACCTGACTCTCTACTATATAGGAGTCTAATGGTTAAATTCAACCCTTTAGTTAAATTCAATACTCAGATATGAACTGGAAACTAGTGAAGTTGTTTAAGAACTGATGAGATATGTTCCACTTAGCTGTTCCTAGTCAACAATCTACCAACTGTATTTGGACTTTCTAAGGTCTATTGGGTTTTCTTCAAAGGCAATCCCAACTACAATGCTTTCCTGTTTAGATGTTGTCACAATATGAATAATAGGTAACTAGTTTATCTCTGTCTATGAGACCACAGCTGGTGCACTCTATTTAGCTGGAGGAAGGTACTTGGTGCCACAGATATCATTTGGCATCCAAAGAGGGAGTTGGATGAAAACGCGTCAGACTGCGAACCAGATTCTGCACGCACCCTGGCCTTCCCCTTATAGCACTTGCCATGCTACTGAAACATGGTGGTGCAGCAGTAGAGTAGGGGAGGATGTAAAGGAAAATCGGCGGTCTGCTGCCAAATTGTGGTGTTGCAGCCAGAGTAAAAGGGGACTATTTTGATTTGAAATAGTCCCATTTTACTGCTGCCACATTGCAGGTTTTCTTTTTAAGTGGGCCTTCTCCCCTGCCCCATGTTGCCACATCATCAACTTTTGGTGGCACAGAGGCAGGGCAGGTGGGGGGAAGGATGCAGTCCCCGCCTGAGGCCAGAGGTGTAATGCAGCCCCTCGTGATCCTCGCAATGTACCCAGTCTTGCTTTAGAGATATTATACCCTGCCTCCAAAACAGGTTGAATATGAGGGGCCCATCTACATGAGCAATTTACTCTGTTGCTGCTGTGTCTCAGTCTTGTTAGGGACACAAGACACAGCCTCTGTTTTGCAGCAGCAGCAGCAGCAGCATGGATTTCTGCCTGAAAATCCACATTTCTGTAAGGGCATTTTGCACCAGATTTTGTTCTTGCTGCAGCTTCAATGTGGTTCATGCAGAATGGGTCTCAATTCCTCCAAATAAATTTCACTCAGTATAGTGGGCTAGCCTAGGGTGTGTTTGGGTCTTCTGTCACTGCTGTTGGATGCCTCTTTGCTTTGCTTTCCCACCACCCCACTCATTCACAGCTGCGTGGATGATAATGCCTTGTTTCCCCCCCCCCCCCAATGAGCCTGTGCTTTAGAATGAGTGTAGTTCCTTTGAAATGTCAACTTTTGCCCAGAAAACAGCCAGCTAAACATGTCTACTCAGAAGTAATTCTCGTCGACTTGTACTGCACTTACTCAACACGCAGCTATTGGGGAAGGCTATTGTTCTGAATCCGTGCCTATCTGGAGGTGTGAAGCATCACTAAAGGGTTAATGAGTTTAAAAGGTGCTTTGTTTATCCCTAGAATGAGCCTGCATCTTGGGATGACTTCTGTACTTTGGAAATCACTTCTGCTCTGAGAACAGGTAAACATGTCAAGTTGGAAATAATTCCCATTGACTTCCGTTCATGTTCCAGCCCTTTGCGGCTACGGAAGTGTGGAGGTGTTGGGAGGGGGGGCGGCAGATAAAAAGAAAAGGCTGGGCTGGGGCTACTGCTGAATCCTCTTAATCCTTCCAGAGAATGGCCTCTGTGGAAGATGGGCACCACAGCTGCAGCATAGAGGGGTTCTGCAGATCCTCCATTGCGCTGTCTGCTCTCAACCCCCATGGCCAGGCTGCTCCGACTGTGCTTGCTGCTCAGGGCCAGTGGAGAGAGGAAGGTGTGCACACACAAGTTTCTTTCCCTTGATCTCAGTATTGACTTTCACTGCACTTAAGAACAGGGCTGTGTGAAAAGGGGAGGAGCCTGTGGTGGGGGGTTTTCAGGGGGAAGCTTGTTTCCACAAAGCTCCAGCTGTCTGCCATGCCAAACTGGTTCCTTTTCTTCTCCTTTTTTGGGTGTGTGTGTGTGTGTGTCCTTCTATAATTGGATGCATGTACCATGGAAGGAGCAAATCCGATTTCCTGAAAATGCGGTTTAAAACAGAATCACATTGCTCTCCATTTAGATGGTCCGCAGGTCAGACAGATCATCTACCTGGATCTCCATTTTGTCTAAACAGAACTTCGGTTTTTTAACCTTCATCCAGGTGAAAGCTGATGCCAAACACTAATTGTACATATTCTCAGCCTCACCTGAATCTCATGAAAAGAAGAAATAGAGTTGGGTGTTACCATTGTACTGATGGCATCTTACGCCAATCTTCATATGGCCTCAGTTTCATGTGTGTTTTAGTCGTTAGGGTGTTGGACTGGGAGTTGGGAGATCCGGGTTCCAGTCTCCACTTAGCCATGGAAGTTCACTGGGTGACTTTGGGCCAGTCACAGATTTTCAGCCCAACCTACCTCACAGTGGAGTTGTGAGATAAAATGGAGAGGAGGAGGATTATGTACGCTGCCTTGGGTTCCTTAAGGAGGAAAAAAGTGGGATATAAATGAAATAAAAATAAATAAAACATGTATTGTAATACAATAAAGACTGAGAGCAATAAAATGTTAAGACAATCACTTTCTTTAAAACATTCAAAAGAGAATTAACAAACCATTTGAAAGCCATTAAAAACATGGTGGAATAAAAATGCCTTGGCTGCCTGCCTAAAAACCATCAAAGGCTATGTGCAATATCACTTTGTGTTTGCTTGATTATGTACTGTGTGTCTCCTTTGCTTCCCAACAAAGGAAGCTGGAAGTGTAGTTAATAATTCAAGTTGCTTCAGAAACGAGGATGACTTCCTTTTGCCAACAGCCATTCAAGGGGAAGATAAAGCTGATGGCTCTCTCCCCACCCCCACCTGCCCCCACCCCCAGGTAAAGAGCTCTGTCTCCCTGCCATTTTAAAGTCTGTTTCACATACTTACTTTGATTCTAAAATTGCCATGATGTTTGGGATGGATGACCAAGCAAACATTAGGTTCACCCAAAGTGAGGAAGTTGCCATTTTTACTTGCTTATCTCTAGCATAATTAACCCTATGTTTGGGGACTCCAGAACACGCAAATGCTTCTCTGCCTCAAGTATCTTGCCACCTATATATCGTGTTTCCCTGTTACAATTAGGCCTCCAAGGTAGTCCTTCCACGACTATAGTTGGCTAGCACATATATTTTCCTGCCTCTCTTGGCATTCCGCTTGTCCACTGCTGATCTAAGTTGAATGCTGCTTCTCTAACCAGTGTTTCTATTAGGCATGTGCTCCGCTCCGATTAGAAGCGCAGAAGCAGGAGCGAATTGGCCTGCTCTGCCTTGCCCAGAGGTGGAGTAGAAGCGGACCGTGGACCCCTAGAAGCAAGGCGAAGAGAAGCGCCCATTTTCGGAGCACTCCGGTTTCCGCGTTCCGCTTCTATCGCCATCTTGAAACATTTCGCCCATAGGATTGCATTGCGGAAAAGAATCGCAGATAACTGTGTTGTTTTTGAAGCTATCTTTCTAAAAATTCTTGTGCTTGGAGAGTCGTGGATGGGGGTCATTTTGAGACTACTCTCACCTCTCTGCGTGGTGCGGGTCGCGCACTAGAATTTTTTAAAAAAACAGTGGGGAAAATACCTTTTCCGAAGGGCTGAGGGGCAGAGTCAACTCCCGGTCATGATCACATGATCCCAAAGTTGGAGGAGGGGATAGGCAAAACGGGTAACTTGGGATTCTGGGAACTTCTCTTTCTTAGTCTGAACGGACTTTTCCCAGTGTTTTTTAAAACAGTAGCCCCACCAAATGCACAAACACAACCTGTGAAATCATATACTAAGTCAATAATAAGAGATAGAAACACAGCACTGCTACCCACCCTAACTTTGGGGAACAACTGAAAAGATGTGGTGCAAGGGGATGAGCTCCCCTAGGGCATCCCATGTGGACGTGCCCTCACTCTCTCCTGTACTTGGAAGGCCATCAGAGCCTTCCAAAGAGAGTAACCCGGTGGAGCAATGCCTATCATGAGTTGAAGTGACAGTTCTACTTCTTAGTGGTGGAGCAATGTCTTTCATGAGTTGAACTGGCAGCTGCTTCCCCCTCCCCTGGGCACGTCCCCCTATTGCTGGTAAAAGACAGATATAGCCTTTTTAAAAAAGTTCTTCTTGTTGTTTATTCAGCAACACTGCTGCTTTTAATTCCACCCCTCCTTTGTTTATTTATTTATTTATTCCATTTTATATGCATTACTGGCTTATCCTTGGCTCACTTCCTTATGCCCCCAGAAATGTCTGCTGCCTGCCTGCTTGCCTTCCTTCTCTCCTCCCCTGCCCACCTCGCAGAGATGTTGTGTGTGTCTGGCTTTGACTCAGGGGAGAAGTCCTTCCTGCGCTCACTTGGAGTTTTGGAAGTTCCAAATCCATTTTTCAAGTGTGGAAGAAGATTCATAGCTTTATCTCTACTCCCCAATTCATGGCATGTTGGGATTTCCTTTGAAATGGCCCCATTGAGATGTCTGCAGGTTTAAGCCCCGCCAAAAATCAGGGGATGATGGGACTGCCTTGAGTCTGGGTGTGCATGTGTATCCCTGGATAAGCTATCATGGTGGTGAGTTTGAGGTTTCTAACGTGCAAATTGACGGAGCTATCGAAAGGGGTGTGAATGGGGTGTTGGATTTTCATAAATTCCCCAAAAATCAGGGGATGATGGGAGTGCCTTGAGCCTTGGCATGCATGTGTATCCATGGATAAGCTGTCATGGTGGTGAGTTTGAGGTTTCTAACGTGCAAATTGACGGAGCTATGGAAAGGGGAGTGAATGGGGTGCCCGATTTTCATAAATTCACCAAAAATCAGGGGATGATGGGATTGCCTTGAGTCTTGGCGTGCGTGTGTATCCATGGATAAGCTGTCATGGTGGTGAGTTTGAGGTTGCTAACGTGCAAATTGATGGAGCTATCGAAAGGGTTGTGAATGGGGTGCCTGATTTTCATAAATTCCCCCAAAATCAGGGGATGATGGGATTGCCTTGAGTCTTGGCATGCGTGTGTATACCTCCATGAAGTGTCATGGTGCCAAACTTGAGGTTTCTAACTTGAACAGAAAAAAAGTTGTATACTTTTTTAGCTTAATGCAAGCCTATGGGGGGGGGGGGGGAAACGGAGCTCCGATCCGGATCCGGAGCTCCGAGCGGAGTGGAGTGGACATGGGTGGAGCGGGGGCGGAACGAAGCGGCCCGATCCACAAATCACGGATCTGGAAGTGAAGCGGAGTGGGGGGTCCGTGCACACCCCTAGTTTCTATGCTGCACCAAAATTGCATATGAATCAATCTCTTTGAATCCCGTAATAAAATAAGTACCCTTTGATCCAAGCCTTGGATGATGACCTGTTCGAAATTTCCCCTTGGTGTAAGAGTGCAGTGTGACAACAGCATGAAGCGCTATGACTCTGGGTTCAAGATACTAAAACAATGTGTCAGTTGGGTACACATATGTGTATGCTGGAACATGTGACTGAGGAAACACAGTAATAACATACATTATATGATTTCTGGATGAGAAGCCATCATCAAGGAAGAAGAAGGAATCAATAAAAAAGAGCACAAAGCCATTGATTGGGGCCATGAACCTTGGCAAATTCACATGAAAGTAGTTCCCCCCCCCCCGGGAACATTCAGTTCCATGCCACACCAGTAATTCTAGATGCCGTCTCTTTGCCAGTCTAGCTTACAGAACAAGAGGGCTTTCTCAGTATGTATCGTTACTCAGAATACAAAAGGTTGCCTTACTGATGGATGAGGGGCATAGATCCTCATGATTCAACGTGCTGAGATGAGATGAGATGGGGGGAGGCATGAAATCATCAATCATAACTTTGTAAACTATCATCCAGGAATTTCCCTGGTAACAAAGGAGTTAACATTTAAAAAAAAAATCTTTCTTAACTTAGTGATGCATATCAGGATAAAAATGGCAATGAAACTGTATGTAGATGCAAGAAAGAAGAGGAGGCGGTTGCTAGGCAACCAGAATGGAATTGGGAAAGACCCTTCTCTTAGGTCAGGATAGCAGTTGGTCTGGAGAGGGGTATTTTGGAATGGAATTTGTTGGTAATGTGCTGAAGAAAGATAGGCCACAGGTAGACCTAAGGTTTCTCCTGGGATCATCCAGGGTTCGCCCCTGCCTGAGCACTGGATCCCCTGTGTGTCACCTAGATGAACAGGTTTGACCCCTGGACGATCCAGGGATAAACCTTAGGTCTAGCTATGGCCGTAGTCAGAGCCTAGATACTTCACTTAGCAGGCATGTAGTAGTAGACACACACACACACACACACACACACACCAAAAGTAACTGTGTTGGTCCATTAGAAAAAACCTGGGGGTAATAAAACAGTACCTTTATTAGAAGCAACACCCACATACCCTGCTCCAATATCTAGTAGTATGTAAGCCTCCATGTTTAACTGGACTTCTTCAAGTTGAAGTAACAGCTGTTAAAAAAAACAGGAAGAGAGCAAAATGGTGCTGGACATGATGGGAGTTCTGCACAGGCATTAGGTAGTCTTGGCCTCCCTTTGACAGGTGAAATTCATGAAATCATAAAGATGCTGGGATTGCAAGTAGGGTGTGATACTGCATCTCAAGTTTGGTTTACAACTCTTTGGGCTTCCTTGGAAATTCCTCAGGTGTTTTGGCTCAGAATTTCACTTTGAACTTGACTTCCATTTTGCCCAGCAACATATTTTTCTCTCCCAACCCTCCTACCCCATTTTCAATTCTTTATTGAATGCCTGAAGAAAAGAAAGGTATTGTTTTAATATCATAGATAGATAGATAGATAGATAGATAGATAGATAGATAGATACTGTACTTTATGGTTAGATATCTGTACTTCAAATGGTTTCATGTTTAACCCACTTTGTTGGGTTCCAGCTTCTCAGCATTGGAATCCAAGCAAAGTTCTTCATTAAAAAAGAACATTTTTTCTATTAAAAATAACCTTCCCTTTCATTGTGGATTCACATTCCCTTTCAGAACTTCACAGACTAACATAATGGAAAAACCATCTTTGACAGAGAAAACCGATGTTGATAATTCCTATAATTAAGGGTCTTAAAGTGAAGAAGCTTTTGAAATATTAGCCATGACAGCTCAATGGAACCTCCATATACAGATGTGATGAATCTCTGAATATTAGCTTCTGGGGGAGGGAGACAACCAGCTGAGGAAAGCAGTTCCATTATGGTCTTCTTGTGAGCTTCCCAAAGGGCGGTAGTCACTCTTTTCTGTATCCTTTTCTTCCATACTCCATCCCAACTAAAACCCAGTATTCAGTGGCAAACAGAAGTCTTGCTTTGCATACAGACTTGCACTTGGACACTTTACACTGTTGTCCCTAGAAAAACATCAAATGACAATCCCTATCTAGCTGGAGGCTAGGCAGGGTACATGAGCCTCGATTTTGACAAGTCGTTGCCAGGTACACCATGCTCTTCCCTGACCTATGACGTGTCACTTTCTGACTCCACCAGACTCCAGTCCTGGATGTACCAGTACCACACTTGAGTTTCCATATGGTGTCCTCTGAGCCCCAAGATGTGAGTCTCAGAAAACCTGGCAACCCAAGTTGACACCAGAAAAAGAACGTTAGGTCAATATGCATTTGATTAACATCCCACTACCACTATTTGCATACAACTACCTCACAAAGACATTGCAGATCTTTTAAGAAAGCAATGGTCTTTCTCTTTCGACTTGTTGCTGGGGTCTGGGATAAACATATTCATATATTAAAGTAGACAATGATTGAATACTAATCCCTGTGTTGTTGAGAATGGTTGATTGATTGATGAGGAAGAGGTTGATGATCACAATGATTGGTGTTTCATGTAAAGAAATCACCAGCAATCCAGGATTTTCAACATCACTCACCTTTTCACTGACAACTTGGAGGCCACAGAGCAGTGAGACAACAGCCAAATCTAGCTATTCTTAGCACTGTATTAAGTTGTCAATCAATTTTCAATTCCAGTTCTCAACAGTTGTGAATTATAACATCAATGTTCATCTCTGACCTTAATAAATATTCACAAAGGAGTGGGGCAAACCTGCCCCCACCCCAAAGAAAACACTGGTGTCAAATACCTCAAGGAAATTTGACATTACAGCAGCAAAGAAGACATAGCTCCACATGATTCCCCTGCCCCCAATAGCAATAGAATATGGGCAGAGAGCTAAACTCAGAACTCAGGCTTTGGGTAGATTTGGGCCAGGGGTGGGCAACCTTGGGTGTGTGTGTGTCAGGATGTCAATGTCCTACCCCTCCTTGCCATCACTGGGCCCTATACTTCAGATTTTGCCACTGAAATTTAGCAGTTTTTTAAAAAGACAATTTTCCTTTAAAACAAGTGGTGTAAGGAGTGTGTGCCTAGTTTTAAAGAAAAATCACATTCCTGGGAGGCTTCTGGGAGTGTGATTATGCTTAGAGACAATGTGCATGCTCCCCACGTGCCTTCCGGCAGGCCTACCCAAATGAATTTTAAATTTAAGAATTTTAAGATGCCCTGATTGTTATTTTAATATTGTATTGATATTATATGCTTTTTAAATTAGTTTTATGCATTTGATTTATATTGGATTGTTGTATTAATGTTGTTCCCCATCTCGATCCAAAAGGAGAGGCAGGTAAGAAATTATTATTATTATTATTATTATTATTATTATTATTATTATTATTATTAAATAAAATGGTCTTCCCTTTTTTTCCACTGCTGTGCCATTGAATGTTTTGGTGGCAAACCACCATTTTTTGCTACTGTGCCACTAAATTTCAATGGTGATGGAGGGCAGCAAAAAGTGGCCCACCACTTTTTGTGTTTTGTCCACCCCTGACTTCGGGAGTCCTCCCACATGTAAGTCATATTTAGACCACAGTGTAGACCATCTAGAGTGACCATATGGAAAGGAGGACGGGGCTCCTGTATCTTTAACAGTTGAATAGAAAAGGGAAGTTCAGCAGGTGTCATTTGTATGCATGCAGCACCTGGTGAAATTCCCTCTTCATCACAGCAGTTAAAGCTGCAGAGTTTTACTAGAGTGCCCAGATACAAAAGAGGGCAGCACTTCTGCAGCTTTAACAGTTGTGACGAAGAGGGGATTTCACCAGGTGCTGCATGCATACAAATGACACCTGCTGAAATTCCCTTTTCTTTACCACAGTTAAAGATACAGGAGCCCTGTCCTCCTTTCCATATGGCCACTCTAAGACCAGTTAAAGTGTGTAAAATAATGACTTCATTGAGAGCCAGCATCATGGGTATGGATGGGCACCTGCCAAGGAATATACCCCTTTAGGGGCCCAGCAACAACAGCACCTTGGAGTTTTCCCTCTTCATCACCACTGGAATCTGCTTATCCACCTGCCTCTCACTCTGGCCCAGATAATGGGGGTGGTGAGAAGAAACAGCAGTAGATGCAACTGCCTACTTTTTCACTGGCTTTCTGCCTATCAAGCAAGCATGTGGTAGCAATGACGAGAAAGAGGATGAGAGGCAGTAGCAGTTGGTGACAATGGTGGTGAGAAAATAGAATCACTGAGGGAGGGGGCTCAATAGAAAATAGAATCACTAAGGGAGGGTAACCTCCAAGTTAGATTACTGGAATGCGCTCTACGTAGGGCTGCCTTTGACGACGGTTTGGAAGCTGCAGCTCGTGCAAAATGCAGCGGCCAGATTGATTTCGGGAACCAGAAGGTTTGACCATATAATACCTGCTCTGGTCCGCTTGCACTGGCTGCCTGTATGTTTCTGAGCCCAAGTCAAGGTGCTGGTTTTGACCTATAAAGCCTTACACAGCTTGGGACCACAATACCTGACGGAACGCCTCTCCCGACGTGAATATACCCGGTCACTACGTTCAACATCTAAGGTCCTCCTCCGGGTGCCTACAGAGCTCCCACAGAGGCTCCCCGGTGAGCAGAACTCTCAGTCATTTGGAGGTCTGAATCTCATGGAATCAGCTACATGCAAACAGCTACTCACATGTAGACTTTATCAGTGTAGACGGCCATGCCACTGCGTGGGTACCCAAGTGTGATACTATCCAGGGGTGTGATGTAAGCAGGCTCTTGGGCCACAGATAGACCTTAGGTTTATCCTGGGATCATCCAGGGTTTGCCCCTGCCTGAGCACTGGATCCTCTGTGTGTCACCTAGATGAACAGGCTTGGCCCCTGGATGATCCAGAGATAAACCTTAGGTCTAGCTATGGCCTTAGTTTCCTCAGAATTTCTTCCTACTGTACACCTACTTATGGAATGCTTCTACAGTCATTATAGACTGGACTTTGAATATATGCACATCATGATTAGCAACAGGGGCTCATCTACACTCAGCAGGATATGCCACTATGAAACCATTATGAAAGCGGTATATAAAAGGCAGGAGCCACACTACTGCTTTATAGCGGTATCGAAGTGCACTGTAGGATCTACACTACTGCTTTATAGTGGTACTGAAGTGCACTGATAACTGTTGGAGCCCATGACACATCTACACTAAGCAGGATATTCCACTATGAAACTGGTATGAAAGTGGTATATGGTATGGGTCATGGGCCCCAACAGTTGTCAGTTCACTTCAATACTGCTTTAAAGCAGTAGTGTGGCTCCTGCCTTTTATATACCACTTTCATACTGCTTTCATAGTGGAATATCCTGCTTGGTGTAGATGAGCCCAGGGTCATGTCTAGTTTACTATGGTATTATTGGCTGCTTGTAGAAATATACTATGCCTAGCACAAACAGAACTACTGACTACCTAGAAATGTCATCAATTTACAGCTCCTTTAAAAAAAACTGTGGCCCTTGTTTTATTACCACATTCAGGATCATTTTTGTCAAAGTCGAAAGAAAGATGAGGCTTTAGCTGCAAAGCTTTGACTTTCATAGCTGGAGGGTTGAAAGTCAGGGAATCCAAGGGAGCAGCTACAACATTTTATATATTTGAGAGCTTTGGAGCTTTTACATTGGAGTCCCTTGAAAATTCCTTTTAAAAAGGAAGAAAAATCATAAATTTTATCAACGTACTTAAAATGGCTCATAAAAGAAGAAGGTGAAGCCTCACTTTAGATTTTTGGGGAGAAGATGTGGATTGTTGCTATGTGCATATAAATCATTTCCTAAGAAGCTTTTTAAGTGGCTCCTTGAGAATGGATGCAATTTTGATGACTTGCCAAGAGAAGGGCATGTAAATCCCACAAGAATTATCATTTGCTGATGACACTAGCTGTAAATGGAATGTCGGTCGTGCTACAGAAGTCAAATTGACACCCACCCACCCCATTTTCAGCAAGCTAAAGATACCAGCAGCAGCATAATTCCATCAAGGGGATTTATGCAGATGTAGGTAGAATGGTGAAAACAAACTAAAGAAAAATCTTAGAATCCCCCCTTTACTATATAGGTAATTAGTGACTTCTTTTAAGTTCCCACTGCGATGTTATAAAGACACTTCCTCAAATTGCTGCTTGAGTTTACTGAAATCCCTGTAAGATAACTCTACAATGCTCCATGCACCATGAAATTCAATTACATGTAAGAAAATTAGGGTAGAGTTTAGTTATTTCTCAGTACTGTGAATGAGGCCAAATTCCGCACCAGTGCATGCTTAACTTATGCAATTCACTACCATAAGATGTGGCAGTGGCTACAAGCTTAGGTGGCTTTTAAGAAGGTTTAGTAAGATTCATGATTCAGCTTTATCAGTGAGAACTAGTCATGACAACTTAATGGAACCTCCATCCTCAAAGGCAATATTTCTCTGAACTACTCTTCTAGGTCTGGAACTCCCAGGCCGTAGCTAGACCTAAGGTTTATCCCAGGATTGTCCTGGAGTCAGACTTGTTCATCTAAGTGCCACACAGGGCATCCAGCGCTCAGGCAGGGGCGAATCCTGGGATAAACCTTGCTACGGCCCCAATGAGATTTTCCCCCTCAGAAAGTAGCTGGGGGATTGGGACCCATATGCTTCCCCCTTCTATAGCTAATAGCAACTTTAAGTGCAATTTGAAGCAAGTCCACAGTGTGAATGGCAATGGTCTTCCCAGTACAAGTTACCCACTCAGCTACATTTTTGAGGAAGAAAAATAGGTTTTGTGAGTCCCAGGCCTTAACTAGACCTAAGGTTTATCCTGGGATCATCCCAGGCTCATCTCTGTCTGCTCCCAGGATCCCCTGTGTGTCATTTACATGAACAGGGATGGCCCCGGGACGATCCCGGGATAAACCTTAGGTCTAGCTAAGGCCCCAGTCACAAAACCCAAGTAAAACATGTAGTTTGACCTATAGATGCTGAAGACTAAAAAATTAGGGAAGGGCGGATACTTTTACATCGATGACTGCTAGAATGTGAAAATGGAAATCAGGAATAACTAGACTTTAGAAACCTATTGGGATGTTCAGTTCCGTCACATGATTAGAATCACATTTTTATTTCAATCTACCTTTGGCTAGAGAGGGTTCTATCAATCATCAAATGGTTACTGCGCTTTAAATTAAAACATTTTAAATACTGTGGCCATAGCTAGACCTAAGGTTTATCCCTGGATCGTCCAGGGGTCAAACCTGTTCATCTAGGTGACACACAGGGGATCCAGTGCTCAGGCAGGGGTGAACCCTGGATGATCCCAGGATAAACCTTAGGTCTAGCTGTGGCCTGTGAGAAGGCTGGATGGATATTGGGTTGCTGGTCTGAAGTGTTTTATTCAGCTATTTTAATGTTGTTATAGTTTTACACTGGCGTGATTTTAAAAGGATTTTATAATGATTGTAAGCAGCCTGGAGGGAAGTCTTGTATTTTGAAAGGCAGCATATATAAACCCTTAGTATAAAATGTTTATTTCTATCTCTACCAAAAGGAAAACCCAGCCAAAGCCAGGCAAACAAAAATATGACACTGTAGCATCTGGGTGACACATTTTAAATGAGTGTGTTAAATGAATGACCCCTGCATTAATTGGCCCTTTTGATCCTTGAAACCAAGTATTTCTTGCCTCCAAACGGACTCCAGTTCAGTGAAAGAAGAGGGGGGGAAAGCTCTACTTCACATATCAAAGGCCTAAGGGATTCAGGACTTGTTAGGTTTATTTATCCATTGAAGGGGTGGGGTGAGGAGATACCTGCAGAACCAATTAATCGACAAACTTCTCTTTCAGGATCTAACTCTCATTAGCAGAAAGGCCATTCCTGTTGGGTGTTATTAAGTCAAAATATATTTTGCAAACCAATTATTTGAACATTACCATTGGCTTTCCGCCAGGAAAATGTACAAAGAATTAAACCAACATGCATTTTCTAGTGAAGCTCTCTCTTTTTTAATCATCTGTAAATTTGAGTTTATTACTTATATAAACCAAATAATAGTACCCATTCAAATTTCCTTTGATTTCTAACCAGGCTTTCTGGTAATTCATAATCACATGTTGCACTTACAAACATAGTCACATTAGAGCTTTCAATGAGCTTTACATCAATTAACTCAGTAATTCTTATAACTCTGTAAGGTAGATCAATACTATTATAGCTATATTGCAGTTGTGGGGTTTAGGCTGAGAAATAGTGGCATATCTAAGGGCCACTTATTGAGTTCATAGCAGAAGTGAGATTTGAACCAGGTTTACACCTCAGCTCAGCTGCAATAGATCACAGAATTCAATGGAAGTCTCCAAGGTGGCTTAAGAACTTGAAACGAAAATGGTAATTGTTCTTAGTTCTCACTTTATTATAGGACCACAGTTATGGCTCTATGTTAACAGTGAGTCAAACAAATCACATGATGCCATTATCACCAGAAATTAGGGGAGGAAGTTGGTTATAAATTGTATACTCAGAAAACAACTCAGAGGATTGATCTGAAACCTAGCAATGTACGGGAGTTTGGTCTGAGGACGGCCCATGTTGATTGTGAGGTAGGAAGGGTCAGACGTTGGCCGTAGCTAGACCTAAGGTTTATCCCAGGACTGTCCTGGGGTCAAACCTGTTCATCTAAGTGCCACACAGGGCATCCAGCGCTCAGGCAGGGATGAACCCAGGATGATCCTGGGATAAACCTTCGGTCTAGCTACGGCCAATGACTATTTATAGGAGTTTAAAGTTTGACAGGTACCCTCCAGCAGTTTGACAGTATTGTCTGTTTTCTTTCTCATAGACTTTGTAGGGCTAAACTTTATGGGATGATTTCTCTATTTGTACAACATCTTCTGCCCAAGTAGTACCATAATATGGTTGTAACTGTTATTAAAAATATTTTTTCCAGCCCATTTTATCCTATGGGACTTCATAAGGTCTGTCTCTGGGCATGCCCACAACAATCCTTCAGGAAGGAGGAAGTAGAATGCAAGTGAGTGTGACTGGTTGCCAGGGTGATGGAAAACAAGGCGAGTGATCATATCCGTTAAGGTTTTAGGCAACTGGGAAACAGTGAGGCTTTGGCGGAAAGCAGTGTTAATTCTATTTTAAACATAAGGGTTTGGATCTAGGATCTGCCTCCCACAAGAAGGCTCCACTAGTGAAAGATCCCTCCATCCAATTTTTGGAAATCCCCATTCTCCCACCCAGCACACCCTATTCAGCATGGTCTCCTGTCCTGACTCTCTGTGTAGCATTTCCAGGGACCTGAAGCGGCTGGAGAGGAGAGTGTAGGAAGGTCCACTTCCATCCGCATAGCTGCTCCCGTTTAAATCTGGATCTAACCCATCAGTTACTTATGTAGTTGCTATTGTTATACTGCAGGGCTGGGGGACCAAACTGTGGGCCTCTCAAAAGTATAACTTAACTGTTAACACATTCCAAAATCTGGCTTTCCCTGAGTTTTCTCTGATAAAGTCATTGTCTAGGTCTGTATGTGGAATGATTATTTTTTTAAAATTGAAACTCTAGGACGTCTTGTTTGGAAGACAGACAATAGCGTACCTTCATATGAGATATGGTATCTTAAGAACTACATGTTCCGGAGTTCCTTAGTTTATGTTGGCATTTTCAGTGCACTTGCAAGGAGCTATTTCTGCTATTAAATTTACAGGCCCAGACGGACCCAAAATGTACAGGCCCCCAAAGAAGAAAAATAATCTTGTTGACTCAGAAGATATGTGCGCAAGTAATATCTCCTTAATTTACAAGTTTATAACCCTATCAGAGAATTATGCCACTGGAATTCTATGGAAAAATATTCTGCAGTTCTTTCCAGCTGTATCATTCTATGTGGATAGAAATGGTTGTCTTTTGGATACTTTTAACATGGAAGGGTAGCTTCAAGTTGCACGTATCATTTCCAGTGAACAGACAAATCTGGGAGTTAGGTCTACCACTAGGGTGACCATATGAAAAGGAGGACAGGGCTCCTGCATCTTTAACAGTTGTATTGAAAAGGAAATTTCAGCAGGTGTCATTTGTATATATGGGGAACATGGTGAAATTTCCTCTTCATCACAACGGTTAAAGCTACAGGTGACTTGCCCTCTTTTAAATCTGGTCACTCTAGTCTAGCTCCTACAATTTTAACTGCTGTGATGAAAAGGGAATTTCATCAGGTTCTCCATATATACAAATGATACCTGCTGAAATTCACTTTTCTATGCAACTATTAAAGATACAGGAGCCCTGTCCTCCTTTTCATATGGTCACCCTATCTACCACTCTGCCATCCAGATTCAAGGTAGTAGTACAACTGGAACTAGCTGCAGCATACCATGTCCATATTACCTAAATAACATGCTGTTAAGGGCAAAGACCCTAACATGAAAGGCCATTAACAAATCATGTTAAGCCTAAATGTTTTTTGTTAATTAATACTTCACATTTTTAAAATTATGCAAACACTTCAGGGTATTAGACCAGGCTTGTCCAACCTGGTGCCCTTCAGATGTGTTGGTTCAATGCTGCATTCTTTGTTTTTAATGTATGACTGTTTACATTTTTTTTATTGATTTATTACATTTTTATACCGCCTAATAGCCGAAGCTCTCTGGGCGGTTACATATCCTGTTTACATATATGTTTAGACTTGAGAGTGTAATATGATCTTCATAGCCAGAAATAATGTCATGCTGAATATTTGTGAAAAGACAACTGTTGACTCTTGATCATTCTGTATGCCCAGGATGAGATCGATACTCCCAGGTAGCCTGCTTGGTGAAGGCTATATTAGACTATGGGCCTTGCTAGACGAGGCCTTAGCGCGCTGTGAGGCCCAGTTTCCCTGCTGTGCGTCCAAAGGGGAATCCGGGGTCAGGCCATGCTGAAGCCTCCCCTAACGGGCCATAAGCGAAGTTGCTTATGGCGCGCCTTTTCCGCAGCCCCGGCCTGAGGCCAGGGCTGCGGAAAGTCTAGCAAGGTCCATGGCTTTTTGTGGCTACTCGCTTACTCGCAAGTAGCCGGGAAAAGCCACGGACTGGGCACAGCGCTCATACGAGCGCTGTGCCCATCGAGCCAAGGGGAGATAGGGGGGGAAGGCTGGACCGGCAGTAGAGGGGGAGGGCAGAGGGCGGCACAGATCAGGGATGGGGTGGGAGGGCGGTGGGTGACACAGATCGGGGAGGGATGGCGGAGGGAGGCACAGATCGGGGACAGGGAGGGAGGGCGGGGAAAGAGTGGGCAGGAGGCATGGGAGGGGATCAGGAGCGGATTGGGGGGGGGCTTAAGTAAAAAAAAAACACTTACCTTCTCCGGAGTCTTCGGGGCGCACGTGGCCCCTTTAACAACAACAAAAAAAAATGGCCGACGCTGCAGGGTTTCCGGAGTCCCTGCGCGTCGTGCGTGTAGGAGGTGGGGCAGCGCATGCTAAAGTTAGCACGCCATTGCCCCGCCTCCCTGCCGGCTTATCTGGCATCGTCTAGCAAGGCCCTATGTTTCCTTCAAACTAAATTTTAAAGTGAATCTTCTTACATTTCATGAGATTTCTGTGGATTTTCCCTGTAACATCACTTCACCCTAGTATGTTTGGGTTTAATGTTACACCATTTGTATTTTAATATATGGATATTTACATATCTTCAACTACATTTAGACTTGAGAGTGCAACATGAACTTCATAGCCAGAAATAATTTCATGCTGAATATTTGTGGGAAAACTACTGCTGACTTTTGATCATGCTGCCCAAGGTGAGATTGATACTAGTGAATGCTAGAAAAAAATGGCCTGAAGGGATATACCTATTTACCCAAGAAGAAATAAAAGACTTTGTACACTTACCTGTATAAACCATCTTTGAGGATATAATACAACTCCCATGAAAAGAGCTGATTGGATTTATTTTTCAGTATTCCTAATACTCAAGAGCAGAACTGTGCAGTTACCAACTTAATTTTTTTTTTTTTTAGAATAAAACTAGAGCTATGCTGAACATTTTGGCCAGCTCTTTTCTGGCCATTTGCAGGGTGGCTGGCAGTAAATTGTAGCCCTGCTGAAATGGGGTGAGGGGTGGGGGAGTGAATTTCATATAAATCTTTGAGGAGTGGAAGCTGGTGCTTCCTTTAACTATATGAAATGGCTGAGGGGTTTTTTGTTCACTCTTTTTTTTAAAGAGTCCCACACCTTCTCTGCTGCTCACACATCTTGGGATGCCTTCAAAGTGACATGTGGTTTAAAATTCAGTTGCATGATGTAACAGGTTCTAGGCTAGCCACACAGAGCATGTTATACCAGTATGGAGAGAACTGGACTGGCTACCATTTTAATTCTGGGCAAATTTGAGGTGCTGGTGTTGATTTTTAAAGCCAGCTTGGAGGCCCAAATAACTTAGAGAATGCCTCTTACTTTATGAATCTCCTCAGGCATTGAGATTTTAGTGCAAAGCCATGGCCTAGGTCCCTTCTCCTGCTGAGGTGGGTTTGTGATCCACAAGTAGGGTCTTTATGGTGGTGGCAGCCAAGTTGTGGAACAGTCTACCATATCGTGCTTGCGTTACTAGCTCCCTCCTGTTCTTGCTGTTTTTGGAAACAAGTCAAGGCCTTTTTAGTCTGCCAGGCCTTCAGGAAATATGCCCCACTCACCCCCCACCCTTCTTCCCAGAATGAAGATATGAGAGGTAGATGACACATAAGAACAACATGATACCACAAGAAGCAGCATGTTACACTGTGGAGCTGTTCTAGGAAATATGGGCGATGGAGGAGGTGTTATGTCAAAAATGTATCCCCCCTAAAAGAAATCATGAGAACATCCCATACTGTTTACATGGGGGAACATATTGGAGAGGGGAGATCTTGACAGAGGATTTCAGCCCAGCATTAGCGAAAACTAGTAATTTTGGTGGAGCAGAAGTTTCTCATGGGAAACTGTTTTTACAGTACTATTATATCTCATGGCTGTTGCTTTTCAGCACCATATTTCCCTCGCGGCGGCTCCTTCCTCACCTCTTCCTTCCTGAACTAGGATCCCACCCAAGGAGGGGTCACATTGTGAATGGGATTATGTCACAGTGCTACGTCCAATGCAATGACATCACCAGATATCACTAAGTATAATCACTAACAGTTGGATTTGCTTAGGTGATGACATTGCTGAGAGTAAATAAAGGCAATAAAAGGTGAGAGCAAATATTGACAGTAAAAATAAATTAGCAGACTCCTTTTTTGGAAAGAATTCTGAAAAATCTTTGGACAAAAAGAGGTAATCTTTCACATCAAATATGTTCACAAGGAACAAGGAGGAGTTTCATTCTGGTAATTGGTCTTGCTCCAGACATGAGAAATACAGAATTTGTGTGCTAAGTTTGGAAAGCAACCTAAGAGTGTGTGCATATCCTTTGGAGGGCTCACATTTCTGTAACCTTTGTTGCATACTAAGGGAAGTTATCTGTTTAAGAAACCTGTCAGACTCTGAAAAATGCCATTGAGATCTACCAGCTGCTGAAGGCCCTTGGCACAGTAACAGGAAGAAGAGATCAGAGAAGCTAAATAGGTCAAGTATTTTTAAACTACCTATTGTTTCTCAAGAAGTGCTTTAAATAATAATTTTAAAAGCCTATCTGCATAAAGTGGGAAGTAGTCAAAAGCTTCTCACTGACCTTATATCAATTTTGATGATGGTGGCATCTGGAGATTAGCAGCTTTCAAGTGTTCCATAGAAATAGTCTTTAAAAGACTTCAGGTGCTTCAAAATAGACCAGCTGCCAGCTTTGATACCTTTCTGTATTTATTTATTCAATATATTTCTCCCTCCTTTCCATTCAAGGGATCCATAAGGCAGCTAGCAATCATAAAATTAATAGTGTAAAACACAACACTGAAAATAATTCAACACTAAGATTTAAAATGTCGTTTCTAAAATATATGCATAAAAACAGCAGGAGGCTAAAAATAGCTCTTCCATACCTGCTGCTTGGGTGAAGGGAGTTTGCCCCCTGCCCACTTCAGAAGAGATGAAGAATGGATGTTGGCATTTCCCCTTCCTTGGGCAGTATTCCTCTGAGTTTCATCTCACCTACCTCTCCAGTATGCCTAGATCTTCTTAGCTGTTTGCCAGTTATGGGGCTAAGTATACATGTTTTGGGTGCACTCTCGATGGGCACTCTAGTGGGCAGAAGGGAGGTCTCCAGATGTTTTAGACTTAAACCTCCAGACGCATGGCCAGTTATCAGGGATTCTGGGAGTTGAAATCCACCTGGCATTCTAGCAAAAATACCGTGCGGGCGGGGAGGCAGTGAATATGAACTACCCTGGTGGCCACCTTCAGGCATCTTTGTGGTAAAATTGAGCTTTCCCAACTGACCTCTTCTAGCCAGCTGGCAAGACAGGCATACCTTTAGGCTCTGGCAGGCTTAACAGCTCTAGGGGCTATCCAATCAAGGTGGCATGGGACTGCCAGCTGCCTCCTCAGCACACCTTTTGGTGAGCAGGTAAAGCTAAGCACAGATAAATCAGGTAACTGGTCTGGGTCTTGAAGCCAGGGTGGGATGGCCAATCACTGATTGATAGTTGGAAAGTTATTCTCCTAGCTTTCACCTGAAGGCAGGGACCAGCACTGAAGAGTTATTCACATACAACTTTTTTTTGTTCATGTGGCTTATCTTGATATTTTATTTATTTATTTATTTAATTTCTATACTGCCCAATAGCCGGATCTCTCTGGGCGGTTCACAAAAATTAAAACCATTCAAAGTATAAAACAACAGTATAAAACCATACTATAAAATACAATATAAAAGCTCAACCAGATCAAAAGAGCAGCAATGCAAAATTACAAATTTAAAACACCAAGTTAAAATTTATTTATAGACTGTTAAAATGCTGGGAGAATAAAAAGGGCTTCACCTGGCGTCTAAAAGCATATAATTGTAGGTGCCAAGCGAACCTCCTTAGGGAGCTCATTCCACAGCCGGGGTGCCACAGCAGAGAAGGCCCTCCTCCTGGTAGCCACCTGCCTCACTTCCTTTGGCAGGGGCTCGTAGAGAAGGATCCCTGAGGATGACCTTAGGGTCTGGGCAGGTACATATGGGAGGAGGCGTTCCTTCAGATAGCCTGGCCCCAAGCCGTTTAGGGCTTTAAATGTCAATACCAGCACTTTGAATCAGGCCCAGACCTGGACTGGCAGCCAACGAAGCTGGAAAAGGACTGGCGTGATGTGGTCTCGTCGGCCAGTCCCTGTTAGTAACCGTGCTGCCCTGTTCAATAAAGCTGCTGCTCATGTTATTCCTCATCAACTTCTCATGTCTTCATTCCTGGTGGTGGGCAATGTATTTTTCTGAAGGCATGGCAGAATAAGAAGGCCTTAGCTTACATAACTGAATCTCCAATTCAATGTTTGGCCCAGGATAGTTTAACTTGAATACTTTTAGGGAGACCTTTGAAAAGTGAATGGATTCTGTTTGTGGCAGTGGTATTAAATGTAGACTTTGCACACTGTGGCACTACAGAATTACAGCATAACTGCGAGTTGAGATGATTCTGGAAAGTTCACCGCTTTAGAAATGTTTGCAGACTGGCAATCTCATTGTAGCACTCTGTGTAAATTATCACGCTTCCATGCTGTGTATTTTCCCCATTCACATTTACTCTGGATGGGTTTACTAGCACTGACCGTACACAGCTGTTCCTAGATCCTGAAGGGCATTTTGGGATTGATTAACCATCTGCTCATTCTTACTCTAACAGCCGACTGACAACAACATAAGGGAATTTGTCTTAAATAATCTCCAAAAACGTGGGCAACACAAACATTGGTTCCCCAGCAGCTGCTGCAATCGGTGTTCCTGATGCCACTTTATGTAACAGGATTTGATCTGAATTTTGCAAGGTTCTCTGTGCAACATCAAATTTACAGTGGGGAAAAAACCAGCACTGAGATAGTTAATTAATAATACCCCTGTTCCATACGCAGACATATTGTCTTAAAGCCAATTTTTTTTTGCTTGCTTTCCAATCCCATTGTCTTTTTATACATGATTGGATTTATCTGCTAGTTTTTATGTTCTATTATAGATATTTACTGCATTTTAATGTCCATGTTGTGAGATGCCTTGAAACTATTTTACAAAAGGCAGGATATAGGTATTTTAAATGAATAAATACTAATAAAATAAAGTGGGATTACTCCAGTTTAGATGAATATATTCTCTCTTAACTAATTTCTGAATTAGTTTATTAGTTATGGCAATGCAAGAGCAGGTTTAATGCAAAAGCAGGTGGTTTCAGTTAGGGTGGCTCCTTTAATATTTCATTACCAGACCACAAAGGAATTCCAAGGCTAATGAGTGTGTTTGATGATTGCTCTTTGCAAATTCCTATATGGTCTCACCTGTTCCGCACTCCACAGACTGCTATGTGGATCAGAACTCTGTTACCCACTGGCTTCACGTTTCCTGAATGTTCCAATGCAGTTCTTGGCTCAAAAAAGTATCAGAATATGTTTAGAAATATGTCTTTGAATATAGAGATGGAAACACATGCTTGTGTGGATTTTTAAATGTAAAGGCACATTTTCATGTGGAAAGAGGATGGAACAGACCTTCGGGTAAACACATGTGAAAGAGACACAAACCAGAATTAGGCTGATAAGCCCAACCCTAACCCAGAGCTCTGTTAACCTGTAATACTTGGGATAAATCTAACATCCTCCTTTTCAACTCAGTGGCACAACCACAGTGAAGCAAGACCAATCCATAGCAGTTGGCATCTGGGATGAGGCATGGGGGCTGGAGGAAGACAGATTGGACCGGGGTGGAGGATGTCCATCAGGCTGAAAAGATAGCCATGTGAATAAGATAAGAAACTAGCTGTCAAACAATGATACACCTAAAGACCCAGGACTGAGATGGAAGTATTTCCAGGTCATAGAAACATAGAATCATAGAATAGCAGAGTTGGAAGGGGCCTACAAGGCCATCGAGTCCAACCCCCTGCTCAATGCAGGAATCCACCCTAAAGCATCCCTGACAGATGCTTGTCCAGCTGCCTCTTGAAGGCCTCTAGTGTGGGAGAGCCCACAACCTCCCAGTGAAGAGCAATGGACTGTCTGGGGGATGAGTTCATCCTAGAGCCTGGCGTGAAGATTACTGCCTCTTTCCCTTTCATTTTCTAGATTTCAGCATGGTTCCATCAGAGAAGCTACTACACATGCCAGAAGATTCCTGGTTCAAATCCAGATGGTTCTGGCATAAGGTGGAGCTATAGCGTTGTGTGGTTTGAATTGCCATATTGTCACATGACTATTGTGCAGATGCCAAAGTTGGCATAGATCAACTTTCTTACCATACCAGTTTGATTGTGTGAATGAGACAAGAAAAATCAAGGAGATGGCTGTATGGCAGGTTCTACTATTTATCTCTGGGCATCTGCTGAGTGGGGAATTTGACTTTGAAACACATTTGAGTTTGATGGCCTAGATTAAATTTAAATGTATATTAATATTAAATAAGCACACTAACCAAGTCATAGTCATTCAAAGGAAACATCATATGGTGCCACACACTTGCAATTTTAATTTAATGAAAGGCTTATTTATGGCTGACCTCCACATTCAATCAACCTGACCAATGAACTTCATAAACTTGTGGTTCTCCCGGTATTTAGCGATATTGTCGGGGTTCCAGGTCACATCCACCCAGGCCAGGATAATCCTTGGATCCATAATGGCCATAAAAAAGTCCAAGTACCTCCGATAGATTCGAGTCATCCACTGCCAGATATTTTCCTCCCTCTGTGCTTTATCTTGTTCTTCCAGCATACTTTTGATCCTGTCTAGAGTATTCTGGATCACCTGGATCTTTTTCAGATTATGCTTTCTTTTATATTTGTTGTGTAGTTCGGTCATCTTCAGGGCCCTGGGTTGCACTTCCTTTAGCAGGGCATTGGTGTCTTCATCATAATCCCATGTACAGGCTAAAGCAAGGTCCTCAGCTGCTTCCTCCCAGTGGCCCAGAAGCATATGTGCTTTCCCTCTCCACTTGTAGGTCTGGGCATCATCTGGGTTGAGCTCTGAGGCTTTGTTGCAGTCTCTAATTGCAGCATTGGGCTTCTGCATTTTGACAAAGATGCTGGCTCGGTTGGCGTACAAGAGTGAGGACTGTGGATTCAACTTGATGGCCTCTGTAATCAAGTCAATAGCATTCTGCATCTCTCCTGACTCGAGGGCAGCACAGGCCTCCTCCTTCTTCTGCTCAGCCTTGGTTTTCATATCATTTGTCACCTCCACATTTTCATCCCCCATTTCCTGGGGATCAACGTCATCTGGTTTGATAACTCCATCCTCATCAACCTCTAAATCACTCTCCTCCGTTGTAGGTGGCTCTGGTGATTTATCTTCTTCTTTACCAACTCTTAAAGGAAAGGTCTCAATTACCTGGAAGCCTGCGATGGTGTCCCCCATACTCTCCAATGAATCTCTTATGAAACTCAGTTGTTTTGCTCTCAGGAGTGTTGGGTCCTGTTTGTACAGGCTGAGCAAGGCTTGAAGATCACCTACACTTTTAGGATCCATGGTGTCCTGACCAGCTAAGAAGCTGGGCTGACCAGCAGGATAAAGTGAAATGGCTCTGCTAAGGCAAATAATTTGAGGGGGAAACAACCTTAAGACTTAAGTAGAAACAGCAGATGAGTTAGAAAGTCACTTATATCACAGCAGGGGAAGAGGCTGTGCCTCCCATTTGTCCCTCCATGTGGTTCTGCTGCTGTCCTTAGCTAAAGTCACAGAACTTTAAAAACATCAGTCACTATAACTGTTTGTTGTATGTCAAGAGTTCTGCTGATGTCATACATTATGACATCACTTCAGTGCTGAAGATGAATTTCCAGATATTGACAACTTCATGACTTTAGCAAATGCTGCATTAGAATTTATATCCATACACTTCATTAATTAGGACTGATATATGTAAATATAGAAGTAGCAGTTGCTGAACTTCCACTTTCTATTTGGAGCACAACTGCAGTAAGCTTCAATTGAAAGGTTTAGTTCATTGGTTTTCATACTTTCCCTGGAAGTCCCTCAGTGAGAGAATTGGCAATTCTGGGCAAGCTCACTGAAAGCTACCAAGGTACCCCTGAAATTTAGAGCTGGAGGACACTGTTCCATGCTTTCATCAGTTCCTATGGCAGCCTTGCCCATCCTGCTGCCCTCCAGATATCTTGCACTACAGTTCCCATCATCCACAATCAGCATAGACAATGGTCAGAGATTATGGGAGTTGTAATCCAAAACATCTGGAGGCCACTAAGTTGGTGAAGACTTCTCTATTAGATTATGAAAGTATGCCTGACAGGCATAAAAACCTGTAAGTAATAGAAGCAACTAATAGGGGAAAAAAATGCTCAGTGGCTTCATTCATAAGAGGACGTTACATTTTTAGGTGTATGTTGTATTTTACGTTCACCATAAAACTGTGAATGTCACAAATGCTTGATTGCAAATCTGTGTATCACACACAGCAACATAATATGCCCTGCAACTCCATGTGAAGCATGTATCAGTGGCCAACCCAGATTTGCACTGGATCCATCCTCTCATTCCACATGCGGCGTGCGACGTGCCTGGAGGACAGAGCACGTCGCTGCCCCCATTTTGATTTTTTAAAAATGAAATGGAGTGCAGGAGCACTCGAGCGCAATTGTAATTAGTTTAAAAAAAAAAAAAAAAAAAAACCCGCCCTCCCCCCAGCCCATCCACCCCCAAAAGACACTTAAAAAGAAAATCGCTCGCCCTCCCCACAGCCTACCCCCCCCCCAATGGGCATGGAGCCCACAGTATAGAGGAGCTGAAGCAATTTCAGCCACTCTATACGAGTTCTATGATTTCTGCCCGATGGAGGACTAAGGTGCTGCACTAACCACTTTGTGGTTAAGGAAAACTTAACTACAAAATGGTTAAATGTGTCGTCTGCACCCGTTTTGCATGTGGTTAGCGTAACCACAGCTGGCCATGGTTACGTTAACCATAAAACCCAGAGTGTCATCTGAACTGGCCCAATATAGTAGAGTTGGAAGGGGCCTATAAGGCCATCGAGTCCAACCCCCTGCTCAATGCAGGAATCCACCTTAAAACATACCTGACAGATGGTTGTCCAGCTGCCTCTAGAAGGACTCAAGTGTGGGAGAGCCCACAACCTCCCTAAGTAAAGGGTTCCATTGTAGCACTGCTTTAACAGTCAGGAAGTTTTTTCTGATGCCCAGCCGGAATCTGGCTTCCTGTAACTTGAGCCCATTATCCTGCACTCTGGGATGATCGAGAAGAGATCCTGGCCTTCCTCTGTCTGACAACCTTTTAAGTATTTGAAGAGTGCGATCATGTCTCCCCTCAGTCTTCTCTTCTATAGGCTAAACATGCCCAGTTCTTTCAGTCTCTCTTCATAGGGCTTTGTTTCCACTCCCTTGATCATCGTTGTTGCCCTCCTCTGAACCCCCTCCAGCTTATTAGCATCCTTCTTGAAGTGTGGCGCCCAGAACTGGACACAATACTCAAGATGAGACCTAACCACTGCCAAATAGAGGGGAACCAGTACCTCACATGATTTAGAAGCTAAGTTTATAGTAATGCACCCCAAAATAGCATTTGGGTTTTTTTGCAGCCACATCACACTGTTGGCTCATATTCAGCTTGTGCTCTACAACAATTCCAAGATCCTTCTCACTTGTAGTATTGCTGAGCCAAGTATTCCCCATCTTGTACCTGTGCATTGGGTTTCTTTTCCTAGGTGTAGAACTTGGCATTTATCTCTATTGAATTTATTTCTGTTGTTTTCAGCCCAGCATGCCAGTCTATCAAGATCACTTTGAAGTTTGCTTCTATCTTCCAGGGTATTAGCTATCCCACCCAATTTTGTGTCATCTGCAAATTTGATAAGCGTTCCCTGGACCTCCTTGTTCAAATCATTAATAAAAAATGTTGAAGAGCACTGGGCCCAGGACTGAGCCCTGCGGTGCCCCACTCGTTACCTCCCCCCAGTTTGAGAAGGTACCATTGATAAGCAGCCTTTGAGTCCGATTCTGCAGCCAACTGTGGATCCACCTAATGGCTGTTCCATCTAGCCCAATTTTAGCTAATTTGCCTATCAGAATGACACGGGGTACTTTGTCAAAAGCTTTGCTGAAGTCAAGATATATTATGTCCACAGCATTCCCACTGTCCACAAGGGAGGTTACCTAATCAAAGAAAGGGACAACATTAGCCCTCCTCCAGTCATCTAGCACTTCACCCATCTTCCATAATTTTGCAGAGATAATAGACAGTGGCTCTGAGAGTTCTTCTGACAGCATCTTTATTATTCTAGGATGCAGTTCATTGGCCCCTGGACATTTGAACTCATTCAAAGAAATTTGGTTTTCCTTGACCATTTTCAATCCTGCCCCTTCAGCTTGTATTTCATTTTTGCCAGTAGGTCATAGACCTGCTTTTGGGAGAAGGCTGAGCCAAAATAGGAATTGAGCACTTCAGTTTGTCTTTGTCATCTGATATCAATTTGCCATCCTCATTGAGTAGCTGAACCACTATTTCTTTCCTCTGTCTTTTATTATGCACGTATCTAAAGAAAGACTTTCTAGTTGTTTTTAGCATCCCTCGCTAGTCTCAGCTCATTCTCAGCTTTAGCCTTCCTGATGCCATTGTGGCACTTCTGTGACACCTGTCTGTACTCTTCTTTTGTAGCCTGGCCTACCTTCCACTTCCTATATGTGTTCTTTTTTTGTTGTTTTCAGGTCCCCTCTAAGCGTTTTGTGGAGCCACATTGGTTTCCTCTGTTGCCTTCTATCATTTTTCCTTGTTGCAGTGCTTTGTAATTATGCCGTTAAAACTCCCACCCAACTTGAACTCTTTTTTTTTTACATTAGGGTCACTTGCCATATCAAGATGCATTTAAAAATGCCTGTTTTAAAATTAAATATATTCAAAGATGTGTATTTTGAGAGACAACATGTTTAGAAATATGTGTTATGTGTGAAAATAAATGGACCCATGCCAAACTGACATGGACCTTAAATGTGGTAAACCCTTTGCTGTTGTTAAGGAAGAAGGCAAAAGAAAGAAAAAAGAAGGAAGGCTTTCTACCTCTGCCACCTGGTCTCATAAATACTGGTAGATCCCCCGAAAGTCACTGAGAATCCCCCCCCCCGGTACTTGTTGAGGGTAAATCCCCACAATATGCTTATTTCATATTCATTGATTGACTTCATTTAGGGTGACCATATGAAAAGGAGGACAGGTCTCCTGTATCTTTAACAGTAATATAGAAAAGGGAATTTCAGCAGGTGTCAATTGAAGAGGGTGAAATTCCTTCTTCATCACAACAGTTAAAGCTGCAGAAGCCCTGCCCTCTTTTGTATCTGGCCACTCTACTATAGCTAGTGTAGCTTTAACTGTTATGATGAAGAGGGAAGTTCACCCACTTCAATTGACACCTGCTGCAATTCCCTTTTCTACATTACTATTAAAGATACAGGAGCCCTGTCCTCCTTTTCATATGGTCACCCTACTTCATTATTTGCCATTAGTGTTTCGCTTTGCTAAACCCCAAATAACTGAATTTACAATTTTATAAAGTTTCGGTTTGTTTATTCATACTACATATTGTTGTAGAGGAAATACTTCACCAAAGTTAAATAATTTCATAACTAGTTTTGTGAAAAGGAAGAAAGAAAAGGATGGGAGGCAGTTGCCTTTCTTTCTATGTGTGCATTTATTTAATTATAAGGCCAGTTATAGCTGACCTTCGAATTAATGTTGTTTGCGAGTGAACTTAATTATCACGCCTTTCTTTCGATATTTGTAGACGTTTTCTGGATTCCAAACCACATCCAAGAAGGCCATCATTACCCTGGGATCTAAAAGGGTAAGGAAAGATTTGAGATGTCTCCGACCGGCTGTAACCATTTCATCCCAGGAATTCTCTCTCTGGATTCTCTCTTCCTCCTCCAGAGCCACTCTGACTTTTTCTTTTTCCTTTTTTTAATAATTTTTATTGCTTTTCCACATTACTTAAACATACATCATTACAATAAAACAACAACCACAACAACATACTACATACATGTTGAATAAATGTTGATTACAAAGTATCATATCATAACATAATCAATCTTAACATACAAGTGCACCCCCCACCTCGGGATCTCATTCCTGATTCCAAAATCTCATACTTTCTTCTGCTGGTGGTTTCCCACTTCCCTTAGAAAACACAAATATTAGGAACTGTTTCCAAATTCCTTCAAAATCATTTGTTTTAGCTATACCTCTTCTCCATTTAATATTACAAGTCAATTTATCATTAATGGCTATATCCCATACTTCTTTATACCATTCTTCAATAGAATATTCCCCCTGAATCTTCCAGTTCCTAGCTACCATCAATCGTGCTGGAGTCAGCAAACTCGATATCAATTCTTTAATTTCTTTTCCACATTTTAAATCTTCAAATAGTGACAGTAATGCAACTTTTGGTGTTTCTTCTATCTTCATTCCCACTATTTCTTCAATCTCCAAAAACACCATCTTCCACAATCTTTGTCCATATTTGCATTCCCACCACATATGTAAATACGTTCCTTTTTCCCCACAACCTCTCCAACAGTTTGCTGAATGCTGATTATTTATCTTATTCAATCTAATCGGGGTTAGGTACCACCTCCATATAATTTTGAAATATTTCTCTTTTATTCTCACTGACATACTTCTCAACACTCTTTGTTTCCAAAGTCCTTCCCAGCTCTGTTGTCCTATTTGTACATTCAAATCTGTCTCCCATACTATTTTTCCTGAACTATCCATCGACCCTTTCTCCAACAATATTTTATATATTTCACTCATTAACCCTTTTAATGCTGAACTTTCTCCCTTACATTTTTCTCTTTTAACTATTAGTTCCTCAAACTTCGTCATTTCTCTACACTCTCTATTTTCTCTTACCCACTTTTTAGTCTACTGTTCCAATTGCCTATACTCTAACCAGGTTAATTTTTTATTTTTTAGAACCTCTTCCATATCTTCTCTTGAATTCATTTCTCTCAACCAATCCTTTAATTTCATTTTATTTTTTTCTATTAATGATTTACTTAATCTGCCCTTCAGTTCCTCCGGGAAATTCTTTAACATTATTACCGGTATTTATTCTGACTTTTTCAAGCTGTACCTGAATCTCCTTTAACTCTCGCTTTTGTTCATGTCTTTGACGATACTGCATGACCCTCTGGACTTTAAGTTGCACCACTTGAAGCAAAATATTCATTTCTTCATCATGATCGAGTCTGCAAGCAATTGTGAAATCCTCAGCAGCTTTCTACCAGAGCCCTAAAAGCATGTGGCCACTTATAGGGCAGTGCAAATTTCTGGTTGAGCTCAGAGGCCTTGTTACAGTCTCTAATGGAAGTGTTGGGTTTCTTCAGTTTCACAAAGATGCTTGCTCAGTTCACATATATGGGGGTTCAACTTGATAGCCTCTGTGAACAATCCAATGGCTCTTTGGAGGTCACCTTATCTGTACAGCACCATGTACATTGATGGTGCTATATAAATTAATAATAATAATAATAATAATAATAATAATAATAATAATAATAATAACCTTTATCAACAGCATCCAAAGCTTCTTGCCTCTTTTCATCAGCCTGGTCCATCATCTCACTGGTTAGTCTCATATTTTCATCTCCCATTTCTTGGAGAATATCTCCATCTGGTTCAACTACTTCATCATCCTCATCAATTTCAGAATCACTTTCATCACTGTTGGTAACCTCCGATATCTCTTCCTCCTCAACTGCCTTTCTCCTAGAAGTATTTATCTGAGTGTGTGTTATATTCTCCACATGGGTGCGCAACGTGGCAAGCTGCTTGGCTCCCACAAGCCCAGGATCTTGGGTGTATGCCTTCACTAGGGCTTCAAGATTTTTCACTCTCCTGACGCCCATGGGAATGAGACAGGACATTGTCCAAGAGGAAGCTCTTCATAAGGGTGAGATAAGTAACACATCATAAAGCTTGCAAATCAGCCCAATACTCTAAACTTCTAACTAACTAACAACAAAAAAAAGATAAAACCCCATCTCACTGCTTCATGTTGTCACAATTAATTTGTATTCTGATGATGTCATCAAGATTGCCATATCAGATCTTAAAACAGCATTAAAAACACACACCTTCATACTGCTTGTTCCTGGTAGCTTCAACTATACACAACAGAGATCATCACATGCAACTAATGAGGATTTTGAGATGTTTCTAGATGGAATGAAATCTTAATTAACCCGAACAAATAAGAAAATAGTCAGGCATAGAGCTGGAATGCAATGTAGTGGCTCTGATTCCCATCCCATGCAGGCTGTTCGGAAAGATTCCATGGTCAGTGGTATCAAAACTTACTTACATGACAAGAGGAATTCGCAGGATCACCCTCTGCCCATCTCCCAGTAAAGGACAACCGATAGTGTTAAATGCCAAACATAAGTCAGAAACTGGACTGAAATCGATCCATCTAATCAGCACCATAGATTGCCTCACACTGCACATATCATCAACGTGTCCCAGAAAGAGAAGATTTGTGACCAGGTAATAGTCTGCATAATGGTTAGAATCCAGAGAGGGAATCTTTAGGCGCGGGATGCAAAAATACTGTGGGTTGGATACAGGATCTGCTCTTGCTGTAGGAAGGGACCTTAAGCCAGAAGAAGGTCCATCCCCATCGCCCACAGCTCACCCCATTCAGCAAGATCCCCTGACTCTTTGCAGCATTTTCAAGGGGCTGGGAAGGAGAAGACAGGGAAGTCCACTTTCGCCAGCACAGTTGACCCAACTTAAATTTGGATGCAACCCATTGTCTTTCTCCTGGCTCTACCTGAGTGGTCAATGTACTCCTAGTTGTTGTCAGTTCCCCCCCTTTTTTTTCTCTTTTAAATGGCAGTTTTCCCAGTATGTGCTTTACCTCCAGAACTTGAAGTCAGAAATGTGTGTTATTCAGTGGGGTCATTTTAAGAAAATAAGAAAAGTAGAGGTGGAAACCATTAATAATAAATTAACTCTAAGCTATAGAATGGAAAGATACAGAAGGCATTCCAGAGCTGATTTATCAAAAGACTTAAGAATTAGCATCACTTCTTTTTTTTTTTAAAGAACCATTCAAAGCACAGATCTCCTCTGGCCGCAGCTAGACCTAAGGTTTATCCCAGGATTGTCCTGGGGTCAAACCTGTTCATCTAAGTGCCACACAGGGCATCCAGCGCTCAGGCAGGGACGAACCAGGGATGATCCTGGGATAAACCTTAGGTCTAGCTACGGCCTCTGTAAAGTATCGTTATAATGGAATCAAGGCTATCGCAGCAAGCTTACTGGAGCAAAACCAGTGTGTTATTGTAGGAGAAATTAGTTGGCATCATGTGGGCAGTAGAGCGTTTACAAATGGAATATGGCTATTTAAAGCTCCATCCAACGAGCGTTTTATTGCACGCTCATTACTGGGCACTCATGGAGTTTGCTCAGGTCCTTCACATGATGTTGTCTGCCTCCCGCCCCTTCTGGCCTTCCTTGTGTGACCAAAAAAACCCTCTTTGAGGTTCATCCCACATACAATTTTGTTCTGGTTTACCCTCAAATTATCCCATTTCAGTTTTATAGTGCTTATATAGCATATGAAAACTTGTAAACTTACACCTCTGCTGTGGCGCGTTGCGGAGATCCATTTAGGTTCACTCACACATGTTGTTATCCCCACCCCCCAGATCTTCTTTGTACCTCCTCCTACCATTTATTGGTTAAAAAAAAGAAAACAAAAAGGTGGGGAGATGCAAAATCCCCCCCATGGAGAACGTTTCCATCTCTGCTTCCCCCTGTTTGTGTCTCCTGCCATCCCCCACTCAGCTTAACATGCTCAACAGAATGGAAGTACGATCTGTGTCCTTCCTCCACCAACTCCCGTTCAAATAAGAACAAGAGCAACACATATTTTTAGGGAGACAAATAATAGAATCATAGAATCGCAGAGTTGGAAGGGTCCTACAAGGCCATCTAGTCCAACCCCCTGCTCAATGCAGGAATCCACCCTAAAGCATCCCCAACAGATGCTTGTCCAGCTGCCTCTTGAAGGCCTCTAGTGTGGGAGAAGAGCCCACAACCTCCCTAGGTAACTGATTCCATTGTTGTACTCCTCTAACAGTCAGGAAGTTTTTCCTGATGTCCAGCTGGAATCTGGCTTCCTTTAACTTGAGCCCGTTATTCCGTGTCCTGCACTCTGGGAGGATTGAGAAGAGATCCTGGCCCTCCTCTGTGTGCCAACCTTTTATGTATTTGAAGAGTGCTATCATGTCTCCCCTCAATCTTCTCTTCTCCAGGCTAAACCTGCCCAGTTCTTTCAGTCTCTCTTCATAGGGCTGTGTTTCCAGACCCCTGATCATCCTGGTTGCCCTCCTCTGGACATGCTCCGGCTTGTCTGTGTGTCTCTTCCAATAAGTGAAGAGACACACAGCCTGTGTCTGTGATGTGAGGAGCCCCACCCCCATTGAGAGCGAGGAGGGGGTACATAACGGGGCAGAGTAGAATGGAAAAGGACACACACACACACACACACACACACACACACACACACACACACACGATTCAGAAGCAGTCAAAGGACTTTGCTTGAAACTGACAAGACATTTGGTTGTAACTGACCAGCCTTGTATTGCTTTGAATAAAGCTCTTATGGACCTAGGATGTTCCTTTGCAGTGGAAAACTATAAACTGTAAGGGTTTAAGGGAGGAAAATTTAAAAAATCATATAGAATCAACGGATGAAGTAATCTGATTATAATTTGGTATACTGAAAGCATTCCTTAAGACCTTCCACTATGCCAATTCTCTTTATCTTTAAAAATGAAGGTGCTGCTGGCAAGGAAGTGCATTTTCCACATGCTTTGAAGCAAAGGCTCCATTAAAAACACACACAGCTCTAAAGAGTCTCTCTCTCCTCTCCACCTTATTTATTTATTTAAAACATTTATATCCCGCCCTATATCGATAAGATCTCAGGGCTGCGTATAGATAAAAGCATATAGTATAAAAACAGTAAACATACACAGCTAGCAACAAATTAAACCATAAACCAATTTAAAACAATATATAATTTAAAAGCAGTAAAACTATTAAAACAGTTAAAACAATGTGCCTACTGAATTCAACCATTAAAAGCTTTGTTAAAAAGTCATGTTTTCACTTGGCGCCAGAATAAAATCAGTGTCGGCACCAGTCGGGCCTCCAAGGGGAGGGCATTCCACAATTGGGGTGACACAACACTCCCCCCTCCCCCCGCACACACATACATGTGCTACAGGCCTTTCAGGGAAGTAGCAGTATTATAAGCACCTGCATTAGAGATGAGATGTATCCAAGAGCCACCCCTCTAAAATTTAATTTTAAAAAAGTTCACAGTCTGTTATGGACAACAAGCTGCAATGAGCTTCAAGGTAGAATTTGGAGAACTTCAATGAGCCCAGGTTTTGCTTGTACACACATCTGTACCTTTAGAACAGAGAAGAAATAATTGCTTTTAGGGGGAAGAGTGGTGAGGAATAGAATGGCCATTGAGAAGTAGAATTTGCCTGACCGCCGTCTGTTTTCAAGATCTTTTCAGGATGATCATTATGACATTCATGGAGTTCCTCTAGCATTTTATGTGTATAGAGATGGTATATATCACAGGCCCGAGTAAAATGATCTGATAACTTAAGTGCCTTGGTTTAACGAGTGAGATGAACCTTTGCAACTGTTTGCAGAAGATACCCTAGATGATATCCTAGTATTGCTGAAGTGACTGGGATGCTTGCCAGTGATTTTATTGATGCTCGGATCAAAACAGCCCTTCAGAGAGTTATTATGTTATTTAATTACTCAAGGTCCTGGGATAATGTTCTGTTAGTCACTGCATTTATGTCCATGCATGGTGCTTCACTTCATGAACATGCTACCTTTCCCTTGTCTTCACACAGTTGCCAGCTAACCAGTTCTGAAATTTCCCTGCTGCATTTTAAAGCTTAGTGTCAAAATCAAGCATGTATGGGATTATTTTCAGTTTGCATAGGTTCAGTATATTTGTTAGAGCACTTTTCAGAAACTTGGCAAAACTTGTCACTGAATGTAGATTCTTAAGATTCTAGAAGAGAAATGGGAAATTTCAAAACTTAAGGTCAAATGAATACCTTCCATAAATGATGAAATTTTAACCTAATTGAAGGATTGTGTTTACCATAGTTACTATAAATCTAATTTGACTTGAGGGAGCACATCAAACATGTCTATGGCAAATCTTGAGCATGAAGACAAACACTATCTTTAAAACTTCCTCCAGGGAAAACCAAAGATATTTCACTTTAGGCTAGAGATGTAAACTTTTCTGAAATTTTGAAGCCGTGTGTGTGTGCATGGGTGTGTGTGTCCCCCTTCCCACCGCCCAGAGAGCCCTGGCTATGGGAGTGGTATATACGTGTAATAAATAAATAAATAAATAAATAACTTGTTGTTCTCTATTTATTATTTATTTATTATATTTCTATACCAGCCAACAGCCAAAGTTCTCTAACTGCTTCTGCTCTCTCTGCTGCTTATACGATGTATCTGTGTAGTCTTTAATACAACGAAGATATTTTCTTCTTTTAAGAATTAGTTTCTGACTTCCAAACCAGTACTTAAGAATATATTTTTGGTCTACATTATTTTATTGTTATTCTTGATAAGGGGAAAAAACCTATAGGCCACATTGCACTGGGAGGCTAATGCTCTCCTCCAACCCCATCAAGGAGATCATAAACATCTCTGGAAGATTATGGAAATGGCAAAGGAGGGCTGTAGAGACATTCCACACAATCCACTAGCAAGTTATCTAGTAGCTGAAGTCCTTCTTGCTCCAACGGCTGACATGGGTGTTCCCTCCAGCCCATCTGAACTCCCATCCAGAGTGAATCTGAGCAGGCTCTGATGCCGTGCACTGGGGCAATGCACTCCACTTTGGGCACCTGGGTGAACAGGTGAGTCGGTGCTCTGTCACATCATACTTGCCCCCTTTCAACATGCGGCCCTCCACTTAAATACGTTTGGGGTCTGAGTTGGGCCGCTGCCACCCTTGCCTCGCCAGCACCACTGCCCTTCTGTTTGTACTTCTGCTCATGGTAGTTAATCCACAGAGCTGTGATGCATGGTGCCCACAAGCCGGCGTTTGACAACAAGCAACAGTCCAGATGATAGTCAACAAGGCAGAAACAAAACAAAAAACCAGCCATCAGCTCAATCAAAGGAAACCAGCCAAACACTGATTTTCATGAAATGAAAGGTCTTGCAAATGTTACAAAAAAGAAGAGAAAGAAGAACACCTCCAGAGTTTAACTGGTGGTTCATTCCAAAGGCAGTACTGCTCATAGCTGTAGATGTTTGAATGCAGGAATGGGGATCGTGTTACCCTCCTGATGTTGTTGGACTGCAACTCCCATCATCCCTCAGCATTGGCTATGCTGCCTAAGGCTGTTCAGAGTTGCAGTCCAGTCACATCTAGGCCATAGCTAGACTGGGTGATATCCCGGGGATTGTCCCTGTGTGTCCACATGACGCACGGGGGATCCTGGGAGTGGAGAGGGATGATCCCTCCCTTTTCTTGCGATATCACCCTAGCCTTTTTTCGTGGTTTTTCTGCGGTCTTGGGACCGTTGCGGTTTTTTCCTGCTCCTTGCAAGTAACAGGAGCCAGGAGCTGGGCACGGGGTGGGGTGGGGTGGGGTGAGTGGGGATGTTGGAGAAATCTGTAATGGATTCAAAAGAGTTTGGATTTCTATGAATCCAACTTGCAGGTTCTGCAGTGGACTGGCTTCTTTCAAATCTCATGAATTCCACAGACATGCAGATAGGTTTTTCACTTTTGGAAGGCGGATTTGTGGTAGCAAGCATTTGTGTCATTTCACAATTAACTAATGCACATTAGTGCTAGTGCACCAGTGTGCACTAAAATTAGCACTAAAGCAAATTAGCACAAGTTTTTTTTTTTTTTTTTTTTTAAAAAAAAATCTGATTCCATCAATGAGCGGATGATGGAACAAAAGCCTGACAATCCACGAAACACAGACAGAATGAATTTCACAAAATCCTTATATCCCTACCCCAAATTCCATTATTTTTTTTAAAAAATGAATGAGCCTGAATCATACACTTGGACACCCATAAGCACATATACACAAGACAAATGTAGCCCCAAGTCTATAACATTATCTGACTGTAATTTACTAGTCACATTCTTACTGATGTGGAAGGGAAAGAACAAAACCCAATAATAGTCTGAGAAGGAAGTACTCACAGTCTGTGCAATAAAGCGATAATTTTATAATTCCCATAAATCAAACCTCTTATGAAAATTTAATGAAGTCCAACTTAATGTTAATAGTGGTCTTTTGTTTCCCTGACAGCAAATTCTTTCACCACCACCCCCATCTCAGTAAATAAAGCACATACGCTTGAATTGTAAGAGGGGTTAACATAAGGAAATTCACAGAAAGTGCATTTCCCCTCCTCTTCTCCATACTGCAGCCACTGAAAAGCCTTCCCAAAAGCCCTTCAGGCGATCAGGGGGCCCTCCGGAACAATCTGAGAGGGAGTGGGTGCTGCTGGAGGAAAGAGGGGACAGGAACCCTCCCTTCCCTGAACTTCCTTAAGATAACTAAGCTTAGAAGACAGCCCTCTAATTTGGAGAGCTGACAAAAGATGGTCCTCTATATGAAGGTGTCCTCTATTAGATGGGCTGTCCAGGCCAAGTTTGGTTTCAGGAGGGAGAGCAGTAGAGACCTTGAGGCTGCCCAACAGATTCCTTCCTTCCTTCCTTCCTTCCTTCCTTCCTTTCTTCCTTCCTTTTTTTCTATTACATTTATATCCCAACCATTTTCCTCTTCCAAAAAAACCAAGATGGCTTACTTGGTCCTCCCCCTTTCTATTTTATCCTCACAACAATTCTATGTGGTAAGTTAGGCTGAGAGTCAGGGCCTTGCTAGACCTACCTTTAAATCCCGGCGTGTGGAGGGGCTAGCCTGCGCTAGGAGTAGCACGGGCTGTTGTTCCTGTCCACACGTGACACGCGATGGGGTAAAGGAAAGCCCTGTTGTGTCGGCCATTTTTTTAATCTTAAAGTGGCCATGTGCACAGAAGCACACCAACGACAAAGTAGGTCTTAAAAAAAAGGGGGGTTCCCTGCTTCCCCTGCCCCCGATTCCCCCCCACAATATCTGATGCCCCCTCGCCCACTTGCCATGTCCGATGCCCCCCGCCAGCCCGCTCGCTCGCCTGCCTGCTTGCCCACCTGCTCACCCTGTCCAATGCCCCCCGCCCACTCACCCTGTCCGATGCCCCCCATCGCCCACCAGTCAGCCATGTCCAATCCCCCCATCGCACCTTGGACATGATTCCCCCCAGATGTCTCCTGGCTCTGCTCTTCTCCCCATCTCTCCTGCTGGGTCCGCTCTTCCCCCCCCTGGCCCCCATCTCTCCCCCCATGATTCCCCCCCTGACCCGATGGACACAGTGCTCCACTGCACGGCTTCTCCCAGCTACTCGCGAGTAAGCTGCATAGCCGGGAAAAGCTGTGGAACTGGCTAGACCTTCCACAGCCCCAGGTTCAGCCTGGGGCTTTGGAAATACCGGGCCACAACTGATGCCGGTTATCCTGGGCCAAGGTAGGGTTTAGCCCAGGCTGACCCCAGGATCCCCTGTGCGTCATCTGGACATACAGGGGTGAGCCCGGGTATCAGCCCGGGCTAAACCCTCATCTAGCAATGGCCTCAGTGACTGGCCCAAAGTCACTCAGGGCTAATCTACACAGAGAGGTCTGATGGTTTAAAAACTGATGCAGTTTAAAACCTCATTTTCTTGAATTTGCATTTACTTCTCCCATGGTAAACGCAGACAATTAATGTGGTATAAACTTGGTATAAATCCCACTTGCTTGACACAAACGTAACTTTAAGCAGCATTAATCTGGCTATATGCAAGAGTCGTGCGTCATCAATGTAGTAGTTTCCTCCTTCTTTTTCTTTATACATCCATTTGGCCCGTGTGCACCTTCAGTGGTGTGAAGGAGTGGAAGATCTTTTTTAGACAGTCCCAAAGTAGAGAATTTGGAAGGTTTGAAAAGACATTTCAAACTTAATTTTTTTCCAAACTCAGGGAGAGTACAGTGGGGAAGCTGCACTGCATTCACTCTTCAGTTCACCAGGCAAGACAGTGGGGGGGGGGGAGAAGCAGGGGGGGCGAGGGAGGGAGGAAAGCAATTGAAGGCTGATGTGGTTTTTCTTTTCTTCAAAGCAGCTGCTGTTTTGCTGAGGGCGCCTGTGCTATGGAGAAGAGCCTCAAGCAGCCTTCCTTACCCAGCACTTGAAACAATGTGAGATGTGAGTGTTATTCACAGATTCACACCTCCGCAGGTGCGCATTAGGGAATATTGTAAAAACAAAGGAAAAAAAGCCCAATCTTGCTCCCATCATCTGAAGACAGTCATGCAAGACCCTTCCTCCACGCGGCTCCACTCCCCCCAGCCTGCCACCTTGCTGAAACCACTCCTTGCCCTGGCCTCACCCAGAAGTACCAAAACACAGGGAGGTCACAGTAAAAGGGAGGGATCACAAAAAGACTTTGAAAAAAGCCGTTTGTATGGTGAGGAAAGCCAGAACTGAAACAGATTTGGGCTAGTGTCCTGTCTCATGCCAGTGTGTGAAGCACAGTAGCACAGCATTGAATTCCCGGTGTAGATTAGCCCTTGGTGAGCTTCATGGGTGAGTGGGGACTAGAATCTGGATCTCCCTGGTCCCAGTCCGACACTCTAGCCACTACACCATACTGTCTCTGGTGCACCTGGATAGCAGACTGAGCAGGCACACAGAGGACCAAATCAGTGTTCTCCACTACAGTGTGATGTATTGTAATTATTTCTAAATTTGCACCGATACATATGAACTTGTATTCAAATGTTATGCATATGAAATTGGTGCCCTCTTTTTTGTAGTCCAGCACATTTGGAAGGCACCAGTTAGGAGAAAGCTGTTATAGGGTCTTCAAGGAGGGCCTAGCATCCTAAACAGGAACACTTCTGTTAGGGAGGGAGGATACACTGCAGGTTTCTCCCACAGGTTTATGAATACAATGTTTTGGTGAAGGTCCTACTTGTTTTTGCCTGTTGTTTTCCATAGAACAAACAGTTCATTCTTTGCAGAAAAGAATGCCATCGACACCAGTCTGGCATAAAACATGGCACTATTCATAAATCTGTGGGAGGACATTTCATTCTTCCTTGTCAATAGGGTGACCATATGAAAAAGAGGACAGGGCTCCTGTATCTTTAACAGTTACATAGAAAAGGGAATTTCAGCAGGTGTCATTTGTATATATGGAGAACCTGGTGAAATTCCCTCTTCATCACAACAGTTAAAGCTGCAGGAGCTATACGAGAGTGACCAGATTTAAAAGAGGATAGGGCACCTGCAGCTTTAACTGTTGTGAGGGAGAGAGAATTTCACCAGGTTCTCCATTATACAAATGACACCTGCTGAAATCCCCTTTTCAATACAATTGTTAAAGATACAGAAGCCCTGTCCTCCTTTTCGTATAGTCAACCTACTTGACAATCTACTACTGACCTGAAAATCACAGTTCTTTAACAAAACAACTTCAAAAGGAGATAGACTTCTACATGAAATTGCTGAACTAGAATTTATCATCAAATTTGATTCTATTCATTTAGCACTGTATCCACACCAGGGTTTTCTCTCCCATAACACTTGTTAAATCACCATACTTCTGGTTACATGTGTGCTTTATATAGAAAGGATGCAGATATAATATATCCCTTGCATTTCATAGCCTTCTGACCCTCTTTACATTTTCTCTCTCTACTTGTATGAATGTGCAAATTATCTTTCTCTATCTATCTATCTATCTATCTATCTATCTATCTATCTATGTTCTACCGACTGAGGATAACACTTCATACAACTGATGAAGTGAATTCTAGTCCACGGAAGCTGCTGCCACAATAAACCTGTTAGTGTTTGCAATGCCGCAAAACTCATTTTTGTGTATCTGCTGTGTCACACTCACAGGACTGCCTCTCCAGAATCAAACTCTGATGCATAGAGTAAGTCTGAAAAACAAGGAAGTCATCTCTGCCTGAGATCCATAGCTATAGAGAAAATGGGTGAAACCTTAGAAAAGTGTCCACTGCGTGGCTATATAGAAACATTATAGGAAGCACAGCCAATTCAAATGAAAGTGCCAGAAAGAATGAATGATGTACTGCCACCAAGTTGGCAGTAATGGAAGTGTTGCTATGGATTATTGTAACTGAATGGTAGCTACCCAGTACCTCTATAAATAATAGGGTAGGATATGCCTTTGTGGGCCTTGCTAGACCTACCAGGTAATTCGGTGGGGAGTAGGGGCGAGGCTGCACTGCAGCTAGTGCGGGCCGTCACCCCTAGCTAGACGTAACACACGATGGGGTAAGGGAAAGCCCCGTCGTGTCGGCCATTTTTTAAAAAAATTAAAGGGCCATGTGCGCAGGAGCGCACCAACAAGAAATAAGGCTTTTTTAAAAATAAAATAAAATAAAGGGTTCCCTGTTCCCCCCTGCCCCAATTTCCCCCAATGTCTGATGCCCCCTCACTCGCCAGTCCGCTCAGCCCCCTACTCGCCCACTTACTTGCCTGTCCAGTCACCCCCCCTGCTCGCCTGTCCGCTCGCCCCCCCGGCCCCCATCTCTTTCCCCTGCAATCCCTTGCCCCCGGCCCAATGGGCACAGTGCGGCTTCTCCTGGCTACTCACGAGTAAGCCACGTAACTGGGAAAAGCCGCGGAACCTGCTAGACTTTCCGCAGACCCGTGATCAGCCAAGGGCTGTGGAAAAATTGGGCCAAAAGTGGATCCAGTTATCCTGGTTCAAGGAAGGGTTTAGCCCGGCCTGACCCTGGGATCCCCTGTGCGTCATCTGCATGCACAGGGGTGAGCCTGGGTTTCAGCCTGGGCTAAACCCTCGTCTAGCAACGGCCTGTGTCTTGATTTAAGCTCCTCCCTAGAAACATCTGTTGGCCGCTATTGGAAGCAGAATTGCTGGCCAAATGGAGCCTTGGTCTGACCCAATGGGGCTCTCCCAGGCTATTGGGTGTCTTTTAACTGCTGATTGGCCAGCTGATGGAGCAAAGGACTCTGGCCAGATCTACACCTAGCAGGATATAGCACTATGAAAGCGGTATGAAAGCATTATATAAGAGGCAGGAGCCACCCTACTGCTTTATAGCAGTATTGAAGTGCACTGACAACTGTTGGGGCCCACTGACACATGCCAGATACCACTTTCATGATGCTATGTCATGCTTGCTGTGGCTCCTGCCTCTTATATACCGCTTTCAAAGTGCTATATCCTGCTTGGTGTTGATCTGGCCTATGACAGAAAATAGCAAGCTATATAGAAGTGAATAGGAACATTTAGCACGGTCTTCCCTGTTGGCTTACATTGCTATTTTGATCACGTTCCATTATTTCAAAGACAGAAAGATTTGCAAGACTTCTGCCAGAAGTGGCTGTGTCATTACGAAGTAAATATCTCCTCTTTGTCATTCACTTGCAAATCTTGTTTTCCTTCTGAAGAACTATACTACTCATAAACCGAACACCATACTGCAGATCCCTGATTTATTTTCACCATTACAATAGAGCCAGGAATGCTAATTTCATAAGCTGCGGTTCAGATTTTCCTTGGGAACATAAAACTTTCTAGTCTTTTTTGAAGCTTCCAGTTCTCTCTGTTTCTGCCTCTGCTGGCAACAGGATGAAAGCTAAATTGGTGCTCGCGTCCTTTGTGTGTGTCTACGTGTGTGCAGAGAGAGGCATGGAGCCCCCATGCCCCTCTCGGCACAGAGAAAAGGGGGAAAAAATGGGCAGGGGTGGGACTGACATGATATGAGGGAGGAGATAGAGCTTTGGGGGTGAGGCCTCATCCACATGATGTCATCCACCTTGCCAGATTAGCTCAGGAGTCAAATCTGCTCCCCCACATCCCCAAAAGATGCAGCCTTACCCCTAGTGTATATGGAATCCCATTAATATTGCCCCAACAAATGTGTGAGGTAAGATAGGCTGAGAGATAATGACTGTCACAATTTTACAGTGAGTTTGAACCCAAGTAGGGATTTGAACCCATGTCTTCAGTCAAAGCCTAACACTCTAAACACGGCAATGGCCTCTTTTAGAAGTGTGTACTAACCATAAGATTTGACTCAGACCCTGATTTGGTGCTTTGGAAAACAGTCTTAATTTTGCCAAAACCAATTAGGAGGCCATCTGCTTCGATTTGGGGACCGAACCCGTCAAGATTTGGAAATCCAAGGCTTCGTGCCTCCCAATGACTATCATGGGGAATTTTAAAAGAGTATATTTCGGGGACTGTTTATTAGATCTGGAGGAGATCTACAGCAAGAGGATATAATCCTTTTAAAACGTTTTGAAAACTGTATATGGGGTGTGCCCTGGGCCCCAACAGTTGTCACTACTGTTATAAACCATTATAAAGCAGTAGTGTAGATCCTGCCAAGGATGAAATGAGCCTGCCAAATTTCAAATGAATAGCCGCAGAAAGCAAGAACAACCCTTACATTTTGAAAGTATCCATAGAAGGAAACACTTATCACTCTATGTTGTAGACCATTCTTCTGAAAATGGCAGACAATACAGAGGTGATCCTAAGTGGGAAATCTGCAAAGTTTCAGAAGGATAGGTGCAGTGGTTCATGTGGAAAGGGAGTTCTCAAATTTGGAAGCAGTGATTAATTTTCTCCCTTTCTCTTCCCTTCCCTTCTCTCTCCTGCCCCCCCCCCCCTCATGGTTGTTGTTTTTGTGGGAGGGGGGTTGCCCTTTGTATGAAAATGGTGCAAATCATAGGGATATATCAAGGCAAGGATTTTGCAAATTTTCAAAAGGGAAGGTGCAGGTGCTAGAGAATCATGGTGAATCAGTTGAAGACTTCGGACGTAGCTAGGCCTAAGGTTTATCCCATAATTGTCCTGGGGTCAAACCTGTTCATCTAAGTGCCACACAGGGCATCCAGCGCTCAGGCAGGGACGAACTTGGGATGATCCTGGGATAAACCTTAGGTCTAGCTACGGACTTCATCTACACCAAGCAGGATATTGCACTATGAAAGTGGTATATGGTATGTGTCAATGGGCCCCAACAGTTGCCAGTGCACTGCAATAGTGCTATACAGCAGTAGTGTGACTCCTGCCTTTTATATACCGCTTTCATAGTGCATTATCCTGCTTGGTGTAGATTGGGCCTGTGAGGCCTGGTGGCATTGGAAGAATGGCCATTTCATGGTCCCATCCTTGTCCTGCCCTAAAGCACAGTGACTGGACCCCCTAGTAAAATGTGCTCTAGGATTAGGAGAACCTGTCAGTTTCTTGAAACCCTGTCCCTTCCCTCTTGCCCTCCCCTCATCAGCATTTAAAGAAGGAAAGCATAATACACTATTCTAGAGCCAGCCTGTCCACCTTTCTGAAGCTAAATTACATGTGAAGCCTCATGCAGGGTCCACCTTTGGTTTTGGTCACACTGAAGGAAAACTCACTTTGCCTTAGGAGGCACCAGAAATAATTTGAAGGGGCCTGATTTGGCTCAGGCTTAATCAGCACATATTTCTAAACTGCATATATGTGTATTATTTTTTTTTTAAAAAAAAAACCCCAAAAAACTAAGGGTTCAGGGATTTAAATCAAGGCCTGTAAGGCAGCTAAGAAATCAATGTTCCTAATGAGATTATAAAATATCTCCGGATGATGATATCCAAGATGTAGTTTTGTTAGCTATAAGAATCTATGGTTAGATACAAAACCAAACAAAATGCCTGTTGACCTTATGAGGACACTTCAGCAATTGTGGCCACAGTCCAACATATAGATTTGAGCAGACGCAAGCCCATATTGGATTGTCATAGACAAATGGATTGTCTATGTCAATGCAGACTGGTGGAATGATTAATTGAAGAGTTCACTCACCTTCTGAGACCCGGTCAGGAACTGTCAGGCCAAAAGTGGATATGTCTGGCTCTCTGTACCACTAACCCATGTGGTGAGCCAACTGATCAAAGCATCGCCTTAAGCTGGGGTGGGTCATCTTTTTGGCCTCAAGGGCTGCATCTAAAGGGATGGGAGGGGCTGCACATGTACTTTCACATACAGTTCACAAACAACATACAACTCACACATATGCACACTATTACACACTCTCTCACACACCCTGACTCCCAGGAAGAAAAAGAGTGGAGGGAAGGCGGGGGAGAAGAAAGCTCTAGAAATGGACTCTATGGTTCCTGCCATAGAAGCTCCATTCCTAAAGCAAAGGGAGTAGGCAGGAGCCTTCAAGCACTGCTTCCTAGAATATGCCGGTGATGCTCTAGTAATAAGGCTTCGATGGCAGGAAACACAGAGTCCATTCCTAGAGTAGTTTCTTTTTTTTCCTGGGGTCTGCGTAGGACACCAAACAGGGCTTGGATGGGTGCCTGCAGCCCTGCTTTAAACAATAAAGGAAAAACAACTCCCAGTTAGCCGAGTGATTCCTCCCACCCAGGTTGGCCATTGTGCCTCATAAATTGAAAGGATTATAAAAGCTTAATGTTCAAACTGGGACTGTGCCTGGGTAGTGATCACCTTCCCTGAACCTTGCCTACTGGTTCCCATTTGACAGCTGCCTACGGCTCACCTCCAACATGACGAACCCATTATGAATCAGTCCCAGAGCTTTCTGAGATTCATGCCTCATTCACCAAGGGCTCATGGTAACATAAGTCAAAGTACATGTAATTGAAATTAGGGGTGGCTGAACCTGTCAGTTTCACTTCCTCCATTTCTTTTGTAACCTCAAGTTCTTTCCATCCTGTTTATTAAGAAATTTGTGAACAAAATTCTCTCCCATGTGCACTGGCCAAATTCAACAGGTACAGCTATTCCCTGTGTGTAGAGAACCATGCTGTACCTGCCTGCCATGTAGCTGTTAAAGATGAGGAGCCTGCGAGAAAGAAGAGGTGGCAACCCTAATTTGGCACCACAAACCAAATTGAATACACAACTATTCAAACTCAGATTTTTAAGAGGTAAGTGCTCAAAGCTCTAAGCCTGGATGGTTTCACTTCTTCCCACATTCATTAAAACAACAACAACAACAAATTATTGCCATTTTGCTTATGGAAAAAAATTGCGAATTTTGATACGTTCTTCTCCAATAGATCAAAGAAAATTCTCACTCATCCCCATTATAAGACCAATCTCCCTCCACCACCAGGTATACCTGCTACTAGACGTCTCTGTTGCCATGCCTTTTACTCAAAGTTATCTTTACAAATGGAGATAGCATTGGGGAAGACTTCCACCAGCCCATGAGAACTACTTTTCCCATGCTTCCTATTACTACACTTATATTTAATTTTAAAGCAGATGATGATGATGATAATGATGATGATGATGATGATGATGATGATGTTGATGATGATTTTTAACAACAGCATGGAACAATTTTTGAACATTTGATTTCCAACATTTAGAAATTTGATTGGGGTCAGGGACAAAGGCCACATGTAACTCATCACAAGATGGCTGCCACTTTGCTCCTTCCATTTTGCTCCCCACTGGTGTCACCCTATCAGTGGAAATCCACCACGTGCAACCGGCATGGGGAAAATACTCTTCCTCTGGTCATCGGTGGCAGGCTGCTGCCTTTGGTACACTATCAACATCTTCAGGGCATTGGCAAAGAACAGAATGAATTTAATAGGGATAAATGTGAAGTTCTACATTTAGGAAATAGAAACCAAATGCAGAGTTACAAGGTGGGGGATACTTGGCCCAGCAATACACAAATGAGAAGGATCTTGGAATTGTTGTAGATCGCAAGCTGAATATGAGCCAACAGTGCGAAATGGCTGCAAGAGAGGCAAATGCTATTTTGGGCTGCATTAATAGAAGTATAGCTTCCAAATCGCGTGAGGTACTGGTTCCTCTCTATTCGGCCCTAGTCAGGCCTCATCTAGAGTATTGTGTCCAGTTCTGGGCTCCACAATTCAAGAAGGATGCAGACAAGCTGGAGCGTGTTCCGAGGAGGGCAACCAGGATGATCAGGGGTCTAGAAACAAAGCCCTATGAAGAGAGACTGAAACAACTGGGCATGTTTAGCCTGGAGAAGAGAAGATTGAGGGGAAACATGATAGCACTCTTCAAATACTTAAAAGGTTGTGACACAGAGGAGGGCCAGGATCTCTTCTCGATCCTCCCAGAGTGCAGGACATGGAATAATGGGCTCAAGTTAAAGGAAGCCAGATTCCAGCTGGACATCAGGAAAAACTTCCTGACTGTTAGAGCAGTACGACAATGAAACCAGTTACCTAGGGAGGTTGTGGGCTCTCCCACACTAGAGGCCTTCAAGAGGCAGCTGGGCAACCATCTGTCAGGGATGCTTTAGGGTGGATTCCTGCATTGATCAGGGGGTTGGACTCTATGGCCTTGTAGGCCTCTTCCAACTCTGCTATTCTATGATTCTATGATTCGTCTCCCTAAAAATATGTGTTGCTATTTTCCAGAATGGTGGAATTCGAAAGGAACCTCCCCACCAGCCACTGCCCCGTATGTAAAAAAATAATAGTAATTTTCGTATTGCAAAAATGCCTTCTGGACTGCGCTCCAAGCACAGCACCCCAGCGCAAGCCCTACCTATCGAGCCCATTTCCCTTACCTATTAAGGTCCTATTCATTTATCTGAACATGTTCAGATGTTTCTGGTTTAAGTATAACGATACCTTCCACAGTATTTTCAAGACCTGGCTTTCCTTGCTCTCAGAAAGGCCTTTACTGCCCTCCATTTCCAAACAATGCCTACAGCTAACCTGGAGGGGAAATATGAAGGGGCTCCCTATGCCCAGCGGACATGTATTTGTGGTGCGGGGGAGGTGGAAGATGTAGTACGTTACTTGTTACGCTGCTCCTTGTATAACGATATTAGGAATCATTTTCTGGGAGATCTTAAGAACATAAGAAGTGCCATCAGACCAAGGGTCCATCTAGCCCAGCACTCTGTTCACACAGTGGCCAACCAGCCATCGGCCAGGGACCACATGCGTTGGCCCACTGCTAATATTATCTGTGATCAGTTATCAGCTTAAACTTAAGCAATTACAGTCAAGGTTGCAACATTTGTTGCAGCAGCTCAAAAAATCTGCCAAAAGTTTGTAAAGAAATCAGGTGTAGATTGCAGAGGGGACCACCTGCTATAATAGGGTGACCCAGTTGAATTGAAAAGGGAATTTCACCAGGTGTCATTTGTATATATGGGGAACCTGGTGAAATTTCCTCTTCATCACAGCAGTTAAAGCTGCAGGTGCCCTGCCCTCTTTTAAATCTGGTCACTCTAGTATAGCTCCTGCAGCTTTAACTGTTGTGATGGAGAGGCAATTTCACCAGGTGCAACATGCATACAAATGACACCTGCTGACATTCCCTTTTCTATGTAACTGTTAAAGGTACAGGAGCCCTGTCCTCCTTTTCATATGGTCACCCTAGCTATAATGTTCTGTTATCATTGCTATTAGGGTCTGTATCATTTTTTTCAATGGTATAACATTCAGCCTTTTCTCTCAATTTGATTCTTTTATACAAATTCTCTCCTTATGAGTTTGTAAGAATTTTGGCTGTCAGAGGGACATCTTATTCTATTGTTGTGGTTGTAATGGCCTTTGTGCCATAAACAAATAAAATGTATCTATATCAAGTTGTTGTACTTCATTACCTCACCATTGGCTAGGCTGGCTAAGGCTGATGGGAGTTTCAGTCCAACAACATTTGCTTTAAAGAACACTTAAAACTGTAATGATTGGTAAATGTATTGTAAACTAGTAATTATGAACATTATTTCCACAGAATGGATCAAATTCTATGCAAACCATATTTGGCTAAATGTAGAATTTGGTCCCACTAACCTTTTTGCAAAATGAATATTGGTCCATTCAATACACGTGTCTGTAAAAAAAATTTTTTTTTGGAAACATATATTTAATTGTACATTGATTTAGATTTGGCAGGCACTGATAATGAAGTGTGTTGCATTCCTTTTGTGGACTAAAGGATTGCTTTCATTCCCTATGGTTTCTGTCAAGATCAATATTTATTGCATGTCTAGGAAAATAATTTCCTTTTAAAATTCAATTATAAATACAATAGGGTACCATAAGGAGATAACCATTGACTTAATAATTGACTGTGGGATAAGTGTTGTACAAGAACTGTAAAGCGGGGATAATACTATTTTTCGCTGACAGAATTTAGTCTTTAATTTGTTTCGTGAAATGGATGATGAACCCCTCTGAGGTTATGCTGATTTTCAAAATGCATTTATTAGAAGGCAATCTGGGTAGCTTTTATTGATACGTTATCCTGTAATATAGCACCGTAACTTTGAGGTGCCGCCATATTGTATCCTATTAATATAGGTATGAATGATGAACCTCCTTAACATGATCAACACCATGGTCCCAGGCATGTGGAAAGGAAGATGCAGAAGCCAAGGACACCATGCCAATGGCATCCTCAGCCAGTTCCTTGGATCAGCGAGTATCTGGGAGATTCTAGGTGCAATTGTATAAAAACTTCAATGGCAGCCCCCACTTTTTCCAGCAGGACATCCCACTGTCTGTATTCAGACCACCAAGTGCTCATAGGTTGCTCCAGCTTGGATAGGATAAAGGGTCTAGCCTGAGTCAGGATGTGGCTGGAAGGTTCTACATGGGCAAAGGGACCCTAAGGTAGATGCTCTGCCAGAGCGTTGCAGTTCTTATTGAGAGCTGTGGGCTTTCCAGGTGACAGCCTGCAGCAGGAAGGGAGCTGGAAGGGACTAGGTAGATCAGTAGATCAAGGAACTTCAAGGTCCTGCAACCATGCGCAGGGTGTTGTAGGCACTAAAATGCCTTGTAGACACCAACATATCTTGCACGTACAGTCCTTTAAAAAGAGGAAAGCTGAAATGCCACAATCAGCTGCATGGAGTGAGGACTAAATCCATTACTAGTATTTTTGGCTTTTTAAAAAAGACTGCAAGAATTTGGCTCTAAGAGTTGGAATGGGCTGGAATTTTTACAAAGGAAATCTGTTTAAACACACAGTTCCGGTACTTTCTGGTAGAGCGGTCTCAGAAGGTGGTGCTGGGGGACTTCTTTTCCACCCCATGGCCATTAGCCTGTGGAGTGCCTCTATGTTCTATCTTGTCTCCCATGCTTTTTAACATCTACATGAAACCACTGGGGGAAGTCATCAGGAGGTTTGGGCTGAAGTGTCATCAGTATGTGGATGATACTCAACTCTGCCTCTTGTTTCCAGCTGCCACACAGGGGATCCAGTGCTCAGGCAGGGGCGAACCCTGGATGATCCCAGGATAAACCTTAGGTCTAGCTGTGGCCCAAGTATGCAGTTTGGGAGTCGTGGTGGTCTCTAAGCTAACTGGGGAAGCCCAGGTGGCTGTGGTGTCCAGGAGTGCGTTCTACCAGCTTAGGCTGGTACACCAGCTGCGGCCTTATCTGGAGAGGACAGACCTGGCCTCAGATATCTACACACTAGTCATGTCCAGGCTGGGCCACTGTAATGCACTGTATGTAGGGCTGCCTTTGAAGATGGTTCAGAAGCTTCAGCTGGTGCAGAATGCGGCCACCCAAGTATTGGTGGGGCAAGGCAATTTGACCCCATAATGCATATACTTTGCCAGCTGCACTGGTTACCTGTGTGTTTCTCAGCCCAATTCAAAGTGTTGGTTTTGAAATGGGACCAAGTTACTTGAAGGACTGCCTTCACCCATATCAGCCTGCCAGCACTTTAGGATGAGAAAGAGAGCCCCTTCTCATTTGCCCACCTGTGAGGGCAATTAGGTGGGTGTCCACATGGCCTTCTCTGCAGTGGCCCCAAACCTCTGTAACAAGCTTCCATTGGAGGTCCTCCATGCACCTTCCTTGCAGACTTTTGAGAAGGCCTTAAAAATGTTTTATTTTACCATGGCCGTCACATGATGAGTATTGTTATTATTATTGCTGCTATTGTTATTCCTGCTGGTTTCATTGTAGATTTTATTGTTATAATTGTTGTTTTATTGCTTTTAATACTTTTAATACTTTATTGTTTTTAATATTTTATGTATTTTATTGTTGTAAGCAGCCTTGTGAGGGTTGCTGCTCTGAAAGGAGGCCAAGAAATGTTTTAAGGACATAAATAGTAAATAATACCGGCTCAAGTTTCTTGAGGGCCCTTGGGCAAGGCATCTTCAATGCCTCCCCTCCCTCACTGAGTGCACCTTCTCACTGCATTGTCACAATTAACAGCTATTGCTCTTCATCCTCATCATTGCTCCTGTTAGGGAAAAATAACTGATTTCCCACTTCTCCCTTCGTCTATCTCTCCCCTTCTCTTCTTCTCTCCAAAACCCTCCTTCCCCACCCCGAAATACCATGCAGAATAAACCCAGGTAGGGAAGAAAAAGCCCCATTTACCTATTGAGGTAAGGTCACTTATTCAGGTGTAAGGGACAAGCCCTGGCCGCTGGTTAAATCGCCAGGCACTTGCTTGCGCAGCTGGCATACACACACGTACCTCTTTTCCTTTCCCCACAGCTCCGCAGGAAACCAGGGAGAGAAATAAGAGGTGGGAAGCCTGCTCATCGAAAGGAATGTCAAGCGCCATTTTTGAGGGCTGGGGGCTTCTTCTTCACCTTCCTTTCCACATGCTCCAGCGGGAATTTGGGAAGGGACAGTGAATACTGATTGGATGGAAGGGAAAGTATCTGCCACATAGGCAAGGTGGGACAGGAATGTCCCAGGGGACATTGCGAAGGGGGGAACCAGGGAGGGAGTGGTGGATTAGATAAAGACAATGGAATATGTGACAGGAATGTCCCAGGATTCATTGCTAAGGGAATCATGTGATAATGGAGTTTTGCAAGGTCAACAGGGTCTCTCCCCATCTGGGCATGTCAGGAAATCAGGGAGGAGGATCAGCTGTGACAATTTGAGCTAACAACCAATTGTATGTGTAAAATATTTCCCTCTGTATAAAATGAAAAGTAAACTTCTGTTCCGGGCCCTTTTTCCTCTACATTGGCAAGGGAGAGGGACCTTTGCGGGAAGATATTTTTGGTACCTGAGGTGGAAAATAAACCTTCTTTTTGAAACTGCATCTGGATGCCTTTTTTATATGATTTAATTGGGTTGTAATCCACAATTTTTGTAACACTACCACTTGCTTGCCATGGAGCAAATGGGCAGAGGCATTACTTCACCTCCTTTTCTACACCACTGTTATCTGGGCCAGGGCAAGAGGCAGGTGAACAAGCAGGTTGTAATGGTGAAGAGAAGCAACTCCAGGGGGATCTTGTCAGAGGTCTCCTGCTGGAGTATGGGTCCTCAGCAGGTGCCTGACCATGCCTACCTTTGATGTCAGCCCTGTTAGTAATTCTCAAACGGTGCCCCCCCCCAACCCTCTCTTCCTGGGGTGCATGAAATTCCAAGGAAGGATAGACTCCTAGGGCATATGACGCTTTCCCCCACACCCACACATTCCAACCAAGTTCTGGGTTTGGTGAATATCTTCTGGCAGAGGGCCCTCAATGATCTTGGTTTTGTGGAGGTCACTTTGACTGCCCCGCTCCATCATCTTAATATAGATTTGGAACTCAGAATTCATTGGGACTTTGTTATTTTGTTTCTCTGTATTGGTTTAAAGGGGGGTGGGAATAGGAGATATCTTGGTATTCCTGTCACAATACTAGTGTGGGATTTCTATCTCGATCTATTCCACAGATTCTCACTGGCAGCAGTAGCCTGTAAAGATTCCTAGGCATCCAACCTCTAGAAAATAATTTTCATCATTAATAAATAAATAAATAAATAAATAAATCCCCAAACCTTTTATGTTTTGTTTTTGTTTTTTTGGTCTTTTGAAGATATGTGTTTGAAAATGACACAGGGACAAAGTGAACTGAAGTACTGTGCCATCTGTTCTGCTGAAAGTCTTCACACCGGAGAGGGTTTAAGATGGAATTTCTGTTGCTTTTAATTGCCTTGCTTTCATGGGATTATTTATGTTAATCTTCTAAAAGAGATGCCCAACTCCCATCAGTATACATGGCAGCAATGCAGATATTAAGGGTGAAAGAGAATCATGTTATAGTGATGTACTTTTACATAGATATTCCATAAAACTAACTGTACTATGCATTGAAGCAACCATCTGTGCAGTTCCGAAGCGACTGGTTTCAAAATTTATCACTAGAAGTCCACAGGACCAAATTTGAGTTTGGTTTGCAGTTTTGAAGTATTATTTTCTGATTTCTAAGACCCAAAATACATGTTACTTTAAAGATGCAGGTACATCTTTTTTCCCCTTTCTATTTTGATCTAGGTAAGCCCAGGGGTTTGATCCAGATTGGAACCCTAGTGTGGGAGGTAGGGAGGCTTCAACCCAGAAGTGTTGAATCTTAGGCCCAGCTTTAGTCCTACTCTGGACCCATGCTCCTTCCCCGTGTCACCAAGTGGTTCCCATTTTCCGCCCAATTGCTAGTCATTGGGTGGTTTCCTGGATTTTGCCTCTCCCTTCTAAAAGCTTAAAATAGCACACCTAAAGCTTAGAGTCTTAAACTAGGAATGTTGAAGAACTCCGCAACAGAATAAAATGAATTTAAATTACTATCAATCTGACCTGTGAATTCCGGAACGGACCATCTTTTTCCAAGTTGCAGGGATTCCCCAGACTTGCGGACCATTTTTTTTAAAAAAAAAAACTTTCCAGAACTTTATACAAATTTTGTCGAAGACAAATAAGTAAAATAATAATAATAATAATAAAAAACTGCCAAAAATACGTATTTCCCCCATAGTCTAAAGCATGAACATGCACATCGTGGGGGGATTTGCACATTTCTGTGAGGGCGAATGTGTGCAAATGCAAATTTGCACACATTCGGGAAATTGGGAAAAACCCAATTCTGTCAATGAGCAGACAACAGAATGAAAAGTACTTGCCAATCCACGAAACGCAGACAGAACGATTTTCACAAATGTGTACATCCCTACTTTGAACTATCCTTGGGGCGTGTGTGTGTTATTGTATTTTTATGTATTAGTACTCTATATAACACTTAATATAATACTATGCCCTATGTCTTCAGCCCTGCTCACCACCAGCCCTGACTCTGTCCCTTGAGCTGAAGGAGGTTTGAGGCCCAGCTTTAACCACTTCACCACATACACACATCCCATAGCCCCAGTCCAGACTAGGAGCCCCAAACCTGATTTTTTTTTTAAAAAAAAGGCAAAATAGTGATTTCCTTGCTTTAATAGATCACTTTTTAATATAAATTGTTGGTGCAAAGGTCCAATCCCATTTGGAAATGCAGTGGGTGAGAAAGTTAGAGCCTGATTCTCATACTAGGAATGTGTAGAACATTTTTTTTTTTTTTTGGTAAACTAAGGGCTGAGATTCGTAACCAAATAAGCAATAGGATATAAAAAACACAGTCCGTAGCTAGACCTAAAGTTTATCCCAGGATCATCCCGGGTTCGTCCCTGCCTGAGCGCTGGATGCCCTGTGTGTCACCTAGGTGAACAGGTTTGACCCCAGGACAATCCTGGGATAAACCTTAGGTCTAGCTACGGCCTCAGTGAGGGCATTGAAGGTCAATTTGATAAGAGGAAAACAGCAAAAACCAGGACTATTCTATGTTGCTCATAAAGATGCATATTGTCAAGAATACACAAAAAGCTCATGTACACGTGTGTATTTTCATAACAAACTTATGAAACTTATGACTAAAGAATCAGTTCTAATATATTTAATATCTGGCACCCTCTCAATTGGAGGGCTGCATGTGAAATTGATTTTTGAAAAAGGGCTTGCTTTGCCTGTTTAGACATCCCAAAGATATTGCAGTGCTTCTGGAAGTGCTACACAAAATTATAATGAATTCTTGTAATTAGTTCTATAACATTTACAAAAGCACATACATTTTGTTTATTGATGTGTCTTGGTGGGTGCACATTGATTGATTTCCTTTTGAAGCATGACTATGGTCACAGTCAGATTTCCTTCTGAAATATATTTATTATCTGAATTCTCATGCTTTCAGTTGGACTTAAAATGAATAGCAAATATGTCTGGTCAAAGTGGTCGTGCAAAAGTTTCTAATATAAATGTAGTTCCAAGATGTTTTAAATGGGGGGGAAAATAAATTGTGCTATTCTTGATTATCAATGAACCAGACTGGGATATTGCCCCATTTAGCCAGGCTTTTTTGTCCCAATGTCATAACTTTACACTTGGTTACACTGAAGCACGTACACCATTTCAATACCCAATCTGCCAGTTTGGAGAGATCTTTCTGGAGCCTGTTGCAATCCTTTGTTGTTGTTTTTAGTTGCCCTAAATAATTCAGTATTACCAGCAAACCTGGCCACCTCATTGCTCACCCCTAATTCCAGATCAAAGGTCCTAATACAGATCTTTGGGGGACCCCACTATTTACATCCCTCCATTGTGAGAACTGACCATATATTCCTTCTCTCTGCTTTCTGTTCTTTAACCAGAGAACCTCTCATTTTATTCCATGACTGTTAAGGTTGCTCAGGAGTCTTTTGGTGGGGGACTTTGTCAAAAGCCTTTCCAAAGTTCAAGTTAATGTTGTCTACAGAAAAACCCAGATTACATGTTTACTAACATCCAGTGTAGTTGGTTTCCTAACCCAAAGTGCCTCCTGTCTGGATTAAGTTTCATTTGGTTTGCCCTGAGACTTGGAGCTGTGAAACTGCCCCAAGAGTGTCATAGCTTCCCAGAGGTGAATGAAAGATAGAGCTGAGTGTCCTCCCCATATGGATGACATCTCAGCCCAAACCTCTGGCTGACTTCCTCCAGCAGTTTCATGTATTATAAAGCATAGGGGACAAATGGAAGCTTACACCAGTGTAAGTTATCCACCAGGGTCACCAAGATTATTTCTGTCTCAAAACCGGATTTAATCAGCATCTAATTCTGCCTGGAATTTGGAAACTCTGACAGTTTGTAAAACTGGACCCTGGGTGATAATTATCCCAGGCAATTAGATCTAAACTTTTAAAAGAAAGAAAGAAAGAAAGAAAGAAAGAAAGGTTGGTTTCACTACTGCCTCCTCCAGGGCAGTGGGGTCCATTCCATCTGTGAAAGATGTAGGTTTTCCAGCTGTATTAAATGTGCTACTTTTGAAGTGACTCTCACATTTGGGGTACATTTAGCACAGCCCTAGGAACAGGAGTGAAACCATAGTGGTTTTATTGCTAGCTGTTTCATCTTTTAAAAATTTGATAGATTCTCAGGGCAAACTACATACATGCATCTGCCTGGAAATAATCTTGACAGCATCCCTGTAATTCTCTGAATGGTCAACTTAGAATTGTGATCATTTTCCCTCTCATTTCCTCATTAGTCAGATCAGTGAGTACATCTGCTATTCTCTTGTAACTCAGTAGGTGAGATATCAGTATTTTATGCTTAATTTGCATTGGATTTGATAAAATAAAAAAAGCTGTAGTGTGCCACCTGGAAACAAAGAGCCCAAATTTAGAGCATTGTTCTGAGTTCCTAATCAACACAACTGAGTAGCAGTGAACAGACCTGTGTTGACGATATTTGGAAATGGACTGCTGGTTTTCCTTCAAGAGGAAGCTTTCTGATGCCGTTCATCAGTTCAAGAAAGACATATTCAGAGATGCTTAAGGGAATAATCTGAAAAACACTTAGCAGACTTATCTTTGAGTAAACGTGCATTAGAATAGATTGTTTGCCCAATGGAAATCAAAACTTTAGACCAGGGGTGGGCAACATGTGGTCCTCCAGATGTTTTGGTCTACAAGTCCCATCAAATTTGGCCAGTGGTAAGGGATCATATAAATTATAGGACAAAACATCTGGAGGTTTACAAGTTCCCTGCTTTAGAAACGTACTTGAGACCTTTTCTGATTGAACTAGAAATTATTACTTATCTTAGATTATGAACTGGAAACTCCACCTTCTCTCATTATTACTTCTAAATTTTATGGGTTGTAACCAGATTTATTCATACTTAGACCTCCCTTCCGTTCTTCCAAATGAGAGATATATCCCACCGCCATTGAATAAATATGGAAACCCTAAAGAATTAAACCTTATTCAGGCATTATATCTCAGTATATTAAATGCATGAAGAGAGGGAGTGCATTAATGCCATCCATCTCCTCATGAATTTCCATTGCCCTCTACTCATGATACTTTCCAATAATAATAAGAACAATATTAATAATAATATATTTATTTGTTTGTTACCCGCCTCTCCCTCTGGATCAAAGCGGGGTACAACACAAATGCAAACACCATAAAATACATACAGTATAACTGATTAAAACATTTTAAACTAATAAGCAACACATTATTAAAAAGGCATCTTAAAATTCAACTGCATAGGCCTGCCAGAAGAGATCAGTCTTTATGGCTTTCTTAAATTCCGGAAGACTGTTAAGTTGATGAAACTCTCCTGGCAAGCCATTCCACAAACAGAGCGGCAGAGGAAAAGGTCCTCTGGGTGACAGCTGTTTTTTGTTGGCTGGAGTAAATTCTTCCCGGAGGACCTGAGTGTGTGGGGCGGATTGTATGGGAGAAGGCGATCCCGCAGGTAGCCTGGACCCAAACCATATAGGGCTTTAAAGGTAATAACCAACACTTTATACTTCGTCCGGAAACTAATTGGCAGCCAGTGAAGAGATTTTAAAACTGGTGTAATGTGGTAAAGTGAAAAGGAAAGTATCATGTATTCGTGGAAGGGTCTCCATGTGATTTGGGATGCTGATTTTCCAGTGTTCTACATCACGTGGAGACTCTCCACAGGCAGAGGAAGCTTCCCTCTTCAAAAAGTCATGCTCCATGAGTTGAGGGTGATGGAAGCATACACTCTCTCCTCATGCGTTTACTGTACCAAGATGTAGAACAACTGAATTGGGTTTCAGCTGAAGCAGAATGTTTAATCTCTAGCATAAATCCAAAAGGTTTGATCAGTAAATTGTAATCATTACTCTCAAAAATGGAAATTAGTCATTTTAATTCTGAGCGCTAGTGGGTAAAGGATACGGGGGAGAATATAACTGAGGAGGATTGATCGTAGTTATATAAAAATGTGCCAAAAATTATGCTGTATCCCCCTAGAGGAAAGTTTTTATAAGATTCATTTTCATTGGAACTTGACTTCAAACCATTTGGAACACATTTATAATCTCCAGTAGGAGAAATGTTAGAGATGTTAGGCTCTAAGAGCAGATCTTATACTTCTTTTTTTCCCCCATCATCCATTTATTCACCCTGTTTGAGAAGAAACTTTGGAAATAATGAAAGGAAGCTGCTTAACTTGGCTATTTAAAAGGTCTGGTCTTAGAAGATCTTGAACTGCTTACAGATCTGTTACTCTCATGTAGACAACCCATTGGTACTCATTGGAAGAGTAAAAACTCATATATCAAATAGTACCTTTCAAAAACTTAACTCACATACTATAGACAAGCTAAGGAAACACAAAATAGAGCACTGCAAGTGACAATATTTGGCTCCAAAACTAATTTAGAACTAGGAACATGCTAATGTCCCCCAGACCAGAACACTCAGGGTGACCTTGAGATAGAAAACAAAATCAAGAGACTGGAGCCACTTGGCTATGAGGAAAGGTTACAGTAGCTGGGATTGTTTAGCTTAAAAAGTAGGCAAGTAAGGCGAGACATGATAGAGGTGTCCAAAATTACGCGTGGTGTGGAGAAAGTGGATAGGGATGCATTTTCCTCTGTCTATGAGAACACTAAGACCTGGGGTCATTCCATGAAGTTGATTGGTGGAGGATTCAGGACAGATAAAAGGAAGTACTTCTACACACAGTACATAGTTAAACTATGGCATTTGCAACCACAAGATGTAATGATAGCCACTGATGTGATTGGTTATAAAAGGGGATTGGACAAATTCCTGAAGGATAAGGCTATCAATGGCTACTAGTCCTAACGGCTATGTGCTACCTCCAGTAACAGAGTCAGTATGCCTGTGTTCACTAGTTGCTGGGGGACATGGGGCAGGCAGTTGGCCACTGTGTGAAGAGAATGCTGGACTTGATGGTTTGATCCAGCATGGCTCTTCTTATGTACAGATAGATTCATAGAGAAATTTTGTCTGTTTATAAATCACTGGAATAACCGATATCGTAATGTCTATTATTTTCTCTTATTTAATTAACTCATTAAAATATTCTTTCTTACCTTCCTGACTTAGAGCATTAATGTCAATGATGAGCTTCTCTAAATGAGTGATTCATTGCACACTCATGATTGGGCACTCAGAGATGTTTGTTGGTCCATTACACATTGTCATCAAAGTCCAGGACGTCTCCTGCGCTATCCCATGAAAATCTTGCTTTTTTTAAAAAAAACCAGAGATAAAGTGGTATTATATGACACTGGATGGCATTGTCTTATTAAACTCAATGGAGTCTTTCTAGGAAGGGAAGTTTTCAATTCAAAATCACATCGTCACGTGTAAAGAACTATGTCATCATGGCAGGAAGATTGCAGAGGATGAAAGCTCTATGCTGCTGGATTTTTCGTGTATGAAGAGAAGCTCTATGTTGCAATAGCAGAAGGGACCTCTAACATAATGCCAATAGTCTTAGCTGGTGCAATGGGCTTCCTGGGAAATCCCCGCATGCTTGCTAATGCTATTTGCATTGTACTTGAGGTCCCTTATGCTAGTGCAATGTAATTAGTGTAGGTCTCACATCAACTTGGATACTGCCCTTAATTGCTTTGTATTTCTCAATATATCTGTATTTGCATACTTATGTTGGTATTTAATCATTATTATCCTTGCTCTCTTTTAACAGCATATTTTGCAATATTTTGATAATAAAGAGTAGTTTCAAAACATAAATAAACGGGTTCGGTCCTGAATTAGTCATTCTCATTCCTAGAGCTGACCCACTGAAATCAAAAGGAGTTGCCATGATTCATTAATTTCAATGGAGCTACTCTAAGTGTAACTAAGTCTGGAGCCAACCCAATTATTTTCCCCATAATACTTGGGAAGGAGATGAGTAGGGCAGTAGATTTGGGCTCTTCTTCAGCCACTCCATGAGGCCACCTACAGGTATGAGGTGCCCAATCCAGAAAAAAAGCATTAATTAAACAGTTTCCAATTAAATTAATGGGAGAAGTTATAGGCCAAACTTTCTTTGGACTGGAGCCACTAAATTCAATGGGTTGGATCCAGATTTGCTCTGGATCGATTGCGCTCCAGAAATGGACTTTCCCACCCACCCCTTCCCACAGCAGCCTCTTTACCCTCTTGAAAATGCTGCACAGGGAGTCAGAAGACCCTGCTGAATGGGGCAGCTTACTTCCAAGATTAGGGCCATAGCTAGACCTAAGGTTTATTCCTGGATCATCCAGGAGTCAAACCTGTTCACCTAGGTGACACACAGGGGATCCAGTGCTCAGGCAGGGGCGAACCCTGGATGATCCCAGGATAAACCTTAGGTCTAGCTGTGGCCTGGGTGGGGAGACGTTCCACAGGTGCAGCCCTTCGTCTTGCAGAAGGCAGATCCTGGATTCAACCCAGAGGGACTTGCATGTGTTTTGTTTGCAAGTCTAAAAGGAGAACTGATGCACTGCTCTATGACCCCAGTCATAAACCTTGATGCCTGGATATCTGCTCACAACACTGGAATAACATCTTAGCATAAGAGCATGTTTCATTAACATCAAACCGGTGCTTTACTTATCATGCCCCTCTTAAACATCGACTGATGCAGCAGTTGCTTGTTTGCTGGCACAGCAAGTTTTAAGCTTTGGCAAAAAGGCTATAAAAACCTTATTGTAAGCAGCACTTTGTGTTACGTTAGCTGGCGCACCAATGCTTGCAGTAAACAACTGCTCGCATACGTCGAGTTCATTGTCAAGAGACAATTTAGGTTTTCAAAATGAACAGCTGTTATTTAATAGGACACTAACAATAGAGAAGGTGGTGTAAAATATGCAAATGTTTAAGAAATAAAGTCTCTGCTTCATGTAGCAACAGAAGAACATGTACACGTATATACACCAATTGCTGGGGAACGCAACAGGGAGGGTGCTGTTGCACCCATGTCCTACTTGCGGAATTCACATAGGCCACTGGTGGGCCACGGGGCAAACAGAACGTTGGACAAGATGGAACCTTGGTTTGATCTTGCTTGACTATTCTTACGTTCTTAAGAAATATTTGTTTACTCTCTGTGAATTATCCTTCTCTAAAAGTTGATTTGATCATTTTGTCTAATACTGAACTGGGGTGGCCAAGTACCTATCAGTCTGGAAGTGAAGCAGGGCCACCTAAAATAAGGTAGTGAGCTGTTAAACCCTTTTTGCACTTTGAGGTTTTATGGTCCTGTTAATATTCTTGTATAATTTATTACGTGTGATATTTATTCTAACCATATCACTGTGCTTTAATTTACACTTTATACATCCCTGGGATAATTTTTTTTAATGAAAGGTGGTATACAAATACTATAAATTAATAAAATACACAGAAACACAGTTATATTTTAAAATGCACTCCTTAATGCATACGTTATGTGCATTTCAAAAAATGCATACGAATTTCCATATGGTTTTTTAAACAACAACCCAAGGCCATTCAGAAATGGTACATAAGAAACTTGACCTTACCCCAACAATCTTAGCAAGACTGAGGCCTTAACTAGACCTAAGGTTTATCCTGGAATTGTCCCGGAGGTGTCCCTGCCTGCTCCTAGGATCCCCTGTGTGTCATTTACATGAACAGGGACGATCCCAGGATAAACCTTAGGTCTAGCTAAGGCCTGAGACTGACAGATCTGTTCATCCATAGTTTAGAGGGTAGATTCAACAGGAAACTCCCATGTTGAATCACTTGGGGTCAAACTAAATGCTCTGCAAAGCTCTGCTGTGTGTGATTGACTTATTTACTTCAGTGTAAACACACACTGCCCCTCTTTAGATCAGGACTACTGCGCCAATTCGGATGAGGGCAAATGGTGCTCCAGGGATTTCAGCTTTCCCCTGGTTTTCATCCAAAAATGCAACCACCTCCACACCAGAGAAAAAGGAGGAAAGCGGGAGGGGGGGGGGGACAAACAAAATGTTTCCATTTGAAGCTTCTGTAGGAGTTTCCTGCTTTATTTCTGCAGCAAAGTACAACTTTTTCTTCGCTTCTTTTCAAAAAAGAAAAAGGAAAGGGGTCTGTGGGGGCACACAGGGGGGCTGCATGTGGTCCATGGGCCATGTGTAGCCCACTCCTGTTGTGCCCTGAGCAACCAGGCTCTGCCCCAGACACATCAAGTTCAGTCTATCCCACCACCCCAGCTCCATTCCATCTCACCTTTTCATACTTCATCACCTGAACTATGAGAAGCCACCCCATAGCATTCAGGCTCTGCCCACAGAGTCTCAGGATCTGGACCTCAAGGGACTTGGCAAACCTGTGCTCCTCTGGACTGAACTTTGCAGGGTGAAAAAGCCTGAATGTTAGTATGCAAAAGGCTTTCTCTGTTTACTTGGAAAGTAGGACGAAAAAGGAAGATGCTTCTCTGTAAATGGCCAAAGGCTATTTAAGAACATGAGCACAACTGTATTTCTGACAATGGAGCCTGGCTAGAGGCCTCCAGCCAAGAATTTGGTGGATTATTTCAAATCAACGCGCAGGCTTCGGCCTTCAAATCAAAATGCAACTCCTGGCATCTGCAGTTCTCTTCTCAACTCAATTCTCCCCCTTCCAATCCTCCTTTCCTTAGTCCCCCAACCTCAGCTACCCCTTAGGCTTTCCTTCCTTATTTCTAACCTGCACTTCTGTGACATTTGGGCTAGTTGCACTGTGCCAGAAATGTCTTCGCCATTTTTATATAGAACTCTCATTCAATTTGCTAGAAAATAAATTGCTTTTGAAAAGAAATTCCAACAAGAAGACAATTTTGGAGAAATTTTCATGGGTTGGGGTTGGGGCTCTTGTACTTATTTCACTTATTAGGTGGGCTGAGGAGTGAGTGTGTGATTGTTCTGTCTTTCATAGTACAATCATCTCTCCAGCAGCCTATATGGTCTTCGGTTCCCCACATTTCAATTAAAGCCCAGGGGAAATCATCATAAGGCAATAGTAGGGTGACCAGATGACCAGGAAAACCCCGGAGACCTCAGGAAAAATGGGGGTCTCTGGTGCAACTGGGGCTGGGCCCCAATTTACTGGGGAAAAGATGTGTTCCCGGACTTCTGATTGAGCCAAGCAAGAAGAAGGCCTGGATTGGCACTGGGAGGGCCTAGTACGACACACAAGAAAATATGTATGCATGTTTTAAAATTTTAAGCTATAACATTTTAGAATGTTTAAATCTATAAACTGGCTGTGGTACTTGTAGTTGTTTGTTTCATTTTTGGAGTGTTGTATCATGCATATCTCATCACCTGCATATCAGCTGTGTTATCACCACCATTGTTGTTGTTGTACAAATTTTATGAACCACCTACACTAAATAAATGTCACAGCCAGTGGTCTTCAACTGGTCCAGACCTGAGACCCACTTCGGACTCCCAACCTGCAACATGGGGCCCACTTACACAATTTCCTCCATGCCCAACATGGCGGCAACAGCTTTGCCATGACCCATCTGGATGGATCTCACTGCCCACTTTTGGGGCACAAACCATCAGTTGAAGAGCACTGGGCTAAGCAATGTCCAAAAGAAGTCGCCATACAGAGGATGGGATTACCTTCCTTAACTTCCTGAGAATGCCTGTTGGAAAAGGTATGTTTTCAGTAGGTGCCCAAAAACCCAGAACAGTTGGCACTGGCCTAATTTCTAGTGGTTGGGATTTCAAGAGAAGGAGCATTACAATATTAAAGGCCGTATTTGGAGCCTTGATGGATAAGATATCCAAAATTTTGGGTACTACCAGAAGGTATCTCCTGATAAGCACAGCAACCAAGGATAGAGATCAAGTAATTTCCTAAACATTCTGAGTGGTTTAAGGCTTTGTAAATTAGTACCAAAACTTTAATACCTGTTACTGCTTTGCAATATAGATTGGGTAATTTGGATGAAGATATCCTCAGACATCTTTCCTTGTTTGTTCACAAATTTCAGGAAGAAGAGTGCGCATTAAGTTCTTTACTTATAATCCTCTTGACAAGATGGGATAGATGGGTAAATAAGTAAAGACTTATAATTGGATTTTCATTTCATATTACACAAATCTATTTACTATTGTTTAATATCCCTGGCAATGGCAAGGAGCAGATGTTTAGACTCTTGAGTGAAGGAGGATGCCTGCAGAGGCTATTTCGCCTCTCCCCCCTTTTAAAGGCATTTCTTTAAAGGAACACCATTATTATTATTATTACTATTATTATTATTAACAATATTTATATACCGTTCAATTATCTAACACTGATTCCAGAGCGGTGAACATAGCCTTAGCTAGACCTACCTTTCGTTCCATGATGGAGGAGGGAAGATGTCGCATTGTGATTAACATGAGATCCCTCCTCCGTTTACACGTGAGGCACGATGACCTCAGGAACAGAGGCGTTGCGCCTGCCATTTTTAATTTTTAAAGAGGATGGAGCGCACGAACACTCGTGCGCTGAAGGTAAGGTTTTTTTAAATTTAATTTAGTTTCTCCGCTCCCCCCATCCTAACCCTGATGGGCGCAGCTCCTGGCTCCGGGCAAGGAATTGCGCAGAGCCGGTTCAAACCGCGGAAATGGGCCACACGCTCAGCCCGAGACTGTGGAAAATTGGGCCCAAAGGGGAGGGCTCTATCCCGGGGCAAGAGAGGGATGATCCCAGATAAGGGAGGGATAAAGCCTGGTCTAGCTAAGGCCATAGCTTTAAACAGTAAAAGAAAAAAAGTTTTTAAAAAGCAAATTAAAATTGTTCAATTTAAAAACAAAGCAACCAGAAAAACAGTGGCTAGTCAGTTGAGGAAGGCTTCTCGAAACAGAGTTGTTTTCAGGAGGCAATGGAAGCAGCCTAGTATTGGCACCTGCCTGACCTTCAGCGGAAGAGTTCCACAGAGAAGGGGGCACGTGGAACCACCAGGAGTGTGCCCTCTGACGACCTCAGTGATCAGGCAGGTTGGTAAGGGAGAAGGCACTCTCTCAACACATGAAGAATAAAGCATGATTTGAAGGAGGTTTGCATTCTTTCACATCAGCCTACATGAACTCTTCATTCCTTCAGCCTTTCTACATGAGGCGTTTATACACACTCATGATTCCTCCCTCGCAATTGTTTGTGGATGCTTTACATGATGCTGAAATCCCCCCAGGGCCTTTCCCGTACTTTGCAACCAATATTGTGTTTTGAAGGAAGTCTTGTATTTCTGTGAATGGCAGCATGAAACCTGGGTGTATTTGCACAATTCCACTATAGCACAGCACCACCTAATGGTAGTGTACTGGAACATATAGAAAGCCAGAGAAAGAAAAACTCTGAGGAAAAAACACACATGTAAAGGAGCCAATTTTAATCCCACAAAGAATCTGAAAGCAGAAGACTCAGTAAATTAGTGGTTAAAAGACTCATGTAGAAAAGCCCTCTATTTAAAGCCCTCCTCTAGATCCCCTTACGATTTGAAGTGAATGGATGTTGAATGGGGAGAAGGCCTTCTTGGTCTTGGTGCCTCATATCTGGACTATCACGGCGCCAGTCCTTTTCCAGCTTCACTGGCTGCCAGTCCAGGTCCGGGCCTGATTCAAAGTGCTGGTATTAACATTTAAAGCCCTAAACGGCTTGGGGCCAGGCTATCTGAAGGAACGCCTCCTCCCATATGTACCTGCCTGGACCCTAAGGTCATCCTCAGGGGTCCTTCTCCGCGAGCCCCTGCCAAAGGAAGTGAGGCAGGTGGCTACTAGGAGGAGGGCCTTCTCTGCTGTGGCACCCTGGCTGTGGAATGAGCTTCCTAAGGAGGTTCGCTTGGCACCTACATTATATGCCTTCAGATGCCAGGTTAAGACCTTTTTATTCTCCCAGCATTTTAACAGTCTATAAATAAATTCTAACTTGGTGTTTTAAATTTGTAATTTTGCATTGCTGCTCTTTTTATCTGGTTGAGCTTTTATATTGTATTTTATATTATGGTTTTATACTGTTGTTTTATACTTTGAATTGTCTTAATTTTGTAAACCGCCCAGAGAGCTTCGGCTATTGGGTGGTATAGAAATGCAATAAATAAATAAATAAATAAATAAATAAATAAATCCTACTCAGATGAGCTCACCTGATACCAACTTTGATGTCTTTCCAGAACCAGGTGAAGACTTTTTTATTTGCACCAGGGGATTGCTGTGTTCTGGCAACAGTTTATTGGCTCTCCTGTCCTTTTAAGTCAGGGGTGCAGAACATCAGTACCACAGGTCAGACCTGGCCCACTGAGATCCCAATCTGGGCCTCTGAAGTTCCCCAGATGGCTGCAAATTCTGAGCTTTGCTCAGCTCTAAAAGATATCCAGGACGTTATTGTCCTATTAATGGATGTTTATAAGGCTGGAGGTTGTCCTGGGAGAGATGGATTTGTAGTCTATGCTAGTTGAACTAATCAGAGATTCATGATAAATATAATTTGTCCCATGGCCCTGCAATGTATTACATGGTTATCATTTAGCACATCGCTGGTACTGAGGGCTGTACATGTAGTACATTGCAAAGTGCTGTGATAAACTGCACATTCACATGATAAATGACATTTTCACACACCTTGTACTAATCTGTGCTTGCGATATTAAATGATAATTTCAAAGTGTTCTCTTTCCTTCCACCACTCCACCCTTTCTTTCTATCTTTCTGCTTCTCCCAGAATCTCTATGCAACCAAATAGTTCTTCCGTTTCACAGCCCTCATAAATCTCACCGCCCTCCATTCTCTGGTGTTCTTAGCTTGGGCATAACAACTGAAGAATGTGATTATCCCAGAAAACCCATTGAAATGAATGGGTCTTATACAAATTGATATGGACTTGCTACCTCCAATTTTTGTAAACCGCCCAGAGAGCTTCAGCTATGGGGCAGTATATAAATGTAATAATAATAATAATAATAATAATAATAATAATAATAATAATAATAATATATTTGTTACCCGCCTCTCCCTCTGGATTGAGGTGGGGTACAACAAAAAGAAAATGTCCTCTGGGTAATAGTTGTCAGCCTTGTTTTTGTTGGCTGAAGTAAATTCTTCCCAGAGGACCTGAGTGTGCGGGGCGGATTGTACAGGAGAAGGCAATCCCACAGGTAGCCTGGACCCAAACCATGTAGGGCTTTAAAGGTGACGACCAACACTTTATACTTATAATAAGATGATAATAATAATAATAATAATAATAATAATAATAATAATAATAATAATAATAATAATTTATTTCTTACCTGCCTCTCCCTTTGGATCAAGGCGGGGAACAAAATTAGAACAGGAATCAATACATCTTAAAAAATTCTTGTTTTTATATTGATCTGGATAGGCCTGCTGGAAAAGGCTAGTCTTTAAAGCTGCCTTAAAATCACACAGAGAGTTAATTTTACGAATCTCCTCCGGCAGGCCATTCCATAATCTGGGGGCGACAGAAGAAAAGGTCCTTTAGGAAATTGATGTCAGCCTAGTTTTGGCTGACTGAAGTAAGTTCACCCCAGAGGACCTGAGTGTGTGGGGAGAAGGCGATCCCACAGGTAACCTGGACCCAAACCATTTAGGGCTTTAAAGGTAATGACCAACACTTTGTACTTTGCCCGGAAACTAATTGGCAGGCAGTGGAGTGATTTTAATGTTGGGGTAATATGCTCACCCCTAGGTGTACCGGTGACCAACCCGGCTGCCATATTTTGAACTAGTCGAAGTTTCCGGACTAGGCACAAAGGTAGCCCTATGTAGAGCGCATTGCAGAAGTCGAGCCTCGAAGTTACCAGCGTGTGCACAAACGTCTTTAGGTCTTCCGACTCTAGGAAGGGGCGCAGCTGGCATATCAGCTGAAGCTGTTAAAATAAATAAATATCGGAGGCAGTATGCCTATGTACACCAGTTGCTGGGGAGCATGGGTGGGAGGGTGCTCTTGCACTCGCATCCTGCTTCTGGGTTTCCCATGGGCAACTGATTGGCCACAGTGGTGTGATCCAGCATGGCTCTTCTTATAATCTTAACATGTGTGTGTGTGTGTGTGTGTGTGTGTGTGTGCAGAGAAGTGTGTGTGGAGAAAACAAAACGTGGAAAGAAATATTATAAATGGAAGGGGAAATGGAAGTTTGGTTTATATGAATTAATTCATGAATTGTTGTGTATGAATGGATGAATTGATGGGTGTTGAAGTACAAATGGATAGATGCCATGGGGTGTGTGTGTGTGTGTGTGTGTGTGTGTGTGAGAGAGAGAGAGAGAGAGAGAGAGAGAGAGAGAGAGGATAAATGGGTAGGTAGGCTGATGAAGTGTGAGTATATATGATTATGGACAATGAATGGACAGATGGTGTGTGTTTGTGAATGGATAGATGGGGTGTATGAAAGAATCAATGGATGGACAGGGGATGCCCACTTCTGAACTACATCATTCCTGACAGATGGCCAGCGTCTGCTCAAAAATGAAGGCTGTGCTCCGCTTCGGATCCGAATCGGGTCGGGGGAGCTGCGGATCGAGGTGAAGCCTCGAGGTGTCTGTCGCAGTCCGCCGCAGGCTTCAACTGAGGCCTGGGCCTCAGTTGAAGCCTGGGCCTCAGTTGAAGCCTGTGCCGGACTGTGATGGACACAGGTAAGTGAGGGAGAAGGGGGCTTACCTGGCTCCGCCGCCGCCGCTGTAATCCATGCTGCAACGGTGGTGGAGCCAGGTAAAGGGGCAAGAGGTAGGGGGGTTATTCGCCCCCCATTTTGACCCCCTTCCCCACTTACCTGCCTCTGCCGTCTGCCGCAGAGGCAAGTAAGTAGGGAAGGAGGGTAAAATCTCAATTTGCCCCTCTGGAACCTGCTCCGCAGAGCGGAGCGGGGGAGGGTTGGATCGACCCAAAGCAGTTAGGGCCCGATCCGGAAGTTCTGGATCGGGCCATGAAGCGGTTTGGGGGAGGTCCGTGCACAGCCCTATCAAATACTTCCAGCAAAGAAGAGCCCACCACCTCAACGCAGACTGAACTGCCTTCTCTATTATGCTTCTTTATGATTTTTGATAACTGAAAAAGGATTTATCACTGTAGCTTCACCGAAAGTAACGGTACATGATAGCTGAGGTTTTCCTCCAGCCTTTGGAATACTAATAAGAGTTTTGGAAGGTGACACCCTCCACCTTTTAGGAGGGGGTAGAGAAAGAGTTTGTTCCTATGTTTGCAGTTTTGAATAAGAAATAAGACAAGACACTGAAACCATGTGTAAAGAGCTAAATTTGGGGATAATCACAGAGAGGAGTACAATCATACCCATCTGTCCCCTTCTGCCTCTATGAAGAACATGAGCTCACCTCTCTTACTCCTTGAACACCATCAGAGTAAGGGAAATCACACTTTCCTACCATCACTTCTCCGCTCTCGCTTTTGTTGCTCAATACTTCCTCTTTGGCAGAGGGAGGAAAGAGGAAGTAAACAACATACCTGTGTCCCATTCAGTGGTCTGTTTCTATTGAGCAGTTTCTCCTGCACCCAGCAGGAGATAGCGGCAAGTTCCGTCTCTAAAAATAATTCGGACTTACCAGGGTCTATTTTTTTTGTCATGGGAAGAAGGCTAGATGCACGGGAGGCGGACGACATTGTGAATAGCAGCCGCAAAAATCAGAGAGCACCCAGTAACGAGCATGCAATAAACTGCTTGTCTGGTGGAGCTCTTTATGTCCCTTCCTTCTCATTTCTAACACCCTTTCTTCTTCTTTCCTCCCTCTCCCTGACACCTTCTGCCTCCCCTTCTCTAGGATCTTATTTTGAGGCATTAATGGGAGCTAAGCCAGCCATTGTCAGAGACTTCACTACTACCACTAACTCCCTGAATGCATTACATTATAGATTGCAAAAGTTGAAATACTGTGTCTTATGGTGGCACAATCAGAGAAATACAAGCTAGGAAGATTTAGAAACAATATTTAATGATCCCCCGCAACTCAACTTAGACTGCCGCTCACCTTGACTTGGCTCAAGCAGTGCAAACTCTTCTTGCAATTCTGACCTTCTTGAGTACAAAATACTCTGAAAGTTCCGGATGTGTAGGAGGTGATGGGTTTATGTGTGAGTTTTAACACCTCTTGCTTTTAGATATTGCCACAGGGCATAGCAGGTTTCAATCAATGTGTGTGAGTCTCCTGTTAGCCTTTGTTCAACTGAACTATGCAGAGCTCAGAATAGGAACTAACTGCATGATCTATAGCTGTTGTTGTGTTCTCCGAGGATTAAGGTCATTTATTTATTTATGGCCACTTTGTTATAGATGTTTTTCTTTCCTTCCAAGTTTAATGTAAAGTGAAACTATTTATTTTTGGCAGTATTTAGCAGTGATAAATCATTGGCAAACTGGCACGGATTGTTTAGGTTTACATGTCCTCTTGATGTAGAAAAAAAACTATGAAGGACAGTCAATTCTACAAAACTCAGGTGACATCCATGAAGTACACCCTTCCGTAAAAAATACTTTAACATAGTGCTTTATCATGTCCGAGACTCTCAAGGTGACAACTAGTAACTTAAATTAAAAGTATATCTGCTGTGCAACTGTAATCTTAGAATCATAGAACTATAGAATCATAGAATAGCAGAGTTGGAAGGGGCCTACAAGGCCATTGAGTCCAACCCCCTGCTCAATGCAGGAATCCACCCTAAAGCATCCCTGACAGATGCTTGTCCAGCTGCCTCCTGAATGCCTCTAGTGAGGGAGAGCCCACAACCTCCCTAGGTAACTGATTCCATTGTCGTACTGCTCTAACAGTCAGGAAGTTTTTCCTGATGTCCAGCTGGAATCTGGCTTCCTTTAATTTGAGCCTGTTATTCCGTGTCTTGGCCCTCCTCTGTGTGCCAACCTTTTAAGTATTTGAAGAGTGCTATCATGTCTCTCCTCAATCTTCTCTTCTCCAGGCTAATGTCGTGGAAATGTGTGAATGGGCTGTTTTGTCTGTGCCCACCCTGTTTTGATGTAAGCCCTTTGCTATTAGAAAGTTCTATAGCAATTTGATGCAAACTGTAGCTGAAAATATATTGAGCAACACTTGATCAACCAACAAGAAGTGGAGTCAGAGTGTGAGCCTCCCAGCGAGGACAGGAAGAGTAGAAACTACAAAGGAACAGATGTTCCAGGATTGCAATCTACGTATTGGTTTTCTAGTCTTGGAATTATCTGCACTTTGCATATGCATAAATGCCATGTCACAAGACAGACAGTTAAACAGATAGTAAGACTTATTTTTAAGGCAAGCTAACCACAACTAGGAAACAGATGGAGATGTATTTCCTGTAACTATTGCAATACCCATTATTGTATTCTAGTCAGAGAAGTACTTGAACTCTGTATATGCTTAAATGCTTTGCTTTTTATTGGTTATTGTATTGCAGAGCTGTATTATGATTGGTGGGAAGGTTCTGCCATTGTATCTGGGGGGAACTGACCCTATAAATATGTTAGCCTTTGCTGAAATTGTCGGGCAGCTCCTCAGGTCTTCTGGGACTGTCACCTTGCAGCACTGCAGGCTGCACGTAATAAACCTTCTAAGGTGAGAGAAATTGTGTCTTGAGAGTCTGTGACCACCACTCAGCGAACCACGGGGACCTGCCCTTTCGGGTTCCACCACACTAAACATGTCCAGTTCTTTCAGTCTCTCTTCATAGGGCTTTGTTTCCAGACCCCTGATCATCCTGGTTGCCCTCCTCTGAACATGCTCCAGCTTGTCTGCGTCCTTCTTGAATTGTGGAGCTCACTAGAGGAGGGTATTCACGAACAATGCCCATGGCCATAGCTAGACCTAAGGTTTATCCCTGGATCGTCCAGGGGTCAAACCTGTTCATCTAGGTGGCACACAGGGGATCCAGTGCTCAGGCAGGGATGAACCCAGGATGATCCTGGGATAAACCTTAGGTCTTGCTGTAGCCTGACTGTTCTAGCTTCCAACAAGCAAATGACTTTACCAGGGCTTTACTTCCAACCACCGAGTTTTAAGGGAATGGACTAGTTAGAAAGAACTTCTGTTCCACTGTTGCATTGCTTTCTTGTGACTGTGCCTCTGGCAGCCATTTTGCAGGTTCCCCACAATCTGAAACAAGGTATTCAGAGGGTATTCACGAACAATGCCCATGGCCATAGCTAGACCTAAGGTTTATCCCTGGAATGTCCAGTGGTCAAACCTGTTAGTCTACGTGACACACAGGGGTTCCACTGCTCAGGGGTGAACCCTGGATGATCCCAGGATAAACCTTAGGTCTAGCTGTGACCTTTGTGGGTCTTCATGGACATGATGGCTACTAGGAAGAGGCCACTTTGCATAACATTATCTGGTGGTTATCATCATGTGGAGTAGATTGGTTCAACTTTCCAAGGCAGTAGAAATATCCAAAAAGGAAGTTATATATTGTAGTGCCATGTAACACACTTTCTCGTCCCACATTACTCATGAGAAAAGGGAAATTGTGTTGGAAGAGGCATCGGGGCCTCATAGCTCCTCCCCCAAAGTTGTACTGCTCCTCTTATTCCCAGTACCATTTCATATTCCTCATCACTATCACCAGCTCTATGGTTTTAATATGTCTGGAAAGCAAGCGATGATTTACTCTGCCAGAAGTTGAGATTAAAGCTTGCCAAAACGAGGACTTTGTTGAAAACAAAGACATGGAATTTCCCACGAGCAATAAATAGAACTTCATGCAAATTGCCAGGAGGCTGAGTTTGATTTGCACTGGGTGTGCAATGGTCTGAAGCCCCCACCTGTAGAGGCAGGCACATTGGGGGCTAACACACATGACCCTACTCCCTCCCCCTACATGTGTTCATTTTGAACAACTGAAGATTGCAGCCATCACCACCGCACAGTGAAGGCTGGTGTGGCTCCAATTTCAGGGGGGAGCACGAATCCATTTTGGGTTTCCATCACAACCAGCCAGGACTCTAAAGGAGCTGCCCAAGGTGCTGAACCTATTTGGAGATAAGGTTCAGTGCCTTGGGGCTTGTCTTGACAAAGGGTTTGCCCTGGGGTGGATTCGCAGTAACGGCAGGACATCTACATGATGCAGCCACCATTGTGAAGCCATCCAGGGGCAAACCCCAGAAACTCTGCTGAAAAAAAATCAGGCACTTACCCCTATTTTGGGGGGGGGTGTCTGTGGAGGCCTGCCACAGCCGATGGCACCCCTTGATTGGTCACCATCGGCTGGACAGAGAAGGGGGTGGATCTCTTGGAGCTCAGGAGAGTAAATCCTGGTAAATAATTTTTAAAAAATGGGGGGAGGAGAGGAACAGGGCCCATTCGTCCTCCCTAATTTTTTTTTATCTGTATCTGCGCAGCTCCATAGATACAAATTAAAAAATGGGGGGGGGGAAGAGAGAGGAACAGGCAGCCAGAGGGAGGTCAGAGGGAGAAGAGGTGGTTCGGGCACCCCACGTCCCTCTCCTCGTCCTCCCCTGGCTGCCTCGTTCCTCCCCCACCCCCCTCAGTGCTCAGGGCAGTGGCAGTGGCAGTGGCAACTCCGCACTTGCATTCCTTCCCTTGCAGATGCCAGGAAAGAGCGCAAATGCAGGAGCCCGAGGCCTCGCTGTGCCAAAGCACCGCCGTCAAGACTGGGGCTTGGGTACCTCCTTTAGAGTTATATTTTGGTATTTTCAAACTCACATAACCTTTAGACTAATTTGATTGCGCTAACTGTGCACGCATCCTCATGTTTTATAAAGAGGAATATATTCTTCCCTATCACTGACAGCTTTGGCAGCTATTTCTATACCCAGAATGGACTCACAGCCCCACTGGAATTGGAGCCACCAGCCTCGACTGCCACCATATCCGGGGCTGGGCTCTGTTCCCACCCAGGACATTTCTACACCAGCCCACTGTAGAGGGAGGGAGGGGGGAGGATCTCACGATATCCTGATCATAAGATCCTCCCCTTAGTCCACATGCAGGTGCGACATCCCAGGAGGAAGGAGAGTGTCACACCCGCCCTTTTTAAATTTATTTATCAAAGGAGCTGAGTGCACGTGCGCTCCAATGAAATGTGAGCTTATTTATTTATTTATTTATTTGTTACATTTATATCCCACCTTTTTTCCTCCAAGGAACCCAAGGCGGCGTACATAATCCTCCTCCTTTCCATGTTATCCTCACAACAACAACCCTGTGAGGTAAGTTGGTCTGAGAGTCTGTGACTGGCCCAAAGTCACCCAGTGGGTTCCCATGGCCGAGTGGGGACTAGAACCCGGATCTCCAGACTCCCGTCCAACACCTTAGCCACTACACCACACTGGCTCTCATCACCCTCCCCCCGATTCCTCCCAGCCCAGTTCCTTTCCTCTACTGATCCCTGCTACTTGCAGGGAGGAGGGAAGAAGCCAGGACGGGCAGCCACACCTTCCACGATCTCAGGACGATCCTGAGACCATGGGAAGAATCGGATTTTCCCAGGGGGAAATCCCGTTCTCGTCCTTCCTTCCTCCTGGGAGTCCCTGTGCGTCATTTGGATGCACAGGGACTCGGCTGTGACCAGCCTGCATTTTCAGGCTGGTGTAGAAATGGCCCCAGTCTTTCCAATTTGGCCAAACACGCTGGTAGGGAGAAGCATTACAGGACTGACTCCACTTTATGGGAATAGCCTTCCCATCTGAGATGTTGCTGTGGTGGCGAGGCCAGGGAAAGTTGTACTAGGGAAGGCTAAATTCATCTAATGTCAAAAACCAATTATCCTTTACAATCAATATCACAACCCAGAAGCACAGTTCTTATCAGTTGTGTAAGAGATGGCATTTTTAATAACAAACCAAAAATAGCTGTATGACAAGAACACCGTATCCCAGCAAATATATTGCTAGCAACAAGATATTCAACTTCATACACTGAAAAAGGGCATTCAAAGTTAGAAAATTCACCATCACATGTAGTCCTCTTTAGGGCTGTGCAAGAACATATTTACTATGTATTGGTTTATTTATAGAACTACTCAGTTGCTTTCCAGCCCAGAAGTGCTCAAGGTGATGTACAAAAATATAAAATGAATAAATCATTATCTAGTTGAAATGCTTATGTCCCAATTATGAATTCAACAAAACAAAACATCATACAATAAGAACCCCATTCAATCAATAATAACAGATGCAATCCAAAGTATCCAAAATTAAATTTAAAAATCCACACACTCAATAAACATTATTCATGAACAGCCAAGTCATTGCACAGAGAGAGAGAGAGAGAGAGAGAGGGAATTTTCCTTGTGAGGATATTTCACAAAATATATGCCACTGCTAAAAAGGCCCTGCTTCTAGTAACTGCACTGTACCTCATTTGTCAGTGATACTTGAAGCAAGGCCTCAGGTGTTGAATGGACCATGTGGGGAGGAACATATGGAAGAAGGAGGTACTCAGGTCACAACCCAATTCAAAGGAAGCTGTTTCGGTGCTAAGCCAGTGTCTGTTGGCAGTAATGGACTGAATGACGACAAGCAAATTGAACCTTAATCCAAACAAAACAGTGGTGTTCCTGGGCTGTTGCTAGACCTACCTGAAAGTCCGGTCGGGAGGACAGGCGAGCCCGCGCTGCAGCTAGCGCGGGCTGTTGCCCCAGTCTACATGTCAGATGCAACAGGCTACAGGAAAGCCCTGTCGCGTCCGCCATTTTTTTGTCTTAAAGGGCGAGGTGCGCAGGAGCGCACCAGTGACCAAGGTAAGTTTTTTTAAAAAAAGTGTTCCCCTTTCCCCCCTGCCCCCGCTCCCCTCCATCACACCCTGGCTGCAATCTCTTCCCCCCACTCTCTCCCCAGCTGCGATATCTTCCCCCATCTCTCTCCCCAGCTGTGATCTCTCCCCCCGATCTCCCCCCCGGCTCCGATGGGCCCAGCGCTCCTGCGGAGTGCTGGGCCCCATGCGCAGCTTCTCCTGGCTACATGTGAGTAAGCTGCATAGTTGGGAAAAGCCGTGGAATGGGCTAGACCTCCCATGGTCCCAGGACTGCGGAAATACCGGGCTACAAGTGGAGCCCTTTACCTCGGGCCAAGGGAGGGCTAACCCCTGCCTGACCCCGGGATCCCCTGTGAATCATCTGGATGCACAGGGGTGAGCCCCGGTGTCAGCCTGGGCTAACCCATGGTCTAGCAATGGCCCTGGTCAGTTGAAAGGCAGATCAGGAAATAGGGATTCAGCTTGTGCTGAATGGGTTACACTCCCCCTGAAGACACAGGTCTGCAGCTTGGGTATACTTCTGGATTCAGCCCTAAGCCTGGATGCCCAGGTTTTGGCAGTGGCCAGGAGTGCATTTGCACAGTTAAAGCTAGTGTGCCAGCTGTGACTGTTCCTAGAGATGTCGGACCTGGCCATGGTGACACAAGCCTTAGTTACATCCCGATTGGAAAACTGTAATGCGCTCTGTGTGGGGCTGCCTTTGAAGAGTGTTCGGAAACTCCAGCTGGTTCAAAGAGCTTGTAAGATTATTTCTTCATTTGAAATTTTACTAGATATGTTTAAGATCGGGGTTATAAAAGTTAGTTGGCATAGCATAGAAAAATAAGCTTTTGGGGGCATAGAATGGGTTTGAAGGGATGTACAAGTGATAGGGTAATGCTTTAATATTAAGGGGACAAGTAGGCACACACACACATAGAACACTGTATCAGGGTTAGATGATTTAGTTTGGATACGGCCTGATAGAAAGTGATTTGGAAATATGATTTGATATTGTTCAGTGACGTTACTCATGAAGATTTGCAACTTGGAATTGCTCAAAAGACAGTAGTCATATGAACTTGTAACATGTACTAACTGTAACTAGGGGAAGGGTCCAGGATGAAGGACAGGTGAGGCTGTGGATAGAAAAATAAGAGCCAGACAACCACAAGAACAGGGAACTTGACCTTTCGTTGTTATAAAAAAAACACGTCAGAAAGGGGAGGAGGTTTTCAGGAGAGGATGGTCTAAATTATGTGGTGGTCCAATGGGCTTAGGAGTTCAGAAGATGTCAATAGGAGGAGCTGATGATGTCAGATCGGGCATTTAAGGGTGAGCACAGAGGGATAAGTTGTCTTCCCTTTCCCTCAGGCATGGTTTGGTCTTGCCTGGGAGAGATGGGAGTCCCTCTGTGGAGAACTGCTCCTTCACAGAGTCTGTGTCTGTCTGTCTTTGTTTGTGTTTGTCTATACTTGTCTTGTTCTCCAAATCTGCCAGACTTGTGAGTACGTACTTTTAATTTGCTTTGTTGAATGGAGGTTTGTGTGTCCGACTTTAACTTTCTTAAATTGTTTTAATAAATGTTTTTAAAGTTATAACAGTTTCATTGTGCTTGTGAGTCTGAGTGAAGTCAATCATTCTGGATGTCTATCTCCAGATCTTCTTTGCACCTGCTATAGTGGGGAATTTAAGGAGTACTGTTACAAGGTATTGCAGGAACCTGTGCCTATGTTCAGTACCTCTTAAAAAGACCACCAGAAAATTCCTCCTACAAGCTACAGCCAGATTGCTGACTGCAGCTGGTTACAGGGAGCATGTTTTTAACTCCCCTGTTAAAAAAACTTTACTGACTTCCAGCCTGTTTCTGGGCACAATTCAAAGTGCTGGTTATGATCTATAAAGCCCTATACGGCTTTGTTCCAGGTTATCTGAAAAAAAAAATGTATTCTCCCTTATGAGCCTGCCCATGCTTTGAGATCTTCAGGGGAAGACCTTCTCTCAGGGGTGGATCCGCACGTCGGCCCCAGAGCGCATTTATGCAACTCCAGGGCACCCCGAAAACGATAGTCTGTACTTGCCTGTAAAAAGAAACGAGGAAGAGACGCCGCCGATGCCGCCGCCGATGCCACCCAGCTTCTTGCTCCCCAGCCGGGACGGAGAGCTGGGTGGAGAGCGGAAAAATCTCTCTACCCCGCCTTCTTCAAAAAGAGCTCTCCGAGCCGCCGGGGAGCAGGAAGCTGGGTGGCGTCGGCATCTCTTCCTCGTTTCTTTTTACAGACAAGTACAGATTATCGTTTTCGGGGTGCCCTGGGGTCGCATAAATGCGCTCTGGGGCCGACGTGCGGATCCGCCATCAGTCCCACCACCTTCACAGGCACACCTGATGGGTACACGGGAGAGGGCCTTCTCAGTGACTGCTCCAGTGCTCTGGAACTCTCTTCCCAGGGAAGCTAGACTGGTTCCCTCCTTCATGTGTTTTCAGAGGCAGCCGAAAACTTTTTTTTTTTTTTTTAATTCCAGCAGGCCTTTGGTAAATAATCTGAACCTCCATCTATGCCTGAGACTTTTAAAATGTGTTAAGTATTTTAAATATTTTAAATGTTTTAATATTGAAACTTATTTAATTATATTTTTTTGGTATATTTCTATTTATAGCTTTTAACTGTATATGTTTTAATTTTGTAAAGCCGCCTTGAGGCCCAGCATTGGGCAAAAGGCAGGATACAAATAAAGATGAGGATGAGGACGACCACCGCCATCACCATTTAAGGCTTCAAACTTCAAAACTAGCACTTTGAATTGAGCTCAAAAATGCACAGGCAACTACTGCAGGTCAAACAAGGACAGTGTAATATGTTATTCAGATCAAAAACACAGCTATTGTTCGCCTTATAACCTTGGACTGTTAGAAATATACAGCAAAGAAAGCACAAAGCAAACTGGAAAATTTGTCAATTTTTTAGGCTCAGGAATTTGGCCTGCCATCAGAAGGCTCACTCCATCAAGATCAAAATGTGGGTGAAAACTGCCAATGAAAAGTCAGTTCAAAGAAAATTAAATATTTCAATATTTTCAAACTCATATAATCTTTGGTCTAATTTTATTGTACTAACTGTGAACACATAATCATGTTTTACAAAGATGAATATATCTTTTCCTGTCACTAGCATGCCCAGTTTTGAGACCTATTTCTCCGCTCTCTCTCTCTCTCTCTCCCTTCTCTCTCTCTCTGTGTCTCCCTCCCTTCTCTCTCTCTCTCTCTCTCTCTCTCTCTCCCTTCTCTCTCTCTGTCTCTCCCTCCCTCCCTCCCTCCCTTCTCTCTCTCTTTCTCTCCCTTCTCTGTCTGTCTGTCTCTCTGTCTGTCTGTCTCTCTCTCTCTCCCTTCTCTCTCTCTCTGTGTCTCCCTCCCTTCTCTCTCTCTCTCTCTCTCTCCCTTCTCTCTCCCTTCTCTCTCTCTGTCTCTCCCTCCCTCCCTCCCTTCTCTCTCTCTTTCTCTCCCTTCTCTGTCTGTCTCTCTGTCTGTCTCTCTCTCTCTCCCTTCTCTCTCTCTCTGTGTCTCCCTCCCTTCTCTCTCTCTCTCTCCCTTCTCTCTCTCTGTCTCTCCCTCCCTCCCTCCCTTCTCTCTCTCTTTCTCTCCCTTCTTTGTCTCTCTGTCTGTCTGTCTGTCTGTCTCTCTCTCTCCCTTCTCTCTCTCTCTGTGTCTCCCTCCCTTCTCTCTCTCTCTCTCTCTCTCTCTCCCTTCTCTCTCTCTGTCTCTCCCTCCCTCCCTCCCTTCTCTCTCTCTTTCTCTCCCTTCTCTGTCTGTCTGTCTGTCTGTCTGTCTGTCTGTCTCTCTCTCTCTCTCTCTCTCTCTGTGTGTGTGTGTAAAAACTTGTTTTAAAAAACGGCCTGCAAGAATACAATCTCTGGAGATGATTTAAATTTAGTACAAACAACTGCATCTAAAAATGCTATCACTATATCATCCAGCCTTTCATCAGACTCTGACAAAAGAAATCATTTGCCAAAATCATTGAGGTCGATATAGCAGCAGAATATTCTAATCTCCTTCATTTCCCAAAACTTCCTCAAATTGCTGATAGTGAATGGATACATATAAGATTTGGAAATGCTGTTCTTTGTCCTCATACTTCACAAAAAGCTTCAGGGCCAACTGTAATCTAGTGCTGTGCTGTCTGGGAGGTTCAATCTGAATATGTTAATCATGGCTTTACAAGACGCTGAGACATCAAATTTTGTATATGAGAAATGGATTTTAAACGGAGATTTTAAAAGGTTCATCAGATGAGCATTTTATTGCATGCTTGCTACTGCCCATGACGATGTTCATTTCCCTCTCCTTCCGCTCATTATTCCCTCACAAAATAGACCCCTTTTAATCCAACTTTAAAAAACCGGAATGTGCCGCAATCTCCTGCTGTGTGCAGGAAAAGCGGCACAATTAAAATGGCCCTTGAATGGGCCACGTGGTCTTTGTTTACTTCCTCTTTCCCCTTCATGCAGGAAGAGGAAGTAATGAGGGACAAACGTGGGGGTGGAGAAGCGACGGTAAGGAAACGTGATTTCCCCCCGTTTGATGACACTCTAGAAGTGCAATGAAATGTCACTGTAGGCAAACCTGATGCCCTCAGGACAGCTTGCAGGTAGACAAACTAGCTGTCCTGGGTGTTGCTGATCCATAGGGCCATCTGGGTAGTGGCTGGAAAAGAAACTGCATCTGGTCAGCCTAGAGGAATTAAATGAGGAGAAGAGCTGACAGAGACTGTGGACTTGTCGACACGAGCCATTTATTCCAGAATAATATTGGAGTTGTCCCTACCAGGCCACATGTTGCACAGCTCCAACCGCGGTGATCTCGGGTCCACCCTTCAGTTTTCCCGGAATATCGCTGACTGCTTTTGTCACTTTTTTCCCAGCTATCTCGGTACAATTCCAAAGTCCACAACTTCACGAAGCTGTTGCTGTTCAGCTTGAGTTCCTGGCTCAACGAACAGCCCATCAGAAGTGAGGGGCATGTGCAGGGATTTCAGAGGTGTATGGGAGTGGACACCACAGATTTTGGATGTGTTGTGGTGTGTTGTGGCTGCAAGAGTGTGTAATTTTTTTAACACAAACATATCTCTGTGCAGGATCGCACATTCAATGGACTTCTTATCCACCCCACGTGTAGCTGTGCATTTGCGTTCGTGCGCTTCTCTGATGCATCTAAATATCCCTATAGCCACGTAATCTGCCTATCCCTACCCACTTCTCCCAATCCACATGTGGAAGCACGGGGCACACATCCTCCGGCAATGGAACTCCTGAAAATACAGAAAACTTGCAAAAGGGCTGTAGGTGTAGATTAGGCCCACATTGGCCTTGTCCAAGAACTGTCTTAGCCTTGGCTCCTGAATCTGAACAATTCATTACTAGAGTAGACATACACGTGCCTAGCTTCCCTCCCCTTTCCTTCTGCCTTTCATGGACATTATGACCTGCATTTCCCCCTTTGATATTCATCTGTCTTCTCCAGAATTTGACCACTGATCTGAATTGGACCACATTGCCTGCCTATGTAGCTGAAGACTCAGGCCTTTGCTAGACCTAAGTGAAAATCCAGGGGAGAGGAGGGGAGACCTCACGTTATGAATAATGTGAAATCTCACCCTCATTTACACGTGAGTCGTGACGAGCTCAAGAAGAGAGCCGTCATGCGCCCGCCATTTTAATTTTTTTTTTAAAGGGCCGGCTGCACAAGAAAACGAACGGCAAGGTAAGTGGTTTTTTAAAAAAACACTTGATTTCCCACTCCCCCCACCCTAGCCCCGATTAGTGCAGCACTCCTGAGGAGTGCTGCGCCCCATGCGTGGCTCCCAGCTACGCGCGAGTAATCACGCAAAGATGGAAAAATCCATGGAAACGGGCCACATGCTCGCGGTCTCAGGCTCAGCCCGAGACTGCGAGAAAAAGCAGGCCCAAAGCGTAGGGCTTTATCCAGGGGTCAGGGAGGGATGCACAGCTACACGTGGGGTGGATCTGGATGCACAGGGGTGATCCCGGGTATCAACCCAGGATAACCCCTGGTCTAGCAAAGGCCTCAGTTGCCACTTCTGGACTTGACTCATGTCCGTCCTGGGCAACAGCATGTACTCCTGATTTTGTCGGGCCCTGACAAGCATACATCACAACTGCACCTTGATTTTCCGTGTCAAATCACATCAAACAATTTGTGAGTCAAACTCTAAATATCTTATTAATTTGTGAAGAGCATCGTAATATCACACCATAACTGCAAGGTTATCCTGATATTTCCTTTGCTTGGGCCTAACTGAGAGCTCTGTTTCAGGAGCAAAACTAATTGAGCACCATTTTATGTATACAGCGTACCCAGGAGCTAGGGTAACAAGTTTGTTAAAAGCCACAACATAATTTGAAATCATCATTTAAAACCTTTAAAAAGCAGCAAGCCTTAGGTATAACAGCAGAAGCTGTTTCACTGTTAATGACATGTAACATTGTAACTGCTGAATCCAGTGTAAAATATTTTTGTTTGGGCTTATTTCCCTGAACTATGTTTTTTTCTCCAGTGTGTTCCAAAATTGGTACCAAATTTCACCATCCTGAGAAATTTAGTGACATCCACATATTTTCCCTCTTCGTTGCAAACCTCGTGTGCCTCGTGTGGCGCAGAGCAGTAAAGCAGCAGTTTCTGCAGCTGAAACTCTCCCCACGGCCTGAGTTCGATCATAGCAGAAGCTGGTTTCAGGCAGCTGGCTCAGGTCAACTCAGCCTCCATCCTCCCGAGGTCGGTAAAATGAGTACCCAGCTAGCTGGGGGAAAGGTAATAACGGCCGGGGAAGGCAACGGCAAACCACCCCGCTATAAGGCCTGCCAAGAAAATGTCAGCGAAAGCTGGCATCCCTCCAAGAGTCAGTAATGACTCAGTGCTTGCATGAGAGGTTCCTTTCCTGCAAACCTCTGACTGCAGAGCATGTACGGAGGTGTTAAATACTGTAGCACTGCTTATCCCTACTTATTACCTTCATAGTAAGAACTATCTTTGTCCCCGCAACTGCCTGATTATTATCTTAACAGTTACTCATCCATCAGAGCAGCTGTTGACTTGTTCCATGACTACAAGAATTACTCAGGAGTTTTTGATGAAGGACTTTGTCAAAAGCTTTTTGGAATTCCAAACTTATAATGTCTACTGGATCACTCTTATATAATGGTTGTTGGGATTCTCAAATAACTCCAGATGGTTGGAGTGATGAGATTTCTCTTTGCAAAGCCTTGCTGATTGTTCTTCAGCAAGGCATTTTCTTCTCTGTACTTAATTCTACTTAATAATGTTTCCCACCAATTTCTCCTGGATGGTTAACTAACCTGTAGTTTTTTTACTCCCTTCTAAATCTCTTTCTCAAAATTGGCAGTACGTTGGCTGCTGTCCAATCGTCTGTAAAGAAGACCCATTTTAGTGACAAGCTGCATGTTTTTGTGAAGAGCACAGTATGTGCTCCGCTTCTCCTCGGACCGGAGAAGCAGGAGCGGATTGGGGGGCTTCGCCACCCCTTAAGGCGGAGGGGAAGAGGATTGGGGGAGCCGCGGAGCGTTGCGTTGCGGATCGAGGTGAAGGCAGATCCTTCGCCTCGATCTGGAGCTCCGCAAAAAAGGTAAGTGGAGTTTACTTGGCCCTGCCGCTGTCGCTGCTGCCCATGCGGCAACGGCGGCAGGGCCAGGTAAAACCCCCCTCCCTCCTCTCCCTTAACTGTGTCCGTCCGCGGACCCACGGCTGCTTCAATTGACCCCGAGGACTCAAACAGGCGGCCTAGTCTTCCTGTTTGAGTCCTCGGGCTCAATTGAAGCAGCCGCGGGACCGCGGATGGACACAGGTAAGGGAGAGGATGGGGGGGTTTACTTGGCCCTGCCGCCACCGCCGCCCGTGCGACGACGGCGGCAGAGCCAGGTAAGGGAAAGGGGGGGGTCTTACCTATGTCTCTTGTGGCCCGTCTCAGCTTAACTAGAGCCCGCAGCTCAACCAGGAAGTGTAAGCCGCCTACAGTTCCTGGTTGAGCTGCGGGCTCTAGTGAAGCTGGGATGGGCCGCGACGGACACAGGTAAGGGGGAGGAGGGAGGGGGGCCTTACCTGACGCCACTCCCTGCCACTGCGGAGCTCCGATTCAGAGCCGGAGCTCCGATTCAGAGCCAGAGCTCCGCAGTGGAATGGAGTGGCCCCCAGGCGGATAGAGGCGGGGTGGAGTGGGCCTGATCTGCAATTTGCGAATCAGGCGCAAAGAGGATCAGGGGGTCCGTGCACACCCCTACTTTCAAATATGAATCCTTAAAAAAAAACACCTCAAAATATGTGATCTGGATCTGGTGATTTGTTAGCACTCAACCTCTTTTCACCTTTATTTGGCTCAGTTCTCTGGACACACTTCCTGAAAAATATGGTTCAGTGAAGGCCAACATAAACAATTTAGCTTCCCTGGACAGTGGTTGTGGCTATTAATGATGATAACGATGATAATGACGATGAATATTAGAAGTTTATAACTTCTGACTTCAACCAATAAGGCGCCTCCTACAGTGGCTTACAAATGAACAATAAAATATACAAATCCATATATAATAAACTAAAAATGCAGCAGATTGGAACAAAATAAAGCAGAAGATGTTTTTTCTTTTAAAAGAGATCTATGATCACTGCATGAATAAAAGGTTTTTCATCTAACATTGCCAGGTGAACCACTTTGAGGAGAACATTCCCGAGTCATAGTGCCACAACCGGAAAGGCCTCTCTGGTCATCACCCTCCTTACCCCTGAAGGCTGGGGACCCAGAGAAGGCCTCTGCACTTTACTGGGGCTTAAGTGATATGTACTGCAATTAATCTATTAAACCTCCTATCTGCAGCTGAACCTGTTCACCGAGCTTAAACAACAAGCAAAGTAGATTTATTTCACTTTATGTTTTAAATATATTACAAACTCATCAAGGGAAAGAAATATGCAAGGTGATCAAAGGAAAAGCTAGACTCTTAAAAGGAAATGGAAATAGCTACTAATCAGAGGCAGGCTTCTGCCCTCAAATTAGCATACTTTCAAAATGCAGGTAGCAGGGTCTTTCTTGATAAAGGAAATCTTTGGGAAATGTGACAGATGATTGATAAAAAGAATCTGTAGAATATACTCATGCCTGTTACTCCTTTTAATGGTACATATTTTAGACTAAATAAGTCTGGAGAACAAGATAGGATTCTTTTTGATCGCTTGAAAATATTATCATAACTCATGCAAAATGCAAGACATAAGCACTCAGGTGATATATGCTAGGGAAGAATGTGCTTTCATTAAAAGAGAGAGCACCCCTGTGGTTCCATTTCCAAGGCACTTCAAACGCATCCCCCTACCCCCACCCCAATAACTTTAGGCAGTCTGCAGAAAAGAATATCAAAGAACTCCTAAAAGGTTCAAAAGAACTTTGCTGATGCATTTTAGGGTGGCTGAGATGAACTGAAATACCCTGTTGATCTCAGATACCGAAAAGGATAAAAACAATGACATTTTAAGTTTCTTGATGTTGCATCAATGAATGCATAAACTGAATTTATTTCAGCCTTAACAAACAATGACTTTTCAGAAATGTGTCTGACATGAACACAGATTACCAACAAGAAGAATGGGCAGGTGTGGCTTTATATAATCTCTCTTTCTTTTTTTTTTCAACAACAAAAAACACTGCCTTTTGTTATTTCTTAAAAGTAATAAAATAAAATAAAATCTACATTCATAACCTGTCTTTAAAAACACGCACACCAATGGAGGAAGGAATTTTATTGCAGGAGACCAACCAGCCATATCTGGTAAAAGTCAGTCTGTGTCACAGAAGCTACTGGCAGCTGGTCTCCAGAGACAAAGCTGGATTTTGAAAACCCATCTTGCAAACCTCCTCTTTCATGGTGAATGCAATCCCATCCAGAAGTGGTTGAAGACCATCTGCCCGGCCCTGATGACAAAACCTGGCAATTCCTAAAAGAGGATTAAAGAGAGAGAGAGAGAGAGAGAGAGAGAGAGAGAGAGAGAGAGAGAGAGAGAATGTTTCTATGGAACATTTAGACAACCTTTTACTGCTATGATTAGTGGTAGTCAAATAGTATTTCAAAGTTTTCAAAGTAGTGGTTGCCTGAAGTACTCAACCCAGTCTTTTTAAAGGACTTTTGGTGGTGGGGATAGGGGGTTGTAGTAAAAACTAGGGGTGTGCAAAGTGGGTCTTCTCCATCTCTAAATTTGAACCAGAGCTCCGTTGAGGCAATTCTGTGCCCTGATTTTGGAGTGGTTCTCCTACTCTGCCCCATCGATTTTGGAGAATAACCGCTCTAGTCAATGGAAATTAATCAAAAGCTTCCTCATTCTTAAAGATAAAGAGATGAAACTTGGCTCAGTGATAGCTCTTAAGTAGGTCTTTAGACATGCCAATCTTGGAGCAGGTTCCTTCACGTCTTGAATTTTTAGGAATTTCTTAAAATTCATGATTTTAAAATTATTATTTTTCAAACCACTGTAATTTTTAAAGATAAGGAGATGAAACTTGGCACAATAAGAGCTCTTAACTAGGGCTTTAGGCATGCCAAGTGCATAACAGATCCATTCATGCCTTGATTTTTATTTTTTTGGGGAATTTTTAATTTCCCCCCTCAAACCATTTCCATCCCTCTTAAACACACACACACACACACACACTTTAATCCAGAAGTGCACATTTATGCAGGGAGCTTTTATCTTTTAATTTGATGATGCAGAGCTCCACTGCTGCTGGTGAAAGTTTCTACTCCAGCCTTCTCCAACCTGGTGCCCTCCAGATCTATTGGATGGAGGGCCCCCCTGCAATGGAAGCTCAGCCAGCCAATAGGAGTAATCATTTAACTGAAACGAAGAACCTGCTTGACTCAGGTGTAGAAGCTTACTTACTCATGATGGCAGCCAGCCCAGCAGCACTTTCACACTGTGGATGATTGACTTCTATGAGTCTGAGCAGAAACATGCTCCCTCTCTCCCCCTCTATGGCCAGAACCCACACCCCCAAACACTGTGACTGGAAGAGAACATGGCCATGCACAGTGCCATGGCAATTCCTAATTGGTTAGCCACAGATGTCAGTACCAAAGCTACCCCTCACTCTACTCAGCGTCTTCCAAATATGGAGATATTCAATTGAGACACTTATACACAGAGAGAGAGAGAGAGGAGAAAATCATCCGGGGGGGGGGGGGGAGCTGTGACCTTTAGGCTATCAAATGGCAGAGGTTTTCCAACCTGTTTTTCTTTCTAATATACACAAAAACTTTGCTGCCACTTCAGATTTGGTCATGCTCAAAGCATTTTTTTTAAAGGAAATCAATCTGTGGTTGTATCTAGAGAAGGTTACCTAGGAATGGGAGAACCAGTGATGTTCAAGCTTGCCAAAAGTCTCCACAGTTCAGACTGAATTTCGGCTTGCTCCCATTTTCATTGTGACCTTTTTTTTACAGTTCGTTCAGATGAAAAAAGTGCACATTTCTGTGCACATTTTCCAAAAGTATGCACTTTTATAACTAATGCATGGAAATGCATCCATTTAAAAATCCATTTCGAAGTGAAGTTCGTGTATATATATATATATATATATATATATATATATATATATATATATATGAATTTTTCAAATGTGATTGCAAGTTTGGTGATGTGTCAACACCTTTTTAAAAAAGCACTCCCATTCGCATTCTTGTTCAGAGTTGCAAACAGGGTAAGTTCAGATTTAGAGGAGACAGAGGCCGTTGCTAGATGGGGCTGCAGTGCACGTTACATACCATCGTCGTCTTTACAGATCCACTTGACGTTCACCAGGATCCGTGTTCATCCTGTGGTGAAACCTCTGTTTTCCCGTGTTTTATGAAACGACTTTTCATAAAAACGTGGCTTTTTCTGTCGGCGCGCACTAATGTGGATACGGGAGGCGGAGGTGTGGAACGAAATGAGGTCAGCGCGGTTTCCGGCGAGGTCAGCACTGGTCAGGAAAAGGCGTGCTAAGGGGAGTGGTCAGTGCCTTTGGCCAAACCTCCTCCGCTGTTTGCGCCCCGTGCACAACTGTGGCAGCGGCACGGCGGCTTTTTTTTTTTTTTAACCAAACGGGTCCGCTTTGCGCACGAACGGAGGACCGAAAATTGTCTGGTGAGTGGTTGGGGGGGGTGTGGTGGATGTGTGGGTTATGTGCAGCTCAGTACCTCTGTGTGGATCACTTTTGGGGAGGCGGGCATCCAACTGTAATGGAAAGTTGATGACCTGTCGCGGGGGGGAGGGCAGCCACAGGTACCATCGTCATGCCAGTGGTTTAGGTTGCATGAATGATGTAAAGGCGAGCGGGGAATGATGGGCATGGTAGAGACACGCAAGTCTGTGTGCCTATTGGTGTGGGTAAGTGGCAGCTGGCTGTAAGAGGGCAACAAGCGAGGGTGGGTGGCCATTTTCCAGCGGCCACACGGTGGCAGGCGGAAAGCCAGGGAAGCATCAGCCCAGGGGTGGGCACGTGCCCTGGGGCCCCTTTGCACTGTGTCAATACACTCCCCTATCCTTCCGACTGCCTTGTCAATGTTGCCGCTCAACAATGCCACTCATTCCCATCCTCCTGCCACCGCTGGCCACGCCCCCTGTTGGTCATTCCCCCAATCCCAACTGGCTCCCCTGTGCCCAGCCTGAGGGGGGGGCGGGCGGCATGGAACAACAGCAGCACCGCCACCACTTCAGCCGCCCCAGCCGCAGTGCTCTTTCGCACTTGTGCAAATCGTGCAGCGAGTGAAAAACACACACCCGGAAATCAGGCTGGTGTGGCTGCGCATGCTGTGCTCGACCCGACAGCACCACAACCGGAGCAAACTCCCGCAACCACCCCCTCCAACACCGGGATAATCCTCACAAGGCGTGGACCATGAGGCATCACACCTAAACGGGAAAGTCTGGATTCACCCCTCCTCAACCACGGAACACCCGGTAGGTCTAGCAAGGCCCTAAGGGGAGACATGATAGAGGTGTACAAAATTATGCATGGTATGGAGAATGTGGATAGGGAGACATTTTTCTCCCTCTCTCAAAATACTAGAACCTGGGGTCATCCCATGAAGCTGAGTGGTGGGAGATCCAGGACAAATAAAAGGAAGGACTTCTTTACACAGTGCATAGTTAAATTATGGAACTCACTACCACAAGATGTAGTGATGGCCACCAATTTGGATGTCTTTAAAAGGGGGTTGGATAAATTCCTGGAGGCGAAGGCTATCAGTGGCTACTAGCCCTGATGGTTGTGTGCTATCTCCAGTATTTGAGCAAGCCTGTGTGCCCCAGTTGCTGGGGAACATGGGTGGGAGGGTGCTGTTGCACCATGTCCTGCTTGTTCATCCCTGGCTGATGACTTGTTGGCCACTGTGTGAACAGAGTGCTGGACTAGATGGACCCTTGGTCTGATCCAGCATCAGGGCACTTATGTTCTTATGTTACGATACCCATTCCCTGATGGCATTTTATGAATAATTATGATATCGATGATAAAATATGACATATTTTGTAGGTTCATGTTTAGTCCTTACTTTGCTTTTCCATATAACACTTGCAACTATTGATCCCATACCTTCCTCTACTATTGCTACAATTACTCTGGAAAAATGGTATGCCAATTAATGTATTAGTACATCAGGTAATTTTGGGACTGGCCATTTGTCTTGATGCCCCACTTCCAAGAATGTATTTTGGGAACACTCTGATGTGAAGTTGCAATGGTAGGTGAATCAGTGACACTTCCTTGGTTACCATCATCCATCTTTTAACAAAACATCTCTTATTCAATTCCCTTTCCAATAAACAGAAAGTAAAATCAGATCATCATTGCTCCCATGAACATTACGGCCACAGCTAGACCTAAGGTTTATCCTGGGATCATCCAGGGTTCGCCCCTGCCTGAGCACTGGATCCCCTGTGTGTCACCTAGATGAACAGGTTTGACCCCTGGACGATCCAGGGATAAACCTTAGGCCTAGCTGTGGCCTACGTCACACATCCATTAATGGTGGAGCTTTGGTAACTAAACTGTGAAGTTTCAATGCAGAAATGAAATCCTGGCACCTTACAGAATTAACATGTTGGTGATGCCTCAAAGCTACAATTAATGACATAAGAACAAAACAAAACATTATTTTATCCTTTCCAGGCAAATATAAAAGACTTGTGGCCCCTTTCCAGTACTGATATCACCATGCTTATACTGCCAGGCTCAGAATATGACCTCTGTGTGGATTGCAATATTCACAGCAGCTGTCACTGCTGATAAATGCAGTTCAAGGTAAGCGAGAGGGGACATGACATGCCAAATGCTCACAGTCAAGGTGGGCCCAACAATTTGCCACTGCCCCCTGGCGCATTTCCTTGCAGAAGTCAAATCATCCTTTCTGTTTTGATTCTAGTGAAAAGCGAAAGAAAGAAAGAAAGAAAGAAAGAAAGAAAGAAAGAAAGAAAGAAAGAAAGAAAGAAAGGGGCTTGCTAGACCCAGTCGAAAATCTGGGGGAGATGAGGGGAGAACTCGCGTTATGACTAACACGAGGTCTCGCCCTTATGCACATGTGAGCCACGACGAGCTCTGGAGGAGAGCCGTCACGGCTGCCATTTTTTTATATTTTTAAAGCGGCAGCAGCAGCACAGGAGCCAGGAAAGGGAAGTGGTGTTTTTATTTTTTAAAAAAATATTCTTCCCCCCCCTGTCCCCGATCTCATCGCCCTGGCCCCGTTCTCCTTCCCCCCCAACCCTGATCTCGTCACCCTGGGCCCATTCTCCTTCCCCCCATCCACCATGTCTGATGCCTCCCCTGCCCGATCGCCCGCCCGCCTGCCATGCCCGCTCGATCACCCGCTCACCATGTCCGATGCCCCCTCCGCTCCCCGTCTGTGATCTCCCCACCCTGTCTCCGCTCTTCCCTCCCATCTCTCCTGCCGGGTCCGCTCTTTCCCCCCTGGCCCCCATCTCTCCCCCCCCTGTGATTTCTCCCCCCCCCCCAGCCTGATGTGCACAGCACTCCTATCGTGCGTAAGTGTGGTAGCCGGGAAAAGAAGCAGACTGGTCCACAAGCCCACGGTCCCAGCCTCAGCCTGACCTGAGGCCGGGACTGCGGGAAGAACCGCACTACAAGCGGTTCTGGTTAGCGTGGTGCCAGGGCGGCTCGAGCCCTGTCTGAGGCTGGGATCCCCTGTGCAACATCTGGACGCACAGGGACGAGCATGGGCCTCGCACCGTGCTAACCCGTGGTCTAGCTACAGCCAAAGAAAGACGTTAAGAGTCAGAGAGAAGTGGGGATATTGTTTGGTACCTGTGTCCTGCGACTCAGGTGTCTTTCCTTTTCATGGTTTCCTGGGCCATAAACATGTTGCAGTGGAGGTGAGAAAGGGAGACACCTCTTTCTTTACTTTCCCCCATATATGGAGTGCTGCTGCTGCTGCTGCCGCCGCCATTGCCATCTTGACCAAGAAAGTGTGGCTTACAGTTGGTGGGACTGAAGGAGGAGATTGGGAAACTCATAGGGGTGGGGGAGGCGGGAGATTGCTGATTTTAGACTGGCTTCGAAATAAGGCCAAGCTGTATTTCACATGAGTGGGGGTTGCAATGTACTACTTTCTGGGGGGTCTGAGATGGCTTCAAAAACATACCCTCTAGATGCTATTCTCCGCAGCCTTCCGTTCCGTGCCATAGCCTCCACCCAAGTTGTGACTATCATAGATACCCCCAACCCATACATGCCAGTCCTATTTAAAAGCAGCATCTATCATTTAATTGGCCTGCCCTGTATGATTTATTGTATATTGGAAATTGATTTATATGTTGACGGTGTTCTCAGCCTTTTGTTTAGCTGCTGACAACCATGGAAAAAGCAGATGATCTAATGTTTTCCCGTGAGATAATGAATCACGAGAATGGTAGTGGGGGAAAAAACTCTTAATGAACATAAATTAAGATGAAGCCATAACATCTCTGGTTCATTGCTTTGTTAATTAGATTATTAAGCAGCAAACTGGTTTGGTTTTTAGTCCGTCCCCCCATTTCTTAGCGAGGGATGGAAACTTAACCTGTCCATGCCCACTCTATTCATCAGTGTTTACACGGTGAGGAGGGGGCGGGGTAAACCTGCAATTGCAAGCGGACTTTCCTGCAAAATACATTGTGCAGAACTGTCAAGCAATTTCGGGAGAAGCAAAAAGAGTGAATCGGGCCCTGCTTCCTTTAACTTTAGACCATTAGATCCAGTCCTGCCCGTGGAGCAGCAGAGAACAAACCTTTGTCCTCATCAGTGTCACAGGACTTCAGATACCTGAAGAGTGCAATTACGCCCACCCACCCACCCCATGCATCCTCTCTTGTCCAAGTCAACACACTGAGATCATTCAACCTTATTCTCACAAGACCCTTGGATATCATTTCCTGCTCCTCTGACTCCTTTGTGTCTCTACATCCTTCTTAAAGTTGTGCACCCAGAACCACTATGACTTGGGCCATAGCTAGACCTAAGGTTTATCCCTGTATCGTCAAGGGGTCAAACCTGTTCATCTAGGTGACACACAGGGGATCCAGTGCTCAGGCAGGGGCGAACCCTGGATGACCCCAGGATAAACCTTAGGTCTAGCTGTGGCCTTAGTGTAGAAAAAGTGGGACTGTCTTTGACCTAGAAGCTATGGCTTTATTGAAGCAGCCTAAAATCACATTTGCCTACTTTGCAGCCACATCACACTGTTGCCTCATGTTCAGGTTGTGATCAACTGCAATCCCAAGATGTTGCTTACATGTAGTAAGAAACATTAATACAGGTTGTGAGTCAAGCTGTGTTGTCTTATTGGGAATCCAAGGCTGGTGAAGGAATTCAGGCTGAGCCAAATGTTTACTCATTTATGGCCTTAGCTAGACCTAAGGATTATCCCAGGCAAATGGAGGGGTCATCCCTGCCTGCTCCTGCTATCCCCTGTGTGTCATTTGGATGCACAGGGATGATCCCGGGGCAATCCTGGTATATAGGCCTGGTCTAGCCATGGCTTATGTTTGTTTTCATGAGTGTTGAAAGTAAGTGCTTCCTCTTTTTTAGTTATTTTTGGCACTTGTGAGTATTCTGATGTTGTTGTTTTTGATGCTGTTTATTTCACTGTGTATGAAGAAACAGAAATTTAGAGTAAAGGCCCCCCCTGATTGGTCTGTTACAAAAGCACAAGCTAACTTTAACATATAAACAGTTGAGGCAGTTTTCAGAAGGCAGAGATAGGCTGAAATAGAGTGGAAGTTTGGAAGAAAGGAAGGATCAGAAAGAGAAAGATAAGAGAAACTGAATGTTTAGAAAAACTGAAAACTCTGACAATAAGATACTGTTGGGAAGACCTTGGAAAACAGGGACACAGCCTAATTAGGAATAGCTGTTATGTTTTTCCTGGTTATTTTCTTACTCTTTTGCTCTTATGGTTTTGGTGTGTGTGTGTGTGTGTGTGTGTGTGTGTGTGTGTGTGTGTTCTAACCGGTTGACGGTACACTTTTTTAATGTCTTCTTGTGAGGCTTGGTGATGCACTCCTAGAACGCCATATTAATCCACTATGTTTAACCGTTTGATAATAGAGCCCAGCTACCTTCTCCTTTCAGGACAAGCAACTACAGCACTCTCTTTTCTTTCTCTCATCCTACTCCCCTTCCGGCTGCCTGATCAGCAGCAGTAACGGCAGCAAACTGAGCTCTTCTTTGAGAGCTGCAAACAAGAAGTCATGTGTCTTGTAACTATTCAGATATTAAAACCTTTCCCTGAATAATACTTTACTTTTTCAGTCAACATTTTCTATTTTGTTGTTTATACTTCATAGGGCTCATCTACACCAAGCAGGACATTCCACTATGAAAGCTGTAGGATAATGGTATGAAGGCAGGAGCCACACTACAGCTTTATGGCAGTATTCAAGTGCACTGACCACTGTTTGGACCCATGACACATACCATATACTGCTTTCATGCCACTTTCAGAGTGTTATATCCTACTTGGTATAGATGTGTCATGGGCCCCAACAGTTGTCAGTGTGCTTCAGTACCACTATAAAGCAGTCGTGTAGATCCGGCAGTGCACTTTGATACGGCTATAAAGCAGTAGTGTGGCTCTTGCCTTTTATATACCGCTTTTATATACCTTGTAGAACCCAAGTTATGAGGCAAAATGTGCAGTCATTATTCTGCCTGTTCATTTTGTGAGAAACTAGCCTGCTCCCACCTTGAAGTGAATAAAGTCATAGCAATGGTTAACACACCCACTATCTCATGGATTAATTCTTCTGGTTTGTGAAGTTTTCTGGTGGGTCTTCCCTACTAGGAAGTAATTGCAGCCTCATTTAACAAAAAAAGATTTAGTTTCATGTAGCTAGGTTTTGGCAGTAGCGTGCACACCAAAACACAAAAGGTGGTGAAGACTCAGGCTTCTGAATAATTTTCTAACTCGGGCCTTCTTAATATTTTTTCCCTGTTTTTATAAACATTTTAAAATTATCTATACAATGCCTGCAGATAAAGTTCATCAGTATTATACCCTTAATGCAGGAGGTGGGGCTGGGGCTGAGAAATTGTGGGTTACACAAGTCCTACGAAGTAACCTAGTGTTGTTATTCCTGTTTTGTGGGGTTGGGGGTGTTAGAGTTGTTTATGACAACTCTGCAACATAGTCCAATCTTGTTGGTGTTTTGGAGTAATGTAGATGGGGCTGCGAAATTGATTGTACCAGAAGTGCAATTTATTACGGGTTAGAATGTTTCATTGTGATATATAGCTTTGGCCACCTTGAGGCGGGATACAAATAATAATAATAATAATAATAATAATAATAATAATAATAATAATAATAATAATAATAATAGAACCTTCCACTTTTAGGTCTTGCCAGAGGCTTAACTGGAGTCTCTCTCATAGCACAGGCCTTGGAGTTGAGACATAGGGTGACCATACGAAAAGGAGGACAGGGCTCCTGTATCTTTAACAGTTGCAGAGAAAAGGGAATTTCAACAGGTGTCATTTGTATATATGGAGAACCTGGGGATTTTCCCTCTTCATCACAGCAGTTAAAGCTGCAGGAGCTATATCAGAGTGACCACTTACAAAAGAGGGCAGGGCACCTGCAGCTTTAACTGGTGTAGTGAAGAGGAAATTTCACCAGATTCTCCATATATGCAATTGACACCTGCTGAAATTCCCTTTTCAATACAACTCTTAAAGATACAGGAGCCCTGTCCTCCTTTTCATATGGTCAGCATCTGTGTCATGTAGGTCCTCAGAAGTTAGGGTTTTCAGAAGGCTTCTAAGCCTGGCTTCCAGCCTTTTTCCCCACTGGGCATCCGAAAATCATATGTGTCTCTCCCTGCGCCAATGGGGGCCTTAAAGGCCCTATTAACACAATTAATAAGGCCTTTAAGGCCCCCATCGGTGCAGGGGAGGGGAAGACGCCTGCTTTATGGAGGCTCTGGAAAGTGAGTATCCCCCCCCATGCGAATGGTGGCCACCATTAACACAGAAGGGGGGGGAAGAAGGGAGGGAAACCAGGGGGGATCCCCTGCCCTTGCAAACTTTAGAGCTATGGAATAATTTATTTTTCAGTAGATAGCATCATATTATTTAACAGTATGTTTCATTGCTGGTTTTATTACTATGCTGTTATATTCATTTGAAGACCATGGAATGAGGCAGATTAGGAAAGAAAATCATGAATGAATACTTTTTTCAGACTATCACAGCTACCCTTCAGGACATAATAAATACATTCTTTAAGATGCTGCAAGACCCTTTTAATGCTAAAGATTTTTGAAATGTTATGCTGGTTATGACCTATAAAGCCCTTTATGGCTCGGGTCCAGGTTATTTGAAATAACGTATTCTTTCACGTTATTGAAAGAACGTGCTTTGAGATCTTCTGGAGAAGCCCTTCTTTCAGTCCCACCATCTTCACAGGTGCGCTTGGTGGGAATATGGGAGAGGGCCTTCTCGGTGGCTGCTCCAGTGCTCTGGAACTCTCTTCCCGGGGAAGCTAGACTGGCTCCCTCCTTGATGGGCTTTCGGAGGCAGGCTAAAACTTTTTTTGTTCCAGCAGGCCTTCGGAGAATAATCTGGCCTTCCATCTATGTTAACGTCTTATAATTTTGTTGTGTATTTAAAATGTTTATGTCCCCCCCCCCACACACACAAAGTATGTTTTAAACTTTGTAAGACCGCCTTGAGGCCCAGCATTGAGCAAAAGGCGGGATACTACTACTACTACTAATAATAATAATAATAATAATAATAATTGTTATCTATCACACTTGAATCCCACTTCACGGAGTTCAGGGTGGCCTACACACACACACACGGATTACCCCATTTTAACCTCACAGCAATCCTAGATAATGTGGCTAACTCATGGTCAACAGAGAAGCAAAAAACCAAGCTTAACCCCTTGTGATTAAAGCGGTGAACTGGGGAAAAGGGGTGGAAAAATTGCTATAGTTCCACTATCAATGGTCATATACAGATAAGTGCTTAAGATGTCTTTAATATATTATGTCCCAAAGCTGTCCAGTATACTTCAAAAACATCTGAACTATATAGTATTATATAAAACCATCAATTTAAAACCAATAAAACCAAACCCGTTTCGACCCAATATGGTCTTCCTCAGTGGTATACTAAAATTTACATACATATGAAGTACAGAGAATTGTTTCTGAATCGTTTTAGCCACTATTCTGTTGCTTTCTGAAAAGGCTATAAAAAGCCTACTGGATTCAAGTTGTTTCTCAAGCTAGTAGCTTTTATATATGCCCTCCTGTCCCACTTGATAAAGTGGTTTTGGAATGACAAGGAGCTATTTTATGCAACAGGTCTAGCACTACTTGTAAAACTTCAGTATGTTACTATTCAGGCTGCTAGTAGAGACTAATTGATGGTTTTATGTAATACTATATAGTTCAGATGTTTTTGAAGTATACTGGACAGCTTTGGTACATAATATATTAAAGACACCTTAAGCACTTACCTGTATATGACCATTGATAGTGGAACTATAGCAGTCTTTCCACCCCTTTTTCCCAGTTCACCGCTAACTCATGGTCAACCAGTGAGCGTCATTGTTCAGCATGGATTTGAACTTATCTTTCCTATGCTACACTACACTCAGCAGATGCTGAGGAGAGGAGAGGCCTCCTAAGGGGGAGCATACCAAGTGGACCTTACCTAGATTCCTCCCCACCAAAGACAAAAAAACCCCAAGAAAACCTGGAGCAAGACCTGACTATGGTTATATTTGTTGGAAAAGGTGCAGTCATGAAAAGAGGTCAGGAGTTTAGGTAGGAAACAATATGTAACCACATGGGAAGAAATGAAGGAGGGAAAAGTATCAAAACGGATTCTCTGGGTTGCATCCAGTCATGGCTTTGCCCTACCAGAAAGGACTTCCATTCCCACAATGCATGGCACCCACTTTTCATCAATTGCTCCTACCTCCTGCAGACCTCTGCATTATATCCCATACTATCTTGGAGGGCTGCAGTGGATAGGAAAGGAAAGGAACCTCTCGTGCAAGCACTGAGTCATTACTGACTCTTGGAGGGATGCCAGCTTTCGCTGACGTTTTCTTGGCAGGCCTTATAGCGGGGTGGTTTGCCGTTGCCTTCCCCGGCCATTATTCCCTTTCCCCCAGCTAACTGGGTACTCATTTTACTGACCTCGGAAGGATGGAAGGCTGAGTCGACCCGAGCCGGCTGCCTGAAACCAGCTTCCGCTAGGATCGAACTCAGGCCGTGGGGAGAGTTTCAGCTACAGAAACTGCTGCTTTACCGCTCTGTGCCACATGAGGATAGGGTTCGGTGAAAATTGGGTGCCAACCTTGTTCATATCGAAATGCTCCCTCTTAGTGCAAAGTCACCACTGGATACAATCTTCTGTGATTTGCATTGAAAAAGGAGGAAGGGGGGGGAGAGAAAAGAAAAGAGAAAAGAAAGTATTTTAGAGAAGAGACTTCTCTTTAAAAATGTGCAAAAATTCTAAAGGGATGTATTAAAAAGGATACTTTCTGTGGCAAAATGGGCCCATTTCCAAGCAGCAGTTATCACAGCCGGAAAGACGATAACTTGTAGTTTAATAACATCTCTACAGGCATGATAAATGGATCTGTGATTGGACCAATTGGGATTTCATGGTCTGAAGCCTTATGAATTTGTCAGTTCTGTTCAATTGTTTCCAGCAAAGTGACTCCATCATATTGTTCATGTTATCTGGAGGAGGGCAGAAGAAAAAAAGAAAGAACCTAAAATTAGATTGTGTACAGACTCTAGGCACTTGGTCCTTGTCCAGAATCATTTTCCTATCTGTTGATAGATTCATGTGGTAATAGTTGCAAACTCATTTGTGGCTAGTCACAGCCCATTAACCATCTGTTCCTCTATTAAGCAACCTTCTTTATATAATGTAAGTATTTAATTTTAATAAACTTTATCTACTAAGCATTTATCTTAGGCATAATAAGGAACTATTGTGAGTGTGGTCAATGGGCCACGTAAAAGCTATCATATTTTTGAGAGAATAGCTTCTATGTGAGGCGGGGGCGGGGGGAATCCATAGTAGCTCCTGAATAGCTTGAAGAAAAAGAGTATTTCCTTAACATTAGAATGAACAAAAGAAGAAGATTCCACAGTCTGAGATAATTAATGGTAAAATGCAGCTTAGCCTCAAAATCTTTGCTTTTTGCTATGGAGCTCAGTAGTGCTGATCAATTTAGATTGCATTTGGAGGCACCAAATCTCATATCTTCTCAGCAGTACATACTGAGGGCTGTTTTTTTGTTTTTTGTTTTTTGCCAGAAGCTTTGTCGACTATAAATTGTACTTCATCCAACTATTGTGGATACTGCAGCACTATAGTTAAACATTCTAAAGTGACTTGAAATCAATTGGAAGCCTAGCTTTACACATACAGAATCCATATCCACAGCAGAGCTTACGAAGTGGGCAACTCAGCCTGATAAGGAAGAGGGGGGCAGCTTGGGTTTTGTATTCTCTCCACAGAAGTTTGGTTCTGATGGAGGTTTCTCCCCATTGTGTGTGATTAAGTCAATGTGTGCAGGCCTCCTGTAAGTACAAGTCTCCACCCATAAGAGGGTTGGCAGTAGGAAACTCCCACATGGAGTATCATAGAGGGGAGGAAGGGGGTTCTGATGGTTAACTGTATTGTCCCATCATCATCATCATCATCATCATCATCGTCATCATCATCATCTTAACAACAACAACAACAACAAACCAATGTATATTGTTGTCAAATTTCTCATGAATTCTTGTCCTCTTGGGAGACAATAAAGAGGCCTGCTAAGCTTTATTAAAGCAAAAAACCACTCTTCTCACCTGAAGAGAGTCTAATCTCTAGGAACTTTCCTCTAATTTCTGTGAACTGCCCAGAGACCTCTGGCTATTGGGCGGTACAGAAATGTAATAAATAAATAAATAAATAAATAGGCAAAACTATGCAAACTAAGCGAGAAAATTGTCCTTTCAAGAAGAACTGAAAGCCTTTTCCCAGAACGCATTAACTTCAGAGAGACTGGTTCTGATGCAGCTTCTGATGAGTTGCTAGCCGGGCTGACTTTCTCTCACTTTCCTTTAGCTCTGCCCATTTAAGCCTGTGGCGCACTCTAGGATTGGCCAACCTCTCTGTGCCCTCCCCTTTGGAAGAATACTGATTTCCCACTGACTGTGTGTTGTTTACCCGTGAGGAGATAAGTTCTGGAGAAGGTTCATTCCCAGCTGATGAAGAGCCCGTGAGAGCTGCCTCTCCCACTGGTATAGCCCGGCATGTTGCTGGCACCGTCTCCTCTGCTTCAGAGTCTGATTCTGATTGATCACCTGAAACTCCTTCCCCCAACCTAAGGGGAGCAGGGCTACACATGACAATTGTGTCTCATTGAATAATATATGCTCTCAGCAGCATGGGTGTGATCCCTCTTAGGGATAATATTCCAACTACGTGATCAGAGTTAATCACTCCTGACCAATAACGTCCTGCCTGCTAGAGTGCATATTGGATGGGAAAGACCCATGTGATCAGCTCAACTCAGTGTTTGAAGTTCCCATTCACATTCCCCAACCGCATGGAAACACACTGTGTAAATTCCGGATCAAGAAAAGCATACTTCTTAAACAATGCATAATTGACACATGGAATCAGTGCCACAAGATGTGGTCATGGCCACTGGCTTTAAAAGGAGGGTTTTACAAGGACATTTGACAAATTCATGGAGGAGAGATCTATGAATGCGTGTGGCATGGCCTTCATCCATACATTCCCTTTTCCTTTCATTCCTTCATTCACTCCCCTCCTCTCTCTCTCTCTCTCTCTCTCTCTCTCTCTCTCTCTCACACACACACACACACACACACACACACACACACACACACACGCAACCAATACACCTAGAAGCACACAAGAATCCATCATGCTCCCCCACTCCAACATGGCAGCCAGCCTGATTGCCTTTGAAATTCCCAACTCCAACTCTTTCCCAATCTGCAAGCCTCCATTGCTTTGAAGTCTGTCTCTGCCTCTCTCCAATCTCTCTCTCTCTCTCTCTCTCTCTCTCTCTGTTGCACGCCATTACTGTTTCTCTGAATTTTGCTGAGAACTCTGCTCATAGACCACAGAGCATGCCTTACGGAGCACCAAGTGGATGCTCGGGTGCTCTCTTCCAGAGCAATGGCTAGACAATGCTTTGGTGGCCACACTCAGGAGGCAAACTGTTCAATGCATCAGCCCACAGCAGTGGCAGTGACAGGGGGAAATTCAGGGAGAGGCTCAGATAAGCTCCAGGGATGATTCAAACTGCGGTTGCCCAGTTCTGGTGTGGCAGGGGAAAGTATTCTTTTCGGCAAATCAGAGGGATCGGCAGAAGGGAGAAAGGAAATTTGGAGGAATAGCCGGGGCACTTGGCAAGATGCAGGAGACACACACACCCAAGCACCTTACAGTAATACTAGCTGTACCCAGAGTAACATACGCCATTGTAGCATCTCTTAAAGTTTATTAATTAAATATCATCGCAGGGGCGCAGGCTGCTTGGAGGCTGCCGATACAGCGCCGTCTGGCAAACCTGGAGGGCAGGGAGGTGGGGGGAGGGGGAGCAGGTGTCCTCCTCTCCCCGGGGTTCCTGTCGGCCTTGGGCCATCCGCCCAGCTTGCATGAGATTTGGCTGGGGCCTCGGCTTGCAGCAGGCGAGCGGCCTCTCACCCAGCCACCAAGGGCCCCGGCCGTGCCTCGCTCTTGCTCCGGACCGTGACGCTGCCCCTTTTGTGGGGGGGGGGAGCAAAGAGGCAGAAAGGGGGTTAGGATTACCTTGGAAAGCCCGGAGGACTCGGGCGAGGGGCTTAGCAACCTGTATCAGCTGACATTACACGTTGTTACTGTTGCTTAGCAACCTGTATCAGCTGAAGCCATTCTAGAATTCCTGAAGGCAAAGTGGGCATGGCAAAACGGTAACCTACCTAAGCGATATAGATAGATAGCTAGAGAGATAGATAGATATGAGGTAGTTGGAAGTTGCTAACTTTCTTTCCCCCACTTCCTTTTACGTGCTAAAAGCCAAGATGGGCTTTGCTGCTGCACACTTTCAAAATGGGGTTGCAAATGGCCCTGGGAATGACAGTATGTATGTATGTATGTATGTTGGACATACATTCCCAGAGCCATTATACAGAAAAGAAGGCTGATCCCAGGGCCTATGAGAGCAGCCTTCTCTCTGCCCCCCCCCCATCCCCATGCCGACAATGCCCTCAGGAGCGTCATCAGGTGCTGTCGTTGCTGTTTGAGTTGACTAAATTCACAAATCCATGCCCTCCTTCCCCCACAGCATATGATTAACATTATCAGCCATGGCAAAGCATTCCTACGTTTTGGGATGTAGATGTTTCTTACATACAACTTGGATGCAAGTGGCTCCTATCCACAAAGATCTATTAATTGGGCCAATGTCATTTTAACTACATAGAAACATCGCTTGCGTTTCACCCTAGAATTCACCAAAACAACATTGATTATGGCAAGTTGCAGAAATATTACTCTTCAGCCACTGCAGGTCTTCTTCACATCAGACAGGTAAAGGCAAAACAGATGATTTTCATGGATGATGGGGTTATTTTATCAGTTAAACCATGTTGTTTTTTTGTTGAAGGTTAGCAAGATGTATTTCTTGGGAGTTGCCATAGGAACCTTGCAGAAAAAGTGGACGTAAAAAGAACATTTTATGGTGAGCTGAAAGGAACTGCAGATGAAGGAAGGGAGGCTACAAGCCCTCTCCGTAAATCATTTACAGTACATTTAAAATGGGGCAATAAAACTGACAGACTTTTTGCTTTTGATCCTAGGCCTTCTGTTGAACAAAATGTTCAAGATAGATTTGACCTTGTGTTAACTATGAGTTACTTCTTATGAAAGTTTTACAAAAGCCACGTGCCTTGTGGCAATTGTGGAAGGCACACATGTTTTTAAATTGTCACTTTTCTTGGCTGGGTCATTGCATTTTTGCATATCTTATTAAGAGCTGCCTTAAGGGTGGCGTGTGGCTCTTTCTATAGAAAGGCAGCCAATACATTATGCATTTATTTATCTTGTTGCTATTATTATTGTTTAGAGTGACCATATGAAAAGGAGGACAGGGCTCCTGTATCTTTAAGAGTTGTACTGAAAAGGAAATTTCAGCAGGTGTCATTTGTATATATGGGGAACCTGATGAAATTTTCTCTTCATCACAACAGTTAAAGCTGCAGGTGCCCTGCCCTCTTTTAAATCTGGTCACTCTAGTATAGCTCCTGCAGCTTTAAATGTTGTGATGAAGAGTGAATTTCACCAGGTTCTCCATATATACAAATGACACCTGCTGAAATTCCCTTTTCTATGCAACTTTTAAAGATACAAGAGCTCCTTTCCATATGGTCAGCCTATTATTGTTTCAGGTGAGGGCCTGATGTTTTTTTATTTGTTGCTTATATGCATTTTGCTGAGAAAAGTAATATATGAATGTAAGGCCATAGCTAGACCTAAGGTTTATCCCTGGATCGTCCAGGGGTCAAACCTATTCATCTAGGTGACACACAGGGGATCCAGGGCTCAGGAAGGGTCGAACCCTGGATGATCCCAGGATAAACCTTAGGTCTAGCTGTAGCCCAAGTCAGTCTCAGTAGTGCTAGAACCACATTGTAGATGACAGGCTGAGCAGAGAAATGGGGGTCTTGCCTAAAACAGCTGCCTAGTGGGCCCATGATAGAGACAAGATTTGAATTAGAGACTTTTTTGATTTATAGTCCAGTCTTTTGGGAACAACACAGCAGTACCTCCCAAATCTAATGCCAGGAGGATGTGCATTCAATTCAGCTAGATCAGCACCTGTGTAATGGAAACTATTTATTAAGAAAGACAAAACTATTTATCATTATTTTTACATTTTTATACCGCCCAATAGCTGAAGCTCTCTGGGCAGTTCACAAAAATTTAAACCATGAAGAACATAATAAAACAACCAACAATCTAAAAACACAAATACAAAATACAGTATAAAAAGCACAACCAGGATAAAACCACACAGCAGACGTTGATATAAGATTAAAAAACAGAATTAAAACAGTGGAAAGAATGGAACGCTTCACGAATTTGCGCGTCATCCTTGCACAAGGCCATGCTAATCTTCTCTGTATCGTTCCAATTTTCGTATATGTGCTGTCGAAGCAAGCACATATACTAAATAGTTCAGCTTTATTCCAAGTGGGGAAACAAGAAGGATTTTGCGTCTTCGAAATTTGGATCGAACCAAATAGTTTGATATGTGCACCAAATGTGGGGAGAGATTGAATGTGCCACAGTCTGTAAAGACTCCAAGAAGTTTTGGGACTTTGTGTCTGACAAGCTAAAGGAAGCAAAACATGGCCTAGATACTCACATTCTGTCAAAGACTTGGAACGCTCACTTTAAACACATGTTTAACTTTGATTTGACCCAGGCCTGATAATAAGAACACTTGCACCCATTCTGTTTGTGAGAGGAAACGGAAGCATAGAATAAAGACACAGACACAAGCGCTTGGGTTAAACTAGGGCCTCTTTATTAATAATTGGATAGATTCATCCCTCCCTGGATCTGCATGTGAAAGTGCGGGAATTAAGTCCTTAACTCACGCCACTTGCCTGGCTTATGGGCGAGCCACTCTCCAAAGCAAGGAGTCGGGAATTCCGGCTCCTTCCTTATGTGACACTTTGTAAGCGTGGGGAGACCGCCCTACAACACCCCTGCCCACTGCCATAAGGGACAGCGAGTAGGTGAAGACAGGATGGTCTCCAAAGGCATACCATATCCTGGCACTGGAGCTGCATAGCTCCCGAGGAGCAGGCCGTCCAGTTATGCCAATCACCATAAAGGTGCCAGAGTGCTCACCGTCCCTAATTCCCGCACATATCCCTGCCACAAATCAACCTAATTACTTACCCTCTCATGTAAGACGTCCAGTATGAAGTAGGTAAAACCATCAAAATGGAAAAAAATCCTACTCAGCCCCCACTCCAAAGGGAGAAACTGGCTAATCCCATACTAGAAGGGTGGGTGGGAGGGAGCCGAAATCGAAAGAGGCCGATGCCTCGGGCAGGCTGCCTTTTATAGGCACAGCCCCGCCCTACACCACATGGTCTGTGTTTCGCGCCACAGCAGGTGCCTTCATTCTGCTCCTCCCCCTCGCAACAGCCGGCCTCCTCCCAAGCCTTTGGGCTGGGCGGATACTGGATTTCCTGACATTAAGGATACACCTATATGGCTCCTAGTAACAACCTCTGAAATGATGAGCTTAATATTAGCTTAATATTAGCTTAATATTAGACAGAAAGTCCCTGGGGAAGATATGTTCCCCCTAGAGATGTTTCTGGACAATTTAAATTGGTGGGCTCCTGTACAAGTGAAACTCTTCACATATGTTAACTCCTCAGGTAAAATACCTAAGGGATGGGAGCAAAGCATAGTCGTTCCAATCTTTGAGAAAGGGGATAAATCTCTCCCAGACAACTATCGTCCAATCAGTGTTTTGGATGTTTCTTCCAAATTGTACACACAGTATCATTTGGATAAAGTTGGACAACAACATTATTGGTGAGGAACAAGCAGGCTTCCGATACGGGAAGTCAACTATAGATCAATGCTCTGTTCTAAAGCATCTGAGAGAGAGAAAATATGCAGGCGCCCCGAGGAAATATCTATATGCTGCTTTTGTTGATCTGACTGTTGCCTTTGATGGGATAAATAGGGAGATCCTATGGAGTAAACTATGGAGATTTGGGATGGGTAGGCGCCTGGTGATGTTAATCAAGAATTTGTACACAGATACCGAGCTCCAAGTGAGAGTAGGCAGGGAAGTCCCGCTGTCAGGGGAAATTGGCTCAACCAGAGGTGTAAGACAAGGCTGTTTATTAGCTCCTTTGCTGTTTAATATCTATGTGAATGACATCATTGAACAAGTAGCTGACAAATCTAATTTCCCAGTAGCTATTGGTTCGTGGAAACTGAACACATTGTTGTATGCTGATGATATGGTCCTTCTATCCCAAACCCAAATAAGCATGAGGAGACTTCAAAATTTATTTGGGGAAATATGCCATAAGAACAGTGGAGTGTGAATTATGCTAAGACCAAAGTTATGGTATTTGGTAAGGGTGTAATTCGTTCTTAGACTATCATCTCCTGGAACAGTCTAATAGATTCAACTATCTGGGGATCTGTTTTGTGCACAACAGTTCATGGAATAGCCATTGGGATGCTAGGAAACTAAAAGCCCAAGGTTCAACACAGTCAATGTTGAAATTTGCCAGAGTAAAGGGTGGTAGTCTTGTGTTGCCAGGTCTAAGAGTTTTTGCTACCAAGGTTCTCCTTCAGATGATTTATGGGGAGAAATTTGGGGTATTCCAGAGCCAACTCAGTTGAAGTCAGTACAGAATACTTCACCTCATGAAGGACTCCAGTCTCGTGAGAAGGAAATGCTTTTGCTCAGCCTTATCAGGATTAGAGACCTTTCCTCATGAGATGGTGAAGCAGAATACATGCTGCATTTTGAACTGAATGATTGTGATGTGGTGGGAGGTTAAAACACACACACACGATATAATGCTTTCCATGATCCGCTTTGGAGCTTGGGTGGAGACTTCATGGAGCAAAATATGGTAGTTCCACTTGACCCTACTGGATATTATGGTGGCCAAACTTCCCTAGAAGTAGGCATATAGATGGAGTGTTCAGCTGCCTCCCTCTACAGCAGGGATGGACAATTTTCAGAAGTCTGGACCCCATTTTGCCACCCCAGAATCCACTGGGGGGGCATACCCGTGCTTACTGCTGAATTTGCTAGTGACAATGTAGCAGCAGAAAAGGGGGGAAAGTGGTAGCAAAATTTAGTAGATTTAAAATAAAGCGAAATAGGGCTTCCTTTCTTTCTCTGTTGCTACCACTGCAATGCATCCACTGACTTAGGATGGTAAGCCAGCAATTCTTTTTGTTGCCGCTACCACTGCAAATTCAGCAGCTATGGGGCAGCAGGGACCACACAGAAGGGGGGCATGCAGCCTGTGGGTCACATGTTGCTTAGCCAAGCAATGTGGGCTGTACTGATTAACTAGAAAGATGTTCTTCTCTTACATCAGGCATTTCAAACATTGCCAGTGGGGATACCAAAAAGTCAATTACAACATTGGCAGAGACAATTTGTATTTGGCACAAAAATTCCCAGGATATGCAAATCACTTTTATATAAGCAATATTAGAAGGGTGGGTGGGGAATCCCAAATCTGACATATTGCTATGAGGCTAATAAACTCAAACATATTATTCCCTTGATGGAAGAAGATGTCTCTAAACAGTGAGTCAAGATGGAAGGGACAAAGGGTGAGGGAGTTCCAATTAGCACCTGGCCACTCTGGAAACATAATTCTTGATTATTAGAGCAGGTACAGAATCCATTCACACTGACCACACTGGAAGTACAGAAATTGAGAATGGAAATATTAACCCCAGGGTTCTCACTGTTAATTCCGATTGTTCTCCATCCGTCTTTCAAAGGCAGATTGACATCAGTGGAAAAGGCCAAGTGGAAATCCAAAGGATTTTACCGCCTCATGGATTTCTTTAAAAATGGGTGATTGATCAGTCAGGAACAATTGAAAGAAAAATTGGGCCAGGAAAGGGCACAGTGGTTAAAAATCACACAAGTGTGCTCCTTTCTCTCCCAGCCAGTAATTCAAACTGCGTCTACTAGGAATTTGTTCATGTTTGAACAGGAGGTGGTGAGATATACAGGAGCAACAAAGGGCTTAATAACTAATTTATGTAAGTGGATAGTAGCTCAGGAAACAGGCATAAGTGACCCACTCTGGACAGTCTGGAAAATGGACCTTGGAATCCATACAGAGGGGAAAAAATGGAATGCATTGTGGGACAAGTGTCCATTTAAAACAGTTTGAATTAAAAATAGGGAATTAATGTTAAAACTGATCCACAGATGGTATCTCACACCAAGGAGATTATTAATGATAACCCCAGGGACATCCCAGGGGTGTGGGTGCTCAGACATATGTGGTGGACCTGCCGTAGGGTATATAATTTCTGGATATTAGTCTTTCAAGAGATGAGTTCTATAACAGGATAGTGGGTCCATCCACCCCCTCACCTGGCCTGGCTAAGTTTATATATAGGTTTAGATACCAACCTCTTAAATAAAGAATTTGTGAGTCATCTATTGTTAGCGACAAGATGGTTGATAGGCAAGCACTGGAAAGACGGTAAAGGGCTTAATATCAAAAACTGGTATCAGAGTGTTTGACAGAAATTGACTCAAAAGTTGCTTGAGGACAATTAGATGGTGACAAGTTTGAAGGGGTTTGGAGGAAATTTATTGAATATGTAAATGAAGCAGGACATGGGAGAATGCCTCTGTCAGCATAAACAGAGATATGGAGAGCACAGGACTAAGGAAAGGAGGTTCGCTTCTGAACCTGTTTGAAAGAAAATGCAGTCTGCAAACAGGTGATCCAGGTTTTAAGAGTGGAGAATAATGAAAAAAAGTGTATTATCCAAATTAATGGATATCAATATTAAACCCAGGTGGAAATTGAAACTGTAATGGATTGTAAATGTATGACTTATTATGTGACTTATGTACTAGAACAAAAGAATACAACAACAACAACAACAACAACAACAACAATAATAATAATAATAATAATCAGGGATTTCTCTTACTTTGGTACAGTGTCCTTGTTGTGGGAGGCTCAACTAAAAACATAGTGTGATTTGGGATAAGTATGTTACTTATATGGTGACTGTCTGGTGGAAATGTTATAGGTACCTTGAGACATCCACATCTTCATAATAGAGCTGGGTAGGGATGTATGAAGCCCTTTAAGAAATGTAACTAAAATTATCAAATATGTTTTGACTTCACTCAAAATTGCTCAGATGTTATGCTGGGGCAGACATTCTGAATGAACTGCAAGTTTCACTATTGATGAAAACTAGTGACAATTTTAAGATGCCTTGATTGTTATTTTGATATTATATTGGTTTTATATGCTCTTTTAATTAATTATATGCATTTGATTTATATTGTATTGTTGAACTAATGTTGTTCCCTGCCTCTATCCAAAGGGAGAGGCAGGTAAGAAATAATAATTATAATTATTATTATTATTATTATTATTATTATTATTATTATTATTATTTTGGAGATGAACAGGTGCATACCATGCACTTCCCATTCCTGGGGAATTTTCACTGATTGGATCTAGGACCTTTGCCTAGGGGTGTGCATCCACTTCGGGTGAAGCCTGAAATCTGAACCAAAGTAGTCAACTTTAGAGGCAATTGGACAACCTGTGGTGTAAAATGGTCCAAAAGGAAGCAAGCTATTCCCAAAGCCTCACTTTCAAGGACAGTTAGTTTCAGTGATGTATAAAACCAAAATGGATACAAATTTGAACCTCTCACAGGCAAGCTATTCATAAGAGGACATGCCAGGCAGAGGGAAGTGGGGAGAGAGAGCAGTGCAGGCAGTTTTGTGACTGAGGCCATAGCTAGACCTAAGGTTTATCCCTGGATCGTCCAGGGGTCAAACCTGTTCATCGAGGTGGCACACAGGGGATCCCATGCTCAGGCAGGGATGAACCCGGGATGATCCCGGGATAAACCTTAGGTCTAGCTGTAGCCTGACTGTTCTAGCTTCCAACAAGCAAATGACTTTACCAGGGCTTTACTTCCAACCACCGAGTTTTAAGGGAATGGACTAGTGTAGAAAGAACTTCTGTTCCACTGTTGCATTGCTTTCTTGTGACTGTGCCTCTGGCAGCCATTTTGCAGGTTCCCCACAATCTGAAACAAGCTCCCATAGCACTTTCTTCCTCGATAATGGTACAGGGAGGGCAGGGGGCACACAAAAAAGAATATAGCAAACACAAGAAGACAGCAAATAATCCACAACAGAGGGGGGAAGGGAATTCTTTTAAAAATACACCCAGTGCCCAACCTTCAAAGACTGGCATTGCACAAAGACTCCTACATCTATCTGTCTGATATTTGAAAGGCATCATCCCATCAGAAGGGGCTATTATCTGATGCATATTTCATCCACTTCTGCCACACACACACACACACACACACACACTTATAGGTGCATGGTGCTTGCTTTAAAAAAACCACCAAACACTCCCCCTCAAATTTTAAAGGCACCTATCGCAAGACTCCCTTCACCTATTTGTGTGAAGTTTGGCTAGCTCCATCCTCTTGAAATAAGCTAATGTTCCTGGCAACTTTGTTCAATTCGGATAAAACACAAACAAATTATGTGTTCTTCCTTGCTACAAGGCATGATTTTAGTTATGTATTTCCTCAAGTATTCAGATCAGTATCACTCTGAATTCCACTCACTATGGAACAACAGCAAAAGTGGGTTGTTGCCCTCATGTCTTCCTGTGAATTTCCCATGGGGATATGGTTGGCCCAGGGCCAGTCCTACCATTAGGCAGAGTGAGGCCGCCTCAGGTGTCAAATGCTGGGATGTGACAAAGGAGAGAGCTGTGGCGCGTAAGCTAGCCTCCCTCCCTCCCTTTGGGTGTGGTGGAGGATGCTACACATTGCCAGCATTGAAGAAGTTTCAACTACCAGTCCATTCAGCATTTGTATACACAATGGGAAGGAGCACCTTGATGTCTTCACCTCAGGCAGATCTCTTGGGGTAGCCTTGGGGAGGCCACTGTGGGAACAGAATACTAGACCAATGAGGCCTTTCATCTGATCCAGCATGGTTCTTCTTATGTTCTTCGTAAGTTATATCCATTGGTTGATTCTTCCATCATAGTCAATAGGAAGACATCTGAGGCTTTGGGAAACAAACTGAAGCAAGGCTCCATTTTAAATCCAAACCAGAACGTAATGTCAGTCTGAAGCTCAGAACCAGAACAGTCCCCTGTATCTGAAGTGAACTTGAAACTGAATAGTTTTTTCGGAACCTTCTGCATGCATGGTATGTGCTGTACCACTGAGCTACGGCCCCTCCTGCATAGTGGCCGTAGCTAGACCTAAGGTTTATCCCAGGATTGTCCTGGGGTCAAACCTGTTCATCTAAGTGCCACACAGGGCATCCACGCTCAGGCAGGGACGAACCCGGGCAGGGCCGGTGCTACCATAGAGGCCACTCAGGCGGCCGCCTAAAGCACCAAGCTTTAGGCACCGGGCACAGCACAGCACTCACACACATTGGCTGTGAGCTGGCCCGGCCCGAGGATTCAGCTGGGCTTGGGCGGGCGAGATGGTGCTCCGTGCCTTCCCAAACTGAAGCGAAGCCAGGGACGCTGGGGTGGGGGTGGGGTGGCTCCACGTTCGGACTTCCGGAACGCACCCAGAAGAGAGAGAGAGAGAGAGAGAGAATATGTATGGGGTGCATGGGGTCTTTGAGTGAATGCATGTGTTCATGCGTGTGTTTGTTTGGAAAGAGTGATGCTGAGTGTGTGTGTGCACGTGTGTGTGAGTTGGGGGGATGATTTGGAGGTGACATTCCTATTAAATAATGCATTTTAGACCCATAGACGTTCCTTTCCAAGTTGTTTGTTATAATTGACATGACGTATTTCTTGCACTTTAAAATAAATTTAGCAGTTTCAAGTTTTGTGCTTCTTATTTTTTCCAGGAAACATATGTTCTTAAAAATCAAAGTTGGCATTTTTTTTTGGGGGGGGGGGTGAAAATAGCTCGTCTTGCCTAGGGCGCAAAATAGTCTGGCACCGGCCCTGAACCCGGGATAATCCTGGGATAAACCTTAGGTCTAGCTATGGCCAGTGATCTCACACTTTCCTGATTTGTTGCAAAATCCCAGACAGCTAGTGAGCAGAAGATAATATGGGTTAATAAGGGCCCAGCCTTTGCTTTGTCTTGTTTAAGCTCTGTCATGCTTTTCCCCCCCTTTGTACAAACAAGATTGATTTATTCTATTCCTCCATATGCTAATCAGTTCCTAATGTGGCAATGAGGGGAAGCAAAAGATGAATATTTTAGCATGCCACCAGGCTGTAAATAGATTTCACTTAGACACACTGTGTGTGTGTGTGTGTGTGTGTGTGTGTGTGTGTAGCGTAATTATGACTCCTATCAACCATTAAACAAAGTTCCAAGTGATCTGGTTACAAGCTGCTTCTCAAACCAAAATCCCAAGGAATCTATAAACATTTTTTGCCCCTTGGCTTGCTAGTCATAAAATACCCAGAGAGTGTAACTCTGCCTGTGTTCCTGGCATTCCTCGGAATCGCTATCAATCTGCAGCAAAACAGCTTCCAGCATTAAAAGGAAGAGCAGGAATACTTGCCGACTGGATCATTTCAACGTTGCCATATAATATTTTGTGGAGTATTTACCGAGAAATTATTGTCTGAATGAGAATGTTAATATATCAGTGACCTTTTGCTTTCTCTCCTAATTCTGCCTCTCTGTTCTGCAGAGTACTACTTTATGCACAAAAGGGCCCTATTTAGAGCTGGTTCACACTTCACCCGGCAAGTCTGTTCACTGCTGATGCACCAGTCTTGAGAGTAGCAGGGGTAAAGCCAAAAATGTTGGGACAAGTACAAGTGTGAGTGCCCCAAAAGGACAGAACTTTGGGTGTGGATGGGGTAGGGGGATTAAAGTGAGGAAACCAAAACAGTTGGAAGCTCAAGGCCAGGGCTGGATCTACACTAGTCTTATACTAGTGCCCTGCGGTAACGTTGCAGCTACAGAGAACCGATACAGAGAACCACGTTAGAAAGGGACACTAGCAACTAGGGTGGCTCTCAACCTGGCATTTGTCTGAGATACATCTCAGCAGGAGCTCTGACAACAGTGCTTGATACCTGCACACAAGATGTCAAATGATGCTGCTTACAGTAGCCACATTCTGGTATGCAGTCCTCCTGGTGCAGGATCTCACATGCCCGTGTGGCAGGGATTCAACTTCTCCTGGTTTGCTAGGATTTTAAATCCCTCAGATGGTACACTAGAAGGCTATGCATCAGTTTGATCACTCATATTGGCTAGTGTGGGAGATATTCTTTGAAAACAGTTGCTTCTAGTCTTGTTCCACTGTCACAACAGTGGCACTCTGCCAGGATGAGAATAACCTGGGAATCAAGAAAGGTAAGTCCATCAGTATACAAGCCCAAGAAGCATTTGTAATTCTACAAGCCAATTTCGCAGGGATCAGAATTATTTGGTTTGATTTGTTGCAGTTCAGAAAGGTTTTGGAAATCTGGTACATCTAAGCAGATAAATAGCACTAGGAGAAAGGTGACCAGGTTCTTGAGGCTGATATTCTTATCTGGTAGTGGGGAAGCCAGTCATTCACATCGGGGCATAACATATCCCTTGCTGGATCTTTTCCAGGATGATGGCATACCCTTGTCCAGTGATGGATACATCTTCCTGAGGGATCTGCAATGAGACCTGAGGGATTGTATAGCTCACTGGTGGTGTGAAGGAAGCTTAGCAGAGTTATACCCATAGTGCAACCAAATATGAACCAAACCAATTTCTCCCTCCTCCCTGTTCTTGTCTTTCCTCATCATTTCTGGGCGTGAACAAGCTACCCACAGGGCACAGCTTTATAAAGGCCCAAACCATAGGAACAAATGAGTTGTACAATCCCTACACATCTCTGGCCCCAACAGGAACCTTGAAAGTCCTCCACCTAGGCAATATGATTCTCAGTAGAGTCCCACTTCCAATGTAATAGTTAAAAATGTCTACCATTCTAACAGTAAAATGCAATTGCATTTAATACTGAGTCTTCTAAAGTTAAGAGAGAGGGGGAAATCAGCACTGCCATCTATTAGAATGCATTTTATGCTAGCTTCTTTGCTTGTCTCAGTGAGAATTTATAGTTGTGTGATCAATATTTATAGGTTTCTGGCATCACCATAAAGTAAAAAAAAATCAATAAAAGAAGTCTAAAAGAAGTCTAGGGGATGTCTTACAGAAAGCATAGGAAGTGTTTCTATTTAAGCTGCAGCTCCTTTCAGTTATTATTAGTTACATTTACTTTCTATTCTACTCTTCAGTCTACAAAGATTTTAAAATGGTGACAACAATAAAACCCATACAGTTATTGAAACCAGCAGAACATTAATGATCTAAGGACAGCAACATAGCAAAATAATAACAATCCAAGAGTCTAAAAAGCCAGGGAAAATAAATGTTAGTTTGCTGCCCAAAAACATCAAACAGTGCCGGTATTCTAAAACCAGGACCCAAATGGTCTTATCCCCAGTTACCACCTACTTCATGTCTAAAGGCAGAGGGGGTGAGGAAGGGCCTTTGAGGAAAAATCCTTGGGCAGTTTTGTAACGATGCTTGATTTGTAATACAGCTAAACATTACTGGCTGACAAAATGTATACCATAATCCCTGAAATAGCATGGAATACAGGTACCTGAATGACCAGCTTCTGCCACATGAGGCTGCCTAAACCATGCAAAGGTCTACTCCATTTCCTCACTTCCTGGTCATCTGAAGTTAGGCAGGTGGTGATTGGTCAGAGGACTTTCTCACTTGTGGAACCCTCTCTGTAGTATGGTCACTCTTGGGAGGCTCCCCTGGCATTTTAGTGTCAGGTGACCCATTTGCCCGAGCTTTTAATCATCTAGAGCAGTGGTTCCCAAAGTGGGCGGTATTGCCCCCTTGGGGGCGGTGGGATTGCATAGGGGGGCGTTAAGAGGCAAGGAAGCAGCAGGGGGGTGCTCAAGGTGGTCTTTTCTGAGAAGCGCCTCTCCAGAAGGTCTTAAAACCCAGGGATACTTTTATGGGAGAAGGTAGTTTGGTCCTAAGCCATGTAGGGGAAGAATCCACACATGTATTAATACTATTTAAGAAGAGTCCTTTTAACGGTGAATTGAAATATTTCAAAAGCACCAAAACACTAATGAAGAGACATACCCTGCTTGGTGTGCCCCGCCACGCCGGCTGCAAAACAGAGGCGTTCGCTCTCTTTTCCCTCCCTCCCTCAGCAAGCTTGCGGCGGGTGCTTTGGAATAAATATTCCATTAATTGTTACTGTTTTGAATTTTATTTTTATTATCTTCCTTAGTGGGTCATTGAAAATCACTATTCTGAATAATGATTTTTATAGTGTAGGGTAGGGGGCACTAGGCATGAGTTTGTGGAACCAAGGGGGCGGTTACCTGAAAAACTTTGGGAACCACTGATCTAGAGTAACTAGGGCATATAGTTTATTTTATACATTCTGCTAGGTGTGGCTATTTCTAATTATTTATTGTTCAATGTGTTGCTGCTATTATTTTTATTGATTATTGATTATTTTTATTTATTTGTTTGCAATAAATGAGACTATCTAGCCTAGCAGCATCTACCCAGATTGGGAGTAACTCTCCAAAGTCCATCATTGTTACTCAATTTCATTTTATCTGGAGTTGTTAGGCATGGAACCTGGGCCCTTCTAGATGCAACACATGAGATCTGGCAATGAGGTCTACCCCCTTTTCCTAGATGTTTATTCCCCCCCCCCCGACACAAATATAAAATGTGTTATGCTCAGTTTTGTGTTTATTTTCTATTTGGAATTCTGACTTCTTCAGCAAGACTTGATACCTTCTTCCCTCTTCTTGGGTTCTTCCCCTTATGCTAAAGGCATATGTGAACAAAACTTGGCTTCTGGGATTTACTGTCACAAGATACAGAAAAGGCCATTGGCTTAGATGGCTTGAAAAGGAGATAAGACAAAATTCATGAAGAATAGGCCTATCAATAGCTAGTCCACATCACAGGTAAATGGAACTTTCAGTGCAGAGGAAGTATACCTCTGAACACTAGTTGGTGGAGGGGGAAAACACCAGGGGTGGGGCTGTTGAAGCATCTGGCCATTTATTGTTGAAATAGGATGCTGGACTAGAAAGGTAGATCCTTGATTTGATCCAATAGAGTTCTTATGTTCGCACAGCTAAGAGCCCTCACACAATCCTCATTTCTGAGATGCATAGGGATTGCTGGTGGAATTGCATCCTGGATCTCATAGCAGTGTCACTTATTTGAACTGCAAGCCTACAGGGAGCCTGACATTCTGTTGAGGCAACAGTCTGGCCATAGCTAGACCTAAAGTTTATCCCTGGATTGTCCAGGGTAGGGTGACCATATGAAAAGGAGGACAGGGCTCCTGTATCTTTAACAGTTGTATTGAAAAAGGAATTTCAGTAGGTGTCATTTGTATATATGGGGAACCTGGGGAAATTTCCTCTTCCTCACAACAGTTAAAGCTGCAGGAGCCCTGCCCTCTTTTAAATCTGGTCACTCTAGTACAGCTCCTGCAGCTTGAACTGTTGCAATGAAGAGGGAATTTCACCAGGTTCTCCATATGTACAAATGACATCTGCTGAAATTCCCTTGTCTATACAACTGTTAAAGATACAGGAGCCCTGTCTTCATATGGTCAGCCTAGTCCAGGGGTCAAACCTGTTAATCTAGGTGACACACAGGAGATCCAGTGCTCAGGCAGGGGCGAACCCTGGATGATCTCAGGATAAACCTTAAGTCTAGCTGTGGCCTCTGTATGAACTGGCCCTAATATGATATGGAGTGTGTGAAGGCAACTAGGGCCATGGCTAGACCAGACCTATATCCTGGGATCATCCTGGGATTGACCCTGTACATCCAAATGACACATAGGGGATACCGGGAGCAGGCAGGGAAGACCCCTCCTCCATTTGCCTGGGATAATCCTTAGGTCTAGCTAAGGCCTAGGATTTCTAAACCTTTAAAAGAAACTGCTGATGTGCCCTGAGGATTGAGGTGCTATAGGAAAATTGTTGGCTTGGCTTGCAGTTATGAAAGCCTGCCTGTCCCTTCATTTCTGGAGGGAAGCAACCTAGGTCCACTGTGGTCCGTTCATGCAAATGTTCAGGCTATTCTCCAGAGCAACTTCTGGACATGCAAAATGATTCCACCCTTGCACATGTTAAGGGGTTCCATTTGAGCAGAACTGCGTGGCAAAAGAGTTAGCAAGGATCGATCCCCATAGGTTGGCCCCATCTCCAATCTAAATCTGCCCTTCCGAAAATGAAACTTGCACACTTAAATGAAGGCAGCACTGCCAAAGAAAGAAAACCTGAATGCCAGCCACAAAATTAAATAAAAACTATTCAAACCAATTTGGGGCTGGTCATTAGTCTAGCATTGTTATTTTCATCCAAGTAAACATGCTTAGATTTCAGTGTTAACAACGGGGCAATGCCCTTTAGCTGTTTAGAAGCTGGAGTGTAATTGTATTTTAAGCAATACATTCAAAAGAGAATCAGGAGTGGCTCACTGCCCTGGCAGGGTTGTAGTTTTGCAATTTAGAACATAGCTTGCATCCTTTTTTCTTTTCTTTTTTTTCAGAAATGCAAGAAGCTCCCTAAAGGCCCTGTGCTAACATAAACTGAGAGAACAGGGCTGCCAGTTTGCTTCTGCCAGCCAGTTTTTAGTGATAATTTATTATGTCACTATCTTGAAAGGCTAAAAGGGAATTTGTGCACTGTAAATATTGTGTTATGATATCCTCAGTGTTTTTAAACATTCATGTGCTTTTATTCCAAGCACTCACTGGTTTTTCTTGCTAGTGTCTACTTCTATGGGTGTTTAAATCTTTAACCACATACTATTTCTGTGCCATGGTTGTGTAGAAGAGTTCCTTTGCTATTTATTTATTTATTACCTTTTTATACCGCCCAATAGCCGAAGCTCTCTGGGCAGTGCACAAAAACTCAAACCGTAATAAAACAACCAACAGGTTAAAAACACAAACACAAAACACAGTATAAAAAGCACAACCAGGGTAAAACCACACAGTAAAATTGATATAAGATTTTACTTATAAGAGTTAGAACAGTAACATTTAAATTTAAGTTTACATTAAGTGTTAAAATACTGAGAGAATAAAAAGGTCTTCAGCTGGCAACGAAAGGAGTACAGTGTAGGCGCCAGGCGGACCTCTCTGGGGAGCTCATTCCACAACCGGGGTGCCACAGCAGAGAAAGCCCTCCTCCTAGTAGCCACTTGCCTCACTTCCTTTGGCAGGGGCTCACAGAGATACATACACCAGATACATACAGATTTAGCCAAGACTTGGGTTTGTAAAAGGGTGAAGGGTTTAGGGATGAGGCAGAGTTCCACCCCCAACTTGAATCCAAGCCAGAAACAGCATGAAGGGTTGTAAGCCTATGCGGCAGGGTCTTGCTATTTACTGTTTTACTCTGTACAGCACCATGTACACTGATGGTGCTATATAAATAAATAATAATAATAATAATAATAATAATAATGCAGCATAGCCAAGGTATCCCAGGACCATCTTACGTTGATTTCACATCCTGATGCCTCTGAAGTCACTCCTGTCTCAGCATCCTGAAGGCATCAAAACCTTTGAGCTGAGACCCAGCCCAGTCCATAAACATTCCTAGGCATTAGTAGGCTCATACACAGCTTGTCTGGAGGTCTTTGGTTTAGTAAGAGCATCCCCAGAGAAACATACCATAGCTCTCTCTAGGGACACCCGGAGTGAAACCAATCCACTCCAGCTGCTATAATCCACTCCAGAATGTGAGAATGGCAGAATGCATCCCCCCCCCCCATTCTCCACCAAAGGTTTGCAAATTGGAGGATTACTTTTCCACTCACCCCTAGTGGAGTTTTATAGGACATCCACCTCTGTACCATTAAAGACCATATTCCTATGGGGCATGAGCATGGTTGTGATCTTCCCATATGTTGCTGAACATTTATTGTTTTATTTATTTATTTATCTATTTATTTATAATAAGAACATAAGAAGAGCCATGCTGGATGAGACCAAGGGTCCATCTAATCCATCACTCTGTTCACACAGTGGTCAACCAGGTGTTGAGCAGGCATATTTATAAGCATATTTATATACCACTCCACATCAAGAAGATTTCAGAGTGAAGAGCAAAAAAATACAATAAAAGAATTAAAAATGCAATATTAAAGTAAGTATTTGTAAAAGAACAGAGTGTGTGCATCTTTCTATAGGAAAAAAAGCTGTAGCAAGCTGCACATCTGCAATGCTGTGTATACAATTTGAAAATAAAAATGGAACACTGGAGGACTGTTAATGCCTCTCTTCAAATTTGGAAACAAGACCAGGCAATTTTGAGAAATTCAGATGAGTAGAATTCCAGCGTTGTACCTAGTCCCATGCATGATTGTGTGGACACTGCCTCCCTTGGGACTCACTTCTTGTCTCATGAAATCTCTTTTTGCTTCCCTGAAATCCCCTCTGATTTTTCACCCAGGCAAAATTTCAGAAATGTATGTATTTCTGGCCACAAGTCATGTTTGGGTCTGGAAGGTGAAAATTTGATAAATCCATATTTATGATAATTTATGAACCTAGCAGAAGGTCTGCAGTTCATAGAATGATTTATGTATTTATTGCAGATATTAAGCTGCTTTTTAGGGCTACACTCCTCCACAAAAGCAACATGTAGTAATGTGAAAGAAACAAGGTACAAATCACAAGGGATCAGAACAGAAATCCAGAAATGACTTACAAAGCTGTTCTGTTGACATATGGAATCTATCAATGTGCATCACTTTTTTAGTATATCATCATACAAAGAGCCAAAGAGCATTGGAAGGGAAGCCACACTAGTCTGCTTCCTGAAAGGCGTGTTTAGAAGCCTGTCACCCAAACTCTGTTTTACATTTGGCTAAGAATGTACGTTTTCTTTGAAACATTTGATCTTGCATGAATCAAATGCTTTCAAAGCTTTTTTCTTTTCATGCTGTTTCCCCCTGAAGTCAAGTTATCTATTGTGCTAAAGAATCTCATTAAAAAGAACAGTAAAGTCACAATTACTCCTTTAGTAGATCAGTGGCATGAGGTGTTATTAGTCCTTGATATTGGAGGAATAATGTGCAGGCAGATACAACAAACAGATGCTTACCTTGATACATGAAATGGAAAAATGCTAATCAGCACACAACTGCTAAAATATTAAATAATATCAAGGCAACTGGGGTGGTAAACAAACATTTTATATAAATTTATCATAGGTGAACAAACATTTTATATAACAATAATCAAGCATAACTGAACAAATTGTTAACAGTAGCAAACTCAAATAGTTTACACTAACAGAGTGATAACTGAATGGTTAAGCTACAGGCCTCCATCTTTATTTCTACCTGTTTCACAACTGCTTCGTCGGGATCAGAAAATCACAACAGCGTAATGTTGCTTATGGTTGGGGAAAGAGGTGGATTTGTTGAGTTTTATTCCTCAGTTTTCAAAAAGGCTTTTAAATCCTCCAAAAAAGGATTGACTTGGATCCCCACCCAAAAAGACACGAATCTCCAGGAGGCACCACTGAAATGTCAAAAAATATTCGTAGAACCTGCATGGCCAGTTTCGACCTGCTATTGCTCTTTGGCAGGGGCAAACCAAATAAATTTAAATAATAACAGCAAACAGTAACTCATGAAAACCAGCTTTTAACTGGAGCAGTTTGTCTAGCTGTGTGGAAAATGAAAATTCCCAGAGCTTTTTAGTCTTCATAATGTTGTTTTAATTAAAAAGCATTATACAAGGGGAAAAGTAAATATTTTATAAATCGTCAACATTCATTTTGCTAGGAGGAAAGTTCTAGTCACTGAAAGTACGTCATTCAGGAATACAAAATAGGCTGTTTACAAATTACCTTATCTTACAATCCATAAGTTCTTAACAACCTAATTCTAGAGGTTCACACATTTGCCCTGTCCCAGGAGCCCGCTTCAGGTGTCATACACAAAATTTTAAGTGAGCACACATGCCAGGAGTGGGCCTGTGTCAAATAGGTCTGCCCACAATGCCACACCTGTCATATATCCCTTCCCCCTGATATCCATGCATGGAGCACCACAGTCTAGAGAGAGGGTGTCCGCATGTAGAGCTATCTGACCAGCTGCCTCCAGGTAGTCTGAAACCATTATGCGCTCTTCACACAACACTATTTAGTCACTCTGGCTGGTCATGGCATGGTGTGATGTTATCTTACTCACTGTATCATCCTTGATTTCCTAGGATCACAGAAGTGAGGGAGGAGATAAAATGATTCCAGTGGTAGAGCACAGTGAGTGGCTGTGAATAACCCAAAGGAAGACAGAAAAAATATGTGTTTGATGCTCTCACATCTCCATTTTTCTCCTGAATTTTGTTGTGAGCAATAATCCACCTTAGGCCTATACTATCCAGGGGCACAGCACACTGCATATTTTTGATAATGTACTGTCACAGACTTATCCCTGTAAGCACTGTTGGGTAGCACAAATTTTTGCATTTACCAATCTCAGAACTGCCATTCTCAAATCTGAAAATTCTGTTTGCTTTCTATGAAAACCAAATTCTCACAAAGCAAGGTGGGACATAATTCCCAGAGAGCAAGACTAGGCTGGGCTGGAGGGGATATTAAGTAATTATTGGCCCTATTCATACATCGGAAAGGGATCCAATAAATAAGCAATTCTTCAAGTAGTAATTAAGCCACTTGACCTACAATTCACAGCCTCATGTCTATTATGCAGCCATGGTAAACAGAATACCCCACCTAGCAGTCCACACAGGAACCCTGATAGGTTTGAAAGAGATGACCACCCAGCCAACTAGGAAGATCAAGGCCTAGCTCCACAAGCCCAATGAGCTCTGCAGTAGTATGTCAGGGCTCATGGTCTGAGATAAGCAGGTAGTCAAGTAGCTAGGGGTGTCAATGAAGGCTGCCCATGAACTTTAGCTCAAAACTGAGGTGAGCTGTGGCAAGCACCAAAACTATCCTCCACCTCAGATTTTGATCTGAGCTGGAGGAGAATCCCCCTTTCCATAACCAAGCCCTATCCCTGGCTCTGCCCAGCCAAAAAACATTGCCCTTTCCTCTTCCATAGGGCTGTAACAAAGGAAAGCGACTTCATTGGCCCCTATATTTAACAGCATATGCTGAGTTTCTTAACTGACCCCAGAATAGTTGTTTTAAATGGATATTGTCTGTTTTTTGTATGTATTCTATGGTTTTAAATTTTGTATATTTCTTTTGAATGTTCAGTGTTTTCAACTTTTGTAAACCACCCAGAGAGCTTTGGCTATGGGGCAGTATATAAATGTAAATAATAATAATAATAATAATAATAATAATAATAATAATAATAATAATAATAATAATAATCCTAGAGGACGGCATAGAAAGGGGCTACATGGACAAATTAGATGGTTGGGGATGGGGAGCCCACTCCCCAAGAAGCACCTATTGGGGCTGGACGTCTAATTGCCACCCTCAGAATCTATTTATGCAGCCCCTTTATACCCTTCCAATAGGACCCAGTGGAACTAAGCCACTCCATTGCATTCTAAGGGAGAGGGTTAAAACGATGTATTAAAAGAAAGAAAGAAAGAAAGAAAGAAAGAAAGAAAGAAAGAAAGAAAGAAAGAAAGAAAGAAAGAAGACCCTTGTTAACCTCGCTAGGTCATGGACATTTGCCTCACTAACAATTTTTGGAGGTGCAGCTTCTTTCTCCTTCCCACCCCCACACCTACCTGTGGAAACCAGTGGAGAGATCTCCCATTGGTTTCTATGAGAGGGCAGAGTGTGCACTTAAGAAAAGTGCTTAAGTGGGGCAAAGGTAGGGCTGATTTCTTTTGAGGTGGCCAATTTTTTGAGTGGGGAGTACTTTGCACTTCATCCAAACCTCTGAAGTGAAACAAAAGGGGAGAAGCAAAATGTTTTGGGGAGTGACCTTTTTATCTTTTTATTTATTTATTTATTTATTTATTACATTTCTATACCACCCAATAGCCGGAGCTCTCTGGGCGGTTCACAAAAATTAAAAACATTCAAAGTATAAAACAACAGTATAAAACCATAATATAAAATACAATATAAAATCTCAACCAGATAAAAACAGCAGCAATGCAAAATTACAAATGTAAAACACCAAGTTAAAATTTATTTATAGACTGTTAAAATGCTGGGAGAATAAAAAGGATTTCACCTGGTGTCTAAAGGCATATAATGTAGGTGTCAAGCGAACCCCCTTAGGGAGCTCATTCCACAGCCAGGGTGCCACAGCAGAGAAGGCCCTCCTCCTGGTAGCCACCTGCCTCACTTCCTTTGGCAGGGGCTCACGGAGAAGGACCCCTGAGGATGACCTTAGAGTCCGGGCAGGTACATACGCCAGGAGGCGTTCCTTCAGATAGTTGCCTATGCATAGATAGTTATCTATGCTTTCCCCTCCATTCTCTATGCTTTCCCCCCCTCCCTGTTGGAACAAACAAACTAAATGGCCATTCTTATATCATCTCACCCACTTCAGATCATATACAAAAGAATGTATCGTCCTTCTATGGTAAACCGCTGTTGTATCTGAGTATGCATTTGTCACGTCCTATCCCAAAAAACATACACAGAATTAATATAAGCAGTGTGCATTTCATCATTACATGAAGCCTTATTTGGACTTTTATAACCATAGCAACTAATTTCATAAATAAGCAAGAGCAACATTTGAAACGGAATTTTTCATACATAGGGACTTTTTTAGCTGGATCTGTGGTACTCCTGAGAGACTGGAAGATTATACTGTGTATTTTTAGAACAATGAAATATTTGGGTATATCCCCAGACCATAACTTCAAAATGCTTCTTTCACATAGCCTCATTTCCTCGTGCTATGTTTTATTTAATTTCATGGATCCTTAGTTAACATTTGTGCATCATTTTGCTTGCCTCTTGAGACTCAGTACACCTCTGGAATTCTACTGAATTTATCTTACAATTATTCTGTTACAAATGAATTAATAAAATGTTTGTTTAGAAGGTTTATGTGCTTGTTTTTTCTTTATGAAAGTGTCCCCCCTCTGTGTTGGGTGGGAAGGGGATATTTGCAGGAGAGTTTCTAGATATTTTGAATTTAGTACTGAGTCATGACTGGCTGGTCAAGGGGTTAATCATTACACCTGGTCAATGGTCCTAATGAGTGAACTTTGAAAGTACAGCCTTACGTTGTCATGGACCATGTAAGGTTGGGCAGGGAAGGATACTTGATTTTGCCACCAGAAGTCTTGAATGGGAAGGTCACACTTCTTTACTCTCTTTGCTACCTTGGAAGCGTGATAAAGGAATGAGATTTTTGCCTGGTCTCTGCTGCAATGAGTGCTACCACTATGGATCGCTATGGGGTAGCTGTTCATTGACATTTGGGGACATGGCTATTTCACGCTGCACTCCTTGGAGCCTTTTCTGGAGTGTTTAGAGTTAAGTGTCATGACTAGACCTGTTCCCCTTAGGCTGAAGGAAGGAGTTTCAGGTGATCAATCAGAATTAGATTCTGAAGCAGAAGAGTCAGCGTCAGAAACATACCAGCCTATACAAGGAGTGGGGAAGGTGACTCTTACGGGCTCTTTACTAGCTGGGAATCAGCTTTTGCCAGACCTTGGCCTTAGCTAGACCTAAGGTTTATCCCGGGATCGTCCCGGGGTCATCCCTGCTTGCTCTTGGGATATCCTGTGTGTCATTTACATGAACAGGGATGACGCTGGGATGATCCCGGGATAAACCATAGGTCTAGCTAAGGCCCTTACCTCTGAAAATGTTAACAACATACAGTCTGTAGGAAATCAATATTCTCCCAAGGGGGAGGGCACTGAAAGGCTAGCTGATCCTAGAGTATGCCAAAGACTAAAATGGGCATAGCTAAAGGAAGGTGAGATAAGGTCGGTTCGCCTAGCTTCTCACCAAAGGCTTCTTCAGAACCAGTCTCCATGAAGTTAAAGTGTTCTGGGAAAAGGCTTCCCGTTCTTCTTGAAAGGACAATTGTCTCGCTTAGTTTGCCTAGTTTTGCCTAGAGGAAAGTTCCTAGAAGTTGGGCTCTCTTCAGATGGGAAGAGATGTTTATTGCCTGAATAAAGCTTTGTGGATTACATGGCAGATCTCCCAATAAGGCGGGAGGTTTTGAGAATCATGACATTAAGAAGTTCATGGTTGCATCCAAGAAGGCTGCCTTAGGCTAGAACATCAGGCCTTGGGGCGAAATTGGGCCCTCCTGGTATCCAAATATGTCCTTCCAGATGCCCATACCCCCTTTCCCAGTCCCTGCCTCCTTTCTCTCATCCATTGAGTCTTGGTCGTTGTTGTTTTTGCAGTCCCTGCCCCCAATCTAAAAGGTTGAATTGCCCCTCTTAAGGCTTAGTTACTGGCAGTAAGATCTTTAAACTACACCGTGTTGGTAATTTCACCACACCTCTTGTGCCTTTAGACCTCTCTCCTTTGCCTTTGGCCCCCACCCACCGCTTGTATGCATCCTTGAGAGCGTCTTGGTAACAGAATTCATCCCTCAGGCTGAAAGAAGTTCCCCATCTCTGACATAAATCTTGTGTTGCGGGGGTGGGGTAGCTCCTCTTTGAGGCTTCTCTGGTGTAAAACCGTCTAGCGTTGGAGAAAAACGAGAGACAGAAGAAGTGAGGCCAAGAACAGAGACAACTACCCCATCCCACAAGGTTTCTTTCCTTCCTCTACCTACAGTACTGCAGCCAGTAGGCATGCTCCCAAGCCTTGAATACAGCAGAGTCTTTGGGAGAGCAGAGACTCCATGTTCTTTCCCCACTCCCACCTATCTAGAACAGTTTCTGGATTGGACCCAATAAATAGGAAGCATAATAAACAAGCAAGCGACACTAGTCACTGTCAGTGAAGAAAATGATGGCACCACTTTAGGGTACAACGAGAGAGATATACCCATGTGCTGTGTTCATTGAAATCTAACAACAGCCAGGGCCATGGAATTACGTTGTTGTTGCTGTTGTTGTTATTATTTGTTTGCTTGTTCTTTGGCCTTACTTGTGTGTTTGGACATTGCTAATTAAGAGGTTTTAAAATAAGAACAATTAAAAATGTATTTAGTTCCCATAGAAAGTACAAGAAAGGTGAGTGGAATTCTAGAAGAATGGTAATTGGCAATTAAGAGAAAGAAATAACATGTTTTTCCCCTCACAAAATGTATAATTGGGAAGTCTGGCAGAGAGTTCAATTGAAGAAAGGAAAGATATATAAGTTTTTGCTTGAAGAGACTAGTATAAAAGGCCAAAAATATATAAGGGATATTATAGAGAATGACAAGGAATAAGAAGAAAGCAACTAAAGAGAAGATTAGTTCAACAATATAAGAAATTAAGAATGCTTGTAGCAGATCAATCTGAAAGGTTTGAAAAATGATTAACTCAAAAATTAGAAGGCGCTAAGGAAGAATTAGAGAATAAAATACCTAGTATAGAAAAAATTACAACCGTTGAAGAGAAATATGTATTGCTTATACAAGCAGTAAATGGTTTGAAAGAATTAAAGGATAATCAAGAGAAACTTCATGAGAATTTGGTAAACATAAAACAAGAATTTATGATGTTGTTATAGCAAGAAATGAACATAAGATTGAAGAGTTAGAAGAAGAAGAAGAAGAAATTAAAGAATTATACAATAGGAAGAGAAAAATAGGGAAAAGAAGAATTCTTTGCAGCTATTTTAGGGGCTTCTTGCACTGAGCCGATATACATTGAGAAGGCTTATAGAATTAACTCAGAGGGGGAGGGAAATCAAATCTGAAACAGACATCAAAGTGGTCTTTGGAAATAATAGAAATAACAGTTATGCAGGCTGCTAGAAATAAAACACTTGTTAAGTCAGACAAAGCAGAATGAGAATTTTTCAAGACATTTCACCAATTACTTCCCAGAAGCAAAAACAAAAAAAGGAAAAGGAAAAAGAAAAAAGAAAAGAGAAGAGAAAAAAGAATAGAGAAACTGCAAGAAATTGGAGTAACATATAAATGGGAGGTCTTGTTCGAACTAACCTTTAAATCTAAGAAAAATACATACATTATTATGAGCACCAGAGAGGGAGAAATTCTTCAGTTTTATTTAGCAATGCATCCCACTGTATTTTATTAATTTTTGTTAAATACGCAGAGATCTGTAAGTATAAGTTTTATACATTCTTAAAATTGCCAGAATTGCAAATATGTGAAAAGTTATCAAAAGACTCAGCTGTTAAGGAAATTATAGTAGCAAGTACAAATGGTTAAACTGACACCATTATTAAGAAACCCACATAAACTTAAAAAGATCTTGATAAGTTTGAATCCAGTGATTCAAATCTTTTGTGAACTGTCCAGATATAGATTCAGCTATGGAGCAGTATAAAAATGCAATAAATAATAATTATAATTTGATATTTGACAGTTAGATTTAATTTCAATGGTGGTAAGGTCAACAAAAATGACCCTTTGACATTGTCAATCATAATACAGCGTAATTGGAAATGGTGAGACCTTGGAATCGTTTTGTAATGAACTCTTTTTTTCCAGTGAAATGAAGTGTAGAAACATATTATAAGAAATTATTTGCTTATTTGTGACATTAGTATGCCATCCCATAACATAAGGATCTCTAGATGATTTACAATAAACAAGCATAAAAACAATTTAAATACAAAATAAAACATAAAACCATAAAATCAAAGGGAAATGATCTATGACAAGAAAATAAAGCTCACAGAAATATTGTGCTGCATGTAATTCTGTATACTCATTAAATTAACAGGTAATATTAAAAGACTAGTCAGCTATGTAGGGGTGCTTTAGTGTCACTGGCTACCAACACAGTTAGGATGCAATCCTATGTTTAGATAGAAAAAAGCAAATAAACGCAAGGCAATGGTGGAGTTAATATGAACAAAAAGAACCACAACGGGAGACCACCAAAGGAATAAAGTTAAACCAGTAAAGTAATTGTTATTCAAATTTGTACATATTAAACCAGTCAATACATTGAACTAGGACCCCATTAGTAATGAGAGTAATATGCAATCAAAACAATTCACAATTCACATACATAAACAGTATATCTAGACCAAATCAGTCAAAGTAATTAAACAGTGTTTTAAAGACAACATTAACAAAGTGCATGATATTCCTTATTTCGAAGATTTCTTTTTCAAAACGTTGGTCTTAATAAATCCAAAGCGTTGGTCTTAGTAATCGCCAGCCGGCAGTGAAATGCTAAATAAAACTATTTCTTTGTATTTGTGTTTTTAACCTGTTGGTTGTTTTATTATGGTTTTAATTTTTGTGAACCGCCCAGAGAGCTTCGGCTACTGGGCGGTATAAAAATGTAATTAAATAAATAAAAATAAATAAATAAAAATAAATAAAATTAAATAAAACGAGATTTATGAGAGCATTTCACTGCTGGCTGGTGATTACTAAGACCAACGCTTTGGATTTATTAAGACCAACGTTTTGAAAAAGAGATCTTCGAAACAAGGAATATCATGAACTTTGTTAATGTTGTCTTTAAAACAATGTTTAATTACTTTGACTGATTTGGTCTAGATATACTGTTTATGTATGTGAATTGTTTTGATTGCATATTACTCTCAATACTAATCGGGTCCTAGTTTAATGTATTGACTGGTTTAATATGTACAAATTTGAATAACAATTACTTTACTGGTTTAACTTTATTCCTTTGGTGGTCACCTGTTGTGGTTCTTTTTGTTCATAGATAGAAAAAAGACCTAAAATTCCCAGCATTCTCCAGCCAACATGGCTTGCTGGGAAATGCTGCGACTTGTATAACTTTTTCCCATCGTAACATGCATAAGATTGCACCCATAAGGAATTATGTCTCTTCAAGGCACATATCCTCATGCCAGGGATATCATTCAGTCCTGTTGTGTTGTCATCAGTTTGGTCTACCTTTAATTAAGTATCATTTCTGGATGGTGATCAAGGTTTTCCATGTTAGTGTGAGACTGCAGTCCATAGGTTTAGAATGCAGTTCTTGATAGGTAAACTCTAAGTTAAGTGTTATCGCATCCCACATAGTCATTAAGGTGGACAAATCTGTCAATTGGGGTTCCTTTCAGTTTCTCATTCTTCCAGTCCTAAATTTTGTTTAGCCCAAACTTTGAGAGTTTTGCTAATTTTAAGTTAGGGAAAACCAAATTCAAGATTTTTTTTTTTAATTCACATGAAAATATGCCTACATTTTTGTACATAAATGCCCCTAGTATGCCATTTTACTAACTTGTGAGTTTGGGTACACTTTCCCCTAATATATGAATTTTTAATGCATGTTTTGACTGGAGAACTCAATTACAAGTACCAGTGCTTCGTTGCTTTATTCCAGGCAAGGGCACAAAAAAGAAGACGTGTGAGAATCAGGGGCCATGAAAATATTGGGCAAAGGGAAGTGATCTCTGTGTGTCCCTTATCTCCCATATTACACTGAGAATCGGTGTTGATTTAAAATTTGAGAAGGGGCCTTCAATTAATGCAAACCCACCCACAAATCCTTAGATAGCTTACAACAGTCTATCACGATATACGTTTGTTTGTTTGTTTTGGATGAACAGATCCTTAAGATTCACCTAGCTTGGGGTAAGGATTTATTCATGATACAGTAAAGTTAGAGCCCACCTCCTATTCTCAGTTCCCTATATCTCCTATGCAATGCACCCCTGTAGTTTGAGATGTCTTTGCCAAGATGGAAGCCACCTAGCTGGGAGTGGTAGGCCCGTGGAGGGTGGTTTCTCCTAGCTTGCTTTCCTACCTTACCTGTCTACAGAGTAGCTTCCTAAACACGAGCCCTATAAAACTGTTGCTCATTGCCAGGGCATACCCTGATGATTTCAATACTGGCTTACTGACCCTGGACCAAATATTCTACCTCACCCCTTTTTGATTTGCTTATGAGGCGAATCAGCTAGTTATTCCAAGTACAATGTCTGCACTGCCCTTCTCCAAAGAGTTGGACATTACAACAAGTTTAAAAAACCAAAAACAAACTAGATTCAGATGGATTAGATTAATGGGGCACCTAAAATTGAGCCTTGGGGCTGAAGTCCAGGGTCCCCGAATGAACACCCAGAGACCAGCAGATGATCAGGGAAGAAATAAACAGGCTCAGCATCAGCCTCTGGGCCAGTTTAGAGTCAGGGTGTAGGCATGTACACTCTTACACTTCTTATTTTTTACTTTTAAAATATATTATTTCTTTCCACTACAAAATGGTGCCTATTCCCAAGTAAACATGCTTCACATCAAGGCAGAAGAAACAAACCATTGCATTCATGTAGTCAAGATGCTGTGTTGCTTTAAGTGAGTTTACAATGCAAAACAATTCTGCCATACAATCCATCCCTCATACTCAGGTCCTCTGGGAAGGGTTTACTCCAATCAGCCACAACTAGGCTGGCACCTGTTACCCAGAAGACCTTTTCTTCTGCTGCACCCAAACTGTGGAATGGCCTGCCGGAGGAGATTCATCGGCTTAATACTCTCTCTGAGTTTAAGACAGCCATAAAGACTAGTCTCTTCTGGCAGGCCTACCCTGATGAATTTTAAACCTAAGAATTTTAAGACGTTGTGATTGTTATTTTAATATCGTATGGGTTTTATATGTTCTTTTAATTAGTTTTTAGAGAGCCTCGTGTGGCGCAGAGTGGTAAGCGGCAGTTACTGCAGCCAAAACTCTCCCCATGGCCTGAGTTCGATCCCAGCGGGAGCTGGTTCTCAGGCAGCCGGCTCAGGTCGACTCAGCCTTCCATCCTTCCGAGGTTGATAAAATGAGTACCCTGCTAGCTGGGGGAAAGGTAACCGTGACTGGGGAAAGCAATGGCAAACCACCCCACTACAAAGTCTGCGAAGAAAACGTCAGCGAAAGCAGGCATCCCTCTAGGAGTCAGCAATGACTCAAGTGCTTGCATGAGAGGTTCCTTTCCTTTTTCCTTAATTAGTTTTATGTATTATATTGTATTTAATGTTGTTCCCCACCTCAATTCAGAGGGAGAGACAGGTAAGAAATAATAATAATAATAATAATAATAATAATAATAATAATAATAATAATAATAATAATAATAATAGCACTTCTTCCTGTTCCTTTTAAAATCAGAGTTAGCAGATGGGTGAAGCAGTTAATAAAGCAAGGAATGGCAGAGGCTGGGTGAAGAGAAATGCTAGTTGTGTCCTTCACAACTGAAGTAATGCACGTGACCATCTAAAGGGCCCCCCATAAGGCCATTAAGTCCAGGGTCTAAGATTACCTAGCGACACCTCTGATTGGGATGCCCCTCACAAACAAGGATGTCTACCTAAAGGAGCTGAAAAAAGGATGAGTCAACTGCATCAACGCATTTCAACTAGCGTTGTCATGTATGGCTACTGAGGGGGGGAAAGTGAGGAGTAGAGAGATTAAGGAGCTCTGAGGAATGAATGAGTAGGAATAAACAATGGCTGTTAGGGATGGCATTTATCCTTATGCTCAATGAGCAAGGACTGCCCTTGTGATCACTGAGAGAGGATTCTCAGAAACATATTAATAGCCAAGGACAAATTCAGCTGATCTTGCCAGGGAACTATGTTGCAGGCATAAATCTACATTTCAGGCTGCTCCTGGATCCCCCCCCCACACACAAGGCTGATTCAAGTGTGTAACAACACAATGCATCTGCCACAGCCCAATGTTCCACAGCATTTATGGATTCTATTGCTATGGGCTGCAGTATGACCTTGTATTATGAGGTAAACTAATGCAGTGTTAAAAAGAAACCCTTTAAATGTCACATCTTCCAACTTTTCATCCCACACAAAGCTGGACAACAAGCCATCCGTAATATAATTGCTGATGATCCTACAGCATTATTCCAGCTTTGGAGAGAACATATATCTAGTGGTCTATTGAGGTGGAGGGGTAAAGATCCCACAATATTTTTATCATGAGATCTCCCCCTCAGTACACATGTGGCATGTGTGGTGCATGTAGCTGTATTTCCTAGCAACATTATGACTGATGCTGTTGTGAGTAATGGTGAGAAATGTGAAAGCAGGTTGCAAAAATTAAGAGGCACCAAGAAAAAAAATGCAACTTAGTAAGTATTGTGGGAGTGGGGAACAATTTTGAGGAGAAATTGATTGCTAAATTTATTAAATTGAAGGATTTTTGTAAAAATAAAATAAAAAAATGAAATATTTTTCCTTTTGAAAGGTGCTCACAAAGACTTACATAGAATATGAAGTTATACACTTGAGCTCACAAACCTGAACCCACACATTTTTTTCTTGGGTAAAATGATGTTGACAAGATGCCATTGGAAACAAATGAGTAGTGTGCTGGCAGAGGGTGTTTTAGCCTTCCAAGTACCAGTTCTTTCCAAATACAACACCATATGACCAAAAATTGTTTTATATTCACCAAGTATCTCATGATCCAAAGCGGCCATGGGTTGCTTCTGCAGCATGCATGCAGACGGAAATCTCAATGTGGTAGAGGAACATTTTCCTTTCAGACTCCAAAACCATTTTTTTGCAACCAAACACCTCGTATTTAAAAAGCAATCCCATAAATCTTGCAGCATGCCTACTTATGGAAATCTCAGTGTGGTGTTGAATGATTTTTTGTTTGTCTCATTCATGAGAAATGTAACAAACAACAACAACAACAACAATGCAATTCAAAATCTAGAATAAAAAAAATGTATCTGAAGGAACGCCTCCTCCCAAATGTACCTGCTCAGACCCAAAGGTCATCCTCAGGGGTCCTTCTCTACTAGGGGTGTGATCCGCTCCGATTAGGAGCGTAGAAGCAGTAGCGGATTGGCCTGCTCCGCCTTACGCAGAGGCGGAGTAGGAGCGGACCGCGGACCCCCTAGAAGCAAGGCGAAGAGAAGCGGCCATTTTTCGGAGCTCCTAGTTCAGGCGGAGCGCTCCGGTCGCCATCTTGAAAACATTTCGCCATAGGATTGCATTGCGGCAAATAATCGCGCATAACTAGGTTGTTTTTGAAGCTATCGTTCTAGAAATTCTTGTGCTCAGAGAGTCGTGGATGGGGGTCATTTTGAGACCACTCTCACCTCTCTGCGTTGTCTGGGTCGCGTGCTATATTTTTGTGAAAATCGGGTCAACCGCGCGGCTCAAACGGCGTTTTCGGCTTTTCGCCCATAGGATTGCATTGAGGGAAAGAATCGGGGATAACTGGGGGGGGGTTTAAGCTATCATTCTGAAAATTCTTGTGCTCAGAGAGTCGTGGATGGGGGTCATTTTGAGACCACTCTCACCTCTCTGCGTTGTCTGGGTCGCGTGCTATATTTTTGTGAAAATCGGGTCAACCGCGCGGCTCAAACTGCGTTTTCGGCTTTTCGCCCATAGGATTGCATTGAGGGAAAGAATCGGGGATAACTGGGGGGGGGTTTAAGCTATCATTCTGAAAATTCTTGTGCACAGAGAGTCGTGGATGGGGGTCATTTTGAGACTACTCTCAACTTTCTGCATCGTACGGGTCGCGCGCTAGAAGTTTTTAAAAAATCGGCAGGAAAAATACCTTTTTCAAAGGGCTGAGGGGCAGAGTCAGCTCCCGGTCATGATGATCCCAAAGTCGGAGGAGGGCATAGGCAAAACGGGTAACTTGGGATTCTGGGAAACTTCTCTTTCTTCATCTGAACGGGCTTTTCCCCGTGTTTTTTAACACAGTAGCCCCACCAAATGCACAAACACAACCTGAAATCATATACTAAGCCAAGAATAAGAGATAGAAACACAGCACTGCTCCCCACCCTAACCTTGGTGAACAACTGAATAGATGTGGTGCAAGGGGATGAGCTCCCCTAGGGCATCTCATCGTGGACGTGCCCCCACTCTCTCCTGCACTGGAAGGCCATTAGAGCCTTCCAAAGAGAGTAAAACGGTGGAGCAATGCCTATCATGAGTTGAAGTGAATGGTCACTTTTCAGTGGTGGAGCAATGCCTGTTATGAGTTGAAGTGAGCGTTTTACTTCTTCTCAGAGCTGTTGGTGGCTGTCTTGAACTGGCAGCTACTTCCCCCTCCCCCGGGCACGTCCCCCTATTGCTGGTAAAAGACAGATATAGCCTTTTTAAAAAAATTCTTCTTGCTGTTTATTGAGCAACACTGCTGCTTTTAATTCCACCCCTCCTTTGTTTATTGATTGATTTATTCCATTTTATATGCATTACTGGCTTATCCTTGGCTCACTTCCTTATGCCCCCAGAAATGCCAGCTGCATGCCTGCCTGCCTTCCCTCCCTCCTCCCCTGCCCACCTCGCAGGGATGTTGTGTGTGGGGTGCCCGATTTTCAAAAATTCCCCAAAAATCAGGGGATGATGGGATTGCTTTGAAACTTGGCGTGCGTGTGTATATCCCCATGAGGTGTCATGGTGCCAAACATGAGGTTTCTAACTTTAACAGAAAAAAAGTTGTATAATTTTTTAGCTTTCAATGCAAGCCTATGGGGGGGGAAACGGAGCTCCAGATCCAGATCCGGAGCTCCGAGCGGAGCGGAGCGGAAGTGGGCGGAGCGGGGGCGGGGCGGAGCGGCCCGATCCGGAAAATGGCGGATCTGCAAGTGAAGCGGAGCGGGGGGTCCGTGCACACCCCTGTTCTCTAAAAGCTCCTGCCAAAGGAAGTGAGGCAGGTGGCTACCAAAAGGATGGCCTTCTCTGTTGTGTCACCCCAGCTGTGGAATGAGCTCCCTAAGGAGGTTCGCTTGGCACCTACATTATATGCTTTTAGACGCCAGGTGAAGCCCTTTTTATTCTTCCAGCATTTTAACAGTCTATAAATTTTAACTCGGTGTTTTAAATTTGTAATTTTGCATTGCTGCTGTTTTGATCTGGTTGAGCTTTTATATTGTATTTTATATTATGGTTTTATACTGTTGTTTTATACTTTGAATGTTTTAAATTTTTGAGAACTGCCAAGAGAGCTCCGGCTATTGGGCGGTATAGAAATGTAATAAATAAATAAATAAATAAATAAATAAATCAGTTTTACCTTGTAGGGACACTGGTCCCAGCACTCCCTCCTCACAACATGGATTTGGGACTGAAAGACCCAGGGAAAAGTGTGGGTGCATAGAGGGTAAGTTGTAAGCAAACACAATTTGTGACATTGCACAACATCATGACTGATCACAGGGTATGTCAGATAAGGCATCAGCCTTAGCTTCCAATTTCCTGATTACTTTGGACCAATTGCGTCCAGTTCTGGGCTCCACAATTCAAGAAGGACGCAGACAAGCTGGAGCGTGTTCCGAGGAGGGCAACCAGGATGATCAGGGGTCTGGAAACAAAGCCCTGTGAAGAGAGACTGAAAGAACTGGGCCTGTTTAGCCTGGAGAAGAGAAGATTGAGGGGAGACATGATAGCACTCTTCAAATACTTAGGTTGTCACACAGAGGAGGGCCAGGATCTCTTCTCGATCCTCCGAAAGTGCAGGACACGGAATAACGGGCTCAAGTTAAAGGAAGCCAGATTCCGGCTGGACATCAGGAAAAACTTCCTGACTGTTAGAGCAGTACGACAATGGAATCAGTTACCTAGGGAGGTTGTGGGCTCTCTCACACTAGAGGCCTTCAAGAGGCAGCTGGACAACCATCTGTCAGGGATGCTTTAGGGTGGATTACTGCATTGAGCAGGGGATTGGACTCGATGGCCTTGTAGGCCCCTTCCAACTCTGCTGTTCTATGATTCTATGAGAATAGTGAGGGAAGCATATCCAGGAATTCCTCTCCCTGAAATGATATGGAGAACTCTCTGGATAAGGCAGTCTCTGAGGCCGTAGCTAGACCTAAGGTTTATCCCAGGATCATCCCGGGTTCGTCCCTGCCTGAGCGCTGGATGCCCTGTGTGGCACTTAGATGAACAGGTTTGACCCCAGGACAATCCTGGGATAAACCTTAGGTCTAGCTACAGCCTTAAAACTAGGCATGTGCTCTGCTCCGATTAGAAGCGCAGAAGCAGGAGCGAATTGGCCTGCTCTGCCTTGCCCAGAGGCGGAGTAGAAGCGGACCACGGACCCCTAGAAGCAAGGCGAAGAGAAGCGGCCATTTTCAGAGCGCTCCGGTTTCCGCGGTCCGCTTCTATCGCCATCTTGAAACATTTCGCCCATAGGATTGCATTGCGGAAAAAAAAGGGGTATAACTGTGTTGTTTTTGATGCTATCTTTCTGAAAATTCTTGTGCTTAGAGAGTCGTGGATGGGGGTCATTTTGAGCCTATTCTCAGCTCTCTGCGTGGTGCGGTTCGCGTGCTATATTTTTTAAAAATCAGGTTAACAAACAGGGACAGCGCGGGTAAACCATTTTTTTTTTTGAAGCGATGACAGGCACATTCAACTCCCAATCCTGATGAGAATTGATCACCTCATGAAGCATCCTCCAATCCCAGCGTTGGAGGGGGGGACTAAGGCAGAGCCACCCTGAGAGCTTTCTGCTTTGTGTCTCTTTGTGGGTTGGCGTTCGTGGAGAGAGGAGTTAGTTATAGGTGCTGCTGCTGTGTTTGGAGATAGATTAGGATTTAGCTTGGCGTGTGTGTGTGTGTTTGTTTGCTTCTTTCTGACTTTTAGCTTAGTTTGCTCTGTGTTTTTCCCTTACTTTGATTTGATATAAACTTTATTTTTAAACTTTGGAGTGTGTGTTTGGTTGGTTGGTTGGTTAGTTGTCCCCCCCCTCTTAAAGCCTGACTGTGTTTCATCTTCCTTCTTCCTTCTATATACAAAAAAATACCCCCCCCCCAAAAAAATCTATTTCTTCTCTCTGTTACTTGGACTCTGTGTGTGACTGTGTTATTGTGTGAGTGTGCTGTGTGCACTTTTTGTGAAGTGCAACAGCCACAGATTGAGCATTTCAAATCCTGTTTGGGCAAAGCACACACACTTCTTGTCCCATTTCCCTACATATAGTAATATTTATTATACATATTATTATATTCTTATACATATTATTCTTATACATATTATTAATAGTATTAATATTTTATTCTTATACATATTATTAGTAGTATTAGTATATTCTTATAGATATCATTAGTAGCATTAGTATAATATCATCATGAGAAGAGGGAGCAGGCGCATGTCTGTGGCGGGGCATGCTGAAAGCAGTGGTCAAGGCAAGGGTCAGGCTGGCACCAGTAAGCCGGCTGCCTCTCCTGCTGTGAAAATCAAACGGGCAACTCCTTGGCTGGCTGCTCCGCAACAGAAGCAGGAGAAGCAGCAGGCAGAGCCACTCTCTTCTGCAACTTGTGCCCGGCGTTCTCTTTTTGAGGGTGGGAATAGGAAAAGTGCCCCTTTGCAAGAGGCAGGTGGCAGCAGTGCCATTAGAGGAGGAGGAGGAGTATCCCCAACTCCTTCATTATCGTTTGAGCCCACGAGCCCGCTGATGGACCTGTCTCCAGACCTCCTAGACGAGGTTCTTCTCAGCACAGTGGAGGGGCAGGAGGAGGAGGAGGAGGCGGTGGGTGCTAAGGAGGAGCAGCAGCAGGCAGAGGCTCTCTCCCCAGTCTCATCCCACACCTCTTCCGCTGCAACCCCTGTTTCTGTGGCAACACCAGAGAGCTCAGGTGGGCAATTGGTGGTGTCACCACGGAAGCGAAAGACAAGTATAGTGTGGGACCACTTTGAGTTGGGAGCAGATCCCCGCTTTGCTGTCTGTCGCCACTGCAAACTCAGCCTAAGCAGGGGTTCATTTACAGGGCATTATGGAACCAGCAGCATGAAGATGCATCTTCAGAGGCAGCACCAGGCGATCTTGCTGGGGAAAGAGGCGGGCAAGGTGACTGGTTCCAGGGGAAAGCCGAAGGCTGCTGCTGGCACTGCCACTCTAAGCTCTCCATCTCCCATCCCCACAAGGGTTAGGCAGGCAACCCTACAGGACATGGGGTGGGGGAAGTATGGACCCACAAGATGGTGTTTTCCAACGCCCACCCAGATCACCACCTGCATTGGTGAGATGGTGGCGTTGGACGACCAGCCATTCAGCCTCGTCGACAACGCAGGCTTCAAGAGGCTGATGGCGCTTGTGGTGCCATACTATAAGCTGCCGTGTCGCACCACCCTAAGCAGGCGGGTGGTGCCTTCCCTGTACCGTTCCTGCAGGGAGTTAGTGCTGGGTCGTCTGTGCCAGGCAGAGGCACGGATGGTGCACTTCACCTCCGACATTTGGTCCAGCGAGGGCGGAGTGCACGCTTACCTGTCCCTGATGGCTCACTGGTGGGCAGGCGTGGGGCAGGAAGCATCATCCAGCACTAGAGGGACTGGCAAGGAGGGCTACTGCTGGGCCCTCCTCCACACGCAAGTGATGGACCAGTCCCACACGGCAGGGGAGATTACGGAGGCCATGAACCGCATGGTGGATGGGTGGCTAGCTGGGCAGAAGGTCACCCGCGGTTACATGGTCACGGACGGGGGAGCCAACATGGTGAAGGCGGTGCGCGACGGCTGATTTGAGGGCGTCCGCTGCATTGCGCACGTCTTGAACCTGGTGGTGAGGGATGGCCTTGGGATGGGCCATCCCTTGGGATGATCCCTCACCAAGGCCAACCTCAGTCCCCTGTCTGGTATCCATAACCTCCTGGAGAGCTGCAGAAAGGTGGCAGGGCATTTCCACCACAGCGTCAAGGGCAGTCGCTTGCTGCGGGAGAAGCAGGAGGAGTTGAATCTCCCGCAGCACAGGCTAGTGCAAGACGTGGTGACACGCTGGAACTCCACCTACCTGATGCTGGAGCATATGGTGGAGCAACAGCGTGCCATCCACGTCTTGTTCAGGGTCAGGGACATGGGCGTCCACCCAGCCCTGGGCAAGCAGCAGTGGGACGCCATGTCCCAGCTGGTGGCGGTCCTCCAGCCGTTCCTTAAGGACACCGAGACCCTGAGCACTAGCTCTGCCCTCCTCAGCCAGGTGATCCCTGTATGCAGGCATCTCCAGAAACAGATGGGCGACTTTCTGGAGTACAGGGATCCCGTCACCGGCAGGCGCTTTGAGCCCGAGGTCTGCGAAGCGGTGACTAGGCTGAGGAATGGCCTGACGCGGAGGCTGGAGCCCATCCAAACAGACAGGGTCCACATGTTGGCAGCCATGTGCGACCCTCGTGTGAAGGATGGGCTTTGTGGGCCAAATAGCAGGCAGCACTGGGTGGAAATGCTGGTGGGCGAAGTGTGTGTGGCATGGGCCAAGAGGGTGGGGCAGAGTGAGGCAGAGGAGCAGGCCACCACTCCCCGCAGCAGCAGCAGCAGCAGCCTCACCTGCATCCCTCCCAGCAGGAGCACAGGCCAGGGGTATTGGGCAGAGGCTCTGCACGCTGTGGTTGGGCAGAGACCCTCCCCAGCCACCGGTCAGGATGACGCTGCAACCGCCGTGCAGCGTTACCTGGCAGAGCCCATGGAGGACTGCACCATGGACCCCCTGGCCTACTGGTCATCCCGCCGCCAGATTTGGCCGGACCTGGCGTGGGTGGCCATTGATCGACTCAGCTGCCCACCCACCAGTGTTCCAAGCGAGAGGGTCTTCTCTATGGCGGGCGACATAGTGACCCCTCACCGCTCTCGCTTGGAGCCGGACTTGGTGGAGCAGCTGGTCTTTCTGAAGAGCAATCTGCCCCTGCTGGGATACCCCACCCTCAAGCCCTCGTGGGAGTGACAGGCAGGCTCCCCTCCCTTTAATTCCACCCCTCCTTCGGTTGGCAGGCAGACTACAGTTCAGGCAGGCAGGCAGGCAGGCAGGCTTTTTCTTTTTATTATTATTTATTATTATTATTATTATTATTATTACTATTATTATTATTATTATTATGTGGCTGTGTTTCAGTTCACAACATCAACTCTGAATCATTCGATTCGTCTCTCTCAGTAAGGTCATGCCTTCTTCGCATTACATACAGGCAGGCAAGCTGTAGTCCTTCTACAATTCAGTTCACTCCGTCAAATTCAGGCTATCTCTTCCTTACTACCACAGTAGACGACGTAGCAGGCACTGCCAGGCTGAATTTTCCTCAGAATACTTCCTGCCTGGTGGGCATCATGAGCCTCTACAAAAGCTGTAGGCAGAGTTTGTCACCGTCCGTCCGTGTGTGTGTGTGTGTGTGTGTGTAACTGTGTGAGGGCAAAGCACCACACTCAATTTCATTTCATTTCTGTGGTGTCTGGTACAGCTTAGTAAACTCATCCGGATAGTTTTCCACCCAGTTCCAAAAGACTCCATGATTGACTGCACATGTTTGGGTGAGGTGCAAGCAGGGGGCAAGGCAATGCCTGGCACCACCACCACTAGCCAGGCGGCCTCTCTCCAGCAGTCCACGGGTCGCCCTTTGGAGTGCCTTGGCAGTGGAAGACGTACTCCCTGATGCAGAAGTATGGTTTTGAGAAGCAAGCTGTCACTTGAACTCATGAGCCTCTGTGCAAAAGCTGTCATTGTGTGTGTGGTTGTGAGTGTTACTGCAGCTGCCTGTCTCGCTGTGAAAATGAAACAGGAGAGTCCTCGCCTTTCGGAAGCTCACTCACACTGCAACTCATGGAAGTCATTGACTTCAGCACAGCCACTACTGTGGAGGCGGTGGTCCTCCAGGATGTGGGTGATGAGGAGCAGCAGCTGGCCAAGGCTCTCTCTGCACTCTCATCCAACCCCCTCTTCCTCGGTAACGTTCATGGCTTTGAAGCAACCTGACACTTAGTCATTCACCTCCCCAATTGAGGGAGGGTCCACGGGTCGCCCTTTGGAGAGCTCTGGGATCAGATGCACTATTCGTGATCCAGTCTGGTGATTTTGAGAAGCAAGCTGTCACTTCAACTCATGGACTTCCGCTATGTGCGGGTGGTACTCCAGCAGTCCACCGATCTCCCGTAGCACAGCCACTTAATGTGTAAGGACACTTTAAGTTTTCTGACAAGCGAGCTCTCACTTCACTTCATCTTGAAGCTCTGTCATTGAACAGCCACTATGGTGGATGCTCTGTTCTCTCTCCTCAGTCTCATCCCACCCCTCTTCCTCTTCCGCTGTCACCCCTCTTTGAGAAGCAAGCTGTCACTTCAACTCATGGACTTCCCCTCTGAGAAAAAGCTAAGCTCCAGTAATGCACCAGTCGTCCGTGGGACAGCCACTTAGTGTGTAAGGACACTTTAAGTTTTCTGAGAAGCGAGCTCTCACTTCACTTCATCTTGAAGCTCTGTCATTGAACAGCCACTATGGTGGATGCTCTGTTCTCTCTCCTCAGTCTCATCCCACCCCTCTTCCTCTTCCGCTGTAACCCCTCTTTGAGAAGCAAGCTGTCACTTCAACTCAGTGCATACGCACCAGTGCCATGGCTTTGAGAAGCCAAGACCCGTCCCAGCCACCGTGAACAGGAGGAAAACTCCAGCAGTCCACGGGTTGCCCTTTGGAAGGTTCTGGCTGAGACTTGGTTTTTCCATGTCATCCAACACTTCCACTTTGCATCCAGCAGCAACGTTAATGCTCCAAGCCTGCACACAAATCTTCCACACTCAAAGTAACTGCTTCAATAACTACTAGCTCCTTTTTGCCCGCCTGCCTGCCCGCCTGCCTGCCCATGTAGCTGGATCTGCTGGGACTCACTCCCCCAGAGATCTATGGCATACCTGTGCAATGTACCAGCACCTTTGTGCCCACCGGCCCATGCCTGCCCGCCCGCCTGCCTGCCTGCCTGCCCGCCTGCCCATGCCCGCCTGCCTGGGAGCTGTCCTTGTGAGGTAGCTGGATCTGCTGGGACTCACTCCCCCAGAGATCTATGGCATACCTGTGCAAGGTACCAGCTCCTTTGTGCCCACCGGCCCATGCCTGCCTGCCCGCCTGCCTTCCTGCCTGCCCATGCCCGCCTGCCTGCTTGCCTGCCCACCTGCCCATGCCCGCCTGCCTGGGAGCCTTCCTTGTGAGGTAGCTGGATCTGCTGTGACTCACTCCCCCAGAGATCTATGGCATACCTGTGCAAGGTACCAGCTCCTTTGTGCCCACCGGCCCTAGCCTGCCTGCCTGCTCGCCTGCCTGCCTGCCTGCTGTACTCCAGGAATCCACCGATCTCCCGTAGCACAGCCACTTAGTGCGTATCACTAAGTAGTCTCGTCCCACCCCTCTTCCACTGTAACCCCCTCTTGGAGAAGCAAGCTGTCACTTCAACTCATGGACTTCCCCTATGTGCGGGTGGTACTCCAGTAGTCGACCGATCGCCCGTAGCACAGCCACTTAGTGCGTACGGACAGTTTAAGTTTTCTGAGAAGTGAGCTCTCACTTCAACTCATGACAGCCATTGACTTCACCACAGCCACTACTGTGGATGCTCTGGTCCTCCAGGATGTGGGTGAGGATTAGTCGCAGCAGCTGGTCAAGCTTCTCTCCCCAGTCTCATATGGAGCAATAACAGTTATGTGAGAAGTGAGATCACAGTTCAACTCATGATAGTCGTTGACTTCACCACAGCCACTACTTAGGCTTTGCCCAGTGGTTCAGCAGCAAACAAGCAGTCTTCTGTTTGCTCCGTAATTGTTCTTCCACCTCTCAGAAGAAGACACTTGGCAGCATGTTCGCTTTGCTGCGCATATGGTGCTCCTGTCTGGAATCATGGCTTTGAGAAGCAAGATGTCACTTCAACTCATGGACTTCCCCTATGTGCGGGAGCTAAACTCCAGCAATCCACCGATCTCCCGTAGCACAGCCACTTAGTGCGTGCGGACAGTTTAAGTTTTCTGAGAAGTGAGCTCTCACTTCAACTCATGACAGTCATTGACTTCACCACAGCCACTTCGCAGTGGATGCTGTGTTTCTCCAGGATGTGGGTGAGGATTAGTCGCAGCAGCTGGTCGAGCTTCTCTCCCCGGTCTCGTCCCACCCCTCTTCCGCTGTAACCCCCTCTTTGAGAAGCAACCTCTCACTTCAACTCATGGACTTCCCCTCTGAGAAAAAGCTAAGCTCCAGTAATGCACCGATCCCCCGTAGCACAGCCACTTAGAGCGTACGGACAGTTTAAGTTTTCTGAGAAGTGAGCTCTCACTTCAACTCCTCTTGTAGTGCGCCGAGTTGAGCACAGCCACTACGGTGGATGCGCCTGCCCGCCTGCCTGGGAGCCGTCCTTGTGAGGTAGCTGGATCTGCTGGGACTGACTCCCCCGCAGATCTATGGCTTACTTGTGCAAGGTACCAGCTTTTCTGGGCCCGCCAACCCATGCCTGCCTGCCTGCCTGCCTGCCTGCCTGCTTTCCCCCACCCAGGGTGCTACTGTGGTGGGGCATCTGCCAGGACTGACTCCTCGCCTGCTCTGCCTGCCTCTCTGCCCGCCTGGTGCCTGGGAGATGGGCTTTGCGGTTCGTGCCCAGCACCCTCCGGCACGCTTGCTCCCAGTCGTCCTCCTCTGTGCCCCTCAATGCGTAACTGCTGGCTTAGAAAAAAACAACCAGCCATCTTTGCCTCACTTGCTCCTTGCGCCCGCTTACGGGTTGGTTTGCTATGCGTTAGTGCTCAAGCCATCCTTGCGGCACTACAATGCATGCTGCCTGCCTGCCTGCCTGCCTGCCTGCCTGCCTTCCCTCCCTTCTCCCCTTCCCGCCTCGCAGGGATGGTGTATGTGTCTTGCTTTGACTCAGGGGAGAAGTCCTTCCTGCGCTCACTTAGACTTTATCAAGTTCAAAAATCCATTTTTCAAGAGTGGAAGATTTAGGGTTATCTCCTGGCATGTTGGGATTTCCTTTGAACTGGCCCCATTGAGCTGTCTGCATTACAACTTTAAATCCCTGAGATACTGGAGTGTCTGATTTTCAAAACTTCCCCTAACATCAGGGGATGATGGGATTGGCTTGAAACTTGGCGTCCATGTGGACACATGGGTAAGCTGTCATGGGACCAAAGGATAGGTTTCTGACGTGCAAATTGACGGAGCTATCGAAAGGGGTGTGAATGGGGTGCCCGATATTCAAAAATTCCCCAAAAATCAGGGGATGATGGGATTGCCTTGAAACTTGGTGTCCATGTGGACACATGGATAAGCTTTCATGGTGCCGAGTTTGAGATTTCTAATGTGCAAATTGACGGAGCTATCGAAAGGGGTGTGAATTAGGGTTATGGGTGGTGCGTTAGAGGTTAGAGCCCCGCCAAAAATCAGGGGATGATGGGATTGCCTTGAGTCTGGGTGTCCATGTGGACACATGGATAAGCTTTCATGGTGGCAAGTTTGAGGTTTTTAACGTGCAAATTGACGGAGCTATCGAAAGGGGTGTGAATGGGGTGCCCGATTTTCAAAAATTCCCCAAAAATCAGGGGATGATGGGATTCTCTTGAAACTTGGCGTGCGTGTGTATACATCCATGAGGTGTCATGGCGCCAAACTTGAGGTTTCTAACTTTCACAGAAAAAAAGTTGTATACTTTTTTATCTTTCAATGCAACCCTATGGGGGGAAACGGAGCTCCGATCCGGATCCGGAGCGCCGCAGCGGAACGGAGCGGACATAGGCGGAGCGGGAGCGGAGCAAAGCGGCCCAATCCGCAAATCACGGATCTGGAAGAGAAGCGGAGCGGGGGGTCCGTGCACACCCCTACTTAAAACCTTCTCAGCTAGGCTATGAGAATCCTCATTAAAACTATAGGTGACTAGACCTCAGTAAGGCTATATTACACCAATAATGTCTGTGAGGCTATCTTGATGACAGCTCGTTGGTGCCATGAGCCCCCCAAACCCTGCAGTTTCACTCCTGCAGGGTTGTGCCGTGTTATTCCCACACCAAGGAGCAACCACGAGGTTTATAAGTATCATGAGAAGGGGGTGCCACCACCGCTGCCACCTCCTCCTCCTCTCCATGGATTTCCCCCCATTACCTTGCAGGGATTGAAGTCAAGGGAAGGGAAAACTTTCCCCCCAGCAAAAGGGAGATTCTTCTCCCTGCCTGGAGGCAGCACAGGGGCATTCATTTCACCAGCCCCTCCCCTCCCCGCTGCCTGGATGGATGGCGACCAATCAAGGGTTGCCATCCACCTGCCCATGACTCCGCCACAACCCCAGAGCATGGCGACAGACGGCAATGCACAGTCCTCGCCACGCTCTGGACAAAAAAGTTGGAGTAAGTCCCCAACTTTTTTGCTTTGTAGCTTCAGGGGGAAGCCCTAGGATGCCTGCACAGTGGCTTCCACATCACATAACTGATGCCATGTCACCATGCACCCATCTCAGGGCTCTCATTGCATATAGACATCTCCTGTATCTCATTTATAGGAGGGGAAGTATGTAAGGGACAAGGTTCCTTTGTTCACATGTAGTGGTCTTGCAAGGTGGTTTTGAACAAGGTTTTCAATGTTATTTCAGATGTTATACAACCAAAGTTTGAGCCAGATCCACTGCTCACTTTACTCTATTTATCTAAAAACTGCAGTTCTCACTTGTTGCCAGGAACTGATTGCTTTCTTAGCAACTGCATCATGGAAGGACATAGCCAAAAATTGGAAAACACCTTCTGGCTATGACATAAATAACTGAATCTCATGAGTCTGGCATCTAGCGCTAGTTGAAAGGCTAACACATTAAGACAGACTACCCAGAGGTGTAGCTCAGCAAGATAATTTCCTTGAGATATGGCTCCCATCCATGGATTTTTGGAAGAAGAAAGAACAGTTTGGATATGACATGCTAAATTTTCCAGGAGGGATTCTATATATCCTATAAACAACAGCTAGCAATTTCCATCTTGATCACCAGAGCTTAGTGTTTGGAGGAAAATGGGACATCAACCTGGCTCTGTGCACGTGCCAGAACTTCAAGAGCTGGCCTCACATTGCTCACATCTAAACAGACAGAAGAAAATCCATAACCAATAGTTGCCCTCCACCAAATTCTCTCAAGGCATTAACACAGTAGCAAGTAAAGCTGGCAATAAAAACATAAATGAAGATTAATGAAAGATACACAGAGCATTGCAACAAGACTGTAATATTCAATCACCAAAAAAACAAAAACAAACTTAAAAAAAACCTGCTGGTTTAAAAGACCGGAAGACCCTAGGTAACTGATTCCATTGTCGTACTGCTCTAACAGTCAGGAAGTTTTTCCTGATGTCCAGCCGGAATCTGGCTTCCTTTAACTTGAGCCCGTTATTCCGTGTCCTGCACTCTGGGAGAATCGAGAAGAGATCCTGTGTGACAACCTTTTAAGTATTTGAAGGGTGCTATCATGTCTCCCCTCAATCTTCTCTTCTCCAGTTTAAACAGGCCCAGTTCTTTCATTCTCTCTTCATAGGGCTTTGTTTCCAGACCCCTGATCATCCTAGTTGCCCTCCTCTGAACATGTTCCAGCTTGTCTGCGTCCTTCTTGAATTGTGGAGCCCAGAACTGGACGCAATACTCTAGATGAGGCCTAATCAGGGCTGAATAGAGAGGAACCAGTACCTCCCGTGATTTGGAAGCTATACTTCTATTAATGCAGCCCAAAATAGCATTGGCCTTTCTTGCAGCCATATCACACTGTTGGCTCATATTCAGCTTGCGGTCTACAACAATTCCAAGATCCTTCTCGTTTGTAGTATTGCTGACCCAAGTACCCCCCATCTTGTACCTGTGCCTTTGGTTTCTATTTCCTAGATGTAGAACTTGGCATTTATCCCTATTATTCATTCTGTTGTTTTCAGCCCAGCACTCCAGCCTATCAAGATCACTTTGAAGTTTGTTTCTGTCTTCCAGGGTATTAGCTATCCCACCCAATTTTGTGTCATCTGCAAATTTGATAAGCGTTCCCTGCACCTCCTTGTCCAACCCTTCCCCAGTTCCAATATCTGAAAACAGCAAGTGGTATATAATGAATACCATCCCTTTCATGCCTACTCTCCTTGTAAGTGTACATTCTTGGTCCATGGTCTTTCAGCACCTTTGGGGCAAGCATACTAAGGCCACAGCTAGACCTAAGGTTTATCCTGGGATCATCCACGGTTCGCCCCTGCCTGAGCCCTGAATCCCCTGTGTGTCACCTAGATGAACAGGTTTGACCCCTGGATGATCCAGGGATAAACCTTAGGTCTAGCTATGGCCTAATTTGTGACATTGGTCTTTTCTTCGTCTTTTTTTACCCCAGTTTATTTCTGAGAGTTTTGAATCAAGCAGACCCCTTTCTCAAATAAATTCCCAATTTTATAAATACTTGCTCCCTGCCCCAACTATTTTATGCCTGTTAGATCCATCAAGATCAGGGTGTTCTGTACCTGTGAACAGAATCAGAGAAGGTTAAGATGCTAGCTTATTTGTACAAAGTTTCCATATCAGCAGCATATTTTGCAGAAATTAGTTGCTCAACACTGCTGGCTTTATTTGCTTGTTTGGTAAAACTGGGAGAGCTCTTATCCCTGGTATTTGAATGGGCACATCCATAGACACACCAACGGGATGCTTATTTGTTTCATCCATTGTAATGATGTCCCAGCATTGCCTGCCACTTTTTGACGAATGTTTGGGTTATGAGGACAGATAGTTTTTGAAATTAGATGAGATTTTTGGGAGTATCATCTTCTGTACTGCTGCCATATCTAAAGGGGTATTATGCAGATGATGGAGCAGAGTTGTCTTTGCTTGCTCAAGGGGACAGGATTACAAGCCATGTTTGAAAGCTGCAGAGAAGCAAAATGGTTAGACATTAAGGAGAAATAGCCTAACAGCGAGGGCTCTTCAGCTGTGTAATAGGTTGTGTTAGAGGTGGTGGGTTCTTCTTTGCTGGAGGTATTTAAGCAGAACCAGGATGGCCATCTCTCAGGGATGCTGATCCCCAAGGTCCCTTCTAACTCTATGATTCTATGATTCTCCCCAGTCAAGATGAATTTAGATCTAGCCAGGAGAGTAGTTCCCTTTATATGTTCCATACCATCTATCATATTGGAAAGATGTCCTTTCTTATTGACAAAGCATCACACAAAAATCAAAATAGAAAAAGCTGAAATTGAAGATGCAGACACAGGCTGACAACGCATTATGTGCTGGGTTTGTCTGATTTGTTGTAGTACAAAATAATCTCAAATATTTATTCTTTTTTTGTTTTGTTTTGTTTTAAATGCTCTGTGATCGTATCTTCTGAACAGGAAATTCCAAAGTAACATTGAGTTTTGACAAATTTTGAAGCCTCTCTACTCATCGGCATAATCAACTTTGCCAAGTGTGGAGAGTTTCTTCACCAGCTTCAAGCTCTCAGCAGGGCATCCAATGCTGGTGAGAAGCAGAAGTGGTTACAAAAATGGGTGGCAGCAGCCTGTTAATAAAGCTACTATTTATTGATAAAATACAGTGGGCATGAAAGGTGGCTCATTAACAGGTAGGGAAGGAAGAAAAAGAAGTCACAATCCCACTTTGCATTTTTGCAGCAATTACTTTCTGAATAATTTTACTCACCCATATATTTTTCTGCTTTGTGTCAGGCAGGCAGCAAGAGGGCATATTCCAAATGAGGTTTTTGTAATGAATGGGAGATTAATTTGATGATCTAGATGATACAATGTGAGCCAAAGGTGAAAAGTAGTACTCCATTAGCAAGCCTTGGGAGTCCAGCAGGTGCTGAGGAATTGCTGATGATGAATTAATGAATGCAAATCACTGGATCTTACACCTTTTACATAATGATCCATACAAGGTGATGTCCTCACTCATAAAACAATACAATGCAAAAGGAAAGAATGTTTGATGCTTCTGCTGATGGTGTAAAACAGCCTCCCCCACCCTGGTCTCTGCCAAATGTTTTGAACTATAACGCCAAGCATTCCTGACTACTGAACATGCTGGTTTCAGCTGATGGGAGTTGAAGCCCAAAACATCTGAAAGTTAGGGAAGGAAGAAATCAGTAACAAAGGAACGATGAAAAGATGCACAAGCCCAGCTTTAGATCATCCTCATTTGGACAGGGTGCAAAGGATTTTAATAAGGCAGATAAACCAGAACAAGTATTGCAGAGAAAATCAATTAAAATAAGATTTTGCACCATAAAGACCTTCAACCTTGGAGGGCAAGTGCCTGGTCATTTTTTTTAAAAAAGGGTTTGAACCATGAGGCGAGGAAAAGTATGAGAATCTCTTAAAGCAAGATAGTTTACAGCCTAGACATAGCCACAGTGCAGGCCCTTTATGCATTCCAACTAGCCACGCCTCAGCTACAGGTGGGCCATGGAGGACAGCTGTCCCAGGCAGGCTGGCATGGTAGGAGTCAGTCCTTTAGATAGCCTGGACCCAAGTCATTTAGGGTTTTAAAGCTAATCACCAAAACTTTGGATCATGTCCAGAACACAAACTAGAAACCAGTTCAGCTCTTGCAAAGATCAGTGGCAGGACTGGTGCCAGACTATTTTGCACCCTAGGCAAGGTGAGCTACTTTCACCCCCCATCCCCCAAAATGCCAACTTTGATTTTTAAGAACATATGTTTCCTGGAAAAAAAATAAGAAGCACAAAACTTGAAACTGCTAAATTTATTTTAAAGTGCAAGAAATATGTCATGCCAATTATAGCAGACAAATTGGAAAGGAACGTCTATGGGTCTAAAATGCATTATTTAATAAGAATATCACCTCCAAATCATCCCCCCAACTCACATATGCGAGCACACACACATTCAGCATCACTCACTCCAAACAAACACACGCGTGAACACATGCATTCACTCAAAGATCCCATGCACCCCATTCATCCATACATTCTCTCTCTCTTGCTCTCTTCCAGGCGCGTTCCGGAAGTCCAAATGTGGAGCCGGCCCACCCCCACTCCAGTGTCCCTGGCTTCGCTTCAGCTGGGTGGGCGCGGGGTGCCATCTCGCCTGCCCAGGCCCAGCTGAATCCTTGGGCTGGCCCAGCTCACAGCCAACACGCATGAGTGCTGTGCTGTGCCCGGCGCCCCTCTTAGCTTGGCGCTCTAGGTGGCCGCCTGAGTGGCCTCTATGGTAGCACCGGCCCTGATCAGTGGGCACACATTAGCATCCCTATTGATACATTCTGGACCAAGTGAAGTTTCCAGAGATGCTTCTAATGTAGGCCAATGTAGAACATTTTACATTATTCCAACCTGGATATAATTATGGCTTGTATCACTGTGTCCAGGTCAGATCTTCTCAAGAACAGGTACAGCTATTCTAAAGGCAAAGCTATGATGTAAACAACTGGATCTCATGAGCCTGGCATCTGACACTGGCTGAAAGGCTAAGATATTAAGACAGACTACCAAGCAATGTAGTTCAGCAAGATACTTTCCTTGAGACATTACTCCCATCCATGGATTTTTGGAAGAAGTAAGAACAGTTTGGATATGACATGCTAAATTTTCCAGCAGGGGTTCTATACATTCAGAGGGGGTGTGTGCACTGCACTGAAAATCTGAGGGTTTGACAGTGCTCTGGTTATGGGACATTTTTAAAATGGTTGGATACCCACAGTGTGGAGTGAAGGTGATTCGGCGCTCTGTCCCGTTTTCGGATAACTGCTTCATTAAACGCTATGGCAATTAACCAAAATGCTTACAGCTCTGTCATTTTTAATGATAAAGCTATGCAGTGAAGCCTCCAAGCTTCACTCCAGAGCATCAACAGTTTCATCATCAGATGAAAAGGGAAAATAGCTGTATGTCATCTGTATATTGATGGCAATGTACTTCAAATCTCTGAACAACCTCTCTTGAGTGATTTCATGTAAATGTTAAATAGCAGGGGACAGAGAATTGAATATTAAATGATAAATGATGTGATGTTAAAAAGCAAAAAGCTTCCAATGCAATCCTATATATGTTTTCTCAAAAATAAGTTCCACTGTGCTCAAAGTTCAATGGGATGGACTCTCAAGTAAGTGCATATAGGATTGAAGTATTCCTAGCACAGTTTTCCATTTAAGCAGTGTGTGTGTTTTTTTCTATTTTCCTATCACTGATTTTTCTATAGGCCAGGGACTATCTTCAAATGATCTTCAAGGAGACCCACCAAAGCTGTTTTCCTTTCAAAGGCAAATGTGAATTTGACTGATACAAGTCTAGATCAGCCTTCTCCAATCTGTACTCTTCAGATCTTTGGGGCTGCAACTCCCACTGGGCCCAACCAGCATGGGTAATGTTCAGGGATGATTTATTTATTTATTTATTTACCGCATTTCTATACCGCCCTATAGCCAGAGTTCTCTGGGTAGTTCACAAAAATTAAAAACATTCAAAGTATAAAACAACAGTATGGGAATCACAGTGCAAAACATCTGGAGAGTGGCAGGTTGAGGAAGGTAGTCAATAACTCCTGGAGCTACTCTAGCACTCCCCACTCAACCAGCTTCCTCCGAAACAGCAAATGTGAAATGGGCCTATAGCTATTAAAAACTGTTGGGTCCAGCCATGGTTTTAAAGGAGTGACTGAATAAAGGACCTGCTTCAACTTCCAGGGTATAAATAAGGATCAACACCTACTTTTTAAATTTATGTTCTCATCCACTCTGAATACACCGGTAGAACAGGTGGTAGAGATGATGATGATGATAATGATGATGATGCTATCACCATCATCATCAACAAAACTATTTATTTATTTATTTATTTATTTATTTATTACATTTTTATACCACCCAATAGCCGAAGCTGTCTGGGCGGTTCACAGAAATTAAAACCATGAAAAGCATAAAACAACCAACAATTTTAAAAACATGAATACAAAATGCAATATAAAAAGCACAACCAGGATTAAAACCACCCAGCAAAAATTGATATAGGTTAAAATATAGAATTAAAAGAGCAAAGTTTAAATTTAAGTTAAATTAAGTGTTAAAATGCTGAGGGAATAAAAAGGTCTTCAGCTGGCGACGAAAGCCAGGCGGACCTCTCTGGGGAGCTCATTCCACAACCGGGGTGCCACAGTGGAGAAAGCCCTCCTCCTAGTAGCCACCTGCCTCACTTCCTTCAGCAGGGGCTCACGGAGAAGGGCCCCTGTAGATGATCTTAAGGTCCGGGCAGGTACATATGGGAGGAGGCGTTCCTTTAAATAACCTGGCCCCAAGCCGTTTAGGGCTTTGAAAGTTAGTACCAGCACTAAACAAGGCCCAACTTCTCATGACTTACCCAAACAAATCATTAAGATCAAAGTCTGAGTGAACAAGTAGTTGTACAGATTCTTCCAAGGATCCTGCCAGGATCCTTAGGGGAAAATAGAAGCTGATTTAATATTACACATGTTGCATATCATCAACTATTTATTGATTTATGTGTGTGTTTGAGTGTGTGTGTTTATACATTCTTCAATAATGTCCCAAGATGGTTCACATAGGATTAAAATCACAATGTCATAAAAATACTAAAGAGTAAAAATAAACAAACAAAAAATGAATCACATGATTAAAAGAGGGGAAATGTAAGCATAATCTGGGTTTTTTTAAATTAAATTTAAAATCCTGGGATGTTTTCTTTTTTAAAAAAGGTATTTGCACGGTACCAAAAGGATCACAATGTTAGCACCAGCTGAGAACCTCCCTAGGGAGGAATTACACACATGTCTTGCTCCCTAGGCACTCCCTAGGGAGGAGTGCCCTGTCCTGGATGGGGTTGCACTCTCCCTAAAGGATCGGGTCCGTAGTTTGGGGGTGCTCTTCGATCCAGAACTGTCACTTGAGGCACAGGTGAACTCAGTGGCAAAGAGCACCTTTTATCAGCTTAGGCTGATATACCAACTGCGCCCTTATCTGGACAGTGATAGCTTAGCTACAGTTATCCATGCTCTGATAACCTCTCGTTTGGATTACTGCAATGCGTTATACGTGGGGCTGCCTTTGAAAACGGTCCGGAAGCTTCAGCTGGTACAAAACAGGGCAGCCCGTTTACTAACAGGGACTGGCTGGCGAGATCACATTACGCCAGTCCTTTTACAACTTCATTGGCTGCCAGTCCAGGTCCGGGCCCGATTCAAAGTGCTGGTATTGACATTTAAAGCCCTAAACGGTTTGGGGCCAGGTTATTTGAAGGAACGCCTCCTCCCATATGTACCTACCCGGACCTTAAGATCATCTACAGGGGCCCTTCTCCGTGAGCCCCTGCCAAAGGAAGTGAGAATGAGCTCCCCAGAGAGGTCCGCCTGGCGCCTACACTGTACTCCTTTCGTCGCCAGCTGAAGACCTTTTTATTCACTCAGTATTTTAACACTTAATTTTAACTTAAATTTAAATTATACTGTTTTAACTCTGTATTTTAACCTTATATCAATTTTGCTGCGTGGTTTTATCCTGGTTGTGCTTTTTATATTGTATTTTGTATTTGTATTTTTAACTTGTTGGTTGTTTTATGATGGTTTTAATTTTTGTGAACCGCCCAGAGAGCTTCGGCTATTGGGCGGTATAAAAATGTAATAAATAAATAAATAAATAAATAAATTACACAAATGGGGTGCTACCAGTGAGAAGGCCCTCTCTTTGATTGCCATTCATCTTGACAAGGGATATCCAGCCTAGAGCTTCCAAAGATGACCTCGGTGCATGGGCTTCCTTTACATCCTTGCACCTTAAATTATACAGAGCTTTAAACGTAAGCACGGGCACTTGGAATTGCATTTGGAAAAAGCCACCCAAAGAAAGAATTGTGCTCTTGTCCTCATCCCCTCTTCCAACAGGAAGAAGCTTCTGGTTTTGAAGGTTGTCTGTTAGTTGAGTTACTACTATAGTAGTAACACAATGGCCAACCAGCTATCGACAGGAAACCCATAAGCCAGACATGTGTGTAACAGCACCCTCCTAGCATTATTCTTAAACCACCTTAAAAACGTTCCCAAATAATACCCCAAATTATTGGCTTTGGCAGAGTGGTAACTTCCTATGGGTGCTCTAATCTTCGAATATATTGCTTTAAACTACATCATGGTTCCTCGGGATTAAAGTGTGTGTGGGTTTGTTGACGCTAATGTTTATTGGGACTTTGCCCACCTACTCTCTTCTGAGCAACAGAGAAGGAATGGAAGCCAGTTATATATTGTAGTGGACCTCCAGGAATGTAATTAGATCTAAACAACAGGACAAGATGAATGCAAATTTATAAATAAAGGAAAGGTTAAGTACAGAATTCAAATAAAGCAGGGAAGTCAATTCACTTAACAATGATACCAGTATAAACAGGTGCTTCCAACATTCAAATAAATGCAATTTCAACAGTAACAGTTATACCACAGTGAGTCTGTTACAATTCTCTCTCTCCTTTTCCCACCCCACCTCTGTAGGTGTCCCTTCCGTAAATACAACGTCCTAAGTCACTGCTTCAGTTTCAATTCAGTCAGCCTTGACACATTGCACAGATCCCTGGTTCTTTCGGGAACAGAGGCTTCTTCCCGTAACTGCTTCTCTCTTTGTCAAATCTTTTATTCTCTATTGTCTCAGGTGCTTATTCTCGACTTCTTTCACTACTCCCTTAAGCTACAGGGTGGCCCTATTTGCCCTAGCAGCATTAACGTTAAGAAGAGCTTTTGTGGCAGGTCTGGATTCTGAGCTTGGGTAAGGTAGATAATAACACAAAGAGTCTGGCATTGATTCAAGATAATGTGTTTTATTGCTGTTCTATTTTGCTTAATGTGTTAACTTGTTTTAATGTTTCAACGATTTTAATCAGATTAATGTTTTAATGTTTTATGATGTTGTGATGGCCATTGGCTACAAACAATAAAGAGATGATCTGATCTGATCACTACTTCCTTCTTTGTCTTGTGAAGAATTTGTTTAGCTTGTCTCTGGCTCAATTCGCAGCAATGGCAGCCATTTTGAATATGGAGGAGGGACCGTAACTTCTTGTTACATACAAATCGAGTGAGGGTGGGTTGTTGGGGTGGTTGACAAGCCACCTGCAATCCTAAAACAGCCCGTAGGTTCTGGGTGGCTTGTCATGAATCCCAACAACCCATCCTCAATAGGTTCACAGATAAGGAGAAGCTGTGGTGGGTGCTTGAATTGCCCACTTAAGTTGGTGCCCACAGGTGCCACAACCCAATGTGGATAATAAATCATGGTGGGCTGCAGTGATCATGTGAACCAGATCTCTTTGTCAGCCATGACTCTCTCCCTCTCTCACAGCTCTTCCTTCTCTCCCTCTCCTCCACATCAACTGTCAACCTGCTTTTTCTGTTGCCTGGGCAACATCTCTCCCCCCCCCCCCCCACTATACCTATCTGATAATTTCATCTCCTTCTGCAATATCTTTCCACTTGCAATAAGGAAAAGATGAGTGAGGCCATCTTTCCTGATGTCTAATCATAAGCAGAAACAAGAGTACCTGTTAAAAATCAAATACATTTTACAAAGATTACTGCACAGGGTTGTACTAGATTTGAGGATAGAAGTAGAATATTTCTGAGATTAAAGGAAAAGGGATCAATAAAGGACCAAATTTATTACGGCATTAGGAGTGACACAAAGATGCCTTTAAATCATGATGTAGGATATAGTCATCTAGAATATCTGAAATTTATGTCCAAACATCAGTAATATTATTGGATTTCAATTAAATCAAATTGCACTACCTCAAATAATAGATGAACCACATTCATTCTGCAGGGTTTTGACAAAAATGGGATTCAGGCACAGAAAATAACAAATATGCATGGATTTTCAATATATATTCTCTGACTGTTCTACTAACGTTAGGGAATGAATGAGGGCCTTGCTAGACCTACCTGGTAATCTGGTGGGGAGTAGGGGTGACGCCGCGCTGCAGCTAGCGCGGGCTGTCGCCCCTAGCTAGACATAACATGTGATGGGGTAAGGGAAAGCCCTGTCGCGTCAGCCATTTTTTAAAAAATTAAAGGGCCACGTGCGCAGGAGCGCACCAGCGAGAAGGTAAGGCTTTTTAAAAAAAGTAATAATAAAGGGTTCCCTGCTCCCACCTGCCCCAATTTCCCCCCAATGTCTGATGCCCCCCACTCACCAGTCCACTCCCCCCCGCTCGCCCCGCTCGATTGCCCCCCTGCTCACCCCCCACTCGCCCGCTTGCTCGCTCGTCCACTCGCCCCCCCTGCTCGCCCACTTGCTTGCCCCCTCGCTCTCGCGCTCATCCCCCGCTTGCTCGTCCGCCCCCCACTCGCCATGTCCGCCCCTGCTCACTCGCCCCCCATCCCCTGCTCGCTCCCCCGTCCACTCCCTGCTCGCCATGTCTGATGCCCCCTCTACCCCTCCCCGGCTGCGATCTCCCCACCCTGGCCCCATTCTTCTTCCCCCCCGTCCCTGATCTGCTTGCCCTGGCCCCGTTCTTCTTCCCCCCATCCACCATGTCTGATGCCCCCCCTGCCCGATCGCCCACCCGACTGCCATGCCCGCCTGATCACCCGCCCGTCCTATCACCCACTCGCCATGTCCGATGCCCCCCGTCCGTGATCTCCCCACCCTGGCTCCGCTCTTCCCCTCCATCTCTCCTGCCGGGTCTGCTCTTCCCCCCCGGCCCCCATGTCCCCCCTGTGATTTTACCCCCCCCCCCGGGCCTGATGGGCACAGTGCTCCTGTCCCATTCCTTCCCCCTGTTTGTCTGTTTGTTTTTAATCTGTAGATGCGAAGGTTCGCATCTACAGATCTACAGATTAAAATAATAGTAATAAAAAAATGGGGAGAAGCAAAAGGGCAGCTGGAGGGGGAGGATGGGAGGGACACACAGCACCCGAACCAGCCCTCCTCCAGCCGATGGTGACCAATCGGGGGATGCTATCGGCTGTGGCATGCCTCTATTTTTTAAAAAAAGTTGGGCTAAGTGCCCGACTTTTTTTTAGGCAGAATTTGGGGGGGGGGGTTGCCCCTGGATGGCTTTGGGGTGGAGGCTGCATCATATAGACAACCTGCCGCCACTCCGGATCCACCCCATGGCAAATCCCTCATCAAGACAAGCCCCAGGCATTATCCTCCTCTAATTTCAACAAAATAAGGACTCAAAACAAAATACAACCCTTCACATCCATGTGGCAAACTTCTAATTAGTGCCATATTCTACCTATGTGCAGCCACAATTTGCAGTGCTGTCTAGCACAAGTCTCATTATATTATAGCTAGGAGTTATTTCTGTGCTAGTAATACCTAGGTTGGATTACTGTCATGAGATAACTATACATGGGTCTGGCTTAGAAAAATAATTCAAAAACTTTAACAGTTTCAGAAGATGGCAGCTAAACTGATAATCAGGACTCAATCTTCTGCAAATAGTTCATCAGTGTTAAAGATCCTCTTTGGTGAGTTACCTTTTTTTTTTTTTTCTGTGTGCAATTCAAAATTCTGATTTTTAACCTCAAAGTCCTGCTGGTTTTAACCTGTAAAGTTCTAAGTGGCTTGAGGCTTTGGTACATTTGCCTCCTGTATGAAGCCGCCCATGTCCATCTCCCGAGGCATCATCTGCTCTTGGTGCACCCACCCTCTGAGGTCAAGTGTGGCTTTCTGTACTTTCTGCATTGCCAACTTGGTGAAGACTAAACTGAGTTGGAAGTGCTGACTGTGCAAAAGCACACCTTAAACTTCACCCCTTGCCAAAAGAATTCTAAGTACTTGCATTTACATCTGTTCACCATTATCTGTTATACCCATTACTAGCCCCTCCTCTGGCCTCTAATAGGCAAATTTCAAAATGTACGCTTCCCATGGCAGAGAGAGAGAGAGAGATGTCTTTTTAGTTGAGTTAATTGCCCTGAGTTAATAAACCTACCAATTGGCTTGAGGGCATTATTGGGGGCTGGGAGGATGTAGGTTCCTTGGGATCCTCAGTCACTCACTCCCTAACACCCGAAATGCTCCCAAAACATCAGTCTTTCCTCCTTCTATGAAGTCCAACTTCTGACCCCATAGGAGAAGTCATCATGGACACTAGGAGCGATGTAGTCATAGCTCTGTCTACAGTCTTGGATGGCTTTTCTTCAATAATCCCCTGGCCCCTGGGATGCTGACTAAAGCCCCTAGGATTGCTCTCTTTAATGTTTATTTATTTATTTTTATTTATTTATTTATCATACTTATACCCCGCTCCTCAGCCAAAAAAGGCTCTCAGAGCGGCTTACACTTAGGAAAAAAGACAGTCCCTGCCCTCAGGCTTACAATCTAATAAAGACATGACACAAAAGGAAAAGGAGTCAAGGCGGGAGGGAGGGAGGAGAGAGAGAGAGAGAGAGAGAGAGAGAGAGAGAGAGAGAGAGAGAGAGAGTCCAGCAGGAGCAGGCCCCGATGTTACTTCTGCCTGCTCCTGTCCCCTCGGTCCTTCTTCTTCCCCACAGGGCCAAGATGGCAGTTTGCCCTGTGGGGGGGGGGGAAGAGTCCAGCAGGAGCAGGCCCCGATGTTACTTCTGCCTGCTCCTGTCCCCTCGGTCCTTCTTCTTCCCCACAGGGCCAAGATGGCAGTTTGCCCTGGGGGGGGGGGGGAAGAGTCCAGCAGGAGCAGGCCCCGATGTTACTTCTGCCTGCTCCTGTCCCCTCGGTCCTTCTTCTTCCCCACAGGGCCAAGATGGCAGTTTGCCCTGGGGGGGGGGGGAAGAGTCCAGCAGGAGCAGGCCCCGATGTTACTTCTGCCTGCTCCTGTCCCCTCAGTCCTTCTTCTTCCCCAAGTATCATATATACTTATGATAGTAGTCCAATTCAGGTTTTTGAAGATTCCTTTTCAATATAGATTATGGCCTTAGCTAGACCTAAGGTTTATCCCAGGATCATCCCGTGGTCATCCCTGCCTGCTCCCAGGATATCCTGTGTGTCATTTACATGAACAGGGATGACCCCGGGATGATCCTGGGATAAACCTTAGGTCTGGCTAAGGCCTATGTCCCTTTGTCCCCTGAAATTTTAAAACTTGTACTTTTATACTACTGGCTCATCTACACCAAGCAGGATATTCCACTATGAAAGCGGTATATAAAAGGCAGGAGCCACCCGACTGCTTTATAGCAGTATTGAAGTGCACTGACAACTGTTGGGGCCCATTGAGACATACTATATACCACTTTCATACTACTATATGCTGCTTGGTGTGGCTCCTGCCTTTTATATACCGCTTTCATAGTGGACTATCCTGCTTGGTGTAGATGAGCCCTATGACTTTTGTTCTGATTTCAGACCTTGCATAATTCAGCGTCTTTCTATTAGCTTACCAGGGCATCCAGCCAAAAGACTGGTTATATGAATTGCCCATCAAATAAGAGTCCACACATTACTGAGTGGACAGCTATGGCTTTTCAAAACAGCTACCTGCAAAAATAGCTACCTGACCATTTTAGCTAAACAGGATAAGTTGCAGAAGTATTCCCCTTTCTGTTATTTATGTTCTGACTTTTAATCCAAATGAGTCCTATGAACATAATAATGCCCCCTCCAACCCATCCAAAGGCAATTCCACATTCACTGTCAATTGCTTTGGAAAGTACAGTAAGAGAGATTGTAGGACACTTCAGGGATCATGGCTAGGATGTTCTTGATTTCTCTCAACTGCATTAATTTTTACTTGCTCAATAATTTCTTCAGACACAACAGAGGAAGGCAGTCTCTCCAGTGAAGCAGTGAAACAAATGTTCATGACCATGTCAAGCCCATATTCATAAATAACTAGACCTTCAGCCCTCTCTTAGTCACTCAGCTTACACTGTACAGAGACCCAGTTCACCCAATCCTCCCCACTTTATGTGAAGGAAGAACCACGTGAATCGTTCCACCACCACACTGCACACACCCCACACAAGGAAGGGGGGGGAATCATATTTCTGATTTAGTATTTCAATGTCTCTGCCCCCATCCAAGCCCCAATTCTAAATTAAAAAGACAAAAAGAGTTGAATAAGAGCAGGTTAGGGCACAGAAACCCCACTGGTAATGCATTTTTGAATTTCAAAGAGTTAAGAACCTTGAATTTTAAACAATCTTTCTTTTAGCTGGATTGCCTTGATGTGTCTTAGTAACTGCAAGCATTCCAGCATCAGACAGCAAACATGTTGTTTCAAAAAAAAAAAAAAAAGAAAAAGGAAGATTATGTAAAATCTCTTGCTAAGCTCTGAAATAATACAGTTTGCACCTATGGCAGCAAATTAACATACCTTCATAGACACTGTCAAGGATGCAGCTATTGCTATCAAAACAAATTTGTATTAATTTATTTGAGTACTTACAGTAAATCTTGACAATTCAGCTTGGCAACTGTTTGCTGCTAAATCAAATCACTGTAACTGGAATACATCTACCAGGTACTGTTTTACACAAAACTTAATCAAGGTGCCATTGATCAAGATGCTTAAGTAATATAGCCATGATCTTAAGCCTTTCAGTTACATTTCCCTGTCAGAATACATTTGTTCTCCTTAAGGCCTACAGAATGCATGCAAGAAAATACATTTAGGCACACCTGACTTTTCTCAGTGGTTAGGACTTTCAAGAGCATAGCGTTATCCATAGCTGGTTCTTTTTGGGAGGAGTTCGCTGAAGAAATTCTGTAATTTTTGAGTTTGTGTTTACCTGAAAATATACAGGCTACGCCCACGTGGAGGCACAACTAAGGATGGAACAACCATGGATAGTTGAGCTTACAAAATTGTCTCATCTTTACTTTGAAACCTGGTTCAGGTTGGTTCCTGTTTTTGTTTGTGACCTGTTTTTGGACTGCTCAAATGAGAAAGGTGTGCATTTCAAAAAGGGGAAGTGCATATTTCTGTGTGCATTTTTCAAAAGTGTGCACTTTCCCCTCCGTTGATTAAAGTGTGAAAATGCTTTTTTTAAAAAAAATTAATGTGAGTTTCAAAGTGCAGTCTTTTTAAACATAAAAACAAACAAACAAACAAAAAACATTTCCAAATGTGATCACAAGTTTGGAAGTGCGCAAACATAAAATTAAATAAAAATGCTCCTATTCATGTTTGGGGTCATGAACGGGTCAAGTATGGATGGTTTGCAAACTGAAACAAGATTTTTGTATACCCCTAGGCGCAGCTTAAATACTCCAGCTGACAGTTAAGCCTGCTGTTCTCACATCAAATCTCCAGAGAAGACAGCCAGGACCTATGTTGCTTACAAAAAGCCTGAGGCCAAGGCAAGATGGCACCTGTCCCCCATTCACCATACATACTGTAAGCCAACCAGACTGAGAGTTCAATTTTCTTTCAATGCTGGCAGTGGGACAGGGTCCACCACATACTGGAGGGCAGCATGGTAGCTTAGGAAGCAGAGGGCAGGCCATGCAGCACATCCAGATCTGTCCTCCAACCAACCATCCACTGCTTCTCATCACCCCACCCCACACCCAGCAACTGCTGATTGAGGTGACTGCCTTAGCTTGTCTAATGGTAGGACTGGCTTTGCTCTCACCTTCAAGGGGAGTCTCCAAATATCTCCTAGGGCCTTGCTAGACCGACCTGATAATCCGTCTGGGAGGCGGGGCGACGGTGCGCTACAGCTAGCGCGTGCCGTCGCCCTTTTCCAGACGTCAGCACGTGACAGGGCAAGGGAAAGCCCCGTCGCGTGCTCCGTGTTTTCCCCCTTAAAGGGCCATGTGCACAGGAGCGCACCACCGAAAAGGTAAGTCTTTTTTTAAAAAAATAAAGGGTTCCCCGCTCCCCCTGCCCCTGATTTCCCCCCCCCACAATGTCTGATGCCCCCCTGCCCACTAATAGGCCCGTCCTCCCCCCTCCGCCATGCCTTGTCCCCGTTCTTCTCCCCACCCCCCTCCGCCATGCCTTGTCCCCCGTCCGCTCGCCCGTGCCCGCTTGCCATGCCCTGGCTCCGGTCTCCCCCCCCCATCTCTCCTGCCAGGTCGGCTCTTTCCCCCGGCCCCCATCTCCCCCCCTGTGTCCCCCCCCAGCCCGATGGGCACAACGCTCCTATGGAAGGCTGTGCCCAGTCTGTGGCTTCTCCCGGCTACTCACGAGTAAGCGAGCAGCCAGGAAAAGCCACGGACCCTGCTAGACCTTCCACAGCTCCGGCCTCAGGCTGGGGCTGCGGAAAAGCTGGGCCATAAGCGAATCCACTTATCCCAGCTTAAGCGAGGTTTTAGCCCGGCCTGACCCCGGAATCCCCTGTGCGTCATCTGGATGCACAGGAAGGCCTTGTTTAGCAACGGCCCTAGTCATTGTGGGCATTTATCTCTGATTTTCCCCAGCAAAAGATATATTTGCTCATCTCACCAGAGCCATTAAGACAGTTCCCCAGTGTAAGACAAGCTGGAGCATGTTCAGAGGAAGGCAACGAGGATGATCAAGGGTCTGGAAACAAAGTCTTATGAGGAGAGACTGAAAGAACTGGGCATGTTTAACCTGGAAAAGAGAAGATTGAGGGGAGACATTATAGCACTGTTCAAACACAGAGGAGGGCCAAGATCTCTTCTCGATCCTCCCAGAGTGCAGGACACGGAATAAAGGGATCAAGTTACAGGAAGCCAGATTCCTGCTGGACATCAGGAAAAACTTCCTGACTGTTAGAGCAGTATGACAATGGAACCAATTACCTAGGGAGGCAGTGGGTTCTCCCATACTAGAGGCATAGAAGAAGCAGCTGGGCAACCATCTGTCAGATATGCTTTGAGGTGGATTCCTGCACTGAGCAGGGAGTTGGACTCGATGGCCTTATAGGCCCCTTCCAACTCTACTATTCTACAATTCTATGACATAAGAACTTAAGCAGAAGCAAACTGGATCAGACTGAAAGCCTTTCTAGACTAGGATTCTGTTCTCACAGTGGCCAACCCGATGATTATCGAAAGTCCACAAGAAGGTCATGAGTGCAGTAGCTGCCTTGTATTCCTGCTCCTCAGCAACTGTTATACCTAGGATATAGTGCTATGTATAATTTCATTATTGGCTGTTCTTGCTGTTATTTTATGTATTTTTCTACAACTGAATTTGTGTAAGATTCCAGAAAGTAAAAAAATAAATTAAAAAATCTTTTTCTGCCAGTCCATGAAATACATCAAATCTGAACCCATTTGTTTCCATTGCAGAGTTCTCTGACATCCCTAATAGTAGCCATTGAAATCCTTATTCTTCATGACTTTGGCCAGATCTACACCAAGTAGTGTGAAAGCAGTATATAAGAAGCAGGAGCCACACTACTGCTTTATAGTGTTTTTGAAGTGTACTGACAACTGTTGGAGCCCATGACACATACCATATACTGCTTTCATAGTGTTAGCTGAAGGGACCCCATCTTTGTTAATGAGCCAATGTTCAGCAGTATTTTGCTGTTTCCATATATACCCCAATCTTCTGCATTTGAGATAAACATGCTTACTAAGGTATGAGGAATTCAGCTGATGTGTATTCTAATCACAAGATGCTCCAAGACGTGTATTGACCTTTGCTCACATGAACCATTGTCCTTCTATAGTTGATACCTTATCTCTATAGCTGATTGACAAACGGACGCTTGGAAAGTCATTGTTTGCTCTGTTTTAGTTGCTGAAATGACGAACAGCCCCCACCATGAGTTAATAACTCAGCCAGCTCAAACAAAATTCTATATCCTGTCTTTGTAGGAATGTGCTGACATGAAACTACAATGTATGTTACAATGTAAGGGCCTTGCTAGACCTACCTGATTATTCGGTGGGGAGTAGGGGCGATGCCGCGCTACAGCTAGCGCGGGCCGTTGCCCTTTTCTACATGTAACACGCTACGGGGTAAGGGAAAACCCCGTCGCATCCTCCATTTTTTTTGGACTTAAAGGGCCATGTGCGGAGGAGCGCACCAACGGAAAAGTAAGTCTGTTTTTTTTAAAAAAATAAATGGTTCCCTGCTCCCCCTGCCCCTGATTCCCCCCCCCCACAATATCTGATGCCCCCGTGCCCGCTCACTCGCTCGTCCACCCCCCCGCTCGCCATGTCCGCCCCCTGCCCGCTCGCCCATCCCCGCTCGCCATGCCCACCCGATCACCCACCTGCCATGTCCGATGCCCCCTCGCGTGCCCCTGTCCATGATCTCCCCACCCTGGCTCCACTCTTCCCCAATCTCTCCTGCCAGGTCCACTCTTTCCCCCGGCCCCCATCTCCCCCCCCCATGATTTCCCCCCCTGGCCCAATGGGCACAGCGCTCCTATGGAGTGCTGTGCCCAGTGCGTGGCTTCTCCCGGCTACTCGCAAGTAAGCGAGCAGCTGGGAAAAGCCACGGAAGTAGCTAGACCTTTCGCAGCCCTGGCCTCAGCCCGGGACTGCAGAAAAGCCGGGCCATAAGCGGATCCAGTTATCCCAGGTTAGTCCAGCCTGACCCCGGGATCCCCTGTGCATCATCTGGATGTACAGCAGGGAGCCCGGGCCTCACACCGGGCTAACTCTTCGTCTAGCAACGGCCTAAGTCATTTTATTATATAAGAAGCTCCAAAATAACCCATGAGTTACTCTCTTCCCAGCGCTTAGCTAGAGAGAGTCACGCACTCGGCTGACTGTGATCAGAAATAAAGGTGTGTTATACCTGACTTGGGACTCTGTGTGTTCTTAGGAGAGTTTTGGCTGTCTCCTAGGGAAAAGTACCTGGCATTTTTGGCTAATAATACCACTTTGATGCTGCTTTCATAGTGCTATATCCTGCTTGTTGTCGATCTGGCCTTTGTCTAACCTAACTGGCCCCATCCATCAACCAGAGAACAGCTGCATGGAGCTTGCTTCCTCCTCTTTCCTAGAAAGAACACCTATAAGGATTTTGTAAATAAGAGTTAGTCCCTGAGCTTGCTTTTTTCCTCTTCTTTCCCACTTTTTCCCACTTTTATGTTGTGTTTTAGATTACAAGTCTGAGGACAGGTACTGTTTTATTACTGATCTTTGTAAGCTGCTCTGGGAGCCTTTTAAATAAATTAAATAAATAATAAATCTGCTGCTTGCTGTTCCACCCCACATCCTGGCTTCTCCAACATCTGTAATAATTAAAAAATACTCCATTCTTTTTGTGCCAAATATGAAAGATTTTGTGATTTTTTGTAAATTCTTATTAAAACCAAGCTGGAATAATGTTTTCTCCAATCCCAACTATCAATTTCTCCAATTCCTACTATCTGAAGGAACACCTTTTCCCATATGTACCTGCCCGGAACCTAAGGTCATCCTCAGGGGTCCTTCTCCGTGATCCCCTGCCAAAGGAAGTGAGGCAGGTGGCTACCAGGAGGAGGGCCTTTTCTGCTGTGGCACCCTGGCTGTGGAATGAGCTCCCCAGAGAGCTTCGCCTGGCACCTACATTATATTCTTTTAGACGCCTTTTTATTCTCCCAGCATTTTAACAGTCTATAAATAAATTTTAACTTGGTGTTTTAAATTTGTAATTTTGCATTGCTGCAGTTTTTATCTGGTTGAGCTTCCATAATTGTATTTTATAGTATGGTTTTATACTGTTGTTTTATACTTTGAATGGTTTTAATTTTTGTGAACCACCCAGAGAGCTCTGGCTATTGGGCGGTATAGAAATGTAATTAATAAATACATAATAAATAATAAATAAATAATAACCAGGCCATTTTTTTTTCTTTTGATGATGATACTGAGAAATAATTTCCTATTTAGTGGCATTACTATGGACACATTTCTGCATTTCCAAAGAGTTTAAAAGAACACCATGTTCTGTCACCAATTTTTAAGGGAACCCCTCCCTGGTAAAAATGGAAGATAAGAATTTAATCACAACAACTGTGGTAATTTTTGCAGCAAGTGTAACTTTGAGATACAATGAATTATAGTCCACCATCACTATGTCATTTTCCCCCCTTGGCAGCTGATTCTGAAATGGTCTGATTATATCATAGTCTAATATCTCCGATAGGCGAGAAGAGTAATTGGGGATGTAATCTTATATTTAGACAGAAAACAACATGGATTGGGTTGCACCCTAAATTGTGCTATAAGGGTGCAGTAGATCTGTAACCTGTCAATTTCAATGCACGATACACAAATTTTAATTATTTCCTTAACTACTTTGTCCATTCCTGGCTGCCAAAATTCAATTACTATTTATTTAGGTTCATTCCCAGATGACCTTTACAGGACAAGTGAAACATATGTTGCTGCAAGTTTGATGGGACAAGAAGATAATCATTTCCTAAACTCATTCATCTTCTACAGACAAGTCCTACAAAACTTGTTGAGATGTTTGGAGGTTTGTGGGTACCCATTTGTTACAAGGCTACCCTTTGACTATGAACATTCAGTTCATTCAAAACTTGTTCTTCCCTTCTGGATGCTGCCCACTCTGAAAATGAAATGATCCTAGGAGTACCTGAAGTAATCTACATATTAATAACTTCTTGCATCATCAGATTTCATTTCATGCTTTAGTTAAGGTATAAGCAAGCAACGTAAATACGTCAGTAGTCACATTCTTGGCTCAGGAAGATCTAGTCTTTCAAAACCATCCGTTTCTTGTGGTAACAAGGGCAGACTGGCGTTTATGGTAAGATCTTAGAATGATTTTTGTACCCCATAAGTAGGTCCTGAAATGTCTTGCACCTTAAGCATCTTTTTTTCATATATGACAACAATTCTTTCCTGAATCAGCAAGAGCTTGAGTGAGACAGCAAGCAGAGATGGTGGCTCCTTCTTCAAGGGGCAGATACTACTTCCTTTTGGGTGCTCTCTTCCCATCTCCAGATTCACTGGGCCCGATCCTCTGTAGAAGACATCAAGCAGATGCAGCAGATGCTGCCTATCTCTGGATAGTCCCATTTACTTACCATGCTAGAGTCTCCTCCCTAACAAATGGCCTTGCTAGACCTACCGGGTGTTCTGTGGTTGAGGAGGGGTGAATCTGGATTTTCCTGTTTAGGTGTGATGCCTCATGGTCCACACGTTGTGAGGATTATCCCGGTGTTGGAGGGGGTGGTTGCGGGAGTTTGCTCCAGTTGTGGTGCTGTCGGGTCGAGCACAGCATGCGCAGCCACACCGGCCTGATTTCTGGGTGTTTTTTTTTCACTCGCTGCACGATTTGCACAAGTGCGAAAGAGCACTGCGGCTGTGGCGGCTGAAGTGGCGCTGCTGCTGTTGTTCCATGCCGCGCCCCCCCCTCAGGCTGGGCACAGGGGAGCCAGTTGGGATTGGGGGATGACCCACAGGGGGTGTGGCCAGCGGTGGCAGGAGGATGGGAACGAGTGGCATTGTTGAGTGGCAACATTTATTTATTTATTTATTTATTTATTACATTTTTATACCGCCCAATAGCCGAAGCTCCCTGGGCGGTTCACAAAAACATTGACAAGGCAGGGATGCTGCCATTTGCTTTCGGGGGTGATGACAGGCGTACTGTGATCCGAGGACAGCCGTCTGCATGGGCACTCTGCGCCTACACATCCCATCACGCCCCTGAGTTTTGCCGGTGATGACTGGCCCTCTGCCCTTCCCCCCCCATCCCAACATCCTTCACACCACATGTATTCAATAAAATGCATTCAAACTGCATGACGTCTAGTCTTCCTGAGTCTACCCCGAAGGGCAAACCCTGCTCATTGGCATCGTTAGCAGAAAGAAGGGGGGGCTCGTCAGTTTCTGCACCAGCGGAGGTCTGAAACCAGCATCAGCAGCCTGCCGCTGTCAATCCCCCACCCCAGGAAATGCAGTTGGTAGGATAGGGGAGTGTATTGACACAGTGCAAAGGGCCCCCAGGGCAGGGCCCCCCTCCCTGGGCTGACGGTTCCCTGAACTTCCGCCTGCCACTGCGTGGCCGATGGAAGATGGCTGCCCATCCTCGCTTGTTGCCCCCTTACAGCCAGCTGCCACGTACCCACAGCAGTAGGCACACAGCCCTGCGTGCCTCTACCGTGCCCATCATTCCCCGCTCGCCTTTACATCTTCCGCGCAGCGTAAACTACCGGCATTAGGACAGTACCTGTGGCTGCCCACCACGACGGGTCACCAACTTCCCATTACAGTTGGATGCCCGCCTTCCCGAAAAGTGACCCACACAGAGGTACCAAGCTGCACATAACCCACACACCCCCAACTACTCAGCAGACACTTTTTCGGTCCTCCTTTCGTGCACAAAGTGGACCCGTTTGGTTAAAAAAAAAAGCTGCCACGCCACTGCCACAGCTGCGCACGGGGTGCAAACGGCAGAGGAGGTTTGGCCAAAGGCACTGACCACTCCCATTAGCACGCCTTTTCCTGACCAGTGCTGACCTCGCTGGAAACTGCGCTGACCTCATTTCGTCCCACACCTCCGTCTCCCATATCCAAATTAGTGCGCGCCGACAGAAAAAGCCGCGCTTAAAGCCGTTTCATAAAACACGGGAAAACAGAGGTTTCACCACAGGATGAACATGGATCCCGGTGAACGTCATGTGGATCTGTAAAGATGACGATGGTATGTAACGCGCGCTACAGCCCCGTCTAGCAACGGCCAAAGAAACAAATGGACAGAAGGCAAAATAAATTTGCAGTAGATCTGCCAAAAGAAGGGGAACGGGAAGGCTAGGAGAAGGAAATTTGTAGAACAGAAATAGCTACTTCTGCACATCCCTACTTTTTTCTCCATCTAGGTTACGAATGCACATAATTGTAAAAAAGCAATCTTGATGCAATGGTGCACATGATCACATCAACATTCTTACGTCATAACCCCCCACAAGTGACTACGCAAATCAGTAACCTGCTTGGGTGAAAAAGATGCAGGTAAGTATAAGGAACTCAAGGAGGCACAAACTATGCAAGCACCAATTTTGAAAGTGGTTCCAGAAATTTCCCAAGTTAAACCAGAAGTTAAACAGAATAAGAGAATGGAACAGGGAAAATCTGCTCATCCTTGATTCATATGCTGCAGAGCTGGGTCAGAAATCATTATATAATCAGTGGTATTTTTGCAAGAAAGAAATACCTTCAAATGAGCCTTTTTCTGATTGCAAATGCACTGTAATCTGGCAACGAAGTCTTACTGCATGGGATAGGAATACAGCTGTCAAATTTAGCTTTAAATACAGGAATAATTTAAAATGACTGCTCCAGTTCAAGAACCAGCTGCATGGTAAATACACCAAGATGAGTCATGTATTAACACCAGAACAGACGTCCAAATACCCTACAGCAATTCCTGATGCAGCTAGTAACAAGCGGTGGTAAATTGTTCCCTGGCCTCTGAAACTAACACTTCTAATCTTATTTATAACCTGGCATGGCAGGTTATTATATTTGATAGCTTCTTGAAAAATATGGCAGTACAAGATGTATTCTTTGTTTTCTTGTGTCATTTCCTCCACTTGTAATAATATGAAAGAATGGCTGGATTCAACCTGAGTGGGCTGAGCTTCCTGGGAGGAACAAGAAAGTAGTTCAGGGCAACACCCACTGCTTCTGGCTTGAGGAGAGAGAGGCCACAGCCTGAGAGAGCAAAGTGGAAAGCCTTCCTTTTGAATAAACCTTGTAAAGTTTGTTTGGAAGGTGAAGTCTGTGGGGTGCAGACCATCAACTTTGAAACATCACTCACCCTCATACATGTGCGTTCATAACTCGTATTCATATATCACTAGGTAAGGATGGTGTGGGCATTTCTTTTGGGCCAGGTGGAAAACTGCAAGCTGGCTGGACTCACACAAAGAATTAGGCAATCTAGTGGTTTTCCATCACTTGGCAACCCATATGACAGAGAGTAGGAATCCCTTGGTGGCCAACAACCCCTTATTCTTGCCTTGCAAGGAGAGTGCAAGAGGTTAATGGCCTGCGATACAGGGCCTTGCTAGACCTGCTGGCTTACGCCGGCAGGGAGGCGGGGCTGAGGCGCACTACCGTTAGCGCGCCTCCCCCAGGCTTACAGACAGCGGAGACGCAGGGAGGACGGAAGCCCTGCGTCGTCCACCATTTTTTTTTTAAAGGGGCCGGGTGTGGCCCGAAGACAACGGACAAGGTAAGGGGTTTTTTTTTAATTATTTTTACGGGGGGGGGCGCCCGGGCTCGGGCGGCACGCAGCGCGATCGCACCCGCCCTCCCCCCGTGCCACCCACCCTGCCACCCACCCTCCAAGCCTTCGCCCGCCCCCCCCCGCCGATGGGCCCAGCGCTCCTATGAGCGCTGTGCCAGGTCCGCGGCTTTTCGCGGCTCCTCGCGAGTAAGCGAGGAGCCGCGAAAAGCTGCGGAAGTCCCTAGACGTTCCCCAGCTCCGGCCTGAGGCCGGAGCTGGGGAAAAGGCACGCCATAAGCGCATTCGCTTATGGCGCGTTGGAGGAGGCCTCAGCGCGGCCTGTCTCCGGATTCCCCTGTGCGTCATCTGGATGCACAGCAGGGAAGCCGGGACAGAAGGCGCGCTAAGGCCTCGTCTAGGAAGGCCCACAGACTCCAGCGGCCACAATTTTGTTCAAAATGGCAGCTTGTTCTTGTCTATAATTACACCATTGATGTATGTTTGGATCCTCAAGGGTAGCAGACCCCTCATGTCCAACACTCATGGACCCAACTGGATGTGCCTGGCGTGAGGACGTGCCTGCCTCTGAGAGATGAGCACTCACAAGTGCTCAGACACAGGTCCACCCTGGGAAAGCACACTTTCCATAAACCCCAGGAAGTGTGCTTTCCTGCCCCTACTGCTCCAATCAGGGCCTTAAACACCACCATATGATCCAGTGATTGCAAAAATAAAGCTCAAATAAAGATAGACATTCTACAGCCAATAGTACACCTTTTGCAAATAAAGCATCCTACATTTATCACAGGGGCTGTTGCCATTTTCTTTTCTTTTGACGTGGGGTTGGGGAATTAACAGATTCCATTTTTGTAAGTAAGTCAGTAAAATTCTGAGATGAGGTTTAGAAATGTACTTCAGTGGCTTTTAGAGCCCACCTCAAAGGAAAGGTAAGCTTTACAAGTCTTGAAATTCTTCTCTGGTTTGGCTTAAAATCTGAGCCTGAGAAGAATTCCGAGTGTTGTGACACTCAACCCTATTAGTCCTCATGGTTCCCAAAAGCCCTCCCTACACCACCCTCAAGACATGCTCTGACTTCCTCTTCCCTTTCAAGTGGCAGCAAAAGTGGGAGTAGCAGCAGGGCTGCACAGGGAAAGGACTGGAGTAAGGTGTTTCCCCTTACTGACACCAGAGCACAAAATGTGGGTGGCAATTGGAGACATAGGCCTTCGCTAGACCTAAGGTTTATCCCGGGATCATCCCGGGGTCATCCCTGTTCATGTAAATGACACACAGGATATCCCGAAAGCAGGCAGGGATGACCCCTGGACGATCCTGAGATAAACCTTAGGTCTAGCTAAGGCCATAGTTCTCCTGCAAGGTGCTGCATAAGGACAGTAAAGAAAAACAGCCCTGCCCATCAGACATAGTAATGTCTCATCACATTTACTGAAATCTTCCCATCCTTTTCTGGGTTAATCTGAGGCCATAGCTAGACCTAAGATTTGTCCCTGGATCATTCAGGGGTCAAACCTGTTCATCTAGGTGACACACAGGGGATCCAGCGCTCAGGCAGGGGCGAACCCTGGATGATCCCAGGATAAACCTTAGGTCTAGCTGTGGGCCTAAATCCTAATGGCCAGTTTGAACAGCTAGCTCATATCCTTTGAAAATGGTCTAGAAACTTCAGCTGGTCCAAAACAGGGCAGCAAAATTGTTAATAGGGACTGGTCAATGAGTCCCCATTATGCCAGTATTTTTCCAGCTTCATTGGCTGCCATCCAGGTCTGGGCCCAATTCAAAGTGCTAGTATTAACATTCAAAGCCCTAAACAGCTTGGGGCCAGGCTATCTGAAGGAATGCCTCCTCCCGTATGTACCTGCCTGGACCCTAAGGTCATCCTCAGGGGTCCTTCTCCGTGAGCCCCTGCCAAAGGAAGTGAGGCAGGTTGCTAACAGGAGGAGGGCCTTTTCTGCTGTGGCACCCTGGCTGTGGAATGAGCTCCCCAGAGAGCTTCGCCTGGCACCTATGTTATACTCTTTCTGATGCCAGGTGAAGACTTTTTTATTTTCCCAGTATTTTACAATTTTACCATTCTAGTCTTTTAACTTACTATTTTAAATCTGTATTTTAAATCTCTGCATTGCTGCTTAGCTTTATTTATTTATTAATTTTTATTTATTTAAAGCATTTTTATAGTGCCGCCTCACCATTTCTGGCATCGAGGCGCTTTACAATAACATGTAAAACAATACCATTATTCTGGTTGTACCTTTATGCTGTGGTTTTATAATGTGTTTAAATTTTTTTAGGTGAGTTGTATTTTATGATTTTAAATTTTGTGAAGTGCCCAGAGAGCTCCAGCTATTGGGTGGCATAAATGCAGTAAATAAATAAATATCAAAGAAGGTTGGACTTCAGCCAGTTTGGAGAGGAACCCAATCCCAGTTGACCCACAAGCCCATAGAAGTTTCTGTCTTTTTTGTAATGGCTTCATCTCCTCTCAGCCATTTCTCCTTTTCCTAAAGAAACTTGTCCCATTGAAAGCTCATTGCATGGAGGACTAGATGGTGACAGTAAGAGCCTTGTGGGCTTCATCCTGAAGGGTTGGACCCTCCTTAGCATGCGAAGGAGTAACCAGTACTTCTGGGATACACTGAAGTTCCCAATGCCTCCTAATTCAATGGATTGGGCCTAGAGGCAATTGAAGAAATAATTCCCACACATCGCAGTGGAAATGGGCACCTGTAAGCATACTCATGACTTCAAGCATGAGGCCTACAGGGCCTCTGACATTGACAGTCACCACTCTGTGCAGCTAGTTCCTCCTGTCATAATTTTGAGCTTTTTCAGAAAACCGCTCAGTAAAATCCACCACATACCGTACATTTTTCTGAGAGTTCTCAGAGAAAGCTCAGAAAAATCATGCTAATTATGATGCAAGACAGGGGATCTTGTCCATCAATAGCTAACTAGTATCTTGGATTGTGCCTGGAAAAGAACAGGAAGTTAGTGCAGATGTGGGAACCCAGTTGCAGAAATATATATTGGTAAACATCAGAAGATGTTTACTCACAACACTTTATGATAAATTGATAATTAACTTGGGCATTAACAGAGTATTTAATCAAATAAGACAGCAAAGGTTTTAAAATGCCAGAAGGGGAAATGATACATTCATTTAAGGATTTCTGCCAAATAACGAGGACATCTCAAACTTACATTTTCAAGGTCTTGCACTGCAATTGGTTATTCTTCATTCCCCATCAGTCCCACTGAGATGTCACTCTGATGATGTATTACACATAACAATGTCGTTACACTGGCAGAGATGACAACAGGGAGTCATTTGAACTTTAAAAAACTTTACATATCTAACATAAATGACTAAATTAAGGATTTTGCTAAGCATAAAAAACCCCACTCATTAGATCTCCCCATACATTTTGGAAAATTAGAATTTTGTACTTTCTTTGGAATAGGATTCCTGATAAACGTAATTAAGTTACCAGAGACAGAGTGTTTGAAATAATATATAATCGTCATCTAAATCATCATATAACTGACTTATTTGATATTTCCAAAATAACCATACAAAGCAACACACACATGACAAAGGAAGAACTGAGACATAGGCCACAGCTAGACCTAAGGTTTATCCTGGGATCATCCAGGGTTCCCCCCTGCCTGAGCGCTGGATCCCCTGTGTGTCACCTAGATGAACAGGTTTGACCCCTGGACGATCCAGGGATAAGCCTCAGGTCTAGCTATGGCCATAGTGTAGTACCATTCTGTGTTTGATTCTGTGTCTTAGTTCTTATTCGATCATAGACACAAATAACACAGAACGTAAACCTACCATTCCAGCCAGAACAGAGAGGGGAGACGGAGGGGTGCAATCACAGGGTAATCACAGCTCTTTAGGGAGCACATCCCAGAGTAGGGCAGCATCACAGGCAAAAGCCCATTCACACGTGCCCAACCAATGAACCTCTGTGGGTAATGGTGTCCTCAAGGTGGCTTCAGAAGGTTTTCCATATAAAGTCCTGTTTATGTCCATGGTGTAGTTGCACAATCATTTCCAAAAAGTGAACCTACTGCATGGACTAATTAGCTTAGGGTGTGTGTGTGTGGGTGTGGGTGTGTAAGTTGTTGAAGCCCTTATTTATTTATTTATTTATTTATTTATTACATTTCTATACCGCCCAATAGCCAGAGCTGTCTGGACAGTTCACAAAAATTGTCCATGGATCAAGAAAAACAAAGTTGTTTCCAATGAATCTCATGTAGAGAAGAAGCTTTGAGGGACGGGAGCTGAGAAAGCACTGTTCTAAATTAACCATGAAGTTGTTGGCATACATTGGCCGGGGGTGGGGCGGTGGGATGTGAGTACCCACGACAGTGTCATTGGTCTGAAGTCATATATTCTCTCCAAAGCTGGAGTGATTGCAGGTAAGCAAAAAGTGGCAGAGTTTAGTAACAAGATATCATCAGCAATGATATCAGCAGTGTGTTCAAGGTGGAAGCTGGAAGCAGCTAGATATATGTAGTGGTCATGGTGTGCTGATATAAAGTGGTGCTTATACGTCCATTATGTAGTTCGGACATTGTGTATGTCCAAACTGTGATGCAGCATGGGTTAGACTATGTTTAGATTGATGGTGGAGTGAAAGTTGCTGAACTCCTGATGGAACTTCTCAAGTGCCACCTGTACAAGAGGGCAGATTCTAAAACATTCACATTGATGTTATCAATTTCTTAGCAGGCTTCTAGTTAGGAAGTATTTCACACTTTTAAGTTGTTCATTAACTTTTAAGAGGATAGACGTAATTGAGGACGAAAATGGAGCAAATGAAAGTGCTCTCCCTTTTTAAATGTTGAATATCTACAAACTGTAATTCCAGAACAATCACAAGAAGTGCATTACCATTTTAATTCTACCTTTCCCCTCATAAATTTCACACTGGGTACTGAAGCAGCTTTGGAATTTCTGCCAACGTTTCTCAATGATGACTAAATCTTATTAACGGGCTGTCCGTTTATTGACATATTAGGGCATATGTCATCTGTATAATAGTATAAGCAATGCCTGGCAAGGAAACTCCAATTTTTTTACATGTGCAAATTGTATTTCATCTTTGGGCTCATCTACCCCAAGCAGGATATTCCACTATGAAAGTGGTATGAAAGCGGCATATAAAAGGCAGGAGCCACACGACTGCTTTATAGTGGTACTGAAGTGCACTGACCACTGTTGGGGCCCATGACACATCTACACCAAGCAGGATATATAACATTATTATTATTATTATTATTATTTATTTATTTATATAGCACCATCAATGTACATGGTGCTGTACAGAGTAAAACAGTAAATAGCAAGACTCTGCCGCATAGGCTTACAATCTAATAAAATCATAGTAAAACAATAAGGAGGGGAAGAGAATGCAAACAGGCACAGGGTAGGGTAAGCAGGCACAGGGTAGGGTAAAACTAACAGTATAAAGTCTGCACAACATCAAGTTTTAAAAGCTTTAGGAAAAAGAAAAGTTTTTAGTTGAGCTTTAAAAGCTGCGATTGAAGTTGTAGTTCTCAAATGTTCTGGAAGAGCATTCCAGGCGTAAGGGGCAGCAGAAGAAAATGGACGGAGCCGAGCAAGGGAAGTAGAGGCCCTTGGGCAGGCGAGAAACATGGCATCAGAGGAGCGAAGAGCACGAGCGGGGCAATAGTGTGAGATGAGAGAGGAGAGATAGGAAGGAGCTAGACCGTGAAAAACTTTGAAGGTTAACAGGAGAAGTTTATATTGGATTCTGAAGTGAATTGGAAGCCAATGAAGAGATTTCAGAAGCGGAGTAACATGGTCGGAGCGGCGAGCCAAGAAGATGATCTTTGCGGCAGAGTGGTGAACAGAAACCAACGGACTGATGTGAGAAGAAGGAAGGCCAGAGAGAAGAAGGTTGCAGTAGTCCAACCGTGAAATAACCAGTGCATGAACAAGCGTCTTGGCGGAAGAGACAGACAAAAATGATCGAATCCTGGCAATATTATACAGGAAAAATCGACAAGATTTAGCTACTGCCTCAATATGAGGAATAAAGGAGAGCGAGGAGTCAAATATAAAGCCAAGGCTACGAGCTTCCTTGACCGGAGTAAGCGTAACATCATGAAGGGGTATGAAAGGGATATATGGCATGTGTCAATGGGCCCCAACAGTTGCCAGTGCACTTCAATACCATTATAAAGCAGCAGTGTAGCTCCTGCCTTTTACATACCGCTTTCATACCACTTTCATAGTGGAATATCCTGCTTGGTGTAGATGAGCCCCTAGCATCCTTTTCATGGCTATGGAAATCATGCTGTTTACCACAGTGCTATCCAAAGCATGCCTAATCAAGAGACTAAAGACATATCAAGGACTAGACACATAGCAACCAAATTTGCTTAATGTCTAACATCAAATGATCAAATTTGTTTCTGTGAAGTAGACATTTAATTCACTTTTTTTTAAAAAAAAAAAAAAGAAGAAAATCCATCATCCTTAAGAGGGTATGCTAGAAAGGAAGTCTCTGGTTCAAATGTCACCTCTGCCCAAAACTCACCAGGTGGCCATAGGCAGAGCTGTGTGTATGTCATAACTTCATGGGAGTACAGAAACCAATTTCCCAAAGCATCTTAATTTACATAGGAAGCCGACTTAAGCTAAATCAGACTATCTGTACACCTTAGGCTAATATTCACCTTAGCTAGACCTAAAGTTTATCCCGGGATCGTCCCAGGGTTGTCCCTGCCTGCTCCCAGGATCCCCTGTGTGTCATTTACATGAACAGGGATGACCCCGGGACGATCCTGGGATAAACCTTAGGTCTAGCTAAGGCCTTAGTCTTCTGAGTCCTTCCCCATAAATAACAAAGTTTAAAATGACAATGTCTCTAGCTATTATGTTGGGAGGAGAGATATGCTTGAAACTTGAAAGGATGTGGATTATGCCTGCTCAAATCTCGGAAATTAAGGGGGTGGTTGAAGATTTCCAGTTCCTTAAGGCTTAAATATTCTGTATAATTTATTGGTTCTCTCCATATGGCTAGCAAAATAATAAATTATTTGAAATACTCAAAATTGTTAATTAAATTATGAAAAATAAAGGTATGTAAATTAAAGTTTGTAATTTTTCAGTGTATAGTATTGCAATTTCTTGACATTGTATTGGGATTTTATTTTTCATAATACAGAGTACGCAACTCCCATCTGCAATATAGGGTTATTAATACTGTAGGATTACAGAGGTAATGTATGTGAAACACTGTCCTCCTCACCCCACTCTCCAATCCCTTAATCTACCAGTTTGTCATGTCTTATGCTTGGCCAGGCCTCAGAGTCCTCATCAGGGAGAGAAAGGAACAGAGTTATGCAGAATGGCCCCATCAAATGACAGACAGTGTCTATTCAATTTTTTTTGCAGATTATTTTTATTGATATTTATTTTATTTATTTATTTATTAAATTTATATACCGCCCCATAGCCGAAGCTCTCTGGGCGGTTTACAAAAGTTAAAAACAGTGGACGTTAAAAAAGTATACAAAATTTAAAACCATCAAAAATATAAAAACAACCGTATACAGTATCCATTTTGAACAACAACAGTTGTGGGGTCCATTAAAAAACAAGCAAACTTAGCATATGTTGTTAAATGCTGTTAAATGCCTGGAAGAAGAGAAAGGTCTTGACCTGGCATTGAAAAGATAACAATGTTGGTGCCAGGCGAGCCTCATTGGGGAGAGCATTCCATAATTGGGGGGCCACCACTGAAAAGGCCCTCTCCCTTGTTGCCATCCTCTAAGCTTCCCTCTCGGAGTAGGCACTCAGAGGAGGACCTTAGATGTTGAGTGCAGTGATATAGAAAAAGGATGGAATGCATTTAGGAAGGATTTTTTTTGAAAATGACACAAACAGGAAGTAGATTGATCCTAGGGTAGCCAGGTGTACACTGCTCTGTCCAATACCAGTTTAAAGATAATGGACCATAAAATAGGGTGACCAACTGTCAGGATTTCCCCAGATTTGTCCTGGTTTTTGTTCTTTCCATGGTGTCAGGGGGGATTTTCTATAATTTTCAATAATGTCCTGGAATGACACACCTTCCCCTTTAAGGCTGCCATTAGCATGGCAGGAGGGAGTAACATGCTTTCTTGAGGCACGTCATTCCCCCACCCCGAGCTCCAATTGAGGTCTTAAAGGGGAAAGTGGGTCATTATAGAAAAGGCCCCAATTGGAGTGGATGGTGGTGGTGCAGAATGAAATCCTTTCCCCTCCTCCACTCCAATCAGGTTCTTTAAGGTGGCGGGGGAATAACGTACTTTCTTCAGGACTCAGAAAGCTGCTTCCCCACACACACACTAGGTGTCCTCTTTTTTGGTTTCCCAAATATGGTCACCCTACCATAAAAAGTGTTGCCTGTCAATAGCACCTGGACAGCAGGCTGAGCAAGGCATACAGGTCATCCGGTCGCAGTTGTCCGTAGTATGGAGAGATGTACTGTACTTCTATTTCAATTATAATAATTATTTCTAAATCTGTGTGTCGGTGTGTGTCAGTGTGTGCAAATGTTATTGAAATCACTTTCTTTTGTCCTCTTTTGTGGTGACGTGTTTCCTCTTTCTTAGCAATTCATAGGTGGCCATCCTAATCCTTACCTGGCATAGGTCAACCTTTAGGGTGACTACGAACTAATCTACACCAAGCAGGATATTGCACTATGAAAGCGGCATGAAAGTGTATATAAAAGGCAGGAGCCATACCAAGCAGGGTATAGTGGTATGAAAGCGGTATATGGTATGTTTTAATGGGCCCCAACATCACTATAAAACAGTAGTGTTGCTCCTGCATTTTATATACCGCTTTCATAGTGCAATATCCTGCCTGGTGTAGATTAGGCCCAAGGCAGTTTCTGTGCTGAAATCATCTCTGAAACTGGAATGAAATGGACCCACTTCATTTTTCATCCAAGAGGACTTGGAGCTGCATGGCCACCACTGCCTCAAGCATTTTGCCCAAGAAGGAGATATCCGGCCACACACACACACACACACACACACACACACACACACACACACAGATGATCAAATAATCACAACCAGGGGGTGAACATATATTTTTCGTTCTAAAAATCTGAGTATTTTAAACCATTTTGAACGAAGCTCTAAAGAGAACATAATCAGGGCACACTTAATCAGGACTCTCCTACTCAGAGTTTTTGATGCTTCAGGACATCTCCTAGGGGATATAATTGTAGCATATTTATTAGCAATGGCTGCTCCTTAATGGGGACAATCATTCCTCTTAACAGGGGTACCTCAGAGTCCTAATGATGCTTTTAAGTAGGCTGTGGCCCTCATTATTGCATGGTTTCTATAAATTGCCTCTTCTAATGATCCTTCCGTAGCAGTGCAAGGCTTTCAGAATAGGAACTACGCTGTCATGTTAACTACATAGACTGAGCCACTATGCTAGAACGTCACAGCTGCAGATCATTAAGACAGAACCATCAAGCCCCTTTACCAAGGCCATATTGTGGCAGCTGCCTAAAATGTTCTTGGACCAAAGGTCTCGCTTTTCATCAACCCATATATCTATAGATGAATAGGGAGATAGATATAATTCAATTCCCTACCTTCTGGAGTATGAATGGGGCAGAATGCACAATCCCAAATTCATATTTCCCAGATCAATATGCAGATCAAAAATGCAGTATTGACACTTTTCAGAATTTTGCAATGGAATTCTCCAAATAAAACATGCATACAAAATTGAGTACGATAGGGGAAAGTGTGTAGAAAAATGTGAATACAAAGGGCCTTGCTAGACCTACCTGATAATCCAGTGGGGAGTTGGGGCAAGGCCGGGCTGCAGCTAGTGCGGGCCATCGCTCCTAGCTAGATGTAACATGCGACGGGGTAAGGGAAAGCCCCGTCGCGTCGGCCATTTTTTAAATCTTAAAGGGGCCATGTGCGCAGGAGCGCACCAACAGAAAAGTAAGTCATTTTTTTAAAAAAATAAAGGGTTCCCCGCTCCCCCTGCCCCTGATTTCCTCCCCCACAATGTCTGATGCCCCCCTGGCCCGCTCACTTGCCCATCCTCCCTCCGCTCGCCATGCCCACCCCCGCTCGCTCGCCCATCACTGCTCACCATGCCTGCCCCCCGCTCGCTCGCCCATCCTCTCTCGCCTTGACCACCCCCGCTCGCTCGCCCATCCCCACTCGCCATGCCCTGGCCCCGTTCTTCTTCCCCCCGTCCGCCATGTCTGATGCCCCCTGCCCGCTCACCAGCCCACTCGCCATGCCCACCCAATCACCTGTCTGCCATGTCCGATGCCCCCTCCGTGCCCCCTCCATCTGTGATCTCCCCACCCTGGCTCCACTCTCCCCCCCATCTATCCTGCAGGGTCCGCTCTTTCCCCCGGCCCCCATCTCCCCCCCAGTGATTTTACGCCCCCCCTGGGCCCGATGGGTACAGTGCTCCCAGTGCGCGGCTTCTCCCGGCTACTCACGAGTAAGTGAGCAGCCGGGAAAAGCCGCAGAACCAGCTACACCTTCCACAGCCCCGGGCTCAGCCCGGGGATGCGGAAAAGCCAGGCCATAAGCAGATCCGGTTATCCCGGGTCAAGGGAGGACTTAGCCCGGCCTGAACCCGGGATCCCCTGTGCGTCGTCTGCACGCACAGCAGGGAGCCCGGGCCTCGCACCAGGCTAAGTCCTCTTCTAACAATGGCCAAAGAAGCAGTGTATGAGGGGAAACTGTGCATTAGACCAAAAGGTATACACAATTCATATACAAGATCCCACAAGGCATGCAGTGGATGGTGCGTGGTCCCTAGGCTGCATGCTGTTCCCCCTGGCAATTTTTGCAAGGGGTGGGGTCTGTCCTTGTCGTTGAATTTGGTGTGGCAGCACCAAAAACATATTTTAAAAATGGAATATAGAACAAAACAAGGCATACAGGGAACACATGCCTTGTTTGTAAGCAGAAATGTGCTCCTGGGAAACTCCTAGGAGCCTCCTGGGAGCATGATTCTGATTGTAAACAAGACATGTGCTCCCCAAATGCCTCATTTTCTTCTCAAAGTACAGGGATTTGTTTTCTGCCATGTGGTGGCAGCAGCAGCAGGGACAACTTCAACGTCAGAGAAGCGGTACAGCCCTTGGTGGGTTCCAGGGGTCAGCATGCCTCTTCAACCCCTAGACATTGCCCACCCCTGCCACAAGGCATATAATATCTGTCTGCACAGAGCACACAAGGCGTGCAGCATCCTCTCTGTTGGGTCTCCTATACAGAGAGGAGTACAAGTTGGGTGCAAGCCCTCCTGTAGTGGGTTTGACACTGGAAGAACTGGCTAGGAGTCAGCTGTTGAACTGACAGTGTCCTTGATGCTGTTGAAATGTATAGAGACCTGTATAACTTAACATAGTGAGCAGATTTTAGCTCACGAAAGTAGGCCTCTATAACCAGCAGCTTTGTGGTTAATTAGAAAGGCCTCTCACATAGGCTGGTAACTTACATTTTAACCTTGAACTTGTTTTGGTCAGGTGTGAGATCTCATCCTGTCACTCCAGATAAGTTTTGCTTCACTTAGGAAGGAAACACCCCCCCCCCCCTTTTCTTTAATCATAGAATCATAGAATTGTGGAGTTGGGAGGCACCACAAGGATCATGTAGTCCAACTCTCTGCAATATGCAGGAAAATCAGTTAAACTATCCATGAGAGGTGGCTGTCCAGCGTTCTCTCAAAAATCTCCAGAGGTGGAGAACCTACAACTTCTGTAGGCAGCCTGTTCCACTGTTGTACAGATCTTACTGCCAGGAAGTGTGTCCTCATACTTAATCAAAATCTAGGTATTATTTGGGGTCCTAATTTCTGTGGCAATGGAAAATAGTTCCTGTGGCACCCTTTTATGTACCTGAACGCAGCTAACATGTCTCCCTTCAGTCTTCTTTTCTCCAGACTGAACATCCCAAGTTCCTGCAGCCTGATCTCATAGGGCATGTCCTCAAGTCTCTGTCTCCATTGTCCTCCTGGGGGCAAAAGTAGCCTGCCAATTCTTGAACTAGGGACAGCCTGCCCATTTTGCTCTTTGCTCTTGCTCCAAGGGGGGGATACACATGCTACCAGCCTGTAGAAACATCACAGTCCTAGGGGCACATCTTGTACACTATTGGGACCCCAGAGTACAGTCAACTGTGGCGGTCTATTTTGTCAACTGAAGGGATGTAAGCTTTCTTTGCATATGCTTTCAGACTCCACTTATCACCTTTGTGTAATCAATACACTGTTAAACTGATCCATTTGTGATTTATATCACTTTGGCATATATGAATCTGGTTTAATTGGAACCTAAGTAAATCAAGATCCCCAAATCAATACACCTCCCTCCTCGCATACTCCACTCGTCACAATAATGAGCATTTGCCTAGTTAGGAACAATATTCCATGGTACAATGAAGATGACCAGGGAGGAAGGGGGGAGTCAAGTTATATGTAAAGCAGGTGTATGCAACAGGGAATGTGTATGCTCAGTGAATCCTGTTCTACTGCAGAACTGAAGTACAGGTACAGGGGAGAGGGAAAGCTAGACAATAAGTTGCACCAGTGGTTTTACACTTTCACTGAGTGAGACTCCTTTTTCATGTTAACTTGAACTGAACAACATTTTTAACAACAGTCCTCAGAGAAGACACAAGCATAAATGTTGAACATCTGATGCGTGCCACTCCAGTAATCACTGCCGGCAGTTTTAATAAGTAATTTCTCCACTTCACCTCTGATTCATAGTCCTCAGTATTGCCCAACAAGTTCACAAGAGCTTTTCATAATCCTCTGAGGACACAGGCTGGAGGGCTCTTGTAGTGATACTGTACTAACAAAGCACCTGTTTGTCATGCCAAATGGCCCAAGATCCTGGAATATTAGCTAGTTACGAGGGGGCAAAGTACAAACGCATTGAGAATGGAAAGCCTGTTGAACTCCAACACACACACACACACACACACAAATCCACCACCACAAAAAAGCATCAATTTATTTATTTATATGTATTTATTACACTTCTATACCGCCCCCATAGCCAGGGCTCTCTGGGCGGGTTACAGAAATTCTAAAATTGAGGTAAAAACAAGTATACAAAATTTAAAACTCTAAAACACAGAACATACACACATAAAGCAATTAAAAACCGATTAAAAACTAAACATGTGGGTGATTAAGATGTGCCGCCATATGCCTGGGCAAAGAGGAAAGTCTTAACCTGGCACCGGAAAGATAGCAGCGTTGGTGCCAGGCGAGCCTCGTCAGGGAGATCGTTCCACAGTCTGGGGGCCACCACCGAAAGGCCCTATCCCTTGTTGCCACACTCCGAGCCTCTCTCGGAGTAGGCACCCGGAGGAGGACCTTAGATGTTGAACGTAGTGACCGGGTATATTCACGTCGGGAGAGGCGTTCCGTCAGGTATTGTGGTCCCAAGCCGTGTAAGGCTTTATAGGTCAAAACCAGCACTTTGAATTGGGCTCGGAAACATACAGGCAGCCAGTGCAAGCAGACCAGAGCAGGTGTTATATGGTCAAACATTCTGGTTCCTGAAATCAATCTGGCCGCTGCATTTTGCACGAGCTGCAGCTTCCGAAGCGTCTTCAAAGGCAGCCCTACGTAGAGCGCATTGCAGAAATCTAACTTGGAGGTTACCAGAGCATGGACAACTGAAGCCAGGTTATCCCTGTCTAGATTGGGGCGTAGCTGGGCCACCAACCGGAGTTTGTAGAAGGCACTCCGTGCCACTGAGGTCACCTGAGCCTCAAGTGACAATGATGGGTCTAAAAGAACCCCCAAGCTACGAACCTGCTCCTTCAGGGTGAGTGCAATCCCATCCCATCCAATGTTGTCCTTGATTGCAAAGATCCAATTTTAGCAGGGAGGGTGGTGCATGGGGGGGGGGGAGGTCAGTTTAATGAAGGAAGTAAAATATATAAAATGGGAAACTGAAATAGAATACCAGTTTCATCTTTGTATTATAAATGCCTTCGCTACAAACTGCACCAGGTCTGGTCAAAGCCAGCCTTCCCCAACCTGATGCCCTCCAGATTTGTTTGGACCACAACTCCCAGAATTCCTGGCCATTAGCCATGCTGGCTGGGGCTGGTGGGAGCTGAAGTAAAAAATTAAGGCAGGGCACCAGGCTGAGGAACTCTACATACTCGGAAGAATATGGTGGGAATGGGTTAGCAGGGTTTTAGTGTGGTAAACATAGATGTGTGCAGCACATTTCATTAGGATGTGCATCCAGGGAATTTTATTTATTTAAGGTGAACATTTATTGAATACTACATCATAAAGGACATTATTTTATTCATTTATTTATTAAACACTATAGGCACTAATGTCCTACTCTGTGTTCAGCTTGCCTGACCAGGGAAGGGCCATTACAAGTGCGGGGTGGGTGGGGGGTTGGAATGAGGAGACACTCCTCAAGCTCCTCCATTGGAGGGGGTTGTGGTGACACTAGCTGGAGGAGGGTCTTATGAGGTGATATTAGCCTTTGGGGCCCCTCTTCCTGGCGTCCTTCAAACATGGCTTCTGGCAGAGAGACATTATTGCTTGAGACATTAGGGTGTGCATGGGCACACCCTGCACACCCGTTGTGCATGCCTATGATGGTAAAATGTATTGTTCCACTTCATATTACCAATGTTGCATAAGTTTTTGAGTGCTAGCTGCAAGCAGTTACATGGGGTAATTCTAAAAATGGCATCCTTCATATCCAAACTGAAGATGATTCTATCCACTTTACTACCTACCAACTCATTTCTGGTGCATGTGCGGTCCAAGCCTCATTTCATGAGTAGCTTACACTGAAGCCTGTGGGACTAAACCAGGGTTGTTGGTGGCGAGATTGGTGGCAAAGGAAGTGAGGCAGGTGGCTACCAGGAGGAGGGCCTTCTCTGCTGTGGCACCCCGGCTGTGGAATGAGCTCCCTAAGGAGGTTCGCTTGGCACCTACATTATATGCTTTTAGATGCCAGGTGAAGACCTTTTTATTCTCCCAGCATTTTATGTCTATCAATAAATTTAAACTTGGTGTTTTAAATTTGTAATTTTGCATTGCTGTTGTTTTGATCTGGTTGAGCTTTTATATTTAGTAGGGGTGTGCACGGACCCCCCGCTCCGCTTCACTTGCAGATCCGCCATTTTCCGGATCGGGCCGCTCCGCCCCGCCCCCGCTCCGCCCACTTCCGCTCCGCTCTGCCCGGAGCTCCGGATCCGGATCCGGAGCTCCGTTTCCCCCCCCCCCATAGGCTTGCATTGAAAGCTAAAAAATTATACAACTTTTTTTCTGTTCAAGTTAGAAACCTCATGTTTGGCACCATGACACCTCATGGGGATATACACACGCACGCCAAGTTTCAAAGCAATCCCATCATCCCCTGATTTTTGGCGAATTTTTGAAAATCGGGCACCCCACACACAACATCCCTGCGAGGTGGGCAGGGGAGGAGGGAGGGAAGGCAGGCAGCCATGCAGCTGGCATTTCTGGGGGCATAAGGAAGTGAGCCAAGGATAAGCCAGTAATGCATATAAAATGGAATAAATCAATCAATAAACAAAGGAGGGGTGGAATTAAAAGCAGCAGTGTTGCTGAATAAACAGCAAGAAGAATTTTTTTTAAAAAAGGCTATATCTGTCTTTTACCAGCAATAGGGGGACGTGCCCGGGGGAGGGGGAAGTAGCTGCCAGTTCAAGACACTGACAGCCACCAACAGCTCTGAGAAGAAGTAAAACGCTCACTTCGACTCATAACAGGCATTGCTCCACCACTGAAAAGTGACCATTCACTTCAACTCATGATAGGCATTGCTCCACCGTTTTACTCTCTTTGGAAGGCTCTAATGGCCTTCCAGTGCAGGAGAGAGTGGGGGCACGTCCACGATGAGATGCCCTAGGGGAGCTCATCCCCTTGCACCACATCGATTCAGTTGTTCACCAAGGTTAAGGTGGGGAGCAGTGCTGTGTTTCTATCTCTTATTCTTGGCTTAGTATATGATTTCAGGTTGTGTTTGTGCATTTGGTGGGGCTACTGTGTTAAAAAACACGGGGAAAAGCCCGTTCAGATGAAGAAAGAGAAGTTTCCCAGAATCCCAAGTTACCTGTTTTGCCTATGCCCTCCTCCAACTTTGGGATCATCATGACCGGGAGCTGACTCTGCCCCTCAGCCCTTTGAAAAAGGTATTTTTCCCGCCGATTTTTAAAAAACTTCTAGCCCGCGACCTGTACGATGCAGAAAGTTGAGAGTGGTCTCAAAATGACCCCCATCCACGACTCTCTGTGCACAGGAATTTTCAGAATGATAGCTTAACCCCCCCCCCAGTTATCCCCGATTCTTTCCCTCAATGCAATCCTATGGGCGAAAAGCCGAAAACGCAGTTTGAGCCGCGCGGTTGACCCGATTTTCACAAAAATATAGCCCGCGACCCGTACAATGCAGAAAGTTGAGAGTGGTCTCAAAATGACCCCCATCCACGACTCTCTGTGCACAAGAATTTTCAGAATGATAGCTTCAAAAACAACGTAGTTATGCGCGATTATTTGCCGCAATGCAATCCTATGGCGAAATGTTTTCAAGATGGCGACCGGAGCGCTCCGCCTGAACTCGGAGCTCCGAAAAATGGGCGCTTCTCTTCGCCTTGCTTCTAGGGGGTCCACGGTCCGCTCCTACTCCGCCTCTGGGTAAGGCGGAGCAGGCCAATCCGCTACTGCTTCTACGCTCCTAATCGGAGCGGAGCACATCCCTAATATTTAGTATTTTATATTATGGTTTTATACTGTTGTTTTATACTTTGAATGGTTTTAATTTTTGTGAACTGCCCAGAGAGCTCTGGCTATTGGGCGGTATAGAAATGTAATAAATAAATAAATAAATAAATAAATGGTTTGTTGGTGGCAGGATTACACCCTTATTTTGTTTAAGGGCATAGCTGTATAGCAGATACATATTGGTTTTATACCAGTTTAAATGCTGTGGCTTCTCTCAATAATCTTAATAAATTTATATCCTTGTTCAGTCATTAATCATTTGTGGAAACTGAATGTGTAAGTTGGGCTGGGGAAGCGACTTCTACCCCAAATTTATCCATTTGAATGCCTCTATGTGGCTCCCATGCTTGCATGTGCATACAGCTCTGAAGCTCAGAACTTTCTTACGTTTTTTACATGGTTTGGGTTGGAATTTATTTATTTATTTATTTATGGTGATCAGTCACAGCCAGAAGGTCAACATCTTAGTTGATGGTTATTGGAATCAGGATGTGTGCTTAGGAAGCCAAGGGATTGCAGATGGTGTCAAAATGTCTGCTGCAGAAGAGGAATTAAGGGAATGGGCAAGAAGTTCAACAGATAGTCGGAAAATAGAATAGAATAGAATAGAATAGCAGAGTTGGAAGGGGCCTACAAGGCCATTGAGTCCAACCCCCTGATCAATGCAGGAATCCACCCTAAAGCATCTCTGACAGATGGTTGTCCAGCTGCCTCTTGAATGCCTCTAGTGTGGGAGAGCCCACAACCTCCCTAGGTAACTGATTCCATTGTTGTACTGCTCTAACAGTCAGGAAGTTTTTCCTGATGTCCAGCTGGAATCTGGCTTCCTTTAACTTGAGCCAGTTATTCCGTGTCCTGCACTATGGGAGGATCGAGAAGAGATCCTGGCCCTCCTCTGTGTGACAACCTTTCAAATATTTGAAGAGTTCTATCATGTCTCCCCTCCATCTTCTCTTCTTCAGGCTAAACATGCCCAGTTGTTTCAGTCTCTCTTCATAGGGCTTTGTTTCCAGACCCCTGATCATCCTGGTTGCCCTCCTCGGAACACGCTCCAGCTTGTCTGCATCCTTCTTGAATCGTGGAGCCCAGAACTGGATGCAATACTCTAGATAAGGCCTAACTAGGGCCGAATAGAGAGGAACCAGTACCTCACGTGATTTGGAAGCTATACTTCTATTAATGCAGCCCAAAATAGCATTTGCCTTTCTTGCAGCCATATCACACTGTTGGCTCATATTCAGCTTGCGATCTACAACAATTCCAAGATCCTTCTTGTTTGTAGTATTGCTGAGCCAAGTATCCCCCATCTTGTAACTGTGCGTTTGGTTTCTATTTCATAAATGTAGAACTTGGCATTTATCCCGATTAAATTTCATTCTGTAGGGTGACCATATGAAAAGGAGGACAGGGCTCCTGCATCTTTAACAGTTGCATAGAAAAGGGAGTTTCTGCAGGTGTCATTTGTATATATGGAGAACCTGGGGAAATTCCCTCTTTATCAGAACAGTTGAAATGCAGGAGCTATACTAGAGTAACCAGATTTAAAAGAGGGCAGCTTTAAACCTGCAGCTTTAACTGTTGTGATGAAGAGGAAATTTTACCAGGTTCCCCACAACACCTGCTGAAATTTCCTTTTCAATACAACTGTTAAAGATGCAGGAGCCACACTGTCCTCCTTTTCATATGGTCACCCTATATAAGGCATTTGCAGAAAGGTTTTGTTTAGACTGCAGTGGTAAAAAAAAAAAGCGCCTGCTTTGAAGGAAAAATTAATGTAGTTGGCAAGAAGGTCAGAGGAAGGAAACCGGGGTTCAGCAGTTAGGAAGTAAGGGCAAAGTTGAGCCCGCATGAATGGTCAGAATTTCAAGAGAATGAGCTATCAGTAACATATAAAACCTGGAGGCCAAAAATAGAGTTTTAGAGAGAGGTTGGAAAGAAGAAACAAAAGGGGTGGTGGTGGAATCAACAAGCAGCTTGAGTGTCTGCTGAAGCTTGGAGGAGAATGCTGGTCTTCTGATAATAAGATATTGCTGGGAATGACCTTGGATAAAATAGGAACAATCTAGTTAGGATAGCTGGATGTGTTTAACCCTGGCCATTTTATTACCCTATTGCTTTTATGGTGGGTTTTTTCCACTATCTCTGTGAGTTGTGTTCATTCAGAGCCTGTTTTCCTATTAGCAAGACTTTTTCAGTAAACTTTGAAATATTGCTGTTTAAAACTTTGTAATCTTTTCCCTTAAGGCATTGCCCACCCCATGCCTAGTAACCAACCTCTGTAAGTGGTAACAGGCGACTCAGGTGGTTTTTAAGCTGATGGGTGGAGGAAGCCTGGGAAAATGAAGACTTCCACCTGGGTCAGATCTATCCCAAGCTGGATATGACACTTTGGAAATGTTTTGAAAACTGTATCTGGAGTGTGTCCTGGGACCCAACAGTTGTCACTACTGTTATAAACCATTTTAAAGCAATAGTGTAGATACTGCTTTGCTGACAGTGTAAACTGGAGAGGCTGTTAGAAGTCTAAGGGCAAAATAAAGTGGGTCACATTGTTCTGTCTCATTTCCCTTCCACATACAGATCTAAGTGCCACTGGTCCATGGCCACAGTTATATGTGCAAAGTCAGGGTTCCTGATCGCATGGGCAGACCCTCTCTGCTGTATGCAGAGGGATTCTGTTGAAGCATCCAAATGAACATGCATATGTTATGTTCTAGCTGAAGCTTGTACTTCCATGAATGATTTAATTGGTAAGGGTGGTAAGAAGTCTGTAAGGTTCCTAGACCCTCCCCTCAGCACCGTACACAGAGTATCATGGGGAGAGGAAAACATTATTAAAAGTTCTAGGGATAAGCAAAAACCTCTCCCCCAAATCCTCCACCCTATTTGTGGGTGGCAAAATGGTGGTGGTGGGGTGGAGAAGGCATTCTGCCAAATGGGGAAGGCAGAATTCTCCAATAGTTGGGTAGGGAAAAATTCTCAGAAAACTTTTCAGACTATTATCTTCTTAGACATCTTGTCTCATGCTTGTGGGAGACTACTATTTAGCATGAACACTATCACTAGTTCCTGCCAACCAGTGAAAAGCACCAATTGAGAAAAACGCCAGATAAGCATATTGCGTAATAAGGGTTGCCAACACAAAAGGCCACTGAACGTCTCCTAAAGGAAGCCCCACCTCACCAACATTAGGGTTCCTCCAAAGTACAGCTAGAACGTGGGTAGGGGGGACCTCACAGACATTAAATTCAAAGATGCCAAATCAAAATAAGGTTCCTAATCAAGTCCCCACTTAATAATGGGGGGATTCCTAACAAAACTCTGACTGAGTAATTAAGGGTGCAATCCTATTGATGTTTGGACAGAAAAAGAAGACCTACAACTCCCAGCATTCCCCAGCCAGCCATGCTAGCTAGGGAATGCTGGGACTTGTAGGGCTGTTTCTGTCTAAACATGCATAGGATTGCACCCTAAGCAGATGAGTGTGCAATGGGTGGGTCCTCTCCTGATTAGCAACAGGCGAAAGAATGCTCAACATGCAGAGAAAGGAGCAGTAGTTCCCCAACTGACTTCTGCTGGGATGATCCACATTTGGTCAGGAGTCAGGGGTGATCAGTAATTGGCCAAACTGAGAGCGATATCTAATCTTATGAGCTTGTAAAAGGAAGCCCAGGCCGACTGCAATGAATTTTAGAAATAAATCCCTCCAAGATTAACGACTAGGCAGTATAGTGGAAATTGAGAATCAATGCGGGTGCAACGTGAAGCACCAAGCAGCACCATATGGAGAGAAGCACCCAGTGCTATTGATTGCTCACCTCGCTCTTTTATTTCCCTCTGGAAATCCTTGCATTTTTGGTCGTCAATCTCATTCCCTTGCAGTTCAAGCTGGTAGTTTTAAATGCTAGAACAGAGGGACAAAAATATTGCAGACCAAAGGGAGATGCCAGCTCTGCTCCACCCTCCATTCCTCCAGGGTTGTTTTTAAGCTGGAATCCCTGTTTGCTCCAGTTGATTACTATAGATAACTGAACAAGCATCCTCAGACACAGTGGCCCAGTTTGCACAATCACAGCAGGGAAATAACGCCCCCAACGCGTCAAATCCTCCTTAGAAAACCCCACTGAATAATGGGGGAGTGCTAACAAAATCCTGACATCGGCCATAGCTAGACCTAAGGTTTATCCCAGGATCATCCCAGGTCCGTCCCTGCCTGAGCGCTGGATGCCCTGTGTGGCACTTAGATGAACAGGTTTGACCCCAGGACAATCCTGGGATAAACCTTAGGTCTAGCTATGGCCTGAGTAATTAAGGCTACAATCCTATCCATATTGAAACAGAAAAAGGTCCCACAATGCTTACCTCTGCCCCAACCCCTCTACGCACATACTTGTCGTTTGCCAGGGGGATTAAGCGTAATTACATTTGGCAGCATGGCTTGTTATGTCATGTGAACCCAACCAGGTTGGCTTGAGGCTGTGCATAACAAGCCTTCCAGAACCTTAAAACAGTTCGTGGACTTTGGATGGCTTGTTACCCATGCCACTGTGGCTGATTTCCCCCTCCTGATCATGCAAACCCAGTCATTGGCTGGCTCACTTTCCTCTATCTCTACAACTATTGAATTTAAGCTATTCATCACAACCGATAGTAGAACTTTGCCTCTTGTTATCACCACTTGCTGCAGGGCCCAAACCTAGCAAGCAAAAAGATATTGCTCCAGTAGAAACTGTGATAGTGCTAGAGCAGTGCCCCACACTCCCCCATAGCTACTGACTACTGACTGAGCCATGACATACAAACTAGGGCTGTGCTCTGCTCTGATTCAGATCCCTGAATCGGGAGCGGAGCGACCCGATCCACCTTCGCTAAGGTCAGATCCAAATCGGGTCAGAGGAGCTGCAGATCGAGGCGGAGCGGATCGCTCCGCCTTGATCCAGAGCTCCGCACACCACTTTGAACAACTTCATTCCATCCCATTTTTCTCCAAGTTTGGACAACTTTCTTGTTAAAAAGTCAGCACAAACTTTCATAATAATTTTTGTATTCATTGCTCCTAATGTATGCATTTTTGTATGTCTTTCTCCTAATGCATATATTAGGAGAAGTGCATATAAAAATGCACACATTAGGAGAAACACATGCAAACATGCAGATGTTTTTGGATGCATTTTACGTAATATATGCAATTTTGTACGCATTTGCATATTGGAGTGGAATGGGAAAAGCGGCAGGGACATGGTTGTTTTAACACTTTCCCAAACCATCACTTTATTTGCATAATTATAAATGTGCATAATATGCACATTGGGATGCTCAGATTTAAGGTACTAGACTATGGCAACCTTTCCCAGGGCTAATATCAGCAGTGGGCTCTCTTGGAGACCAGGGCCCCTGGCAGCTACTCTAAGATTTAAGCTGCTCACCGCCCAGTCCTGTTCTAGTTAATTGCATTTTAAATTATGTGTGTTAAAGATCAGGACTTTAAAAAACCCTACAGTTCTGAGTGTGATTGCTTCTCTGTCTTTCTTTATACCCCGCTCAACAGGTGTCAAGAGAATTTTGAGACTTAGAAAGGCAGAACCTGTGCATGTGTTTGTGTGCGTGCATCACCTGAACTAAAAGGCCGTTCCTTTCTCCCTTTAATATAAGGCCTAATCTACACCAAGCAGGATATAGCGCTATGAAAGTGGTATGAAAGCAGTATAAGGTATGTGTCAATGGGCCCCAACAGTTCTCAGTGCACTTCAATACCGCTATAAAGCAGTAGTGTTGCTCCTGCCTTTAATATACTGTTTTCATAGTGCAATACCCTGATTGGTGTAGATTAGGCCTTATATTAAAGGGAGATAGGAATGCCTTTTTATAGGGTGACCATATGAGAAGGAAGACAGGGTTCCTGTATCTTTAACAGGAGTATTGAAAAGGGAATTTCAGCAGGTGTCATTTGTATATATGGGGAACCTGGTGAAATTTCCTCTTCATCACAACAGTTAAAGCTGCAGGTGCCCTGCCCTCTTTTGAATCTGGTCACTCTAGTATAGCTCCTGCTGCTTTAACTGCTGTCATGAAGAGGGCTCCTGTATCTTTAACAGTTGCATAGAAAAGGGAATTTCAGCAGGTGTCATTTGTATATATGGAGAACCTGGGGAAATTCCCTCTTCATCACAGCAGTTAAAGCTGCAGGAGCTATATTAGAGTGACCACTTACAAAAGAGGGCAGGGCAACTGCAGCTTTAACTGGTGTGGTGAAGAGGAAATTTCCCCAGGTTCTTCATATATATAAATAGCACCTGCTGAAATTCCTTTTTCTATGCAACTGTTAAAGATACAGGAGCCCTGACCTCCTTTTCATATGGTCACCCTACCTTTTAGTTAAGGTGGCGCGCGCGCGCACACACACATAGGTTCTGCCTTTCTAAGCCTCAAAATTCTATTAACACCTGTTGAGTGGGATATGAAGAAAGACAGAGAAGCTAATAATGTGAACTTGGTATCCATGATCTGCCCAATGAGGTCTACAATTGTACAAAATTTCAAGCCAGTCTAACACAAACTGCCACAGTACAGCATGTGAAAAAGTGCTGAAAATTGATGCACTTGTACTTTCTACCATGAAAGCCTAAAGCAGCAACTGCTGACAAAGTTATGTCGGGCATATTCAGTTTCACTCTGAAGCTAAAATGCTGCCAGAACTCCAAGGAAGGAGTTTTGTTACAGAAGAATTCTATTACAGAGGTCTTCTCTGTGCAATGTCTATTCCTTTAGTTATGCAATGTGACCTCACAAGTTGAGACTAGATGTTACTATGTGGATTGGGACCCTAGTATGGGGAGGAGGGAGGAGGAAAACTTTAATCCTCCCAGACTCCATACCTCCAATTAACATTGCTAAAAACACACCCGGTTGTAATGTTAATTACAGGCACAGGGCAAAGGGTAAAAGACAACAAATCACCACTCAAGGGTCCTGATCCATATGAGCTCCCATGAACTTACATTTGAGTAAAACAAAAACCGCAGCTACATCTTTAAAGTAACAAGCAGTTTGACCCTCAGAGAATTTGGGAGGGGTGGGCATAGGGTGACCATATGAAAAGGAGGACAGGGCTCCTGTATCTTTAACAGTAATATAGGAAAGGGAATTTCAGCAGGTGTCAATTGAAGTGGGTGAAATTCCCTCTTCATCACAACAGTTAAAGCTATACTAGCTATAGTAGAGTGGCCAGATACAAAAGAGAGCAGGGCTTCTACAGCTTTAACTGTTGTGATGAAGAGGGAATTTCACCCTCTTCAATTGACACCTGCTGAAATTCCCTTTTCTACATTACTGTTAAAGATACAGGAGCCCTGTCCTCCTTTTCATATGGTCACCCTAGGTGGGCATGGATTGCACAGCTGGTCAGAGCAGAAGGGTCGGGGCCTCGCCCCACTTTTCTGAAGGCAGGAATGCAGCACTAAACTCTCAATCTTTGCTCTTACTTTCTGTGTGGTGGGGAAAAGACATTTAAGGGTTGTACCTCACACTAAGGGAATATTCACAAACGCATTCACTCTATGTATGGTTATTAAGCTTGTTTATTTTTTTATTATTATTATTTTATTACACTTATATACCGCTCCCATAGCCAGGGCTATCTCGGTGGTTTACAGAAATTCTAAAATTTAGATAAAAACAAGTATACAAAATTTAAAATTCTAAAACACTGAACATACAACACATAAAGCATTAAAAACCATTAAAAAGACTAAACATGTGGGTGATTAAAATGTGCCGTCATATGCCTGGGCAAAGAGGAAAGTCTTAACCTGGTGCCAGAAAGATAGCAGCGTTGGTGCCAGGCGAGCCTCGTCAGGGACATCATTCCACAGTCTGGGGGCCACCACCAAAAAGGCCCTGTCCCTCATTGCCACACTCCGAGCCTCTCTCGGAGTAGGCACCCAGAGGAGAACCTTAGATGATGAACGTAGTGACCGGGTATATTCACGTCGGGAGAGGCGTTCCGTCAGGTATTGTGATCCCAAGCTTGTAAGGCTTTATAGGTCAAAACCAGCACCTTGAATCAGAAACATACAGGCAGCCAGTGCAAGCAGACCAGAGCAGGTGTTATATGGTCGAAACTTCTGGTTCCTGAAATCAATCTGGCCACTGCATTTTGCACAAGCTGCAGCTTCTGAACTTTCTTCAAAGGCAGCCCTATGAAGAGTGCATTGCAGTAATGCAGTAACTTGGAGGTTACCAGAGCATGGACAACTGAAGCCAGGTTATCCCTGTCTAGATTGGGGCGTAGCTGGGCCACCAACCGGAGTTTGTAGAAGGCACTCCGTGCCACTGAGGTCACCTGAGCCTCAAGTGACAATGATGGATCTAAAAGAACCCCCAAGCTACGAACCTGCTCCTTCAGGGTGAGCGCAATCCCATCCAGAACCGGTAGAACACCCCCCATCCTGTCAGCGGAATCACCTATTAACAGCATCTCAGTCTTCTCTGGATTGAGTCTCAGTTTATTAGCTCTCATCCAGTCCGTTGTCACAGCCAGGCACCGGTTCAGCACATCCACAGCCTCTCCTGCTGAAGATGAAAAGAGTATCTAGTAGTATTCAGTCATTGTGAGAATCTAGCAGTATTCAGTCATTGTGTGTAAACTCTACATATAAGGAAGGGCAGTGGGGATGAGCTTGCTAGTAACACCCTCTTTCTCACCATTCTCATTGCTTTTTATATGTGTGTTGTAGTTGTGATCAGGGATGATGTTGTGCAATGATGCAAATTGCACTTGCTTACAACTTATTGTCCTGTTTCAAGATTGGCAAGTGGCCTGGCCAAGACCCAAATAGTCCCAAGTGCAAAGAAAGAGAGAAGTCAGTCCAGTCCAAGGTCATACACAGGAATCCAAATAGTGCAACAGGAGAAGGCAGGGGTAAGGCCAAAGCAGTCCAGAGGTGGATCCACACAAGTTAGTTGTGCCAAACGTCGAAATCAGTCAAGGATTGTCCAGGAGTCTGTAAGGTCCAGCAAAGCAAGGCGAAACACAGTGGTTGAATATCCACTGTCTGCAGCAGGGAGTCGGCTCTGACTGAGCTGATTTATAGCTGGTCATTAATCAGCACAGCTGACTAATTAGGTCAGCATATTGCTCCTAAGGAAGGCCACCCGCTGTGGCCTGTTCTTGCTTTTCTGATGCTTGCATTTGATTCTACGTCGTTCAGAGGGATGGGTTATCTCTGGCTCTGCCTTCTGCATTTGGGGGAGTCCAGGGATGGCACTAGATGTGGCAGGCTGCTCTTCCAGTAGTCCCAAGAGGGCTCTCTCCCTCCTCTTCCTCATCAGATGAATCTTCCTCTAGGTAAGGCATGACACTTACCCTCCATGCACCCATATTTTTCCTTGGCCAGCAAAGGGGAGCATCTTTGCTGATCCCAGGCACTCCATTTTCCCATCTGGATTAGGGCCTGAAACACCAAGTGCATGGAGGATAAATTGTAAGGAGAAGCAAAGGAACCTCTCGTGCAAGCACTGAGTCATTACTGGCTCTTGGAGGGACGCCAACTTTTGCTGACGTTTTCTTGGCAGGCCTTATAGCGGGGTGGTTTGCCGTTGCCTTCCCTGGCCGTTATCCACTCCATTTTCCCATCTGGATTAGGGCCTGAAACACCAAGTGCATGGAGGATAAATTGTAAACAAGCACAATTTCTGACATTGCATAACATCATCCCTGATCACAGGGCCTGCCAATTAAAGCATCAGCCTTAGCTTCCAATTTCCTAGCTTTATGGAGTTTGAGCCAACATGAGATGGCAGGTTTTTTTTTATCATTGAATTTATTGTAGAGTAAGCAGCAAATTAGCCTTGAATTTAACTTTAGGTGACGTTTTAGTGGCAATGCTATAGAAAAAGACACATAGGCCAACCCTTGAATTCAGTCTGGGATATCCACCCACATCTACCAATGCAATGCAACCTACAGTGTTCCACAAACAAAGAACAAGGAGTATCACAAGAAGTAGCCCAAGCAGCACATCGGACTGATGGCTGATGTTGATTGGTTCTGATAAATAGATGCTGTTGTGCATCCTTTTCTGGGAAAAATCGCTAAACTGAAGTGCTGATGTTAGGTAATTCTCTCTGTGCAATTAACTATCTGTTGCTGTGCTGACATGTGGCTGGATTATCCATCAATCACAAACAATAGCAAATCCTCTGCTGAAGAAAATCCTTGTCTTTTCTTTCAAAGTAAAACTGAAAGGAATCAAAAAACTGTCCAACTTGATCTTCTTTGTGTAAATTAATTGAGTTTCCTTTTTTTTTTTTCAAATTCTTCCACCCAATCCAAATCAATTGACAAATATTTATATTAGGGCTGCACTGTTAACAGCTCAATCTTGTGCATATTTACTTAGAAATAAATCCCACTATATTCAATGGATCTTACTCCCAAGTGCTTAGTACTACAGCCTAGTATGTGTGCTTGGAACTGGCAGCTTCGCAGAGCAATTCTAGACTCCACTTATTGCTGGGGGTGGGAACAGGGAAAGAGATGCTACAGCAACACTGATCCAACATCCAGACCACAATGGGAGTGGGCAAACTTGCCATTCTGAAAAGTACGTAATAGAACAACAACAAAAGCCGCACACCCAACACTCATGGCAACAATGCTGGTGTCCACCAATCAGTGACTGTAGTGGCAGTGATGCCCCCATGTCATTCAGCCACAGAGGAATCCAGTCCCTGTTGCCTGACACAGGAGTGTTCCTGTGATAACACAGTGCCCCCATGACAACATGGTGCTGTCACGGGGACACCCCTATGTCAGGCATAGAGATGTAAAATTTCCAGAAATTTTGAAGCCATGGAAAAAACCCAGTTTTCCCCCCTTTTTTTTCCCCCCCAGAAAAAAACAACGGAAATTTTCAAAAAAATTGAAATAATGCAAAATCAGCAGTTTTTACAGATGGGCGGCGACGGCGGCAGGGCCCAGTAACCCCCCCGCCCTCCTCTCCCTTACCTGCCTCCGTCCGCGGTCCGTTGGTGTATTGAATTGAGCCCGCGGTTCAACCAGGAAGTCCGGGCCGCAAGCGGCCCAGACTTCCTGGTTGAACCGCGGGCTCAATTGAAGACGCCGACGCACCGCGGACGGAGGCAGGTAAGGCCCCCTCTCCCTTGGTCCCTTACCGGGCTCTGCCGCCGTCGCCGCATGGGCAGTGACGGCGGCAGGACCCGGTAACACCCCCCCGCCCTCTTCTCCCTTACCTGCCTCCGTCCGCGGTCCGTCGGCGTCTTGAATTGAGCCCGCGGTTCAACCAGGAAGTCCGGGCCGCAAGCGGCCCAGACTTCCTGGTTGAACCGCGGGCTCAATTGAAGACGCCGACGCACCGCGGACGGAGGCAGGTAAGGCCCCCTCTCCCTTGGTCCCTTACCGGGCTCTGCCGCCGTCGCCGCATGGGCAGTGACGGCGGCAGGACCCGGTAACACCCCCCCGCCCTCTTCTCCCTTACCTGCCTCCGTCCGCGGTCCGTCGGCGTCTTGAATTGAGCCCGCGGTTCAACCAGGAAGTCTGGGCCGCGGCCCAGACTTCCTGGTTCAACTGCGGGCTCAATTCAAGACGCCGATGGACAGAGGCAGGTAAGGCCCCCCTACCCCTTGGTCCCTTACCCGGCTCTGCCGCCATCGCCGCACGGGCGGCGATGGCGGCAGGGCCCGGTAAACCTCCCGCCCTCCTCTCCTGGCCTTACCTGGCACCACTCCCCTTCACTGCGGAGCTCCGATTTGGAGCCGGAGCTCTGCGGCGAAGAGGAGCGGAGTATGGGCGGAGCGGCGCGGAGTGGAGCGGGCCGATTCAAAATTTTCGGATTGGCCCGCGGGGCGGAGCGGAGGGCCCGTGCACACCCCTACTGGAAAGATCCCCCTGGAACTTGTAGAATAACTGTATTCAAACAGTGTATAATACGAAATAAATCTTATTCTATATAGGATTGCTTTGTATGCAAAACATACGTACATTTCTGCATGAGGATATCAAGTGAGATCAGATTTTTAAATAAATTTTTAAAAGACACACAGTATAATGTTCTATACAAAAATATAAAAAGATGAAATGCACAAGTTGTTTTGCTATGATGGCATAATGTAGCTTTCTCCAGTGTGCTGCCCTCAAAAGTGTTTTGGACTGTAATGCCCATCAGCCCCAGCAACCATGACCAATGGTCAGGAATTATGAGAGTTATAGTCCAAAATATCTGGAAATCATGACATTGGGGAAAGCTGGGATAGCATTTTGATCAAAATGCTATAATAATGAAAAATCCTGCTTTTCAAGAAGAAGGAAAAATCTAGTCATTGTGTTACCCAGAGAAATGTTGACATTAATCCATTAATCCATAGTATTTTCAACTGTGAAATTATTTTAAACTCCTTAACTAAGTTTGGGGGGTCATAAAATCACATTTTCTCAGTATAAAAGAATTTCACAATACAACATGGAATGGCTTAACGCATCACAAATGCTGTGTTACAAGTCCAGTTGACCAGCAGGTGTGGCTTCGTAACAGTCAGTTAGTAGTCACTGTCTTCAGACTCACGAATCCCTAGTGTACCTGACATACTTAGCTATTCTGCCACATTTTGGCACTGTTCGTTACGCCCATACAATTCAGTCCACGGTAGACATGCATTCACACAGCTGTATCTTCCAAAGCCACACCCCTTCTTGCATGAGCAATTGACCAGGTAGGATGGATTGTGGTGCTGGGGATCAAGACCCAGCCCTCGTGCCGAAGTGCCCTTCTCATCCCTCCATCCATACACAGTTGGGAAAGGAAGATATGGGCCCCAAACTCCATCACATGTTGTTATCTTGATATGCATGGTTGGAGAGTTCTATTAGCCAGAGGTAGTTTCTCCTCTTCTGCGTGCTTCTGCATAAGCAGGGACCTACATAGTTCTAAAGTCTTTCTGTGTGGTATGCTATAGCTATAGAAGAGGGGTGAGGAAGTTTTTTTCCTCTAAAGGGCCGTTCCCAATGGGAACAAATCAGTCAGGGGAGGCAGCTGATGCTTCTCCTCGCCATTCTATACTCACAATAAGAGTTGGCAACTGGTTCACCCAGTGAACTTCATGGCTGAGTGGGGATTTGAATCTGGGGCCGTTGCTAGATGAGGAGTTAGCCCGGTGTGAGGCCCGGTCTCCCTCCTGTGCATCCAGATGATGCACAGGGGATTCCGGGGTCAGGCCAGGCTAAGTCCTCCTTTGAACCAGGATAAGCAGATCCGCTTATGGCCCGGCTTTTCCGCAGCCCTGGCCTGAGGCCGGGGCTGCGGAAGGTCTAACAGGGTCTGTGGCTTTTCCCGGCTGTTCACTTACTCGCGAGTAGCCGGGAGAAGCCACGGACTTGGCACAGCACTCCATAGGAGCACTGTGCCCATCGGGCCGGGGGAAGGAATCACAGTGGGGGAGATGGGGGCCAGGGGAAAGAATGGACCAGGTAGGAGAGATGGGGGGGAAGAAGAACAGGGACAGGCATGGCGGACGGGGACAGGGGAAGAAGAACGGGGAGGGGGATAGCCATGGCGGACGGGGGCAGGGGAAGAAGAACTATGGAGGGGGATAGCCATGGCGGACGGAGGTGGGGGAAGAAGAACAGGGAGGGGGATAGCTATGGCGGATGGGGCAGGGGAAGAAGAACGGGGACGGGGGCAGCCATGGCAGATGGGGAGGACGGGCGAGTGAGCAGGCAGGGGGGCATCAGACATCAGGGAAAATCAGGGGGAGCGGGGAACCCTTTATTTTTTAAAAAAATCACTTACCTTTTCCGTTGGTGCGCTCCTGCGCACATGGCCCTTTAAGTCTTAAAAAAACTGGAGGATGCGATGGGGCTTTCCCTCACCCCGTCACGTGTTGCAGTGCGCCATCGCTCCTACTCCCCACCGGATTATCTGGTAGGTCTAGCAAGGCCCTGGGTCTCCTTAGTCCAACATCCTAACCACTGCACCACATCAGTTCTTGTATCCCAACAGAGCATCAACTGTTTCATCTCAAGGGAGCAATGAACTTCATGGCCCAAAGTCTGAACCACATTGAAAAAATAATAATCTGTGGTTCAGAGATCAGAATTTTGTTTTGTTTTGAAGGAAATCCCTTTGGCTATGCCAGAAGATTTGCCAATTGTATCAGCACTAGTCAATGCATGAAAATTGGGCTGTGCAAATCAGTCAAACCAGAGTTCTCTGAATTCCATCTCAAAGCTTGTTCCAACTCAAGTGAGCATCAGATTGTGAGCATTCATATTCGTGCATGTGCTCACAAATGTAAACACCACTACATCACTACACCAGTGTGGTGTAGTGGCTAAAGTGTTGGACTGGGAGTCGGGAGATCTGGGTTCTAGTCCCCACTCAGCCATGGAAACCCACTGGGTGACATTGGGCCAGTCCCAGACTCTCAGCCCATCCCACCTCATAGAGTTGTTGATGTGAGGATAAGTGGAGAGAAGAAGGATTATGTGCGCCACCTTGGGTTCCCTGGAGGAAAAAGGCAGGATACAAATGCAATAATAAATAAATGTATCAATTGTGCTCATCTTTGAAATGTAGCCATTATTTTCCCATTGATTAAAGCATCTTTATTACTCATTTTCAGAAGTACACATTTTTTCATGCATATTTTCAAATGTAAACATGCTGTCGAACACTTTTTGGGGTGTGTGTGTCTACAAATCACATTGCAAGCTTAGAAATGTACAGACTTTGTCTCCAGATTGTGTCTGGGTCCATGTTCCATCCAGAGCTGCGAACTGGGTAAATCCTGTTCAAAAATGAACTCAAATGAATTTCTCATACATGGGAGTCAAGAAGGACCTTGGCTCTTTCCAAACCTAGAGCCTCACATATGGGTCAAGATGGGATAGCATCCCTTGAGAAAAATGGAGGGGGGTTGGCAGGTTGGCGGGGAGGGTGACATCAAAGCCATAACCAGATTCTATTATGGCCTCCATACACAGACAGAGTCAAAACTGGCCACATCTGCAAATGAATCCATTTACAGCACTGATGGTTTTACTTAAAGCAGCATTCACACAGTCAAGGTGAATGACTAAACAGGTCTAAAGAGAAGCCCAAACTGACGTATTTGTCTATCCCTCCCTTCATGAAGCCCTTTCTTATAATTAACTGGGTGTCTGGGCAGAGCTGTGGGTACCAAAACAGCAGCAACAAGAAGAAGACACTGAATACAATAGAGGCTCGTTGCTCCAATTTCGGTGGGGCTCTGATCCCATTCTGGGTTTCTGTCGGAACCACCCAGAATTCTAATGGAACGATCCAAGCTACTGGACCCATCTTGGAGATAAGGATCAGCACCTTGGATAATTACTTTAGAGTTCTGGATGGTTCTTACTAAAACCGAGACTGGAATCACAACCCCACCAGCCTCCACTTCCTGAATATATATCCAACTCTTAGAAAAGGTTTTTTTTTTAAATTCCATCAGTGCCATGAAAAATAAATATTGTGTCAGCTTCTTCCTGGTGGTGCCGATGAAGATGTCTGCCATGTTTGCAGTGTGCTGCTGTTCCTGACACCAAACTCTACATCATGGTGTTCTGAGAAGCATAGTGGAGACATCTTGGCCAGATACTTCATTAGTCCAGCCTTTGCATCAGTGTGATACTGCTTCAATAGAATCTTATTGGCAATCTTGCTGTCAGCCACATGGTACTGTACTTCATCGCTCCCTGTACTTTTCTTCCTCATCTCTCTTTCAGAGATCCTCACATATGCGTATCAAATATCAGACGCACTTCATGTCATACCTGGACAATTCTTGCAACAAAATGTTCAGTGAAGTCCTTGCATGGTTTATTATGATTTTTTTTATGTCTTCCATTTTCTGGGTTTCATTTACAAGTGCCATTCCATCCAACATTCTACCCAACTGCAGGATCCTTTTCTTAGAATGGATAGGTGTGTGGGCATGTTGGACATCTGCTGGTTGGTGAGTAGTTTTCATCAGTTCTTCTAGGCCATGTCTGACTTTTGACTTGTCTGATGCAAGGAGTCTACTTCCATCTGGTGAAGAGGGACCTTGGGAAAGCAGAAAACTCATACTTTTCAAGTGCCTCTTTGAGGTCAATGTGTGGCTGATTTCTCATTATAAAGATGAATCTAGCTAGAAGATTTCTCTCTTCTTGAAGTGCCACGGTGCTGTCCTTGACCTTGGTCTCTCTTGATGCATTTGAAAGCCTCTTTAAATAGCTTCAAGAAGACTGTTTTTGTTGGGAACCAGACAGGCTGTGCTGTGATGACTCTTTCATGCACAAGCTTTTTGTGTAGGGTTGCCTCAATGAAGGCCCCATTAATAAATGTCATGTTAGTTATTTCTGGGCATCACAACCTGTGTCACAACATTGACAGCCTCGTTGGACTTGTCATGAAAGTCTTCCCCCAGAATGATTTCCTTTATTTTGAAACATTGGTAAACACTCTATAATGTTTAGATCTCCAAAACGAGGGGGGGGGGAGTCAAAGCCATACACTGTTCTCTAAAGAATCCTTGCGACAGTAAAACATAAAAAAGTAATGACATTCCATGGACACAGGAATACCTAGGGCTGGATGCCTTCTTTGACAGGAAGGGTTCTGCTAGCAGAAGGTCTGCCCACCCAATATTTTGGGATGCCCCCCATACCACAGATTACCGCATTCAACAAGGTCTTGTGACTGTAGCATTTTTAGGAGGCTGGAGGGGCTGCCATGGGAAGGAGGGGGTGAGAAACTCCACTTCTGCCAACACAGTTGATCCCATGTAAATTTGGATCCAACCCCAATTATAGACATAGCAGCCCTCACTACAGCAATGACAGGATCTCAACTAACACAGAGACCCACTATAATGCAGCATGGAAAAGCACAACCACGAGCCCAGAAAAAAATGCTTCCATGTTAGGGTGACCATATTTTGGAAACCAAAAAGGAGGACAACATGGCTGCCCCCAAGGGGGTGTGCCCACCAACATATCCAGCCCCCAAGGGGGTACCCAAACATGGCCATGTATCTGCCATACATTGATGGTGTTATATAAATAAAATAATAATAATAATAATAATAATAATAATAATAATAATAATAATAATAATTAATTAAGCACATTCACATGCACTCTATTCACTCATCACATAAATACACTCACATACTACCAACACACACACACAAACATGACCACTGTCTCAGGATCACCCAGCCCAAAACACACACACACATCAATTCATAGACAAATAACCATGCACCCATTCACCCATCACATAAATACACTCTCTCTCACACACACACACACACTCAAAATCATCCACCCCTAAACACACACACCAAGACTGATCCCTTGCACAAATTAAGCCTTCTCTGGCATGTACAGTACATGCAGTAGCAGCAGCATTTATACAGTACTGCAAGTCAGCGCTGACGGCATTAAATAAATATTAATGGTAAGGTGCAACAGCATAAGGACAGCAATAAAAGAGATAATAATGCAAGTTATTCATATAGCCTATGCAACCAGGAATAAAATATTGTTTTTCTGAGTGGGTGATTATACCAAACACTGATTTAATGCAGCCTCCCCTCACCACTGCAAAAAGAAGGAGAAATAAGGCTAGCACAGCAGTGAATCATTCCCTTAAAGGCAACTATACAAACCAAGATCCACACCCTTTAGTGTTTTTCTGCCTTTTACAAGTTGGAACCAAGAAGCCCACTCTCTTCACATGTCATGTGTGAATACCATTTAATTAAAAAAGCATTATATTAATAACAGAAAGTGCAACAGCATAATCTAATTCTGCAGCTGAAACTCTCCCCACGGCCTGAGTTCGATCCCAGCGGAAGCTGGTTTCAGGCAGCTGGCTCGGGTCAACTCAGCCTTCCATCCTCCCGAGGTCGGTAAAATGAGTACCCAGTTAGCTGGGGGGAAAGGTAATAATGGCCGGGGAAGGCAACGGCAAACCACCCTGCTATAAGGCCTGCCAAGAAAACATCAGCAAAAGCTGGCGTCCCTCCAAGAGTCAGTAATTAGGCATGTGCTCTGCTCCGATTAGAAGCGCAGAAGCAGGAGCGAATTGGCCTGCTCCGCCTTGCCCAGAGGCGGAGTAGAAGCGGACCGCGGACCCCTAGAAGCAAGGCGAAGAGAAGCGGCCATTTTCGGAGCGCTCCGGTTTCCGCGGTCCACTTCTATCGCCATCTTGAAACATTTCGCCCATAGGATTGCATTGTGGAAAAGAATCGCGGATAACTGGGCTGTTTGTGATGCTATCTTTCTGAAAATTCTTGTGCTTAGAGACTCGTGGATGGGGGTCATTTTGAGACTACTCTGAGCTCTCTGCGTGGTGCGGTTCACGTGCTATATTTTTTAAAAAATCAGGTCAACAAACAGGGACAGCGCGGTTTGGGTTTTTTTTGTTTTTTTGTTTTGAAACGATGACAGGCACATTCAACTCCCAATCCTGATGAGAATTGATCACCTCATTAAGCATCCTCCAATCCCAGCGTTAGAGGGGGGGACTAAGGCAGAGCCACCCTGAGACCTTTCTGCTTTGTGTCTCTTTGTGGGTTGGCGTTCGTGGAGAGAGGAATTAGTTATAGGTGCTGCTGCTGTGTTTGGACTTTGGAGATAGATTAGGATTTAGCTTGGCGCGTGTGTGTGTGTGTTTGTTTGCTTCTTTCTGACTTTTAGCTTAGTTTGCTCTGTGTTTTTCCCTTACTTTGATTTAATATAAACTTTATTTTTAAACTTTGGAGTGTGTGTTTGTTTGTTTGTTTGTTTGTCCCCCCTCCCCTCTCTTAAAGCCTGACTGTGTTTCATCTTCCTTCCTTCTATATACCAAAAAATACAAAAAAATGCCAAAAAAAAATTATTCTCTATTTCTTCTCTGTTACTTGGACTCTGTGTGTGACTGTGTGATTGTGTGAGCATGCTGTGTGTGCAGTGCACTGTTTGTGAAGTGCAACAGCCACAGATTGAGCATTTCTTTTTTTTATTTCTTTTTTATTTTTTATTTTTTATTTTAAAACACAAAATAAACATCTTACAAAAACAACAACACAACATACTACATACATTTAACTAAATTTTGAATACATATATATTGAGTAAATATTATCTATTACTTATCCTATCATACAATATACCATTCTTAACATATAAGTGCCCCCCCCCACCTCGGGATCTATTCCTGCTTCCAAAATCTCATGCTTTCTTCCGCTGGCGGTTTCCCACTTCCTTTAGAAAACACAAATATTAGGAACTGTTTCCAAATTCCTTCAAAATCATTTGATTTAGCTATACCTCTTCTCCATTTAATATTACTTGTCAATTTATCATTAATAGCTATATCACATACTTCTTTGTACCATTCTTCAATAGAATATTCCCCTTGAATCTTCCAGTTCCTAGCTACAATCAATCTCGCTGCAGTCAACAAATTCGTTATCAGTTCCTTAATTTCCTTTTTACATTTAAAATCATCTTCAAATAGTGACAGCAATGCAACTTTTGGTGTTCGTTCTATCTTCATTTCCACAATTTCTTCAATCTCCAAAAACACCATCTTCCACAATTTTTGAACATAGTTACATTCCCACCACATATGCAAATACGTTCCTTTAACCCCACAACCTCTCCAACAATTTTCTGGTTGCTGATTGTTTATCTTATTCAATCTAACCGGAGTTAGGTACCACCTCCATACAATTTTAAAATAATTCTCTTTAATTCTTACTGACATATTTCTCAACACTCTTTGTTTCCATAATCCCTCCCTACATACATTAATTTTCTTATATATATTATTATATTCTTATACATATATTCTTATACATACTATTATTAGTATTAATATTTTATTCTTATACATATTAGTAGTAGTATATTAGTATATTCTTATAGATATTATTATTAGTAATATCATCATGAGAAGAGGGAGCAGGCGCATGTCTGTGGCAGGGCGTGCTGAAAGCAGTGGTCAAGGGAAGGCTCAGTCTGGCACCAGTAAGCAGGCTGCCTCTCCTGCTGTGAAAATCAAACGGGCAACTCCTTGGCTGGCTGCTCCGCAACAGAAGCAGGAGAAGGAGCAGGCAGAGGCACTCTCTTCTGCAACTTGTGCCCGGCGTTCTCTTTTTGAGGGTGGGAGCAGCAGTGCCATTAGAGGAGGAGGAGGAGTATCCCCAACTCCTTCATTATCCTTTGAGCCCACGAGCCCGCTGATGGACCTGTCTCCAGACCTCCTAGAAGAGGTCCTCAGCACAGTGGAGGGGCAGGAGGAGGAGGAGGAGGAGGTGGGTGCTGAGGAGGAGCAGCAGCAGGCTGAGGCTCTCTCCCCAGTCTCATCCCACACCTCTTCTGCTGCAACCCCTGTTTCTGTGGCAACACCAGAGAGCTCAGGCGGGCAATTGGTGGTGTCACCACAGAAGCGAAAGACAAGTATAGTGTGGGACCACTTTGAGTTGGGAGCAGATCCCCGCTTTGCTGTCTGTCGCCACTGCAAACTCACCCTAAGCAGGGGTTCATCTACAGGGCATTATGGAACCAGCAGCATGAAGATGCATCTTCAGAGGCAGCACCAGGCGATCTTGCTGGGGAAAGAGGCGGGCAAGGCGACTGGTTCCAGGGGAAAGCCGAAGGCTGCTGCTGCTGCTGCTGGCACTGCCACTCTAAGCTCTCCATCTCCCATCCCCACGAGGGTTAGGCAGGCAACCCTGCAGGACATGGGGTGGGGGAAGTATGGACCCACAAGATGGTGTTTTCCAACGCCCACCCAGATCACCACCTGCATCGGTGAGATGGTGACATTGGACGACCAGCCATTCAGCCTCGTTGACAACGCAGGCTTCAAGAGGCTGATGGCGCTTGTGGTGCCATACTATAAGCTGCCGTGTCGCACCACCCTGAGCAGGCAGGTGGTGCCTTCCCTGTACCGTTCCTGCAGGGAGTTAGTGCTGGGTCGTCTGTACCAGGCAGAGGCACGGATGGTGCACTTCACCTCCAACATTTGGTCCAGCGAGGGCGGTGTGCACGCTTACCTGTCCCTGACAGCTCACTGGTGGGCAGCCGTGGGGCAGGAAGCATCCAGCACTAGAGGGACTGGCAAGGAGGGCTACTGCTGGGCCCTCCTCCACACGCAAGTGATGGACCAGTCCCACATGGCAGGGGAGATTAGGGCATGAACCGCATGGTGGATGGGTGGCTAGCTGGGCAGAAGGTCACCCGCGGTTACATGGTCATGGACGGGGGAGCCAACATGGTGAAGGCGGTGCGCGACGGCGGATTTGAGGGCATCCGCTGCATTGCGCACGTCTTGAACCTGGTGGTGAGGGATGGCCTTGGGATGGGCCATCCCTTGGGATGATCCCTCACCAAGGCCAACCTCGGTCCCCTGTCCAGGATCCATAACCTCCTGGAGAGCTGCAGAAAGGTGGCAGGGCATTTCCACCACAGCGTCAAGGGCAGTCGCTTGCTGCGGGAGAAGCAGGAGGAGTTGAATCTCCCGCAGCACAGGCTAGTGCAAGACGTGGTGACACGCTGGAACTCCACCTACCTGATGCTGGAGCATATGGTGGAGCAACAGCGTGCCATCCACGACTTGTTCAGGGTCAGGGACATGGGCGTCCACCCAGCCCTGGGCAAGCAGCAGTGGGACGCCATGTCCCAGCTGGTGGCGGTCCTCAAGCCGTTCCTTAAGGCCACCGAGACCCTAAGCACTAGCTCTGCCCTCCTCAGCCAGGTGATCCCTGTATGCTAGGGTGACCATATGAAAAGGAGGACAGGGCTCCTGTATCTTTAACAGTTGTATTGAAAAGGGAATTTCAGCAGGTATCATTTGTAAAAATGGAGAACCTGGGGAAATTTCCTCTTCGTCACAACAGTTAAAGCTGCAGGTGCCCTGCCCTCTTTTAAATTTGGTCACTCTAGTATAGCTCCTGCAACTTTAACTGTTGTGATGAAGAGAACATTTCACCAGGTTCCCCATATATACAAATGACACCTGCTGAAATTCCCTTTTCTATGCAACTGTTAAAGATACAGGAGCCCTGTCCTCCTTTTCATATGGTCACCCTACTGTATGCAGGCATCTCCAGAAACAGATAGGCGAGTTTCTGGAGTACAGGGATCCCGTCACCGGCAGGCGCTTCGAGCCCGAGGTACGCGAAGCGGTGACTAGGCTGAGGAACGGCCTGACGCGGAGGCTGGAGCCCATCCAAACAGACAGGGTCCACATGTTGGCAGCCATGTGTGACCCTCGTGTGAAGGATGGGCTTTGTGGGCCAAATAGCAGGCAGCACTGGGTGGAAATGCTGGTGGGCGAAGTGCGGGCGGCACGGGCCAAGAGGGTGGGGCAGAGTGAGGCAGAGGAGCAGGCCACCACTCCCCGCAGTGTCAGCAGCAGCAGCAGCAGCCTCACCTGCATCCCTCCCAGCAGCAGCACAGGCCAGGGGTATTGGGCAGAGGCTCTGCACGCTGTGGTTGGGCAGAGACCTTCCCCAGCCACCGGCCAGGATGACGCTGCAACCGCCGTGCAGCGTTACCTGGCAGAGCCCATGGAGGACTGCACCATGGACCCCCTGGCCTACTGGTCATCCCGCCGCCAGATTTAGCCGGACCTGGCGCATGTGGCCATGGATCGACTCAGCTGCCCACCCACCAGTGTTCCAAGCGAGAGGGTGTTCTCTATGGCGGGCGACATAGTGACCCCTCACCGCTCTCGCTTGGAGCCGGACTTGGTGGAGCAGCTGGTCTTTCTGAAGAGCAATCTGCCCCTGCTGGGATACCCCACCCTCAAGCCCTCGTGGGAGTGACAGGCAGGCTCCCCTCCCTTTAATTCCACCCCTCCTTCGGTTGGCAGGCAGACTACAGTTCAGGCAGGCAGGCAGACAGGCTTTTTCTTTTTATTATTATTATTTATTTATTTATTATTATTATTATTATTATTATTACTATTATTATTATTATTATTATTATTATTTAGTGGCTGTGTTTCAGTTCACAACATCAACTCTGAATCATTCGATTCGTCTCTCTCAGTAAGGTCATGCCTTCTTCGCCTTACATACAGGCAGGCAGGCTGTAGTCCTTCTACAATTCAGTTCACTCCGTCAAATTCAGGCTATCTCTTCCTTACTACCACAGTAGACAACGTAGCAGGCACTGCCAGGCTGAATCTTCCCCAGAATACTTCCTGCCTGGTGGGCATCATGAGCCTCTACAAAAGCTGTAGGCAGAGTTTGTCACCGTCCGTGTGTGTGTGTGTGTGTGTGTGTGTGTGTGTGTGTGTGTGACTATGTGAGGGCAAAGCACCACACTCGATTTCATTTCATTTCTGTGGCGTCTGGTACAGCTTAGTAAACTCATCCAGATAGTTTTCCACCCAGTTCCAAAAGACTCCCTGATTGACTGCATGTGTTTGGGTGAGGTGCAAGCAGGGGGCAAGGCAATGCCTGGCACCACCACCACTAGCCAGGCTGCCTCTCTCCAGCAGTCCACGGGTCGCCCTTTGGAGTGCCCTGGCAGTGGAAGACGTACTCCCTGATCCAGAAGTATGGTTTTGAGAAGCAAGCTGTCACTTGAACTCATGAGCCTCTGTGCAAAAGCTGTCATTGTGTGTGTGGTTGTGAGTGTTACTGCAGCTGCCTGTCTCGCTGTGAAAATGAAACAGGAGAGTCCTCGCCTTTGAGAAGCAACCTTTCACTTCAACTCATGGAAGTCATTGACTTCAGCAAAGCCACTACTGTAGAGGCTGTGGTCCTCCAGGATGTGGGTGACTCGATCAGTGTGCTGATTTTGAGAAGCAACCTTTCACTGAAACTCATTCACTTCCCCAATTGAGGGAGGTTAAACTCCAGCAGTCCATGGGTCGCCCTTTAGAGAGCTCAGGGATCAAGTGGACTACTCGACCAGGCTGCTGATTTTGAGAAGCAAGCTGTCACTTAAACTCATGGAGTTCCCCTCTGAGAAAAAGCTGAGCTCCAGTAATGCACCAGTCATCCGTGGGACAACCAGTTAGTGCGTACGGACAGTTAAAGTTTTCTGAGAAGTGAGCTGTCACTTCACTTCTTCCTGAAGCTCTGTCATTGAACAGCCACTATGGTGGATGCTCTGTTCTCTCTCCTCAGTCTCATCCCACCCCTCTTTGAGAAGCAAGCTGTCACTTAAACTCATTGGAGTTCCCCTCAGAGAAAAAGCTAAGCTCCAGTAAGGCACCGGTCGTCCGTGGGACAGCTCTCGTAGGAGAAGCTGCAGTGCATAAACACCAGTGCCATGGCTTTGAGAAGCCGAGACCCGTCCCAGCCACCAGGAACAGGAGGAAAACTCCATCAGTCCACGGGTTGCCCTTTGGAAGGTTTTGGCTGAGGCTTGGTTTTTCCATGTCATCCAACACTTCCACTTTGCATCCAGCAGCAACGTTAATGTGCTCCAAGCCTGCACACAAATTTTCCACACTCAAAGTAACTGCTTCAGTAACTACTAGCTCCTTTTTGCCCGGCTGCCCGGCTGCCTGCCCATGCCTGCCTGCCTGCCTGCCTGCCCATGCCCGCCTGCCTGGGAGCCGTCATTGTGAGGTAGCTGGATCTGCTGGGACTCACTCCCCAATTGAGGGAGGTTAACTCCAGCAGTCCACGGGTCGCCCTTTGGAGAGCTCAGGGATCAGATGCACTATTCGTGATCCAGTCTGGTGATTTTGAGAAGCAAGCTATCACTTCAACTCATGGACTTCCCCTCTGAGAAAAAGCTAAGCTCCAGTAATGCACCGATCCCCCGTAGCACAGCCACTTAGAGCATACGGACAGTTTAAGTTTTCTGAGAAGTGAGCTCTCACTTCAACTCCTCTTGTAGTGCGCCGAGTTGAGCACAGCCACTACAGTGGATGCGCCTGCCCGCCTGCCTGGGAGCCGTCCTTGTGAGGTAGCTGGATCTGCTGGGACTGACTCCCCCGCAGATCTATGGCTTACTTGTGCAAGGTACCAGCTTTTCTGGGCCCGCCAACCCATGCCTGCCTGCCTGCCTGCCTGCCTGCTTTCCCCCACCCAGGGTGCTACTGTGGTGGGGCATCTGCCAGGACTGACTCCTCGCCTGCTCTGCCTGCCTCTCTGCCCGCCTGGTGCCTGGGAGATGGGCTTTGCGGTTCGTGCCCAGCACCCTCCGGCACGCTTGCTCCCAGTCGTCCTTCTCTATGCACCTCAATGCGTAACTGCTGGCTTAGAAAGAAACAACAACCAGCCATCTTTGCCTCACTTGCTCCTTGCGCCCGCTTACGGGTTGGTTTGCTATGCATTAGTGCTCAAGCCATCCTTGCGGCACTACAATGCATGCTGCCTGCCTGCCTGCCTGCCTGCCTGCCTTCCCTCCCTTCTCCCCTTCCTGCCTCGCAGGGATGGTGTATGTGTCTTGCTTTGACTCAGGGGAGAAGTCCTTCCTGTGCTCACTTAGACTTTATCAAGTTCAAAAATCCATTTTTCAAGTGTGCAAGAAGATTTAGGGTTATCTCATGGCATGTTGGGATTTCCTTTCAACTGGCCCCATTGAGCTGTCTGCATTGCAACTTTAAAATCCCTGACATACTGGAGTGTCGGATTTTCAAATCTTCCCCAAACATCAGGGGATGATGGGATTGGCTTGAAACTTGGCGTCCATGGGGACACATGGGTAATCTGTCATGGGACCAAAGGATAGGTTTCTAACGTGCAAATTGACGTAGTTGTAAAATGGGACAATTTGGGGTGAGTTAAGCCGTGCCAAAAATCAGGGGATGATGGGATTGCCTTGAGTCTGGGCGTCCATGTGGACACATGGATTAGCTTTCATGGTGCTGAGTTTGAGGTTTCTAACATGCAAATTGACGGAGCTATGGAAAGGGGTGTGAATGGGTTGCCCGATTTTCAAAAATTCCCCAAAAATTAGGGGATGATGGGATTGCCTTGAAACTTGGTGTCCATGTGGACACATGGATAAGCTATCATGGTGCCGAGCTTGAGGTTTCTAACATGCAAATTGATGGAGCTATTGAAAGGGGTGTGAATTAGGGTTATGGGTGGTGCGTTAGAGGTTAGAGCCGCACCAAAAATCAGGGGATGATGGGACTGCCTTGAGTCTGGGCGTGCATGTGTGTCCCTGGATAAGCTCTCATGGTGGTGAGTTTGAGATTTTTAGCGTGCAAATTGTCGGAGCTATGGAAAGGGGTGTGAATGGGGTGCCCGATTTTCAAAAATTCCCCAAAAATCAGGGGATGATGGGATTCCCTTGAAACTTGGCGTGCATGTGTATACGTCCATGAGGTGTCATGGTGCCAAACCTGAGGTTTCTAACTTGAACAGAAAAAAAGTTGTTTACTTTTTTAGCTTTCAATGCAACCCTATGGGGGGGGGAAACGGAGCTCCGATCCGGATCCGGAGCTCCGAGCGGAGCGGAGCAGACATGGGCGGAGCGGGGGCAGAGCGAAGCGGCCCGATCTGCAAATCGCGGATCTGGAAGTGAAGCGGAGCGGGGGGTCCGTGCACACCCCTATCAGTAATGACTCAGTGCTTGCACGAGAGGTTCCTTTCCTTCCTTGTGTGTGTGTGCTTAAAAAACTGGCTTTGATTTTGTTAATTGTTGTACAAAAGCTTGTGACTGAAATAAATTAATTGCTTTTCTTTTGTTTCACTAGCATGTTCTTTTCATGTTTCATTAACAGACAGTCGTGCCACCAGGGACATTTTTAGAAAACTGAACTTGATGGAGTAGTAGGGTGACCGTATGGAAAGGAGGACAGGGCTTCTGTATCTTTAACAGTTGTATAAAAAAGGGAACTTCACCAGGTGTCATTTGCAGGCATGCAACACCTGGTGAAATTCCCTCTTCGTCACAACAGTTAAAAGCTGCAGGAGCCCTGCCCTCTTTTGTATCTGATCACTCCTGCAGCTTTAGTTGGGGTCCCACATCTCATTCATCAAATGGTGAGCATGCTAACAGTGTTGTAATAACATAGAGCCTGAATCTTCATATTTTCAACCAAACTGTGATTATAGATGATGAAGTTGTGCAAACAGCTTCAGCTAAGCCCACAGTTTGAGGATTCTATTAGGCTGCAGATGAAAATGGGGGCGACAAGCTAGCACATCACATAAAAGGTTAGATTTGAAAAAGAAATAGAGCAGAGGGGGGTTGATGGGGGAGTGAGTTATTCATTTTTAATTCTTGACAGTTGGTACCAAAATAACCACGAGGGCTGCGAGGGCTGCAGCCATGTTGTGAACTGTCTGTCGGTGCTAGTACCCATTTCCCCAATGCTGTCTCCTCTGAAGGGGAGAAGAGCGGATTCCAAGAAAGACTGCAAGGGCAAACCCAACAAGCTGATTGCAATAGAACAGCAGCTTTCTGTGTGTCTCTCTCTCTCTCTGTGTCTAGGACTGGGACTGACCAAGGCTACAAAGATTTCCCACTCCCCCACCACCTACCCACTTCCAAATTACAAAGCATCTTTCAAGAAAACTGCATCTTTCTCCCCAAACACAACCACGGCACAGCTTTACAGGGCAGCAAAATTAGGGTGACCATGTGAAAAGGAGGACAGGGCTCCTGTATCTTTAACAGTTATAGAGAAAAGGGATTTTCGGCATGTGTCATTTGAATGCCTGCAGCACCTGGTGAAATTCCCTCTTCATTGCAATAGTTAAAGCTGCAGGTGGCCTCCTTTCTTTTGTATCTGGTCAAGAGGGCAGGATTCCTGCAGCTTTAACTGTTATGATGAAGACAAAATTTCACCAGGTGCTACATGCATTCAACTGACACTTGCTGAAATTCCCTTTTCTATACAACTTTAAAGATACAGGAGCCCTCTCCTCCTTTTCATATGGTCACCCTAGCAAAATTAGCAACAACAACAAACCACCTTTGCGCTTTTGTTACCACTTGCTCCTGTCAATGTTTGGTTTTATTTTGCATTTGGGGGGAAAATGGAAATGTGATTTTTTGGTTTGCATTGATTATTGATTATTGATTTATTTTAACAAAAAGCTAAAAGAACACATACTAGAGAGGGGATTTTTGAACTCCCCAAAGACATGTATTTTTAGGGTGTGTGGGGCATTTTATAGGATTGACTTTGAGGATTTGGAAGAACTGACCCCTGAAGTACAGCTTCAAAACAACTCCCCCCCACACACAACATTTTGCAACCCTGTACATGCTTACTTGGAAGTAAGCTTACTGGATTCATGAAAAACACGATAGGACTGTGCTAGAATAGCTAGACTACATAAAATGCAATTCCCTTTCACAACACCAACCAAACTTCAGCCGAGTCAGGTGTTTCTTGGATTTTATTTTGGATTGATTTCCTTGGAGAAAATAAATTTACAGCCCAGAACTCACCTGCACGGAAGGCACAGGGGAAGGGGAGCCTGACTTGGATCCCACCCCCTCACCTTCCCTGCACAGGAGTTCTGAGCTGTGTTAAATTTATTTTCTCCAAGGAATAAAATCCAAGAGCCTCCTGACTTGGATTCCCCCTTTCCCTGCACAGGAGTTCTGGGCTTTTATTTCCTTGGAGAAAATAAATTTAATACAGCCAAGAAGTCAGGTGCAGGGAAGGTGGGTGGGTGTGTAAATCCAAGTCAGGTTTTTTTTTTGGTTTTTATTTTCTTGGAGAAAATACAGCCCAGAACTCATGTAAGGTGAGGGTGGGGAAATGGAAAGCTAAGTCAGGGCAAGGGTTTCTAGGATTTATTTATTTACAGCCCCACAGTGAAGGAGGGGGGGCAAGTCAGGGGGGGTTGGAGGTTTTCCTTGGGGGGGGGGACTACGAATCTTCTGGGAAGGCAGGAAGCCAATATGGTCAGCAGCAGCAGCAGCAGAAGAAGGTTCTTGATTGCTGCCTCAATTCATAGCTGTGCTGGAGAGGCTTGCTGGGCACATTTCTTCCACGGGCCCAGGTGGAAGTGGGGGCGTGCCTTTCCGAATACAGAAAACCCCAAGCTTTCATCCGGGGTTCTTCTTGGTCAACGTCATAAGGGCGACCAAGAAGAACACCAGATGGAAGTAGTGGGAGGGGCGCTTAGGGAGCGTGTTTCGGAATTGCAGAAACATGTGCTCTAAGCCCCAGCCACGATTCCATCCAAGGTTCTTCTTGGTCGACGTTATGACAGCAGCTAAGAAAAGGCCCAAATGGCCATGTGGGAAAGGCTTGCAGGGTGCGTTTCCCTGGACAAAACTAAAAAAAAACAAAAAACCCAGGATTTCCTGGTCACCTTAATGTTCATTGTTTTGAGTTGTCCCCAGGAGCTAACATTTTACACACACACACACACTCTCACACACACATTGATGCAAAGGAATGGAAAGGCATGGAACCAGACAGAACACATTGCACAAGCTATAGCTATGGCAAGCCGGCACCCTCCTCTGATATATGGGACACAATGGCAAAGCACACATACGACTGGGGGTGGGGTGGGGAGCTCAGCATAGGGGAAAAGAAGAAAGCACAGGGTCAGGGAAGGCCAACGATTGGGAAAGGGGAGAAAGCTGGGCCACTGGAAAGGCAATAAGCCAGGTGTAAGCACAACCAAAGGGAGGCAGAACGCACCAGTCAATCGGGTGGGGGCAGGAACACAGGAGGAAATGCGCACTCAAATGATGGAGCCCTGGAGTTGATGTGGGATGAGGCCTCTGCATGGGGATAGGAAAGAGAAGAAAAAGACAGGAAATGGAACGGGGCAGAGGGAGCTATACCTACCTGACTGTAGCATGATGTCACTGCCGGTGATGATGATGTCTTGGTGGGTGACTATACTGCCTCTTCACTGAGGGTACCGTGGCAGTGGCACCTATGGCTCCACCCCAGCAGCCAGGGGTTTGGAGGCAGACCAGCTCATGAAGGAGCACAGACACCTGAGCCTGCTTTGCCCAGAAACTGCCACCTCCTACTGGAGAGTCCCCACTTCCATTGCCAAAGAATCATAGTGGTCAAACATAGTGGATTGTCCCCTCTACAGACTCTGATAGGCCTTATAATCCTCCTGCAGCCATCAATGCTCCAAAGAACATTGATGGACTAAGGCAAGGGTTGCATGGGCAAAAGTCACAGGCTCCTCCATTCATGATATTCACTTCCCAGTCTAGCCAGATGATTGACTACTGTAGTTTAGGACTACCCAAAGTACAGCAGGCCCTCCCTCCTGGTGTGCATCTAGCACTGGTGGGGGATCCCACAGAGCAGGGGGAGGGAGATATTTCTGGTTCCTGGTTCACAAGGAGTACTGCTGCCATTGCAGATGGCCCAATGGTGACTCAAATAAAATAGCTGTTGGAGTTGTTTCAGGTTGATGCAACTGGGGAAAAAACCCAGGACCTGTCTAGTACCACCATCTATTCACTGGCTCTGCAGATGGGGATGTATATCCCAATCCTCAAGGCATATGCAGAAGACCATTTGATAGGCCATCATCATCTGGGTTGTCAGTGGAGGCACCAGGAAAAACAACTCATCATCACTAGCCTCCTGATGTTGAGGCTGGATAACCCTGAAGATTCAGGATTTGGAAGGATCCAGGGACACAGACACTGACCTGGTTCACATGATCACCACAGCCAACAAGGGCTTATTGAAGCCATGGTGTGTTGTGGTGCCAGCAGGCACCATATTACTGATTCAAATCCCCCCCACCCCGTCTTTTCATGTTGTCCAAGCCTGGTGAGGATGAATTGTTGGGGTAGTTAACAAACCAGGGGGCCAGGGGGTCTGGGTGGTTTGTTAGCCACCCCAGCAAGCCACATTCACCAGTCTTGGACAACATGAGAAGTTGTGTCCAGTGAGGGTAATTATGTAAATCAGGCTGGCACACAATTGGCATGCACAGGGTGGTTAATAGCAACCATGCCATATTAATCACCTTTGTGTCATGCAAACTGGCCTACCACGTCTCTAAAAACTGACATTCTTAAAGGCAAGAGAGACAGGACTTACATTTGCATCTTCTTCTTCTTCTTCTTCTTCTTCTTCTTCTTCTTCTTCTTCTTCTTCTTCTTCTTCTTCTTCAATAGTTTTATCTTTAATCATGATTTCCACCAATTTACCTGGAACAGACATTTTACTAACCAGCCTATAGTTACCTGGTTCCTCTGGATCCCTTTAAAAAACCAACTGGTGTTACATCAGCTGCTTTCCAGTCTTCTGGTGTCGAGGCCAATCTTAAAGACGAGTTAGGCCATAGCTAGACCTAAGGTTTATCTCTGGATCGTCCAGGGGTCAAACCTGTTCATCTAGGTGACACACAGGGGATCCAGCGCTCAGGCAGGGGCGAACCCTGGATGATCCCAGGAGAAACCTGAGGTCTAGCTGTGGCCATAGAAGAACAGTAGCTTTACATTTGATGGGCTGCATCCAGACTCTGCCTACCATTTCCAATCACAAAAGATGCCTATGTCTGATTTCTGGTGTTCCCTCTTCCCTCCCACACCACAGCAGGACCCCCCTATGTTGAATTTCAGGGGGTTGGAAGTTCTGCTGTGGGGAGGGGGGTGTCCACTTCCACATACCTAAATCTGGATCCAACCCATGTTCCTTAAAAATTCTTGGATGGATGCCATCTATACATGATGAAGAGTTAATTTTTGATTGGTCATTATGGCCTAGAACTTCTTCTCTCATCACCACTAAGCATCAGTTTTTCAGTAGCTGTGGATCAGCCCAAGTGGGCCTGGACTATGGGAAGTGTAGAGGGGGAAATATATCTCTTTTTCTCCCAGCCTTGAGACCAACAAAACTGCCTCTCAACAGCTGCTATTTGCAATTCAAGGGGACTTTTCTTTAGCATCTTTAGAGGCAGTGCAACTCCATCTGGAATAAGTCACCTCCACGATCAGACGACCCACCCACTAACTGTATCTCTACCTTGTCAAGACTGAGGCCACAGCTAGACCTAAGGTTTATCCTGGGATCATCCTGGGTTCGCCCCTGCCTGAGCACTGGATCCCCTGTGTGTCACCTAGATGAACAGGTTTGACCCCTGGACAATCCAGGGATAAACCTTAGGTCTAGCTATGGCCTGAGTTTCAGCTTATTGGCCTCCATCGATGCTGCCAGATATTGATTCAGAATACTCCACACCCTCACCTGAATCAGATGAAAAAGAGAAATATGGGGCTGTGTGTGTGTGTGTTTTCTGCATAATGTTTCCATTTCACTTCAAATTTCCAGTTTACCCCAATTAGCAGTTTTATGAAATCCCATAGTGCAGCCTTTCCCAACCTGGTGCTCTCTGGATGTTTTGGACTTCTCCTCTTCCATCAGTCCCATCCAGCATGGCCAATGGCCAGACATATTGCAAGTTGTGACCATAATTATCTGGAGGACATCAGGCTTCCATAATATAAAAGACATGTTGGCAAGAAGTAGACTGCCAGGCATCCCAGCATCACCTACTATAATCAGTCATCCAGGTAGGAGTGAAGCACAGTGTCCTCCTCCTGGGCAGCCTGTTCAGAAAGTGGTCATATTCAATGGTATTGAAACTCACCAAGAGATCCACAAGAATTAGAAGGGTTGCAGTCCCCTCATTCTTCTCTCAACAGAGGGCATCTATCAGGATGACTAATGGCATTCCAGGGCGAAGTCCAGAACAAGATTTCTTTTTGTAGTATTTTATCAATACAAGCATTCACATAGTTAATGTAGATGAAGGGGAAAGCTGACAATAAACTCTAGGAACTAAAAGCTGTTGCAAATGGTAGATGCAGAGCACCCCAAAATCTGGAAATAAGACCAAAACCCCAAATTAAGAGATTCCCAACACATTGGTTCAATTTAAAGCAACAGATCAGATTATTCTGACTCAGACCTCTGTATTGTTTACTCTGCCAGTGGCTATCCAAGATCTCCATCCCAGCTCTGTTATCTGATGTATTTTTAACCATAAGACACCAGTAATTGAACTTGGGAAGGATATAATGTACTACTGAGTTATGGGGTCCCCATTCCCCAAGAGCATGGACTTGTCTGGTTATTGAACACAGGGCCTCTCTAACCGGAATAAGACTCATGTGCAACCCATGACCCCCAAACCAAACAGAGACCATCAACAATGTTGATCATCAGGACCATCAGGAAAAACATCAGGAAAAACTTCCTGACTGTTAGAGCAGTACGACAATGGAATCAGTTACCTAGGGAGGTGGTGGGTTCTCCCACACTAGAGGCCTTCAAGAGGCAGCTGGACAAGCATCTGTCAGGGATGCTTTAGGGTGGATTCCTGCATTGAGCAGGGGGTTGGACTCGATGGCCTTGTAGGCTCCTTCCAACTCTGCTATTCTATGATTCTATGATTCTATGACTGTAGGGTATACAGCCTCATGCTTTAGTCATCGCAGATTGCAGTGCCAACTCCTAGGTTTATGGGGCACTAAGGCAAAGAATACCCACATAACCTCAAAGTGATAAAGCTTGCCACCAGAGAATTTTCTCATGGTGCTTCTGACCTTCTAGGATGCTCCATGCAACGTGGGAATGACAGTACACTTTGGGTGAGGAGCTCACTTCAGGTGGTGTTAGATGCCCAACAGATACGAAGCTATCTCCTTTTAAGCTAGCTCTGCCAGGCTGACAAACAAACCAAAAAACAAACCATGTTTATTAAGTGCAGGGTGGGTTGCCAGTATAACTTGGCTGTCAGCCCTGCATACTTAGTGGTCTATTTCACATACAATTTTTTTTGGGCCTGCTTTACATCAACTTGGTAGTTCTTGAAGAAAACAAGCAAATTGCCTAAAACTTTCTCTTCAAGAAATGATGGATAAAAGGGCATTGATGAATGTACAGAAATAGAAAATAAAATATACAGCTGAATTCCATGGAAGAAATATTTGACCAGATGGCTTAAGCAATTTATAGTGATCCATGTTAAACAATTTATTATGTGCTTAGAATTGTTTGGCTAAGCTAACCGTGGTAGATTAACCTTTGAAATGTGTAAGTTGATCTCATTCCTCGATCATCATGTTTTTAGCTCTGTAAACAACGGCTGACATTTACGGATAACATGGCCAAGTGCAAATATTCCTCTCAACTGCATTTAACAAAGGTTCCCACTTGGGAGGAAGGATGGGAAGGAGGCTTTTTAACATGCAAACCCAATTCATACAACTGAACAACTATGTAGGTCACCGTCGATATATCTATCCAAATAGATAGCTGTGTTAATTTGTTGCAGCCCAAACAAAGAGTCCTGTGGTACCGTAAAGGCTAGTACATTTCTTATGACATAAGCTTTCCTGCATCAGAGCCCACTTCATCAGATGCATGCATTATCCTGAGCCATCAGACACATACATGGGTACAAACAGAAGAAGGGGAGAGGGGAAATGCTATTATAAAGTGAATCCTTCTGATTTGCAAAGCTAAGACAACACTTCAAATATCTTGCAATGTGTCACACTCAGCCCGTGCATTGCGGCTTGATGCATCACAAGTTGTGCAGGTCCGGTCAGAGATGGATGGATCTGTCTATTTCTTCCCCACGTCAGGTTCACATGTATTCATCTGTAAGTCCATTCTGGCCCATTTTTTTTTTGCTTTTTCTTCTTTTAAAGTACGAAAAGTTGCAATTAACTTATATGCATTTGCCTCATAAAATACAATTTGTTTTGTACACAGTTTCTCTAAATGTTGATATCCTTTTTTGAGCTAATCACAAAATTCTGAGAAGTGTTTGTTTCAAAGGAATCTGCGTTGTGACCCACCTATTAGTCTAGAAGCTGCAGATTAGGTTGGTTTTCTTTAAAAAAAAATGCAGACCAAACAGAATTCCCCCCCGTCCCCTAATCTGAGTATTATGAGTAGAGCTAATCTGAAAGTTTTACGCCCTCCCCCACTTATTTACATTCAGGGGAAGCTGAGATCAGAGATAACAGTGGGGTTGCAGGGCAGCCTGGGTCTCTTTTCAATGCTGAAGAAAAGAAAGTGGGTGACATCAGGAGGTGGGGGGCCCTAAAACAGTTCTGCACTCCTGCCCTAGTAGCTTCCTTGACTCTGCTTATGTTAACCATGCTGGTGTCCTCCTAGACTTGGTGGCTCTGTGGTAAATATTTGAGATGAGCTTCTACTGTTGTGGTTTTGAGAACTCAGGCTCCCCTCATGTTTGCAGAGTTGTGGTCCACCTCAAATTTACCTTACATTTACCTTAGCTGTGTCTAGCTTCCCTCAAGGCCAAATAGATTATGAGGACCTTGAATGGGATTTTGCCTATTATGGGAAAATTTACCTGCTCCCTCAGTATAATTCAAAAGAGGAAGACCAGGAGGTGCTGCCCTTCCAGGTTTGGAATGGAAAGGTCATGCAATTCCTGAGCCAACCTCAACGACCTATCTCGAGGAAATTCCATTGCTTCTTAACTTTCCTTAGATGTAATGCAGTTTAAGGACCAGATTAGATGGGGAATTAATTTTATGAATGCAATTAACAGGGACTGTCTGTTATGTAAATAGCAGCTGTGGGGGATCCTAAGCAGCCTCCAGGCTATGCAGAATGGGGAGTTTAACTCTTCTCCCTACCATAACACCAAAAAGAATCACCTCTCTGAAGCTGCTATTTGCATTTTAAGGTAGCTCCCATGGGCACCAACACAGGCTTCCTATGAAATGCAAATAACAGCTCCAGAGAGGTGGGTTTTGTTTTTGTTTTTTTGAGAGAGACAATAGCAGGAGGAATTAAACTTTCCCTCCTCACTCCCCATGGTCCCAAGGCTATTCAGGCTTCCATGTGGTTGCTGTTTAAATGACAAAAATGTGCACATTATTTCATTCATACAATTCATGTCATTTCTAGTTCACCCCTTATATTACCTGGACAAACCCATAGTAGGTGCATGTAGAAGGGTCTGTGAAAGTCACCTTGCTGCTGGTGAGCAGAAACCTGTGTGTAGATCATTGTGAGTGTGCGTGCGCACACGCACATGCATTGCTTCAATGACACAAACTATAAAACTACCAACTCAGGCCACAAATGTGCAGGAGGTCTTGAACCAATGATTTCTGCAATGACAGGCAGAATGACAGACTACCGGTCATAGGGGGGCGGGGAAACGGTGGAGGGATCAGTCTCACAATCAAGTAAGTCATTAGTGAAAATGTCCTCCCTTACTGAGAAATTTCAGCAGTCTTGAAATCCTTTCTTTTGAAAGTCATCAGGAACTTCTACACATGCCTCAAAATTGACTTTAGATGAAAATGGGAGGCAGCTCTTGAAATTTGGGTTATCTATGCAGACATCTAAACATTAAATTTACTTCACTACAGAGATACTGCTGCAAGCTACCTCCTATACCTAGCTCGTGCATTGGTTCTCCGTGTACGAACATTTTTCAGCCCAGCTTAGCATTTCAGCCCAGACAAGCATCTCTGTCCTTAAATGTTACTTATGTTGAGTCTTCTATCATTACTTCTCATACCAAACATGGGTCTCTCCATGCCTGACAGTTTGGAAGTGAAATGGAGCAACCCAAAAATGAGCAGTGTTTTATGAATATTTGGCAGACCCCCAAGTATGCATTAGTATATTAGTTTGTAAATTAAAAGCACAATCCTATGCATGATTAGACAGAAAGAAATTCTACACCTCCAAATTTTCTCATGCTGGGACTTCTAGGACGTTTTCTTTCTGTCTAAACATGCATAGGATTGCACTCTAGAAGACATTTCCTCCAAATCTTAAAATGGCCTGAAAAGTTCCTGTGAGATCCAGGTCTTGCTATGGAAGGTTGAGAGGAGGGCTGTGCAGCCACCCCCCCCCCCCCGATCCACCTCAGAGGCCGATCCGGAGCCCCCGAAGCAGCCCTGATCCATCTTGGGGTTGCCTCGGGGGTGCCTGACCCACCTCGGCGCCTAAGCAGAGGCGAGATTCGGGCCCTCCAAGGTGACTCAGAGTTTTCTGGGTGCCGGCTGTGCAGCCGCACTGCACATCTAGCACCCAGAAAAGGCTCCCCCAAACCCCCACCAGTTTCCTTACCTGCTGCCTCCATTACCGCCGCCATCTTTCCTCTGGTGACCTCTGGTGCCGCTGGTGGAAATGACAAGAAGTAGGCTGCACAATTTTAAGATATCACGTGGCCTCTGCTAATTAGTACCTCTATGGCCACCATAGTTTGTGACCATAGAGGAACTAATCACAGCAGAGGCCACATGATATCTTAAAATCGCGTGGCCTATTCCCCTTCATTTCTGCCAGTGGCACCGGAAGCCACCAGAACCAAGATGGCAGCGACAGCAGAGGCAGCAGATAAGGAGACTAGCGGGGGTGCTTCCGAAGTGCCGAGGCAGCCTGAAGCTTCGGAGCCTATTGGCTTCGGCTTCTGGCCGCCTCGGATCTGGTTTGGAAGTATCCAAATCACCCCAATCCTCTTCGGATTCGGGGTTCGGATCTGAGGCAGTGCACAGCCCTAGTTGAGAGTGTCAGCGGGGGGGGGGGGGGAAGGGGAAAGAAAATGATGCAAAGGAAGAAGGATCTGGCCTTCAGGGGTCGACAACAGAGTTCCCTCCAGCTGTTTTGGACTACAACTCCCATAAGTCCAAAACATCTGGAGGGCTCCAGGTTGCCTACCCTTCCACTAAATTTATAATTTCCTAGAGGCAGGGATTAGCAGATGTATATTCTAATCCTCAGCTCCCCATGGTAAATTGGGGGTATTTCAGGAGGGAAAAGGAAATCTTTTCTCTTCCCTACTCTCCAGAAACCCCTCCAAATTGAATTGAGCACTAAAACACTGTGGCCTAGCAACCAGCCCCCAAACTGAGCCCTTTAACACTATATAGAATAGCAAGTGGAAAATTCAGGAGGATGGAAAGTGGCAGGCCTGGTGGTGTATCTCTTCCCCCTCTACTCAACCATGCCCCCCCACCATGAATCACAAATTATTCCTCTTTAAACAGAAATGCTGTCAAACTGGGGATGATTGTGTGCACCATCTCGTTGTCTGGCATGGTTCAGTATTAGGGTGACTGGCAACAAAAGTAACAGTTCTTGCACCTTTGACAGTTACCTAGAAGATGGAATTTCAGATGAAGGAAATTAAATTATGTGGGTACTAACAACAGTACTATAGGTAAAATGACCTGCTGCCCATCCCCCACATACATTGTTTTTAAAGAGCCACGAAAGGATTTTTGTAGACTTTCAGAGCCATCAACTATTCATTTTCAGTGATCTGCTCAATGGAGTCCTTTTTCATAATAATTTTTATATCACAAAATTTTGTATTATGGACTTCCCTATTATGTTTTGTGAGTTTTACTATTGATGCTTACCTTTCGTACTTCACTTTCTCCAGGAATAGACTTTTTTTTTTTTTGCAGTGGAGAAGCAATTTCATCTTATCACACGGGTGAGGAAACCAGTAAATTCTTCTATTAAAGCAGAGGTGGGCAGCCAGATCTTTTGGTCTACAGTTCCCATTTGCCCCAGCAAGTATAGCCAATTGTGAGGCATCATGGAGTTGTAGACCCCAAGTTGCCCACTGGTCTTAAAGGTATTAGAACCTGGTTCATTGCCTTGGTCATCTTATTATGTGGCAGATTGTGAAGGCGTGTTGACACCCCAACCTGGCTTAACTGATATTCCATCGCCCCAGGAATAAGTTGTTTTTGTTATTTCACATATCTTACCTTTCCTCCAATGAGCTCAGGATGGTATAGATGGTTCTGAGAGAAGAGTTGGGGATCTCCAACAGAGATTTTCAGCATTTTTACCAAATGTTAGTTCCCAAGATTCAAACTACAATAAAACTGATTTTGTGTGTCTGTGCGTGTATGCACACGCACACTCAGGGGTTCAGGTACAGTAGAGACCACACAATACTGCTCTGTGGATTTAGGTAAGTGCAGAAATATTTATTGTGAATCATGGGCTATTCCTTCTTGAATCTATGTTTCTTAGGATTCTAAGCCATGGATTAGAAATTTTGTTTATCTGTTGTATAGTACTTAGCTTTAGGTTTGTTGTTGTTTTAGCCAGGTAATATATATATATATATATATATATATATATATATATATATATATATAAACTGGACAATTTCAAAAAGGCTTTCCTGCATATTATTAAAGTCCATTTTTATTCCCTACAGCTAATCACAACACTACCCACTTTCATATTAGGGGCAGAAGAAAATTAGAATATGAAAATAAGAAAGGGGGAAATAAACAAACTCTATGGTGTCCATGTGGATTTAGTAACTAAATTTTAGCTAGGCAGTAAAACCAAATCTCTTTCCCTATCCTCATAATTAAAAAAATAAAATACCAGCCAACCACAGTCAAATTTACCTTTCCCCTTTCATTGAATGCAGTCGGATATTTGTAGAGCTACATTTTCCTGGTCATAAAATCAAAATCACTTCATCTCCAATAAACATCATAAATTAAAAGGGTATTCAGCAAATAAATCTAACAAGAGATATCTACAACTCAAATAATTCACTGCTTGGAGACCATAACAAATTTTAATGTGCATTTTTACAGAGTAAACAGAGGCCCGCATTGCCATCTGCAAGGGCTCAGACCAGTGAAAAGTGAATGCATGAATTACAAAATCCCACATAGTACTGAATTACAAATTAAAATGAACGCTTGGCTGAAAAGGAAACAGAGATGTCAGTTGGTGGCACCACATTGAGATAATATTCAAAACTGGCTTGCAGGATGGACCGTAGAATGTATATTCTGAAGTTATATCACACATGTAAGCAATTTACAGAATTTAAGTTAGGTTTGCATATACAGGAGTTGCAAAATTAGAGAAAACACATCAAAATAGAGAACACGCACAAATAAAATATGTATTTATAGAAATCTTCAAGTGCTCCACAGGGGTCAGCCAGGGCCAGCAATTGCCACCATAAAACAGGAAAGAAAGCAAGGAACAAAAATGGGGGGGGGGGGGGGAGTCAAATGATAGAAAAAAAATGCCCAAGAGGCGCCAACACTTTCTTGCATGTCTTCCAGAAATATACTCCTCATGTATAATTAGCAGCTTTGAATTTTTGTCAGATTTGCCACCTAGAAAAGAAATTCTTTCAAAACGTAACTCTGTTTCCATCCATTTCCATAGAGATGTTGCTCTTTGCATCTTGCATGTTGGACTGGTTTTGAGCTTGGATTTGGGAGGGGGTTGGGCTCTTCCCCCCCCTTCTTGGTGCTTTTCCAAGTATAAGAACAAATGTCCAGTTTGATAAGACTAAAAAATTGTAGCCAACCTCTGGATAGTCAAGGGAATTCAACTCTTCTCTTTGTTGAATCAAAAAAAAGGGGGGGGAAGGAAAAAAGTTGTTGTCAAGTTGAACAATCTTCTGTTACACCACTCCAGGTCCCTTCAAAGAAAAGATCAGTGATACATTCCAAAGAAAGTAAGAAATGAAGAAACTATGTGCTAGCCTCTTCTCTCCTTTTTAAAATGTTGTTTCATGTTTTGTTTTATTTTTGTGTGTGTGTCCTGTAGAAGGTGCTCCTTTGTGTAGAGAGTTAGAGTACATTGGGTGCAGGGTGGTGGTTGGAAGTTAGGGTCAACTTTGCTGTCCGCTCCGTAGGTTTTACAGGCGATTTGCTCTTTGCTTTAAGAAGAGAAAGTGATATTGGAAAAAGTCAGCACTTTTTAGATTAAAGCAAAGCACCCTTCACAAAGCCACAAACAAGAAGCAGGACAGAAAGTCCATGGCTTGTAGCTATCCTCGCACCTGCGGAAGAAGTTATAAGATATTCGCTCATCTTGCAGATTTCCAATGCTCCTTTATAAGGCTGTTTAAACATATACATTTATATACTTAATTAGCTCGCCAGCTTGGCTCTTGCGCCCATGACTTTCTCGGCATGCACTGCAAATAACAACACATACAAAGTATTTCAGTCCCATGGAAGTGCTTTGTTTTGTTTTCTTGAATGACTCTCTCTCTCTCTCTCTCTCTCCCCCTCTCTCTCTTTCTCTTTTCTCTCAACCAGGCAATCCAATTACCATATGGCAAGAGGAACCAATTGAAACACCTTCCACCTCAAAGCATTTGTTACAAAAGAATCTGTAAAGTCACTTCATAACGGCAGTGTCGGCTACTAACAGAGCAAACCCTGGTCAAGCAACGCCTTCTTGACTAGAAACATCTCACTGAAGAAATGAAGCAGATGCTAAAGCAACTTGTGCAGCTGGACAACTCATGACCCATCATGCCGAACACATTACAGCACTGAGTGAACTGTGGCCCTGACATTTTTCTGTGGTTTCCCCCTCTCATCCCCTCACATCTCTGTGGTTTATTTATTCATCAGCCTAATGCAGCTTAGGTGCCTGCCCGATCCACTAAAATACTCTTGAAATGGTGTACGTGGGGGTGTATCTTGCTGGCAGAGCACCTGCCTTACATGCTCAGGAGCTCAAGGCCATGGCTAGACCAGGCCTATATCTCAGGATTGTCCCAGGATCATCTCTGTGCATCCAAATGACATACAGGGGATCCGGGGAGCAGGCAGGGATGACCCCTCCATTTTCCTGGGATAATCCTTAGGCCTAGCTAAGGCCCAAGTTCAATCCTGGCCATCACAAATTTAGGCAGCAAAGCCAGGAAAGGCCTTCATGCTGCCCATGACTACAGAGAGCCATCCTCACTCAGAGTAGACAATCCTGGGCAAAATGGCCTAACTTGGAATTAGTCAGCTGCAAATGTTTATAAAACAAAATGAAGCTATATACCTGGGATGGCTAACTCCTACTTCAGGCGTACAAAATGTGCAGACTACCAGGGATTCAAAAAAGAAAACCCTCCTGGCTTTGCTGTCCACCAGGACTGCAAAAACAGAGGTGAGGTCAAGCCTTAGCAGGCCAATGTACATTGCTGGTGAGCTGTATTCAGCACAGTACAAAACAAAGGTGTAATATTAGGCCCGGTAAAGACAATGGCTCCTGTATGGCTGATTCCATGTTGGATTGGGTTCATGATCTTTCAAATAGTATTGTCCGAGACTTAATCTTATATATTATGAACATATTATTTTCTAGCTCCAGGAAGTATTACTATGCAAGTTTTTGGGATCACAATGTACAGGATACTTTGTGTCAGCAAAAACATGCATGTTTAGTATGCAATGAGCCTCGAGTGGCGCAGAGTGGTAAAAGCAGCAGTTTCTGCAACTGAAACTCTCCCCACGGCCTGAGTTCAATCCCAGCGGAAGCTGGTTTCAGGCAGCCAGCTCGAGTCGACTCAGCCTTCCATCCTCCCGAGGTCGGTAAAATGAGTACCCAGCTAGCTGGGGGAAAGGTAATAAGGGCCGGGGAAGGCAACGGCAAACCACCCCGCTATAAGGCCTGCCAAGAAAACGTCAGCGAAAGCTGGCGTCCCTCCAAGAGTCAGTGCTTGCACGAGAGGTTCCTTTCCTTCCTTCCCTTAGTATGTAATATAATTAAAACACATAACGAGAAGGAAATCAAAGAATAATATTTTAAAAGTTTCAAAGAATTCTGAAGTATGGAGGGATCAATTCGGTCCATTTTCATTTTTGCTTTGATGATATTGCTGTGACCCGGAAAAGCATGAGCGCACTGCCCTTTGCAGATATGAACCACGTGTAGAAACAACGCATGGTGAAGGGGGAATTGGGCTATGACATTGGCCCCACTCCTGGCATTGTGGACACTGCTGGACCCACCTTTCCCAATTGAGGACAGACATCTGCAAAGGGGTGCTGCCTACTCAAGTTCAACTGAAATGTGTAGACGCTCCATGCAATCCAGACCCCTGCACAGTTAGGACACCAAAGTGCAAGGAATGACTACGCACTTTCAGCTGCTAATGCTGAATATGCAGATATTGAGGGGGTGGAACAGAATTGTGATTAACACACCTTCTAGGTGTGATTGACATCTGCAAAGGGCAGTTGCCTCTAATCAGCTCTTTTAAAAGACCCAAGTGCTTATGGATTCCTGGATTAGATTCTAAGGCTGTAGCTAGACCTAAGGTTTATCCCAGGATCATCCCAGGTTTGTCCCTGCCTGAGCGCTGGATGCCCTGTGTGACACTTAGATGAACAGGTTTAACCCCAGGACAATCCTGGGATAAACCTTAGGTCTACCTACGGCCTAAGTTCCTTTGAAAGATGCACCCTTATTTATCCTGAGGTTTGGATGTCTCACTCGCAGTGCTGTAAAATGAGATGTTTGAAACACTTAAACATATTGTTGAATGAAAGCAAAACAGTCTTTCCCCAAGGATGGCTATAATTTCATAGCCAAGAACAACTAATGTGCACAGTCAAAACTGCACCTTGACTGGGCTCACACTTTTCCCCAATCTCAAATCAGGAATGAAGGCAGTTTGGGACAGCCATATTCCCAGCACATACAGAGTTTGTTTAGGTTGTGCTAGACTTCCTCTGTTTCATTCTAAATCATGTTTGACAAGGCATGTGCAAATTAAAGTAGAGCAGAAGTTTGAAAGGAAAACAACTCAAAGAAATTTCCCAATGAACTGTTCAAGATCACTCTTAGTACATAGCATAGTATACTAGACAGGGTTTTTTTTTCATTTATACAGTTCTATGTCTGTACTAGTCTCCATGAAAAAAAATATCATTTTTTTAAAAAAAATGTACTAGTAGAAAATGAATTTTGTTTTTAAGAAGGGATTTTTTGGTATTTATGATTTGGAAGTATACTTAGAATCCTCCAGTCAGTGTCTGGTGTGCCTCACATGATTATATTTTGCTTTCACTGCCACCTGAACTGATAGGGTGCAGTGACCCATATGATTCTGTTTCACATGTCTGTGATGTAACATGATCACATAAGTGACCGTACTGAATACAGGTATGCACCTCTTGCAGATGTCTACAGGAGACATGCAGATGTTGAGGGGATGCAGCCAGTGGTGTGTGCAACACCAGGGTGGGGCCAGTGGTGGAGTCCTACCCCCCCTTATCCATGTGTATCTTTTATGCATGGATAATGTCTGCATTGGTCTATAATTTGTGTGCAAACTAAGGGGTAGGAAGGAAGGAAGGAAGGAAGGAAAGGAAAGGAAAGGAAAGGAAGAAATATTTGTGTCCTCCTATTTATGCAGAGGATCGCATGCATGTAGAAGTCAGCCACTTTGGAAGGGGAGCACATCGTACATCTGTGCTGGGGTTTTATCTACATATGGGAATATTTTTGTAGAGAGATTTTAAATTTTTGCATACCCGAAGGAGAAATAATATTCACTAGTTAAAGTGGGGGAAGAGGATACAACACAGAATCTTGATGGTTATTACTGGCAGAAAAACAAGTGAGTTTTCCAAACATAGCTTAATTACACGCACTCTTCTCCTCCCATACTCCTGATTGCTACTTTTTCTGATATGGAAAATAATTAGAAACACCCTTACTAGCATGAGTCTTCAAAGAGCCTTATTAGCTGTCAACACTACTTCATATTCATATTGTTTCAGTGCCATTAGGCACTCTTTAGTTCCCCTGGCTGCTGTTTCTCCTCAGAGCCATTTTCCTTCCCTTCCTTTACCTCATACCTCTCAGCTTCACTTCCCTGCAGTGCTGTTGAATCCAGTTCACTGTAGCAACCCATGGGATTTTTATGTGCCTCTGTGACATCAGACACTGTGATACCATAAAAAAGAAAATCTTGTGGGCCACCACAACCAAAGGGCAGTGCAGGAAAATGGAGTGGGGGTGAAGAAAGAAAGGGGCACTGAGAGGAACAAGGTCAAAAACAACGAGAGTATGTTTTCAACGAGTTCTGAAAAAGCACAGGAAAAAAACATGAGCATTATCTTCACCACTCTTGGGAGGGGGAAAACCTTTAAAGTACACTAGTTTTGTGCACATAGTATAGCTCTATGTACATGCTTATCCCCAGATGTTACTGGTACCTACTCCCTCATAAATCCACATCTATCTCTAGTGAGTGCTTAATTTCTAAAATGAGACATGTTGGAATTCAATTCTTCCTAGAAGTATTACACCCCAGCATGGAGTTCTCTACCTTTTAGCCCAAATGTGGTTGGTCAGGTTGCAGTCACTCCATGCTGGGGGCCGGGAGTCCACATTTACAAAGGCCCTGATGCGTGCACGTGTGCACACAGCCATACCTACACTATATATATTCTTGGCCAAGTTCTAAGGACAATCCTTAGAAGGTCATTCAGAAACGAGTGCAAAATGTAGCTGCCCATTTATTCATAGGGGCTGTGTGTGTATTCTAACCAAGTGATACTGACCGCTAATATACTTCCACACACTCAAGGTGCTGGTCACAACTACAGATGTATGGATTGTGTAAAATCCATTCGATCTGCATTTTGGGGATTTTCAAGCACCTTTCATTCCATCATCCATCCATCACTGGAATCATATTTTGTTTGTTAGCTTCCAAACTAATGCAAATGCAAATTTGCACAAATTCAGACATGCACAAATTCCCCCCAAATGCACCCCCCAAATGTGCATTTTAATGCTTTAGCCTATGGGAGAAATAAATGTGCAGTTTTGGCCAGTTTTTTTTTTAAACTTTGCGTATTTTTTGTGACAAAATTTGCACAAAATTCTTGAAGGTTAGGAAAATGGTCTGCAAATCCACATACTCAAAGCCAGTGAGATGTGGAATCTGTGGGTCGGATTCATAAAAATCTGAAACCGTTTGGTTCCATTGTGGATTTCTCTGACATCCCTAGTCACAACCTTAGCAATGCAATCCCATACATGTCTACTCAGAAGTGAGTCTCATTCAGTTCAATGGAGATTACCCTCCGGTAAATGGGTACAGGATTACAGCCTTACTTAAGCATTCTGGGCTTTGTATGCCTTAGGGAGTGCCTTCTCCCACTACAGTTTCCTTGTAATCTCTGCAGGGTTCCTCACCCATGGGAGTCCTCTCAGAAGGTACCTGAGCCTTGGCCTTTTCCATGGAGGTGCCAAAATGGTGGAACCCCTTCCCCCTGAAAGCACAGCAAGCTATGTCCTTGACATAGTTACAGATGCCATACAGTTGCACTGAGAATTGGGCCTAGTGTCTACACATGGGTGTTGTACAGGCAGGTGCCACAATTTTTACCACAGCAATGGTGACAGAAGCTATTACACAGATATGGTGGTGGTCACAAGCCTCCAAATACTTTGAAGGTACCCAAGGTCATCATGTCTATGCTGCTTTATATATCAAGCAGCCCTCATAGTAAATCTGACCTGGACCAAGAATCAGTGTTCCAACCTTCCTGGCAATTTTTAGCACTCTGTACCTATCCATGTGGCAGCTATCAATTCTTTCCCACAAAAATATCTGGCACCTTAGAAGCACAACATAATACTGCCTCCCTGTTCTGTTTTTCTCAGCTTACCTACAAGAACTAAGCAGTTACCCAAACCCCAAATGTTCCACACCAAATTCAAGAATTCTTAAGCAAGATGTGGAATGTTATTACCCAGTAAAACTACCAGCTTGTCAAAAATCTGATTTTAAATATTAAAGGCAATCGATGTCTGGAGACAGGATATAAACTATGTAACTAACTTGTCTCCAATTGAATGAATATGCTTTTTAAAATTTAATTTACCCTAAAATTATAAGAGTTGGTGTTCTGAAAAGCAATTATTGTTATACAAGTTTTCTTTGGGTTGGATCTAGGCCCTCTTCATGGAAGGGGAGCTCTACCTGATTTTGGAGGATCCCACCCCATCACAGCACACCCCAGTCAGCAGGGTCCCCGGACTCCCCATGTTGACTTTTTAGAGGACTGGAGGAGAGGGTGGGACAGTCTTCTTCCACCTGCTCCATTGTACATGCCTAAATCCAGATCCATCACTAGGGTTTGATTACTTTTTCCTGCCACAATTTATTTGTAGGTCAATAATAATAACTATAAAACTGAAAAGCATCTTTATCATTTCCTGAATTGCCCAGTTTTACCAAGCATGTTCTCAGGGCCGTTGTCAGGGATTGGCACCATGGGGTACTGGCCAAGGGCCCATTTCCACAGGAGGGCCCTTGAGAGACCCAGGGCCAGCCAGCCAGCCCAGCTTGCTTGCTTGACTACATCTGGAAACCTGTGAAGAGGCATAGATAGGGTCAGGTGATGTGGGGCCACCATAACTCTTAGTACCAATGGGGGATGTCAACTGCGTGCATCCCCCACCCCAGCAGGGACACTGGAAGAGTTTGCTTGTGAGGAGGAAGAGATGTGGCTACTGCAGCCCCAGCAGCTTAAAAATGCTGCAGATCAGGTGGTTGGGAGACCAAGGCAAAGCGAAGGGATGGGACTGGGGTGTGCCTGTGGTGGGACTGGGGAGGTGCTGTGCCAATCGCCTGGCAGCTGAAGTGAGCAGGGAGAAAAATGAAGGGGGGGGGAATGAAGGCAAAGAGCACAGATGATTTGGCCAGAGACCAGCTGCAGCTCTTTCCCTTAGATTGGGGGGGGGGGGCGGCATAGGAGTGCTGAAAGCATCCCTTGTGCTCCCCTGGATCTACCAGTCAAATCCCACTGAGAAAGGGAAAGAAAGGCGAAGGGGGATACACCCGGACATTGAAAGGACATGAAGGATCCACCCTCACGTCCTGGCTTATATTGATAATTTACTTTTAAAGGTCAGAAAGGAGAGCTGTCCATAGAAATCAAAGCAGACAACTAAGAGTTTAACATACAGGAGATTGCACACTACTCTGTATTCCCCCACCCACCCATCCCCCTTGACAAAAGTTAACTGAAAAAGAAGGAATTCCTGATCTTTCTAACTCAGTGCTTCAGTGTGAAACATTCTTCGCTTGCCCCATCAAGGAGAATGGAGTTCATTTTCCCTCTGTGGCTGAGAGAAGAGTTGCTTAGGGTGGCCCTGAAGTGTAGTTCACGCTGAACACTGTAAATGTGGAGTCAGGCTGAGACAATGATTTCCAACAACTCTGAAGTGCTGTCCAGTGACGTGACGACCCCTACGGCATGTTGAAGGTCGAGCGGATGCTGAGGTAATAGCATACAGTGACCCCGCAGTGTTGCCCAGTGCTGTTATCCTCATGTTGCGGGGCTGAGTTGAGATTTCTCTCAACTTGCGGTATTTCGCCGCAATACAGCCCACAGATCACTTTTAATATTGCATGTTGAGGGAAGAACTGAAGCTGGTTTGAATTCCCCCACACAAAACACCCCTCAGATTGCAGCCATCTCCTTAAACTGACCCCCTCAGAGCCAAGTCAAATCCAGCTCCCATTTGCATGCAGAAAAGTCTTACTTTGTTGATTGGATGCTTATGGGATGTTCTTTTCAAAACAGAGTAAATACAATTTGCTGTGAAAGACCCAATTTTAGATGCAGACCTACTATTATCTTTGCTGCTACTTTTTGCGGGGGACACCTGTTGTCCAATCACTGACACAATAAATCTTGGTAAACTCATTTTAGTTCTATCGTCCAGGGGGAGATTTTTATTTATTTATTTTATTTTAGAACAGGCTGGGGGGCGGGGAGTGTGGAGGTGAGGGATGGAGAGAAGCACCCAAAATTGTCCGGGGAAGAAGTGAAAGATCATTGAAGTGTAGCTCAAAAGTCAGCACAGGGTTTCACATCTAGTGCAAAGTGGGCCCACTGACACTCAGGCCTTTGCTAGACCTACCTTAAAATCTGCGATGGAAGAGGGGAGAGCCCACGATGCAACTATCATGAGCTGTTGCCCTAGTCTAGATGTCAGGTGCGACGAGCTGAAAGAAAGACCCATCGTGTCCGCCATTTTTTAATAGTCTCTTAAAGGGGTGATGCGCATGGATGCTTGTGCGCTCGGGAAATGGTTTTTTAAAAATAATAATTTGATTTTCCCGCTCCCCCCACTCTGCCCCTGATGGGCGCGGAGCTGGGAAAAGCTGCAGAATGGGCTACACACTCGCAGTCTCAGGCTCAGCCCAAGACTGTGGGGAAAATCGGGCTGAAAGGGATAGGCTATATCCCGGGGCCAGGGAGGGTTGATCCCTCCCTGAGCCCGGGATCCTCTGTGCATCATCTGGACGCACAGGGGCGATCCCAGGTATCAGCCCGGAATATAGCCTGGTCTAGCAATGGCCTTAGTTGCCCAAAGGGTCCACAAGAACCAACAGCCGGACCAGCCAATTCTGAACAACAAAATTAGATTTGTATTTTAAATATGAGACATTTACCCTTAAATTTGACATTTGAAATTTGGGAAGGGAGCAGGGTGAGAATCCCTTGATTGTTTTGATTTGGACAGATTTCTAATATGAAATTGCATGAGTTGCCACGCTGTCAGATACAAATTGCGAATACGTTTTACCTGTCAGATAAAAGTTACCATTGCATGCCGAATATCAGATATTGTGAAATATAGTGTAGCACTGGATGTCTTCAAAGATTAAAAGAGGTTCATTGAATGAGAAGCTCAGTAATGGTGAAACAACTTCCCCAAAATATAGCTTGTCTACCATTCCTGTTTTCTGCTGTGTACAGCCATGGGTGAATATCAGCCATGTTTTTTAAGTGGACACTCTGAGTTTACAATGGACAATCATGATGCCAAATTGTGCTCCTGGGCAGATATCTTAAAACATGCCCCAGAATTCTCTATGTGGGAAATGTTCCCTGGAGGTAGAAACTGTGAAAACGACTCTGATACATCCTTGCCTATCAGCTATCAGCAGTTTCAAAACCTAGCTGAATATATTTAATGGGTTGGATTCAAAAGACATTCCTCATGCTTTAGTGACTAACTTTGACTGATTTCAATACTAGTTAGTAGTCAGAGAATTCTGGACATCAAAATTCACAAAATTTAATTTTGTGGAAGGTTTTACCGTATGTTCTTCACTTGCTGAAACTCCCTGCTGTGATACTTATGAAACCCACTGCTCTAGAAGTAAGCACAGTAGTTTCCATTTGCCACAGCACCCTAGAGATAAAAATGGCATAGACCCTGTGTTCCATATACTTAAACAACTCTAGACAAAAATAAAATAAAAAGGTGTATTTTGTCAGTCTTCTGTTAGAACCCAGTCAGAGTTGTTTTTGTTATTTTTAAATTAATAAACCAGATTTTCTCATTGTCTCTCTCAAGAGAACTGGAAGTAGGCAAGGGAATCACACAGGAGCCTCTGAAAACAATGTAATTTCTCCCAGGGGTGGAATTTTGTACGGTTCTTGTGAAACCTATGTGGCTATTTCAGTGCAAACCAGTAATGGACTGGCACTTCATATAGGCACCTCTTTGCTTCCTGCTTGTGAACGTGGAGGATTTACAACAGGGATTTTGTTTAGGTTCTTCAGTCTTCATTGGATTAGTTGTCAGTAATGTACTTGTCAACATTTAATCATTATTAATGTTGCAAAGTACTCAAGAGCTATATTAGCAGAATGTGACCATTTATCTATTATGTTTACTTCTATGTTTCTACATTTTTATATAAAACATATTTCTATTAGAAACAAATTTAGAGAGGGTCTATACTACACATACTGACATGTCAGAAACTGATATGTCGAATTGTGCTAGCAGAACCTGGTAAATGAAGAGCCTTGAATGCGACATGAAGTGAAAATAAAACACAAATGTAATATATTCTGGCTACACGGGGGTGGGGCGATGTGGCATTGCCCTTGTCTAAGGACAGAGCAAGTTATATTTAAACTAGCTGTACCCAGCGTAACATACACCATTGTAGCATATCTTAAAGTTTATTAATTAAATATCACCATGGGGGTTGCAGGCTGCTTGGAGGCCGCCGATACAGCGCCGTCTGGCAGACCTGGGGCGGGGGCAGGGAGGTTGGGAGGAGAGGGAACAGGTGTCCCCCTCTCCCCGGGGTTCCTGTCAGCCTTGGGCCGCCCGCCCAGCTCGCATGAGATTAGGCTGGGGCCTGGGCTTGCAGCAGGTGAGTGGCCTCCAACCCAGCCACCAAGGGCCCCGGCCATGCCTCGCTCATGCCCCAGACTATGGTGCTGCCCACTTCATGGGTGGGGGGAGTGAAGAGGCAGAAAGGGGAATAGGATTACCTTGGAGGAATCAGGCAAGGGGCTTAGCAACCTGTATCAGCTGACATTACACGTTGTTATTGTTGCTTAGCAATCTGTATCAGCTGACGTTACACATTGTTATTGTTGCTTAGCAACCTGTATCAGCTGAAGCCTGTATGGAAACATACCTAAGCATTTTATATAGAGAGATGGCTATCATAATGGCGAGATATAATTGCCACTCATGTTGGCTTGCCTCACAGTCCTACCCCTTGTAAACTGCCCAGAGAGCTTCAACTATGGGGCGGCATATAACTGTAATAAATAAATAAATACCCATTTACACCAGTGGAACTCAAAATCTCTTTAATAAAATCATAGGTATGTGTTACTGAGTAGAAGAACTTAATTAGATTAGAACTGTCCTGCTGCGCCAGGCCAAATATCCAGCTAGTCCAGCTGTCCAGCTCCAACAGCAGCCAAGGAGATTGCTCTAGGGCAGCCTTCCCCAACCTGGTGCCCTCCAGATGTTTTGGATTACAACTCGCAGAATTCCAAAACACCTAGAGAACACAAGGTTGGGGAAGTTTGCTCTAGGAACCTCCGCGAGCAAGATGATGACATCTGATATCCCGTGGCACATCACAAACTACAGACAGGCCTACCTTCCAAAAGCATGGATAATCCTTTTTAAAAGCCACCAAAGCTAATAGCTGTTGCTACATCTTGTGGCAGTGAACTGCAGTAGCTAATTATGTGCTGTGTGGAGAAGTCTAGCCTGGAACTACTGCCAAAGCAGTTGAAGTCTTCTTATTAGGAGAGAGGAAGAAAAGAATTCTTTCTTCATTCTCTCTATATCATTCCTAATTCTATAAACTTCCCACTTAGTCTAGTCTTCTGTTTTCTTAAAACCTCAAATACAATTTAGCTTTCCCTTGTAACCATAAGAAGTTTATGAATCAGAAGCATGCCAGTATATCTAGGGTTTGAGGCAAGTACTGAAGGCACTTGAGTGCTAGATTATCTGGAACTGTTTCAGTCTGGTTTCAGGCCAGGTCATGGCACTGACATGGCCTTGGTTGCTCTGACCAATGACCTACTCTGGGTGAAAGACAGGGGGAGTGCTACCTTGTTGATCTTCCTGGATCTCGCAGCAGCTTTTGATACCTTTGATCATGGCATCTCACTGGATCAGCTCTGCAAGATGGGAGTCGGGGGCAAAATGTTACAGTGGTTTCACTCCTACTTGTATGACCAATTCCAGAGAGTGGTATTGGGGGATTCCTGCTTCACCTCATTAAGCTGTGGGGTGCCACATGGTTCTTTTCTATCCCCCATGCTGTTTAACATTTATATGAAGCTGCTGGGTGAGGTCAACTCATTAGGAGTTTTGAGGTTAGAGTCAGCTGGAGTGATGGTGCTGCACCAGTGCTTGGAGGCTGTAATGAGCTGGATGAGGGCCAATAAACTGAAGCTGGATCCTGAGATGGCAGCTCTGTGGATTGGTGGTTCCTGCGTCCAGGAATTGGGTAAGTGACCTGTTCTGGATGGGGTTGCACTTCCTCTGAAGGAGCAGTGGCATAGTTTGGGAGTACTCCTAGATCCATCCTTGTCACTGAAGGCCCAGGTGGGCTTTGTGGTCTGGAGTACTTGGAGCCAACTTCAGCTGATTCACCAGCTATGGCCTTTCCTGGACAGGGACAACCTAGCCACAGTAGTCCATGTGCTGGTAACTTCTCAATTTGACTACTACAATGCACTCTACATGGGGCTGCCCTTGAAGACAACTCGGAAGTTGCAGCTAGTGTAAAATGCAGCAGCTAGACTGCTGACCGGTATATTCCACAAAGACCGTATAACGCTGGTCTTAAAGGAATTGCACTGGCTGCCTATACATTTCAGGTCGGAATTCAAGGTGTTGGCATTTAAAGCCCTAAACAGCTTGGGACCTCGATACTTGAGGGAGCACCTTTCCCTATATATGCCTGCCTGAGATTTGAGATCTGTTGGTGGAGCCTTCCTCTATGTCCCACCAATGCAAGACATACATTATGGTGGGACACGAGAGAGGGCGTTCTCTGTTATTGCACCCCAGTTGTGGAATGCCTTCCCCTTGGAGGCCTGACTGGTGCCGACACTGGCTTCAATTCAGTGTGAAGTTAAAACATGGTTTTTTTTATCTAAGCCTTTGAGGGCTAAAGCTGCAAGTAGTTTAATTGTTTTTTATTGCTTTTTAATTTTCTACTGGGTTCAGCTTATTAATGGTTTAATCATTTTTACCTTTATACATTATTTATTATTTTATACTGTTTGATTTTATCTGTATGTCATCCTGAGATCTCAATGATATAGGGCAGGATAAAAATGTTTTAATAAATAAATAAATACTAACCGTTGAAAGAACCCTGACATGCAGCTAACAAACAAATAGGTGATTTAAGGGATAGGTAGACAAGTAAGGTTACACACGTAGGGCAGGAGTGGGCAACTTATGGCCCTCCTGATGTTTTGGCCTACAAATCCTTCACCATTGGCTGTGCTGGTTAGGACTGATAGAAGTTGTAGTCCAAAAACTCTGGAGGGCTAAAAGTTGCCTACCCTTGGCCTCAGGGGTGCAAAAAAGAACTAAGTTCAAAATGCTCCAGTTCAGGCTTCCATGTTTGCAGGTTCAGCAGTAGGCCAGAACAGCTTCACCAATATGTTAGGTAGGGTGACCATATGAAAAGGAGGACAGGGCTCCTGTATCTTTAACAGTTGCACAGAAAAGAGAATTTCAGCAGGGGTCATTTGTATATATGGGGAACCTGGTGAAATTCCCTCTTCATCACAACAGTTAAAGATGCAGGAGCTATACTAGAGTGACCAGATTTAAAAAGAGGGCCGGGCACCTGCAGCTTTAACTGTTGTGATGAAGAGGAAATTTCACCAGGTTCTCCATATAGACAAATGACCCCTGCTGAAATTCCCTTTTCAATACAACTGTTAAAGATGCAGGAGCCCTGTCCTCCTTTTCATAGGGTCACCCTTTGTTAGGCCTTTCTTTTCCAGAGCTTTCCCCGAAGAGCCAGTGTGTGTCGCAACCATCCCACGTTGTTTCCAAACGACGATTAAGGATCTTCTCTTTCACCTCTGAGTGTTTCATGAGTACTCAAAGATCTGCTTCAAGGCTACGTTCCTTTCCCAGTCTCCCTGCTTCCCCAACCCATCCAGCCCTTTCCCTAAGGAAACAAACCCTTCTCCCTACGTCAGAGAGACAGATTGCAAGAAGGGTGTCAGGAAATGGCCTCGCGGACCCAAGCAGACAGTTGTGCCATCCCTAGATAAACCTCTTCCTCTCTATTTTACCTTCACAATGGGATAGATTAGGCTGAGCATCAGTGAGTGGCCCATAGTCACCCAGCGAGCTCCATGGATGATTGGGGACTTGAACCCAGACCTCTTAAATCCCAGTCAAGCACCTTAACCGCTAAACCACGCTTATTTTCTCATTGCTATGGAAAGACTAAAGCACTGCATTTGGGGATTACTTTTTTCTGCTTCTGTCACTGAAAAACTTTGCCTGAGGTGGTGGGTCAGCTCAAGCCACATTTCAACCAACCTATGTGGCTGCCCTGCACAATGGCCAAAGGAGATGTGAAGCAGTTGGGTCAGAGGATTTATCAACGTGAATGTTAAGGTTAGGGCTGTGCACAGCACCCCAAATCCCCTTGGAGGCCTTTTCAGAGCCTCCAAAATGGCCCTGATTCAACACAGGGTGCTTCCGGACTGGGCTGCCTCCCTTTGGAACTGAAGCCAAAGTGAGGTCAGCCCATGCAGGTTCCTGGGCACCCACTGTACTCTCTCCTCCTTGCTCACCACCCCCAACCTGGAGCCACCACTGCCTGTGGGACTTTTCATAGATCCAGGGCTGCAAACTACAGAAATGGTCCTTTATGGCTGAGGCAGGCCGAATCAGCCCACTTCACCTCGGATTCGGGGGTTCAGCCTGAGGCAGTGCACAGCCTTAGTTATGATCACCAATTAGCGAAGTGGGGCATTAGCCAGGCAGGAATGGGCAACATGTGGCCTGCACAGCCCCTTTTGCCCCCACCCCAAATATGGGAGTTGCAGTCCATCATATCTGGAGGGTATCAGGTTGCAGGTGGATTCTCTACACTTTCCTTTCCTCCTTCTATCTCACTTGATGTGTTGTCTATTGTTCTGTCGTCCGCGTGTCCCATTGATCCTATCCCCTTCTTTCCTGGTCCGCATCTCCCCAATTATCATAACTCCCCTCTTCTGTATAATCAGCCTCTTTCTGTACAAGTTCCATTGAAATTAATGGCAGTTATGTACGGATATGGCTCTGGGGGGAAAGTGAAACTTTGGTATCATACAAAGCAGGGGTGTCAAACCTCAGTCCCATGGGCCATATGTGGCCCACCTGCATTCCAAATGCAGCCCTCGAGGTTCCCCAGGTGGCCATACCCTCTTCCCCTGGCCCCAGCCCTTTCCTCAATCACCATGGTTTTCTGGCTTTTGAGCAGTCCCCCCCCCCTTCTAAAAGATTGGAATGCCTCTTCTAAGCCTTCATTACTGGCAGTAAGATCTTTAAGTTAAAATACCCAGATATTTTTGGTATTTTGTTCCCAGCCTCTTTTACAGGAATGTAGGCCCTGAGATCTTCTCCAAAACTGAATTTGGCCCTTGATTCAATCCCCCCTGATGTAAAGAAATTATTATTCTGAAAGAACAAACACTGATCTAGAAAACTGCAAAGAATTCAGAATTCCAGGCAAATATTTATGCAATGTGCAGGGGGAAGTATACCCCCTCATTACTACTTGTTAATTCCTCATTAATATGCATTTCAAAGAAACTCCTGAAGTTTCATAGGCCATAGCTAGACCTAAGGTTTATCCCTGAATCATCCAGGGGTCGAACCTGTTCATCTAGGTGACACACAGGGGATCCAGTGCTCAGGCAGGGGCGGACCCTGGATGATCCCAGGATAAACCTTAGGTCTAGCTGTGGCCATAGTTTAGCTTCGGTCCAAAAACAAAACAAAAAACAAAAACTGCTGATGGGTGTGTGTGTGTGTGTTTGTGAGTGTGTGTGTGTGTGTGTGTGTGTGTGTGTGTGTGTGTGTTTGAGGGGGGGGAAACAACTTCTAAAATTTGCTTCTTGAATTCTAGAATGCTACCAGTGGCAGAGTCAATGCAGCCACTTTACTATTTGAATCTATTGAATAATGTTTGCTTTAAAACAAATTAAATTTGGTTTTAGGTCTTCATTTTGGTGGGCTATATGAGCTTTCTTTTGTATTTCACTTGACCCTGACTCACTATCTATTTGGATGAAATTTACCCATATGTTTTCCAAGACAGAGCTGGATTTGTTGTGCAAGTACAGAGAGTAACTGAATAAATCTTAAAACATAATAAAATATATTCTTGCTATTTCCCCTTGAAATTCACAAGGGTCTTTTGACAAATCACGATCTTTCAAATTTGCCTCAAGTGTTGGTTCTTTCACATTCCAGGACAGATCTAGAGATTTCTGATATTGTTAAAAATAAAGTCAAAAAAGCCAACTCATGATGACTTTTGTGGGTTGTTTTAGTAATTTTAAAAAAATGTGTTTGACATGGTGGTAGGGAATGGCAGATGAACTCAGGTCATGAATGTTCCTCTAGAGTGATATTGCTTGAGGCCTGCCTGAACCATGGTTAGCATTACCTTCACTCACAAACACTCCAACTGAAGATAAGGTCAATAATATTATATCAAGCAACTCCAAGCTCAATTCTTTGTCTAAAAGTGTTTCTTCAGAAAGGAACATCTCAGATCTATCCAGCTGGAAAGAACCAAAAGTTCACTGAATTGAACGATTTGCTGCAGTGCATCACCATCCACATGTCAGACCCTCGCAGACCAACTCACTCTGTCTAGACCACAATGTGGCAGAGAAAGCTTGTGCAACGCGATGAATCATTTTGAAACCAGCAACTTCAGCTGAGCCAGTACCAAAAAAAGCCCCACACTGTAAGGGAAAGTAGTGTCCACCCACCCCATCACCTGCTCCTAATCACTAGCCAATCTGACATGGAGGAGAATTCCCATCTGACCCCTTATAGTATACGAGCAAAGACCTTGTCTCTAAGCATAAGCCATCTCCTCGCAAAGGATCATTATGGCACCTCCTTTCCTTTTGATATCCTGTTTTATTATACCTGCAACCACTGACATTTAGCCGGTAACTTCCTCAAAGCAGGGATCTATCATTCCTATACAGCCTCATGTTCAGTGAAGGCACTATACAATCATCATCTAACATCCTTTCCAGACTTACAGCAAAAGGTTGGCTAATTTAAAGGATTTAGTCACGCTTGTTTAAAAGAAACATCGTGTTTAATTTGACTTGGCTTTTTCCATATGGTTTTGCCTGATGGGAGGAACAGACTTGACAGAAGAACTAAGTGGTTCTCAGGGGTCTGTGAATATTGTTCTTGGACAAGCAATTTACCTGCAGGTGTGGTGGGTGAGATCTCTGGTCTGCAGCTACGTATGTGTGTGTGTGCACGTGCATTTCCATGTGTGCTTGAGCATGTGAAATAGCAGTTTGCAGCTTGATTGTGAGGCAAAGAGAGTTGTAAATTGGCTGAAACAGCATCCTTGGGGTACAGTTGCTTTCTTTGGGGACCTGCTGCAGAATTAGTGGTTGTGTTGTCTGTTTTAGGGATCTTCCCCCCGCCCTCCGCTACTCTGCTTGCATATTTGTAAAGATGCTGTAACCAGTGCTTTTCATTAAGAAAAAAACCCCACCACACTCATATTGTTTAAATTGAAACTAATCCCTGTAGCACTACCTTTGAAACTTTGTACCACTCATAAATCCATGATATAAATCCATGAATAAATAAAAGTGGTGCATCAGCTATGTAGCCCTGAATCCAGAAAGCGTTTAAACCTCCCATTGGGCATTAATAGAATCATGCATGTCCTTAAAGTAAGGCCTCAACTAGACATTACTTAAATGCTTCATTTTAAGTTTTGTATTATTTTTTTAAAATTAACACCAAGGTGGGGGTGGAGGTGGAGAATTGTTCCAGATTGGAATTGCGCTTTACAATGAAAGGAGGTTCAATCCCTCACCATGAGCGAGAAAAGAGTGGTTGATGATGATAATGATAAAGATGAAGATGATGATGATGATACATCTCATTGCTGCCAATGCTACATTGTTGTGAATATTTTTTCTTGATCACTGCCAGCACCCCACCCTCACCCCTACACCTGGTTTTATTCATCTTTAAACCCTGACATAGCTTCACATGATGCATTTAAAGTAATGGGTAGTTAGGCCCAGAGGTAAAATAACCAAGATAATCTTTAACTTGCACATTCGATTCACCAGAACATGTAATGTTTATGCGTGATTTAGTTTTTGGAAAACTATGTGTTTCCTCCATCCACAGACTTCTTCTATTTTCCCTTCTGTTACTAGGCTGCTTCTCAAACCCCATCTTAATATTACTGCAGGGCAGCAGACCAGCACATGTACTGGTCTATGCAGTCACGTCTCCCACAGCTTTCATGATTGCAAATGATTTAAAAAAAAAAAACCCACTCATTTAGCTATTCATTCAACACTATGCAGTATTTGCAAGAAGAAGAAAAACATACATTTCACTTGCCATTATTAGGGTCTGATCCAAGCCTGAATAACTATTTATCCATGACTAAGGCTGTAGCTAGCCCTAAGGTTTATCCCAGGATCATCCCGGGTTCGTCCCTGCCTGAGCGCTGGATGCCCTGTGTGGCACCTAGATGAACAGGTTTGAGCCCAGGACAATCCTGGGATAAACCTTAGGTCTAGCTATGGCCCAAGAAGGTCATATTACAAAGGGGATTACAGATGACCATTTGCCAAAATGAAACACACCACAGTGTGCATGTCTGTAACCACTTGGTAAATTGATGGTCCTCCCGAGTGATGAAAGTAATAATAAAATAACAATACTTAGCATTTATACAGCACTTCTGAGTGTTCAAAGCACTTCTCTTAATGCGGTCTTTACAATAATCCTGTAAGGTAAGTGAGTGTTATTATCGCCAAAGGAGGGTTGAGGTGGAGAAGGTGTGGCTTACCTAAGAGATCACCTAGTGAGACTGTGGCTGAGACATCATGATTCATACCTCAGGCTCTTAGTCACTATGCTTCACCAGAGCACCCCATTTCCAAACCCAATCAGAAATCTGGGGATTTCTTAATAGCTGTAGAATTCTTCTTCCCATTTGGCAGGATGATACATAAGACCGGCTTACCAAGTGGTTACAGGTAAACAGACGGGATTAATCCAATGTCAAAACAAAAGGAATTACATTTAGTTATGATGTGGGAAATCATACTTATTGTTAAAAGACTGACACATTTCAGAATTCTTCTTCCTCTGGCTCTTTTCTTTCTCCCTTCATTTCTTTCAAACAAGAATGGAGTTTTTCTCTCCATTTGACATGCTGCATCTCTAGGGCCATTCTAACTGTCAATAGGATGGTCATTGCTATCCAAGTATTGAGAACAGACCTCACCATTTTTGGCCCACTATGCCAAGTTCAGCCTGCCAGCAAAATGTGGTGGCCCACCAGGAGGTTGCTAAACCTGGTGTCATTGCCTACCTGAGACTTGAAAAACATGGAGATTGTCCAGCACTAGACTGGTAGGTGGTCTACAGTTTGTTGAGTCACAAGATGTGCATGGCTGGCTCTACAGCAGGGGTGCAGAACCTCAGGTCCAGGGATCAAATGCCTGGAGTCCCAATCTAGACCTCTGGTTCCCTAGATGGTGTCAGGATCAAGCCTGGTCTCCCTGGAGTGGATCCCAAATCAGACTCGGAGGCTGAAGAAGATGACCAGCCAATACAGGAAGTGGGGGAGGAATTTCACCAAGACTCTCCCAGAGTCAAGGTGGAATCTTCCAGGGGTTTACCAAATAGGAGGCCCAGGCTCAGAGATCAGCTTCCCCCTTCTTCCCCTCCCTGGGAACTCAGGCTTTGTTGGAGGGAGAAGAAGCTTCAGAACTGATAGATCCCAGAGTCTGCTGCAGAGTCAAGTGGGCGAGTTGAGAGGAGTTGGTCGGTGGTCTGTTAGACTAGCTACATGGCAGAGATTACAGCTTGAAGACCTTCAAGGGGTCCATTAAAAGCCTGCCGGGCACAGCAAGAAACCATCCATTTAGTTGATAAGCAGCTAGATATGTACTATTATAGCCCACTATATGATTATTAGAAACAAGTAAGTTTATGGACTAATTTCTATTTTGGCATAATTTTATATGCTTTGTTACATAATTTAATTTTTACAATTACTATTTATATTTTGTGGTATGGATTAGTTATATTATCAAATTTTGATTAAAGTTTGTTTAATGGCAGTTCTGTCTGAATTTTGCACTTTGCAAGTTCTCTTAAGCCCATTTTCCTTGGGGGCTTGGAATCATGACAGATGGCCATGCCTCAGGCCTCACCCCCTTTCCCTTGACCACCAAACATTCGGTAGTTTCCTGGCTTTTGTGTAATTCCCACCTTCCCAATTCTTCATGATTGAAGTGCCTCTTCTAAGGCTTCATTACTGGCAGTAGGAGTTTTAAGCTAAAATACACTGGCGTTTTTGGCCCTGCCCACCTCCGGAATGTAGCTCCCAAGAGCTTTTCCCAGATGGAATTCAGCCCTAAGGCTGAAAGACTTTCATCACCCCTCCTCTACAGAGACACTAGGGGCTCATCTACACCAAGCAGGATATTCCACTAGAAAAGTGGTATAAGAAAGGCAGGAGCCACACTACTGCTTTATAGCGGTGTTGAAGTGCACTGACAACCATTGGGGCCCATTGACACATATCATATACCCCTTTCATAGTGCTTTCATAGTGTTATATCCTGCTTGGTGTCGATGAGCTCCAGGTAAATGGAGACAAAGAAATCCTATTCTTCATTTAAAAAGAAAAATGGTGGGGAGAATAAAAGCTGCACCTTTGGATGTAATTCCTTTTATTTGGGGCCTTGTTTGGGGCCTTGATATTTACTTCTATTCTCAATAGCAATATTTGTTTAGGACCTTGGGATGTGCTGTCTTGAGATACGTTCGAACAAGGTCTGCATAGATTGTGACCAATCAAGCCACGTAGCCTAGTGTTTATTGACCCCGGTCCTCTATGCTAGGAAAGCATCAAAAGGAGGACGTTTATGGAGCCCTTGGTGGATTGCCATATATGGCTCATTGGCTGCATTTGGCTTGGTGGATAACAAGGTGTACAGGCCTGGTTGAAGCGAAGGCAGCTTATCATGCCGAAACCTGTGGGGCTTTTGTTTTTGCTTGCATGGTCAGGAGGACAAAACATAACAAAACAATGGGTTTTTGTGCAGTGTGCTTTCCTAACTGTGCTTTGGATTGAAGACAGCAAGACGCATTAAGTTTTCGCTAGTAACAGAATCCCCCCACCCCCTCTTGCTTTGAGTCTGGATCACATCCCCAAGGTCATTAGCAATAAAATCCTTCAAGTGCTCAAAATGGTTTCTCATACCTGATTGTGGGCTTTGTTTGGGGATTTTGGCATCGGCTGGAGGGCTGGAGGTGGGGCGCATTCGCTGACTGGCAGAGTTATGGATGCTACTGGGGATGGCTGCTGAGATGTTCTTGCGAGGTTTATCCTGGAGCCACATTGGGGAAGCTTCAAAGGCCTGCATTCGTCGGGAGTGGCTGTTTGCATTGACTTTGAGATAAGCCTGGGCTTTGTATTCCTGAAGGTCTCCGTAATTGGCGTCCGTCACCCTGCACTCGTATAACCCTTCGTCCTTTTTCCTGACTTTGGAGATCTGCAGCTTGTGGGAAATGTCGTTCCCTTGTACTTTCACTGTCTGCAAAATTTCCAGAAACAATATAGCACATCAGACACAATACCATCAACAGGCACCCAACTGTTCGCTAGTGAAGGAGCAGCTGTGGGGAGCTTGCTTCTTTTCTTTCCACCAGAAAGAACACTCTGCTTCATGTGCCAAATGCCGTGGGACGGGGTGGCCAAATGTCCTTTCTTTCTTTCTTTCTTTCTTTTTTTTACAGTGGAAAATCCTCTATTTCAAGGCCTGCCAGATGACCATCCTGTATTTGAAGACATCCTCTACTTGTATGTTCCTATGTTCCGAAAGACTATCTAGTCCCAAGTCCCTTGAAATGATAATGAACCATAAGAGATGTAGCCCATTGGCATTTAGTACCCACCCAGGGAGCAGCAGGCTGAACAGACAGGTTACTTGGTCATTGTCTTCTGCACTATGGGAAGAATTATTGTATTTTTATCTAAATTGTAATAGTTATTTCTAAATTTGCATCTACTGTAAATACATAAATAAGTGTCCACAGATGTTATCCAAATCTTTGTCTTATTTTGTTCTTTTGGGGAGAGGTTGCATTTCCTACTTTTGGGCCATTCATAAGTGGCAATTAATGTTTTGGCAATTCATCATTTCCTTTTTTTTTGGCAATTCATAACTGGCCATGGAAAACTGAAGGGACGTAAATCTCCCCATCCATTGGCAGAGGACTAAGGCCTTCTGGGATGTGTATATATTTATGGGTTTATTTGTTTTTTTAGTTTTTTTAAGGGTGGTGTTGGTGTTGAATTGCATCCTGTTGTAAGCTGCTTTGAGGATCATTCAATCAAAAGGTGGGTATAAATTTTAAAACAAATACCAAGCAAATAAGTAAACCATTCTGATAATACTGAGGCTTATATCACTTCACATGTATTTTCTTTGTAGTTCTTATATCAGCCTTTTTGCAGAGATCAGCTCTGTAAGGTCAGCTGGTATTAAAATCTTGATATTGCAGATGTGTGTGTGTGTGTGGGGTGTTTTGAGAGATGGGGTCTCAGCTAAGGCCACCAAGTAGGTTCATGATCAAAGTGACAAGCAACAGAGGCATTTGCCTAGGCACTAGGTGAACACTGAGTGTGCCAAACGGACACAAAAGATCATGTAATAATTAGGCATGTTGTCAAAATGGTAGCTGGAAAGTGAGAAATCAATTTGCTGGGAGGCTTAGTCCAGGCAGCAGGCTGGACAGAATGGCCCCATTGCAGCTTTTCATTGGCTCTATGCCTCTAGTCTAACACAGTAGATCACACACACCTAGCAAAAACTGCTGGTGGAGGAGAGAAAAATTATACATGTCAATCTGGTACAGCAGCATCTAACAAGCTTTTTGCCCAAGAGCTTCTGAGCAGGAGCAGTTTTTCTGACAAATTGTGAGAACTTCGGATTTCAGGTATACCCCTAATAGCCCCCACCCATTCTTAACTCACCCTGAATTTTACTAATCATTCCTATATGGGTCAACCCAGGATTGATCCTATGTGGGTCAAGCCTTTTTATTATTCAGATTATTGTATTCTCTGGGTAAATATGTAACTAGTTACAGCACTGAGCTGAATAATAAGCTTTCCCATCCACAACTCACACTCTTTGCCTGTGTGCTACTCCAGATCTCTACAATTTCTCCTTGCATGGAAGATACGAGCACAGAGAATGTTAACTTCTGTTAGAAAACACACACACACCCCATGACTAATTAATGTACACAGGTTTTATATCTTGGCAAGTTTTGTGTTCTCTCATTAGGCATTAAGAGCAAAGTGGAATCAGCTCATGATTGGAGGAGATCCATTTGTCACAGAAACTACTGAAAGACAAAACAAATCACCATTCTGAGGACCATAAACGAAAGAGCTTGCATGCCAAAAATCCTGAAGTTTGATTAAAAACAAACCATCCCCCGAGTGCCTTTTCCAAACCCTGTGAGCAGCATGTTTCAGTGATTAAACTTGGGTGGTGGTGGTGGTGGTGGGACTCCGGCAGAGAAGTAGACTCTAGGCTTAGCATACAGTGCCTTTTTTACTTTGGATTAATTTAACTCTTGAGTAAATTGACTCCTAGAGTTAAAAAAGGAGGTATGTGTGGCCAGGTGCCCTATTTTATTGAGGACGGTCCTCTATTTGAAAGTTTCCTCTGTTAACTTAGATGGGCTGTCCAGTCCAAGTCTGTGTTGGACTTGAGGCCTTGAGGTTGCCCATCCACAGTTGGCATCTGGACAGCCGACTGACCAGGCACACATGGCACCATCTTTCTCTTATCTTTTATTTAAACAACAGTCATTATTTCTAAATTTGCAGCTATACATATAATTTAGCATATGCAAATTTTGTGCAAATTGATGTCCTCCTCTGTCCTCATTTTTAGCTCTTCATTTCTTCTTCGAGGCAATGGATAAATGGTCACCCTAATTCAAAGACCTGCTTGTCTGTCTCCTTTTTTACCTAAAGTCAGGGCCATCCATCAAGCAATTGCACACTCCACACCCAAACAGAGAGTGGGCACACTACCAAGAGAGGGCGGGGAGAGGGGGAAAGAGAGAGAAAGCCTGTGGAACAAAAAGCAGTCCAAGCAAGTAAGCCAAGTCACAGACAAACTGAAAAAGGGGAAATTGGAGTTATTGTTACTACAACCTTTGCAGTTTAGCTTTAGCTATCTTTATTTGGAAATAAATCCCAAATGTTCGGCCAGCAGCTTTGGTTTAACCCTCAGGGCTGTCGTGATGAGTTCTTGTACCACAAAATGTAGCCTACATTACTAGAAGCATGCGAGGAATTTTGAAGGAAGCAAAAGGTGTTGTTTTTTAATAGGACTAGTGAAATGTCTTTGGGGCAGGGTAGGGTTCTACACATTCTGTTTTTCCTGTAATTTTAATATTATTTCTTGTCCAGATTACTTAACTGTCAACTGAATTACATTTTTGTGAGCCACATTTAAGGGAAAAAGATAGCATAGAAATTTAATGGTGAAAAAAACATAAATAAGCAAAAACATCTGAAAGCTAAGGCTGAGCAAAAGTTCTTGGTGGAGAATTCTCAGCTTGAATTGGGGGGAAGACATTAGAAGAAAAAAGGAGGCTAATCCCACTCCCATGCCACACCACACCACACAGAAACACACACACACACACACACTTTAATTTTGCAATCACCACCATAATCTTCTCCCAGCAAAATTCCTTTAGGAAGGACACTGGTCATCTCAAAATGCACCTCCTTTTACCACCTTTGTAAACCGCCCAGAGAGCTCTGGCTATGGGGCAGTATATAAATGTAATAAATCACTAAATACCACCTGCGAATGGCATGGTGAAATTGCTGGGGGTGCTTTCAACTGAGCTTTGGAAAAACTTGCTTGCCTGGGATTGTAGAAGGAGGGGGATTAATAAAATACTTGATTTATAGAATACTTGTCAGGACAACCAGTGTGCTGCTGTTGTTGTTTTGGTTTTGGGGGTCACCCATTCTGAGTGCTTGAATTAGTACAAGCACAGGAGACATCATCAAATGGTCATCAAAGCCTGGAGGACTTGCTGCACCCCTCCTGGTGTGTTTTAAGCCCTCCCAAGTGCTCCTGCACTTTTGATGGATCTATGGTGAATTTTGTAGAGGTAAGGAGGGCCCAGTCTATGCCAGTAGGGGCAAAGCAGCTCTGCAAGCTTCTAGGCTCCAGTACACACCCGACAATGTCATTTAGCAGCATGCTGGATGCTCATAGAAACCTCACTGTTTCACAAATGACCATTAACATTGTTTAATTTCAGATGTCCAGTGTGTGTGTGTGTGTTTTAGTCTATCACTAGAAAACAGACCTTTTTAAAGTGCAGAAATCTCTTGAATCTTTTCCAAATGCAGACATGACAGGCAAATTATGCATTGCAAGTACAAGTGAGTCTCAATGGAATATTAATGGAATAAACAGAGCTTAATAGTACATGACTCCTACCATCGGATTGCAACCATTTCATGATAGCTTGGTTGAATAAAATAATGGCTATCACATATCAGGAGGAGGCAAATTCAAATGTATTCCACTTATTCTTCGATCACTGCAATTTCAGTGGATCAAACCAACTGGTTTCAAGTCTAGGGATATCTCAAGTCCCAGTTCAAAGTTTACTAATCTTAAATAAACTGCTTGGGCTATGATCAGCATTTCTCAGATGTTTCACATGAGAAATACTTTTTCTAAGAAATCAACTTATGACATTGATGGATGAGTCTTTATGGATGCACTATCAGACATGGAAATGTATATGCTACATATGTATTTCTCTCCAACCTCAACTCGATGAATGATTGAATCCCATCCCATCAAGCATTGCCACCAAATTCACTGCTTCTGCATGGTGCAGAAGTAACCCAGATCAGAACCAGGACTTATTGGGAAGGTTTCACTAAGCCCTAGGCCTTACATTAAAAGCCACCGACATTTCACACACTACAAAGCCCTCATCATGGCCATCAACACTGGCACATGATGCACTGGGACTTTGTGATATGCTGCAAGGCATAGTGAGCCCTGGAGACATCCATTAATGCAGTAGGTCTTACTGCACATGTACAGGCAGCCAGTGCATTGTGGGGTCATCAACATCATCTGGACATGCCTATCCTGGCACTGCATGGGAAATTTCTTCCCCATGCACAACAAGACCTTCCATTCTGGTGATAGGCAGGGGGCACCCACAGTACAGCTTGACTTACTGTCTGAATTAATTATTAATTAATAATCTAAGGATGTTTTTATACTACCCTTCATTAACAAATTCCAGGCTGATGTACAAAATTTGTTAAATCAGCCATTAAAAATTGTTAAAACTGCCATTAAAATTCCACCACAAAAAAGGATATCTAACAAAGCTAGCCATTAAAATCTGCAAATACTTGGTTAAACAAACAGGCACTAAAACAACATCAGGGTTAGTACATGTTGTATTGGGTGTGTGTGTGTGCAACAACCAAAAAGGTGCTTCCCCTATCAGATGTAGATGATCAGGAGATGGAACAATCAGGAGATCATGATCTGTAGATCCCACAAGCAAGTTGATATGGAAGAAGATGTTATTGTTGTCTGTGGGTGCTAGGGTTAGTCGAATCTCTGGAGAAATTGCAATTATTTTTGGAAAGCTTTGTTTGTTTGTTTATTTGTTTTGCTTCCCTTGAATTTCCTCAGATGCTTCCTTAACCCAAGAAGGGACCACTGCCATTTTACTTTATGAGAAGGACAGTGACAACTCTTCTGGCCATCTGTCCACATGGATGTGCTCAACCTAAAAGAAGGCAGATAAGTGACACACTGCCTCTTTCGGGATAGTGCAGCCCATTTATCTACATCTCATGCAATAATTTACCTCAAAGGAATGGGGAAAGGCACAGAAAGCAAAATATCATCAATTAGTCCATTGCTCATGGGGTTTTGGATGGTTGCTAATTAAAGAGAGGAAAGCAAGTGGAAAGCCATTTAAAATGTAACAGCAGTCTGTATTTTGTCATGAACTTACGCTTATCTTTGTTCCATCGTTGTCCAAATCTCTCTCTGGTAATAGCTCCACCTGTGGGGGAATGGATAACTGGGGTTTTTTGCATGGCAAAGGTAAGGAACTTCCAGCAGAAGAATTACATCACCTCATCACCCCCTTCCAGTTGCTCATTTGCGCCTTCCTCATGGCCTCCATGCCCCACCCCTTCTCAAGTTCTTCCTAGTTCCATCATAGGCTATGTCAGCCAAGGCAGGAGCTAGAATTGGCATGGCTTGGTTCAAGAAGGGTACAGATGGAGAATATTAGTAATAAGGACCGCATTGTGAAGGTTGAGTTAAAGGTTGCTGAATAGACTCCACAGCTGCCAGGTTGCTCCTGTCAACAGAGATTGGCCAGTGGGACCTCCAGTTATTGAGTACTTTCCTAATTATCATCATCATCATCATCATCATCATCATCATCATTCTGGGAGTGTCCCTGCACAGTGGTTGAATGTGGCATAAATGTGTTTGCCCACATCTGTTTTGGCTTCCTTGACACAAACTGTGACCAAAGAAGCCATGTGACTTTAAGACAAGATTGGCCAAATTCATAGACCAGCCTTCTCCAACCAGATATTACAGCTCCCAGAATCTCCCAGCATCAGTGGTTGGGAGATTCTGAGAGTTGTAGATTAACACGTCTGGAGGGCACCAGGTTGGGGAAAACTGTCATGTGCCATAGGTCTCTCAACAGCTCTTAATGATGAGAGCTAAGTGGAACCTCCATGTTGATAGGCAGCCTACCTCTGCATATCAGGCATTGGGGGCAAATGATAAGGAATGGTTTGGCCTTCATAACCTGCTTGTGGACTTCCCAGCAGCATCTGGGTTGCCACTGGAATCAGTATGCTGGAGTCGATGGACACTCTAATTTAATGATGTTGCTGCAGTTCATAATGAATTCGATCTTGTAGCGTACAAATGTGTTGCAGAATGAATAACTGAATGTTATTACCCTGAATTTTTCTACAGCTCAGAATGTAAATGGTGATTCTGTACACAAACATAAAGTATGTGTAGTCAATGCCAGCCTTCTCCAAACTGGTGCCTTCCAGATGGTTTGTACTACAAATCCCAGTATTCCTGTCCATTGGCCATGCTGGCTGGGGTTGATGGGGGTTGATGTCCAAAACATTTGAAGGCCACCAAGTTGGATGGATGGTTGGTCTAAGCACATTCTTCATCCACATCCTCAATATTAATCACAGAGTTAAACAAACATCTCCAAAAGGTGATTTTTAATTAAAAAAAAAAAAACACGTAGGCAAGCTTGAAGAAGACCTGGAAATATGTCCAATTCCTGAGCTTTTCTGACCAAACTCACCTTTCTGACCAAAATGACCTAGAGCTTATACTGAAATCCTGTACACCCTTTTAGCTTATAGTGAGGCCAAAATGTTCCCTCCAAAAGCCTCAGGATAAAATGCAAATTAGATGCTTTTGCATGCACCTCCGGAATAAAGAGATGATATGTGTAGGATTGTTTGGACCTGGGCAACAGCTTTATTTAACTATATTAACTTTTAACAAAGAAGATCTACAATACCCTTTTCCAGTACTGAGAGAGGTCTTATTGATTCATATCTCACACCACCACCCAGGCCCCATGACTTTGAGTGAGTAAGATAGGTTGTACCACAAAGGGATCCTTACCTCACTCCTTGGTCCCACATCTCAGTCTTTGAAATCCTCCATCCCCTGAAAGGTGTCTCAGAGTGACCACCAATGTCCTTTTCCTGACTGATGTTTTTCCTGCATACTATTGCCATTGTGACTGACCTATCCCTAGTTAATCATGGCCCATGGCCTGCACAAATTGCCAACACCCTTCATGTTTGTAGTGCAGTGCAGCATTGTGGTAGTAGTGGAACCCAACAAACACATGCCAATCATGTCATCAGGTCAAAGGAAAAATGGTCCCACTCTGCCCAAATGTGACCAGCTAATTCTGCGCTGTGCCCCACGGACAGGCGCATGGGGGCACCAAAAGAGTCAAAGAAGTCCAGCTGTGGGGAGAGCAGGTATAGCCGAACTAGCCCTGCCCCTTAGAGACATTGACATGGTACATGCCAACATTTCACCTCTTGCCCAAACGTGCTGCAATTCTGCCCCACCCAAAGCCTTCTGGATCATGCAGGGGAATGTATATATTCCTAGACCTGCAATAACAGGGAGAGAGAGAAATCTGGCATAAATGGCATTATTTGATATGAAACTACTGGTTTCCATCCCATCCCACCCTTGGTGCATTTCTCCCCAAAGCCTCAGTGTTAAATGGGAGTAAGATGCTCAGGTGCTGGCTTGCAATAACATTTAGTCAACATCTTTTAATGATTAATTCAATACATTAATTTAACCAGTTGTGGAGCACCTTCATGGCTGTGGCCAGATCTACACTTTTGTGTCAAATCATTACAATCCCCTCATGGTAAAGGTACATCCCTCTTACACATTGATGCCTTGTAGGATACGCAATGACATTTGTTGTGGGATTTTGGATAATGTGGAATAAAAAGCAGGAAACTATAGGAATGTGGAATGTACCCGAACAATGATAGTGCACTTCAATGCCGCTACAAAGCAATACTGTAGAACTAGCTGGTGTGTGGCAAAAGCTGAAACAGGAGGAGGGCTCCCACAAGTCTTTTTTGACTTCTCACCAGTCCCTCTAGGCTCTGTGGAAAACATTCCAAATACAGCCTTGGTGATAAGAGCAGCAGCAGGGCAGAAAAGAAAAAAAGGAGGCTAAAGGGAGACATGATAGAAGTGTTCAAAATTATGCATGGTGTGGAGAATGTGGATAGGGAGATATTTTTCTCCCTCTCTCAAAATACTAGGACCATGAAGCTGGGATCCAGGACAAATAAAAGGAAGTACTTCTTCACACAGTGCATAGCTAAATTATGGAACTCACTACCACAAGTTGTAGTGATGGCCACCAATTTGGACGGCTTTAAGAGGGGGTTGGATAAATTCCTGGAGGAGAAGGCTATCAAGGGTACTAGCCCTGATGGTTGTGTGCTATCTCCAGTATTCGAGGCAGTAAGCCTGTGTGCACCAGTTGCTGGGGAACATGGGTGGGAGGGTGCTGCTGCACCATGTCCTGCCTTGTTGGTCCTTAGCCAATGGCTGGTTGGCCACTGTGTGAGCAGAGTGCTGGGCTAGATGGACCCTTGGTCTAATCCAGCAGGGCACTTCTTATGTTCTTAAAGAAAGAAAGAAAGAAAGAAAGAAAGAAAGAAAGAAAGAAAACATTTCTGATGTTTACTTAGGTAAAAGCACTACAGAAAACACAAAGCTGGATCCCATTGCAAAGAACACCTTCCTGTTACAATTGCTCTGTCCATGACGCAACCAAGTAGGTGTGAAAGTGCATGGGTGTGCTTGTGTTCAAGGAACAGTGGACAGCGAGAGTGCAGACATGCATGTCTGAAGAAGAAAGCGTGAGAGCTGGGCAGGGGAAGCAGAGTGGTGGCTTGAGTCTCCCTCACTATGTGAATTGCTGTCACAGATCAGCTACCACAGAAGAATTCTCTCTCATCAGGTTGGCAATTTAGATAATTATCTAATCCTTAGCACACTGGAAGGGGCTAAGTGAATCACATGTTTGCTATCACTGAAATTGATTGTGTGGACAACTCAATGGGAAGGAGAGGGAAAAAAGCATTGTGCCTTTGCCAGTGAGTGCATGAGATTCGGAGTTCATTTTGGGTACAGACGAAAGACCAATTTAAATTGCCATAGTATCCAGAGCTGTAGCAAACTCTGAATGGTGTCCGTGTGTGGACACTGATTTTAGTCCCCGCTTTGGACCTCAGTTCATTTTAAATTGGATCAATGTTGACGTTGTCATGGCATTTCTGTGCAACTCTCCTTGCAATTCTCCTTTTGCATGACTTACCAGAGATGAAGGCAGGGGACATGGATAAGGGGCCATTTATTGAATTGCTCCACTGAAGGGATGGAGGGTCAGACTGATAATGACATTTGTCACATGGTTAGACCCAACGGGGCTTTTTAAAAACCCTTTTCTGCTGCTGTGGTCCTAGCTGGAATTCATTCTAGACACGCCTGCTATTCATAATGGGCGGAACTTCCCCACTGGCGCTAATGGGAACTGCCTTTTCATTGTGAATAGCAGACATGGGGAGGGGGGGGCGCAGGGATTTCAATCAGGACCACAGTGGATAAAAATGCTTAAAGCCCCACTCCCCATGCCACCATTCCAATCCACATTATCTCCTCCCATGCCAGTAACTTTAAAAAAAATGCATGCCAGGACTAAGTATCTGAGAAATATTACATGTACTTTGGCCCTAAATTCCCTTGGAGAGGGTTCATGACAATGATGCAGTTGTCACAGTGTGAAGGGATCCAGCTGAGTCTGGGTTCAATCTGGAATCTAGAACAATTTTCCAGACATCCACATGGATTACTGGAAATTAATTTGGTTTCTCTGGATTAAAACAAGAACTGATTTTTTGGGGGTGTGTGTGTGTGTTTATGTCCATCACTAAACGAACCCCTATAGATTAAAAGAATTTCAAATGGATTTTGGTGCACACATTAGGTTTTCATCCCATCCCTTTTACCCGGCAACTTCTGGTATTATTTAGAAAAGGGGGTTGAGTTGTCCCTAGGTAGATATTACCTGTAACCCTTAGCTTAGACATGTATCTGGAGGTAAGCGCATCCCTGATACAGGAATCAAGTGGTAAGATTGAACTTGTACATAGGCCCACAGCAATGTACCTTCTGAGGTGTAATTGCTATGGAAATACTGATTAAAATTAGGGATCCTTCCTTGGAGAAGACTCACATGCTCAGCCTGCCACCTATAGACAGAAAGGCATTTCTTCCTGCTATAGTTAGCTGGTATGCTACACCATTTGGATGGAAGCTATTTAGTTCAAATTCTGCTTTATTTAATGCCTATCACTGCAGGCAGTCTTACAAGACTGAGGCACCACACTAAACGAGATAACAGGTACATCTACTTTTCTTTTCTTTTGCTATGGCAAAATATGGAATTCTGAAGCACTCTGGGTACATCAAAGGAATTGTCAGCATAAAAACTTTGCCAGAGGAATGGGAGCTGGAAGGAATTAGAATGGCAGAGATAATGAGGCAGATTTTCCACCCTCTGCCAAGAAGAAAAACAAAACATCTGAAACCAACCATCTTTCTTGCCAAGGAAGAAATCGGAAAGAATTGATACAACTGTGTCAAAGGAAAGGATGTCTGTGTAGTTCCCTGAAATCATAGATACAATAGGTTGCTGCATGGCATGTTAGTCAGACAAATTCTATTCCATGTGTTTATCAGTCTGAAATAATGGAGGAAATTATGAGATTCCCTGAAGAGGAAACATTGCACAGCCCTTCCAAGTAGGAGGTCTGGTTGCCCAGTGGCATGGTTGCATAGCTAGAGTTACACATTTAGTCAAATCCATTGTGGAAATGATATCTGCACGTTACCTTGCCATCAATGAAAAAACAAACCCAATTCCTTAAGATAACAAATGCACATACACGCTACCCAGACACATGAATTTACCAGGCTTTCAACATCAACCAAAAATGAAGTGAGGGCTCAGGGTTCTATCCCCTACTGGTGGCTGTTTCTCATTTTCTACAGCTGTCAGTCAAGGAGAAAACCAATCCTTATTGGGAAACCCAGGACTTTCCACATTCTCTGGACCCACACTTTCTCTCTGGCTTGCATGGGATTTCAGGGGCAGCAAACTGGTACCTGAGTGCCCGTCACCTCAGCTCCAGGTTCTTGGTCCTCAGCTGCCCGCAGAAACCACCACTGGATTTCCAGGTACACTGAGGCAGAGCCACTCTGGAATGCACAAGACATCTCCACATTCTGCCCCTCAGTAGCTGTGACATTTCGAGGAAATTCAGTAAATTTGGCTGCAAAAGAAAAGCAGATCTTATTGGGATTCCTCTTCCCCCATTTCCCCCTTTCTTTTTCCCTTCAGCCTCTTAATTTCTTTTCCTGAGTGCCATCCTATACACATTTACTTGGGAGTAAATTCCATTGAATAAACTGGAGCTTACTTACACACATTGAATCTGACAGGTGCTAAGTATGTGTCTGTTTACTGGGTTCCGCAGGACTTACTCTTAAGTAAGTGTGCACAGGATTGCAGCCCTCTTTCAGTTTTCCCATCACTTCTGCCCCTCCTCCTCATTTTAATTTTCATGTCTCTTCTCACCCCCATGTTTTATTTCTTGTACTCTATCCTTCTCTACCAATAAATAAATAAATAAATACCTGCTTCCCTATCCTTTTCACACTTGTATTTATTGTCTGGTATGCCACTACTCCCCACTAGTCTGGATAATGGAAACACCACCACCCCACTAAATACCAACATTTCCTATGGGTTTGCAAAGTTACAACTAATTAAATCCCAATACTCTATGTAAGACAGTATTTCAGCACTCTCACATTTAGGGAACCAGACAATTTATTGTATATTACAGGTGAAGTTATATCCTGTGAATTAAATATGTTGTAGCTTATTGAACATTGGTTTTGTTTGTTTGTTGGAATAGGTCTGAATGGTTTAAAGGTCTAAAGGGTTGATTGCAGTAACTGCTTGCCTTAATGTACATTTTACACTAAGCTCTATGATTTACTCTGTATGTCATTCTCTCTCTCTCTCTCTCTCTCTCTCTCTCTCTCTCTCTCTCTCGCACTGTCAAGTTAAGAAAAGACTTGATCATGTTTTACACCAGGTGATTCATAAACTAGAAATATTTTTCCTCTTTAGTTAAATCCTAACACTCCCATGTGGTTACCCCTACATCCAAGACATACATCTTGACAGTGTATTCTGTGTGCCAAAATGTATCTTAGTAGAAGTCATAATCACCATAACCTCCTTTAAACAGTTTCAGTTCATATAGGGAACTTTAAGAATGTGAAGCCCTCAGTGACAGGATAGGCATAATAATAAAAAAAATCAACTTCTACTTTTAAGAATGATTAGGATAGGAAAATAGCCAAGAATTTACCAGTTTGCCCACTTCCTACAGTTCTGTCACATTACAAGCTGACAGTTGGCATATTGAAGAGGCTTCAAAAATATGCCATGGGTATGTGCTATGTTATGCCTTGGGACTCATAGTCATGTTATTTGAGAAAATATCACATCAGTCTTTACTTTTAAACCCCTTATATTACAAACAAGTGTGTGTGTGTGTGTGTGTGTGTGTGTGTGTGTGTGTGTGTAAGCTTCCTCATGGACCTCTGTGTTTTCTGATTTTTAAAATACATCTCCTTCCACCTCCCCAACTACTACTACCTAACGGTATCTATTTGCCTCATCAGTAGGAAAAGAGATCATATTTCTGCAGTCTGTCATCTCTGCCCACCTCTGCCACCTCTGTCTAGAGTTAAAACAAATAAACAAGTGGAGGGCAGCTGCCAGCGTTTACACGGTTGTGGGTGCAGAATTCCACGGGCAGCCCCGATACGACCTATCCATGGTGCTGAAATGATCACTGCAGCCCTCAAAGTCTCAAACAACTGGACAGATTCTGCAGAGCGGGGGCTACTTGGAATGCAAGAGGCGCCTTTTCGAAGGGAGGCTGGGGCCAGCGTGCGGGGTGTTCTTTGCAGAAATACAGACGAAAACCAAGGTTTGAGAATATGAACAACAGGGTTATGGGGCGGGGGGGGAGAGGGGGTGACGTTCTGGAAAAAAAACACTGCACAATTTCAGGGAGACAAGCAAATCCCCTTTTCTACAGGCTCTATGACTGTAAATCCTAAAGGCAAGGTTTAGAAGATGCACAGTGGTGTGCTATATTCTACCCACCACCACCAAAAAAACACTATTAAAAATGCATTACGCAGAAACAACATTGCATTTGCTCCACTGGCTACCTTATGTTGGTGTATGCAAACCGAGCACAGGGGATTCTTTCATAGTCACTTTGGGTGAACTTCTCCCTCACTTGTTATTTTTCACGTTAGGACGAGAAAAGGGTTTAGGCAAAAACATACCACGATGCTTCAATTCGACATCCCCCCACCACTAGGATAGCCTTGTTCTCTGCCCACCACAGACCCTCCCGCTCCAATGTTGGCAAAAAGAGGGTCTTACCTTGGGAAGAAAGTCCTTGCTGGATGTATAATACTGACAAGAAAAGGAATCCAACATAAGCCCAAAAGATCCCCATCATTCCAGAGCGAGAGGGGGTGGGTGGGGAAGTCACATCAGTGTAATGCCAAGAAGACACACGTTCCCGCAAGGAAAGGAAGGGCAAAGAAATGTTACAAGGCGATTGGGCACTGGCGCCCCAGTACCACCACGGCCAGCATTCTCCTGGCAAGGCTGGGGGGCACGAGCAGCTTCTGATGGGGGTGGGAGAGTGAGAAGAGAGAGAGAGAGAGAGACTGGGGGCTCTGGTGCCTGGAGTCCAGATCCAGCCCTCCCAATGGTTAGGAAGTGGGTTCTTCACACGTTGCCTTTCTTCCCCGCGAACGCGGCTACCTGGCAGCTCGCTCAGCCCCTGCTGCTCAGGACTGCGTGATGATGAGCGCCCTCTCTAAACATTGAGCCAGCTTGGGAAAAGTAGGGAGGGAGAAAGGAGCTGGGTCTTCTCTTGTAGCGCTTCAACTTTTTTCCCTTTCTTTCTCCCCCTCTCTGTCTCGCCCTTTCCTTTCCTCTCTTTCGGAATGGCTGCGATGACGCCTTCAAGGCTGGCTGCTCGGTGGTTTCCCCCGCCTGCTGTCCATGGTTCTGAAACACGCGCGAGAGGAAAGCAGCTAATGGGAGTGATTGCGGAGGGCAGCAGCGTTCATTGCGCTGATGGGGGGATCTTCCGCCGCCCACCCCAGACTGGGAGGTCAATGCGGCGGTTTCGTTGAGGATGGTCTCTCCTTTTCTCTTAGTCTCTCTCTCGCTTTCTCTCTCTCTCTCTCTCCCCCTCGCGCGCGCACACTCCTCAAAGAGAAAGTAATGCGAAGGAACCAACCATGTTTGCTTATTGGTGCTCTCTGTCTCAGTTCTCAAGCCTCAGGATGATCAAAGCTTTTGGTCTATATACGCTATTATTTCGAACACGGATTTCTCCTAACTCCCTCCCCACCGCATACCTACTAAAAAATCACATCTTTTTAGTTCTAGATTAATGCATTTGGAATACCCCCCCACCCTGCCCAGAGGTCTGTATTCATAATAAGGAAGATTAGAACCCCCCAGTCTGCACAGATGCCAACGCTTAATTTGAGATAGGAAACTGCAGATCTCAGCCTTGTTTTCCACACCAGGCTTCTATCCTGGAACAGGTGAGGAAAGCATAGAGAGATCAACTGAGCACGTCCTTCCTTCACTATTGAATAACTTCCACAAATAGCTATATGCACTCGAGACATTTCCAGGCAGGCTTGAGTACTAGCAACTCTTTTCATGTTTTAGAGGAAAATCTCACTTACAAGATGCATGGAGACCATCAGAGGGGGGGGGGGGACCAATGGGACTGTACTAATTGTGAGTAAAAAGTTGGTTGAGATGTGCTGAAGGGTAATTAGTTTGTTTCATGTGAATTTACTACTTTTTATCTTTCCAACATGGCTGGGAGGGGGGGGAATCATTCAAATTGTCAATGTGATTTCCAGATTTGTAATTTCATATTCAAGTACAGGGAGGGGGGAGTTCTCAGGAACATTTTGAGAGGTTTCATTAATCCTGAAAATAGCATGTTGGTTTGTTTTTGTCATTTCTGAATACAATATTTAAAAGCAATAATGATATTGTTCAATAATGATCTCTGCACAAGCTCCACTTATTCCTGATCATTGGTAAGAAGATTGTCACACTCAAGAAGTAGCTGAGGTTCTGCCTTCAGTTCCCCTTCATTAGGGAGTTGAAAAGGAACCAAGCCAGGATAGATCCCCTCTTTTATTACCCACACCAGTGAGCCTCCAACGGTTGTGCTCCATTCTCCCTTTATCCCCAAAGAGAAGCAAAGACTGGAAATAGGAATCTCATATAGAGTGAGGCCAACACCTGATTCTCTCTGCCATCAAGGGCATTGGAATGGGTTGTTGTTGTTGTTGTTGTTGTTGTTGTTGTTGTTATTATTTTAGAACTCATGGCAAAATGCTTGGTGACTTTTGCTCATATCTTGAGGCTGCCATATTTGGAATCCAGAAGGAAATTTCCTCAGGTCACATTGATCAAGCAATCTGGGAAGGGATTGTGCGTGAGGGTGTTCCCCCTCCCTTTTTCTTTCTTTTCTTTCTTTTTTACTTGTTTTGTAAAAGTTAATGGGAAGCTGGTGTAGCATAGAAGATAAGATCAAGAGCTGTAAACCAGCAAGCTCTCTTGGGGTGTGTGTGTTCTGCAACCCCCTATTTTTAGCCCTAGTCTACAATATGGTGTGATAATATTTATCTCCCTTACAGGATTGTTGTAAGGATCATTGAGATCATGTTTTTCAAATGCTTTTAAACTCTGATGATGACGACGACGACGACAACGACAACTATCATCGAAGGGTTGGATCTAGGATCTGCCTTCCCTGAGTTGAAGAAAGAGCTGCAACAGGCAGAGCTCCACTCACCAGGTCCATCCATCCAATTTTGGGCCATCCCTATTCCCCACACACCATAGATCACAGATTCAGCACAGTTTCCTGAGTCTCTGTGTAGCATTTTTAGGGAGCTGGAAGGGCTGCGGTGCAAAACGAGGGGGTCCAGTTTAATCACCATAGTTGATCCAGCATAAATCTGGATTCATCCCCATGCAATTACTATGTATGTGGAAGCAATTCGTCTGCTCCTACATTTTTATAACCATATGTTTAGATATTTGTGCTTCTTTTTTTATTATTATTTCAGTGTCCATGGAACACCCTCTCACAATAACTCAGAGATCCCCAAATTGACTCCCCCTCCTATCACCACCAATTCCCTTGGAATACTTTAAAGCCTCCTAGTAAGCTGATATAATAGGCTTAGATGTGAGATGGACCACAATACTACAGACAATATGAACTATTAAATAAGGTTGTAAAAGTTAGCAGTAGAGTGCAAGGCAGACTAGTGTTTAGTATGGTGAACTTTAGCTGGAGAGACCTGAGACTGTGTTAGAAAGGGAAAGACTTTGAGGATATAACACATCCCCAAATAGCATAAGACAACCAGTTTAAGACTTTCCAGGACTTTGGCCTTAGTTAGACCTACCTTATAGTCCGCGACGGAGGAGGGAAGACCTCGTGTTCTGATTAATGCGAGATCCTTCCTCCGTTTACACATGAGGCACGACGACCTCAGGAAGAGAGGTGTTGCGCCCACCATTTTTTATTTTTAAAGAGGAAGGAGCACACAAACGGTTGTGTGCTAAAGGTAAGGGTGTTTTTTTTTTAATTAACTACTTTTCCTGCTTCCCCCACCCTAACCCTGATGGGCACAGTGTTCCTGAGGAGCATGTGCGGCTCCTGGCTCTGTGCTCCTGAGGAGCGGCTTCTGGCTCCATGCGACTAATCGTGCAGAACCGGGTCAAACCACTGAAAGTGTAGGGCTCTATCCTGGGGCAAAGGAGGAATCATCCCTCCCTGATCCCAGGATCCCCTGTGCATCATGTGGATGCACAGGGACGATCCTGTGGTTCGCCCCATGATAAAGCCCAGTCTAGCTAAGGCCTGTCTCTTCCCAGCACCAGGGAGAAACATTTTAACTCAAAGTCAGCAAAACAGTTCTAGCAGGTTTTATATCTTTTAGCATTACAACCATTTGAACCACATATTGTTGTTGGGAAAATCTATTTCCCCTCTCCAGCTATTGTGAGAATTGCAGCTAAACTCAGAGGGAACAGAAAAATCTGAGGTGAGTGGCAGTTGATCACATCGTCGCTGCCCATCAAAATGTCCCAGCCAGCTCCACTCCATTACTGCCTAAGACGAAGGAGCAGCCTGCATTAATGCTGTAAAGTACAACTAGAGTGGGGAATTCACAGACTTTGAACTTTATTTGCGCCTCACTCATTAAATGGGATTAGCCACTACTAGGCAGCCTGATCTATAGGTCCTTTCTTGCCAAAGAACTGTAGAGTTGTGATTTTCAGCTTCATTACAATAAAGTCTATATTCTCATAGGTTGTTGTTGTTGTTTTGGTACTCATTATTATTATTATTATTATTATTATTATTATTATTATTATTTATTTATATAGCACCATCAATGTACATGGTGCTGTACAGATAACACAGTAAATAGCAAGACCCTGCCGCATAGGCTTACAATCTAATAAAGTTGTAGTAAACAATAAAGAGGGAAGGAGAATGCAAACAGGCAGAGGGAAGTGTAAACAGGCACCGGGTAGGGTGAAGCTAACAGTATAGAGTCAGAACAAACTCAATATTTGAAGGCTATAGGGAAAAGAAAAGTTTTTAGCTGAGTTTTAAAAGCGGTGATTGAGTTTGTAGTTCTCAAGTGTTCTGGAAGAGCGTTCCAGGTGTAAGGGGCAGCAGAAGAAAAAGGACGAAGCCGAGTAAGGGAAGTGGAGGTCCTTGGGTAGGCGAGAAGCATGGCATCAGAGGAGCGGAGAGCACGAGCGGGGCGATAGTGTGAGATGAGAGAGGAGAGATAGGCAGGAGCTAGACCGTGAAGAGCTTTGAAGGTCAGCAGGAGAAGTTTATATTGGATTCTGGAGTGAATTGGAAGCCAATGAAGAGATTTCAGAAGTGGAGTGACATGGTCAGAGCGGCGGGCCAAGAAGATGATCTTAGCGGCAGAGTTGTTCTTACAATTAATGTGAGGTGTGGCATCCAGAACAGGAAGTACCCCCACAGTGCTGGCTTACCCTACAGATTGTCCTCACAGAGAAGTACCGTGTTGATACTGGGGCTGGGTTAACCAGGGTTGCTGTCTTTACAATGGCAGGCAAAGGTGTTTCCATTCAGGCTAGCTTTTGGCATATAAGCTTGTCTGTTGCTGAAGGGTTGTTGTTGTTGTTGTTGTTGTTGTTGTTGTTAATTAATTTGTGCTGTTTATTCCTTAGCTGCTTTTGTTTTTTTCTTTAGTTGCATTTGAAATTAATTTGTTTTTATGTTCTGTTTTAATTGAGGTTTTGTTTTTAATCTGGAATGTATTGTTAGCCATCTTGAGTGACATTTTTTGGTGGAAAGGTTGGGAATTAAATAAATAAATAAATAAAATAAGTAAATAAATATTTTCAGACATTCCCCCCCCCCATCCATTTGTTGGGGAAGAGGCTAGGATTACCTTAACAATAACAACGCTGCAAGATGGTCAAGTGGTATGGCATTCTTCCTTTTAACTAGAAGAAGCAGAAGAAGCAGAAGCAGAAGCAGAAGCAGAAGAAGCAACTGCTGCTTTCTGCTGGTCTTCAGAATTCCTCTTGTGCTTCCCAGAATGCCTATGTTACATCATGACACCCTCCAATGGGCATTCCAGGAAGTGCAGCCATCTGGGAGGCTGCCTATGAGTGCCAGAGAGCTGTGGAGGATTTAATGTGTATGGTGGGTAAGTAAGGACCCAATGTGTGGATCTAGGCCTGGACAAATTGTGACCTACCAACCTGGACCCACCATGCACTTGAAAAACCTTCTGTTTTTGCTGTCTCCCTCACAATGTAAAGCAAAACAAATTGGCATTGTCAATCACATGGCAGACATATACTAAAACCACATCAAGTAAGAACACACAGAACATCAGAAAAGCAATTGTTTGGGGGTCATACTTGATATAAGAGAGTTTCCATGCTTCCCAATCACATCACAGTTCTCTTACTTACTGAATGCCAATGTCTGATATTAGATAGAGGTACCCTGTCCAGTTTTAGAGCCGCATATACATGGCCTCTCAAAGTTCTCCACCCTATTTATGAACATCGGAATTCTCCAGGAGAAGGACAAATTCTCAGACAGTTTCTCAGAGGAGAAGCTCACCATTAGTGGTTGGAGCACAGCTTCTGCCTTTTCTCCTCAGGGTTTTTGGGGTTTTGTGCTCTCAATACAAATGGCAATAGCAGCCAATGTGTCAGCAGCCTGGTCACTATCTTGCATCCTTCACCTTGTGCCATGCCTATGTCATTCAAGCCCCTCTCTCACCACGTACACATATCTAACGGGGGCAGGGACAACGTGGAGAAAATTTGGAAGCGGCCAAGAGCGCACTGTGCGTGTTTTTCTTTCTATTACACATCTCTCCATTGCTTTGCAGCTTCCCAGGCTGCCTGAGTTTCCCGACCTGAAAAAGCCCTGTGGGAGGAATTACCTCACGATGTCTTCCCCTGGGCCTTAATTGAAGTACAGGATGCTGAGGGGGCACAGGCTGTCAGAGAGATGAGTATACAGTGAAAGGCAGGACACTTGTGCACACTCCTCAGACACCTCAGAAGTAAGGTAAGCACAAGAGCACTAAACCCAACCCATGTGCATTTTTCCAGAATTTGCTTCTCCTTTGAATTTAATTTTGAAAGCATTTTGTTTCAAAATCAAATTGAATGAGGATGGTCCGGGGTGGGGTGGGGGAAACGTGAAAGGTTTTTTTTGACACAGCACTATTCCCGATGCTACTTCCTCACGGTGCCTAGGCATGCTGGCATAATTATTCTACCAGCTTTGCTTCATTATACTCCCTTCCATGTGTTGCTTTTCATCATCATAAATGTTATTACCATTCAGTTAGGAATATTAAACAAAGAAAGATAAGTATCTTTTATTTGGTTACACAGCTTGAACTGACACATTCCAGTCTCTTTTCATAGGTCTCAGAATCTAATTTATCCTTTAAAAGTTTTTTTTTTTTTTTTTAAACACTCCACAAGCATTATTGCAGACATATGCCTGGTCCTGGACAGGTATGGTTTGAAAGTCACTTTTGAAATAAAACCTGAACCCTGCAGTCAAAGAACTGGCTGGTGGTTCATATTAAAAGTCAAATTCAGCTGCCCCTTACCCTATCTTAGGCTTGGGGCAAAAATCTGCCTGGGCCCACGAGGGCAGCAGAAACCCCTGTGTCCAGCCCTCATGGGCCTAGGTGGATGCACTCAAGGAATTTTTGCCCCAACACTACAGTTCCACCCCCGTTTTCCTTTCCTCCCATTGTGTTAATGGAGAATTCCATTAACATAGTAGGGAAAGAAAAGAAATTTCCTCAAGGCTGGAGGAATTGTGTAATTTATCCTTTCACTCTAATGCCAGAGGTGTGGGAGAGAATACATATTTTCCCCAGCCTTGGGGAAATTGTGATTTTCTCCATACCCTCCCCACTCTGATGGGGGTATTAAATACCCTATTAACAGGGCCTTTAAAGCACCCATCAGCGGTGGCAGGTGTGGGGGCGAATGTGATTTTCCCAAGGCTGGGAAAATCACATATTTTCCCTTCCACTCTAATGTTGGCTGGGGAAATTGCATATTTCCCCCTCCACTCTAGAAGTGGGCCATCTTAATGCAAGGTTTTAAGAGGGGCTTTACGCCATAACTGATGCTGGGGGAAAGGCAAAGCACATTTTCCAGTGCCTCCGGAAAGTGTGCCATTCCCTCGGCCATGTTAATGGTGTGCCAGGGGAGTTACACATTTTCCAGAGGCCCCTGAAAGTATACTTCACTGAGTGCACATCTGGGCCAGCTCCCTGGAACAGGGCTGGATGAACAGGGCTCTGCAAACTCATGGGGTGAGCACCCTGTGAGTTCTCCAGTCCCTACGCTCTCTGTTTCATTGCCACTCTACTTTTTCCTCTTGCGTCTAGGCTCTTTGCCCATAGTTTCTCTATTTTTCTACAAATGCTTCCAGCCTGACCTGCAATGCTTCATTATCCTTGGGTGAAGGTTTAGTCTCCGTTAGATTAACCTATTTTTCCCATTACAGAATAATGGTTTCAAATATTGGGACAGCTTCCTTCCCTACACAGTTGGAATGTGCATGAACATTCTGTGCTGACATACCTACTCAGTCATCAGGGGCTTTGCTGTCAGGAGCTCAATGCTGTTTCTCCCCCCCCCCCACTCCTATTCTGTTGGCAGAAGACAAGTAGGGGTGGGGCCAATTTAGCCTCATGTAGGGCTAGCCAATAGGGTAGTCAGAGACAGCAAGGTTCTTAAGCAGCAATGGTTGAGGCAGAGCATTGCAGGAGACAAAGGAGGTGGCAATCAATAATAGGCAGCCATCAGACCAGCTAGCCAAGAATGACACTCAAGCGTATGAAGCCCTTGGTTATCAAGGTGCTTGGTGTGAGCTGGAGTTTGATGATGGCCCCTTAGAGTGGGGGTAGGAAGGAGACAAAGGTTTTGGAGCAAGGCTCTGCTCTTCTCACCACCACACACCTTCCACGTGATGCCAAAAGAATTTTGGAGGCAGCCTTCCCTGGCACATTAGAGAGGTGGGCCAACACCAACCATTCCCTGATTGTTGATACAACTGGGGGGGGGGGCGGATTAGGTCTTAAAAGGGAGGATGCTGAGCAGGGGCTGACAAGGGATGTAGACGGGGAGGGGGAGACTTTGCAAATGGCAAAAAGAACAGTCTATGGCATGAAGCCAAAGAGCAGGGGAGGGCAACCACTTCCAGTCCAATAGTTGGGTTACTGCCCCCACTCCTGATGACAAAGAAGGACACCCACAAGAAAGAATCATGGAATCATAGAATAGTAGAGTTGGAAGGGGCCTAAAGGGCCATTGAGTCCAACCCCCTGCTCAATGCAGGAATCCACCCTACAGCATACTTGACAGATGGTTGTCCAGCTGCCTCTTGAAGGCCTCTAGTGTGGGACAGCCTACAACCTCCCTGGGTAACTGGTTCTATTGTTGTACTGCTCTAACAGTCAGGAAGTTTTTCCTGATGTCCAGCCGGAATCTGCCTTCCTGTAACTTGAGCCAGTTATTCTGTGTCCTGCCCTCTGGAATGATTGAGAAAACATCCTGGCCCTCCTCTGTGTGACAACCTTTTAAGTATTTTAAGAGTTCTATTATGTCTCCCCTCAATCTTCTCTTCTCCAGGCTAAACATGCCCAGTTCTTTCAGTCTCTCTTCATAGGGCTTTGTTTCCAGACCCCTGATCATCCTGGTTGCCCTCCTCTGAACACGCTCCAGCTTATTTGCATTCTTCTTGAATTGTGGAGCCCAGAACTGGACGCAATACTCTAGATGAGACCTAGCCAGGGCCGAATAGAGAGGAACCAGTACCTCACACAATTTGGAAGCTATACTTCTATTAATGTAGCCCAAAATAGCATTTGCATTTCTTGCCGCCATATTGCACTGTTGGCTCATATTCAGCTTGTGATCTATGACAATTCCAAGATCCTTCTCATTTGTAGTACTGTAGTATTGCAGGAGGACCAGTGCTCTGCATCTACAGGCCACCCTCCGGATGAGGAAGAAAAGGTGCCCTTCTCCTTCCCGCTCTATCAGACCTAGCCACAGGCCCCCCACTCTGCTCTGGCTGGGAGTTCAAACCTAGCTGGGCACCACTGTGGGGCTGGCCAGGGGAACTGAAACTGAAACAGGGGCAGGGAGAAAGCAGGCATGGCCGATGCCAAACAAACAGCTACTCTTTGGGGATTGTTATGAATAATGAAAGAACCCTGTTAGTCCAGTATCACTCTCCATCTTTTACAAGGATTGGGAACCTCTTTCAGCTTGAGGGCCAAATTTAATTTTGGAGAAGCTCTCGGGGACCACATTGTAGCCATCAGCAGGGCCTAAGACAGAAGGAGAGGAGGACAAAGGCACTGCCAGTAATTAAGCCTTAGGAGGGACACTGCAACCTCTTAGAATGGGGAAAAACCTGCAGAAAAGTCAAGAAATGGCCCAAGGATCAGTGGTTGGGGAAAGGGGGTGGAGCCAGAGGAAGACATGTAGCCTTCCTTGGGATCCTGGAGGGCTGGAATGGAACCTCGAGAGGGACTGATTTCACACACACACACACACTCACCACCTGAAGTTCTCCGCTCCTGGGGAATGATCCATTTATCCTGGGGTTGTCTCTTGATAGCCCCTGTGCATCCAAATGACACACGGGGGATCCCGAGGTCAACCGGGGATGACTTCAGACTTTCCCCGGCATAAATGAAACTGGGGATTTCACAGTTTTTCCACAGTCCCGGGACAACCCTGAGGACCGCGGCTGGTGTGGTGCACCATCATGGGTCCTCAAATTTATTTATTTATTTATTTATTTATTTATTACATTTTTATACTGCCCAATAGCCGAAGCTCTCTGGGCGGTTCACAAAAATTAAAACCATCATAAAACAACCAACAAGTTAAAAAACACAAATACAAAATACAATATAAAAAGCACAACCAGGATAAAATGTGCACAGAGCTGTATGGGATGGTTCTGTACCCATGGGGGTGGGGTGGAAGCACTGGAGAAAGATCATGGAAGCAGGTAAGTTCATTATCCTTCCCCCTCCCTCCCACTACATCCTTAGGTGTAGACCTGCCCCTGCTCTTTTAGATCTTAGAGCAACATAAGCTTAAAGGACCCTGTGGCGTTACCCCACAATTGATTATACGGTATATGTCTGGATTAGCATGTCTGCAAGTAAGGAATGTTAGAACTGAGTGGGTGTGGTTTATGATGTAATAGGTAGGTGGGGGAAGAGGAGTATATAAGGAATGTCTCGGGGGGGTTGTGAGGGACTGGTTTTTTTAGGTTTTGTTTTCTTGTGTTTTTTATTTGTAAAGTAAGAAGGGTTTAGATTGTAGGGACTTGGGATTGTTGTAAAGAGAGAGAGGTGGTTGGTGTGTGGAGAGTTTAGATTAGGCAGGATTGAAAGTATTATTTTTTGATTTAAAGCTTTTAAACAACAATAAACTTATTATTATTTCGTTAGCTACCAGTTACCACATGTCAGCTTGGCATTATTTACCTGCCTTCAGTTATTAAACACCCACACCAGAGTATTCCCACAGTATATTTTGAGAGAGCCTATATTAAACCTGTTTCCCTCATAGCTGGGGAAAGGTTTTAATTAACTAGGGTGACCCTATGAAAAGGAGGACAGGGCTCCTGTATCTTTAACAGTTGTATTGAAAAGGGAATTTCAGCAGTTGTCATTTGTATATATGGAGAACCTGGTGAAATTCCCTCTTCATCACCACAGTTAAAGCTGCAGGTGCCCTGCCCTCTTTTAAATCTGGTCACTCTAATATAGCTCCTGCACCTTTAACTGTTATGATGAAGAGGGAATTTCACCAGGTTCTCCATATATACAAATGACACCTGCTGAAATCCCCTTTTCAATGTGACTGTTAAAGATACAGGAGCCCTATCCTCCTTTCCATATGGTCACCCTAAATTAACCCTCCCTCAGGTTTTCAAGTGGTGGTGCTTGGCCTAAGAAGGGTTTATGTGATGGGCCTAGTGTAAGAGTTTGTTACATTGCAGACCCTGTTTAGGTAACACCCATCATGACAATGAAGGGAAATTCTTATGGACTCTTTTGATTTCTATTTCCATGCCATTTGCCATTTTGAGAAGTTGTTTTCCTTTTTTGCTTCCAACGCCAGGTAAAATCTGATTTCCTTAAATACATGACTAGTCCTTTGTGCCTGGGGCAATTTTCACATGGTCTCTCAGAGTAACCACAAACATGCAGTTTTGCTTTTGTGCCGGGAGTGAAAAATTTCACAGCCCTGGTAGAAATTCCACCTGGGAAATTACACCAAAAAAACTGCAGCCTCCTGACAGAAAGACCCTGACATAAATTCAGTTTTGACGTTATTCAGACTTCATACAGAGTTGCTGTTATGGCATGCAAAGAAAGAAAAGTGTGTTACTTAAGAAGTCTGTCTTGGAAGATAACTATCTTTATAGACTGAGGGCCTTTACCGCATATTTCTGTGAACCTAAAAGTGAAAAGAAATATAGTGACTTTGTTCCACTCTTAAGGGTACAGGGGGTAGACATTTGCTTTGCTCAAAACCCACTTTGAATCCATGCATTATTTCGCTCAGTGGCAGAAATAGAACAGGCAGCCATGTGAGCTTTTTTCCTTTTTTTCTTGGCAGATATCCATCCTGCTAATGTTCCCAGGTCAGAGTATTACACACGAGCAGCAGAAGGTCAGCCAGTTTTCTGTAGTAATACTGACATACATTTTTCCTTGCAAAGATGAGATGGCATTTGTCTTTTTGCTACCCCTCCATCCCTCTACCCGTCTACCTCGTTACGGTCTACAGGTCTAATCAAAACAGAATGTCCTCTTTCATTTACAGCTGAGAAAGAATACACCATCACTCTGTCTGTTTGTCTCCTTGTTTTTGCTGTTAGGACATTAACTTTATTTGGCCCTCTTAGGGCCATTTCACACATTCCATTTGTGAAGCTGGGGTTGTATTTTATCCTTTTAACTATTTGTATTCAATTTATTTTAACAATTTTACTTTCTGCTTTTAACTGTTTGAATCCACCCCCAAAGAGTGCTTGTTATTAGAAAATATAACAAACAAAGAATCCATCTAAGAAAGTGTTTTTTTTAAAGTATCCACCCAAAGCTGAGTGCAACAAACACATTGCAAACATACAAAACATATTTTCAAAGAGAAAGAGAGGTTGTTGCCTCAGAGCATAACCCCAGGCTGGCTAGAGACTAGAATATGCTAGCTACCTCTGTGGGGTTCATACACTACCCTCTGCTGGACCAGCAGGGGGAAAGAATGGCTGCTGTCCAGGCTGAGGCCTGGCCCTACGCTGCGGTTTGGCTCACAAACTGCCCCTTCCAGTCCATCTGCCGAGCTGTGTCCCTAAATAACAAACTGTGCCTACTCCAAGCCTCGTGATGAGGAAATATGGAGATATATCCTGATCTTTGGTGTTTTGACATTACTTGCTCAGGTGATGGAGCTGGGCTGACCTGCTTCAGCTTGGGTTGCTCTAGCAGCCATGTAAAAGCTGCAGGTTGTTTTTCCAGGGCTGAATGCCCCAGTTTGGCTGTGGGCGGGGGGAGTGTTGGTGCTCCATGGCAATGCTGTCAGGGTCAGCTGCCTCTGTACATCCTCTCAGCAGTCCCTGGACTAGGGTGGCCACTTATAAATCGACAAGAAAACGCATCAGCAGAAAGGATGACAAAAGAGGCTAGTGATTTGCATAACATCTGCACATGCTAATGCATAGGTGTGACTTTAGAAATTATTCTTATAATTTAACTAGAAATACAGTGCACCTCACCATTGTGTGGAAGACTGTGACCAGATGACCTGTGAGCCTTGCTCAGCATGCTGTCCAGATGCTAAATGTTGATTGGCAACATTTCTTATGGGTCTTTAGCTTTAAACCAGTATTGGACAGAACCGTCCTTCAAATAGAGGATGCTTTCAAATAGAGGATGGTCCTCTGGCAGCCCTTCAAACAGAGGATTGTCCTCTGTGAAAGAGGACACCTGGCCACCCTATGCTACCCCACTTCTTTAGGCCAGTAATGGCTGTTATCAGGTACTCAGGAGAGAATAGAGAGATTTAAACTGGGTAACCAGTGATTACAGATCATGTAATGATGGGAAGAATTGCTATAAGTTGCTGCTTTTTTCTTTTTTGCTTTTTTTGTGGCAGTTCTTGCTGATTCTGTCCAAAGTCAAGGTAATTTGTATTTTAAGGGCCACCACTGATAACAACTGGTTGTTAAAAACAACAGATGATCGAGTGATTGCCTGAAGCTATAGACCCCTGGAGCCACAGAGTGCTGCCAGCCATCTGTCAGACACTTTTGAAGACAGCATCACATCCATTTGCTCTCTAGCTTCTCAGATTAGAGAAGGTTCTCCTGACATTTTCCATAGGCTGTGTGACGGTTTGGGGATACTCAGTGAGATGCATTTCTTAAACAGAATAAAGAAAATCCCTTGCAAAGCAGCTTCAGGAATTATACTCTTAGGATACCGAATAACGGCAAAGGTGTGAAAGCGGGCACGACCTGAAAATGCAAGTGAGAAATATTCAATGGCTCTTTTTTTTCAGAAAAGCAGCTTTGCTGACGTGAAAACAAGAAGTAGCAGGGGAATGTGTTTAACCCCTTCCTTGTTCACGGTGGCCACAGCTAGACCTAAGGTTTCTCCTGGGATCATCCAGGGTTCGCCCCTGCCTGAGTGCTGGATCCCCTGTGTGTCACCTAGATGAACAGGTTTGACCCCTGGATGATCCAGGGATAAACCTTCGGTCTAGCAATGGCCAGTGTCTCTGTTCCTAATTATCCCCATGCCCAGTTGTCTTCTTACACATGGTATTCCAAATGCAGCTTTCTCCTTTTATGTAGCTCTCCACTTAGCTACACCAGCGGTGTTTGGCCTACCCTTTCTGCCTTCAGCCTTGTTCACTATTGGAATGTGGGTCCTGAGAGCTTCTCCGAAATTTAAATCTGGCCCTTTAGAGGAAAGAGGGTCAAAGCCATCCCTGATCTAAAGCAAGCCCAGGTATCTGGAACTCTCACCCCACAAAACTCTGTAGCAGGAACCTTCTAATGAAGCTTGAAACTGAGGCCTCAAAGAGAGAACACAGCAAGCAGCCTTTCAGTTGTCCATATTGCTTCCTTACCTCACCAGGTAAGCCTGGCGAGATGGTGGTTGCATCTGGCTTACCTAATGCTGACAAATCACTGGGCATGGCCAGCAGCCCAAGAGGCAGAGAGAGGCCAAGCAGCTTCATTTTGGCCTCAATTGCAAGTTGGAGGGTTCATTGATTAACTTTCCCTCTTTAATCAGTGTGTTGGCCTTGCGGATTAGCAATATTAAACCATTAGTTTCAAGAATCTGCAAATATAGCTTAGAGGCCACAGGGTCAGAACAAAACACTGATTTATTTATTTATTTATTTATTTATTTATTTATTTATTAGAAATTTAGAAAGTGAAATGTGTTGAGAAGTAATTACGTTGAATTATTCCTGTTGAGAATGATACCAACACAAAAAGGAAACGTGAACAAGAATGCTTAGCATTTAGAGTGTTCGAAGTACTTCGTGTGCATTATCTCAGTAATCCTTGAAACAGACGAATAAGGTAGGTCAGTATTATTATTACCACCCTTATGTTGGAGATGTGGGTGAACATGAGATAATGATAGCTTGTCTAAACCTCTTGGGTGAGTTCATCCAAAGATTTCTTGGCTCACAGATCACATTCTTAGCACTACACTACATCCTGGTTGTGACTGAGATAATCAGCTTGTGTATAGATTGGACAACTCAACGCTGGATATGAGGATTCACATGATGGAATGCTCCCCTGTGAGAAAGCATCCAGACATGTAGACATTTGGCACATGAAATAGAAAGCTTGGCAAGAACTTTTCCACTTAATATCTAGTTTTCTACGTATAAGGATTTGAGGTGGGAGGTATGATAGAGCATTCAATCATGTAGTCCTCCACTCACAGTCAAGTGATACAGCCAAGAAACAAGTTTATCAATGATGAACCAGGCTTAGATCAGCTACCAAGATGGAGATGCTAATACATCCACAAAACCTCTATTCTCAATGTCCACAGCAGCCACCCCCCACCATCAGGTGATTCCCGTGCACAACCCAACATGACTCAGTTTGTCCTGAAATTCCATCAGGCTCAGATTGCATTGTTTATGTGCTTTATTAGATCTGCTGCCTACAACCAATTCCAAGCTAACTGGGTATCCCATAGAACTGCCTTAATAGATTTATGATTGTTCATCCCTCAGAAGTCCTCTAATAGCTGTTCCATTTCGGAACCTCACTTCCATCAGCAAAATAAAATTATATATATATATATATATATATATATATATATATATATATATATATTAAAAAATCATGATATACTTAGAATTCAATAAAATGTTCATACTTAGAGCACAGTTAAAGGTACAGCAAAAATTTGACAACTTCACTCCAAAATGAAATGTCACATAGTCTCTAACGAGACTGGGGCCATAGCTAGACCTAAGGTTTATCCCTGGATAATCCAGGGGTCAAACCTCTTTATCTAGGTGACACACAGGGGATCCAGTGCTCAGGCAGGGGCGAACCCTGGATGATCCCAGGATAAACTTTAGGTCTAGATTTCTAAGAATTCATTCATGGGATTATAATTCCTACAGCCCAAACAAATCACCAACCACTTGTTGAATAAATAAGATATTCTGAATAGTGGGAGGTGGGGTTAATCCCCCCCCTCCCCACAGACCGCCTCCACTGATCCATCCCTTGATCTTCCTGCTAGGGAGGTATTCTTTAAAACCACAGTTTGTCAGCCATATATCTGCTTATCCCTGCAGTAGAAAGCAAACTGTGAAAGCTGGTAATCATTACAGCTGATACAACAAGAGCAGCTGTAAGAACCTTTCAGCAGTAAAAATCTTAGCATACAAGGAAGTGCTTCAGCAGGTCACCTATGCAAAAAATTAAAAATGCAAGGTGCATTTGAAGTAATTTAAATCCTTCAATTGGAACACTTATCTAATCCCTAGTTAAAGCCACTGCAGTGACACTGATCTGCCTTCTATGCAATGAATAGGAATTTTAACATAAATAAAAATCCAATATGTATTATTATCAAATGGCAATACCAACATTTTCTAAAGAACTAAATCATCTCTCTCTCTCTCTCTCCCCACATTGTCTCAGTTTAGAATTGCTAAGAATTATGATCCATATTGCAAGGAAATAAACAATATCTGCATTTTCCTTAAATCAGAGAGATTATTACCCTATTAGTTCCAGCAATACTGAAAGAAAGAAAGAAAGAAAGAAAGAAAGAAAGAAAGAAAGAAAGAAAGAAGAAATTATGTACCCAAGAAAGCCTAGTTCTATTTCAAAAGTCAAATCCTATGTATGTATATATGTACACACACACAAACTCTCTCACACATATTTACATATTTCTCTCATTGTGTTTTTTTAATTATTAGATTATTTTAAAAAGTACAAACGTTATAAGACTGAGGCCATAGCTAGACCAGGCCTATATCCTGGGATTGTCCTGGGATCATCCCTAAGGCCTAAGAAATCTAAAATACAGTTTGTTTAATCAAGTCTACACCAATGAAATATAGTAGGAAATGATAAAATGTAGGATATAGAAGAGAAATTACACATTACCAAGATATTGAAACAATATATAGAAATTGTTTCTCATGTGCTTGTAGTTTAATTGCATTTCTATAGACCATACAAAGATTGCCACTCTCTAGGAAATGAGTTCATACCAACTTTCACTGTTATCTCAGGATCATTTGTCTCCTTAAATTTCATAAGCATTATGTGCCCAATTTAACTACTCTAACTCATTTTTAACTCCATCCACAGGCATAGAATCATAAAATCATAGAATAGCAGAGTTGGAAGGGGCCTACAAGGCCATCGAGTCCAACCCCCTGCTCAATGCAGGAATCCACCCTAAAGCATCCCTGACAGATGCTTGTCCAGCTGCCTCTTGAAGGCCTCTAGTGTGGGAGAGCCCACAACCTCCCTAGGTAACTGATTCCATTGTCATACTGCTCTAACAGTCAGGAAGTTTTTCCTGATGTCCAGCTGGAATCTGGCTTCCTTTAACTTGAGCCTGTTATTCCGTGTCCTGCACTCTGGGAGGACCGAGAAGAGATCCTGGCTCTCCTCTGTGTGACAACCTTTGAAGTATTTGAAGAGTGCTCTCATGTCTCCCCTCCATCTTCTCTTCTCCAGGCTAAACATGCCCAGTTCTTTCAGTCTCTCTTCATAGGGCTTTGTTTCCAGACCCCTGATGATCCTGGTTGCCCTCCTCTGAACACGCTCCAGCTTGTCTTGTGGAGCTTGAATTGTGGAGCCCAGAACTGGACACAATACTCTAGATGAGGCCTAACCAGGGCCGAATAGAGAGGAATCATACCCCCCCCAAACCGCACTGAAATTGTTGATTAGTAGTTATCAGAATACAATTCTTTTTTTAAAGGGAGAGCAGAGACATGCCACCACTAAAGACAGAAACAGTTGCACTACAAATAAAGTCTAATTAAGCAGGGAAGGCAAGACTGGACCCAGCAAAGAATGTTTGTGATAGCAAAGCTGGTTTGAAATTCTAGTTGAAAGGGGGTTTCACACAGCTCCCTACATTGTTTTGGAAGAGGCAGTGTTCATCATCAAATGCAGAGCCTGGAGAGTTTAGATGTCGCAAAGCACAGAGACTATGGCCTCTTTGCCTTTGAAAGGCTTGGGCAACATGCTATGAAGTCGAAATGAATTGGGTGGTTTCTCCTCAGGCTTCAAATAAGCCTGAGGTGAAATACTCACAACACCCACTGTATACCTCCAATCCATTTCTTCCTGTTTCTGCCAATGTTAATCCTGGAGCTTTTGTTTCAAAGCTCTGCTTGTTACATTGGCAGATTTTCATACATGAGGTAATGTTCAAGAATGTAATCCCAATTCCACCTTGCTGGGAAAATTATAGGGCCTGGATCAATGGATGAAATGGAGTGGATGAGGGGGAATAATGTAGGAACATACAAACTGCATGGCCAGATAAATGAAAGGTCCATCAAATCCATCCCTTTGGTTCCAAAACCCACTGGCCAGATACCTCTGTGAGCTCACACACATGTCTTGAAGGTGGTATCACCAGTCTGTGATATTCATAGCCATATTGATCTCCCCAGGTTGTACCTGCCATTTCGACAGTGCATCAAGCACTGATCACTTTCACGTGTGTGCATTGTTGCGTGATTTCAGTGCTATTTCAGCATGTGCATCCTTTCACCTGTGTGGGATCACATCACTAACATACCACTCTGTCTTCTCCCTTCTCCTTCCTCTTGCAGTTCATTGGTTGTTGTGGCTGGGCGGTGGGACTTTGAGATGTATGCGGGATGCGGGTTCCTTTCCCTGCCCAAATTCTTATTCTCTCTCTCTCTCTCTCTCTCTCTCTATATATATATATATATATATATATCTGCGCAAATGCAATTGTATTTTGCTTTATTTTGTTCTGTACAGCACCATGAAAATTGATGGCGGTATATAAATCATCATTATCATCATCATCATCATCATCATCATTCAAATCTGGCAGGCTGAAATGGTGTAATGATGCAATGGTGTACTTCAGGGATTAAGGAATTAGGAAAAGACAACCCCTTGCATGTCCACAAACTAGTCTACCTATCCTCGTTGCAATGAAGTATTGTTGCACTGTAAAACGTAGGAGAAAGCGGGGAGAAAAAGAACACATCATGCTTTCCCTAGGATCCTTATAAACCAAGTTGGAGGACTGAAAGTATGATGGACCGACTCAGTGAACTCTGTACCAACAATCCAATAGGCATTCCCAAGGAGAAGGATGAGGAAAGGAAATTGAAATGGTGTGCTGGAGGAAAACCACCCTGCCCTCTGCTTTCATCAGCGACACCACCCTACACACCGCCCTTCCACAGACTCACCGCCAGCAGAAAAGTCGGGATGATCCGAAACAGCATCGAAAAGGAAATTACACATGAATGGAACATCAATGTTATCACTCATGAGAAAAAGAACCAGACTTTCCCCATGCAAAAATGAAATGGAAGAGGAGGGGGAAACGGCATGATCACAGCGAGATCACAGCAGGATGGGTACAATGTCATGTGAGTGCCGCACTGCCAAACCGGACACCAGGCATGTCGAGAATGCATTAAAATGCTGGTGTGATGGAGCTGATTGCCTCTAAATATGGAGACCCCGTTTTGCTAATATTTCCATCAAACTTTTCACTGCAACAATTTTGGGAGTTCTTCCTCAAGCGAAACAGTTGAGGGACTTTGAGGGAAGCCAAATGTGTGCTGATGGGTTGTATCCAGATTTCTGCTAGATCAGTTGTGCTGATGGAAGTGGACTTCCCCACACCTTCTTCTCACAGCAGCCCCCCCCAGCCCCTGAAAATGCTACTCATGGAGGTGTTGCTGTGGTGAGCTGTGGTGTGGGGAGAAGCAGGGATCTGTCACCCGATTTCACTTAAAGCTTATTGGAAGGGAATTTGCAGGGTCCTCCTCCTGTAAAACATCTGAGGAATTTTGAAAAAAGGGGAAGGAGAACAGTGTGCATTTTCAAAATGCACACAGACATGCTTTGGTCAGTGGGTGCATGTGTACAAAAATGCATACATTTGAAAAATGTAAACAAAAGGACTTCTGAATTTCTGAGTGGGGGTGGGGAACATATGGAACTGAGATAGAATGAGCTTGGAAGTGGAAAAATGAGAACCTCAGTGGTATCAAGCTTGACAGACCCAGACAGCTCTATCGAAATGATGCCTTTGGACGTCCACCTCCTCCTCCTCCTCCTCCCCCCTCTATCTCCAAGAAACCCTGCCAGATGTTTATTACATGACTAGTATATTAATACCTGCTCAAGTCAATAAGGGCCACTTCTCAGCTGTGCAGTGGGAAAGGTGAAGACCAAACCCTATTCCCTCAGCCAGTTTGGATTCAAACGGAAAACAAATAGCTCCAAATCGTACTCAGAGATATTTGGTGCAGCAGCAACAAAAAACAATAACACGTTCATAGTTCCTTCTTGACTGTTTTCCTCCCCTAATGGCCAAAGTATTGAAAATACAAATTTGAGCCTTCAGCATGGAGTAATGCAAGGTACAAGACCAGGAATTATAGCTAAACATACGATGGGGTAAAAAAGCTCCTGATTTTTATCAATTACACCTTACAGAGTTTGGCATGGCATAGGGTAATGACCCACAATTTAGCAAGCCTTTGTTGGATCCAGTTCTGGTCTGGTCTGCATGATTTCCAGTGCCATGGTGGGTTGTTGCACATGCTGGCCACCATTGTGAATATTTAAGCCATGCAGACTATTGTGTTGTGCAAACCTGTGTAGGACCACCCAGAAACCTGTTGCAGCCCATGGTTTCTGGGTGATGGCAACAAGTAGGGCTGTGTCCCCCATGACTCACCTCGGAGCTGTTTCAGAGGCTCTCAAATGGCCCCAATTCAACTCGGGCCACCTCAGAGTTTGCCTGCCTCACTTCAGTGTCAAAGCAAGGTTCTGGGGGCCTGAGACAGTTCAGCCTTTGCATGGTTCCTGGGTACGGGCCGTGCATCAGGTAGCCCAGGAAAACCAGGGGCAAGGCTGACCAGGAGTCTTTTAGACTCTTGACTGACTCACTCACTGACTCACCTCCCACTCCTGCTCAAAGCTGGGACCACGGCCACTGCTGCTATCGCTGGGACTTACCTTCATGTGTGACCTCTTCCCTGAGAACCAAGTGACGATTTAAAGATAATATAGTGGAGGCTTTCTCTTTTTAATAGCTCTATGGCTACAAACTAAGGGAAATGGCCCCTTAAGGCGACCATAGTTTGTTGCCATAGAGGTATCAAAAAGAGAGAGCCCCCGTGATCTTACATTTAAACCACAGCTTGGCTCTCAGGAAGAGGATGAATGTTCAGGTAAGTCCAGGCAGTGGCAGGTGACCAGGGAGAGTGGAGAGAGAGAGGGAAGTAAGTATGGTGAATCTAATGGACTCACCTGGACTCACAGCCAGCCTTGCACTAGCTTTCCTGGGTGGTGGGTAGGGGGAAGTGGCCCCCACCACCCTAAATTAGCCCAAGGTACCTCAAGGCTTTGATACCGTTCTGTTGTGGTCTTGGGGCACCTCAGGTCAATCCGGTACCACCTCAGATTCGGGTTGAGGCAGGCTGAATTGGCTTGCCTTGGCTTGGATTCAGGGATTTGGGCCAAAGTGGTACACAGCCCTAGTAACAAGCCACCCCTGCCTGGTTTTGCATGGTGGCAGGTATGCCAGAAATCAGGGAACCAGACCACTGTCTTCTATTAAAGGAAGGGACCTACAGTGAGAAGGAAATTAAAAGAGAAGTTATATCTTAATGGCGGGGGGGGGGGACTTTCCATTTCAAAACCTGCAAGAAAAAATAAAGGATATCATATACAAAATAGGCTCTTCGATTATGGAGGACAAAGTCTTTTCCATTTCTTTACTGAGATGAAAAATATGCTAAGGATAATCTTTGGTTTGTCGGATTATTTTTCATTTTGTCCTCAGGACCAGAAGCATATATTGGCAAAGACGTGATCATATTCAGAATCTTTTTCCCCTGTTTCTTTTTTATTTGTAAGTTCTTGCAGCAAAACGATTGACCTCTCTGCGTTAAGCAATGTAACCTTCTAAAGGAGACATAAACATGTATTGCTATTTTTGCAAGTGATTCCAGAATGGCTGCCAGTTAATGGAATGTGTTGTTTTTTTCTAATACTGTTTGCCAGTTCTTTGTTTTATTTAGTTTCAGTTCATGATTGCACCTCAGGAATTCTTCAGTGGCACACATGAGCAATTTGCCTAGCAAATATTATGCAAGGGGACTCGCTCAGACAGAAATGCAGGCAATGAATTTAACTCTAATGAATGGATAGTCATACAAAACTCCTCTTAGCAGAGTAGGACATAACATCATATATTCTGTCTAGATCCTAGATCTTTTGACATGTATCAGGATTGCCGTGATTGAGTAGTTGTTTCCATGCCATTCCAGGTATGTGTAAAAACTTCCTTCCGCATGGTTTATGCTGCTGCTGTGTTTATTTAATTATATAATACGTAGCATAACAGGCAGTCACTCAAAGAAGTGCTTCTAATTGTGGGTATTTAGAGCAGAAAACATGCAGCTTTAATGCCACTGAATTACTTTTTTTTGTTTCATTATGTGATAAGAAACTCCAAACAAACAAAACCCAGACCTGTTTGCAAGTGTGCATGCGTGTCTTGTCTAAAGTTATGAAGCGCATTGAGTTGGATGTCGACTATGTTAGAGAGCAATCCCATGGGCCCTTAGATTTGTTAGAGGGGCCAAAGGATGCAGTGAATCTCCTCTGACCTTGGAGATGGAGATCTGACTGCATATCTTCCCATCCCAATCTCTATAAGCTCCTCCCAGCTTCCACAGAAAGTTCTGCAATGGCTCCCTCGCCCAAGGGTGAGACTCCAGCCTCGGCAATGGAGGAAAGGAGAATATCGAGGGCAGGCTAGTGGTTAGGAAGGGGACAGGGAGGTGCCATGGATCCACCCAATCCAAAGACTCTCAGCCCCTGTCCCTGTCCAAGGTCAGTGAGTTAGATGAGTTAAAAGAGCTTCTGCCATTCCTCCTACCATTGGCGTGCGGACAACAGGTTCAAAGGATTCAGCTGAACATCCTAATCCGCCGCCGCCGCCGCCAGTTTGCAGTAGCAGAGCCGGTGCTAGCTGTAGGAAAGAGCGAAAAATTCAGCTGCTCCCCACCCCATTCCTCCTCCGGAAGGCTTTTTTCACCAGTGCAGCTGCTGCCCCCCACCCAGCTCGCTCGCTCTTTCACTCACTCACTCAGCCGCTTCCTGCTCCCAGCTGCTCTGCCTGACCTCTCATGACAGTTGCTGAACAAGGTGGGAGCAGGGGCCAGGAAGCAGCAACCGGGCAGCAAAGCACCCATGCAGGCAGGCTGGCCCACCAGGTGAGGAGCGGGGCTGTTTCTGTAAGTAGTAAGATTGCCCGGAGCTGCGGATTGGGGCCCTCCCCCCTTCAGAACTGCTGCCCTCCTCTCGTCATCAGCCCTGCAGGTACTGTAATGTTTGGGAGAAAGAGAGAGAGAGAGAAGCTGTCTGTTTACGTGCCTTCTCTCCTCATCGCTGCCCCACCGCCCACCCCAGCCTGGACTCCAGCAAGAGAAAAGAAAGGGGGAAGGGGGGAGAACTGCAATGCCCCCCAGGACCTCCTGGCTAAGGAGGGTTCATTCAGCAGCACCTTTTTCAGAATGCTTGCTAAAACTATTCCTATCTGCCCTTGCTTATTTTAGGGCATCTAACCCCCTTTTTTCAAGCCGTTCTTTTGGTAAACATGGTGTGTTTGTATCTTGTGTCACTTTAAAACAGAGCTGCAGCACAATCCTATGTACATCTACTCAGAAGTAAGCCCCACTGAGATCAATCAAACTTGCTCTGAGGTAAATGTGCATAGGATGCAGCCTGAAAACGAAGAGAGGATGAAAAAAAGACTGGAGAAAAAGAATTGTAGAAACAGAATAGCAAGGTAACTGTGGGATATTTAACCATATTTAAAGACAACAAGTACAGTAAAATTAGTGCTCCTCTACTTCAGTCCCAATCAAATAATTACAACAGTGCAGTACAGATTATTTGTTAATTAAAAAAATAGTTTACTTCAGTTTTGATTTATTTTGTTTGTTTGATGAATGAAAAAAAGTCCTTTATTACTGTATATTCAATCAATGTTTACCTTAAAAAATATCCCTGGCCAAACCACCTAATGAAACGTGCTGCACACACCAATGCCTCCTACCCTGCTGGGCTCTTGCTGGTAGGGCTTCGGAAACTCAGAGCACTCTATCCCATGATTTAGACACGCATAAGATTGTTCTACTTTGCACATTATTCCCATAAAAACCAATGAGACTAGTTAATTATGACTTCATTTAAGTCCCATCGATGTCAATGGAAATTAAGTGCAACTAATCTAGCCTGACTCCAACCCATTAACAACTCATTCAAAGGCTTGTTTTCTAATGCATTTATACTTCCTGTGCTATTCTCATTTAGATAATTAAAAGTGTAAAATAAAGTAAAGAAAAGAGAAGTTTATTTGTGTAGCCAAAGCCATTACAAAGATATATATTATCAAATAAAACAGAATAATCAAATATATTACAAATATATAAGATTACATTACAAGACTAAAATCATCCAAAAGCATTGTTCTATAGACTCTATTCAGTCGCAACTTAAAACCTGATCATCATCATTAGAAAACTTCCTCCTTAAAATTGATGCTTTAAAAGCAAAACAGGCTACTTTTTCAGAAATGGATGGAGTAGTATCCCCTAATAAAAATTTAATCAAGTATGAATGAGACCTATTAGGTATAAGACCTAGGTCTTTAAACAAAGCTATTCTTACATCTTTATAAATTGGGCAGACAAGCAGGTAGTGAGTTAAATTTTCAACTATATTAGATCCACATGGGCAAACTCTTTCCTCCAAGGGGATCCGATGGTAGCGTCCCTGAATCACTGCTGAGTTCATTGACTGGCACCGAAGAGCTGTAAATGCATATCTCCACTTAGAATTAGTTATACTATTTAAATATTGAGGGTAAGGCATATGAATAGGCAATTTAGCATACCAGGGGGCAAGTTTTGACAAGCAGGCAGAAGTGCGATCAGCTTGGAAATCATATTTTAGGATATGAGACTTCAAGTAATGTGCTGCTCTCTCAAAACTTAGAGCACCTAAAGAATCCAGTGAAAGACCATACAAATCAATAAGATGCAGAATTTCCTGATTCCAAGGCAGATTTATCTTACAATTGTATCTTGACATTTCTTCAAAGGCAGCCAAAACTAAAGCTGAGCCTATTCCTTTTCTCATTTTCAACCAGTATTTAATGGCATGTATATGAACTATAGCCTTCACTGAACAAAGGCCAGCTTCCAGCCGAAGGATAGAAGTTTCAAATCCTTTGGGTGAACCTAAAATCGCCCATAGGTAGTTGTTTTGGGCTATTTCTAAGTCTATTTTCAGAGAAGACCCCCAAAGTTCAGCACCATAACAAATCTGGGAAACAACTTTAGCCTCGTGAATCTTTAGAGCAGGAGGGATCTGTTTGCCACCACTGCCCCAATAGAATCTTATTAAGGAATTAACAGTATTGATGATTTTTTTTTTAGTATTATCAAAATGATTTTTCCACGAGCCAGTTGAGGAGAAATTTAGACCTAAATATTTAAAGGACTTCATTTGTTCTATAGGATGTCCATCAATCTGCCATACATTTTTTTTATATCTATTGGCAAATACTAATATTTTTGTCTTTTCATAGTTGATTTTTAGTTTATCTTGTACAGCCAGTTGGTTAAAGGCTTTCAATAATCTCCTCAAACCTTGTTGCGTTTGTGACAGTAAAATGGTATCATCAGCATACATGAGTACTGTTATTTGGGTACCCAATTTAGGAGGTACATAATTATCATTGTTGCTTAAATCGGTTATTAGTGAGTTTACATAAATATTAAACAGTGCTGGGGCTAGCAAACATCCTTGGCGAACACCTCGAGTGGTTGTTATCATATCTGATAACGATCCAGAGCGGTTCAGCCTAACTTGGATCTTAGTATCAGAGTGAAGCTTTCGCATTAGCATCAGCAATATTTTGTCTATAGATGTTTTACTCAATTTATCTCAAAGACAATCCCTGTTAATGGAGTCAAAAGCTGCTGAGAAATCAATAAATGCCGCATATAAACGTCTTCGTTTCAATTTAACATACTTGTACCTCAAGTGAGATAAAACAAAGCAGTGATCTACAGTTGAACGATTGTATCAGAAACCTACCTGTTCTTCTGCTATCATCTCACTGGACTCAAGCCAAGGATTTAGTTTCTTGGATAGATACTTAGCATAAATTTTTGACGCTATATCTAACAGGCTGATAGGGCGAAAATTGGCTGGTTTGCTAGGATCACCTTTTTTAAATATAGGAACTACTATGCTGATATTCCATTGAGGAGGGAAGTAACCGCTATCATTGATTGATGTAAATAAAACTGAGAAGATAGAGGCCCACCAGTTTGGTGCCGCTTTATAGACTTCACCCACAATTCCATCGGCACCAGGAGCCTTCCCATTCTTTAAAGTGGCAATTATTTCACAGATCTCACTAGGGGAGACAAGCTCCCATGCTGGCAAATCCTCTCCCGACTTGGGAGTACGTCTATTAATCTTTGTTGAAGTCTCCAAGAAATTATTATCAGAGGGTTCATTAAATAAATCTCAAAAATAGTCTTCCCATACCTGTGAGGGAATTTTTGGTTCAGTCAATAATTGCCCATTTGACCTCGATTTATTAATAAGCTTCCAGAATTGCTGGGAGTCTCTACTTTGGGCTGCCACCAGGAGATCATTCCATTGCGAACTAATATATATTGACTTTTATAATTTAATAATTTCTTATAAATACTTCGTAGTTGACAATAGGAATAGATTAATCTAGGAGCTTGTGTCTTGCAGGCTATTCTTGCCGCTGCTTGTAACTTGGATTTGGCCATTCTACACTCCCTATCATACCACTCAGGAAAGTTGGATTTCTTTGATTCTAAAAAAGCTTCCTTAGGGAATAAGGGTTCTAAAGCCTGTAAGATTTCAGAGAACTGTGTAATTAAATCTTTACGTTCTGACATATGGGTAATTTTACTACGTAGCTGTAGACATTTCTCATCATAGAGTATCCCCAGCAATTGGTGTTCCGCTTGCACAGACCATCTGATTCTTTTAGGAAGAATACAATTAGAGATGTTCTTAGAAGTTTCTTCCTGTGTTGGGTGGTTCAATTGAAGACGCTGACGGACCGCGGACGGAAGCATGTAAGGGAGTGGAGGGCGGGGGGGGGGTTACCGGGCATGGGCGACAGCGACAGCGGCAGGGCCCGATAAACCCCACTTACCTTTACGGCGGAGCTCCGGATCGAGGCGAAGGATCCGCCTTCACCTCGATCCTCTCCGCCACGCTCCGCCGGCCCCCCAATCCTCTTCGCCTCCGCCTTAAGGGCAGGCGAAGCCCCCCGCTCCGCTCCTGCTTCTCCGGTCTGATTAGCAGCGGAGCACATCCCTACTTCAAATCCATTTATGTATGGAATTAAATCGGGGGAGACTACAACGTAATCTATAACACTTCCTCCCCAACCAGCAAAAAAAGTTCTTTTGCCGGGTCTGTCATTAGGATGGCTGCCATTGAGAATATACAGGTTAAATTTCAAAATTATGCTGTAGAAGGCTTTCCCATATTCATTGATCACACTATCCTTTGATTCTCTACCTTCATTTAAGGGAGAAATTTGAGACGGTAGATTATACATATTGAGGTTGCTCATAAGGCACTCCTCATTTGACCCAATACGGGCATTTAAATCTCCCATCAGAATTATAGATGCTCTTTGATTTATAAAATCCAGTTGTTCAATAAATGTCTCAAAATCCCCCCATATATTTCCAGATCTATATTTAGAATTCTTAGGTGGAATATAAATGTTTATCAGGTAAAAATTAGTTTTGGTGATCCAGTTAACTATATTAATACATTGAAAATTGGGATTAGCTCCGCTTATCTCAGCACATTTGATATTGTAATTGGCTGCTACATAAGTAATTAAACCTCCACTTGGCCTACCATATTTTTTCCAATTTACATGCAGGTTTCAACCAATGGTTGAATCCATCGAGGCTAATGTTAGTATATTTGGAACAGATCCAAGTTTCCTGTAAATTGATAATAGCGTGTTTCTTTAAAAAGCTGACTATCTTCTTATCATGAATCTTATTTGCCCATCCAGCCACATTCCATGAGAGCATTCCATAGTGGAGGTCTACAGAGGTAGCTGGATTGAATATAGTAGATTGGTGTAGGCTTTTGGCCGATACTACAACCTCTTCGGTTGACTCAAGCTGGTTATGTAAATGGGAAGGATAATTATTTCCTGTTTCTTTGAACTGTCATATAGAGTTATTTTCTCTGCACCTAACATCTACACCAGGCAGGTGGTCACTATCTACTTCTATTATGATATCATCCATTTCAGGGTGACACCTGATATTTGGATTCCAACCTGCCTGTACCAACTTAGCCGGTTGCACCGGGCTCAAAGGGCATGGGTCCATAGGCGCTAACTCATCTGGATCTAGGTATCTCATTGCCACCCATGGGGGAGTGGGGCATGCTTGATTGTTTATTGGAAGTTGGGAGGGATGAATGACTGATCCTAATGGATGGGTATCCCGTTCTACAGCTTCCTTTAGTGAGTTTATTTCTGCCAAAACCACTATTTGGCAACCACTTCTTACAGGCTAAATAGGGTCACTCAAACTTCCCCTTTCCTCTTGATAGACGTCCTCTGTATCAGCTATATTTCCTCCTCTATCTAAGTTTACAGTCCATTCCTGAGCCATCCCACCTGCTACATTTTCCCCATGATTGAAAAATGGGGTGTTTATTTCAATCTTGGCTCTATCTGGTCTAGCAACTTCAATTCGTTGGAATTCAATATCGGCATTTTCAAACATATTCCTGTAGTTTAAATTGGGATTATCTAAAGGTACCTGATTTCTTTCCCAACTATCTGTGTCTACAGCCAGCTCTTTCAAAATAACCTGCCAATCTTCATCCTGGTTTGAAGGTGGTAATAGTTCTGGCAATTTGACCAAATTAATGAGATCAACTTCACTCACTATTTCACTAGTGGGGGCTGTGTTGCACTTACACGTCCCACCTTTGCAAAGACTTAGCAGGGATAAGGGATGTGTTATGTTTTTAAAATATCTAGCTACTGTTATGCCCAGAGACAATATTTCCAGTCTCTTATCATATATCTTTTTAGCTATAATACTATCCTTGAAAGTCACCACGGCATGCGCCTGGGTATAGTTATAAAACAAATATTCCACCTTCGAAATTTTTGTGGGAGTAAGCAAATCAATAGAAATGGCTTGTAAGATTTTAATTAGATGCAATTTGCGATCATTCTGCGGGCGCATACCTCTTGGTTTTGGATAGCCACAAAACACTAAGGTGTGAGCAAATAATCTTAGCTCCCAGTTCACATTGGGCTTTGGCTGTATAAATTGTTGGCTGGTTTCTCTTCCTGTTGGTGCTCATTAAGGCATCAGCCCATGGATCTTGTCCGACTTTGACTTTAGTGTTTTCTGCAGAGGTGACATTATGGTGTGTAACAATGGCAGCCTTATGGCTTCTTAGCTCTGAGGTCTTTCTCTCAGAACTAGATGTTTTTTTATTACGTCTAGGCTTCTCTTCTAGCTGTTTAAATAAGTTGTTATAGTTCAACTTACTTGCTGCTTTTTTGAGATTCTTAATATTTTTGCTTTTTTTGTTTGTTTAATGGTTTGTTCTTATTTTAGTTACTGTTTAGTTACTGCTGAGGTCCATCCCTTGACTCTGCAGGTTAACTCTACTGAGCTCTGCTACCAGCACCACAGGATCTACTCCTCTATTGCTGGGATCTGCCCTTGGATGCAAAGGCACTGCCCCTTGACCCCACTAGGCCCTGCCCAGGTAACAGACATTTGTACTTCAGGAGTGGGCAACTCCTCAAAACCGTAAGAATGGCATAAAAAGCTACACCAACCATAAGTTCAGAAAGAAAGAAAACCCCTAAACCAGACACCACTCTTGCCCTGTGAATGGGCAGATCAGAGACGGGGAGGCCTTTGGAATTTGACTGCCTCACCCATCCAAGGCTAATCAGGGCAAGGGTTGGTGACTCCAACAGGCCTCCCTTGGCACATTTTGTGCAGGCTGTGAAGAGTCAGCAGCAGAATTAGAGACTACTCCATAGCATCCAATATGGGTTGAGCAGAGTGGTGGCTGTCTCACAAACTCCTATTTTATGAGGAGTAGATTGGGGGCAGTTAGTTTAATAGTAGTTAAAGATGGTTAGCTTTAGAGATGTGCTCCGCTTCTCTTCGGTTCAGAGAAGCAAGAGTGAGGCGGCCTAATTCGCCTCCAGAAAAGGCGGAGGCGAAGAGAGTCAGGGGGGCTGCGGATCGAGGCGAAGAGGATCGCCTCAATCCAAAGCTTCACCTGCAGGTAAGTGAGGGGTAGGGGGACTCATCTGGCGCTGCTGGCACTGCCATCCATGTGGTGCCGGCGGCACCAGGTAAGGGAGCAGGGAGGAGGGACGCTTACCTTCCTCTGTCGCGGGCTTCAATTGAGGCCCCGGTTGAAGGCGGAAGTGAAGGCCGAGGCCTCTTCCGGCTTCAACCGGGGCCTCAATTGAAGCCTGCGATGGAGGAAGGTAAGGGGGCGGGGTGGGTGGGTGGCTTATCTTGCGCCGCCGCCACCATCCATGTTGTGACGGCGGCGAAGCCGGATCTCGCTCTGCGGAGCGGGAGACAGGCGGAGCGAAGAGGATCGGGCCCGATCTGGATTTTCCGGACCGGGCCACGAAGCGGATGGGGGGGGGTCCGTGCACACCCCTAGTTAGCTTGCTGCAGATCCTTTGCTAATCCATAGAGTTGTGGCCTTTTGCTTCTCATTATTTGGGGTTTCTTCTTTTCATTCCTATGTTCGTACACAATCAATAATCTCATCTTCTAATCCACTGCTTTCCTGAAAATGTTTTTGCAGCACTCACTGGCTAAGAAAATATCATGACCATGGTGTCTTTTGAGGTCATCCTGCATATTATTCCTTTGGGATTATTCATCAAGCCATATGCTTCAAATACATTTCTGAACATAAATGCAGGTGTCTATAGGTCAGTGATCCTGGCATCCCAATTTTGTCTCACCAGTGATCCTGGTGTCTGAATTTGCAGACCAAAACAACACACTAAAAACAAAACTCTGCAATTGTTTCCTCTTTCAACTGTCTGGATAAATGATATGCACCATAGGTTCACTCTAAGTTTCTAACACTGTATGAATCTAGATTTTCTCGAGATGGGTAAGAAATAGGTGTGCCGATGGCATGCACATTTTACACAATGATCTTGTCTGATCTCCTAACAAACTACACATCATAATATGTTAGATTTCTAACATAATCTATGCGGCAGAAATAATAATTCAAGGAGCTTCAAATATAAGTTGTATGGGTGCTGTTTCTCATCCCATGCCTGTGGACTGAGACTGGAGCTCTTGTTTTGATTAGAAACAAGAGAACCAGTTCACTCTTCAATGTACATCCTTGCTTGACAGAGACACGCCTTGCTTCATTTTCTGAAATCTCAGATGGTTTCCCCATTAGTAGAATGAGAAGTTCAACAAACACTTACAGCTTTTTAGTTTCCTGTCCACCAGAAGTGGACAGGTTTTGCAGGCATAATAGCCCCTTCTGGTGCAATGATACCTACTGATTTTCAGACAAACAGGTGCAGGGGATTTTCTGATTAGTGTATTTAAAATTTGGAGGTTTTTTTAAAAAAAAGAGTGAGTGAGAGAAAAAATAATGTCCTACTTCTCTGTAGTTTTGTGGGCAATTCGCATAAATTTGACAAACAACTCAGAGTTGCCCCTAGATAAGCGCCCTGAAAAATATCAGAAGAATGAGTGTAGCGGTTAGGGAGTTATAAAATAAAGCACACAGATCCTATCTGAAGCTGTGTGTGTATGTGTGCACATGTTTCCTGATCAATAGGCACCAAAGTTTCACTATAGCTCAGCATTCTCCAAGCTAGCGTCCTCCAAGTGTTTTGGACTACAACAACTCTCATAATCCCGTATCCCTGGCAAACTGGCTGAGGCTGATGGAAGTTATAATCCAAAATATCTGGAGGCCACCAGTTCTAAGAAGGCTGCTCTAGCCCTAGGCAGGTATCACAAAACTGAAAGGGTGCCATGTGTTCTCATTTACCACTGAAAGTGCTCCATTTGAAGGGCTGCCAGAGGACTGTCCACTATTTTGAAGCCATCCTCTATTTGAAGGACTCTCCAGTCTAAATCCAGTAGATAGATAAAGCACCATCAGGAGGAAGAGGGCCTTGAAGTTGCCCATCAACAGCACATGGACAGTAGATAGACCAAGGCGCACAGGTCACTTGTCACAGGCTTCCCTATTGAAATAAATTGTATAGTATTTCTATATTACATTGTCATAATAATTTCTAAATGTGCATCTGTACATATAAATTACTGATGCACATCATCTTCTCTTTTTTTGGTGATGGATGTCCTCTTTTTTGGCTATGCGTAAGTGGCCACCCTAGTGAGAATGCATGCACTGTCTATGCCACCCTGGACTGCCTTGTATTGACTGGGAAGGGCTGAAGTGAGACTGAAATTGAATTCAATTGAATGTGGTTTCACTCATCTGTGCAATCAGGGAACCTGATTGGGCAGGGCTCCTGAGGACTGTGATTATTTCAACGCTAATTATGGAGTTGAATCACCATGGAACACTGGTTGTTGAGCAAGATACTCTGCCAGTGTTTGGGGACTTTGATTCCAGCTACCTGTTGAACAGGGAGCTAGTTAGTTGCTACAACTTGCAAAGGACACAGACATCCCTAAAACAGCTTCTGACATGTTCCTTCACTAAAAGTTCCTCCCAAAAGCATAGTGATCGGAAAGCATTAGGGAAGTAAGTTTCCTTTTATGCAGAGTTTCGAAAGTTCCTGGAAGGCTCAGATATTAAGGTCCGTAATGCCTTCTGAGGCACATCTGAATCCTTGGAAACAGCTTGCCGCACTTGGCACTGCTTTGGCCCCAGTCCAAATATCTCCCAAGTGGGAATATTTTCCAAATATAAGGAGCTTAGGAAGCTGCCTTATACTGAGTCAGACCATTGGTCCATCTAGCCCTGTGTTGTCCACACTGAATGGCTGCTGGTAGTGGGAACTAGAGACCAAATTGCCAATATCCGCTGGATAATGGAGAAAGCCAGGGAGTTCCAGAAAAACATCTATTTCTGTTTTATTGACTATTCTAAAGCCTTTGACTGTGTGGATCATAACAAACTGTGGCAAGTTCTTGGTGGTATGGGGATACCAAGTCATCTTGTCTGCCTCCTGAGGAATCTGTATAACGAACAAGTAGCAACGGTAAGAACAGACCACGGAACAACGGACTGGTTTAAGATTGGGAAAGGAGTACGGCAGGGCTGTATACTCTCACCTTACCTATTCAACTTGTATGCAGAACACATCATGCGACGTGCTGGGCTTGAGGAATCCAAGGCTGGAGTTAAAATCGCAGGAAGAAACATTAACAATCTCAGATATGCAGATGACACCACTTTGATGGCTGAAAGCGAGGAGGAGCTGAGGAGCCTTATGACAAAGGTGAAAGAAGAAAGTGCAAAAGCTGGGTTGCAGTTAAACCTCAAAAAAACCAAGATTATGGCAACCAGCTTGATTGATAACTGGCAAATAGAGGGAGAAAACGTGGAGGCAGTGACAGACTTTGTATTTCTGGGTGCAAAGATTACTGCAGACGCTGACTGCAGCCAGGAAATCAGAAGACGCTTACTTCTTGGGAGGAGAGCAATGACAAATCTTGATAAAATAGTTAAGAGCAGAGACACCACACTGACAACAAAGGTCCGCATAGTTAAAGCAATGGTATTCCCCGTAGTAACCTACGGCTGCGAGAGCTGGACCATAAGGAAAGCTGAGCGAAGGAAGATAGATGCTTTTGAACTGTGGTGTTGGAGGAAAATTCTGAGAGTGCTGTGGACTGCAAGAAGATCAAACCAGTCCATACTCCAGGAAATAAAGCTGGACTGCTCACTTGAGGGAATGGCATTAAAGGCAAAACTGAAGTACTTTGGCCACGTAATGAGAAGACAGGATACCCTGGAGAAGAGGCTGATGCTAGGGAAAGTGGAAGGCAAAAGGAAGAGGGGCCAACCAAGGGCAAGATGGAGGGATGATATTCTGGAGGTGACAGACTTGACCTTGGGGGAGCTAGGGGTGGCGACGGCCGACAGAAAGCTCTGGCGTGGGCTGGTCCATGAAGTCACGAAGAGTCGGAAGCGACTGAACGAATAAACAACAAAGTAGCTCTCCAGGGTTTTAGCCTTACCTGGAGATGCCAGGGCTTGAACCTGGAGCCTTCAGCATGCAAAGCAGGCACTCTGCCTTGGAGCCACAGTCCTTATTCATGCCTTAACCAATGCATATGTACAGCCCTAGATTTTAGCTCAATACCTGACAACAATTTGTTTGCTATGAAACACTGATTTCTTTTTCTTTACAATATATCTTTATCTGCATAGGTCAAGAAAGAAGTATAAATCAGCAGTCCCATTTCTGCTACATAAATGCTGTTCCAATTACTTAAGAGCAATAGAGTGCCCCTACTACTGTCAATATTTCACACACATTGTGGTCAGGACCTACAATTGTAAAACGAGCACTGAGTTATGGATTTGTGCTTCTTGAAGAGCAAGGGCATTTATTTTGGAACTGCTAGCTGTGTGATCCCAAAGTGGACACATGCCATGAAATCCTATTCACACTTCAGTGTGAGTAAACCTCATTGAAAATGGTGGGACTTAATTTTGAGTAAACCTGTAGAGGGTTTACCTGTGTATGCCGCTCTGAGATCTTAATGATATAGGGCAGGATATAAATGTTTTAAATAAATAATAAATAGGATTGCACTCTGAATTATTTTCCCATAAGCACATTAATGAACAGGGGGGAAAACACGAAGGCTAAGCCTTACTGGAGTAATTTACTTAACCCAAAATCAGCACCCCATTTGGCCTACTGAATGAAAGAGTGAGAGTGGGTCATAACCAAGCCAAAATTAGTAGGGGTGTGCACGGACCCCCCACTCCACTTCTCTTCCAGATCCATGATTTGTGGATCAGGCCATTTCGCTCTGCCCCCGCTCCGCCTATGTCCGCTCCGCTCCGCTGTGGAGCTCTGGATCCGGATCGGAGCTCCGTTTCCCCACATAGGCTTGCATTAAGCTAAAAAAGTATACAACTTTTTTTCTGTTAAAGTTAGAATCCTCAAGTTTGGCACCATGACACCTCATGGATGTATACACACGCATGCCAAGACTCAAGGCAATGCCATCATCCCCTGATTTTTGGGGAATTTATGAAAATCGGGCACCCCATTCACACCCCTTTCAATAGCTCTGTCAATTTGCACGTTAAAAACCTCAAACTCACCACCATGATAGCTTATCCAGGGATACACATGCACGCCCAGACTCAAGACAGTCCCATCATCCCCTGATTTTTGGGGAATTTATGAAAATCGTGCACCCCATTCACACCCCTTTCAATAGCTCTGTCAATTTGCACGTTAAAAACCTCAAACTCACCACCATGATAGCTTATCCAGGGATACACATGCCTGTCAAGACTCAAGGCAGTCCCATCATCCCCTGATTTTTGGGGAATTTATGAAAATCGTGCACCCCATTCACACCCCTTTCGATAGCTCCATCAATTTGCATGTTAAAAACCTCAAACTTGCCACCATGATAGCTTATCCAGGGATACACATGCACGCCAAGACTCAAGGCAGTCCCATCATCCCCTGATTTTTGGGGAATTTATGAAAATCGGGCACCCCATTTGCAGACGTGGACTGTTCTCTGACATTTGGACAGATAAAAAAAGGGAAGTGGGCACACTCACAGATGCCATCTAGACCCACAATCATGCCAAGGTACAAGGCAATCCCATCATCCCCTGATTTTTGGCGGAGCTTAAAGCTGCAGACAGCTCAATGGGGCCATTTCAAAGGAAATCCCAAGATGCCATGAATTGGGGAGTAGAGATCAACCAAAATATGAATCTTCTTCCACACTTGAAAAATGGATTTGGAACTTCCAAAAGTCTAATTGAGCGCAGGAAGGACTTCTCCCCTGAGTCAAAGCCAGACACAAACCATCCCTGCGAGGCGGGCAGGGAAGGAGTGAGGGAAGGCAGGCAGGCAGGCAGAAGACATTTCTGGGGGCATAAGGAAGTGAGCCAAGGATAAGCCAGTAATGTATATAAAATGGAATAAATAAATAAATAAATAAATAAATAAACAAAGGAGGGGTGGAATTAAAAGCAGCAGTGTTGCTGAATAAACAACAAGAAGAACTTTTAAAAAAAGGCTCTATCTGTCTTTTACCAGTAATAGGGGGACGTGCCCAAAGGGGGAATCATTTGCCAATTTGACTGGTCCTGTCTAGGTACTAGTCTTTTAAGAAGCAAACACTCACTTCAACTCATGATAGGCATTGCTCCACTGGGTTACTCTTTGGAGGGCTCTGATGGCCCTCCAAGTACAGGAGAGTGCACTGGGCACGTCCACATGCCCTAGGGGAGCTCATGCCCTTGCACCACATCTATTCAGTTGTTCCCCAAAGTTAGGGTGGGTAGCAGTGCTGTGTTTTTTCTATCTCTTATTATTGGCTTAGTATATGATTTCAGGTTGTGTTTGTGCATTTGGTGGGGCTACTGTTTTAAAAAACACTGGGAAAAGTCCGTTCAGACTAAGAAAGAGAAGTTCCCAGAATCCCAAGTTACCTGTTTTGCCTATCCCCTCCTCCAACTTTGGGATCATGTGATTATGACCAGGAGTTGACTCTGCCCCTCAGCCCTTCGAAAAAGGTATTTTCCTGCTGTTTTACCCGATTTTTCCAAAAATTCTAGCAAGCGAACCGCAGCACGCAGAGAGCTGAGAGTAGGCTCAAAATGACCCCCAGCCACGACTCTCTAAGCACAAGAAGTTTCAGAAAGATAGCTTAAAAAACAACACAGTTATCCCCTATTCTTTTCCGCAATGCAATCCTTTGAGTGAAATTTTTCAAAATGGCGATTGGATCGGTCCGCGAAAAGAGAAGCGCTCCGCTTTTAAGAGCAGATCCTGCTGCCTCACCCAGGACTCAGCTGCAGTACATTACAGCTCTCTGGTCAGATCCCTACTCATGAAGAGCCCCCTTCCTCCCAAGTAGACCTCTACTGCATCCTGACCCCTCATCATGGTTCCCTGAGTTGGGCCTACCTCCTGTGGCACTCCCTGGACTTGAGGGGTGCTCAGCCCCTTCCTCTGAGACACAGTTCCCCTCTTTCTGAGCATCTGGGACCTTAGCAGACTTCTCCATGGACTCAAGCCCCTGTTGCCGTGTGGGCTCCGGCAGGAACTGGGCAGCATCCTCTGTTGGGCCCTTTAACTCCTCTTCCTTAGAAGAGGGTTCCAACAGGAGCATGACCCCTCCCTCAAATGTCACCTGCAGCAGCTACTCCAACAGGCTGTAGAGAGGGAGATGATATGGAGTCCATCAGCCCTGCTGAAAGATTTAATCCCCTTTCCCCTCCCTGTTCCTTTTACTTTGCAAATTATGTCTTTTTAGATTGTAAGTATGCAGGCAGGACTGTCTTTTTCTGATTATTTGTAACCTGCTCATGGTGATGTTTTGGCAGAGGAGCGGGATAGAATAACTTTAAAGAAAGAACAAAATTCCCAGCACACCATCAGTCACTACTTAAGGTGACCATATGAAAAGGAGGACAGGGCTCCTGTATCTTTAACAATTGCATAGAAAAAGAAATTTCAGCAGGTGTCATTTGTATATATGGGGAATCTGGGGAAATTTCCTCTTCATCACACCAGTTAAAGCTGCAAGTGCCCTTCCCTCTTTTAAATCTGGTCACTCTCGTATAGCTCCTGCAGCTTTAACTGTTGTGATGAAGAGGGGATTTCACCAGGTTCTCCATATATTCAAATGACACCTGCTTAAATTCCCTTTTCTAGGCAACTGTTAAAGAGACAGGAGCCCTGTCCTGCTTTTCATAGGGTCACCCTAGAAATGAGGGGCAACAATAAGCAAAAGTCCAGCATGACATGAACTGGAAAAATGGTCAGACTGTGCTGGGTAACAATGCTGAGCACTGACTTGATACTGTGCACAATATCAACCTGACTAGCAGTTTGACAGTTAACAATGATCAGGGCCAGCATCAAGGATAGGCATGGTTGGGCAGCAACCAAGGGCATGTCTACACCTAAGGGATGTAGTGGGAGGGAGGGGGGAGGATCATGGACTTACCTGCTTCTGTGATCCTCCCCCAGTGTCCACACAGCTGTGCGATGTCCCAGAAGGGAAGAGGGACATTGTGGGCACCTTTTTTTAAAATGAGGAGCCCCCCACACATGGCAAAAAAGTAAGTAAGAATTCCCAAACCTGCCTAACTCTGCACCCAACAACCCTCCTGCTATCCCAGGGATTGCAAAATTGCTGTCGCTACCCCCCCCCCATGGGCACAGAGCCCCCTATGCAGCTCCATGCCCGTTTGAGGACCCAGGAGGCCATGGCACACCAGCCATGGTCCTTGGGGTTGTCCCGGGACCATGGAAAAACCAGGAAATCCCCAGTTTCAATTATCCCGGGGGAAGTCTGTGGTCATCCCTGGTTGATCCCGGAATCCCTTGTGCATCATTTGGATGCACAGGGATGGCCTAGAGAAGACCCTGGGATAAATGAATCACGTAGACATGCCTAGAGTGACCATATGAAAAGGAGGACAGGGCTCCCGTCCCGTATCTTTAACAGTCGCCTAGAAAAGGGAATTTCAGCAGATGTCATTTGTATATATTGAGAACCTGGTGAAATTCCCTCTTCATCACCACAGTTAAAGCTGCAGGAGCTATACTTGAGTGACCAGATTTAAAAGAGGGCAGGGCACCTGCAGCTTTAACTGCTGTGATGAAGAGGAAATTTCACCAGGTTTCCCATATATATAAATGACACCTGCTGAACTTTCCTTTTCAATTCAACAGTTAAAGAAACAGGAGCCCTGTCCTCCTTCTCATACGGTCACCCTAGATATGCCTCAAGGGTCCACAGCCCATCAGGGGTCTGCTGAGCAGAGGCCCTGGAGTTGTTCCTCCTCTTCACCACTGCAACCTACCTGTTCACCACATGCCTCTAGCTCTGGCCCAGACAATGGTGGTAATGAGAAGCAGGGGGAGCAGATGCCATGGCCTACTTGCTCCCTGGCTCTCTGCCGGTCATGCAAGTAAGAAGTAGCAATGAAGAGAAAGAGGATATGGAGCAATAGCCACTGTTGACAATGGCAGTGAGGAGGTCACTGAGGAAGGGGTCTCATTATGGGCATCTTTTCCAAAGGCCCTCAAAAGCCTGGAGCCAACATTGACAATGCTAAGCAACAGCTCAGACCCATCCCAATATTAAACCAGTCAGCACTTTGAACACGTGATGTTACACTAAACATATGCTAAATCCTCCCTTTGCCAAAACGATTTGTCATCATTGTGAGGTGCATGACTCAACTGTACAGTGTCCCATTTAGGTAAGGCTGAAATAATAGGGGAAGCTTTGCACATTACCACCTTGTTAGGTCTGGGAGAGAAAGCAAAAAAAATAAATTCCCATCGCAAACACAGAATTCATGCAAAGATAAATGGAAAATAAAATAAAATATATAGTTGCAGCTCTGCTATGCAGCAAACTGAAAAGGGTCATGGCTTTCAGATCATTTAATTGGAGAACTTAAGACATAAGCATGTAAATTTGACTCAGTGTGACTACATTTTCTGCACTGTCGTGTTTTATTAGCACAGAAATGTTCAGCGCTCTGACATCTGAAGAAGACCACAAAGACCCTTCATGGAGATGATAATGAGAATAGGTTACATTTGTACCGATTTCCACATTCTCATTACAAGCTTTTTAATGAGAAGGGATTAATTTTCTGCCATCTTCCATTCTCATTACAACTCAGTCATGAGAATGAGGTATCAGGAGTTTAATGCTTAATTTATATTCAATGAATCTTTGTAGTGAGTTACATTCCTTTGACCTTTTCAATATTTCATACTTTGATTGGGTGGTCATTCAGTTCTTGCCTTGTTTTTAGCCTTTATTAGAGTAACCTATGAGTTTTGGGGGGAAATAGTTCGGCAATGCAATGGAAATTGAGAATACCAGCTTAAACTCTGAGTTGGAAAAAAGGACAACAATAATAAAAACCCATCATTTATAAAGTGCATTTCAATGGCATAGTCTATTTCTGCACCCATAAGGCAGTAGTGAGCCTTTCTTTGCTTGGCTGACGGCTCTTGGCTGGATGCACACAGTGCTGAGAATAAGAGCAAAACATGGGAGTAAAAACTCTCCTGAAGATCAGCAAGGTGTGTGTGAATCTCTGGGTGGTTCTTTGGAGTTTGGTTTTTTTCCAGTATCAGAGGCAGTAAGTCTATATACACCAGTGCTGGGGAACATTCATGGGAGGGTACTGTTGCACCTATGTCCTACATGTGGGTCCCTGGCCAATGGCTGGTTGGCCACTGTGTGAACAGAGTGCTGGACTAGATGGAACCATGGTCTGATCCAGCCTGGCGCGTCTTATGTTCTTACTTTTTTACTTACATTTTTAAGCAGCCATCTGTTGTTTAAAAAACTTGATGTGGAGCTTGGCAGCCATGTTGCTATGGTGGCCATGTATCCTATTCAACAGAGGACAGTCCTCTGTTCAAAGAGCTACAGAGGAGAGTCCTCTATTTAAAGGGCTGGCCAGTTCAAGTCCAGTATAAAGATCAAGAACCATCAGAAGGGAGATTAGCAGGAGATTAGATTGTAAGCCTATGCGGCAGGGTCTTGCTATTTACTGTTTTACTCTGTACAGCACCATGTACATTGATGGTGCTATATAAATAAATAATAATAATAATAATAATTTGAAGTTGCCCACAAACAGTGCCTGGACAGCAGCCAGGGCACCTGATCACCGTCTTCCTCACTATGGTGGGATGTACTGTGATTCTATTTAAATTATAATAATGATTTCTACATTTGTGTTTGTGTGTTAGCATATGCAGTCTTATGCAAATCGATGTTTTCTTGTTTTGTGATGCATTCCCCACCACACACTTTTTTTCTCTTTTTTTTGGGGAGATTCCTATGTGGCCATCCTGTGCATTGCCATTCCTATGCCAAAGGACAGAATACCACGTGGGGACTACGCTATGTTATCATGTAGTAAGTGATCTTACTCATTTATCCAGCATCTTCTCTGATTAGTCTAATACACACATGAAGGTGATACTGGGATTATTTGATGTTGTTATTTGGGGGGATAAGTGAGGGACATTTTGCTTTTGAAAGCATTTTTCATCTTTTCGGCATGTACATGGCATTGAAAGTCCTATATGGTAATTCAAAGCCAATTTGAAGGAGAAAAAATCCATACTGGGGGACACTTGGAGAAGATTGTTGAAAGGGTATCTCATCCTGCAGAGCAGCATTTTGGCTCCATAGCCTCCTGGAGGACTTCCTTACTTACATTTTAGGGCCATTTTGGAAGGTGTCCTATACACTCCATCTGGGTTGTGTGAGAGAATGTCTCCCAGATGATTTGCTGACTTCCATATTTATACAGTTTCCACCTGTGATATGCAGCCGGTAGCTGGAAGTGAAATATTTTGGCATGACCCAATACTAAGCTCTCGAACAAATATGGCATAGTGTTGCCACAATAGGCAGAATAAACGCTACACCCATTCGGAATCCCTGTGAGGAAGGAAAATGTAAACTGCTTGAGCCAATCGAACAGGAGGCCTGGCAAAAATTCCTTCCGAGTCTTGCCAGTCAAAGTCCAGAGCAATCCCCACAGTATTACCTCATTATGTATAAAAGAGATGGGGAATCTTTTTTCACCGGAGGGCCACATTGTCTTGTGATTAACTTTTCAGGGCCAAATGCCAACAATGCCCCCACAAAAGTGGGTGGAGCCAAATCAGAAGTCAGTGAGGTTAAAGGTGTGGAGTTCCTTCTCTCTCTCTCTCATACACAGACACATACATTCACATCCCTACACGCACACATCCATCCTCACACACGTAACACACCTATTATTATTTTTTACATGAACACCCATTCTCACACATCACACAGATCACACATATTCGAAAGACATACTGAGATAACCCCAAGTAGCCATTAGGCTGGGGTGGAACTACCTTTCATTGGCACCAATAGGAGACTTTTTTCAAGCCCATTGCAGTATGGGATTAGGATTGGGAGGCCACAGTGGAGGGAGAAGGGACTTTTCCCTCCCAAGCAGCAAAGCCCAAAAGTACTCTCACTCATCAGCCACACTGCCGTTAGGCAACAAAAAGCCTCTCATTGGTTCTAAGAGACAGCTTTTAAAACCCCTAATTGCTGAAAGCAGCTGGGGCACGTGGGGGGGGGAGGGGAGAAGGGAAGGCTGCAGGTCATTTGGGGAGGCCTCACTCGCCATGTGGGGTGTGTTTAATCAGTTCCCAACCCCTGGTGTATAACCAGACAGTCCTCAACATTGTGTGAGCAGAAGGTTGTGATTCATTTGAACTACTGGCTCTGTCAAGACGAGGGTGACCATATGAAAAAGAGGACAGGGCTCCTGTATCTTTAACAGTTGCATAGAAAAGGGAATTTCAGCAGGTGTCATTTGTATATATGGGGAACCTGGTGAAATTTCCTCTTCATCACAACAGTTAAAGTTGCCCTCTTTTAAATCTGGTCACTCTAGTATAGCTCCTGCAGCTTTAACTGTGGTGTTGAAGAGGGAATTTCCCCAGGTTCCCCATATATACAAATGACACCTGCTGAAATTCCCTTTTCTATGCAACTGTTAAAGATACAGGAGCCCTGTCCTCCTTCTCATGTGGTCACCCTAGTCAAGACTTCACCTCCATTATATATATGGGTGAAATGGACACAGATTGTCCATTTCACCCTGACTGACCCCCCCCCCCCCGCTTCCTCCGCTGCCCGCCATACCCAATGATATCACTGTGTGATGGTGGTGGTAGTAAATAGAGATGGAATGACCCCCACCTTTCCACTTCCTGAGAGTCATACATCCAGGCAAGAACAGTGTGCTATAGAGTCCATCATCTGGTCAAGCAATGCCACCTTTAGGTCCCTCTATTTCCTGCTCTGAATGGAAGGACCTGTCAAAGCACAGCAATAACTATGTTGGAGACTGAACAAAGCAGAAAGTAAATAAAACAAGAAATCTAAACACTTTTCTAATTTTTATAGAGATTTCTCAATGTTGAAAATATGTGTTTTTAAAGGTTTTATGAACATGTTTACTCAGTTCGGGTAATCATCTTTGTTAAATTTACCTTTTGCTTTCATTAAAATAATGAAAGTGTGCCAAATAAAATCAAATGAAAATTGATTTGTAAGTTCAAATATACTTGATGTGCAATAGTTCTGTGTATATAATAATCTGGACATACTATCCATTGCTTAATTGTTAATCTTCAGAACTGCTTTAAACAATCAATTGGAATTAATTTGCCATGCAAAGCATTCCTATTAAAAGTAGATTAAATACATTTTGAGATCTATCATTTAAAGTGTTACTCAGATAATGATTTCTTCGTTCCCCCAATGGAACACTTATTAATGCTGCTGATTTTTGTCTTTGGTTCAGGGAACCATTTCCCATTTCAGGGAAACAGCAGTCTGCACACACAATATAGACTACATATGAAATGTAATTTTGATATAATTTAAAACTGAAATGGTGATCCCAGGAGAGTATCCCAGGAGACTATCGAGGTCGCTCCTACCGTGCCACATGTCATTCACCTACTGCCGCAGTGATCCAGGGATGACCAGTCCAAGGAGGAACAGACCCTCCCCATGACACACACTGCAAGTGATCCCGCTGTCAAATTGCTTTTACCATCAAGGCGATTCTCCTGAGGTTTGCTGGTTAAAATATCTCGGGATGGGGTGGGTGGGCTTTGTCAAATGCTTTGCTGAAATTAAGATAAAATAATTGCTCTGAAAACAAACATATACTTTGTTTTTCTTTGATGCATCAGGCACCAACTGAGAAGATACGCTCCCTTTGGGAGCAAGAGAAGAGGGAAGGCCTCTTCTAAAAGAAATATAAGTGATCATTTTTGAACCCATTTATTTATTTTTACAAATCTGTTGCCTAGTTAATTGGTAGCACCTTCGTAATGGATAAAATAACCTTTTGATATGTTAAAAAGGTGCTACCAATTAACCAGACAACATATCCATCACACACACACACACAGCATCATCAGGCCGGTGGATTTTTTGTGTTTTCCTACCATCGCTATAGCCTCCTGCTGCTGTCCCACAACAGCAATCGTCTCTTTACAAGGGAAGAAAATGAAAAAGCAGCAATGACCACATGGACGATTCAGGGGCCATTTATATTGCACTGCTTTTCCTGCAAACAGCAGGAATTGGCAGCACACTCCATTGTTGTTGTTTCTTTTTCTTTTTAAAGACAGCTTAAAAGGGGTCTATTTTGTGATGCAAACATGCGCAGGAGGAGCAGGAGGCATGTGGGAGGCAGACAATGTCATCTAAAGGATGCACAAACGTCTGTAAGTGGGCAGTAGCGAGTGTGCAATAAAACACCCATCTGACGATGCTCATAAATCAATGTATATACCATATTTAAAGATATCTCTAATAGATAATCAACTAACTGGAAGCTTATATGCCTCTGCTTAGAAGTAAGTCTTATTGAATTCAAGGGGATTTACTCCTAAGTAAGTGTGTACAGATTGCAGCATGTATATGTTGCAGTTCTAGAAGCAAGAGATTACTGTGAAATTTAAAATGAAAGATGTATATTCTAAACAACAAGAGCTCAACCAGTCAAAGATAAGCACTTGTAAGTCCTAAAGTTTAGCACAAGCTTTGCACTCCCACTTAAATCAATGAGATTTGTTGTTGCTTAACTTTGGTTGTGTTGTTCGCTTTCTTTATGGAAACCTGGGAGACCAAAAAGCTAGACACATCATTTACCAATCCCTGAAACATCAAGAGAAAAAGTTGCAAACCATATACTATGAGAAACTTATTCTGCATCTGCCCTCAATGATTTTATCTATGTTTTCCTCCCCAGGGATGGCATGTATCTTTTTACGAAGGGGCAGGAGACAGTGGGTATATACAACAGAATGCTTTGCAGCCAAACAACTTGGATAAGCTGATTCTCAGTGACATAGCTTTTAAATCACATGTACTGTAAATGGGGAATCTATACAATTGTCAATAGCTCTGGAAAGCTCATTTGTCATCACGGGGAAATTTGGAATACGATTAGCCAAAGTGTTGACAGTACGAAGGAAGTATCAGCTTGCAGAGGTCATATTTGGGAGGAATCCAATCTGACACCTGAAATGCCTATCAAAGTGAGCTCCAATAGCTCCAGACATCAATTTGGATTCACAGGCCCACTCTATTTATTTGTTCCTGCTAATGTATCTTCAGGTTTGATAGACACTTAATTTGAATCTATGCACAAGTTTCAAACATGTCACCACTGATTATTTTGAGTCCTAACAGAAAAAATATGTTTTCTGTTTATCTGGCTCATTAAAAAGTCACATTTAGCAATGTTTCATTTGCTAAATTTACAAGTGCGCACATTTGCATAAAAATTACTAATCCCCTTTGCCAGTCAAACTTGATTCACAGATGTAGAAAATTAATCAAACACAGGATAGCCAAATTTCACTTTAGCTGAACCGGCAACATGATGTGGGAAATGAATGAAATAGGGGGGTGGGTTTTCCAATGGGCCACTGCGATCTTGAAATACACACCTGCTTCTTCTAAGTAGATTTGCCAGACTACAATACTAAGTATTAGGGGCATGAGAAAGAGCAGGTGTATTAGACATGAAGCAGAACCAAGTGTGGTCTTGAGGTGGTAGACTAGACAATAACATTTCTGACTCCAGATGGCCAGTACCACTTATGAAAGGCCTCCCTATGTTCAAACAATAGCAACATTTCTTTGTAAGAAGTAAAGTGTGTCATCAGGGAAGAAGGTTTTAACCCAGCTGTCTCCCTACTGGGCTAGTTGCCCACCCCTTAATTATTTAAATGTATGAATTGCTTTTCAGCCCCAGTGGCCCTCAACAATAAGCCCAAGCAGGGCCGGTGCTACCATAGAGGCCACTCAGGCAGCCGCCTAGAGCACCAAGCTAAGAGGGGCGCTGCACAGCGCAGCACTCACGTGCATTCTTGGCTGTGAGCCGGCCCACCCGGCCCGAGGAGTCAGCTGGGCCTGGGTGGGTGAGATGGCGCCCCGCGACCACCCAGCTAAAGCAAAGTTAGGGACGCTGGGCTGGGGTGGCAGCTCCATGTTCGGACTTCCACCTGGAAGCCACCCTCCCAGAGCCACTCTAGCTGCTTGGAAGCCGTTCTCCCAGAGCTGGGAGGCCGCCGCCTGAAAAAGAAGAAAAAGCACGTGGCGAGCTCGACCCTGGCCCAAGCCAGCCTCTGCCTTACTCCCGAGGAAAGGGCACCGGGTCGCCTCGCCTCTCTCCTCAAACAGGCCGCGATGTCCAGGCAGGCGGGCAAGCGGGACTCCCTCTCCCTTCCCCCAGGAAAGCTAGGGACTTGTGGACTCCTCGCAAGGCAAACTCTCCTGCTTCCTGATCCTGCGTGCGTGCATCCGAGAAAGCGTTGCACCAGGAGGCACCAGTGTGGCGTGATCCGCCTATGCCTCCTTACTCGGAAGCCTTATTCCCCCCGAGTAAACGTGCGGAGGGGATCGGGACACCAGGCTGCATAGCAGGTTGCGTTCACACGGAAGTAAGTCCTGATGAATTCCAGACGGCTCAGTCCCAAATCGAAGTGAGCCAGTCCCAGCTCTCCACTCGGCGCAGACGGTCGGACTGCCATGCAATTTTTTGGGGGTGCAAGTAGTTCACCTTGCCTAGAGCACAAAATAGTCTGGCACCGGCCCTGAGCTCAAGGTAAAAGAAGTCATAAAATACGAAAGACAATGACTGGATTTGCACCAGAACACCGTGGGTTGCTGTTGAAGCCTAGATTATCATGTTATTTGAACACAGCACACTTTCTGCAATGCGGATTGTTAAGCACCCTGAATAATCCACCAACAAACCATGGGTTCTTAAGGTGGTTTGTTCTAGAAAAAGACCCCTTCCCACCCTGCTGGTACAGCTAGGGCGGGAGCAGGCTGTTGTGGATGGGGAGGGGGAGGAAATGACGAGCTGCACATTCGCATGTGGGCTGCGTCGCCCGGGCGGGGCTCTGCTATAGTAGCGAGCCACGCACATTTACCCGGCCTCTTTCAAACTTCTTGCCCCCACCCTCCCACCCTTCCTCTAGTATGGGATTAGCTAGCCACCTCCTTTGGAGAGGGGGGCTGAGTAGGAATTTTACCTGCAACATATTGGGTGAGGTGTACAAGTTTTTCGCCTACTCCATACAGGATTTTAGTTTTATTTATTTATTTATTTATTTATTTATTTATTTATTTATTATATTTATATACCACTCCCCATTGAAAAATTTCGGAGCGGTGTACAAGGTAAAATGAAAATAAAAACAGAATAAAAACAGTTAAAACAAAATTTTAAAGAAGCAATAACAGTAATCCAAGGCTGCATGTTAAAGAAAGGCTTCTTAGAATAAAGATGTTTTCAGGAGGCACCGAAAGGAGTACAAGGTTGGTGCCTGCCTGACCTCCAGAGACAGGGAGTTCCACAGGAGGGGCGCCACCACGCTGAAGGCTCTTCCCCTGGTGGATTCCAATCGGAGGATGGATCTATGTGGAACCACCAGGAGCAGGTCCTCGGATGACCTCAGTGATAAAGGTGGCTAAATAGGTTGATTTATTGCCAGGCTTATGCAGGAATCTGGGTATATCAGTTGAGGTTGGTGAGCGCTCATCAGGCACCTCATGGAGATTGCCAGGTTTGGAAGCCTGGTCCTCAGGTGGCTCTTGACCCAGGATATGGCTTGCCATTGGGAACTTCACTGTTTCACTTACTTGGGGTTTGGTGGCCCCAGGTGGGAGTCACATGTTGAGGTTTTCCCCGAGCACTCACGTGATGCTTAAGAAAGGAACTGGATTCTATCCGACTCCTGGCTTGGCCAAATGGCTCGCCCTTTATGCAGGCTAGTTGCCTGAGATAGGATGCTTGGATTCCCACACTCTCACATGCAGATCAAAGATTGGGTGAGTTACCATGTTAATAAAAGAGGCCCTAGTTATACCCAAGCTCTGTCATTATTTCCTTGTGTCTCCCTCTATCCGCAATAAGCTACACTGCATGGTTAACAAGCTACCCTGGCTGCATTCAGACAACACGATAACTCATAGTACAACAACCCACGATTGTGTGAACCCAGCAAATGTAGCTAGACATACAGTGGCAGCAATCCAATCCATGTCACCTTAAAAACAGGAACAAGGAAAAATATAATACTAAGAATATCTGGCACGAATTTTTTTTCCAGATTTCCTAAAAAAACACAGTGGAAGAGGTCCAGTGAATGTCTCTATGGAGGGAATTGCACAATGCAGTTGACACTACAGGAAAACAAAAACAAAAACTATTTCTAGTAGACATTCCATCTTACCTCAGATAGCAAAGGCACCATATTTTAGTGGCATGGTGGGGCGGGGGGGATTTGTGTTGGACAAACCCTTCCCAAAGGTTGTGGGGAGGGGGAAAAGGTATTTGGGTAGTGGTGGGAAGTCTTTAGTTAATTTACAGTGAAAGCCTCTTCAAGAGGCCAAGAAGCCCTCTCTTGCCACACACTTTCAAAATAGGGACAGCAATTTATTTATTTTTATTTATTTATTTATTACATTTTTATACCGCCCAATAGCCGAAGCTCTCTGGGCGGTTCACAAAAATTAAAACCATCATAAAACAACCAACAAGTTAAAAATACAAATACAAAATACAATATAAAAAAAATAAAAAAATTATTTATTTATTTATTTATTTATTTGTTATGATGTTTTAGCTTCCTTTAAGGATAAAACCCTCTCAAGGTGGATACAGGATAAAGAAAAGACAAAAATATACAAATATAACCAGGGCATGAATAAATATCCAATTAAATACTGTATAAAGAGATAGCAGCAATACAGCTAAAAACTTTTCTTTTTCCTAAAGCTTTTAAAACTTGATTTTGTTCTGACTTTATACTGTTAGTTTTACCCTACCCTGTGCCTGTTTGCTTTCTCTTCCCCTCCTTATTGTTTTATCATGGTTTTATTAGAATGTAAGCCTATGCGGCAGGGTCTCGCTATTTACTGTTTTACTCTGTACAGCACCATGTACATTGATGGTGCTATATAAATAAATAAATAATAATAATAATAATAATAATAATAATAATAATAATAATAATAACTTGCAGCCTACACAGTTTTAGAAAGGCTGGGGAAAACAAGTGTGTCCTCAGGGCCTTTCAAAAGACCTTCCAAGAAATGTCCCTCAAAATGATGGTACATGATCACATAAGCATTGTTTCCAGAAGCTGTTTGGTTGCACCCTGTATTAAGTGGGGGTGGGGTAGACTTGATGATCCCTGATATCTATTCAAGCTCTTTAATTCTGTGATTCTTTCTGCACAATAACCTTGTCAGGACCAAGCTGGGGTTGTGGACAGCCACACCGGAATCCAGAGTTGGGGGGAGTGCTGTTTCTTCCCATGCCACCGTCTCCTCTTCTGTAATACAGGGCTTCTGACATTATGGAGCGGATCCAAGAGAGGCCCTGAAAGATACTGACTTCCCCAAAAGTCACTGAGCTTTACAGCTCATTAGCCAGAGATCTGAACCTAGACCTTACAAGTCCAACACTCTTTCCACTGCACTATGGGTGGACAACATCTAGTCTACTGGCTGTATGTGCTCCACATGAACCTTTCTCCAAACAAAGTTTCCACCAAATTTTCTGCTGTGGTAGTGTTTCTCAGCTGAAGAATGGAGTAAAAATGAATAAATATTTCCTTGCAAGTGTGGGGTATGATTCTAGACAGAGGCAGGAAATTGCTGCTGCTGTTTCCACCACCACCACCCTACGGCCACCAGGTACGTTTTAGAGAAGGGAAGGGGAAAGGGTGGTAGATAAAAGAGGGGATGTTGGCTGGCAATGGTGGTAATACAGTAGGTGAGTCACAGGACAAGTCAATATGTGCCCAGGCTCAAATATGGAAGGATCTCATCTCATCTCATATGGATGTAAGCCATTTTACAGGTGGAGCTCAGAATACGAACTCCCCCAATTTGGCTTTCACTAGTGTTTTTCTGGTCAGTTGGCAACCCTAATGGTCAGAGGGTGGGCCTCAATGCCCAGTATCAATTGTTGCTCCTCCCCATGATGAGCAGAGGCAGAACAGATTATATGACATGGAAGAAATCCTGCAGGTTTGCTGGTCATAATTTCTGTGGTTTGCAGTATTTGTGTTGGCACGAAACAGATTTTAAATCTTTTAAAAAATCTTTAAAAATAACAGAATGATGCGCTGATGTGTGTATACTTTCAATCTAAAGTATTCAGAGGTCTGCACATAATTCTGTTGTTATTATTTTTCTCCTTGGAAAAACACAATAAAACAAACCATGTATCTGAGAGGAAACTTATTTTGAGCTGTGCAATCTATTCCTTGTTTTGAAAGGAACCTCAATTTGTAAATTGTAAACTGAAAGATTGGAATGGGATAACATTGATACCTTTTTTTTCTGCTTGACTGCACATTCCATTTACATTACTCAGATATCTTTCAGTTAACAATGGCATAATACTGTCTGCTTGGGAAAATGCTAAACAGGCACTTGAGAGCTTCAAAGTAATGAATAGAGACTATGATCAAACAGTCACGGTAATCCCTTTAATACTGGGAATAACTGTGTTTCTTGGGAACTTTTTTTTATTATTATTAGCACCAGTAAATGTAGGGTCATGAAGTAGGGGGCATGGAAAGATCTGGGATTTGCCCGAAATGAAGTGGGTATCTTCTAAAGCGGTCTGAAGCAAATCAGACTGTTTTCCCAGAGCATCAGGACTAATTCAGACATTTTGGGCCTTGCTAGACCTACCTTTGAATCCGGCCTTCAGGCGTGGCGAGCCCGTGCTACAATTCGCACGGGCCATCACGCCTATCCAGACATCAGATGCAACGGGGAAAGGAAAGCCCCGTCGCATCCTGCATTTTTAAAAAACAGTTAAAGGGGCTATGTGCGCAGGAGCGCACCAATGAAAAGGTAAGTGGGTTTTTTTAAAAAATAAAGGGTTCCCTGCTCCCCCTGCCCCCGATTCCCCCCCGCTCGCTCAATCCCCCGCTCACCCCTCACTCACCCATCCACTCACCCATCCGCTCGCCATGTCCGATGCCCCCTCCTCCACCACCCCGGCTGCGATCTCCCCACCCTGGCTCCACTCTTCCCCCCCATCTCTCCTGCTGGGTCCGCTCTTTTCCCCCTGGCCCCCATCACTCTTCCCCCCTGCAATTCCCTTGCCCCCGGCCCGATGGGCACAGCTTCTCCCAGCTACTTGCGAGTAAGCGAGCAGCCGGGAAAAGCTGCAGAACCAGCTAGACTTTCCGCAGTCCTGGACTCAGTCTGGAGCTGCGGAAAAACTGGGCCACAAGTGGATCCGGTTATCCTGGGTCAAGGGAGGGTTTAACCCGGCCTGACCCCGGGATCCCCTGTGTGTCATCTGCACACACAGCAGGGAGCCCGGGCCTGGAGAGCAGGGGGAGAGCGGGGAGGGGCATCAGACATTGGGGGGAATCGGGGGCAGGGGGGAGTGGGGAACCCCCTTTTTTTAAAAGACCTACCTCTTTGTTGGTGCGCTCCTGCGCACATGGCCCCTTTAACTTATATATAAAAAATGCAGGACGTGAGGGGGCTTTCCTTTCCCCGTTGCGTCTGACGTCTGAATAGGTGCGACGGCCCATGCTAATTGTAGCACGGGCTCACCACGCCTGAAGGCTGGATTACCAGCTAGGTCTAGCAAGGCCCTGAGAGCCTTCACATATGGATAGATCAAGTCATCATTTTTTGTTAGACTTCTTCAAATGCGTTTCCCAGAGAGAAAAGTGGGGGATAAAATTAAGCAGAATATGAATGCTGGATGGCAAGAGTTTTACCTGGTCATACACATGCTAATGCAGCCCTGTTGCTGAACTCTAGGCTGAAAGTCATATTTTGTAAAGAGAATGTTGTCAGCAAGTACAGCCATCAATCCCCAATCCCCCTCTTTTGTTATGCCTCTCTCTTCAATAACAAGTAATGTCTTCCAGTGTTTATGAGGCGTGATGACTGCTTTTCTTTAGATGTTATTATTACAAAACCCTCAGGTTTGGGGGAAGAAGGAGGCTAGCTCCCTCTCGCTCTTGAACCAGAAGCACAGAGCTCTTAAGTCTCAAAAGGTCTATTTTTCAGTCTTGAAACTACTTCTAAGGCCACAGCTAGACCTAAGATTTATCCTGGGATCATCCAGGGTTCACCCCTGCCTGAGCACTGGATCCCCTGTGTGTCAGCTAGATGAACAGGTTTGACCACTGGAAGATCCAGGGGTAAACCTTAGGTCTAGCTATGGCCTAAGTCTCCACTTGCTGAGCTAATTTCCCCAAAACTAGCTTGTGCATTTGTGTCTGAACAACCTCAGTAAATGTGCCATTGTGGTGTTATCCTCTTTAATGTTGTAGATTTCTTGAGTAAAAATAGCCTTACTTAGCCACAGACACTCTCTAGCCAATGTCAAAAGATTCCTCATAAGCAGGTGTAGGTCTCATTAGAACATGTGCAAGTTTGTACACGGGTCTAATGAGAGCACATCAGGTAACATCAGGGTGATGGGATCCTGCTCTTTCCTTCCAAATCCATTCAATGAGATTATGTGAAACATGAAAAGATCTACTTTTGGAAAAGAGTATGATGTACTCAGGGATATGCAACAATTTCATTTCAATTTGAAAATTATCAGAACTTGCTCCATTTATGACCCCAAATGTGAATGTGAAGGGGAACACCTTTTTCAGGGGGGGGGGGGAACTTTGCACATTCCTGAACTTGCAATCGTGTCTGAAAAATGCACATTTTAAAAAGCACATTTTGCGAAACATCTGCATTCTCACACTTCAATCAATGGGGGAGGAATGCAAACCTTTGAAAAAGGCACGTGGAAATGCACACATTTCTCATTTGAAATGTGCAGTTTCACATGCAAAAGCAAAGAAAACCAGGCGGCGAATGAAAATGGGAGCTGGGCAAACCAAGCTGCAAAACGTTGTTTGGAGAACCTTAACATGCTCGAGGATCCCTAGTTCTCCACTCCTTATCTCATATATGATTTACAAAAGAAAGAAAAAAAGGAGTGTGTTCCTTGCAAGAGGAAAATTAGGTGGGATATAAATGTAATAATAATTTTTTATTTTTTTTTTTAAAAAAGTCAGTGGACCATGCATACCTCTATGGATTTTCTGCATGCTGCAGTGATTATGGCTAAAGGTGAAAGCGGTTCCAGCAAACTAGCACTCATTAGAAACTGCAGAGATTTTACTATGGGACAAGAATTATTAAGCCACCCAATGTTCTCTATTGAGTGTGAACTGGCAAGGGAAATTGACTTTGGAGAGATAATTTATGATTTTGCAACGAAGAAGGCAGCATAGCCAGCAAGCTTTGTGGGCATGGGCAGGATTGAAAACCTCCAGTTTGGGCAATGGTGTTTGCACGCACGCACGCACGCACACACACACACACACACACACACACACACACACAAAAGCAACAACCCTGAAAATAGTTTTAGTAATTTAATTGTAACAACAACAGCAACAACAGTTTCAAAATCAAATTAGAGACTGTTCTTCCATGACTCCCAGTTCCACATATCCTTCACGTTATGTAACCAAGGGATTCAAAACGTCCAGTATCCAGCATTCCCCACCCACCCCGGAATCCAAGGGAGCTGCACATTTGTCCTACACCACTGCACCACTGAATTTGCTAGTAGCAAATGTGGCGTTTTCACTGCACTGCAGAATTTTGGCAGCAAATGGTGGCTTGGTTCATTGAAATGGGTGGTGGTGGGGAATTCAACCTTTGCTGACACACCACCAAATTCAGCTGGAAATTCAGTGGGGGTGGGGCGCATGCAGTCCACAGACTGTGTGTTGCCCACCCCGATCCAACCAAAGATGCATATTTCATCTAATATAAGCATATGCAAATCGATATGCTCTTTTAAAAGGGGATATAATAGGCAAATATTGCAGGACATCAGGGGGATCAGATGCTCCTGATGCATCTGGGCCAAACCTTGCCTATAGGCAGTATCAATAAAGCTCATTTTGTACCTAGAAGCAGTGGAGGCTGGTGGCTCTGTTTTCATTGGGGCTGTGAATCCATTCTAGGTTTCAGCAGAACCAGTCAGAACTACAAAGGGACCATTCGAGGTGCTGAAGCCTAGCCCCCAAATAGGTTCAGCACCTCAGACAGCTCTTTTAGAACCAACCTGGCTGGTTCTGACTGAAACCCCACCGAAATTGGAGCAACCAGCCTCAACTGCCTAGAAGGAACAAAGAAAAGGTCATTCCTGATGCCATTTGGGGTTGGTAATTGGCAATCCTGCATGTGGGGAACACTTTGGCTTGAGTGGCATGTCCTAATTGCGCATTGGAAAGTTCCCAGGCTGCTGCCTGACAAGCACAATGGCCTGACTGCCCACAAGTGGTGCTTAAGAATGTGTCCTGAATAGCAACAATTGTGCTCCAGGTGCATAGGAATCAATATGCCGGGGTCAGAGTGTGTAGCTCACATACCAAGTAATAGCCAAACAGTGTTACTATATAATGGTGCTTGGTTATGTGAACAACCAAGCTCATGTGGTAATAACATCTGAAGTCAGGAAGCACAGCTGAACGAGAACACCTTTTGAAGGAGAGCTCATTTGCACTCTCCGTCATTTTTATATCAATACAGCTTCAAGTGCCTTCGCTGGAGAGGGGGTGTCCACAGAATGAGTATTGCCTGGCATCATGATTCTCCAGAGAGATTCACCAGTGAAGACTAGGGCAGGAAAAAAACCACTTGCTATATCCTGAGATTGTGAGATCTATTTTCCCCCTCTGAGTTCATGTCAGGCTGAGGTTTATTTAGTTTCAGATTCATAAAATTGTGCCCATTTCCAGATCACTGGCTGTATGTTTGTGTTCCCATGCCTGCTAACAATATCCTCCAGAATAATATGTTGACAAATGTCAATTGAAATGAACTTCGAAAAGAGAATGCTGTCTAGGCAAGGGGAAAAAAAAAGACAACAGGATACAGAAGGGAAATTTGATTCAAGAGATGTGAACTGAGGTGTCCCTGGAGAATTTCTCCTAACGTCAGAGAAAGATTTATATTTCCCTGCAGTTTCTAGTAAAGCATGATTGGAACAAGAAAGAAAAGCTAAAATGCTGCAACTGCAGAGCACAAACACACTGGCTGTGTTCCTTGCACTCCTCTTTCCCATAATATGCAAGAGTTCATTAATGTAAGATGGTAAATAGCTACAGGTCTGATTGCGTGTGATGAGTTAGAATTGCCATTGGGCAACCAGGCAGGAACGTGCAACAAAAGTTGGTTCATTGCTTTCTTTAGGCTACTGTCCATCATGTGGACTATCAAATGTTTTTATGCATTAGTAGCCAGTGGTGCAGTAAGGTAATTTTAGACTCTGGTGATAATATCTTATGAGATGCCCCCTCTTTAGAAGAGAATGGGAATTACTTCACTTACTTCAAAATGTGGAGCGCCAACCTGGCTGTGTTTGTTGCTCCTTGTGCTTATTCTGCCCCCAAGCCATGCTTTAACGGCGCCGCTGCTAGTAGCATTTTGTAGGCCTCTCTGCATGAATGAAAACCAAGTGGAAAGCCAAAGTCTTCCTGTTCTAACTTAAGAAGATCATGAGCCCACAATCCAAAGAGGAGGAAGGACAAGTATTTTAAGAGTACAAGTATTTTAAGAGGACGCAGACAAGCTGGAACGTGTTCAGAGGAGGGCAACCAGGATGATTAGGGGTCTGGAAACAAAGCCCTATGAAGAGAGACTGAAAGAACTGGGCCTGTTTAGCCTGGAGAAGAGAAGATTGAAGGGAGACATGATAGCACTCTTCAAATACTTCAAAGGTTGTCACACAGAGGAGGGCCAGGATCTCTTCTCGATCCTCCCAGAGTGCAGGACATGGAATAATGGGTTCAAGTTAAAGGAAGCCAGATTCCAGCTGGACATCAGGAAAAACTTCCTGACTGTTAGAACAGTACGACAATGGAATCAGTTACCTAGGGAGGTTGTGAGCTCTCCCACACTAAAACCATTCAAGAGGCAGCTGGACAAGCATCTGTCAGGGATGCTTTAGGGTGGATTCCTGCATTGAGCAGGGGGTTGGACTTGATGGCCTTGTAGGCCCCTTCCAACTCTGCTATTCTATGATTCTATGATTCTTTGAGTAAAGACTGCATTTTAAATATGTGAAAATGAGAGTGCAGAATTAACTTTTCAATTCCAACACATATTAATTCTGCCTCTTCAATATGGGAAACTGGACACATATACAGTTGTCAGATGTCACGAGGTCCACACGATTTCCTACAGAACAGTGATACCCACGTGGGGAATATGAGAAACTTCTTTCCTTCACTCTTTGCACTTGGGTGCAACTGTTTGATTTAGAAAGCCCTGCACAACTTGTGATTCACTGTGGATTTCATTGGCCACTACTGAGTGGTAAGGAAGTATGCTTAAACACTGTCCTGTTTAGTCCTTAAAATGGGTCACAAATGGCCTATTTCACTTGCAAATCCCCACCTCCTTATCACTGAAAGTAAGTATGATCTTTTGTAAACTGCCCAAAGAGCTTCAGCTATGGGACAGTATAGAAATATAATAATAATAATAATAATAATAATAATAATAATAATAATAATAATAGTAATAATGATAAAATCCCATTTGCATTACTGCAATGCATTACACGTGGGGCTGCCTTTGAAAATGGTCAAGAAACTTCAGCTGGTACAAATCAGGGCAGCCTGTTTACTAGCAGGGACTGGCCGGTGAGACCACATCACACCAGTCCTTTTACAACTTCATTGGCTGCTAGTCCAGGTCCAGGCCTGATTCAAAGTGCTGCCCTAAACCGCTTGGGGCCATGTTATTTGAAGGAGCGCCTCCTCCCATATGTACCTGCCCAGACCTTAAGATTATCCACTGGGGCCCTCCTCCGTGAGCCCCTGCCAAAGGAAGTAGGGCAGGTAGCTACCAGGAGGTGGGCCTTCTCTGCTGTGGCACCCCGGCTGTGGAATGAGCTCCCCAGAGAGGTCCGCCTGGTGCCTACACTGTACTCCTTTCATCGCCAGCTGAAGACCTTTTTATTCACTCAGTATTTTAACACTTAATTTTAACTTACATTTAAATTTTACTGTTCTATCTCTGTATTTTAATCTTATATCAATTTCTGCTGCGTGGTTTTATCCTGGTTGTGCTTTTTATACTATATTTTGTATTTGTGTTTTTAGACTGTTGTTTGTTTTATTATGGTTTTAATTTTTGTGAATCACCCAGAGAGCTTCGGCTATCGGGCGGTATAAAAATGTAATAAATAAAATAAATAAATAACAATAGCAATTAAAGTAATAGGTGGTAGGAGGGAGCCCAGCTTAGTCCCAGGCAAACACAGAGGTCTGCTAGCTTGCTGGACCATTAGGCTTATCCTTTGATGGTAGCAGGAAATTATTGTTCTGAGCATTTTAAGTTTCAGAAAATGAACCTGCCTGCTACCCACCCACCCCTGCTGCTGATTATACACCCCACCCCACTTCTCAATAGTAAATGCTTGTGAGGAGAGGGTTTAAAAAAGGCCAAAATGTGGGGTTTTTTTGCAAACATTCCTTGTGAGTATTCGCAAAATTCCTCATGGTGTTTCAAGAACTTGCAAGTAGGGCTTACGAAAACCAAGATGGTTTGTGAGCCAAGTAGGAAGTCGTTCAACCATTGTTACTCACCGTTTATTTTAATTTTATCAATTTATATGCTGCCCTTCAATGTAAATTATATGGATGGTTTATAATAAAAGATACTATGGCCTAAGCTAGACCTAAGGTTTATCCCGGGATCATCCTGGGGTCGTCCCTGACTGCTCCTGGGATATCCTGTGTGTCATTTACATGAACAGGGATGACCTTGGGATAAACCTTAGGTCTAACTAAGGCCATAGTCTTAAAAACACATAAGTGGGTTTTTAAAACAAACAAAGAAACAAACCCCACATAAAACAAAACCATAGAAGAAAACAGCCTAGAAACAGAATACTAAAACTGGTACTAAAATCTCATCAGGTGTCAAACATCTGGGAAAACAGACAGGTAACAGACCTGTAATCAGAAGACAAGGTAGATGTCAGGTGAGGCTCCCAACAAAGGGAGTTCCAAAAATGCAGCACCAGGGAAGGGTCTACCGAGGGTGATCATATGAAAAGGAGGACAGGGCTCCTGTATCTTTAAAGTTGTATCGAAAAAGGAATTTCAACAAGTGTCATTTGAATGCATGTAGCACCTGGGGAAATTTTGTCTTCTTCATAACAATTAAAGCTGCAGGAGTCCTGCCCTCTTGACCAGATACAAAAGAGAGGAGGGCGCCTGCAGCTTTAACTATTGCAATAAAGAGGGAATTTCACCAGATGCTGCATGCGCACAAATGACACCTGCTGAAAATCCCTTTTCTCTACAACTGTTAAAGATACAGGAGCCCCATCTTCCTTTTCATATGGTCACCCTAGGTCTACCTCGTGTTACCACCTGTCTTACCTTGTTTGGTGGAGGTACTTGGAAGCGGGCCTCCATGGCTGAGTTGGTATCGTCTAAGGTGTTCCTGAAGGTACCCTGGTCCCAAGCCATGTAGGCTTTAAAAATAAGCATCAACATTTTCTATTATCTTCAGAAATGAAGGGAGATTCAGTCCAGTTCTTTAAACATTGGTATCATGTGTTCCCTTTGCCTAGCCGTATTTAGCAGCAGTATTTTGCACTAACTGTAGTTTCTCGATGACAGCCCCATGTACAATGCATTACATAGGGTGACCATATGAAAAGGAGGACAGGGCTCCTGTATCTTTAACAGTTGTATTGAAAAGGGGATTTCAGCAGGTGTCATTTGTATATATGAAGAACCTGGGGAAATTTCCTCTTCATCACACCAGTTAAAGCTGCAGGTGCCCTGCCCTCTTTTAAATCTGCTCACTCTAGTATAGCTCCTGCACTTTAACTGTTGTGATGAAGAGGGACTTTCACCAGGTTCTCCATATATACAAATGACACCTGCTGAAATTCCCTTTTCTATGCAACTGTTAAAGATACAGGAGCCCTGTCCTCCTTTTCATATGGTCACCCTACATTACAGTAGTCTGGAGATAAGCTCCTCTTGGTGTGAAACATTGGGAGGTAAGGAGAACCAAAAGAATAGAGGTGTACAAGATTCAATTCAGACCATGATTTCTTGCTTTGAAAAACAGCCCAATGCTGCTCAGACTGATTCAGAGCTCATCCACCTTGACTCGGGCAATGAAGTGGAGTAAGATTTGAAAAACTGAGGATTCATGTCTTCCATTGACTATTATAGGATTTTTTTAAATGGTTATAACATTTTTCTTTATCAGAATTGCTTGAAAGTTTCAGGCATATTACCCCCACCCCACCCCCAGGACAGGATAACCCCAGCCAAATTTCAGAAAGTAGGTGTCATGGGTTTTATGCCACGCACCTTTAGGTTTTGATATTTTAAAGGGAACTGCCAATCATTTTTTTATTTCTTGGCAGCATTGGTTGAAAGTTGCAGGGATATTTGCCCAGACTGAGGGGATCACAGGGTAAAACATGCCCTATGATTAGATGGTGGACCAGTTAGTCACTAAAATTTTGATTTATTAATCTATTTTAACATTCATGGCAGGTGGGGAAGAGAAATTGCCCTGAAAAGTCGTGAGTGGGAGGGAGAATTGTAAGTGAAATGTTGAGGTTGGGGTTTGAGCATTTACCTTAATCATTAATGTTATGAGGTGGCTGAGAGGTGTGGTTATTCTTTCTTTTAATGTTTTTTTTTTAAGTAATCTTTGCACCACTCAGTAGCTTTCCCTGGCCAGAATATTGTTTACTGGAATGCCTATGGGAGAGTGTTACCACCAGGAAGCAAGCCTGCCAGCGAAGCTACCTGTGGACAACTTTTGAAATCCTCACAACATGCTCTGGGACACCGCAGGCACCCTTCTTGGCCAATTTACCTCCTGACTTGCCTCATGGGAGGATGTTACGATGCAATGTCCCCCGTGGGCATTCCGGAAGTGTGCTTGCCGGGAAAAACTGAGGAGTGCTGAAAAGTTGCGAAAAGATTGGTTTGTTGTTGTTTTTTTAAGTTAAAAGAAAGAACACTCACAGCCCACAGCCACTTCGCAACATTAATGCTCAAGGCAAGTTCCCAACCCTGACACGTCGCTAGCAATTCTCCTTCCCCCACAAAAGAGGCAGAAAACAACAACCTCGTCTTTTGTGGGAGTGAAGAATTTCAGCGAAATTGGTGGGCAGGATTTGGCACAGCACTAATTGCAACTGAATCATCCTTTCTGTCAAAATAAGAAAAGCTCATAGGATCACATACACCCTGCTTTGTAAGAAGAACTTCTATTTATCAAATTTTTCATGATGTGCTGAAGAAATGCTTGTTAGTCCTAAGGTGTCTCAAAGAAATGCTACTTGCTCTGATCTTTAGCGTGTCCTGAAGATCCTGGCCTGGCACATTTATGTACATGGAATACCACATGATATGAAGGTGCTTGAGGCAGCCACCTTGCTCAAGCTAAGCAGGCCTGGGTCTAGTCTAGGGTGACCATATGAAAAGGAGGACAGGGGTCCTGTATCTTTAACAGTTGTATTGAAAAGGAAATTTCAGCAGGTGTCATTTGTATATATGGAGAACCAGATGAAATTTCCTCTTCATCACAACAGTTAAAGCTGCAAGTGTCCTGCCCTCTTTTAAATCTGGTCACTCCAGTATAGCTCCTGTACCTTTAACTGTGGTGATGAAGAGGGAATTTCACCACGTTCTCCATGTATACAAATGACACCTCGTGAAATTCCCTTTTCTATGCAACTGCTAAAGATACAGGAGTCCTGTCCTCCTTTCCATATGGTCACCCTAATCTAGTCAGTACTTAGAGGGAAGAACACCTGGGTTCCAAGATGGAAGAACAGTGAGACATAAATGTAAAAATAAATACTATCAGCTTAAAACCTTTGACATGCAGTTTCTCTCTCTTTCCTTTGCAGTTTTCCCCACAAGACATTACATTTCTCAAGCATTAAACCCCTTTTTTCATCTTGACAGCCAATTTAGGGAAGACGCAGCATAACATGGCAAAGGACCAGAAAGAGCCTGTAATGCACCTTTATATATTCTACTGGCTCCAACTGTTTTCTAAGATTTCCAAGTTTTGATATTTAAGATAGGTTTCTAGTCCTCAGAGTTATGAGACTTGAAATAAGAATAGCAGTTTCTTTTCAATACTCAAATTGGTTTTAGATGTTGAGAAACATGGGGTCTTTGTTTCATTCGGTCATATTCCAAACTTCCTAGTGGACTGTTCACAAAGAAGGCAGATAATGATTACATCCGCTTACTTTTGGTGTTAGTATATTGCCATTAATTAGTTATTTATGTAAGTTAATCTGTTAATGTGCATTTATTATTTTGTTTTATGTTATGTATTCCACCAGACTTTTATTAAAATTTGTTACAGCCACAGGGGAGTAAGTCATCAAGTAATGAATGTATGAATGAATCAAAGGTCTAATAGCAGAGAGAATATACTTATATTTTAATATCACTCCAAACATAATGCACTGCAGTGCAGAAGGTTGAAATTTATTTATTTATTTATTTATTTACTGCATATCTATACCACCCAATAGCTGGAGCTCTCTGGGCGGTTCACAAAAATTAAAAACATTCAAAGTATAAAACAACAGTATAAAACCATAATATAAAATACTAAATATAAAAGCTCAACCACATAAAAACAGCAGCAACGCAAAATTATAAATTTAAAACACCAAGTTAAAATTTATTTATAGACTGTTAAAATGCTGGGAGAATAAAAAGGTCTTCACCTGGCGTCTAAAAGCATACAATGTAGGTGCCAAGCGAACCTCCTTAGGGAGCTCATTCCACAGCCGGGGTGCCACAGCAGAGAAGGCCCTCCTCCTGGGAGCCACCTGCCTCACTTCCTTCGGCAGGGGCTCGCGGAGAAGGACCCCTGAGGATGACCTTAGGGTCCGGACAGGTACATACAGGAGGAGGCGTTCCTTCAGATAGCCTGGCCCCAAGCCGTTTAGGGCTTTCAATGTTAATACCAGCAAAGACACCAAAGAACCCATTGCCAGTCATCAAGTGTAGAGAGCTGAGTGACCAGCCTAAGAACTACAGAAGAAGAATTTAGTTCTTCCACGTTTTTGTTCTTCTTTTATCCAGGACAGGTGGAAGGCATTCAGTTTCTCTATTGATGTCTGGTGTACTTAAAACTCTTGTTGTGCTATTTTAGACCTCAATTTATACATTCAGAAATAGGACTCTGTGGTGCAAAGAACAAAAACAAAACAAAACAAAAAACCAAATTGTTTTGGTAATCAGATGACTGGCAATCTAATGGCTACATTTATTTCCCTGATCTGTCTAAAGAGATGGGCTTTACTGTTGGTTTTAGAAGATCTTTAGCTGGAGCAGTATTAAGCTTAATAACACACAAAGGGATCATAATTCTTTTGCAAGCAGAACTATAATGAATGTGTCTCTTTCCCTTTTGTTTTTGAAACACACACACATGCACACACACGCACACACCAAGCACCACAGTCTTTTGCTAGGAGGAAATTGAGATGTGACAAAGACTTAAGAATTCCATAAATGCCCCTGGCACCTTATATATATCATTGACAGAGGAAACGCTGACAAATATCAGCATCAGTGGTGTATTGATCTTCCAAATGCACTTCAGTCTCACTCTAAACCATTTTCCTTAAGCATACAAATTAAATGGACTGGAATGGAAAATTAGATGCTCCAGCACAGCTGGAAACTAAATAACTCTGGCTTAGACATTTTGGCAAATTATTCTCTCCCTACATGGTGAACTGGCCGAACTTGGTTTTGAATATCTCCGTGGGTTAAACATTCTCAGGCTCTGGAGTGGTCTCATCCACCCATGCTTTAATTCCCACCCCCTCTTCCCCAGTCAGGAAGAGGTATAAGAGGCTTCCTATTGGAGTGTGACTTTGCCTAAGCAACACCTCTCTTTCTGGCCCTGTTGTCTTTTGGATAGAGTTGTGTGAACTTCTCACTTTGCACGTTTTTACCCGTAATACCATTCCATTTCCACATCTGCATTTTAAAAAAACAACTCTCAAAATACATATTTTAATGCATGTTTAAATGTATATTTTCTATCAAAATCATATGTGTAAATGTATATTTAATTTAAACTGATGCAATCTGTATCACAACATTTGGAGGAGTGAGAGTACACACATTAGTATGAGCTGTGCAGATCTAGTATAACTCCTAGCTCCTGGCTTGTGGCTTCCAGTCCCTCTCTGACTTTCTTCTGCTTCAGCCCAGACACTGGACAACTTAACTTGACACCCTACAGACCTGGACCATGCCTTCATGGTGCCATGCTTGTTTGTTTTTGTTGTTAATCTGAAAGACCGTATTCTCCCTTAGGAGCCTGCCCGTGCCTTGAGATCTTCTGGAGAAGCCCTTCTTTCAGTCCCACCATCTTCACAAGCGTGCTTGGTGGGCCTTCTCGGTGGCTGCTCCAGTGCTCTGGAACTCTCTTCCCGGGGAAGCTAGGCTGGCTCCCTCCTTGATGGGCTTTCGGAAGCAGGCTAAAACTTTTTTGTTCCAGCAGGCCTTTGGAGAATAATCTGGCCCTCCATCTATGTTAATGTCTTATAATTTTGTTGTGTATTTTAAACGTTTATGTGTCCCCCCCATGTATGTTTTAAACTTTGTAAGGCTGCCTTGAGGCCCAGCATTGGGCAAAAGGCGGGATACTAATAATAATAATAATAATAATAATAATAATAATAATAATAATAATAATAATAATTTTTATTGTGAATATCAACAAAACAGAACAGTTATTTTGTCCACTTTTATTAAAGTTCATTTTATGGTAGCTAGCTCTATTTGAATTTTGTACTTTACAGGTTCTCTTCACCCATTTTGCTTTGTGTGTTGACTTTGGTTTAAGGTACGACCTTTATTAATAATTGTTGCAGTATGGAATGTTCCTGTTCAGGATTCCAGCCACTCAATTCCATCCTGCCTCCAGACACCCCCCAATATCAGTCAGCATTCTGTGGCTCCTGGACATATCCAGTCCTTTTTTGGGGCTGGTTTTTACCTGTAGCAAACTGGTACCTCAGCATCTACCTCCTTTGTGTGGTAGGACAGCTGTGAGATGACTCTTTGTAATTTTACACAGGAATAGCATTGACACCATTCAGATATTAATACCTTAGTCTGAACATGTGGGAATCCAAACGTAAGGCATCTAAAAAGGGGGAGGAGTCGAACCTCCCTCAGGCAATTGAATAGTGTTAGCCTGACCCATCATGTGGATTGGTGGCAGTGGTGTAATGGGTGTCAGGATGTAGGGACAATGATGTCATCTGCCACCACTCCTGGGCTCCCTTATTTCCTCTGAGTTGAGCTACAATCCTCACAGTAGTTTGGGGGACAATGGATTTTTCCAGCAACAAGTGCCTTCAAGAAAGCGCCCAGCGTGGAGGCCGTTGCAGGTGGGGGTGGGGAGACGAGGCGATATGGTAGACCAGCCATTGGCTGCTTTCAAAATGGGGTCAACGCGGCGGGGAGGGTTTGAGTATATATGTACACTTAACCCCTCCCCGATGCCTCTTCATCCTTTTGTGGCTCCCTCCCTCCCTCCCTGTAGGCAGCGTGGGTTTGCTGGTCATTCTTAGGGGGGCCAAGTAGGAATTTTTGGCCCATAATCAGCTTTTGGTTATGGTTTTTTTCACCTACTTCACACTGTAAGACAGGTTTTGGAGTATTAATTAGGTTAATATGATGTTAAAAGTTCAGGTCACAATTTTAAAAGGCAGGTAAGAGCGGGCATCAGGAGCGGGTTTAGGGCCGGTGAGCATTCACAGGCACGATTTGAGTGACGGGTAATTACCAGAGGCTCCCAGCTGTGAGATTTATGGCCTCAGCTGGTGGGATAAGGCTTGCCTTTGAGGCTAACTTTTCTCACCCACTCGGAGCTTTACGGTGCGAGGAGGAGTCGACGCCGGAAGGCCTCCCTACCCCAAAAGGGGAAGGCTGTGGAGTGGCGAAAGGACAATGCCATGTCATAAGTGGTGAATGTCTCGCCCAGAACAAAGAGAGATGCCTGCTAAGGTTTCCACTCATGCTGCAGATCTTTAATAAAAGTGGCTCTATTTTAAATCCATTTATTTGTGTCGTCTCATTATTTCCCCACCTTCCATCACCCGCAATATGTTGTTGTGAGCTATCCCTGTTGTAATGCAAAGTATTTAGGGGTGCCTTGGTCTTGAATGGGTAAGACTAATTAGCTTTCCAGAACACATATATAATAAGCAGAGACAGAGAGATGGATCAACACAAGTGCATGCATTTTTGGACTCTCTTTGAGAACATCACTTTGAGGACTAACACGATGAGTACTTGCACTTCAGCACTAGTGGAGGGAGATCTTCTAAGTAAAGCATCCTTTCTCAACATTTTTTGAATTGTACTATTCAAGAAGAACGTCAGTGAGAGAACTCCAGAGCATCTTCAACTGGTACTTTTCCAGCATGGGACACCTCAAGGCAGCACAGACAAGGATTAATTCCAACTAGGAGACAAGGACCTGTTTTCACTATTCACTTTTATGGTGCATTCTGGCAAAGAGCGGAGTAGATGGCAAAGGAATCTGCATCCAGTCCAAAAGGATTCTGAGTTTTCTCAGGTTTCACAATACGCATGGATAGCAACACCTTTCACACTGTTCTGCATATGGAATTTAGAGGATGCTTTTCTTCCTTTCCTCTCAGAGAGTCTGTGTGTATTCACAAGGAATGCAGCCTATGTGATGAGTTTTCCTTTCTTTGTGAGATGGGAGAAAGTGACTGTGGGGACACTTTCCTCCCATCCATGGGGAGGGGGGAGAAATTTGTTATCCTTCAAAATATCCTTCCAATGAATTTTGTTATCCTTCAAAATTTGTTATCCTTCAAAAAGTTATCCTTCAAATATTCTCTAGATATTGTAATGGAGTTTCACTATCAAAATTGGGAAAATTCTCAAACTTTTGCATGGAGCAAACTTATGACTGGTAAAGTGAGAAAACCAAAACTGATCAATTCGTTTGATCCCTATATAAGACAAGAGATTTTCACGGGAGAAATGGGTGTGTTCCTATGTTACATCTTTCTTGGGTGGTGGGGGTGGTTCTCCTCTAAAGCTTTGTGAATCCTGCAAACTGGGGTTCCTCCAAGCCTGAACATACTTCTATCATGTGTGTGGACAATGTTGTTTTGACTATACAAGGATCCACATTTTGTGAATGTGTTTGCTATTCATACATATGCTTTACTAAACCCTGATATTAAGAATTTTCCTTCCTACAACCATGCATTTGTAATGACAATGTAAGACACGCACCATGCCCAGATAAACATTAATTTTCACTGGCACTAATGTAACAATTTTTCTTTACAATAAAACTACTCATACTACTACTACTACTACTACTACTACTAAAACTGCTACTACTTTTTTTTTACTCCATAGTTTGCTTCTCTGTCATTAAAAAGCAGTAAATTTGGAACCAATAAATGCAAATGTTCCTTTGTGCTGCATATAATCAACTGGTGAAATTTGCCATCACAGGAGGTCATCACATCAAATATGCTGGCTGGTTTTTAAGAGGACGGGGTAATTTTATGATTGCTAATAATGTTGGTTGCCATGCATACTAAGGGGAATAACAATGATGAATCAGTTTGCCCACTTTGAAGAGAAACTAATTGCTGCTACAAGTTGGGAAGCAATTCCTTTCCTTATACATGGTCAATGTCTTATATTTTCATATGCCAGGCAGGTTGCTTTCATTGAGCTAATAGTTTATATGATTTTATACAGGGCTCAGTTCATGCCAGAAATACTGGGGGGGGGGGCGGAATTTGGAAGTTCATGCTTGTGGAGAACCTTTAAAGAGGAAGAAAATACTTAGAGAAAAGAACACTAAAGGTGGGAAATCTCAAAACTACCAAAGAGGACTGTGAATGCTTAGTGGACCCTGAATGCTGATTGATGGTTGGAGGGGGATAGAAAATTGTGTGGGGTGGAGGGAATAGAATGGAGTGTCCCAGAAAAGGATGTGGCTGACTGGTTGGCTGGAACCCTGGAGCATTCCACAATGGAATTTTTCACTACAGGTCCCACTCATACTATCAAAACATCTATCAGTATGTCCTTCTCCATAACACAATGATGACTGTAGCTGTGCAGTACGTCTCACAGTGCTCTGCACACAACACATTTTACCCCCCCCTCCCCATGTGAGCTCAACCAGTGAGCATCAGACTACCTATGTCAAGTTGGGGACAGGTTTGTTCCTTCTGAACTGAGTTGCAGAGTGCAGTCTATCTCACAGATCTCAATAGGAGCCATTGAAAATTTCCACCTGCTGCTATCTGCATAGCCTCATCCTGGATTCCATTTCCTTGGTTACACTGGAATGGAAGAGAAACCTGGATCTGTCTTTTCTAGGAGTGCCCAAATAATGGGGTCTAAAGAACATAAAAAGATCCATACTGGATCAGACCAAGGGTCCATCTAGTCCAGCATTCCATCCACACAGTGGACAACCACTTGCCCGTGGAGTGGAACAACACACACTCACCCACACTCCACCCATGTTCCCAAGCAACTGCTGTACATAGGCATGCTGGAGGTAGCGCATAGCCATCAGGACCAGTAGCCATTGATAGCCTTCGCCTCCAGGAATTTGTTTTGTCCCCTTTAAAGTCATTTTAAAAGCTGTTTTGTGGTATCACATTCCATAGTTTATGTACTATTCATCTTGCTTGTTCATAATTTTTCAAGGCATTTCTTTGGGGCATTTCAAGTTTCTGGTGGCAGGATCCAGACAGGATTTGTTGTGCATTACAACTTGAGAATGTAGGTCTCTTAGGGAGTGGCCCCTGTATCTGGCTCCATTGGTCCAAGGGGGACCAATGGCACAGGGAAGCAAGAGTGATGTAATGCACAAATGAGGATGTGAGTCCCATTTGTGCATTATATCCAAGCAAAGGGAAGTACACCTGGATCTTTATTCTGGGCAGCCTTTGACCAGTTACTGTGTCTAGGCAATGATGAAGTCAGCCCTAGAGTGTTTGGGTTTGGGGTCCCACAGTTTACGTGTCCATTCGTTTGGGATTGGGGCAACATCCATTGCAGCCCACTGGGTTCCAGGATGAACACTTTCAGTCCATGAGTTGATAGTGCTCAAGCCCTTTTAACAAGTTATTTCTTTCTTATTGGTGTATTTTAATTCAATGTATTTTTTATGTACTAATTATTATTTTGTTATTTTATCTGTACTTTATTGTTAGTTGCCTTCAGCACTATTTTTAGTGAAGAGGCAAGATGTCAATCTAATAAATAAAATAAATGATAAAACATGACAATGGATGAAGTGCCATGCTAGTTCAAGCCAAAGGCCTCTATAGTCCGGTATTCTATTTCCACAGTGGCCAACCAAATACCCATGGAGGTCCCACGAGCATGACATGAGTGCAACAGCAGCCTCCTGTTCATGTTTCCTAGCAACTGGTACTAAGAATGCTTCTAGTACTAGAGGTAATATTAGTATTGTGCTGAACATTTCATCCACATCCCCCCCAACCATTCTCATTCAATTTGATAGAAAAGAACTTGCTTCCAAAAAGAAATTCAAAGGAGAAGACACTTTTAGAGAAATTCTCATGGATGGGGTTGAGATTTCTTGTGCTTACTTTACTTAGGATGTGACTGAAGTGTGTGTAGAAGTGTCCTGCCTTTCATTGTGCTATCCCCTGTCTGGCAGCCTGTGGCCTCCTTGGCTTCCCATGCTTTAATTTAAGTCCAGGGGAAGACATCATGGGGTAACTCCTCTGATTGGGCTTTTTACAGATCAGGAAGCACAGGCAGCCTGGGATGCTACAGAGCAAGGAAGGGGTGTGTAATAAAAAGAAGAAAACATACACAGCAGCTTCAGCCACTTTGCAGTGATCTGGTAAGCTCAAAAACACCACAAAGGACATTCAAAATAAATTATAAAATACTCTGAAAATGAGGCAGAAAAATGGAAGCCTCTTTCATGGGGGAAGACATTTTTTTAGGAAATTGGACGACATTTTTCTCACAGCCACAATTGTCTCCCCAGGTCCTCTGCCCCCAAATAGGGTGGAGAATTTAAAGTGGCCGCTTGCAAACAGCTCTAGGTAATATACAGCCATCATGGCTAGTAGCCATTGGTATCCTTATCCTCCATGAATTTGATTAATTCCTTTTTAATGGCATCTAGTTGGGTGGGCATCACTACACCTTGTGATAGTGAGTTCCATAAATTAACTATGTGCTGTGTGAAGAAATATTTCCTTTTATTTGTTCTGAATCTCCCTCCAATCAGCTTCATTGTATGTTCTAGTACTATGAGAGAGGGAGATAAAGTTCTTCATGTCCACTTCCTTCATTTTCAGATTAAATAGACACCCACATTTTGACTGGACTCCCAGTGTTCTAGAGACTCATATAAAATAGATCTGGAGTGCAAATTAGTTAAAATATGGGTGTCTGGATCTCCCCATTTCATTATTGGCCTTATGACTGGGGCCATAGCTAGACCTAAGGTTTATCCCTGGATCATCCAGGGGTCAAACCTGTTCATCTAGATGACACCCAGGGGATCCAGTGCTCAGGCAGGGGCGAACCCTGGATGATCCCAGGATAAACCTTAGGACTAGCTGTGACCTAGGTCTATTCCTCACCCACCATTCAGTTGCTACTCATCTCTATGAGCTCATTTCTGTATCCATGCCTGTCACGACACAGGCTCTTTACAACAGGCCTGTCCGTGGACACTCCCTGCTCAAGCTAAGCGCCACCACTCTATGAGCCTGAGGTGAGGGACAAACACCACCTTTCTACAAACTATGTGGAGAAAGGGGTTAAACAGGAATAATTTCAGGAATAAAATAATGCGCTGTGAATTATATGTGCTGATGGTGAATTAATGTCAGATGTATATAACTGCAGATGATAAATGCCAAGGAGAAACGTGGGATTTTTGTGGTAGTAAAACAAACTGAATAATAATGTATTTCGATGTTCACAAACTTTGTTTCATAATAAAACTTTTCAGACCCTCGTTAAAACCTCTCATCCAGTCCTTTCTCTCTTCTCATACACGCTTTCCTTTCTCTCACACCTTCACTCTTGAACTTTCTTTATTATCAGGATTGTTTAATATATACCAACTGACTATCTGCACACTACACTCAAAAGACAACCCTCTTTACCCTGATCCTCTAATTCTCCCCTCGAACCAAAGTACTTCAAAAACACACCCACCCTATCACCTCAGTCATTCCCTTATATATCCTCCTCCCTCCTCCTCCTAAGATATTCAATCTCCACCCACTCAGGTCAACATTCTAAACACAGTAGACTTACAAATCCTTTAGACATACATTAGGCAACTGACTTGTGGGGTGCAATGCCACAATGCCCACCATGCCCCTTCTGAGTCATCATTTCCAGAAGTAATACAAATGTAGACATTCTAACTAACAGCAAGGTTTTTCTTGCTGGAAAGTTGCAATGGATTGGCTACAAAGATCAGCAGCAGACATTTATGCAACTTCAGGAAAGTACTCACATATTTCAAAATGTATCCAAACAGACTCTCTGGTGTAATGAATGTGCCACTGCATGTGAACATACTGCGGGGGCTGCGAAAGGAGCTAATAAAACGGCATATGCAAACAGGTTTATTCTTAAGGATTTTGAAATTATGGTTCTGTAGTTCCAGGGGAAGAATGAGCCAACCTCTCTGTTGCCATGCATGAAAAGGCTACAGAACAACACTATTAAAAGTGAAACCAAGTTTTTATATTATCCTTTACTCAGAAAACAATCACCAACTGTCATTTTTACTGCTACATCTACAGGTTGAACATATGAACACATTGTTATTGGAAAGAATAAAATTATAACTTTGGTTTTGCCAGTGTAAACTGGATCCCTTTGTGCAATAAATCATTGAAATGGCACCATTTTCCTTTCCCTTCCTAGAACATTTTCTAATAGCAGGTAAAGTGGGCAAGACTGAAAAGAGAATGGCTTAAGTGTCCCGTCCCCACTTCAATGAAAGTGACAGAAGCACATTTGCAAAATAAAAGGTACAGACAACAAGATGATGCAATCCATTCAAAAGAAGCCCTCAGGGGGTGCCTTCCAGTGGTTGGCTGAAGGCCAAAGGGGTGGGGCCAAAGACAACATGGGCGGGAACAAAATACCTCGAATACCAGCATGTTTTTTTTGCTTAAAGCTCTGGAAAGGAAGCCTTAGGGGAGGCACTTCAATCTTTTAGAATGAGGAAAAAACTTCACAAAATCCAGGAAACCAACAAACAACCCATGCTTGGAGGAAGGGAACATGGCCTCCTGGGAAATCCTGGAGGACAAAACTGGGCCCTGAGAAGTGCTGGATTGGGACCCCAAGCCCAAGGTTCTGCAGCCTGGTCCAGTGAGTTTGTGGTGCCAGATGGGGCATGGCATTCCAGGCCTGTGGCATGGTGGCACAATGCCCTATGCTTGCCCCAAACCTAAGGTCTAGGTCAGAGTAAGCACATGCAGCTGCCCCATCCTAGGGCCTTTTTTCTCCCTCACCTTTCAGCCTATGCTCATCTGTCACAGAATTAAGACAAATGTATCAATTTATAAAATGCAAAAACAGAATTCATAGGAGCTGCTTTTCCAACTGGCATTTGGTTAGTGATTGACATTGAAAACAAATTTAGTCTAGGAGATCCCATCATAATTTGCTGCAACTGTCGCTTAAATTATGTTCAGCCAATAGTAACACTTAAAGCAGTGGTTTACAAGCTTGCAAAATGGATACGTCTGGCTCACTCTGAATGGAACCCTGCCATACTCTGAATGATACTGGTGATGGGATTGTGCTGATCATGATCTGCATAGATGGACACCAAGAAGGAGAGAATAGTGGTCACTGCCTAAATTCATGCTGGCCAGGGAAGGAAGCATGACAATGTTGTGAATACTTTTGCTCCCCTTAGACATCCACTCCTAAAAATGAATGTGGGGGAGTGAGTGGGTGTTGCTTTTCACATGGGGCCAATGTGTTCCCAATGGACTTATTTCATCTCCATTTTCATCCAGAGATGTTAAAACCCACAAGGTGGGAGACAGGGAGATTGTTTTTCATGGGGAAATTAGTGGTAAGTTGAACCACTTTCCATAATTTAAAGAAGCTGGTGAGCCCAACCATCAGTCCCAGTACACTCCCAACAGATAGCCTTCTACTTCAGTTTCTATCCTTTGTTCACCTTAGAACTTGCAAAGATTGCTTCAAGTAAGGGTGCTGAAATGTCACACCTGTTTGTTTGTGTAAGGTGAAGTCCGAGTTAAGGCTATTTTCAATAACTGGAGAACCTTGGGCCTTTCATAGAGTATATTATCCTGCCCTTCTTGTTTGTCTGATTCATCCATTCAGTTTGTAGAATGTGCTGTTTCATTTAAGCTGTGAAGAAGTTTGTGTAAATGTTTAATATCACACCATCATTGGCAATTTGGCACTATTAGTCTTTAGATGAGATGAAATAAATGAACGCGTCAAATGGAAATGCAGCTAAGAAGCAACACCAACCTAAGGTTTACACCCACTCTTTCTGAAGCTTAAGTTCCATTTAATATGCTTTTGTCTAGTAGGTGTAAATGAAAACAGAACCCATGCTAATTTAATTTACACCTTGCTAGAGTTCCCTGAAATGCAATTTGCATCCACTCAGACTTCAATGGAATAGATATAACTAAGTGCAAGGGAACAGAACTGGGATTTGTTCAACAGGAGACTATGCTACAGGAGAACAAATACACCTTTATGTAGAGTTCTAATTCCTTGAAGAATACTGAAAAATAGAATTCCCTATGTCTGTTCAATCAACAAACCTAAAAGTATATTTTCTTTAACACAACAACAAATGATGGCTCGTATTACGTCTGATCCCAAGACACTGAAAACCCATCTTGTATGAGTACCACATCACAGGAACTTAGGCAACCTTCAGTCAGTACATGAAGGAAGGAAAAAAACAAAGGTCACTCCATCAGTCAAGGTAGAATGTACAAGTTAACAAGAGTTTTCTGGTGGGGCAATAGTGTAGCGTGACCATATGGAAAAGAGGACAGGGCTCCTGTATCTTTAACAGTTGTATAGAAAAGGGCATTTCAGCATGTGTCATTTGTATGCATGCAGAACCTGGTGAAATTCCCTCTTCATTACAACAGTTAAAGCTGCAGGAGCCCTGTCTTCTTTTGCATCTGGGCTCTCTAGTATAGCTCCTGCAGCTTTAACTGTTGTTAAAGCTATACTAGAGAGCCCAGATACAAAAGAAGACAGGGCTCCTGCAGCTTTAACTGTTGTGTTGAAGAGGAAATTTCACCAGGTGCTGCATTCATACAAATGACACCTGCTGAAATTCCCTTTTCTATACAACTGTTAAAGATACAGGAGCCCTGTCCTCATTTCCATATGGTCACTGTATCTTAGCAGAATTTGCCCAGTTTGCACCTCCCAGAATTGAATGTGGACCTGAATGCAATCTGAGATTGAAGTACAAAAATAAATCTGTTTGAAAAAATGTATACATTTGAAAAATGTGCACAAATATATTTTTATAAATGCAGGAAAATGTGTACATTTCAAAACTGTGTACATTTGATCTGTACATCGGGAAAATGCACATGAAAATGCACATGAACTTCCATGCAAAAAGAAAAAGAAATGAGCTTGCAACCTGAAACAGGCATGAATTGGAATGAAATTCAAGGTGAAATTTGGAAAACCTTGACAAGGTCATGTTTCACTGATTCAACTATCTCCACATTTTACAAACTAGAAAAATCATATGAGATGCAATCCAGGCAGCCAAATCCCACTGCATTTAGTGCATGGAAAGCACAATGCTAAGCATATTTACTCAGATGTATGTCCCACTTTATTCAATGGGGCTTTCTCTCAGATAAAAATGTTTAAGATTAAAGGCTTAAGCATGTAATCAACTTTTCCAGTGAAATCATTGGTTTAGAAAAGAGCCACATTTGGGATGAATCACTCACGTTATTATCATAAAAAAGATCAATATTGAAAAAGACTGCTCTTCTGCTGGTAATAAGTGCAGTGCTAATACCTTGATGTTATCATAACAAGGAACAGGGGTACAATGTCTGTACAATGTGGATATAACAACTTGTGGATTAGCTGCCTTCGGTAGTCTTTTTTTTTAACATGGGCGATGTTTTAAACTGAGCAACGTTTAAAAAGCTAGCAACATCGGCATTGATCCCTGTTCCACTCCTGCATGAGTCAAAACAAGTGACCTTGAGAAATTCATTGGGTTCGCATTCTAATGCAAGATCACCCAATTTACACCTCCTGGAACTGAACACAGAACTGAATGCAGTTTACAGTCAGGGATCCATACATTTCTGAGTTGGTGATATATTGCACAAAATAAACAAAATGTATTCAAAAAGATGCATACATTTGAAAAAAGGTGTGTGGAAAACACATTTCAAAAATGCATACAAAAACACATTAGTCAATTGGCATACACACATTTATTTATTTATTTAAAAAGTGTCCTTTCAACAGAGGTCAAATGGGAACCGCATGGGCTGTTTTGAACCCAAGGGCTGCCAGTTGCTCATCCTTGCTGTACTGTTCTGACTCAGCAGCCTATAAACATCATTCAAAGCCTTTCTTTGCTGGTGCACCTTAGAATCTAAATTATCACTCCATAATTGTAAATATGACTGGGTGAGCAGCAGAGAATCAAAGAAGGGAAGGACGCAACATGTTTTCATTAGTAAATCACCCCACTAGGGCTCCTGGTGGGTAGAAATATTTCCTGCTTTACTCACAAAGCAACACAGTCACATTTCATTCCCTGCATTTTGGCTGCTTAGTTACTCAAGCGCCTTCTTTGTTTTCACTGCTGAATCATCAATTTCTCTGCCTTTAGCTGCCAGAGGAGTTTTTCCTTCTGGCCAAATTGCCACATAAAAATGGTACAACTGATTACTCATCTGATTTGTTTTCTGGGAAGAAAACTGAAGACTTTATTTATTTATTTATTTATTTGGAGTATTTTTATCCCGCACCTCAGCCAAAAAGGCTCCTGGAGTGGCTTACATTAAATCAGTAAAGAAGACAGTCCCTGCCCTCAGGCTTACATTCTAAAAAAGACATGACACACAAGGAAAAGGGGATGGGGAGGGAAGAGGGAAAAAAGAAAAAGAAATTAAGGAGACTGATAGGAAGGCCCTGCTCCCCCCTTCTCCTCTCCCAATGGAGGGGCAGACCAACAGCTCCTTCTTCTTCCCCACAGGTTAGCCCTGTGGGGTGGGGTGGGGGTGTCCAACTGAAGTAGGCTGTGATAGTCTCTGCCTGCTCATGTCTTCCTCACTGCTTTATAGCTTTGTCTGGTAACTAGTTCGGTCAATAAGGATGGCTTTAATTTATTTCATACGTACGTATAATCATGAGCCATTACATCAGTTTTACCTAGGGACATTTGATAAATTTGTTTCAGTTTGTTTTGCATCTGAATTTACCCACTTTGCACTTAGAACTGAACACAGACCAGAATGCAATCTACGACTGAAGTCTATACATTTCTGAGAGTGCAATGAAATTTGTGGAACAAAATAAAAATTGGGGGGAAATGTATACATTTAAAAATTGTGCTATTGAAAAAAAGTGCACAAACACGTGCAATCAATGGGAGAAAATGCACACATTTGGGAAAATGCACATGAAATTGCACATGCACTTTCATGTATAAAGTAAAAAAAAAAAAAGCATAGCTCACAATCCCATACAGACATAACTTGGAAGGAGCTTCAAGGTGGTGGAATTCAGAGAACCTCAATGAGCTCAGGATTTGATGATTTGCACATCACTAGTTTTACCAAACAAAAATATTAAACATACAGAGTGCACACCTTAGCTACACACACACACACACACTAATATATCTGCTCCCAGATTCTCCATGAGCTGGTTAAAGAGTGCTATATTTTAGCTTTTAATAAAACTAGGGCACATTTTACTACAGAAGGAGTGATTAATGATCTCACTTCTAAATGACTTCCACATCAACAAAATGCATTAAAAGGGCATTAAGGCTGTAAGAATGAAACAAGATATAAGAAAAGGCAATGCCTAGAGGGAAAAACAAGGTGCTCCAGAATTCAGGATGCATCCAGACCTTTGATTTCAGGAGGTAAATCGCACTAGCTTCTGTGTGGAGCATCAATCAAATTAATTTCTACCTATGCACATGCGAAGTTATCGTTTGTTGGGTCACAGAACATTGTCCATCTTGCCTGGAATTGGCTGTTGCATTGATTCCAAAACTGTGTGCTGGGACATTGTAGTGTGATGCAAGAGGGAAAGACCTGCCACTTGAAAAAGCGAACCATTACGTTTGGCCTCAATTGCCATACTGTGCCCCTTGAAGTAGGGGTGTTCTTTGCAGCACGGATCCTTTGCCTCTGCTAATATATGGACTGGATGTTGGCATGAGCCACAACCAAGAGAGTAAGGTTTTGGGATGGCCAGATCTGTCAAGTCTTCCTCCTTTTCCCTCCCACAAGTCCATTCCTTGTTGTTTCAATGCAGATTGTTGCAGGGGGGTGGGGGTTATAGAAAAAAACATCCATTCATGCTTTTGTGCACATTTTTGGAACAGACCCACCAGGGGATGCAAGCCCTTACTGACAAAAACATGTTTGTGCACATTTTAGAAACACACACAGCACTTTGGGGGTCATTTCTGAAATCTGTGTATGCTCTCAGAAACATTTTTTTAAAATTTCACCAAAAACACTTCAAGCCCAGAAATGTATGGATTTCTGTCTGTAAATTGTGTCTGGTTCCTCTTTCAATTCCAGGAGGTATAGATTGGGTAAATCCATTTTTTTAAAAAAAAACTGATGGAGTATATTTCTCACCCATCCTTAGTAAGGATATACTGGGATTCCCAGCAGGGCTGCAGCTTCAGGGTGTTGTGGGAGGCTGCCTGCTTGCCTTCGAAACACACCAGCCATCTGCCCTGAATTACCAGTTTTTATCTTTTTAAAGTCTCTAGCCCTCTTCATTACAAGTATTAGGGTGAGAATATGAAAAGAGGGACGGGGTCCTGGATCTTTCACAGTTGCATAGAAAAGGGAATTTCAGCTGGTGTCATTTGTATGCATGCAGCACCTGGTGAAATTCCCTCTTCATCACAACAGTTAAAGCTGAAGGAGCTATACTGGAGTCACAAGATACAAAAGAGGGCAGGGCTCTTGTAGCTTTAACTGTTGTGATGAAGAGGGAATTTCACCAGGTGCTGCATGCATACAAATAACACCTGTTGAAATTCCCTCTTCTATGCAACTGTTAATGATACAGGAGCCCTGTCCTCCTTTTCATATGGTCACCCTAACAAGTATATAAAGGAACACATGGAAGTGATATTCCAATCTCCCTATAGGATGGACAAGGAGAAGCTGAAAGATGGCTTCAAAGCTGCTTCTGTGAATAGGGCTGTTCACACTACACATTAAGCCAGACTCAGGCCATAGCTAGACCTAAGGTTTATCCCTGGATCATCCAGGGGTCAAAACTGTTCAACTAGGTGGCACACAGGGGATCCAGTGTTCAGGCAGGGGCGAACCCTGGATGATCCCAGGATAAACCTTAGGCCTAGCTGTGGCCTCAGTGGTTGAGTATGGGCTAATGTTGTGCTGTGATTGTTTGTTAAATGGTGGGTTAGCCTGTTGTTTGAACCCAGGACATTTCACCCTGGATTGCTTGTTAACCATGGGGTGTGGCTTGTTAATGACCCTGAACAACCCAGCAACAAACCATGGATTCTCAGGGTGGCTTGTTCAGGAAAAATAAGCCACACTACATAGTTAAAAAGCCACCTTGTGGAAAATGTCCTAGGTTCAGACAACATACTAACTCACAGTTAGTATCCATAGTTCACAATCCATAGTTCAACAACAACCTACACTCAACCACCAAGTCTAGGGGGCCTTGCTAGACCAGGCGTTAGCTCGGTATGAGGCCCGGTTTCCCTCCTACGTATCCAGATGACACACAGGGGAATCCGGGGTCAGGCCACGCTGAAACCTGCCTTAAGCCGGCATAAGCGAATTCGCTTATGGCCCGGCTTTTCCGCAGCCCCGGCCTGAGGATGGGGCTGCGGAACGTCTAGCATGGTCTGTGGCTTTTTGCGGCTGCTTGCTTACTCGTGAGTAGCCGGGAAAAGCCACGGACTGGGCACGCGCTCATACGAGCGCTGTGCCCATTGGGCGGGGGGGGGGATCCCAAGGGGGGGAGAGAGGGACAGGGGGAAGGCCAGACCTGGCAGGAGAGGGGGGGAAGGCCGGACATCAGGGACGGGGGCGAGGGAAGGAGAGCTGGGGACAAGGCATCGGGGATGGCGCGGTGAGGGAAGGAGAGCCGGGGACAAGGCATCGGGGATTGCGGGGGGGGGGAGAGCCAGGGACAAGGCATCAGGGATCGTGGGGGGGGGGAGAGCCGGGGACAAGGCATCGGGGATCGCGGGGGGGGGAGAGCCAGGGACAAGGCATCGGGGATGGGGGGGAGGACGGGCAAGCAAGGAGGAGGGGGTCATTGGGCATTGGGGGGAATCAGGGGCAGGGGGGGGCTTTATTGTTTTTTTAAAAACCACCTACCTTCTCCGGTGGCTCCCCGGTGCACATGGTGCCTTTAAAAAAAAAAAAAGGCCAACACTACGGGGCTTCCTGTTGCCCCGTCGCGTCGTGCGTCTGGAAGCTGGCGACTGTGCAAGCTAAATCTAGCGCGCCGTCACCCCTCCTCCTTGCCGCCTTATGCGGCAGGTCTAGCAAGGCCCTAGGTTAATGTGTTGTGTGAACCCAGTCGATGACTGCACTCATTCTCATAAGCCTTGTTCCTTAATTTAGGCTGCCCTGCTTGTTTTATATGTGAAGAAGATTTTTGTGTGAAGGTGGGGACATTCAATCCTGAGATTCCCTCACCTCAAATCCGGTGTAATTCCATCCAGAAATAGGTTTACCAATTCAGGAAGAACTAAGCTTGGGTAGGTTTGTAGAACTAGAGAGTGCTGGCCAGAGATTGAGGGCCTTGCTAGACCTGCCGGCTTACGCTGGCAGGGAGGCGGGGCTGAGGTGCACTACCGTTAGCGCGCCTCCCCCAGGCTTACAGACGGCGGAGACGCAGGGAGGACGGAAGCCCTGCGTCGTCCGCCATTTTTAAAATTTTTTTTAAAGGGGCCGGGTGCGGCCCGAAGACAGCGGACAAGGTAAGGGGGTTTATTTATTTATTTTTACGGGGGGGGGGGGTGAAGGCTGGGAGGGTGGGTGGCAGGGTGGGTGGCACAGGGGGAGGGCGGGTGCGATCGCGCCACATGCCGCCCGAGCCCGGGCAATGCCTGGCATGCCGCCCCATGCCAGGCATTGCCCGGGCGGCGCGCCGCGCGATCGCACCCGCCCTCCCCCCGTGCCATCCCCCTGCCACCCCCCTCCCAGCCTTCGCCCCCCCGCCAATGGGCACAGCGCTCCTATTAGCGCTGTGCCAGGTCTGCGGCTTTTCGCGGCTCCTCGCAAGTAAGCGAGGAGCCGCGAAAAGCTGCGCAAGTCCCTAGACATTCCGGCCTGAGGCCGGAGCTGGGGAAAAGGCGCGCCATAAGCGCATTCGCTTATGGCGCGTTGGAGGAGGCCTCAGCGCGGCTTGTCTCCGGATTCCCCTGTGCGTCATCTGGACGCACAGCAGGGAAGCCGGGACAGAAAGCGCGCTAAGGCCTCATCTAGGAAGGCCCATAGGCACTTATGAGAAATGTATTTAATCTGAAATTTAGTGGGTGCTCTTTGCTCTTCCCTGAATTCTTATACTGTATATTGTAAAGCAAAGGAAAAGGAAACAGAGAAAAGATTTCCCCATAATCTGTAAACAATTGGAGTGATTCTGCCCTGGTGTTCTGAAATTAAAATATAGCTTTTCTTCCTTTCTTCTTTCTTAAAAATTTTTTTGGATGAAATGCAAAATGATGTATACAACAGCTCTGAAAGTCTTGAAAATGTTAGTGGATCTGGCTTTATTGTAGTATCTGGGACACTGTTTCATAATGCAGCACTCAACGACCCATCAGTCATCAAGAAGAATATATAATTTTGGATTGCTTAAAAAAGGAAGAAGAAGAGAGAGAACTCCTTTTTTCCAGTCTCAGGGGAATGTAAAACATTGAAACATAATTGCTAGGAATGTGACATTTTAAAGAGATGAACTGTCTGCGTGGCAAAGTGTGTGACTGTAAAGAATAAAAGATAATAATAAAAACAAAGGCAGCTGAAAAAGCATCAAGGCAGCCTCCTGACAACAGCTGAAATATAGAATAATTCTGAATGCTTAATTAGTGGATGGCTTTCTGAAAAGATAATTCTGGGATATCTCAGGATCTGTGAGGGTTTTAAGCAAACATTGGAGGCAGACTGGAAGTAGTTGAAGATTTAGCTGCATGGCTGGAAGAGAACAGGGAGACCTAGGTAAATTTAGATCTCAGGCTTAATTATTGTACAGGTGCCCCCTTTCAGCAGCTGTGTATTACTTAAGTGTAGTGCAGATGCAACTAACATTTCTCATCTAGACCTCCCCCCCCAAACACACAACACCAACACCAACACTCTATGCTTTATCCCTGCTTCTATATTCCTGAAATGTTAGAGGGGGCAGTATGTGGTGTGTGTGTGTGTGTGTGTGCATTTGTTAACCCCATTAAAAAAGAAAGAAATACTTTGAGCATGTCTAGTTCCACATTTTCCACTCACTTAAATAAAAGCACCATTATTTATTTATTATTACATTTAGTTTTACATTTATATCCAGCCTTTTCCCTCTTGCAAGCAACCCAAGGCAGCATACATGATCCTCCTCTGAATGTTATCCTTACTACAACCCTTTAAGGCAGGTTAGACTGAGAGTCAGCCCCTGGCCCAGAGTCGCCCAGTCATCTTCATGACTGAGTGAGGACTAGAACCCAGATCTCCTGACTCCCAGTCGAACATTCTAAATATTTCACCAAACTGGCTCTCTATCATGACTACAGGAAGAAAACAGAGTCTGCTTCTGCTGCCCTGGTGCAAAACACATTTACTGGGAATAAACACCAGTTTGTTGTAAAGAAGGATATTGTCTTCAAGTGAAAATAATACAATGAGCATCTGCAATTGTATACACACCCAGCCAGCTGCCCCCTGACTGTAAAATGTGGTGGGGGTGGTTTTTGTAATGCCCATGCTAGCTTAGGGGCTGATGCTAGGATTGTTAACAGTATCCCAATCACCTGCCACTCTTTAGGTGGACATTCTTCACCCCCATAGGCTTTGCAGCTTTGGTCCCAAAGTCCAGCCCTAGCTGCACCACTACCTGGAAAAAAAACTCAGGGCGTTACTAGACGAGGCTGTAGCACGCGTTACCTTCCGCAGTCGTGTCGAGGCTTCCAGATGACGTTCACGAGGATCCGTCGTTATCTTGCGGTGAAGCCTCTTTCTCCCGACTTTAAAAAAGTGAGTTCTAGTGCGCCTTTTCCTGCCGGCCCGCGGTAATTCGGAGTACGTGTGGGAGGATGTGAGGTCACTGCGGTCCGCACTGGTCAGGAAAAGGCGTGCTAAGGGGAGTGGACAGCGGCTTCGGTCAAGCCGCCTCCGCCACTGCCGCCCAGTCTGCCAGCTGGGGCAGCGCAGCTGAGCGGCTTTTTTTATTATTCCCACAGTGGCAGTTTGCGCAGGAACGGAGGACCGGAAAAGTGACTGGTGTGCTGCTGGGGGTGGGTGGGGGATGGGGGGGGATGTGCGCCTGTTTTTCCTATTTCAACCTCTGCGTGGGTCACTTTTCGGAAAGGCGGGCATCCCACAGTCATGGGAAGTTGGTGACTCCTCGCGGTGGGCAGCCACAGCGGCCGCATAATGGCGGTGCTGTACGCTGCGCCGAAGATGTAAAGGCTAGAGGGGACTGAGGGGGTCGCTCCAGGCATGAAGGGCTGTGTGCCTGTTGGTGTGGGTACGTGGCTGGAAGAGGGCACAGCTGTTTCTGGGCTGGCTCCGTGGGATGGGGGGGAGGGCACAGAGGCGGTCATCGCCACCGACACTTCAGAGGCATGATGGGAGATGTAGGCACAGAGTGCCCATGCAGACGACTGACCTCGGGTCATATTACACCTGCCACGACCCCCATCAGGAAGTGACCGCATCAATGTTGACCCTCAACACCGGCACTCGCTGGTGCCTGAGGGGGCTGGTATGCAGCAGCAGCAGCAGCAGCAGCAGTACTTCAGCTGGCACTGCCACTGCCGCCACCGCCGCCACCGCTGGTGCCGTGGCGGCATTGCTGACGGCTGCGCAAGCGATCTACGCTGTTTGCGGTCTTTCGGACTTGCGCAAACCATGCGGTGAGCGAAAAAACCCCCGCAGAAATCAGGCCGGTGTGGCTGCGCAGCCGTGCTCGAGGCGGCAGCAGCACAAGCGGCGCAAACTTCCGCCACAAATCTAACGAAGGTGTGGATCATGAGGCGTCACGACTGAACGGGAAAATCCACTTTCAGCGCTCCTCAAAGACGGAACACCCGGTAGGTCTAGCAAAGCCCTAAAAGTCCTTTAGCAAAAAGGTGGCTAACTTCCTGATTCATGGAGGGCAAATCCAACCTTTGAAAGAATTTTATCTGGCTCCCAGTGGCCTTATCAAATTTGAGTCAATTAAATTTGAGGCACTGATAAAGGGTGTTGGGTTCACATCATAGGAGAAAAAGATTATTTTACACTTTAATGTTACATCTCGCTTTTGTATGCAACATGCAAATGCACAGGGTTGGATCCTGACTTGGAATAGTAGACCCTATCAAAAGGAGCTCAGTTATTCATGACTGATTTAAGTCACATGGATTTCAATGGGTCTGGTTTAAGTGTGACTAAATCTGGATCCAACCCATGATTTTGCATGTGATGCTGTTTCTGATTGCATGGACTCTAGTATGTGCAAAGCTCTTGCTTCTAGGTGACCCCAGCTTCATTATACAGCCTGATTGCTATCATGTGGGAGTCAGGTTGTGCAAACATACACACATAAATACACATCTAGACCCTGCACCACTTTTCAGAGAATGCAGCTGTGCGATTGTTCCTGTCTGGATAGCCCACACTCACTCCTGGCATATAACCTAATTGATGCCTCTTGGGAGCAGTGATGCTGTAGGATTTGGGGGAAATGGAATAGGTAAAGAAGTGCCATATAGACAGTGACCCCATTCAGAAGATGCCTTAGACCATGGCTTTAACCATGGTCGTTAAGCCAGAAAGTATTATTCACTTTGGTTAAAGCCATGGTTTAAGGTATCTTCTGAACATGGCCAGGCTTTCTGGCTTAACCACCGTGGTTAAAGCCATGGTTTAAGGTGTCTTCTGAATGGGGCCAGTGTTACTTCACACATTTCTTTTAACTTTACAATTCTTATCAGGGCTAAACAAACATATCAAATGTAACAGGAGAAGTTTGTCATAGTGTTTATTTCATATGACAAAGGAAGTGACTGTGGCTAAAATATAGAATGAGTGGAGGGTCTGTTTGCTCTTTAAATTACTTCTGAACTGAAAGTCGTCAATGGAGTGCTTTAATCCCACTGATGTTTCCTGGGAAATTATCTTCTTGAACTCCTGAAACATTTTTGAGAGTGTGTGTGAAAACTTTCACACAGACAGGGTTTCAAAGTTTAGAGAAGATAAGGAGGGGAAAGAATAAATGTATATCCATCCTAAAGAAAAAAGGAAGAAACTAGAATGCAAAATCTGTTTATATAATAGGAACTAGGATTAAATATACATACAAAGCCATTTTACTGGGGAAAGGAGGACTTCTATAGCTGTATTTCTCAAGGAATTAAATGACATGTCATTAGGGAGGAAATAGGGGTGTGAAAATAGCATTTTAATGTATTTCCATGGTAATAAATAATAGCTACAATAGCCAGTTTGGCTCCAGGGATCAGACACACAAGAAAGGGACAAGGTGGAAAGAATGAATCTGTAATTCTCTTCATTCCTGAGAATTATGACCTTTGCTGTGGCCATCTGCTTGAGACGCACTCTTTCTCTCCTATGTATACCTTAAAAACAGTGCTGGAGAAACCTCTTTGGACCAAGGGCTCCCCAGATTCTGGGCAAACAGGTCAGGGGCCCCACCCAAACTGGGTGGGGACACTTCCCTGCTGGTGGTATGTTGCCCCATCTAGGATTGCCTAGATGGCATTCTCATTCTCCACCCCCCACCCCACCCACACAAACACACATTCTGTCTCTCTTGTGCTTTCTTTTTCTTCCTTCCTTCCTACTTCACATAAACCCTACAAACACATTCCCCTCCTGAGAATGCAATAAGGATATTTAAAAAGCCTCCAATGACACCATTGGAGGATTTGGGAGGCCTGATTGAGTGGGAGAGGGGTGGTTTTTGAGGAAGGTCAAACCACTGGGAAGAGGAGGGTTATCCCTCCCTAGCAGCAACAGCAGCACCCTCAACCCCCCCCCTTCAATTTGTCTTTTAAAAGCCTAAATGCGGTTGGAGAGGGGTGATTTTTTTTGAGGGTGGGACCACAGCTTTGTGTAGAAGAATGTTAGCTCTCCCTAGCAGTGACCCACTTCCAAATATGCCCCCCCCCATAATTATGCTTGAAAGAAGTCTCTAACTGCATCAGTGGAGGGTTTTAAAACTGATGCAGCACATAAATATCCTACTCTATGCAAACTACATAAGCACAGAACTCTTCTTTCATATCCTCTGTGGGGAAGGGTCTGTGTGCTGCTCCTGCAGGTTAGGTGGAGATAAACAGAGACAGAAAGCTCCATCACGTGGGGAGGGGTGGGGACACGCTCCCTCCTTTCACTTCTCCACCCGTGTTTTCATTCCTCAGTTACTTCCTCTTTTCAAAAGAGGAAGTACAGAACGAGCACAAGGCCCATTGAGTCCGCTGCTCTAATGGCGCTGCTTCTCCTGCACACAGCCCCAGCGGACTTAAAGAGGGTGGGGGGTTGTCACACAAGGAAGACCAGAAGGGGCAGAAGGCTCACGGGAGCAGACGACATCATGTGAGGGACCTGAGCAAACTCCTGAGTACCCAGTAATGAGCTTGCAATAAAACACTTGTTGGATGCAACTTAGAGAGGAGCTCACCTCCCTAGCGATGACCCACCTCCAAATATAATGCCCACTTCAATTAGGCTTGGAAGAAGCTTCTAATTGCATCAGTGGATGCTTCTAAAAAGTCTAATACAACAGGAGAGGGGAAACAGGGCAAATCTCTGATCTACTGGGGATGGGAGAAAAGAGAATTTGGTCTAGGGGCAGAGAGGGGAAGTGGTGAAGACAGGAAGTGGACCCAGGGAGCAAAAGCTGATGGCTGGATGATAGTTCCCCATCCCTGCATGATAGTTCCCCATCCCTGCATGAATGCAACAAATGATTTCATTTTGAAGCACAATTTTGGCTTACTTTTTTTAATGCACCTCCATATTAAAAAGACCAAAACAACAACAGATGAGCCCTCATATGTAATCTGAATTGGTACAGTCCAGGTTAGGGATGGGCAGATTGATCCCGTTGAGGTTCTCATTTTTCTACCACCAAGGTAGTTCTGTCCCAGAACCGTAAAGGATTTGTTTGCTTTTCTGCACTGAAATTTGCACATATTTTTGTGCCCATTTTTGAATGCATGCATTTTTGTGCACATTTTTCAAATGTATGCATTTATGTAGGAATGCAACCATTGATTAACACATATTTGTGCTCATTTAGAAATGTATACAATTTTCTTTGCACATTTTTGAAATGTGTTTATGTTGATGAATACCTTTTTTGTTTGCAGATCAGACTGGAAGTGCAAAAATGTATGGATTTCTAATCACAAATTGTGTGTGGGTCTCTATTTGTTTCCTGGAGGTACAGATCAGGTCAATGCATTAAAAAAGAAAAGAAAAATGTATTTAGCAAATTTTTCAACCATCCCTAGTTCAGACAGTTTACCACCTCTGTGAAAACTAGGCCAGTGTCTATGCACAGAGTTACTCAACAATGTGTATATGTGAAGGATCATCTCCAGTTGTGCTTTTGTAAGTCTGTCAACCCACTGAATAAGAAGTGTTATTCTGGAATTCGGGCTGGGATTCAATCACCTACATGACCAGCTCTACATGAAGAACAGGCCTTTGGACTAATATTTCATGAACAATAATTCCTGTGCAATACAACAAGGCACTTCTGAAACATGGAGTGGGGGCTAGGGACTTGCAAGGGTAATATAGCATTGTGCTCTTCTGGAGAGGGAGGTGTGTGTGTGTCCAAAATCCTACTTGATTTCTTCAAACACTTGAACACACCCACAGCGTCTCTTCGGATCCTAGCTTTTGTTGTATGCTTCACTGCAAGCACCTCTGGTTTAGTTCCATTGGGGCTTATTCATCACCTTTTAAATATGCAAAATTAAGGAAGAAACTGTTTCCTTTGGGAATAGACAAATTATCCATGGAGAATCTGATTCATCTTCATTTTCTGTCCTCCATGGAATACAAGCTCAAGGGAAGAGCCCATAATCAACTTGGAAACCATGAAGCTTTGAGCTAATCAGTTCATTTTGTTTTCCCATTTAAACATAATTGTGCTCCCCCAACAGCAGCTAAAGGGGGGAAATTAATCACTTGACACAGAAAACGACACGAAGTGGCATTAGTTAGAATTGTATTTGTTTCCCCCATGGTTCCTTAGGAATAGTTTGTGTACACTAGGAGTGAAGTACTTTTTTCAAGGCATGTAGTTTCAAGTCGAGATGAAGCCTGTTGAAGGGCCAGACAATTTCCTTCTTTGGGGAGAAATTGAAAATAGCTGGCAGTCAAGGCCTTTCCTCATTTGCTTGTCCCAAGTATATATTTGAAACCCTGGGATTGACTGATATGTGAATTCATTTATTTCAAGGCCAGAAGGAAGACATCCACATGACCTCTAGCAAAGAATACTTTTACCAACAACAACATTATTTATTAGATACTTAAAAGTAGCCACTATACAAAATATAATATTGCATAAACCAGCCTGCAGGTTCAGAATCTAATAAGATAAAAATGAGGGGAAGAGATAAGCAAAGGGAAAATACTGGAGATGGAGGAGGAGGAGGAGGAGGAGGTGGTGGTGTAGGAAGCAACAGCAGTTGGATCAACACTGTGTTGATCTGGGGGTCCTGACCTTGTCAGGATCTTTATCAGATAGATTTGGGATAAGCTAAAGTGTGACAAGGCCACACATGTGGGCAAAGATATTGGAAGGACCAGCCACTCACAGGATTCTTGGTTGGTCCATGAATCCCAGGATCATCCCGGGTTCATCCCTGCCTGAGTGCTGGATGCCCTGTGCGGCACTTAGGGCCTTGCTAGACCTACCTGATAATCCGGTGGGGAGTAGAGGTGAGGCCGCGCTGCAGCTAGCATGGGCCGTCGCCCCTAGCTAGACATAACATGCGACGGGGTAAGGGAAAGCCCAATCGCGTCGGCCATTTTTAAAAAACTTAAAGGGGCCATGTGTGCAGGAGCACGCCAACAAAAAGGTAAGTCTTTTTTAAAATAAATAAATAAATAAATAAAGGGTTCCCAGCTCCCCCTGCCCCCGATTGACCCACCCAATGTCTGATGTCCCCCACCTGCTCGCTTGCCCATCTGCCCCCTGCTCACCATGTCTGCCCCCGCTCACTCGCCCGCTCGTCCCCTGCTCGCTCGCCCGTCCGCTCCCCGCTCGCCCTGTCCAATGCCCCCTCCACCCCCCCAGCCGCGATCTCCCAACCCTGGCCCTGTTCTTCTTCCCCCCCATCCCCGATATGCTTGCCCTAGCCCCATTCTTCTTCCCCCTGTCCCCGATCTCCTTGCCCTGGCCCCGTTCTTCTTCCCCCATCTGCCATGTCTGTTGCCCCCCTGCCCGATCGCCCGCCCGATCACCATGCCCGCCTGATCGCCCGCCCGCCTGATCACCCGCCCGCCATGTCCGATGCCCCCTCTGCCCCCCTGTCTGTGATCTCCCCACCCTGGCTCCGCTCTTCCCCCCATCTCTCCCTCCGGGTCAGCTCTTCCCCTCCCCTCCCCGGCCCCCATCTCCCCCCCCCCGTGATTTTTTTTAAAAAAACTTGCCCGATGGGCAGAGTGCTCCTATGGAGCGCTGTGCCCAGTGCATGGCTTCTCCTGGCTACTCGCAAGTGGATCCGGTTATCCCAGGTCAAGGGAGGGTTTAGCCCGGCCTGACCCTGGGATCCCCTGTGCATCATCTGCATGCTCAGCAGGGAACCTGGGCCTTGCACTGGGCTAAATCCTCATCTAGCAACGGCCTTAGATGAACAGGTTTGACCCCAGGACAATCCTGGGATAAACCTTAGGTCTAGCTATGGCCTCAGAGTCCATGATGCAAATGTTCATTAGGGTCTCCCTGCTGCTATTGTTTGGTTGCAGATGTGAAGAAGATGAGATCTATTCCTGACCACTTGGCAGTGCCAGTAATGGATACAGTGAAGACATCTGATGCTGGATGTTCCTGACTGTTTATGGGACTTGTGTGATGTTAACTCCCAGTGTAACTCACTATGAGCACTTTACTAAGGAAAGTCTTGTCAAAACCAGTTCAGTGGCAGCTGGTAGCCCTCCCCACAGGAAATTGGTGTAATCAAATCCCTCCCCTGCCCCCCCCCCATTCTGATTAAGCTCCTATCTGACAGGCACTCCTTTTTGTGACAGCTGCCATCTATTTCTCAAGAATGTCCTGGAAAACAAAAATGACAGCTACCTTAAGGAGGCTCACTGCTGCTGCTGCACTGGTTGCAGGGGGAAAATGTTATCGCTTTTAAAGACTCCTACCTTGTCCAGGTAAGCATTCCTGAACCTCTTAAGAAAATCACACTTGTTTCTATTAGAGCTGTGTGCAAATGCCTTCTCAAAAATCTCTATCCTATTTATGGGTGGAGAAATTTGGGAGCAATTTCACCTAATTTCTCCAGAGAGAGGAGCAATTCTCAACCGTTCCTCACAGATAGAGCTCGCCATTAGTAAGAGAGGTCCTGTCATTGCCTCTTTCTTTTTCCCCCTCTGGGTTTTTATTTTTGTGTGTGCTGCCACTGCAAATGGCAACACCGTCAGCTGTGTTGGGAGGTTTGCCTTCATCTTGCCTCCACCACAATGCAGGCGTGAGGGGGTAGTGTTGTGTCTAGCTCCAGGGAAGAGGTGGGCCCAAAATCTGTCCTTCAATTTCCCAAAAGTTTTCTTCCCACTTCATAGAGGCTTCCATTGTTTTGCCTCATCCTCGAGGTGTTCTTTAATTTATTTTTGTGGTGCTTTTGAGCTTACCAGTAGTCATCACAAGTGTGCCCTGTGTGTGTGTGTTTCTTTTCTATTACATATCTCACCATTGCTCTGCAGACTTCTAGGCTGCCGGTATGTCCTGAGGTGGAAAAGCTATATGGGAGGAATTGCCTCATGATTTCTTCCACTGGGCTTTAATTCAAGCTGAAGTGTGGGAAGTTACAAGATTACAGTTACAAGATGGGGGATACTTGGCTCAGCAATACTACAAACGAGAAGGATCTTGGAATTGTTGTAGACTGCAAGCTGAATATGAGCCAACAGTGCGATACGGCTGCAAGAAAGGCAAATGCTATTTTGGGCTGCATTAATAGAAGTATAGCTTCCAAATCACATGAGGTACTGGTTCCTCTCTATTCGGCCCTGGTTAGGCCTCATCTAGAGTATTGCGTCCAGTTCTGGGCTCCACAATTCAAGAAGGATGCAGACAAGCTGGAGCGTGTTCAGAGGAGGGCAACCAGGATGATCAGGGGTCTGGAAACAAAGCCCCATGAAGAGAGACTGAAAGAACTGGGCCTGTTTAGCCTGGGGAAGAGAAGATTGAGGGGAGACATGATAGAACTCTTCAAATACTTAAAAGCTTGTCACACAGAGGAGGGCCAGGATCTCTTCTCGATCCTCCCAGAGTGCAGGACACAGAATAACGGACTCAAGTTAAAGGAAGGCAGATTCCAGCTGGACATCAGGAAAAACTTCCTGACTGTTAGAGCAGTACGACAATGGAATCAGTTACCTAGGGAGGTTGTGAGCTCTCCCACACTAGAGGCCTTCAAGAGGCAGCTGGACAACCATCTGTCAGGGATGCTTTAGGGTGGATTCCTGCATTGAGCAGGGGGTTAGACTCGATGGCCTTGTAGGCCCCTTCCAACTCTGCTATTCTATGATTCTATGAATTATTGGATATACCTGGATTTTTTCCAATCCTGGCAAAATGTAGAATTAAGAAAGAATGGTGATGAAATGGCCCACCAAGACTGTACAGCTGTTATGTATTAGCAGATTTGGATCCAGTTATTTGTCTTCTGTCTTTGACAGATTACTCAAAGACAAATAACCTAGCAGTACTTTAAAAACAGCATGATATCATCCCTGCACAGGGGTAGTAAATTTACTGCGTGGTTGCAGATTGAGGGCTGTTGAAAGCAAGGAGAACAAATCTGTACCGTGTGCACACATGATTGACTGGGCAGAAACATGGACTTTAAGCCAAATTTGGAGAAAAGTCTGGGCAGCACAGCATAGGATAACCTAAGCACAACATTTGCTAGTATCTGTTGAAGATACAAAGGTAAGAGATCACTTTTTGCCTTCAGGTGACAAATACAAGGGGTGATGGCCAGCGAATTGGAGATAATTCACTTTGTGTTTTGTTTGTTTTTTTTAGTTTAACAGAGTACACATTAAGATAGCAATCCTATGGTCCCTGGGAGAGCATCCATGGGACCATCAGATGGCTCATAAAATCCCTCCAAGGTTGGAGACATCTCTCTGACCTGGGGGAGGGGGCAAAGATCCAACCCCAGACCCCTCCCCCTCATAGCTAGTGTGGAGAGACCCATGCCAATTGCCTCTCTAAGGTGGGAAAAGCGACCTCAGAGCCTTAGGAAAGTGGGTGTTCCAATGGGCATGGAGGAGAGGAGACTAGTAAGGCCATAATATGAGTTAGCCAGAGCCTCCTCCAACCTCCTTCCCTCCTCATCCAAAGCACCCTCACTAGATGGGCTGAAAAGCCTGTCTAGCAAAAATACGGGACATTGGATGATGGGGAGGTGAAGATTGCTTCTGGCGTTCCGCCTGCCCTGTTGACTTTAGGCCAACAATGGAGAGGAAATTCAACAGCCTCTGAGTTTGGGGGCCTCAGAGCTGTGAGGGCACAGTTGAAAGGATTGTGCCCTAAGACTGGAATCCTAAAACATACTTCCCTAGGACTAAGCCCTATTGAACTCAGTAAGACTTATTCTGAGCAGACATATATAGGATTGAACTGTCAGTCAGATCCAGTTGCAATTGGCTATTACCCTACCAATTCTGATCATTCTGAACATGAGCTGCTGTATAAACACCTGGAGAAGAATCCCTGGTGAACTCTCCACAACAACGACTGCTTCTCTTTCATTCACAACTGATCCTCCTACAGTGGACCATTTTAATTAAGTACTGCCACACAAGTGGCTACCTGCAGATAAAACCTCTGAGTTCACATACTTAAAATTTCACTGTACATTTTTCATGACCAGAAAAGATGCCCTTTAGAACATCTCCAAATGGCATAGGCCTTATCACAAAATGACCAACTAAGAAAGAGAACTTGGGGTTGTGAAGAACAGCTCAATGAAATTGTCTACATAGTGTGTGGCTGCTAGGTGCGTGCAAAGTGGGTATTCTCTAGGGGTGTGATCTGCTTCTCCTTGGACCAGAGAATCAACAGCGAATTGGCCTGATACGCCTTGCTCTGAGGTGGAGGAGAAGTGAGTCGGGGGGCTGGAGGAGCATGGCGAAGAGAAGCGACCATAGAAGGAGTGCTCCTCTTTTCGCGGAGCGATCCACCCGCCATTTTGGATTTTTTCACCCATAGGATTGCATTGCAGAAAAGATTAGTGGATAACTTTTTTGTTTTTAAAGCTATCTATTTGAAACTCGGTGTGCTTAGAGGGTCATGGGTCGGGGTCATTTTGCGCCTATTCACAGCACTCTGCGTGGTGCGGTTTGCTTGCTATAACTTTCTAAAAAGTAGGGTAAAAAAAGCGGGAGAGGTACCTTTTTGAAGTGCTGAGAGGCAGATTCAACTCCCAGTCATGATCACTTGATGAAGCATCCTCCAATCCCAAAGTTGGAGGGGGGGGGATAGGCAAAATGGGATACTTAGTAGTAACTTGGGATACTGGGAAACTTCTCTTTCTTAGTCTCTGAATGGACTTTTCCCAGTGTTTTTTTAAAACAGTAGCCCCACCAAACGCACAAACACAACCTGAAATCATATACTAAGCAAATACATAACAGATAGGAAACACAGCACTGCTACCCACCCTAACCTTGGTGAACAACTGAATAGATGTGGTGCAAGGGGATTAGGTCCCCTAGGGCATGTGGACGTGCCCAGTGCATGCACACTGTGTCCTGCCCTTGGAGGGTAATCAGAGCCCTCCAAAGAGTAACCCAGTGGAGAGACTGAAGCTAATGCCTGTCATGAGTTGAAGTGACAGGTAGCTTCTTAAAGACTGGTACTTACTTAGGGCCAGTCAAAAATTGGTATATCCCCCTCCCCCTGGGCACGTCCACTTTCCTCTTACTGGTAAAAGACAGACATAGCCTTTTTAAAAAAAATCTTCTTGTTGTTTATTCAGCAACACTGCTGCTTTTAATTCCACCCCTCCTTTGTTTATTTATTTATTTACTAGCTGTACCCGGCCACGCGTTGCTGTGGCTCAGTCTGGTTAAATTGAAAAGAAAGAAAAGACAAAGTGGATGTTTCTAATATGTTTAATTTTACAATGCTTGTGGATATACAATATTTTTAGTTGTTCCATTGTCTGTGTAGATATAGAGATTGTCTGGTTTGCCGACTCTAGAACACACAACATATAATTGTCCATGTGAGAAGCAATCCGTGTCTAGATCTAAACCGCACAATTCTAAAGATTGGCCCTGAGCTTTGTTGATGGTGATTGCAAACGCCAATCGAATTGGGAATTGCAATCTCTTAAATTGAAATGGCATATCTGTTGGAATCATAGGAATGCGAGGAATGAGGACATCTTCACCTTTGAAAGGTCCTGTCAAGATTGTTGCTTCTATGACCTATAAGAGCAAATAGGAGAGAACATGCAAATAGGAGAGGAGGTAGAGGCAGTGGATTGGCCTACTGTTTGGTTTTTAAAAAAGGATGTTTTTACGGTGAGGAGGTTAGTGGAAACTCCTGGCAGTTACCTTTCTTCAGAACGTGTAACTGTCATAGGTGTGACATCTATATTCACTCAGCCAATTGTGAGAGAACGTGCAAATAGGAGAGGAGGCAGAGGCAGTGGATTGGCCTACTGGTTGGCGATGTCACAATGACCTATAAGAGCAAATAGGAGAGAACATGCAAATAGGAGAGAAGGCAGAGGCAGTGGATTGGCCTACTGGTTGGCGATGTCACAATAACCTATAAGAGCAAATAGGAGAGAACATGCAAATAGGAGAGGAGGCAGAGGCAGTGGATTGGCCTACTGGTTGGCGATGTCACAATGATCAGCAGGACTGGTTTTGAGGAGGTCTATTTCTTCAATTTTAAGACAAACTTTTGACCCCATATAGAACATAGTTACATAACAACGCTCGTGTATTCGAATGCAACGTTGTCAAAATTTCAAAGCAATCGGTGAAGAACTTTCGGAGATATAACGTCTGTTTCGAACGAACATTTACATTTTTATTTATATAGATTTATTCTATTTTATATATATACACCCCATAGCCCGAGCTCTCCTGGTTTTTCCTGTTCAGTGAAGTCAGGCAGGCTTTCATTGTGGTTCAACTCCTTGTTGTTGTTGTTGTTGTTGTTGTTGTTGTTTGATAATGGCTGTGATCACAGTGCAGTCAATCAACTCTGAAGCAAGGATCACAAAGCTTTACTCTTATCCTCCTAGCCTCCTAGTTATGGGATGCAAAAGAAAAGGCATCTCTCTGTGCTGCTCCCACCTCACAGGGATGGTTTACATTACTGGCTTTGAAACAATCCTTGGCTCACTTCCTTGTGCCCCCAGAAATGTCTGCTGCCTGCCTGCCTGCCTTCCCTCCTCCCCCTGGGTGCTGCTCTGGTGGGGCATCTGCCGTGACTGACTCCCCCATAGATCTATGGCATATCTCTGCCTGCCTCTCTGCCCACCTGGTTCCTGGGAGCTGCACTACATGATGGGCTTTGTGGTTCGTGCCCACCAGCCTCTGGCATGCTTGCTGCCAATCCTCCTCCTCTGTGCCCGCCTCGCAGGATTGGTTTTCAATGTGTTACTGCTGGCTTAGAAAGAAACAAACAATCCTTGCCGCACTTCCTTGTGCCCGCCTCGCAGGGTTGGTTTGCAATGCATTACTGCTGGCTTAGAAAGAAAGAAACAATCCTTGCCTCCTCCTCTGTGCCCATCTCGCAGGGGTGGTTTGTGTGTGTCTTGCTTTGACTCAGGGGATAAGTCCTTCCTGCGCTCACTTAGACTTTTTGAAGTTCCAAATAAATTTTTCAAGTGTGGAAGAAGATTCATATTTAGTTTTATCGACTCCCCAATTTATGGCATGTTGGGATTTCCTTTGAAATGGCCCCATTGAGCTGTCTGCAGCTTTAAATCCCTGAGATACCCGGGTGTCCGATTTTCAAAAATTCCCCAAAAATCAGGGGAGACTTGGATTTGCTTGAGGCTTGGCATGCTTGTGTATAGATGCATGTGGTGTCATGGTGCCTAATTTGACGTTTCTAACGTGAAAATTGATGTAGTTCTAGCATGGGACTTGATTTGAGGTGAGTTAAAAGGTTAAAGCCCCGCCAAAAATATGGGGATTATGGGATTTGCTTGAAACTTGCCATGAATGTGGATCTAGATAGCATCTGTGAGGGTGCCCACTTCAAAGTTTTTTATCTGTCAAAATGTTGGAGCAAATCCCACGTTTGAAAATGGGGTGTCCGATTTTCAAAAATTCCCCGAAAATCAGGGGATGCTTGGATTTGGTTGAGGCTTGGCATGCGTATGTATACATAGATAAGCTATCATGGTGCTGAGTTTGAGGTTTCTAACATTAACAGAAAAAAAGTTGTAGGCTTTTTTGGATTTCAATGCAAGCCTATGGGGGGAAAAGCGGAGTTCCGATCCGGATCCGGAGCTTCGCAGCGAACCAGAGCGGACTATAGGCGGATCGGAGTGGAATGGAGCAGACCCGATCTGGAAGTTGTGGATCTAGAAGAGAAGCGGATTGGGGGGTCCGTGCACACCCCCAGTCTTCTCCACCTCGAAATTCGATCAGGAGCTCTGTAGTGGTGTTTCTCCACCTCCATTTCCAGAGTGGGTCCCTCTCTCCACCTTGTTGAATTACCCATCAAAGAACCACTCCATTTTTGGGTAACAGAATGGGAATTAACAGAAATGCTTACAGCTCCCTCAGTTTTAAAGATAAGCACATGAAAATTGGCACTGCGACTCCTTTAAAAGAGGGCCTTAGGTGTGCCAGTTCTAGAGCACTTCTGTGTATGCAGTGATTTATAGGGAATTTTTAAAGTCTGAACTGAAATGTCCTCTCTCGGGCACCTCTTGCAGGGGAGAGGGAAACGAAGCAACAGGAAAGCACTTAGCACAATAATAAATAAGTAAATACAAAGTGGCCCAAAGTGGTATACAGTAGAGTTGGGAAGAGTGACAAGTGGTGACAGGTGTGGAGAGTGAGGCCCAGAAGTAGGTACACAGTATAGTTTATTTGCATTTCATTACATTGTTTATTACATTTACATTTGTTTAACACTGTCATTCTGACTCCACCCACACATCTTCTACTCACACATTCTCTCCCCCTCCCATCAACATTCTAAACAACCGTATACCTACTTTTGGGCCACACCGCAACAGCAGCACACATCTTGCCCAACCTCAGAGCGGACAGGAGGCTTGCAGGACGAGGCGGAGGAGGCACCCCTCTCCCATTTTCGGTCAGGCACGTTGGAGTGAGTTGAGTCAAGGCAACAGCAACAGCTTCTCTGTAGGCTAAGCTATGTGGCTTGGAGAATGAGAAGGAGGAAGAGGAGAAGCCCCCTCCCACTGCACTGGAAGCCCAGCCAGCCAACAGAAGTAATAGTTTAATTGAAATAATAAAGAGCCTGCCTGACTCAGGTGCAGAAGAAAGCCCAGCAGCGCTTCCACACTGTGGCTGACTTATGAGTCCAAGCAGAAATGCGCAACCAACTAGCCCTGCATTCCCCACTCCCCACCCCACCCCACCCCACATGCCAGAACCAGCAGCAGCAGCATTTCCCACACTTCATGATGGAATGTTATCAAAGTGTGCTTTATTGTGTACTGCTTGTGTGCATGGCACAACCCTGAACCACACAAACATAAAAGTACAAGACAACACTTGTAACTTTGAAGCCAAGTGCTGCTGGGAAGGCTCAACTTAGAGGAAGGAGAGCTACAGCACATCAAACCATTAAGGGGAAATAATAACATTGGAGGGGAAAGCTTGAACAGAACAGGCAGTGATATTTCCAAAAAGATTTCAATTGAAACGGCTCCCCCCCCATGATTTTTAAGCTAAAGAACAGACACATACACACACACACACACACACACACACACACACCTGCCTTGAATGGACTTAAATGAATATTTGAAAGAACAAGTCAAAGAAAAGGCTTTTTAAAAGGATTCTTAAGATTTTTGGATGAACACACGCTTAGAGTGGAACAGCTCAAAAAAAATGAAGCATTAAAGACAGCTGAACAAGAAAAAATCAGGTCTCTCCCTCTCTCGCTCCCTCTCCTAAATAAATCCAATTTGCAACAAACACTATGTCCGATGCCCCCTCCACCACCACCCCGGCCGCGATCTCCCCACCCCAGCTCCACTCTTTCCCGCACCCATCTCTCCTGCCGGGTCCGCTCTTCCCCCCTGGCCCCCATCTCCCCCCCCCCCCATGATTCCCTCGCCCTTGGCCTGATGGGCACAGCACTCTTATGGAGCGTTGTGCCCAGTAAGCGAGCAGCTGGGAAAAGCCATGGAAACAGCTAGACTTTCCGCAGCCCCGGGCTCAGCCGGGATCCGGCTCAAGTGGATCTGGTTATCCCGGGTCAAGGGAGGGTTTAGCCTGGCCTGACCCCGGGATCCCCTGTGCATCATCTGCATGCACAGCAGGGAGCCCGGGCCTCTCACCGGGCTAAATCCTCATCTAGGAAAGCCCTAGGATGCTAGGGATAAGTGTAGGAGCCAGGATGCTTGTTCCTTCTGCTTTTCTTTCAGCACAGGGCATCATTCAATATAGCAACTCACTATAAATTTAATAATAATTTGGTCTCAGTAAAGGTGGAAGGTAGCCATTTCTCCCCAGCAGTACAGTGAAATGAGGTGGGGGTGCGTGGAAAGAGGTGGGAGGCTTGAATTTGCAAAGCAAATCATACACTTTGTTAAAAGTGAGTCTCCCAATGCCTCATGTGTAATGCCTCTCTTTATCTTCTTTAAGGGATGAATGAAGCACATAAGTACTGGTGATTGGGTGGGCTTGTTTGCAACAGCTGCAGAAACAGTTGCCAAACCTGATTTTATGTTAAGAAAGCTCAAACACCAAAGGGCCCGATGTGCATTAGAATTCATTTTCTTTCTATAGTGCACATAAAGTGTTCCTGCTGCTATAGAAAATGTTATGAAATCTATAAAATGCAGTCTGGCTTTCTTGGTCATCTTACTGCCTGCTGTAGCATGAGCTGAATAGGCAAATGCCGTCTCCTTTGTGGCTCATTTGACCTTAATGTCAGCGATATTCCATGAATAATTTCTAACTCCCTGATATTTCTGCTAGAAATCTAGCAAAAGCATTTACTTGCAAATACATTTAAATTTCTAGATCATCAAAACACCTTGGTTCCTGGAAAATGATCTTCAAGCATGACACGGCTGTGATTTAAAAAAGCACATCAAAAAATTGCTCCCATCCCACACTCTTCAGTTTGGTTCTCCTCCATTTAACCCCTGCTTTCTGCTATTTACATTCTTCTTAACACCCCCCCCCCAAAAAAAACTTTGCCATTTGAAGAAAGTTCAAAGCAGGGATAGGGTTCAGCACCTTGGCCAGCTCCTTTATTGTTTTGACTGGTTCTGAGTGAAACTCAGAGAAGACGTCCCACCCCACTGAAATAGGCCACCAGCCTCTGTTGCTTTAAAGTTAAAGGGAAAGGTGACAGCTTTAGACCAGGCAGAATGAGTATGAGAATGGCTGCATTGGTATTCAGTGGTGGTTGCAACTAGGGAATGGATGAATCTCTCAATTAGCTTTCTCCAATATTCAGTGTTTCCACATCTCAAGTTCTCTCCATCTCAAATAGAAATTTTGGTAAGTTCTTATCAAAAATGAACTGAGACAAAATTCTTATCCATCTGCGCTGACGGAATTCAATAGGTATAGCTATTCCCAGCATGGAGGACCATGATGTACCTGCCTGCCATAGAGCTGTGAAACATGAAGATTCTGTTAGAAAAAAGAGGCGGAAACCTTAATTCACATGGGAGAGCCAGTGCGCTGTAGTGGTTAGAGTGTTGGGTTGGGACTCTGGAGATCTGGGTTTGAGTCCCCACCTGGGTATGAAGCTCACTGGGTGACTTTGACCCAGTCACTGACTCTCAGCCTAACCTATCTCACACAGTTGTGGGGATAAATGGGAGAGGAGAAGGATCATGTAAGCCACCTTGGGTTCTTTGCAAGTGGAAAAGAAAGGGTGGGATATAAAACTAATAAATAAATTTAAAAATTCAGCATGAATGTGGTTGAATACACTTTTACGAACGAAGCACTCAAACCTTTGGGCCTGGATGGACAAATCTGTTCATTCCAGTTTCTCCTACATTCTGAATAATAATAATAATAATAATAATAATAATAATAATAATAATAATTTCAAGTTCTTTTTTGTCCTGAATAAAGAGAAATTTGAGAATGCTGGTAAATTCTTATCCAAACCAAACTAAAACAAAACTCTCAGCTGTCCCTAGTTTTAACTTATAAAACCATAAATGATTTAGCTGCAACTAGAGTAGACACCAGAACCCATCCAATGCTGGAGGGAATACATTGCATATAGACATACATAGAGAGAGTCTCCCTAGAGAGGAGAATTAAGTCTGGTGCTTTGGAACCCGCTTCCCTCTGCAGACCCTGGCTAAGGTGACCATCTGAAAAGAAGGACAGGGCTCCTGTATCTTTAACAGTTGCATAGAAAAGTTAATTTCAGCAGATGTCATTTGAATGCATGCAGCGCCTGATGAAATTCCCTCTTCATCGCAACAGTTAAAGCTGCAGGAGCCCCGCCCTCTTTTGCATCTGGTCACCCTGCCACCGTCTATATTCCTACCAGAGAACAAGCTGTGGTCAGTTTGATAGAGCTGCATCAAAAACTAGCATTTTCCTCTAAATTAACAGGACCTTTGGTCTAGATCAGTCTTCCACAAGCTGGCACCTTCCATATGTTTTGGGACTACAGTTACTACCATACCTGACCTTTGGCCATGCTGGCTGGGGCAGATGGGAGCAGGGCCGGTGCCAGACTATTTTGCGCTCTAGGCAAGGTGAACTACTTGCACCCCCAAAAAATTGCATGGCAGTCCAACCGTGTGCGCCGAGTGGAGAGCTGCGACTGGCTCACTTCGATTTGGGACTGAGCCGTCTGGAATTCATCAGGACTTACTTCCGTGTGAACGCAACCTGCTATGCAGCCTGGTGTCCTGATCCCCTCCGCACGTTTACTCGGGGGGAATAAGGCTTCCGAGTAAGGAGGCATAGGCAGATCAGGCCACACTGGTGCCTCCTGGTGCAACGCTTTCTCGGATGCATGCACGCAGGATCAGGAAGCAGGAGAGTTTGCCTTGCGAGGAGTCCACAAGTCCCTAGCTTTCCTGGGGGAAGGGAGAGGGAGTCCCGCTTGCCCGCCTGCCTGGACATCGTGGCCTGTTTGAAGAGAGAGGCAAGGCGACCCGGTGCCCTTTCCTCGGGAGTAAGGCAGAGGCTGGCTTGGGCCAGGGTCGAGCTTACCACGTGCTTTTTCTTCTTTTTCTGGCGGTGGCCTCCCAGCTCTGGGAGAACGGCTTCCAAGCAGCTAGAGTGGCTCTGGGAGGGTGGCTTCCAGGTGGAAGTCCGAACATGGAGCAGCCGCCCCAGCCCAGCGTCCCTGGCTTTGCTTTAGCTGGGTGGGCGTGGGGCGCCATCTCACCCGCCCAGGCCCAGCTGACTCCTCGGGCCGGGTGGGCCGGCTCACAGCCAAGAATGCACGTGAGTGCTGCGCTGTGCAGCACCCCTCTTAGCTTGGCGCTCTAGGCGGCTGCCTGAGTGGCCTCTATGGTAGCACCGGCCCTGGATGGGAGTTGAAATCCAAAGTATTTGGAAGACACCACATTGAGGAAGGCTGGGATAGATAGTGGAGTAAGATTCCCAGGAAGGGAAAACAGAGCGAAGTCTTTGGGACTTAAACCCAGAACAACACTTTTTTAAAGGTGAAATCACAATAAAATTAGTGAATGCTAGTTAGTTAATTTGTTTAAGATATGTATATTCCCTCCCTTCTACTGGGATTAGTACTCAGGACTGCTTAACCCCCTTTTTAAAACTATAAAATCCCAAAGAATTAAACAATCATCAACCACTAAAAAATAAACAGCACTTAAAAACAGGTGAAATGGAGGGACAGCCCCCAAAGAATCCTCAATCCAGAAAGTCAAATGACTACTGATATAGGCAGAAAAAGATTTTAAGTATGAAACAGACAAGATGGAACTATGTATTAGGACAAAATGCAAGTGATCTGGCAACAACTGAGAGCCATCTCAGCAGACGGTTCCAGAGAGATTTTCTGGAACTCTGGCACTTCTGTATGCACAAATTACCTTAGAGACCCTCTACTCTCATGTGCTGTGCTAATTAAGTGTTCTGGATGCATCAGAGAGGCTTCGGTGCAAACCGGGGTCCTGGGGTGGTGGATATTGCCTATTAGCCAGGTGGAGGCAAATAATTTGTTTCTTGTGTATAAAAAGACTAGCATGTTCATTATGTTTTGTAGGAATAGTGGTTTCATTCTATTAGACGCCTGGCCTGATTCGCTCTGTTTGATTTATACTTCTGGATGCTTACCTAGGCAACTGTTTATGACTCAATAAAATATGTCAATCCCTCTACTTTCAAGCTTCAATCTGCATAATCCAACAACTTCTGCTAACATTTACCAGTGAGTAGACATGTAGGGTTGCACAACTAATATACAAGGTGGAAACTGGAGATAGGACTGTTGCTTTTAAACCACATAGACCCCCATGAATGATGTTTTGTACTTATTAAACAATGTACTATCTCACACTTCCTTCAATTACCTCAAAGCACCTATGGGGAGGTGTTTTATAATATGGAATGTTATTTAACTTTAATCAGTTCACAAATCGATTCAAGCTAATTGTCTTTGTATATGGGTAGGTAAAACCATTTTTTAAAAAACTTGGCTTGGCACTCCTGACCTAAAACAATTTTTGTGTTCACATTTACTCAAGGGCATATCAACTTTTTTTATACTCTGTAAAAGTGCTAGTAAAATCGTGGTGGAGTCTAAAAAACACATTAATTGTTACTGCACCTGTGTGTTGGTTTCTAGTAGCTTCTGTATGCAAAACAGACACTATAATATATTAATTCTCACAAGTTAAAGTGTTGCGGTTGCCTGTGGCTAATTTTTAAGGAAATCGCAGCAATTTTCTCTAATTGCTCCCATCTACTCGCATTACAAGCTGATCCTATGATCTTGCTGCAACAGTAGCTTCTATGCTAGGGCTAATGCCAGAATAACATTGTCGTGATCCTACACATTTTCAGCAGCAAAGCAGAAAGCACAAGAATAGCTATAGAAATAGGAGAGAATATAGCAATACTGAGAGATGTTTCCACAGTAACCCTAGCAACATCACCACCACACAGCAGTCGTAAAATTCCATACTGAAAATACCTCCACCTCAGCCATGCATAGAAGGCACCAATCAAAGATGGGATGGATTCACAATGATACCACACTTTCCAGGCCATACACATGTGCACACTGCTTTCAAAAAAACAGCCAGAGCATGCCAGGAAGCTCTGTGGTCCAGCAAACAGCAGGGTAGCAATTGACACCTCTAGCAAGAACCTATTCAGGCTGCCCCACAGCAAGGGCTGAAAACCCCCAGCAATTATTCCATGAGGGAGATGAGAGAGGAAGCAGGTTCATCCCAGCTTTCAGCCTTGCTGAAAGACTACTACATTTTTTCCTCTTCCCTTAAAATCCCTTTTTCCCCCTTGTATGTTGTGTCTTTTCTGCACTGTAAGCCTGTGGTTTGGAGATTGTCTTATTTTTAAGATTGCGTGTAAGCTGCCTCAACCTTTTTAGTTGAGGAATTGGATAAAATTGCTTCAAATAAATAAACTAATATACCCAACCCGCACAAAGCCAGTGGCAGCCAGACAATAAAAGATCATAGAATCATAGAATAGCAGAGTTGGAAGTGGCCTACAAGACCATCAAGTTCAACCCCCTGCTCAATGCAGGAATCCACCCTAAAGCATCCCTGACAGATGGTTGTCCAGCTGCCTCTTGAAGGCCTCTAGTGTGGGAGAGCCCACAACTTCACCAGGCAACTGATTCCATTATTGTACTGCTCTAACAGTCAGGGAGTTTTTCCTGATGTCCACATCAAGCTGCAAACAACCACCCTTTTGCCAAAGAAAAGGCCAGGGTCTGACAGAGTAAGGCCAGGGCTGCCATTTTAGTCAGAACAGCCAATTAGCTCTGTAGCCCAGTAGGTAGGAGAAGGGCCAGCAGCAGCACTCATAGGCTCAGGAGAAGGTGTGTCAGTTCCTCCACATACGTGACAAGCTAAAGTGTTATTTTACACATGTGTGTACCCTCCAGTCGCAGAGGCCTAACCACAGCAGGATAGATAAAGGCAATAGAGAAGAATCCATTACATTTGCATCTTGAAAAGAGATTTTTAAACAGTCATGGTTTATGAGATGTATTTTGTAGGGAATTATTTTATTTACAGATAGTTAGTTATAGATTTTTTACTTACAGATACTTTTATGTGGATTTCTCCATTCAAAGCCTTGCTGTGCTATCTTAAACCTTGCCCAGCAGTTTGTTCCTCGGTTCTCCGTTTTCATCACAGACCAGCCTTGTCAGCTATTTTGCATCACACCCAACTAAGTATTTATTTATTTGTTACATTTATATTAGGGGTGTGCACGGACCCCCCGCTCCGCTTCACTTGCAGATCCGCCATTTTCCAGATAGGGCCGCTCCGCCCCGCCCCCGCTCCGCCCACTTCCGCTCCGCTCCGCCCGGAGCTCCGGATCCGGATCCGGAGCTCCGTTTCCCCCCCCCATAGGCTTGCATTGAAAGCTAAAAAATTATACAACTTTTTTTCTGTTCAAGTTAGAAACCTCATGTTTGGCACCATGACACCTCATGGGGATATACACACGCACGCCAAGTTTCAAAGCAATCCCATCATCCCCTGATTTTTGGCGAATTTTTGAAAATTGGGCACCCCACACACAACATCCCTGCGAGGTGGGCAGGGGAGGAGGGAGGGAAGGCAGGCAGGCATGCAGCTGGCATTTCTGGGGGCATAAGGAAGTGAGCCAAGGATAAGCCAGTAATGCATATAAAATGGAATAAATCAATCAATAAACAAAGGAGGGGTGGAATTAAAAGCAGCAGTGTTGCTCAATAAACAGCAAGAAGAATTTTTTTAAAAAGGCTATATCTGTCTTTTACCAGCAATAGGGGGACGTGCCCGGGGGAGGGGGAAGTAGCTGCCAGTTCAAGACACTGACAGCCACCAACAGCTCTGAGAAGAAGTAAAACGCTCACTTCGACTCATAACAGGCATTGCTCCACCACTGAAAAGTGACCATTCACTTCAACTCATGATAGGCATTGCTCCACCGTTTTACTCTCTTTGGAAGGCTCTAATGGCCTTCCAGTGCAGGAGACAGTGGGGGCACGTCCACGATGAGATGCCCTAGGGGAGCTCATCCCCTTGCACCACATCGATTCAGTTGTTCACCAAGGTTAGGGTGGGGAGCAGTGCTGTGTTTCTATCTCTTATTCTTGGCTTAGTATATGATTTCAGGTTGTGTTTGTGCATTTGGTGGGGCTACTGTGTTAAAAAACACGGGGAAAAGCCCGTTCAGATGAAGAAAGAGAAGTTTCCCAGAATCCCAAGTTACCTGTTTTGCCTATGCCCTCCTCCAACTTTGGGATCATCATGACCGGGAGCTGACTCTGCCCCTCAGCCCTTTGAAAAAGGTATTTTTCCCGCCGATTTTTTAAAAACTTCTAGCCCGCGACCCGTACGATGCAGAAAGTTGAGAGTGGTCTCAAAATGACCCCCATCCACGACTCTCTGTGCACAAGAATTTTCAGAATGATAGCTTCAAAAAGAACGTAGTTATGCGCGATTATTTGCCGCAATGCAATCCTATGGCGAAATGTTTTCAAGATGGCGACCGGAGCGCTCCGCCTGAACTAGGAGCTCCAAAAAATGGGCGCTTCTCTTCGCCTTGCTTCTAGGGGGTCCGCGGTCCGCTCCTACTCCGCCTCTGGGTAAGGCGGAGCAGGCCAATCCGCTACTGCTTCTACGCTCCTAATCAGAGCGGAGCACATCCCTAATTTATATACCACCCCATAGCTTAAGCTCTCTGGGTGACTTACTAAAGTTAAAAACAGTAAACAGTAAAAAAAAAAGTATACAAAATTTAAAACCATCAAAAATATAAAAACTGGTTATTTTTCTCTCTAACTCTCCATTCAAAGCCCCAACTGGCCAGCTAGAGTGCATTAGTATTTTACATTGTGCTGGGCCATTGATCATCATCAAGACATTGTTTAAAGGACTGACCCAGCTAACTATCACACCTCATTCTGCTCTGTTGCCAATTGCTGCTGTTGCTGCTGCTGTTTTTTCACGGATCTCCGATGGCACTTTTGAAAACCTATTTCTTTTTCAGGAAAACTAGCCTGACTAGAGGACATGTGATTTTGCCATCTTTACCTTAAACCACTGTGAAATATTTTAGAGGGGCAATAGGGGGATTTTAATTATCTCATGGGAATGAAGGATGCTGAAATACATGAGGGCTACAAGGAACACACTTACAGTAGCACTGAAAAGAATGGATTTGTGCAATAATTGCACCATTTCAATTCAGAGCAACGTTGTCCAGTCGGAAATTTCTCAGGACCATTCCCAGGGGTATACTTGGGAGGGCACGGTCCAGGTGATGAGGAATGTGGCACTGCTTCAGTCTGGGCAGAGCTCTGATTACCTTGGCCGGGGGTGGGGGGTGAGTCTTCAAGGCAGACCAGAGATAGAACTTTCTCCTGATCTGCTGATGGCATTGCTGTTACCAACTTCCTCAACCACCTACTCCAATGTAACCATGTGTCCTGCTGTGGAGATTAGTTAGTAATTGGGCTGAGAAGAGAATTTTACCTGCACACAATTTGGTCCCATGGTGCAGGGTTTTCATCTTCCTCATTGCAAGATTATGATTTCTGTTGTAAATACTTTACTCTTCTTGCATCACATGTTTATTGCTGATAGTCACCTGCCAATGTTTTAAAGTTACAGCTGAACAGGCACAGAATGTGATGGGCTGGACCCATTTGTAAGGGGCAGTCATATTGGGCTCCCTGCTCCTACATGGTGAGGGGGGGGGATCAAAACCCTGCCCAGCATGGGGCTGCAAGAGGGTGGCAGAAAAGGGCTCACATTAGTGGTCTTTGCCATGGTGTGAGCGCATCACTCCTGCCTCCCCACTAATGTTCAAGACATGCAGGCCAGGATGATGGGAACGGCCAGCTACCTGATGGTCAGATCCATGCCCCATGGCCCTGCCAAATCTATTTCAAGCTAAAACCAATGAAGTTGTGCCCAATATTATTAACCCATCCAGTTCTGTGTGTGTATGTTCCCCTCCCGTGCCTCCTTTTTCTGCTAGGACCCAGATATGTGCTGCCCCACACAACTCCATTCATGCTACTTACCTCTCTACAATTGTTAACCTGGACTCCTGTCAGTTCTACTCTACCCTACAGAAACAAGTTCAGAGAATATCTGAGCATGCAGATTTTAGAAGCTTGAAATACTAAGCATTTAGTATTTCAGCAAAACGGAGGGAATGAGCTATAAAATGATCAGTGGCTTATCACATTAGGAGATTTGCCACTGAAGCTTCACCTACATCAAAATGTGATGTCATGCAGGCATTTCTTCTGAGGTGAAACATCTAAGACTAGGCAAAAGAGTTTTGATATGACTAGTGTGCAATTGATTTGGGTTGGGAATGAATAGGGCTGTGCTGCACATTCCTAGATTGTACCCAGATTCAACGAAAGCAAAAGTCAAGCAAATCTAGAGGCCCTTCCTCAGGGAAATATATACGTGGAATTTTGGTGGAAGACAATAATGTTTCTCAAGGATGTTTGTGTTGCACATATTAATATTTTTCAACTTATCGGAAAAGCTTCAAGTTTGTTAATTAGTTAAAAAGATCACTGACATTACAGTATGCAAATACTAAATCTCCACACACACACACACACACTTATAAATAGTAAAATTACTTTGACTATTCATTGCAGCCTTTAATATTAATAAGTGGGAATTATGACATTTCTCTCCCCCCACCCCCCACCCCCCTCTTGAAGCTGTACCGTTTGTGGAATTTTGTGTGGTCAGTTTACTACTTTATGTGAAAACTCCGTGATGATCATAACAAGCTAAGTTCACTTAAGGGAAATCTAAATTTGCAGAAGTGTGTGACAGTTTTATCCTCCTTATGCTCATAATAATTTGCTAATTTTGAAGCATTTGCAATGGAGAAGAGTACACAAATTTCCACTGTAATGAGCTAAAGGGCATGGCTTGGAGTTCATGAAAGAGTAACCGTGTGCTCCTGTGTAACGTCTTGTAATTAAATGAGGGAAATCAGGGGTTTCTTGGGTGAAACTAATTTACCCATTAATCTTAACCACAGTAACCTAGTCACAGCTGTTGAATCAAATTACACAAGGGATTTAAACAACAACACTTCATTTCATGAACTGATACCACTCCACATCGTTCTCCTTTATTCTTACTCTTATGGCTGTTTTTTTCCTGTTTTTTTTTTTACAGAATAGCCTGCTGAGGGCTTTAGAAAGGTGCAGACTGGATTTACACCATGTCGGAAGCCACCAGGCCCTCAGTCAAGAATGTTCAAACCTGTGCTCTTCTGCCTATTGCGGTGAGTCACGTAGGACTCAAAGGGGAGATTTCTCAGAGCTATGATTTCCCCCTATGCTCCAAAATGACTCCACTTGCTGAGGCAGCCTGAAAGGCTCACCTGACTTGGCAGGCCTATTAAACCATCCAGGTCAAGCTGTGCTTTGTCTGAGCAAGTCAGCTTGGCCTTGACTATCTGCCTTCCTGCTACCCCTGGCTCTTATCAACCCTTGGGAATTCCTCCCAGGTCTAAGTCCTAGGGACTCCTGCTCCATCTCGATGTTTTTCTAGGTCAGCCTTCCCCAGTCTAGTGACCACCAGATATTTTGGACTTCAACTCCCAGTATTCCTGATGGCTGCCCATGCAAGGTAGTAGGCCTGCTGGGAGTTGCCGTCCAAAACATTCGGAGGGTACTAGGAATGTAGGAAGATGCCTTCTTGCTGAGTCAGAACATTGGTCCATCTAGCCCAGTATTGTTGACTGGCAATGGCAGAAGTTTTTCCAGCCCTGGAGATGTGAAGGATTGAACCTGGGACCGTCTGCATGCATGTAAGGGATGGAGGTGGAGATGCAAACTGAAAACAGCCAAACTGCCAATTCAGAAATTGATTTTAGGAATTCTTCCAATTGCACACCCTGGAAGGCGGATAGAGCAGAATGTGCGGTTGAGCCTGCTCACAAAACTGTACAATAGGGAGGGGAAATATGCTCAGCAGATTCTGGTGGCTCTGATGTCAGTGGGGTGGTAAATCTCTTCTGGGTTTCAGTCGTAACCACTAAGAACTCCTCAGGTACCATGGATAGCTCTTTTAGAGTTCTGACTGAAACCCAGAGCCACCAGCATCTACTGAATGTTGTCATCCCTTTTTCAAAAGCAACCTGATAGAAAGTATGATTGTGATGAGGCTATACTAATGTATGGGTGGTAGTGTGGCGTAGTGGCTAAAGTGTTGGGCTGGGAGTCGGGAGAGCCGGGTTCTAGTCCCCGCTCAGCCATGGAAGCTCACTGGGTGACTTTGGGCCAGTCACAGACTCTCAGCCCAGCCTACCTCACAGAGTTGTTGCTGTGAGGATAAAAATTGAGAGGAGGAGGAAGATTATGTAGGCCGCCTTGGGTTCCTTGGAGGAAAAAAGGCGGGATATAAATGCAATAAATAAAAAATTAAAAAATTGGCTTGAGAGGGTCCACAGGAACCCTGTAGTTTGGCTTTAGGTCCTTCAGTCTTTTCCAGTGCCGTGTCTCTATGTTACTGCTCCGAGACAGGATGTCGTATGGGAATTTCTTTCACTTAAGCTAAAAAGATACATTGGGAAAGTCATTGATAAAACAATATGATAAAAGCTATGGAAACTTTTTACTGATCCTGAAGGTGAATGCATGAGTCATCCTGGACCAGGTACAACATTTTTATTCCTTTGTGGTTTTGTTACATTAAAGCCCTAATTTAACACCCTGTGCACGTGTTTTTTCCCCCTCAGGTAGTAAAATCAATGGTGCATATTAGCAAAAGCATTTAGGTGAAAAAGTATTTATGAAAGAGATTAATGGCAAGAGCCTGTAATCATTTCAAAAGAACTTTTTCCCATTCCTATAGAACCGAAGCTTTTCCTAACTTCTTTTGTGCTTGGTTGGTGGCTTGTGCCTCAAATAATTTTGGTTTTGTGGGTGATCTGTCAAAATTGTGACGGAGTGAGCCAACTGCAGCCTATCGAATGGAATTTTAGGATGCTTTTAGGATGTTTTAACAATTTATACTATGTTTTAAATCAGTATTTTATGTGTTTTATACTTACTTCTGTTCCCCACCTCGATCAAAATGGAGAGGTAGGTAATAAATAATAATAATAATAATAATAATAATAATAATAATAATAATAATAATAATTGCATAGTGGGCTGGGTGAAGCTCCAGTTTGTGCCACCTGCCAGGCCAGAAAGCATGGTGGGTGGTATGCATTCAGTTTGGTGTTCACATTCTTTGCAGCAATTCTCTCTAAAAGTGGTGCCATCCTATGCATGTTGAGAGAGAGAGAAAAAGTCCACAAAAAGTCCCTATGCCAGCTGGGGAATGCTTGAAGTTGTAGGATTTTTCTCTCTAGGCATGCCTACGATTATGCCTTAAGACACAAATATTTCATCTGCCCTTAGGGCATGGGTGAGGGATGTCTGGCCCTCCAGATGTTAGTCTGCAACTTCCTGCATCCCTCACCATTGTCTTTGCTGTCTAGGGCTGATGGAAGTTGCAGTCCAACAGCATCAGAAGGGTCTCATGTTCCCCATCCATGCCTTAGGGCTAAACTAGACGTTGACTACCATTTTTCATGGTAGAAAGGGCAATTAGAAATCAAACTGAATCAATCAATCAATTTTGTTGGCACAACCCAACTGTCAAGTGGTGGGGGATGTTAACAGTAGGATGGAGTGCTGAGCCCTTTCCCCTGCACTTTCTGCAAATTCCTTCCTAGCTGTTTTTCTCCTATTTTCCCCCTCTTGCAGTAAGGCCTGCAAGAGGATTTCCCCCCTCTTGCAGGCCTACCAGGTGAAAAGGAACATGAGAGCAGAAGTTCGGGAGGGGGTGCTGTGGTTGTAGAAAGAGTATAGCACCCCTTTCCACCTGCAATGGCTTCATTTTCCATTGTGACTGTCCCTATCCTTGGCAGGAAATGGACAGCAAAACGGTTCTGGCCAGAGATGCCTGGGCTTAGACACAAGATGTATTTATACATCTAACCTCAAAGAAGATGCATTTAATACTCTGAAATTCTCCTCCTGCTCGGATTTCCCTCTGGCTCTGCTTTTCCCCTGGCTCCAATTAGAAATTAGAAAGCTGAGCCAGAGGGGGAAAGAATCCTGTGTTACCCAAAGTGCCCAGGGTATCCAGCTCCCACTGCCCAGGATATTTTCCACAGGTGGGTGGCAGTGTGTGTGTGTGTGTGTGTGTGTGTGTGTGTGTGTGTCCTGAACACTTGGTAGTTTCTTTGCAGCCAAAATTGTGGGTGCTAGCAAAGAACCCTGATCTCAGGCTGCAAAAGGCAGACAACCTGGCACAGCCCAGGGAAGTCCCAAAAGGGCCTCCCCTGGGTTGTGTGGGGCTGCTTTGGAAGCTGGGATCATACGTACTCCCCTGCCATTTTGAGCTGCATAGAAAGGCCTCCAGAGCATAGGGAACTAAGGTGGTTCCACCACCAAAAATGCTTGGGGAGGGGGAGGGGAGAAGGAAAATCCCCAGCTGTAAATGGCAGCTTTGGGACTAGGTGATCAGAAGGCGAGGCAGATGAATTTGGATGGCCCAGAAATAAGCTGTGTTATTTCCTGGTTTGGGGGAGATCTAGCTTGGCATACTTAGAAATGAATCTGACACAAGCCATAAATAACCCTAATCCCACCAGAGCATTGCTCAATGCAGCTTGCTGTAGTAGAGACAGGGCTAGCAGGCTCAAAGCACCGGGGCTTTTTTATGAGTAAGAGGAGTGATTGTGCTATCATTCACCCTGCTCTTGCTTCCCTGTACCTTCTGAGCATAGCCCCCGTGTCAGTGGGGTGGTAAATCTACTCTGGGTTTTGGTCAGAACCAGTCAGAACTCTAAAGGAGCTATCCAAGGTTCAGACCATCTTGGATGGCTTCTTTAGAGTTCTGATGGGTTCTAACTGAATCCTGGAGCAGATTCACTGCCCCACTGACATTGGAGCCACCACCCTCCACTGTTCCATACACAGTGTAGGACAGCATGTGAGTCCCTTGCATCCATTTTTGGTGCCTTGCAGGAGATAGAGAGTCCAATACTAGTGGTCAAGCAGGAAACCTAGAGCTTCAGGAAGCTGCTACCAAAGGTCTCTAACCAAGGGCCTTGCTAGACCTACCAGATAATCCAGCCGGGGGTCGGGGCGACGGCGTGCTACAGCTAGCACGTGCTGTCACCTTTTTCTACACATAAGACATGATGGGGCAAGGGGAAGCCCCGTTGTGTCCGCCATTTTTTTTAATTAAAGGGCCATGTGCGCAGGAGCGCACCACAGAAGAAGGTAGGTGTTTTTAAAAATAAATATAGGGTCCCCGCTCCCCCTGCCCCTGATTCCCCCCCACAATGCCTGATGCCCCCCCTTCCTGCTTGCTCGCCTGTCCTCCCCCCGTCCACCATGCCCTGTCCCCCGTCCTTCTTTTCCCCCCTCCCTGGTGCCCTGTCCCCCATCCTTCTTCCCCCGTCCGCCATGCCCATCCTTCTTCCCCCATCCCCCGTCCGCCATGCCCGTGCCCATCCTTCTTCCCCCCCTCTCTCCTGCCGGGTCCAGCCTTTCTCCCGGCCCCTATCTCTCCCCCCCCCCCCGTGATTCCTCCCCCCCCCGGCCTGATGGGCACAGTGCTCCTATGGAGTGCTGTGCCCAGTCCGTGGCTTCTCCCAGCTACTCACGAGTAAGCGAGCAGCCAGGAAAAGCCATAGAAGTACATTTCACAACTTTTGGGGGTAATGTCCTAGCTTTCCTTTCCTTGTTGCCTCACTATTTGTTTATTATTTTCTTTGGTGTAGGCAGGAGAAGGAACTGCATTTTAAATTCTATTTTTGAATAGAGATGGCTAAACATTACATTTCAGTTCAGTTTGGTAAGAATTCAGCCACAGTCACAAATTTGTGAGTAGAGAAGGAAGCATGGAATAAAGACACAGACACCAGAGCTTGGGATAAACCAGGGCCCCTTTATTTAAACAATAAGGGAGGGAGATTCGACCCGTCCCTGGATCTGCATGTGAAAGCGCAGGAATCAATGGGTCCTTACCTCAGGCAACTTGCCTGGCATTGTGGGTGAGCCACTCTCCAAAGCCAGGAGTTGGGTAAACCTGGCCCCTTTCTTATGTGACGCTTTGTAAGTGTGGGAAGACCACCCCACATCACCCCTGCCCAATGGCACAAAGACTCCTAGTAAATGAGGCATGAGGGTCTCCAAAGGCATACCATATCCTGACATGGGAGCCGCATAGCCCCCTAGGAGCAGGTCCTCCGGATATGCCAATCACCAAAAGGTGCCAGAGTACTCACTGTCCCTATTCTAATATAGCAAATTCCCACACATCCCTACAACAAATCAACCTATTTATCCACCCTCCTCAATATTAGGGGTGTGCACGGACCCCCCACTCCGCTTCACTTGCAGATCCACCATTTTCGGAGTGGGCCGCTTCACCCCGCCCCCGCTCTGCCCATTTCTGCTCCGCACCACTCGGAGCTCCGGATCCGGATCGGAGCTCCGTTTTTTCCTCCATAGGGTTGCATTGAAAGCTAAAAAATTAAACAACTTTTTTTCTGTGAAAGTTAAAAACCTCACGTTTGGCGCCATGACACCTCATGGACGTATACACACGCACGCCAAGTTTCAAGCAAATCCCATCATCCCCTGATTTTTGGCGAATTTTTGAAAATCGGGCACCCCATTCAGACCCCTTGGGATAGCTCCGTCAATTTGCACGTTAGAAACCTCAAACTTGGCACCAGGACAGCTTATCCATGTGTCCACATGGACGCCCAGACTCAAGGCAGTCCCATCATCCCCTGATTTTTGGCAAATTTTTGAAAATTGGGCACCCCATTCACACCCCTTTCGATAGCTCCGTCAATTTGCACGTTAGAAACCTCAAACTCGGCACCATGATAGCTTATCCATGTGTCCATGTATAAGAATATAATAATATGTTTAAGAATATTACTAAATGTAGGGAAATGGGACAAGAAGTGTGTGTATGCTTTCCCCAAAATGCTCAATCTGTGGCTGTTGCACTTCACAAAAGCAGTGCACGCAATCAGGCTTTAAGAGAGGGGAGGGGGGAAACGAACCAACCAAACAAACAAACACTCCAAAATTTAAAAATAAAGTTTATATTAAATCAAAGTAAGGGAAAAACACAGAGCAAACTAAGCAAAAAGTCAGAAAGAAGCAAACAAACACACACGCCAAGCTAAAATCCTAATCTATCTCCAAAGTACATAGCAGCAGCTAGCTAAGCAGACCCTCTCCCAACGAATGCTAAACCCACAAGACGCTGAGAGCTCAAAGATCTCAGGATGACTCTGCCTTAGTCCCCCCCCTCGAACGCTGGGATTGGATGATGCTTCATGAGGAGATCAATTCTCATCAGGATTGGGAGTTGAATGTGCCTGTCATCGCTTCAAAAATAATAATAAAAAACCAAACCGTTTGTTGACCCAATTTTTACAAAATTCTAGCACGCGACCCGCACGACGTAGAGAGGTGAGAGTAGTCCCAAAATGACCCCCATCCACAACTCTCTGTGCACAAGAATTTTCAGAACGATAGCTTAAAAAACAACCCAGTTATCCCCGATTATTTCCCGCAATGCAATCCTATGGGCGAAAAACCGAAAACCGCCGTTTGAGCCGCGCTGTCCCTGTTTGTTGACCCGATTTTTAAAAAAATATAGCACGCGACCCGCATGACGCAGAGAGGTGAGAGTAGTCTCAAAATGACCCCCATCCACGACTCTCTGTGCACAAGAATTTCCAGAACGATAGCTTCAAAAACAACCCAGTTATCCGTGATTATTTCCTGCAATGCAATCCTATGGCGAAATGTTTTCAAGATGGCGATCGGAGCGCTCCGCCTGAAATAGGAGCTCTGAAAAATGGCTGCTTCTCTTCGCCTTGCTTCTAGGGGTCCGCGGTCCACTTCTACTCCACCTCTGGGTAAGGCGGAGCAGGCCAATCCGCTACTGCTTGTCCGCTCCTAATTGGAGCAGAGCACATGCCTACTCAATATAACTTCCAGTATGGAGTAGGCAAAAACCTATCCACCATTTAGTGGGAGGAAAAAATCCTACTCAGCGCTCCCTCCAAAGAGAATGACTGGCTAAATCCCATACTAGATGGAGGGAGGGAGGGAGCTGGAAAGCGAAAAAAGCTGATACTTGGCAGGGCTGGCCTTTATGGGCTCTGTTTGCGTCCTGGTATCACGTGGCACACGCGAGGTGCTTTATTCTTTTCCTCGCCACCTTCAATGGCTGGGCGGGTACTGGATTTCTCCATATTCAACGGAAAGAAAAAAAAGAACTTGGAATTTATTCATTTTTAAAGAAATGTGAGAGAAGCCCAAGCTGGGAGTCTCATCCATTCAGCCTCAGGTGGAGATGCATGGGAGTTCCATTTCAGTTCATTTTTTTTATATAAGAATTTACTAAAATGTGCAAAATCATCATATGAGAAAGAACTTGACATCTTAAAAGTCTGAAAAGCGAAACTGATAGATTCCCTCATCCCTATTTTTAAACTTAGTGGCCAACCAAGAGGTGGTTTGTCCTTCAGGTTCACCTTTCTCTGAAACAAAGTTATTATAACCCCTCCTGGGCAGGATCTACACTACTGCTTTATAATGGTATTGACAACTGTTGGGGGCCAGGACACGTTCCATATACCGTTTTCAAACTGCTTTCAAAGTGTTCTATCCTGCTTGGTGGAGATCTGGCCCTGCTCTGTTTCTTTCCCTTTCCTCTTCCAAACTTTCACCTAACTGTTTCTGCCCTGGTAGTCCACCATGGTGACTAGTACTTGAGCTTTCTGTGGTCACACAGCCTCTCAATCCCCTGCCTTCCGATTTCCATAGCACCTCTTCCTTCCACTTGTTATTTAGCTAACTTCTTCAACCTCCTTCTTTCTGCATCTTTATGCAGTGGAGGCTGGTGGCTCTGATGTCAGTGGGCCAGTGAATCCACTCTGGGCTTCAGTCAAAACCAAACAGAACTCTAATGGGGCTAACCAAGGTGCCTATTAGACTTAGGTCATGGCTAGACGAGGGGGTTGGAGGGTGATGATCTTGCCATTTTATGATCACAAGATCGTCGCCCTTGTCTACATGTGGTGCTCGACATTACAGCCACCAATTTGTTGTTTCTTTTAAAGGAAGAGGAGCGCATGAGTGCTCAAACGCAAGGTAAGGTTGTTGTTGTTGTTGTTTTAAAAAACAACCTCCCCCACCTCACCCCAATGTGCCCCATGCCCGGTTCCCAGCTCCTTGCGGTTACTCACAAGGAGCTGGGACAACCTGTGATGCCCGGCCACAGCTTTCCACGGTCTTGGGATCATCCCAAGACAGCAGAAAAAGCAGAGGGAAAAGGGTAGGGTGATATCCCAAGGGAGGGATCATCCCTTCCTGCTACCGGGATGCCCTGTGCGTCATGTGGGATGATCGTGTGGCGATTACCGGGATATCGCCTGGTCTAGCCATGGCCCTAGTGTACTGGCCCAGGTGCTAGGGGAGGTTGTATATTCACTAAGTCATTTTTCTCTTGCATGGGAATGTGGGTGTGAAGGATTATGTTTGTAAAAACTAAGCCTGTAGTTCTGAATGTGAATGAACTAATTTCTCCCACTTTAGAAGCAGCCATTCATCCCCACTTTGTAGAGAATTGGGCCTAATCTACACCAAGCAGGATATTTCACTATGAAAGCAGTATATAAAAGGCATGAGTCACACCATTGCTTTATAGTGGTATTCAAATGCACTGACAACTGCTGGGGCCCATTGACACATACCACATACCACTTTCATACCACTATCTTAGTGCTATATCCTGCTTGGTGTAGATTAGGTCACATTCATAAATCCACAATATATGCATCACATCTCTGGTAAAACTCCCTTTGGCCTTGTGCCCATTGTTATTCCTGTATATATTCAGGTGTGTGTGTGTGTGTGTGTGTGTGTGTGTGTGAGAGAGAGAGAGAGAGAGAGAGAGAGAGAGAGAGAGAGAGAGAGAGTTCATACTTTCTTTTGTATTCTCTTTATAGTTAATTAATGAAATAAACAGGCAGCTGAGGGTAAGGATAGAACAATTCATAAAATAAATGCTTCTTGCATGGTTTTAAATGTCCCCCTTTTTTCTTTTTTTACAAAATGGATTGCTATGTTCCCCATCCCCCTCAAAGTTGTTTCACAAGATACCAATAGATGGGGCATAATGAGGTTTTAACTAATTGACATTATCTTTCCATTAGACTCTAACGATTTGAGTAAGGTAATGTTGAGGGGCAAGATAAATTTAAACTAATGAGGCACCCAATTACAATAACATCCAGGCCAGGTATTTTACTGTCTCTGATTTCTTCTTCTTCTATCGATCCCTGCTGGTGCAATCAGTAGTGGAAGCATCTTGATGTGTGCATTATTAGAATGTGTTGCTTTCTGACAGAAGAGGCAAGCAGGCGTGGGATGCATGGAACCAGTACGGTCAATGAATAGAGGAAGGAACCTCCAAAGCCCTGTTTGGGCATTCAGGTGGGTAGAGCAACGGAGCTGTGCATGCTGGCCCCATTCCCTGCCTCTCCGGGTGTGCCGGGGTGGGGGGGACCTGTTCAGTTTAAAATCAGCAAGTTCCAAAAGGGAGTTCTACTGACATTCGCTTGAACCCTGATAAGGCAGGGTCTGCAATCACATAGAGAGCCCTGCTCATTCTCAAGTGAAGGCAAGAAACAAACTTCAAAGTGATCTTGATAGGCTGGAGTGTTGGGCTGAAAACAACAGGATGAAATTTAATAGAGATAAATGCCAAGTTCTACATTTAGGAAATAGAAACCAAATGCAAAGTTACAAGATGGGGGATACTTGGCTCAGCAATACTACAAGCGAGAAGGATCTCTTGGAATTGTTGTAGATCGCAAGCTGAATATGAGCCAACAGTGCGATATGGCTGCAAGAAAGGCAAATGCTATTTTGGGCTGCATTAAAAGAAGTATAGCTTCCAAATCGCGTGAGGTCCTGGTTCCTCTCTATTCGGCCCTGGTTAGGCCTCATCTAGAGTATTGCGCTCAGTTCTGGGCTCCACAATTCAAGAAGGACAGAGACAAGCTGGAGCGTGTTCAGAGGAGGGCAACCAGGATGATCAGGGGTCTGGAAACAAAGCCCCATGAAGAGAGACTGAAAGAACTGGGCCTGTTTAGCCTGGGGAAGAGAAGATTGAGGGGAGACATGATAGCACTCTTCAAATACTTAAAAGCTTGTCACACAGAGGAGGGCCAGGATCTCTTCTCGATCCTCCCAGAGTGCAAGACATGGAATAACGGACTCAAGTTAAAGGAAGGCAGATTCCGGCTGGACATCAGGAAAAACTTCCTGACTGTTAGAGCAGTACGGCAATGGAATCAGTTACCTAGGGAGGTTGTGAGCTCTCCCACACTAGAGGCCTTCAAGAGGCAGCTGGACAACCATCTGTCTGGGATGCTTTAAGGTGGATTCCTGCATTGGACTCGATGGCCTTGTAGGCCTCTTCCAACTCTGCTATTCTATGATTCTTTAAGTACTGTTCCTGTCCAAGATTTGAACTAAGGTGGCTGGGGTAGGGCCCCCAGAGATGCAGGGAGCAGGCTCACCAGTCTACCCACTTTAAGCCCTCACACATTCAGGCAAATACCTGAACAGGACTCTGGATTCACAGGAATCAGTTAATTTATTAAGCTGAATTTTATTTTTATTTATTCTTTTGGCAGAAAAAGAAAAAAGATAGAAACAAAAAGAAATTGAATGTGGGTAGATGGTTGTGTGAAGCGAACTGTAAGCATTCTGTGTGTTTGTTGTGGTGCTTTTTTTTAATCCTTAACATTGGCATTTTTTGCTCATCCTTTATAAGAACAATTTTGCCTTAGCTCCTCTTTGAAACCTATAAAAACAGAAATGCTAGAATCCCTTCTTAGATATTTGAAGATTGCATCCAAACTACTGAAGGTTACCATTGCAATGAATCTGTTGTGTAAAGTTTCCCGTCGTGTGTTTCAGACGGAGCCTCCGTATTGGCAAAGCTCTCCATACTTTTCAGGATGTACTATTGCCGTGTTTCTTCAATTCTAAGACGCCATCGATTGTAAGACGCACACTAATTTCAGTACCACCAACAGAAAAAAAAAAGCTTTGATTTTAAGAAATAATAAACGCACCCGCGATTCTAAGACACACCCCGTTTTTAGAGATGTTTATATGGGAAAAACGTACGTCTTAGAATCGAAGAAATATGGTATTAATATTGGCCAGCAAGAGAAACCAGCAACCATATTCCACACCTATAACAAATAAAAGCTGTCTAGCAGTGAAGAATGCAAATAAATTATGTAGCTCACAAAGCTTCACAGAAGAATAACACATTGGGAATGCATTAATGCCATCATCAACTTCTTTACCACCACATCCCAGAATGAAGGTGCAAGACCAGAAATGGGGTATATGAGGGCTGCAACTTTATTGACTTATAAATCAAGGATGTACAATGAAATAAATGCACTACTTAACCCTGAAGCCCTCTTTACTTGAGGGAAATGCTAGAAGAACATCCTGTTGTCTCCCTGGCTGGTAACACCACCCTGGGTCTGAACAATGGATCAGTTACTGGACCAACTGCTGCCTTTCCTAGCCCACTCACTTCTCAGGCAAGTGGAGGGGCTCCTGGTCTACTCTCTCTCTCAACCCCTGCTGACACAGCATTCTGCCTGGGTGCTGAATTTTGATTATTTATTTTATTATAGAATACACACAGACCTGGATATCTATTTTTTTTATTTATTTTATTTATTTAAGGATTTTTATGCCGCCATTCAGCCAAAAAAGGCTCTCACAGCGGCTTACAAAAGTATTTCTTGACAGTCCCTGCCCACAGGCTTACAATCTAAAAGACATGACACAAAAGGAAAGGGGATTGGGAGGGAGGAGGAGGAGGTGGAAAAGGAAAGCAAACTCAGGCACTACAATCTTAGTTGGAAAGTTCAGCAGTTGCAGTTGACAGCAGGAGGGAGGGGGCTCTCAGCTGGAGCTGGACCCAGGCACGGTGGAGAGGTGCCTGGCTGCTGCTTCCTCCCTCACTGGTGGCCTCTGCAGAGACATTTGGTAGCAGGAGGGAGGGGGCTCTCAGCTGGAGCTGGACCCAGGCACGGTGGAGAGGTGCCTGGCTGCTGCTTCCTCCCTCATTGGAGGCCTCTCCAGAGACAGTTGACAGCAGGAGGGAGGGGGCTCTCAGCTGGAGCTGGACCCAGGCACGGTGGAGAGGTGCCTGGCTGCTGCTTCCTCCCTCATTGGAGGCCTCTCCAGAGACAGTTGACAGAAGGAGGGAGGGGGCTCCCAGCTAATCTATGTATGACATTCCAAAGCAAGAGAAGGGTGGAGGGAAGTCGCTCATATGACTTCAGTAACAGCTCACTGGAAATTGCATGTGACAAACACCGGCAATAATCTATTGGAGATGAGTGTACAGGTCATTATTTAAAACGCATCTCCGACAAGTCTGGAATTAAAATATTTAAAAGAAAAGCCATGGGATGACTTCTTATTTTCTTTCTTTCTTTTTTTAAAAAAGGAATGGCTTCACAATTAATATCGCAGTCTTCATTTCTGACTAGAGCGTGCTATCAGGTTGCGTAATATAATTTCCTGCACTGTTGATGTGTATACTAGAGATGGGATTTGGAAACTTAAGGTGCTCATACCAATAGGATTTGTAGATAATTCGTTTCTTCCTTATTAACACAATGTGATCATAATACTGGCCTAGTGCAGGCTTTTCTTAATTCTCCCCCACCCCCATTTTTGCATATCAATCTCTTCTTCAATACACACCCTAAGGCCTTTCTCAGTTCAAATAGCTATCATTAGTCATGGCAGATAGACATAGTTAGACATAAAATTGCCTTCAATGACTTACTAAAACATAACTTCTGGGAAAGCCTGACATTAGGGATTTAACTTTCAAATTATTTAGTTCCTCTCTTCAAATTATTTAATTGCATTGGGATGGAGTTGTTCTTTCCTGGGGTGGGATCTGTAAGGTCACGCAAAGGCATGCATTCGACTGTTTAGGAGAGTATAACGGACAAACTGTTAATTTAATTTTAATGAGATAAGATCATGAATACTTAATACATTCTTTTTTAAAAAAAAAAAGCCTCAAAGATTGAGCAGCACAGTATAATGCAGAAAAATTATATTACCTGAAGCACCATGTGAGTTAGAACTGGGCAGGCCATTCTAATGCTGTGGGTTCTATATCTGAAGAGGATACTGTAGTTCTACTCAGGATTACCCTAAATTGCCTTCTGTCAAGGATAAGGTGGCTGTTTAGGCATCGCCCAAAAAGAGGACAAAGGAAGACCCAGATTTGCATACATTTGTGTATACATGTGGAAATAGACACTTAAAAATCACTATTATAATCTAAATAGAAGTAGTGGTAAGGACTGAGGTCAGGTGACCACAGTGCCTGCCTGCTCAGTCTGCTGCCCAGGTGCCAACTGTTGATGGGCAACCTCAAGGCTCCTGCTGGCTCTTTCCTCTTGTGGGTCTGTATTATTATTATTTATTTATATAACACCATCAATGTACATGGTATCTTTAAACCAGACTTGAATTGGACAACACTTCAACAAAGAATGGTCCTTTGGCAGCCCTTCAAATACGGGACATATGGGCAGCCTAAAAGCGTTGGAAGTGAAAAATCTGGAGCAACTTAGCTGATGGTTATAAGAATGTCTTGGGAGTTGGGGTGCAGGAGGTATTCAAGCAAAGACTGTGTGGCCATCTGTCAGGGATGTTGTTGTTGCATCCTGCATTGGAGCTCCTCAGCTGAGCAGGATGTTGGACCTCCAACATCCCTTCCAATTCTACCGTTCTATGACCTGGGATGTGCATCTGAATGCACATCTGACTCTGCATCACATTCAAGGCAAAGGTGCATGCAGAAGTGCAACCAATTGCAGGTCCAGCAGCATTCCTAAAATCAAGGCCTTCCAGGGACTTTCTGTGAATACCCGAGTAAGAGTGTGCAAGAGCCTCAAATAAGCCTTTCGGAAGTGTTAAGAATGCTGCTGAATATGAGATATTTTGGTTCTGAAGCAGCAGTCCAAGGCACAGTGGGCCAAGGCTTTGGAACTACCTCACAGATTCAAAGGGGGGCATTTATTTATTTATTTATTTTCTGTCCAATTCATACAAGCTTGTCTGGGCTCTCCATAAATGGAAAACACCAATGGAAGAGGAAGGGGATGTAGTTGTGCATCTGACAGCTGTTGTTTCCAACCAGGGAAAGACTTCGCTAGGACTCTCCTTTTTATTTCCAATCACAATAGAAGCTCTAAGCTAAAATATACCAGTGTGTGTGCAGGGCCGGCGCCAGACTATATTGCGCCCTAGGCAGGCGCGTTCTGAAGCCTCCACCCCCCCCGCTCGCTCACTCACTGCCCCCTCACTCGCCTGCCCACCCACTCACTCACTTACTCACTGCTCCCCCCTTGCCCGCTCGCCCGCCCACCTGCCCGCTCGCCCGCCGCCCCCCGCTCGCCGCTGTGGCTACCCCCTTGCTCACACGCTCTGGCTACCCCCATTGCTCGCCCGCCGCCCCCGCCCGCTCGCTCACTCACCGCTACAGTCCCCCCTTGCTCCCCCACTCACCGCCTGCTCCCTCCCGCTCCCGGCTTTGAAGCCAGGATGCTGGGGTTGGGGGGTTTTGAAGTGGCGCACCCAGAAGTGGCTTCCTGGCACGCCGTACTGAAGCCTCCGCCTCCAACCCCAGCATCCTGGCTTCAAAGGAGCCAGGACGCTGGGGTTGGGCGGAGGCTGGGGCGGCGGCTTTGGAACAGTACACCTGGAAGCCGCTCTAGGAGAGCAGCTTCCGGGTACGCTGTTCGGCGCCCTCGTTTGCTTGGCGCTCTAGGCAGCCGCCTGAGTTGCCTCTATGGCAGCCTGTGTGTATGTGTTTGGGGACCCACCCATTTCACCTTCAGCCCCAGTTCCTTCACATTTGACTCCATTCACCTCTGGAATGCACCTCCCCCACTGCACTCTGAGAGCCTTTCTGACATTGAATTCAGCCCTGAGGCTGAACTAGAGTCCCTACCTCTGTTGTATGGAAATCCCAGGCTGCTGTCATATGCAAAGGTCAGCCGCGACTGGACAAGAAAGGGCCAATACCTGTCCTTGTAGTTTTGATACTCATCATATGTACACCACAGTGATGCAAATTCTCGCCACTCTCTGCCAATAGTAACTGTGGTTGGACTATGGTTGCAGCTACATATTACATGAAGCCACTGAGGTAAATCTATCCTGATCTGCTGCTTGACACCTAGCTTGACTAAATTGCCCTGCCTAGCAGCTGCCTCATGTTTAGAAAGCACTATTTAATTAACTGACGAAGTTTCCCCTCCAAGGCTATATATGGCTGGAATCTCTGTGGAAGACAAAACAAACCACACCAAGACACCTCCAGTCATTAATCTTCTACTCTAATAGTTGTTCATTTCAGCTGCCTGATCAACATACTAATGGGGAAATGAAGACTGTTTACATGATATTGAATACTAGGGCTGTGCAAGGGTCGAACCTCGGATATTCAAATCTGATTCTTAGAGGCCATTTTGTGGCAGATCTGCCATTTTTGGAGGGAATCCATCATTTTAGTGGGAATCCACCATTTTAGGATGGGATCTGCCAATTTTCTACATAGCCATAGGCCCCGGTACACCCTACAGCCCCCAGCATGCGTTGGCTGGGAAGACTGGACTTACTGCGGCCTAGGAGCAGGGGCAGATGTGTCCTCACCATGTACCATTGCCTGCTCCTTGTAAGATCCCCAGCAACTAGAGTATACAGGCTTACTGCCTCGGACACTGGAGGTTGCACTTAGCCATCAGGACTAGCACCCATTGATACCCTTCTCTTCCAGGAATTTATCCAACCCCCTTTTAAAGCCATCCAAATTGGTGGCCATCACTACGTCTTGTGCTAGTGAGTTCCATAGTTTAACTATGTGCTGTGTGGAAATGTACTTCATTCAAGCAGAGGGTGCTTGCATGTAAGTGCACCTCTGCTTGAGAACCTGAAACAGCTGTGCTCACAGTCTGTGCTCACTTCAGTCCTAGGAGCTGCTGCTGTGGCCTCACTTTTGCATTTCTGGAGTAGGGGAAAGCAGCTCTGGCCATACCAGGCAGGGCCAGCCCCACCATTGGACAGAGTGATGTAGTCGCCTCAGGTGGTAAATACTTGGAGGTGGCAGCAAGATGTTGGAGGAAGGAGGGCCATGCATATACAGCCCTTTACGGCCTCTCCCCAACATCAAGGGAGCTACCCAGTATCCCCTTGCACACATGAGCCCTTGTGACCCTTCTCTGGTCCAGCCATAAATGCTGATCCCACCATGGATTACTTTGTGAACACAGAGAAAGTCTCTATTCCATAGCAAGAGCGCAAACATAGGTGTGTGCCATTAAGGTGCACCTGCATCAATTTGTTCCTTTTCTGCTCCATAATACAAGACATGTACTTTTCTAGGTTTCAAAGATATGGTGGAAAAATATTGGAGACAAGATTATGCTCTCAGAGAAGCCTTTGAAAAACTGCATAATGGGATTGTGTATCTGATAGAAAACAAACAAGCCTAGCAATGCATTGATTCCGTTATTTTTAACTTCTTTCTTCACCGCACTGTAATCCAAATGGCTCTTTTTTCATATTATATGTCACGTTGGAATCATTTGTATAGTGGAAATCTCTCAGTCCAAAAATAAACATCTTTACAGAGCAATTCATGGCCCCTAGATAGGGATGCACCAGAGAGGCCATCGGATGCAATGGATCTCCTCCATCTCCGAGGCTGGAGATAGAGATCCAATCTCAGAGGAGGAGATCTGATGGTAGATCTCCCCACCCTACCCTGCACCTTCCAAGCTCAGAAAGCTCCATGGCAGCTCTCTCTCCCGCAAGCTTGGGGCTCTGATCTTAGGAAAGGAGATCGTTGGGGGTGGCCCAGTGGTCAGGGAGGGCAAAAGTCATGGAATCCCAAGACCCAAAGGCCTCTCAGCCCCTATACCTTCCCCCAGCTGGGAGTGCAGGTTAGATGGACTCAAAAGCCATCCATTCTCCATCAAAGGAAAGTGCTTTTAATGGAGAGGCTTAAAAGCTCTCTGTTGAGATTTGGATGAATGGAGATCAGAGCCTTCCTTCATTTGGGCTAATAGCCATAGGGTTGCTCTCTGAATTTGTCACTCCCTTGAAACAGTGATTTCTGCAAATCATAGATCTTCCCTGCAGAATCATAGAATAGTAGAGTTGGAAGGGGCTTATAAGGCCTCTGCTCAGTGTAGGAATCTACCGTAAAGCATCCCTGACAGATGGCTGTCCAGCTGCCTCTTGAGTGCCTCGAGTGTGGGAGAGCCCACAATCTCCCTAGGTGATTGGTTCCATTGTCGTACTGCTCTAACAGTCAGGAAGTTTTTCCTGATGTCCAGCCAGAATCTGGTTTCCTGTAACTTGAGCCCATGTAAATCCTAGAGAAGGGAGTGCCACTTCTGGAAAAGAGGAACCTTGATTTCACCCAATACTTCCCCCCTCCATTTTGATCCTCCAGCCAGACCAATATTCCTTTTGCAAAATCAGCTGGCAAACGAAGGGATACATAATATTCTCCTGCCTGCTGCTTCCTTGCAGAAAATTGTACCCTCCCAGCCCCTCTTTGCAAAGGAGAAGTAGCAGCCAGGCTGTGGGGATAATAATGGTGCAGCTAGCTAATTTTAGACCCTGGACGTAATGGTTTTATGCTCAGCACACTTTAGATGTGAAGCACATAGTTAACTCTTCTCTTCTCCCTCACCCCTGCCATTCCACTTTCAATGATTTACAATTGCTTCTACCTTTCTGATGTGTTAGAGCAAAAACAAAAATTATTGGCTACTCCTGATTTTTTTTAAAAGGAAGTACTCTGTGCATGTGCTGTTTTGCATTATTAACTCATTTAGAGCTTCTCTAAACAAGCAATTTATTGCACGGTCTTGATTAGCCACTCATAGAAGTTTGTGGGTCCATTACACAATGTTGTCAACATCCAGGATATCTCTCATGGTTTCTTTAAAAGAAAAGAAAACAGACATAATGTGGCATTATCTGGGATAGTGTGGAATCTCTCTGCCACTGGAGGCACCATCTCATTAAACACAATGGAGCCTTTCTGAGGGCCTTCCTAGATGAGGCCTTAGCGCGCCTTCAGACCCGGTTTCCCTCCTGTGCGTCCACATGACGCACAGGGGAATCCGGCGGCAGGCCGCGCTGAGGCCTGGTCTAACGCGCCATAAGTGAATTTGCTTATGGCGCGCTTTTTCCCCAGCTCCGGCCTCAGGCCGGGGCTGGGGGAAGTGTAGTGACTTCCGAGGCTTTTTGCGGCTACTCGCTTACTCGTGAGTAGCTGCGAAAAGCTGCGGACCTGGCACAGCGCTCATACGAGCACTGTGCCCATCGGCTGGGAGGGGAAAGAGAGGGGAGGGGGAAGGATAGCAGGGTGGGTGAAAAGGGCGAGCGGCGCTTGCCCAGGCAATGCCTGGCATGGGGCGGCATTGCCCAGGCAAGCGCCGCTCGCCTGTTTGCTCGGGCGGCGGCGTGCGGCACGATCTCACCCCCCCTTGCCACCCACCCTGCCATCCTTCCCCCCCCCTGGTAAAAAAAACATTAAAAAAAGGACTTACCAGTCCGCCGTCTTCGGGCCGCACCCGGCCCCTTTAAAAAAAAAGGCAGACGCCGCAGGGATCCGATGTCCCTGCACGTCCGATGTCTGGAACCCTGAGTGAGGCGTGCTAACGTTAGCGCTCCTCGGCCCCGCCTCCCTGCCGGGATAACCCGGCAGGTCTAGCAAAGCCCTGAGAAGGAAAGTTCTCAATTCAAAATCACATGGTCACATTTTTAATTTAATTTTATTTTAGTTATTACATTTATATACCGCCCCATAGCCGAAGCTCTCTGGGTGGTTTATAAAACTTAAAAACAAAATTTAAAAACAACCAAAAGTATAAAAACAACAACATCAATTTAAAACATGAGGCAGTGTTTCCCTTTGCTCTTTGTTCTCAGTCCTTTTGCAAGTTCCTGCCCACCTTCTACATGCAAATCTCATCTATCGAAAGGAGCTGGAGGGGACGCAAACTTCGGTCCATTCCGACCTCTCCATGGGCCATCTGGGAAAGGATCTCATCGACCCACTAGGCATAAGCCTGGTCTTCTTGGGGCTGGTACAATTTCCTAATCTCTGTCGTGCGTCTTTTGTCTTTGGAGGCACCAGTTGCAAGGAGCGATGGCTGAGACACACCATTCTGAACAGGGCTCAGGCTCCTTGAAGCATTCTGGGACAAGCGGGTACCAGCGGGTTTCCCTGGTACTTGCTGGCACAGGAGACATTGTTTGGGTTTCTCTCAGTTCCTGATCACACAGTCTCTGCAGATGTAGTTGTCTGACAAGTCCTCCAAGACAGGGATGTTGAGTGGGGGCAGGTGAAAGGGGACGGGGTCTTTTCCGTCCTGGATGCAAACCAAGCCTCTTTGGAGCATGTGGAGGAACCCGAAAGGGCAGGTTTCCTTGGTTCGCTGAGTGGCGGTCAAAGACTTTCAAGACACAATTTCTCTCATCTTGGAAAAGTTTTATTATGAGCAGCCTGCAGTGCTGCAAGGTGGCAAAGGAGGATCTGCTGCAAGGAGGATCTGAAGGACTGCCCACTAGTTGTAGGCAAAGCTAAGATATTTATAGGGTAACATCTTCAGAAGCAATAACAGAACTTTCTCATAGAATGAACCAATCATAATACAGTTTTGCAATACAGTAACCAATGATAGACAAGGCATTTATGCATGTGCAAAGTGCAGATAATTCCAAGACTAGAAAAAAAATACATAGATGGGTATTGCAATCCTGGAACATCTGTTCCTTTGTGGTTACTACTCTTCCTGTCCTCACTGGGAGGCTCACACTCTGACTAATGTGTCAACACTTCTTGTTGGTTGAGCAAGTGTTGCTCAATATATTTTCAGCTACAGTTTGCATCAAATTGCTATAGAACTTAATTTCTAATAGAAAGGGCTTATATCAAAATAGGGGGGGGGCACAGACAAAACAGCCCATTCACACATTTCTTCGACAAGCAGCAGAGGAACCCACATGTAAAGGAGTGTGTTGTGATAGTGGGAAGTCTGTGAGGATGAAAGCCCAGAAAGCTGTGGTATTTTTCTTGTGTGTAAAGAAGCTCTTATTCATGACTACAAGAACAAAATGGATTTTTTTTTTACTGGGAATAAGTCCCAATTTATTGTAGAAAAGAATACTATATTTTAAAAGAAAAATAATAAAATGAGCATCTGTAACCATCTATATGCCCAGCTGTCTACTCCAGACTATAATTAAAAAGAAGAAAGGGTGGTGTCCATCCTGGTGGGCCCCAACACCAAGCCTGTTTGCTACCATCCCCATCACCTGTCACTCACTGGGAAGCCCTGGACTGTGGTGTACTGGATTTTAGCCCTGAGGTCCAACCCTAGCTGTGTCACTATACATGAGGAAGCCTTGAGGGCCATCTTGTCCTACCCCCATCTTAATACAGGAGATCAAAAGCTAGAGCATCCCCAACAGATGCCTGTCCCACCATCTCGAGGACTTCTAGCAGGTGAAACCCTACCTACTTACATTGTCCAAATGCTCTTACTGTCAAGACATTTCTCCTAATATTCCGCCCTATAAGAAGATAGGAGAGCAATGTGTATGGAGACTAAAAAAGACAATTCCTCTCCAAAACCGTCCCATCCCATTCCTGCTACTAACAAAGGAGGTTTTCCCTGAGATAGACAAATCTGTCAGTTTTGCTTTCTCCCACAGTCAAATTGTTTAAATCCTATATTCCTTCCATTCCATGTATGAAGAATGAATCTGTCAGTTCCAATTTCTTCCACATTCAGTTTGTGTTAAAATAAATCTCAAGTTCTTTCTACCACAAATATGATGAAATGTGTAAATTTTTGGTAAATTCCTATCAGAAACAAAGGGCGTTGCTACCTACCGACTATGTACCGTAGTCGTGTCGACAGATCCAGATGACGTTCACCAGGATCCGTCGTCATCCTGTGGTGAAGCCTCCTTATCCCGTCTTTTTAAAAGTGAGTTTAAGCGCGCCTTTTCCTGCCGGCCCGCGCTAATTTGGAGTCGGGAGGTGGAGGTGTGGGAGGATGTGAGGTCGGTGCGGTTTCCGCCGTGGTCAGCACTGGTCAGGAAAAGGCGTGCTAAGGGGAGTGGCCAGTGGCTTCGGTCAAGCTGCCTCCACCATTTGCGCCCAGTCCGCAGCTGGGGCAGTGGAGCGGAGCAGCTTTTTTTTATTATTCCAACAGTTACAGTTTGCGCACGAACGGAAGACCGGAAAAGTGGCTGGTGAGCTGCTGGGTGTGTGTGGGGGATGGGTGGGGGATGTACACCTGTTTTTTCTATTTCAACCTCTGCGTGGGTCACTTTTCGGAAAGGCGGGCATCCAACAGTAATGGGAAGTTGGTGTCTCCTCGCAGTGGGCAGGCACAGCAGCCGAATAATGGCGGTGCTTTATGCTGCGCGGAATATGTAAAGGCCAGCGGGGACTGAGGGGGACGGTACAGGCATGAAGGGCTGTGTGCCTGTTGGTGTGGGTATGCGGCTGGAAGAGGGCAACAAGTGAGGGTGGCCGGCCATCTTCCAGTGGCCACGCAGCAGCAGGTGAAGGTACCATCAGCCCGGGGGGGGCACCTGTCCTGGAGGCCCTTAAAAATGCCTCAAGACACTCCCCTGTCCTTCCGACTGCATTTGCTGGGGGGGCAGCGACGGGGGTAGGCTGTTGACGGAAGTTTCGGACCTCTGGTGGTGCGGAAAGTGACGAGCCCCATTCTCTCTGCTTGGCACAGAGGTGGTCATTGCCACTGACACTCAGAGGCATGATGGGAGATGTAGGCACAGAGTGCCCATGCAGACGACTGACCTCGGGTCACATTACACCTGCCACGACCCCCATCAGGAAGTGACAGCATCAATGTTGACCCTCAACAGCGGCACTCGCTGGCCGCGCCCCCTGTGAGCCATCCACCAATGCCAACTGGCTCCCCTCTGCCCAGCCTGAGGGGGCTGGTATGCAGCAGCAGCAGCAGCACTTCAGCTGCCACTGCCGCCGCCGCCGGCAGTGCTGGCAGCGGCGGCAGCGCTGACGGCTGCGCTAGCGATCTACGACGATTGCGGTCTTTTGGACTTGTGCAAACCGTGCGGTGAGCGGAAAAAACCCCCACAGAAATCAGGCCGGTGTGGCTGCGCAACCCGTGCTCGAGGCGCCAGCAGCACAACCGGAGCAAACTTCCACAACCAGCCCTCTCCAATACTGTGCTAATCCAAAGAAGGTGTGGATCATGAGGCGTCACACCTGAACGGGAAAATCCAGTTTCACCGCTCCTCAAACATGGAACACCCGGTAGGTCTAGCAAAGCCCAAAGTCAAACAAAATTCTCACCCATCTGTAGGTTTCACCCCATTTGAACAGCAGTCTCCTACCACCATCACATTCAGGACTTGTCTACACAAGGCATTTATTGTGTATTTATCATTCCCTATACAAAACTGTTTATAAATTCTTTAGATGACATCGTGGCTCTTCAATTTCACTTACGAGTCTAACCAGTACTTTCAGTGAGATTTTTTATTTTATTTTTATTTTTATTTTTTGGAGCAGGGGAAATGTGGCATTTAATTGTGAAAGTGAAAGAAAGTGTGATTTCCTCTTGAGTTTGTGCTATTCCACCACACCACAGTGCCACCTAGAGGCTATGAAGTGGAAAAGCAGGAAAGGAAACACACCTTGTGCTATCTTTGGATCTCAATTCTGTGACAAAACTGAAAGTACATACAGTGGATTAATAGTCTATTAATAGCCTCATATAGACAAGCTCTCTCACACAAAAACCCCAAGTAAAAACAACATTTGAAACTCCCTTCGATTTTGCCAATGACTTGCCATTGGTCAAAAAGACCTGGCGTGAGAGTAATAGAAGTCCAAATTTCCAGTGGGCAGGGAAAGCTGTGATAGTTGCACAGTTCTTGTCTTTTTAGTCACCTTTCTGTCAGAATATTCAAGGTGGCATACAGTACAGCATGTCAATAAAAGCAACAGTTTAAATCAACAATTTAAACATTCAAAATAATATTAAACAATAAGCCCAGAAATAAAACACAGTTAAAAAAAAAAAGCATATTGAAGAAAGCCTTCCTCTTAACACAAAAATGATGGGACTTTGCACAATTAAAGAAGTCATCCTACAGCATGTCCAGAAGACCTTGGTTAGCATGACAGTTTCAACAGAAATTCAATATACCAAATAGGAAAATGGCTTCTGGAACAGAGCAGTGGAAAAAAGCAATGACTAGTAAGGATGTCCGAAAGCAGCAAAACTCAACCTTGTTAAGGTTCTAAATTCCAATTCTAAACATGTTCTAACTTGTGTCTATATTAGATTGCACGCTAGCTTTTGTTTTGTTTTTTCTATGTGCATGAAAATTCATTCATGCGCTTTTTTGTGGACATTTTCCTAAATATATACATCAGAGGTATACATCAAGCTTGCTTGTGGATATTTTTTTTAAAAAATGTGCATTTTTCATGTACATTTTTCAAATGTACGCATGCTATCAGACATATTTTTGTTTGTACCATGAATTACATTGCAAGCTTGAAAATGTATAGACTTCAACCACAAATTGTATTTGAGTCCATGTGCAGATTCAGGAGGTACAAACTGAGTAAATTGTGGTCAAAAACAAAGAGAAGTTATTTTCTCATCCATCCCTAATGGCTAGACAGACATTTATGGGCAGGGAATTCTGAAAAGTAGGTACCTAAACCCTGCCCCATTGTGGTCCAGCAGATAGAGAGCATCATCAGATGAGTTTTTTATTGCACGCTCATTACTGGAAACTCATGGTTTGGGCTGTAGCAAAATGTGCCATCATTTCCTGCTGTGTGCAGGAAAAGGAGCACGATAAAAATGGCCACTGAATGGGCCATGTGGTCATTGTTTACTTCCTATTTCTTCCCCTGTGTGAATGGGGATCATGGGACAGAAGTGGGGAAAAAGTGATGGTAAGGAAACATAAAGCCCTAAACAGTTTGGGGCCAGGTTATTTGAAGGAATGCCTCCTCCCATATGTACCTGCCCGGATCTTAAGATCACCTACAGGGGCCCTTCTCCGTGAGCCCCTGCCAAAGAAAGTGAGGCAGGTGGCTACTAGGAGGAGGGCTTTCTCCTCTGTGGCACCCCGGCTGTGGAATGAGCTCCCCAGAGAGGTCCGCCTGGTGCCTACACTGTACTCTTTTCATCTCCAGCTGAAGATCTTTTTATTTACTCAGTATTTTAACACTTAATTTTAACTTAACTTTAAATTTTACAGTTCTAACTCTGTATTTTAATCTTATATCAATTTTGCTGCGTGGTTTTATCCTGGTTGTGCTTTTTATACTGTATTTTGTATTTGTGTTTTTAACCTGTTGGTTGATTTATTATGGTTTTAATTTTTGTGAACCATCCAGAGAGCTTCGGCTATTGGGCGGTATAAAAATGTAATAGATAAATAAAATAAATAAAAAGCTGGGCTGGGCAAGGAACCATTGGACACCTGTAGGAACCCAGGAGCACATACAGGATAAGATTTTTCTTCAGACATGCAGGTCCCAGCCTACTTAGAGCTTTAATGGTAATAAGAACCGGAACTTCCAACTAGCCCCAGAGGAAGACAGGCTCTAGTAGCCTGTCTTAACCAGAGTTAACCAGAATGTTAATAAAAAGAAAGCTGCTTGGGAATTGGCAATTCATCAACCCGTAATGAAATTAAGACTTAGGATGATGCTTCAAACACTTAAGTTCACGGCAGGAAATTTTGTTTAGCATTTGATGGTGTTGGACCACTCTCTGAGGAAAGGAATCTTTTTCATTTGCCAGACTGCCAATCCTTGGAAAGAAGGTCATTATTTTCTTAATTTAATATGCCTCCTCCTTTTCTGAAGTTTTTCTTCTTCTTCTTCTTTCTCTCCTTTTCAAGCTGCAGCACGGAATATTTCCAAGCTGTCCCTGCCATCCTTCCGACTATGCTGTTAACGTTACTTAGGCAATCAAAGCCCCATCACCAGATCTCCTCCTATCCTTTGGAAAGAAACAATAATTAAAAAGCTCTTGCTGGAAATGTTTGATTCATACAACAAAGCGATTTACAGCTCAGTAAAATCCAGCTTGCATTAATGCAGTGTTTCAGCTGGCACTGTTTTTCCTCTTAGCAGAGAAATGATGGAACATGCAGATTGCACAATTAAAGAAGAAGGCATCTTACAGTGTGTTCAAAAGAGCACCTAAAATGAATACTAATTTCTAAATGCCTCAATTCCCTTTCCTGGTGTTTTTTTTTAAAACTTAACAGTCTATGTGTAAGGCTTATGCACCTCATCGTTTGAAACTGTTGAATGAACTGATGATGGCTTACATATGGATGTATGAAACACCCCATTTCTTTTCCAGAGGATATTTCAGTTTTTCCATACACAAACATCCAGTGGTGTAGCTAGGGGTCACAGCCCAGGGCCCCCCAATGTGACCACCCAGAATGGCAGGAGACCAGAACAGCAGGGGATCAGAAGTAGAAATTCATGATGGCGCTACAATTTTAAGTGTGTTTAAAATGCAAAACAGCACATATTCAGAGTAGGGTGTTTGTTTTTTTAAAAAATCAGAGATAGCATAGAGGTTTGTTGTTGTTATTGTTTTAGTATATCTGGAATGTAGAAGGTGTGGCCCCTCAATTATGGAATGGTCTCCCCGATGAGGCTCGCCTGGCGCCAACATTGTTATCTTTTCGGTGTCAGGTTAAGACCTTTCTCTTCTCCCAGGCATTTAACAGCATATGCTGAGTTTTTTAACTGACCCCAGAACAGGTTTTTTTAAAAAACAAACAAAAAAACAAAAAACAGATATTGTCTGGTGGTGGGTTTTTGGTTTTTTTTTTTTGTTTTTTTTTTGTATTTTATGCTTTTTATAGTTTTAAATTTTGTATATTTCTTTTAATGTTCACTGTTTTTAACTTTTGTAAACTGCCCAGAGAGCTTCAGCTATGGGGCGGTATAACTGTAATAAATAATATTAATAATAATAATAATAATAATAATAATAATAATGATGCAAGGAAGGGGGTTTGGGGGGGGTGAAGAGAAATGTTAATTGTGTCCTTTATGAAAGACATGGCTGACTAAAATCCCCCTCCACAAAGAACATTAAGTCCAGAGTCTAAAAATATGTAGCTGCACCACTACAAACATCACATTTTCTAGATACATGTTTGTTTTTCGGGATGGTTGTGTTGGGGCCAGAACTTTTCCTTGGGAATTCTGTTTGTGCTCAGAAACACAGCTCACAATGCAGGTCTTACTTAGCAGAGTAAGTTTATTAGCTTCAGACTTCTTTACAGTTCCGTGTCATTGTGCAGAGTGACAAAAGCTATACACATATACATATATACACAGTTCTTATCTATATTACATACAGCTGTGATTAGGCTAACCCAGCCTCAAGGATCTTTTGTATATTCATATCATTAACACCATGATATCTTAGAGAATCCTGGCAAGGTTCCCAGTACAGCTTCTATCTCAAGGTAATTGCTCACAGATAGTCTTCCTCTGTTTAGCCTTGAGATAGCCACACACACAATTTTAATGACTACGCAAGCCTTTTACTTTCTTAAACTTAACAGGTTGTTGTTAAAAAAATGCAGAGGACACACACAGTTTTGCATTTGATTATCAGACTGCTTGCTATGGAGCATAGTGCTAATCTCTTGCTCATTATTGTTATCCATTCCAAGCAATGGGTTTGTTGTTTCATTGAGGGCTAGAATAGTGAACATCCGCCTCCATTCTGTTAAGTCTTGCAGGAAAACATGTTAGTTTATGTTAGTTTTACCCTACCCTGTGCCTGCTTACCCTACCCTGTACCTGTTTGCATTCTCTTCCCCTCCTTATTGTTTTACTATGATTTTATTAGATTGTAAGCCTATGTGGCAGGGTCTTGCTATTTACTGTTTTACTCTGTACAGCACCATGTACACTGATGGTGCTATATAAATAAATAAATAATAATAATAATAATAATAATAATAATAATAATAATAATAAAACATCACCTTCCCACCTCCACTTTTTTTTTTCATGAAGCAACAATATCAAGGTTGCTTTATTTGAAACATGTCTCCAATTGGGCTGGACCAAAACCACAGATATTCATAGCATACTAAGGATTTTGCCATTTCCAGATGTGATGGGGTGCTGCACTGTATTAGAGAATTAACCCAGAGCATCTTGGAGCTGACATGCTAGATCAGTGGTTCCCAAACTTTTTCAGGTCACCGCCCCCTTGGTTCCACAAACTCATGCCCAGTGCCCCCCTACCCTACACTATAAAAATCATCATTCAGAATAGCGGTTTTCAACAACCCACTAAGGAAGATAATAACAATAACATTCAGAACAGTAACAATTAATTGAGTATTTATTCAAAATCCAATTGCATTTTTTTTAGTTTATTCAATTAATTAATTACATTTATTAATTGCATTTCTATACCGCCCGATAGCCGGAGCTCTCTGGGCGGTTCACAAAAATTAAAAACATTCAAAGTATAAAACAACAGTATAAAACCATACTATAAAATACAATATAAAAGCTCAACCAGATCAAAACAGCAGCAATGCAAAATTAAACATAGTTGATGAACTTGATCCAGTGATCTCATCTTTTCAAAGTCTGATAGTCATTTAGCAAGAATATTAGATATCACATTTAGTAACTAGGGTAGAGTACCTCGCTATTCTGTAAATTCTTAATGTGATGGATGGGCTTGATGAAGTGATACCAATATCCCAATGTCTGGTTTAAAGTCACTTAACAGGAGTCTTAAATCACCACGTTTAGTAATCTGGAGTCGATTTCTTTGCTTGGAGAAAAGTAGGCAGACCACACTAAGACCACATTCCACCAAATATGATGTTGGAAATGCAACCAGGAGCTTCTGAACCACTCTCCATAGTTCAGGACAGTGACCAGAAATTTCCTTCTGTAACCAAAACTCCTGGTACGGAAAAGACCACCTTGAGTGCCCCCCTGCCGCCCCTTTGTCTCTTAGTGCCCCCCAATGCAATCCCACCCACCCCAAGGGGGAGGAACTGCCCACTTTGGGAACCACTGTGCTAGATGGTGTGGTTTCAGCCTGGCCCATAAGATTGAAAGTGCAAAGGAACTTCACCTTTCAAAGGTTGAATCTGGTGTATGTAAGGCTGGTGATATTTTGCTCTTTAAGAGATACCTTTCAACCGTTTGATACAGCATGCTCATGCCCTCCTCTCCACACTCCCTGGCTGAAGTAAATGTAGTGTGATGCACACTGGGGCAAAAAATCCTTACTTCACATATCTGCTGGTGGAGTCTGAGCTGGTGGTGGCTGAGGGCTCTTGGGGCATGGTGGAAAGCTCAATAAAAACCTCGACCCAGTAAATGGCAGCTGTGAAAAGGGCAACTTCCAAGTTGGAGATCATTAGGAAAGGAGTTGAAAATAAAACTGCCATTATCAAAATGCCTTTACTGTGACCACATTTGGAATACTACATACAATTCTGCACACTATCAAACTAGATGAAGACCTTTTTATTCTCTCAGTATTTTAACACTTAATTTTAACTTAAATTTAAATTCTACTGTTTTAACTCTGTATTTTAATCTTATATCAATTTTGCTGCGTGGTTTTATCCTGGTTGTGCTGTATTTTGTATTTGTGCTTTTAACCTGTTGGTTGTTTTATTATGGTTTTAATTTTTGTGAACCGCCCAGAGAGCTTCGGCTATTGGGCGGTATAAAAATGTAATAAATAAATAAATAAATAAAATGTATAGAGCTGGAACAGGTGCAGAAATGGGGAACCCAAATGGTCAAAGGGTTGGAGCAAATCCCCTATGAGGAAAGGTTACAATGATTGAGGTGTTTAGCTTAGGAAGAAGGTAAGAGATAGAGGTGTACAAAAGTATGCATGGCATGATGAAGGTGGATAAGGAGGAGTTTTTCTCCCTGTCATATAATCCAAACATCATTTAGATGCCCACTCTCCCAGTTTGGAGAGATCCTTTTGGAGCTCTTCACAATCCCTTTGTATTTTAACAACCTTAAATAATTTGGTGTCATCAACAAACTTGGCCACTTCACTGCTCACTTCTAATTCCAGATCATTTAGGAATTAGTTGAAAAGAATTGGTCCCCATACCAATCTCTGTGGGACCCAACTTGTTCATAAATGATCTGGAATTAGGAATGAGCAGTGAAATGGCCAAGTTTGCCAATGACTCCAAATTATTTAAGGTTGTTAAAAGACAAAGGGTTTGTGAAGAGCTCTAAAGGGATATCTCCAAGCTGGGAGATTGGGCATCCATATGGCCAATGTAAACAAGTGTAATGCATGTTGGGGCAAAAAAAAATCCTTTCAAGTATAACCTGATGGGATCTGAGCTGTGACCAAACAAGAAAGAGATCTTGAAGTTGTGGTGGACAGCTCAGTGAAAATGTCAACCCAGTGTGTGGCACCTGTAAAGAAGGCAAACTCCATGTTAGGCATTGTAAGAAAAGGAATTGAGAATAAAACTGCCAGTATTATACTGCCCTTATGCAACCACACTTAGAATACTGTGTACAGTTCTGGTCACCACACCTAAAAAGATATTACAATGGGCAACTAAAATGATTAAGGGGCTAGAGCATCTCCCCTATGAGGGAAGGTTACAACAGCTGGGATTGTTTAGCTTTGAAAAAAAAGGAGGTTAAGCAGAGACATGTTAGGGGTGTACAAAATTAGGCATGTTGTGGAGGATGTAGATAGAGAGACATTTTTCTCCCTCTCTCAAAATACTAGAACCCGGGGACATCCCATGAAGCTGATTGGTGGGAGATTCAGGACAAATAAAAGGAAGTTCTTCTTCACAAAGCGCATAGTTAAATTATGGAACTCACTACCACAGGATGTAGTGATGGCCACCAATCTGGATGGCTTTAAAAGGGGGTTGGATAAATTCCTGGAGGAGAAGGCTATCAATGGTTACCAGCCCTGATGGTAGTGTGCTATCTCCAGTATTCAAGGCAGTAAGCCTGTGTGCCCCAGTTTCTGGGGAACATGGGTGGGAGGGTGCTGCTGCACCATCTCCTGCTTTGTTGGTCCCTAGTCAACAGTTGGTTGGCCACTGTGTGAACAGAATGCTGGACTAGAAGGACCCTCAATCTGATCCAGCATGGAACTTCTTCTGTTCATAATTTGCAGTGGAAAAGGGTTAGCAAGAGTGCCACAAACTTCTGAGGGATTGGGCTTCTTTCCTCACTGTGCTATCTCCACCAGTGTGTGGAAATGCATGTCAAATAATTGCCTACCCAGCAGCACATCACAAGAGCCCAGGCAGCTTTCAAGAAATGAGTGAAGGAAAAAAGACGCAAAGGCCTTTCCTTGAGAAGAGAAAGGACATCAACAAAAGGCGAGAAGATAGACAGTGAGACCTCTGTAGTGGTGACCTGTAATGCGCATGTTATAGTTTTATTTGCTTCCTGGGGGAAAAATCACAGACTGCAGCAAGTAAACACTAGTTGCTCCATCAGAAAGGAAAGTCAGAGGAGCATGTTTCCATTTTGGCTCATCAAAGAAGAGGAGTTCTTAGACAGGCCATAATGGACACTGCAGCAAGGACAACAGCAGGAAGATACTGCCAGTAGAGAAGATGAAATACGTAATGGGGAGGAAACTGGATGGAAAATTGTGACTGTGAGGAGCAGGAGAATCAGAATGTATTCCAAACCACCAGAAATAACAGAGTGCTTTAAGTATCTTTCCTGTGAGAGTGACTCCATATCCTGATAGAGGACAGCTGCAGCAAGCTATAGTTGGAATGACAGCTGTCAACCTTTCAAAGGCAGACATGACTCAACAACCACCTGCTACAAAAAGAGGAGACAGTTGATGCTGGTTGTGGTTGGTGACTACCTATGGAGAGATTCAAAGATGGCTGAGTGCTAGCCAGACCCATTAACTCATGAAATGTGATGTCTTCTCAATGTATGGATCCAGGATGAGATGAACAGGTTGTCAAGGCTTTTCAAACCTACTAATTATTATTGTTTACCCATCTGGTAATGAATGATACCACCAGGCACTGTTATGAACATTATCTCCTCTGGGCTACAAGACTCTGGGGAAGAAGGTGAAGGACCTTGAGGCTCAGGTGATGTTCTTGTCAAAGCAGGGGGGGGGACCCTGTAATTTGCTACCAAAATTCAGCAGCAAGCCATTCCATAGTGCTAAAATAGTAAAACTGAGCAGGTTCTCAAGCTACATTAGAAAACTTTTTAGGACTCCATTGTGTCTGCAGAACACTAAAATGATCGGGTTAGCATCAGGATAAGTTAAATTTACCCATTTAATGTTACAGACTGATAAAAGTAGCTATTTGTTTTGCCACTGCTGAATTTTGTGGCACAGTGGAGGTGGTGGGGGCTATAGCTGGGCACTGTGGGAGCTGCACGCAGCCCCTATCCATGTATTGCCCACTGGGGTGAAAATTAGAACCCCAGACTCATTTATGGTTTTTACAACTCTAAAATGTATGCAAATTTAGCATTGAAATGCATAATCCTCATACTTGGGAGATTAAGGGCAAAACTACATGTTCCTTTAATTATGCATAGCTCACTTTGTCTCCTGTACATTCCTGCAAGTGTGCACAACCCTGACTCAGATTGGGATCATGGTGCTTTGGGAGAGGAAGGTTTAAGATTACACAAACACATGCACATACACATACACATACACACACACACACTGAAATCCAATCCCCTACATGGGGAGGGGTTGCTTTTTTAATAAATAAATAAATCTCAATTGATTCCAATGATTTCCCCCCTCACTTTTTTTTTAAAAAAAACCAATGGGTGTGTGTGGGTGTATGTGTGGGTGTGAAGAATTGTGGGACAAAAATGGGGAAGAGGAAGCTTAAACTTTCCTCTCCAGAAGCACTAGGGTCCCAAACTGAACCAGGGCTGTGCACACTTGCAGGAGAGATAGAGAGACAACCACGCATAGTTCAAATATGCATGATTAAAGGAACATTTAGTCTGGTTTTAAGGTTCTACAACTTGACTGCAACAGACAGTTTTTATAGCCAAGCAACAAACCTTACAAAGCTAGAAGCCAACTCTGCCTCCCTCAGTTATCAACTGGATATACAATATATCTGACCTTGCCATTCAAGTGATGCATAGCCAAAGAAATTCTGAAGACAGTTATCAGAACATCGGTCTTCTTTCACTGACCTCTACACATAGACTATCAATAGGAAATCCCTGGTGAGTGAATAAACTTCCTACAAGACCTTAAGTTCAGAAAACACCAGCTACAGAGTGACCTGAGGGCAAGTAAAAAATATTGCATCTGTAGAGTCTCTCCCCTGCTATGCTCTTCTGGGGATGAAGGCTGCTGGTGGTTGTGAATTTAGAGCCACCACTTCCATTCCCTTTCCATGGATAAAACACTCACATTTTCCACTTGGTATCCATGGTCTAGTTTCTTAGTGCTCTGTTTGGTTTTCAGTTTGGTTGCATCTATCTATACCTTACTATGAACGTTCAGCTTTTGCTAATTGAAGATGATGATAATGCTATTAATACCTAATTGTCGACAATCACAAGTAGAATGGAATGAATATCCAAAACAGATAAGGTCACACAGCTGTGAATGCTGTCAAACATTCGCCAGTATTTATCTCATCAGTGTATTTCTGAGGTTTACTAAATACATTTGAGATTGTGAATATTCACCTGTGGATAGTGACATTTCCCACATTGCAGAGGTTCACTGTAACGTAATATGAGGTAAAATCTTTGAGCACAATCCAGGTAAGGTTACACTCTTTTAAGTCCCATTAATTTCTCTCTCTTAAATCATGGGATTTAAAAGTGTTTACATTTGGTTGGATCATGGTTGGGATGAAAGACTTAAAATAAAAATATTGATCCAAGAATTGGAGTTTGTATGATTTGCCACAGTATTCAGTTCCTTCTAGAGCTGTGTACAAATGCCTTTTCAAAATTGTTCACCCCTTTTCTAAGAAGAGAAATTGCAAGGGGGGGGGATTTCACCTAATTTCTTCAGGGGGAGCAGAAATTCCAAATTTTTATGTGCTACTACAAATGTCAATAGCATCAGCTATGTTGGGGCAGCCTGGCCCACATCCTGCATCCTCCATAATGCAGGTGTGAGGTGGGCAATATTGTGTCTGGGTCCCAGTTAAACTTGGAACTAGTCCTGTGCCAAAATCTCTCCTCCAGTTTCCTGGACATTTTCTTTCCTCATGAAAGAAGCTTCCATTTTCTGCCTCAATCACAGGGCATTTTTCTAATTTATTTTGAATTGCTTTTAGTGATGTCTGTGTGTATTTCTAATACACATCTTTTTGTTGCTTTGCAGCCTCCCAGGTTGTTTGCACAACCTGATATGAAAAACCCCTGAGAAGAATGAAGAATGTCAGAGAAATCCGCAACTGATTTAAATGAGGTCAGATGTTTGTGAATCTGACCTGTGGATTCTACAAGGCCATCGAATCCAACCCCCTGCTCAATGCAGGAATCCACCCTACAGCATCCCTGACAGATGGTTGTCCAGCTGCCTCTTGAAGGCCTCTAGTGTGGGAGAGCCCACAACCTCATTATTATTATTATTATTATTATTATTATTATTATTATTATTATTTATTTATATAGCACCATCAATGTACATGGTGCTGTACAGAGTAAAACAGTAAATAGCAAGACCCTGCCGCATAGGCTAGGTAACTGATTCCATTGTCGTACTGCTCTAACAGTCAGGAAGTTTTTCCTGATGTCCAGCTGGAATCTGGCTTCCTTTAACTTGAGCCCATTATTCCGTGTCCTGCACTCTGGGAGGATCGAGAAGAGATCCTGGCCCTTCTCTGTGTGACAACCTTTTAAGTATTTGAAGAGTGCTATCATGTCTCCCCTCAATCTTCTCTTCTCCAGGCTAAACACGCCCAGTTCTTTCAGTTCTTTCTTCATGGGGCTTTGTTTCCAGACCCCTGATCATCCTGGTTGCCCTCCTCTGAATACGCTCCAGCTTGTCTGTGTCCTTCTTGAATTGTGGAGCCCAGAACTGGACGCAATACTCTAGATGAGACCTAACCAGGGCCGAATAGAGAGGAACCAGTACCTCACGTGATTTGGAATCTATACTTCTATTAATGCAGCCCAAAATAGCATTTGCCTTTCTTGCAGTCGTATCGCACTATTAGCTCATATTCAGCTTGCGATCTACAATTCCAAGAGATCCTTCTCGTTTGTAGTATTGCTGAGCCAAGTATCCCCCATCTTTGAACTGTGCATTTGGTTTTGTTTGTTTGAGGGTTGCAGATTCTGGAGACTCGTGAACTGTTTGTTTTTTATTTTACTTTTGGGGGTATTTGCACAAATGCACACATGTGCTTTAGCTCAAATGTGCATTTGCAAACAAAAAATCTGAATACATCAATGAGGGGACGATGGAATGAAAGACACGTGACAATCCACAAAGTACAGATGGAACAGATGGAACAAAATCTGTATGGCTCTAGGAGGATCTACCTCATGATGTCTTCCCCTGGGCTTTAAATGAAGCATGGAAAGCTGAGAAGGTTACAGACTCCTTGGCCATCTCATCATATGTGTAACTTTAGGAAGCAAAGGCAGCTGCGTAGGCCCAAAGGAAAAATTCCAGAATCCATAGCAGGGCAATACCTTTATTAGGCAAATAAAAATGTCACAAAAGAGTGAGCAAGCTGAGTGCGCTTTTAAAGTACTAGGGAGGAAGGAACAGAGATGAGATCAAAGGTATTCCAGAAATGGAGTTTTTATTGAGAGGGTTTTAAAAAAAGAAGACATGAAGTACCAGTTAACTATTGAAGGAACTCTTAGAGAAGGAAGAAATAGAAGGGGAATGAAAATTGTGGAGGTGGCAAGCCAGAGGAAGTTGTGTGGTGATACTTTGGTGCTTGGGTGAAGGTGGGTTGGGTAGAAGCAGTGAAAGTTGGAACACTGGTAGAAAGAAAGGAGGGAGGGAGGGAGGGTGAGGCTGCAAGATATGAAGAACACAGAACTTACCAAAACATTTTCCTCTTCAAGCTCTGCTTGAAATGGATATGCTCTTGCACATTTTTATTCATGGCCAGAATATGTCACATTGCATTAGGTCCTTAACAAACCAGTTTGTGAGTTAGAGGGTTAGTAGGTTTGGCAAGGAGAGTGGCCTGAAAACAGAGAAGCTAGTCATCCCTGGGTATCCTGGCAGCTTTCCTGCAATCAATGGCCTTTCCGTACGTGTTTTCTCAGAAGGGGAATACTATGTATGTGCATCCATACCCAGAAGAAAGTAGTAAGACACATTAACAAACTAGATGTTGAGGAAAACCCTCCCAACTCATTACCTCCAACCAAGCCCCAATGTTTGATGTCTGTGATTTGGATAAGCCTTGAAGTAGGTTATTTTCCACCCACGTAATGTGGGACATAATTGGTCTCACAGCCTTGAGAGGCCAATCTAGGGAATTCCTGCTCGCCATAAAGGTACCCGTGGTTTTTGCTGCCCTTCTTTCATGCACTGTCTTGTCAGTTGTGACAACGACATACTTAAATCAACACCGCCTGAGCCAATATGCCATCTTTCTCATCTTGGAGGGATGCAGTATAAGAGAGGAGGAGGAGGAGGAGGAAGAGGAGGAGGAGGAGGAGGAGGTTTCCTTTGTGCTCCAAAGAAGTGCATGAGGGAGGGGGCAGGGGCAATGTACAAATATATGGGCACATGCCAGCTCATAGGGGTGGGGCAAGGGGCTATATAAGCCAGCACCACCTCTTCCTACCATCTCTTGCTCCATTTTTGTAGTGCCCACCCATGGCAGCATAGACAAAACTGGTAGCTTCAGGATCAAGTAGGAATGTTTACCTGTGGATCTGACTGGCTGTGGGAAAGGGAGCATGCGTATCTGTTCATGTGGACATGTGTGGGCATGCAAGAAGATACGTGCATAACGTGTGGATGCGTTCTTGCAAGATATCTCTCTATGAATTTATCTAGATGGGCTGAAATGAATGGAATCAAATTCAAGCTCAAGAACAGAGGGGTGAGTTTGCTTCTTTTTCAGGGAAATGCAATGAGAAATTCATGACTATCAGGAGAAATTACTTTTGCGGAAGTGGAGCATGGAAATAACGAGGCGACACAAGTATTTGGATTTAAAACTGGGCCACATTTTATTAACAAATAACTGCAGAAGGGTAACCTAAGCAGGCATCTCCTCTAAATGGCTTCCATCTGTACTTATCTTGGGTGAAACATTCCTGTCCAGAGGGTGGCGTGACTCGTTCCACCACCCGCTGGCCCCCCTTTTGGGGTGGGAGACATTCCGGTGTCACCCCTCCCCGTGACATAAGTCTACGGGTGGGTGAGAAAGGTTGGTCTCAAGGGTAACCCTTATCTCCCCAGCTGGACCGTAGGGTTCGCAGCTGTTGAGCCTCAGGCATTTACCCTTCACTGCTAGGTGCCTTGGAATGCTCACTAGCCCTAACCATGTGGAGATGTCCGCTTCCCTGCCAACAAATGTGACCAAAACAAAGAAATCCAATCAACCTATTTAATACACCCTAACCTGTCTCGCAGTGTGAAGTAGGCGAAAAAACTCACGACCTTAAAATCAGGCAATGAGTAAAAAAATCCTACTTGGCCTCCTAAAGACAACCAGCGAACCCACACTACCTACAGGGATGGGTGGGAGGGAGCCACTTTGAAGAAGAAGAGGAGGGGGTAAGAACAGATCTCTTTTAATATCCTCGGTCCCCCTCCTCTTTCCAGTGGCATGATGCGAGGCAGCTTATAGGCAGCCTCTATGCCTCGTCTCGCCAACCCCACCCACAATGGCCTCACCATGCCCAGGCTGCACCGGGCGTGTGTGTAAGGCTTTTAGTAGAGGTGAAAGTGGCTTCTTTGTTCTCTTTTTAACCTTATTTTCTCACTTCAGGCAGTGGTAACCAACAGCACAGAACTGTTCTCTGCATCCCTCCAAGCAGCCATTTACTGTTTCCAAATGCCCCCAAAACAGAATTGTTGTACATGATTGTGAGGTAAGGCAAAATGGTGACCACCAGTAACAACTGCCATTTTTGCTACAGCTGCCGAATTTTCCTTCTAATATGGCCCGGAATTACTCTAACTCAAGAGCATTTTGGAGGAAAAGAAAATAGGGGCTGGGATATCAAGAGCAGGGAAGAAAAGAAAAAGGAATAAAAGCAGGCATAAAGAAGCTAGTGCTAAGAAATGCAGAGAAATGACCTCTGAATGTTATTCCCTGTGAATGGGGCTATACAATTTGGTGGCCATTTCAGCTGAGATAGGTTTCTAAAGGAATATAGAGACACTATAGAGACCTTAAACTTGACACTAAATATTACATGAGATGGGATTTGAGGAGAATTTGTAATCTGAAAATTATTTTGAGGGTGAAACATCCATGGGAATTTTGAGAGATGTTCAAAGGATCCCTGCACATTTTCTCAGGGAAGTCATTGGGTAGTTCCTCATGGGAACAGTTATCCATACTCTGATAACCTCTCATCTAGATTACTATCATCCGTCATATGTGGGGCTTCCTTTGAAAATGGTCTGGAAACTTCAGCTAGTCCAAAACTGAACAGGACGATTGTTAATGGGGACTGGCCAATGAGTCCACATTACACCAGTACTTTTCCAGCTGCACTGGCTGGCAGTCCATGTCCAGTCCCAATTCAAAGTGTTGGTATTAACATTCAAAGCCCTAAATGGCTTGGGGTCAGGCTATCTGAAGGAATGCCTCCTCCTACATGTACCTGGCCAGACCCTAAGATCATCTTCAGGGGCCCTTCTCTATGAGCCCTTGCCAAAGGAAGTGAGGTGGGTCTTTTCCTTTTCCACTGCGGCACCCCAGCTGTGGAATGAGCTCTCTAGAGAAGTTTGCCTGGCACCTACATTGTACTCCTTCCAGCAACAGGAGAAGACCTTTTGATTTCCCCAGTCTTTTAGCATTTTACCATCCTGGTTTTTTAGCTCTGCTGTTTTAAATCTGTATTTTAAATTATTGCTCATTTATTCCCCCAGTTTTATTCCAGTTGTACTTTTATATTGTAGTTTTATATTGTGGTCTTAAACTTCCATGTTTTATATTTTATGCTGTACTTATGGTTTTAATTTTTGTGAACTGCCCAGAGAGCTTTGACTATTAAGCTTGATAGAAATGAAATGAAACAAATAAATAGTATAGGCAAATCAATTTATTATTTAAGGCACATTTCCATTTGTTCTCTAGTCAGCAACTCGATTTTCCAGAACACAACGTTGACGCATAGGGCCAAGCAGATTCCCTTTCTCCAACGTGGCATTCTATTGCAGATAGTCCCTCTACCTTTGAGGTGACAAGGAACCCTCAATGGACCAGATCTACCCCAGAGGTTGCCAAGTTGCTGATTCCAACTTTTGCAGATTGACAGGAAGAAGAAAACATACAATCAATATTTTGTTTCGCAAATACATTATCCTAACCTCTTGCCATAGCTTTGCATTTAAGGGATTATTTTGCCACTGATTTAATTTGAGAATAGAAGGATGTTCTGAGAGGGTTTCCTTTTAAATTTGTGTAAGGTCTAAAGCAATGAAGTGAAGCTTTCCACAAAGTTTTAATTAGGACAATTTGTATCCAGCTTGGATAATCAATTTTAGATACCGGGCAATGGACCAAAATGTGCTGAAGTTCTCAGTCTGGTGCCCTTGCCTGAAGGGATACTTACCTTTTCTTAGAGAAACACACATGCATTCTTAAGAAAAGAGAAAATGGAGAATACTTGAACATGAATGTGGCCACGATATGTCAAAGGAGGGGTATGGAAAGTGTTTTTAAAAATGTCAAGCCAATTGCTTCCATTAAACTTAACCTAAAAAAATGTAAGATGTTACCTGCCTCATTACTTTTCAAATGTTATCATTTTTATCACATATAAAATGGTGTGCATTTGTATATAGATTTTTGTGATGCTGCATAGACACAGGATGGGGACGGCAAAGGTATAATTAATGCTAGCCACAGGAAGGCTCTAACCTCTTGCACTGACCCATGAGGGCCAGGTGAGTGGCCTAGGGAAGGAATGTGTCCTCCTTATTTCATCATACGTTCCTACCTGTAGCCTTCATTGCTCTAATTCTCCTCTCTTGGTTTCCAAGAGACTATCTGTTTCTTCCAGAAGTCCCCTCCCTTTTATTTATTTATTTAATTTATATCCCGCCTTTTTTCATCCAAGGACTCAAGGTGGCATACTTAACCCCCACCTCTCCATTTTATCCTCACAACAACAAACCTGTGAGGTAGGCTGGGCTGAGAGTCTGTGACTGGCCCAAAGTCACCCAATGGGTTTCCATGGCCGAGTGAAGGCTAGAACCCGGATCTCCTGACTCCCAGTTCAACACTTTAGCCACTACACCACACTGGCTCTATTATTCATTGTTGCCCTTTTTTTAGAGATAGAAGAAACTGCCAAGCTCCAGTTCATCGAGGCTTTTATTTTTCCAATGCCCAGTTCATTCTGGGCATTTCTTCCTGCTTGGAAGTCGTACATATTACCATGAACATTTTTCTCAGTGTACACATAATGTGTACACATCTCTTAAATGTACATGTTTTCCCATTGAGAATAGCAATGTGAAGTTCATTCTGGGTTTCAGTCAAAATCAACCAGAATGCCAAAGGACGTATCAAAAGTGCTGAACTCTATCCCCAAAATAGGTTCAGCACCTTGGATAGCTCCTTTAGCATCACTTCAAATCCCTCTTCAATGCCCCCATATCATTTTTCAGGATTTCTCTGGCAGGCGTGGGCCACTTGTGCAGCCCTGAAGGTTGCATGTGGTGATGGGTGGGGGTCCACACATGCATACATACACCCACCCAAACATACATACATGCAATTCCCCCTCACAAACACACACAAACACACACACACACACACACATCTTGATCCAAATAACTAGCAGTAGATAAAGGCTTTAGGTTTGTCCCATCCCAGCTATCTTAATCCACATTGCTTGGATAAGGGGGGGGGGGGTTGTATAAAGATCCTTGTGCCTGCAGCAGGAGGAGTTGGTTCCATGGATCCCTGCCTTACTCAAGGTCAAATATCAATGGCCCCTTTCCTGCACATAACAAGATTGGGTGGCACCTGACTACTACATGTTTAGATTGCTAGGATTTTGCAGGCCTGGCTAGAATGTCATTATTTATTTATTTATTTATTTATTACATTTATATACCACTCCCATAGGCAGGGCTATCTCGGCGGTTTACAGAAATTCTAAAATTGAGATAACAAGTATACAAAATTTAAAATTCTAAAACACAGAACATACACACATAAAGCATTAAAAACCATTAAAAAACTAAACATGTGGGTGATTAAGATGCACCGCCATATGCCTGGGCAAAGAGGAAAGTCTTAACCTGGTGCCAGAAAGATAGCAGAATTGGTGCCAGGAGAGCCTCATCAGGGAGATCATTCCATCGTCTGGGGGCCACCACCGAAAAGGCCCTGTCCCTCATTGCCACACTTCGAGCCTCTCTCGGAGTAGGCACCCAGAGGAGGACCTTAGATGTTGAACGTAGTGACCGGGTATATCCACGTCGGGAGAGGCGTTCCGTTAGGTATTGTGGTCCCAAGCTGTGTAAGGCTTTATAGGTCAAAACCAGCACCTTGAATTGGGCTCAGAAACATACAGGCAGCCAGTGCAAGCGGACCAGAGCAGGTGTTATATGGTCAAACCTTCTGGTTCCCGAAATCAATCTGGCCGCTGCATTTTGCATGAGCTGCAGCTTCTGGACCGTCTTCAAAGGCAGCCCTACGTAGAGTGCATTGCAGTAATCTAACTTGGAGGTTACCAGAGCATGGACAACTGAAGCCAGGTTATCCCTGTCCAGATAGGGGCGTAGCTGGGCCACCAACCGGAGTTTGTAGAAGGCACTCCGTGCCACTGAGGTCACCTGAGCCTCAAGTGACAATGATCATCCTGATTTGTTGTCAGAATAATCAATTGTAACCTGCTCTTCATGTTGAAATGCACTGGTTCCCTACAATGATTATTTTGAAGCTGCTTACTGATAAGGAAAGGTATTCTCCATATGCTCAGAAGAACTTTTCCATTTGGTACTTAAAACACAAGGAACCAGACCTCAATACAGCCTTTGATCTGCTCAGGGGAATGGCAGCCTACCCATACTGAGAGGACCAGTGTCAGCCCTCTTTGTGTTTGTTCGCACAAGCGGTTTGAACTGCCAGGAGCAGCCAACAGTGAAAGACTACATACAAGTGAGGAATAACAAGAAAACCAGCCCCACTTCCATCCCCTCACAAATATATCAGTCAACAATTATGCATTCAAATGTTATTTGGAAGTTGAGTTTCAAGTATGATTTTGAAGGCATTTCAAGGGGAAACAAGGGGAAAGGATGCATAAAATATTCAAGGCCTGTAATATGTCTGTCCTGAGGAGAAAAAAAAAATTCATTTGCAAACCAAATAGTTGACAGCAGTGTAGTATTTAAAAAAAGAAAGAAAGAAGAGCAGCAATGCTCGATACATCTTAATTTCAAACAGCTGCAATAAGGAACAAGTGGGCTGCCATCTCAAATTGTAAGCAGTATTTCCCCAAATTAAAAAAAAGAGAGAGACATGACGGCTAGATTCAACCTGCTGAGAAGTACGAGAGGGAGGTTGCTTTTACAGGTGGGCTTCGCATTTGGGCCTATGGTTGGCTGTGGTGGGAGCAGAATGCTGGACTAGATGAATCCTTAGTCTGATGCAGCAGGGTTCTTCTTAAATATCGTAGTAGGAGAGGGATGTTCCCATAGAACTGGCCACAGGCCCCCACAGCCCTGCCAGTGCAAAATGATCCCATTTTGCCAGCTCCTTTCTGGAGCCTGGGGGTTTGCATCATCACCATCCTTGGGCTCCATCCCAGAAGCCCCAACATCACCACAGTCCCCCCCCCTTTCAATTTTGGAGTCCATAGCTAGCCTTCCTTGGGCTCATCTACCCCAAGCAGGATATTCCACTATGAAAGCAGTATATAAAAGGCAGGAGCCACACTATTGCTGAAGTGCACTGACAACTGTTGGGGCCCACTGACACATACCATATGCTGCTTTCATACCACTTCCCTAGTGTTATATCCTGCGTGGTGTAGATGTGTCATGGGCCCCAACAGTTGTCAGTGCACTTCAGTAGTACCACTATAAAGCTGTAGTGAAGATCCTGCAGTTCACTTCAATACCTCTATAAAGCAGTAGTGTGGCTCCTGACTTTTATATACCACTTTCATAGTGGAATATCCTGCTTGGGGTAGATGAGACCCTTTTTTGGGGAGAGGCTTTTCTCACACTGGAGGCAGAGCTAGACACCCAGATGGAGCTGCAGTTCTTTAGAGGCTCAGTTTGTCACTGAAGTAACTTTTGACCTTCCTCAAAGGACTTTCCAGTCTGAGCTTCACACAAAGCTACCCATGGTACTGCCTGCTTTGCTTAACCATGCCTTACAGGAACATGACCTCTGCTTTCTGTGACTGTACCGTGCCAGAAATGGAATCTGGACTTCTTTGACTTCATCTTGCTCCACTTTCTGGAACTCAAACTTGTGCCCTTAGGCTAGAAAAGGTCCATCCGTGGATAACTACCCGGGATTCTAGAAGGTTTCGTTTGGTCCCCATTTTAAGGGAAATATGCTTCCCGCCCAACCTGAAAGTTTGGGCGGGAAAGCAACGGTTGTGGGTTGGGAGGGGCTGGAAAGGAGCAAGAGCTCACATGGCTCAGTGTGCGAGCCTCGTGTGCTGGGGGCGGGGCCGCGGCTATAAAAGCCGCACCGCCCGAGGCTCGGCCTCTTTCGGTTTTTTGGCTGTCAGCAGGGACAAAGAGACCAGTCTCTGCAGCAGCAGCAGCAAGAATCGGCAGCAGATTCGGCAGCCCAGAGGCTTGACTACGGCGGCCGAGTCTCTCGCAGCTACGTGGCAGCCTCGGCGAGCGTCGTCGTCGGCCTCTTTCTTCTATTTCAGCTGGTTTGGAGGGAATAGGGTGGACGCTTGAAAGAGCCTGGGGGTTGTTGGGGGGGCTGCCTTCGGGTAGGCTTTTGCCTGGCCCCGGTCACTTTGGGAGTGGGCAGACCTTTATAATATACCTGCAGTGGGGAATACTTAGGGGGGGGGGAAATCACCCCCTTTTCTAGAGCCCATCTCTTCCCAGTTCCAGCCCCATTCTTAGCCAGCCCCCTCCTCACCTTCATAGTTTATTCTTCATATTCCCGTTCATTCTATTGTCCCTGTTCTACCCTTCTGCTTTGTGTGTGGCCCTCAGGGCCCATATTATTGATCTTTAGTGTGTTTGCCTGCAGTATTGGGCTTGGTCTCAAAAGCCTTGTGCCAGCCAGTTTGCTGAAGCTAAAGTGGGCTCCGGCTAACATTGGTTTAAAGGGATAATTTGAAAAGTTTAGTTTCACTTTTGGTTCCCAATCGTATTTTAGTTGATTCCCTCAGCGTTTTGTTTAGTTTCAATTTTTCTGGCCTAATTCTTGGTTTGTTTCTCCCAAACTGCAAGTTTTATTGCCCAGAATTATTTTAGGTGTAGCTGAATTGTGAATTTTACTTGATTCTATTCTATTTTATTTTATTTTGTTTACTTACTTGCAGTTGGCAATTTTATTTTTATTTATTAATCTAATCTGGTTATTATTAGCTAATTGATTTAAATTCCAGTTTAATTGTAATTGAATTGAATTAATAAATTTTATTTTTAATTTTAATTTTAATTGTGTTTGCCCTGCAGTATTGGGCTGGGTCTCAAAAGCCTTTGAGCCAGCCAGTTTGCTGAAGCTAAGGTTGGCACCAGCTAGCATTGGTTTAAGTGATAATTTTGAAAAGTTTAGTTTCGCTTTTGGTTCTCCTCTTCATCTGACGATGAAGAATCTTCTATTATTATTATTATTTATTTATTTATTTATTTATTTATATAGCACCATCAATGTACATGGTGCTGTACAGAGTAGAACGGTTGGTTTCAAGACCCTGCCGCATAGGCTTACATTCTTGGTCCTTGGTTTTACAACGCATTGCTGTTTTGGAGCGAGACAATGCAGCCCTCAAACAACAACTGAAAGCAAGGGATACGAAATACAGGGATTAATAAGCAGAAGAGTAAAGAGCTAGTGATTTATCTGTAGTTACTTTTTCAGAACAATCTTCTGTAGTGCAAGCAGCAGACGTCACACAAGACGAGTCAACTTCAGTGCAAGCTTCTGAGGCTTCCCAAGTTACAGAACCTGCAGCGGTGGCTATGTCCACGTTGGCATCATCTGCAAGTTCCTCACGTAGTGAGTATCAGTGCACCACAGCAGGTCATACACCTTCACCAGTTGCACTTGGGGGAACGCCTCTGTGGGCCATGAGCCCATTCTGGCCTTTTCTAGTCCTAGTGAGCTAGGAGATACACAGGAAATAGAAACCCCTTTACAGGTAACCCCAGAAGCATGTATGTCTGTTTGGCAACCCAGACTCTCTTCTACCAGGCAAGCAGTTTCTGAGACCCAGACATCTGCAGCTCCTATTATTGAATGCACTGCTCCTGTGCCTATTAGAGCGTCGCAAACTATACAAACTGAATGGGAAACCAATAAAGAGGAGCCAAAGTGTGATCCTCATTCCTCTGTTAAAGGGTGTAATACCCCTTATAGAGCAATTTCTAAGCCTATCGGATGTCATTTATTACATGCCACCAAAGGAAGATTAAGAAAGGCGAGTTTGTTGATCTGTCTCTCTCTTATTTAGAGAGGAAGAACAGAAAGACAAGGATAATAACAATGAAAGAAATCAGGAGCGCAGTAAGAAGAGAAAGGTTGAGAGAACCTGGGCCAACTGGTTGGCCGGATATATAATATTCATAAGAGTGGCTTTATTGAAGCACCCCGAAAAGGCAACAGTGTTAATTAAATATTTAGATATAATTTAGATGTTATACTGAATATGTAGGCCCAGCATGGCTTGGGTATGATGAGGCTTTTCAGATTGAAGGCCCAGTTTAACCCAGAAGTTAAATGGGATGTGAAAGAGCCAGATTTATGGCTATAATTTATGACCCCAGCTAAACCAATCTCTGGCGAAAGCTGATAGCGGGCATATTCTATCACGCCCGGATGGGGCCTTTCAGCATAAAGGGCATGACGAGCAATCGGTTCAACCCCGATTATTGTGCTGGGAGTTTAGCTCCAAGGGCACATGTGCGCGGACACAGTGCAAGTTTAAGCACGAATGCTCTATTTGTGGTGGGGATCACCCATACTCTGGATGTCCCAAGATCAAAGACTCCAAGGGTGGAAGAGAATTCTGCCCTGGTAACAAGCCCAATGTATCCAGCCCTGTTATAAAGGGCCCCAGCCCAATTAAGATCCAGGAATTATCCTTAGCTTTACGCGATTATATACATCAGGATGTCGCGTCATTTCTTTTCGAGAGGTCTAGGTTTGGCCTTAGAATTTCTTTTCAGGGTCCTCCGATCCCAGTTTTTTCCAAGAATCAGGCTTCCATTAATGCAATGGAAGATCTGGTTCAGGGGGGTGGAATTCTAAAGGAAGTGATTGCAGGTAGGGTTTTAGACCCGTTTGTGCAACCTCCCCTGCCTCGTTCGAGGCTTTCTCACCTGGGCATTGTGCCAAGAAATCCCCGAGAGAATATCGATTGATTTGCTGGAATTCAGTAAGCAGTCTTGCAGTCTGCCCAGAGATAAGCTAAAATCTCTCAAAGACCTCTTAGAAACCATATCCAAGGCCCATAAGATCACTATGAGGCAACTTCAGGAGCTGGTAGGCTACATGAATTTTGCCTACAGAGTGATAGCACCTTGTAAGGCATCGTCCAGGCGATTATACGATGCGATGAAAGGGGTCAAGTGACCCCTTCATCGCATACGGGTATTGGCCGAAATGAGAGTTGACCTGGAGGTATAGGCTTCTTTTTTGAACCAATTCAATGGCATTCCTTTTCGAGTGCTAACTTTCTTTTAGAAGTTCAGTTATAGGTGCACTCAGATGCGTCGGGGTCATATGGCTTTGGGGTGATCCTTAAGGAACGCTGGTGTGCTCAACAATGGCTAATAGGTTGGAGAGAGGAAGGCATCTGCCATGACTTGACCTTGCTGGAATTTTTTCCTATTGTCATAGCAGTCTGGCAGTGGGCTGACCTCCTTTCCAATTCATCCATACACTTTCTGTGTGATAACCAAGCCACAGTGCAGGTTGTCAATTCTATCTTCCAAAACAAGCGAGTAATGAGACTAGTCAGAGCTTGATGCTCCTTTGCCTCCAGTTTAATATCATATTTTATGCAAGGCATGTTCCCGGGCTGGATAATGGAATCGCTGACGCCTTGTCGCGCAACCAGATTTCCAGGTTCCAGGAATTGGCCCCAGCAGATAGATAGTTTCCAGATCCCATGCCCAAACACTTGTGGGATCTTGGAGGGACGAAGCGTTTGAAGCCATGAATAGGTCTGGGCCCCAGGTACCTGAGCGCTATAAGAGCGCGCAGGTAGGGAATTCCACGCATTTCTGATCTCCTCAGATTTAGCAGGTCAATGGCTTATTCCCATGGACCACATAATGCAGTTCCGCGTGGCTTCGCACAGTAGAGGCGTAGCCATCAGGACTTTGAAAGGGAAATTAGCAGGTTTGTCATTTGAGGCTAAGACTATGGGGTTCGACGGCACACACCTTGGACATTAGAATCAAGCGTATGCTGGAGGGCTGGGGCTAGAATTGCTCCAGCCCCTTCCGACAAACACAAGCCAATTACCCCGGATATACGGTTGGGACTACGTCAACAGTAGATAGCAATATGTTCATCACCTTATGAGCAGGATTTATTTCATGCCAGTGCCTTGATAATGTTTTTTGGTGTGTTCCGAGTTAGCGAGGTACTGGCATTCTCTATGAAAGACGTGTCTAACAAAGCTTTCAAATTAAGGACATTCAATTCTTGGGGACAAGATTAGGATTGCCCTTAGGCAATCTAAGACAGATCAGAGAGCTAGAGGCACTAGTATAATAGCGTCTGCTAGATGTTCTGAAATTTGCCCAGTAGCAGCAATGAGAGCCTTGTTTACTAGAAGACTCGGCAGGGCTACCATTCCGACATGTGGACAAGTCCCCAGTGACCAAGTTCCAGTTTTGGTCTGTAGCCAAGAAGGCGTTACTGGCTATGGGACTAGATAATTGCCAATTTGGAACACACTCCTCCCAAATTGGAGCGGCATCTACAGCGGTAGTGGCCTGGGATGCCTGAAACAAAGATTCGGGCCATAGGTAGATGGCGTTCTAGAGCCTTCAAGACCTATGTGCGTTACTAATTGGATGTGGAATTAATAGTTTTTCATTTCCACCAGATTTTGAGTCAAGATGGGAACCTCCCCTGATTCTAATGTGAACACAGTGTGGTGTTCTGGGCCAGTCACAGAGCGTCTCAGACAGACATGGGTTCTTTGCTGAGGCTTGGACTGGCAGCCGCCGTTCACTGGGTTGGACGGCGAGGTTTGAGATGGAGAGGTCTATTTCACACTCTATCACAGTTTGAGTTTAAGTTTGGCCCTCCACAGGTGTTGGCGATTCACTCAAGATTGGAACCTCCCCTGATTCTAATGTGAACACAGTATGGTGTTCTGGGCCAGTCGCAGAGCGTCTCAGACAGGCATGGGTTCTTTGCTGAGGCTTGGACTGGCAGCCGCCGTTCACTGGGTTGGACGGCGAGGTTTGAGATGGGGAGGTCTATTTCATACTATCACAGTTTGAGGTTAAGTTTGGCCATCCACAAGTGTTGGTGATTCACCTGGGAGGCAATGATTTAGGCCTTCTAAAAGGAAAGGCCCTGATTATACAGGCTGAAGAGGATTTCAAATAGACTTGGAGACGATGGCCACTGTCGTGGATCGTCTGGTCTTGCATGTTGCCTCGGCGCCATTGGCGTGAGGGACATAATACCAAAGGTTTAAATAGGGCGGTTCACAAGGTGAACAGAGAAATTAGAATGTTTTGTGGGGAAAGTGGGGATGAGACATCCCGCACCCCGATATTGCACCGGACAGAACAGAGCTTTATAGGGCAGATGGGGTCCACCTTCCCGATGCAGGAAATGATATTTTCCTGCAGGATCTGAGTGTGGGACTGCGGGATTTTTTCCCTGGTCGGTGGGGGAAAGAGGACCTAAGCTGAGGCTTGGTCCCCTTTTGTGGCAGGAAGGTGCGGGAATCTAAACCCAGGACAGGGACGGTGAGCCCACTGGCACCCTGGGCGGTGAGCTGCATAGCCAGAGGACCTGCTCCTCGGGGTTGTGCGGCTTGCGAGTCAGGCTATGGCGTGCAGTTGGAGACCATACTGACTGCATCTACCCACTGTCCCTTATGGCAGTGGGCGGGGGGTGCAGTGGGATGGTCTCTCCACACTCTCAGAGTGTCGTACAGGCAGGGAGCCGGTGAAACGGCTTCTTGCCTGGAGAGTGGCTCGCCCTTTGGCAGGCAGTAGGCCTGAGTAGATGTGAGATTCCCGCACTGTCACACTCAGATCCGGGGAGGGTTGGATTAACAGAATTATTCAATAAAGAGGCCCTAGTTATACCCAATGCTCTGGTGTCTGTGTCTTCTTTCATGCGTCCTCCCTCACCCACAAATATGCTTCCCGCCCAACCTGAAAGTTTGGGCGGGAAAGCAACGGTTGTGGGTTGGGAGGGGCTGGAAAGGAGCAAGAGCTCACATGGCTCAGTGTGCGAGCCTCGTGTGCTGGGGGCGGGGCCGCGGCTATAAAAGCCGCACCGCCCGAGGCTCGGCCTCTTTCGGTTTTTTGGCTCCCTCCCTCCCGCCCGTTCCTAGTTTGGGATTAGCCAGCTGCTCCTTTTGGAAGGAGGGTTAAGTAGGAATTTTTCCCACAATGTGGTTTTCGCCTACTTCATACTAGGAGCGTTAGGGCGATCTGGGTTATAAGTAGGTTAATTTGTGAGCAGGAAGGTGCGGGAATCTAAACCCAGGACAGGGACGGTGAGCCCACTGGCACCCTGGGCGGTGAGCTGCATAGCCAGAGGACCTGCTCCTCGGGGTTGTGCGGCTTGCGAGTCAGGCTATGGCGTGCAGTTGGAGACCATACTGACTGCATCTACCCACTGTCCCTTATGGCAGTGGGCGGGGGGTGCAGTGGGATGGTCTCTCCACACTCTCAGAGTGTCGTACAGGCAGGGAGCCGGTGAAACGGCTTCTTGCCTGGAGAGTGGCTCGCCCTTTGGCAGGCAGTAGGCCTGAGTAGATGTGAGATTCCCGCACTGTCACACTCAGATCCGGGGAGGGTTGGATTAACAGAATTATTCAATAAAGAGGCCCTAGTTATACCCAATGCTCTGGTGTCTGTGTCTTCTTTCATGCGTCCTCCCTCACCCACAACTGTCCTAATTGACATTTCCTGAATGAATACAGAGATTGGAAGGCCATTATCCTCTAGACTGCAAACTTCTCCAAATTTTGCAGTGCATTTTAAAGTGTGTACTAAAAGCAAGGGGAAATGTGTACAGAAATGTGTATATCTCAACCATAAATGAGAACCAAATGTTATCTGTTTATACTTTCCCCACATGTTAGGAACAACAATAAACTTTCAGCTTATAACAGAATAAACAATTAGTGAGGATGTAAAATACGAAACGGAATGAATGTGGAGAATACGGTCTGTCAGAACTGGCTACAGAAGCAATATTTGCCTTGGAAGCCCTTCTTTGGCTCAGATGGGAGTCCATTTTGGCTCAAGTATCTAGTACTGATATGGAAGATTGTGTAGCCGTGCTTCCAAAGATGTGAATGTCTTCACCACTGACTAAAATATCAAAAGCAATCCCTGCCCGTCCAGCATTTTTTATTTTTTTTTGGCAAAACTGGATGACATTTTCAGGCACCAGGTTCCATCAAGGTAGTGAACTTATCCACATGAGCAATTTATTGCACATGCGTGATTGGTCTCTCATGGAAGTTTGTGGGTTCTTTTCATGACATCAGGCTCATCTACACCAAGCAGAATATTCCACTATGAAAATGGTAAGAAATCAGTATATAAGAGGCAGGAGCCACACTTTTGCTTTATAGCAGTATTAAAGTGCACTGATAACTGTTGAGTCCCATTGACACATACCATTTACTGCTTTCATACCACTTTCATAGTGTCATATCCTGCTTGGTGTAGATGTGTCATGGGCCCCAACAGTTGTCAGTGCACTTCAATACAGCTACGAAGCAGTAGTGTGGCACTTTAAATACTCAACAAAAGCAACAAAAAGTCTTGTGGCACTTTAAATGCTCACAAATTTATTCTGGCCTAAGCTTTCATGAACGCTGTCCTCTTCATCAAGTGCAATATTTCCCCGGCATTCCTGCTCGTAGTCTCTGAATTTCTTTCTACCTAAGTAGAAGTCGGCTTCCTGCGTGGAAAGATGATGGTGTGCTCCAGACCAGGACTTGAGTGTTAATTAGTGCAAACTGTAAATAGCAGCTGGCTTCTGTTCCATGTTTTCTTGCTTTTGTGATACCTTCTCAGTTACTGTCAGCCATGACTGAGTCAGTAATGTAATGCAAATCCCTCTCCAGTGACCCCTTCCTGCAGTCTGTGGGCCTTTCACAAATTGCTACATCAGGAAGAGAAGGGCACATACATAACTCCTTAGAGCCATCGTATTAACACAAGGGAAAAGAAAACATACCAGCAAGAGAAGTGGTTTTATGCCTGACCAACTATACATAGCCAAGACAATTAGTTTTCAATTAGTGAACAGGATGCTCACATATGGGGATGCATTTCCTCTTTTTTGGTAATATGGAAGTGACCAACCTGCCTTCTTAATGCTCTTCAACTTCAATCTAGACTTGGACTGGCTGGATGGTCAAACAGAGGACACTTTCCAAAGAAAGGACTGCCCTCTGTAAAGTACAACACCTGGCCACCCAGGGCTCTGTGTAAGGAAGCCATGCTGCTGCTGCCACTCTCACCCACACCTGGGTATTTTAGGGAAAGAAAGGAATGGTGGTTGGGCGGTTGCTGGCACTGAATCAAGACGATGACAGACATAAAAGCATTCTGCAAACTGTATTATTGTATTAGGACATTCCAAAAGGTTACATGAAAATTAGAATACCTTCATCTTAAATACCACCAAGAATATTTATTGTAACTGTCAAGGTTCCTACTCATAAACTTTCCTTGAGCTCAGCATCTTAAGATTGTTAAGAAAGACAGAGTTTGGTAACAGTGTATCTTACTGTGGCTTTTAATTTCTCTCCATGAATTTCCCTTTTCATATGTATCTATAAAAGCTGTCCTGTTTATATTACTCTAGGCATAGCCTTTTTAAAAATGCCCCAGCTTATTGTTAGCTGGGGAATGTTATAAGACTGATAATGATGAGATTATAACTTTGATTTCGAGACCCTACTAGTTAAAATATTGCTCCGCTCCTGAGCAGGATACACACGGGGCCTTGTTAGCAATGTAATTGCAATCCTTACCTTCAAGGCAATTTCAGAGGCCCACTACCCAGAGGGGCCGTCTGGGGAATTGAAGTCAGATGGAGCAGCAGGATTAGATAAGTTGATTAGTCTCAGAGTGTTGGCATTTGCTAAAAGTCTCCTTGCAATGGGTTTCCAAATGGCCTGTTAATTTCTCTTTCTTATTCACGGCTGGTGCACACTAGGGGTGTCCACGGACCCCCCCCCCCATCCTCTTCGTGCCCAATCTGCAAATTGCGGATCGGGCCCGCTCCGCCCCGCCTCGATCCACCTAGGGGCCACTGCGGAGCTCCGGCTCCGAATCAGAGCTCCGCAGTGGTGGGGAGTGGTGCCAGGTAAGGCCCCCCTTCCTCCTTCCCCTTACCTGTGTCCGTCCTGGCCCATCCCAGCTTCACTAGAGCCCGCAGCTGTGGCCTACAATTTCTGGTTGAGCCGTGGGCTCTAATGAAGCTGGGATGGGCCGGGACAGATGCAGATAAGACCCCCCTCCCTCCTCTCCCTTACCTGCATCCATCCATGGTCCCGCAGCTGCTTCAACTGAGCCCGAGGACTCAGCCTAGTCTTCCTGTTTGAGTCCTCGGGCTCAGTTGAAGCAGCTGCGGGACCATGGATGGATGCAGGTAAGACCATCCTCCCCCTTGCCACCTTACCTGGCTCTGCCGCTGTCGCCGCATGGGCGGCGGTGGCAGGGCCAGGTAAACCCCCCTCCCTCCTCTCCCTTACCTGCATCCGTCTGCAGTCCCACGGCTGCTTCAACTGAGCCCGAGGACTCGGGCTCAGTTGAAGTAGCTGCGGGACCGCGGACGGATGCAGGTAAGACCCCCCCTCCCCCATACCTGGCTCTGCCGCCGTCGCCGCATGGGTGGCAGCGACAGTGGCAGGGCCAAGTAAACCCCCTTACCTTTTTTGCAGAGCTCCAGATCGAAGCAAAGGATCCGCCTTCACCTCAATCCGCTCTGCAACACTCCGCGGCTCCCCCGATCCTCTTCGCCTCAAGGGGAGGCGAAGCCCCCCGATCTGCTCCTGCTTCTCCGGTCCGAGGAGAAGCAGAGTACATCCCTAGTGCACACACACTCATACAGTAAAGCACTTGGGTCGTTGGCCCAACCACCTTCTTCTGCCCACCAGTGTGGCACCTTGCAAGAAGAAAGGACTCATTGTGTTCATCTACACCATGCAGGATATTGCACTATGATAGTGGTATATAAAAGGCAGGAGTCACACCAAACAGGATATAGCGGTATGAAAGTAGTATACGGTATATGTCAATGGGCCCCAACAGTTGTCAGTGCACTTCAATACCGCTATAAGGTATTGTGGCTCCTGCCTTTTCTATTCCGCTTTCATAGTGGAATTTCCTGCATGGTGTAGATGAGGCCTTAGTCTGAGGTATGTGGCAGTATAGCCCTAATGCAGTTGACTAGAACATGGTGCTGCAGGGTTCATCCCAGAGAGCTCAGGTGACACAAGGAGCCAAAAGGGTTGCATCTGGCCCTATAAACCTGGTGATCCTTGTTAAGTATATGAAAAGAAATACTTGCTTAGTCATTAAAATTGTGTGTGTATGGCTATCTCAGGGTTAAACAGAGAAAGTCTATCTGTGGGCAATTACCTTGAGATAGAGGCTGTTCTGGGAACCTTGCCAAGATTCTAAGTTAGCCTCATCACAGCTGTATGTAATGTAGATAAGAATTGTGTAGATCTGTATATAGTTTCTCACTTGTGTAAAATGGAACTGATCACTGCTCTATGATCACTGCTCTCTGTGTATGCCTCAGTGTGCTGATCTGAACTGATCTGAATTGGACTGCACAGAAACCTGAAGGAAATAAACCAGCTCTGCTGTGTAAGACCTGCGTGATGTGTGTTTGTTTCTGAGCACAAACAGAGTTCCAGAGAGAGAAAAGTTCTGGCACAATAACCCAACAAAGGTTATGGGCCCAGCCTAGACCAGCCTACGCCAGCCTAACCCAGGCAGAAGAACCAGAACTTGGTGGGAACGGTGCAGTATCAGAACCAGGAGTCTGCTAAAACAGAAAACTGTTGATGAAGGAAGACATCAAGCTAAAGCCAGTGCTGCAAAGTGAGGAAAAATCTCAGTCGGCTGACTCTGAGGAGGACTCTGAGCAGAAGGACGGTGAGATACCAATTCCTAAAGCAGAGGAAATGGCAGGAGCTAATATGTCTGGTTTGCATCAATTGTTAGAAAAGCTGAATGACTCTAACTATGCATTATGGTCTTACAAAATGCAAATGTATCTGATTCAGGCTGAACTGTGGTATGTAGTCACAGAGGATCCACCAGATAGAGCAGATCCACAGAATGCTAAATGGTTTAAGGACGATGCAAAAGCAATGGCAGTTATTGCATTAGCTGTGGAAGACTCTCAAATTTCCTTCATTCAGTTTTTGAATACATCAAAAGAGTGCTGGAATGCACTACAAGCTGTATATCAAAGAGAAACAGCGGGCAGTAAAGTAATTCTAACCCGGAAGCTGTATGGAATGAAGCTGAAACCAGGGGAGTCTATGTCAAACCATTTGAAAAGCATGAGAGAAATCTTCAATCAACTCAGGGCACGAGGGATGGAGTTTACAACTATACACCAAGTCTATGTGATTTTGTCAAGTCTTGATTCATCGTATGACGCGGTTGTCACCATGATGGAAAGTCAAGAGGAGAAAAATTTAACCCTCGAGTATGTAGCTGGAAAACTACTGGAAACCTATGAAAGAAGACAAGCTTCAAAACAACAGAGCCTTAAACTTCCTGTGGCTGAATTTCAACAAAGCCATAAATCTTCTGACGTGGTGGCTGCATTAAAGGCAAGGAAATGCTTTAACTGTGGTTCCACAGGACACTTAAGGCGGGATTGCAACAACAAGAAGAAAAAGCAGTCAACAGCAAAGTGGAGAGAAGAAAACAACATGAATGAAGCTGAATCAAAAAAGAAGTGTCTTCTAGCAAGAGTCAAAGAGACAATGAATCCTTGGTTTTTGGACTCTGGGGCTTCAATAAGTATGGCAAAAGACAAACTTTCATTTGTAACCTTGGAAACTTCTACTTCAGAGCAAAAGTGTGTTACCCTTGCAAATGGAACAAAAATCCAGATTTGTGGTGTGGGTAATGTATATTTTGATTGTCTGGGAGTTGAACTACAAAGTGTTTTATATGTACCAGAATTGGAAACAAACCTTCTAAGTGTGTTTCAGTTAACAGAAATGGGGTATGAGGTTTGTTTTACTGAAGAAAATTGTACTATAAAACAGGGAAACAAGGTGTGTGTGCAGGGAATAATGAAAGAATCTTTGTATGTGATTAATACTTGTACAGAAAATGAAGTTGTAGCCAGCAAAGTCACAACAAAAACAATAGCCAATTGCAAACCACACCAAGAGTGTATCCATTTAACTCATAAAAGGTTTGGTCATGCTAACTATAAAACAATTTCTAAGATTCCAGAATTGTGTGAAGGGGTGAAAATCAAACCATGTTCTAACTATGTAGAATGTAATGTATGCAGTGAAACCAAGTGTCATAAGTCAAACATTCCAAAACATAGTGAGAGAACAACAAAAAGAATTTTTGAATTAATTCATGCAGATCTTGCAGGTCCTTTTGAGACAAGTCAAGGAGGAAACAGATTTTTCTTGTCTATTGTTGATGATTACAGTAGATTTGGATTTGTGTATGTGTTAAAACAGAAGAGTGAAACTTTTGGAAAGTTTAAAGCCTTTGTTGAGTGGAGTAAAAATAGATTTAAAGAACCTATAGCTAATCTAAGAACGGACCGGGGAGGTGAATTTCTTAGCAACCAATTTAAAAAATTCCTCAGTGATGAGGGTATACAACATGACCTTACTGCTCCATATTCACCATTTCAAAATGGAGTTGCAGAAAGGAAAAACAGAACCTTGCAGAACATGTTAAGAGCTCTATTGAAAGAGTCAGGATTGTCTAATCTGTTTTGGGCAGAAGCTTTGTCCAACTCAAATTATTTGTTAAACAGGCTTTACCACTCTGTACATGAAAAAACCCCATATGAAATGTTTTACAAAAGAAAACCTAGAGTGTCACATATAAGGGTTTTTGGAAGTAAATGTTTTGCTCATGTTCAGAAAGAAAACAGACCAGGAAAGCTAGCTCAAAGAGGTTTGGAATGTAAACTGTTGGGATATGATACACAAACAAAAGGCCATCGTTTGTGGTCTCCATATCACAAAAGTGTAATTGTGAGCAGAGATGTAGTTTTTCATGAACAAATGCAGGAAACAAAACAGTATGTAAGTTTGCCTGTAGAACAGAAAGCTGTAGAAACAGAAGAAATTCCTGAACAATCTCAGCAAGAGAGGGAAGGGGAAGAAACTGTAGAGGAGGAAACTATGCCTGTAACTATGCCAAAACGACCAGAAAGGGAACGCAAAGCTCCAATTCGTTATTCAGATGAATACCAAAGTAAACAGGTTTCTCATAGAGCTTTAATAATAGCCTATGAACCTACTTCATTTGAGGAAATTCAGGAAATGGAACCTACAGAAGCTCAGGGCTGGCATGAAGCAATGTCAGAGGAAATCAGAGCAATGAAAAAAATGAAACGTGGGAGCTAGTACCTTTACCTGAAAGTCGTAAAGCCATTACCTGTAAATGGGTATTCAAAGTAAAACAAAATGAGAAAGGACAGGTGGAACGTTCAATGGTAAAACACAAAGAGATGTTTTAAAGCTGGGTCTCAGATTGTAACACAATTTAAACAACATGCGCAAGAGGAGGACTGTTAAGTATATGAAAAGAAATACTTGCTTAGTCATTAAAATTGTGTGTGTATGGCTATCTCAGGGTTAAACAGAGAAAGTCTATCTGTGGGCAATTACCTTGAGATAGAGGCTGTTCTGGGAACCTTGCCAAGATTCTAAGTTAGCCTCATCACAGCTGTATGTAATGTAGATAAGAATTGTGTAGATCTGTATATAGTTTCTCACTTGTGTAAAATGGAACTGATCACTGCTCTATGATCACTGCTCTCTGTGTATGCCTCAGTGTGCTGATCTGAACTGATCTGAATTGGACTGCACAGAAACCTGAAGGAAATAAACCAGCTCTGCTGTGTAAGACCTGCGTGATGTGTGTTTGTTTCTGAGCACAAACAGAGTTCCAGAGAGAGAAAAGTTCTGGCACAATAACCCAACAATCCTGGTCTGCTTCCTTATTTTGCAAACCCTTCCACTGGCTACAGTCTCACCACTCTCAAACTGCCCCCTCACCATCTGCCTTTTCTTATGGCTTGACTCCATGTATAGTAGTAAGGAGGGCTGAGGTCAGAAGTTGACATTGTTGGGTAACTTTAGCATGGGGCCCACTTGTAGCCCCTGGAGACCTTTGGCCCTGCTGCTCCTCCTCCTCCATTCTCTCCGTCACTTCCTGTTCGCCTATCAGCAATGAAAGGTTCACGGAGGAGTACAGGTCTCTACTCACCTTTTCCTCTGAGCACACTGTGTGGATTGGGCCTGAAGGAAGAAGGCAGGCAAATGGGCAGTAATAGGGTGGCCATATCTCTTCTTTATAGAGGACACTCCTCTATTCGAAGAGCTGCCAGAGAACAGCCCTCTATTTGAAGGGCAGTCCAGTCCATTTTGGGTATAAATATCAAGAACCATCAAAGAGAGCGCAGGAGAGGCCTTGAAGTGGCTGGTCAACAGCACCTGGACAGCAGCATGAGCAAGGCACACAGGCCACCTGCTCATAGTCTTCCACACTATGGTGAGATGTACTTTATTTCTATTTAAATTATAATAACCATTTCTAAACATGCATAGATAGATAAATATTAGGTTATGCAAATTTTAGGCAAGTTGCTGACCTCCATTGTCCCCCTTTTTTTGCAGTTCTCAAATGGCCACCCTAGGTGCTGGTTGTGTGGAGGAGGTAGCGCTGAGGGCAGCTTGCCCAAGGGTTCATCAAAACCTGGAGCCAGCACTAGAAGTCCCACTGGGACAAAAACTGCTGGAAAGCAATTTTGGGGAGTGGAAAGGAAGTGTGAATGGAGAAAGGGTTCATCACTGCTTTCCCATTGCTTCTACACTTTAAAACATCCGCCCTGCCCCCCGCCCATACATGTTTGGTATAAATCACACTTTAACACTTGAGTCACACTTCTTTCTAAACCTTTGCTATAATCAACTTTGGGAATCCCTGCCTAGCTGAAAATGACTAAAGTGTCTGCTCATACATATTTATAATCACCTAGATAGGACATGATACATCTCAGACAACAGTTCACAAACTCTGCACATATTAGAGTGGTGTTATGAGAGAAATGCCCTGGGTAATAGTTATTTAAATAATCAAAGGTTTCTGAGGGCCGAAATACCCACCCCACCCCACCCCACCGAGGGTACTGCCTATTGCATTTCTGTATGCAATGCCCTGGCCTGCCTCCTTCTAATCAGCTGAGGGAGACATGGTGGACACCTAACCCCATTGTCAATGGTTCACCAAGTAGGCGTACTGGGACATTTCTGCAGCTTGCATTCCAGTCCAATAACTGTCTCCTATATTTTACCTTACCTTGGTCTGGTTTCCCTCTCCACCATTTGATCTACAATTTTGAAAGAGTCACAACTCTTCATTGGTCCTCAGACTAATGTGTTTCCATGAACATGCAGGAAACGTGATAGGGTCTAGAAACCCTATCTATGATTTTAAAATGAGTCCAGCATGAGTGTGCTGGACTCATTTTAAACTATTTTAATGGAGTGGAGGGTCCATAGAAATGTGCTGTTTCCATGGACACTTCCGGAAATGTGACCTGCTTGAGAAATTACAGAGAGCTGCAAGGCTCATTTTAAAGTGCAAAAAAAATAAAATGAAAAAAGTGGAGGGGCCTGGGAAAGAAATGGAGGGGTTTGGGAAACAATGAAGAGCCAATCTTTTTAAAGTCGCCAAAAAGGGATAATAAAACAAGGCAGATGCAAGACTGATGGAGATATGTTAGTGTTTGACAATGCTGGGCTAGATGGGCCAATGGTATAAGGCAGCTTCCTATGTTCCTGTGATATGGCTGCTGTATCATTGGTTCCTGAACACTGCTGATGTGGGAACGGATGCATTCCCACTCAAGATGATTTTACCTGTGCTCCTGATCTACTAAACACTTCTTTGTAACTATAGACATAGTTACCACCAACACACCACTATGGCAGGCTCTGTTTTCCCCAAAACAATTTCTGGAGCTGAATTGCTGCCCCAGAAAGTCATAACCAAAATGGCAACAACAATTTAACACCTCAGCATGGGGCTGGCAAATGGGGGAGGTGTACATTTCAGTTCTGGCCTACAGGAGTGCTCTACACCCAACTCATGACCTGTAGCCTGCACTGCCCGATGTAGTAAGCTATCAGGTTTGATGCATACTTGTCTGCAGAATAACTCTGCCTCCTTAGGCAGCCCATTGGTTCCCTCTAATTTGGAAGGAATAGAAAGGTTTCCATGGCAGGTTCTTGGGGCACAGTCAGGGTAATAGCAGCCACAGCTAAGCCTTCCTGACCCCACAGCCTGTGGCTGTCTAAGGCCTAGGACTGACACCATCATAATCTCTGATTATCTCAGGAAAATCTTGTTACATCATCTGTGTAGACACACATACATTAATTGCATCTAAATGTTAGGCTTCTGAACTTTATATGCACTTTCTTTATTTACCATTGTCTATCAAGCTGAAAAGCATGTTTTTCTACTATTATATTATCATTATTTCAGTTTAACTAAGGGGAACTTGTATATTCAGCTTCAGCATGAGAAGTTGTATTTACTGTTATACAATGGCAAATACGGAAATGTGGAGAAATGTCAAATTCCGACACATGCTTGTGCTGTTGCTTTTTGTGCCGTACAAAGCATTCTCTCTCTCTCTCTCTCTCTCTCTCTTTTTATTTCCTAGAGGTTACATATCTCTATGCTTGCTTTTCAAGGCTGAATTACATGATATAAAGAACGCTGGGCTGTTGCTGGCACCGCTTAACCCTCAGCCCCAAGAAGGTGTAATTCAACTTACTTTGGGTCCTGGTAAAATAATAGTGTGTATTTTCCCACCCACCCTCTACATCACTCGCTGCTGCTGGGAGGAGGAGCTCAATGTGAAATGGTTGTTTCCTGCAACATTCCCCATGTTCTTTGTGATGTAAAGTCTTTGGCCACAGCTAGATCTAAGGTTTATCCTGGGATCATCCAGGGTTCACCCCTGCCTGAGCACTGGATCCCCTGTGTGTCACCTAGATGAACAGGTTTGACCCCTGGACAATCCAGGGATAAACCTTAGGTCTAGCTATGGCCTTTGTCTCACTGTCTTCTTGATTGCATTTACTGCCTTCTTGCGTATGGTGGTGGTGGTGGTGGTGGTGGTGAGGAATAAAACAAAGACAACCAAAACAATATATCACTGTCAGCATATTAAAGAAGCAAAGCAAGTTGTGTTAGAGTTTTCAGCAAATTTGAGGGATCCCTGGGCAAAGCGCCCTCTGTCCTTGCACCACCCTGGTGCTCCCCCAAGTAAGCTTACCAGGGCATGGGGATGTGGGAAATGGGGACAGGCAGAGGCATTCAGCCCTACAATGAGAAGAGAAATGCCAGGCGAAGCAGGGGGATGGATCTCAGACTTTAGGGCAGGGGTGGGCAATTTGTCACCCTAGCAATGTTTTGGCTTACAACTCCCATCAGCTCTAGCCAACATAGCCAATGGGGAGGAATAATGGGAGCTTTAGGCCAAAACATCTGGAGGACCTCAAGTTCCTCCCCCTTTGTTTTAGGGGTAATTCAGTTGGTTCAGTCTTTTGGAGTCCTCAGACACAGCACTTCTCTTCATGGGATATCTTTAGGCCCTGGCATTTGCACTACGGATGTGCTCCGCTCCGATTAGAATCAGAGAATCAGAAGCGAATTGGCCTTCTCCGCCATGCCCAGAGGCGGAGTAGAAGTGGACTGCGGACCCTTAGAAGCACGACGAAGAGAAGCGCCCATAGGCGGAGCGCTTCTCTTTTCACGGCACGATCCGATCGCCATTTTGGAAAATTTCACCCATAGGATTGCATTGCGGAAAAGAATAGGGGATAACTGTGTTGTTTTTTAAGCTATTTTTCTGAAACTTCTTGTGCTTAGAGAGTCGTGGCTGGGGGTCATTTTGAGCCTACTCTCAGCTCTCTGCGTGGTGCGGTTCGCTTGCTATAAGTTTTTTTAAAAAATAGGGTTAAAAAAGCGGGAGAGGTACCTTTTTGAAGTGCTGAGAGGCAGAGTCATGATCACATGATCCCAAAGTTGGAGGAGGGGATAGGCAAAACGGGTAACTTGGAATACTGGGAAACTTCTCTTTCTTAGTCTGAACGGACTTTTCCCAGTGTTTTTTAAAACAGTAGCCCCACCAAATGCACAAACACAACCTGAAATCATATACTAAGAAAATAAATAACAGATAGGAAACACAGCACTGCTACCTACCCTAACCTTGGTGAACAACTGAATAGATGTGGTGCAAGGGGATGAGGTCCCCTAGGGCATGTGGACGTGCCCAGTGCACACACTCACTGTGTCCTGCCCTGGAGGGTCATCAGAGCCCTCCAAAGGTTAACCAGTGGAGACTAATGCCTATCATGAATTGAAGTGGCAGGTAGCTTCTTAAAGACTGGTCCCTAGACAGGGCCAGTCAAAATTGGCACAGTTCCCCCTCCCCCTGGGCACATCCACTTCCCTCTTACTGGTAAAAGACAGATATAGCCTTTTTTTTAAAAAAAAAAATCTTCTTGTTGTTTATTCAGCAACACTGCTGCTTTTAATTCCACCCCTCCTTTATTTATTTATTTATTTATTTATTTATTTATTTATTTATTCCATTTTATATTTACACCCCATAGCCCAAGCTCTCCTGGCTTTTCCTCTTCAGTGAAGTCAGGCAGGCTTTCATTGTGGTTCAACTCCTTATTGTTGTTGTTATTGTTGCTATTAAAATTAATTAGTACTGCTATTAACATTATTATTTTGTTGTTTAGTAATGGCTGTGATCACAGTTCAGTCAATCAACTCTGAAGCAAGGATCACAAAGCTTTACTCTTATCCTCCTAGCCTCCTAGTTATGGGATGCAAAAGAAAAGGCATCTCTCTGTGCTGCTCCCACCTCACAGGGATGGTTTGCATTACTGGCTTTGAAACTATCCTTCGCTCACTTCCTTATGCCCCCAGAAATGTCTGCTGCCTGCCTTCCCTCCCTCCTCCCCTGCCCGCCTCGCAGGGATGGTTTGTGTGTGTGTTGCTTTGACTCAGGGGATAAGTCCTTCCTGGGCTCACTTAGACTTTTTGAAGTTCCAAATCAATTTTTCAAGTGTGGAAGAAGATTCATATAGGTTTATCTCTACTCCCCAATTCATGGCATGTTGGGATTTCCTTTGAAATGGCCCCATTGAGCTCTCTGCAGCTTTAAATCCCTGAGATACTGAGGTGTCCGATTTTCATAAATTCCCCAAAAATCAGGGGATGATGGGATTGGCTTGAGTCTTGGCATGCATGTGTATCCATGGATAATCTATCATGGTGCTGAACTTGATGTTTCTAACTTAAAAATTGACATAGTTCTAGGATAGGACTTGATTTGGGGTGAGTTAAAAGGTTTAAGCCTCGCCAAAGATCAGGGGATGATGGGATTTGCTTGAAACTTGTCATGAATGTGGATCTAGATGGCATCTGTGAGGGTGCCCACTTCCAATTTTTTCATCTGTCAAATTGTCGCAGAACAGTCCATGTCTGAAAATGGGGTGTCCGAGTTTCATAAATTCCCCAAAAATCAGGGGACACTTGGATTGGGTTGAGTCTTGGCATGCGTATGTATACGTCCATGAGGTGTCATGGTGCCAAACTTGAGGTTTCTAACTTTAACAGAAAAAAGTTGTATACTTTTTCGGATTTCAATGCAAGCCTATGGGGGAAAAAAGCAGAGCTCTGATCCGGATCCGGAGCTCCGCAGTGGAGCGGAGTGGACTATAGGTGGAGTGGGGTGGAGCAAAGCGGCCCGATCTGCAAATTGCGAATCTGGAAGAGAAGCGGATCGGGGGGTCCGTGCACATCCCTAATTTCCACCATCATATAGTACAATATGATTGATAACACTCAACCACAAAGGTACTAAGAAAGTTTTATAGACGAATAATTCAAAAGATATCACAAATGTACGAAAGATAGGCATATAGATAACATTTACAAGATGTTCATCAAACATTCATAAGGAAGCCCACAATAAGTTGGCATCCATTAAACATTCATGACAAGAATCAATGATCTCATAAATATGTGTCTAATAGATACATTTCATAAAGCGTCTAATATAATAAAGCATCTAATATAATAAACAGTAGTCCGGTACAAGTTCTGTTTCGAAAATTCTTCATCAATAGGACGCTGAAAAATGATACTTACAACGTATGTGATTGGTTACAAATGCTGAGTAAGCTGTTTTTGTATCATTTTTCAGCGTCCTACTGACGAAGAATACTACTGCTTTATAATGGTTTCTAACGGTATTGAGAACTGTTGGGGCTCATGACACATTCCATATACCTTTTTCAAACAGCTTTCAAAGTGTTATATCCTGCTTGGCCTTGGTTTGAATCCCTGCATATCCAGCTATGTTAGTGCTGAATTACCTCTTTTCATTATGGTCTTTAAGAGCTACATGGCAGGCGGGTAGAGCATAGTTCTCTTCATGCTGGGAAATCTGCTACCCGCCCAGTGAACGGCTTGGGCGGGAAAGCAGCCGTTGCAGGTGGGAGGGGCAGGAAGAAAGACGCCTCATGTGGCTCTGTGCAAGAGCCGCGTGAGGCATGGGCTGGGCGGCGGCTATATAAGGCCGCCATGCCCAAGCACCGGCCTCTTTCGATTTCGGCTCCCACCCTCTCGCCTCGTTCCTAGTATGGGATTAGCCAGTCACTCCCTTTGGAGGGAGGGCTAAGTAGGATTTTTTTCCTATTAAGATTTTTGCCTACTTCATACTGGTGGCATTAGTAGGAAGGGTGTGTAATTAGGTTGATTCGTGGCAGGGAATGTGCGGGAATTGAGAGTATTAGACAGGGACGGTGAGCACTCTGGCACCTTTTAAAAGGTGATTGGCATATCCAGAGGCCTGCTCCTCGAAGGCTCCACAGCTCAAGTGCCAGGATATGGTATGCCTTTGGAGACCCTCCTGTCTTCACCTACGCGCTGTCGTTACGGCAGTGGGCGGTCTCTCCACACTTACAAATGCCAGGCTCCTTGCTTTCGAGAGTGGCTTGCCCTTAAGACAGGCAAGAGGTCTGAGATGAGGTTTATTCCTGCACTTTCATGCACAGATCCAGGAAGGGATGGATTCCAGTTATTACAAATAAAGAGGCCCTAGTTTACCCAAGTTCTGCCTCCGTGACTTTATTTCATGCTTCCGCTTTCACTCGCAATAGCTGTACCCATTGAATTTGGTCAGTGCAGATGGGCAAGAATTTCATTTCAGTTATTTTCTTTTTTATATATAGAAGAATTCACCAAAATCCATACATTTCTTTATATTTAGAATGGAAAGAATTTGAGATTTCAAAAAACAAAACAAAAAAACAAAACAAAATTACGATCGATCAAAATTCAGAAGAAAACTAAATTGAAAGATTCATCCATGCCTATTGACTGGCAGTGTGTCTCTTATTAGCCAGCTCCCAAATTTGGAAGGGGTTCGAGTTTGACTCATAATGAACCTGGGAATTTTCAGTTGGGGGGAGTTACCAGATTCCCACCTTGCATTTCGAAACGCACTATAATCACTTGCAATAACTGTTCTGAAAAGTGTTCCTTTATTTGGGTCGCTTATCATGGATGTGAGATGTGTGATTTTCACTTTGGGAATGTTCAGCAGTGGATATGTGTTGTGTCCCTTGTGCTTTGGAACTTTTAGTGTCATGCAGCACTCTTGTAAATGCCTGAGATATTGCATGAAGATACAGCTGTTACTGCCAAACACGCTCACATTATTCTTTCAGAGCAGGGATAAGCAGTTTGCTTAAATACTGTAACTGCTAGTAATTTGCTCCACTTGGAGTTTGACATCGTAGTGTTTTAGTTGTAAAATGTTGATAAGTCCCATCTTGGAGGCAATTATTCAAAGAATCCATAATTACTTTTAATATTTCCACATCTGCCATTTTTCTAAGGTAGCATTCTGATGCATTGCCTGCCTTTTGCACTTTCCTGGAGAACAAATCACCGAGTTTAATAATACAGCAAGCAGGGAGATGTGCAGCGCATAGAGTCACCTCCACTTTCCATAATGAGCACATTGCCGTCTGTCATCTTCAGAGCAGCCTGTGAAAGCAAAAGCAAACAAACAGAAGCAACTTTTTTGACTCAAAGAAATGGTACAGAGGAAGCTGGAACTGTGTTTGCCTTCGTTACTGTAAATGGGTCGGATTGAAGAAGAAATTAAGCTGCAACTTTCCCAGGGTCATGTCCATACAAATCGTTACTTCAGCTGAATAAATCTCAAGTGGGCTCAATTCAGTTCTGCCACTGAGTGGAGATAATGTGAGAAGGGACCAAGAATATGGATGATCCTATTAAAAGGCACATACAGTATTCCTCTACTGCCGCGTTTGGTGGTTCATGTGATGTTTATCAGAGTGGAAACCTATCATCCAGGGCCGCCTCTCTTTGCCCTGTTGGGGAATACTTCTTCACCTCTAGGACATAACACTCTCTGACAGTTGCTTCCAATTCATTCTGAGAAATTCTGCTGCCTGACAGTGCAGACCAGGGGCGTTGAACCTCTTTCATCTTGAGTGTTGAATTCTATTTCCATTTCAATGGTGAGTGGAGGCCAACATAACAGCATATTTTTGGCTTACAGGTCTTACTGCCAGTCACTAAGCCTTTGGAGAAACATGCCAACCTTTTAGATTGGGGGAAAAAAAAACAGTGCAAATGCTGGGAAACCACCAAATGATTGGCAGTTGGGGAAAGGAGGTGGGGCCAAGAGAAGGGTATGTGGCCATTTGGGGAACCCCAGACAAGGTGCTTAAAAGGGTTCAATTGCTTATCATGGGTAATTACATCTAGCTAAGGGGGATAGACTTGTTGGCTCCAAGAAGTTATCAATGCCTCCTTGAGAGAGAGCACAGTCCCACTGCCTTGAAGTAGTGTGACTGCTCCTTAAGAAGAAGTCTTGAGATGGAGAGAATTGTAATAGCTCTCAGCCAGTAGCAAATATCACCTTATTCACAAGTGGTTGGTGACTCATCAACTCTAGTCTCTTTTGGATTAGATGGATTATGTAGACCCATTTCAATCCTAGGGCAGGTCTACATCTAAGGGTGTAGAGGAAGGGAGGTGGGAGGATCACGGACTTACTTGCTTCCACAATCCTCCCCAGCTTCTAGACAGCCATGTGATGTCCTGGAAAGGAAGAAGGACATTGCAGCCACCTTTCCCCCCTTTTTTTTAAAGAGAAGCCAGTTGTGCAGAAAAAGGTAACACACACACACACACACACACACCCAAATCCCCACCATCACCTTCCCAGAGATGGTGAAGTTGCTGCCCACCTCCTGGACACAGAGCGTCCCCACACTGCTCCATGCCCAGCCCTGCTACTCGCAGGGAAGAAGGGATACCCAGGAGTGACGGCCACATTGCCCATGCTTCTTGGGATGGTCCCGGGACCACAGAAATATTGGGAAATCCATGGTCTCAGATATCCCGGGGAAAGTCCCTGGTCATCCTGGGTTACCTCCAGGATCCCCTGTGCATCATATGGATGCACAGGGACGACCTGGAGATGACCCCGGGATATCTGGCAGGTGTAGACATGCCCTTAGTTTTTGCCAATAGATAGTCCTGGTTGCCCTGATGGATTACAGAAGCAGGATGAACACAGCAGGCCTTCAGCTATACGGCCACTGGATTGCTTCTCATTATTTTTTAACCTGCATTTCCCTTGATTCGATTTTGCTCCCAGAGCATCAGGCTTCAGCAGCCCAAACGAGTTATCCCTTCAATGTACAGCGGCTGTGCGGGGTAGGGAACAGCGAAGGAGCACAAAGGAAATTGAAAAGCGCTTTCTTGCTTTCTTTTCCCCCTTCCTCTCCCTTCAGAAAATATTGCCAAGGTGAACAGAGGAGGTGCTGGAGATGAGGCGGAGAAACCCCCCCCCCAAATAAATGTCTATGTATGAGGAAGGGGCTTGTGGATAAGGGAGGGTGGGGGCCACAGCAGCAGAAGGTTGCAATGGGGAGAGAGCGCCTTAGTCCTAGGGGACTCGTGAGATCCAACGCTGCCTCTTGCTACCTTTATGTATAGCAACCTCTCCCAGTTGCGCCTACGCTCACCCACAAACAGCCAAAGGACCCGCTGCCCCGCATGCAAGCGTCTAGCGAATTTCTGAGCTTCCCCTTTAACTGCCTGAGCAGCTGCGAGGGAAACGAGCCCCTCGGCCCCTCCCCCTCCCCACCAAGCTGCCTCCTCCCCGCCCCTCTGATCCCCACTCTCAAATGCCCGCCTTCCTCAGCTCCCCTGTCTCCTTATGAACTTTAAAGTCGAAGGCTTAGCAAAAGTCACAACAAATCAGCACCTTCGAATATGCACATTTTAGGGGTTTAAATCTGGCGGAGCATTGGATGGACGGCTGCATCGTGTGTCGAGTAAGATGGAAATGCACAGCTAAGGCAAGTTATAAACACCGTATAGATGTACTCCAGGAGTGCAACCCTATTAGCTGACGTCTGGATAGCTCTTGATACCTTTCAACATCATCATCAGTCTTTTTTTATTGTTGGGTTGGAAGTTGGATTCACAGTGATAACAGCAATTCTGCTCTTAATTGAGAGCTGATCCCAGAGGGTTATACTGACTTACTTTGGCTCAGCCACTTTGCAGGTGTGCTATGGGATCCTGAAAGGTTCCATCTGCTTTTCGATATCAGTAGGGATCTGCCAGGCAAGGTCATTTGGGCTGAAGTCACCACCAGGGCCGTGACACCCAGCTCTAGTTCCCCTTGTCACCAAAATCAGGTGAAGCTTTGGAAGTGATGAATCAGGCCTTACCTAGACAGTGTAATCAGGCCTTACCTAGACAGTGTACCTTGCCTTTGAGCCCGTTTTTTCCATGGTCTCGTGAATGTGTGGGCGGGCATTGAAGGTTGTCCCAGTTCCTCACAGTTCCTTGCAAGGAGCCAGGACCTGCGCACGGGGTGCAGAGCTCCTGAGTGGGAAATTAAGTTTAAATTTTAAAAATCCTACCTTTCTGTGCACAAGTGTTTGTGCGCTCTTCTTTAAGAAAAATAAAAAATGGCGGCCATGACATTCTCACCCTCCAAGGCCGTTGCGCGACGCATGTAAACAGAGGGGGAAATCTCGTGATAAAAATATTGTGAGATCTTCACCCCTCCGTCCTACTAGATTGCTCATCTACACCAAGCAGGATATTCCACTATGAAAGCGGTACATAAAAGGCAGGAGCCACACTACTGCTTTATAGTGGTATTGAGGTACACTGCATGATCTACACTCCTGCTTTATAGTGGTACTGAAGTGGACTGACAACTGTTGGGGCCCAGGACACATCTACACCAAGCAGGATATAACCCTATGAAAGTTGTATGAAAGTGGTATATGGTATGTTTCATGAGTCCCAACAGTTGTCAGTGTATTTCAATACTGCTATAAAGCAGCAGTGTGGCTCCTGCCTTTTATACACTGCTTTCATACCACTTTCATAGTGGGATATCCTGCTTAATGTAGATGAGCCCTGAATTTGATAATGGGCTAGATGAGGGCTCATAATTAACTAAAGGTGAATCGCAGCAAGAAGAGTGCTATCAGTAAATGGTTTTCAAATCTATTGATGGAGCAGAGAACTTAAGAGTTTTGAGTTAGGGCTTGAGGTAGAGCCAGGCCACAGCGAGACCTAAGGTTTCCCCTGGGATCATCCAGGGTCCACCCCTATCTGAGCACTGGATCCCCTGGGTGTCACCTAGATGAACAGGTTTGACCCCTGGACGATCCAGGGATAAACCTTAGGTCTAGCTATGGCCCCAGATATGTAGCAAGCAGGAGTCACTGCTTTTTGACCAGACAAGAGCAGACGGCTAAGCTTGTATTATTTATCTATCTATATCTATCTATCTATCCATCCATCCTTCTTTGGTTTGAAAAGGGTTCTGAGACTCAAGCATACACAGTCCCAAGTAACTAACTCGGCTAACTCCTAGACCCTGACATCCCAAACACTGAATTTCTTCAGATGAAGAAGAATTGTTATATTTTGGTTTCTGGTTAAAAACAAACAAACCTGGAGATGCATGTAACCCCTAAAGAAATTTTGGTGGCAACTCTACTTCCAGTGTGTGTGTGTGTGTCAGAGAGAGAGAGAGAGAAAGCGAGAGAGAGAGAGAGATATTGAGATTCACCTGTTAATGCAATGGTTTGTTTGCTCTTACTCCCTGGCCAGATTCTGCTGTGTTCTGGTAAGATTTGAAGGGCAGAATTGCATGCGTAGTACATATGCCAGTGTCCCATGTTGGTGGACATGTGATATTGTCGTAATTATTACCTGCTTCATTCTGGTTACATAGCTGATTTTTATTTTAGTCCTGGGGAAGTGACAGCTTCAAAACTCCAGTAATGCATGAATCAGGCCATAAATGGTGAGCAATTAGGCCTTTCGCTCTCCCCTGTCTTACCTTTTATCTCAGTAGACTAGTTCAATGAGCATTTCTTTAATCAAGAAATGTTTGTTTAATGGAGTAGGCAGATCCGCGCATGACTTGCACAGAATGCCTCAGTCAGTTTCCCTCTATCTGCCATAAGGCAGAGCTGCTGGATAGATTAGTCGGGCAGTGCCCTTCTTACCCAAAATAGCAGCCACCCATGAATAAAATGTCACCATGTTGCATAATAGAAGAGAAAGTCAGATATAAATATTTAAGACTTTGCCATGGAGTTATGCTAATTTTGATGCTGCCTTCTTGGGAATCTTTTGCTGAGGAGAACATTTAATTGTTAAAGGCTAATCTGAATTTAAATAAACCCCTGCTGGAATCTGATTTCTAATTTAAGAGAAAGAAAAGATTAACATATCTTCTTCCTGTCCTAACAGAAGATCCCTTCATATGTTACCATGATTCACTTGTCCGTTGTTTCTTCCCACAGTGTAATGTGCACCTGGAATGTGAAATCTGATGGGGCCCATTGTGTTGACCTTTTCAGGACAGATAAAAGGAAGTGCTTCTTTACACAGCACAAAGTTAAACTATGGAATTCACTACCACAAGACATAGTGATGTCCACCAATTCGGAAGTCTTTAGAAGGGGGTTGGATAAATTCCTGGAGAAGGCTGTCAAGGGCTACTAGTCCTGTTGACTAAGTGCTACCTCCATTATCACAGGCACTAAGCCTGTATACTCTAGTTGCTTGGGAACATGGGTGAGGGGGTGCTGTTGCACTGTGTCATGCTGTGGGTCCTTGGTTCCATCTCATATCCATCTCAGACTAAGTTCTGGTGGTGGGGAGGTTGTATGAAAATTCATGTGTCTTTTCTTCCATATTTTTAACTGTATGCATTACTTGTGTGCACCTTTGAAATGTGAACATTCTTCTCCCATTGATTAAAGCATTTTGTGCAAATTTTTCAAACGTACATGTGTTTTAATGCACTTCCGCTCTGTTGCCCAAAAGCACTGCTGCTCCTTAGTAGTCCAAAAGTCTGCATTTATGTATTGCATTTTAAGAACATAAGAAGTGATATGCTGGATCAGACCAAGGGTCCATCTAGTCCACCACTCTGTTCGCACAGTGGGCAATCAGCTGTTAACCAGGGAGCAGCAAAGCAAGACATGGTGCAACAGCGCCCTCCCACCCATGTACCCTAGAAACTTTTGCACACAGACTTCTGCCTTGGATACTGGAAATAGCACACAACCATCACAGCTAGTGCCTATTGATAGTCTTCTCCTCCAAGAATGTATCCAACCCCCTTTTAAAGCCATCCAAATTGGTGGACAACATTACATCTTGCGGTAGTGAATTCCATAATTTAACTATGTGCTGTGTGAAGAAGTGCTTCCTTCTTTTTGTCCTGCATCTCCCACCAGTCAGCTTCATGGGATGACTCTGGGTTCTAGTATTTTGAGCGAGGGAGAAAAATATCTCCCTATCCACATTCTCCACACCTTGCCTAATTTTGTACACCTCTAGCATGTCTCCCCTTAGCCTCCTTTTTTCCAAGCTAAACATCCGAGCTGTTGTAACCTTCTCTCATAGGGGAGATGCTCCAGCCCCTTAATCATTTGAGTTGCCACATCATTTGACTGTTGGGAATAGTCTTCATGTTCTCCCCAACACTGAATCTACTTTGGGGAGAATGTTTGGAAAGTAACACGACTTATTCCAATGAATATTGAATACAAAATGTGTGGACAAATGAACGTGATTATCTGTTGTTCCCATTAATACTCTCATTATTAGTGTTGTTTTAGTTAGTATAAAGTTAGTATTTTGAGCGAGGGAGAAAAATATCTCCCTATCCACATTCTCCACACCTTGCCTAATTTTGTACACCTCTAGCATGTCTCCCCTTAGCCTCCTTTTTTCCAAGCTAAACATCCGAGCTGTTGTAACCTTCTCTCATAGGGGAGATGCTCCAGCCCCTTAATCATTTGAGTTGCCACATCATTTGACTGTTGGGAATAGTCTTCATGTTCTCCCCAACACTGAATCTACTTTGGGGAGAATGTTTGGAAAGTAACACGACTTATTCCAATGAATATTGAATACAAAATGTGTGGACAAATGAACGTGATTATCTGTTGTTCCCATTAATACTCTCATTATTAGTGTTGTTTTAGTTAGTATAAAGTGGAAATAACATAGAGTGAGACCATCTGGATTGTAGAAACATTTCCATTTTCAGTCTTGTCTCTAACAGTTCCTTCAAAAATAGCACTGTGTAGCGCTATTGTGTTACATGGGAAGTTGTGAAAAACACCACCACCACCACCTTGGGCTACATTCAAAGGTGACCTTCATCACACAGAGAACAACTTCTGCCCATAGGAAGGTTGTTTCCCACTAAGCCTGGAGTGCTGTGTGAGGAAAGAGAACATTAATTCTAAAAATATGGTTTTGTTGAGGTCTGTTAGAGACCCTAACTAATACAGCACTGTTGTAGCTCTTGCACGCACATTTACAGAAAGCACTGGCAATTATTTCCCTTCCTTTCATGGTCCCTTGGTTCAAGGCTGTGAATGGACTTCACTCCAACACTGAGATTCTGACGTTGCGCTGCTCCAGTGAAAACTGTGTTCTGAACTATGTGCAAGAGAAGAATACAGCTAAAATTACAGTTGTGCAGCCAGTTGTGGAAGTGGCTGTGCAACCAGTTGCACACCTGTTTGCATAACCTGTTGCACAAGCATAACACACAAGCAGCTGTGCAATGGAAAGATTCATCAGAGTTCTACTAGCATTATTTGAGTTTGTGGAATGATACCATGGATACTGCCCAATGAGTATTCTACAGCTAGGGAGTAGCAAAAACCTATTACTTTATTCCATTGTATTTACATCTCAAGCAAGCTGGAACATGCCACACTTATAGGCAGTGTAGCAAGGGTGGGGGAAGAAATGTTATTTGCCAGCGCTCTGCTTCAGAATATTGGCAAATTGACCTCACTCAACTGGTACTGGATGGACTTCAAATATCGACTCCCAGGGAGAGAATATACTTTTTGACAGAATTCTACTTATGGAGCCCTTTGCAATAGTATTCAATCAAAGGGAAGGCAGCATAATACAGAATCTGTCATTGGCTATGGATTACTTAAAACCCATCATGCCTTAGGGAGCTTTGGATTTATAAAACAAACAAAATAAAATTAAAGCTATTATAGAATGCTTCTTTTTTGTGGAATTTATTTGTAATGCATTAAAAAAAAATGGAACATTGATACTATATCACAGAAAAGATTTAAAATATCTTTATTTCAGAAATGCTTCCTTGACTAACATGCCATAGTTTCATTGGTACTCTATTTTTTAAATATGAACCTCCCAGAGAGCTTCAGTTATTGGGCAGTATAAAAATGAAATAAATAAATAGATATGGTGTTTTATTTCTTTTAGCTTTTTGTCATTTTTTTATTGTTCACCATCCCAGATTCTGTTTAGATGTGGAACGGTGTATAAATGTTGTAAATAAATAAATAATGTTATGAGAGAGCACCAGATTGCCTCCATTTTGTCCCCACACTATCATCCTGTATCTTACACTACCAAATTAGGGATTGGCAGTTCTGTTGATCTTTCCTTTGCTGAGATTGTCAATTTTTTTGAGGTCAAGCTCTTTCTATTCTGTTTCTGCACAAGCTTGTGGCTGAAGAACGTACACATTTTTGTGTGCATTTTTAAGGGTATGCATTTTGGAGGTGCACGGACCCATTGACTAAAGCATGTTTGTGTGTATTTTGGAAATGTATGCATTTCTCTTCAAGTAATTTTAAATGTGTACATTTTTGCTTTGTGGAATGCATCACAAGCTCAAAAATGTATGAATTTCCAGCTTCTAACTCCAATTGCATTCAGGTCCAGGAGGTGTGAATAAGGTGAATTCATTAAAAAAAAACACCTCAAAAGAATAAATTCTCACATATCCCTATAACAAATTAGGGCAGAATGCATTTGTTGGTCCATCAACACACTCTGTTGACATGGGGGGGAAATGATTTCTCAGCCCTCTATATATTGGCTGCAGAACTCTTGGATGTGATAAAACTAAAACACTTCCGCTTCCTAATTTAGTCAAGATAACATATGGATTGCAATCTAGGGTACAAAAGGAGCTTGCTAATGTATGTTTGGAACCTGTCTGTCATCTTTGAAAAATCTTGGAGAATTGCTGACATGCCACCCACTGAGACAGGCAAATGTTGTCTTGATATTCCAAAAAGAAGGAAAGGAGAATTTGAGAAATTACAGAAGGGCCAGTCAGACTTGGATATCAGGGGAGATACTGGAACAGATTTTAAAAGAGTCACTCTGTAAGTATCTTGATAACCACATAGTGATTAGTTGACACCAGCATGGATTGATCAAAAAAATTTCATCTAAAATTGAGACATGTCCAGTTGGTGACCTTAAAAGCCAAATCTTATGAGAACAGAGTCTTTCAGATTTCCAACAGCTTTCAGTACTTTAAAATCTTGCAGTGTCTTACTGTATATTTCTTCCAATGCAAACTTTGACACCAGTCAACTGGCACAGAAGGATTGTTCAGGCCGTCGGTGGAGAAGTTCTTAACTTTAAAGGTAAGAATTCTGTGCAATAACGAGAGCTGTCAATGAGCACGGTGTTAAAGCAGACCCCAAATAATCAGAGCTTCATTTCAAACTATGTAAGGTGATACTTTAGGCTTGACAGAAGCAATACTGATAGTTCCTACATACTCAAGAGTCTAGTTTGGTAACTGATAGCCTGATATTTTGTGGGGGAAGGATTGGAGAGAGAGAAAAGAGGAGCTGCAATCATTTCCAGACTCTCACCTATTGCCTGTACAGTCTGATGTAAATAATGATTGCTTTAAGGGTTACAGAGTTTCATCAGGCAGGTGAAATCGAAGCTACACTCACTATTGCTTTATCCCACTTTCTTTGGGATGCGTGCAGATCCATCTCCCGGAATGATTAGCTACCTGAGTGAAGTTGGACTGCTTCTGGCGGAGGTTAAGTGAGTGACAGAGGAGAGAGATGATTACAGAAGCAGGGAATGTTGCTGGTTCATAAAAGAAAAATCTCTCCCTCACCCCCCCCCCCCCCTGTATAACTTTGCATTTGCATTCACTTTTCAGTTGGTGGCTCAAGTGTTAAAGCTCCGCATAGAAAACCAGAAAAATAGACGGTACGGGCACTGAAAAATGCATCATAATACGTTCATTTAGTGCAGTGTTGTCTACTCCCAAGTCTAAATATTCCAAGTCCCTATGATGTCCCCCAAAAAACCAGTAGAATAAAAAATGTATCTATGGGAGAGAGAAAAAGCTGTGTCAAGTGTTATGTTACGTCTATTCACAATTTATGTATTTAATTATTTTATGAGTTGTTATATTTATACCCCACTTTTCAGCTCAGATTGGCTCCTAAAGTGGCTAATAATAATAATAACAACAACATAGCCTAGTCTCTGCTTTGAATGGAAGACGGCAAGCAATTGCTTAGAACGAACAGTAATAGCTAAGTGTATACTTTATATGCTTTGAATGGCAGCAGTGTGCCTAGAACAATGTACCACAGCTTCATCTGTGCTTTGAATAGGAAATCCATGCAGAATTGAATCTATTTTGCATGCCTTGAGCATCCAGGATGTGAAGCAATCATTCAAGAAATTGCCCAAATCACATACCTGCATGCCCATAAGGTTTCTCCCAAACATGCAAATGTCAGTGTTCAGGAACTAGGAACACTCTGCAGGAAACAATTGGAATGCACATCCATAGTTCAGTGCTAGGAGACACACAACACAGAAAGCAGCCTGAGGCCCCAACCAGAACTTATGATGATAGCAATGGGAGGGGCTGGTATTATTTTATTCAAAGATGTTATATCTATGTGTTTCAGGAGTGCAAAAAGTGGGGCCTGCTCACCATTTGTGGCCTGTCAAGCCATTTCTGTGGTCTGCCAGATCCCCCTGCATCTGTCTCCACCAGAAAAAAAAAATGGTGGCACTGGCTGGAGTTTCCCTTGCTAGCAAGGGAATCTCTTCCTTATCTCCAACCTCTGCTAAGGGATCAAAGGAATCACCTTGCTACCATGCTAGGGCTAGCAAGAGAAACCCTTGTGTATGTGAGCAAATATATATGTGTACCCACGGACATGTGTGACATAGCCCAATGTGCCCTGCAGGGCTAAAAAGGTTGTGCAACCTGTGGCATTACACCCCACAAGTCAGTTCCCTAATGCATCTAGTATTTGTAAGTCTGGTGTGTTTAGAATGTTGACCTGAATGGGTGGAGTTAGAATGTCTTGGGAGGGGGGACGAGGATATATAAGGGAATGACTGAGGAGACGGTGAGCTCTCTCTGTGTTAGCGCCCTCTGTGTTAGCTCTGTGTGTTAGCTCTTGGTGTGTAAGTACTTGGGTTCTGGAGAATTTGAGGTTCAGTGTAGAGAGTGGTGTCGTTTGAGGGTGGTGTGCTGACAGTCAGTTGGTGTATATTAATCAATACTGATAATAAAGAAAGTTCAAGAGTGAATGTGTGAGAGAAAGGAAAGTGTGTATGAGAAGAGTGAAAGGATTGGATGAGAGGTTTTAAAAAGGTTTTTTTAAAAAACTGTTTTATTATGAAACAAAACTTGTAAACTTTTAAAATAAAATTTTAATCAGTTTGTTTTAACTACCACAAAAATCTCACGAGTCTGTTTAGCTTTTATCATCTGAAGTTTATTCATTTAACACCCACTCTGACAATAATTCACCTCCGCACATATAATTCACCGTGCATTATTTTATTATTGAAATCCTTCTCCATTTAACCCCTTTCTCCACATAGTTTGGAGAAAGGCGGTGTTTGTCCCTCACCTCAGGCATATCAAGCAGTGGTGCTTGGCTTGAGCAGGGAGTGTCCACGGTCAGGCCTGTTGTTCAGAGCCTGTGTCATGGCACGCCCCTGACTTATTTCATTTATATTTCAATTGGTCTATTCCAAGTATGGCTAAGTCTGGATCCAACCCATCTACCATAAATGAAAAAACTCTGGTTTGGGGAAATCAAGGCCAGATCTACATCAAGTAGGATGTAACACTTTGAAAGTGGTTTAAAAACAGTATATGGAATGTGACCTGGGACCCAACAGTTGTCAATGGCATTATAAACCAGTAGCGTAGATCTTGCCCAGGTGCAAATGAAGTAGCCAACTGAGCCAGCACTGGGAGGAGCCATTCCTTCTTCATGTGCCTCTCACTGCCCCCAATGAGGATGGTGAGAGATACATAAAGGAGGCACCTGACTCCCTGAGCCAGGGAAATGCAATTTGGTTGGGGGATGGTGGTATCGATGTGCATGGCCACAGGAGGAAAATTCAGCTCCCGCTCTATTTTGGTTCTGTATCCCTGATCTAGGGTGGCCGTGTGTCCCCTTTTACAGAGGACAACGGTCTCTTTGAAAGGCTGCCAGAGAAGGACTGTCCTCTATTTGAAGGCATTCTCTGTTTGAAGGATCTGCTTGAAGGGCTGTCCAAGTCTGGTTGACAGATAAAGAGCCATAAGACGGGAGAGCGGGGCCCTGAAGTTGTTCATCAACACTTAGCACCTGCAGCAGACTTTGGCACATAGATCACATGGCCAAAGTCTTCCCTGCTGTGGTAAAATGCATTGTATTTCTATTTAAATTATAGTAATTATTCCTAATTTGCATCTACACATGTAAATCAACATACGTAAAGTTTATGCAAATTTGTCCTCTTTGTCTTTTCTCTTTCTCTTTGGCACTGCATAAGTGGCCACCCTGTCTAGATCCATTTTAGTCCAACTTTAGGCCTGGTTTTAGGATTGGGATAATCTTTGTCATCTTAGTGTAAAACTGTACTGGGGGAAAATGGCTCTATAGGTTTTGCTGGAATTTTCAGTGGCTTTCAGTATCATCAGCCATGGTATGTTTCTGGACCAGTTCACAGGGGTGAGAGTTGGGGGCATGTGTTATGGTGGTGTTGGTCTTTCCGGGAGGACCAGCTTCAGAATATGGTGCTGGGGGACTCCTGTTTGATGTCTTGCCACCTTCTAGATTCTATCTTGTTCCCCATTCTGTTCAACATTGTATCATGCTGTTGGGAGCGATTATTCAGGGATTGGGGGTTTGGTGTGATCATTATGGAGATGGAAGTCAAAACTATCTCCAATTTTTATCTTATTCCAGTGAGAATATCAAGGTCTTGAACCACTGCCTAGAAATGGCAATGGATTGGATGTGGCCCACAAATTGAAGCTGTATCCAGACAAGACACCTCATGGACTGTAGGACTGGGATTCCGTCTGTGTTGGATGGGATGACACTCCCCATCAAAATGTAGACTCACCATTTGGAGGTTCTTTTGGACCCAGCCTTGACCTTGGGTGCTCAGGTCTTAGCTGTGTCCAGGAGTGCTTTGCCCAGCTGAGGCTAATGCACCAACTATGTCTTTCCTACAGACTGGAGCTCTGCCCATGTGTCTCAACGGGTTTACTACAATCCTACCTTCAAAACATGTTTAGAAATTACAATTGGTTCGGAATGCAGTTGTGTGGTTGTAAACAGGAACCACAGGCAAGGAGCATTAAAAGCTGCACTGGCTTCAGATTTGTTTATGGGCACAATGCAAAGTGCTGGCGATGACCTTTAAAGCTTTGGAAGGTTTAGGACCAGTTATCTTCTGGAAAGCACTATGTGATTTTTCATCTGCCTCTTTTTTTAAAAAAATATCTTAAATATTTTGATTGCTGTTGTATTTTTATTCTCAACCACCCCCTTTTTTGTTTAATGTTTTCTCTTTTCAATTCTAAGGTTATTTTATATGTTAAATGTATGCTTTTTTGTTGTCAGCCAGTTTGAGCTCCTAGGAGGAAAGGCTGGGTATACAAGTTTTAAAATAAAATAAACTGTCTGTCTGTCTCTGTCTCTGTCTCTCTGTCTCTGTCTCTCTCTCTCTCTCTGTGTGTGTGTGTGTGTGTTCTTTTAAATCAGGTCAGCCACATTCCTTTGTGGGTAATCCATTAAAGGTCACTTGTTGGTGATGGATGGTGCTGAAGCCAGGGCCAGAACCAAAAAGTGGGCATTACACCCCATTTCTTTTCCTCTTTCTGCCACCCTCTTATCCTTTCCTTTCTCCTTCATATCCACCAAGCAGGCGGACAGAGAACTTGTAGATCATCCTTGCTTGAACTGACCAACCATATATAGAGGACGTTTAAGAGCTGCATGAAATTAGGTCAGGGTCTCATGTTGCTCACCCCCATTTTAAATAAAGCTAACTCGGACAGGGATCGAGGTGGATTTAAGTTACTTTTTGATCAGTGGAGGCTGGTGGCTCTGATATCAGTGGACCTTCTCACCTTGGATAGCTGCTTTAGAGTTCTGACCGGTTCTGACTGAAACCCAGAGCAGAATCATCGCCCCACTGACATTGGAGACTCCAGCCTCCACTATTTTTGATACTGGTGATAGCTGTAGCAAGGTCCACTTTGAAGAGAATCCTTTTCTAGGTCTGTAAGATATTTTTTTATCCCATTTTATCCCCATAGTGAATGGATAACTTGCACGTTCAATTTCTCCCACTGCTCCTTTGTCATGTAGGCCCCCTAACCAGTGGAGGGCTTAGCATATTGGCAAATCCAGACCTGCACACACTCTCTATATAGCACAATGTAAAATGCAATCAATGTTACATGTGAAAGCTGCAGTGACTTAAGAGCAATGTTTTCTAGAGTACGAAGAACACCTACTGTTCTGTATTCCATTAAGGAGAGAATCTGCAGGTTTATTGCTGTTGACAGCATTAAACGGCAGGGAAATTCAACCACCGCCATTCCAGAAAGCTCATTTGACTTTGACAAGTGGAGAAAAATTGCCAGCACAGTAAGAGACATGTATAGACAATCCAGTACTAGGAACTATTAAGGTAAACTTTCTGACATGATTAACTCACAATTTACGGAGTAAGACGAAGGAAAAAAACAAACCAAAAGCCTGGTCCCACTCTCTCTCCACCCCCTACCCCCCAAAAATTGAGCCAAAGAGCTACATGGCAAAACAAAACAAAACCTTTAATGTGAAACTAAACATTGTTGTGAGTTTGATGGTTTGGTCAAGGGAGGGCTAAAGGACTCAGAGTGACTGCTTAAAGACAGAGGCCAAATATGCTCAACCCGTTGTGATGGAAATCACTGTAAATGGACCACAATGGCTATGAAGTAGTCAGAGATACCTCTAGAGCAGAGGTGTTGAACCTCAGTCCCATGGGCCAAATTCAACCCAATCCCTGGATGGCCGTCCTCCCTTCTGCTGGCCCCACCAACCAGTGGTTTCTTGGCATTTGCACATTTTTATTTGCACATATGTGAGTTGCTTCTAGATGGAGGGCTCCTAGCACTACCAATTAGGGGTGTGCGCTCTGCACTGGAAAGGTCTGATAACTGTGAACATCTGTGGAGCATTTGATCTTCCAGAGCAGAGATTGGCCACTTCTAAACCCATAGAATAATTTCAGAGTGGAGATGCACCCAATCGGAGCATCTAACATCTCTGAAATAATTCAACCATTTAGTGTATGTGCGTGGGGTTTGTGTGTCTAATTGAAAACCTCCCAATAAGGAGCATGGGGTGATGGGGTGGGGTAGTTTTGATAATTGATATTGACATCTGTGGCTAACCAATCAGGAATTGCCACAGCACTGTCAGTGACCATGTTCTCCTCCAATCGCAGTGTTTGGAGGAGGGAATGCCAATCATTTTTTCTCATGGTGTACTTGATTCCACACTCATTGGGGTTCTTGGACTGGTGGTGTTCATTTCGGTCAGAGAGAGCAAGAGAGCGTAAAGTTGCCATTTGTTTATTGTTTGTTGCAAATTGAATTTATTTAGGAAAGTGAGAGAGGGGGGACCTGTTCCCCCCCAAAAAATCTAGCTGTCTTTAATGCTTTGTTTGTTTGAGTTGTTCCACCCTCAGCATGTGCACACCCAAAAATCTTAAGAAATTCTTTTAAAACCCCTTTTCTTTGAATTGTTCCTTCAAATATTCCTTTAAGTGCATTCAAGGCAGCTGTGTGCGTTGTCTCTTCTGTTCTTTAATTTAAAAATGGGGGGGGGAGGGGAGAGAAGCCATTTCAATTGAATTTGTTCAAGCCAGCCCACTGTCCATTGGACTGTTTGATTCACTTCCACCACTACAAAATCTTTTTATACTTGTATATTTGTGTGTTTTAGGGTTGCACAGTGCATACAAGTAGTACACCATTAATAAAGCACACTTTAATAACATTCCATGAGGTGTGGGAAGCACGTGCTGGTGGTTCTGGCCATGTGGGGAGAGGAGGAGTGCAGGGCTAGTTGGTTGTGCGTTTCTACTCGGACTCATAGAAGTCACCCACAGTGTGAAAGTGCTGTTGGGCTGGCATCGTCAGTGAGTAAGCTTCTACCCCTGAGTCAGGCAGGCTCTTTATTTCAGCTAAGCTATTACTTCTACTAGCTGGCTGGACTTCTAGTACACTGGGGGCTCCTCATAATTTCCGTTGTCCTTGTTCTCCTCGTCCTTGTCCTCCTCCAAGCCATTGTTGCCTTGACTCAACACACTCCAATGTGCCCAACCAACAGTGTCTGTGTGGGTGCCTCCTCCTCCTCGTCCTGCAAACCTCCTGTCTTCTCTGAGGATGGGCAAGCTGTGTGCTGCTGTTGTGGCATTTATTAATTTATATTTACTTATTTATTATTGTGCTAAGTGCTTTTAGTCCACTGCTTCGTTTCCCTCTCCCTCGCCCTACAGATCAAGGCACGAGAGGTGCCTGAGAGGACGTTTGAGTTTGGACTTTAAAAATTCCCTTATAAATCACTGCATGCAGAGATCTGCTCCAAACTTGGAACATTTTTCATATGTTTATCTTTAAAACTGATGGAGCTCTAAGATTTCTGTTAATTCCCATTGACAAAAATGTAGCGGTTACCTGAAAATAGAATGATTCTTCGACGGGTAATTTGACAGGGCAGAGAGAAGGACCTGCTCTGGAAATTGGGGTGGAGAATCACCTCAACAGAGCTCTGCCCTGCTCTGCACACCCCTACTACCAATGCGAAGGCATCACACTGTGGATCCATTGTCTGGACTCCTTCGTAAGCCTTTGTGAATGAGGCAGGGTGATGGCATGATAAAAGTCATGTCTAGAAGGACCCATTATCTTGGGGTGGGGAAAGGGAGGTATGCTTTCACTAAAGCATCTCCCACCTTCTAGGGCCAAGGCATTGAACCCCTTTCAATCCAAGGACCAAATTCCATTTCAGAGAAGCTTTTTGTGGGTGTATTCCAGTGCGGGGGCAGGGAGGGGAATGATGGCAAAAGGGGTAGGGCCAAAATGCAAAAAAAACAAAAAAAAAACACCCATCAGCCTATTTTAGCTTATTTATTTAATTATTTAAAACATTTATATCCCACCCTATTTCATTAAGATCTCAGAGCACTGTACAGATAAAAACATACAGTATAAAACAGTAAATATGCACAGTTAAAAACAAATTAAACCATGATCCAAGTTAAAACAATATATAATTTAAAAGCAGTAAAAGCTAGGGCTGTGCACAGATCCCCCGAACTGCTTCGTGGCCCGATCCGGAACTTCCAGATCAGGCCCGAACCGGTTCAGGCTGATCCGCCTGCCCCCTGCTCCACTCTGCGGAGTGAGATCCGGCTCTACTGCCATCGCTGTATGGACAGCGGCAGCAGCGGCGCCAGGTAAGCCAACCCCCGTCCCCTTACCTGCCTTTGTTGCGTCCCGGCTTCAAGCCAGGGCCTCAGTTGAAGCTTGCGACAGAACACGACGGAGGCAGGTAAGCCCCCCTGCCCCCTTACCTGCCTACACTGCCTCTGCACAGACTGTGGCAGCAGCGGTGGAGCCAGGTAAGCAAAACGTCCCCCACCCCCTTACCTGCCTCCATCGTGGGCTTCAACAGTTGAAGCCCACGATGGATGTAGGCAAGCCCCCCTCCCCTCTGCCCTCTTACCTGGCTCCATCACCGCATGGACTGTGCTGCTACCACCAGGTGAGTCCCCCTCCCCCCCACTTACCTGCATCCGGAGCTCTGGATCGAGGCAAACTGCTTCACCTTGATCCGCAGCCTGCCCAACCCGATTCATCTCCGCCTTTGTCGGAGGCAAATCAGGCCACTCCACTATCGCTTCTCTGAAGCGAAGCAGAGCACAGCCATAGTAAAAGCAGTTAAAACAATGTGCCAGTGAGTTTAACCATCAAAGGTTTTGTTAAAAAGCCATGTCTTTACTTGGCATCAAAATGAAATCAATGTTGGTGCCAATCGGGCCTCCAAGGGGAGGGCATTCCACAGTTGGGGTGCCACCACAGAGAAAGCCCTCTCCCTTGTCCCATCATAGTATATATGTTGCATTGGTGGGATGCGGAGAAGGACTTCTCCAGCAGATCTAAGATCTTGGGCAGGCAAATATAAGGAGAGGCGCTCTCTCAAGTATCGAGGTCCCAAGCCGTTTGGGGCTTTAAACATCATTACCAACACCTTGAATTCCAACTGGAAGCGTATAGGCAGCCAGTGCAGTTCCTTTAAGACCGGTGTTAAACTTAAAGCTTTTACTTCCAGTAAGTAAGTCTGCAGAGAGGCATTTCAATGTTTTCAGAATATTGGAAAGACTGCACAAAAGCCAGGAAAAGATGAAATGTTCAGTGGTCAGGGGAAAGAACAGTGGAAGCTGGTGGCTCTGATGTCAGTGGGGCAATTCGCTCTGGGTTTCAGTCAGAATCAGTCAGCTCCACACCTTGGTTAGCTCCTTTGGAGTTCTCACTGGTTCTGAGAGAAACCTGGAGTGGATTCACTGCCCCACTGACATCGAAGCCAACAGCCTCCACAGGGAAAGAGGTGGTACTAGGGAAAGAGGACAGAGTGTCAGATTCAGGCCCCAAGCAGACTCGACTTGGGCCTGGGTCTGAGGCCCCTGCCTTAGTTCCTCCTTTCTGTCAGGGGCAGCCTCTTCATAAAGCTATCAACATTGACAGTTTGCCCTTGGGATATATGAGTATGTGCATTACTATGGGCAAAATCCACTGTGAGGTCCTGTGCAGGCCTTGCAGAAAGCAATGGGAGCTATGCAAGAGCACGCTGGTTTTCACACGCTGCCCAGCTCAAGAGAAAACAGGAAACACAACAAGATGTACCTCATTAAATGAGGCACTTAAATAAAGTACTTCATTAAAAGAGGGACTGTGTTGAATGAATAACTCATTAAATGAGGAATTTAATGAGGAAATACCTCATTAAAGAGGTCTAGCATGGTCAGCACGGAAGACAGAGCTATCACTATCCCCAAACCCTACATCACGGCACTTACATCTTCATCGGCTGTAGGGAGTTAGAGCTCACTTTGTCGTTTTGGCACAGTGATGGCGGATAGATGATATAGACTGGCCGGGGTTTGCAGTAGGTGATCTGCACCAGAGTACCAATTATTACCCGTAAATGCCTCCATGAACAAGATCACTATTTACTTCCCCCATCTAGCTTCCCCCCCACTTTTAAACTGCTGAGATCTAATGCATTTATTGTGGTTTTCTTTATTGATATGTTTTCTTTCTGTTTTTAACTGTTATGGCATTATTATTCATCCGGGCTGCTTCCCAAGAGTTTTGTTCATTCCAAATCCAAAATTAACAAAAGGCTGTTGTCGATCAGCACAGATTTAGAAGCAGCCCACCTCCAGGCTCTTGTGGGCAATCCAGCCAAGCTTTTGCTCTCATCGCTTGTTATGCTGTCTTTTCTCCCCTCTCTGTTGCTCAAACTTTAGATTGTAACCTGTCTTTTCGCTTAATGTCACTCTGTAAAGTGTCATGCACATTGCCGATGCTATATCAATAGTGAGAACATTTTCCTGTAAATTACTCCTTAAACTACTACTACTTATTCCAACAACTTGATTATGTTCACAAGTGTATGTGCCCCCAATTGAATGAAGGTGACCCCTCCCTTCCTGGAGCAAGATCTTTGTGGGTTGATAACCTTATTACAATATTTATATACTGCTCCATATCTAAAATAGATTCTGGAGTGGTGAAGATACGAATAGAACAGTAAAAAGATTTTTTTAAAAAAAGATTAAAACAGCTCCCCCCCCCCCCAAAAAAAGGGAAATTAAAATCAATCAATTTCAAAGGAAGTACCAATAAAAATATGGTGGCTGGTTGGGCCAGTTTCCATGATTGCTGCAGGTCAACATGGCTTAATTAATATTCAAGCCATGGCAGGCAGTCACTGTGGGTTATCATGTCATCTGAACCTGGTGAGGGTGGTTTGTTGAGGTTGTTAGCTACAGCAACAACCCACCCTCATCAGGTTCCGATGACACAATAAGCCAGGGTGACCATCCTCCATGACTTGAATATTCAAGATAGTCACTGGAAGGTGCCACAACCCAGTGTGACTTAAATAAGCCATGGTGTGCTGCTGTGATCATGTGAACTGGGTCAATGTCTGTGATGCACAATGCTGCTACTATTTCTGTTTGTCCTCATTCATACAAACATGCAACTTCCATTTACACAAATGTAACAACTAACATATGAGTAAAGGGGACTTATTCAGAGGTGTGGTGCACATACAGTAGATCTTTGCACTAGGCTCTTGCTAAAATGGGGAACAGCTACTTCTAAATTTATTTATTTATTTATTTATTTATTACATATACCACCCCCATAGCTAGAGCTCTCTGGGAGGTCTACAGAAATTCTAAAATGGTGGAATTAGTTAAAACACTCATTTCAAATCCAAAAACATGGACATTTTGTTATTATTATTTCAGCTGATTGTTCTCAAAATGAACATTCGTTACAGAAGATAACTATGACTTGGTTTGTATACACAGCCCCTAGCAAATGGGCCAGTAAACCAGTTCTAATAGGCCTAACTCAGGAAATAAAAATAAATAAATAAACAGGGAACTCATCATTTACCGAATAAAGAGTGGTGCTACGGAAATGGCAGAGCAGGGGACTGGAAGGCTATATGCCCAAGGAAGCTGGAATGCTGGTGAAAATGGATGGCCAAAAATGGAAATAAGTAGATTCAGGAGGTAAGAAAAAGAAGTAGAATAGGCATGATTAATTATCTGACTTTAGGGGAAGGGAAATGAAAGGACTTCAATTCCTGTTTAGTTGTCAACTATTAGCAAAATGCTGTGGTGTCAGACTATCCTTGGGCTTCTTAGCTTTAGTTCCAAACTCAAAAATGGGGCAGTAGCCTTGTTGCAAATGGGCTGCACTACATTGTCCACAGACATTCATCAGAAAGGTGTTTAGCTGGGGTGCGGGTGCTGAGGACACCAAACAGAGTCTAAGCCATTATTAGGGACCCAGGAATCACCACAATTTTAAGAATAGGTTTGGATGAAGAGTCTTCTCAATGGAGCTTCTCTTCAGAGTTTACCAATAAGGGTCTTGCTAGACCTGCCGGCTTACGCCGGCAGGGAGGCAGGGCCAAGGTGCGCTAACGTTAGCGTGCCTCCCCCAGGCTTCCACACGTCGGACGCGCAGGGACGTCGGGTCCCTGCAGCATCCGCCATTTTGTTTGTTTGTTTGTTTAAAGGGGCCGGGTGCGGCCTGAAGACTCCGGAGACAGTAGGAGTTTTTTTAAAAAGGGGGGGGAAGGATGGCAGGGTGGGTGGCAAGGGGGCGGGGTGGGTGCCATCGCGCCACCCGAGCAAGCAGGCGAGCAGCACTTGCCCGGGCAATGCCTGGCATGGGGCGGTATTGCCCGGGCAAGTGCCGCTCGCCTACTTGCTAGGGCGGCGCACGGCGCAATCGCACCCACCCTGCCCCCTTGCCACCCACCCTGCCATCCTTCCCCCTCCCCTCTCTCCCCCCCCTGGGCCGATGGGCACAGCGCTCGTATGAGCGCTGTGCCAGGCAGGTCTGCGGCTTTTCACGGCTACTCGCGTAAGCGAGTAGCCGCGAAAAGCCGCGGAAGTCGCTAGACGTTCCCCAGCTCTGGCCTGAGGCTGGAGCTGGGGAAAAGGCGCGCCATAACCGAATTTGCTTATGGCGCGTTGGAGGAGGCCTCACTGCGGCCTGCTGCCGGATTCCCCTGTGCGTCATCTGGACGCACAGCAGGGAAACCGGGTCTGAAGGCGCGCTAAGGCCTCGTCAAGCAAGGCCCAAAGATTTGGAATTTATGCATTCAACTTAAGACTTTTGGGGCGTTGCTAGACCTACCGGGTGTTCCGTCGTTGAGGAGCGGTGAAAGCGGCTTTTCCCGTTCAGCCGTGACGCCTCATGATCCACACCTGCCTTCGATTTGTGGCGGAAGTTTGCGCCGGTTGTGCTGCTGCCGCCGCGAGAACGGTTGCGCAGCCACACCGGCCTGATTGCCGCGGCTTTTTTTTTCGCTCGCTGCACGGTTTGCGCACGTCCGAAAGACCGCAAACTTGCGCAGCCGTCAGCGATGCCGCCGCCGGCCCTGGCGGCGGCAGCGGCGGCAGTGCCAGTGCCAGCCGAAGTGCTGCTGGTGCTGTTGAGGGTCAACATTGATGCGCTCACTTCCTGATGGGGGTCGTGGCGGGTGTCATATGACCCGAGGTCAATCGTCTGCATGGCCACTCTGTGCCTACATCTCCCATCATGCCTCTGAGGTGTCGGCGGCGATGACCGCCTCTGTGCCCTGTGCCCCATCCCAAGGAGCCAACCCACATCTGGCCGTAGCCATGGCAGCAGCCCACAAACAGCTCTGCCCTCTGCCAGCCTGGTACCCACACTAACAGGCAGCGTACAGCACCGCCATTATGCGGCCACGGTAGCTGCCCACCGCAAGGAGTCACCAGCCACTTTTCCGGTCCTCCGGTCCTGCGCAAACTGTCACTGGGGAAATAATAAAAAAAAGCCGCTCCGCCGCGCTGCCCCAGCTGGCGGACTGCGCGCAAATGGCGGAGGCGGCTTGACCGAAGCCGCTGGCCACTCCCCTAAGCACGCCTTTTCCTGACCCTACATCTGCATGGGCACTCTGCATGGCCACTCTGTGCCTACATCTCCCATCATGCCTCTGAGGTGTCGGCGGCGATGACCGCCTCTGTGCCCTGTGCCCCATCCCAAGGAGCCAACCCACATCTGGCCGTAGCCATGGCAGCAGCCCACAAACAGCTCTGCCCTCTGCCAGCCTGGTACCCACACTAACAGGCAGCGTACAGCACCGCCATTATGCGGCCACGGTAGCTGCCCACCGCAAGGAGTCACCAGCCACTTTTCCGGTCCTCCGGTCCTGCGCAAACTGTCACTGGGGAAATAAAAAAAAAAAGCCGCTCCGCCGCGCTGCCCCAGCTGGCGGACTGCGCGCAAATGGCGGAGGCGGCTTGACCGAAGCCGCTGACCACTCCCCCTTAGCACGCCTTTTCCTGCCCAGTGCGGACCGCAGTGACCTCACATCCTCCCACACGTACTCCGAATTACCGCGGGACAGCAGGAAAAGGCGCCCTAAAACTCACTTTTTTAAAGTCGGGAGAAAGAGGCTTCACCGCGGGATAACGGCGGATCCTCGTGAACGTCATCTGGAAGCCTCGACGTGACTGCGGAAGGTAACGCGCGCTAGAGCCTCGTCTAGTAACGCCCCTGGTAGCCACTTCCCAGGTGTTTATGCTTCCTGCAGGACCAAGTCCACTTTTTGACTCAGGACCAACAACTCATGCATAGGTCACAGTTCCTTACCATGCACTGGAGTGATTGCATAAAACTGGCAGGATGTGCTGTGTTATAAGTGGATCCTGGCTTTGGGCCCTGTTGGGCATTTTACCAGGCGGTTAAGCTTTCTCTCTGGGTGTACAAGGGAAACAGATTGATCTGGGGCAAATGAGGCTGCAGAGCAGGGTACTCCGGCCCTGGAGATATGGAATAGGCACCAGAGTACAGGAGAGAATCATGCCAGGAAGGAGTCATGAGAATAACATTAAATGTCCATGAGACCCCAGGTTATTCTCAGAGTTGAGATACACCAACTTGAGGGAAGCCCAAGCAGAAAGAATAAAGATTGATTGCTTGAATGCCAAGGCAGTTTATAGGGTTCACAACAAAAGGAACAAAGAGCTTTTCAGTTCAGGGGCTAGACCAACAACCCAGTTTGGTTCTGGCAACTGAATAAAAATCTCAAGGAGGTCCCTTAACTGTTGATTAACCTTTCCTCTATCTGGCTGTATACAGCACAGCACAATATTCAAAACAAACAGGTTCTATTAAGAATACTGAGGTAATACTTGACTTTTCTGCCATGCCTGGGAGGTAGGGACACTTCAGGACTAGTCCATTATTCCTGTCAGGGTTCTTGTTGTTGGGTTGGCCAACTCAATGGCACCCCTGTGGGATAGTCAGCTTGTGGTGGCTTGGCAGGCAGGCAGGCATTTGCATATCTTCTCCAGTCCCAGTGAACAACCTTTAACCAAGAAGGAAGCATGGAATTTCAGAAGGATAGGTGCAGAGGCTAAGGAGTTATGATGAATGGAAAACAATTTAAGACTTTTTGTTTGGTTGTTTTCTGCTCAGTTGTCACCAAAGTCACAGGAAGTACAAGGGGAGAGAGGTGCTTGATGGATGTTGAGGATACAGCAGCTGAGGCAGGAGGTGTTGAACATTCAGTGTTTTCCAGGCAAGCACCCAATGCTGCACACTCCCAGTTGCCACACACTCCACCAAACCTCTTTTAATGTCCCTGCTCCTTGGTAGGAGAACTAGAAAAGAGCACTGAACCAGTCCTATCATATATTACTTCAACATCTCCCCCAAGGCACTGGCACTGGAGAGCCTGGTAAAATAATTCAGTGTGATTAGAAGACAGAGCTGTCAATTACACACTCATAAAACCCAACAAACTCTACACATAGAAATCTAGCTGCCAATGACAAAGCTAGCCTAGAACTGTTTTCCCAAAACCTAGTTTTCTATATGGAGGACATTGTTTTACATGCATTCAGTCCCGTAAACCCCACCCAACTGGAATCTGAAATGGTCCAGCCTGGACACAGATTTTCTACCTCAATGAAAAATACACCCGAGGTTGCGTCCTCCAGAGAAAGTCATTGCACAGTAGCTAGCACAGTAGGAGACTTATTGGGGACTCCATGACAACAACAGTAATGCATAATTTTCCATTCATAATTGAATATTTTAATTTTCCTGCTCAGTGGTATTTGTATGGATGTTCTATGGGGATTTGCTTAGAAAGCGATTAAAGTATGCAAAGAGTACAGGACTTCCTTTAAAAAAAAAAAAGAGGAAATGGTTTCATGAATAAATATTGTGGGTGAGAATGGATAGCTGGTCCTCATTACTTTATCAGCTATTTTAGAATATGTTTTATCAATATTTACCAGCAGGCATGTTCTTGTAGAGAAAATTCAAGTGAGGAATGGTTTCACAAAGCGCCTTTTATTTAAAATGAAGTGTGAAGCAGCTAACAGTATCTGGAGACAGCCTTATGTTATCCAGGTAAGTAGCTAGAGGCAGCCTGTCCGGACTTCGTAGGTACCAGCTTACAGGTATAGGAACTTGAGAGGACACCGGTTATTTGTCCACCCCTATCTGGAGCCTCCATTATGCACCACAACGATTGGACATTATGCACAACGATTGGAGCACAACGATTGGACATTATGCACAACGATTGGAGCGTTCGCATCTTTACTCTTGCATAAATGGGCCCTGTACGGCAACCATTTCTACAACAGGGGGAAATACATAATTTCCAGAGCAAGAACAGAGAGCTGCCAAGTGCTTGTTGGGCCTCAATGAGCCTGAAAAGAAGCTTGTGCAGCCCAACGAGCAGGGGCAGATGGGCTGCCATGGCGGGGTGAACTCCAACAGACCTGGGTGAGTTCACCCATCCCTACATAGCCTTCACTTTTCAATTTTTACTACATAGGCCGCCAGTCCCTGAGGGTGACCTAGAGGAGGACAGTGCAAGTGTACCTGGGGATGGGAGGATCTATCGGTTTTGCTTTCTCTCACTTTCCCCTTTTTAAAATCTCAAATTCTCATTCACCAAAATATGAAGAACATTGCAATTTTTTGTTAAATTCTTAAAAAAATGAACTGGAAGGAAATCCTTGCCCATCTGCACTAGCCTAATTCAGTAGGTACAGCACGCGGAGGACTGTGTTGTACCTGCCGACTACATGGCTGTTAAAGATGAGAAGCCTGTCAGAAAAAAAGAGGTGGCAACACAAATTCAGCACCAGAAAAAGAAAACTGAATTCACAAAGATTGGAACTCAGACTTTTAAGAGCTCAACGCTCTAAGCCTTGGACCTGGGTGGACAAATCTGTCCGTTTCGGTTTCTCCCACTTTCAGCTACTTTAAACCTTAAGTTCTTTTGTGCCAAACATGTAGAGCCCAGCAAAGTATTGTAAATTCTTACCCCAAAACAAACTGAGGTAAAATTCTCACCCATCCCTAACTGTACCTTTAATAGTATTATAGAAGCAGATATTGAGGCAAATGCAGCGTTGGCAAGAGCAAAATGTCCACCTGACGCCTACACTGTACTCCTTTCGTCGCCAGCTGAAGACCTTTTTATTCTCTCAGTATTTTAACACTTAATTTTAACTTAAAGTTAAATTTTACTGTTTTAACTCTGTATTTTAATCTTATATCGATTTTGCTGCGTGGTTTTATCCTGGTTGCGCTTTTTATACTGTATTTTGTATTTGTGCTTTTAACCTGTTGGTTGTTTTATTATGGTTTTAATTTTTGTGAAATTAAAATTCACAAAAATGAATTATATATAAAATTCATTTTATACATTTTTTGTATAAACATGTAAATTTATTACATTTTATACACATTTTTATGTGTATAAAAATGTAATAAATAAACAAATAAATAATAAATAAAAATAAATAAAAAAGGGGTATTTCTGCCCTCCCTTCATTTTGATCACCCGCTCCATCTGTTCTTGTTTGAGGGACTTTCCCCTTCTCGAAACAAAACAAAACAAGGTATTGGTGCTGACACCAGTGTGAACCTCCTCCCCTTTTATTGGGACATGCCTCTATTGTTCAACTGGCTGAAAGCTAACCCATTAATCAATAAGAAACCAATGAACTGAAACTAATGTGATACTAATAATCAATCATATTTTTTTAGACCACCATTTTAGTGCAAAGGAGAATGGTGGGAGCTAATGCAAGTTAATGCCTAAGAGGCAGAGCTGAGAACCAGGAAGTCCCCAGTTCAAATTTCACCTCTGTTATAAACTCACTAAACAGTCTTACACAAGTCACCCTTGTTCAGCCCCATCTCACATGATATGGTGGTGACAATACTGACGTGCCTTCAGCAGAAGTCAATAGAGCAGTTTGCTTAGAAGTGGTATAGGGTAACTATGGCCTTAGATAGATGGGGCTTTATCCCGGGGCAAACCCTGGGATTGTCCCTGTGTGTCCACATGATGCACAAGGGATCCCGGGATCAGGAAGGAATCATCCCTCCCTTGCCCCAGGAATCATCCCTCCCTTGCCCTATACTTTGGGCTCCGTTTTTCCGCAGTCTCGGGCTGAGCCCGTTGAGCCCATAGGGGTAGGGTAGGGAGAGCGGGAATTTAATTTTAAAAACAACAACAACTTACCTTTAGCACATGAGTGTTCATGTGCTCCTTCCTCTTTAAAAAATAAAAAATGGCGGACGTGACACCTCTCCTTGTGAGGTCGTCGCGCCTCACGTGTAAACGGAGGGATCTCGCATTGAACACAACACGAGGTCTTCCCTGCTCCATTGTGGGATAAAAGGTAGGCCTAGCTAAGGCCTTAGAGAGGATAGGAAAAGAGGTCCTACCAGTAACTACCAGGAAGAAGTGGTGGAGGCAGGAGGTAGCTCAGTCATCATTGTGCAAACACGTGGGTGCTGACCAATTAGCAGGCCTCACTGATGTCAGCAGCCTGAGGATGCAGGCCAATCAGCAGCTGAGTGCTTACACTAGGTGGAACGAGCCATGGGTGCCTACTAATAAAGGCATGCTTTCCTCACCTACCCCACAACGGAAGCAATAAGCCAAACACCCACCAGCAAGCTGCCTCCCCCTAGGGCTGCTATTTGCCAATCCTATGCATGTTTAGACCCGGGGGTGGGTTGAGTCCTACAAGTCCTACAACTCTAGGGTGACCATATGAAAAGGAGGACAGGGCTCCTGTATCTTTAACAGTTGAATTGAAAAGGGAATTTCAGCTGGTGTCATTTGTATATATGGAAAACCTGGGAGAAATTTCCTCTTCATCACAATGGTTAAAGCTGCAGGTGCCCTGCCCTCTTTTAAATCTGGTCACTCTGGTATAGCTCCTGCAGCTTTAACTGTTGTGATGAAGTGGAAATTTCACCAGGTTCTCCATATATACAAATGACACCAGCTGAAATTCCCTTTGCTATGCAACTGTTAAAGATACAGGAGCCCTATCCTCCTTTTCATATGGTCACCCTATACAACTCCTACATGCTGGCTGGGGAGTGCTGGGAGTTTTACAAGGTTTTTTTCTGTCTAAACATGCATAGGATCAAGCTCTTAACTGATTTGTGCAGTAGAAACAGGGAGGTGGTAGAATTGTGTGTAGTTTGCATTTCAATGTGAGCTTTTCTAATTTTGCACTTCAAATCTGTACATGAACTGAAACTCAGATGTCAAAATGTATCCTTGTTTGAATTTTGCAATGGAGTTCTCCAATAATAATAATAAAAAATGAATACAAAATGAGTATGTTAGGGGAAGTGAACACAAAAAGGTGTATATTAGTGAAAATAACATTAAAATGCATTATATTAGGAAAATTGCTTGAACAAATTGTAAATAAAACATGTGTACTAGGAGAAATGTGCGCAAAACTGCTTTCAAAATTCCAGGTAAACTTTTTTTAAAAAATGGACAAACTGAATTTACGATTTGAAAAATTCTGAAAGTTCAGGATAAGCTGAGCTTAAGACTGGGAAAATGATGAAACTGAGAGAAGCCAAAATTGACAGATTTATCCATCCTTAGGCAAAAATGACTGTAATGATGTATATGGTGCTTTGAATCTATGTTAAAGCAATATATAATGCTTAGCATTGTTAAGCATTACACAGCAAATGTAATGCAGCTTGCCTCTGACTGTAGAACCAATTAAAATGTAACCTTTGGAGGTTTCACCTAATTACAGTGGTCTATAGTTGTAAAAACAATCTGTTATTTTTTGTTATTATCTGAATGAAATGGTGATCAATTGGAGTGGAAGTGGGGAGTGGGCAGGGGGGGAGTGAAATTTGCTTGGAATCGTTTTTGAACATGTACAGGCTTGGTTTTCATGATCATTATGTACCGTCTTCCCTTCCGAGCTCAGAGGCCTGGAAGTATAATTAAAATACATCACTGGAGATGAGAAACAGACAAATTAATTGGCTTGGAAGCCTAATTTATATTCTTTAAACATTTATGAGGATGCTAAACTGAACAAAGGAATATCACTCCAAATGAATTATCATCACCTTCAATGTAACTTTTTATGTTACCTCTGAAAAATCTCCCAGTGCCTAATCACATGTAGTAAATAATGCAAAGCTAATTATAAGTTGCCACAAGGTGATGTCCCAAATTCTGAAAGGCTTCTTTTTTTTTTTTTTAGTTCGTTCTCCATGTGTGTGGGCAGTGTCATATATCCCACACTTTCAGAATACGTATACTGGCAACATCACAGCAAAGCTAAGTGTGTTTAACTCCCATTGATTTCAGTGTTAGAGTTCTGCATAAGCACAAATCTCCCTGACTGGAATCAGTGCAGATTTAAAGTACTTGGATAGTGACCATTTGTGGGTGGAGTTCTACAGCACCTTAAAAACTTATACATTGTCACAGGACTCTTACTGCTAGTGAAGGCAATGCCAGTGAGGGGGGATCTGTGCAGTGGAGGCTGGTGGCTCCAATTTTAGTGGAGCTGTGAATCTGTTCTGGGTTGCAGACAGAACTCTAAAAGAGATATTCAAGGAGCTGAACCTGATCCCCAAAATAGGTTCAGCCCATTGGATAGTTCCTTTCGAGTTCTGGCTGGTTCTAACTGAAACGTGCATTCACAGGCCCACCAAAATTGGAGCCACCAGCATCCACTTGAGCTCTGTAAGGATGAGGACTGCAATCCTGTACTTACTTGGGAGTAATCCTCATTGTAATAAATGGGATTTACTTCTGAGAAGTTATCATATGATTGTGCCGGATGGGTCAGATACAAAACCAGCAGGCAGGCCGGTAAATAGCAGGGATGGGGGACTTGTGGCCCTCCAGATGTTTGAGCCCACAACTCTAATTGGGCCAGTCAGCCCTAATTAGCAATGCCAATGGTGAGGGATCACGGGAGTTGTAGGTCAAAATATCTGGAGGGCCCCAAGTTGCCCACCCTTATTATAAACCACGGAAGGACAACGGGCATCCTAATGGTGACAAGTTGTCCATGAATGTGGGAGTGCAGCAGGCTTTGGGGCTCTACAGCACGCAGTGAGGCACAGATCACACTTATATTCCCAAGCTCATGTTAGTATGCTGTGTACGTATCCTCACTTGAAATGCCCACATCCCCCTTCTTCAACCAGCAGATTCAGAAGTGCTGGGAGCAGAGCAGGAAACTCCAACCTGGTGCCCTCCAGATGTTTTTGGGCATCAACTTCCATCAGTCCCAGCCAGCATGGCCAATGGTCAGAAATGCCAAAATGTCTGGAGGGCACCAGGTTGGGGAAGGTTGAGGTACAGAGTAGGCTTCTGGTTTAAGCCTACAGAGCCCTGACGAAGAGGGAAATCAATAGTGGCTTTCAACAAGGGCTACATTCCCAAATATTTTAAAGGAGGGGTAGGTAACCCGCTCCCCTCCAGATGTTCTGTGTCACAGCCCATGGGCCATAAGGGCTGGGGCTGATGGGAACTGAAGTCTAAAACATCTGGAAGGCCCCAAGTTGCTTTCCCCTGCATTAGAGCACCCTCAGTTCATCCTGGGCATAATTATCTCATTCTAACATAGCAATGCATCACTTCAGAGACAGAACACCAGCCTGGATCAGTAGTTCCCATGCTGTGCACTGAGACATACTAATGTGTCATGAGAGAACTCCTAGCGTGCTGCAAGACATGCATTCATTAAAGGCTCCTGTCAGGCCAAAGCACACACTGACGGAGGAGGCTGTCCTCTGCATCTTTGCATGAGTTGCTGTTCTGGCCATGTCTCCTTTCAGACAGTCCCTGCTACATCAGGTGTGACTGGATTATTCCATCACTCTTGATGCAGAGGAATTGCAGGAGGCTGCCTCTGGTATTTCTGGATGAGTCATTCATCTAGCCTCCCTCTTTCAACCATAAGGCAGACCCAGGTCAATGACTCATGTGGAAAACTCATGGAAGGAGGCAGAGATTTTTTTACTTCTACACACTCTAAAATTAAAACATTCTGGATGTTAAGAGTGATGGGCAAGTCCAATTTTCATGCAGAAAATTGCTCATCATGCAACACACTTGGCCCTTGGGTAACATGATCTAGACCAGGGGTGGACAACAGGTGACCCTCCAGAAGTTTTAGCCTAGAACTCTGGTCACCCTTCACCATTGGCTATGCAGACTAGGACTGATGGGATTTGCCAACCTAAACATCTGGAGGGTCACAAGTTGCCCATCCCTGATCTGGATAAAGGATGGGTGAGAATTTAGTTTCAGTTTATTTTTCATAAGAATTTATCAAAATGGCTTTTTCATATTTCAGATGGAAAGAACTTGAGATTATTTATTTTTAAATGAACGTGGGAGAAACCAAAACTGACAGATTCATTCATCCAGCCCAAGGGATCTGAGTGCTTAGCTCTTAAAAGCCTGAGTGTTAATTTTGGCGTATTAAACCATGTTTGTGGTATTGAATTTGGGTTGCCATCTCTCTCTCTCTCTCTCTCTCTCTCTCATGGGCTCTTAATTGTTATCTGTATTTATTATTTATTTTTTTACATATATCCCACCTCTTCCTCCAAGAAGCCTAAGGCAGTATTGTTCTGGTTAAGTGACCTCTCTCTTCTTTCTGTATTGAGTGGAACTCTTCTCTTTTTTCTTAGTTTTTGTCTACATAATCCTCCCCCTCCCCATTTTATCCTCACAACAAGCCTGTGAGTAGATTAGCCTGAGAATCAGTGACTGGCACAAATTCACCCAGTGAGCTTCTTGGCCAACCCAGGTATCCTCAGTACCAAGCAGATATTCCACTATGAAAGCATTATGAAAGTGGTATATAAAAGGCAGGAGCCACACTACTGCGTTATAGCAGCATTGAAGTGCACTGACAACTGTTGGGGCCCATGGACACATACCATATACCGCTTTCATACCACTTTCATAGTGTTATATCCTGCTTGGTGTAGATGTGTCATGGGCCCCAACAGTTGTCAGTGCGCTTCAGTACCACGATAAAGCAGTAATGTAGATCCTGCAGTGCACTTCAATACCTCTATAAAGCAATACACTGGCCATAGCTAGACCTAAGGTTTATCCCTGGATTGTCCAGGGGTCAAACCTGTTCATCTAGGTGACACACAGGGGATCCAGTGCTCAGGCAGGGGCGAACCCTGGATGATCCCAGGAGAAACCTTAGGTCTAGCTGTGGCCACCGTTTCCTGCCTTTTATATACCGCTTTCATAGTGGAATATCTTGCTTGGTAACTGCTACATCACAGTAGTCTTTATAGGGAGCCACCAGACTAGCACCCTCTATGGCAGGCAGGTAAAACATGGTCCTCGCTGTGCTAGCAATAGCTATTAAATTTGGCCAGTGCAAATGGATGGCAATTTCATTTCAGTTCATTTGTCTTAAGAATTTATCAAAATTTGCAAATTACTTCATATTTGGGATGGGTAAAAATGAGATGAGAAGAAGAAGAAGAAGAAGAAGAAGAAGAAGAAGAAGAAGAAGAAGAAGAAGAAGAAGAAGAAGAAGAAGAAGAAGAAGAAGAAGAAGAAGAATTGAGAGAGTGGTCCACACCTACCCTAGACCTTAATTTCTTATTCTACTTGCTGCTGCCCATTGCCAGTCTTGCTCTGATACTTTAAAAACATCTTCAGTTATGGATCTGTTACCCTATTTATGACGAAGATTGCTTGGTGAGTTCTTCTCATTCATGCCTCACAACATCACGCTCATAAATTATCTATAGGAGAATTTAATAGCATTGCTTTCTCTTTTTCAGCCGAGCCCTTAGAACAACTTTTCATTTATATTACATGCTGCAAACTATCACGGGATGTGCTATCCTAGACATTTGTGGTCTCAGACACTGTGATCCTTCTTGTTGTGCATCTCTGCCAGGTGTCGGGCTGTCTCTGGTGAATATAAAATGAACAAACTTAGTAGTCAGCCTGCTAGTGATCATGCACAGGACTTCAGCAATCATTCTTGATGTGCTTAGACGTGCCCTGGAAAATATATGCCTCTTAGGTATTTTCAGAGTGTCTTTGCAGCTACTTTTGGGGACTCAGCCTTACAAAGATATGACAAAACTGAACATTGCGTTCAACAAGCATTTCATCTTGAAATTTAAGTCTTAAGATTTGGCCAATGAGAACAAAAGAGTATATAAGTCAGACACAGGTTAGAACCTGAAACATTAGTTATACTTAGCAGAAACCATGTAGCAAGAGGTATTAACTTCCCACTAGATGCGTGTAGGATCAGAATTTAAGATTATGATCCCACTCACATTTATCTAGAACTATGAAATATTGAAATGAATGGGAAATATTTCAGAGATTAAATATATTTGAGATTGGGGTACAAGGGATGCAGTCAGTATCTTTATAATCTAAATATATATTACTAGATTCAATTGACATAGGGTGACCATATGAAAAGGAGGACAGGGCTCCTGTATCTTTAACAGTTGTATTGAAAAAGGAATTTCAGCAGGTGTCATTTGTATATATGGAGAACCTGGGGAAATTCCTCTTCATCACAACAGTTAAAGCTGCAGGTGCCCTGCCCTCTTTTGTATCTGGTCACTCTAGTATAGCTCCTGCACCTTTAACTGTTGTGATGAAGAGGGGATTTCACCAGGTTCTCCATATATACAAATGACAACTGCTAAAATTCCTTTTTCTATGCAACTCTTAAAGATACAGGAGCCCTGTCCTCTTTTTCATATGGTCACCCTAATTGACATACTCTAGTATGAGCAGAAAACAGACCCAGGAATGCCCCTCCCCAGAGTTGGCTTGGCTTGGTCACTACTTAAAGCTGCAGGAGCCCTGCCCTCTTTTGTATCTGGTCACTCTGGTATAGCTCCTGCAGCTTTAACTGTTGTGATGAAGAGGGAATTTCACCAGGTGCTGCATGCATACAAATAGAAAGGAAAGGAAAGGAACCTCTCGTGCAAGCACTGAGTCATTACTGACTCTTGGAAGGACACCAGCTTTCGCTGACGTTTTCTTGGCAGGCCTTATAGCGGGGTGGTTTGCAGTTGCCTTACCCGGCCGTTATTACCTTTCCCCCAGCTAACTGCCGACTTCAGGAGGATGGAAGTCTGAGTCGACCCAAGCCGGCTGCCTGAAACCAGCTTCCGTTGGGATCGAAAACAGGCTGTGGGGAGAGTTTCAGCTGCAGAAACTGCTGCTTTACCGCTCTGCGCCACACGAGGCTCTGCATACAAATGACACCTGCTGAAATTCCCTTTTCTATGCAACTGTTAAAGATACAGGAGCCCTGTCCTCCTTTCCATATGGTCACCCTAAGACAGGGGAAACTGAGCAACAGTGGCTCAGCTAAAGCCCTCTAATGAGTTTCTTGTACAGACAGGTTTTGAGCCAGAGACAATAGCTGTCATATAAAGCAAGGACAAGTCGCCCACCCACCCATTGCTTTGCAGTTACAATGGCTTTACTGAGCGTCTGCATTTGGCAGTCTGCTCAGGTAGCAAGTCTGATCAATTAGCTTAGTATTCTGATTGGAATAACTCACTAAATAGTCATTTTCTATTTTCAGGCTCCTGACCTTTTTTCTTTTCTTTTTCTTTTCCTGCTAATAAAAGACCTAGCAGTTGTTTTAAATCTGTGTAATATACTTCTCTGGGTAACCAGTCAGCTCAATAAAGTTGTAATTCTTTCAGTGCCGCATCAATATGTAATTTCTCAATTATATGGAGACCTTTGAGAAACTGCTGGAGGATTCAGGAGTCCTCGTCGGCGTCTCAGCCGCATTGTCCTTGAATTGTACGGAAAGGCAAAAGGAATCCTTGGGGTCAGGGTCACTTTTGATTGATACCTCTTACAATATCTCTGTCCAAGAAACATTCTGTAGGAATAGATCTTATTCTGACAATAAGATTTGGAAGGGAAAGGAAGGTTAACAATGGGCATAAAAGGATGGTCTGTAATTGTACTCAACCCATAGAGGAAGGTCTTGGGCCAGAAAAACAAAACAGCACTTTTTAAATAGGATTTGTACTTGGGGGAGGGGATGAACTCAAAAGGGCACTTTTAACCACGTAAAGAAGCACCTTTAACCTTCTGTGAAAATACGAATTACATAATAAGGCAATACTATGAGAAATGCATGTTAACATGATATGTGATGGAACTGAGCGCTTAGAGCTTCTCTATTTTAAGGGAAAATCCCGCTGCCTTACCAGGGCTTCATCTTTCCAGGTTCAAAGTGGGGAAAATATAGGCGCTTTCCCCTCACCCCTAGCCTTGGTTTTTCGTGATTCCTTTGTGGGCATGTTCCATATGTTTCATTGATATGCCCAGCAGACAGCACTGCAGTATATCTACAATATTGTGGTCCTCCATGGTGGTTTCGAAAATATCGAAAATATTGTGGTCTTCCATGGTGGTTTTTAGGCACATTTTTTTTTAATCACTGCATTTTTGTCGATTTATAAAATCACAGAATAAACTTTAAATACCAGAGAAGAGGTACCAGAGGTTGACTATGTCAGGAAAAGGACAAGTCAACCTCTGTGAGTGAACCATCATGAGTAGGGTGACCATATGAAAAGGAGGACAGGGCTCCTGTATCTTTAACAGTTGCATAGAAAAGGGAATTTCAGCAGGCATCATTTGTATATATGGAGAACCTGGTGAAATTTCCTCTTCCTCACAACAGTTAAAGGTGCAGGAGCTATCCTAGAGTGACCAGATTTAAAAGAGGGCAGGGCACCTGCAGCTTTAACTGTTGTGAGGAAGAGGAAATTTCACCAGGTTCCCCATATATATGACACCTGCTGAAATTCCCTTTTCAATACAACTGTTAAAGATATAGGAGCCCTGTCCTCCTTTTCATATGGTCACCCTAATCATGAGAGCATGTTGATATATTCATCGTGTAATAAAGAGCCTCTTAATGTTTCTACATTTCTGAAAGACTTTTCCTTCTCCATAAGTTCTTAGATGTACAGCAATTGGAACAGTCCCATTCTTTAAGTGATGGGTGGGCAATCCATTTTAGGGACAGAAAACCACTAAATTTGTTTTAGCATTGCATAGTGCTAAAACCACCAGTTTCCCTACTCTTTTTTTTCTTTTTCTTTCTATCTTCTTTTGTTTTCTGTTGCCAAATTTAGCATTGTGTTGTGGGCTGCATGTGTCTATGAGAGACATGTTGCCCACCCTTGCTTTAAGTATTTATTTGCCTGCTCTCTCTCGTGAGCCTCGTGTGGTGCAGAGCAGTAAAGCAGCAGTTTCTGTAGCTGAAACTCTCCCCACGGCCTGAGTTCTATCCCAGTGGAAGCTGGTTTTAGGCAGCCGGCTCACGTCGACTGAGCCTTCCATCCTCCCGAGGTCAATAAAATAATTACCCAGTTAGCTGGGGGAAAGGTAATAATGGCCGGGGAAGGCAACAGCAAACCACCCACTATAAGGCCTGCCAAGAAAACGTCAGCGAAAGCTGGCGTCCCTTCAAGAGTCAGTAATGACACAGTGTTTGCATGAGAGGTTCCTTTCCTTTCCTCCCTCTATTCTTTTTTGACATAGTTTACTGTCAGCATGCACATGTTTTGTTTTGCTTTCCATTCTTAACAGACTGTAATAATTCCAATTTTGTAGTATTATTTTTTTTAAATAAACCTCATATCAAGCCCTATTCCTTGTTAATAACTGGCTCCTTTTGCATTAGTTGCCAGTTTTGCATGGAACTACTGGTCAATTTTTGGGGGTGCCTTTCTTCTGATGCTCTGATCCCACTGCTTCTTGGTTGTGTAGTAGTGACTTGTCCTCATTTGAGCAGCTTTGTTTGAGATGTATCATTTCATTGCAACATGTCTTTCTCTGAAACAGTAGTTGTAGGGTTGTAGTTGTAGGAGTACAACTACAACTAGTACAAGTACAACTGTAGTTGTAGGAGTAGCTGAAGACTGGTTGGTGACAAGACGTGGCAATTTAAGACATTTTGTAGCAGTGTGTTGTATTCCTATATACTTCCATTTTGCATTTCTTTTAGCATTTGGCATTGTGCATTAACCGCACCAGAGTCTCCTAGGCTTCTTGGCTACAGACTTTGCCTGAAATTCTGTACAAACTTACTTGGGAGTAAGGCATGCATGCATAGGATTGTGCTGTTAATCTCTCAACTGTGGCTCAAACATAGATCTTCTTTTCTCTCACATATAGGAAGAGGGGATATAGGGCTGCTTGCTTGCACTTCAGCTCTTGTATTTCAGTAAATCCTTCCCTACTGGTTTTTAGGACTGCCTGTTTATTAAGGGAGGGCAGTGTGCTCTGAAACATGGATTACCTCAAGCCGGAAAACCTGGAGTAGTTTTGTGGGAGAGAGATCATGTTCTCTGCTTCTGAATGGCATCTGGAAGAATTTCTTTTCTTTCCTCTCCCTTCTCTTTATAGTAATACTGCAGGCCTGATTGGTGGGCTGAGGGCGTGTGTGTTGCCACACAGTTTTCAATGTCTCTCCATCTCTTTGTGCAAAGCTACTTCCCCAAATGGTCTCATTGGCTCTCTTCCCCCAACATAATTTTTATCCTGGAACTCTATTGAAACCCCATCTTCGCACTTATGATGCTTCCCAGGAAGATCCTGTGTCGTGACACTTCATTTCAACTGCAGGTAGAATGGTGAAGGTTGACTTTGTAAGTTGATTAACAGAGGAGAAGGCAGAGGGCAATTTCAAATCCTACTATTTTTTCCCTCAGTTAGTATTAGATCTTATCTACAATATTAAAAAAAAAAATGTGCTCCCTTACCATTGCTTTCTGCATCCACTTTCTTGCCTGGGATGTGATCAGCACCATTATGGACAGCCAGGTGGTTTGAAATTGAATACTTCCTTTCTCTGCTTGCTCCATGTGCTTCATTCACTTTAATGAGACTGCACCCTCTAAAGGCCCGATTCAAAGTGCTGGTATTAACATTCAAAGCCCTAAATGGTTTGGGGCCAGGTTATTTGAAGGAACACCTCCTCCCATATGTACCTGCCCGGACCTTAAGATCATTCAAAAGGGTCCTTCTCCATGAGCCCCTGCCAAAGGAAGTGAGGCAGGTGGCTACCAGGAGGAGGGCTTTCTCCTCTGTGGCACCCTGGCTGTGGAATGAGCTCCCCACAGAGGTCCGCCTGGCACCTACACTGTATTCCTTTCATTGCCAGCTGAAGACATTTTTATTCTCTCAGTATTTTAACACTTAATTTTAACTTAAATTTAAATGTAACTGTTCTAATTCTGTATTTTAATCTTATATCAATTTCTGCTGCATGGTTTTATCCTGGTTGTGCTTTTTATACTGTATTTTGTATTTGTGTTTTCAGACTGTTGGTTGTTTTATTATTGTTTTAATTTTTGTGAACCGCCCACAGAGCTTCAGCTATTGGGCGGTATAAAAATGTAATAAAATAAATTAATTAATAAAATCCAGCATGAGGGCACTTCTGATGTCCTTATTGCTTCAGAAGGACCACAGAAATTTTCTGCACCCTCATTCTGTTGCTAGATCAGGTACAACATTAAGGTAGGTATACATTTATTTTTTTATTTATTTCTATTAAATTTATATCCCACCTCCCCACTTGCAAGAAACCCACGTCAACTTCCATGATACCCCTCCTCTCCATTTTATCCCCACAACAACCTTAAGATGCAATGTATCTTTGGTCATGAGACTTCAGATACTGCCCTAATTTGTTCTGTGCCAGATTTTCCCAAATGCACCCTCCAGACATTGTGAATAACAACTTCCAGCATTTCTGAGCATTGGCCATGCTGGCTAGGGCAGATGGAAGTTGAAGTCCAAGACATCTGGAGGACACCAGGCTGGGAAGGCTGCGCTGCACTAGGCTATGTAAATATAGTTGTGCATTTCTCTCCACATTGCACTCTATATGGGGATGCCATAACATTCCCAACCACTTACTCAGGCTGTATATAGATCATCAAATGCCGCTATATTAGGACTGGAACCATTACTTTTGCTAAACCCTGCTTGACTATACTTAAGTTGGAGCTACATATTGACCCTATTAAGATGACATGCTAAGCCACAGTTAGGCCGTTAACCCTTTTGCAGCAAATGGTTAGTGAGTGTGATTAAATGGTGATTATGTAACCACCATGGTTAGAATGGTTCACACAACATGTTACGCCATAGTGTTTAAGTCAAAATGCTTAACCACCATGGCTTAGTGTGTCATCTGAACAGGGTCATTTTGTGGAATGCATGGCTGCTGCTAACCACAACAGTCCAAAATGCATTATGTGATGTCATCATACTGCAGGTATCTCTGGTGCAGTGCCCCTTAATCGGCTGTAAGTTGTAAGGCAGAGAAACCTGCAATGGAATATCTAGGTAATGGGTGTGGGAGAAATGCATATTCAGTTGTTATCTGGAAAACATGTTGTGGTCTACTCACTTAAACTGCTGTTATGAGCACACACCATGAATGCTGCTTTTTAAACACACTTTTACTGACCTTCTGCGGTACATTTTCTCATTTAGCCATAGTTTATGTCATTTCTGTAATAAGGCAAATTGCCTTGCCCTCAGATGACATCATTCAGAACTAAAAGCCTGGAGAAAAAAAAATCCAACTGATAATTAGGTTCAAAAGTCTCCATTCACATTAGAAAAAGTCAGGGACAGTGACTTGCAACAGGCACGTGGTTTGGTTTGTAAATGCCTCATTCATTTGGAGACTGTTCTGAAATCTCTCATTCTTGGCTGCTAATAGAATTGGTGCAATTAAGGGGACAAATCTCAAATACATGTTGAAAAAGATGATGATGAACACATGATGTGTATTTTCAATTAATTTGGGTGCTATTAAAAGGGATGTGTTATATTTTCATTTTATTTAGATTTGTTATTTTTGTTATCAACACAGAAAGCACTCTTCATATCATCATCATCATCTACTATTTTGGTTAGCCTTTAATCATCATGGGAAAATGCAGCAACCTGTATCAGAGGCAGTAAGCCCATTTATACCAGTTGCTGGAGAAAATGGATGGAAGGGAACTGCTGCACTCATGTCCTGCTTGTGGGTTCCAGGTCAACAGCTGGTTGGCCACTGTAGGAACAGAATGGTGGACCCTTGATCTGATCCGGCATGGCTCTTCTTATGACAGTGTGTGCATCTGCTCAAAACCCAAACACTTACCTTTCCTTAGTTTTTTTCCCTGCTTACATATTCATAAAAGAAAGAAAAAAACATTCTGTTACATCCCTGAGATATATAGGCCTTAGCTAGACCAGGCTATATCCCGGGGTGATACCTAGGATCGTCCCTCTGCATCCAGATGATGCATAGGGGATCCCGGGATCAGGGAGAAATCATCCCTCCCTTGCCCTGGGATAAGGGGCAATTTCTGCAGCTTGACCCCGCTCTGCGCAATTACTCGCATGGAGCCGGGAGCCACGCATGAGGCACAGCGCTCCTCAGGAGTGCTGCACCCATTGGGGTTAGGGTGGGGGGAGTGAGAAAATCATTTTTTTAAAAAAAAAAAATACCTTGAGTCGCTTGAGCGCTGCCGGCCCTTTAAAAAAAATGGCGGGCACGATGCCTCTCTTCTTGAGGTCATCATGCCTTATGTGTAAATGGGGGAGTGATCTTGTGTTATTCACAATGCAAGGTCTCTCCTCCTCTCCTCCTGACTTTACAGTAGGTCTAGCTAAGGCCATAGTTATAGTAGATTGCTCTCCTACTAACTTTTAGTCTAGAGGAGAAAATCTTATTCCTATTCATACTTCTAAAGGCCATATCTTTCTGAACTCAGAGCTTGGCTACACATTACCCCACTTGAGAGGAGTCTGATCACTTGAAAGTCTGTCAGCCAAGGATTCAGAAGGGACCCCTTCAATAGGCAGAGAAAACTGGAGCGGGCAGTGGAAGCACACCCCTTTTTAACTTTTGTGATGGTCTCCTTAGCTTCTGTTTCTGGAATTCTACTGAGAAGGTTTGATTTGCCTAATATTGATGGAAATCAGAGGGTGGCATGTCTGGGGTTCTTGAACCCCCTCCCATCCCATAGTTCAATCACTACACAGTGGATAAATGTAACTCACAAGGAGACCTAGATGATAACGGTTGATGGGCAATGTCAAGGCCTCTGTTGCTCTCCCTTCTTATGATGTCTAATCTTCAAACTGGACTTGGATTTGATTACTCTTCAAATAGAGGGCAGACGAGCACACAGATTTGCATATGTTTTGCATATGATAATTTATACATGCATATGCAAATATAGGCATAATTGCTATAAATTAAATAGACATACAGTACATCTCACCATAGTAGGTAAGACCATGGTGACCTGTGTCATGTCTGATCCATCTGATGTCATGGGGCTAATTGCGGTAAGACAACTTCAGGGCCCTGCTGGCTCTTCCTACTTTAATTTTCAGCTGGACTTGACCGGGCAGCCCTACAAATAGAAGATGCCTTCAAATAGAGGCCTGTCCTCTCTAAAATAGCAGACATGGCTGCCCTACATGGGCTGCCTTTCTCCATATTTTGAGTATCTTCCTTTAGGGCTAATTTACCCTGGATAATGGGAAGGGAAGCAGGGAAAATTAGAGAAGGGGATGTGACCAATAGATGAAAAGAAAGGCAGTCAAAAGCTCCTCCTTCATTGTGCGTATGTGATTTCTATCCCACCAATTTTTACTGCCTGCTGGTGGGGGGAGCCATCACAATTCTCAAGAGGCAGAGATCAAGAGGATTGCTTCCATCTTGTGAATATAGTCAGGCATAACCCCAAAGCTTTACTCTTGGATCAGTTAATCTTATTCCAAATGTGAACCAAATGTTATTCATTCTGGCATTTAGGATGAGGTTAGGACAGAAGCTAAAACAGAAAATTATCATTCCCTAAATAGATTAAACTTTTTTGAGGGTTATGCCAGACCTTTCGCATCCTGGGGCTTAGGGAAAAGCTTCTACACTAAATTTATGAGGGACCTTGTCAATTACAGCCAGGCCTAATTCTACTGGTAAATTGTCCTTGAGGTGAAAGGTAAGAATTATTCATTTCTCTGGGTTCATAATTACCTTTGTTTCAGAAGCAGAACATAGGACATGATTTGTACATAACTCCACACTGGGACCTCTCTGAGTTAATTTATTAATTTATTTATTTATTACATTTCTATACCGCCCAATAGCCGGAGCTCTCTGGGCGGTTCACAAAATGATCTTCATATGATATTTGTTCTATTGTCATCTGCCTTGTAGCTCAGTTACACTTTTACCTGGCTTTATACCTTGTTTACTTGATTCTACAAAAATAAATAAATAAATAAATAAGCATGTTTCATACATATGAAAAACTCATCCAAATTATGGGTATTCTTGTCCATTAGTGTAGGATACTGTCTTTGGATATGGCTTGTACTTAATTTAATTTTCATAATATGAATGTTGGATACAAACCAGACAATTAAGCAGTATTTGGTTCAAAGGATAGCTCTGGGAATTTGCTCTGGCCTTCTCAGTGGCTGCTCCAAGGTTCTGGAACTCCCTTCCCAGGGAGGCTTGGCTGCCTCCTTCTGTGCTACACTTTCGGAGGCAATACCATTTTTGTTTTGGCAGGCTTTTCGAACTACTTTGGACCTGTGTTAATGTATTGGATTCCCCCCCCCTTTTAATCTGTTACTTTTTAAAAACAACAACATATTTTTAATTTTACTGCAGGTTTAATTCTATTTTAACTTTTGTAAATTTATATTTATATGTTTTAATTGTACATGTTTAAATCTTGTAAACTGCCTTGAGTCCCAGTACTGGGGGAAAAGGTGCAGGTGCCCTGCCCTCTTTTAAATTTGGTCACTCTAGTATAGCTCCTGCACTTTAACTGTTGTGATGAAGAGGGAATTTCAGCAGGTTCTCCATATATACAAATGACACCTGCTGAAATTCCCTTTTCTATGCAAAGATACAGGAGCCCTGTCCTCCTTTTCATATGGTCGCTCTATCCAAACCAATCAGAAGTCACCCTAGCAATCAAATAGTTTCTCAGCCCTTTTGCACTGATCCCAAGAAAATTGCCTCCACCAGGGTGTCTTTTGACTCTAACTAAACTTGTCATGAAACTAGCAACTTCCCCACCCCTTCGCAGCCCTTAGGCCACATTTGAATTTTCTCTCATGAAGCATTTTAAAGACAATTCCCCAAGGATGTAGTCCAGGATTCAGGATGATTGGTGGTCAATGTCTCTTCATATTATTTATTTATTTATTTATTAGATTAATATACAACTGCCATATATATATATATATATATATATATATATATATTATTTATATTTATATTATATTATATTATATTATATTATATTATATTATATTATATTATACATTATATATAGTTAATGGAAGCCAGATTCCAGCTGGACATCAGGAAAAACTTCCTGACTGTTAGAGCAGTATGACAATGGAATCAGTTACCTAGGGAGGTTGTGGTCTCTCCCACTCTAGAGGCATTCAAGAGGCAGCTGGACAACCATCTGTCAGGGATGCTTTAGGGTGGATTCCTGCATTGAGCAGGGGGTTGGACTGGATGGCCTTGTAGGCCCCTTCCAGCTCTGCTATTCTATGATTCTATAAAATATGCTGTTCTTGAAGTCCCATTCCAAAAGGATCATTTTCATTATGCTGAGTTTACACCACAACCCCTCAAATCCTTTTGAATTTCACTTGCTAGAAAGTCCAGTAACAACATTGGGTTATGTGGAATTCCTCTGAGAAATATCATTAGTTCTGTCACAGCTCTTTTGGCTTCCCTCAAAGCTCCCCAGATATTTTACCACAAAGCCCCAAAACTGACTTTTAATATCAATTGAGGAGGAATTTCAGTTTTTAACTCTATTTCTAAAAATCTCTCTTTCACGGAGTTTCCTTCTATATGTCTTTAAAGTGGTTTCTTGTGCACACAAATTCTGTACAGCTGAAGTTTCAAGAGCCCCAAGCAATGAGCAAATAATGTCCATACACCGACTTATTGATGATATGTAGTAATGGCTTTTGGTGTCCTTTGTCAATAATGGAGGGAGCCGAGAGTCCAAGATCCATTGGTTAAAGAAAGCCCAAACTGCTAATAAAGTCACAGACTATCAAGTTCTGAAAGAACTCTTTGTGTTGATCTTGTCAGGACTTGTTTTATTTATTTGCCCATTTTCCAATTTCAAAACATTTGGGAAGTATTACACACAGACGCTAGATCCTAATAGTCATGGAAAAAAATTACAGTTGCAATGACTCTAAACCCCAATAAGAGCAGAAGAAACCATGAAACATGATGGAGAAACCATAAGCAATATCGCTAGAGGTTGCACAAGGAGAGACTGAATGGCTTCATCTTACGCACTGTCTCTGAAGACTGTATGGAAACATTTTTCATTTACCAATACTTTAACTGTAGACAGCCAAGTTAGTCTGCTGTCTACATTTCTATGACATATTTTATTGCTTTCTCAAAAGAAATATATATATTTAAAACTAGAGGCCTAAGGGCACTATCATGGTCCATCTGTGAACTATAGGAATGGGGAAGAATTTCATTTGGTTTGCATTTTAATGTGAATTTACTTCATTTTGCCCCTTCAAACCAATAAGTTCTGTTATTCATTGAAATACACACTTCTCTAGATTTTGTAACGGAGCTCTCAAATTAAAAAAAACGCACACAAAAATGTGCATCTTAGCAGAAATAATATTTAAAATGCAGTATATTGGGGAAATGGCTTGCACAAAATGTGTATCAGGCATAATTGCATACAAAATGCACGTGGTAGGAGAAATGCACACAAAAATGCATAAAAAATTCATGATTTTTTTTTTAAAAAATGATCTTAGAAATTTAGGACAAACCTTACATAATACCAGAAAATATTTCCAAGAAGAGTTATGAAATAAAGATTAGAATGATAGACAGAGAAAAACTAAAATTGACTGAGGCCATTTCTACACCTTAGGGTTATCCTGGGAAAATGGAGGGATGATATTTTAATTTTTGTGAATCGCCCAGAGAGCTTCGGCTATTGGGCGGTATAAAAATGTTAAAAAAAAAAGATCCCTGCCTGCTCCTAGGATCCTCTGTGTGGCATTTGGATGCACAGGAATGATCCCGGGATGATCTTGGGATATAGGGCTGATGTAGACATGCCCTGAGTCATTCACCCATAGTGAACCATCCCTAGACTTGGCCACAGCATGGGTTAACTTCTCATCTCATGCAATTTCCTCAGTCACAGATATTTTAAAGTCATATATATTATGCTGTGAAGTTAGAGCTGAAAGACTGAGAGGAAATAGATAAAAGGAGAGAGTGGGGGGGGGAGCCTGTCGCCTATGGAACCATTTTGTGTGCATCATTGCAAGAGTCCGTCCTTAACTACTCAAAGCTGGCCTCCATAATTTCAATACTATTTGTCCAATTCAGAGTGACACCAAAGGGAGAAGGCCTTCAGGTTTGCACCAATGGATCCAGGAATATGAAGGAAGGGTGCATTGTATAAAAATATGTATCCAGATTCTGGCATCCATAGCGAATACTATCTCACACCTTGGACACCTTCCAATCTGAAAGCTTGAAAACATTCAGTAAACAGCAATGCCTTGTCAGATTAATCACACTGATGAGCAGAAGGAGAACACCACTGAATTAATCCTCACTCCATCTTGTCATAGTTCTGTTGCTGTGACAGTTGACAACTGTCTGTGGGGATCAGTCTTTCAATTAAGCAAATGCCACCTAAATGTCTCCTGGAGACAGTGAGACATTTCTGAAACTTGATAATCTGCTGAACATTATAGAGTGACATTAGTAATATATTGCTGTCATGACCTGTGAGACTCTTCCCTGCTGCTGCTGTGGTGCCATGGCCTCATAGTTAACTTCACCACTCCTTCTGGAAAAGCAGCCCTCCTTAGAAATGTTTGTGGTTTCCTTAGGTTCAGACATGCATGTGCATTACTTGATTACTCTACACTTGAGGAGTGTGTTCACACATTACATTCCATGCATGTAAACAAGTGTTGAATATAACATGTGAAAACTCCCAAAGTAAGCATGCATTCATTAATTCACACAACCATATGTGCATTCACCAAATCCAGGTACAACTATACACTTCATTGGTACCTGGATCAAATAGGATTCTAGCACTTCGGTACAAATTAGGCATGAATACATGTAGACAGAAGCCCTGATCAGGTGTCATCTAAGTGGGTGTAGCTAACCTGTGAGGAGAAGGGGCACTCCAGGCCTGCCCCTCTCCATGTCACATTTGTCACCTTCTACTTGTGGAGGTTGACTGTGTGAAGTGAAGAACTCATCTCTAGATGCAGTTAGAGAATGCCTGAACAGGCCTAGAACCTCACGACTATCTGAACAAGGGCACATACACTGTGAGTGCACATTCAGGGTAATGTGTGAATCCTGCTAGTCAAAAGCATTTCTGAAATCAAGATAAAATATACTTTGAAATAAAGATAAATTATATTTTGAAATCAAGATGAATTATATCCACAGCATTCCCAGAATCTACTGTGCTAATAACCTAATCAACAAAAGAAATTCAGTTGGTCTGGCATGACTTATTTCTGACAAACTCATGTTGGCTTCTAACAATCACTGTATTGTTATCAAGATGCTTATAGATTGACTGTTTTGCAAGCTGTTCTTACTTTTTTCTTTGGTTAGGGATGTCCATCGCTGTGGAATCTGGCACTTCCAATGACTCAGCTCACATTTACAGGCCAACTTTTCCCAAATTCCAGGAGCATTTCCAGGGTTTTTTATTTGCACTAAAAGAAATTGCACTGTTGCAACTGCAATTTGCATAACATACACAAATTGTGACTATAATCTGCACGATTTATGCAAGTCTTACCACGATTTGCACAACTTATACAAATCATAATCAAATTTGCATAAATGACACAAATTGCAGCTGCAATTTGTGCAAATTTCAGCTGCAATTTGTGCAAATTTCTTTCTATACAATTCTTTAAAAAAAAATCTCCAGGAAGTCTATGAACTGGCATGACTTGATGTAGATCAAGTTGGGCCAACTCACAGGGAAACGAACCACTCAGGTGGATTCCTCCGACATCCCTATCCCTGGACTGGAGCACAACCACATGAGTTACTGCCAAATCCTTTCTCTTCTGGAATCTGATTTGTATCTTCTGGATAGGCTGGGACCTTCAGTGGAACATTTGATGTGATTGTGGTGAGTATCTGGATGTAGTTGCATCTGACATGTACACCTAGCTCGTTGGAGACCCATGAGGTGTCTTTGCCTTTGGACCTTGGCCTCCGGGTATGCAACATGGGGATAGATTTCTGAATTTTGCATTCCCCATGCATTCACAAATAACTATTAAAAGTCCTATTATTATACTACCATACCAGCATTTCACTTTGAATGATCACAGGTCATTTTGGAATAGCTGGGAAACATCTCTTGCTGATATTGGGCATGTTCAGACAAAACACTAAACCATGGTTAGGCCACTAACCCTTTTGCAACAAATGGTCAATGAGCATGTTTAAACCGTGGATATGTAGCCACCATAGTTAGGAATAGTTCACACAACATGCTAAATCATGGTTCACATGACACACTAAGCTATAATGTTTAGCGCAAAATGCTTAACCACCATGGCTTTGGGTGACTTCCAAACATGCTCATTAATTTGAATGGGTGAATGTTCTTGTTTCGTATTACTAGAACAAACTAGTGGAGCCATTTCGTGTATTTTGCATAATAAAAAGAGGCTTGATTGAGGACGTGTGTGTATGAAATTGGGTATGTGACATTTGTCAGTGTTCCCAGTGTTATTACAACTTTAGGTAATTCATCTTTGTCAACAATTAGTCAACTCGAGTGTGGCAGATAAAATTGGCTTAAATGATGGATCTACTCGAGGAGTGGCATAACTGCTGATAAACTTGGATGCATAGGTTAGAAAGGCACAACAAAGATAATAGTGTATAGTATTATGGAGGCTAATGCAAAAACTCAAAATGGGAAAAGTTAATTTTAACAGGATAATCTACTATTCTTAATGAACAGGGGGATAGTGAAATGGTAGAATGCATTAGGGAACTATTGGACAGGGGCTTGAACTGGGAATCTCCGTGGATATAACTGGATGTCCGTGGACCTTAGTTGGCTGGACGACATGGAACTCTGCATTCAGGCCTCAAAGCCCTCTCTAGGAACAGGAAAACTAAGTATGTTTCATTTCAGCCCCTATGATCGGCTGGTAATAAGAAGCTTCTCAACTGTATAAATCAGCCTTCCCCCAACTTGGTGGGATTTAGCGCCGGGTGCCCCACGAACACGAGGTGCGCTACGGGCGAGAGGCGGCCCCCTTCCGGCCGCGCTCCGCTCCCGAGATGGACGGCACTCCTCACCGCGCCGGGCGGGGACCCGGCACGGCTAGCCGAGGCCAACCGAGGCTCCTCGGCGCTGGGGACTACAAACCCCATAAGCTCCAGCCATCATGCCCAATGGTGAGGGATGATGGCAATCATTGTTAGAGATGTATGAAGATTTTGTTTCTGTTTGCAAATCATGTGAATATGTCCCATTCATAATCCTGAATACAAGTGCAAGGAAGATTGCTTTTTGGAGAGCAAATTCTCAAATTTGTGATCACATTCAAAAATTATTATTTTAAATGTTTGTTTTTTTTAAAAAAAAATCACATTATTATGCTTTCGTCAATGGAGGAAAATACACTTTTTGAAAAAGACACATAGAAATGCACTTTTCTTGTTTTAAATGTGTACTTCCTACCATTTGAATGAAAAAAAAAACACCCAGGGGTGTGTCAAAATGAGCTTCAAAGGGATATTCAAATAATTTAGGCAAGGTTGAAAATTGCTGGTTCTAGTCATTGTCCAAAACATTTGGAGGGGATGGATGTGTGAAGAAGCAAAACTTGAGCTCATTGAAGTTCTCCACATTCCAACTTGAAGCTCATTCCATCTCATATCCATATGAGATTGCAATCTTGCTTTATTCTTTTAGCATGAAAATGTGTGTGTCTATTTCCATGTACATTTTCACAAACATACCTAAATAGAACGAGGCGATGGTTGGAAATACTGAGACAAAAGTGGGGGGGAACACCCTCCAACCACAAACAAGAAAAGCAAATAATCACAAACACTGTTTAAATAAATGTATATATCTTGTTCTCATTGGCAAGTTACAAACATATACATCAACTGAGTCCTTCTATGAAATGTATACATTCTTCTCCCAGTGATTAAAGTATGTTTGTGCACATTTTTCAAAACTGTACATTGATTTCATACACATTTGGAGGGGAGGCGGATCAGCAAAACACATTGTGAGCTTGCAACTTCTAACGCAAATTGCATTTGTGTCCATGTTCAGTTCATAGGCATGTGCAAGGGATGTGCCGGGTGTGCCCAAGCACACCCTAATGTCTCAAGCAATAAGTGCTGAATTGTGGAGGCTTTTGAGTAGGGATTCAGGGGGAGTGATCTGGACACAGCTGGAAAGGTCTTCTGGCTGCCCTGCCACCATGCTAAAGAATTGCTGCTTTTTAGAGAACACTGTTGCTCACAGCAACAGGAGCAAAAAAGAATCACTCTGCTGGAAGCATCTCCTCAAGGAGGCAAGGAGGAGGGCCCCCGAAGGCTAATATCACCTAATATCACCTCATAAGCCTTCCTCTAGCCAGCGTCACCACAACACCCCACCAATGCTGGGGCTTCAGGAGTATCTACTCACCTGCCCGCCCGCCCGCCCCCCCCCCCCAACTGCAACGGCCCTCTCATGGTCAGGTAAGACGAAAACGGAACAGGGCATCAATGTCTACAGTATTTAATAAATAAATGAATAAAAATAAATGTCCTTTATGATTGAATATTTAATAAATGTTCACCTTAAAAAAATCTCTGAATGGACAGCCTAATAAAATGTGCTGCACACACCTGTGGTTCAGTTTATGAGGTGTGAGTTGCATAAATCCTGATTTAAAGAACTGACAAACCCCAAACTGAAACAAATTTCTCATTCAACCCTACTGGAGGACACACAGTTGGGGAAGGGTGGTATAAATGCTAGGAGCCTGGCCTGCCACACTTCCCTGCTCAATGGCTTTGTTCATCTGTATGCTGTACATCAAGCCCTGCCAATGCAGAGAAGAGGAGCTGGATTTGAACGGCCCCATCCCAAACCTGCCTGGCCCAGACACTACTTCTGGTACCCTTGAAAATATTCCATGCATTGGAATGGCTAAATGGCGGCTATTGTTCCCCAAATCTGGACAGTCTCTGTCCATCAAACATTTCTCTGCTTTTGTTCTATTCATTAGGCCTTATGTTTGGGATTGGAAGGGATGGTGCTTCCACTCCTCACTGTGTGAAGAATGTATATGTCAAGCATGCTTCTCTACCTGAATGCTTCCCAGAACTTTCTTTTGACATATATCATCTGTCAAACATAATTAGGGAAGAAAATATCTCATCTGACGTGTCATTCTTATCTTCTTCACGGGGATCTTGAATGCTTCCCTGTCGTCTTTTGCTGTTCCATAGCAAATTTCAATTGGGCCTTGTCCTTGGCCCAGGATTAATGTACTTCAGGCAACCAGAAGCCATATGAGTGTTGTTTAGCACAGACACACACTGTTTAGCAATAGGTTTTACACCTGACATTGTGTTTGTACAGAGGTATTTTCTCTCTCTGCATTTTACTTCATCTCCCATGAAATCTAAAGCCCTCTTTATGCACCACTAGCATGTAGGGGTAAAATGTGTAGAAGGGGGTTGCAGGGCCGTATCTGTACCCTGTTCCCGATGAAGCATGATTCGTGCTTTTCTCACTGTCCATGCATTCATGTGAGCATCTGAGGCAGAGGAGTGTTTGTGCATAGGCTTCTACATGCAGAGTCTTCCATGGGTTCTGGAACCTTGATTGTGCAGCGTTCCAGAACTGAGGAAAGCCATCACACATAAGCCCTATTCAGGCATTCTACACCTAGAGAAAGTAAATGTGTGAGGAGAGGGAGCGTTCTAGCCCTGTCCCTGTCCTCATGTGTTTCTATTAGGGCTGAGCATGGACACACACACCCCACGAACTGCTTCGTGGCCTGATCTGGAACTTCCGGATCCGGCCCGAACTGCTTCAGGTTGATCTGACCCTCCCCTGCTCCGCTCCACGGAGCGAGAACCGGAGGGGCGGATCGAGATTTTGCCCCCCCTACTTACTTGCCTCCGCGGCAGATGGCAGAGGCAGGTAAGTGGGGAAGGGGGACAAAATGGGGGCCGAATAAGCCCCCTCCCCCTGCCCCCTTACCTGGCTCTGCCATCATCACCACACAGACTGCGCCGGTACCAGGTGAGACCCCCTCCCCCCACTTACCTGCATTCAAAGCTCCGCATGGAGGTGAACCTCTTCACCTCGTTCCGCAGCTCCCCCGACCTGATTCAGATCCGCCTTTGGTGGAGGCAGATCGGGTCGCTCTGCTCCAGATTCGTGATCTGAATTGGAGCAGAGCACAGCCCTAGTTTCTATTGTCCTCTACTTGAGGAGTGCAACTTTCTGAAAAGGGGAGCCTCCTGTATCCATGGAGGTTCTCCACATGTTTGAGGACATTGATTTTCCAAGGGGGCAGCAGACTCTACTCTGTACGTTCATGCCCTAGTCTATGCATTCATGCTGTGAGGACAGCAGTAGAAGCAACTGGAGGTCTATGGACTGCTTCTTATCTGGCGTAACGTCTAAACAGGGAGCCAAAGGGGAAGGGTGAATGACATTCTTATTCTGTAAACTGCACCAGTATGATTATCTCTCAGGAAAGGGAGGGACAACACAGGCATGGAGAGTAACCACATTGCCCAGCCACTATGTGATCTCCTTGTTCAACCATTTCAAAGCAGGGAATAACACTATCGCAGTGGTGAACTTCACTTTGGACAGATTTCTTTACCCATATAAATAACGCCAACCTTATAAATCAAGGCTGGAAACCCAGCATTATAGTCACAATATTTTAAAAAGGTAATCAGCAGGATCCTAGGAATTATAGACCAATTTTTGAAATATCACCCAAAATTTATGTCAAGTATCTCCTCCAAAGAATAGAGGATCAAATAGAAGAGAATCATATATTGCTGTGAACTTTGGCTCCAGGCATTACAAGCAAGGTCCTTATTGGGCCATGGGGGGCCTTCCCCCCCCACACACACACCAGTCACATTGTAGCTCTATGCACAAGACCCAGTTGGAGGTGTTTTGGGGGGGGCACTCCTTATCCCCCTCCATGTCATTCAAGGACTCAATCTGTCAGTCTCCAAGTCCCCAGCCAAGGATACCCTGTCAGGCTCACTTGGTTCATGGATTGGGGCGGAACTTTTTCTCATCACAGAAAGAGTGCTCTGCTCTACTCAGTGCTGCAAAATTTGCCAATGCTGTCCGGTCCAGTGCAGCTCTCTCCCTCTTGCCTGTCCATTCAAATCCCCTTCCATCTCCAGTGCCTGTGCAGTGCACCACAGCAGCTAGCCCATCATGTTGCTCTTTGACTTTAGTGCTCCTCCTCCCTCTCCACAGCTAATTGGCTGATTCCTCCTGTGTTCTCCTCCCCCTCCCCCATTGTTAACTTACAGCTGAGGGGGCAGTAGGTCTCCTGACTCCCCGTCTCTGAAGCCTTCTCTGGTAGTCCAGATCACAGCAACCAGCCCAGCACTAAAAGGAAACACTGTGAAGCTAGAGAGCCCCTCTGAGAGTGAGCAGCTACTACAGAGAGAGAGAGAGAGAGAGAGAGAAGGAGGAGGAGGGGGAGGAGGAGGAGGAGGAGGAGGAGGAGGAGGAGGAGGAGGAGGAGGAGGAGGAGGAGGAGAGCCACACTTGAGGAGATTCAGAGCTCCCAGTGACCCTTGAGACTTGCAATGAAGAACAGTGCTGTATTGGCTGCAGAGCAGCCAAGTTTTAGGAAAGGATGATCCCCCATTGACAATTGTTTTACTCTCTGCCATCTGGTAATAAAATCTACAGCAAAAGCTGGGCAGCTTTTTATTCTATAAATAGAAGACATCTCTGCCACATTCCTTTCCTTTCTTTTTTTAAAAAACCAAATATGGATTTGAGGCTTTTTAATTAGGCTGCTTTAGACAGAAGCAGGTTTAAAGACCCAAAAGGTTCAGACCATGATTTACTGATGAGATTCCTTCATATAAAGGTGTTCATCAAAGCTGCCTTTCAGTTCCATTCCTTCTAAATTTCGACATTGATAGAGGGCCACCATTACGTAATCAGAACTTTCGTTTGCTTAGGATTCTGGATGCTGGTGATGGGATCCTTTTTTTCAACATCCCAAGTTGGCATGAGAAGATTACCAGTGCTTTCTGTCCAGAAAAGGTCTGATCTAGGATGCCATCCTATGGGATTGCTGTTTTCTGGACTAGGAATGGATGGATGGATGGAATCACCTGTCTCGGACTCCATTGGATGCCAGACAAGCCAATGCTGCCCCCTGCCCCTTCTTCTGGTGCGAGCTTCTTTCCAGCCTGGTGAGTGCCCAAAGAAGCTGCAATGCTGCCCACTGACATCCAGAGCCTCCATTCTTGTGCACGATGGAAGCTCCAGAAATTGCTTATTTCCCATGTTGCATAAATGGTCACTGCAAAGGCCCCATTTGCACAAGACACTTGTGCAGCATTGTGAGTGGGGGTGGGCAGCTGCCTGGTGAACATCCAACAGAGCTGGATGTGGTGAGTCCATCCATACCTTAAACACCTATAGAAAAGGGACTAGCAGTGTACAGATTTTGATTAATCCATTCTGTGGGTGTTTCACAGTTTTTCAGGCATCTTTGCTCCATCGTCCAGTAAGTGGCACAATGTTTAGGAAAAAAGTATAAAAAAATGTCCATCACAGCTTACACAGGTTTCACTGGTAAACAGTACTTCATGGGCTTTTCTTAGTTCAGTGTACATTCATTGAACAAAGTTTATAAAAAAGAGTGCTACGTATGGGAAGCTAAAGAGAGATCCGAAATATATAAAATGTTGGTGTGTTTTTAAAAGGTGTAGATTTCAGCGCATTTTCCTGTTCTGAAAATTACAAAAACATCTGAACATCTGCAGAATCTATGCAACTTGGAAGATGCCAGTCCACTGAGGAATCCACAGGTCAGATTCATAGACTTTCAAAGTCATTTGAATAAAATGTTCAGACAACACTCTAAGCTATGGTTAGGCTGCTAACCCTTCTCAAACAAATGGTTAGTGAGCATGTATGTAGCCACCATGGTTAGCAATGCTTCACATGACACACTCAGGCCACTGCTAGATGAGGCGTTAGCGCGGTGTGAGGCCCGGTCTCCCTCCTGTGCATCCAGATGATGCACGGGATTCCGGGGTCAGGCTGGGCTAAGACCTCCCTTAACCCGGGATAAGCGGATTTGCTTATGGCCCGGCTTCTCTGCAGCCCTGGCCTGAGGCCGGGGCTGCAGAAAGTCTAGCAACTTCCTGGGCTTTTCCCGGCTGCTCGCTTACTCACGAGTAGCCGGGAGAAGCCACGGACTTGGTACAGCACTCCATAGGAGCACTCTGCCCATCGGGCTGGGGGGGTCACGGGGGGGAGAGATGGGGGCAGGGGAAAGACCAACCCGGCAGGAGAGAGGGGAGGAGAAGAACGGGTATGGGCATCGGGGATGGGGGGGAAGAAGGACGGGCATGGGCATCGGGGATGGGGGGCGGGGGAAGAAGATTGGGGACGGGGACAGCCATGGCGGATGGGGGGAAGAAGGACGGGGGTGGGGACAGCCATGGTGGACGGGGGGAGGATGGGCGAGCGAGCGGGCAGGGGGGCATCAGACATCGTGGGGGGAATCAGGGGGAGTGGGGAACCCTTTATTACTTTTTTAAAAGACTTACCTTCTTCGGTGGTGCGCTCCTGCGCACATGGCCCTTCAAGGGGGGGAAAACCGGAGCACGCGATGGGGCTTTTCCTTGCCCCGTCGCGTGTTGATGTCTGGAAAAGGGCGATGGCGCGCGCTAGCTGTAGCTATACTGCAGCTAACGCGTATAGCTACAGTATAGCGCGTATACTGCAGCTAGTGCGTATAGCTATGCACGTATAGCGCATATAGCTACAGTATAGCTGTAGCTATACCTCCTCCCGTACGGATTATCTGGTAGGTGTAGCAAGGCCCGCAGTCATGGTTCACATGACACTCTAAGCCATAATGTTTAGCTCAAAATGCTTAACCATCATGGTTTAGCATATTGTCTGAACAGGGCCTCAGTCTGATTTTTAGGGATCCTCCCTCACCCTCCACACACCCCCACACCTGACCCCATTTAGCTGGGTCTCCATCACTGTGATGCATTTTCAAGGGTGGAGTGGCTGCCGTCGGAAAAAGAGGGTGGCAAAGGGCACTTCCATCAGTGCCCTTGTTCCTAAATAAACCTAGATCCTTTTTCTATTCTGGAAGCTTCAGAATAGCTGTCATATCCTCACAACTATTGTAGTAAACAAAATCAGCTCTCAGAGAGGAGTTCAGACTAAGCATAGAACTCTGTGCCATTTCCCATTAATTGGAAGTCTTTCTGTGCGAAGCAGCTGTTGCACCAAATGTTCTTCTGCCTAGCAAAACGCTTGTAATGGCTCAGAGTGTCTCCCTCAACTACATAAGACAATTCTCCAAGGGTCAGTGCTGTCTCCCTAGAGCATTAAGTAGCTACTAAACTAGTCAAAACTGTGTCAATCGGAGGCCATGCTTGAATGAAAAGCTTACTTGTCTCCCTTGAATGGGTATATATATATATATATATATATATATATATATATATATCTGTCAGAACAGCAGCTGTTGCATTTTGTGTCAAAAGTGGAAGGGTAGGAAAGAAATCTTTGAAGGAAAAGAAAGACATGGGAAACATTATTATAAATATGAAGTGTAGATGATAACGATGTAATAAGATTCAGACCATGATGACATACTGTAAAATATGCAAACATCACTTTAGTGAGCACTGTTTACTTACCCCTTTAAGACATGACCCAAGAGTGATAAAAAAAGAAAATATACCATCATGTGTTTTTTAAAAATGGATTTTTCCATTTTAAAATTAAAGTTAAGGCTTTCTTTAATAGAGTTGTCACTGGATTTTGCCTAAAGCTAACTTTGAGACATTGGGTAGTCCTGTTCAGGCAAAAGAAATGGAGAAGTTTCAAGGGAATTTAATAGAATTTCAGTGAAATTAGTAACATTTATCAATGGCAGGGGCAGGATGGAGGGAAGTTGCTGCTAGGAAATTTTGCAAATGTATGTAGTGAGGTGAATCAGAAGGGTTCTGCTGAAAGAACACAGGAGAATCCCTCCATAGGCATATGAAGAACTATGAAGAGCATCAATCCAAGGAAACAAGGCTCACTTTCCAACAGGTCTGAAAGCAAATGTGGTCTGTAAATGGGTGATCTAGGGATTAAGAGTTCTTAGTGATGAAATAAGGTGTATTAAGCAAGTAAATGATTAATATTAAAACCAGGCAGAAATTGGAATTCAATGTAAATGAATGATGATATTACTTGACGGAGGTAACCAGAACTAAAGAGAAATAAATAAAATTATTTTCAATTTTAAAAAAGAACAGAAAGTTTCTACCAAGGAAACACATCATAGGATGCTCATCTTCTTGGAAAGGTCCACAGAATTTCTCTGAGGCGTTACATGCATATCCGCTTTAAAAATCACACCGCAGATTTTTAAAGACAAATCAAATACAAAAAATATGTTACGATAGAAAGATCAGAATACAATTTTAAATCTCAATAATGGCATCATTACCATCATCTCCACCACCACCACCATCATCATCAACAACAACAACAAAACCATCACCGCAATAGACTCAATGGCCTTGTAGGCCTCTTCCAACTCTGCTATTCTATGAAGTATTCAAAGCACTTCACAACCTTACTGCAATGTAGGTCAACATTATTTAAGGATGCACCAGGTGCGTGCCCCCAAAATAAATTGAATTGATTGAAGTGTTCCAATCAAACAATTGAAAAACAACTCAAGTTTTTTCAAGTGTTCAGCTGGATTACTCAAATCATCCCAAATAGGGCTCCCTTTATTTGCATCTCTCTTCAGCTGAGGAGGCTCCATAGGGCCTACGCTGCACGGAACGTCAGTTGCAGCCGGGGTTTCTGGGAACTGCAGATAGATGTGCAGCTCTGGGAGAGGCCCAACAGTTGCCAACCATTAACCAAATGCAGACTAGGGGAAGGGGCTTGCTAGTGGGACCTCACATTAGCTGCATGGAACTATCATCAACCATTTGTTTTTATTGATTTCACAAATTAAAATACCAATTCCCAACAAAACTATCAAAATGGTGAACATGATAATAACATCAGTGCTAAATATTAGAAGATACAACGACAGCAGAAGACTCATTCTACTGATCAACAGTAACACTATAACTGCAACTGGTTGAGTCAGTTTGTGTGAAGAGCTTGTATGAAGAGTTAAGACTTAAGTAAGGGTAAACGAATCTGTTGATTTCAGTTCCTTCCATTCTATTTTTTCCAGCCTTAAGTCTGGTTCATCTCAAACTTTGAGAATTCTTTGTAAAACTTCGCACAAAATTGTGTGCAGATTGCCTAATGCATGCATTTTTCTACATTATGTTATCAAATATGCATGTTTGCAAGCAATTTTCCTAATATAATGCATTTTAACACAATGTTCACTAATAAACTCAGTTTGTACTCATTATTATTTTTTTATTGGAGAGCTGCAAAATCTGAGAAATGTGAATTTTGAAGGACTCTGAGTTTCAGTTTGTGTTGGTTCGAAAGTGTAAAATTGGGTAAATTTGCATTAAAAAGAGATCTGAATGAATTTCTCCCCCATTCCTAGTTTTAAGGAGATATTTAAAAGTCAAATCTGTAGATACATGTCTGATATCAGTTGAAAGCGGATCACAAAGACCAGGCAGAGACAAAAATGGCAAAGTGATCCCTAAGGTAGTGCCTTATTCATTAACAACAAATGTTTGGTGCCTTATATATTAACAACAAAATCCTAAACTTGGCCTGGTAGCTTATTGGCAACCAGTATAGTTCTTTTATCAAAGATGTAGTGTGTAGTTGATAGGAAGCCCCTGTCAGCAGTTTTGCAGCTGCATTCTGCATTACTACATCTTCCAGACCAAGGCCATTGCTAGATGAGGACTTAGCGTGGTGTGAGGCCTGGTCTCCCTGCTGTGCATCCAGATGACGCACAGGGGATCCCGGGGTCAGGCCGGGCTAAGTCCTCCCTTGACCCGGGATAAGCGTATCCGCTTATGGCCCGGCTTTTCCGCAGCCCCGGGCCGAGGCCGGGGATGCGGAAGGTCTAGCTACTTCCGTGGCTTTTCCCGGCTGCTCGCTTACTTGCGAGTAGCTGGGAGAAGCCACGCACTGGGCACAGCATTCCATAGAAACGCTGTGCCCATCGGGCCGGGGAGGAATCACGGGGGGGGGGAGATGGGGGCAGGGGGAAAGAGCAGACCTGGTAGGAGAGAGGGGGGAAAGAAGAACGGGGATGGGCATGGCAGATGGAGACAGGGAGCAGGGAACCGTTCATTTTTTTAAAAAAATACTTACTGTTCCGTTGGTGCGCTCCTGCGCACATGGCCCTTTAAGGAAAAAATGGAGGACGTGACGGGGCTTCCCTTGGCCCCGTCGCTTCTTACGTGTGGACAGGGCCTACAGGCCACACTACTTCTAGCGCGGCTTGGCCCCTCCTCCCACATGGATTATCTGATAGGTCTAGCAAGGCCCCAAGGCTAAGAATGGTCCCACATAGAACATATTAAAGTAATCCAGTCTTGAGATTATAAATGCATGAATCACAAGCTATCATGGTCCAGAAATGGTCACAGCTGACCTACAAGCCAAAGCTGGAAAGGCACTCCCAGTCATGAGAGCCTCTAGCAACAAAGATGGATCTAGGAGTACATCCAAACTACATCACTGTTTACCACCAGGGATCCTGGATCCTGCAAACCTCATAAGCCCAAACAGCAAAAGACATGTCTGGACAGTCCAAGAGACGCACTGCAACTTTTCTAGGCTGCATACAATAGTAATTTGAAGCTGGGGATCACAGAAACATGTATCTCCAACTCTCCAGATGTATGTAACTGATAGGGGTGTGCACGGACCCCCCCATCCGCTTCTCTTCCAGATCCGCAACTTCCGGATCAGGTCCGCTCCACTCCGATCCACCTATAGTCCACTCCGGTTCGCTGCGAAGCTCCGGATGCGGATCGGAGCTCCGCTTTTCCCCCCCATAGGCTTGCATTGAAATCCTAAAAAGCCTGCAACTTTTTTTCTGTTAATGTTAGAAACCTCAAATTTGGCACCATGACACCTCATGCACATATACACATGCATGCCAAGACTCAAGCCAATCCAAGCCTCCCCTGATTTTGGGGGAATTTTTGAAAATCGGACACCCCATTTTCAGACATGGACTTTCCTCCGACATTTTGACAGATAAAAACTTGGAAGCAGGCACATCCACATTCATGGCAAGTTTCAAGCAAATTCCATCATCCCCTGATTTGGGGGGGCCTTTAACCTCTAATACAGCACCCCTAACCCCAATTCACATTCCTTTCTATATCTCAGTCAATTTTCATGTTAGAAACCTCAAGTTAGGCACCATGATACCTCATGCACATATACAGATGCATGGCAAGTTTCAAGCCAATCCAAGCCTCCCCTGATTTTTGGGGAATTTTAGAAAATCAGACACCCCAGTATCTCAGGGATTTAAAGCTGCAGACAGCTCAATGGGGCCATTTCAAAGGAAATCCCAACATGCCATGAATTGGGGAGTAGATAACCCTAAATATGAATCTTCTTCCACTCTTGAAAAATTGATTTGGAACTTCAAAAAGTCAAAGTGAGTGCAGGAAGGACTTATCCCCTGAGTCAAAGCAAGACACACACAAACCATCCCTGCGAGGCGGGCAGGGGAGGAGGACAGGCGGGCAGAGAGCCAGGCAGAGATATGCCATAGATCTAGTATGGGGGAGTCAGTCCCGGCAGATGCCCCACCACAGCAGCAACCCGGGGGGGGGGGAAGGCACGCAGGCAGGCAGGCAGGCAGGCAGCAGACATTTCTGGGGGCACAAGGAAGTGAGCCAAGGATAGTTTCAAAGCCAGTAATGCAAACCATCCCTGTGAGGTGGGAGCAGCACAGAGAGATGCCTTTTCATTTGCATCCCATAACTAGGAGGCTAGGAGGATAAGAGTAAAGCTTTGTGATCCTTGCTTCAGAGTTGATTGAATGCACTGTGATCACAGCCATTATTAAACAACAACAACAACAACAATAGTAACGTTAATAATAAAAGTACTAATTAATATTAATAGCAACAACAACAACAACAACAACAACAACAACAATAAGGAGTTGAACCACAATGAAAGCCTGCCTGACTTCACTGAAGAGGAAAAGCCAGGAGAGCTTGGGCTATCGGGTGTAAATATAAAATGGAATAAATAAATAAATAAACAAACAAACAAAGGAGGGGTGGAATTAAAAGCAGCAGTGTTGCAGAATAAACAACAAGAGGATTTTTTTTAAAAAAAGGCTATGTCTGTCTTTTACCAGTAAGAGAAAAGTGGACGTGCCCAGGGGGAGGGGGATATGCCAATTTTTGACTAGCCCTAAGTAAGTACCAATGTTTAAGAAGCTACCTGTCACTTCAACTCATGACAGGCATTAGTCTCCACTGGTTACTCTTTGGAGGGCTCTGATGACCCTCCAAGGGGGGGAGAGAGTGTGTGCACTGGGCACGTCCACATGCCCTAGGGGACCTCATCCCCTTGCACCACATCTATTCAGTTGTTCAACAAGGTTAGGGTGGGTAGCAGTGCTGTGTTTCCTATCTGTTATGTATTTGCTTAGTATATGATTTCAGGTTGTGTTTGTGCATTTGGTGGGGCTACTGTTTTAAAAAACACTGGGAATAGTCCGTTCAGACTAGAAAGAGAAGTTTCCCAGTATCCGAAGTTACTAAGTATCCCGTTTTGCCTATCCCCTCTTCCAACTTTGGGATTGGAGGATGCTTCATCAGGTGATCATGACTGGGAGTTGAATCTGCCTCTCAACACTTCAAAAAGGTACCTCTCCCACTTTTTTTAATCCTGTTTTTTAGGAAATTATAGCAAGCAAACCGCACCACGCAGAGTGCTTAGAGTAGGCTCAAAATGACCCCCAGCCATGACTCTCTAAGCACACGAAATTTCAGAAAGATAGCTTTAAAAACAACACAGTTATCCACTAATCTTTTCCGCAATGCAATCCTATGGGCGAAATTATCTGAAATGGCGGGTGGATCGCTCCGCGAAAAGAGAAGCGCTCCACCTATGTCCGCTTCTCTTCACCATGCTTCTCCAGGATCCCGGTTCGCTTCTACTCCACCTCTGGGCAAGGCAGATCAGGCCAATTCGCTCCTGATTGTCCGCTCCGAGGAGAAGCGGAGCACATCCCTAGTAACTGACATGGTGAAGACAAGCTCCAATTTGAGATTGGAAACTCCCAAAGAGTTGTTGTTGTTGTTGTTGTTGTTGCTGCTGCTGCTGCTGCTGCTGCTGCTTCTTCTTCTTCTTGTTCTTCTTCTTCTTCTTCTTCTTCTTCTTCTTCTTCTTCTTCTTCTTCTTCTTCTCCTCCTCCTCCTCCTCCTCCTCCAATCATATTCAAGTGGAGGGAGCTTGCATTTTGAGCCCCTGACTGGAGCTCAAATGTTCATTCCACCCCTAGTATTATTATCAACCTCACATCATAGACAGAGGTATAGGCCTATTTAGATTCCCGGAATAAAATCATGGCAGAGGTGAGATTCAAACTGGGAGTTTGTGATCCACACCTCAGTCTCTAACAGTTCTATGGTCTAGATGCCCAAATGATGGAGGGCTTCAATGTCAGAGCCATTATATACCATTCAAGATGTTGCTGGAGGGATGGGAGAAATGACAGAGGCTATTTTTGCTTCTCCAACATCCTTTGCAGTAATTTCATTGGATGGGCTTTTGAGCCCATCTCTGGTGGGGTTTGGAAAGGGGAAGAGAGGCCATTGGATCCAGTGGATTTATGGCCTCTCCCTCCCCACCTACTGGCCTGCCTCAACCCACCACTTCCTCCTTCCCAAGGCCAGAGTCCTGACCTCCAGAGAGGGAGCTTCTGCCGGAGTGGGGTAAAGTGAGGAGATCCAGTCAGAGCTCCTCCTCTGAGATTGAGGTTCTGTTTTCAGCCTTGGAGAAGGCCATAGGGATCCTCTCTTGGTCACTATGGTACACTAGCCTTTGAGAAATGACAGTTTAGAAATTATCTATCTATATAAGCCCAGACTGCTCCTCCAAGCCAGTTATAGTTTTTGTCCTCTGGCACCATCTAGCGACATTTCTTGGAACTGCGGCCTTCTATGGAAGTTCCAAGTTCCGAGAAAGATAACTGCCAGGAGCTTCCGGCCTAGCAGAGGGGCCAAAACCCACTAACATCCTCACCAGACTGCTCCTTCAAGACAGTTTTAGTTTTTGCCCTTTGTCGCCATCTAGGGACATTTCTCAGAACTGCAGTCTTCTAGGGAAGTTCCAGAAAAATAAATGCCAGGACCTTCCGGCATAGCAGACGGGCCAAAACCCACTCTCAGTAAGTAATTTGTTTCATGAGGGTAAATTTGATAGAAGGCTAACCTCCTCACCAGTTATGAGAATGTTAGCAAGGCTTTTACTTTAACGTTGTGGCAATGTCCAGAGTCTGACGGTCTGAGGACATAAAGTTAAAAAATTGATGGGAAGGAACAGGGGAAGTTGGTTCAAAATCTTAGAAAAGTGTATACCAAAAATATTGTATTCAAAGAAGTCCTAACAAAATAAATACACCTGTCGTATGATGGGCTTTTTCACTAGTAAAAGATAAAGGGATATAGGTAGGTATCAGTTGTGATCCACTGGGACCCAGGTCCCAATTTAGACATTTCCATTACTTATCTCTAAAACTTAGTTTAGGGGCAGTAGCATACATTTTGACCCTTTCTGACTTCTGATGGTCTGGTTGCACTTTCAGATAGTTGGTAACTGTTACTACAGGAATCAGTATGCTTTAGGTCTTTGATATTGACTAAGTATTTGAGCATAGAGCATTGAGATTGTACAGTGTTTTTTTTTTTTTTTTAAAAAAAAAGATAAGCCTAAATTTATTAAAATAAGCCATTTAACCTAAGTTTCTTGCATGTTATTAAATCATTGGTTTCAGTTGGCTTGATTGAAATACATTCCACATTTTCTGATCCATTGAGAAGACATTCATAGCTACCTATTTCTGAATGAAAAGGTTTTGAAAAACAACAACAATGCAAGCAGTTTTACTTCTAAACTTGAATAATGTAAAATCATGGTGGGTCATGCAATCATAGAAACCCCCCAAGAAAGCTGTTCAAGGAATTCCTTTCTCATCTAATAGCCAGGCACAGAGCTAGAAACTTCAGTAGACCGTAAAGTGTTCATTCATGAACAACAAGAATAACCCCCCACGAAACACACATGCACACTGAAAAACTTCAGAGGGAGATTGCAGCATGAAATTGTTTAGTTAGAATAATCAGCAAATTTGATTCTATTCATTTAGGTTGTAATTGAAACCATAGATTTCTCTTTCACTACAGATATTAAATTAACATAGCAAAGTTGGAAAGATTGTGTGATGGCGAATTACAGATATTGTGAATGGTCACTGTTCTTATTTTGTATACTATCTTTCCCCATCATTCCAAGTGACTTCCAGATGTGATGGAGTACAATTCCCACCATTTCAAGACACAATGTACAATAGCCATGCTGGCTGGAAGATCATGAGAGTTGTGATTCAACACATCTGAAAGGCACTGGTAGGGGAAGGCTGTTGTATTCATTTTGGCTAAGTAAAGAAATATCACAGAGTTACAGTACAACTGTATGTACATGCCTACTCAGAAATAAGCCCCATTGAATTTAATGCACATATGGTTACAACCTAATTGTCATTGGGGTTGTGTGAAAGATACTGCAGGTCTTACAGCAGGTGGTCGTCCATGCCCACTTACAGGATGGGCACTAGATTTATCCTAAACTCATACCAAATTTTGGAGCTCTGATAAATGAAGCAAAATCTTCCAAGGTTTCATTTTTGTTGTTGTTGCATAACAGCTGTTTGTGAAGAATGCAATCCTTTCTTCCCCTCATTGGCTGAAATATATTTCACATAGGGATGTATGAATCAGTCTACATCCAGTCTGTTTCAGTTTCATATATATTCGATCACAATTTCGTTTTGTCCAATTTTCACATCACTTTGCAAAAAAATTTTTTAAAAAAAGCATACAAAATTTCCTCATTGTAGGCATTTTGTATGCATCTTTCCCTAGCATACACATTCTAGTACACAATTTTGGAGTGAAGACTGTATTGCAAAATTTGGTGAAGGGACCATGCAAAGTGTTCTGATCCAAATATTAGTCTGGGAAGTTCAATTAGGTTACTTTACTTAAAAATACAGACCAAGCAAAATTCTCCATCATCTCTAGTTGCACATCTACTGTAGGTATTGTCTGCACCATGGGGCTGTCCAAATGACTGTACGAACCATGTTTTCGTTTATGCTGAGTCCTGAAAATTTAGTATAATTCTAGAAGCTGCCATGTCTAGAATATGGATGACAGCAAAATTAATTCAGTTCATATTTTAATGGAAATTTACCTAATTTCACACTTTAGAACCACTATGAGAACCAAAACTCAGTTATCCTATCCAAATTTAGCAATGGAATTCTCCAATCAAAAAAGCCATACAATAAATGTGTATATTGGAGTAAATAATGTTCAAATATGCATTCTGTTTGTTTGTTTGTTTTAAAAAAAACACTGGCAAAAATGTGTACGTTAGGCAAAAATGCATGTTTTAGCAGAAATGTCCACAAAAAATGTTTATGAATTTTCATGCAGACTTAAAAAAAAAATCCCAAAGTTTGGGACGAACTTGAACTTAAGTGAGGAAAATTCTCAAAGTTTGAGATCAGAAAAAATTAGAGAAACCTACATTGATAGGTTTGTCCATGCCTAATCCAGGTACCCTTGAATATAAACTCTGCTGTTTCATATGTGAGCCACACAGGGCTACCGTTTTGAACATTCCCTGTTTATGCACTGCTCATGCATCAGACAGCCAATTAACTTCTCCTGACTCGATAAGGCTATGATGGCTTCTAGGTCAAACTATGCTGGGGCAACAGGGGCTTGTCACTTCAAACTCTATTTGCACTGACCATCTCCATGTAAGGCTCCTTATGGCCCATCACTCTGACATTCTTTTTCATAGAAATTCTCTCCCTCTTTCTCACAGCCCTTATTACATTGGTGAATATGTCTTCAAAAGTCTCAACACCCCCTCTGTTTTGTGCGTAGTGTGAACTCCAAGAACCCTAAGTACCTAATAGACAAGGAACACCTAAATTAGTGCTAAAAGGTTTTGCTGATGAACAGATTTTGCCTTCCTATTTCTAGCTGTGTTTCATTTATCCAGGGCATTCAGTGAGTGAAGTACAGATGTATCGCGTCTGCACAATAAATGTGTGTAATGGATCTTTGTCAAGCACCTGTGCTAAGCTGATTTTAATTATGATTGTAAAACCCCAATAAAAACATCTGCAGTACTTTCCTAATTTCGTAAGTGCATATTATCATAAAGCTCGCTAAATACAGTGAAAATGTCTCTGTGTGTGAGAGAGAGCGCACTAATTAGTAGGTGCAAAGCTGAGAGAGAGAAGCTACCAGCAGGTTCTTAAATGGAATGTGTGATTGACAGTGGACTAAGTTGGATTGTTCTGAACTCTACAAGAATAATTAGAGATAGCTCACTCTCACGGCTATTAGTGTTATTTTTAAACCTGCCAGATATAGAAGTGCAAATGCCTTGAGAACTCGTTAGCACATACACAAGACAGAAACATACCTTTGCATTTTCAGACAGAATTTTTGAATATTTTCTCAACAGAGTTCAGAAACCACTGAGCAATTGATAGAAGCTTTCAAAGAGTGATGAGGTGGCATTTTGTGGCCAGCAAAGTCTGGGCTGGAACCACAGATTAGCATGGTAACGTTTCCCCACAACCCCAATACACCCTTCTTTCACCGCTCTTCATCCAACCAGAAGGATTTGTTTATTGTTGCTTTCACAGGGGCTTGACTGGATTGGAGAACTGCTTTCCTGGGGTGTAGGCTGCTTTTGACGTCAGAGGAGGGATTATCTGCCACACAGCAATGGGGCAGTGAAAACAACACTTCTCCACTGTATTGGAGCAGGACCATCAGGAAGTAAGGACACGTCTACCAACAATTGGGATGGTCAAAGGAGCAATTTTCAAGCTCAGCAAGATTCTCTGAACGTCCACTCACTGCTTGTCTCTCCTTGATTTATGCTTGTGTTTGTGATCACTGTTCATTCTGTGCAAACAGAGAAATTGCGCAAGACGAACAGTTTATTGAAGTGAGAGTTGTGCAAGCCGTTCCCGAATTTGCGCAAATTTTCAAAATTGCACAATTTTAAAGTGTGGGTGATTTAAAGTGTGTGCATTTTAAGAAAGTTGTGCATTTTGAGGAAGTTACACATTTTTCAACTACATACTTTGTGGACTTGGAAGGCAATTATATATTTTGTGGACTACAAAGGCAATGTGCTCCTGTTCGCATTTGTGTTTGGGATTGCATTTTTGAGTGATTTGTAGACTAAAATAAAATTTGCATACATCTCTACACATCACTAGGTCCCCACTTAACATCTTGAGGGCCTTGCTAGACCTACCTGTTAATCCGGTGAGAAGAAGGAGTGAGGCCACGCTGCAGCTAGCGCGGGCCATCGCCCCTTTCTACACGTGAGACGCGACGGGGTAAGGGAAAGCCCCGTCGCATCAGCCATTTTTAAAAAAAACTTAAAGGGGCCATGTGCACAGGAGTGCACCAATGATAAGGTCTTTTTTTTAAAAGGGTTTCCCACTCCCCGTACCCCCAATTTTCCCCAATGTCTGATGCCCCCCCACTCGCCCATCCACTCACTCACCCCCTCGCTCGCCCGTCTGCTCGATCGCCCCCTCGTTTGCCTGCCCACCTCCCACTTGCCATGTCCACCCCCCGCTCACCATGTCCCCCCCACTCGCCTGTCCTCCACCCCTGCTCATGTCCACTTCCCCGCTCACTCGCCCACTTGCCATGTCCGATGCCCCCTCCACCCCCATGATCTCCCCCCCCCCCAGCCTGATGGGCACAGTGCTCCTATGGAGTAAGCGAGTAAGCGAGCAGCCGGGAAAAGCCACAGAAGTATCTAGACCTTCCGCAGCCCCGGGCTCAGCCCAGGGCTACGGAAAAACCAGGCCACAAGCAGATCCGGTTATCCCGGGTCAAGGGAGGACTTAGCCCGGCCTCACCCGGGGATCCCCTGTGCGTCGTCTGCATGCACAGCAGGGAGCCCGGGCCTCGCACTGGGCTAAACCCTCATCTAGGAAGGCCCAGAGATTCTCTAGTCCAGCACAATAGTGCTCTGCATTAGTGGAGAGAACCATAGAATTTATTTCAGCTTTCATATGCTATGCCTGAGAGTACAGAATGATTTCATTCCCCTCTTTGCCAAAATTCCACAGAACTCCAGGTAGTTCTGTTCATCCTTAAAAATACTGAATGGTGGCCATAGCAGCTCATTCTAATTCAGTTGTCCAGGATGTAGGGTTGGGCAATACCTAGATGGAGGCACAAAATGGACATAAAAGTTCATGAAATATGTTGATAATTATTGAAATATGTTAAATGATGCTAGGATATTTTCTTTCTCATATGGATAATTAAGGATTTCAAAATGAAGAGCCAGATGCCTCCTTGCTCAGGGGCTTGACAGGGGAGTCAGACCACTTTTCTGTTCACCTCCTGCTTGCTTATCTGGATGTTCTAATGAGTGTATCTCACAAGGGAGAGGACCTTTTCAGTGGTGCCCCCCCCCCCCAATTATGGAATGATCTCCCCAATGAGGCTCGCCTGGCACCAACATTGTTATCTTTTCGGTGCCAGGTCAAGACCTTTCTCTTCTCCCAGTCATTTAACAGCATTTAACAACATATGCTAAGTTTTTGTTTGTTTATAAATGGACCCCAGAACTGTTGTTGTTTAAAATGGATACTGTTTTATACTGTTGTTTTTATATATTTTTTTATGGTTTTAAATTTTGTATACTTTTTTTTTTTAATGTCCACTGTTTTAAACTTTTGTAAACCTCCCAGAGAGCTTCGGCTATGGGGCAGTATATAAATTTAATAAATAAATAAATAAATAAATAATAAATTTAGATATCAGAAAGACTGAATGGATGAGAAGCAACTGAAGATAGGCAATGCATCTGAGTAGGTCACTGAGTTGCATAAAACCGCAACAAGAAACTAGAAAGAAGTTTAATTTTAATTAACATTTAAATTAAATCTAATGAAATGATCATGCTTGTGAAAGCATCATGTTGCTTAAAAAAAATGTAGTGTCAGATTCAGACAGCCAGAGTAAGGGATGTTGGTGAAATCCTCAACAGATTCAAATGGGTTTGGATTGCTATGGATCTGACCTGTGGACTCCACAGTGGGTCGAGTTTTCTGAAACACACGTGACTTAGGGACCAGCTTTTCATGTTTTTTGGAGGGGGGTTTGTGCTAATTGGTAGGGATGTGCTCCGCTTCTCCTTGGACCGGAGAAGCAAGAACGGACCGGGGCGCTTCGCCTCCCGTTAAGGCGGAGGCAAAGAGGATTGGGGGAGCCACGGAGCATTGCGGAGCGGATCGAGGTGAAGGCAGATCCTTCGCCTCGATCCGGAGCTCTGCAGAAAAGGTAAGGGGGGTTTGCTTGGCCCTGCTGCTGTTGCTGACGCCCGTGCAGTGACGGCAGCACAGCCAGATAAGGGGGCAAGGGGGAGGGGGTCTTACCTGCATCCATCCATGGTCCCGCGGCTGCTTCAACTGGTTGAGTCCTCGGGCTCAGTTGAAGCAGCCGCGGGACCGTGGACGGATGCAGGTAAGATTGAGGAGGGAGGGGGGGTTTACCTGTGTCCGTCCTGGCCCATCCCAGCTTCACTAGAGCCCACGGCTCAACCAGGAAGTGTAGGCCGCAATCGGGGCCTACAGTTCCTGGTTGAGCCGCAGGCTCTAGTGAAGCTGGCGGCGGGCCGGGACAGACACAGGTAAGGGGGAGGAGGGAGGGGGCCTTACCTGGAGCCACTCCCCACCACTGCGGAGCTCCAATTTGGAGCTGGAGCTCCGCAGCGGAGCAGAGTGGCCCCTAGGTGGATCGAGGCGGGGTGGAGCAGGCCCAATCTGCAATTTGCGGATCGGGCGCGAAGAGGATTGGGGGTTCGTGCACACCCCTACTAATTAGCATTAGTATTAATTCACATTAACTAACACATTACTGAATTGTGCATTAGTACTAATGCAAAATAGTGCAAATAGAATGAAATTTTAAAAATCTCATCCCGTCAATGAGCGGATAATAGAAGAAAATACATCTAACAAGCCACAAAACACAGATGGAACAGATTTTTTAAAGTCCATATATCTCTATTCAGCTTCATCATTTGCCAAGGGTGGAAGGTCTCAGGCCTCAACCCATAACCTCTCCCCCCAGTTCCTCAGTATTCCATGCCAATGCTACAAATTATTCAATAATATTTCCAGCATTAAAAGCCATTTCAAAAAATCTAATCCAGGCAATTATGAGTTTGGATAATAACGCCTGCCCTGCCATCTAGCTTTCTGTTTGCAGGATTGGGTTTTTGTGAAGGGCAGAAAAGCAAAAAGCAGTGATGCTCTATCAGTTTAAAAAGATTAATTGTAATTGTTTGGCTTAGTCGTGTTCCACATTTTGTCCATATGCTCCCTGATCCAGCTGTAGATCCAGCTGTAGTTACGCATGAGTAGTTACACTAGTTGTCGATGGGAACGTGCATCAAATTGTGTATTCCACTGAAAGTAACACAGTGAAGCCAGACCTCTGCACTTGGCTGCACATTCAATGCATATTCAGTCTCTGTTGTTCTCTTATTTTCCCTAGCTTGTGCAAGAGTTTGCATATCCAGTCATTGATGGAAAGTAAATTAGATGGAATCAGACACGAGGAAATTTTAGCATAATTGCCTGCACTACTAGCACAACAATATCCACATTGGAAACCACACTTATGGGGATCCCACAAAGTATTTATTATACTGCTATGTCAACTAACAACACTCTTCCCCATGGCCAAGATCCTTCTAGAATGTCTACTCACAAGTACATTGCATTCAGCAAAAGATCCTGGCAACTTCAAACAGTTGCTTGCAGGTTGAGCCAATATAATAACTTATATTACGGATGGAGGATTCTTATAATTTCCTATTGAATAGGCAATCCATGAGTTGTTTCATGTCTGTTTCTTTTAAGGGGAGGAGATATTTAATTACTTAATTCCTCTCATTTTTTAAAATATTGAAATAAATAGGAAGTGTTTAATTAAAGTACAGGAGCCATACTTTAACAGCATGTTGTGGCTGCAATTATGTTTTATTACCAGCCAACCATCTATAACAAATGAGGTCTGGGAAAAAAAGATAGAGGATGGACTTTTGAAAACACCAGAACTTCGTGATTTAGAAACATCATCAGGGTGCTCCATAAAAGGTGAGTGAACAATGGCAGTTTGCTTAGGGACTGGGCAGCTGCCAGACCCACTCGCCAGGTGCAGGGCTGCTCTGTGAGTGGGTCCAGGTGAGCACAGAGGCTCTGTGAGAGGGTCCGGGGTGCACAAGCGGGGGGGGGGGTGTCTACAAGACTCCACCCCCTTCCCAGACTTTCACAACGTCCCTGCTAAGAGCTTCCCTGGAATGGAATTTGGTCTTTGGGCTGAAAGAGGTTCAACAACACATGACATTCAACCATTAGGAATTGTTAATACTAGCTTCAGTACTGGCACAATATTGGTATTGCTGCAACCATGCTTTTCTCCTTCTTTTGCTGTTAGAGAATATAACAAAAACTCTAACTAGGGATGCCACCACATTTTCTCAAATTGTCATCTATTTTGCATCAAAATGGCAGCTTGGGTCATTACTGGAATCTAATGTTGCATCAATGTCAGCCATAAATGGGCAATTTATGCAATATTACAGGTGAGGAGCAACTCCTGCCTCCACGGCCTGTCAAGCCTTCAAGGTCACTCTCCTTAAAAGGAAGGAGACCATGAAGGCTTGACACACAGTAGGGGCAAGAATCCCATGCTGCCGGCCAACCAGTTGTTTTCTCTTCCTTGCAAGGAGAGGAGAACAACCATGTTATGTGGTTTATATTTACTGTGGTTCCCCGCCTCCATCAGAATGGAGAGGTGGGTAAGAAATATTATTATTATTATTATTATTATTATTATTATTATTATTATTATTATTATTATTTGGGAGGTAGTGACTGTGGCAGCCACCATTTTGCACAAAATAGTGGCTTGGGGTTTTACAGAAAAGTAATGTTGAGCAAATGGAGACTGTAAAGGCCCCATTTAACCACCATGGTTCAGGCATACGTGGAGCATGGCTTGCTAAGTGGATGAGTGGCCCCACAGCTCTCACCGAGATATCCAGGGACTTTCACAGCAGGGCAAAGAGCAGCGGCTCAGTGAGCACCAGCAAAATGTGGTGTGGGTGAGTCCATCCATCCCTAGCTCTTAGTGGCCAAATTCTAGTGGTGGGTGGAGCCAAAGGGGGTTTAGCCAAAGGCAAAGGGATGATGTCATGCCCCCCCTTGAAGACTCCTGCTCTGAAGAGGAACTTGGCTTACTTGATCTCAAGGACTCCTCTACCCCTGAGAATGATTCAGAGGCAGCATTTCAGGAGGAAGTCAGGTGTGCAGCTGAAGAGGAAAGAGGCCCCTCTGGAATGTCCAGCAGAGGCCTCCCTCCTCCACCTCTTCCTTCCCAGGATGGATCAGACTCTGAGCCAGAGATGGTGCAATCACCCAGCCCTCTTAAGTGACGACATATGAAGTCCAGAGATGAGTCCCAGATTCTTAGGAGAAGCATCGGGCTACAGTCAAAGCATTCAGCTCTATGAGGCCTTCTTCATATTTTGTATTTTGTTGGAAAACTTCTTAGTAAGTTGCAGTTGTGAGCTGGGTATTTCCCATCTGGAGCTACATAAAAGGCTGCCAGGCAGACCAAGCCTGTTGTTAGAAACAAGGGCCTTAGTTAGACCTAAGGTTTATCCCGGGATCATCCCTGTTCATGTAAATGACACACAGGATATTCCGGGAGCAGGCAGGGACGACCCCGGGACAATCCCGGGATAAACCTTAGGTCTAGCTAAGGCCAAGGTCTCTATTTGCTCCCAACATCCATCCGTGCTCCTTGATCCTGAACTCCTGGTTTTGTAATGGACTTTGTATATGACTTTGTTCTTGACTTCACCTTTGCTTCACCCTTCTTTGTATATTGTATTCGAAACTTTGCCTGGCGTGGAGTTTGGATGGTCTGACAAACTGCTTTCGGCCTTGTGTCTTATCAGTGTCTGAAAGTACAAACAGCCTTGAAGCGGCTATCTTAATTGGCTACTCTGCTGGCAGGGCTCCCAGTTGGAGTAAGCTGCTTCTTTTGAAAGCACGTGCTGAGTCAGGACAAGTGGGGGCAAAAATACCAGTGTATTTTGGCTTAAGGCACTTACTCCCTATAACTAAGGAGAGGCATTTTAGAATGGGGGAAAACCTGTGCAAAGGCCAGGAAACCAACAAATGATCAGTTGCCTGGGGGGGAAGGGATAGGGCCAGAGAAAGGGGGCACAGCCATCTGGAGAGGCCAAAGTGGCCGGATTGGGCCACAGGCAGGTTTTATTTATTTATTTATTTATTTATTTATTTATTACATTTTTATACCGCCCAATAGCTGAAGCTCTCTGGGCGGTTCACAAAAATTAAAACCATAATAAAACAACCAACAGGTTAAAAACACAAATTTTGACCCTTGGGTTCGAGGTATAAACACTCATCTCAGCAGAGTAGCTCATACAAGTTTTGTTTGTATTAGAGCTCAGCTGAACTTTTTTCTTTCAAATTTTAACGCAAATTACAGTGGAAATGTTCTTGCTCTTTCTACTTGGATCATCTAGTGGTACAGACACCGGATGCTCTCTGCTCCACTCTGCAGATGTAGGATCATTATTTTTTATTGAAAATTTACCAGAGAGGCTGGAATGGAAGGCACCTCCTACTTCTTCCCTAAAGTAGGGATCGCATTACACCAGTCCTTTTACAACTTCATTGGCTGCCAGTCCAGGTCCAGGCCCAATTCAAAGTGCTGGTATTGACATTCAAAGCCCTAAACGGTTTGGGGCCAGGTTATTTGAAGGAACGCCTCCTCCCATATGTACCTGCCCAGACCTTAAGATCATCCACAGGGGCCCTTCTCCGTGAGCCCCTGCCAAAGGAAGTGAGGCAGGTGGCTACTAGGAGGAGGTCTTTCTCCGCTGTGGCACCCTGAGCTTCCCAGAGAGGTCCGCCTGGTGCTACACTGTACTCCTTTCGTTGCCAGCTGAAGACCTTTTTATTCCCTCAGTATTTTAACACTTAATTTTAACTTAAATTTAAATTTTACTGTTCTAACTCTGTATTTTAATCTTATATCAATTTTTGCTGCATGGTTTTATCCTGGTTGTGCTTTTTATATTGTATTTTGTATTTGTGTTTTTAACCTGTTGGTTATTTTATTATGGTTTTAATTTTTGTGAACTGCCCAGAGAGCCTTGGCTATTGAGCAGTATAAAAATGTAATAAATAAATAAATAAATAAATAAATAAATAAAGTCCCCCCCCCCCTGTTTCCATAGTGTTTGGAAACAGGTTGTTTGCTGGATCTTCTTAGTACAGACCGAGAATGCTCTAAACAAACCTAATCCAGTGTCTTGGTACTAAATAGGAGGGAGAATAAAGCATAACATAGGGCCGAACAAAACTTCTAAAACAACGCGCATAGAGGACCTGAGTGTACTAGCTTTTCCTACTCTCCTCAACATTTGGATCAGGATCAGGATGCTCAGGGAAGAGGGGGTTTAAACTTCACCCTTGCTGTTTCCTGCTTCTCAAGTAATTCAGAGAAGCCAGAGAAGTCCTAGATCATGAATCAACAGCTCTTACTGTCTGCTGCTTCAGGGTAGAGGTTTTAACCTCCATTCTCTTGGCCTTGGCTCTTTGCAAAATCCTTTTATTCTTTGACCTCAAACCCACTTATCGGAGCATTCCCTTCTGACCATCTCACCATAATTTCCTGTAATTTTCTTACAGGGGCAGCACAGCACTAACAATAATGTGCTTTGCCCTTTGGGCTAGCCATGCTGTCAAGAAGTTTCTCCAAGGTCTTAAGGATGTTTGTTATGGATCTCAAGCTAAAAGGAATACAAGCTCATTCTTACCTGGATGATACCTTGATCAGAGCACCTTCTCCTGAGGATGTGAAGAGACAGATAGTACTGGCAATAGTATTTCTGTAGACCATGAATTTTTTAGCAATTGAGACTAAAGCAGGATCTACACTACTGCCTTATAACGATTTATAATGGTATTGACAACTATTGAGGCCCATTACACATTCCATATACTGTTTTTAAACTGCTTTCAAAGTGTTAAAACCTGCTTGGTGCAGATCTGGCCTCAGACATCTTCAACCCACTTGCTTCCTATATCACTGAGGGGTGATCATTGACACAGGATGGGAGAAAGTATTTCTGGAGCAAACTAGGTCAGGATCTACATTACTGCTTTAAAATGGTTTTTAACAGTACTGACATGTTGGGGGCCATACACAGTTTTCAAACTGGTTTGAAAGTGTCATGTCCTGCTTGGCCTGGGAATAAGAACAGTACACTCATTCTGGTGATGAGGGCCCTCTCCTTCTATCTCCCAGCTGCTGGAGCAGACATCACCCCAGACTCCTCCACATGGCTCTTCATGCTTACCAACACTCCTCAAAAAAAGATTAGATATTACTGCTCAGTCCCAATCTCATTGATGCTCAGAGCCCTCATTCTGCTTTGAAGACAGAGGCCATAGCTAGACCTAAGGTTTATCCCATGATTGACCTAAGTGCCAAACAGGGCATCCAGCGCTCAGGCAGGGACGAACCCGGGATGATCCTGGGATAAACCTTAGGTCTAGCTATGGCCAGAGTTTCTCTGTTGGAGCTAACCAATTGAGAAAGGGAAGTGTGGAATAATAATAATAATAATAATAATAATAATAATAATAATAATGTGGCTCAGGCACTTTGGTCCTCTCTTGAGACCAATTTCACCATATATTTTCTTGGGCTATGAGCCCCCAGCCCTGCCTGGCATGGATTCACTTCCGGACATTTATCAAAGGGAATCATATCACATCATCGGCAACTTAGCTCTGTCATATTTTTATTTATTTATTTATTTGATCGTTATACTGCCCGATAGCCAAGGCTTTCTGAGCAGTTTACAATTAAACCCATAATATACAAGTCAGAATTTAAAACATAATTTTAAACAATTTTAAAAATATCATATTATTATTATTATTATTTATTTTATTTACAATATTTATATACCACTCCCTATTCAAGAATTTTGGAGTGGTGGGCAAATCAAATAAAAGAATAAAAACAGAATTAAAAAAACCAATTAAAATACATTTTAAAAGAAATAAACATATATATCAGCAAACAGGGTGATGCCAGGTCACCAGCACTTTGGAAACAGGTCATGCTGTTCTTCAGGTGGGTGGTACAGCAGATCCAGTCCATGAAAGCCCTACATATCAGGGAAGAAGACAACTCCCAAGCTGACTGGTTGAGCAGGCAATAATTCAAACCTAGCCACTGGGGTCTCCATGACTTGGCTTATGCTCAGATCGATCTCTGGCATGGGGATCTCTCAACACTTTTCGATGCAATAATCAGGAACCTTTCTCTGGTCTGGAGGCATTGATGCCTGTACCCAGTCCTAGCCAAGGGAGCTTGGGTAAGCCTTCACACCCTATCCATTCCTGTCCAGAAACATAACCAGGATCTGAGCAGAATGTGCACTTACTAGGGGTGTGCACGGACCCCCCGCTCCGCTTCACTTGCAGATCCGCCATTTTTCGGATCGGGCCGCTCCGCCCCGCCCCCGCTCCGCCCACTTCCGCTCCGCTCCGCCCGGAGCTCCGGATCCGGAGCTCCGTTTCCCCCCCCCCATAGGCTTGCATTGAAAGCTAAAAAATTATACAACTTTTTTTCTGTTCAAGTTAGAAACCTCATGTTTGGCACCATGACACCTCATGGGGATATACACACGCACGCCAAGTTTCAAAGCAATCCCATCATCCCCTGATTTTTGGCGAATTTTTGAAAATCGGGCACCCCACACACAACATCCCTGCGAGGTGTGTTAAAAAACACGGGGAAAAGCCCGTTCAGATGAAGAAAGAGAAGTTTCCCAGAATCCCAAGTTACCTGTTTTGCCTATGCCCTCCTCCAACTTTGGGATCATCATGACCGGGAGCTGACTCTGCCCCTCAGCCCTTTGAAAAAGGTATTTTTCCCGCCGATTTTTTAAAAACTTCTAGCCCGCGACCCGTACGATGCAGAAAGTTGAGAGTGGTCTCAAAATGACCCCCATCCACGACTCTCTGTGCACAAGAATTTTCAGAATGATAGCTTAAACCCCCCCCAGTTATCCCCGATTCTTTCCCTCAATGCAATCCTATGGGCGAAAAGCCGAAAACGCAGTTTGAGCCGCGCGGTTGACCCGATTTTCACAAAAATATAGCCCGCGACCCGTACGATGCAGAAAGTTGAGAGTGGTCTCAAAATGACCCCCATCCACGACTCTCTGTGCACAAGAATTTTCAGAATGATAGCTTAACCCCCCCCCCAGTTATCCCCGATTCTTTCCCTCAATGCAATCCTATGGGCGAAAAGCCGAAAACGCAGTTTGAGCCGCACGGTTGACCCGATTTTCACAAAAATATAGCCCGTGACCCGTACGATGCAGAGAGGTGAGAGTGGTCTCAAAATGACCCCCATCCACGACTCTCTGTGCACAAGAATTTTCAGAATGATAGCTTCAAAAACAACGTAGTTATGCGCGATTATTTGCCGCAATGCAATCCTATGGCGAAATGTTTTCAAGATGGCGACCGGAGCGCTCCGCCTGAACTCGGAGCTCCGAAAAATGGCCGCTTCTCTTCGCCTTGCTTCTAGGGGGTCCGCGGTCCGCTCCTACTCCGCCTCTGGGTAAGGCGGAGCAGGCCAATCCGCTACTGCTTCTACGCTCCTAATCGGAGCGGAGCACATCCCTAGCACTTACTATAACAATTGCCAATTTTAAAGACAGCAATCCTATCATCCTTGGCAGAGTGCCCCCAGGACCATAGAAATGTTCAGGTTCGCCCCTTCCATGGTCGGAGACAGTGCTCTGACCTCAGAACAGTGGGTCGGGAGCTGACCCCTGCCCGCTTGCAGCAGGCATACAAAGAACTGCACCAGCTTCCTTCAAGATTGGAAAATTTGACAGAGGAGGAGGAGGAAATGGGGAATTCCAGTGTTCAGAGAGGGCAGGAGAATCCTCTAGCTTCCTTTTTTATTTATTTATTTATTTATTTATTTATTTATTTATTTATTTATTTAAGGATTTTTATGCCGCCATTCAGCCAAAGAAGGCTCTCATGGCGGCTTACAAAAGTATTTCTTGACAGTACCTTCCCACAGGCTTACAATCTAAAAGACATGACATAAAAGGAAAGGGGATTGGGAGGGAGGAGGAGGAGGGGGGAAAGGAAAGCAAATTCAGGCACTACAATCTTAGTTGGAAAGTTCAGCAGTTACAGGTGACAGCAGGAGGGAGGGGGCTCTCAGCTGGAGCTGGACCCAGGCATGGTGGAGAGGTGCCTGGCTGCTGCTTCCTCCCTCACTGGTGGCCTCTGCAGAGACAGTTGGTAGCAGGAGGGAGGGGGCTCTCAGCTGGAGCTGGACCCAGGCACGGTGGAGAGGTGCCTGGCTGCTGCTTCCTCCCTCACTGGTGGCCTCTGCAGAGACAGTTGACAGCAGGAGGGAGGGGGCTCTCAGCTGGAGCTGGACCCAGGCACGGTGGAGAGGTGCCTGGCTGCTGCTTCCTCCCTCACTGGTGGCCTCTGCAGAGACAGTTGACAATTGCTTCCTTCCTTCCCCTTCCAAAGTGTCCTTGCTAGATGGGCTGAAAAGCCCATCTAGCAAAAGTCAGGAAAGATGGAGGACAGGGAGGCGAAAACTGTCTTTGTCACTTCTTCCACCTTCTGGCTTCAGCCCAGCAGAGCATAGGAATCTAGGAAGCCTCTGGGTTTAGCGGCTACTCAGCAACGAGGGCGCAAGCAATAGGATTGCACCATAAATTAACAAAAACACCCTTACTAACAGCTTTGTTGCACAATGTATTTATGTTTTTAGTTAACTATTTTATTGACCATTTAGCCCACTCCATCCCAACAGGCTTGGATAGGAAAAAATGTAAGGGTTCTGGGATGGAGTTCCAGGCATAAAGAATAGCAAAGAACGTAAAGAGAAGCCTTCTTTTAAATGACTGAGGAGGGTAGAGCTGGAGGTCATTCTTTTAGTTTTAGCAGTGAGGCATGGAGAACCTTATCATACAAAATTACAAAACTACAAAAAAAAAAACCTGTATTCAGTTTTTACTCAGAATATTTTCAAGGTAGCAGAAAGTACAGTTTGCACAGAATATCTGCAACTCTTTTAAGCCTCCTTTAGTGGAGCAATTCTGTTCTTTGATCCCAGGAGGAAGAAAGCTGGTTCTTTGGAACAAAGAACTTTCTTTGCTCACCATCTTAAAATAAGAAAGGGTAGGTTGGTAATTTAATCGAAAGGGGGAAAATGACAAAGGAAAGAAAAGTACTTTAATCTCTGTAAAATGTTAATGATAAAGAGTTCTTGTAGTCACCGTTTTACCCTTGTTTGATGCGACTGTTTCAAATCTTCAACCGCATCTAATGGGTGCTTTGCTGCTGAGGCTAGAGCGGAGCTCAAAGTACTACCCAACTTCAGAATTGTTTTCACTGCTGCCAAAAGTTGACTGGTGTCTGGACTTGTTCAGCAGCCAACCCGAAGTGTTCGCTTTACGTGCAGAACAGTGCTGCTGCTTTGACATAATGGTGCAATTATGCGTCCCCATGTCAGTGTAAGCACACCTTTGACCCTTTGGATGGAGATGCTGATGCACATCAGGATACATCACATTATCACGTCTTACCTTATACATATTACGTAGACCCATGCCATGGGTCCGTTGATGCAATAACTACTGTGGACTGTTTTATTCTGTCAAGCGTTCACTCAGGCCCTTTCTACACCTACAGCCCTTTCACAATGGAGCGGGGGGGGGGGGGGGGGGCGACGGCACCAACCTTATACAGAAGGCCTTGCTTAGCACACCCTTCTCAAGCCAAGCACTACCTCTTGAAAAGCCCGAGGAAAGGGTAAAATCAACACAACCTCTCCCCTGTATGTGAGGGAACAAGGTAAAGGCTTTTGGCAAATAGGTTCTATTACTGAGGTACTGAACAGCAGGTATATTTTAGATGTTTTTAAGAGGTGTAATATAGCATGTAATCACTCCAAGCTGACACATGGTTTGTGGTAACAGAACACAAAGTAAAGTTTATTGAGATTTAACAAATCTTTAGTATTTCAATTCAGATCAAACCTGCATATTTTTACATTCAAAATAACAACCCCAAGTCCCTTAAAATTCTCACTCCTCACACCAAACACTCTCACGAAGCACAAGCTAGACTAAAACTCCCAGACTAAAACCAAACCCCCCACCAAACAAACAAAACTAAACCCTCAATCTCCTCAGCCAGCCTATTTATACTCCCCCCTCCCCTCTCTCACCGCATCACCAGCCACACCCACTCAGTCAAACATTCTGCACTCACTAGACATACAAAGGCAGACATATCCAAGGGGCAGAAAGGTGGGTATCGCCACAGATGGGGGGGGGGGGGTTTGAGAGTTTTTCCAGTTTCACAATCAACATTCACGGGGCACACCTGTGTGAAGTTTTCAGCAATGACAGGAGTGCTGTTGCAGGAACACATGTGCCCCATTACGGCAGTTCCGCATGTGTATTGGTAGAAGTGGGAGGGGTTAGGCAGATAGGTACAGGGCACAGGATTTTTTTAAATTACTTGTGAGGGATGTGCAACAGCGCAGATACATAGCAACACATGAGGGGGGAGATAGGAACTCCGTTGAATATGCGCTCCTGTGCAGATATATATATATATATATATATATATATATATATATATATATACCTCAGCAGGAAAACACACCGATACTCATGCACACGTCCCTCACAGCTAATTGGCTGTTCACTGACCCTAGAACTCATGACGAACAGCAACAACCTAGCAAGGGGGGGGGCATATTGCAAACGTTCCTCACAATGGATGTGAGAGAGCCGGAAAAAAGGTGACAAAGGCAGTCAGTGATATGCCGGGAAAACTGAGAGGTGGAAACGAGATCACCACAGGAGCAGGTGAACGTCATGTGGCCTTTAGTGATGACTGCGATACAATTCTGGAATAAACGGCAGTTGTAGACACCCCCTCAGTCTGGCCCCTTTCATGTTGTTTGCTTTTGTTTTGTTTTTATTACTGTAGTTATGGTTTTATTGTAAGCTGCCTTGATGTCGAAAGGCAGGATAGGGATATTTGAAATATACAAATAAATAATTAAATTCACGTTGCCTGTGTCTTGCATGATATTGGCTGTATAAACTCACATGATTTCATTTATGGAAGATAATGGCTACAGAGGGGAACTCTTGTGTGAGAAAAGGTATGGTGGAACTCTATGTATGTTTAGATTAAAAAAAAAAACAGCCATACAACTCCCAGCATTTTCCAGCCACCCATGCTAGTTGGGAAATGCTGGGAGTTGTAGCCTTTTTTGGGGGCCTTGCTAGACCTGCCGGCTTACGCCGGCAGGGAGGCGGGGCCGAGGCGCGCTGAAGTTAGCGCGCCTCCCCCAGGCTACCAGACGGCGGACGCGTAGCGACGTCGCGTTCCTGCCGCCGTCTGCCATTTTTTTTATTATTTTAAAGGGGCCGGGTGCGGCCCGAAGACTGTGGACAAGGTAAGTGGGTTTTTTTTGTTTTTTTTATGGGGGGGGGGGGCGAAGGATCACCGGGTGGGTGGCAGGGTGGGTGGCACGGGGGGAGGCCGGGTGCGATCGCGCCGCGCGCCGCCCGACCTCGGGCAATGCCTGGCATGGGGTGGCATTGCCCGGGCGGCGTGCGGCGGATCGCACCTGGCCTCCCCCCGTGCCACCCACCCTGCCACCCACCCGGTGATCCTTCGCCCCCCCCCGCTGATGTGCTCGGTCCGCGCTGTGCCCGGTCCGCAGCTTTTCGTGGCTCCTCGCGAGTAAGCGAGGAGCCGCGAAAAGCCACGGAACTCTCCACACTTCCCCCAGCCCCGGCCTGAGGCCGGAGCTGGGGAAAAGGCGCGCCATAAGCGACTTCGCTTATGGCGCGTAAGACCAGGCCTCAGCGCGGCCTGTCTCCGGATTCCCCTGTGCGTCATCTGGACGCACAGCAGGGAAGCCGGGACAGAATGCGCGCTAAGGCCTCGTCTAGGAAGGCCCTTGGTCTAAATATGCATATGACTGTGGCCTTAGTTAACTCACTTATGACATGCGATGTTGGTGGAGGATGAAAAAGGAAGTGCTTGACTGAATGAGGCAACAAACACATTCAAACAAACAAACAAATACACAAAACCTTTTTTTCTTTAATAAGGTGGTTGATTATATTCCATGCGCAGTTCTCCTCTTCAAAGGGATATTTTCAGGAATAAAAATGTAACCTGTTAAATACTCAGTGCACCTCTGGTTTAAGCATAAAGAAAGTTGTGTGAGCAGCATGAGGTAGTTGCCTCAGGTTGTAAATTCTGAGAAGCAGGAGCAAGAGGATGGAGGAGAGAGCGGTGTGCCATACAGACTGCCCTTGCCCACGCCCCAAGCCAGCCGGCTGCCTTCTGGTGCAGTGGAGCATGCTGGCCCATCACCAGTGGTGAAGAAATTTCCAACTTCATTTTGGCTTTTGTACCTGGAACAGGAGGAGGCACCATCTTGTTCTTCACTTCAGGTAGCAAAATGTCTTTGACCATTGCTGTGTGTATGTATAAGAAAGCAGCTAGTGCATTCCTATGATATTGATTCTATAATGTACCAACTCAGGGCTGATTTAAATGTTACCATACATGATTGTTATTAGGGCTGTGCACAGACCCCCCCGATCCACTCTGGATCCCAATCCGCAAACTTCCAGATTGGGCCTGCTCCACCCCACGTTGATCTGCCTATGGTCCGCTCCTCTCCGCTGCAGGGCTCTGGATCTGGATCGGAGCTCCGTGTTTCCCCTCCCCCCATAGACTTACATTGAAAATCAATGCCCGGTTTGAACCAAATCCGAGCATCCAGAGCCAGGTAAGGCCCCCCTCCCCCCTTACCTGCCTCCATCGCAGTCCGGTGGCGGCTTCAACTGAAGCCAAGGCCTCAAACAGGAAGACCAGGCCGGAGCTCCAGATCGAGGCAAAGGATCTCCTTGGTCTCGATCTGCAGCTCCCCCAACCCGATCCGTCTCTGCCTTTGTCGGAGGCGAATCAGGCCGCTCCGCTATTGGTTCTAAGAACCGAAGTGCAGCGGAGCACAGCCCTAATTGTTATTGTAAACTCCTTCCATGTGCGGATTGTCACTGTAAATTCCTTCCATGTGTGGGTAATCTATGCAGCCAAAGTAATATCTAAAGGCCTCAAATGTATGGAGCTGCCCTCAAGCCAAGGAGAACTGCTATATTGTATTTCTTCGATTGTAAGGCGCCATCGATTGTAAGACGCAAACTAATTTCAGTACCACCAACAGGGAAAAAAACCTAAGACACATCCGTGATTCTAAGATCCACCCTGTTTTTAGAGATGTTTATATGGGGAAAAAAGTGTGTCTTAGAATTGAAGAAATATGGTATATGCTGTACAGTTATTTGATATTACTATTAGAGCTAAGTATTAGAGGATTCCGTGTAAGAATATAAAAGAATATAAAGATCACACCATATACAGCATCTTGTTCCCTGCAGTGACCAACCAAATATTTCCAAGATGGCCACAGCTAGAACATTAAGTCAAGACCTTCATGTATTCTCCTAGCAAATGGTATTGACACATATTTCCTCTTAATTTAGAGATTCTACATAGCCATCAAGCCTAATAGCCATTGATAACCTTATCCTCCATGAATCTGTCTAATCCCCCATTAAAACCCTCTAAGCTAGTAGCTCATCATCTCTTGACAGTGAATTCCGCAAATGAGTTATGTTGTGTGAAGAAATACTTTCTTTGAACTGTCTTGAATACTGCCAATTCAGATTGATGGAGGACCCCAGTTCCAGTATTATGGAAGAGGGGGAAAAAACCTTTCTATCAATTTACTTAAGAACAGGCATTATTTTACCAGTCTCTAATATGCTCCCAGTCACATTTTTCCTGAACTAAAAATTTCCAAACACATTATCCATTCCTTGTAAGAAATGCACTCCACTCATGATCCCCTTCTGTGTCTTTTCCAGCTGCATGTTATCAATTTCGAGATGAGGCAATTGGAAATGCAAGGGTATCTCAAATTGTTGTTTATTTGTTCAGTCACTTCCGACTCTTCATGACTTCATGGACCAGCCCACGCCAGAGCTTTCTGTCAGCCGTCACCACCCCCAACTCCCCCAAGGTCAAGTCTGTCACCTCCAGAATATCATCCATCCATCTTGCCCTTGGTCGGCCAATCTTCCTTTTGCCTTCCACTTTCCCTAGCATCAGCTTCTTCTACAGGGTATCCTGTCTTCTCATTATGTGGCCAAAGTACTTCAGTTTTGCCTTTAGTATCATTCCCTCAAGTGAGCAGTCTGGTTTTATTTCCTGGAGTATGGCCTGGTTTGATCTTCTTACAGTCCAAGGCACTCTCAGAATTTTCAGATATGGTTGTTTTTTTTAGAACAGTCACACACTGATGTTTTAATATGTGATGCCCATCACAACCCAAAATCTCTTTTCTGGCTAGTCACTGCTAATTCAGACCTCACCAGGAAATATCCAAAATTAGGATTTATTTTTTTAAAAAAATTGCATCACTTTAAACTTAATTATGTTGACCCACACTGGCCATTTTGCCTGTTCACTCAGATTCTTTTGGAACTTTTCTCCATACATTTAGGATTTCATCATATTGAATATTTGGTGTCATTGACAAGCTTAGCCACTTCACTGTTCATTCCTGATTCCAGAACATGTATGAATAAATGAAATACTAGGGATGTGCATGGACCCCCCGATCCTCCTCGTGCCCGATCCGCAAATTGCGGATCAGGACCGCCCCGCCCCACCTTGATCCGCCTAGGGGCCACTCCGCTCCGCTGCAGAGCTCCGGCTCCGAATTGGAGCTCTGCAGTGGCAGGGAGTGGCGCCAGGTAAGGCCCCCTCCCTCCACCCCTTTACCTTTGTCCATCCCGGCCCATCCCAGCTTCACTAGAGCCCATGGCTCAACCAGGAACTGTAGGCCCCAATTGCGGCCTACACTTCCTGGTTGAGCCACAGGCTCTAGTGAAGGTGGCGATGGGCCGTGACGGATACAGGTAAGACCCCCCTCCCCCTTACCTGGCTCTGCCGCCGTCACCGCATGGGCGGCAGCGACAGCGGCAGGGCCAAGTAAACCCCCCTTACCTTTTTTGCAGAGCTCCGGATTGAGGCGAAGGATCTGCCTTCACCTCGATCCACTCCACAACGCTCTGCTGCTCCCTCGATCCTCTTCGCCTCCGCCTTAAGCGGAGGCGAAGCCCCCCGATCCGCTCCTGCTACTCCAGTCAGAGGAGAAATGGAGCACATCCCTATGAAATACCACCAGCTCTAATACAGATCTATAGGGAGCCCCAATGTCCCTAAAGACAGAATAGCAAAAGGCCAAAAAGTGGATCTTGGAGGAACCTCAACCAAATGTGGGGAAAGCAGAGGAAGATTTTCCCACTACGGAAACAGTGGAAGAACGCTGTTTTTCCTTGACACTAGCAACAACAGGTGTTTGAATAGGGTAGGTAAACAGGGAAGGCTGCAAGAACTGTGTTCAGTATTAAAGGTAAGCATGGTTGAGTAACTTCCCAAGGGCTCACACCTTATCAGCTAACAAGAGCCCCTGCCCCCCCCTCAACTTGCTCATCCTCTTTACCATTGCAATCTGCTTGTTCCAACAAACATGCCAGCAACCGAATAGAACTCATGAGAAAGTGTCATAGTTCTGGGTTCTCTGCTTGCAAGCAAGCAGAAATTATGAGAAAGAGGTGGGGTAATAGTTGCAGTGACAGAAGCCTGTTGAGGGTATCTTGCCAATACTGGACACAGATCACAACAGCAGCTGTTGGAAAATGGAGTTCTAAGATGCTACAGGATGGACAAATGGAGGGTAAGAAAATTACCAAGGGTAAGAGAACTAGGAGAAAACCTGCTTAGAAAAGGAATGGGGGGGATGCAATTTCTCAATGACAGAAATGATTGAGAGCATGTCTAGATGAGGGTTTATCCTGGGGATTAACCCGGGATCATCCCTGTGCATCCACATAACACACAAGGGATCCCTGGGGCATCCCTTGTTTAAAAAACACCCTACCTTTAGCGATCAAGCACTTGTGCCTCATTTTTGATTAAAACAAAAACAAATGGCAGGCATGATGTCCTCTTCCTCCCAGGAATTCGTGCACTGTGTGTAGACTGAGGGGGAGGATCTTGCAATCACCATATCATGAGATCCTCCCCCTCCCCTCCCTAGATCTAGACATGCCCTGTGATGCACTGAACTCTGATCACATGAAAGACTCACATAACTGCCTCTCCATGCAACACATCTAAGGGCCTTGCTAGATGGAGGTTTAGCCTGGAGCTCGCTCCGGGCTCGCCCCTGTGCATCCAGATGATGCACAGGGGATCCCGGGGTCAGGCAGGGGTGATACCTCCCTGAGTGTGGGGTAAATTAAACCCCATTTAGCCCGGTTTTTCCCGCAGTCCCGGCCTCAGGTCGGGCGGAGGCTGGGACTGCGGGTGTGTGGACCGTTCCGCCGCTTTTCCCGGCTACCGCACTTATGTGCGAGTAGCCAGGAAAAACAGCGGATGGGCCATAGCGCTCCCACCCCCTTCCCCCAATTCCCCCCCACAACCTCCCCTGGCCTCCAATCCCCCACTGTCCCCACGTCCACGTCTCACACACACCCCATCCCCATCTCCTGTGTTCTGCCACAGCCACCGCCACTGTCCCCAGCCAGCATTTCCTGTTGTCACCATGTCCGGCCTGCAGGACATGGTGACAGCAGGCATCACAGGCTGGACATGGCGACAACAGGAAACGCCGGCTGGGGACAGTGGCAGCAGCAGTGGAACAGAGCGGCTGGGGACATTGGCAGTGCGGCAGCGGCAGGACACAGGAGGTGGGGACAGGGGGATCGCAGGCCAGGGGAGGTCATGGAGGGAGAAATCGGGGGATGGGGACAGGGGGGACCCTATTTTTTTTTTTTAAAAAAAAAACCCTTACCTTTCTGGTGGTGCGCTCCTGCACATACCGCCCCCTTTAACCAAAAAAAAATAAATGGCTTCATCGCGTCTGATGTGTAGATAGGCGCGACAGCCCATGCTAATTGTAGTGCAGCCTCGCCATGCCTGAAGCACCGATTTTCAGGTAGGTCTAGCAAGGCCCTTAGATTTGTTGCTTGTTTGACTTTTTTGTGTGTGAACCATCCCTCAGAAAATGTGGAAGCCATTTTAAGTTTAATAGAAGGAACAGAGTCAGGATGAACAATAAATATTGGCCTAATGAAATGAGAGAATTGCTATGTTCCTACAAAGTATCTTCTGCTACTGACTTTTCATGTCCACCCAGAGTCCATCTGTGCAGGAGAATTGCTGAATTCCCTGAACTTCAGTCTCTCTTGATCTGTTCACAAGCAAAGTCTTCTGCCACACTTTTGCCATAGCTATCGCTGCATTTTGTTTTACATCTGCGATGAATTTCTGCCCCAGTGAGTTTTATAATAAGCTTCACCAGTGATGTATGAAATGTGGAAAGACTCTAACCTTATTTTGTCCAGCTGTTCAAACAAATTAGAAAGGCTACCTCTGATTTCAGAAAATGAAGAGGATGAAAGATGAGAGATTCACATACTGAGAAGCTTTTGGCACACATGAAGCTTTAGTCTTGATCTTGTGCCAGTTTAGGAAGTACATACACTTGTAAACAAAGAGGGAGTTTTGATTTGGGGTGGGATTGCCTCCCTGTGAGTTTTTTTCTGGATAGCCAATTAGATGTATGTCCGTGTTTTAACTTAATTTTTTCCTAATTAAAATTTTTGCAGCAGAAGTCTTGCATTCAACTTTCTGCAGCTGATGCCACATCAGACCAAAGAAGCTCAAAGAATTCCTCTTTCAGAATTTCAGTAAGAAGTGACCTTCTGGATGAATGTGTGAATCAGAATGCAAGTATCCACGGAATTTCACACTTCCCCAAACATTGAAGCACAGTTCTTGGTTCAAACAGGGTATCAAAACCACATTTAAAGTATATATTCTGACATAAAATACATTTCTCAGGAAGGAGACATTTGTTCTTTTCATTTTCTCTCAGACTTGTTTTTGTCTGGGTTTTTTTCCATCCCAAATATGAAGAAATTTGCAAATTTTAGTGTATCCTTATCAAACTGCAATCTGAAACAAAATTCTCATCCATCTACACTAGCAAAATTCAATAGGTACAACTATTCCCAGCATGGCAGAACCATGTTGTACCTGCCTGGCATGTAGTCGCGAAAGATGAGGATCCTGCCAGGAAAAAAAAAAAAAAAAGTGGCAACCCTTATTTAGCACTACAAGCATGGCTGAATACACAAGGAGTCAAAGCCAGAATTTTAAGAGCTAAACATGCAAAGACTGGGGCCTAGATGGACACATCCGTTTCTCCCAAATTCATTTTTTAAAAAAGGAAAAGAAATTCCAGGGTTTTTTTTGTTTGTTTTTTATCCAGGATATGAAGACTTTTACGCATTTTGGTAAATTCTTATAAAAAATGAATGGAAACAAAACTCTCATCCATCCCTAATGATGCCTAGAGCATTTGCTTTGTAAGCACTCTGTGAATATTTAAATAAACAAACAAACAGAGCTCTTGGTCATACAAACCTAGACTGCAAGTGAGGGGGTCATATTTTTGAGTGTACATCATTGTAAATATGAGAGAGAGAGAGAGAGAGAGAGAGAGAGCACAAACCATTAATCCACACATCTCTAGCATTTAGTCTGAAGTGCTACAATCCAGAATTCTGCTATCTCATTCTGCATAATATTAGGATAGCTCTAAACTAGTAGCCATCACCTCATCTGGGAACAAAGCCCTATGATGAGAGACTGAAAGAACTGGGCATGTTTAGCCTGGAGAAGAGAAGGTTGAGGGGAGACATGATAGCACTCTTCAAATACTTAGAAGGTTGTCACACAGAGGAGGGCCAGGATCTCTTCTCCATCATCCCAGAGTGCAGGACATGGAATAACGGGCTCAAGTTACAGGAAGCCAGATTCCGGCTAGACATCAGGAAAAACTTCCTGACTGTTAAAGCAGTAAGACAGTGGAACCAGTTACCTAGGGAGGTTGTGGGCTCTCCCACACTAGAGGCATTCAAGAGGCAGCTGGACAACCATCTGTCAGGTATGCTTTGAGGTGGATTCCTGCATTGAGCAGGGGGTTGGACTCAATGGCCTTGTAGGCCCCTTCCAACGCTACTTTTCTATGATTCTATGATTCTATGATCTTCTCGCAGTGATTCCTGTAAGTGGGGTTGTATGAAGAACTTATTTCTTTTGTCTGTCCTGAATCTACTACTGGCAGCCAGGAGATTCTGGGAGAGCAGGGAAGCACAACTGACCTACGTGGCTCCTGGTTCAAGTCCATCATAGCTGGATATACATGAACAGTCCCTGTGGAGCCCATTCAGTCATTCCTATATGCGAAGTCTTGAGAATATGTAGATGAAGTAACCAGTAAAGTAGAAAAGATGGAACTGGAGAACCATCCATGCAACAATATAACAAAACAAGGTATGTCACCAGATGCTCTAGTGAAGCAGGGTTGGTGAAATTATGTCCTTTTCAAATGCCAGGGGATTTTCTATGAGATATGGAAGTATCAGCGATTTGGAGTACAGGAGCTGTAGATAAGCTTTGGTGATTGCCTGGATTGGAAGAAGCTCTTCAGCACCTCACAGGATCAGACACTCACAGGGAAGGAACAAGGTAAACAAATCAAGCAGGCATTAATGGCTTTTAACAGCTCATTGTCCCTTGTTAAACTCACTGGGCAAGATCAGCATAGATCAGCCTCTGGGTGACAGATAAAAGTTTTTAATGAAAAGCTTAGGAAGGGGGAAAAGATCAGCTTCTACAATATGCTGGCAAGTAAATGATGGAAAGAGCAAGGCTACAGGCTCTGGCATTACAACAAGATATCAGAATTGGGGAGGATTATTTAGAAATGTTGATCTTGGTTGCTAATTGCTGACAATCCATCTTTAGCACAATCTGGAGCTAGAAATAATCAGGATCCTCTAGCTAAGGATGCTCAGTAACTAAAGTTCTTCTTCTTCTCATCATCATCATCATCATCATCATCATCATCATCATCATCATCATCTCTTTCTCGCTCGTAGCAGCTTTTCTAGATGGACATGATGGGCTTTGCCAAGTCATGCTGTTTTTTTACTGATTCAGGAATTTCCTGACCATTGAGCGTGTTTTAAATGTGACTGATTTCTGGATGTTGGTGTGGATATATTTTGGTAGACCCAGTTTCTGAAGGTTTTCTGTATAGTTTTTTGATGTGATGCCAGTGACCGTTGTGACTAATGGAATAATTGTGACCTTTTCCTGTTGTCATAGTTCTTTCATTTCCATGGCCAGTGGTGTATTTCCCCCCTCTTTTCCTCTTCCTTTTCTACAATATTTGTGTCATTAGGTATTGCTATGTCAATGAGGTATGTGTTTTTTTTCCCTTTTTTGTCTATAATCTTTATGTCTCGTTGGTTGCAAGGTATTGTCTTGTCCATATAAATTGTGTGTCCCAGTATATTTTATGATCTGTATTTTCCAAGATTGTTTTGGGTGAGTATGGTATAGGTTGTTTGATGAGGTTGAATTTGATGGTCAGTTGTTGGTGAATTATTTTTGCAGCTGTATTGTGTCTGTGCGTATAGTACATTCCTGGCAGAATTTTGCATCCTCCTGTTACATGGTCTATTTGTTCCTTGGAATTGATGGCATTTCCCACATAACTCTGTTGTTACACTGTTATATTTTATAATGTATTTTTGGTAGTTCTTTGTTGTGGTAACTCAATCCTGTATAGCTATTAGGAATCCTTCTGTTTCTAGAAATAGAAACAGAATTGGCTCACCCTTCCTGAGCCAATCGTAGGATTGTTCTTTGTTCATTTGTGGGTTCTCTACTATGTTGTCGTGCTTCCCATGTAGTGCTTTTTGTGCCCATTTTGCTTTTTTCTCTGCGAGTGTGAGTGGTTGTGTTTAGTCTTCATTTGTCATGCTAGGTTGAGTGAGGTGTAATTTATTTTTTATCTGCTTTTACTGTGGCTTTATATAGGGGGTGTTTTAGTGTGAAAAAATTCTCTGAGTGATTTTATCTGTTTAGCATGAATTGTGTCAGTGTCCAGCAGACCTCTTCCTCCTCCTTTCCTGCTGATTGTTATTCTTTCAGTGCATGAATCGGGATGGCGCATGTGGTGTTTTGTGAGTTCGGTGCAATTGAGTTTATTTCTTCAAGTTCAGTGCGTGACCAGTGTATGATTCCAAATAAGTATGTTAGGATGGGTATTGCATAGGTATTGATGTCATCATCATCATCATCATCATCATCATCATCATCATCATCATCATTTGCTGGATCAGACTAAGAGTCCGTCGAGTACTGTGTCCTGTTCCCCAAAGTGACTAATCAGATTTTCTAAGAATACCACAAGCAGAACATGAAATACTGTCACATGGCACCCTAAAGGGTAACATAGGAAACTCCTTTATACCAAGTCATACCATTTGTCCCTCTGGCTCTGTATTGTCTACACTGGATAGAAGAGGCTCTCCAGGGTTTCAGACTGGAATCTTTCCAACTCTACCTGGGGATGACAGGGATTAAACTTTGGGCCACTTGCCTGCAAAGCATGAGCTCTATTATTTTATTTATTTATTTATTTATTTATTTATTTATTTATTTATTTATTGCACTTATATACTTCTCCCATAGCCAGGGCTCTCTGGGCAGTTTACAGAAATTCTAAAATTAAGATTAAAATGAGTATACAAAATTTAAAATTTCTAAAACATAGAACATACACACATAAAACATTAAAAACCATTTTAAAAAAACCTAAAACATGTGGGTAATTAAGATGTGCTGCCATATGCCTGGGCAAAGAGGGAAGTCTTAACCTGGTGCCGGAAAGATAGCAGCGTTGGCGCCAGGTGAGCCTCATCAGGGAGATCATTCCATAGTCTGGGGGCCACCACCGAAAAGGCCCTGTCCCTCATTGCCACACTCTCAGCCTCTCTCGGAGTAGGCACCCGGAGGAGGACCTTAGATGTTGAACGTAGTGACCGGGTATATTCACGTCGGGAGAGGTGTTCCATCAGGTATTGTGGTCCCAAGCCATGTAAGGCTTTATAGGTCAAAACCAGCACCAGCTCTACCACTGAGTTATGGCCTGTCACATAAAAAACAGCAACAGGAATCAGATTTCTGGTGCAAGAAACTTAACAATCTGCATTTTGACACTACAAAAGACATGAAAGAGGGAAAGAACAGGAGACAAATGTGTGCCATTGTAGTTTCATCTCCCTTAGCTTTCTTTCAGTTTGAGATGAGCAGTAAAGTGTTTAACCAAAAGTTTCAAGATGGTTGGTTCTTCTGAGAAGGGATGTGAATGGGATGAGAAAGGGATGAGAAACTAGTAGCTCTGACACTGTTCAGACGACATTGTAAGCCACAGTGGTTCAACTATGGCCTAATCTACACCAAGCAGGATATTGTGGTATAACAGCAGTATATAAAAGGCAGGAGCCACACTAATGCTTTATAGCAGCATTGAAGTGCACTGACAACCGTTAGGACCCATTGACACATACCATATACCAATTCCATACTGCTTTCATAGTGGTGTATCCTGCTTGGTGTAGATTAGGCCTATGACTTAGCATGTCATGTGAACCATTACTAACCATGGTGGCTACATAAACATGGTTTAAATGTGCTCACTACCCATTTTCTGAAAAAGGGTTAGACGCCTATCCATGGCTTAGTGAGTTCTTTGAACAGGCCCACTATGTAGTGTTCTGGAGGGAGTTCTACACATAGGAAACAGCACAGAGATGTGAATACCTTATGAGGTTTTGGATTTTCTGATTTCCTAGAGTAAATTTATGGCATTAAAAGATACACAATCAAAACATTTATATTCATGGATAAATTATTCTGTCTTTGGGCCTTTTCAGACAAGACACTAAGCCAAGGTTAGGCCACTAACTCCTTTGCAGCAAATGGTTAGTGAGCATCTTTAAACTGTGGTTATGTAACTACCATGGTTAGGAGTAGTTCACACAACACACTAAGCCATAATGTTTAGCTCAAAATATTTAACCACCGTGGCTTAGCATCTCATCTGAACAGGGTCAATATCTAATATACCCCATTTTTATCCGTATGTAGTTTAGTGTGGGCTCTAACTTAAGTGCCATTCATTTCAATGGCTCTCCTCTGAGTCAGACTCACATTGGATTTAACACATTGCTCCCTTGCAGTCACAACAGATCTGGTGGTGCCAGTGGTGGGGTCAATGAAAACCCTAGTAACTCTTGGGCAAAGCAGGGCAAAAGCTGGCAAGCCCAAGGGTGGGGTTAGTATAGTCTTTAAGTTAATTTTATTCCATATAACCATAGACTTTTACAATGGATTGGGGTATACATAATAGAAAAGTTGGGGGCATTTGTATTTTACTAGCTTACAGACCCCTAGTAATTACCTTCCAGGACATGATTTTAACTGGATGGACCACTGAGACATTAGGTAGTTGGAAGCCATACATGCGGGACATTGAAAACAACACCCCGCACTGTCACGTTTACGTGCAGTATAACTTAGGGTGCATTCCTATGCATGTTTATACAGAAAACAGCCAGTTGTAGGGCTTTTTTCTGTCTAAACATGCATCTGATTGCACCCTTAGAGACATAAATGGATTAAATATGAATGAGGAATACTTTAAGTTGAAATAAACTATCCAGAGATTAAATACCTGTGTTTCTTTCTTTCCCCTAAATCATAGGCCCAACGGCCATTAAATTGCACTGAGGCAGCCTGCCTACAAACTCAACTCCATTAGATGATTCAGGCCTGCTCTTTAGTTAACATATGGCCCCCAGTACTGCTCCCTCTGGCACCGTATGTTAGAAGTGCCTCCCTATCCTGCAATAAACATGAATCACACCTTTGAGCATCCTTCTACTAATGTATGGAAAAGATGGCCGTCCTCGGCACACTGTTTGCAATCACTGCAAGTTGTGCTCACCACCCTCCAGTTATTTAAAATCAGGACGTTAAACCTGGAGGCGATTTAGGTGCCCAAGAGACAAGTCCTGATGGCTAAGCATTTCCTGAACAGTCTCACACTTAACACTCTTTTTTTCCTGTAAACATTGGCATAGTTTTGATATGTTTGTTTGTTCCCCAGTTAGTGCATGCTCAACTACATTTGAATTCCTGCCTTTGCCTTCTGAAGCGATGGTTAAAATATCCACAAGAAATAGTCATAAAATGCAGACTAAAATAGTGTTGCTATCAAGGCTTTGAGTCATGAAGAGGGTAAAAATTATATCTTATTTCCTCAACTTATTTTCAGTTTGGAATGAAAAATGACCAGGCTTCAAAACTATGCTTCATTACAGAGTTTCACTAGAAGTCTAGTATTATATGAGGCTCAGACCTGTGTCTAGGCCTGCGCCCTCCAAACTGGTGCCTATGGGTCAACTCTCTTGGTGCCCACCTGGTTCGCTGCCTCTTCTGATTGTCATGTCATTTAAAGTTTTTCTTTTCTTTTCGGAAACAAATTAAATGGGGAGGGTGGCGTGCTGTACCATCCGGAACCAACTTTAATTGGCTGAAAAGATAACAATGTTGGTACCAGGTGAGCTTCATCAGGGAGATCATTCCATAATTGGTGAGCCACCACTGAAAAGGCCCTCTCCCTTGTTGCCATCCTCTGAGCTTCCCTCAGAGTAGGCACCTGGGGGAGGACCTTAGATGTTGAGTATAGTGTGTGGATAGGTTCATGTCATGAGGCGTTCCATCAGGTAATGTGGTCCCAAGCCATTTAAGGCTTTATAGGTTAAAAACAGCACCTTGAATTGGGCTTGGAAACATACAGGCAGCCAATGCAAGCAGGTCAGAGTTGATTTTATATGCTCGAAACTTCTGGTTCCTGTTATCAATCTAGCCACTGCGTTTTGCACAAGTTGCAGTTTCTGAACTGTCTTCAAAGGCAGCCCCACATAGATTGCATTATAGTAATCTATCTTGGAGGTTACCAGAGCATAGACAACTGAATATCCCTGACCAGATAGGGGCATATCTGGGCCACCAACCAAAGTTGGTAGAAGGCACTCCATGCCACCGAGGCCACCTGAGCCTCGACTGACAGAGATTTCATACCCCTAAGCTATGAAAATGTTCCTTCAGGGGGAGTTTAACCCCATTCAGTACAGGTTGAACACCCTCTATCCAGTATACCCACTAACAGCATCTTGTCTGGATTGAGTTTCAGTTTATTAGCTCTCATCCAGTCCATTGTCACAGCCAAGCACCAGTTCAGAACATCCACAGCCTCACCTAATGAAGATGAGGAGAAATAGAGTTGTGTGACATCAGCATACTGATGACAGCATACTCCAAAACTCCAGACAACCGCACCCAGCTGTTTTATGTAGATGTTGAACAGCATGGGGGAACAAGACTGACCCCCTGCGGAACCCCATGCTGGAGAATCCATGGAGCTGAGCAATGTTCCCCAAGCACCACCTTTTGGAGTCGACCTACCAGGTAGGAGCAGAACCACTGCAATGCAGTACCTCCCACTCCCAACTCAGCCAGTCATCTCAGAAGGATACCATGGTTGATGCTTTCGAAAACCGCTGAGAGACTGAGGAGAATCAATAGAGTCACACTCCCCCTGTCTTTCTCCTGACATATAGGGCAACCAAGGCTGTTTCCATGCCAAAACCAGGCCTGAAACTCAACTGAAATGGATCCAGTTAATCAGTCTTATCCGAGAGTGTCTGGAGCTGGGCCGCAACCACTCACTCAAGGACCTTGCCCAGGAATGGAACATTTGCCACTGACCTATAGTTATTAAGATTTACTGGGTCCAGGAAAGATTTCTTCAGGAGTGGTCTCAGTACCGCCTCTTTCAGACAGCCCGGGACCACTCCCTCTCACGGAGAGGCATTAATTACTTCCCTGGGTCAGCTAGCTGTTCCATCCCTGCTAGCTTTTATTAGCCAAGAGGGGCAAGGATCTAATTCAGAGGTGGTGGCACGAACCTGTACGAGCACCTTGTCAATGTCCTCGAGCTGCACCAACTGAAACTCATCCAAGAAAACAGGACAAGGCTGTGCTCTGGATACCTCGCAGATTGATGATTTGATAGTGTCAGCAAGGTGTTGGGTTTTTTGCTGCCCTCACTGCCCCTGAATATACCTTACTTTAGGCACTTACCAGTATTTGATTGCATCCACTAGGAGTTTGTCTCCATCTGCCCTCAAGCCATGTCCTATTTTGTTTCATTGCTCTCAGTTCTGGGGTATACTATGGAACTGTATAAGCTCTACTCAGGAGGGCGCTCAGGAGCAATCATGTCAACCACCCGGGTCATTTCTGCATTCCACAGATCAACCAGGGTTTCAACAGGAGCGCCAGCCCTTTCAGCCCGAAAACTCCCCAGAGCCCTTTGAAAACCATCGAGATCCATTAGTCTCTGGCGTCCCTCTACACCCTTAGGTGTAGAAAGGGCCTAAGTCGCTATGTCTCTTCTAAATTTACCTCTCAGGGCTTAAATCAGGGTAAAATGAGATCATCCAGGGATAGTATCTTGAGCTGCCTAGAGGGAGGGTGGGAAACCACAAGGATAGATAACTAAACATATGTTGGTCACTGTGGGGGCAGCTTTATCTCTGCAACCTTCTACACTTAAGAAATGGCCTACACTACACAATTGTAAGGGCATGGCCATATACATGATTAGACAGAAAAACTATCTACAACTCCCTGTATTATTCCCCAGTCAGTACGGCTGCTTGGGCAATCCTGGAAGTTGTAGGGTTGGTGTCATCAATTGGTGCACCATTCAGATATGGGTACACATGAATGTAGGGCAAAAAAAGCTGTTATAGGCTGACATTTCTGTGAGGTCTTTCTTGGGGGGTGGGGTGAATTTTCTTTTTCTCATCTCCCTAGAAAAATAAGATTTCTATGCAGAATATTCTCCAAAAAATTCTCCAACCATGTGTGTGTGTGTGTGTGTGTGTGTGTGTGTGTGTGTGTGTCACACCCACACAGACCCACTTCCTAGATTGATGATACACCTGAGACATGGTATAGGATGCAAAATGGTAGCCCAAACATAGTTGCTGCCACTGCTGCTGTCACTCACAACAGCAACAGCAGCAATAAACAGCTCAGTAGGAAAGAAAGGAGCTGTGCTACTGCCTCTGCTAATGCTGAGCCCCACCCCTGAGAAACTGTTCAAGGATTCCTCCTCCCTCTCGAGAAATTCAGTGAAATGGATCCCCCAGTTTCTCTGCCCACAAATTAGGTGGAGAATCCAAAGAGTTGATTTGAGCACAGTTCCACCTGTCAGTATCGCCCGCAGGCTTCGAATGCCCTCCCTGATGTTATTATATAGTCACAACTGACAGGTGATACGACATCCGCTCTGTTTCTAGGAAGAATAATGCCATATTTTTTTTAAAGATGCGATGCTGAAGAAGCAGCTGATCAAGACTGCAAGCAGATTGAAACAATTAGCGAGAAGAGGAGCCGTGCAACAACCCATCTAGCCATAGAATTTGACAGGCAGTCTGCAACTGCTTTTTAGGAGCCCCTGAAATGCAGGGGCACATTCTGCTGTTGGAGTTCAGAACACCCCACCTCTAAGTCCAAACCAGAGCTCTCCCCATCAATGCTGAGGGATTTTAAATGAAGCAAAATTGTGAGCATATGTTTTCTCTCTGTTGGGATGCCACTCCTTTTTTCTGTATTAACAAATGATGTCTGATGGTGATCAAACTGCTTCTGTCTCCATAAAGGCAAGTGGTTGCAATGCACATACATTTGTTCAAGATGTTTTCAGCATTAACTAAATCATAACCTCACATCTATCCAGTGACACTGTTCATAAATCACTCTATAAAAAAGAGAAGAAAGCAAATGCCCATATTTCATTTTCGTCCCACGCATTACTAAATGCATTACCAAATCATGAGCTGAGATGGAAAACAACGAAGTCCAAATAAATATTGCAAGGAGACCCATCAAAAAGATGCTGAATTACAGTGGAGCGAGTCCAAATTAGAAGAGTCTTTCTTAGCCTGCAAGATCAATCATTTTACAGTAACATAAAAGGCAAACATCTTCCTCAGCATAACACACTCTGCAGCTCTTAGTCCAAAATTCTGCAGCAAAGGAAGCTCCCCATGAAAGCTGGGAAGTGAAGGCTCTGAAAGGCTGATGTTACCACTACTTTAGTGCAAGATCACCCTCTAGTGGGAATAACGTTATTGCATAAACAGCTGCATGTTCTCTTTTTAGAGCAGTGCTTTCCAAACTTTCTACCTTCAGAAAATTACCATCATTTAGAGTGCTGATGAATAATACTGGCATATCTTAATCTGTGCATATTGCAAAGCGTTCTGACAATGGACGATCGTTCTAGACAACCCAATGAATTCACATGGAGGGCTGTCCAGGTCCACTGAGCCTCCCGGCCATCATCTCGGATGAACTCAGACATGTGCACATTGCAGGGGAAGATTAGCAGCAGTGGGCAAGCTGTTTTTAAGATCATCTACAGGGGCCCTTCTCCGTGAGCCCCTGCCAAAGGAAGTGAGGCAGGTGGCTACTAGGAGGAGGGCTTTCTCCGCTGTGGCACTCCGGCTGTGGAATGAGCTCCCCAGAGAGGTCCGCCTGGCGCCTACACTGTACTGCTTTCGTCGCCAGCTGAAGACCTTTTTTCTCTCTCAGTATTTTAACACTTAATTTTAACTTAAATTTAAATTATACTGTCTTAACTCTGTATTTTAACCTTATATCAATTTTGCTGCGTGGTTTTATCCTGGTTGTGCTTTTTATATTGTATTTTGTATTTGTATTTTTAACTTGTTGGTTGTTTTATGATGGTTTTAATTTTTGTGAACCGCCCAGAGAGCTTCGGCTATTGGGCGGTATAAAAATGTAATAAATAAAATAAAATAATAATAATAATTTTTTTTAAAGCACATTGGCCCACTGTTATGGATCTTATCATAAAAACAAACAAACAAACAAACATAGAAGTTTCCAAGGAACTCCAAGATTACCAGAACATAGTTTGTTTGTTTTTAAATGGTTTTTGAGAAGCCTTGCTCAACCTGGTGTTCTTTAGATGGTGCTGGATTACAACTCCCAATATCCCCCAGGGGAGTTATATTCAATTTATTTGCAGGGCATTAGGTTGGGGAAGGCTGTTTTAGGGTATATCCAGGCAATTAAAAGCGGGCCCCTACTGGGGCCATAGCTAGACCTAAGGTTTATTCCTGGATCATCCAGGGGTCAAACCTGTTCATCTAGGTGACATACAGGGGATCCAGTGCTCAGGCAGGGGTGAACCCTGGATGATCCCAGGATAAACCTTAGGTCTAGCTGTGGCCTGGATGTTACCTTTTATAGGGTAGTATTGCTACAGAAGAAGACATGTGTGTGTGTCCCACACCACGACAATACACTCCCCACCCCTTCAATAGCCCCATCAATTCTTGTAGGGCCCTATAACTGTAGTGGACCTATGGATTAGAATCACTGCCAATATTTCACTGGAAGTTAAATCCAAAGCCAATTTGGCTGTTCTGCCTCTCCAATCACCTGTTCTCTGGGTCCTCCCCCCTCATCTCTTTAATTCCAGGACAGTTGACACTAGCAACATAATTTTTGTTTTATCAGAGGGAGACAGAAGCATGTTCCCCGAAGCTGCTCATCCTTCATCTGATGGCTGAGGCCAGGTTGGTCTTTCCATTGCTTGTGCTCGTCCGAGGAAAGAGGCGTGGGGTGCGTGACTTGATGACAAAGGCATGGGTGACAGATGGTCCTTCCTCTCCCCTCGGCAGCCACTGCAAATTAGTTGAACTGTGCCAACAGTCAAAGTAGATAAATAAATATATTAAAATATATGTATTAAACATTAAAATAATGTGAGTCATTTAATTGCTTCTTCATATGTGCATGACAAGATCATCTTATAATAAACTGCCAAGGGTTCAGGTAAGATAGAAATACAATGGGGGGGATTGTTGTTATTTTCCATCGTGGTTTTGGATGAGATCATTTTTCATGGAATCGTTTTGGCTACAGGGTTTGGCTCTCTGTTCTTCCTGACCATCCCTGGAGAAGCCTCTCATGTGTGTGCTGATTGTATCCCTTTTCAGGATAGAAGCAGTTTTATTAATGAACCTAATGTTGTGTTTTCTGCATAGCTATCCCGTCAATATGCTGGTGAATTTAACGGAAGATTACCCGTTAGCTTTGATGCCACACTTAGCTTCCTGCCTTGCCAAGCATGAACAATGCGAATGCCAAAGGCTGTGAAATGACACTTGCCTTTTCCAGCCATGGAATATGGCAATAACACACCTTGGCAATGCAAGTATTGCCTTTAAAATCCTTCCCATTGGAAGAATGGCAGAGCTCCTGTTGTTTTCATACATGCTTAAAGATTAAGTACTGCTGGGGCTATCATGCATGGGAAATGTTCCATGCGCAAGTGATTTACTTCCAGTTAAACATCAGAAGCTGCCTTTGTTGTTGTTATAATTAGGGATGTGCTCCGCTCCGATTAGGAGCGTAGAAGCAGTAGCGGATTGGCCTGCTCCGCCTTACCCAGAGGCGGAGTAGGAGCGGACCGTGGACCCCCTAGAAGCAAGGCGAAGAGAAGCGACCATTTTTCGGAGCTCCGAGTTCAGGCGGAGCGCTCCGGTCGCCATCTTGAAAACATTTCGCCATAGGATTGCATTGCGGCAAATAATCGCGCATAACTACGTTGTTTTTGAAGCTATCGCTCTGGAAATTCTTGTGCTCAGAGAGTCGTGGATGGGGGTCATTTTGAGACCACTCTCAACTTTCTGCATCGTACGGGTCGCGTGCTATATTTTTTTGAAAATCGGGTCAACCGCGCGGCTCAAACTGCGTTTCGGCTTTTCGCCCATAGGATTGCATTGAGGGAAAGAATCGGGGATAACTGGGGGGGGGGTTAAGCTATCGTTCTGAAAATTCTTGTGCACAGAGAGTCGTGGATGGGGGTCATTTTGAGACTACTCTCAACTTTCTGCGTGCTGTGGTTCACGTGCAATGTTTTTGTGAAAATCGGGTCGGCTCAAACTGCGCGGCTCAAACTGCGTTTTCGGCTTTTCGCCCATAGGATTGCATTGAGGGAAAGAATCGGGGATAACTGGGGGGGGGTTTAAGCTATCATTCTGAAAATTCTTGTGCACAGAGAGTCGTGGATGGGGGTCATTTTGAGACCACTCTCAACTTTCTGCATCGTACGGGTCGCGGGCTAGAAGTTTTTAAAAAATCGGCGGGAAAAATACCTTTTTCAAAGGGCTGAGGGGCAGAGTCAGCTCCCGGTCATGATGATCCCAAAGTTGGAGGAGGGCATAGGCAAAACAGGTAACTTGGGATTCTGGGAAACTTCTCTTTCTTCATCTGAACGGGCTTTTCCCCGTGTTTTTTAACACAGTAGCCCCACCAAATGCACAAACACAACCTGAAATCATATACTAAGCCAAGAATAAGAGATAGAAACACAGCACTGCTACCCACCCTAACCTTGGGGAACAACTGAATCGATGTGGTGCAAGGGGATGAGCTCCCCTAGGGCATCTCATTGTGGACGTGCCCCCACTCTCTCCTGCACTGGAAGGCCATAGAGCCTTCCAAAGAGAGTAAAATGGTGGAGCAATGCCTATCATGAGTTGAAGTGAATGGTCACTTTTCAGTGGTAGAGCAATGCCTGTTATGAGTTGAAGTGAGCGTTTTACTTCTTCTCAGAGCTGTTGGTGGCTGTCAGTGTCTTGAACTGGCAGCTACTTCCCCCTCCCCCAGGCACGTCCCCCTATTGCTGGTAAAAGACAGATATAGCCTTTTTAAAAAAATTCTTCTTGCTGTTTATTGAGCAACACTGCTTCTTTTAATTCCACCCCTCCTTTGTTTATTGATTGATTTATTCCATTTTATATGCATTACTGGCTTATCCTTGGCTCACTTCCTTATGCCCCCAGAAATGCCAGCTGCATGCCTGCCTGCCTTCCCTCCCTCCTCCCCTGCCCACCTCGCAGGGATGTTGTGTGTGGGGTGCCCGATTTTCAAAAATTCGCCAAAAATCAGGGGATGATGGGATTGCTTTGAAACTTGGCATGCGTGTGTATATCCCCATGAGGTGTCATGGTGCCAAACATGAGGTTTCTAACTTGAACAGAAAAAAAGTTGTATAATTTTTTAGCTTTCAATGCAAGCCTATGGGGGGGGGAAACGGAGCTCCGGATCCGGATCCGGAGCTCCGGGCGGAGCGGAGCGGAAGTGGGCGGAGCGGGGGCGGGGCGGAGCGGCCCGATCCGAAAAATGGCGGATCTGCAAGTGAAGCGGAGCGGGGGGTCCGTGCACACCCCTAGTTATAATTATGATCCAAGTACTAAAATCCACGCTGACCCTGTTCAGACAACACACTAAGTATTTTGAGCTAAACGTTATAGCTTAGTGGGTTGTGTGAACTATGACTTAGAGTGTCATGTGAACCATCCTTAACCATGATTTAAACATGGTCAGTAACCATTTACTGCTAAAGGGTTAGCAGCCTAACCACGGCCTAGGCCTTAGCTAGACCTAAGGTTTATCCCTGGATCATCCAGGGGTCAAACCTGTTCATCTAGGTGACACACAGGGGATCCAGTGCTCAGGCAGGGGTGAACCTTGGATGATCCCAGGATTAACCTTAGGTATAGCTGTGGCCTTAGTGTTTCATCTGAACAGTCCCAATATATTGCCTAAATCAGAGTTGGGTCCAATCTTGCCCACTCAGTGGTATGGACTTGCCGCTGTCACCCCATGGGGACCCCATGTATAGTTTAGAACAGGGATGCAGAACTTCAGGCCCAGGACTCAATCTGGCCCTTGGGGATTCTCCAGATGGCTCCACCCCTTAGAATCATAGAATCATAGAATAGCAGAGTTGGAAGGGGCCTACAAGGCCATAGAGTCCAACCCCCTGCTCAATGCAGGAATCCACCCGAAAGCATCCCTGACAGATGCTTGTCCAGCTGCCTCTTGAATGCCTCGAGTGTGGGAGAGCCCACAACCTCCGTAGGTAACTGATTCCATTGTCGTACTGCTCTAACAGTCAGGAAATTTTTCCTGATGTCCAGCTGGAATCTGGCTTCCTTTAACTTCAGCCCGTTATTCCGTGTCCTGCACTCTGGGAGGATCAAGAAGAGATCCTGGCCCTCCTCTGTGTGACAACCTTTTAAGTATTTGAAGAGTGCTCTCATGTCTCCCCTCAATCTTCTCTTCTCCAGGCTAAACATGCCAAGTTCTTTCAGTCAGTTCCTTCTCCTGACTCCACCCCCAGCTGCCAATTTTTTGGTGGATTCCTGGCTTTTGTGAAAGTGCAAGGTGATGCATGTTAGGGGGGGGATCCAACTTCAAGTATAACCTAATGGGATGAGAGCTGGCGGTGATCGAATAAAAAAGAGATCTTGAGGTTGTGGTGGACCGCTCAGTGAAAATGTCCACCCAATGTACAACCACTGTAAAGAAGGCAAACTCCATGTTAGGCATAATATGAAAAGGAATTGAGAATAAAACTGCCAGTATCATACTGCCCTTATACAACTCTATGCTGCGACCGTGCTTAGAATACTGTGTACAGTACTGGTCAGCACACCTAAAGAAGGATATTATAGAGCTGGAAAAAGTGCAGAAAAGGGCAACAAAAATGATCAAGGGGCTGCAGCATCTCCCCTATGAGGGAAGGTTACAACAGCTGGGATTGTTTAGTTTGGGAAAAAGGAGGCTAAGGGGAGACACGATAGAGGTGTACAAAATTGTGCAGGGTGTGGAGAATGTGGATAAGGAGAATTTTTTCTCCTTCTCTCAAAATACTAGAACCCGGGGTCATCCCATGAAAGCTGATTGGTAGGAGATTCAGGACAAATAAAAGGAAGTACTTCTTCACACAGCGCATAGTTAAGTTATGGAATTCACTACCACAAGATGTAGTGATGGCTACTTTCCACCCATTTTAAAGAGGGTCCAGGAAGATGAAAAATACACTGTAATGTACAATATGCCTGAGAAATCACAATGAATGTTTACAACAGCAATCTGTGACCTGATTGCTCTCCAGATGCTTTGGACTACAATTTCCATAATTCCTGACCGTTGGCCATGCTGGCTGGGGTTATAGGATTTGCCCACCCCTGGTTTTCCCCCCCTTACCTGGTTTGTTTTGCTGTACATGCGTATTTAGTATATTTTGAATATTATTGTGATATTGTTGATTTGTACATTGTTAAATATTGTTGTAGTTTTTAATTTTTGTAAACCGGCCAGAGAGCTTCGGCTATTGGGCGGTATAAAAATGAAATGAAATGAAATGTGTGTGTGTGTGTGTGTGTGTGTGTGTGTGCTCAGCACCTTCAAAGTTTGAGGGTTTTTTTAAAGGGAAAATCAACAGACACTGATAACATTTTCTACTTTTTGCAGAAGTGGATGAAATTTGCAGGCCTAGACTCCCCTGCCATTGGCATAGGACTTATTTTTCATGCCCCAGCTATCTCCATCACCACTTCTGAAAGCATTCCAAGTTGTCTTCATTTGTGCAGTGCTCACAACTGGACACATTGTACTCTAAACGAGGTCTGGTTAGTCTGGCATAAAGTGACACAATTGTTTCTCAGGAGTTGAATTCTCTGATTCTATTAACGCCTGTCAATTAAATTAGCTTTCTTTGCAGCAACATCATACCGCTGACTCATGTTCAGCTTAGATTCGGCTACAATTCTGAGATCCTTCTCATTTGTACAACCAAGCCAGGTTTTCCACATCCTATATCTGTGCACTTTATTTTTTATTCTTTGTCAAAATGCTGGACTTTGCATTTGTCTCTGTTGAATTTCATTTTCTTAGTTTCAGCCCAGTTTAACATTCTATTGAGGTTTCTTTGCTTTTTTGTTTTATTTTATTCGTGACTTCTGATGCAGTAGCTATCTCTTCACCCCTGTGTCATTCACAATTTTTATAAGGATTCCCTCCACTCCTTCATCTGTCATTGATAAAAATGTTTAGGAGCAACAAGCCCTAAACATTTTCATTCTTCTTTCTTTTTATTCCCTTCCTTTCTCCTTTTCTTACATCTTCCCTACTAACGTGCAAGCAACTACTGAATTATTACCCTCCTGTGATACCACTAATAAACTTGATGACCTTCATCTTGAAATGAGTAAGATTCTTTGGAGAGTGTTCAAGTTCTTCCTTCAGAGATCAAAGTCATCTCATTTTCTGCCAAATTTAATTCATGGCCAATTTATTCACATTCATTGCCTAACTTACAGGGCACCTGTGTTTTCCTTTAGTATACCTGATTATCTGTCCCTCTCTCAAAATTATCTTTACAGTACATCAGAATGTTATTTTATTAAGCATATTTTGAAACAATCTTGAAATATGTGCAATGCAATGAAGAATTATTATTATTATTTTAGCAATGATATGTTACTGTACCTAACATCCAGGGTCAAACATTTTAATATTTTATGATTTTAGAATACAGTATTTTATATTGTTGGTTTTAATTATAGATTTTACATTTTCTAGCTGCTTGGGAAATCTTTTGGTTAAAAAGTGGGATATATAAGAATGAAGATGGGGAGCAGAGCAAGCCTTAGGGCTCATCGGGCCTTGCTAGACCTAGGAGATAATCCGTCTCGGAGGAGGGGCGATGGCGCGCTACAGCTAGCGTGCACCATCGCCCTTTTCCAGATGTCAACATGTGATGGGGCAAGGGAAAGCCCCGTCGCGTGCTCTGGTTTCCTTAAAGGGCCATGTGCACAGGAGTGCACCACCGAAGAAGGTAAGTGTTCTTTAAAAATAATAAAGGCTTCCCCGCTCCCCCTGATTTCCCCCCCACGATGTCTGATGCCCGCTCGCTCGCCCATCCTTCCCCCATCCACCATGGCTGTCCCTGTCCCCGTTCTTCTCCCCCCCCTCTCCTGCTGGGTTCAGTCTTCCCCCCGGTCCCCATCTCTCCCCCCCCATGATTCCCCTCCGACCCGATGGGCATAGCTCGTGAGTAAGCAAGCAGCGGGGAAAAGCCACGGAAGTCACTAGACTTTCCGCAGCCCCGGCCTCAAGCTGGGGCTGCAGAAAAGCCGGGCCATAAGCGAATCCGCTGCAGGCCCGGGCGCTGGGAGGAGAAACCCTGGGCCCAGCCGAGGTGAGCCCCCTGTGCGCCGGGCACAGCTGCAGGCCTGGGCATTGGGAGGAGGAAGCCTGGGCCCAGCCGAGGCCAGCCCTGTGAGTGCCGTGTGTGGCTGCAGGCCCCTGCACCCGGGGCTCGCCTTGGCTGGGCCCAGGCTTCCTCCCAGTACCCGGGCCTGCAGCATACACTGTTGCAAACAAAACAAAAGCGGAGTTTAAGGCCCTCCTCCAGGCTTCCACCAGGGCTCTCGATGGTCGCTGCTGTGGCGTTGCAGCCCTCCCAGAGCCACTCTAGGATTTGGCTAAAGTGAAGCTGGGGGTGAGGGATGGTGCACGCGTTCCCAGACTCATGGAGCAGCCTTCCCAGAGCCGCCCAGAGGCGGCAGCGGCTGTTTAATGAACAATGTGCAAGAGCTGTGCCAAGCTAGCTACTGGAGAAGTTAAGTCAGAGGCCTCGGCAAATGAGGAGGGGAAGGATCGGGTATACCCACCCCCCTTTCGATGCCTTCCTGCTTTTTTCCCCTTTCAGGAGCTGCCCCGCATGAAGGGGTGAGGAAGGGAAATTATGGGGGAGGAAAAGAAGGCATGGTTGGTGGGTTGGTACTGTGTCCTTCCAGCCACCACCACCCCTGCAAATAATATCTCTCAGCCTCGTCGGGAATGGGAGGAGGCACATAATGTGTAAAATAAAATATAATCTTGAAGCCAAGTTCCTGGATTACAGCAGCTGCCCTCTGCACAATTCTCCTGGAGAGACGAAGGATCTGGGATTTGGGTTGGGACTTACTCCCAAGGAAGCATGCATAGGATGGTGGCTGGTCGGTTGCCTGTCAGGAAAGGCAGAGGATGGGAATGCTTTCCTTCATCCCTCTATTTCCCCCTCCCCCATTTCTTTTCCATCCATCAAAATGTGTATGTGTATGTGGGGTGTGTGTGTGACGATTATTGGAGACAGAGGGATTCTCCCCCCACCCACCCCTTTGAAGGGTACAGGTGGAGGAAGGAGATTGACGAAATTAAAAGTCTATCTCCCTCTGTGTGTTGCCTTTAATTTCATCCTTCCAGTTCAACCGCAGCAGCCAAGGCTTAGTCCTTCTTGCCTATTCTATTTTAAGTGTGTTGCAGTTCTCAAGATCACCTGTTTTTCTGTTTCCAAGCTCCCCTTGTTTGGGATGTTGGGTGTAAATAAGCAGTTCTCGCTCCTCATATGCATAGTAAACAATTATTTTGATCAGTCATTTTGAAATAGAATGTATTATTCAAGTCCCTTGCAACTGACTTGCTTCTATGTAAATATGTGTAAGGTTTGAGCTGCAATGTGGTAGTGACTCAAGATCTATTATAGTTTTAACTGATTTAATGTCTAATAAGTTGTTTGGATAAATAAATGTATTTTGCAGTTATGCTTTTTTGGGGGGAAACTGCTACAAGGTAATACAATTTAAATTTCTACCTTTTGTTAGGTGGTGGAAGAAGCTATAAATCAAGCAGAACTGTAAAACTTACCAATGTAGTTCTGAGTTAAAACTCAATAACAGGAATGAATAACACTGGAGTGTCAAGTTCAGAACATTATGTGTGGGGTATCCTAGAACTCATTGCAGTTCTGCTTCCTACAGTTATATTCTGTGGGTGGACTGAGGCACTGGGCAAAGGAGAAAAGCAAGTTCCTCTTACTGTAAATAGTGCCAGAGTTACTGTTATTTATAGGGGTGTGCACGGACCCCCCCCCCGCTCCGCCCCGCGGGCTGATCCAAAAATTTCGGATCGGCCTGCTCCGCTCCGCCCATACTCCGCTCCTCTTCACCGCGGAGCTCCGGCTCCGAATCGGAGCTCCGCAGTGGAGGGGAGTGGCGCCAGGTAAGGTCGGGAGAGGAGGGCGGGAGGTTTACCGGGCCCTGCCGCCATCACCGCCCGTGCAGCGACGGCGGCAGAGCCCGGTAAGGGACCAAGGGGGAGGGGGACCTTATCTGCCTCCGTCCGCGGTCCGTTGGCATCTTCAATTGAGCCCGCGGTTCAACCAGGAAGTCTGGGTCGCTTGCAGCCCAGACTTCCTGGTAGAACCGCGGGCCCAATTGAAGATGCCGATGGACCGCGGACGGACGCAGGTAAGGCCCCCTCTCCCTTGGTCCCTTACCGGGCTCTGCTGCCATCACCGCATGGGCGACAGCGACAGCGGCAGGGCACGGTAAACCCCACTTACCTTTCCGGCGGAACTCCAGATCGAGGCGAAGGATCCACCTTCACCTCGATCCTCTTCGCCACGCTCAGCCGGCCCCCCAATCCTCTTCGCCTCCGCCTTAAGGGCAGGCGAAGCCCCTCGCTCCGCTTCTAATTCGCCGGTCCGATTAGAAGCGGAGCACATCCCTAGTTATTTATATAGCACCATCATTGTGAATGGTGCTTTACAGAGTCTCTGCCCTGAGGAGTTTACAATCTGATGTGATGCTGGTGACTGATGTGACTAACAGAATAATTGTAACTTTTTCCTGTTGCCATAGTTCTTTAACTTCCATAGCCAGTGGTGATATTTTTCTCTCGTTTGATCTTCCTTTTCTGCAACATTTTTGCCATTAGGTATTGCTATGTCAATGAGGTAGGTGTGTTTTTCTTGGTTGTTTTTTATTGTTATGTCTGGTTGAAGTTGAAACAAGCTAAGAGGTGCTAGCCTTTAATCCATTTTGTTCCATCGCTAATGTTTGCAGGGGAATAGTAGTTTATACTCTTTCTGAATGCTTAGTTGCTGGTTTGTTGTACTAGATTTTTCTGTACTTGTCAACTGCTTCATTTGTTCAATGTTAGCAGTATGCTGATTCCAGTGATTTTAACAATAAGATGTTATGTAGAACAGGTTTGTCTTGTGTGCTGTTAAATCAGACATGTGACCAAGGCCATGTTTGGCTGGGCACGCCCACTTGGGGTCTGGACATGTTGGTGGGCACACCCCCTTGGGGCAGCCATGTTGTCCTCCTTTTTGGTTTCCAAAATATGGTCACCCTAGTGTCATGGGCCCCAACAGTTGTTTGCAGCTCAGTACCACTATAAAGCACCAGTGTGACTCCTGCCTGCTTTCATACTGCTTTCATGTTGGAATATCCTGCTTGGTGTAGATGAGCCCTCAGTCTCCATTCACCTCAGAAAAAGATAAGCATGTAATGTCACCCAGACCCCTCTATGCATCTGTATGGAGTCATTGTGGTATTTATACTAGGGGTGTGATCTGCTCCGATTAGGAGCGTAGAAGCAGTAGCGGATTGGCCTGCTCCGCCTTACCCAGAGGCGGAGTAGGAGCGGACTGCGGACCCCCTAGAAGCAAGGCGAAGAGAAGCGACCATTTTTCGGAGCTCCGAGTTCAGGCGGAGCGCTCCGGTCGCCATCTTGAAAACATTTCGCCATAGGATTGCATTGCGGCAAATAATCGCGCATAACTAGGTTGTTTTTGAAGCTATCGTTCTGGAAATTCTTGTGCTCAGAGAGTCGTGGATGGGGGTCATTTTGAGACCACTCTCACCTCTCTGCGTTGTGTGGGTCGCGTGCTATATTTTTTTGAAAATCGGGTCAACCGCACGGCTCAAACTGCGTTTTCGGCTTTTCGCCCATAGGATTGCATTGAGGGAAAGAATCGGGGATAACTGGGGGGGGGTTTAAGCTATCGTTCTGAAAATTCTTGTGCACAGAGAGTCGTGGATGGGGGTCATTTTGAGACTACTCTCAACTTTCTGCGTCGTACGGGTCGCGCGCTAGAAGTTTTTAAAAAATCGGCGGGAAAAATACCTTTTTCAAAGGGCTGAGGGGCAGAGTCAGCTCCCGGTCATGATGATCCCAAAGTTAGAGGAGGGCATAGGCAAAACAGGTAACTTGGGATTCTGGGAAACTTCTCTTTCTTCATCTGAACAGGCTTTTCCCCGTGTTTTTTAACACAGTAGCCCCACCAAATGCACAAACACAACCTGAAATCATATACTAAGCCAAGAATAAGAGATAGAAACACAGCACTGCTCCCCACCCTAACTTTGGGGAACAACTGAAAAGATGTGGTGCAAGGGGATGAGCTCCCCTAGGGCATCTCATTGTGGACGTGCCCCTACTCTCTCCTGCACTGGAAGGCCATTAGAGCCTTCCAAAGAGAGTAAAACGGTGGAGCAATGCCTATCATGAGTTGAAGTGAATGTTCACTTTTTAGTGGTGGAGCGATGCCTGTTATGAGTTGAAGTGAGCGTTTACTTCTTAATCTCAGAGCTGTTGGTGGCTGTCTTGAGTTGAACTGGCAGCTGCTTCCCCCTCCCCTGGGCACGTCCCCCTATTGCTGGTAAAAGACAGATATAGCCTTTTTAAAAAAAATTCTTCTTGCTGTTTATTGAGCAACACTGCTGCTTTTAATTCCACCCCTCCTTTGTTTATTTATTGATTTATTCCATTTTATATGCATTACTGGCTTATCCTTGGCTCACTTCCTTATGCCCCCAGAAATGCCAGCTGCATGCCTGCCTGCCTTCCCTCCCTCCTCCCCTGCCCACCTCGCAGGGATGTTGTGTGTGTGTGGCTTTGACTCAGGGGAGAAGTCCTTCCTGCGCTCACTTGGAGTTTTGGAAGTTAAAGCCCCACCAAAAAACAGGGGATGATGGGACTGCCTTGAGTCTCGGCGTGCGTATGTATCCCTGGATAAGCTTTCATGGTGGTGAGTTTGAGGGTTTTTTTTAACGTGCAAAATTGACGGAGCTATGGAAAGGGGTGTTGGATTTTCATAAATTCCCCAAAAATCAGGGGATGATGGGACTGCCTTGAGTCTCGGTGTGCGTATGTATCCCTGGATAAGCTTTCATGGTGGCGAGTTTGAGGTTTCTAACGTGCAAATTGACGGAGCTATGGAAAGGGGTGTGAATGGGGTGCCCGATTTTCAAAAATTCCTCAAAAATCAGGGGATGATGGGATTGCTTTGAAACTTGGCGTGCATGTGTATACCCCCATGAGGTGTCATGGTGCCAAACGTGAGGTTTCTAACTTGAACAGAAAAAAAGTTGTATAATTTTTTAGCTTTCAATGCAAGCCTATGGGGGGGGAAACGGAGCTCCGGATCCGGATCCGGAGCTCCGAGCGGAGCGGAGCGGAAGTGGGCGGAGCGGGGGCGGGGCGGAGCGGCCCGATCCGGAAAATGGCAGATCTGCAAGTGAAGCGGAGCGGGGGCTCCGTGCACACCCCTAATTTATACAAATTATATGTGAGATGTGCCAACTTCAACTATGAACAAAATATGGTGGATGTTGGTGTTAAACATATTCTGACATGCTCTTTAAATCTGTCATCATTATGACAAATGCAAGAAAAATGCACACTGGTAAAATTGGTTAGTTTGGCAGACACAAGAGGCAGGGCCATCTTGGGATGGGTTCCCATAGTTTTGTAGCTCTCTTCTGATGGATTCACCCCTTCAGTATAGACCTTTAAGAAGGTCTTGAAAACATCTCTTCACTGAAGCCTTTCTTTTAGAATGTAAATGGCTCGTGTGATTCATATCAGTTTTCCTCTGAGCGTCATAATATTTGTAAATAAATGAATAAAAAATAAAGATGTAACAATTGAAACTCATTGGGTTGAATCCAGACTTGGGCTGTATCTAGACCTAAGGTTTATCCCAGGATCATCCTGAGTTCGTCCCTGCCTGAGCGCTGGATGCCCTGTGTGGCACTTAGATGAACAGGTTTGACCCCAGGACAATCCTGGGATAAACATTAGGTCTAGCTACGGCCTTGGACCCATTGAAGTGAATGGCACTTGTTAATCATGAGCAATTTAAGTCACATTGATTTCAATGTCTACTCAAAGTGTGGTTAAGTTTGGGGTCAGATCTATACCGAGCAGGATATGACACTTTGATAACAGTTTGAAAACTGTATGTGGAGTGAGCCCTGGGCCCCAACAGTTGTCACCACTGTTATAAACCATTTTAAAGCAGTAGTGTAGATCCTGCTTGGATCTAACCTATCACCAGTATCTTTGGGGTATAAAATAATCACCAACATAAAATATTAGAGTGAAAGCCAAGCAATACCAACTCCTGCCAATTGCTCTACCTTAGTATTATCATGCAAGACACAATAGACATTTTAATCAAAGAGTGTGCAACTCTCAGCCACCAAGTAGAATGCTTCCCACCAGGCATATGTTTGGTTCAGCTGTATGTGTCACAAACTTGACACAGCTTGGTAGGTCTCCAGCTGTGCAAACCCACTTTCACTTCTCCCGCACTATGGGCCTGTTCAGAAGACACCTTAAACCCTGCTGGTTAAGGCTTTTGGTTAAGCAGCAGGGTTTAAGGTGTTGCATGCAATGTGTTTTGCTAAACCCTGGTCATTTTCTAACCCCAGTTGGACTGTCTGCAGCAGGGTTAGTGGTTCTAACCATGGCTTAAAGTGTGTACAACAGTATGGCTTGTGGTTAGTGCTAACTCCAGAGAACCACCGTTTCGCTAACCACAGTCCCTGAAGTGTCATCTGAGCAGGGCCAGTGTGAATAGCAACATTACTTCCTCTCAATGGTCTGCTCATGGCTCAAGATGTGAGTAGCTGAGGTGCACAAGGGAAGAGTTCTGTCACCGCTCAAATTGGGGTGTGGAGAATTAAAAAGTCCTTCATCTCAGCTCAGGAGAAAGGGACTGGGGAAATCCATGGATATTTCCCATGCAAGGCACCATTGAAATGAATGGGAGCTGTACACCAGAATGGTTCTGATTCATTTCAGTGGGGTGCAGAAGAATTTATGGATGGCATCTACTCATTGCCCTCAGTGAGATCCAGTAGGTTTAAATCAAGCTTTCCTTCTTGACTGTTTTGTCAATTGAGTCAAATAAATATGATTGGTATTCTGTCCCAGAATAATGGTAAGGTTTTTCAGTGAGAATTGCTAACACCTGTATAATAGCAGTCTCCTATGGCTTGTTGAAACAGTACCCAAAGGAGAGGAATGTAGTTTGAACTTCCTAACTTGATTGATGCTTTGAGGAAGGAACAACATTATTTCGGGGAGCATGATCATGCAGACAGGGGATGGGGTGGGGGGAGAGGAAATGAATCAAAGAGCAATGTAGGTGTCTACATTGCCCTTTGATTCATTTCTTCTTTTTTCAGTTCATGCTACCCAAAAAAATGTTTACAGATATAATATATTACACAGTGCTTTTTTTTTTTAAAAAAAAAAAAAACTAATAATAATGCAGGAGAATATTTCCTCTGTTACTAGAATTTGAAATATACATTTCATCTTTAGCAAGGATATTTGCAAGTTTAAATGAATTTGATCTCCAAAATCAATGCCAAATTTGATCATTCTCTGTTAATAATAAATATCTAGCAGGATTTATTATTGATAATTATTTTTGATCCTTTTTCTGACTCACATGAATTCTGTGGACTTGTAAACTGGTTTTTCACATTGTTGTTGTTTTGCCCTAATCAGTGCTAAGGAACACTTTTATAAATGTGCTAATCCACAGTAATTAATGTGCAGTAGTTAATAACCAATTCATATTAACTATTGCAGATCAGCATATTTACATAAGTGTACATTAGCACTAATATGAATTAGCAGAAGTAGAATGAAATTCTGGGTAAAAAAAATATCTGATTTTGTCAATGATCAGATGACAGAATGAAAGTTAGCTAATGATCTATGAAACACAGGTGGAATGAAATTTAACAAATTTCATACATACCTGTGCAATGGTATAAGTAATTAGTTGACAGCAAACATTTTATAACTATGGATGCAATTGTAACGTGTGGGTGTGGATTTATATCTGATATAGATTCATATTGTTTTTAATATAAATATTCACCTTTATATAAATTGCACATATAGTACAGACTAGTCAATATCAAACACGATATAGATTACACTGTGTACAAGCATCAAGAAAAGAATTTTAACCATATCTAAGGTAGATAAATAACACATGTACTATAAATATCTATAAATATATCTATATGACCATAATAATTGAAATAATAATAATACATTACAGCAGCTTTCCCCAACCCTGGTGCCCTCCAGAAGTGTTGGACTGGAACATGCATAATTCCCATGGCAGTTAAGAAGAGCCATGCTGAATCTAGGCTTGTCACGAGCACCTGACTGGGTCTGGGACCACCCCCCTGCGCCCATGCCCTCACCCCCAGACTCAGTTGTGCACTCCTCTGTGAGTGTGAACACCCCCACCCAATTTTATTTATTTATTTATTTAAAATATTTATATCCCGCCCTATATCACTAAGATCTCAGGGTGGCGTACAGATAAAAACTTACAGTATAAAACAATAAACATACACAGTTAAAAACAAATTAAACCACAATCCAAGTTAAAACAATATATAATTTAAAAGCAATAGATGCAGTTAAAACCATTAAAACAATGTGAGTGAGTTTAACCATCAAAGCCTTTGTTAAAAAGCCATGTTTTTACTTGGCGTCGAAATGAAATCAACGTTGGCGCCAATCGGGCCTCCAAGGGGAGGGCATTCATGAGGCCCCAGGAAACGCTCAGCATCCGCCCACCTGCATCCCCAAATTTCATCCATCTATTCCGGCTGTTGACCAGGAAGCCACGAGCAAGACATGAGTGCAACAGTACCTTCTGCCCATGTTCCCCAGCAACTGGAGTGCATAGGCCTACTGCCTCTGGTACTGGAGATGGCACATAGTTATTAGGACAATTAGCCATTGATAGCCTTCTCCTCTAGGAGTTACAGTACAACATTCTGAAGGGCACCAAGTTGAGGAAAAATAGCTTATAGAATGCTGAATTGGAGTTACATTTTTTTTAATGAAATTCTTGACTTTGGTGTGTGTATGTGAAATTTTGTTTCAGCTTTAGTAAAAATCCATTTTCAGCCTCACAATGCTTTAAATCTGAGGGCTGCTCCAAATAGTGCCAAATTCCTGAACAGATAGTACTTGCATGGCTAGATCTATACTACTGCTTCACAGTGCACTGATCACTGTTGGGGCACAATCCACATTCCATACACTGCTTTCAAAGTGTGATTTCCTGCTTTTTATTCCACATTCATAATGATTTGACACAAGGTGTAGATCTGGCCCAGATAGAAACATACAAACAAATAAACAGACATAAAAAATGAGAACCACATGCAGATTACTATGGGCCTTGCTAGACCTGGTCAAAAATCCAGGGGGGAGGAGGAGAGATCTCACGTTATGAATAATGTGAGATCTCACCCTTATTCACACATGAGCCGCAACGAGCTCTGGAGGAGAGCCATTGCAGCCGCCATTTATTATTATTATTATTATTTACATTTAAAGCGATGACAGCAGTGCAGGAGACAGGAATGGTAAGTGGGTTGTTTTTTTAAAAAAAAAATTCTCCTTCCCCCCATCCGCGATCTCCCTCCCTGGCCCCGTTCTCCTTCCCCCGCCTGCCATGTCTGATCCCCTGCCCCCCCGCCCGCCATGTCCAATCCCCTGCCCACCCCCCCGCCCGCAATGTCTGATCCCCCACCCACATGTCCCCACTGTAGCCCTGATGCCCGCAGCACTCCTGTGGTCCGGTAGCTGGGAAAAGCCGTGGACATGGCTACACGTCTGTGGTCTCGGGCTCATCCCAAGACTGCAGGAAAAAACGGGCCTGAAGCGGTGCCGGTTACCCTGGCCCCAGGGGGGGTTCACCTCTGCCTGAGCCTGGGATACCCTGTGCGTCATCTGGATGCACAGGGGTGAGCCCAGGGCTCACACTGGGCTAAAGCCCTGTCTAGCAAGGCCCTATATGTGATTATTTCACAGGCATCTGGTTCCTTGTGTTCATGGAAAGTGTCATGAATGCTAGCAAGCTGTGGTTTTCTATACAGGAAAGAAAATAGGAGACACCTTTCTCCATGTCTTTGTTTCTTCTGTATCTGAGCACTGAGGCACGGGGTCATGTTCGGTTGGCGGCCTTCACATAAGAGCATGCTTGGTGTAACAAATATGGCATTTGAATTAAGGATAAACTCAGCTTTCTGATTTGAGTGCTGTAGAATTTTCCTCTCACACATATTTATGGTGGCAGCCTCAGAGCACTATGAGATTAGCCAGGTATAACCAGAATTGTCTCTGGACATCCAGAGGAGGAAACAAGTTATTTTTCATTTGTTTCTTGCAATTCACTGGGAGAGGGAATGTATTTATTTTAAAGCATACTAGGTGAGGAGCTTGGCCTGAGGCCACCTCCCTTCACTGTTTGGCTAACTAATTGTCACTTGGCATCCATTTCTTTTCTATCATAAAATACTTCTTTTCTAAAAAGAAGAATGCTATAATGTCTTTCCCCTTTCACATTTCCATGGAGATCACTAGGGAAAATGGGCCTCAACGTGAATTGATCTAGTTAGATCCATCTGGTCTTCAGCAGTTGGAGTGCACAGCCAAAGAAATAGAGGTTATTTGTGCAGGGATGTGAACTGAAATGTTTGTACAGCTCTTAAGCAATGCAATTATACTTGCTGCCAGTCACTGTGGATATGATGCTTGAGGTACCTGCCTATCTCAGGGAACTCAGAGAATTAGGAAATGCTATGGGGCCACAACTTTTGAGGAATGAGCACCTCCTAATTCGGAATATATTTATTCCAGGATAGGCAGTGAAAGCCAGAAGTTTATGAAGCTTTTGGTGGGTTACCATATACGGCCAATAGACTACACTAGATTTGAATGGTTTAGGTTGTCCATGGGCAGAATCTAGAGTATCCATCACTGCCCAAGTGCCAGCAGGACCCACCATTTGCGCAATAGGTATTTAGCGCATAGCAGAAATACTCCTTTCTGGGTCTGGGCAGCGGAGCTCACATAACAGAACTCTGCCAACCTGTCCTGAACTGAAAACCAAGGTTTCATTTCATTTCAAGGATTGATTTATGAAGTGCTAAATCCTTATTGCACAAGCAGCAGGTCCCACTTGTGCAATGGGATTGATGGGAATGCAGCAGGCCTGTTGGATATGACCCATATGCCCTCTTCAACAAAGGACAGTCCTCTATTTGAAGGTCTGCCAGAGGATTGTCCTCTATTTTGAAGGCATATTCCAAATGAAGGGTTGTCCACTCCCAAGTCCATTTTAATGATAATGAACCGTAAAAAGGAAGAGCTGCTCATCAGCAGCACCTGGGCAGCAGACAGAGCAGGCAGCCACACCAGTCTCTTAGGGCGTTACTAGACGGGGCTCTAGCGCGCGTTACCTTCCACAGTCACGTCAAGGCTTCCATCTGGCTAGACATTCACGAGGATCTGCCGTTATCCTGCGGTGAAGCCTCTTTCTCCCGACTTTAAAAAAGTGAGTTCAAGTGCGCCTTTTCCTGCCGTCCCGCGGTAATTTGGAGTACGTGTGGGAGGATGTGAGGTCACTGCGGTCTGCACTGGGCAGGAAAAGGTGTGCTAAGGGGGAGTGGTCAGCGGCTTCGGTCAAGCCGCCTCCGCCATTTGCGCGCAGTCCGCCAGCTGGGGCAGCGCGGCAGAGCGCCTTTTTTATTATTCCCCCAGTGACAGTTTGCGCAGGAACGGAGGAACGGAAAAGTGGCTGGTGACTCCTTGCGGTGGGCAGCTACCGTGGCCGCATAATGGCGGTGCTGTACGCTGCCTGTTAGTGTGGGTACCAGGCTGGCAGAGGGCAGAGCTGTTTGTGGGCTGCTGCCATGGCTACGGCCAGATGTGGGTTGGCTCCTTGGGATGGGGCACAGGGCACAGAGGCGGTCATCGCTGCCGACACCTCAGAGGCATGATGGGAGATGTAGGCACAGAGTGCCCATGCAGACGATTGACCTCGGGTCATATTACACCACGACCCCCATCAGGAAGTGAGCGCATCAATGCCCTCAACAGCACCAGCAGCACTTCAGCTGGCACTGGCACTGCCACCGCCGCCGCCGGGGCCGGCAGCGGCATCGCTGACGGCTGCGCAAGTTTGCGGTCTTTCGGACTTGCGCAAACCGTGCAGCGAGCGAAAAAAAAAGCCGCGGCAATCAGGCCAGTGTGGCTGTGCAACCGTGCTCGCGGCGGCAGCAGCACAACCGGCGCAAACTTCCGCCACAAATCGAAGGCAGGTGTGGATCATGAGGCGTCACGGCTGAACGGGAAAATCCGCTTTCACCGCTCCTCAATGACGGAACACCTGGTAGGTCTAGCAAAGCCCCAAGTCACAGTCTTCCACACTACAGTGAGATGTACTGTATTTCTATTTAAATTAGAATAATAGAATCATAGAATAGCAGAGTTGGAAGGGGCCTACAAGACCATCGAGTCCAACCCCCTGCTCAATGCAGGAATCCACCCTAAAGCATCCCTGACAGATGGCTGTCCAGCTGCTTCTTGAAGGCCTCTAGTGTGGGAGAGCCCACAACCTCCCTAGGTAACTGATTCATTGTTGTACTGCTCTAACAATCAGGGAGTTTTTCCTGATGTCCAGCTGGAATCTGGCTTCCTTTAACTTGAGCCCATTATTCCGTGTCCTGCACTCTGGGAGGATCGAGAAGAGATCCTGGCCCTCCTCTGTGTGACAACCTTTTAAGTATTTGAAGAGTGCTCTCATGTCTCCCCTCAATCTTCTCTTCTCCAGGCTAAACAGGCCAAGTTCTTTCAGTCTCTCTTCATAGGGCTTTGTTTCCAGACCCCTGATCATCCTGGTTGCCCTCTTCTGAGCACGCTGATGCCAGTTATTATTGAATTGGCATCTGTACATATAAGTGACTACCCTAGAAGGATTACAAATTAGGCAGGCCTATCACATAGGATTAACAAATAACATGGACTACAGGCCAAAAGAAGCTATCTGAAACATAAAGAAACACACACACACACACACACACACATTCATTCTAATTCAAGTGTCCTTCATACAGCACTGAGTACATCAGCCATTTCAGCTCGTCTGTCTCTTTACCATTACAGAATAAGCCAAAAGGCAATACAGACAGGCAATTTTGGGTGTGCTAAACCCCTACCATAATGTGGAATGTCAAAGCATGTTTCAAATAACTGAAACCAATTAATGCTGACTCTTTTTAAAGCAGGAAGATTCCATCCAAAACATTAGCAATTAGCAGAGCGCGCAGACAAAGGTCATGGGCTACGGATCATTGGCTGCTCAAATTATTTCAGGTAGTCTGGCTGCTCTCTTAGAGTCTGAATCAGTTCGCACCAGGTTGCCCCATAAAATGTTTTTTGATGGCCATAAAATTGATTCACAGCATGACCGAATACCTTTCAAAACTTTTTTTTTTTAAAAAAAGGGAAACTTGTAGGATTTTCCTCTTTTTCTGTCCACCTGAGAATGTTTTGTTATGTGAATGAATACAAATACATCTAAAGATGTGGTATAGGGCATTTTGCTATCTCTCCTTCCTTCTCTTTGTGTGTCACACTCTTAAACTGTGCTTGCGAGTAGTGTTAGGATATTTGAACCCCTGCCTGTTGCATTAGCTGGCGACCTGCAGTTTCGGGTTATTACTGACTGTTTTACTGAGGCTGATGCATTGTTCTGTGTGTTGTGATGCAGGGCAGGGTGACCACATCATAATCTTTGTTGGCTCCCATGTATGAATAGCCTGCAGGGGCCATTGCTCACCCAGTTCCCAATTGCTGATCTTTGGCTGTGTTTCCATGGATGCATCTGCTGTTTCATTGCCTTTTTCAGATTTTCTGGTTGTGTATTTTCTCCTCCCCTGTTGGGCTGAGCAGATATAGGATATGGAGGCCATTCTGCCAGCATAGTAGTGGTGTATCTCCATCCCCTCCATGTAATTGGGGGTTGAGGATTGCTTTGTAAGGAGTAGCAATACATTTGGATGTTCAGTTACACTGTATAGTACTAGTGACAAGTTCAATATTATTACATTATCATGCACAGCAAGTGTCATCGTAATTGAAGATAGACAAAAATAAACATCATTTATTTAGTAGATTTACATCCTGCTCCATCTCAATATATCTATATATCCATGAAAATAAAGCATAACTCAAGTATATTTCTCTAATTCATATATGTACCCAAAAGATCCATAGCTTCTGATTTTGAATTGTGAGCTTCATGGACTTTGATTTTGGTTTGAAGAAAGCCCTCCCAATATACCCAAATTTTGATGGCAACTCTGTTGCTCACATAAGCAATGTTTTATGCAAGTCAATGTCCAAAAACCTGTCTTAACTAACTTTTATGTAAACATCAAAGAATGCTGCAAAGGAAGGGATCAGTAAGGACAAAGGTCAAAACATGCTTGTATCCATGTAGAGTTTGAGAAAGAGCTTTATTGTCACTCTCCCCACCCCCTTGGGAACTCACGGTTTATATGCCTTCCCATTTTAGGGGGTAGTAGAGCTTGTGAGAAGAGAGATATTTTTAAAAAACCCCAGGAACAGCAGCAGCAATGACTCTACATTGTGTATATCCTCACTCTTTGGTGTGTGCTATCATTGTTTCCCTGATCCATTACTGCTTAGGGATCAGTTGTTCTTATATTAATGAGTCCCTAGATAATCGGGGGCCACATACTGAATGAGACAATATCACATGTAGTAAATCAGAGTTGGCTGAAGGCAAGCAAAACAATTCAGAGTGTACCCAATGCTTTCAGGCACTAGTCACATGGATGATCCCAGTCAGTTGAGGATGATGCAATGAGTGGGATAATATTGCAGCTCTGCATACTGCAGCTAATCAGATTTGATTGTCTAAAAATCTCAGTAAGGGCAAATGAAGCCAATTTAGAAGGGTGGGCAACATTTCTAGAACTAGGGTGGCTAAATGTCCCACTTTACAGATGATTCTCTTCCATTTGAAGAAAGACTTCCATATGAAGAGAGACTGAAAGAACTGGGCCTGTTTAGCCTGGACAAGAGAAGATTGAGGGGAGACATGAGAGCACTCTTCAAATACTTAAAAAGTTGTCACACAGAGGAGGGCCAGGATCTCTTCTCGATCCTCCCAGAGTGCAGGACACAGAATAACAGGCTCAAGTTAAAGGAAGCCCGATTCCAGCTGGACATCAGGAAAAACTTCCTGTCTGTTAGAGCAGTATGACAATGGAATCAGTTACCTAGGGAGGTTGTGGGCTCTCCCACACTAGAGGCCTTCAAGAAGCAGCTGGACAACCATCTGTCAGGGATGCTTTAGGGTGGATTCCTGCATGAGCAGGGGGTTGGACTCGATGGCCTTGTAGGCCCCTTCCAACTCCGCTATTCTATGATTCTATGATTTGAAGAGCTATCAGAACATAGTGCTCTATTTGTAAGTATACTCTGGTTGAAGGGCTATCCAATCCAAGTCTGGGTTAAAGACAAGGATGGGCTTTGAAGTTTGAGATCAACAGTTAGCACCTGAGCAGTCACACAGTCACCTTGTCATAGTCTTTCCCATTATGGTGAGATCTATTATATTTTTATTTTAACTCTTATTATTTTTAAATTCACACTTATACATAAAATTTACATATGGAGATATTATAAAATTGGTGTCCTCTTCTGGCCTCCTTTTTTTGGCGATGCATTTCCTCTTTGGGGGCAATGTGCAAGTAGTGGCCACCCTGTCTAGATCTACCAAGCACTGATGTCCTTTCAATATTATATCAGTAATGTGGGAACCTCTTTTCGATGGTTTACCCCACAGTGTTTCAGAACTGTTTAGAGGCCTGCCCATGTGGTGGAAGATCTTTAAACTTTAGGGTAATGCTGTGGTAGGAACCCATGAAAAAGTGGCTATCGAAGTGACATCTTTTTGAAGCCCCTTTGCAGCAACTGCTGCACACTTCTCTATGCTGCTGAAAATGCTCCTTAAACTCATTCCTCCCCACCCCATTCCATTGTCTCAGCCCTAATTTGGAAATGAAGTATGGGATGTTTATCTGTGCTGGAGATCATAGAATCATAGAATAGCAGAGTTGGGAGGGGCCTACAAGGCCATCGAGTCCAACCCCCTGCTCAATGCAGGAATCCACCCTAAAGCATCCCTGACAGATGGTTGTCCAGCTGCCTCTTGAATGACTCTAGTGTGGGAGAGACCACAACCTCCCTAGGTAACTGATTCCATTGTCGTACTGTTCTAACAGTCAAGACGTTTTTCCTGATGTCCAGCTGGAATCTGGCTTCCCTTAACTTTAGGGTGACCATATGACCGGATTTGCTCGGATTTGCCTGGGGTTTTGTTGGCAAATCCGGGAGGGGGAGGGGAAATCCGGATTCCCCCCCCCCAAAGAGCAGCTCTAATGGGGATTAACAAAAATGCTTATAACTCCGTCATTTTTTAAGATAAAGACATGAAACTTGGCACAATGGTAGCTCTTAGGAATGGCTTTAGCCATACCAAATTTGAAATAGATCTGTTCATCCATTGATTTTTAAGGATTTTTTTTAAAAATTGAGGTTTTAAAATTATTACTTTTAAAATCATCTTTTTTAAAGATAAAGAGATGAAACTTTGCACCATGAAAGGATTTAGGTAGAGGTTTAGCCACACCAAATTTGAAACAGATCCATTCATCCATTGATTTTTTAAGAATTTTTTTTTAAATGAGGATTTAAAATTATTATTTTTAAAACTATCATTTTTAAAGATAAAGAGCTGAAAGTTGGCACCATGATAGCTTTTAGGTAGAGCTTTAGCCATACCAAATTTGAAACAGATCTGGGGCCAGTAGCAAACCCTGTTAACAACAAAAGCAGCTTGCAATGAGTGAAGATGCAGTCAGAAAAGATATTTGAGGGAAGGGGAGAAAGTAACACACAGAGTATAGCAAAAGCTTCAAAGTACAGCAAAACCTACAAAAGTAGGAGTGAGTGAAGTTAATTTCAGATACATTGAATCTCTCACTTGTTCTTTATTTCAGTGATTTTAACATTAAGATGTTATGTAGAACAGATTTGTCTTAAATGTGTGCTATAAAATCAGACATGTGAGCAAGGCTATGTTCGGGTGGGCACGCCCCCTTGGTACTGGACACGCCCCCTTGGGGGCTGACCATGTTGTCCTCCTTTTTGGTTTCCAAAATATGGTCACCCTACTTAACTTGAGCCCATTATTCCGTGTCCTGCACTCTGGGAGGATCAAGAAGAGATCCTGGCCCTCCTCTGTGTGACAAGCTTTTAAGTATTTGAAGAGTGCTACCATGTCTCCCCTCAGTCTTCTCTTCTCCAGGCTAAACATGCCCAGTTCTTTCAGTTTCTCTTCATAGGGCTTTGTTTCCAGACCCCTGATCATCCTGGTTGCCCTCCTCTGAACACTCTCCAGCTTGTCTGCATCCTTCTTGAATTGTGGAGCCCAGAACTGGACGCAATACTCTAGATGAGGCCTAACCAGGGCCAAATAGAGAGGAACCAGTACCTCACATGATTTGGAAGCTATACTTCTATTAATGCATCCCAAAATAGCATTTGCCTTTCTTGCAGCCATATAGCACTGTTGGCTCAGTGCGATCTCCTTTTCACTCCTTCCAAGAATTTTCTCATAGTGTGAGTTAATCCTCTGTAGTATTGAAGACCTGCTCCAGGTAACTCTAGAAAGTCAAGACAAGATGAGGAATCCTGCAGATATTTCATCTTCTTGAGCCACTTGTACTCAGAGAGAAGCTAAGCCTGCTTTTCTTCCCCTTGAGTAACAAGCAACTTTCTTTTCCTCTTCATCTTAAAGCTCTTCTGCTTAAGATGCTGGGTGAGTGTAAGCAAGAAGGGATAATAAATGTAAGGTTCTGAAGCATCCTGCAGAGAACATGTCAAGCAAAGTATAGTGCACAAGGTGCTATCTTCTTTGCAGATAATAAGCAACCTGAAGATATAAGTCATACGTGAAATAACCAAAAAAAAGCACCCGTATAACTGAAAATAAAATAAAAATGAAACTGATGAACAGAACAGGGTACTATATATGGTACATTAAGTGGCTGTAAAGTGGTGCATTGGATAGAGCGGTGGACATTGACCAGGGAAATCTGGGTTAAAATCCACGAGGTTCACTGCATAACCTTAGGATAATCACTGTCACTCAGTTTAACCTACTTCACAGGTTCATCGTGAAGGTAAAAAAAGAAGTAAATTCTCATGCATGCTGCAATGCAATAACTAACAGCTTGTCTACAGCAAGCAAGATATTCCATTATGAAAGCAGTATATAAAAGGCAGGAGCCACACTATTGCTTTATAGCAGTATTGAAGTGCACAGACAACTGTTGGGGCCCATGACACATACCATACACCGCTTTCATGCCACTTTCATAGTGTTATATCCTGCTTGGTGTAGATGTGTCATGGGCCCCAACAATCATCAGTGCACTTCAGTACCACCATAAAGCAGTGTTGTAGATCCTGCAGTGCACTTCAGTACCACCATAAAGCAGTCGTGTGGCTCCTGCCTTTTATATACTGCTTTCATAGTGGAATATCCTGCTTGGTGTAAATGAGCCCTATGTAGACTAATAGACAAATGTTTTATTAACAGAACAAACAATAGCCAAACTGTGTTATTCAGTTGAAGGTTGCTCTGAGATGGGACATATGGTGCACAAGAGGATTACATTATTGGAAAATGGACAAGCATAATAAAAAAAGAAAGAAAATGAAAGCGTCAGACTTGGCAAAGTGGCATGCTGATTAGGAAACTCCAATATGAGAAATGTAAATAAATAGAGCTGGAAATACAATTTATTTCAAAAGACTATCTAAGACTCATCAGGTTCTTTCAATTATTGTAGATGGGGAGTTGAAACTGGCAGAAGCTACAAATGAGATCTGTAAAAAAACTAAAAGGGAAAAACATGTGGGCTGAACTAATTTTTCTCTAGGATAATGTCTTTGGTCTGTCAAAAGAAATAAACAAACAAACTGGGATTATCTGTGACGAGACCACATTGTACCAGCAATGCTGCGTGCAAGAAAATGACCACGGCAACTCCTTAACCATATTAATTATGGCTATAAGAGAGACATGTCAAAGGGATGGTAATGGCAGTGCTTCCACGCAAGCCTCTATCTATTAATTCCAAATTAGACCTGCAATAAATATTTCAACAGCAGCAATGTAGCTGCTCCAGTCATGTGGATACTTGCTATATATATATTTTTCTATGCTCAATTTAACTGAGTACCCTGAAAAGGAGCCTGCTCAAAAGTTATGTTCAATGCATGTATAATTTGTGTACAGTATACACATGATTATTGCTTTGACATACAGGTATTCACTCACATGTTACAAAGATTGTCCATCCATACTACACATAATATGATTCACTCCCAATGCTGTTGGATATTCCCATCAGTGGGAAAAGAATAAACCAGTCTGTCCCCACCTTTTCCAACAATACTGATGATAGTTTGACTGTATTAAATGAAGACTTGCAGGAGTAACGTCCCACTTTCTGAAAATCTTGTTCTTCCTTTATATTTGCATAGATTAATAAGGTTGCAAAAGAAGTCCAGATACAATATCAACTTAAAGCTATGTTATTCTCCTATACCCAGATGCAGAACAGGCTGTCATCCAAAATGGCATTTTGGGAATATTATAATTAGATAATAACAGGCTGTGGTATTCAGAGGAGAGCAACCAGGATGATCAGGGGTCTGGAAACAAAGCCCTATGAAGAGAGACTGAAAGAACTGGGCCTGTTTCGCCTGGAGAAGAGAAGATTGAGGGGAGACATGAGAGCACTCTTCAAATACTTCAAAGGTTGTCACACAGAGGAGGGCCAGGATCTCTTCTCGATCCTCCCACAGCGCAGGACACGGAATAACGGGCTCAAGTTAAAGGAAGCCAGATTCCAGCTGGACATCAGGAAAAACTTCCTGACTATTAGAGCAGTATGACAATGGAATCAGTTACCTAGGGAGGTTGTGGGCTCTCCCACACTAGAGTCATTTAAGAGGCAGCTGGACAACCATCTGTCAGGGATGCTTTAGGGTGGATTCCTGCATTGAGCAGGGGGTTGGACTCGATAGCCTTGTAGGCCCCTTCCAACTCTGCTATTCTATGATTCTATGATTCATGGCTAGACCAGGCCTATATCCCGGGATTGTCCCGGGATCATCCCTGTGCATACAAATGCCACACAGGGGATCCCGGGAGCAGGCAGGCCTCAATCTCTCAGAATTCAGAAATGATGATGATGATGACTTCCTTTTGTTTATGCACCCTTTTAATTGGTTATAAAAGGTGACTTTGACAAAAAGAAAAGCAATCCAGTATTTAGGTAAAAATATGTGCCAAGGAATCAGGCGTTTATTCAGGAATAATTATAGCCCTCTAATAGAAAAAATCCAGAAGAATATGGAAGATTGGACAGTGACTCTGAGTATTTTGCCTATAATAATATTATTGGTTTTAAAATGTACCTTTTAGAGTAACCAGTTTTTTCAAGACTGGTAAAGGAAAGGGAAAGGAAGTGAGAATAAATAGAATAGCAAGTAAGATTACAATCTAGACCCACCAGAAAGCCAGCTAAGGCTTTGTGAACCGCCCAGAGAGCTCCGGCTATTGGGCGGTATAGAAATGTAATAAATAAATAAATAAATAAATAAATAAATAAATAAGGGGCCTGAGGAAGCAGCACAACTGCTATTCCACTGGCGGTGAAAAGACATGGGCCTAATCTACACCAACCACCATTTCACAATGGAGGAGGGATAATTGTCATGTTTCCTGCTTCTGCAGTCATCCCTCATGGGGAACACACAAGGGACGTTTTCCGGGCGTAAAGGACAGTCATTGCAGAGGGATGTGCAGCCTGTGATGGCACTTCTGAAGGTGTATCAGAAGTGGGTGGGACTGGACAGATGGGTACGGGGCATGGATTTTTTTTTTTTTAATAACTCCTCCAAGATGTGCACGAGTGCAAATACACAGAAACACAGGGGGGATAGGTACTTTGTCAAAGATGTGCTTTGTGTTAAAAAAAAAAAAAAAAAAAAACTACACATGGCTGGCACCAAAATATGCCAATAGCTCATCAAAGGCTGTGCTGAAAATGGCAGCCGCCCACTCTCGCAAACATCCAAAACCACTGGACATACCCCTGACAGCGGGCTGACTGTTTTCTGAGCTGGGAGCTCGCACCAAACAGCAAGAGTTTGGGGAAGGGTGGGCACACCAGCCGCAGACTTCAGGATCCTAGTGAGAGAGCTGGAGAAACCGTGGCAAAAGCAGTCTGTGATATTCCTGAATAACTGAGGGGTCATCCCTAGATCACCATGGGAGTAGGTGAACGTCATGTGGTGTGGTAGGGACGATGTGGATATTATTCCAGAACAAACAGCTGGTGTAGATTAGGCCAGACACTGGTGAGACAACGTTTATGCCTCCAGAAACACCACCCACTGGCAGAGCGGGGGCAAATGGGGCATGGGGTGGCCATGTATTCAGCATAGGGATGTTAGATCCATTCCATTTGTTTTTGCCTTTGCCTCATCCATCAGTGCTGGAGCAAGCTGATGGAACTTCTCCATCTAGTTATAGGACAGAGTGCCAACAATACCATTGTTCAATCTGGGCACATGATGAGCCATAAACAAAATATTAACCTTCAAACAATAGAACAAAAATGTCCTGGCTAATCATAGGGGATGGAGAGGTGAGGGAGTGAACTACATGGACAACTGTGAGGTTGTCACACCAAAAATGAACCGAGGAATTAGCGAACTCTTTGGCCCATATTTAGACTGCCACAGCAATAGGGGGGGAAATCCCCAAAAGTGAGATCCTTAATAATGCAGCTGTAAACCACTCCTCAGGCCAAGCTTCAGAGCACCACCTCCCTCGATAATAAATTCCAGACCTATGCAGCATCAGAGTTAACCTGCAAATCTATTGTAAGCTTAACATTTTCACACCAAAAAGAAATCCCATTGTAATGCATAAGGGACTCACGCCAAACCGGCAAACTGGCATGCGTACTCGCCATTACACCCATATGATGGTGAGAAAATCTACACCCATTCATGGTGTCACAAAGACACTGTAAATGGCGCAGACAGGAGCCACCGCTTTGCAAACAAAGTTACGGTAGCCCACAAGCTCCTGCAGATCATGAAGCATCACCCAACAATGCAGAATGAATGCAGTGTCCATCTGGGCTCACCCCATCTCTGGAGCTGCCCCACCAGCAGGGCCACGGCAACGCAACATAATTCTCCTAATGAAATCAAGTGGACTGAAACGTAGTTACCTTTGGTTGGCTTGTCTTCTAGGTATGAACAAGACATATTTTAAATGAATCTTCATAGAAAATATCCAGCCCTCAACAGATGTCCTTGGAGAGCAAAAGTCATGAAACTCTATCTATGTAATATTCTGTGGGATGTGTTGATTTATTGAAAGCATCGCTAATAAGTTGTTCAGCTCTATTTTTCACCCTATAATCTTTGCCTTCACCCCTTCTCAATGACTTTGTCTCAGTCAAAGTATTCCAAGGTCTTAAATTTAATTTGGGACAATAGCCATCTGATGAATTCAGCACATTTAAGCTTGATCAATTGGGAAGAAGTTCCAGAGGTTTTGAATTAGATTCATAATATTTTATGTCCTCATGACTCCTCTATTTTAGTTAAATGGAGGTGATGATATTAATTGAACCAGCCTCATTAGAAAATGAACTGGCCATTATTTGTCACCTTTTTTTTTTAGTTTCTACCTACTTTCCACATATGTGATTAATTGCTTTAAGATTAATACCATAATTAAACTATAAGTGCACATTATATTATGTAGTATAAAAATCCCTCTCTCAGAAGCATGAGACATACATGATTGCAGAACTTGCCTCAGACCTTTGAATCATATATCAAGTAAGAAAATCATGTTGTGCAGGCAGGAATGTTAATAAATGTCCACTGGCAAAGTGCAGTGAAAGGATGAGCAAGATATTTGTATGAATTAAAATAGACCTCAAGGCATTTGAAGATTCTTCACTAAAATGTGCTAATGTATGTGAGGCACTTTGAATACTGGAAGTGCCATAAAATTATAATTGTTATTAGCCTTCATGGAATAAATTGAGGATATTGTTTTTATCAAACTACAAATTTGAGAAATATCTGGGATATTGTGTGTTAATGACTGAAACCCTTTTGTCTTCTCTCAGAATTGCTTAGATATGACTCCCAATTTCATCATGAAATTTCACTTCAGCCCTGTTTCCCCTTACCTCCATCTCCTTGCCCTCCTTCTGTGGCAGGAGGGGACCTGCAGTGCTCAGGCTAATTTCATATAACCCTCAGCCTGATTTCTGCATGTGATCAGTTCAGACTCTAGCAAGATTGATATGTCTCTTCCCTTCTCTTCGTTCATCATAGTATGGGTGTGACACACTTGCAGCCACTGTGGATGAATAGGCATACCAGGATCAATAGTAATTAATATATATATATATATATATATATATATATATATATATATATATAATCCCTCGGAGTGTGGCAATGAGGGACAGGGCCTTTTCGGTGGTGGCCCCCAGACTATGGAACGATCTCTCTGACGAGGCTCACCTGGCGCCAACGCTGCTATCTTTCCGGCGCCAGGTTAAGACTTTCCTCTTTGGCCAGGCATATGGCAGCACATCTTAATCACCCACATGTTTATTTTTAATGGTTTTTAATGCTTCATGTGTGTATGTTCTCTGTTTTAGAATTTTAAATTTTATATCCTTGTTTTTATCTCATTTTAGAATTTCTGTAAACCGCCCAGAGAGCTCTAGCTATGGGGTTGGCATATAAATGTAATATGTGCAGGACACGGAATAACGGGCTCAAGTTACAGGAAGCCAGATTTCAGCTGGACATCAGGAAAAACTTCCTGACTGTTAGAGCAATACGACAATGGAATCAGTTACCTAGGGAGGTTGTGGGCTCTCCTGCACTAGAGGCCTTCAAGAGGCAGCTGGACAACCATCTGTCAGGGATAGTTTAGGGTGGATTCCTGCATTGAGCAGGGGGTTGGACTCGATGGCCTTGTAGGCCCCTTCCAACTCTGCTATTCTATGATTCTATGACTCTATGATATATATAATAAACAAGGAAGGTTAATGTCTGGAGAGTTCCTGAAATGGCAAAGAGACTCCATTTGTAATCAATGGAGAAGAATTTAAGCCTTACCATGTAAGTGGCTCAGTTTATTTTCTGATTCAACATGGATTGAGGGAAAATCTCCCATTGCTACTTTTCAGGTTGGGGGAAAGGAATTTGATTAGGAAACGATCCCTTGAAATGGGTCTCTTGAGTCCCAGTTATTTATCTCATTGTGACCATGAGATGGTTATGTGCCCTCCTGTTTTTCACACAACCCTGTGGTTACCTTTCTTCCACAATGGACTTACCTTGAAGCAATGTCATTTTGACTTCAATGGAGTGACTTTGGAGTAAACAGTCTGAGTATTACAGGCTATCTTTTAATTGGTGGACTTTTGTTACTTCAGCAAGCTACTTTTCACTGTGCTAGATTTCATTTAAAATCTCATTCCCTCCTTAATAAGCAGATTAGCATTTTTATTGGGATAGCAGTAGCAGCTGAGGAAAAAAGGATCCGTCTATATGCCATTATTATTTTTTCCTCAGTGCATGGGCAACCTCCTGCATGGCTTCCTCAGCAAATTTGTATTTTGTCTTGCTAATACCTCTGCTTGAATTATTCAATGTTGTTTTCTATTTATCAGAGCTGTTTATAGCTGCATAGAGAGTTGGCTTCTGTGAGAGACATTAACTACTGGCTGCCATTTTGAAACCCTGCCAGCAACTTTGACAATAGAACACAGGAAGCTGCCTTATCACAACTCAGATCATTGGACCATCTACTTTTAGTCTAAACAGTCTGACAACAGTTCTCCAGGCTTTCAGACAGGAGCCTTTTCCAGCCTTGACTTAATGCCAAAGCAAACAAAATGCTTTACTGCTGAGCTATAACCCTATAGTTAATACTACCAAAACATATGCTGTAGACGTTAGAGAACACCATCAACTTATAAATGAGGAAGACATTGGACCTGTTCAGATGACATGTTAACTCACCGTAGATTGCTCTAAGACTCGATCCCCAGTGAATTAGTGTGTCATGTGGTGAGAGAATTCCCTCCCCATGCTGGGTCCAGTATGCCTGCCTGCTACCCATCTTCTGCGAGATGTTTAACGGACATTCATGGTGATTCCAATGACATGGGATGGGAACCCTGTGGATTTTGGGACTTGACCATGAAAGGCTACCAGAAAGCATCATTGCCACTTCTGATGACATTCTTGCTGCTACTGACTTTTTCCCCCCATTGCATTGCCCTTTTGAAGGCTGGAGAGGCTGAAGCAGCCTGAGTTGCACTGTGGGATAGCTGGCTTATGTGGGTGCTCTGGCGGGAAGCCATGAAGTTATCCATGGGGCAGTAAGGGGTAAGTAAACCATGGTGCTCCACAGGAGAAACTTAGAAATGTTTTAAATATTTATTTATTAATTAATTACATTTCTATACCGCCCAATAGCCAATGCTCTCTGGGCAGTTCACAAAAATTAAAAACATTCAAAGTATAAAACAACAGTATAAAACCATAATATACAATACAATATAAAAGCTCAACCAGATAAAAACAGCAGCAATGCAAAATTACAAATTTAAAACACCAAATTAAAATTTATTTATAGACTATTAAAATGCTGGGAGAATAAGAAGGTTTTCACCTAAGGAGAAGACAGGATACCCTGGAGAAGAGGCTGATGCTAGGGAAAGTGGAAGGCAAAAGGAAGAGGGGCCGACCAAGGGCAAGATGGATGGATGATATTCTGGAGGTGACAGACTGTCGCTAGTGGTGGCGACAGCCGACAGAAAGCTCTGGCGTGGGCTGGTCCATGAAGTCACGAAGAGTCAGAAGCGACTGAACGAATAAACAACAACTAATAAAAGCATATAATGTAGGTGCCAAGTGAACCTCCTTAGGGAGCTCATTCCACAGCCGGGGTGCCACAGCAGAGAAGGCCCTCCTGGTAGCCACCTGCCTCACTTCCTTTGGCAGGGGCTCGCAGAGAAGGACCCCTGAGGATGTCCTTAGGGTCTGGGCAGGTACATACGGGAGGAGGCGTTTTTTCAGATAGCCTGGCCCCAAGCCGTTTAGGGCTTTAAATGTTAATACCAGCACTTTGAATCGGGCCCGGACCTGGACTGGCAGCCAATGAAGCTGGAAAAGGACTGGCGTGATGTGGTCTCGTCGGCCAGTCCCTGTTAGTAAGCGGGCTGACCTGTTTTGTACCAGTTGAAGTTTCCGGACCGTTTTCAAAGGCAGCCCCACGTATAACGCATTGCAGTAATCCAAACGAGAGGTTATCAGAGCATGGATAACTGTAGCTAAGCTATCTCTGTCCAGATAAGGGCGCAGTTGGTATATCAGCCTAAGCTGATAAAAGATGCTCTTTGCCACTGAGTTCAACTAAACACACAACTAAATAAATAAATCAGAATAGAACCTCAAACTGAACCATCATAAGTGTGATTATGTGTGGCAGTGATATGGTTGCCTTTGAGCACACCTACAAGTGGAACACCATTCCATATGGTAACATTTTTCTGTCTAGCATATGCAGAACTGCTCCAAGACATATTGTTAGTCTAGCTCACACATACTCACACACCCATCAAAGAATTTCTTTTCTAGACTATTCAGGTCTTGTTTCACATTAATAGCTTAACAAATGGAAGGTTGCTTGTACTGTTTTGTGCCTATCTACCTGGGCTTATGAGCTCTGATCATTAAAACTCTTTTTATCTAAAACTATTCTCACTCAAGTTTGGACATCAATGTAACATTGGTGCATATATGAGGTAGAGACACATACAGAGTAGGGCTGTGCATGGACCCCCCGCTCTGCCCCGCTCCCAATCCGCATATTGCAGATTGGGCCCGCTCCATCCCGCCTTGATCCACCTAGGGTCCGCTCCGCTCTGCTGCGGAGCTCCAGCTCTGAATTGGAGCTCCACAGCGGCGGGTGGTAGGGCCAGGTAAGGCCCCCCTCCCCCTTACCTGCTTCCGTGCCGGCCCGCTCAACCAGGAACTGTAGGCCCCGCTTGCGGCCTACACTTCCGGGTTGAGCCCTGGGCTTTAGAGAAGCCGGCGACGGGCCGCAACGGATGCAGGTAAGACCCCCCTCCTGCTTGCCCCCTTACCTGGCTCTGCCACCATCACCGCACAGGCAGCAGCGGTGGCAGGGCCAGGTAACCCCCCCTCCTTCCTCCCCCTTACCTGCATCTGTCCGCGGTCCCGCGGCTGACGGATGCAGGTAAGAGCCCCCTCCCCCTTGCCCCCTTACCTGGCTCTGCCGCTGTCGCTGCACGGGCGGCGGCGGCAGTGGCAGGGCCAAGTAAACTCCCCTTACCTCTTTTGCGGACTTCTGGATCGAGGCGAAGGATCCGCCTTCACCTAGATCCACTCCGTGATGCTCCGCTGCTCCCCCGATCCTCTTCGCCTCCGCCTTAAGGGGAGGCGAAGCACCTCATCCGCTTCTGCTTCTTTGGTCCAAGGAGAAGCGGAGCACAGCCCTAATACAGAGCTCCCCAGAGGTTAAATTATTTAACACAGCTTGTGAAGCTCAGCATGGTTGTAATTGACATCTTTGATTAACAAGCAATTCATTATGAAAACACATCTTAAGTTAGATGTATGCCATGCCAGCTCATATTCTTCTCGTGGTATTAGGGTTAACAAGAAGCAAGTCTTGTCTAAACTGTAGCTTTATATTTTGCCTTAAAAAAAAAAAACACCTGTAGCAACTGTTTCCAACTTAATGCATGTCTATATTCTAGAGAGTGAAAAATACATATTTTTAAGAGTGGAAACAGATGTTTTGCCTATCAAAAACATGCCACCAAAAATGCCATCCCCATGGTGAGTTTATCCTCCTTAATATTCTGTAATCCATCTCCCTCCCTGTATTATTCCATGGTGAGTTTTCCAACCCACACTGTGATATTCCATAGTGAGTTCGTTCTCTCCCCTGCATGGGTGAGTTCATGGTTGAGTTCTTCCTCCCCCTTGTAACATTCTATTATGAGTTCTGCTTCTCTCTTCCATAACATTTGCTGGTGAATTTTCCCCTTCTGCCAGTACTCTTGCCATATGATACGGCATCATTTTAATGTGAAGTTCTTTCTGTCCCAATTTATTTATTTATTTATTTATTACATTTATTACATTTTTATACCACCCAACAGCTGAAGCTCTCTGGGCAGTTCACAAATAATGAAGAAATCTGTGAATTTTGGGAAATGCTCATCAAAACCAAACTGAAATATAATTCTGACTCATCTCTACCAGCCAAATTCAGTAGGCAGAGCCATTCTCAGCATAGAGAGGAGTATAATGTTCCTGCCTGCCGTACATCTGTGAAAGATGGGGTGTCAGGAAAAAAAGAGGTGGCAACCTGAATTCAACCCTAACGTGGTTGAACACACAAGGGATCAAACCCAGACTTTTATGAGCTAGGCACTCAAAGCCTTAGGCCTTGATGAATGAATCTGACAGTTTCAGTTCTCCCACATCCAATTAGTTTTCTTTTTTCCCAAATCATAAGTTCTTTCTGTCCTGAATATGTAAGCAATTTTTGGTAAAATCTTATAAAAAACAAAACCTGGAATGAAATTATCACCAATTGCTACTCAGAATACATAAGAACATCAGAAGTGCCCTGATGCTGGAGGGTCCATCTAGTCCAGCACTCGGTTCACACAGTGGCCAACCAGCCGTCGGCCAGGGACCAACAAGCAGGACGTGGTGCAACAGCACCCTCCCACCCATGTTCCCCAGCAACTGGGGCACACAGGCTTACTGCCTCGAATACTGGAGATAGCACACAACCATCATTGCTAGTAGCCATTGGTAGCCTTTGCCTCCAAGAATTTATCCAACCCCCTTTTAAAGCCATCCAAATTAGTGGCCATCACTACATCTTGTGGTAGTGAGTTCCATAATTTAACTATGCGCTGTCTGAAGAAATATTTCATTTTATTTGTCCTGGATTTCCCACCAATCAGCTTCATGAGATGTCCCCTGGTTCTAGTGTTTTGAAAGAGGGAGAAAAATGTCTCCCTGTCCACATTCTCCATACCATGCATAATTTTGTACACCTCTATCATGCCCCTCTCAGCCTCCTCTTTCCCAAGCTAAACAATCCCAGTTGATGTAACTTTCCCTCATAGGGGAGATGCTCCAGCCCCTTAATCATTTTAGTTGCCCTTTTCTGCACTTTTTCCAGCTCTAAAATGGTCCAGCTCTGACAATTCTGTAGAGGTAAAAAAAGCCGGGGGCATTCTGATGAGCAGGGAAGTGATGGAGAAGAAGAGTGTCCAGGAAATCTGGATGAAAGTTTACAACTAGTCTTGGGTGGAGTTGTATTCCCCCAAAAGTCCAAGGCAGGATCTACACTACTGCTTATAACTAGGGATGTGCTCCGCTCCGATTAGGAGCGTAGAAGCAGTAGCGGATTGGCCTGCTCCGCCTTACCCAGAGGCGGAGTAGGAGCGGACCGCGGACCCCCTAGAAGCAAGGCGAAGAGAAGCGACCATTTTTCGGAGCTCCGAGTTCAGTCGGAGCGCTCCGGTCGCCATCTTGAAAACATTTCGCCATAGGATTGCATTGCGGCAAATAATCGCGCATAACTACGTTGTTTTTGAAGCTATCGTTCTGGAAATTCTTGTGCACAGAGAGTCGTGGATGGGGGTCATTTTGAGACCACTCTCACCTCTCTGCGTGCTGTGGTTCACGTGCAATATTTTTTTAAAAATCGGGTCAACCGCGGGGCTCAAACTGCGTTTCGGCTTTTCGCCCATAGGATTGCATTGAGGGAAAGAATCGGGGATAACTGGGGGGGGGTTTAAGCTATCGTTCTGAAAATTCTTGTGCACAGAGAGTCGTGGATGGGGGTCATTTTGAGACCACTCTCAACTTTCTGCATCGTACGGGTCGCGGGCTAGAAGTTTTTTAAAAATAGGGTCAACCGCGGGGCTCCGTTTCGGCTTTTCGCCCATAGGATTGCATTGAGGGAAAGAATCGGGGATAACTGGGGGGGGGGTTTAAGCTATCGTTCTGAAAATTCTTGTGCACAGAGAGTCGTGGATGGGGGTCATTTTGAGACCACTCTCAACTTTCTGCATCGTACGGGTCGCGGGCTAGAAGTTTTTTAAAAATCGGCGGGAAAAATACCTTTTTCAAAGGGCTGAGGGGCAGAGTCAGCTCCCGGTCATGATGATCCCAAAGTTGGAGGAGGGCATAGGCAAAACAGGTAACTTGGGATTCTGGGAAACTTCTCTTTCTTCATCTGAACGGGCTTTTCCCCGTGTTTTTTAACACAGTAGCCCCACCAAATGCACAAACACAACCTGAAATCATATACTAAGCCAAGAATAAGAGATAGAAAACACAGCACTGCTCCCCACCCTAACCTTGGTGAACAACTGAATCGATGTGGTGCAAGGGGATGAGCTCCCCTAGGGCATCTCATCGTGGACGTGCCCCCACTCTCTCCTGCACTGGAAGGCCATAGAGCCTTCCAAAGAGAGTAAAACGGTGGAGCAATGCCTATCATGAGTTGAAGTGAATGGTCACTTTTCAGTGGTGGAGCAATGCCTGTTATGAGTTGAAGTGAGCGTTTTACTTCTTCTCAGAGCTGTTGGTGGCTGTCTTGAACTGGCAGCTACTTCCCCCTCCCCCGGGCACGTCCCCCTATTGCTGGTAAAAGACAGATATAGCCTTTTTTTTTTAATTCTTCTTGCTGTTTATTGAGCAACACTGCTGCTTTTAATTCCACCCCTCCTTTGTTTATTGATTGATTTATTCCATTTTCTATGCATTACTGGCTTATCCTTGGCTCCCTTCCTTATGCCCCCAGAAATGCCAGCTGCATGCCTGCCTGCCTTCCCTCCCTCCTCCCCTGCCCACCTCGCAGGGATGTTGTGTGTGGGGTGCCCGATTTTCAAAAATTCGCCAAAAATCAGGGGATGATGGGATTGCCTTGAAACTTGGCGTGTGTGTGTATACGCCCATGAGGTGTCATGGTGCCAAACGTGAGGTTTCTAACTTCAACGGAAAAAAAGTTGTTTACTTTTTTAGCTTTCAATGCAACCCTATGGGGGGGCAAAAACGGAGCTCCGGATCCGGATCCGGAGCTCCGAGCGGAGCGGAGCGGAAGTGGGCGGAGCGGGGGCGGGGCGGAGCGACCCGCTCCGAAAAATGGCGGATCTGCAAGTGAAGCGGAGCGGGGGGTCCGTGCACACCCCTACTTATAACGGTTTATAATGGTTATGACAACTGTTCAGGCCCAGGACACATTACATATACTGTTTTCATACCGTTTTTAAAGTGTTATATCCTGCTTGGTGTAGATCAGCCCCAAGTGGGAGTAGTGTTGCAGTGAAAATCCACCTGAGTTCATTAGGGCAGCTGACATCCCCACATCTGGCCCTCCTGGGCACAGGCAGACACTCGCAGCACCAGGGACAGGCCCACACCCAACTGCTCTTGAGGCTTTGAGAGCAGTCAGGTGGAGTTTTGCCTTTTCCCCTGCTGCATTAATGCCATTAACACAACAAGACAAAACAGCATTTCCCCCAAGGCTGGGGAAATCATGTAAACTCACAGCTGTTGAACCTCAGGTATTTACCAATCACCGCCTGGTGCCTTTCAATGCTCACCGTTCCTCGCCATGTGAAGATGCCTGCATTCCTGCCATTAATGTGACCAAATTAAACCAATCAACCTATTAATACTCCCTGTCTGTCTTGCAGTATGAAGAAGGCGAAAAAACTCACAACCAATCACAGATTGTGAACAAAAAACTCCTACTTGGCTTCCATTAAAGGACAACCAGCAAGCCCACGCTGCCTGCAGGGAAGGGAGGGAGGGAGACGCATTACAAAGGCGAGGCGGGGAGGCGCATGAGCCCTTAATAGGCTCCTAGATCCTCCCCGAGTCACTTGGGCCCCAGAGGAGTCTGCCAATCAGCGGCCTCCACGCCTCGTTCCACGCACCCCCCCACAACAGCACCACCTCACCCAAGCTATGCTGGGTGAGGATTTAGGGTGTTTGTGTGTGCATTGTTTGAATTGTATTAATCAGTTATAGATAGTTAACTTGCAGCCAAAAACTTCCTAAATACTGGAACAATCATCAGAAAAGGCCAGTTCTATAACAGGGCTTTGGTTTTGGTCAATTAAGCATGTAATATTGTTGCAACGTGGCAAAGACACTTTCTGATTGCAGGACGTACATATTTCCAGAAAAACAAAACCTATGGTGATATGGAAAGAAGCATGATTACTGATATTAAAAGCATACAAGCACTGTTCTGTTGTTATTGCTGTCAACTGTAGAGTGCAGAGCACAGGCTTCATAGTGGAGTTAATTACCATTATGCTAATTAAACACACACACGCACACACAGCAGAATATTTGGTATTCTATGAGGCTCTTAAAATAAAGTCTAATGAAATTAACCTGTTACTTTTGATCTGGTTTTGCACCAGGGCCCACTTGCTCTCTCAATTAATTGTTTTTTCGGTGTACAAAGGTATTGTGGCTCAGCAATTCATTTAGTTTTTAATAGGATGCTCTAATCCAGGAATGGCCCGCTGGTGGGCCCGTGGACCAGATCCAACTCACAAAGCAATTTTATCTGGACTCCTGAGGAGCTCTAGATTTTAATCAAAGTGTCACAAAAAAATTGCCCATGGCTTCAGTTATAAGAAAAATGAAATTGTTTTCAAAAGTTGTGTGACTTTCACATTGCCGTTATCTTTGGGATTTGTGTGTAATGCTTTAGTCATGCCTGTGTACCATAGCTATCATGTTCAATGCTGCCACATTCAGCACCTATGAAGATGTTTGACATCTGTGCCAAAAAAAAAAAAATGTTTTTTGTTATTTTATTTATTTCATTGCTATACTGCCCAATAGCCAAAGAACTCTGGGTGGTTTACAACAATTCATAAGTCAATAAAATATAGCATTAAAAATACAGCATAAAAAAATTAAATATCCAAAATTTAAAACAATTCAGACAGCTGAAAACAGTTTCACTGAAATATTAGACCTGTTTAGATGACTGGCGTAAATGCCCCATTGCATGCCATCCAATGCCTAGGAGTAGAGAGCAGTCCAAATGCCCTTCTGGTCCCTGAAGCAGCACAACATAAGAATCTGAGCATTCTCCCCTGCTGGGAAGGAATACTTTGAAGGGTCCTCCTCACAAAAGCAACACATTGATGCTCCTGATAGGAAAGAATAGGGGAATACTAAAATTAGAGAAGAAGGCGTTTCATGACCATCTATAGAATCATAGTCCATAGCTAAACCTAAGGTCTATCCCTGGATCGTCCAGGGGTCAAACCTGTTCATCTAGGTGACACACAGGGGATCCAGTGCTCAGGCAGGGGCGAACCCGGGATGATCCCAGGATAAACCTTAGGTCTCGCTGTGGCCATAGTCATTCATGAAACAACTGCTGTCTGCCATCACTATCTTGTGCATGCCAAACTTTGCCAGGCAAGTATGTACTGCTATACAATGCAATATTCCCCACCCAATGAATAGCAAAAGGGGAAAGATTTTTTATTATTATTATTGTGGCAACCATTTTGATTTCCCCCAAATGGACCTCAAAACTAAGGATTCAGGTAGAAAAATGATGTCTGTGTATCCTGTGGGAGGTCTGATGTGACAATCTCCTGAAATGAATTCAACTCCACCACAGGAAAATGAGATTCCAAAAGAAACAACTTGAAGTTGATGAAGCGTGTTACTGTCATTTTGAGCCAGCCCTGAGGTGAAACATAAAAAGGGTCCAAGACACGATCCTTCCCAGTACTTGGCCAGGGAAGGATTGCTGGGGCTTCAGTTTAAAGATTAACCCACACGCAACGCAGGAAATGCTTGGAGGCTGCTATTGTAGAAAGACCTCTGAAGATAGACATAGGTTTAAGGATACCTTTCCCTGTGACTGGAGGCCCAGTCCTGAAGCTGAAGGCTGGGGAGCACTGAAGCTCCTTGGTCTCCATGGTGGCGAGCCAGAAAATATGTCTGATTCAAAATGAGGCTTTTGGCAGGCCAGACTACACTTCATCTGGGCCAAAATGCATGGTGGAGGGGTTGCAGAACCACAGTATCTAGTACCCTGGTGGGGCCCTTTCTCTTTGGGTTCGTTTGGGATTTGCCTTTCTATGGGAGAGAGAATCAGTTGAGCCTCTTGCAGAGGAACCTCAGGGTGTCAAGTATCCTGTGGCGAGGACTTCGGGTGTTACACTGTAAGTCTGTCAGCCACAGAAGGATCTGATTCCAAAACCAGGACTTCTGTTGCTCAGAACGCTGCATTTTTATACTTGTTAAACAAATGTATTGATGTCATGGCCAGTATGCCTATAAACCAATACCTGTAAATTGCAGTTCCTGCCTACCAACAGGAAGGTGTAAGCACTTTTCTTCCAGTCAGAACCATCACTGCAATGAGAACAGGGGTACCTGTGGTGAATGGCACCTATTTCTTAATGATGCCACATTGTGGGCCAGATCTACACCAAGCAAGATATAACACTATGAAAGCAGTTTGAAAACAGTATATGGAATGTGTCATTGACCCCAACAGTTGTCAGTGCACTTCAATACCATTATAAAGCACTAGTGTAGATTCGGCTCTATTTGGCCCATTCAGTCTTTTTGCTCTGTAGCAGGAGGGTGTCTCCTATTTATCAGGAGAGGAAATCCCTTTACAAACTGGGCCCCGTATGCTGCCTATCTCCAGGCCTGGGATGTTATGCAACTTCAATTGGTATGACAATGGCAGGCCTCAGGGCCACAGCTAGACCTACGGTTTATCCTGGGATCATCCAGGGTTCGCCCCTGCCTGAGCGCTGGATCCCCTGTGTGTCACCTAGATGAACAGGTTTGACCCCTGGATGATCCAGGGATAAACCTTAGGTCTAGCTGTGGCCCTTGTGTATGTGGTGTAAAGCTGCTTGGGCCACAGCTAGACCTAAGGCTTATCCCTGGATCATCCAGGGGTCAAACCTGTTCATCTAGGTGACACACAGGGGATCCAGCGCTCAGGCAGGGGCGAACCCTGGATGATCCCAGGATAAACCGTAGGTCTAGCTGTGGCCTTGGTAACCTCTTTGCAACTGTCAGAGCGACCTGCCTAAACTCAGACCAAACTGGCAATAGTGTGTGTGTGTGTGTGTGTGTGTGTGTGTGTGTGTGTAGGTGTAGTGACAGAGGCTTTTACACTCTCCCATTCCACCTTAAATGCAATTTAAGGCAAGATAGGCCTCTGAGCCCATCTACTTTCCTTACCTCTTTGTGGATTGGGACAGTGATGGAGAAGCTCGTGAATTGAGTGGATACAGGTCTCCTCTTCTCCCTCCCCTCCCTGCCCATTCTCCTGCCCTCTTTTCTCCCTCACCAATTCCCTTGAAAGGGGTTGGGGAGCTACCCAACAGCTACCTTAGAAAAGGAGCCACCACTGAGCTTTCCACAGTAGTTATGAGGGGTGGAGAGGGGAAATCCCTGTTTGGATTTCTTTTCCCAACTTTCTAGCTTGGTGGTGGTGCTGGGGTGGGAGAAATCAGGAAAAACTTCCTGATTATTAGATAGGGTGACCATATGAAAAGGAGGACAGGGCTCCTGTATCTTTAACAGTTGTATTGAAAAGGAAATTTCAGCAGGTGTTATTTGTATATATGGGGAACCTGGTGAAATTTCCTCTTCATCACAACAGTTAAAGCTGCAGGTGCCTTGCCCTCTTTTAAATCTGGTCACTCTAGTATAGCTCCTGGAGCTTTAATTGTTGTGATGAAGATAGAATTTCATCAGGTTCTCCATATATATGCTGCAATTCTCTTTTCTATGCAACTGTTAAAGATACAGGAGCCCTGTCCTCCTTTTCATATGGTCACCCTACTGTTAGAGCAGTATGACAATGGAAACAGTTACCTAGGGAGGTTGTGGGCTCTCCCACACTAGAGGCATTCAAGAGGCAGCTGGACAACAATCTGTCAGGGATGCTTTAGGGTGGATTCCTTCATTGAACAGGGGAATGGACTCGATGGCCTTGTAGGCCCCTTCTAACTCTACGATTCTATTATTCTATGAAAAGGGGGCAGGATCTTTTCCCTGGACACCCTCCCAGGGACCATAGGATTGCTTGGCCCACAAACCCATCAGATGTCACTGAAGGTAAATAAAGGGCCATTGAGGGTCTACCTGGAAGCAAGTGTGGTTGAAATAAATAAGACTGCAATCCTATACTCACTTACCTGGGAGTAAGCTCCACTGAGTCTGATGTCTGAGTAGACATGTATAGGATAACATTGTTAGGGAACATTTTTGCAAAGAATACCAAAACTTCGCAGACAGAGGATGGGGCAGGTTTTGATATAGCCAAAAATGTTTGGGGGGAAACCAGCAAGTAGTTGTAGCTTAGTTCTAAGGTGTGGGAGAAATCACTGCTTCTGGTTCAGTTTTGGAATTAAATTCTTAGCAATCAACCTCCATTTCATTCCTTGATTGCTATTAACCCAGATCTTGATTTGTAAGTGAATGTCAGCATGAAATGTAATTACTGCTGGATCAATACTAGACAAAATTAATTTCTTTTGACACAGACTTAGAATAATAGAATAGAAGTAAGAAAAAAAGCAATCTTTGAATGAAGGTGATGCAGGACAGAATGCATGGTAAATCCCCTTTCAGATGTATGTTAGTCTCCATGGTACAAAAGAATTATATTTTTTATGAGACTCATTAACTGAAAATTGGAAGTGCAAGGTCCAATATTATTACAGATGATAAGACAGTTCACGTTGACATATAGATCATAATCACTCTGCAACATCACACTTCATTGCGGTTTCTACCCTTCAATTTAATTTTCTTTTTAGAGATGTGAAGAGCTTTGCAAAGATTTCTGGAGTAAAACAGCCATTTTCTCATCTTATCTGAAACCTGGCTGGGTGAACCTTGGGGAGGGGGCTGTGGAGGGGCTGGTTGTGTGACATGGCGATGTTATGGAGGCGTGTGCAATTGCTATATGTGTCACTGTATGATGTACTTTGTTCAATCGGCTGCATATGTATGTACACCAGCATCGCAAAATGTGATCAGATCCTGCACTCTTCTCAATCCTCCCAGAGTGCAGGACACGGAATAACGGGCTCAAGTTAAAGGAAGCCAGATTCCAGCTGGACATCAGGAAAAACGTCCTGACTGTTAGAGCAGTACGACAATGGAACCAGTTACCTAGGGAGGTTGTGGGCTCTCCCACACTTGAGGCATTCAAGAGGCAGCTGGACAACCATCTGTCAGGGATGCTTTAGGGTGGATTCCTGCATTGAGCAGGGGGTTGGACTCGATGGCCTTGTAGGCCTCTTCCAACTCTGCTATTCTATGATTCTATGATTCTAGTATGAAGCTGGTGCTTTTCTGAAAAACTGCACGATTGGCTGCCTATGTCACTACATTAATTGTGACCCATTTAATGTTATTATTATTAGTTAATAATCATTACTCTAATCATTTTTTGTTAATTTTTGTTATTACTTATTTCCATGTTTTAATACACAATATTATTATTATTATTATTATTATTATTTATTTATATAGCACCATCAATGTACATGGTGCTGTACAGAGTAAAACAGTAAATAGCAAGACCCTGCCGCATAGGCTTACATATTTCTTTTCATATGTACCATCCATGCATGTAAATATATGCACAAGTTTTGCACCTTTCATTAATTAACAAAGCTAACTGATAAATTATGCTCTTAGAATGACAGGATGACCAAATTTTCTAGGATCAATTGATGATTCAGTAGCTGTTTTGCCTGTGATTTCACAAGGGGGTGTCCACTGTTTCAAAACACACACACACAGACCACACGCACAGGCCAGACCAGACCAGACCAGACGAGCTAGCTCAGGTAGGGATAATGTTCATACCTCAACCTATGCCCTGTTTTTAGGAATACATGGAGATTTGAAAATTTGCTCTAGAAACACATGTGTCAACCATTTGATTTTATACTGTTTGGATAATTATTAGGAGGTTCGATAGTTTCAGGATTAGAAGGCACAGCCATGGGGTCTTGCAATTTAGCTAAGATTTAATTAGAAGTAGTCTGGAAGGCTTTGGCCTGTTAGGACTCTGGAAAGTTATAATCTGTGTAAATTGATTCCAGGACAAAGTCTGAGTTTGGGCTCAGGTAGATCAGTTCTTGGCTCCATGACATTTACTCCATGACATGTACATTGATGGTGCTATTTTAAATAATAATAATAATAATAATAATAATAATAATAATAATAATAATAATAATACTGGTACAAAGATAATGAATTAAGATACCACCTTTCATTATCCATCATTCTGGTCCCCCATAATTTTTGAATTTATTATATAAATGTTCCAGGAGCTTTAGTTAGTACTTACATCAGACTACTGAATTTACACATCTGGAAAATGAATTCAGGATGACAATAAATATCCTACATTTACAAGATACTATTTATATTCATATTACTCAGATATAGATTGTGTAGCAGTAGAGAGCAATATGAAAACACAATTATTTTTGCATCTGCAAACAAACACCTTTGTAGCATATGTATTTTTACCGCTGATATAGACTAGTTTCTTTAGAATTATGGAAATATATTGATATTATTCTGTTTAGATATTGGGTGCATTGTAGAATGTAAACATTCATTTGAAATGGTTGCCATTGCACAGTACACATGAGAGGGGCTAGAGATGCAGGCTTCTGCAGCAAATCTAGGACAGATATTCCAGAGTTTTCCAGAAATATCTGCATACTGGCAAGAACTGGATAACACAAATGACTTTAGAACTGCTATGGAGCTTTTTGGCCTACTCCAGCAGCTGAGCCAGTCAAGTTATTTTTTTCAGAAAGGACAGTGATCCAGTTTAGTAACACAACAGATGCTTTGTTTATTCTCCTTCTGTAATAGAAAACTTAGGTCTCCGTTCTTGACACACCCACACCCACACCCACACTCACACAGGCCTTATTACATCCAGAACCCTCTCTAGCTTTCTGGGTCACCTCTCCACAACCAGCTTTCCTAGGGCTGCTCTTAAACTGTATTTCTTACAATACCAAGAAATATTTCTGCCATTACTACAGTTCTTGGTTTTATATATACATTTTCCATGAGACCTTGATAAATACATGTAATGGTGGTTTCAAAGGGCACTCTTGGTAACTCTCCAGAAGGATAGCCATTATAGGCTACAGCTAGACCTAAGGTTTATCCTGGGATCATCCAGGGTTCACCCCTGCCTGAGCACTGGATCCCCTATGTGTCACTAATAACTAGATGAACAGGTTTGACCCCTGGATGATCCAGGGATAAACTTTAGGTCTAGCTATGGCCTTAGTATCTATCCTCTTGGGATATCCTGAGGTAGGGTGACCATATTTGGGAAACCAAAAAAGAGGATACCTAGTGTGTGTGTGGGGAAGCAGCTTTCTGAGTCCTGCAGAAAGTACGTTATTCCCCCGCCACCTTAAAGAACCCGATTGGAGTGGAGGAGGGGAAAGGATTTCATTCTGCACCACCACCATCCACTCCAATTGGGGCCTTTTCTATAATGTCCACGAATGACCCACTTTCCCCTTTAAGACCTCAATTGGAGCTCGGGGTGGGGGAATGACATGCCTCAAGAAAGCTTGTCACTCCCTCCTGCCATACTAATGGCAGCCTTAAAGAGGAAGGTGTGTCATTCCAGGACATTATTGAAAACTATAGAAAATCCCCCCTGACACCATGGAAAGAACAAAAACCAGGACAAATCCGGGGAAATCCTGACAGTTGGTCACCCTATCCTGAGGGGAGCTCTGCATCAAGGAATCCATCCCATCTATGCCCCATATTAATATCTCTACCACAAGTTAATATCTCCCCACCCCTGCCTTGCACAAACCCTTCTGATAAGCTCACAACCTTGAGTTCCTCCCTCCCCTTAAGCCTAAGAATATATGAGCATTTCATTTCTGTTCCTTTAAGGATAGAACTTGCCCCACTCACACCCCAAATGTAAGCGTGAGTGCCTTTTGCCGCCAAAACTCACACATTCCTGAGCTCGCAGGGCACATACACAAAGTGCATACTTTAGAAAAGTGCACACTTTACAAATGTGCTTTTTTGGAAAATGCACATTTTTATGCTTTAGTCAATCGGTTCCGCTACTTTTGCCAGCACGTGAGGTCTCTATGGTCAACATCCGCCTAGCGACACATTACAGAGCCGCTGCTAACCAGCCCGTCCGCTGTCCAACTCCGACCATGCTACACCATCGCATACACATTTGCAGTCAGAGAGGAGTGTATGAGAAATTACAAGACAGACACAGAGCTTGGGTAAACTAGGGCCTCTTTATTTAAACATGGGGAATTCACCCCCCAACCAAGATCTGCAGGTGCAAAGTATGGGAATATAACCTAATTACTCCTGTGGGCAACTAGCCCACATTGTGGGCAACTAGCCCACATTGTGGGCAAGCCACTCTGCCAAGCTTAAGAGGTGGGATTTGGGCTGCCTCCAGCCTGTAGGCTACATATAAGTGCAAGGGGAGCCCCCCGCCCCGTGTCACCTCCACCTGGTGCTTGATAACTCCAAGTAGGTGAAGCAGGTTGGCCTCAAAGGCAAATCCTGGCTCATGAGCAGCAAGCCTCTGGACTTCCTATCATCCTAAAGGGGCCTGTGAGTGAGTGAGTGAGTGCCCACCAAAACCTGTTTAGCTGCTAAATTCCCTATTTAAATAACCTATTTAACCAGTTCCACTTCTAACATTGTTAAAACACCTCCACTGGCTTCCAGTCTGTTTCTGGGCACAATTCAAAGTGCTGGTTATGACCTATAAAGCGCTATATGGCTCGGGTCCAGGTTATTTGAAAGACTGTATTCTCCCTTATGAGCCTGCCCGTGCTTTGAGATCTTCTGGAGAAGCCCTTCTTTCAGTCACGCCATCTTCACAGGCGCACTTGGTGGGAACGTGGAAGAGGGCCTTCTCGGTGGCTGCTCCAGTGCTTTGGAATAGGGGTGTGCACGGAATCCCCGGTCCGCTTCTCTTCCAGATCCGCAATTTGCAGATTGGGCCGCTTCGCTCCGCCCTCGCTCTGCCCATGCCCGCTGCGGAGCTCCGGATCCGGATGGGAGCTCAGTTCCCCCCCATAGGCTTGCATTAAGCTAAAAAAGTATACAACTTTTTTTCTGTGAAAGTTAGAAACCTCATGTTTGGCACCATGACACCTCATGGAGGTATACACACGCACGCCAAGACTCAAGGCAATCCCATCATCCCCTGAATTTTGGGGAATTTATGAAAATCCAACACCCCATTCACACCCCTTTCGATAGCTCCATCAATTTGCACGTGAAAAATCTCAAACTTGCCACCATGATAGCTTATCCAGGGATACACACGCACGCCCAGACTCAAGGCAGTCCCATCATCCCAAGATTTTTGGGGAATTTATGAAAATCCAACACCCCATTCACACCCCTTTCGATAGCTCCATCAATTTGCACGTGAAAAATCTCAAACTCACCACCATGATAGCTTATCCAGGGATGCACACGCACACCAAGACTCAAGGCAGTCCCATCATCCCCTGATTTTTGGCGGGGCTTAAACCTGCAGACATCTCAATGGGGCCATTTCAAAGGAAATCCCAACATGCCATGAATTGGGGAGTAGAGATAAACCTATATGAATCTTCTTCCACACTTGAAAAATGGATTTGGAACTTCCAAAACTCCAAGTGAGCGCAGGAAGGACTTCTCCCCTGAGTCAAAGCCAGACACACACAACATCCCTGCGAGACGGGCAGGGGAGGAGAGAGGGAAGGCAGGCAGGCAGCAGACATTTCTGGGGGCATAAGGAAGTGAGCCAAGGATAAGCCAGTAATGCATATAAAATGGAATAAATAAATAAATAAACAAAGGAGGGGTGGAATTAAAAGCAGCAGTGGGTAGCACTGCTGTGTGTTTCCTATCTGTTAGTATGATTTCAGGTTGTGTTTGTGCATTTGGTGGAGCTACTGTTTAAAAAAAAAACACTGGGAAAACTGAGTTCAGAGTAGAAAGAGAAGTTTCCCAGCATCCCAAGTTACCCATTTTGCCTATCCCCTCCTCCAACTTTGGGATCATGTGATCATGACCGGGAGTTGACTCTGCCCCTCAGCCCTTCAGAAAAGGTATTTTTCCCACCGGTTTTTTAAAAAATTCTAGCACACGAACTGCAGCACGCAGAGAGCTGAGAGTAGGCTCAAAATGACCCCCATCCACGACTCTCCAAGCACAAGAATTTTCAGAAAGATAGCTTCAAAAACAACACAGTTATCCCCCTTTCTTTTCCGCAATGCAATCCTATGGGCGAAATGTTTCAAGATGGCGATCGGATCGGACCGCGGAAACCGGAGCGCTCCAAAAATGGGCACTTCTCTTCACCTTGCTTCTAGGGGTCTGTGGTCCGCTTCTACTCCGCCTCTGGGCAAGGCGGAGCAGGCCTATTCGCTCCTGCTTCTACGCTTCTAATCGGAGCGGAGCACATGCCTACTTTGGAACTCTCTTCTTCCCTCGCTCGACCCCCCCCACACGCCCGCTTGCCTCCTTGCTTGCCCCCGCTCGCTCACTTGCTCGCTCACCCCCTCGCCCCCTCGCTTGACCCCTTGCCTGCTCACCTGTCCGCTCAGTGCGTGGCTTCTCCCAGTTACTCGCAAGTAAGCAAGCAGCTAGGAAAAGCTGCAGAACCAGCTAGACCAAAAACTGGGCCACAAGTGGATCCTGTTATCCCAGGTCAAGGGAGGGTTTAGCCTGGCCTGACCCCGGGATCCTCTGTGCATCATCTTCATGCACAGCAGGGATCCCGGGCCTCGCACCGGGCCAAACCCTCGGAAGGCCCCCAGTAGATTCTTTCTGACTATACTTTTTCTTCCTCGCTGTCTCTTGCCACCTTCACCCTTTCCTCACCTTCTCCTCCTCAAATGAGTAGGCATGCATGAAGCACACTGTTTTTGCCACAATTTAATATTGTGTCACTCCAGTATGAATGAAGCATGAAGGTGCCACAGCATGTGGAGTGGCATTGGTTAGGTGTTACCAAAGCACCAGCCAAATAGTCTGGATTCATCATGGTATACTGTATGTCAGTCTTGGAACTCTTACTATTATTATATATGTTGTTTATTCGTTCAGTCGCTTCTGACTCTTCGTGACTTCATGGACCAGCCCATGCCAGAGCTTTCTGTCGGCCATCGCCATCTCTAGCTCCCCCAAGGTCGAGTCTGTCACCTCCAGAATATCATCCATCCATCTTGCCCTTGGTCTTCCTTTGCCTTCCACTAGTGCTGTACAAAGTAAAACAATAAAACGGCAACTCCCTGCCACATAGGCTTACATTCTGATAAAATCATAATAAAACAAGAAAGGAAAGGGAATCCAAACAGGTACAGGGGACAATAAAACCAAACAACATTATAAAACAGTAAGATCAAATTAAGTTCCAAAAGCTTTGGAAAAAAGAAATGTTTTCAGCTGAGCTTTAAAGACCTTGATTGAACTCTAGGGGGGGATCCGCACGTCGTACCCAGAGCGCTTCTATGCGACCCCAGTGCACCCCGAAAACGATCGTCTAACTTGCCTGTAAAAGAAACGAGGAAGACGCGTCCTTGCCGGCGCCAGCACTGCCAGCGCCACCCACCTCCCTCCTCACAGGCCGCCAAGGAGAGCTCGACGGAGGGGGCACGACTCCGCTGCCAGCTCCGGCGCCCCTTTCGGAGGGGAAGGTGCCGGTTCCCGGAGACAAGAAGAAGGAATAGGAAAGGGAGAGGCAAGCGGTGTGTTGGTGTGTGGGTCTCCACCTTGAGAGACACGTCTCTTTTCTAACCCGAGCCACCGCCATCATCCCTTCCCCCTCAGCCTTTGGTGGGGGCGGTGGGGGCAGCAGTGGGTTGGGGTGGGGTGGGGAAGAGAACTGGCAGCTTTTGGTCCTTTGAGGAAGGGAAACAAGCAGGAAATCAGCCGCTCTTCTGTGCCCGCTTCACTCTCTCACCAGCGCACGCTTTCCTTTTTCTTTCCTTTCCTCTCCACCTCTTCTTTCGCCAAGCTCTCCTTGCTGGCAAGGATACCTCTTTCTCATTTCTTTTACAGGCAAGTTAGACGATCGTTTTCGGGGTGCACTGGGGTCGCATAGAAGCTCTCTGGGTATGACGTGCGGATCCCCCCATGGTCTGCAAATGCTCTGGAAGAGAATTCTAGGCATATTGGGCAGTGAGAGAAAATGGGCGAAGCCAAGTGAGAGAAGTAGAAACCCTTGGGTGGGTAAGAATCATAACATTTGAGGAGCGAAGAGCACAAACGGGGTTATAATGTGAAATAAGAGAAGAAAGATAGGAAGGAGCTAGACTGTGACAAACTTTGAAAGTCAACAGGCGAAACCTATATTGGATTCTGAGGTGAATTGGAAGCCAATGAAGGGATTTCAAGAGTGGAGTAACATGATCAAAGTGACGAGCAAAGAAAATGATCCTAGTAGCAGATTGATGAATAGAAACCAATGAACTAACATGAGAAAAAGGAAGGCCAGTCAGGAGAAGATTACAATAGTAAAGACGAGAAATGACCAAAGTGTGAACAAAAGTCTTGGTGGAAGAGACAAATAAAAGCGATCAGATCCTGGCAATATTATATAAGAAAAAATGACAGAACTGAGCTACTGCTTTGATATGAGGAGTAAGGGAAAGTGAGGAATCAAATATAAAACCAAGACTAGGAGCTTCTTCAACTGGATAGTGTAACACTATTAATAGTAGTTGAGAATAAAAGATGGGAAGAGGGTTTGGGAGGAAAAACAAGCAATTCTGTCTTTGCAAAGTTAAGTTTCAAATGACAATGAATCATCCAAGGTGAGATATTCAATAGACATGCCAAGATGTGATCCTGAACATCAGGAGAAAGTTCTAGAGGTGAAAGATATAATGGTGTATCATTGGCATACAAATCATATTGGAGGCCATGAGATTGAATAAGATTTCCCAAGGAGAACATATATAAAGAAAGCAACAATGGGCCCATCACTGAGCCCTGTGGAACCCCAACTAAAAGGGGAAAAGAAGACGTGCGGCCATTATCCAACATGTTGAATGGCCAACCCAACAGGTAAGAAGCAAACCAGTCATAGACAGAGTCATGAAATCCAAGGTCACGAAGGGAATCCAGCAGAGGATCATAATCATTCAACTGTGTTGAAGGCTGTGTTAAGATCCAGGAGAATAAGAACAGAATAAAGGCCTTTAGACTTGGCTATAAGAAGATCATTGATAATCTTCATAAGGGCTTGTCTCAGTGGAATGCAAAGCGTGGAAGCCATATATAAAGGATCCAGAGCAGAGTTACTAGAAAGAAAATTGAGGCAACATGAATAAACCACATGTTCCAGGACCTTACTATGCTTCTTTTGATGCTTTTCATGAAACTAGGGCTGTTTCTACACCTGCCTTTTTTCCAGGGATCGGCCCAGGATCATCCCTGTGCATGCAAATGACACACAGGCAGGGACGATCCCTCCATTTTCCTGGGATAATCCTTAGGTGTAGAAAGGTGGGTATGTGGTGACTGGAGATTGCTTTTAGCAGCATACTACCAGACCACCATCAAACCCCATGACAGTATCCATCAGCTCCTGGTATTCCCCCCACCCCAAGAGATCCTGACCTAGTTTGATGGTTTGTGTTGTTGTTGTTAAACTATTAAATCCTGGATTATTAAATCCTATAATGTCTCAGGTCATGAAAGATTACAATATTTAATAATATAGTTCCCAATTCCTTTCCATGGCAGGATCTACACTACTGCTTTAAAGCGCTTTATAACAGTTTTGACAACTGTTGGGGCTCAGGACACACTTCACATACAGTAGTCAAAACTGTTATAAAGCGCTTTAAAGCAGTAGTGTAGATCCGGCCCATGTTACAGTTTTGCAGAATATGCTCCACTAATGGATTCATATGTTAACAAAATATTAATATATTATGGGATCCTTTCCATGAATTTAAATAATTACACATATTGTCTTTATAATTAATTATTAAAGATAATTTACAGGCCTGTGTCTTTCCCCCCAATGTTTTAATTTAACTATTCTGTGTATTTCGTGTTATTTTGTTTCTTTTCACTTGCACAGTTAGCATTTATAACAAAAAAATTATAATATTGAAAAGAAGTAGGTGGGGGGTGGGGAGTAACTAGAGTATTGTGTCCAGTTCTGGGCTCCACAATTCAAGAAGGATGCAGACAAGCTGGAGCGTGTTCAGAGGAGGGCAACCAGGATGATCAGGGGTCTGGAAACAAAGCCCTATGAAGAGAAACTGAAAGAACTGGGCATGTTTAGCCTGGAGAAGAGAAGATGGAGGGGAGACATGATAGCACTCTTCAAATACTTAAAAACTTGTCACACAGAGGAGGGCCAGGATCTGTTCTCGATCCTCCCAGAGTGCAGGACATGGAATAACAGGCTCAAGTTACAGGAAGCCAGATTCCGGTTGGACATCAGGAAAAACTTCCTGACTGTTAGAGTAGTACAACAATGGAATCAGTTACCTAGGGAGGTTGTGGGCTCTCCCACACTAGAGGCCTTCAAGAGACAGCTGGACAACCCTCTGTTAGGGATGCTTTAGGGTGGATTCCTGCACTGAGCAGGGGGTTGGACTCGATGGCCTTGTAGGTCCCTTCCAACTCTGCTATTCTATGATTCTATGTTCTACTGCAACCTCTACTTGAACTTCTTTTATCCGGACCTTCACACAAATGTTTGTCCTACGGCTCTTTATGCATCATGTTTTTATTCCCAGCTGCCTGATCTTTGAATTGGCTGCTCTGCACTAAAGAGTAATACTGATTATTCTTAATTGCAGTCATCATTCTCACCATTTACTATTCTACCAACTTTTCTATAGCCTGCAAACTTTAACAGCATCGATTTTATTTCTTCTTTCGGTTCATTAACATGAATACAAAATACCAATTGATTAAGAAACCATCCTCACAGGGCCAATTACAAAACCTCTCCCTTTTAGATGATGCTTCCCTGTTAACAACTCAGCCTTGTGACTTAACCATTCAATGTGTGTTTGTCAAAAATGTGTTAGTGTGGTAACGTTTATTTTGGTGCCAATGGAGTACTTACCTCCAAAAGCAATTACTAACTTCAGAAGACGGATTTTCCTCAGGACTGCAACAGAGGAGGAAAGGGCTAAATTTAGGCCCAATTTCTGACCTCTTTGTTACCTACAATCTAATTTTCTGTTTGCTTCCTAGATGCCACCACTGAACCATTCAGTTGTAATGTGCTGAATAATGCCTTACCTCCACACCCAGCACAGTCTGGGTGTGCCGAGGCTATTGTGAGTGGGGGTGGGAGATGAGATGTGGAGGCACACCATTTGCAGCCTCCTTGTGGTGCTAATGGAGGGGGGAGGGGGAATCTGAAGCCATATATTGGCTGTCACCCCTCCCCTCCTCCTCTTCTTTGAAGCACGGCTCCCTCCCTCTCTCCCAGCAGTGAGGGCTTGCTGGTAGTCTTTTAGGGGGGCGAAGTAGGGAATTTTCTGCTCATAATCTTTCATTGATTATGAGTTTTTTCACCTACTTCACACTGTAAGACAAGTGAGGAGAAATAATTAGGTTGATTTGGTGTTTTTAACAATTTGGTCACATTTGCTGATGGGCAGATATTGCAGGTATCTTGAGCAGATTAGGGTTGGTGAGTATTCAGTGGCACCATTGCAGTGAACGGTAATGCCTGAAACTCCCCAGCTTTGAGCCCCACAGCCCAGCTGGAAGAGATAAGGGTTACCTTTCTCACCCACTCAGACCCCTGTGGGATGAGGGGGGGGGTGACACGGAAGGTCTCCCTACCCCAAAATGGGAAGCTTGGGACATGGCGAATGTTGAGGCTCCACTCTCAGGCTGTGAATGCCTCACCCAATAAAACAATGGCATGAGGCCAGATTAGAGAAGATGCCACCTTAGATTTTCCCTTTCTGAAGATCTATCAATAAATGTGGCCCTGTTTAAATCCCAACCTTGTGTTTGCCTCATTATTTCCCACACTCCGCATTCCCCAGTATGTGAATATATTCTGCGGTCAGGATGGGTAAGAAAATAGTTTGGCTTGCAATTCAATGCAAATTTACCAAATTTCACATCCCAACATGAACTGGAACAGTTTTCTCCTGAAATCTGTACATTTCTGAAGTTCATAATGCAGTTCTAAAAAGATGAATGCAAAAATGTGTACATTTTTTTAAAAAAAGTCACACACAAATGTATATATTTGCAGAAATGTAGACAAACAATGTTATTCAATGGGGGAAATGTGAAAACAAAATTTATACTCTTGGGTGAATGAGTACAAAAAAAGCAGATATTGTTAAAATGCACACAAGCATCCATACTAATGTTTGTGTGGACTAAAAAAACATATTGTCATCTCATGCAGAACTCGGAAAGACTGAAAATAGTCAATTCAAAGCCTGTGAGACAGGGCCTTATCAATACCTCCTCATTATTTTAGGATCACCTCCACCACCACCATCACCACCACCAACGACGATGACAACAACATCTTTATTGGTCTTAACCAGTAGGTTTCCAGAATGTGCTGAGCCCTGAGCCCTATTCATTCGTTCAAAAAAGGATTAAAATCAACACGTAAAGGAGGGAGTTCTCCACCCCTGCTCCTCTCCCTCATGGTGGATGACTGTTCGATGAGGAGAGTACCCTGTATCCATGGGGCATCTCTGTGCAATGGAGAATGCTGGAAAATCATGGTTTTCAGTCCCAAACAACTGGATTTTAATCTCTTTTTGAATGCCCGAACAGTGCTCCGATATTCACAGGACCAATTACCATGTTATGATCTACAATAAGTCAAATTTGAGGAAGGTTTGCTGCACCACAAGTAACATTTTCAAACTTATTGGGTAAAATCAGACCAAATAACTAATGTACAATAGAGGAAAGAGACAGTAGTTAGTTTGTCCAGACCTGTGCCCGGTCATATGTGGCTTCCCAGACTTCCTATAACTTAATATCGTATTGACAGGTGGGAATAAACACCAAGGGTAAAGATGGCTTAAAAGATCAAGTAGAATTACATAACATGTGGACTGCAGTCATCCAGTTATGAGTCTCCACGGTCCTCCTGGTGACTGTAGGAGGAGGCATGAAGACTTGGGCCACATCTACACCAAGCAGGATATAAGACTTTGAAAGCGGTTTGAAAATGGTATATGGAATGTGTCCTGGGCCCCAACAGTTGTCAATACCATTATAAACCATTATAAAGCAGTAGTGTAGATCCTGCCTTGTACTGTTATTGTAACAAAGTATATGGCAAGTAATAGTATACGTTATGGTTGGGATGAAGATAACTTACCAGAAGGAGGCCATTGTCACCAGAATTTCTGTGGAAAACACAACATGCCTTCTAGTGCCTTCTGTTGTAGTATTTTCAATAATCTCTCTCTCTCTCTCTTTCTCTCTCTCTCTCTCTGTGGTGTGTGTGTGTGTGTGTGTGTTAGTAAGGAGCTGTACAAATCAATGACTTAAAAGTTTAGTAACCATGAAATATTAATCGTAGATCCCATTTACTGAAGGTTCAGACTCAAGAGTCATTTCCATTCTTCAGCTGAATACATTTTCTCCACTCTCTTGTCAGGTGGGGTTTATGTTTGTTCGTGCCTGAAAAGTACCCATAGAAAAGCTTGCCCTCTGATCTGCAGTCGGCCTAGCACAGCAAAAGCACTCCACGCAAGGGAGCCAAGACATGCATATGTGAGAAGTGTTGGGATGCTGGCTCTAGGATTCCTATGGCCCATTGGTTGCTAACTGTTCTGTGTGGTCCATTAATGTTGAAAATATATGCTCCACGTTTCATACAGGTAGATTAAAAAAAATGAAGTATCATTTCCAGTCTGAGTTTGCCCTGAGGTGAAGCAAGTAATTGGAACAAGACGTCTATAGCCTGCAAAAATGACTTGGAATAGAGCCAAGGAGCTGTTTTCTAACTCCCTTACCAGAATCTTAAAAGTTGTTTTGCAAGAAATGCGCACATAATTAAACATCCCACTTGCCCTCCCTTAAAAAGCTTGCATGGCAAACTTGCTCTAGGCTTTGGAAATGAAATTAATACTCTCTTCCTGAAGTGCTCTGGGGCTTTAAACAAAATGTTAACAATAGCATTGTGTGTGTGTGTGTGTGTGTTGGGGGGAGAACTTTGCAAATGCTTGTTGCATCTCCCCCAATTTCAGAAGATGTCACCATGATAAATCTCAAGGAAAGGCACATTGTTAAGCATGAGAAGATAGTGCTGAAATGGCTGACCTGTTGACATCATAGATGGACATGAGGAACGTCCATCATGAAGAGACATCTAAGAATGGAAAATGACTTGGAAAATTTCTTTATGCATAAAAGCTAGTTCCTGGTTTCTGTAGCATTCATATGTTTTAGGAGAATAAAATTTGGCATCTCCATTTTATTATTTATTTATTTATTTATTTATTTATTTAAAATATTTATATCCCGCCCTGTATCACTAAGATCTCAGGGCGGCATGCAGATAAAAACATACAGTATAAAACAATAAATATACACAGTTAAAAACAAATTAAACCACGATCCAAGTTAAAACAACATATAATTTAAAAACAGATACAGTTAAAACAGTTCAAACAATGTGCCAGTGAGTTTAACCATCAAAGGCTTTGTTAAAAAGCCATGTTTTTACTTGGTGTCGAAACGCAATCAATGTTGGCGCCAGTCGGGCCTCCCAGGGGAGGGCATTCCATAGTCAGGGTGCCACTACAGAGAAAGCCCTCTCCCTTGTCCCATCATAACGTATATGTTGCATTGGTGGGATGTGGAGAAGGGCTCCTCCAACAGATCTAAGGTCTCGGGCAGGCATATATAAGGAGAGGCGCTCTCTCAAGTATCGAGGTCCCAAGCCATTTAGGGCTTTAAATGTCATTACCAGCACCTTGAATTCCGACTGGAAGCGTATAGGCAGCCAGTGCAGTTCCTTTAAGACTGGTGTTAAGTGGGCTATATAAGATGTACCCGCCAGCAGTCTAGCTGCTGCATTTTGCATTAGCTGCAACTTCCGTGTCATCTTCAAGGGCAGCCCCACGTAGAGTGCATTGCAGTAGTCTAATCAGGAAGGTACCAGTGCATGCACTACTGTGGCTAGGTTGTCCCTATCCAAGAAAGGCCGTAGCTGGCGGATCAGCCGAAGCTGACCCCAAGTACTCTGTGCCACAGAGTCCACCTGGGCATCCAGTGACAGTGATGGGTCTAGGAGTACTCCCAAGCTACGTACCTGCTCCTTCAGCGGGAGCGCCACCTCATCCAGAACAGCTCGCTTACCCAATTCCCGGACTCGGGAACCACCAATCCACAGAGCTTCCGTCTTATCAGGATTCAGCTTCAGTTTATTGGCCCTCATCCAATAGTGATGGGGCACACAGTTCAAAAGCGAAGCTCTCCATAGGGACAGGCAGTGGGAGACCCAAAAACCTACTGTTACCAATTCTGAATACATGCCATTATGTTAATTCATTTATTATTTATTTAACTATCAATACATATTTATTAAGACTTAAAAGTCTGACTTTCAGTCCCTATATTCAGCCATGTTAATGCTTGATTAGGGTTGCCATTTCCCCCCCTGACAGTCTCCTCACTTTTAACAGCTACATGTTAGGATAAGTGAATCTGTCCGTTTTCCTTTCTCCCACCCTCATTTAAAAATAAATAAATCTCAAGTTCTTTCTCTCCCACGTATGAAGAACTGTGCAAATTTTGGTAAATGCTTATCAAAATCAAACTGAAATGAAATCCTCACTCATCTCCACACATCAAATTCAAGAGGTACAGCTATGTTCCCAGCATGGAGAGAACTGTGTTATGCCTGCCTGCCATGTTGCTGTGAAAGATGCGGAGCCTGTCAGAACAGAAGAGGTGGCAGCCCTAATTCAGCACTAAGATGGCTGGATACACAGGGATGCAAAGCCAGATTTTGGTGAGCAAAGCGCTGGAAGTCTTGGGCCTGGAGGGACAAATCTGTCAATTCCAGTTTCTCCAACAATCTCTGGCCTAATCCAGACCAAGCAGGATATTTCACCATGAAAGTGGTTTGAAAGCAGTATATAAAAGGCAGGAGCCACACCAAGCAGGATATACCGGTATGAAAGCAATATATGGTATGTGTCAATGGGCCCCAACAGTTGTCAGTGCACTTCAATACCGCTATAAAGCAGTACTGTGGCTCCTGCCTTTTATATACCACTTTCATACGACGTTCATAGTGCAATATCCTGCTTGGTGTAGATTAGGCTTCTATTTCCTTTTGTTCTAGATATTGAGAATCTTGGTAAACTCTTCTCAAATTCAAGCTGAAATGAAATTTTCATCCATCCTTAGCTACATGGCAGGCAGGCAGGCAGGCAGGTACATCTTGGGATAGCTGAAACTATTAGATTGGATTGGTGCAGATGGGGAAGAACACTGTTACCAAAATCCACAAATGACTTCCTATACAAAATGGAAAGACCTAGAGGTGGGGGGATAGAAAGAGTTAACCCTCCTCTCACATGCCACCGTCCCAATCCTGCCTCCCATTCTTGTTTAAAGAACAACCCTTGGGCAAACATTAAATGCTTGCATACATTTAACAACATGGCTAGTTTGGTCATTAAAAATCAATCTATGGAGGAATGTTTTGTTTTGTTTTCCCCATAGATCTGCATAGAGTATGATTAGCATCCAAGAACTGGACAAAAGTAGACTTTGGCCTTAGCTAGACTTAAGGTTTATTCCGGGATCATCCCAGGGTCATCCCTGCCTGATCCCTGGATCCCCTGTGTGTCATTTACATGAACTGGGATGACCCCGGGACGATCCCAGGATAGTGTTCAGTCTTATGCATGTTTATACAGGGAAAAAAGTTCTACTATTTCCAGCATAATGTCTAAACATCCATAGGATTGCACCATTAAATTAAAAGCAGATAAATTATTTTAGTTTATGTATTATTTGCTTAGCTGTTCAATAATAGCTTTCCCCTCCCTGGACATACTTTTGCTCAGTGGAGGCTGGTGTCTCTGATGTCACTGGAGCAGTGAATCCACTCTGGGTTTCAATTAGAACCAGTTAAAATTCTGAAGGGGCTATCCAAGGGGCTGACCTATTTTGGGGGTCAAATTCAGCAGCTTGAATTGCCCCATTGGGATTCTGACTGAAACCCAGAATGGATTTTCAGCCCCACTGTCATCAGAGCCATCAGCCTCCACTGCTTTTGCTCATATGCCTACTGGCCACACATGTACAGAATTTCATCCTACAGCTCAAAACAGAGAAGAACCTTTCTGGGAATTGATGTTTGATTTGAAATACTTCCAAGCATTGGAGGTGAAGAAATTTGTATTGTGAACCAGGTAATTACCAAGTTTGGCAACATCGCTCCTAGTTAGTAGAGGATCTCTCTTTGTTGATGCGTAATTATTAACACAGCTGTGTTTTTATGCTGCTGAATGGTTGGGGGTTGTTTTTGGTTTTTACTATAGGTTGTTTTGTACATGTAATATTTGATAGAGTACTATTAATCTTATTTCATTATGTTAGGGTCCTGCACCATGTTTTGTACACCATTACTTTATGGTAGAGAATGTGGAATAAAATTACTAAAGGTCCCAAGTCAATGGGAGGAGGTGAGTGCTGGGCCCAAGTCATGCACAGCTCTAAAGGCTGAATCCTCACCGGTGGTCATGGAGCTGATTAGCCCAAAGTAAATCCAGGTAACATATTGAGAGGATGCAGAGTCTGCCTCTCACCACAGACAATGGAGGTGTCCAGGAGCAGTGGGTAGGTCTGGCTCCCTTTCAGGTGCCATCCCTCCATGTGCTCCATTGCTCTATTCCATATAAGTGAAGGCAGACCCAGATCCGCAAGGCGCCACTGACATTTCCCACCATCCTGATGATGCAGCATCGCTCTGTATATTGTGGGGAAATGAAAAGATGGCTCCCAGCCATCCAGCACTGATTCAGAACATTGTTGCTGTCCAGCACCGCTTCTGCCTCATAGGTTCATCTGGCCTAGGAATGGATGGACTCCGCTTCATTCATTCTCACCGGCCAATCACCGAGCCGATGCCTGTCCCTGCTCACTCTGCCAAGAGCCACTGGATGACCCGGTGAGCACCTTGGGAGTGTCGTGGGACTGCCTGCCCCTTTAGCAAGCAGCCCTTTTGCCTGAAAATGGCGGCTCAGGCTTTTCCGGAAATGTATTATTTCTAGGGATGTGCTCCGCTCCGATTAGGAGCGTAGAAGCAGTAGCGGATTGGCCTGCTCCGCCTTACCCAGAGGCGGAGTAGGAGCGGACCGCGGACCCCCTAGAAGCAAGGCGAAGAGAAGCGACCATTTTTCGGAGCTCCGAGTTCAGTCGGAGCGCTCCGGTCGCCATCTTGAAAACATTTCGCCATAGGATTGCATTGTGGCAAATAATCGCGCATAACTACGTTGTTTTTGAAGCTATCATTCTGGAAATTCTTGTGCACAGAGAGTCGTGGATGGGGGTCATTTTGAGACCACTCTCACCTCTCTGCGTGCTGTGGTTCACGTGCAATATTTTTTTAAAAATCGGGTCAACCGCGCGGCTCAAACTGCGTTTCGGCTTTTCGCCCATAGGATTGCATTGAGGGAAAGAATCGGGGATAACTGGGGGGGGGGTTTAAGCTATCATTCTGAAAATTCTTGTGCACAGAGAGTCGTGGATGGGGGTCATTTTGAGACCACTCTCAACTTTCTGCGTGCTGTGGTTCACGTGCAATATTTTTTTAAAAATCGGGTCAACCGCGCGGCTCAAACTGCGTTTCGGCTTTTCGCCCATAGGATTGCATTGAGGGAAAGAATCGGGGATAACTGGGGGGGGGGTTTAAGCTATCATTCTGAAAATTCTTGTGCACAGAGAGTCGTGGATGGGGGTCATTTTGAGACCACTCTCAACTTTCTGCGTGCTGTGGTTCACGTGCAATATTTTTTTAAAAATCGGGGTTTGGGTTTTTTTTATTTATTTTTTTATTTTTTTGGAAGCGATGACAGGCACATTCAACTCCCAATCCTGATGAGAATTGATCTCCTCAGAAAGCATCCTCCTCCAATCCCAGCGTTGGAGGGGGGACTAAGGCAGACCCACCCTGAGAACTTTCTGTTTTGTGTCTCTTTGTGGGTTGGCGTTCGTGGAGGGAACACTTAGTTAGTTAGTGCTCCTGCTTTGGACTTTGGAGATAGATTAGGATAGGTTTAGTTTGGCGCGTGTGTGTGTTTGTTTGCTTCTTTCTGACTTGTAGCTTAGTTTGCCCTGTGTTTTCCCCTTACTTTGATTTAATATAAACTTTATTTTTGAATTTTGGAGTGTGTGGTTGGGTTGGTTGCCCCCCCCCTTCCCTGTATTAAAGCCTGACTGTTCTGCTTTTGTGAAAGCTTTCTTTTGAAAGCATACACACACTTTTTGTCCCATTTCCCTACATTTATATTCTTAAACATATTTTATTATATTCTTTCACATAGTCCATTAGTATATATTCTCATACATATTATATTAGTATTCATATTTTGTTCTTCTTATAGTAGTGGTTGGTTCTTTTTCCCCCTCCCCTCTCTTAAATCCTGATTGTGTTTCCTTCTATCTTCTATATACCAAATATACCAAAAAAATTGGATTCTCTTTTTCTTCTCTGTGTAAATTGGACAGAGTGGGCTGCTTTTGTCAAGTTCAACAGGCAGCCACAGATTGAGCATTTTGGGGAAAGCATACGCACACCATTTCCCTATTCTTAAACATATTATATTATATTCTTTGACATAGTCTTAGTAGTCTATTAGTATACATTCTCATACATATTAGTAGTAGTATTCATATTTTGTTCTTGTTATAGTAGTGGTTGTCCCATTTCTTGTCCCATTTCCCTACATTTATTAGTAATATTCTTAAACATATTATTATATTCTTGTAGATATTCTTAGTAGTATATATATATATATATATATATATATATATATATATTATATTCTCATACATATTAGTAGTAGTATATTTTATTGTTCTTGTCCCATTTCCCTACATTTAAACATATTATATTCTTCTTATACATATTCTTAGTAGTACCTTATACATAGTATTAGTAGTATTAATATTTTGTTAGTCATCATGAAAAGAGGAAGCAGGCGTGCTGAAAGCAGCAAGGCTCAGTCTGCCAGCAGTAAGCAGGCTTCCTCTCCTCCTGTGAAACTCAAACGGGCAACTCCTTGGCTGACTGCTCCAAAACAGAAGCAGGACAAGCAGCAGGCAGAGCCACTCTCTTCTGCAACTTGTGCCCGGCGTTCTCTTTTTGAGGGTGGGAATGGGAAAAGTGCCCGTTTGCAAGAGGCACGTGGCAGCAGTGCCATTAGAGGAGGAGGAGTATCCCCAACTCCTTCATTCTCCTTTCAGCCCACGAGCCCGCTGATGGACCTAGACGAGGTCCTCAGCACAGTGGAGGGGGGGGAGGAGGAGGAGGCGGTGGGCCTCCAGGATGTGGGGGCTGAGGAGGAGCAGCAGCAGGCCGAGGCTCTCTCCCCAGTCTCATCCCACACCCCTGTTTCTGCGGGCAATTGGTGGTGTCACCACGGAAACGAAAGACAAGCATCGTGTGGGACCACTTTGAGTTGGGAGCGGATCCCCGCTTTGCTGTCTGTCGCCACTGCAAACTCAGCCTAAGCAGGGGTTCATCGACAGGGCATTATGGAACCAGCAGCATGAAGATGCATCTTCATAGGCAGCACCAGGCGATCTTGCTGGGGAAAGAGGCGGGCAAGGCGACTGGTTCCAGGGGAAAGCCGAAGGCTGCTGCTGGCACTGCCACTCTAAGCTCTCCATCTCCCATCCCCACAAGGGTTAGGCAGGCAACCCTGCAGGACATGGGGTGGGGGAAGTATTGACCCACAAGATGGCGTTTTCCAATGCCCACCCAGGGTGCTACTGTGTTGGGGCATCTGCCGGGACTGACTCCTCCCCAATACTAGATCTATGACATGTCACTCTGCCTGCCCCTCTGCTAGCCTGTCCTCCTCGGTGACCGACTCGCTGGGATGGTTTGCGTTTGCAATGCGTGACTAACTGCAATGCTGGCTTAGAAACCAGCCATCACTTCCTTGTGCCCCCAGAAATGCCCGCAGCCTGCCTGCCTGCCTGCCCGCCTGCCCGCCTCCCCCGGGGTGCTGCTGTGGTGGGGCATCTGCCAGGACTGACTCCTCGCCTACTCTGCCTGCCTCTCTGCCCGCCTGGTGCCTGGTTTGCTCCAATCGTCCTCCTCTGTGCCCCTCAAGGTGTAACTGCTGGCTTAGAAAGAAAGAACCAGCCATCTTTGCCTCACTTTGCGCCCACTTATGGGTTGGTTTGCTATGCGTTAGTGCTCAAGCCATCCTTGCGGCACTACAATGCATGCTGCCTGCCTGCTTTCCCTCCCTTCTCCCCTTCCCGCCTTGCAGCGATGGTGTATGTGTCTTGCTTTGACTAAGGGGAGAAGTCCTTCCTGCGCTCACTTAGACTTTATCAAATTCAATAATCCCTTTTTCAAATGTGCAAGAAGATTTAGGGTTATCTCGTGGCATGTTGGGATTGCCTTGGAACTGGCCCCATTGAGCTGTCTGCAATTGCAACTTTAAATCCCTGACATACTGGAGTGTTCAAATTTCAAAAGTTCCCCTAACATCAGGGGATGATGGGATTGCCTTGAAACTTGGTGTCCATGGGGACACATGGGTAAGCTGTCATGGGACCAAAGGATAGGTTTCTAACGTGCAAATTGACGTAGTTGTAGAATGGGACTTGATTTGGGGTGAGTTAAAAAGTTTAAGCCGCGCCAAAAATCAGGGGATGATGGGATTTGCTTGCAACTTAGCGTGCATGTGGACACATGGATAAGCTCTCATGGTGCCGAGTTTGAGGTTTCTAACATGCAAATTGACGGAGCTATCCCAAGGGGTGTGAATGGGGTGCCCGATTTTCATAAATTCCCCAAAAATCAGGGGATGATGGGATTGCCTTGAAACTTGGCGTCCATATGGACACGTGGATAAGCTATCATGGTGCCGACTTTGGGGTTTCAAACATGCAAATTGACGTAGTTGTAGAATGGGACAATTTGGGGTGAGTTAAGCCATGCCAAAAATCAGGGGATGATGGGATTTGCTTGCAACTTGGCGTGCATGTGGACACATGGATAAGCTCTCATGGTGCCGAGTTTGAGGTTTCTAACATGCAAATTGACGGAGCTATCCCAAGGGGTGTGAATGGGGTGCCCGATTTTCATAAATTCCCCAAAAATCAGGGGATGATGGGATTGCCTTGAAACTTGGCGTGCATGTGGACACGTGGATAAGCTATCATGGTGCTGAGTTTGAGGTTTCTAACGTGCAAATTGACGGAGCTATCTAAAGGGGTGTGAATTAGGGTTATGGGTGGTGCGTTAGAGGGTAGAGCCGCGCCAAAAATCAGGGGATGATGGGATTTGCTTGCAACTTGGCGTGCATGTGGACACATGGATAAGCTGCCCTGGTGCCGAGTTTGAGGTTTCTAACATGCAAATTGACGGAGCTATCCCAAGGGGTGTGAATGGGGTGCCCGATTTTCAAAAATTCGCCAAAAATCAGGGGATGATGGGATTGCCTTGAAACTTGGCGTGTGTGTGTATACGCCCATGAGGTGTCATGGTGCCAAACGTGAGGTTTCTAACTTCAACGGAAAAAAAGTTGTTTACTTTTTTAGCTTTCAATGCAAGCCTATGGGGGGGCAAAAACGGAGCTCCGGATCCGGATCCGGAGCTCCGAGCGGAGCGGAGCGGAAGTGGGCGGAGCGGGGGCGGAGCGGAGCGACCCGCTCCGGAAAATGGCGGATCTGCAAGTGAAGCGGAGCGGGGGGTCCGTGCACACCCCTAATTATTTCATATATGTCAGCTGTGGACCATTTACGCCTATAATGTTGCGTAAATGGAGTCTTTATGGCTGCAATTTACGCAGCATTATATTTCCAGAAATCTCAGAGCCGCTATCTTTTTTTAAAAAAAAGGGGGTGGCTCGTTAAGGAGAGGGACAACAGGGAGGACTCTGCTGACAGTTTCTTTAAACCTGAAGTCGGCCCTGATAGATGGCTACTAGTTACTGAATTAAGGATATCATCATCACCCCTCCTGCCATTGAAATGAAGACACCAGACAGATGTTGAGTAAAGAGCCACAACTTTTATTAACTTTCAAGAGGAATCTGCAGTGGGGCAGAAGAACCATACGGCAGATTATTGTGGGCACCATCTAACCTCAGGAGACTTCTGGTAACATCGCAGTTTGCTAGTTTTTTAGCTAATAATAAATAAATAACTCAGCATGAAATATTCTAAATATACACTTTTCATGGGAATATGGAAATATGCTGATTCCACATGCAATTTCAAACTGGGTGCTAATTGGATTACACAGCAAATTTAATATGTTAATTGGGGTTCATGATTTTTTTTTTCTTTTTCATTTTTTTAAATCCTTCTCCCTAAAGTGGTTGTTTAAAATGAACCTCGGGAATAAATGTTGAATGTGTTCCAGTGAATACTGAAAACCCAAGTAATTTACAGGTTACAATCAGAACTGATTGAAGAGCTGTGATCTCAGTCTGGGATCTGAATGACAGCTTTTCCTAGAATCACAAAATCACAGAGTTGGAAGGGTCCTCAAAAATCATCTAGTCTGACTCCCTGCCCTGCTGACCCACTGATTGGTGGCCATCCAGCCTCTGCCACTGGCAGGGACAGGAAGAATGTTGTGCTGCAGCAGTGGAATGGGGGACAATTCCCCCCCATTCCTCTGTCATTGATTTGCTGCCACCAAATTCCTGGGTTTCTGCAAGGAAACCCCAGCTTGGCTCGCAAAGTTAAGCTGAGACAAGGGATTCCTAGGAGTCCGTCTTGCCCTAAAAGGGCTGGATTTCGCAGGAATGGACCTCCCTAACATTTACATTTAAAAACTTGATTGAAATCATAATTTGTGTAAAATCCTTAGCACACTCACCTGGGAGAAGATATGTCTAAGTAGTGATGGGGGATAAGTGAGTTCAGTTTGCATTTTAGTGTGAATTTACCTGATTTTGCACTTTCTGACCAATATGTAACCTGAAACTAAGTTATCCTTTGAAATTCACACTTCTATTCATTTTGTAAGGGAGTTCTCCAATCAAAAAATGCATGCAAAAATGTGTATATTGGTGAAAGTAATGCTAAAAAATGTATTGAATTAAGAAAATCATTAGGAAAAGGTGCATATTAGGCCAAATTATGTATAAAAATTCAGTGCATGTATTATGAGAAATGAACACCAAATTACAGACAAATCTTCATGAGAACTTAGCAAAAACCCCACTGAATTTAAGATCGGAAAAATGAGAAACTAAAAGAAACCAAACTGAAGGATTTATCCAGCCCTATTTCTGAATACACAGGTATACAATTACACTATAAATCAACTTTATTTAAACATATTTCCTGCTGAAAGACAAAAAAAAATCTCTTCTGTTCGAAGCATTGATTAAATCTTGACTAAGATACTCAATATTATTTCCTTACAACTGATCTATTTGCCTCTTTATGTCTTCTTTATGTAGTCCATATGTGATACTGCTTACATGCATTTTGTCTAACCAACTGAATTTGTGCATCATAATTTAATGTTTCTACTTATATGGTCATATATTAATGTTTCTTCTTTTGTTTTAATCCAAATCCTTTTGTCTATACAGAAATATTGATTTGAAAGGAACATTTTACTTTTACTTCGTTTTCTTAGTTAATCTTAAAACTTATTTTCTCCCTTTCTTTAATGTGAAAAATTAGCCATAAAAAACAAGTTTCCCATCAGTCTTTGGTCTCTTATTGCTCTTAAGATAATATCATTCAAATTAATATTTTTAGATATGACTATAATATCTTTGGCTAGTTGTTTGGGGTAAGCTATCTTTGAATTAATGCAGTATGCCTTATCAAAAAACTATGTTACCTGACATTGAATTAATGCAGTATGCCTTATCTAAAAACTATGTTACCTACTACTGACGCTAACAAATTATCCAAACACAGACAATGATGTTACCCCTTCTACCTTTTCTGCAATACTTGTGATCTTATTTCTGTCTCTTCTAAGGTCTAAATTATCTTCTAATGTCCCTATTTATCATTCATATGCTCTGATATTAATTTCTGCCATAACCATTTTAGAGTGTATATACCCTCTGTGTCCTCTTTAATCTTCCTCTACTCTTCATTGGTTGTAACTTTGTTATTTCATTTATTAATTGTCTCATACTCATTCTAGCTCTTCCAACATCTTTTCCAAATTACTACATCTGCCATCTATTTAACTATTAACCCACAAACTGCATCTATCCTACTTGTGCTAAAAACACACATACGGAACATAAACACTTGAACCCAGCCTACATAACTTGTGACCCAGCCAACCAAAAGCAGCGCATCAGACATTCATGGTATCCCATCAGGACATGACATGACAAGCCTCTTCATTTCTCTACCTGCCTGAGATTTCAAAATTGCTGTAGGGGCTGTCAAGTCCCTGATTGCCCAACAACATGGTCATTGGATGAACTCTTCATTGCAATGGGGCTTGGCAGGAGAATTTCCAGAGCACCGATGAGAATGTTCCAAAATGAAGAAGACATTTTCAACACAGCACTACTTCCTTTTACAAAGATATTTGAGGATAAAATAAAATAACCCTAGGTATGCTATCCTTAGTTCCTTGCAGGAAAGACAGAATACAAACTGCCCTAAAAATAAAAAAATAAAAGTCAGTCAGTTATAAGTGCATGGATTTTGGATAGATAAATATTATATAACTTTATAACTTGCATATGTACCATAGTATAAACTTGATTAACCTATGATAAAGTTTTATTGACTCCCGTTTTCTGGATTTAGATAACGATCTGTGGTGGGGGTTTTCAATCCCAAGTAAGTAACAATAAATACAGCTTCCCTTTCTAGTGAGAGGTTTTCTAATCAACAGTTCAATTACTACCACCATGAATTCACAATCCCTCAACAGACTTGGAGTGAGTTCTTTATTTGAGATTAATAAAGAAGTGAGCAGTAAAGTACTGTAATATATTACCTGCCTGAAATAGCATCCACCAAAGAGCAAGGGAGGAAGTGCTCTGGAAATTCTCCTGCCAAGTCCCATTGCAATGAAGAGCAGTTCATCCAATGACCATGTTGTTGGGCAATCAGGGACTTGACCGCCCCTACCCCAATTTTGAAATCTCAGGCAGGTAGAGAAATGAAGAGGTTTGTCATGTCCTGATGGGATGCCATGAATGGCTGATGGGATGCTTTTGGCTGGCTGGGTCACAAGTTATGTAGGCTGGGTGCAAGCGTTTATCTTCAGTACGTGTGTTAACACCATACATGTAGGATAGATGCAGTTTGTGGGTTGCCTGCTTGTGGGGCATGGGATATTTGCAAAGGTACAAAGTTCCAGAGTGGGATAGTATCCTAAGGCAGCTGAAGCCTTCACATCTTCACCAGTCAATGCATTGATGAGTCAAATACACACGTGAGGATGGGGAAAGAAGCTTGTAAACAATGTCTCGCTCCTAATGCCTATGGCATCTGTCCCCAGGAACTGAAGACCCTCCCAATAAGGAACTCTAGCACCCTACATACCTGTTTTGTTGTATTTAAAATACATTGAAAGTCACCTGAGGAATGTTGGTTAGTGGAGTAAAATATGTTGAATTATTTCCTCCAATAGCAAGTTCAATCCGAAAGGGAGCGCTATTCAAATTTCAACATTTCAGAGACGGAGACATCAGACCTTTCTTGGAGGATAGGCAGGGCAGAATGGATCAGAGTTGGATTATTGGGGGCTGGACTGGAAGCATTGCAAGAAGATTGTACTGTAAATCATTTGGAATGATAGGGCAGTATCCTTGGATGCTACCACTGACATAAATTATGTCGCACTCGCATATGTAACCTCTAGCAATGCCAACAGTGTCTGCTGATGCTACGGGTTTCACTGGAACACCCGTTGTGCCAGCAAATGCTGTTGGCATTGAATCAGAGATCGCTTATGCCAGCACAATGGAGTTTATGTTAGCAGTAGTGTTGAACAGGGTACTGCCCAGCATTGCACTGCTTGAAGTAATAGGCATTATTGTATATACTTGATTATACCTAACTATGTTGCTGGCAGTATTCCATTAGTAAGTGTTTTTAGTTCAATAACTCCTTTAATTATAATTGAGATGTTCCTGAAAGTGTATGGATTTTACTGACGAAAAGTAAACAGCTGAAAGCCAAATTATGCCATCCTCCTAAATTTCTTCTGCCTAATTAAAGGTCTTTCCTTAGAGAAACGTAGCAAATATAAAAGAGAAAAAATGAACAAAGAAAGGAAGGAAATTTGTACATTGAGTACACACCTTTAAATCTCTCCAGGTAATACAGTTGCTTTGATGGAAATTAAAACAAATTGAAGATACTACACACACACACACACACACACACACACACACACATACACACACACTGCACTGGGCATAGCTCAGAGTTTGCAGATACTGCATGAAATCATTGCATACCATTGTGTCTTATTAATGGACCTGCACCACATTGTGAGTGCCTACAAATAATACACACTGGAGCCAAGGGGTCAGAGCAGAACTAAAGATTAGTAAATCATTTGATTGTGCTCTTAAAAGCTTTGGCAGGGCAGGGCAAAAATTGATTCTGCTCTTCAGCAATGTCAGCATAAATGGTGGCATCAAGAATAAATTGCACAATGCATTGTGGACATGTCCCTCAAAACCCCTATTATGGCCTTGCATGGTTATTCTGACTTGTGTTTATGGGCTTCCTGAGACTCAGGGCCTTGCTAAACCAGGCGTTAGCCCGGTGTGAAGACCGTGCTCGTCCCTGTGCATCCAAACGACGCACAGGGGATCCTGGCCACAGGCAGGGGTCACGCCACCCTGGCACTGCGCTAACGGGAACTGCTGGTAGCGCGGTTCTTCCTGTGGTCCTGGCCTCAGGTCAGGCTGAGGCCGGGACCGCGGGTGTGTACCAGGTCCCCCGCTTTTCCCGGCTACCAGATTTACTCCCAAGTAGCCGGGAAAAGCAGTGGATGGGCTGGAGCGCTCAACAGGAGCGCTGCGGCCATCAGGGCTACGGTGGGGACATTGGAGGGATCGGACTTTGCAGGTGGGGGGGCGGACGGGGACAGGGAATGGGGCCTGGGTGGATGGGCGAGGGATCAGACTTTACAGGTGGGGGGAGGATGGGAACGGAGAACGGGGCCTGGGGGGGGCGGACGGGGATGGAGAATTAAAAAAACAAAAAACCCTACTTACCTTTTGTGGCTCCTGCCGCTTTAAAAAAAAGGCGGCCACGACAGCTCTCCTCCAGAGCTCATCACGGCTCCTGTCTGAATAAGGGCGAGATCTCGCATTATTCCTATCGCATTATTCCTATCGCGAGATCTCCCCTCTTCTCCTCCGGATTATCACACAGGTCTAGCAAGGCCCAAGGAACAGAGATATGAAGGACGGAGCATCATAACTAGCAGTTGATGATTTGCAGCTAAGAAAATGGATCCTAGCAGGACAATGGTGGAGCCTGGTGGGAGCAAAAAAGCAATACCTGGTACATGGAGTTGGGGAGGTGGGATGAGCAGAGCAGACAGTAAGACCTTCCACATCAGACTGCAAAGAGCCAGGCCCTAGCTTTGGCCCATCTACCCTGATATTGTATTTCTTCCCCTGGAGATCCGGAAAAGGAGGTTGGAACCCGGAAACGTTTAAGTTTTTAAAATTATACTTCCCCTTGGCCAGTTTGCTTCATTCCTTCACTTTTCCACTCCCCGGTTCTTTCATTTCATCCTACATGAATCAGGTCTTCGAATTCCTATTAAGTCAATGGCTGGATCGTGTCCTTCCTTTGCCTAAGCCATATGTTACATGTGCCAATGCTCATTAAAGAACATGCCGCTTGTGCATGAAATTCAGCTGCCATTTGTAACTTAAATATATGTGTAATACTGTAGCATGAAAAGGTAATGGAATGTTGAACTGAATTTCAAGTAGGCAAAAGCGTAAAAAAACAATTTCAGTATGCGGTAATTGCCTCCATCACTCTTAGCAGCAAATAGACCAAATGACAGACAATAGAGCAGAAGGAATAAAACCAAACCAAAACAACTTCCCACTTACTATTGTTCTTAGAAATAGAACAGGACAATGGCTCATACATTACAAGGCTCATCTTTTCCCTTTAGACTTTTCCTTTAGACTTTACTGCCAAAATGCTTGTGATTATGAATGGAAGCAGGGAGGAGGTGGGACTTAATCCCGTATATTGTGAGTGCAATGAAACTCGGTGGACGTTGGAGCACATGGTGACCAGAGCAAGGGGCAGATGTCCTTCACTCTGGGGTGTTCCAAAGGGGAGCACTGCACTTCTCCTCATAGGAATGAGTGACAACCATTCATTTATATGCAAGAAAGTCAAAGAGGAGGGCAGGAGCATGACAACACACATGCACCTTGCTGCTGCCCTTGGTCTCACAAGAGCCCACTTCAGGCCTTCCAAAGAATGTTTGAGGGCTAAAAGTGGGGAACAGGATGAGGCTGTGAATGCTGGCCCTGCCCCCAACAACCCAAGTGTGCCAGGTCTCACCCATTAGTCCAATGTGAATAGAATGTCCATTCAGACCCCCTGCTCAATTTGGGTTGGGAAGTCTGAACTTTCCTGGTGCTCATCAAGGTGTCCTACCTCTCCCACTTCCTTTAAAAAAAAAAAAAACTATTTTTAATTAACTTTTATTTATTTACTAGTTGTACCTGGCCACGCGTTGCTGTGGCTCAGTGTGGTTAAATGGAAAAGAAAGAAAAGAGAAAGCGCACGTTTCTAATATGTTTAATTTCACAATGCTTGTGGATATACAATATTTTTAGTTGTTCCATTGTCTGTGTAGATATAGAGATTGTCTGGTTTGCCGACTCTAGAACACGCAACATATAATTGTCCATGTGAGAAGCAATCTGTGTCTAGATCTAAACCGCACAATTCTAAAGACTGGCCCTGAGCTTTGTTGATGGTGATTGCAAACGCCAATCGAATTGGGAATTGCAATCTCTTAAATTGAAATGGCATATCCGTTGGAATCATAGGAATGCGAGGAATGAGGACATCTTCACCTTTGAAAGGTCCTGTCAAGATTGTTGCTTCTACAACGTTGCTCAGTAATTTTTTCACTGCAAGCCGCGTGCCGTTGCAAAGCTTTGGCTGGTTGATATTTTGCAACATGATAATTGGCACACCGATTTTCAATTGCAGTACGTGCGGTGGCATCCCTGGCAGATCGAGTGAATTCAAAAATTCTGTTGGATAATTAACCGCTTCATCTGCTTCCACAACAGTGTCGACGGACTTGTATGTGACTGCCTTGCTTTGAATGTTAGACTGAATAATATTGTTAAGTTCGTAGACGTCTTTGTTCTTGGCCGCAAGAATAGCTCGTTCACTCAGCCAATCGTGATTCTTATAATTGGTTTGAATATTGGGAAATACTTTTTCAACCAATTCTTTTGACGTCACTAAATTGCAGAAGTTATGAGGCAATGAAATTCGTCCTGAGGTCAGATCAACCGGCACCTTTCCGTTCCCAATTTCCATTAATTGATGTGAGAATATTTCAGCTGATCGATCGTTTTAGAGCTGGACACGCATATTTGTAGTTAATTTTAACGTCTTGACGTGCCGCCATAAAGTAGAGAATTTCAGGCAAGCATTTATTTCATCCACTGGTGTTGATCTAGGAATTACAGGTAATGTTTGCCTGAAATCTCCTGCAAGCAATATTATTGCGTTCCCAAATGGTCTGATGTTTCCTCGCAAATCTTGCAATGATCGATCAAGAGCCTCGAGGGATTTTTTGTATGCCATTGTGCATTCATCCCAAACAATAAGTTTGCATTTTTGCAATACTTTTCCCATGCCGGATGCTTTGGAAATGTTGCACGTGGGAGTTTCAATGAATTGCATATTCAATGGCAATTTCAAAGCGGAATGAGCAGTTCTTCCACCTTGTAGCAATGTTGCAGCTATTCCGGACGACGCAAGAGCTAAGGCTATGTCATTTTGGGATCGAATTATTGCCAGAATCAATCTAATTAGGAACGTTTTACCAGTTCCTCCTGGCGCATCTAAGAAGATTTTTCCGACCCCGTTATTTACAGTTTGCATTATTTGATCGTAAATGTGATTTTGCTCAAGCGTTAGCTTAGGAATATTTGATTGCACATACGACAAAAGATCACCTGTGTTGTAATTTTGTTCACGACACAATTCTACATCGAACAAAGCAGGAGCAGATCGATTTGGTGATGGCATTCCCAATTGATTGAGAACTTTGTTCGTGATTTCTAAGCACAAATCTTCAATCATTATCAACGCTTCGTTGTAGATTTCTGCTGTGAAATCCATGTTCATATTTGAATTTTCGTTGCGTATTCGATGGAAAATATCTTCAGCCATGTGCAATTTATATTTCTTGCATAACTCTGTTGGAGATGAAGGAGAGCAGGCGGTCAATATGATTGCAAACAATGCACAAATTTGATTTGGATGTGACGTGTTGCACCCGTCATTAATGCATACATCCCAGTGTCGGTCGTTCTCCAATAAATTCAGAGCTTGACATGCACTGCGGAAAGTGGCATGTGTAACGCCATTGACAATTCTCAATTGCTGGAAAGACGTTGGACCAGCCACATTTACCAACAGCATGTGAAGAAAGAAGCATTCATCTTGATTGGGATGCACGGTGTACAGTCTGCCTATCGTAGTTTCTTTGAATATGCCAGGTTGTCCGTCGACTCGTTCTCCTCGTTTGCGTCGTTCAAATGTTTTTCTACTTGCATTCCACGTGTAATACGTAGGCACTTCCGAATACAGCAGTGTTTTTGCAAACGCGTCATTTTGACATAAGGTGAAGAAAGCAGTTAATGTTGTAGCCAGTGGATTCAGGGCTATTTGTTGCACATTTGCAGCTGTGAAATAAATGTGTTGTCCATTTTCTAGATGTACTGCTAAGTGAACAACAGCTGGACTTCGTTCATGTATGGGAAATGAAAGAATTCGCAATACAGATTCATTGCTGCTTATGTATCTTCCAGCCTAATATTTATTTATTTATTTATTTATTACATTTTTATACCGCCCAATAGCCGAAGCTCTCTGGGCGGTTCACAAAAATTAAAACCACAGTAAAACACCCAACAGGTTAAAACACAATTACGAAATACAGTATAAAAAGCGCAACCAGGATAAAACCACACAGCAAAGTTGATATAAGATTAAAATACAGAGTTAAAACAGTAAAATTTAAATTTAAGTTAAAATTAAGTGTTAAAATACTGAGTGAATAAAAAGGTACTGTGTGATTTCATTGATATGTATGGCCACATTCCTATCACTTCTTTCTGGTTGCACGCCAAAAACTGCCATGTCGCTGCCTTTATTCACGTACTTACAAATGTATTTGATCGATTCAACGGAGTTACAGTATTCCACGTTTATGTGCGCTTTGTATGTTTCTGATAGCAAAGGCGAATATGGAACAACCCACTGGTTATCTACTTTGATGTAACCGTTTCGCATTTGTATGGTTTTTACCACCATCTTCTGCTGATCTTCTTCTGTATAAAGGATATCCATCGTTTCCTGTAACTGTGTTGGATACTAATGCTCGAGGATATCGCTTAGAGCATTTTCCGTCTATCATGCATGGTGAATGTGGATTCAGTGTACCGCAAGGTCTATGTATCATATTTTTCGTTACAACTTCATGCAAATCCTTATTGACGTTGGCATCGGGTATTTCAGCGCATATTACATCGTCGATTTCGTTTGAAGTGATTTTGTTATAGAGCCAGATTAGTATATGTGCGTGTGGCAATCCTCTCTTTTGCCATTCCACTGAGTACATCCAGCAGCGCACAGACCCAAGCACTTCATGTTTTACCATGAAATGCATCAGCGATTTCAGCTTCTGTCTGAAAACACGTGCTGTGATGTCATGCCTATCCACCGGCGATTGGCCAGGAAGTAAGAGCTGTTGTATATCGTCCCAAGCTGGATTGCATGTGAATGTAATGAATAGGTCTGGACGCCCGTAGTGTCGAACATACGCAATTGCATCTTGAGCGTACTCATGCATATGAAATGGACTGCCTGTATATGAAGATGGCAAAATCGTTAGTCTTCCAACGTTAGTTGTATTACCGTCATTTACAACTGCATCTTGCAAATGAACGTATTCTTCAGAGCGAAGCTTGGTCTGATTCAAACGGATGAATATCAAACGTTCTGTTTTGATTTTTGCATACATATCTACGATGTATTGGTGAAACAATTGATCGCATTTCAAAATGTGATTGTTTTCATTCTCTCGAATCATTAATCGGTATGAATAATAGTTCATTGCACTGCATTTCATATTTGTTTCTTCGCCACTGACTGGATTTATCATCTTAACGTTGATGTGATATCCATTGGCACCATCACCAAAATAATTGGATATTGCAGGGCATCGTAGCATCGATGAGTTTCTGCAACTTTTGTAAATTGATTGTTTCTCCGATGAAGAACAATATCTCTAGGTTGGAATTGATCTCCGACTATAACAATTGCCACTTCGTCTATAGTTGGAGCATTGAATCTTCGCACATGTTCTCCAGCAGGTGTTTTGTCAGCATGAATAACAATCTTGTGTGTATCAGATGGCATCATGTCAATTGCTGTTTTGAACAAACATACTAAAAAATTTTTTTGTGAAGAAGCTCTTGCAGTTTGGAAACGATGGACCTTTTTATGCCGGTAGAAATTCCGCAGCGTGCATTCAATTCATCATTGCCATCACCGATGAAATACATTTGTAGGAATTTATGTTGACTATCTGGAAACGGAAGGAGGGAGCCGGCTTTATGATAAATTTGTCCTTTGACTTTGAAAGTTGGCATAAATGGAACTGTTACGATTTCTGCGCCGAACGACGTCATTTGGAAGCATGAGTTGTATTTTCTGATGTTAGATAGGAAATGCTTTGATTCTGCGGTATATCTGGCAAGCAAAGTTTGTAACGGCTCTGGTGGTTCTCCAAGTTGAGGCAGTTTAATTTTTCCGCTGGCGCAACACATTCCTTTCGTTTCTCCATTAAATTTCAGAGCCTTGCAATAAGGACACACTTCAGTCATAGTGCCAATAAGAACATGCCGGCTCAAACTATAATCATCAGCTGGGTTGTACCGGAATGCAAGGCGATTGTAATCGCTTGATTGTTGAGTACGGAGTCGTGTTTGATGCTGATGTGTTGTTTCTCGTTGACGTCTTTCAGCCACTCCCAGCCTGTCGCGTTCATTCTGTTGAGAACGAAGCAGATCTGAAGCTGTAGAACGCGATCGCCGTGCTCACAATCGTGCACCCTCAAGTCTGGCTGTACATCGCTCGGCTGCTTCCTTGGCACGTATTTGAGCCATTCTTTGTCTTTTTTGCTCGTTCACTGATGCCCGTTCTTCCTCAGTCAGATTTGCAATTACTCGTCGCACTGCTTTCGCTCCACGACTACGACGACCTAAGTGTGATCTTCTGCGAGGCATTATTTGGATGAACTAAAGCAGATTGATTGCACTGAAAAAGAAGATAGAAAGTTATAACAAAAACATATAAAATTGCAAAACATTAAAAAAGGAAGAAAGACGAACTAAAAAACAAAGGTAAAAATTAAAAAACTAACGAAATATTTCAATTGAAACGCAGAAAACTGGAAACATTGAAATGGAATCGTACAATATGTAGTATATGTATTGCTTTTACATCCAACAGATGGCGATGTTTTTCAAAAAAAGAATGTTTTTACCTGTCACAGGTGTGGTGAGGAGGTTAGTGGGTTTTGGCCCCTCTGCTAGGCCGGAATCTCCTGGCAGTTACCTTTCTTCAGAACTTGGAACTTCCATAGAAGGCCGCAGTTCCGAGAAACATCGCTAGATGGTGCCAAATAGGAGAGAACATGGAAATAGGAGAGAAGGCAGAGGCAGTGGATTGGCCTACTGGTTGGTGATGTCACAATGACTTCTCTCCTATTTGCATAAGTGGCTTGGATTGGCCTACTGGTTGGTGATGTCACAATGACTTCTCTCCTATTTGCATAAGTGGCTTGGAGGAGGCCTCTGGGCTTTTATATACCCTATTTCTTCGATTCTAAGACACACTTTTGTCCCCATCTATAATATAGTTGCGTATTCGAATGCAACGTTGTGTCAAAATTTCAAAGCAATCAGTGAAGAACTTTCGGAGATTTTAGATTAGGAACAAACGAACATTTACATTTTTATTTATATAGATTATTATTATGTATTTATTATTTATTTAGAATATTTATATACCGCTCCCCATTGAAAAAATTCAGAGCGGTGTACAAGATAAAATGAAAATAAAAACAGAATAAAACAGTTAAAACAAAATTTAAAAGAAGCAAAAACAGATCCAAGGCTGCATGTTAAAGAAAGGCTTCTTGGAATAAAGATTTTTTCAGGAGGCGCCGAAAGGAGTACAAGGTTGGAGCCTGCCTGACCTCCAGAGGCAGGGAGTTCCACAGGAGGGGCGCCACCATGCAGAAGGCTCTTCCCCTGGTGGATTCCAATCGGAGGATGGATCAATGTGGAACCACCAGGAGCAGGCCCTCGGATGACCTCAGTGACCGGGCAGGTTGGTAAGGGAGAAGGCGTTCTGGAGCTGTAGGCACATTTGACCTTTTGAGAAACTGTCATGGGCACCAGCACAAAACGGCTACCATGTTAGGCATGGCTAATCTGAAAGAATTAGCCTGCCCAAATGACTGAGTACAAAGCAGACGTGGAGTCTGAGCCCCCAACTCCTGTACCTTTTCCCTGCTGTTTTCTTTTGCTCTCCCCTCAGGTTATTAGACAGAAGTAACAGGAGTCCCTTTTTCTCTTTCCCCTTCTTTTTCTTGGTGGCTAGGTGCACTGCAGAGGAACATATTGGCCTGCAGGAACCTCTCAGCTTCGTTTCCTAAGAATGTCTCCGAGCCCCACGTGTGGCCCAGAGGCATTCATGGGAAGTGAAGATGGCAGTGGTTGCAGACCCTCACTTTGCTTTGAAGTGCTCACTGCTGCAGGTAAGAAGCCCATCTCTGAGGTGGGGAGTTTATGAAGGGGAAGGGCCCAACATACACCGGACTGTTGGTGGCAGGGCCAGTGTGTGGGTCCCCATCCCTGTCACCACGTTTAGCCTTTACATGTTTTCACAATAGCACGAGAGGGATAAGGCAGCTTGCCAAAGGGCCACCCGAGATATGAAGATCACGGATAGAAATTTCACATCGTCTCAAATGTAAAATGCTGTTCAGTGGAGGCTGTTCAGACCTTCAGCATCAGCCGCCTATTTCACACATGCACGTAATCAACTGATTCTTCTGCTATACTTGATTTTTATTTATTTATTTATGTATTTATTTATTACATTTTTATACCGCCCAATAGCCGAAGCTCTCTGGGCGGTTCACAAAAATTAAAACCATAATAAAACAACCAACAGGTTAAAAGCACAAATGCACAATACAATATAAAAAGCACAACCAGAATAAAAACCACGCAGCAAAATGGATATAAAATTAAAAAAACAGAGTTAAAACAGTAACATTTAAATTTAAGTTAAAATTAAGTGTTAAAATACTGAGAGAATAAAAAGTTCTTCAGCTGGCGACGAAAGGAGTACAGTGTAGGCGCCAGACGGACCTCTACCATTGCCACTGGTACACTCGGAGCTTTTCTAAGTGATTTACAGCATGCTCATGATTGGCCACTCACAGAAGTTTGTGGGTCTGTTATGTGACGTTGTTAACAGGAAGGACATCTCTCGCATTATCCCCTTGAAATCATGCACATAATGTGGTAATAACTGGAAAAAGCAAGATCTCTCTGCCACTAGATGGTGGTATCTCATTAAAACACAATGGGGTCGTCCTGAGAAAGGAAAATGGCTTCCGCAGCACAGATGATGACACAAGGTGATTGAGGGATGAAATGAAGAAGACTTGAGAGACCCATCCTATCTCCAAGTCTCAGAGCAGCCACAGGTTCATCCTTGCTCCTCACAGACAACTCCTTGAGCAGAATCAAGGAAGGTCTTGGCTGTGTAGCCATCCCCAAGCCTTTGAGAACAGTGAGACTACCAGTGTGCAAATCAGGTTCTCTCTCTCTCTCTCTCTCTCTCTCTCTCTCTCTCTCTCTCTTTCTCTCCAAACACACACACACACACACACACCTCATACCAGTCAGCCTCACTTGTTTGGTTTGGGCAATGCTCTTTTTACCACTAAGATGCCTCAGGATGGTTGCCAAATATCCCTCTGTTACTTTCCTGCCCTATTGACATTTCACCTGGAAGCTACAGCTAAACTGAACAGTTCCTAACCTTTTCCTTTGGCCTCATCACTGCGTCCACAGTGTGAAGTAAATGAAAACAACAGCACAGGGTCCCAAATAACATGGGATCCAAATATCTGAGCACAGTGGAACTAGTTGGTTTTAAAAGCAGCCTAATATCCTTACGTGACTCCAAAAACATAATATCAGGAGGACATTGGTAAAATAGGCAAGTAGAGGTAATTTGGGCAATTTTCTGTCCCACACTGAACTGCAGCTCTAGAATTAAACATTTGAATAGGATGACAGCTTGAATCAGGTTTTTTTTGGTCTGTAATTATGAAACATTCAAGTCTCAGAGTTCAGTTTGTATCTCCCTCTGGAGATGTACCATACAGTTAGCATCCTCTGCCTTTTTTATTTTAGATTTTACAGGGAGTTCCTTGCTAAGCCATGATGCTCATTGTTAGTGGCTATTTATCATCACTGATATGTTATGTATGTGGAAGACGAGGACCAAAGGGGTTAGAACCTTAGGAGGGTGGCTGCTTTACTATCACAGCAAAATAAAGAGGAAAAACCAACATTAAACCTGCGTGGATGCTAGCTTTGCCCTAGCCAGCGAGTTGATTAATGTCCCAATTATCTGAACCCAGCATGGTTCTTGAAGGTTCTTCCTCCTGCTGCTGTATGGTTTTCAAGAAGCATTACCACTTGGTGCAGGAATTTAAGATCTTTCCTTTTTTTATGAGGGAAATGACATTGAGGACTGAAAATGTAGGTGGAGATACATGAGGCTTGCAACGGAATGATAAATCTGCCTTTCAGCAGACTTACTGTATGAGGCAATTGATGGCTTTCTTAGAATCAGCTGCCCTGGATTTTTTTCCCACAGGGTGTGTGTGTGTGGGGGGGGACACACACATAATCCCTCAGTAAAAAACAAACAAGCAAAAACCTGTTTCTTCCAGCATTAAAAGTCTGGGGGTCTGTTAATACACTCATCAGTCAGGCCAAGGTTCCTGTGAAGGTGCAGTTCAAACTCCTGCTGGGTCTAAAGTGGGACTGTTTTTTTATTATTATGGGGGGGGGGGTTTAAAGGACAAACTAACTTTCTGTGTGAATCAAATAGGTTTAAGGTTTGCCCAAGGAGGTGTCAGGTTCCAGCGCAGCCAGGCAAGGCTCTAATGGCCTAGAGACAAGTGACATAGCCCAAGAGTGAAATGGGCTGTTGCTCAGGTTCCAGAGGCAGCCAGGCAAGAAGTAGGTTTAGCACCTTCTAGTGTAAGTTGTCAGACTGAGAAGCCAACCCTAGGAGGGTTCGTCGATAAGGCCAACAGGAGCCCATTGGCTCTCTGGGAACCTGATTCCATCTGGACAGTTGGTTGCAGTTTCTCACCACTTCGAAAAAGGTGCTGTGGAGGACCAAGGCTTTGGCCAGCCAGTCCCTCCACCTGTAAGCTGTCCAGGTGATGGAGAGAACAAAGTGTCTGGGATCTGCTGTCAGACCCCTTGATTTTGAGCCTCCTTGCACCATGCAGGTGGATATACTAAAACATATTTCTTATTCAGAGTGCTGTTCCTAAATACACACCAAGAGCAATCCAATGAGCGTTTTGAAATTCTCCATCCTAAATTCTCCATTAAATTGAAATTCTCCAATTATCTTCATGGGCAGAAAATTTCAGTGAATATTTTTACACGTTTATGCAATGACCAATTTATATCATATATGTAGGGTGTGCAAACAAGTAAAATTCAAGTTCTTTGAAATCCTCCAAATTCCACCTCAAAGCTTTATCCAGCTCATGTTTGTATCAGATTGTGACCCTTCTTTTTTTCCCTTTTGCATGAAATTTGTGCATATTTTGTGCATATTTTTACAAATGTACACATCAGTTGTGTGAATCTTTGAAATGTACTCATTCTTCTCCCATAAATTAAAGCATGCTTATCTGCATTTTTCAAAAATATGCAATTGTATGTACATTTTTCAAATGTTGCATTTTTAATGTGAATTTTTCAAATGTATGCATGTGTTGAACAAATCACATTGCAAGCTCAAAAATGTACTGACCATGACCACCAACTGCATTCAAGTCTGTGCTCTAGTCTCTATAAATTGGGGAAATTCTGATTTTAAAAATGAACTGAAATGAATTTGCCTGAAAAACCTCAAACACATAACTTCCAAACAAGCAACTATTTTTTCTCTCCAGGCTCTATTGTCAAAGCTAAGCCTAGTGGAAGTTCTGTAAAGTTTTGGTTATTCCTTGTGATTTTTCCATTGCAGATATTTTTGGAACTTATTTGTTCCACGATTGCAGATGGCAAGAGAATCAGGATTAAGCAATTACAATAAATACAGTGGGCTAATATTTCTCATTCACAGTGAGGTCATGTCCACCATGATGAGATGAATGCTCACAGCATGGCTCTGTGTGAGAAACTAATGCACATATTACTCCCAATTCCATCTTGCTTGGAGGGAAATGAAGGTTGGGAGGAATTAGACTTCATTAATTTCCTTTTGGCAATTGAATAGGAGGTCAGGAACACCATCATGCTGATTATCAGGCTGTTGTAGCATTTTCACTATGGATTTTTTCCCCAGGATTTAAAATTGATTTACTGGGTTTGTAGACATCAAGCCTGCATACATGACCCACCAAACTGATTCAGCACACCAGGCATGTATTGTGTCCTTGCAGAGAACTATCAAACATGCATCCCTGTTCTTGTACTCACAGACAAATTGGGAAGGAGGCCGGAAAGGGATTGAGAGAGAGAGAAACAGAGAGAGAGAGAGAGAGAGAGAGAGAGAGAGAGAGAGAGAGAGAGAGAGAGGAAAGAAGGAAGCAGCTTGTTTAAATTTGCCAAGAATTCTCAAAATGTTCTGAGCTTCATATTATGAACATTCAACTTCTTGAGATTTCCTAAATAAATACTGAATACCGTATTTCTTCGATTGTAAGACGCCATCGATTGTAAGATGCACACTAATTTCAGTACCACCAACAGAAAAAAAAAACCTAAGACACACCTGCGATTCTAAGACGCACCCCATTTTTAGAGATGTTTATATGGGGAAAAAGTGCATCTTAGAATCGAAGAAATTGGGTATTAGTGCATTGAATATCAATGCTCAGCTATTCATTTGGAGAACTTCACATTCCTTCTCGAATAGAGAAACAGGCAAACAAACAAAAAGCCTTGCATTTCATGCAATTTGGCCTGTCACATAACTCCAGCAAATATTATTTCGCTTCCTCAAATACATGACATATGAAAATAATAGCAGCAAAATGAATTATGGCTGTGAAGGTTTACTTTCTGCTTGTTAGTTATCTTTATGAACCATAGAAATACTGTTACATTAATCTGGAAGGAAACAGCAGAATGCTATTTGCATATTCATTTATTTGATTTGAATGAGCTCTGTTGTGAGAATACACTGTTGAAAAAAATCTGTGATTAAAACCATCAATTTGATATTTTGAGTGGAGATGTATGGGTATTCCAAATGCTCTGTAGTGTGGAATATCAACTATTCCCCATAATTTTGCTTATATTTAGTTAACAATTTTTATTATTATTATTATTATTATTATTATTATTATTATTATTATTATTATTATTATTTTGCATTCTGACATTCCTGTCAAATAAACTGGGTTGAGAGAGAGTATCTGGATCAAGTTTTCTCTCTCCGGCTTATGAAGATCTTTACAATTTTTGGGAAATTCTTATCAAAAACAATTTAGAATGAAATTCTCACCCATGTGCACCAGCCAAATTCAATAGGTTCAGCTATTCCCAGCATGGAGAGAATCATGATGTACCTGCCTGTCATACAACCGCGAAAGATGAGGAGCCTGTCAGAAAAAGGAGGTGGCAACCTTAATTTAACACTAACATCATTGAATACACCAAGATTCAAACGCAGACTTAAAGAGGAAAGCTCTCAAAGTCCTGGTCCTGGATGGATGAATCTGTGAGTTTAGTTTCTTCCAGACTGGGGTTTTTCTTTTCTTTTTAAATCTCAAGTTCGCTGTCCTACTTCTTGAGAACTTTTAAAATTTTGGCAAATGCTTATCAAAACTGAACTAAAACAAAATTCTCATCCTTCACATAGAAGAGCCCCTGGCAAGCCAGAATGAAGGCAAAAAAGACTCCTGAGGAGTAGGGCTGTGCACTGCCTTGGGCCAAAGCCCCGAATCCAAATACGAGGAAGTATTGGTTCAGCCGGAGGCTGAAGCAGGTCAGTTGCTTTGGGCTGATTCAGGGCAGTGGTGTTTTGCTCTCCGCACCTGACCACCCAGGAAACATGGCAGGAGCATGGCCATGAGTTCAATAGACTCACCGGACACCTCCCTCCCCCTCTCTGGTCAACCCCAAACCTGCTGCTGCTACCATGCATCCTCCCTTAGAACCACTATTTCAAGGGAAGTTGGGGGTTGCTGTTTTTCATAGATCTATGGTCATAAACTAGGGAAATAGCCCTTCACGGCCACCGTAGCTTGTGGCCATAGATCTATGAAAAATAGGGATCCCCTATCTTCCTTTGAAATCATGGCTCTAAGAGGGGAGAACACATGGAAAGATAAGTCCTGCCAGTGGCAGCAGCAGTGGCTCTGGGTACGGGTGATGGAGGGCGTCAAGCAAGGAGTCTAATGGACTCCCAGTCAGTCTTGTGCCCAGCTTTCCTGTGAAGATGCCATCCAGAAGTGTGGCGGGTACCCAGGAACCTGGAAAGTCTGGCCCCCTTTGGGGGGGGTGTGTGAACTTCGCTTCAGCTTCAGTACCAAAACAAGGCAGCCAGCCCCCAAAACGACCTGAGTCAAATGGGGGCCAATTTGGAGGCTCCAAAATGGCCTCCAAGGCAGATTAGGGGGGTTGTGCACAGCCCTACTGAGGAGGGCCCAAAATACTTCTGAATGCATGATGGAGTGAGGCCAGAAGCTCCAGTCACCCAACTCTTCTGAGACAAAACCCCCAAAACAAGCCAGCCAGTGTGGGAACTAGAGGGCAGAGTTCTTCTTTCTTTTGGTTTTCCAAAGTAGAGCTGAATAACTTGAGCCCTTCTTTTCCCCACCTCCTCCTTTACCAAGCAAAGCAGCTGAGGCAGCACGCTTCTAGGGGATTGGCTGTACCGGACAGGACCCCAAGAGTGGATTCCACAGTATTTTGAAGATACCCTGTAGTCTGGCTTTCCTCTCCTGTTCCTAGCCTGAGCCTCCGAACACAAACACGGCTGAAAAACAGCTAATAATAATAGAAAATGAAGCTTGAGCTTTGGAAACGATGGCCCAAAGTAGGCTGACAAACATCAAAACTCCAGCTAATTTCCTTCACATCCACACACATGTAAATGAAGAGAAAACTGCATGTAAATGAGGAGAGAAGATTGAGAGTCAGGGGCTAAATACAATGAGTTTGGTTTGTCCCTGTCTTCAATGTTCCTGAGATTACACTCAAGAATCAGGTAAAGCTACTTTAGGATTGGAATATATGGGAAAGTGGTGTGTGTGTGTGTGTGTGTGTGTGTGTGTGTGTGTGTGTGTGTGTGTCCCACCAGAGAATCTCCACAGCACAAGGGCAGTAAGCTGGTCTCATGGGCATGGATTCCATGAAATTTGGTTAGAAAAAAGATCTACAGCATGAAATAGGGAGGCAATTGCAGCCACCCCCATTAAAGCAGCCATATACTAAGGTCCTCCTCTCCGGCAACAAGGGGAGAGGGCCTTTTCGGTGGTGCCCCCCCCCAATTATGGAATGATGTCCCTGCCGAGGCTTGCCTGACACCAACATGGTTATCTCTTCAGTGCCAGGTCAAGACTGTTCTCTTCTCCTTAGCATTTAACAGCATATGTTGAGTTTTTAAACTGACCACAGAATAGTTTGTTTTAACTGTATATTGTCTGGTTTTTATGCTTTTTACAGTTGTAAAATTTTGTATACCTGTTTTTACTGTTTAGCGTTTTAACCTTTGTAAACCACCCAGAGAGCTTCGATATTCAGTGATCCAGCCACATGCATGGGAGCAAACTGGGCACAGAATTGGCAACCTATCAGAAGACTGATATTGCCTCCATTGAAAAGATAACTCCACCAACTTGGTTGGGTCCCTTAAATGTTATCTGGGAGCTATGCATGGAAAAAGTGTGTCCCATACAACTTGTAACGTGTCTTGCTCTAGACTGAGTCCTGGCACTTACAGGGAGCTAGACAATAGAATAATCAGTTTGGCAAGCAGATGGTTAAGCAGACTGGTTCAGTCCAATGAGGCTAAGGAGTGGTCAAAAATCCAGACTAGGATCAGGCAGTAGCAAGAATGGTCAAGGTTACAAGCAGGAGGTCAAACACAGTCAGGTACATTACTTGGTACAGAAGCAGGAGTTCAAGGATCTGTAGCACAAAACATCCATCATGGGGCAAAGTGCATGAAGCCAAGTAGCAGATACTGGAACTAGCCCAGCCATCATTTTCAGCAGGGATGTGCACTGCCTTGGGCTGAATCCCCAAATACAAACTAAGGTGGGCCAATTCAGCCTGTCTTGGTCTGGATCCAAGCCAATACCAGGTCACCTGAGGCACCTCAAGTCCAAAGTGGATTGGTACTGAAGCCCTCAGGGTGTTTCAGGCTGGTAGTGGGCACTCCCTCCGCACCCACCATGTGAGGAAGCCAGTACAAGACTTGCCATGAGTCCATTGGACTCACCAAACTCACCTCTCTCGCCCTCTCCACCCTTCTCTCTCCCTGGTCACCTCCCACTGTCACCACCACTGTGACTTACCTTGCCATGTGTCCTCCTCCCTGACAGCTGAACCACAATTTAAAGGTAAGACCATGGGGGTGGGGGTTGTTCTTTTTTAAATAGATCTATGGCCGCAAACTGTGGAAGCTGAAAAGGGCTATTTCCCCTACTTTACAACCATAGATCTATTAAAAAGAGAGCCCCAGTTACCTTTAAATTGTAGCTGGTCTCTGAGGGAGGAGAACATATGAGAAGGTAAGTCCCGGTGGTGGTGGCGGCTCCTGGTGGGAGGAGAGTGAGCACAGAGTACAATGGACTCCTAGTCAGCCTTGCACATGGCTTTCCTGGGTGCTGGCACCTAGGAACCTGCAAGGCTGACCCACTGTAAGGGGTGAACGTCGCTTCAGCTTCATTGCTGAAGCAAGGCGCCCAAGACACAAAGCATCCTGAGTCGAATCAGGGACATTTCAGAGGCTCCAAAATGGCCTCCAAGGCATGTCGGAGTGGCTATGTACAACCCTAGTTTCCAGCAGCTCTCAAGTTACCAGGGAGAGCTGCTATAGCTTAAGAAGTAGGGTGACCATATAGAAAGGAGGACAAGGCTCCTGTATCTTTAACAGTTGTGTAGAAAAGGGAATTTCAGTAGGTGTCAACTGTATGCATGCATGGTCACCAGATACAAAAGAGAGGAGGGCTCCTCCATCTTTTACTGTTGTGATGAAGAGGGAATTTCACCAGGTGCTGCATGCATACAAATGATCCCTGCTGAAATTCTTTTTTCTATGCAACCCTTAAAGATACAGGAGCCCTGTCCTTCTTTCCATATGGTCACCCTAGCTAAAGCTACTGGAACCCCACCCAATACTCAGCTGCTATCCATTAGAGACTTGGCAGATGAGTTGGGCCCTCCCCACATGAGGAGGGACCAACTCATGAGTAGTGCTCTTCAGTAGGTGAGCACTCCTTCACTTGACAATCGTCCTCTCATGGATATTAAGGTATCAGCATTCTTGGGTCTAGGTGGTGGCAGCACATCATCTTCTTCTGCCTCAGAAGCAGAACTCACAGCCTTTTTAGGAAGCAGTTTCAAAGGCCTCACCCCTGAGGCCTTGGATCATCTTGGCTAGTGCCAGGGTCTTCTCAGGGGCCAACTGGCTCTGATGGTTCTGGCTCCTCTTCTGAAGATGATTGCAGTGGTGGCATGACAGGGGTGGGCAACAAGTGGACCTCCAGACATTTTGGCCTGTCACTCCCATCACCCCTAGCCAGCATAGCCAATGGGGAGGGATGGTGGAGGCAGTAGGCTCAAACATCTGGAAGGTCACAGGTTGCCCACCCCTATTGGAAAGGGGCCCCGTCACATGCCAGCTCCTGAAACAACTAAAAGTTGCCTCTTGTGATGCCCCCAGGTCCAGAGGAACAGATTGTTTTCCTGGTGCGGGAATGCTTTTTCACACTTGCCCTTTGCTGACCAGAAACTTTGGGACAGAGTCAGAAATCTAAGCAAATGGCAAACCTTTCTGACACTGTGTAAGGACATCATGGGAATATGTTCTTCATTTGTTGCTTATTTGGCAGAAAGGTGAGAGAGCAACCAAACTAAAGGGATGAAGAAATTAGATACAATGTCTCCAGCTAGCCTTTTTTTAAAAAAAATTGACTTTAATTGCAGAGAAAAGGAAGGGCGGCATAAATAAGATGATGGTTGCACCTGTCAACTTATTGCCTTCTTCTAAACAGCTGCTGAACTGGCTAATTACAGTGGCACAATTACTGCTTTGCATGTGGATAATGTACTGCGTTTGGGCTGCTGGTTGCTTGTCCCTGTAGAGCAGGCTCAAAGGTGCAATTCAACAGCAGAACCTGCTTATATCAGTTCTTACCCAGAGCAATTTCAAGAATATGAACTGAACTCCCTGCCTGAAACATTTATGCCTTTTGAGTTCTTACTGCTGAAAAACTTTTAGAACAATATGCTTCTCACTAAAGCTTTAGTTGATGAGAAGAGGACAATTCTCAGCTGGGAGCTATTGGCTGTGTTTCTTGCTTAACTCAAGATATATAAAAAGAAAGAGATGGATCTCAATTTGAAATATAATTGTAGTTTAAAGTAGAATCTGCCCTGAATTTCTTCTAAAGCACAATATCGATACAAATTTGGAAATCCTTGCTATTGTCAGGGAATTTTGAGGGAAGCATTTTGATGAGACTAGTGAAATTTCATGAGGGCTGTCTAGGCATCCCTAAATTCACCAGGTATTGCCTAAAGCACAATGTCAATATGAATTTAGAGGTTCCTGCTTGGGGTAAACAAATATGGAATTTTGACAGAGAGACAAAAAGAGAATTCTTTTTCCCAATACATAAGGAGACAAGCAGAAATGCAATTCGTTCCTTCAGTTGGCATTTTCTGTAGTAATTGAAAGCAGGCGGTGTGCTGGTTCTGTTAAGCTTTCTCACTGAATTTTATTGCATGCTTGCTCATGTAATTTGATTTCAATTTCTAGCCTGTCCATACCCAGGATTTGGCATTGACAGCAACATTAACATCCAATAAAGAACATAAATACAATGCCTTTTTTCCCAGTGGGCTTGTAAACATTTAACTGCCTGGTGTCCTGTGCTGTGTCAGAATCACATTCAGGCACACCTCGTGTAGAAGAAGAGAAGAATGAAATGGCCCAAGTGTAACAATCTTGGATGACTTCTTTATTTGACAAAGGAAAAGAACTGAAAGTGCTGAGCAGTTATGTTTCAGAGATAGTGAGAAAGGCCTTATTAAGTAGGGGTGTGCACGGACCCCCCGCTCTGCTTCACTTGCAGATCCGCCATTTTTCGGATCGGGCCGCTCCGCCCCGCCCCCGCTCCGCCCACTTCCGCTCCGCTCCGCCCGGAGCTCCGGATCCGGATCCGGAGCTCCGTTTCCCCCCCCCATAGGCTTGCATTGAAAGCTAAAAAATTATACAACTTTTTTTCTGTTCAAGTTAGAAACCTCATGTTTGGCACCATGACACCTCATGGGGATATACACACGCATGCCAAGTTTCAAAGCAATCCCATCATCCCCTGATTTTTGGCGAATTTTTGAAAATCGGGCACCCCACACACAACATCCCTGCGAGGTGGGCAGGGGAGGAGGGAGGGAAGGCAGGCAGGCATGCAGCTGGCATTTCTGGGGGCATAAGGAAGTGAGCCAAGGATAAGCCAATAATGCATATAAAATGGAATAAATCAATCAATAAACAAAGGAGGGGTGGAATTAAAAGCAGCAGTGTTGCTGAATAAACAGCAAGAAGAATTTTTTTAAAAAGGCTATATCTGTCTTTTACCAGCAATAGGGGGACGTGCCCGGGGGAGGGGGAAGTAGCTGCCAGTTCAAGACACTGACAGCCACCAACAGCTCCGAGAAGAAGTAAAACGCTCACTTCGACTCAGAACAGGCATTGCTCCACCACTGAAAAGTGACCATTCACTTCAACTCATGATAGGCATTGCTCCACCGTTTTACTCTCTTTGGAAGGCTCTATGGCCTTCCAGTGCAGGAGAGAGTGGGGGCACGTCCACAATGAGATGCCCTAGGGGAGCTCATCCCCTTGCACCACATCGATTCAGTTGTTCACCAAGGTTAGGGTGGGGAGCAGTGCTGTGTTTCTATCTCTTATTCTTGGCTTAGTATATGATTTCAGGTTGTGTTTGTGCATTTGGTGGGGCTACTGTGTTAAAAAACACTGGGAAAAGCCCGTTCAGATGAAGAAAGAGAAGTTTCCCAGAATCCCAAGTTACCTGTTTTGCCTATGCCCTCCTCCAACTTTGGGATCATCATGACCGGGAGCTGACTCTGCCCCTCAGCCCTTTGAAAAAGGTATTTTTCCCGCCGATTTTTTAAAAACTTCTAGCCCGCGACCCGTACGATGCAGAAAGTTGAGAGTGGTCTCAAAATGACCCCCATCCACGACTCTCTGTGCACAAGAATTTTCAGAATGATAGCTTAACCCCCCCCCCCAGTTATCCCCGATTCTTTCCCTCAATGCAATCCTATGGGCGAAAAGCCGAAAACGCAGTTTGAGCCGTGCGGTTGACCCGATTTTCACAAAAACATTGCACGTGAACCACAGCACGCAGAAAGTTGAGAGTAGTCTCAAAATGACCCCCATCCACGACTCTCTGTGCACAAGAATTTTCAGAACGATAGCTTAAACCCCCCCCAGTTATCCCCGATTCTTTCCCTCAATGCAATCCTATGGGCGAAAAGCCGAAACGCAGTTTGAGCCGCGCGGTTGACCCGATTTTCAAAAAAATATAGCACGCGACACGGACAACGCAGAGAGGTGAGAGTGGTCTCAAAATGACCCCCATCCACGACTCTCTGAGCACAAGAATTTCCAGAGCGATAGCTTCAAAAACAACGTAGTTATGCGCGATTATTTGCCGCAATGCAATCCTATGGCGAAATGTTTTCAAGATGGCGACCGGAGCGCTCTGCCTGAACTCGGAGCTCCGAAAAATGGTCGCTTCTCTTCGCCTTGCTTCTAGGGGGTCCACGGTCCGCTCCTACTCCGCCTCTGGGTAAGGCGGAGCAGGCCAATCCGCTACTGCTTCTACGCTCCTAATCGGAGCGGAGCACATCCCTATTATTAAGCACATTCTAACCTGAAACAATAGCTTAACTGTGATAACCTAAATGTATAAACATTTTCCTAAAAGTTACATTGGCTGAATCTGTTCAAGGACAGAGAACATTCTGTCCGGCTGCTTCCCTTATAATTGCAAGTAATAAAATGTCTCTGACGTTTGTTTGCAACCTAAATGTAAATGTGCAGACTTGTTTTTTTTCCACACTAGAGATGGGAGAATCCATGAGGTGCAGCTCATCAGGGTTCTTTGAGTTCTACTACAATGCTCAGTCTACCTGATTTCTGCTTCTGATTGAAAGCTTTTTCTCTGGTTTTTCGAATGGAAAAATGAACATTTCAGGATGCACTTCTTAAAATGTCAAATATGTATTTCCCCATTGATTAAAGCATGAAAATGTGCATTTTTTCCACACTATGCATTTTTGGAACTGGCACTGCTATCATGCCCCTCCTTTCCCGGAGGAGTCTGCTTCAGATAATGACCTGAAGCCTCCTGAATAGAATGGGGAACAAGTCAATTCAAGGAATCCTGGGACTGACCAAGAAGGTTCTGAACCTTCAAAAGAGAGAGTTTCACGTCTCCCCACTCAGAAGGTGGAAAGTTCTTCTGGGTCAGAGGGTGATGCTGACCCACCCTCCAATCCCAGAGAATGCTGGCAGCTGAAGGTAAAGGCTAAGAACATGCCCAGGCAAAGGAGTGCCTGCTTGCAGAAAAGGACTGCTTAGGAGTAAAAGCCCTTGACATGAGTAGAACTTTTGCCAGAGGGTCTATAACAGTGGTTCCCAAACTTTTTCAGGTAACCGCCCTCTTGGTTCCAGAAACTCATGCCCAGTGCCCCTACCCTACCCTATAAGATCATTATTCGGAATAGTGGTTTTCTTTTTTCTTTTTTAAAAAAGTTTTTTATTAACACAAATTAAAATACATCAACTTCACATTAAAACAATCAATCAAAAAGAAAGAAAGAAATATTACATAAATTTGCTCAACTGTTAACATTTGTAATTTATCAATATTCATAATCAAACAATACACACACACACTTCTTTATTGCGATCCATAGATCCATGAAAAAGAACAAGGAACAAGAATCAAACATGAAATCATACAGTTAGAGCTATTATCAACTTATGTCTAATACATAGAGCGTTCTAATCCTGGCCGCCACTGTAAGAAATTTAGCAACAGCCAAAGTTATTCTTGAGGACTTATCTTCCAACAGAAACTTAACATAAAATTTGTCTGAACTTCTGGACAGTTTACTCAACAATGGGGTGATCATAAGATGGCGGGCCTGATTATAAAAGCTACAGGACAGAAGGATATGCTCCATCATCTCCACTTCCATGTTCCTACAGGGGCACCGTTGTTCCTGATAGGGCACACCAGCATATCTGCCCTGAAGTAATTCAATAGAGTAAACATTGCATCTGGCCTTGGAGAAAGCAATACGATATTTAGCCACTGACAGGTTCTTTAGATAGTCAGCCAGCTGAAGAGGCCCAACGTAATGAACATGCAATGCACTGGAAGAGCAGGAAACATAAGAGCGAGCGCGTAAGTCACAGAAGGCTATATCCCACAGTCTTTGTTTAACAGATTTCAAAGCAAAATTCAAGCCCAAATTAAGGAGGAGGGAAGAGGAGAGACCGATTGAAGCTGCCTTCCTGGCAAGAAGCTTGGACCAACTGTTCACATAGTTGGCCTGAGCCAGACATGGAAGCAGACCTGAGCCCCTCCCAAAAAGACTAACTTCCATCCAAAATTTCAAGGCAGACCACCAAGCCCTAAGTGAAAGAGAGCTTTCCCCGGTTTCCAACAAAAGTACCGAATTAGGGACACACTTTGGGAGTTGAAGAAGGGTCCTCAAAAACCATGTCTGTAGCCTATCTATCTCAGATGTTAATCCCCCTATCCAGATGTTGGAGGCATATAAAAGCTGGGCTACAGACTTGGCATTAAACACTTTGATGGCAGATGGTATAAACATTCCTCCTTTAGAAAAGAAAAAAGCGTGTTATTGCAACTGAACTGACTGAAGCTTCGTTAAGGGTGGCCGATCTATGGGCACTCCAGGACAGGGTATGATGGAATAACAGCCCCAGGCAAGAGATTTTTTTCACCTTTTCCAGGATATGCCCATGAAGGGACCACCAACGTTGAGAAAATCTATTTTCAAAGACCATGACTTTAGATTTCTCAAAATTAATTTTCAGATCATTGGTCAAACAAAAGTTGGAAAATTTCATTAAAAGATGTTTTAAACCAGGTCTAGAGCGGGAGAGAATAACAGCATCGTCTGCGTAAAGTAAAATAGGAATTTTCCTTGCGCCAAGTTTGGGCAAATGTCCTTCATGGTCAGACAGGGCCTCCTCAATATCGTTTATGTATAAGTTAAATAGTGTAGGTGCAAGGATACAGCCCTGTCTTACTCCTCTAGACATAAGAATTTCATTTGAAAGCTGTCCCTGTGTGCCACACCTAACTCGCATCCTGCTGTCGCTGTATAAAACCATTATAAGATTAAGAAGTCTTTTGTCCACCAGGATCTTATCTAATTTCTCCCATAGTTTAGTTCTAGGGATGGAGTTGAAAGCAGACTTCAGATCCATGAAGGCAACAAACAGTTTGCTACGTAGAAATTTAAGATGTTTCTCCGCTAAGTGAAAAAGAATCAGACCATGATCAGAGGTGGAGTGATTCTTTCTAAAGGCAGCTTGGGCCTCTGTGACAACATTATTGGCCTCGAGGATGTCAGTTAATCTATTAGATAGAAATCGAGCATAGAGTTTGCCTATTATTGAGAGCAGGCTAATAGGTCTAAAATTCCCAGGGTCCTTTGGGTGTCCCTTTTTGTATAACGGAACCACAATTGCGTGTCTCCAACTGTCAGGGATTTTGCCAGATTGATTTATAATAAATTCAGCAGGGATAAAATCTATGCCGGGTGCCTTACCCCCTTTAAGTTGTTGGATTAATTCAATCACTTCCTCCTTAGAGACCGAATTCCAGGGGGGGAGGGGATCAAACAATACAATACAATACAATTGCTCCCCTTCACCCTTTGGGATCTATTCCTGCTTCCAAAATCTCATTACTTCTTCTGGTGGTGGTTTTCCACTTCCCTTAGAGAACACATATACCAGGAACTGTTTCCAAATTCCCTCAAATTCATTCGTATTTGTTATGCCTCTTCTTAGTTTTATATTACATGTCAATTTATCATTAATGGCAATATCCCAAATTTCCTTATACCATTCTTCAATACGATAATCTCCTTGGATCTTCCAGTACCTAGATATAATTAATCTCGCTGCTGTCAGCAAATTTGTTATCATTTCTTTAATTTCCTTATTACACTTTAAATCTCCATATAATGATAGTAATGCCACACTAGGTGTCTCTTCAATCTCCATTCCAACAATTTCTTTTATCTCATTAAACACCATTTCCCACCATTTTTGTACATATTCACATTCCCACCACATATGTAAATACGTTCTTTTTTCCCCACAACCTCTCCAACAATTTGCTGAATACATCTTATTTATTTTATTTAATCTCACTGGGGTTAGATTCCAACTCCATATAATTTTATAATAATTTTCTTTAATTCTCACTGACATGTTTCTCAACACTCTTTGTCTCCATATTCCCTCCCAACTCTGTTGCCCTATCTGTACCATCAAATCTGTTTCCCAAACCATCTTTCCCATATTCTCTATCTCCCCCTTCCCAACCAATATTCTATATATTCCACTTGTTAAACCTTTTATCCCTTTATTTTCTCCCTTTTCCTTTTCTTTTTTTACAATCAGCTCCTCAAATTTTGTCAATTCTCTGCATTCACCATTATCTCTTAACCATTTCTTCGTCCATTGTTCCAATTGCCAATAATTTAACCAGGTTAAGTTCTTCCCCTTTAACACCTCTTCTAATTTTTCACGAGTGTTCATCTCGCTTAACCATTTTTTAAATCTCATTCTATTTTTCTCTATTAAAATTTTACTCAAGCTATCCTTTAAATTTCCTGGGAAATACCTTAACATTATCACAGGTGTTAATGGAGATATACTCAAGAGTAACTCCTTTTTATACATTCGCCATATTTCCCAGTGAAACCTTAAAAGAGGGTTTCCTATTTCTTCACCCCATTTTTTATTGCCTTCTTTAAAAAATATATTTTCCAAATTCCAATCTTTTTCCATTCTTATTTTATCCTCCATCCAACTCAAATCTCCTACTCCTATCATACCTTTTGCTACATGTCTTAACCTATTGGCTACATAATATAATTTTATATTTGGAAGTCCCAATCCTCCTTTCTTTTGTGCTAAGTACCATCTATTTTTGTTTATTCTCGCTCTCCTATCCCGAGAATAGTGGTTTTCAACAACCCACTAAGGAAGATAATAACAATAAAATTCAAAACAGTAACAATTAATTTAATATTTACTCAAAATCCAATTACATTTTTTAGTTTATTCAATTAAACATAATTGATGAATTTGATCCAGTGATATCATCTTTTCAAAGTCTGATAGTCAACTAGGGTAGAGTACCTCACTATTCTATAAATTCTTAATGTGATGGATGGGCTTGATAAAGTGATACCAGTTTCCCAATGTCTGGTTTAAAGTCACTTAACATGAGTCTTAAATCACCACATTTAAGTAATCGGGAGTCGATTTCTTTGCTTGGAGAGAAGTAGGCAGACCCCACTACAACCACATTCCCCCAAATATGATGCTGGAAATGCAACCAGGAGCTTCTGAACCACTCTCCATAGTGCAGGATAGCGATCAGAAATTTCCTTCTGTAACCAAAACTCCTGGTACGGAAAAGACCACCTTGAGTGCCCCCCTGCCGCCCCTTTGCCTCTTAGCACCACCTGCCACCCCCTTGCCTCTTAACGCCTCCCTATGCAATCCTACCGCCCACTTTGGGAACCACTGGTCTATAATGAACTGTAGCTGAGCCCTGGATGGGGCTTTGGAAGGTCTGGGTGTATGGGCTTTCAGTTAGCACCTAGTAACTGCTGAAATAATGCCTTACCTTCAGCTGCAGTGTTGTGTTTCTCTGACCTGGCCTTGCGACTGAACTTCCATGCTACTGACCTCTGTACTGCATTTCTGCTTGAGTACTCTTCTGTGTTTGACCTGACTACATCTCAAACCCTTCCCCACCCCTGGAAATCACCTACTTGCCTGGTAACGCTGTGCTTTGACCATTACCTGTATCTTGACCTCTCCTTCTTTAAACTGATCCCACACTGGACTGGTCTATTTGCCTACTACGTAATGGTCATGACTCTCGGATTTCCATACAGAATGTGCTCATGTTTATGGACAGAGGTGTGGGTGGGATACGTTTTGGTCACAAACTAACTGAAATGAAACTCTCAAACATCCCTAGAGAGTCATCTGCAATAGGGAGGTGATGTGGAAGATACTGAAGGTTTCCTTGGCAGATTTGTTAACATGGTAAGTGTTCCCTAAAAAAACAAAAATGCAGCAGTGAGACAAATGAAGAGATAGACACCAACCATTGAAGAAAATAGACCTAAAGCAATCAAGGAATTCTTCATCAATTACATGAATTGTGATAAATCTATCATTGAATTAATTCAATCTGCATATGAATAAAAAACATTTGTAAGGGGGCAAATCACACATTCCTAGTGTGATGTGTTTGTTTCAGAGACAGTACTTAGAAGAATTCCCACCCATGCATAAGTGAAGACAGAAAGCATCATAAAAAAGCAACCTGTAGTTTTTATAGATACTTACGATATATATATATATATCCCAATAAATTACCCAATTCAAATTAGAAGTTTCTAATTTAACTAATTAATCAACTAAGCATTGCACCCAAGCTAAATCCACCTTCCTGCCTATGTGGGGTATAAAATGGAGGGGGTGGGTCTGATTTTAATATTTATTTCATTTATATCACACCTCTATTCCTCCAAGGAACTATACATAATCCTTCCCTCCATTTTATCCTCACAACAACAACCCTGTAAGGTAGCTTGGGCTGAGAGTCTGTGACTGGCCCAAAGTCACCCAGTGGGTTTCCATGGCTGACTGGGGACTAGAACTTGGATCTCCCAACTCCCAGTCCAACACCTTAGCCACTACACCACACTGGCTCTCACAGGGTGAGTGAGGTGCCATTCCAGCCACCAGGGGAGAGGAAAAAGGAACCCAATCAATGCCTGAGAAGCTATAGGATGACTGGGAGGCTGGGAAGGAGGGCTGAAGAATGACTGGGGTCACAGCAGGGACAACTATAGGGTAGCTGGAGCTGGGTTGTGAGGGAGGGAGGAGGCTTAGAGAAGCTCATGTGTGTGTGTGAGTGCATGATTGATGAATGGTTGGTGTGTGGGGATTCTGGGAGAGGTGAGAGAGAAAGATACAGAGGACGCATTCAGATGTCACATTAGTCCACAGAGAGGAAGTAGTCTACTCCACAGATGGCTAATCCATGCGTGCCTTTGGAGACACAGAAATGCCATTCTGTGGAGAGGACTGCCTCCTCCCCATGGAGTTGTCACCACCACCTGTAGGCCCTCTCCACTGAATGGCTGTGCTCGTTAGTGCTTACTTTACCTGTGCCACCATTACAGGGGGAGGGATGGAGAGGGGAGGAGAGGAGAGGCTTCCAGCGGCGGATGAATCCCATCTCCTGTCAACAAGAGACAGGGCTCCAGGAAGAAGTCCCAATGGAGCCCTCTCTCCTGTTCACAAGAGAAGGGATTAATCTGCCATTGTCGCTAGGCAACCAGGGTGCTGCATCTCCCCTGTCAGGGGATGCGATGCTCACATAGTTGTCGGTGAGGGGTCCTTCTATGGAGCAGGGATTGAGTGCCCTGACACATGAGGAGACTGGCCCCAAGCTCCCTGCTTCTGCATCGTTCTCAGTCAGTGTCATAGCAACAGGGCAGGGGGCAGCTCTAGCAACACCAACTGAGAAGGACACATCACCAGGGGGAGGTAGTTTCCAGTGCAAGGGGGTCTGCAGCGTCCTTTAGCATCATCTCCTTTTTTTTTTTTTTTTTGTTTATGATCATGTGCTACTTTATTTTTTATTTTTTTTATAAATTTTTTTATTTTCTACAATACATAAACATACACATTACATCACATAAAAAACACACACAACATACTACATAATTTCAATTGAATACAATATCTTATCTTAATAACATAATCAATACACCTACAGTGCACCCCCCACCACGGGATCTCATTCCTGATTCCAGAATCTCATACTCTTTAGCATCATCTCCATGGCAAAGGGAGATGCTACGGAGATTGGGGTGATGGAGGGGCAGAGCTGTGGATTCTTCTGCGTCGCCTTCCACCCCCTTTCATGGCAGCCAAAGGGGCATCCTGTGCTGAGGCTGCAGGGGAGGTTACCATTGGTTGTCACGTCATCCGGACCAAGTCAGAGTGAAAGGAGTTAATAGGCTCAACCTGGAAGTGTAGGTTTATATGGGTGATGATCCTAGGGCAGAGTGTGTGTGTGCGTGTGCGTGTGCGTGTGTGTGTGTTTGTGTGTGTGTGTGTGTGAGAGAGAGAGAGAGAGAGAGAGAGAGAGAGATGACTGGAAGAGGGCAAATGTCTGGACTGAGATTTAATTGACCAAGAACTGATTGGATGATGAATTTGTGGAAGTTGATTTGGAGCTGAGCTTCATATAATTTAGCAGGAATGAATTTTATTTAGAGGGATTTATTTAGAGGTGATTGCTTGCAGTAGAAAAGTGTGGGATTTAAGGAGTGGTTTTTTGTTTTGTTTTTTGTCTTTTGGAGCTCAGATCCCATCTCTGCCTTGTACTTCGGTTTTTGGGCAATTTCTGTCAAATGGGTGTTTTGTGACTGTCCCTGCTCTCATGGCAGCCATGTTGTAAATGGGCACACGCACACACACACACACCCCCATGTCAGCCATTTTCTGTTGGTCCCCGTGACATTTCCTCAAAATTTGAAATGTGCCTTCCAGCCCAAGTAGGTTGGTACGAGGGAAAGAATTTGGGTGGCCAACCACTGAGACATGAGGCAGAGAATGAGGAAGGGTTAACCTCCCAAGAAAAACCTGGAGGGGAGGCACTAAAGGGTTAACCTAAAAACCAACCTGTTATACATGAACAGGGCATATATGTGAAGTTCAGACAAATGTAGCTGCTGTCATCATTATGTCTTGCTTTGCCCTTAGCTGCTTTGCAATTGCACAGTCTTGCACTTAGTTATATCTAAGCTGTCATTCAACATAACCTGCGACAGTACCAAGCAACACGTCTTGTTTCTGCAGTTGCTAAATAATTCAAGTTGACAACAGAGGAGCTCTGTGCCCAGTTCCTTTCACATAGCATTGAAAAAGTCACACTGTTTACAGCACATCATAGCAAAGCTTATTTGTTCCACATTGAGAAAATTCCACTGAACCAGCTTTTATTAGCCATGCTTGCTATCTGTTCACTTAAACAAGATTACAGGAGCAGGAGAAGCTGGAATATTATTATTATTATTATTATTATTATTATTATTATTATTATTATTGTTGTTGTTGTTTTGGACAGAAGTCATAAACTTAATATTGCTCTGTAACTGCTGCATTAGCATGTCGTTGTTTAGTGGGCCTGTATCACATTCTCTTGCCTCTCACATTAAAAAGTGAGATCATAGAACCATAGAATAGCAGAGTTGGAAGGGGCCTACAAGGCCATCGAGTCCAACCCCCTAGTCAATGCAGGAATCCACCCTAAAGCATCCCTGACAGATGGTTATCCAGCTGCCTCTTGAAGGCCTCTAGTGTGGGAGAGCCTACAACCTCACCAGGCAACTGATTCCATTGTCGTACTGCTCTAACAATCAGGAAGTTTTTCCTGATGTCCAGCTGGAATCTGGCTTCCTTTAACTTGAGTCCATTATTCCGTGTCCTGCACTCTGGGTGGATCGGGAAGAAATCCTGGCCCTCCTCTGTGTGACAACCTTTTAAGTATTTGAAGAGTGCTATCAAGTCTCCCCTCAATCTTCTCTTCTCCAGGCTAAACATGCCCAGTTCTTTCAGTCTAACTTCCCGAAATGTATGCATAAATTGTGCACATCTTTGAAATCTGCACATTCCTTTCCCATTGATTCTTGGCACATTTACTGATAGTATACATTTTTATGCACAGGTGCCATTGAACATATTTGGGGGAGGGGGGGCGCAAATCACATTGCAAGCTCAGAAATGTACGGACTTTCACCCCAGGTTACATTTGAGCCCATGCTCAGTTCAGGAGTGCCTTCTACGAACTCCGGTTGGTGACCTAGCTACGCCCCTATCTAGACAGGGATAACCTGGCTTCAGTTGTCCATGCTCTGGTAACCTCCAAGTTAGATTACTGCAATGTACTCTACGTAGGGCTGCCTTTGAAGACGGTTCAGAAGCTGCAGCTCATGCAAAATGCAGCGGCCAGATTGATTTCGGGAACCAGAAGTTTCGACCATATAACACCTGCTCTGGTCTGCTTGCACTGGCTGCCTGTATGTTTCCGAGCCCAATTCAAGGTGCTGGTTTTGACCTATAAAGCCTTACACAGTGTGGGACCACAATACCTAACGGAACACCTCTCCCGACGTGGATATACCCAGTCACTACGTTCAACATCTAAGGTCCTCCTCCGGGTGCCTACTCCGAGAGAGGCTGAGAGTGTGGCAATGAGGGACAGGGCCTTTTCGGTGGTGGCCCCCAGACTATGGAATGATCTCCCTGATGAGGCTCGCCTGGCACCAACGCTGCTATCTTTCCGGTGCCAGGTTAAGACTTTCCTCTTTGCCCAGGCATATGGCAGCACATCTTAATCACTCACATGTTTAGTTTTTTAATGGTTTATAATGCTTTATGTGTGTATGTTCTGTGTTTTAGAATTTTAAATTTTGTATACTCATTTTTATCTCAATTTTAGAATTTCTGTAAACCACTCAGAGAGCCCTGGCTATGGGAGCGGTATATAAGTGCAATAAATAAATAAATAAATAAATAAATAAATAAATAAATAAATAGAAACTGGGTAAATGCTGATTAAAAATGAACTGAAATGAATTTATCATGCACCCCTAGATACAAGCAAGCAAGCCTATAATGCAGTCTTCCCTCATCTGGAGCTCTTCTTGGGCATGCTGGCTAGAAATTATGGTAGTTGCATTTCAACATATCTGAATAATGCCAGGTTGGCAAAGGCAGCTAAAATGAAATGAAATAGAATGCTAAATAATAAGACTGTGCATTTAAAAAAATGCCTTGAAAGCTACCTCATTGGCTCAGATCAGCTGTTTCCTTGGGCTGTTGGCTCAAGCCTTAGCTAGAACAGCGTTTATCCCGTGGCAAACCCTGGGATTGTCCCTGTGCATCCAGATGACACACAGGGGATCCCGGGATCAGGCAGGGATCAAGCCTCCTTGGCCCTGGGATACAGCCCTACACTTTGGGCCAACTTTTTCCACGATCCCGGGCTGAGCCCAGGACCATGGAAGGTGTGGCCCATTTCCGTGGCTTTCCTCAGGAGTGCTCTGCCCCTGGAGGGAGGGTGGGGGGAGTGGGGAAATAAGGTTTTTGTTTTTTTTTTAAAAAAAGGCTTACCTTTGCGCATGAGCATTTGTGCATTCCATCTTCTTTAAAAATAAAAAATGGCGGGTGCGACACCTCTCTTCTGGAGGTCGCCGCACGTTACATGTAAACGAGGGCGAGATCTCACATTAATCGAAATGCAAGGTCACCCCTCCTCCATCCAGGATTATCTGGTAGGTCTAAGCTAAGGCCTCCGATTAACATTGTACTTCACCTCACATCTGTGGCTGAGGGTCACTTCACCTTATATCTGAAGCCTCAGGTGTCTTCTCCATTGACTAGAATCTGGATGATCAGGGGTCTGGAAACAAAGCCCTATGAAGAGAGACTGAAAGAACTGGGCCTGTTTAGCCTGGAGAAGAGAAGATTGAGGGGAGACATGATAGCACTCTTCAAATACTTAAAAGGTTGTCACACAGAGGAGGGCCAGGATCTGTTCTCGATCCTCCCAGAGTGCAGGACACGGAATAACGGGCTCAAGTTAAAGGAAGCCAGATTCCAGCTGGACATCAGGAAAAACTTCCTGACTGTTAGAGCAGTACGACAATGGAATCAGTTGCCTGGTGAGGTTGTGGTCTCTCCCACACTAGAGGCCTTCAAGAGGCAGCTGGACAACCATCTGTCAGGGATGCTTTAGGGTGGATTCCTGCATTGAGCAGGGGGTTGGACTCGATGGCCTTGTAGGCCCCTTCCAACTCTACTATTCTCTGATTCTCTGATTCTATACCAACACCTATAAAGTTTTGATTATTTTGTTAGCATTAGATCATATTGACAGGCAGTTTTATTAATTCCGTATTGTCACAGCGCTAGTGTAAACCAACACTAGTGCAAAGTCATTAGTGCTTGTTACTCAAAAGGAAACGGTGATGATTTGCCACCAAGTTTCAGTAGGAAAATGCATCACTGAAATTTGGCATTGAATCACTGCCATTTCCCTTTGACTAGCAAGCACTAATGACATTGTTCTAGCACTGGTTTTCGCTAGCGCAATGTCATTAGAATTAGGACGGTAAAAGTATTGGATCCCGCCTATAATATCCCCATTTGAGGGGACGAAGTCTGGCAAATTTCAGAGAAACACATTTGTTTTTGTGTTCGTTTTAATGCTTAGGAGTATTTAATTCCGATTTTTTTTGGGGTTTTTTGTTTGATTGAAAGGTTTAATGCCCTTCCCTAGGATTTGTGGGCTGTTTGCATGAACTTGATACACCATATAGTGTTTCCCTTGGGTAATTTCCTTTCAAACATTCAGAATGTTTGGTGAAAGAGTTATCCAACATATCAAGCTAGTTTTCATAAATCCTCAAAGCCTGCCTGAGGATCCAAAATGGTTCGGAAGCAAAGCCTCAGAGTTAGCCTGCCTTGCCTTGCCTCACACAACCTCCAATGTTGTGTCAGGTTTTGAGGCAGACGTCTCTGAGGAGATCCCCAACTTGGACTCATGCCTTACCTCAGGTAAATGTCCAGCCCTAAGAAGCAGGCATGTTAAACCAAAGGCCTCACTTTGCTCAAATGACCAGACTGAATATCCAACACGTTACAAGGCAAATTGACGAAAGGACTTATATATGGACCACCCTGCACCATGTTCCTTTGGTAACCATATATAAAACTATCTTTGAAACGAGACAAAAACAACCATAACTTAGGGTGACCATATGAAAAGGAGGACAGGACTCTTGTATCTTTAACAGTTGTATTGAAAAGGGAATTTCAGCAGGTGTCATTTGTATATATGGAGAACCTGGTGAAATGCCCTCTTCATCACAACAGTTAAAGATGCAGGTGCTATACTAGAGTGACCAGATTTAAAAGAGGGCAGGGCACCTGCAGCTTTAACTGGTGTGATGAAGAGGAAATTTCACCAGTTTCCCCATATATACAAATGACCCCTGCTGAAATTCCCTTTTCAATACAACTATTAAAGATACAGGAGCCCTGTCCTCCTTTTCATATGGTCACCCTACATAACTTTAGTATGGATTGGAGGTTTTGGTTTGCTTTTTCCAGATTTTTATGTATGTGCCATGTCATATGGAACGAACCATTGTTTAATAAGGCGATTCTAAATGCAGACGGTTGTCTCTGAAGGCTGACTCTTCTGATCCTTAATTTGAAATAAAATCAGGGTGAAAGGCTTTCTAAATCTTAAACTGCAAGGGATAATGCAACTGATTCTCTGGAGCAAACTCAGTTTTATCAAAGTGTATCTCTTCCATTGATTAAATTGCCTGTTTTTGTGTTGTTGTATTCCTCTCATCCATGGTTATATTCCCATCATTTATTAGTCCCAAAAGTGAAGATGAGACAAAAATATAAAATTGAAAACACTTTTTTTAGAAGAATGTTCTTCTGTCAAAAGACACTGTGGGAAAGAAGATGAAAGTAGGTTTTATTCCATATAAATTAACAGCTTGTGTTGATTCCCTTTTAATTAATGCAGTAGGTACTACAGCTGGTTGGTGTTTCCTGAGGTTTTCTGCACTTTTATCATTATAAACAAGACTCTGTGTGTCATGTCTCTCTTTCCTCTGTCCTCCCTCTGACAACCCCCCCCCAAAAAAAACCTCATTCACTTGCAAATTCCTCCCTTTTCCACTTCAACATTTCCCATTGTATGGATTTAAAAAACAAAGAAAAGTACGCGTGTGTGTGTGTTTTTTTTAAAAAAAGATAGAAATTATTTAATTAGGATTGAAATTGTTATCATAATAAAATGACAGCACCATTCATCAAACATTGGATGATAAAACAAGATCTTGTCTAAGAAAAATTATGCCACAATAAAGTCATGGTACCCAGATGGATGGGCTTCAGATTCGGTTAGAATTAATTCTCACTGAATTCAAGGGGGGGGGGAGGGGGGAATCTATCATGCAAGTGTACATAGGAAAGCAGCATTATAGTTCAGTCTATTGTCTCCTGCACATGCAGCTTTTCAGTAGACAACATCTTAAACAAGTGTTCCCTCTCTCCTGGTCCTCAGCCAGGCACACTTTGCAATGCTGGGTGTAGGTGTGGTTCAAGCATATGAGAAGGAGTCTTTGCACAAGTGAATACACGTCCTTGAATGCTTACCAGCAGGATCGACATGAATGCAGTCCTTCTTAGCCCTTCTACTGCTTCTTCTGATGTTCAAGGGAATGTGGATGGAAGATCCTTTAGACCTCCCTGCTCAATGGGAGAAGCCTAAGAGGGTGGAGCTGACATACGCAGGGCTGTTGGGGGCAGGGACGGGATATGCCATTTCCTCTTTCAGGCATAAAGCCTCAACATATAAAAATGCAATAAATAATAATATCCAGTGAAATTTTAGAATGTTTTTAGGATGTTTTAAAGATGTTTTAATCATGTGTGGTATGTTTTTAATCAGTTTTTAATGTGTATTTTATATCATGTTTTATACTGTGTGTTTTATACTTTGAATGGTTTTAGTTTTTGTGAACTGCCCAGGGAGCTTCAGCTGTTGCGCAGTATAAAAATGCAATAAATAACAACAACAACAACAACAACAGGGCTGTGGAGAGCAATCCTATGGTCCCTGGATGAGCATACTGTTATACTGAAGTGACTAATACTAGGGTGACCATATGAAAAGGAGAGTAAAAAATAGCCAAAGGCAAGGGCGGAACCAAGTAATCTTCTACAATAATATTATTAGTAAAAGGTCTATTAAAGTGCCAGGTGCCTACGCGTTTCGAACACGCTTGCATTCTTCCTCAGGGTTGTTATAACGTTAGTGCAGTTAACTAACGTTCTAACAGCTAGACAACTAGCTTCTGCAGACAACTGCACTAACGTTATAACAGCCCTGAGGAAGAATGCAACCGCGTTCGAAATGCATAGGCACCTGGCACTTTAATAGACCTTTTACTAATAATATTATTGTAGAAGATTACTTGTAGGCATGTGCTCCGCTCCTATTAGAAGCACAGAAGCAGGAGCGAATTGGCCTGCTCCGCCTTGCCCAGAGGCGGAGTAGAAGTGGACCGCGAACCCCTAGAAGCAAGGCGAAGAGAAGCGACCATTTTCGGAGAGCTTCTCTTTCCGCAGAGTGCTCCGATCGCCATCTTGAAACATTTCGCCCATAGATAACTGGGTTGTTTTTGAAGCTATCGTTCTGAAAATTCTTGTGCTTAGACAGTCATGGATGGGGGTCATTTTGAGACTACTCTCACCTCTCTGCGTGGTGCGGGTCGCGCGCTAGAATTTTTTAAAAAGTAGGGTAAAGGCGGGAAAAAGATTACCTTTTCGATTGCTGAGGGGCAGAGTCAACTCCCGGTCATGATCACATGATCCCAAAGTTGGAGGAGGGGATAGGCAAAACGGGTAACTTGGTATTCTGGGAAACTTCTCTTTCTTAGTCTGAACGGACTTTTCCCAGTGTTTTTTAAAACAGTAGCCCCACCAAATGCACAAACACAACCTGTGAAATCATATACTAAGCCAATAATAAGAGATAGAAACACAGCACTGCTACCCACCCTAACTTTGGGGAACAACTGAAAGATGTGGTGCAAGGGGATGAGCTCCCCTAGGGCATCTCATTGTGGACGTGCCCCCACTCTCTCCTGTACTTGGAAGACCATCAGAGCCTTCCAAAGAGAGTAACCCGGTGGAGCAATGCCTATCATGAGTTGAAGTGACAGTTCCACTTCTTAGCGGTGGAGCAATGGCTTTCATGAGTTGAACTGACAGCCTTGCTTCTTAAAAGACTGGTTGACCACCAGTCAAATTGGCAGCTGCTGCTTCCCCCTCCCCTGGGCATGTCCCCCTATTGCTGGTAAAAGACAGATATAGCCTTTTTAAAAAAGTTCTTCTTGCTGTTTATTCAGCAACACTGCTGCTTTTAATTCCACCCCTCCTTCGTTTATTTATTTATTTATTTATTTATTCCATTTTATATGCATTACTGGCTTATCCTTGGCTCACTTCCTTATGTCCCCAGAAATGTCTGCTGCCTGCCTGCCTGCCTTCCCTCTCTCCTCCCCTGCCCGCCTTGCAGGGATGTTGTGTGTGTCTGGCTTTGACTCAGCGGAGAAGTCCTTCCTGCGCTCACTTGGAGTTTTGGAAGTTCCAAATCCATTTTTCAAGTGTGGAAGAAGATTCATATAGGTTGATCTCTACTCCCCAATTCATGACATGTTGGGATTTCCTTTGAAATGGCCCCATTGAGAGGTCTGCAGGTTTAAGCCCCACCAAAAAACAGGGGATGATGGGACTGCCTTGAGTCTTGGCGTGTGGGGTATGTATCCCTGGATAAGCTGTCATGGTGGTGAGTCTGAGGGGTTTTTTAAACGTGCAAATTGACGGAGCTATTGGAAAGGGGTGTGAATGGGTGTTGGATTTTCATAAATTCCCCCAAAATCAGGGGATGATGGGACTGCCTTGAGTCTGGGCGTGCGTATGTATCCCTGGATAAGCTTTCATGGTGGTGAGTTTGAGGTTTCTAACGTGCAAATTGACGGAGCTATCCCAAGGGGTGTGAATGGGGTGTTGGATTTTCCTAAATTCCCCAAAAATCAGGGGATGATGGGATTGCCTTGAAACTTGGCATGCGTGTGTATACGTCCATGAGGTGTCATGATGCCAAACGTGACGTTTCTAACTTGAACCAAAAAAAGGTTGTTTACTTTTTTAGCTTTCAATGCAACCCTATGGGGGGGAAAACAGAGCTCCAATCTGGATCCGGAGCTCCGAGCGGAGCGGAGCGGAAATGGGCGGAGCGGGGGCGGGGCGAAGCGGCCCGATCCGAAAATCACAGATCTGGAAGTGAAGCGGAGCGGGGGGTCCATGCACACCCCTAATTACTTGGTTCCGCCCTTGCCTTTGGCTATTTTTTACTCCCCTATGGGATTTTCCTTGCTTTCGCACATATGAAAAGGAGGACAGGGCTCCTGTATCATTAACAGTTGTATTGAAAAGGGAATTTCAGTAGGTGTCATTTGTATATATGGGGAACCTGGTGAAATTTCCTGTTCATCACAGCAGTTAACGCTGCAGGTGCCCTGCCCTCTTTTAAATCTGGTCACTCTAGTATAGCTCCTGCATCTTTAACTGTTGTGATGAAGAGGGAATTTCACCAGGTTCTCCATATACACAAATGCCACCTGCTGAAATTCCCTTTTCTATGCAACTGTTAAAGATACAGGAGCCCTGTCCTCCTTTTCATGTGGTCACCTTAATTACTAATACTCTGAGGTATAAATCACAAATTCACTCTTACCTTGTTAAGTACCTCGAGGCTAGTTATGTTTCCTCGGTCTCAGTTCTCTGTTGGGAAGACTGAAATAATAATACTTACCTATCTTTCAGGGCTTTTGAGTATGGCTAAAATATGGCTAATTTGATGGATGATTTCCTTTTCTTTTTGTTTTGTTTCTTTACTTTTTAAAAAACTCTTTCTGTGAATCCTGGTGTTGTCAAAAGTAACAAGTTTATACTGGACCAAATTTCCTTTGACTACATGGCCAGCACCTCAGATGATCAAAAGACATGGCACTTCACTCGTACGTGTCAATAATATATTCTTTTTTAGATATTTCCTTTGGTGGACTAAGGCTGACTTTATCAATTTTAAATCAATGATATACAATTCATTTTGGCCAAGGTGGGAGTAAAGCCTTTTTTCACAACCAGATCTGTATTCATGGAATGAGAATAATGCCCTTTAGGTGCATGGAGGGTGGTACCCAAAAGTAACAAAAAGGAATGAGAGGCTCAAATTAAGTGGACAGGTGGAAGGACGGAAAAGGAATATAACTTTGAAGGTGGAGGTGCAGCTCCTCCTATCCTGATTCGGTATTGGCATGCTATCTAGCCATTGAGGTCAGACACTGCAGCTGTCAGGCAGCGCTGTAAATGGTCATTTCTACAGTTTGGATAGGGGTCACATCTTATGACCTCCAGGAACTGGAATCACTTTCTCACACTCACTTTCTTCCTTTCACTCCCCCCCCCCCCCCCGTTCTCTCACACACAGAAACAAATACAGATTTTATATTAAAGGAGACACACTAGTAATTAGGGGTGTGCACGGACCCCCCGCTCCGCTTCACTTCAAGATCTGCGATTTGCGGATCAGGCCGCTCCGCCCCGCCCCCGCTCCCCCTATGTCCACTCCACTCCGCTCGGAGCTCCGGATCCGGATCGGAGCTCCGTTTCCCCCCCCCCCATAGGCTTGCATTAAGCTAAAAAAGTATACAACTTTTTTTCTGTTAAAGTTAGAAACCTCAAGTTTGGCACCATGACACCTCATGGAGGTATACACATGCATGCCAAGACTCAAGGCAATCCCATCATCCCCTGATTTTTGGGGAATTTATGAAAACCGGGCACCCCATTCACACCCCTTTCCATAGCTCCGTCAATTTGCACATTAAAAATCTCAAACTCACCACCATGATAGCTTGTCCAGGGATACATACGCACGCCAAGACTCAAGGCAGTCCCATCATCCCCTGATTTTTGGGGAATTTATGAAAACCGGGCACCCCATTCACACCCCTTTCCATAGCTCCGTCAATTTGCACATTAAAAATCTCAAACTTGCCACCATGAAAGCTTATCCAGGGGTGCACACGCATGCCAAGACTCAAGGCAGTCCCATCATCCCCTGATTTTTAGGGAATTTATGAAAACCGGGCACCCCATTCACACCCCTTTCCATAGCTCCGTCAATTTGCATGTTAAAAATCTCAAACTCGCCACCATGATAGCTTGTCCAGGGATACATATGCATGCCGAGACTCAAGGCAGTCCCATCATCCCCTGATTTTTGGGGAATTTATGAAAACCGGGCACCCCATTCACACCCCTTTCCATAGCTCCGTCAATTTGCACGTTAAAAATCTCAAACTCACCACCATGAAAGCTTATCCAGGGATGCACACGCATGCCAAGACTCAAGGTAGTCCCATCATCCCCTGATTTTTAGGAAATTTATGAAAACCGGGCACCCCATTCACACCCCTTTCCATAGCTCCGTCAATTTGCATGTTAAAAATCTCAAACTCGCCACCATGATAGCTTGTCCAGGGATATATATGCATGCCAAGACTCAAGGCAGTCCCAGCGGCAGAGCCCGGTAAAAGACCAAGGGAGAGGGGGGCCTTACCTGCCTCCGTCCGCGGTCCGTCGGCTTCTTCAATTGAGCCCACGGTTCCACCAGGAAGCCTGGGCCATGGCCCAGGCTTCCTGGTGGAACTGAGGGCTCAATTGAAGATGCCGACGGACCGCGGACGGAGGCAGGTAAGGGAGAGGAGGGCGTGGAGGGGGGTTACCAGGCCCTGCCACCGTCGCCGCATGGGCGACAGCGACAGCGGCAGGGCCCGGTAAACCCCCCCTTACCTTTCCGGCGGAGCTCCGGATCGAGGCGAAGGATCTGCCTTTACCTCGATCCTCTTCACCACGCTCCGCCAGCCCCCCAATCCTCTTCGCCTCCGCCTTAAGGGCAGGCAAAGCCCCCCGCTCCGTTCCTGCTTCTCCGGTCCAATTAGAAGCGGAGCACATCCCTACTAGTAATGGGTTCTGGAAAAGCAAATGCTCTACAACTGCCTTCCCCAACCTGGTACCCTCTAAGTGTATTGGACTACAATTCCCATCATTGCCAGCTGACTGACAATGATAGGAGTTTCAAGCTAACAGGTGGAGAGTGGCTGGTTGGGAAGAGAGAGAGAGAGAGAGAGAGAGAGAGAGAGAGAGAGAGAGAGAGAGAGAGAGGCAGAAAGGTGGCCCTAAGTTGTTCATCATCAGTTTTCTCCACAGTCTTTTCTGTATATCAGATTCTCCATTCTGTCCACATGGTTTATGTGCTGTGGGAAAATATGAATTTCACTTGCAAGTTTTGCCTCCTATTTTCCTGCATTTTGGTGCTTGGCTGAAATTTGCATGGCCTTAATGTGTGTGGCTTTGTTTGTTTGTTTGTTTTGTAAACCACAGCTTTTTAAAATTATTTTAGATATGTAATAGTTAGAAGTTAAAAGTATATATTATTCAATTTCTTAGGAAGCATCTAGTAAAATTCTTGGAGCTGCCCAGAGAGTCCTCTCTGGCTCAACCCAAATAGAAGTCAGCCTTCCTGAGTGTTATAGTTGAATATCCAAAACAATTTACATCCTTGACAACAGGAAGATTTTGCTGCCTTTTACCCTACTTCCCTTCCACAAGGGAAGGTCTCCCCACCCATGGAACTGATGTGCAATCCCAAATTAAAGTCAGGCTCAGCTTGAAGGTGGCCTGGTGGAGCCAGCATGAATTAGAAGCAACCTATTCAAGCAGGGGAAGCTTACATTTCCATGTTCATCTTTTTAAATACTCATCTCATCCCTAGTTATACACCATTAAGGGCACCAGTGCTAAAATTCCAAGTTCTTACTGCTGAGATGAGGGATGAATGAGAATTTTGTTTAGTTTATTTTTTTGACAAGAACTTAATGACACTTGCAGATTTCTTCACAAAGGGGATGGAAGGAACATGAGATCTAAAACATTCAAATGTGGGAGAAACTGAAACTGACATATCCGTCCATCCATCCATCCATCCAGGGGTCTTTAATTTTCCAGGGAAGCCAAAGGAGCTTTTATACCACTAGGAAATTTCATGGAAGGGTTTCACGTATCCCAAGAGCACAGAGCCCCTCCACGGAAAGGCAGTGGAGCTTAAAGTTCTCCTGCCATCCTCCTCAGGCATAAAGACGAAAGTCACATCTCTTTCCAAAGCACCAGAAAGTACTTACAAGAATCCCATTTCTTGCTAGCGTGAGCAGTGTCATCTACATAATTGTGCTGGCTATTTAATCGTAATCATTCTTAGTGTTTGTTTAGACTTCAGAGTGCTCAGAACGCTTCATGTGTTTTATCTCTGTAATCCTCCCAACAAGTCTTTAAAACAGAATAAGATTTTCCCCATATTGCATCTAGATGGGGAGCTATGGCTGAGTATGTGTGGCTTACCTAAGGCCACAAAGTGAGTCCATGGCAGAGACTTCCTGGTTCACCACTTGATCTCCCAGCTAATATGGTACAAAAGCTGTATTTAGGGGAAATATAATTGGCAACCAAAGTAGGAGGCGCTTTAAATCTGTGCCCATGTATTGAAAACTAAGTGGGACTTATTCACAAGTAAACTTAGATAAGCTTGGTCTGAACTTCTGATTGACAGCATGGCTAATTTTAGTCCCATTGAGTTCAATGGGGTTGAATTCCAACTATTTTTGCCTGGATTGCGTCGAAACACTTTTGAGATGAAGTGTCACAACACTGTGTGCGTTCTGATAACTACCATTATTTAGGTTTTATGTGTGACACCCACCATGGATGAGATCCCCAGGTACCGTATACTAGTTCTGAATGTTCTGTATCTGCTTTATATTGCATCTGATATCCCTTCGCCTTAACCCATTTACCATGACAGCTTTTGATTGCCTCCTGCCTGTTCCAAAAAGAAAGTTGATGCTGCATTTGCATAATTAAATATGCAGCCTTTTGTAAACTCACATGTTCAATTTCCTAATACTATTCAGAGACTCTCCCTTCTAATTTTGGCAGGCTAATGCCCAGGCAGATGAATGGAAGTTGCCAAATTTGTCATTTTCTATAAAAGCAGCAATTCAGACATGCCAAGTAGTTATTTAATGATCAATCTACTGTCACCCACTACTGCAGCTAGCTTCATAATTACTCTAAATGCCTTATGGGTAAAATCTGAATGTGCATTTCCTCATGATGAAATGGAGGTTGTCCCACCCACCCCCATCACAGTAAAAATAGAAACTTCAGAATTATGTTCAATGCAGTTGCTCAAATGTAGGGGAAGAAGCATTGGATGCCCCCGTGTACCAGTATTTTATTTTAAGCAAGCCACCTTTGGGATCCGGGTGTATCAAAATGTGGGGTAGAGATCAAATAAATAAATAATATACTGGGAGTTCATATTTTTGACAACTTTGGTCAACACATTCAATAAACATGCTGTGTTTTTAATAGTGGGCTGGGGGTGCATGAGACCCCCATGAAACAGTTTTGTAGGTGAAACAGACATAAGATTCCAAAGTCTGGTGGTAGGGGTTTCAGCCCACATTGGCTGCACTCTGAGACATATTTGATTACAGGGCAGAGACTGTGTGTTCAAATATATTCCCCAAAACATGTAGTGCCATATAATGTATATTTCCTCAGAAATTAGTCCCACTGTGTACACAATGGGTTGAATCCAGGATCTGGTTTCCATGAAGGGGACAGTGCCACTTATGGAAGGTCCCTCCATCCAATTTGGGGAATCCTTGTCCCCCCCCTACCCAACAGGTTCCCCCCAATCAGCAGGGCCTCTTGCTTCTGTGTAGCATTTTCAAGGGGTTACTATGGGAATGAGGGAGCAGAGAAATCCACTTCCATCAGCACAGTCAATGGAGCATAAATATGGATCCAACCCAATGAAATCTACTCTCTTGTAGATGTGCTCAGAATTGTTCTTAAAATACTGCTTTTGTCTTCTCCCTTTTTGACACTTGTTTTCCTTCCCACTAAATTCCTCCCATATTTCTTCCATGCAGGAACAAATTCATCTCAAGAATTTGTATCAGGAGAAATTGAAGTGGGAACTCTAGCCTCCACTTTTCTCACTAGGTTCCCATCAGTATTGCAAGCAGCTGTTATCCACAGAAAAGCTTCTCTGCCAACTTGGAATTGTTTCTCTGTGTGTCCTAGGTAGCCGGGCTGCCTGGGATATGTTGCTAATCTTATTAAAATATATAAGAAGGAAACAAAAAGAATTGCTTGGGTGTTGGGGAGAGAAAAAAACTGAGCAGCAAGTAAAAGACAGAAACATCTATACAGTACAAAAGACAAAACATCAATCTACCAATTTAAATTGGTAATTTTGCATTGCTGCTGTTTTGATCTGGTTGAGCTTTTATATTGTATTTTATATTATGGTTTTATACTGTTGTTTTATACTTTGACTGTTTTTAATTTTTGTGAACCGCCCAGAGAGCTCCGGCTATTGGGCGGTATAGAAATGTAATAAATAAATAAATAAATAAATAAATACCATATTTCTTCGATTCTAAGACACACTTTCCCCCCCCCCATATAAACATCTCTAAAAATGGTGTACGTCTTAGAATTGCGGGCGCATCTTTTTTCTTAGAATCAACTTTTTTTTTTCTGTTGGTGGTACTGAAATTAGTGTGCGTCTTACAATCGATGGCGTCTTAGAATCGAAGAAATACAGTATCTATCTATCTATTTATGTATCTATCTATTCTATGCCTTCTTAACTGAACTCAATGGGTCTTGCCTTTGGTAGACAAGTATAGGATTGCACTGTAAATGTACTATCACATATGAACATATTCAAACATTTTACAATAAAACTGGAATATTTATAACAAAAATAGCATGTTACTTACAGAACGATAGCTCTATCTCCTTGAAAAGAGTAATACATCTAATCACCAATACAAAAGGGCTACATCTACACGGGATCTAGAACTTGCCTGTGCTGCACCTTTCCCCGTTGCTCATCACATGACGCAGCCGTCGATTTGCTGCTCCACCGGTTTAAACGCCGTAAGATGTGCATATTCGTAGGTGCCGATTTGCCTCCACTTTTGTGATTTACCGCGCCTTTGGTGACTTTTAAATCGCAGCGTGGTCATGTATCATTGGGGGACTGCCTTGCAGAAGTGGGGGTGGGAGGTAGTGGAGATGTACCCTCCATGCTCAGGGGGAACTTACTTCAGAGTAAACACATCTCCCTGCCCGCAACTATTCCTTCCGTGTCAGGGTAACTTAAACAAATGCCTTGAAACAGGCAGGGGAGGCGGTGGGTGGAGGGGCTGCGACGGCAGGAGAGCTGCCGCAGTGTCACGCTCTTTGAGCAGAAAGCAAATCATGGAAAGCGCAGGTTAAAAAATAATGAGATGCAATCCAGGGGTCGTATAGCTGAGGGCATGGTGAGTGGTGATTCCAGCTGCCATACTCATTGTGACCTTGCAGTCTTCTTCTGTGGCATTCAAGTAACAAAATACTGGATTGGCTATACCTGAGCAAAATCAAATGTGGCCTTGCATAGATGTTTTGGCGAAGAGGCGTGTTTGTTTGTTGGTTTGGTTTACTTCCCTCAAAATTCCTTGAACATCCCATCCAAACAAGAAGCTCCACATAGTCAAAAGAAATATATGAAAACAACTATAAAAATTAAAAATAAAGGTTTCAAGTGAAATTCAGTGGTGAATTTGGAGCGGGATTTTTATCTAATTTTAGTAATTGATTCAGGCTCATCTACACCTACTGGCTATCTGGGACAGGGGTGGGAGGATCCCAGGCTTTCCCGCTTCCGGGATCACCCCCCAGCATGCACACGCCAGCCCGACATTCCAGAAGTCACGAGAGATGCTCCAGCACTGTGTGTTTCTTTTAAAAGCAGGAGCCGGTCACACAACTGTGCTGGTGCAATCTTGAGTAAAATGTAAGTAAAAAACAAAACAATCCCCCCAAAAAACTTGGTGTGAAAAGCACCACCAGTATCCTGAGGATAGCGAAACTGCTGCCCCCCACCCCACATGAGCACTGGGGGGGGGGGGCTGCACAGCTCCATGGCCATTTGCAAAGCCCCGCTACTTGCAGGCTGGAGGAAGATCCAGAAGCTGCACAACACTGCCCGCTGTCCTTGGGGTTGTCCCGTGACCGTGGGGAAAAACAGGATGGGTGCCATCCATTTTATCCCAGGAAACTGAGAAGTCGTCCCCGGTTGACCCCGGGATCAGCTGTGTGTCATTTGGGGCTCATTTACACCAAGCAGGATATTGCACTATGAAAGCAGTATGAAAGCAGTATATAAAAGGCAGGAGCCACACTACTGCTTTATGGTGGTAGTGAAGTGCACTGATGACTGTTGGGGCTCATGACACATCTACACCAAGCAGGATATAACACTATGAAAGTGGCATGAAAGCAGTATGTGGTATTTGTCATGGGCCCCAACAATTGTCAGTGCACTTCAATACTGCTATAAAGCAGTAGTGTGGCTCCTGCCTATATACCACTTTCATGCTGCTTTCATAGTGCAATATCCTGCTTGGTGTAGATAAGCCCTTGGACACATAGAGGTGATCTCAAGCTGACCCTTGGATAGATGGATGGGGTAGATATACCCACAGTTCTGGCACAACTTCAGCAACTCTATGATGTAATGGTCGTACCCCACACCCTATTTCTATAAAACCAGGATTACTCCTATTGTCATCAAATTTAAACCAAATTTGGTGTGAAAATTAGGAGGCAGGCAGGAGAGACTCATGGGAGCTGTGGTAGGTTTCTGTATATTTCGTATATTCTGTATATTCTGCAGCACAACATTGCATAAGCAGCTGAAACTTGTTTGGGGAAGTATAGTGCAGGTAGAACAGTATTTTAAAACCCTGCCTTTCATTTTTATTATTTTTATTTATGTTTTATTTTAATAATTATATTTTATTTATTTATTACACTTCTGTATCACCAATAGCTGAAGCTTAAAAATGGTGGGGGGGGGTAAATGAGTTTCCCAATTTTTATAAAAACATGTTTGCATTTGGGAATGCAAACAAGGCAAAATAAGCTTCGAGGAGGAATTTGGAGAATCTCAACGAATTTGTATGTTGTATGTTCACCCATCCCTGCGCTCTTCCATACAAGACATGCCCTTTTCAAGCACCAAATTTGGTGGTGAAATTTGTTCCCAGAAATGTACAGAAAATAAAACATAAATAATTTTAGTGGCAGAGATTGCGGGAAAACTCTGCCCATAATGCAGCCTAAAGAATTATGACAAAACTGAGCTCATATGTTTGAGATCAATGGTGGTCTGACCAGTCTTGTATGTCCTACATTTCCCCCCACTAGATTACCCATGATCCACTAATGTTGTTTAAATTTACAAGGCAAAAGTTTGTGTTCCGTATTCCCTAATACCTAGTGTTAATCTGGTGCTAAAAGTGTTAAATTATGCTTCATAAAGAAGGCTACTTCAGACTAAATATGGATTATTTGATCTGGAATGGTGGAGTGGCTTGAGGGAGGGTTTTGGGGAGATTTACAAGACCCCCTAAAAGACCCCAGACTCATATCTGAAAGACCCCCAGAGGTATATTCCAGACCCCTGAGCCATGGACATGAAGAGCTTGAAGTTTGATTCTATGCTGATTTTATACCATTAACTAAGACTCTAGCTAAGACTTGCAGGAGTGTCTTTGAAGAAAAGGAGGGGAAATCACAGTGGACTTTACAAGTGGCTTCTCAGAGCACGTTCAAGGCCACAGTGTGCCAGGAGAGTGTGTGAGCAAGCTGGATGAGAGAACTGAGCATGCTCAGATGTCCACTAGGAGGAAAAAAACCTGTTTTGACATCTCGTGGTATGCACTCGCTGATAAGAGAATGTCCTCACTCAAAGTTGGGGGTGGAAAGTCATAATACGGAGCAATGTGACACTTGGGAGGAGGTTTTTTGGGCGGATATGACCAAATATGTCCGAAGATGTGCTAGACAGAAATATGCCAATCAAGGTAATACACCTAAATGGCAGCCATGTTTTAGTGAACCCCATGGGTATAACATGTGAGATATTGGGGAGGGGGAGACACCGAACTTCTACTTGGTGAATGGATGGTCTAATCACGTATTCATGCCATTTGTGATTGGAAGATGGTGGTCTCATCACTCACTGGGACCCCCGACTTTGGCCAGAGCATGTGTATAAAAGCACAGGTAGCAAAGCCTGCAGGCATTTTTTGAACTTCAACTCTGACTTCTGGATTAACAGACCCAAGCATTTGGGTATCTATGAATCTCTTTATGTTTTTAGACTTTGGAAGTCCCAAAGCTCCACCACATCTTGGAAGAAATGCTGGCTAACGCTGGTTACCATCACTTCTCCATGGACACTCAGTTACTTCCTGTTTTCAAACAGGAATTAAACAAGGTGCTCAAGGGCCATCCAGTCCCTCGTTGTGAACATGCTGCTTCTCCCACATACAGCAGGAGAGAGCAGCAACTTCAGTTTAAAAATATTTTGGAGCTTTTCTGGTTTTTCTTGTGGTGCAAGGAAGACCAGAAGTGGCAGAAGGCATGCAAGAGGCAGATGACGTCATGTGGGCTACCTCTCAGGAGTCCGTGAGTGCCCAGTAAGGAGCATGCAATAAAAACCTCATCAGATGGAGCTTTAAGAGTATTTTTAGGACTTGGAGTTATTATTTCTGAGCTTGAGACTTGGACTTATTTCTGAAGATAAAAACTACTGTTGTTTTTATACTGTTTTTATGTTTTTTTAAAAAAATTGTATACTTTTAATGTCTACTATTTTAATTGTTGTAAACCGCCCAGAGAGCTTCGGCTGGGGGGCGGTATATAAATGTAATAAAATAAATAAATAAAATAAAATAAGATGGAACATGTCTGTGGTGAAGCTTGTCAGCTGGGATTAAATGTTTGTCTGTTTAGATTAGCACCACTGGGATGTTCCAGACCCATTTGGTGTAGGCTCTGAGGCTGAAAAGGACCAAATTTACATCTAGGATATAACTCATCTGTCCTATGTGACCAAAGGTATGCTCTCTTGCATAAGTGTCTTCTTGGCCCATAGCTAGACCTCAGGTTTATCCCTGGATCTTCTAGGAGTCAAACCTGTTCATCTAGGTGACACACAGGGGATCCAGTGCTCAGGCAGGTGCGAACCCTGGATGATCCCAGGAGAAACCTGAGGTCTAGCTGTGGCCTTGGATTAGATGAACATCCACAAGACAGCATTCTTTGCAGAAAGAAAACCAAGAAAGTAATCTTCTGTAGAAATGAACATATTTTGACTATCAAACAGTTTAAAGTTCTCAAACAATAAAGGAAAAGGGGAATTAATGATATCTGTTATGACTGGCAATTGTTTACCCTGCTCTGTTAATTAATGAGGATGTTAATTACAGGATAGAATTATTTATGAAATTTGTAGCTGGGTAGGCAGCTTCTGAGGTAAGTGCTCTGGGAATGAGCTGAGGAAGTGACTCTTTTCATTGCAGCCAGGAGCGATTTGCTGTTTTTAAAACTGTCTAATTGTGCGTTATAAGATTTTAAAATCAATAAAATGCTAAGTAAAACTGTTTTGGAAATGATTAATTTTCTTCTTGTTACAGATACAGAACTAGAGCCCATGCAAGGCAACGGGAGTGTTTTTATTTGATATCTTTAAGGGGAAATTCTGTTCAAATTGTTTAAAGGTATTACGTTACAACGCAAACCAGCCCCATTGGAGAGGACATATTATATATAGCAAGGAGAGTTTTTTTTAAAAAATAATAATAATCAAGAAAATAAATTAAAATAAAATAAGCAACAACAATAAAAAAATAAGGCATATATTAAATATTAGTGCATTTTATTGATCAAAGAGAGAGTAAACAAGGGACGATGGCACCCAAGGAAAAATGAAAGAGGAAAAGTCAGCATCCCTCTCAAAACACTCCCCATCCTTGGAGGGGGATGGTTCTGCCATTGCTGTCTAGGTGGCCTGCTTTGTTGTCTTGGAACAGGCAAGAAAGCAAAAGAACGTGGACAGGCCACAGGAGGCTGATAAGGGGGCAGGTAGACCTGGGGATGCTATACGTTGGCAAGGTAGTCACATTGCAGCCCTGAAAAAGCTGTGGGGGAACCCAAGGTAGCTTCTGCCAAGATTTGGCCCTGGTTAGGCCTCAACTAGAGTATTGCGTCCAGTTCTGGGCTCCACAATTCAAGAAGGACTCAGACAAGCTGGAGCATGTTCAGAGGAGGGCTTTCTCCTGTGGCACCCCGCTGTGGCACCCCGGTTGTGGAATGAGCTCCCCAGAGAGGTCCGCCTGGCGCCTACACTGTACTCCTTTCATCGCCAGCTGAAGACCTTTTTATTCACTCAGTATTTTAACACTTAATTTTTAACTTAAATTATACTGTTTTAACTCTGTATTTTAACCTTATATCAATTTTGCTGCGTGGTTTTATCCTGGTTGTGCTTTTTATATTGTATTTTGTATTTGTGTTTTTTAACTTGTTGGTTGTTTTATGATGGTTTTAATTTTTGTGAACCGCCCAGAGAGCTTCGGCTATTGGGTGGTATAAAAATGTAATAAATAAATAAATAAATAAATAAATAAATAAAACCAGGATGTTCAGGGGTCTGGAAACAAAGCCCTATGAAGAGAGACTGAAAGAACTGGGCATGTTTAGCCTGGAGAAGAGAAGACTGAGGGGAGACATGATAGCACTCTTCAAATACTTAAAAGGTTGTCACACAGAGGAGGGCCAGGATCTGTTCTCGATCCTCCCAGAGTGCAGGACACGGAATAATGGGCTCAAGTTAAAGGAAGCCAGATTCCAGCTGGACATCAGGAAAAACGTCCTGACTGTTAGAGCAGTACGACAATGGAATCAGTTGCCTGGTGAGGTTGTAGCCTCTCCCACACTAGATGCCTTCAAGAGGCAGCTGGACAAGCATCTGTCAGGGATGCTTTAGGGTGGATTCCTGCATTGAGCAGGGGGTTGGACTTGATGGCATTGTAAGCCCCTTCCAACTCTGCTATTCTATGATTCTATGATTCTAAGATGTTGAAGGTTTGTGCCAAGGAGTAGGTGCCATGGAAATTAGGCATTGGTGCAGCTAGGATAATATCTAAAAGGGCTCTTTGAATGCTGTCCTAACCCCATGCTGTTTCCTGCAGAGGAGTTCAGGATAAGGTGGAGGTGGATCTGGAAGGAGGTGGATGGAGCTCCACTACCATGAATGCCAACATTGATCTAGCTGAAAGTTCAGGGGGTGGGAAGCTGAAACCCATGGTTGCTGGCATAATGTCCCAAAAGAGGTGTTCCAGGGGTGTGGGCCAGAGGCACGGAGGAAATGGGCTTACATGCATCCATCAGCTATGCCATCCTGGAGCTGCCATAGCTATCCCCTCTATTGCTTTTGGGTGAGGGGAGATTTAAAATAGAAACCCAGCATAATTTCCCTCCCCTTTCACACACACCTTCTGCCCTGGCTTCAGTGGTCGTGGTAGATTCACTGCGCTGCTCCTCCTGTCTTGACTTCAGATTGCTGTGCCTGAGAAGCTATTCAAATACTTCTTAACATTTGAAGGGTAGGTTTTCATTACTACAAAACGGTGGTTGATTGCACCAAGCGACTTCTATTGCAAAGAGCAATTCATGAGCAGTCGATCCTTTCCCGGTGATTCATACGAATTACAGTTTAAACTTTGTCTGCAAGATGATATGCAGAACTAGCAAGAGGTACAAAAAGCATAACTGCCCCAATATGAGAACTTAAGTCGGTCAATAGCCTGTTAGTTTTGATATGGGCAGAGGGAAAGTCTGGCTGGGGAATGCTAAGAATTGTAGGACTTTTTCTGTCTAAACATGCATGGTATTGCACCCCTAGCATATCTAAGTCTGGATCCACCCCATGCCTTTTACAGCTCAACAGTATAGTTTGTCTCATAGACTCTACTGTCCAATTCATATTTCTATCATTTTTCTCAAGCAACCTTTAGAAAGCTACCAGAAATCCTGCTTTCAAAAAAGAAAAAGGGATTTACTAATCCTATGTTCCAAATTCTTTCTTTCTTTCTTTCTTTCTTTCTTTCTTTCTTTCTTTCTTTCTTTCTTTCTTTCTTGCTTGCTTGCTTGCTTGCTTGCCTGCCTGCCTGCCTGCCTGCCTGCCTGCCTGCCTGCCTGCCTGCCTGCAACTCCTCAGATGCTTTGCCACAGAAAGAGCCTTCGAATTCATGTTGTAATTTACCTTTGATAATATGTTGACAATACATTTCGTGAAATAGCTGCTTCGTGAAATAACTGCTAGAGAAGTGTTCCCTTAACAAATGCAGGTAGATCTCATCTAGAAGATTCTGAACAAAGAAAGCTGAATAAATAATATATTATATTTGACTATCAATAAAATGTTTATTATATCCAAAGTTCTGGTTTCGACCTATAAAGTTTTACCCAGCTTGGTACCTGATGGAAGGCCTTCTTCTGTATATATTTACATGTGCCTTAAGGTCATCCACAGAAACACTTCTTCAAATGTCTCCGGAATCTGAGGCTTGGGGGGGTCTTCTTTGGTCATGGCCTCCCAACCCTGTGATCTTCTCCCAGGAGAATCTGAAATGGCACTGCTGTCTTTTCAGCACCAGGTGAAGACTTTCTGTTCTCCCAGACTTTTAAAGTATCTTAGTATTTTTTAGTATTTATGACCTATTATTTTAGCTCCAAGGGTCTGGTTTTCACTCTTGTACCTTAGGATGATTATATATTTTGCATTTATATCATATTATATTTTATGATGTTTAGACATTGGTTTGATGCTGCTGTTTTTGTTATTTTATTGTATCTCAAAATTCATTTGTACAATGCCTAGAGAATTCAATTTTATTAGTTGTTTAATTAAAGTAATAAATTTAACATTAGAAATAATAAAAAATAGGAATACTGTAATAGCCCAAGACAACTTCAATAATATTGCTGAAAAAGAAAGAATTATGAGAGAGGTCTTTTTATGCATGACCCTGGTTATCTCCTTACATTCACCCAGAAGTGACTAAGTGCTACCCATTTTTAATACAGTCAGCATTTGCATTATTCCCCTCTGATGAATCAAATGGAGCACTAATAACAGTCTATACAATAAAATGGATTCAGCAATAAATGGAACAGCAGGAGATATGGATTGATGAGGAACATTTTTAAAGCTGTAATATCCCAATGAAGAATCCTCATGTATCTCTAACTTGGGCACTACCCATTGCAGTCACCAGGAATGATTGAGTACAGCTGCTCTTGACATCTACAGTTTCCAGCAAAAGCTACTGCAGGACAAATTTCCATTTACAGCTGTTTTGACAGATTCAGTTTCCATATTTTGGCACAAGCTCGTTTAGATCACTAAATAGTTGTTTTGTGCAAATTCATTTCTTAATCTAGATGTTATTTATGAAAGATGTTTGCAATCCAAATAATAGACAGGAAGAGGTTAAAGCATCAGGTGACACTCTGTAATCTCTTGGGATTGCCCTGGTTATTCCATCATCAAGCTTTTCTTCTGTATTGTTGGAGCTACCATTAACAGTACTGTTTGCAATCTCAAAGGAAAAGCCAACAATGAAAGCAAATGTATTACCACTGGAAGATCTAGCAGTACATTTAAGTATTCCAGGAGAGATATCACGAAGTTCTCCTGGATTCAGAATAATTGGGGTAAGTATCCTTTTTCAAATGCATTTCTCGTTGGTCAGGGGACCTAACCCCCCTCACCATAAATCTAGACCACTCAGCCTGGGAGTCAAGCCACACAATGAACCACAGTGTATCTCCTCAGAAAGTAACTGGGAGATTGCACAATGAAGAGGGATGAGTAAAATGTAGGGCTGTGCTCCGCTTTGCTTCGGAGCGTAGAAGCAATAGATAGGTGGCCTGATTCACCTCCGAAAAAGGAGGAGACGAAGTGGGTCAAGGGGCTGCGGATCGAGGCGAAGAGGATTGAGATCCTTCGCCTCAATCCGGAGCTACAAAAAAAAGCTAAGTGGGGGCTTACCTGGCACTGCCACAGTCCATGTGGCAATGGTGGCAGAGCCAAGTAAGGGGGCAGGGGGGAAGGGTCTTACCTGAGTCCGTCGCGTTCCAGCAGCGGCTTCACCTGAACCCGAGGACTCAAACCGGAAGTCCAGGCTGTGGCTGTGGGCTGGTCTTCCTGTTTGAGTCCTCAGGCTCAGTTGAAGCAGCCACCGGACTGTGACGAACACAGGTAAGGGGGGAGGAGGGAGGGGGCCCTTACCTGCTGCCACCGCTGCTGCAGAACTCGAATTCAGATCAGGAGCTCCACAGCAGAGTGGAGCAGACCATAGGCGAATCAACGCGGGGCAGAGTGGACCTGATCCAGAATTTGCGGATCGGGTGCAGAGCGGAGTGGGGGGGTCTGTGAACAGCCCTAGTAAAATGTGTTAATTGATCCATCAAAACTCGTTGGGCATCCCACAAAAATCCTCAAACAGTTTGCCTAAGGGCAACTTCCAAAGTGTTGCTCCCTTTTCCTCCCTGACATGGTGGGATTGGGGAGAGTTTGATGCAGCAGCAATGAAGGCGATGCCAGGTCTGAGGCTACATGCCTGGCAGTGATGGCTTCATTCAAACAAATCAACGGGAATGGGGGTGGGGGGTGGAGACGGAAGCTGGAAGTAGATGGTTTTTAAGGATGGCATCCTAAATCCAGTTCATCCCAAAATTGGATGTTTTACCTAAGGAGGACCCTCCCTCCAATTGACTTTGAATTTCAATATGGGTAAAATTTTGGTGGCAATGTAATGCTGAAAATAGAAATCCAACATGTCAGGAAGAAAGGTGCTAGGTTTGCCTTCTTCTGACATGCTATATTCCTTATCTTCAGTGGATTTATATGGTAGAGCAAAGATGGGCAACTGTGGAAGGCCCAAGGACCAGTTCCCCCCCCTTGCCATGGGGTGCCATGCACATGCAGTGCATGCAGTGCCCCCCCAATAGTTAAATATTGCCGGTTCGCTTCTGAAATTCAGCAGCAAACCACCCAGTAGCACTTCATACTACTAAAACAGTTAAATGTTACTTTTTTAAAAACTACATTTGATCATTTTAGCACTACATAGAATTAAAAGTGCCAAATTTTGGGGGTAATAAATATGTCCCCTCCCCTGTTATCAAGTTTAGTAGTGAAGTAAGGGTAGGTTGTAACGTCTGGGCTGCATGTTGCCCACCTCTACAATAGAGTATTCAAATGATTCCCTCACTAACAAGTGGCACATTCTAGCCCAGTGGTTCTTAACCTTTTTTGAGTCACGGACCCCTTTGAAAATCTGGTAAAAGCTATGGACCCCTCCCTCAAAAAATTCACATAAGCACATAAACACAACTTTGCATGTAATGAATATACTTTATTTTATTGAAAATTGATTGCCTCATACAGTGTATGACATACACAAAGTATGAATAAAGCGAACAAGCTTAACAAAAAAAACCAAATGTTTCTCACTCTTTTTCATGTAAAAATTAATGGTCACTCCATACAAAAATGAAATACAATCATCATGTGCAAATTAAACAAAACAAAACTTTAATTCTGCTCAAAATTTCATTTCAATGAGAAGGTGGTTGTTGTTTGGCTTGAATAAGAAGATGAAACTGTGGAGGTAACACGCATGTCATCTTTGACATCCAATCGATTTCGACTTTTCGTTTCGATAGAAGCAAGTGCTGGAATGGGAACAGTGTTGGGAGTTTTATATGATAGATTCTATCATATAAAACTCCCTACACTGTTTCCATTCCAGCTCATGTCCGGTCATTGTCCCTTCCTGGAACTGTATTTAAAGATACAGTGTTTTAAAAAAATCAACTCCAGTGATTCCCTTAATAAAGTGACTATAATTTTTTATTTGACTTTCACGGACCCCCTGAAGCCCATCCATGGACCCCATGGAACCCAGGTTAAGAACCCCTGCTCTAGCCAAAGCTGTACCAGGGATTCTTTTCATACTGTAACTTGACACTTCCTCTTGAACATTTTGTTTATGACCTACTATAAGCCAGCCAGGACTTTCATGCCTTCTTTCAAGGCCCTCCATTTGTGTCTTCCCTTACCTGCTTTTTGCCACTTTCCTGGCCCCTCTGGAGGAATCCTCTTCAAAGTATGATCTGGAGTTTTCCAAACCAAATGTCCTTGGGGGACAAGATGCTTCAGGGGAGCCCAGGGTTTACTAAGAAGCTCCTGCGTCCTCAGGAGAGAGGACTTCAGATCTTTCTCCTGGAAAGGTGGATAGTTCTGCTTCTGAATCAGAGGAGGAGGCTCAGCCACCATCCAGCCCCCGAGAATGCTGGTCCCTGAAGGTACAGGTTCAGGCCATGGCCAGGTGAAGAAGTGCTCATTTGCCAAAAAAGAAAAAAGGACTCATCAGGAGAAAATGACTCCACAGGAGAAAGTGAGTAGGTAGGGTGACCATATGAAAAGGAGAACAAGGCTCCTGTATCTTTAACAGTTGTAGTGAAAAGGGAATTTCAGCAGATGTCATTTGTATATATGGAGGACATCGTGAAATTCCCTCTTCATCACAACAGTCAAAGTGCAGGAGCTATACTAGAGTGACCAGATTTAAAAGAGGGCAGGGCACCTGCAGCTTTAACTGTTGTGATGAAGAGGAGGTCGACTCAGCCTTCCATCCTTCTGAAGTCAGTAAAATGAGTACCCATATGAGGGGAAAGGTAACCATGATTGGGGAAGGCAATGGCAAACCACCCCGCTATAAAGTCTGCCAAGAAAACATCAGCGAAAGCAGGCAACCCTCTAGGAGTCAGCAATGACTCAAGTGCTTGCACGAGAAGTTCCTTTCCTTTCCTTTCTCCATATATACAAATGACACCTGCTGAAATTCTCTTTTCAATACAACTGTTAAAAATACAGGAGCCCTGTCCTCCTTTTCATATGGTCACCCTAGAGCAGGACTCTGGCCAGAGAGCTCTAATGTACTGCAGCTGAGCCCTAGGTTGTGCTCAGCAGGCTCTAGTATTAAAAACCATCAATAGCAGCTTAGTGCTGGAAACAATGTCATTCTCCTGTGCCTTCAGCCTTGCCTCCTGAACCCTGTGCTCCTGATCCTTGGAGTCCTTCTTGACTCAGTTTCTGGATTGTGTTACATATCTGACTGCCTGTGTATTGATCCCTGTGTGCTATCTTAACCACTTCTGCCTTAGCCTGAACCCAATTGGACTGAAAGTTGCATGCTTGAACCTTTGCCTATTTTGTTACTTTGATTAGCGCCTTCACTCAGAGTCTGCTATGGCCAATGCAGGATAGTCACACACCCCAGGTTACTGAAACACACAGTCTTATAAATAAACTCTAAATAAATCAGATAAAAATGACATGTGACTTGAAGATTGCCAGAGCAAGCGATACATGCTGTTCTAACAAACAAGACCTTAACACTATTTTTTTTAGCAATTTGTAATTTTAACCTCTGCATATTTTTTCTACATAACTTCCATGCCAAGTAAATGACATTTTTTATTAAATCAGCCCTCATGAACTTGACAACTGAAGCAGCTGTGCATTACTGTTAACAAGCTGAGATTCTACATTTGTCTTTACACAGACTTCCTTTTTTTAGAAAAAAAAATGTTATGACTTTGACGGCTGGATCCATACTTTTGCTAAATGTAAGAATTTGGCTTTCAACTGGGCTAGCCCTCCTTTTAGGAAATGAGGAAATGGAGAAAGAAAATTTAGGAAATGGAGAAAAACACTAGACAGTAGTTTTGCGAGTCCAAGTAAAATATTCCAAACAATGATAAAACTTAGTTATGAAAGAAATTCTTAGCAGAGCAGAAGGAAGAGAGTTTTCGAGAAGCAACAGATGCTTGGTGTACAAGCCAAGAGTTTCTTTTATAATTAGGTTTTATTAGGATTATTTTACTTGGGCCACAGCTAGACCTAAGGTTTATCCCTGGATCGTCCAGGGGTCAAACCTGTTCATCTAGGTGACACACAGGGGATCCAGTGCTCAGGCAGGGGAGAACCCTGAATGATCCCAGGATAAACCGTAGGTCTAGCTGTGGCCATGGACTCAAGAAACTAGACCAGTGTTTTTCTTCTCCATTTCCTTCTTCAACTCCTGATGAAGGACAATGTCTGAAACGCATTGAGTACATTGAAGAACTGGTTTAATAATAAAAATAAAGATTTATAGCACCAGAGCTTTGCTCTCCCCCTTTTTTCCTCAGTCTGGTGGTGCTTCTTTCCCTTGTTTTTGCACCTGCATAAGAGAGGGCCTTCACAATGGCCACTCCCAGGCCTTGGAACTCCCTGCCAAGGGAGACTCAGGCCTTAGCTAGACCTAAGACTCAGTATAAGCTTCTTTTGCTGACATTCAAAGGGTGGCATGGTCTTGCACCTTCTTATCTTTCCTCTCTCATTTCACTCTACCATCCCCCTCGTACCCTCCGTTCTTCAAATGTTATGTTACTCTCCCACCCATGAGTTTCTATCTCTCTTGCCCAGCTTCGCCCATTCTCTCTGGCTGCCCCGTTTGCTTGGAATGCTCTTCCAGAGCAACTACATACCACGAGTTCCATTGTAGATTTTAAAACGCATTTGAAAACTCATTTGTTTTCAATAACTTTTGGTATTTTAGCTTGATTTACTGTTCTTATTACTATGATTTTTCTCTTATTTCTGCTTTGTGAACCCCTTCCCCCCCTTCATATGTTTTAATGTGATTTTAGATTGTAAGCCTCTAGGCAGGGTATCGCTGTTTTATTTGTATATTTTGTACAGCACCAAGTACATTGTTGGTGCTATCATCATCATCATCATCATCATCATCATCATCATCATCCCAGGATTGTCCCGGGGTCATCCCTGCCTGCTCCCGGGATCCCCTGTGTGTCATTTACATGAACAGGGATGACCCCGGGACGATCCCGGGATAAACCTTAGGTCTAGCTAAGGCCTAAGTTGGCTCCCTCTCCATTGTCCTTCCACTGGCAGTGCACTAGCCGGTAAGTGGGTCTGTTAGGCTAGGTGCTGTTTTTATTCTATTTTTGTTGAGTTTTTAACTGTTTTATTTTATCGGAATATTTTATAGGATTTTTAGCCACCTTGAGCACCATTTCCGTGGTAGAAGGGCAGGGTACAAATCAAATCAAATCCAAACATTGCTTAAAATAAATAAGAATATGTGAAACAAATTATCCAATCATGCTAAAACCACCCCCAAAAGGGATGTACTTGGAGTACTTTCTAGCATGTACATGGAGAACTGTGAGTAAGTTTAATTTAGTTTTATGTGATCCATGGAGTGTGAGTTTGCAAAATGGAAATTTTAAAGGATTATCTGTTTCTACCCCTTGTAGAATATGTCTCATCTAATTTATTTATTTATTTATTTATTACATTTTTATACCACCCAATAGCTCTCTGGGCGGTTCACAAAATAGTCTCCAAGGACAGAAGTAATGAAGAACTGGTCTAAGCTATGAATACAAATTCCACCATTAGGTTTGGCACATTCTATATAAAACAACTTTCCATTGCCTGGACCCCTGCTACCTTCACAAAGCCCTCTGTGTTTAGTGAAATTCATTGTGCAGTCTCTCAATTCCCTACTTTTCTAAGTAATAGCTTCAAATCTTCAAAGTATGGGTTTCAGGAGGTCAAAGACAAAAATGACTTATTGAATAGTCTCCCAGGAGTAAACTTCACTTGTTCTATTCTGGACTTCTTCATCTTCTTTTACTTTAAAGTAAAGAGTTTTCCCAATTCAAAAACACAATTAATCCCAGAAGTATTCTTTGAAACAACAAATATTCACCAAGTTCTCTGTGTGCATTAAACATTCAGTCTTTATTTATTTATTGGTGCCTTTGCTTTCCTAAATTCCATCTCGCATTACAATTCCAAGTTAACTTGTTTTCTACATGGATAAACTTTCATACGGCCATTTTACCATGTGGACATTGAGAAGGTCTCCTTTTGATGTCTTTTTTCATCTCAACAATGTTCATGTCATTCAGCCCTTAGGATGGAATTACGCATTAGCTTAGCCAACGTATGTTCCCAGAGAAGAATCTGAGGTAAATAGGGACGACTTACAGGGAAGAATCAGTGTTAAAAGAGAATCTGACTACACATGCCTTGTGCAGGCATTCAGCAAACATGAGGTTCAAAAGTGTGATGGAGCCAAGAGCACACACACACAATGAGCCCATTGTTTTGTTTTGTTTGGGGATTGATATGACTATTTCGATTAATTAAGTTGTTTTCCCAGGCTGTAACTTTAGTGGGGAACATTTACTAAAGGTGTGAAAAGGATGGATTGTGTAAAAGGGAACCCTTTTCAGATTTAAGCTGGGAAAGTGGTTAATACTACAGTCCTATAATATCTACTTAGAAGTAAGATTCATTGAGCTCAATGGGGCTTATTCCCCAGAATGTAAATTGTGCATAATAGCCATCTTATCAATGGCTATAATAACCACACTTCATATATCCTTTGCCAATGAATCCCACGACATAAACACTTGCAAGACTTGATTTGTGAAACTTTGTGCCAAAATTTGTGGTAAGTTTTTTCTTCTTTTTTGGGGGTGGGGAGGTTTGAAGCATGTAGTTCCATACTAACTAGGTGGCTGAGTGAAAACAATGGGTGAATGGGTGAGTGCTGTTTTTGTTCAACGGGGGTTGCTGCTGCTGGAACTTTAATGTTGTTCCCTCTTTTGCACTTCTGATGTTAAGCAAGCTTTACTTGAATGGCTTCATCTACACCTGAGAGGCCTTCTGGGATGCAGGGGAGGATCCCAGACTTAATTGCTTCTGGGATTGTCCCCTTGCAACTAAACGCCAGTGTGTCATCCCAGAACTAAAGAGGGATGTTCTTGGTGCAGCATTTTTTCCCCAGGGAGATGTTTATGCAATTGTGGCGGCCCGATCCAGCACCTTGGTTCACAAAAATTAAAACCATGAAGAGCATAAAAACAACCAACAATCTAAAAACACAAATACAAAATACAATATAAAAAGCACAACCAGGATAAAACCACACTGCAAAAATTGTTATAGTTTAAAATATGAGATTAAAACAGCAAAGTTTAAATTTAGGTGTTAAAATACTGAGAAAATAAAAATGTCTTCAGCTTGCGATGGAAGGAAAACAATGTAGGCGCCAAGCGAACCTCTCTGGGGAGCTCGTTCCACAACCGGGGTGCCACAGCAGAGAAAGCCCTCCTCCTAATAGCCACCTGCCTCACTTCCTTCAGCAGGGGCTTACGGAGAAGGACCCCTGTGGATGATCTTAAGGTCCGGGCAGGTACATATGGGAGGAGGCTTTCCTTCAAATAACCTGGCCCCAAACCGTTTAGGGCTTTGAATTTTAATACCAGCACTTTGAATCTGGCCCAGACCTGGACTGGCAGCCAGTGAAGCTGGAAAAGGACTGGCGTGATGTGCGGCCAGTCCCTGTTAGTAACCGTGCTGTCCTGTTTTGTACCAGCTGAAGTTTCCGGACCGTTTTCAAAGGCAGCCCCACGTACAACGCATTGCAGTAATCCAAACAAGAGGTTATCAGAGCATGGATAACTGTAGCTAGGTTATCTCTGTCCAGATAAGGGCGTAGTTGGTATATCAGCCTAAGCTGATAAAAGGTGCTCTTTGCCACTGAGTTCACCTGTGCCCCAAGTGACAGTTCTGGATCCAAGAGCAATTTTTTAAAAAAATTGGAAAAATTTGGTTCCCCAACACACCAATAGCCATCCCGGGGATGGTGAAAATGCTTCCCCCACCCTGATGGGCACAAAGCCCCCCTCCATGCCCATTTGAAGAGCCCTGCTACTCACAGGAAGGAGAGAGGACCCAGGAGCACTTGCCACACTGCTTGTGGTCCTTGGTGTTGTCCTGTGGACATTGGGAAAAATTGGGATAACACACACAGTCCTAGTTATCCCAGGACAACTGAGAGGTTGTCCCTGGTTGACCCTGGGATTCCCTATGCACCCTAAATCTCTGCTAAACCATGAAGCTGACTGTGTGGTTTTTAGCCAGCCACTAGTACTAACCTATCTACTGGGTTTCTGTTAAGATAAAATGGAGCAGGGAACACCCTAAGCTCCTTGGTGAAAGGGTGAGACATAAATGTTCCCAATAATCAGGAAGTTGGCTGGTTCATGCCCGCCTCCAAAATGTATATAATTCTGCCAAGTGAGAGCATAAAAATACAGAGGTACCAAATGTCCATTACAATTCTAACATGATTCTTCTACACTGCATTATTTTGAATGTGATCTGCTTTTGCATGCACAATTGCACATCCCAGTGCAAGAGAGTATCAGCCTTTTGCCACGGTTTCTTTTTCCTCCACCTCTGCCCCTCAACAAGCACCAGCCACAATGGCAGCAAACCAATAGAAAATAATGTTCTAAAGATGGGGGTGGTGATTTTCGCCTCCACCCCGCCCACCCCCATGGCAATTTTTGCACATCGGTATTCAGTGTGGCTCTACTGTATAAGATGCCGCCGTTGCCCATATTCAAATTTGTCTGTACATAAGAACTGACTTCAGCAGCCTCATCTGTTGGCTTCTCTAAATGAGCTATTTATAGCACACTCATTTCTGGCCACTCACAGAAGTTTCTGGGTCAATTAAATATCACTGTAAGCAAACAGAACATCTTCCATGGTTTCTCCCCCTCATCATTCCATTTTAAAATAAATAGATTTATTTATTTATTTATTTATTTATTTATTTATTTATTTATTTATTGCATTTCTGGGTGGTTCACAAGAATTAAAACCATGAAAACAATTCAAAGTATAAAACAAGCAACAGTATAAAAACACAGTATAAAAGTACAATATAAAAGCACAACCATGATAAAACTGAGCAGCAATGCAGAGATTAATACAGATTTAAAATATAGATTTAAAATACAGATTTAAAATAGCAAAGTTAAAACTAAGATGATAAACTGTTAAAATACTGGGCAATTAAAAAGGTCTTCACATGACGTCAAAAAGAGTATAACACAGGTGCCAGGCGAACCTCTCGGGGGAGCTCATTCCATGGCTGGGGTGCCACAGCAGGGAAGGCCCTCCTCTTGGTAGCCACCTGCCTCACTTCCTTCAGCAGGGGCTCACGGAGAAGGACCCCTGAAGATGATCTTAGGGTCTGGGCAGGTACATATGGGAGGAGGCGTTCCTTCAGATAGCCTGGCCCCAAGCCGTTTAGGGCTTTGAATGTTAATACCAGCACTTTGTATGTGGCCCGGACCTGGACTGGCAGCCAATGAAGCTGGAAAAGGACTGGCATGATGTTGTCTCATTGCCAAACGTGCTGCCCTGTTTTGTCCCAGCTGAAGTTTCCGGTCTGTTTTCAAAAGCAGCCCCACGTATAACACATTGCAGTAATCCAGCCCTCGGCAGTGTGTAAAGCTGGCATTGTGCTATACATTAAACAGAAGGAGAAGTGGGTAATACCTGGCTTACTCCTAAGTAGGTGCACAAGGGTTGCAAATTTACAGCACAATCTTACTTCAACTCAGAAGTAAGTCCTGGTTTCCCTGGGGGCTGCGAGGAAACATATGAAAACAAGACCCCCAGCCCCACACTCCTTTGCACACATGGCAGGGAGGGAAGGAGGGAGGCACTCCATCTATTCAACTGTGTCTGCCGTTTAAAGGAACCCGAGAAAGTAGAAGGGTGTTCCCCCTTGTCACCCCTCTCCTCCCATGTAATCCAACTCCTATCAGTCGTGCTAAAGAACCAGAAAGCACAACAATGCTGGAGGAGATCTACACGTCGTACTGAAGGCGCTTGTGTGCGCCTCCAGTGCGCCCCCAAAATGATCGTGTAGATCCTGCCTTCGAAGAGACGGAGGAAGAGGCGGAGGAGGAGGAGGCTGGGGAATCCGGCCGCGTCCTTGCCGCTGCCGCCCACCTCCCCACCGGCCTCCTGCTGCCGGGGAAAGAGGCCTCAGCCGAGCTCTCCGACCCGGGTGGCTCTTTCCCCGGCAGCAGGAGGCCTGTGGGGAGGTGGGCGGCAGCGGCAAGGACGCGGCCGGATTCCCCAGCCTCCTCCTCCTCCGCCTCTTCCTCCATCTCTTCGAAGGCAGGATCTACACGATCGTTTTGGGGGCGCACTGGAGGCGCACGCAAGTGCCATCAGTACGACGTGTAGATCCCCCCCCCTGGTTAAACAGCAGGATTTCCCTTAATGTAGAGATGCTCTGTGCCAAATGACTAGCAGTTGACTTTCCTAACAAAAACATGTGTGAGCAGATGGTAACAAAGGGATCTTTTTTCTTCTTGTTTTTAAGATCAGGATACTTTTTTAAAAAATAATAATAATATGGAATGTACTTCAATTGAGAGCTGCAGTCCAGACTACTTTTAGAAATAAAAGAAAATCTCTTCAGAGCAATCCTTTTTAGAAGCATTGTTTGACAGTGCAGTGAACAAAGGTAAACCTGATAAAAAATCTTATTCCCCTCCACCCCCGGCTGTCTCTAGCTGAAGGCAATATGAGCAGGTCTTGAGGGAAAATATCTGGGACCTTGCTATGAGTGTTCAAGAAATTTGGGGCTAGGGGATTTTGGAGTTTCCTTCTTAAACCACACATCAGAATTAATTCTCATTGACTTCATGCCACAGTTTCTCTCTGCTAAGTGACACACAAGGGAAATCCCTTCACAATAGAAAGAACAGTCTCCCAACACTAATCAGCTTCTGACGGTACAAACTACCCATCTATCCCTGAATTTGATCGAGTCGCCACAACATCAGAAACACAGCAAACAAATTGGGTGTTTTGGCAAATAAAGTAAAACCACAGAGCAATGCCCCAACGTAACTGATGCTGAAATAAAGAGTTCAGCAGATAGAGTTTGTAGACCAAAGTGGTTGAATTCTAGATTGTATTTTGGGCAATTTGCATTGTGAATGCTCCACAAATTAAAATATAATAAAACAAAATCCCTTCCTACTACACTTCAATACCACTTCAGAAAAGATTTCCTATCTCCTGTCCGACACTGACTCTAGGGTAACGCACAAGGTATCTCTTTTTGCCCCTGGCAGCAATGAAAATTCGGTCAAGATTTATTACTGAGATCGCAGTTGACTGTGCTGGAGGTGCTCTTATCTAATTACAAATTTTATATTCAAATTATGCTTTTAATTGTATTGAATTTTATTCTTTTTTATGTATGATCTGTTTGCGATTATATGTAGTATTTTCATATTGCTGTTTCTTCATATTGTATCTATTTTGTATGTGAATCGCCTATGGCCTAAGCATTAATAAATTACTTACTTACTCAGAAATCCAGTTTACCTGAAATAAAGGCCTTAGCTAGACCAAAGGATTATCCCAGGCAAATGGAGAGGTTTTCCCTGCCTGCTCCCAGGATCCCCGGTGTGTCATTTGGATGCACAGGGATGATCCCAGGACAATCCCAGGATATAGGCCTGGTCTAGCCATGGCCAAAGTTAGCACTCCTGGGATATTTGAAAGCAATAAAAATCTTTGTAGAAGATTACCTTGAGTTGATACACCATTTATTGAAAGTAGCTGAACTGAAGGCAAAAATATAGTTTTTTTTTCTTTCCCTAAAAGCTGCCATAGGAAGGTGGTAATTTCACCACTCTCGTAAGGCAGCCCATTGACTCCTTCCACTGATTTTTTTTTTTAAAAAAACATACATAAGTTTCACAGAGTTTAACATAAATACATCACTATTCAAATGAGGGGGAGGAAAGGAATGGAAAGGAGAAGTATTGGGCAAGGACATAATTAAAGAAAGAAAAAAGAAAAAAGAAAAAGCAGAGGATGACTGAACCTATGAATCCAAACATATGGGAATAACATTCCCTAATAGAGGAAGTTTCTCCATTGGAAAATTCCCCAGACCCAACTCCATATCTCCTACATTTCATTTATCTCTCTATAAATGTATAATGCATCTTTTATAAAACAGTGCCTTTTCCAAATCAACATGTCACCTAATGACTACATGGCTGCCATAGGCTCTGCAAAGGATTTGAGGACATATTTTAAGGTACACATTCAGTTCAGTTGGCTGCTGGCCAACCATGTTGAGCTTCCTCATCCTCTATCAGTGGAAATGTACCTGAGAATTAGGGTAGGACTTGTAGGCCCCTTCCAACTATGCTATTATATGACTCTATGATCAGACTAGGTTCATTCCATCCCATTTCCATATGTGCCCTTTACAGAATCCATATTGTCCTGCTTTCTGGTAGCCCAAAAGATGGCTAGACCATAGCAACAGCCAAGGTATTCTTGTGTACAATCAACCTGAGAATTTATTTATTTATTTATTTATTACATTTCTATACTGCCCAATAGCCGGAGCTCTCTGGGCGGTTCACAAAAATTAAAAACATTCAAAGTATAAAACAACAGTATAAAACCATAATATAAAATACAATATAAAAGCTCAACCAGATAAAAACAGCAGCAATGCAAAATTACAAATTTAAAACACCAAGTTAAAATTTATTTATAGACTGTTAAAATGCTGGGAGAATAAAAAGGTCTTCACCTGGTGTCTAAAAGCATATAATGCAGATGCCAAGCGAACCTCCTTAGGGAGCTCATTCCACAGCCAGGGTGCCACAGCAGAGAAGGCCCTCCTCCTGGTAGCCACCTGCCTCACTTCCTTTGGCAGGGGCTCACAGAGAAGGACCCTTGAGGATGACCTTAGGGTCCGGGCAGGTACATACGGGAGGAGGCGTTCCTTCAGATAGCCTGGCCCCAAGCCGTTTAGGGCTTTAAATGTTAATACCAGCACTTTGAATCGGGCCCGGACCTGGACTGGCAGCCAATGAAGTTGTAAAAGGACTGGCGTAATGTGATCTCATCGGCCAGTCCCTGTTAGTAACCGTGCTGCCCTGTTTTGTAACAGTTGAAGTTTCCAGACTGTTTTCAAAGGCAGCCCCACGTATAACGCATTGCAGTAATCAAAATGAGAGGTTATCAGAGCATGGATAACTGTAGCTAGGCTATCTCTGTCCAGATAAGGGCGCAGTTGGTATATCAGCCTAAGCTGATTAAAGGTGCTCTTTGCCATTGAGTTCACCTGGTACATGATGGCAAAAATGAGATCACCTGGCACATGATGGCACATCATCAGTACCATTGCTCCCAGTGGAAGGGGAATGTGCATGGGACCATTTTCAGTGCAGGCAGCAAGAGCCATGATTTCGAGCCACTCTGGTTGCTAGTTTCCATAAAATAGTTCATCCCTTGCACCACCTCATCGGGAATCCAGCAGGATATGTCCCAAATCTGATTTTCATGTCAGTCTGAAAGTGAGGTGGAAATCAGGTGAACCTGCTTTGGAATTTGGACTCTCAAAAACCTTCCCCCATCCCTACATAGAATATAACTGGCATTCCTTTGCTTCATGCTGCAGAGGAAGATCAGTAGTAGTACTTAAGTTATCTGTGAGGAACAGTGATGGGCAAGATCCCCCAGACTCTAATTGCATTGGATTGGATTAATTTGAACTGTTCGCCGCCGCCACCCCAAATTGGGAAATAGCTTGGTTTAATGAGTAATTGGGTGTGTGATGAGTCCCTGGTCTCATCACACACCAAATTAAGGACATGACAGCTTTCAATCTCTTCAGCATCAGCCAGTTAAGGGGGTGGGGAGCTTTGAGTCTGAGCGGGTCGGATCAGAGGAGTAAAATTCTTCTCTGGCTTAGATTCAAATCCAAGACAGAGGAAATAAGTTGGAACATATGTGATGCGAGCATTATTAGTCCCCATGACATATATTTCCAAGACAGGAGGATTAATTCTGGATCATCTTATTGAAAATCCACTGATAAACATTTAAGGCCTAATCTACACCAAGCAGGATATTGCACTATGAAAGCAGTATGACAGTGGTACATAAAAGGCAGGAGCCACACTACTGCTTTATAGCGGTATTGAAGTACACTGAGAACTGCTGGAGCCCATTGACACATACCATAAACCGCTTTCATCTGCTTTTATAACCTCCTAGTGTGGGTTCTATGGGACTTAATTAGAACAAACTTGCAAAGAAAACATATATACATATAACTTTAACAAAACATGTATTTAGGGACTCTAAACATACAAACACAGAAATATTCCACAATCTATCCTTTTTGCAACAACAACAATAACAAACATGGATTTCTTGCTTTCAGCTCAATCCTGCATGGTGCACTGAGTACTCTGGGGTCCCTTTTGTAGACTTTTTCAACCTTTATGTCCCAGGGCAAAATTCCAAGGAGCAACAAAACAGTTTATTTATTTATTTATTTATTTATTACATTTCTGTACCGCCCAATAGCTGAAGCTTTCTGGGCGGTTCACAAAATACAGTTCAGAGTATTAGCCCTGCAATAATATAATTAATACAAATATCAGTACAAAAAATGATTCCCTACCGCCTTGAAATGCTATTGTATACAATTAATATTTCAAATTTACCTTATACAAGGTGATAAGGGCTTATAATTAAACAGAATTCTCAAACATTCAGCTTTCAGCAGAACTGGCTCTCTTTCTTTCTGCTGTTTCTTCTCTAGCCCTCCCTCTCAGTGAGAGCCCTGCCCAAGGGACTAAACCATCTGCTCCATAGAGGTTACACTTTCACATTGCAATATCCTGCTTGGTGTGGATTAGGCCTAAGAAACTCTATGTTCCACCTCAACACAGTTTGGAAATCACAGGTTGAGGAAAATATTAATTTGGGTGTATAGACACAGTCCAGAAATAAAGGTGCTGATAAATAGTCATGTGTGACCTTAAACAAGGGCAGTGTGGAAGTGGGGGGGGGATCCCTTCATTCAATCTAAATCAGCCTTCCTCAACCTGGGGCGCTCCAGATGTGTTGGACTGCATCTCCCAGAATGCCCCAGCCAGCTGGATGGGGCATTCTGGGAGATGCAGTCCAACACATCTGGAGCGCCCCAGATTGAGGAAGGCTGCTCTAAATGGTTCCCCTACTTGCTCCAAATCAGGCCAAAGTTGTGTAAAGTGAGCAGGACGTTGTGCTATCAATCTATTTTGACTGCCCTGCCATCCATTCAACAGGGTGAAAATGGGCTGTCCTTGAGCATCAGTCGACTCAGAAGAAGTGTATAAGTATTTACAAAGGTTCAGGAGGATTACAATAATTGTAGATTAGGTTGTGCCTCCTCATACACTTTTCCCATACTTAACTGAATTTTATGGATTTCTCTTTGATTGCTTCCCCGGCCTTCATATTCGGGCTTGGCTGTATCATTATTTCCTATGCAACAGGGAAGTTAATTCCCTTCCCTGCTGGTATTCTGATTGGACTGCTGCATTCTGTTAGACTCTTTCACTAAATCATAGGCCTAGAATGGTCTTGCCACTAACGGTTGAATTTACATAACGATTTTCAGCTTTTTCTGACTTAATCCAGTTTACAAAGCCACGGCTTGTTTTCAGGAGCCATTGCCCCAGGGCCACTCACAAAAGAAAATGGTGTCCAGAGGCTGATTAAGCTCAGCAGTCAATAGTCCACTAATAGACTAGTCAATCTCACTCAGAAAACGGCTTCGCCTCAAACAAAGCGTTTCTTCTCTCAATATCAAAATGCTCAGTACCAGGTGCTCTATCACATACACAAAGTATCTTGAAACTCACCCCTACACATCCTTCCATGGTGTCCTTTTTGACTTTTTCATTTGCTTCTGTATAGAACTCAATCCCCCCTGAAATAATTGATACCAAAGGATAAGCCAAAAACAATCTGAAAAAATGACATCCAAAGTGCCAAATTTATACGTACTACTTCTAATGTACATGGAACAAGAGCAACTAAATCAAAAGATTTAGAGTTGAATCCAGATTTGGACTCGCCTGACTTTCTTGCCCAGTTTTCCTCCCCATAGTTAACCCTCCAGCCCCTTTAATAGAAGGTTGGCAGACCCTGATGAATGGGGTGAACTGTGATGCAGAGGGGAAAGGGGTTCTCAAAAACTGAAGGGAGACATACTCTGGTAGCAAAGCCTTCCATTCATGGAAGGTTGATCCTGGATCCAACACTTAGTGCACAGTTTGAGCATGAACAATTTCTAGTACAATGATTTCACATAACAAGCTAGCTGAAATCTTTTAAATATTTACATTTTGAATATTTTAAAGTCTTTTAAGGTATTCTATCCCCAATGCTGTTTAACATCTACATGAAACCACTGGGAGAGAACATCTGGAGGCATGGGGTGGGGTCCTATCAGTATGCCGATGACCCCCAAATATATTCCTCTATGCCTTCAACAACAGTGTCAGCTAAGGATAGTGTGTCTCCTCTCCATGAATGCTTGGAGGTGGTAATGGGCTAGATGAAGAAAAACAAACTGAAGCTTAATCCAGACAAGATGGAGGTGCTCGCTGTCAAAGGCCACAACCTGGGTTTGGAGGTGTGTCAACCAGTTCTGGATGGGGTTAAACTCCCCCTGAAAGACTGCCTTCACAGGAGTGCCCACTAGGGGTGTGCTCTGCTCCGTTATGGACCCCTGGATCTGAAGCAGAGCGGGGCCATCCGGACCTCCAAAGCCCAGTTCTGGATCAGATCGGTGGAGGTCCGGATTGGCCCGAAGCAGTTCGGAATGGTATGAAGCGATGCAGACCGTTCCGAAGCTTCGGAGCCAGGTAAGTGGGGAGGGGGGCTTACCTGGCTCCGTCGTCCGCCACCGCCGTGGTCCGTGCAATGGCAGATGGCAGAGCCAGGGAAGGGGGGAAGGGGACTTATTCGTCCCCCATTTTGCCCCCCCCATTTTAATAATGTATTAGTTTTATGTTTTAAATCAGTTTTATATATTTTATAGTATTTTTATATTTGATGTTGTTCCCCACCTCAATCTGGAGGGAGAGGCAGGTAAATAATAATAATAATAATAATAATAATAATAATAATAAAATATTTAGTATATTTAAGTTTTATTATCATAGTTCGTGCAATGCGGTTTTACCTCCCATACCTGATATTGCATTTTTGGCTGTGTTTGTTATGTGTATTAATTGTCATGGTTGATTCTATTGTGATTTTATTTGTAGCATTATTAATGTAAAACATCTAGAGAAATTTATTTTATGGGTTGTTTAATAAATAAAATAAATATGCCTTAATAAAATCTTTAGAAAACACTTGCAGAAACCTAAGTATAATTTCACCCAGAAAAAAAATCAAGAGGACTTGTACCCATAGACATTCGATTCTGACATTCTGTAATATAATTTTATACTAAATGATAAAACACACACACACACACACACACACACCAAAACAGGGGCAGCTATTTGTGAGAAGAATGGGGTTGAACGATTTCAATCATTTCAGCTTTAGGGTGACCCTATGAAAAGGAGGACAGGGCTCCTGTATCTTTAACAGTTGTATTGAAAAAGGAATTTTGGCAGGTGTCATTTGTATATATGGAGAACCTGGGGAAATTCCTCTTCATCACAACAGTTAAAGCTGCAGGTGCCCTGCCCTCTTTTGTATCTGGTCACTCTAGTATAGCTCCTGCACCTTTAACTGTTGGGATGAAGAGGGGATTTCACCAGGTTCTCCATATATACAAATGACACCTGCTGAAATTCCTTTTTCTATGCAACTGTTAAAGATACAGGAGCCCTGTCCTCTTTTTCATATGGTCACCCTATTCAGGTTGAGATGCACTTACCAGACCAGTGTTGGATTTTTAAAAGGAAAGCCACCACATGTAAGGGTGCTGATGTTTCCTCTCAGCCCCTCTCACCTGTCACCTTCTCCCAAGTCTAAAAGTAAAGTTCCACAATGTGAAAGTGCTGCTGGGCTGGCTGGCATGGTGAGTGAGAAAGCTTCTACACCTGAGTTAGGCACAGGCAGAGGCTTTATTTCAGTGGCTGGGTGCAGGGTGGATGGGCTCCATCCAATAGATCTCAAGGGCACCAGGTTGGAGAAGGCTGGAGTGGGAGTAGTTGTTTTTTTAAAAAATCTACAATATCAAGGCATAAATGGACCTTGGCATGGCTAAAGCCCTCCTTAGGAGCTACCATGTCGCTATGTTTCATCTCTTTATCTACAAAAATTATGCAGATGTGAGAATTTTTGTTAATTTCCATTTAAAAATTCCTAAAAAAAAATCAAAGCATGAACCGATCTAAATCTACCTTGGCAGGGCTAAAGCCTTCCTTAAGCGCTATCAGTGTGCCAAGTTTTATCTCTTTATCTTTAAAAATGAGGGAGCTGTAAGCATTTCTGATAATACCAATTACCCAAATACTGAACAGTCTTTCAACAGGTAATTCGATGAGGCAGCGAGAGAGAGGGAGAGGGGAGCAGCTCCAAAACTGAGGCAGAGAATCACCTCTATGGAGCTCCAGATTGAATTTCAAGGCAGATAAGACCCAGTTTGCAGACCCCTAGTAATTCAGCTCATTACAATTGCTCAAGAGAACAGGAAGCGAAGAACCAGTAAGCAAATGTGATTTCCCTTTAATCTCAAGAAACCCTGAGAACATGCTGGTTCCATTTGATGGCAAACATGTAAAGTCTCTCCTTTTAAAATATTAATAAAATGTATTGTCTGGTGTGTGTTTTTGCCTTATATTAGCTAACACCCCACCCCACCCATCTTCTAATCCAGAGTCACACTTTGTTATAGCTCCTAGGTGTACAAAATTATGCATGTTGTGGAGAACGTGGATACGGAGACATTTTTCTCCCTCGCTCAAAATACTAGAACCTGGGGTCATCCTATGAAGGTGATTGGTGGGAGATCCAGGACAAATAAAAGGAAGGACTTCTTCACACAGCGCATAGTTGAATTATGGAACTCACTACCACAAGATGTAGTGACGGCCATCGATTTGGATGGCTTTAAAAGGGGTTTGGATAAATTCCTGGAGGAAAAGGCTATCTATGGCTACTAGCCCTCATGGCCATGTGCTACCTCCAATATTTGAGGCAGGAGTTGCTGGGGAACATGAGTGAGAGGGTGCAGTTGCATAGTGTCCTGCTATGTTGGTCACTGGCTGACAGCTGGTTGGCCACTGTGTGAACAGAGTTCTGAACTAGATGGACCCTCGGTCTGATCCAGCATTACTCTTCTTATGTCCTTATATTCTTAGGCATTTATTATTTTGCTGAAAACTTGGGGTCAGGCTTGCTAATTTCATTCCCATTCCACATTCTTTTCTTTACCCTTAAACATTTTATTAGGTGCAGTGACCAAAGCATGTGTTTACAAGAAACTGCTTCTTGTCTTTCACCATCAGGCCAGAAGCATCGTTGCGTTAGTTTAATTTAAATCTGTCAATAAGATGGAATTCCATCTACTGGAATGGAACCAATATTTCATGGGCTTGGATTTGAAAAGAGCTTGAGAGAATTTAAAGTCAGAACTGTGTTATTGAAAAAAGGATGCTTCATTTATATCTTACATTGGGCTGAATGCTATTAACTTTACTTGCTTTGAGTACTATCAAGCTCCAAGTGTAGATAGAATGAAACCCATGGGGCAAATTAAAGAAATCATTACTTTTGATTAAAATCAAGACTTCAAAAACTATAAACAGTTTTGTATACATAGAAAATTAGCAAAGGTTACATGGTATCAGGGAAAGAGCCTTCTTGGTGGTGGCATTGCAGCTCTGGAATGTCCTTCCAGGAAGCTCTTGCCACCTTCGGACAGGCTCTGAACTGTGCAAGGACTTTTTTTTTAAGGGTGACATTATGCTAACCTTCACAAATTTATATATTCAAAAACTTTCATTGTTTAATACTGCAATTGTGATTTTATGATTTTGTTTTATATTGTAAGCTACTTTTAAATGACAGATGGTGATAGCAATGATGATGATTCGTTACCTTTTCTTTGACATGCTACTTTTCTATCTACATGGGATTTTCTGCATGGAGGGACATTGAACCACATCAGTCCTCAGCCTACAGGCTATGTGGTACAATCCAGAAACAGGGTTATCTCTCCATTTACTGTTTGGAAGGACTACATCTTACTCAGTCACATGGAATAAGGCTAACGACACAATCCTATACACATCTACTCAAATATAAGTCCCACTGAGTTTGACGGGGCTTACTGGGAACATAGGTATAGAATTGCAGCTTTAAGATGGCTTTAGAATACAAATTTATCCTTTAAAGGCCATGGCTAGACCTAAGGTTTATCCCAGGATTGTCCTGGGGTCAAACCTGTTCATCTAAGAGCCACACAGGGCATCCAGCGCTCTGGCAGGGACGAACCCGGGTTGATCCTGGGATAAACCTTAGGTCTAGCTACCGCCAAAGAAAGGTAGAAAGCAACCCAGGGTGGGTGCTTCCAGAAACACCTGGCTCTTTGCCTGGCTCTTTGCTCAGGTAACATTGGCAGTGTGTACAGGACAGTGACACTACAAGGTATTGGCCCCTGTTGTATCCCTCAGGCCTGTACACCAGGTATGAGAGAGTGAGGGAGTCTGTTACTTTGAACTAGGGAGGAGGATCTAGGGGACTAGACAATGAGCTCACATTATGCCAGTAGTTTTCCAGCTGCACTGGCTGCCAGTCCATATCCAGGTCCAATTCGAAGTGCTGGCATTAACCTTTGAAGCCCTAAATGGCTAGGGGTCCTTCCCCATGAACCCCTGCCAAAGGAAGTGAGATGTGTGGCTACCGGGAGGAGGGCCTTTTCTGCTGTGGCCTCCTGGCTGTGGAATGAGCTCCCTAGAGAGATTCACCAGGTACCTATGTTGTACTCTTTGCTGTGCCTGGTGAAGACCTCCCCCCCACAATATTTTAGTATTTTGCCATCCTAGTCTTTTAGCTTTGCTGTTTTTAAATTTGCATTTTAAATCTGTATTTTAAATCTCTGCAGCATTGCTGCTCCAATTTGGAGCAGCAATGCAGAGATTTAAAATACAGATTTAAAATACCTTTATATTGTGGTTTGAAGCTTCTGTGTTATATTTTATGCTTTATCTTATAGTTTTAATTTTTGTGACTGCCCAAACACCTTCAGCTATTGGGTGGTATAGATATGAAATAAATAATAATAATAAAAAATCTACATGTAGAAAACCATCCTCACTGAAAATAGGGATGTATGAGAATTTCATTTTTCCTCACAAAAGGTGATAATGCACTGTGAACTCTGAGCACCGAACACATGCTTATGTTTGTCTCGCTGCCAATTCCTATTTTCATTTGCATAAATTTCCTAAATTGCGCAAATTTCCTCCATAGGTTGAATTAGCCCATCTTTAGTCTATAGAAGGAAATTTCACAAATTAGGTAATGGGCAGGAATTTCAGGACACTTGCATGAACCTCCCTTTGATCACTGTTCAGTTTGCACAAGTTTCTTGTTCATCCAGAGTGAGCAGCGATTGCAAATGCGAAGGTCTCGTGATTCCTGAGCGGTGAGATGATATTCAATGCATCCTGATGATTTCAAACTGCCTTGAGGACTTAACTGATGGAAAGGCGGTATATAAACACTTTAAAACAGGGGTGGGCCAAAAGTAGATCTCCAGGTGCCCCTGGCAGCATGGGCATTGTCCAGGAACGCTGGGAGTTGAAGCTGAAAACATTTGGAGATCTACTTTCTGCCCAGCCCTGCTTTAAACAATAAATACATCAATAGTCCTATGGTGGTTGATATTGACAACAAAAGCAGAGCCTTTCTAGCCTATCCTCCTGTTTTATGCAGAGGCCTTTCAGAAGCCTCTTGGATGCCCACAAGAGGGACGTGAAGACTATAGTGCTTTCCCATCATTATTCTCTAGCATCAGGTATTTAGAGGCATTTGACCCTCCCCCTGCCCCCCCAATGCAAAATGATGGTCTAAGAACATAAGAAGTAGGGATGTGCTCCGCTTCTAATCGGACCGGCGAATTAGAAGCGGAGCGGGGTGCTTCGCCTCCCCTTAAGGCAGAGGCGAAGAGGATTGGGGGGCCGGCGGAGCGTGGCAAAGAGGATCGAGGTGAAGGCGGATCCTACGCCTTGATCTGGAGCTCCGCCGGAAAGGTAAGTGGGGTTTACCGGGCCCTGCTGTTGTCGCTGTTGCCCATGTGGCGACAGCGGCAGGGCCCGGTAAACCCCCCCTCCTCTCCCTTACCTACCTCCATCCGCGGTCCCTCGGCTTCTTCAATTGAGCCCGCGGTTCAACCAGGAAGTCTAGGCCGCACTTGCGGCCCAGACTTCCTGGCTGAACCGCGGGCTCAATTGAAGAAGCCGACGGACCGCGGACGGAGGCAGGTAAGGCCCCCCTCCCCCTTGGTCCCTTACCGGGCTCTGCCGCGGTCGCCGCATGGGCGGCAACGGCGGCAGGGCCCGGTAACACCCCCCCGCCCTCCTCTCCCGGCCTTACCTGGCACCACTCCCCTCCACTGCGGAGCTCCGATTCGGAGCTGGAGCTCCGCGGCGAAGAGGAGCGGAGTATGGGTGGAGCGGCGCGGAGCGGGCCGATCCAAAATTTTTGGATCGGCCCGCGGGGCTGAGCGGGGGGTCCATGCACACCCCTAATAAGAAGAACCATCCTGGATCAGAACAATGGTCCATCTATTCCAGTACCCTGCTCACATAATGGCCAACTAGCTGTTGACCTGGAATCAACAAGCCAGTCTAGGGTGCAACAGCACCCTATGGCCAATGTTCCACAGCAACCGGTGTATATAGGCTTACTGCCCACTACTCTATGCATCAAGATGTAGTTTAAAATGCTTGTGACCATGGCAGCAGGTCTTTCCTTGTCAACAGCATTCTGTGGAAGACTGAGGCATGGAAAAAGGGGTTGACCCATTTGACTTTCTCTCTGTCTATGTCTCTGTCTCTGTCTATGTCTCTGTGTGTGTGTGTGTGTGTCTCATACATACACACACACACACTTCAGTCCTAACAGTATTCCATGGAAGACTCTTTATAGTAGCCACTGATATTCTCATATTTTAAGAATAAGGTTACCTATGCAATTTGCTGCCACAAGCTATGGTAACAGCTACTAGTTTAGATGGCTTTAAAAGGGGGTTAGACAAATTCTTAAAAGATTAGAACTGTGTGTTTCCTTTTCTCTGTCCTGAATTTCCTTTCAATGAGTTTTACTGGATGACCCCAGAATCTCATGTGAAGACAAAAAACTTCTCTCTCTCTCTCTTTCTCTCTCTCTCTCTCTCTCTCTCTCTCTCTCTGTCTTCATCATGCATAGTTTTATAAATTTAAATCACAGCCCTCCTTAACATAAGCATTACTTGTAAACTAAAACAAAATCAAAACCCTCAGACATTGGGGCCTTAGCTAGACCTAAGGTTTATCCTGGGATCGTCCCGGGGTCATCCCAGTTCATGAAAATGACACACCGGATATCCCGGGAGCAGGCAGGGACGACCCTGGGACAAACCTTAGGTCTAGCTATGGCCTGTGACTCTAGAGAGATATTATCACATATACCAACTAAAGTCAGCTAGACATAGGTGCATTTATTAATACCTTCCAAGACAGTGAACTGAGCCAAAATGGGGACTTTGCTTTTCATGAACTTTTTATTCCCAGGAAAAAGATCCTCCCCAATTTCTGGTGATTGGAGGGAAGGCAGGAGGGTTCCCAAAATGGGCAAAAGTGCTCATAGCCCACATGCCTCCCCAATCTCCAGTGCCTTCTGCCCTTATTCTGAATTGGCTTAAGATATCACATAGACTGATCAATTACATGTCAGACTAATGTCACCAGACTGGGTTTGGAACCCCTAATTGTCTGGATTCATTGAGCTAGGAAAAAGAACGTGCAGCTTCACACAGAGAGAGTAGTGTCAAGCAGCCACCAGATAAGGCTGTGATGAGTGGGAATGGAGCCAGAAACATGCAGCTGCTATTTCCACAGTGGGTATGCTTGCATGCAAAACTTCCACTCAGCACAGCAAAGCAACCACCATTATGATTAAATATGATGGGCTTGGGCTCAGGAGCTCCTGCAGTTCATAATGTTCACCTCAAAGAATTGTAAACTACTGAATTCTTCTCCACGGCTGCTTCCAGATGAGGCTTTTAAAGTGCCTTGTTCATGGGATTTTGTAGAGGTACAACATGATGTCATCATCTTGCAAACGGATGTACAAACATTTCATTTTAGTTTACAAATCCCTCATATGCCCCGTTCGAGATCGTGGACGCGGATGGGAGTGCAAGTTCTCTGAAAATGGTTGCAAATTCACAAACTTGCATTCGCAAAATATGCACTTTTAAAAACATGCACTTTTTTAAAAAAATGTGCACTTTTTTAAAAATGCACCTATTAAAAAAATATGCATGACTTAAAGTGTTCATTCACTTTAATCAATGGGGACAAAGTGTGCACTTTTGAAAATGCACAGTTTTCCATTAGAACAAACTGAATAACCAGGTTGCAAATGAGAACAGGAGCAAACCAAACCAAGCTTCAAATTAAAGTTCAGAGAACTTCAATATTTTATTTATTTATTTATTTATTTACTGCATATCTATACCACCCAATAGCCTGAGCTCCCTGGGCGGTTCACAAAAATTAAAAACATTCAAAGTATAAAACAACAGTATAAAACCATAATATAAAATACAATATAAAAGCTCAACCAGATAAAAACAGCAGCAATGCAAAATTACAAATTTAAAACACCATGTTAAAATGTATTTATAGATTGTTAAAATGTTGGGAGAATAAAAAGGTCTTCACCTGGCGTCTAAAAGCATAAAATGTAGGTTCCAAGCGAACCTCCTTAGGGAGCTCATTCCACAGTCGGGGTGCCACAGCAGAGAAGGCCCTCCTCCTGGGAGCCACCTGCCTCACTTCCTTTGGCAGGGGCTCACAGAGAAGGACCCCTGAGGATGACCTTAGGGTCTGGGCAGGTACATACGGGAGGAGCCGTTCCTTCAGATAGCCTGGCCCCAAGCCGTTTAGGGCTTTAAATGTTAATACCAGCACTTTGAATCGGGCCCGGACCTGGACTGGCAGCCAATGAAGTTGGAAAAGGACTGGCATGATGTGGTCTCGTCGGCCAGTCCCTGTTAGTAAATGGGCTGCCCTGTTTTGTATCAGTTGAAGTTTCTGGACCGTTTTCAAAGGCAGCCTTCGATAAGCTTGAACACCCCGGATCTCCCATCCCTATTTTTAATCCTCCCTAACTCCCCCCCTTCTGCTCTGTGCTTATCCCATCTTTTCTCAATATGCAGAAAATCCATTCATTTTTCATAGTGCACAATAATAGTGCAGACATCAACAGGTGTGGAGGCTTGATTGGAACCTTCTGCCATTTTGCTGTGCAGGTGTATGTGATTAAGACGTGTGCTGTGATGTTACTGAGGGATGTTTTCCCAGAACACGCCATGGGAGTGTTTCTCCACAACTGTGCCATTTTGTTTCCATGTTGAAAGAGTTATCCCTGCTATTTGCTTTATAAGAACTCTAATGACTGAAAATACTTCCCAAATTGCAGTGTCATTTCATGAAGCCACAAGGATGGCTGGTGGCTGGTGGTGTGTAAAATGGAAGGCACCGTCTTTGATATCTCCTTCTTCAGCTAAATTAATCACCACTCTGTGTGGCAGTGACTTTCCTATATAAAAAAAGATAAAGGCCGTTGTTGTTTTTAAAGGCATAATTGTACTACTCTATTGTACTTGCATGTTCCATCGTTTTGTCAATTCACATTTCAATAAATCCCATCATTTATTTAAAATGAAATGCTTCTGTTTCCCCCCTCCCCCCGGAGCAGTGCAATGTGAAGAGAAATTCTTTGTGGGCCGGGTTGTTACATGTGTAGTCAGGGTGCTTCCAGCAGGACGGCTTTCTCCTTTTGTTGAAGGTGACAATAAACTGCATCCACAAAAAGCAATGATGGGGGAGAGAGCTGTATTCAAAGCCCTACATTCCAAACATTGTGGCCTTGTACTCCCTGTTAACAGGCATTTTGCTGATGTTTCTGTTTTGGGGGAGCACTGAAATTTTCCCTTGAGCCTTAGCACTAGTGCTGGGATCAGAGTCTTCTGTTTTTAATTTGTAAAGTTGTTCTGCTCCTGCAAAATAGTTCCTCTCTTGGTGGTCTGGTGGCCTTTATCTTGACCTCATAATGCCCTCGAGGCAGCATCATTCAGAACTTTGGGGGGATGGGACGACGACATGGCAGTGGCTACAAAACCTCCCACTGGTGGTGGTCACCAAACGTTTGTGGTAGCCTCTCCATATGAATCTGCCATAGGCCAGGTCTCCCCCTCTCCCTCTCTCTCTCTCTCTCTCTCTCACACACACACACATGTGAATGTTATGTGTGAATGATCCTCATCCCAGGCTCTGGAGGGGATTTACCTGTGTAAGGCTTCTCACCAGACCCTGGTGGTTTTTGTTAGTGTTGAGCCAAAAACTTCAACCATTCAATTTTTAGTATTTTGTGGGGAATGAAAACTTGGGCAAAGAAGACTGGGAGAGGTGAGAATTTCAGAGAATTTTCTCCTTGGGAAGGGGGACAGGGTTTCCATATACCTTTTTGAAAATGTAGCCAGTTGTTGAGGGGTCTTCTTCCTTTTTTATTTTATTTTTTAAAATACCCCTTGGCATTTTCAGGATTCCAGGAGTTCTTCCTGAAAGCTTATTGGATATGGTGAGGTCACATGGTCTCCAATAGGCATTCACTAAGAACTGCTGGGTTCCTCCAAAAGCTGAAGGAAGGGTTCTTGTTGTTGTTTAAACTAAAAAATAGGAAGAAGGTTCCTCAACAAACAGCTACAGTTAAAAAAAGATATGTGGAAACCCTGTCCTCCTCCCCAAGGTGAAAATTCTCTGAATTTCCCCAGTATAGGCTAGGTTTTCCCATTACCTTAACAGTATTCTTAAGCATTTTATACCCCCATAGTCAGTTAACTGCAGGCATTCATGTATATCTCAGGAGAGAGGTAAATAGATACACCTATCACAGATGATTCTAAGTGTCAAGATTTTTTTAAAAAAAAAATAGGTCAAAGAAATGTACCACCTTTCTCTAAACAGACTTAAATCTGTGTTCTTTGCCTCATCAGACCACTAGCCAGGCTGCAGGAACCATGGCTGTAGAAATAATGTTGTTGTTTTCAGACTGCAAAATAATCTTCCTTTCAGTCCGTAATAATGATAAGAAGACATAGGCAATTGGAGATAGCCACATACAGTAACAATGTATTCTCCAGTGGAAATAGACCTTCATTAATAATAAAATACACCGCATGCTTATTTGGGCTGGTTTATATTTTTAAAGCAAAACTATTCCAGTGTGGATAATTCCTTCGAACTCTATGCAGCGATGTTGCAATACAATCATATTTCAAAAGCTGAATTTTTAGCTTTGCAAGAAGATTGCCTGTAATGATCCACCATTTCCACAGCATAATTGTTTGGTCAATATTTTTTAAACAGAGAAGAATGTACGGTCCCTTTAGTATTGCATAAAAGAGCTTGGAACAATTGAAAATATAGATTGGTGGTTTATGCTTTTCTGTTGTGATATAGCCAATGAAATTCAGCAAGAATAAAATTACAGCCCTAGACTTTGCAAAATCATACTCGGGAACATTCCCTTTGCCCACACAATTTACTTTGCAGTTATAATCTCCTGAGAAAAGAAGAATGAGAAAGAGACTGCAGCATTCAGGGAGGTGGTTTCCCAGCAGGAATTGTCCTCCACTCTTGCTGGGTGATGATGGGGTGAAAGGTACCATGTAACCATTAGGGGGTGCACTCCACCCCAGAATTATCTGGTAACTGTGAACATCCGCAGGGCATTCAATCTTCCAGAGCAGAGATTGGCCACTTCCAAACCCATGGATTAATATGAGAGTGGAGAGGCATGCCCAAATGGAGCTTCTAAAGTCTCCAGAATTATTGTCATGTCTAGCCCTGCTCCCCTTGGGTTGGGGGAAGGTGTTTCAGGTGATCAATCAGAATCAGACTCTGAGGTAGAGGAGACAGCACCAGAAACATGCCAGATTATACCAGTGGGGGAGACAGCTCTCACAGGCTCTTCACCAGCTGGGAATGAACCTTCTCCAGAGCTTCTCTCCTCAAGGGTAAACAACACACACTCAGTGGGAAGCCAGTCTTCTTCTGAAGGAGAGGGCATGGAGAAGTTAGCTGACCCTAGAGTATGCCACAGACTAAAACAGACAGAGCTAAACGACGGTGAGAGAAAGTCAGCCTGGCTGGAATCTCAGCAGAAGCTGCATCACAACCAGTCTCTCTGAAGTTAATGTGTTTTGGGAAAGGGCTTTCCATTCTTGTTGAAAGGACAGTTGCCTCACTTAATTTGCATAGTTTTGCCTAAAAGAAAGTTCCTAGAGATTAGACTCCATTCAGGTGGGAAAAGATGTTTATTGCTTGAAAAAAGCTTTGTGGATTACTTAGCAGGCCTTGTTATTGTCTCCCAAGAAGGTGAGAGGTCTTGGAAAACATGACAATTATCCTGTGCTCTCCCTCTGTGTGTGTGTGTGTTTAAATTGAATATCTCCATATTTGGAAGACGATGAGTGGGTGAGGGGTAGCTTTGATAATTGACTTCTGTGGCTAACCAATTAGGAATAGCCACAGCACTGTCTCTGACTATGTTCTCCTCCAATCGCAGTGTTTGAGGGAGTGGGAAACACTTACTGGCTGCTGATTCTGGCTGAGAGTAGGTGGGGAGGGAGTGAGTGAGCGTTTTTCTGCTTGGACTCATAGAAGTCAATCATCCACATTTCCACAGTGTGAAAGTGCTGCTCAGCTGGCTGGCATGGTGGGTGAGAAAGCTTCTACACCTGAGTCAACAGGCTCTTTATTTCAGTGGCTGGGCTTCCGGTGCAGTGGGGTGGGGGTCCATCCAATAGCTCTCAAGGGCACAAGGTTGGAGAAGGCTGGAGTGGGGAATTTAAAAAAAAATCCTAAAAAAAAATCAGTGCATAAATGGATCTGATTCAAACTTGGCATGGCTAAAGCCCTCCTTAAAAGCTATTACCTTGCCATGTTTCAACTCTTTATCTTTAAAAATTACACAGATGTAACCATTTTTGCTAATTTCCATTTTAAAAAAATCTTAAAAATCAAAGCATGAACCAATGTGATTTAATCATGGTGGGGCTAAAGCCCTCCTTAAGAGCTATCACTGTGCCAAGTTTTAACTCTTTATCTTTAAAAATGAGGGAGCTGTAAGCATTTATGCTAATGCCAGTTACCCAAATACTGAAGGGTTCTTCGACGGGTAATTCAACAAGGTAAAGAGAGGGCCCTGCCCCAGAAATCACCTCTACGGAGCTCCAGATCGAATTCTGAGGCAGAAAAGACCCACTTTGCACATCCCTAGTAAACATGCACCTGGTCACTAGCACCACTCTCTGACATAGAATCATAGAATAGCAGCGTTGGAAGGGGCCTACAAGGTCATCGAGTCCAACCCCCTTCAGTCCACATAAGCAGTCCACATAAGCAGTCCACACCAGGGGTGATTAAACAGTCAGCAGACACACTTGTATATACTGGCCAAGGGCATTGCTAGGGAATTCAGAGAGGGAATTGAGAGGGGTTCCCAGTGCTGGGTCCACTTCCCCCACCTTAATCAAGCTTTGAAAAGCGGCCATGTGCCAGTTGTAGGCTGGCATGTGCAGCCTCTGATATGCTTGCCTTGAGCCAATTTGGCCAATGGGCTGAAAAAAAGTTCCCCACTACATGCTGTGAACACAAGCTCTGAGGTTGCAGGGTGAAGCAGACTCTTCTGCTGAGGCCTGTTCCCAGTAAGGGTTTTGAGATCCCTGTAGGTTGTGCCTTTCTCTATTCTCTATTGTATAAAAGGCTTGACAGGGAAGAAGGAGTTCAGAGGAGGGCAACCAGGATGATCAGGGGTCTGGAAACAAAGCCCTGTGAAGAGAGACTGAAAGAACTGGGCATGTTTAGCCTGGAGAAGAGAAGATTGAGGGGAGACATGATAGCACTCTTCAAATACCTAAAAGGTTGTCACACAGAGGAGGGCCAGGATCTCTTCTCGATCCTCCCAGAGTGCAGGACATGGAATAATGGGCTCAAGTTACAGGAAGCCAGATTCCAGCTGGACATCAGGAAAAACTTCCTGACTGTTAAGAGCAGTACGACAATGGAATCAGTTGCCTAGGGAGGTTGTGGGCTCTCCCACACTAGAGGTCTTCAAGAGGCAGCTGGACAACCATCTGTCAGGGATGCTTTAGGGTGGATTACTGCATTGAGCAGGGGGTTGAACTCGATGGCCTTGTAGGTCCCTTCCGACTCTGCTATTCTATGATTCTATGATTCTAAGGGAAACTGGGCAAGTGCTTGGGGATCATCCAACTGCCGTATAGATTTCCTGTAAACACAAAATTGATGAGGACTCATCAAAGCCAAGTAACAATGATGCACTCCACTCTGCCTCACTGAAGATGCCTGTTACCATTTCATTAAATCTAGTATTTTTTTTTTACTTGTGTGTGCGTGTGTTTTGCAGGGATTGAATTTCAACACAGCGAGATTGCAGTTAATGCTGGAGAGGTAATAACAGTACATTGGTTTGTATGGAGTAGTCCTGCATTTGCAAGCCACAAATAACTGCATTCAGAGGTCGACAAAAGTAGTATTTCTTGACATAATAACTGTGTTCTTCACACTCGTGTTTTCTGGTTTGGCATTTGGGCTGGCACTGATCTGCCATTTTATCCACCTGTCTAGCTACCTGCCTAGGAATAGATTTATTGTTTATTTATTCTATATCCCACCATTCTACTAAAATGTAGAAAGGAAGCTTACGAACCAACCATTTAAAATGCATATAGTCTCAAAAATATAATTTGTAAGCCAAACTATAGAATAGCACATTAAAAATAGCAGTTGGCAAACAGTGACAGGTGATAATTTTGTTCAGTTCATTTTTTATTAAAAAAAAACACTTTACAAAATGACTTCACAAACAGGCTGGAAATAACTTAAGATTTTAAAAAATACAAATGTGGCAGAGGCCAAAACTGTCAAATCTGTCCATCCAGACCCAGGGCTTTGAGGTCCGGGTTTAAATCCCTCTGTATTCAACCACATTTATGGTATGCCCTGTTCAGAAGACACCTTAAACCACGGCTTTAACCACAGGGAATAAGGCAAAATGCATTCACTGTGGGTAAAGCTGTGGTTAAGGTGTCTTCTGAACAGGGCCATACTCTAACAGGATTGCCACCATTTTTCTGATAGTCTCCTCATCTTTAACAGAGATGTAAGGTTTGTGAAAAATCCATTCCATCTGTGTTTGGCAGATTGTCAGGTGCCTTGCGTTCCACCATCCAATCTTCAGTGGAGTCAGATTTTTTTAGTTTACAAATTTGCACAATTTAATACATGCAAAAATTAGCAAATTCCACCCAAAATGTGCAAATTTCAGGCTTTAGCCTGTGTGGAAAATGCACATTTTTCTACGGTAAAATGTACACAAAATCCCTGAAGCTTAGGGAAATGGTCCACTACCCCTTGGAATCCACCCAACAGGGGGGAAGCCAGTCTGCTGCAGTATCCATGGGTTGTATTCATAAAATCCAAACCTGTTTAGTTCCATTTAGGCATGTGCTCTGCTCCGATTAGAAGCGTAGAAGCAGGAGCGAATTGGCCTGCTCCGCCTTGCCCAGAGGCAGAGTAGAAGCGGACCGCAGACCCCTAGAAGCAAGGCGAAGAGAAGCGCCCATTTTCGGAGCGCTCCTCTTTCCGCGGACCGCTCCGATCGCCATCTTGAAACATTTCGCCCATAGGATTGCATTGCGGAAAAGAAAGGGGAATAATTGTGTGGTTTTTGAAGCTATCTTTCTGAAAATTCTTGTGCTTAGAGAGTCGTGGATGGGGGTCATTTTGAGCCTACTTTCAGCTCTCTGCGTGGTGCGGTTCGCGTGCTAGAATTTTTAAAAAAGTAGGGTAAAGGTGGGAAAAAGGTTACCTGTTTCGATTGCTGAGGGGCAGAGTCAACTCCCGGTCATGATCGCATGATCCCAAAGTTGGAGGAGGGGATAGGCAAAATGGGTAACTTGGGATTCTGGGAACTTCTCTTTCTTAGTCTGAATGGACTTTTCCCAGTGTTTTTTAAAACAGTAGCCCCACCAAATGCACAAACACAACCTGAAATCATATACTAAGCCAATAATAAGAGAGCACTGCTACCCACCCTAACTTTGGGGAACAACTGAAAAGATGTGGTGCAAGGGGATGAGCTCCCCTAGGGCATCCCATGTGGATGTGCCCTCACTCTCTCCTATACTTGGAAGGCCATCAGAGCCTTCCAAAGAGAGTAACCCGGTGGAGCAATGCCTATCATGAGTTGAAGTGACAGTTCTACTTCTTAGTGGTGGAGCAATGTCTTTCATGAGTTGAACTGGCAGCTGCTTCCCCCTCCCCTGGGCACGTCCCCCTATTGCTGGTAAAAGACAGATATAGCCTTTAAAAAAAAATTCTTCTTGTTGTTTATTCAGCAACACTGCTGCTTTTAATTCCACCCCTCCTTTGTTTATTTATTTATTTATTTATTTATTCCATTTTATATGCATTACTGGCTTATCCTTGGCTCACTTCCTTATACCCCCAGAAATGTCTGCTGCCTGCCTGCCTTCCCTCCCTCCTCCCCTGCCCGCCTCGCAGGGATGTTGTGTGTGTCTGGCTTTGACTCAGGGGAGAAGTCCTTCCTGCGCTCAATTAGACTTTTGGAAGTTCCAAATCCATTTTTCAAGTGTGGAAGAAGATTCATAGGTTTATCTCTACTCCCCAATTCATGGCATCTTGGGATTTCCTTTGAAATGGCCCCATTGAGATGTCTGCAGGTTTAAGCCCCGCCAAAAAACAGGGGATGATGGGATTGCCTTGTACCTTGGCATGATTGTGGGTCTAGATGGTATTTATTAGATTGTAAGCCTATGCGGCAGAGTCTTGCTATTTACTGTTTTACTCTGTACAGCACCATGTACATTGATGGTGCTATATAAATAAATAAATAATAATAATAATAATAATAATAATAATAATCTGTGAGTGTGCCCACTTCCCTTTTTTTTATCTGTCCAAATGTCAGAGAACAGTCCACATCTGCAAATGCAGTGCCCGATTTTCATAAATTCCCCAAAAATCAGGGGATGATGGGACTGCCTTGAGTCTGGGCATGCATTTGTATCCCTGGATAAGCTGTCATGGTGGTGAGTTTGAGGTTTCTAACGTGCACATTGACGGAGCTAACGAAAGGGGTGTGAATGGGGTGCCCGATTTTCATAAATTCCCCACAAATCAGGGGATGATGGGATTGCCTTGAGTCTGGGCGTGCGTGTGTATACCTCCATGAGGTGTCATGGTGCCAAACTTGAGGTTTCTAACTTTAACAGAAAAAAGTTGTATACTTTTTTAGCTTAATGCAAGCCTATGGGGGGAAAAACAGAGCTCCGATCCGGATCCGGAGCTCCGCAGTGGAGCGGAGTGGAAATGGGCGGAGCGGGGGCGGAGCGAAGCGGCCCGATCCGCAAATCATGGATCTGGAAGAGAAGCAGAGCGGGGGGTCCGTGCACACCCTCTGACATCCTTACAGGCATTTACAATATAGTCCGATGCATATATGTACCTATTGAATTCAGCTGTTGTACATTGGTGAAAAATTTGTTTCAGATTGTTTTTGATGATAATTTATCAAAATCCCTAAATTTCTTCATATACAGGAAGTAACTTGAGATTTAAACAACAATCAAATATGGGAGAAAGTGAAGTTAACATATTTGTCCACTCCTACTGAACAATGACACACACACCCATCTCCATTTGATAGATAGATAAATGTAGTAATAACTCTATGGAAAAATAAAACTGGAAGACGGATGGGGGCATTCAACCGGTTCTGGATGGGGTTGCACTCCCCCTGAAGGAGCAGGTTCATAGCTTGGGGGTTCTCCTAGAACCATCTTTGTCACTTGAGGCTCAGGTGGCCTCGGTGGCACGGAGTGCTTTCTACCAACTCCGGTTGGTGGCTCAGCTATGCCCCTATCTGGACAGGGATAACCTAGCTTCAGTTGTCCATACTTTGATAACTTCCAAATTAGATTACTGCAATGCCCTCTACATGGGGCAGCCTTTGAAGACAGTCCGGAAGCTGCAGCTTGTGCAAAATGCAGTGGCCAGATTGATAGCTGGAACAGGGAGGTTGGAGCATATAACACCGATTCTGGCCCGCTTGCATTGGCTGCCTATGTGTTTCCGAGCCCAATTCAAGGTGCTGGTTTTAACTAGGGGTGTGCACGGACCCCCCGCTCCGCTTCACTTGCAGATCCGCCATTTTCCGGATCGGGCCGCTCCGCCCCGCCCCCGCTCCACCCACTTCCACTCCGCTCCGCTCGGAGCTCCGGATCCGGATCCGGAGCTCCGTTTCCCCCCCCATAGGCTTGCATTGAAAGCTAAAAAATTATACAACTTTTTTTCTGTTCAAGTTAGAAACCTCATGTTTGGCACCATGACACCTCATGGGGATATACACACGCACGCCAAGTTTCAAAGCAATCCCATCATCCCCTGATTTTTGGGGAATTTTTGAAAATCGGGCACCCCACACGCAACATCCCTGCGAGGTGGGCAGGGGAGGAGGGAGGGAAGGCAGGCAGGCATGCAGCTGGCATTTCTGGGGGCATAAGGAAGTGAGCCAAGGATAAGCCAGTAATGCATATAAAATGGAATAAATCAATAAATAAACAAAGGAGGGGTGGAATTAAAAGCAGCAGTGTTGCTCAATAAACAGCAAGAAGAATTTTTTTAAAAAGGCTATATCTGTCTTTTACCAGCAATAGGGGGACGTGCCCGGGGGAGGGGGAAGTAGCTGCCAGTTCAAGACAGCCACCAACAGCTCTGAGAAGAAGTAAAACGCTCACTTCAACTCATAACAGGCATTGCTCCACCACTGAAAAGTGACCATTCACTTCAGCTCATGATAGGCATTGCTCCACCGTTTTACTCTCTTTGGAAGGCTCTAATGGCCTTCCAGTGCAGGAGAGAGTGGGGGCACGTCCACGATGAGATGCCCTAGGGGAGCTCATCCCCTTGGACCACATCTATTCAGTTGTTCACCAAGGTTAGGGTGGGGAGCAGTGCTGTGTTTCTATCTCTTATTCTTGGCTTAGTATATGATTTCAGGTTGTGTTTGTGCATTTGGTGGGGCTACTGTGTTAAAAAACACGGGGAAAAGCCCGTTCAGATGAAGAAAGAGAAGTTTCCCAGAATCCCAAGTTACCCGTTTTGCCTATGCCCTCCTCCAACTTTGGGATCATCATGACCGGGAGCTGACTCTGCCCCTCAGCCCTTTGAAAAAGGTATTTTTCCCGCCGATTTTTAAAAACTTCTAGCGCACGACCCGTACGATGCAGAAAGTTGAGAGTAGTCTCAAAATGACCCCCATCCACGACTCTCTGTGCACAAGAATTTTCAGAATGATAGCTTAAACCCCCCCCCAGTTATCCCCGATTCTTTCCCTCAATGCAATCCTATGGGCGAAAAGCCGAAAACGCCGTTTGAGCCGCGCGGTTGACCCGATTTTCACAAAAATATAGCACGCGACCCAGACAACGCAGAGAGGTGAGAGTGGTCTCAAAATGACCCCCATCCACGACTCTCTGAGCACAAGAATTTCTAGAACAATAGCTTCAAAAACAACCTAGTTATGCGCGATTATTTGCCGCAATGCAATCCTATGGCGAAATGTTTTCAAGATGGCGACCGGAGCGCTCCGCCTGAACTAGGAGCTCCGAAAAATGGCCGCTTCTCTTTGCCTTGCTTCTAGGGGGTCCGCGGTCCGCTCCTACTCCGCCTCTGGGTAAGGCGGAGCAGGCCAATCCGCTACTGCTTCTACGCTCCTAATCGGAGCGGATCACACCCCTAGTTTTAACCTATAAAGCCCTACATGGCTTGGGACCGCAATACCTGATGGAACGCCTCTCCCGACATGAACCTACCCATACACTGCACTCAACATCTAAGGTCCTCCTCCAAGTGCCTACTCTGAAGCTCAGAGGATGGCAACAAGGGAGAGGGCCTTTTTGGTGGTGCCCCCCCGACTGTGGAATGATCTCCCCGATGAGGCTCACCTAGCTCCAACATTGTTATCCTTCAGGCGCCAGGTCAAGACTTTTCTCTTCTCCCAGGCATTTAACGGCATTGAACAATGCTAAGTTTGTTTTTTAATGGACCCCAGAATTGTTGTTTTTAAATGGATACTTTTGTTTTTATACTGTTTTTGATGGTTTTGATGGTTTTAAAATTTTGTATACTTTTAATGTTTACCATTTTTAATTGTTGTAAACCGCCTAGAGAGCTTTGGCTGTGGGACAGTATATAAATGTAATAAAATAAATAAATAAATAAATTGACCTTTGCATCTCAAGGAGCATAAGTTGGTATACAGCCATTACCCTTCTATGCCTGAAATCCCATTTGAGAGCCTGTTTCCTTTAAAGGTGCTTCATATTATTTCTCTGTATTTTCTGTTAGTTGTCTGCACCAAGAGTTATCTATGTTGGTTGATGGCCACCAGCTCAGCCTTGTCTTATGACCTTGGAGGAATAAGCAATAACATGGGAGTGGACCAGCACACCAGGTGTGCTGAGGGCCACTGATATGGCCAGCCAGCATGTAGTCCATGTAGCCCTCATGTACATAAGTCCGCAGAAACAGGCTCACAGTGAGCTTCAACACAGACCTGGACCATGGAGGTGCTGGCCATTTGACTGGGGTCTCTCCATTGTCATTCTCCTGGAGCTCCCAACAACAGAACAGGAAAGTAAGCTATCCTGCTCAGTATTACATGATGATGATGATGATGATGATGATGATGATGATGATGATGATTTATATAGCACCATCAATGTACATGGTGCTGTACAGAGTAAAACAGTAAATAGCAAGGCTCTGCCGCATAGGCTTACAATCTAACAAAATCATAGTAAAACAATAAGGAGGGGAAGAGAATGCAAACAGGCACAGGGTAGGGTAAGCAGGCACAGGGTAGGGTAAAACTAACAGTATAAAGTCTGCACAACATCCTTTTGGTTACTATGGAATAAAACCTTAGACCCTTTGCCTCTTGTCAAAACAATAACTAAATGACAGGCTTTGTGATCTTGAGCCTTATATTAGGCAAGTGTATCTTGGAAGGCAATTCCACAATTTAGGAGCCAGAATGGAAATCTCCCTGCATTGAATAATTTCAGATTAATGCCTTCTTCACATAGGTCACCATGATGAGCTGATTCTGGCAGAAGTAAGAGCTACATTGTTTTGTCAACTATGTGGCTTCTGTTTATAGGCATTACTAGTCTGGGATCAAATCATGTGTTAGGGCTGGCAGTCTAACGCTGACTAGGGAAGCAACTGAGTTCATAAGCAGGATCAAACTGATAAATAGGCTGGATAAGTGAGTTGTAAGCAGCTCGGCATTTTCCCAAACAAGAAGCTGCTGAAACTGAGGAGCCAGTTGTGATCCAGCAGCTTTATGGGACCAGGCAAAACTCCTGACAGCTTATGTCATCTGAATCTTACTGGATGCGCTGACCCTGAGGCCCAGCAATGATCCTGAAACAGACATAGAAAACCAAAGATGAAGACTGAGGAGGAACTGAGCTGAAGCCCCAACACTGAGCCTGGACCCCCAATGATTTTGTCTCTCAAGGCCAGTTCCAGCAGAGGCCTGCATCACAGGAATCTGCTTTATACAGAGTCAGATCAGCGGTCCAGCTTGATTAGGATAATCTGCTCTAACTGACAGTGGCTGTATAAGATTTTGAACCAGGTTCTTTCCGAACCTCACCTGGAGATGCTGGGGATTGACCTTGGGACCTTCTGCTGCATGTCTAGCATGTGCTACAGCCCTTCGCCATATTCAGCCTGATGGATGTTGTGCTCTACTGAGGCCATAGCTAGACCTAAGGTTTATCCCTGGATCGTCCAGGGGTCAAACCTGTTCATCTAGGTGACACACAGGGGATCCAGTACTCAGGCAGGGGCGAACCCGGGATGATCCCAGGATAAACCTTAGGTCTAGCTGTGGCCTGAGACTGCTCACAAAAGGAGCCAGCACACATGGCTACAGCTCATGGAGGGGCAGTGAGGTGTTAGGCTCCAGGCTGGAGGGCTTTCCCTTTAAAGGAGCATTAAAGGGCTCAGCTGAGACTGTGATCTTGCTGGAGCAAGTTGTGTTTTCCCTGGGCTCTTCCCAACCTTGTTTTCTTGACTCCTGATGGAATCTCACCTGTACTCTTCCTTTGACCCAGGTGCCTTGCTGAACCAGCATCCTCCCAATCTGCCCATGGCCTCCCTTCATCAGGTATAGAGACTGGGGGCGTTACTAGATGAGGCTGTAGCGCGCGTTACCTTCCGCAGTCGTGTTGAGGCTTCCAGATGACGTTCACCAGGATCCGTCGTTATCCTGCGGTGAAGCCTCTTTCTCCTGACTTTAAAAAAGTGAGTTCTAGTGCGCCTTTTCCTGGCGGCCCGCGCTAATTCGGAGTACGTGTGGGAGGATGTGAGGTCACTGCGGTCCGCACTGGTCAGGAAAAGGCGTGCTAAGGGGAGTGGCCAGCGGCTTCGGTCAAGCTGCCTCCGCCATTTGCACCCAGCCCGCCAGCTGGGGCAGTGCGGCGGAGCGACTTTTTTTTTTATTTCCACAGTGACAATTTGCGTAGGACCGGAGGACCGGAAAAGTGGCTGGTGCGCTGCTGGGGCATGTGCGCCTGTTTTTTCTACTGCAACCTCTGCGTGGGTCAGTTTTCGGAAAGCCGGGCATCCCACAGTGCGCCTTCATGGGGAGTTGGTGACTCCTCGTGGTGGGCGTACCAGGCTGGCAGAGGGCAGAGCTGTTTGTGGGCTGCTGCCATGGCTACGGCCAGATATGGGTGGGCACCTTGGGATGGGGCAGAGGCGGTCATCAGCGCTGACACCTCAGAGGCATGATGGGAGATGTAGGCACAGAGTGCCCATGCAGACGATTGACCTCGGGTCATATTATACCCACCATGACCCCCATCAGGAAGTGACCACATCAATGTTGACCCTCAACAGCACCAGCAGCACTTCAACTGACACTGGCACTGCCGCCGCCGCCGGCATCGCTGACAGCTGCGCGAGTTTGGGGTCTTTCGGACTTGCGCAAACCGTGCGCCGAGTGAAAAAAAAAGCCGCGGCAATCAGGCCGGTGTGGCTGCGCAACTGTGCTCACGGCGGCAGCAGCACAACCGGCGCAAACTTCCGCCACAAATCGAAGGCAGGTGTGGATGATGAGGCGTCACGGCTGAATGGGAAAAGCCGCTTTCACCGCTCCTCAACGACGGAACACCCGGTAGGTCTAGCAAAGCCCTAAGCTGATCGGTGCTTGCTATCATATGGCCACCAGCATTCGTGGCACCAGAGTGCAAAGGAGAGAAGGCCAGCATTCTCCCTCTTCTGGGAAGCCATTTTAGTGGTGCAAAGGGTTAGAGTGTCGAGGTGCAGCTATAAGAATGCAGGTATGAAATGGCCCTGGACAGGAAATAAATGACAGAAGATCTGTTTAGATGTATTGATTCCCCCCCCCCCTCACTACATTTCTTCTTCTTTGAATTCCCACAGAAGCACTTGATGCTAAGGGATGGGCTTAATTGCAATGTTTGCTTAAGGCAACATTGTGTCAATGTCAAGAGCTTCCTAGACCTCCTTGGAAGAACCTTTTCACACTTTGCACATTCTGTTCCTGATAAATATTATGGCAAGACCTCGAAGGGCCAATTCTTAAGCAGACAGATTGTTCTGCCTCTTATCTCTGGGAAGGTGGCAGGATGCCAAGACAGCGTCTAATTTATTTTCACACTCGCAGCTTCGGCTTCAAGCAGAAGGTTTATTTCTGACATTCCTTCCAAAGGTCTGCATCACGAAGCCCAGGGAAAAAGAAGATTGGACATGACCAAAAGTATTCAAGTTATTATCTAGTCAATTCAGACCTTTATGTCTTGAGGCCTTTTCTTTCTCAAAGGATAATATACACAGAGGAAAAGCTACAAAACTGAGTAGTACGTAGCCTACTGCAACATTTATTTGGTTTGTCTCTTGACAAGAGTTTAAAACTTCCAGATATAGTTTAATATAAAACTATAAATTACATTATACATTATACTGTCTACATGAAAGCATAATAAAGGACTATGTAAAAATGTAATCTGAGAAGCAAAATAAATCTCAGTAAATCATTCAGTACTGTAACTTCCATCACTTTGGAAGTACTTCCATCACTTTGGAAGAATGTTTAGGTTTTTAAACCACCAAGGCTTAAATTTCCCATGATTTCATTTCAGATCAGATCTATATCACATTTAACCTTAAAGTATGAAGTATATAACAATACTTTTAGGAATGTAGGAGAAAATCATTTCATTTCATTTTTGTTCAGGAGTTACTGAGTTCACACCTTCCAGATCACACATGGACTTGGACGCAATCTGCAATCAAACTCCTTACATATACAAGTTTGCAATGTGATTCAAGGAACAAAAACAAACAAGAAACAAAACAAAACAAAAATGGGTACATTTGAAAAATGAGCATGAAAAATGCATACTTCAGGAAAATGCGCGAAACGCGCTTTAATCAATAGAAGAAGAATTCATACACTTCAAAGATGCACGCAATTGATGAAGCAGGTGCACACACAGACATGCAAAGAAAAACAAAGCCCACAATCTGGATCTGGATTTCTACAAGATGGAATTTGGAGAATTTGGAGGGTTTTGCTGACTCAGGCCGTTGCTAGACGGGGCTGTAGCACGCGTTACATACCGTCGTCATCTTTACAGATCCACATGACGTTCACTGGGATCCGTGTTTATCCTGTGTTGAAACCTCTGTTTTCCCGTGTTTTATGAAACGGCTTTAAGTGCAGCTTTTTCTGTTGGCACGCGCTAATTTGGATACGGGAGGCGGAGGTGTGGAACAAAATGAGGTCAGCGCAGTTTCAGGCGAGGTCAGCACTGGTCAGGAAAAGGTGTGCTAAGGGGAGTGGTCAGTGGTTTCGGCCAAACCTCCTCCGCCGTTTGCGCACCATGCACAGCTGTGGCAGTGGCGCAGCGGCTTTTTTTTTTTAACCAAACGGGTCCACTTTGCGCACGAACGGAGGACCATAAAAGTGTCTGGGGAGTGGTTGGGGTGTGTGTGGTGGATGTGTGGGATATGTGCAGCTCGGTACCTCTGTGTGGGTCACTTTTCGGGGAGGCGGGCATCCAACTGTAATGGGAAGTTGATGACCCATTGCGGTGGGCAGCCACAGGTACCATCGTCATGCCAGTGGTTTACGCTGCACGGAAGATGTAAAGGCGAGCGGGGAATGATGGGCACGGTAGAGGCACGCAGGGCTGTGTGCCTATTGGTGTGGGTACATGGCAGCTGGCTGTAAGGGGGCAACAAGCGAGGGTGGGCAGCCATCTTCCATCGGCCACGCGGTGCCAGGCGGAAGGTCAGGGACGCATCAGCCCAGGGGTGGGCACATGCCCTGGGGCCCCTTTGCACTGTGTCAATACACTCCACTATCCTACCGACTGCATTTGCTGGGGGGGGGGGAGAGTGACGGCAGCAGGCTGCTGACGCCGGTTTCGGACCTCCTCTGGTGCGGAAACTGACGAGCCCCCCTTCTTTCTGCTAACGATGCCAATGAGCAGGGTTTGCCCTTCGGGGTAGACTCAGGTAGACTAGACGTCATGCAGTTTGAATGCATTTTATTGAATACATGTGGTGCGAAGGACGTTGGGATGGGGGGTGAAGGGCACAGGGCCAGTCATCACCGGCAAAACTCAGAGGCGTGACGGGATGAGTAGGCGCAGAGTGCCCATGCAGACGGCTGTCCTCGGATCACAGTACGCCTGTCAGCACCCCCGAAAGCAAATGGCAGCATCCCTGCCTTGTCAATGTTGCATCTCAACAATGCCACTCTTTCCCATCCTCCTGCCACCGCTGGCCACGCCCCCTGTGGGTCATCCCGAAATCCCAACTGGCTCCCCTGTGCCCAGACTGAGGGGGTGGTGGCATGGAACAACAGCAGCAGCGCCACTTCAGCCACCGCCACTGCCACCGATCTACGCGAATTGCGCTCTTTCGCACTTGCGCAAATCGTGCGGCGGGTGGGGAAAAAACCCCAGAAATCAGGCCGGTGTGGCTGCGCATGCCGTGCTCGACCTGACAGCACCACAACTGGAGCAAACTCCCGCAGCATCCCCCCTCCAACACCGGGATAATCCTCACAACGTGTGGACCATGAGGTGTCACACCTAAACAGGAAAATCGGGATTCACCCCTCCTCAACCACGGAACACCCGGTAGGTCTAGCAAGGCCCTCACACACCTGTAAATATCTGACCTTCATTGCCCTTGATTTGGCAAGAAGGAAGATCGGCATCTTGGTGAGGGCAGTTTCAGTGGAGTGTACTGGTCAAAAGTCAGATTGGAGAGATTCAACAGCAGAGTCAAGGCAAGAAAATTGAGACATTGCAAAGAAGTAGCTGGAGCTGGAGACAAAGGGCAGAAGAGAGATTAGGTAGCAGTTGAAAGGGAGGATGGGTCTAGATATGGTTTTAATGTTTAGCCACAAAGGCCCATTTTGGTGGACAAATGGCCTTTTATTTTCCCTATAAACTGTCTGCTATAAATTTGGAAAAAAAAAACCTCTTTAACACAAGCTAAAACACTCCCAGCAATTCACATTTAGTTTGCTTCCTGCTTTAATTATCCTTTTTGATTTTCTTTGTGTTTATAAATCCCTGTCCTCAGCAGATGGTTTATAATTTTTAAAATGCCTTCCTCTTGATTGTCTATAGAAATCTTTATGACTCATCCACATTGGCATCTGGCACCCTGTCCTTCCATAGGGTTCCTCAGGATGAAATGCAGTTGTGGTTTATCCCATTATTTCCACAGTATTTCATCTGTTCTTCTTCACTACATGATTATAAGTTAAAAAAAAAATCAATCTAATAATGGGCAAACGTGCACAAATCTGCTCCAGAATAACTGGATTAATATCCTACACATTAAGTTGGCTCCAGGGGAAGTTTATTTCAATGGGATTAAGATGTGACTAATGTCCTCTGCATTCACTTCCATGCTTTGGAAATATGGAAAACTGAACTGGACTCAGGATTGGATTCAGACAAGGATTCTAGGCCATTGTGTACAATGATGACATCATCTCTTCATACCAAGACTGAGAAGTCTGGGTATTCCTTTCTCACTGCCTCTCCCACATCTATCTATATAAAACCTTGGGTATACAGGTATGTTTCCATGAAGACTCCAGCATTGCTAAGCAACCATGGCAACGGCCCCCACTGTTATAGCTCAGCAACTCAAACACAGGTGGGGAGTGATGGTGGAGGGAAGGGATGACAGTTGGGACTCTACGACCCAGTGGCCAATCAGCGACCGAGCTGAGCCAGGCAACAAAACAAAACAAACCATTCTCCCCCAACCCGCCGCATCGTTTGCCCTCGCGCTCTTTTCCCACCCTCTTCGTACTTTAGCCGGGAGCGGCTATCCAGCCTTTGCCTCAGCAAGTGAGCGAGCGCACCGGGTGGGCGGGGCAAGTCACCCTCTCCCACCTGCATCGCCCCCCCTCACTCAGCCTGTCCTCCGTTGCCTGCTATATGACTGAATAAAGAAATAAAATGCAATGATATTTAATTAATAACCTTTAAGATATGCTAGAACGGCGTATATTACGCCGGGTACAGCTAGTTGGATGAAGTAGTGTTTGGTAGCATAGGGGATCCCACTCATCATGGAAATGAGGCCTTTGGGCACACCGATGTGATTGCTTGACACCAGGACCTGGAGACATAAAGAGGAACAAATATGGATCAGTTTCAATTTGCACTTGATTCCGGATAGTCTCAGTCTGGTCTGATCCAAAATGGGCCCAAGGGGTATAATTTCGTGCCCAAACTTCTCCCCAATGTCAAAGCACCTCACTGTTATAGCGCAGGCTATAGCTTGCACTGTGAGAAGTAGAAGAAGGGAGCAAACCAGCTATCATGACCCTTCCTGTCATTCTCAGTGCCAACACCAAATGAATGCCTTTATTTCCTGGGCACCTTCACTAGAACATCCCTTTGACCTTTATAATTTATTTACTGACCCATCCAACTCACTGTATTAGATAGAGTCAGAAGGCAATTAGGCATTGGGTGAAAATCAAGGCAGTAGCAAACTATAATTAAAACAACTACCATTTACATCTATATAAATAAAAATGTAAATGTTCATTCGAAACAGACGTTATATCTCCGAAAGTTCTTCACCGATTGCTTTGAAATTTTGACACAACGTTGCATTCGAATACGCGAGCGTTGTTATGTAACTATGTTCTACATGGGGACAAAAGTTTGTCTTAAAATCAAAGAAATAGGCCTCCTCAAAACCAGTCCTGCTGATCATTGTGACATCGCCAACCAGTAGGCCAATCCGCTGCCTCTGCCTTCTCTCTTATTTGCATGTTCTCTCACAATTGGCTGAGTGAATATAGATGTCACACCTGTGACAGTTACACGTTCTGAAGAAAGATAACTGCCAGGAGTTTCCGCTAACCTCCTCACCGTAAAAACATCCTTTTTTAAAAACCAAACAATTTGCTTTACTTCATCCAAATAATGCCTCGCAGAAGATCACACTTAGGTCGTCGTACTCGCAGAGCAGAAGCACAGCGACGAGAAATTGCAAATCAGACTGAGGAAGAACGGGAATCAGCAAACGAGAAAAAAAGAAAAAGAATGCCTCAAATACGTGCCAAGGAACCAGCCAAGCAACGTTCAGCCAGACTTGAGGATGCACGATTGCGAGCACGGCAATCGCGTTCTACAGCTTCAGATCTGCTTTGTTCTCAACAGAATGAACGCGACAGGCTGAGAGTGGCTGAAAGACGTCAACGAGAAACAGCACATCAGCGTCAAACACGACTCCGTGGTAAATAATCACAAGATTACAATCGCCTTGCATTCCGGTACAACCCAGCTGATGATTATAGTTTGAGGCGGCATGTTCTCATCGGCACTATGACTGAAGTGTGTCCTTATTGCAAGGCTCTTAAATTTAATGGAGAAACAAAAGGAATGTGTTGCGCTGCTGGAAAATTTAAACTGCCTCAACTTGGAGAACCACCAGAGCCATTACAAACTTTGCTTGCCGGATATACCGCAGAATCAAAGCATTTCCTATCTAACATCAGGAAATACAACTCATGCTTCCAAATGACGTCGTTCGGCGCAGAAATCATCACAGCTCCATTTATGCCAACTTTCAAAGTAAAGGACAAATTTATCATAAAGCCGGCTCCTTCCTTCCGTTTCAAGATAGTCAACATAAATTCCTACAAATGTATTTCATTGGTGATGGCAATGATGAATTGAATGCACGCTGCGGAATTTATACCGGCATAAAAAGGTCCATCGTTTCAAAACTGCAACAGCTACTTCACGAAAAAACAATTTAGTACATTTGTTCAAAACAGCAATTGACATGATGCCATCTGATACACACAAGATTGTTATTCATGCTGACAAAACGCCTGCTGGAGAACATGTGCGAAGATTCAATGCTCCAACTATAGACGAAGTGGCAATTGTTATAGTCGGAGATCAATCTTGACAGGACCTTTCAAAGGTGAAGATGTCCTCATTCCTCGCATTCCTATGATTCCAACAGATATGCCATTTCAATTTAAGAGATTGCAATTCCCAATTCGATTGGCGTTTGCAATCACCATCAACAAAGCTCAGGGCCAATCTTTAGAATTGTGCGGTTTAGATCTAGACACAGATTGCTTCTCACATGGACAATTACATGTTGCGTGTTCTAGAGTCGGCAAACCAGACAACCTCTATAATATCTACACAGACAATGGAACAACTAAAAATATTGTATATCCACAAGCATTGTGAAATTAAACATATTAGAAACATCCTCTTTGTCTTTTCTTTCTTTTCAATTTAACCAGACTGAGCCACAGCAACGCGTGGCAGGGTACAGCTAGTAAAGAAATAAAATGCAATGATATTTAATTAATAACCTTTAAGATATGCTAGAACGGCGTATATTACGCCGGGTACAGCTAGTTGGATGAAGTAGTGTTTGGTAGCATAGGGGATCCCACTCATCATGGAAATAAGGCCTTTGGGCACACCTATGTGATTGCTTGACACCAGGACTTGGAGACATAAAGAGGAACAAATATGGATCAGTTTCAATTTGCACTTGATTCCGGATAGTCTCAGTCTGGTCTGATCCAAAATGGGCCCAAGGGGTATAATTTCGTGCCCAAACTTCTCCCCAATGTCAAAGCACCTCACTGTTATAGCGCAGGCTATAGCTTGCACTGTGAGAAGTAGAAGAAGGGAGCAAACCAGCTATCATGACCCTTCCTGTCATTCTCAGTGCCAACACCAAATGAATGCCTTTATTTCCTGGGCACCTTCACTAGAACATCCCTTTGACCTTTATAATTTATTTACTGACCCATCCAACTCACTGTATTAGATAGAGTCAGAAGGCAATTAGGCATTGGGTAAAAATCAAGGCAGTAGCAAACTATAATTAAAACAACTACCATTTACATCTATATAAATAAAAATGTAAATGTTCGTTCGAAACAGACGTTATATCTCCGAAAGTTCTTCACCGATTGCTTTGAAATTTTGACACAACGTTGTATTCGAATACGCGAGCGTTGTTATGTAACTATGTTCTATATGGGGTCAAAGGTTTGTCTTAAAATCGAAGAAATAGGCCTCCTCAAAACCAGTCCTGCTGATCATTGTGACATCGCCAACCAGTAGGCCAATCCACTGCCTCTGCCTCCTCTCTTATTTGCATGTTCTCTCACAATTGGCTGAGTGAATATAGATGTCACACCTGTGACAGTTACACGTTCTGAAGAAAGGTAACTGCCAGGAGTTTCTGCTAACCTCCTCACAGTAAAATAATCCTTTTTAAAAAACCAAACAATTTGCTTTACTTCATCCAAATAATGCCTCGCAGAAGATCACACTTAGGTCGTCGTACTCGCAGAGTGGAAGCACTGCAACGAGAAATTGCAAATCAGACTGAGGAAGAACGGGCATCAGCAAATGAGAAAAAAAGAAAAAGAATGCCTCAAATACGTGCCAAGGAACCAGCCAAGCAACGTTCAGCCAGACTTGAGGATGCACGGTTGCGAGCACAGCAATCTCGTTCTACAGCTTCAGATCTGCTTTGCTCTCAACAGAATGAACGCGACAACGAAGCGTTGATAATGATTGAAGATTTGTGCTTAGAAATCACAAACAAAGTTCTCAATCAATTGGGAATGCCATCACCGAATCAAACTGTTGCTGCTTCGTTCGATGTAGAATTGCGTCGTGAACAAAATTACAACACGGATGATCTTTTGTTGTATGTGCAATCAAATATTCCTAAGCTAACGCTTGAGCAAAAACGCATTTATGATCAAATAATGAAAACCGTCAATAACAGGATTGGAGAAATAGTCTTCTTAGATGCGCCAGGAGGAACTGGTAAAACGTTCCTAATTACATTGATTCTGGCAGCAATTCGATCCCAAAATGACATAGCCTTAGCTCTTGCGTCGTCCGGAATAGCTGCGACATTGCTGCCTGGTGGAAGAACTGCTCATTCTGCTTTGAAATTGCCATTAAACATACAATTCATTGAAACTCCCACGTGCAACATTTCCAAAGCATCCGGCATGGGAAAAATATTACAAAAATGCAAACTTATTGTTTGGGATGAATGCACAACGGCACACAAAAAATCACTCGAGGCTCTTGATAGATCATTGCAAGATTTGCGTGGAAACATCAGACCATTTGGGAACACATTAATATTGCTTGCAGGAGATTTCAGGCAAACATTACCTGTAATTCCTCGATCGACACCAGCAGACGAAATAAATGCTTGCCTGAAATACTCTACTTTGTGGCGACATGTAAAGACATTAAAATTAACTACAAATATGCGTGTCCAGCTGCAAAACGATCGATCAGCTGAGATATTCTCATGTCAATTGCTGGAAATTGGGAACGGAAAGGTGCCGGTTGATCTGACCTCAGGACGAATTTTATTACCTCATAACTTCTGTAATTTAGTGACGTCAAAAGAAGAATTGGTTGAAAAAGTATTTCCAAATATTCAAACCAATTATAAGAATCACGATTGGCTGAGTGAACGAGCTATTCTTGCGGCCAAGAATAAAAACGTCTACGAACTTAACAATATTATTCAGTCTAACATTCAAAGCGAGGCAGTCACATCCAAGTCCATCGACACTGTTGTGGAAGCAGATGAAGCGGTTAATTATCCAACAGAATTTTTGGCAGTGGAGCTTCCAGCCTTCTTACTTTAGCTTAACTTCTGAGACTACAATCCTATGTATATTTAGACAGAAAAAAGACCTATAGAAAAAAGCATGGCTGGATGGGGAATGCTTGGAGTTGCCGAATTGTTTTTCTGTCTAACCATGCATAGGATTGTACCCATGGAGTCCAATTCTTCTGCAATGCTTTGTGTCCTAACTTCTTACTTAGAGCCTGTTCTTTCTCCAACAACACAACACAACACAACCTGCTTTCCAGCTTCACTCATTTATGCTATTTTAACTTCTTCTCCAATCTATTGGCCAGTCATAACCAGTGGTGTAGTGGAGCCTGGCCTTCAGGGTTGAGGCACCAGGATATTTTGATTAGCAGGGACAGTGCGATCATCTCCTCCACCATCCTCAAAATTCCATGTTCTCTCTGAGCTTAGCTGCACTGTTTGGGGTGATTTGGAAATGGGCAAATGTGTCAGATTTGCTTTTACCCGCATTTAGATCTCAAGTTCTTTCTCTCCTGGATATGAACTTTGTGAACTTAAGTAATTTTTTTAAAATAAAAAACAACAACAAATGGAATAAAATCTTCTCATCAGCCAATTTCATTAGCTGCAGGTCTTCCTGTATGGAGAGGACCTTGTTGTACCTGCCTGCCATGTGGTGTTAAAGATGAAGAGCCTGCCAGAAAAAAAGAAAAAAGAAGAGGTGGCGACCCTAATTCAGCAATGACATGGTAGAATACACAGTGGTTCAAAACCAGATTGTGGGAATGTGGAGTGTGGGGAATAATGAGGAGGACACAAAACTGGGATTTAAACAGGGCCACATTTATTGATAGATCTGCAGAAGGGGAAAGCCTAAGTGGGCATTTTCTCAAATACGGCAACGCTGTGGCCGTAGCTAGACCTAAGGTTTATCCCAGGATGGTCCTGGGGTCAAACCTGTTCATCTACATGCCACACAGGGCATCCAGTGCTCAGGCAGGGATGAACCCGGGATGATCCTAGGATAAACCTTAGGTCTAGCTACGGCCTTTGACACTAATGAAACAGAAGAGTTGACCACATGGAGCTAGTTTCATACCATGATCTTAATGTAGGAATTGGATATTTGTATAAAATGCAGTAATGAAGTGGGCTTAGAACAGAGATGGTGCCTATGACGGAATGAAACGGTTCCACCATTTTCTGTTTTCTTGTTGGTAATAAAATTGTTTGCAACCAACCAGGAGGTGATCCTTTGGGTTCACCTTAAAAACATACCAAAAAAATTTTTGTTTTTAATATATATATATATATATATAAGATCCCTTGTGCCATTTAAAGAGAAAAGTCTCTAATAAATAAAATACAACAATTATAATTACATGTGAGTTTCTCCTCAGGCAAAACATCCAAAGAATTTCAAAGGCAGACAAAAGAGCTGCATTAATTAATATTATCGAATTTTTAGTGGGTTGTTGTGTTTTTCATATCCCTATGAGATGCAAATGAACCTAGACAATATTTCTGTTAATGCAAAAACTGTCTCTTTTGATTTTTTACCTCATGGTGTCTTGCTGTTAGCCACCCATTCCACACCTGTGCTTCCTTCCTCTACAGTTTTGTCTAAGGCAATATATCCAAGCATGGTACCTATGAGTGGCTGTTTTCAACTCAAGTTCCTCCTAACTTTACTGAGTGACACAATCCCAGTCTCTTGCCTCCTTTGATCATGTTGCACATGTAATGAGCAGTTTTAATATCTATGCTAATATTGTCTGCTGCCTCAGCCATCTAAGCTTGACATGAGCCCCTGTGGCAGCAAAGGAATTGTTATCTAAATTAAACTGTATCTGCCTTGATTGAAAAGTAAGGCAATTTTATTAACCACTCACTTGTGGGTGAATGTCACAAGCTATCCCAGCTTTGACTAGATGTCACAGGAGTCTGGTATCTCTTGACAGATGTCAAGCTTAGATGCTCCAGATCAGATAGCCCTTGTCCCTTTACAAGTTTTTCTTATTATCACTGTTAGCACTCATCATAGTTTCTAAATCATGGCTGCTTGTTGCTGCTGCCACCAAAAACATGCAATATAATTGAATACTCTGAAAGGCAAGGGTTATTCAGCAGCTTTGCAAATTCCCTAACACCTGTGGTTACCCTTTCAAAAACAAGTGGCATGATGAGACATCCTCTCCTACATTTGTAGAGCATTGCATGTGCTCTGTCAATCCTCTTCCCCACTCACACATATAGACTCTGCCATGTAGCATAATCATGTTTCTTGTGCAAGTAACCTCTGGGTTTGACTCTTGGAAAAGTGATAGTTAATTACTACTGAGATGCAGGATGTTGCCACATGTTCTTCTTCACCTGGACAGATAACTTGCCTGAATACACTTGTAACAAGCCACTATGGGGCTTTCAACCAGAGTTGGGGAGTGCACATAGTGGATTAATGCACTATGCTCCTAGTAAAACAGGGAATTGTTAATTCTAAAACGTGGAAATCAGCTCAAATACTCATTCAAAGTCCACAACTGTGAACTTCCTTCTTACTGATTGTTCTCATGAAGCATGTAGGCACATTGGTTATAGAGCGGGGGGTGGAAATTGCTTGCTTCACAAACCTACCCCTAGCACATGGTCCAGTACACGAGTTGTAATATGGCAAACTAAAAAAGATAGGAAGATTGAGGGAAATAGTGTTTTCCAAATAAGGAGGGAAGGCAGCACTCTGGGGGCATGTCGAGACCTCCTGGCTTTCCTGGAGGGAGGGGGAGGATCTCACGATTTTATGATCCCAAGATCATCCCCATCAATCCACACACAGCGCACGATGTCCTGAGAGGAAAAGGATGTTGCACCCACCATTTTTTTTAAAAAGAAACAGGAGCTGGAGTGCACCAGTGCTCCAGCACAAAGGTAAGTGTGTGTGTTTTAATAAAAAAAGACCCAACCTCGCTTCCCCCCCACCCCCGATGGGCACAGAATGCTTGCATGCCCTGTGCCCAATTCCCAGCTCCTCATGTTTACTCGTGAGGAGCCGGGACTATACTAGGATGGCTGCCCACACGTCCCGCAGTCTCGGGATCATCCTGGGACTGTGGGAAAAACTGCAAAATATGTGTAGGGCCATATCCCAGGGAAAGGGGGGATCATCCCTCCCTGCTCCAGGGATCCCCTGTGCGTCATGTGGACACACAGGGACAATCCCGATATCGCCCCATCTAGACATATCCTGGAAATGACAGAGCAGGGGATTGGAAGGTTGTCCAAGGAAGATCAGGTGCTTGTGATAATTCTGAAGCATGGGGGTGGAAATGGAGAGATTTAAGAGGAATAGAAAAGTAATAGAGTGACTGGTATAATTACCTCACTTAAGAGGAAGGGAAACCCAAAGGCTCACCTCCTGGTTGGTTGCAAATAGTTAGAGAAATGCTGTGGGTCCTGAGAAGTGCTGTGGGTTTCTCAGTTTTAGTTACAAATTCAAAAGTGAGGCAACAATCTCAAGCCACCAATGTGTTATTGAGCACTACATTGTGCAAAAGTGCCTAGGATGATATATCCATAGTGTTCTAATACAATTAGTCCTTATAGAAATAATGGGAGGGGAAGAGAGACTGAGGCCACAGCTAGACCTAAGGTTTATCCCGGGATCATCCCGGGTTCACCCCTGCCTGAGCACTGGATCCCCTGTGTGTCACCTAGATGAACAGGTTTGACCCCTGGACAATCCAGGAATAAACCTTAGGTCTAGCTATGGCCTTAATGGAGGTTAAGCTCTTATTAGGGAGCTCTGACCCACCACCATTGGGTTTTCAAAAAATAGATCTCTTTATATGGAGAGCCTTGCCAATGGTGCTCCTCTTTGGCATTTCCAATAAGATTCAGAAATGGTGCGTTCAGTTCAAGGCTCTTTGATAGCTACTTCCCAAGATCTTAAGCTCACTTCTCCCTTGGACTCAAAGCAGACAACCACCTGGAGGTTGCAGAGTACTTGCATGGCCTCACAGGACTAGCTTCATTACTGCACTTAACAGAGTGGGGAAAGTGCTCTCACGCTCTCTCTCTCTGGGCAAACAAGGCGATGTATCTCTCTGGACAAATGTAGCAATCAGAAAGTGTGAGGGGGCACCCTGGCCCTGGAAATGTGGACTAGGCAGCAAAGTAGAAATGAAAATCATGCTAAGAAAGACTCATGAGACATCCTGGTTTATTCTCAGAGCTGAGACTCACCAGTGTGAGGGATGTCCAAGCGAAGAGAATGCATAATTGCCTAAACTCCAAGGCAGTTATAGGGTTCAGAACAAAGGGTGCAAAGAGCTTGATGGCTCAGAGGCTAGACTCAGGATGGGCCAAAACCAGAGCAAACAATAGTTTCTAGGGATGTGCTCCGCTCCGATTAGGAGCGTAGAAGCAGTAGCGGATTGGCCTGCTCCGCCTTACCCAGAGGCGGAGTAGGAGCGGACCGCGGACCCCCTAGAAGCAAGGCGAAGAGAAGCGACCATTTTTCGGAGCTCCGAGTTCAGGCGGAGCGCTCCGGTCGCCATCTTGAAAACATTTCGCCATAGGATTGCATTGCGGCAAATAATCGCGCATAACTACGTTGTTTTTGAAGCTATCGTTCTGGAAATTCTTGTGCACAGAGAGTCGTGGATGGGGGTCATTTTGAGACCACTCTCAACTTTCTGCGTTGTCTGGGTCGCGGGCTATATTTTTGTGAAAATCGGGTCAACCGCGCGGCTCAAACTGCGTTTTCGGCTTTTCGCCCATAGGATTGCATTGAGGGAAAGAATCGGGGATAACTGGGGGGGGGTTAAGCTATCGTTCTGGAAATTCTTGTGCACAGAGAGTCGTGGATGGGGGTCATTTTGAGACCACTCTCAACTTTCTGCATCGTACGGGTCGTGGGCTATATTTTTGTGAAAATCGGGTCAACCGCGCGGCTCAAACTGCGTTTTCGGCTTTTCGCCCATAGGATTGCATTGAGGGAAAGAATCGGGGATAACTGGGGGGGTTTTAAGCTATCGTTCTGAAAATTCTTGTGCACAGAGAGTCGTGGATGGGGGTCATTTTGAGACCACTCTCAACTTTCTGCATCGTACGGGTCGCGGGCTAGACGTTTTTAAAAAATCGGTGGGAAAAATACCTTTTTCAAAGGGCTGAGGGGCAGAGTCAGCTCCCGGTCATGATGATCCCAAAGTTGGAGGAGGGCATAGGCAAAACAGGTAACTTGGGATTCTGGGAAACTTCTCTTTCTTCATCTGAACGGGCTTTTCCCCGTGTTTTTTTAACACAGTAGCCCCACCAAATGCACAAACACAACCTGAAATCATATACTAAGCCAAGAATAAGAGATAGAAACACAGCACTGCTCCCCACCCTAACCTTGGGGAACAACTGAATCGATGTGGTGCAAGGGGATGAGCTCCCCTAGGGCATCTCATCGTGGACGTGCCCCCACTCTCTCCTGCACTGGAAGGCCATTAGAGCCTTCCAAAGAGAGTAAAACGGTGGAGCAATGCCTATCATGAGTTGAAGTGAATGGTCACTTTTCAGTGGTGGAGCAATGCCTGTTCTGAGTCGAAGTGAGCGTTTTACTTCTTCTCAGAGCTGTGGCTGTCAGTGTCTTGAACTGGCAGCTACTTCCCCCTCCCCCGGGCACGTCCCCCTATTGCTGGTAAAAGACAGATATAGCCTTTTAAAAAAAGTTCTTCTTGTTGTTTATTGAGCAACACTGCTGCTTTTAATTCCACCCCTCCTTTGTTTATTGATTGATTTATTCCATTTTATATGCATTACTGGCTTATCCTTGGCTCACTTCCTTATGCCCCCAGAAATGCCAGCTGCATGCCTGCCTGCCTTCCCTCCCTCCTCCCCTGCCCACCTCGCAGGGATGGTGTGTGTGGGGTGCCCGATTTTCAAAAATTCGCCAAAAATCAGGGGATGATGGGATTGCTTTGAAACTTGGCATGCGTGTGTATATCCCCATGAGGTGTCATGGTGCCAAACATGAGGTTTCTAACTTGAACAGAAAAAAAGTTGTATAATTTTTTAGCTTTCAATGCAAGCCTATGGGGGGGGGGAAAACGGAGCTCCGGATCCGGATCCGGAGCTCCGGGCGGAGCGGAGCGGAAGTGGGCGGAGCGGGGGCGGGGCGGAGCGGCCCGATCCGGAAAATGGCGGATCTGCAAGTGAAGCGGAGCGGGGGGGTCTGTGCACACCCCTAATAGTTTCATTCTGGGGAATGAATAGAGAATTCAAGGTTGTTCCTTTCCCCTTGAATAATTTACATCTAGCTAGCTATACAGAACAAACGTGGATTTTTGAGCCAAGATTTCATGGTATTGCCAATTAATCCCATGGTGCACAATTAGGAATGTGTGAATCAGCAAAACACAAGCGTGTCAATGTTCTTCAAATTCCACTTTGACACTCATGTCTGAATCAGTTTCGAGGTTTGGGTTTTTCTGCTTCTGTTAGTATGAAAACGTGTACGTATTTTTGTGCATACTTTTCCAAATGTACCGATCACTCGTATACATGTTTTAAATGTATGCATATATATTTTTACCTTTGAAGTGTTTGTGAACATTTTTCAAAACTGCATTTTTTTCATGCACATTTCTCAAATAAAATACTTTTTGTTCTTCAAATCATATCGCAAGCTCAGAAATGTATGGAGTTTGACCACAGGATCTGTGTTCATTTCTGGACTATGTCAATTCTGGTCAATTCTCATAGATACAGAGGGATGAATTTGCCAATTGCAGCTTCTCTCCGTTTCTCATTTTTCCAGATCTTCAATTTGATTCATTTCAGACTTTGAGAATTTCTCCAGGTCTAGTTCGTCCCAACCTTATTTTTAAGTGTGCATAAAAATTCATAATCATTTTGAGCACATTTCTCCCAATACATTCACCTTTATATGCATTTTTGCTTAATACATACATATTTTACAACGTTTTCCTTAAAATGCATATCTGAACATATTTTTAATTAATACAGAGTGTTGTACAGATTATTGTACACATATTTGTTCACAATATACAGAGTGCTGTACAGATTTTTGTACAGATTTTTACGCCATTGTAAAAATTGGGAAAACGCAAATTTTGCAGAATAACGGATTTTGCATTAAAGTTTGCATTACGTGAACTGAATGAATTTCTCTCTCATGCACAACACATGATGTTTTAATAGCGAGGGCATCTGAAGATCCACTGCAACAGGAGGCACTCACAGATGGCCAGGCATGTGATGATGGTTCTGGCACAGTAGCAGCGTATCTGGCTCAGTGCTAGTGAGGGCAGCAAAGGGCTGAGTGGAATTCCTACATGGATATCCTCTGCACCAGAACTATACACATGGAGGGCTGTGAATACACAGCAACAGTTCCATCATGTCAGTGGTCTTTAGAAAGCAAGAGAGAGAAAATCTTTTTTTGTAATAGGCTGGCCAGTGAGCACATAATTGTGTGCCCTTGTGGTAGATGCTAATACACTTCATAACACTTGCCTTCTCGTGAAATACAGACAGACACCAAAGCAAAATATTTTGGCATAGGGAGGCAGATAGTATATTATGCCACATGGGTATTCTCGGTCTTGTTATAAATTTTCTAGGCATATTTTGCTGAATCTACAGAATACTTCTAAAGTACAATCTGTTGGTACAGCAAAAGATGTTCACCACCAAGGAAGTTGATAGCAAAATTTAGCTGGCTGCATTGACCAGATCAGTACACTTGAAAAGTTTCTTCTTGAGTTTCTAATATGTATAAAATGTCAGAACGTTCTGTAAAATTACCACTCTCCAGCCTTGTTTGTACTAAGGGTGAGGATTTGTTTTACCTCCATTCCTTAAAGCTGGGATTGGGATTTTTTCCCCACCTGTTGAGCGCTGTATTCCCATGGGGGCAATCTGTCCAGGGCCACATGTTAAGGGTGGGCAGCCTCAAAGCCAACAGTGACGAAAGCCCAAAGCAGGCAAGATCAATCTCCACAGAGATCAATCTCTCTGACATCCCATTCTCTTCCCCCTGCCTCTTTCCACCCCCACCTTTCAGGCTGCCAAGTGAGAACGAATTGCTGATGGAAGAGCTCTGAACTGATCAGTTTTTTAAAAAAAAACTTGCAGGGGCCACATGCAAGTTTACAGCTTCAGGTTGACCAATCTTGCCTTAAATGGAGAACTTCCAGCCCCTGGGCCTAATCTGACCAATGGTGGTTTGCCATCCTCTCCTCAAACCCCTCCCTCTCCCCAAGGACCCGGCCCTGGAGACTAGCAGGGAGAGGAACCCTCACTGTTCTTTCCAGTCAGTGAACACAAATAATAGTGGGAATTCCCATACATACCACTCCCCATCTCACGCTGTAGGGAATCCCCAGTGTTTTCTCCACTCCCTGATTGCAGATAAGAGCAAGGATTCTGGCATTCCCCCTAGAGCAGCCTTCCTCAACCTGGAGTGCTCCAGATGTGTTGGACTACAACTCCCAGAATGCCCCAGCCATTCTGGGAGATGCAGTCCAACACATCTGGAGCGCCCCAGGTTGAGGAAGGCTGCCCTGGAGCTTCACTAGGGATGTGTGAATCAGCAACATTGAGCTTGCTGAAGGTCTCCCAATTCCATCTCAAAACTTGTTCTGACTTGAGTCCATACCAGATGGCGACTTTTCTTTTTTGTTCCTTTCGCATGAAAATCCACGCAGATTTTTGTGTGTTTTCCCCCACCCCAAATCTATGCATCAATTTGTGTGCGTTTTTGAAATGTATGCATTCTTCTCCATGGATTAAAACACATTTCTGCACATTTTTTCAAAATACGCATTTTTCCTGTGTCTTTTCCGAATGCATTTTTTCCCCGTGAATCATATTGCAAGAAAAGAATGGACATCGAGCTCAGATTGTGTCTGAGTCTGTGTTTGATCCAGAAGGTATGAACACAGTAAATCTGGATCAAAAATGAACTGAAACGAATTTCTCATACATCCCTGTGCTTCAGTTGTCCTCCCAATTGGGAGAGTTACTGGCATACGAAGTGCTATGCCCACCCCACATCCTTCCCAATGGGGAAAGGTATGGGGCTGGCCAAGCCATCCAAGCTGAGGTGCAGGTTATGGACCACTTGTCAGTGCCTCAGCTGGTGGGTGGGTGTGGGTGACTTTGCTGCACCTGGCCAGAGAAAGCCTGCATCCTGCAAACATGGGTCCCTGACTGAATGATATCAGCAGTCATGGACCTGCCCAGATGATGCCCATGGTTTCAAAAGTGGACATTTCCATCAGCAAAGGCTTCATGGGCCTCATTGGGCCTGTTGGCTGGAGATTCCCCATCCCTGCCATGCATATTCCACCATTTTGCTAGTAAATTATCTTCCCCCCTTTAAAAACATCTTGCTCCCAATTTTTCTAGGAGTTTCTCTCTTCTGACTCACCGCTGCTACATAGGACATTGGCTTTCTTTCAGCTATCTTATCTGGTGTTATCTTTTTCCTTTCCTTCCTCCACACAAGAAACCACTCATCTAGCTTCATCAACTTGCTAGCTCTTGTTTGCAGAAGCTCTAAGTAGGTTTACATCTGGAATTTAAAGTTGATAGCTCAGCCAATCTCTTAACCCCCCTCCCCTTTTCCTTGCCTCTCTTCAGTACCATCAGAAATCAATTTGTTGACTGATGATTGCTTGGGCAGAACATACTTCTAGAGTCCTACTTCTTCCTGCTGGATGTTGAATCCACTTGTCAGACTCTGTGATTGGATGTGTTCATGGTCCCCTCTTCTGCAGTGATAGAAAGGGGGAGGCTGCCAAACCCCTTATTCTCCTTTTCTGTCTCACCTGGCTTGCTGTTTGGTGGAATACACAATAAGCAAGAGTGTGCAAGAGACAAAACTCAATTCGGGCCTCCAATTATTTCACAAAGCTGAGTTTGTTTTGAACTGTCCTCCTTATGCATTATAAGTAACATATTTGTACCCCATCCTTTTTCAAAGGAGTCCAGGACTGTGCATGGGGTTATTTCCATTCTTCCATCCCAGCAGCCCTGCGAGGTAGGTTAGGCTGAAACACTGCAACTGGCCGAAAAGATCAACTGGAGAGCTTTACTCCTAAATGGGGATTTGAATCCCCTATTCCAAACCCGAAACTCCACATCACTTGCACTATTGTCATTATTATCACCTCCATTACTGCTGAAATGAACTTGCTCACATTTTCTCCCAAACATCTCTCATATGATTTTAATGTAGTATTAAAATCTGTTAATATTCTCAGAATATCTGAGATTATTTATTGAATATTATGCCTATATGTGAATCTGACAGTAGCACCTTTTTTAAAAAAACTATTTCCTGTTAAATACTGTCTGCAAGTTGATAAGCAATAGTATTTAGCAGGGTTGGTGGGTTTTTTTAATTGTGACTATAGAATAGTATTTGACAGTCCTAGAAATTTGGCATTCAATTCTGCCTAAATGGAATGGATTTGCCAGGATCACACCTCCCTAGTGCCGCCCAGTTATAGAACTCCTATTCTCTCTCTCTCTCTCTCTCTCTCTCTCTCACACACACACACACACACACACCAAGCTCACAAAAGTACCAAAACTCAGTACCTTTCAAAACATTTGTCAGAGACAAATACCTCTGCTTAACTTTCTTGTTTTCCATATACGTGTGTGTGTGTGTGTATGTGTGTGTGTGTTATGGAATATTAATGTGTGCTGTACATCACCTGCAGACTGAAACTCAATCAAATGATCTACATAATTTTATAACATTCAGCACCTATTATCTTCATTTGTATTGCCCATCAGGGATGCACCTAGACGTGTGTAACTGTCAGTCATTGCACAAAACTCACAGTCCATTTATAAAATGATCTTTGAAAGGCTGACCATGGTTGGAGTTTGCATAATCAGCTTAATGGTTTCAAAAAGTCATCTACACTCTAAAAAGACAAAGACAATTTGACGTTTCTGATGAAATCTTGAATGCTACAGGATATTGTGACTGCACCAGCATATGTCCCATGAAGCGCCTTCAGAACAAATAATCCTATGGACTGCTTTATACAGTCAATTTCCCCTACACAAAAGCAGTCACACAGCTTTCTCTTTGCCACATAGAGACCTGAACAATGTTCATGCCTAAATTTGCATGGATAAAGATGACAATTTACCAACCGTGATGTGCATGTCATTGTATTGCCTTGCAAATAGTTAGGAAAAAATATTACTATTTATTTATTACAATAAATAAATAAAAGCTGTGTACATGATTCTTTCCATTTTAATTTCACAACAACCCTGTGTGGTAGGTTAGGTTGAGAGTCAGTGACTGGCCCAAGGTCGCTCAGTGAGCTTCATGACCTAGCGGGGACTAGAACCTAATCTCTACAGTCCCAGTCCAACACTAACCATTACATCACACTGCTTCTCTGAACAACAGTGATCAGAACTCCAGTGAAGGAATAGAATAGTTGCACTTCTGTTCCCACTTGGCAGGAGAATACACACGACCGCTTTACCAAGTGGCTGAGTACCATAATCATTTACCTCTTGTTAAATGGTCACCTGTATTTGCCAGCCACTGTGAGCATGGGCTGTGGACCCCAATGGAAACTGCTAACCCATTCAGCAAGCAACCCTGAAATTGCATTACGGAATCTGACCCTGATTCAGCCACTACCCCCACTACTTCCTTCCAAAGGCTGCTGATAAGGAAAGACTTTTTCTTCCTCTCTTGATCATCTCAGCTGCTGCTGCCAGTATTCAAATCTCCAAAGCCAAGAAACCCCTAGGGAAGGCGGGATTTTTTTGGTTTGCTTTTTTGATAAGAACCAACATAATCCACACACACCCAGCCCAAACTAACAGAGAAATTAGAACACAATTATCCAGCAGTTTCTGCACTTTTCCAAATATTGTGATGCAGTCCTGCATGGCAGTACATAGCTAATCTCTTTGGTAAAGGACAGGTAGTTGGGGAAACAAATGCAGACATATGTAGATCTGGGTGGGTTAAATAATTGGCCACAACTTTATTTATTTATTTATTTATTTTATTACATTTATATACCGCCCCACAGCCGAAGCTCTCTGGGCGGTTTACAACAATTAAAAATAGTAAACATTAAAAGTATACAAAATTTAAAAACCATCAAAAACGTAAAAAAAAAAAAGTACAAAAACAACAGTATCCATTTAAAAACAACAATTCTGGGGTCCATTAAAAACAAACTTAACGTTGTTAAATGCTGTTAAAATGCCTGGGAGAAAAGTCTTGACCTGGTGCCAAAAAGATAACAATGTTGGCACCAGGCGAGCCTCATCGGGGAGATCATTCCACATTCGGGGGGGGGCACCACCAAGAAGGCCCTCTCCCTTGTTGCCATCCTCCGAGCTTCCCTCGGAGTAGGCACTCGGAGGAGGACCTTAGATGTTGAGCGCAGTGTACGGGTAGGTTCATGTCAGGAGAGGCGTTCCATCAGGTATTGCAGTCCCAAGTCATGTAGGGCTTTATAGGTTAAAACCAGCACATTGAATTGGGCTCGGAAACGTGTAGGCAGCCAATGCAAGCGGGCCAGAATTGGTATTATATATTCGAACCTCCTTGTTCAACTTATCAATCTGGCCGCTGCATTTTGCACAAGCTGCAGCTTCCGAACCATCTTCAAAGGCTGCCCCATGTAGAGGGCATTGCAGTAATCTAATTTGTAAGTTACCAAATTATTGTTTTAGCTTGGAACAGAGTTGGTGGGGGCATAGGGCATGGATCCATTAATCAGACTACCTGCCTGCAACCTGTCCCACCGGCCAGTTGCCTCATTGGGAGGGACAGGAGTTAGAGGCACAGTCCATGGCACAGACCATTGAAGTCAGCCCCTTGCCTCTCTGGCATGACTAAAGCCCTATAGTGAGCTTGATCTTAATCCCACAGTCCCTTGAGGGGAATATGGAGCACCCAATCCTGTTCCCCTTACCAGTGGTTCCAGCCCAAATGCCTTCCCTGCCTACACAGTTATGACTTATAACTGAAAATTTTATAACAAATCTTACAGTTATACTTGTCAAGAAAAACAAATCCAGATATCCGCAAATATTCTCGCAATGGGGAAGGCAAAAAACTTTGCACCACGGTGCCAATCTGTAGCAGGTAAAATTCTTTCCTATATCTGTCAACTGAGGCCTTTGCTAGACTTCCCTGGGAATCCGTGCGGGAGGAGGGGCTAGCCCATGGTACAAGTAGTGTGGGCCATCACTCCAATCCAGATGTCAGATGCGACGGGCTGCAGGAAAGCCCCGTCACATTCGCCATTTTGTTTGTTAGTTTAAAGGGGGCGCTGCGCAGGAACGCTCAAATGGCAATGGTAAGTTGTTGGGTTCTTTAAAAAAATTATGTCGCCACTCTCCCCCTGCCCCAATCTCCCCCCTGCCCCAATGGGCACAGCGCCCCTTAGGAGTGCTGCGCCCCGTCCGACGTGTTTCCTGGCTATTGTGAGTAATTGCAGTAGCAGGGAAAAGCGATGGAACGGTCTACATGCTCGTGGTCTCGGGCTCAGCCCAAGGCCCGGGAAATACCAGGCTACAACTGGAGCCCGTTACCCTGGGGCAAGAGAGGGTTGACCCCTGCCTAAGCCCGGGATCCCCTGAGCATCATCTGCATGCACAGGGGCAAGCCCGAGGTTCACCCCGGGCTAACCCGTGGTCTAACTCTCACTATTTCAGTGACCAGCCACAAGTCAAGGCGTTCTGCTGAATGCTTTATTGTTTTAGTGTTTTATTGCCAATTACCCAGCCATAAATCTCTGGCCAGGAATGCGGAGGGTCCTGCTGCTGTTTAAGAAAAACACAGTCCTTTACGTAAAGTCCAATAGTTCTAGCCAGAGACAAGTTCTGAAGTGCAAGCCTACCGATCCGGGTCGAAGAACCAAACAGAGGGTGCTGGGGTCAAGGAGCCAAGAGCAAGCGAAGGTCAAGTCCAGTCCTATATCAAGAGCCAAGTCAGTCGTCCAAAATGCCAGGGATAAACGTTCAAGCAGAGTCAATCAAGCCAGTCCAGGTCAGGAAACCAAAGTCACAGTCAAACGGTAAGGCGTGGGGCACAGTAGCAACCAGAGGAACGAAAGGTGTTTGCTACAGTGGACCAGCGGTCAGATTTCCCCTTTTCAAGCCCTGCCAGCATGACCCCACCCAGCTCCCAGCTGTGCCTCATTCCCCTTACTACAGCTCAGCGTTTTCTCCGTGCCTGTTCTGCAGGCGCGTACTTCGCCTGATCCCCTGCCTTTGTTCTGCCCTTTTCCTACGTCTCCTTTCGCGGGGGCTGGGTGGTCGAACCACCTCCGTCTCTGACTCAGCCTCAGGAGAGGCAGGCAGAGGGAGTGACTGACTGGCCCGTGGCTCCTCCACGGGGCCTGCATCCTCCTGCATTGCACGACTCCCTTCCAACTGTGCACCGGTCTCTGGTCTGGCTGTGGGGGAGGAAACACCCTCTACTACTTGTAAGTTTGCCTCCTCTTCATCTGAGGAGGCTTCCTCGGGTGCAATCCTAACACACTAATTGACAGGGTTGGGAAATGAGCTATCCTGAGTGGGCAAGAAATGAGCCACCCTGGATTGGGTAGGTGGGGAAGTCGGTGACGGCAATGCCAAAGCCATGTGGGAAGCCCTGCATTTAATGGCCTCTGGTGGACTAGAGCGAGGGAAGTTTTCCCTCCAGTCTCCCAACAAAGCCTTGTTCCCGCCAAGCCAATCCAGTCCCCGACTGGCTCTCTGCCTCCCATGTGGATGCACATTTGGCATTGCTGCTGCAGCTCAGCTGGCCCCTCCCCACCAGGACCATGCATCACCACAACAATGCTTCCCAGCATAATCTGGGAGCTGCATTTCTCTATTTATTTATTTATTACATTTTTATACCGCCCAGTAGCCGAAGCTCTCTGGGCGGTTCACAAAAATTAAAACCACAATAAAACAACCAACAGGTTAAAAGCACAATTACAAAATACAGCATAAAAAGCACAACCAGGACAAAACCACAAAGCAAAACTGACACAAGATTAAAATAGAGTTAAAACAGTAAGACCTAAATTTAAGTTAAAATTAAGTGTTAAAATATTGAGAGAATAAAAAGGTCTTCAGCTGGCGACAAAAGCAGTACAGTGTAGGCGCCAGGCGGACCTCTCTGGGGAGCTCATTCTACAACCGGGGTGCCACAGCGGAGAAAGCCCTCCTCCTAGTAGCCACCTGCTTCACTTCCTTTGGCAGGGGCTCACGGAGAAGGGCTCCTGTAGATGATCTTAAGGTCTGGGCAGGTACATATGGGAGGAGGCGTTCCTTCAAATAACCTGGCCCCAAACCGTTTAGGGCTTTAAATGTCAATACCAGCACTTTGAATCAGGCCTGGACCTGGACTGGCAGCCAATGAAGCTGGAAAAGGACTGGCGTAATGTGATCTCGCCGACCAGTCCCTGTTAGTAAACGGGCTGCCCTATTTTGTACCAGCTGAAGCTTCCGGACCGTTTTCAAAGGCAGCCCCACGTATAACGCATTGCAGTAATCCAAGCGAGAAGTTATCAGAGCACAGATAACTGTAGCTAGGCTATCTTTGTCCAGATAACCCCGCAAAATGCATAGAGAAATGTAAGCTCTGGGGAAAATCTCATACAAACACACAGGACCTTGCAATGAAAAAGTGAGCTCAAAAAAAAAAAAAAAAACCCACAAAGAAATTTTAAATAAATTCTACAGCACCATGAGAACATGGCAGAAAAACAGAAGCATCTTTCACGGTGGAGGAAAACTTCCAGGAAACTGGTGGGCAGATATCAGCACTGCACTAGAAAATAAATGAAGTCTTGACCTTTGGTTCATTTAACCCCATTCCTTACTACTGTCTCCTATGAATGGCTGCACTTTTCAGGATCTCCGGTTGTGAGTCCCTGTCCCCCCCCCTGTTCTACCTGAGATCCATTGAACTTGAGATGCTGGGAGTTGAATGTTGGGCCTTCAGCATGCAAAACATGTGCTTGTCTACCCCTGAGCTACTGACAGCAGCCAGATTAAAGTCCAGCCATAGCAATTTATATTCTAGATGGAGAAATCTGATTTTTTCTCAAGGTGAAACAGGCAATCAGCCTGATTGCTAATTAGCACCTTGGTGTTAAAGTGCGCACCAGCATGGGTGATGTTAAGAAGAAACTCTGCCTCTGCACTACAAGGGCTACCTTAAGTGGAAGACAAATAGGCATTCTCTTCCTATTCTGGGAGGAAATAATGGTCTTTCAGGATGTCAGCACTGTGATTGATCGGGGAGACATTATGCAAATCCGTGTTGAGCATTTTGGTTGGCATTGTGCTGGATTTTATATCTTGCTGTTTTCAGACTTTGGCAAATAGTTGGAAACAGAAATAGGCTATACTATACCTGGAATTATTTATACCAGTCTCAGACTCATTGGCTGTAGTCCACCAGAGCCATTTGGGCAGGCAGAAAACTCTGTGTGTGCATGCCTGGGTGGGTACTTTTCTAATCTGATATGTCTCCCATCACATGGCAGATGCAGTTCAATGTAAGCAAGTATAAAGTGATGCACATTGGGACACACACAAAAGAACACCCAACTTCAAGTGTAACCTATGGAATCTGAGCTGGTAGTTACTGACCAAGAAAGAAATCTTGGGGTTGTGGTGGACAGCTCGATGAAAATGTCAACCCAGTGAGCAGCCGCTGTCAAGAAGGTAAACTCCGTGTTAGGTATTATTAGAAAAGGAATTGAGAATAAAACTGCCAGAATCATACTGCCTTTATGCAAATCTATGGTGCGACCATGCTTAGAATACTGTGTATAATTCTGGTCACCATACCTAAAATAAAAGATATTGTAGAGCTGGAAAAAGTGCAGAAAAGGGCAACTAAAATGATTAAGGGGCTGGAGCATCTCCCCTATGAGGGAAGGTTACGTCAACTGGGATTGTTCAGCTTGGAAAAAAGGAGGGTAAGAGGAGACATGATAGAGGTGTACAAATTTATGCGTGGTGTAGAGATGTGGATATGCAGACATTTTTCTCCCTCTCCCATAACAGTAGAACATGGGGTCATCCCATGAAGTTGATTGGTGGAAGATTCAGGCTAGATTTGTGAACCGCCCAGAGAGCTTTGGCTATTGGGCGGTATAGAAATGTAATAAATAAATAAATAAATAAAAGAAAAGAAATACTTGTTCACACAGCACATAGTTAAACTGTGGAATTCACTACCACATGATGTAATGATGGCCACCAATTTTGGAGGCTTTAAAAGGAGGTTGGATAAATTCCGGGAGGAGAAGGCTATCAATGGCTACTAGACTTGATGGCTATGTGCTACCTCCAGTATCTGAAGCCGTAGGCCTATATACACCTGTTGCTGGGAGGCACGGGTGGAAGGGTGCTATTGCACTCTGTCTTGCTTGTGGGTCCCTGGTTGACAGCTGGTTAGCCATTGTGTGAACAAAATGTTGGACTAGATGGACTCTTCGTCTGATCCAGCATGGCTCTTCTTACGTTCTTAAAAGGATGACAGAACCTATAGTCAGGTCTGCTCTCCCAAAAGATGCTTGAAACTGAGGGCTTCTTTTTTTAAAGAGGGGGGCAGAATAACTTTTGCAAAAGAAGGCTCCTCATGTTGCTCCTTCTCTACTGAGAAGTCAAAAAATGTCAGATGATGCCAGGCTTTGCCCATTACCTATAAGATCCCGCCAGACTTTTATCCGTAATCTACCCATTCTATGCTGGCTGTGTGCCATGATCTGCTGGATTCAGACCTGGCTATATAGGTTCTGTCATCCTTTTAAGAACATAAGAAGAGCCAGGAGATCCGGGTTCTAGTCTCGGTCATGGAAACCCACTGGGTGACTTTGGGCCAGTCACAGACTCTCAGCCCAATCTACCTCACAGGGTTGTTGTTGATGATGTTGTGAGGATAACATGGAGTGGAGGAGGATTATGTATGCTGCCTTGGGTTCTTTGGGGGGGGAAAGGCCGAATATAAATGCAATAAATAAATAAATAAAGCAGGAAGAAATGTTAGCTTACTTAAAGTGCCAAATGCCTGAAGTGCAATTCATAACATGATTCCTCTACCTCTCTTCATAAACATTTTGCCAAGAGGAGGAAAAGTAATGTGATTTTGCAGTGAAAGTCAGTTTTGTGCCCCACCCACACCCCCGAGAACAGTTATTTTGGTTTTGAGGGGGAAAGAAGCAAAAAAACACCTTTCCTTTGGGTGTAAAAAACAAACCACATAAACATTTCATGCAGCCCTACTTTTCAGATCTCAGTATTGATTTTATGAGGCACAAAACCCTTATTTTGGTTTGGAGAATAAATTTTGGCTGGTTGGCAGCCTACACTATTGCAAACTCCTGTTAATACTCCCCTGAGTGTTGGGTTTAGTATGCGCATATATGCACATTGATTAAAGCACGGCACAAAAAAGAATCATGATGCAATTATGTGATCTCATCAAGATTCATTTTTGCTCAGTGTTTTAATCAATGCTCATATGCACTCGTGCACATCAGTAACCTGCAAGGAAAAGAAGAAGAAGAAGAAGAAGAAGAAGAAGAAGAAGAAGAAGAAGAAGAAGAAGAAGAAGAAGAAGAAGAAGAAGAAGAAGAAGCAACCAGCTTAAAATAGCAGATATGCAAACTACAGATATGCAGTGCTTGGAACATAGTTTAGAAATCAAAAATACGAGAATTGTGGATTATGAAGAACGCACAATTCAGAACACCCAAATCCAGTGCTAAATTTACATTGATAAATATATTACATCGTTAATAACATAGTGTGGGACACTTCAGCTTGTTTTTTTTTATTTATGCATTTACTTATTATAAGCATTTATATACTGCCCTTTAATGAAAGTCCAGTGTGCCACTAAAAGTGTAATACATTAAGGGTTCATGCATTCAACTTTTAAAATCTCAAATTCTTTCTGTCTCAAATATGACACAGGCAACTTTGGGTAGATTCTTAACAAAACAATATTTTCACCTATCTGCACCGGCCAAATTTGAAAACCATGTTGCATCTACCTGCCACATAAGTACAAAAGATTAGGAGTTTATCAGAAAAAAAAAGTGGCCATCCTATTCATACCAAAAATATGGTTGGACATAGAAGGATTCAGACCCTGACTTTTAAGAGCTAAGCACTGAAAGCCCTGGGCCTCGATGGACAAATCTGTCAGCTTCTCCAACATTAAGAGCCTTGTGTGGGGCAGAGCGGTAAAGCAGCAGTTTCTGCAGCTGAAACTCTCCCCATGGCCTGAGTTTGATCCCAGCGGAAGCTGGTTTCAGGCAGCTGGCTCGGGTCGACTCAGCCTTCCATCCTCCCGAGGTCGGTAAAATGAGTACCCAGCTAGCTGGGGGAAAGGCAATAATGGCTGGGGAAGGCAACGGCAAACCACCCCGCTATAAGGCCTGCCAAGAAAACGTAAGCAAAAGCTGGCGTCCCTCCAAGAGCCAATAATGACTCAGTGCTTGCACGAGAGGTTCCTTTCCTTTCCTTTTCTCCAACATTAAGGGGATTTTTTCCCATCTCAATTTTGTTCCATCTTGTTTATGAAGAAAAACTGAATGACACCCTCACCTATTCAATTCAATACGTACAACCATTCCTACCATGGAAAAGACTTGGACCACAGCTAGACCTAAGGTTTATCCTGGGATCATCCAGGGTCCGCCCCTGCCTGAGCACTGGATCCCCTGTGTGTCACCTAGATGAACAGGTTTGACCCCTGGATGATCCAGGGATAAACCTTAGGTCTAGCTATGGCCCATGTTGTACCTACATGCCATGTAGCTGTTAAAGAACATGGGTAGGAGGGTGCTGTTGCACCATGTCCTGCCTGTTCCTCCCTGGCCGATGGCTGGTTGGCCACTGTGTGAACAAGGTGCTAGACTAGATGGACCCTAGGTCTGATCCAGCATCAGGGCACTTCTTATGTTCTTAAGATTAGGAGGCTGTCAGAAAAAAAGAGGTGGCCAGTCTGATACAAACATAGAGCTCCATCACACCTACTTTCCCCCTCCATCCCTGTTTGAGTCCACGGTTCCCCCCTCCGTTTCCTTAGGGAGTCTAACGCACGGCACTTCCACGTTTGTGCTTTGTTGCACTATTTCAGCTCATGTATCTTGTCACCTGTATTGCTGCTATGAGCTTTGCTAGACCAGGGGTTAGCCCGGGCTGACACCTGGGCTCGCCCCTGTGCATCCAGATGATGCACAGGGCTCCTGGGGTCAGGCAGGGGTCAATCCTGCCTGGCTCTGGGGTAACAGGCACCACTTTTGGCCTGGTATTTCTGCAGTCTCAGGCTGAGCCGGGGACCACGGAAGGTCTAGCCCATTCCACGGCTTTTCCCAGCTATGCTGCTTACTCGCACATAGCTGGGAGAAGCCACACACGGGGCACAGTGCTCCAGGAGTGCTGTGCCCATCGGGGCAGGGGGAGAGATTGGGACCAGGGGCAGGGGGAGAGTTCAGAGGCGGGCGGGGGGAGACCAGAGCCAGGGAGAGATTGAAGCCAGGGAGATCCGGGGGGGGGGGGGGCAGATCAGAGCCGGGGGGGGGCAGGGGGGAGTGGGGAGAATGTTTTTTTTTTTAAAAAAAAAAAACTTACCTAAGCACACGAGTGTACGTGCGCATCCAACTCCTTTAAAAATTAAAAAATGGTAGACGTGACAGGGCTTTCCTGCAGCCTGTCACATCTGACGTGTGGATAGGAGTGACAGCCTGCACTACTTCTAGTGCGGGCTGGCCCCTCCTCACCACCGGATTATCAGGTAGGTCTAGCAAAGCCCTATGTTGGAGAAATCTCCCACCCTGCCCCCTAAGGTCTCCTTCCCCCTGCAGTTTTTTTAAATATATATTTTAATATGTTTTTACTTCTGGACAAATACAGTAGTATGGAAGCCTGAAACTGCACAATTACTGCACCCATGCTCTGTGTGTGTGTGTGTGTGTGTGTGTGTGTCTTTCCTAATTGAACATCTCCATATTTGGAAGAGGCTGAGTGGGGTGAGGGGTAGCTTTGATTTTGACTTCTGTGGCTAACCAAAATGCTTACACCTCCATCATTTTGAAAGATAAAGAGATGAAACTTGGCTTTAGCTCTGGGGTCCATGCCTTGATTTTTAGGATTTAAAAAAAATAAAAATACCCTCAAACCATTCTCTTGATACTCAACCAATGTGAAATTCCACCTGTTTGCATTTGTAGATGATCTGATTCAAACTTGGCAAGGCTAAAGCCCTCCTTAACAGCTATCACTGGGCCAAGTGTCATCTCTTTATCTTTAAAAATGACAGTGCTGTAAGCATTTTTATTAATTTCCATAGGCATAATAAAATAGTTACCCCAAAATGGAGCGTTCTGCTCTGAATGGGGTAGAAGGAGCCCCAGATGGACTCAAGAGTTGGCTGTCAGTGAACATGCCAAGCCAAAGAAGCAGCTCCTGAGCTTCACAGGGGTTCTTTTTTTCTCCCTCAAATTTATTTCTTTACTAGCTGTACCCGGCCACGCGTTGCTGTGGCTCAGTCTGGTTAAATGGAAAAGAAAGAAAAGAGAAAGCGCACGTTTCTAATATGTTTAATTTCACAATGCTTGTGGGTATACAAAAATTTTTGTTGTTCCATTGTCTGTGCAGATATAAAGATTGTCTGGTTTGCCGACTCTAGAACACGCAACATATAATTGTCCATGTGAGAAGCAATCTGTGTCTAGATCTAAACCGCACAATTCTAAAGATTGGCCCTGAGCTTTGTTGATGGTGATTGCAAACGCCAATTGAATTGGGAATTGCAATCTCTTAAATTGAAATGGCATATCCGTTGGAATCATAGGAATGTGAGGAATGAGGACATCTTCACCTTTGAAAGGTCCTGTCAAGATTGTTGCTTCTACGACGTTGCTCAGTAATTTTTTCACAGCAAGCCGTGTGCTGTTGCAAAGCTTTGGCTGGTTGATATTTCGCAACATGATAATTGGCAGGCCGATTTTCAATTGCACTACGTGCGGTGGCATCCCTGGCAGATCGAGTGAATTCAAAAATTCTGTTGGATAATTAACCGCTTCATCTGCTTCCACAACAGTGTCGACGGATGTGACTGCCTCGCTTTGAATGTTAGACTGAATAATATTGTTAAGTTCGTAGATGTTTTTGTTCTTGGCTGCAAGAATAGCTCGTTCACTCAGCCAATCGTGATTCTTATAATCGGTTTGAATATTTGGAAATACTTTTTCAACCAATTCTTCTTTTGACGTCTCTAAATTGCAGAAGTTATGAGGCAATGAAATTCGTCCTGAGGCCAGATCAACCTGCACCTTTCCGTTCCCAATTTGCTCAAGCGTTAGCTTAGGAATATTTGTTTGCACATACGACAAAAGATCACACGTGTTGTAATTTTGCTCACGATGCAATTCTACATCGATCGAATGATGCGTCATTTTGACATAACATGAAGAAAGCAGTTAACGTTGTAGCCAGTGGATTCAGGGCTATTTGTTGCACATTTGCAGCTGTGAAATAAACACATTGTCCATTTTCTAGATGTACTGCTAAGTGAACAACAGCTGGACTTCGTTCATGTATGGGAAATGAAAGAATTTGCCATACAGCTTCATTGCTGCTTATGTATCTTCCAGCCTGACCAGCATGTGTTCCTTTTACGTCCAACAGATGGCACTGTTTTTTTTTAAAAAAAACATGTTTTTACCTGTCACAGGTGTGGTGAGGAGGTTAGTGGGTTTTGGCCCCTCTGCTAGGCCGGAATCTCCTGGCAGTTACCTTTCTTCAGAACTTGGAACTTCCATACAAGGCCGCAGTTCCGAGAAACATTGCTAGATGGCGCCAAATAGGAGAGAACATGGAAATAGGAGAGAAGGCAGAGGCAGTGGATTGGCCTACTGGTTGGTGATGTCACAATGACTTCTCTCCTATTTGCATAAGTGGCTTGGAGGAGGCCTCTGGGCTTTTATATACCATATTTCTTCGATTCTAAGACACACTTTTGTCCCCATCTATAATATAGTTACATAAAAACATGCGCTTATTCGAATGCAACATTGTGTCAAAATTTTAAAGCAATCGGTGAAGAATTTTAGGAGATTTAAGATTAGGAACAAACGAACATTTACTTTTTTATTTATATTGATTTATTTATTACATTTATATACCGCCCCACAGCCGAAGGTCTCTGGGCGGTTCACAAAGGTTAAAACAGTAAACATTAAAAAGTATACAAAATTTAAAAACCATCAGAAACATAAAAACAACAGTAGTATCCATTTTAAAAAACAACAGTTCTGGAGTCCGTTAGAAAACAAACTTAGCGTTGTTAAATTCTGTTAAATGCCTGGGAGAAGAGAAAAGTCTTGACCTGGTACCTGAAAGATAACAGTGTTGGCGCCAGGTGAGCCTCATCAGAGAGATCCATCATTCCAGAGTTGGGGGGCCATCACCAAAAAGGCCCTCTCTCATGTTGCCATCCTCCTACTTCCCTCGGAGTAGGCACTTGGAGAAGGACCTTAGATGTTGAGTGCAGTGTACAGGTAGGTTCATGTCAGGAGAGGTATTCCATCAGGTATTGAGGTCCCAAGCCATTTAGGGCTTTATAGGTCAAAGATATTTATCTATTTATTTATTGCATTTATATACTGCCCCATAGCTGAAGCTCTCTGGGCGGTTTGCAAAAGTTAAAAACAGTAAATATTAAAACAAAAAACAAGCATAAAAACACAGTATGGACAAATTTGTGCAAATTCTGAGATCTTTGTGGGGGTGGGCATGAATATCATTTACTTTTTGGAGGGCAGGGCATTCTTTTACTTCCATTTGACCCAAACAATGCCATATCAACATTGTAATGCCAATGCCAGAGCAATGTAATGTTATCACATAGCATTGTTTCCTGGGAAAGGGGAATATTCTCCTGGCCATTTTCAAAGTATGCAGCAGCAGAGTGGGCTTGGTGCGAACGGAAAATAGTTTTTGAAAGGAAGAGGTGAAGAAATCCTCAGTCACCTCATTTAATTGCAACACCCACAACAATAGGGTGTTAAAACCCACCCAAATTGAAGAATACACACAACAATGTGGGGTGGTTGTATTTTAGTGGGTAATCATTTTACAGTACAATCCTGTGGGTGTTTAGATGGGAAACAAGTCCTACAACTTCCAGCTTGGCTACCTGGGGAACGCTGGGCATTGTAGCACATTTTTCTGTCTAAACATACATAGGATTGCACACTATTTTAAATGGTGTATGTTTTAATTTTGATTTAAGTCACCTTGAGTCTTTTCTGGAAAAAAGACATTTAAGAAATCTAATAAATGCCTAATGCATTTCTGTTTGGCACTGAGAAAGTTGTGCAGGAGAAAAGCTACAAGTGTCTAAAAAATATTAGAAATGCTTAAACATAAAAAATGGATAATGAAAAAGGATACAATTATATTTGAAATTGTTATCAATCTAGAGAAAGTTCTTCCCTTTTCAGTGTGTCTTATGAGTAGTCTCTGGATCTATGTTTGTGAATGTGATTTAGATACTAATGTTTAAAGCCCCCCCCCCCCGCAAAAAGCTAACAAGATGAATGATAGCATTATAAACATTTTCCAATGAAGCATTTTAACTAAAATACAAAAACTTTACATCTGAGCTTTAGCATCAATAATAATTAGAATCCACAATCATTAATTTCCTTCATTGGCTTTTCTAGTGTTAGGCATTTGATAACTGATAAAAAGGGAAAGGAGATGTAAAAATAGAACCTGCTGAAACGTTGAATGACTCCCCATTGAATGACGATGTGATCACTGTCACTAAGCATAAGCAGGGGAAGTTTTGATGGAGGAAAAACAAGCTCCCCAACAAGGACCCAGTGCAGGGTATTATTATTATTATTATTATTATTATTATTATTATTATTATTATTATTAATTTATTTATTTATATAGCACCATCAATGTACATGGTGCTGTACAGAGTAAAACAGTAAATAGCAAGACCCTGCCGCATAGGCTTACAATCTAATAAAATCATAGTAAAACAATAAGGAGGGCAAGAGAATGCCAACAGGTACAGGGTAGGGTAAGCAGGCACAGGGTAGGGTAAAACTAACAGTAGAAAGTAACAGTAGAAGTCTGCACAACATCAAGTTTTAAAAGCTTTAGGAAAAAGAAAAGTTTTTAGTTGAGCTTTAAAAGCTGCGGTTGAACTTGTAGTTCTCAAATGTTCTGGAAGAGCGTTCCAGGCGTAAGGGGCAGCAGACGAAAATGGACGAAGCTGAACAAGGGAAGTAGAGGCCCTTGGGCAGGCGAGAAGCATGGCATCAGAGGAGCGAAGAGCACGAGCGGGGCAATAGTGTGAGATGAGAGAGGAGAGATAGGAAGGAGCTAGACCGTGAAAAGCTTTGAAGGTCAACAGGAGAAGTTTATATTGGATTCTGAAGTGAATTGGAAGCCAATGAAGAGATTTCAGAAGCGGAGTAACATGGTCAGAGCGGCGAGCCAAGAAGATGATCTTTGCGGCAGAGTGGTGAACAGAAACCAACGGACTGATGTGAGAAGAAGGAAGGCCAGAGAGAAGAAGGTTGCAGTAGTCCAACCGTGAAATAACCAGTGCATGAACAAGCGTCTTGGCAGAAGAGACAGACAAAAATGATCGAATCCTGGCAATATTATACAGGAAAAATCGACAAGATTTAGCTACTGCCTCAATATGAGGAATAAAGGAGAGCGAGGAGTTGAATATAAAGCCAAGGCTACGAGCTTCCTTGACCGGAGTAAGCGTAACATCATTGACAGTAAGAGAGAATGAGAGATGAGGAGAAGGTTTAGGAGGAAAAACAAGACGAAGAGAGAGTGCTGTCTCCACTGACTTGTATGGGGGGGATTTTTGACCCCCCCCCACACACCAAATAAAGATTATGTGGGGGGGAGACATTTGAAGAAACAAGATGCTTAGGGTTGTGGACTTTCCCCCCATTCATGCCAGCTTAGACAGCTGACACAATACCCTAGAAGGTTCTGGACAGCCTGCATCACATTGGACCCTACGAAAGAGGTCCAAATACCTCTGAAGTAGCCTACTTTGATTCAGTATTAGGGTTAAATTCAGTACTATGAAGACACAGACACCAGTAAGTATCTGGTTGATTTCTCTCCGAGTTATATTGCCTATATGCTTGGTCTTATGTGGAATTTTGAGGCACATATGGACACCCCCACTGAGGTGAAACGTACAAGGAGTTCCAAGACCAGGGAGAACAAGATTTCTCTTGGTGATCCATACATCCTTCTTTCTTGTTATTTAGAAAATTGCCCACACATTTCCAGGAAAATGTTGCTACTTACAATGAAAAATACTTCAAACTTCTTGTCTGTGACAGTATGTCAGAATACATTTCAGTTAGTTTCATTTAACAAGTCTGTATAAAAGACTTACAACACTATACTGGCAGCTCAATTATCAAGCTTTTCTTCTCATCCACTTTTGAACCAAAATTTAATATGGTAGATTTCCATATTGATTTATGGAACTATGCACACAGAACTAGGTGCATAGTACTGAAGCCGCACAGGGTCGAATGAGGAAAATATAAGTCTTAAACATTAAGATTTAAAGAAAGCAGGAATTATACCAGACTGAACTACAAATTCCAAGAGTTGCCAATGAAATTTGAAGTGAACTTGGAGGTTCTTCTTCAAGCAAAGCATATGAGGAAGATATTTTAAGGGGTGTGCATGTGTTTTCTCAGCACTAGGTTATTTCCATATTTTGCCTAAAACAAATTTGAAAGTCATGTAGAAGTTCCCGCTCAGACAGAGTATTTGAAAAAATTTAAGGGAAACCAAAGTTTCTGTAAGATTATAAATAAACTTGTGTGTGTGTGTGTGTGTGTGTGTGTGTGTGTGTGTGTGAGAGAGAGAGAGAGAGAGAGAGAGAGAGTGTGCAGGGTGGGATACAAATGTTTTCATGAATAAATAAAATAAATACATGTGTGCATGTAGCTGGGCGGTGGCATCTTCACATGATTGGTTGTCACCAGATTTCATCTAAAATGAAATGTGGAAGGCTGTCCGCAGATGAAACAACTGAGGGACTAAAGGAAGGCCAACCATTTTGGTCAGACTCGTAACTTTTCTCAGATAATAGGAATTTCACACATGGATTTAGATTCTACAGCAATAATTTTGGCTTATTTATACATGGAAGTAATTAGGAGTTGCACACTAACGTTAGCTATTGCTTTACTGTTGTTTACAAAATGGAAAATATTGGCTAGATGCATTTTTCTGCAACAAAAGTTGTTCAGAAAGTTCTCTCTGTCATGTTGCATTTCTGTTTCTTATGCTTGTCACATATTTGCTGTCACGCTTCTCTTGTGCTGCTTCTTGTGCAATTCCATGTCAAATCACCATGGCACCATCGCCAAGCCAAGAGAGAGGGGAAAGTACATTTTTGCTTTGCTTCTTCAGCTCAGGTTGATTTCAGTTACCTGAACTAAATGTGAAAATTTAAGATTCGAACTGCTCATTTCCCAGAGGCCCAATCAACACTCGCCTTTTCCCCACAACATCTGGCTCACTCGTGGAGCAAATGATGCACTCACCAATATTGTGGTACTCCCACAATTCCTGCCTCTGTTTTTCAGGATTTTGTACACTTGAGCTATGTCAGCTGTATAGTTGATTGCATTGTTCCTGCAATAGGGATTTCAGTGTGGAGAAGCTGTGTAATGGGTTCACTCATTTCACTGGGAATGACTTGGACCTGAAGAACCAGTTGGGCAGCTTTCTTCCTCCACGTTCTTCTTTCACCTTGAGTGTGGGGAGTAGCTCTTGAGGGAGGAAATAGGGCTCTATCCTCAATTTGCTGGCTGCTATTGACCAAGTTGGATGGTCAGCCATTCCATTGATTTATATTTTTGGCAGGTCTGTGCTTGAGAGAAGATGGAAGTGCTCATACGTGGCCACAGCATGGTTTTCTGGGCCGCATGCAATTGCCAATTGGAGATCAGTGAGTTTGCCAGGATTGGCTAGTTGGGCAAATGTGGCCTGAGATGGAGCCATCTGCTTCCTAACCTCTTCCAGAGTGCAATGGCCAACCCCTATAGGCCTTGTTGGGCAACAATGTAGGACTAACAGCAAGATGCCGTTTTTGTAGGCCTTGGCCAACTTCAGTGTAATGCAGGTCCAATGGCTGGCTGCTTACATTAGCTCTAGGACAAAGAATACAGCCTTTAATTGTTCTGACCAACAGTGGCCACCATCTGTCCTGCCCACACCCTCAAGAATGCATATATTATAACCTGTACCTTTGCCTTTGATATATATATTCAATGAACAAAAAACCTACGGTTTATAAAACAACGTTAAGGCCCTACACTTTCCCACCAAGCACCAAAAAGCGGGGAAATTGGGAGTTAAGGCTCGCCAGCCTTAACGCCACATCCTCCCTAAGGAGGCAGAAAGTACCAGTGAAATTCTCATTCTGCCAAAGCAGATAAACCATGAGGACAGGATGGAGAATAGGATATGCAGAGGTGACTGTGGGGTTGTGGAAAACTGATGACGAACAACTTAGAGCCACCTACTTCTTTTTTTGTTTAGAGCAGCCCTTCCCCAACCTGGTGCCCTCCAAAGGTGTTGGACTACGACGATCGATCATTGCAAGTCAGTATGTCCCATGGTCAGGAATGCTGGGACAGCAGGATGGGGAACGTAGGGGGGCGCCTCCAGGCAAGCCCCCCCACCCCCACCCCGCTTACCTGCTCTGTCGTCGTTGGGCCCGGGCTTGAACTGAGCGCCCTGGTGCACCTGGAAGCAAGGCCACACTTGCAGCCTTGCTTCTGGGTGGACCCAGGGGCTCAATTCAAGCCTGGACCAGGCGACGACAGAGCAGGTAAGAACACCCCCCACACACACCTGGCCCCTTACCTGTACCTGCTGCCACCGCTGCACAAAGTGCAACAGCTCCAGCCAACACCCCTCCTGCCTGGCCCCTTACCTGGAGCTGCCACTGCACAAACTGTTGCGGTGGCAGCTCCAGGCAAGCCCCCCCGCACCCCACCACTTGCCTTCTCCGTCATGGCCTGACCCGTGCTTGAATCAAGCCCCTGAGTCCACCCAGAAGCAAGGCTGCAGGTGCAGACTTGCTTCCGGGTGGACCAGGGCACTCGATTCAAGCCGGGGCCCAGCAACAACGGAGCAGGTAAGTGGGGTGGGCTGGGGTGGGGGCTTGCCTGGAGCCGTTGCTGCAGTTTGCACAGCAGTGGCAGTGGGTCTAGGTAATGGCCCAGGCAGGAGGGGGTTGCTTACCTGCTCCGTCGTCCCCAGGCCCAGGCTTGAATTGAGCTTCCGGATGGACCAGGGTGCTCAGTTCAAGCCCGGGCCCAGTGACGATGGAACACGTAAGTGGGTTGGGGCTTACCTGGCAGCAGGGCCAGGCAAGAGGGGGTGGGGTTTCTTACCTGCTCCGTCGTTGCAGTCCAACACCTTTGGAGGACACCAGGTTGGGGAAGGGCTGCTCTAAACAAAAAAAGAAGTAGGTGGCTCTAAGTTGTTCGTCATCAGTTTTCCACAACCCCACAGTCACCTCTGCATATCCTATTCTCCATCCTGTCCTCATGGTTTATCTGCTTTGGCAGAATGAGAATTTCACTGGTACTTTCTGCCTCCTTAGGGAGGATGTGGCGTTAAGGCTGGCGAGCCTTAACTCCCAATTTCCCCGCTTTTTGGTGCTTGGTGGGAAAGTGTAGGGCCTTAACGTTGTTTTATAAACCGTAGGTTTTTTGTTCATTGAATTTCATGGCTTTTTGTAAAGGATAACGAGCCCTTCCCTCTTTTAAATGCAGTTACTGTAGTATAGCTCCTGCAGCTTTCACTGTTGTGATGAAAAGGAGATTTCACCAGGTTCTCCATATATACAAACGACACCTGCTGAAATTTATATTTATAAATATAACTGTAAAAAAATTATATTTTTTACTTAATTAACATTAAAGAATGCACCGTTGTGCATTCTTTAATGTTAATTAAGTAAAAAATATATTTTTCTCCTGCAGCTTTAACTGGTGTGATGAAGAGGGAACTTCACCAGGTTCCCCATATATACAAATGACACCTGCTGAAATTCCCTTTTCTATGCAACTGTTAAAGATACAGGAGCCCTGTGCTCCTTTTCATATGGTCACAGGGGCAGGGGGCTGGTGACTCCGATGTCAGTGGGGCTATGAATCCATGGGTACATAAATCCTACAATCCTATGCAAGGTTAGACATAAAATCCTACAATTCTATGCATATACCCACGGATTCATAGACCCACTGACATCGGAGTCACCAGCCCCCCCTTGTGACCATATGCAAAGGAGTACAGGGCTCCTGCATCTTTTACAGTTGCATAGAAGAGGGAATTTCAGCAGGTGTCACTTGTATGTATGCAGCACCTGGTTAAATTCCCTCTTCGTCACAACAGTTAAAGCTGCAGGAGCTATACTAGACTGACCAGATTTAAAAGAGGGCAGGGCTCCTGCAGCTTTCACTTTTGTGATGAATCCCAGGTGGATTCCTGCATTAAGAAGTGGGATGGACTAGATTGCCTCTCAGGGTCCCTTTTCAACTCTTCTATTCTAGGATTCTCTGAACATGGGCAGAGTGCATTGCCTGTGGCTGATGTGAGTCAAACATGCCACGATAACTGGAGGGAGGAAGTTTTCCCAACCTGCCAGCTAAATTCCTGCATTAAGAAGTGGGTTGGATTGGATGCCCTCGTAGGCCCCCTTTTCAACTCTGCTATTCTGGGATTTTCTGAACATGAGCAGAGTACATTGCCTCTGGCTGATGTGACTCAAACATGCCACGATAACTGGAGGGACAAAGTTTTCCAAAACTGCCAGCTAAATTCCTGCATTAAGAAGGGGGATGGATTCTTTAATGTTAATAAAGTAATAATTATAAATTTTAGTTTTAGATTCATGAGTGTATTAGTGGTAAGTTAGATAGAATACTAATGTATTAGTTAGTGTAAAAGCTGAGTTTGTTGCCGTTTTTGTCACGGACTTTTGCGTTCGGGTGTACTTACTGTATGCAGAAAGTGTTTTTAATAAACAACACCTCCCTCCAAAAAATCTCAACTTGCTTTTTCGCAAAACACAGATGTGACTTTATATACCCATCTATTTTATGGTCACATGTATGTTATATTTATATTTATATTTAATATGTGCCTTGGAGAGCTCCTTTGTAGTTCTGACTGGCTATAACGGAAACCTAGAGCGGATTCACCACCCCACTGACATCAGAGTCACAAGCCACTGCTGGATTTAGCATGTCTCGCTCCTGTAGTGACCATTCTCAAAGGAGTACAGGGTTCCTGTACCTTTAACAGTTGCATAGAAAAGGGGGTTGGACTGGATGGCCTCGTAGGCCCTTTCCAACTCTGCTATTCTATGATTCTATGATTGGGGTAGTTTATGCTCTCTCTCTCTCTCTCTCACTCTCACACACACACACTCAAACCCAAATATGTGGCAGTGTAGTGCAATGGTTAGAGTGTCAGGCAGGTTTTAGTCCCCACTTGATCATGAAGCTCACTGGCTAACTTTGGACCAATCACTGACTCTCAGCCTCACCTACCTCACTGGGTTGTTGTGGCTATTAAATGGACAAGAGGAGAACTATGTGCGCCACCTTGGGTTGCTTGCAAGAGGGAAAAAAGGTTTCTCCCATATACCTTTCCATGTGGCTAGGGTGATGACTTCAAAGGAGTACAGGGCTCTTCTATCTTTTACACTTGTATAGAAAAGGGAATTTCAGCAGGTCTCACTTGTATGCATGCAGCACCTGGTGAAATTCCCTCTACGTCACAACATTTAAAGCTGCAGGAACCCTGCCCTCTTGACCAGATACAAAAGAGGGAAGGCTCCTGTGACTTTAATTACTGTGATGAAGAGAGAATTTCACCAGGTGCTGCATACATACAAGTGACACCTGCTGAAATTCCCTTTTCTATGCAACTGTTAAAGATACAGGAAGCCTGTCCTCCTTTTCATATAGTCACCCTATGTATAGATTGTTCCAAAAGTGACGACAACTATTTTATACATCTGTGTTTCTGTCTAAACTTGCATAGGATTGTAGGTTTTTCTGTCTAAACATGCGTAGGACTGTAGGTTTTTCTGTCTAAACATGCATAGGATTGTAGTGTTTTCTGTCTAAACATGCATAGGATTGGAGGATTTTCTGTGTAAACATGAAAATGTTTAGACAGAAAACCCTGCAAACCTATGCATCTTTAGACAGAAAACCCTACAATCCTATGCATCTTTAGACAGAAAACCCTACAATCCTATGCATGTTTAGACAGAAAATCCAACAATCCTATGCAAGTTTAGACAGAAACACAGATGTATAAAATAGTTGTCGTCACTTTTGGAACAATCTATACATAGGGTGACCATATGAAAAGGAGGACAGGCTTCCTGTATCTTTAACAGTTGCATAGAAAAGGGAATTTCATCAGGTGTCACTTGTATGTATGCAGCACCTGGTGAAATTCTCTCTTCATCACAGCAATTAAAGTCACAGGAGCCTTCCTTCTTGACCAGATACAAAAGGCTCCTGTCTAAACATGCATAGGACTGTAGGTTTTTCTGTCTAAACATGCATAGGATGGTAGGGTTTTCTGTCTAAACATGCATAGGATTGGAGGATTTTCTGTGTAAACATGCATAGGATTGGAGGATTTTCTGTCTAAAGATGCATAGGATTGTAGGGTTTTCTGTCTAAACATGCATAGGGTTGTTGGATTTTCTGTCTAAACATGCATAGGATTGGAGGATTTTCTGTGTAAACATGCATAGGATTGTAGGGTTTTCTGTCTAAACATGCATAGGATTGGAGGATTTTCTGTGTAAACATGCATAGGATTGTAGGGTTTTCTGTCTAAACATGCATAGGGTTGTTGGATTTTCTGTGTAAACATGCATAGGATTGGAGGATTGAGAGCTTCTCTACATTAAGGAAAATGCCATTGTTTACCCGTCACTGCTGTGCTTCCTGTTTCTTTGGCACGATTAGTATGAGCTAGATTACACGGAGGAGGAGGGCGACAAGGCATGGAGGGTGCTGCTGCTGTTGAACTGAGGGAGTGCCTTCCTCCCTGGCATGTATGCAAAAGAGGGGGGTCTTGTTGTCTGTTTCATCACAGCCCCCAGGAAAGTCAGGACTTAGTTCTGAGTATAAGTAAGATTTTGCTGTAAGTTTACATAGGGTTACCATATGGAAAGGAGGAAAGGGCTCCTGTACCTTCACCAGTTGCATAGAAAAGGGAATTTCAGCAGGTGTCACTCATAGGCATGCAGCACCTGGTGAAATTCCCTCTGCATCACAACAGTTAAAGCTGCAGGAACCCTGCCCTCTTGACCAGATACAAAAGAGGGAAGGCTCCTGTGACTTTAATTGCTGTGATGAAGAGAGAATTTCACCAGGTGCTGCATACATACAAGTGACACCTGATGAAATTCCCTTTTCTATGCAACTGTTAAAGATACAGGAAGCCTGTCCTCCTTTTCATATGGTCACCCTATGTATAGATTTTTCCAAAAGTGCTTACAACTATTTTATACATCTGTGTTTCTGTCTAAACTTGCATAGGATTGTAGGTTTTTCTGTCTAAAGATGCATAGGATTGTAGGGTTTTCTGTGTAAACATGCATAGGGTTGTAGGGTTTTCTGTGTAAACATGCATAGGATTGTAGGATTTTCTGTCTAAACATCCATAGGATTGTAGGGTTTTCTGTCTAAACATGCATAGGGTTGTTGGATTTTCTGTCTAAACATGCATAGGGTTGTAGGATTTTCTGTGTAAACATGCATAGGGTTGTAGGGTTTTCTGTCTAAACATGCATAGGATTGTAGGGTTTTCTGGCTAAACATGCATAGGGTTGTAGGGGTTTCTGTCTAAACATGCATAGGACTGTAGGGGTTTCTGTCTAAACATGCATAGGATTGTAGGTTTTTCTGTCTAAAGATGCATAGGATTGTAGGGTTTTCTGTCTAAACATGCATAGGGTTGTTGGATTTTCTGTCTAAACAAGCATAGGATTGTAGGGTTTTCTGTGTAAACATGCATAGGATTGTAGGATTTTCTGTGTAAACATGCATAGGATTGGAGGATTTTCTGTGTAAACATCCATAGGATTGTAGGGTTTCTGTCTAAACATGCATAGGGTTGTTGGATTTTCTGTCTAAACATGCATAGGGTTGTAGGATTTTCTGTGTAAACATGCATAGGATTGTAGGGTTTTCTGTGTAAACATGCATAGGATTGTAGGGTTTTCTGTCTAAACATGCATAGGGTTGTTGGATTTTCTGTCTAAACATGCATAGGGTTGTAGGATTTTCTGTGTAAACATGCATAGGATTGTAGGGTTTTCTGTGTAAACATGCATAGGATTGTAGGGTTTTCTGTCTAAACATGCATAGGATTGTAGGGTTTTCTGTCTAAACATGCATAGGGTTGTAGGATTTTCTGTTTAAACATGCATAGGACTGTAGGGTTTTCTGTCTAAACATGCATAGGATTGTAGGTTTTTCTGTCTAAAGATGCATAGGGTTGTAGGGTTTTCTGTCTAAACATGCATAGGATTGTAGGGTTTTCTGTCTAAACATGCATAGGGTTGTAGGATTTTCTGTCTAAACATGCATAGGACTGTAGGGTTTTCTGTCTAAACATGCATAGGATTGTAGGGTTTTCTGTCTAAAGATGCATAGGATTGTAGGGTTTTCTGTGTAAACATGCATAGGATTGTAGGGTTTTCTGTCTAAACATGCATAGGGTTGTTGGATTTTCTGTGTAAACATGCATAGGATTGTAGGGTTTTCTGTCTAAACTCCCTCGCAGGGTTGTTATGGCTATTAAATGGACAAGAGGAGAACTATGTAAGCCACCTATGTAAACCACATACCAGCCTCTGATACAAAAGTCCTGTTGGGTGGGGCTGGGAGAATTTCACTAGGTGCTGTGTGCATACCTATGACACCTGCTGAAATTCCCTTTTCTATGCAACTGTTAAAGATACAGGAGCCCTGTGCGCCTTTCCATGTGGCTACGTTGACCCTATGGAAAGGAGGACAAGGCTCCTGTATCTTTAACAGTTGGATAGAAACGGGAATTTGTAAAGGATTTTGGGGTGGCCTGGACAATTAAGCCCCATTCACTTTCCAAAAAGCCTGCTCTTAGGAGATGGAAACTAGCAGGACTGGTTTGATATGGATCATACAAACATAAGAAGAACCATGCTGGATCAGACCAAGGGTCCATCTAGTCCTGCAATCTGTTCACACAGTGGCCAACCAGCTGTTGACCAGGGACCCACAAGCAGGACACATTGCAAATGCAAGCACCAACCCATGTTCCCCAGCAACTGGAGATAGCACACAACCATCAGGGCTAGTAGCCCTTGATAGCCTTTAAATCCCATTGTTAGTAGTCCATGGAAGTGATTGGTAGAGATTCAGACAAAATGTTGTCCTGTGGTGTATCATTATTTCAGGCAGGATATTTTTCAGTGCCTTCTGTTGTCTGCTGCCAATGTATGTACGTTAATTCAGGGCTGGCATAAATTGAATTCCCCCCTCTATTTAGGCTTTCTGATACTTTCTGTATTGCTGCAGGTCTCCAAGCTGCTGATCTATGGAGAAAATTAAAGTTCTCACTCTTCATGGACAATTTGACCTTCTTTTCCCAGAAGTTTTCTTTTTCTTTTTAGTTACTACATAAAATACAGGAAGGGAATTCTGACCTTTCTAATAAATTCCTAATGTTCTTTCCAATCTAGCTCTGAGATAAAATGCTGTAATGAAATGAAATAAATAAAATGCATTTTTTTAAAAAAATAAAAGCTCCACATGGCCATATTAAGGACTCCGGCTTTATTTATTAAAACATTTTTATCCTGCCCTATATCACAAGGATCTCAGGGCGGCGTACAGATAAAAGTATACATATAAAATAGAACAATAAACATACAATTCTAAAACAAATTAAACCATTAATACGTTAAAACCAATATGAAATTTTAAAAGAGTAAAATCCAATTAAAACGAAACAGTGGATTTAGCCATCAAAGGCTTTTTTAAAAAGCCATGCTTAACCTGGTGCCGAAATGAAGCCAGGGCTGGCACCAGTTGGGCCTCCAGGGGGAGGGAATTCCACAGCCGGGGTGCAACAACAGAGAAGGCCCTGTCCCATGTTCCACCATAGCATATATCTGGTGTTGGTAGGGCACCGAGAAAGGCTCCTCAGACATGCCTCGGCAGGCAGATATAGGCTTTAAATCTGAAACAACACGTAAGTACATAAGAAGAGCCCTGCTGGATCAGACCCTGGGTCCATCCTGTCCAAAGTACAGTTCACACAGGGGCCAGCCAGCTGACCATGGAGAAACCACAAGCAAGACATGAATGCAACAGCACTCACAACTTTCACACCTTTGTGAGAGGTGTGTGTAGAGACTATTGAAGTACTTTCTTCCTTATTCAGTTGCTTACTGTGAAGACTGAAGTATATAGGAATAAATAAAGGCTTTTCTATGCAACTGTTAAAGATACAGGAGCGCTGTCCTCCTTTCCATAGGGTCACTCTACAGGAGCGAGACATGCTGAATCCAGCAGCGGCTTGTGACTCCGATGTCAGTGGGGTGGTGAATCCGCTCTGGGTTTCAGCCAGAACTCTAAAGGAGCTTTTCAAAGTGCTGCACCTATTTTGGGGATGGGGTTCCACACCATGGAGAGCTCCTTTGGAATTCTGGCTGGCTATAACTGAAACTTGGCACGGATTCATAGCCCCACTGACATCAGAGTCACCAGCCCCACTGTGACCATATGAAAAGGAGGACAGGGCTCCTGTATCTTTATAGAAAAAGGAATTTCAGCAGGTGTCATTTGTATGCATGCAGCACCTGGTGAAATTCCCTCTTCATCCCAACAGTGAAAGCTGCAGGAGCTATACTAGAGTGATCATATACAAAAGAGGGCAGGGCTCCTGCAGCTTTCCTGTTGTGATGAAAAGGAAATTTCATCAGGTGCTGCATGCATACAAATGACACCTGCTGAAATTCCTTTTTCTATACAACTGTTAAAGATACAGGAGCCGTATCCTCCTTTTCATATGGTCACCCTAGCCATACGACGGTTCTGACCCACGGGGCACAATCAACAAGAACATTTTCTTGTGCACGCCCCATTGAATGAATGAAAGCTGCACAAGGGCACTCCCAGTGCTTTTGCACAGCTCCTCATATTCCTTTCAATGGGTCCTTTGCAGGACAATGTTCTGGTTAGTTGTGCCTCGTATTAATTAGCAGAAAGAAGAAGTCTACAATTTGGATGTTCTGCTTTGCGTACCAAAATGTCTTAGGCAGATCCTAGTTACTCTGAGCTTAGCCAGAGATCTCTTGAGTTAGATTTAAGTTGTTTCTCTTGGTTTTTACATGCATGCCAGGATGTCCAAAGTCATACAAATATAGCAACGTGGGCAGAAGGAAAACTGGTCCTGCAGTCTAGAGATTGTGATTGTGTGTGTGTGTGTGACATTCTCTGCACGATTGCTTTGAATCCCACACTGGCCAAGACCTGAGATGAATAGACAGTTACCCTTAATCAGGAGCAGTGGGAGTATTAAAAGCCAGCTGCCAAAATGTGTGGCTGTGGGTTTGCTGCAATAGATCCAGCTACCAACCAGAGAAAGGAAAAGAAAAATTTAAAAAATATGTTGAGGGGGCCTGAGAAAGGGGTACAAGATTGTGAGCAATGTGTGAGTAAACCAGGACCATTTTCTCCTTCTTCCAATGACACTGATTGGCAGTAGATTCAGAACAGACGAAGGGAAGTAATTCATCACACAATACATAATAAATTAACTTATAGAATTCATTACCACAAAATGGAGAGATTCCCTTTAGCTTAGATATTTGTTTCTAAAGTGTAGACAAATTAATGGGAGATAGGTCCAGCCAAGCAAGCCAAAGAGAGCATCCATGATTAGATGCAGTATACCTCATAGCTAGATGCTGAATGCAAACAGGACATGGCTGTTACATCACACACACTCAGGTCAGGGCTCCTGCGGCTTTCACTGTTGTGATGAAGAGGGAATTTCACCAGGGCTGTGATCAGTACTGGAAGCAGGCTTCTACCTGTAAATCCTCAGCTGGATAGAAGGGAAATTGCAGTGCAGTTTGGGACCGATGCACATGATGGTTCCTCCTCCAATCCAAATATCCTGCACAGAATTGAACTGTGCTTTGCAGGCATAAGATTTTGCATTGGAGCTTACTCTATAGTAAGCCACCTTGAGGCCCAGGGGATGGCCTTGTTTGCTCCCAGTCGGCATGGATGGCCCCCGCCCCCACCCTCCCTCTTCTCTAATGTAGGGTGACCATATTTTAGAAACCAGTTGGATTGGATAGGAGGAGAACATTCTAGAGTAGAGAGATAGAGCTGGGTGTCATCTTGTGTGTAGATGTGAATAAAAAAATGGAATTTTATGAGGTCCCAACAAAGAGAAAGCAAAGGAATAGCTCTCCATAATCCAAGAGCACTGAAAATGACATTCTTTGGCCAAAGGGGTGAAAGAGTGTAACCAGAGCTGACTTAACGTTATTTAAAAGTTCAATATATTAGGAAATATATGTTTAAAACCCAAGTAGGAAAACATTGACTACACTTTTATAAAAACACACATAGAATAGTAGAGTTGGAAGGTGCCTATAAGGCCTTCAAGTCCAAACCCCTGCTCAATGCCACACAGTAAATATTTAGATGAAAAACACACACGTGCTACACAGTAAATAATTGACAGAGAAGTGTAAATGCAAAAGAACATCACATGCAGGTAGGAAATGGAGAAAATGTTTTAAAATAGAAAAGGATGTTGAAGTCTGAGCCTCAACAGTAAATAAAATAAAATGGTGAGGAAAAACTGAACCCAGCTGCTCAGGAGCAGAGCATCTAGTCCCAAAAGGCTAGCTCACAAAAGATGGGCCAGCAGCAGCCTTAAAAACTGAAAGAGGGGCATGATCCAAGTAATAAATCCCTTTTTCTTAAAACAACAACAACAACAACAACAACCCAGACAAACATACAAACTATGGCTACAACCAGGAAACAACTGTTAACAAAAACTGGATATATGTAAAAAGGGGAATTATAAAACAAAAGCAGAGTCCTTTCCCTAGGGTGCTATCACTATTTTGTAATCCATTGATACCCCTAAATTTTCCTGATTTGCAAAAGGAGTTTTCTAGTTTTAGGCACCTAATGTTACAGAGACCCATGGAGCAGCCAGGTGCAGGGAGTAAAAACACTGTAACTCCCCCCACTTTCTGGTCCATTTTCCTACAATATCAGAGATTTCTTACCCTTTTTGCTGGACCACAGACTAAAGGAAACAAATATTCTCTGCCCTCAACTGAAAGCAAATCAAGCTGGAAAATGGGGATGCTGGACACCCAGGCAGAAATATGCCTGGGGAGCAAGCCAAATCAAGCCTCCTGTTGCACATGCTGCAGCTAGTAAAATGGAGAAACCGGAAGCCTGAGAGGATCGAAAACATGCCCAGGCAAGCCCAGCTGAAAACAAACAAACCTCCCCATGTTTTGCTTGATGCGGCTTGGAAAAGGGGGGGGGGGCTGGATGTCCGAGCAGTCAGAAACAAGCCCAGGAACAAAGAGGGGGGCTGCTCTGAAGGCCAGGACAGCCAAATTGCCACCAGTATGACACGGCCTGAAAAAGAGAGGGGGAATTAATGGCCCAGGCAGGAACAAGGCAAGGTAAGACATTTTAAACACCCCCCCTCTTCAATCTTACCTCTTTCGACCTCTTCTTTCCCCACAGCTTCTCCTCGCCCGGTGACCTGTTCCCCTCCTCTCCTTCTCGGGTCTTCTCTCCCTTCCTTGCAGCCTCTCCTCGCCCGGTGACCTGTTCCCCTCCTCTCCTTCTCGGGTCTTCTCTCCCTTCCTTGCAGCCTCTCCTCGCCCGGTGACCTGTTCCCCTCCTCTCCTTCTCCGGTCTTCTCTTCCTTCCTTGAAGCCTCTCCTCGCCCGGTGACCTGTTCCCCGCCTTTCCTTTTCTTGTCTTCTCTTCCTTCTCTGAAGCCCCATAGAGGAAGGGAGGGGGTGGAGACGCTTCCAGGAAGTCCCAGAACACGTCCCCCAGCCCCCTCCCTCAGCGTCAATGGGGCCTTGTACATGCCCTGCACAATCGCGCAAGCCAAGTACAAGGCCCCATGGAGGCAGGGAGGGGGAGGGCCGCTTGGAGGAAGCCTGGGCCCAGCTGATTAAAGGCCGGGTCCCAGGGACTGGAGAGGGCCGCGCGGGCGGGGGGAGGGGGCCCTAGCCGGGGGTGGGGGGGGGAGAGGAGGTTCTTACCTCCTTCCTAGTTCCAGGCTTGGTGGTAAATGGGTCCTCACCATAACAGGAAGTGTCGAAAAGGGCTATTGCGACACTTCCTATTACTGTAAGGACTCCATTTCCCGCCCTGCCTGGAACGAGGAAGGAGGTAAGCACGTCCTCTCCTCTCCTTCTCCTCCCCCCTCCGCCCAAGTAGGCTGTGTGTGTGTGTGTGTTTGTTTGATTCCTTAGCCTGCTGCTGCTGCTGCGGCAGCAGCGGAGACCAGGAATCACACACACACACACACACACCACCGGCGCAGCGCTTCCCTCGCCTAGTCGCACCCCCACCCCAGTGATGCGGGCCCCCCCTCTCCTCCCCCCCCCCCCGCCCAAGTCAGCTGCAGACCCGGGTTTCAACTGAGCGCCCGGCTTGCTTTCGGGTGGAGCCGGGCGCTCAATTGAAACCCGGGACTGCAGCCTACGGAGAAAGTGAAACGGGGGTGGGGGTGGGGGGCGACTTCCCCCCCCATTTCCCCCCCCCCCCGCTACGCCTGGGCCCGCTGCTGCACGAATGCAGCAGCGGCTCCAGGCAAGCTCCCTCACCCCACTTACCTGACCGGTTGGGGATGAGTGCCGGCTGCGCTCTCCCTGCTTCTCCGTTTCCCTCTGGGGATTCTGAAGCTCACGCGCATGCGTGAGCTTATCAGATTCCCCATTGAGAAACATGGGATTTTAAAAAATTAATTAAAAATTGATGCAACAGTCTTTTAAAAAAAGAAAGGCCATTCCATCAATCGGATGGATAGGGGAATTTAATTCTGATTATGGATTCCTCCGGGAGGCTTCCCCTTTTGCTCTACAACTGCGCAAAAAAAAAGTCGCCACCCCCGGAGGAAACAAAGCAGATTGCGACAGACATGCTTTTCCCTGTTTTTTCAACTTTAAACTCCCACCCAGACCTCAATATTTCAGGAATCTCCCTGAAACGCGCAGGGAATGTAAAGCCAGCATTTCTTTCTTTGAGTACCGCGTTTCAGAAAGATTTCTGAAATATTTTTCATTTTAGACTGCGAGGTTTACCACCCCAGTACCAATTGCAAATAACATTGTAGAATCTTCAGATTACTGACGGGCCTTAACATACAGCAGCCACTCCCGTGGCTGCTGTAATCAAAGTATATATATACATTATTATATATATTAGTATATATATATCAAAATATTTGATATATATATATACTTTTTTGTTGTTATAAAATTCATACCTGGCAATATGGAAACAATGGATGTTTGCCGACTGACATGAAGATCGCTTTAAATGAAATATAGCCTTATGTATTGTGTTTATTTTACTAGATGTATGTGTGGTGTAGTAGTTCGTATAGTTTGTAGTGTTTCTTTTTTGTTTGTTTTTTGTACCTTCCTTATGTGTCTGTTTTTTGTGGGAAATAAATAAAAGTATTAATTGAAAAGAAAAGAAAAAAAGAATGCATATATTATGACATTGATGTTTTCTCCCACAATGATGCATTGTCAACCCTGACTGTAGCTGCTTGGGAAAATTTCTTAGTTGTGTTTAGAGCACTATTTCTGGTCTCAGGGCAAGGTCAGCACACCCTCCTGACTTTGTCAATATCCCCTCAAAGCTTATAGTGTCCACCGCAGATCTCCTTTTGTGAAATAGTATATGGTGGCCCTAGTTAACCCAATGATAAGTGTCTACCCTCTTTATTTGGGGTGTGGGACCAGTGAAGAAGCAAGCCATCATCAAGTATTGCTCTGAGGCTATGCAGAGTACCAGAAAGTAGAATTAACTGACAGTTGCTCATCCTGCATCATCAGGTGTTAGCTCCACAAATAGGTTTATGTCAGATCAGTACAAACAACCATAGTGTCAGCATTCATTCAGGGGAGCAGTAATGAACCGTGGAGGAGCACAAATCCTAAGGCTATCACGGCCTCTTGTTAGCAGAAGGATAAAATCCTAGGGGAGGAAAGCTCAGTGCTGCAGGCTGACTGCATATTTGAAAAGAACACTGAAAGCTGCAGTAAAAATGTGTTTCTAATGACCTGGGAGCTTTATCCCCCCCCCCCCTGCCAGCCATAAGGCCTAGCTTTACTGAGGTGAAAACCCTGTGTCTTGGCTGTACCACTCCATGGTGCAAGCAAAATTGAATGCTTCTCCATGCCAAAACAAAAATTGTTTTGCTTTTAGATCCCTGCACACAAAAACTAGCAAGGCAGGGAGAAGCCTAGGCTAAACCCCTTAGCCCTGACATACAGATTTCTATGTGGAAGGATGTGGAGGCAGGAGGACCATTCAAATTAGGATGGCCACTAGGGATGTGCTCCGCTTCTCCTTGGACCAGAGAAGCAGGAGCGGATTGGGGGGCTTCACCACCCCTTAAGGCGGAGGCGAAGAGGATTGGGGGAGCCGCGGAGTGTTGCGGAGCAGATTGAGGTGAAGGCAGATCCTTCACCTCGATCCGGAACTCCGCAAAAAAGTTAAGTGGAGTTTACTTGGCCCTGCCGCTGTTGCTGCCGCCCATGCGGCAACGGCGGCAGAGCCAGGTAAGGGGGAGGGGGTCTTACCTGTGTCCGTCCGCGGTCCCGCGGCTGCTCAGTTGAGCCCGAGGACTCAACCAGAAAGTGTAGGCCGCAATTGGGGCCTACAGTTCCTGGTTGAGCTGCGGGCTCTAGTGAAGCTGGGATGGGCCGCGACAGACACAGGTAAGGGGGAGGAGGGAGGGGGGCCTTACCTGACGCCACTCCCCGCCACTGCGGAGCTCCGATTTGGAGCCGGAGCTCTGCAGCGGAGCAGAGTGGCCCCCAGGCGAATCGAGGCAGGGTGGAGCAGGCCCGATCCGCAATTTGTGGATTGGCCGCGAAGAGGATTGGGGGGTCCGTGCACACCCCTAATGGCCACTTATACATTGCCAAAAAAAGATAGCAAAAGAGGTCACCAATCTGCATAGCACTTGCGTATGTGAATTTACATGTACAGTTACAAATTTAGAAATAATAATGTACAGATTCAATACATTTCGCCACAGTGGAGAAGACTGACTTGGGCCACCGCTAGACCTAAGGTTTATCCTGGGATCATCCAGGGTTCACCCCTGCCTGAGCACTGGATCCCCTGTGTGTCACCTAGATGAACAGGTTTGACCCCTGGACAATCCAGGGATAAACCTTAGGTCTAGCTATGGCCTTGGTGTCGTGTGTGCCTGCTCAGTCTGCTGTCCAGGCAGTTACTGTGGGTGGGTGACTTCAAGGCCCCTGCTGCCATCCCTCCTGATGGTTCTTTGACTTTAAGCCAGTCTTGGACTGGACAGCTTTTCAAATGCATCAGAGGAATCTTCCACAGAATCAAATTTAATGTTACCCCAACATTAAAATCACTCCACTGGCTGCCAATTAGTTTCTGGGCAAAGTACAAAGTGTTGGTCATTACCTTTAAAGCCCTGAATGGTTTGGGTCCAGGTTACCTGCAGGATCACCTTCTCCCATATAGTCCGCCCCGCACACTCAGGTCCTCTGGGGTGAACTTACTTCAGTCAGCTAAAACTAGGCTGACATCAGTTTCCCAGAGGACCTTTTCTTCTGTCGCCCCCAGATTGTGGAATGGCCTGCTGGAGGAGATTCGTAAAATTAACTCTCTGTGTGATTTTAAGGCAGCTTTAAAGACTAGCCTTTTCCGGCAAGCCTATCCAGATCAATGTGAAATCAAGAATTTTTAAGATGTATTGATTCCTGTTCTAATGTTGTTCCCCGCCTCGATCCAAAGGGAGAGGCAGGTAAGAAATAAAATTATTATTATTATTATTATTATTATTATTATTATTATTATTATTATTATTATATGCATTTGGATTTCTATGAATCCCATCCATGGATTCCTCAGTGCACGAGCTTTTCCCAAGTCTCACAGACTCCTCAGACTTGCATGCTGGTTTTGTTTTTGTTTTTGTTTACTTTCTGGAATTTTATGCAAATATAGTCATGGAGAAATACCTACAATAAAAACTGTTGAAAATGTGCATTTCCCCCATAGGCTGAAGCAGGAAAATGCACATTTTGGTGGTGGTGGTGGGATTTGCACATTTGTGCAAATTTGAGAATTTGGCAAAATCCAATGACATCCATAGGTGGACCATGGGACGAAAGGCAGTTGGCAATCTGCAAAATGAAGATGGAATGGATTTTACAAAATCCACACAGCCCCACTTCAAATTCATGCCTTCAGATAGAAGACTGTCTTCTGCTAACTCTCCAAAATAAAGGACTGTCCTCAGTAAGGTAGGATCCCTGGCCACCCTAATTCAAATACGTGAGTATCAAATACAGGTCCTTCTCCATGAGCCCCTGCCAAAGGAAGTGAGGCAGGTGGCTACTAGGAAGAGGGCTTTCTCTGCTGTGGCACCTCGGCTGTGGAACAAGCTCCCCAGAGAGGTTCAGCTGGTGCCTACACTGTATTCCTTCCGTCACCAGCTGAAGACCTTTTTATTTTCTCAGTATTTTAACACCTATTAACTTAAATTTTAAACTCTGCTGTTTTAATTCCATATTTTAACCTACATCAATTTTTTTGCTGTGCAGTTTTATCCTGGTTGTGCTTTTTATATTGTATTTTGTATATGTGCTTTTAGATTGTTGGTTGTTTTTATGCTCTCCATGATTTTAATTTTTGTGAACCGCCCAGACAGCGTCGGCTATTGGGCGGTATAAAAATGTAATAAATAAATAAATATGTATCTACCTGCAGTCTGAAGTGGTAGAGCCCAGTCACCGGTTTACTACCTTAGTGAGAAATATGCCTAAATCAACGTTTTGTAAACTTTATGAAGGGACGAGAAAAAAATGACTTGTATATCTGTGGATTCAACCAATAGTGTAGAAAATGTTGAGAGAGAAATTAGAGATTTGGATTTGACAGTGATAAAGAAAAATAATAATAATTGACAACATTGTTATATATTTTTGCTGAGGAGAATATTGGAAGAACATTTTATTTGGTGTTTTGTTTATTTGTTTGATTTTGTTTTGTCTCATTTTTGTGGGTGTGTCTGTATATGTATTATATTTTGTTGTTTAGTGTTTTTTATTTACTGGTGTTTGGAAATAATAAAAAGATTAAAACTAAAAAAGAAAGAAAGAAAAGAAATATACTTAAATCAATCCTGGTTCGCACAGACTAGGGTCAGTACTAGCATTTGTGTGTTGGGGGAGCAGAACATGAATAATTCCCAATCGATGGCACAATGACAATACTTGTGACCTTTCCACAAGAATGCCCCAATCATGCAAAATTCTGATGCATGCAATGCTTCCATGTAAAGCAGCGGTTCTCAACCTGTGGGTCGGGACCCCTTTGGGGGTCGAATGACCCTTTCACAGGGGTCGCCGAAGACCATCAGAAAACACATATTTCCGATGGTCTTAGGAAACTGTATTGACTGAACTATGTCATGTATCATCTTTTGTATTATTAAAGCTATTGTTATGTATTATTTTCATTAGCAAACCATCCCATGACAATGGATCGTGTAGAGAAGAATGAAAATAATTTTATGGTTGGGGGTCACCACAACATGAGGAACTGTATTAAAGAGTCGCGGCATTAGGAAGGTTGAGAACCACTGATGTAAAGGAAGCTGAGAGGAATAAGACGGTGTGAACTGGGCAGCCGCACATTGGTGATTCACAAATACCATAGTCAGTGTGATGGAGAGGACACTCTTCCATGTCATTCCTTCATCACCTGAGTACTGGAGCCAGTACAAGCAAGTTAAAACTGGCTTACTGTAGTCATAATAGTTGCAAACACATCCTCAGAATCATTGGTACACTGGCTAACTCTGATTTCACATAAAATAGACTTTACCGATACCTAATGTTATCCATCAGCTTCAGATTTGGAAAATGAGTTTGGAAAATGATCATCACTGTTAAAGTTGGTTTTTTAAAAATCTTTAGTAATGACTATGTGGATGATTCCTTACATTTATTCCAAGGAATATAATGAGCAATTATATCACCCATGAAATATTATTACTTAACAGCTGGCTCTTTCAAAAATATAAGTGTATGAACCATGAGAGGTACTAGAAAGGACCATCTGTAGGTATTTCTAGTTACACTACATTAAAATGCAGTATGAAAATGTAGTCCATCTCACCAAGTTAATCTGTCAAAATACACATTATAGATGGAAATTTAAGGGGAAAGTCTAAAAAATAATAATTAATAGCAACAACAGCAATAATGCCTAATAAATAAGTAGATATTTCACAGCTGCCTTTGCCTAGATTTTCAGTGCAGCAGTAATGGCCGTTTTATTCTATCCAAACACCTCTAGGGCATGTTATCAAATGACTTGTGGGAAGGGCACATGTCTCACTACCCCACGCAGTCCCCCCTCCCACTTCCAAACAATGTAATGGCTTGCATGGGAGGACTCTGCAAGGTTAAGTCAGAGGTAGGGGAGGGGGAGTGGCCTTCACCTTGGATTTTGCCTCTTCATGATTTTTCTTCCATGAAAGCTAATGGATGAGGCTGGCAATTCTTCATGAGCTTGGATTTCAGTTAGGGCAGGAGGAGAATTTAGGTGCTTTGAATTAGGGTTGATTTGCCTTGGAGGCCATTTCAGAGCCACTGAAACAGTCCTGGAGGGCTTCCACACACAGTCTTCGTGGCGCCCCAAAAGCGCTTCAGGGCGCCCTGAAACTCCTAGTGTAGCTACCTGGTCAGAAGAGATGGAGGAAGAGGCGGCGGCGGCGGCAGCGGCGAAAAGTTCCCAGGGCTCGGCGGCTTCCTTGCCGCCGAGCCCAACTCCCCGCCGGCCTCCTGCTGCCGGCGAAAGAGCCACCCGGGTTGGAGAGCTCAGCGGAAGAAGGTGGGCTCTTCCGCTGAGCTCTCCACCCCGGGTGGCTCTTTCGCCAGTAGCAGGAGGAGGCCAGTGGGGAGTTGGGCTCGGCGGCAAGGAAGCCGCCGAGCCCTGGGAACTTTTCGCCGCCGCCGCCACCTCTTCCTCCATCTCTTCTGACCAGGTAGCTACACTAGGATTTTCGGGGCGCCCTGAAACGCTTTCGGGGCACCCCGAAGACTGTATGTGGAAGCCCTCATGGTTAAACTTGGGGTGCTTTGGTGGGGAGGGGTTGCCCAACTCTCTTTGGCACCAAAGCCAAGGCGAGATTCCCCCCCCCCAAAGTGGGTCAGGCTTGCAGGTTCCTAGTTACCAGCTGCATGGTTGGCACCCAGCAAAGCTGGGAGCAAGGATGACCAGTAGTCCATTGGACTCCTGACTCCCCCTTGCTTCTCCTTCTGCCCCCACACCACCCTCTCATCACCTCCATGATCCCCCAACCCAGAGCCACTGCCACTGGAACTTGCCTGCAAATGTGTCCTCCTCCTAAGACCCAGGCCACGATTTTAAGTAATCGCAGTGGCTCTTCAGTTTTAGTATATCTATATCAACAAATTATGGTGGACATAAAGGGGAAATAGCTCTTTATGTCTACTGTAGTTTGTAGCCATAGATATACTAAAAGTAAAAAGCCCCCATGATTATTTTAAATTGCGGCTTGGCTCTCAGGAGGAGGATGTGTTTGCAGGTAAGTCCCAGCAGTGCCAGCAGCAGTGGGAGGCCAGGGAGGGAGGGGAGGGAGGCCAGGGAGGGAGGGGAGGGAGAAGGAAGTGAGTCTGGTGGGTCCAATGGACTCACCTGGGCTCACGGCCAGCCTTGCGCCAGCTTTCCCATGTGGATGGGTGGTTAAGGGGGAACAGCCCTGCACCTCCCTGAATCAGCCAGAGGTGCCCCGAGGCTTTGGTGCTGCTCTGGATTCAGGCCAAGGAGGGCCAAATCAGCCCACCTCACCTGAGATCCAGGTATTTGGCTTGAGGCAGTGCACAGCCCTACTTTGAATATTCACCTCTCCTTTGACCACACCACTATGGTCAAGTTCACACTTTTATTCTGTATAAAATCAAGATCATTTGCCTTACTGCAACCACATTTGGAACAGGGAAATTTGTTGACATGCTGTACATTCTGGCAAACGTTCGTGCAAATCAAACACAAAGTGATGGAGATAGAGCATCTTAACATTGATGATTTAAAGACAGAATGTTGGGGGTTTGTGAACATTTCATTCTGGGCCAAAATCATAGTTTTCCTTTCACTTTATTCTCATTTAAACCATGTTTCAAGTGTGTTGTAACAGTGCCTTTCCATTGGTTGGAAAAAGATTCCAATGTATAGTTTTTAAGTTATGAAACTTGGAAGTCATTATTTTAAAGTCTTATACATACCGATTTTATTCCAATTGTGAGGCATGAAGTCACACCACAGTGGTCTGAAGATCTGGCAAACACACACGACAACCACCACAAAACCCTCAGTGACTGTGTCTCATATTTTTTAAAAATGTATATATCTGTAACAAGAACAGAAGTGGAGGAAAAACTGCTGTGGGTGTGAAGTCGGGGGTTGCAGAAATTCAGCAAGTCTGAATACAGGAAGTGATTGGAGAAGCTGCTAGACCTGTTTAATTTCTTCCTGGACACTCTCGTCCTCAATCCAATGTCAAGGTGCAAAGCAAAGGGAAAGTGTGAGTGCATGGAGCCTAATTTGAAAGTGAGCATAATAGGTCAGACTGGACAAAGTCTTCACTGCTTAAGGTATGTTGGCCTTAACCGTCAGCTCCCCTGCTTTTTGGAGTAGGAGTAGCAATTGTGAATTAACTCTTGAAAGATTTTGGAAGCTATATTGGAGGAGGCAAATGTAACAATAGCATGAGCATTGTTGTAATTGTAGAAAACATATTCTACTTTTTGGATAGCAGCAGCATGCAATTGCAGGTGGGTGATGGGGGACAGGACTTGTATAGGATGTTCTTTCCGCTCCGATGATATCAAGACTCCTTTTATCTTCGGATAGTTTGAAATGACTATACTTTGACTTTGTAATTGGAGCTGCCAGTTGTTTAGTGTACAAAGTATTGGCATTTGGGCAGAGTTCGAAACTGCCAAGATTGAAGGAAGAGGCTTACTTGGTAGGTGCTGTGGTGACCATGGGTTGAGAGGGGCATCTTCGATTATATCACATGTAGCCTGCCCTTGGAAACCAGGGTTCTGTGATGACTGAGATCCATTAATAGGGGCTCTGTTAATCTGTACTTCATGCTCTCATCATCTTTCAGCTTCTTGTCTTTATCCATTGTTTCCAGTATCTTAAACAGTCTGGCAAAGTTTAGTTTAGATGCTGCCCTCCTCTTGCCTACATGTTTTTTTGGGTTTTTTTGCTACTTGAGGTTTAGCTTTGGCGATTTTACCTTTAAGATTCTGTTTATATTTCGCAGAATTATCTATGTATTTGGAGTTGCAAATAAAGATGATGATAATGATGATGATGAATTAACTCTCATCTTAAAGAATCAAAAGTGGTTATTATTATTATTATTATTATTATTATTATTATTATTATTATTATTAAATATGTATAAATAAATATGTGAATCAGGTTACCATGAATACTATAGAACACAGGCCAGGACAATAACCAGAAATTATAAATTGTGGTGAGTGTGCCTATCAAAGTAAAGAATCATTGAAGAAGCGCCAGAAATGAAATATGTTTAAAATTCTTCACTTGTAACCCTTTCTAAATTAGTGGTGGGGAACATGTTGCTCCACAGATGTTGTTGGACTGCAACTGTCATCCGTCCTAACCCACACAGCCAATGAGGGGATTTGAAGGCTAACAACACCTGGAGAGCCAGATGTTCTCTATCCCTATTCTAAATAATTGGGTAGAATGCTGCCTGCATATTTCCCCTTACATCTGCACATCTTTGTTTTAATTGTTATTTAAAGGAAGCTCAGCATTCAAGGAGGCTCCTACAAATCCCCTGCAGTTCCAGCTCTGACATGGGAAGTTGGCATAGATTACTTTCGAGGTACCTCCAACTCTTTGATTCTGCAGTTGTAGGGCAGTCATTGCTTCAGTCATTATAATTCATTCTAGGATTTGTCCAAGATCATTCATATCTATAGCTATAACCTATATGATGTACACTTTATAATATTCTTTTACTGACTTCATTGAACATTTATGCTCAGTCACTTCCTGCACCATTATTAATGCAATGCCACAAATTTAACATGCTCCCACCAGTTCTATTATTCTTGAGTTTCTCCTTGGAGATTAAATTGTAGCTTTTCCCTATTCCTGCCAAGGTTCTTTCACTCTCACTTTCCATTTACACTACAAAAAAAGTGCCCCAGAGATTTCCTTAGGTTGACTTGAAGAGCACATATAAGCATGAAAATGACTCATGACTAAAAAGCACATTTTAAAAATCTGACAGAACAGAGCAGCACAGTTCTGGGGTCACTGCACTTGTGCAGTACTGTGAGCCGATGCTTCCCACGCCCCAAGAAAAAAGAGCTTGAATTATTTACGAAGCCGTGCATACCATTTCATGGAACAAGGAGCTTTGTGCTAGAAGCAAAAGAGCTATTACAGACTACAAAGGAGAACTCCGAGGTCCATGTTCTTCAATAGGTGACCTGGGGATTTCATGAAGAGCCTCTACAATTGACATGAGTTGCCACTTATTCATAATCTGCATGGGTTTGTTATTCCATGCTTACATTTCTCCTCAGCTTGACCATCCTTACAGGGCTTTAGAATTCTAGCATATCTGTTAATCAGAAGCTAGAGGAGATGATGAAAGGGACATTCAAAGCTTCCTGACATTTTATGACTTAATGCATTCCCTTGTTTAATAACAAAACTTGCTCCTTGTGTAAGGCTTGCTGCCCAGTAAATGCACCAACTGGTATTAGTGCATGAATAACATTCATTAAGCTGTAGCTGAAATGCAGTTGGATTTCTGCCAGAGTTAGATTTGTTTTCAAGGAGTACCAATTGATAACTCTTCAGAGCTGACAGCTCTATTGTAGCACAATGAGGAATAAGTGATATTAACCTCATGTAGCCTCAGAATATATTTTTTTACTTTTTTATTTTTACGCAGACATCACACATAATACATATGAACAAAGGTATACATAAAACAACTACACTTACAATAAAAACATTTAAGGGTAAGGTTAAAGTATATTTTTTGCCCCCCTTCCTAAAAAAGCTAACTATTTTTTTAATTACCATTTATATGTCAATCAAATTCAGTTCTTTCTTATGACTTATCGGAATCTCATACACTGGATTCACAGAATCGTACTTCATTTCTCTCTAATTCTTTAATTACAACTAAAACTTCAATAACATTTATTTCTTCTCTTTCCCCCCTCCTCTTTTCCTCATCATAATACTAAAATCCACAAACAAATACATCATTTTTCTCTGTGTCTTTCAGATGTTCTATCAAAGGTTTCCGTTCCAGCATAAACATAGTTGTTGACCTTTCTCTCGTTATCACTGTGAGTTTTGCCACCGAGCTCCAACATCTTCAACATCCATTCATCCATTGTTGGTATTGCTTCACTCTTCCAGTTTTATGTGCATAACAATCTTGCTGCCACTATCATATACAAAAATAAAGTTCCCCCTTCTCTTTTAGTTGTTTACACGTTAGTCCAAGTAAGAAAGCTTCCAGTTAGATTTCCATATTTGTCTTTAATATTTTTTTTAATTAAGGAGTGTATTTCAATCCAAAACGTTTTGGCTTTTTTACAAGCCCACCAAAGATGATAAAAAGTTTCTTCTTTTTTACATTTCCAACAATTACTTGAGGCACCTTTATATATTTTAGCTATTTTTACAGGTGACATATACCATCTGTACATCATCTTATAAAAATTCTCTTTAAGTCTTGCACATAATGTAAATTTTAAACGCTTTCCCCACATACTTTCCCACTCTTCCATTAAGATGCTATGTCCAAAATTTTGTGCCCATTTTATCATACAATCTTTTACTTGTTCATCTTCCATCTCATATCTTAACAAGTTTACTCATCTTTGCAGTAACATGTTCATCATTTGTACATAATGCCATTTCGAATTCAGATTTTGTTTGTTCAAATCCATGATTCTTCTCATCTATTTTAAACCTTTCCATAATTTGTGCATAAGAAAACCATTGACATGTATAACCTTCTTTCAACAATTCTTCCCTTGTTTTTAATTTATATTCACCTTGTGACAATTCTAGTACATCATTATATGTCAACAATTTGTGCATACTTGTAAAATCCCTTCTATGAAGAACGACTTGCATCGATACCCATAGCGGTGTTTTCTGGCAAAACCTTAATTTGTATTTATTCCATATTCTTAACATAGCACTGTAGCCTCAATGATTTTGTACCATCAAGGAAGCATTCTCAGTGTGTCCCTTTGCTCTCACCCATATAAATAACTGGCCACCATACACCCCTGGAGTGGGGTTGGGAGGATAGTGTTACACCTGGTGGTGACTGCGACATTACACCAATACTAGGCCTGCCACATAAACCCTTCTCAGGCCAAGCACCACCACTTGAGAACCTGAGGGAAGTTAAATAAAACCTTTCCCCTAGCTATGAGGGAAATAGTTTATATACAGGATCTGTTTTTAAATGTACTATGGGTATATTCTGGTGAGGGTGTTTGATAACTGTGAGGCAGGTAAATAATGTAAGTTGACATGTGGTAATTGGTAACTAACAAAATAATAATAATAAGTTTATTGTAATGTTAAAAACTTCAAATGAAAATATAATGCTTTCAATCCTGCCTAATCCAAACCTCCCACATACGAATCACCTCTCTCTTTCTCTCTCTCCACCAACCCTAAATCCCTAGCAATTAATCTCCCCTCTCTCCACAATTTCAATCTCCACTCCCAACAAGAACTCCCAACCCAACCCATTAACTGAACATACTGCTTCTCCCCTCAGTCACTCCTTATATACACCTTCCCCCACCCTACCTATTACATCATAAACCACACCCACTCAGTTCTAACATTCCATACTCACCAGACATACTAATCCAGATGCATGCAGGATACTGAATTGTGGGGTAACGCCACAGTGACCTCCTGATGATGGGCAGCTTGGCCTCCACTGGCAGGGATCCTGTGAGGGGAAGTGTACCTCTGCATGCTCAGAGCACATGGAGTTGCTTTGCAATCTCAGCCCGAGGGGAGCATGAAATGTATAGACCCTACCGTCTGGAGTGATGCTGGAAATGGGTGCGGGCGTAGTGGCAAACTCAAACATTCATATCCAAGTCAATTACAAACTGACTGCACAACTAAGGATGTCATCTAAATCTACAACAGATTCAAATGTGCAGCGTTCTATGATCCGACCCATGGGTTCCACAGCAGACTGGCTTTTTCCAAGTCCTGCAGACTTGTGAACCAACCAGGCTTTTTTTTTTTCCTTTGGCAGAATGGTAAGGAAATTTAGTCATACAAAAATACAGGTATTTTTTTTATTATTATTTTTTAAAAAAGACAAAAAAATCTGCATTTCCACTACAGGCTAAAATATGAACATGCGGATTGTGGGTGAATTTGCGCATTTCTGCAAATGCGCATTTTCAGAAGTGGACATTTGTGCAGAGGAGCCCTCTCCAATGTGAGCAGAAGTTTGGGAAACTGGGAAAAATCTGTCCCAATCAATGAGCAGATGATGGAATGAAAGATGCCTGACAATCCACAAAACACAAGCAGAACTAGGAGTGTCAGAGAAATAGGTTTGGGGAGTGGCGGAGCTCGATGAGCTTTGGTTGGCTTGCCCCCCTGGACTTCGGTCCATTATCTTTTAACTGTCCTGCCTTGATCTACATCAAGTCAGGCCAGTTAGCGGATTTACTGTGTTCTTTAATTTGCATGAATTGCAGCCACAATTCGGGCAAACCTCTACTTGCACAAATTATGACCCACCACCCACCAAAAAATATGCAAAAAATCCCTGGAGTTCAGGGGAAATCCGCAGCTTAGCTTGAAATTGCAAGCCAAATCAGGCTGGCAGCAGAAGTCCATTGAGTCCCCAAAGGGCCAGATTTCCAAGTAACAGACATCCCTGGACAGAACAGACTTAACAAAATCCATGCATCCTTATCCACAACTCTCCTGAAGCTCAGGTCCAGCTCATAGGCATGTGGTCAGCCAGCCCTTCCTGTTAGCCCACCGCTTTCCCACGAAAACATATCCTTGGAAGGGGGAACTGCTGGTAAGGGTGGGTGGCAGACAGGCAATCGTGGGAGCCTTGTAGGCTTCTTCCTGAGCTGGCATTTCCATTGGACTTGGGGTGCATCAGAGTTGCTTCCTGGTTCAAGAAGGAATGCAGTGTGTAATAGGAGGAGCAATATAAACCTTCATGGGAAAATGGATCCTCACCAGCATCGAAGAAAAACGAACTGCTCCGCATCAGCGGTTGGAGGGAAATGAAGACAGAATGGACTTGTTCTTCTGCAACGTAGGTAGAAAGAAAATGTACGCAGGTCATATGGAAAGAAAATTGCAAATGATTCGAGAAAACCCAAGTTTTCACGGATAGGGTTCCTACCATTTCCTACTATCTTGGCAAAATGCAACATAGAGCACAATCCTGTGGAGATAGTCAGCGGCCTCCGAAGTCAGAGGCTGATGAGTATCCGATGCAGGGTTATTGGAGCACAGAGGTGATCCTCGCCTCTGTGCCCTAGCCGCCCTGCATTTTTGCTAGACAGGTGATTTTGCCCATCTACCTGCAGTGCTTCTGAGCAGAAGGGAAGGGGGCTGGGACCAGCATAGGAAGCTGCAGAACACAGCTTCCCCTGTCTCCCCCTCCCCCACAAGGATGACCCCCTTTCCCCTGTCTCCATGCTCCATTTCTGAGCACGAACAGCAGGGGCTACAAGGTTGGGGAGGAGGAGTGCGGTTTCTGGGCTCTGAAACCTTGGATCCCAGAAACCAAACAATCCTGTGTCACTCCACCCACCCACCCCAGATGTTGTCTAGGGGGAAGAGGATTGCTCTCTGAGGGCCTTGCTAGACGAAGGGGTAGCCCGGTGCAAACCCTGGCCCGGCCTTTGTGCATCCAGATGACACACAGGGGATTCCGGGCTCAGGCAGGGTTAACCCTCCCTTGGCCCAGGTGTGGCCCGGTATTTCCTGCAGTCTCAGGCTGAGCCTGAGTAGAGTAGCTGGGAAAAGTGGCGGACAGAGCGCTGCGGCCATCGGCAGGATGGGTAGATGGGGGGGAAATGAGGGGATCAAAGATTGCAGGCGTGGGGATCGTGGGCAGGGTGGGGAAATTGGGGGCAGGGGGAGCGGGGAACCCTTTAAAAAAAAGCCTACCTTTATCGTTGGTGCGCTCCTGCGCACATGGCCCTTTTAAACCCAAAAAAATATATGGCGGACTCAACAGGTCCTTCCTGCAGCCCGTCGCGTCTTATGTGTAGACAGGGGCGACGGTCTGCACTACTTTTAACATGGGCTGGCCCCTCCTCCCAACCGGATTCAAAGGTAGGCCTAGCAAGGCCCTTATTCTTTAATCCTTGTCTATTCAGTGCTAAATAGGAGTTATTTGCTAATTCAGTTCTGTACAATTTCATTTCCTAACTGAGTGCTTCTCATCCCACATTCTTCATAGAACTTAGGACCGGTTGGCTGTTAAACTTGCATCTCCGAGGCATCTAAGGAAACAAAGTATTTAGTTGGAGATGTTAGCATTCATTAAATTACTCCAATTTGATTTACCTTAATTCCTTCAGTTTGCGCTCTCTCTCCTTAAAAGAAAAAAAAAAGCAGAATTAAGCATTCATGCATATTAATCGAACAGTTTTGACTTCATTAAACAAGCATAAGCATGCAAACGTAAATTAAGCAAAGTTAAATGCCATGTGAACATTCAAGAACATTTAGATCTTAAGGTTCACTGATGGTGGCAAATCTTGCAATCTAAATATTAATTTCCCACAGCCTTATTTGTTTGTTCTTAGTTTTTGGGTTGAATATGGCAGAGGTGGATTTAGTATACATGGGATTGGTGTTCCCATGTTTCCAGCTGCTTCAATTCTTACTGAACGTGCCAGTTCCACATTTTTGAGGGCGCTTGGGCAATGGACCCCCCTCCCTCAATGAATCTACCTTCTTACTGACACTGTCACCAGCAGCTATTATTCCTCAGCCTCTTTTTCATCATTGCTAGCACTTGGTTGCTTGTAGGGATGTCAGAAGAATCTGTTTGGGGGGTGGAATTTAGTGAGCTTTCGCCAGATCCCCACCCCACCCCCAGACTCCAATCTGACATCCTCCAGCTGACTTGACTTGGCTCTTGCATGGTCGAGCCAGGTGGTGAATTTACACCCTTTGCATGGTGGTGGCAGAAGCAGAGGATGGGATGGGAGTTCTAAGGCCCATGGCACTCCCCTCTCACCCACCTCCCACCACCCAAATGGATTCCTCTGACATCCCTACAAGCAACCAAGTGATAGAAATGAAGAGAAAGAGGCTGAGGAACAGTGTGCACACATTCCAATGCGGGGAGTGGGGGATTCAGGCATGTTCCTGGATTTCAAGAGCATGTTCCCAGCTCAGCTCATAAGGGCAAATTGAACCAGGGCAGCACAAGAACCTGATAGGCCTTAAAAGGGCTGCATCCCCATGTGACGGCCATTCCTAGTTGCTTGACAGGCCTACCTTTGATGCTGGCCCTGCTTACTGGTTTCTCCTGGTGGCTGGGGAAGCAGGAGGCCAACAACCCAGCTTTAGAAGTTTGCACCTTTTATTCAACAACAAAGGATTTGCAGAGTGTCTTCACACACACTGTTCTGGGGAGTTGGAGGGTCACTGATAGGCAATGGTATGCATAGGCAACTCACTCTGTATGAATCTGTGCTCTTGCAGCTGACCCGGTCTTTCACAATAATGGACAAATCTCCTCCCAAGGGGGGGGGGGAATAGAGCACTCTCTCTCTCTCTCTCTCTCTCTCTCTCACACACACACACACACACACACACACACACACATATTCCTGAGCCCAAGAGCCCTGTTAAGGCATTCGTCTGAATGTGTGAGGGATAAAACTGTAGGGATAGGGTTGCACACACTGTCCCCACCCCCTACATCCCTGTGTATGCTATCTCGTACCCCTTCAGTCCCCAAAACTGTCACATTGAGTGCCAAGATCTGAAGGACTGTTCTACTTGCTTTTTGCTTTAGGGTGGATTCCTGCATTGAGCAGGGGGTTGGACCCGATGGCCTTGTAGGCCCCTTCCAACTCTACTATTCTATGATTCTATGATTCTATGAGCAGAACTCTCTACATGGTAAGGGACCCAGTCCCAGCCACACAGAGAGTACTACTTTGTCATGTCTAACCCTACTGCCCCTGTTTTGGGAGAAGGTGTTTCAGGTAATCAATCAGAATCAGATTCAGAAATAGAGGAGGTGGCGCCAGACACCAGCCAGCCTGTACCAGTGAGGGAGGAAGCTCTCATGGTGATGCCCCAGCTGGAAGTGAGCCCTCTCCAGAGCTTATCTTCTCAAGGCCAAAATCTACATACTCAGTGGGAAGTGAGCTTTCTTCCAGGGGAGAGTGTCCCGACAAACTAGCTGATGCTAGGGTCTGCCGGAAGCTAAAATGCACAGAGCGGAAGGAAGGTGTGAGAAAGTCGGTCTGACTAAGACTGCCCGAGAACCTGCCTCCACACCAAGCTCTCTGAAGTTACGGGTGTTTGGGAAGGGGCTTCCCATTCTTTCTTGAGCGGACAATTGTCTTGCTTAGTTTGCATAGTTTTGCCTACAGAGAAGTTTCCAAGAGATTAAGCCCCCTTCAGGTATAAGAGATGTCTGTTGCTTAATAAAAGCTTTGTAGATTACTTAGCAAGCCTTGTCATTTGCCTCCCATCGAAAGCAGGAGTTTTCTGAGAAACATGACATACTTGCATTCAGGTAGAATAGAATGTCCCTTCAGACCTTGCTACTCAATGGGGCAAGCTGGTGGACTAAGGGGAAAGGTGCTGGCATGCATGGTGACATTGGTGGTGGGGCTAGCATGTGAGGCCCCATTCCCCTGCACAGGCTGAGCCCTCAAGCATTCAGGTGAATGCCTGAACAGCACTATGGTCTTCTCTAATGATGGGTGAACTCATTCTACAGTACAATTTAGAATTAACCTGTTAAAATATGGATTTTCATCAATGGCAGTTCATCATAGGCTTTTGAATAATAATTTGTACTGCAAAACTGTTGAGCAATATTGGAGCTTTTTGCTGGAAAGGGACAGGTGGCACCTGGGACTAATAAATTAAGATAATAAAGTAGGATAATTCCTCCGACCCATTGAGTAAGATCTTCTGAACCATCACTGTTGGAGGTTAAACTAATTGCAATAAGTAGCAGAACCTTTTCTACAGTGGTACTTTCCCTGTGGATCTCCCGCCCCAAAGCAATCCACCGAGCCAGCTCTATTTCTACTTTTAGAAGAATATTAAATCATGCTCCTATTTCAGCAGGTGTATATGGCAGGGGTGGAGTGGAGGCGGAGGTCTTAATTGGGGAACTGGATTATAAACTCTGATGCATTGCAACAGATTTTTAGGCTGTTCTGCTGTTGCTTTATCATTTTTGCCATTGATTTTAATTCATATTGATGTTACTTTTATACTGATTCTACTATTGTTTTATTCTGTTTTGACAGCTTCCCAAAGAGGTCCCTGGAACCATACTTGACAATATATCTGTCTTAAACAGAACATAAATAAATAAGCAAGCAAACCACAAGGATACACATCAATTTATCTTCAGTTGGACATTAAAGCATTCCTTTAGTCATTACGTTTTTACTGTGCCTGCCTTGTATGGAGCTCAGACTAGCACACATGGTTCTCCCTCACCCTTTTATTCTCTCAGTAACCCTGACAAGATCTACAGCAAGCAGTTGAAAACAGTTTGGAAAATGTATATGGAGTGTGTCCTGGGGCCCAACAGTTCATAGAATCATAGAATAGTAGAGCTGGAAGGGGCCTACAAGGCCATCACTACGTGCCACACCCCGCGTCTGGCTTGCCTAGATGGGTGGCATTGCAGGTGGGAGGGGGAGAAAGGCACACATGTCTTGTCACCATTAGTTGGGGGAGGGGTCTACAAGGCGTTATTAGCCATTGAGACCCCACCCTCAGCCTCTTCAGATCACGGCTGCTGGAGTGAAAAGATGTGCTACTGCGGCTGAGTCTGGAGACCATGTGTGGCGGCCTGGACTGGGACGCATCAGCAGCTGGCCGTTGTCCTTGTGTCCTGCTCCAGGCTCAGTGGGGAGAGTGGGGAGGTCACGAAGATTGGGAATGCCTGCTCTTACCGGCCCCTTTTCACACTCCTTTCTAGTGTGGACATCACGTCATGGATTGAGGCAATGGCAGCAGTGTCACAGCATCCAGTGGGCTCTTTGGAAGGTGTGGCAGCAGCGGTAGCAGGCCTAGCAGGCCCCAGGTTTGGGGGGAAGTCCGGTAGGGCCTTCTGCTTCTCAGGGTTGGAGTCTGGGCCTTTGGAGGGCTGCAACAGCAGAGCTGCGGTGAAGATCTCCAGGCCTCTTTAGAGGCATGACAGCTATGGGCCAGCAGACCCCAGGGGCTCTGCAGACCTGTACCTTCTTCTCCATAGGTGACAGGGTTGGGGAGGGAGACTCCTGTGACAGCTGATTCCAGGCATCCGCTCTCACCTGACATCCTGCTAGGTTTGTTTGGAACATGGGTGGAGGTGTGTAACTCTTCCTTCAAGATTGCGTTGTTCCATGCCACAGCTCTCGCTGCCTTTTCGGGTTGTATTCCTGGGCTTCACCCTTGACAAGATGCGAGTAGTGGGCAGATGGATATTTAAGGCTTTCCAATCTTATATTTGCCCATTTCTGGGGTGGTAAAGGACACATTTAACTTTAGTTCCTTATTCTCATGTTATTTTGTTCTCCTTAGATCTGTTAGATTAATACTCAGACCTGTGCGGATGCTCATCTGTGGGCACAGCAGGGTGTTCTTATATATATATATATATTTCTAAACTTCCAAACAATACGAACAATACAGTATAAAACACTACCCCATAATACATAATAATACATACTAAATAAATTAATAAACATGTATTTTAACTTAATTCCATTTAATATCATTGATTAACATTAACGTGCTCCCCCAACCCCGGGATCGTATTCTGATTTCCAAAATCTCATTAATTCCTCTGGAGGTGTTTCCCCTCTCCCATTTAATAGTACAAAGTTTACACACACAAAAACAACCTACACCAACATAAATTATAACTAAAACAATCAACTATACAATAAAATCAGTGGCCACAAATTAAAAGCCATAAAGACAGGTCTCATGAAGCAACAAACGCTGAGGTGAATCAAAAGGTTTTCAGCATGTACTCATACTAATAGGGTCAGTGCATGTTTTATTTCTGTGGGGGAGTGGGTACTGTGAAGGACAAGGGGTCTGAAATGGTTTCTGTTCTGTTCTGATTTAATGTTGCTTTTTGTGTCTACCCGAATGTGTATTTCTTTGTGCTTCAAGTTTGCTGTCCCAGGCTCAGGTGGGAGCGGAGGAGTTGGGAGCACCTGCCAAGGTCATTTCTGCCTGGCACTTCCAACTCCCACCGTAGTACCTGGGGATTATCAGGGGTGCTTAGAAGTCAACTTGTTTCAGCTGTGGGAAAGAATGTGGGTCTCGCTCCTGTTGGGAGGGGTCGCCAGAAGCCCGGGAAGGGCATTGGTTGGTTGGTGTGGATCATGGGGCCAGGTGGCCGAAAAGGGATAAAGTGTCTAGCGCTGGAGGGTATCCATCTTTTTTGCTGGACGACACGCATGTCAAGGGAAGATCAGGTTCAGGCAGTAAAAGGGGGCTGCTCAGAGTTAGTTACGCTTTTCTTATGTTTTAATGCGTTGGGGTATTGTGGACAAGGTCAGCCGCCACTACGGCTCGGTGGTGGAATGACTGATGGTTTTTATTAGGGTAACTGCTAGCCTTCTTCCCTCAATTGCTTTTCTCAGTCCTTTCCCCTCCCCTCTTCCCCTAACCCTTCCCTTTCCCTAACGCTTAGCTTTTACCAACCAAGGCCTTACATGTTAGTCTTAGTGGTGTTAATAAACCTGCTTTGGTCCCTAATGTGTGTTTGTGCTTTATTCTTGGAACATCTGGCTCATCCCGGTTGTGGACAGGGCTAGGGAGGTGGGTTGCCTGGGAGTCTAGGACGTTTGGTTCAGAAGCCTACTTTGCAGGGACATCAGGTGGACCCTGACTTCCATTACAGGTACCACCATGGAAAGGGCCCTCTTCATGGTTGTCCCTGATGGACATCTGCAGGATATGGCACAACACAGAGGGCCTATGATGATGATTGCAGCAGTCAGACAGATCTGTATGAGAGAAGGCTGATAAATATTGCCTAGGCTGAGGTTACCCAGTGAGCTTCACAGCTGAGCAGAGATTTCAACTTGGCTTTCCCTGGTTCTTATTCAACCGCTGCAGCACAGGCATTCAGAAACCTCCAACTCCTGTTTTGCCAACAAGAATAATGCCAGCAAACATTAGTATTCATTCTCTTACTCATTAGCCGAAGTTGATTTCCACTCGGCATCCAAGAGAAGAGTTAGACGTGTAATCTGTTTGATTTTTAAATGATAAAGAAATGAAGTAATTCATAAGCTACCAAAGGTTGCTCAAGCCTTTAAAGAAGCAAGGAGTTGCTAGTTGGAGCTTTTTCAATTAGGTATCTGTTTGAAGCCACATATTTGTATGCAAGGAATCAAGGGAACTTGATTGTCGATATTGGGAATAGAAAAAGAAGTATATGAAAGAAGTCATGTTGAGTTGAAGAAATAATCTATTAATGGGGGGGGGGGGATACCAAAGAACTTCCAGGTCAGTTGCCCTCTACCGGAGGCCCAGTATTGGGCAAAAGGCAGGATACAAATTATTATTATTATTATTATTATTATTATTATTATTATTATGGAGCTTCGGCTACTGGGCGGTATAAAAATGCAATAAATGAAAATAAATAATAATAAATCTGACTGGTTGCCTCTGTGCAACACTTTCAAAGACAGGCAAAGAACTTTTTTGTTTGTTTGTTTCAGCAGGCTTTTGGAGCTACTTTGGACCTGTGCTAATGTATTGGATTCCCTCCCCCTTCTTTATCGGTTACTGTTTTTTTTAAAAAAAATTAACATGTTTTTAATTTTACTGTAGGTTTAATTCTATTTTAACTTTTGTAAATTTATATGTTTTAATTGTACATGTTTTAATTTTGTAAACCACCTTGAGTCCCAGTACTGGGAAAATGGCGGGACAGAAATAATAATAATAATAATAATAATAATAATAATAATAATAATAATAATAATAATACAACCTCCAGCATCCTGCCAGCCAGCCAGCCATATTGGGAGTTACAGTCGAGTGCATCTGGAGGGAATGAAGTTGGGGAAGGCTGCTGTATGTGCTTTTCTAGTAAAAACAGTGTGATTCAAAATAACACAAACCTGTGATATTCTCATAACTGTCTTAAGTGATCTTTTAATTCAACATTTTTAGATTCCCATCATATGTCGAAGTGCATCTTCATGCACAAAGAGGATCAGCAGAATTGTTTTTTGTACCTCTTTTAGAGCATTCAGATAAGGGTAATTGCATTAGTCTTTATCCAAATGATGTTTCAGACTGAAACCCTGGGGCCAAAGCACTGGATCTTAATTTGCTGCACCATCCATGTCAACAAATTAATTACAATATTTTAAAGTGCTTCTCCAGTCACTTTCAACTGCAAACAAAATTCTTCATTGATGTATTTTCTAATTCTAATTCTAATTTAATTATAGGCTGTATAAATGAAGACTGAGTTGAAATGGTTTGGGGGGGGATATTTTCAGTAACGTTTTTGTATGCTGCAAAATCAATTTCCCCTTTTAGGAATTATTCAGGGGCTCAAACATGGACAAACATTCAATTGGGGGGGGCTGGTTACCAAGGCAACCATTCCAACATTCTCTGACTTGCATGTATACCCTATAGTGCAGTTGCCTTAACAATGGAGACGTTCCCTCTCCTCTCCACAGTCTCAAATTTAGACTGATGGCAAAACATGTGCTTTTCATGGGTTCTTCGGTAACATCTGTTAAGGAGCCATTGATTATTTATTGTGATTTAATGTACAAGAGCTATGAGTGGTACTATGGTTACCGTATTTCTTCGATTCTAAGACACACTTTTTTCCCTAAAGTAACAGCTCTAGAAATGGGGTGCGCCTTAGAATCGATGGCGTCTTAGAATCGAAGAAATACGCTATCTACCCCTTCTTCCCACCCCTTCGGAGCCAACCAGCTTCCACTACCAACAGAAAACCTAAGAAAGGCTCTCTCAAAAGCCTCACCCAAAAACAGCCAAGCGCTTTGTTGCCAGGACGATGCCTCCGCGTCTCCTCTTCCCCACCTCACTGCGCCCCCGGTCGCCCCCGTTTTGCCAGGCCGGTGCCGCTTACTCCTCCTTTCTCCGCCTGCCCTCCGGGGAACACCCCAGTTCCGTACCTCACGCTTCCAACCCTCAAGCTCCTGCACCTTCTTCACCTTCAGCCAGGCTCTCCTACCGCCGCTTCAGAAAGCGCCTCCCTCGGCTCACGAGGGAGAGGCGGAGCGCGAGAAGGAAGCGCCGCCTCAAACTACAGAGCCGCGGCGAAGGCTAGAACAGGGTGGATGTGAGGCCAAGGCATAGAGAGGACAAGGGACAGAAGGGCGCACGGGGGAGCATAGAGAGCGCGGCACAAGTTTGAGGCCTCTTCGGAAAGTGTGTGTGGCGGGGGGGGGGCGTGCGATGTCGTCCAAGCGCGTGCGACCTTGCTCATGACGAGAGTTTTATGCTTTTTTCCCTGTTGGTGGCACTGAAATTAGTGTGCGCCTTAGAATCGATGGCGTCTTGCAATCGAAGAAATACGGTAAATACCTCAGCTTGAAATGAAACATGAGGTAAAGGTATATCTGATTAGGTGTGAAACCTCTGCGAAGGATACAATATATGGGCCTTGACTGCCAACGGAAGCCTTGGTTACAGTTGCTAAGGAACATAACACCTTTGCCAGTAAGTGGTACTGAAAGTGAGCGTCCATGATATTTTATTGATCTGAGGCATCAGAAGGGACTAAGCTGATTGGTGTACTGAGGACCAGTCTAAAATAACATATATTGGTTTTTGGGTAATGACCAATACACATGGTCACACGTGGTCCTGTGAGGTGGCCACGTGTTACTGGCCAGAGGCTGTGGCCAGTAGTATTTAAACGGCTAGAGACAACACTGTCAGTAGCAGTTGAAGTCAGTCAGGCAGAGAAGAACCCGGGAGAGGAAAGCAGAGGATAAAAGGCTCAAGAAAGAAGGAAGAATAGGCAGAAGAAGTGGAAGAGTTCAAGAAGATCAGGCTGCACTTGAGAGGAACTCATAGCTTGAAGAGAGCATAGGAAGGGCCAGCCAGAAGACAGTACCGGTGTGATAGAGTTTCAGAACGGTTGTGCTTAAGAAAGCAGAGAGGCTCCATTCAGCAAGCAGGCAGCTTTGGATCCAACTCCCAGAATATTAAGTGTGGTTGCCCTGACCCAGGTGATTACTTCTCTTCAGAAAGAGGTCCTCATTTTGAATAAACATCCAGCAGGCCAAGGAGAAGTGGAATGAGGGCTAGACCAAAGAGAAAGACCAAAGATGGCCTTATAGGCCCCTTCCAACTCTACTATTCTATGATTCTATGAAAGCTTTAGTCCAGAAACCAGTTATATTCTGTGAGGGCTGTCTGGATGGAGAGAGACAGAGAAATTGGGCATTTAATTTATAAACAGGAGGTTAACTAAATAAAGGTCACTTCCATACTCCTAAGTCACTTTTACTAGGTATAAATAAGGTAGAACATCTGAAGTTTTAATATTTGCTCTTACAACAATATATTATTCTGTGATATATAAATATATCGCATTTGTACATATATTAATCCATATAATGAATATTCTTTTTGTTATTGTTTAAGCTTCAGTTGTTTTCTTAAGGAAGTGTTTATTTTAATTTATATTGGTGGCAGTGGGCTTTTATTGATAGGCTTAATAATATCTATTTCCCCAAAGCATCATATAGACAAATCTGATTGACTAAGCATTCAATCTTCAAAAAAAAAAGTGCCATGGTTAAAAGAATAGAAGCTAAGACTATCTCATGTTGGTCCAAACTCCACAAAGCCAGAAAATTGGAAGCTAAGGCCTTAGCTAGACCTAAGGTTTATCCCGGGGTCATCCCTGTTCATGTAAATGACACACAGGGGATCCTGGGAGCAGGCAGGGATGACCCCTGGACAATCCCGGGATAAACCATAGGTCTAGCTAAGGCCACAGTCTGATGCTTTATCTCAGTGGTTCTCAACCTTCCTAATGCTGTGACCCTTTAATACAGTTCCTCATGTTGTGGTGACCCCCAACCATAAAATTATTTTTGTTGCTACTTCATAACTGTAATTTTGCTACTGTTATGAATCGTAATGTAAATATCTGATATGCAGGATGTATTTTCATTGTTACAAATTGAACATAATTAAAGCATAGTGATCACAAAAACAATATGTAATTGTGTGTTTGGCTGGTGGGGGGGAAAGAAGAACAGGGACTGCTGGGGCTTCCCTCTGCAGTCTCTCCCCTCACCTGCTGGGCGTCAGCTGACTGAGTGCTCCACCTCTCCCTAACAGGTACATCTGCAGCCTGCCAGAGGCTGGGAAGGTGGGGTGTGTTTGGCTGGTGGGGGGGAAAGAAGAACAGGGACTGCTGGGGCTTCCCTCTGCAGTCTCTCCCCTCACCTGCTGGGCGTCAGCTGACTGAGTGCTCCACCTCTCCCTAACAGGTACATCTGCAGCCTGCCAGAGGCTGCGCCTCGGCGCGCGCCTCGGCGACGCGCAGAGTGCGGCGCCGAGTGCGCACTTGGCGCCGCACTTTGCGGCGCACATAGGAGATACCATACTACTGTACCTGCAAGATCTCCAACCAGCCAACCAGCAGCAAATTGTAAAATACATTTTAATTACTTTTTAATATGTGCCTGGGGAGCTCTGGGGGATACGGGGATGCCCACATAACTGTGGTCACGGGTAGGGGGAGGTATGGTGCTAGGGGAGGAACAGGCCAGATGAGGAGAAGAGGGGATAGATTCCTTACAGCTATTCCCTCTTCTGGTTCCTACCCCAACCGGATAGTTCCTGGTGGCCATATCAGCTTGCTCTCGGGTCTGGTGGTGCTGCTGCTGAACGCCAGGTCAGTCCAGAATAAAATCTCCCTCATCCATGATTTGATTGTGGATGAGGGGGCTGACCTGGTATGCATCACTGAGACCTGGGTGGGTGAACTGGGTGGGGTTGCTCTCACCCAGCTCTGCCCTCCTGGGTACTCGGTGCAGCACCAGCACAGACTCGAGGGCCGGGGAGGGGGGGTTGCCGTGGTCTATAGGAATACAATCTCCCTCTCTAGGCTTCCTGTTCAGTCGAGCGCTGATCTGGAGTGTTTGTACTGTGTGTTGGGTACTCGAGACAGATTAGGGATTCTGCTGGTGTACCGTCCACCCCGCTGCCCAACAGTCTCCCTGCCTGAGCTGACGGAGGTTGTCTCGGACCTGGTGTTGAGGACCCCCAGGATGGTGGTTCTGGGGGATCTCAACTTCCATGCCGAGGCTGCTGTATCCGGAGCGGCTCAGGACTTCATGGCTGCCATGACAACCATGGGGCTGTCTCAACATGTCATCGGCCCAACACATGCAAAGGGACACACACTTGATCTGGTTTTCTCGACTGGACAGGAGGATGGTGATCTGGAAGTGGGGGAACTAACATCTACCCCCTTGTCATGGTCGGATCACTTCCTACTGAGGTTTAGACTCTCGGCGGCCTTTCCCCTCTGCAAGGGTGGGGGGCCTATTAAAATGGTCCGCCCCCGGAGGCTAATGGACTCCGATGGATTCCAGAGGGCTCTGGGGGATTTTCCTGCTGATATGGCCGGTGCTCCTGTCGAAGCCCAGGTCGCTCTGTGGAATGCAGAGATGACTCGGGCGGTTGACACGATCGCGCCCAAGCGTCCTCTCCCTCTGAGCAGAGCCCGGTCAGCTCCTTGGTATACATCTGAGCTGAGGGCGATGAAGCAAGAGGGGAGACGGCTAGAACGCAGGTGGAGGAAAACTCGTGCTGGGTCTGATCGAACACGGGCTAGAGCTCACTATCGAGCCTACTCTGTGGCGGTGAGGGTGGCAAAGAGGCAGTTCTTTTCCACCAGCATTGCGTCTTCTCGGTGTCGTCCGGCGGAGCTTTTCCGAGTGGTTCGTGGCCTGTTACACTCTGGGCCAGGGCGTGAGATAGTTGAACCCTCGGTAGCACGCTGTGACGAGTTTGCACGGCACTTTGAAGATAAAGTCGCTCAGATTCGTCATGAATTGGACACCACACTTAATGCAGCACCACTAGTAGAGGCGTTCAGAGCGCCGTCCGGCTCAGTTTTATTGGATGAGTTTCAGTTATTGAGGCCCGAGGATGTGGACAAGGTGCTTGGCCAAGTCCGGTCGACCACCTGTGTGCTTGACCCTTGCCCCTCGTGGCTCATTACATCAAATAAGGAGGGGATCGCCGGCTGGGTCCAGGAGGTTGTAAATGCCTCCTTGAGAGAGGGAGTGGTGCCGGCCTCTTTAAAAGAGGCGGTAATTAGACCACTCCTGAAGAAGCCTAATCTGGACCCGGAAGATGTAAACAACTACAGGCCGGTGGCTAATATCCCTTTCCTGGGCAAGGTGCTTGAGCGGGTGGTTGCAGGACAACTCCAGGCACTCTTGAATGAAACGGATTATCTAGATCCATTTCAATCGGGTTTCAGGCCTAGTTTTGGAACGGAAACTGCCTTGGTCGCCCTGTGGGATGACCTCTGTCGGGAGAGAGACAGGGGGAGTGCGACCCTGTTGGTTCTCCTGGACCTCTCAGCGGCCTTCGATACCATCGACCATGGTATCCTTCTGGATAGGTTGTCTGAACTGGGAGTTGGAGGTACTGCGTTGCAGTGGTTCCGCTCCTACTTGGATGGCCGATTCCAGAAGATGGTGCTGGGGGATTATTGCTCTGTGCCGTGGCTCCTAAGCCATGGGGTTCCGCAGGGCTCTATTTTATCCCCTATGCTGTTTAACATATACATGAAGCCGCTGGGGGAGGTTATCCGGAGATGTGGACTGAGGTGTCATCAATATGCGGATGACACCCAGCTCTACCTTTCCTTTTCATCAAACCCAGGTGAGGCAGTGACTGTTCTGAACCAGTGCCTGGGCACGGTAATGGACTGGATGAGGGCTAACAAACTGAGACTCAATCCAGACAAGACGGAGGTACTGTTAGCGGGTGGTTCATTTGTCCGGCGAGGTGATGTTTGCCCTGTCCTGGACGGGGTTGCACTCTCCCTAAAGGATCGGGTCCGTAGTTTGGGGGTGCTCTTCGATCCAGAACTGTCACTTGAGGCACAGGTGAACTCAGTGGCAAAGAGCACCTTTTATCAGCTTAGGCTGATATACCAACTGCGCCCTTATCTGGACAGTGATAGCCTAGCTACAGTTATCCATGCTCTGATAACCTCTCGCTTGGATTACTGCAATGCGTTATACGTGGGGCTGCCTTTGAAAACGGTCCGGAAGCTTCAGCTGGTACAAAACAGGGCAGCCCGTTTACTAACAGGGACTGGCTGGCGAGATCACATTACGCCAGTCCTTTTACAACTTCATTGGCTGCCAGTCCAGGTCCGGGCCCGATTCAAAGTGCTGGTATTGACATTTAAAGCCCTAAACGGTTTGGGGCCAGGTTATTTGAAGGAACGCCTCCTCCCATATGTACCTACCCGGACCTTAAGATCATCTACAGGGGCCCTTCTCCGTGAGCCCCTGCCAAAGGAAGTGAGGCAGGTGGCTACTAGGAGGAGGGCTTTCTCCGCTGTGGCACCCCGCTTGTGGAATGAGCTCCCCAGAGAGGTCCGCCTGGCACCTACACTGTACTCCTTTCGTCGCCAGCTGAAGACCTTTTTATTCACTCAGTATTTTAACACTTAATTTTAACTTAAATTTAAATTATACTGTTTTAACTCTGTATTTTAACCTTATATCAATTTTGCTGCGTGGTTTTATCCTGGTTGTGCTTTTTATATTGTATTTTGTATTTGTATTTTTAACTTGTTGGTTGTTTTATGATGATTTTAATTTTTGTGAACCGCCCAGAGAGCTTCGGCTATTGGGCGGTATAAAAATGTAATAAATAAAATAAATAAATAATAAATTTATTTCTAATTACAAATAAATGAAATGTCTCGGTTCCTAAGACCATCGGAAATATGTGTTTTCTGATGGTCTTAGGCGACCCCTGTGAAAGGGTTGTTCAACCCCCAAAGGGGTCCCGACCCACAGGTTGAGAACCGCTGGTTTATCTGATGTGCCCCGTGATCAGACACAATGTTGTGCAATATCACAAATTGTGCTTGCTTACAACTCACTCTCCATGCACCCACACTTTTCCTGGGTCTTTCAGTCCCAAATCCAGACTGAGAGGATTTGGGACTTCAGACAGCAAAACTTTCTGCCCTCAAGGGAAGACAGCCTGTTTATGAACCAAAGTTTCGCACCTATTTGATTCCATAGCATTCTTTTGAGCCCTCTGTTCCCAGCACTTTATCCCCCAAAAAAGGATTTTAGTAACACAAACGATTAAGGGGAAAGGGGGTAGCAGAGGAAGAAGGGGAATGGGTGGGAGCGTAGACCAGTAAACAGAAGTGGTGGGGTCTGATCACATCGAGGGGATTGCTTGTCTGCATACACACAGAGAGGTCCCCGAAATGCACTACTGACCAGGCTGCCCTGGTTTAGGAGGAGACAAACAGGGATCTTGGGCAAGGACGTTTGGCTGCTCTTTTCCCATGTGCACATAGGCTTGGTTTGTAAAAGCACACAAGTGTAAGTTTGCAAGCTTTCGTGCACTATATAAACACTACATAGCCGAAGTGGGCTAATTTGATGGAAATCCAGGACAAATGTGTACATGGGACGAGGTTCTGAACTCAGAGTAATCGATGCCGAGTGGGAGGCATGACATTAGCTAGATGGATGTTTATCTAGATGGGAGTTTGCAAGCTTGTAGAAGCACCCAGTGTGGTTTCTCCGCACCAGTTGTGAGGGGACGGGGTTTCCTGGTTCCAAGGTAGGAGTGCTGTCTCTGGCCTCAGATCTAGGAATCTGAAAAATCTTATGTTCCCCAGACACAGTTTGGGAGACATAAGATTGTTCCCTTACTGAAACACTCCCCGCCCCCAACATACACAGGCATTTATGCTTAGTTGCACAATGGTGCAGTGGGGCATTTTAATAAGTCCATTAATAAACCTATCAATTCAAATCTATAAAACATTTGCAGTTTCACTGAGCATGTGCAAAGTGTTTTTCATCTCTTCAACTTGGGATTTACTTTTAAGTGGACATACTTCAGAAGAAGCTTTGTGGTTGTGACTGACAGAACTTTCTCTACAGGGAGAGAGAGAGAGATTAAATCTCTTTATTTGTCAAAAATATTGTTAGAATGCCAGCCACTTTATTAACAATAGGGAAAATAAAATTGAAAAGGTGCAAATCAGTCACCCCTAACTATGCCACTTATACTATTCATAGGTAGGTTGAACAGATTTAAGGCTATTAACTTCAAGATTATTAATGACTAGTTAATAATCCAGAATAGCTGGCTGGCAGCTAGCCAGTCTGCCATTTGAATGCAGTTCTGATTCAGTCCCCCACCCATCCGTCCCCCACCCAACTGCCCAAAGAATTTTGCCATGCGTTTTAAAGCACAGTAGAATTAACAGGCCTATTTTGACCACATGGGCAACAAAAGACAAATAGTCCTTGGGAGAATCTACACGATTGTTTCTATAACAGTACATATGGCTCTGATTACATCACTGGTCACATGATGCATTCTTTATTATGTTTTATAGGGTTTATTGTAAATCCAATGCCACGTGATCCTCTACTCTCCTTCCTGGTTGGGACAACTTCCTCTCCGTGCATAAAGGGATGAAAAAGTAGGCGCAGAAAACACAAAAATGGAACTGGGAGGATCATAGAAGGGACAGTCTGGGCATTGGGAGGATCATAGAAAGGACAGGATCAAGGATCAGACAATGGGGCAACAAAACAGTGTGCTTTGGTATAACGTTACAGGAAAAGGTAACGCTAGTGAGCTCAGTTAAAAATAGTAATGTTAGAATTAATAACGGAACAAGGGCAAACAATAATGTTTTACGCTATAGTGTAGATTCCCCCTTGTCAATTCAAGCCAGCCGTGTTTAAAAGCCCTCTTCAGACCTTTCTCAGCACCATCCAGGGACATGGGGGACATTGGGAGTGGGGCTTGCATGCATGCATGCCCTTGTGCCCTGCCCACTTTAGGTCCATGCTTGCATAGACCTCTTATGGTGAGCATAACTGTATGAACCAGCTCTGAGATTTCATTGCCATCACTAATTCTGGGTATCCTTGAGGTTTCCTCAAAAGGTTTCCTGAGGGGAATACAGTTTCTTGACAGTTTGCCCACTATTACTGATCCCATCCTCTACAAAGCACAGTTACAGAAGCCACTTCCAGGCATTCCTCTCACATACTGAACCTGCATAGGGGGAAGGCAGCAGGCTCCGCCCCTCACTGAATGTCTGAAGGAGCCTCGCACACACACTAAAGGGCTTGGTCCACATAAGCAGCAACCCAATTGGTTGTAGGGCTTCTGATCAATCAAAGACATTTGCACATACAGCTCTGTGCACAAGGACTTTGTTCAATGCAGAGCGGGGACGGGCAAAACCGACCAGCTTCTCCCTACACAGGGGGCTAAAAGTAGTGAGAATGTCTGAAATAGCTGAGGATGGACTATGGCTGAATCGAACCACCCCCAATATTTTGGTGGGGGGTGGATTTCACATCCAAAATAGGTGCTGTGATTTCAGGGTGGTTATGGAGGGATAGTCCACTTTGCTTACCATGGTCTCTCTTTTTTAATACTTCAAAAACTACAGGTGATAGTTTTATAATTATAATTTAATAAGAAGAACAAAAATATCAATTATATATATATATATATAGAGAGAGAGAGAGAGAGAGATATCTATCCTACTATCTATATCTCCAGCTCATAGACTATCTGAAGAATAAAATGACACCTCCTTCCCCATAATCCAGAATTTGATCATCCCTGCCCTAGACCATGATTCAGAATCTTCTGTAATTCACAACTATTCCACAGAAAGCACATCAATGCAGAAAGAGTTCTCTGAAGGTAGAAAGTTTGAAAACCACTATTGTGTGTGTTGGGGGTGTGTGTGTCAAGATCTTCGATCCTTAAGTGCCATTCAATCTTTATTTTTCCTTTTTACTGTTGTTCCTCTTGGTTAACATTCCCAAGTATAGAACATCTTTCCATATTTATAGTTCTCACGGTAGTTAATTTAGTGAGGAAAGGAAGCAGTATGACAGCAGAGTGGCATATTTCTGTGCAGGACTGTGGAATTTTTAAAAAATGTACTTGCAGCCTATAAACAAAGAATGAGGTCAACAGGAGAACATAATCGAGGACTTGTCTCTTACAGTAAGTCCTTGGTACACACTTGGGATCCAATTTGACTGTGCAAGAAGCTTGTCAAGATTCCTGACAGCAAATAGATACTTGTCAAGCTGATGACTTTCTATCCTGAAGCCCAGCAGTGAAAACTACTGTGTGTGTGTGTGTGTGTGTGTGTGTGTGTGTGTGATGTGAATGCAACTCCACACCCTTTTTGTGAGTGCCACTCCCAAGCCACTGATTAATCTCCAAGTGGTAGCACCCTTAGGGCCATACCACACTTCTCCCCAAGCATATCATCTGATATGTACATATCAGATGCAGCATCGATCGGACAACATTTATTTATTTATTTATTTATTTTATTACATTTATATACCGCCCCCCAGCCGAAGCTCTCTGGGCGGTTTACAACAATTAAAAATAGTAAACATTAAAAGTACACAAAAATTTTAAAAAACATAAAAACAGTATAAAAACAACAACAGTATCCATTTAAAACAACAATTCTGGGGTCCATTAAAAACAAACTTAATGTTATTAAATGCTGCTTAAAATGCCTGGGAGAAGAGAAAGGTCTTGACCTGGCGCCGAAAAGATAACAACGTTGGCGCCAGGCGAGCCTTATCGGGAAGATCATTCCACAGTCGGGGGGCAACCACTGAGAAGGCCCTCTCCCTTGTTGCCATCCTCCGAGCTTCCCTCAGAGTAGGCACTCAGAGGAGGACCTTAGATGTTGAGCGCAGTGTATGGGTAGGTTCATGTCGGGAGAGGTGTTCCATCAGATATTGTGGAACATAGAGCTTCTCTACATGAACGATTTATTGCACCGTCAAGATTATTGCAGTCACAGAAATTTATGAATCCTTTAGATGATGTCATCAACCTCCAGGACCTCTCCTGCGCTTTCACCCTACCTTATCCTGCTTGAAAAACACACAGAGATAACCAGGTCATTAAAAAAAAAAAAAAAGGTGCAGAATTGCCCCTGTGTAAAGTTGGCATTGTGCTATAATTCTGCCACTACATGGTGCTGTTTCATTAAAGTGAATGGAGCAGACATAGAGAGGAAGTATTCAATTCAAACCACATGGCTGCCCATGTAATTGAGCCAATTGTATTCTCAGCAAGAATGTGGAAGTATCAAGCTCCGGTAAGGCAGCAGGATTTTTATTTTTTTTAAAAAAAAATGTAGAGAAGCTCATAGTGTCATAAGCATTGAGCAGAGGGTTGGATTCGATGGACTTATAGGCCCTTTCCAACTCTACTATTCTATGATTCTAGGTTTCTAAGCAGAGGGCAATACTTTACAGTATTGCCTGCAATGGCAACGAAGGTGCCTGCTGGTCTCTCCTCTTCCTATCTCTCCTCTCTCATCTCACACTATTGCCCCGCTCGTGCTCTTCGCTCCTCTGATGCCATGTTTCTCGCCTGCCCAAGGGCCTCTACTTCCCTTGCTCGGCTTCGTCCATTTTCTTCTGCTGCCCCTTACGCCTGGAACGCTCTTCCAGAACATTTGAGAACTACAAGTTCAATCGCCGCTTTTAAAGCTCAACTAAAAACTTTTCTTTTTCCTAAAGCTTTTAAAACTTGATGTTGTGCGGACTTTATACTGTTAGTTTTACCCTACCCTGTGCCTGCTTACCCTACCCTGTGCCTGTTGGCATTCTCTTCCCCTCCTTATTGTTTTACTATGATTTTATTAGATTGTAAGCCTATGTGGCAGGGCCTTGCTATTTACTGTTTTACTCTGTACAGCACCATGTACATTGATGGTGCTATATAAATAATAATAATAATAATAATAATAATAATAATAATAATAATACGAAAGGCCACACCTTTAGGCTGTTGCAGCACCATCTATGGGAGCTGCCTTTGAAGAACAATGTTTAGAAACTGTTGTCGGTGCAGGATACCACTGCTACGCTGCTGAGGGGTATGTGACTCCAGTTATGTTTATTCTACACTCACTCCTGATGTGTTTCCAGGCCCAGTTCAAAGTGCCAAGTTGCTGTAGTAGTAGTAGTAGTAGTAGTAGTAGTAGTAGTAGTAGTAGTAATATTTTTAAGTGTTTTTTTAGGGCCAATCCTTCACAAAGCAGCATATTGAAAAAGACTGATACTAGATAACAAATTAGGGATGTTTGATAGGTGCACAAGAATGTTTGCATTCTTGAAGAAAGGCTTTAGCGAAGAACTACCCCCACACACCCACATCCCCATAAAGACCTGTAATGAACAGGCCAACCATAGGAATTATAAAACTGCAGGGACACCACCAAGAAGGCCATGTCTCTTGTGGTTGCCAATTTACCCAATTAGATCAGCAGGCTCTCAAGCAGGGCCTTCTTCGATGCAGATCTTAGTGAATGGGCAGGGCCATATGGGTGAGGATGGTCCTTAAAGTAGCCACCCTGAAGCCATTTAGGGCTTTGAATGTTAATTGCCAGCACTTTGAACTGGGCCTGGAAATGCACTGGTAACCCATACAACTAGTGCAAAAATGGTGTTACATTCTTGCACATGATTTTATTTACCACATGATTATATCACACCACCACCACCTGCCCCACTTTGCCACTGCATGAGCTTCTTTTGCAGCTCAGTGATTGTCCAACGATGTCGCAAGCCTGTCTGTCTTCATCTGGAGCCTCCGTTGTGCACATCAATGGAAGCTCTGGAAATTACATAATTTCTAGAGGTGTGCTCCGCTCCGATTAGAATCGGAGAATCAGAAGCGAATTGGCATGCTCCGCCTTGCTCAGAGGCAGAGTAGAAGCGGACCGCGGACCCTTAGAAGCACGGCGAAGAGAAGCGGCCATAGGCGGAGCGCTTCCCTTTGCGTGAAGCGCTCCGATCGTCATTTTGGAAAATTTTGCCCATAGGATTGCATTGCGGAAAAGAATAGGGGATAACTGTGTTGTTTTTTAAGCTATCTTTCTGAAACTTCTTGTGCTTAGAGAGTCGTGGCAGGGGGTCATTTTGAGCCTACTCTCAGCTCTCTGCGTGGTGCGGTTCACTTGCTATAATTTTTGGAAAAATCGGGTAAAACCCCCCGGGAGAGGTACCTTTTTGAAGTGCTGAGAGGCAGAGTCATGATCACATGATCCCAAAGTTGGAGGAGGGGATAGGCAAAACGGGATACTAGTAACTTGGGATTCTGGGAAACTTCTCTTTCTTAGTCTGAACAGACTTTTCCCAGTGTTTTTTAAAACAGTAGCCCCACCAAATGCACAAACACAACCTGAAATCATATACTAAGCAAATAAATAACAGATAGGAAACACAGCACTGCTACCCACCCTAACCTTGGTGAACAACTGAATAGATGTGGTGCAAGGGGATGAGGTCCCCTAGGGCATGTGGACGTGCCCAGTGCACACATACACTGTGTCCTGCCCTGGAGGGTCATCAGAGTCCTCCAAAGGTTAACCAGTGGAGACTAATGCCTATCATGAGTTGAAGTGTTAGTTTGCTTCTTAAAGACTGGTCCCTAGACAGGGCCAGTCAAAATTGGCATAATTCCCCCTCCCCCTGGGCACATCCACTTCCCTCTTACTGGTAAAAGACAGATATAGCCTTTTAAAAAAAATTCTTCCTGTTGTTTATTCAGCAACACTGCTGCTTTTAATTCTACCCCTCCTTTGTTTGTTTATTTATTTATTTATTTATTTATTCCATTTTATATTTACACCCCATAGCTCAAGCTCTCCTGGCTTTTCCTCTTCAGTGAAGTCAGGCAGGCTTTCATTGTGGTTCAACTCCTTCTTGTTGTTGTTGTTGTTGTTGCTATTAATATTAATTAGTACTGCTATTAACATTATTATTTTGTTGTTTAGTAATGGCTGTGATCACAGTGCAGTCAATCAACTCTGAAGCAAGGATCACAAAGCTTCACTCTTATCCTCCTAGCCTCCTAGTTATGGGATGCAAAAGAAAAGGCATCTCTCTGTGCTGCTCCCACCTCACAGGGATGGTTTGCATTACTGGCTTTGAAACTATCCTTGGCTCACTTCCTTATGCCCCCACAAATGTCTGCTGCCTGCCTGCCTTCCCTCCCTCCTCCCCTGCCCGCCTCACAGGGATGGTTTGTGTGTGTCTTGCTTTGACTCAGGGGATAAGTCCTTCCTGCGCTCACTTCGACTTTTGGAAGTTCCAAATCAATTTTTCAAGTGTGGAAGAAGATTCATATAGGTTTATCTACTCCCCAATTCATGGCATGTTGGGATTTCCTTTGAAATGGCCCCATTGAGCTGTCTGCAGCTTTAAATCCCTGAGATACTGGGGTGTCCGATTTTCAAAAATTCCCCCCAAATCAGGGGATACTTGGATTGGCTTGAGTCTTGGCATGCATGTGTATACATGCATGAGATGTCATGCTGCCGAACTTGAGGTTTCTAACATGAAAATTGACGTAGTTCTAGCATGGGACTTGATTTGGGGTGAGTTAAAAGGTTAAAGGCCCGCCAAAAATCAGAGGATGATGGGATTTGCTTGAGGCTTAGTATGCATGTGTATACAAGAATAAACTATCATGGTGCCGAGTTTGAGGTTTCTAACGTGAAAATCGACGGAAATATCGAAAGGGGTGTGAATTGGGGTTATGGGTGGTGCATTAGAGGTTAAAGCCCCACCAAAAATCAGGGGATGATGGGATTTGCTTGAAACTTGGCATGATTGTGGATCTAGATGGCATCTGTGAGGGTGCCCACTTCAAAAAAAAATATCTGTCAAAATGTCGGGGAACAGTCCATGTCTGAAAATGGGGTGTCTGATTTTCATAAATTCCCCCAAAATCAGGGGATGATGGGATTGGCTTGAGTCTTGGCATGCATGTGTATCCATGGATAATCTATCATGGTGCTGAGTTTGAGGTTTCTAATGTGAAAATTGACGGAGGTATCGAAAGGGGTGTGAATTGGGGTTATGGGTGGTGCGTTAGAGGTTAAAGCCCCGCCAAAAATCAGGGGATGATGGGATTTGCTTGAAACTTGGCATGAATGTGGATCTAAATGGCATCTGTGAGGGTGCCCACTTCAAATTTTTTATCTGTCAAAATTTCGGGGAACAGTCCATTTCTGAAAAGGGGGTGTCTGATTTTCATAAATTCCCCAAAAATCAGGAGACGCTTGGATTGGCTTGAGTCTTGGCATGCATGTGTATATGTCCATGAGGTGTCATGGTGCTAAACTTGAGGTTTCTAACTTTTACAGAAAAAAAGTTGTAGACTTTTTTGGATTTCAATGCAAGCCTATGGGGGGGGGAAAGCGGAGCTCCGATCTGGATCCGGAGCTCCACAGCGGAGCAGGGCGGACTATAGGCGGAGCGGGGTGGAGCGAAGCGGCCCGATCCGCAAATTGCGGATCTGGAAGAGAAGCAGATCGAGGGGTCCGTGCACACCCCTAATAATTTCCCCCTTGCATTAATGGGGCCTTTATGGCTGCCGTTTACACTATGGGGGAAATGCGCAATTTCTAGAGCCTTCATTGAAATGCACAAAGGAGGTGCCAGATGAAGATAGACAGGCTTGCGACATAAGTCACCTTCTGAAGTCAGAAAGGATTTCCCCCTCCCATTTCCCCCATTTGTCTACACCTTCTGAGATGGCTGCAAGACAGATACCTGGTGGAACAAGCAAGTGGTAAAGCGTGATAGAACATTTTTATTCCAGGTGAACATTCTTGGTGGGTCTCCTAAGTACAAACTGATAAGATCCACAAAGAAGGCTTTTATGCCCTGGGAGAGAATGACTGGTGAATCTGCCTTTGTTTCCTCTCTACTTCTTGTGATTTATATTAAACATTATTTATTAGACAGTGGCCAAATGCTCATTATTATGACGGAAAATTCTTACCCTTATGGAGGGTGCAATCTTTCTTTGTGTGTTCTGCACACAGACACTTTGTGTCTTCCCCTAGTAAGGTCTCTGTCAGTGAAGGTCAGCCTACCCACCGTCAGAAATGCGGAGCTGATCCAGTATTACAAAGGCCCAAATGATGGTTGCCATTTCTAAATTGGATAAAAGGGCAAGGGGCTCATATATAGCACCAGGACATTGTATAAAACCTGTCCTAGAGGCCATTTTGGCACATTATTCCCTTCTGCGCTTTGCATAATAATGACACGCTCTAATGTGATGCAATTGTAGGCTTTGTCCTGCTATTTCAAGGTACAATTTGTGAGATATAATCGTATTTACAGCTCTGTGGATCCTTTACGGGGGTGGGGGTAGAAGGGTGGCAATAAATGTAAATATGTACCTTTGAGATACACTTCGATTATATCGGGAATTAACTAATCAATGCAGAGCTTCATAAACAATAAAACCAGTGAAGGACACTATAGTCGCCTGCAAATGATGAACAAAAAATGCCTATCATTTGGCACAGATATCAGTGATTATGACTAGTGTGGGGAAAACAGCCGAGGCGGCAGTAATCATGGCAGTAAGCAAGCATATGTGTAAATGGGTGTTATGTAACAGTAGTGGTGTAGTTAGCACTTCCCATGGTGGTTCTAAGTATCCAACCCCACTTCTTCTGCTGACATAGTTCTTCTCGTGTACCACTACGTGTCTCACCCATGCAGCTTCTGCACTTTTATGTTAGTAGAGCAGTGTGGGATGGAATGATGAGGAAACAGCAGCTACGTTGCTTCCATCACATAAAAATTAGCCCATAAACTCAACAGGTAAAAACACGGTAATATAGGTTTGTCAAAATAGGCATCTGGGACTGGGAGACAGCTGCCTCCTGTCTAATTGTAGGCTTATTGAGCCAGACAAAATTCCCATTTGTCCAGTAGTTTGGCCAGGTAGACATAAGGTAGAAACGTTATTAAAAGCAGCACAACCCAAGGCGGCATTACCTAAACAACCTTGGTCTGCCCGTTGCCAGCAATCACATAATTATAGTGTGAATAAACATCATTGCTGCCTGCCCAAGCACACATCAATAAATCCTTCGTTTCCCTTTGGGACTTGGCAAACTTCAATCTTTCACAAAGCCATTTGCTGAGAATCAGTCATATTTTTTCGAGGGCCTGTTTGTCCAATAAGAATGACTTCCTGATGCAAAGTGGAGCTAAAGAGCGTCATTTGTTCATCAGCAATTTGAGGCCTTGAACATGTACAGGCAGCTACCATTTGCCCAGTAGATAATTGTTTTTCAGCAAAAAAAAACCCAACAACCTTGCTTTATGAACTGTTACTCCTATCTTTTTTATAGAGCAATTGAGCACAAAGGGAGGGATGAGGGACTCCTTGGTGAGTGGTTTCTTGGTTTAATAGACTTATTATATTCCACCACCAGCTGCCAAATTATTTGTGGAAATGCATGGTTGTTTTGTGCTTGTGAGCGAGAAAAGAGAGAAAAGCAAAGAGGACTCTTTGCATGGGAGCATGTGGCAAAGAAACCCTGTGCTTGTGACCACAATTTAAAGCTGATCATCTCTCATGGGTATGGATTATTTTGTAGAGATGTAATAGTATCATTTTTATTAACCTGCAAAAAAATAAAAAAATAAAAAAAATCCTATCGGTTAGGGTGCAATCCTGCTGTTTCTGGCAGGGCAAAAGGAGGCTGGAGGCAACTGTCTGTCCCATCAATGCTCCTCAAAATATAAGAAACCCAAATCATAGAATCAATGAATAGCAGAGTTGGAAGGGGCCTACAAGGCCATCGAGTCCAACCCCCTGCTCAATGCAGGAATCCACCCTAAAGCATCCCTGACAGATGGGTGTCCAGCTGCCTCTTGAAGTCCTCTAGTGTGGGAGAGCCCACAACCTCCCTAGGTAACTGATTCCATTGTTGTACTGCTCTAACAGTCAGGAAGTTTTTCCTGATGTCCAACTGGAATCTGGCTTCCTGTAACTTGAGCCTGTTATTCCATGTCCTGCACTCTGGGAGGATCAAGAAGAGATCCTGGCCCTCCTCTGTGTGACAACCTTTTAGGTATTTGAAGAGTGCTATCATGTCTCCCCTCAATCTTCTCTTCTCCAGGCTAAATATGACCAGTTCTTTCAGTCTCTCTTCATAGGGCTTTGTTTCTAGACCCCTGATCATCCTGGTTGCCCTCCTCTGAACACACTCCAGCTTGTCTGCGTCCTTCTTGAATTGTGGAGTCCAAATAGATGGTCACTTACCAGAAGTGGGTGGGGACAGGGAAGCCATAGGATTCCATAGATTCTGGCCTGGTCTGGCCTCTCCCCTCCCTTCCATTCCCACTGGAACACACCCTCTTTTTTAAAACTTCTATGAGACTATCCAAGGAGACATCTACACTTGAATATGAAACTTTTTTTTTTTACAGTATATAAACGTTTCTTTTAAAAACGTTTTTAAATGTAGGTGATTTTAAAACATTTACTTACGTTTTCCCTTTCAGTGGGAAAGCATTCTTTTTTGGCACACTTAGGAAAGTAATCCGCTTCTTCTATTTCCCCGTTTTGCCATTTTCCCTCCCACTTCCTCTTCTCTTACCTTTAGATTAGAAGACATCCCCCACCTAAAAACAACAAACCAAGCCGAGCCTTGCAAAAGTGAAACTGGAAGTGGCTGCAGCTTTTGCGAGGCTAGAAAAAATTAGCGGCTGGAGGTTTAGGCACGGAAATTAAATAAACACACACACACACACCCAGTACTACTGGAAACACATTTAATATGAAGAATTCGGGCACAACATACAAAAAAAACCACTACTTTTTCCTGGGAAGTTAGAAAAATAAAATGAAGAAAAGGGAAGAAAAATACGTCAAAAAAGTATATGTCATGTGGCGAAATACCATGAAACACACACTTCAAACCGGTAAGAAATGTTCTAAAATGGTAAGTGTAGATTCTCTCCAAGTCATTGTTACAACCTCAAAACCAACCAGCAAGGTTTTGTCAATGATGGCTGCAAGGGGGCAGGGAAGATATCAGGTTGTAGGAGCATCTAGTCTCAGGAGAAGTTATCCAAAAATATCCTATGGTCCCTGAAACACTCTCTCAGGGACCACAGGATTGCCCTGCCCATATAGTTTCAACTGCATGTTGAAGCACAAGAGTTCAGGGCATTTTGATATAATGATGGTTTCACTACCTCTAAACCTTGTTTGGCCTTCAAACACCTTGTAAAAATCCATTCATCTGACTTTAGACTGAGCTTTGTGTAAAGCAAACCTTGGTGTAACTTTGGGTGGTCAATTTGAATGCTAATTACAAGAGTTTAAAAGAATTACGAATAGCAAAATTCCTTGCAGGTTTGGGGAAATGCAGTAACTCACTGCATTTATAGTAATTTCAGTACTATAAATACTAATTTCTCCACACAGGGCAGGCTCCCAATCCTAAATACAAACTTCGAAACTGATGTGGGAGCAAATCAAGAATGTCTAAGAGGACACTGCAATTCAAATTTGCCATTTCTCAGATGTTTCTCAGCTTTGTCCCAGAAGCTATTGCACAATAATGCAATTACTATGGGTTTCTCTTAATGAGCGATTTACAGCATGCTCATGATTGGCCATTCGCAGAAATTTGTGGGTCGATTACATGATGTTGTGAACAGACAGGATGTCACCTGCACTATCACCCACCCCTTATCCTGCTGTCAGAAAACATAGAGATAATCAGCTTTCTTTAAAAAAAAAAATCCACAAAATCGGCCCCATGGAAAGGTGGCATTGCACTATAATTCTGCAGAGACTGAAAGTATTCAATCCAAACCATCCAAACCATAAAACAGCCCGTGCAATTGAGCCTGATTGCACTCTCAGAATGAAAAATGGAAGCAGAAAGCAGTGGGGGTTGTTTGTTTTTTAAATGTAGAGAACCTCTCTATGGGCCTTGCTAGACCTACCAGTTCATGCGGAGAAGAGAAGGAGCGAGGCCGCGCTACAGCTAGCGAGGCCGCGCTACAGCTAGCATGGGCCGTCGCCCTTTTCTACACGTAAGACGCGATGGGGAAAGGAAAGCCCCGTCGCATCCTGCATTTCAAATAAACCTTAAAAGGCCATGTGCGCAGGAGTGCACCAACGAAAAGGTAAGTCCTTGTTTTTTTAAAAAAGGGTTCCCCACTCTCCCCTGCCCCGATTCCCCACACACACAATGTATGATGCCCACCGCATGCCCCCCTCGCTCGCCCGTCCGTCCGCTCACCCTCCCACTCACCCCCTCGCTCGTTCGCCCACTCGCTTGCTCGCCCATCCACCCCCGCTCACCATGTCCACCCCCCGCTCACCATGTCCACCCCAGCTCACCCATCCACCCCCTGCTTGCCATGTCCACCCCCGCTTGCCATGTCCACCCCCCGCTCGCCCGTCCACCCCCCGCTCACCATGTCCACCCCCCCGCTTGCCATGTCCACCCCCCCACTTGCTCGCCCACTCGCCATGTCCAATGCCCCCTCTGCCCCCCCGTCCATGATCTCCCCCCCCCAGCCCGATGCGAGTAAGCGAGCAGCCGGGAAAAGCCACGGAACTAACGGGCTCAGCCCGGGGCTGCAGAAAAACTGGGCCATAAGCGGATCCAGTTATCCCGGGTCAAGGGAGGGTTTAGCCCGGCCTGACCCCAGGATCCCCTGTGCATCGTCTGCATGCACAGCAGGGAGCCCGGGCCTCGCACCGGGCTAAACCCTCATCTAGCAATGGCCTATCTCTTCTTTCCATCTGAATTCCAGGAGGCTGTTCTAGTTCTAAATCAGTGTCTGATGTCAGTAACGTACTGGATGAGGGGAAACAAATTGAAGCTTAATGCAGACAAGACAAAGGTGCTCCTGGTTAATCAAAGGCAGATTGGGGAATAGGGATTCAACCTGTGCTGGATGGGATTAAACTCCTCCTGAAGACTCTGGCTGACAGTTTGGGTATACTGGACTCGGACTTGAAGTTGGATGACCAGGTTTTGGTGGTGGCCAAGATTGTGTTGGCAGAGCTGAGGTTAGCATACCAACTGTGCCTGTTCCAAGAGATGTCTGATCTAGACACAGTCACACATGCCTTAGTTACACCATGTTTGGACTACTGTAACGTGCTCTACATGGGGCTGCCTTTGAAAACTATTCAAACACTTCAGCTGGTCCAGAATTCTGACCTTACTACTGACCTGACCTGGTTACAGGGAGCACATAAAGCCCTTATGGCTTGGGACCAGGGTACCTGAAAGACTGATTTTCCCCTCACAAGTCTGCCTGGGTCCTAAGATTTTCAGGAAAGATTCTTCAAGATTTCAGAGGTGCATTTGGCAGCAATGCAAAAGAGAGCCTTCTTGGTGGCCACTCTTTGCTGAAGGACGCTAGGTTCACTTTCTCTCTGCTGTTTTTCCACTGGCAGGCCAAGACCATTTTATTCAAGTGGGTCTGTTGGGTGGGATGCTATTTTTACTCTGCTATTGTTGTGGTTTAAATTGTGTTTTATTATATTATTGTTGTTTTTATCAAGTTTTATCAGTAATTGTAAGCTGCCTTGAGTGCCTTACCTTTTTGGTAGAAAGGTAGGGTACCAATCAATCAAATAAGTAAAAATTATTATTGTTATTATTGTTATTATTATTATTGTGGTGGTGGCTATCCAAGGCAGGATCTACATTACTGCTTTAAAATGGTTTATAACAGTAGTGATAACTGTTGGGGCCCAGGACACACTCCATCTGCAGTTTTCAAAACGTTTTCAAAGTGTTAAATCCTCTTGGTGTAGTTCTGACCCAATATCATATCTCCCATTTATCCCCTATCCCTTTTCCTGCAGCACATTCTATGGCTGAATGTGGTTTTTTATTATTATTGTGTTAGCTTCCCAAGTAGAATGAGAATGACAAGTTGTAATGAAGCATCTCTGCCTAATATGCAAGCGCTGAAATATGACTTTTCATCTGCTATCTTGAACACATACTTAATTATTATGAAGTGAAAACAATACATTGCATAATTTAACATGGTTTAAATTAATTGTTGAGATACTATGTCCCTACTTTTACATCAGCATGTGCCAAGCACATTGTTCAAGGTACTGCTGTTCCCTGTCTCCATGCAGGGGTCTAAAGTCCGTTTCCTGTGGCAATGAGGGAAAGATCTACATGTGAAAATGTTGAATGGCCTGCAGCTTTTCATCTATTTTACCAATTAAGGGAGGTAAACAAAAGGCTAAACAAAAGTACCTCCCAAGCTTCTATCTCGCAGCATTGGTTTCTTCCAGGCAACCTTTTTCATCATCTCAGTGCCTCACCTTGGGACAGGCTGCGACATCTTTGAACTTTTGCACAAAAAAGTGGGAGCCAAAAGTCAGAGGTTTGCTGGTCCCAGAGGGTTTTGGCTTTCTCCATGAAGGATACATCACTTTGTAGTCAAGTACAGTCTGAGAATGGTAAACTCGGTCACTTTTTGAGACATGCAGAGATTCAAAACTGCTGGTAGACTAGCTCCCTTCCAGCTGAAGGTCCTTCTGAGCATTAGTTCGGATCCTTTCCTTTCAGCCCTATCACTTTCTAACCATTTTATGGCACATAAAGAAAACTACAGATGGGAGATTTCCTGGCCACATCAGGAATTCTTCTTGTGACCATTGGTTAGCCAGCCTGAGCTATGAAGCTGCAGAGAAATACTAGTACAGACAGCAATTGAAGCTAGAAACCAATTACTTTTGTCACTGACAGGATGGGGACCACGCCAATTTACCAGCTGCTTAAAATGCATGTTTATTTGTGTGAAATTGTGGCCCTGGAAACTTCATGCGGCTTATTAAAACAGACTGCCTCCAGTACCACAAAATTAATGGAGAAGGTCATCTCAACTTTTTATCACCATAACTAACATCATTTTCAAAGAATTTCTGTAAAATAAGGAGTTTGTTTTTGTTTTGTTTTTAAAGAGAGAAAAATGTGTGTGTGTGTGTTTTAAAAAAACTTTAGGAGGAATTGAATTTTCTCATCAAGAAAAAGCAGCTGGCACTTCTTCCCAAATAAAGTGTGATGGTTAGACATTAGTGGTAACACCGTTACAATCAGATTTGTGTTATAAAATTTGGTCACTTAAAGTCTGGCAAATTATAGTACAGGACTTGGGGAGAGGGGGAAAACCACAGTTTGGTGATCCATTGGTATCTCTTAAGTTGTGACGTTGCTGAACCTCACAGTTATCTGGTTTGGGAAATAATTTGTCCAACTCATACTGTTTGAATGTTTTATGAATCTAGAATCAATCTAGTTTTTCTCCCATTTGGCATATGAATGAGGCTGACCAGACTGCTTTATAGGTTGTGTGCTAAGGTATTCTTAATGAGGAAGAAACTTCCATTGAATAAAACAAATTGTGCAGATAAGATTGGTCAGAAAAATCAGGAATTACATAGTTCCCTGGTTCCCATGGTTCAGAAGCTTTGGTGATATGGACTCTGTAGATAATAGGGATGTGCTCCGCTTCTATTCGGACCGGCGAGTTAGAAGCAGAGTGGGGGGCTTCGCCCGCCCTTAAGGCGGAGGTGAAGTGGATTGGGGGGCCGGAGGAGTGTGGTGAAGAGTATCGAGGTGAAGGCGGATCCTTTGCCTCGATCCAGAGCTCCGCCGGAAAGGTAAGTGGGGTTTACCGGGCCCTGCCGCTGTCGCCCATGCTCCCCTCCTCTCCCTTATCTGCCTCCATCCGTGGTCCCTTGGCTTCTTCAATTGAGCCCGCAGTTCAACCAGGAAGTCTAGGCCGCACTTGCGGCCCAGACTTCCTGGCTGAACCGCGGGCTCAATTGAAGAAGCCGATGGACAGTGGACAGAGGCAGGTAAGGCCCCCCTCCCCCTTGGTCCCTTACTGGGCTCTGCCACCGTCGTCGCACGGGCAGTGACGGCAGCAAGGCCCGGTAACCCCCCGCTCTCCTCTCCCGGCCTTACCTGGCGCCACTTGCATCGGCGCCATTCGGAGCCGGAGCTCCACGGCGAAGAGGAGCAGAGTATGGGCGGAGCAGCGCGGAGCGGGCCAATCCGAAATTTTCAGATCGGCCCGCGGGGCGGAGCGGGGGGTCCGTGCACACCCCTAGTAGATAACTCTGTCCAAGTTGTGCTTGCTTATTTCATGTACGGATTTAAGTAGACAGGTTCCAAAGTGGGTATTTTTGAAATTAAGTAGCCTAATCTTAATCCACAACCAAGACACTACAGATACAGCCATAAACCTCTCAGGATCAGGGCCCTTATATATCATCTACAGTGCAAATATTGTGACTATCAGCTCCAATCTGATGCTAATTAAACCTTGTACTTTTCACAGTTTTCATAATTATTTCTGTGATGGTATGTTTTTGGTATTTCTGGAAAGTTGCAAACTGTGTGCATCTGGCTTACAGATGTTGTAACCAATTGGACAATGATTCCCACCACATTCCCTTTAGTGGCACCTTGCCAGTATGGTGACAATTTTCACTTGATACACCAATAAGAGTCTAGATTATTAAATTCTGTTTCAAAATACAAAGCTGCCTTATTAAGGGACTGACCATTTGCTCCTGTACCATGTATTCTAACTGACAGTGGCTCTCCAAAGTTTTAGGCAGAAATCTTTCCCAGCCCTGCTAACCAAGATCTACCTGATGACTGAGGCCTAATCTACACCAAGCAGGATACTGCACTATGAAAGCGGCATATAAAAGGCAGGAGCCACACTACTGCTTTATAGCAGTATTGAAGTGCACTGACAACTGTTGGGGCCCATTGACGGATACCATATACTGCTTTCAGACTGCTATATCCTGCTTGGTGTGGCTCCTGCCTTTCATATGCCGCTGTCATCGTGCAATATCCAGCTTGGTGTAGATGAGGCCTGAATCTAGCATCTTCTACATGTTAAGCATGTGTCTTTTCCTGAACTATTCCCCCACCCCTGCCTTAATTCAATGGGCAAAGAACAATTCTAATGCAAACAAGTTGGTTTATACAATGCTTTTCGAAGGTCATCAGACTTGGAGTGTGGTAAGTCAGAGAGAGTTAGATAACTGGAGGAAGGCAGCAATCAAGAATAGCATTGCATCGAATATCCACGTGGGACTGTGAGGGCAGTGGCCGCACCTGCATCCAGCCTTCATGGGCCCAGGCAGAAGGACCCACCACGCCCGAGTGCTCTCAAGCTTTCGAAAGTGCTCAGGCACAGGTCTGCCCTAACTTCCAGGTCACGGCACACCCTTTGTCCCTTTTCCCCTGCTGGGGAAATTGCATATTTTCTCCCTCCGCTCTAATGACATGTGTGAAAGGGAAAAATACACAGTTTCCCCCACTTTGGGGAAATCACGTGTTTGTCTTCTTCCCCCATCCACCCACATCCATATCCACCCACATCCACAAGAGGCCTCATTGGAGTCTAATGTATAAATGTCTACTTATGTAGGATTTTCTACCCCTTTATTGAGAAAGGAAGGAGGTTGCTTTGATCACATACCTTCCATATGTATTTTGATACATTGTTCATTTAAACCTTACTCTACTGGGTAGAAAGCCTCATGTGGCGCAGAGCGGTAAAACTATTGAATGTCCAATAGTTTTGTTGTTGTTAAAATAATCAATTTCCCCTGAATTATTTCCAGAGAGGGCTGGGCCAGGCCCATGACTAATTCATAAAAACATGAGAATACAAGAAGATCTATGCTAGACCAGACCAAGGGTCCATCCAGTCACACATTCTGTTCACACAGCGGCCAACCAGCTGTTGACCAGGAACCCACCTTCATAGTACATATAACAACTAAAAAAGCAGTGGCTCATTGTATCTATTCCTGATTATAAATTCTTTAAAGCCTGTTATTCTTTTGTAACTAATAATTTATGGTTCAATCCACTTCCTTAAATGGAGTGATATTTATTGTAGGTGGAGACAGCCGTTATGAATATCGAGATGTTGCATAGTTTACCAAATTGTCCAAGTAAGTAAGGGTGCAATCCTGTACTGGCTGGGGCATGCTGGGAGTTGTTGAACTATTTCCCATCTAAACATGCATAGGACTATGCTCTAAAATTCTTAAAGTTACATATGTTTTGATAGACTAGAACATCTATTCAGTCTATTAAATGTTATGGGAAGATGGGTAATTTTTCAGAGGTTATTTAGCTTCTTACTCCTAATGAGGCCAATCAAAGATAGCAAATCCAATTACATTTTAGAAAACTAGGATAATATAGCTGATCTTGTTAGGTTTTGCCCATTTTGTTAAACTTAATTTAAGAGGATTAATGAGCACAGTGGAAGAAGAATAGCATTTTTTAATGCCAGAGCAAATGTTGTAAAATTAAAGACATTTGTCATGAAGAGTAATTCATTCTTGATTGGTGGAGCACCAGTGATATAAATTATATTGTACTAGCACAGACTTCAGCTGACAATAATATTGATCAACATGCACCAAGTGCAGCACTATTTTATACAGTTTTTATTTATTTAGTATTCAGTTTATTAAATATTAATTGTTAACTTCAGAGAGAGAACAAAGTATCCCAATGAATCAATTTAATCCCAAGAGGTGTACTTAAATGCAAATACTAAATTTGTCAAAAAACAAAAACAAAAAGTAGCCAAAATCAGCTAATCCAAAATTCCCACCCTACTATCCACAATACTACAAAACGAAACTGCAGCCCTATACCCCATTTCCTAGGAGCAAGCCCCACTGAATTCAATGGGACTGCTCTTTGATTAGACAAGTATAGGATTCCACTGCCATTCTCCTGCCTCTAAAAGCTGATTCAAGGGCTATGCCCAGGTCTTCCATTTTTCCCTTCAATGTTCACATCACATCATGCCTTTCCCAGCTCTACACTGTTTGGCAGCCAATGATGCGCATTTGGCATTTCCCTTAGTAAATATTATAGAGAAAGAAGGTACAACATGCACTGGTTGCCATTTTCAGGGGCATTTCCATGATCAGCATAATAACTTCTGATTCAGTTCTCACACAGGGAAACATCCAGCCAGCAAATTTTAACTGCCACCTGATTCTCTAGCCCACTTAAAGAGATAACCAAAGTCCTAATGGAAAAAACAACAACAACAACCCACCACAGATGAATGCATTTACAACAAAAAGCCAATGGATTTAATTATGGCTGTTGGTTGGCTTTTTAAATGAAGCTTCATAAAAATCTTTAATGTAGTATGTCAGTGTTTGCTTGTGGATCTAGAACATTCAACTCTGGCATGGTATGCTGCTTACATGATCATAAAAACACAAAGATAATTAAAAATAGGGCCATGCACAACCGCATGACTCACCTTGGAGGCTGTTTTTGAGCCTCTGAAACAGCCCTAACTTGACTCAGGATGTTTCAGGGGTGCCCACCTAGCCTTGTCAGAGAAGCGAGGCAAGATTCCCCCCCAAGCGGGTTGGCCTTGCAACCAGGAGCAAGGCTGACCAGGTGTCCTTTGGACTCCCAACTCCTGTCCCATGCCGCCCCTCACCCTTTCAACTGCAACTTACCTGGAAACACATCGTCCTCCTGAGACCCAAGCAGCGATTTAAAGTTATCACGGGGGCTCTCTGTTTTTAGTATATCTATGGCCAAAAACTATGGCCAATTCCCCGTTACAGCTGCCATAGTTTTCAGCCATAGATATACTAAAAGCAGAGAGCCCCAGCGATAACTTTAAATCATGGCCTGGCTCTCAGGAGAATGATGCATTTCAAGTAAGGCTTGGAGGTGGTGGCAGCACCATGAGGCTGGGGAGGGTAGAAAGAAAGAGGGTGGGGAGAAATGCAGCCCTGCAGGACTTTGATGTATGGATGCTTTCAGGTAACAAGAAGCAGGGCCAGGTGGAAGGATTAGAGACGGGTTCTCTCCTGGAAAATTGGTATATACTAAGCACCAGTTTTCTACAATATTTGCAAGGAGAAAAATTGTATCCCTGGCCATGTTTGTGCAGAGCCCCTAACAGATTTCCACTGATTGAAATTGCCAAGAGAACGCAAAAATCAGTGGAGACTTACCCGAATAATCATTTTGTATTATAATGATTGCTTATATAGCTTGTAATACATGGCGGTGTATGCAATTTGCAAAAGGTACATATGATGGTAGGCTGGCCTCCAAACCTTGCGAGAAAAACTCTGGCCTCTCTCAAAATATAGCACTTCTTTTGTATGCTCAGATGTTAAATGGTCCAAAGTGCTGTTTGATTATAATGTACATTATTTTAGGCAAAGTCGCCATATTCTGAAAACACAGGCTTAATTTCATAGAGAGAAAGGCTGTCACCGGGGGTACCGAGAAACACATGGAAGTACCTATCTGTGATATGTAACAAATACAACGTATTTTTGATACCCGAACTCAGAGCCAGATATATTTTGCTACTTGAGATGAAGCATGAAATGGTGCCCCTCTCGCTCAATCAAGGTGCATAGTACCCAAGGCAGCAAAGTTATTTTGGCACCAGAGGAAGAAAATCCTCCAAGGCACTTTTACCCCTCCCTGGCAGTAAAAATATAATAATAAATTAAGGGCTTTTCTATACATGAGGCATTTATTGTGCACTTATCATTCCCTACTCATGGTTGTTTACAGGGTTTTTTGGGTGATATGACTCTCCAGCTTTGCCATCTGTTTCGGTGAGGTTTTTTTAGAGCAAGGAAAATGCAGCATTTAATTGTGAAAGCAAAACAAAATATAATTTCCTCTTGTGTATTTATGCTATTCTGCTCTACCACAGGGCCACCTAGAGGTTATGTAGTAGAAAAGCAGGAAAGCAAAAGCTCCTTGTGTAGTGTTCCAATCTCAATTCTGTGATGAAACTGAAAGTAGACACTGGATTATCAGCTGATTAACAGCCTTGTATAGAAAAAATCTAACAGTCTGCTATCCTTTCATGATACCCAATATCAGCTGCCTGAGCGACACCTCTCTCTGTCTAATAGTAGTGCCACTTTGCAACAAACACAGGTGGCAGTGGGGTAAGAGAAGCTTTAGGATCTTCTGTAACCTATTATTATTATTATTATTATTATTATTATTATTATTATTATTATTATAAAATTTAATTATAACTTTCCTCTGGGCTTGCAATAATCTTGCAATATGATTTTTAACATGGTGCATTTTATGAACATGTACATTTAAAAGTGTATGTGTACAATGTACTGAAGTAGGGCTGTGCACGGACCCTCCGATTCGCTTTGGATCCCGATTCAGACCTTCTGAATCGAGCCCAATTTGCTTTGGATTGATTCAGACCCAGTCCGCCTCACCTCAGATCCAAATCCAAATTGAGATTCGAATGTCTGAATCATTTGGTTCCCCCCCCCCATTTTCCCATAGACTTGCATTGGAAAAGATAAGTGCCTATAACTTTTTTTTATTTTTCAACATAGAAATATGAAAGTTGGTTACCGTACAGATGCCCTGGAAGTGCACCAGACAATCTGTGGGCACCCAGCAAGTGGCATGCACCTCCTCTTTTTCCAGAAAGTCATCATTTCGAGTAAAAATCATCGGTAAACTGCTTACACAAATTGCTTTTTGCAAAATGTTTGCCATAAATACAGCCTTTTAGGCAAAATTAAATAAATCACTGAGTTTCATATTCTTAACTGGGGAATTACAAGCTTCAGCAACATCTGTATTTAGGAGGATAAGTAAGCTTGAGTTCTGTAGGTTCATTCTTCCTTCTGTTCCATCCCTGCTATTGTCTAATTTCCCTTTAAAAAATTATAACATTAATTCTGGGGGTCTGTTTTTTCAAAATGCTATAAAGTGTCAAAAAGTATTTATTTATTTATTTATTTATTTATTTATTTATTTATTTATCTATTTATTACCATTTATATACCAGCTATTTGCTTAAAACCCATGACAGTGTAGTATAGTTTAAAACAATAATTAAAAATATTCTTATTATTATTTTAAAACAACATTAAAAACCTTAAAAGAGCAACATGACGTTAAAGGCTAAATTGAAAGATGCCGTCACACCTGTTCTATAAGCCACTCTCTGGCTGTGCAAGCAGAACTTGCTTCAAAAATCCAGAGTAGAACAAATCAGCTGTTCAGTAGGGTCTAATGGATAGTCCCCTATAGTGAAACAAAAGCTGATAGGCATAACATTTGAAACAGGAGTCTGCACACAAAGCTCACACCACCTGTATCATGGAGGGGACCAACGTTTGGATGTGCTGCTCATTCTTCATCTCAGCCTGCATCCATGCATATGGAGCCACTAGCTGGGTCAGGACAATTTGTTTTTTATATGAAAAAATAATACCACCATGTTATAGTGTTTAAAGCCAGCACAAGTGGGAATTCACAATACGTTTTCAAAAAAACCAAAAACCTTACTGTTAAATAAAACTCAGGAGGCATTCTCATTATGCTGTTTAGAACATCTTCCAGGCAATTATAAACTTACTAAAATTGTTCCAAATTAGTATGGCAAAGATGAGGCAGCATTACATCGAGCTACTACTCTTTCTTCAAAATGTTTTATTTATAGACCTGTATGCAAACCAGTGGAACACCATGTACTGGCCCATCAATATTTATACAGTATTAAAAAGCTCAAATTCCATAAAAACAGAGAATTAGTAAATGGCTAAATGTTTAATCAACAATTAGAAATTAGTGTTCCATGAGCAGTTATAAAATCCCCCTTTTTATCCTCTTTGGAACATGTTATTTTTTCAACAGATAATCCATTTATATCACACAGCACTGAGACTTTAAAATCCACATCATCTAAACGTCCCGTATAACTGCATGAAAGAGCTCTAGCTATTGAGCAGTATAGAAATGTAATAAATAAATAAATAAATATCTCCCCCTCCCCTGATGCCTTTCAAAAGTTCATTACAAAATTATTGAATGAGATATGAATTGGACCATTGTCTCACTAACCTGAAAATGTTGCAAATATTTAAAAGCACTTAAAGGGCAGATCTACTATTAAATAATCTTCAAATTGCTGAATTTCCTGGATTTTCCTTTATATTTTGAAATGCAAGAATAAATTATTATTATTATTATTATTATTATTATTATTATTTATTTATTTATATAGCACCATCTATGTACATGGTGCTGTACAGAGTAAAATAGTAAATAGCAAGACCCTGCCGCATAGGCTTACATTCTATTAAAATCATAGTAAAGCGATAAGGAGGGGAAGAGAATGCAAACAGGCACAGGGAAGGGTGAAACTAACAGTATAAAGTCCAAACAGCATCAAGTTTTAAAAGCTTTAGGAAAAAGAAAAGTTTTTAGCTGAGCTTTAAAAGCTGCGATTGAACTTGTGGATCTCAGATGTTCTGGAAGAGCGTTCCAGGCGTAAGGGGCAGCAGAAGAAAATGGACGAAGCCGAGCAAGGGAAGTAGAGACCCTTGGGCAGGCGAGAAACATGGCATCAGAGGAGCGAAGAGCACGAGCGGGGCAATAGTGTGAGATGAGAGAGGAGAGATAGAAAGGAGCTAGACCGTGAAAAGCTTTGAAGGTCAACAGGAGAAGTTTATATTGGATTCTGAAGTGAATTGGAAGCCAGTGAAGAGATTTCAGAAGTGGAGTAACATGGTCAGAGCAGCGAGCCAAGAAGATGATCTTAGCGGCAGAGTGGTGGACGGAAACCAACGGACTGATGTGAGAAGAAGGAAGGCCAGAGAGAAGAAGGTTGCAGTAGTCCAACCGAGAAATAACCAGTGCATGAACAAGCGTCTTGGCGGAAGAGACAGACAAAAATGATCGAATCCTGGCAATATTATACAGGGAAAAATGACAGGATTTAGTTACTGCCTCAATATGATGAATAAAGGAGAGTGAGGAATCAAATATAAAGCCAAGACTACGAGCTTCCTTGACCGGAGTAAGCGTAACATCATTGACAGTAAGAGAGAATGAGAGATGAGGAGAAGGTTTAGGAGGAAAAACAAGCAGTTCAGTCTTTGCCATATTAAGTTTCAAACGACGATGAAGCAGCCAAGCTGAGATATCTGAAAGACATGCCGAGATACGGTCGTGAACATCAGGAGAAAGATCTGGAGATGAGAGATATAATTGTGTATCATCGGCATACAGATGGTATTGGAGGCCATGAGATTGAATAAACACACACATATACTTTCTGTGGCTGTTCACAACTGTTTGTAGCCACTCCTTTCTGTTGGGAATACCGCAACCTCATCTGCAAGCTACAGGAAGAGGCAGTGTTGCGGTTAGTTCATTAGTTCATCATGCATGGACATAGCTAACCTTAGGTTCTCTATAGCCCACCGTGCAGCTTCCTGCTCCTCCTCTTCCTGTGTCTCTGCCTCCTTCTATTGCTGGGAGGAAATGCCTTGCTCTTCCTTACTTCTGCCTGAAGAATGGAACACAAAATGAACTGAATAAACTCCTTTTGAAACTCTACACACTATACCTGCATTTATGTTCAAGAACACTTGTGAGTAAAGCTGTTTTCTTTCTTCACTAAAGACAGGTGTGGAGACTTTTTAGCCCTTGTGTGCATGTGGGACTGGTAAATGCTCATTCTGTTTTGCTTTTATTTCCCCTCTGCTAATTTCCTTTCTAACAAGAGGCAGAAATACTAAACAATCCCATCACTTTCTTACTAGTCCTACCCTATGCTGCTACTTCAAAGAGCTTCATCCCACCACCTTTATTCTAGCCTATCCAGGATCACACACTGGCATGAAAACATCACACTATACAGGTCCAACTCTATGTTGCAGAGGGCCTTAGGCGCCCCGTACAATACACTGGATACCCCCCCACCCCCCATGGCTTTGTAGCAAGGGTTGCCATACGTCCCTGAAAACTGGGAATGTCATGGCTTCCAAGCATTTCCAAAATGTCCCGGCCAGTCAGTCAAGAATCCCAGATTCCTGTTCCAGTCGGCCAGAGAAATTCCGACCTCCGAAATGGTGCCTTGAGCCTGCTCAGTGGAGTGTAAGTCTCCATATTGAAGTCTCCTCTAGCTTTTGAGAACTAGTGGAGAAATGTAATTTAGTGTCATTTTTTTCTGTTTGTTTGCTTAAACTGTTCTTTGCCTATTATTTATTTGCAGGTGCTTAAGTACTTTAGGCTGGATTCCTATGCATACTTACCTGGGAATAAGTCCTATTTAACTTAATGGGATTTGTTTCTGAGTAGACACACATAGGATTGCAGTGTTAGATAACTAAAGCTTAGCTTTCTTGCTTTCTTTCCCTAGACCTTTACATATTGTCCATGTTTTTTTTAAAAAAAATCCTAACGCCCCCCCCTCCCCCAAATTGTCCCGGATTTGTGGATTCAGAATATGGCAACTCTATTTGTAGCCAATGGGTTTTCATTGGACTTACTCACTTGGCAGTTACAAAAAAAAAAATGAGAGAGGGCAGACTTCCTTGCTCTGTTAAGTCAATTCGCAAATTCAATCACTGTTTCCCCTGATACCTCATCAGCTACGACTCCTTTACAAGTCTACCGTTATTGCCCTGGCTAGCTTCCCCCAACATTGCTTGTAACTAATTGGAATAGGAAGGCTTTTTTTCAAAAAGCAAGAGGGTGTGGATTAACTACAGGGCTGCAACCGAGTCCAATAAGTAGAAATTTAAAACGGTAATTAAGTGCCCTGGGAATGAGGATTTTTGTCAAAGGAGTAGACAAAGAGTCAAGTTTAAGGAGGGTATTATGTAGTTAGAAGTGCTCCTAGGAATGTAAGTATCTTAGGTTACAATCCTATTCATGTTTAGGCAGAAAAAGCCCTCATGGATGAAAGGGGCTCCAATGTAGATCTTACCAACAACAAAAGAGAGACTAGGGTGGGATCTACACTACTGCTTTATAATGGTATTGACAACTGTTGGGGCCCATGATTACATTACATCCTGTTTGGCCTAAATCTGGCCTAGATCTATACCTTATGTTACATCAATACAGTCCCATCATTGTGACACTACATCCCTCTTGTGCAGTCATGCTTCAGATGCCACTTGTTGCAATATTTTGGAAAACAAAGAATAAAAAGTGGTAAATAACACTTGAAAAGTGGCATGCGGAATGTGAAACGTGCCCCAATAATTATCAATGCACTTCAATACTGAGAAAAAGCACTAGTGTAGGTCTGGACTTCGTCGGATGCCGCAGGTCTCATTCTATGTTCCTGCATATACCGTTTCCAACATGGTGGCAGGTGTTATGCTAATTCCAAAATGGTTCAAGAGGAATTTAAAGGGAAATGTGTAATAAATGAAGTTATAACACAACAGTTTGTACTATATGACCGGAATAAGGAGAGGTACTTTTTAGGATTCCTTGAGCTGTCCTCAAGGAATCCTAAAAAGCTGGAAGAGCCATGGTTTTCCTTACCTTGGCCTCCATACTTTTTTTATTGCTTTAGTCTCATAAAAAGAAATAAACTCCCTTCTGAGATAAAAACTATGTTTCAGCCCATAACCATCCCTTTTTAATAGCACTGTTCCTCAGTGTGTAACAAAAGTGTCATTAAAAGAGTTGTTATCATTAAGTATATCTGGGCCAGTGTTGTGTTGCAGAAACACAGACAAACCAGACCCGCCATTCCTTATTGATCCTTTGCAAATTATTTTGGGCGGGGGAGCTGCAAAAATGTTGAATTTTATCGAATAAATTCCTTGGCATTTACCTTTCAGCAGTATTGCTTGAGTGACTTTAATTTCTAATGAGCCCTTAAATGAAAATGCTTGCTAATTGCATTCTGCCAAACTTGCTGCAGGTTACTTAATTGTCTAAAAGCAATTGTTTTAATGTTAGTTGTTCAAATTGCATTCAAGCAATGCCCTTTCTATAAGCGTTAAACTGCTTCCAGCTCGCATGTGATAATCACTACCAGAAAATCTAGGCATATGGAGGCTGAGGATGGTTTTAGTGTTGCTAGACTCCAACTCCCATCATCCCAGCCAGCATGACCAATGGACAGGGATAATGGAAATTGGAGTTCAAAAGTGGAGGGCCACAAGTTCTGCACTCCTGCTATAGACTTCTTTGGGGTTGAAGTCCTTTAAAACCATCCCCCTGGAAGGGGCTGAATAGTAGGGCTGTGCAGAGTGGCTCTGCTCTGCTTCAAAATTTGAAGTGGAGCTCTGATGAAGGGCTTCTCTGCTCTGACTATTGAACCAGCTCTGCTTCATCAAAGCTTCATCAGAGCATTGATCAGTTTTCGGATAACCGCTCCATTATAGTTTATGAAAATTAACAAAAATGCTTACATCTTCATCTTTTTTAAAGATAAAGAGATGAAACTTGGCATCATGATAGCTCTTAAATAGGGCTTTCTCTGTGACAAGTTTGAAGCATATCCATTCATCACTTGATTTTTAAAAAAGTTTGAGATTGTTTTTAAAAAAATAAATTGAAAAATGCTGGAGCCATACCCTTTAAACTCAGGTTGTCAGACCTTGGGGGCTTGGACATTGAGCAGTTTCAGCCCTTGACATCAAGAAGATCTGCAGAGACAGGCAGGCAGGCTGGCAGAGAGGCTGGCAGAAAGCAAACAAATAGGTCCTTATTTAGCGATGGCAAACATCTCTTTTCATGTATGTTTTGTACCACTGTGCCTGCCTTACAGGGGCCAGTTTCTGTTCTCCTGCTTTGACACAGGGCATGAGTCATTCACTGTCATGGAATGTCAGCAGCATTTTGAACATGCTGCTGCCATCATGAGTGAATCCTCTTCTACAATTTTATTAGAGTCAGCCAGGCGGCTGCTGCTTCTTCTTCTTCTTCTTCTTCTTCTTCTTCTTCTTCTTCTTCTTCTTCTTCTTCTTCTTCTTCTTCTTCTTCTTCTTCTTCTTCTTCTTCTTTCTTGTTTTCTCCTCCTCCTCCTGCTTGCTTCTTCTTCTTCTTTTTCTTGCTGCTGCTGCTTCTTTCCTCCTCCTCCTCCTCCTCCTCCTCCTCCTCCTCCTCCTCCTTCTTCTTCTTCTTCCTCTTCTTCTTCTTGGTTGTTATGGGTGATCAGGACCTCCCTCACCATATTTAGTACTCACAGCCAAACCAGCTTGCATTTGCATCCCGCTCCGTCTATGTCTTGCTCCTCAGTGCCCGCCCTGCAGGGCCGGTTTGTGCATTTCTGGCTTTGACTCATTATATTATTTTATTTATTTAAGTATTTTTATGCCGCCATTCAGCCAAAAAAGGCTCTCATGGCGGCTTACAAAAGTATTTCTTGACAGTCCCTGCCCACAGGCTTACAATCTAAAAGACATGACACAAAAGGAAAGGGGATTGGGAGGGAGGAGGAGGAGGGGGAAAAGGAAAGCAAATTCAGGCACTACAATCTTAGTTGGAAAAGTTCAGCAGTTACAGGGGACAGCAGGAGGGGGGGGCTCTCAGCTGGAGCTGGACCCAGGCATGGTGGAGAAATGCCTGGCTGCTGCTTCCTCCCTCATGGTGGCCTCTGCAGTGACAGTTGGTAGCAGGAGGGAGGGGGCTCTCAGCTGGAGCTGGACCCAGGCATGGTGGAGAGGTGCCTGGCTGCTGCTTCCTCCCTCACTGGTGGCCTCTGCAGAGACAGTTGGTAGCAGGAGGGAGGGGATTCTCAGCTGGAGCTGGACCCAGGCACGGTGGAGAGGTGCCCGGCTGCTGCTTCCTCCCTCACTGGTGGCCTCTGCAGAGACAGCTGGTAGCAGGAGGGAGGGGATTCTCAGCTGGAGCTGGACCCAGGCACGGTGGAGAGGTGCCCGGCTGCTGCTTCCTCCCTCACTGGTGGCCTCTGCAGAGACAGTTGGTAGCAGGAGGGAGGGGGCTCTCAGCTGGAGCTGGACCCAGGCACGGTGGAGAGGTGCCCGGCTGCTGCTTCCTCCCTCACTGGTGGCCTCTGCAGAGACAGTTGGTAGCAGAAGGGAGGGGATTCTCAGCTGGAGCTGGACCCAGGCACGGTGGAGAGGTGCCCGGCTGCTGCTTCCTCCCTCACTGGTGGCCTCTGCAGAGACAGTTGGTAGCAGGAGGGAGGGGATTCTCAGCTGGAGCTGGACCCAGGCACGGTGGAGAGGTGCCCGGCTGCTGCTTCCTCCCTCACTGGTGGCCTCTGCAGAGACAGTTGGTAGCAGGAGGGAGGGGATTCTCAGCTGGAGCTGGACCCAGGCATGGTGGAGAGGTGCCTGGCTGCTGCTTCCTCCCTCACTGGTGGTCTCTGCAGAGACAGTTGGTAGCAGGAGGGAGGGGGCTCTCAGCTGGAGCTGGACCCAGGCACGCTGGAGAGGTGCCCGGCATGGTGGGCACATCCATGCAGCATTTTTGATGGTGCCGTGCTAATGTGTGGCCATGACAGGATCACAGCAGTAGGAGGAAGCAAAGCAACCAGTGACATAAGCAACCCAAGGATTGTCTTGATTGAAAGCAAGAAACACACAAACTGGCCCTGCAAGGCAGGCACAGTGGTTCCAAACATTAGACAGTGAGAGATGGTGAAGCATCTCTCTTCGTCTATGTCTTGGACCACTGTGCTCACTTCGCAGTGCCATCCAAAACGCTGTGTGGATGTGCCCACCAGCTATCCCTACAGAGCAGGTTTGTTTGCTTTACGTTGGCCTCTCTGTGCCTCTCATAGCTGCCTATGATTTCATTGAGCAAACAACTGTAAAACCTTGTTGAATAAGGACGTTTGTTGTCCGAAACGCGTAGGCACCTTCATTAAACCTTTTTCATACCAATAATATTTTGCAAAGGTTACCCCTGCCTTTGGCTTGTTTTTTCACTGCCTCTCTGCCAGCCTGACTGCCTGTCTCTGCCCATGGGGTGATGTTGTGGTGTAGCCAAACCGGATCTAGTGGGTCAAACCCCACAGGTCTACTGCTTACTCACTCAACTTGTGCCCACCCAGCACTTCTTAGCTAAAAATTGCAGATCTCCTTGATGTCAAGGGCTGAAACTGCTCAAGGTGCAAGACCCCCAAAGAGGAGGCTTGACAACATGAGTTAGAAGGGTATGGCTCCAGTGGTTTCTTTAAAAATATTATTAGTGTTTTATTATTTATTGCATTTGTATACCACCCCATAGCCAAAGCTCTCTGGGTGGTTCACATAAGATAATAATTTTAATACCTCAATTTTTTTTAAAAAAAAAACAAAAACTGAAAATCAAGAGATGAATAGATATGGTTCAAAATTGGTATGGCTGAAGCCCTCCTTAAGAGCTGTGTTACTTAAATGAGCAAGATCAAGTTGGCCATCTCTTGAAAGGGAGAGCTGTGCACAAGCAAGCCATCTGTTTTGCCCTCTCTCATGTCTCAATATCAGCTTAGAGCAGCAGATGGGGGAGTCACTCCTCCATTTTCTATGGATATGATGGTAGTTGGTGCCATAAGACTCTTCTACTTATTGTAGTTGTTTTGTATCGCTTTGGCACAATTAGCTTGCACAATGTTGATTTTGTGGAACTGGCAATACACTTAATAATAATGATTTGTGGTTTATATACCCAAATGCCAATGTATTCATTCAATGTATCCTTCATAAGCTCATTGAAGTCATAGGTACCTATATAGGTGTGTTAGGAGGAGGGGGCAATACCTTTATTAGGAGCTGCTTCATAGAATCATAGAATAGCAGAGTTGGAAGGGGCCTACAAGGCCATCGAGTCCAACCCCCTGCTCAATGCAGGAATCCACCCTAAAGCATCCCTGACAGAGGGTTGTCCAGCTGCCTCTTGAATGCCTCTAGGGTGGGAGAGCCCACAACCTCCCTAGGTAACTGATTCCATTGTCGTACTGCTCTAACAGTCAAGAATTAGAGTGCATAGGATTGCACTCTAAGTGGCCCTCCAGTCTTCTTTCATTTTCATTATTTAGTGGTCATTTTCAGTAGGGGTGTGCACAGACACACACCCCTCGATCCGCTTCTCTTCCAGATCGACAACTACCGGATCGGGTCCGCTCTGCTCCAATCCACCTATAGTCCGCTTCGGTTCGCTGCGAAGCTCCGGATCCAGATCAGAGCTCCGCTCCCCCCCCCCATAGGCTTGCATTGAAATCCAAAAAAGCCTACAACTTTTTTTTTCTGTTAAAATTAGAAACCTCAAATTCAGCACCATGACACCTCATGCATGTATACACATGCATGCCAAGACTCAAGCCAATCCAAGCCTCCCCTGATTTTGGGGGAATTTTTGAAAATCGGACACCCCATTTTCAGACATGGACTGTTCTCCGACATATTTGACAGATAAAAACTTGGAAGCAGGCACATCCGCATTCATGGCAAGTTTCAAGCAGATTCTATCATCCCCTGATTTTGGGGGGGGGGCTTTAATCTCCAACACAGCACCCCTAACCCCAATTCCAACACCCCTTTCTATAACTCCGTCAATTTTCAAGTTAGAAACCTCAAGTTTAGCACCATTACACCTCATGCACGTATCCACATGCATGCCAAGACTCAAGCCAATCAAAGCCTCCCCTGATTTTTGAGGAATTTTTGAAAATCAGACACCCCCTTTTCAGAAATGGACTGTTTGGACTGAAATGGAATTTCAGCAGGTGTCATTTGCATATATGGAAAACCTGGTGAAATTCCCTCTTCATCTGATTCTGTTATCGTACTGCTCTAACAGGAAGTTTTTCCTGGTGTCCAGCTGGAATCTGGCTTCCTTTAACTTGAGCCCATTATTCCGTGTCCTGCTTAGTTGGTTGTAATCAACCCCAGTCTGTAGGTTTTTGACTCAGTTTAGTGTTAACAATGCCAGTTAGCACAGCAGTAGATTTTCCTTCAGTGTGGATGCATTCAAACTCTGTGGAACTCTTTGCCAGATTTGTAAAAGCACAAGTTTAAAAAGTAATAACTCCGGACGTTGTGACATGTTTCTGTCCAGCAATGGCTCAATGTGGAAGTACTTCTCTGCAGCTTATGCCACCCAGACATGTCAACAGATGGAAAAACACACACAGCAGATCTGCAGCATGCCAGCTGTCATTTAAAAAGGTGTGCTTGTTTTATTCTTGCTGGAGGCAAGCACTCAAAATTAAAGCCAGAACTGAAAGACAATATTGCTCCTATTCCTTGCCATCAGAATAACAGGAGATGTTTTCCTTGATGCTTTCTGATGGCCACATCCAGGATTCACACATACAACATTGTGTTTATTCTCAAGGGTACCTTATGCAGTGAGGCTGACTGATCCCTTTCCTTGTTCCTTATGTTTACTTGGAATTCCTCTTATTTTTAGGGTATGTTTACAACTGGAGGTAGCACAACTATACAAGTCTGGTTCAGATAACAGGGAGACCCTAAACAAACGAAAAACATAGCTTGAACAATAGACTGATAACATATCTAGCTTTCTATAAAGCGTCAAGGGTCTCAAATTATAGAATATAGCAACTCTCTGTTCCACCTTGGTAGCTTGTTAGAGGAAGAATCTGCTAGCCTGTTGCTTATTGCAGGGGTGGACATGAGGTAGATATTTATTGGTCAATGACTGGGTGATTAGCAAGAGTTTCTGACTCCCAACTCAACAATTTGACTTATTTCACCCAAATTAGGTTGCTGAAATAAAGAAAGCATGGATAACAGGAGAGGAATTTTTTGTGACAAGACTGTGAACTCAGATCAGTTGTGATACTGAAAACAAGTTCCTTGGTTTAGAAAGTGCTCAGAGGCATCCTGTTCTTTAATTTTAAGTGGATGTCTTTCACACCTGGCTCTGGTTGGTGTATCTTGGGGTTGTAGTAAAAACAAAAAAAAACAGAGTCTGTTCTCCCCCTCCATTGATTCCAGAGGGACCAGCAGGCCTTTGAAGCAGATTTTGAAAATGTGCAGGAGCTGCAGGGATGTGGGTGGGGGTAGGTGGAATTGCTCTTCACCCAATTCCATTAATGAAGGCACTTCTGTCTGCAGAAATACTTCATTGGGTTCTTTCCTCACTCCTTCTCTGCTATTGTGTTTAGCAGCACCACTGAAAATGCTCAGAGTACAATTAAAGCTATATCTCAGCAAGGAAAAGAAGGGGCTAATATAGATCTACCTGGGCCTATAAAGCAGCTATCTGGGCTGTCTCCTTGTTTCAAGCAAATCATTGCTCAAGATATAGACTGAGCTTTCTTAATTTCTGAGAACTGCCCAGAGAGCTTTAGCTATGGCGTGCTATAGAAATGAAATGTCTGTCCCTGCCTACTTAATCTGGTACTGAAAGAGTTAAATAAATTGTTGACCAGGTCCTGAAGGAGTGGAAACTGCAAGCCTGAAATATGAAAATTACTTCACTGAGGGTCACGATGAGAGCCTGAAGAAAACCTGCAAGGGTGGACCCCACTTTGGAGCATTTCAGATGTGGTAGATGTTCAGCGTGTGCATTGACTCTAGAAACAAAAACTTTTATACCTCCTTCGGATCATCATCTTTTGATTTGGGCCATTTTTCGAACTGTGCGACTAAAAGGGTCATTTATTTGATTATTTGTCCATGTGGTCTTATTTACACTGGAAAGACAGCACCGTCGGTCCGGACGAGGATCTTGGAACATAGGTCGAAGAGTAAACATCAGATCATGGAGGCACCCCTGGTACAACATTTCATGGAGATGGGACATGGATGTAATGATTTTAAGTTTTGGGGAATTGAATGGATTTATGCACATAAATATGATTGGCAGTGTTATGATAATATCTTGCTTAGAAAGGAGGCACAGTGGACATTTAGGTTAAATACTGTGGCCACTCAGGGTCTAAATTCTAGATTGGAATTGTCCTCATTTTTGGGAACATTAGTCAATGTGGCATATGGTGGATACCACTTTAAGAAATAGGAGCTACAGTTGGAAGGTCTGTGGTGTGTTTCATTATTTAATCAAGTGAATTGGATGTTGCCGTTTGCCAGCTGAGAGCACAGGAAACAATGTGATGGAGCAAAATAGGCTCCACTGGACTTGGTATGTGTGTAGGTTTATTTTTATTTATTTATTTTTGACTTGCTGGAAGGTTAAATAAGTATAATGTTATGTAATGATACAGACCTTTGTCTGTTTGTGAATGTATGGTTAATTAGTCTTTTATATACTGCGTAGATATAAATACCAGAAGGTGGTTTCATCTCTGAAAATGAAATAAAATGAGATTATGAGAGCATTTCACTGCCAGCTGGCAGTAAGTTTATCTGTAACAAAATAATTTTGGTGTCCTTACCTTGGGAACGAGGCCAACTAAATGAATGAGATAAGGTACTGTAGAAAAGCTCTAACCAAATTTGTTTATTTTGGGACTGTTATCTTTTACAGATTACTAAGACCAACGCTTTGGATTTATTAAGACCAACGTTTTGAAAAAAAATCTTCGAAACAAGGAATATCATGAACTTTGTTAATGTGGTCTTTAAAACGATGTTTAATTACTTTCACTGATTTGGTCTAGATACACTGTTTATGTATGTGAATTGTGAATTGTTTTGATTGCATATTACTCTCATTACTAATGGGGTCCTAGTTTAATGTATTGACTGGTTTAATATGTACAAATTTGAATAACAATTACTTTACTGGTTTGACTTTATCCCTTTGGCGGTCGCCTGTTGTGGTTCTTTTTGTTCGTAGTTGATAAGAAGCCAAGTGAAGAGAGGAAGTCTGTTGCATGCTCAGACATTAATTGGTGGGAAGGCCCTTCCTTAGTAGCTCAGCTTTGGCACCAGCAATGAAAAGGGGACTGAGAATGTCCTGACTTGACAGTGGAAAGGAAAAGGTGTAGATGGCCTTGAGTTCAATGGCGATCTACTGGGGAGGGTGTGTGTGCCAATTGGATAAGATGCCAGGTGTTCAGGGCATCAGGCCATTCTCCCTCCCCTGCCCCCTCGCAGCAACTGCGGAAAGCACCACGGTGGCTGCTCTTCTGAGGTCTCATCAGCAACCTTGGAAGTTCTTGGAGAAGTAAAAAATGGGGCAGGATGGCAGGTGGGGAGAAGAAGCCAGAGGATCCTGTGACCTTTTCATTACCATTCCTGCCCACGAAAAGGCCCATCTGGCTGAAATTATTTCTTTTTTTAAGGGAGGAACAGGAGTCAAAATTGCCTCCATTCTCCACCCATGCTGCCAGCGGGGCATAGGAGAGACAGAGAGCAACATATTCCTAAGAGCAAAACCAATACAATCAAAGATAGCTGTTTTATAACTCTTTTCAGCAACCAATCCTTTCTCAGGGAAACAAGTCAATAAAAAGTATAAAGGGTCTGTTGAAATAGTTGGGCTGAGGAGTGATAAAGTATGCATACATTAAACATATATTTTAAAAAAACATAGAGCTAATTTGAATGTTAATTAATTCTAATTTCCTTATGTTACAAAAGCATATGCAGTATGTCTGTCAGTGTGAAATTACAACGTAAATGTTAGCCACATAACAGATAAAAAAAGAAAAGTATTCTTACCTCCAAATACAGATGAACAGGTTTCTAGAGTTCTGCAGCACAAAAACTATCTGGGATGAACAGTTCAAAAAAGAAAGAAAAACAACTAAGAGGAAAAACTTCCTTGCACCTGTTTTTATGACAACTGACCTGAAAGCTAAACTATCCACTCACAATTCCAGGTGTGTTTTCTGGTCAATTGGAATCCTTATTCCAATCAGAAGCATTCAAAGTTGTCCATAAGTTCATTCTTGTTATTGTTAGACACCTTGAGAGCTATTTCCTGGATAGAAAGGTGCAGTATAAATCAAATCAAATACATAAATGCATTAGTAACAAGGCAGTTAACACAAATGGAAAATAAACCCATGGTATAAAATTAGTGGATTTTAATTTGTGTATTAAAACATTTCTATAACACCCTTCGTCTCACTGGATTTCAATTTGGTCTTCAAGTTCAACATAAAATCAGTACAATAAAATACAACAACGGTATCAGAGAATCATCAGAAGGCAGTTTGACTAAGCGGGGCAGGAAGAACAGTCCAAAGGGGTCACAGTTGGGGAGCAAATGGTTAACTATCCCAACACTGCATGTTGTGACCCCTCAACCATTAAGGAGAGTGCAACAAGCTTTTTTAAAAAAAAATCAATGGAAGCTTTTTTAATTAGCCTAATTCTGTGGCATAGGAGTGATTTTTCTCCGGGATTTTTCTTCCCCCAGCTAAGGTTAACCCTTCTATGTTACATGGTGCAGGTTTAGTAGGGTGACCCTATGGAAAGGAGGACAGGGCTCCTGTATCTTTAACAGTTGTATTGAAAAGGGAATTTCAGCAGTTGTCATTTGTATATATGGAGAAAATGGTGAAATTTCCTCTTCATCACACCAGTTAAAGCTGCAGGTGCCCTGCCCTCTTTTAAATCTGGACGCTCTAGTATAGCTCCTGCATGTTTAACTGTTGTGATGAAGAGGGAATTTCACCAGGTTCTCCATATATACAAATGACACCTGCTGAAATTCCCTTTTCTATGCAACTGTTAAAGATACAGGAGCCCTGTACTCCTTTTCATATAGTCACCCTAGCTTTAGTCAACCATTACAACAGGAGCTGAAGCTACAAAATTCTTTCTTAAAAATAGCATTGCCTTACCTATTGGCATTCCTGCTGCCCATGTTCATGCAGAAGTGGGTTGACCTTCTGTCTGGACTAGAATACAAGTCCAGCTTTTCAGTTTTCACAATAGAATGTTAACTTTGCCTTCACATTTGGTTTGTAAAGCTAGTGGCTCTTCTTTAAATTTTCAAGAAAGAGTAACTGTATCATAGACATTTGCTTTAGGGTGCAATCATATGCATGTTTAAACAGAAGTCCTACAACTCCCAGCATCCCCCACCCAGCGTGGGGGGCTTGAACAACTTGTAGAATTTCTTTGGTCTAAACATGCATAGGATCGCACCGTTAATCATTAGCTGAGCAAGATCCAGTCACTGCCTAAATCTCAGTTAAGGCATTTTGCGTTTGAAAAAGATTTTTTAACTGATAAGTTAACCTTTCATTCTTCCAGATTTTCTAGAGGGTCGCCATCCCATGGGCCATGGACCGGTCCCAGTCCGTGGCCTGTTAGGAACCGGGCCGCGCAGATGAGCTGCTTTCACCCCACCCCAGCGTACCTGGGCGCAGGGAGCCATCTCGCCTGCCCAGCTGAAGCGAAGCCAGGACGCTGGGGTGGGGTGGGGCAGCTTCGGAACGGCGCGCCTGGCCACAAGCCGCTCTGGGAGAGCGACTTCCGGGCATGCCGTTCTGAAGCTGCCCACCTGCCCCAGCGTCCTGGCTTCGCTTCAGCTGGGGCCCCAGCTGAAGCGAAGCCAGGACGCTGGAATGGGGTGGGGGTGGGCTTCCCAAAACCATCCCCTTAAAAAAAAAAAAAAAAACCTCCACCTCGGTCTGTGGAAAAATTGTCTTCCACAAAACTGGTCCCTGGTGCCAAAAAGGGTGGGGACCACTATGTTCTAGATCATCAAAAGCCAGTTACTTGGACTTTAGTACTTCAGCTTCCTGTAGGAAAATGTTTACAGAATTAAGATTTAATTTTATACCCACTGTTTTTTAGAGGGCTGATATAGCTGCAGTAGACAATTTAGTTTTGTTTGAAAATGTATTGTCATGTTTATGCTGTTCATGCCCCCCCCCCCCTCGGCCTTTATAAGGATCTGCATGAAAAAATACTTTTTCAAGTTTAGGCTTGGGAAGAATGTTATTACACCTCGTGAAATTCTTGTTGTTTACTTTTGTTAATGTAAAATAGCTTCTCTTGTGTGCTTCCTTATTTGCCTTGGAGGTTGGAAATGAAGAGCTCATTTTGTTGGTCAACTTTGAATGTCCTTTGGTTTTGTTATGGCTTACTGCTAAACAATAAAATTAGACTCTTATACAAACCAAACTTTGTGTAAGCTGCAGTCAATAAAGGCTGTTGCTATTTCTTACCCATTTACGGTCTTGGTTTAATTCTGGCCTTCCTAACCCACCCTATTCTACTCCGTGAGCACAAATGGTCTTACAGCTTAATCTGGTGTTGACTGAATTTCAAATGCCACTTTTTTTCAGGCGTTTCAGCCCTGAATTCTCTACAGGGAAAGCTAGCTGTCAAGCAATATGGATGCCCTGCCACCTTCATGAAGTTGGAATGTGAGAAAAGAAATGTGCTTAGGCTGAGAGAGAAAGTGGATGTATGCTAAGGGAAAACTTCCCTTAACAACCACCAGCTAAACAAATTAATGAATAAAGAGTTTCCAGCTAAGATTGAGCCATGGGCTGGACACTGGCCATATCGTTCATATTTAACCTAAGATGCAATAGAGAATTTTGTTTTCTTTGAAAATGTATTGCCATGTTTATCCTGTTTATCTTTTTTGTTTCTTTGTTTTTGTTTGTTTGTTTACAAAACTTAGAAATGTGAGCAGAGGGAAAGAAAACCCAAGTTTTAGTCTTTCAAATGAAAACCAAACAAAGAAATTTTGCTTTTATTTCTATCTTCCATGTACATGCCATATTTCTTCGATTGTAAGACGCCATTGATTATAAGACACACACTAATTTCAGTACCACCAACAGGAAAAAAAAACCTAAGACACACCTGCGATTCTAAGACACACCCCATTTTTAGATATGTTTATATGGGGGGAAAAGTGTCTTAGAATCAAAGAAATAGGGTAAATCTCTTTGCCAGGGCCAGGTTTCCTGAGGGAGCAAACCTTTGGCCCCTAGACAGCTTCTGGGGGGTGGGCATAGGATACTTTGAATTCCTGGATCCAAAGCTGGAGACAGCACTCTGACTTCAGATCAGTGAATCCATGCGCTGCCCTCTTTCCCCTCACATCTGGTACAGAAAGAACTGAACCAGCTGCCTCTTCGAGGGCGGCAACTCGATCTCAGAGTGGGGGTAAAAGGAGCAGGCTGGTGGGCAGGGAGGGGAGAGGCTGTGATACCCCAAGGCCTCTCCAGCTTCCTTCCCTTCCCCTCCAGAACACCCCACCTAGATGGGCAAAAAAACCTGCCTAGTGAAACTGCAGAGCGGAAGAGTGCAGAGGAGAAGATTGCCAGCACTCCTTCTCCCTTTCTGCACTGGATGTTCATAAGCCTCTGAATTCAGAGGCTTACAAGCATCAAGAGTGTAAGCCATGAGATTGCCCTGTAAGCATGGCTGGCTGGGTCATGCTGGAAGTTGTAGGACTTATTTCTGTCTAAACATAGAATCATAGAATAGCAGAGTTGGAAGGGGCCTACAAGGCCATCGAGTCCAACCCCCTGCTCAATGCAGGAATCCACCGTAAAGCATCCCTGACAGATGGTTGTCCAGCTGTCTCTTGAATGCCTCAAGTGTGGGAGAGCCCACAACCTCCCTAGGTAACTGATTCCATTGTTGTACTGCTCTAACAGTCAGGAATTAGAGTGCATAGGATTGCACTCTAAGTGGCCCTCCAGTCTTCTTTCATTTTCATTGTTTAGTGATCATTTTCAGTAGGGGTGTGCACAGACACACACCCCTCGATCCGCTTCTCTTCCAGATCGACAACTACCAGATCGGGTCCGCTCTGCTCCAATCCACCTGTAGTCCGCTTCGGTTCGCTGCGAAGCTCCGGATCCAGATCGGAGCTCCGCTTCCCCCCCCCCATAGGCTTGCATTGAAATCCAAAAAAGCCTACAACTTTTTTTTTCTGTTAAAATTAGAAACCTCAAATTCAGCACCATGACATCTCATGCATGTATACACATGCATGCCAAGACTCAAGCCAATCCAAGCCTCCCCTGATTTTGGGGGAATTTTTGAAAATCGGACACCCCATTTTCAGACAAGGACTGTTCTCCGACATATTTGACAGATAAAAACTTGGAAGCAGGCACATCCGCATTCATGGCAAGTTTCAAGCAGATTCCATCATCCCCTGATTTTGGGGGGGCTTTAACCTCCAACGCAGCACCCCTAACCCCAATTCCAACACCCCTTTCTATAAATCTGTCAATTTTCATGTTAGAAACCTCAAATTCAGCACCATTACACCTCATGCACGTATACACATGCATGCCAAGACTCAAGCCAATCCAAGCCTCCCCTGATTTTTGAGGAATTTTTGAAAATCAGACACCCCCTTTTCAGAAATGGACTGTTTAGACTGAAATGGAATTTCAGCAGGTGTCATTTGCATATATGGAAAACCTGGTGAAATTCCCTCTTCATCACAGCAGTTAAAGCTGCAGGAGCTATACTAGAGTGACTAGATTTAAAAGAGGGCAGGGCATCTGCAGCTTTAACTGGTGTGATAAAGAGGAAATTTCACCAGGTTCTCCATATATACAAACGACACCTGCTGAAATTCCCTTTTCTATGCAACTGTTAAAGATACAGGGGCCCTGTTCTCCTTTTCATATGGTCACCCTACTCAACAGTTGTCACTACTCTTATAAACCGTTTTAAAGCAGTAGTGCAGGTCCTGCCTATGTCAAACACACCCACCCTATAACCTTGGTCTTTTAGCATTTTCCAAGATGGAAACTGAAGTGTGCTCACTATGTAAGTGTTCGTGTACATTCTCCAAGCAGAAAAGTGACTTGGGCTATAGCTAGACCTAAGGTTTATCCCAGGATTGTCCTGGGGTCAAACCTGTTCATCTAAGTGCCACACAGCGCATCCAGCACTCAGGCAGGGACGAACCCAGGATGATCCTGGGATAAACCTTAGGTCTAGCTACGGCCTTGGACTCCCACTCCTGTCCACCACACATATAACATAATATATAAGCCATAGCCTCTTGGAGAACCGCGGTGCCTCTTCCCTGATTTTGCTGTGAAAAGGAAGAGAGAAAGCAGGCATGCACTGGGAACTCCCAGCTCAGATATTAGGCCAAGTGTGCAGTGTATGAAATGGGTCCTGGGGATCAATAATTCATATAGTTCTTAGCTACATTTTCAGCAGCATCTCCATTCATTCTGATCCAGACATTCTTACTGACAAAAAAAAAAAAAAGACTTACAATTATATTTTGTGTCTCAGATTCTAAGATTTCCCCTCTCTCCTCATTCCTGTTATTTGTCTTTGATATCTTACAGGTGAAGATAAAAGCACTGTAATTTTGTTTTAAAAAATGAAAAGAAAGCTAAAGCTTTGATAAAGCAGCAATTTAAAGCAAACAAGATGACAGAGGGTCTCATGAGTATTCTGGAAAAGTTGTGAAGAAAGATTAAAGGAAGTAAGGCTACTTTTTCATGTAAAGGACATGGAATCTGAGATAACCTAATAAAGATGGCTTCGCTTTGGAAAGAGTTCACAACAGTTGCTTGCTGTACATATTGTTCAATGATAAAAGCTTCAGCATTTAGGGAAACTGTAAATATAGTAGCCCCTAAAACCCTTAACTATTTCACACCCTCCAATTTCTAGGGATGTATGAGAATTTTGTTGATGTTCACAAACCATCCAAAAATGTCACATTTGCTATCCTGAATGAATTGATGAGCAGTAGAATTTTGCAAAAGTGCAATGGCACTCAGAAAATGCTTTAAAACTGCATTTTTTTAAAATGCACATTTTTACAATTTAGTCAATGGGGGGAATACTGTGTACTTTAAACATTACACACAGAAATGTGCATTTTTCCCATATGAAATGTGAACTTTTCCTGTTTGAACAAGCCAAAAGAATAGACCAAAACCAAAAATGGGAGTAAAGCAAAACAAACTTCAAACTGCATTTCAGAGAATTTTCCTGAGTTTGAAAATCACTGGTTCTTCTTCCCTAAATATTTCACAGATGAAAAAGAGGCATTTTTTGCTAACTTAATAAGGGTGTGCAGAGTCTTCTCAGCTCCAAAATTTAGGGTACAGCTTCATTGAGCGGGTTCTCCATGCCAATTTTTGGAGGGGGTTCATCTCTCCACACTACTGGATTACTCATTGGAAAACCACTCCGTTTTCAGAGAACCATGCTATTGTCAATTGGTATTAATGAAAATACATATATCTCCATCATTTTAAAAGATAAACAGATGAAACTTGGCATGACGATAGCTCTTAAAGAGGACTTTAGACATGTTAAGTTTGAAGTAGATCCCTCCGTCCCTTGATATTTTAGATTGTTTTTTTAAAAAATGGACAGCTCATCTGTCAAAAAGTTGACTATCAGCTGTTCCATTAGATTATGGCAATTAACAAAATCCTTAAATCTCCATAATTTTTAAAGATAAAGAGATGAAACTTGGCGTCATGACAGCTCTTAAGTAGGGCTTTAGGCATGCCAAGTTTGAAACAGATCCCTCCATCCCTTGATATTTAGGATTTTTTTTAAATTCCCTCCCTCAAACCCAGACACACACACACCTGATTCTACATTAATTCACTCCTGCACATTTATGGAGGTAGGTTTTATCCTTTACATAAAGGATATGGTGCAGTGCGATGTAGGTGCACCCCCTCAGCTCTGCTTGGTGCCCCCTTTAGCTCAGCGCCCAGTTTGCCCACCTCTAACGCCAGCCCTGTTTTGAGTAAACATGTATACAAATATCCAGCACTGGATTTGTACTATTCCCAATGTTGTATATTTTTATCCATCTATAGCTGTATGCAAGTGTTCAGTCTGCTCATTGGAGAACTAAAAGTGGATAGGGGATGTCAACATGCATGCAAGCCCTGCCCTCTATCCTCAGTCCCTGAGCATCTCATATCAAGCTGGAACATCTGCAGGAGTCTTCTATGTGTGTTTGCTTGAACAAGAGTGGAATTTTTTTTTTGTGCACAATCTAGGGATATACAAATCAGCCAAATTTGATCATGTTGAGGTTCACCGAATTTCACCTTGAAGCTTGGATTTTTTTCTAAAATTTGTACTTTGTGTGCATTTTCCCACGTGTGCATATCAAACATGCACACTTTTGAAATGCATGCATTTTTTCTCACATTGATTGAAGCATGTTTATGGGCATTCTTCAAAAAATACCCAGTTTTTCATGCACATTTTTCAAATGTATGCATTTTTCTAACACTTTTTTGTTTTGTTTTGCGAATTGCATTGTAATTTCAGAAATGTACAGACCTCGACTGCAGATTGCATTTGGATCCACATTCAGTTCCAGGAGATGCAAACTGCCTAAATTCTGGACAAAACAAAAAGGGAGCTGAAATGTATATCTTAGGGCTCTTCTACAGCAAGCAGGATATTCCGCTATGAAAGTGGTATGAAAGCAGTCTAAAAGGCAGGAGCCACACTACTGCTTTATACCAGTATTGAAGTGCTCTGCAGGATCTACACTACTGTTTAATCGTGGTACTGAAGTGCACTGGCAATTGTTGGGGCATATGACACATCTACACCAAGCAGGATATAACACCATGAAAGTGGTATATGGTATGTGTCAATGGGTCCCAACAGTTGTCAGTGCACTTCAATACCACTATAAAGCACTAGTGTGGTTCCTGCCTTTGATATGCCGCTTTCATACTGCTTTCATAGTGGAATATCCTGCTTGGTGTAGATGAGTCCATTCCTATAGGGAACCATCCTGAAGCAGTGGTATGTGACTCCAGTAAATATTTCTAAGACACAGCAGGATTATTCTGAGATTTGTTGGAAATGCAATGAAGAGAGGAGTTATTAGATTGTAAGCCTATGCGGCAGGGTCTTGCTATTTACTGTTTTACTCTGTACAGCACCATGTACACTGATGGTGCTATATAAATAAATAATAATAATAATAATAATAATAATAATACAGTTACTGTTCTTGGTAGTAATGTAAATGATCCGAAACATGTTGGAAACTAGTTTTAGTGACAATAAACACAATTCTCAAAGGGAAATTCCTCTTGAGCCTAAGGTATTTTTGCTAAACTATTTCAAAGGACGTGTGATTAAGGATAAAGACACACTCTTCTTTATGATTGTTTATGCTAAGCATTAGAAAACAAATTAGTTAATGAGACTCAGAGAATAGTATGTAAAATGATGGGACATAGCAATCTTGAACAAATTGATTTGGACTATTTGAGCCAGCCAGGAAATGTGTAACTCATACTAGGTTCAAACAAGATAGGAAATGGTTCGGACAACAAATAGCAATAATTGCCCATCCCTTTCTTTTTATGTAAGAAGACATGATTTAAGAAAAACACTGAATAGACATTAATTGAAAAAAATAAAATCGTATAAATACAGGGCCAATTCCAAGCTGACCTAAGGGGCGTTCACTATCAAACCATTCAGTTACATGCAAATCTAAGCTCTTCTGCTTCTAAAGACACAAAAGGATTTTGCTTCCTGTAGTTGTTGTTTTAAAAACCTTTGGTGATGTTAATGCTTTTGCATATAGTGTTGCTTTGAAACTTCCTTTGATTTTCAATATTACTGTTTCTTTGTCTTTTAGTGGTTTTCAATAGAAGCACATGCCCCCTTCCTCCTCGAGAGAGAACACACTTGAAGAAGTTGAGGTGTTTTCAATACTTTTGATGTCTCTTTTGATTTTTTCAAGTTCAGACATTATTTCCCATGACTCTGTCTCTTTTATTTGGTATGCTTTTCAGAGCATTAATTCCTTATGTCTACTATCCAGCTTTCATAAACCTGGGTGACTCTTATCTCACAAATTGCAAGGAAAACTCTGAAAACCATGAGAATCTTGAATATATGCATAGTAGTACTGAATCATCTGTAGTATTATAAAACTATATTAAAAAAATGCAGGCAACGAATTTCTTCCAAGAATTAGCTCAGGCAGCTATCCTTCTGTATCCATTTGTAAGCACTTAGGCACAGGACATCAGCAGATGGGTGTAATTTAAGGTTCCAGATATGTAAATGTATGCCAAAATGAATAATACTAAGTGGAATCTATCAACAAGGTCTATAGAATCATAGAATAGCAGAGTTGGAAGGGGCCTACAAGGCCATCGAGTCCAACCCCCTGCTCAATGCAAGAATCCGCCTTAAAGCATCCCTGACAGATGGCTGTCCAGCTGCCTCTTAAAGGCCTCTAGGGTGGGAGAGCCCACAACCTCCCTAGGTCACTGATTCCATTGTAGTACTGCTCTAACAGTCAGGAAGTTTTTCCTGGTGTCCAGCCGGAATCTGGCTTCCTTTAACTTGAGCCCGTTATTCCGTGTCCTGCACTCTGGGGATCAAGAAGAGATCCTGGCCCTCCTCTGTGTGACAACCTTTTAAGTATTTGAAGAGTGCTATCATGTCTCCTCTCAATCTTCTCTTCTCCAGGCCAAACATGCCCAGCTATTTCAGTCTCTCTTCATAGGGCTTTTTTTCCAGACCCCTGATCATCCTGGTTACCCTCCTCTGAACACGCTCCAGCTTGTCTCCATCCTTCTTGAATTGTGGAACCCAGAACTAGACGCAATACTCTAGATGAGGCCTGACCAGGGCCGAATAGAGAGGAACCAGTACCTCACGCGATTTGGAAGCTATACTTCTATTAATGCAGCCCAAAATAGCATTTGTCTTTCTTGCAGCCATATCGCACTGTTGGCTCATATTCAGCTTGTGATCTACACCAATTCCAAGATCCTTCTCGTTTGTAGTATTGCTGAGCCAAGTATCCCCCATCTTGTAACTGTGCATTTGGTTTCTATTTCCTAGATGTAGAACTTGGCATTTATCCCTATTAAATTTCATCCTGTTTTTTTCAGCCCAGCACTCCAGCCTATCAAGATCACTTTGAAGTTTGTTTCTGTCTTCCAGGGTATTAGCTATCCAACCCAATTTTGTGCCATCTGCAAATTTGATCAGCGTTCCCTGCACCTCCTCATCCAAATCATTAATAAAAATGTTGAAGAGCACTGGGCCCAGGACTGAGCCCTGCGGCACCCCACTCGTTGCCTCTCCCCAGTTTGAGAAGCTCCCATTGATAGTAGGTGTCAAATAAAGATGCTGGGTTCCATTTTGTATTTGTCCATAGGGCTTAGCTCTGTCTCCACCTGATTTAATATGCAACATTTCCAATTAATTTTGGAACTTGGACATGTACAGTTGACTTTTCATTTCATTCATTTCATTTATTCTATTTCTGTAATGTCCCATAGCCAAGCTCTCTGGGCAGTTCACAAAAATTAAAAACCATTAAAACACATTATACAAAGTACAAAAAGGAAGAGATTTACATAAACCCATATAAACAGATAACACATGTGGACACAACAAATATCTAAATTTGTTAAACCATCAGCCAAAGACAAACCAAGGCCTAATTTAAAACTAATTGTATGCTTCCAAATACCTGAGAGAAGAGGGCTGTTTTAACCTGGCACCAAAAAAATAACAGTGTTTGTGTCAGGTGGGCCTCTTCAGGGATACCATTACATAACTGTAGGGTCACCACCGAAAAGGCCCTCCTCTCTTGTTGCTACCCTCTGGGATTCCCTTGAAGGAGGCATGCAAAGGCGAGGCTTAGATGCTGGTTGTAGTGTAGAGGTCAGTTCATGGTAGGAGAGGTGTTCTATCAGATACTGTGGTCCTAAGCTGTGTAAGGCTTTCTAGGACAAATCCAACACCTTGAATTTGGCTTGGAAACATATAGGCAGCCAGTGCAAGTGGGCCAGAATTGGTCTTATATGTTCAGACCTTCTGATCCCCATTATCAATCTGGCTGCTGCATTTTGCACAAGCTGCAGCTTCTGAGCCATTTTCAAAGACAGCCCTACATAAAGTACATTGAATAATCAAACTCAGAGGTTACCAAAGCATAGACAACTAAACCCAGGTTATCCCTGTCCAGATTGGGGTGTAGCTGGAACACCAATTGAAATTGGTAGAAGGTACCCATTGCCCATGAGGCTACTTGAGCCTCAAGTGACAGCCATGGCTCTGGGAGGACCACCAAGATATAAACCTGCTCCTTCAAGGGGGGTGCAACCCCATCCAGAACAGGTTGAGCACCCTCCATCTGGTCAAGAGAACCACCTACTAATAGTGTCTCAGTTTTGTCTTGATTGAGTTTCAATTTATTAGCCCTGATCCAGTCCATTGTTGTAGCCAGGCACTAATTAAACACATCCACAGTGTCACCAGAAGAAGATGAAAAGGAGAATCCCATGCTGGAGAATCCACAGGGTGGAGCAATATTTCCCAAGTACCAACTTCTGGAGCCAGCTATTCAAGTAGGAGTGAAGTTATTGCAATGCAATGCCTCTCACTCCCAACTCAGACTATCGTCCCAGAAGGATACCATGTTTGATGGTATCAAAAGCCACTGAGAGATCAAGAAGTATCAATAAGTTCACACTCCCCTTGTCTCTCTCTCTCAACATAGGTCATTGTGCAGGATGACTAAGGCTGTTTCCATGACAAAACCTGGTCTGAACCCTGACTGAAATGGATCCAGATAAGCAACCTCATCCAAGAGTGTCTAGAACTGGTTGGCCATGACCGGCACAAAAACCTTGCCCAGGAAAGGAACATTTGCCACCGTCCTAAAATTATTAAGATTTTCTGGGTCCAGGAAGGGGTTCTTCAGGTGTGGTCTCACCACTACCACTTTGAGGTGGCCATACCATATGAGAGAAGGAAACAAATGTAAGTCAAACAGGTATATGTTCATAAAATGAATTTAGCCAACTATCTTTCCAAACAGATGGATAGGCTACGAGAGCCTTTGGAACAAATGGATCATGATTAATACATGATATAAAGCACAGATAATTAACATTTTTCAGCATAGGGGATGAATTCCAATTTCGAGAGGTCTTGGGAGCTGAGTCCCAACAGTGGGTTTGGCAGGGCCAAGGACAGAAGTGATAGTAACCAATTTGGACATTTCCCCATCAAGTATAAAAAGCACAGCTCAGTTCTAAGCAAGTCTACTCCAGAGTAAGCCCCAGTGCAACAGCGGTCATGCGTGCAATTACAGAGCTCAGTTTTAAACTTTAATTGCCTTTAAATACCCTCTTATCTCCTATCATAAATCAGAAATAATAGCAAAAGAGCCCTATGGGCCAGCTGGGGAACCCCAAGGGCAATACCCAGTCTGTGGGTCAGGGGTTCCTTATCCTTGATATAAACGTTATATAAAGGGATATCAAACAGCAAAGAAGCTTTCACCAAGCCACTATAGAGCCCTAATCTGATGAGCCAATTCCTCCAGGAAAGCTAGGTAGCATGTACAAGTTGACCAGTCTTGTAGGTGGCAGAAATCAGGTAGGTATCTTTCAGTGCTGTGCCATCTCCATACATGAAGCAATCAAGCAATTCTTTATAGAGAATCTCATTATGTGCTTCCCCACCACCATGCAAATTGACAAGAGTACAAACTTAGGGCCCTCCTAGACAGAGCTTTAGCGCAGTACGAGCCCCAGGCTCACCCCTGTGCATCCAGATGACGCACAGGGTATCCCAGGCTCAGGCAGGGGTGAACCTTCCCTGGGCCCGGGGTAACCGGCACCACTTCAGGCCCGGTTTCTCCTGCGGTCTCGGGCTGAGCGTGAGACCACAGGCGTGTAGCAAGGTCCACCACTTTCCCAGGCTACCAGATTTACTCTCGAGTAGCTGGGAAAAGCAGTGGATGGGCTGCAGAGCTCCACAGGAGCGCTGCGGCCATCAAAGCTATGGTGTGGACAAGGGGGGGGCAGGAATTGCAGCCCAGGGGACATCAGGGAGAATTGCGGGCGGGGGACATCAGGCGGGGGATCGGACATCGCGGGTGGGTGGGTGGGTGGGTGAGATCGGACATCATGGGCAGGGGGGCGGGTGGGGGAAGGAGAACGGGGTTGGGGGGAGATCATGGATGGAGGGGAAGAAGAATTTAAAAAAAAACCCTACTTACCTTTCCTGGCTCCTGCGCTGCTGCTGCTGCTGCTTTAAAAATAATAATAAAAAAATGGCGGCTGCGACAGCTCTCCTCCAGAGCTTGTCGCGGCTCCCGTGTGAATAAGGGCGAGATCTCGCATTATTCATAACATGAGGTCTCCCCTTCTCTCCCCCGGATTTTCTACCAGGTCTAGCAAGGCCCTTAGGCTCTGAAAGAATGGCCTGACTGGTAATTCTACAGATTTCCTGGAAAACATAGTGACTCTCTTTACAAGTGTCTCCAAATACGCATAAATAAAATAGCTGTGTGTGCAAATTTACCTATGTAGTTGTGTGCATTCCTTAGATGGAAAAGAAAAATGCCACCAATACTGTGGCAAGAGTAAACTATGCATTCATTGTGATCTTTATGTAAACTTGATATCAAATACAAAATAATGGTCAATAGATCATGCATCGGTTACTAAACAGAAATAGACTATACAGAACCATAACATCCAAGGAGAAATTTGGGAGAAGAGGATTTTGTAAAGATCCCTAATCATAATAGCAATTGTAACTGGCAGCCAACAAAACAAGAGGGATTTTACTTCATTAGATTTATGCATGTTTTATCTCTTGGATTAGGGTTGGATTATTAGCTTGCCAAATTAATTTTAGCTAAATTCATATCAGACTGGTTATGAGCCTTTCTATTCTAATAAGAAATGAGAACCTCACAAAATTAGAAATATATTTTGTTTTGCAATAATATTACCTGTTTAGCAAATCTCTGAGCCTCGCGTGGCGCAGAGCAGTAAAGCAGCAGTTTCTGCAGTCGAAACTCTCCCCACAGCCTGAGTTCGATCCCAGCAGAAGCTGGTTTCAGGCAGCCGGCTCGGGTCGACTCAGCCTTCCATCCTTCTGAGGTCGGTAAAATGAGTACCCAGTTAGCTGGGGGAAAGGGAATAACGGCCGGGGAAGGCAACAGCAAACCACCCCGCTATAAGGCCTGCCAAGAAAACATCAGCGAAAGCTGTTGTCCCTCCAAGAGTCAGTAATGACGCAATGCTCGCCTTTCCTTTTCCTTAGCAAATCAGTTATTTATTCTTAACATACTGTTACCTTGAAGGTGACTGTATGTCCTGAAAGGGTAAAAACAGCACAGAGATAAAAATGAGTTAACTACTGTTGATTCCAAGTGGTTATAGAAACACTTCCAGGAAATGACAACAATTCAGCAATGCACTTAGCATTATAGAAGTGTTGAGCTTTTAAATCTCTTGACCTTTCTGTCCTTTCAATTCAAACTTTACACTTGCAGCATGGTTGCTCCTCATCCGTGGTTGACCCCCACACTGTGTCAATCATTCCTGAAGTCCTGCATTATGTCCTGCCAAGTAAAAACATGGCTTTTTAACAAAGCCTTTGATGGTTAAACTCACTGGCACATTGTTTTAACTGTTTTAACTGCATCTATTGCTTTTAAATTATATATTGTTTTAACTTAGATTATGGTTTAATTTGTTTTTAACTGTGTATATTTATTGTTTTATACTGTACTGTGTGTTTTTACCTGTACGCCGCCCTGAGATCTTAGTGATATAGGGCGGGATATAAATGTTTTAAATAAATATAAATAAATAAATAAATGTCAGATGATTTTGCTCCATTTCTCTTTTCCCCAAGGGTAAGTTCATTTTGGCCTGTTTCCGCATCAGTTTGCAAATTGGGGGCCCCAATCAGCACGAAAATGTGCGTGCATTTCTCTCTCTGTATGCATTGTTGAATTCATTTTTCATAGGATACATAGTTTTTGCAAGTGGTTTATCCCTGATAAAATGCATCTTTGTATGTACGTTACTCTAAAATAAGCATTTTTGTGTGGCTTTTTCTCTGATATATGGGGGTGGGGAGTTAGTTCAAAACTGCACTGAAAGTTCTAAAGGGTACAGATTTTAGGATGCAAGTGCATTGTGGTTCATGTATGGGTTTGGGAGGTGCAAAATGGGTCTGCTCATTTAAAAACCAAGCCAGACACATTTATCCTCCATCCCAAATTTATCCTCCATCCCATAGTATCCCTGTTATCCAGCTGACTCACATGCTGCAGCACTTCGAAAGCTTTTTGATAACGAAGAGAGAAATATATATGAAAATTGGGAAGTGTTTATACATTTGTATGCTAAATAAACACGATTTAAGAAAGCACCAAATATGATCTAATGTCAATACCTGCTTTGAAGGAATTACATTCATTGCAGCTGAACACCTTGCCGAAAAAAGTACTCACCTCACCAAATATTTATATTGTTTCAAACCTGTCTGGTGCCCTTTTGTTCCACCGTCTGCTCCTACTTTCCAGTTCCAACCTCCTTTCATCTTTGACCCTGTTGTGCACAGGCCACAATGTCATTTAATCAGACTGGCTGTAGACACCATCATGATTTTGTTGACAAGCCTCTATGACATCGGGTCAGACATAAAACAGTGACGATGATGGCAGGGAGTAGGAAGGTGAGAAAATCACGTCATTGCTACAGCCAATATGTTTCAATGGCGGCGTGATCCAGTGAGGCCAAGCACAGCAAGGGCAAGGGAGAAGTAAGGAGACAAAGTCCAGATAAAGAGCAATAGAACAATGTGGATTTGTTCTCAACGGGTGCCAAAACACTGCGAGCAGAGAAGGAACTCCCAGAAATAAACACACAGACACCAGAGCTTGGGATTAAATAGGGCCTCTTTATTTACACAGGGAGATTCTCCCCTCCATGGATCTGTGTGTGAACATGCGGGAATCAAGCTTATTTCCTCAGGCAACTAGCCTGCTCATCAGGGCGAGCCACTCAGCTGAAAACAGGGGGTCGGGTAAGCCGGCCCCCTTTCCAACCGCACTTGCGTGTTTGGTGAGACCAACCCGCGTCATCTCCACTCAGGCTGCACAGCTGAGTAGATGAGACAAGAAGGTCCCCAAAGACAAACCATATCCTGGCGTGAAGGCTGCTCAGCCCCCGAGGAGCAGGACCTCTGGATTGCCAATCACCATAAAGGTGCCAGATTGCTCACCGTCCCTATCCTGACTTCCCAAAATTCCCGCACAACCCTGCCATTTATAATTAACCTATTTATCTTCCACTTCTAAAGATTGGTTCCAGTATGGAGTAGGCAAAAACCTGTACATTACTGAATGACAGGGGAAATTCCTACTCAGCCTCTTCTACAAAGGGAACGACTAGTTATTCCCATACTGCTTTATAGGAAGGGAGAGTGGGGTCAAAATTGAAAGAGACTGATAGCATCGTGGGGGGGAGCCTTTATATGCTTGGCTCCATCCCCCACCTCATAAGGCTGTACACGTGCAGAGCATGCGCCGCGTCTTCTTGTTATTCCTGGCTCCCCCCAGCCCGCAAAATCCGTCCTCCGCCCAAGCTGTACCAGCTGAGTAGTGATCGGACTTGCCACAAATGGGAGGCGTGATTTTCATAGAATCATCGAGTTGGAAGGGGTCATTCTAGGCAATCTAATCTAACCCTCTGCACAATACAGGAAATTCAGAGTCCCTAAGGATTCAGTGCTTCCTAAAATGAACACATATACCAGGTAAGTCATTCCAGTCCAGTCCTCCTAGCAGTAAAAGGCAGAGAGTGACTGTAGTTGCAATAGGCAATGGTTCTAGCTTGGGGTGGACAATATGCAGCCTATGGTCTGTATGCATCCCTTTGCTTTTTCTGCAGCCCCTCACTGCCTCCTGATTACTTGTGAATTTGATGCAGAAATTCAGTAGCGGGCAGCCAAAAGGGGCTGATTTTCTCTTCTATTAAGGGGAAACAAGCTATGGAATGGCATGGCACAATAGGGGGGATCCAGTGGTAAATCTGATGATGGTGTATTGGGGTGCTGGGTTACAGGGGGAAATTGGGTCCTGGGCCCCTGAAATGAATCAAGTAACCATACATTCTCTAGATTATGAATAAAGTAACCCTAAATTCTCATTGATTATTATGTTTCTGATCAAGTCTTCAGTTTCCAGAGATACCACACACACACACAGGGTTGGGGGGAGGGCTAAAAATTGCCGGACTCCATTGAAGACTTTCTCACCTTTTAAGCCCCCTCTATGGGGTCTTCAAGTTTTGGGGTTAAGGTTCCAGATAGACTCTTGGACCTGGTTGTTTGTTTGTCTAGTTCCCACTAGAATGATGAGAAACATAGCTTATTGGAACAAGGAGAAAAAACAGTGCACAAATTATTGGAGTGGAAGCCAGCATCCAAAGACATTATATAATGAATGCCATATTCCCAGCACGTCAGTGTGTGTGGAGGTGGATTTCTCGCACACTTTCAAGAGTAAGCAAAGAGTATGTCTTATAATTTTGTTGTGTATTTTAAACATTTATGGTTTTGTCCCCCCCCCCATGTATGTTTTAAACTTTGTAAGGCCGCCTTAAGGCCCAGCATTGGGCAAAAGGCGGGATACAAATATAATAATAATAATAATAATAATAATAATAATAATAATAATAATAATAATAATAATATGCAGCAAAGAGGAATGGGCTAGAGGTCAGAGGTCACCATCTTGGGGGGTGGAGCTCACCAAGCTTTCATGAGCTCAGCCCCCCAAACCCGTCTTGCTTTTCCACAAGCAGGCCCAACTCAATCTGCATCAATTAGAGCCAACGCATGGATTTTCAGAGGGGTGGGTGGGCGGTTGTGTAACTTGTACAAAATTTGGCTCCAATTTGTGTAATTTCACAAATTTGTTCAAATTGTGGTCGTAATACGCTTAAATTGGGCAAATTGCACACATAATTTGTGAAAATTATGCAAATTGCAAGCACAATCTGCATAAATTTCCACTGACAACAACAACAACAACAACAATAATAATATGAAAAAGTATCCAGATTTTGGGCAATGTCCATGGTCAGGCTCACAAATGCAAGCTGAGCTAGGGAGGGGGCCAGCCGGAATCCATCAGGCCCCGAAAGGGACTGATTTTCAAACAAGATAGCTCCCTATTTTCCCTCAACAATGCATTTTGCAGTAGCAGTGTTAGCCAGAGGGACTCCATCTTTGTTTGCTCTGTGACCTGTAGGCACTCTATTCTTGTACTGCAACCTTTAGGTTGGAAAGCCCCTACTCTGTAACCTTTTAGCGGATGCTAAGCTGACATTTAATGCTCACCATGAGCTAACCACAAAGGCAACTGTATTCTGTTTATGCCGAAATGTATGCTGAAATGTAAAATCATGATGTCACAATGTAAGTTGTTTTGTGCCCCACTATATAAGGGGCCGCACAATAACCAAAGTGTGTGCTCTCTTCCTGGTGCATAACTGGAGAGAGACACCCTCTCAGCTGAATGTATCCAAAACAAAGACTTGTTGTACCTGACCAAGGACTCTGTGTGTTCTTAGGAGAGTTTGGCTGTCTCCTAGGGAAAAGAGCCTGGCAATTTTGGCTAACAGCAACAAGAAGGAGAATCTTTGCTGCCTGAAGGGATAACAGGCCCATGTCATGGATGTGCATGGAGAAGCCAGCAGGGATACGTCAGAGGGTGGCAGCAGCAGCTGCCACCGGGCAAGTGAGTGAGCGGCTGTGGGAATGGCAGCTCCCAAAACCTGAGTTTAAATGAGATGAAAAGGAGGGAATTATAACAGTGAAGGGTGAATTGCTGATATCAAATGAGCAGTCCATAACTCAACTGTGTGTGTGTTAATAGCGGCACCATTTTCTATGCAGGAAGTCCATGCCAGCAAGAATAATTCTGCACTTTAGTTATCTAATTCATTAAAATTTACTCTGCAATTAAAACAAAAATAACATTATTGTGTTAATCAATGCATCAGCGGTTTTAGTGATGAATATATAAAGTAATAATGATGAAATGGAATAGGAATGTTCCTTTATGGCACTCTGGTAAATTCAGCAACACCCCAGGGAAGCACAGCTTCAAGCTGTACAGGAATCAGCATTTGAAGCACATTACTGTATATTATAATTAATTCAAAAGAAAGAAAAGCTGGATTTCAGGATGCTTAAAAAAAAAAAAAAAACCCAAAACCGCACCCTTCTGTTTTCTGCTTCAGTCTACCAGAAAATTAAATTCTCTGTCACTGGCAGGGCAATGGCAGTTCCGCTCACTTTTATTGTAATGATGAAATAACTGTTTTCAACAGACTCTTGCTAGCCATGAGTTTTACGTTTTTTTGTACCTACATAAAGTATTGAATGTTTGGTTTCAGAAAGCGGTGGGGTTTCAGAAACCCTGGTTGGGTTTCAGAAAGTGGTGACTTTTAAAGGCATTTCTGAGTAGAAAGAATCAGACTTTTTTAAAAAATGTTTTGGATGTGCTGAGTCCAAATCTGCTGTGTGCCAGGATGCATCATTTTCACCCCTTCATTGGAAAACTCTAAAACAGCAGCAGCAGGAACAACAACAACAATAGATTCTGCTACTTATTGGGTTGAAGACAGAATCTGCCTGTCACAAGCAGGAGACCTTCTATGAGAGGAATAGCTCTGCTCGCATAAGGTCCCTCCATTTGGCTTTGGGGGAATCCTCCCTTCTCCCTACACCACAGCTCACTCTATTCATCAGGGTCTCCAGACTCTTTGTGTAGCAATTCCAGGGGGTTAGAGGGGCTGCTGTGGGAAGGAGGGGACAACAAAGTCAACTTCTACCCACACAGTTGATCCAGCATAAATCTGGATCCAACCCATTAAGGGCTAGGTGTATAAAATATGAAACAGAAAGATTCAAGTCAGTGGGAGAAAATAGCATGCACCCACACAATATTTTAACTGGTTTACTAGTCATCCTCTCTTCCCAAGGGAACCCAAAGAACTGTAATCAGTGAAAGGCAACCTACGGATCTTCTCAGCACTTCACCAAACTGCAATTCTCATGATCCTTTGGGGGAAGCCACACCACACCACTGTTTATCACTGTACAAAGTAAGAGAAGCCAAATCCCTATCCCATGGGTCTTACCCTTTATAAAAGAGGAGATAGCTGACAAAGAGGAGAGGATGGAGGGAGGAGTTAACAGAAGGAGAATATGCATTTATTTGAATTAAATATATGGTCGAAGATTAGAATTATTTCAATGGTTTCTGAGAAGAAACAGAGCTCTTTCATAATTGTATGTAGATTTTGGATGTTATAGGGTTATTTGGGTTTGTTTGTTTGTTTGTTTGTTTGTTTTTTGTATACCAGTCAGTGTAAAACAAAATGGTCAAAAGTTCAGTTGATATTTCACTACATTTTGGCGTTGCCAGGTCTGCAAAAGTAGAGAAGGTAAGGAGGTTGAACAGATGACCAGAGAGAGAAGGATCCTGCAGAAGGGTTATTGTTTGCATTGTGGTGCCAAAGGGTCTGTAATTTTGCAAGGAATAATTTTAGGCCTTAGCTAGACTGGGTTTTATCCAGGGGCGAACCCTGGGATTGTCCCTGTATGTCTGCATGACACACAGGGGATCCTGGGATCAGGGAGGGATCACCCCTCCCTTGCCCCAGGATAGAGCCCTCCCCTTCAGGCCCATTTTCTGTGGTCCTGGGCTGAGCCTGAGACCGCAGAACGTGTGGCCCATTGCCATGGTTTGACCCGGCTCCGTGTGATTCCTCGTGCGGAGCAGGGAGCTGCTGTGCCCATTGGGGGTAGGGTGGGGGAAGTGGGAAAAGTAATTATAATGGAAAAAAACTTACCTTTAGTGCATGAGCATTCGTGCACTCCTTCCACTTTAAAAAAAATGGCGGGCGCAACACCTCTCCTCCTGAGGTCATTGCGCTTCACGTGTAAACAGAGGAAGGATCTCACATTAATCACAACATGAGAACTTCCCTCCTCCATTGCAGACTATGAGGTAGGTCTACCTAAGGCCTTAGTTTTGTAGAAATGTGTTTAAAGGGCTCAGTTAAAGGAATTTGGGACAAAGGTGAGCCCTCCTGATTGGTCAGAATTACAAGAGAACAAGCTAGCTTTAACATATAAAAAGTTGAGGCAAAGGGGGAGTTTCGGGTTAACAGTCCAAAATAGAGGTTTGGAGAAAAGAAGAACAGATAAAGAAAAAGAAGAAAAAAAACCAGAGTGGGAACAATAAACAGGGGTGGGGTGTTTTGATTGGCCAGGTCTCGCTCCCTCACACAGATTGGGGCAAAGCTGGTAGGTACTTGACAGCTTCACAGAAAGTTAAAGTAGAGATTTGCCATCTTGTCTACTGTGTAATGGGGATGTAGTTAGGAGGACAGGGCTCCTGTATCTTTAACAGTTGTATTGAAAAGGGAAATTCAGCAGGTGTCATTTGTGTATGTGGAGAACCTGGTGCAATTTCCTCTTCATCACACCAGTTAAAGCTGCAGGTGCCCTGCCCTCTTTTAAATCTGGTCACTCTAGTATAGCTCCTGCAGCTTTAACTGTTGTGATGAAGAGGGCATTTCACCAGGTTCTCCATATATTCAAATGACCCCTGCTGAAATTCCCTTTTCTATGCAACTGTTAAAGATACAGGAGCCCTGTCCTCCTTTCCATATGGTGACCCTAGGTGTAGTAGCAAAGAATCAGGTGGTAGCTAAAGGAAAGAACAAATCCATTTTTTTAAAAAAAAAATCATACAAAATCAACGAATGACCCAATTCAATTCAAATTTGGTATGCTTAAAGCTCTCCCTAATATCTATTACTGTGCCAATTTTGGTGTCTTTATCTTGAAAGCTTACGCAGATGTAAGCATTTCTTTAAAATCCTGCTCCTGCGCCCCAGCAGCGGCTCAGAAGATATGCTCAAAACGTAGGGGCTAAATAGGGCGAATCTTTTTTGTTTTATTGCACAATTAAGGCAGGATGCATGGGAGTACATCACAATCAAAGCAGCTTATAAGGTGGAAAACTTCTGAGTCTTTTGCATGCAATTCGCAGTGATTGCACAGTATAACGCTGGTGTGATAAAGCTCTAGGAGAGTCTCTTGTATTAAAATTTTGAGTTAAAGTCTACTTCTAGTTGCTGTGTCTCTGATGGAGTCAATGGACCAAAGAGTTTTTGATGTACCTTTGCCACAAGACCTGCTCACAGGCTCATATGATTGAATCATTCTCTATACAAAGGTAGGGGGGATCTTTGCAACTCGCACACTAGCAGGTCAGAGAAAAGATGAATCCACAACCCACTTTCTATGTGCAGGGACTTTTTCCATGGGTGATCATTTAATCATGTGAACTTCTTCTTGCAATCTGAAGTACTAGTCCAGGCATAGGTTTCTCCTATTGCTGTGAGAACTAGACCTAATTTGGTTCAGTGACTTCCAGAATATACTTTCAATATTTTTTATAGAACCTTATTGTACTCCACTTCATCAGGAGATATTGCTGGTTTTTTTAAAACAACAACAACACCTTCCATTATTTATATTTAATAAAGCACTATTAATAGCAGTCAAGGAGAGCCATTATTAGAGTCATGATTTGTCATTTGTATTTGAAATAACTTTGTTGGTGTTAAATGTCCTCGTCACACAACTGTATGACCTTAACTATTCATACCATAATTATATTTTTAAACTCCTTAATTAAATTACTTGATGAATTATGATATTGAAGGAGCTTGGGGCATCTTCTATGATAAATACGAGCACAGTATGACCTTTTCCACTCTCTGTGTTCAGCATTATCTGGCAATGCATGCTACAGTAGGAGCCATGCGTCAGAAATAGGAAAACAACTTCTCTTAGGAAAACCATTCCATTTAGGCTGTGAGGTGACTGTCAAGGGCACTTCCAAAATACAACGTGAAATGGGAGAGGGGCATCTGAGGTATTTTTTTCACCAGAACAAAATGGTTGGGGAGGCAGGAACAAATCATGGATTGGGGTGTGTGAGAAAGCTTAATTGAGTGCGTAGATGTAACTGAGGCAACAATAAGCCAGAGACAAGCTTTGTGAGGAAGGGCAGGATGTTAATCAAATACATCTGATTTTGCTACATTTGATGACCAGTGCCTTGACTGTGTGAATTGACTCCACTGAAGAAAGTATTTTGCCTGAACTGATGTGATAGGGATATTCCATCTGTGGTAGCTGATGTGCAGGCATTCATCCGCTTATGCATGTACAAAATTCATCCGCTCAAGCATGCACAAATCTGTTGCCACCTGATGTTACTAGCCATGAAATGGTGAACAGTCATGTATGGATCATTGGCAATCTTCTCCTTTCCAAGCAGATGAATACCTGCAAATGCTAAACTCTGTGTTAAATATGGGATTTTTTTTTTGGTTTAGTGTTGGAAGTGAGGCTACAATTTCACTGAGTACATAAAGCCTGCCAAACCTGGATGTGACAATCCTTCCAACAAAACTCTCAAAAACTCTAGAGCCCTCTTCACGCAAGAACCCATGCACTCAGTGAATCCACATTTTAATTGAACAAGAAGGACCACAGAACACCCTTTAACTACACCCCCTGCCATCCATACATTCAATTAAATGAGTGAAAACTGAGGACTGCTATAGAGACATCCATGTAGGTGTAAAGGAAGAGCGCCCAGCAACCGGCTGGCTTCTTGACTGGAATTAGCACGGATCCCCAGGCACAGACACTCACGGCTCACAAAATGAGGTTTAAGACCATTTATTAGGAAAAGGGTAGGAATACATGGGATTAGCAGAATAAAACTATAAAATCATGCATAAATGTATAAGAACCCAGTGCAAGCAAGCTGAAAACTAAAACTACTATTTCATACGTCACCCCAGACCGAACTCAGCCGACGGCCCCCTGTTCCCTTCACAGGGATGTCTTTATACTATTCTTTTCACTCCTTCCCCCCTCCCTTCAGCTTTGATGCGTGGAGTGCCTTCACACCTCTACCCGGGATCACTCCAGGACAAGACAGTTACAATCAGCTTGGCTCCAGTCTTCTCCCCCATACAGCTGCCTGGTTCTTATCTCCCTTCCTACGGAACCATAAAATTCACAAATTAAAAGACATGCCAGTCCCAAGGTCCGATTAACCCTCACCTTACCCTTACAGTAGGAACCCCAATCATGCAAAGGTTCTAATCACATGTGTGTGATGGTCCTTTCCATGTGTTCAACTGAAGTCACAGTGTCAGGGGCATACAAATGGCCACACTGATGCCATAGCTAGCTGGCATGACCCCACGGCCAGCTCCTGCATTCACTGAACACATGGCATTCTTGTCTGAATAAAGCACAAGTCCCTGTTAAAATTAAGGTCAGTGAGAATTCTGAATCCCATAAGTTTCCTTGGAAATGTTATATTAAAAAAATATGCCCATTTCCCTTTTTTCATTTTTTGTAGGGCTCTGCTCAATTTTCATGAGTTTTTTTTTTTAAAAAAGGTGTTTGAGTGGGTACAAAGTTTTCTCTGAAAGACCAGGCAGCACTCACCTTTTTTATTATTATTTATTTATATACTGTTGTTAAAATTATAACCCTTCATCATCTCTTAGCTAGTGCATTTAAGACCATACTGTACATCACACTGCAGATTCCCTCTCTTGAAGTGGTAATGAGACAATGTTTTTTTTATCTATTTGCATACCCCCCCTAATAAAAAGTTGGGCAAAAAGGAGAGTTGCTTTATATCAGGGTTGGGGAGGGAATGTTTCTCAAAAGGGGGAACCAGTTATATTCAACCCTATTTTCTTACTATAGTTTGGCAATGACTCCACTACTATTTTATTTTTTCTACTTTGGTGTAGGGACCTGTCAAACCAATTCTTCAAAAAGGGTGATGTACATGGGTGGTGCTACATTAATAATACTAATCGCCAGTGAACTGCAGGAAAACAATATGCTCCAACTGTTTCAAGTCACAATACCAGGAAGTATGATTCAGACTTCGGCTCAGAGCTTAATGCTCGTATTATTAACTCACTCTGTCAAAACATTTCACATGCCATAGCTAGCTTGATATCTATCAAGTGACAAGCTACTGTATACCATCTCATAGATGTCACTGAAATGACTATGTGAAAGCAACGCTCTGTGTTTCATGTACTCACCTATGGTGGAAACATTATTTGGTAAATTTGAAACTGCTTTGACTTGTGTGGGGAAAATAGAATTTTGGCACATTGACTACAAAAATACCATCCACATTTCTGTCAGAATGGATCGAAGACCACAGTGCACCACAATGCTCCATCCACTTGCATATGCTTGCAAATCACTCCAATGAAACTGAAGTAAATGTAACATTTGTCAAGTAAGTGAGGCAGAGCCCACAAGTAGAGGCAGGACCCAGGGCTGGCGCTACCATAGAGGCCACTCAGGTGGCCGCCTAGAGCGCCAAGCTAAGAGAGGCGCTGCGCAGCTCAGCACTCACATGTGTTGGCTGTGAGCCGGCCCGGCCCGAGGATTCAGCTGGACCTGGGCGGGTGAGATGGCACCCCACGCCCGCCCAGCTGAAGCGAAGCCAGGGATGCTGGGGTGGGGGTGGGGCAGCTCCACGTTCGGACTTCTGGAACATGCCCAGAAGAGAGAGAGAGAGAGAGAATGTATGGGGTCTTTGTGTGAATGCATGTGTTCATGTATGTGTTTGTTTGGAGTGAGTGATGCTGAGTGTGTGTGCGCACATGTGCGTGAGTTTGGGGGGAGGGATGATTTGGAGGTGCTATTCCTATTAAAAAATGCATTTTAGACCCATAGACGTTCCTTTCCAATTTGTTTGTTATAATTGGCATGACGTATTCCTTGCATTTTAAAATAAATTTAGCAGTTTCAAGTTTTGTGCTTCTTATTTTTTCCAGGAAACATATGTTCTTAAAAATCAAAGTTGGCATTTTGGGGGTGGTGTTGGTGAAAGTAGCTCACCTTGCCAAGGGCACAAAATAGTCTGGCACCAGCCCTGGCAGGACCCTGTATAATCAACTGGAGGGGCAAAAGAGATAGGCAAGAAAAGGAAGATGCAGATCAGCGTGAGCTGTCCTAACGCAGCATGGAGATGGAAGCAAGGCGATAAAGGATCAAAAGTTGCAAGTATTAGGGTTGGGGGTGTGCAAACATGTCAGCTGTGTTTTCTCCCACATTTATTTATTTATTTAAAATATTTATATCCTGCCCTATATCACTAAGATCTCAGGGCAGCGTACAGATAAAAACATACAGTATAAAATAATAAATATACATAGTTAAAAACAAATTAAAGCATGAACCAAGTTAAAACAAAATATAATTTAAAAGCAATAGATGCAGTTAAAACAGTTCAAACAATGTGCCAGTGAGTTTATCCATCAAAGGCTTTGTGAAAAAGCCATGTTTTTACTTGGCGTCGAAATGCAACCAATGTTGGCGCCAGTCGGGCCTCCCAGGGGAGGGCATTCCACAGTCGGGGTGCCACCACAGAGGAAGCCCTCTCCCTTGTCCCATCATAACGTATATGTTGCATTGATGGGATGCGGAGAAGGGCTCCTTCAACAGATCTAAGGTCTCGGGCCGGCATATATAAGGAGAGGCGCTCTCTCAAGTATCGAGGTCCCAAGCCGTTTAGGGCTTTAAATGTCATTACCAGCACCTTGAATTCCGACCGGAAGCATATAGAAGTAACATCGGGGCCTGCTCCTGCTGGACTCTTCCCCCCACACACACACACAGGGCAAACTGCCATCTTGGCCCTGTGGGGAAGAAGAAGGACCGAGGGGACAGGAGCAGGCAGAAGTAACATCGGGGCCTGCTCCTGCTGGACTCTTCCCCCCCCCAGGGCAAACTGCCATCTTGGCCCTGTGGGGAAGAAGAAGGACCGAGGGGACAGGAGCAGGCAGAAGTAACATCGGGGCCTGCTCCTGCTGGACTCTTCCCCCCACACACAGGGCAAACTGCCATCTTGGCCCTGTGGGGAAGAAGAAGGACCGAGGGGACAGAAGCAGGCAGAAGTAACATCGGGGCCTGCTCCTGCTGGACTCTTCCCCCCACATACAGGGCAAACTGCCATCTTGGCCCTGTGGGGAAGAAGAAGGACCAAGGGGACAGGAGCAGACAGAAGTAACATCGGGGCCTGCTCCTGCTGGACTCTCTCTCTCTCTCTCTCTCTCTCTCTCTCTCTCTCTCTCTCTTTCTTTCTCTCTCCTCCCTCCCTCCCTCCTTGACTCCTTTTCCTTGTGTGTCATGTCTTTATTAGATTGTAAGCCTGAGGGCAGGGACTGTCTTTTTTGCTAAGTGTAAGCCGCTCCGAGAGCCTTTTTTGGCTGAGGAGCGGGGTATAAGTATGATAAATAAATAAATAAAATATAGGCAGCCAGTGCAGTTCCTTTAAAACCGGTGTTATGTGAGCTCTATAAGATGTACCCGCCAGCAGTCTAGCTGCTGCATTTTGCACTAGCTGCAACTTCTGCATCATCTTCAAGGGCAGCCCCATGTAGAGTGCATTGCAGTAGTCTAATCGGGAAGTTACCAGTGCATGCACTATTTTGTAAATCTCAAGTCCTTTCTCTCTGAAGTTTGTGAATCTTGGCATATATATACACACACACATATACACATACATACACATTTATATATATCAAACAAAATTGTGTAATACATGACATCACAGGGGTATATAACTGACCACTCTGGGGAGATGGAGGATAACACAGACCAATTGGGATGAGAAGGGTGAGCGGTATTTAGTGGTAAGGGAAATGCATTGCAGAGCAATGTTATGCTCAAATGTAAGTCCCACTGTGTTCAATGGAGCTTACTACCAGGTAATTTGCATACGAATTGCAGCCTAATAGTACAATCCTATCCCTGTTGTATTCAGAACAAAAGTAAGTCCTGTTGTATAGCACAATGTTAACATACTAAGAAATAAATGAAACTATACATTTGGATTACTCTCTCTTGCTTTCTTTTCAAATCTTAAATTCACCTTGTCTCAAACTTCGTGAGTTTTTACAATCTTAAATTTGGTTCATCTCAAACTTGGAGAATTTTTTTAAAAAATGTTTGCACGATACATTTTATGCATTTTTGTGTGCAGTTCTCCCAATGCGTACATTTTTGTTTGCAATTTTGCTTAAGATACATATTTTTGCAAGCAATTTTCCTAATATAATATGTTTTGAATGTGATTTTCACTAATACATGTTGGGGGGCTTACTCATTTTTTGGAATGGAGAAATCCACTGCAAAGTTCTAAGAAGTACAGCTTTTGGAGGATAACTCAGTTTCAGTTCATGTGTTGGTTTGAAGGTGTGAAATTAAATAAGTTTTGATTAAAAAGAAAATTGAAAGAATTTCTCCCTCTATTTCATAGCGTCCTTAGTAAGTATGTTTAGGACTGGCCCTGTTCAGAAGACACCTTAAACCATGGCTTTAACCATGGTGATTAAGCCAGAAAGCCTTGTTGTGTTCAGAAGACACCTTGGCTTTAACCACAGTGACTAAAGTAAAAAGCCTTAATCACCATGGTTAAAGCCATGGTTTAAGGTGTCTTCTGAATGGGGCCACTGCAGCCTTGGGTCTATTGCACTGAAAACAACAAAGAATCTGGTGGCATGGTACCTAAAGGAAGAACCAATTTATTATGTCTGAAAAACAGAGCCTTCAACTTATACAAAGATTTCCATCATATTTCCTGCAGTGAACTGTAAATAAAGTATCTAGTTGTAATCACCACAGATCTGGAGCACAAAAGAGAAATGAGATAATGGATATATCATTTCCATTCTGCCCATCAATCAAAGCTCTCCTTCTTCACAAAAGCAAACTTAAAAATACAAAGAAATGTAAGAATACAATAAACCAGTGTTTATTTATAAAATATATTTGTTAGCTGCCTTTCAAGACTGTGATCTTCCGAAGGCAACTTACAATACAAAACAGTAAAATAAATGTTAATTCATAGAAGCACCTTAAATTCAAACAGTATTTAAAGATAACCTTAAAACATTTAAAAGTTTAAAATAACAACAGTGTAAAACCGAAGTTAAAACCAGTAGCAGTACAAAAATCTAAAAAGCACTAACATAGTTGTTAAAAACTGAAGGACTGAAAAGCCTGGGGAAATAAAAAGGCTACAGTGTAGGCACAAGGCAAGCCTCTCCCGGAAGTGCAATCCGCAAGTGGGGTGCCAACACTGAAAAGGCCATCTTCTCAGTAGCCACCCACCTCACCTCATTTGGCAGGGGCCTGCAGAGGGGGGCTCTTAAGAGAATCTCTGTGAAAAGAGACAACCTTTCAGATAACTTTCAAAACCCTAAATAGCTTGCGAGCAAATTAATACTGGTACTTTAATTGGGCCCAGAAACAGACTGTGAGTGAAGATGACAAAGCACTGGTATGACATGATCACATTGCTCCGTCCTTGTTGAAGAAATCAATGAAAGAAGAGGGATTAAAGGAGAAGTTCATTTGCAAATATTCTCAGGAGGCAAAGAGAAAAAAGAAATCACCTGAATGAACCAAGCTAATTCTGATCTTTCATTTCAAAAGAACGGATGCTACAGCAACAATGAGAGAAGAATGAAGGAGAAGGGTCAACTTAATCAGAATCACAAGAAGTGTCTGGAAAATGTTCACATGCAGATGATCGATGCAGTGATGTGCAGAAAGATCTGCAAATACCTGCAGGGAAATGTGGTATCAGAGGCCTGGAGCCTGGCCGAAACCATTGATTGAGCCCCTAGACATCATCTGGGCCACACAGAAGGAATTTACAGATAACCTTCTGCATGCCCATAGACAGAGGCCATAACTAGACCTAAGGTTTATCCCAGGATTGTCCTGGGGTCAAACCTGTTCATCTAAGTGTCACACAGGGCATCCAGCGCTCAGGCACGGACGAACCCGGGATGATCCTGGGATAAACCTTAGGTCTAGCTATGGCCAGAGCAACAAGCATGGAGTAGATTTGATCATGGATCTTCTCTCTTCTCCCCTTTCCCATCCACCACAGTCAGCTCCTCTTAAGAGAAATTGGAAAGGGGGTGTACTGGTGGGCAGCATGGGGAGGAGGAGAAATATGCTAAATTCTATGGGGTCTCCATAAGGAAAGCTGAGCAAAGGAAGATAGATGCTTTTGAACTGTGGTGTTGGATAGAAATTCTGAGAGTGCCTTGGACCGCAAGAAGATCAAACCAGTCCATACTCCAGGAAATAAAGCCAGACTGCTCACTTGAGGGAATGAGGCAAAACTTAAGTACTTTGGCCACATAATGAGAAGACCAAACACCCTGGAGATGATGCTGAAGCCAGGGAAAGTGGAAGGCAAAAGGAAGAGGGGCCGACCAAGGGCAAGATGGATGGATGATATTCTGGAGGTGACAGACTTGACCTTGGGGGAGCTAGGGGTGGTGATGGCCGACAGAAAGCTCTGGCGTGGGCTGGTCCATGAAGTCACGAAGAGTTGGAAGTGACTGAACAAATAAACAACAACATGGGGTCTCCAGTTGCATCCCCACCCACCAAAAAGTAAGTCAGCTAGGCAGGCTCAGAAGCCCACCTAACACCTTTTTGCATTTTAAACAGAGGAACAGAGGCCAAATCGCCTCCATCCTCCTCTCGCCCTGACTAGCTCTTGACAGCAGGACATCGGTTAGGCAGTAAGGATTGCGCCCTATCCATACGATTGCATACCAAATGGAATTGATCAACAGCTCATACTGCAGAAAAGAAGGACTGGCATCGTAAATACTGGCACTGAATTAAAAGAAATGCTGAAGCCTATGACTCTGGGCGTAGCAGGCGGATCATTTCCTGAAGGTTTGCTGTACTCAAAGTCACCAAATGAACACCAGATGTTATCAAGGGATTGACTTGGTGGGAGTTGAAACAATAACAACAACATGTTTTGTACTGTGTGGCATACCTGGCATTTTCCGCTGATGGTCAAAGCAAAAAGAAAAGAAAAAAAAAGGATGTAATCCTTTACAACAAAGCTGGCAGTTACTATATAAAGGGCTTCCTGAATATGGGAGGGATACTGCTCAAAAACAGTCAGGCATGCTGTAGAGAACACTTCAGTAAACTGTTGTACAGTAGGTGAAGGAAGAAATGACAGAAGGATGTAGCAATTCATTAGGAATGAATGGCAGAGATTTATTGCATTACCAGAACTCTTCCTTAATGTGGTTCTGTTTCTGGCTTCCAGGAATTTTCAATCAGAAAAAGAAGAGATTCACATAACAGGATTTTTCTTGGCATTGTTGTTCTTGGCAAATATGTGGGTATTTCCCACTTTCCTTTTGTTAAAGGAAAGTGGGAAATACCCACAAGCATATTACTTACCCTGGGAAATTCAAAATGAGATTCTCAAATGGTGTGGAAAAGCAAGTAACCTGTGACACAGACACTCTCCATAGACGCTGTCTTTTTTTATAGTCAAAAATGGGAGGAAGATTATAGATTTGGTTCAGCATGCACAAAGCACAGGAATCTAGCTGGAGAGATCACACACAATGTAAGGTCTCCGAGTCCCCTTTGCCAATCTCTGTAATTGAACAGTGGAAAAATCATTATTAAAATTAAAGCAGTACATTGACTATGCATCCCTTGCAGCGACAAAAATAGAACTCAAATGTATAATTGAGACCTAAACATTTATTAAAATGAATATTTGTAATATGGAGATTACTTAGATGCTTTAAGCTGCTTTAAGACAAACGGCTTTTTTGAAAAAAGAGTAATTGAATGACAAATGCAGCTTGTCAGCTAGCCTATTGTCTCCTAGCATAAATCAGAGTGGAAGTATTCATCTGGTTATATATAATATAGTACAGTAGTGGAAATGACTTGGCATTTTCTATTATTATTGTTATTATTATGCAGTTTATTAGAATAAAAAAGTGAAACATATGCTAAACAATTCCCACAAGGACAACAAAATGACAGATGCAGAATGTTTCAAGGGCTAAAAAGCAGTAATTGAAAGCAATGGCATTGTATGCTTTGCAGGATTGAGCGGAAATGGCTCAGATATTTTTGTGATTTTCAACAGAGAGGGGAAACATCCATTGTTTTGAAGCTGTTCCAGTACTTGTTGAGCAAGGTTTGTCTATTCATTTACATGGTCTTGGGTTGCTAATTCCCACCACTTCATCATGAGGCCAAATCCAATTGGCTATGTATCATTGTGAGATCATTCCCTTCATTAATTGACTGAGATTGCATATATGACTGGTCCGGGAAGCATTGTCCTCATGCAAAGTAGCTCCAATTTTCTCCTAGACAAAAGCTGGACTCACCCCAGCTGCTGAATTTAGTGTATATATATACACACACACACACACTTTCATCCTGAAGTGAGTGCTGCCTATAGAAATCACTGGAGAAATTTATTCGTTTAGGATACCTATTTATTTATTTATTTATTTAAGAATAATAAATAAAATTTATTTATTTAAGGACATCAGGAAAAACTTCCTGACTGTTAGAGCAGTACGACAATGGAACCAGTTACCTAGGGAGGTTGTGGGCTCTCCCACACTAGAGTCATTCAAGAGGCAGCTGGACAACCATCTGTCAGGGATGCTTGAGGGTAGATTCCTGCATTGAGCAGGGGGATGGACTCGATTGCCTTTTAGGCCCCTTCCAACTCTACTATTCTATGATCCCGGGGTTCGCCCCGTGATAAAGCCCTGTCTAGCGAAGGCCATGATCTACACCAAGCAGGATACAACACTTTGAAAGTGGTTTGAAAGCGGTATATTGAATGTGTCATTGGCCTCAATAGCTATCAGTGCAATTCAATACTGTCATAAAGCAGCAGTGTAGATCCTGCCTAGATGTCCAATGAAATGTCAATAAAAGGTAATCTATGAGCAAACTGGCAGCAATGAAGAGGATCTCATGGAAAAAGGATAGAGGGTAGGGATGTGCTCCGCTTCTCTTCGGTTCAGAGAAGCAGGAGCGAGGCGGAGGCGAAAAAGGCGGAGGTGAAGAGAGTCAGGGGGGCTGCAGATCGAGGCAAAGAGGATTGCCTCAATCCGAAGCTTCGCCTGCAGGTAAGTGGGGGGGAGGGGGACTAATCTGGCGCTGCCGGCGGCGCCATCCATGCGTCGGCGGCAGCACCGGGTAAGGGAGCAGGGAGGAGGGACGCTTATCTTCCTCCGTCGCGGGCTTCAATTGAGGCCCCGGTTGAAGCCGGAAGTGAAGGCCGAGGCCTCTTCCAGCTTCAACTGGGGCCTCAATTGAAGCCCGCGATGGAGGAAGGTAAGGAGGTGGGGTGGGTGGGTGGCTTATTTTGTGCCGCCGCCGCCGCCGGCCATATAGTGACGGCGGCGAAGCTGGATCTCGCTCCGCGGAGCGGGAGACGGGCGGAGCGGCACGAAGAGGATCGGGCCACGAAGCGGATTGGGGGGTCCGTGCACACCCCTAATAGAGGGGTTAGGCAGATACCCCCTTCATATGCTATCCATGTGAAGAAGTCTCCATACAATGACAAGGGAGCTGGGCCCACCCCTGGATATCCACACATTGGCATGGGCATCTGCAGAGAAGAAGTCTATAGGTGAGCACACATAGGGTCACACATGATTGGGTCCCCCTCACCATTGGTAGTCCCAATCACATGAAAACCTATGTGACAGCAGCTGCTCATGCATGAGCTTCTTCTCTTCAGATGTTCTCACCAGTGACACTGCCTGATTCTGGAAGTGGGTCCAGTGGTGCAGCCCAGCTCCCTGGTCATCACTTGGGATGTCAGAGGTGCCCAACTGGGTCCAGGAATCTGACGGACTCCCCTGTGTTCACCCCGGGACTGAGTTGGGCACCTGCAGCATGTTTGCAGATCTGGAGGGGCGAGCTCCCATATGGCCCAATAAGCACCAGGCAGCCATCTGCCCCCATCTGGAACCTCCATTGTGCGTGACAAGGGAGGCTCTGGAAATTACATCATTTCCCCGCTACATAAATGGTGGCCATAAAGCCCCCATTTACGCAATGGGGGGAAATGCAAAATTTCCAGAGCCTCCCTTGTCATACACAAGGGAGGCTCTGGACATGGGGGGAATGGTGGAGGGGGGGGAGTGTTTGAAGAGCCAGACCCAGATTAGTTTGCCCATGCTTAATCACCACATGGAGCCTCCCTCACATTGATAATGCAGGAGTCGAGCTCTTTTGTTTAAGCTGCAATGCATAAAAACATTTCTCACCTTAGAAAAGACCAGGTACTTCATCAGATGCAAGGTATTATTGTCTATATCCACAGTCATGTGGATACTATCCTAGCCCAGGAAGTGACCTCTTTTACCACTCAAAGCATCTTTAAGCATCTTCAAAATCTTCAGCTTCAACTGGAGCAGGTTCAGGACTAAGCTTATCCTGCTGCATACTTGCTTCATCACGAGCAATCATAAATTTACAGTAAAAACGAAACAAAAACAAACCCCAGCCCACATGGCTGCTATTTAACAACAAATACATCTTTTTTTAAAAAAATCCAGACATATTTAATGTGATCATGTGTTTAACATAATGCATAGTTTGACCCTAGGTAATGAATACGATGAAATGGGTCTAAATTATTTTCTACAGAGCAATAACAGTGGAAATGTGTTTCTGAAAGGTAATATAGAGATCAAAAGAGAAAGGGCAGCCAAGAGGGACCTAATAGCAGAGACAAACTACCTACTAACAGGGACTGGCCGACGAGATCATATTACGCCAGTCCTTCTACAACTTCATTGGCTGCCAGTCCAGGTCCGGGCCCGATTCAAAGTGCTGGTATTGACATTCAAAGCCCTAAACGGCTTGGGGCCAGGTTATTTGAAGGAACGCCTCCTCCCATATGTGCCTGCCCGGACCTTAAGATCATCCACAGAGGTCCTTCTCTGTGAGCCCCTGCCGAAGGAAGTGAAGCAGGTGGCTACTAGGAGGAGGGCTTTCTCTGCTGTGGCACCCCGGCTGTGGAACGAGCTCCCCAGAGAGGTTCGCTTGGCGCCTACATTGTTTTCTTTTCGTCGCCAGCTGAAGACCTTTTTATTTTCTCAGTATTTTAACACCTAATTTAACTTAAATTTAAACTCTGCTGTTTTACTTTCATATTTTAACCTATATTGATTTTTGCTGTGTAGTTTTATCCGGGTCGTGCTTTTTATATTGTATTTTGTATTTGTGTTTTTAAATTGTTGGTTGTTTTATTATGCTCTTCATGGTTTTAATTTTTGTAAACCGCCCAGAGAGCTTCAGCTATTGGGTGGTATAGAAATGAAATAAATAAATAAAACAAATAAATAAACCCGTCATCAAACAGTATGCTCTGCTGTCATCATAAATCATCATCAGTGTGAGATGATTACTACAAGTCCATTTTTATATGGAAAGCAATCGCCTATGAAAATACACACACACACACACACACTCCATTTGAATTTGCACAGTCCTTCGGGTTGTCCAAGGATTTGGGTCTTTCTTTGGACATCACGATCCCATGTCATATCACAACCTGTTTTTCAAACTTTCCTCATTGTCCCCATACTAAAAGGGAAAAAAAATGCAACACAAACAGAAGAGTACTTTAAACTAAGGACGCAACTGTATTAATGAACTACAGCAGCTTTCTCCAAACTAAAGCCCTCTAGATATTTTGGATGACAACTCCCAGCATTCCTGGGCATACTGCCTGGGGTTGATGGGAGTTGAAGTCTGGCTAGTGGAAGTTGACTTCCCCACTCTGTCTGTATCTCTGCATCCCTTCCAGCCCACCAGAAAATGCCACCCAAACATCCAGAGGACCTTCCTGGATAGGGTGAGCTGTGGTGCAGAAGAGGATCCCCGAAAATGTGGTTGAGGCACTTTCTGTGAGCAGGACCCTTCTGTTAATTAAAGGGAGATCCTGACACCAACCACAGATATTTGGGAGAAAATAAATGAGTTGCACAAAAACATCTCTAGTATCCAATCAAGTGGTTCCACCCTTTTCTAGTTGCTTGATTTTATGGAAAGTTCACACACAGGCCATAGATAGATGGGGCAAAATCCCGGGGCGATCCCCAGGATCGTCCCTGTGTGTTCACATGAGGCACAGGAGATCCCAGGACCTGCGCAAGGGGCACAGAGCTCCTCAGGAGCACTGCGCCCATCGGGGGAGCGGGGGAATTTTTTTTTAAAAAAAAAAACTTCCCTTTTGTACATGAGATCCCTTTTGCATCTTCTCCTTTAAGAAAACAAAAAAAATGGCAGGTGCGATGCCTCTCCTTCCGAGGCTGTCGCGCACTGCGTGTAAACAGAGGGGGATCTCACGATAAAAACATCGCGAGATCTTCACCCCTCCGTTGCGCAATAACAGGTAGATCTAGCTAAGGCCATAGATGCATTTCAGCATTGAAGGTAGGCATGGTTGGGCCCCTGTCGAGGGCCCACACCCCAGCGGGAGCCCACTGATAAGAGTCCCCCAGAGTTGCTACTCCACCATTGCAATCCGCTTGTTCACCTGCCGTTCCTTTGGCCCAGACAATGGTGGTGGTGAGAAAGGGAGAGCAGTAGATGCCACTAGCCTACTTGTCCATTGGGCTCTCTGCCTGTCAAGCAGGTAGTCCTCTTTTCCCATCATTGATAGCATTGATGGGAAAGAGGATGGAAGCAACAGCAGGTGGTGATGGTACTGGTGACAAAGGGCCCCCACTGAGGGTGTCTTCACCAAGGGCCCTCAAAAGTTTGGAACCGGCACAGAGTGCAGGTTGTGCACATTGACACGGAACTGTGTTCCACTGGAATCGAGGGACCTTCCAAGTAATGTTATGATTTGAGCAGCAGTCCATTTTAAAGGGGTTTCACAGGGCTGTAATCTGAGTAGCATTCGCCAGACAGAACAGTGTGGAAATAAAGGCTATGTCGCAACGTACGTCTCCCTAGCCCTTTTGACTCTCAGTGGGAAGCTCCAATGGAAACGGGCAAAGCAGTTGTGGCTTTCCTCCTTTTGAATCAGCTTGACAGTGAGCAAAAAGCTGTCATCAGTGCCTGCAGGGGATGGAAATTATCTAGTGTGTGCAGAGCCTAAGGTATAAAGAGCGGCTTGTTGGCTTGATTTCCCTTGCAAATTTCATAGTGCAGCATGGAAAATGTCACATCAGACACACTTTCAATCTCTCTTTCAAATCACTTTATCCCCTAAATAACATTTCCACCACCTTATTTCATATTGGAAAGCACACCCCTGGAAAATAACAGCTGGAGAAAAAAGGAACTAAATTTCTTTTTCCCCTTCCCCCCTCCCACAACTGTCCCCAAAAAAAGAAAGAAGAAGAAGCCTTTTTCTATTTATTCTATCATGATGGGAAACTTTAGAAAGTCACTGAATTTGGTACTTTGAATCTTTTTGCAGTAGCTATTTGATATTTGGCAAACATTAAAGTCTGATGAAAGACTCACATTCCATAAATGTTAAATAGCTGTATGTCATTGCATAAGTGTTCTTCACCCACATGAATATGCCAACAAATGGAGGAATGGGGTCTCTTCATCATTAGTGGAGATGGGTGGATCTAATCTGTTCTGGCTTGGAAATGATTCAGACTTCCCAAATTCTCTTGATTATCTGTGTTGTGAAAAGCCTGGGCTTTTTCTTTCTTTTTCTAAACATCCAAACAATACAACAATACAATATAAAACAATGCCCCATAATGCACAATAATATAAACAATTTAATAAACATATATTCTAACTTAATTCCATTTAACATAATCATAATTAACAAAAGTGTGCTCCCCCAACCACGGGATCTTATACATATTTCCAAAATGTCATTACTTCCTCTGGAGGTGTTTTCCCTCTCCCCTTTAATAGTACAAATTCCAAGAACTGTTTCCATATTCCTTCAAAATCATTTGTTTCTATCATTCCTCTTCTAACTTTCATGTTACATGTTAATTTATCATTAATAGCAATATCCCATATTTCTTTATACCAATCTTCTATATAATAATCCCTTTGAACCTTCCAGTTCCTGGATATCATTAGTCTTGCGTCTGTTAACAAGTTTGTTATCAATTCTTTTGTCTCTTGATTACAATTCAGTTCTCCATAAACTGATAATAATGCTACAATAGGTGTCTCTTGAATCTCCATTCCTATAATTTCTTTTATCTCTTTATTTATCCATTTCCCATAATTTTTGTACAAATTCACATTCCCACCACATATGTAAATATGATCTTTTCTCTTGACAACCTCTCCAACATATTGCCGAATTCATCTTATTTATTTTATTTAGTTTCACAGGGGTTAGGTACCACCTCCAGACAAGCTTGTAGTAATTTTCTTTTATCCTCACAGACATATTTCTCAACACTCATTGTTTCCATATCCCTTTCCAACTCTGTTGCAGCCTGGGCTTTTTCTGAGAGTTCTCTGAAATTGTGTAAAGGTCTCCCACCTTATTCCCAAAACAATTGGACTCAAGCCGCTGCCACACAAGATCACTGTCAAAAGCTGTACAAAGTAATCACTCACTCCTACGGGAAGGGCGAAATTCAATTCATAATGACATGTCCAATATAAGGATATTTTCAAACCAAAACAAGGGTGACCGCTTCTGCACTGCAAAAAGAGAGGAAACACGTTACCAAAATGGGGGACGTAAGAGCATACATGTCTGCAGAAAATTTTCATATGCTAATTCACATGTAAAAGTTTAAAAAACGTTACGATTTAAGTAGAAATCACAGGGAAAACTGTGGCCAGGTGACCTGCATGCTTCCCTGTTCAGTCAGCTGTCTGGCTGCTAGCTATTGATGGGCAAGTTCAAGGCCTTTCTGTGTGCTTCCTTCTTATAGTTCTTCGTCTTTAAACTGTACTTAGACATGACAGCCGTTCAAATTAGAACTGGGCACAAATGGCCTCTCAAAATTCTCCACCCTATTTTGGGGCAGAGAAATTGAGGGAGAGGAGAAATTCTCCAACAGTGCCTTACAGCTTAGCATGGACATGGGTTGTAGTAGGGATGACAGAGGAATCCATTTGGGAGGGTGGAGCTCAGTAAGCTTCCCCCTCCCTCCTGGACTCTGACCTGACTTCCACCAGCTGGCCTGGCTCACCACTCACCACGTCAGGCCAGCTGGCAGATTTTGGCCTCTGGACAGTGGGGGCACCAGCCAAAGGTGGGATGAGAGTGCTCTGGCCCATGGCACCCCCTTTGACCTTCCCACCACCACTACCACAGCACAACCACTGTGCCTCTCTCTCTGCTGGGGTTGGCCCAGGCAGAGAGAGAGAGGAATGATGATTGCAGAGGCCACCACAGCAGAAGAGCAGGAGGGGCCCAAGGAGGGAGGAGGAGAGACTGTCACACAGCAACCCGGCATGCCTGGTAGTCCTCAATTTCTGGTGGGGAGCTCACAGGTTGAGCTGCTAATGCACGGGGGAAGTCCATCAAGCCCTAAGAGGACTGGATTATAGCACAGCTTCTTTCTTTTTTCTTCAGGGGTTTTATTTTTGTGTAGTTGTTTGTGCTGCCACTGCGAGTGCCAACAGCAGCAACTCTGTTGGCAGCCTGGCCCCCATCTTGCATCCTCCACAATAGAGATGATATTGCATTGCAGTTGTCCAACTAAGAGGTTACCACCAGAGCATGTACTGCATCACATGGCCAGACAATCCTGGTAGTAGGCGACCCGGCTGAAGCTGGTGAAAGGTGCTCAATGCCTCCGAGACCTGTTAGTCCTCTAGTGACAATACAGGATCTACAAGTACCTCTAAACTATTTACCTGGCACGACATGATCAGAGTCTGACAGAATCTGAGGAGAGGGTTGTGGGAGGAGTGGCAGAATGGGATTAGGACTTTAAAAAGAATGGACAGGCTAGTTCTGATTCTTACTGGCTTTTCAGGCCCCAACAAGGACATTTTACTGGTCGGGCCAGTAAAATAATGGCTGTTGGTGGTGATAAGTAACCCTAAATAATAGATGCTCTCATTCAACAAGAGCTACAATGGCCAGATGTGGGAGCTTTCCCTAATGCTGCCTTCCCAACCTGGTGCCCTCCAGCTGTTTTGGATGACATCTCCCAGCATTCCTGACCATTGCCCTTGCTAGCTAAAGCATAAGGAAGCTGAAGTCCAAAACAGCCAGAGGGCACCATGGGGAAAGTTACCCTCAGGCTTTCAAAGAGATAGTTGTCCTTCAGAATCCACAAATCAATTGTTTCCCTCTCTTAAGAATTAGGAAACGCTGTTGGTAGAGTACATGATGGGAACATTAGAACAGCATCATTAAGTGCTTTGTATATGACTCTGCTCCTTCCTCCTCATTTGCCTCCCCTTCTGCCCCCTTTATAGTGCCAAGGCCCTACCGCGTAATGTAGGGGGAAACACTGAAATCCCAATGCCAAGAGCCCAGAAATACCCAGACCAAAAACAAGTTTCAGGCAATCCATTTTAAATTCGCAAAAGACCACAGTGGCTTTACCGTTTAGTCGAGGGGACTGTTTATTTGATTAAATAGCCTCCAAATATCACCAATGAGAAAATACATACTGTAATATTTATTTTAATTAATTAATCAATTAATCAATTGCAAGCAAGGTAGTTGATCAACTAAGGTCTTTAGGTAGCTGACAGTTCTATTAGGAAGCAATCAGCCTTATGTCTCAGAGTTAAAAAGTGCCACCAAGGGAGAAATTGCATCTTTGCCTTCTCCATATATCTCCAGTTCCACATTCTGCATGCTGGCCCCAATCCAGAGAGTTCCTTTACATGCCCACAGTGTTGAGAAATCAGAGGAATCCGTCTGGGAGGTGAAGTTTGCTGATGCCCTTGCACTCCGGCTTGCTATCCTGCCAGCCCAACCTGTTCTGTACAAGTCAGGCCACCTTGCAGATTTCTGCCCCCCCCTCCCCCACAAAAAAAATCACCCTTTCTGCAGGTGCAATTTGTGCAAAATTAAGCAATTTGCAGCCATGGTTTGTGCAAATTAAGCAAATTATTTTTATTTATTTATTCATTTATTACATTTTTATACCACCCCCGCCCAATAGCCGAAGCTCTCTGGGCGGTTCACAAGAATGAAAACCATGAAGAGCATAAAAACAACCAACAAATTTAAAACACAAATACAAAATACAATATAAAAAGCACAACCAGAATAAAACGGCACAGCAAAAATTAATATAGGTTGAAATATGAGATTTAAACAGCAAAGTTTAAATTTATTTTAAATTAGGTGTTAAAATGCTGAGAAAATAAAAAGGTCTTACAGTCCAAATTTGCACAAATTGTAGCCGTAAGTTCCATAAATGGTGATTTGCGGGTGGGGAACCTGAGAAATTTCCCAGATTCTGAGAAAAGGTCTGCAGCTTGGCTTACAATTGCAAGCCGAGCCAGGGCTTTGAGGGAATCCACTGAGCCCCATAAGGGCTGGGTTTTCCTGCAACAGCCATCCCTACAACAGTGGGGCTCCTTTAAAGGTCCTATCTTTGCATGTTGAGAAAGGGGGAATTGTACAACTCCCAGCATGCCCCAGCTGGGATTTCTTTCACTCTAAACATGCATAGGATTCTGCTGTATTTAAAAGATAAATAAATAAATGCAGGAGCTATACTAGAGTGTCCAGATTTAAAAGAGGGCAGGGCACCTGCAGCTTTAACTGTGGTGATGAAGAGGGAACTTCACCAGGTTCTCCATATATACAAATGACACCTGATGAAATTTCCTTTCCAATACAACTGTTAAAGATACAGGAGCCCTGTCCTCCTTTTCATATGGTCACCGTACCTAACCAATGGCTGTCCAAACTCTACTTGAAGACTTCCAGGAAAGGTGAACCCAACACTCCTCTAGGTAACTGGTTCAATTGCTGAAGTGCTCGTTGAACTGGATCTTCTCAGTGCCTTGATAGGTGAACACTTGGAAACCCCCTATGCTCAGAAGAAAGGGCCTACTTAGAAGACAAGGAAAGACCCAACTGCAAGCAATGAATCAATAGAGGACCAGTAAGAGGAGGTGCTGGCAGTGTGTATATAAACAACTTCAGTCGCCTTTGGATCTTTGAACCCCTTTGCTCTAGCTTGAGCCAGATTAAAGCAGAATCTACACTACTGGTTTAAAGTGGTTTCTAACAGTAGTGACAACTGTTGAGGCCCAGGACACATTCCATATACAGTTTTCAAACTGTTTTCAAAGTGTCATATCCTGCTTGGTGTACATCTGGCCTTATCAATACATTATGTGGAAGCGAGTAGGTGCTGTCAAACATGATGTTTATAATCCAATTGCTCATTTATGTTTGCAATATGTGAGAATCTGGAGTAAAAATAGACTAGCTCAAACATGAAAAGATGTTTCTGAGTGTTATCTGTACCCTGATAGTGGCTGGCTCAGGTGTTTAGGAATCACAGCTTTAATCTTCTGAACTTAAAGTGACACTTCATCACAACATGAGAATATCAAAAGGTCTGAGCTAGGGCCATAGGCAGCTGAAACCAAATCTAGACCTTGAGGGTGCAATTTCCAGCTCAGGATCTCTGTAGTTTGTACTGAAAGTTGGATGAGCAAAAAGCAGAAGAGACTCCTCTGTTGATCAGGCAAGACAATGTTCTTCATATACTAAGGCTGCCCATTCCAGAGGTTTCACACTGCCTGCCACAGTTATCCATGCTCCGATAACCTCTCGTTTGGATTATTGCAATGCATTATACGTGGGGCTGCCTTTGAAAACGGTCTGGAAACTTCAACTGGTACAAAACAGAGCAGTACAGTTACTAACAGGGACTGGCCGACGAGACCACATCATGCCAGTCCTTTTCCAGCTTCATTGGCTGCCAGTCCAGGTCCAGGCCCAATTCAAAGTGCTGGTATTAACATTTAAAGCCCTAAACGGCTTGGGGCCAGGTTATTTGAAGGAACGGCTCCTCCCGTATGTACCTGTCCGGACCCTAAGGTCATCCTCAGGGGTCCTTCTGTGCGAGCCCCTGCCAAAGGAAGTGAGGCAGGTGGCTACCAGGAGGAGGGCCTTCTCTGCTATGGCACCACGGCTGTGGAATGAGCTCCCTAAGGAGGTTCGCTTGGCACCTACATTATATGCTTTTAGACGCCAGGTGAAGACCTTTTTATTCTCCCAGCATTTTAACAGTCTATAAATAAATTTTAACTTGGTGTTTTAAATTTATAATTTTGCATTGATGCTGTTTTTATGTGGTTGAGCTTTTATATTGTATTTTATATTATGGTTTTATAATGTTGTTTTATACTTTGAATGTTTTTAATCTTTGTGAACCGTCCAGAGATCTCCAGCTATTAGGCGGTATAGAAATGTAATAAATAAATAAATAAATAAAAGTAACGTGTAAATTTAAACTTTGCTGTTTTAATTCTGTATTTTAATCCTATATCAATTTCTGCTGTGTGGTTTTATCCTGGTTGTGCTTTTTATATTGTATTTTGTATTTGGGTTTTTAGCTTGTTGGATGTTTTATTATGTTCCTAATGGTTTTAATTTTGTGAAGCGCCCAGAGAGCTTCGGCTATTGGGCGGTATAAAAATGAAATTAATAAATAAATAAATCACAAGGGTTGATGTTTCATGTAACAATATGAAAGAACTGCTGGATTCATCTGGAATAGATTTTACTTCCTGGGAGGAATCCAGAAGTAGTTAAGGGTAACATCCATGGCTTCTGGCATGAGGAGACAGAGGATACAAGCTGAGACAGTTTTTTGTAGGGTGCCCTTGTTTAAATAAAACCTGGGAGTTTGCTTGGAAGCAGGGTCTGTTTGAATCTGTGGGGTGCCATTCACCAACTTTAAAACATTGCAGACCTCTATTCCCTTTTGCACTTGAGAGGGCTTTGATTTTTGAGTGCACAGAGTGTTTTGTTCCTTAACGGACTGGATCCCAAATACTTGCCCTGAGGTTTCCACTCTGAGACCCAAAAAGTCCTTGACAAATTTACAAATTTCCTGAGATTTTTTTTAAAAAACAGATACTTCTTGAAAAGGAAAAGAGTTCTAATGGTAGGGTGACTATATGAAAAGGAGGACAGGGCTTCTGTATCTTTAACAGTTGTATTGAAAATGGAATTTCAGCAGGTGTCATTTGTATATATGGGGAACCTGTTGAAATTTCCTCTTCATCACACCAGTTAAAGCTGCAGGTGCCCTGCCCTCTTTTAAATCTAATCACTCTAGTATAGCTCCTGCACTTTAACTGTTGTGATGAAGAGGGAATTTCACCAGGTTCTCCATATATACAAATGACCCCTGCTGAAATTCCCTTTTCTATGCAACTGTAAAAGATACAGGAGCCCTGTCCTCCTTTTCATATGGCCACCCTATCTAATGGTAACTGCATCTTTTTAGCAATTCTAAGAAATATGTGGCATATTTGCTCTGGGTAACTTATTAATCTCTGTCAAAAATACAAACAGAATGCAAATACAAAGCAGAACCACAAGAAAAGAAAACAAGTTTGTTTGTTTCTCATTGCAGAGCCTTTAGAAGAAGAGAGAAAAATCCACTTTTGTCTCTTCAAAGACAATCCCAGAAGTGCATCATTGTTCCCTTTAGATGTAAATTCAATCCGCTGGGGAGGAAGGTTGAGACTTGACATTATTTTAAGTGGGTTTAAAATGGAAACATGAAGATTATATTTTGCACAGATGTATACATACACACATTTAAGAAATAGGGCCAGCAAATTATTAGGCATTGGGAACTAATGTGAGGTTGTTTCTTCTAGCACATTTTATGCTGTCCAATGTAGCATAATTCAAGGAATGGAAATCCCATGATGGATGCATCTATACATTACTGTATTGATGTATGTTATTTTCAGATATGTGTGCTTCCAAAGCAATCTACATTTCTTTTTTATTTCTTTTCTAGACTGGAATTCTCTGCTCAGTGCTGCATAGACAAGTCTGCCTCAAACAAATCAGGCATATGCCAGTGATCCTGGGTGCGGGATTGATGTCTTACTGCAGAACACTTTGATTTAAAATAAAGACATAAAAATTATGAAGGCAAAAATATCAGTGTCAAGAGACCCCAGAGTGTATTTATCAAGTTAACAATGAGGCAGAATGTTAAAGTAATTGCAACATGTTTTCAAAGTCATCCAGTTGTATGGATGGATTAACAATTGGATAATTAGCATAAATGCTGGGAAATCTGATGACTAACAGTTTGAGGAGTCATGGTGCAATCCTAAGTGGCTGGATGAAGTGGAAGCCATTTATACTAGGCCTGTGCACAGCTCTCCCAACTCACCTCGGAGAACATTTTGGAGCCTCTGAAATGGCCCCAAATGCACTTCAGGGTAAGCCCACCTTGCTTTATTGCTGAAGCGAGATTCCCCCCCCACCAACAAACGACTTTGCCTTGAAGGTTCCTTGGTGCTGGCAGCACCACACACCCAGGAATGCTGGGCACAAGGCCAACTGGAAGTCCATGGGGCTCCCTACTCCCCATTCCCCACTCTCAGCCCCTCTGCCCACCTTCCAAGCCCGCTTTACCCAACCCAGAGCTGCCACCACCAGGACTTTCCTGTAAATTGTGTCCTCCTCCCAGAGAGCTAAACCATGATTTAAAGTTAAGATCATGGCAGCTCTATTTTTACTATATATATGGCTGTAAACTATGGCAACCATAAAGAGGAATGGCCCTTGATGACTGCTGTAGTTTGTAGCCATAGATATAGTAAAAATAGAGAGCTACTGTGACGTTAAATTTAAATCATGGCTTGTCTCTCTGGAGGAGGATGTGGTTTTCAGTAGGGGTGTGCACGGAGCCCCCACTCCGCTTCTCTTCCAGATCTGCGATTCGTTCCGCCCCCGCTCCGCCTACGTCCGCTCCGCAGCTCCGGATCCGGATCGGAGCTCCGTTTCCCCCCCCCCCATAGGCTTGCATTAAGCTAAAAAAGTATACAACTTTTTTCTGTTAAAGTTAGAAACCTCAAGTTTGGCACCATGACACCTCATGGATGTATACACATGCATGCCAAGTCTCAAGGCAATCCCATCATCCCCTGATTTTGGGGGAATTTATGAAAATCAGGCATCCCATTCATACCCCTTTTGATAGCTCCGTCAATTTGCATGTTAGAAATCTCAAACTCACCACCATGAAAGCTTATCCAGGGGTGCACATGCATGCCAAGACTCAAGGCAGTCCCATCATCCCCTGATTTTTGGGGAATTTATGAAAATCGGGCACCCCATTCACACCCCTTTCGTTAGCTCCGTCAATTTGCATGTTAGAAACCTCAAACTCACCACCAAGATAGCTTATCCAGGGATACACATGCATGCCAAGACTCAAGGCAGTCCCATCATCCCCTGATTTTTGGGGAATTTATGAAAATCGGGCACCCCATTCACACCCCTTTCGATAGCTCCGTCAATTTGCACGTTAAAAACCTCAAGCTCACCACCATGATAGCTTATCCAGGGATACACATGCATGCCAAGACTCAAGGCAGTCCTATCATCCCAATTTTGGGGGAATTTATGAAAATCGGGCACCCCATTTGCAGACGTGGACTGGTCTCTGACATTTGGACAGATAAAAAAAAGGGAAGTGGGCACACTCACAGATGCCATCTAGACCCACAATCATGCCAAGGTACAAGGCAATCCCATCATCTCCTGATTTTTGGCGGAGCTTAAACCTGCAGACAGCTCAATGGGGCCATTTCAAAGGAAATCCCAACATGCCATGAATTGGGGAGTAGAGATCAACCTAAATATGAACCTTCTTCCACACTTGAAAAATGGATTTGGAACTTCCAAAAGTCTAATTGAGCGCAGGAAGGACTTCTCCCCTGAGTCAAAGCCAAACTCAAACCATCCCTGCGAGGCGGGCAGGGGAGGAGGGAGGGAAGGCAGGCAGGCAGCAGACATTTCTGGGGGTATAAGGAAGTGAGCCAAGGATAAGCCAGTAATGCATATAAAATGGAATAAATAAATAAATAAACAAAGGAGGGGTGGAATTAAAAGCAGCAGTGTTGCTGAATAAACAACAAGAAGAACTTTTTTTAAAAGGCTATATCTGTCTTTTACCAGTAAGAGGGTGTGTGTGTGGACGTGCCCAAAGGGGGAAGCATCTGCCAATTTGACTGGTCCTGTCTAGGTACAAGTCTTTAAGAAGCAAACGCTCACTTCAACTCATGATAGGCATTGCTTCACTGGGTTACTCTTTGGAGGGCTCTGATGGCCCTCCAAGTACAGGAGAGTGAGGGCACGTCCACATGCCCTAGGGGAGCTCATCCCCTTGCACCACATGTATTCAGTTGTTCCCCAAAGTTAGGGTGGGTAGCACTGCTGTGTGTTTCCTATCTGTTAGTATGATTTCAGGTTGTGTTAGTACATTTGGTGGAGCTACTGTTTTAAAAAAACACTGGGAAAACTCCGTTCAGAGTAGAAAGAGAAGTTTCCCAGAATCCCAAGTTATCCGTTTTGCCTATCCCCTCCTCCAACTTTGGGATCATGTGATCATGACCGGGAGTTGACTCTGCCCCATAGCAATCGAAAAGGTAATCTTTTTCCAGCCTTTACCCTACTTTTTAAAAAATTCAAGCAAGCGAACCGCACCACGCAGAGAGCTGAGAGTAGGCTCAAAATAACCCCCAGCCAAGACTCTCTAAGCACAAGAAGTTTCAGAAAGATAGCTTCAAAAACAACACAGTTATCCCCTTTTCTTTTCCGCAATGCAATCCTATGGGCAAAATGTTTCAAAATGGCGATCGGATCGGTCCGCGGAAAGAGGATCGCTCTGAAAATGGGCGCTTCTCTTCGCCTTGCTTCTAGGGGTCCGCGGTCTGCTTCTACTCCGCCTCTGGGCAAGGCGGAGCAGGCCAATTCGCTTCTGATTCTCCTGTTCTAATCGGCACATGCCTAGTTTTCAGGTAAGTCTCGGTGGTGGTGCGAGGTGACTGGGAGGGCAGAGAGAGAGGGAGGTGAGTCTGGTGCGTCCAATGGACTCACTTAGACTCATAGTCAGCGTTGCATCAGTTTTCCCAGGTGGATGTGTGGGGGGAGCACCCAGCACTGCTCCAAATCAGCCTGTCGTGTTTCTCAGAAAACTCCTGCTTTTGATGGGAGACAAATAACGAGGCTTGCTAACTAATCCACAAAGTTTTTATTAAGCAACAAATGTCTCTTCTACCTGAAGAGTGTCTACCCACTTGGAAACATCCCCCTAGGCGAAACTATGCAAACTAAGCAAGACAATTGTCCGCTCAAGAAGAATAGGAAGCCAGTTTCTAAATGCCTGTAACTTCAGAGAGCCTGGTGCAGAGGCAAGTTCTGGCATAATTGAATTGACTTTTTCATGCCTTCTTCCACCCTGTGCATTTGAGCTTCCGGTGGACCCTAGCATCAGCTAGCTTGTCGGAACATTCTCCCCTGGAAGAAAGCTCACTTCCCACTGAGTGTGTAGGATTTGGCCTCGAGGAGATAAGCTCTGGAGAGGGCTGACTCCCAACTGGGGAATAGCCCTTGAGAGATTCCTCCCCCACTGGTACAGGCCGGCTGGCACTGCGTCTTCTAGTTCTAAATCTGATTCTTATTGATTACCTGAAACATCTTCTCCCAAAACAGGGCAGTAGGGTTAGACATGACACAGCCCGAGGAGCCCTGAGGCTTCAGTGCCTATCTGCTTTGTTCTCAGGGTACCACTTCGGATCTGGGCCGAGGTGGGCTGAATCAGCCTGCCTTGGTTCAGATTTGGGAATTTGGCTTGATGTGGTGCATAATGCTAATTTATACCACTAAACTCTAGAAATGTGTAACCCTTCTACTAGAAATACAGAAATTCAGGCTAAAAGCAGGGCAGGAACATGGATGGGGCATAGGTGAACCACCCAGAGAGCTTCGGCTATTGGGTGGTATAAAAATGTAATAAATAAATAAATAAATAGGTGTGGCATTGTTATTCTACATCCAAAGCCCCTTCACTCCTATGACTTGTCCAAAACAATGATAGAAATGCAGCTCCTTGCATTTCAGGAACATTTTTGGACAACATGAAAAAAAGCACCCTCTTTTTAATTTATAAAGTAGGAAAACATCAAAATACCTGAGTTTTTTCTGCAATAAATATCTGAATTCATTTGATTAAGCAGAGCAAAATATTCAACTGGCTATAATCTTATAACTGCAAACAATAATTCTACAATCAGCATCTTAACAGTTCCCAAGGTGGTTCACAATAAAATACAAATAATAAAATCTGTACAATAAAACAATACAAACGATGGGAGCGAATAAATCATATATCTAGCAATAAAGCACCAGTTAAAATAGGATTCAGACATGGGGAATGTCTGGGGAAACAAACAAACAGAAGTCTTTATCTGATGCTGCAAGACCAAGAAAGCCTCTCTAGGGAACAAGTTCAGTAAGCATAGGCCTTAGCTAGACCTAACTGATAGTCCGTGACAGAGGAGGGAAGATCTCGCATTGTGATTAACGCGAGATCCCTCCTCCGTTTACATGTGAGGCGCGATGACCTCAGGAAGAGAGGCATCGCGCCCGTCATTTTTTTAAAAGAAACAGGAGCGCATGAACGGTTGTGCGCAAAGGTAGGTACTTCTTTTTTTAAAAAAATCCCTGCTCCCCCCACACTACCCCTGATGGGTGCAGTGCTCCTGAGGACCGCTGCGCCACATGCGCGGCTCCCGGCTCTGCGGCAATGGGCCACACGTTCCACGGTCTCCGGCTCAGCCTGAGACCGCAGCAAAAGTGGGCTCAAAGGGGAGGGTGAGATCCCAGGGCAAGGGAGAGATCATTCCTCCCTGATCCTGGGATCCCCTGTGTGTCATGTGGATGCACAGGGACGATCCTGGGGTTTGCCCCAGGATTTCGCCCGGTCTAGCTAAAGCCATAGTGTCCCTATCAAAGAAAGGCCTTCTCTCTGATGGCCACTTGCATTAACTCAGATGGCAAAGCCACCCACAGGCCGTTTACACAGGCCATTTACACAGGCCACCCACAGGTCATGGCACAAGGACAGGTTGATTTGGGAACAGGCATTACTTCAGATACCCAGATCCCAAGCTATTTAGGACATTAATACTTTGAATTGTGCTCAAAAACATACTAGAAACTACTGCAGTTCTTTAAGTGCTGGTGTGATATGGTCCTAACATCCAGTCCCCCTTACTAACCCAGGCCGTAGCTAGACCTAAGGTTTATCCCTGGATCGTCCAGGGGTCAAACCTGTTCATCTAGGTGACACACAGGGGATCCAGTGCTCAGGCAGGGATGAACCCTGGATGATCCCAGGATAAACCTTAGGTCTAGCTGTGGCCCCAGTGACCATATTCTCAACTTTCAGTTTCCACAGTTTCTTTAAAGATTGCCCAGCATATAATTCATTGCAGTAGGAATGGCAAATCTGTCAGATTTGCTTTCTCAGCAGCCAGATTTTCGAACCGCAAGTTCTTTCCCTCCTGAATATGAACAACATGTGAATTTTGGCAAATTCTTCTCAAAAACAAACTGAACAAAAATTCTCATCTCACCCATCTGCACCATCCAAATTCAATAGGTACAGCTATCCCAGCATGGCAAGGACAATGCTGTATTTGCCCACCACATAGCTGTTAAAGATGAAGAGGGGGGGGGGAAGGTGGAAACCCTAATTCAGTGTCAACATTGTTGAATACACGAGGATTCAAAGCCAGACTTTTCAGAGCAAAGCATTCAAAGTCCTAGGCCTCGATGGACAATTCCGTTTCAATTTTCCACATATTTGAATTGTTTTGAATTTGAATACAAGAGAGCCAGATTTACGTATTTAAATTTTAAATATGGCATCACACACACACACACACTTATATTATCTGTTAGGAAAAGTTGCAGTTTCATCAAATAATTTCTTATAAATGGAGCCTTTGGTTCTAGTTAGGAACATATGCAGTGATTAATGTTACACCGTGCTTCAACAAGCTCCTCTCAATATACCATCTAGTTTCCTCAGCTAGCTTCTCGCAGCAGTAAAATTGAACACTGGTGTTCATACATATTCCTGTCCCTTTTTGTTTTTGATATTTCCATAAGCTGCAGAAGTCTTTCAAGCGTTTAAAATACATGAAATATTGCTTATGTTGGATCTGTATGTTAAGGGGGGGGGGTTGTAAATAGTGTTCTGTCTTTCACAAACAAGCTATTATTCTTTTCAACATGATTATTTTGAGTTAGACTTTTAATGTTTAGATTTGTCAAAGATTAAAAAAATGACTTTGGTTGCAAGGCAACTCTGTTTTATTGAGCATAATGCAGCTGCGGTTGAAGAACTTACAACTTATACATATAGAGGCCTACATACAGAGCAAGTACATCAGGCCTGTGGCTTTGTTTTCTCAGACCATAAGTGTGCACAAGGGGTGTGCCCAGGCACAAGCTAATGTCTCAAGCAATAAGTGCTGAATTGAGGGGGCCATTGAGTGGGGATCTAGAGGGGCATTCAGACACAGTGGGAATAGTCCTATGGCTGTCCTCGAATGCCATGCCAAAGAACTGCTGCCTCTAAGTCAGCACCTTTGCTCCTGGCAGCAGGAGCAAAAAGGAATTGCTTTCCTGGGAGCTGCACTTCAAAGAGACCAGGAGGAGGACCCCCAAAGGCTAATATTGCCTCATAAGCCCCTCCTTTGGCCAATGACACGACAAAGTCCCACCAATGCTGGGGCTTAAGAAACATCTCATTGCCCCCCCCCACATCTGCAATGGTCCTCCTGTGGTCAGGCAAGCTGAACATAGAGTAGGGCATCAGTGTCTACTAGGGCTGGGCACAGACCCCCCAATCCGCTCCACGCCTGATCCGTAAATTCCGGATCGGGCCCGCTCCACCCCACGTCAATCCGCCTACGGGCTGCTCCGCTCTGCTGTGGAGATCCAGTTCTGAATCGGAGCTCTGCAGCGGCGGCGGCAGGTAAGGCCCCCTCCCTCCCTCCCCCTTACCTGTGTCTGTCGTGTTCCGGCAGCGGTTTCCCCTGAGGCCAAGGCTCAAAGCAGAAGGGCAGGCCGTGGTCGCAGCCTGGTCTTCCGGTTTGAGCCTCAACCTCAATTGAAGCTGCCGGCGGACCGCAACAGAGGCAGGTAAGCCCCCCTCCCTCTGCTCCCTTACCTGGCTCTGCTGTCACCACACAGACTGCGGCAGCACCAGGTAAGCCCCCACTTACCTTTTTTTCGGAGCTCTGGTTCGAGGTGAAGGATCCGCTTAGTCTCAATCCTCTTCACCTCAATCCGCAGCCCCCCGAATCAGGCAATTCAGGCTGCCTCGCTATTGCTTCTATGCTCTGATGCGAAGAGGAGCACAGCCTTAGTGTCTACAGTGTTCAATAAATGAATGAATAAAAATAATGTCCTCCATTCAATAAATGCTCGCCTTTGGGGGGGGGGAATCTCTGGGTGCACACCCTAATGAAATGTCCTGCTCACGTCTATGTCTCAGACTCAACCATTATATTGTATTTATTGTATTCTTGTTATACTAAAATAATAGTTGTGGGGGGAGAATAGATAGTAGTTTAATAGAAATTTTTAGAGTTGCCTTTCTTCTATTTTATGCTATTAAGGGTTTGATCTAAATTTAATTCAAGTAGTCTAACTAATGTTTTACTATGGAAATGTTTAATTAGGTATCTTTATTAACAATCCTATAACTTATCAAAGGGACTCTCTTGGCTGAGCATTAGAATTTTGAAGCTCTTTATTCTCCTTTTATTTGAGTTCAGTCAATGAATTTCTTCCTTTAACAAACTCGCTTCTAATCCATCATCTAATTCACAGGTGTCAACATAATCAGTATCTATATTGTTCATAAACAACAGGAGAGCCTCCTTAGTTTTAATAATAATCCAGTTTTCTTCAATATCTAAATATGGCGAAAAGGTGGGGGGGAACCCATTTATACACAATCCTTTCCTTTATCAGCCTGTCTATGTGAAACTGCATTTTTCCTTCATTACCCCCTTTTTAATTTCTCCTTCCCATTGAGAGCAATGGGAGGGAAATAAACTATGCCAGCTATAGGGCTGATTCAGTTTTTCCTGAATCCAGGGCCATGCCAGGGGAATTGGACAACTTTGATCCAAAGTGTCCCCAATCTGTCCCACCCCCTAAATTCTTCCCATTCATAGTATCCACCATCAGAGTTCCAATAGGGGATGTCAAGATTCCAAGCCCTCCTGCCAAGATGTGAGACAATGAAGAGGTCTGCCATGCAATCCACACAGCTTTATTCAGTAAAATAGACATCTCTTCATCCCTGAAGGGAATATGAACACGAAGAGCTATCCTCTAAGCTTAATTAGCCTAATGAAGCAAAGCAGTTGCCTATCAACTAAATGGACAGTTTCCTGCAGTGCTCGACAGGCTTTTTACTGAACTTGTCCTTCAGGAAGGGTCTTCAAGTTGTAACCTCTGGCAAGTGGCTGACCTAGCGGACCTCCTTCTACCCCCTCTCAACTCTGCCTACTTGACCCTGCATCAGACTCTAGGATCTCTCAATTCTAATATTCCCTCCCCCTCCAACAAAGACTGAGTGTCCATGGGCGAGGAGGAGGATTTCTGAGCATGGACCTCCTGTCCAATAAGCTCCTGGGAAGATACTTCCTTCACTCCTAGAGAGTCTTTGAGAATTTCCTCCTCTGCTTCCTGTCTTACCTAGTCTACATTTTCTAGCTCTGAGTCAGATTCGAAATACACACCAAAGAGACCAAGCTTGATCCTAATGGGAAGAGCAACAGCAATAGACCTTCCTACACCCAGATGGCAAAGGCTTGCCACCATGACCCTCCTTCTCTGCCCATGGATTTTCCCCTTCACAGGTAAAGGGGGAATTCCACATTAACTCATGGCCTCTGGAATGCCCTCCTAGGCAACAAAGGATTGCACCCTCAAAAACAAAGGCCAGTTCTACACCAAGCAGGATATAACCCTATGAAAGTGGTTATGCCATGTGTCAATGGGCCCCAACAGTTGTCAATGCACTGCAATACCACTATAAAGCAGTAGTGTGGCTCCTGCCTTTTATATACCGCTTTCATAGGGCTATATCGTGCTTGATGTAGATCTGGCCAAAGTTTGATTGCTGCTGCCCCTAGACTGTGGAAAGGCCTGTGGGAGGAGATTCGTCAGCTTAACGCTGTCTCTGAGTTTAAGACAGTTACCAGATGAATTTTAAACCTAAGAATTTTAAGATGTTGTGATTATTTTAATATTGTATTGGTTTTATATGTTCTTTTAACTAATTTATGTATTATATTTTATTTGGTGTTGTTCCTCTCCTTGACCAGAGGGACAGGCGGGTAATAAATAAATATCATTATTGTTATTATCATCATCATCTATTTTGAAATCAGTATCTCCCCTTACCATTTTTAGCACTTTTTGCTTATTCTCCTTTTTTGATGGAAATATCCAAATGAATGCGAAAACAACTTTAATTAAATTGTGGGGAACGAAATTATATTACAGGTACTGGGAAGCTGTTGAACATCTCAAGTGATTAAAGGCATTCACTATTCAGCCAAGGGGAATCAAATTTCTCTAAAGTGTGGCGCACAGACTCCCACAAAGCACTGATTGTCATGTTGTATTGTTTAAATGAAATGTGTTTTACACTTCCCTGATGTAATTGAATTTTGATAGGGTTATGAGAATATTGTGCACTGGGTACATGGGGGAACATCGAATAGAGTCCTTGTGAGAGACAGCTCTTCAGTCTATGCAAAGAATGTTTGGGGATAATTTATGTTCAGTCTTCTAAAATTTTAATTAGCACAGAGATGAGCAAGTCAAGAAATGAAAACTCAGGTGTTCTCAAAGAGAGACAGTTTGTAATATTCCGTTCTTAATTATTCAAAAAAATAAAAAATAGCAACCTGGAGTCATTATCTTAAAAAGCCCTGAACTAATTAGGCTGAATCTTGCTCCATAATCATCTCCCATACATTACAGTTGTTTCAAGGAAGAGTTGTTAACCTTCTAACCTTTAAAACCAGAGCTCTTAAACCAAATTCATACTATAGAAGAACAAAAGAAGAGCCCTACTGGATCAGACCAAGGGTCCATCTAATCCAGCATTGTGGTCAACCCATAAGCAGGACTTGAGGGCAATAGCTCCCTAATGCCCATGTTCCACAGCAACTGGTGTACATAGGTATGCTGCTTCTGATACTGGAGGTAGCATATATCCGTCTGGACTACTAGCCTTACCTTCCATTAATTTGTCTAACCTGCTTTAAAAACCATCCAGATATACCCACATTATTCTAGAACTATCAGCATTTGGAATCAGTCATTAATTCATTAATTAGCCAATTAAAACAAAATATTACAGTACCTCTGAAAAGATATTTTACAGATGGTGGCATTCAGGTGAGCACACTTACTTGGAAGTGCATCCCATCAATATCAGTGAAATATTACAAACATGTTTAGGAATCATCTTCAATGAACAAATACAATGGACAATTCTGTTTATTGTTGGGAACATAACAATACACTGACAGAGGGTTTAAAATAGATATCTTGAGACAGCAATGCCTTAACTTCCTTCACAGTTCTCTTTCTTCTGTGTTTATGCATTCAAGAGATTAATCTGAGGCTGAAGGGAGCTGAAAGTGAGGAAAATAACCTTGAGGGTTGCACAATTCATCTCTGGTTACATTCGGAATAACTAACCATGTAAACAATAAGTTGTAAACTGCCCAGAGAGCTTCACCTATTGGGTAGTATACAAATGCAATCGATCAATCAATAAAATAATACAGCATATACACAATAGAGAAGTGGGTGGAATTGAGAATTTACTAACAGCGGTTCTCCAGGGTATCAGGAAGGATTCCCCCCCCCACAGCTGGAGATGGCAGGGATTGAACCAGGGACCTTCTGCATGCAAAACAGGTTGCTCTAACCTTGCGCCATGGCCCTTCTCCCACTGAGCCACTTCCTGCCCATTGGCTGCATCCGACAAGCCAAGTTTCCCCATTCAGCTTACCATGTTCCCAGCTAAGCTCCTCCTTCCTGCTAAGCCCCGCCTCTTGGAGAAAGATGAGGTGACAAGGAAGTTGGGTGCTTGTTGGGTGCTTGTTTCCTAAGCACCCTAAGTTGGGTGCTTGTTTCCTAAGAAGCTGAGCAACTGGGAATAGAGGGAAATTCTGCTGCTGAAAGAAGCTGAGCAGAAACCAAGAAGGACCTTCTCTGGCAGTTCCCCAAGGAGAGGAATCAGCATTGCTGCTCAGCTGAGCCCCTTTCATAGAATCATTTTGTTGTTTATTCGTTCAGTCGCTTCCGACTCTTCGTGACTTCATGGACCAGCCCACGCCAGAGCTTTCTGTCGGCCGTCGCCACCCCTAGCTCCCCCAAGGTCAAGTCAAGAATCATAGAATAGCAGAGCTGGAAGGGACCTACAAGCCAACGCCATCGAGTCCAACTCCCTGCTCAATGCAGGAATCCACCCTAAAGCATCCCTGACAGATGGTTGTCCAGCTGCCTCTTGAAGGCCTCTAGTGTGGGAGAGGCCACAACCTCCCTAGGTCACTGATTCCATTGTCGTACTGCTCTAACAGTCAGGACGTTTTTCCTGATGTCCACCTGGAATCTGGCTTCCTTTAACTTGAGCCCGTTATTCCGTGTCCTGCACTCTGGGAGGATCGAGAAGAGATCCTGGTCCCCCTCTGTGTGACAAACTTTTAAGTATTTGAAGATCACAGAGAGGGAACACTAGGGGACCAGCCACATCAGCATGGAAACCTTTTTCAATGCCTTGTCAGATTAGGTATTCTAATGGGATACAGCCCACACTCCAGTGCCCAGCAGTTTCTCTGCCAAAACGGATGGAAATGGTCTTGCTTTTGGTGTTGGAGAATTCTAGGATGATTTTTCATCACACGAGATTTGTTAATCAGCTCAGTAATGCAATGGTTCAGGGGACTTATCTTCTACCATGGGAAGTCTCTCCAGTCCACAGAAATAACCTATCAAGACAAAAGAGACCCATACATAGTTAAATTGGAAGTAATAATTACAAATTAACATTAATGTGAATTAACAAATGTTGATTTTTTTTATTATTCTTTCAGATTTCTCTTTTCTATTTATTAGGGCTGTGCACGGACCACCCGCCCCGTTCCCTATCCTCAAATTCTGGATCAGGCCCACTCCACCCCGCCTCGATCCGCCTAGGGTCCGCTCTGCTCCACTTGGGAGCTCTGGCTTTGGGGCTTGGCTGTTCCACTTTGCCCCCCCCCCAAAAAAAGCGTGTCACCCTTTGCAGCAGGCAGCCAGGTGCAAGGCTGTCTGGCAGTCCATTGGACCCCCTGCCCAACTCTAGAGCCAGAGCCACCACCACTAAGACTAAGATTTTCATACATCCTGCTCCCTTAGAGCAATGATGTAAAGGTAAGGTGGGGCCTCTCTCTTTTTTCATAAGTCTATGGCCACAAACTGCAGAGGCCAAAAAGGGCCATTTCCCTAGTTTGCTTGGCCTATGAATACCATACACAACATTTGGAAGAGAAATCTCTAGCAGAGAACAGGGATCGTAAAAGTACAGAATGTCTTTTGTGTATGCCATTGTGATGTTTGTGACAGATCCATTCCTCAATCCAAACCAGCATTTCAGAATGCCCTGGGTTAATCACAGGCTAGTCCAGCCTTCCACAGCCTGGTGCCCTCCAGGCATGTGAACCACAACTCCCAGAATTCCTGATTATTGGCCAGTAAAGCAGCAGTTTCTGCAGCTGAAACTCTCCCCACGGCCTGAGTTCGATCCCAGCGGAAGCTGGTTTCAGGCAGCCGGCTCGGATCGACTCAGCCTTCCATCCTTCTGAGGTCGGTAAAATGAGTACCCAGTTAGCTGGGGGAAAGGTAATAACGGCCGGGGAAGGCAACAGCAAACCACCCAGCTAGAAGGCCTGCCAAGAAAACGTCAGCGAAAGCTGGCATCCCTCCAAGTTAGTAATGACTCAGTGCTTGCATGAGAGGTTCCTTTCCTTTCCTGGATGGGGCTGCTGGGTGTTGAAGTCCAAAACATCTGGAGGGTACCAAGTTGAGGAAGGCTTGACTAGTCCATCCCAGGATTTATACTAGACTATAAGAACAAAGAAGAACAGGAGCCAGCTTGAAGCTTTACGCAGCAAAGAAACTAAAATATGAAACTCTACATTTGTTAAGCTTAATTTGCATATTGATTCTTATTCTATGAGTCACAGGTCCTCTGAACACAACAATAGTTTTGGAAGATGCAGTAGCCCCACCCTGTATTGTGTAGACATACAGTGGGGCTTTGTTGATTATGTCACCACTACCACCATAGGCTTTTATGTATAATGCAAATCCATTTCTCTTTCCCCCTAGGCTTTCTCAGGTAGCTTTTTTCATTTTCTGCACAGATTCAAAGACTGCATTTCCATTTCCTTCCCAAATACAGAAGGAAATAAACTGCACCTTATCTTCCAGATCAACCAAAGCGGAGTTTTCCACTCTGCTGCAGAAAACTTACAGAGCTCTGCATATTCGCTTCTACTTACATTTCCCTCTAACTGAGTTGTTTTCAAGGAGTGCAACAGTTTATAAAGTAAAATGCTATGCTCAGTGGCTTGCAAATGGAAAGGAAAATGGTTTCTGGGAAGCAAGCCAAAATGCTTCCATTACTGACATGATCACTCTGGAGTTAAAAATATAAAGTTAATAATAGGAAACCAAAGGATGGCTCATATGTTTTACTTTATTTCATTGTAGTAGGGCAGAGGATGTCCTACTACAGAGCTGTTCAAGGAAGCTGGAGAGTAGCCGTGCCAAGAAGGAAGGGGAAGGGTAGGGGGGATAGAATCCTGAATTAGGTGTGCGGCTGGTTGTTCTTGGCTAGCTGTGGAAATAGTGGTGGCACATGCAGGATGTCAACTCTGATGTATGCTGAGCTTGAGCATTTAAATGAAGGTAGCAGCAGAAACTTACAGAAGGTAAGACATGTAAAGAGACAACTGCAACAGGACTGAGGACAAAGTGAAGATGGGCATATTTCTCAACGTATGATGACTCCTAGCCAAATGTGTGAACTGACTTCAGTACATTGAGGTGATGTGTGAGTTCTGTCTGAGGGGTTTCATCAGTGATGTCTGATAGTCACATATACAAGCAATCACTTGATGATGCAGTGATCAAGTGATGAATGTGTCACGGATAGCAAGAGCTCTCTTAGGACTAGGGATGGGAGAACCTGGAATGGTCAAAGTTGCCAACATTCTCCAAACTCCATCTCGCTCCCATTTTTGTTTGTGACTTCTTTTCTTTTCATGCAAATGGGAAAGGTGCACAATTCCATGTCTGCTGTACTGGTCCGTGACCAAAATAAATAAACTGAAACCAAAACATTCCCATGTGCATTTTTTTCTTCAAAACTGCACCCTTTCTCCCCATTGACTAAAGTGTGAAAATGCATATTTTAAACCTTGTTTAAAATTAGTAATAGCATCCTCAAATAAATAGGCATAGAGGTGAGTTTGCCCTAGATTAGAGGGTGGGTGGGTTTCAGGCCCGTGGGCCAAAGCCAGCTTGACCTTACTCCCTTTCACCCAAACCACCAATTGCTTTTTGGCTTCCTGGCTTTTGCGTGCACACACATTCTTAAAGGTTGAAATGCCTCTCCTGGCAGTAAGAACTTTTATGCTAAGATATATGGATTTATTCTGGTAGGCCTGTGCAAGTCTTGGGCCTCGGATTTGGAAATCCGAATCACAGAGGCCATTTTATGGTGGATCTGCCATTTTATGATGGATCTGCCATATGATGGATCTGCCATCATGCTGGGCAGCTGGCGATCATGCAGAGGAGCTGGTGATGGTGGCAGTAAATTCATGTATGCCCTCTGTTCCTGGGCCCTGGTAAGTATAGCACTCCCAGGCACTGCATGCTGGGAGTTGTAGACTGTATGGGGGCCTAGGGCTGTGCAAGGAAATGGTGGATTCATCATAAAATGGTGGATCCGCCATAAATTTTTCTCCACGATTCGGATTCCCAAATCCGAGGCCCGAGACTTGCACAGGCCTAATTTCTTGTATTTTGGTCCCACTCCCTTTTGACTTTGGCCCCGCCCACCACTGGAATGGGCACCTCCAAGAGCTCCTCCAAAATGGAATCCAGCCCTCAGGCTGAAAGAGGTTCAACACCTCAGCTCTACAGTCCCAGCGGCCAACGGGGCTACACACCTGATCACCAGTAAGAGGTAGGGATGGAGGAACTAATACTGACAAGACCGAAAAAGGGCATGAGCACTTATGCAGAGGTGTCGATTCTGATGTTTAAGCCAGTAAAGGAGGAGGTGCAGAAGCAAGATCTTGAGCAAACAAGATGCCTTGCCTTGACAATTAGAATGGGTGAGGTGTATTTAAGCTAAGCAGAACTAAAGAGTTCATGCTGATAATTACAAGCGATACATTAAGATGGTTACTTTTCAATTCCAAGTAACAGGAGGTTTGACCCCTGCACTGCAAAAGGAGCTGACTGTTGAGCGCTGCACTTCTTGTCTTCTTCAAATGTTGCAGTGAAAAACAGAAATTTCTTAATGGTAAGCACTTTAGTTGCCCCCAAAGCTATCCCAATTTGCATTTTATTCTCTGGTTAATAATGCATGGCTATTAATTACGTATTGTACATATACATTACACAGAAGACAATTAAGGGTGGGGGTGGGGGTATGGGCCTAATCCTGATTCTAGCTGACTCGGTGGCAAAACCTTCAATAAAGGTCTAGTGCAAACAGAATAAAGTCTAGCAAGAAGCCTTAACCAACATTAGCTGACTGCAAAAATATTTAATGCTTTCTCTCAAAATCTTATTCCAGAATTGGCTCAGGAGCAATTCATATATTATACTTTTAAGCAGGAGAAGAACCTGAAATTAGCACATTAAAAAAGCAAACCATAGAAGAACACAGAGGTAAAATAATTTAAACAAAGACGCGAGAACAAAAGAGAAATGCTGCTGGCTCACACTAAAGTTCCATCTTGTCCACCGCCCAGTTTCCCACAACCAGAACTTTCTAGAAAGCCCATAAGCAGAACATGAACACAAGAACCGGCTCCCCAGAAAAAGGTAATCCAACTCATACAGCCACTGAATCTGGCCATTTGATATAGCCACCGTGATAACCCAGCATTCCCTAACCTGATGCTTCCAGACTACAAATCCCATAATCCCCAGCCAGAATGGCTGTTAGTCATTGGCTAATCCACCATGACAAGTGTAGTGCGGCAGTGACAGAAGCTCCTTCTTCCCCATTTAGCCCAGAACAGTCTACTGGGGAACATGCCTGTGAATAGTGATGCCGGAGGAATACATTGGAGGGGTGTCAGTTCGGCCTCCCAGACCTTGGTCCATTTCCCACCATCTGGCCAAATTCAATCTGCAGTCAATTGGGCCAGTTAGTGAATGGGGGGGGGGGTGTATTTGCACAAATGATAGAACCACCAGGTAAATTACTTAATTTGTACAAAGTGCATGAATTTCAACTGCAATTGTGCAAATCTCTACAGAAAAAAAATAGAATAAGTCTCCAGGATTCAGGGAAAACCTATGGCTCTGCTCACGAATGCAAGCCCAACCAAGTCCATTGAGTCCAAAAAGGTCCAGATTTCCAAGGGATGGAATCCCTACCTGTAGCATGCTCCTGGGATCTCAGGCAGTTGACACACAGTGGAGTTCATTAATGAACAGCTGCAGCTGCCAGCAAACATCGACCAGGAGGGAACTGACCACAACTGTGTGCCCAAAAGATAAAGAAATCTTATCCTAGCAGCATGGGGTGGTGGCAAGAGAGGAAGGAGCTGAGTCGGGTCATGCGAAGAGTGGGTCTGGGCAATTCGCCTAGCGGCTGCCATTCCAAAGTTTGGAGTAAACAAGACTATTCATTCTCTGTACTGAAGGTTCTTACCAGGTAGGTGGAGAGATCCAAGGTGCTGGATCGAAAAAGACCTGAAAAGAGAGCTATCTTCTATATGATGAGTTTGCTAGTGTTTTCAGGCCTTACTAGACACGGTCGAAAATACAGGGTTAGAGGAAGGGAGACCTCACGTTATGACTAACACGAGATCTCACCCTTATGCATACGTGAGCCGCGACAAGCTCTGGAGGAGAGCCATCGTGGCTGCCATTTTTTTATTTTTAAAGCAGCAGGACGCAGGAAAGGTAAGTAGGGTTTTCTAAAAAAAAAATATCCTTCCCCCGCCCATCCACGATCTCCAATCCCCTGCCTGCCCTCCTGGCCCCATTCTCCTTTCCCCGCCCGCCCAGCCCCGTTCTTCTTCCCCCGCCTGCCCCTCATCTGCGATCTCTGATCCCCCGCCCACCCCCTGGCCCCGTTCTCCTTCCCCGTTCATTCCCCCGGCCCCGTTTTCCTTCCCCCGCCCGCCCGCCCAGTCCTGTTCTCCTTCCCCCAGCCCCGTTCTCCTCCCCCACATCCGCCCCACATCCGCGATCTCCAATCCCCTGTCCGATGTCTACCTCACCCACAATTTCCCCCTGATGTCCCCTGGGTCACGATTCCCCCCAATCTCCCCGGCCTCTGTTTCCCACCCCCTCATGTCTAGAGTGACCATATTTTGTAAACCTAAAAGGAGGACATCATGGCCGGCCCTAAAGGAGGCGTGCCCACTCCAACATGACCAACCTCCAAGGGGGCGTGGCCTGGTCACATTTATTTATTTATTTATTACATTTATATACCACCCCATAGCCTAAGCTCTCTGGGCGGTTTACAACAGCTCACAAGCTGATTCTACAGCTCACAATTAAGACAAACCTGTTCTACATAATATGTTAATGTTAAAATCACTGAAATAAAGAACAAGTGATATATTCAATGTACCTGAAATTAACATGTATTTTAAGTTGCTGTACAGATTTATTTGTGGTAGTTCTTTTTGCTGTCCTTATAAAAGATCAATAAAAAAGAAAATCTGTTATTTTCCATTTTTCTAAAAAAACCACCAGTTCCTGGATTAGAAAAAAAAAAATAGCTAAAGGACACTGTGATTAGGAAGTGGTACACCAGTGCTAGGCTAAACAGAAAATGGAAAATACGTGGCAAAGAAAGATTAGACAGAGAGGCAAAAGGTGCAATGCTGTGTATGTGGAGAGAGAGAGAAAAATCCTACAACTCCCAGCATTCCGCAGGCAGCATGCATAGGGTTGTGCCTTAAACCGATTTCTAGCCAAATCCAAAGCACAAGGACTGGGAAAATATCTAAATATTATCAATGAAGTTTGCTTGCAATTTCAACTTTTAGCACTCAGAATCATTTTTTCCTATCCAATGCAGCCTGATTGAAAGTGAAACCTCATGCATGTCTAATCAAACGCAAGCCTCACTGTGTTTAATAGGACTTATTCCTAGGTAACTGCGTATAGGATTGCAACCCCAGTATGAAATATGTGACATTTCATCGTGTGTAGTATTCAGGGAGTTGAAAAGGTGAAGAAAAGACAGAGAAAATGATTCGCTCACTGTCACAATCTTTTCCTAGGCCTATTCAGTGTGATTTATTATTAAGCAAGAAAGAGTGGCTCTCTTTAAAACATTCTAACATTTGAGATGTAATGTAAACTAGATTTTCACAACTAAATTTCTATTAAAGGTCTTGCTCCAGGCATAGCCTTTTTCAGATTTCAGATTTTTAGCTGTACACTATTGGGAAAACTGATAAGCACCCACCATAGGGCCTCAGTGGTGAGTTTCTACCAAACCCTATAACACTATCAAAACATCTGACTACAAGTTACAAGATTACAGAGTTTACATTTTATTTATTACATTTATATCCCACCATTTTTCCTCCAAGGAACCTAAGGTGGAGTACATAATCCTCCTCCTCTTCATTTTATCCTAACAACAACCCTGTGAGGTAGGCTGGGTTGAGACTCTATGACTGGCCCAAAGTCACCCAGTGAGTTTCCATAGCCGAGTGGGGACTAGAACCCAGATCTCCCAACTCTCAGTCCAACACTCTAGCCCCACTATATCACAATCCACAAGTCAGACATTTTATACATTAGCAATATTAAATGGATAGTCGATATGAAGTTCAAGTTAATTCTAGTTAACTTTGTAGTTATGACTAGCCAGTGTAACATAATCCTACTCAGAAGTAAGCTCAATTGAGTTCACTGTATTGAGTTTACTTTCAGGTAAATGGGTATAAGATCGCAGCCTAAATAATTTAAAGGGCACACAAAGATAGCAAAGTGCACAGAGAAGGCAGAAAGTATTCTCCTTACTTTTGCTGCTTCTAAATAGGATTTTTGGTAGGGTGACCCTATGGAAAGGAGGACAGGGCTCCTGTACCTTTAACAGTTGTATTGAAAAGGGAATTTCAGCAGGAGTCATTTGTATATATGGAGAACCTGGTGAAATTTCCTCTTTAACACCACAGTTAAAGCTGCAGGTGCCTTGCCCTCTTTTAAATCTGGTCACTCTAGAATAGCTCCTGCACCTTTAACTGTTGTGATGAAAAGCGAATTTCACCAGGTTCTCCATATATACAAATGACACCTGCTGAAATTCCCTTTTCTATGCAACTGTTAAAGATACAGGAGCCCTGTCCTCCTTTTCATATGGTCCCCCTAATTTTTGGTGTTCATAAGCAGGAATCACACAGAGCTTTCTCTCTTTTTTCCTTCTTCTCTGTCTCTCCCCCCCCCCATTTCAAATGATTTTTCTTGCATTAATATTTATTTATTTATTTATTTATTACATTATTTATACCGCCCAATAGCCGAAGCTCTCTGGGCGGTTCACAAAAATTAAAACCATCATAAAACAACCAACAAGTTAAAAATACGAATACAAAATACAATATAAAAAGCACAACCAGGATATTTACATGTTTACAGCATAAATAAAATAGTGGCACGGTCTGGGAGATCATTACAAATAAAACAGTGGTGCAGAAGGGAAGTTCCAAAGTTGACAGTTTTCTTTAAGTAACATAAAAGCCTGAGTGGTGCTAATAGAGCTGTGGATTTAAGAGGAACAGATGTGTGACTTCCCTGCAACCGAGACGTGCTTGATCCAGTGAATAGATTTTACAATTGCATGAATGGTTTATTATTATTTTTTACCCTCAAAGTCCTTGTAAAATGGAGGTGACTTATCCTAAGTAGCTAAGCCATTGCTGCTGCTGGTGGTGTTGCCGTGGTCCCAAGGCCAGGCCACACACTGCCACCACCACGCCCACCCACCTGGCTGAGGTGCCAGGCAGGGCCACGGCTAAAAGGAAGACCGGGTCGGGCCGCAGCTCCGGGGCTGTCCTTGGCCGGTGACATTGCACTGGCCAAGGAATAGCCCAGAGGGGACGTGGGAGGGGCTGGAGAGGACTATTTCCGGAAATACAGAAACAGGTCTCTCTAGCCTCTCTGGAGCAGCGATCTGAGCTTCTTTGGGGTCGTCGCTATTGCGATGACCCGGAAGAAGCATAGATGGCCCTTGGGGATGCCTAGAGAGGCCTGTTCCTGCACTTCCGGAAATGACCTCTCTAGGAACTCACATGTGGCGATCTGGGCCTGGATAATTTTGAAAGGTAAAAAAATACTTGTGAGCTGCCGGGGTGCCCATTTCCCGGTCAATCGACCTGAGACCCGGTTGCTCCAGACCCTCATTGTTTTGGAGGAGGTCTCTGGATTTTTCCGGGTGGTCTGGTCACCCTACTCATGTCCCCACCCTCCATTTCCTGCCACCCCCTATGTCCCCGGCCTCCGTTTCCAGCCCCCCATGTCCCTGGCCTGTGTTGGCCTCCACCGCCGAGTCCCCGGCCCGTGATGCCCGGTGCTGTCATGTCGCCAGCCTGTGATGCCTGGCCGGGGGACATGGCAGTGCCGGGCATCACGGGCCGGGGACTCGGTGGCAGAGGCCAACACAGGCCAGGGACATGGGGTGGGTGGGAAATGCAGGCTGGGGACATAGGGGGGGTGGGAAACGGAGGCCGAAGACTCGGCAGTGGCAGGAGCACTGCGGCCCGTCTGCCACTTTCCCCAGCTACTCGCTCATAAGTGCGGTAGCCAGGAAAAGCGGCGGACTGGTCCACACGCCCGTAGTCCCATCTCAGCCTGACCTGAGGCCAGGACCGCGGGAAGAACCGCGCTACAAGCGGTTCTGGTTAGCGTGGTGCCAGGGTGGCTCAAGCCCTGGCTGAGGCCGGGATCCCCTGGACGAGCACGAGCCTCGCATCGCGCTAACCCCTGGTCTAGCAACGGCCTTAGACTCCTGATAAGTCTCGTGGGTTATCTACATTGTTTTGTTGAACTGCTTTGAAGGCATGTGCCAGTAAACATTGCTCTGGACTCTGCATTATCTTCTTGGTTGTTATTTGATGCCATGCTTGGACTAATTAGAAAGAAACCCAGCTGAAGCTGTGGGTCCATCCCTCTTTATACAAAATAAAGAGGGATGCATTGCAATGCTAGTGCAGATGCTGTCACAACCACAAGCTTTTTCCAGGCTAGTCACTACCAATATTCATGTGAAGTTAGGGTTCTTTTTTTTTTTTTTGTCCTACAACAAAAGCGATGAGCTATATAAAGTAAAACAAAAAAAAAAACCTACACAGCCCAGTGCATTTGAGGCCCTGTTCAATGATACGTTGAATACAATGACACATGCATGGACCTCAAGATCACGTTGAGATTCCTTTTTGCACTGTGATTTAATCAGTGTGTACATGTTCTGGCAATTTGCACTGGTAATCTGTAAAGGGGGAATCAGCTGCAAACTGGAAATCTGCAGGCACCAATTCCAAAACGCGACATTCTCCAACAAACGTAAGTTAGAAATTATTTACCTGGAAGGCAGGTAGAATTGAAAGCAGGGCAGAATGAATGCAAGGAACCATACTGGTAGAACAGACAGCCATGCTTAAATAGCTCTCATCAGATTCTGTCGGCTGGTCATTGACTCTTTGAAGAAAGGCACTGCGCTCCTTATCAAGTTTTATAGGACTGACGGCTTCACAATTTTAGGGTCTGGATAAAGTGCCAGTTAAGAGCAAATATTAAGAGTCCATTGATGGCAGCTATTGCTCAAGAGATGTTAGACATTGCAAAAATTGCTAAAAACAAGTAAAGACAGCGCATTTTTCTCAGTGTGAATTACACAAAAAACAGGTTTCTGATCAAAACTTCCTCTTCATCCCTAAAACAAATCTAGCCACGCCAAAATGTACAGTTTCTTATACTTAATTTTGGCACTGTTCTCTTGCCGTATTGTGAGGAATGGAGAGACATGTTACTTTTTCAATGATGCTAATGTTATGTTATCAGAATGCCAAATTATATAATCAATGATGCTAATGCTATGTTATCAGAATGCCAAATTATATAATCTATGATGCCAAACTATATAATCAATGATATAATCAATGATGCCAAACTATATAATCAATGATGCTAATGCTATGTTATCAGGATGCCAGATTATGTAATCAATGATGCAATAGAATACCAAACTATATAATCAATGATGCTAATGCTATCAAGATATGAAGAAATATAATATAACTAAAAATATATGGCTGAAAACAGCCCCAGCCCGAAAGTACTGTTATCTTTACTGAAGCATAATTAATGAACAGGGAAAGAACCTGAACAGGTGCAGAGGGTCGTTGAACGGTTTAAAAAGAAGTAAAAAGAGAAAATAATAGGAACTTGCGGTTGGGACTGCTAGTCCGAGAAATGAATAATAGTATCAACCGAAAATAGTAGTTGATAACAACATCTGTTATTTTCTGAACTCATGACCTTGTGGTTTGGCTAATAGGAAGGTGGGGGGGAATAATTAGAGTAATCATGGAGAATTAATTCTTTATATGGACATAAGTAAATAATAGTAGGTGGAATATCAAATGAAATGAAAAAGCAAGTCAACAGAGGCGGGACAAAGCTGCGTGCCGGGATAGGCTGTAACCCCTCAAGTCTCTAACCAATAACGAGATGGGGAGGGACCTCTTCGGCCGGGTGTAGGGTATAAGATGTCTTGACATGTGCTTGGAGAGGTGTGCCTACTTTGCTGGACACCCAGACTTGCAATTCTGTATCAATAAAAGGAACAGAGTGCTTTCACCATTGTCCTTGAATCTTTATTTCAAATCGCATTTCTAACACGTATGTCCCCAATAAGCCAACTTTTTATGCCTGAAAGAGGAAAGATGAGAGGGTGAGCTGATACGTTAATTAACATTATCTTGATCTAATTGCAGCCATATTTTTCTATCAAATGGAAAGAGAGTTAAACTACAGACCATAATATAGCTGAAGTGCTTCCACAAATGTGTTTACTAAACATACACAACCATATTAGAGATTAAAACCAATTAAGCCAATTAAAGCCCCTTTATGTGTGATGTGATGTTCATTATTTTGGAGAAAACTGAAGCTCTCTATTTTCTTAATAGGTTAGCTGCAGAAAATGATACTCAAGGACAAGATGAAAGCCAAAATTACATTGTTGCAGCAGCAGTAGTAGTAGCATTTTTAATATGACAAATGTTTCATAAACATTTGCCAAAAACAAAGGAACAAATTTTGCATAAAGTTAAAAGTTCAAGTCCACTTTGGAGGTTCTTCCACAGGAGAAATATCAGGTAAACACTGAGGCTAAAATACTTCAAGACATGATGACATAGACCTTTACTAGACCAGTCCCTGTGCGTCCAGATGATACACAGGGGATCCTGGGCTCAGGGAGGGATCAACCCTCCGTTGCCCTGGGATAACGGGCACCACTTTGAGCCTGATATTTTTTACGGTCCTGGGCTGAGCCCAAGACCACGAGCATATGGCACCTCTAACAAGCAGTTTTTCTGGCTCTTTGCAATTACTTGCGAAAAGCTGGGAGCCATGGACGGGGCGCAGCATTCCCCAGGAGCGCTGCACCCATCGGGGATGGGGGGAGAGATCAGGGCCATGGAAGTGGAGAAATCGGGGATGGGGGGAGTTCGGGGCCATGGAAGGGGAGAAATCAGGGACGGGTGGAGAGATCGGGGCCACGGAAGGGGAGAAATCGGGGACGGGGGAGTTCGGGGCCACGGAAGGGGAGAGATCGGGGACGGGGAGGAGAGATTGGGGCCACGGAAGGGGAGAAATTGGGGACGGGAGAGTTCGGGGCCACGGAAGGGGGGAGATCGGGGACGGGGAGGAGAGATTGGGGCCACGGAAGGGGAGAAATTGGGGACGGGAGGGAGTTCGGGGAAGTTTTTTTTAAAAAAACTTACTCACTTTCACGCAGGAGTGAAATTTAAAAAAATAATGGCGGATGCGCTGGTGCGCCTCGCATGTAGAGTAGGGCAAGATCCCATGATATTTGCATCGCGGGATCTCCCCTGGTCAGGCCCAGATTTACAGGTAGGTCTAGCAAAGGCTTTAGTTATTCTTAGATAACCAGTGTTATATGGTGGTGTTATTCGCCAGAGCAGCCAGAAGCCTACATATATGCTTTTTAATGAATTTTGTTACTGATTTTAATGAAGACGTTTTATGTGGAGATGGATTTTAATGACAGATTTTTGTGTACACTGTCAATTTACATTTTATTTCATAAATTACTAAATTGTGGCGTAAATAGGTAGGACTGAGGTTTGTAAAGGCCATTGGAGACTACGTTGTGTTTAGCCAATGTTAGTCCTACCTAGAGTAGACCCACTGAAATGAATGGAACATAAGTTAGTCATGACTAATTTAAATTTCATGCATTTCAATGAGTCTACTCTACATAGGACTGGTAGTGGATAGTATGAAATTCTAACACAACACAGCCCATCTGAATTGATGCTTGCTTTGTGATACTTGCCTTCCCCAAAGGTTAATGCTTTATTCTCTGCTGCTGTCTCTGCAGTAAACTTGGCTGTGGAAGAAATGATTTGTGCTTGAGAAGTTCATTTGCAAGCCACTGCCGTACAGGCACCATGTCTGCTGGGAAAGGGACAGGTGAGCCACTGCATAGCACATGTGCAAAGAGACATACAAAAAGTTTGGTTGACTTACCTCATTGGGAAGCTGCCGTTACAACCCGTTTTGAGCAATATGGGTTTTTGCCCGGAACGGGTATCTGAACGTGGTTTCAGGGCTACTTTCAGAGCTTTCTATATTTGTCCCACCTTGTCATGTGCATCTGGTGCGTTTGGTTCACTTATCTCATTAGGAAGCTGCCGTTACGGCCCATTTTGCACAATACGCGTTTTTGCCAGGAACGGGTACCTGAACGTGGTTTTGGGGCAACTTTTGGAGCTTTCTATATTTGTCCCACCTTGTCATGTGCATCCGGTGAGTTTGGTTGACTTTCCTCATCGGGAAGCTGCCGTTATGGCCCGTTTTGCGCAATACAGACTTTTGTCCGGAACGGGTATCTGAACGTGGTTTGGGGGCAACTTTTGGAGCTTTCTATATTTGTCCCACCTTGTCATGTGCATCCGGTGAGTTTGGTTGACTTTCCTCGTTGGGAAGCTGCCGTTATGGCCTGTTTTGCGCAACACACGTTTTTGCCCGGAACGGGTATCTGAACGTGGTTTCGGGGAAAATTTTGGAGCTTATTACATCAGGCTCACCTAGTAATGTGTGTCTGGTGAGTTTGATTAACATACTTCACTTGGAAGCTGCTGTCCCTGCCCGTTTTGTGCAATATGCGCTGTGCGCGGAACGGTTATCGGAACGCTGTTTCTTTGCACGTTTTGTGGCTTATTGCATCCCTGCCATGGAGTTATGCATGACTAGTGAGTTTGGTTGATATCGCTCATTCAGTAGTGGCCGTTCCGGCCATCCCATTCTGTTCCGGACGTTGTTTTGGGAGTTCTGGGGTTAATAGTGATATAATATTGGCATGGTTTTAGTCCTAAAATATTGTTCCCAAGTGTTGCTAACACATGCCACTGTTTTTGGTATGGTTTTTTAATATAATGGGGCCGTTCCGGCCTGTTCCGTTCCGTTCCGGCTTTTACACCGTCCCCTCGGTGCTACTGCAAGCAAGAATGAACAGGGCTTTTAGAGCTTTAGAAAACCCTGTTCTCGTTGCAGAGAACCCCTGCGACCCAGGAGGAGTTTCTGAATGACACTCTGCAGAAAGTGGATAAGTGGCCACAGGCAAAAGTGGATGAGGCTGAAAAATTCCAACCCCCTTTCATTATTACCAATATATAGTAGAAAGCATGCCTACTCTAAACTGAGTATGACCATCATGGCTACTCGCAAGTAAGCAGGGCAAACATCTGCATATCTACTTACAAGTAAGCAGGGCAAAGAAGGAATCACTCAACAGCACTTCGAAATACCATTTATATTTATTTATTTGTATTTATTTATTACATTTATATCACACCTTTTTTCCTTCAAGGAACCCAAGGTGGCATACATAATCCTCCTCCTCCTCCCCATTTATCCTCACAACAACAACCCTGTGAGGTAGGTTGGGCTGAGAGTCTCTGACTGGCCCAAAGTCAGCCAGTGAGCTTCCATGGCCAAGTGAGGACAAGATCCTGGATCTTGACTATCTGTCTGCCACTCTAACCACTATACCACACATTTCTACTCAGAAGAAGCATTATCATGGATCTCTTCTCGATCCTCCCGGAGTGCAGGACACGGAATAATGGGCTCAAGTTAAAGGAAGCCAGATTCCGGCTGGACATCAGGAAAAACTTCCTGACTGTTAGAGCAGTACGACAATAGAACCAGTTACCTAGGGAGGTTGTGGTCTCTCCCACACTAGAGGCCTTCAAGAGGAAGCTGAACACCCATCTGTCAAGGATGCTTAAGGGTGGATCCCTGCATTGAGCAGGGGGTTGGACTCGATGGCCTTGTAGGCCCCTTCCAACTCTGCTATTCTATGATTCTATGAGTCTATGTCTATTCAGACATAAAGAGGGTAAGCTTCTCCAGGACAAGGCTCAGAAGGAGGCAGGATTCAATCACTTAGCAGCTTTCTTCCCCAGCCCCACAAGGGAAAGGTCTTATCTTTGGATCAGCAGGTGAACGGAAGTAACTGTTTTCCATGCTAAGCATGGAGAAAGTGGGGTGGTTTTTTTCAGTGCTAGGCAGGGGAAAGCAGTTACCTCTGATCAGCTGCTAATCAGAGATAAAGGCTTTTCCCTCAGTGGCAGAGGTGGTGAGACCATGGGAAGAAGGGGTTGGGACAGACTGTGAAGCCCTGTGGGACTTATCAGGCCTGTGGGCTGGAGGTTCCATAAAACTGTCATAGTCCAGCACAATGATTGGTGTATTGTCTTGTATTTCAGGTGTTGTCAATGTGTATGAGCTTAAATGATGTGTTCCCACAGGTGCCGCTTTAAGGAAAATATATTGCAAAGGGTGGGGCAAGATTATCAGCTATTTTTAAAGGAGCCCACAGATATATTTGAAATTAAACTGAAATTTGTTGGTTGTTTTTATGCTCTTCGTGGTTTTAATTTTTGTGAACCACCCAGAGAGCTTCGGCTATTGGGCAGTATAAAAATGTAATAAATAAATAAAATAAATTCAAAGAGCATTTGTTTGGTTAATTTTTATACATCACAATACCTTCAGTAATATTATAAAACGAAATCAAACAGTCCCTCTGTTTTTCCTTTTTCTTCCAGAAAATTGATTTGTGTGTTTGGCATGCATATTAATAGAAGCCATTCCTTATGCAGAATCAGTGACTCATCCAGAAATATAGGCTTTTGTGCCGTCTGAACATGTATTGCTTCAAACATAGGAAGGAGTTGCCCAACCGTCTCTAACTGGCACTTCTTTTTTTAATAATGAAAAAAAAAATTAAATCATGCACCATAAATAAATGCTCATACCCATATTAACCAACGTGTAATCACATAAACAAATGTGGGATCATTACCGTATTTAATCCAAATACAGTTCATAAAAATGACAAAATAGCCTCACTATCACCACTATTGCATCTAACACAGAGACCATTAGCATGAGTATACATGATACAACATTATTATTATTATTTAGATAGTATAAATAGAATGTGTAAAACCAGGCAGCATAAATATAAGTAACAACCATTCACCAGAAGCATGTAAAAACAGCATTAAAATTAAGTCACATAGAATAAATAGTTTAAATTATGTGATGTGAGTAAATATATATAAACAGCATAATATATACATATTATGGCTTTGTTTTGGTGCCAAGTAAAAATGTAGATTTTTATGAAAGCCTTTGGGGGGCATATTTGCTTCTTCCAGATCTGCAACGTCCGGATCGGGTCCACCCCACTCTGCTCCGCTCCGCCTATAGTCTGCTCCGGTTCGCTGCGAAGCTCCGGATCTGGATCAGAGCTCCGCTTTTTTCCCCATAGGCTTGCATTGAAATCCAAAAAAGCCTACAATTTTTTTTCTGTTAAAGTTAGAAACCTCAAATTCAGCACCATGACACCTCATGCATGTATACACATGCATGCCAAGACTCAAGCCAAGCCAATCCTCCCCTGATTTTGGGGGAATTTTTGAAAATCGGACACCCCATTTTCAGACATGGACTGTTCTCTGACATTTTGACAGATAAAACTTGGAAGCAGGCACATCTGCATTCATGGCAAGTTTCAAGCAGATTCCATCATCCCCTGATTTTGGGGGGGCTTTAACCTCCAACGCAGCACCCCTAACCCCAATTCAAACACCCCTTTCTATATCTCCGTCAATTTTCATGTTAGAAACCTCAAGTTCGGCACCATGACACCTCATGCATGTATACACATGCATGCCAAGACTCAAGCCAATCCAAGCATCCCCTGATTTTGGGGGAATTTTTGAAAATCGGACACCCCAGTATCTCAGGGATTTAAAGCTGCAGACAGCTCAATGGGGCCATTTCAAAGGAAATCCCAACATGCCATGAATTGGGGAGTAGATAAACCTAAATATGAATCTTCTTCCACACTTGAAAAAATTATTTGGAACTTCAAAAAGTCTAAGTGAGCGCAGGAAGGACTTATCCCCTGAGTCAAAGCAAGACACACACAAACCATCCCTGCGAGGCAGGCAGGGGAGGAGGGAGGGAAGGCAGGCAGGCAGCAGACATTTCTGGGGGCACAAGGAAGTGTGGCAAGGATGGCTTGTTTCTTTCTAATATGAAGAAACTATTATACTGTTTCTTTCTAAGCCAGCAGTAATGCATTGCAAACCAATCCTGCGAGGCGGGCGCAAGGAGTGAGCAAAGGATGGCTTGTTTCTTTCTAAGCCAGCTGTAATGCATTGCAAACCAACCCTTCGAGGCGGGCGCAAGGAAGTGCGGCGAGGATGGCTTGTTTCTTTCTAAGCCAGCAGTAACACATTGCAAACCAACCCTTCGAGGCAGGCGCAAGGAAGTGAGCCAAGGATGGCTTGTTGTTTCTTTCTAAGCCAGCAGTAACACATTGCAAACCAACCCTGTGAGGCGGTCACAGAGGAGGAGGACAGGCAGGCAGAGAGCCAGGCAGAGATATGCCATAGATCTAGTATGGAGGAGTCAGTCCCGGCAGATGCCCCACCAGAGCAGCACCCCGGGGGGAAGGCAGGCAGGCAGCAGACATTTCTGGGGGCACAAGGAAGTGAGCCAAGGATAGTTTCAAAGCCAGTAATGCAAACCATCCCTGTGAGGCGGGAGCAGCACAGAGAGATGCCTTTTCTTTTGCATCCCATAACTAGGAGGCTAGGAGGATAAGAGTAAAGCTTTGTGATCCTTGCTTCAGAGTTGATTGACTGCACTGTGATCACAGCCATTATTAAACAACAACAACAACAACAACAATACTAACGTTAATAATAGCAGTACTAATTAATATTAATAGCAATAACAACAACAACAACAACAACAACAACAATAAGGAGTTGAACCACAATGAAAGCCTGCCTGACTTCACTGAAGAGGAAAAGCCAGGAGAGCTTGGGCTATGCGGTGTAAATATAAAATGGAATAAATAAATAAACAAACAAACAAAGGAGGGGTGGAATTAAAAGCAGCAGTGTTGCTGAATAAACAACAAGAATATTTTTTTTAAAAAAAGGCTGTCTGTCTTTTACCAGTAAGAGGAAAGTGGACGTGCCCAGGGGGAGGGGGATATGCCAATTTTTGACTGGCCCTAAGTAAGTACCAGGCTTAAGAAGCTACCTGTCACTTCAACTCATGTGAGGCATTAGCTTCTCCAGTCTCTCCACTGGGTTACACTTTGGAGTGCTCTGATGACCCTCCAAGGGCAGGAGTGCACTGGGCACATCCACATGCCCTAGGGAACCTCATCCCCTTGCACCACATCTATTCAGTTGTTCACCAAGGTTAGGGTGGGTAGCAGTGCTGTGTTTCCTATCTGTTATTTATTTGCTTAGTATATGATTTCAGGTTGTGTTTGTGCATTTGGTGGGGCTACTGTTTTAAAAAACACTGGGAAAAGTCTGTTCAGACTAAGAAAGAGAACTTTCCCAGTATCCCAAGTTACTAAGTATCCCGTTTTGCCTATCCCCTCCTCCAACTTTGGGATTGGAGGATGCTTCATCAGGTGATCATGACTGGAAGTTGAATCTGACTCTCAGCACTTCAAAAAGGTACCTCTCCCGCTTTTTTTACCCTATTTTAAAAAAAAATTATAGCAAGCAAACCACACCACACAGAGTGCTAAGAGTAGGCTCAAAATGACCTCCAGCCACGACTCTCTAAGCACACGAAATTTCAGAAAGATAGCTTTAAAAACAACACAGTTATCCCCTAATCTTTTCCACAATGCAATCCTATGGGCGAAATTATCCAAAATGGTGGGCGGATCGCTCTGCGAAAAGAGAAGTGCTTCTCCTATGGCCGCTTCTTTTCACCATGCTTCTCCAGGACTCTGGTTCGCTTCTACTCCGCCTCTGGGCAAGGCGGAGCAGGCAATTCGCTTCTGATTCTCCGCTCCGAGGAGAAGCGGAACACATCCCTAGTTAACACATTCAACACCCAACATGGTCATATCACCTCCAAACCTCTGCCAAATTTTGTGCTGGTTTTGTGAATTTGTGAACTGAAACATAATTCTCATACATCCCTACTTACAAGGTGTTGGTGTTTTGTTTTGTTTTAAAGTGAGGACTTTATAAAATCCAATCCTTCATTTTAATCTGAATTAAAACCATCTACTCTACAACCGCATTCCAATCTTGTCCTACTGCAGACACAGACCAGGCATAAATTTGTCATTGTACATATAGCAGCTTTTTAAATAACTTTGCCACAGTACTAATGGAATATATGCTTATTATAAAGAAACGATTATACAGAAGTTCACATTAAAGCTAAAATGTCAGATTCTGCTTCTTTCAACAGCAGCGAAATTATAATAATAGACCACTGGACATTTAATAGAGTTCAAATGGCAAGCAGAAGTGCTAAGTCTTTCACCCATTTCTCAATTCATTACACGTGTTTGAAGTGGATTAAAAATAATGTAAAATTCACCTTTTCAATCTTCTATTAGTCATAGAGATGAACTTTATATATTCCATTGTGTTCACAATAATCTTGTACACATATAGGTATGAATTTTACTAAATGAGTTTGACCTATTTGAGATTTTAAAAGTGTTTTGCATTTTAGTATTACTCTCTCTCTCTCTCTCTCTCTCTCTCTCTGTGTGTGTGTGTGTGTACAATGAACAGTTAAATGTATCATTTTACCTAAATCCTTTGGTTTCCTATATATTCGTAATCCACACAAGAATCATAGAATCATACAATAGCAGAGTTGGAAGGGGCCTACAAGACCATCGAGTCCAACCCCCTGCTCAATGCAGGAATCCACCCTAAAGCATCCCCGACAGATGCTTGAATAATTTATTAGCAGGAGGATGCTCCACTACCTCCACTGCCATAGAAGAAACCTCAGCTTTTCCAAGTACTAATTCCAATACAATGCAGATTTCAGGCTGCCAACCCCTCCTAAGGTAGAGTCTCCATCTATGTGGCCTGTGAGGCGCAACTATCTGTTTGAACTCACCTCGTGCTATGCTACTGCCTTATCACAATTACCAGGTGCGTTGGTGTTCCTGAACGGGAGGTATCAGCCGACGTTAGTGCATCTGGTCAGGATCCTTCCAATTCGAGACACTGTGTCTACCAGATTGTATTCCTGATTACATTTTGGTTAAGACTGACCAAGGTGGCAATGCCTCATGATTGTGAATTGCTGCTCTAGTAGGAGAATCTTGTAGAGTAAAAGTATTGGAATTTCCTGTACTTAGTAGGACATGCAGAGCCCCCACCCACACGCCATTCCGGCTAGATTACATTTATTAGAATGTAAGCCTATGCGGCAGGGTCTTGTTATTTATTGTTTTACTCTGTACAGCACCATGTACATTGATGGTGCTATATAAATAAATAAATAAATAAATAAATAAATAAATAATAATAATAATAATAATAATAATAATAATAATAATAATAATAATAATAGATGGGCTTAATTAAACACCATTTCTGGGCAACTGAAAGTTGGCCTTGTAACAGATGGGCTGCCCGATGGCCACAGTGCCTGGCTTTGCACTGAACAGAGTGGAAGCTGTTTACTGAAGGAATGCCAAACAATTTTGTGCATATAACCAGCTCTCACTAGCAGGATTGGTGAAATGCCTGATTTTTGGTTGTGCTGAGATATGAGGTAAATGAGCCATCCTACACAGCATAGGGAAGGCAGAACTTGACATGGGGTTGCTCTTTTCACACTCAATGTCTTACCCCCACCCCGTGTGTGTGTGTGTGTGTGTGTGTGCCACACATACACAAAAGCTGCCATCAGCAGCTATTCCATCCAGCTGTACAAAGGGGAAGCAGGGCCATTCCACCAGCCCTGCTGAAAGAGTACTTAATTTTTCCTCTCCCCTTCTCATCCCTTGTTCCTTGTGTGCTGTGTCATTTTAGATTATAAGGCTGAGGGCTGTGACTGTCTTGTTTTATTGATTATGTGTAAGCTGCTTCAGGAGCCTTTTGGCCTAAGGAACAGGATAAAAAATTCTTCAAATAATAAATAAAAATGTTCCGATTTACAACGCGGATAAAACTTCATCTCTATCCATAGTTTGTAGGAAGGGACTAATAACAGCTGATGGCATAACCACTAAAATCTCCCCTCAAATTTAAGTATATCTAAAGAGAGGAGCATTGAAAGGAAGGAAGGAAGGAAGGAAGGAAGGAAGGAAGGAAGGAAGGAAGAAAGTCAGACAATTTGCCCCATGAAGTTTCTTCTTTTGGTAAATGTTTCCATTTCCTTCTGGCAAATCCTTACATTAAATACACAGCCAAAAAGTTGTAATGTGTTAACCTATACAGGAATAATTATTGACTGGCACACATGTTTACAGTTGGATAACTACACGAAACCCTTAATCCCCATTGAAATGAACTGTCAGTTTTGAAACAAGCAAGAAGTAATATTGCTTATAAATACATTAGCGGCAGAGTTACATTGTTGTTACGATTTCTGCAGTATAAATGGTCTATTTGTTATTCACAAGCTGTCTTCATTTCCACTGACAATTCAAAAAATGTCAAACACTTTTATCCCTCCGCTCTCCAACGGTTGCAAAACCTAAAGGAGAAAAATACCAGTTATTAAGATATGCCACTGAGGTTTTAAGAATGTATATTAAAACGTGGGGTTAAAGATGGAAGGAATTAGTTGAAGGAACAGAGAGAATCTACCTGAGTTCACACTGAGCTCTTTCATATGCTCCTGAACCAAATGGAAGCTTGGATTTCCACACATAGCTCCCATGTGGCTGGGACAATATTTGAATGACTGAAACACATTGGTGGGTGGGTGCCAATCTTTGGGCCTTTTTTCTCGAATCAAGAACCCTTCCATAGAGGAGTGCTGATTCTGTAGGCAGGGCTCAGATGCCACTCATGCGGTTAGGTAATTTAAACTTAACCTAGTCCTATGGGAAAGCAGTGACTGTATATGGAAAGATCCTTGTCAGCCATGGTTAAAATATTGTATACTTGTTGGCTGGATATTTCTACAGGGGTGTTATTAGCATTCATTTCCATTGTCTCCTGCTCCCTAGTTAAATACAACTGTAAGGGCTAGTTCACATATTATCCTCCTTGACAATACTAGGGATAGAGGAGAATTTCATTCAGTTTCTTTGTGTGGCGCAGAGCGGTAAAGCAGCAATTTCTGCAGCTGAAACTCTCCCCACGGCCTGAGTTCGATCCCAGCGGAAGCTGGTTTCAGGCAGCCGGCTCGGGTCGACTCAGCCTTCCACCCTCCTGAGTTCGGTAAAATGAGTACCCAGTTAGCTGGGGGGGGGGGGAAGGCAACGGCAAACCACCCCGCTATAAGGCCTGCCAAGAAAACGTCAGCAAAAGCTGGCGTCCCTCCAAGAGTCAGTAATGACTCCGTGTTTGCATGAGAGGTTCCTTTCCTTTCCTTCTCTGTTTAGTTCTTTCTCTCCCTGCCATGGTCCTGAGAAAAATCACCTCTCCGAAGGTGATTTGTATTTCAAAGGAAATTCCCACTGGCCCCAATGGATGCTTGCCTTGAAAATACTTTTTCCAGGACCACAGCAGTGAGACAAAGGGTTAAACTTCTCTTCCCCATGACCTCAAGGCTGCTCAGGCTTCCAGGTGGTTGCTATCTACATAATTGAACAATGCACTCATGCAATTAACTGTCCCAACTAGTTATGAGGGTGTCCCGCCCACATTGAGCCCTGACCTGATCTGCAGTATGGAGAAGGGAGTCCTAACAGTGAACTACCATGTAAAACTGCAACTAGAGAAGGAAGCATCAACTTGATGTTCGTCTCTCCTCCCTGTTTACTACATTTGTTTGCAATCTATATTTCTTTTGCATGAAAGGGAAAATTGAGCAAAACGGACAGGGAAAATGACCAAAAAAAGTGTATTTTACAAAAGTGTGCACTTTCCCCATAGACAAATGTATGAAAACCTTTTTAAGAAAAAGAAAAAGAAAAAAAGAAATGCAATTTTTTAAATGCAATTTTTTCTAATTTAATCCCTTTTTATTGTTTTCACAAATTACAAAGGTAAAGAAAAGAAAGGTAACTTTCAACATTGCAAACATAATGTAAGGACTCAAACCATTCCTGAATTTAGAGTTCCAATACATTACAAAAAGTGACCAATTCCGAATAAACATGTATACAGAGCCTTGATTAATGGTTTGATTTGTTTTTAGCTGTGTATATTTATTGTTTTAATCTGTACGACGACGCCCTGAGATCCTAGTAATGTAGGGTGGGATACAAATGTTTTAAATAAATAAATACATTTTATACTTTCTTTATACTTTCTTAAATAAGTCAATTTTACCAAATGAACCGTGTCTCAGACCTTCTGGAACCAGAGTCTTGATCTTCTTCCAGAAAGAAGCTATCAATATTTTACTAACTGTTAAAAGATTAACAATAAACTCCAAATCACAAGTTAGGTTTAACACAACTAAGTAAAACATACAGTGGATTCATTGGTAACATATTTCCCGTCACTTCATAAATGTGCATTTTTCTACTGGACATTCAAGAACTTGCGAACAGTTTCAGAGAACACAGTTTTCTGCTCATGTCCACATTTGGAATTGTGAATGCAGCATGTTTGCATGATTTGCAAACATAAACAAAATTCTCATACATCCCTACAAGATAATGAAGCACTTTGAATGTGGAGTGCTTTGAATATTCTCCAGGGCTGTATAAATGCTGAATGTTATTGTAAAAAAATTGGCTACCTATAGTGAGAAGAAAATAAGTCTGACACTTTGTTTAAATTGATTGAACTTAAATTCACTTCTCTTAGGCTTTTTGTCTGCATTCAAAATATCATTATAGGGTGAGGGGAGAGAGAATCTAAAATATTCTGCTATAGGAATTTATGATGTCATTGCAGAAAACATGTACAGCAAATAAATATTGTTAAGTGGGTCATACGTGTTTTATGGCTGTTGTTGTTGTAGCTTTCCATACAAATGAAGAAAATAATCTGCCCATTAACTTGAATGAAGCTTTCTACTCTTAAGATAAATGTACAGTAATGTATTGCATGAAAAAAAGTAGGGATGTGCTCCGCTCCGATTAGGAGCGTAGAAGCAGTAGCGGATTGGCCTGCTCCGCCTTACCCAGAGGCGGAGTAGGAGCGGACCGCGGACCCCCTAGAAGCAAGGCGAAGAGAAGCGACCATTTTTCGGAGCTCCGAGTTCAGTCGGAGCGCTCCGGTCGCCATCTTGAAAACATTTCGCCATAGGATTGCATTGCGGCAAATAATCGCGCATAACTACGTTGTTTTTGAAGCTATCGTTCTGGAAATTCTTGTGCACAGAGAGTCGTGGATGGGGGTCATTTTGAGACCACTCTCACCTCTCTGCGTGCTGTGGTTCACGTGCAATATTTTTTTAAAAATCGGGTCAACCGCGGGGCTCAAACTGCGTTTCGGCTTTTCGCCCATAGGATTGCATTGAGGGAAAGAATCGGGGATAACTGGGGGGGGGGTTTAAGCTATCGTTCTGAAAATTCTTGTGCACAGAGAGTCGTGGATGGGGGTCATTTTGAGACCACTCTCAACTTTCTGCGTGCTGTGGTTCACGTGCAATATTTTTTTAAAAATCGGGTCAACCGCAGGGCTCAAACGGCGTTTCGGCTTTTCGCCCATAGGATTGCATTGAGGGAAAGAATCGGGGATAACTGGGGGGGGGTTTAAGCTATCGTTCTGAAAATTCTTGTGCACAGAGAGTCGTGGATGGGGGTCATTTTGAGACCACTCTCAACTTTCTGCGTGCTGTGGTTCACGTGCAATATTTTTTTAAAAATCGGGGTTTGGGTTTTTTTTTATTATTATTATTATTTTTTTGGAAGCGATGACAGGCACATTCAACTCCCAATCCTGATGAGAATTCATCTCCTCAGAAAGCATCCTCCTCCAATCCCAGCGTTGGAGGGGGGACTAAGGCAGACCCACCCTGAGAACTTTCTGTTTTGTGTCTCTTTGTGGGTTGGCGTTCGTGGAGGGAACACTTACTTAGCTAGTGCTCCTGCTTTGGAGATAGATTAATTTAATATAGGTTTAGTTTGGCGCGTGTGTGTGTTTGTTTGCTTCTTTCTGACTTGTAGCTTAGTTTGCCCTGTGTTTTCCCCTTACTTTGATTTAATATAAACTTTATTTTTGAATTTTGGAGTGTGTGGTTGGGTTGGTTGCCCCCCCCTTCCCTGTATTAAAGCCTGACTGTTCTGCTTTTGTGAAAGCTTTCTTTTGAAAGCATACACACACTTTTTGTCCCATTTCCCTACATTTATATTCTTAAACATATTTTATTATATTCTTTCACATAGTCCATTAGTATATATTCTCATACATATTATATTAGTATTCATATTTTGTTCTTCTTATAGTAGTGGTTGGTTCTTTTTCCCCCTCCCCTCTCTTAAATCCTGATTGTGTTTCCTTCTATCTTCTATATACCAAATATACCAAAAAAAATGGATTCTCTTTTTCTTCTCTGTGTAACTTCGACGGAGTGGGCTGCTTTTGTCAAGTTCAACAGGCAGCCACAGATTGAGCATTTTGGGGAAAGCATACGCACACCATTTCCCTATTCTTAAACATATTATTATTATATTCTTTGACATAGTCTTAGTAGTCTATTAGTATACATTCTCATACATATTAGTAGTAGTATTCATATTTTGTTCTTCTTATAGTAGTGGTTGTCCCATTTCTTGTCCCATTTCCCTACATTTATTAGTAATATTCTAAAACATATTATTATATTCTTGTAGATATTCTTAGTAGTATATTCTCATACATATTAGTAGTAGTATATTTTATTGTTCTTGTCCCATTTCCCTACATTTAAACATATTATATTCTTCTTATACATATTCTTAGTAGTACCTTATACATAGTATTAGTAGTATTAATATTTTGTTAGTCATCATGAAAAGAGAAAGCAGGCGTGCTGAAAGCAGCAAGGCTCAGTCTGCCAGCAGGGCTTCCTCTCCTCCTGTGAAACTCAAACGGGCAACTCCTTGGCTGACTGCTCCAAAACAGAAGCAGGACAAGCAGCAGGCAGAGCCACTCTCTTCTGCAACTTGTGCCCGGCGTTCTCTTTTTGAGGGTGGGAATGGGAAAAGTGCCCGTTTGCAAGAGGCACGTGGCAGCAGTGCCATTAGAGGAGGAGGAGTATCCCCAACTCCTTCATTCTCCTTTCAGCCCACGAGCCCGCTGATGGACCTAGACGAGGTCCTCAGCACAGTGGAGGGGGGGGAGGAGGAGGAGGCGGTGGGCCTCCAGGATGTGGGGGCTGAGGAGGAGCAGCAGCAGGCCGAGGCTCTCTCCCCAGTCTCATCCCACACCCCTGTTTCTGTGGCAACACCAGAGAGCTCAGGCGGGCAATTGGTGGTGTCACCACAGAAACGAAAGACAAGCATCGTGTGGGACCACTTTGAGTTGGGAGCGGATCCCCGCTTTGCTGTCTGTCGCCACTGCAAACTCAGCCTAAGCAGGGGTTCATCGACAGGGCATTATGGAACCAGCAGCATGAAGATGCATCTTCATAGGCAGCACCAGGCGATCTTGCTGGGGAAAGAGGCGGGCAAGGCGACTGGTTCCAGGGGAAAGCCGAAGGCTGCTGCTGGCACTGCCACTCTAAGCTCTCCATCTCCCATCCCCACAAGGGTTAGGCAGGCAACCCTGCAGGACATGGGGTGGGGGAAGTATTGACCCACAAGATGGCGTTTTCCAATGCCCACCCAGGGTGCTACTGTGTTGGGGCATCTGCCGGGACTGACTCCTCCCCAATACTAGATCTATGACATGTCACTCTGCCTGCCCCTCTGCTAGCCTGTCCTCCTCGGTGACCGACTCGCTGGGATGGTTTGCGTTTGCAATGCGTGACTAACTGCAATGCTGGCTTAGAAACCAGCCATCACTTCCTTGTGCCCCCAGAAATGCCCGCAGCCTGCCTGCCTGCCTGCCCGCCTCCCCCGGGGTGCTGCTGTGGTGGGGCATCTGCCAGGACTGACTCCTCGCCTACTCTGCCTGCCTCTCTGCCCGCCTGGTGCCTGGTTTGCTCCCAATCGTCCTCCTCTGTGCCCCTCAAGGCGTAACTGCTGGCTTAGAAAGAAACAACCAGCCATCTTTGCCTCACTTTGCGCCCACTTATGGGTTGGTTTGCTATGCGTTAGTGCTCAAGCCATCCTTGCGGCACTACAATGCATGCTGCCTGCCTGCTTTCCATTGATGGTGCTATATAAATAAATAATAATAATAATAATAATTCTCCCCTTCCCGCCTTGCAGCGATGGTGTATGTGTCTTGCTTTGACTCAGGGGAGAAGTCCTTCCTGCGCTCACTTAGACTTTATCAAATTCAATAATCCCTTTTTCAAATGTGCCAGAAGATTTAGGGTTATCTCGTGGCATGTTGGGATTGCCTTGGAACTGGCCCCATTGAGCTGTCTGCAATTGCAACTTTAAATCCCTGACATACTGGAGTGTTCAAATTTCAAAAGTTCCCCTAACATCAGGGGATGATGGGATTGCCTTGAAACTTGGTGTCCATGGGGACACATGGGTAAGCTGTCATGGGACCAAAGGATAGGTTTCTAACGTGCAAATTGACGTAGTTGTAGAATGGGACTTGATTTGGGGTGAGTTAAAAAGTTTAAGCCGCGCCAAAAATCAGGGGATGATGGGATTTGCTTGCAACTTGGCGTGCATGTGGACACATGGATAAGCTCTCCTGGTGCCGAGTTTGAGGTTTCTAACATGCAAATTGACGGAGCTATCCCAAGGGGTGTGAATGGGGTGCCCGATTTTCATAAATTCCCCAAAAATCAGGGGATGATGGGATTGCCTTGAAACTTGGCGTGCATGTGGACACGTGGATAAGCTATCATGGTGCTGAGTTTGAGGTTTCTAACGTGCAAATTGACGTAGTTGTAGAATGGGACAATTTGGGGTGAGTTAAGCCATGCCAAAAATCAGGGGATGATGGGATTTGCTTGCAACTTGGCGTGCATGTGGACACATGGATAAGCTCTCCTGGTGCCGAGTTTGAGGTTTCTAACATGCAAATTGACGGAGCTATCCCAAGGGGTGTGAATGGGGTGCCCGATTTTCATAAATTCCCCAAAAATCAGGGGATGATGGGATTGCCTTGAAACTTGGCGTGCATGTGGACACGTGGATAAGCTATCATGGTGCTGAGTTTGAGGTTTCTAACGTGCAAATTGACGGAGCTATCTAAAGGGGTGTGAATTAGGGTTATGGGAGGTGCGTTAGAGGGTAGAGCCGCGCCAAAAATCAGGGGATGATGGGATTTGCTTGCAACTTGGCGTGCATGTGGACACATGGATAAGCTGCCCTGGTGCCGAGTTTGAGGTTTGTAACATGCAAATTGACGGAGCTATCCCAAGGGGTGTGAATGGGGTGCCCGATTTTCAAAAATTCGCCAAAAATCAGGGGATGATGGGATTGCCTTGAAACTTGGCGTGTGTGTGTATACGCCCATGAGGTGTCATGGTGCCAAACGTGAGGTTTCTAACTTCAACGGAAAAAAAGTTGTTTACTTTTTTAGCTTTCAATGCAAGCCTATGGGGGGGCAAAAACGGAGCTCCGGATCCGATCCGGAGCTCCGAGCGGAGCGGAGCGGAAGTGGGCGGAGCGGGGGCGGGGCGGAGCGACCCGCTCCGAAAAATGGCGGATCTGCAAGTGAAGCGGAGCGGGGGGTCCGTGCACACCCCTAAAAAAAAGAGCAAGTTTTAAGTAGGGCTGTGCACAGTCCCCACCCCAGACTTGCCTTGGAGGTTCTTTCAGAGCCTCCAAAACAGCCCCAATTCGACTCGGGGTGCTTCAGGGCTTGACCGCCTCATTTCAGAACCAAATCCGAACCAAGGTTCAACACACACACCCAAAGTGGGTCAGTCTTTGCAGGTTCCTGGGTGCAAGGCCAACTGGGAGTCCATTGGACTCCCCACTCACCCCCTCTCTCCATTGCCCTCCCCCCGCACCTGGAGCTGCTGCCACTTTGCCGTGTGTACTTTGCCATTTGTACTTCTCCATTAGAGCCACAATTTCAAGATAAGATGGGGCCTCTCTCTTTTTCATATACCTATGGATGCAAACTAGTAAAATGGCCCTTTATGGCCGCTGTAGTTTATGGCCATAGATATATGAAAAAGAGATACACACCCCCATGTAATCTTTAAACCATGACTTTAATGAAAGAGGGAGGGAAGTCCAATGACATAAATGAACAAGCTCTTGGATCCAGAACTGTCACTTGAGGCACAGGTGAACACAGTGGCAAAGAGCACCTTTTATCAGCTTAGGCTGATATACCAACGGTGCCCTTATCTGGACAGAGCTACAGTTATCCATGCTCAGATAACCTCTCATTTGGATTACTGCAATGGGGCTGTCTTTGAAAACGGTCCGGAAACTTCAACTGATACAAAACAGGGCAGCACAGTTACTAACAGGGACTGGCTGACGAGACCACATCACGCCAGTCCTTTTCCAGCTTCATTGGCTGCCAGTCCAGGTCCGGGCCCGATTCAAAGTGCTGGTATTAACATTTAAAGCCCTAAACATCTTGGGGCCAGGCTATCTGAAGGAACGCCTCCTCCCGTATATACCTGCCCGGACCCTAAGATCATCCTCAGGGGTCCTTTTCCACGAGCCCCTGCCAAAGGAAGTGAGGCAGGTGGCTACCAGGAGGAGGGCCTTTTCTGCTGTGGCACCCCGGCTGTGGAATGAGCTCCCTAAGGAGGTTCGCTTGGCACCTACATTATATGCTTTTAGGCGCCAGGTGAAGCCCTTTTTATTCTCCCAGCATTTTAACAGTCTATAAATTATTTTGAACTTGCTGTTTTAAATTTGTATTTTAAATTTGTAATTTTGCATTGCTGCTGCTTTTATCTGGTTGAGCTTTTATATTGTATTTTATATTATGGTTTTATACTGTTGTTTTATACTTGAATTGTCTTAATTTTGTAAACCGCCCAGAGAGCTTCGGCTATTGGGTGGTATAGAAATGCAATAAATAAATAGATAAATAAGTCAGAGGGTGCAGGGGTGGCCCTCCACCACCCCAAAACAGCCCAATGCACACCAAGGCCTTCGGAACCAATCCATTTAACCATGGGGTGCCTCAGGCCAAACTGGTACTGCCTTGTATTTGCACCGAGGCAGGTATTAAGTAGTAAGTTTTGCCTTTTATGGCACAGGCACCAAAATGGCACAACTGCAGATATGAATTTACTTGTAACATGGAACTCATTTTGTCCCATGTTGAATGTTTTGTAAGCAAAGTAGGACCACCCACAAACCATTGGAATCTGCATAGCAGGGCACACTCTCAGTTATGCCGAAGTATGAAATATATAAGAACGAACCCCTCTCCCAAGGGTGCAAAATTCCCTCCTAAGCCAGTAGGAAATGACTGTTCATGTGTTCCTCACCCTGCTCCACACCATTTCCTTGCAGTCTGATCTAGACTTGCATGAAGCGGTCACCCATGTCCTTTTCTCCTGCAATTGAGGTTGAAAAGAAAGGGAGACAGCGACATGAGCCGAAGGAAATGGAAGGCAGAAGGTGGCGGCGGTGGTGGTAGCAGTGTCACTGTTGGCTCTGGAAGATGGTTGTTCCCTTCCTTGCACATATGGTTCCACCTGGCCTGGTGTGTGTGTTTTTCAAGCAGGGTGACCAAGCCAGAGCTCATGGTTATCAATTCCGCCTTTTCTAGAGCATTTAGTGACAAGGTCACTCCAAAAAATTGTTGCAGATCTAATTTGTTCATTGCTGTTTGACAAGCTTTCTGTAAAGTTATGAAATAGACTCTAAAAACACATCCTTACATTTTCAATCTGTCTCCACATATAGTCCTTACATGCGCCCTCTTCAGGAGTTTGCCAAAGAGGGTTTTGCTGTAAGAGGAGAGGGAGTTGGGGCTGCCTGCTCGGGCCATGACCCCCTCCATTCCCAATGTCCCCAAGTCGACAGGGAAGGTCTGCATACCAGCCTTGTGGCTGCCCGTGCCCGATCAGGATTACAGCACTAGTAGGAAAGTTGTTTTTTTAACAGTTTATACCATGACACAGTTCCAATGACAAATCACCCTCCGCTCAGTGCTGCCATCTGCTTTGTGAGGGAAGTTTCCATTCGCACCAATGACAGTTTCCTGCCTGACAAAGTAGCAGCTTCAGAGGAGCAGGTTTGGGTGTGTGTCGCATCCGGACCAAAGTGTGGAAGGAAACCCTTCACCCATTCTGTGGTCTGAATCCTAATTCCTGCTTGCAGGGGTGGGTGGCAGCACCAGCTCCGTGGGTGCATGGACCTGAGTCCGTTCATCCCTACACACAAGCACTATGCACACATGTGTGTGCACACCTACCATCTGATGCTTCTAAATTAATTGTGTTTCTAAGTATAATTAACCTGTTTCTACATTCAGCCCTCCCTGCCTTTGCCTGTTAAACATTCTCCATTAATTGAATGTACTCTCTGGGTGAAGAGATGTATTCTGCTCACTTGTTGAAAGATTTTCATTATTCACGCCATTAGTCTGATTCATCCTGAGTTTCTAAAGGTCAGCTGGAAACTCACAAACAGCTTGACAAACAACCAACCTTTGTAGATTAACAGCAAATTTGTGTGATAATACATCACTCTTATTCTCCTGCAATTTGCCCCAAATTGCCTAATGCTATGTCATTTAAGGTTTGCGGGCACTGAATTATGCATGAATTCAAACCATCCATAAGCTGTTCAAACATTATGCTTCCCCCCACCCCTTTAAAAGGAATAGATGGAGAATCAGATATTCAAGAATACAAATGGAAAGTTTAGGCAAATCATCTTTCAGTGTGTGTGGGGTGTGTGTGTGTGTGTGTGTTTGTGTGTGTGTGTGTGTGACACCTATATTGCAGTGTCCTTGTGAGGGAAGGTGAAGAATGTCATAAGCGCATGAAAAAGATGCACGCAGGAAAGAGATGGGCATACCCAGGGGCAAGTGAGAGAAACAGGGAGATCCTGGGCATGAGATAGATATGTGCAAGAGAGAGAGGAGGCACATGTGTGAGAGAGATGTGATTGAGAAAGAAAAATATGTGCATGAGACAGACAGACAGAGAATTTGGGGGGAAGGAATGATTACGCATCAGAGTGAGGAGAGAGAAGAGGCAGATTCTCCCATGGCTTGCTGATGGATGGCAAGCGGGCTCATGTGCATCAGAATCTCTCAACCAAAACATGGTCTGCAGGTGTCCCGTGAGAATAGAAAGGCATTGCACCAAACCAGTCTGTGCACAAAATGACAGTAGAAAAGTCTTCTCACCTTCCATTGACCGCAGACCAAACAACAATTAAAGAAACAAGACCAGGGGCCATTCAAACACATGGTTAGATTTCTGGCTGGTTTCCTGCTTCTGATATTTTTAAATATATGTTTGTTTTATTTTATTTATTCTAAATTTCTTCTAAAAATAAAATAAAACCGTTTTATCTTCAACTGTCTTTTTGATTTGGCAGTTTATATCTTTACATTTGATTTGCCAGAGTTTGGACTCCTTTTAATTTTCTTCCTTTTGACAAGTTTCCAGTTTCTTAAAGAAAATAGCTTCACCTTTCGTAGTCCTTTGACATATCAACTGAACCACTTCATAATTTGAAATGGCTATTTAGACTCTTTTTTCTTTTCTTTTTTTAAGGGTAGGAAAGTGTCGCATGTTATTTCAAAATATTTTCTTTCATTTGGGATGGAACTCCATGTTAGTCTCAGCTGGTATGAAACCAATTCTTTCCCCCTACTGTGTTAATTATTACCCATTAAAATGTGACATTATCTAAGTGTCTAGACCTTTCATGTGGGTTTTGATAACGTGGCTAAGCTAATTGATTAAAATACTATCATTTGTCTACCTGACACTCTCTCATTGTAAGATGTTCCACATTATTAGGTAATGCAGTTGTCTTCCCAAAGCTGAAAGCTTAATCTTAGTAATGGCAAGCATTCATCAAAGTCCAACAGAAACTCTCACATTTCAGCCAATATGCTCGTTTTCAAAGTTTGTGGAATTAGCATTTTTAGTGAGCACAACAGCGTTCTGCAGGTCTGGTCTCATGAACCAGAAGCATCTGCAAGAGCACTGCTAGGCCACATAAAGCTTGAACGTAAAACACACGGGTAATTCTGGCAGAAGGAAGGGCGATGTGGAACAGTGTTCTGTGTTCTCTCTCTGTTCCCCTTCTGGAACCTTCAAAAGAAGCCTGCTTTTGAACGTGAGTAACAATGATTAGCCACCAAAGAGCCTGCATGCTGGTTGATGGCTATCAGGGTCAGCATCACGGGTCAGCATGGTTGGGGAGCTGCCAAGGGACTACACACCAGCAGGGGGCCCACTGACAAGACCTCCCTGGACCTGCTCCACCTCTTCACAAGAGCACCCTGCTTGTTCACCCTCCTCTTGCTCTGGCTCAAAAAATGATGGTGGTGTGAAGGAAGGAGGAGCAGTAGATGTCATGCAAGCAAATGGCAACAATAGTGTACAGCAGGTGACAATGTTGGTACGAAGATAGAATCACTGAGGAGGGGAGGTCCATTGAAGGTGTCTTGCCCAAAGGCCCTCCAAACCCTGGAACTGGCATTGGTTGCCTTTGTATGGTCACCCAAGATATTAAAATGTAGAGGGGAAGCTCTCTACTATTTAAAATTCATTTTATGGCAGCAGACAGCACGGGCAGATCTGCCAATGTCTTCCATAAGAATATCACAAGCTAGCTTTTCCTCCATTTTTATCAGCTTAGGCTGATATACCAACTGCACCCTTATCTGGACAGTGATAGCCTAGCTACAGTTATCCATGCTCTGATAACCTCTCGTTTGGATTACTGCAATGCGTTACATGTGGGGCTGCCTTTGGAAACTGTCCGGAAACTTCAGCTGGTACAAAACAGGGCAGCATGGTTACTAACAGGGACTGGCTGACGAGACCACATTACGCCAGTCCTTTTCCAGCTTCATTGGCTGCCAGTCCAGGTCCGGGCCCGATTCAAAGTGCTGGTATTAACATTTTAACCCTAAACGGCTTGGGGCCAGACTATCTGAAAGAACGCCTCCTCCCATATGTATCTGCCTGGACCCTAAGGTCATCCTCAGGGGTCCTTCTCCCTGAGGCCCTGCCAAAGGAAGTGAGGCAGGTGGCTACCAGGAGGAGGGACTTCTCTGCTGTGGCACCCTGGCTGTGGAATGAGCTCCCTAAGGAGGTTTGCTTGGCACCTACATTATATGCCTTTAGATGCCAGGTGAAGACCTTTATTCTCCCAGCATTTTAACAGTCTATAAATAAATTCTAACTGGTGTTTTAAATTTGTAATTTTGCATTGCTGCTGTTTTTATCTGGTTGAGCTTTTATATTGTATTTTATATTATGGTTTTATACTGTTGTTTTTATACTTTAAATGTTTTTAATTTTTGTGAACTGCCCAGAGAGCTCCGGCTATTGGGCGGTATAGAAATGTAATAAATAAATAAATAAATGGAAAGTAAAAGCAATAACAAGAAGAGTCGGACTAATGATAGCAAATTAGTTTCTAATGCAAAGAGGTTCAGCATATGTATTCCTGATTAGAATTTTGAAAAGGATAAAGGGAATCCTGCTGAAAAGTTCTACCTTTTAACTATGAATTGTGAAGTATTTATGAATATATCCAGAACTATATATTTTATTATTATAAAAGTAATGTATACTATTTAATATAATCTTTAATTTAAAAACCTTGCTGTTGAAGGATTTGAGACTCACTTCTAATTACAAGGCCAAGTATTATGAGTATCAATCTATGAGTATCAATCTATCCACAACTACACAAGCTAATTTGAAAAGGGATTTCTCTGCCTTATGTATCTCTGGCTTCACATTTCTCTTGCTCACCATGAACTACATAAACTCAACTTTCAGCCCTTGTATACACAGATTTTCTTTAACACTCAAAGATGGAGTAAAGATAAATTATCATGATGAGGCAGGATAGCAAAAGTGTGTATGAGTACCTTGCCAAAAATCTAATTCTCCTACATCTATAGACTCCAAGCCTAGCCACTTGGAACCAGTTATAGTCAGATTTTATTTGATCTGGATAGAAGTCAATGCTTAAACTAGGGATAGGGGACAAATTCATACAGTTTGCATTTTAATTTTGCACTTTCAAACCAATGTTATCCTTCAGAATGTACACTTTTCTGAATTTTGCAATAGACTTCTCCAATTTTTTTTTAAAAAAGTTTTACAAACATGTGTATACTAGGGGAAAGTGCTCACAAAAATGCACCTGTGACAGAAAATAATGTTCAGAAAGGTATTAGGGAAAATGTGCTTATTAGGCAAAAGTGCATACAATAATGCATATATTAGGGAAATGCAAACAAACAGTCATACAAATTTTCATGCAAAGTTTAAAAAATATTCTCAACATTCAGAATGAACCAAATGTAAGATTGGAAAAATGAGGAACTAAGAGAAATTAAAACTGACAAATTCATCCCTATTCTCAGCGGACCCCAAGCTAAAGGGTTTTTTGCAGTGCCAAATTTGGACTTACGTTATGATTATGCCCCTCAGATTTCTTGTAGGGTTGTTGTCGGCCTCCGCAGAATTCTGATAGACCCACATAAAACAACCAGCAGTGGGCAACTATCCTCTAGACACCTTGATATGGGCCAGACACACAGTGACACACTAAGTGCATCCTAGAACACCTTATCTAGGAATGTTTGGGAAATAAAAAACTGTTTTCTGCTATGTCTCTCCATTAAAGTCTGTGCTGCATTAATCACAATTTTGCCACACAAGAAACACCAAGGCTTTCATGCTTGGAGAGCATAGAATAAATACATACATACATGCCGCGTGGGAGCTCCCCTTTAATTAAGGTGAGTTGCAAAATAATAATAATAATAATAATAATAATAATAATAATAATAATATTTCTGCCTTTATGAGCCTCAAAATTCTGCTGCTTATAAAAAATGACACCTGAATTGAAACATGGCATCCATAATCAACTTTCTATTGACAAGTATGTCCTGTTTTGGAAACCCTTATAATGTCAAGGCTTCTCTTGCACTGAAATCTATTCAACTGAAACTTGGAAGGTTTGAGCCCTCAGAAGAGGCAACTGCCCCAGCAAATTTCATCAAACAAAAAAGTTAACAGTAGTTCCCTTTCTCTTAGTTGCCTGAAAACAAAAATTAAAACAGCTGAGGATTTTTAAACAGCTACTGAGGAGATAGTATTGTCAGTACTGCAATGGTGGATTAGAGCAGGGGTCCCCACGGGACTGGTCCGTGGCCTGTTAGGAACAGGGCTGCGCAGGTGAGCTGCTTTCACCCCCCCACACCCCCACACCCCACACACACACCCCAGTGTACCTGGGCGTGGGGCACCATCTCGCCTGCCCAGCTGAAGTGAAGCCAGGACGCTGGGGTGGAGGTGGGTGGCTTCAGAACGGCGTGCCCGGCCAGAAGCCGCTCTGGAAGAGTGACTTCCAGGTGTGCCGTTCTGAAGCCGCCCACCCCCACCCCAGCGTCCTGGCTTCGCTTCGGCTGGGTGCCCACCAAGCCAAAGTGATGCCAGGACGCTGTAGTGCGGTTGGCTGGGGTGGCTTCCCAAAACCATCCCCTCAACACACACACACGCACACACACGGTCCATGGAAAAATTGTCTTCCACAAAACTGGTCCCTGGTGCCAAAAAGGTTGGGGACTGCTGGATTAGAGTGTTAAATGTCCTGTGCTTGCATGCATGTCCATTGCAATCCCAATAATTATCCACAAGGAGCTGCTATTTGAATTTCTAAAAATGTGCACATTAAATGGAAAGATTCCTTTGGGGAGCAACCGTATGGTCCCTGGGGAAGCAACCCAGGGGACCATAGGATGCTCAGAGCCTGCCTCCTGAGGCCATAGAGACTGCTACAACCTCAGGAAGGGGACTCAGAGTTCTGACCTCTTGCCCTCTCGCAGCCACCATGGAAACTGCTTCCCAAATGTGCTCTTGGAGGGAAGTAAGAGAGGGTGATCTGGTGGGAGAGGAGGGGAGCCGAGAAGAGAAGAGAGGAGAGGCCAGAATATGAGAAATCCTACAGTCTCCCCAGGCCCTCCTACCCTTGCCAGCACACCCCATGTAGACAGGTTCAACGGCCCATCTATAGGAGAAACATTTAAAAGGGCAGAGAAAATAGTTTCTATTGCTCATCCCACCCTGCCGGCAGCAGCCACTGTATATGCAGAAGCCTCAGAAATCATCCTTCAAAGGGGGGACTCTTCATGTCCATTCCACTTTTACCCTGTATAATCATCATTTTTTAAGCAAAGCCTCTTTTTGTTTTCTCTTTGCTCAGTATGTTGAATCCTTTTCAAGTTCTCCCAAGATGCTCATGAGTCAAGGAGGAGTGCCTTCTTACAAAGAATCAATAGCGCTACATCAATTTATCTGTGCCAAACAAGAGCTTGAATGCTGCTAATTAGACTGGTAAATGACTATCCCTTCTTTAAAACAAAGTTTGTCAGGGAAAGCAAAAATAGAGCATTGATTCTAGAAAGCAATTTCTCCTAATGATTTCTGCTATTAGGTATCATGAAAGGATAATTCATTATTTACAGGTAGGGGGCCCATGATGAATCAGAGGAGGCAGAATTGATAAATTCTCCACTGCCCTGATTGTGCAATACAATAAGGCGCTTGAGCTCCAGGGTTAAATGTGTAGCTTTGTGCTCATCTCTCACTCCAAACATCAGTGGTCAATTGCTGTAGAAGAGGGGTGGTGAGAATTGTGTTTCAGTTGGTTTTGATAAGGAATTTCAAAGGTCCTCTATATTTGGGACAAAAAGGACTTGAGTTGTTACTTTTAAAAAAAAATGAATGTGGGAGGAACTAAAACTTAAAAGACTATGTTTGAATCTCTGCCCTGATCTACACCAAGCAGGATATTGCACAATGAAAGTGGTTTATGGTAAGTTTCATGGGCCCCAACAGTTGTCAGTGCACTTCAACACCTCTATAAAACCGTAGTGTGGCTCCTGCCTTTTATATACGGCTTTCATACTGCTTTCATCATCATACTGCTTTCATCATGCAACATCCTGCTTGGTGTAGATTAGGCCTCTGTGTACTCAACCACGTTAGTGCTTAATTAAAATTGCCACCATTTTTTCCTCATCTTCAACAGTTACATGGCAGGAAGGTACAACATGGTCTTCCCATGCTGGGAATAGCTGGACGTATTGAATTTGTCTGGTGAGGACTTCAGTTCAGTTCAGTTCTGATAAATGCGTAACAACATTCTCAACATTCTTCATATTTGGCAGAACAAGAAATTGAAATGTTTTAAATAGTCAAATGCAGGAGAAAGTGAAACTGATAGCTGTACCTATCCCTACTGTAAAGTAAGACAATTGCCATGTAGTCCTGATGGTGAAATTTCAGCTCTTGATGTTTGAGCCTAGGATGGGAAGGGGTTATTCTCTCACTTCACTTTCCAATGCTGCATGGGAGAGGTAGAAGCAACACTTAGGGCTGACAGATGTACGTAGAGCCAACCCCCATGATTAGGTAAACTGAGTCATTTGCGTCAGGTGACAGATGCCCTCCATCGGCCCTGTCCACTCTTAGGGTGACCATATGAAAAGGAGGACAGGGCTCCTGTATCTTTAACAGTTGTATTGAAAAGGAAATTTCAGCAGGTGTCATTTGTATATACGGGGAACCTGATGAGATTTCCTCATCATCACAAAACAGTTAAAGCTGCAGGTGCCCTGCCCTCTTTTAAATCTGGTCACTCTAGTATAGCTCCTGCACCTTTAACTGTTGTGATGAAGATGGAATTTCATCAGGTTCTCCATATATACAAATGACACCTGCTGAAATTCCCTTTGCTATGCAACTGTTAAAGACACAGGAGCCCTGTCCTCCTTTTCATATGGTCACCCTATCCACTCTGAGCTGCCAGAAGGAAATCCCCTGTTTGCTTAGGCAATCCACTTATTCTTTTTGCCCCTGATTAGAAAAAAGCATGGAGGTTTTTACATACCTAACAAAATGCTCCTTACCTGAGGGTAGAGACGTTGGAGAAATCCACAATGGAATTAAATGAATTTGGCTTTCTATGAATGCGACCTGTGGATTCTGCACCAGACAAGCTTTTTCCTGAGTCACACAGATTCCACAGATTAGTGGATCCATTTGTTTACTTTCCAAAACTTTATGCAAATTTAGTTGTAGAAAAATGTGTAATGTTAAAGAACCCTGAACAAAAATGCACATTTCCCCCATAGGCTAAAGCATGAAAATGCATAATTCGTGTTTTTTTTTGTGCATGGTGTGTGTGTGTAATTTGCACGGTCTTGCAAGTGCAAATTTGGGAAATTCGAAAAAATCCAATTCTGCCAATGAGTGGGCGATGGAATGAATCCATGAAATGCTGATGGAACAGATTTTAAGAAAATCTGTACATCCTTCCCTGAGGGCTTCTCAGCCACATTGGGCAGAAAGACTGGAGTGCTTTGTCCAAACTATCACGAGCAGGCATAACATTTACTGTTTAATTGTATGGAATTCGTGGTTGAATGCTAATGGTCTAGCGCCTTGAGGTTGTCAAAATGCATTTGAGCCTTTCGAGGTGATTAGCACAATCATCAATTAGAGCAGAAAAAGCACTGCAAAAGCTGCTCTTTGCTGGAAATATAGCCAATTTTCCCCCACCTGACCTCTCACCCCTCAGTTTAGTTCTTGTTTTGTTTGAGAACGCAACCACACAAAATTGAACTGGGGAAGAGATTTGCGAGCAACTGCATCTTTAATTATCATACATGTGTGCTTTAAAGATATCTGTGCATAAATGTTTCTCCAGCTTACGGGGAAGGACAGCAATGGCTGGCAAGGCAGGCAGCAAACTGCTGGAGGGCTGAGAAGCTGCAGATGACCAAATCCATTCCCAAGCTGCTCTTCCTTTTATATTTATTTATTTATTTATTTATTATATTTATATACCGCCCCATCGCCGAAGCTCTCTGGGAGGGTTACAACAGTTTAAAATGGTAAACATTAAAATAGGGTGACCATATTTTGGAAACCAAAAAGGAGGACAACATGGTTGCCCCCAAGGGGGCGTGTCCAGCACCAAGGGGGCGTGCCCACCCGAACATAGCCTTGGTCACATGTCTGATTTTACAGCACACGTTTAAGACAAATCTGTTCTACATAACATCTTAATGTTAAAATCACTGAAATAAAGAACAAGTGAGAGATTCAATGTATCTGAAATTAACCTCACTCACTCCTACTTTTGTAGGTTTTGCTGTACTTTGAAGCTTTTGCTATACTCTGTGTGTTACATTCTCCCCTTCCCTCAAATACCTTTTCTGACTGTATCTTCACTCATTGCAAGCTGTTGTTGTTGTTAACAGGGTTTGCTACTGCCCCCAGATCTGTTTCAAATTTGGTACAGCTAAAGCTCTACCTAAAAGCTTTCATGGTGCCAACTTTCAGTTCTTTATCTTTAAAAATGACAGTTTAAAAATAATAATTTTAAAACCTATTTTTTAAAAAAATTCCTAAAAAATCAATGGATGAACAGATCTGTTTCAAATTTGGTGTGGCTGAAGCTCTACCTAAATCCTATCATGGGACAAAGTTTGATCTCTTTAACTTTAAAAATGATGATTTTAAAAATAATAATTTTAAAACCTCAATTTTAAAAAAATTCCTAAAAAATCAATGGATGAACAGATCTGTTTCAAATTTGGTGTGGCTAAAGCTCTACCTTAATCCTTTCATGGTGCAAAGTTTCATCTCTTTACCTTTAAAAATTATGATTTAAAAAAATAATTTTAAAACCTCAATTTTAAAAAAAATCCTAAAAAAAATCAACGGATGAATGGATCTCTTTCAAATTTGGTATGACTAAAGCCCTTCTTAAGAGCTACCATTGTGCCAAGTTTCATGTCTTTATCTTAAAAAATGACGGAGTCATAAGCATTTTTGTTAATTCCCATTAGAGCTGCTCTCTGAAAAAATCTGGATTTCCCCTCTCCCTCCCGGATTTGCCATCCGGGCAAACCCAGTCATATGGTCACCCTAATTAAAAAGTCTTCTTCCTTTAGCCTTTTGGTCTGCCATCTTTCCCCACTCACATGCAACTGGATCCTGGTTGTGAATGCTTGAGGAACTCTTCAGGCAAGAAGAAGAAGAAGAAGAAGAAGAAGAAGAAGAAGAAGAAGAAGAAGAAGAAGAAGAAGAAGAAGAAGAAGAAGAAGAAGAAGAAGAAGAAGAAGAAGAAGAAGAAGAAGAAGAAGAAGAAGAAGAAGAAGAAGAAGAAGAAGAAGAAGAAGAAGAAGAAGAAGAAGAAGAAGAAGAAGAAGAAGAAGAAGAAGAAGAAGAAGAAGAAGAAGAAGAAGAAGAAGAAGACACCCAAATGGTGTGCTAAGGACTGAGCCTGCTCAGTGCCCTCCAGGAGTCGCAGAATGTTGAAAGCAATTAAGGATCAGTCAAGAAAAAGCAGGGGGTCAGAAAGAATTGGCCTTTTCAAGCCTCTAACAGCTTACCTCAGGCCTAGAAAAGCTTGCTGAGCCCTGAGTACATTTTGCAATTTGATATCGTGTCATGGACACCAGCAAAAAATGGATGCCATGAGAGATGTGGCAAAATTTAGCCAGCCCAAAAGACTGTGTATAAAGTAAAGGTTGGGTCTGTGCACCAATGTACTAAACAACATTTTTGAACCAACGCTTTTCAGCACCAACAAAAAAAAAACAATTTCACAGCAAGCTTATCTGCTGGTAAGAAAATACTTTATTTTCTATATATATATATATATATATATATATATATATATATATATATAAGTGGAAGGGATGGTGAACATCAAGAAAAGTGCCCAGTGGTGCATTTCACTGACTACTCCTGACATACATTATTCTGTGGAGTATAGGATAGTTGGGGGCAGGGAGTCCTGGGATAAACACCTTCCATCCAGGAGCGGATCTACACAGGCATATGAAACATCGTTTTTTGAGTCATTAAACATATTATTTTATTACGATTTTATACATCCCTGGGCACATGTATTTATTAATATGTTTCTTACTGTTGTGTTGTTCGTAGGTATCCGCTGATCTGGGCCACACAATGTATTTTTATCTTTGTTTTCTCAAGTCCCCGTCTGCTTATTGTTCCTCCCACTTCCTCTTTTCCCTCCTCTGAGAGAAACAGTGAAGGGTGGTGGTGGTGGAAAGATTTCCCCTCTTTCCACACCTGGGAGCTTTTCCTAAGCAGGAGCCAGGGAGGAAGAGGGGGAGCCTCCAGGCAGGGTGAGGGGATTTACTTTACTCAAAAGGAAATCCCATTGATTTCAATGGCTAACGTGATCTGCTGCCCCTTGGTCTGCGCTTGGAGGGGAGAGAAACGGAGAGGGGGGGCTGGAAAGATTTCCTCTCTTTCTGTGCCCTTTTCCTAAGCACAGACCAAGGGGCAGCAGGTCATGTTAGCAGTTGAAATCGATGGGATTTACTTTTGAGTAAAGTAAATCCCGTCACCCTGCCTGGAGTCTCCCTCCCTGCTTGCTTGCATCTTCAAGTTCATGAACTACAGGTGTGCTGGTTCCCTTACTCAAAAGTAAATCCCATTGATTTCAACTGCTAACATCACATGCTGGCTTACCTTTGAGGAAAGCCCATTGAACAGAGAGAGTCTTACTTCTGAGTAAACACATATAGAACAATGCCCAGACACATGCAGTTCATGGAAGGGGGGAGGGAGGTTGTGGCTGCAAAGAGGAACACGAGGCAAGAAAGAGGAAAAATGGCTGCTACTTTGGGCATGGAAACACAAGAAACACGCCCAGAGGAAGGTGATTGGCTAAGGAAAAGCATATGAAAAAGAGAAGGAAGGTTTCTTATGATTCAATTGGCCACATAAGAGAAAATACAATGGCTTAAACGGATAAGATCAGAAAATAGAATGATAGAAAGGGTAAGCGATACAACGTTACAAGGCAAGCGTCATGTAGCGAGATAAGACTCAATACACAATAAAAAACGTTTATAAGCGGTATATCCAGCTTAGTGTAGATCTCCCCCAGGATACTTTCAGCTGTTAGGGGCTCTGCCCTCTTTACAGCTAAAACCATGTTTGGGGGAGTCATTAAATTAAAGGAGGTGCTTTCCTTCTATCACAATTAATTGCCCAATCCCAAGCTGAAAGAGCGCATTAGGAACAGTTACACATACACCATTGTCTCTGTGTGAGCCCAATTCATTGCCCAACCACCAACGAGCAAACACAAAGTTCAATATTAGAAGGAATAAATTCAGGGAATAGTATGGGTGGGGGTAAACAATTAGAAAATCTTATTTATGTGTGCAGATAGAAAACTGCTAGCAAAATGCAGAGATATCAGGGTTCGTTCCCCTTCATAGGCATACATTTTAGATAGCAATGATCATGAAACACACAGATAAAAGGGCAGAAATTCCTCTCATCTACAAGAAATTCTCAGAATGGTTATAAGGATGGAAGCCTGTTTAAGGAACAAGGAGACGGAGGATCATTTGAGCATATGGGCTTTTTAAAATAATGATAATGCTAACAAAACAGACTCTATGTTTGCAAAATTGTACATTCAGATGGCAAACCAGAGTTGATGAATCTCAAAGCAAATTATCTTGATTCATTTACCGCTATTGAAATTTCGTTGCTGAGAATTTTTTAATAAACTTCCATACGCACCCCAGGCTTAGCATTTCAAAACCTTTATTCAATTCAATAAATGGAGACATCGTGAAGGGGTGCAAAATTGCCTCAATTAGCTTGCATCATACTAGAAAGAAGAGAAATAGCTGCAGGACCTGGCTCCACATTTTCTTTTTCTTACAAACTACCTCCAGTTGATGGGCACCTGTCATTCCCAATTCACTTGAACAAAGCACTGAGCTTACTAAAATCACTCTCGTTATTCAAAAAACTGAACGTGCAGACAGACATACTAGACACAAAGATAGACCCAGAGAGGGGGCAACAGATGGTTTATGGTAGAGCTGGGCCAGCATTTGTTGGAAAAGCATGTTGTAAGGGATTTCTTTTTAGCTCCCCCTTCAAATGGTTGGGGAATTTCTGGTCTTTCTGGAGAAAATTCAGTGAAATCTCTCCCCACTTCCCCTCTGCCGCCCATGTCTCTGCCCATGTATAGAGTGGAGAATTTCAGGCTCAACCATAGATCTAGTTTTAAGAAAGGAAAGGAACCTCGTGTGCAAGCACTGAGTCATTACTGACTCTTGGAGAGACGCCAGCTTTCTCCCACGTTTTCTTGGCAGGCCTTATAGCGGGGTGGTTTGCCGGTGCCTTCCCTGACCATTACTACCTTTCCCCCAGCTAACTGGGTACTCATTTTACCGACCTCGGGAGGATGGAAGGCTGAGTCGACCCAAGCCGGCTGCCTGAAACCAGCTTCTGCTGGGATCGAACTCAGGCCGTGCGGAGAGTTTCAGCTGCCTCGCTCTGCGCCACACAAGGCTCTAGATCTAGTTTTAATAACTGTTTAATATTGTTTAAGGCCATGATTGGCATGAGGGGGGAGGCAAAGTGCACTTTCTCGGGCCTCTGGAAAGTGTGCAATTCCCCCAGACATGCTAATGGTATGCTAGGGGAATTGTGCACTTTCCAGAGGTCCCAGAAAGTGCACATCGCCAAGCGCTCGGCTGGGCCAGCTCCCAGAACAGGGCTGGCCAAGCAACACTTAGCAAACTCTCAACCCAGGCACCCTGTGAGTTCTTCATTCACTAAGAGCACCATACCATGTACATATGGCGTGTGCCTATCTTTTAGTTAATAATAGTCTATCACAAACCCAAGGGGTTCAACCAATACACTTTACTGCTCTAAGAACGGGCTTGCCTGGGAACATTTTTCATTGTCATTTATATGCAGTTCTATTAAATAAAGGAAATTTAATGGCCTGCTGACCATTTTACTCTTTTGTGTGGTGTCAAAAGAGATGTATTACTGTAATTAAGCTGCACTGGCTACATTGCAGACGGACCTGTTTTTCTGAGCTGATCTCAGACTAAGGGAAGAGATATCAAGACACAAAGGACAAATACTGGATTAATACTTCTTGTCAAATTAGGGTAATGGTAGGTTGGGTCCCATCTTACCTGTATCAGTCTTTCAAATAAGCTCATTTATATTAGAAATTTAGCAGATGTTTCTACTCTATCAGTTACAAGACAATGTTCAAGTGATGTTAAAGCGTTCTTACCAATATATGACAAAAGGGGAGCATTTGCATGTTACATGTTGAACTGTTGCCTATTGAACTGTTGTCAAAACACAAAATGTGTATTCAGAAATAAGTATAACCAAGTTCTATGGGACTTCTCCCTAAGTTGTTATTGCTGCTATTATTTACATTTCTATACTGCCCCATAGCTGAAGCTCTCTGGGCAGTTTACAAAAGATCAAAACATTAAAAACGATATAAAAAATTTAAAAACATGAAAACGTGAATCAGACAGTATACACAAAGACAACTTTGAGCTGTCAGCCAAACCTAAAACATATCTGGGATTGATTAAAAACTCTCAACACGTTAGTGTGCATGGAGTTGCATGGGATTGTTACCATGTTGCTCTGTAATTTTTTAGCTATGCCCCACATATCTTTCCACTAGAATCACCACAATGTTCCAGAAGGCTGGTTAAGCAGTGGTTTAGGATCAGCCAGGGTTAAAGACTAGGGCTGTGCATGGACCCCCCGATCCGCTTCGGAGCCTGATCCGGACCTTCCAAATTGGGCCCGATCCACCTCAGATCAATCCGGACCTCCCCCAATCTGCCTCGGACCCGCATCCGAGGTGAGATTTGGAAGTCCGAATTTTTCCCCATAGACTTGCATTGGAAAAGAAAAATGCCTATTACTTTTTTTATTTTTCAAGATACACACATGTAACACGGCAACATGATAGGGTCTGAATAGATCCTTAGTCATTCCAATTCTGAAGCAAATCGGATCATCCCTTGATTTTTAGGAGATTTTTAAAGTTTCCCCCATTTACAAAACTATTTATCTCTGTCATTTTTCAAGATACATACATGTAACTGGGCACCATGATATCTTCCATGTAGGACCTTATGCATGCCAACTTTGACACAAATTGGCTCATCCCCTGATATTTAGGGAATTTTTAAAGTCCCCCCTCTATTTACAAAACTGCATTCATCTCAGGGTGGATAAAAATCAAAAATGGAATGACTAAGGATCTATTTAGGAGCTATCATGGTGCCCATTTTCATGTGTATATGTGCTTGAGGAAGAGTCTGAATCAATCCGAATCAGTCCAAAGGTATTCAGACCTCCCTGAACCTCTTCGGATCATTTCAGACCTCCCCTGACTCGCTTTGGATTCGGAATTTGGAGATTTGAATCACCCCGATCCACTTCGGATTCAGAATTTGGATCCGATGCAGTGCAAAGCCCTATTAAAGACCTTTAACTTTATAATTTGTAACCTAAATAACCAGGAGTTACACCATGTTGTGCCAAGAATGGGAGTGTCAGAAATTGCAGCAATCTCTCTGATTGCTGAGACACTATCCTAATCAAGCCACCCAAGGTAGATTTTTATTTGGCAATCTGGAGCCCTGATAGAGGAGTGAATGCTCCATTCATGGTGCACCACCACCATTAAGCACATTAGAAGTCATTTATATCCAGTAAGGATAGAAACATGGCAACCTAGAACTGCTATCCCATTTTGCTTATGCAGTTCTCCATTCACTAATGGCTGAAGAATTCAGTAACATCTCCAGCCAGGTTGAGATGGGATTTGATCAGGCTCCACTCAGCCTTCAGCCTGCTCCCCTTCTCTTGTTCCCTCCTGCCCTCATCTTCCTTTAACACAACTGCATTTATTATTTTGCTATCAGTTCAGTCAGGGCTCCTAGGGAATGCACAGCCTCACACTTCTCCCTAAAGCTTTGGAGCACAACGCTTCAGATCAGCCTTCCACCACCTGCTGCCCTCCAGGGGTCCATCTTCACAGAAACACATTGAGGATTAGTTTCAGCTTTTCTCAGCTTTTTCTTGAAATTGGCTTTGGTCCATCAGTGGTACACTAAGCTGAAAATAGCAGACGATACCCCTCCCAAACCAACACTGCACTCTAATCCACCTCACTTTAGGGTGAGGTGGGCGGAGTCCCACCAGTCAAAATGGATGTCATCAACCCCACCCCCTCTGTTCAGGGTAAGGAAATGTAAGGGATATCAAAAAGGGAGCTGAACCTTTTGTCTAGAAGTTTCCCTACATCCCACCAACAAGTGTGCTTTCTAGTCTTTATCCACATAAATGACAGTCCTGTGTCCCTACTGCATGATGGAATCACACCGCAATATCATACATAGGGAGCCACGGTATAACTCCAAAGCACTAAAGCAGTAAGTGCTAAAGCAGTGAAGCGCTACAGCGATTTAGCGATTTAATGGTTTTATGATTTTGAAGGTTGAGCGATTTAGAGGGTTAGAGAATTAGAAATTCTAGAAAATTAGCCAGCTAAACACAGATGGTTTTCTTTGGAGGGGTGGAGAAGGAAAGAAGAATAAAATACAGTAAGTGGCAAAGTGCAGAAACCTGGCCTCTGTGCAGGCTACCATGAAGTAGCAGAAAAGCACAACAATGGGGGGAAACAGGGGGGACCCCTTGACTGAAGTCACAGGCAGGTGGAAGACGCATGCCTGGGTATGTCCATCTACAGGAATGATGTACACAGCAGCTGAGCCACATCGGAGCTGCATTAAGGAAAAAGGATAGTCTAATAGTACTCAGTCAAAAATGTGCCTTTTCCTAAGGGAATCTGTGGAGTTGCTGCAGATTGGCCCTAAATCATCTGTGAAGATTGGCCCCAGATGTTTTGGACTACAACCCCCAGGATTCCTGACCATTGCCCATTCTGGCTGGGACAGACAGGAGATGACATCTACAGCTTCTGGAGGGCACCAGGTTGGAGATGGGTACTTCAGAATATGCAAAGGTAAAAGAGACATGTGAGGGCCTCACTCACCCCAGTACCTTGTCACAGAAGGAAAACCTCTGGACTTGATACTGAGACCTACAGAATTCCAACTCTCCTCTTTGTACTTCTCCTCCTCTGAAATAGGCTAATATCCATACTTTACTCTTTTTCTCATTTTCCAGTTTTTCCCTATCATCCCTCTATGCACCCTTCTATTTTCCCCTCCACTCTGACACTGTCCACTTGCACCTAGTTCAGGTGTGCAAAGTGGGTCTTCTCTGCCTCAAAATTTGATCTGGAGCTCTGTAGAGGTGATCCTCTGCTTCGATTTCGGACCCCCTCCCCCTCTCTCTGCCTCGTCGAATTATGCTCGAAGAACTGTTCAGTATTCGGGTAACTGGTATTAACTGAAATGCTTACAGATCCCTCATTTTTAAAGATAAAGAGATAAAACTTAGCAGAGTAATAGCTCTTAAGGTGGGCTTTAGGTCCACCACGTCTGAATCAGTTCACTTCATGCTTTGATTTTTTTTTTTTTTTAGGAATTTTAAAATGGAAATTAACAAAAATGCTTACATCTGCGTAATTTTTATAGATAAAGAGATAAAAAATGGTGATAGCTCTTAAGGGGGGCTTTAGCTATGCCAAGTTTGAATCAGATCCATTCATGCTTTGATATATATATATATATATATATATATATATATATATATATATATATTAAAAAAAAAATCCTCACTCCAACTTTCTCCAACCTGGTGCCCTCCAGATCTATTGGATGGAGCCCCCCACCCCGCCACTGAAATAAAGAGCTTGCCTGTGCCTTACTCAAGTGTAGAAGCTTTCTCACTCACCATGCCAGGCAGCCAGCCCAGCAGCACTTTCACACTGTGGAAATGTAGATGATTGACTTCTTTGAATCTGAGCAAAAACATACTTCCTCTCTCCCTCCCTCCCCCCCCCACCCCCGCAGCCAGAATCGGCAGCCAGTTCGTGTTTCCCAGTCCCCTGAACACTGCGATTGGAGGAGAACATGGTCAGGGACAGTGCTGTGATTATTCCTATTGGTTAGCCACAGAAGTCAATATCAAAGCAACCCGTCACCCCACTCAGCATCTTCCAAATATGGAGATATTCAGTTTAGACATACATACATACATACATACATACGTACACACACACACACACACACACACACACACACACACACACACACACCAGGTTAATTCCAGAGACTTTAGAAGCTCCAAATGGGCACATCTCCACTCTGATATTAATTGATGGGTTTGGAAATGGCCAATCTCTGCTCTGGAAGATCGAATGCCCTGCGGATGTTCGCACTTACCAGATAATTCTGGGGCGAAGTGCACACCCCTAACACCCAAGCCTCCAATACCACCCACCAAATCCCTGAACTCCTTTATTTGGCAATGGTAAATTCCTTGCCGCCACCATTCCCTTTCTCTGTCTACTTCTTTTGGTCCAAGGTTAATTGGGTTTTGTATCAAAGTCATATTTCCTTTTCAATAAAGCTTATATTCTTTGATTCAAAGTCTGTGTTTGAAAGCTAATATCCTCTGACATAAGTTTAAAGCATCCCCCTGATGTACCTCACCTCTAGGACCAAGGGCAGTTCTCAGATGTATACCCATGTACACCTCTGTGATGGGGTACACATCTGACTAGGGACATACGGTAAGAAGCCATCCCCCTTCAAAGTCTTGCTGCAATATAAGCAGCTGCAATAAATGGTACCACACTGAAAAGGCCAAATATGTGAGTCTTTTGCACTTGATTGTCACCAAGGTGGAGAAGAAAAACCCATGCTATGAACTTTACCACTCTCATATTGAAACCTCTTTGCCTACCCCCAGGCCACCTGACTAAAGACTTCAACGGTGCCTCTGTTGTTGTTGTTGTTGTTTCATATAAGCTAAGCAATTTTGACATCCATTTAAAGAAATACATTTTGTAGTTCCACTGAGGACTCTGACATGAGACAATATTCTGAATACAAAACTTGAAAACATTTAAAAGGATGTCAAATACGAGTTGCACTTTGGAAAGATTGGAAGTGGATTTTAACAGGCATTTGGAAAAGGCTCCTTAAGTCAGAGAACTTGTCTGGTGTTGAACATACTTTTCCAGACTTCACAAAAATTCTTCTAGAAATAAATGTATTTTTCCCCACCCCTCACTCCCCAAAATAGTCTCCCTTTTCTCAATTGCTCCTTTTGCAGATGAACAAAACTATCACTCTGGCTAATGATTTGTTGAAATACATCCTTGAGGTAATAAATGTCATCCACCCTGAAAAGTAATCTTACCTGGAGATAACTGAATCCCTTTTCCATTTATCAAATGGCAGAGAGAGGGGGGGGGCAGAGAGAGAGAGAGAGAGAGAGAGATGTCCAGCTTACTGTTTAAATTTGCCCACAGAAATTGAGTCCTTATTTCTGAAATACAATCTTCTATTGCATTTCCTTTTCGCTAAAGGAACATACTCTTGCACTTTAAACAAAAGTACCATCTGCATGTGAAGAGCTTGTAAAGATTGGATATACCGATTAAGAGCTGCTCACCTGGGAAAATCATTAGTTTTTCCTGACTTGGAAGGATTATAAAGGTTTCCAGGCTCAGCATGCATTTTATAAATGGAGGGATTAGATAGATAGATGATAGGATAGATAGATAGATAGATAGATAGATAGATAGATAGATAGATAGATAGATAGATAGATAGATAGATAGATCCATTCATTCAGGTGAGCCCTCACCTGAAATCTGAAATGGTATATTCCAGACTGAGAGAAATGAGACTCTTTTTGGGAATTCCTTAAGAATGATGCTCTGAAACATAAGGGCGTCACAGCTCTCTGCTTTCCCTCTATCAACCTTCCCCCTTGTCTCAGCTCTTTCATGATAGGTGTGAATATTTGCAGCAAATATTTACACATACAGAGATCTGCATTTATGTGCTCACAGAAGCTACATTTGGTGCCTCTAATTACCACGTGTTTAATGGTGAAACCATTCATTTGGTGGACAAAAATAACTTGTCTGGTGTGTGATTTTTGTTTTGCTTGCATGGTGGCTTCAGGAAAAGAGCAACCAACCAGGGAATATGACGGATGGCAGGGGACTTCATTAACAAGACACACAGTTCCAAAAACCATATTCATGCAGATCTAGTTATTGAATGAATAGTCAATGAAAATACTCTGAAATATGTTTACCCTCAAACTTCTACAACCCTCCAGATGAACACTTTTGAATAATAAATTTGCAAAAACAGAACAACAGTTTCTGGCCAATTTGCTAACGGGGTGGGTTTTGTCTTATATAGAAATCCTCATGGGTTCTTGTTTGCTCAGGTAGGTCAATATTCTTGCTACTATTGTTTATAGAAGGAACCCTGACCAGCTCCACTCTTTACCAGGTGGAGATTGGTGGTTCCTATTTCAGTAGGGTGGTAAATCCACTCTGAGTTTCAGTTAGAAACATTTTGGGGATAGGGTTCAGTACTTTGGATGAAACTTGGCAGCATGATAGCTCTTAAGCAGGACTTTAGGCATGCCAAGTTTGAAGCACATCCCTTAATCCCATATTTTTTCCATATATATATATATATATATATATATATATATATATATATATATACACACACACACACACACACACACACACACCTCAAACACACACACCCATACACACCTGATTCTGCATTAATTCACCCCTGCACATTTATAGAGGGAGGTTTTATCCTTTACGTCACTGCTGCATAGCTATCATGCTGCCAAGTTTCATCTCTTTATCTTTAAAAATGGTAAAGATGTAAGCATTTTGTTAATGGCCATAGGCTAATGGAACAGCTGACTGTCAAACTTTTGACAGCTGAGCTGTCAAACATTTTAAAAAATCCTAAAGACTCAAGGGATGAAGGGATCTGTTTCAACCTTGGCATGTCTAAAGCCCCCCTTAAGTGCTATCATCATGCCAATTTCATCTCTCTATCTTTAAAAATGATAAAGATGCATTTATTTATTTATTTCATTTCATTTCTATACCGCCCAATAGCCGAAGCTCTCTGGGTGGTTCACAAAAATTAAAACCATGAAGAGCATAATAAAACAACCAACAATTTAAAAACACAAATACAAAATACAATATAAAAAGCACGGCCAGGATAAAACCACACAGCAAAAATTGATATAGGTTAAAATATGAAATTAAAACAGCAGAGTTTAAATTTAAGTTAAATTAGGTGTTAAAATACTGAGAAAATAAAAAGGTCTTCAGCTGGCGACGAACGGAAAACAATGTAGGCACCAAGCGAACCTCTCTGGGGAGCTCATTCCACAGCCGGGGTGCCACAGCAGAGAAACCCTCCTCCTAGAAGCCACCTGCCTCACTTCCTTTGGCAGGGGCTCATGGAGAAGGACCCCTGTGGATGATCTTAAGGTCTGGGCAGGCACATATGGGAAGAGGTGTTCCTTCAAATAACCTGGCCCCAAGCCATTTAGGGCTTTGAATGTTAATACCAGCACTGTGAATCGGGCCCGGACCTGGAATGGCAGCCAGTGAAGTTGTAGAAGGACTGGCGTAATATGATCTCGTTGGCCAGTCCCTGTTAGTAGGCGGGCTGCCCTGTTTTGTACCAGCTGAAACTTCCGGACCGTTTTCAAAGGCAGCCCCATGTATAACGCATTGCAGTAATCCAAGCGAGAGGTTATCAGAGCATGGATAACTAGCTAGGCTATCTCTGTCCAGATAAGGGCGCAGCTGGTATATCAGCCTAAGCTGATAAAAGGTGCTCTTTGCCACTGAGTTCACCTGTGCCTCCAGTGACAGTTCTGGATCCAAGAGCACCCCCAAACTACAGACCCGATCATATAGGGAGAATGCAACCCCATCCAGGACAGGGCAAATATCACTTCGCCAGACAGATGAACCACCCGCTAACAGTACCTCCGTCTTGTCTGGATTGAGTCTCAGTTTATTAGCCCTCATCCAGTCCATTACCGTGCCCAGGCACTGGTTCAGAACAGCCACTGCCTCACCTGGGTTTGATGAAAAGGAGAGGTAGAGCTGGGTATCATCCGCATATTGATGACACCTCAGTCCACATCTCCGGATAACCTTCCCCAGCGGCTTCATGTATATGTTAAACAGCATAGGGGATAAGATAGAGCCCTGTGGAACCCCATGGCTTAGGAGCCACAGCACAGAGCAATAATCCCCCAGCACCACCTTCTGGAATCGGCCATCCAAGTAGGAGCGGAACCACTGCAACGCAGTACCTCCCACTCCCAGCTCAGACAACCTATCCAGAAGGATACCACGGTCGATGGTATCGAAGGCCGCTGAGAGGTCCAGGAGAATCAACAGGGTTGCACTCCCTCTGTCTCTCTCCTGGCAGAGGTCATCCCACAGGGCGACCAAGGCAGTTTCTGTTCCAAAACCAGGCCTGAAACCCGATTGAAATGGATCTAGAAATGGATCTAAACAAATGTATGTACTTTTGTTCATTCCCATTTACAATAATAGCATGGTTCTCCGAAAACTGAGCAGTTTTCTGAAGAGTAATCCAGTGGTGGGCAGAGATGGACCCCCTCCAAAAAGTGGAGCAGAGAACGCACTCAGTGGAGCTTCACTCTGAATTTCAGAGCAGAAAAGACATGCTCTGCACACCCCTAGCAGTTAGGTATGTTCCACTGGTTTTATTGAATATCGCTTTGGGACAAATAGAAACACAGACTTAGGCCTACACGGATTTTTCATGGTTCTCAAACTGGGTCTGGCCAACAGAAAAGACTCTGCCATAACTAAAACCTAGACTAGAATTATTCAAGACCTTGGCATGTTTGAAAACAAGTGGAAAAGAGGTCATCAAAACTCTTGGAGGTATATGCCATTCTAAACACTGCACGTACATTTTAGCCTATGGAGTTTCGCGTCTTTTCCTTGGATTTCTCTGATTTGTTTTGTGCTTTCTACCAGGGACCCATTCTTTGCAGGTGCTAAGACTGCTTTGTCGGGCAATTTATCAAAGTGGCTCATTTGTCTACGGTGCACATAGTCTGTGTTTCATGCCTCTAGCCTGCAGGTTATTCAATGTGCCACTTTTGGTAAAACAACATGGAGGATCTCCTGAAATACAATGGCGATCTGTAAATGTCATGTATAATCTTGGGCAGATCCAACAACCTGAAACAACGTTAAGCCTGCTGCCTGGCAAATGACAGGTATATGATTTGATGCTGGAAGGAGGACTGTTGCTTGGATTTCCTCAGTTCATAGCCTTTTGCTCAATTCCCAGTTGGTTGAAAAGTAAAGAGTTCTGCCACACTTAACTGTTCTCTTTCCAGAAAGGTAGCACTGTCACAGCTGGGAAGAAATTCTTCCAAAATAAACGTGCCAGCATCCATGTGGCTCAACTGCCTCTTGAAGCTGATGACCTTTTGGGGTGCAGACACTCAGGCCCGGGTGTAAATCTGGCCCGCTGGGGTCCCAATCCAGCCTTCTGAAATCCCCTAGAAGGCCACACAGCCTTCTCTGCCCCCCTTACCCCATACCACTACTCATTTGGTGGTTTCTTGCCTTTTCTGGAGTCTTCTCCCCATTCTAAAACACTGAAATGCCCCTCTTAAGGCTGTGTTACTGGGCAGTAAGAGCTTCAAGCTAAAATAGGCTGGTACTTTTGGCCCTGCCCCCTTTTGCCTTTTGCCCCACCCTTCTGCATTTGGCCCCATCCACGATTGGATTGTGGCCCCCGAAAGCTTCTCCAAAATGGAATTTGGCCTTCTGCATCCCTGATCTAAACCCTTTACAGATGGTTGCTTGTTGACCACAAGCATGTTCCATCCCCATTGGACAGCTACCCTACTGTGACCTACTGTGACGCCACAAGGGGCAGGGTGAATCTGCCCTGGTCAGCAGCTGCACGACATGGAAGCGGCCTTCTAAATTTGCTCCCACATTGTGCATGTTAAATCAAAACCTAGAATTGGAGACGTAGCCTTGGAATGAGATTTAATTCTACGCTCAAACAAATCAAATTAATTAAATGCTCACTAATAAATAAGATCAAAATGGAACTTAAAAGATAAGAACAATTAATTCTTTGCCTATGGGGGAGAATGCTCATAAACAAAACTGAATTTGTCACATGATAGTCTTCAAAGACGGGCAGAATAAATTTCCTCCTTATGCTGAACAATTTCCTTGTCTTTTTCCTTCATGGATAATGGATGTCACTTCTTTCAGAACACCATCGTTCCCCCAGCTTTGCCCATTTCCAAATTTCTGCTCTGACAGTCATAATACTGCATCACTTTGATCAGTGACGAAACGCTGATAAGATAGGGCTAAAATGCTGAGTGACAACCAGCTGTCAAAAATGGCTAGGAAAGCACAATAAATGTGATTTTAGGGAACTGTTAGTTGTGGGAGAAGTCTTAATTGATAAAGATAGCTAACAGAGCAATCCTATATTCACAGGCCATAGCTAGACCTAAGGTTTATCCCTGGATCATCCAGGGGTCAGACCTGTTCATCTAGGTGGCACACAGGGATCCAGTGCTCAGGCAGGGGCGAACCCTGGATGATAAACCTTAGGTCTAGCTGTGGCCACAGTATGCAGGACCAGAGATATGCACCCGCTACATTGGCAAAATGGCTGCCATACCCAATGTGTGCTTAATCCAGGAGGGATAAGAAACATTGGGAAACACACAAGCACAAAATACCAAAATCTTGGGGGAATGGTAGACATGCCACAGCATCTCTAGACGAGGGCTGTCCATCATAGGGAAATCCAGCCTTTTTGGCGTGTGATGGAGCCCTGTGATGGACCCAGCTTGGCTTGGGTTAGCAAACCAAGCTAAACAAAACTTCCCAAGAACTTTGTCGGACGGGGGCCAATGGTCAAAATCACAGGCTGATTTGCCCAAAATGGTGGCCGTAAATAGTATAATTTTCATAAATCAAATCATTTATGGACACCATTTTGCACAAATTGTGCTGTTTATGACTGTCATTTTGCATAAATCACAATTTGCACACCCCACCAAAAACTGTGAATTGGCCCAACTCATCATAAGCCAAATCAGGCCAATTTATGGATGTTCAAGCCAGAGTTTGGGGGGGAGGGGAAGCTGGTGAAAATGTACCAAGCTCCACCCACCAACCAGATTCCTCCAACATCCCTACTCTAGACACACCTAGCGCTCCAATTAGGTACTGTGCTGCCAGCAATGTCCACACACAAAGCGGACATGGAGGGAGCAAATCCATGCAGGCTGAGCAGGAGATGTGTTCATCACATTGCCATGGCGCCAATAGGCAAGAAAAACAGAGCACAGGGCAGCAGTCAAAGGTCCCTCCCCCAAAGGAGCCCTCCCTGGTGCGCTCTCTGCTAAAGCAGCAACACACACAGGAGATTGTGGGTTTGAATCCTCCCATAAGCAAAACATTTGACCTCCCCGCACCCCCAATGGAAACAAGACATAAAACTGGGCGGCAACCAGCTAGGGAACTCTACGATGCAATCTTGAAAGTAGCCACAAAAATACTCAGGAGGTTGCTGGTTCAAATCCATAAAGCATTCTGTTCATTCAGTGGACAACCAGATGCCCATGCAAAGCCTTCAGACAGGACAAGAGCACTCTCCCATTGATGTTCCCAGCAACTGGCACACAGAGGCATACGGTTCCTGATAATGGAGGTAACATGTATCCATTATGCCGAGTAACCATATGGGCACTAAAGTGTACCTCCTTCACAAGGATAGGAGGAGCACAAATGCTGAAATTGGCTCCGCTCCATCATTGTTACATGGTCAAGCAGCAGTCCCTAAAACCCAGCTTTTCAGTGCCAGAAAAGACATACTTTGGGGTGGGGGAAAGAGAGAGTAGAACCAACATCATCTGGAGAGAGGCTTGTTACCTGTCCCTCCCCAGGTTCCCCCTGCCTAGGGTGACCATATGAAAAGGAGGACAGGGCTCCTGTATCTTTAACAGTTGTATTGAAAAGGGAATTTCTGTAGGTGTCATTTGTATATATGGAGAACCTGGTGAAATCCCCTCTTCATCACCACAGTTAAAGCTGCAGGTGCCCTGCCCTCTTTTAAATCTGGTCACTCTAGTATAGCTCCTGCAGCTTTAACTGTGGTGATGAAGAGGGGATTTCACCAGGTTCCCCATATCTACAAATGACACCTGCTGAATTTCCCTTTTCAATAAACTGTTAAAGGTACAGGAGCCCTGTCCTCCTTTTCATATGGTCACCCTACCCCTGCCACTACAGTTTAATGAATGGGAATGGGGAGTAACTAACCCACAATAGTAGCACCCCACTGGCACAAACAACCCCTGCTCCAAGAAGTATTGCACCAGCCCTAACACTACACCAGAGAAACCAATTAACGCAGCTCCCAACATCATAAAAGAGAATTAACGCAGTCCCTTTGCAACTCTGCAGCTGCACAGCTCCGGAGCTCACACCGCATCACAGAATCAAATTAACACAGTCCCTTTGCAACTCCGGAGCTGTGCAGCTCCAGAGCTAACGACACATCAGAGAACCGAATTAACAAAGTTCCAGAGTTAATTAATGCAGGGAGTGCATAGATGTCTCTAAATGGGAACACTACATGAGTGAATGGAGGCAGGGCCAGCCCATGTCGGCATGCCCAGGTTTTAATAATAATAATAATAATAATAATTATTATTATTATTATTATTATTATTATTATTATTATTATTATTTATTTGTTTCCCGCCTCTCTCGCTGGATCGAGGCGGGGTACAACACAAAAACACCATAAAATACATACAATGCAGAGGAACGGACTGCAGATCAAGCACCTGGGAGCCACTTTAACTAAAAATAATGGAATAAAAGGACTCTCCAAACCTGTGTCTTTCCCAGAAAGAAAAGGCTGGTTGGGAGCCTGCTGGCCAAGATGTGTGTGCTGCAAAGGACCTCATAGCACAGCCAAGCCACATGAAAAACCCATTGAAGACACCCTGTGCTTTATCACACAGCTGTGCTCTATCACTTTTATCAACAGGATATAGACTAGGGGTGTGCATGGACCCCCCAATCCTCTTCGTGGCCCAATCCGGAAAATCCAGATCGGGCCCGATCCTCTTCATGCCGCTCTGCCTGTCTCCCGCTCCGCTCTGCGGAGCGAGATCTGGCTTCACCGTCGTCACTATATGGACAGCGGCGGTGCATGATAAGCCACCCACCCACCCCACCTCGTTACCTTCCTCCATCGCGGGCTTCAATTGAGGCCCCAGTTGAAGCCGGAAGAGGCCTCGGCCTTCACTTCCGGCTTCAACCGGGGCCTCAATTGAAGCCCGCAACGGAGAAAGGTAAGTGTCCCTCCTCCTTGCTCCCTTACCTGGTGCTGCCACCGCTGCATGGATGGCACCGCCGCCGGCGCCAGATGAGTCCCCCTCCCCCCCCACTTACCTGCAGGCGAAGCTCCGGATTGAGGCGATCCTCTTCGCCTCGATCCGCAGCCCCCGACTCTCTTCACCTCCTCCTTTTTTGGAGGCGAATTAGGCCGCCTCGCTCCTGCTTCTCTGAACCGAAGAGAAGCGGAGCACATCCCTAATATAGACGACTGAATACAGATTGAGATTTAGTGAGATTCTACACTAGTGGTTTTCTAACATTATGAATTGGTTACTGTGACGCACAGGGTCACATGACCCTGTGTATCTAATGCTGTAAATGAGTTGTACTTACCGGTTTTATTTCATTGTCCCCTTCGTTGTTATGCAGAAGTAGCGCTTATATTGATGGTATGTGCCCCGTTCTATCATCATTAGTTGTTCTCCGGAAATTTCAGTGAGTTGAACAGCCAATAGCTTCCCTGTGGGCATTTCAACTTCCGTTCCCTGCCTTTAGCAACTGCTCTAGCAGCGCAGATAAGATAGGAAAGGCGGGGAGGCGAAGGAAAGAGAACAGGAAGTAGGCAGAGCAAACAGCACAGCTAAGCTAATCCCAGAGCAGAGGCAGAAAAGCTACAGCGATAGAAGAAAAAGTGTGCCCTGCTGTAACGAATAAATAACGACAAAGCTGAAGGTAAGTAACACTACATTCCCTAAGTGTGCCCCGTGACGTTCAAAAGTGAAACAGATAACAACACTGCAAATGGACATGAACATTATTTTATTATTATTATTATTGCATTTATATCCCGCCTTTTTTCTTCCAAGGAACCCAAGGCGGCATACATAATCCTCCTCCTCCCCTCCATTTTATCCTCACAACAACAACCCGGTGAGGCTGAGAGTGTGTGACTGGCCCAAAGTCACCCAGTGGGTTTCCATGGCTGAGTGGGGACTAGAACCCGGATCTCCCGACTCCCAGTCCAACACTTTAGCCACTACACCACACTGGCTTATAAGAGTAAAGAATATAAGCTTTACTGCACAATGGATGTTCAGTAATTGGGTGCTTACCCAATTAATGCACATCTGGGACCCCAGGGCAAAGGTGCCAGCAAGATCCAGCTTGAGAAGGGATGTGGAACCTTAGGCCATAGCTAGATGAGGGCTTATCCCAGGAATCACCCCGGGATCATCCCTGTGCATCCAGATGGCGCACAGGGGATCCCAGAAGGAGGGAGGGATGATCCCTCCATTTCCCCACGATTTCACCTTAACCTTCTAGCCCAGTTTTTCCACTGTCCCAGGCTGATCCCAAGACTATGGAACATGTGGCCAGGTGTCACTGTTTGTCCCGACTCCTCACGAGTAACTGCCACTTACTTTCTGCGCACGAGCGCTCATGTGCTCTGTGTTCTTTAAAAGAAAAAATGGTGGCCACGATGTCATGCGCTGCGTGTAGACCAGCGGTTCTCAACCTGTGGGTCGGGACCCCTTTGGGGGTCGAACGACCCTTTCACAGGGGTCGCCTAAGACCATTGGAAAACATATTTCCGATGGTCTTAGGAAACTGTATTGACTGAATTATGTCATGTATCATCTTTTGTATTATTAAAGCTATTGTTATGTATTATTTTCATTAGCAAACCATCCCATGACAATGAATCGTGTAGAGAAGAATGAAAATAATTTTATTGTTGGGGGTCACCACAACATGAGGAACTGTATTAAAGGGTCGCGGCATTAGGAAGGTTGAGAACCACTGGTGTAGACGAAGGCAATGATCTCACAACCATAAAATCGTGAGATTGCCTCCCTCCGACCCCTTCCTTTAGCTGAGGCCTTAGGAACAGCTTCTTACTCAGGCCTCACCCCATACCACAGAAGCGGGCAGTTGCAGAGCAGCTGGTGGATCAGCATTAGGGTTCCTTCATCCTGCAAGAAGGGGTGGAAGAACATGGAGTTGCAGGAGAGTGAGATGTCCCAGTCAGGAAGGAAGAGTGGCTTCTGCTGCTCACACATGCTCTCCACCTAGTGCCCCAGCAGGCCCTCCCAAATGCCCTCATAGTGAAGTCTGGCTGAACCCCACCAGTTCACAGAGAGATGCTGAATTGGAGGTCAACGTCCCCCAGGAAAACGCAGAACCAGGAATGCTTGATGCCAACTTCACTTGAGTCGCTTTTTCTGTTCTTTTAAAGAGCTAAATGAAGTAAAAGAAGCAGATTGCTCTATCTATTAGTTATAGGGTATTGAACTCATCACAAGTGAAATAGAATAGTGGAACGGTGAAGTGTGAATATTTTAAATTAGAATTCCAGTATTAATTTTAAAGCATATTATTTGTTGAGACTTAAATAAGAGACTACGCTGTTTAAACAAGATGAATACTATTAAGTTTATTTCCCTGAACATTAATGGCTTAAATGACTGGAAAATGGAGGGAAATGTGGCACAAACCTTAAAAAGAGAATCAGTTCTTTTTATAAGGAACTCATATAAAACTATGGGATATAGTCCATCTGAAAGGAATGATGTCGGGCAATATACAGCATGCACCAATCCGTAAGCTAGAGTAGCGGCAATACTTAGGCCCCTTCCACACGTCGTACTGAAGGCGCATGCATGCGCCCCCAGTACGACCCCAAAACGATGGTGTAGACGGCAGCTGAAGAGACGGAGGAAGAGGCAGCTGGGGAACCGGCCGCATCCTTGCTGCCGCCGCCTCCCTGCCGGCCTCCTGCTGCCGGGGTAAGAGCGACCCGGGTCGCTCTTACCCCGGCAGCAGGAGGCCGGCGGGGAGGCGGCGAGGAGGCAAGGACTCACCAGCGAAGCTGCTGAGCCCTGGGAACTTTTTGCCGCCGCCACCTCTTTCTCCGTCTCTTCTGAACAGGTGTCTACACTAGGAGTTTCGGGGCGCCCTGAAGCGCCTTTAGGGCACCCCGACGACTGTGTGTAGACAGGCCTTAATTGAAACCTAGATGAATATGGGAGTGAAGGATGTCAAAAAGGGAAATTCATGGTAGATTTATTTAGGGGTGATCTAGAAGAATGAACAATTACTATGATTTGTGTGGCGCAGGGCGGTAAAGCAGCAGTTTCTGCAGCCGAAACTCTCCCCACGGCCTTTCGATCCTAGCGGAAGCTGGTTTCAGGCAGCCGGCTCGGGTCGACTTAGCCTTCCATCCTCCCGAGGTCGGTAAAATGAGTACTCAGTTAGCTGGGGAAAAGGGAATAGCGGCCGGGGAAGGCAACGGCAAACCACCCCACCAGAAGGCCTGCTAAGAAAATGTCAGCGAAAGCTGGCATCCCTCCAAGAGTCAGTAATGACTCAGTGCTTGCACGAGAGGTTCCTTTCCTTTCCTTCCTAATCATTCAGTCCAATTTGCCTTGGGATTCAGAATTTGCCCAAATCTGATGCACCTCCCTACTTCCAAGACTTCTCCTTCTTAAGATGCCTTCTCCTATCAGAAGTTAGCCATTATTATTTTTTCTTTTTGATGCCACTGCTCTAAATAATTGTGTAGAAGTACAGCTATACTGCTTCCTCGAGTTCTTCTTATTTCCACTGTTCTTCTTCCCTTTGATTTTCCGTTGTATAGTAAGTTGGGGTATGGCATATTTTTCTCCTTCGATAATTTGACCAAGATATTGTAATTTTCTTCTTTGGATGGTATTTATTAATTCTGTTTGTTTGTTTGTTTGTCTACCCTATGTGCTCATTTATTACTTGGTCAGTCCACGATATCTTCAACATGCATCAGTATATCCACATTTTCCCCAAATTGTTCTTCTGAAATGTCCAAGCCTCTACTCCATAAAATAATATTGGAAACACATAACATCTTACCATCTGAACCTTTAGTGCAAGGTTAAGGTTCCGATTACATAACAGTTACATAACACTGTTCTTGCCATCTCAATTCTTGCATTTATCTCTTGTTCATTACCTTCATTGAGCCAAGTTCCTAGGTACTTATATTTGGTGACACACTCGATTGGTCTAAAGACATTGAGGAGGGTTACCATATGAAAAGGAGGACAAGGCTCCTGAATCTTTAACAGTTGCATAGAAAAGGGAATTTCAGCAGGTGTCATTTTTGTATATATGGAGAACCTGGTGAAATTCCCTCTTCATCACAACAGTTAAAGGTGCAGGAGCTCTACTAGAGTGACCAGACTTAAAAAAGGGCAGGGCACCTGCAGCTTTAACTGGTGTGATGAAGAGGAAATTTCACCATTTTCTCCGTATATACAAATGACCCCTGCTGAAATTCCCTTTTCAATACAACTGTTAAAGGTACAGGAGCCCAGTCCTCCTTTTCATATGGTCACCCTACATTGAGGGCCAAAACAGACAATCCTTAGTATCTAGCCACTGTTTCTCCCTCCACCCACTCACCCCACCCACCCTACCCACACTCAGCACCACCATTTTTACTGTAGAGTAGGCACAGGAGCCAATCCAGATTAGGACCCTAGCTTGGGGAGGGATCGGAAAATTAAGATGCCTATGCAATTGTAAAGATGTGGGATGTAGCTGCTAGCTACAGATTTAAAGGGATATCAGTTTTGGCTCTTAGTGACCATGACATCCTCTTCCAGAGGCAGGCAAAACGTTTAGTGTTTAATTCCCAGTTTAATTACTATTGGTTGAAAAATTCTAATGGTCCAGCACCCTGAGGCTGTTAAAATGTATTTGAACTCTTCAAGGTGAGTAGCACAATCACTGAGCAGAACGAGGAAAACACCGTAAAGTAGCTCTTCAGATCTAGTATCGCTGTTCCCACCTTCTCTTTCTCTCTTTGTTCAGTTTTCGATTCATTTAAGAACACAAGCAATTGGATGGGGGGAAGAGATTTGCAAGCAACAGCATGTTTAATTAGTACACATGTATGCTTTGAAAAGACATCAGTATAAACATCTGTGCTAGATTACGGGAAGGGCAGTTTATGGCTGACGAGGCAGGCAGCAAAAAGCTGGGGTGCTCAGAAGCTCTTGGCTGAAAAAGCAGCTGCAAAAAACCAGAACCGTTCCCAGGTAGCTGGTTCTTTTGTCTTCTCCTCTTCCCTGGCAGCCACCCTCACTCACATCCATGTCTGGTTCATGTAGCTTGGAGAACTGGCTTGAGTAAAGAGCTCTGCTCTCTCTGCCCAGTCTAAAGAAGCTGAGCAGCCTTCAGGCAAGGACCACCTTTTCGAGGGTACAAAACCCTCCATGTTTTCTCTAGCCAGGCTCCTCTTGAACCAACAGGAGGAAAACATGGGGTTTTCCTAGGTGACCATATGAAAAAGAGGACAGGGCTCCTGTATCTTTAACAGTTGTATTAAAAAGGGAATTTCTGCAGGTGTCATTTGTATATATGGAGAACCTAGTGAAATTTCCTCTTCATCACAACAGTTAAAGCTGCAGGAGCCCTGCCCTCTTTTAAATCTGGTCACTCTAGTATAGCTCCTGCACCTTTAACTGTTGTGATGAAGAGAGAATTTCACCAGGTTTTCCATATATACAAATTACACCTACTGAAATTCCCTTTTCTATGGAACTGTTAAAGATACAGGAGCCCTGTCCTCCTTTTCATATGGTCACCCTAGGTTTTCCCATCACAGGGAATTACATACCTCAGAAAAGAGCAGGCAGGGGGGAGGGGACAGTTGGGTCCCCACCCCTATCACCTGCCACCTGAGGCAAGTGTCTCCCGTTGTCCAATGATGGGACCACCAAGATAGTAATTACTCCAGGGAGATTGGGCAGGGTTACTGGTTCACTCGTTCTTCCTCCTGCTCATTTCATTTGTATGCTACTTTCCCAGAAGATGTGCCCAAAGCAGTTCGCAACACAAAAGCAATACAAAAAACCCCAGAATGCACACCGATACAGCAATTGCGATAGTACGTCATTACAGCAATAAGCAACCCAAACAATTCATTTCACTAATACTAACTTCATCACATTTTGAATTTATTTAAAAGGGGTGACATCAACAATTAGAACACAGTATCAGTTGACATTGATCAGCAAAGTGTAAGCCACAGACAAAGAAGTGACACCTTTCCAAGGCATTGAGGCATTCACAAACAACACCTCCTGGAAGTAGCTCCCCAAAAGTACCAAGCGAAGGAAGTAGCAGCCGGATTTCTTATAGCCTGCAGCAGCTGACCTCTCCCCTACCACCACCGTCTCCTTCTTGTGCCGGGCTCAAGGGTCCAACAGAGACATGGGTGATGGGGTGTGTGTGTGCGTTTAAACTCTTCCCTTCTGTTCTGTAAGTTTCTCCTACACATTTTGGACACTGGAAATAAAATTAAGTATTCTCATGGAAGTTCCAGCATGCTACTAAGGAAAATATCTCCATTGTGCCAAATGTCTCTATTTTCAATCATTTGTTGGGGTGAGCAGTGAAAAGAAATTGCACCCAAAACTTGTGGAAGCGGTGATCATTTTGGAGAAATTTCTCAGGATGCAGCATTTCAGTGCTTACCTAGTAAGGAGTGGACACAGGGTATGTGTGCTCTTTCTTTTACTCTCTGTTCCTCCCAACCATTCTGTCCTTGCAGCCTGACAAGGCGACTTGAGCTTCTGAACACCTCCCGCCCAGGACTTAACCAGGGCCTTTGCTAGACTTACCACATATTCCAGGATGGAGGAGGGGTGATCTCGCGTTGTGAATAACATCAGAACCCACCCTCGTTTACACGTCAGGCAAGGCGACCTCAACAAGAGAGATGTCGCGCCCGCCATTTTTTAAAAAAACTTTTAAAGGGCCGGCTGCGCACAAGTGAGGAAAAGTATTTTTTTTTTTAAAAAAAAAAATGATTTCCCTGCTCCCCCCACCCTGGCTCTGATAGGTGCAGTGCTCCTGGGGAGCACTGCGTGCCATGTGCGGCTCTTGGCTCCGTGCAAATAATTGCGCGGAGCCGGGGAAAGCCGCAGAAATGGGCCACACACTCACGGTCTTGGGCTCAGCCTGAGACCGCAGGAAAAAGTGGGGCCTAAGGGGTAGGCTATATCCAAGGGCTAGGGAGGGTTGATCCCTGCCTGAGCCTGGGATCCCTTGTGCGTCATTTGGACGCACAGGGACGATCCCGGGTATCACCCCAGGATATAGCCTGGTCTAGAAAAGGCCCAGGACTTCCTGAAAGCTGAGTGAGCCTCCTTCATAGAATCATAGAATAGTAGAGTTGGAAGGGGCCTATAAGGCCATTGTGTCCAACCTCCTGCTCAATGCAGGAATCCACCCTAAAGCATCCCTGACAGATGGTTGTCCAGCTGCCTCTTGAAGGCCTCTAGTGTGGGAGAGACCACAACCTCGCTAGGTCACTGGTTCCATTGTCGTATTGCTCTAACAGTCAGGAAGTTTTTCCTGATGTCCAGTGGGAATCTGGCTTCCTTTAACTTGAGCCCGTTATTCCGTGTCCTGCACTCTGGGAGGATCGAGAAGAGATCCTGGCCCTCCTCTGTGTGACAACCTTTCAAGTATTTGAAGAGTGCTCTCATGTCTCCCCTCAATCTTCTCTTCTCCAGGCTAAACAGGCCCAGTTCTTTCAGTCTCTCTTCATAGGGCTTTGTTTCCAGACCCCTGGTCGCCCTCCTCTGAACACGCTCCAGCTTGTCTGCGTCCTTCTTGAATTGTGGAGCCCAGAACTGGACGCAATACTCTAGATGAGGCCTAACCAGGGCCGAATAGAGAGGAACCAGTACCTTACGTGATTTGGAAGCTATACTTCTATTAATGCAGCCCAAAATAGCATTTGTCTTTCTTGCAGCCATATCGCACTGTTGGCTCATATTCAGCTTGTGATCTACAACAATTCCAAGATCTTTCTCGTTTGTAGTATTGCTGAGCCAAGTATTCCTCCATCTTGTAACTGTGCCTTTGGTTTCTATTCCCTAAATGTAGAACTTGGCATTTATCCCTATTAAATTTCATTCTGTTGTTTTCAGCCCAGCACTCCAGCCTATCAAGATCACTTTGAAGTTTGTTTCTGTCTTCCAGGGTATTAGCTATCCCACCCAATTTTGTGTCATCTGCAAATTTGATCAGCGTTCCCTGCACCTCCGCGTCCAAATCATTAATAAAAATGTTGAAGAGCACTGGACCCAGGACTGAGCCCTGCGGTACCCCACTCGTTGCCTCTCCCCAGTTTGAGAAGGTTCCATTGATAAGTACTCTTTGAGTTTGATTCTGTAGCCATCTGTGAATCCACCTAATAGTTGTTCCATCTAGCCCACTTTTAGCTAGTTTGTTAATCAGAATGTCATGTGGTACTCCTTCTTCATCTTCATCCTCATCTTCTTCAGTGCAGCACTTTTAACAAAAACACAAAACCCAGTATGCCTCGCTCAGCTTTCAGGCACTCAGCAGGCAGCAGCACTGGCTGTTAATCCACTGTGTCTTCGTTCGGTTTTATCTCAGAATTAAGATCTGAGTACGAACAAGGAACATTCCATTTCCTGCTTTTCCACCGCATAACCTACAGGGGGCACTGTAATATAGCAAAATAGCACACATACACAAGAGGAATTCATGCTTTCTTCAATTTTCACAATTAAATGCCATATTTTCCCTGCTGTCAAAAAAACCCTCACTGAAAATGCTGGTTATGCACAGAAGCAAAACTGGAGGGTCATGTCACCATTTAAAGAACTGGTAAACCACAATGGGCTTGTTAGTGAGCAGAAATATAAACTTCACAGAGTTCCAAACTGCTGCTAAGAGACCTGTGTAGCCTAACACAGTGAATAGATTTTAGCAGGCTTTAGCTTATAAGGGTAGGCTTAATTCTCTGCATGGGCCTCTCGTAGTTCTGTCACCCTTTTCTCATAGCGTCTCATCTCAAGATGAGCTGGGAGGTTTTTACTCCTAACTAGGCACGAAGAAGGCAATTAGTTTCCTAAGCCAAGATGATTTCGGAAGCTGTGAAAAGGAGCCCCCTGCTTCTTCTAAGAGGGGTAAGGGATGCAGCCTGTCAGCTCCTGAGAGGGAGGCAGGCAGGCATCTAACAAGGGGTATTCAGGGTGTGCCCAGGCACATCCTAATATCTCAAGCAATAACATCTCTCTCCCAGAAGCCATATTTCAAAGAGGCCAGGAAGAAGGCCCCCGAAGGATATTGCCTTGTAAAACCTTCTTCAGACCAGTTTCACCACAAAGCCCTACCAATGCTGGGGCGTGACGGGTGTCTCCTCATTCCATCCCCCCTCACCTGCAATGGCCGTCTCCAGGTCAGGAAAGCTGAACACCGAGTAGGGCATCAGTGTCTACAGTGTTTAATAAATTAATGGATAAAAAAATAATGTCCTTTATGATCGAGTAGTCAATAAATGTTCACTTTTAATAAATAAATAAATAAATAAAATTCCCTGGGTGCACATCCTAATGAAATGTGCTGTACATGACGATGGGAGCCTTTAGGTTCCAATCCATGGGTTTCTTGTTTCAGTCTCACTTCAGGGGGCAAAGTGCATGGACAGCCTGAAGAACCTCTGTGGTTTAAAAGGATGACTGACTTCTGTCTATCATGGGGGCCCTGATAGACACCCAGCTATGACATCAGGGGGGAATCCGCACGTCGTTCCAAGATCGCTTCTAAGCGACCCCAGTGCGGCGTGAAAGTGATCGTGTAACTGGCCTTTGGAAGAGCCAATGAAGAGACGTCCTTCCCGCCCCCCGCCGCCACCCACGGACCTCCTCGCCGACCGGCGAGGAGAGCTCGGCTGAAGAAGGCGGGGTTGAGAGCGGAAGAAGCTCTCCACCCCGCCTTCTTCTCCCGAGCTCTCCGTCCCAGCCAGCGAGGAGGTCTGCGGGTGGTGGTGGCGGCGGGAAGGACGTCTCTTCATCGGCTCTTCCAAAGGCCAGTTACACTAACGCTTTCACGCCACACTGGGGTCGCTTAGAAGCCATCTCGGAACGACGTGCGGATTCCCCCCAGGAGCAGATCTACACATAAGATCCTGGCTTGGGGCCAGGTTATTTGAAAGAACACCTCCTCCCATATGTGCCTGCCTGGACCTTAAGATCATCCTCAGGGGTCCTTCTCCGTAAGCCCCTGCTGAAGGAAGTGGGGCAGGTGGCTACTAGGAGGAGGGCTTTCTCTGCTGTGGCACCCCGGCTGTGGAACGAGCTCCCCAGAGAGGTTTGCTTGGCGCCTACATTGTTTTCCTTTCGTCACCAGCTGAAGACCTTTTTATTTTTTCAGTATTTTAACACCTAATTTAACTTAAATTTAAACTCTGCTCTTTTAATTTCATATTTTAACCTATATCAATTTTTGCTGTGTGGTTCTATCCTGGTCGTGTTTTTTATATTGTGTTTTGTATTTGTGTTTTTAAATTGTTGGTTGTTTTATTATGCTCTTCATGGTTTTAATTTTTGTGAACCACCCAGAGAGCTTCGGCTATTGGGCGGTATAGAAATTAAATAAATAAATAAATAAATGGATAAACCACTTACGTTTTTAATGTCGTTTTCCGCCTTATTCTGCCACATGACACTTGGCTTTTATCATTTTATCGCTTACCCTTCCTGTCGTATTATTTTGTGATGTTATTCTTATAAGTCGTAGTATGGTCTGTTATGTGCCCGACTGTATCATTCCTAAGCGTTCTTTCTTTTTTTATTTTTTTTTAAAGCCAATCTGCTTCCTCGGGGCGCGTTCCTTTTCTTTCCGTGCCCAAAGTTGCAGCTGTTTTTTCAGTCTTGCCTCGTGTTCCTCTTTGCAGCCACAACCTCCCTCCCCCCTTCCATGTATGGGCATTGTTCTATATGTTTTTACTCAGAAGTAAGACTCTCTCGGTTCATTGGGCTTTCCTCAAAGGTAAGCCAGCATGTGATGGGATTTACTTTTGATTACAGTTGAAATCAATGGGATTTACTTTTGAGTAAGGGAACCAGCACACCTGTAGTTCATGAACTTGAAGATGCAAGCAAGCAGGGAGGGAGACTCCAGGAAGGGTTAGTGGATTTACTTTACTTAAAAGTAAATCCCATTGATTTCAACTGCTAACATGATATGCTGCCCCTTGGTCTGTGCTTAGGAAGAGGGCACAGAAAGAGGGGGAATCTTTCCAGCCCTCCCCTCTCCGTTTCTCTCCCCTCCAAGCACAGACCAAGGGGCAGCAGGTCATGTTAGCCGTTGAAATCAATGGGATTTACTTTTGAGTAAAGTAAATCCCCTCACCCTGCCTGGAGGCTCCCTCCCTCCCTCCCTGGCTCCAGCTTAGGAAAAGCTCCCAGGTGTGGAAAGAGTGGAAATCTTTCCACCAAAACCCTTCACCATTTCTCTGGGAGGAGGAAAAATGGAAGAAAAGAGGAAGTGGGAGGAACACTAAGCGGACGGGGACTTGAGAAAACAATGATAAAAATACATTGTGTGGCCCAGATCAGCGGATATCTATGGACAACACAACGGTAAGAATCGTATTCATAAATATATGTGCCCAGGGATGTATAAAATCATAATAAAATAATACATTTAATGATTCAAAAAATGATGTTTCATATATCTGTGTAGATCCGCTCCTTGATGAGCTGGAAGGAGGTGTGAACTTTCTTTGCATGCATATATTCTGCATCCATTTTATAATCAATAAACTGTCATCTTTTTGCACAAGTGCCTTGTTTCATCTTGGTAACCAAAAGATCCTGATTGATGACTTGGACCTGGCAGAACCAGAACGCAGATCTAACACAGTAGGGAATGACGAATGCATGATAAATGCCTCATGTAGAAAAGCTCATTGTTAGGTTCTCTAGAGGGCTTTTCAGAAAGCTCAAGCAGCCTTGAGAGGCTACAAGGACAGAATGAGATAAAAACAGTAAAATAAAAAGTACACCCAAACCCCTCAGCCACCTCCTTACAGAAGCACTGAAGCCCTCTGCACACTGAGAAATGTCTCCAAAATTCTCAGCATCCTTGCAAATGAGGCAGAAAAATGCCAGCCTCTTTCGCAGGGAAATGATGAGGTTGCGAAAGTGCCGGTGTGGTGTCAACATAGCACTGGAAAACATGTCCTGTGCATATGGTCAGTCCAAAGAACTTGTGACCCAACAAGACAGACTCTGCCCATGGACCAGGTATAGCTGCTCAGCCAGGGCTCAATATATCTCCCGTTTTTTCCTATCAAGTAACCAGCAGGCCACACTATTTGGCCAACGGGATGCATTTGGACTGAAAGATCACATATGGTGCAGTTCTGATACCCAAGGTCTCCCCACACTTACACTGAAGCGTAGCTTAAGAAAGGGGCTGGGTTTTACCCACCTTCTGGTTTTCACAGAGTTGCTCACCCATAAAGCAGGCTAATTGCCTGTAGAAAGGACCTAATAGATTCCTGCACTTTCACATGCAGATCCAGGTAGGGGTGTGAAGTACCCATATCAAATAAAGAGGCCCTAGTTTATCCCAAGCTCTGGGGTCCATGTCTTTCTTTCCTCGATTCCTTCTTTACTCACAAAATCTCAATTTGTACAATTGCAGTCAACACCAAAATTAATTTTTTTACAAAAAATTGGAAAAAGTCACTGGAGTTCAGGAAGAACCTCTCAAATGCAAGCCTAGTCAGGTGGACCGTGGAAGTCTATTGAGCCCCAAAAGGGCCAGATTTCCAAGTGGTGGACGTCCCTACTGACACTGAGCTATGGGCCAACTCAAGGTCATTTACTGCCACCAATCAGTTACAGCACCTCAAAAAGGCAATCTAGCAAAACGTGTCACAGCAGGCCTCCCCTGCTTATGAACCATCAAGCATATTGCAGCCCTCCAGTCATGGATAGTAGTCTTAGAGATCCTTGCAACTCCATTTTTGCAAACCCAGACTGGCAGCAAAACCAGGGAGTTCTTAAGCTTCCGGTTGTGCACTACATGGTTAGTGCACAAGCTGAATACAAGTTGGTGACTTACAAGTTGTTTTACAGATTTAAAGGACATAACCTGCTGGTTTTACAGTCTTGGATGTTAAAGGTGACAGCATGCAATTTAGAAACAAATTTGGGCAGCAGACAGAAGGACTGACTTTTACATCAGGATCACATGTTGTCAAGCTGTTTCCCATCTGTTCTCAAAGATGAAACTCACCAAAACCAAGATTATTTACAACCCATTGGCCACAATGCTGCATATCCACTGGTTCAATGGTGCATTTCTACAGTGATTGACACATTTCAGATCCCTCTTCCCTTATCTTGTCATCCTCAATCAGCCTACCATCAAACATGCTGTTCTACATAGTGCATCCGTTCAGATGACACCGAGGGCTCTGTGGTTAGTTTAACCATGCTTCACTGTGATTAGCACTAATCACAAGACATATGGCCACTCATGACACCATAAACCTGCCCAGGTCCCAATTTCCTTAACCACACACTAACCACAAACCTGTTAGACAAGCATCTGTGTCTTCCAAATGCTCCACCCCTGCTGTAACACTTGTGATCACAATGACCTGTGGCCGTAGCACTGGTCACTGCTCAGGAATATTGATCTCTCCAGCCAGGGGTTACGCCAGCAGATTTGTTTACATGGAAGGAGTTGTGGCTCCATCCCAAGCTCATCACCATTTTGGGAATGTCTGCTGCTATGCTTGATGTGGTAGGCCATTTTGAGGAAGTGCCTCTGCTATCCCAAGCTCACTGCCATTTTGGGAGTATCTGCCTAGTCTGGGGGTAATTGAGGATCACCGGGCCTGGATTCTGGACAGGGTTGTATTGGAGATGTGCCTTTGGGTAGTAATTGCTCGAAAAACAGGCCGGTTATGCAAAATGGTGGCTGCCACGGCTGTATTAGAACTGGAGCTATGAGAGGCAGAGAGTGAGCCTGCAGACTAGAGCAGCCTAGGCTATTTAGGCCACTCTATACTGCTAGCTCTATAATTTTGGCCCCTTAACCACAGCTGCATCAAACACGACACCTTAAGCCAAAGTTAGTGCCACTAACCATGCTGCAGAACAGGGTTAGTGAAGCTGGCTACAACATGGTTAACAGGTGCACCTGGTTAAGAAAAATGCATTGCACACGGCACCTTAAACCCTGCTGCTTAACCAAAAAAAAAAACCTTAAACAGCAGGGTTAATGGTGCCTAGTGTGTTGGATCCTGAGCTAGCCATACTTAGAGTATACCCATTGAAATAAAAGGTGCTTAAGTTAGTCATGACTAACTTATATCCCATTGATTTTAATAGTCCTACTCTAAGTATGACTAAGTCTGGATCCCAACCTGCTGTATTTTTTTTTTCTTGTTGCGGTTCATCTAATTACAGAACTATGGATTCTAGTCTTGATCTGGCCTTTTGAGAGCTTATAGGAATAGCGGTTAAAAATGTAAGCTATGAGCCTAGCAGTCCCTTGTTCAAATTGATGTCCCGCTTCTGTAGAATGGGGTTAATGATACTGACCTGCCTTATAAACTGCTGCGAGAATTACTGAGTTTGAACGGGTGGTATATAGGTGCCACTTGCAAGTGGATAAATATATGCATATTTGGTCTGCTTTTCTTGAAACTTACGAATAATCTCCCACCCTTTTTTAAAAACCATGTTGTACTTGATGGAATGTTGATGGAATATTAACGTAATTTTTTGTTCTTTTTCTTATTTCTTTTCACGGTTTGTTTTCTGTTTTGTTTTGTTAAATTCACAATAAAATGGTAAAAAATAATAAAAAATAATTGCAAAATGGAGCAAAATGAAATATGAAAACAAAAAGTCTCTGTACATTTTAATAAAAATAGGTGCTGGCCAACATTCAATGATATGCCAGTAACATATGACCTACAAACAAATCATGAAGGGGTTAAGAGACACCTTCAGTTAAAAGAAACCCAGTCAAAGGTTAGTTAAATCTTTTGTTACGTTTGATTCCCCCCACAAACACACACAACAAACACACACAAACTGTGTTTATGGCTAACCAACTAAAGACATTTTGTTCTAACTTCTTAACTTTCCCTCGCTGCTAAAAAAAAAAAAGACATGCAGCTTCTCTTATGTTGTGAAGATAGTCCCTTTCTGGCAGTAATTGTTGATCCTGGAAATCAGCAAGCCTTTCCTGGCAGATGCAGAGCAGAGATGTCACGTTAACTCTCAGTGAAGACCCCAGCAAGGTCTTGGAGCATTAATACATATTTATACATCTTTTCTGTGAAACTGATACAATGACCAGATCTGCTTCAGGCTATTGGGCAGCATGGAAGCAAAGGGCAGCTCTTACGTGATGACTGTCGGCTATGGTGACCATATGGAAAAGAGGACAGGGCTCCTGTATCTTTAATAGTTGCATAGAAAAGGGGATTTCAGCAGGAGCCATTTGTATGCCTGCAGCACCTAGTGAAATTCCTTCTTCATCACAACAGTTAAAGCTGCAGGAGCCCTGCCCTCTTTTGAATCTGCTCAAGAGGGCAGGGCTGCTGTAGCTTTAATTGTTGTGATGCAAAGGGAATTTCACCAGGTGCTGCAGGCATACAAATGACACCTGCTGAAATTTCCTCAGCACAACTGTTAGAGATGCAGGAGCCCTGTCCTCCTTTTCATATGGTCACCTTACTGCTGGCCACAAAGGGACGCAGGAAGGAACAGTGAGGTGTGGGTGTAACATAACAAATATTAGGGATAAAGCTGCAGGAGCTATACTAGAGTGACCAAATTTAAAAGAGGGCAGGGCACCTGTAGCTTTAACTGTTGTGATGCAGAGGAAATTTCACCAGGCTCTCCATATATACAAATAACACCTTCTGAAATTCCCTTTTCAATACAACTGTTAAAGATACAGGAGCCCTGTCCTCCTTTACATAAGGTTACCCTACAAATATGTTAAATTCTACCTAACATTTGCATCCCAACTCTTGGTGACAGTATTCAATTTCCATTTCATGAAAATAAAATTATTTTTGCTTCTATTTATAAAGCTTCTAGACCTCATTATTCCTGGAATTACTTGAAATGCCCAATTCAACATTTTTACAAGCTCAGGATTTGAACTACTCCTACAATCTCAGAAATATGCTGACACTTTTGTGTTTGGCAATCATGAGATTATTCTTTAATGACATAAAGTAAAATCCTGATATATTATCCTATTCACACTGAAAGGTCTTTTTAAATCTATGCCATGTTACCTATTCCAGTTCACTAGATAGAAACAAGAGTGACATATTTTTGAAGAATTGTTGGGGGGGGGGCAGAGTTAATGAATAAAATATAAAGTGGAGCGAGAAAAGGGTAAGATAACAAAAGGCTGAAAACAAAACACTGTTCTCAGTAGTTTGACTTAGCACAACAACAATGCCATGGAGACATTTAAAAGGAAATTGAGAAAAGCAAATGTACTTTCTTGCTTTCTTTTTCCCCCCTGCCTTCTTTTCAGTATAGACCTAATTCCATCAATTAATGGTTTTGAATAACAGCGTAGGCAGCTAATGAGTTACAGAAGTTGGACTCTATGAACCAACATCAGAAATATGGGGCTTACATTTTTATTATTATTTTATTTTAAGATGGGGGGAAAATCAAAGGTTTTTTAATCAGCAAGGTTTTTAATCAACCTCCCAAAGTCTGTTAACTTGGCAAAACATCTCTAGCTCCATCTCTCGAGCTGTAATGTTTGTGCCTCTCCTGGGAAAGTGAAACAATGGCCTGTTAAAGCAAGTGGCACTGGAGCATGAAAACTCCAGCCCTGGGATGCCATTCTCTCAAAACAAGGTGTAATGCTTGTCAGGTAGCATGTGCTCCTTTGCATTCCCAAGCCTCAGGTGTTCTCAACAGAAGGCAGCACCGTGTGCCAAATGATGCAGAGCAGCCAATTCTGTGCGTCTTCCCTCTTACTTTTTAGGAAAGGCATCGCAGCTGTGAGAAGCGGAAAATGGGAGCAGAGGACTAGTGGGACAAGCATAGGGTGACACTATTAAAAGGAGGACAGGGCTCCTGTATCTTTAACAGTTGCATAGAAAAGGGGATTTCAGCAGGTGTCATTTGTATATATGGAGAACCTGGTGAAATTCTCTCTTCATCACAACAGTTAAAGCTGCAGGAGCTATACGAGAGCGATCAGATATAAAAGAGGGCAGGGCACTCTTTAATTGTGGTGATGAAGAGGGGATTTCACCAGGTGCTGCATATATACAAATGACACCTGCTGAAATTCCCTTTTAAATACAACTGTTAAAGATACAGGAGCCCTGTCCTCCTTTCCATATGGTCACCCTAGCAAGCAGGCAGGGTGCTGCTGAACCCTTTCTCTTTCTCCCATTAGTCTAGGGTGACCATATGAAAAGGAGGACAGGGCTCCTATATCTTTAACAGTTGCCTAGAAAAGGGAATTTCAGCAGGTGCCATTTGTATATATGGAGAATCTGGTGAAATTTCCTCTTCATCACAACAGTTAAAGCTGCAGGAGTGATACTAGAGTGACCAGATTTAAAAGAGGGCAGGGCACCTGCACCTTTAACTGTTGTGATGAAGAGGAAATTTCCCCAGGTTCCCCATATATACAAATGACCCCTGCTGAAATTCCCTTTGCTATGCAACTGTTAAAGATACAGGAGCCCTGTCCTCCTTTTCATATGGTCACCTTACATTAGTCCACTGGAGCAAAATAGCTTGGGTTTGGAGTGAGCCGAAGAGATGCATTCTGGCCTATAGCAGAAGCTCGGTGCCTTTCACCCCCAGCTTTGGCAAGGTGGAAAAACACACAGAGAGATAAGCCCCAGCAGCTCTGTGGTGTTTGCAAAGCTAGATGAGGCATCATCAGATTTTAATCAAACTTTCAAATGTGCATATGCCCCAAAGGAAAAGGGGTGGGGGTAAAACTGAGCAAGTTATGCATGTCTCAACCACACAGGAACCTTGACAGTTGCATAAAGGTGTCCCCAGTGAGAGTCTTTGAGATGACAATAGGCAGCAAGAAAGACTGAGTGAGTCCTTTTGTTTCAGGACAAGTGCGACCCATTGCCAAGACGTCAGAACCAGTTTTACACAATTTGCCCTACCAGGGCCAGATCTACACCTCTCGTGTCATATCAATATAGTTCCATCATAGGGACGCTATATCCGTCTTGTGTATGTATGTGTCGTAGCACACACAATGACATCTGCTGCGGTGCTTTGGATAATATGGGATAAAAAGTGGGGAATAATGCTAGAAAAGTGGCATACGGAATATGTCCTGTGTCCCAGCAGTTATAAGTGCATTTCAGTACCGCTCAAAAGCACTCGTGTAGACCTAGCCCAAGTGAGCTGTCTGCCCTTTTTTTGCTAAACAGTACAACATGTAAAAGTTTTCAGTAGCAAAGTAGGCCAACCTTGATCGGTGCTAAGCCATGGTCATGTCGAGCATAGGGACGTACACATTTGGGGAAATCTGTTCTGTCTGCATTTTATGGATTGCCAGATGCCTTTCATTCCATCCTCTGCTCACAGACAAAATAGGATTTTTCTTCCTATTTCCCAAATTTTGCACACATATGCATTGGCAAAAATCCGCATTTGCACAAATGTGCAAACCCACTTGCCCACACTTGCACATTTTCATGCTTTAGCCTATGAGGAAAATGCACATTTTCAGCTGGTTTTTTATTTATTTTTTATTTATTTTTTATTTTTATACATAAATTTGCATAAAATCCCAGAAAGTAAAAAATGGTCCACAAGACCACGGAGTCCATGTGACTCAGGAAAACTGGTCTGCTGAGGAATGTGCAGGTCAGATATATAGAAATCCAAACTCATTTGATTCCATTGTGGATTTTTCTGACATCCCTAGTTAGGCATACTCCAACTGTTCCCACCACAGGGCAAGCCAGGGTGCTCGGGTCTTTCGGGGATCTGCTACCCAAATCCATACATTAATCCTACTCTGAGAAGGCAAATGTGGAAATCCCACTGACCACCATGACAAGAGGCCAAGTAAAACTGGGATACTAAGGTTCCGTGATTCCCTTGGCAGCTTAATTGAGTAGATTTGTGGGATTTGTAGATTTCCAGGAAACATGAGCCTTTTTTTATGAGGGATGCAGCTTTTCAGCAACACTTCAGATGGAACTGCAACACTCCCCAGTATCCAGTCTGCAAGAAAGGATTTACAAGTGAAGAAGCAGCATTATGTGAAAAATGAATGCGAGCAAACTGCTGTTCTCAGATTCTTGTGGGGATGGAGTGGGGGAGTGGTACTTCAGTTCTCAGACTCAAGAAGAAAAAGACAGAGTGTAAGAAAACAGCAAGGTAAGCAAAATAAACATGCATTAAAGAGAATTCCCTGAATTTGAGCAACAGTCAACATTCTAATGATGGTTGTACTCAAGTGCATTTCTCTCCAGAGCAGCTACTTCTGCAAAAGGTGAAAAGTATCCGAAATATCCACTTGAATGTGCTCATACAGCAGTTTTGTGAGTATGTGTGTTTCAGTAAAAGCTGCCTCTAACCAGTGCTGTTTGTTGTGTTTCTGCAAAACAAACTGGGACATAACCAAGGTGAATGCATAAAAAAAGAAAGGAAGAATAGAAAAGGAATACAGTTCTTCTGTGCCATAAGCCATCTTCTGTAGTGTGTGGAATGGATCATGTGTGGGGGGGGGGGGGCGTTGGTTGGTTGGTGAATTCAGGGGCTAGATTAGGCAGGGTAAATTAGTGGATGGGGGGCTTGAACTTCTGATGTAGTGTTAAGAAGGGATAGAGGAGTAGGAGTTGCTACTATTCAGATCATAGGACTCATCCTGTTTCAGCTCGACTAAGGCTAGATCTACACTACTGCTTTATAGTAGTATTGAAGTGCACTGATACTGTGTTGGGACACAATTCACATTCCATATGCCGCTTTCATGGTGTTGTTTCCTGCTTTTTATTCAACATTCATAATGATTTTGACACAAGGTGTAGATCTGACCTTAGTTAAAATAAATAAAGAAAAAAGTTTCTGAAGGTAGTAATCAATAATTATTGCTCCAACCCATTGGATTTATCCTGTGGGATTCTATAGGGTTTTTAGGAATGATCCCCCCCCCCAACTCAAGAGCATGAATGGCATCTGTCAGGATCAGGTCTGTTCTCCCTAGTGTGGAGGAAGGGGTTTCAGGAGGTCAATCAGACTCAAAATCTAAAGGAGAAGGAGGACTAGAAATTTATCAGCCAAGAAAAGGAAGTAGGGAGGCGATCCTCCAAGACTCTTCAGGAGTCAAGGAAAAAATCTTCCTAGGACTTTATCAGAGAGAATGCCCATGACTCAGAGCCCATCCTTCCATGTTCCCTAGGAACTCAGTCACTGTTGGAGGGGGAGGGAACGTTGGAGTTGATAGATCCCACAGTCTGCCACTGGGTCAAGCAGGCAGATTTCTGAGCAGGTGAGAGGCAGTGTACCAGGCTAGCACTTGCCAAAGACTTCTCGAGAAAGACCCTCCCTGAGCTAAACCCTCCCTTTTAATTGGAAGGGCAATTGCCTAGTTTAGTTAGCCTAATTAAGCTTAGAGGAAAACTCCTAGCATTCTCACTTCCTTCAGGAGTGAAGAGATCTTTATTTGCTGAATAAAGCTTTCTGGATTACACAGCACACCTCTTTATTGTCTTACATCTCAGCTGGTGGGCGTGGAATCACGACAGCATCGTACATCAGTTCTAATCCTGACTTGCAAGTTAACTGCTCGCATGCTTTCATTTGTTTGAGAGCCAATGTGGTGTGGTGGTTAAGAGTGTTGCACTGGGACGTCAAAGACCCAGGTTCTAGAACCTACTCAGGGCTGGCCTTGCCATTAGGCAGAGTGAAGCAGCCACTTCGGGATGCTAAGGGAGAGGGGAGATATTTATTGCAAGGTGCTGGAGGACAGAACTGTCCCAGGCCCCCAAAACTATCTGTTGCCCCTGGGTGCAGTGAAAGACACTATCCTGTCACCAGTTTCGAAGTTCAACACAGCTACCAGTCGTACACTGAATGGAAGTGTGGTGCCATCTCGTTCTTTGCCTCAAGGAACCAAATGACTTGGCCTGGGCAGCAAGCAGGAAACCAAATGACCAGCCCTGGGCAGCGAGCAGACATCAGTTGGAGCAGTGGCAAGGTACTAAGGGCAGAGCTATATGTGCTATGCAGCCTGTCCTGTGCCCCCTAAGCTAGCCTGCTTCCCTTCAGAGTGGTCGAGGACACTTGCATTGTTCAAGTAAAATAACTGCCAATATGGTTGACTTCAGTATATGAAATGGAGGGAAGGTGCCATCTTGTCCTTCTCCTCAGGCAGCGATATATATTGGATCAGCCATGGCTGCAAGACACAGCCGCCTTACCCAATGGGGATCACGTTTTGCCACTGTTCCCAGCCAGCCATTTTGCTGATTCTAGATTGGGGTGGAGGAGGCAGGAAGCATTTAGCAATTGCTGGTCAACTGCTACTCCAACCAATCATTTCCAGGTCTCAGAGCACCAGGTTGCTTGGAAACACCCAGTTGTGCCTTTTCCCCTTTGGCATGAATTTGAAAAAAGAGAGAGTATATTATCTGTATATTATCCATACTCCATTTAAAAAATACTAGCTGTTCCCGGCGTAACATACGCTGTTGTAGCATATCTTAAAGTTTATTAATTAAATGTCATCACGGGGTCGTGGGATGCTTGGAGGCCGCTGATACAGCGCTGTCTGGCAGACCGGGGGGGGGGGGGGGCAGGGAGGTCGGAGGGAGGGGAGCAGATGTCCCCGTCTCCCCAGGGTTCCTGTCAGCCTTGGGCTGCCCGCCCAGCTCCCATGAGATTAGGCCGGGGCCTCGGCTCGCAGCAGGCGAGCAGCCTTCCACCCAGCCACCAAGGGCCCTGGCTGTGCCTCACTCATGCTCCAGACCGTGGTGCTGCCCCCATTCGTGGGTGGGGGGAGCGAAGAGGCAGAAAGGGGGGTAGGATTACCTTGGAAAGCCCGGAGGAGTCAGGCGAGGGGCTTAGCAACCTGTATCAGCTGATGTTACACGTTGTTACTGTTGCTTAGCAACCTGTATCAGCTGAAGCCTTTACGGAAACATACCTAAGCGTTTTATATAGAGAGATATACAGCCATTATTCTTTCAGAAGAGTAATATAATAGCAATACATTAATTAAATGGAATTAAATTGCTATTGTTGTTATATTAATCTTCAAATTCCAAATGCACAGTTCAAGATCAGAAGCTAAGGAAGGAATTTATGGGGGTGGAAATGGCTTAATTGTCAGGGTGATGATCTGTACCAGGATTTGCCACTGTTGAATGGCATATTTTGTCATGTTGTTTGTTAATGATTAGCATCGAAAGTTAAAAAAAAACATTTGTGATTAACCAAAAGGTTCTATTCAGTGGACAGTTTTTAAAAGCACATTTTTCTGAGGTTATGCAACTCACGATAATGTGTTTTGAAACTGTATTTATTTAATTATTTAACTGAACGTGCACGGTATTAAAATGATAAGACTATGAGTATACAAAATGTTTTACAATAGATTTGTGAGAACACGCTGTGGCTATCTCATTATTTTGCTTTGACAACCAACATCTTTTCGTGCAAAAGTGACACATTTCTGTTTATCTACAGCAACCACCACCACCCCCAATCTCCCTTCAATTGCACTACACAATTTCAGTCCATTAACCCATGGCTTAGATCTGATTTACCTATTGTTCCCTTTTGTGCTTAATGGTGTTTACTGAGGTTTTAGCGGAGTTGCTACAAGCAACAAATCCCTACCTAGCAACTGAGTCGAGCAGATGGCGACTCTTCCTGTGGAAAATAATTGGTTTATATAATCATGGGACAGGACGCCAGTGCTTGGAAGGATATGATAAAAAGGCAAGAATGCCAAATAATAAGCAGGTGACACATGCTTCTGAAAGAAATCTTATGGGGGCCAACTCAGAAGTAAGTCCCATTGAGTTCAACAGCACTTACTCCCAGGTAAATGTGAATATGATTGCAGTCAGGCATATCTGACATGTTCTACTGGTGTATCTATGCCATGGTGGCGGCACATCTGGCATTGTACCAACATAGCAGGAGTTCCACTAAACCCTGTAGGCCCTCAACTGGCAGATCTCAAGTAGAGGCTAACACTCTTAATGTTTAATTGTGTGCCCAGGAAGGGTGGATTTGGCACCCAGTCCTGAGGTGCCCCACTGCTGGTTTAAAGTCTAGTCCCATTGAGGCATCTGTGCTGGTATAATTATTTGAAACAGCTTCTGTGTGGTGACTGATTCTATCCCTCAAAGACCTTTAAACTTTACCCTAGCTCTCGGGTGGGGAACTGTGGCGCGGCACCATTTTTCTACAATGTAACATCTTTGGATTTGGAATTAATTGCCTTAGCACCAAGCCCTCATTGTCTTACGAACACCAGTGGCTCATTAGGGAGTGCAATGGACATTGTGAGCATCTTCTGCTTCGTGCCACCACAAGGGAGGGGAGTATAGGAATGTTACTGCAGTGTGTTGCAAGGCATGGAGGAGACTGTGGAGTTTCATCACTGTGCAGGCACATGGCTGCTGAATTTTTTAGCAATACCCACTGAAAGCTGCTAGCCACACAGTGCTAGCTGTACAATAGGAGGTAACAGTTTACTCAGTTAACCACCCCTATGTGTCCTCCACAACAGTGTATCCTCCACCTCCAGTAAGAGTGCTGGGTACCCCTTGAATATTTGCATTTTCTAATATGTCCCTTTGTAAATGCAGACCAAAGGCACAATATGGTACAGGGGAGAGAAGTCATGGGAGCTGAAGTCCAAAACATTTGGAGGGCACTGGGTTGCTGTGAAGGATAATACTGCCCTTTATCTCCTCCCATTTTGTAGAGCACGGCCCACCAGAAGGTGTATTTGCATGCGGATTAGAAAGTTCCTGGTTCAAGTCCTAGCTGCTATAATAGATCCTGCCCTTATGTATCAATGGGTGTTGGTCAAAGAAACCTGCTTCTCTTGCCATGCAGGCCCAGCCCAAGGCAAGTTGCTGCCTGAAGTGAGTGATCACCCACCGCCACCTACTCTCCCACCTATCAGCACCCACCCACTTATGCATGCCCCACTTCTACTGGAACTTGTTTCCTTCAATTTACTGTGGTCAGAGGAAGATTTGTTAAACCGGAGTTGGATGCCACATCTGTACCATTGATGTAATCAAGAAAAGGGTGAGATGTAATCAAATCCCGTGAGACTTCCAGGACAAGGTGTGAGAGTCTCGTGAGTCTTCAGCTGACCTTGTCCCAAAAGTTCTTCAAGACTTGAGAGTTCCAGGAGAGGCAGGGAAGTGAGTGAGCAGCCGGCTGCTTCTTGGTCCTACTGGTTCTGACTGGCTGGAACAAGAAGCAGTCGGACCAAGAAGCTGAGTCTAGCCGGTGGGCTGCCAAAGCAGTCCAGGTTGGTGGGAGGCGTGCGAATGAGTGGCTGCTTCGTAGTCCCACCAGCTGTGTGCAAGTGGCCAGTGGTGGCTGGCTGCTTGCATGCTTTCTGGCTGGCTCCTACCCATTGGACTGCTAGCTTGGGCAGCTAGCAGGCTGTGCCCACCACCAACACTCAGTGCCCACACTCACTGTGCACGCGGCCAGTGGGAACAAGAAGCGGTGAGTGTGGGTGGTGGTCACAGCCTGCTGGCTACCCAAGCAAGCAGTTCAATGGGTGAGAGCCAGCTGGGAGGTGTTCAAGCAAGCGCCCACACCTTGGTCCCATCAGCTACCTGCACATGGCCAGCGGGACCACGTGTGGGCACACTGCACTGAGTGTGCCCACACGTGCAGTCTGCCGGCTGGCTGTTCTTCTGGTATTCTGCCGCTTGATGTGCCTGCATCAGGCTGCTTCATGGCAGGGCCGGCCCTGTTGTCACGTGCATCATAGCAATATAATCTCCAGGATATCGCTTGCTGTTTCATACGCCCTCACATGTTTTGTTTATAAGACTGCCCTGTTTGGCAGAAGAATGAATGGTTGTGTTCAAAGTGCCAACCACAAGAAAAATAAAATGGGTGAGGGAGTTAATTGGGATAAAAATGACATCAACACCTTTTGTTAAGGTCACATCACAACATGTAATTATCCAAATACATAAGATTGAAATGCAAGGCAAGGCACTCACAGAAATAATCAGCAGAATACAATAAACTATAAGTGGTTGGTCTGAACACCCTCTTCCTTCCCACACACCAATATGCATATTTCTTGGAATTAGCATTATAGACACATAATGGATTTTTACTAGAAGGGAAAAAAATACTTAAGCTATTGACAGCAAGGTCTTTAGGAAATGAATCCCAATCATGGCATCTGTTTGAATGCCTTTTTTCCTGGTGTTATTAAGTTGCTATAGTGATTATCCATCTGGTTTTGCATCAACTCAATGACTTCTATCGAAAGACAACCTGTTTGCCAGCAGCTCTCATCCTGTGAATATAAAAGCACTGGATGCGAGAGAGGGCTGTTTAGGATTTCCAGCTCATTGCAACTTCTTCTCTTGTCAAAACAGAGATGATATCACTTTGATCCATTGGGTTCTTATAGATAATAAATTACAGCATCGGTACTGCTGTAGCTAGGAGAGGCAAAGAAGTCACTTCTTGGGGCGGGGGGCGGGGGGGGGCGGACAGCATACATGTCTTGTCCCAGTGTTCATCCAGAATCTGTGTGTCTGTAGCATCTGATTGGGTATTCTATTTGCTGAACGTTTCCCAACATATGGAAAGTAGCAGTATTCACATTGCATAAATTTGACATCACATCTCTGAATCAGCCGAGTTTGAACAGGTGTGCTAAAAAAAAGCATTTGCAACGCATTTCAGACCCAGAAGTATGTCAGTAGCCAGCCAGGGAGAATGGCCCTTTTCAGACATTCTAACCAGGCAGAATGAACACAGCTGGAAGGGTGATATTGTCGTAGTATGTTCCATCCCTGACCTGTACATCATCACCATCATCATCATCTAGATTTCTTAGGCACTTGTCTTTGAAGAAGAAGAAGAAGAAGAAGAAGAAGAAGAAGAAGAAGAAGAAGAAGCAGCAGCAGCTCAAGGTGACTTACAACACAATCAAAACATCAGTATTTAAAATAGCTAAGACAAGTATCTGCTAAAATTGAAAACAACAACCAAGACACAGTTACAGAACCTGAGGCCCAGGGACTAAACTGACCCTCGTGGAGATCCCAGATAGCCACACCCTTCTCTTGGCCTCACCCACTTCCCCTCCCAACCAACAATTATTTGGTTGTTTCCCAACTTTTGCATAGTTTCCCCCCCCCCCCATAATAACAGGTTGAAATGCCTCTCCTAAGGCTTGGTCCAGATCTACTACAAACAGGATATAACACTTTGAAAGTGGTTTGAAAATGGTATATGGAATGTCTCTAGGGGGGAATCCGCACGTCGTACCGAGACCGCTTCTAAGCGACCCCAGTTTGACGTGAAAGCGATCGTGTAACTTGCCTTTGGAAGAGCCGAGGAAGAGACGTCCTCGCTGCCGCCGCTGCCGCCGCCGCCCACAGACCTCCTCGCCGGCTGGGACGGAGAGCTCAGGGGAAGAAGGCGGGGTGGAGAGCGGAAGAAGCTCTTGACCCCGCCTTCTTCAGCCGAGCTCTCCTCGCTGGTCGGCAAGGAGGTCTGTGGGTGGCGGCGGGTAGCGGCGGCGGCGAGGACGTCTCTTCCTCGGCTCTTCCAAAGGCAAGTTACACGATCGCTTTCACGTCGAACTGGGGTCGCTTAGAAGCGGTCTCGGTACGACATGCGGATTCCCCCCTGGGCTCCAACAGTTGTCAATACTGTTATAAACCATTTTAAAGTGGTAGTGTAGATCCTGCCTTAGTTACTGGCAATAACAGCTTGTAGATGAAATATACTGGTTTTATTTATTTATTTGGATTTTGGCTTCACCAATTTTGCCTTTAGCTCTACCCCCCTTTGGCCTTCAGTCCTGGCCTCCAGTGTTACATGCCCCCAGAGAGCTTTTCTGAAATGGAATTCAGCCTTTACGCTGAAAGGGATTCAACTCCCCTGCCGTAAAAACACTCAAACATCAGTGACAACCATAAACAATTCAACTGATATATGTTCACTTCAAGATCTAAAGCAGGTCTACATGGATAAATGTATAGGTCAGGAGCAGCGTCTACTACTGTGATGCCCCCACTTCCTATGTGCATTCATTCTATTAGAACGTCTGGAAACGGCTCAGGTTGTCTTGGGATTGTTTAGACATGTGTTTTGCCATTCAGAACACAATCCTATACGTGTTTAGACAGGGGGAAAAAAGTCCTGCAACTCCCGGACCTTAAGATCATTCACAGGGCCCTTCTCCGTGAGCCCCTGCCAAAGGAAGTGAGGCAGGCGGCTACTAGGAGGAGGGCTTTCTCCGTGTGGCAACCCAGCTGTGGAACGAGCTCCCCAGAGAGGTCCGCCTGGCGCCTACACTGTACTCCTTTCGTCGCCAGCTGAAGACCTTTTTATTCTCTCAGTATTTTAACTTACACTTTACTGTTTTAATTCTGTATTTTAATCTTATATCAACTTCTGCTGCATGGTTTTATCCTGGTTGTGCTTTTTATACTGTATTTTGTATTTGTGTTTTGAGATTGTTGGTTGTTTTATTATGTTCTTTATGGTTTTTAATTTTTGTGAACCGCCCAGAGAGCTTCAGCTATTAGGCGGTATAGAAATGTAATAAATAAATAAATAAATAATAAGCTGGCTGGGGAATGCTGGGAGTTATAGGACTTTTTTCTTTCTAAACATGTATAGGATTGTGCCCTCAATATTTTCCTAGCTCCAACTGGTGTGTGCACTGCCACTGAGTAGCCTTAGGAGAATTTGTTTGACGTCCCAAGGGAGATACACCTGGCACCAAAGCTGTACTCTTTTCCATTTCAGGTGAAAACCTTTTTATTTACACAGGCATTTTAAAGCAAATGTTCAAGATCCATACATTTTTATTCCTCTCAATTTTACTTTTTTTATGTTTACATTTTATTTTATTATTTATCACATTTATATCCCACCTTTTTTCCTGCAAGGAACCCAAGGCAGCGTACATAATCCTCCTTCTCTCCACTGTATCCTCACAACAACAACCCTGTGAGGTAGGCTGGGCTGAGAGTCTGTGACTGGCCCAGTCACCCAGTGGGCTTCATGGCTGAGAGGGAACTAGAACTCACATCTCCCAACTTCCAGTCCAACACTTTAGCCACTACACCACACTGCCTCCATGTATTATGTTGTTTTTATTGTATTGTATTACAATGCATAGCTTTAAGATCTTATTTATTTTATTAGCTTTCTATACCACCCAATAGCCAAAGCTCTCTGAGCAGTTCACAAAAATTAAAACCCTAAAATGCAACATGGTAAAACATCGTATAAAAACTTTAAAAGTTCAAAACAGAATGAAACCAAAGTTATGTATACCACCCAGAAATCCATTTGGGGATGAAAGTGAAGTTTCTAAATTTTAAAAATAGTGATACATGCAATATAATATGATACACACATACAGATACAGTACATATATCTTGCTGGCTTGGCTTTCCTATTTGCAAAAGTACCTAAGAACAAACATTATGCAAGACTGAAGTTGGGGCAAATATGGATATCATTGCTCAGAAATACCCCCAGTTTGTTTGATCATGCAGTGCCTTATTGTTTTGTATAATCTTTGCCCATGTAAACCATTCATATAGGTCTGTAGCATTTAATGAGTTTCTTCAAAAGTAATGGGTGAACATTACAGAACAGCAGCTGACTTTGGGCAAATGGGCCACTATCAATGCACGCAGAAAATCTCGTTTAACACTTTGAGCTGGAGAAGATCTTCAGGGGAAATGGCAAATGATCCATATTCAAACCAAACATTATGAACTAGGCATATTCACATAGCACACGAAATTATAAACGTCAGTACCCTCACTGTTAATGGAAATCTACTATGTGGGCTGGTCCAGGCTCAAGTTGATAGTATTATGATAGTTGATGACATCTTCATCATCGCAACCCATGCCATGAGGTTCTTGAGAAATTCCATCAGAACTTCAACATTCTAAATTCATCAGGAGGCAATATTAAGTGTAAAGATTGAGCCCCAGTTTTTCATCTGGCTGTCCTAGTAAGTGTCTAGCCCTATTCTAGTAAAATGGCATTATCTGGAAAGGCTTCAAAGGAGGCACCAGTCACAACTTTAAATATCACATTAATATCAACATATGAGTATGTTGTCCTTATAATCTGTTTCTTTGAAATGTGTATAGTGTTAGTCTTTTGTAATAACTTTGTCAAGGGTTCTGTCTTTTTCCCCATAAAGAAAAGGCTTTACAGCCCAAAATGCTTTGGCACATTGAATACGTTTACTTGGTTCCATCAATCTTCTCTGCACCTTCTAGAACAATTTGTGTAACAATTATCTAGCAGAGGCCTGACAAATGAATAACAAAAAGAAACCCAACGTACTGTTTGCTTTCCACACTATTGAAATAAGATTAGGGAACGAAATTTGCCCAACCTGAAACGAAAAATGACTAGCCACACAAAATGACCTGTAAATAATGTTGTTTTATTTAGACAAGTATTGCAGGTTTAATCCATCTTATTAAATAGACTAGAGCTAAGACCAAGGCAAAATGTGAAATTTTTTATAGTATGGAATCACAATGAATTATCCCTCAGTGTTTCCTTCATTGTTGTCTTCTTTTAAGAGTACATAACACTAGCTTTCCAACTATACAAAGCCCTGATATTACAGATACTTCTAAAATTCTTCTCATCTGGATTTGGGGCTTCTTAATTACCTGGTCTTGTTTCTGAAGTGGAACTTATGCTTTAGTAAATCTACATTTTTCATTTGCATTCTTTTCTCCTTTTTACGTTGATAAAGCACTGCAAAAAAGCAATAATGATACATGTGTTTACATCAAGATTCTCTTTGTATAGTGTTTTACAGATGTGCCCGTGTAGTTGTGTTAGATATATATATATTACCCAATCAAGCATACATATACCAGTCACACACCATGTTCATAGGCAAGTCATTCACTCCATTCACCCACATACACTCCAGACATTGCATTCACACATACACATGCACACAAACCTCACTACTCCCATCTGCCACTTAAATACAGCTCATACATCTTATGCACATATTTAAGCTAACAGTTGATCACTGCCAGTATAATCGATACATTTAGCAGTAGACTAAGCGATAAGCACAATGCTACAACTCTAGTGCATCTCACCTAATAGCAGGACTCCATCTGGAAAAAGTAAAACTCACATCCATCACAGTTCTTAAAATCAGTGCAATATATTCCCAAACAAAGGTGGAACAGGACTCAATGCTCATGGCTATCTATCACCTATCACTGACTCTTAGGCCATTGCTAGACGAGGAGTTAGCGCGGTGTGAGGCCCAGTCTCCCTGCTGTGCATCCAGATGACGCACAGGGGATCCCGGAGTCAGTCTAGGCTAAGTCCTCCCTTGACCCGGGATAAGCGGATCCGCTTATGGCCCAGCTTTTCCACAGCCCCGGGCTAAGGCCGGGGCTGCGGAAGGTCTAGCAGGGTCCGTGGCTTTTCCTGGCTGCTTGCCTACTTGTGAGTAGCCGGGAGAAGCCATGCACTGGGCACAGTATTCCATAGGAGCGCTGTGCCCATCGGGCCAGGGGGGGAATCACGGGGGGGAGATGGGGGCCGGGGGAAAGAGCGGACCTGGCAGGAGAGGGGGGGAGAAGAACGGGGACAGGCATGGCGGACGGGGACAGGGCATGGCGGACGGGGGAGAACGGGGACAGCGCATGGCGGACGGGGGGACGAAGAACGGGGATGGGCATGGCAGACAGGGGGAGAAGAACAGGGACAGGGCATGGCAGATGGGGACAGGGCATGGTGGATGTGGGGAAGAAGAACGGGGACAGGCATGGCGGATGGGGACAGGGCATGGCGAGCGGGGACGGGGACGGGCATGGCGAACGGGGACGGGCATGGCAAGTGGTGGGAGGACGGGCGAGTGAGCGGGCAGGGGGGCATCAGGCATTGTGGGGGGAAATCAGGGGCAGGGGGTGCGGGGAACCCTTTTTTTTTAGAAAAAATACTTACTGTTCCGTTGGTGCACTCCTGCGCACATGGCCCTTTAAGGAAAAAAATGGAGGACGTGACGGGGCTTCCCTCGGCCCCATCACGACTTACATGTGGACACGGCCTACAGGCCGCGCTACTTCTAGCGCGGCCTGGCCCCTCCTCCCACACGGATTATCTGGTAGGTCAAGCAAGGCCCTTAGACCTGAACCATAAGCTCTGAGGGTTGGATGTTCTGTAATGCAGGGTTAGGCAAGTTTCAGGTTTGCAGGATCTACTTTGCTTTTTACTAGAACCTCAAGGAGCTTGGTACAAAAGACATACCAAGAAACCCTGTTTAGGGATGTCCGTCCTTTAAAAATCCAGCCTTTTGGGGGACTGATGGCAAATTAGACTGAAATTCACACAAATTATGCAAATTACACCCACAATATGCACAAGTTTCTATTGACAAGAAAGAAAGAAAAAACACCAGTCTTTCTCCCTCACACTTGCTATCCATGGACATAGAAAGTGCCAAATTGACTGTTAATCAGAGATTACTGGACATAGACATAGACTACCAGGAGCTCCAAGGAGCTGCATGGGGACCATGCTCCCCTCAGTCATCGGGTCTACCAGGCCACTCCTGCAAAGATGGAATGCCATATTTGGGATGGCTAACTATCCCTAACTATACCCAAATATAGGAAGGCATTCTCCTTAGCAAGGTCCAATGTTCTCCCCTCCAAGCTATTAGAGGGCAGATTCAAGAAGATCCCAATGAATAATAGACACTGCCCCGTGGAGTCCATCTTGCATGTTCTACTCTACTGCAGTTATTACCAAGAGGCCAGGAAAGACCTAATATGTCTTATTATACAGAGTTTCCCTGGTCGCTCTCCAGAGTCTCTTATGATTGTTTTACTCCAGGGCACCAATTAGCCTATTACTGAGCAAGTGGCCAAATTTCTGAATATGGCTGTTCTCCTTAGACCACTCATGCAAGTTTGATAATTTCTTTAAATCCAATGATTCACATTTTTACAGACTTTGTATCCTTCCTTTTTGCCATCATGTATTTTTTTTATTAATGTGTGTGCACTTACATGCTATAATAATGGTCTGCTGACTGCAAATAAAGGTTGGTTGGTTGATTGATATTGAAAATCCTCAAGGTGGCCCAAGTCAATGCAGATTGAGTTAGGCCAGCTTGCAGGTAAATAAGCCAAAGTCCGGAGGGCCAAGCTGCTGAAAGCTCAGCACCCCCCACCCCTGAATGGATTTCCTTGACATCCTTAGAAATCCATTTAAAATGTTGTTAAAATCATGGCATGAGGAGAAGGAGCACTCCATCCCTGCCCGTTCCCTCATTGCGTTTGTTACCCTCAACTTTTGGAGAGTGACCATCAGAAGAGGAGAACTTCCCATCCATGAGGGCTCTCCACACAAATCACAATGCCAAACTTTCAACATTCTGGCTTAGGTGGAGATCCCCCATGGATAAAGGAGGCTTTCCTGTTCAGATAGTCACCCTCCATGAATACAGGATGACAAATGCAATGAAGACGGGGCTGGAGTGTTCCTTCTCTTCATATGTTGATGTTAACCTAGGGTGACCATATGGAAAGGAGGACAGGGCTCCTGTATGTTTAACAGTTGCCTAGAAAAGGGAATTTCAGCCGGTGTCATTTGTATATATGGAGAACCTGGTGACATTCCCTCTTCATCACCACAGTTAAAGTTGCAGGAGCTCTACTAGAGTGACCAGATTTAAAAGAGGGCAGGGCACCTGCAGCTTTAACTGGTGTGATGTAGAGGGAATTTCAGCAGGTTCTCCATATGTGCAAATGACACCTGCTGAAATTTCCTTTTCAATACAACTGTTAAAGATACAGGAGCCCTGTCTTCCTTTTCATATGGTCACCCTAGTTAACCCCTCCCCCTTTTTTGAATGCCTGAATAGGGCTGGAAAGTTTAAAAAAAACTGAGCTCAGGAGTTTGTCCTGAGTACCAGAAGTGAATGGAGCTCACAGTCCTTCCACACAATAATCTATGCTTGGTTACAGTACATGGGAACATAGGTAGAAGCCTTGTACTGAGTCAGACCATTTGTCCATCTACCCCAATACTGTCAACGCTGACTGGCAGCCATGGCTCCCCAGGGTTTCAGGCAGGGTTCTTTCCTAGCCTTGCCTGGAGATGTCAGAGATCGAACCTGGGACTTTCTGCATGCAAAGCATGTACTTTATCACTGAGCTACGGCCCCTCAAATCCCTGCCAATCCACTGCAAATCACCAATGAGATCTACTTTCTGCTCCCACACCTGCTGTATTCAGCTACCATGGACTGTGCTTGCACAGGTGTCAGAGCTTTCTTCAGGTGCAGAAGGGAATCACATGAGCAACATCAGCCCCTGTGATGGGCAGGTATTTTGAATCCTGTGGATTTGTCAGGCCTAGTATACATACTCAGAGCCAAGCCTTTTCCACGTTAAGTCCAGGAGCACTGCCGCTCTGGGAAAGCTGCTCTTCGGGGCGATGGCCCATGTATCTCCTACCGCTCTCCCTTCAACTCCGAACTTTGCCGGCTTACCTGACTGGCAGCAGCCAGATATACTCTCCGCTGCAATAGGGATCGCAGCATCAACAGCACAGGTGGCCCATCTAATCGGAAAATGGCAGTGACAGAAACTTCCTACTTTCTTACATTTGCAAAATGGCCAGCAGCTGGCCACTGAGGCTGCTGTTGCTAAAATATCAATAAACCCCAAGCCGTGGGTTTTCTGAGAGGTCGGAAGTAGAGAGGATGCCACCCTATGCTCAATCCAGAGTTTATGGAGGGAAGTGCAGAAAGCCAGGGCACTTGGTTTGAGCCCAACCTGAAAATGTGAGTTGTAGGGGCCCCAACTTGGCCCCCAATGTCCATGCCTAGTGGTAACCTCTGGAAGTTAGAAGTGGAGAATCCCTCCAGGTTTAGATTCAGTTATGGCTGCCTAAAGTCCTGCCCATGACCAGTATGTCTCAGTGCAAGTTACACATTATTCATAATTCTCAATCACACGCCTTTTCATGTACAAGACTGCTTATTTTTTATGCTATAATGTAGGAAAATGGCAGAGAAGGTGAGACACTATACTCTGATTTCTGGAATGTGCAGCTCTGGCTCTGTACATCTGAAGGGAAAAAAACTTCTTTAAAAAAATAAATCTATAAAATACATGACGATCTAATCATTACACAGCTCCCCAGCACAACTGCATTCACTTAATCACTGAAGGCCTTCTGTGCTTGACAATGATGTACAACTATTGCACACATCCTTTAAGTACAATTTATTAAATCCATATTTTGCACTCAGCCAGATTATTTATCTTTCTGACTATATTAGTCACCCAAAGTTTAATTTTTTTTTTTAATAAAAGAACTCCTTAACCTTGTTATCCATAGACAGGAGAAGAGACCATTTTTCTTCTACGTTGTTTTTCAGTTGGACAAAGTTATCATTTCCCCAAGTTAACAATATCTGTATTAATTACAGGGGGGAAAAAATCTTCACTATAATAATTGCCTTAGGTGCCTCTGGAGCTAGATCAAGCTAGCTGCAGTTTTGTATACCCTCTGCATCATCTCCTGAAATGGAAAGTGCTGTGTGTGTGTGTGTTCAAGTACTATTGAACACAGGAAACGGAAAGGAACCTCTCGTGCAAGCACTTGAGTCATTATTGACTCCTAGAGGGGCGCCTGCTTTCGCTGACGTTTTCTTGGCAGACTTTGTAGCGGGGTAGTTTGCCATTGCCTTCCCCAGTCACGGTTACCTTTCCCCCAGCTAGCTGGGTACTCATTTTACCGACCTCAGAAGGATCGAAGGCTGAGTCGACCTGAGCCGGCTGCCTGAGAACCAGCTTCCGCTGGGATCGAACTCAGGCCATGGGGAGAGTTTGGGCTGTAGTAACTGCTGCTTACCACCCTACGCCACACGAGGCTATACGAACACAGACCTATGTTCATATATAAGGAAGAGGCTATGTCGGACACTGCTCAGGCATTCAAAATTGGAGCATCATAAACACAAAAAGGGGGAGTGTGTGAGCCTTGCCCTCATTGGTTATCTTTTTCATTACCCTCTACACATGGGATGGGCACTAAAGTCAGAGAGTTCAGAGAAATTGCAGAGGAGCTAAATGAATGTGTTGCATCTGCCTTCCCCAGTGCGCCATAAGTATGAAATAATTAAATACCGTGAATGTGGAACTTCAGGCCCGGGGGCCAAATCTTGCCTGCCTGTGGTCCCAATACCGGACCTTTACCCCTGCCCCCATTCTCAATAACAAAACATGTGGTATTCCTCAGCTTTCCCCACATTCTAATATGTTGAAATGTCTTTCCAATGGCTTAGTTACTTAGCTATTTTAATAGGGCTCTGCACAGCTTCGGATCCGAATCCGAAGCAGATCGGGGTGATTCGGACCTCTCTAAAACAGATCTGAGGCAGATTGGGGGAGGTCCGAATCGATCCGAGGTGGATTGGATCATTCTGAATCAATTCAGATCGATTCAGAGATTAGGAGTTTTTTTTCAAGGACTACAAATGGGAATTTACAAAAATGCATTCATCTTCGTCATTTTTAAAGTTAAAGACATGAAATTTGGCACCATAATAGCACTTAAGTAGGGCTTTAGGCTTGCCAGATTTGAAGCATATTGGTTCTACCCCTGATTTTTAGGATTTTTTTTAAGCGTTTGAGGTTTTAAAATTATTTTTTAAAAATATGCTGTCATTTTTAAAGGTAACGACATTTTTAGCCCCACCTCTTTTGCCTTCAGGCCTGTCTACCACTGGAATTTGGCCCTCAAGAATTGCTCTGAAGTGGAATTTGGCTCACAAGCTGAAAGAAGTTCAACACCCTTGCTATAAACTCGAAGTACCCATCCACAGAGGAGACTTCTCACTGCGTCTCTCAATACTCAGGCAATCGGCCTCTGCTGGGAGCAAGTCATTCTGATATTTCTCTGTTCTGGGTGTGATTATGTCAGTGTTCAGGAATGGCAGGGGGTCTTCTTTCAGACAGGAACTTGGGTACGCAACTCTTACCCTTATGCACTGTGAAAACCATCATTTTTGTGAAGTGTGCCTCTAATGGCAGTCAGAGAGCTGGGGGATAGGAGTCTGGAAAACTGATATACTTGTGGAAGAAAGGAAGAGATTGCATGAGTTCTGTGGTTGTGCAGCTCCTTTCTCAATAATAATAATAATAATAATAATAATAATAATAATAATAATAATTCTTACCCACCTCTCCCTTTGGATCGAGGTGCGGAACAACATTAGTACAACAATACAATATAAAGCACATACATAAAATTAATTAAAAGAGCATATAAAACCAATACAATATCATGAGGAAATTCATCATCAACTTTACTACGGTCTCCGACCAGACATTACACATGCACGAGAGTAGGGCAAAATTACATACAGATTTGAAAAGTGTGCAGCAGAATCAATTCTGGAGAGGCCTTATTCTCATAGCATTCAAAAAGAATTTTGCAAATGCCTCGATTGTGTCTCTGTCCTCTGTGGCCCTGAAGCAATGAAGCAGTGCATTAATTTCTAAACTGGTGTCGAATAATAATTTCTCTCTAATCTTGGTATAAAAACAACAACAGAGTAAAACGTGGATGACCGATTCAATTTCATTGCTTCCACATGGGCAAAAGCGATCATGAAAAGTAATTTTCTGAAACCTCCCCTGCAACAGAGTAGAAGGCAGGACAGTCAATCTTGCCAGAGTTAGTGCGCGCCAATATTTGGGTATATTAAGCATTGAAAAATATTTTGCTTCTGCCATTCCGAATCTTGAGTAGGAACAGAAAGGAGCAAGTTCTATCTACTGCAGATCTTAGAACTTGCGTGTCACAGTCTCTTACCCTTTGAGACAAAAGGGCCTTGGACTGTTTTGCTTCCATCATTAATAGAGACTCAGGGCAGAAGCCCAGAGAGATAATAATAATAATAATAATAATAATAATAATAATAATAATAATAATAATAATAATAATAATAAATTCTTACCCACCTCTCCCTTTGGATCATGGCGGGGAACGACATTAGTACAACAATACAATATAAATCAAATACATAAAATTAATTAAAAGAGCATATAAAACCAATACAATATCATGAGGAAATTCCTGGGGCAGGAATGATAGTGGACATTACTGAGTGTGGTGAGACTGACAAAGACTTCTGGCTTTTCATGATATTTTGTTTATTTACAAATAAATGCAAGTACGTGGGAACTGATGAAGGCTTGTTCAGACCGTACTGAAGCATCATCAGTTCCCCCCCAAACGATTCACACTTAAATCCAAAGCACACATTAAATACAGATGTGGGGGAGGGGGATCTGGATCAGGACCTCAGCATAGGGGGAAGGGAAAAGCGCTTTGACCTTTAGTGCTTTGACAGTTAGTGCTCTACAAGCAGCTGCAAAAGCAGGCTTCATGGATTGATACATCCCAAATACCAAACTGCTTTTTTCCTTGCCAGAGTCCCAAATATTGGCAGAATCCTGGTCCAGATCTACCCCAAGCAGGATATGACACATTGAAAATGTTTTGAAAACTGTATATGGAGTGTGTCCCGGGGCCCCAACAGTTGTCACTTGTCATGCCTCCCTCAGAATCCTCATCATCAGAGGACGAAGGGGAAGAGCAAGCTTCAACAGATCCTGGGGAGGGGGCTAGTGGCCAAGGTGAACAGGAGCCCTGACTCTCAGAGATCAGGCAAGACCAGGCAGAAGCCTCTTTAATGGACCCAGAGAATGATGAAGGGGTCATGAGGCTCCTCCAACCCCAGCTGAACGCAGGTTACTGAGAGTGAGGGATCAACGTCAGCAGGCTGCCAGAGCATGTTAGGACTTAAGTTAGGACTTAAATGCCTCAGAGCAGCACAGCAAAGATGCTGGAAACAACACACCCACTTCAATGTTCGGTGTATCCAGCTTCCCAGGCGTCTGGACTCCTGGCTTAATCACAACCTCTGGAACCGTGGCCCTGAACTCTGCTTACATCCAGAAACCTTGCTCAGTGGCTCTGGACAGCATGATTCAACTCTGCAGGCATTCAAGTTTGTTGCAGTTTATCTGGCTCAGCCTCCACACTTTCTAACAACGGCCGTAAATCTTCACTTGTAGCCGACAAACACGGACATCACTACTGTTATAAACAATTTTAAAGCAGTAGTGTAGATCCTGCCCTGATATCAGCCCCGGGACTGCAACCTGAATTCTTACCTCAGGGATAGGGCCGCATGTGGTTCTGAACTAGGGGTGTGCACGGACCCCCCACTCCGCTTCACTTTAAGATCCGCCATTTTCGGATCGGCCCGCTCCGCCCCGCCCCCACTCCGCCTGTGCCCACTCCGCTCCGCTCGGAGCTCCGGATCCGGATTGGAGCTCCGGTCCCCCCCCATAGGGGGGGTTACCGGGCCCTGCCGCCATCACCGCCCATGCGGCGACGGCGGCAGAACCCAGTAAGGAGGAGGGGGGCCTTACCTGCCTCCGTCCGTGGTCCGTCGCCGTCTTCAATTGAGCCCGTGGTTCCACCAGGAAGTCTGGGCCGCAACTGCGGCCCAGACTTCCTGCTGGAACCACGGGCTCAATTGGAGACGCTGACGGACCGTGGACGGAGGCAGGTAAGGGAGAGGAGGGCGGGGGGCGTTACCGGGCCCTGCTGCCGTCGCCGCATGGGCGACAGCGACAGCGGCAGGGCCCAGTAAACCCCACTTATCTTTCTGGCGGAGCTCCGGATCGAGGCGAAGGATCCGCCTTCACCTCGATCCTCTTCGCCGCGCTCCGCCGGCCCCCCAATCCTCTTCGCCTCCGCCTTAAGGGCAGGCGAAGCCCCCCGCTCCGCTACTGCTTCTCCGGTCCGATTAGAAGCGGAGCACATCCCTATTCTGAACCCAGTTTCAAAAGCCCTTCATAAAATTCAATAGTCCTCTGCATGCAATCAGTTCAGATCTATGGCTAGAGCTCCTGACAGCTCACTGGGCAGGGGGGAAAGGGAGTGGCCGGAAGAGAAACAGGGATGACCCACCCACTTTTGGCTCTGGACCTGTTCACCAATGACTTTGGCCTCTCCTGTCACCAGTATGTGGTCCCCAACGGGAGGCAATTTGGCCCTTGACAGGAAAAAAAGTTTGCAGGGGGTTGTAGGACTTTTCTTTCTCTCAACACACATAGGATTGCACTGTAATGTGATAAGAGTTAGAGAAGGGAGATCAACAGAAGATCAATTTATAGAAAAGGGTCATCTTTTTATCATTTATTGGAACCAAAACATTCAGGAAGCATCAGACCTGTTTCTTGTACTGGGCATGATCTAACGTCAGTGGGTCAGCTATAAAAACATGTGTTAGGATTGTTTTCTAATTTCTGATTCTGCTTGTTAAAAACTGGTTGTGAACAGTCTCCGGTGTTATATATTTGGTATTATGATGTTATGTGTTCTGCAATATAATTAAAAAAAAACCTGATGTGTAAAATACAAAGCAACATCTCCAGTTGTTGCTTAGATCTCATCTCACCTGCCCAAGGCTTCTGCCACAGTAAATATTGAAAACACCCGCCTCTCATTATGCTGGAGGCTTCTGGTTATTTTTGGAATAGGCCCTAATTTCATTCCAAAAATGCCTCTTCTCCAGGCAATAGGACTGTAGAATGGATTCCTATATTTATATTGTTCAAATTGGCATAGATTTCTTTGGCACTAAAAACCTGCCAAGTTTTGTCTGCCTCATCACAGATAAGAAACCAGAATCCCTTCCCATGCACATTGTTGTCATCGTCATTTCTAGTAATCAATGCAGTGATTACTAGAAGCCAACATGGATTTGTCAGGAACAAATCCTGTCAGACTAATTTGATCACATTTTTTGATAGGATAACCTCCCTTGTGGACCGTGGGAATGCTGTGGACGTCATATATCTTGACTTCAGCAAAGCTTTTGACAAAGTACCACATGACATTCTGATTAACAAACTAGCTAAAAGTGGGCTAGATGGAACAACTATTAGGTGGATTCACAGTTGGCTACAGAATCGGACTCAAAGAGTACTTATCAATGGAACCTTCTCAAACTGGGGAGAGGCAACGAGTGGGGTGCCGCAGGGCTCAGTCCTGGGCCCAGTGCTCTTCAACATTTTTATTAATGATTTGGACGAGGAGGTGCAGGGAACGCTGATCAAATTAGCAGATGACACAAAATTGGGTGGGATAGCTAATACCCTGGAAGACAGAAACAAACTTCAAAGTGATCTTGATAGGCTGGAGTGCTGGGCTGAAAACAACAGGATGAAATTTAATAGGGATAAATGCCAAGTTCTACATTTAGGAAATAGAAACCAAATGCACAGTTACAAGATGGGGGACACTTGGCTCAGCAATACTACAAACGAGAAAGATCTTGGAATTGTTGTAGATCGCAAACTGAATATGAGCCAACAGTGTGATATGGCTGCAAGAAAGGCAAATGCTATTTTGGGCTGCATTAATAGAAGTATAGCTTCTAAATCACGTGAGGTACTGGTTTACGGTGACCAATCGTCCGGATTTGGCCGGACATGACAGGAAATTGGGGGGGGGAACACCGTCCGGCCGGAAATGACCTCCCCCCCCCTTTTGCCCGGGAAAAAAGGCTCCCCCAGTTTCTATCGGGGCCTCTCCTTGGTCGTCGTCACCATGGCGACCAAGGAGAGGCCCCAACAGAAGCCGGGGGAGCCTTAACACGCGGCGCTGGGGCCTTCTATCGATTGGAGTGTCCCCTCCATGGAGACGCCGGCGTCTCTATGGAGGGGACGCTCCAATCAATAGAAGGCCCCAGCGCCGCGTGTTTCCCAAACGCGGAAACACCCGGCTTTAAGACCCGCCCACCTGGAGAGACCCGAGGTGGGCGGGTCTTAAAGCTGCGTGTTTCCGCGTTTGGGAAACACGCGGCGCTGGGGCCTTCTATCGATTGGAGCGGACGCTCCAATCGATAGAAGGCCCCAGCACCGCGTGTTCCCAAACGTGGAAACACGCAGCTTTAAGACCCGCCCACCTCGGATCTCTCCGATGACGTCATCGGAGAGACCCGAGGTGGGCGGGTCTTAAAGCCGGGTGTTTCCGCGTTTGGGAAACACGCGGCGCTGGGGCCTTCTATCGATTGGAGCGTCTCCTCCATGGAGACGCCGGCGTCTCTATGGAGGGGACGCTCCAATCGGTAGAAGGCCCCAGCGCCGCGTGTTCCCAAACGCGGAAACACCCGGCTTTAAGACCCGCCCACCTCGGGTCTCTCCGGTCATCGGAGAGACCCAAGGTGGGCGGGTCTTAAAGCCGGGTGTTTCCGCGTTTGGGAAACACGCGGCGCTGGGGCCTTCTATTGATTGGAGCGTCCCCTCCATAGAGACGCCGGCGTCTCCATGGAGGGGACACTCCAATCGATAGAAGGCCCCCAGCGCCACGTTTTTCCCAAACGCGGAAACACGCGGCTTTAAGACCCGCCCACCTCGGGTCTCTCCGATGACGTCATCGGAGAGACCCGAGGTGGGCGGGTCTTAAAGCCGGGTGTATCCGCGTTTGGGAAACACGCGGCGCTGGGGCCTTCAGTCGATTGAAGCGTCTCCTCCATGGAGACGCCGGGGAAGGGCAGGTGAGTGGGTGTTTGGGAGAGGATTTTAAAAGGAGAGGAAGGGCAGCTGGGTGTGGGTCTGTGGGAGAACATTGCACTAATCTAATTATTTTTTTAAAGGAGAGGAAGGGCAGGTGGGTGTGGGTCTGTGGGAGAGCATTGCACTAATCTAATTAATTTTTTAAAGGAGAGGAAGGGCAGGTGGGTGTGGGTCTGTGGGAGAGCATTGCACTAATCTAATTAATTTTTTAAAGGAGAGGAAGGGCAGGTGGGTGTGGGTCTGTGGGAGAGCATTGCACTAAACTAATTAATTTTTAAAGGAGAGGAAGGGCAGGTGGGTGTGGGTCTGTGGGAGAACATTGCACTAAACTAATTAATTTTTTAAAGGAGAGGAAGGGCAGGTGGGTGTGGGTCTGTGGGAGAGCATTGCACTAATCTAATTAATTTTTTAAAGGAGAGGAAGGGCAGGTGGGTGTGGGTCTGTGGGAGAGCATTGCACTAATCTAATTAATTTTTTAAAGGAGAGGAAGGGCAGGTGGGTGTGGGTCTGGGGGAGAGCATTGCACTAATCTAATTAATTTTTTAAAGGAGAGGAAGGGCAGGTGGGTGTGGGTCTGGGGGAGAGCATTGCACTAAACTAATTAATTTTTAAAGGAGAGGAAGGGCAGGTGGGTGTGGGTCTGTGGGAGAACATTGCACTAAACTAATTAATTTTTTAAAGGAGAGGAAGGGCAGGTGGGTGTGGGTCTGTGGGAGAGCATTGCACTAATCTAATTAATTTTTTAAAGGAGAGGAAGGGCAGGTGGGTGTGGGTCTGTGGGAGAGCATTGCACTAATCTAATTAATTTTTTAAAGGAGAGGAAGGGCAGGTGGGTGTGGGTCTGGGGGAGAGCATTGCACTAATCTAATTAATTTTTTAAAGGAGAGGAAGGGCAGGTGGGTGTGGGTCTGGGGGAGAGCATTGCACTAAACTAATTAATTTTTAAAGGAGAGGAAGGGCAGGTGGGTGTGGGTCTGTGGGAGAACATTGCACTAAACTAATTAATTTTTTAAAGGAGGGAAAGGGCAGATGGGTGTGGGTCTGTGGGAGAACATTGCACTAATCTAATTATTTTTTTAAAGGAGAGGAAGGGCAGGTGGGTGTGGGTCTGTGGGAGAGCACTGCACTAATCTAATTATTTTTTTAAAGGAGAGGAAGGGCAGGTGGGTGTGGGTGTGGGTCTGTGGGAGAGCATTGCACTAATCTAATTATTTTTTTAAAGGAGAGGAAGGGCAGGTGGGTGTGGGTCTGTGGGAGAACATTGCACTAATCTAATTAATTTTTTAAAGGAGGGGAAGGGCAGGTGGGTGTGGGTCTGTGGGAGAGCATTGCACTAATCTAATTAATTTTTTAAAGGAGAGGAAGGGCAGGTGGGTGTGGGTCTGGGGGAGAACATTGCACTAATCTAATTATTTTTTTAAAGGAGAGGAAGGGCAGGTGGGTGTGGGTCTGTGGGAGAGCATTGCACTAATCTAATTAATTTTTTAAAGGAGGGGAAGGGCAGGTGGGTGTGGGTCTGTGGGAGAGCATTGCACTAATCTAATTAATTTTTAAAAGGAGTGGAAGGGCAGGTGGGTGTGGGTCTGTGGGAGAGCACTGCACTAATCTAATTAATTTTTAAAAGGAGAGGAAGGGCAGGTGGGTGTGGGTCTGTGGGAGAACATTGCACTAATCTAATTAATTTTTAAAAGGAGGGGAAGGGCAGGTGGGTGTGGGTCTGTGGGAGAGCACTGCACTAATCTAATTATTTTTTTAAAGGAGAGGAAGGGCAGGTGGGTGTGGGTGTGGGTCTGTGGGAGAGCATTGCACTAATCTAATTATTTTTTTAAAGGAGAGGAAGGGCAGGTGGGTGTGGGTCTGTGGGAGAACATTGCACTAATCTAATTAATTTTTTAAAGGAGGGGAAGGGCAGGTGGGTGTGGGTCTGTGGGAGAGCATTGCACTAATCTAATTAATTTTTAAAAGGAGTGGAAGGGCAGGTGGGTGTGGGTCTGTGGGAGAGCACTGCACTAATCTAATTATTTTTTTAAAGGAGAGGAAGGGCAGGTGGGTGTGGGTCTGTGGGAGAACATTGCACTAATCTAATTAATTTTTTAAAGGAGGGGAAGGGCAGGTGGGTGTGGGTCTGTGGGAGAGCATTGCACTAATCTAATTAATTTTATAAAAGGAGGGGAAGGGCAGGTGGGTGTGGGTCTGGGGGAGAGCATTGCACTAATCTAATTAATTTTTTTAAGGAGGGGAAGGGCAGGTGGGTGTGGGTCTGTGGGAGAGCATTGCACTAATCTAATTAATTTTTAAAAGGAGGGGAAGGGCAGGTGGGTGCGGGTCTGTGGGAGAGCATTGCACTAATCTAATTAATTTTTAAAAGGAGGGGAAGGGCAGGTGGGTGGGTGTCTGGGAGAGCATTGCACTAATCTAATTAATTTTTAAAAGGAGAGGAATGGCAGGTGGGTGGGTGTCTGTGGGAGAGCATTGAACTAATTAATGCACATGATAATAATAATGCATATAAAAATGTAATAAATAAATAAATGTGACCGAGGCCACACCCCCTTGGGGGCCGGACATGTTGAGTTGGCTCCGCCTTGGGGGTGGGCATGTTGGGGTGGCCACGCCTCCTGAGGGCGGCCATTTTGTCCTCCTTTTTGGTTTCCAAAATATGGTCACCCTATACTGGTTCCTCTCTATTCGGCCCTGGTTAGGCCTCATCTAGAGTATTGTGTCCAGTTCTGGGCTCCACAATTCAAGAAGGATGCAGACAAGCTGGAGCGTGTTCAGAGGAGGGCAACTGGTATGATCAGGGGTCTAGAAACAAAGCCCTATGAAGAGAGACTGAAAGAACTGGGCATGTTTAGCCTGGAGAAGAGAAGGTTGAGGGGACACATGATAGCAGTCTTCAAATACTTAAAAGGTGGTCATACAGAGGAGGGCCAGGATCTCTTCTCGATCCTCCCAGAGTGCAGGACACGGAATAACGGGCTCAAGTTAAAGGAAGCCAGATTCCCGCTGGGCATCAGGAAAAACTTCCAGACTGTTAGAGCAGTGTGACGGTGGAATCAGTTACCTAGGGAGGTTGTGGGCTCTCCCACACTAGAGGCATTCAAGAGGCAGCTGGACAACCATCTGTCAGGGATGCTTTAGGGTGGATTCCTGCATTGAGCAGGGGGTTGGACTCGATGGCCTTGTAGGCCCCTTCCAACTCTGCTATTCTATGATTCTACGATTCTATGACTCTATGATTCAAATGGCAACTCAAATGGGGTTTGTGAAGTTGGGAAGATATAATAAAAGGACAGGCCTCGCTCTCCAACCACCCCTGCATTGTGCTGAGATAGATAATTCATGATGCAGCAATGTTACAGGCACCGGGTGTGCTTTTTGCTATAACTTTGAATGACAAAAATCTGCTTTTAAAAACCCTGTAAGAAATGCTTTTGTGGGTAAATCTGCATAGTCCAAGCCAATCCAGGTCTGTTTGGCAAAGACAAAATGAAGGCATAATCAAAGCAAGGCTGAAGTACTGATGGCAGGAGGGAAGGTAGGCCTCAAAAAAAGTGTTCAACCTGTTCTGCATGGGCTTGTATTCTAGGGTGACCCTATGAAAAGGAGGACAGGGCTCCTGTATCTTTAACAGTTGTATTGAAAAGGAAATTTCAGCAGGTGTCATTTGTATATATGGGGAACCTGGTGAAATTTCCTCTTCCTCACAACAGTTAAAGCTGTACGTTTCCTGCCCTCTTTTAAATGTGGTCACTCTAGTATAGCTCCTGCAGCTTTAACTGTTGTGATGAAGAGGGAATTTCACCAGGTTCTCCATATATACAAATGACCCTTGCTGAAATTCCCTTTTCTATGCAACTGTTAAAGATACAGGAGCCCTGTCCTCCTTCAGAGGGAATACAACAGGTCACCCTATTGTATTCCTACTCTGAAGGAATAGGTATACAGTTTAGGTGTGTAACAGTGCCCATCTTGCTTCCTGAACAGACAATGACAGCTGATCCTGGATAGACAGTGACAGCTGTGGCTAAAAGTGCTTTTGCCCAGTTTCAACTGGTGCATCGAACCCCAAAATTCTACACATGCCCCTGGTGCAACAGCAGTGGTGTGTGTGTGTGGGGGGGGTGTTTAGAAAAAAGGGAGCAGGCACTGCATTGATTTCAAAGGAGACTTCCCTCTTTTTTGTATCCACCACAACCACCTCCATGGGGAGAGTTTTGGAATTATTGGGGGAAATGAGGATTGGGAACATCCACACTTACACAAAAGTAAAGGGGAAAACAGGTTAACATAATTAGTAAAACATTCAATTTGGACCTCAGTTGATGTAAGTGCAATAGGAACCTGATGTTTTGAAAATATTACACGTGGCCTACAAGCTCTGGTGTTGTTTGCACCCCCAGAGTTGTTCTTGCCCCGCTGCTGCGCAGTCAGATTTGCCACGTAGTCAGTGGTGCTGCAGCAAAAAAAGGTGTAATTTCTCTTTAAAACATGGCACAAGGGGAGCAGGCGTCTTGTTTTCAAGCAAAATCACACCCTCAGAAGCCTCCCCACGTGCCTTGTTTAAGTGAGAAATTGCCACCTTTTTGCCATTGCACCACCGAATTTTGGTGGCAACTTTGCGGTGCAGCAGCAATTTTGGTGGCAGGGAAGGGTGCAGGCCCCAGTGGGTTTTGGGGTGGGGATTGGCCCCTGGACCCATGGAGGTGGCCGTCCTACCTCCCCGACATAACAGCTATATTATATCTGCTGCACTGGCTTCCTAATTGCTCCTAAAACAGCAAAATGACGAAAAACAAAGAATATTAAGAGGCAGAAACAATACATGAGAAAGTGTGCCTAAGGAAAACCATTTTAACTTGCTGTGTAAGATCAGATCTATACCAAGCAGGATATGGCCTTAGCTAGACCAGGCTTTATCCTGGGGTGAATCCCGGGATCTTCCTTGTGCGTCCACATGATGCACAGGGGATCCTGGGATCAGGGAGGAATCATCCCTCCCTTGCCCCGGGATAGAGCACTTTGGGCCTGGTTTTTCCACGGTCTTGGGCTGAGCCCGAAACCGTGGAACATGTGGCCCGTTGCTGCGATTACTCGCGCAGAGCCGGGAGCTGCGCACGGGGCGCAGGCCTCCTCAGGAGCGCTGTGCCCATTGGGGGTGGGGGGGAGCGGGGAAATGAAATATATATATTTTAAAAAGCATCTACCTTTAGTGCACGAGCGTTCGTGCGCTCCTCTTCCTTTAAAAATAAAAAATGGCGGGCGTGACACCTCTCTTCCTGAGGTCATCATGCCTCATGTGTAAACGGAGGAGGGATCTCACATTAATCGCAATGCAAGATCTTCACTCCTCCATCACGAACTATCAGGTAGGTCTAGCTAAGGCCTCTGACACTTTGAAAATGGTTTGAAAACTGTATATGGCGTGTGACCTGTTAAAGAGTAGCGCCTAAATATGTAGTGAGTTAGCTTTGGGGGCTGCGGTAGTTCCTTCTATAGACTAGGGTCATGTCTACACCAGGGGAGGGGAGGGGGAGGGCCCCCTGACTATGGAATGGGCCCCCAGACTATAGAACGATCTCCCTGACGAGGCTCGCCTGGCACCAACGCTGCTATCTTTCCGGCGCCAGGTTAAGACTTTCCTCTTTGCCCAGGCATATGGCGGCACATCTTAATCACCCACATGTTTAGTTTTTTTAACGGTTTTTAATGCTTTATGTGTTGTATGTTCTGTGTTTTAGAATTTTAATTTTTTTATACTTGTTTTTATCTCAGTTTTAGAATTTCTGTAAACCGCCCAGAGAGCCCTGGCTATGGGAGCAGTATATAAGTGCAATAAATAAATAAATAAATAAATAAATAAATAAATAAATCTCGTGATATGCTGATCGTGAGATCCTCCCCTTCAGTCCACATGGGCTGCATGACGTCCCAGCCATTGCACCCGTCGCGGTAGCTGTTTAAAACAAAAACAAAACCAAGAAGAGCCGGAGCACTTGAGTGCTCCAGCGAAAATAACAAGGTTAAAAAACCCCGATCCCACTCCCCTCACTCTCTTCGATGGGCACAGAGCACCTGAAGAGCTCTGTGCCCCATGCCCGATTCCCAGGTCCTTGCGTTTACTTGTGAGGAGCTGTGATGAAACTGGGACAGCTGCCCACACCTCCCGTGGTCTCGTGACGATCCCAAGACTGCAAGGAAAAATGGGCTAAAAGCCGTCCCGGTTATCCCAGGGAAATGGAGGGATCTTCCCTCCCTGCCCCCGGGATCCCCTGTGCATCATGTGGATGCACAGGGATGATCCTGGGGTGATCCCCAGGATAAGGCATCATCTAGACATGCCCAAGGTGTGCTACAGAGAGAGGACTTAATCCCATGTCTCTGTTTTTCTGTGACTCAGAAGGCACATAGCAGGAGTCCTGGTGACTGTAGTTTGTGGGTAGGGTTTATGCAAAAGCAGCTGGACTTTGTGAACCGCCCAGAGAGCTCCGGCTATTGGGCGGTATAGAAATGTAATAAATAAATAAATAAACTTTGAGATAGCTTCAGCCCAAACCATTTAGCGCTTTAATCTCTCAGTTTTCAAACTAACCTTCTAAAAAAGCTTTAACAGCCTGTTCAGCAACTTCCAATCATATATTGCTTTGAATCTTCTGGAGGTTTATAAAAAGAAAATCATTAATTATACTGAAAATGTAAGTTTCCCAGATGCTGGGTGTTTTTTGTTTTTTGTGTAAATGAACATGAGATTCTCCAATATTTGCAGAGTTTCCTGTGTAATGAAATTGCAGCTGTTCTAGCAGACACAGTAATTTTGTCGAGAGGAACATGCTGTTATTCTGGTTCTTTAAATATTTAAAAATCACTTTGCAACTATTTCCACAAAGTACACAAGCAAAAAGCAATTGAGCAAAAATAGCAATCATTAAACCTGGAGGTGTGCTAAGCGCAGCAGGTAGCATACAAGATTCCAGTGCAGAGTTCTGCTCTTCCGGACGCAAAGTCTGGGGCTACTGTTCTAGCAATCAACAAACAGATTTAAAAGGGTGATCAGACGTGGGAGGGGGCGGATCGTGCCCAGCCACAAACTTTTGTAAGATCAGAGAATAAGAACTAAAACTAAGCTGGCCTTCCTCACTACATTACAAGAACATTTTGGTTCTTTCAAAGAAGTCCATTAAAGTCCATTTGGTGCATTAAAAGAAGTCCACTATCTCAATGATTATTTGGCAATGCCTGCAAAAACCAACCAACCAACCAAACCCTTCACTTCCTCGTTTTCACAAAGAGCTCTCTCTTGCTGGTGCTCTTTACAAGCTTAATAAGGGCTCACAGGGAGGCTACGCCAGAACTTCTATATTAGCCGGGATTCTGACATCACCTGCTACCACCCCACCCATCCCCAGCTTTTCCTTTTCCCTCTGAGCTAAGCTGCAATCCTCAGTGTAGCTGTTTTTTGTTTTTGTTTTTTGAATTTTCTCAATAACAACATATTGTTCCCTGTTGTAACGCAAAGTATCTTGGTCTCATATGGACAATTAAGACCTATTTGCTTTGCAAAAGACCTGTTCTTGCTCCTGTTAAAGATAAAAACGGCTAGAGCTGGTTTCTTGATATGGTTCACCACAGCTGCCTCCATTACACCACTGCTTATCAGTTCATAATTCCTAATTGGCAATGATCAACTACATAGCTAATCCAGGAAGAAGAATAGGGTTTGGAAAAAAAGGACAGTTCTGCAATTTCCACAAATATTGCATTTCTTTTAAAACAGGCATTTTTATCCATCTATCTACACAACTATCTATTTTCCAGTAACAATTCCTTTGCCAAGCGAAATCTATACTAGGGCTGTGCTCCGCTTTGGTTCGGTTCGGAGAAGCGATAGCGGAGCGGCCTGATTTGCCTCTGACAAAGGCGGAGACGAATTGGGTCAGGGGGCTGCGGATTGAGGTGAAGCGGTTCACCTCGATCCGGAGCTCCGGATGCAGGTAAGTGGGGGGAGGGGGACGCACCTGGGGGAAGTTCCGGATCAGGCCACAAAGTGGTTTGGGGTGTCCATGCACAGCCCTAATCTATACTGCATCACTCCAAAATGCTGCTTGAAACGTGGCTAGGGTAGCAAGCTCAGCAAGATGTGTTTGGCCTCTTCACCATCTTCACCAGACGTCTCACTTGTACAACGTATTTTGTCCAATCCAGTTCCCCTTTGACTTTGAAATATGTGATATAAATTTGGCTTGGCAAAAACATCATTACTAAAAATAAATTGATTGCCAGATAGCTGGATAACCTGTTTTTCAGCTTGTTTGAGTGGGGAAAATGCACATTTCCAATGGGAAAAGTAAATATTTCTGGGTGTGTTCTTCAAAAGTATGCACTTCCCCCCATTGACGAAACTGTGAAAAAGCATTTTTTAAAAAAACCCTATAGGTTAATGCATTTTTCAAACACTATCACAAATTGGGGTATTTGCAAGCATATCTAGGGAAAAAAGTGCTTCTGCACATGTTCACTTTCAGAATTGTGATTTCCCCTTCAGTCTATGGAAAATAAATCTTCACTGGTAGATGTTATAGACCTCAGACAGTCAATATTTTAAAGCCTTTGGAATAAAACTGATTTCACTTTGTTGCAGCCCAAAGGTTGCAATCCCGTGGGCTTTTAAGACCTACCTGCAGTGCAAATTAAATACACTCCAGTAGATATTAATTGTTTATAATTAATATTGTTATAATTTTTGTGAACCGCCCAGAGAGCTCCGGCTATTGGGCGGTATAGAAATGTAATAAATAAATAAATATAATATAATATAATATAATATAATATAATATACTTTCTTTCAAATTGCCATGCCCCCAAATGGTTTTTGCAGTCATACTTATTATGTTAATGTTAAGCATCTTATTGATCCTCACTTCAGTATTTCCACAGGAAAACTTTTCCAAGAATTTAATCTCTCTCCCCCACCCCCACTTTAAATCTTGCAGGATTTTTCAGTGTGCATTGTAGCAATTTATGTTCAAACAGTGACACCCAGTGGCTACCTGTTTTTATAACACTAAACACAAATCTTTTTTATTGAGTCCCACAAGGTACAACCTTATGCATTTTTAGAGAGAGAAAAGTCCTACAACTCTCAGCATTCCCTAGCCGTCCCCCATGCTGGGAGTTGTAGAACATTTTTCTGTCTAAACAATCATAGGATTGTGTCCCTATTAATTCTTCATTTGCCCTTTTAAAACTAACCTACCAAATGTGTGTGTGTTATAATTACACATCTCCTGAAAATATGCAGGGCTCCTTTGGACTCACCAAGAAGATAGCACATTGATCTTGCCATTTACAGTGTAATCCATGGGTAAGGTACTTGTGGCTCTCCAAATGTTTTGGCATACAACTGCCATCATCCCTCACCATTGGTTATGCTGGGAGTTGTGGCCCAAACAACTGGAAGGCCACAAATTGCCCACCCCAAGTTAATCCTGTGCATATCTTCTCTGAAGAAAGTCCCATTGATTTCAATTAATTTTCTTTCCAGGTGAGTGTATGTAGCAGCTTTCCCCAACCTGGTGACCCCCAGATATTTTGGATGACAACTTCAGGATTCTTGACCGTTAGCCATGCTGGCTAGGGCTGATGAGAACTAAAGTCTTGGGACCACAAGACTTTAGTTTTGGGACCACAATACCTCATGGAATGCCTCTACCGACATGAACCTACCTGTACACCACACTCAACATCTAAGGTTCTCTTTCAGGTGCCTACTCCAAGGGAAGCTCAGAGGATGGCAACAAGGGAGAGGGCCTTTTCAGTGGCGGCCCCCAATTATAGAATGATCTCCCCAACAAGGCTCACTTGGTGCCAACATTGTTATCTTTTCAGCGCCAGGTCAAGACTTTTCTCTTCTCCCAGGCATTTAACAGCATATGTTGAGTTTTTTAATTGACCCCAGAACAGTTGTTTTAACTGGACATTGTCTGTTTTTATGCTTTTTAAATTTTGTATAATTGTTTTTAATGTTCAATGTTTTGATCTTTGTAAACCGCCCAGAGAACTTCGACTATGGCACGGTACATAAATGTAATAAATAAATAATAATATAACATAAAGTCTCCAACATCTGAAGGGCATCAGATTGGGGAAGGCTGGTGTATAGGACTGAAGCCTTAATTAATCTAACCTTTACAGGGTATTTTAACATTTATACCCAACTGACCAATGTGTCTTTTTTCCCCAGAGCAATTAACAGGATTAGAACAAAACAATAAAATCAAACACTAAACAATACAATAAAACAGCAGACAGTGTCAGAGGTGTTAAAGTGACAAAAGGCATTGGGAAATGAAAAGGTCTTCATCTGGTTCTGCCAGGGAAGCCCCCCCCCCCCGGAAGAGAATCCCATAAAGGGGACATCACAGCCAAGAAATCCCAATCACCACCCATCTTGCCACAGGTTGTGGGGGCATCCAGAGGAGGGACTCCAAAGATGGATCTATGAATTAACTCCCAGGCTATGAATTAATCTGATCCTTTAATGGGGTGCATCCCCATCCAAAACCTGTTGAACACCGCCTCCTTGAGCAGACAGTGCCTCCATCTTATCAGGAATGAGCTTCAGTTTATTGGCACTTATCCAGTCAACTGCTGATTGCAGACACTGATTTAGCACTTTCACCACACCACCTCACCTGAATCAGATGTAAGGGGGGTGGTTGTCTCAGCATACTAATGATGCCTCACTCCATGGTCTTATTCAACAGTTTCATGTAGATGTTAAAAAGCATAGGGGACACAACGTGTCAATGCAGCCCTGCAGGGTTCTAGCATGGCCTTCTGAAATTGACTCTCCAGGTAGGAATGAATCACTGAAAAACTGCCCCCTCTCACAGTCTTCAACCCAGAAAGCCTAGCCAGAAAGATACTGTGGTTGATGGTATCAAAAGCTGGCACACTGTCCTTCTCCCTGTGTCGGGTATTGTCCATTAATCAAGGGAGTTTCTGTACAAAAAGCAAGCCTAAATTGAGATTGAAATAGATCCAGGTTGAATTTGAGATGGATCCCAAGAGTATCCCTTGTTTATCCTTGGCTCTTATCTCTATTTTCTGTTTTTGCTCCTGCAGAACATAAGGCCTGTGGGCTAATTGCAGCTCCTTTCCTATCTACTGGTTTCTTGCCTTTGCCTGGAAATTCCAAATCTTATTTATTTATTTATTTATTTATTTATTTATTTATTTATTTGAACATAAGTGCCATGCTGGATCAGACCAAGGGTCCATCTACTCCAGCACTCTGTTCATACAGTGGCCAAACAGCTGTCAACCAGGGACCAACAAAGTAAAGCAAGGATGCAACAGCACCCTCCTACCCATGTTCCCCAGCAACTAGTGCACACAGGTTTACTGCCTCTGACACTAGTAGCCATTGGTAGCCTTCTCCTCCAGGAATTTATCCAACCCCCTTTTAAAGCCATCCAAATTGGTGGCCAGCAATACATCTTGTGGTAGTGAGTTCCATAATTTAATAATGTGCTGTGTGAAGAAGCACTTCTCCCACCAATCAGTTTCATGGGATGACCCTGGGTTCTAAGATGTCTCCATATCCACATTCTCCCCACCATGCATATTCCGCCCAATAGCCAAAGCTCTCTGCTCTCTTGGTGATCTTTTCCTACATTTTTGTGGGACACATCTAAGCACCTTCTAAGACCATTAAATTGAGGTGGGGCTAGGAAAATATCTGCCTCTCCCTCAGTTGAAGCGGGCATACTGGAATGGGTGTGTTGTTCCCAGATCCACCAGTTCACACGAGCCAGCTCTATCAATCAGGAATAATTTTGCAAGGAGCATAATCTATGTATCTGCCCAAAGTGGCAATGCCAAGCTACATGGAGGGTGAACATTTATAAGAATATGTCCCCTTTTCAGCTTGATGACAACCTGGAATCCATTTTTTTTTAAATCATCTTTATGTTTAAACAAGAGCAAATTGGCCAGATCTACACCTTGTGTCAAATCATTACAAATGTGGAATAAAAAGCAAGAAATAAATTATGAAAGCAGTATATGGAATGTGGATTGTGCCCCAACAGTGATCAGCGCACTTCAATACCATCATAATGCAGTAGTATAGCTCTAGCCCTGTCTGTAGTTCCTTTAGCACAGAGTGCTCACAATGCTTTACTTGTGCCTATTAACTACTTAGGTTTTAGCAAATCTAATCAAGACCTGAGGTTGTGCTCCAAGAACAAGTGAAGGTTTCTTGGGTGTTTGGTGGGATGGCACATGTCCAGCATTTCTATATGTCAACAGGAAGCTCACAAGTTTAACGGATAATGATCCTGACTCCTCTTTGGCAGCTCTCAGAGAAGGTTTCATACTTTAGATAAAGACTTCAACGAAGCCGCTTGGGATAGGCACACGCCTTGCCGTGGCAGGAGTGATGAGACGCTGGCAGATTCCATCAAAGTCTCTGGCTGAGGCTCCACCTTATAAGGCCAGAAACCTCTGGCTGCATCACTGGCAGATTCAGGATGTCTGGGGTGTTGAGCTCTTTCTTAGCTCAGCATCCTGAGTTCTGCATTTGGACCGTGAATAGCCTCCAGCAGCAGCTCTATCTGCTCTGTGGGGAGATGGTCTTCCAGCTTCCTCCTGAGCCTTTCATTCCACGGAGGGACTAAAATGCCAGGCTATTTCTGCTAGGCCCAAGAAGACTGAATACACACACACCCCACTACCACTCCATAACGTCAATGTCGGCTGCACTGCTGCAATGTTGGAGGACATTGTTTCCACTCTTGAGAGCTAACCAAATCCTTAACTAGGAACAAATTCCTGAATTTGCTTCTTTTCTTCCTCCCTCCTCATCCTTTTTTCCTTTTGTGTGATCTCTTTTAGATTGAAAGCCTGTGGGCAGGATGTGCTTGTTCACTGATCTCTGTAAGCCACTTCAGCAATCTTTTTAGCTGAAGAGCAGAGTAAAAATGCTTTAAATACATGAATAAATGTGATGCAGGTGTCATGCGCTTGATATTATTTTGCGTCACGAAGTTTTGCTACCTCTATACGGAGGGCCATTGTCCATTACAACTTGTATGGGTAGCGCTGTTCAAACAAAAAGTGTTCAGAAATTTTACGGCGCTTGTGAAAGTTGTAGGTGAGCATGCAAGGTAACTCAGGTGTCTTGGAATATCCACACCTACCACTATGAGAAACATTGTTCTGAAGAATAAATGAAAATAAATAAACTTCAGGTTGTTACATTCCCAAGGAGATATGGCTGGGTTTGGACGATCATTGGGGAAAGGAAATCACGGTGGCTTCTTTCCCCCGTCGCACCCGTGCTAATTATGTGCCTGCCAGTTCCCTAATTACCATTGCCATGGTCGGGTTGCCATCTCATCTGGACCTGTCAAGGAGCACAGCGCAGTGGCTTCCAAACCACCCTAAAGGTCATGCTTGATTATAGGGGACACCAAAATTAGCCGACCAAGGGCAAAATGGATGGATGACATTCTGGAGGTGACAGACTTGACCTTGGGGGAGCTAGGGGTGGCGACGGCCGACAGAAAGCTCTGGCGTGGGCTGGTCCATGAAGTTACGAAGAGTCGGAAGCGACTGAATGAATAAACAACAACAAAAATTAGCAAAACATTGAATATATTTGTAATGTAAACATCTAGAAGTAAAGGAAAACCCAACTGGAGAGATCTACAAAGATGAGTGGAGTAACTATTCCTAGTTCATTATTATGATTTCATTATTAAAAGACAAATTAAATATGCTGTCTTCCTCAGAGGATAACACTTTCATTCTTTCTTTTTTGGGGGGTGGGGAAAGCTTCATAAAAATTCTAGCAATTGAATCCCATTGTGAATAAAAACTGTAGAGAAAATATAACTGTTGAGGTTTTTGGATAAGTTATCTCCCTTGGCCTCTTATAATAAGACATGAGAAATTAAATTCTTCGGTCCTGGGAGAGCATCCCAAGGGCCATTGGCCAGTTAAGATCCCTCCTCCTTCCAGGTGCACAGAGAGAGAGAGAGAGAGAGAGAGAGAGAGAGAGAGAGAGAGAGAGAGAGAGAGAGAGAGAGAGATTGGCCTTAGCAAAACCCAAGGTTTATCCCGGGATCGTCCCGGGATCATCCCTGTTCATGTAAATGACACACAGGGAATCCCAGGAGCAGGCAGGGACGCCGCCAGGACAACCCTGGGATAAACCTTAGGTCTAGCTAAGGCCAGAGAAAGAGATCAGAGCTCCAACATTAGAAGGAAAAGTGTGGGGGAGGCAGATCTGGGACATGTCTTGGGAGGACCAGGAACCCTCCTCGTCCCCAGTAGGGATGTTATACATCCCTTTCTGAGTGCAGAGAGGGAGAGCAGGGCTCTGAAATCAGTAGAGGAAAAATGGAAGGCAGATTTGGGACATGTCATGGATGGACCTGGATCCCTCCCAGTTTGCAGTAATGTCCCAATATGGGGGGTGGGGGTGTATACCAGCCCTGCAGCTGATATAAGTAATCCAATGGGAGGGAAACTGGAGGGTGGGGTAAGAAAACCCCAACATTTACTGCTCCTCTTTTCCCTTTCCCCTGCTGGCCTGACCATTACACCGTGTGCTGGATTTTTCCAATGTCAGACCTTCCCACCATCACCACCACAAGTAGAATTATGCTGCACACCAGTTAAGTGATTATTCAAGCTGAGAATCTTATAACACCTCTAAATTTACTGATGCTGATTCAGAAGGAGAGCTTCTAAATGGAGAGCAGATTTAACACCAGTCTGCACAGTGGATCCCATCATGGTCCCAGCACCTCCAGCAAAGGGCTTTTGAGCTTGGCCCCACAATCACGGCTTAGAAGATATCACACAGAAATCTTTTGCGCTGAACAAAACCAGAAATAAGTACGTGGCATATCCATTGTTAATAAATTTGAGCAGAAGCAGGCAAGCATGTAATAGACTCAAGAAAGGAATCTTTAAAAGTATCTTGAATTGTTGTTGGAGTAAAAATGGAAGCAAAGATTATTATTTGTCAAGAATTCCTCCTCGAGCCTGGATTTGCTAGCGGTACCTGACCCCAGTGACATTAACTCAGACGTCTTCTGCTGCTACTGCCTCCCCTATCAATCAGTCAGAACTAGGGGTGTGCACGGACCCCCCGATCCTCTTTGCACCCGATCCGCCCCGCCTCGATCCACCTAGGGGCCACTCCGCTCTGCTGCAGAGCTCCGGATCGGAGCTCCACAGTTGTGGGGAGTGGCGCCAGGTAAGGTCCCCCTCCCTCCTCTCCCTTACCTGCATCCATCCATGGTCCTGCAGCTGCTTCAACTGAGCCCAAGGACTCAACCAGAAAGACTAGTTGTGGCCTAGTCTTCCTGTTTTGAGTCCTCGGGCTCAGTTGAAGCAACGACAGGACCGTGGATGGATGCAGGTGAGACCCCCTCCCCCTTTCCCCCTTACCTGGCTCTGCCGCCGTCGCCGCATGGGCGGCAGCGACAGTGGCAGGGCCAAGTAAACCCCCCTTACCTTTTTTGCAGAGCTCTGGATCAAGGCGAAGGATCCACCTTCACCTCGATCCGCTCCGCAACGCTCCGCGGCTCCCCCAATCCTCTTTGCCTCCGCCTTAACGGGAGGCAAAGCCCCCCAATCCGCTCCTGCTTCTCTGCTCCGAGAAGCGGAGCACATCCCTAGTCAGAACAATCTCTGTATTCATCAGTCATAATTCAAATTTTACACCTCTTGTTATGGGGTTTAATGGAAATATACAATATTCAAGCTTAATAAAACCTTTTCTAAAGAACTTATTAATAGAAAGATTGTCTGGACCCACTGACAGAAAATCTCTACACTTTGTTATGACAAAGCATGGTTATTCAAATCTTCTGCCCATTGTGGAAAGTAACTGATGAGCTACGCCAGAGCACTGAGTGCAAACTTAGTAGAAAAAATGACACTTTTATATTGGAATACACATTGAATAAAAGACTGAGAAGGAATCTATTTTTAAAAATCATGCTTTCTATGTCTCTATATTTCTCTAGTTGTTGATGTATAAACAAATACAAGTATATACCCTTCAAGGGATTTGGTATATTTCAGACATTAGAGGGCACTGTTGACTTATTTTTGTTTCATTCATTAAAAACCTGAAAATAAATATTTTGTCCTGCCTTTCCATATTTTTTTAAATGCAAACTATTACTAAAATAGCAGATTAACATTAGACGACAGCATAATGTCTAATTCTAAGAAGGCCTGGGAAAATAAAAGGCCATATGTGGGGGACCTCTTATCATGGTGCACCCGTGGAGATTGGTGGATTCCAAACGGCTTGCCCTGTCACCAGGGCCGGCGATTTTATTCGAGCCCTCGCCAATCAATGTAATAGGGGAGTGACATAGGTGGTTAATGCAACCACTCCTAAATACTCTGTTCTGTTAGTTAGAGCTGAGTCAACACCCTGGGTTTCTGGGAAATGATCAATAGTCAGGGCAAATGCATGGTAAATTTGGCCAAAAACAGGCTAGAGGCCATTTTGGAGCAGGGGCACACAACCTCTTTCTCCCTGAGGACCAGATTCCATTTTAGAGAGGTTCTCAGGTAGGGTGACCATATGAAAAGGAGGACAGGGCTCCTGTATCTTTAACAGTTGCATAGAAAAGGGAATTTCAGCAGGTGCCATTTGTATATATGGGGAACCTGGTTAAATTCCCTCTTCATCACAACAGTTAAAGTGCAGGAGCTATACTAGAGTGACCAGATTTAAAAGAGGGCAGGGCACCTGCAGCTTTAACTGGTGTGATGTAGAAGAAATTTCACCAGGTTCTCCATATATACAAATGACACCTGCTGAAATTCATTTTTCAATACAACTGTTAAAGATACAGGAGCCCTGTCCTCCTTTTCATATGGTCACCCTATCCCAGGGGCCACAACTCAGGGGAGGATGCAGCTGAAGGCATAAGGGAGGAGGGGGAAGGGAGGGGCCAAAATACCAACACATTTTAGCATGAAACGCTTACTGCCAGTAACAAGGCTGAGGAGAGGCACTTCAGCCATTTTAGAACAGGGAAAACGCTGCTGGGAAACCACCAAATGATCTGTGGTTGAGAGAAAGAGGCCAGGGGATGAGAGGCCCTGGGTAACCCAGGGGTGGGGGCAGGTTGGGTCCCCAAGCTGGCCGAATTTGGCCCCAAGCCCAGAGATTCTGCACACCTGTTTTAGAGCCTATTCCAGGGCAGCGATGGCAGCAAAGAAATCTTTGCCACCAACATTATATACTCAGTGTCAGTCTGCTAGCCATTGTCTTTCCTATCTACCTCCATCAGGAATCCTAGCCCCCAAGTTATAGAATCACTGTTCAATCATGTCAAGTATATATAGTGTAGCTATTTCCATAGAGCGTAAAGCATTCAGCCCAAAGCTTTAGGAAATGGGAGTGATTTCTTGGCCATTGATCAGCAAACTGGTGTAAGAGGCAACAAAAATTCTATTGTTCTATTCACCAAGAACCATTGGCCATGGCTTTCCAGATACACATCTCCATAACTACAGCTGTTCCTCAGTTATCCAGTCAAGGGGGCAAATCCCTTGACCTCAATCCAGGTGAAATGTTTTTGGCCACTGCTAATACATAACAGCTGGAGGAGAGGGCGTGGAGAGGAATGTGCACCCGCCATGCACATCCTTTGGGGATGTGAAGCACATACATATATTATCACGCAAACCACAAAAAAGAAAAGTTGGTATGTTTAAGAATGTGCAATGCGTCCTGTTTCCCCCCAAAATAGTATTTTTATTTAAAACAACATCCGTACAATTTAAAGAGTAGGTGTTATAAGAAGGAAAGCAATGAATGTGACTGAATGTTATTGACCCGCTTGTTCTATGTTAAATCAATTTTCATTCCATCTTGATAATAAAAAAGATTTACTTAGACTATAGGAAATCTATGGACTGAATTCATAGAAATTAAAAAAAGACTAATTCCATAATAACTTAGCAACGAAAGCCTATTTAATCTTAATTGCCATTTAATTACTAATTCAGACAATAATCTTTGTAGCTACTCATTAATTGAAAGGTTATCTAATCAGAAGAGGCAATTAATTCCAGACCCCCAAAAGAATAAGAAATCCATAATCCATTCAAAGAAGACCTTTTCTTCAAATGTTTTATTACAGTAAACAACCTTAGCTTGTTTCTGGTGGACAGTAAACAAAATGATAGTATGAACCCATTGTGATTTTTTAGCACATGGCTAATGATGTATTTGCAGTTCTAAAGCTCAGTAATTACTATTTAATATGAGTTAAAGCTCCATGCAGCCTGATCCAATGCATAAATCAGAAATACGTTCCAGTGTCTTCCATGTAGCTGTGCATCAGATTCCAGCCTTTGCTGATTAATTCAAACTGAGAATTTTAAAAGCAGTTAGCAATGTGACTTGGAGCTTTGCCAGGATTGTGTACTTTGACTTGTAGTTTCTCTTGAAGTTGTCAGGCAGTATATAGTAGTTCCCAGCACCTGCTAACAAGGACCCTTTTGAGTTCAGTGCCAAGGAATGAACCTCTGACCTTCTGTGTGTAGAGATGGGCTCTTCCACTCAGCTATAGCTGAACAGCTACAGCTTTACTGAAGTAGTTCTTTGGATCCTGGCTCTGATATTCCTTTTAGGGAGGAGGTGAGGCAGCAGGCTAAATGTGGGTGTGTTTGAAAGCAATGGTCTATTCTATTGTACCCCTCTTACACAGCTGAAGGAATCTAATCACTTGCTTCCAATAGGATAGCCCCCAGCGGTCATTCCTGTTTGGGGTTACAATATAAATGGGATCATAGCTGTTTTCCTCCACCTATATGTAGTACACCTCTTCAGGTAGAGTTGGTGCTTCTTCCGGGCCCACTGTGCCATCTGGATTGCCATCAGGAATGCAAAAACACCAGCTGGAGAAGAGGGAAAAGATTGCTAGTCTATGGAGATCAAATGCAGCATGCCAGAATGGCTACTCCCACCACACCCTCTGCAATAGGGATGAAGAACCTGTGGCCCTCCAGATGTTTCTGGACTACAACTTCCATCACTCTTGACCAAAGGCCATGGAGACTGTGGCTGATGGGAATTGAAGTCAAACAATATCTGAAGAGCTAAGCATTCCCCATCCATGCTCTAAATAAGGCAGACAGCATGAAACACAGCATAATGTATTTATTTTAAGGTTGGGACAGAGTTTTGCCCCGCACCAGAATCTGTATGTGAATTCCAGCCTCCAAAGGGGATATAAAAGCAGTTTGGGGAGTTGGCTAAGGACCTGCTGCTTTTCAGTGGGGTGTGGACCTGCCCTAGAAATTATCACATGCCTCAATTGGCTGATGTAGAACAAAAACACTAGGATTTCCTATATTTTGATCTGACTTCAAAAATGGTGGTAGCAATTGCCTTCCATGCTTGTCACAAGCCAACTGGAGGCTTGAGTTCAAGCTCTCTTCAATCAGGTCATCTGATAGCTGTTCTGGGGAGGGGAGTCTCCTCCCTCAAGTCAAGATGCTCCTTAAGTAGAGCTCTGATGGTAGTTGGGGGACCAAGTGCCATCTCAACTGGGATTACTGGGAGCTGGATGGCAGGCAGCTCCCACCAACCTGTTTTGTCCTCTTTCTCCTTCCCTTGGGGCAAAAATATAGGAAAGTAGCAGAAGGTGGGGAGGAGCTCTGGCTCATTGGTAGAGCACATGCACAAGGTCCCAAATGCAACTCTCAGCTTCTTCAGGTAGGGCCAGGAAGGGATTCTGCCTGAAACTTTGGAGAGCCACTGCAACTCAGTGTGGACAACACTGAGCTAGGTGGACCCATGGTCTGACAAAGTGTAAGGAAGCTTCCTAAGGTCCCCATGCCCTTCTTCCCTGTTTTGGAGCATGTTAGGTGGGGTGGGGTGGCACCACCTTCTGGGCTGCATTAGACCCACCTCCTCACATCCATATCTCTGCACGGAAGCCCTGAAATCCAAAAGGGAGAAGGAAAAAAACAGTCCCTCCTACTTATCTCGTGTGGCACAGAGTGGTAAGTGGCAGTTCTCAGGTCGACTCAGCCTTCCATCCTTCCGAGGTTGGTAAAATGAGTACCCAGCTAGCTGGGGGAAAGGTAACCGCGACTGGGGAAGGCCATGGCAAACCACCCCGCTTCAAAGTCTGCCAAGAAAACGTCAGCGAAAGCAGGCGTCCCTCTAGGAGTCAGCAATGACTCAAGTGCTTGACGAGAGGTTCCTTTCCTTTCCTCCTACTTATCTAGTTGAGAACTTCAGGTACAAAGGAGGCTCTAGCACACTTCAAAGGCTGTGATAACTCATATCACATCCAAAGGATGCTAATCCAATGATGGATCTTTTGTTTTACACCACCACCAACACACACACACACAGATACACACACTGGATCAGAAACTCAACTGGAATTCTAGAAGCCATTCTAGCTTCCACGATCCATGCTGAAGTTTTGACAGAGCAGAATGAAATAATTCCACTGCTGTCCCAGTACCACCAACTGAATTGAGCTATGCAAACATTAGTAGTAGTAATTTATTAATGCTTAGGCCATAGGCCATTTGAATACAAAATAGATACACTATGAAGGAACAACAATATAAAAATACTACATATAATCCCAAACAGATCATACATAATAAAAGAATAAAATTCAATACAATCAAAAGCATAATTGGAATATAAAATTTGTAGTTAAATAAGAGCATTTCCAGCACAGTCAACTGCAATCTCAGTAATAAATCTTGCCCGAATGTTCATTGCTGCCAGGGCAAAAAGAGATACTTTGTGCGTTACCCTAGAGTCAGTGTCAGACGGGAGAGAGAAAATCTTTTCTGAAGTGGTATTGAAGCGTAGTTGATACAGAATAGATTCCAAAAATTTAGTTCTTGGTTCAGAGTATAAAGAACAGAAGAGCAAATAATGAGGCAGGTCCTCAATTTCTGGGCCCCCACAAATGCACAGACGGAGGGCCAAAGGGGTGCGCTGATATCTGCCATCCATCACAGCTGTAGGCATAGTTTGAAAACGGAGGGCTGTAAATGCTTGTCTAAGCTTTGGGGATGTAAGCTTTACCAGGTAAACAGCCCTTTGGTGGTCAAATTTATAAAGCCTATACCATTTTGAAAATTTGGAATTGTTAACGGCTTGTCTGTCCAGCCGAGCGCCATAGTTAAAAATATATTCCTGAAGTTTCTCCTTTGAGTTCAAGACAGAAAAGTTGTCAAGAAGAGCAGGATACAAGCGATGCAAACATAGCTCAGTTCAGTCAATTGATTAAATGGCAGTTGAGCAAGTTAAAAAATTGAATTGTTTGACAATCTGAATAGCTCTATTGCTCTCAAGAGACCAGCAGAAGTCAATTCTAACCATGCTGACCATATTCCTAAGGCAGGTTCGGGGGGAAGAGGGGCGGAGCCAGCTTATTCAGCGTTCTCCGTTATAGCAATAATTTGCTCATCTATTTAATGGCGTGCTCTTACCTGGCAGAGTTTGCGTCATCACTGTAAAGCTCACCCAACAGCCAATCTGTTGCAAAGAAAGAAAGAAAGAAACCCCAATCATCACACTTAAATATAAACACCTAGCTGCCTTAGACTATCCCGATTAGCTAGGTCACAGCCAGACTCAAAACCAACTTTCCAAGGGTCCTTCACAGTTGCTTCTCCCAGCAGTAACAGACCTATCATTCATAGCTTTATCCCATGTACCCATTTCCCTCGAATTATCCTCATAGCGTAAAGCTGTCATTGTTGTTAGTTAAATCACACCCTGGGTGGCGGTGCTCCTAAGATCCTTCGCATGCCAAGAAAAGAGTTTAAGGGGGGAAATGTAAAAAATCAACAGATGACCCAATCCGATTCAAATTTGGTATGCTCAAAGCCTTCATTCATATTTATTACTGTGCCAATTTTGATGTCTTTATCTTTAAAACTTACACAGATGTAAGCATTTGTTTAATTTTTAGTTTAAACATATCAAATCATCCTCTTGCGCCCCCAGTGGCCTCTCAGAGAACAACAAAAGATTTGCTCTTAAAGGGGTAGTAAATAGGACGGTTCTTTTGGCTAAGAAGCACAATTAAAGCAGGATGCATGGGAGTCAAAGCAGATTATAAGCAGTCAAAGCAGATTATAAACTGAAAAATTCGGAGACTTTTGCATGCAATTCACAGTGATTGCACAGTATAACGCTGGTGTGATAAAGCTACAAGTGTACATAAGCAATTCGCTTCCCCAAGCGGGAATGCAGTGGCAGGTGGTTAAGCCAAACTGCTCACCTGAGAGTACAGAGATGGGAGGAGACTCACGGAAAAAGCTGAAGCAGAATCCTCTGAGGCCAAGTGTTAAAGTAGGGTGACCCTATGAAAAGGAGGACAGGGCTCCTGTATCTTTAACAGTTGTATTGAAAGGGGAATTTCAGCAGGAGTCTTTTTTATATATGAAGAACCTGGTGAAATTCCCTCTTCATCACAACAGTTAAAGCTGCAGTATAGCTCTTGCAGCTTTAACAGTTGTCCATACTCTGGTAACCTCCAAATTAGATTACTGCAACGCCCTCTACATGGCCTACTCTGAGGGAAGCTCGGAGGGTGACAACAAAGGAGAGGGCCTTTTCGGTGGTGGCCCCGACTGTGGAATGATCTCCCAGATGAGGCTCGCCTGGTGCCAACGCTGCTATCTTTCAGGCGCCAGGTCAAGACTTTTCTCTTCTCCTAGGCATTTAATAGTTTTTAATGGACCCCAGAACTGTTGTTTTAAATAGATAATGTTGTTTTTATGTTGTTGTCTATAAGTTTCTGGTTTTTTAAAAAAAAAAATTGTATACTTTTTTAATGTTTACTGTTTTTAACTGTTGAAAACCACCCAAAGATTTTCAGCTGTGGAGCGGTATATAAATGTATTATTATTATTATTATTTATTTATATAGCACCATCAATGTACATGGTGCTGTACAGATTACACAGTAAATAGCAAGACCCTGCCGCATAGGCTTACAATCTAATAAAGTTGTAGTAAACAATAAGGAGGGAAAGAGAATGCAAACAGGCACAGGGAAGTGTAAACAGGCACCGGGTAGGGTGAGGCTAACAGTATAGAGTCAGAACAAACTCAATATTTAAAAGCTATAGGGAAAAGAAAAGTTTTTAGCTGAGTTTTAAATAAATAAATAAATAATTGTGATGAAGAGGAAATTTCACCAGGTGCGACATGCATACAAATGACACCTGCTGAAATTCCCTTTTCTATGCAACTGTTAAAGATGCAGGAGCCCTGTCCTCCTTTTCATATGGTCATCCTAGTTAAAGGGGCAGCACTAGAAAATTACGGGGTCTGATATATGAAGGGAGGAGGGCCTGGTGCTTCACCTCAGAACCCAGATTGTCATTTTATTTGGCATTTTTGCTGTGGCCATGAATTCCTGGTCTCACACAAGCAAAATGTGTATCACCCCCTGAGCTAAGCCCTCTTTTGTAAAATAAACTCATTCAAATGCCTTTTCAAAGGCGGCTCTGCTGGAAGCCAGGGCTGAGATCCTAGATCAAAGCAAAGATCTTTGTAATACTAAAATCGGATATACGAGAGAGCTCAGATCTAACAAGACTGCAACAATGTAGCACCTCGACACCACTTGCTTAATTTGCTGACAGGGTGAGTAGAAAAAAGAATACCTCATAAGTGTAATTTGGGCACGAAACCAATGTAAACAGCCATGTGAAAGGGTTGATTGATGGACTTGGGAAAGAGGTTTTATTTCCTTCAGGAAAAGAGAAAAAGCCAATATTTCATTATAACAGGTTTAGGAGTTACAAGAGCTTTATTCCATCCTATGAATTTCTGTTATCATTAATGCAGAAGTTATCCTCGGTATAAAATTATTTATGGCCAGGAAATGTTCATACTACAAATGCAAAGCAGCTTCAAATTCACTTCAGTTGTCACGGTTCTCAGCCAAGAACTTCTGGGAACAAGTTCTATGGAAGGACCAACAAACGATTCTCCTCACTTTCTCAATGATACAGTTTTCAGGATTCTGTAAGAGAAACTATGTTATACCTGTTACAAACTGCTTTAAATTGTGTAGTGTAGATGTAAAGTAACACACATACATACATACATCAATATTGGAAACTGGCAATGAAATAATTGTAGCATTCATAGAATCATAGAATAGCAGAGTTGGAAGGGGCCTACAAGGCCATCGAGTCCAACCCCCTGCTCAATGCAGGAATCCACCCTAAAGCATCCCTGACAGATGGTTGTCCAGCTGCCTCTTGAAGGCCTCTAGTGTGGGAGAGCCCACAACCTCCCTAGGTAACTGATTCCATTGTCGTACTGCTCTAACAGTCAGGAAGTTTTTCCTGATGTCCAGCTGGAATCTGGCTTCCTTTAACTTGAGCCCGTTATTCCGTGTCCTGCACTCTGGGAGGATCGAGAAGAGATCCTGGCCCTCCTCTGTGTGACAACCTTTTAAGTATTTGAAGAGTGTTCTCATATCTCCCCTCAGTCTTCTCTTCTCCAGGCTAAACATGCCCAGTTCTTTCAGCCTCTCTTCATAGGGCTTTGTTTCCAGACCCCTGATCATCCTGGTTGCCCTCCTCTGAACACGCTCCAGCTTGTCTGCGTCCTTCTTGAATTGTGGAGCCCTGAACTGGACGCAATACTCTAGATGAGGCCTGACCAGGGCTGAATAGAGAGGAACCAGGACCTCCTGTGACTTGGAAGCTATACTTCTATTAATGCAGCCCAAAAGCACTTTAAAGCAGTAGTGTAGATCCTGCCAGGGGCTTATTCTCCAATCTGCCCTTTTCTCTGCACAGCGTTGTGAAAGAGAGCCTCTCTCAACACTGCATAGGAGAAATTATCCTGTCAGCTGATCTGCATGGGAAATGTGTGTGTGCGTGTGTGTGTGTGTTTGTGTTTGAATGGACTGTGGGTGTGTTAATGGGATGTGTCTGTGCGGGTTTGTGAATGTCTCAGTATGGGACTCCACCTACACTGAGTTGTGGCTCCACCCACATCTGATATGTCCCAGCCCAATTTAGCCCTTGGACCAAAAATGGTTTCCATCCCCATCGTATTCTAGAGGGTGGTGAAGTTGGGCATTTGCTGGGTGCCCCAGATCAACAAAAGGCCCACCAACCCAACACCACCACCATTCTCACTTTATATAAAGAAATCCAAGAAAATGATTCTTTTTTTTTAAAAAAAAAAAAAACCCTACCATATTAAAACCAGAGGTAAGACTATTTCATGTTGGCTCAAGCTCCACAAAGGTGAGAAATTGGAAGCTTAGGTGAATGCTTTCACAGTTGTGCCCCTGGATCAGTGATGATGTTGTGCAATGTCACAAATTGTGCTAGACAGATGGTTAAGAAAAATGTCACAGGTAAGCCAGTGAAAAATGAACTACAAACCTGATTGATTTTGATGGACTAAAGAAACGTTGATAAAATGATTCCCAGCTTCACACACCTGCAAAACATTTGATTTGTTTTTTCTTAGATTTTCACAATGTAATTATACCACTGTATATTTCGCTGGCGGGCCCTAGTGTGGTGGTGAAGATTTAGATCAGCCAATGAAAATCACAGCAAATTTGCTCTCCACACCCGTAGACAAGGACAGGAGAGCCCCAACCAAGCACATGAACATGGGTTTCAAGGAAAGAAAAGATATTGCTCTCAAAAGACAAATCCCTGCTAATATCCACAAGAGAATGACGTATGCAAATTACCTGATCTATTTCTTGACTCTATGTCTCAATCTTCAGAGCATGAACTTCAAAGTACATCTCTTAGAACAGAGGTGTCAAACCTCTTTTAGCCTGATGGCTTAATTCAATTTTAGAGAGGTTCTCAAGGGCTGCATTCCAGTGGTGGGTGGGGCCAAAGGCAAAGGGGGTAGAGCCAAAAGAGAAGGCATGGGGGCAAGATGCCGAAAATACCAACAGAGTTTAGTTCAAAGCTTTGAATGCCAGTGAAGAAGCCTTAAGGGAGATTTTTCAAAGTTTTAGAACGGAAAACCCCCCAAAAGGCAGGACCCCCCCAATGATTGGCAGTTGGGGAAAGGAGGGGCTTTGGAAGGGAGCATGGCCATCTGGGGAACCCCAGAGGGCCTGATTGGGATCCTAAGGCCTGGGTTTTGACACCGATGCCTTAGATTTCAATAGCATTAGGATTCAAAAATTAAAACTACACCTTCACATCTTGGAGCTCACCAAGGTAGATACAAGCTAACAGTCAAGTATGAACATCAAAGTAAATTGCACCAAATACAAGCTAACAGTCAAGTATAATTGCTGGCCACATGCTTGAAACCCTTCCCCCCCACACACATTTTTACATTTCCAGACAGGCAGCAAAGCCAACAGTTTTATGAATGCTGCTGTCTCTATCTGCTACTGGGCTGTGTTTGGCGCTGTAGGTCACAGGTTGTGCAAGCCTACTCTAGGGTGTAGGGATGAAATTATGGGAGTTACATTTTAAGAGCTAAGGTACAAACAGGCATTCCACTTGTTTGTTTGTTTGTTTTATTGCTAGATATGCTTGGATGTGTTCCGAATCAGGCATTACGTCCCACAAAAGTTCTTCTCTGGGTCAGAATGTAAAAGGAGATTCTGTACATGTGCCATTTACAAAGCTGTGTTTGGCCTGCTTTGTCGATATAAGTGCAAAAGTATGTTCAGTGAGGGAGAACTTTCCATATGAACATCAAAGTAAATTGCACCAAAATTGAAAGAGCCCCCCTTAGTTCATCTGTTTTTTGTCCAAGTTCTGGACACCAATCACAGCTCAGACAATGCTTTATTAAAGCACTCAAACAGTGCATTTTTAAGGCTCCAGGGAACTGTGGTTAAGCTCAGAGATGTACCTGTGCCTGAGGAACAAGGCAGCTCTGTAGTCCTTGAGTTTAGCTATCCAAGTGCATTTTGATTTAACATGAAGGCTTTGTGGAGGAACGTTTTAGAGTGAACACAGGTTATGTGATTAACAATTATAATTTTTGGTGTCACCATATCATAAAAAAAAGCCAATTCCAGTCATATCGAAACTGAACCCCAGGAGAATTTCAGATGGGATGCTTACAAAAATCTCCCCAACTGAAGAGGTGGTCTGCCAGGTGTCTTCACTAGGTCCAAGACACAACATATGGAAGCCACAACCAGGCCTTGCAACGTTCAAGCTCTATGGAGAATTTGACTGTTCCATTCACCTTGTGACTTCTTACAAGAGCCTAGAATTTTACATCCCCTCTCCCAAGATAGTCCGTCATTTGGGTTTACTTTCTCATTTCCTCTTGTGAGAGGATATGCAAAATTAAATGCAAAATTATATTTTCCAATATCATATGTATGATTGTCCCTCCTCCCTGCCCATACATACCAGAAACACAAGGGCAGCAAAAGAAACTTGCTTGTTCCCAAATGCTAGAAAACACAATGAAATCATACATTAGTCTTATGTATGATCTAAAATCTGCTTGGGTCTTTCTTTTGGTAATATAAAGCATTGGCCTTGTTCTGGAAGGAAGCCTCACTCTTCTGGAGCTTTCTATATATCTCTTTACCTCAGGAGCTACGAAAAGTTGGGTCTCAAACATAGACATGAAGCTAGTTCATTTCTACAAGTTTAACTTCATAAAATTTCAACGTAGGAGAACTCCATTACTAGGAGGGGATCTACACTAGTATATGTAATGTTGTTTTTACAGTCATTGAATGTTTTGTTTTTGAATTATTTAAAACGTAGCAGTTTTTAAAACGTTTACTTACTTTTCTCTTTCCATGGGAATGCATTCCTTTTGGCCACACTAAGAAAATAAATCCCTTTGTTCTATTTCCCCGTCCGCCCATTTCCCCTCCCACTTCCTCTTCTCTCCGCTTTAATTGCCCCTCCACCTACAAACAATCCACCAAGAAGCTTCCCAAAAGTAAAACTGGAAGTGGCTGCAAAAAAGAGGCTAGAAAGAAAAAAAACAGCTCCAACTTTGGGCGCGGAAATTACATAAACATGCCCCCCCCCCGGAATGTGATTGGCTAATTAAGAAATACAGGAAACCCATTTAATAAGATGAAATCGGCCACATCATACCAAATAGAATGACTTATTTCAGAGAAGTTCAAAATAAAAACCGGAGAACAGACAACAATAAAAAGTCACAAACTGAACGTCATGTGGCAAAATACTACCAAATGCACACTTAAAAACGGTAAGACACGTTCTTATTTGACTAGTGTAGATTCCCTCTAGGTGTGCTTACAGACAGGGTTATCATATTGCCACAGGTTTCCCGAAGCAGATTGTGCAAACCCATTGCAGAAATACTAATCTGGAGTAATGAGATTAATTTCTTAGATGTCTGTCGGTCACCCAAAAAATTAATTAGAATCCAGATTGGATCAGGCCAGTGGGGGGCAGCCATGTTTTTCTCCCAGCAATGCATCTGGAAGGATGTTACATTGTGACATAACATCCTTCCTGAAATGCATTGTGGAGTGATGTGGCTCCAGATCAGAAGAGCAGTGCAGATGCTGATTCACACAGCAGCCCCCCACCCAGAAAAAAAACCTGTTTTAAAATGGGAAAAAGAGACACCTCTCTGCCTGTTTATTCCTACAAAAGTAAGTCTCCCCCATCCCCAAGAGTTCTGGAATGCTGTCAGCCCGATTGCGGATTGTGGGCTTCTTTGTCCCCTCCCTTTTGGTCCCCATCACCACTGCTGTGAATGTGCCAAAAAAGTTTCATCTGAAAATTTCAGTGCAGCTGGTTGATCTATCATAGAATCATAGAATAGCAGAGTTGGAAGGGGCCTACAAGGCCATCGAGTCCAACCCCCTGCTCAATGCAGGAATCCACCCTAAAGCATCCCTGAAAAGGAAAGCATCTCTACTTACATGGAGGAGTGTACTGTGGGTGATTGATGTAGTAAGCGATCCAAGAAGTGAATCCCCAATAAAAAGTACAACCCTGTAATATAAATACAAATAGAGTGGATATAATATCAAAATCAATTACTGTCTCCAAAGCATTTGGCATAACAGGAAACATAATGTTTTCAATAATAATAATAATAATAATAATAATAATAATAATAATAATAATAATAATAATGGTATGCAAATGCCTTGGAGGAGGCCAAAATCCAAAGCAAGGTATTTCTGAGATATTTAGACTAGGGCTGTGCACGGACGCCCCTCCCCCCCGCGATCCGCTTGATGGCCTGATCCAGAAAATCTGGATCGGGCCCGATTCTCTTCGCGCTGCTCCGCTGGTCCCCCGCTCTGCTCTGCGGAGCGAGATCCGGCTTCACCGCCGTCGCCGCATGGGCGGCGGCAGTGGCAGTACCGCCAAGTAAGCCACCCCCTTACCTGCGCCCATCATCGCGAGCTTCATTTGAGGCCCTGGCTTGAAGCCGGAAGAGGCCTTGGCCTTCATTTCTGGCTTCAACCGGGGCCTCAATTGAAGCCTGCGACGGACACAGGTAAGGCTCCCTCCTCCCTGCCCCCTTGCCTGGCTCCGCTGCTGCTGCATGGATGGTGGCGCCGGCAGCACCAGGTAGGCCAACTCCCCTGTCCCCTTACCTGCATCTGTGGCGGGTTTCAATTGCGGCCCCGGCTTCAAGTGGAAGAGAAGGCCGCGGCCTCTTCCGCTTGAAGCCGGGACCTCAATTGAAGCCCACCACGGATGCAGGTAAGTCTCCCTCCTCACTGCCCCCTTACCAGGCTCCATCGCTGTCACTGCAGGGACTGCGGTGGCGCCAGTTGAGGCCCACTCCCCCCCCACTTACTTGCATCCGGAGCTCCAGATTGAGGCCATCCTCTTTGCCTCAATCCACAGCTCCCCCGACTCTCTTTGCCTCCGCCTTTTCCGGAGGCGAATCAGGCTGCCTCGCTCCTGCCTCTCTGAACCGAAGAGAAGAGGAGCACAGCCCTAATTTAGACCATCTCTGAATCCTGGATGACATGGTTCCAAAGCAGTCTAAAGTGAAGTGGACCAGTCCCTAGACTTCAGACCCAGCTCAGAGGTCTTCTTTGTGGCCCAATACTACAAGCTCTTTGTAAATGGACAATGTCAGGAAGGGAAAAGAAGGCAGGCAATTTGGGAAGGATGTTACTAGGGCTCTATTTTTTTTTACTTCCAGTCATAGTGGTTTGGGGAGGGAATAGAAAGAACATGCCAGAAACTGTTTCAGTGACTTCAAGGATTTCTCTTCTCCTTGTTGAATGTGCTAGCAGAGGTGATCCTCCAATGGGGAAAAAATAGAAAGATTTTGGATGAAAAATTATGGTTACATTCCACGAACATCTCTTTGGTGGATGTTTTTCCCTCTCCCCGCCCACACACAGTTGGCTTAAATAATTACCTCTACCGTAGAGCACCCCCATCCATTATTTAATACCCTGTTCTTTCTAAATAGAACGAAAATTGCATATACTGAGATATCAGGGCAGCACGGTTACTAACAGGGACTGGCCGACGAGACCACATCACGCCAGTCCTTTTCCAGCTTCATTGGCTGCCAGTCCAGGTCCGGGCCTGATTCAAAGTGCTGGTATTGACATTTAAAGCCCTAAACGGCTTGGGGCCAGGCTATCTGAAGGAACGCCTCCTCTCGTATGTACCTGCCCAGACCCTAAGGTCATCCTCAGGGGTCCTTCTCCGTGAGCCCCTGCCAAAGGAAGTGAGGCAGGTGGCTCCCAGGAGGAGGGCCTTCTCTGCTGTGGCACCCCGGCTGTGGAATGAGCTCCCTAAGGAGGTTTGCTTGGCACCTACATTATATGCTTTTAGACGACCTTTTTATTCTCCCAGCATTTTAACAGTCTATAAATAAATTTTAACTTGGTGTTTTAAATTTCTAATTTTGCATTGCAGCTGTTTTTATCTGGTTGAGCTTTTATATTGTATTTTATATTATGGTTTTATACTGTTGTTTTATACTTTGAATGTTTTTAATTTTTGTGAACCTCCCGGAGATCTCCGGCTATTGGGCGGTATAGAAATGCAATAAATAAATAATAAGTAATAATAAATAAATAATAATGTCAAAACCAATTGTCGCCCCCAGCATCTGTTGTTACGGTTACCAACTTCCTAAGTATAGTGACTCGAAATCCATGGAACAAACATAGAATATAAATTAATAATAAACAAATAAATATTGTATATTTATATATATATACACACATACAACAAGCACATTTGTTGGACTGGCTTCGATATTTTTGGCCAGGATGTAGATTTACCAGTCAAAGTAATCAAAATAATGGATGGTTGGCAAGTATCAACAATAATGATTTTTCATTAGCTCCTAACATTTAGCTATTACTATTTTAATGTTCATTAAGCACCACAGCCTGTTTATATAAAACATTGCTCTTAGCAGCTATCTAAGGCTGCCCAATGGCATTACTCTCCCTCCCTCTCCTCCTCAACTTTCTACCTCTTTCTTGGTTTTAAAGGTCATTGCTAAAACTGAAATACAAACGCTATATATCTGATGGCATCTGCTAAACCAAATACGATGACATGTACTTATTTGATATTTAAGACCTCTTGCTATCCCTGTAATGTAGGCCACTCATAGTGGCTTTTAGGAGAGGCTGTACTTCTCTGTCAAATCGTTGGCAAGAGTAACTCGCATAGTGGTTCCGTCAAACAGTTGGGACTGTATTTATTTACCTCCCTTGAGACTGACGTGTTACATGCCTTTGGCATACTGTATGATGCTTTGAACTGGAGTCTTTAAAAAACCAGGCAAGTATGGTGCAGTGGTTATAATGCTAGACTAGGGCAGATCCTACACCAAGCAGGATATAACACTTTGAAAGCAGTATATGGAATATGTCATGGCCCCCAACAGTGGTCAGTGCACTTCAATCCCGTTATAAAGCAGTAGTGCAGACCCTGCCTACGATTAAGGAGACCAAGGTTCAATTTTATTCATTTATAGTGGTTTGGACCCAGATTTAGGTGTGTGCAACTGGGCTGGCAGAAGCCCTCTCCTCAATGTAGCACCCCACTGGCCCCCTAAAAATGCTACACAGAGGGACCCTACTGAATGGGGTGAACTGTGGTGCAGGCAAAATCAGAAGAGGCGTCTTAGGTGGGTAGAGCTCTTCCATTTCCAGAAGGCAAATTATAGACCCAGTGCAGTATTTATAAGCCATCCTACCACAAAGTTCTTTGGATTGCTCTTGACATATTCCCACTTAGTCATGAAACTCAGCGGATTACCTTGGGCCCATCACATATTGTTATGAGGATAAAATGAGTGGACCTGGAAGGGCAGGGTATAAAAGCAATAAATACATTAATATTTTTTTTTCTTTTTTTGCTTATTCAACTCTACAGTGTAATATTTCACATATGACAGTCACCTTGATCATATTCTTCAGGGGTGTATGCCCTTCCGAAATCTTATGGACAAAGAGTGTCTCCAGAAGATGTCTGATATAGTGCAAACAATGGCAGATGCAGGCCAAACTGCAGAAATGACCCCAAAAGAAGGAAGTAAAGATGACAACAATTATTATTATAATGCTAACAGGGTTGCTGTAAAAATGACCAAGATAATGTATATAAATCACTAACTCTCTAAAATGCTAAGTGTTAATCTTAGATGAAGCAACTTTATCCAGAGCAAAACAGAAAAATTCGGCCAGGGTTCATCTTAAGATCTTTCTATTTGACAAGGGAAACTACTACTACTACTCACCCCAAAACCCAGTGGGGCAGTCCATACACACTTAAGATGAGGTGTAACAACCACCCTGCTGATGTGGTTCATCATATTTTACTAACATAGTAAGTCAGGATGGTACATCACATTAGCGCACAATGGTATGTTAACATTCCTGTTTGTAATACAGCATTGATATGTAGATTTCTGAAGCAGGGGTTCTCAAAGTGTGGATATAGCCACAATGTATAATTGTGGCTATATCACAGATATAGCCACAGTTATAGTCAAAGCATAGACAATAGCCCCAGGGCCTTGCTAGACCCAGTCGAAAATCCGTGGAGAGGAGGGGAGAACTCGCGTTATGACTAACGCGAGATCTTGCCCTTATGCACATGTGAGCCACGACGAGCTCTGGAGGAGAGCCATTGCGGCCGCCATTTTTTTATATTTTTAAAGCGGCAGCAGCAGCACAGGGGCCAGGAAAGGTAAGTGGTGTTTTTATTTTTTAAAAAAATATTCTTCCCCCCCTGTCCCCGATCTCATCGCCCTGGCCCCCTTCTCCTTCCCTCCCATCCACCATGTCTGATGCCCCCCCTGCCCGATCGCCCACCTCCGTGCCATGCCTGCCCGATCACCCGCCCGCCATGTCCGATGCCCCCTCCACCCCCCTGTCCGTGATCTCCCCACCCTGGCTCTGTTCTTCCCCCCATCTCTACGGCTGGGTCCGCTCTTTCCCCCCCAGCTCCCAGCTCCCCCCTGTGATTTCTCTCCCCAGCCTGATGGGCACAGGACCTGAGGCCAGGACTGTGGGAAGAACTGCACTACAAGCGGTTCTGGTTAGCACGGTGCCAGGGCGGCTTGAGCCCTGGCTGAGGCCGGGATCCCCTGTGCAACATCTGGATGCACAGGGACGAGCACGGGCCTCACACCGCGCTAACCCCTGGTCTAGCAACGGCCTCAGTTTTCAAAGATGATTGTTTGCACGAGTGCAGGTAGAAAAACAGTTGTGAAGGGTCTGGGATGGGGTGGTACATGTCCCACCCCACAATTTATTTTAATTATTAAAGACTCTTTTCTTTTTTCATGGGACCAGTAAAAGAGCCCAGTGGTCATTAATGTGTGCTAAACTGTTTAATGGACACAAACATCACCTCCCACACCTCCAAATTTATTTATGAATTCTATGCTGTATTTGTATTTGTAAATGAAAATGAAATGAAATATGTGAGGACGTTAATTCGCTCAAGGGCATGTGGATCTAGCAGATGAAAACATGTCAACGAAAGGACAGCGAGGCTGTCTGGGTGCCAGAGGGAACACTCCATTCCTTGCGCTTATATTGCAGAATGAAAATGCGCTTATAACTGAAAGGTCACTTTTTATGTTTACTGTAAAGCAAAGGTGTGTGAGAATTTCACAGAGGGCAGAATATAGCTTGGAAACACTGAGGAAATAAATGCATACCAGAAACAGACGGTTTATTCCATTTTAGCTGTTACGGTTTTCCACTCCCCAAATCCCAAATGCTGTAGTTTGGAGAGGATACGGAGAACTCTGCCGTGACGCCTGGGGCCTCCCACACACAACTACAGCGTTTGGGGAGAAGGAAGACTGGTAACTCCACCTACCTCTGGGTGCAATGGCTTTTTTCTTCCAGTTTACACTAAGATGCTGTAGGACAGGGGTCCCCAATGCCATGGTGCCCACAAAGCTTTTCACTCCCTGCCCCCTTCAAAAAATGTTTTAAATAAAAGCCTTGGAAAATGCTAGGGTGGTTTTCTTCCACTCCCTTTCTAGCCTCACTATTCCTGCCCCTTCACCACCACTGCCTCTTTACCTCACTGTTTCTCCTCCTTTTGTCCTCTAGCCTTGTTCTTTTTCCAGCCCTTTGACTTGTTTTTCCACCTTCTCTCCCAGCCTGCGGCCGCACTATTCCCGTCCACCTCTTTAGTTCACTGGTTTTCCTCCTCTTAGCCTTTAGCCTTGCCCCTTCTCTCCCACTTTGCCTTGCTGTTTCCCCCTGCCTCTGGCTTCTCTAGTTCTGTCCCCATCCCTTTACCTTGCTGCTTCTGTCCCCTCCCAGCTTTTTGCCTCACTATTTCTCGCCCCCTCCCACACACCTTTCTAGCCCATTTTTAACTACCCAGCCCCTCATGGCAGCCATTATGTGTCTATGACAGCCATTTTATTGTGGTGCCCACAGCAGTTTCTCAAGTTCCCAAATATGCCCCCAAACATATAGAATACATTGGACTAATTTCCGTTGGATGAGAACCATTATTTCTTATTAATAAAGCATTGCCCTATCTCTCACTGTTGCAATGGAAACGCCTCTAATAATAAGCACAGTGTCTAAGGCAGCCTTCCCCAACCTGCTGCCCTCCAGATGTTCTGGATTACCAGCCTCAACATTCCTAAACATTCACCATGCTCGGTGGGGCTGATGGGAGTTGAAATCAAAAGCATCTGGAGGAGGCCAGGCTGGGTAAGTCTGATCTAAGTAGGGTTTGGTGTGCTCAGCCTTTGCCCTCCAGAAAGTGCGCAATTACCCTGGCATTATGCACTTCCCAGAAAGCACACTTTGCTGCTCTCCACCAATAGGGGCCTTAAAGTCCCTGTTAAGGCCACCATGGCGGGGGGGGGGAGGCTGGAGAAAGTGCATATTTTTCCCCACTGCGTTAATGGTGGCTGCCATTAATGTAGTGGGGGGAAAGGGCTGTTGCAACCCAGAAGTCAGGGCTGACCGGCGCCCGAGCATTCTTGAAGGCTTGAGAGCATTCAGGACGGAAGAATGTAGGCTGTGTTTTCAGGGCAGTGAAAATATATTCCGACCAACTCCATTGAACATAGGTTAACTGGGGCCTTAGCTAGACCTAAGGTTTATCCTGGGATTGTCCCAGGGTCATCCCTGTTCATGTAAATGACACACAGGATATCCCGGGAGCAGGCAGGGACAATCCTGTGATAAACCTTAGGTCTAGTTAAGGCCTCAGTCTGCTCTCTAAGAGAAGACAGAGATAACCTATGCGAGAAGTGCAGATTATTCTTACTCACTGAACTACAGGATGGCGTAAACTTCTTGTGGTCTCCTTTGCATCATAAATACTTGAGAGTCGAAGGTAAAAGAGTAGATAGATTAGAAGAGGGCCAGTATATTCGGTTAGGAAAACCTGGAAGGAGAAGAAGGAGAACAAGGTGTCTATAACTAATGGGATCAACAGATTAAAAAAACTAAACAAAAAACAAAGACAGCCATTCTGGTCCATAAGTAAAAGTAATAAATAAATCTAAACTCCAGGGGTGGGGAGATTGAAAATCCACACTGAGATAATGTAGGGTGACCAACTGTCAGGATTTCCCCGGATTTGTCCTGGTTTTTGTTCTTTCCATGGTGTCAGGGGGGATTTTCTATAATTTTCAATAATGTCCTGGAATGACACACCTTCCCCTTTAAGGCTGCCATTAGCATGGCAGGAGGGAGTGACATGCTTTCTTGAGGCACATCATTCCCCCACCCCGAGCTCCAATTGAGGTCTTAAAGGGGAAAGTGGGTCATTCGTGGACATTATAGAAAAGGCCCCAATTGGAGTGGATGGTGGTGGTGCAGAATGAAATCCTTTCCCCTCCTCCACTCCAATCGGGTTCTTTAAGGTGGCGGCGGAATAACGTACTTTCTGCAGGACTCAGAAAGCTGCTTCCCCACACACACACTAGGTGTCCTCTTTTTTGGTTTCCCAAATATGGTCACCCTAGATAATGCCTTTATGGGGACCAACCAAAATGCCACGAAAGATTGAGGAAGCTTTTGAGATCTCTAGAACTCTTCATCAGACTAGGTGACGTAAAAATCAGGAGATGGAGAAAACAGAAAAGATCCAAAAGGAGGCCAGAGCTTTCTTGCTTTCGTCTTCATCCCCTCCCTCTTATACAACCGCACCTGATGACGAGTTCTGGAGAACCTGAAAGTTTACACAATCTTTTGCAGCATTTTGGTTGGTTCTAATAAACCAATTGTCTAACTGTGGCTTTTGGTACCCCCCACCCCTTGGATTTGGGATCAACATAGCAATAGTTACATTACTGGGTAGCCTTAAAATTGTCAGAGTCCTTTAATCAAAAGCCAGAGTGAAGTGCAATAAACCAATTCTCAAATAGGTTGCAAGGGTTTTAAGAACCCACACAATAAAGGAAGCCTACTGATCTGAGGATTACTGATAATGTATGTCAAACACTTAGACGGTACAAAATAAATGCTATAGAATGCCTTTCCAAACTAGAATCAGCCCTGCATCTTTTTTTTCGCGTTTGCTGAAAACTTTTCTTTTGATGCAAGATCACTACCATTTCCCCCCCAGAAGATCAGGAGAGTCAGCTGGTTGCAAAGGTAATGCAGGAGTGAGAGCACAGCACCTGAAGAAAGGGAAGCACCCCCAGGTTTCCTAGGCAACGAGGCTACTCTCTGAATAGCCAGCACAGCACTGGGAGAGCAAAATGGTAGTGATCATTGTGGCTGACAACAACCACAGAACACTGCATCTGAAAGTAAATTGAGGAGGTCAATTTTGGACAGAGAGCACCATGGGTGAGCTTCTTGCCCGTTGTGGGGGCTGCAAAGAAAGCTGTGAAATTCACAGGTTAGTTTAGGTACAGCTCTAGTTTTCAGGGGGAATGATTGGATTAACACTGCAGATTAATACTTCAGTTTGGGGTGAAATTAATTAGCAAAATTTGGCAATGCCATTGGGAAACTTTGCCATAAGTTAGCCACAGCTAGGCTACTATGATGACAAGCACAGAAAATAAGTAAAATTTGCTTCTTGACATTGGTTAGGGGAGGAAAGGAGTACACAGAAAAAATTAAGTAGCAACAATGAGAAAAACAGCTGCAGCGTATATTATCTAAAGCTCTGGATTTAGTTTCCTGACAGATAAAATTGGAGCATGATGGGTATTCACGAAAGAGCCCAGACCTAACTGATACAAAATGTACTGAATGCCTAGTATGCTTCTGTGTGTCATCTATTTATATATGGCAGAAAGAGAGAAGAGGCAAATGTTTCTCTTCATTCCCAATTCCATGAATACCAGAGATAATCGTCAGACTATAAGCATCATGTGCCAAGATCATTAGTTTGAAGGACTCACCTTACATTGATGGTAGTGACTCAGCATTTCAGCTTGTATTAAAGACATATCCTTGAGTTGTGAGTTCTCAGAGGAGTTCAGGTTAAATCATTCATAGTGGCCCATTCTTTATCTCTGCTTTGTTATCTTAGGCTGCTACAGTGGCCTAATCTTCACCTACAGCCCTTTTGCAAGGGAGCAGGACTTTATAACTGAGCCTGAGATGATATCAGCATTGCCTGGTCGTACACCAGCACTCCAGCGCATTGTCTGTAGTCACTAGTGGACAGAATGCTGGAGACACTGGGCTAGTGGGCTGGACAACTTGTAACCCTCCAGAAGTTTTGGACTTGGCTCTCATCAGCCCAAGCCAGTATATCCAGTGGTGAGGGATGATGGAAGCTGTAGGCCAAAACATCTGGAGGGCCACAAGTTGCCCACCCCTGTTGTGCTGGAAATGGTGGAATCAATGGCCCAATCTAACTTCACCAATGGATTCCTGAAAATGTTTTGCAAAAGTTCTCTCACCTTTTTATTTGAAAAAAGCACCCTAGAAAATAGGACTCCTTGACCATTTTGCAGAAGTCAAACAGTGGTTTTATTTCCTTAATGTCTAAACCAGCAAAAGGAAAAACTAGAGGTATATTATGGATGTGCAAAATACGGATAGAAACAACAAAAACTGCACTTCAGGGAGGGGAAATTGTAACTGCTATATTTCAGTCATTTCTTGGCCAAACCTTTAAAATCAGGCCATCTTAAAGCTCACATCATGGAGTCTCTCCGAACAAGATTTCAAGAAGTTGAGATAAATGAGGACTAATCTAAATGTCCCCCTCACCTTTTCCAAAGCCTCTATCTCAGCTGCAGAAGTCAAGGGGTGGGGCTGTCAAATGACTTTTGGCTAGGAGGTTGTTTATTTACGATAGGTAAAGTTGCTGTTTTAATGCTGCCACATACACACTGTGAAAATGCAGGCACAACTCCCCGCAGAGGATTTGTATGGGGGGGGGGGAAGATGGCTACCTTATGGCCTCTATTATACCTTCAATAGAAATATTAAGCCTCTATTTTCCATTTATAAATCTCCAGGAAGCTGTGGAACCCTGAACAGGTGCATGGATTCAGTATTGGGATGGATGAGGGAGAACAAGCTGGAACTTAATCCAGATAACGTAGAGGTTTTGTGGGTTGGAAAACTGGCCAATCTGAACTGAAGAGTCAAACCAATCTGGGATGGAGTTGCCTTCCCCTTATTTATTTATGTATTTATTACATTTTTATACCGCCCAATAGTCGAAGCTCTCTGGGTGGTTCACAAAGGACTGAGTACATAACTTGGAGATGCTCCTCAGTACCATTTTGTAAATCTTCAACTTGTTCTCCTTTAGGATAAATATTAAGCCTAGTTAGGGTGGTCACATATCCTATTTTGTTGAGGACAGTTTGAAGGACTCCTGAGTCCTAATCCAGGTTAAAGACCAACAACATAAGGAGAGAAAGTAAGGGTCTTGAAGTTGCTATCAACAATTCACACTGGCACAACAGTCTGTCACTATGGTCACCTTGTGTCAGTCCTCCTCCACTATGGTGAGATGTATTGTATTTCTACTGAAATTATAATAATGATTTCTACATTTGCATAATTTATGCAAATGTTATGCAAGCCAGTCCCCTCTTTTATCCTCTTTTTTGGTGATCATAAGTATGTAGTTGGCAGGGTACTTGCAGCTACGAGCCAGAACTCTTTGATTAGAGGCAGTTCAGCTAGGGTGACCATATGAAAAGGAGGACAGGGCTCCTGTATCTTTAACAGTTGCATAGAAAATGGAATTTCAGCAGGTGTCATTCGTATGCATGTCGCACCTGGTGAAATTCCCTCTTCATCACAACAGTTAAAGCTGCAGGAGCTATACTGCAGCTATACTGTGACCAGATTTAAAAGAGGGCAGGGCACCTGCAGCTTTAACTGTTGTGATGAAGAGGAAATTTCACCAGGTTCTCCATATATACAAATGACACCTGCAGAAATTCCCTTTTCAATGCAACTGTTAAAGATACAGGAGCCCTGTCCTCCTTTTCATATGGTCACCCTAAGTTCAGCAGAACGCTCAAAAAGGAAAAAGGCTCCAGAAAATATTTAAAATATAAGAATAAAGTTTTCAGCGTCAGCTCCTGCAGAAGGATTATTTTTAATCCGAAACGTCGAGCATTCTGGACACAGACAAGAATTATTAAAGATTTTAATCACTTTTATCGGCACCAGAGCTAGTCTCTCAATCCGCGTCCGATCAGAAATAGCCATCCTCAGCCTAATATTAGCTTGCGTTCATGTCATCAAAATCAGTTAGTGCAGCTCCAAAGGCAGGTGTATGTGGTACAGCATTTACATCAGCCATCTTGACTGCTACACTTTATTTTAGAGCTAAAGCTAAAACGCATCATTTGGTACAATCAGATTTGGCTTCAACAGGTCAAATACATTAAAAAAAACCATTCAAACAAATAGCTTTCCAACAACAGCCTCAAAACTTGAGAAATCTCCTTGATAATTGTGGACTGCAAAATCTGGAATGGAGTTTCAGTTTAGTTCATATGAGCTCCAACAAATACAATGAGGCCTAGCATGGAGAATACTACTGTCTAGGCTGACCCTATGAAAAGGAGGACTGGGCTCCTGTATCTTTAACAGTTGTTTAGAAAAGGGGATTTCAGCAGGTGTTATTTGTATGCATGCAGCAACTGGTGAAATGCTCTCCTCATCACAACAGTTAAAGTTGCAGGCATTATACTAGTGTGAGCATATACAAAAGGCCAGCTTTAACTGTTGTGATGAAGAGGGAATTTCACCAGGTGCTGCATGCATACAAATAACTCCTGCTGAAATTGCCTTTTCTCAACAACTGTCAAAGTTACAGGAGCCCTGTCCTCCTTTTCATATGGTCACCCTTTTACTGTCAATGGTTACTGGTCAATGTCAGTATCAGAGGCACTATGCCTCTGAATACTTGTTGCTCGGGAACATGAGCGGGGTTGGTGCTGTTCCACTCATGTCCTGTTTGTGGCCTTCCCATAGGAATCTAAATGACCACTGTGGGAACAGAATGGCTCTTATGCATGGAAGTTCAAGTAGAAAAGCATGGAGAAAGACAAACCAATGAGACAAGAACCACCTCAAGTTGCTCTATAACTTTACTGTGTGTATGTTTTAACAAACATCATACTTACCGTTGTCCAGGTCACTTGCTGACCCATGTCTGTGAAATACAGTGTAATGATAGAAGAAGCTGCAAGGCTCTTTATGTTGACAGAGTCTTTCAAATAGGGTCCTTCTGAAATAACAAAGATGTAAGAACAGGTGACATGTATTCTCAGATCAAACAACATTTCTATGTTACATGCTTGGCAGAGAGAAATCACCTACTAATTTCTTGCCATATCACATAGCCTCTGAAATGCCAAATTTGTTGTTCCAAATAGATGATACTATTAAAATGGTTACATGTTACATAAAATTTCTGACAGGGGTACACAAATTGCCACTGTATGCAAGCCGAAGGACATATAGCAAGCCTGTAATGAGTATGGGATTCCTACCTGAGAGCAACACAATGGCCACACCTTTGGTGGGCAGTCTTTGGTATAAATATCAAGCTGTTCTCCTTCATGGGGAATTCAATTGGTATTGGTCTAGGGATGCAACATGTCAATATTGGAAAATATGTAGGCATACGTGTATTTAGAGGCTTATATAGAAATATATACATGGGGGTCAATGGAAATTTGACTCTCATATGGGTATCATTCTTTCTTTTCAAAAAATGCTCTAAAATATACTGGCAGGGAAATGAATACTTACTGCGTTCTAGTCGCAGGCCTATACGAGATGGATACCACTGGGGACCTGCTCTCAAATAATTGAGGGAAAAAACACATTTTAGTCCCTGACATTTTTAAAGGGAAAACAGCACAATGGCCTCTTATTTTGTCAGAGGATGCCATCTCAGTCTGAAGTCTGCTTGTATATTACAAGGTCCTGCCTGAGGGTTAACCATCATACAGGAAACAGTGGGCCTATTCATACTATCAGTGGGTTGTGGCATTTTGAATATGCCACAGCCATTTTGGTTGCAGCCATTTTGAATATTCAACTCCCAGCAGGGAATTGCCATGGTTTAAACCCAGGCAACAGGGGTGGTTTGAGGGTTAAACACCCTTTATTTGAGGGTTGTTTAACCTTCAAAGAATCCCTGCCGCCCTGGTTCAGACAACATGACAAGCTGCAGTTGTGGCTTGAATAAGCAACCTGACACCCATATGCACTGTGGCTTGTTGTGACTTAAATAAGCCAAGGTGGGCTGTGAGGATTATGTAAATCAGGTCATTGAGTTTGATCCATGCTTACAAAGTAAGTTGTACTATGGTTGGGTAAGTCTTGGGCTGCCCCATCTTGGATTCTGATGGCTAAATTAAAAACACTTGATTGGATTCAGGCTTAATCATACATAGAGTAAACCCATTAAAATCAATGGGTCTAACTCTAAGCCTGGATCCAATCAAATGTTTTTAATTTAGCCATCAGTATCCAAGATTGGGCAGCCCAGGACTTAACCAAACATACACCTTACCTTGGGCAATGGCTTAATTCAGATCAAAATCCCAAATCAAGATTTGGAGAATCGGAAATGAGCCATGGGCTCATGGACTCTGTTCTCTCACTATAGCTTTCTTTCCAGTTAGTGCTAACCACAGTTTGGCATGACAATTGAGGATTCAGTAAATTATGACTACTATATCCGCTTCAAACCAGAAAACTTACATTGTACTGGTGTTTTTGTTGTGGTTTGGATGACAAGTTCTAAATCAAGTTTACAGCTTTGGATATCATGGCAAACTATTATTAGTGCTAAGCCAGAAATGGAGATGAAAATCATATATGAGAGATGACAATCATTGTACTGTATATTAGATGAATTGAGCCAATGTATTTAATAGTTCTAAACCTTTTGATTTTATGCCAAACTTAAATTGTTATTTGCTTTAAGAAAACACCCGTGGAACTGATAAACAAACTTCTCACGACAGCATTTTGCCAGTTTCCTTAATCAAAGGAATTGCCTCTGCACCAAAATGTCCGAAGAGGTAAATCCAAACATTTACATCCAGCACCCACAGCTTGTATTAAAACATGCTGACTCAAAAAAGTCTTCTGGATTCTGACCATCTTACCAAACTTGAATTCCAGTCTCAAATTCTGGAATTAAAATGTCCAAAAAGAAGTTTGGTTCAGCTGAGGAAGAGTCACGCTGGCATCTGTCACTGGCCAGATAACCAAGGGCCACTAGGAGTTTGCATCTCTTCCCTCCCTAGAAAGTAGGATGACCCTATGAAAAGGAGGACAGGACTCCTGTATCTTTAACAGTTGCATAGAAAAGGGAATTTCAGCAGATGTCATTTGTATGCATGTCGCAACTGGTGAAATTTCCTCTTTATCACAACAGTTAAAGCTGCAGGAGCTATACTGCAGCTATACTGTGACCAGATTTAAAAGAGGGCAGGGTACCTGCAGCTTTAACTGTTGTGATGAAGAGGGAATTTCACCAGGTTCTCCATATATACAAATGACACCTGCTGAAATCCCCTTTTCAATACAACTGTTAAAGATACAGGAGCCCTGTCCTCCTTTTCATACGGTCACCCTACTAGAAAGAACACTGACTCCAGTATCAAAGCCGGCTGAGCAGCTGCACGGAGCTTGCTCTCCCCCACCCCGATACCTTCATCAAGAACACCACTGGAAGTGTCTGTTGCCCTTTGATTGCAGAGAGGAGGAGTGGGTCTATCATCCAGAGCAGACTTCCTCAACCTGGTGCCTTCCAGATGTTTTGAACCTCAATGCCCATCAGGCCCAGCCAGCATGGCCCATGGTCAGGAGCTATAGTCCAAAACATCTGGGAGGCACCAAGTTGGGGAAGACCAACCCAGAGAATCAAGACCTATTGAGCAGCTGCATCACTTCCATGCCAGGAAGAAAGACACAAGCAAGGGAGGGTCAGCCTGTTCCAAATGGTTCCACTTTGAGGCCTGGGCCTCAGTTGAAGCTTGCAATGGACTGCAACAGACACAGGTAAGCCCCCCGCCCCCCTGCCCTTTTACCTGGCTCCGCCACCGTCACCGCATGGACTACGCCGGCGTCGGCAGTGCCAGGTGAGCCCCACTTACCTGCGTTTGGAGCTCCGGATGGAGGCGAACCGCTTTGCCTCGATCTGCAGCTCCCCCAACCCAATTCGGATTCGCCTTTGTTGGAGGCGCATCGGGTCGCTCCGCACCGGATTCGCAATCTGAATCAGAGTGGAGCACAGCCCTACTTTTGATTGTGACTTATCTTGCAGTGTAATTGTTGCAAGCCATTTTTGGAGACAATCTTTCAATGGATGGAGGGATGGTTATGGCTAGGATTGTGCTGTTTAAGAATATGAATTACACAAAGAACCCCCAGAACAGAGAAAAACCTTTAAATCTCCTCTTTGTGTCTGTCCTATCAAACAGGGCAGGCACATTCTGGGAAAGTGAACTCGAAGAAGAAATTTCATGTCTAGGTTATGCAGCCCTTAAATAGAAAAGGTCATTCCAGATGTCATTTAAGGTGGATGGGAAGCGGGTATCTGAGAATTCTCAAGAACACTTCTGAGTAACAGCAAGCGAGATAATGATATCATTTTGACAACCCTGCATATCAGTGCCCCACAGATTGGAAGATGTTCTTGAAAAGGAGCAAAACCATCTGGATGGTTTTTCATCAAAAAAAGAAAAAAAATAGAGAGCATGACCCAACCAAAATGAAATGAGTTTTAAGTTTCATTTATTTCCATGGGATGGGGGAGTTACACACAGGCCTAATCTCTCATCATAATCACTGGGAAAGAGATGTGCTTCACTTTGGCTGCATTGTGCCCATTCAGATTTACTTTGATCAGACATTCTCATAGACAGAAGGACAGTCATTCACAAAAGATAGTAAAAGCAGAGAAAATAGATTCTGTGAGCAAGACACCAGTGAGTTCATATGCTCACTTGTGAGAGCCAAAACAGGCATTACTTTAAATGTGTGTCTGGCAGCTCTTTTCACTTTTACTCTAGAATAGCAGAGGGTCTGATCCAGACCTTAAAAGCTCCCCCTTATCCCCACACACTAGGGTCCCCAATCCTGATCAGGAGGTGCAAATTAAAAGAGACATAGCTGCTAGACACACATTCAAATTAATGCCTGTTTGGCCATGAGTGCAAAAGCAAAACTTTTTTCCTCCCTGGGAATGATTTGGCAATATTGCATGGAAAACATTGAGCTCTATTGGTATTAAGTGGCAAAACAGCAGGAGCTGCAAACTTAAACTTAAATTGCAAACTTAACCGGTAGATTAATCAACTAAAAATGTAGCTGATTAATTGATTGCAGGGGCCAATTTTACTTATATTATATTACAATTATTTAAAAAGGCCCTTCACTTTCAACATCACACATATTGCTGATTAACCTCCTTTTTCTCTGTTTATTAAAATGACATGATTGGATTATGTTGATACAGTCTCATCACCAATGATGGCTGTGGTAAAAACTGATCAATAATATGGCCTTATGTCCTAATGTTTGCGCCCTCTGTCAAAAGCACTCACACCATACGCCAGTATTCCTTTCACACAGCTAGTTCTAAGTTTTAGATGACCAGAGCTAGCTTTTTTCCCCTCAATAAAAGCTGCCAGATACTTACATACTTTGTGAAACTTATGCTTTACATCGAGAAGTGTTGATGATGGTGGTATCTGAAAAGGGGCGGGGAAGAGAGAAAATAAATTTGTGCCCTTTCGGTTTTAACTCTGCTGTGCTTATGAGGTTTTAATTGTCCACAAAGGGGTATAAAAAACTGGGAAAACGTTTTCCCTTTCAACCTGAGCCACTTTATACGCCATAGGCACAACTGAGCCAGAGTTTAACACTTTGTAGTCCCTTTGTTTTCAGTGGAAGATATTTAAGTAGGGTGACCAACTGTCAGGATTTCCCCGGATTTGTCCTGGTTTTTGTTCTTTCCATGGTGTCAGGGGGGATTTTCTATAATTTTCAATAATGTCCTGGAATGACACACCTTCCCCTTTAAGGCTGCCATTAGCATGGCAGGAGGGAATGACATGCTTTCTTGAGGCACATCATTTCCCCACCCCGCGCTCCAATTGAGGTCTTAAAGGGGAAAGTGGGTCATTCGTGGACATTATAGAAAAGGCCCCAATTGGAGTGGATGGTGGTGGTGCAGAATGAAATCTTTTCCCCTCCTCCACTCCAATCAGGTTCTTTAAGGTGACGGGGGAATAACGTATTTTCTGCAGGACTCAGAAAGCTGCTTCCCCACACACACGCTAGGTGTCCTCTTTTTTGGTTTCCCAAATATGGTCACCCTAATTTAAGAAGAAAGCATTGAAATTATAATCAATAGAATTAAACACACATAATCGGGACGGGATTGAACCCCATGTATTAGTTTAGACTGTGGAGGTCGGCTGCTTTGTAGTATTTCAACTTCATGCACACTCCACTGCATTTATATCTGTTGAATTGCTTTCAGGGTTTCATTAAAATGGCAGTCAGGCTCCAATTACAGGGAACAGATATCCAAACAACCCCAACCTGGCAAAAACTTTTATGTGACACTGCAATGCCAACATTATATTGTTGAGTCAGTTAGGATTAGGAGGTGTTTATCTTCAGTAGTCTTCTTCTTTCTTTTTTTGTATTTCCAGAAGAATTCTGGGAAATGCTGATATCATGCCCCTTCCAAGAGAAATGAAAGCCAGAGATCATTGCTGTCTCTACCTCTGTTCACTAAAGTTGAGTTTTCCAGGTGGCTGTTACATTGGAGAGTGCATTGGTGAATACAGCTGTTTGGAAGCTCCATATCCCAAAGAGTGAAAATATAAAAATTAAAATGCAGATCTCACAAGGACAAAAAATGAATTGGGGGGAGGGGGGAGGCAGTGAAGTCTTCCTAAGGAACATGTAGGATAAGGCTATCAGTGGCTACTAGTCATGGTGGCTGTATATTACTTCCACTAATATGAAGACCAGTTGCTGAGTCAACCCAAAGGGGGCGGGGGATGCTATTGCCCTCATGTCCTACTTTATCTAGGGTGACCCTATGAAAAGGAGGACAGGGCTCCTGTATCTTTAACAGTTGCATAGAAAACGAAATTTCAGCAGATGTCATTTATATATATGGGGAACCTGGTGAAATTCTCTCTTCATCACAACAGTTAAAGCTGCAGGAGCTATACTAGAGTGAGCAGATTTAAAGGAGGGCAGGGCACCTGCAGCTTTAACGGCTGTGATGAAGAGGAAATTTCCCCAGGTTCTCCATATATACAAATGACACCTGCTGAAATTCCCTTTTCAATACAACTGTTAAAGATACAGGAGTCCTGTCCTCCTTTTCATATGGTCCCCCTAACTTATCGCCTTCCCAGAGGTATCTGGTTGGGCATTGTGGAACAGAATACTGGACATTAGATAGGCCTTTGGTCTGATCCAGCACTGCTCTTCTTTCTTAACGTAGACTTTGTAAACTTATTTCTGAACCCTAATATTGATGCACAGATGGACAATGCAAGACAAACAGCATAAAAAATACAATAGGACTACTTACACATTCCTTTTCGTCATATAAAGCAAGATAAGCAGATTTTATTTATTTATTTATTTATTTCATTTATATACTGCCCCATAGCCAAAGCTCTCTGGGTGGTTTACAAAGATTAAAACAGTGAACATTAAAAACAAATATACAAAATTTAAAACTATAAAAAGCATAAAAACAGACAGTATTCATTTAAAACAACTATTCTGGGGTCAGTTAAAAAAACCTCAGCATATGCTGTTAGTTGCCTGGGAGAAGAGAAAAGTCTTGACCTCGCTTTAAATCACAAGGAATAATTATTTGATGTAGGGCAAAGCCTTATGCATGTTTACACAGAAAAAACTCCTATGAGCCTAGCTGGCTGTGCAAAGCTAGGACTTGTAGGAGTTTTTCTGTATAAACATGAGTAGGATTGCCACCTTAATGTATTACAATTTTCTTAACAGCAGGTATATTTGTATCCATTGATAAATACTGAAGCTCAATGCATCAATTGATGAATGATGAATTAGAGAAACACTGCTGTAATATAATAATAATAGTAGTAGTAGTAGTAGTAGTAGTAGTAGTAGTAGTAATAATAATTTGTTACCCACCTCTCCCTCTGGATTGAGGCGGGCTACAACACAAATAAAAATACCATAAAATACATACAACTAATTCAAACAATTACTATGCAATGTATATCGGGATTCAATTTTAATTGAACCTTTCCCATTTTTAATTTTTATTACTTATTGTTATTACTGCTATTTTATTATTTATTATTTTTATTAGGTCTGCTGCAATGATCTGGCAAGTTTGACACATATATTGTAGCTGTGATGGTATGGACAATTATCCCTAAATCTCCTTACATCTGTCCCATTTATTTTCCATGGACGGAGGTGGAATTACCAAGGGTCGAATGTGCAAACTCCTGCACACACTTATTAAGAGTGAGGAAGCACATCCCTCTGAAAGTAATGGGCAGCATCCACGTTTGAATGCACATCTAATTTTATGCCTAGAGTACAAAACAGCAGAGATACTCAAGTCAGTCAACAGACAGCCTAACGTATGTGATGCTAACAATGTAATTCGCAATTACAACAGTTTTGGAAAATCAAATACCAGTGGCAGGGGAGTTATTGATACTGCAATGTAGAGATAGAGGAGGTTTAAGGCTTCACAATCTCAGTAAAAATGTCCTGTCCACAACTGTGTGCCAGTCAGCATTTGAATAAACCTTCAATGGGAGGCTTTTTCCTAATGCTAATTGTTGCACGGAGTAGACGCCGTATTTACCAGGGAGGGAAATGCTTAAACCTCACCTCCCCACACACTGTGGTTCTAACGATTACCCCACCTGCCCCCTGGGGGTAATCGCCTGACATTTATTTATTTATTAAAACAAACAAACATATGGTTAGCGCAATGTTAGCATCACATGCAGTTAGACCCAGAGTTTCCATGGATATCGGAGGTGATAGGGCGGGAAAATGGAAAACCCCATGGAAACTATTCAAGCAAGGTTTTACATGTTCCTATCTATTATTCCTCCCATTCACCATGGCTAATTATAAAGACACACTCCCCAAATACCAAACTTCGTGTGTTTAATAAATTACATTTTGTGTTTAGTCCACTCGCTATCTCGAAATGTTTGCATTTTTAAGAAATTCAGCTCTCTATATTTCTGAAATGTATCTACCTTTTCATTCAGCGTGACAAAAAGAAACTCAAGAGATTTGAAATGTATTCGCCAGTAGAAGTTGTTCAGAATATAAGAAAGACACTGCAGATCAAAACAAGGGTGTGTCTGTTTCCCACAGTACCCTCTAGAAAGGCCACAGACTCATTCACTGTTTGCTGCCACCGCCACCGCCACCGCCGTCCCAGTAACTGGAATTCTAAGGTACACTGCCTCTGAACATGGAGTTTTCATAGTCATAGGATTGGGGGAACTTTACAAAATTCCCCTCAGATTAACTTGGAAATAATTATAGGATTTCTTCACACACAACACACACACAGAGACAAGGAGAACGTGGGTAATTTTCCTGGGTCAATCTGAAAACTCAGAAAATTACAACAACAAAAACCTGCTTCCATCTCTGAGGGAGCAGGAACCTCTTTCTACTGGCCCCTATATAAATTGGTTTGAATGGAAACTGTTCATTAGTTTGTATGGGATCAAGTAAAATGCAGGAGCAGGGATGTGACTTTCCCCCATCTATGGAGTTTGTCCCTGCAACATCTTCATAGAATCATAGAATAGTAGAGTTGAAAGGGGCCTACAAGGCCATCGAGTCGAACCCCCTGCTCAATGCAGGAATCCACCCTACAGCATCCCTGACAGATGGTTGTCCAGCTGCCTCTTGAAGGCCTCTAGTGTGGGAGAGCCCACAACCTCCCTAGGTAACTGGTTCCATTGTCGTACTGCTCTAACAGTCAGGAAGTTTTTCCTGATGTCCAGCTGGAATCTGGCTTCCTTTAACTTGAGCCTGTTATTCCGTGTCCTGCACTCTGGGAGTTCACCCCATACAAATGGAGCCATGAACTCAAGAGGTATACAGACTACTGAATACGCCTGCCACTCACCCACAGAAAGAGAGCGAGTGAGAGAGAGCACCTACAAGAAATCTTATTGAGAGAGCTGATACAGCCCAAGCAACTCAGTGGTGAATCAAGAAGTCTTTGGTTCTAACTCACCTCCACCATACATTCACTACATGGGCTTAGGCAAGCCAGTTTCTCACCCTCAGCTCCCCCATCTGCAAAATGGGGTATAATAATACTGACTAACTTTGTAAGGATTTCAATACAGAGTGCATGTGTGAAGTGCATAGCACTATGTATTGTTTATCATCATCATCATCATCATCATCCCATTAGCTTCTGAAATGTCAGCAGGCCTTGCCAAAAATCTTCATTCTTTAATGGTATCCTTTAATGGCATGTCATCACAACCATTAAAGGATATAAAATTCCTTTTTATTTTAAATGAAAAGTGAGATTCTAAGGAAGTTAATTCTATATTCCTGAGGAATTGAGGCATACATACATACAGCCCTGTCAATATGGACCAATTTGCATACTCACCCAACTGAAAAGAGAATACACATGGCAGTGGTGCAAGCCCATTTATATGATGTAAACACACTTGTTGACATGGCTATGTGTTTGAGTCCAATTCCTGTGTTCCTATGAGCCAGTGTCTCAGAGTGGCTGAGAGACCAAGCTATGGACTGGGAATTTCCAAGTTTCCCTTCTCTCATGAATTCACAAGGTAGCCCTCTGCACCTCTGCAACATGGGGTTAATAATGGCAAGCTACTTTGCAGGGTTGTTGTAAAGAATATGACATGATAGTGTATCAGAAGCATTTCTTAACATTCTGAAGTGCGATGCAAATGCATTATATTATTATTATTATTATTATTATTATTATTATTATTATTATTATTATTATTATCCTTCTACCTCAAAATTTGCAGGCCATCATTCAAGGAATGGTAGGCATGTCCAAACACCACTGGTTTTAAACAAAAATGACAAATGCAATCCACCAATTATGGAACCTGAACACCCAACTAGCAATAATTAAAGCAGAGGAAGTCCCACTGAATGCAATGAGTTTCACATTTGCATGTACATGTATAGGGTTCTGTACTGATAGTTGATCGCATCCTGCAAGTCATACATAAAAAGCTATCATCTTTCAAATATCAACTGCTACCATTAAATCGGAAGTCAAATGACAGATGTCAAATATTTGCCTGGAATAACCAGCAGATATTTAACATCAACGTCTGCGGTGCAGGATTTAATGGGGTGCAAATTTGTTCCACTTCCTTTAAGCACCAAGAGATACAGTTCTTCAGGTGACCCTAAAACAATCAGTAAGCATGAGCCAAATATTGTGAACAACCTAGTGTATAATACACATTAACATAAAAGGTTTCATTTGAGAGTTAGGCAGAATGGGCAGCATATAGCAAAATGCATTCCATTTTCGCAAGCATGGTTATGTGCTCAGGTCTGTTTGAGACTCAACCCTAACTAAAAGCTACAGTGACACATTAAAGTCAATTTTTCACGACTGCCATGTTTGGCAGGGGGGCGGAATCTGCCTTATCTAACATAGAAAACAGAACATACACTGCACACACATACACCTGAACACGTACCAATGGCACAATTTGATTCTGCCAATCAAACAGCAAATTTTGTCAGAAATGTTTGCAACTCCACCGGGTGGGAGGTGGGGTCAGTACAGTAAAATACTGCAAAAAAAAAAAAAATTGCATGGAAAAAAAAGATATTGCAGATCTTTTCATTAAAGTTATATATTTATAGACAACAAAGCTAGTCTAGTTTAAGCCATGCAATTAGATCCTATGTTCCACAGAGTGCTACAAAAATAATCACACGGAGAGACACGTACCTTGTCCACTACACAGATCTGCTTTTTGCTTTGGGAATCAAGAATCTCCACTTCAAAGTAAGCGATTTTTGAATGCCTTAGGACTGGTGGTGGTCTCAGATGGCCAGCAGAGAGTACAAGTTGGGACAAGTTGAAGAATGTTCTCATGTCATTATGGGGCACGGACAATGCAGATCCGTGGACGGCAAGGTCTCTCTTGTGCTCCGAAGTGCTGGGCTTATGTCTCCTGAACATGGTCGGGACAAAGAACTAGGGCCTGTCATGTCAACACTGGACACCTCCAAGGGGCAATCTGCTGTCCCAGCTTCAGTTAAATAGTACAAGCACTGGCTGATGGAACATGAAAGGTCAAGTGGCATTCCATTCGGAGAGTCTAAGTTTTATATAGCAGGATTGGAAACAATAGCTTTCTAATCCATGACTATATTTAGCTGGCTATTGTGATCTGCTGTATTGCCATTTTTTATTTTAAACACAGCATTTGAAACAACATGTCCTGTTCAGTTCCTTATCTTGGTTTCCTAATAACTGCAAGCCAATCCCTTAAAAAAACCCACAACGCTCAAAGCTATAATGGAATCAGAAGTGATAGGCAATGGAATGCCATCATTATCTATAGAAGCTCGGTGTGCAAACAGGCCCATTTATGAAAATGCAAGTCAGACATCACCCACATGGAGATACTTCTTAATACAGAGTATGTCTATACTAAGCTTGGGATGCCAGTCAATTAGCCGGTCAAATATTGTCAAATGACTGCCAAAATATGCAGTGAAGCCAAGAATACCCTTGTGTAGGTAGGTGGCTTTCCATTTTAAGTGCACCATGTTATCATATGATAGCAAAAGCAAAGGAGTGAAGGATTCTTCTTTCCCACCCTTACAGGAATCTAACACACATTTTAGGACCAAGCACCTCCTATTCAAACGTAAACACAGAGGCTGATGCAGACCTGACCTTGGGTAGTGACCCAATCACAACCCGGAGAATGTGGAAACAGTGTCCTGAATTGATATGTGGTTCAAAGTAAAGTGGACACAGTCCAAGCACTGTACAAGCCAATGTAATGATGTCAGGTCGCGCTCTGACAAATGATAGCCCCGGCACCACACTGCACATAGTGAAGAGCATGAAATTAGCAAAAGACATGAAGTTAGACTGGAATAAGCAGTGATATTTTACATGAGTGCACAACCCTTGAAATAATCCACTGTGTTTTTTATGGCTCTGAGCCTATGGTAAGTTTATTGCCTATGGTACAAAGCTGAAATATATAAGGCATTTACACATCAGAAGCTGATGTGTATTTTAAATGGATCTGTAATTAGATGGTTAAACATATCTTTGCTTTTTCTTCTGCACTGTATCACCCTTTCTTAACCAGATTCACATGTAACACAAATAAGCCACAGCTAGACCTAAGGTTTATCCTGGGATCATCCGGGGTTCACCCCTGCCTGAGCGCTGGATCCCCTGTGTGTCACCTAGATGAACATGTTTGACCCCTGGATGATCCAGGGACAAACCTTAGGTCTAGCTATGGCCATAGTACATGTGAAGCTGAACCAACCAACGGAAATGCAACAATGTCCACACTCGTAGAAATCCCTTGTCTGCCTTTTAGATTCAGTGTACCTCCATATTCTATTCTACCATAAAAGAAACAATTCCTCTGTACCACATAAATAGCACAAACGACACTAAGGGCCATCATGATTTAGGGGACAGGGCAGGGGTGGGGAAACTTTTTTTTGTCAATAGCCACATTCTCCCAGAAAGTATCTGTTGGGGAGCGTATGCCATTGATGACCAGAGTTGAAACTAGAGACAAAAGTCTCTCTATCTCTCTCTACCACCGCTTCTCTCTTTCTGCCACCCACTTCTCTTGCTCCAATATCCCTTCTCTAATTCTTTCTCTGGCTATTTCTACACCTGCCTTTTTTTTCCAGAGATAATCCCGGGATCATCCCTGTGCATGCAAATGACACACAGGAGATCCCGGGATCAGGCAGGGACGATCCCTCCATTTTCCTGGGATAATCCTTAGGTGTAGAAAGGGCCTCTTTCTCTCTCTTTCTCTCTCTCGGACACCCCCTTCCTGCCAAGGGAGGGACACTAGATCACTCTTGCAAGAGGTCCGAACTGATTACTAGCGGAGGTTTTTTTTAAAATTAGACTGAGGTCTACATGCAATAAGGACTTGAGAGTCCCTGAGCTAGAGACTCTGGGATTTAAATTGTAGAACTGTAGTATCAGCTCCTTGGTATTCCAAGAAACTGAGGGCAATGAAAAGACTGTGCCTATGACTAGCACACAAATGGCGGAAGACTCATAATGAATGTGATCGAGCACACTTAAGAACCCATTTATGATCATCTTATGCAGTGGTGGTGGTGGTGGTGCTATATAAATAAATAATAAATAATAATAATAATGGTGAGAAAGCTTTCTTCCCCGTCTCCATTGCAACTGTGCTGTGTTGTCCAGTGGAACTCTTTGGGGTGGTTAAAGGCCTCCCGGGTGTAGGCTCTAGAATAAAACCTCTCAAGCTCTCAAAAGCCTTCTGTGAGCAATTTGGTAGACATTTTGAAAATAAAGTCGCTCATATTCATGCTGACTTGGATGCCATTGTTTTGACAGAGTCTGAAATGGACAGGGCTAGTGGACCATCTAGTCATGATCCCTTTCAGCTTGTGCAACCTGAGGATGTGGACAAACTGTTTCCAGGACTGAGCCCTAAAACTTGCTCTTTAGATCCTTAAGTATCCTGGCTTGTGAAACCCTTAAGTGTCTTGGGCTGGGTACCTGGACCTCCAAGGTGGTCAATGCCTCGAGGGATGGTGAGGTTTCTACAGCTTTGAAAGAAGCATGGTAAGGCCCTTCGTGAAGAAATCAAATTTAGATCCTGTGGTTTGGAATAACTACCAACCCGTGTCAAATTTGCCATTCTTGGGCAAGGTGCTGGAGCATGTGGTGGCCTCACTTATTTAGGTCTGTACCAATCAGGTTTCAGACCTGGTTGTGGGACAGGAACAGCCTTGGTCACTCTGGTTGATGACTTCCACTGGGGAATGGATGGGGAGAGTGCAACCCTGTTGTTGTTTTGACACTTCTCAGTGCCTTTTAATTTCGTCGTATCCCTTCTTGATCGTTTATTTGATTTAGGCTTAGGAGACATGGTGTTAAAGTGATTCCTGTTTTTCCTGGGGGAGTGGATACAGAAGGTAGTGGTGGTGGTGGGGACTTCTATTCCATCCCATGGCCATTAGCTTGTGGGATGCTGCAAGGTACCATCTTACACTCCTCCCCCGCACTTTTTAACATCTAACTGAAACTGCTGGGGTAAGTCATCAGGAGGTAACATACTTTTCCATCTGCACATCTCAGGAAGGCTGCTGAACTGATAAACCAGTCTCTGAAGGGTATTTTGGGATGGATGAGGGTGAACAAGCTGAAACTTAATCCAGTCAAGATGGAGGTACTGTGGGTTGGGAAGCCAACTTCTCTAGAACAAGGTTTACAAGTGGCCTTAGATAGGGCTGCACTTTCCCTAAAAGACCAAGCATGTAGTCTGCTGGACTCTGCACTAGCTGGGGAAGTCCAGAAGGATGAGGTGTTCAGGAGTGCATTCCACTGTTTAGACTGGTACACCAGCTGCTGTGGGGCCCAGCTTTCTTCATAGGTTTTAGGGTTTGTTTGCTTGTTTTTAAACACAGCAAGACCACCCCTTCCTCCAGCATATGGATGAGCACATCAGTTCTTAGCCTATTGGAGACCATGTGACCTCTCCCTCTCCAATAAGCATCCAATAAGCCCTCTGGGCTTCTGAAAATGTGGGGGTTTTAAAAGAAAAAAAGAAAGACAGAAAGAAGACCCCTCAACAATGGGCTACACTTAAAAAGGTTATGTTGAAAACCTGTTCCCCTCCTTAAGGAGAAAATTCTCCAAAATTCTCACCTCTCCCAACCTCTTTCGCCTGAGTTTTTGTTTTCCCCCCACCCCCCACAAAATGCTGAAAATGGAATGGTCGAAATTTCAGCACGTCACTAATTTGCACAGCGTAATAAGCCACGGTGCCCGCCCACAGCAGCCTGACTTAAATAAGTCCATTCTAAATCTAACACTCTGGCCACAACAACACTATGAACTAACAACATGGTTATTTGAGTATTAGCAGAGATGAAATTTCTTAGAAAAGTGTTTCTGGTATTATTTTTTCATACTCCCCCAAACTGCTGAATTTCACCCCAGAATATTTGGTGAAATTTCCCCATCCCAATGTCCCACACATAAATTGGATGGAAATTTTTCGCTCGGCCATAGAAAAAGCAAAAATTAATGACAGTGGAAATGGTCAGAGGGTTGGATTTCCTCTTTGCTTGGTAATATCCAGTGGGTTAGGAATCTTCTTTGCCTCCCTCCTAGTAGTGTAGATTATTTTCTTTTCTTTTTTTTCCCTTTTAAGAGAAACGGTGTTCTGCTTTTGATCAGTGGCACTTTTGACAACTCAAACATCCTTGTCATTCACTGCTCCTGTCAATGGGAGATCACCCATCACTATGTGTCCCACACATTCCAAGCTTCTTCTTGGAAGCAAAATGCTTCCTTCTGTACAGAAACCTTGATAGGGGAAATCTCTGAATGAATGGAACCTTCTGAAGCTGGGAAACAGATCTGTTACAAGACTGATCTTGGGGTTAAGTGTGCGTCAATCCACAGATAAACACCTTGAGCCACATTTAGGCCCCAGAGTAGATGTCCAATTTCAGAGGTGATGAGTCCAAACTGCTGTGATTGATCTCACAGTGGCATGAATGAGTTTATGGTATCTTCAGAAAAGAAAGCCATGGCCAGCATCCAATGAACAGCACAACTAATTCCATGCACCCAAGAGGGATTTTGGCTTTTATTTCTCAACCACTAGCTCTTCATGCCACATGGCATGGCAAGACGTTTTTGAAAATAGGACAGTTTCTGATATGGCATGCGGGAAGGGTTGCCATTCAAAAAGAAAATGCCAAAAATTCCACAGAGCATGCCCAACCCCTTGGGGTCTTTATAGTAGCTTAACAGGTAAATAATGGTGTGAAGGGATTTACTTTCAAGTACTTGCATTTGAATAGATGGGCCTCCATTTTTCCTCAACTCTATTTTTGGCATCAATAGGAGTAAATGTACTCAAGCATTTCCATACATCTTTAAATAATGTGCCAATATGGTTGTACACCTTATCATAGAATCATAGAATCATAGAATAGCAGAGTTGGAAGGGGCCTACAAGGCCATCGAGTCCAACCCCCTGCTCAATGCAGGAATCCACCCTAAAGCATCCCTGACAGATGGTTGTCCAGCTGCCTCTTGAATGCGTCTAGTGTGGGAGAGCCCACAACCTCCCTAGGTAGCTGATTCCACCGTCGCACTGCTCTAACAGTCAGGAAGTTTTTCCTGATGTCCAGCCAGAATCTGGCTTCCTTTAACTTGAGCCCGTTATTCCGTGTCCTGCACTCTGGGAGGATCAAGAAGAGATCCTGGCCCTCCTCTGTGTGACAACCTTTGAAGTATTTGAAGAGTGCTATCATGTCTCCCCTCAATCTTCTCTTCTCCAGGCTAAACATGCCCAGTTCTTTCAGTCTCTCTTCATAGGGCTTTGTTTCTAGACCTCTGATCATCCTGGTTGCCCTCTTCTGAACACGCTCCAGCTTGTCTGCGTCCTTCTTGAATTGTGGAGCCCAGAACTGGACGCAATACTCTAGATGAGGCCTAACCAGGGCCGAATAGAGAGGAACCAGTACCTCACGTGATTTGGAAGCTATACTTCTATTAATGCAGCCCAAAATAGCATTTGCCTTTCTTGCAGCCATATCGCACTGTTGGCTCATATTCAGCTTGTGACCTTGTTGCTTGCAACCACAGTTCACATTGTGGGTTGATAAAAACAACTGTCTTAGTGGGCGATATTTACTGCAAAATATATATATATATATATACTTAACCCACCATGTTCCTTAAGAGTAGCAGCTCTCATTGAGGATGGGTGGCTGCCAGACAGGTCAGCTAAGTCCTACAGGATGCCTAGGGATCACTGGGTTCAAATGGAGCGGGGGGCAAGCAAGGAGTCTGATGGACTCCTGGTCAACCTTGTGCCTTGGAACCCACAACATCCAACCCACTTTGGATGTCCAGATCTCACTTCAGATCCAGAACCGAAATGGGTCGGGTCGAGCCCCAAGTGGCCTGAGGTGGGTCAGGGCTGATTTGAAGCTCAGAATCAGCCTCCAAAGAGGATTAGGGGTCCGTACACAACTTATAGCACTGAAACTTTAGAGTTGGAACATTGAATGACTACATTGGAAAACTAAACACTGAGATAAACTACCCAATGGTGGAGATAGGGCTGGACCTTGGGGCCAAAGACCAGGGACCCACAGCCTAGCTATCCCCTCTGCAAAGGACCATCCAGAGAGTGACAAGTAATGTAGGCAGCAGGACAGCAGTATCATTTATTCCTGCAGTCATGATGTTGCTATGACTTAAGTGAGTTTAAAATGCAAAATTGCTCAAAGTATATGGATTTTTTTAATATCAGAGTTGGCAAACAGTTTTGCTGTTGTTGTTGCTCTAACATATCAGGAAAGTAGAAGCAGCTGTAAAGCATGGAAAAGTGTTAGCTGCATACTTCACAACTGAAGTAATGACCATGGCCATCTAAAGGGGGTTCCCATAAGATTATTAAGTCTAGGGCCCAAAATAACCTACTGCATTCTCCATAGTCCTCCTCCTTTATGATAGAGAACAAATATTTGGCACGTGGGAGGTGGACAGGCATTAAGTTACTCCTGAGCATTAAGATGGCATCAGCCTTCGATAACACCCACAAAACTTATGATCCACCAAGCTGACTGTATCCCACTAGTTATGCATTTTTACCTGCCAACAGCTTGACCATGCTCCTGTTTTTACAATTCCTGGCACATGCAGGAGATTTATCGAGCCCCTGTTTGGTCATCACTCATGGTTGGTGGGCTGTGTTTCACCTGGCGGGTCACACAAGTAGTGCAGGAGTTGTGTTACATTCTATAATACTTCCTGAATAAGAGATATCGCCTTACATCATAGCAATTCTTCAGTACAGCAGTGTGAGAAACATGTGACTGACAGAAGAGAACATCTGAGGTCAAATGCTACAGCCATGTATCAGATCTCAATGTGATGTGGCATGTTCATCTTCCAAAAAACACGGAGGGCACTTTGGAATCCTTCAGCCCACACCATGTACATTTCACAGATGAAGATATGCAGTAAATTAGTGTTGAACAAGGAACTTTATTAAATTGGTGGAGCTGGTGTTATATCCCCTTAAGCAGAAGATCCGTATGTTCAATTTTAAAAGATTCAAAAATTAAACCATGATCAGGGTAAAATGATCCAAAATGATCAAAATCAGGGGTTGAGATATAATGGCTGTGGAGCCAAAAAGTGCTACTGAAAACATGAAGGAGGTATTAGTATGTTCAAAGAAACCCTGAAAGTTAGCAAGAGTAGAAAAATGTTTAGGGAAAAACCTAACAGGTAAACAAACAAACAGCAAGCTATGGGACTATACAATATTGAGCACTTGTTGTGGAGGGGCAGGGAGAGATATGGAAAACTGGGGTGAGGGAAGGGATTCCAATGGAGGATCCTGAAAAAGGACATGGCTGGTTGGCTGGAACTCTGAACAGGATGTTGCATTTCACGCTGCAAAATTTTCCTAAAGGTCTCACTTGTCAACACAAATCACAAAGAATTTTGGGCCATCAGCAGGAACAAGAGAAACTTACCAAGAGAGGTGACTGTGGGAAGGGAAAAAATGTATGTGACTATGCATTTTTTTAAAAAACTGCTCTTAAAAGCTGTTGCTGTCTCTAGACTTAGGTCACCATGCAGAATTTGTAAAACAGTTACATTCATTGAATTCAGTGGGTCTAAACTGGCATAATAACCTTCAAATTACACACTTATAATCTGGTATTGGGGGTCAGATAGAAGCCAAGTAAGTCACAGGATCTAAACAAACAAACATGACTTGATAGCACGCTTTAAATACTTAAAACACTGTCACACAGAGGAGGGCCAGGTTCTCTTCTCGATCCTCCCAGAGTGCAGGACACGGAATAACGGGCTCAAGTTAAAGGAAGCCAGATTCCAGCTGGACATCAGGAAAAATGTCCTGACTGTTAGAGCAGTACGACAATGGAATCAGTTACCTAGGGAGGTTGTGGGTTCTCCCACACTAGAGGCCTTCAAGAGGCAGCTGGACTACCTTCTGTCAGGGATGCTTTAGGGTGGATTCCTGCATTGAGCAGGGGGTTGGACTCAATGGCCTTGTAGGCCCCTTCCAACTCTGCTATTCTATGATTCTATGAAATCAATGAGATGAATGTTATGGATGAAATTTAAAGTAGTATTGAGAATCATTGCTTATACTGATGGAGCACAATTATGTAGAAATAATATCTGGGGTCTGCAGTGACTGCCCCCACAAAGTTTATTTATTTATTTATTTATTTATTACATTTTTATACCGCACAATAGCCGAAGCTCTCTGGGCGGTTCACAAAAATTAAAACCACAGTAAAACACCCAACAGGTTAAAACACAATTACGAAATACAATATAAAAAGCGCAACCAGGATAAAACCACACAGCAAAGTTGATATGAGATTAAAATACAGAGTTAAAACAGTAAAATTTAAATTTAAGTTAAAATTGTGTTAAAATACTGAGTGAATAAAAAGGTCTTCAGCTGGCGACGAAAGCAGTACAGTGTAGGCACCAGGCGGACCTCTCTGGGGAGCTCATTCCACAGCCGGGGTGCCACAGCGGAGAAAGGTAGTGCTTGGTTTTCCTTCCATTCAAAGCCTCCTGGAAGTATGAATTAAAAAGCAATGCTGAATGCTGCACACCTTATTTTTAACTGTAGTACTAACACAGTAGCTATTATGTTGTTGAATGACCATGTTTAGACACACACACACACACACACACCAGTACTTTAAACATCAGCCAAAAATCTATTTTCTTTTTCCCTTGTACATCCCCATCCCTTTTCCTTTTGTGATGTGTCCTTTAGATTGTAAGAGACTGACTTAATATTAATCTTTTTCAGCTGAAAAGTGGGGGTTAAAATGCTGTAAATAAATAAAAGTAATAGTGTTTTATTAGTCCCCATTAACTTTCATCGAGGTCTTTTTGATATCAGTGCCCTTTTTATTGAAAAACATCACATAAAGGGGAGGGGACAGGGTTGTTGAAACATCACAGAAGAATTATCTGTCTTTGTCCAGAAAGTGTGCATGGGGTCTGATGCGGCACAAGTTGAGACAGTTCAGCTCTGGTGCAAGCAACCTGGAAGGGGGCACAAAGTTCCAGGATGGGAGAGGATCAGCAGACAAAGCCAGACGTGTTGTTATAGATGCAGAGTGTTGCAGCCTCCAAAGCAGCTCTGCTAACCATGGAAGTTGCTGAGCAGCAGGGAATATTCAGAAGCTTCTACCTAGAGTAGTGATGGGCAAATCTGTCTGTTCTGCTTCCACACACACCCACGCCACCCTCCACATGTATGTATGTATGTATGTATGTATCTATCTATCTATCTATCTATCAAACTATATTTAATCTCAAGTTATTTCTATCCAGCATATGAAGAACTTTGCATTTATTTATTTGTTGGTAAATACTGATCACCCATCTGCACCAGCCAAATTCAATAGAGGCCACCAGTGAGGGAGGAAGCAGCAGCCAGGCACCTCTCCATCGTGCCTGGGTCCAGCTCCAGAGAGCCCCCTCCTCCTGCTACCAACTGTCACTGCTGAACTTTTAAACTTAGGGCCTTCCTAGACGAGGCCTTAGCGCACTTTGTGGGCCGGTTTCCCTGCTGTGCGTCCACATGACACACAGGGGAATCCGGCGGCAGGCCGCGCTGAGGCCTGGTCTAATGCGCCATAAGCGAATTCACTTATGGCTCGCCTTTTCCCCAGCTCCGGCCTCAGGCCGGGGCTGGGGGAAGTCTAGTGACTTCCGCGGCTTTCTGCGACTACTCGCTTACTCACGAGTAGCCACGAAAAGCCGCAGACCCACGAACACGAGGTGCGCTACGGGCGAGAGGCGGCCCCCTTCCGGCCGCGCTCCGCTCCCGATACGGACGGCTCTCCTTACCGCACCGGGCGGGGATCCGGCACGGCTAGCCGAGGCCAACCGAGGCCGCAGGCCCATCGGCCCATGGGGGGGAAAGAGAGGGGAGGGGGAAGGATGGCAGGGGGGGTGGCAAGGGGGGAGGGCGGGTGACAGAGGGAGCGCCGCGCGCCACCGCCGCCCGAGCAAGCAGGCGAGCGGCGCTTGCCCAAGCAATGCCGCCCCATGCCAGGCATTGCCCGGGCAAGCGCCACTCGCCTGCTTGCTCGGGCGGCAGCAGCGCGCGGCGCTCCCTCTGTCACCCGCCCTCCCCCCTTGCCACCCCCCTTGCCATCCTTCCCCCCCCCCCCCCCGTTAAAAAAAAACACCACTTACCTTCTCCGGCTTCGGGGCGCACGCGGCCCCTTTAAAACAAAAAAAAATGGTGGACGCTGCAGGGACCCGACGTCCCTGCGCGTCCGACGTCTGGAAGCCTGGGCGAGGCGCGCTAACGTTAGCGTGCCTTGGCCCCGCCTCCCTGCCAGCATAAGCCGGCACGTCTAGCAAGGGCCTAAGATTGTAGTCCCTGAATTTGCTTTGCTTTTCCCCCTCCTCCTCCTCCCCCTCCCTCCCTCCCTCCCAATCCCGTTTCCTTTTGTGTCATGTCTTTTAGATTGAAAGCCTGTGGGCAGGGACTATCAAGAAATATTTTTGTAAGCCGTCGTGAGAGCCTTTTTTGGCTGAATGGCAGGATAAAAATGCTTAAATAAATAAATAATAAATAAATAGTTTCAGCTGTTCCCAGCATGCAGAAGACCATGATGTACCTGCCTGCCATAGAGCTGTTAAAGATGGGGAGCCTGGAAGAAAAAAGGGGTGGCACCCCTAATTAAACGCTGACATACTTGAATGCACAGGTATTCAAACACAGACTTTTAAGAATAAAGCACTCAAAACCCTGGATCTGAACTGATGAATCTGTCAGTTTGGTTCTCCAACATTCAGTTCTTTAAAATCTCAAGTTCCTTTTTTTTGTCTGAAATATGGATATCTTTGTGAATGTTGCTAAATTCGGATAAAAACTGAACTGAAACTAAATTCTCACCCACCCATATGCTAGAGCAGTTTGCCCACTCCTGCCTCTTGCCATATCTTGCCCTAAATGGCTTGGGGCCAGGCTATCTGAAGGAACGCCTCCTCCCATATGTACCTGCCCGGACCCTAAGGTCATCCTCAGGGGTCCTTCTCCGCGAGCCCCTGCCAAAGGAAGTGAGGCAGGTTGCTACCAGGAGGAGGGCCTTCTCTGCTGTGGCACCCTGGCTGTGGAATGAGCTCCCTAAGGAGGTTCGCCTGGCACCTACATGATATGCCTTTAGAAGCCAGGTGAAGACCTTTTTATTCTCCCAGCATTTTAACAGTCTATAAATAAATTTTAACTTGGTGTTTTAAATTTGTAATTTTGCATTGCTGCTGTTTTTATCTGGTTGAGCTTTTATGTTGTATTTTGTATTATGGTTTTCTACTGTTGTTTTCTACTTCGAATGGTTTTAATTTTTGTGAACTGCCCAGAGAGCTCCGGCTATTGGGTGGTATAGAAATGTAAAGATAAATAAATAAAGATCTGGCTGGACTTAAGAGAGAGCTTGGGACGGGCTGTTCTAGCTCTTTTCTAATAGGACTGCTGTGTTGAATGAAAACCTCTAGCAGCTAGCCACAGATCCTGAACCCTACAGCAAAGCAGCTCTCTCAATTCTATAGGGATGTCGGAGAAATCCTCAGTGGAACCAAAGGAGTTCAGTTTTTTATGAATCCAACCCATGGATGCCACAGCAGAGTGGCTTTACCCTGTTGGACGGATTGGGTGGACCTGTGAACCATTTTTCTAACCTTTGGGAATTTGCACAAACTTTTTTAAAAAATGACCAAAAATGTACATTTCCCCCATAGGCTAAAGCATGAAAATGTCCATTTTGGAGGAATCTGGGCATTTGGGGGGAATTTGCACATTTGTGTATGTGTAAATTTGCACAAATTCACATTCACACAAATACCAATTTGGGCAATTCTGGAAACTTTAAAAAAAAACTGTTTATGGGCAGACAGCGGAACAACAGGCACCTGACAATCCACAAAACACAGATAGAATGAATTTTAAACAACCCATATGTTTGCCTGATGACTGCAGTGGGTTTGGGGGTTCAGAAGCTAGAGTCAATTTAGCAGAGGAGGCACATTGGGAGGATTATTACACATATTTATAACCTTTCTAGAATCAGTTATGATGACTGCAAATGCACAGAAAAAGTAAGAACAATTGTCCGTCTCTGGTCTTTAAAAAAAACATGCCTGTCAGTTGTAAATCCACTCCCATTCTTGATCTGTGTCCTGTTTTATCAGGTCACCTGAACGTTTGCAGGGCATGGGACACTTATGATAATAAAGTTTTGATCTGCAAGCAATTTGTGCTGCAAAAGAGAGGTAGCCAGGAATCACTAGCACAGCACAATTGTGGGAAGGAAGGAAGGCGAGTCATTGTCCGCTAACACCATGGACAGGGGGGCCTCACAGCTGACGCCGCTGTGCATGTGACAAGCTAGGACAGACCACTGCTACAGGAGAGGCTGAAAAATTGGCAGGACGTAGATGCGATCTAACCCTGCCAACAGGGTCCACTCATCACTTTACACATTAGGGTGGCTGAATGTCACTCACTCACCACCTCTGCAGCTCAGACTGAAACTGATGAAGTCTCCTCATTGCTCTTGCATCATCTGACTTTCTAAAAGATTCAAGATGAACAGCCTTACATTTTGCATAAACCTGCTGCATGATAACCTTTGAAAAAGAGAGAGAGAGAGAGATGCATTAATGCCTACCTTATCCTAGCCATTCTTCAAGAGAACCCAGAGTAATTGCAGCATATTCCACCCCACAGCCTCGCAGCGGTCTAAAAAGTCCAGAAGAACTCTGCAGAGAAGAAGTGGGGAGGACCTGGCTGGATCTTCTATGCTGAATCTTGCCAGGATGCCAGTCCCATCCTATTTGAGACAGGGATGCTGTTGTCACCGAAAAGGACAGGGCCTTTTCGGTGGTGGCCCCCAGACTATGGAACGAGCTCCCTGACGAGGCTCGCCTGGCACCAACGCTGCTATCTTTCCGGCACCAGGTTAAGACTTTCCTCTTTGCCCAGGCATACGGCAGCACATCTTAATCACCCACATGTTTATTTTTTTAACCGTTTTTAATGCTTTATGTGTGTATGTTCTGTGTTTAAAATTTTTAAATTTTGTATACTTGTTTTCAATTTTAGAATTTCTGTAAACTGCCCAGAGAGCTCTGGCTATGGGGGCGGTATATAAGTGTAATAAATAAATAAATAAATAAATAAATAAAAATAAAATAAATTGTCTCCAGGCCATGCTTGCTTTTCAAAGCATTACACCTCAGTGACGGTTATTTCTAAGTTTCCTAGTACACAAGATCACACTGTATAGCGAGAGAAGCATTCTCTAAGCTGACCACAATTGCCGTAATGTATACTGTTGCTATTATTTATTGCCACTATTTATATTAGACTTGCAAGCTTTGATCGGCTTTGACAGCTCTCACTTAGACATTAACGTAATATCATAGATTATCCAAAATTGGACACACATTCCCAGTACAGCTGAGATGTGACCAGTCTGTACGTTTGTGAACCATCCGTATATTGGGAAAATGCAAATGAAAAAAGCATACTTCTGAAAAAAGCACACGATATGCTTAAATGAATGGGAGAAGAATGTGTACATTTCAAAGATGCACACAATTGATGTGACAAATCTGAAGACCTCAGCTGTGCCTAATATCTGATTAAATTAGCAGGGAGAAACCAGAGTGTAGTCTGCAGGTTGGAACATTGTAAACTTCCCTGATTTAGGGCGACACAAAACAGGAATTGGAAAATGTTGAGTAGTGCTGTGTGCAGCCCCCCACCCCCATATCGACTCGGACGGTACCTTGGTCCCAGGCTTCCTCACTTCAGATTTCTATGGCTATTTCTGGCTGCCATAGTTTACAACACTAAATCAGCTCTCCAGCATGCACAAAGGCCTTAGGTAAGTCCTGCGAGCAGGCAGGGGCAGTGGCTGGTTCTGCTGCTTCAAGCCAAGTTGGCCCAGTCTGGTCCCAAAACAGATTTGGGTTGAGGCAGGCTGAATCATCCCACTTGGACTCTGATTCGGGACTAAGGCGAAGCACAGTCCTAATTTTGAATGATCAGTCAGAATGGGTTCCATCCAGCCTGCTACACTTAGGGATGGACAACCCTATCCGTTTCACTTTCTCCAATATTAATTTTAAAAATAATAATCTCAAGTTCTTTCTATACTGTTCGTAAAGAAATTTGTGATGTTGGTAAGTTCTTATAAAAATGAACTGGGGGGGGGGGGGGAAATCTCACCTATCTGCAGTGGCCAAATTTAATAAGTACAGCTATTCTCAAAATGGAGAGGACCCTGTTCCTAGCATGGAGAAGACCAAGTGCCTCCTCCAAAGGAGGCTTGGAGGATGGCAGCAAGGGAAAGGTGACCCCTGATTGTAGAATGCTCTCTCCAGTGAGGTCCGCCAGGTGCCAACATTGTTAAATCTTTGGCAGCAGGTGGAGATCTGTCACTATGATGGGGCTTAATTTTTGTGAACCTTGTCTAATGGGAGATGTAGAAATGTAATAAAATGAATGAATGAATGTACCTGCCTGCCATGTAGCTGTTGAAGTTAAAGAGCCTGTTGGGGGGAAAAGAAGTGGCAACCAGAATTCATCACCACAAATATGGCTGAATACACATAGATTCAAAAACTACAGCTCAGCACTGAAAATCCTCTGCCTGGATGGATGAATCTGTCAGTTGTCCTTTCTCATTCAGGAGGATCAGGAAGGAAGACAGGGTGTGATAAACCAAGAGAGGGTCTCAAGGGGAAATTCATAGTGAGAGAAATTTTACTTCAGAGCAATTGAAAGTAATGAAAGAATTTCAGCTATTTTTGCATCTATATATACTAACGCGTTACTTAAGATAGGGTGAAATATTAGGGCCTTGCTAGACCTGGTGGACAATCCAGGGGAGAGGAGGGGAGACCTCACGTTATTAATAACGCGAGATCTCGCCCTTATTCATATGTGAGCCGCGACGAGCTCTGGAGGAGAGCCGTCGCAGCCGCCATTTTTCTTTTTTAAAGCGGCAGCAGCAGCGCAGGAGCCAGGAAAGGTAAATAGGGATTTTTTTGGGGGGGGGGATTGTTGTTGTTGTTAATTCTCCTTTTCCCCCATCTGTGATCTCCCCCCCGGTCCAGTTCTCCTTCCCCCCATCCGTCCCCCTGGCCATGATGTTCGATCCCCCGCCCGCCCCCCCTGGCCCCATTCTCCATCCCCCCGTCCATCCCATCTGCCCACGATGTCCGATCCACCACCCACCCCGGTCCTGTTCTCCTTTCCCCCTTCCAATGTCCCCCCCACTCGCAATATCCGATCCCCCACCCACCCCCCGCCCATGATGTTCAATCCCCTGCCCGCCCCCCCTGGCCCCATTCTCCATCCCCCCGTCCATCCCATCTGCCCACGACGTCCGATCCCCCACCCACCCCGGCCCTGTTCTCCTTTCCCCCTTCCAATGTCCCCCCCACTCGCAATATCTGATCCCACACCCACCCCCCGCCCATGATGTCCGATCCCCTGCCCGATGTCCCCTGGACCATGATTCCCCCCGATTTCCCCTACCTCCATTTCCCCCCCCCCATGTCCCCACCATAGCCCTGATGGCTGCAGCACTCCTGTGGAGCGCTGCAGCCTGTCCGCCACTTTTCCTGGCTACTCGGGAGTAAATCCGGTAGCCAGGAAAAGCAGCGGACCTGGCTACATGCCTGTGGTCTGGGGCTCAGCCCGAGATCGCAGGAAAAACTGGGCCTCAAGCGGTGCTGGTTACCCCGGGCCCAGGGAGGATTCACCCCTGCCTGAGCCTGGGATACCCTGTACATCATCTGGATGCACAGGGGTGAGCCCCGGGTTCACACCGGGCTAAAGTCCCATCTAGGAAGGCCCTTAGCTTGCCTTCTGACCAAATTCTAAACACAAATATGCACAGAGAGATAAATAAATGTAAATTCCATTACTGTAGAGCACTTAGTGCATTAGGGATTTTTTAAATATATATAAATAATAACATGTTGCATCTGGTCTTGGGTCTGTTACTGTACTGTAGGCCATTTTCTTATTCCATGCCAGCTCTCAGTCAGCAATTAAGCGGTTTGTGTGCTCTTTTCCATGAGATTATCTGATTGTAAGATATTACTGCCTAGGCTGCTGTTTGAATCTCTTGAGTCCATGACCTTAAATCCTGGTTTACATTTAGAGTGGGCTGCATGAACTCATTCTCATCTCCCGTGATGCAGACCTTTTCTCTTTCTTTTTTTTTTCTTTTTTTAAAGCTACATGATTTGGCATGACAAGCGATGAGGCTCACATCCAGTAAATTGCTAGCCTCTGATCAAGGGTGAAAAACATGCATGCAATTTGAACAAAAGCCAGGCAGAGCGACAAAATAGGTTTTGACTCCTCAAAATTGTTTTCCTTGGCCAAAGAGCTCTAATAAAAGTTTCGTCTGTGATACAAAAGCATTTTGGTTTTGAATGCACTTTCAATTTGTGAATTTACCCAACCAACCTGCTAGGGTAGGGTAGCTCTAGCACTGGCTTTAGGAATTCTCATGGCGGGTGGGGGAAGGAGAATGGGGCCAGGGGGGAGATTGTGGATGGGAGGGAAGGTTAAAATATTGCTCACTGGGACACAGCAATCTGTCCAGAACTCAGCCTGGAAGATTGGTACTGAGCTTCTTTTGTAAAGAATGGACAGTGGTTTAGGCAGGCTGTTTAAATATGGTAAGAGGTATATAAATCTAATAAAGATATAACGATATAAATAACAAAGCTCCTTGACCTGCATGCTAACACCCAGTTTGTGGGGTTCTTTTCCCTCAAAAAAAAAAAAAAGAAAAAAGACAAGGAAACTTCTCTATTCATAATGCAAGATGTGCTCCCAGGAAATGTTATTTTAGTAAGGGGCAAGCTCATTTCATCACCATGCAAGGATAGCTTCCTGGTGAGTATATGACCTGGAACTATATAAGGAAAATAGAAGGAGGTCAAACAGTTGCAGATAAAAGCAACCAACAAATGCTAAAAAGTACATAACAGCTATAATTAAACCTGTGAACTCGAATATGTATAAAACCAAGTGATATACATTTTATTTCAAAATGTATATATTACATCTAATATCCGGCATAAGTTATAAGGTAAAATCCAACAGAAGTCTTACTTAGACTAGACCAATCAAAATGAAAAGGACTCTAAGTGGGACTTATATTGGATTTACCTGATGTGTATATTTGGATCTTATTCCAGAGAGGGAGGGAGAGAGAGAGAGAGAGAGAGAGAGAGAGACTTGCTAGATGGGGCTTTAGCCCGGGGCTCGCACCTGTGCATCCAGATGACGCACAGGGTATCCCGGGCTCAGGCAGGGGTGAACCCTCCCTGGGCCCAGGGTAACCGGCACCGCTTCAGGCCTGGTTTTTCCTGCAGTATCACAGGTGTGTAGCCAGGTCTGCCACTTTTCTCAGCTACCAGATTTACTCCTGAGTAGCTGGGAAAAGTGGCGGACGGGCCACAGCGCTGGAGCGCTGTGGGCATCAGGGCTACGGTGGGGACATGGGGATAGGAATTGTGGGTGGGGGGCAGGCGGGGGATCGGACATCGTGGGGGCGGGCAGGGGATCAGACATGGCGGGTGGGGGAAGGAGAATGGGGCCAGGGGAGAGATTGTGGATGGGAGGGAAGGAGAATTTTTTTTAAAAAAAACACCAGTTACCGTTCCTGTCTCCTATGCTGCAGCCACCGCTTTAAAAAAATGGCGGCTGAAACGGCTGTCCTCCAGAATTCATCACGGTTCACGTGTGAATAAGGGCGAGAACTCACGTTATTCATAAACCGAGTTCTTCCCTCCTCCGGATTTTCAACCCGGTCTAGTAAGCCCCAGAGACAGAGAGACTACTAAAATGTATAGCAGACTTTTGCATGCATATTTGAGTTCAGTAGTTTAATTATAGCAGTAGTGGGCTCTTTAGCAGGGCCAGTGCTACCATAGAGGCCACTCAGGCGGCCACCTAAAGCGCCATGCTAAGAGGGGCGCCGGGCACAGTGCAGCACCCATGCGCGTTGGCTGTGAGCCGGCCCAACCCAAGGATTCAGCTGGGCCTGGGTGGACGAGATGGCGTCCCGTGCCCACCCAGCCGAAGTGAAGCCACAGACGCTGGGGTGGGGGTGTTCGGAGTTCCGGAACGTGCCCAGAAGAGACAGAGAGAGAGAGAGAAAGAGAGAGAGAGAATGTATGGGTGAATGGGGTGCATGGGGGCTTTGAGTGAATGCTTGTGTTCATGTGTGTTTGTTTGGAGTGAGTGATGCTGAGTGTGTGTGTGTGCGCGTGCGTGCGTGCGTGCGTGTGAGTTGGGGGGATGATTTGGAGGTGATATTCCTATTAAATAATGCATTTTAGACCTATAGACGTTCCTTTCCAATTTGTTTGCTATAATTGGTAGGGGTGTGCACGGACCCCCCGCTCCGCCCCGCGGGCCGATCCGAAAATTTTGGATCGGCCCGCTCCACTCCACACCACTCCGCCCATACTCCGCTCCTCTTCGCTGCAGAGCTCCGGCTCTGAATCGGAGCTCCGCAGTGGAGGGGAGTGGCGCCAGGTAAGGCCGGGAGAGGAGGGCAGGGGGGGTTACCAGGCCCTGCCACCGTTGCCGCCCGTGCAGCGATGGCGGCAGAGCCCGGTAAGGGACCAAGGGAGAGGGGGGCCTTACCTGCCTCCGTCCGCGGTCTGTCAGCGTCTTCAATTGAGCCCGCGGTTCAACCAGGAAGTCTGGGCCGCGGCCTAGACTTCCTGGTTGAACCGCGGGCTCAATTGAAGAAGCCGACGGACCGTGGATGGACGCAGGTAAGGGAGAGGAGGGGGGGTTACCGGACCCTGCCGCTGTCGCCGCATGGGCGACAGTGACAGCGGCAGGGCCCGGTAAACCCCACTTACCTTTCCGGCAGAGCTCCGGATCGAGGCGAAGGATCCGCCTTCACCTCGATCCTCTTCGCCACGCTCCGCTGGCCCCCCAGTCCTCTTCGCCTCCACCTTAAGGGGAGGTGAAGCCCCCCGCTCCGCTTCTAATTCGCCGGTCCGATTAGAAGCGGAGCACATCCCTAATAATTGGCATGACATATTTCTTGCACTTTATAATAAATTTAGCAGTTTCAAGTTTTGTGCTTCTTATTTTTTCCAGGAAACATCTGTTCTTAAAAATCAAAGTTGGCATTTTTAGTGGGAGGTGGGGTGCTGAAAATAGCTTACCTTGCCTAGGGCGCAAAATAGTCTAGCACCGGCCCTGCTCTTTATCATCTGGGAGTATATGAACCAACCAGGGCAAATAAAGCGAAAAACAGAAAAGAGAAACCATCTTTGCTGCTGCTCCTAAGAGCAAGTATCCAAATGGTAAATGGGGACCCTCACAAACGTGGCAACAAATGCAGTCATATCTAGGCTGCATTACTGTAAGGTATAATACATGGAGCTGCCTTTGAAAATGGTACAGAATTTTCAACTCATGCAAAACTCAGCAGCCAGAACTCTCGCTGGCTCATCTCAATGGAGTCATTTGACACCAATTTTTAAGGAATGAAGTTGGCTCCCTAGGAAGGAGAGAGAATTTCATTTCAGTTAGGTTTTGATTTAAATGTAACATTTGATTTAACGTTTTTAAAGTATTTCCTTGTGTGTGTTTTTGGTTGGCTGGAGAGCTATTGCTTTGGGCTTCTTAATTTCTAATTGTATGGGTTTTATATTGGATCTGCTTTTTTAAAAAAATTCATGTACACTGCTTTGGCATCCCTAATGGATGAAGAAGCGTAGTTTATACATTTTAAAAATAAATACAGTAAACAAGTTTGTACAGGAACACAATTTTGCTTCCACAAAAAATAGTTACTCTATATGTTTTCTGCTTATGATGGAGAGTACTTCTTAAATATGAATATTCTCAAAATGTGAATGGGTAAGTTAGCTTACATTCTTCCAACTGTATTCATTATTGTTTTCTGACATTTCGGGGGAATCTACACTATTGTACCTATAACAGTACATAGGGCTTTGATTGCGTCACTGGTCACATGACTCGTTAGTTATAACGTTTTATAGGTGAATTATGTTCTGTTTTACCTTACTGTTATAACCCTTCTGCACCATTGTTAGCTTTCAATGCGCAGTCTTCTATCGTTGTATTCCCTGTTGCATTGTAAATGCAATGGCACGCGATCCTCCACTCTCCTTCCTGTTTGGGACAACTTCCTGGTTGGGACAGCTTCCTCTCCACGCCATCATCCAACCAAAATCACCAAAAATGGAAATGGGAGGATCATAGAAGAGACAGCCTGGACATTGGGAGGATCATAGAAAGGACGGAATCAAGGATCAGGCAATGGGGCAACCCAACAGTGTGCTCCGGAATAACGTTACAGGAAAAGGTAAGTAACATTAGTGAGCTCAGTTAAAAATAGAAACGTTAGAATTAATAATGGAACAATGGCTAACATTAACATTTTAACCTATAGTGTAGATTCCCCCTTCTAGACTGCTGTCCATTATCTACAAGGCGCACCCTGTTGTCTGCTGACATATAGTATATTCATTTAAAAATTGGTTCTGTTCTTTCTTACTCTCTTTCTCAAGATAGGAGTATAAGCAAATGGAAAAGTTGTTTTAGGGTTACACACAATTATACTGAATCAAAACAAATTATAATGAAGACAATATGTTGACGATGACTTAATATATAATCAGAAATAAAGGGTGGTCCGTCTTTCTGTTGCTATTGGTAGCAGTGGCTGAATGCACTCAGCAGAGATGGCAAATGGAGCACAGCTCCATTATGTAAAATGGCTCCAGTAAGGTTTGTGTCAGGGCTGGGGCATAGTTTGCAACACTGAGTACTGAGCCATAAGCAGACACAAGAATTGTGGCTTTGAATGGGTTGGGGGGCTCAGATACTGGGGGCTAGAGATGCAGTCGTAGACAGGTTGGAGGCCAAATACTGGATTGGATAAATGAGTTGAAGCAGGGCTGGTGTGAGGTGAGCAGCAAGGTGATATCAGGTCTGGGTTGATACTGGCTGTCCTTCTAAAGAAGGTAGGGTTTTATAGGGTCTGGTGCCTCTCATTGGACTGCAAGTTCAGCTGACTACCTTTGGGGTCAGCTGACAGAACCCAGGCCAATACTGTGCCACAGTGGGCATCCTTGCAGTATAGAGCCTGGCCTGGCTGGCTGGTGGAGGAGCTGCTGATGGCTGGCCGCTTGAAGTCCTAGTTCCAGATTCATCTCAGCACCTTGCAGAGGGAAAATGGAGGACAGTCCTTCGCCATTCCTCCTGCTCCTTGCTGATGTGTCCTGTGCCAGCAACAGGGGTGGCCAATGTAGCAGCCTCCAAGAGATACTCTATCCTGCAACAGTGGGTGTATTTTACATTATTATAACTATGTACATTTCTGACAACTAGCTTAAATCCCATTAAATTGAACTCTTGTTATAAGAAAGAAGTCTCTTTTAACATAGCTGTCTTTAAAAAAAATGAAGCAGAAATCTGAATAAAATTAGGCAAAACGGTTTTGTTCCTTCCTTTGACTATGTTGAAATTGCAAAAGCCTTTCAGAATCACTAGATGGCAATGCTGGTACACATGATAATACAATGATCTTCTGGTGGGAGACATTTGAATCACAACAGCAATCTTAGAAGATGCCTCCCTAAAGTAAAATGATTTTATTTCAGAAAGGAACTTTATTCCTCTTACCTCTGGCGTGCACAGCGATGCTAAAGGAGATGAGATCAAGGAAGTGCCTGAGAAGGTACCAAATAGGAGAATATTGCTGGACAGGATGATTAAAATAAAAGATGGTTATGGAGAAGGTGTTCTTTTTTTTGTTTTTGTTTTTGTAATATGTGTGCTGTGGCTCAAAGGAGACAGTGAGTTCGGCTTTCTAAGAATCTGACTTGCAGTCCATGGACTTCTGGGGTGTTTTTTTTTTTTTACTTCCCCAAAATATATGCAAAAACGTTTGCAGGAAAATACGCAAGTTTCTGCTGAGACGTATGTCATGCTGGAAAATATACACAGGGAAAAGTCAAATGAAATGGGGGACAATGTGCTAAATGTTACATACTAACATAAATTACATAAATTGTTACAAACTTTCTTAAAGAATGATTTGTGTATTTTTCTGCATGACGGGAGGGGAAAAGACCATCTGTGAATGACACTGCACAATCCATGAAACACACATGGGATGGATTTCACAACATCTGGACATCCCTAGGCAGAACTTGCAGGGCCCATGGATCCATCCCCTACAGCAGCCCTCCCCAACCTGATACCCACCAGATGTATTGGACTACAACTGCCAGACACCTGTCTCCGCCAGCCAGCTATGCTGTCCTACAGGGTATGTGTTCCCAGCATAGCAGGCAGGGATGAATCATCTGCCCTGCCCCCCTGCCCTAGGTAAAACCACCCAATAGGTGGCACCATCTTTCCCATAGCAAATGGCAGGTCCCCACACCATGGTCTTGATCCAGTTCCCCCACCCCCCATACATACACACACACACACATGCCAAGTATTTGTTTAAAAAAAACCAAGTTTGCAAAGGCAAACCATGTGGCCAACATCATGCTTAGTTCGGCCCTTGCTTGCTTGTCCCAAACAACTACTCCTATTCCATCTGCATTAACCAAATTCATCTGGTTATTATTTTTTTAATACGGGAACAGCCTTGGTCGCCCTGGCTGATGACTTATGCTGAGGAATGGATAGGAGGAGTGCAACAAGCTGGAGCGTGTTCAGAGGAGGGCAACCAGGATGATCAGGGGTCTGGAAACAAAGCCCTATGAAGAGAGACGGAAAGAACTGGGCATGTTTAGCCTGGAGAAGAGAAGATGGAGGGGAGACATGATAGCACTCTTCAAATACTTCAAAGGTGGTCACACAGAGGAGGGCCAGGATCTCTTCTCGATCCTCCCAGAGTGCAGGACATGGAATAACGGGCTCAAGTTAAAGGAAGCCAGATTCCAGTTGGACATCAGGAGAAACTTCCTGACAGAGCAGTACGACAATGGAATCAGTTGCCTGGTGAGGTTGTGGGCTCTCCCACACTAGAGGCCTTCAAGAGGCAGCTGGACAACCATCTGTCAGGGATGCTTTAGGGTGGATTCCTGCATTGAGCAGGGGGTTGGACTCGATGGCCTTGTAGGCCCCTTCCAACTCTGCTATTCTATGATTCTATGATTCTATAACCCTGTTGGTTCTTCTGGACCTCTCAGAGGCTTTCAATACCATCAAGCATGGTATCCTTCTGGATAGTTTATCTGGAAAGGGCTTGGGAGGCACGGTTTTAAAATGTTTCTGGTCCTTTCTGGAGCAGCGGTCTGAGAAGGTGGTGCTGGGGGACTTCAGTTCCCCCACCCCATGGTCATTAGCCTGTGGAGTACAGCAAGGTTCTATGTCGCTCCCCCCCAATGCTTTTTAACATCTGCATGAAACCGTTGGCAGAAGTCATCAGGAGGTTTGGGCTGAAGTGTCATCAGTATGCAGATGATCCACCATGCACCATCCTTGCAGGCTTTCAAGAAGGCCTTAAAAACATTTTATTTTGCCATGGCCTTCCCATGATGCATACTGTTATTGCTGCTATTGTTGTCCCTGCTGGTTTCGTGGTTGGTTTTATTGTTTTAATTGCTATTTTATTGTGAACACGTTTTTAACTGCTTTTAATATTTGAACATTTTATTGCTTTTAACAATTTATTGCTTTAAATATGTATTTTATTGTCGTAAGCCGCCTTGTGAAGGCCTCTGCCCTGAAAGGCGGGCAAGAAATGTTTGAATAAATAAATAAATAAATGAAACAAGATGCAGTTGGACATTAGTAACTCAGACATGAATAAGTCAAAATTGTGTCATGCTTGCAGGTCCACCTTCTTTCTCTTGCTGACTTACTCATTGCAGCACCCTAAGAACGCTAAGGATCTTTGCCAGGCCTTTGATATGCAGAAATCTGCAGGGGGAGAGCTTCTCATCACATGGAAAGGAACATGATCACCTGCTGATAGGTGTGGTGGAACAAATTGCTTTTAAAGGGACAGCTAAAAGGGCAAGAATTGGCAAACCCACTGCTGTCCAATCTTGTCTGTCACCAAACACAAGCCTGGTGGTTCAAGTAGTGCCCACGCTAGACTTCTGTGGCTAAATATAGTCATGTATGAAGATGCTTCTCCAACATTCTTACAACAGTTGGCAATTTTGCCAGAGACAAGCACCTCCCTTGCTCCTCAAGCTGAATTCCTAGAATTGCAGCAGACATATTGTAGGGTGACAATATGAAAAGGAGGACAGAGCTCCTGTATCTTTAACAGATGCATAGAAAAGGGAATTTCAGTAGGTGTCATTTGTATGCATGTCACACCTAGTGAAATTTCCTCTTCATAACCACAGTTAAGCTGTAGGAGCTATACTGCACCTATACTGTGACCAGATTTAAAAGAGGGCAGGGCTCCTGCAGCTTTAACTGTTGTGATGAAGAGGGAATTTCACCAGGTTATCCATATATACAAATGACACCTGCTGAAGTTCCCTTTTCTATGCAACTGTTAAAGATACGGGAGCCCTGTCCTCCTTTTCATATGGTCACCCTACATATTGCTTTGCTGCCTCGTGCTCAGCCAAGAATGAACTGCATGACAAGACATCAGTTTGCAATGCTTTCCAGCTGAAGCCAGTCCCACACTTACTCAGAAGTAAGACCCTGCTGATTTACACTCTTGTGTAAGTGTTCTTATCTTTTATTTATTTATTTATTTATTACATTTCTATAGCGCCCAAAAGCCGGAGCTCTCTAGGCAGTTCACAAAAATTAAAACCATTCAAAGTATAAAACCACAGTATAAAACCATAATATAAAATACAATATAAAAGCTCAACCAGATAAAAACAGCAGCAATGCAAAATTACAAATTTAAAACACCAAGTTAAAATTTATTTATAGACTGTTAAAATGCTGGGAGAATAAAAAGGGCTTCACCTGGCGTCTAAAAGCATATAATGTAGGTGCCAAGCAAACCTCCTTAGGGAGCTCATTCCACAGCCGGGGTGCCACAGCAGAGAAGGCCCTCCTCCTGGTAGCCACCTGCCTCACTTCCTTTGGCAGGGGCTCACGGAGAAGGACCCCTGAGGATGACCTTAGGGTCTGGGCAGGTACATACGGGAGGAGGCGTTCCTTCAGATAGCCTGGCCCCAAGCCGTTTAGGGCTTTAAATTTTAATACCAGCACTTAGTGCTGCAGCCTTGTTCCACCTTGGCCAGATCTACACCAAGTAGGATATGACACTTTGAAAATGGTTTGAAAACTGTCTATGGAGTGTGTCCTGGGCCCCAACAGTTGCCACTACTGTTATAAACTGTTTTAAAGCACTAGTGTAGATCCTGCCCTTATTAATTAAATGAAGAGGGACGCTCAGAAGAAGCTGGGACCCTTTCTACAAGGGCTTTCGAGGAGGGAGGGGGGACGATCCGGGACTTATCTGCTTCCGGGATCATCCCTGAGTGTGTAAACGAAGCATGATAGCCCGGAAAGGAGGAGGGATGTCGTGCCTGTCACACCCGCCCCTTTTTTTTGAAAAAAAAAACAACAGGAGCCGGAGTGCACTTGCGCTCCAGCTCAAAAGTAAGTACTTAAAGAAGTGCCAATCTCGCTCGCCACCCCACCCCCAATGGCCCTCGACTCCCCCCATCCCAGCGCCTTCCATCTGCTGACCCCCACTACTCATGGGGAGGAGGGAAGAAGCCGGGACAGGTGCCCACACCATCTGTGGTCCTCGGTATCGACCCAGGACTGCAGGTAAAACTGGGATACTTGAGGTCTCAGTTATTCCAGGGAAACAGAGGGATCATCTCTCCTTGCCCCCGGGATCCCCTGTGCGTCATTTGGACACACAGGAATAATCCAGGGATGATCCTGGGAAATAAAGCCAGTGTAGAAAGGCGAAGTGGAGCAAGGCAAAATATGCAGCCACTATCTATATATTTAAAATGCTTAGGTATGTTTCCGTAAAGGCTTCAGCTGATACAGGTTGCTAAGCAACAGTAACAACATGTAACGTCAGCTGATACAGGTTGCTAAGCCCCTCGCTCGACTCCTCCAGGCTTTCCAAGGTAATCCTACCCCTCCTTTCTGCCTCTTCGCTCCCCCCCCCCCGCACGAAAGGGGCAGTGCCACTGTCCAGAGCATGAGCGAGGCATGGCCGGGGCCCTTGGTGGCTGGGTGGAGGTCGCTCGCCTGCTGCAAGCTCAGGTCCCGGCCTAATCTCATGCGAGCTGGGCAGGTGGCCCAAGGCTGACAGGAACCCCGGGGAGAGGGGGACACCTGCTCCCTCTCCCCCGACCTCCCTGCCGCCCAGGTCTGCCAGACGGCGCTGTATCAGTGGTTTATTATTTAATTAATAAACTTTAAGATATGCTACAATGTTATGACTGGTACAGCTAGTTTTCTACATAAAGCTGTTAATTGACTATTAATCAATTGTATCTATTTTTGGTTACATCACAGAATTGAGATCTGAGTGCTACATGAGGAGTGTTTCCTCTCCTGCTTTTCTGCTACATAACCTGTAGGTAGCACTGTAGTACAGTGGAATAGTGCAAATGCACAAGAGAAAATTGTGCTTTCTTTCACTTTCACAATTAAATGCTGCATTTCCATGCTCTTAAAAAAAACCTCACCGAAAATGCTGGCTACATACAGAAGCAAAACAATTAAGAAGTTCAGGATTTTAGTTATTGGGCAGTAGTGAGTCTTCCACAAAAGAAAAGGTAAGAGCAAAGACAAGAGTTCAGGAATTTTATAACTGAGTTCTGTTAAAAAAAAAAAAAAAAAAAAAAAAAAAAAAAGTTCCTGACCAAGTTTGTAAACATTGAAAAAAGTTACCCTGCCAATGAATTCAGTCTGGGTTATGCCAGCATTGCCAAGTAGCTGAGTGTTGTTTTACCCATCTGGAGGCAGTTGGCAGGTAGTGGTGTATGACAGCCCTGCAGAATAGTCCGGTGTTATCCAGTCTCTTGGTGATCTAAACAACCAATAATTCCAAAATGAAGGACATCCTTCCAGAGCAGCCTCCCCCAGCCTGATGCCCTCCAGATGTGTTGGCCTTCAACTCCCATCATTCCCAGGCAGTATGGCCATTGGTTGTTAGGGAAGGCTACTCTGGAACATGGAGACCCTTTTCCTGATAAGACATGTGACGTTGTCAATGTTATGATAGGGGTGGTGATGCCAGGAAATATCAAATACATTCTTAAAACTGCTGTGCTGAACTTGTGCATCTGTCCCCCCGCCCCCTCTTGCAGTAGCATCAGGTAGGGAAACATTTTCACATTTCCCTACCATCGCTATGGCCTCCTGCTGCTGTCCCACAATGGCAACGATCCCTTTACACGGGGAGAGAAAGAGGAAGGAGCAACGACCATTTAGCCAATTCAGTGGGTGTTTTTATTAGGACTGTGCAAGCCTTGGGCCTCGGATTCAAAGTCCAAAACATGGAGACCATTTTATGGTGGATCCGCCATTTTCTTGCACAGACCTAGGCTGGTGGGCCCCCATGCAGCCTACAACTCCCAGCATCCAGTGCATGGGAGGGCTGAACTTACTGGGGCATCACCGCCACCATTGCCCATTCCTCATCTCAATCACCTCCTCCTCGGCGTGAGATCACCGGCTTCTGCATGAGATCACCAGCCGGGGAAAGATAACGTGAGATTGCCTCCTCCTCAGCTCGATCATCTCCTCTGTGATCATCTCCTTGTCCTCCTTGGCGATTATCTCTTCTGCGATCATCTCCTCCTCCGCACGATTGCCAGCTTCCCTGTGAGATCATGGAATTACACCATAGGAGAGGCATTTCAATGTTGTAGAGGGGGGGGGTGCAGAAAACACAAGAAAATGCAATGTGATTGGAGGAAGGGGCATGGCCATTTGGGGACCCCTAGTGGGCCCAACTGAGACACAGGACTTGAAATTCCCCACCCTTGTTCTAATTCCTGTCTCCAACTATGTCAGGAAGAGAAGAGTTGAAAGAGAGTAGTAGTAGTGCGGGTGGGAAAGAAAATCTAGCGGGAAGCAAGCTCTGAAGTAGAGAATCCCTGCTTCTACTATTGCACAGAACTGGTCTGGGAGCGTGAGTAGGGTGACCAACTGTCAGGATTTCCCCGGATTTGTCCTGGTTTTTGTTCTTTCCATGGTGTCAGGGGGGATTTTCTATAATTTTCAATAATGTCCTGGAATGACACACCTTCCCCTTTAAGGCTGCTATTAGCATGGCAGGAGGGAATGACATGCTTTCTTGAGGCACATCATTCCCCCACCCCAAGCTCCAATTGAGGTCTTAAAGGGGAAAGTGGGTCATTCGTGGACATTATAGAAAAGGCCCCAATTGGAGTGGATGGTGGTGGTACAGAATGAAATCCTTTCCCCTCCTCCACTCCAATCGGGTTCTTTAAGGTGGCGGGGGAATAACGTACTTTCTGCAGGACTCAGAAAGCTGCTTCCCCACACACACACTAGGTGTCCTCTTTTTTGGTTTCCCAAATATGGTCACCCTAAGCGTGAGGGAAGGCTGTCCCAAAAGAATAAAGAATGCCCAGCCTCCAAGGCCAGAACGAGATAAACATACAGCCGTTGGCACATAGTAGTGTTTAGGTATCAGCTTCCTGGAATCCAAGCTAAACTGCGCATACACACACACACACACACACACACGCGCCAAACCAGCCCGTCTTTGATTGAGTTGTTTCATTAACTGTATGAAATGAGACAAGCTAAACACTGGGGAAACCCTCGCAATTTGAAAGCAAAGAGCGAATTCAAAGAGAGGATTTGAAGGTTATGTGGTAAAAATGCTCTCGTCTTCTCCAGCTAATTAGGGCTGCAGGGGATTATTGGGTAATGCACGGTTTCTAGGTCACAGTAAGTTTAGAGGCTTCGGTGTGTGTTTTTTGCTTTTAAAAAACAATCACAAGATAAAGTTTGCCTGAACTGTTTTATAGAACGATGGTATTTCTGTCACAGGTCATCTATTTATGTTTGCTATGGTATGTTGCAGCCCTCTGCAGCCTTCCAGTTGTGTAGGACTACAAATCCCATCACTCCCCAGCCAGCAGGGCTAAACGGTAGTCCCAACACATCTGTGGGGCGCAAAATGTATTGACAACATTAACATCTCTTTGTTCTGAGGTAAGACCTAGGGTGGCCATATGAAAAGGAGGTCATTTCAGGCCTTTGCTTCCACGTGTAAAATGAGGATGCATGAAATGGACCAGGTGCTGCCCCAGATGTACGGGTGTTCATTTGAATGCCTGAAGACAGCATACAGCTGTGGTTGGGACCAGATAAAACCTGCTTAAGGGTGGCCTAAAGAGTTGTTCCTCCATTTGTGTTCATTCCGCACATGGGATTTCTTCCTCCATGATTGTGCAAATCGTGGCACTGGTCTGTGGAACCATCAGGGCTCATGCTTCTATTATATATTCTTTCTTTCTTTAATTTCATAATTATTCTAATTAGCTTTGGCTATTGGGTGGTATAGAAATGCAATAAATAAAGAAATAATACCTATTCAGGAGTTGCTTTCCAATCAAAGGCCGTTGCTAGATGAGGTTTTAGCCCGGGCTGAAATCCGGGATCACTGCTGTGCATGTCGATGACGCACAGAGGATCCCAGGATCAGGCCGGGCTAAACCCTCCCTTGACCCGGGATAACCGGATCCACTTTTGGCCTGGTTTTTCCACAGCCAGCTGAGCCCGGGGCTGCAGAAAGTCTAGCAGGTTCCATGGCTTTTTCCGGCTACGCGGCTTACTCGCGAGTAGCCAGGAGAAGCCACACACTGGGCACGGAAATTGTGAGGGGGGAGAGATGGGGGCCAAGGGGGTCGAGTGGATGGGCAAGTGAGTGGGTGAGCGAGCGGACGAGCTGGGGGATGAGCAGACGGGCGAGCGAGCGGGCGTGCTGGGGGGGCAAGCGGACGGGCAAGCGAGCGGGGGGCAAGTGGATGGGCAGGCAAGTGGGTGAGTGGGGGGGTCGAGTGGACAGGCAAGTGAGCAGGCTAGCAAGCAGGCGAGCTGGGGGGCAAGCGGACGGGCGAGCAAGCGGGTGAGCTGGGGGGCAAGCGGGCAAGGAGGGGCTGAGCGGATGAGCGAGCGGGCGAGTGGGGGGAGCAGACTAGTGAGTGGGGGGGCATCAGACATTGTGGGGGAAATCGGGGGAAGCGGGGAACAATTTATTTTTTTAAAAAAAAGACTTACCTTTTCATTGGTGCGCTCCTGTGCACATGGCCCCTTTAATTTTTTTAAAAAATGGCCGATGTGATGGGGCTTTCCCTTACCCTGTCGCGTGTTATGTCTAGCTAGGGGCGACGGCCCACGCTAGCTGTAGTGCGGCCTCGCCCCTACTCCCCACCGGATTACCAGGTAGGTCTAGCAAGGCCCACAGTAAAATGGTTACTAAATATTTTCTGTTCACCATTCCTGAACATAATGGCAATTACGGCATCCACCTATACACCATGAATGTCCAGCATGTCTAAGCCTAAGAGAGCTATGCAAACATCTGCATAGATGTCTTATTTCAAAATAGCTCCCCTGTTACACTTCCAGCAATTCTTCTAAATACTGTTCTTTTTTCTAATTAAAAAGCAGCATTTCAGAGCAAACTCCAGGGGACTAAATTACAGTTCCTCTTCTGTTATCTAGTATTCTTTTTGCCTACTTTCTCCCCACTAATAAAAACTATAGAGGGAAGGAGCCCTCACCTCATTCTAGGAGAAAATAGGTAATAAATGCAGTAAACTCTTTGTTCAGGCTGAGATGGCAGCTATAGCTAGGACTGCATTTAATTAGTTTTAATGTGTTTTATGTAATTATACTGGTTGGGGGTTTGTTGTTGTTGTTGTTGTTGTGAGTTGTAAGCTACTTTGGGAGCTCAGCTAAAAACTTTTCTTTTCTTTTTCCTAAAGCTTTTAAAACTTGATTTTGTTCTGACTTTATACTGTTAGTTTTACCCTACCCAGTGCCTGTTTACCCTACATTGTGCCTGTTTGCATTCTCTTCCCCTCCTTATTGTTTTATTATGATTTTATTAGAATGTAAGCCTATGCGGCAGGGTCTTGCTATTTACTGTTTTACTCTGTACAGCACCATGTACATTGATGGTGCTATTTAAATAAATAAATAAATAAATAAATAATAATAATAACTTTTAGTTCTGAAACGTGGCACAAAAATTAAGATTATTTATGGAACACACACACACACACTGCTTTAGAGGCCGATTTGGAGCTTCCGAATTGGCCCCAATTTGCCTCAGCTGGCTTCGGCCTGATCCAACCCACTCCAGATCCAGGTCCAAAGCAAGGTTTGGATGTCTGAATTATTGGGACATCCAATGAGCTGGACAGGTAGATGGGTGCCTGGCTTTCCTGGGCTTACGCCATGCAGCTTTCCTCACTTTTGCACCCCAGACATGCCAAATGGGCTACGGAAGGCCCTTGCTCCTTATCTGGACCCATCATGAGTGCTCACAGCCATCCATCCATCTTCAAGGGAGTTGCCATTTTGTTTCTGGAAAGGAAATCTTGCAGAAAAGATAGCCGTGAAGCAGCCATGAACACAACATTACAGACTGGGCTGCTGCATCCTCCAGATCAGTCTGAAGCACCCCAAAGTAGGGCTGTGCTCCTCTTCTCTTCGGGTCGGAAAAGCAGTAATGGATCGGGGTGCTTCGCCTCCCCTTAAGGTGGAGGCGAAGAGGATCGGTAGGGCAGCGGAGTGTCACAGAGCGGATCAAGATGAAGGCAGATGCTTTGCCTCGATCCGGAGCTCCAAAAAAAGGTAAGGGGGCCTTACCTGGTGCTGCCGCCAGCCATGCGGCGATGGTGGCAGAGCCAGGTAAGAGGGGAGAGTGGGTCTTACCTGGTCTGTCGCAGCCCATCGCCAGCTTCACTTGAGCTTGCGGCTCAACCCGGAACTGTAGGCCCCGCGGGCTCAAGTGAAGCTGGCGACGGGCCGTGATGGATCAGGTAAGTGGTGTGCGTGAGGGGGGGCTTACCTGGCCCCACTGCCGCCGCAATTCGTGTGGTGATGGCGGCGCAGCCAGGTAAGTCTATGGGTGGGGGGGGAAACGGAGCTCCGATTCAGATCCGGAGCTCCGTAACGAACTGGATCAGGCCACAGGCAGATCATGGCGGGGTGGATTGGCCTGATCCACAACTTCCGGATCGGGCTGCGAAGAGGATCGGAGGGGGGGTCCATGCACAGTCCTACTCCAAAGCACTTTGGGCCCAATCTAACCCAATTCAGGCTGCTTTGGCCCAGATCCAACCCACTCTGGATCCAGCCAATTCAGATTTGGAGCTGAAGCAGTGCAAAGCCCTGGCAAAAATCCTTAAAATAAATGAGTTTATTAAAATCTTACTAGATAAATGGCACAATCCTAATCTCAAATTATGCCAGGTAGCAAGGCTAAGATTGAATTACAAAAAATCTAGAGAAGGAAAATTTAAGTAGTTTGAAAAATGAGATTTTAGATAAATTGAAAAAATATAAAAGGTTGAATTTATCATGGTTTGGAAGAATTGCATTAATAAAAATGAAAATTTTAGCAAAGATCAATTTTATTTTTAGGATGCTACCAATAAAAATTTCAGAATTAGAGTTAAAAAGTTGGCAGAGTATTATAAATAATTATTGTAATGGGGATAAGAAAGCGAGGATAAATAAAAAAAAATGGTATCTAAGCCAAAAAAAGGGAGGTTTGGGTCTCCCAAATATTAATCTATATTATGTAGCCAATAGGTTAAGGCATATTGCAGAAGCAATTTTAGGAGTAGGAGATTTAGAATGGATGGAAGATAAAACTAAAAATAATATAGATTTCAATCTGGAAAATGTATTTTTTAGGGAAGGAGGTAAAAAATGGGTTGAAAGTATAGGTAATCATCTTTTAAAGTTCCATTGGGAAATTTGGAGTAAATATAAAGGGGAATTACTTTCGAGCATCTCTCCTTTATAACCAGTAATAATGTTAAAGAATTTCCCTGGGAATTTAAAGAGTGGATTAAGTAAAGTTTTAATAGAGAAAAATAAAATGAAATTAAGGGAATGGATGAGAGGGATGAATACACGCGGGCAGTTGGAAGAGGTTTTAAAAGACAAAAAATTAACCTGGTTAAACTATTGGCAATTGGAACAATGGACCAAAAATTGGTTAAGAGAAAATGGAGATTGTAGAGAGTTGTCGAAGTTTGAGGAACTAATTGTTAATAAAGAAATTGATAAGGGAGAAAGTAAAGTAATAAAAGGTTTAATGAGTGAGATATATAGAATATTGCTCGAGAAAGGGTTGACGGACAACTCAGGAAAATTAGTATGGGAGACAGATTTGAAGGTACAAATAGGAAAGCAGAGTTGGGAAGGATTATGGAGACAAAGAGTGTTAAGAAATATGTCAGTGAGAATAAAAGAGAATTATTACAAAATCATGTGGAGGTGGTACCTAACCCCGGTTAGATTAAACAGGATAAACAAGCAGCACTCAGCAAATTGTTGGAGAGGTTGTGGGGAAAAAGGAACGTATTTACATATGTGGTGGGAATGCAAATTTGTGCAAAAATTGTGGAAGATGGTGTTCTCTGAGATTGAAGGAATTGTTGGAAAGAAGATAGAAGAGACACCAAGAGTAGCACTACTCTCACTATTTGAAGACTTAAAGTGTGAAAAAGAAATTAAGGAATTGATAACAAATTTGCTGACTGCAGCAAGGTTAATTATAGCTAGGAACTGGAAGATTCAAGGTGATTATTGTATTGAAGAATGGTATAAAGAAGTATGGGATATTGCTATTAATGATAAATTGACATGTAGTATTAAAGTAAGAAGAGGTATAGCAAAAACGAATGAATTTGATGAAATTTGGAAACAGTTCCTAATATTTGTGTTCTCTAAGGGAAGTGGGAAACCACCATCAGAAGAGGCGTTAAGATTTTGGAAACAGGAATGATCCCGAACGGAAGGGGGAGCACTTGTTGGATTATGTTGGATTATGTTATGGATAAAGTATTATATGTAAACATCTATATACTCAAATTTGTTATGTATTTGATTTTCTCTCTCTTCTATGTATGGTATGTTAAATTGTTATATTTGTTTGTTGTATTTAGTAGTCTAATAAAAATTTAATTAAAAAAAGCAAAGCTAAGATTGCAACTAAATATATTGGAGGAGGAGGAAGAGGAGGAGGAGGAGGAGGAGGAGGAGGAGGAAGAGGAGGAGGAGGATATTACATGTTACTATGGTATGGTGAAGTTAAACTTACATCAGTGTACCATCCCATCGTAATTATGATGGCATAAAAGGGGTGTTGGGGGTGGGGTGATAGAAGAGGATCAGTTTCGTTGGCATCCTCTCGTCCTCCAGGATATGATTCTACCTCCTTCACAAGCTTAAAGTTACAAGCAGAAAAAATCAGCCATTGCAAAACACATCATTTGGGAGCTCAAGGTAACCAGCCACTCACTCTGCTTCTCACCACCATTTTGGAAGATCAGACATGGACAAACAACACCAAAGTAGACTCCAGTGTAGAAGCAGACACTTTGGTTGAATGGCAGGATTGCCTTGTAATCCAAATAAGGGATTTACTGTGGTCAAAAAGGAAGAACAGTCTAGGCTTCTTTTGAAAACCCAGAAGAATGTTATGTACACTGTTCACTCTAACTTAGGAAACAGACTAGCAGGCCATAATATGCACTGATGTGGGTCTGATTCTGGCACCTGTGGATTGGAGTATTTCTTTGCCATTTGTTCCATGTGGTCAAGAAGAAGCTGTCAACCACATGATTCAGGGGCATATGTTCTGTGCCTATAACTCCCATCATCCCTCACCATTGGTTTTTCTGGCTAGGCTTGATGGGAGATTTAGGTCAAATATGTGTAGTGCCACAAATTGCCCACCCCTGCTCTTAATAATTCTTTGCCCTTTATGCTCTTTCCCCTTGTATGAATGCAAATCTTTCTCTGAGGCATCAGAGTTCCTCGCAGACAGGGGCAAACTCTCTTCAATACAATACAAGACAGAAACTGGAAGGCAGTCTTGGAATACCAAATTCTCCATCTCCTAACTCCTATTTCAAGCATGTGATCTGAAGGAGCAATTACTCTCTCGTGTGTCTTTCTAATATAGATGCAACACAATTACTGTGGCAGCCTGCCTGTTCAAACATTTGGGTAATCAAACTAAATTTCCGTTTGATCTCTGATGCTGGTACTTAGGGGGTTTCTAGTAGTATTCCCTCCTTTCCTGAAACATGAAACAGCTTAAGAGTCAGGAACGGGTGGTCTAGATCTCCATTTTCCTGCTAGGAATATAGACATCCCCCTGAAATGAACAAATGCTACACTACCTTTTAAGTCCATCCCGGGGACTTTGAAGTTTTCCTATTATGCCAGCTGGTCTGGACTGCAAGCACTGACTAGGTAGGCATTAGCATGTCAAAGCCGCAAGTTACATTTTGACGGTGAGAACTCTATTTGAAGTTTGGCGTGCTTGCTGGCATGAGCCTCGGCAGGCATCAGAATTGCATGCTGTCATTCCAGATGTGCATTGTCTCTGTAGAAATGCAATTTCACAGTCATTAAACATTTCAAGTTCATTGAGTGCTAATTATGGCAGAGAGCATGACAGCAGAAGCTTCAAAGCCCTGGTGGATAGGAACACCTATTGATCACCACCCAATTGATTTGTATTACCTAGATATTGAGCTGTCTTGTTTCCTGCTGTTATATAATCTATGTGGATTTTTCTTGTCACTAAACCATAATAATAAACCTACCTGTTTTCTTATTGGATGCCACTAAGGTGCCATCTTCCTTGTATTTTAAGTCTACTCAAACAACCTACATCACTGCAGCAAATCTAACCTAATAAATCTCAATGTCCAAAGGGCCAGATGTCACATTGCAACGTCTGTACCATTTCACCTTCCTCTGGTGTTTGACAACGAATTAATTAATTAAATGTACATATAAAAAGACACGGTGCTAGAGAAATATCCCACTGCAGGGTGCTTATATCACACCTGTTTCTCTTGAATATAGCTGCAGGGGTCACTGTGTTTGAACTTGAAATGCTGAATTGTATCCTGAATATGCACACCAATTTACATTGATATCTCCGTGGTCAACTGAGACATCCTGTTACAAACAAACACAAAACAGTACATCAAACAGGTTAATTAAATCTTGGGCTTCTTGGGTTTTCTCAGTTTACTGAACTCGAGTTAAGGGTAACACTGTCGCTCATGCAAATACAATGTCACACCCCTCCCTAGTTGAGAGGATGTTTTATACATTCATGTTATCAGCACCATCAGCCTATATTCATTGGTCCACGTGATTCATAATGTGGTTAGTAGTGTTGGCGTGTGCTTGTTAGTGCAATCAAACATTCATTGAAATCTTGTAAACACGCATGTGCAAATGCAGCTTCTTTGTTAGGTTTGCATTCAAACCCTATTGGTTCACCTGATGATTTGCGTCACTGAGCTTGCACTCTTGTTCTCAGTTTCCTTGTTCTCAGCCCGTGGGCACCCCTTCAAACACCAGACCATTTACTGATCTGTATATCTGCCTCGCACGTGCGTGGCACGTAACTTTTACATAAGCGCTGAGGCTGAGTCCCCGTATGTGGGGCCACTCTAGGACGCACTTTCCAGGTAGCATCTTCAGTTAGTAGCTTTGATTTCCTGTTAGGCGTTGCTTGGCAACCTACAATACAGGTAAACAGTGGAAATTCGTATAACATTATGATGATGAAAAACCTAGTTTAAAATTACTTTTCTTGGGATAAGAACTAGGGCTATGCAGCCTGAATCCTTGAATCTGAGTCTAGGGCCGGATCTACACTAGTCTTATAACGTTGCTAGTGTCCCTTTCTAACGTGGTTCTCTGTATCGGTTCTCTGAATCACGGGGCATACTAGCGTGACTTACTTTTAGCTGTAACGTTACTGCAGGGCACATTGTTAAATCCTTTCTGTTTTTCTGGGTCGCTCTGAGCTGCTGGGTTTGTTCTGCCCACTGCCTGCCTCATTCCTAGCCAGAAGTGCAGGGCAATAGTCATAAGCACACATAACCCCCCTCCCAAAACATCTTAACACAAGTCCCAGGGAATTGCCTGAACGCATAGGAGCCAGCCACTTTGCTGAAGCTACGCAGGGTTGGGTCTGGTCAGGGTTTGGATGGGAAACCAAATTGAAAAGTTTTAGCAGCAGCCCCATTTAAGCCCCACTGGTCATGAGTTTGGGACTGGGAGCAGAGACCCTTGTTAATTTTCCTGCACGGAGCTACAGCGCTCCTTTGAGCGCTCCTCAGCTCCTTTGCAAAGAGGGGGGAAATGTTAAAAAAAATCATAAAAAATCAACCGATGACCCAATTTGATTCAAATTTTAAGGCAGGATGCATGGGAGTACTTCACAATAGGAGCAGATTCTAAGGTGGAAAATTTCTGAGTCCTTTGCATGCAATTGTCAGTGATTGCACAGTATAACGCTGGTGTGATTTATCTGCTGTAGCAGATAAGATAGCAAACGGGGCGAAGGAAGGATCACAGGAAGTGGGCGGAGCAAACCCAGCAGCTCTGAGAAAGGGAGAGGAGAATTACCGGTAGGACGAGGCACATGAATCTGTAGCCACGCTGGAACTAAGAAATAGAACCGGTAAGTAGAACTCATTTACAAAGTTGGAGACCCAGGGTCACGTGATGCTGTGCATCACAGTAACCCATTCAAAACGTTAGAATAACACCAGTGTAGATTCCCACAAGGAGATCAGCCTGAATCTGAGCTGGTACTTGATTGCCTCAAGGCTGAAACATATCGGTACCAAAGCCTTGGGGCCCCTAGGCCAGTTCGGGGCAGTGCTGGACTGTTCCCCCCCCACCTGCCCACCCACCCAGGAAAGTCAGCACAAGGCCAGCTGTGAGTCCAGGTGAGTAAATTGGAATCACTGGACTCACCTCCCTCCCCAGTCACCTCCAATGCTGGCTCCGGCGGGGCTTATCTTCCAGGCGTCCTCTTCCCTGAGAGTCAAGCTGTTTTAAATAGAGCTATTTTAAAAAAGAGAGCCCCATAATCTTAACTTTAAATTGCTTTCAGGGAAGAGGACACCCTGGAAGGTAAGTCCCAGTGGCAGCAGCTCTGGGTTTAAGGAGGGAGAGAGGGTGGGCAGGCAGGCCTTGTGCCCGGCCCTCCTTTACAGTGAGCACCCCACTTCAGGATCTGGGGGCAGGGGTAAACAGTTTCAAGAAAATTGATTTGGGGTGATCCCTGGGAAGGATATTCATTTTGTGAAATAAATTCATTGCCATTTATTTCTTTAGCTGTGGTTTATCATTTGGTAGTTATTCATGAATGGGGAATATTTTATTGAAGGGGAACTGAATTGGAGCAAGATCAGTGGGTGGGTGGGAAAATAATTGGGGTGGATTAATTGAAGGACTGCAATTAATTAAGGGTTGGAAGGACGAGAGAATTGAAAGTGTCAGCCACAAGTGAAAAGACATTGTCCAGACAGGGCTGGATCTACACTACTGCTTTAGAGCACTTTATAACAGTTTTGACAACTGTTGGGGCCCAGGACACACTCCATGTACAGTTGTCAAAACTGTTATAAAGTGCTCTAAAGCAGTAGTGTAGATCCAGCTCTGGTCTTCATATTGCTGAACACCAGGGCAAGTCTAGCTATTGAGAAACGATGATGAGGGTCAACCTGGTAGAGAAGTTTCTCAGATGCCGTGTCTTCCCAGGTCTCGCTGCTTTTCGATCACCAGATCAACCTAAGATAGGAGACCTGTTCTTTGACATGTCTCTATAGCCTCCCCCGCCTCCCCATTAGAAAAATTCATGAAATAGTTCATGAAGGAGGAATGGTTAAAGTGATACTCTCTGCACTGCCTTCTCTGTGTTAATGGGAGGGGGCAGCGCCACGCTAACCCACTTTTTGTCCATTCAATAAGACATGCACAACTAGAATTTGTGTGTGGTAAGTATTGATCAACACATCCTAACATGGTTATGTATTTGCACCCTCAGGCAGTGGCAATTATTTTTGCTAATTAATTATGTAGTGTGAGGAGGAAAAGTTCTTTTCCTGCAGCCTGAACCTCTTCCTAATCTATGTAATTGAGTGACCCCCAAATAATAGAAGTGTGTGTGTGTGTGCGTGCGTGCGTGCGTGCGTGTGTGTGTGTGCATGAGAGAGAGAATTATCTACCCACTCTTACACACCACTCAAAATGGTCTGACTTCTAAACTTTGACCTATTGGGCAATCACAGCCAGCAAATATGTAAAATTTGGACTTCTGCTTTTGGTTGTTGTTGTTGATGATGATGTTGTTGTTGTTTTGACCTAGTATACAGCACTACACAAAAGGACAGAAATTGTTTGTCTAAAGGAAATTGTAGGGAACATACATAAAAAGTAGGGGTGTGCACGGACCCCCCCCCCCGCTCTGCTTCACTTCCAGATCCGCGATTTGCGGATCGGGCCGCTTCGCTCCCCCCCCCCCACTCCGCCCATGCCCGCTCTGCTCCGCTGCGGAGCTCCGGATCCGGATCGGAGCGCCGTTTCCCCCCCCCCCCATAGGCTTGCATTAAGCTTAAAAAGTATACAACTTTTTTTCTGTGAAAGTTAGAAACCTCACATTTGGCACCATGACACCTCATGGAGGTATACACACGCACGCCAAAACTCAAGGCAATCCCATCATCCCCTGAATTTTGGGGAATTTATGAAAATCCAACACCCCATTCACACCCCTTTCGATAGCTCCATCAATTTGCATGTTAAAAACCTCAAACTCGCTACCATGATAGCTTATCCAGGGACACACACACGCCCAGACTCAAGGCAGTCCCATCATCCCCTGATTTTTGGGGAATTTATGAAAATCCAACACCCCATTCACACCCCTTTTGATAGCTCTGTCAATTTGCACATTAAAACCTCAAACTTGCCACCATGATAGCTTATCCAGGGACACACACGCACGCCCAGACTCAAGGCAGTCCCATCATCCCCTAATTTTTGGGGAATTTATGAAAATCCAACACCCCATTCACACCCCTTTCCTTAGCTCCGTCAATTTGCACGTTAGAAAGTAAAACCTCAAACTCACCACCATGATAGCTTATCCAGGGATACACATGCATGCCCAGACTCAAGGCAGTCCCATCATCCCCTGTTTTTTGGCAGGGCTTAAACCTACAGACATCTCAACGGGGCCATTTCAAAGGAAATCCCAACATGCCATGAATTGGGGAGTATGAATCTTCTTCCACACTTGAAAAATGGATTTGGAACTTCCAAAACTCCAAGTGAGCGCAGGAAGGACTTCTCCCCTGAGTCAAAGCCAGACACACACAACATCCCTGCGAGGCAGGCAGGGGAGGAGAAAGGGAAGGCAGGCAGGCAGCAGAAATTTCTGGGGGCATAAGGAAGTGAGCCAAGGATAAGCCAGTAATGCATATAAAATGGAATAAATAAAGAAATAAACAAAGGAGGGGTGGAATTAAAAGCAGCAGTGTTGCTGAATAAACAACAAGAACTTTTTTAAAAAGGCTATATCTGTCTTTTACCAGCAATAGGGGGACGTGCCCAGGGGAGGGGGAAGCAGCTGCCAGTTCAACTCATGAAAGCCATTGCTTCACCACAAGAGCTCTGAGGAGTAGAACTCTCACTTCAACTCATGATAGGCATTGCTCCACTGGGTTACTCTCTTTGGAGGGCTCTGATTGCCCTCCAAGTACAGGAGAGAGTGGGGGCACGTCCACATGGAATGCCCTAGGGGAGCTCATCCCCTTGCACCACATCTTTTCAGTTGTTCCCCAAAGTTAGGGTGGGTAGCAGTGCTGTGTTTCTATCTCTTATTATTGGCTTAGTATATGATTTCAAGTTGTGTTTGTGCATTTGGTGGGGCTACTGTTTTAAAAAACCACTGGGTTCAGACTAAGAAAGAGAAGTTCCCAGAATCCCAAGTTACCCATTTTGCCTATCCCCTCCTCCAACTTTGGGATCATGTGATCATGACCGGGAGTTGACTCTGCCCCTCAGCTCTTCGGAAAAGGTATTTTTCCCGCCGGTTATTAAAAAAATTCTAGCACACAAACCGCAGCATGCAGAGAGCTGAGAGTAGGCTCAAAATAACCCCCATCCATGACTCTCCAAGCACAAGAATTTTCAGAAAGATAGCTTCAAAAACAACACAGTTATCCCCCTTTCTTTTCCGCAATGCAATCCTATGGGCGAAATGTTTCAAGATGGCGATCGGATCGGACCGCGGAAACCGGAGTGCTCTGAAAATGGGCGCTTCTCTTCGCCTTGCTTCTAGGGGTCCGCAGTCCGCTTCTACTCCACCTCTGGGCAAGGCGGAGCAGGCCAATTTGCTCCTGCTTCTGCGCTTCTAATCGGAGCGGAGCACATGCCTAATAAAAAGCATCACATTGGACTGCTGTACATATGTGTATTTCACTCAGTTTGTGTGTGTGTGTGTGTGTGTGTGTGCGTGCACACAGGAAAACAATTATTTGCCCTGGTCCTCTAACATGTAGACACGGACTGACAAACCTGCATGGGTGATTACACTTGGGTTTGACACTATTTCTCGAGCGACCCTGAATCCTTACATGGAATTCTTGCTCCTCAAGTCTTTTCCTGTCTACAATTTGCTTGTTATAGTGGGTTAGATCCTGAGTTAGTCATACTTGGAGTAGACTCATTGTCAGCAATGGGACTTCAGTTAGCCATGACAAAAACGTTATGACTAGTCAACAAAAAATTGTCAGACATGTCAACAACAACTTTTTGTTAGTCAAATATGTATCTCAAAACAGTATACATAGTAAGGGTTTGATCCAGAGATATGTTGGTCAAATGAGCTGAGGGAAGTGGGCTTCCCCACCCACCCCTCTTTCTTGCGGCAACCCCTCCAGCTCCCTGAAAATGCTACACAGAGAGTCAGGAGAGTCTACTGAATTTTGGGATCCCCAAAAATTGGTCAGAGGGACCTTCCATGAGTAGAGCCCTTTCTCTCTTGAAGACCCCCTTCCTCTTCTCGAAGGTTGATCCTGGATCCAAGCCATTAATGGACAAGTATATATATATTTTTGCGGGGGGGGGGGGAATCAACATTTTTGCTACTGTTTACATTCTGATGCCTTCCTTAAACAGGACATTCCTTGAGTCTTGTAGACCTCACCAGGACAGATGATTATCAGCAGCACTTAGAACTCACAGTGGTGGTGCCTGATGGAGGTACTAAAGAGAGAGCAATGCATAAAGTTCTCTCCCCTCTTGCTCTTCTGCCTCACTGGGCCCATGGCTGTAGGGGAAGTGAATGGATCCCTAGGATTGGGAGACTGAGGCCATAGCTAGACCTAAGATTTAGGTCTAGCCTACCCAGGATCATCCAAGGTTCATCCCTGCCTGAGTGCTGGATGCCCTGTATGGCACTTAGATGAACATGTTTGACCCCAGGACAATCCTGGGATAAACCTTAGGTCTAGCTACGGCCTGAGTGATGTTTGAGCTCATTGAGGTTCTCCGTTTGCCACCTCTGGCACTTTTACAAGCATCCACCCCACCCCACCCCATTGTAAAGCATGAAAATGTATTGGGGGAATGTACATTTCTGGAAGATTCAAACAAGTGTAATTTCCATTCAAGGGTTGTGAACAGGGCATGTTCACATGATTTGCAGAATGGAATGAAATTCTCATTACCCCGACCTAAGCCTGACTAACACAACATGCTAGAAACTAAAGGAGCTGGGACTCCTTCCCTCCTGAGCAGATGTTATCAAAGTCAAAGGTGTGGCTGAGTCAGCCTTTAAGCATTTGTAACATCTTTTCTGCATCAGCAGCATTTTTGACACTCGTTCCATTTTATGTATTCAGCAGTTGTTGAGCAAGGATATCTAAACATTGGAGCCACAGCGCTACAAAACCACATTAAGATCTATTTAGAAGCAATGAATTGGAAGCAGGTGTCTGCTACACAGAGGCGCAACAAACCTCAGCAAGAGAGCTGAATGCCGAAGAGAAAGAAAACAAAAAGAGCAGTCCTAAATTTGCAAAGAGAACTATAATCAAGGCCCATCCATGTCTATTAAGAGGTGGGGAAGAGAAACAGGAACAACAGCCACTGAAAGATTAAAACTGACTTTGTAAAATCCCTTTCTCTCTCCCCCCCCCCTCCCCACTGGCCCAGGCTGCTTCTGTTTATTTCAGTGAAATTTCTAAAGAATAATTGGAACATTTACCGAATATATCTATAATACCTCATTATCCAGATCTGCTCCAATTCAGTGATTTCAATTTTCTTTTAGACAAGCGGTGTTTATCAGGGGACTTAGCATATGAATGCAAAGGCAGGGGCCGATAAATGCAAAACATGTACTTCAGTTTCCCATCTTTGGCTGCGGAATGCCCATAAAAAGCAATTGTTCCTCAAACGCTGTGCAAACCTCACCTCGCGTGTTGACCCCAATCTGAGTAATTAATTTCATAATGAAGTCTTTTCATGGTGCATGCCGGCTTATTATTGTCTTTGCTATGAATTAATAACATCTGCTAATTATTATCATGGTATGGAAATGTTTTCTATCCTTCTTCTTAAACAACATGGGCCCGGGATAAAAGAGCATCAGGGATAATGATTATAGCACAATATGGCAGCTGCACTAAGTGGGGCCTACCTTCACGCCCCAGCATCTGCCAAATAAGCCTATTTAAAAACTGAATATCATTTGGGATCATCCCCGCACATCCCGCCCCCTGCCAATTGACTGCAGCTGTTTCCTCCCTTTCGGGAATAAGTAAACTCTGTCCCTTGTGGGGCAGGAGTTTAGAGTTGAAACAGATGCTATGAGGGCCATGGTAAAATGCCAGCATTCCACATACCGCATGACTTTGTAAGCTGCCCAGAGAACTTTGGCTATTGGGCGGTAATAGAAATGTAATTAAGGAAAATGAAATGTCGCCATTATTAGCACTTATCACGTCCGTCGGCTCATTTGTGAGTAACGCTGGTGTACACCAACAATCAGCAGTCTGGATGGGTGAAAGGGGGAATCCCCAAAGACTGGGCAGAAGCAATGGTGCAGTGGTACTCACAGGAACGTGTTGATTGGCAGGGCCGCTGATGTCGTCTGCCACCGCCCTCAGAACTCCGTTTCCTCTCAGTTTAACTGAATTCGTCACAGCAGCTGCGGGTGGGGATGATATTACTCAGCAACAATATATTGTTCCTTGAAGTATTTTGGGGGTGCCTTGCTCTCGAATGGGCATCTAAGGCCTTAGCTAGATCTGAGGAATATCCCAGGCAAATGGAGGGGTCGTCCCTGCCTGCTCCCAGTGTGTCATTTGGATGCACAGGGATGATCCCGGGATATAGGCCTGGTCTAACCAAGGCCTAAGACTCATTTGCTTGACAAAAGACCTGCTCCTGGTGGAGATGCAAACTGGTTTGTTGATATGGATGAAGGCACCTGCCTACAGTTTTGGACTCTCCTTCAGGATGTGGCTCTGGGGACTGTCATTATGAGTGCTTGCCCTTCAGAATTTACCCCAACCCTACTGGGAAGAAGCACGTTCAGTGAGCAAAGCCCCATTCATGAAAGATATTTGGGGATTCACCCTCTCCCCCCACTCCATTTCACAGCCTGAGCCTGCCCTATTCAGCAGAGTCCCCTGACTTTCTGTGCAGCATATTCAGAATGCTAGAGAGTCCGGCATGGGGAGATGGGGGCAAAGAAGTCCACTTCCGCAAGCCCAGCTCCATTCTCCTAAACCTGTAACCAACCCTATGAAAGCAAGCAAGGACTTTTCGGATTAGCCAGAATAGACCTCCCATTCCAGCTAAAGGATCAAACTAGATGTGATGTGACATTATTCATGCATTTAGCAAAAGCATTATGTTATTTTATTTTAAAAAAGGGTAAACAGCAGTCACAAAGGGGGGAGGGATCAGGACACAGTGGGATCAAAGGGTTAAAGCCTTCCTCCCCCAAAGATTTGAATCATGAAAGTATAGCTAGGTGTCTATTTAAAACAAACACCCAAGAAAAAGTAATGGAAAACACTACTTCTAAGGATGCCTTCATCTGGGCCTCTACTGCTGTTGGATCGCAAAGTATAATCTCTCCCTTTAAAAGGTAGCTATGGTGCCAATGAACCAGCTTAGTGGATGCCTTATTAGGCATCAAATATGGTCAATTTCTCACAATACAAGAAAGGAGGTTGAGCCATTGATTTAAATCTATTCTAATGGGAGAAAATCGGGATTAATGTCATCACTGCTGGAGCAGCTCCTTTATTCTTCTCATGTGCATTTCTAAGCCCACCAGGTTTTAAGGCAGGTTTAAGTATTACACCAGCATAGGGTGACCATATTTTGGAAACCAAAAAGGAGGACAACATGGCCGCCCCATGGGGGTGTGCCCACCAACATGTCCAGCCCCCAAGGGGGCATGCTCACCAGCATGTCCAACCCCCAAGGGGGCGTGCCCACCCAAACATGGCCTTGGTCACAGGTCTGATTTCACAGCACACAATTAAGACAAACCTGTTCTACATAACATCTTAATGTTAAAATCACTGGAATAAAGTATAAGTGAGACATTCAATGTATCTGAAATTAACTTCACTCATTCCTACTTCTGTAGCTTTTGCTGTACGTTGAAGCTTTTGCTATACTGTGTGCTCAGCTACGCCAAGCAGGGTATTCCGCTATGAAAGCGGTATATAAAAGGCAGGAGCCACACTATTACTTTATAGAGGTATTGAACTGCACTGCAGGAGCTACACTACTGCTTTATAGTGGTACTGAAGTGCACTGACACCTGTTGGGGCCCATGACACATCTACACCAAGCAGGATATAACACTATGAAAGTGTTATGAAAGTGGTATATGGTATGTGTCATGGGCCCCAACAGTTGTCAGTACACTTCAATACTGCTATAAAGCAGTAGTGTGGCTCCTGGCTTTTCTATACCACTTTCAAAGTGGAATATCCTGCTTGGTGTAGATGAGCCCTGTGTGTGATACAGTCTTCCCTTCCCTCAAATATCTTTTCTGATTGCAAATCCTTCACTGGATGACCATAGTCTAACCTTTCCTAACATTTAACACTGTTTCCCCATCACCTTATTGCATACTGCTACCACTGAACAAATGAAGCAGTTGACAAGTATACAACAACCAAACAACCAAGCATTCAGAAAGAGTATAAACTACTATTAGCCTGCAAACGTTAGCCATGGAACAAAATGGATTAAAGCGTGTCTTAGCTTGTTTCAACTTCAACCAGACATAACAGTCAAAAACAACCGAGAAAAACACACCTACATTGAAATTGCAATACCTAATGACAAAAATGTTGCAGGAAAGAAAAATATACACGACTGGATATGGAAGTTAAAGAACTATGGTAACAGGAAAAACAATTATTTGTTAGTCACATCAGTCACCAGCATGACATCGTGGTTGTTTTTACAGAAAACCTTCAAAAATTAGGCCTACCAAAATACATGCACGTTGACATCCAGAAAGCAGTCATACTTAAAACATGTTCAATAGTCAGGACATTTCTGAATCAGTAAAAGACAGCATGACTTGGCAAAGCCCATCATGTTCATCTAGGAAAAACCAGCACAAGCAAGAAAAGAGAGATAGATGATGATGATGATGATGATGATGATGATGATGATGATGGTGATAAGATGATAATAGCAACCCTGTTAATTTTTTAAAAGTTTCTTTAAGAAACTTTTAAAAGAGAGCTTCAGCTATTGGGCGGTATAAAAATGTAATAAATAAATTAAGAAGGATGAACAATTGTCAGCCACTGTTACAAAATATACATCATGTCAATTATAGTAAACAAATTGGAAAGGAAGGTCTATGGGTCTAAAATGCATTATTTAATAGGAACATCACCTCCAAATCATCCCCCCAACTCACAGAAAACTACAGCCACCCCCACTACAAACATGCACATGCATTCATTCAGTCAAACAACCAGGCATCCCATTCAGACATCAATACACTCACACTATCAGCACACGTGTGTGTGCACACATGCACACACTCAGCATCACTCACTCCAAAAACACGCATGCACACATGCATTCACTCAAAGACCCCATGCACCCCATGCACCCACACATTCTCTCACACACACAAACCTCAGTCTTGCCTCCTCCTTTATCTTCTCCTCCTCCTGCTTGCTTCTTCTTCTTGCTTCTTCTTCTTCTTCTTGCTGCTGCTGCTTCTACTACTTCTTCTGCTTCTGCTTCTGCTTCTTCTGCGCTGGTGGGTGGGGTGCTGGAGGCTGCATTGCTGGAAATTCCTGCACGCAGCCCCCAACCACTCACCTCGCTCTCACCGCCTACCCCACGCGGTGGCCATCTTGAATCTCACCCGAACTCACATGAGATCTCGGCTGTTGGCTGGGTCTCGCAGAGTTCCCAGCCAGCTGCCAAGATCTCGCATGAGTTCGGGCGAGATTCAAGATGGCCGCCGCCACTCGCCGGAGAAATTTAGGCCCGGTAAGTTGGGGTTGCTGCAGGCCCAGTAACCACAACCCCGGTATTTTGGGCCCTAAGTCCGGTTGCTCCAGACCCCCAGCTCTCCCCGGAGGTTTCCGGAATTTTCCGGAGGGTATGGGCAGCCTACACCAGCAGGAAAACCACAACTAAGAGAAGGTCTGGACATTAGGCTTCTCTCTGGCATAGTTTTCCGTTGTAAGGTCACTTTCATAAAAGTGACTCCTTGTGTGAAATATGAGATGGCACAGCCCCTGCTTGAGGAGTGCATCAGTGATATGGTAAAACTTTTCCTGGACTGCACCGCTTCATAATGCAGGTAGAAGAATCACATGATTGAATGTTCCCCCATATAAGAAAATCCCTGCACATAGAAAACAAAAAGTCCAAGAGAAAGGGATGTAGCCTAATCTTCTCCTTAACATGCTAGCTTTCTCTCTCTCTCTCTCTCTCTCTCTCTCTCTCTCTCTCTCTTGTGGCAGTGATGGGGGAGGGAGTTGTATTTATGTTTTAAAATTGTTGGTTGTTTTATTATGCTCTTCATGGTTTTAATTTTTGTGAACCGCCCAGAGAGCTTCAGCTATTGGGCGGTATAGAAATGAAATAAATAAAATAATAATAATAAAATAATAAATAAAACATGAAATCCCTTCACCACCACCTATGGTTTAAAGCAGCCTTCTCCAATCTGATGCCTCCCAGATGTTTTGAACTACAACTTCCAGCATGCCTGACAAAGGCCTTAGCTAGACCTAAGGTTTATCCCAGGATTGTCCCAGGGCCATCCCTGTTCATGTAAATGACACACAGGATATCCTGGGAACAGGAAGGGATGACCCCGGGATAAATCTTAGGTTTAGCTAAGGCCCAAAACATCTTGAGAGCAGCAGGTTGAGAGGACTGATCTACGCTTTCTGCCCTAAAGCCAACAGAAGCCGTGGGTGGTGTGTGCATGCTTTAAAGTGTGGGAACATTTTGCTTGCTGTAGCCATGGTTCTAGGTCTTCCCTGCCAATCTGGCCATGAAGCCCTTTACAAAGAAGGTTATAATCCAACAAGCCAGGTAGGCTGCCTTTTCCATAAAACATGAGAGTAACTCTCACAAAAGCTTATGCTGGAATTAGTGTGTTAGTCCTTAAGGTGCCAGAAAGAAAGAAAAAAGTAGTTTATTATAGAGTAGACAAAGGTTACAACAGTTGGGATTGTTTAGCTTGGAAAATGGCAAGTAAGGGGGGACATGTTTGAGGTGTAGAAAATTATGCAAGGTGGGGAGAAAGGGGAAAGGGAGACATTTTTCTCCCCTTCTCATAATAATAGAACCTGGGGTCATCCCATGAAGCTGATGGGTGGGAGATTCAGGACAGATTAAAGGAAGTCCTTCCTCACATAGCGCGTAGTTTACTATAGAATTCGCTACCAAAAAATATGAGTGTAGACAAATTCCTAGTGAGCCTCGTGTGGTGCAGAGCGGTAAAGCAGCAGTTTCTGCAGCTGAAACTTTCCCCACAGCCTGAGCGATCCCAGCGGAAGCTGGTTTCAGGCCGCCGGCTCAGGTTGACTCAGCCTTTCATCCTCCCGAGGTCGGTAAAATGAGTATCCAGCTAGCTTGGGGAAAGGTAATAATGGCCAGGGAAGGCAACGGCAAACCACCCCGCTATAAGGCCGGCCAAGAAAACGTCAGCGAAAGCTGGCATACCTCCAAGAGTCAGTAATGACTCAGTGCTTGCACAAGAGGTTCCTTTCTTTCAGGCAAATTCCTGGAAGACAAAGCTATCAATGGCTACTAGTCCTGATGGCTAAGTGCAACCTCCAGTATCACAGGTACTAAGCCTGGATACTCTAGTTGCTGGGGAACATGGGTGGGAGGGTGCTGTTGCACTCAAGTCCTGCTTGTGGTTTTCCTATTGATGGCTGGTTGGCCACTTTATGAAGAGAATACTGGACTAAATGGACTGATCCAGCATGGCTCATTTTATGTTCTTAAACACTGCATGAAAAGCATATATATATATATATATATATATATATATATATATATATATATATGATTATGTTGAATGCTTTTTTCACTGCTTGGCTAAAATGGGATTACCAGAGTCCCCAAGCATGCAAGTTACAAAAGTCCTTTGCTTAGAACATTTACAAAGACAGCACTGATCTGAACTGGCTCCAGAATTTTGTGGGGCTGTGGGTGAGACATTATTATTTTTGTTTATTTATTTATTTATTGCATTTATATACCACTCCCATAGCCAGAGCTCTTTGGGCGGTTTACAGAAATTCTAAAATTAAGATTAAAATGAGTATACAAAATTTAAAATTCTAAAACACAGAACATACACACATAATGCATTAAAAACCGTTTAAAAAACTAAACATGTGGGTGATTAAGATGTGCTGCCATATGCCTGGGCAAAGAGGAAAGTCTTAACCTGGCGCCGGAAAGATAGCAGCGTTGGCGCCAGGCAAGCCTCGTCAGGGAGATCATTCCATAGTCTGGGGGCCACCACCGAAAAGGCCCTGTCCCTCGTTGCCACACTCTGAGCCTCTCTCGGAGTAGGAACCCGGAGGAGGACCTTAGATGTTGAACGTAGTGACCGGGTATATCCACGTCGGGAGAGGCGTTCCGTCAGGTATTGTGGTCCCAAGCTGTGTAAGGCTTTATAGGTCAAAACCAGCACCTTGAATTGGGCTCGGAAACATACTGGCAGCCAGTGCAAGCGGACCAGAGCAGGTGTTATATGGTCGAACCTTCTGGTTCCCGAAATCAATCTGGAATCAATCAATCAATCAATTAATGGGCCCTCTCCCTCAGTGAGTCTACCGTCATGCTGCCATTGTCATCAGCTGCTGTTGCTCCTCACCCTTATTTTTTATATCGTTTGCTTGCTTGATCAACAGAGAGTAGTGGCATCTGCTCCTCCTCCTCCTCCTCCTCACTGCCACCACCACTGACTGGGCCAAAGCAAGAGGCAGCTGAACAAGCCGGTAGTAATGCCTGCCCTTGATGCCAGCCCTCACCTTGACCTAGGCATTGTCTCCTGCAGAGCCGCCATGTAGATCAAGCAGAAAGAAAGAGAAGGAAGAGAGAGAGTTACTGATCCAATCCCTTTTTCAATTTGACCCACTTAGCAATGAGGTCATGGTTCCAGGTCTCTAGGCCAATTCGACTGGGTAAATAATGAATGACGTCATGCACTAGCACTGGATAAACCCGCTTCCCTTCTCTCTGGTAACACTTAACTGAGAATTCCAAGAGAGAAACACGGCCTAGACCACACGTAGACCACAGAAAAGGTCTCATACATTTCCCGTTGTGTGACAATAAGGGTTAAACAAAGAAAATGCAACATAGGCTGCTACTCCTCAAATGCCGCTCCATTTTTAAGTGGAGGTCAGTCACATCAAGCCGTGCATGCCTTAGAAGGAATGGCCAGTAAAAGCCAAGTCCATCAAAGGGCACAGGGAACAAGGCTACCTTTTACCAAGCTTTGGTAGCTGTGGATGGACTGAGTAAAGGGTGGAGTACCAGAGCTGGTCCAAGACATGTGGCTGCCTGAGGTAGGACAGCAAGTGCTGCCCCTCCATCTCACCCAAGTCAAGGTGCATAGTATCAAAAGCCAACCAAGTTAATTTGGCACAGGAAGCAGAAAATCCCACAAGCACCTTTATCCATGACAGTGACAATACAATAATAGCAGCAAATTAAGAAACCATTCATTTGCTCCCCTTTCAAAAACACCCCAAATCTGCTGCCTGAGGCAGCACCTCACTGACCAATGGAGTGGAGTAGGAAAGAGTCCCACTCTGTTGCAGCGGTATGGACACCCCATCTGTTGTGCACCTCAAAAGAGGGCAGCCCATGTGCTTTATTGCTCTGTATGTCCAAGCTTTTACTTGATGTACCTTAACCAGCCAACGCAGAAGTCTCTAGAATCAAGGTGTTGAGAGTATAATTAAAAGGGCAGCAAGTCTGAGCTACTTGATAATACCTCCCCCTTCCCCCCTCCCGCCCCCCACAGAGGCAGAACACTAGTCTCATTCAAGCGTGTACAGAAGTAGTAGCTACAAGACATCCAAGCAAGCCATCAAGCTATACAAACATCAAGCAAGAGGAATCTCTCCATTGACACAATGAAAGAATCATCACCTCCCTCAATATATTTAGTCAGACAGCAGTTCATTTCATTTTCTTGTCACAGAAATAAGCCACAGCCCACCGCCCCCCAAAGGTTACAATCGATGAAGTTCAGATAAATGCTATTTATAGAGGCCAAACCATTTCAGCAGGAGTTAATTGCCTGGGGCACAATTAACGGATGCGGTGCATGCCCCATATAAGAGGCTAAAGTGAGGCCAACTTTCACAGGGAATGACCCTGTCTGTGGACTTGGTCAGCCAACCAATCTTTGGTTGATCAAATTTCAGAGGGGTCTTTTCTATGGCCTCTGGGGCCGATGCAGGTTTTCTGTTGACTTATTTGTCAGCTATTTGAGAAAAGTTCAGTCTGACATGGGATCATCAAATTACTGACTCTAAATAATCTGGTCTGTAAACCTCCCCCGGAGCCATCATCATCATTATCATGATGTTTTTGTCAAATCATTTGTCAGTTTCATAGAGAATGGAAGAGCATCTGTCTAGAGAAAGGACTTTTGGCTCTGATTTCACGTGACGGAAAACAAAACTATACAAAAGGTCAAGCTTAAAAGAACAAAATATTTAGTGTCATCATACATCCAGATTATTCAATGAGTAAACATAAATGTTGTCTATTTTCACTTCTCATTTTATACATTATATCAATCAATAACATGTATTGCATTAGTCCTTAGACCATAGCTGCATACAACCGAGAAACAAAGACAACATAAGTTTGCAATACAATGATCACCAATTAAAATTAGTCGTTACAATCGTTAAGGTTAAAACATATTGTGCGGGTTAAAATCAGTCATTAAAATTATTGAGGTTAAAACATATTCCTAAAATAACAAGCTTTACTTTAAAAATACATAACATTATAAACTCGTATTAGAATGCATTTCTCATATTTCAGAATCTCCCAGGCAATTTACAGCAATGGAGTGTATTTATTTATTTATTTATTTATTTATTACATTTTTATACTGCCCAATAGCCAAAACTCTCTGGGCGGTTCACAAAAATTAAAACCATAATAAAACAACCAACAGGTTAAAAGCACAAATACAAAATACAGTATAAAAAGCACAACCAGGATAAAAACCACACAGCAAAATTGATATAAAATTAAAATACAGAGTTAAAACAGTAAAATTTAAATTTAAGTTAAAATTAAGTGTTAAAATACTGAGAGAATAAAAAGGTCTTCAGCTGGCAATGAAAGGAGTACAGTGTAGGCGACAGGCGGACCTCTCTGGGGAGCTCATTCCACAGCCGGGGTGCCACAGCGGAGAAAGCCCTCCTTCTAGTAGCCACCTGCTTCACTTCCTTTGGCAGGGGCTCACAGAGAAGGGCCCCTGTAGATTATCTTAAGGTCCGGGCAGGTACATATGGGAGGAGGCGTTCCTTCAAATAACATTCTTCTCCCTATATTTAGCAGCCTTTATTGCAAAAAAAGCAATCCGCAAACCACATATTAGTTAGTTCCTTGCAGCAGAAATCACACTTTCTTCTTTACATCCCAAAATTTCATTTCCTTTAAAAATGAATCTAAATAATGGGTTCTAATGTTAGTGTATAATTGGCATTCGAAGATGTAGTGTGCCAAATCCTCCAAAACTGGTTTTTTACCAACACACAATCGCTCTTGGACCGGTACACCATGAAATCTACCCAAGTTCATCATAGAGTCCATTTGTTTGAAGCGCAATCAAGTGAAAGCCCTTCAGTGTTCTGTTGTCATGGGAGAAAAGAAGTACCCTTCACAATGATGCTGATGTTTGGTACCTACCAACCACCTTGCTGTTCTAGAGGATGTGAGGGAAGCTATATCAGACTGTGGCCTTAGCTAGACCTAAGGATTATTCCAGGCAAATGGAGGGGTCGTCCCTGCCTGCTTCCAGGATCCCCTGTGTGTCATTTGGATGCACAGAGATGATCCCGGAACAATCCTGAGATATAGGCCTGGTCTAGCCATGGCCTGTGTGTCAACATCCAAGTCTCTTTGTTTAAAAGCTATTTCTAATAACATCTCCCCGTGGATTTAAAGCCTGTAAGGAGACATTTTGAGAATTTTTGCAACCATGAAGTATCTAGATTGCTTATTTTCTATTCCTCTAGACACAACCTGGGTAGTCTAGTTTCCAACAACTGGTTTATTCTTCCCCAATGCTTTGCCATCCTGACAAAAATTAATCCAGCAATCATTCCCATCCCCAGTTTGCTCTGACTAAATATGCTGGAGTGGGTTTTGAAAGCCCCAGGACCATAAGAAGAAAGAAATTTGGAACGCTTCCATTTTTGGTGAGATCTGCACATATCCCCAAATTTCTGAACCAAATGTTTGCTTTGGGATCATCTTTGCTTTGAAAATATTCAAATTCAGGCATATTGACTCAGGGTATCTGAAATTCAGCAATCTGACTAGGGACTGTGTACAGGCAATTGATTTCAGTTCAGTTTTTCTTTATTTGTGACTCCCAGGATCCTGTAGCTGAAACAAATTATGCCAAGATAGCACCATGATTTTACCTGTTCTAGCTCTCTAGAGTTAATATGCTTTTTTTTTCTTTTTACCAAAGACTATTACTTCAGATTTAGCATTATTGGTAACTAAATCGTTTTCTGAACAGGAAGAGCTGGTTGATGAAAGTAAAATCATATGTTTACTGTTCTGTTTAGAGTTTTAGGCATGTGATAATTCTGACAATTTCCACCTTGCGTTCATTTGACTGGATCTCTGATTCATTTGTACATAGCACAATGAGACAAGCATCTCTGGCATTGCTGGACCTTTTGGCTTCATGTGAACCACCCAGAGATTTTCAGCAATTCAGTGGCCTAGACATGAAATAAATAAATAAATGTTGCAAACCACAAAGCTTTTCTCCTGGGTTTTCTGTACTGGGGGTATCTATATCCAGGCTGGTTGCTTGGCATATCTAACAAAGTAGGATAGTGTGGAGGAACCCTGAAAAGACAGGTTCCCTCTAACTGAGATTCATTGAGTGGCGGTCAAAAACTCTAAGACATGGTTTCTCTCATTTTAGAAAAAAGTTTATTACGAGCAGTGCTGCATCGCTGCAAGGTGGCAAACCCTAGAAGGTCTGAAAGACTGCCCTCTAGTTGCAGGCAAAGCTAACATACTTATAGGGTAACATCCTCATATAATAAACCAATCATAATACAGTTTTGCAATACAGTAACCAATGATAGACAAGGCATTTATGCATGTGCAGAGTGCAAATAATTCTAAGACTAGAAAAACAATACGTAGATGGGTATTGCAATCCTGGAACATCTGTTCCTTTGTGGTTACTACTCTTCCTGTCCTCGCTGGGAGGCTCACACTCTGACTAATGTGTCACCACTTCTTGTTGGTTGAGCAAGTGTTACTCAATATATTTTCAGTTACAGTTTGGATCAAATTGCTATAGAACTTAATTTCTAATAGAAGGGGCTTACATCAAAACAGGGTGGGCACAGATAAAATAGCCCATTCACTCATTTCCTCAACAATAGGCTACAATAAATACTGTGCAAGGGGAAGAAACCCCATTTTAGCCCATTTGGATCTTTGGCCCACAGTAATTTGGGGAAAATATCCCAGGGGAGAAATCCAAGGGTTTACAAAGCTCCATATAGCAGGGATGAAGAGCCTCAGAACTGGAGATCAAATGCAGCCCTCTTGGGATCCCTCCTGAGGTTCCATATGGCCTCGCTCCCTTTTTCCCAGCCACGGCTCATGGGGTAGTTTCCCAGCTTTTGTGCAGTTTCCCCCCTTATTCTACAAGGTGGAAATGCCTCTCCGAAGACTAAGGCCACAGTTAGACCTATGGTTTATCCTGGGACCATCCAGGGTTCGCCCCTGCCTGAGCACTGGATCCCCTGTGTGTCACCTAGATGAACAGGTTTGACCCCTGGATGATCCAGGGATAAACCTTAGGTCTAGCTATGGCTGGCAGGAAGAGCATCAAGCTAAACCATGCTGGCATTTTGGGTCCTGCCCTTGCAAGCCTTTGGCCCTGCATACCAATGGAATACAGTGCCCAAAATGGAACTCAGCCCTCGGGCTCAGAGGATTGTGCGCCACTGCTCAGGGCTGGCCCTTCCATTAAGCAAGGTGAAGCACTTCTGCGGATTACAGGTTCCGGGGAGCAGCAGAATGAGACCCTGCCATGACCTCCACTCACCCTCCCAGGGCCACCACCTCCTTGCTGCTGAAAGGAGGGGGTGGCTGTGGTGGTGGTTGGCCTCGGGCGGCAAGGTAAGCTGGACCATGCCTGCCCCTGCTCAATATATAGCCTTATGAGGCAGCTAAACAAGCAGAAGCTCTGTGCTGCAACAGCCTGCATTGTTTTGTTGTTTCTGCTAGTGGTGCCAAGCCCTTATCAGCAGTGAGAGAGATAATTTGGGAAGTAAAAGGAAAACCCTACTCATTGAGATGTAGCAGCTTGCAATTTCTTCTGAACAGGTAAAACTAGGCATGCACAATCTATTTTAAGACAGGAGAGGAATGACCAGGAAAGAGGAAAAAATCCTGATGCATGCAGGGAAACCTTCCAATGTTGTGCCCCATAAGTCAAATCTGTCTTTATCTCATTCTGCTTCTATTAATTGCATTCAAATCCATTTAGGATTTGACATCACCTTGTACTAAGACCAGGGCAGGATCTACACCACTGCTTTAGAACAGTATTGAAGTGCACTGACAACTGTTGGGGCCTATGACACATCCCATACACCATTTTCAAACCACTTTCAAAGTGTTATATCCTGATTAGTGTAGAATTGGCCCAAGTCTGAGCAAAGCTGAGTTTAACCAAAGCTGGCCAATCTATCAACAGCAGTGCAAGTCACTATTTGCACCAACACGCCTTCAAGCGAATTTATAGTTTGAGCTCCCACTCTTTCATCTACTCTTGACATTGATCGCTGGTGATTTGCTCTTTTATTAGGAAAAATAATGCTAGATGTAATGTAACTCCTTAAACAGTCTTTTAAAATTACTTTTGGTATAGGTGCTTTAGACTTCATTATAGTGGGAGGGGGGAGAACGTGCCATTTCTCTTGTTTCCACTAGAGTGTGCTATTGCACAGGCAACATAAAATGCAGACTTCACGAATTTCACTGAAATGTGTGTTGAACACATTAATTTCATTTCATTATTGATCTTGCAACTGGCATCAGTAGTCCTTGATTTATTGCATGATAAGCGACACAATTATGCATATCTTAAAGATGTTCTGATATTAAAGATGCTCTAATATTAAAGAAGTTAATATTACATGGAGCAAGAGAATGGGCTTTCCCAGGCCTTCCGGTGGGTCTTTCTACTGTGTACACAATGCCAAAGACAAATCTCAGGTGATTATAGCGACCTTCTGCTGAAATAAGTACTGTGAGCAACCCAGGTTTGCAAGCATTGGTTGTAGAGGGGCTGCAGTACAAACTTATAATGTGGACCCACCCCCCTCACAGGTAAACCATGATCCCATCCCATACATAAAATCCTACCTTCTATTAGTTCCCTCTGTTTAACCTCCCTAAATTTCTGGTTTCCTGAATTCTATTTATAGCTACATATGGTAGTATGGGAGGCGGTGGGGGGCAGGGGTAAGGGTGAAGTAGGCATTTTCTCACCTATATTTTGGGCCTGTAGATCATTCTAGAGCACTGGTTCCCAGTGTCCCTGGGATCAGTGTCCCTGGGTATTATGGTGTTTTGCCTGTCCCACCAATTTAGACACCCACCCATCCACCCACATGGAACTCTGAGGAGTGGTAGTTCTTGAAAGCGCATGTGACCTATGAAAGAACATATCTTTCTATCTCTCAAACGTGGAGTCCTAATTTAACTTCACAAGCACATTCTTTCTGTGGAGTTAGGGTCCTAGGCCAACAACCTACAATTCAGAACGTTGCTTGTTCTGCGCTAAAACTGCTTCTGAGTTGGCTCTTGCAAATCTCTCAAGCTCTGGACAATAGGTACATAAACACAGGAAAATAGGTTTCCATAAATATTCTCGTGTATGATCTACAATTTAACCTAATTTCTCCCATCATTGTAAAATGGTATTCAATTCATCCTGGGCTGAGTCCCCTGGAAATCCAAGCCCTGGTAAAGTCTACCCTTTATTCTCCCCCTGCTTGAGTCCTATATATAATAACGAGTCCTGCTTGTCAGACTATGATAACATGTTATGTGTAATTTACTATTCATTCATTTAATTAGTTAATTAATATCCCGATGCCTTTTTTGTAATTTTTTTAAATTGCACTCAAGGCAACCAGCACTAAAAAGTTAACATTTGAATTTAACATTTAAGTTTAACATTTATAAATTGCTCTTTCCATAAATTTAAGGCAGGCACCAGGAAAAAGGAACAGAACTGAAACGGCAACCAAGACAAAATCTTAAAATTGCATTGTAAAACCAAGTTTGATGTAGAAATAGATTCAAAACTTTACCATTTTTAGGTGTTTGCCAATGTAACTTAGGGTTGCTTCCTATCATTTTATGGATTCATAACAGCATGAATAATAATAAAAATAACAAACATGTTACGTTTAATGTTCGGAGCTTTGTCCGTTCAAAAATGAATTCTCGATATAGTTAGTCCATATTTTTGTGAAGGCAGAAACGTGTGTTGAGCAAACTCCAGCCTGTTCTTCCAGTTTCAGATGTGTTTGGCAGAAAAGGGAGTTTCCGGCAGCAACAAAGGCCAAAGGGCTTAAAGAATAGCAATGGTTTTTTTTTGTAAATATATAGCCCTGATTCAGAGGTAGTTAGAACTATAGCACATGAAACAGTGTAGGTCAGCCTTCCCCAACCTGGTGCCCTCCAGATGTTTTGGACTTCAACTCCCATCAGCCCTAGCCAAAGTGGCCAATGGTCAGGAATTCTAGTCTAAAGTCTATAGTCACAGAGGAAGCAGTGGAGGCTGGTGGCTCCAATTTTGGTGGGGCTATGTATCCATTCTGGGTTTCAAACAGAACCAGCCAGAACTCTAAAGGAACTGTTCAAGGTTCTGATACCTATCCCAAAATAGTTTCAGTGCCTTGGATAGATCCTTTAGAGTTCTGGCTGGTTCTGACTGAAACCCGGAATGGATTCACAGTCCCACCAAATCGGAGTCACCAGCTTCCACTGATAGAAAGTTGCCTTATATCAGGCCAGGTTATTTTTCTCTCTGACCCAGTTTAGTCTAGTTTGATTGGCAGGCTCGCAGCACCTACATCACCTACCACCTGAATCTTTTAAACGGAGGTACGGGGGACTGGATTTGGGATTTTCTGCATGAAAAGCATGTACTGTACCATTGAGCTACAGTATCCCCAACAACTGGTGTAGGTGCAGGTGCAGTTCCCCCCTCAATATCAAAAGATGCACTTAGGCAGTTCAATGGCATAGAGATTAATAGTTCTGAGCCAAAACCAGAGACCAGTTTTTGGTTTGGGTTTTAAATAATAATGGGAGTCTTTTGGGTGGGGGGATGATTGTAGAAGGATGGAGAGACTGCTTTGAGTTCTAAAATGATTCCTGATTGGCTAAGATTACTCATGTGACTAGTATAAATACATAGGGCAATAACGACAACTACCTAAAGTGTGGGATGGAACTGGTGAACAAGGTGGGGACAAAAGGAACCCAAAAGGCCACCACCGTAGAAACAAAAAAAACCCAATGAATTAAATCGTCATTCAAAAATGATACACACTTATTTATACTAGAATAACTATTTACAATCCAATACCAATCTACAACAATCAACTATCACATCAGTGTAGCATTTCATTACATATCAATAGCATTCAATTGTACTTAACAATCATTTCAAACCAGATTTAAACAGTCATTGCATGAAATTCCGACCCATAGACATCAAACACTTTCATCTAATTACATCAACAGTATATTAAGACCAAATTTAGTCAACAAGGTTCATGTTATTCCTTGGTGGGAAGGTTCCCACAAGGTGGGAAGCCAACTCTGGATGAAATTGTGGAACTGCAGAGTGAGGATACTCTCGATAGAGATATCTCCTGCGGGTGCAAAAAATCAGCTTTGTAATCTCTGCACACATTTTTGTCTCCCTCCACACTGGCATTACATGTTGAAGTCACTCCCACAAATGGATATGCATTCATCACAATGCCGAGCTGAACCGCTGTTCCACATCACTGGTGTGTAATTGTTATTCACAACAGACTTAGATTGTGCATCGTGTTCCTCTATTCAAAAGCACAAAGATTTCCCATAAAATTCTAATACATATCTGAATCATGTAGCAATATTCAGTTGGCTTAATCATGCTTCATCTTGTGGTTCTGGTCATTACTTTAAGAGTGTGTGTGTATTGATAATAGTCTCAAATGGGTCATAGAATAATAGAATAGTAGAGTTGGAAGGGGCCTATAAGGCCATCGAGTCCAACCCCCTGCTCAATGCAGGAATCCACCTTAAAGCATTCCTGAAAGATGGCTGTCCAGCTGCCTCTTGAAGGCCTCTAGTGTGGGAGAGCCCACCACCTCCCTAGGTAACTGGTTCCATTGTCATACTGCTCTAATGGTCAGGAAGTTTTTCCTGATATCCAGCCAGAATCTGGCTTCCTGTAACTTGAGCCCATTATTCCATGTCCCACACTCTGGGATGATCGAGAAGAGATCCTGGCCCTCCTCTGTATGACAACCTTTTCCACATACTGATAGTGCTGCTTGCTTGCCTACGAATTAGCAAGAAATGGAAATTGCCTTGTGGTATCTATTCTCCTTGCACATAACCCCAGGGATTCCACTTCATTTGTAACCTATGCAGCCAGCCTTCTAGCAATAGAGAATATAATAATTGCCCAAGATGTCATACAAGCCAACCAATAAGGTAATTGAATGCTTTCTGTTAGCACTCCCGTGTTCCACTTTTATATTGCCCCTTCTTTTATACTTTTATTGTTTCTTGAAGGGAAAGGCAGCCAAAGGCTAAAATACTGTGGCTAAAGTTGCCGGCATGTCATGTCACAGTAGACATTTGGAGAGACGCTTACACTTGTCATTGGCCAATTTGCTATTCAATCTCATCACCATTCAACGGTTGATGAGGAACTCTTTTGACAGGCTGACAGAGTAGCCCTTAATGAAGTCAAGGACAATGGTAAATGAGAGAACGTCAAGGAGAATTGGAATGAAGGGTATCTATTAAGAAGTTGAGGGAGAGGCAAAAGAGGTGTCAGGGGTATTATGATGGCTGCGTGGAGATGCCCCTTCTTCAAGAAGTAACCAGTTCAGCAGCAGAACATGAGCAGGGGTATCCAACGTCTTCGAGCCTGAGGGCCAAATTCAATTTCAGAAAAGGTCTCAGCGGCCTCATTCCAGTGATGGGTAAAGCCAAAGCAAAAAGAGGTGGAACAAATATACCTGCCTATATTAGCTTACAGTACTTACTGCTGTTGGTCATTTTTGCAAAATCCAAAAGCAGAGTGTAAAACAGGGACGTCAGATAGAAGGACCCTGTAATGTCCCCATTGAACTATGTTTGGAGATAGGCTGCTGATACTCTTAATAGGGCAAATTGGTTGTCTCAACAGTGATCCGTGACTAGTGTAACATGATCTGCACATGGCCAGATATGCTGTTGATTAAAACCCCAGTAAAACTACTCAACTATTAATAGAAATGTCTTTCTTCTAAAAGAGAGTTAGTTATGTAGAGAGATGGGTGAATCTGTCAATTTTGGTTTCTCTCCGTTTCCCATTTTTCCAATCTTAAATTTAATTCATCCTGAACTTTGAGAGTTGTTTTTTAAGTTCACATGAGAATGTGTATGCATTATTGTCCTTAGTTTTCCTAATCTATGCATTTTTGTGTGCATCTCTGCCTTCTAAAAACATTTTTTTTTGCAAGCAATGTTCCTTTTGTGACGCATTTTAATGCTGTTTTCACCAATCACATTTTTGTGTACACTTGTCTCCAAGTATGCACATTTTTGTATGTGTATTTTGATTGGAGAATTCCACTGCAAAAATTTGGAGAAGTGTGAATTTTGAAGGATAACTGAGTGCCGATTTGTGTACTGGTTTAAAATTAGGTCACTCCCCCATCCCTATTTACGTGGAAGCTCTGCATCCTCCATGCTTTCCTTTGATTCATCCCAGAGGAACATTTAAATACTCCTGGTGTGTACTGTTGGCACACAGGCGATACCACTTCACTTCTGGCCCTGCTGTGTTTTCATCTGGCTGGGAAGGTCTGGCTGCATAATCAGTAATCACCAGCGATCCATGAGCAGCGGGGGTCCTGGCAAAAATGCCAATAGTAAATTGAGCAATTACAGGTCTGGGGACCAAGGCAATCCTTCCCCCCCACCCCCACCCCCACCCCCACATACCCCAGTTTGCTCCTGTTTAGGCAGGAAAGCAATGCAGCCAAATTAGTGCCCATTCATTTTGAATAATCTGTTGCTTCCTTTATCTTCCATGGCAATCATCTGCCTTCCAAGATGGGTGTGTGTGAAAACATACCCAGCCTAGTAGTGTTGATACCGCCCTAAACCTATTATAACTCCAGGCCTTTCTAATTGAAGCTCGAATGGTTTTATAGGGCACTTATCCTTTGCAGGAGTGCTCTTGATTTGATGTGTCCTGACATTATTTATGTGACTTCTATGTGACACAGAAACAGCTATGCGAGCAGCAGACAGAAACAAACCATCACGGAAAGGTCGGAACGTAACTAAATGGCAGCTGGGCGGATTCCTAGTAAAGGAGGAGGGTCTTCCATCGATATTGAAACTGCACCTCCTCCCCACCCCACACCCCTGTTACTCCCAGTGACCTGTCAGTGCTCCAGACCTAACTACTGAAATTCTATTTACACTTAACTGAAATGACCTTTGCTCGGAGGAGGTTGGTGGCTCCAGTGTCAGTAGGGTGGCGAATCTGCTCCAGGTTTCAACCAGAACTAGACAGAACTCCAAAGGAGCTATCAAAGGCGTAAAGGAGCTATCCGAGGTGCTACTCCACCACACCACTGACATCGGAGCCCCCAGCCCCCACTGCCTTTGCTCAATGCATGGTGAGGCAGCAGAATCACGCTAGCCTCTCCCAGCCAATGGCGTTGGATTTAGACCAGCAAAATTATGAGGGTAAGACTCTTGAGCACATTGGTGCTCCATACATGTTACATCCGCTGTGTACAGGTGAGCCAGACCCTGCCATAAATCAGCTAAAACACGCGGAGAGTTTCATGCTTCCTTGTGAAACTGAATGTGAGGGTTGGGGAATGTGTGGATCCCCAAATTTTGCTGAACTGCAACCCCCCATAATCCCTCAACATTGGCTATGCTGGCTAGGGCTGATAGGAATTGCAGTTTGACAACATCTGGAAAGCCACACATCCCCTGCCCTTTCTGTATGCACATCACATGGTCATGTTTCACCTTCCTGAGACACTCTGCTGCTGACCTTGAGGTGACCAACAAAAAGACTTCAAAAGGAGCCTCCATCATTATTGGCTGGATGCAGAGCCAGTCAGCAAATTTGACTCCATTTGTTCTGGATATAATTGGAAATGTGGTTTTTGTTTCAACTGTAGGCATTTAGTTAGCATCATGTGCCTAGAAATATGGTATTAGGAGCATTGGTTGTCATTGTGAATGGGCCACTGCTTTTTTTATATACCGGGGGATGGGAAACTGCACGAGGTCCCTGGGCCATTTTCACTACCTGGACCCTTCCCCACTGCAGAGCCACACCCTGTAGGGCACGGCACCGACTGTGTGTCACTATCCAAATATATATTTAAAAGAAGCCCAAAAACTGTAGTTTTGCCACTGGGTTTCAGCAGCTAACTGATCCATAACACTTCAGGGCACTTCAAAGCTTAAATTTGTTTCCAAGTGAAATGTAACCCTTTGGCACTCCATAGCCACTGTGGATGCCATTTTTAAATATATATATATATATATATATATATATATATATATATATATATGTGGTCAAGTACCTGCCAATGGCCCACACCCCAGTAGGGCCCTGCTGGTTGGAGTTGCTCCTCCTCTTCACCCTTCCTACCTACTTGTTTACCAGCCTCTCATTCTGGTCCAGACAATGTTACAGGTGAGAAGATGCCATAGATGCCACTGTCTACTTGCTTGCTGCCTGTCAAACAAGCAAGTTGTAATGATGATAAAAACAGGATGAGGAGCAATATCAGCTGGTGGCAATGGTGGTGAGAAGGTTGACTCACTGAGGCAGGAGGAGGCCCATATCTTGCCCAAGGCCCTCCAAAACCTGGAGCTGGCACTTCTGGAAAAGGAAAATGAACTTTTAACAATGAAAGCTTAAACTTCAATCTTCAACACACTTAGAATAAGCTCCACTGAACATGCCTGAGTAAACCTGCATACAATTGAGCTATAAATCAAGAAAACAGCAAGCTTATCTTGAAACACACACACACACACACACACACACAGAGAGAGAGAGAGAGAGAGAGAGAGAGAGAGAGAGAGAGAGAGAGAGATCCAAAACACAAACCCTTTATCTAACTTTTTCCATTCCTGCAATTGATTTGGTAATTGTATTAAACCACAAATATTCTCCAAAAAGCAAAACAACCAATTCGGCTGCCGTAGAAACGGTGAGCTTGAATTTGTGGTTATATATTAGTGGAAATTGTTGGTTCTGTGCTAAAGAGGAGCCAAGCTTTAATTTTATTTATTTGAACATCCGTTGCAGAAAGGGAATTGATGAATGTTAATTTCTTCCCAAATTTGCCTTAAAGATGATTCAGCCTGAAACCTGCCTGCTTCATCACAGATGTGAGAAGTCACTAGTATATACATGTGATTAAAAAAAAACCCAATTTTAAAATGGATCCATTTGGAAACAATGAAGTACTGATGAATGCTAATCTTGTCCTTTAAAATCAATATTCTTTGACCATTCTTAGCTTTACTCGAATCACTGAACAACTCGTTTGTAGTGTGTTTCCTCCAACGTTGCATCTGTCTGAGCATCAGAAAGAAAGGAAGGAAGGAAGGAAGGAAGGAAGGAAAGGCACCTGATCACTACCAACGCAGAGTAATTGCAAATAATACTTTCAGAAGGAGGTTTCATAAACCATTGGAAGGATACAGTGAAATGGGAAGAGAGGGAAAGGTGTCCAAAGGAGAAAAAGGGCAGCAACTGAACCAAATGAAATCATTAATGGTTGGGAAATTGGGACGGATGGCAGTTAGGCAATTTAAGTCAACCCAGGGCTGTGAAGTGTAACAGACTCACCTTTGCCCTTCAAAGCTATCAGTCTATCAGTGCTACAACAGCCTCTTTTCTTTATGGTGGGATTTTAATGTTTTTAAAGCACACCTTTCACCTCATCTGAACATTTCCCCCCTTCTTTGCTGCCCTCATTTTGCCCTTCAAAGTCTCATTTTGTCATTTTTTATTTTTATTTTTTTAGATCTGACATCGGAGACATCTTGGCTTGCCTTAATTCGAACTTTTCCCCACTGAACAATAAAGGAGCATGGATATGCGGGCCAGAAACCACTACTCTTATATATCCATTTAAAAAATGAAAGAAAGAAAAAATGAAAAGAAAAGAAAAACCCCTACCATCTTGGGTATTACATTTTATTTACTCTACTAGTAGAACCTTGCATTTGCTCAACTATTCTTGAAATTGGATCCCCATTTCTCTTACATGCACAGAATGATCAAATATTTCTCAAAAGGTCTGAATTACTTCTGATCAATTGTAACCACCATCTCATGAGCTACTTACATGAAATGCTTTTATCTCACTTTTCCCAGCTAAAAGGTGGTGGGGTAGTGCTGATGGCTCCACTTTCAGGGAAACCATTCTGGGTTTTAGTTAGAACCAGCCAGAAGTCTAAAGGAGCTATCGATGGTGCTGGACCAATTTTGGGGATTTCCCACGTACTCAGTTTTCAGTAAGGAAAATGCACACTCAAAGGAGCCAGGATTTCATCAAAGCATCACGAGGGGATGTTGAGGGGTTTGTTTGGTGCCACTGCTGTGCAGCCTGCTGACAGAGCTCATGTCAGCAAGAGTGTCTATGAATTATTTCCAGAGTGGCTTAGCACCGACAACTGGAAAGTGTGCAGGAAACACAATGATGTTGCATAACGCTGCTTGAGGGGCTTCTGTCCCTGAGCATCACTGGAGGACATTTTGTGGGGCAAGCAGCTCAGGGAATCAAATCTCATACAGCATAGTCATGGGCATGTGCTGATACTTCAATACTGGATCATAGAATCATAGAATCATAGAATAGCAGAGTTGGAAGGGGCCTACAAGGCCATCGAGTCCAACCCCCTGCTCAATGCAGGAATCTACCCTAAAGCATCCCTGACAGATAGTTGTCCAGCTGCCTCTTGAAGGCCTCTAGTGTGGGAGAGCCCACAACCTCCCTAGGTAACTGATTCCATTGTCGTACTGCTCTAACGGTCAGGAAGGTTTTCCTGATGTCCGGCCGGAATCTGACTTCCTGTAACTTGAGCCCATTATTCCATGTCCTGCACTCTGGGAGGATCAAGAAGAGATCCTGATGGACCTGGACCAGTAAAGCCCCACACCATTCAGATCCAAATGAACCAGGATAGCGATTCCAAGATGAATATTCTCTTCTTTTTTCATGCTTCTTTTGCAAAACAGTGAGTCATCTCAAATCAGCCCTCCTACACCCAAAGTACTAGAGATGTCAAGTTGGATCCTTTCGCGAAAGGTCCCTCCACCCAGTTTTGGGGGACCCTCCCTTCTCCCCACACCACAGCTCACACCACCCAGCAGGGTCTCCTGACTCTCTGTGTAGAATTTTCAGTGGGCTGGACAGAAGGGGTGGAGAGACGACCACCTCTGATCCCGCAGAAATCTGGATCCAACCTTGCAGCTTTCCAAGAAGCCATTCTTAACAGATAAGAGAACCAGGCTGCAATGTGGTCAGAATTCATTTTAACTGCATGCAGAAAGTGTCTGGATGGAAACCATCAGGTTTTTATTGCAGGGTGGGGGCAGGGTAGAGGGGAGTTCCTGCTCCCAAACAATCTTCCGTTGTTCATCAGGATCTCCCACTTTGCACTCTGGCTTGCTCTGAGTTACACACCAATTACACTGTTTGCTCTGCAGCCTAGGAGGCCAGCCCATCTGGTTCATCATCCGCATTCAGTGCACATCAAAGTTAACTCCACATATATTAATAAAATATTTGTCACCATTCCTATTGATTTGAAGTTGTTGTTGTTGTGTGTGTGTGTGTGTGTTTCTTTTTGCCGCCCTGAATAGCGTCGTGCATCATAAAAGACCATTTCCTTTCATTCTGAGCCAATTTACATTTTACTTGTGTCTCAGAGGAGGAACAATCCAAACTGATTACAATCCACAGACACTGTACATAATGAAAAATTAATTGCATCAATCTTTTCTCTGTAGCGGTCTTAACAATTCGTTTTCCGCTGGTCATTTTCCCCACCTGCTCACCAACAGCCAGGCAGCTCAGGGAGGCGCAGCTCACATATTCGCGGAATACTAATGAGCCGAAGGTCACTTAGACGTCAAGTGTCTAGGGATGGGGCAAGGGAGAGGAGATGGAGGCCGTTTGGTGCCTGAAGTATCCATTATGCTTTGGAGACCACATAAATGCTTTCAATAAACATTTCAGGGAACGCAGAGAGACACACCAAAACAAAGGCAGGGGGAAGCACTTCAAAGCCATGATGGAAGACAAGGTTGTTATGCCCCCCCCCTTTCCAGTGGCTGAACTTGATAAGGCTGGTGACGGTAGTCATAAATCAAGATACGAATGCTAACTCTGGGCCTTTGATGTGCTCCGGTAAGCAAGGACACTTACCCCATGCATATTCATCATGGCCTTTTTGCTGCTGCTTTCGACAACAAGGAGTACTCGAATGCAGCAGAAAGCAGACTGACTCCTTACAGAAAAGAAGAAATTCGGAGCAAGTCCGTGGTTCGCCTTCCTATTAATAATGTATCGTACCTCATTCACTGGATTTTACAAGGGGTCCAGACGTTGTTGTCTTTCAGGAATGACCCTCCTGGATTTTCCCACCGCTTCCTCTGTCTTTTCCCTTCCCGGTTAAGAAGAGAAGGATGGAAGAGCTGCACCAGGCGTTCTGAGTGGTATCACTAGGAGCCTCCCTCTGGAAGCACCCTTTCTCAGTGTGCAACCAAGAGGGGATCTACACTAGTATATGAAACGTTGTTTTTACAGACATTGAACATTTTGTTTTTGAACGATTTAAAATGTAACAGTTTTTAAAACGTTTACTTACTTTTCTCTTTCTGGGGGAATGCATTCCTTTTGGCCACACTAAGAAAAGAAATCTGTTTGTTCTCCCCACCCCACTCTGCCAATTTCCCCTCCCACTTCCTCTTCTCTTTGAGAATCCTCCACCGGCAAACCAACCAGCAAGCAGCCTCCCAAAAGTGAAACTAAAAAATGTCTGCAAAAAAGAGGCTTGAAAGAAAAAAAACAGCCCCAACTTTGAGCACGGAAATTACATACACATGCCCCCAGGAATGCGACTGGCTAATTAAGAACTACAGGAAACCCATTTAATACAATGAAATCAGCCACATCATACCAAATAGAACGACTTATTTCAGAGAAGTTCAAAATAAAAACCGGAGAACAGACAACAATAAAACGTCTCAAACGGAACGTCATGTGGCGAAATACTACCAAACGCACACTTAAAAACAGTAAGACACGTTCTAACTTCACTAGTGTAGATCCCACTCCAAACCACATGGTCAGTTCTGTGAGACTGCATCAATTAAGCTTCCTAACTAAATGTTAATCCAGGCTGGTTCACACAAGCATGTCCATATCAAGCAGCAAACTAGCCAGCAAGATCAAACACCACAGGTCACCTCCAAGACAAGGCTACTCTGTAGAATCAATCTGTACATTTAGCTAGGACTAAGAAAGCAGGCGGATTCACAGCGGCACGGTTCTCCCTTGAAGAAGCAATTATTACTTGCAGGCAGAGGTGTAGTGGACCCAGGGCTCACCAGGCCAAAGACATCCCTGTTCCCTCTGAACTTAGCTGCAAGCCTCACAATAGCTGGGTTTTGGATTTTCCCAACAACAATATATTGTTGTGAGCTATCCCATACACACACATATCGTACACATATATGGATTAACACAATCACCTGCATGTTTGGACATGGGGCAGGCTAGGGGAACTGTCAGGATGAGGACCTGCACTTCAAAATTTACCACATTTCTACCACTCTCACAGTTCCCGGACTCTATTTTTCCCAGGGAAAAACTCAGATCAACAAAGAAGCCCTCATGGTGGGGTTGTGTTTGTCCCAGCATTCTCGTCTTGGGTTTGCTTTTCCTTCTGGACTTCCAGTGCACAAGGGTAAGAGGGAGCACCTTAGGCCAAGCGGAGCCTCTGAGTCTAGGGCCGGTGCGTTTCTGTATATCAGAGGTTGCCTTTATGCCCTGCTTGTAGGCTTCCCAGAAGCATCTGGATGGCTACTGGTGGAATCAGAATGGCCGGGTCCAGTAAGGCTCCTCTTCTTCTGTTAATGCGTGTAAAATGGGCTGGGTGTTGAGCGTGCATGAGTATCTGGAATCATGTGATGTCAATGGGGTGTCATTGATGTGTGGGATGTGAAAATCAAACTTACTGCCTCTCTCAATCTCCACCTCTCTTTCCATGAAGGTTTGCTGGTCCCCATGTTAGGATAGGATCTTGCAGAATAAATTCTGATTTTCCACTTCCAAGACAGTTTTGTTTATTTTCTTCCTAGCTCTGCAAAGCTGGCTGGATTTCCTGTAGCAACACATGCCGAATGAAAAGTGATGGTACAAAGATACAGCTGTGTTTAAGAAAATATTGCGTTGCACAAGACTCGACATGCTGGGCATGAGCTCATTTCTGGATGTGCACAAATGAAATATTTTCCCAGGGATTTGATGTGGTCAAGGAGCGGAACCAATCCCTGCAAGCCACATGACAACATAAACTGACTGCAAGCTGAATATGAGCCAACAGTGCGATATGGCTGCAAGAAAGGCAAATGCTATTTTGGGCTGCATTAATAGAAGTATAGCTTCCAAATCACGGGAGGTACTGGTTCCTCTCTATTTGGCCCTGGTTAGGCCTCATCTAGAGTATTGCGTCCAGTTCTGGGCTCCACAATTCAAGAAGGACGCAGACAAGCTGGAGTGTGTTCAGAGGAGGGCAACCAGGATGATCAGGGGTCTGGAAACAAAGCCCTATGAAGAGAGACTGAAAGAACTGGGCCTGTTTAGCCTGGAGAAGAGAAGATTGAGGGGAGACATGATAGCACTCTTCAAATACTTAAAAGGTGGTCACACAGAGGAGGGCCAGGATCTCTTCTCGATCCTCCCAGAGTGCAAGACACGGAATAACGGGCTCAAATTAAAGGAAGCCAGATTCCAGCTGGACATCAGGAAAAACTTCCTGACTGTTAGAGCAGTACGACAATGGAATCAGTTACCTAGGGAGGTTGTGGTCTCTCCCACATTAGAGGCCTTCAAGAGGCAGCTGGACAACCATCTGTCAGGGATGCTTTAGGGTGGATTCCTGCATTGAGCAGGGGGTTGGACTCGATGGCCTTGTAGGCCCCTTCCAACTCTGCTATTCTATGATTCTATGATTCTATGGTCCCCTGCCTAAATACATGGCAGAAGTTAAGGGAGTGTGACAGGGATGCATGAACCTGAATGAAGAACCTTACTTGGGAGGCTATGAATGAGCTGAGTGAGCTGCCTGAGACTATTTATGTTCAAGCCTCAAGAGTATGAACTGTGCCACATCAGACCCTCCCATTGGCAGACAGTATGAAGCCTCTGTTTTGGCTAGCCCTGGTGCAAATACTAGTTGTCTTAAGTCATAGCTAGACCTAAGGTTTATCCCAGGATCATCCTGGGTTCATCCCTGCCTGAGTGCTGGATGCCCTGTGTGGCACTTAGATGAACAGGTTTGACCCCAGGACAATCCTGGGATAAACCTTAGGTCTAGCTAAGGCCTTAGTCAATCATAAGCTGATCAGGAGCCAGCAGTGTGATGCAGCAGCTAAGAAAGCAAATGCAATCTTGGGCTGCATTAACAAAAGAGTCTCCAGTTCCCAGGAAGAAATAGTTCCACTCTATTCCACATTAGTCAGGTCACATTTGGAGGACTGTGTCCAGTTCTGGGTATCCCATTTTAAGAGGGGCATTCACAAGCTGGAGCCTGTTCAGAGAAGAACAGGTTTCCAGACCCATCAGGATGATGAGTGGAACTGGAAACCAAGTCCTATGAGGAACAGTTGAAAGAGCTGGGTTTGCTTAGGCTGGAGAAAAGACTGAGGAAATGTAGGATCGCAGCTTGCAAATATCTAAAGAGGTGTTATGCAAAAGATGGAGCCGATGTATTCAGAGAGCAGGTCTAGAAAGAATGGGTGGAAATTGCAGGGAAGCAGATTTTGCCTAAACATCAAGAGAAACTTCCTGACAGCAAAGGCAGTTCAGAAGGGGAATAATCTTCCTTGGGAGGTGGTGGGTTCTCTTTCACTGGAGGTATTTAGGCAGACTGGATGTCCATCTGTCAGGGATGCTGTAGTTGCATCCTGCATTGAGAAGAAGGTTGTACAAGGTGGCCTCCAGGGTGCCTTCCAACTCCACGACTCTATGTTTCTGCCCTTGCCTAGCCAACTGAACAGGACCTTCTGCCTGCTATACTTCAGGCTATGGATTCAGAATCTGAGCTCTGGGATCTTGGATTGGAGAAAACACATTCTAGGTCAACCTCTCCATTGAGATGTTCCTCCTGAGCATATTCTTTATTAAGACTCATTGTGTGAGGGTAAGGAGCTACACATTCTAAGAGACACATGGCTATTACCAAAACTGGCAACCCCAGTTGGGATTTCATCCACGTGATGATGATCTGCATTTCCCTGCTCCTGCTCAGTGATGTGGTGGTAAATTTTTGAAGTGCAGGCACTTATCCTGACAGTCACCATAGCCATGACACTAAGGAGAGTCCAAAATGGCAGGCAGCTGTGTCAATCCATATGAAGAACCAGATCTAGCAGTTTGCATCTCCACCAGGAGCAGGTCCAAGCCACCCCAAAATACTTTGCATTACAATAGGGAACAATATATTGTTGGTGGGGAAATCCACCCCCCTCTCTAACTACTGTGAGGGCTGCAGCTACGCTCAGAGGAACCGGGACATCTGAGAGGGGTGGCAGATGGTTTCATCACCTCTGCTAATTGAAAACCCTTGATACTGCATCCCTAAGAGCCACCTGCTCCTGCTGGAAGTGTGGAGTAGACAAATGCAAAACATACTGACATCAGGACACAGAAGTGTCAGTGCATAACAAGGTGGGAGAGAACTGGATTTGGGAATGCCATTCGTGGTAGCAGGCGTATGCCTTTTGTGATGTGTATGTATCACCCTTCAAAGTGGGTTCCAACACATCATGCTTTTCCCCACTCTGCATTCACTCCAAGTTGGTAGACTATGGATGCAAGGAAATTCACTGTGTGATGGACCCAACTCATGAATAATAAGTTGGAGGGAAGGCCATGGCAGTCCACTGCAGCAAAACCAACAAGAGTTCCTGAGACACCTAAAAGACTAACAAATTGATGATGGTTTAAGCTTTTGTGAACTGGGGTGGGTTGCAGGGAGCCCAAAGGTAATACAATCTCTGATCAGTTTCATATTCTGAAGAACCAGCATAACAGCTTCATATTTATAGAATGGCACTACTATCCTCTCAGAGTTTAATGTCTTCTGGCTGGGACCCACATAGATCTGTACAAAAGAGCACAGTGCTCAGTGGTTGAGTATATGCTATATATTCAATCCAAAGTTCATTTAAACCAGGGGTGTTGAACTTCTTTCAAACCAAGGACAGAATTCAATGTTAGAGAAGCTCTCAGTCGCCACATTCCAGTGGTGGGCAGACCCAAGGGGAAAGTGGTGGGTCCGAAATCCCCCCAAATCATATTTTATCTGAAAGCTCTTCCTGCCAGAAACTAAGGGCTTTGCTAGACCCGGTCGAAAATCCGGGGGAGAGGAGGGGAGACCTCGCATTATGACTAACGTGAGCCGTGACGAGCTCTGGAGGAGAGCTGTCACGGCCGCCATTTTTTATTTTTAAAGCGGCAGGACGCAGGAAAGTTAAGTAGGTGTTTTTTTTAATTCTCCTTCCCCCCTGCCCCCCGGCCCCATTCTCCTTCCCCCGCCTGATGTCCCCCCCGCCCGCAATTCCCCCCCGATGTCCCCTGGGCTGCGATTCCCTCCATCTCCTCAGCCTCCGTTTCCCACCCATCCCCATATCCCTGGCCTGGGTTGGCCTCCACCGCTGAGTCCCCAGCCTGTGATCCCCAGCACTGCCATGGTGCCGGCCTGTGATGCCCAGCCAGGGGAAATAGCAGCGCCGGGCATCACAGGCCGGGGATTCAGCGGCAGAGGCCAACACAGGCCGGGGACAGGGTGGGTGGGAAACAGAGGCCGGGGACATGGGGGGGCGGGAGCACTGCGGCCTGTCCACCACTTTTCCCAGCTACTCATGCATAAGTACGGTAGCCGGGAAAAGCGGCGGACTGGGGCCGGGACTGCGGGAATAAGCGCGCTACAAGCTGTTCTGGTTAGCGTGGTGCCAGGTCGGCTCGAGCCCTGGCTGAGACCGGGATCCCCTGTGCGTCATCTGGATGCACAGGGATGAGCACGGGCCTCACACCATGCTAACCCACGGTCTAGCAATGGCCTAAGTCTTAAGAAAGGCGTTTCAACCTCTTAGAATGGGGAAAGGGCAACTCAAAACCCAGGAAACCTCAGTGGGGATGGTGGCAGGGAGGTGTGCATGACCGTCTATGGCACCCCAGTCAGGCCAGGCTTGGCCCATGGGCCTGAGGTTCTACACCTCTTGATGTAAGTGGATCCTCCATTACAGGGCTGGGAAGGACCCCTCTTCAAACCTCAGAAAGTGCTTCCAGAGGAGTGAGCTAGAGTGGATGGTCCAAAGGTCTGGTTCAGCATGAGGCAAGTTCATAAACAGTCCGGGTTAACTCTTCCTATTTTTGCCTTGTGTAAGATGAACTTCCTTCTTTACTGCAGAAAGAAAAGGGATGGGGAGAGAGACAGACAAGTCCTGCCAGGCAACCCTGCTGAGGGTTGAAAGTACTGTGAAAAAACCACACTCCTGGGGACTTTTTATTTAGTGCCACGCATGTAGATTGAGGGTTTTAATATAATAAAAAGAACCAACCAACACAAAAACTCTGCATGTGCCAGTGATCGATGGCTCCGCTCTAGTCCTTTTGGGATATATGAAGCTATTGAAAAATACATTCCGTGTTGGCTAAAGAACTGTAATATATGTGGAAACCTGCAGTTACTGCACCATTAAATATTTTGGTGCAGCTGATTTATTGCTATAATATCCTGTACTGTGCCAAACAGTGCAGGATAATAAATAGCATCAGAAAAATATTCTTTGTTCTAATCAGTCTGTTGATACTTCAGCAGGACCTGTTCTGTGGAATAAATCAGTCCTATTGATCCCCGCACATGCAGAGAAATGGGTAAAAAGCGTTTGCATGCATGCCTGCCTTGGCTGAAACTGACCTATTGGTTGGAACTGACCTGCCTCTAGGTACAGGTGTTACAGTTGTCACCAATTTTTGCCAAATACAAGAGCTTAAATGAAATTGTAAGGTCCTTACTTGAGTGGAGCGTTAGAGAAGCTGTATGTGAAGAGAACCTATTTTTGATAAGATTAGCAACATTTTTTCAATAGAGTTTCACATATCACTCCTTGGGACTCCTTGGATAAATCTGTCAGTTTCACTTTCCCTTGGATTTGAATTCTTTTAATCTTGCATTCTTTGTGTCTTGAATATAAAGGCTTTTGCAACTTTTGGTACATTCTGATTGAAAATGAACCAAGACAAAATTCTCACCCATCTGCACGGGTCAAATTCAATAGGTTCCACCATCACCAGCATGGAGAGGACCATCTTCTACCTCCCTGCCATATTGCTGTTAAAGATTAGAAGCCTGCCAGGAAAAACTGATGTCAAACCTAATTCAGCACCAAAGACATATTCATACCCAAATTTTTAAAAGGTAAGTACTCAAAACACTGAGACTCACTGAATGAGCCTGTCCATTTCAGTTTCTCCCACATTCAGTTAAAAACAAATGTGAGTTTTAGTAAATTCCTATCAAAAACCAACTGAAATTTGTTTCACATACTTGGCGGTGAAACATGCTCGTACCCATCCAAAACATGTGGCAATGGCGGACATGTTCACTCCTGCACATTTCCGATACCCATGCACACACCCCTCACAGCTGCTTGGCTATTTGCTGCACAGTGAACAGCAACAACCTCACAAATTGGGGAAGAGGCACACCACAAACATTCTTCAGAACGGAAGAAAGCTGGAAAGACCATGACAAAAGCAGTCAGGGATATTCCGGGAAAACTGAGAGGTGGAGCCGAGATCGCCGTGATGACGATACAATCCTGCAATAAACAGCTGGTGTAGACTCCCGGCTCCTCTGATTTCATTAATGCACCCCCACCCACTTCTTTCCCAGGCCGAAGAGGCAGAGAGTTCCATGCCTCTCACTCTGCACGAAATGTGACTTGGCCAGGATTTACAGGAGTCGGCCCCTGCAGGCACTGAACAAGTCGAGTGGCTACTTCCCATGAAAATCTATGAGTGGGCAGTAAGGAGCATGCTACAAAGCGCCCGTCTGATGACCCTCTAGAGCTCTCTGGCCAGAACCCTAATCATGAGGAGTCCCTTTTTCCTGGAGAGTCTTTCCTTGCAAGAGAGAGCTCCTTTTCACAGGTGCCATACTGGCCTGTGACTTGAGGCAATGATGCTCCTGGGGGGGCAGGGGGTTGTTCAGCGCCTGCCTCAAAAGCGGAGTGTCCCCCTGCCCTGTCAGGGACAGACCTGCAGCCAACTCCCCTGAGGGCCCAGGCTCCTCATGGTCTGATGACAGTTACTGCTTTGGGGTGCCCTCAGGGCCGGTGCCAGACTCTTTTGCGCCCTAGGCAGGCGCGCCATATTGAAGCCGCCCCCCGCGCCCGCTCCTAGCTTCGAAGCCAGGACTCTGGGGCTGGGGCTGGGGGGGTGGCTTCAGAATGGCGTGCCCGGGCCCGCTGTACTGAAGCCGCCGCCCCGCCCCCACTCCTGCTCCTGGCTTCGAAGCCAGGACACGGGTTGGGGGGCAGGGCAGAGGCTTCAAAGCAGCGCGCCCGGGAGTGCCTTCCAGGGGCGCCGTTCTGAAGCTGCCAACCCCCAACCCCAGCATCCTGGCTTCGAAGCCAGGAGTGACTTCCAGCCGGGTGCTGGCTTTGAAGCCAGAACGCTGTGGTAGGGGGATGGCTGGGGCGGCGGTTTTGGAACAGCGCGCCCGGAAGCCGCTCTAGGAGAGCAGGTTCCGGGTGCGCCGTTCGGCGCCCTCCTTTGCTTGGTGCTCTAGGCCGCAACCTGAGCTGCCTCTATGGCAGCACCGGTGCCCTCAGTTTTTGGGAGCTCTAGCTCTTCCTCTGCGGAGGATTCCTCCAACAGGGGCAAGACAACACTGTTTAAAAAGTGTTATCCCTCTCTTGTGGGATAATGCGGATGATAGTATCAGGTGTAGGGAGACCCATTTTCTTTTCAGCTCATGATGGAGGGGAGAGGACAGGAATGACACCTCCACTATCAGCTCCTCCACCCCAATTCTTTAGTGACAGCCATTATGAATTGGGCCAAGTGCTGACTAAAGACGAGATGAGATGAGAAATCAAATCACATCCATGCATTTGTAAGTGAGCACCGAAATCAAGGTTTCATTCAATCTGATTAAACTCCTTGGACTGTAATTATAACCTGCAATTTTGCATACCTCAGAAACGAATCTAGCATTTGATCCATCTAATCAGATCCTCTACCTTCCAGCCTATCATATTTGTTTTACACAGCCCTGTGCACAAACATTGGGTTTGTTGTGCCGGATTTTTATTCATTATTGTAAATTATTCAGCAAATACTTGCTGCAACCATATTTCAGCCTCGGGCATTCTTTGCTCCAACTTCTCATTCAAACACTTGGCTATCCCAGTGTCACCTTGGTTCATTGTATTCTTTCTGTTTATTCTAAATTTGAAATATTTGTTTATCAGTGTCAAATGCCTTTCACTCGGCTCATTCTTGCCTGCAAGGAGTGTTCATTAGAAACAAATATTTATTTCAGGCATACCTTGGTTGCATAGATCCCCATATTCAGGTATCCAGATGATTTAGTAGGACATTTTCCATTGGAAGTCATAAGACACGAGCCATTAAGCCACTTAAGTACTTTTGAAAATTTCACCTTAAATAAATGACTCAATTTTCCATGATGCTGAGCATCCATCCCCGTGTCCTATGACTTCAGTGTCAGTTGTAAACACTTCTCCTTTTGTATTATTTTCTGATTTTGACTCGCTCCTGAGGGTCTGGCCTTAAGTTAGCTATTTTTCAATCAGTGCTAAGCGAGGCTGTTGCCAATGGAATAACTTCACGGCGTATTCAATAAATGCCCAAATCAAACCATTTCAGTGATGCCAATGAAGCTAAGAACACTCAAATTTTGAGTTAAAAACGCACATTAAAATACATGTCTACATGCTGCTGACATTGGTGCTGCAAGGCCTCAATTTGCTCTTGGAACAACAACTGAATATGCTATTCGGAGAGGCCGTCACTCAGTGGCAGAGGGCCTGTTTTGCATACATAAGGTGCCAGGTTCGATCACCTGCTTCTCAAGGTAGGGCTGAGGAAGAATTCCACCTGAAACCCTGGAGAGCTACTGCCGGTCAGTGTAGCCAATACTGAGCTTGATGGGGCAAAGTTCTGACTCAGTAGAATGCAGCTTCCCATGTAAGGATGTTCCTCCATTCCTGTTCGGACACAAGAGCTCTTGTGCCCAAACACCATGCTCAGACACCATGATCAGACACCATGCTCTGATAACCTCTCGTTTGGATTACTGCAATGCGTTGTACGTGGGGCTGCCTTTGAAAATGGTCCGGAAACTTCAACTGGTACAAAACAGGGCAGCACGGATACTAACAGGGACTGGCCGACGAGACCACATCACGCCAGTCCTTTTCCAGCTTCATTGGCTGCCAGTCCAGGTCCTGGTATTAACATTTAAAGCCCTAAACAGCTTGGGGCCAGAACACCTCCTCCCATATGTACCTGCCCGGACCCTAAGGTCATCCTCAGGGGTCCTTCTCTGTGAGCCTCTGCCAAAGGAAGTGAGGCAGGTGGCTACCAGGAGGAGGGCCTTCTCTGCTGTGGCACCCCGGCTGTGGAATGAGCTCCCTAAGGAGGTTTGCTTGGCACCTACATTATATGCCTTTAGATGCCAGGTGAAGACCTTTTTATTCTCCCAGCATTTTAACAGTCTATAAATAAATTTTAACTTGGTGTTTTAAATTGGTAATTTTGCATTGCTGCTGTTTTTATCTGGTTGAGCTTTTATATTGTATTTTATAATATGGTTTTATACTGTTGTTTTATACTTTGACTGTTTTTAATTTTTGTGAACCGCCCAGAGAGCTCCGGCTATTGGGCGGTATAGAAATGTAATAAATAAATAAATAAATTCAGGTTCTCTCCAGGGAAACATGATCACACCTTTGACACCAGTATTGCATACTTCCCACTTTCCCAAGCACCGAGAAGTTCCAAGAGAAGTACTGCTTGGGTTTGGATTTCCATTGGATGAATGGAAACATTTGGTGTTTTTGAAATATTTACAAATATCCAACTTGGGATCTGCTGCCCCACTTCAGAATCCAGAGAAAGAGAATTCCCACCCCTCAAGATGATCCCAGCATTCATCCATCTCTCTCTCTCTCACACACACACAAACACACACTCTCTCACACACACACCATAACATAATACAACACAGCCACCTGCTCCCTTTATCTGGAAGGCTTTTGTCGTCTTCCTTCATTGTACACTAAAGGAGAATTGTCTTAGCCATTGTTCCAAATGTACATATAAACATGAACAGGTGTAAATGAAAAATAGCTGTTGAATGAGGGGGAGTTCTCTGTAAGAGGCAGAAGTCTTCAAGACAAGGGTTTAAAGCCTTTGTTTTCTCCAAGTCTGAAATTATATCCCATTCTGATGACTGTTCGAAAAGTTTTCAATACATGCTGATTAAAAAGCTGCCCTCAAATTCATTTTAGTGTGAACTTTTTAACCTGATTAAGAACAAATGGAGAATTTAGGGGTGTGAGTGTAGGGAGTCATTAATATTATCATTTGAAATGGAAGATTCCCCCTCCCCCTCCCATGTCAAATTGTTAAAGGAAAGAAATTAAGAATTAATTAATGCCACCTGTGTTCCTTGGAAGAGGAAATATCTGCAAATATTGTTAGTTAATGGACACAATCAATGTAATTTAAATGTACAACTGGCACCTTGGTGATTTTATCCTTTTTGAGGTGTTTCAGAAATTGGAGAAATTTAGAAATGCCTTGAATTTAGATATGTCTAGTGCTGTCGGAGGAGTCAATGCAGGTTTTCACTTATCCTCAAAGAAACACTCTTTGCAATCAATAACAAAGAAAGATCTACCCACAAATTATCCAACATGTAGGAAGCTGGATCTCTGTAATTCCCACACATTGTCTTCTGGAAGTTTTCTGTATTGTTTACTCCACACACAAAGGGATTTTTTTTGGGGGGGGGGTCTGTGTAGCTCCAGATCTACACCCACACAAATGGGAACTCACACCCAGCTAGCGACAAGCAGCAGCAAGAACATTCCAGCTGCTCTTAAGTTGCAACCCCCCCCCCATGGATATGTATCTGTATAATCTAGAGAGCAATCTGAATGCTTAACTCTTCCAAGATAGTACATCCTTTTAAAAGTGTTTGAGGTTTTGCTTGAGCGGAACCTGCAAATTAAGCTGCCGAGGGAGGGGCGTGTTATTCTGCCCCCCCCCCCAATCCACCTAATGGACGCTCAAATTGCTTTATTTATTATTAACATTTATATACCACATTATTTGCTAAAAGCCATTAAAGTGGCGAACAACCATTTAAAACAATAAAACCTTAACTCAGTAAACACAAAAATTTAAAAATACACATTAAAAACCATAAACCATTTGAACTAAATAATTTAAAAGGCTAAATTAAAAAGATGTGTCTTCACACCCATTCTAAAAGCCAAGAGAGTAGGGGCCAACTCGAGCTCTTGAAGGAGCGTGTTCCGGTTTGGAAGGAACACAGAGGAAAGCCCTTTCACACATTCCCAACAAATCGGCCTCTCTAAGTCCATAGCTAGACCTAAGGTTTATCCTGGGATCATCCAGGGTTCGCCCCTGCCTGAGCACTGGATCCCCTGTGTGTCACCTAGATGAACAGGTTTGACCCCTGGACGATCCAGGGATAAACCTTAGGTCTAGCTATGGCCTAAGTAATGGCATCCTCAAAAGGGCATCTCCTGACTCCTGAAGATCTTAATATTCGGGCAGGTCACAGTGAGACAGGTGACCCCTTAGATAGCCAGGTCCTAAGTTGTTTAGGGTTTAAAGGTTTAAAATAACACCTTAAACTGAGCCCAGAAAGCACTTCGTAACCAGTGAAGGTCTTTCAAGACATGTGTAATATGGTCCCAATACCGTGTGTTGGTTAACAGCCAAATTTGGCCTCCGATTTTGCTTGGAGCAGGGTCTGCTGGTAATTTCAATTGCTTGCAACTTGTTTCAAATGCTAAGGCACACATGCTTACTTAAGGTGACCATATGAGAAGGAGGACAGGCTCCTGTATCTTTAACAGTTGTATTGAAAAGGGAATTTCAGCAGGTGTCATTTGTATATAAGGGGAACCTGGTGAAATTCCCTCTTCATCACAGCAGTTAAAGCTGCAGGTGCCCTGCCCTCTTTTAAATCTGGTCACTCTAGTATAGCTCCTGCAACTTTCACTGTTGTGATGAAGAGGGAATTTCATCAGGTTCTCCATATATACAAAGGACACCTGCTGAAATGCCCTTTTCTATGCAACTGTTAAAGATACAGGAGCCCTGTCCTCCTTTTCATATGGTCACCAGCCTCCACCATGCAGGAGAGAAATGCAGGGGAGAAGTGATGGGGAAAGGAAGAGTTAAGCAACCTCTTCTACTCCCAATCATGTCTCTGAACTCTTTTTTCTACTGTCCAGTGCTGCTAACAACATCTGAGTGTTATCCCTGGAGACAAAAAAATTACTGCCTCTGCTCCCAAATACACTAGAAACTAGGGCTGTGCAAGGAAGCCCCCGATCTGCTTCGGATCCTGAACCGCAACTTCCGGATCGGGTCCACTCCACTCCGCGCTGATCCGTCAGTGGTCCGCTTCGCTGCGGAGCTCCGGATCCGAATCGGAGCTCTGCAGCAGTGGCGGCGGCAGCACCAGGTAAGGCCCCCTCCCTCCTCCCCCCTTACCTGCATCCATCCATGGTCCGGCGGCTGCTTCAACTGAGTCTGAGAACTCAAACTGGAAGACCAGGCCGCAAGACTCTGGTTTGAGTCCTCAGGCTCAGTTGAAGCTGCTGCCGGACCGCTGACGGATGCAGGTAAGACCCTTCCCCCCTGCCCCCTTACCTGGCTCTGCCACCATTGCCGCACGGGCGGCAGCAGGGCCAGGTAACCCCCCTCATGCACACCACTTACCTGGTCCGTCGCGGCCCATCGCCGGCTTCACTAGAGCCCGCGGCTCCGCGGGCTCTAGTGAAGCTGGCAATGGGCCGCAACAAACCAGGTAAGACCCCCCTCACCTTTGCCCCCTTACCTGGCTCTGCCGCCATCACCGCACGGGCGGCAGCAGCACCAGGTAAGGCCCCCTTACTTTTTTTTTTGGAGCTCCAGATCGAGGCGAAGGATCCGCCTTCATCTCGATCCGCTCCGTGATGCTCCGCTGCCCCCTTCCGATCGATCCTCTTTGCCTCCGCCTTAAGGGGAGGTGAAGCACCCCGATCCGCTTCTGCTTCTCCGATCAGAAGACAAGCAGAGCACAGCCCTACTAGAAACCACTGCCTCTGGGCCTGCCAGAAACTGCTGAGCTCTGCACCCCAGCTCCCACATCAGACTCCCTCCCACTAAGTTAACAACAGCAGCAGCAGCAACAACAATAACAACAACAACTCAGCGCAAGTAAAAAGACTAACACCCAGGAAGATGAGTTCTAGCCCAGCAACAGTTGTCTATTAGTGTTTTCATGTGGGCACAAGATTGCCTCCCAGGAGATTATGCTCAGAACAGATAAAAGAACAAATAATTCAGTCTTTATGTTGTTTGGGAAATATGTAACTGGTTTCTTCCAACCCACAAACACAGAAAAACTTCTTCTTTTTCTTGAAAGCGGGTTAAATCGCCCCCTCCTTGTCAAAATCCCTCCTCGTAAAGAACAAATTCAGTACCCCATTCCACTCATAAATATTAATTCATACTTAATAAGTCATTTTCAGGCGGTAATTTGAAATGGTGATACAAATGCCTGGCCCTTCAATGCTTGCATACTAATTATAAGTAAATGTGCCTTCTCATCTTTATGAAGAAATAATAGTTTAATCTCAGGACTGTCATTTTCCATTGGAATTGATCGCACCTGACAGGGCTGTGTCAAACAAAAGCTAATCGCAGTTGATATTTGAAAGGCTCTTAGCCTTTGTTAATTGGTAGAACAATAAAACAAGGCGCCCATCACCAGTTTAGCAAGCCAATCTATTTGTAACTTTCCCGTTGGTATAATTTAGCAGGCTGGTCCTCTTTACGGAATGTTTTAATTTGGGCTGGGGATGCAAAGAAATTTGATGGAAGGTAGGGTGACCATATGGAAATGAGGACAGGGGTCCTGTGAGCTTTATCACACCAGCGTTATACTGTGCAATCACTGCGAATTGCATGCAAAGGACTCAGAAGTTTTCCACCTTATAAGCTGCTTTGATTGTGAAGGACTCCCAGGCATCCTGCCTTAATTGTGCTATAAAGACAAAAGATTTGCCATATTTTGCCCCTACTTTTTGAGCGTATCTTCCGAGCCGCCGCTGGGGCGCAGGGGGAGAATTATAAAGAAATGGTTACATCTGTGTACGCTTTAAAGATAAAGACACCAAAATTGGCACAGTAATAGATATTGGGAAGAACTTTAAGCACACCAAATTTGAATTGAATTGGTTCATCTGTTGATTTTTTATGATTTTTTTTTACATTTCCTCCCTTAAACTCACTTCCTGGTATGCAAAGGATTGCTGTAGCAAAAACAACAACGGCGAAAGCTTAGCGCTATGGGGATAATCCGAGGGAAGCAGGTACGTGGGATGAAGCTCTGTATCTTTAACAGTTGTATAGAAAAAGGAATTTCAGCAGGTGTCATTTCACCTGGTGAAATTCCCTTCATCACAACAGTTAAAGCTGCAGGAGCCCTGCCCCGAGTGACCCGATACAAAGAGGGCAGGGCTCCTGCAGCTTTAACTTTTGTGATGAAGGGGGGATTACACCAGGTGCTGCATGCATACAAATGACCCCTGCTGAAACCCCCTTTTCTCTACAACTGTTAAAGATACAGGAGCCCTGTCCTCCTTTCCATATGGTCACCCAAATGAATGGGATCAGATTCAAAGTTCATTCTCTTCTTCATTAGTTGCAAATTCAAAGAATATGTTTTCCAAGGGGCTTTGGAAAGGGTTCAGCTCCCACTTGAGTTAAACTCCACACTGTGTCTTAGATATCCTTTCTTTTTATTCACTGCAAGTACATCACATCAGGGCATCCCAATGTACCTACTGTCCTTTGCTTTCCAGAGGATGCAGCCGAAGGATGTGGACAAGCTGCAGGACGCAGACAAACGTCAGAATGTGGACAGACTTGTTCTTTACATTTAACCTGCCTAGCTAATAACATCAGCCAGAACTGGGCTTTCAACAAGGGCCTCAGAGGCAGGGAATGCTTCTCAGAGAGAAGGTATGGTCCCTATTGTCCTTAAGAGTGTGGGACTGAAAGCTCCAGCCGACAAGTGTTTTATTGCACACTCATTACTGGGCACTCACGGAGTTTCCTCAGGTCCCTCACATGATGTCATCTGCTCCCGCGTGCCTTCCACCCCTTCTGGCCTTCCTTGTGCAAAAAAAACCCCCACCCCTCATTAAGTCCAATTTTTTTTAAACTCGGAATTGCTGCTCTCTCCTGCTGTGTGCAGGAGAAGCAGCGCCATTAGAACAGTGGACTGAATGGGACCTCGTGCTCATTGTGTACCTCCCCTTTAGAAAAGTGGAAGTAACTGAGGAACAAAAACACGGGTGGAGAAGCGATGGTAGGGAGTGGGTTAACCCCCAGTTTGATGGAGCTTTTAGAACTAAAAACAACAACTACTACAAAAAACTGAGGCCCTATGAGTTTGGAGAATTATCACCTAGTGTCAAATCTACCATTTTTGACCAAGGCAGGGTGGAGAAAGTGGTGGCTTATCAAATCCAGGCTGTCTTAGATGATGTTGATTGTTTAGCTCCACTGCAGTCTGGCTTCTGGCTTTGTTTTAGGAAAGAAACAGCTTTGATTGCTCTGGTAGATAACTTGTGTTGGATAATGGATGGGGTGTGTGGGTGGGGGTGTAATTGTATTCAATAGGGCCTTTTCTCTCTTTCTTGGACCTCTCAGTGGATTTTGTTACCATCAGCCATGATAGCTTTCTGGGCCATCTTGTTGGATGGCACTTGATGGTATGATATTATGATAGCTCAGGTGCTTTCTGGAAGGGTGGACCAGAAGATGATGATGGGGGAGTTTTGTTTTATCTCATGGTCACTGGTCTTTGGAGTGCCTCTGGGCTCCCCCCTGCTTTTCAGAATCTACATTGGTAGACATCATCCAGAGATTGGGGCTAATTATGGTTCCTTTGATAGGCCCTCATCATCAGGTTCTACTAGATGGGCAGGTACTAGAGACAGAGTATTTTTTATTAGTGCTGCACCGAATCCTGCCCCCTTTTTTCAGGAACTTTCTCTCTCCCTGTGAAGAAGGCATTGTTTTTTCTGCCTCTTTCTCGGGGGCGGGGGGGGGATTTGAAGAATTTTCTCCTTGGGGAGGGGGGACAGGGTTTACAGATACCTTTTTAAGTGTAGCCAATTGCTGAGTCGTTGTCTTCTTCTTCTTCTTCTTCTTCTTCTTCTTCTTCTTCTTCTTCTTCTTCTTCTTCTTTTTAAATGTTATTGGAGACCATGTGACTTCACCTTCTCCGATAAACCCTCAGGAAGAACTTCTGGGCTCTTTAAAAGGTTTGGGGTGTTTTAAAAAAATAAAAAGAAAGAAGACCCCTCAACAACTGGCTACATTTTAAAAGGTATGTGGAAACCCAAGGAGAAAATTCTTACCTCTCCTAGCCTCTTTCGCCTGTGTTTTTGTTTTCACCAGTTTTACACCAGTTTTAAAATCTCTTCATTGGCTGCCAATTAGCTTCCGGGAAAAGTATAAAGTGTTGGTTATCATCTTTAAAGCCCTACATGGTTTGGGTCCAGGCTACCTGCGGGATCGCCTTCTCCCGTACAATCCGCCCCGCACACTCAGGTCCTCTGGGAAGAATCTACTCCAGTCAACAAAACCAAGGCTGACAACTAGGGATGTGCTCTGCTCCGATTAGAAGCGGAGAATCAGAAGCGAATTGGCCTGCTCCGCCTTGCCCAGAGATGGAGTAGAAGCGGACTGGAGACCCGTAGAAGCACGGCGAAGAGAAGTGCCCATACGCAGAGCGCTTCTCTTTTCATGGCATGATCCGATCGCCATTTTGAAAATTTTCACCCATAGGATTGCATTGCGGAAAAGAATAGGGGATAACTGTGTTGTTTTTTAAGCTATCTTTCTGAAACTTCTTGTGCTTAGAGAGTCGTGGCTGGGGGTCATTTTGAGCCTGCTCTCAGCTCTCTGCGTGCTGCGGTTCGCTTGCTAGAATTTTTTGAAAAAATTGGTTTAAAACAGCGGGAAAAGGTACCTTTCGAAGGACTGAGGGGCAGAGTCAACTCTCAGTCATGATCACATGATCCCAAAGTTGGAGGAGGGGATAGGCAAAATGGGTAACTTGGGATTCTGGGAAACTTCTCTTTCTACTCTGAATGGAGTTTTCCCAGTATTTTTTAAAACAGTAGCTCCACCAAATGCACAAACACAACCTGAAATCATATACTAACAGATAGGAAACACAGCACTGCTACCCACCCTAACTTTGGGGAACAACTGAACAGATGTGGTGCAAGGGGATGAGCTCCCTAGGGCATGTGGACATGCCCAGTGCACTCTCCTGTTCTTGGAGGGCCATCAGAGCCCTCCAAAGGTTAACCCATGGAGAGAATGCGTATCATGAGTTGAAGTGAAAGTTTGCTTCTTAAAGACTTTTCCCTAGACAGGGACAGTCAAATTGGCACCAATGATTCCCCCTTCCCCTGGGCACGTCCACTCCCCTCTTACTGGTAAAAGACAGATATAGCCTTTTAAAAAAAATTCTTCTTGTTGTTTTTTCAGCAACACTGCTGCTTTTAATTCCACCCCTCCTTTGTTTATTTATTTATTTATTTATTTATTCCATTTTATATGCATTACTGGCTTTGAAACTATCCTTGGCTCACTTCCTTATGCCCCCAGAAATGTCTGGTTCCTGCTTGCCTTCCCTCCCTCCTCCCTTGCCCACCTCACAGGGATGGTGTTTGTGTCTTGCTTTGACTCAGGGGAGAAGTCCTTCCTGCGCTCACTTAGACTTTTGGAAGTTCCAAATCAATTTTTTAAGTGTGGAAGAAGATTCATATTTAGGTTTATCTCTACTCCCCAATTCATGGCATGTTGGGATTTCCTTTGAAATGGCCCCATTGAGCTGTCTGCAGCTTTAAATCCCTGAGATACTGGGGTGTCCAATTTTCATAAATTCCCCAAAAATCAGGGGATGATGGGATTGGCTTGAGTCTTGGCATGCATGTGTATCCCTGGATAAGCTATCATGGTGCCGGGTTTGAGGTTTCTAACATGAAAATTGACGGAGATATTGAAAGGGGTGTGAATTGGGGTTATGGGTGGTGTGTTAGAGGTTAGAGCCCCGCCAAAAATCAGGGGATGATAGGATTGGCTTGAGTCTTGCCACAAATGTGGCTCTAGATGGCATCTGTGGGGGTGCTGCTTCAATTTTTTTAATTTGTCAAAACGTCGGAGAAAAGCCCATGTCTGCAAATGGGGTGTCCAATTTTCAAAAATTCCCCAAAAATCAGGGGATGATGGGATTGGCTTGAAACTTGGTGTCCATGTGGACACATGGATAAGCTGTCATGGGACCAAACATGAGGTTTCTGGCATGCAAATTGATTGAGATATCAAAAGGGGTGTGAATTGGGGTGAGTTAAAAGGTTAGAGCCCCACCAAAAATCAGGGGATGATGGGATTTGCTTGAGTCTTGCCATGAATGTGGCTCTAGATGGCATCTGTGGGGGTGCCCACTTCAAAAAAAAAAATCTGTCAAACGTCGGAGAAAAGCCCATGTCTGAAAATGGGGTGTCTGATTTTCATAAATTCCCCAAAAATCAGGGGATGATGGGATTGGCTTGAGTCTTGGCATGCATGTGTATACGTGCATGAGGTGTCATGCTGCCAAACATCAGGTTTCTAACTGTAACAGAAAAAAAGTTGTATACTTTTTTGGATTTCAGTGCAAGCCTATGGGGGGGGAAAGCGGAGCTCCGATCCGGATCCAGATCTCCGCAGCTGAGCGGGGCGGAGCGAAGCGGCCCGATCCGCAAATTGCAGATCTGGAAGAGAAGCGGATCGGGGGGTCCGTGCACACCCCTACTGACAACTATTACCCAGAGGACCTTTTCCTCTGCCGGTTCCAGATTATGGAATAACCTTCCGGGAGAGATTCGTCAATTTAACAGTCTTCTGGATTTTAAGAAAGCTAGAAAGACTGATCTCTTCCGGCAGGCCTACCCAGTTGAATTTTAAGATGCCTTTTAATAAAGTGCTGCTTTTAATAATGTATTAGTTTTAAATGTTTTAATTATATGTTAAATGTTAATTTAATGTTTTAATTATATGTATTTAATGGTGTTTTGCATTTGTGTTGTACTCTCCCTCCGGATCGAGGCGGGTAACATTATTATTATTATTACTATTACTATTATTATTATTATTATTATTATTATTATTATTATTATTATTATCCCAACCCCCCACGAAATGCCAAAAATGGAATGGTCAACATTTTCAGCCCAGCACTAATTTTTATCGATAACTCCACACATTTGGAATACCACCCAAGAGATATAGCATGGGCCTTTGTTTGTTTGTTATATTTATTAGTCGCATTTTATAATACAATTTTCTATTATTTATTACCAGAAACGCAAACTCTGAAAAGTTTTCTATTCCAATCCACTTTTAATTAAAGTGCCGCCAAGGGTTTTTACTGTTTCACATTACTACTGGTTTTAGTTGGTTTAACTTTTTATTTTAATTTTAATTAAAGTGCTGTGCTGGCTTTTCTTTTTAACTGCTTTTGTTTAATTTTTGTAAGCATAGTTAGATTGCTTTGATGGAATTGCTGTTTAATCATTGCTACTTATGTTATTGCAAACTGCTTTGTAAAGGCTCATCTTTAAAGGCAGGATATCAGTATGTGAACCAATCAATGTTTATAAATGTGGACTGAGATGTGCACGTATCTGAAGATGTGCATTCCTTTTCTTAAAACCCTTGGCAAGCTTGTGTTCTCCATCTGCCTATATAATACCTGATTGCATGTAAATTAGGTAGAATCAGCAGAAGTTGGATTCAGGATAATTATCTGCACTAGCAGAACTATAATACCTGCATCAGAAATTGACCTGCTCATTATCATGGCATCCCCAAAGGCTTTTTGTGTTTTGAGGCAGAGCATGGCTCAGTCATCCAGGCCCAAGTGGTAGCAGACGAAAGAAGAGACAAGGATGGGAGGGAGGAAGGAGAACAGGTTGAGGCACTTGGGAGCAGCCTGATGCCCCCTTCCATGACAAATTCTCCAGACTGAGGGCGTGGACCAGATCAAAGAGTTTTCTAGCACCAAGTGGCATTGGATTGGTCCTCCTGGAGGACATATTTCCAGGACCAGAAAGATACGGGCTTAAGGCATCATCATCATAGGATGAACTGCCTGCAGGTCCATCCTCTGGCCAGCAGTCCTGGTGAAAACAGGTGTTTTGTTTCACCGCTCCACTGACTGATAAAGCCTCACCTCTGCTTCCAAACATCATATCCAGCTATGTCCCGTCAGCACCATGAAGGATACAAAGGCGACAGTTTCAATTCCATCCAACCTTTGCAGATTTGTGGGAAATCTTTCTAGCACAAGGATGGATGTGCATGCCACATGGGAGTTAGTAGTTTTGTTTTAAGGTGCGATGCCATCCTATCATGCTTTTACACATGTGTGGGAGGGATTCCTTTACTGCCATTTTCAATAACACTTTACCTATAACCAGGTCTATGTGTTTCTGGTGATTTCATGGAAGTGCAGAAGAACACAGACTTTGGGATTGGGCCCAGAATTTGGCTTCCTGAAGCTCTCTGCTGCGCTTTCTTTCTTTTCTTTTCTAATGCAAATTTCACCACCACAGAATAGCTAGTCACATAACGGCTGGCTAGTCAAAAGTGAGCTAAAGACGTGTGTGGGGAGAGAGAAACAGTGAGGCTTGAGGCTGGGAAGAAGGAGGGAAATGGGTAGAGGGGAAAGAAAGAGCAAAGCTAGAGGGTGGGAGGGGGAGAAACAGCAAGCAAAAGAGGCGAAGCTAGAGGCCGGGAGTGAGAGGGAAACAGAAAGGCAAAAGGGTAGAGAAAGAACAAGTCTAGAGACACAGCGAGAGGCAGAAATAGGCCATAGCTAGGCCTAAGATCCCTGGATCATCCAGGGGTCAAACCTGTTCATCTAGGTGACACACAGGGGATCCAGTGCTCAGGCAGGGGCGAACCCTGGATGATCCCAGGATAAACCTTAGGTCTAGTTATGGCCATAGGCCGTTGCTAGACGAGGACTTAGCGTGGTGTGAGGCCTGGGCTTCCAGATGACGTACAGGGGATCCCGGGGTCAGGCCGGGCTAAGTCCTCCGTTGACCCGGGATAACCGGATCCGCTTATGGCCCGGCTTTAGGAGCGCTGTGTCCATCGGGCTGGGAGGGGGGAAATCACAGGGGGGGGAGATGGGGGCCGGGGTAAAGAGCGGTTCTTGTACTTGTGAACAAAGCCCTAAACAACTTGGGACCAGGATACCTGAGAGAGCACCTTCTCCCTTACCAACCTGCCCGGTCACTGAGGTCATCCGAGGGCCTGCTCCTGGTGGTTCCACCTAGAGCCATCCTCCCACTGGAATCCACCAGGGGAAGAGCCTTCAGAGTGGTGGCTCCCCTCCTGTGGAATTCCCTGCCTCTGGAAGTCAGGCAGGCGCCAACCTTGTACTCCTTTCGGCGCCTCCTGAAAACATCTTTATTCCAAGAAGCCTTTCTTTAACATGCAGCCTTGGATTACTGTTATTGCTTCTTTTAAATTTTGTTTTAACTGTTTTATTCTGGTTTTATTTTCATTTTACCTTGTACACCGCTCCGAAATTTTTCCAATGAGGAGCGGTATATAAATATTCTAAATAAATAAAATAAATAAATAAGTTATGAAGAGTCGGAAGTGACTGAACGAATAAACAACGAAATTTTTTGGGGGGTTTTTAGATTATTGGACGTTTTATTATGTTCTTAATGGTTTTAATTTTTGTGAACCACCCAGAGAGCTTCGGCTATTGGGTGGGATAAAAATGAAATAAATAAATGTGCGGGGAAGCCCAAAGAACAGATGCTTGGGTGCTCAACGTAGGGCATTGCCTGTGGGAAGGGTTAGCTCTCCCCTCCACATGTTCAATAAATGTATGGAGGGGATGAATGAAGGGGTCTTCTGTCACATGGCAACTGGCCCAATATATTCCTTGGATATCAACGGTCATGTCCTATTGGACTGGGGGTGGAACTGTGGGCTCCCACCCCTCAATGCACTGCCCACCCTGGGCTCAAGGGCAGCACACGTTTAATTAGAAATCCCACTAAATTCAATGGGACTGACCCCCAAATCAGAATGCAGAGGGTCGCAAGGCCAAATAATTCAGGGTTTCACAACTGTTCAAACCGGAAAAGGGAGGAATCGGCTTTCTGTAAGGCAATGAAATAAGTTTTCTGCTTTAGAAGAGTTCACAATTTTACTCCATTAAGGGGCCAAAAGGGGGCAGCACTTCCCTCGGAAGATTGGCAAAGGTGCTAGGAATTCCCCTTAAAGAACTGCCTTTCGATGAGGAGATAAAATGTCTGTATATCCCTACGCTATTTGGGGTGGTTGCGGTGGTCCCTTTCAACAAGAGGCTGTCCTTCTCTACTCTACTTTAACATGACTAGAAACATCTGAGAACCATCTAGAGTGGAACATAATTATTGCAGATTATCTCTTGCACATAGCTATATTGGACAGCGCTGCCACCAGTAGATGGCGCTACAGAATATATAATGGCAGATAAACCTTTTGCTGGCATCATGTCTTGTTTTCTATGGAAAATGAACAAATGACTCAAGAGTCATTCCCAGTAGAGTTGTTTGGAAAAATCTGTCCTCACTTACTGGTGCCGACTGCTTGACAAACTTGGTCTACAAAAGGTCAAACTTCAAGCTGCCTCTTCAAGCTAATGATCTTCAACAAAGATCATTTGCATTCCCAAATTTGAAAACCTCAGCATTTTGCCGTCAGATAATGTTGGTTACAAATGAGAACCACATCCATTTGAAGCATAATTTCAATGGTTTGGAAATGTGACCTGGATATTATTTATTTACAATATTTATATACTGCTCCCCACTGAAAATTTTGGAGCTGTGTACAAGATAAAATAAAATAAAAAACAGAATAAAACACATTAAAATAGATTTTAAAAGAAGCAAAAAAAAAAAAAAAAAAAAAAAGCAGAATGTACAGTGAACCATGGCTGGTCATTAAGGAAAGCCTTCCTGGAATAATGACATTTTTAGGAGGCACCGAAAGGAATACAAAGTTGGTGCCTGCCTGACCTCCAGAGGCAGGGAGTTCCATAGGAGGGGGATACCATGCTGAAGGTTCTTCCCCTGGTGGACTCCAATCAGAGGATGGGTCTAGGTGGAACCACCAGGAGCAGGCCCTCGGATGACCTCAGTGGCAGGTTGGTAGGGGAGAAGATATCCTGGTCCCAAGTTGTTTAGGGCTTTGTACACAAGTACAAGAACCTTCAACCTGGCCCGGTAGCGAATAGGCAGCCAGTGCAGTTCCCTCAGCAAGGGAGTTACAGGCTGGAAAGGGGCAGCTCCAGACAACAGCCGAGCTGCAGCCTTCTGCACTAGCTCCAGCTTCCGGAGCAGCTTCAAGGGCAGCCCCACATAGAGCGCGTTGCAGTAATCCAATCTTGAGGTTACCAATGCCTGTACCACCGTGGTCAAGCTATCCCTGTCCAGGAGAGGCCGTAGTTGGCGAACCAACCGAAGATGATAAAAGGCACTCCGAGCCGTGGCGGCTACTTGAACCTCCAATGACAGAAACGGGTCTAAGAGTACCCCCAAACTACGAACCTGTTCTTTCAGAGGCAGAGCAACCCCATCCAGAACAGGCAATGAGCCTGTCTCCTGGACTCGGGAACCACTCACCCACAGGGCTTCCGTCTTGCCAGGATTCAGTCTCAGTTTATTGGCCCTCATCCAGCCCATTACTGAGTCTAGGCACTGGTCCAGGACCTGCACAGCCTCACCTGATTCAGTTGTCACAGGGAGATAGAGCTGCGTGTCATCAGTGTATTGATGGCATTTAGCTCCAAATCCCCTAATGACCGCTCCCAACGGCTTCTTATAGATGTTAAATAACATTGGGGACAAGATGGTGCCCTGTGGCCCCCCATAGCTCAATCGCCAAGGGGTGCCGCACTACGGCAGGGCACCATTCCCCACCCACCCCACCCATAAAACTGAAATGAATATGCCAAACAAAATATTCTTGATCCATGGACATTATTTTCAGTATTAAGTCATGATATTTGATGCTCAGGAACATAAGAAGAGCCCTGATAGTTGAGATAGATCTACACCTTCCTCATTACAAATGTGGAATAAAAATCAGGATCCAACACAATGAAAGCAGTCTATGGAACGTGGATTGTGTCCCACAGTTATCAGTGCACTTCAATACCACTATAAAGCAGTAGTGCAGATCTAGCTAAAGAGGTCATGTACTGCAGCATCTTGTGTCTCAAAGTGGCCCACAGCTGGATGCCTTTAGGAAGCCTATGAGCAGGGCATAAAGACTGGGTCCAACCACCATCCGTTCCCCACAGTTGGATTAATTGTTTTCCAGCTTTCTGATTTCCCAACGATAACCCAACAGCTTTCCCCACACACACAATTCTCCATAGAAGTTGTGTTTTTTAACCCAACCCAAGTTTTAAACCCAGGTTTCCATTGCAGACATGAGTCTTGCATGTGTGAATGTGCCATTAGAGATCTAACACCAGAGATGGAACATCAGTTTCCTGTCACCTCAAGCAGAATGATTTTCAGCAGAGACAGTTCACACCTTCAATGTCCAGTCATTCAGGACTGGTTCACAAATGCATGTTCATACCAGTGATAGCATACATTTGTGAAAGAGCCCTCACAGCTATAACACCACCCATAAACCTTTCCCAGCACTCCAGCTGCATTTACTTTCAGTGGAGTCAGTTCACATATTCACACAGGGCAGCTTGTCAAATTTCTCCCCTGTCAAAGTTCACCCTAGATTTGCGGATTTCGTGAATTACCTGAAAATTTTACCAAAGAGGTGCCACTCATAACAACAGAATCTGTACCTCCAGAGATGTTTCTCCAATGTTTGCATGATTTCCAACAAAAACTCTTCAGTTTAATTTTTGAAGCACTGGGGGATTCCAACAAGTACAACCATTTCATTTGATTTATTTCATCTGAGCAGATTACAAGTTTCTGGCCTGTTTTGTTTCTTTGTAGCTTCCCAGAACCATTTGAAATATCACAATAAGAAACTCTCTTTGCACAAGAAGAACACTAAAGGAAAGAAAGGTGGGCGCTCAAATGAGCTTGAGTAATCTGAGATTGGTCTGTTTTAGCCCCAAGTGACATTGGGTAGAGTACCTAGGCCTCAGTTTTCCCCTCTGAATATTCTTCTGCTAAAACTGCCACCTGAATGTAGAGTGGCAGACTGGAGATATTGATCATTAGTCTCCTCACACTATAGTTCTGTGCCTCTGGGTTACAGCATTTCTCTCGTTCTAGTAGAAAAATGTATTTAAACATTGCCAATTGATGCTCTGCAGTGCTACAGCACATTGGGCTCTGTTTAAAATAAAAATAAAAATTAAGGACCCTTTCCTCCCACAATAAAAATGTGTGGTTCTCATTTCCCAGTTATTTAGGGGTGGTGTGCCAATTTAACTGTGCATCTCTTAAATTTTCTGTAGATCAGTAGAGCACTGTGCAGAAACACATGAGAGAGAGAGAGAGAGAGAGAGAGAGAGAGAGAGAGAATGCTTAGCAGAGATTAAGCAGCAGCTTTTCAGCGTTTGACTTTCCTGCACAGTTTCTGAATGCCTCCACTCCAGAAGAAAAAATACTCACACCACGTAAGTTTTTCTTCAGCAAAGATTTTACTGAGGTACATACGTATAACGTTCCCATGCAAAATACATCCAGCATACACAACATCACCGCCCAGCATCCACCACCACAACATTGCATTTGTACAGCTTTATATACATTTTCATACACAGCATTGCACAGTTTCATCATCCAATAATTCAGTTAAGGGACGATGCAAGAAATTCATTCCTGATTTTTGACCCTCACAGTTGCAACACTAATGAGCAACACCTGTGTGAAGCTCTGTGCCAACGTCCAGTTTTCTTTTTCATTCCAGGGCTCTTCTGTGGATAATTCCCCCCCTCCCTCCCTCCCTCCTCTCTCTCTCTCTCTCTCTCTCTCTCTCTCTCTCTCTCTCTCTATATATATATATATATATATATATATATACACACACACACACACACACACATAAGAGAGAGAAAAGTGCAGTAAGCAAAGTGTGATTGTGTTTAAGTAAAACCTGTTACAAACATCCCAATGTTCTAGTTTGTTACTGAAGATAACCAGAGTGGAGTCAAAGACTTAACATAACTGCAGATTAATAACAGAGCAAAACTGGTGGGATCCCAGGTCTACACATTTATGTGTGTGATTAGTTAATTATATTCTCTTCTGCTTTTCAGACAAATAATGGTCTCTCCAAGGGGCGTACAATCATCACAAAACAAGACAGGCTTACAAAAAAGAAAAGGAAAGGGGGGGAGGAGACAAGCTACACTAGGGAAAGAGAATGGAGGGGAAAAGTAGAAAAGGAAGATCAGTTTGGCAATGCCAGAAAAATTGGTGAGCTATAAACAGGAATTTCTATCTTTTGGGAGCCAGGCTAGTTCAACCAATGGCAAGACACAGTATAAGGCAGTTTCATATGTTCACAAAGTTATCTCCGGCATGTTTTGAGTGGTTTCCACCACCATTAGTCCAAAGAGATGCAGTCAATTCTACTACCTCAAAAATCTGCCACTATTCTGCTGCCGGGGTTGACCTAGGCCAGAGCTTTCCAAACTTTTCATGTTGGTGACACACTTTTTAGACAGGCATCATTTCGCGACACAGTAATTCAGTTTTACTAGCAAACCAAAGGTTAAACTAACCCCTTATAAGAGATACGGACACATACATAAATTGTAATAACGAAATATATGGGGACGCAACGTATCTCATGAAAACCTTTCATTTATATTTTTAAAAATATATGGTTTGCAAGATAATAACATACATTTCCAAAACCTTTCACATTGAACCAATTTTGTCGAGCTGCGATGGAGCGGCGGTTGAGACGGTGTTCTATCAAAAAACTGGACCCATGGAATTTCTCGAACGCATCACTTCAGGTGCAGCTGCGTCACCGGAAGTGACACGGAATCAGCTGTTTCGACCCGATTATGCATACTGCGCATGCGCAGTACCTGTATGATCCCTCGACTGTGGTGTGCACACACGGATACAACGGAAGGGGAATATACTAGTGCACCATACTAATCGGCACCTTCGCTGAGTAAAAATGCATGCAAGCTGGTATTGCTTATTTCACAGAGACTCAGAGGTTTCTCGTTACGTTTGCGTGACACACCTGCACACTGCAGCCGACACACTAACGTGCCGCGACACACAGTTTGGAAAGCTCTGACCTAGGCCTATACAACTGACAGTCATCAGGTACATGCGCTTGACACCAGCCAAATGTACAGGAGTCAAATGTAAGGTAATGAAGGCATATTCATGCTTTTAAAACTGACCCTTTGGCTGCCTGGAGCAGAAGGGCAAATGCCCACCCAGGCACCCACACCCTGGACATGCCAAGTGACCTAACATCCAAGGCTGACCCAGTTATTCTGGCAGTTGAAACAGAAAATCCCACAAGTACCTCTCCATGGGAGTAAAAAAAAATATATCCAACCATAATACGTTAAATAAATAATTATTGGCTGCCCTTCCATGACATTCAAAATCAGCAGCCTAAGGCAGCCTCCCACTGAACAATATAAATCAATCCGAGGCTAACACATGGTTAGGTGATAGCTGACATCGTCAAATCTAATGGCAAGAAGATCTGAATATGAACAGGGGTGGGGGGAATAATATGTATTCATCATGGACTCCTTTTCTTTTTACTATCAGCTTTTGGAAATAAGAGATGGTAATGTTCTGTGTATTTAATTCAGATCAGGAAATCAAATATAATTACTCTGCCTAGTATTTTCCTTTGCAAAAACAGAGGAGCATGCTATGTTTGAACAAAATGGGATGAAATGAGGCTGTAGATGGTTGTTTGTTGCATGTAACAGACAATTATACTATCATACACCACAAGTTAAGCCTACTTAACAAATCTAGCATATTGTTCCCCCCATTCAGACTCCAAGCCGTGCTCTAGTGGAATGTATTCCTTCTGAAATTAATTGCCAGGTGCAAGCATCAAAATTAAAAAGGCGTAGTTCCACAGCCGTCTTCGTTTTCTTGAGTATGCTTAATTCTGTATAAGGCAGCACTCAGAACACGGTCTTGCTACTCTGGGAGCTGGACCAGGGCAGAGGAGATGAAGCAATCCTAACGATTTCTCTTCCTTTTCTCCCGTCTCCCCCTGTACCAAAAGAAGCCTTGAACTAAATAAAGTCTACTCCTGAACAAGCTGACAGATGTCAGGATAGATCCCTCATCTCTGATGTATGCCAGGGGGCGCTGTGGTTCAATGTTAGTGCTTTTTGGACCTCTTCAGCTCCTGTACTTGCTTGCTGCAGTGGCTCACAGGTGGAGTTTATTCCAGACATGTTATGTAGCAATAAAAGGAGGGTTGGATTTGAAATGCCTGCTTGATCCTTTCCTGCTTTCTTTTAATTATATCACCGTATAAGATTTTGTTTTTAATTTGGATTTTTATTGTTAGCCATCTTAAGAGCATCTTATTAAATAAATTAATAAATGCAGCACTGGGATCGGTTGCTCAGTGCTTATGACTATCTAATGCTGATGCTCCGAACTGTCTGCTGCTGCAGATTCCACCTCCAATGTAAATTTGGATGTTAGAAGCCCCCTTCAGGCTAATTAAATTGCAAGATTAAGGATTCCTGAATGAGCTGTGTCTTACACAGAGTGTGATGGAGGTGGCCGGATGAGAAAATTCCAGAAGTTCACAAGCCATCAACAAGCTACATGCCCATAAAGTAGAGGTGGGCACCTCACAACCCACGTGTGCTCCTCAGCTCTACTGAATGTAACCCACCCCTCCTAGCCTCTCCTGTACCTTCCTGGGTGTGATCAGAGAGCTCTGTCCCTTTTGCTGTATAGCCAACTCTTCTCCAAGCCAGCTGTCTGCCAAGGAGCCCAGAGAGCTTGATGTAGTCTCTGGGAGGGGCTCCGTTTCCTACATGCACCATGGCTCTGTCATCCAAAGGTCAGCTTTCCCAGAAGCACACCACTCGGGCAAAGAAGGTTGCACACATCTGATGCTGAAGTAGTTACTGGCACCAGGTTCCTTTTAGATGGAGGCGTTGCTCTGGCATAGTTGGTTCTGTGTGAGGACTTTTTCTTGTGCCTCCAAAGAGCCATTGCTATGAGGAGGAAAGAGAAACTGGCAGGCAGGCTCACAGATTGTGGCAACTAGAACAATGCTCTAGCCTCCACACTCCATGGCTGGAGCCTCCAAGGTCACATATGTCCACCTTTTCCTATGTTTCCAATGCCTCTCTGTCCGCCTCTCTGTCCACCTCTCCAAAGGCAATTGTTCCTATTTTGAAAAATTCAGCAAGCGGCTCAGTTGTCCATTACTTCATTGCTATATAGCACGAGGAGCAGTAGATGGTGTGCAGCTCCCAAACACTTTTCCTCAAAGAAGGTGGCCTTCAACTTCAAAATGATTGCCCACTCCTGCCATGAAGGATGGCTTTTCTGGGAAGCCCCATTGTCATTTCATAAGGCGATCGTCGAATCATCTTGACCACACTGCATACTGAACATCTGGGAATCATACGCATGAAAGCATTGGCTATAAGCTATGTCTGTTGGCCTAGAATTGACTCTGACACTGTAAGGGCTCTAAATGAGTATAGCACTTGCTAGGCAACTCGGCATTACTTACCAAAGGCACCTACATTCCCATCAGAGAAATTACTAGCACTGTGCCAAATGTTCTGACCTATTTATTTCCAACCATTCAGTGTGTATTTGGGGAGGGAGGGAGGGGGGAGGAGCTGCACCAGAAAATTGTGGGAAAGGGTGAGAATTTCAGACAGCTGTCTCTTGGTGCTGGGCTTCAGTGCTTACCTTACTGTAAGGAGGGGGTTGAGAGGCGTTTTGGTTTTGCTTCATTGCTATTAAAAAGCCATTTTAATAACAACTACAATAACAACAATCCTAGCTAAGTCCTCCAGGGATCTTTCCAAGAAGCTCAAGCTGTTGGAGAGGCTGAAAAGACTGAATGGGGTTGGGGAGGTAAAAGAAAAAGCACATACCGATCCCTCAGCCACCTCCTTACAGCAAGGTAAGCACTGGAGCTCTCTGAAATTCTCTGAAATTCTCAATATGCCAATGAAAGAGGCAGAAAAGCAACTGCTTCTTTTGCTGGGAAATAGAGGTTGTGAAAGGGGGGGTGGGGTTTCGGCACAACATTAGAAATGACCAAGAAGCCATTTTGAATTTTCAGGACCCTTTCAGGAGAACATCTTGACTGTGATAAGTAGGGCTGTGCTCCGCTTCTCTTCAGGTCAGAGAAGCAGAAGCGGATCGGGGTGCTTTGCCTCCCCTTAAGGCGGAGGCAAAGAGGATCGGGGGGCAGCAGAGCGTAACAGAGCAGATCGAGATGAAGGCAGATCCTTCGCCTCGATCCGGAGCTCCGAAAAAAAGATAAGGGGGCCTTACCTGGTGCTGCCATCGCCTGTGCAGCGATGGCGGCAGAGCCAGGTAAGGGGGAGGGGGTCTTACCTGGTCTTCCTGTTTGAGTCCTCGGACTCAGTTGAAGCAGCCACCGGAATGCGATGGGCACAGGTAAGGGGGGAGGAGGGAGGGGGCCTTACTTGGTGCCGCCCCCGCCGCTGTGGAGCTCCGATTCAGAGCCAGAGCTCCAGAGCGGAGCGGACCATAGGCGAATCGATGCGGGGTGGATCAGGTGCAGAGCTGATCGGGGGGTCAGTGCACAGCCCTAGTGATAAGGTCCTACTCAAAATGGCTTGAATTTCTGGCTCTATCACAAACATCTCCTGTGGTCATCACAGCACAGCACCGAGTATTTGCAGCATAGAGATTGCCACACACTATTGTCTCAGACAATGGGTCTGCATTTATATCAGTCGAGATTAAGGAATCCATGGACAGAAACTTTTTTCCAAGCTGTCATTTGCACCTTGTCATCCCCAAGCAAATGGTCAGGCTGAACAGATGGTGCAAACAACAAAGGATGCCCTGAAGCAGATTGTTAGAGGAGACCAGCCAAAAGACTTGCCAGGTTCCACATCATTCAATATGTCACTCCAGGTCCAACAACAGCACATCAGTTCTGCTGAGCTACTCATGGGAGACATTTCAAGGCTTTCCTTGATCATCTTGATCATGACAGGACACACTGGAATGTACTCTGGAAGCTGCTCTGCTCTGTCAGCACCTAGTCTTTATTCACTTTCACCACAAGAGCTGCCTTTTGCTAGGAAATATGGGGTTAGATTCAGACATAGGCCTTAGCTAGACCTAAGGTTTATCCCGGGATCATCCCTGTTCATGTAAATGACACACAGGATATCCTGGGAGCAGGCAGGGACGACCCCGGGACGATCCTGGGATAAACCTTAGGTCTAGCTAAGGTCTTAGACATACTTAGAGCAGATGATTGTAAACAATGGGATTTAAGTTAGCCTATCAATGGATCTACTCTAAGTATGGCTAAGTCTGGATCCAAGCCATGGATCTGAACCAGTATCATTGAAGGCACTAGATCTCTGTATTAGAAGATCCAGAATGTGTGTGGCATTGTCATGTTGATCAACTGAGAAAGCATTCCTCCCAGGGATACAGAACCTTCAGAAGCACCTCTTCCAGTGCAATCTGGAGTTAATGTTCTCGCTATGCCTCCTGTGGACCTTGCAGAACCATTAAGTGAAGGGAGACACAGTTCTTCCTTGCCCACAGCAGCTGCCAAAGTGGAGTAACCTGGGATTTCTATACCTACCAGTAAAACACAGAAACAGTACCATGAAAGGGTACCACTTCACTGGTTGAAAGAATATATTAGCTAAAGTGTGAAGGGGGCTCTGTGGTTCAGTGTTAATGCTTTTTTGACTTCTTGAGCTTCTTGTTCATAAAGGAAGCCTCTTCTTCATCTGTCCATATCTGTCTGGATATGTTATGGAATCGGATGACCTTCCTGCTCACAGCTCACATTCTAAGCCAATAATGCACACTAAACCATCAGCTACGACACTGCATCTGGATCCATGTTTCCCAAAACTCTGTGTAACTCTGGCACACTTTTCATGAATTACAATTGGAAACCCATGTTACTCTTACACTCAAAACATCTCCTTGTTTTGGGTGCAAGAGCAAGAACTACATATCCCTAAAGGAGGCCACTTCCTGGGTTCCTGATTGGAAGAAGGCATCTTCAGAGCAGTAACATGCAGGCAAACAACAGGTAGCTTCATCCAAGGATGGGCAATTCTGCTGTTTCTCTGCATTGAGACTGCCTGAATGATCCAATCTCAGCCACTGCAGAAAAGCAGAAGAATTAACCCATCCATAGCATATCAGAGCAGGGGGTAGAAGGAGGCATGGCCAGAAGAATTAATCATGCTAGGGTTTCTCACAGCTATGGTTTTACGGATGCTTCCTGCATACACCCGGCGTGCGCTCACCAACCCCACTCGCACCGTCAGCCCCAATGAGCTGGGCCGTGCATGCCCTTCAAACCCTCAGCAAGTGCCTGCCATTCCGCCCCCACCCACAGCTAATGGCGGCCATCATTGGTGTGAACGGGAGAAATGTGTGATTTCCAGAGGGTTCAGAAATTGCACATTGCCCTCCCTCCTGCTCCAATCGTGGCCTTTAAGGCCGGGATTGGAGGACAGGAGGGGAAATGCACTTTTCAGAGCCTCCGGAAAGTGAGTAATCCCCCCAGGCTTGCTAATATGTTAAGAGGGCCTTTAAGGCTCCAATGGGAGCAGTGAGGGGTGGAAAATTGCGCTTTCTCAGGGTGGACCTGCTTGTGGGCACTCGGGCATTTATGAGCACTCAGACAGGCCCGCCCTCACACCAGGCATGTCCGGTTGGGTCCATGAGGGCCAGATGCGAAGGGTCTGCTGCCTTCACAGACCTAATTGAACACTTGTGACAACCCTACTCAAAGCACATTCATGTCTCTCTCAAGGTACACTCATGTGCTTTGACATATGGTTTGGGAATCTAGACCCCTTGAAAGCACCAGGAGGTTTGCCATTGGTTTCAAGTGGGATGTGGACTGAACCTTTAATTTGCCCTGATAGAGAACAAGATCATAACTGGAAGACAACCAAAAGTTGGGTTTTGCTACAGTTCTGTGGCCTAGTTCTCACTAAAGCAGTAGCACTGTTTGGGCTATACCACTTGAGACTGCAAGTACACTACTCATATAACTGAATGTGCTTCCTGTGGCGTTACACCCCACAAGTCAATTCCAAATGTATGTCTGCAGTTTGTAAGTCTGTGGTTTTTAGAATGTTGGCCTGAGTGGGCGGAGTTAGAATGTCTTGGGAGGGGGGAGGAGTGCTATATAAGGGAATGACTGAGGGGATTGAAAAAACTTTTCGGGGGGGACTTGTTAGGTACTCTTAGAGTCTGTAGTGCTCTCTGTGTTTATGGTACTTAAGTTCTGGGAAATTTGAGGGTCAGTGTAGAGAGTGGTGTCTTTAGAGTGTAGTATACATGTAGTGGATGTATATTAATCAATAATGAGAATAAAGAAAGTTTAAGAGTGATTGTGTGAGAAAAAGGAAAGCGCGTATGTGAATGAGTGACAGGATTGTATGAAAGGTTTCAAAAAGGTTTTTAAATGTTGTTATTTGAAACAAAGCTTGTGAACTTTTAAAAATAAATTTGGATTGTTTTGTTTTTAAACTACCACAAAAATCCCACGTGTCTGTTTGGCATTTATCATCTTAAGTTTACACATTTAACACCCACTCTGACAATCATTCACCTCAGCAGATATAACTCACAGTGCATTATTATATATATTAAAATCCTTCTCCAATTTAAACCCCTTTCTCCACATAGTTTGGAGGAAGGTGGTTCTTATCCCTTGTCTCAGGCGTATCAAGTGGTGGTGCTTGGCTTGAGCAGGGAGTAGCCTCAGCCGGGTCTGGTGTTCAGAGCCTGTGTCGTGGCACTTCCTAACAAAAGCTTCCATCCACGTAGAAAACTAGCTATTCGAGAGAAGTGTTCTAGCACCTAGCTTTCTCCATGAAAAGCTAATCTTCTATATGGAGGGTTTGGGGGGCGTTGGGCATACAGAGGCCATCTGAAGTCTTATCAAGGTTAGCAGGTCTGGACCTGCTATCAATTCCCTCTGAGGAGTTATCTACTTTTTAAGGGCCACTCTCTGTTTCTGCATTTGCTGGCTCCTACAGCATGGAGACAGTGAGGACTGCATTAGAAGGGTGCCCTCTGAATCTGAGGAAACTGGCAAAGTCATGTCCTCTGGCCTGGAAGTTCCCAGAGTAGCAGATAATTGGTTACTAGATTACTCCCCCTCCGATTCCTCCTTTGACCTAGAGGTGGGTTCGAGGCTGGAGAACACAGATTTACCATGTCAGTGAGAATTAGGCCATTATGGCACTACCAGGATAACCTCCGACAGTGTTTTAGTACATGCTGCAGTCTATTCAAGGGGAAAACAAGTGTTTCAAAGTAGTTTATTGACTGCACGATAAATCTATTTATCTCATTGCATAGCTGCATGAATACTAACTTTTATTTTTAGCTGGAGTAAGAAATATGACGAGAAGCAAAGCCTTCAGAGACACATTAGGCCCATTAGGAAAAAAAATGTTTCCAGCAGTTCCTATAAAAACAGCAGAAATAAATAACCTTTGTTCATAGAATTTGGAACACCCTGGTTTTCTGCAGCAGTATTGCCACTTGATATATTACCATCATTACAGTCACCTCTGTAGGACACTATGTATACAAAGTGTGATAGCCTAACCTCTCCCATTCAGGGTATTTCTTGATATATGAACCATTTGTCAGTGTCAGATTTGCCCAAGGTGAATGAACAAAACTTTAAACATGAAGCACTTTTCTGGCAATACAAACACATATTGTTGTCTTTTCTCCCACTTATTGGAATCTTTATTAACCAAAGGAAGTAAATTGAGTAATAAAACACCAACAGCAGATTTTTAAATTGTATTTTTAAGAAAAGGAAGGAGTTAGCATACTGTTCAGTGTGGATTGTCTTAGCACTACAAAGTAAAGAACCCAGACTTGGCCATTGTGTGGACCCAAAGCTTGACCCATAGGTGACTTCCATTGACAAAGTTAGCAGAATTCTGTTAAACAGTAGCTTTCAAGTCACCTAGGGGAAAATTACATGTCATACTTAAATTCACATGAAAGAGCTCCTCCTCCTCCTCCTCCTCCTCCTCCTCCTCGTCTTTCTTCTTCTTCTTCTTCTTCTTCTTCTTCTTCTTCTTCTTCTTCTTCTTCTTCTAAAACAGCACTGGGATGAAACAATTTGGCACAGAGAAACAGTGTGGTTTCCATGCTCAATTCAAAGTGTTGGTTTTCATCTTAAAAGTCTTAAATGGCTTAGGACCTTCCTATCTAAGGGACTGCCATCTCATTATGATCTGCTGGAAAAGCCCTTTTGAGGGTGCCATTACATGCAGAGGCCTGTTTGTTGGACTTATATAAAAAGACATTCTCCTAAGTCCCTCCCAAACTGTGGAATGCCCTCCCCCAAGAACTACAATTGGCCCCTACTCTATTGGCTTTTAGGGTGCAATCCTATGCATGTTTAGACAGAAAAAGTCCGTGCAAAGGATTGTGTCCTTAGCCTTTTAAATTATGTAGTTTTAATTAGGGATGTGCTCCGCTTCTCCTCAGACCGGAGAAGCAGGAGCGGATCAGGGGGCTTCGCTGCCCCTTAAGGCGGAGGCAAAGAGGATTGGGGGAGCCGCGGAGCATTGCTGAGCAGATTGAGGTGAAGGCGGATCCTTCGCCTCAATCCGGAGCTCCGAAAAAAAGATAAGGGGGGTTTACTTGGCCCTGCCGCTGTCGCTGCCACCCATGCGGCGATGGTGGCAGGGCCAGGTAAACCCCCCTCCCTCCTCTCCCTTACCTGCATCTGTCCGCAGTCAGCAGCCACGGGACTGCGGATGGACGCAGGTAAGGGAGAGGAGGGAGGGGGTTACCTGGCCCTGCCGCCACCGCCGCCCGTGTGGCGATGGCAGCAGAGCCAGGTAAGGGAGCAAGGGGGAGGGGGGTCTTACCTGTGTCCGTCCGCAGTCCCGCAGCTGCTTCAGTTGAGCTCGAGGACTCAAACAGGAAGACTAGGCCGTAACTGCAGCCTAGTCTTCCTGGTTGAGTCCTCGGGCTCAGATGAAGCAGCTGTGGGACTGCAGACGGACACAGGTAAGGGAGAGGAGGGAGGGGGAGTTTACCTGGCCCTGCCGGCACCGCCGCCCGTGCAGCGACAGCGGCAGAGCCAGGTAGGGGGAAGGGGGGTCTTACCTGTGTCCGTCACGGCCCATCCCAGCTTCACTAGAGCCCGCGGCTCAACCAGGAAGTGTAGGCCGCAATCGGGGCCTACAGTTCCTGGTTGAGCCGCGGGCTCTAGTGAAGCTGGGATGGGCCGCGACGGACACAGGTAAGGGGGAGGAGGGAGGGGGCCTTACCTGATGCCACTCCCCGCCACTGCGGAGCTCCGATTCGGAGCCGGAGCTCCACAGCAGAGTGGAGTGGCCCCCAGGCGGATCGAGGCGGGGCGGAGCGGGCCTGATCTGCAATTTGCGGATCAGGCGCGAAGAGGATCGGGGGGTCCATGCACACCCCTAGTTTTAACGCTTTACTGTTTGCAATGTTCCTGGGTTTTTTTTTATTGTTTTACAGTTTTATTGTTTTAGAGTGTTGTATACCACCTTGACAGGTCTGTTGTTGTTTTTAGCAAATAATAAATTCTCACTCTGATCCCTTCCAACCACCTTTGCAGTCAATTTCCCTAGATTTGGAATTCCAAATGCCCTTGCAAAAATGTGTTTTGGTCCTCATGGTAGGACAATTATGTGTGGGGTGGGTGGGGGGAATTTCTCCTCTCTCATAATACATCCCATGAAGCTCATTGGTGGAAGATTCAGGACAGATACTTTTTCACATAGTGCATAGTTAAAGTATGGAATTTGCTACCACGACTTTCATAAGATGTTGCCTATTGCAGTGAAAGGACATGTTCAGAACCTGTAAAAAACAAAAATGCCACTTTAATGCATTGCTACAAACCAACTTCAGCCATTGCTGCCAAACACTTCAAGACTCATTATAGGATGATGAGTTGCAGTAAGAGTAGCAGAAATGAGGAAAAGACCAGTGGAACATTATTCATTTCTAGCATACTTGACGACAAGCTGTGAGAGAAAATGATAGGTGGCATTAATAAAGAAAACTCCTCAATTAATGAAGACAAAAGTGGGTGAATTAGTGACTGCAGTGGAAGTAACAAGAAGGAGAAGGATAAATATGTTTACTTATAGCCAGAGTTGAACAGAAGGAAGAAAGGATGGACAGACCGAAGGAAGGAAGGAAAGACACATCTCCATTCAAGACTAGAGTGGAGGAGCTTCACACTTGCGGGATGACATGTGGGCTTGAAGTTCTGCACTCCTGTATTAGATGTTATTTCCCACCACAAGAGCACTTAAGCAGCCCAGTGTACTTGGAGAGTGAAGAACGTACAATCATGGCATATAGTTCTGCAAACCAAATAAAAGGCACCAAAATGCCCAGGGATATGCCAGGCCTAATCTACACCAAGCAGGATATTGCACTATGAAAGTGGTATATAAAAATATAACTATGAAAGTGGTATATAAAAGTGGTATATAACAAGCAGGATATAGCGGTATGGAATTAGTATAGGGTATGTGTCAATGGACCCCAACAGTGCACTTCAATGCCACTATAAAGCAGTAGTGTGGCCCCTGCCTTTTATATACCACGTTCATACCACTTTCATAGTGTGATATCCTGTTTGGTATAGATCAGGCCCCAGATTCAGCCAAAATTGCCTTTCAGCTAAGATAACTCTAAAGAGATGTGACAGTGGACTAAACTTCAGCCTTACCCCCACAGGAGAATAATCTGAGTGAGGTCAAGGAACAATTGACAAACATATACACTCCAGGGATGGTAAACATTTTTGTGAACCACCCAGAGAGCTCCGGCTATTGGGCGGTATAGAAATGTAATTAATTAATTAATAAATAATAAACTCAGCCATAACTTGGGGCTGCCACAGCAATCCAGGTGAACTGGCTGACCAGAGTAACTAGAGAGGTGGAAGTTCTTGAGAATAGAAACCATCACCTGAAGATGTAAATCTGGGGCACAACATATTGTATCTTATCTTCATTCTGTGAGATGAAATCCCTTGACGATAACTATTTGGGATATTTCAATCAATCATCCCCTGACGATGAAATAAAGGAAGCCATTACCAATCAAACATGTATGGCTTTGAGGTTTGAGCCATTTGCTGATGTTCTAATTCCACTTCTGAAAAATCTTCTCAATAATATACTAGAGGGTGGTGTGACCTCAGAGCAAGACTGGTAGTCATTCTCAAGCCAGGAAAAGACCTTATGTTTCTGGGTTCAACCTGACCTACTGTGCTCTTAAACCAAGACACCAAATTTCCATCAGTGCTTCTGGCCTGCAGACTTAGGGTGCAATCCTATGCATGTTTAGACAGGGGGAAGCCTATGACTCCCCCCATAAATATGGATAGGATTGCACCCTCAGCAGTTTATATCTAAATCTATGCCTAACAGATAATTAGTGGATTCAGTTCAGAGAACTTTGAATGTTATATATCATAGCAACTTCCACAAAATTCCAATCTCTCTCTTGTCATTAGATGCCTTCAAGGTGTCTGACAGATTGGAATGGACTTTTTTACTCAAATTGCTGCACAAATTAAACCTTGGCAGCAAATTCACGAATGTTGCTAATCAGCCACACTCTGCCTCATCAACAGTCATTCATACAAATGGTCTGCACTCCTATCCAATATCCATACATAGAGGCATCAAGAAGAATGGCTCTTTTCCACACTGGTGTTTGCAAGAGCTACTGAAATGTTAGTATCATCAATTTAATTTAACGTTTCCAAGAGAGCAATCCTATGGCCCCTACACAGCATTCTTGGAGTCATAAAATTGTTGAGAAAGCTCTCCAAGGTCATAGACAGAACTTTGACCTTGGAGGTATTTTTCTGATATCGGAGGCCCCACTCCTGACTCCTCCCTGCTACCATGGAGGTTTCTGAAGCAGCTTCTTCTATAGAGTTTGAGCCCCAACCACATAGAGGGGGAGAAATAGGAGTGCTGTGGGGTATGCTGGTAAGCAGGAAGGGAGCGGCCAAGGATATGAGGAATCCTAAGCCCTCCCAGCATCCAACCATGCCCCTGGCTCTAAGGTCTGTCTAACGAGAGGGAGCTACACTGGCCCATGCTCAGAGATGACCAACCTCAAAACATGTCTTCAGCCTTCATCAGGGGAATGGCCTCAGCTGGTACAGTTGACCCAAGCTGCCCCATTTCATAGCAGTCACTGGCATGTACCACGAAGGATGGACTGAATGCAGATCCTGGGGAGATGGGTCACTGCCTGCCAACTCCAAACTACACGGAGAAGGGTCAGCCATCTGATGACCATGTGAAGAGAAATGCATGGGGGCTGCTGTCAGGTAGGAGATCCCTCATCTGCATGGCCAGAAGGCACCAGCCTGCAGCCGGGAGAAATCAAGGACATGTCAGAGAACTCTGGAGATGCACAGCCATTCTCCCCCATCCCAGCAACTTTATTCACCAGTATGGGAGTTGACCCTTTTGCCTGCAATTGCATTGGTGGGGGGCACAATGAGGTTAAGTATCTTCTTGTCAATCACACTTATTTATTTATTTATTTATTTATTTATTTATTTATTTATTTATTACATTTTTATACTGCCCAATAGCCGAAGCTCTCTGGGTGGTTCACAAAAATTAAAACCATAATAAAGCAACCAACAGGTTGAAAACACAAATACAAAATACAGTATAAAAAGCACAACCAGGATAAAACCACACAGGAAGATTGATATAAGATTAAAATACAGAGTTAGAACAGTAAAATTTAAATTTAAGTTAAAATTAAGTGTTAAAATACTGAGAGAATAAAAAGGTCTTCAGCTGGCAACGAAAAGAGTACAGTGTAGATGCCAGGCAGACCTCTCTGGAGAGCTCATTCCGCAACCGGGGTTCCACAGCGGAGAAAGCCCTCCTCCTAGTAGCCACCTGCCTCACTTCCTTTGGCAGGGGCTCACAGAGAAAGGCCCCTGTAGATGATCTTAAGGTCCGGGCAGGTACATATGGGAGGAGGCGTTCCTTCAAATAAGGAACACTCTGGAACCTCAGGCCAGTGCGCAATGAGTGTGATAGTTATCAGTGGTCATCTTGGGGTCAGAAGACCTAAAGACGGTTGTGCACGCGCTGCTAACCTCAAGGCTTGACTTCTGCAATGCGCTCTACATAGGGCTACCATTGAACCTAGTTCGGAAACTTCAACTAGTTCAAAATATGGCAGCCAGGTTGGTCACCAGTACATCTAGGGGTGAGCATATTACCCCAACATTAAAATCACTGCACTGGCTGCCAATTAGTTTCCAGGCAAAGTACAAAGTGTTGGTCATTACCTTTAAAGCCCTAAATGGTTTGGGTCCAGGTTACCTGCGGGATCTCCTTCTCCCATACAGTCCGCCCCACACACTCAGGTCCTCTGGGGTGAACTTACTTCAGTCAGCTAGAACTAGGCTGACATCAGTTTCCCAGAGGACCTTTTCTTCTGTCGCCCCCAGATTGTGGAATGGCCTGCCGGAGGAGATTCGTAAAATTAACTCTCTGTGTGATTTTAAGGCAGCTTTAAAGACTAGCCTTTTCCGGCAGGCCTACCCAGATCAATGTAAAATCAGGAATTTTTAAGATGTGTTGATTCCTGTTCTAATGTTGTTCCCCGCCTCAATCCAAAGGGAGAGGCAGGTAAGAAATTATTATTATTATTATTATTATTATTATTATTATTATCATCATCATCATCATCATCATCATCATCATCATCATCATCATCTTGGGGTCAGGGTGATGAGCATGGCTTAGATTCCCCTGGCTCTGACTGCAAAACACAGGTATATATGTTAGCCAGCATCCTCAGTGGTTGGACCAGTGGAGTGACCAGTGGAGAATGAATTATGCCTACGCATGTAACTTTAAGTGTTCATTGTTGATGTACCCTTGGGATGGAGGGGCTCCGATGCCACGTAAGTGCTCTCCACCCCACCCCCATTTCAGCCCCGCAACTGGCTTCTCCACGCCAGCAGAGCAGATCTCCAAGCAGATTTGGGAGTCGGTGGATGGGGGGAGATCTTTCTGGGCAGACCCATTGCCTTGTCCTGACTCCCCCCAGCCAGTATATTTCTGAATTGGGAATTGCACTGTAAAGTCTTTCCTTTCCTCTTTTCCAACCTGCATGTTCGGTAAAGAACTTCTTGCTTCTTTTGCCAAATATAATCTGAATCTCTTTGTAGCAACAGTTGTTCATCTTTCAAATTTATTATTCACCTTTCTGCTGATAGTACTCAAGGCAACATTCAATCCATTAAAATTCAGAGTAACTCAATAAGGCAACAACAGCAAAGAAAAGGCTCAAACAATCAGGGTTTTACCCGGTAGCTCAAATCTATCAATGAGATAGCCTGATAGGATAGCCTAGGAAATTGATGATGTGGTGGCGTCATGCAAAATCCCAAAACACTCCACTGGCTCCAAAATATGCTATTTAATGAAGAGAAGGAACTTGGGGCACAGCCCCTCCAGCAGATCCGAAAGCACTGCCTACGATGAGATGCTAGTTCATCATCATTGTTATTTATTACAGTCACAGACCAGCAAAATCAACACCAAAACATAGAAGGGATAGATAAAAAGTGACGTAAAAACAAAATACAGCTTGGTGAGTTGCTTCTCTCAGAAGGATTGCAGCGTTATTTTGAGGTCATGAGAAACTCAGAGCTGAGATGCTAGTTAGCATCAGCTGTTGCACCTGAAACAGCCATGCAGCTGCTCCTGTAACCCCTAGTGCCCATGTGAACCTCAGCACTTGGCTTTGGCTATTGGGTGGTACAGAAATGAAATGAAATAAATAAATCTCTTATTTCCTTTATTTGTTTCTTTATCTTGGAAGAGGTTTTACAATGGTCTTTGCTGAGGTTCATGCAGTTCAGTTTTTAGGATTTGGGGTCTAGTTCTCCATGTCATCAGAATCATATGGAATTATAGTTCCGTGGAGCTTCTAGATTCAGATGCAGTATAACTCAGACTGGTATTGAGGGAGGACCACCAACCATGGGGAGGGCCCTTACATTTTTGCCCTACTTGTGGGCTTACCAGAAGCATCTAATGGGCTGATAGAAAACAAGAGGATATTGGGTGAAAGCCAGCAACAGGACTCATGTTAAGTTCTTAGGAAGATTGCATATGTGGGTGCTTGCATTATTATTATTATTATTATTATTATTATTATTATTATTATTATTATTAATCATTTATACCCCACCTTTTTTCCTCTTACAAGGAACCCAAGGTGACTAACAGGGCCTTCCAATACGGGGCTTTAGCCCGATGTGAGCTCCAGGCTCACCCCTGTGCGTCCAGATGATGCAAAGGGTATCCCGGGCTCAGGCAGGGGTGAACCCTCCCTGGGCCCAGGGTAACCAGCCCGAGACCACAGGTATGTAGCCAGGTCCGCTGCTTTTCCCGGCTACCGGATTTACTCCCAAGTAGCCGGGAAAAACGGTGGACGGGCTGCAGCGCTCCACAGGAGCGCTGCGGCCATCAGGGCTAAGATGGGGACATGGGGGTGGGAATCGTGGCCCAGGGGACATTGGGGGGGAATTGTGGGGGGGGGGCAGGCGGGGGACCAGACATCATGGGCGGGGGGGCAGGCAGGGGAAGAGAACGGGGCCAGGGGGGGAGATCACGGATTGGGGGGGAAGGAGAATTAAAAAAAAACTACTTACCTTTCCTGGCTCCTGCGCTGCTGCTGCCACTTTAACAATTAAAAAAATGGCGGCCGCAACGGCTCTCCTCCAGAGCTCGTCATGGCTCGCTTGTGAATAAGGGTGAGATCTCATGTTATTCATAACGCGAAGTCTCCCCTCCTCTCGCCCGGATTTTCCACAAGGTCTAGCAAGGCCCACAGAGTCCTCTCCATTTATTTTCCTGATTTGGTGCATTATTGATCCATCCAGTCCAACTTACTCACGTTGCTTGATAACAGAGGCAGAGATATTACTTTATTTTTAAAATATTATTGCAGCATACCCCCTTTCAAATTAGAAGATGTTTACATCTGCCTTTTCCATGTATATTCATGTTTCAGTGTCAGAATTCAAAATTACAGGAGCCTTGGGCCCCAGATTACCTTTAAAATTAAACTCTTCGGGCAAAGCCCCAGGGAAATTGAATCTGTACATTTTGCACTTACAGTGCTTTTCCTTTCTTACTGTGTAATTATCCTTGGCATAAAAAAAAAAAATACACAACCTTGCAGCATACAAGCAAGAACCCCTAATGGGAACTGCAGTGAAATAACCCCTGTTGCTGATTGCCAACTGCGTACTGTAATTTTCAAATAAGGAGACGAAAAGATGAGATGCAATGCCTGTGTGATGAAAAACAGGAATGGCAAGAAAGACAGCCAAGATTTTTATCTACCTGACTCATACATCTTTTATTAATTAAAGTCATCATATTCGCCATCATCACCATCGTCTATGGGTTGCTCTGTGGAACCTGTTTTACGATACTAGCAGACGTATCCAGCAAGCCACTCTGGCTCAACTTGCCCCTCCATTGCAATCATCATAAAATGTGTCAGGCAGGTGCTTCAGAAGTAGCCCATGGTTAGGTCAGCTTGATTTGTGCAAATCCGTCCTCCTGTTTTGACAAGGGAGGCCAATGAGGCAAGCACTTGAGTCATTACTGACTCCTAGAGGGACGGCTGCTTTCGCTGACGTTTTCTTGGCAGACCTTGTAGCGGGGTGGTTTGCCATTGCCTTCCCCAGTCATGGTTACCTTTCCCCCAGCTAGCTGGTTACTGATTTTACCGACCTCAGAAGGATGGAAGGCTGAGTCGACCTGAGCCGGCTGCCTGAGAACCAACTTCTGCTGGGATTGAACTCGGGCCGTGGGGAGAGTTTCAGCTGCAGTAACTGCCGCTTACCACTCTGCGCCACACGAGGTTGAACTAAATAGTCCCTTGGTGAGCTGAATTGGTTGGAGTTTAATTTGAGGCGGAGGATGCTTGCCAGAAGACCTGCCATGTCTCAGTTTAGGTTTTGAACATGGGCTTTGTAGATCAGAGGTGGAGTAAGCGTGTTCCAGCAATCTTAATTCCAACACTGGGGGTCTTAGGTACATCACCAGAAAAAGGGAGGTGGCACTAATGTATGTGAGTTGACATTGCCTTGGCCATCCATGGCATCTTCCACTTCTACACACTAAGCCTGGCCACCATGTCATTGTTTTGTTATATGATGGTGATGTCACAATTGCATTGGATATGAGTCTCCACCAATAAGAACTTGCATTCCTGTTTATATCAGCAAACCTTTCAATAAATTGATTGGTTGTTGTATCACCTTTATCTGATGTGATGGTTTACTGTTCAGTGCCGAGCTTCCATAGTAAGAGTGTATCATCTTTTGTTCTGAAATGCCTTGGAATACTGACCCTAACCCTAACCCGCCCCCCCCCAACCTTAAATGCACCCCAGATAATTGCACCTGAATTTGTTGCTGCAGTGGCAGCAATAGCAAAACTATCTGCAGTTTGCCACTAAATTTTGGTGGCAAACTGCAACAGTAGCTTAAAAAGCTCAAACTAATCTTGAAACAAAGTGCACACTAAATTTGGCCCTTTCAGGCCACCGTTGCAGCAAACTGCTGAAATTCGGTGGCAAACTGCCAATTCGTTCGCCACTGCCGCCACTGAATTTTATTTATTTATTTATTACATTTCTATGTCACCCAATACAACCCAATAAAACATATCATGGGGCTTTTAAAAGTTTCAAACCCCTGGGAATGCACGGTGGCAGTGCACTCCCAGGGGTTTGAAACAGGTGCCCAGAGCTTCCAAAGAGGCTTACGTCTATTGTAAGTCAGGACTGCAAGTGTAATCAGTAAATTAACCAACTAATAGTATAATCCTATGTGTGACTACTCACTGACTTTTTGGGGTGTGTGTGTTAATTCTAGGTAAGTGGGTTTAGGTTTGCAGAAGGCTGCAATCCTGTTATCTGTTTCACTGGAATTAAGATCCACTGAATTCTGTGGGACTCATGTATGTAGACCGTAAACTTTCTCTTGTTAAATTTGTGGGAACCAATTTATATGAGAGGGCTGCAAATTGAGGGCACACTGGATTATTTTTCAAGACTGTTTTGGTTCTGGGGGCATTAATGGAATAGAGAATAAAAGGAATATATTAAGGATCATCATTCCTTCTAATGATGACAGCTTTATTTTATTAAATTGGAAGTTATATTGCATTCCTTCAATATCTCAAGAAGGCACCTTTATTGAGACTTTGATCATAAGCAAATGCATTTAATTATTTATAAAAATGCTTTAATTGGTTGACAGCCCTAACGCAAACATGGATCTGCTTGCAAAACAAAACAGAACAAAAATCGTAAAAAGTATTCTTAATAAAATACTTCATAAATGAAAATGTTCTATCAATGGTGACATAATCAAACATGAAGGAAAAAAATCAAGTATCTGAGGTCCCTGCTGTCAAAAGGTGACCACTTATCTAAACATCTGACAAAATTAAAAGGTAGAACAGATAACCTCACCTATATGAAACCAATAGATAAATGTTCTCTGTTTTTAACATACCCTTTTAGATCTTCTTTTTGTTTCTTCAATAATTTTGAGGGACAAACTCCACACCCCACATTCATCTAATTCTCCATTTCTATTTCATATGAAATATTTTTTTATCAACCATGCTGCAAAGAGACCCAGGTCATTTGATCTAAAGTGAACAAAATTTTGAATACACATTCTTCAGGGATATCTATTTTAGAATTCAATTAACCCGTCACCATCTCAAAAAGCAAATATTAATTGATTTCAGATGCCTTCCCCTGCGAGTGGAAATTACTTTTCTCTGTCTAATTTTATAAACCAAGTGTACCCTTGATATTACTATGGTAATCTTCAGGAGGATAACATGCAAAGTCGCTCCTCGCTCCACCCCAGTTCCACAAATCCTATATTTTTCCTGTCTATTGAATCGCCAGGTAACCAGCTCCCAAGGAAATGCAGAGATCAAGGTGTCCCATTCAGATTGTGCTGATCCATATGCTTCCTCAGTTGAACTTGAATCTGATTGTAGGAAGCATTCATGAAAGAGTGCAGCATCTTAGATAATTTTGGATCAAACAGTCAGAAAAGGTAAGTGCTGTGAGTGGCAGCATCCCAGTGGCTTAATCCTCAAAAAGGGATAGAAAACATTTGTCTGTGCTAACCAGCATACTTTTCTGTTGCTGTGAGGCACGGGGCCTCCAGGTCATGAACACGTACAACTCACTCAGGGCATAGCTAGACCAGCCAATATCCCCGGGATTGACTCGGGATCATCCCTGTGCGTTCACATGATATCTTTCCCCAGGATATCGGCATAGCCGCTCCCCCCCCCTTTTTCCGTGGTCTCGGGATGATCCCGAGACCGTGGAACGTGTCAGTGGGCATCATGGTTTGTCCTGGCTTTTCGCGAGTAACTGTGAGGAGCCGGGCACAGGGCACAGAGCTCTTCAGGAGCTCTGTGCCCATTGGGAGTGGGGTGGGGGGGCAGGGAAATTTATTTACTTTTTAAAAAATGTACTGTTTTTTGCTCGTGCACCCAGTCTCCTTTAAAATAATCAAAATGGCGGATGCGATGTCCTCTTCCTCTTGGGACGTCAAGTGCCACATGTAGACAAGGGGGAGATCTTGCGATAACCATATCTCGAGATCCTCTCTCCTCCCAGTAGGTCTAGCCATGCCTCAGTAAAGTATCAAAGGCCAAACAGCTATAAAAAGGAGAGTAGGGTGGGAATAATTTCAAGCAGAGAAGTGGTGGGTAGTAGGTGCTGAAATCCTTCTTCCACCTCCTACCCACCCCTCTTTCCCCTGCCCCTACCCACCACCTACTACCCCCTACCTACCACCTACTACCCCCTACCCACCCTCTTTCCCCACCCCCTAGTTGGGCTCCAAAACTAGAAATGTGCTTAGCTGGGGAGAGAACAACCAGGTGAGCTTGCAAAGAAGAAAGTGAGGAGTGGGGAAAGAGTTCACTTCAACACCCACTGAAAATCCCCCCCACCCCCAACCAACTGCTGTACTACTGTTTGGTAGTAATCTACTTTTGAAGAAATAGGTCAAGATCCATCCATAGAGTGGATATTCCATATTCCACCTTTGAGAGCCCACCGGAGATAAGAGCAGGGTTTCCTCTCCCGGCAGTAGAGAAAGGCTGCCTTTCTCTAGCACTGAGAGAGGGTGTGAGACCTGGGAGGGAACGCCCAAGGCTGGATAGGGAGTCTCTGCAAGCCAGATTTAGCTCACAAGCTGCAGGTTTCCTGTTCCTGATCATCAGACTAAAGTGGGTACAGTCAGCGGAGGCTGGTGGCTCTGAATTTGGTGGGGCTGTGAATCCATTCTGGATTTCAATCAGAACCGGCCTGAACTCTAAAGGAAGTACCCAGGGTGCTGAACCCTATCCCCCAAATGGGTCCAGCACCTTGGATAGTTCCTTAGAATTCTAGCTGGTTCTGAGCGAAACCCAGAATGGATTCACAGCCCCACTGGAATCAGAGCCACCAGCGTCCACTAGCTACAGTCCAGTCCACTTCATGGTCTCCATGAAAAGTGGGCCATGGAGTGCCACCATCATGACATCAGCCCCTCCTGCATGACAAATCACATGGGTCTGTGTTTTTTTTTAATGTGCTAGCTGACTGGCTGTACTGAATGACACATGATCTTTATTTATGGAAGTCATTATTGACATGGACTCAGCAACAGCTCCACAGGAACAGAGGCTTAGAAATGTATGTCAGACATTTTTGAAACCAAGATCTTGGTGTGTGGGAAAAGGAGAAAAATGCCTGTAGTGTTTGAGACACACGCACATGCACACACAAAACTAGCCCGTTTGAAAGGCCAATATTTATTTGAATTTGTGATTTTATTGAAAATTTAGTTGGCACTCAGTCATTGTTGTTGTAGTTTACACTAGGGTGATTTGTCTGATTACACAGGAAGAAACAAACTACGGGAAACATTTCTCTGCCATGTTTCTTATTCAGAGTAATAATAGAAGATTGGCTTTGCTGGTTTCATTTTATGATCTGGAAAGTAGCTGTTGCTGGTCAATATAACACTCCAAGCATGGTCTTTTCTCTTAATGCTGGCTCCTAATGTATAAAAGCCAGGCTGAACAGAGCCCTGGGAGTTAGCAATAAAACTAGAGTCAAGACTTAAAGAGCAACTTTTTAACAATGGGAGTAATTAACCATTGAAATAACCCAAGCAAGAATACAGTGAACCTCCCTGCAGCAGCTGCTGCTGTTATTGATGATGATGATGATGATGTGAAGTTTGGCTATGCCTTATTTTTAGAAGTGCTAGAGCTCAGCCTGATGCTCAGTTATTATTTTTTAAAAAAATGCATAAACATCTGTGATGATCAGGGCAGAGAATCTTAAGGATATGTCTCCACATCCTTCAATGAAACTCATAAATTCCTCTATGCCTGTGCCCTGTGCAGATATTCAATGAGTGCATAGATGAATGCATGGAAGGAGGGTTGTGAACATGCCCCCTGGCACAGTGACATATGTAGTAGGTAACCTCAATACCCTGGAAAAAATAAGTATATGGTGTATACGTGCACTGGTGGTGTCTGTGCAAGCAGGCACTTAAACATATGGGAACGCTGTTTAAATTTGCAGATGACACCAAATTGGGTGGGATAGCTAATACCCTGGAAGACAGAAACAAACTTCAAAGTGATCTTGATAGGCTGGAGTGCTGGGCTGAAAACAACAGAATGAAATTTAATAGGGATAAATGCCAAGTTCTACATTTAGGGAATAGAAACCAAATGCACAGTTACAAGATGGGGGACACTTGGCTCAGCAATACTACAAATGAGAAAGATCTTGGAATTGTTGTAGATCACAAGCTGAATATGAGCCAACAGTGCGATATGGCTGCAAGAAAGGCAAATGCTATTTTGGGCTGCATTAATAGAAGTATAGCTTCCAAATCACGTGAGGTACTGGTTCCTCTCTATTCGGCCCTGGTTAGGCCTCATCTAGAGTATTGCGTCCAGTTCTGGGCTCCACAATTCAAGAAGGACGCAGACAAGCTGGAGCGTGTTCAGAAGAGGGCAACGAGGATGATCAGAGGTCTAGAAACAAAGCCCTATGAAGAGAGACTGAAAGAACTGGGCATGTTTAGCCTGGAGAAGAGAAGATTGAGGGGAGACATGATAGCACTCTTCAAATACTTAAAAGGTTGTCACACAGAGGAGGGCCAGGATCTCTTCTCGATTCTCCCAGAGTGCAGGACACGGAATAACGGGCTCAAGTTAAAGGAAGCCAGATTCCGGCTGGACATCAGGAAAAACTTCCTGACTGTTAGAGCAGTGCGACAGTGGAATCAGCTACCTAGGGAGGTTGTGGGCTCTCCCACACTAGAGGCCTTCAAGAGGCAGCTGGACAACCATCTGTCAGGGATGTTTTAGGGTGGATTCCTGCTTTGAGCAGGGGGTTGGACTCGATGGCCTTGTAGGCCCCTTCCAACTCTGCTATTCTATGATTCTATATGGAGGTGGTGTGCGGGGCCAGCAGGAATGTCCCGGCTCTCCTTATCGAGGGTCACATTCCCTCACACATAATCCACCGAAGGCTGCACATCACTGGTGGGTGGAGCCCAAGCCAAAAGTGGGTGGGTCACCCCTTTCTCTTCCTGCCACTACCTCTTCTCTCTGTTTTTGCCAGCCCTTTTTCTTGTCCCTGTCGAGGTAGCTAAGTTTCTCTTGTTAGAGAGAAGACAGCTGGAAGATTTTAATGTGAAGAGACACAGCCAAAGACAGCGAAGATAGCCAGAAACCACAGAACACTTGAGTTTTTCAATAACATTTACTGAGGCTTAATTTAGTTTGATAAAAAATATTTTTACAGCATACGTGGCACATAACACAATACTCACAGTAACAGCGTATACACAGGAGAGAAGTAAAATACATTCATGCACTAGGCATATATATACAACAGTTTATCTGTACAATCAATTAAGCCAATAATTGGCAATCAAGTCACCCCACTAAAAATGCCCCGCCAAAGTCCAGGTGGCTGGCCTTGACAATTAACAGCCTTCTGCAGAATCTTCTTCTGTGGGCAAACCTAAAACTGTGGATAATGGAAATCCTATACCGGACAGTCCCCCTCTTCCTTGCAGTCCAGAAGGATCTGCCAGGAAAGAGACAGGCTGGTCCGGCCAGATGTCTGAACTGATGAATAAGAAAATAAGAAGAGCCACGCTGGATCAACCCAGCTTTCTTTTCACACAGTGGCCAACCAGCCATCACCTAGTCATGAACAAGCAGGACATGGTGCAACATTATTTATGTTTATATTGTTCTGATTTTATCTGTATGCCTCCCTGTTATCCTAGTGATAATAGGGCAGGATACAAATGTTTAAATAAATAAATAAATGCCAGCCTTCACCTGTAGTCTGAAATGATTTAGCCCTGACAGAGATATGCCAGCTCAGTGTGAACTGGGCCTAAATAATCTTTAGACAAATCCATTATTTATGCGAAAGATGCAAACAGACCTTCCAACAGACCAGTCTACCTGAAGCCTGGGATCAGGTTCACACATGTGGAAATGGGCCAACACAAATGTAACACAACACATGGTATTTTTCTATCACTTCAAACACCATGCTATTCCACTGAGCGAATTTACAAATTCAGCTGTCAGATATTGTGCAGAGAAGTTGTGTGATTATAACAATATATTAACCAGTCTGACAATAGGACATGTAGAGCTACAAGTGTCAGCAAAATATTTGGTAGCTAACTTGAACACTATCTTCATTATCGTTGCTATAAATATTATAGGTTAACACTTACAATGTATGAGAAATTAATTTTAGTTCATTTTTTGACCAGAATTTAACCAGTTTTTACCTCCTGGAATGGAACACAGACACAAATGAAATCGGCAATGAAAGTGCATACACAGCCAAGCTTGTGATGCTATTTGCAAAACAAACAAACAAATGAATAAGAAGTGTTTGAAAAGTGTGTACATTTTTAAAAAATGTACATGAAAAAATGTGTACTGTAGAAAACTGTGCACGAACATGCTTTAATCAATGGGCAAAAAATGCATACATTTCAAAAATGAGCATAATTGATTTGTACTTTTGGGAAACGTGCACAAAAATGCACAAGTTGTGTTAGAAGAAAAAAAACAAGCTCAAGATCTAATGCAGACATTAGTTGGTTGATTTGTAACAAGCTTCATGATGGAATTTGGAGAATCCTGACAAGCTAAAGTTTTGCTGATTCGCACATCCCTAATTAACGCTTGTATTATGCTTACACCATTTTGCATGCTCAGGAGGTACAAACTCATTATTTTGCAATGATATCAAACCAATTAATGTTGTCTAATGTTATGGACATAACAAATAACCAGAGTATGTTGTGGAGCAAAAATCCATTTTGTTAGAAAAAGAAAGGATATTACATAGCCTGCAATAATAAGAGATCCATTTTCTCATAAATGCAAGGAAAGTTTTTTGCAGATTCATTTTTTATTAATAGAATCTAATGTGAATGAAGCAGGCTGGACAGAAACATTTGCAAAATATTGCCTTTCCAAAAGCTATAATTCATAGCCCAGAGGGAAAAAGAAACAATCTACCTGATAGCACAAATTTACTGTTTGTAAAACCCTAGTGGGCTTAAATGACAGTTAATTGCAGAGGAGAAAAAATAGCTTACACTCAAGCCAACAGACCTGTAAGTGCCATAATTACGCCTGTTATACAGATGGATTGGTTTACCGCTGGGGTCAGTATAGATCTCAAGTCTTCCCTGTTCACGTTCTGTAATTTCACATATGTTTGGAACCATATGACCTATTGTAATGGGTGTCAAACTGTGTTCTGGAGAATCCTGAGGTTCCTTGGACACTTATCGGGATTCCTCATTTAGAAGATCAGAGATGGAAACTATCTCCTCTGAAAGACAGCTGATCCCACCCAGGGCCGGCGCAACCGCTAGGCAAATTGGGCAGCCGCCTAGACCGCAGACCTAAGAGGGGCGCAGCGCAGCACTAAGCCAAAGTTCGAAGAGCGCACGCGTTGGCTGCACAAAGGACAGGCAGCCTCCTTTTCGGCAGCCTCCTTTTCGCTACTATCAGCGTCTGGCGCCTGCAAGCTGCAGCGCCCAATCCATTCCTCCAGGGGGCGGCAGTGAAGCTGGGCTGCTGCCCAGCAGCATGGGGCTGTGAGCCGCCGGGCAGCACCCAGGCCTGACCTGATCCCACTCTCCTGCTTCAACCTCCGGCACCAGGTGGCAGTGGCAGCCCCCCTTGCTGACTTGCCAGGCGGTGGTGTCGCCCTGTGCAAGTCGCCCTCATGCCCGCCTCTAAGGACGAACCTTCACCTCCCCAGGCACCTGGCATTCCTGCCTTCTTCCCCATTGCCCGAAGCAAGCTTTGGCAAGGGACGGAGCCTGGCACAGGGCGCTGCCACCGACAGGAATCCGCCCCAATGGCCCACGCACCTCAAGGAGAAACACCCGAGACCATCTGAAGCAGGTTCATAAGGCAAGGGAGGGGGTGGGAGAGTTTGGGGCCCTGGTGGATTGTGAGGCCCAGGAAGGAAACCGGCTCCACATGGTGATGTTTGTTTATTTATTTGTAATGGCTATAATTAAATGTCTAAGTGGTTCACATACTAAAAAACACATTTAAAATACAGTATTTAAAATTGTTTGTGGTGTGACTGTCCATTAGTGATGAACTCAGTTCCAGTCCTTCCCTACTGGGTAGGGTGACCATATGAAAAGGAGGACAGGGCTCCTGTATCTTTAACAGTTGCATAGAAATGGGAATTTCAGCAGGTGTCATTTGTATATATGGAGAAGGGAAAGGAAAGGAACCTCTCGTGCAAGCACTGAGTCATTACTGATTCTTGGAGGGATGCCAGCTTTCGCTGACGTTTTCATGGCAGGCCTTATAGTGGGGTGGTTTGCCGTTGCCTTCCCCGGCCATTATTACCTTTCCCCCAGCTAACTGGGTACTCATTTTACCGACCTCGGGAGGATGGAAGGCTGAGTCGACCCGAGCCGGCTGCCTGAAACCAGCTTCAGCTGGGATCGAACTCAGGCCGTGGGGAGAGTTTCAGCTGCAGAAACTGCTGCTTTACCGCTCTGCGCCACACAAGGCTCTATATAGGGAGAACCTGGTGAAATTCCCTCTTCATCACAACCATTAAAGGTGCAGGAGCTACACTAGAGTGACCAGATTTAAAAGAGGGCAGGGCACCTGCAGCTTTAACTGTTGTGATGAAGAGGAAATTTCCCCAGGTTCCCCATATATGCAAATGACACCTGCTGAAATTCCCTTTTCAATACAACTGTTAAAGATACAGGAGCCCTGTCCTCCTTTTCATATGGTCACTCTACTACTGGGCTGAGTTTTTTCAGTCAGCTGACAGGGCTGTGTTCCCCATGGAATTAGATCCTTCTCTGGAAGATCAAAGATGGATCTCCTTAGATCTAGGGTGCACAGCCTTTTGGGCATGCTGGTTTTTTTTTTTGGGGGGGGGTCAGAGTTGCACATGTTTGCTTGCATTCTCACACACACACATACACACACACACACACACACACACACACGAGTGTCATGCAAGCACACATGTGCAGCCGCAGAGAATGAGTAATGTGTATCAGTATCGTTGGGGGACTGAGTGGAGAGTATGGGCAGAGGGGAATTTGGGGGTGTGGACAGGGCTTCTATGGGGGTGGGCACAGTAAAGGCCTTGGATGGCCACAAACCCCCTGCCTTCGATTCTCCAGGTACAACTTATGTCATGTCACTCCAATCAAGTTTGCAGAACTGTGACAAGTTCAGAGCATAAATGGTACTACATCTTTTCCATAACCCAGTAACATTTTATTTAGTGCTTAATTTCAAACTGAGATAAGTAAATGGGAAATATTGTGATATTGTGATATTACGTTAAGTAATCTTAAGGAGTATATATACTTAAAGGTGTGTGAAGTAAAAGGTTTTAATGTTGTGTTGCCAATAGCAGAGGTATGCATTATACTGAGTGCCCTTTAGTTCAAAACGATTTGAGTGCAAAAATATTTTCTTTTGTATTTGCGAAAGATAATCAAAAATTGCTTATTACTTATTCTTGCAATTTAAAATAAGTTTAGCAGTTTCAAGTTTTGTGCTTTTTGTTTTTTCTACAAAACATCTGCTTTTAAAAATCAAGGTTGGCAATTTTGGGGTGGGGTGGGGTGTGCAAGTAGCACGCCTTGCCTAGGGCGCAAAATAGTCTGGCACCGGCCCTGATCCCACCTTCTGCCAGCCTTCCCTTGTGAAGCGTTCAATGTATTCTAGAGTGCGCTCATATGGGGTACTGTTGAGGCCCACCAGGCCTGGCCAGGTGAACTCTGTGCTCTCTATGCCATTTCATTACAGACTTACCATATTTTCGTGCCAATTTTCAATTACCTAATTTCCACACCCCAGAATTCTCGGCAGTGTGCTCCAGTTCTTTAGCAGACACTTTTTTTCCAGCAGACAAGTCAATGTGGAAAGTGTTTCCTGAAAGTAAACATCTTGAAAGTCATTGGTCTAGCTTAGCCTAGGGGTGATTTGTTTATCTATTAAGCATTTGCTGCTGCCTCTGCGAACATTGATCCTATCTATGTGCTTTGCTTGCTATACAATCCTCTGTTTAAATGTGGTAGAATAAAGGCAGAACTAGACATTCTATAGTTCTGGCTAAGGGCTGTAGCTCAGTGGTTCAGTCTCAGGTTCAGCTTCTCCAAGTAGGGATGGAAAAACTCCTGCCTGAAATCTTGGAAAGCTTCTGCCAGTCAGTGTTGACTGTATTGGTCTAGATGGACCAAAGGTCTGACTCAGTGGCCTGGTTCAGACAACACGCTAAACCATGCTGCTGGCAGCATGGTTTAGCTTGTTGTCTGAACCAGACCATTATAAAGAAGCTTCCTGCTCTTAATTTTGCATCTCACAAACCCAGTCACTGTTTCTTCTGAGCAAATCAGAGCCAGTTAGGGCCATTTCAAGACATTGGGTATGGCTAGACGCGGGGGGGTGGAGAGAGATGATCTCGCAATTTTATGATTGCGAGATTATCCCCCTCATCTACACACGGTGCGCGACGTCCCAGGAGGAAGAGGCCATCGCGCCCGCCATTTTGGATTTTTTTATATAGTCAAGATGAGCATTCAAGCGCTCCTTTGAAAAAGTAAGTAATTTAAAAAAACAAATATCTACTGCTTCCCCCACCCCACCCCCGAAGAGCTCCATGCCCCATGTGCGGGTCCCGGCTCCTTGCGGTTACTCGCAAGGAGCTGGGAGAAAACCGTGACGGTGGGCCACATGTCCCACGGTCTTGGGATCAACCCAAGACCATGGGAAAAATTGGAATTAAAGGGTAGGGAGATATCCCAGGGAAAGGGAGAGACCATCCCTCCCTGCTCCCGGGATGCCCTGTGCGTCATGTGGACGCACAGGGATGATCTCGGGATGACCCCCGGGACATTGCTTCATCTACACATGCCCATTTTGTTGCCTGAGGGAATGGACAAGATGGTACCCCTTTCCTATTCTATGTGCAGAAGCCAGCTGCTTAATCATCGGTTGAATCTTACTTAGATATTGGGTACGAGATAATATCTTCCACTATACTTGAGGCAGCAGGCTAATTTAAGGAGGCCAGGACATGTAGCACACACAGCTCTGTCCTCCCACAGAGGGGAACAGTCAAAGAGTTTAGGAAGAAACCAGGAGACTGCCATTGCTGCCCCGCCCCAGCATCTGCCACCTGAAACAATTGCCTCACTCTGCCTAATGGTAGGGCCCTAGAGCCAAGAGAAGCTTTGTTCAGGAGGAGAGCATGAAATTGTTCTCTTGCTTTCTATTAGCTACTAATGTAATTGGGCCAATGGGACTTGCTAATAATTTAATTCTAGTCAAGGCTTTTATTGTGCAATCACCCTGCCTCATTCGCGGAATTTTACAGGAGGTCCAGATGTCATCTTCAATTTGTAACTGTCTCATGTTTTCAATTCAATTCTTTTTGTTACAGTCAACAGACCAATAAAACACATGAAAAACACATAATAAATATTTAAAATACATGGAATTAAAACAGAGCATGATTGCAAGAAGCCTCCTTAAAGTTCTGTATTAGAAGCAAAAGGAAGTCCTGCCACCATAACTGATCTGGTAAGGATTGCTTGATTAAGAAATTTAGCAACTTGTTCGGTGGTATACTTATCTTGAGCCTGTAAAAGGACCGACATAAAGGTCATGGATGATCGTCCAGGTAATCGTTGCGTGAAAGGATGGATAAGGGCTTTTCTTGCCTCCTGATAGAAGCTGCAGTTGAATAATACGTGGGAGATAGATTCCACCTCCTCGTTGTTAAAGGCGCAGTATCTATCTGATAGTCGAACTTTCTCAAATCTGCCCTCTATTAACCTAGAAGGCATAGCATTAAGCCTTGCTAGGGAAAATGCCTTCCTATATTTGGGTATAGATAACCAGCTTAACTACAGAGGTACACTGTTTTGGTCATGATCCCGTAGCCCCAAGGCATAGGGGGAACATGGGCCCCGTGCAGTTTGCTGTAGCTCCTGAGTTTCAATGTCCAGGAATCTCTGCTTAATGATCCTTTTGGCACTGCGCAGGACCAGGGATAACAGATGGTCATGGGAGAGCCCTGTCTCATGTTTTCTCACCACCTCTCCAGGGTGTTCCCCCTCTCAAAAAAACCAAAAAAACCTGATAAGGAAAAAATGTAGAAAAGATTCACAATGCCTTTTGACTGGTAGCACTAGCAGCCCATCATTTGGAAGCATCAAACATTTAATTGACCAAAATGTCTAAAGCTGATTAATCTAATCAATTAATCAACTGATTCTAATCAATTAATCAACTCCAATGATTTTACATGTATGAATCATTCAGGAAGTGGGGGAGAGAGACATGTGAGTGAGTGACTAGTAGTGTGTTTTTGTGTGTTTTGCCTACCAATCTCCTGGGTTTTATTTATTTATTTATATATTTATTTATTTAAATCTTCTTGTAATCTGCTGCTTTACCTTTAGTTTTCAAATATTTCCAAATATTTTCTATCACTTATTTTTTCATAGTTCCTTTTAATCTTTGTAAGCTGCTTTGCTTATATGCACGAAAAGTACAGCAAGAAGATCAACAAGAACCTATACCAAGGCCCATAAATCTCCCTCTTGGACTTTCTCTTTTGAAATTGCATCCACCATCTTTGTTTCTTCTGCAGACATCCTGGATTATTTTCCCTTTAATTCTAAATATTGCACCTTTATCTTGTCCTCTTTTTCTTCCAGGAGTAAAAGAACCCATCTGCTCCACAATGTTCTGCATAGTGATACCATCCCTTTCACGTCGTCTTTTGCCATGAAGGAGACAGAACCCCACACAAATGGATTTATTTATTATTATTTATTTATTTAGAATATTTATATACCGCTCCCCATTGAAAAATTTCGGAGCGGTGTAAGGTAAAATGGGGTGGGGGAATTAAGTCGAGAAGAATGGAATTGCCAAACACATCAAACATTTATGAGTTTCAGCATGTATCACTTTGATAGCAATGCAAATTCTGCAGTTCTTTTCTGCTTATACAACCCTGACATTTACCAAACTGAATCCTGTTATTTGACCTCCCTCTGTAAACATTGACTTTGCTCTCCCATTTTTAATAGATTTCTGTCTGTTTTACCATGGCTGAATGTTTCCACTGGGAATGTTATTTCATATTATAGTGTAAATCCACCTGCCCCAGCTGTGTGGCTGAATATAAAAGCATACCAGACAAAGTCCCCAAGCCTCTAAACAGACTTCCGCTGCCTTAGTGCTGTGAAGGCAAATTCATCTGGAGACAGCAGGTGAGAAACATCCACGCAGCTAGTTACCCTTATCACCAGATATCAAGAAACAGACGCGACATTCTTCATTCTTTCCATTCAACCTTGCACCCTCTAAAGGTGCATAACCTGAGATCAGTCAAAAGATATGTGTGGGTTTTGGCCTGTGTTCTTAGGAATCCTGGGGTTTCTGAGGCCTGACATTCCTCAGTGAGATGATTCTTAGCAATGACAGACAATTTTCCATGAAAGACAGCTTGCCCACGACCACCAGTCATCCCGTGCCATACCATTACAGCTTCAGTGAGGCCCAGTTCTCACTGAGGTTGTAAATCTTTCTGTAGGCTGTACCACCTCACACAATTGACTTCTTCCACATATACAAAATTCACTACACAAAGAAAATAGCATGCCAGCAAAAAAGCAAACTTAGAACGTTTATTCCTGTTGGGTTCGTTTCCCATGTGAAGATAATGGTTGGGGTGTGTATATATGAGCATTTGGTCATGTGAGATTCTACCTGATACAGCCCAAACACTGGTTTAACATCTCAGTGCTAATAGCCAAAGTCATAATTAGCACAGGCTGCCTTCTAGGCCTAGGAGGCCTAGCTATGACCCCATATGAACTGAGAGTGCTCCTTCAAATGTTCCAGAAAAACATCTGCAGCATTCAGGGACTCCTTGGCAGACAAACAGACATGGGAAAGGTTCCTCAATCCAATGTTTTCAAAACATAGCATGAAGGGCCTAATCTAAGTCAAGCAGAAGTGTAGTCAGTTTCAGAGCTTAGCGGAGTGGAGCGGCCTCTGGAAACCTGTCCTCCTTATACCCGGATGAGATTCTTGCTGCCACTTAATTTACATTCCAGAGTGGGTCCCATCCAGGCTGAAAGGGGCCCAGGCTGTAAGAAGGCCTAGGATTCTCCCACAAATGTGCAGCAGATCTGAGGCATCTGAGGGTTTCATAGAAATCAGAGAATAAGATACATAAGTGGTAAAGCAGAACAAAGTCAAGACTTAGGCCACAGCTAGACCTAAGGTTTATCCTGGGATCATCCAGGGTTCGCCCCTGCCTGAGCGCTGGATCCCCTGTGTGTCACCTAGATGAACAGGTTTGACCCCTGGACGATCCAGGGATAAACCTTAGGTCTAGCTGTGGCCAAACTCACACTATGAAATCCAAAGCACACACTAGCATCTCATAACCTACTCCTCTCAAGGTCGACCCCCGCCCCCAAGGTGCAACTCATATACACCACACCTAGAAATCAAGCATGTGATGCAGTCACAGGACACAAGATACAGTAACATGCCAGGATTGGGGAACCAGACAGATGCTCTTCAGGATGAAGGAGACAATTCGCAAAATCCTAGTGTCGCTGGATTGTGCCTATGCCTTTAAAACAGGGGTGGGCAACTTGTAGCCCTCCAGATGTAGCCTACTGTCATTGGTAGGGCTGATGGGAGTTATAAGCTAGAACATCTGGAGGACCACAGATTGCCTGCCACTGCTTTAAAACTTTGGAGCAATACAAGCAGGTACGGCTGCCGCACCTCGTGCCCCATGCCAGCCAATTCATCCACCACCCCGTTTGCTCTTACTCTGCCCTGACTGCTGTAGCAAACAAATACCGAGGCCCCACAGCTGGCAAGTGAGGAACGTGGATGAAGAGACAAGAAGTAGAGGGCTGAACCCCTGCAATGTTTGGGAGTGTTTACACCAGGAATGTCAAATCTCGGGCCCCAGAGGCAAATCGAGGCTGCCTGGGGTCCCAGTCCAGCCCTCCAAAGTACCACAGGTGGCCATGTCCCATTCCCATGACCCACCGCCATCAATCATTTGCTGGTTTCCTGGGAGGTTTTGCACCATTCCCCGCCCCACAATTCAAAAGGGTTGAAATGCTTTCCTAAAGCTTAGTTACGGGCAGTAAGAGCCTTAAGCTAAAATAACTTGGGATTTTTTAAAAATGTTTTTGACCCCACCCCTTTTCCCTTCAGCCCCACCACCTTGCGCCGTCAGTCCCCACCTACCACTGGAATGTGGCCCTCAAGAGCTTTTCCAAAACTGAACCTGCTCCCTTGGCGCTGGAAGACGTTTGACACCCTGTGTTTAGATGAATAAGCATAGTCGAAACTCTGCAACTGTCTGTAAGGAACTCCCGTTAATGTCTGTGGGGGTTATTGCGGTTCCCTCTTAACGGCTCACAGTAATTATGTAGCAACATTGACCATCTCAGGCCGTTGCCCGGGCTCCCTGCTGTGCATGCAGATGATGCACAGGGGATCCCGAGGTCAGGCCAGGCTAAACCCTCCCTTGACCTGGGATAACTGGATCCGCTTGTGGCCCGGTTTTTCCACAGCCCCGGGCTGAGCCCGGGGCTGCGGAAGGTCTAGCTAGTTCTGTGGCTTTTCCCGGTTGCTTGCTTACTCATGAGTAGCCAGGAGAAGCCGGAGCACTGTGCCCATCAGGCTGGGGAAGAGATCACGGACGGGGGGGGCGGAGGGGGCATCGGACATGGCGAGTGGGCGAGTGGGGGGTGGACATGGCGAGCGAGCGGATGGACGAGCAAGGGGGCGGGCAAGCAAGGGAGCGGGCGAGCAGATGGGCGAGTGAGCAGACGGGTGAGCGAGGGGGCGGGGGGCAAGCGGGGGGCATCATACATTGGGGGGAAATCGGGGGCAGTGGGAGCGGGGAACCCTTTTTTTTAAAAAAAAAAAGACTTACCTTATCGTTGGTGCGCTCCTGTGCACATGGCCCCTTTAAGTTTTTTTTTAAATGGAGGATGCAACGGGGCTTTCCCTTACCCCGTCGCGTGTTACGTCTAGCTAGGGGCGACGGCCCACGCTAGCTGCAGCACGGCCTCGCCCCGACTCCCCACCGGATTATCAGGTAGGTCTAGCAAGGCCCTCAGTCAGTCAGTCTTCTCTTCACCCCTCCTCTCCTCTTTTGCCTTTTCTTGAAGCAGAGGACGTGTGCTTTAGGCATGTCCACCTACCACAAAGGCCCACCAGACTTTTTAAAAGAAAAGCCTCCGAGTGTGTATGAGAAGTGAGTGGGCCATAAAGATGGGGCTGTAGAATAATAATAATTTGGAGTCTGAAGCCAGGGGCTGGGGTCAATTCACCCACACGAAATGGCGCCAGAGTAATTTTTGCACGTCATGTAGGCAGCTGACGTGCATGGCAGCATGTGCAATTAAGCCACTGCTTTCCCCCCCACTGCCCCACAATAATGTTAACCCAACTTGCTCCCCCTTTGCAATTTTCACTTCAGGAGCAGAAAATAATATTCTGGCATTTTTTATTTATTTATTTAAACGTTTGTATCCTGCCCGACTGTCACCGGGATCTCAGGGTGGCGTCCAGATAAAAATCAGAACAATATAAACATAAATAATTTACACAGCTAAAAATGTATTAAATCCTTAACAAATTAAAACCGGTAGAAATTTTTGCAAAGCAATAAAACAATTGAAATCAATCAAAACTATGTGTAAACATGGAGAATGTAGCCCTTGAAGGCCTTGAAAAAGAGCCATGTTTTAACCTGGCACGGAAATGAAGCCAGTGTCGGCACCAGTCGAGCCTCCAAGGGGAGGGTATTCCACAAGCGGGGTGCCACCACAGAGAAAGGCCTCTCCCACATCCCACCATAATGTATGTCTCGTGTTGGTGGGACGTGGAGGAGTGCTCCTCCAACCGATCACAAATCTCAGGCAGGCATATAGAGAGAGAGGCACTCCCTCAAGTACCGAGGTCCCCATGGGAGTTATTTCTATGTGAACCAAAATGATTGTTAGTAGCAGAGGCTGATCTGACTTTGGCATCCAGTCTGCCTGATACCCTACGCATCTTGTGCTGGAGCATTTTCTAGCAGTATCTGCACTTAGTGCCTAACTGGTGGAGGTGGAGAACCTGCTTTCTGAAATGTTATGCCTTGCATTCGTCGCAAAAGAAATGTTTCCCTTGTGAAGATGGGAGTGATAGCCCTACCATTATAGTATCGTATATCTCTAGTTGGAAAAGGAAAATGCCATTGCATATCCTAAGAGAAAACAGAAAATGGGCAGTATTTCAAAAGAACCTCTTTGCTTTCATATGATTTTTGGCTTGTCTAATAATTTGTACAAAGATGGAAGCTTTGCAATAGTCTGGCTAGCCTCACACGCCCTGCAAATTGCTCCAATTTGCAATCACCAAAGTAGCCAAATTAAGTAAGCAATTCAGGGCAGTTGGGCCTAATTATTTTGTGTTTGTAAACATCTATTTGCACTAAATGGCTTGGCCGTGTCCCTTATCAAATAGAAATGTGCACTCATGAATGCTCACATTCTGTGCAACGTTATTCTCGCTAACTGGGGGCGTGTTACGTGTGTACATTTTGGGAGAGGGGTGCTTTATTATTTATGATCCGGCTTTAGGACTGCACTGAATGTTTGCCCGTTGGCCTTTTCCAGCTGCAAATATGTGACTGATATGGAGAAACTGGGAAGAGGATACTTTTGCTCCTTCTCCTTAACCTCAGGACTGACAAAAAGGGATAAATAATACATGGAATTGACTACCTGTGTGTTTGTGTATGTGTAGATATGTCCATTAACTGAGTTGACATTAAATTCATAGAGGATAAGTCTTGGTTCAAATGTAATGAAAAACCATTGTTTAATAATACAAGAACAAGCCCCCTCACAAACTCTCTGGGAGCCTGTGCACTTGTGGGAGATCAAAAGCTTCTTGTCTAAATCCCCCATCCCCAGAGAAGGGAAAGGGCATCTCCTGTAACACAGGCCTAATCTACACCAAGCAAGATATTACACTATGACAGCGGTATATAAGAGGCAGGGGCCACACTACTGCTTTATAGTGGCATTGAAGTGCACTGATAACTGTTGGAGGACATTCACACATACTATATACCACTTTCATACCACTATATCCTGCTTGGTGTGGCTCCTGCCTTTTATATACTGCTTTCATACTGCAATATCCTACTTGGTGTAGATTAGGCCTGCTTTCCTCCCTCCTGAAACCTTTCCGATTTCAAACAGCTTTCAAAGTGTTATGTCCTGCTTGGTGTAGATCTGGAGGGGATCTACACTAGTATATGAAACATCGTTTTTACAGTCATTGAACGTTTTGTTTTTGAACGATTTAAAATGTAGCAGTTTTTAAAATGTTTACTTATGTTTTCTCTTTCCATGGGAATGCATTCCTTTTGGCCAGACTAAGAAAAGAAACCTGTTTGTTCTATTTCCCCATCTCCCAATTTCCCCTCCCACTTCCTCTTCTCTCCGAGACAATCCTCCACCTACAAACAATCCACCAAGAAGCCTGCCAAAAGTGAAACTGGAAGTGGCTGCAAAAAAGAGGCTTGAAAGAAAAAAAATGGCCCCAACTTTGGGCGTGGAAATTACATAAACACGCGCCCCCCCCCCGGAATGTGATTGGCTAATTAAGAAATACAGGAAAGCCATTTAATACAATGAAATCGGCCACTTAATACCAAATAGAACAATTTATTTCAGAGAAGTTCAAAATAAAAACCAGAGAACAGACAACAATAAAACATCACAAACTATACGTCATTTGGCGTAATACTACGAAACGCACACTTAAAAACAGTAAGACACATTCTAACTTGACTAGTGTAGATCCCCTCCTGGCCTCATTCTGTGTGTATTGATGGAGGTGAAGCACAAGGAGAAAGCTAGTCATATTTTTATTTATTTATTTATTCGATTTCTATACCACCCAATAGCCAAAGATCTCTGGACAGTTCACAACAATTAAAAACATAAAATGCAACATAATAAAAATATTAGCCTTTAAACATTATCCTTGGCATACTGTTAGTAAACTCACATGGCCAAGCTGGGCCTATATTGTGCTGACTGTAGTTTTTGGCAAACCCTTCAAATCCAATCCTTTTTGCCCAGTCTGAGGAGTCTGCCTCATTCACATTCATTTTCAGTTCCAAACTCAACCAGGCATCCTGTCTAGTTTGAACTGAATCCATAAGAGGATGCATCCTGGATAGGGATGTCCAGATTTTGTGAAATCCATCCCATGTGTGTTTCGTGGATTGTGCAGTGTCATTTGTTCTGGCATCAATTCAGATTTGATTCCCACCCCACCCCCATTATGCAGAAAAATAATAAATAAGAAAGTTTGCAACAATGTACATAATTTATATTAGTACATAATATTTAGCATATTGTCCCCCGTTCCATTCATCTTTTCCCCATGTATATTTTCCAGCATGACATATGTCTCAGCAGAAATTTGCATTTTTTCTTGAGAGTGAATTTGCGTAAATTTGGGGAAAGTAAATAAATAAATAAATCCAGACACCTGCAGACTCCACGTGACCTGGGGAGGCTGGTGCGCAGTGAATTCTCCAGGTTGGACTCTTAGAAATCCAAACTCATTTTAATCCATCTCAAATTTCTCCAGCATTCCTAATCCTGGATAGACTATGCTGGCATTGGGAGTATCCAGGGCCTCAGAGAAGCAGGACTTCTTCCACCCATCCCCATGATATGGACTTACAGAGAAAAGCCCATTTGCAGCATGAAGACCTCAGAAAGACTGGAAAATGGGAGAAAGTAAGCCATTTACTCTGGACCATTTTCAAACACTCACGCTTATTCATTGCCAGTCTGTATCCCCATAAAATACACTAATATTCAATATATTCTTCTAATATACACTCGATGTTGATTTTTTTTTTTAAAAAAAGCAAGAACTGAAGAGCTAAATTAGGTAATTCCGGTGTCATAACTACTGAAAACTTATCATTTAAATGCATGGTTGAAAATGAGCCTATATGAACAATTGGATGTTTAGCACAGAGAAAAAAAAGAGATTGCTAAATTTCCCCAAGATTTAGAGCAAAGTGGTTTTGACCAAATTCAGCCTCGTAATGCCTATATTATTCCACATCTGGATGCTATGCCATGCTTACTTCCACAGTGAGACGGTAATTATGAGCATTAACTGGCAGCTGAAAAAATTTCTGCAGGAAACATTATTTGCTGCACTTAGGCAAATTCACAAGGTAGAAATCTATCCAAGTTCCCTGGGTTGCAGCCATTTATCTCTACATGTCCCAATGGTGTGAATGCCTTTTCTTTAAAAAAAAAAAAAACGGCAAATCAGCTATGTGCCCTTTATAGCACGTTTAAGCTTTTTCGTCATCTTCCACCCAAGTTTTAAAATAGAACAGTGAGTGGCAGAATCAGAGGACGAGAAGGCTCAAACTTTTTTGTCTTTCCTTCTTTCTTAAAAAGAAAAAAGGAACTCTTGCTGCATTCAATAATTCTCATTGAATTATTCTGCGTGTTCAATTAAAATTGGGCTATCAGTTTCAAATGGTCTTGGACCCAATACTGATAAACGTAGGGTGACCATATGAAAAGGAGGACAGGGCTCCTGTACCTTTAACAGTTGCATAGAAAAGGGAATTTCAGCAGGGGTCATTTGTACATATGGAGAACCTGGTGAAATTCCCTCTTCATCACAACAGTTAAAGCTGCAGGAGCTATACTAGAGTGACCAGATTTAAAAAGACGGCAGGGCAGCTGCAGCTTTAACTGGTGTGATGAAGAGGGAATTTCACCAGGTTCTCCATATACAAATAACACCTGCTGAAATTAGGGTTGCCATACGTCCTGGAAAACCAGGAATGCCCTGATTTCCAGGAGATTCTGAAATGTCCCGACCAGCTGGGCAAGAAACCCGGATTCCTGGTCCAGCTGGCCGGAGAAATTCTGACCTCCAAAATGGTGCCTTGAGCCTGCTCAGTGGAGCAGCAGCAGCAGTGAAAAAGACGCATCAATCTGGCACCTTTTCCAGAGCATCACCGCTCCTCCACAGGCTCATCTGAGGCACTCACCGTCACTCACCTTATTGCGCCTGCGGATGCGTAGAAGAGGAACAACAGTGAGGAAAGGCGCACATGCTCTCCTCAGGCTACCCGAATCTCATGCAATGGAAAGGAGTTTGGTGAGCTTGGCTGGCTGTGGTCAGACCTTTAGGGTAAGCGCGGGGCGGGGCAGCTGGGTTATTTGTGGGAGAAGAAAGAGTTTTGCGGGGGAGAGGGGGAGCAAGCAAGTGGGGGACGAGGGGGTGAAGGAGAGGAAAGGAGAGAGGGGAGAAAGGAAAGGAAAGTCACTCCCCCAAAAATCGCCTTCAAAAATCCACCTCCTTGGATTTGGGTTGCAAGCCTCAAATCTGTTACGTGGAAGTCAGTTGCAGTGAATTTAAGACGTCTGGCTTTACAGTTGTTGATGTTTTAATTGAAAAATTGGGCTTTGCAAAAATTGGGCTTTCCCTAGACTTTATATATTGCTCAGTTTTTTTTTAAAAAAAAAAATTCTAGCCCCCCCTCCCCCAAATGTCCCAGTTTTGTGGATTCAGAATATGGCAACCCCTGCTGAAATTCCCTTTTCAATAGAACTGTTAAAGATACAGGAGCCCTGTCCTCCTTTTCATATGGCCACCCAAGATAAATGACATTTACAAATTGGCAGAAGGGAGTCCTGTTAGGAACATAGGAACAAAGGAAGTTGCCTTATACCAAGTCAGATCCTTAGTCCATCTAGCCCAGTATTGTCGACACTGACTGGCAGCAGCTCTCCAGGGTTTGGGGCAGGATTCTTTACTAGCTGGAGATGCCAAGGATTGAACTTGGGACCTTCTATATGCAATGTGAGTGCTCTACCACTGAGCTACAGCCCCTATTAAACTCCATCACCAACAGGGCCTACAATACATGAAACATCATCTGACATCAGTATCTCCTGCCTTGCCTCCCGAATTCGTCCACTGCCCCAAGCATTTCAGTTTGACAAACCAAAATGAGACGTTGTTGTCACCACCAGCTGTTTCATATTGGGGTGAAGCAGTAAAGCAAATAAAAGTCAGCTCTTGATTAGTAGAACAGTCGAAGTCTTGCCTTAAAGTTCATATAGGAGAATTTTGTTCACCACCTTTATTTGCAGCATATTAGAGTCACAAGATGTGGAGGAACACCTTGGGGTTATCTGAATCCTGCTTCTTTATCTCTGTGGCTGTTTCCACGTCTGGCACTGCTATGGCATGGGCAGTTTTTGCAATGCAGATCTGAATCATTGGTCTGCATTGTGTGCATATAAAACTGGCAATAGAACATTAAGTTCCATGTCCAGAACATTGGTCCATCTAGCTAGGTACTGTCTATTCACATCACACTGGTCCTTTTACAACTTCATTGGCTGCCAGTCCAGGTCTGGGCCCAATTCAAAGTGCTGGTATTAACATTCAAAGCCCTAAACGGTTTGGGGCCAGGTTATTTGAAGGAACGCCTCCTCCCATATGTACCTGCCCAGACCTTAAGATCATCCACAGGGGCCCTTCTCCATGAGCCCCTGCCAAAGGAAGTGAGGCAGGAGGCTACTAGGAGGAGGGCCTTCTCCGCTGTGGCACCCCGGCTGTGGAACAAGCTCCCCAGAGAGGTCCGCCTGGTGCCTACACAGTATTATTTTTGTCGCCAGCTGAAGACCTTTTTATTTTCTCAGTATTTTAACACCTAAATTTAAACTTTGCTGTTTTAATTCTGTATTTTAATCCTATATCAATTTATGCTGTGTGGTTTTCTCCTGGTTGTGCTTTTTATATTATAGTTTGTATTTGGGTTTTTAGTTTGTTAGATGTTTTATTATGTTCTTAATGGTTTTAATCTTTGTGAACCACCCAGAGAGCTTCGGCTATTGGGCGGTATAAAAATATAATAAATAAATAAATAAATAAATAAATAAATAAATAAATAAATAAAATATTTTAACTAACAATCAGTCTCCAAGATCCCAGGAGTGATTACCCTAGACTGACTAACTGGAGTTGGTCTTATATTTAATATCAGACTATTTGTCCATCTGGTCCATTACTATCTACTCTAATCTACTCTAACTAGCACCCACTTTCCAAGATCCCCTGCAGAGGTTTTCTTCCATCACCTGATATTTTTAATTGGAAATGCCAGGGATTGAACCTGAGGTCTTCTGTATACTAGGGTGACCATATTTGGGAAACCAAAAAAGAGGACACCTAGTGTGTGTGTGGGGAAGCAGCTTTCTGAGTCCTGCAGAAAGTCCGTTATTCCCCCGCCACCTTAAAGAACCCGATTGGAGTGTAGGAGGGGAAAGGATTTCATTCTGCACCACCACCATCCACTCCAATTGGGGCCTTTTCTATAATGACCCACTTTCCCCTTTAAGACCTCAATTGGAGCTCGGGGTGGGGGAATGACGTGCCTCAAGAAAGCATGTCATTCCTTCCTGCCATGCTAATGGCAGCCTTAAAGGGGAAGGTGTGTCATTCCAGGACATTATTGAAAATTATAGAAAATTCCCCCTGACACCATGGAAAGAACAAAAACCAGGACAAATCCGGGGAAATCCTGACAGTTGGTCACCCTACTGTATACAAACAATATACTGAACAATGAGTTACAGACCCTCCCATATTTAAACTAGAGATGCTGAAAACAAATCATTGTTGGGCATTAATGCGCAACTGGCATGAATGTGCATCATCTTTTGCATCCAATCACAGGTTGGTTGGTTGGGTTTTTTCTTTCTTTGCATATCTAACAATTACAACCTGTTGCTTGTTCAGGACACACATCCCAGCGCTCTATCAGAGAATATACCATTTTTGCACTGGATGCCAAAAATAATCAATATTCACAATAGTCCTTTCCCTGCCATTATAAAACACGGGACTGAAAAGATAAATTACACAATTGTAGGCCTGTAGTTGTCACAATATCCAACACGGCTGCTTCTGTAAGTGTCTGGCAATATAAATGTGAAATTATTGAGACAACCTTCCCCATAAAATGTCAACCTTTTTTATACTAGTTTCATTATGTCTCAAGCAGTTGAATGCTTGACTCACCAGTATTGATGGAGATGCATCAGTTTTAAAGGGAAGTATGCCGGTCTTATTAGAGATCATCTATCAGAGTAAGGAAGTGTTCAGCTACAGCTGCTAAACGCGCAGCTGTAGCTATTAGAAAGCAAAGAGAAAAATAGAGCAAGAGCTCTCGATACATAGATGATAGAACATGAGCAATCTGTCTCCAAAGGTCATTAAACAGCCCAAAGCATATGTAACCCATCAGGTATAAATGTTAAATAATTACTCATGAGAACCTATGCTCGTTGGACTGATTCATTCTGGGGACATAAAGCCATTTTCAGTTTGGTTTTCCCACAGTCATTTTTTCATAGTGTTATACTTCGCACAGATGCTGTATCCTTGGGCAATCATTTCTGACCTTTAAAAAATGCCGGTAGAAGTATCCACATGGTTGAGTGTTAGACCATCTGTTAGTAGAGTCCATCCAAGATTTAGAGAAAGTTCTTAGAACATTACTCTGTGGCATTAGCTTATGAGTGACAATGGGCTGGATTCAGATCTACCCGTGGAAGGTTCCTCCACCACAGCTCGCCCCATTCAGGAGGGTCTCCTAACTTTCTATGTAGCATTTTCAGGGGGCTGGAGGGACTCTAAATAAAGGAAGGGTAAGGAATTCCACTTCCATCAGCGCAGTTGATCCAGCATAAACCTGGATCCAACCAAATTATATTTAAGTACAAAGGTTAAATCCAGATGAGGCCATTGTGGTGCCATTGCCATGCCGGATTCACAGAATTTTAGAAGGGATCCAGAAAATGTTGTCTTTCTCTCATAACCCTCCTGGGTTTTTCCACTGCTTCTTCTGTCTCTTTTCTTACCACAGAAAATTCTTTAAAGAGAAAATGGTGGAATAGCTGCATGTTGCCTTCCGATAGTGCTAGCAGCTCTCTCTTTGGAAACATCCATAATATCACAGGGTGGGAAAGAGCCAGAAGGTCATAGATCAAACCTACAGCCCAAAGCACAGCGCTCCAAAAACTAGCCCCGGGAAGGCCTGCCTTAGAGGTTCTTCATGATGAGATTCTGTTCATCTTGGAGTGACAAGCAGGACCTCTTCTGAAGATCAAAAATGTCATCTGGGTGTATATAAGGGAAGGCGGTCTGCTAGGTATTCTGGTCCCAAGTTGTTTAGGGCTTTATAGGATAAAACATAAGCTTGTATGTGTAGATCCTGCCCGTCTCCTTCACTTCAGGCTCCAACAACGGACATTAAACCAACTTTTCTCAGCTGGGAGGGGGTGGGTTGAGTGGCCACATGTCCCTAGGCTGTTTTTGGATTTGAATTCTAATCCCGTGTTGAGGTTCTTCTGAGGGATTTTAAATGAAATCAAAAAGGTTTTCTGTAAGATTAGTGACATTTGGGGCAGTGGGAGGGAGGGAGAGATTTCACACATCCTTAATGTTAAAATTCGCACTAGTAAAACTTTGGGCAAACTGAAAGGGAAGGTCACCATTCTGATGCTGCCACATTGGTAGGTCCAAGAACTAGGTATGGCCTTCCTCTGATGCAGCTGCTTCTGAACCATCGCCTCCCCGCAACCCCTCTTGAGTGTGAGGGGGGGGGGAACTCCTGCCACATAAAGATTACACTGTGCTCTACCATTTATATTACTGAACACTAGTGCCCTCGGGGACTTTGTATTGATTTGATAAAGCATCTTGTTTCTGCTGTCTACTTTTACGGCTTGTCTGGCCTGTCAAATTTCTCTCATGCATTGAAGGCATTTTACTGGCATCCCCTAAACTTTTGAATGGTGAAAAGATACTGTACAGCTTGACACTGCAAAATAGTGTTTCAATATATACAATACTGATTGCCTTGTTTTTAAGTATCACAACTATGTTATGGTCGATTTGTGGCATTTTCTGGCCCAGGAAGTTCCAGGAAAGAACATAGCCATCCTTTGCCCAGTTTCCTGTGTAGGAACGTTCCTTTACAACCTCCTCATAGAATCATAGAATAGCAGAGTTGGAAGGGGCCTACAAGGCCATCGAGTCCAACCCCCTGCTCAATGCAGGAATCCACCCTAAAGCATCCCTGACAGATGGTTGTCCTGCTGCCTCTTGAATAGGGTGACCATATTTGGGAAACCAAAAAAGAGAACACCTAGTGTGTGTGTGGGGAAGCAGCTTTCTGAGTCCTGCAGAAAGTACGTTATTCCCCCGCCACCTTAAGGAACCCGATTGGAGTGGAGGAGGGGAAAGGATTTCATTCTGCACCACCACCATCCACTCCAATTGGGGCCTTTTTTATAATGTCCACGAATGACCCACTTTCCCCTTTAAGACCACAATTGGAGCTCGGGGTGGGGGAATGATGTGCCTCAAGAAAGCATGTCACTCCCTCCTGCCATGCTAATGGCAGCCTTAAAGAGGAAGGTGTGTCATTCCAGGACATTATTGAAAATTATAGAAAATCCCCCCTGACACCATGGAAAGAACAAAAACCAGGGCAAATCCGGGGAAATCCTGACAGTTGGTCACCCTACTCTTGAAGGCCTCTAGTGTGGGAGAGCCCACAACCTCCCTAGGTAACTGATTCCATTGTCGTACTGCTCTAACAGTCAGGAAGTTTGCCTGTGTCCTTCTTGAATTACCAGTCCTGTTTCAACTAAATTAATCTAGCATGTTTAAAACTCATTTTGCCTATCGGAGCATGGGTGTGTATTTACCAAAACTAGTAACAGTACAGTGTACATTTAGTCACATGGAACACCTCTTCTCTTCCTGACTACAAATTGGAGAAGAGCACATGAAGAGAATTCACCTATCTTTTGTTGCTGTCCCAAACACCCCTAACTTACAACTGTGAGAGCCTTCTCCTTACTGCCCTTCCCCGGGGTGGGGTGGGGGAGATGGACATTGCTCCCTCCCAGATAAAGGTCACAATTTCCCCAAACACAGTTAATTTCCTATCAGCTCATTGGCGCTTGCCCCTATACCTGCACCAGTGTATGATGATGGGGAGTTAGCTGATATATTGCTATCCCAACCAATGGTGGCAGTCAGCCTATGCTCTAGACAATAAAATTCTCATTCTGTTTTGGCGTTCATTGTGGCCCCTTTACAGACGCTTTCCAGAGTAATCTGAACCAAAAACACAGGGCCCTATTCTGAGGAGTTTATAATCTATTTCAATAGTGGGGGCAGGGGAGCAGCTAAAGGCAAGGAAGGGAGAAACGATGGACGGTAACATGGGACAAATGTGTGTGGGGGAAATACATTGAATGTAGACTTCATTTGAGCTGAAAACATGGACCAAAATAGTTTCTTCCCCCCCCCCCCTCAAAAGGTTGACTTTGGAAGGGATTTGAGGGATGTCAGGCTCATGCTGTTTTTTCTCTAAGGGCCTTGCTAAACCAGGGTTTAGCCCGGTACGAGCCCCGGCCCGGCCCCTGTGCATCCAGATGATGCACAGGGGATCCCGGGCTCAGGCAGGGGTAACCGTCCCTTGGCCCAGGATAACTGGCACCGCTTCTGGCCCGGTATTTCCTACGGTCTCAGGCTGTGTACTGCGGGCGTGTAGCCCATTCCACTGCATTTCCCGGCTACTGCATTTACTCGCAAGTAGCCGGGAAAAGCAGCGGAGGCACGCAGCACTCTGCAGGAGCACTGTGGCCATCAGGGCAGGGTGGGAAGATGGGGGGAAATGGATCCAGGGGGGGATGGGGATCAGACATGGCGGGCGGGTGGGTGGGTGGGCATCGGACATCGCGGGCAGGCAGGCAGGGGGGATCGGAGATCGCGGGTGAGGGAAGAAGAATGGGGCCGGGGGAGATCACGGGGGGGGAGGAGAACGGGGCCTGGGGGGAGATTGCAGATGGGGGGCCAAGGATAATTAAAAAAAAAAAACCACTCACCCCTACTTACTGTTCCTGACTCCTGTGCGGCTGCCACCGCTTTAAAAGTAAAAAAAAAATGGCGGCTGCAACGGCTCTCCTCCAGAGCTCATCACAGCTCGAGTGTGAATAAGGGCGAGATCTCGTGTTATTCATAACGCGAGGTCTCCCCTCCTCTCCCCCGAATTTTCCACCAGGTCTAGCAAAGGCCAGTGTGCTTCTATTTCAGTGACACAATATAGACAATAGAGAGGCATTGCTAGGAATTTCAAAGGTTCAGGTCCCAATCCTTCCAATTTCCTTCTATTATCACCGATGCTCACGTAAGGCTCTGGGGAATAAACCCAGGGCTGTGGGAATTAGATTTGGGCCCCGGACCCCACATAGGCCCAGGCTTAGCAATGTCCCTGGATGAGGGAGATGTGCTCCCTCTTCCATTTCAAATAGCACAACTCCACTTAATCCAAGATGATATTTGGTCAAGCCTCTCTCCTCCCCCCCTTTGCATTTTTGGGCTGCCATTTACAGTCATGTTTATTTGATCAGTGGAAAGGTCACCATGGTTTGCACTTTGGAGGCAAACGGGTTGCCATTTGCATGAGCAGCCAAGAATGTCAGGCTCATCAACATTTCCCTCTTTAATGATGCAATTTGCTTCCTCTCTGTACACCAGCCAGGTAGCCAGCTGTGCCACTCAATCTGATGTCAAGGCCACACATCTGGGGAGCAGGGCGGAAACCTCACCTTCAGCACAGTCTCATCTGTCCCTGTCACCCTTTCCAGAAACGTAAAATGTATCACTCTCTAGACGCCAGAACTGTGTGGACTATGTGTTTAGACAGCAGTCTTTTAACAGTAGAGTATACATTATGGGTTGGATTCAGATCCTTGGTTTTGCCAGCAGAAGCACACTGCTTACAGGACGGGACTTCAGCATCCTCTCCTTCCCCCGTGGCTTCCCAATCTGCTCTGGAGAATAGTCTATGCTATGTAGATAGTCCTAGGTTTAAGTTTTGACCAATTAAAGAGTAGCTGGGTGGGTGGTGGCATGATAGTCAGGTAAGCATTTGCCTTTGTAGGGAAACAGTTCTTCTAATTAAGGAAAGAAAGGAAAGGAACCTCTCATGCAAGCACTTGAGTCATTGCTGACTCCTAGAGGGACGCCTGCTTTCGCTGACGTTTTCTTGGCAGACTTTGTAGCGGGGTAGTTCGCCATTGCCTTCCCCAGTCGCGGCTACCTTTCCCCCAGCTATCTGGGTACTCATTTTACCAACCTCGGAAGGATGGAAGGCTGAGTCGACCTTTTCGTAGAAGATGTGTGCTGATGGGAGTAATTGCTGTACAGAGTTCGGCTAATTTAAATTTTTTATGTAATGTGTGATAATATGTGTTCGGCTAAAACCCATTCAGGGTAGCCATGAATAAAATTTGTATTTGCCTGAGAACCAGCTTCTGCTGGGATCAAACTCAGGCCATGGGGAGAGTTTCGGCTGCAATAACTGCCGCTTACCACTCTGCGCCACACGAGGCTCCATTTCTAATTAAACTGAGATACAATTATGTACACTGTACATCTTCTAATTTTGCAACATTCCAGAGCCTTAGTTTTATTCCAGGTAGTTATTCAAGCCGTGTCTTCCAGAACAAAATGGATTCCTGAGTCAAGGTGTTAGAGTAATGTCCAATAAATGGTACATGTGAACAGAGAGCCACCACATCTGAAGCTTCTGCATAACAAATGATAGGCAAGCTTCCTTGAAAGAGGGCAGGGTCTCTGAAAAGCAGCATTGCCCACTCTGGCTGGTATGGCTCTTCAGAGAGCAGGCTACAGCTAGACGAAATGCCTGCCTCTCAGGGGGTCCCTCTTCAGAGTCAGCCTCTGTGGGAGGGATATCCCAGAACAACATCTGTGTGGTGGGCGATCTCCTGGGACACCCCTCCCACAATGCCAGACTCTGAGGAAAGACCACTGAGAGCCAGGCATATGGGCCTGGACAGTTCTCTGTCATGATTCCAAGCCCTCCCGCGGAGATGTCAGACAATAAAGAGGTTTGCTGTGCAATCTACAAAGCTGTATTCAGTAAATAGACATCTCTTCACACCTGAAGGGAGTGTGAATGCTAGGAGCTATCTTCTAAGCTTAATTAGCTTAACAAAGCAAGGCAGTTGCTTATCAACTAAATGGACAGTTTCTCACTGTGCTCTACAGGCTTTTATCAAACACCTCCTTCAGGGAGGCTTTTCAAGTTGTAACTTCTCGAGAGTGGCAAAGGCTAGTGGACTGCCTTCACCTCCTCTCAACTCCACCCACTTGACCCTGTGGAGGACTCTGGGATTTGTCAATTTTGATGATCCCTCCCCACCCCTACCCCTACCCCCCCAACAAGGGCTGAGTGAGTTCCCAGGGGAAGGATGATCTTTGAGTTTGAGCTTTGTGCCTGATAAGTTCTTGAGAGGATTCCTCTTTGACTCCCGGAGAGTCTTAGGGAAGTTCCTCCCCATCTTCCTGTCTTGGCTTATCGACTTCTTCAAGTTTTGTGTTTGATTTGGGGTATCAGTGAGACTGGGCTTGTTCTTAATCCTCTCTGAAGAGCTGCACCGGCCAGTTTCTCTGGCCATCAGATAGCCCAACCACCCTCTGGCTTGCTCGGAGATGGGTGACAGCTCTGGAGAGACTTGCTGGAGCAAGTCGCCAGTGGTGGGGCACTCCTGGCAGGGTAGGAGTGCACAGTTCACCCCACATATCCCCCACACACATGCCACTTCCTGAAGTAGAGAATTCACCCCATCTCATTGGCCCTGATTCCTGGTCAGCTATGTAACCAAAAACAATGGCATCAGTCAATTAAAATGGGGAGAATTGCTCTTATTACACCCCTGCCCCGATATAACCAAGTACTCAGTGTGTGTGTGTGTGTGTGTGTGTGTGTGTGTGTGTGTGTGTGTGTTCTCCTGAAGGTGGTGTTCCCACAAATCTGAAGCTAGGCATGAGATAATTATTTTTCTTAACAGCATTGGCAATATTTGCTGATTCTGTCCAGGTATAAAGGGACCATCAGTCAGGCTATACAGTGTGAATCGGAAGATATAATAGAACAGATATCGCACATCTCTGTGTGTGTGTGTGTGTGTGTGTGTGTGTGTGTGTGTGTGTGTTCGTCTCTCTCTCTCTCTCTCTCTCTCTCTCTCTCTCTCTCTCAGACTCAAGTGAGGTGGCAGAAGTGCTTAATCAATGCCCAGCCATGGTAATGGACTGAATGAGGCCCAATAAACAAAAGCTGAATCTACATGAGATGGAGATACTGTTACTGGATGGTTCATCTGTCCAGGTGAATGATGTCTAACCTGTTCTGGAAGGGGTTGCACTTCCCTCCTAAAGGATCAAATTCATAGTTTGGGTGTGCTTGTATATCTATACTTGCCACTTCAGACACAAGTGGCATGGCGTGGCTTCTGTCAGCTTAGGCTGGTATGCCAGCTATGACCTTGCTTTGATAGAGCTTGGCTTTAGAGATCCATGTCCCAGTAACCTCTGACTTAGACTACTGCAAAGTGTTGTGCGTGGGGTTGCCTTTGAAGATGGTCTGGAAACTGCAACAAGTATAAAATATGGTGGCAAGAGTCCTGACTAGAACCGTCAATTATAATGATATTAGGCCAGTATCGTACCACCATCACTGGCCCATAGTCCATTTCTGGGCCCAATTCAAAGCACTGCTTTCGACCTATAACGCCCTTCATGGTTTGAGGGAGACAGGATCTGAAGAGTCATCTCTCCCCATATATTCCTATCCATGTCCTGAAGTCATCAGCAGTGGCCCTGCTCTGAGTCCCCTCACACACTGTGACCTGGCAAGTAATCTTTTCCCCAGTTGCTCCCCAATTATGGTGTAACCTTCACAGTGTTGTGATGCATCCCCATTCACACATACATGAACTTCCATGCATACAGGTATTACACTGAATGCACAAGGCATGGGGGTCTGGGGAACTCTGGAGGGGCAGATTGGGACCCCAGATAAAACAGATTTGGCCTAAAGTTTGGCACCCCTGGGGTAGGGAAGCGGTAGGGGAAAGGTCCTTTTAAAGTGTGGAAGTATTAGCTCAAGCAACAATTCGAGTCTAAAGGTGCAGGCTCTGTTTTTTCAGAGTTTATCCTTCACATACACATGGGTGCCAAAAGAGAAAATGGCTTGCTTAGTACACCAAACCTCTAGCACTAGGGACCTGGAACTCATTCTAATAGACCTCTATCCCTTGCGTCAAAGCATTTATCATCCCATCATGGTAAGTAGGGATGTGCTCCGCTTCTCCTCAAACCGGAGAAGCAGGAGCGGAGCGGGGGGCTTCGCCTACCCTTAAGGCGGAGGCGAAGAGGATTGGGGGACCCGCGGAGCGTTGCGGAGCGGATCGAGGTGAAGGCGGATCCTTCGCCTCGATCCGGAGCTCCGCCAAAAAGGTAAGTGGGGTTTACTTGGCCCTGTCGCGGCAGGGCCATTGTGGCCTAGTCTTCCTGTTTGAGTCCGCGGGACCACAGACGGACACAGGTAAGGGAGAGAAGGGAGGGGGGTTTACCTGGTCCTGCCGCTGCCGCCACCGCCCGTGCGGCGACGGCGGCAGAGCCAGGTAAGGGACCAAGGGAGAGGGGGGGGTCTTACCTGAGTCCGTCGCGGCCCATCCTAGCTTCACTAGAGCTCAACCAGGAAGTGTAGGCCGCGCCTACAGTTCCTGGTTGAGCCGCGGGCTCTAGTGAAGCTGGGATGGGCCGCGACGGACACAGGTAAGGGGGAGGAGGGAGGGCCAACTGTGAATCCCTCTTGCACATTCATACTTTGTAGGACACACAGGCCATTTCTACACCAGCTAGAAAATCTGGGCTGGTCACGGCCGAGTCCCTGTGCGTTCAAATGATGCACAGGGACTCCTGGGAGGAAGGAGGGATGAGAACGGGTTTTCCCAGGGATAAGTGCTCCTTGGGAAAACCTGATTCTTTCCGTGGTCTCGAGATTGTCCCAAGACTGGGGGAGGTATGGCCGCCCGTCCCAGCTCTTTGTCTCCTCCCTGTGAGTAGCAGGGATCAGTAGAGGGAAGGAGCCAGGCTGGTAGGAGCGGGGTTGGGCCTTTTTTGGTGAAGAAAGGGCAACAATGACATGTTTTGTGGTATTTTGGATAATGTGGAGCAAAAAGCAGAAAATAACACTATGAAACCAGTATATGGAACATGTAATGTGTCCCTACAGTTATCGGTGCACTTCAATACTGCAATAAAGCAGTAGTATAGATCTAGTCTAACCAAGGCTAGATGTAGACTAGTGCTTTTTATCGGTATTGAAGTGCACTGATAAATGTTGGGACACATTACATGTTCCATGTACTGCTTTCATAGAATCATAGAATAGCAGAGTTGGAAGGGGCCTATAAGGCCATCTAGTCCAACCCCCTGCTCAATGCAGGAATCCACCCTAAAGCATCCCTGACAGATGGTTGTCCAGCTGCCTCTTGAATGCCTCTAGTGGGGGAGAGACCACAACTTCCCTAGGTAACTGATTCCACCATCGCACTGCTCTAACAGTCAGGAAGTTTTTCCTGATGTCCATCCGGAATCTGGCTTCCTTTAACTTGAGCCCGTTATTCCGTGTCCTGCACTCTGGGAGGATCGAGAAGAGATCCTGGCCCTCCTCTGTGTGACAACCTTTTAAGTATTTGAAGAGTGCTATCATGTCTCCCCTCAATCTTCTCTTCTCCGGGCTAAACATGTCCAGTTCTTTCAGTCTCTCTTCATAGGGCTTTGTTTCTAGACCTCTGATCATCCTGGTTGCCCTCTTCTGAACGCGCTCCAGCTTGTCTGCATCCTTCTTGAATTGTGGAGCCCAGAACTGGACACAATACTCTAGATGAGGCCTAACCAGGGCCAAATAGAGAGGAACCAGTACCTCACGTGATTTGGAAGCTATACTTCTATTAATGCAGCCCAAAATAGCATTTGCCTTTCTTGCAGCCATATCGCACTGTTGGCTCATATTCAGCTTGTGATCTACAACAATTCCAAGATCTTTCTCGTTTGTAGTATTGCTGAGCCAAGTGTCCCCCATCTTGTAACTGTGCATTTGGTTTCTATTCCCTAAATGTAGAACTTGGCATTTATCCCTATTAAATTTCATTCTGTTGTTTTCAGCCCAGCACTCCAGCCTATCAAGGTCACTTTGAAGTTTGTTTCTGTCTTCCAGGGTATTAGCTATCCCACCCAATTTTGTGTCATCTGCAAATTTGATCAGCGTTCCCTGCACCTCCTCGTCCAAATCATTAATAAAAATGTTGAAGAGCACTGGGCCCAGGACTGAGCCCTGCGGTACCCCACTCGTTGCCTCTCCCCAGTTTGAGAAGGTTCCATTGATAAGTACTCTTTGAGTTTGATTCTGTAGCCAACTGTGAATCCACCTAATAGTTGTTCCATCTAGCCCACTTTTAGCTAGTTTGTTAATCAGAATGTCATGTGGTACTTTGTCAAAAGCTTTGCTGAAGTCAAGATATATGACGTCCACAGCATTCCCACAGTCCACAAGGGAGGTTATCCTATCAAAAAATGAGATCAAATTAGTCTGACAGGATTTGTTCCTGACAAATCCATGTTGGCTTCTAGTAATCACTGCATTGATTTCAAGGTGTTTACAGATTGACTTCTTTATAATCTGCTCCAGAATTTTCCCAGGGATGGATGTCAGACTGACTGGTCTGTAGTTCCCAGGTTCCTCCTTTTTGCCCTTTTTGAAGATAGGGACAACGTTAGCCCTCCTCCAGTCGTCCGGCACTTCACCCGTCTTCCATGATTTTGCAAAGATAATGGACAAAGGTTCTGAGAGTTCTTCTGCTAGCTCCCTCATTACTCTAGGATGCAGTTCATCGGGCCCTGGAGATTTAAACTCATTCAAGGAAATTAGGTGTTCTTTGACCATTTGTTTATCAATCTCAAACTGCAATCCTGCCCCCTCAACTTCTGCTTCACTTTTTCCAGGGGGGTCATAGACCTGCTTTTGGGAGAAGACCGAGGCAAAGTAGGAATTGAGCACTTCAGCCTTTTCTTTGTCATCTGTTATCAATTTGCCATCCTCGTTAAGCAGTTGAACCACCAGTTCTTTCCTCTGTCTTTTACTACTCATGTATCTGAAGAAAGCCTTTTTATTGCTTTTAGCATCCCTCGCTAATCTCAGCTCATTCACAGCTTTAGCCTTCCTGACGCCATTTCGGCACTTCTGCGCCACTTGTCTGTACTCTTCTTTTGTAGCCTGGCCTTCCTTCCACTTCCTATATGTATCCCTTTTTGTTTTCAGGTCATCTCTAAGCTTTTTGTGGAGCCACATTGGTTTCCTCTGTTGTCTTCTATCTTTTCTCCTTGTTGGAATTGTTTGTAACTGTGCCTTTAAAATTTCGTTTTTTAAATACTCCCACCCATCCTGCACTCCTTTTCTCAATAGGCTCCCTTGCCACAGGACCTTACATATTATAGTTCTGAGTTTATTAAAATCAGCTTTCCTAAAATCCAGAGTACGTGTATGGCTACGCTCGACTTTTGTCTCCTTCATAATCAAGAATTCAAGTATGACATGGTCACTTTCCCCCAGAGTTCCCATAACTGCCACGTTATCCACTAAGTCATCCCTATTGGTCAATAACAAGTCAAGGATTGCCGATCCTCTAGTTCCTTCCACCACTTTCTGTAGGAGAAAGTTATCACCCATACATGTCAGGAATTTCTTGGAAGGGCCGCTTTTGGCAGTAATGGTCTCCCAACAGATATCAGGGTAATTGAAGTCCCCCATCACTACTACATCACACTTCCTTGAAACACTGGCAATTTGTTTCTCAAAAGTTTCGTCCTCGTCTTCTCCTTGATTGGGTGGTCGGTAGTAGACTCCGATTATCATATTATTTTTATTCCTAGCCCCATTTATTTTAATCCAGATGCTCTCGACGGGGCTCCCAATCTCATCCGCCTGTATTTCTGTGCAGGGATAGGTATTTTTAACATATAGTGCAACTCCACCTCCCTTTCTATTTCTTCTGTTCTTTTTGAACAAGTTATATCCTTCAATTGCTATATTCCAGTCATGGGAGTCATCCCACCAAGTTTCAGTTATACCTACAAGTCGTATTTGCCTTCATGTAATAAGAGTTCAAGTTCATTCTGTTTGTTTCCCATGCTCTGGGAATTAGTATATAGACATCGAAGACCATGTGTTTTATAGTCTGGCTTTGTTCCTACCTTGTTGCAGACACTATTTTGGGACACTGTTGGAGCTGTTCTCTGTACTGTGGTGCATTGGCCTTCATCCATTGTTGCCTCAAAATTTATGTCTCCCACCCCCGTAAGATTCAGTTTAAAGCCCTCCTGATGAAGTTCTTCATGCTGTGGCCGAACTCATTCTTTCCAGCCCTTGTGAGATGCAACCCATCCCTTGCCAGCAGTCCATGTTCCAAGTAGCGTAGCTCGTGGTCCCAGAATCCAAAACTCTCACGACGGCACCACCTTCGAAGCCAGTCGTTCATCCGGAGTATTTTTCTTTCCCTTTCTAATCCTCTTCCAAGAACCGGGAGGATGGATGAGAAAACTACCTGGGCCCCAAAGTTCTTCAGTTTCCTTTCCAGAACTTCAAAGTCTGAAATGATTTCTTCATAGCTCTGCTTGGCGACATCATTTGTTCCCACATGGATGAGAAGAAAGGGGTATGTGTCCGTGGGCTTTATGAGCTTCGGTAACCCTTCAGTCACATCTCCAATCTGTGCTCCAGGGAGACAGCACACCTGGCGAGTCCATGGGTCTTCACGACATACTTGGGTTTCAATCCCACACAGCAGGGAGTCTCCCACAACGACTACTCTTCTCTTCTTCTTGGTTGACCTACCTTCTGCCTCTTGGTCACTGTTGCATGGTGTCTCCTGTACTTCTTCCTTGGCAAACTGTCCTTCAGTCTCATTCTCCAGAAGCTGAAAGCAGTTGCTTAGCTCCAATGGCTCCACTGGTGCAGAACGCCCTCTAATTCCTCCTCTCCTAACTGTCACTCTTTTCCAGGGAGTTTCCTCTTCATTGGCTTTCCTCTCCTCAGCATACTCCACTTCTGCTTCAGCTGGCTGTTGTTCTTCAATCTCATGTGCTTCTTGTTGCTGTTGCAGTCCCACCGTTCGGTCTAAGAACTCCTCGACTTCTCTTATTCCTTGGAGGGTGGACACTCGCCGCTCAAGTCCTCTCACTTTTTCTTCCAAAAGTGCCACCAGCTTGCACTTGTTGCAGGTATACGCCATGTTGAGCTCAGGCAGAAACACGAACATTGCACACCCTTTGCAGGTCACCACCTCTAGGGGCTCCTTTCCATCCATATTGTCGATTTCTGCTTTGGTTTTTTTTTTTTTTTTCCTTTTTGATTATAGTGGAATTGCCTTTGCTTTGTTGTGTCCTCTCTGAAGGTACACAACTATATGAGGATGTCTTAAGGGAAAGTAAGATATTTTTTTTCCTTTTTTTGGTGATGGTTTTGTGGGTGTTTTTTCTCTTTGTTTTTCTTTGGTTTTCCCACCTATTTATTTATTTATTTATTTATTTTAGAGGCCTCCCCCTTGACCTCCCCTGCCGAACTCCCCCTGTCAAACTACTGTTTTCTCTTCCTGTTCGCTCGCTCCCTGGGAATCTGGCTTACTTTTATAGCTCCTACTTGAGCTGGGCCAGCTGCTCTTCCCTGCTCCTGCTCAACTCCAAGTCAGGAACCAGAATGAGGTCACTGAAAGGCCAACAACAATCAACAGCAATTAGGCACTGATTGCTGAGTCCAACTGACAATCAGGCCACTCCCCCTTCAGCTCGCACACGGCCTCTTTGAATTGGCAGCCTCCTGGGTTTCCTTGAGGCTTCTCTTCTTCCCCTTTCCTTGGTCTCCTCTTCCCCTACACTCCCCCTGTTAAACTCCTGTTTGCTCTTCCTGTTCGCTCGCTCCCTGGGAATCTGGCTTACTTTTATAGCTCCTACTTGAGCTGGGCCAGCTGCTCTTCCCTGCTCCTGCTCAGCTCCAAGTCAGGAACCAGAATCATCTAATCATCTTAGAGCTGAGCGGGAAAACCTTTGGACATGCTGGGTGCCCAAATAAAATGAACGAACTGGGGGCCAAACTTAAGGGCAGTTAAATGCTTAAATGCAAAGGGTTCAAAGACTTCAGTGGCTCTGAGGTTGTACTCAGGATGGGAAAGAACAAAGTGATGAATAATGTGAATCTCAGTAAGAAAGGAAACCTCAGGGAGGTTCTTTGCTACTTGACTGAGAGCTTCTCTACATAAGCAAACATCCCACAGCCTCACCGGGGCTTTGTCTGGAGTCTTTGCCAGTTTACAATCAGTACAATACAGGGCCTCCCCGCTTTTGTTTTTGCCTGGTCCTTTCCGTATGTGTCATTTATTGTGCTAGTAGATGGCGCTGCTATATTGCATATCTAATATTTATTACTGCGTTTTCAGTGATTTCTAAAATGGCAGATTTATTATTTATTTATTTATTTATTTATTACATTTCTATACCGCCCAATAGCCGGAGCTCTCTGGGCGGTTCACAAAAATTAAAAACATTCAAAGTATAAAACAACAGTATAAAACCATAATATAAAATACAATATAAAAGCTCAACCAGCTAAAAACAGCAGCAATGCAAAATTACAAATTTAAAACACCAAGTTAAAATTTATTTATAGACTGTTAAAATGCTGGGAGAATAAAAAGGTCTTCACCTGGAGTCTAAAAGCATACAATGTAGGTGCCAAACAAACCTCCTTAGGGAGCTCATTCCACAGCCGGGGTGCCACAGCAGTGAAGGCCCTCCTCCTGGTAGCCACCTGCCTCACTTCCTTTGGCAGGGGCTTGCGGAGAAGGACCCCTGAGGATGACCTTAGGGTCCGGGCAGGTACATACGGGAGGAGGCATTCCTTCAGATAGCCTGGCCCCAAGCCATTTAGGGCTTTGAATGTTAATACCAGCACTTTGAATCAGGCCCGGACATGGACTGGCAGCCAATGAAGCTGGAAAAGCTTCATTTTCCACTTGAAAATGATAGGAGAGGCATTGGAGATTGACAATGTCATGAAAAGGACTTGCGAACTTCCATGGGTGAACAATCACAAGGGCGTGATAAGTGCCTCATGTAGAAAGAGCCTAAGTCAAAGCTAGCTTAAAAAAAAACTTAACAAATGAATCAGTTTCTCACTTCCCCTTGGCATTGTGATCTGATTACATCACTAGCTGGCTTAGCTTCTGCTTCCAGCCAGCCTCCCAGTAGCCTATGTAGGATCTCATATCCTTATAAATCCCTACTAACCCAGGATTTAAGATTGGCTGGGGAAGCTTTGCTTGTGGTAACCTTAAGAGATTTGGCCTGTGAAGCCAACATATGTGGCAGAGACTTATCAGTGGTGACACCCAGATCTTGGAACTCCCTTCCATTAACGATTTGGCTGTCCCCATGCTGTCGTCATTCAGGTGCCACTTAAAGATGTATTTATTTGTACATGCTTTGAGGGGGGTATATAGACAAGGATTTTATCTGTTTCCTAGTGTTGTTGTGATGGTTTTATTGTATTTTATTGTGCATTTGTAATTTTAGAATTACGATTTGAATGATATTTGTGTGTTGCGTACGGTGACCATATGAAAAGGAGGACAGGGCTCCTGTATCCTTAACAGTTGTATTGAAAAGGGAATTTCAGCAGGTGTCATTTGTACATATGGGGGACCTGGTGAAATTCCCTCTTCATCACAACAGTGAAAGCTGCCCTCTTTTAAATCTGGTCACTCTAGTATAGCTCCTGCACCTTTAACTGTGGTGATGAAGAGGGAATTTCACCAGGTTTCCCATATGTACAAATGACACCTGCTGAAATGCCCTTTTCTATGCAACTGTTAAAGATGCAGGAGCCCTGTCCTCCTTTTCATATGGTCAGCCTAGTGTTGCGTTATTTTCACATCGGCTGTTAGCTGCCCTGAGCGCCTTGCATTGAAGTGTGGGATATAAATACAAATAAATTGCCTTGAGGCCGGGGGCCACTGGGGCAATTGCCCTGCTTGAGGGTTTCCCCTCACTCTACACATCCATCATCCGTACAGCGCTCGTCCTCCCTTCCCTCCACCCAGATCCATTTGAGGGTGGCTTTGTCTGGGCTGTGCTAGGAGAGATACAACACACAGAGCTGCCTTCAAGAAATATCAAGCGGAAACTTGATGGAAATCACAGCCAGCCAGCCAGACCTTTCCCAGGAAGCCTAACGTGCATGGAAAATGTCAGCTCCCTGAAATAATTTGCAGAAGCTTAGTTCCATGGTGATTCTATTTGATAAGAATGGGTATTAACACTACCTCAGTGAGCCTTTTTGTGCCCAGCCTGACTTATTGGTGATTTCCATAAAAATCACTGAAGTGTGAATGATAAACTAGCAGGAGGAAGGGGGTATTTTCCTAATACCAGCTGTGTCTGAATTCTGGATTTGAATGTGCTCAGTTGGCTTAATTTATTTCTCCATTACATTTAGGACCGAGGCCGTGGCTTTGCAGCTATCCCTGTCACCCTTTTTGGCCCTCTAATTATGCTAACAGCGGTACCTGAATGCTAATTACCTTCACCACGTTGCAGTTCAATATGCAGTGGGGGAGGGGAACCAAGGTTAAGAGGAAACGCCAAGGAAGAGATGTCACACGGCTCTTCAAAGAAAAATTACTGTGATTGCCAAGGTGGACATTTGCAAACTGTAGGAGGTTCTGGCCATGCGAGAATCGCTCGGATGACCCATGAACTTCACAGCTGAGTCGACCCGAGCCGGCTGCCTGAAACCAGCTTCCGCTGGGATCGAACTCAGGCCGTGGGGAGCGTTTCAGCTGCAGAAACTGCTGCTTTACCACTTTGCGCCACATGAGGCTCCACATATAAAATATCCCCCCTCCTTAATGGAATTTCCCACTTTTTCTGCTGTCTTAGATGCAATCCTATACATATTTGGGGGAGGGGAGTCCTACAACGCCTAGCATGCCCCAACTTGTAGGACTGCTTAGTGTCTAATAGCTTCATCCCACGTACCTGTTTCCCTCGAATTATCCTCTACAGTGCTAAGCTGTCGCCATTGTTGTTGTTGTTGTTAGCCGTGGGCAGCAGCACTCCTAAGATCCTTTGCATACCAGGAAATGGGTTTAAGGGGGGAAATGTAAAAAATCATTAAAAAATCAACAGATGACCCAATCCGATTCAAATTTGGTATGCTTAAAGCTAGGGCTGTGCACGGACCCCCCTCTCCGCCCCGCTCCTGATCTGCAAATTGCAGATCAGGCCCACTCCACCCCACCTTAATCCGCCTAGGGTCCACTGCGGAGCTCCGGCTCTGAATCGGAGCTCCGCAGCGGCGGGGGGCGGCACAAGGTAAGGCCCCCCTCCCTCCTCCCCCTTACCTGCTTCCCTCCCGGCCTGCTGCCAGCTTCACTAGAGCCTGCGGCTCAACCAGGAACTGTAGGCCCCACGGGTTGAGCCGTGGGCTCTAGTGAAGCCAGCGATGGGTTGGGATGGACGCAGGTAAGACCCCCCTCCCCCTTGCCCCCATACCTGGCTCTGCCGCCGTTGCCGCACAGGTGACAGCGGCAGGGCCAGGTAACCACCCCCTCCTTCCTCCCCCTTACCTGTGTCCATCCGCGGCCCTGCGGCTCCTTCAACTGAGCCCGAGGACTCAAACAGGAAGACCAGTCTGCTGTGGGATCCACCTTCACCTCGATCTGCTCCACGACACTCCGCTGCTCCCCCGATCCTCTTCGCCTCTGCCTTAAGGGGAAGCGAAGCACCCCAATCTGCTTCTGCTTCTGCTTCTCCGGTCTGAGGACACAGGTAAGAGACCCCTCCCCCTTGCCCCCTTACCTGGCTCTGCCGCTGTAGCCGCACGGGCAGTGGCGGCAGGGCCAAGTAAACCCTCCTTACCTTTTTTGCGGAGCTCCGGATTGAGGCGAAGGATCCACCTTCACCTCGATCCGCGACGCTCCGCTACTCCCCCAATCCTTTTCGCCTCTGCCTTAAGGGGAAGCGAAGCACCCCAGTCCGCTTCTGTTTCTCCAGTCTGAGGAGAAGTGGAGCACAGCCCTACTTAAAGCCCTCCATAATATCTATTACTGTGCCAATTTTGATGGCTTTATCCTTAAAACTTATGCAGACGTAAGCATTTGTTTAATTTTTCTTTAAACATGATCCTGCGCCCCCAGTGGCCACTCGGAAAACAAAAAATGATTCGCTCGAAATCTAGTAGCTAAATACCTCGATTCTTTTCCCTTCATAGCACAATTAAAGCAGGATGCATGGGAGTACTTCAGAGTCAAAGCAGATTACAAGATGGAAAACTTCGGAGTCCTTTGCACGCAATTCGCAGTGATTGCACAGTATAACGCTGGTGTGATAAAGCTCTGAATATGCATAGGACTGCGCTGTCAGGTATCTTTGGTTTCGGTCCTACCATCGGTGGCCCTACTTAACTTGGGAAGGGTGTGGGCAAACTCTCCTGCCACATCAGAGTTTTTTTAGGGTGCTTCCAGACGGAGGGCTACTATCACTACCAATCCAAAGACACTGCGTGGTTATTCTGTCCTTTCCTCCTTAATGGGTTTCCTTCTGGGAAGGAGGAAGATGGACAAAGTGATGGGAAAACATGGGAGGGTTATAAATGGAAGATGGCATCCACTCTCATCCCACCCACCTGTAAAAGCTTTGTGAACAAGGCAGGGCACTTGAACAATAAGAACCTGGTGTTGGAGCACCATGAGTGTTCAATGTGAAGTTAGAACGGTGGCTTTTCTATGGTAGTGACAGGGCTGACACCACAGTTAGGCCCAATGCACCAGTTTCCCGAAGGGGAATATTGTGGGAGCGTTGACAACATCTAGCCCCAGGTCACCCCTCCAAGCTGGTGACCCAACTTGTTTCTGCATCCGGTGCGAAAAGCTGCGGCAGTCCGAAAGGGATGGGCCGGAAGCTGTTCCTTTGCCAGTGAGATTCTGGCTGCTGTGCATGCTGCAAGTCGGACTGTGCAGTAGAATTTTGTGCCTTCCCATTTTGGGCTGGGTCTGCTTTTTCAGCTGAGGCTTCCCTTGTTTCTTTCCCTTTCCATTGCTTTCTGCCTATTTACTGCTTTATTTTTGCTCCTGCATCTTTCCCCCCTCTCCTTTACTTCATGTTGCCTTTTCTCCTCCCTCTTCTCTGTCTCTCCATTTCCTCTCCCGCCACCACCACCACCACCACCACCACCACCACCACCGGGTCTTTTTCCTCCTTTCCTTCCATCCATTTTTCTTCGCAGCCCCAGCCCTTAGGGTGTTCCTCTCCTAAGCAGGGATAGCCAGTTTAGCAGGAATTAGGGTGTGTGAGAAACGTGGGTGTTGCAATGCAGAGCCATCCCATTTAGATTTATTCAGTACTAAGATCCCTGAGATCAGTGCAACTAGATAGAGATGCACAGCATTGCAGCCTTAGGAAGGGATGTGGGATAGATGAAGGCAGAAATCAGACTAGCAGTTTGAATGGTGCCACAAGGCATTCTGGAGTGTTGCCCCCTGAGGGAAGGCACCATTTAGGCTTCACTTCCAAGCAAGATGTCCTGGGCTGTCACTGGACAGTGGTTCTTACGTCAGGCTTGGGGACCGAGGCATAGTGACCTCTCCACTATCTGGAACTGGCCTTGGAGGGGAAACATAGAACCATAGAATAGCAGAGTTGGAAGGGGCCTACGAGGCCATCGAGTCCAACCCCCTGCTCAATGCAGGAATCCACCCTAAAGCATCCCTAACAGATGGTTGTCCAGCTGCCTCTTGAAGGCCTCTAGTGTGGGAGAATACAAGGCTCCTCTAAACAAGTGGTTTATTGCATGCTCGTGATTGGCCACTCACAAAACTTTGTGGGTCTTTTAAATAACATCGTGAACTACTAGGATGTCTCCCGCAGCATCTGCTGAAAATTCTGTCATGAAAAGAACCACGTTTAAAGTGGTCATATCTGGAAAAAGTGGGATCTTTCAACACTAGATGGCGCTGCCTCAATGGAAGTAAACAGAGCACATTTAGAGGGGAAGTATTCAATTCAAACCATGTGGTTGCCCCTCTCTGCCCATGTAATTAAGCCCATTACAATTGTACCAAAAACACAGGAAGCACAAATGCCCAGATAAGCAACACAATTTCCCCTTAATGTAAAGAGGCCCACAGTCCCTAAATTGAAACCCTATTAGCTCCAAACCCTTTGGGGTCAAGTCAGCCCTACATCCTTTTTGGGGGGATTTCATTGCCAAGTTACAGAGGCTGAAAGGGATAGGCTAGATATTTGGGGAACAGGGGTATTCTAATAAATGCCTCCCAAATGGTTAACATTCTTGGGACATTATCCTTTATACAACAGACTGGCCTTCTCAGTGTTGATGAGGTGTGTTGATGAGGTGTGAATATCTCCAGTTAATAGCAGAAACCGTGGTGGTTCAGCCTTGGAGATAGAAACTGTGAAGGATTATTTAGCATTACTATGACACCGCTATGAGAATCTTCAGGAATTTTTCTTAGAGTGGTGGGTGGATGGGTGTGCGTGTGGGATGGGGTGGGGATTAAATAAATACATATCCTGATGAATATTTCAGAGGGCTCACTTTCTATGATCTCAGCAAGAAAAAGTTCTGTTCTCTTACCAGCAATCGATATGATCTTTTTCCTGGCAGAGGGGGGTGGGCGGGTCAGAAGCCAATGCTTGATTCATTTCTGCTTACTTCCCAGGTTTCTTCTGCAGGGGCTTGGTATTTGGGATTCTGTTTAAAAGTGCTACTGAGTGATTCAGTCCTGCTTACTTCTGATTAAGACATGAAGAGTCGGTCCTCCTTACTTCTGGGTAGGATTAAAATTGGTAATAAGCACATTTTGGCCCTCCCCACTCTAGTTTTGGCCACATCCAGAGATGGAATATGGCTCCTGAGACCTTTCCCAGATGTGGATCTGGCCCAAAGGCTGGAAAAGCTTCCCTATCTCTGCTATAAACAATACAATGAGCTTATTAGGTATGCATGCCACACACATCTCTTTGCCGGAGAAAAAGGCGGTTGACTTTCCTTGATAATATTGCTATACTTAGAGGTGTGATGGAAGATTATATGGGTGAGATGGAAATTAAAAAAGCAGAGAGAACCATCCTGAAGTAATAGTTTGAAGTCATTAATGCTGGTTTAGATTTAATTTTGGTTGGGATGAGACTGCTCTTGACCTGAATATCTCTAAGATTAAAATGCCACAGGGAAAGGAAAAGACTGAGTCATTACTGACTCTTGGAGGGACGCCAGCTTTTGCTGATGTTTTCTTGGCTGGCCTTATAGCGGGGTGGTTTGCTGTTGCCTTCCCCTGCCATTATTACCTTTCCCCAAGCTAACTGGGTACTCATTTTACCGACCTCGGGAGGATGGAAGGCTGAGTTGACCCTCCTGGAACCAGCTTCTGCTGGGATCGAACTCAGCCTGTGGGGAGAGTTTCAGCTGCAGAAACTGCTGCTTTACCACTCAGTATATTTTAAGAGTTACGTTTTTCTGAGGGCAATGTCCACATGTGGTGTGAAACTGAGGATGGGTGGGTGAAACTGTACAGGTAAAACTGGGTTTGGGGGGGGGGCAGCTTGAACAATAAGCAGCTTGCAAGAGAAAAATTAGCTAGAGCTTGAATTTTCTATATTAATAATGAGTAATGCTGTTAAGTGGTACAAGCTCATTTCCAGTCATAAGGCTGCAGATGTGTTTAGTAGTAGGGGTGAGCTGAAATGGGTGTGGCTTACTGAGGTAGTCAACTGTACATTTGAGTGCTTTTGAGCCCAGAGTTTGAGCCACAGAAGGATCCTTTTTTTTCTGGAAGTGTTCTTCCAAAATGCTTTCATCCTGATCTACCATCCATGGCTGCTCCTTTCTGTTTCAGCCCTCTCATAGTATTCAGCTTTCAAATGTGATTCACAGACAAGAGGGATAGACAATCAAACTCTTTCATTCCCGTACTGTTGCAGTGAGAGGGAGCACTGGGGATTTTCAGCATTTTGTAATATTTGCCTTATTTAAAAATATCATATAAGAATACAGTAGCGTAAGGTTTGTTATTTGAGATCCCCCAGACCAATCTTTCTCATTTTTGTTTTAAACTGCAACTTGAGCAACGTAGATGCGTAGCAAATTTTGAAAGTTTGAAAAAGTTCAAATCTCAAGCTTCAATAGCAATTGATTTCTTCTGCACCAAATAGGCAGGGCAGCCCCTCTGCCACCGGGATGATGGACAGCCCTGCTCAGCCAATCCATGTGGTGTGAAGGCAAGCCCCAAGCGCAGCCATGTGGTTAGGCTGTTGCTGCCAGAAGGGAGGGGGATGGGGACAGAAAGGGCCAATCTGGGTGTGCAAGGGAGGGGGGCAGGGCCGAACCACATGCACATTTCAGAGGGGGGGATTCACTGTGCAGGTGCCACGTTTGTATTATTAATGAGCCCCTCTGTGGTGAAGGGACTGAAGGGGGGAAGCAGGAAAGGAGCAGGACTTCTAGCACTGTCAGGGGGTTACACTAGTACATTAGAAGAGGACAAGTGGAGGCCAGTGGCATGCACAATCCTAGCTACACTGATCCATGCTCTGATAACCTCTCGTTTGGATTACTGCAATACGTTATACGAGGGGCTGCCTTTGAAAATGGTCCAGAAGCTTCAGGGCAGCATGTTTACTAACAGGGATTGGCCAGCGAGATCACATTATGCCAGTCCTTTTACAACTTCATTGGCTGCCAGTCCAGGTCCGGGGCCAATTCAAAGTGCTGGTATTAACATTCAAAGCCCTAAACAGTTTGCGGCCAGGTTATTTGAAGGAACGCCTCCTCCCATATGTGCCTGCCCAGACCTTAAGATCATCCACAGGGGCCCTTCTCCATGAGCCCCTGCCGAAGGAAGTGAGGCAGATGGCTACTAGGAGGAGGGCCTTCTCCGCTGTGGCACCCCAGTTGTGGAATGAGCTCCCCAGAGAGGTTCGCTTGGCACCTACATTGTTCTCCTTCCATCACCAGCTGAAGACCTCTTTATTTTCTCAGTATTTTAACACGTTTTAACTTAAATTTAAACTTTGCTGTTTTAATCTCATATTTTAACCTATATTAATTTTTGCTGTGTGGTTTTATTCTGGCTGTGGTTTTTGTACTGTATTTTGTATGTGTGTTTTAAATTTGTTGGGTGTTTCTATGCTTTTCATGGTTTTAATTTTTGTGAACTGCCCAGAGAGCTTCGGCTATTGGGCGGTATAAAAATGTAATAAATAAATAAATAGCAGATCAGCTTTCCCACATCAGACCCTGAGAGCGAGAGCGCACTTGCAGAGTCAGGGGGCTTCCAACTTTCAATGCGTAGTTGAAACAGGGCCTTTTATGTAGCAGCACCGATTGTGAAACTCCTTCTCCAGGAAAGGTAGGCTATCCTGTTTATTGTCCTGTCGATAGCTGGTGATGACAACTCACCAAGTTCCACCAAATTTTAAATAGATGCTGCTGCTTTCTGTTGCTGTTTTTGTATCATTAACCCCTGGTTTTACCGCACAAGACATTGTTTGTCTTTTTGTAGTTTATGTATTGAATTCTTTGTATTATTTCCATTCGTACACCCCTTTGAGTGCTCATTGAGTGGAGGAATATTCTAAGTGGAAAAAAAGAAATATTGGGCCCTCTCTACACCAGTCTTCTATCTGCCTCTTTTTAACAAACTGCTAACCTGCTGTGTCTCAGTGCACACGCACACAGGCATGTACCTTATAGCACCACCCACCACTCAGCTGGCAGGGGGAAGGGTCATCTTCCTACTCTCTCTCTTTCAAAATAAGAGAGATCTAACTATGCCAACAATTAGTTCCCATTGAAGAAACATCAATCAATCATCCTGAGCTATTAATAAGCACAAAGAATAGGTGGCCAGTCATAACAATATTAAACAATGCACAAATTGATTCATTTCCATCTCCTTTCCTATTCTGATGTAAATAAGGGTTGACCCCTGACACTAGATTTGTGCACGTTAATGCAGAATTTCAAATCATACCCTTTGCCTAATTAGGTGCTGTATGATAGTAGTAAATTTTGTCTCTGATTGGATATTATAGACACATGGAAAATGTGTTTGTTCATCAATTCTTTGAATATCTGATTACGCCATAATTCATTTGCGACATTCCAAGATCCTTTGTTAGTGAGAAGAACAGCTGTTTGTTTTCCCCCAAATCCAGTGGAAGCAGGGCAGTCAGACAAAAATATGTGGACACTAGTTTGAAAGTATATTGTTTTGAGGAAAGGCCGACAGATGAAAAAGAATTGTAGATACTCTTCAAAGAGCTGGGCTGCTTCGCCAATATGCTTAAGAACATTTTTAGGAACACAATATACACCCCAGTTTTTAATTATTTGAAATGCCATGTTCAAATGTCATGTTCACACAATCCTAAAAACAGGTTCAAGTGCAGGGAGAGTAAGGATTTTTCTCCTCCTAGCATTTATTTGTTCTTATCGAAAACTGTCTTGAACAGGTCAGGAGATGTACAAATATTATCATTTCATCCACACACAGAAAGCAGCAGCTTAGCAGTGAAAAAAATGCGTTTCAGATCTGGGTTAAGTTGTGCTGTTACTGGATGAGGAAGAGGGTTGTGGAACTAAGTCAACTGCACAATTTTTTTGGTTTGGTTTATTTATTTATTTATTTATTATTACATTTATATCCCGCCTTTTTTTTTTCCTCGAAGGAACCCAAGGCGGCATACATAATCCTCCTCCTCTCCATTTTATCCACACAACAACAACCCTGTGAGGTAGGTTGGGCTGAGAGTCTGTGACTGGGCCAAAGTCACCCAGTGGGCTTCCATGGCCGTGTGGGGACTTAGAACCTGGGTCTCCCCTCCTACTCTAACCACTGCACCACACTGGCTGATGCATGTGTGTGCGTCACTTTACTGATCCCTTGAGCCCTATTCAGATCTTCTTTCAATGTGTGGTGTATGGTGATGCTACCGTTCTGTTTTAAGAAAATCATTTTTAAAAAATCAAGTCAACATTTCTTTTTCTTAGGGATGCACTGAATATTAATGATTTTTATTTCAAGGAGTGTAAATTGCTGTGGATATGTGTCCCAAGCAGGGCTGGCGCTACCATAGAGGCCACTCAGGCGGCCACCTAGAGTGCCAAGCTAAGAGGGGCACCGGGTGCCGCGCAGCACTCATGCATGTTGTTGGCTGTGAGCTGGCCCAGCCCAAGGATTCAGCTGGGCCTGGGCGGGTGAGATGGCACCCCACACCCGCCCAGCCAAAGTGAAGCCAGGGACGTTGGGGGTGGAGAGGTGGCTCCACATTCGGACTTTCACCTGGAAGCTGCCCTCCCAGAGCCGGGAGGCCACTGCCACCAGAAGAAGAAAAAGCATGTGGCAAGCTCAACCCTGGCCCAAGCCAGCCCCTGCCTTACTCCCGAGGAAAGGGCACCGGGTCGCCTCGCCTCTCTCCTCAAACAGGCTGCGATGTCCAGGCAGGCGGGCAAGCGGGACTCCCTCTCCCTTCCCCCAGGAAAGCTAGGGACTTGTGGACTCCTCGCAAGGCAAACTCTCCTGCTTCCCAATCCTGCACGCGTGGATCAACGGGACTTGCATCCGAGGAAGTGTTGCACCAGGAGGCACCAGTGCGGCCCGATCCGCCTATGCCTCCTTACTCAGAAGCCTTATTCCCCCGAGTAAACGTGCGGAGGGGATCGGGACGCCAGGCTGCATAGCGGGTTGCGTTCGCACGGATGTAAGTCCTGGTGAATTCCAGACGACTCGGTCCCAAATCGAAGTGAGCCAGTCCCAGTTCTCCACTCGGGGCACACGTTCGGACTTCCGTGCAATTTGGGGTGTGTGTGCAAGTAGCTCACCTTGCCTAGGGCGTAAAATAGTCTGGCACTGGCCCTGGTCCCAAGTGTCCCCCACAGTTTAGGCAAATACATTATGAAATGGCAATGACCTGTAATTATAATAGCTGGTGCCTAACATGACTGCAACCTGATCAATGTTTTGACTGCAAATCTCTGATGAGAACAGGGGCTCTTCCACACGTCGTCCCATACAGAGCGCATGTATTCGACCCCAGTGCACCCCAAGAACAAGCGTGTAACTTGCCTGTAAAAGAAACGACGAAGAGACGCCGCCGACGCCCAGCTTCCTGCTCCTCCGACCCGGACGGAGGGCTGTTTTTGAAGAAGGCGGGGTGAGAAGGGGAGCATTGGACGAGGGGGGGAGTTGGCAGCGGCGCCCCGGGGCAGCGCAGTAGGGTTGACCACGCGGGATAACCGTGGGGGGGGCACGGCGAGGTGCGCCCAGGCGAAAGGCTCTTTGCGAGGTGAGCGCTGCTCGCGTCCCGCGGCTGCCGGTAGCAATCTCTCTCCCTGCCTCCCTCCCCTCTCTCTCTCCACCCCCTCCCCGCTTCCCCAAGCGTCGAGGGAGAGACGACACATGGGCCCGTGTGTGTGTGTGTGTGTGTGTGTGTGTGTGTGTGTGTGTGTGTGTGTGTGTTAATTGCCTTTGTGAACAGGCTCAGGCAGGCGCTGCTGCCGCCGCCGCCACTGCCCTCCTCCCTCTCGCCTCGAGCTGCGTGGAGAGGGAGGAAGAGGTTCTTTCGCGTCTCTTCCTCGTTTCTTTTACAGGCAAGTTGCATGCTCGTTCTCGGGGTGCACTGGGGTCGAATACATGTGCTCTGGGGACGACGTGTGGAAGAGCCCCTAGCCATCTGGTCAGGGCTTTGAATGCCAAACTAGACGAGCAAGGGGAACCCTCGACAGCCTTCAGTGGGAAACCCCACACAATTAATCCACATGCCTTCCCTGGATCAGCATTGCCTTGTTTGTTTGTTTATTGATTTATTTATTTATTTATTACATTTCTATACTGCCCAATAGCCGGAGCTCCCTGGGCAGTTCACACAGTGGTTAGACTGTTGCTTCTAGGGAGCCTGTGAACAGAGCACAAAGGTAACTGCCCTTTTTGTCCCAAACCAACAGGTATGAATGGAAAGGTTCTATTTAGCCACCAGGCCAATAGCTGTAGATCCATCCACATTGAATATGTCCAAACCATTTAAAAAGCCATCTCATCTAATGACCATCACACATACCATATGGTAATTAAGTGAAGAAGTAAAGAACAGTCATTTATTTTAATTTATTTTCATCCTTTTTAAAAAATAATAATAATGGAACAATCTTTTATTTTTATTATTTTTAACAAATCTGGAAAAGTCTTTTATTGTATTGTATTGTATAAGGGGAAAGAATGTGCACGTATGTGTTTCTGAAAAGTGCAAATAAAATAAGGCAACTTGTCCCATTAAATGAATGTGTAACATTCATGCTAGGATCTAATCCAATGTGTGAATGAACAAATCAGAAAATCTCACCCTCACAAAAATTGCATTGCTCTTTCTGAAGATAAAAGCACCGAATATACAAAGTCTCTTTTTGACAAGGCAGAAATATCTGTCAAAATAATGATTATTACTAATGGCAATAAAAGGCATTTTCGCCAACTCCTAATGATGCAGATTACAGAGGGATGCGACATGAAGAAGCTGTTTTCCATATATCCATTGTTGTTCATACAGAATATATATATCTCCAGTGACATATCAGGAACAGTCTAACATCAGTCAATAGGATGAACTTATAAATAGAAAATTGTGGATGTGCATGAAGTCCCATTTTGGAAATAGCATTATGATTTGCAAGAGGAAATGTTGAACCTATCCTTGTAGGAGTAGGATCCATCCTTCTAAGACAGGAATGTTGAACCTCAGGCCTGCCAGCCATATCTGGTCCTCCTGGGGTTCTCCAGATGACCATACCTCCTCCCCCACATCGCAAGGTGCTTTCTGCTTTGCCCAATTCAATTTCCCAGTTGAATTGGCTTAGTTACTTGCAGTAAGACCTTAAGCGCAAATATCCTCATCATTATTATTTTTTTGTATTTTTGTATTATTTTTGTATCGTTGATGATTGACTGGCATCTTTGCCACTGCCCCCTCCCACTGGGATTCACCCCCCAAGAACTTCTCCAGAATAGAATTTGGCCCTCAGAGGTTCAACACCCCTGTTCTAAGGGGAAACCACAGGTGTTGCACACGGGTGCATGTTAAAACTGTTGACAGTTTCAATGGAAGGCGCTTGAGCAGGGGGAAAATTGGGAGCAGAGAAACAGCGGGAGCAGAGGTGCATCTACAACGCCTCTGCTCCAAATTGCCCCTGAAATGCTTTCCCTCCTGTGGAGCTGATTATGAGGGCAAAGCAATGTGATGAACTCAGGGGCAAGGGAAAGGACTGGGAAATTGCACCCAACACAAGTTGGCACAATGAATTTGTGGAGGCAGATCAACTCTCCTCCCTTACTCACAACTTGGCTGGTTTCTTTCTTTAGAGTGTCCTCGATATCATTACCCTTAGGTAGCCCAAAGCCTTCCATACTGTTTCTGCAAGGAGCTGCCACTGACAAATTCTTCCGAAATGTCATTGGAATCCTGCCTTTAGAGAGAGATGCTTTCAGGAGGACATTGTTGGTCTTTTTCTTTGACCTATATGTGTCCTGGGATTAGGGCCCAAATTTGGATTCATTTAGCCGTTGATCCTTTCGGGGGCTGTCTAGGTTCCAATATCAACAACTTTGAGAGGGTGCCTCCCCCAACAATGTTGTTGAAAGGGGACACATGTTTTCATGCTGAGGATTGGTAATGCAAGCGCAGCAAGCAGGGCGCGGCAGCCCTGTTGCCTTGAAAGCAGGGGTGTGTCCCCAGTGAGGTCATCAAGCATCTCTGTGACATCATGACATAATCGCACTTGCTACATCATTGATGATTGACTGGCATCATTTCAGGAAGAGGAAAAGAGCCCTAACAAAACAAAGGGGGGGCTGGGAAATCGTGTCAAAGCCAGGGAAGATGGCGTAGCTGGACCAGTTAGTGCAGAGCAGCCCGGACCGGTCCTACCACGAAGCAAGAAAATGCGGACACAGCAGGCACTGGAGTATGGGAAGAATAGTGCTTTCCCCCCCTCCCCAAATGGTCTTCTTGGTCCTGCCCAGCCACCTGCATGTTGGACCAGCCAGCCGGCCAAGCAGGCAGCCGGCAGGACCAATCAGCAGCTGCTCCCTCATGCGTTGCCCGTCCTATTCCACCCTGCTTGTACACATCCCAACCTGGCTGGCCCCGCCCACCTAGCTGCCAGCTGGCTTACTTTTCTTTGCTCGTGTATGTACACCTGCCTCCCCAGTGCACTGCCCGTTAGGTGTTTCCACCTTCAGGAGCCACGTGGTGCCTGCATGAGGTCAGGCAAAGTATTGTGAGAGGTCCCAGAAGCACAAAGAAAACTAACTCAGCTGTTGAAGCAGGCTCACATATACGTGCCAAGAAAAGTAAGCAGGCAGGCAGATCGGGAGGGAGGGAGGCAGGCAGCAGAAGGGTGGGGGGGCAACGCTTCAGGCGTGGACCTGCCTTGGACCAGGCCTAAGAGCAGCCTTTCCCAAACTGGCACATTTGTTGGATTTAGAGAGGCATAGTCTTGGGGGCGGGGGGACTGGAATCCCCTGAAAAACAGTGCATGGGGGAAAAAACATTTTCCAAAAATGCCTGTTGGGGGGGGGGAAGGTCAAACAAATTCTTGTTCTTTTAAAAACTGTTCTCCATTTTTCTGTCCCCCCCCCCCCACCAGGCCTTCACATCTCTACTTGGATTATAATTCCCATAATCCCCAGGCACCATGCTCAATGCTGGCTGGGGATGACGTGGGTTGTACTTCAACACATACGGAGGCCAGCAGTTGGGGGGTGGCTGGTGTAGAGGTGCAAACACATCGAACAAGGAGGGGGAGGCCCTCCCCACAACAACCCCCACCCCCATGCACCCTTCCCACCCAAACACAAACTGGTAAAGCTTTCAGCACAGCCCTTATCCAGGATGCCAATTTTCTGGCATATATTAACGTTTCTGAACTCGCTATTTGATGTCATGAAATTTCCTAAGCTGCAGCAATACTTAGGAGGGCTTTGTTATTTCAGCCTTCATATAGATAGATAGATAGATAGATAGATAGATAGATAGATAGATAGATAGTGCATTATCACAGAAACACAAGTATAATGCTCCATAGCTCCATTGTCCCCTGAACAGTATGAGGTTCCTGGTGGGGCAGCCACCGCCGGGTGAGTTTCCTTGTAAGGAAAGAGTATCCGTGGGTTATTGTAGAATCTCTTTGTTTTCCATTTTGCAAGACCAGTTGCTTCTGGCAGAAGGCTCCCAGCACAGCCAATCAAAAGGTCTGTGCCACTTATGTGCCCTCACCTCCTTTAGAATTTTATTTGGTGACGAAAAAGATTGGAAGAAGCAGTGGGAAAGCAAAGCATGAGACAGGACCATCACATGATTAAAACCTTGGAAGCACAGAAACAAGCACACGCAATGCGAATCTGAGAGTTGTTTTGCCAGATGCCAGAGAGTCAAAACTGAGCCGGGATGAATACTGTCTCTGTCTTGAAAATGTTCCAGAGCAGAGTTCCTAATTCTAAATAACTTTTAAAAAAGATATTGAAATCTGACCAAACAAATTTTCACATATATTTTTTTTTAAAAAAAAAACCAGACATGCTGGGAGGAGTGACAGTTGTATGGAAAAAACAAATTCTCTCTCATAGGTTGCTTCTTATGCAGTGTAAAGAGCTAATGTACTCAGGTAGCCTGTTGGCTTGTAAGAGAACTATGGTGAGGAATGTCTATCGCTCCCCCCTTTCACAAAGGAAGAAATTTCTGTTCTTAATCAACACCTTTCCAAGGCTCAGTTCAGCTATGCTGACAGGTGGGAAGGGAGATTTTTCTTTCTTTCTTTGGAGACCAAAACAACCTTCCCAGTTGAAGCGAGGTGAGTATATGAGAAGATATGGACTTTTCCATGATCTGTTCTGCTGCCTTCCAGACATAATACAATGGGCACGTTCGCATGTCACACTAAGGGCCTTGCTAGACCTACCTGAAAATCGGTGCTTCAGGCATGGCGAGGCCACACTGCAATTAGCACGGGCTGTCACACCTATCTACACGTCAGATGCGACGAAGCCCCGTTGCATCCGCCATTTTTTGTTTGTTTGTTTGTTAAAGGGACCAGTGTGCACAGGAGTGCACCACCAGAAAAGTAAGATTTTTTTTTTTAAAAAAAAATAGGGTCCCCCTGTCCCCCGATTTCTCCCAATGACCTCTCCTGGCCTCCGATCCCCCCGTCCCCACCTCCTGTGTCCTGCCGCCGCCGTGCCACCGATGTCCCCAACCACTCTGTCCTGCTGCCGCCGCCACTGTCCCCAGCCAGCGTTTCCTGTTGTCGCCATGTCCGGCCTGTGATGCCTGCTGTCACCATGTCCTGCAGGATGGACATGGCGACAACAGGAAACGCCGCCTGGGGATAGTGGTGGCGGCGGCAGAACACAGGAGGTGGGGATGGGGGGGGTGAGTGGTGGGACATGGATGTGGGGACAGGGGGAATCGGGGGACAGGGGAGGTCATGGGGCGAATTGGGGGCAGGGGCAGGAGCGCTGCGACCCATCTGCCGCTTTTCCCGGCCACTCACGCATAAGTGCGGTAGCCGGGAAAAGCGGTGGAATGGTCCACACGCCCGCGGTCCTGGCCTCAGCCCAACCTGAGGCCAGGACTGCGGGAAAAACCGGGCTAAATGGGGTTTCATTTACCCCGCACCCAGGGAGGTTTCACCCCTGCCTGACTCCGGGATCCCCTGTGCATCATCTGGACACACAGGGGCGAGCCCGGGGCGAGCACTGGGCTAAACCTCCATCTAGCAAGGCCCTAAGCTACCCTGAGAATAAGCCATGGTGGGTGGGTGGCTTGTCTGTTACAGGCAATCACCCACTAGGCAGCTCACTGTGGCTTCTTTCTCCCTCAGTCTCTCTCTGTTCTCCTGGTCCTTGCTGGCATGTATCCAAGGGCATTCACAGCAGAAATCCTCATTTCCTTTCTGCAATTGGTCTGCTGCGGCTGCCAGCTCATGACGGAAATTCTTCCTCATCCTGCATCGGATTGCCAAAGGGATTTAAGTTTCTGAGCCCTTAAGAATGTGGGAACACAGTCACATTTTTTTCCAAGGACTTTGCACAAGTACACGAGACCTCCTTGCCTGCAATTGAGTCAAAGTATAGCCGTATCCCCCTCTTGTCAATGTCCTTCTGTTTCATTTTCCACTTCCGTGCTTCCTGAGTGAAACTCCCTTCCCCGCATCAGATCACAAAATGGAAATAATTTCCTGAGCCCTTACGGACATGGGAATGTGTGTGTGTGTGTGTGTATATATTCTTCTGGTAGTGCAAGTCCGCCTATCTGCTATTTATCTGAGCATACTGATATTCCCCTCTTGCCATGTCCTTGCTAGTTCCACCCTCCGCTGCATGTCTTTTTTTAAAAAAAGCTGTTTCATGTTCTTCTGCAGTAATAACACCCCTAAAGCTCCTTCGCTCCTGCAGCTGCCAGTCACTTTTGGCTTTCTCCCACCCTTCCCCTTTGTAGCTTTCCCTCCTCTGATCTCCATTATTAGCTGGCAGATGTACAGGAGAGTTACCGAGCAGTGAATGGGATCGCTAAACATATGTGAATGTCTTGGACGAGCAGTAAAACAGAGGAGAAAACTGTGCAAATTTCCTAGCAGTGGACATTCACTTCTGTGCACTTGTGCAGGACTGAAAAATAATAATTTTGAAAATGCAAATGCGTTTGGGACACTCCCCGATGTCCTTTCTTCAAGATTTCTGGGGTGTGTGTGTGTTAAATTAAAAATCCATCTTGAAGTGGAGGGTGCTGAGAAGGAATGAGCAGAATGGTGGTGGCACTAGCGAGATTGCAAGGAACAGCATGGGTTTATGCTGGTCTTGCCAGCCCTCTCTCTAGCTATTGCCGACAACCCATAATAAAATTGCCCCACCTGGTTCAGACATCACAAAAATTAATCCTGAAAACAAGGCACCCTAAACAACCGTCTTTAAGCCATGGGTTGTCAGGGTGGCAAACAACCTACAATGGAAAAACTCCTCCGGGTTTGGACATCTCGTTTAGTCAGCCTGCAACCACTCATTATAACAACCCATTGTGGCTTAGCGTGACATGTGAACCAGGTCAATGTGAATTGACTGATAAGAAGTAAGTGGATCAAAGGCCTTTGGGTCATTTTGAGCAATGTTTTCCAATATTGTTTTCTTAAATATTCATGAACACTTTCAAGTTTCCTGGTAGAACATTTGCTGGGAAGGAGTCAGTGGTGTAGTGGCAAATGTTGAAGTGCAGACACTCATTATGACAGTCCCCTTTGCCATGCCCCCAAGGAAAGTCCAGAAATATAGAGCTTTATCACACCAGCGTTATACTGTGCAATCACTGTGAATTGCGTGCAAAGGACTCCGAAGTTTTCCAGCTTATAATCTGCTTTTATTGTGAAGTACTCTGAAGTTTTCTAGTTTATAATCTGCTTTTATTGTGAAATACTCCCATGCATCCTGCTTTAATTGTGCTGTAAAGGGAAAAGAATCGAGGTACTTAGCTACTAGTTTTCAAACGTGTTTTCTGAGTGGCCACTGGGACACAGGAGCAGGATTTGATATGAATTAAACAAATGCTTACATCTGCATAAGCTTTAAAGATAAAGACTTCAAAATTGGCACAGTAATAGATATTAAGAAGCGCTTCAAGCATACCAAATCTGAATCAGATTGGGACATCTGTGATTTTTTAATGATTTTTTTTTTTTACATTTCCCCCCTTAAACCCTTTGCAAAGGATCTTAGGAGCACTGCCGCCCAGGGTGTGATTTAGCAGCAACAACGGCGACAGCTTAGCACTGTAGGGGATAATTCGAGGGAAACATGTAAGTGGGATGAAGCTTAAAGGCAGCTGTGTTGATCTATGCGTATGTGCGTGTATATATCTGCATGATACCCTTCTACACTATGAATTTGTCTAATTTCCCTTTTTAAACTATACAAGCTGGTGGCCATCACTATACACACACAGCAGTACTTCGCATAATATGGAATTTAGTAAGATCAGCTGACAGTTACAGAAAAGTGAGCTGGAAAAGGGCAGTGTAGCTGTTAGCATGTTGGACTTTGGCTGGAGAAACCAGGAATTGCATGAGAAAGAGATGGACACAAACAGCAAAAGACCAGTCATGATTTTCCAGGCATTCCTTTTCCCAGCACCAGGGGAGAAACATTTTATCTTAAGTCAACAAACCAGCTGTTTTCTAGCATCTTTCATCTCCACCAGGAGTAAGTCTTTTGTAAAGCTATTGCACCTTAATTGCCCCGAAAAGGCAAAAGGTGTAGTGGAGGCTCGATTCCACTACACCACTGGAATCCAAACATCCACAGTGATTGGTCATCTTTCTGATGGCAGGAGTTGAACCCTGTTGTCCTTACCCACACACAGAAAATAAATCCAGATATTGGCTGCATTTTCATATGTTTTTTAAACATTTGAGCTGCACCCCATTCCAGTGAAGCCACATAAATCACTAGGTTCTTTGCCGAAGCAGAGTATGGGTCCTGTCCTTCTGTCCGTACAAGAGAATGGCAATCAGAAGATTTATTCATTGGTTGGAAAGCTATTTACATAAATTCATCCATATAATAGGCTGCATAATCCTGGAAACAAAGATACACTTAATTGCAGCGTTGTGGAAATGATGTTCCTTCCATCCTCCTTTCATTTTGCTGAACAAGTTGGGGGAAATAGCTTTTCCATCAGCAAAGGCTCAAAAACCAGGTGAAAATTAATTTTTCACCTCTCACTGCAACAAGGGACAAAATGTCGACAGACTCCATTTCCTGTGTGGGTTTTTTTTTTTTTTAAGGGTGGTGGTGATGGTCAGCTTTAACATAGCGCTACTCTGCTGTTTGAGAAAGTGTGAAAGGGAGAGAAATGAAATGAGGGGGGGGATCGATATTCTTTCTTGCCATTCGTTTCTAACTGCTAAGAAGGAAAATTGTCATACATCTTAAGCTATTTTAAAATGTGAAAGTAAAATACATGACCCCACCCCCACCCTCACCCCCCAACAGAAAGAATGTTGTGGATGTAAATGGTGGCATTTTTGATAATTTGTCTTCACCGTTCAACATTGATGTGTCGTGTATTAAATTGTAAGATCTCTTCGATTTCCTTCACTATCTCAAAAAGGGCACTAAAGATTTTGTTCATATGCAGATTTATTTAAATACATAGCCTAATCATATGCATGTTTACTGAAGAGTAAGTCCTATTGCACTAAATGGAACTTGCTAAAAGGGTGTACATAGAGTCTCAACGTTAACTGGATAATCAGTTAGAAGTCAGACCTTAATCAACTAAACATTATTTGTGGTACAATCCTTTGCATCTCAACTCAGAAGTAAACCTCATTGATTTCAATGGGACATACTCTGAGGTATGTGCTTAATTCTATTTAAGGACTTACTGAGAACCCGAATGGTATCTATAGTGTTCTGGTGTACAAATAAATCTTAATCCATTTATTATGGGGCTGTAGTAGTTATGATGGTTGAGTGCAACTATCATTCAAAGTATAGGTGGATGCAGACAGTTTATATCTATAGCTACATATGGGTGAAAATTTTCACTGGTTCATATTTGGTCAAAACTTATCAAAATTCATAAATCCCTTCAAAAACAGGATGGGGGAAAATACACCTGAATGTGGGAGATCTTGATACGGGGTTTGAATCCCTGTGTATTCAGCCATGTTTGCGGTGCTGAATTTGAGTTGCCACCTCTTTTTTTCGGATAGGCGCTTTGCCTTTAACAAGACAGACGTGTACAGCATCGTCCTTTCCATGGTAGGAATAGCAGTGCCTATTGAATTTGACTGCTGAAGTTCAGTGAGGGTTTTCTTCAGGTGGATTTTTCTTAAGAACTTACCACAATGTGCACAATTGTTCATAAACAGAATGGAAAAGACTTGAGATTCAAAAACAGCTGGGAGAAAGTGAGACTGACAGATGTGTCCATCATTACCCATGGCTAGATATATATGGAGCTTTATCTTGTGATCGATCCAGTTTTCTTCTCAATCAACATGCATTTGTCTAGTCTCAAAATCAGGGCTCCCTCCTTCAGTCACTTTTGACAAAAGTAACGCACGTTCACTGTTGGCTGTCTCATGTTTCCTCCAGCTCATGGCACTGGCACACACCCCTGTCAGTTAGCACATAGGGACATTGAGGAACAGCAGGCAAACACAGCCCCAAACAGGCAAAATATTATGAGAATTGCAACACACAGTATGAACAGAGAGAAAGAATCAATTAGAAAATTCTGGAACTTGCAAAGTATCAATTGCTATCCAAAAATTTTTATTTTTCTGAAAAAATATAAAATTCTGTATTTTTGCACTACAAAAAAACATGTACACAAACAAAATGCACAATGAGCATCAAGAGGAAGGGAAGGAAATAAATACAATAATGCTATATTTTCTATGGGTTACAGTTCCAGTTCTTGGTATGAAAATGGGGCTGATGACAGTGTCCGGATCTTTCTTGACCCAGCTAGCAGCAAGTTAATTAAGGACTGTAATTAACTGTTACTCTTAGACGATTAATCGTGTATTTCACATAAAAAATTGGAACTATAGTAGTCAATGTATTCAAAATTTCTCAACCATGAGACCTCTACAAGTTATATTCATCACAGGATATACACTAGATTGTAACTCTGGTTTTGTTAATTCCAGAAAGAATAAATAAAATTTATTTTTTTAGAAACTCACTAATGGAAAACAATATGCAAAGCTTACATAAGGATCTCTTTGAAAAAAAGCTCTATTGAACACTTGTGGGGTGAGTGGATCTTTCAGACCCTTTGAGTTTCTTTACTTGAAAAGCGATGCAAGTATGCAGCTGTACCACCGATCAGAAAGGCAAACCAGACTGGGATTGGACTCGATGGCCTTGTTGGCCCCTTCTAACTATGATTCTATGATTCTATATAAGTCTAAACTCCCAATTCCCACTAATAATTCTGTTCTACTTGGTAAACCTCACCACTGAAGAAACACTTGCTATAGATGCCTGCCAGAATCCAGGCAGGGATGTATGGTCCTAGTGGTTGAATGCTTACTGATGCTCTTTAGATAGGTGGCCATGGATGGCTGACCTTTGACCTGACAGGTACAAGTAGCCCAGCCACCACAATTCTGTGGAACTCTTGGTCTGGACCAAGGGTGCCAATATTCGTGCCTGCCTCTCCACTGTTGCTCTGTTGCCTGTTATCCCTCACAGCAGGGCATTGGTGACAAAAAATGGCAGGTGTCACTATGGAAGATGAGGATCGTATGTTCATATTCATTAACAATTGTTAAAAAAAAAACCCAAAACAAAACAAACACCGAGAGGCAAGTTTATCTGGGTGTGATTTAATCTTATCTGTCTCTGTCTAGGGCCTTCAAAGAAGGCAATTTCAAAGGATTATATTTTGGAAAGGAACTAAAGATGGAAAATCCCCAATTCCTAATGAAAGTCATGGTTGGAGTCAATTATCTAAGCAACTTAGATCATGATATTCAAAAAATGTTTTCTCCAAAGCAGATATTGTAGTTCTGCTGGTCCAGGCAATTATCATGGTCCCACTTTTTGTCCAATTCTGAAACACTTTCCTTGTTTTAACTCTTGCGCATGCTAGTTGAGTTTTTAAGAATGGGAAAACACACCTGATGTTCATTCATTCAAATAGAATAGAAAGACACCCACCCATTGTAAGCAATCAGAAGTAGCTACATTTGGATGCACATCTGTTTTATGCTTCCCAAAGATATCAGACCATGGAACAAGAAACCAGGAAACTCTACAGAAATTGTACATCCCTAATTTGAAGGTTGTGGCTCTGTCTTATAGTATTGTAAGCTTGAATATTGGACCTTAAGATTTTGTTTTTAAGCATTTTTATCCTGTCTTTCAGACATCGTCTTTCAGTGTGAGTTACATAAGATATATATGTGTGTATATATATATATATATATATATATATATATATATATATATATATACTTTTAAGAAATAATTAAAACAGTAAAAAGTCCATGTGGTGTTTAAATACCCTGTTTAGAGAGTTGGACCTACTTCTCTTTCCCATGGGGCATTGGTTCTTCTAACAGCCTCTGTGAGGGAGGAAAGCACCAGTCCCTGCCTGTGAACCAGCAGCAGGCCATTGTCCTCAAATCCTGATATAGAATTATATTCAATTCTATAGGACTGGAGACAGCAGGTGCTTTTGAAAATACGCCTACATTTAATACACTGAAGGTTTCTGGATATTAGAGATAGGCAACCAGATGCCATGCAGTTGATTTGGCAGCTCCCATATGTTCTGACCATGGACCATACTAGCTGGGGATGATGGGAACTGAAGTCCAAAACCACCTGGTGGGCACCCGGTTGCTACCCCTACTTTACATGAACCTTGAACCTGGTTTTTGCAAAAATCTGAGGACATTTTTCTGATGCTGATGGGAACTTAAAGAGAGGGAAAGAGCCACTGAGTAATTAGGGACTCCTGACTTTTCATTTTCATCCCTGGATTCATTGTTACACAATCCATAAATTCAGCTGAAAGGGTACATGTGCAATGTTTCTGTACGTACGCTTGCCCCCCTCTCTTTGTGCAGACTTTTCTCTTCACAAAACTCCTCAGAGTGACTTTGAAATTCTGCTGAGTCAAACAGTGGTTGGGAATTTAATACAAAGTAGTTAATGGGATGACATCACCACCGTGTGTATGGGATCATCTCCCAGCGTCCCCTGTATGCTATTCTCACACTCACTGCTCTCACTGCTCTGTCAAGACAAGTTTCCAAGAAAGATCTGCCACCACGCAGGTGTCCTAATAGAACACCCAAAGTGCCTCTAAGGTTAGCTCTCAGAGCATAGTCATGGAAAAGCGCTCATTATATGGTTAAAGTGTTCCTGGAATGTACCACTTCAGACTCAAAGTGGTGGTGGCAAGATTGTGCATGAAGGCACACCAGGAAAAAATAATAATCTTCGAATGCTGTGTGTGTATATGACACACAGAGACACAGACAATTCAGCTAGAAAATCTCCTGCCACCAGAAGTGTTACAGTACAAGGGAAGTTTTATGATGTAATGTATTGTTAGTGTAGACTTCCTGAAGCATGTGTTCAACTCTCTATGATTCTATGGGTGGATTCTATGGGTGGATTCCTGCATTGAGCAGGGGGTTGGACTCGATGGCCTTGTAGGCCCCTTCCAACTCTGCTATTCTATGATTCTATGGTTCTACTCATGAGACACATCATAATGGATCCTTGATCATGTGAATAAGCTCCATCTATAAAACACTGGAAACAATCCCCCCCCCAATCCAAGTATTGCAGTGAGAAAGCATCTGTCTAAATCTTTCCTATTCAAGTCCATGGGGCCTAAAGATACTTGACTTTGGATAGATTGTGCCCATTGTCTGTCGTTCATGAAGTGTCTACTAAAAGTAGGTGGGTTGTTTTTGTTTTGTTTTTAAAATACTGTAAGTACTTGAATTAAAGAAAAGGGGAATTTTACAATTTGCCTTCGGAAGATGCAAACTATTTTAATAGTACTCAACTTGTTAACAACCGAAAGACTGTAAAAGCTAGTTCAATGTGCTATAGTTCATCCATGTGCAGCGGGAAAATAATTATCACACTTCAAGTGGGATAAATCGTACACTGTGCAATTGGGCAAAGTATGGTCTTTTATGTGTTGAAGAGAAAAGAGAGAGAGAGAGAGATGGAAAACAAAACAAACCAAATGGCTCTTTGCACTGGGACCCACCGCCCACCAGCAGATAAGTGGGTACAGAGGAGATCAGCGAGAAAAGTGCCAAGCTTAATCTATTAATAAAATCATCTCCAAGTAGAAGAGCTTCATGAGGCAACAAATACATTTATGGTTCCTCCAGAAGAAACAGTGGTCATTTCTGCTTCCCTGTGGATTATTTTACAAAACACGGCAGGCAAGAAGATACAAATAATCCCCAAATAGGCCTCTTGGCAGCTCCAATAATGTTATTTAATACTTGAAAAATCAGCTTCGTGCTGAAATTGCGGTCGTTGGGTTCCTCCCCCTCCCCTCCCCCAAATTCTTTTTTCTGGTCCACCAGCTAGCAAAATTAAACACGAAAGGGCATAAAAACCACCCCACCGGAATGTGACAAACCCCACCACCACCCCGCTGCCGCGTGCTTGCTGGTTTGTCTATCATGAAAGCATCACACACAAGCATCGTCTTGACTCCCCCTGACCATTTTCTCATGTTTATAGATGAGCCTGGCACCTTGCCAAGGGATGCCAGATGCAGGAGAAGAGACGGAGAAGGGGAGGCATTTGTTCCATTCTCCTTTTCACAGGCATCGGATTTGCTATCAAGGCCTCCCGATTCGAGGGCATGACCATCGATACCTCTCCCTGGGCAGTTATGGACAGGTTTTGGTGGGGAAATATTTTGGAAGGAGATGGGGAAGTTATTTCCCCCCTGGATTTGAAAGGAATGTAGCAATGTAAATTTCTCCCAGTGTCATCTAGAGATACAGTCCAACAATGCACAACTACTCTCTTTATCCCCCTATTCCTTTTTAGAGAAGTAACAAACCATGAATGGCAACAGTCCAGGGCCCAATTCAAAGTGCTGGTATTAACATTTAAAGCCCTAAACGGTTTGGGGCCAGGTTATCTGAAGGAACGCCTACTCCCATATGTACCTACCCGGACCTTAAGATCATCTACAGGGGCCCTTCTCCGTGAGCCCCTGCCAAAGGAAGTGAGGCAGGTGGCTACTAGGAGGAGGGCTTTCTCCGCTGTGGCACCCCGGTTGTGGAACGAGCTCCCCAGAGAGGTCCGCCTGACGCCTACGCTGTATTGCTTTCGTCGCCAGCTGAAGACCTTTTTATTCACTCAGTATTTTAACACTTAATTTTAACTTAAATTTAAATTTTACTGTTTTAACTCTGTATTTTAATCTTATATCAACTTTGCTGTGTGGTTTTATCCTGGTTGTGCTTTTTATACTGTATTTCGTAATTGTGTTTTAACCTGTTGGGTGTTTTATTGTGGTTTTAATTTTTGTGAACCGCCCAGAGAGCTTCGGCTATTGGGCGGTATAAAAATGTAATAAATAAATAATAAATAAATAAATAAACATTTTAGGTTAGGCTTCGGTCTTGCTAGGACCTAGGGTGGCCACCTATTTATCGCCCCCAAAGAGGAAATGCATCACCCAAAAAAGGATAAAAGAGAATGGCAATTTGCATATATTTTGCATGTGCTCATTTATATGTATATGTGCAAATTTAGAAGTCGTTATATCCTAATATGTATTCATGGAAATCGAAACACAATACATCTCACCATAGTGTGGAAGACTGACCAAGTGACTTGTCTGCTGCCCAGGTGTCAACTGTTGGTGGGTAATAGTTCTTATGGTCCTTGATGGAATTGGGCAGGACAGCCCTTCAAAAAGAAGATGGTCCTCTGTAAAAGAGGAGACATGGCCCCTCATCAGGGTCCAGTTCAATTAGAAATGGATTAATAGCAGCCTCATCCCTGCCAGTGTCATTCCCTGAAACCCTCTTCACAGCCTCCGCTGCCCTTGTAAGTTGTATGTGAGCTGTCTGTAGGAAACAGCTCTACAGAGATGGAGGCTCTTTAGTGATGTGTAGAAATAACCACATCACCTTGCAAAGGGACCTAAAAGGACACTTGGACCCTGCCCAGAATCTGGATCAATGTTTCGATCATTCAAAATCCTGGGATATTAATCTGAGGTACTGAAACAATACTTGCATTGTTTTGAATTAAGACTGGAGCAGGGTTTTTTGGGGTGGGCGGGCTGACAACCCCTTTTAAAAGTAACTTCTTGATTTCACAGATCCTGATTACACATGCATTCACTTTGAAGCTAACCCACTGATTTGGATAGTTTATATGGCTTAAGGCTGAAGCCTTAAAACCTGGAAATTAAGGGTGGCTTCTAAGCCTCGTGTGGCACAGAGCGGTAAAGCAGCAGTTTCTGCAGCTGAAACTCTCCCCACGGCCTGAGTTCGATCCCGGCAGAAGCTGGTTTCAGGCAGCCGGCTCGGGTCAACTCAGCCTTCCATCCTCCCGAGGTCGGTAAAATGAGTGCCCAGTTATCTGGGGTAAAGGGAATAATGGCAGGGGAAGGCAACAGCAAACCACCCCTCTATAAGGCTTGCCAAGAAAACGTCAGCGAAAGCTGGCGTCCCTCCAAGAGTCAGTAAAGACTCAGTGCTTGCACAAGAGGTTCCTTTCCTTTCCTTCTAAGGTTATCAGAGTGAACTGGGATCTGTTGCATGGCCTCATCCCATGCCTCTGTCATCAGATTGAAAACCTCAAGGGAAGGGTCACCAGTACCATAGCTACTTTTCATGAGAGCATCATCCCAGCAACTTTGTTTTTGCAAAACCACATCCAGCCACTGAATGAGTCTTGCAACAACACCTGCGATTGGGATATCCATGAAAATGGATCATAACACAAGCTTGCTTCCAGATGATCTCATGAAACCCAAGACTACGGGGCCTGGCTGTATTACAACTCATGGCATTGATTTATGCAAATAAATGGAGCATCAGGAAGTAATGCACAACACGTCTGAATGCATAACCAGCCAAAAATGACTTCAGAAAGCATACTGCAATCCAGAAATTGTTATATCAGGACAAGCCCCAAGCACATAAAGCAGAAGGCCCCCTACTTAAGGTTTTATACTGTATTCTTGATCATTTTCTTCATTCTAGCTCAGCCCAAGTGATCATGGTGGATGAGAATAAGTTTCAGGAGGCAAAACGAAATGCAAAGGAAAAGCATTTTTTTAAAAAAATTGCAATTGATTATGGCCTTATGAAGTTGCTGCATTTTCCAGGCCTATTTGAAATCAAGGAAATTTCCATTTCTGGGCAAGAGGACTTCTTCCAGAAGCAAGGGTGGGGGTTGGCCTGACCAGTATTCACTTAAAACAAAATTTAAAGATGCAAATAATCCTTCTCCCTACCACAGCATTCCAAATGTTTCTGGTATCACTGAAGCTGTGTGTAATCTGTGCTTAAAAATGGTGTGCCAAGAAATACATAATTCAGCGGCCTGTATAAATGATGCACATTTGCATATTTTCGTACAATAGATTCTACTTTCAGGTGAGGCAAGAACTTATGCAGGGCACGGTGCAGACATACACACAATGGTAACCTCTGGGAAACGTTGTGCAGCTACCTCTTCCAGCTCCCAAGAATTCAGAAATAATTGCCCAGACTCTTTCAAGCATAGGTCTACAACAGAAACTCACTCACCCCACACCCCAAACACCCACAATTGAAACAGAGATTCCTCAGGAAGCTGAATTCTGGACCCAATACCAAATATTGTGCTCCTGTAAAATATGCCTGTGTTATAACCAAGCAGAGTAAAAACACAAGCAGCTAGGTAGCGTGAAAAAGATTATCTCCCATACCTGGCTGTGCAATAAACTGGACATTATTATCTACATACATTGGCTTGACCATGTGTTAATCTCCCAGCTATAAAAAGAAATTCATTAGGAAAAGGGAGAAGAAAAACACACCCTGTATTGCATTGGACATTGATCAAGAGATATTTGTACAGTGATTTCTAGGGCTCAATTGCTGTGTAACAGCATCATCCTTTAAAATGTACAAAACAAGAAATCTCCGCCAAGAAATAGTCTAATATTGCTCTTCAATAGTCTTCCATCGATGCTTAAGACCCGAAGCAAACTTCAGTAAACTGTAGCTTTCATTTAGCCCACAAATGGCTGGAAAATGTTTCAATTCAAGTAAGTCCTTGGAAGTATTAACATGGGCTGCTGTTCTCAGGTTTGTTTGTTTGTTTAAAGGTGCAATATATATGTATTTAGATATATACCCCATGTACAGACAAGGTGTGCTGGGAAGGTTTTTGTTGTTGAGGCAGAAGAAATTGGTTAACCACATATGTGCCATAGACCCATTTCTACTGTTTATGCACATTGAATTGACTTCATAATGAAGTCACAGGAAGGTAGGTTCTAACACGGATTATAAATTATGTGGCCGAGGCCAGTGTCCTTCTGTTGTGTTATAGAAACCACTGAATTTCACGTGTGTTTTTTTTTCTGGTGTTAAAATAAGTTTCAGCGCTATGTTTACAAAGTGCAAGGTCAATCACTTGAAGAAGTGACAGTTTAAAAAAGAATAATTTAAGACGTTACAATGGCACCATCCCATTTACCAGCTGGACCTTCATTTCTTGAAGGCTGTTCATTATCTTCTTCTGGTGCCCAACAAGTGTGACTCCAAGACGCCTCAAATCCCTGCGTGAAGAAAGCACACGTTGATTCCAAAAGGTTGACTCACCAGGAAGATGGCTGCAGTAGATCACCCATGTACCTTAAAAATCATTTTTTAAAAACTTCCAGCGCTCTCCAGCCACACCATTTTAAAGCACTTCACCATAAATGTTACTTGGATGGAAAATCCTCTTTTCCCCTTCCAACAGACTCTGCTTTCCCCATCCCAATTGAGCTGGCAGGGTAGGAGACTTCCATCTACATTTATCTCTGTGTTGGAAGGAGGGCAATGGTGAAACCGAGGTTCTAGATGGCAGGGAAGAGCAGAAGGTCTTGAAAACGTGTGAGTGGGACCTGCTGCATCCAATGGAGCATGCACCTTTTTTGTGAGCTTTCAGGAAGAGGACTACCAAAGTCCATTCTGCCCAAAAGAATGCTCCTTGCTGCAAAAATCGTAAGTGTGCTGCTTATGCAATTATTATTAGATACTCGCCTTCCCCAGTGCTGAGTTCTTGCTTTTCAGACACTTCATTGTGTTGTTGTGTTTTTGGAACCTAAAACTTTTTGGAACACAGAAAGCTGCCTTATATCAGGTCGGACTATTTGTCTGTCTAGTTCAGTATTGTCTACTGTGGCCATAGCTAGACCGAAGGTTTATCCCAGGATCATCCCGGGTTCGTCCCTGCCTGAGCGCTGGATGCCCTGTGTGGCACTTAGATGAACAGGTTTGACCCCAGGACAATCCTGGGATAAACCTTAGGTCTAGCTACGGCCTGTGACTTTCAGTGGCTCGCCAAGGTCTCAAACGCCTTTGAAACGGGCTTCACAGATTCTGTGGTTTGGGTGGTCCAAGGACCTTTGTGAACGCAAACATGCAATTGATGAGTAACGCAAGTGAACTACACCAAGAGGGCTAACCCATCTGAAATGTCAGAGGAGCTTCATGTGCCCTTTGAAATGCCAGAAAGTAAGACCAAATCTCACTGATCAGGCTGCTTCTGAAAAGGGTTTGCGAGAGGTGGTGGGTTCTCCTTCGCTGGAGGTGTTTAAGCAGAAGCTGGATGGCCATCTGCCATGGCTGCGCCCTGCGGTGCAGAGCGTCCATGAATGAGGGGATTGGATTAGATCACACAGCAGCACCCATGGGCACCCACCAGGACCCTGCTCGTCCCCATTGCCACTGCTGCCTCCTGCCATGCTCAGCAGTAAGGAAGCAGTCAGTCAGCCAGTCAAGAGACTTATCTCCCAATCTGCTGCTTCCTTGCTGCTGAGGTGAGCACAGTGGGAGGCAGTAGCAGCAGTAGAAGATGAATGGGATGAATCAACAGGGTTGAGAAGGGAGGTGGGGTGACAGGCATAGGAAAGGAGAGGCTGTGGAGGACACCCTCAGTGGGAAGGAGAGGGAAGAACGTAGGGCAAGAAAAGTGGAAACCCTGGAGAAGGGAGGGCAAGAAAAGGTCTCCATGTTGCTGAAAGATGTGAATTGTGCCCATGGGCCCGAATAAAAGAGACACATAAGACTACAGGCCCCAAAAGGTTGCCTTACCCTGAACTAGATGATCTCCAACGTCCCTTCAGCTCTATGATTTATTTAAAAATAATAATACAACTAATTCATAAAATCTGAACAACCTCTCATTGATGCCTCCACTGAGTTCTGAGAATTGCTCTGTCAACAAGGCTTTAGTGAAGCTGTTTATGATTAGTGACAAACCATGGGTTGTTCTGGCACTGAGCACCAGGCTAGAATGGATTCCTCCATGCTTCCTGAGACATCTTGGGAAACCTTTGCCCTGGCTCTAGTCTATTATTATTATTATTATTATTATTATTATTATTATTATTATTACATTTTTATACTGCCCATCAGTCGAAGCTCTCTGGACAGTGTACAACTAAAAACCATAAAATACAAGTATAAATTAAACATTTAAAATTAAAAAGACAATACAAAACCAGCTACATTAAAAACCAGGGAACGCCTGTGTAAAAAGGTATGTCTTTAGGAGGTATGTCTTCATGATAGATATCCTCTCAATTCTCTTTTTATCAAATCATATATTGTCTCTTCCTCTGCAGAGACGGAGCAACACAAATTGCTGCATGTTGAGTGTCAAAGGAATGTCAGCCACAAGAGACTCTAACGTACATATACGAGACTGCTTTATTTGATGAGAGCTCCTCAGTGGTTTTCTAATAACAACAATAACAACAACAACAACAACAACAATTAATGTTTTCCTTTTAGGACCAGCCTCTGACCAGGCCTATGAGGACTCTGTATTTATTATCTATTTGTAATCTAATGGAGTTAAAGAATACAGCCAAGAAAAGCTATATTCTTTAACTCCTATAGATTATAAATACGTTTGTATTATTTTCTCCAATTTTACATAAACAATTTTGAAATGTTTACTCTTTGCAAATTGTATTCCAGTTCCATAGGTTAGCAGGAAGGACAGGTGGCGTCACAAATCATGGAAGTCTTGATCTTTGGTAGCTGTATCCTTAAGCTCCTAGCTAAGGTGGAAAGCTACATGGTAGCACTTTAGACTGTAGGTGGAGGCTCTCATGATTGAAAGCTCAAAACCACCACCAACAACAACGCCCCTTATCTACATAGAAAACTAGATGTCAGAGAGAAGAATGTTGGCCTAGCTTTCTTCCTAAGACATCATAATAAACTAGAGCTTTATGTGGAGGGAATGTACAGCAAAACATTAAGTCATGGACTCCCACCACAGTCTGAAGTGGTATAATCCAGGTTCCTGCTTCAGCTGCTGTTTGCCATGACTTGGCTTTATTCAGCCAATCCCCTGAGATTTCACCAAAGACTGCGCTTAGACTGTCAAGTATACCCATGTGCTATAAACATCTAGAATCTTGCTTTAAAAAAACAAAAGCTGAAAAATTAAGGAAGGTAAATTTTGCACCCACTACGGCATTGCATGCTTTTCCTGCGCTGCTGCTGAACAGGGTTGCTACATGGCCTGGTTTTGCCCAGCTTCTGACTATGCTCCCATTGTGGGCCAAGTCAGACATTACTTTAAATTAGGGGTGTGCACGGACCCCCCGCTCCGCCCTGCAGGCCGATCCGAAAATTTTGGATCGGCCCGCTCCGTGCTGCTCCGCCCATACTCCGCTCCTCTTCGCTGCGGAGCTCCGGCTCTGAATTGGAGCTCCGCAGTGGAGGGGAGTGGCACTAGGTAAGGCCGGGAGAGGAGGGCCTTACCTGCCTCCGTCTGCGGTCCGTCGGCTTCTTCAATTGAGCCCATGGTTCAACCAGGAAGTCTGGGCCGCAAGTGTGGCCTAGACTTCCTGGTTGAACCGCGGGCTCAATTGAAGAAGCCAACGGACCGCAGATGGACGCAGGTAAGGGAGAGGGGGGGTTTACCGGGCCCTGCCGCTGTCGCCGCATGGGCGACAGCGACAGCGGCAGGGCCCGGTAAACCCCACTTATCTTTCTGGCGGAGCTCCAGATCGAGGCGAAGGATCCGCCTTCACCTCGATCCTCTTCGCCACGCTCCGCCGGCCCCCCAATCCTCTTCGCCTCCACCTTAAGGGCAGGCGAAGCCCTTCGCTCCGCTTCTAATTCGCCGGTCCGATTAGAAGCGGAGCACATCCCTACTTTAAATGTGTATCCAGCAGCTACGACTTTTTCTTTTATAATTACTCTAGAGCAGGCATAGAGGTCCTGATCTGGAAAAGGTCCCAGGTGTGGGGAGATTAGGTACCTTAAGATTCGGATCAGGCACTTTGCACCTACTCTAAACATACAAATAAGATGTAGCTGCTAGACCCACATTTAAAGTGATGTCTCTTTTGGCACACTCTCCCATAAATATAACACACATACTAAACCCGTGTCTGCATTCCATTATTGCATCCAATGAGCTGCCTGGTTCCTTTTCAAGCCTCCCCACTGGGAAAGATGACAACTGCTCATGGAAAACAGTGGAGGAATCCAGGATTATATTGTACCTGTAATTGGGAAGCCCCCTCCAAAAAAAATTCTCCCTCCATATGATACTTTTTGGAATACCTATATTCCCATTCTAGAGCTAGAGAGTGACTTACAGAAGGCAGGAAAGGGACCTCTCGTGCAAGCACTGAGTCATTACTGACTCTTGGAGGGACGCCAGCTTTCGCTGATGTTTTCTTGGCAGGCCTTGTAGCGGGGTGGTTTGCCGTTGCCTTCCCCGGCCGTGATTGCCTTTCCCCCAGCTCACTGGGTACTCATTTTACCGACCTTGGGAGGATGGAAGGCTGAGTCGACCCGAGCCGGCTGCCTGAAACTAGCTTCCGCTGGGATCGAACTCAGGCCGTGGGGAGAGTTTCGGCTGCAGAAACTGCTGCTTTACTGCTCTGCACCACATGAGTCTTACAGAAGCTTCTCAAAATAAAATTACATTCCTATCTAGCATAGGAATAAAAATTACACGTTGCTGTCCATATGGAACAAGGCTGATTCTGGCAGCATTTCCTGCCCCAGCATCATGTTAGGCAAACCTCGGAGGCAACGGAGTAGGTCTGAGCAGCTGGAACTCACAGGCTGGGAGGCAGCTGTGCATTGCTTATTTTAGCCCTGCTGCATACTCCATTGTAAAGATTTCAAATGCCCCGGATTTCCAGCCAAAAATCCCTTATTCAATCCGCCACTCGATTGCAGCAAAAGTCAGGTCTTTTAAATTCAGGCCCTTACACACATGTGGCAACTGCATGACCATGTTTGGTGTTCTAGAGGCTTGCATGCAGATACATGGTCCTCGCAGGGGGAGGGTGGAATGGAAGAAACACGGTACATACCAGGTTGAGGAATGCAGGGCATAAGTTATCTTGAGTACAGCTTGCAAGGCAAGACATGCAGGCACAGATCAATCTCCCTTGGTGTGGCCCAGGGATGGGTAAATGTTGGGAGATGGAGATCAACAGCGACCAACAGCTTCAGCCATTCTTGGGACTGCTGCCCAAAAACTTGAGGTTGGATTATTGCGCCCGCAAAAAGGTTGCAGCTGGTGGAACAGGACCTCCACATCTCTCCACCTCCCTGCAGCCCTGTGCATGCCTTCCTAATCTGCTTTGGAGGGTTGGGGGACCCTCTGGAGGAGATCTAGAAGGCACGCAGGGGTGTGTGTGAAAGCAGGAAGAGAGGATGTGGAAATCCCATTCTGCCAGCAATCGCTGTTCCACGGGCGCACTGACAAAGTTGGCGCTAACTCCTGGGGCATGGAGATGGCATTAGAATCTGAGGCTGGCTGGCTCATGCCGTGCACCCTGAGACCCCTTAAGTGTGTCGGGGGGGGGAGGCTCTTTTTTGTGTGAGGGAGCAGGGAACCCACCTCCTCTCAATTACTATGGATCCTGCTTCATGTCCCAATGCCAGGTGTAAAAGAAACACAGGAACTGTTGTGAAGTAGGACTCCATTCCCGTAGGGGAAACCAAACGGAGGAGGTACTGAGGAGATCATTACGGGGAAGGCAACCCGCCCCGCCCCCAACCTTTGTAGCCAATTGTGACCTGATATAACATTTCTTCCCAACCCTATCATCCAGTGATACACAGCCGTGTGCAAAGTAATGATAATAATGATAACATAAAGAGGTGAGATTAAGCGAGAACAGGAGTGAGTGGGCTGGCACGCTGAGAAGGCAATGGCCAGGTCTGTAGAGGTCCACTCAGTCGCCAGCTTCGCTCCTTCCTCATGCTGCACCCTAACTGGCAGAGGGCAGGTGGCGGCAGCAGAATATATCAAGGCAAGGCTAAGCCCTGTTCTTGTTAGTCAGCTGCATTGCATTCAGAGCTCCTTCCATCCTGCCCCCTCCCCAGAGGAAGCAGTGATCCAGCCTTCCACTTTTAAATCTGTAAACAACGAAGAAAATAATTACAGTCCCAACACAAAAGAAGACCCAAATTAGGAATCATAGAATAGCAGAGTTGGAAGGGGACTATAAGGCCATCGAGTCCAACCCCCTGCTCAATGCAGGAATCCAGTACAGGAACTGCAGATATTCCTGTTTCCCCGCCCCCTGCCAGCTACCTTTTTTTTTTTTTTGTGGGGCAGGGTGTATTCTTCTGCCCTAATCCAGATAAACTAAAACCCTGGATTTCTCCATTGATTTTTATGATGTCACTTCCACCCTAGGATGCTCAGAGCACCTGAGCAAAAGGTTCCAGGTTCAGTTCTCAGCATCTCCAGGTATGTCTCGGACAGACTCCTGTCTCAAAGCCTGGAGAGCCACTCTCAGTCCGTGTAGACCAGGAGTGGGGACCTTGTTGTCCTTCTGATGTTTTGGCCTATGACTCCTATAAACCAAACCCTAACCAGTGTACCCAATTGTGAGGGCTCATAGGAGTTGGAGGTCAAAACATCTGGAGGGCCACAAGTTACCCTTGATGTAGACAGTACTAATATAGCTGGACCACATGGTCTGTTAGAAGGCAGCTTCCTACATTCCAGGAGAAACCAAAAATCACAACCATAGGGAACCCAGAAGACGTCTGTGAGTCAATTGCAAGTGTATGCACAGATTGACCGATAAGAATAAAAATACAGTGTTTGTGAACTGCCTCATTGTCAAGCACAGCTGCACTTTGCTGAAGGGAAGCAGCACTGAGGTCATGTGTACTACGCACATTGAATACATCCAAGCTGCAGTGAAGTGAGAGATGAAGGCCACAGCTAGACCTAAGGCTTATCCTGGGATCACCCAGGGTTCGCCCCTGCCTGAGCACTGGATCCCCTGTGTGTCACCTAGATGAACAGGTTTGACCCCTGGACGATCCAGGGATAAACCTTAGGTCTAGCTATGGCCGAAGACAGGACCTTTCCATCAGCTCTGCTGAAAGACCAGCTTCATCGGGGCTTCCCTCCCTCACACTCCATCAGGCTGCAGCACGAAGAGATGGGAGACAGGGGCCTTCCATCAGCTCTGCTGAAACGCCAGCTCCATTGGACTCCTCCTCTCCAAGTCCAGCCGGTCATGATAAGAGCTACTATTTAACGTGAAACTGTGTTTGCTTTCCTACCCCCTGTTCTCTCCTCATCTCTCTTTCATTTGATGTCATGTATTTTAGATAGCCTGTTTTTTATTGATGGTGTGTAAGCCACTCTTGCAAACTTTTTGGCTGAAGAGCAGAGTAGAACTGCTTTGAATACATATAGTGAGGAATATAATACGGAATTTCTATGCATAAGAAAAGAAGGCTAAAAGACACTGAAGCTAGACTTTACTAGATTCAAACATTTCTTATAATATACGTGTAATAAATTTGCAAGTATATTTAAATATTTATTTAGCCATTAAGGGTTACATGCCACTGTGAAAAAGCCTGACAGCCTGTTTCCTTGCTTCAAAGCAGCACTGGAAAGGGGTAAAGCTGGAGTAGAAAAATAGCTGTGGTGGGGGTCCCTGACCCTCCCTCAACCCACCACTTAACCACAATTTTTACACCATTTCCTGAATGTTCCAGTGTTATCTCAAGGATCATCACATTGCAATAGACGCTGGCTGAGTCAAATAGCTTGCCTAAAACCAGCTGCAGCATTCACGACAGAAATGACTCTTGAACCTATCCACACGTTATCAAGGTTCATGGATACCAACAATCCTCTTCTGAAGTCCATGGAAGGGACTCTTGGATGTGCACAGAACAGCGCTCTAAATCTTACTTCAGCTGACAAGGACATTATTTTTCTTCATCAAGGCTAAACTCTACAACCACCTTTCCCAACCTGTTGCCCCCCAAACAGGTTGGACTTCCAACTCTCAGCAGTTCCAGCAAATGACAAAGGGGCTTCCTAAACGAGGGTTTAGCCCGGTGCGAGGCCCGGGCTCCCTGCTGTGCATGCAGATGACGCACAGGGGATCCTGGGGTCAGGCCAGGCTAAACCCTCCCTTGACCCGGGATAACTGGATCCACTTGGGGCCCAGTTTTTCCGCAGCCCCGGGCTGAGCCCGGAGCTGCGGAAAGTCTAGCTGGTTCCGCAGCACTTCCCGGCTGCTCGCTTACTCGCGAGTAGCCGGGAGAAGCCACGCACTGGGTACAGCGCTCCATAGGAGTGCTGTGCCCATCAGGCCAGGGGCAAGGGAATCGCGGGGGGGGGGAGAGTGATGAGGACCAGGGGGGAAAGAGTGGACCTGGCAGGAAAGATGGGGGGGGGGAGAGCGGAGCCAGGGTGGGGAGATCGTGGCGGGGGTGGTGGTGGAGGGGGCATTGGACATGGCGGGCGAGGGGACAAGCGGGCGAGTGAGTGGGCGAGCGCGTGGTTGAGTTAGTGAGTGAGTGGGGGGGTTGAGCGAGCGGGTGAGCGAGGGGTCGAGCAAGGGGTTGAGAAGGAGGCAAGTGGGGGGGCATCAGACATTGTGGGGGGGACATCGGGGCAGGGGAGCGGGGAACCCTTTACTTTTTAAAAAAGCCACTTACCTTTTCGTTGGTGTGCTCCTGTGCACATGGCCCCTTTAACTGTTTTTAAAAAATGCAGGACGCGAGGGGGCTTTCCTTTCCCCGTTGCGTGTGACGTCTGGATAGGCGCAACGGGCCCGTGCGAATTGTAGCATGGGCTCGCTGCGCCTGAAGGCTGGATTTAAAGGTAGGTCTAGCAAGGCCCCAAGAATCCTGGGAGTTGAAGTCAAACCTGACACCATCAGGTTGGGAAAGGTTACTCTACAAAATGAGGGAGGGCTTTTATTTATTATTTATTTTTATTTTTATTATTCCAACTGTTGGTTCGAAGACTTGATGGAAGAACGAGGAACACCATCCCCCCAACTGCTAGTTGCTGAGGAATTCAGTAGATATGGAACCATGTACTGATGGAGCAACAGAAATCAAGGCTGCAGCAGCTACATCACTCCCCAACAAGCTTCGCCGTTGTCAGAGAAAAAATCGTGACCAAAATGTAAGTATTCCTCTGATACTTGCTCATTTTTGAGCCAATCACCAGGAATAGAAAGTGGATAGGGCATTTTAACTATTCAGTGTGCTCAATTTCCGTAACTAGCCATCTGCATGATATGCACATCCGAGGACTTCTCAACAGCAACCCTAATCCTGAAATTCTAACTTCCTGAAATCATTATGGCTGTTCATCAAGTGAGGTACGGTTTTGCTGGTTGTGCCTCTTTTGATTCCCAAGGGATTTCTGCATAAAAAATGTTCATCTGCTCTTGTTGTTTATCCCCTTCCTAAAAGCAGCATGGCATCGAAGTACTTCTCGAAATAATTACCATGTCACAGAATGAAAAAATGAGGAATAAAAAGCAAGAGCCGATGAATTCTTGATTTTCTTTTTTCTCATTGAGCGAGGGTTTGTTTGTTTTATTACAAATAAACATTTATTTTAAAGCAAAACCAAAAAAACAATTACAATATAACACAATAGACACACACACACAGAGATATATTTACAAATATTCAGAGCTGTCCACCAGATGACAAGCAACAAGGTGTCCTGAGATTCAGTGAGTACATATCTTTCAAAAGGGAGATGAGAAGAAGTCCACCTTTAGTTGTTAGCCATTAAAGTCCAGCCACGTGTACGACTACAGAGGCCAGTCTCATGAGCTAGCTATTCTTGAAGTTGTTCTGGCAAAGTTATCCTTGCTGAGTAAAGGAAGAGCTCCAGAGACACTCAATGCCACCCGAGATTGTCCACATGTTTAGAAAATAGTTGTTCTCTCTCTCTGTCTCCTGTGGTAACAGTCTGATAATCCAGACGGACGCATAGGTGGGTATACAAGGGTATCCATCTCCTTTGCTAGAATTAGAACTACACGGCAAAATGAATGCTGGAACAGGTCAGGCCTTTTTGCTGATGTAGCCTGAACAGAGCACAGGACTTGGGGCAATAGCTACAGGAGTGTCTTATTTATTTATTTATGTAATGTGCTACTTGTTCAAAAGGCAGCACTGTTGAGACTGTGCATTTGAGCAGGGCCATGCTGGAAGGATTCTGACTAGACTATGGAAAAGAAGCCACCAAGATTTTCAAATTGTTTCAGGTGACTCAGGTTGTGAGTGGACAGCTCAAAACAACTCCCAAAGGCCCCGCTTCCTAAAAGACACAAAGCGAGGCCCTTTGAAGGAGTCTTCAGTTGGGCACTCAGATTTAGAGGCACCCCAAACCATCCCATACTTAAAAATCTTGGTCTGGGTGACATAATTTTGGACTTGCTCACTCACCTTTCTAGCACATAGCAAACACATAGGTCTGCTTTTGACAGAGGCTTTCTCTCCACCCCACCCCTTTTATTTGTAGGACTAGTTTCCTCTTCTTTTAGGTCATTTCCAAGCGATTTCTTGGGTGGCCTGAAATTTCAGGATATGAGACCTAGGAATCAGGAGAACCGGCCCATGATTTTTTTCATCCCTCAAACTGAAGTAATAAAACTCAGTTTGAAATTCATGGGCTCCTGGTGTTCAATTCTGCTTTTCATAGGATCCCCCCAAGTCCCAGCTCTGGAACAGAATGAACAATCATCCCCATTGAACAGATCACAACACGTTCAAATCCAAAACCTTTTCCATTTCTCTCTCCTCCAAACGAACTCTTAACCATAGTCTGGTTTTCCAGAAAAACTTGGAAGTCTCCCATGGTTTTAAGTGTAGAGCAGGAATATAGAACTTCTTTCAGCCCAAGGGTTGAATATCATTTTAGAGAAACTTTCAAGGAGCTGCACTCCAATGGTGGGCAAAAGAGACATGGCAAAAAATAAATAAATAAAAGCCACCAGCATATTGTAGCTTAAAGCTCCTTCTGCCAGTAGCTAAGCCTTAGAAGGGACATTTCAATGTTCTTGAATGGGGGTGGGGGGAACCACACCAAAGCCAGGAGACCACCCAACAATAGGTAGTGGTGGGGAAAGGGGTGGGGCCAGGAGTAGGGGGCGTGGCTGTCTGGAGAAACCTTGAGAGCCGGATTGGGTACCCCAGGTGGGCTGGGTCAGATCTCCCCACCTGGGCTTTCAACTGATACAAATTTAAGGACTCTGAAGATGTGAAAGTGATTTATACCACTGGAGGTTCTGGAGCAAAGTTCTTAACGGTGCAGCTGTTTTCCTGAAGCTACCACCAAAATGCCACCCCAAAGCGAAATCTGGGAGGGTGCTCACATTTTACGAAGCATCTGAGGAATTTTAAGGGAGGCCAAACTTTTATTAAGATGTGACCTTCTCCCCAGAATGCATCTTTTCTACTTGAACATGGCATCATCGTCTGGCTTCAGCCAGCCATGTCAAATGAAACAAGAACTAATTTACAGCAGTCTTTGTATTTTCTCTGGGCACATGTGTGAAAACATGTGGTTTAGGGTATATAATGCACTAAAAACTAGTATACAGGTACGGCAATACAGGATTTTAATTCATCAGCCTGTTGTAATTTATGACAAGAGCAAATGATCAACTCAAACAAGGCAATGCAAGTTCATAGCAAAACGTAAACAAGTTGTCTAGAAATCCCACCTTTCACATGTAAAGATCTACAACTCCATGCAACCCATAGCCAGTTTATACATTACGTAGAAACCGGGACAAAAAAAGATTCATGATTGGTTTGTGATTGGTTTTTGCTTCCGTTTTAACGCCTGAAAAGACATTGAGAATTTTGCCCACAATAAAAGCTGGTTTTAAAACTTGGATACAAAAAAAAAAAAATTATAGGTGGAGGTTCCCGTTCCAGCTGATGATTTTTTAAAAGGGTGACATGTTATGACTTCTGAGGGAGAAAAATAAAAAATTAAGATTCTGATGGAGATGATAAACCAGATGGCAAAGGCGGGGCGAGGGGGTGTCAGAGGTACTCCTTTTAAGTTAAATAGAGAAAGGGGAGTTAGTTTACTATACTTGTTTAACATATTACTGAAGTCAACAAATTATTATGTTAGATTTTTATATTTGTCCACATTTACTCTAGGTAGTGATGTCATAGGGTGCTTTCAGATGAAGGGCTCCTATCTCTAACAATGATGAGACGTTTTGCATTACTTCTGTCATTTTATCCTCAACAGTTTTTCTGCGGCAATGAAAAAGATGAAAGCTGATGTGGGAAAACACGGGGAAACTACAACTGAAGACATCATCCTCTAAGGCCACCTCAAAAGTTCCATGAAGGCAGGACAATCCCAGATACGCTTTTAAAATTCTGTTGACTGAATTTTGACTGCTTTTTTATCCTGGCTGTATTTTAATTTCCGTACTTTTATACAAGCAAAATAATAATACTGAGATTAATAAATCGACTCACAAAGTACCTGAGCTCAAATGGTAAACTATGTGTGCAGCACATTAATACTATAAATAGCTAGGTTTGCCTGCAATTAAGATTAAAGCAGAGCCTCAATCACTTCCTTATTGCCACTTGCAGGGAAGACTATCTATGTGAAACACGTGACCTATTCATGACTGATGTTGTTGTGACTACCTTTAATTCAGGGACTTTTTATTCCTGAATATAAACATGTATAGTGTAAATGGAGTCTAAGATCCTTAGAGGTCATCTGAGGTTTACCGATCTCACAGATAATGAGATGCTGAACTCCCAGTTAATGCATTACCAACAGCAAAAGATGAAACAACCACCACACTTCTTGCTTCTCTGTATGCAGGCAACGTACAAACTGGTTCTCAAGATTCTCTGGACTTCCTCATATTAAGTACAACAACAGCAACAACCTGCCACATAGGCTGAAAGGCAGCTAAAATGCCTAGGTAAAATTTTCTCCTGAAATAACCAGGCCCCCAATCAACACAGCATAGGAACTGGGTTACAAGTAGGGCGGAGGGGAGGCTTTCCAATATTTCAGGAACTGTCAAAAGATTGGGACAAAATCTACCAGGAAGTTCTTTTGTGCAAGTTCCACTAGTATGAATATGATTACACCCTTGTTCGGCGTTCGCTGTTTTAACTTCCAAGAGGATGGCTATGCCCAACACAGACTGAGACCTGGTTTACTCATGCAGCAGAATGAGGTGGTAAAGCAGACTATGCCGTTTGAGAGTGCAGGTGGTGGAGTTCAGTGCCGACAGCAGCATTTATCGTCTTGCAAGGAATCAACTAGATCAGAAACTAACAAGCTTGTGGCCTGAAAGACTAACAGAAGTATTTGGGCATAAGCTTTCGTGGACACTATCCATCAGATGCATGGAGAGCTAACTTCAAATGGGCAGATCTATATACACATGCTCGTGGGGGTGGGAATTGTAAATAGCGAAGTCAGGGGGGAACTGGAATGCAAAAAGCAGGCTGGGTAACCTTTCTCTGAAGTGTGCTAATTTTCTACCTGAGGGAGGTTTGGGGAAAGCTTAAACATGACCCTCTACCTGCAGTCTAAAGTAGGACCACCTCAGCATTCTATCTCATTCTGTACAGATGTCAGAACCCTCCGAACTGCACTGTCACACAGAGGAGGGCCAGGATCTCTTCTCAATCCTCCCAGAGTGCAGGACACGGAATAACGGGATCAAGTTAAAGGAAGCCAGACTCCGGCTGGACATCAGGAAAAAACTTCCTGACTGTTAGAGCAGTACGACAATGGAACCAGTTACCTAGGGAGGTTGTGAGCTCTCCCACACTAGAGGCCTTCAAAAGGCAGCTGGACAAGCATCTGTCAGGGATACTTTAGGGTGGATTCCTGCCTTGAGCAGGGGGTTGGACTCGATGGCCTTGTAGGCCCCTTCCAACTCTGCTATTCTATGATTCTATGAATCTGGCCTAGTTCATGACCCGTTTCCTAAGTTCTTATGGCTCCATGGACAGTAGAGTGCTCCAAGGCCCCTTGTTTCAGACTAAAAGGCAGAATACGTGTTCTTAATATTCCATTCTTGAATAGTAGTGTTCTCCCAATGTTTACACTGCTATGTAGTTAGGGTAAAAAATAAGGCAAAAGAGGTGTGGGGGAGTGAGGGGAAAGCCAGTTTTCAGGAAATTCTGTAGTATGAGGATCTGGTGGTTGAGAACTCATGATGAAAAGAACCACAAAAGCTTGTGACATAAACATGGTGAGGGAAAAACAGAAAGAAACTGGAGTCTTACTTCTGCTACTATTCAGGTCTACTTTGGTAGCAGAGTTGCTGTTAGGAACCAGCACCACACAGGAGTGGTTAGCCACTTTCATTCAGTGGCACCAACATAGTTTTGGCTGATTTTAAGCAGGCCAGAGAAGCTACTCATTTTCATAGTGAAGGCTAAGTGTTCCTTGGCAAGGCTAACATTTGCTCAAACCATAACGCATTTCCTCTTAGGGCATATCTATACTGTAAACATGTCATATTGGGATTTCCCTCCAAAGAATCCTGGGAGTTGTAGTTTGTTTGGTGTGTCAGGAACACCCCGCTAAAGACCCCATGGCTTCCACAAACACAGAACAACAGATTCTGGGATTCTTTGGGGAAAGATGATGACTATTCAGCCTGTTGCGTCTGCAGTGTAAATGCACCATTAGTCTCTGTGGGACTTGCTGCAGTTTCTGCATGTAATGTGACAGTGAACCCCTGGGAAACTCCACTCAAATGAGATCCTTATAACCATACTCAAAATGTATTGCAGGGAACCTGAAACCTATTGGACTGCATTCTAAATAAAGTATTTAGGAGCTGTGATTAAAACTTCACTCAAACCAGAGAAGGTCCTGCTTCATAAGTTTAATTCATTCTTGAGACAGATACATTCCAAGGGGAATCAAGCTTCAGCAAGTGAAGAACAAAACAAATCCCAATAGGTATTAATTGGTTGGATTTGATTCTATTGTGTTAGTTTGTACACATTGGATAGTTGAGATTTTTGAAAGCACCTCTGGGGCATAATTTCTGAAAGTAACCTACTTTTGTGTCACCCAAGGGGAAACGTAGTATCAAGTGTTAAAATCTGAATAAATGCCGAAGTAATGTACAGGCACAAATACATGTACATGTCACTTAAGAGAAATGCAAAAAGCATTTACTACACCAGTTTTAGAGTTCTTGGTATATTCCACAGGATTAGATTCAACTGAGCAAAGTAGTACATGCAAAAATATAGGACACACCTGACCCAAATGACAAACTGCCTTCTTTGAATGGCAGAGTTCTTTCGACTCTTGTTGGAAGAACTCATCCACAATACAGTAAACACAGTATCAGGCTACTCCAAATTAACAGAAACGGTGTAAGCATTTAGAACACACAACATCTTTTGCATTTCTCCTTTTAACCATTAAGACTAAACCATAGACCTTTTTTCCTTAATTGAAATTCTGCCATTATCATGTGAGCACAAGGAGGTGGAAATCTCAGCCAGGCCATAAATATGGTAATTTTGAGAGTAGACCTCACTGACCAGTGGAGCTGCAGGCTGAGCAGGATCTGTGATACCTCAATAAAATGCAATACAATTCAGAAACAGAAACAATGAGCAGGACAGATCCAGTTTTTCTTGACCACTGCTTCATTTTTGATTAGATTTTGCACACAACTGTCAGTGTTTGTGTATCAAGGTCAATCAAGGGCCCTTATTTTCCCGTGATAGAATTCAAAATGGTGAATCCAGGCCTCAGCATTTGCTGCACAATATTGGAATCTCCTCATGAGTTGTAAACAGAAGGTCACCCACGATTATTTGGAATCACTCTGATTCTGCTCCATTGGCTTTTGATGGAGAAAGGAACTAATTCACTCTGTTGGCGTTGACCATTTGAGTCTGAAATGGCTTCCATAATTCACTCTACAATTATCCCCCTTTCTCTTATCTGATACAGACGCAGGGAAGGTCAAGTGTCTTTAGTGCAGCCAGAGAGCTGTGACAGACTCCCTGCATTCAACAGCCTGAAAGATTCCCCCCCCTTTTTTAATGGTCCCTCTGTATTTGCATAAAAGTGTTCTGATGGGAGGAAATTAAATGAACCACACATCCCTAATTGCATCTCAGACCCTTGGGGTGCCTAGTATGGCCCGGGTGGTACTTGTTCGTATGAAGCTTTGAGGAGAGGATTTTGTTTAAAGAGGCATGCAGGCAGTTGAACACTAGAGTGCACAGTAACATTTTTTTAAAAAGCCAACCCAGCACTGGTGAAATTGACAAGGATTTTCTGAAATTTAAAAGAGTCCTGGTGAAGTAGAGGTGCCTTGTAAATTACACAGTGTGTTTTCTAGGCTGGCTAGAGAAAAGGCGGAGGGCGGCAGGTGAAATGCTTGTCTGTTTCAAAATCCGTTTGATAAAAATAAATACTGTGCGCCCCTATGCCACAGCTCACTGTCTAAGATGCAGGCAAGAGAAGATCTTTTAAAAGAAAAGTCTCCTCTCACGGGGCTGCTTCTCTGCTGTGACATTCCACACAAACCTCCTAACCCCCTGGCATCTCAGACTATTAGATGTCAGGTGCGAGGGATTCTCTTAGCGTTCCGGCTGTGTTAGATACTCCTGCATTTGACAATCTCAGATGCAGGCAGGGAATATACTTCAGTTTTTATTTTCTTCTTTCCTGTCATGGGATCTCTTCTCTGAAGAAAGTCTTCCCATGGGATTGTTTCTCTGCTTCTGCAGAGAAGTGATCCCATGAGGGGAAGGTTAAATTAAAGAGAGTCTTGAATGTGTCATGACCTCCAAGCATGAGGAGGTAAGGAAAACCATCTTCCCCTCCTTAGAATGGAGGCATCCCTGTATTTCTGTACTGCAGAAGGCAATGGGCCCTGGATCTGCTCCAGAACCGTTTCCACACCCCACCCGCCCAAGAAGCTGTGGTTCTAACCTGGATAGCAGAGGGGATGGAATATGCCACCGTCCTTCCAAAACATGTATATCTAAAGTGCTTGTGAAGTCAAGACTGATGCATGCAACAAAGGACCATCTTCTTCAAAACTCTCACAGTTACACCATGGAGGAATCAGGATGAGAATGCCTTTGTTACATGAAAAGGCCAAAGCACCTGTACAAATTGGGATGCTGATGCCATGTTCAAACTCAAGAGCTAGTTTATTAAAGCAAAGGAATGGATGTGTTGTCAACAACGGTGGTAGCCACATGTTCAACTCTCCCGCTGGTCTGTATAGAGGACATAAATGGTGAGGCGACCCTAGAATCAGATGATAGTGTTCCAAAAAGTAAAACGCTTCCAATTGTCCTCTACCTTTACTCTCTATCTGGCTTCCAACTAACAGGCTTCTCCCTAATTTCAATGAAAATGATCAGGAAAGCTACTCACTCCAAGGTCACCTGAGCCACAGCGTCCATGGAACTGTATCCATTTTCCATGAAAATCTCTGTATACCGTCCCATTTTGATGGCTTCCAGCCATTCACCTACAGATCTGTAGACACCATTTCCCAGTGGGCTGTGTTCACCTAATAAATTTGAAACTCTAAAAAAAGAAACCAAGATACACATTAAGACAAACACTAAAAACCAACATAAAACAATCACTTATTTGGGTATTACACTTCAGGCATAAAATTGTTTTGCTCAGAGTAAGAGCAGTAGGTTACCCAGTGATCTTGAAGTATCGAAGATTGACTTCTGCACTAGTTAACATCAAAGAGTACTTTATGTAGAGTTGAAAAGGAAAGGAAAGGAACCTCTCGTGCAAGCACTTGAGTCATTGCTGACTCCTAGAAGGACGCCTGCTTTCACTGACGTTTTCTTGGCAGACTTTATAGCGGGGTGGTTCGCCATTGCCTTCCCCAGTCGCAGTTCCCTTTCCCCCAGCTAGCTGGGTCCTCATTTTACCAATCTCGGAAGGATGGAAGGCTGAGTCGACCAGAGCCGGCTGCCTGAGAACCAGCTTCCGCTGGGATCGAACTCAGGCCGTGGGGAGAGTTTCGGCTGCAGTAACTGCCGCTTACCACTCTGCGCCACACAAGGCTCTTATGTAGAGTTGACCTGGATCAATTTTTTCAGCTTGAAAGCAGTGATTTCAGGAGGCGATCCATCCCTGGCCCCACCCCCATCCCTTAATCTTACCTTTGCGTGGTTGTTTGCTACTATTCACAGGCCCAGATTCCCTTCTGCTGCTATTTTTGCATCCATTTTTCTCTGCTTCATTCAGGCTCAAGTGATTCCATCCAATCAGAGACTACATACTGGAGGTGATTTTATCATAATACTATGCAGCTGCTCAGACTTGGTGACTTGCTGACATCACCAAGAACCAAGGTAGGCCATTTAAACTGCGGGAAAGCGCGACATCACTCTTGCAAAAGTGATGTCCCTCCCTGTCAGTCCCACCTCTACCTCACAAGTCAAAACACCCAAAACAAAAGGGTGGCAGCGATGGGTTTCTAGAGAAGCAGACATGCTTTCCAGTATGCCTGACCCCTGAGCTTGAAATGACAATTCTGAGAATGGCCAGGAGTGGGATTCCCCATAGGGATCATGCATCTCTGTAGTTTTCTTTGGGGAACAGTAAGAGAAGAGGGGAGCCATATTCCGTTTTGTAAACAGTCCTGTCAAATGCTTGCAAAACCCAATTGGGGCTTTCGCGCAATACTAGTTATTATTATTATTATTATTATTATTATTATTATTATTTATTTATTTATATAGCACCATCAGTGTAGTAGTGCAAGATGAACCCACAAAGTGTTTTCAGCCTGCCCCTATGCCTTAAGGTCCAGGAGATCCCCCCTCCCCTGGATCAAAGGCTATGTTTAAGCCTCTTGTGTGTTTGTGCTGGGTTTCGGTGGCTGGGGCAAAGCCAATGTGGACAGAGTTTTTAGCACCTGTCACATAGCCACCCATTTTTAAATTTTAGATGCACTTATTTTAAAGCTGGCCTGCACAACATGTGATCCATCAAGCTGAACGCAACCCACTGGCAACACATCATTATGGATTTCTTCTCTGATTTCCTCGAACACAATTATCTGTGTGGTCCAATTTGCACGTCACAATAGGAAGGAAAGGAACCTCTCATGCAAGCACTGAGTCATTACTGACTCTTGAAGGGACGCCAGCTTTCGCTGACGTTTTCTTGGCAGGCCTTATAGCGGGGTGGTTTGCCGTTGCCTTCCCTGGCCGTTATTCCCTTTCCCCCAGTTAACTGGGTACTCATTTTACCGACCTCGGGAGGATGGAAGGCTGAATCGACCCGAACCGGCTGCCTGAAACCAGCTTCCGCCGGGATCAAACTCAGGCCTTGGGGAGAGTTTTGGCTTCAGAAGTGCTGCTTTACCTCTCTGCGCCACATGAGACTCATGTCACAATAAGCAGCCCTCAAATTAAGCTCATCAGCAGAGTGGCGTTTATTTCATCCATTTGTTGTTGTTTTAAAAAGAATATCAGGGAAATGTGCCCAAATTTGCTAAAGCACAGTAAGTACTGCGCTTACTCATAGTAACTACTACACATAAGATCGCAAGGAGGTACCAGATTTTTGCCGCTCTTGCCAGGCAGCTCTGTAGCCCTTTTTGACAAGCCATGTGCAAGACAACGTGCCAGGTTCACATGTCATAGCAAGCCACTCTGCCACAAACAACGCTGATAGCCCCACCGTGGGTTGTTCTGTCGTGCAAAGCAAGTCTGTGGGTTGCCCTACTTAAGGCAATACCTGGCCCACAGTTTTCAACTTGACAAAGGAGTGTTAATAGAAAAGGGACCAAGGGGGACAGACTATCATATGTGGGGGAGACACACGGGGGGGCAAGGACTGGAGAGTGCCTTTTGGGGAGTTCTCTCTGGCTATCTCATGCTGGGCAGTGGAGTTTGCTTTTTGTCAGCAAGTTAAGCTGTGCGTCTACTGATGCTTAACCTGTATATCTGCAAATAAAATCAAATACTGCAAAACACCATAATCCTCCAGTGACCTCCTTCCAAAGGAAATCAAGCCCACGTAAGAACTGTAGCCCTGGATCGTCTCTCTGCTCGAAGGAGTGGGCTGAGCATAACAGCCTGCTAGGTGCTTAACAACCCTGCTTGCCTTCACAGTCCTAGGCTGCATTTGGCTTGATGGTCACATGCTGTACAGGCTTGCTTCCAACACTCTTGCCTCGGCCCCAAAGCCTCTGGGGAGACTCTGTGGACTCCAGGTTTAAATTAAACAAATTCCCATTCACTGAATATGTACACCTAGATGGAGCGAAAGACAGAGATAGTACACAGGCATATCGGCATTTCCAGTAGACGCCACTGGCTAATTCAAAATGGGTAATGCACTCTGTCCCCAACAAAAAGAGTTCTGCACCCTGTTATTCCTCCTCATGCTTTCTGATCAATGACTCCAAGAAAATGCCTCGCTTTGATAAAAATCCAGATGTTTCTCAGTAGAGCTATTCCAATTGATGCCACTCCATTATCTGGCTTTAATACTGGTGCAGGAATCATTACGATTAATCTGTTAAAGAACGTAGAGTTCATGGCTCTGGCTTCCCATTTGAGGCTCCACATAGAGACGAGGGCATTATAAATACCTCCTCCTCCTCCTCGGCTCAGCTTCCAGTTAGTCAACCAAGCTCCAGGGGAATCCTCTCTGTCCAGGCTGCTTCTGGCCCCTAAATCAAGCTCCCAATTCAGGTTATCTTCCTGCTTCCTCCATCTTCACTGCCATCTCTTACAAGCCATGGAAGTATGGCTCTGTCACCTTTGAAGGGCTGAGGGCCATTGGCACGTGTCAGGGCAATTGGCCCACACCGTGTGGACTGCCTTTCTCCACCCTTGGCTCTCTCAGGTCCTCCACATGCATGTGTGCGTGCACACATACACAAGCGCTCTTAGTGAGAATCCCCATATGTCTATAATTTTAAAAAGCCATAGAAAGCTTTTAAGGGGTTGTTTTAGGGATCATAGAATCATAGGATACTAGAGTTGGAAGGGACCTATAAGGCCATCAAGTCCAACCCCCTGTTCACTGCAGGAATCTACCTTAAAGCATCCCTGACAGTTGGCTGTCCAGATGCCTCTTGAATGCTTCTAGTGTGGGAGAGCCCATGGCCTCCCTAGGTAATTGGTTCCATTGTCGTACTGCTCTATCAGTCAGGAAGTTTTTCCTGATGTCCAGCCGGAATCTGGCTTCCTGTAACTTGAGACCATTATTCCATGTCCTGCACTCTGGGATGAACAAGAAGAGATCCTGGCCCTCCTCTGTGTGACAACTTTTGAAGTATTTGAAGAGTGCTATCATGTCTCCCTCAATCTTCTCTTCTCCAGGCTAAACATGCCCAGTTCTTTCAGTCTCTCTTCATAGGGCTTTGTTTCCAGACCCCTGATCATCCTGGTTGCCCTCCTCTGAACACGCTCCAGCTTGTCTGCGTCTTTCTTGAATTGTGGAGCCCAGAACTGGACGCAATACTCTACAGTAAGGATGCTTGAACCTTAATGTAAATCCTGCCCCTCACTACTGAAAAGTTTTCAGCTCACTGAAATTCAAAAAGGTCCCTCCCATAGAAATATGAACAGATAATTTCTAATGGGCAGCCACCTCTAGTTTATTTATTTTTTAATAAATTTCAGTTGGAATCACAGCATAACTAGGGGTTGATCACCTATATTTCATTTGTGTCCAAGTCAGAAGGAAAGACAGTTTGGAGAAGTTATTTGGGCAATGATAAAAAGGTGCGGTATTTCATCAGATTAGAGAATCCTAGCACAACGACAGAAGCATGACATAGCATGGATTCAGGGTTGGATTTTGTACCTGCTTGATGCATTCACCAACGTTTTCAGGCTGCTGGGATTCCGGATGAGCTTGTCCAACATGCAGACAATTTCATCAAACTTGGGCCTGCTGTTCCGGTCCTTCTGCCAGCAATCCAGCATAAGCTGATACAGAGCAGCCGGGCAGTCCATGGGACTTGGCAAGCGATACCCTTCTTCAACAGCTTTAATCACCTAAGGGAGGACAAAGTAGATTCCAGAACATCCTTCCTCAGTGCAAATTGTTTTCACCAGCACATTTAAACAGCTGACAAGAAGGCCTTTGAAAAAGCAACAGCTAGATCTCTGTAGATGAAACATTCAAATGGTAACTCTGCTGTCCACACAAATAAAGGTCTGAAAACTTGTGTACTTTGAAAAATGTTGCAGGTTTTTCGGGGAGAAGGCTGTTCAGCCATTAGCAATTCCTCAACGAGATAAAACAGATTAATTTTATGCATACCGTTTTGAGCTTCATGGACGCTGGGTGATATATACATGTGAAATATAACTTAACCAGTTTATAAAAATTATAACTGGTATTATAGTTAATTTCCTGTACTCCTGACCTTGGATCAGGGCACCCCTAGGAACCAGCAAGGAGGCCATCAGGGTCACACCGGCATTTGTTTTGAACATGACAAGGATTACCAATAGCAAACAAGCCTCTCCTGATGAGCATGCAATGACACCAATGTCTCCGTGTCATAATACGGTCCATAAAACCCAGATGGTCATGCTTAGCACAGCAGTGTCCTCTGGCCACTTGCCAAGAGAGGACAGGTATTTCTGAAGTCTACTAATGAACAAACCTGGCTTTGCATGGATACACTGACACCTTCAAGCAAACTTACACAGCCATCATAGTTGACACACTGTGCCCACCCGCCTGAGTGAAGGCATTCCTGCTGGCACCCCTATGCACAGCCCCTGCCAAGGTGCACCCCATAGCCTTCTGGGTGAGAGGTCTGTCCCTGAAGGGAGCGGCCCCAAAGCGAGGGGAGGGTTGCGCATATAACTGTGTCCCTCAACCTACTAATCTATCAAACTATATGCTTGGGAGTGAAGTCTGCCCTTTGTGGTTGAAAATCTTAACTGCAAGCTTCAACCACAAGGTCACACAAATTAATTAAAATTAATGTGTTTTAAAAACATGATAACTCTGAAGTCCATATTCATAAGGTCACCTTAGTATACGTGCCACATTTCAGGTGTCTAGCTTTCATGGTCTTGAGGCCATGGCAATGAGGGACAGATGGACAGAGACACACCCTCTTTTAGGGTGATAGATAATCATATGGTTAAAATGTAAGGTTAAAATTTGCTTGCTGCAGTGTTGAATCATCATGCCAACTTTGGTTGAGATCGATCAAATGGTATTGAAGCTATAAATTTATAAAAACTTTGACTGCCATTTTGTTTCAGGAGGGCGGATACAATTTAGTATGGCGAAAATCTATTTGCTGCAGTGTTGAATCATTTATTTATTTATTTATTTTATTTATTACATTTTTACACCGCCCAATAGCCGAAGCTTTCTGGGCGGTTCACAAAAATTAAAACCATTAAGAACATAATAAAACATCCAACAATCTAAAAACCCAAATACAAAATACAATATAAAAAGCACAACCAGGAATCATGATGCAAAGTTTGGTTGAATTCAATCAAATGGTACTGAAGCAGTAAAACTTTTTTTAAAAAAAGATTGTTTCAAGAAGGTGGATGACATTTTCACGAGGCCTAAAACCATCCCAGGCAAAAGTAGAACAAATCCTAAAAGTTTCATAATAATCAAATGTATGTCTTTTTGAGTCCCATAAGGGCATGCAAACACTTCCTTTTATATATAAATATGATATGATGAGATAAGTAGATGGAAAATTATTTAATTATTACTTATTAACAAATGTATATCCTGCCATTGGTCTTGAAGACTTTAAATGTGGCTTTAGGTGCAATCCTAGCGGGATGGCCATAAGTTTCTGAACTCAGAACCATCCAACTCAGAGTGGGAGAAGTGGCGGAGAAAATCTTCAATTCCATGCTCCACCCGCTCCGTATTTTGGCTAGACAGGCTTTTTTGCTTGTCTAGCTGGGGCCTGTCAGAGTGGTAAGAGAGGAAGCTGGGGAGGCCCAAGGACAGATCATCAGCCAGCCTCCCCAGTCTCCTCCTCTCCCTGCCCACAGAACCGCCCCCTTTCCCTCCTCTCTGAGGTCACTTTTGCAAGCTCGGAAAAGCAGCTGGCGTGGTTCTCTCCACACCAGCTGGAATGGGGAGGGAAACTCGGATTCCTTACAGCTATCCCCTCTTCTAGTCCTTCCCCCAACCAGATGGTTCCTGGTGGCCTTATCAGCTTGCTCTCGGGTCTGGTGGTGCCGCTGCTGAATGCCAGGTCAGTCCAAAACAAAATCTCTCTCATCCATGATCTGATTGTGGATGAGGGGGCTGGCCTGGTATGCATCACTGAGACCTGGGTGGGTGAACTGGGAGGGGTTGCTCTCACCCAGCTCTGCCCTCCTGGGTACTCGGTACAGCACCAGCACAGACTCGAGGGCCGGGGAGGGGGGGTTTCTGTGGTCTATAGGAATACAATCTCCCTCTCTAGGCTTCCTGTTCAGTCGAGTGCAGGTCTGGAGTGTTTGTACTGTGTGTTGGGTACTCGAGACAGATTAGGGATTCTGCTGGTGTACCGTCCACCCCGCTGCCCCACAGTCTCCCTGCCTGAGCTGACGGAGGTTGTCTCGGACCTGGTGTTGAGGACCCCCAGGATGATGGTTCTGGAGGATCTCAACTTCCATGCCGAGGCTGCTGTATCCGGAGCGGCTCAGGACTTCATGGCTGCCATGACAACCATGGGGCTGTCTCAACATGTCATCGGCCCAACACATGCAAAGGGACACACGCTTGATCTGGTTTTCTCGACTGGGCAGGAGGATGGTGATCTGGAAGTGGGGGAACTAACATCTACCCCCTTGTCATGGTTGGATCACTTCCTACTGAGGTTTAGACTCTCGGCGGCCTTTCCCCTCTGCAAGGGTGGGGGGCCTATTAAAATGGTCCGCCCCTGGGGGCTAATGGACTCCGATGGATTCCAGAGGGCTCTGGGGGATTTTCCTGCTGATATGGCCGGTGCTCCTGTCGAAGCCCAGGTCGCTCTGTGGAATGCAGAGATGACTTGGGCGGTTGACACGATCGCGCCCAAGCGTCCTCTCCCTCTGAGCAGAGCCCGGTCAGCTCCTTGGTATACACCTGAGCTGAGGGCAATGAAGCAAGAGGGGAGACGGCTAGAACGCAGGTGGAGGAAAACTCGTGCTGGGTCTGATCGAACACGGGTTAGAGCTCACTATCGAGCCTACTCTGTGGCGGTGAGGGTGGCAAAGAGGCAGTTCTTTTCCACCAGCATTGCGTCTTCTCAGTGTCGTCCGGCGGAGCTTTTCCGGGTGGTTCGCGGCCTGTTACACTCTGGGCCAGGGCGAGAGATGGTGGAACCCTCGGTAGCACGCTGTGACGAGTTTGCACGGCACTTTGAAGATAAAGTCGCTCAGATTCGTCATGAATTGGACACCACACTTAATGCAGCTCTACTAGTAGAGGCGTTCGGAGTGCCATCTGGGCCAGTTTTATTGGATGAGTTTCAGTTAGTGAGGCCTGAGGATGTGGACAAGGTGCTTGGCCAAGTCCGGTCGACCACCTGTGTGCTTGACCCTTACCCCTCTTGGCTCATTACATCAAATAAGGAGGGGATCGCCGGCTGGGTCCAGGAGGTTGTAAATGCCTCCTTGAGAGAGGGAGTGGTGCCGGCCTCTTTAAAAGAGGCGGTAATTAGACCACTCCTGAAGAAGCCTAACCTGGACCCGGAGGACGTTAACAACTACAGGCCGGTGGCTAATATCCCTTTCCTGGGCAAGCTGCTTGAGCGGGTGGTTGCAGGACAACTCCAGGCACTCTTGAATGAAACGGATTATCTAGATCCATTTCAATCGGGTTTCAGGCCTGGTTTTGGAACGGAAACTGCCTTGGTCGCCCTGTGGGATGACCTCTGTCGGGAGAGAGACAGGGGGAGTGCGACCCTGTTGGTTCTCCTGGACCTCTCAGCGGCCTTCGATACCATCGACCATGGTATCCTTCTGGATAGGTTGTCTGAGCTGGGAGTTGGAGGTACTGCGTTGCAGTGGTTCCGCTCCTACTTGGATGGCCGATTCCAGAAGGTGGTGCTGGGGGATTATTGCTCTGTGCCGTGGCTCCTAAGCCATGGGGTTCCACAGGGCTCTATCTTATCCCCTATGCTGTTTAACATATACATGAAGCCGCTGGGGGAGGTTATCCGGAGATGTGGACTGAGGTGTCATCAATATGCGGATGATACCCAGCTCTACCTTTCCTTTTCATCAAACTCAGGTGAGGCAGTGACTGTTCTGAACCAGTGCCTGAGCACGGTAATGGACTGGATGAGGGCTAACAAACTGAGACTCAATCCAGACAAGACGGAGGTACTGTTAGCGGGTGGTTCATCTGTCCGGCGAGGTGATGTTTGCCCTGTCCTGGACGGGGTTGCACTCCCCCTAAAGGATCGGGTCCGTAGTTTGGGGGTGCTCTTGGATCCAGAACTGTCACTTGAGGCACAGGTGAACTCAGTGGCAAAGAGCACCTTTTATCAGCTTAGGTTGATATACCAACTATGCCCTTATCTGGACAGAGATAGCCTAGCTACAGTTATCCATGCTCTGATAACCTCTCGCTTGGATTACTGCAATGCGTTATACGTGGGGCTGCCTTTGAAAACGGTCCGGAAGCTTCAGCTGGTACAAAACAGGGCAGCCCGTTTACTAACAGGGACTGGCCGACGAGATCACATTACGCCAGTCCTTTTCCAGCTTCATTGGCTGCCAGTCCAGGTCCGGGCCCAATTCAAAGTGCTGGTATTGACATTTAAAGCCCTAAACGGCTTGGGGCCAGGTTATCTGAAGGAATGCCTCCTCCCATATGTACCTGCCCAGACCCTAAGGTCATCCTCAGGGGTCCTTCTCCGTGAGCCCCTGCCAAAGGAAGTGAGGCAGGTGGCTACTAGGAGGAGGGCTTTCTCCGCTGTGGCACCCCGGTTGTGGAACGAGCTCCCCAGAGAGGTCTGCCTGGCGCCTACACTGTACTGCTTTCGTCGCCAGCTGAAGACCTTTTTATTCACTCAGTATTTTAACACTTAATTTTAACTTAAATTTAAATTTTACTGTTTTAACTCTGTATTTTAATCTTATAATCAACTTTGCTGTGTGGTTTTATCCTGGTTGCGCTTTTTATACTGTATTTCGTAATTGTGTTTTTAACCTGTTGGATGTTTTTTGTGGTTTTAATTTTTGTGAAATGCCCAGAGAGCTTCGGCTATTGGGTGGTATAAAAATGTAATAAATAAATAAATAAAATAAATAAAATAAATAAGCCGTGGTTTAAGGTGTCTTCTGAACACAGCCCAGCTTTCTGGCTTAACCACCATGGTTAAAGCCATGGTTTAAGATGTCTTCTGAATGGGGCCACTCTGTCTATGGGCCATAGCAATGCTCCCTCCATAGATAAAGTTTATGTTGTGCTCTTTTTGGTGCCAGGTGAAGTCCTTATTTCCCCAGCATTTTAGTCTTGTCTTAATGTTGTTTTAAGTCTGCTACTGTATTTAAATCTTCGCACTGCTGCTAGGTTTGATTTGGTTTTTATTTATTTTTTTATACTTAAGTTTTAAACCTTTAAACTTTGATATTGTATTTTATCATGTTGTATTTTACGGTTTTCAGCTATTGGGCAGTAAAGAAATGTAACGATAAATAAATACAGTAAGACCAGCGCAATAACATTAACCATTATGTTATTTTGGATGGGCAAGAGTGAACTTTTAAATTCACATGATATAAAAGAGAAAAAGGCATTTGTTTCAGGCTGCCTAAAACGGTTTTTAATTTGTTGCTTACAGTATAATTTCTTAAAAGAGTATCCTAAGGTTTGAGGAGTCGGGATGGATGAAGGGTAGCCTCTGCATGCACCAGGAGATACGTTAAAAATGTAAGCTGCATCAAGCCTTCTGGGTAAAACAGAATGTAAATCAAAGTAATTAAATATGGAGATATATACAGGAGGAAACAATGGATCAGAGCATGGAAAGGAACCACAGCCACATACAGAAGATCAGGGGTCTGGAAACAAAGCCCTATGAAGAGAGACTGAAAGAACTGGGCATGTTTAGCCTGGAGAAGAGAAGATTGAGGGGAGACATGATAGCACTCTTCAGATACTTAAAAGGTTGTCACACAGAGGAGGGCCAGGATCTCTTCTCAATCCTCCCAGAGTGCAGGACGCGGAATAATGGGCTCAAGTTACAGGAAGCCCAATTCCAGCTGGACATCAGGAAAAACGTTCTGACTATTAGAGCAGTACGACAATGGAACCAGTTACCTAGGGAGGTTGTGGGCTCTCCCACACTAGAGGCCTTCAAGAGGCATCTGGACACCCATCTGTCAGGGATGCTTTAGGGTGGATTCCTGCATTGAGCAGGGGGTTGGACTCGATGGCCTTGTAGGCCCCTTCCAACTCTGCTATTCTATGATTCTATGATTTTATGATCACCAGGACGGTGGGTGGGGCAGGGCAGGAGATTGGGAAGAGGAAGAGATTTTTGTGGGGGGGGGGGGCATGCAGATGACATTGATATAGCACCACCTATGTACATGGTGCTTTACAAAGAACATGTTTGACCACAGTTGAAAGAATATCCGATTATTTCAATTACACATTCTTTGTCTTAGATACAATAGGATATCGTTCGTTCCAAAGGCTTTCTGGAAAAAGTGAGGGTTGAGATTAATAGCAAGTGTCAAACTGCTTGCTCTAGGATATATTCAAAAATAATTCTTTTAAAAAAAATATCTGCAAGATATTTTAAGAGCATTTATTGTGCTTAAAATTATACCTATAAATAACCTGAGACATGTGAGAAATAATGGCATCTGAAATGGTACGCCTGAAGAGCACACCCTTTCACGCTTCTGTAATTAATTCAGAGTAACTAGCAAACCTGGACCTCTACTGACAATTATTAATGTGCATTAAAATTCCCATTCCCATTTGTTAGTCTGAACTGAACGAGTGGTGGGGAGATCCACGCTGTTATCTGCGCCCTGACCGGGAATATAAAAGGGCGATTGAAGGCATGTTGAAAAGAGTAACTAATCCAGATTTAGAGAGTGTGTGTACACTCCCCTAAGACTCATTCATGGGCTGAGGTCGAATGTGGATCCAGCCTGCTCAAACACTATCAAATAGACCACACAGCCTCCTCGCTTTTCCCAGAGGAATCACGCTGGTTAGCGCTAGGCCTGGCCCCGGGGGATTAAGCCGTGTGAGTCTGTCAGTGTTTCTGAATTGAGTAATAAAAATGCATTCATCCCATGACAGCCCTTCATCCTTAAAAATAATACTGATGGATGCTGAATTAAGCCCCATTCATGGGACGACAATGTTTCTGCCAAGGGAACCTGTCCGGCCTTCGTTGTTTCACTTCATTGCAAAGTGTGTTTTTGCTGCTGAAATGAAAGGCCTAGCAACAAAAGAGGCAGCACAGAGAAAGCGGGAGCATTTCCCCAGCTTTCTGCAACACAGCTGCTGCTTTGCTGGGCTAGTTAGGGATGCGTGAAATCTTTCCCGGATTTTCACAGATAATAGCTGCCTTCCTGTACCGCTGATATCACTTGCCTGGTACACACATATCCCCTCAAAGTGATTTAAAATGTCCACCCAACCCAGTGCTGTGCACTGCATGATTATCCCAGAACTCAGCCATCCTGGATAGCTACATGCTGGCAAAGCAACTCTCTACAGATGTGGGTCAATGGAAACCTACCCCAGGGATTCCACAGACGCAGGGCCAGTCTGGGTAAAAGCACTCTTGAGCTAGATCTACACCAAGCAGGATACAGCCCTATGAAGGCGGTATGACAGCGGTATATGGCATGTGTCTTATGGGTCCCAACAGTTGTCAGTGCACTTCAATATGGCTATAAAGCAGTCGTGTGGCTCCTGCCTCTTATATACTACTTTCATACTGCTTTCACAGTACAATATCCTGCTTGGTATAGATCTGACTTTGGAGACCATCCAGAGGAAGAGAGCCCAAAGCCTGGCTCTGCTCCCACGGTGAGGGGTTCAGTCTCCTCATGAGAAACAGCTTTCTCCGCTGTGGCACCCCGGTTGTGGAACGAGCTCCCCAGAGAGGTCCGCTTGGCGCCTACACTGTACTGCTTTCGTCGCCAGCTGAAGACCTTTTTATTCACTCAGTATTTTAACACTTAATTTTAACTTAAATTTAAATTTTACTGTTTTAACTCTGTATTTTAATCCTATATCAACTTTGCTGTGTGGTTTTATCCTGGTTGCGCTTTTTATACTGTATTTCGTAATTGTGTTTTAAACTGTTGGGTGTTTTACTGTGGTTTTAATTTTTGTGAACCGCCCAGAGAGCTTCGGCTATTGGGCGGTATAAAAATGTAATAAATAAATAAATAAATAAATAAAACCTCAGTCAAAAGCTCTGGGTCAGGGGCGCACAACCTTTTTGGCCCTGAGGGCTGCATCGGGAGGTGCATTTGGGAAGGGGCAAACACGCCTACACCCACCCACAGTTATTTTCCTTGGCACTAGCAAGGGAATCTCTTCTTCTTCTCTGATCTCTGCTGAGAAGTCCCTCAGCAGACACTGGAGGTATGGAAGAGGTTCACTTGCTCGTGCTAGCAAAGGAAATTTCAGGGGGCGCAGCCGCAATATTTTTGACACCAGGTCTAGGGGGTCTGATGGGCTGTCAGAAACGGCATGGTGGGCTGCACATTTTGCACCCGTGCTCTACTACTTAAGGCAGGGGTGAATATATCAGGTTCTGTCCCTTTAAATCCCTGCTCCTCTGAGGTCAGGCCCCTCTTAAAGAAGCATCCACCTTCCCCAAGAGCTTGGACCACGGTCACGTCCAGGTTTGAGAACTGCCTGGGCAAGGTGCCCTCCGGTGAGCTCCCATCAGGGCTTATCTGGTGGTGGTGGTGGTGGTGGTGGGAACAGCAGCACTCCAAGAAGAACTGGGCAGCTGGGTCTAGCCAGCATTTTAATTCCCCACCATGACCTCAACGTAACATTGCTCCAGGGAACTGTAGGAGATTTAAAATGATGGACAGACACAGCCCAGTCAGCACTGCTTAGGGTGCTGGGACGTTTTTTGTGTCAGAATGGAGGGCTTAGATGGCAACAGTGGGCCCTGGCAGCTACCCACGGACGCCAGGCCAGTGATGCCAGCTCTGGCTTGGGCTGAGAGCCGATCCAGCCCTTGAACTGCTAAGGCCTGCCAAATGGATGCTCCAGATCAGTCCCCTTGAGGCCCTGATTTGAACAGGGCACAAAGCAGCTTAACTTGCATGTCACCATTCAGAAGCCCAGACAGCAATAAAGCATGAACGGAACCGTTGCTGTACATCACACGTGAAGCTTCCTTCCTTGATCATTCGCTGGTTGCTTCTCTCTCTCCCTGTGCCCCCACTCATGCATTCAACAATAATATTTTCACATCTGCCGCAGCCTTGGGACACTGATCTGCGACAGCAAATACTGGATTTTAAGATCAAGGTCAGAAAATCACGAACCTATGCGGAACATCCTGCGTTGATACCTGAACCGTTTTCTCGTAGCGAAGGGAACTGCAGTACTTACATCCTGATTGGTCATCTCCCAGTAAGGTCTCTCCCCGTACGACACTACTTCCCACATCACAATCCCATAGCTCCAGACATCGCTGGCAGAGGTGAATTTGCGAAAGGCGATCGCTTCTGGGGCTGTCCACCGGATCGGGATTTTCCCTCCCTGGGAAGAAAAATAGAGTGCATTTTTTAAAAAAATCCACAGGCTTTCTCAGAGTGCCAAGGGAAACCATTTCCCTGTCCTGACTGGGGTGGGAAAGAGATGTAGAATTCCTAATGTAAATTTGTTTTGAGAGCATGAAAGCCTCTTTCCACATTATCTCACTCTATACCTGCCTGCAGGCTGACTACTAATTGCCTGTCCTGAAGGCTTGTTTAAATTTCATTTGAACACCAGAACACGTATAGAATTCACATCTCAATTAGGTCATGGTAGCTGGTGGGGGAAAATCCAAACAATCAAGCCATCAGCCCAGCATGCTCTCCAGCGCAGCGGACTACATCATATGGAAATGCCGCCGCACCATTTTCAGGTCAAGGCTGCATGTCAACAAAATCCGGAGGTTAATGACGCACACGCTATGCATTCTGAGCAGTAAAGGATAAGAGAGTTGGCAAAGGTCAAGCCCATAACAATCTACATGTTCAGTTTAACAAAGAAATACTGATACTTGAGCAACCATTATTTGCTACGCAGCCTGATTTCCACTGCAGACACTGAAATCTTCACTGTACGGTAGAAACGGGGAAAAGTGAAACAAATGATTGCCCCTCAGTGATGGTATCCTATGACCACACCTGATGGATTGGGATTGCAGTTGCTGACATCTAGTAACACCAGGCCATCTGACATAACATTGTGACATCATCCCCTTCATGACACGATCCCTGACTGGTTGGACTACCCTTTTGACTGATTCAGGAAAATGAAGCAGCACCAATAGGGTGGGAGAGTTAGCACTGAAGCAAGAGGAGCCAGGGGAAATCGAGGGGGAGAACATTCACACTGTCTTTTTCCCCACGGAAGAAATGTTACCCTCAACCAGAAGCAGTTGTACATTGGTGTCCGGTCTCAACCAAGCTCCAGGGCAGGCAGCAAGGGAAGCAGGGGTGGGTGGAGATGTCTGTAACAAGCAAACAAGGATCCACAGGGCCACAGGCAGAAAATCATAATTATTTATAATGTGGCTGGAGGCAGGCTGGTGTTCAGAGCTAGGGAGGCCAGTCGAGAGACAGCATGGAAGTCTGGGTGGCTACTCAATGGGACAAAACAACTAAGAGTCTTGTGGCACTTTAAAGACTGTCATATTTATTATGGCATAAGCTTTCGTGGAGAGGAGCTGACTTGGATGTGAGACTTTTATAAGATCTGGTGTGGCTGTTGGCCTGTGGAGTCATTGGGTTGTATTTAAAATAGAATTGCAGCCTAGAGGGCACCCTTGATCCATCAAGCCTAATCTATCCACTCTGTTGAGGGCTTAGGAGGCCCTGAAAACCGGCTACTGGAGGCCCTGATTCAAGGACCCTACTCCCACCCAATGGCTTACAACTGGGCAGCAAAGACCATGTGGCAGCTTACTGGGAGAACATCTGGAATTGGATTCGTGCTTTCCCACTCTTTTCTCTATCTCTTCAACCCATTCATTGCTGTTGATTCACCAGGAACTTACTCTGGTTGTGTAGGCAGCTTCAGGATCATCTTCAAGAATTCTGGAGAGACCAAAGTCAGACACTTTACACACTAAGTTGCTGTTGATTAGGATATTTCTGGCCGCCAAGTCTCGGTGCACGTAGCCCATGTCGGACAAGTACTTCATTCCAGATGCTATCCCTCGAAGCATGCCGACCAGCTGAATTACGGTGAACTGCCCGTCGTTCTTCTGCAAAAATCACAACAGAGAATGAAAAAGTCAAGCAATTGGGTGAAACCCTGAAAATGGAAGTTCAGCCATTGATGGAAGTTTAGTCATTGATCCTGGAAATATCAGTTTTATCTTTGCATTATTCCAACAGCACAACTCCCAAGAAACCAGGAGCTTGTATGTGGACCCTCCCCCCTATTCATAAAGCAGCTGTCCTGCTGGTGGTTGTGTTGGCCACCGAAGCAGGTCAAGTAGGAGGGCAGGGAGTGGCTGTGAGGGATCATCAAGGTATGCACAGCAACGTTTGGGATTTTTTGAAAGAAGTAATCATAGAATCATAGAATAGCAGAGTTGGAAGGGGCCTACAAGGCCATCGAGTCCAACCCCCTGCTCAATGAAGGAATCCACCCTAAAGCATCCCTGACAGATGCTTGTCCAGCTGCCTCTTGAAGGCCTCTAGTGTGGGAGAGCCCACAACCTCCCTAGGTAACTGGTTCCATTGTCGCACTGCTCTAACAGTCAGGAAGTTTTTCTTGATGTCCAACCGGAATCTGGCTTCCTGTAACTTGAGCCCGTTATTCCGTGTCCTGCACTCTGGGAGGATCGAGAAGAGATCCTGGCCCTCCTCTGTGTGACAAGCTTTTAGGTATTTGAAGACTGCTATCAAGTCTCCCCTCAATCTTCTCTTCTCCAGGCTAAACATGCCCAGTTCTTTCAGTCTCTCTTCATAGGGCTTTGTTTCCAGACCCCTGATCATCCTGGTTGCCCTCCTCTGAACACACTCCAGCTTGACTGCATCCTTCTTGAGTTGTGGAGCCCAGAACTGGACGCAATACTCTAGATGAGGCCTAAACAGGGCTGAATAGAGAGGAACCAGTACCTCACGTGATTTGGAAGCTATACTTTTATTAATGCAGCCCAAAATAGCATTTGCCTTTCTTGCAGCCATATCACACTGTTGGCTCACATTCAGCTTGTGATCTACAACAATTCCAAGATCCTTCTCGTTTGTAGTATTGCTGAGCCAAGTATCCCCCATCTTGTAACTGTGCCTTTGGTTTCTATTTCCTAGATGTAGAACTTGGCATTTATCCCTATTAAATTTCATCCTGTTGTTTTCTGCCCAGCACTCCAGCCTATCAGGATCACTTTGAAGTTTGTTTCTGTCTTCCAGGGTATTAGCTACCCCACCCAAAAGAATGGTTGGGCTACGCAGGTATACTTGGAGGATTCTGAGCATGAGCAACAGCAATGAACTCATTGCCAATAGAGCAGGAGTGCAGAACCTGAGGCCTAGGGTCCCAATCTGGCCCTCTGGACTACCCTAGATGGCCAAGTCCCCTTTCCCACTCCCCCATTTTTGCTCCAGCCATTGATTGTTCGGTGGTTTCCTGTGCCGTTTTTTCCTCATTGTAAAAGGCTGAAATGCCTCTCCTGTCTCCTAAGGCTTAGTTATTGGCAGTAAGAGCTTTAAACTAAAATAAGCTGGTGTTTCGGCCTTGCCCTTTTGCCTTCAGCCCCGCCTCCTGTCATCTTCAGCTCCACCCACCACTGGAATGCAGTCCCTGAGAGCTTCTCCGAAATGGAATTTGGCCTCCAGGCTTAAAGAAATTCAGCACCTCTGCATTCTGTATCTCAAAATGCTCTTGATCACAGGCCTCATTTACAAGCCTTATTCAGAATACTTGGATCTAGTTTATGCATTTTTAAAAAATTGCTGCTCTGTTGTTTTGACTCCATATCTAAAATAATTTTAACATGTGGAGAGGAGGTACAGCCCACGGTGATTGAATTCCTCTGAAGGAGTGCTTCCAGACAAACAGCTCCTAGCACAACCAATTAGAAGACACTTCGCAGCTCTCCTATCTGTTTTCTCCTTAACAAGTTTTCTGCAGTAAGAAGAATGATAGAAGTGGTCGGAAAACACGGGAGAGTTACAAATGGAAGACACATTTCTGCAGAGTGGCCTGTTAACCATGTATTTCTGGGTGCAAAGATTACTGCAGACGCTGACTGCAGCCAGGAAATCAGAAGACGTTTACTTCTTGGGAGGAGAGCAATGACAAATCTTGATAAAATAGTTAAGAGCAGAGACACCACACTGACAACAAAGGTCCGCATAGTTAAAGCAATGGTATTCCCCGTAGTAACCTACGGCTGCGAGAGCTGGACCATAAGGAAGGCTGAGCGAAGGAAGAGAGATGCTTTTGAACTGTGGTGTTGGAGGAAAATCCTGAGAGTGCCTTGGACTGCAAGAAGATCAAACCAGTCCATACTCCAGGAAATAAAGCCAGACTGCTCACTTGAGGGAATGGTATTAAAGGCAAAACTGAAGTACTTTGGCCACATAATGAGAAGACAGGATACCCTGGAGAAGAGGCTGATGCTAGGGAAAGTGGAAGGCAAAAGGAAGAGGGGCCGACCAAGGGCAAGATGGATGGAGGATATTCTGGAGGTGACAGACTTGACCTTGGGGGAGCTAGGGGTGGCAACGGCCGACAGAAAGCTCTGGTGTGGGCTGGTCCATGAAGTCACAAAGAGTCAGAAGCGACTGAACAAATAAACAACAAATGGTTTATTTTACTCAAACAAGCCACACTGAGAAGCCATGGGTTATTGTTGGGTTGTTCAGGGTGGTTAACAAGCCACACTGTATGGCTAACAAGCAATCCCGTGGAAAATACACTGTGTTCAGACAATACGATAACCCAACCTGCGAAAAATGTGCTGCGTTCAGACAACACAATAATCCACAGTCCATGGAATAACGGGCTCAAGTTAAAGGAAGCCAGATTCCAGCTGGACATCAGGAAAAACTTCCTGACTGTTAGAGTAGTACGACAATGGAACCAGTTACCTAGGGAGGTGGTGGGCTCTCCCACACTAGAGGCCTTCAAGAGGCAGCTGGACAACCATCTGTCAGGGATGCTTTAGGGTGGATTCCTGCATTGAGCAGGGGGTTGGACTCGATGGCCTTGTAGGCCCCTTCCAACTCTGCTATTCTATGATTCTATGATTCTAAGAACCCACACTGAATGGGTTAGCATGTTGTGTGAACCCAGCCATTGTTGTTAGGCTTGCTGATTGGAACTGCAAATCAGGGAAACCACTGAGCTCCCTCCATGCCCTGCGCTTAAGGCCCTGTTGCCATGTCCTCTCGCAATTTTTTCCAGATTTCAGTGCCAACGAACCAGGCCCCTGCAGTTAACATTTTAAGGTATCCTACATTCTATAGGTTACATACTGGCAAGAATGATTTCTAGAAGGAAACTATGCTTGTTTTTCTACAAGGCAAAACAAGTGCTTGTGCATGTGTAAGTGGTGTGTGCAATTGGATGTTTATATGCATTTCAGGTCTTACCTTTAAAAAGGTATCCAAAGATCCATTCTCCATGTATTCAGTTACAATCATGACTGGTTTACCTGGATAAAGAAGACCACAAGAATATCAACTTTAATATCACCTGATATTTACTCCTGGAATAGTGAATAGTCAATTGTGCGTTTTTGCATAGAACAGTGATTTTCAACTCTTGGGATCATTTCACATATTATATAGTTAAGCTGTACAATTACTATGATTGAACAGTTTGCTAAGATGTAAAACATTTATCAGGGAGCTGCAGTAATCACATGCTTTTCTTGGTAAATTCAACTTTGCCTCTGTATAATGTTTGACGTTTGGATGAAATTCCATTTTTATAATGCGTATATTTCCAGAACATTCATAGGAATTGAATGACGTAACAAATATAACATATGTGTTTGCTAACGGAAAGAATCTTCATACTACCCAGAAGCACATAACTCTGGACATTTGGTCATGAAGCCCTCATGCCTTTTGCCCAACAGAATTAATGGCTGCGTTCAGACAACACAATAGTCAATGGTGAGTAAACCGTCAACTCCATGGTTGATTATCGAGCAGTACTCCCCACATGACATGATTATAATCAACCATGTGGATTAAGGCCAGTGTTGAGTTGACTATTAGTCAACAATGGGTTTGATTAACTGAGCATGTTTAGCTTGGAGAAGAGAAGATTGAGGGGAGACATGATAGCACTCTTGAAATACTTAAAAGGTTGTCACACAGAGGAGGGCCAGGATATCTTCTCGATCCTCCCAGAGTGCAGAATAACGGGCTCAAGTTAAAGGAAGCCAGATTCCAACTGGACATCAGGAAAAACTTCCTGACTGTTAGAGCAGTACGACAATGGAATCAGTTACCTAGGGAGGTGGTGAGCTCTCCCACACTAGAGGCCTTCAAGAGGCAGCTGGACAACCATCTGTCAGGGATGCCTGACAAATTCCTGCATTGAGCAGGGGGTTGGACTCGATGGCCTTGCAGCCCCTTCCAACTCTGCTATTCTATGATTCTATGATTCTATGATCCCCGGCCCTCTCCCCCACCTCAGTCTTCTTGCTGGTATCCCATCAGCCACTGTGAATTCTGCTGGCTGGACTAGATCAGCAGCCACGCTTTGGCCACTCTTGCCAGCGGACTCTGTAGTCACTACAAATAACCAACTGTGTGTGACAAAATAGTCAAAGGTGTCTGACACATGACATGATAACCAACAGTTGTCCAAATAATCAACTCTGCACAGTGTTTTGTTATTTGCCTTCGTTATTTCTGTCGAATAACCAACTGTGGAGTGAAACAGTCCCAACAGACAATGCAATAACCAACCATTCACTATTTAACCCACCGTTGACTATTTAACCTACCATTGGTTATTGTGTCATCTGAATCCAGTCAATATCTGCTTAGGAGAATAATTGTGACATTTTACAAATTTCTCTTTGCTGTTTCATGTAAGAACATTTAGCAATATCACGCACTTGAAATCTAATTACCCAGAACATTCCGGAAGCAAAAGCAGCTTTGCATGCATCGTTCAGAAGTAGTTAATTTATCATCCCCATACTTCAAATGTGCACATTTTTAAACACTTTTTATGTTGTTCCACGAATAGCATTGCAAGCTCTAAAATGTACAGACTTTGACCGCTAATTTTTTTCCGTGCCGTGTTGGGTTCCAAGAGGGCTGAACTGGGTAAAATCTGGTCAAAAATGAACTGAAACGAATTTCTCATGCATCCCTAAATGCATGCTTCTACATAGAACTAATGTGAAATAATATGTCCAATATAATTAAAGTGTTTGATAGAGTGTATCAAAATTATGAAACTATGAGTTTGGACCATGAAATGTGCATCTGCATTATGTTCAGATATCATTTTAAACAATGTTTGTTTGTTTTTTAAAGGAACATGGGATTTAACTGACCTTTAAAAATAGGGGTGCAGATGGTTTCAATTTAAAAATCATCCAATTTTATCAAACCTATGAAATTACAGAAAGTCTCTTCACCCTTTCTTTATCTGGAATGTTTTAGATTGTAGAACTCAACTTTATGCACATTGCTAAATAGTGATTTACCCTATTTCTTCGATTCTAAGACACACTTTTTTCCCCATATAAACATCTCTAAAAATGGGTGCATCTTAGAATCGCAGGTGCATCTTAGGTTTTCTTTTCTGTTGGTGGTACTGAAATTAGTGTGCATCTTACAATCGATGGCGTCTTACAATACGGTAACATGTTTCTAATACAAATTAGATGTTTAAATGAACACTGGCATATGCAAAGATAAAATTCTTTCAGAAGCAGCACCTGCAAAAGTACACAACTCACCATAATGATGCAGAGTGGGAAAATTGCCTAGGGAACTATAATTTTTCATCTCAAAATACAAGAATTAGGAGGAGAGCCAGTGAAAGTAATAGGCAGTATGTTTGACTATAAAAAAAGGTGTTTGTCAAATGCAACCCACTGTTCTCATTGCCATGGGAAGCGTCAAGTCAGAATAATCCAGAGACTAGCTGAGATTTCAGTGTCATTTTGTTGGTTCCTCTATAAGCCAATAAAAGTGATATCCTATTTGGAAACAAACACTTTCATGTGTATCCAGAAAATAATTTTATAAGTCAGTCTATGTAGTAAAGGGGCAACATTCTCAAGGAATGATTGGATAGGTGCTAGAATCAAGGCATTTTATTGGTAATTATTCTTCATGACTTTAAATCATTTACATTTTTTGTACTTTATAATTTTGTCGTAAATTGCCTTGAATCTTTTTTTTTTTTTGGATAAAGAGATTTAAGAAATAATAATAATAATAATAATAATAATAATAATAATAATAATAATAGGCACAAAAAGCACTCCATGGGAAGCACTACAACATAATACAGAACCCACAAATAAACAAAGAACAATTGTACAAATAGATCAGGAAGGGTGAGCTATTTCCAGAAACAGAAGGATTCCTAATAGCGATATAGGATCAAGTTATAGCAACGAAGAACTACCAAAAATACAACATAAAAGATAACAATGTAACAACAGACCTATGCAGGAAATGTCATCAATTCCAAGAAACAATAAACCATGTAACAGGAGGATGTAAAATTATGGCAGGAATGGACTATTATGATTATAAGTCCGATTATTATTTTAATATTGTATCAGTTTTATATATATATTTATCAGTTTTATGCCTTTTATGGTATTTTTGTATTTAATGTTGTTCCTTGATTTACATGTGGTTGGATCACTTACTTCTGTGTAAGCATCTGCAACCCTGATTCAGATCAGGACCATGGCACTCTGGGAGGGGGATTTAAGCTTCCCCCTCCTGTTTTCATCCAGAAATTCCACTTCAGCCTTGTGGGAACATGAGAGGTTTTTTAAAAAAGAAAGCGGCTCGGCTGATTCCACAGCCCTGATGCAAATTGGGGCCATGCACGCTTACACTGAAGTAAATAATCCAAACAATTAGTTTGGCCCTAAGCCACTAATGGCTAGCCGCTACTGTCAGATAATGGAAGTGATAGACAATGGTTATGTTTCTCATACTTCTCTCAGCATTGATTCTGGCCATTATCAGAGCATATTCAAGCAATCCCTTGAAATCTACCCCAGACTGCATTTCAGCCTTCATCCACCAAGACCCTGTTAAAAGACAATTGTGTGGAATCCAGCCAGATAAAATGGATTGGGGGTTGGGAAGGATGGCCTTGCTGTAGAGGCGATTGTTTTGCGCTAGTTCTCGCCCTCTTCAAACAAATTCAGGACACAGCTACATTCCAACACAGAGAGAGCATGAGTGCACAGCCTTCAAAGAACTGAATAAAATGAAACAAAGGTTTACCAACTGGCAAAGCACTGCTTTGCTGGCATTCACCACTTATTTTGTAAAGGCCAAATAAGCACCTTTGATGTGTACCCCTACAGCAGGGAAGTTCTTAGCATTCAGCTATTATCTCTATCGCCTATCTATCTATCTGTATCCCAAAATGCTTTAAGTATGGCAAAAAAGAGGCAAGGAGCAAGCCATGTCTGTGGCAGAAGGACATGCCAGCAATAGGCTGCTGATCTTGGCCATTCTGCCCCTCCAACTAAACTAGTTTTGACCATGTGCTGACACTTAGGCCGTTGCTAGATGAGGGTTTAGCCTGGTGTGAGGCCCGGACTCCCTGCAGACGACGCACAGGGGATCCTGGGGTTAGGCCGGGCTAAACCCTCCCTTGACCTGGGATAACTGGATCCACTTGTGGCCCGGTTTTTCCGCAGCCCCAGGCTCAGCCCGGGGCTGTGGAAGGTCTAGCTGGTTTCGTGGTTTTTCCCGGCTACGTGGCTTACTCACGTGTAGCTGGGAAAAGCCACGCACTGGGGGGAAATCCATAGGAGCGCTGTGCCCATCGGGCTGGGGTGTGTGTGGTAAAATCACGGGGGGGGGGAGATGGGGGCCGGGGGGGAAAGAGCAGACCCAGTGAGAGAGACTGGGGGGGAGAAGAACGGGGCCAGGGCAAGGAGATCGGGGGCGGGGGGGCAGAGGGGGCATCGGACATGGCGAGTGGGCAACAGGCGGGCAAGTGAGCGGGGGCGGACATGGCGAGCAGGGGGCAGACATGGCAAGTGGGGGGGGCGGACATGGCGAGCGAGCGGGTGGGGGGCATCAGACATTGGGGGAAATCGGGGGCAGGAGGAGTGGGGAACCCTTTATTTTTTTTTAAAAAAAAAAGACTTACCTTTTCGTTGGTGCGCTCCTGCGCACATGGCCCCTTTAAGGTTAAAAAAAATGGCCAACATGATGGGGCTTTCCCTTCCCCCGTCGTGTGTTATGTCTAGCTAGGGGCGACGGCCCGCGCTATCTGCAGTGCGGCCTCGCCCCTACTCCCCACCGGATTATCAGGTAGGTCTAGCAAGGCCCTTAGTGTCTGGATTCAGGGGACACTGAACCTTGTCAAGGCCACCAGATGTAAAAACTGAGCACCTCATAACAGAGGGGAGGAGGACGAAGGCAGAGGGACAAATGGGAGAGGAGGCGTGGGGAATCAGAAATGTGTGATTTTTTCTTCATGGTGGTTCACCTGTGGAGAGGGGTGGGGGTGGGGAGTGGAGAGCAGAGGAGGGGAGGGAGAGATCGTTTCACTGTAGCGACTCAAAATGATCCACAAGTTCTAAGTATATGCCTGCTCACAATTAAGGCAAAGGAGTCAGAGAAGCACATGTAAAAGAAAAGAGGGAGAAGACCAAGGAATGAAGGACTTCCATGACTCTTCATGGATTAAAAGGTAGGCAGAAGTCTCAAAAGTGAAGGAGCTGGACATCAATATCTCCCTTCATACCTTTACACACAGGCATCCCAATTGTACTCATATGTATTATGCATGATTAGCGAGGATGTCCATCAACAGTTGCATCCATGAAATTTAGTGGAATCCAGATTAACCCTGCAGTACTGAAGTATTAGCCCTGTACCTGAGCAGCGCACACCGGTCTCCCTTTGATGGATTGGGGTGTGTGCAAATTCCCTATTGTAATGCTGATTGTATCACTAACAAATGCTTCAACAAAATCACACCGGGTATAAAAATAATAATAAAGCCGTTCCATCAAGGTAAAACATAATAAAGACTTGCTACCCCATTGCTGACAAGAATAATAATGCCTTTCCAATCCTATTAGGCTAATTTTCAGGACTGAGTCATTTTAACGGTAATTGTCTATAGTTTATGCTCCATTTTGATATGTAACTTCTCAACAGTTTGGCACGATGACACAGCAATAATTAACGGGGTTTGCTCCTGACCTTATAAATTCAATGAAATTCTGCTAGAACACATACAGCTTTCTGCTTAAATCAATTTTCATTACCAAGCAGACAAAAGCGCAGGCAAAAGTAATTGCTGATTATTTTAAAGTAGGTTTTAAATGAAGCTATCTATCAATCACATTTGCATCCTGCCCTTCCTCCAAGGATCTTAAGACAGGAACATCTCTCCTCCACGTTTTATCCTCATAACAATCCTTGGAAAGAAATCAGGCTGAGAGAATGAAGGGCCTAAGGGCACCCAGTGATCTATGTAGCTGAGGACTGCTCCGCGTATTACAACTGCTTCAGAGTTACATCAGTGTTTCCTACATAAAATTTGTAACGCGTACATGAAACTTTGAAACACACTTTACGGGGCCGAGGTTCCCAGGGCTCATCGACACCAAGCAGGATATTCCACTATGAAAGTGGCATATAAAAGGCAGGAGCCACACTACTGCTTTATAGCTTTATTGAAGTGCACTGACCACTGTTGGGGCCCATTGACACATACCATGTACTGCTTTCATACCATTTTCATAGTGCTATATCCTGCTTAGTGTAGATGGTCACTGCCCCCAACAGCTGTCAGTGCACTTCAGTACCACGATTAAGCAGTAGTGTAGATCCCGCAGTGCACTTCAATACCGCTATAAAGCAGTTGTGTGGCTTCTGCCTTTTATATACCGCTTTCATATTTATTTATTACATTTATATACCGCCCCCATAGCTAGAGCTCTCTGGGCGGTTTACAGAAATTCTAAAATTGAGATAAAAACAAGTATACAAAATTTAAAATTCTAAAATGCAGAACATACATACATAAAACGTTAAAAAACATTAAAAATAAACATGTGGGTGATTAAGATGTGCCACCATATGCCTGGGCAAAGAGGAAAGTCTTAACCTGGCGCCAGAAAGATAGCAGCATTGGCGCCAGGCGAGCCTCGTCAGGGAGATCGTTCCATAGTCTGGGGGCCACCACCGAAAAGGCCCTGTCCCTCGTTGCCACACTCCGAGCCTCTCTCGGAGTAGGCACCCGGAGGAGGACCTTAGATGTTGAACGTAGTGACCGGGTATATTCACGTCGGGAGAGGCGTTCCATCAGGTATTGTGGTCCCAAGCCGTGTAAGGCTTTATAGGTCAAAACCAGCACCTTGAAGCCTGCTCCACCCTTTGATACTTGAATATCTATGCTTGGTGTAGATGCGCCCCAAAATGCAGTGCAAAGGGATTTACAGAATCATGTAGATGCATGAGCTGGTGTTTTGCACATCAACTGACTGCAGAGAAATTTCAATCCATGGGTCCCCTGTCCAAGACCTGTACTCTTACCCATTGTGTGTAGTGTTTTGACGGGCCCCCAAATAGCCCCAAACAATGTTTGTGGGGAAACTCCGAGGCAGGACTCTAGTCCATAAACTGGAGGGAAAACAGAGGAAATAGATTTCCCCCCTTGGATTCCAAAAGGGTGGAGAAGTCTTCATTGTTCACCTCTAACGAGAAGTGTTTCCATTCAAGCAGGTAAGCCTGGTTGATTGGCTTTCTCCCAGGATGCTATAGCCATGCATTGTCGCCACTGTCCCCATCTTTGAAGGGTAGTTTTATAGGAAAAGTTGGCTTTTTGAAGAGAATCCAGGGTGCTTCCTGGCACTGGAAATAACGTGCTTCAGCCCAATGCGTTCAGGCATCACAAATGAGCAATTTAAGAGAAGCGCTTTGGTCTTCTGCTCATATATCAAAAAATCTCTGCAGACTGCAGTGGCATTTATGATGCACCCAGTTCTAATGGCAGATCACAGGCGAGTCGTACAACACAGCTCCCTTATCTCAGGCACTTAAAAGACAGCATTACAAAAAGGACGGCACCTCATAATGACACCACCCCCTAGGAGTGCTCCTTCTGGCTCTGTTCCTCTGTTTCAATCATAAGAAAATCATATTTCTTTGACCTTATGCTTCATGATCTGCGTGCTGCAGGTTGAGAGTAATTGCTGAATAAATTAGCATGACATTAGTGAACATGAAACTAAGGACGCAAATAAGCATGAGCGCCAACAAGAAGAATGAAAAGCAAGTGGCAGGCTTTCTGAACCAGTGACCTTGGCATCGTTAGGAAGGTCTCATGGTGGAATTGACAAGCAATGGCTGCGTTATAAAATGGCACGCACAAGGGTGGAACTACATGTTGTAAGAAACATGGGCCGGCTGCTAGAGTATCCCCAACCCTGTGATAACCCATAGCACAGTTAAACATGTGCCCTGACATCATAGAATCATAGAATAGCAGAGTTGGAAGGGGCCTACAAGGCCATTGAGTCCAACCCCCTGCTCAATGCAGGAATCCACCCTAAAGCATCCCTGACAGATGGTTGTCCAGCTGCCTCTTGAAGGCCTCTAGTGTGGCAGAGCCCACAACCTCCCTAGGTAACTGGTTCCACCGTCGCACTGCTCTAACAGTCAGGAAGTTTTTTCTGATGTCCAGCTGGAATCTGGCTTCCTTTAACTTGAGCCCGTTATTCCGTGTCCTGCACTCTGGGTGGATCGAGAAGAGATCCTGGCCGTCCTCTGTGTGACAACCTTTTAAGTATTTGAAGACTGCTATCAAGTCTCCCCTCAATCTTCTCTTCTCCAGCCTAAACATGCCCAGTTCTTTCAGTCTCTCTTCATAGGGCTTTGTTTCCAGACCCCTGATCATCCTGGTTGCCCTCCTCTGAACACGCTCCAGCTTGTCTGCGTCCTTCTTGAATTGTGGAGCCCAGAACTGGACGCAATACTCTAGATGAGGCCTAACCAGGGCCGAATAGAGAGGAACCAGTACCTCACTGATTTGGAAGCTATACTTCTATTAATGCAGCCCAAAATAGCATTTGCCTTTCTTGCAGCCATATCGCACTGTTGGCTCATATTCAGCTTGTGATCTACAACAATTCCAAGATACTTCTCGTTTGTAGTATTGCTTGGCATAATGGTATAAGAACACAAAGAAACTTATACAAGCCAGCATAGTCAGTGGTGAGGGATCATGAGAATTTTAGGCGAAAACATGTAGGGGGGCAGAGGTTGCTTCTCTCTGCTGTGCAATGTATCAGGGTGGGGGTGGGGGTGGGGAATGATTCAATGATCATCTGTCAGTCTGGCGGGTGACACTATGTTTCTGATAACTTTGTTCCGGCAGGCCTTTGGCAAATCATCTGGGCCTCCGTCTACGTTAAGGACTTGTAAAATTGTTGTGTATTTTAAATGTTTAATGTTTTAATATTGTAACATATAACGTTTGTATATTTCTTTTCATAGGTTTTAAAATGTATATGTTTTAAATTTTGTAAAGCCACCTTGAGGCCCGGTATTGGGAAAAATGTGGGATACAAATAAATATAATAACAACAACAACAACAACAACAACAACAACAACAACAACTTTAAGCTTCCAGTTAGCCTCAGTTTTTAAAGGACATGTGACAAGGCTGATATTTGACAAAGAAAACAGATCCACTGTATATCCCCATCTCCACCTGGGGAGAACTCTGGATTGCAGGGGTGGAGGCTGGTATCACCGATGACAGTGGGTAGATGAATCAGCTCCAGGTTTCAGTCAGAACCAGTCAGAACTCTAAAGGAGCTATCCAAGGTGTGAAGCACCTTGGAGCTGCTTTAGAATTCTGGTTGGTTCTGATTAAAACATGAAGCAGATTCTCCACCCCACTGCCATCGGTGTCACCAGCCTCCACTGTTGGATTGTGGCCTCTTAAACGGGAGGGGCAAAGGACAAAGGAGGGAGGGAGGAATGCATTGGTTCTAGGCATAACACAATCTCAATTAAAATGGTAAAAAGAGTTCACCAGTAAGTACCACAGGTAAACACTAGGGCTGTGCTCCGCTTCGGGGTGTAGAAGCAATAGCGAGGCGGCCTGATTCACCTCCGACAAAGACAGAGACGAAGCGGATCGGGGGGGGCTGAGGATGGAGGCAAAGAGGATCGAGACCAAGAGGATCCTTCACCTCGATCCGGAGCTCCGAAAAGAAGGTAAGTGGGGGCTTACCTGGCACTGCCGCAGTCCGTGTGGCGACAGTGGCAGAACCAGGTAAGGAGGAAGAGGGGAGGGGGGCTTACCTGCCTCTGTTGCGGTCCGGCGGCGGCTTCACCTAAGGCTGAGTCTCAAACTGGAAGATCAGGCCACAACCGCGGCCTGCCCTTCCGCTTTGAGCCTCAGCCTCAGGTGAAGCTGCTGCCGGAACGCGATGGATGCAGGTAAGGGGGGAGGAAGGAGAGGGGCCTTACCTGCCACCGCCGCCACCGCAGTCCATGCGGCAACGACAGCGGAGTCAAGTAAGGGGGCAGGGGGGAAGGGTCTTACCTGAGCCCATCGTGTTCCGGCAGCGGCTTCACTTGAGCCCAAGGACTCAAACCAGAAGACCAGGCTGCTGCTGCGGCCTGGTCTTCCTGTTTGAGTCCTCGGGCTCAGGTGACGCAGCCGCCAGAACGCGACGAATGCAGGTAAGGAGGGAGGGGGGGCTTACCTACTGCCGCAGCGGAGGTCCGATTTGGATCCGGAGCTCTGCAGCGGAGCAGAGCGGACCATAGGCAGATTGACGCGGGGTGGAGCGGACCCGATCCGGAATTTGCGGATCGGGTGTGGAGCGGATCGGGGGGTCCGTACACAGCCCTAGTAGGCACATTAACATCACTGAAATTTGATGCCAGCTGATATGATATTTCACAACCTCTCTATAACCAAAACAGCACCAGGTACATACTCTTTGTGACAACGCCTTCCAGGTGAATTATGTTGGGATGGTCAAACTGCCCCATTATGCTGGCTTCTCCCAAGAAATCTCTCCTTTGCTTCTCCGTGTAACCCACTTTCAGGGTTTTAATGGCCACTGGCAACTCGCGTTTCCCAGGCACTTTCAAACGCCCACTGCATACTTCACCAAATTCACCTGGGAAGAAAAGGAAAGCGGAGTTAGCAGCCTCTGTGACTGCCTGCCCCCTTGTAAATATAATTATATAGGGGGAACGTTACTTAACCTCCCCCCCTCCATCCCCACCCTATTTACTGGACTCTGCATGATGGCAAATGGCAAGCATCAGGGAGAGGGAAGGAAGGTAAAGAGGTCTCTTCCTTCACTGCTGATGTCCAGCAGTTATATTCGTTCAGAGTAGGTCTCAAGCCCCATTGACCTCTGCCAGTTCCTCCTATACTCAGGCCGTAGCTAGACTGAAGGTTTATCCCAGGATCATCCTGGGTTCGTCCCTGCCTGAGCGCTGGATCCCCCGTGTGGCACGTAGATGAACAGGTTTGACCCCAGGACAATCCTGGGATAAACCTTAGGTCTAGCTACGGCCTCTGACTCCTGTTTTCGTCTCAGATCCTGGGGAGTTAGAGAGTTCCTTGCCTTACTCACAAGTAGATCTTACTTTCAAGAATAGCTTTAGTCACCATACTATTATTATTATACAATAAAATATGTTAGAGCATTTTTTTCTGAAATTCAATCAAAATTTGAATCTGTTTCATAAAGAATCTTCATATGCATTATTTGACCAACAAATAACAGTAGAAGGTACCAACTTGCCTACTTCCAGTCTTTAACTACAGGACATTCTTAAAATGCCTCACAATTCCAAAAAGACTATTTTTATTGAACATACAAAGAGGCAAAATTCAGTGGGCAATTTTCTCATGCAAGTCCAGTAAAATGGAAAGGGGTGGCTAAGATTCTCCCCCCTATCCTAACATCTCTGCAGATTTTGAGATTCCAAATAACCTGAGTGTTGTGTGGCACAGAGTGGTAAAACAGCAGTTTCTGCAGCTGAAACTCTCCCCACGGCCTGAGTTCGATCCCAGTGGAAGCTGGTTTTAGGCAGCCGGTTCGGGTCGACTCAGCCTTCCATCCTCCCGAGGTCAGTAAAATGAGTACCCAGTTAGCTGGGGAAAAGGGAATAACGGCCGGGGAAGGCAACAGCAAACCACCCCGCTGTAAGGCCTGCCAAGAAAACGTCAGCGAAAGCTGGCATCCCTCCAAGAGTCAGTAATGACTCAGTGCTTGCACGAGAGGTGCCTTTCCATTCCTTCCTTGTTGAACAACACCAATATATTAATAACCCATCATGTTTTTGGGGTGTATGCATGGAGATTGTGTCACAGTTTTCTATCCATGACCCTTTTTCCTTATAGATTGTGTGCACGTATCCAAATGTATTAATATGCAATATAAAAAAAGGAATCCTAATGTAATCACGCAATAGCAGCAATTGCTATTTGTGCTGTGATTTAACCAGTGGGCATATGCACCGATTAAATAACAGTGAAAGAAAAGGAATCCTGATGTTATAAAGCAACCACTAGCAAGCTGTATTTATTTATTTGTTTGTTTGTGACATTTGTATGCTACACTATAACAAAATTCTTTGGGCAGCTTTTTACCAATGCACTGAGAGCCTGTAATGGGGAAAAGGCACAAACTAAAATGACACAAACTAAAAAATCGTGCAAGTGCAAAGGCCCACAATTAATTCCAGAAATTCTCCAAGTTCAATAGGAAGACATAATTAAATAGAGAATCAACCCACTTAATAATAATGATGCAGAAGAGTAGATATCTGTTCATCCCTAGAAATGAAAAGAAGTAAAAGAGCAAAAAAGTGCTTCTGGAGACATTACTTTAAGTGCTTCATTGGGATTAGTTCAAGCTTCACTGAAATGAAAAGGAGCTACACAAGAGCATGGTAATAGGTCTTACCCTAACCCTCACTTGTAAAGGACATTTTGAGAAGTCGCTGGGGTCCATATCTATTCTCCAGATTCTCTAATTTTTTCCCCAACAAAAGACAACAGACTTAATTTTGTAAATCGTTTAGAAGCTGTTTATATGCATTTTTGACTGTCTAACAGAGACAGTACATGAAGACAGGAATGCACTCAATCACAAAATGACCAACTAATCCAATGATGTGTTTAATCAATGATTCACTAAGGTATATATTAACCCAGAAGTGGTCCTACTAAGCTATTGACAAATGGAAACTGCATGGCACCATGCCTATATATCAAAAACAGTAGCCTTTTCAAGATCAAGCCTTTTATTACCATAAAAAAGCTTCTGAAATGAACCCCATTATCGTATTAAAACTTAATTCTGCTCTCATAAACATCAGCAGTTTTATCAGTGACAAAATCACATTTCCCCAATTCAATTATTGGACTTTCTTTGCATTGAATATTCCTGAAATTGCTTCTATGACCATCACAGTGCAAATGAAAGAGAGAAAATGTGTGATATCTGGATCTTCTTACCAGCTCCAATAACTCTTTCGATTGATATACACGAGGCTTCTATTTCTTTGGCAAACTCATGGACAGCTTGACTGGGGTCTTCATAGGTATGCGGGTCGATGTACGTCCTCACGCCAGGTAGCTTAACTGTGCATAAAATTAGAGCTTAAGATACTACAAGTAGGAGTGAATGAGCATAAGAGGACTGTCACATGAACTAACTGGAACAAAGGGAAACATATCTTACTAATTATGAAAATGACTTTGCAAATACTGCATACCACTTTCAAAACTATATTTTTATATGCTTCTTAAGCAACATTTCAAGAGCCTCGTGTGGCGCAGAGTGGTAAACGGCAGTTACTGCAGCCGAAACGCTCCCCACGGCCTGAGTTCGATCCCAGCGGAAGCTGGTTCTCAGGCAGCCGGCTCAGGTCGACTCAGCCTTCCATCCTTCCGAGGTCGGTAAAATGAGTACCCAGCTAGCTGGGGGAAAGGTAACCACGACTGGGGAAGGCAATGGCGAACCACCCCGCTACAAAGTCTGCCAAGAAAACGTCAGCGAAAGCAGGCGTCCCTCTAGGAGTCAGCAATGACTCAAGTGCTTGCATGAGAGGTTCCTTTCCTTTCCTAAGCAACATTTGGTATATACGAGGGCTATGATATTTAAAGCTCCATCTGATGCGTGTTTTGTTGCACACTCCTTACTGGGCACTGATGGAGTTTGCTCAGGTCCCTCCCATGATGCGGTGCCTCCTGTATGTCTCCTGCCCCTTCTGGCCTTCCTCACGTGACAACCCCCCCTAATTAAATCCGATGGTTTTTTTAAACTTGGAATCGCTGCTCTTTCCTGCTGTGTGCAGGAGAAGCAGCGCCATTAGAGCAGCGGACTCAATGGGCCTCGTGCTCGTTTTGTACTTCCTCTTTTGAAAAGAGGAAGTAACTGAGGAATGAATATAAGAGCGAAGAAATGAAGGTAGGGAGTGTGTGATGGTGCTTTTAACCAATTACTCAGATCAATTGATTAAAACACTTTTAATTGAAAAAGATACCATAATTAATTGGGCAGCTGATTTTTTAATGAAAAAAATAGTTTTATTTATTTTATTATTATAGTTCTAACCAGCCCAATAACTAATGTCCTCTAAAAGAAGTACTAATAAAAATGGGCAAGCATTATTTTAAGTAAGGCATCCCCCCTTCTCTCTCTCTCTCTCTCTTTCTCTCTCTCTCCCTTTCTCATAGAAGGGAATGTCTTTTCTAACATTGTGATACATGTTTGTGCCATCTAGAAACATAGAAAGTATGCTTCTAGCTTCAGAAATACTAGAAAGCTTTAACAGTGCCATTTTCTACCATATTATCTGAACTTAACTCACTGTGGCCATTATGGAAATGCATCTTTTCTTCTTCAGGGTCTTGTTTAGCTTTGCTGTAGCCGCACCGCCTGTAATGGAACAACATTTAAGGCAAAGTATAAGAAGGAAAGATCTCTTCTGAACCATCAGACAATAGACAGATTCTCAAATAAGGAATGGAAGGATTCCCTGTTGGTACTAACATTTTGCTACTGGATATAAAAAGGAAATGAGCCTTAGATTTGCATGTGTCCTATCCCATCCTTCCCCCAGATAATATGTGACTTGATAAAATACCAAGATTATTTGTTCTTGGGGCCTTGGAAGACTTGCTATCCAGATTCCCTTCTCAATCCAGGTAAAGAAATTGGGCTTAGTGAAATCCCGGTAGGGCAGATTTGGATGTCCTCTGAAAGGTATTCTCAATGGGGTCCCTGGAATGGGATGAGGCAAAGTCCCTTTCTATACCTAAGGATTATCCCAGGCAAATGGAGGGATTATCCCTGCCTGCTCCCAGGATCCCCTGTGTGTCATTTGGATGCACAGGGACAATCCCGGGAGAAAAGGCAGGTGTAGAAATGGCCAAAGAAGCAAGAATTCTCTCATACTGCCTCTGACCTTCTTGAGGCTCCAGGCAAAATGAGAACGGAGGTGTCGTTAGGGCAGTTTGCCCCTTGTGGGGTCCCCAAAATGCTCAGCCTTGCCACCTTCTGGAGCTGCCTCTGGAATCAGTATTGCACTAGAATCATAGAATAGCAGAGTTGGAAGGGGCCTAAAAGGCCATCGAGTCCAACCCCCTGCTCAATGCAAGAATCCACCCTAAAGCATCCCTGGCAGATGGATGTCCAGCTGCCTCTTGAAGGCCTCTAGTGTGGGAGAGCCCACAACCTCCCTAGGTAACTGATTCCATTGTCGTACTGCTCTAACAGTCAGGAAGTTTTTCCTGATGTCCAGATGGAATCTGGCTTCCTTTAACTTGAGCCTGTTATTCCGTGTCCTGCACTCTGGGAGGACCGAGAAGAGATCCTGGCCCTCCTCTGTGTGACAACCTTTTAAGTATTTGAAGAGTGCTATCATGTCTCCCCTCCATCTTCTCTTCTCCAGGCTAAACATGCCCAGTTCTTTCAGTCTCTCTTCATAGGGCTTTGTTTCCAGACCCCTGATCATCCTGGTTGCCCTCCTCTGAACACACTCCAGCTTGTCTGCGTCCTTCTTGAATTGTGGAGCCCAGAACCTAATTTTATTTCCTCACTGGGGAGACTAAAGGAGAAGACAGGGTCAAAGGGACAAAGACTTGTTTCCTCTCATACTGAGTACAAATATATTAGAACGAAAAGAGACTAAGTCCCTATTTTGTAGTAATGGAATATTCTGAAACTTCTAAATCATGTTATATGCTTTTGTTGAGACATAATTAACAACATTATGTTCCAAATCTCTATTTTGGAACAGCAGGATAATTTTTATTTAATCCTCTTCACACAATTAGGGATTTCGGGTCATACCTGACCTCAAATATCCAAAGGGTGTTTGTTTGTTTGTTTTTTAAAAGTAAAACTTTCCCTTTCTAAGATCATGCGTCACTTCATGTTCCATGCATTTGCCTATCATTAGAAAAGGATGTCAATTGTACGGTGTAAGTCAACAAATACATCCTCCCACTCAGCTTTAATTTGAGGGAAAAGATTCACAAATAGGTTATCTAGCATCTGCGACAACCTTAACACAGTAAGGGGTGCTATTACAGACCCAATAATTTAAACAATAATCTTTACTACAATGTTGCATTTCTCCATTAAACTGGAGTCATTATCAAATACATCTCTCTCATTCTCTCTCTCTCTCCCTTTGACCATGACATTTTATTAGTAAACTTCTTTTTAAAAGCATAGAAGGGTTAATATGTTCATCCATTTATATCTACTGCAGTAAGCACTAAAATATGAGGATGACAAGCACTCAGATTTGTTTTATGTACCCTTCAGGAAATATTCCCCCCCCCCCCAAAAAAAGTGAGAATTCATGCCTATTGCTACATTACCGAATGCCAAGCTTTTACTATTATATCAGTTACTGTGAAGAATAGAGAACATTTAAGGCTTCGTTTATCTACCTCTGATCTGAAGGAACTGAATGAGTTCTTTGGCTGATATAAATACAACAGATGCGGACTTGTATTTGCTCGAACATTTCCATACCTTGGAAACCATTTCTCCCCTGAAAATTTATGTCTCTTATTCCCATCACTCTGGGGGGAAAAAATGAAGCCTGGGTCACAGGGCAATGTTTTTCAATAAATGTAGAACAGAAGAGTGACATTTCCATTCTAAATATTCTTGTGGCATTTTGTCTGGTAGGAAACCTACTTCACACTGACAATCACCTAGTGAAATATTTATCACATGCCTCGTAAAACTGAGGCTGTAAAGTGTTCCTCCAACAAATTTATAAGAGAGAAAATGGGAGGATGACAAATCTTATTGGTAAAGGGACGGCATGAGCCATGCAGACAACCCATTGTAACTGATTTTACAAGACTACACTAGAAGATGATTCATATAGTAGGGTAATGGATGATAAAGGCTTCCAGTCAGTCAATGGATGTGAGCTCTTTACAGATGTGCTTATAAGATGAGTTTACAATCCAGAAAAGTATAATGATTAAAAAAAAAAAACCTGCCCTGCCCATCCCAATGGTCTACCACATTTAAACAAACAAACAACCCCCACTGAACGCAGAAAACTAGAACACCAAAGGGAAAGGGGGTGTGTCAGCAAACCCTTCTTTCTGATGGGATAGTTTACTTCATGTAGGGCAGTTCTCAATCTACCACCCTCTCTGTGACAGCTGCACAAAGATGCTGAGCCCTGATGCAGGCTTTGGTTTTAGTGATCATTACAACAGTCTCATAAATTAGATCAGCATTATTATTCCCAGGTTGCAAGCGGAAGTCTGGGTGAGATGATAGTGGCTTACCAAGTACTACGTAGAATTGATTTGAGAGGTTTGATTTGCCTGAAGTGAGGTCTGAATCTGCAGTTTCCCAATTCCCAGTACCACATTATGCAAGCAATTCCCTGGGTGGTTAGTACATTGTATGGTGTGTTTCTGTACACCCTAAGCCTCTAACAGGAGCTGGGAAATTGGCTCAAAGCAGGAGGCACCATCAAAAATCCATTATAGTCCTACTTCATATTTTAAAAGGCCACATTCTGGCATACAAATGTATTCTGGGCCTGAACCCAGAATAAGCTCATGTGATGGTGGGTACCCAACAAAGGAGCTGGTCATGTTTTCACCTGGTGGAATCACACCAGGAGAATGGTTGGTGAGGAACAATTCTCAGAATGCTACACAAAACAAATCATAACTCAAGTCACAAGTACTGTTAAGTAATTTCAGAAAATGTTGCCATTTCGCTGCCATTTTGGGTCCCCAAGTTATTACCTTGGCTCAAAAATCTCAATCTTCTCTGGAAATGTTAACTGGCAATGACAAAACAAATTAAGACAGGCCAGGGAGCATTTTGTCAGTGCCATTGACAACTTCTATTGAAACTGAAAAAAGAATACCACAACCATCTATATTCTGGCCAAAGAACTTTTGGGAGAAATAAAGCCAATCTCCACCATGTCTTAATTCAGTCACGAGAATACCACATCACCTATCAACTGGCTATTGAAAGTCCTCAGTCCTTGAGTGACCTTCTAATTAATACCCAAAATTAGAGCCATGTATCCCCCTCTGTCAAAAAGCACAGGCATTTGTTGGAATACCTCAATGTAACAGAGGTTAGAAAGAAGTTGCTCAACAAATACTCACACCGGAGTCTCTCTTCAGTACAGAACTTTACTGAGGCATAAAGACAGCATTTTCAGTACATTCAGTTTCTCCATACACAACACAGCATATCACGATACGTACATCTCCGAGTTGAGACATGATTAAAATACATCTCTTTATATACACTTTCATATCTACATGACTCATGCAATTGTCCAATTATTAAATTAGTAGAATCGTCACTTCTTATCTGTGACCTTTCCAGATTCTTCATGAGTCACCCGCACCTGTTATGACATTATGCCAAGTCTAAGTCCACCAGGGCTGTATCTAATCTGTGGATAAATTTTGGACCTCAACACATTCGTCCTCCTCTCTTGTGGAAGTCTTCCTTCTAGTTGCCACTGTAGTCTTTCGGAGCCTTATACTCAGTGAGTTCATGAAATCAGCCTGACTGACTGCCCATCTCGGAACTAGCAATCATATACCAACTGCGCCCTTACCTGGACAGAGATAGCCTAGCTACAGTTATCAATGCTCTGATAACCTCTGTTTGGATTATTGCAATGCATTATGCATGGGGCTGCCTTTGAAAATGGTCCGGAAACTTCAGCTGGTACAAAACAGAGCAGCACGGTTACTAACAGGGACTGGCCGGCAAGACCACATCACGCCAGTCCTTTTACAACTTCATTGGCTGCTAGTCTAGGTCCGGGCCAGATTCAAAGTGCTGGTATTGACATTTAAAGCCCTAAACGGTTTGGGGCCAGGCTATCTGAAGGAACGCCTCCTCCCGTATGTACCTGCCCGGACCCTAAGGTCATCCTCAGGGGCCCTTCTCCGCGAGCCCCTGCCAAAGGAAGTGAGGCAGGTGGCTACTAGGAGGAGGGCTTTCTCCGCTGTGGCACCCCGGCTGTGGAATGAGCTCCCCAGACAGGTCTGTCTGGCGCCTACACTGTACTCTTTTCATCGCCAGCTGAAGACCTTTTTATTCTCTCAGTATTTTAACATTTAATTTTAACTTAAATTTAAATTTTACTGTTCTAACTCTGTATTTTAATCTTACATCAATTTTGCTGCGTGGTTTTATCCTGGTGGTGCTTTTTATACTGTATTTTGTATTTGTGTTTTTAACCTGTCGGTTGTTTTATTATGGTTTTAATTTTTGTGAACCGCCCAGAGAGCTTCGGCTATTGGGTGGTATAAAAACATAATAAATAAATAAATAAATAAATAAAGCCTTGCTGGAGCTGAGGAACACCTTCTCTTCCTACCTTCTTTTCAGATTCACCCTGATGATAAAGACCCTCATCTGCTCCTTTTGATGGGATGTATGGGAATTCTGTTGGAGGGAGAAGGAGTGAAAATGTGGCGGATTTTTCTGGTTCAGCCCTGCAGATGTCATTCCATTTCCCACCTGCAAGCATCGACTCCAGTCATAGCGAATCAAGCCAAAATACAGATTCCATTTTTTTAATGGCAGCAATTTGGGGGTAGGATCTTGAAATTTATGCAAATAGTGTCTTAATATTTTCACAATCCCATGTTTACCCATTCACCTTGTTACCCCAAATCTTGTAAATAACCTTCTCAGTTTCATCCTCTTCACACGCTACTTTGTTTAGCCCAGTAGAATCATATTCCATACTTGCCAAAGAACTTCTCAATTCCTCATCCCTACCCCTTTGCTCTGAAAGTGCTAAACTGGAGGATGAAATTGATAAGTATATGGCTCTGCTGGGCTAAACAATGTAGTGAATGAACAGGATGAAACTGACAAGGATATTTACAAGAGAGAAATATGCCTTTGCAAGACTACAGAGCAAACAGGCAGACTTACGAATCCTGCACACTTACACAAGATCATCAATAAAAAAAAGTATGTTAAAAGAATTACAACGCCATTTGTACAAATTTCCAGACCCCCCTCCCAAATCTGTGCAAATTACAATTTGCACAAATGGCGGAATCCCCAAAATGCATAAAATGTTTCCAGAATTGGGGGGGGGGGAACCACTACAGTCTGCTGCTGCTTACCGGAATATAAAAAGGTGCATACTACCTCAACTGGCTTTTGCTCTGTGTCTCCTTTTCATTATGAGCCTCGTGTGGTGCAGAGCGGTAAAGCAGCAGTTTCTGCAGCTGAAACTCTCCCCACGGTCTGAGTTCGATCCCAGCGGAAGCTGGTTTCAGGCAGCCGGCTCGGGTCGACTCAGCCTTCCATCCTTCCGAGGTCAGTAAAATGAGTACCCAGTTAGCTTGGGGAAAGGGAATAATGGCCGGGGAAGGCAACGGCAAACCACCCCGCTGTAAGGCCTGCCAAGAAAACGTCAGCGAAAGCTGGCGTCCCTCCAAGAGTCAGTAATGACTCAGTGCTTGCACGAGAGGTTCCTTCCTCCCTCCTCCTTTTCATTAACCCCTCCTTTCCTCTACATCTTTGCTGAGCACAGGATATTATCACCTGTCATTCCCCATTCCTCAGAGCCTGTTTCTCGGGCCCATTCTGCTCTCTTCCCTCAGCCAAACTGCCTCTGAGCAGTCTGCCCCATTTCTTCCCTGACTCCCGGATTCTCTTCCCATTCAGATTTCCCATTTTTCAATCCAGCCCTCCCAGCTTTTCTGTCCCTAAGTACTGTGAGAAGTGTTACTGCATGCCAGGCTGCTCCCCACATGGATGCAGGACTGCAAACATTCTGTTGCTGATAGATTCATTCCATGAGCAGTTGGCCCACTTGTAGTCTATGCAAATATTTACAATTACTGTTCCTACGAATGAGAAACAGCACACATGGTCCTGCATAAACCACAGCAGATGCTTACACTGCATTTTCTGAGCTGGAATTCAGAAAAGATTCCAAGAGTTTGAAATACTTTTCATGTGAACAAGATGTGATTGCCAACTTTTAGAGACTGGGGCGGGGTGAATCATTACACACACGTATGATGATTCATGTAACCATACTCACACTCCAAATAGTCTTTCTATTATCACTGAAGGGTTACTACAAATGGGAGAAGGCAGCTGTCTTTCAGGCAAGTTCCTCCACCATTACTATCATTTCACTGAGATATAGGGCATGAGCGAACCTGTCAATTTTGGTTCCATTCACTTCCTCATTTTTCCAAGCTTGGCCCAATTCTGCATAAACCTATCCATTTTATTTTTAAAAGTCTGCATGGAAATTTGTACACGTGTTTATTTATTTGATATGTATCCTGCCTTTCTACCAAGAATAATGGTACTCAAGGTGGCTTGCTACCATCTCTTTTATGTAAGATCAAAACACACTCTTGCTTTAAAGAGGCATTTGCCAGTGCCTTACCTACTCATCCAATCCCCCATCCAACCCCAGCTGTTTTTATGAGACAGGAAGTAGGCCCCACTGCTCCAAGAATCTTGTGCACATCCTTAGGCTATACAAATTCAAAAGTATCCATTGTAACTGGACAAGCAGAGGCCAAAGTTACATTCACTGGAAATGCGTCAACTCTGGCATCCAAGTTGCCATGGATTCAACCAACTTTATCTGCAAAGTGTTCACAGAGGGGCTTTGAAGCGGTCCACCCCATCTTCTTGTGGGGCTGTGTATAATAGGCCTCTGACCACTGGAAAAAGCTCCATTGGGCAACTCTGTGCAGACACAATGATGTCAGAGAAGTGTAATAGCTTTGATGCCCTCATTTCTTTAAACTGAACTCTAGCCCACATTTGATTGGACTCAATCCATGTTTTCTGTCAATATTGCTCAAGTTGACATTACACTTGTTTCAGTGCCTACAGCACCCTGGAAAACCAAGGGACTCATTTGGCGCCACTACAAGAGAGAGGACTTGCGAGCCACTTCTACTTTCCAGAGGTCAACCAGGGCTTTGACAGAATTGCCTGCACACTTCTCCCCAATATATTCACTTTCGTGCGCGTTTCCCATAAACATACACATTTGTGTTCGCAGTTGTTGTTGTTTTGCAAGCTACTTTCCCTACAGCAATGCATTTCTGGACATTTCTTTAAACTATTGTGCACATTTTCCCGTAGTGAATGAATGGGTTTTTGGATGCACTTTCCTGTGATGTGTTGAACTATAGTGCTACATTTGGGAAAGTGCGAATTTCGGTGCACAATTCTGTTCCGCTTCACTCAATGGTTTGGCAGGTGCAAATTTGGTAGTTGTGCAAAAATACTGTAGGTGGATGACATTTGTGGGCATAGTACCCCGTTACGATGGGATTACAGCTGCCAAATGTCAGAAAAATAGGCACGGGGTGGGAGGTGGTGCTATGTGGCTTTATATTTTAGGGTTCTTTGAAAGAGAACTACCTATTTCTTGGCAAAACTGGATGAAGGTTTCAAGGAAAGTTGTCCTTTCTGAGAGTATCAAGCCTGCCAAATTTCACAATGCTAGCTGCACTGCTTTTTAGTACAAGAGTCTAGGATCTTCAAAAGAGGATTCACTTATTCCCGATATTCCCTGAGGAACATTGTTCTGAAAATGACAGACGTTATAGAGGTGTCCGTAAGTGAAAAACCTGCAAATTTTCAGAAGGATAGGTGGAAGAGAAGTCCATGTGGAAGAGAAGTCCTCAAATTTCCCACCTCTGTTTTGGGGCCATTTGTATGAAAATGGCACACATCATAGAGGCTTCCCCAGGAAAATAACATGTAGCGTTTCAGGGGCTAGGGAATTTCATGACAGAACCCAGCTGAAGGCTTTTTTTCAGTGAGAACATGTGGTTCTGGAAGAATGGTCCCATCCTTCCCCCCACCGCCACTTCCTCAAAGCAAAGCAATCGAAGCCCCTGATAAAATGTGCCCTAGGACTAGAAGGGCCCAGGTGGAGTTATGCTGGCACTGGAGGGAAGCTTGCTTCTGCTTAGGAAGTAAAAGAACAGGACTGAAGGCTTCAGGCTACATCTGAATCCAATGCACATCCCTATTTCCTTTGCAACTGAGGTTATTCTTTTTTTATTTTAAGTGGAGCAAATCATCAAATGATTAAAATGATCATTGGTATTTTGTTCAACAGCTCTATGACCTTGATCAGAAGACATATTATTTAATAAGGGAGCTTCGAATATTTGCAAGAAAATAAGATGTGAAATGCAGCTTGATTGTTCAGGATGAAACACAACTAATTTAACATTCTCCAGGCATCTCTAAAGCTTAGAAGCTAATGCATTTCCACAGATGGGTACCGGTTTGCCAGAATACCACAGTGACTAATGCTTGCCTGACCTTTGGTTTCAAAGACGGCTGCCAATGGGCTCAGGTGTCCTATGGTACCATAGGGCATCTGAATGCCAAGCTGTTATTTATGTCCGCTTGCAAGAAAGGCAAAAGTTTGTGTTGTTGCAGACAAAGAAAGTCAAGTGTCAACACTTTAGTGAAGACAAAACAAGACAGCTTCTGTAGCTGCTGAATTCTCCAAGCCTCCATGAAGTCCAAAGGAAGTTGCCTTATACAGAGTCATTGGTCCATTTAGCCAAATATTGCCTTTCTCTGAGTCCAAACTACACATTACGTGCAAATGCATGGAACAGTAGGCCAATGGCCCATTTAGAGGAGGAGGATCCACTACCAGTGAGGATGATAGGAACAACCTTTTCAGCCCCACCATTTCACCAATCCAAGTTAATGGGACCCTAAGGTCTTTTTGTTCAGCTCAAGTTTATTAAGAATCCACAGACCTTCAAATTCTGGAAAACAAATATTTGATTCGATGTGACAGAAGGAAATGCTGGGAAATGAACTTGGGATCTTTTCCATGCCATGCATGTTCTTAAAATTGAGCTATGGTTTCTCCCAAGTCTTCACGGCTGCTCTTTTAAGTAAAAATAGCTGCTGGACTCTGGATTTTGTAGGTTCATTCCCTCAAACATGCAAAACCATGATCATATGATTGCTTTATGCAGACTTGGTTAAACCTTATTACGCTTCAATAATACACTTTAATAGCCACCCTTTCATGCAGACAATATATACATATAAAAATGTTTAAGCACAGAGTTGAAGTGCTGGCCAACTGAACAGTCAAATACTGTCAACTATAACTATTATTTGACCTTCCCCCAAATCCCCCAAAATATAGCTTCCTCTTCACCGCTGCATTTTCTTGGTGGTGGTGGGGGGGGACCCTTTGCAAAAGCACCGGTTTCCCAAAGCATCTGGATGCAATTTTGGTGCTTGGTTGAAGTGGTGAAATGTATAAATAGATTAAAACTCACTTATTAAAGACAGATTATTGAAACAAGTCAATTTTAACTTGGACTACGAAGCAGCATTTAAATAGCAGGACTAAGCATGGACTATCTGGAGAGGAAAAATCACAGTGCTGTAGTCAGATAGGGGGAATGGGCAGCAGACTGAAAACCATGAAAACTTTTTATGTGCAACTTTGAAAGCCTGTAGCAGTGCATCTGCCCTGCCGCAATTCATTGAATTGATGTGTTACACGTTACAACTGCCCTTACATTTGATCCCAAGACTGTAGCACGGCCATGGCAGCCATTGCACAACTTGTCCCACCTGCCCTCTGTCCCCTGCGTTCCTACACCGACCCTGCACTGGGAACTGCCCCTAGCTATGCCCACTTTCTTAGTCTGAAGTGAAGCCATCAGTGATGGCAGAAGAAACTAGGTGGTGACATCGGGGCAATTGAAAAAAGTCACAGTAAAACAGCACCGTGAAAAAGCACAGTTTCTGGGGGGAAGCCCTGACATGGCTGTGAATTGGCGGCTGTATGGACACCCCGCTGGAATGGCAAAAGTCATAGTTAAGGCTGAAACAGGGAGGACGAGGATAGAGCATATACACACCAACAGGAGTGGGGGGCAGAAGGGCAAGGGCACATGCAGGACCACATCAGCCAGTCTGCTAAACCATTCAGCTTCATTGCATGACTCCAATAAAACTGGTATTACAAGAGACAGAGGAAAACTCCCTATCCACTTTCTCCACACCATGCGTAATTCTATAAACTTCTATCATGCCACCTCCTGTTCCCCTTTTTTCTAGGCCAATCCCCCACCCCCACCCCAAAGTTGGAACCTTTCTTCGTCGGTAGTTGCTCCACTCTTTTTTAGTTACCATTTTCTGCCCCTTTTCCAGCTCTGCCATATCCTCTCTGAAACGTGACAAACTCTACACAGCATTCCATCTATGCTCGCCCCATATATTTGTTTAACGTCATTGATGTTACCAAAGGATTCCTTTCCAAATGACCCCTATCATGGGATAATCTTTTAACACCAGAAACCTCTGCCTGTGAGCTGTAAACTCTTTGGCAACCAAGACAAAACACCCATGCCCACACACCATACAAATATGGGGTAGAAAACATCCAATGAAAGGAGACTTTGGGCCTTGCTAGACCTACCGTAGAATCTGGGCCTGTAGAGGGGCCAGGCCGCACTAAAAGTAGCACAGCCTGTCGGCCCCGTCTACACGGCAGATGCGACGGGGTCTAGAAAAGCCCCGTCGCGTCCGCCATTTTTAATTGCAGTTAAAGGGGCCGCGTGCGCAGGAGCGCACCAATGCTCCAGGTAGGGTTTTTTTAAAAAACAAAATTGGGTCCCCTGCTCCTCCCTTCCCCTGATTTCCTCCCCCCACAACCTCCCCTGGCCTCTGATCCCTCCTGATGTCCCCACCTCCATGTCCCGCCGGGGGACATGGTGGCGCCGGGCATCACAGGCCGGGGGACATGGTGACAAAGGGAAACGGAGGCTGGGGACATTGGCAGCGGCGGGAACGCTGCGGCCCGTCTACCGCTTTTCCCAGCTACTCGCATGTAAATCAGTAGCTGGGAAAAGTGGCGGAACGGTCTACATGCCTGCGGTCTCAGGCTGAGCCCGAGATCGCGGGAAAAACCGGGCCAAAAGTGGTGCCGGTTAGCCCGGGGCCAGGGTGGTTTGAGCCCTGCCTGAGCCTGGGATCCTCTGTGCATCATTTGGATGCACAGGGACGAGCCCGGGCCTCGCACCGGGCTAACCTGCTGTCTAGCAAGGCCCTTGGGCTTAGTTAGTACAAACAACACATTAGGTGGTAAAATTGTCCCTGGATAGTATCGCTTCAGATTAGAAGAGTGGGAATCATCTGGTAGAATGTTTGCCATGAGGCGTGGCAGGTGGGGAAACCCCAGTATATCGACAAACTTATCTGGAAGAACTCTCCTCCCTAGCACATAGATTTCTCCATGCATGAGTTTTTAATGTGAAGGAGCATTTAATGAAGCAATCCCCAGGGAAGTCTCATCTGCTATTTCGGGGCGGGTGGGATAACACATTACATGCCAGTGTGCGAAATAAAACCTTGACAAATACTTGATATATGCAAATGCACTTTGGGAGAGGATGGTTAGCGGTGAAGGAATACTGAAACTCCACCCAAGGCGCTCTCCTCAGCCATATGGTCCCAGGCATAGGTTTACCTCACATCCTTTGAGCTAAACATGTGTGGTGGCGGCTTGATGTGGTGGCTTTGTAAGGGGGGGGGGACACCAAGAGCAAGGAATGTTCTCATTCTCCCTCCCCCCACTGCAATCCACCTCCTCCCAAAGAGGTTCTCTAAAAAAGAAAAAGTGGCCATTAGAGGTTTATTACAGCATTGGCATGCAATGCGTACTTTCACCCTGAATGAAGCCATTCAGTTGAATAACACTCAATAAGCGGAACAAGTCATTTACTCTTTTTTGTGGGTTTCCAGTAGATTGGTCTTTCCCTGCCCAGACTAAAAACACAGAGATAAGGAACTGAAACTCCCCGCTGTGGCTGGCGCTTCAGACGAGCTATACTGCAGCCCAATGTTGATACTTGCTAGAAATAATTACAAGGAGGAACCTTTTAAACAAAGAACTTGAACCTTGAGTTCTTGACTGAGCACTAGGGCAGGAATCAAAATATGCCTGCACGATCATTAGCAGATTCTGGAAAAGACCATAGTTTGGCTTGAAATACATTTCCCCCCCATCCTTGTAATGTCACAGCATGCTCAGACACTCCACAAATTCTTTGAAAATTGCATCCAAGACAAACGCAGCAGGCCTAAAATAATTTCTGCCTCTTAAATCAGCTTCCTTTCCCTTTAATTTCCAAATTGGTTGATAACTGGAAATTCTGGACCCCCTTCCCCCCTTTCTGTTTTAGTTTGGATTGTCAAGAACCACTCAAAACACCAGCCAGGCTTTGCAATTCATGGAGAAGAACGCCTACACAAGCCAGATAAATCTGAAGTGCTTTTTAGAACAATGGAAGGGAATTCTTAACAGACTGGAAAATGCAAGAGCCATCACGGAGTTCTGCTGTAATGTGAAACTACAGTTTCCTGCTAGATGGCAAGCTGCGGTGAGCCTCCTCTCGCTTCCTCTTTTGCAACTGTGAGGAAGAGATTGGAAGCTTCCACTTCCATTTTAAACAAACTACAGTTCCCTGTGATGTCTGAACTTAGGAAACTATGGTTTGTTTAAACTATGGCTGTGAGAACAAGCCAGAATTAAACTGTGGTTTCAGCTCCTGGCTTCTCACCAATCACAGGTTAAACAAATCACAGTTTCCCAAGCCTTGACAAATACACTTGTCATGGCTCTCAGTCAGAGTTTACAATAATAGACTACATGGAGGAGTTGTTTGACACAGTAAAATGCAGCTTAACATATTCATATTATACTAACTTCTGTGTGACTTTAAAAAAAGGTTGGGCAGAAGATCTCCAGTTGGTTTGGACTTCAACTCCCAGAAGCCCTGCCAGCATGGCCAATGGCCCAGAATGCTGGGAGTTGAAGTGCAAAACATCTGGAGATCTACTTTCTGCCCATCCCTGTCTTAAAAGATTACACACAAACAAAAAAGCAAGCCATAACCCAGACCTGAGATACAGTGGTGATTGAGAGGACATGCAATGTCAGGGACCAAGTCAGAGCGAGGGAGTCCTGCAGGAGCGATTTCCCTTTCCGAGATATTCCAAGACCCTTCGCTCAGTGTAGTTTTCATTAAAAGAAGCAAAGACACTGTGTAGCTCCAGTTAAACACAGGTACTCTCAACTGTTTTCAAATAGAAGAGAATGCTTAAAAGTATTTAATAGTGGCTGGAATGTGCCCTGTTTCTAGTAGGGATGTGCTCCGCTTCTAATCAGACTGTAGAAGCAGGAGCGGAGCGGGGGGCTTCGCCTGCCCTTAAGGCGGAGGCAAAGAGGATTGGGGGGCCGGCGGAGCGTGGTGAAGAGGATCGAGGTGAAGGCGGATCCTTCGCCTCGATCCGGAGCTCCGCCGGAAAGGTAAGTGGGGTTTACCGGGCCCTGCCGCTGTCCCCCCACCCTCCTCTCCCTTACCTGCCTCCATCCGCGGTCTGTCAGCATCTTCAATTGAGCCCGTGGTTCCAGCAGGAAGTCTGGGCCGCTTGCGGCCCAGACTTCCTGGTGGAACCGCGGGCTCAATTGAAGACGGAGACGGACCACGGACGGAGGCAGGTAAGGTCCCCCTCTCCCTTGGTCCCTTACCGGGCTCTGCCGCCGTCGTCGCATGGGCGGCGATGGCGGCAGGGCCCGGTAATCCCCCCTATGGGGGGGGGAACGGAGCTCCGATCCGGATTCGGAGCTCCGAGCGGAGCGGAGTGGGCACAGGCGGAGTGGGGGCGGGGCGGGGTGGAGCGGCCCGATCCGAAAATGGCAGATCTGAAAGTGAAGCGGAGTGGGGGATCCGTGCACACCCCTAGTTTCTAGCCCTGTTTTTGCAGGTATGAAGGCAGCAAATCTGCTCAAAACTGCTGTGCACTTGCCGATATTTCTTCTTCTTTAACATTATAAATAAATAAAATTTCTTAAATCAGACTACTCATATTTAGGTACTGGTTGTATTGTATAGTCCCACAGCCAACAACAGGGAGGCACCAAAAGTAGCCCCCAAAAAACAACAGACATGATACAGGAGCACACAGGGGTCCATTTATTTTGTGCCAACTTGCCCAAGGTTTCAGAGAATACTTCCTTCCTCGGGGGCTCTTTGCACTAAACAAAGCTCCTGACCACTGAGTCACATTCATGTGTATGTGCGGTTGTAAGGAGTTTTGTTTGGTGGTGTGCTGAAAGTCATAGAATCATAGAATAGTTGGAAGGGGCCTACAAGGCCATGGAGTCCAATCCCTTGCTCGATGCAGGAATCAATGTACATGGGGTTCCCAGGTAGTCACCCTTCCAGAAACTGACCAGGCCTAGACCTGCTGAGCTTCATCAAGGTTGCAGCATCCCATGCTATCATAGTGGTTAGAGCGTTGCTTTGGGCCTGGGAAGACCTGGGTTCAAGTCCCTACTTGGCTGTGAAGCTCACTGAGTGACTTTGGGCCAGTGACTGACACTCAGCCTAATCTACCTCACAGGGTTGCTGTGAGGATAAAAAGAGAGAGGAGAACTGTGTGCACTGCCTTGGGCTTCTTGGAGGAAAGTGGGATATTAATGTAACAAACAATAAATAAATAACAGTGTGGGGAGCCCCTGAGGAAGGAGGTCTCCTCCAAAACGTTGGACAAGTCGGCACAAAATAACTGGTCCCGTTTCACTTTTGTTGACTTTTACATTGTCCCACAACAAGTCTGGCTATGCACACAGGCAACGTGGCGAAACCAGCTTAAGCGAACTGCCACACAAATATGCCATATAAATATATGAAAGGAAGAAAGAATTACAGAAGCAACAGAACACATGAAGTATAACCTACAGTAAAGGAGTACAACCTTCAGTTAACAAGGTATTGTCTTCTGTATGGATAACAGCATCCCCGGAAAGCATGGATGGAGCTTTCTGAAACCAGTATTTCCAGCAGAAAACATTCCCCCCACACACACACATCGCCTCCCCCTGCCCCCATAGACTAGTGACTAGAGTTAATAGACTACAGGGCTTCTGTGTTTTCTGGCTTGCGAAGAAACGTGCTCCAAAGACAGCTAGCCAGATCAAAGTTAAAGGGGAAGCAGGGGGACAAAGGAGAGTTGTAAAGTACAAAACACACCACTTTCCCCCTCTTACCTTCCGCTGAGAAGGAAACCGATAACAACAGCCAAGAGAATCACTCCCACTGTTACAGACACAGCAATTATAGGGATCTGGCTCTGATCGCTGGATGCAGCTACTGCTGAGAAGAGAAACAAAAAAAGGGAGATTACAGTTAAAACTGCCATAAATCTTCGGAGGAGCTTTTATTTCAAGTCTGATAGAGGGGAACCGTGGCTTAAGAAATCCAGCCATTCTTTAAGATGTTCCTTTTTTAAAAAAAGAGGAAGAAAAAAGAAAAGATCATTTAACTTTCCAAAAGAAAATAAGAATTAAAAAATAGTATTTCCAGTTTGAGGAAACCTCTATTGCAATTAGACATGGAATCCTTTTTGCACACATGGTATTTTGTCTGTTGTGGAGATGTGCAGATTCCACCTCTCTGCCCCAAGGAATTTTTGTTAGACATCTTGTCACATGACCCTTTCTGTTTCCTCTTGAAGCAGGGACCTCCGCATCTGCTTTGAGGCCTTAGCCACAATTTGACAGCAACCCAGGTCTTATTGTCTTTGTCCACGGCATGGGGCGTTTTCTCTCCTAGCCCTGGATTCCCAGCCCCATTGACCTGGCTAATGGTGGAAGCAAAGCAGAGACCCCAATAGGAATTGCTGGGGCTAACTTCCTCCCTCCTTCCCCAAAGGGAAGGAAAGGAACCTCTCGTGAAAGCACTGAGTCATTACTGACTCTTGGAGGGACGCCAGCTTTCGCTGACGTTTTCTTGGCAGGTCTTATAGTGGGGTGGTTTGCCGTTGCCTTCCCCGGCCGTTATTCCCTTTCCCCAGATAACTGGGTACTCATTTTACCGACCTCGGGAGGATGGAAGGCTGAGTGGACTTGAGCCAGCTGCTTAAAACCAGCTTCCGCTGGGATCGAACTCAGGCCGTGGGGAGAGTTTCAGCTGCAGAAGCTGCTGCTTTACCGCTCTGCGCCACACGAGGCTCATTCCTCCTCCTTCCCCAACAACCCCAAAAATACACAGAGATTTTATACACACACACGCACACACAGAGACATACCCTAATAGTGAGTTGAGGTGGCTGAGGGCCTGTTATTTTGGAAGCAAAACAATGCCGCCCAGAAAAAAGTTAGTGTCTTCTCTACATACTTAGAGAACCCCCTATGTACACAGAAGGTTGCTAGAGCCCTGAACAGGAGCATTCCTCTTAGGGCGAGAGAATACACCAGCACATTGTTGTGCAGGTCGCACTTCTACCTTAATATGAGACTTAAAGAGAAAGGAAGAAAAAGTATCACAACGAATGGCCTAAAAACACACCACGTGGGCAAGTTTGTTGGTTTGTTTTGGGCAATTTAATCTGGATTTTGTCTAAAATCAGGGTTTTGAACTTTTTGAACTTTGCCTGTTTCTCCACTGAGATCTTTTTCCTCCTTCCCCAACTGGTGCTCCTGTTAATAACAGCAATCACAGCATCAACACAGATCAGTCGTGCATTCACCCCCATCCCCGTGGAGTAAAGAAATTTACGCCTTTGGCATGATCATAGCCCCTTTAATTGTTTAGAACAATCACTATGAAGAACCCACAAGTTGGCCAGAGGAACAGATGCTCCTGTGGAATATTTGGTCAGGAACACCAGCAGGGACAGCAACTGCTCTCCGCCCTAAAATGGCAACCATGATGGGAAAAGAAATGGTGCTGCCTCAGCAACGACTTCTGCTTTTTATTGCATTCTCCACCATAGAAGGATATGAGTACTCAGGCTTCAAGAACTTACAAAAGGGATGATACACATAGGAAGCTGCCTTCTACTCAGGCCGTAGCTAGACCTAAGGTTTATCCCAGGATCATCCCGGGTTCATCCCTGCCTGAGCGCTGGATGCCCTGTGCGGCACTTAGATGAACAGGTTTGACCCCAGGACAATCCTGGGATAAACCTTCGGTCTAGCTACGGCCTGAGTCAGACCATTGATCCAGCTAGCCCAGTTTTGATGACACTGACTGGCAGGGGCTCTCCATGGTTTCAGGCTAGATTCTTTCCTAGTCCTGCCAGGATTGAACCCGGGGCCTTCTGTATGCAAAGCAGGTGCTCTATCCACCCACCCCACTCCACAAAACATATCAGTGGAAAACCTACAGTAGTTTGTGGGTTATGGTTGAACTGAGCACATAAAAGCTGGGAAATCATTTCTCCAACCATGGTGCCAGTCCCCCTTTCAAACTACAAACCACTTTGGGCAAAGGGACCAGCACATGTGTGGCAAGAGATGAAGAGCAGGAGTCCATTGGGATGCACACATGACAGTTAAGCCACAGGGCTTTGGGGGACTATCAGTCAACAGCCTGAGTGCTTGGACCTGTAAGATATCATGCATGACTTGATATCTGATGCCCGAGTGAAAATAGCTGAGGGAAACCTGCAGTACAGGGGTTAATATTTTGGCACTCATAGCCTCCACCCCATATCCTACTTCCATTTGTTCTACCCACCCCTTCCATGTGCCTCGGGCAGCAGCGAAGCGGATAACAGCTTGAGTGCTGGTTGGCAGAAAGGAAGTTGGGAAGTTGTCACACAGAGGAGGGCCAGGATCTCTTCTCGATCCTCCCAGAGTGCAGGACATGGAATAACGGGCTCAAGTTAAAGAAAGCCAGATTCCAGCTGGACATCAGGAAAAACTTCCTGACTGTTAGAGCAGTACAACAATGGAGCCTAGGGAGGTTGTAGGCTCTCCCACACTAGAGGCATTCAAGAGGCAGCTGGACAACCATCTGTCAGGGATGCTTTAGGGTGGATTCCTGCATTGAGCAGGGGGTTGGACTCGATGGCCTTGTAGGCCCCTTCCAACTCTGCTGTTCTATGATTCTATGATTCTATGTCACACCGGATAGAGAGAGAAAAGCAGCCAGTGCCCAGAACAACTAAAAGTTAAGTTTGGCCCCGACAGGGGCTGCTGCAGCAGAGCAAAATGAACAGTCCCACCAGAACACCCCCCAATTTCATATGGTGCAACACAGAGAAAGGCATTTGTAGACAACCCCAATGTATTAAACATTATTTGACCATGGGATTTAACGTTGTTTTAAGTACCTGATCTGTAAATCACCAGCCGAGCAGTGCAGAGCTGCATTATTGTCAATTGTTATAATTTCATAATGATTGGACATTACATTAAATTGCAAATCCTGTACTGTCAACTAAAGTTCTAATTAGTGCTACAGATTTATAGGCACTTATTTCTGGTAGGTTTATTAGCTCTTGGGTGGAATGGAATTCCCCAAAAGTGTTTATAAACAAGTGTAATTAGGTCTTGCTATGGTGGGGGACCCTCAGAGCCCATAAAACCCGCTGCAGAGTCTAGAAGTTCTCCTCTTCCTCCTCCCCCTTCCCTGATTCATAAGAAAATGTTGTGATCCCACTAGAATTTCCCAGCTGGGGGAAATTCAGCAGCAACCACATTTGGTACCTGAAACTGCTTTTACTCGTTCCAGACTGTTGGCTACAGCTAATCCTTTAATAACTGAAAAGTACTTTAACTGTGCAATCTTTCATGTCTACTCAGAAGAAACTGCCACTGAATTCAATGGGGCTTACTCCCAGGAAAGTGGATATAAGATTGCAGCCTAAGGCATATTTCATTAGAATGGCTCTTATATAAACAAGTTCTAGGCAATGTTGCTTAATTTCTTGATTTACATGATAGGCCTCTAAACATCATAATCATCATTATTATTATTATTATTATTATTATACGTTTTGCTCATACGTTTAAGGTCAGGATTGCAATAAACAAATTGTGCTGAAATGCCAGCAGGTTATTTATAAATACCCTGAAACATGATTACTGAACTACTCTGAATTAGAAACTTTTCTACTGTATCCAAAATTTATAATAGAGATTTATTTGGCAGCATAATAAGGTTTTATTTCTACTTATAGGACATGATTAATGGTTAATGCAATATGAGAAACATTAAATAGATAATTTTTATTACATTAATGTTTGCATCACTAAGCTCTTCTCTCTATATTAGCCTGCTCACTGACTCCATGGCTGCTTCTGCCATTCCTTTAAAAATTATTTTGTTTTAAAAAGGTAAGATGCATTGAAAATAGGAATGCTGGCAGCATTGAGAGAGAGAGAGAGAGAGAGAGAGAGAGGGAGGGAGGGAGGGAGGGAGGAGGATGAGAGCTTAAGGCAAATAATAATCAAAGACTGATCAATTTAAATTCATAAGATAAATATGGAAAATAGGTTTCCAGGGAAATGAAGGAAATTTATTCCATTATGAAATCTTTCCTGAATAGAAATAGTATGAAAATGTAATAAACATATCATTTGAACACATTGAAATAGATAGGCGGTACACACATAAATATTAGTGGCAAGTGAAATTTAACCACAAAGGAACACAGCACAATAAAAAGGGGAGGGACACTTTCCCCCATTGTAGTGCCATCACAGTGAAGCCCTCTAATATGGTACACTTACAATTGACACACGAATTACATTAAGTCCCCCCCCCCAAAAAAAAGTTTCTGTTGCATAAGTAAAAGGCAACCGAGCTAAAACCTTTATTTGAACTTTGTAATTAGAACAAAGAACAAAAAGAAACGAAACAGGGCAGCACTTCAGGTAATAAAAGCAACAGGGATGCCACTGAAAATTGAAGCCCTGCTTCACATTCCTCCTTCACCTTCCGTAACATGTAGTACATCTCAGCCCTTGTCTTGACATGATTACAATGAATGTTTTTCTACTCCTTATAACTGGAGGAGTGTAGCAATGCACTTTGTAATGATATCAGGACACAGGGAAAAATATACAAGATTTTACAGGTGGCGAGTGAGGAAACCAACACAGGGCTGCTGTTTTCTGCAGCAGCCCTGTCATCTTCAAAAGATATAGTTCTGTCCCACAAATGGACAATAATGTAGCACATTTATTTTTATTTACAATATTTGTATACCACTGCAAGGTAGTTTGAAATTATACATTTTAAAAACAAGAAGTTAAAATGTGCTTGCCTAAACATCTAAAGACATGCATTCAAAATTTACAAATATAATAATCTAAATTCACGAATCAAACACTGATCAACATATGAAGCTGCCTTTTAATGAGTCAGATCATTGTTCCAACTTACCCAGCATTGGCTACCCTAAATGGCATGACTTTTTCCAGGATCTAAGGCTGCAGGTATTTCCTGAGATCTCTTAAATGGAGATATCCAAGACTGAACATGGGACTTCCTGAATGGGAAGCTTTTGCTTTACTGCTGAGCTATTATCCTTCAACAAAGCTCAATAACTAGAAATAACATCAGCAGCTAACAATCCAAATAAAGGACCAATAAATCAACTTCCAAGAGCTTGATGGGATAGGTAAGTTCTCACTTGTTTCTTTTTGAAGACAAGATACAATACCACCTGTGCCTCAAGGAGCAGGGAATCCTATATTAGCCCATGGGCCACGAGAGAAAACTCTCGGTTCCTCTTGGAGTCCAATCTGCCCTCTAAAATGATCATGATAACTGGGTGGGGGAGGTCATAGGGGAGACATCCACTTAACCAGTCTGAATGCAGGGCATACGTGGCAAGCCATGGGTGGAAAACCTACAGTATGGCTGCCACAAATGACATAGCTGTAAGAGTTTGTGATATTCATGTACTGAAGCTGGAGGGCCTGCAGACTGTCCTGTTCTGTGGTTCTCTGAGGCTCGTAGAGATGCATCTGATGACAGGTTAAGGCAGGAAGAAAATAGGACCTTGGACAGCTCCAAGTGGGTCCTGCTGGCTGGAACATGCTCCTACTAATAGAAGGATGTTCTCTCATCAGGGAACTAAAGCCAACTGAAGCCTCATGGAGGCTGACAAGACCTGTAGCATAGACAGCTCCACTATTATTTATTATTATTATTATTTATTTATATAGCACCATCAATGTACATGGTGCTGTACAGAGTAAAACAGTAAATAGCAAGACCCTGCCGCATAGGCTTACAATCTAATAAAATCATAGTAAAACAATAAGGAGGGGAAGAGAATGCAAACAGGTACAGGGTAGGGTAAGCAGGCACAGGGTAGGGAAAAACTAACAGTAGAAAGTAACAGTAGAGCTGATTGCCCTGTTAAAGGGTCATCACCTGATTATCTTGAGACTTCTGCAAGGCTAGGGAGATAGGAGTTTCTGGCAGGGACTCATCCTCTGAACGAGAGGACAATGGCCAGGAGGATCCTGAATAAGGCATTGACTGTCATACCCTAATGCTATTTGGGGCTGCGTTAAAAGAAGTATAGCTTCCAAATCACGCGAAGTACTGGTTCCCCTCTATTCAGCACTGGTTAAGCCTGATCGTGAATATTGCTTCCAGTTCTGGCACCACACTTCAAGAAGGTTGCAAACAAGCTGGATGGTGTTCAGAGAAGGGTATTGAGGAGATCAGGGGTCTGGAAACAAAGCCCTATGAGGAGAGACTGAAAGAACTGGGCATGTTTAGCCCGGAGAAGAGAAGACTGAGGGGTACTTGAAAAGTTGTCACACAGAGGAGGGCCAGGATCTCTTCTCAATCATTCCAGAGTGCAGGACATGGAATAATGGTCTCAAGTTACAGGAAGCCAGATTCTAGCTGGACAACAGGAAAAACTTCCTGACTGTTAGAGCAGTACGACAATGGAACCAATTACCTAGGGAGGTCATGAGTTCTCCCACACTAGAGGCATTCAAGAAGCAGCTGGACAGCCATCTGTCAGATACGCTTTAAGGTGGATTTCTCCATTGAGCAGGGGGTTGGACTTGATGGCCTTATAGGACCCTTCCAACTCTACAGTTCTATGATTCCATGATACCCTTGAGGAAGTAGCCGATGCCTTGTCTCAACAGAATCCTCTGCTGAACATAGTCTATAGTGAGTTGAAATTATCTCACAACATGTCATATATCACTATCGAAGTTAATATAAAAAACTTCTGAGTACCGATTATTTTCACATAATGGGTCTAGCATCTGGGAGGATGCAGCCTTTTCTGTATGACAGCAGTAGGAAAGAGACAAATTTATTATCTCCTTGGAAAAAGCTACAGAACATGAATAATCTTGTAGCTTTCAAAGGCTTTGTTTTTGAGGGGTGGAATCAGAGCTATTTTACCAAACCAAACAAGCTCATTAGCTTGAGATCTTTCTCTATATTTCACACTTTGTCAGCAATAGTTAGTAGATATGCCAAGCTAGCTTTCCACTTAATATAACTGAAGAACAAAAGATTTATTCAAATTCACTTTCACCAGGTTGAACAAAAAAAATGTCATTAATTGTAGTCTGCAAGGTGGCTCTTTCTGAATAGCCTAAAGTGCTTGATATGATGGGAATCTGATAACAGAGATTCAGGGCAAATCTACATTACTAATTTAAACTGGTTAATGTTCTCTCTTCCCTAGGTAGGGTGGTTTTCACAAATAGCATTTTCACAAGTCATAATTTCCAGAATTTTCTTTCTTTCTTTTTTCTTTCTTTCTTTCGATATTTATAAACCACCCTTCATCAAAAGATAGCAAGGCACTGGACAATAAATATAACAAGAAATGGTCACAGAACCATATAATGCAATAAAAGCAATAGCATCCAATCATAAGCATTGAAAGACAGTAATAATTCAATAGAACTGACTGACCTTCTGTTTTGGGAGAGGCATAATAATAAATAATAATTCCATGTATAATATATAGATTTGTTGTGTAGATTTGCTTTTAGTGAAAACACCTTACATTTCCACAAGTTTTAAATGGTTGTAAAGTCAGGGACTAAACTGGTAAAAACGCCGTCGGAATAGCACTCTTTTGGTACCCATGCAAGATGTCCATTTTCAGTCTAATTAATATATGAACATAGGAAGCTGCGTTATACTGAGTCAAACCATTGGTCCATCTAGCGTGGAGTTGTTGACACTGACTGGCAGCAAAGGCTTTCTTGGGTTTCGGACAGGAGTTTTCCTGCCTTGCCTGGAGATGCCAGGGGCTGAACTTAGGATCCTCTACATGAAGCACGTGTGCGCTACCACTAGAACTTAGGAACAATCCTTTAAAAAGGACATCTTTCTGGAACTAGGAAGAAACTGTTGCCCTGTCAGTATCTTGAGAATGTCTACGACAAGTCACTTAGCATGCAATCCTATGATGTTCAGAAAGAAAAAAATGTCTTACAATTTCAGTATGGCTGTCTAGGGAATGCTAAGAGTTGAAGGACTTTTTCTCTCTCTAAACATGCATAGAATTGTGCCCTTAGATCATAGAATCCTAGAATAGAAGAGTTGGAAGGGGCCTACAAGGCCATCGAGTCCAACCCCCTGCTCAATGCAGGAATCCACCCTAAAGCATCCCTGACAGATGGTTGTCCACTATCTAAGATCAGTAGGTATATTTCTGGGCTACCTCTATACCCAAGCTCAAATACATATCATATTGCCACACTCATATCAGAGAGCCAGTATTGGCTGTTGATGCTTGTCAAGTGTAGTCCCCAGGTTTTCTGCAATATCATATGTGGGAGTTCCTTCTGTCCACAACTGTTTAAGCACAGAGAGCCCTGCCAGTGGCTGTATATGATATGCTTTCTTTCTGACTGTTAGAGCAGTACGACAATGGAAGCAATTACCTAAGGAGGTCATGGAGGCACACTGGAGGCAATCAAGAGGCATCTGGACAGCCATCTGTCAGGGATGCTTTAAGGTGGATTCCTGCACTGAGCAGGGGGTTGGACTCCATGGCCTTATAGGCCCCTTCCAGTCCTACTATTCTCTGATTCTATGATCTAATTAAGATTCCACAGGCAATCTTTGACAAAAGAAGCACTGAACAATAAGGTGAGAAAGAAAATTGCAACAATTCAGTACATATAGATGGGGGAGAGGGGGGAGAGAAGCCGTTCTTCGGCAATCACATTTTAGAGCTGCGACTTGGATGAGAAAAGAACTAGGAAAATAGGTGTTAACCTGCCAAACATACTAATGGCTGATGTGCCCAAACGCATCAGGCCAGGAAGGACTCAGGTGAGAGAGAAGAAAATTGAGATGGAGGCAGAAGAGTCCCCTGCAAAGATATTGATCTGCTGACTCTTTTTTAGTAACCATTACAGAGACACGGGCAGACAGTAATTAAAGTGACTTACAGACTGGGCTGGTTTCAAACTCAAATCTTCGGCTGAAGCCACCATACCCTGCTGCGGTGCGTGCTCGGATCTGGAAGACGTATGCTGAAGCGGGTTTCAAGCCATCTGCAGTAATTTTTGTCTCCTTAGATTTGATGATGGTATAGCTGGTCTCTTGATCCTGTTTGGTACATGTGCACACGCACGCACACACACAGAAGAGTGAAACTAATAAATAGCAAGTACAGTCTGGGTGGCTATCATTTTACAGCAAGAGTCCTGGGCTGCCGCTAACACCTTGTTCATGATCTCTTAACTGTGGGGAGCGGGCTGTAGGTTCACCCTCTCCCTTCCTTCTTCCTTTTCTCAGTATTACGGCTGCACCAAGGAGTATGGCATAAACTTTATGCCCGGAGTGGGGAACCTCAGGCCCAGGGTCCCAATCCGGCCCTTGAGGGTTCCCCCCTCGGGAACACCTATTCCCAACGCCAAGTGCCTACTCCGAGGGAAGCTCGGAGGATGGCAACAAGGGAGAGGGCCTTTTCGGTGGTGGCCCCCCCGACTGTGGAATGATCTCCTCGATGAGGCTCACCTGGCGCCAACGTTGTTATCTTTCAGGCACCAGGTCAAGACTTTCCTCTTCTCCCAGACATTTAAAGGCATTGAATGCTAAGTTTTTTAATGGACCCCAGTATTGTTGTTTAAATGGATGCTGCTGTTTTTATACTGTTTTCGTGTCTCCGATGGTTTTTAAATTTTATATATTTTTAATGTTTACCGTTTTTAGCTTTTGTGAACCACCCAGAGAGCTTCGGCTGTGGGGCGGTATATAAATGTAATAAATAAATAAATAAATAAATAAACAAACTCTCCCCCCTCGATTCCACCTTTTCCTCATACTTTTTTTCTTTTTTTACATTAACCACCACTGACTCCACACAAATGCCATTTTGCATGACCCAGATATTAGTTTCACTTTACTAGCACATGTTTCCCAAATAATTTTCTCCTTTCCAAAGCCCCTCCTCATGCAGAAATGTGCAGCATTTAAATCCAGGTGCATTTAAAGTACAGTGGGAAATAGCAAAATAAATCTTTTTAAATTCCAAGTATTCGCTTCTTTGCCATTTTAAACTCTGGGCTTATAAAACATGGTTCAAATGGCATCAAGAGAACTTTAAGGTAATCAATGCCTCCCTTCGCCAAGGTAGGGTCCCAGCCTGCTTGAAGGAGGCAGTGGTAAGGCCCACGCTGAAAAAGCCCTCCTTGGCCCCCACTGTATTGGATAACTACCGTCCAGTCTCCAACATCCCATTTTTGGGCAAGGTATTGGAGCGTGTGGTGGCCTCCCAACCCCAGGGATTCCTGGATGAGACGGATTATCTAGATCCATTTCAATCTGGCTTCAGGCCTGGTTATGGGACAGAAACAGCTTTGGTTGCCTTGGTGGATGATCTTCGCTGGGAACTGGACAGGGGGAGTGTGTCCCTGCTGGTTCTGCTGGACCTCTCAGCGGCGTTCAATACCATCGACCATGGTATCCTTCTGGGCCGCCTTGCTGGGATGGGACTTGGAGGCACTATTTTACAGTGGCTCCATTCCTTCCTGGATGGACGGACCCAGAAGGTGGTACTGGGGGACTCCTGTTCGACTCCTTAGCCATTGGCCTGTGAAGTGCCTCAGGGATCTGTTTTGTTCCCCATGCTATTTAATATATACACGAAACCATTGGGAGAGATTATCCAGAGTTGTGGGGCGCGGTTCCACCAGTATGCTGATGACACCCAACTCTACTACTCCTTTCCACCCAATTCCAAGGAAGCGATTTTTGTGCTAAACCGGTGTCTGTTGGCAGTAATAGATTGGATGAGAGCGAACAAATTGAAGCTTAACCCAGATAAGACAGAGGTGCTCCTAGTCAGTTGAAAGGGTTATAATTTTGTTGTGTATTTTAAATGTGTTTTTTTCAATGTGTGTGTTAAACTTTGTAAGGCCGCTTTGAGGCCCAGTATTGGGCAAAAGGCAGGATACAAATAAATAAATAAATAATAATAATAATAAAATAAAATAATAATAATAATAGTAATAATAATATACTGGCAAAATGATTAGGCATTGCATCTAGTCATTTGTAGAGTAGATCCATTGAAATTAAAGATATTTAAGTTAGTCACAAGCAACTGATTTTGATGGGTCTGTTTAAAGTATGACTAAATCTGGATTCAACCCTAAGAAAACCATACATAACAATCCTCCATATCAAAAAACAAAACAAAAACAACAACCCACAAGCCCCCCGACCCGCCCCCATCTTGGAAACACCAGAAAAGTTTGAGAAGAATCTTGCAACACTGTCACTGGATTTCCTGAGTGAATCTGCTGCTGTCTTTTAGAGATTATGCAGAGGTGCAGGCAGTTATGCCTGATCAATGTTACATGTCCACTTTTCAATGGATTATCAGCATTACTGGGTGAAATTTTATGCATTCAAACTAACAGAACAAAACAAACATTGAAATAAAATGTATTTATAACTAGCTTCATTTCAACATTTTTGAATATTGGAGTGGGTTAGACCACAGCGGGCAATTTTTGGTCTACAACTCCCATAACCCCTCACCATTGGCCAGGCCAGCTAGGGCTGATGAAAGTTGTAAACCACATGTCTGGAGGGCCACAAGTTGCCCACCTTTTGGTTACACCGTAGGTAAATACAGGTGACCATTTGCTAAATGGGAAATTATCACTATGAGCAAGTAACCATGAGGTATACCAGTCATCTGCATTGTCCCGTCAACTTTTGAGAAGAAACTTAACTACACTTCTATAGTAGACTTCACAAGCAATCATAGCAACATGGGAGCTGTTTCCTCATGGTGTACTCTTACATGGTTGTGTGTGAATGATGGAACCTCATGGGTAAGGCCAATTGTGTGGGTCTTTCCTATCCAGTCACCACCTTCCCTGTAGTAGGAGTACAATAGTCCTGTAAATGTGGTTGCTTCATTGAACTGTAACTTACAGCTGTGTGGGATCTCACTCCATAGAAGGGCCTCTCACCCTAACCTGGCTGTTTATGAAGGAGCCTAGGAATCTAGGGAAACATGTGACACAATTTCCCTCACCACTTTGGCAGGGTGAAACAGTTAAATGGCTTACCAAGGCCACAGCTAGACCTAAGGTTTATCCCAGGATTGTCTTGGGGTCAAACCTGTTCACCTAAGTGCCACACAAGCAGGGATGAACCCGGGATGATCCTGGGATAAACCTTAGGTCTAGCTACGGCCCAAGAGGTTCCACATATAAAGTAGTCTGTTAAACTGGTCATTTGGTAAACTGGTCATTTGTATCCCCCACCCCTCCAAATATTCTTGAGGTTTTGTGGCAAGATCAAGATTGGGCAGATGTAGACTTCTCCCAGGTTGTTACTGTTCCACGAGTTTCCACTATTCTATGATGCCTTCTCCACAAACTGCTTTCCAGTTTAACTTGAAGCATGTCTAAAATTACTGGTGGAGTTGGCACATTTTCGTATTGCCACTGTCTTCAGTTCATGTATTTCCTTATAGGTTACCGATGCATATCAGTGCACATGCACATAATACCACAGTGCAAAACAGAAAGAATCCTGGTGCAAACACATCAAGATTCTTCTTAGCACTAATTTAATCAATGTTCATATGTATTATTAACCTGTGAAAACCTGGTGGGGGTGGGGGCATGAACTGAAAATAGTGGCAAACTCTGTTCTCTTAGCAATCTGACCACAATGTCGAGAAATCAAAACCAGAATACTACAGACTTGCAAACATATTAGGGATACTCTGGAAGCCAGAGGAGGTAATTCAGGGCTCCCAAATCTGCAGGTGAGAAAGCCCCAGTCAAAGAACTATCAGGGTGTCAGGTGTGAAGCAGAGGGTGTCAAATGTTCAAATAATATGGCCAAATAGCTGGAGTTGAAGATTTTTGGGGGAGTTTCCCTTTGTAATACAGGTTTGGGCAGAGGGCGGGCTCTATTTGTTTCAGGAGGTCTTTCCTTAGTCATTATCATTTCACATTATTCCAATCTACATTTGGATTTGTCGTCCGCCACAATCCAATAGAGAGTAAGGCGTGCTTGACCCAAATGATTTCCTAAGGCCTCAGTTTGCCTAACACTGAACATATTCATGCAATAGATTTTAAACCAATTCATGAATAATTTCCTCTTCCCCAAAAAAACCCTAGGAACTATGGCTTTGTGTGGGAAGGGAGAAAAGCTTAGAGATCTCAGACAGAGATCTCATCCTCAACCAAACTACAATTCCCATGATTCTTTAGGGAAAGCAAGAACAGTCAAAGTAGTCGGTAAGTGTAGATATGCCCTCTGTATTGGTTTGTTTTCTTGGTGCTTTGAAACTTGGTGACCATAGGATCAGAGCCCACTATCTATTAAAAGCCCTGCTGGCAAGAGCACCGAAGGTGATTTTATTTATTTATTTATTTATTTATTTATTTAAAATATTTATATCCCGCCCTATATCACTAAGTTCTCAGGGTGGTGTACAGATAAAAACATACCATATAAAACAATAAATATGTACAATTAAAAACAAATTAAACCATGAACCAAATTAAACCAATATATAATTTAAAAGCAGTAAAAGCAGTTAAAACAGTTCAAACAATGTGCCAGTGAGTTTATCCATCAAAGGCTTTGTTACAAAGCCATGTTTTTACTTGGCGTCGAAATGCAATCAATGTTGGCGCCAGTCGGGCCTCCCAGGGGAGGGCATTCCACAGTCGGGGTGCCACCACAGAGAAAGCCCTCTCCCTTGTCCCATCATAGCATATACGTTGCATTGGTGGGATGCGGAGAAGGGCTCCTCCAACAGATCTAAGGTCTCGGGCAGGCATATATAAGGAGAGGCGCTGTCTCAAGTATCGAGGTCCCAAGCCGTTTAGGGCTTTAAACGTCATTACCAGCACCTTGAATTCCGACCGGAAGCGTATAGGCAGCCAGTGCAGTTCCTTTAAGACCGGTCTTATGTGAGCTCTGTAAGATGTACCTGCCAACAATCTTTTGCCCCAGTTGCTCCTATAAAAAGCAATTTCAGCTAGATGCACCTCTGAACTCCTCTGGTTGAGTTGCCAATGGTGGGTGGGGATGACAACTGAGGGGCCATTGGATCCTGTGGATCCACACCTGTCCCCTCCCCTCCCCTTTTGGCCTTCTCGAAGCTCTGAACCCATCGTGGTGCTTTCCGCAATGGCTGTGTGGGGGGGATATGAGAAGGGGTACAGCCTGACCTTGGAATCCCTCTCCTGATATCATAGCAGCCATTCTCCCAGGGACCATAGGATTGGTCTGTAAAATACTTAAACAAGATCATCTCTAGAAAAGCAGAACTATCAGCACAGAGCTGGTGTAGTGTATTGTCGCGGTATTGTTGAGCTATGAAACAGGAAGTTCCCAGTTTGAATCTTGCGTCTGACATGAGCTCAGTATGTAAGCCTCAGCCTCAGCCCTCCTGTTTGCATTACGCAACACCTGCCTACTCTACAGAGTTGTTGTAAGGATTATGTGACGAAATCAACCATGTGAAGTATTTTGAAATAGCAGAGTCTTCTGGAAAGTAGCAATGTTTACGCACCCCTTAATCTCAGCTAATTAGGCTGCAATCCTATACACACATACCTGAGGGGAAGTGCCATGGCACTCAATGGGACTTACTTCTGATTAGAAATAAAGTCGGCTTTATTTTAATATAATAAAACAGAAGATAGAACTGACAGGAAACCTTAGTACGTGTTCAACAGGTCTGATGTGCTAATGAAAATAAAAGTTTGTGCATATGCACAGACACTTCAAGGTTTCCTAATCAGTAACAGTATAATCAATTTAACATGGAGTTACACACAAAATCACTCCATTCCTTTTGAACAGATTATAATTCTCACTGAACGGGGGAAGGCGGAAATCAAAGTAAGCAAGGATGGCCTTGCAATCACGCAATCGCACCTTTTCAAAATATTTGATTTCATACTCCAGGATGATGCCATTGGGTCGTTCTGGCTCCTGCCAGGAGAGGGAGATGCTATTTTTGGCGACTTTCCCTTTTTTCACATTTGTAATTGGAGATGGTGCTGTGGAACAGGAGAAGAAATCAAAACAAAGTCAGAATAATTATTAGTTTAGACGGAGAGAGAGAGAAATCCCGTCCTAACAAGCTTCAGTGCTTGTTGGACCGATAACAGGTCTTTGCTATAAGCAGCTTAGCATCGCCAACCAATACATGAGTGAGAGTTAAGAGCAGAATTGCCAGCTTTTCGCCTAGTAGAGAGCCTGGTCCAGCGCAGATGCAACATTTCCCACCTGTTAAAGACAGTGTAAGCTGTTTTCCTAATGCGCGACACTTTGCTGGATCAGTCCGGTTTTAGCATTTTGTCTCCAGTAAGTCTGAGCCAGGATGAAAGAGGTTCCCCACTGCTGGAGGAGACCCAATGAAATCAATTAATTAGTCACAATTAACTTGCCCTATGGATATTAATGGGTCTACTCTAAGTATGAGGAAGTCTGGATCCAACCCAATATGTTTGCACTAATGCTGAATCAAAGTACTCAGCCTAGACTTGTTTCAGCATTTTTGTTTTGTGGGGTGGGACGGCCCCCCCAAACTGTAATAATCTTCAGGGTTGAGGAAAATACTTACCATGGGAGTGGGGATGGGGTAGCTTACTATTCTAAACAAGGTGGGTGAGGGTTTCTCTCCCTCTCTCTCTCTCTTTTCAGAACACACAAAAAGTTACCATAGTTTGAAGTAACAACAGAGCTGCCTGAGCAGTATAGTAGCATTCCTTTCTACTGTCAATATGTCCCAGTGGGAACAATGTCATTCCCAAAGACATTTCTGTGGGGGGAAAGATGGCGGCCCCCATTGATAGGAGGGAGTGTATGAGATGCAGGACACTACCAATCTCATAACCATGGGTCAGAGTTTGGAAAGCCTGACCTGGTACAAACATAACCGAAACCATGGTTTCCTAGCCCTCCTTTCATCTACCCCGATTCTCCTCTTCTTCCAAGAATTTGAGGAGAGAGGAAGTTTCTGTGTTTTTGTTTGTTTTTAAAGGGCAGTTCCCCCCATGATATCCGAACTCAGGGAACTGTGCTTCCTTCAAACTATAGTTAGTGAACAAACCAGGATCTGTAATCACATTTTTCAGGGGCAAGCACATAAGTTTGAGACTCAAGCCGGCTCATTCTCATAGCAACACCGACAATGGTGAAGCATGATGGGAATTGTAGACCAAAACATCTGGGGGTCCACAGTTGGCCGTGCCTGCAGGCTTGCAAGACAAAGTGCAATTTTGGAATGAGGGTGAGATAGTGCATCTTGTTGACTTCTCAGACAAATGGGTAGGAATAAAACCTTTATATCGCGACGAGGATTGCTCCTATGAAAAGATTGTTAATGGCTTTTTTGTAGCAAATTTTATGCTCTTTAATTTTGTACTGAGATATCTTTTCTGTGAGATTACAAATAATAGAGTTATTGAGCAAAAACTGGATTTTGGCCACCATTTCCCAAGATGGCGGACGTTATGATGTTTCTTGAGATGCCCCTATATCTCATTTTACTCTACATGGTCATAAATACCACCATACCACAGTTCACACTTGTATCACAATGGGCACGATTTTTACGCTACGCCGCTCTACTAGATGGGATGGGCCAAACAGAGTGATCAGTTGGGCAATGCCACCTGGAGGTGCCAAAGGTGCCTTCCAACCTTTCCCGCCTGTCTTTCCTGTTCTGGAGGCAGAAATGCTAGCTGTGGATGGGGGGGGGAGGGACTTCCTGGCTTAGTCCTGTGTGGCTGTCAGTGCATCAGGCTCACCAGAGGGCAGCACCATGCTTGCCATGGGGAATGAGTTCACCGGAGCCTGGGGACCACTTTAAGTGGCAGATTTTGGGGTGCCATTAAATGGTAGCAATGTGTTCATTTATCTAATTTTGCCACCAGGAAAGTTTGGGTGTAATTTAATTTCTCCCTCTCAGACACCAAACTATCCGGGGCCATCTCGGGCCACCTGCTTTTCCCCTTAAAATACTGAGACTAGCAAATGTAGGGCCACTTTTATTACTTTCTGTTTATAACATTTCTATCCTGCCTTTCCATCAATTGCCTTCAGGTAACTACTTGTTTTCCTTGGTTCAGTATCTCTGTCCTTTCTTAAGCTCATCATCTCCTGCCTGTACCCACTTCCATCACATTCCACCAGCTGTTCCTCCTTCCACCGTGTCACATTCCCCACCCCACCACATCATCTATGACGCTGGGAAAAGGGCCTCTGACCCCATCCCCTCCGTTCTAATATTTCTTCTCTTCAACACACCAAGTCCTTTCTCTACCCTTTCAAGAAATGTTGGGAGCCAAGGATGTTTGTTTATAGGGGGTGGAATGAGGGGGGGGGGAATCACTGTGAAATTTAAGCCCAGCAGAGTGAAATCCCAGTTATCTACTAGTAACAGAAATAAGAACAATGTTTAAAGTTCTGTTAATTGGACCAAATTGCAGCCTCTTTGGAATAACAGCGAGACTCAGTTCAGGCTTCATACCAAAGCATAGTTTTCACTCATCAATATTTAGAACCCACACCATGGCTTGAGAAGCCAAACATACAGCAGGCAAGCCACAAGGATTCTCCTTGAAATGTGAGGTGTAACTTTTATAACATAAATGTTAAAAAAAAAATAAAAAAAAAATAAATATGGCTAAGAGGTACTTGAGTGCTTAGATTTTTGATCCATCTAGTATACAGTATTATAAGTTTATTCCTGTCTCCATGGAACAGCAGCCTGCAGAGTAGGGATGTGCTCCACTTCTAATCGGACCGGCGAATTAGAAGCGGAGCAGGGGGCTTCACCTGCCCTTAAGGTGGAGGCGAAGAGGATTGGGGGGCCAGCGGAGCGTGGCGAAGAGGATCGAGGTGAAGGCGGATCCTTCGCCTCGATCCGGAGCTCCGCTGGAAAGGTAAGTGGGGTTTACTTGGCCCTGCCGCTGTCGCTGTCGCCCATGCGGCGACAGCAGCAGGGCCCGGTAACCCCCCCGTCCTCCTCTCCCTTACCTGCCTCCATCCGCGGTCCGTCGGCGTCTTCAATTGAGCCTGCGGTTCAACCAGGAAGTCTGGGCTGTGGCCCAGACTTCCTGGTTGAACCGCGGGCTCAACTGAAGACGCCGACGGACCGCGGACGGAGGCAGGTAAGGCCCCCCTCCCCCTTGGTCCCTTACCGGGCTCTGCCGCTGTTGCCGCACGGGCGGCGGTGGCGGCAGGGCCCGGTAAACCTCCCGCCCTCCTCTCCCGGCCTTACCTGGCGCCACTCCCCTCCACTGCGGAGCTCCGATTCAGAGCTGGAGCTCCGCGGCGAAGAGGAGCAGAGTATGGGCGGAGCGGTGCGGAGCGGGCCAATCCGAAATTTTCGGATCGGCCCGCAGGGCGGAGCGGGGGGTCCGTGCACACCCCTACTGCAGAGGCATAATTATGGCTTTAATTATGGTTTGTCAATTTGGACATCACACCAAGTTATAGTTACCACAAGCCATGGGTTTTTTTTATTATTATTATTATTTTGGTTTGCTGGCCAATCACAAACCAGGCTTTGTCCATTCATTACACAAGGGTCCCCAAACTTTTTTGGTCAGTGGGCACATCTGGAATTTTGTCTTGGGCATTTGTGGTCCCTGATGGCAGGCTCCTCGTGGTTCCACATGGACCTTTGGCCCAATTGGACTCCACTCAGAGAAAAGCTTTCAGTGTGGTGGCCGCCTTCTTATGGAACTTCCTGCCTCTGGAGGTCAGGCAGGTGTTGTTTCCGGCACCTCCTGAAAACATCTTTATTCCAGGAAGACTTCATTGATTGACCACCCATGGTTAGTTTGTTTTATCAGAAATCTTTCTCTTATTAAAAAAAAAAAAAAGTAATCATTTTAACATGATGTTTTATTCTTCTATCATAGTTTGTATTTTTATGTACACCACTCTGGAATCTGTCTAGATGTAGAGTGGCATAGAAATGTTGTAAATCAGTGGTCCCCAACCTTTTTGGCACCGGGAACCAGTTTTGGGAAGCCATGCCCACCCACCACCCACTCCAGCATCCTGGCTTCGCTTCGGCTGGGCACCCAGCCAAAGCGAAGCCAGGACGCTGGGGCGGGCGGGCGGCTTCGGAACAGCGCGCCCGGAAGTCACTCTCCCAGCACGGCTTCTGGCCAGGCGTGCCGTTCCAAAGCTGCCCCACCCACCCCAGCGTCCTGGCTTCACTTCGGCTGGGCAGGCAAGATGGCGCCCCGCGCCCAGGTACGCTGGAGTGGGTGGGTGGGAAAGCAGCTCACCTGCACGGCTCGGTTCCTAACAGGCGAAGGACTGGTACCGGTCCATGGCCCGGGGGTTGGGGACTCCTGTTGTAAATAAAATAAAAAATAAAAATGGGTGTTCTCACAAAATGGCTGACAGATAAAGGGGGGGGGCTTGCCCAGTCGTATGATGGCTGCCATGGTCTGCATAGCCAAATATAGTGCTGGAGGGCTGCTTTTTGCTTAGCGTCATACCAACTCCCCTGCTTTTTTAAAAATAGTAATAATAATAATAATAATAATAATAATAATAATAATAATAATAATAATTTAAGAAATAAAATAAAATCAGGAGCCTGGGGAGCTTCACATCACAGACCCCCACATTATCATAGGTGTGTACAGCACATTTCATTAGGGTGTGAACCCAGGGATATATTTTTTAAGACAAATATTGATTGAATACTCAGTCATAAAGGATATTATTTTCATTCATTTATTTATTAAACACTGTAGACACTGATGCTCTACTCTGCATTTGGCTTGCCTGACCTTGGGAGGGCCGTTGCAGGTGTGGGTGGGTGAGTGATGAGGAGACGCTTCTCAAGCCCCAGCATTGGTGGGGCTTTGCGGTGACACTGGCCTTTTCATTTCTGCTGCCAGGAACAATGATACTCTCTCGGAGGCAGTGGTTCTTTGGCGTGGAGGCAGAGCATCCTGAGGGTCATTGCCACTGTGTCTGGATGCACCTCTGGGCCCCTGCTCAGTGGCTCCCTCAATTCAGCACTTATTGCTTGAGACATTAGGGTGTTCCTGGGCACACCCGGCACACCCCTATGAGCATTATACCATAATCAAGTGAACTATGGTTTGGTATAATGGTCAGTAATCTTATCATGGCCGTGCACTCACAGGACCCACTGCTCAAATAAACAGAAACATTCATTTTCAGAAAGGCAGGTCAGCACAGCTTGCAGAAGTGAGTTCTGCTGACCATTCCTAATCCAGAAACGAGCATTTCCGGGGTTACTTTTAGAAGCACCTAAGCCACGCTGCGCAAATAGTGGCTCCCACAAGTGCAGAAGGACCAGCAGAGGCAGCACTGGATACTGCCCAAAGTCTGAACAAAGTCAAAAAATATTGTTATCTTTTTTTGTGTGTGTGTGTGGAAAATCTGTATGTAGATCATTGTCCAAAGAACTGCACATCAGGTTCTGTGCCTCATTCAAACAGCAGCTTTTGAAACTGATGGAGTTTTTAAAAGCAGGTTGTGATGTGGAGTCTGAGGGCGTTGCTAGACGTACCGGGTGTTCCGTCGTTGAGGAGCGGTGAAAGCGGCTTTTCCCGTTCAGCCGTGACGCCTCATCATCCACACCTGCCTTCGATTTGTGGCGGAAGTTTGCGCCGGTTGTGCTGCTGCCGCCGCGAGAACGGTTGCGCAGCCACACCGGCCTGATTGCCGCGGCTTTTTTTTTCGCTCGCTGCACGGTTTGCGCACGTCCGAAAGACCGCAAACTTGCGCAGCCGTCAGCGATGCCGCCGCCGGCCCTGGCGGCGGCAGCGGCGGCAGTGCCAGTGCCAGCCGAAGTGCTGCTGGTGCTGTTGAGGGTCAACATTGATGCGCTCACTTCCTGATGGGGGTCGTGGCGGGTGTCATATGACCCGAGGTCAATCGTCTGCATGGCCACTCTGTGCCTACATCTCCCATCATGCCTCTGAGGTGTCGGCGGCGATGATCGCCTCTGTGCCCTCTGCCCCATCCCAAGGAGCCAACCCACATCTGGCCGTAGCCATGGCAGCAGCCCACAAACAGCTCTGCCCTCTGCCAGCCTGGTACCCACACTAACAGGCAGCGTACAGCACCGCCATTATGCGGCCACGGTAGCTGCCCACCGCAAGGAGTCACCAGCCACTTTTCCGGTCCTCCGTTCCTGCGCAAACTGTCACTGGGGAAATAAAAAAAAAAGCCGCTCCGCCGCGCTGCCCCAGCTGCCGGACTGCGCGCAAATGGCGGAGGCGGCTTGACCGAAGCCGCTGACCACTCCCCCTTAGCACGCCTTTTCCTGCCCAGTGCGGACCGCAGTGACCTCACATCCTCCCACACGTACTCCGAATTACCGCGGGACAGCAGGAAAAGGCGTCCTAAAACTCACTTTTTTAAAGTCGGGAGAAAGAGGCTTCACCGCGGGATAACGGCGGATCCTCGTGAACGTCATCTGGAAGCCTCGACGTGACTGCGGAAGGTAACGCGCGCTAGAGCCTCGTCTAGTAACGCCCTGACTTTCAAGAAGAAAAATCCAACACTTCCACTGGGCATGCCTAAAGTAGTTCTTCAGAGAGCAATCATTTCATTCTATGTAAGAATGGTTTATGATGCATTATTGTGGGGTTAATCCATTTGATTTTGCCCACAATTTATTCACTAACACCCCACTTCTCTCTGTGAAGTTTTTTTTTTTAAAAAAAACCCACCAATCTATTATGAAGTCTTCGTAACCTTTGTGGATTTGGCACTTTCACAGACCTGAATTTCTAATGACCTAAATCGGCAACATGTTCGTTAATTGCTATGCAGAATGTTGTGTTCAACTGGGGGGAGGGGGGGAAGTGAGGAAAAAGATAAGAGAAATGGGTAATTGTACACCCAGAGTACTTCAGAAAGGCAGTAACTGTATCCTTTTAGGTCCTTCCTCAAAAGAAGTGTTAAAGTATAACTGCAAGATAAGGACCAATTAAGTATGTTCAATCGATCTTTGTGGTTCTGGCATGAAACCATAGCTACTTTGGATTCTCCATATATCTAAATTACAAAACTCTGAACTGAAGAAAGAAGGTATGCATCTTTTGGCCTTCTTTGTCACACAAAATGTAATACAATCTCTGCAGTCAGACAAAGTCTGCTATCGTCCCATTTTAAAAGCTTGAAACGGGATACCATGCAACATGATCACAGGAAAAAAGGACTGCTGTAAAACAGCACTTTAAATAAAGGTCATTAGCACTACAAGGACGCTATACTCTAAAAAGAAAAAAGAAAAAGGGAACCACGTTAGACAAATTAGTGAATGGCTTTTATTTAGTTATTTGATTGACTGATGCCCCACTCTTCATCAGGTTTGTAAGGTGTCTTACGAAAAGCTAAAATTATAATAACTCCAAATGAATTAAAGATTGAAACACCATATAAAAGAGCAGTATTAAAGCAGTCAGGGGTATTAAAACAAACACCAAGCAACCTAAAAGCAACGTACAGGGAATTAAAAAGCCTGGGGAAATGAAAAGTTCTTTGCCTCATTGTGGAAATTAATCCTCAGTCAGGGAGTCGCACTGAACAGGGCATTTCCCCTGTAGCCACTTTCCCCACATCAAAACAAGGCCGGGGCACCCTGTTGTATTATTGGTTTTTTAAAGCTTACAAGGAACTTTTAACATAATGGAGCATTCAGAAATATGACCCCATTCCATACATGCGTTCTTAAGTTCTAAATCCATTCTAACACATCATTTTATTGACTATGTAGGCCAGGCTATATATTCCAGCCCTTTCCACACTGGGCCCAGCGACAAAGAAGACAATGACATTACAGCCATAAAGCAAAACTTGAGCAAATCCTGATGTGATAGAAATCAGAAAGGTTATCTAATACAAACAAACAAGCACACAATCAACTTCACACGGCACCCAAAGGACTTAAGAGTTTCAGCAGTTCCCAAACATCGCTAAAAAGTGGGTTTGCTAGGCTCTCCTAAGAATGGGATTTTAAAGAGGCCCTGATCGAAATTGATGAAAAGGCCCTGCTCTGAATTGTTACCAGTCTGAAGATGAAAGAAGGCACCCAGGCCAGTGGGGCAGGAACATGAGGGTATAATCCTGGCTTTGCAGTGACAGTGCATATTTGGCTGGCCACCGTCAAGATGCTGGTGCATTCAGCAATTGAAGTGATGTCAACAAGACCAAGGGTTGTATGGAAACAACTCTTGAGAGGCAATTTCCAGAAAGGGTCAACAGCCCAGCTTCTATGAATGTACATTATCAGCTTGTACGTTTCAAAGAAACATCACATTGCGAGTTGCAGTGGGTGAACAATAATTTGTAGTGCTATATTGCTAAGTGACTTTTCAAATGTAACTGCACTAGGGCATTTGCGTGGCAAGGAAAGTTATGCAAGTTGTTATAGTGGTTTTAAATTGTCAGGTGCGTTTTGCATGTTTTTGTGGTTTTTAATTGTTGTATATTGTTTTTAAGTGTTTTTATCTTATGTGAACCGCCCAGAGAGCTTCGGCTATGGGGCGGTATACAAAGGCAATAAAATAAATAAATAAGGAAAGGGCAAGTAGTTCTCTGCCGGGGCTGGTGTCAAGGGTAAGCATGTTTGGGCACTGCCAAGTGGCCACCTTTAAGCAGGGCCCAATCCCCCGGAGTTGTTCCTCTTCATTATTGCCACCTGCTTGCTCAGGCCCAGGCAATGGCTGTGGTGAGAGCAGTAGATGCCGCTACCTGTCAAGCAAGTAAGTGGTGGCAGCGGTGGTGGTTAGGAGGAGGAGGAGGAGGAGCAACAGCAACTGGGAAGAAAGATGGGGAGAAGGTAGACTCACTGAGGGAGGGGCTGCATTGAGGGTGTCTTGACTAAGGATCCCCCACCCCACCCAAAATAAAACCCTTAGACAGCACTGTTCTCTGCTCAATCTGAAGCTTTGCAAGAAAAAGAATCTGTAGACAACAGCAATGACAAATCTAAAGTAATATCTAGATTGATTCTTGGTCCCAATAATGGTGCAATTTTGTTTTTGTTTTTGTTTAGTCCTGCATGAAAAACTCAGTAGCATTAACCCCTCTCGAATGACAAGTGGCCATGTAGCAGGGGTGATCATGCTCCACTGCCTCTGTGTTGAAGTCTGCAGTGAGCTATATAATTTTATGATTATGCAGACTTTTCTTATATGCTACCACATTCTCTTCCCTTAATTATATTCCCTACACACACACACACACACACACAACTGTGCTCTGACTTATCTCTCAGCTGCATCAATAATGTTTAGTGTTGGTTATAAAAAGCAATGGCCAAATGTTTTTAATCTTCCAAGGTTCAACTAAGACATCAAAACAGTATTTTTTAAAAAAATATCTACTGGTATTAGTGATTAAAAAAAGAAATAAATTAACACCTGCACCTCTGCAATCTCAGCCTTCCTTGTCCTGCACACCCTTCCTGAGCTATCAATAATTAGTCTTTGTTCCTTGTTGAATAACAGTGATCCTCTCAGAGGGTGTCTGGGCTGGCTTGTGAAATCACAAGAAACTCCCATCCTAGCTCCGTAGGAAGGAAACAAGCAAATCGTCTTGGCAGTCAGGGACTGCTCAGGAGCACTTGTGTCTCCCAGGCTGTTTGTCTGGGCCCTACTTGTTCAGATTGCAAGGGGGTGGTGAATCCTCTTCCATACAAATAAATAAATAATCCTTACACATTTACCTGGTTTGCACATCATTTTCAGGCACAATGGCTAAAATAAGCCACTGTGGTTTGCAGCACATGCTGGGCACCCATTCCGTAACCCAATCCCCACTCTTAGCTTGTTGTGTTGTCTGAACTCAGAAAGGATGGGTTGTTACTGTAGTTAACAAAACTGTTAATTAAAACAACCCATGGGGTTTGGGTGGTTTGTTAATCATGGCAACAACCTACAATCATCAGGTTCAGATGACACAACAACCTACGAGTGGGGATTGGGTTATTGAATGGGAGCCATGGGTGTCCAGCATGTACCGCAAACTATGGAGGCTTATTTAAGCCACCATGGCTGAAAAATGATCATGTGTACCCACCCAGACAGCCATATGTCAAGAAGAAAGGTCTAGCTAATTAGGGTGACCATATGAAAAGGAGGACAGGGCTCCAGTATCTTTAACAGTTGCACAGAAAAGGGAATTTCAGCAGGTGTCATTTGTATATATGGAGAACCAAGTGAAATTTCTTCTTCATCACAACAGTTAAAGCTGCAGGTGCACTTTTAAATCTGGTCACAGTATAGGTGCAGTATAGCTCCTACAGCTTTAACTGTGGTTATGAAGAGGAAATTTCACCAGGTGTGACATGCATAGAAATGACACCTACTGAAATTCCTTTTTCTAAGCATCTGTTAAAGATACAGGAGCTCTGTCCTCCTTTTCATATGGTCACCCTAGCTAACCTGGCCTTCTACTTTACAGACAAGTTTTCTGCAGCTCAGTTCAGATATCTCACCAAAGGAAGACTACTCCCTGGAGGATTCTGGGAGTTGTAGTCCAACATATCTGAAGGGTGCCAGGTTGGAGAAGACTGGTTTAGTGCAATATCAGAATTGACAAACTATGGCTTCTGATTGGCTTTGCCAATCAAGGCTTGTGTGAACTAAGGTTTCATGTGATACTGGAGTTGGCAAACTATAGTTATGGCATGACTCCGGCTATTGGGCGGTATAGAAATGTAATAAATAAATAAATAAATAAAATAAATGACTCCACTGCTGGTGGCTGCTGCACCTAAAGACTGGTTTTCAGAGGCAAAAAATAAAAGCAGATAAGCAGCTCTAAATCGTGGTTTGCATGTAACTCAACTCATAGTTTGGATTCTAAACTATGGTAGCACAATCCATAATTTGGCTTGATGTCTCAGTTGAGTTCTTATGTTAGAACATTCTTCATCAGAGCATAAGAAGAGCCCTGTTGGATCAGACCAATGGCCCATCTAGTCCAGCATTCTGTTCCCACAGTGGCCAAGCAAATGCCCAAGGGAAGCCCACAACTAGGGCATAAGCGCAATAGCAATACTGCCTCTGATCCTGGAAGTAATATATAGTCATCATAACTAGCAGCCATTAATAACCTTCTACTCTATGAATTTGTCTAATCCTCCTTTTAAACTGTCCAACCTGGTGGGTCATCACTGCACATACACACCAAAGAGCAGCAGTGCATCGCACGATACACAGTTTATTAGGATTGGCTGACAGTCATAGAATAATGAACTGGCAAAGGGCAGCATTGTGGTTAACACAGCGTAAGACAAGCAGCTCAAGATTTTCCAGGACTTGCTTTTCTCAATAACAAGGAGAAACAATTTTTCTCAAACCACTTCTAGCATTTAGTGTCTGCAAAATAGTGTCTGCAACAAGGTAGGAACAAAGCCAGACTATAAAACACATGGCCTTCGATGTCTCTATACTAATGCCCAGAGCATGGGAAACAAACAGAATGAACTTGAACTCTTATTACATGAAGGCAAATACGACTTGATAGGTATAACTGAAACTTGGTGGGATGACTCCCATGACTGGAATATAGCAATTGAAGGATATAACTTGTTCAAAAAGAACAGAAGAAATAGAAAGGGAGGTGGAGTTGCACTATATGTTAAAAATACCTATCCCTGCACAGAAATACAGGCGGATGAGATTGGGAGCCCCGTCGAGAGCATCTGGATTAAAATAAATGGGGCTAGGAATAAAAATAATATGATAATCGGAGTCTACTACCGACCACCCAATCAAGGAGAAGACGAGGACGAAACTTTTGAGAAACAAATTGCCAGTGTTTCAAGGAAGTGTGATGTACTAGTGATGGGGGACTTCAATTACCCTGATATCTGTTGGGAGACCATTACTGCCAAAAGCGGCCCTTCCAAGAAATTCCTGACATGTGTGGGTGATAACTTTCTCCTACAGAAAGTGGTGGAAGGAACTAGAGGATCGGCAATCCTTGACTTGTTATTGACCAATAGGGATGACTTAGTGGATAAAGTGGCAGTTACAGGAACTCTGGGGGAAAGTGACCACGTCATACTTGAATTCTTGATTATGAAGGAGATGAAAATCGAGCGTAGCCATACACGTACTCTGGATTTTAGGAAAGCTGATTTTAATAAACTCAGAACTAAAATAAGTAAGGTTCACAAGCTGAATATGAGCCAACAGTGCGATATGGCTGCAAGAAAGGCAAATGCTATTTTGGGCTGCATTAATAGAAGTATAGCTTCCAAATCACGTGAGGTACTGGTTCCTCTCTATTCGGCCCTGGTTAGGCCTCATCTAGAGTATTGCGTCCAGTTCTGGGCTCCACAATTCAAGAAGGACGCAGACAAGCTGGAGCGTGTTCAGAGGAGCGCAACCAGGATGATCAGGGGTCTAGAAACAAAGCCTTATGAAGAGAGACTGAAAGAACTGGGCCTGTTTAGCCTGGAGAAGAGAAGATTGAGGGGAGACATGATAGCACTCTTCAAATACTTAAAAGGTTGTCACACAGAGGAGGGCCAGGATCTCTTCTCGATCCTCCCAGAGTGCAGGACACGGAATAACGGGCTCAAGTTAAAGGAAGCCAGATTCCGGCTGGACATCAGGAAAAACTTCCTGACTGTTAGAGCAGTGCGACGGTGGAATCAGCTGGACAACCATCTGTCAGGGATGCTTTGGGGTGGATTCCTGCATTGAGCAGGGGGTTGGACTCGATGGCCTTGTAGGCCCCTTCCAACTCTGCTATTCTATGATTCTATGATTTTCATTGCCCATTCAAGTTCAAGACACTGCAAATTACTTTGCAATACAACAGGGCTAAGCTTTTGTGGATCCTTCCTTGGCTGTACTTCCCCTAGCTCCTGATACAAGTATAGTTCTCACAAGAAGTAGATGGGGTGGTAAACCCGTGAACCAATTTTGTTTCCAGCATTTGGATCTCTCTCTGTCTCTGTCTCTGAATCTCTCTCTCTCTCTGTGTGTGTGTCTGTCTGTGGGGTGTGTGTGGATTGCAACTAAGCTAAGAAGGAACAGGGAAATCTGAGGGGTTTAAATGGATACTGTTGTTTTTATACTTTTTTTTATGTTTTTGAGAAATGTTTTTGAGAAATGTTTAGCCTGGAGAAGAGAAGATTGAGGGGAGACATGAGAGCACTCTTGAAATACTTAAAAGGTTGTCACACAGAGGAGGGCCAGGACCTCTTCTCAATCCTCCCAGAGTGCAGGACACGGAATAACGGGCTCAAGTTAAAGGAAGCCAGATTCCAGCTGGACATCAGGAAAAACTTCCTGACTGTTAGAGCAGTACGACAATGGAATCAGTTACCTAGGGAGGTTGTGGGCTCTCCCACACTAGAGTCTTTCAAGAGGCAGCTGGACAGCCATCTGTCAGGGATGCTTTAGGGTGAATTCCTGCATTGAGTAGGGGGTTGGACTTGATGGCCTTGTAGGCCCCTTCCAATTCTGCTATTCTATGATTCTATGATGGTTTTTAAATTTTGTATACTTTTAATGTTTACCATTTTTAATTGTTGTAAATCGCCAAGTGAGCTTCGGCTGTGGGGCGGTATATAAATGTAATAAAATAAATAAATAAATAAAAGATGATATCATCATCCCTCCTCATCAAAAAGTCCTGAAACTTCAACCCTGTGAACCCTGGCTCCACTACACCACTGTCCATGCCTAACAAATCATAGAATAGTAGAGTTGGAAGGGGCCTATAAGGCCATCAAGTCCAACCCCCTGCTCAATGCAGGAATCTTCCCCATTCCAACTCCAATACAGTGAGTACCCGGTTGATATGTTGTCATTTTAAATGGTAGAAACCCTATTGCTTGAAGCTGTTGTTTCAGATGTTGTTTTCTGGAAACATATTTCCTACAGCTGTTAGTTTAATACACTGATTTTCTTAGCTCACTACCAAATATTTGGCTTGTTTCTCCATTTCAGTGATTCTTCTTTAAAATCTGTATATAAAAAATGTGAAAATGTCTCCCCTGCATTTTTCATGGCAACTTTGAGGTGGTGGTGCAGGATCTGGTGGTGTACCATGAATGAAATGTTGATAAATAAATTGTAGCACTTTGAATACTAACAAATCAGCATTCGTGCAGGCATATCACATAGTGGGCTCTGGTTTATGTATACGCATGCCACAAGATTTGGTGTTCCTTTTACTGAAGCCGCGTAACATGCCTATTCATCTAGAACCTGCGTAGACAACCCATTCCATATCGCACATGCTCCCCTTTGAAGAGAACAGAACCACAAGCCGATGACAGGCCCAGGCAAGTTGTTTCATAAGAGGAATAAGCAGATTAGATTCCCATTCAAATAGCATATTTCTTTACTCTCTGTTTTTTTTAAGTGTTAACAGAAGGCATGCATTAATAAATAAAATCGAAGAAAATATATTGATGTTTATTCGCAAATGAATTTATGTTAATAGCCTATTTGTGACAGAGTAGCTTAATTTCACTTCCTCCTGTATATTAAAGCACTTGCATTATCTCCTCCTCATGCCCACCAGCTACCAACACTGCTTTATATCTCCCGGAATAACAGATTTGCCATGCCTGGCAGGATGGCACAATTACATATTGCTCCTGACTGCACTGCAAACATACTGCCTAGATAGACTGAGCTGCTCACATATCTATGGGATCAAGTTTTATTTAGTTGACTTCAGAAGCTAAGATCCAATCCATCCATGCCAACTGGATTCCTGTGACACAAGAATCCACATGGTGGGATGGGGAGAAAGGCTTGAGACACGAGGAATGCTACATGGGAGGAAAGGGTGAGGACATTTGATATTTTTTATTTATTTGTTTAATTACTCAAATTTATATACCACTTTCCTCAGAGTTTTCAAGGCAGTGAACATACAATGCCATTACCATAAATTTTAAAAAATGACAATCAAACATCACACTCAAACTGAGGGCTTTCCTAGATGAGGGCTGATACCCGGGATCGCCCCTGTGCTTCCAGATGGGGATCCCGGGTTTAGGCAGGGGTCAACCCTACCTTGCCCCGGGGTAATGGGCTCCATTTGTAGCCCGGTATTTCCGCAGTCCCGGGCTGAGCCTGGGACTGCAGAAGGTCTAGCCTGTTGTTGTTGTTATTTATTGCATTTTTATGCCGCCCAACAGCCAAAGCGCCTTACTCGCACTTAGCCAGGAGAAGCCGCGCACGGGGCAGGGGGAGAGATCGTGGCGGGGGGGTGAGATCAGGGCTGGGGGGGGAGATCGGGGGCAGGGGTAGCGGGGAAAGCTTTTTTAAAGCAACAACAACTTACCTTTGGCGCTTGTGCGCTCCCGTGCACCCGGCCCTTTAAAAATAAAAAATGGCGGACACGACAGGGCTTTCCTTTAGCCCGTCGCGTCTGACGTGTGGATTAGAGCAACAGCCCGCGCTAGCTACAGTGCGGGCCCGCCCCTCCTCCCGACCGGACTTTCAGGTAGGTCTAGCAAAGGTCTGAATGATAATAAATCAATGCTAATCAGCTGTAAAACTACACAAATTACTTTGCCCTATGGGCCACAGCTGTAGTGCACTTCAGGGGAAGCCTGGGTGAAGAGATAGGTTTTAAGAAGTTATCAAAGTAAACCACTCACCATTTCTCTTTGGATAGGGTAGAAGCTCCCTTGTAAACGTAGGGTGCAAACTTATGAATGATTAGGAAGAAAAAAGTCCTCACAAGTCCCAGCGTCCCCCTGCCAGCCATGCTGCTGGGGGATGCTGGAAGTTGTAGAACTTTTCCCCTCTGTCTAAACTTGTACAGGATTGTGTCTTTAGTGTTGTTGTGGGAAAAGCAGCCCTTTGTCTCCCAGCCTGGAAAGTCAAAGCAGAGAGAAAGAAGACTGGGAATCAGCTATCTTGTCAGGTCTCCCTCAGGCAAGCACACATTCTGACAAACTGACATGGGACACCCAAATCAGTGAAGCATCTTTCTTTCAGGAAATCCCATGGGAAAGCTTAATAGTTACACACTTCAGAAACCATGTAGCTGATGATCAATAGCTACAGGCTCCCAGAAATTCCAGAACAGTCAAAAGCTAATCACTACTACTGTGACGAGATCGCCATCAACGTGATTTTCCCATTGCCATCTCCATGGTTCTGAATACAAAGGAAAGACAATCCATGCACAGGTTCCAAACCCAGACAAGGGAGGGGGTTGATTCCTGACATGATCCCTGAGGCAAACTAAGGAGCAAATTCTTGAAAGGAGGGCCTAACAAACCGTCCAAAGCAAGCTAGTCCAACCTCAGATCATACTTTGGTAACTCAGAAGCAACATGGTCAAGGCTTAAACAAGATCACAGGGTAAGGTGAAACCTCAGATGCAAGAAGAAGGCCATGGGAAAACATCCCATTGTTTTCCCATGGCCAACTCCTCACCGTATGAGTCCAGGCAGAGGAAAGGAGGTGCAACAATCAATGAACAAGCCCAGTCTGCCCGTGCACTGAGCTGTTGACAAACAAAGCCACACAATCCACAGCAAACAAGAGTTCAAGTCTATGAAAAGCCCCACAGTACTTTTCATGGCAAGTTCTTAGTAATCCAAAAATTCCACTTAGGAGGGAGCATGTGCAAAGTGCCCCCAGAGTCTCAGAGGATGATGGATCCAAACATTATTATTATTATTATTATTATTATTATTATTATTAATTTATTTATTTATATAGCACCATCAATGTACATGGTGCTGTACAGAGTGAAACAGTAAATAGCAAGGCCCTGCCGCATAGGCTTACATTCTAATAAAATCATAATAAAACAATAAGGAGGGGAAGAGAATGCAAACAGGCACAGGGTAGGGTAAACAGGCACTGGGTAGGGTAAAACTAACAGTATAAAGTCAGAACAAAATCAAGTTTTAAAAGCTTTAGGAAAAAGAAAAGTTTTTAGCTGAGCTTTAAAAGCTGCGGTTGAACTTGTAGTTCTCAAACGTTCTGGAAGAGCGTTCCAGGCATAAGGGGATTATTAGATTGTAAGCCTATGCGGCAGAGTCTTGCTATTTACTGTTTTACTCTGTACAGCACCATGTACACTGATGGTGCTATATAAATAAATAATAATAATAATAATAATAATAATAAGGGGCAGCAGAAGAGAATGGACGAAGCCGAGCAAGGGAAGTAGAGGCCCTTGGACAGGCGAGAAACATGGCATCAGAGGAGCGAAGAGCACGAGCGGGGGCAATAGTGTGAGATGAGAGAGGAGAGTTAGGAAGGAGCTAGACCGTGAAAAGCTTTGTAGGTCAACAGGAGAAGTTTATATTGGATTCTGAAGTGAATTGGAAGCCAATGAAGAGATTTCAGAAGTGGAGTTACATGGTCAGAGCGGCGAGCCAAGAAGATGATCTTAGCAGCAGAGTGGTGAACAGAAACCAACGGACTGATGTGAGAAGAAGGAAGGCCAGTGAGAAGAAGGTTGCAGTAGTCCAACCGAGAAATAACCAGTGCATGAACAAGAGTCTTGGCAGAAGAGACAGACAAAAATGATCGAATCCTGGCAATATTATACAGGAAAAAACGACAGGATTTAGCTACTGCCTCAACATGAGGAATAAAGGAGAGCGAGGAATCAAATATAAAGCCAAGACTACGAGCTTCCTTGACTGGAGTAAGTGTAACATCATTGACAGTAAGAGAGAATGAGAGATGAGGAGAAGGTTTAGGAGGAAAAACAAACAATTCAGTCTTTGCCATATTAAGTTTCAAATGACGATGAAGCAGCCAAGCTGAGATATCTGAGAGACATGCCGAGATACGATCGTGAACATCAGGAGAAAGATCCGGAGATGAAAGATATAATTGTGTATCATCGGCATACAGATGATATTGGAGCCCATGAGATCGAATAAGCTTGCCCAAGGGCAACATGTATAAGGAAAACAACAACGGGCCAAGCACCGAGCCTTGCGGAACCCCTACTGAAAGGGGAAAAGAAGAAGATGAGCTGCCATTAGCCAACACGCTGAAAGAGCAACCCGCTAGATAGGAGGCAAACCAGTTATAGACAGAGCCACAAAATCCAAGGTCATGAAGGGAATCTAAAAGAAGATCATGATCAACCGTGTCAAAGGCTGCAGTTAGATCAAGGAGAATAAGAACGGAATAATGGCCTTTAGACTTGGCAGTAAGAAGATCATTGGTAATCTTAGTAAGGGCTGTCTCAGTGGAATGCAAAGGACGGAATCCAGATTGAAAAGGATCCAGAGCAGAGTTACTAGAAAGAAAATCAAGACAACGAGAGTAGACCACACGCTCCAGGATCTTTGAAACAAACGGCAACAAAGAGACAGGTCAGTAGTTAGACAGAGATAGCCTATCAAGAGTAGGTTTCTTGAGAATCGGAGAGACTGTAGCATGTTTAAAAGCAGAAGGAAATGAACCAGAGGACAGAGAAAAATTAATAATATGAAGCAAGGAAGGGAGGATAGCAGGGATAAGATTAAGAAAGACGCGAGAAGGAATCGGATCACGAGAACAAGTGGAAGGCTTCGAAGAGCGCAGTATTGTAGACAGTTCATCAGCTGAGACTGAAGGAAACGCAGAGAAATTTGCAGGAGGAACTGACAGATGAGGAACAGGAACTGGAAGAGGAGCAGAGCTGGCCAGATCAGAGCGAATAGTTTGGATTTTAGCATTGAAAAAGAGGCAAAGTTATTAGCAGACAGAGAGGTGGGGAGAGATGGTGGATTAGGCTTCAGAAGAGAATTGAAGGACGCAAAGAGCCGCTGAGGATGCCTAGCATTTGACTGGATCAACGTTGAGTAATACTGCTGTTTGGTCAATGAAATGGCAGAAGAGAAAGAGGAGAGTACAAATTTGTAATGGACAAAGTCCGCCCAGTCCCTGGTCCTACGCCAAAGGCGTTCAGCTGCCCAGGAACAAGAGCGAAGGTAGCAGAGGAAAGAGGTGAGCCACGGTTGGGGTTGAGAAGGGCAAACTATCCGAGTTGTAGATGGAGCGAGATTATCAAGAGTTGAAGATAAGGAGGAATTAAAGGAGGAGACAGCTGAGTCCAAGGAGACAGCTGAAAAGACAGAAGGAAGAGAGGAGGCTAGAGACTGAGAAAAAGCCTCATAATTGATAGATTGCAAGTCACGACAAGAGCGAGAAGCGGGACGTGAAGGAGGAAGATTACGAGTAATATTGAAAGAAACTAGGTGATGATCTGACAATGGAAAGTGAGCAGTAGAAAAGTCCAAAACAGAGCAATTCCGAGTGAGAACAAGATCTAGACAGTGTCCAAGAGAATGTGTGGGTACATCAGACCAAAGCTTAAGATCATAAGAGGAAGATAAGGAGCGAAATCGTAGAGCTGCAGCGTCTTGAGGGTCATCCACATGAATATTGAAGTCGCCCAAAATAAGAGTAGGACAGTTATCAGAGAGGAAAAAGGACAGCCACGAATCAAAATCAGAGATAAATTTTGAGGACAAGCCTGGGGGGCGATACAGAACTGCAATCCGCAGTCGCAATGGAGCGAAAAGCCTCACCACATGTACCTCAAAGGAGGAGAAACAATGTGAAGGTGGAATGGAAAGAGGCTGGAACTGGCACAATAAAATAAAAGACCCACACCACCACCCCGACCCTCTGGGCGACTAGTGTGAGAGAAAGAGAGTCCTCCAAGAGAGAGGGCAGCAGAGATGGCGGTATCATGGGCGGGAAGCCAGGTTTCAGTAAGAGCAAGGAGGTGGAGAGACCTAGAGATAAACAAGTCCTGAATGACAGGGGCCTTAGAAGCGACAGATCGACAGTTCCATAAGGAACACGAGAAAGGCAGCTGAGAAGAGGGGAGACACCGAATAGGAACTAAGTTAGGAGAGACGAAATTGGAACGAGCCATAAGGAACAGATATGAGGAGACAAACAGGTAGGTTTTCTGGGAATGTAGAGCAGATGTTCCTAGCAAAGGCTCTGTACTTTTGTACCAGCTTAAGAGTGGAGGTGTGGGCCTCTTCCAGACCGCTTGACCGACAGGGGCTTTTAGCCTTTCAGCAATGCCCCTGTCCATAGAGGAAGGCACTGCTCAGCCCACCAAGATGACACTTCAGTTTGGGCGATCCTTCTGCAAACCCCTACCCTTTCTCTATCAACTTCTCACAGACAGCTTCTCTACCAAGACAAGCCAGTGGCTTGTAGGAAGAATGGGCGTTCCTGCATCCCTGCTCTGAGAATGGTGACAGAGATCAACTCACACAGATTGTAACATTCCAGAGGCCGAACAGGCCCAAATCCTTCCAGATTACTTCCAATGAAACCTTACCTAAAAAGTACAAGACCCCACGGCCAGTGCTTGAACTATCCCTGACATATCCAAAGCCGCCCAGAAACTATTTGGCTATTTTCTTTGCTCCTCTAGGAACCAGTCAGGCATGGACAGGAACAGAGTGAAGAACCTTAGGAGCCTAAGCTCAAGATTTCTTTTTGCACTTTATTGTGTTTGTCTCGTTATTAAAGTAAATGATCATTTGGATGTTAGGAAGCCCAGGTTGCCATCCACTTGCTGCAGCGGTCAGAGAGGGCCCTACTAAAACAGTTGTCTCAAAATCAACACAGGTGAGGCTCCTAGAGACCACCCATGGAGGCAGAGCTAGCAACATGTAACAGCTCTGCCCCCCACAACCAATCATTTTGCATGCTTGATGTAAAAACATGAAGCCTGAGTGCCTTCCTTATTGTAAGGAGCTTGATTCTCTGAGGTAGAAATGGGGTTAAAATGATTTAAATAACTTATTTGAATGGTGTAATTGTCCTTAAATTGGTTTAGTTCCATTGAGATGAATAGATGTAACCTGGTTTCTAAGTCTGTACTGAATGTAACTTGGGAGGAAGCATTTCAGCCGTCCTAGACACCTGATTAGACAACTCAGACTGGCCATTCTCAAGAAAATCAATTCTGGTAGGCCTATGAAGTATAAGGTGACAGAACAGGAGTTCATACAAAAAAAAAAAAAATCAGATGCCGTGAGCCAGGACTTAAATAGGGACTATGGATTCTTCTCCCATTATCAAGTCTGTGAACGATTTTACTTGCTCTTCCATGTTGTTTGCGGTGTAGGCTACTGTCCATTCAGAAATTAGCCTTGTTGAAAGAAAACTTTCAATTAACAGCCTTGTACTGCTTCCTGCCACCTATTCCTCTTTTGCATCTGACGAAATAGGTTTCCAACCTTTAAAAGCTTATATCGTACTATGAAATTAGAATGGCAAGGTATTACTGAATTCATGCTTTTAAAAATGAAACTGTTGTAACCTAAGACTGAGAAAGCTTTTGAGACAATTCTGAACCTTGTCTGCAGAATGGGCTTAGTGGCCTAGGGTGAACAATATTCCTAAATGCTGATGAACTGTATTTCAATAGTTGGGGATGGATTCTACACTTAGCACTGTTAAGGAAACTATATTCAAGTGCTGAGTATGTTCTGGGATGTGTGCGGTCTCTTGCCTGCATATGCGCTAGCACAGCGTCTGCTTTTTGCTCCCCAAGAAGCTTAATGCACTGAGATCAATAGGGCAGTTTTAGAAAGGAATCGATATTGCACTCAAAGAAATCTTTTCTTTTCTTTTCTTTTTTTTACAAAAAAACCTAGTTACTTACATATATATATAAACTTCTTGTAACAATTATATCACGAGCTGAAAGGCAAGGTGTGAGTTTTGTTGCCTCCGGTTTAGATCGTGCGTTCAGCGGTTTGGCTTTAATATTGGAATTCATCAAAGTGATTGATTGGTGTATCACGGAAAGAGGCAGTGTTGGCACTGAGGGAAATTTCCCACACGCTCTAAAACTGGCTCATGTAGTTGGTTTGAATTTAACAGCAGCCAAGCAAAAGGATGCAGTGGGGAGATGTTGAAGGCAGAGGCTGAGAGCCATTTTGGATGTGATACGAAGTGGGGAAACAGGAAATGCAACCAACTTACAGCTCCCATTGTGTGCGGAAGGGAACTCTCGCAGTCTCCTAAGGACCTGGGGAGACAGGCAGTTCACCTGGGATAGCAGCTCCTTTTGGCTAAGTTCCTAGGTTATCAATGGAAGGAGCTACTCTGCTTCCCAGACCAGCCCTGCCAGCAAATGACAGGTTTCATCACACCCGCATGCACACCCACCCTGCATGTGCACACATACACACACCAACCTATGATTTGTGTTATCCTGTCCTTTCTATAATCCCAAGGGATTTAACAAAGAAATATCCTTCACAGGAAAAAGAAACAGAATTATCTCCACGGCGCTATCATTTCCCCCTACTCCCAACAATGGGGAAAGGTGTGTTCTTTAGACACAAGCCAAGGGGTTCAAGAATACACCCTTCGCCATGATAGAGAACAAGCCATTCATACTTCTCTACCCTGGGGAACGTGTGTTTCAGAGGCACAAGAAGGTTTATTTCCTCCCATAAATGTGGCAAGAAACAAGCCAGCCTCAATTCAAAATGGTATGTTCCTTCTCGTCCTGGGCAGAGAAGGAGAAGGTAGCTCACTGCCCTGGCTTCCGGATCACTTCAGCAACTACGCGGTGGCGTCCAACAGCAACTAAAGTCCACAATGCCCAGAGAGAAGTAACGGTATAAGTAAAACAGCAAAAGGGTGTCATGTTTCCTGCCTTTTTTAAGCCTCACTCAGCACTATTACTAGAACCTGAGACATAGGGCATAATTTAAACAATTTGTATGCCATGGTTTCTCCTCAGGCATACCACGCAAATAAGATCCCAAGAAGCTCAGGCTCACACCGGTAACTTGGGGGAATTTCTGAATTTTAGACCAAGTATGTCTGACAAAATAGGTAAAGAGACCAATACAATTTTCAAAACAAAGTGGTATTTGGGAACCTTTCTGTCTGCATCTCCTCAGAAGGGCAATTAGAGCAGTCTTCCCTAACCTGAGACCCTCCAGACATTTTGGACTACAACTCTTGCATAACAGTTCTTGTCACCTTGAGCACCATTTTTGGTAGAAAGGCAAGACACAAATAAATGAAAATAAATAAATGAATACATAAAAAAAAAAAATTCTCATCAGCTCCAGCCAGCATGGTCAGTTGAGCAGGAATGCTGGGAGCTGTAATCCAGAATAACTGGAGGGCACCAAGTTGGGGAGGGCACCAAGTTGCATTAAATGTTATATTCTTAGGCCCAGGAGAAGTTCCTGAGGAGAAAAGTTTGACATGATGTTAGGTAAAATCAAAATGGTCTTAGGAAGAGAATTGCTGGGACCAGGCAAAAATTAATATTCCTAGCAATTGTCCTTCAAAACATTTCTTCTGGAAGAATGCAGTTTCTGGCTCAGAACTTTATAGGGTGGAATTCATTTTGGGGGTGGATTCTGGATGATCCCCTTTTGGCGTTTTCTCCTGGAAAACTTAATTGCTAATATTTTTAAAGAACTGCCCTCCTCCTCCTCCTCCTCCTCTTCTTCTTCTTCTTCTTCTTCTTCTTCTTCTTCTTCTTCTTCTTCTATTTGCAAAATTGTAGTTATACAATAGTAATTTCCATTGAAATGAATAGGGAGATTTGAAGACACTGCAGCCTCCCAAATAAGAGATGGAGCTAAACTGCTGAAAATCCTGTTGCCCCAAGGATCTTCAGCAGTGAAAGCGGTGTATCCCAATCAGGTGTTTTTCAGGGCTGCAGGGATTTTTTTTTCTTTCCCAGTTGAAACCAATGGAAGCAGATGCAGATAGGTGCAACTGGGGTCCTTGCTGTTGTTTAAGCTTTTCTAAAAAATGGGAATAGTGCATACACAGAATGTGACAATGTTGACATTTTCATCAAGCTGTCCACCACAACCCCAAGATCTCTTTCTTGGTCAGTAACCACCAGCTCAGATCCTATCAGGTTATACTTGAAGTTGGGATTTTTTGTCCCAACCTGCATCACTTTACATTTACTTACATTGAACTGCATTTGCCATTTGGATCTCTCCCAGCTTGGAGAGATCCCTTTGGAGCTCCTCACAATCCTTTTTGTTTTAACCACCTTAAATAATTTGGTGTCATAGGTAAACTTGGCCCTTTCACTGCTCACTCCTAATTCCTGTTGGGCCACTGTCTCCAAAGTGGTATCAATGGTCAAAATGTCAGGTTCTGCTTCATGAAAAGATTTCTTGCATTTCAGGGAACACAAAATGCATGAATAAAGTGTGTTTAATAGGGGTGTGCACGGACCCCCCTGATCCGCTTCTCTTCCAGATCCGCAATTTGCAGATCGGGACGTTTCGCTCCGCCCCGCTCCGCCTATAGTCCGCTCCGCTCCGGATCCCGATCGGAGCTCTGCTTTCCCCCCCATAGGCTTGCATTCAAATCCAAAAAAGTCTACAACTTTTTTTCTGTTAAAGTTAGAAACCTCAAGTTTGGCACCATGACACCTCATGGACAAATACACATGCATGCCAAGACTCAAGCCAATCCAAGCCTCCCTTGATTTTTGGGGAATTTATGAAAATCGGACACCCCATTTTCAGACATGGACTGTTCTCCAACATTTTGACAGATAATTTTTTTTTTGAAGTGGGCACCCTCACAGATGCTATCTAGTTCCACATTCATGCCAAGTTTCAAGCAAATCCCACCATCCCCTGATTTTTGGCGGGGCTTTAACCTCTAACGCACCACCCATAACCCCAATTCACACCCCTTTTGATATCTCCGTCAATTTTCATGTTAGAAACCTCAAACACGGCACCATGATAGATTATCCATGGACACACATGCATGCCAAGACTCAAGCCAATCCCATCATCCCCTGATTTTGGGGGAATTTATGAAAATTGGACACCCCATTTTCAGACATGGATTGTTCTCCGACATTTTGACAGATAAAAAAATTTGAAGTGGGCACCCTCACAGATGCCATCTAGATCCACAATCATGCCAAGTTTCAAGCAAATCCCATCATCCCCTGATTTTTGGTGGGGCTTTAACCTCTAATGCACCACCCATAACCCCAATTCACACCCCTTTCGATATCTCCGTCGATTTTCACATTAGAAACCTCAAACTCGGCACCATGATAGTTTATTCTTGTATACACATGCATGCTAAGCCTAAAGCAAATCCCATCATCCCCTGAATTTTGGCGGGGCTTTAACCTTTTAACTCACCCCAAATGCTAGAACTACGTCAATTTTCATGTTAGACACCATGACTCAAGCCAATCCAAGCATCCCCTGATTTTTGGGGAATTTATGAAAATCGGACACCCCAGTATCTCAGGGATTTAAAGCTGCAGACAGAGGCCATTTCAAAGGAAATCCCAACATGCCATGAATTGGGGAGTAGAGATAAACCTATATGAATCTTCTTCCACACTTGAAAAATTGATTTGGAACTTCAAAAAGTCTAAGTGAGCGCAGGAAGGACTTATCCCCTGAGTCAAAGCAAGACACACACAAACCATCCCTGTGAGGCGGGCAGGGGAGGAGGGAGGGAAGGCAGGCAGGCAGAAGACATTTCTGGGGGCATAAGGAAGTGAGCCAAGGATAGTTTCAAAGCCAGTAGTGCAAACCATCCCTGTGAGGTGGGAGCAGCACTGAGAGATGCCTTTTCTTTTGCATCCCATAACTAGGAGGCTAGGAGGACAAGAGTAAAGATTTGTGATCCTTGCTTCAGAGTTGATTGACTGCACTGTGATCACAGCCATTACTAAACAACAACAATAGTAATGTTAATAATAGCAGTATTAATTAATATTAATAGCAACAACAACAACAACAACAACAACAACAACAACAACAACAACAAGGAGTTGAACCACAATGAAAGCCTGCCTGACTTCACTGAAGAGGAAAAGCCAGGAGAGCTTGGGCTATGGGGTGTAAATATAAAATGGAATAAATAAATAAATAAATAAATAAATAAATAAATAAACAAACAAACAAACAAACAAAGGAGGGGTAGAATTAAAAGCAGCAGTGTTGCTGAATAAACAACAGGAAGAATTTTTTTTAAAAGGCTATATCTGTCTTTTACCAGTAAGAGGGAAGTGGATGTGCCCAGGGGGAGGGGGAATTATGCCAATTTTGACTGGCCCTGTCTAGGGACCAGTCTTTAAGAAGCAAACTAACACTTCAACTCATGATAGGCATTAGTCTCCACTGGTTAACCTTTGGAGGACTCTGATGACCCTCCAGGGCAGGACACAGTGTATGTGTGCACTGGGCACGTCCACATGCCCTAGGGGACCTCATCCCCTTGCACCACATCTATTCAGTTGTTCACCAAGGTTAGGGTGGGTAGCAGTGCTGTGTTTCCTATCTGTTATTTATTTGCTTAGTATATGATTTCAGGTTGTGTTTGTGCATTTGGTGGGGCTACTGTTATAAAAAACATTGGGAAAAGTCCGTTCAGCCTAAAAAAGAGAAGTTTCCCAGTATCCCAAGTTACTAGTATCCCATTTTGCCTATCCCCTCCTCCAACTTTGGGATCATGTGATCATGAGTCTGCCTCTCAGCACTTCAAAAAGGTACCTCTCCTGCTTTTTTCACCCGATTTTTCCAAAAATTATAGCAAGCGAACCGCACCACGCAGAGAGCTGAGAGTAGGCTCAAAATGACCCCCAGCCACGACTCTCTAAGCACAAGAAGTTTCAGAAAGATAGCTTAAAAACAACACAGTTATCCCCTATTCTTTTCCGCAATGCAATCCTATGGCGAAATTTTCCAAAATGGCGATCGGAGCGCTCCGCGAAAAGAGAAGCGCTCCGCCTATGGCCGTTTCTCTTCGCCGTGCTTCTAAGGGTCCGCGGTCCACTTCTATTCCGCCTCTGGGCAAGGCGGAGCAGGCCAATTCACTTCTGATTCTCCGATTCTAATCGGAGCGGATCACACCTCTAGTGTTTAAATATATATTAAGCCGCCTCGAGTGCCATTTTTTGGTAGAAAGCCTGGGCACGATTCAAATAAATAAATAAGTATGTTGGAAGCTGCTTGGCCCTAAAATGAGGCCTAAATATATCTTAAATAAATGACATTTCCACAGGCCACTTAACAATATAGAATGGAGTTCTGGCAAATTACCTATTCATTATAAAAGTGTATACGGGGGCACAGTGTATGTTGCAAAGCTTTATAAGCACATGCAATTCATGCAGCTAAGGGCAGAAATATTGTTTACCAGACCCTTAAACCACAGGTTCATCACAGGATTCTTAATGCATTCATAGTGCATCTTGCTATATGATCACTAGGCAAAAGGTAATTAAATGGCTTATAAACCTCAGGAGCAACTGCATTTATTCCCCTCCTCAATCCCTACTACCCTATTTCTTTGATTCTAAGACACACTTTTTTCCCATATAATCATCTCTAAAAATGGGGTGCGTCTTAGAATCTGGGTGTGTCTTAGGGTTTGTTTTTTTCTGTTGGTGGTACTGAAATTAGTGTGTGTCTTACAATCGATGGCGTCTTACAATCGAAGAAATACGGTAAAATCTTTATGAAAGGCTCTTCAAAGTTCTCTGTAACATGACCTAAATATATATAACCCTGCAGTTAATCTCATTCAGAAGGACAGCCACTATTCTCCAGATACTGGTCCAGGGGCTAGAAGTGGAGTTCACTACAAAACAAAACATACATGGTTCTGCACAGGTGAGAACAAAACTACCGGAGAAAGTAATCATGTTCTCTGTGGGGAACCAAAGGTTGTCTAGAAACCTGGAGCTAATCCCACCCCACCCCACCCCCCACACAAAGACTATAGTATACTTGTTTCATTTATGTAAATCTTTAAGTTTTTCCACAATAACTCAAACCACTAATTCAAACTGCTAACAGAACAGTGATAGTGGAGAGGCATTTTTGTCAATTTCTTGTGGGAGAAATTGTTAACATTTTCAAGGCAGAGGGTGGGGTGGGTGGGCTAACTGGGTGACGAATGGTACAGCTGTAATCAGTTGCCCGGGGCTGTCATGTTTTCCCCATGTTGGCTGTTTGAAAAATACTATATCATGATGCAGCATTCAGACAGCCAATGTGGGAAACACTGATTGCTGCACTATCAGTGTTTGCAACAGTTCAGCCATATTTAAAAACAGAGGAAAACAGGAAAAAACAACCCTCACCCATTACTACCACTTGCTTCTCTGTAATCCCACGCCACCTCCAAGGTCCATGAAAAATGTAAGGATTTCTTCCTGCTCCCCAAAAGCAGAATTTTTCTGCTTACCATTTTCACAATCCAGCACCCTTTCCTGATGAAAAAAAAAATGCGGGGAAGCGTTTGCCTCAGTTCTATTTTTCCTCTCTATCTGCTGCTGTTGTTTTGGTGCCGTTGTTTTTTTTGCTCCCTATTACTGTGCCATTTTCTTCCCCGCTGAGTCATATGGCGGATCCAAGTCAATTGGGGATCATCACACAGTGGAAGAGATGCTCTCATGACACTATGAGGTTAATCCAATTTGCTACATGGCATCACTGAAAACAAAACAAAAAATGGCAATTCAGAGCAAAAGCAATAGTTTCTGGATGAACCACATGGACAAGTGATGGTAACAGTAGCGGCATTTCTCTGATGAGTGGTGGGCAGCTGTCATTCAAATTGGCATCACTCTGGTGTGTTGTGGGCAATTACAACATTGGCCGCCCAGTGCACATCAAAATGCCAGCAAAAGGAGATCCAGGATCGTGATGTCAGAGCAGCGGATCCACAGCACCTTTTTACAGATACCGCCTTATGATGCTGGTCCGGGCCAACCAGGATCCTTGAGTACAGAGGTGTAATAAGCTCACTGGTCAACAACCGTCTTACCATGATTCACTTGAAGTTTCCGGAGACATTCCAAAAGCAGCTCCATGAATAAGGCATTGGTCATTAAGCCTGGCTGTAGCAAACGTATGACATAGCTCAGGGCATGCTAACTGTGTTTTGGGAGATGGCTTTGGATCTGATGTGTTAATAGGGAAAAAAAAGATGTTCTTTGTATTTAAAAAGCACACAGTAGCTTTCGATTAATAAATTGCAAGTTCCCACCCTTCCTCGGCATCTCAAAAGAGCAGCCATTGTGGAGATTTTGATCATGAGGGTTGCCAACTCTCTTTTCCTGGGCCCCTACTCCAGGGCCTTTGGAAGCTGCTTGCCATGAAGGGCAGCAGACTGGGCTGCCACTTAAAAGCACAGGAGCAAGCCAGTTGGTGGTTTGTCGGTTTGCTTATTGCATCGTTGACAACCCTATTGAGTAAGGCACTCACTGAAACTGAATTGCTGGATTAATCAATTTAAGGTTAAAAGACAGATGATTACTCAGCTAAAAATTATGTAACCTCTCATTTCTCTGGAGCAGACTGGCTGTCTAGTTTTGTTTTTGTTTTTCAAATGGACATTTTAAAAAAGCACTGAGGTGTGAGGTGGATGCACAGACAGAGACCCCTGCCTTGTGATGTAAAATGAGATTTGACTGGCTCTCAGAGCAGGAAGAGTGGCTTTGTCGGTGCACCCATGCATTACGATGGAGTGAGGCAGACCTAGGGGCCCGCCAGCCAGTAACGGTTCTCCATCCAGTCTGCAGCCTCTCTCCCAGGCCACGCACAATGTTCAGCACTAGCGAATGGCAGCCTTCCTCCATACAGAGAGAGGCATGGAGCGACGTGAGGGGGTGGAGCTTCAAGCAGGAGGGGCTTACTGCTGGATAACATCCGGCCCTTGGGGCCAGAGAAGTTCCCCACCCTATGTCTATGGCTGAAACCCTCATGGCAGTGCTTCATATACACAGTCAGCATCTGGGGTATTGAATGCACCTGGAAATGGCACTTTGAGCTTCCCACGTTGGCGTCATCCCCAAATGCCTTTTACCTGTCAGGATATGTTGACTGTGCTGTGTTTGTCTATTGTGATGCAGTTATTGTTATAGGAGGAGCAGAAGAGCCTACTAGTGCATTTCCCCTGGGTTTACAGATCACACTCCTCATGTAAGGGGAGTGGGGAAGGCAGAGCCTAGCTGCCAAGGAAAAATGAAAATAAGAACACAATAGAGAGTAGGACAACAAAGGCACACACAGCATGCACGCACGCACGCACGCACAAACACACATTGAACCAAACCATTTCAGCAAGGGAAGTAAAACATCTTGTTTCATGTTACCAAGGAAGAGGAAATCAGGTACACCTTTGACAAACTCTCGATGCTGCAGCCAAACATAGGAGTGTTTAAGATTCCTTATTGCCAAATTAATGAGATGTTGGATCATGATTTATTGGGGAGGGAAGGTAGCTTCAGAAGCCAGTTGCAATGCACTCCAACACAGACACACACACATGTACGTACTATAAGTATGTATATCATTTTTTGTCGTTACAGTATTTGTCATTTCAGATGACAATATTTATTTCCAGATGAACAAGGAATAGAAAATAACGTAATGACCTGTTTCATACATAACATTAATCCACGGTTTATTTAACCCATAATTTCAACAGCCCAGAGTTCACAACCCAACAGCAAACCTTGAGTTCTCTTTCTGGGTTGTTTGTGGTTAATAAATCATGGTTTGTTAGTGCAGCCACATTCACACATCACGACAACCCAGATGTTATGTGTGAACCAGGCCAATGACAGACTTTGTTTGAATAAATTTTTAAAAACCTCCCCTCCTTTCTCTATATCCACATCCACACACACACCCGAGTGACAGTTCATGCGTCTGACGAAGCACACAAGCTTATGCTACAATAAAATTGATAATTTTTAAGGTGCCATAGAAGTCTTGGTCAGAATACTATGGGAAAAATTGGATGTTGATGAGGACAAGGATGGTCTGTCAAACTCACTGTTACCCTCTGTGTTACTGTTAGTATGTTTTTAGTGGTTGAGTGTTGCTTCAGGAAGAGAGGTGACAGACAAATAAAGAAACCAGCACAAACAAAGACATTGAAAAATATGTCCTGTTAACTTTAAAGCCTCAGCAAGCCAGAGTTCTGGATTCAGATGTCACGATAAACAATCCAGAGGCAAAGCAGAGGGTATAAGAAGCAAACTGCATGCAGTTCAAGTTGGAACACAATCATCAAAGCCCCATGATGCTGTCTGCTATAAAGCTGCCATATCTGCTTTTAATATGCGGTCCGGTTGTTGTTAATGGCACTTACTTACAATTAATATTGTCTAGATTTTTTTTACGCACCCACCCACCCAAAGAAGCAACTGTTTGTGGCGAGAGATGAGGCTTGTTCCTACATTTTTCTGGGATTTATTCTTCTCTTCTAGAGTCATTAGCTTGCTCAGTTTTAAATAGGAAAGTACTGGAACTGGAGAGAGGGTCAAAGTGCAAAAAGAACCTCATCCCAACTTAAAATTGTTTAATATCTGCTAACAATTACTCATTTTAAGTTGTTCAAGGCCTATATCTGGTTCAGTCTTCGATATGGGCCACAAGTGCCCTCCTGTCTCACTTCACACAGCAGGCAGGTGTCTCGAATGATTCACCAGCTACAAAATTTCAAAAGGTAATTCTGGGCATGCTCAGAACTGTCATTTTAGGTGTTGAAGTTTGCTGTTCAGTAAGTCTCCCTGCCTCCCTCCTGCTGCTGGTTACCCACCCCCCACCCACCCCCGGCATGGTAAGCTTTTTGTTAGGGTTGTTGTTGCTGCTGTTTGTGAATGTAAGTCTAAAGATATACTTGCAAAAAACAAAACAAAAAAACTTCCCAAATACTCCCAAGGAATGCTTACAAAACCTGAGATGATTTAAAAGACAAGCAGATAGTGCCTCCAACATTTATTTGTGTGAAAAGAAGAGTACATATAACCAACTACATTGGGGGCATCTTTTTTTATTTAATAAACTAAATACTGTAGCCCATACACACACACACACACACACACACACACTGCTCTTCTGCCTTCACAAGGCCCTCATGGAAGCTTCAATATGTTAGCAGCATTCTTGGGAAGGAACAGCCACGGAAGCCTCCTGTCCTGCAGAAGGGGAGAATGCATAACACAGATGTGCCCACCGCAATAATCTCAACTCAAGTCAACCTGGATGAAAAATGATTATACTCTCAGGGCAATTAGTAGCGAATGCACTCAATCAGATTGTTCCGTCTTTGTTTAAAAGCAGCTAGGCTGGTGGGGGTGAGGGACCGTTAAGAAGTGAACCAAGAAGGATGTAGGGCCTTGAAAAGCTGGAAAAGATACCCAGCTGTTTTCTTTCATCTGGTGTTTCTTTTCTTTTCTTTAGGCAAAAAGAGTTATGCAGCAGCAGACTCATCTATCAATACTGAAATACATCATGCTCTTTACTATCAAAGGATACCATCCCAGTAGGATTTGCTAGACCTTCCCTCCAAGCATGTAAACTGGGATCAAACCTAAGGCCCTCCACCCCACCACAAAAGGCAAATCCTAAAAAAAAAAGGTAAACAAATGATTACCTAAACTAACCTTGGTGGTTTCATTCACCTAGCTGACCCTTTCGATTTGTTTGTTGGGAATAGTATCACCATTGAACAATGCAACACTGGAATAAAATGTTGACAAGGTTCCACATGACATTTTCATTGACAAGTTGTTAAATGTTTGGCTTGGATGGCACTACAGTAAGGTGGGTCCACAACTGACTGGCTAACTGTACTCAGAGAGTCAGCATTAATGGCTCTACGTCGAGTTGTAGACCAGTAACCAGCGAGGTACACAGGGTTCTGTCTTGGGGCCAGTATTATTCAACATTTTTATTAATGACCTGGATAATGGGATTGATGAGCCTCATATCAAATTTGTGGATAACACAAAACTGGGAGGTCTAGCCAACTCCAATGATGACAGAATGAGACTGCAATCTAATTTGGACAGGTTGGAAGACTGGGCTGAGGGGAACAAGATGTCCTTTAACAGGGAGAAATGTAAGGTGTTACATTTAAGGAGGAAAAAATGTAAGGTACACATACAAGATGGGGGATTCATGGCTTGGAAGCACTACATCGGAGAAGGTTTTGAGTGTGGTCATTGACAGCAATCTGAACATGAATCAGCAGTGGGAGATAGCCGCTAGAAGGGCTAACACAGTTCTGGGCTGCATTAGAAGAAGCATTGTATCAAAGAAAACCAGGCTGATGGAAGTTGGGATGTTCAGTTTGGAGAAAAGAAGACTGAGGGGAGACATGTTAACAGTGTTCAGGTACATAAAAGGATGCCACAGGGAAGATAGTCAGGAACTATTTTCTACTGCCACAGAAATTAGGTCCCGAAATAATGGCTGTAAGTTACAGCACCTAGATTCCAATTAAATATAAGGAAAAAACTTCCTGACAGTAAGATCTGTACAACAGTGGAACAGTGTACCTATGGAGGTTGTAGATGCTCTGGAGGTTTTTAAGAAGATGCTGGACAGCCACCTTGGTTTAATTGGTTTTTTCAAGGAGAAGGAAAAGAGAGGAAAGGTGCAACAGACATCGTTACAAGTGGACATGCAATAAAAATGTTGCAGTCCTGTTCAGGGTTCCAGCCAGCCAGCCATACTTTCTTGCAATAGTCTCTATTCAATCCCCTAGGTTCCCCTCCCACTACAACCATCAGTCAGCATTACATGGCCACTGAGCATGCTCAGTCTTCAATGTACTGTATTTCAGAATATTCCCCCCCCCCACACACACACACACACTTCTTTTTTCTAGTTCTATTGTACGTCTGCAAACCTTGGTGCGTCTCTGAGCCTGCTGATACTTTTGAGTGTGTAAGAGGCCTTCAAGAGGCAGCTGGACAACCATCTGTCAGGGATGCTTTAGGGTGGATTCCTGCATTGAGCAGGGGGTTGGACTCGATGGCCTTGTAGGCCCCTTCCAACTCTGCTGTTCTATGATTCTATATGTGCATGTGTTGCTATTTTGGCTTCTTAAGGATAGGGATGTATGGACTGTGCAAAATCCGTCCCGTCTGTGCTTCGTAGATTGTCAGGTCCCTTTCATTCCATCATCCACCCATCGACAGAATCGGATATTTTTCAGTTTCCGAAATTGTACAAATTTGTGCAAGTGTGTGCGTGCGCAAATGCACATATTTCCCTCAAATGCGCATTTTTATATTTTAGTCTATGGGGGAAATGTGCATTTTGGGCCATTTTGTTTTAAATTGTGCATGTTTTTCTATGGCAAAATTTGCAAAAGCTTCTCAAAGTTTAGGAAAACAGTCTGGAAGCCAGTCTGCCCGACAGGGAAAAAGCCAGTCTGCTGCAGAATCCGCGGGTGAGAATTGGCATTGTTGAAAGGTGAGGGGGGGATCCCCCTGCAAGTAGAAAACAAGCTGAAAAAATCCTGCAGGGAACTAGGCTGGAAACTCTATACTTGATGTACTTATTTTTGCAAGGAGATTTTAAACAGGGAAGCACCCCATTCTGCAATCTGAGTTGCACAGTCCAGTTCTCATGATTCTATCACCTCATTCTGCTGCATGTATTGACCAGGTCTCAGCCAATTCTGCATAAGAGGAATCCTGGGACATCAAGGACTCTATGACTGCGGGATACCTACGCCTCTTACTTAGATGCAACTGCAAAGTAGTTACATGGACAGTGATCCTAAATGTGTACAGGTTTTCTTTGTCAGCACTACGACTTACAGAACAAAGGTGAAGTGGAAAGGCAAACAGAACAGTTTGGGTCAAAAGGCTGCCAGGTGACCTCTAATGTTGAGTGGAAACTGTTTGGAAGTGACAACAGGGACAAAAGCTGCAAGAACAAAAGGATTTGCATTACGAGTGATATAAAATTGTAGGCCACTTGCAATTTATGTGGACAAGTCTTTTTTTAAAAAAACTGAATGTATTCAGAAGCAAGAAATGTGGTTAGAGGAACAGCGAGTGGCGAAGTATCCAACGAATAGCACAAGGTAACAATACATATAGACGGCTTGCAAAATCCTGAAAAGCACAAAGGAACACTGGCAGGCCCTGGAGAGAAATACACTATACTTGGGAGTAGATATAGAAAAGCTGATGGTTTAATCACACAGATAAAGCAACTAACAGATAAAGCAACCAACTGAGCAAACGAGCACAGCTATCAGACTGAGTTAGAAGGCCAAATTCCCTTGGAAACTAGAATATGTATTATCTAAGGGGAGTGGAAAACCACCACCAGAAGAAACAATGAGATTCTGGAAGCAGGAATAGATCCCGAAGGGTGGAGGGGAGCACTTATGTTATGTGATAATGTTAAAATGATAAATTACAAATGTTAAATTTTAAGCAATTTATGTAATGATTTATGTGTTTTCATTAGTATTATGTTGTTGTATTTTAAGATGTGAAATCAATAAAAATTATATATAAAAAAGAAGGCCAAATTCTCCCACAGATCCTCAAGTGCTAGACCCCTAATTTTGCATTAAATAATCAACTGCTTTTCACAGAATCATAGAATAGCAGAGTTGGTAGGGGCCTACAAGGCCATCGAGTCCAACTCCCTGCTCAATGCAGGAATCCACCCTAAAGCAACCCTGACAGATGGTTGTCCAGCTGCCTCTTGAAGGCCTCTAGTGTGGGAGAGCCCACAACCTCCCTAGGTAACTGGTTCCATTGTCGTACTGCTCTAACAGTTAGGAAGTTTTTCCTGATGTCCAGCTGGAATCTGGCTTCCTGTAGCTTGAGCCCTTTATTCTGTGTCCTGCACTCTGGGAGGATCCAGAAGAGATCCTGGCCCTACTCTGTGTGACAACCTTTTAAGTATTTGAAGAGTGCTATCATGTCTCCCCTCAATCTTCTCTTCTCCAGGCTAAACATGCCCAGTTCCTTCAGTCTCTCTTCATAGGGCTTTGTTTCCAGACCCCTGATCATCCTGGTTGTGCTCCTCTGAACACGCTCCAGCTTGTCTGCATCCTTCTTGAATTGTGGAGCCCAGAACTGGACACAATACTCTAGATGAGGCCTAACCAGGGCTGAATAGAGAGGAACCAGTACCTCATGCGATTTGGAAGCTATACTTCTATTAATGCAGCCCAAAATAGCATTTGCCTTTCTTGCAGCCGTATCACACTGTTGGCTCATATTCAGCTTGCGATCTACAACAATTCCAAGATCCTTCTTGTTTGTAGTATTGCTGAACCAAGTATCCCCCATCTTGTAACTGTGCCTTTGGTTTCTATTCCCCAAATGTAGAACTTGGCATTTATCCCTATTAAATTTCATTCTGTTGTTTTCAGCCCAACACTCCAGCCTATCAAAATCACTCTGAAGTTTGTTTCTGTCTTCCAGGGTATTAGCTATCCCACCCAATTTTGTGCCATCTGCAAATTTGATCAGCGTTCCCTGCACCTCCTTGTCCAAATCATTAATAAAAATGTTGAAGAGCACTGGGCCCAGGACTGAGCCCTGCGGCACCCCACTCGTTGCCTCTCCCCAGTTTGAAGGAGAAGGGCCCCAGTAGTAGCAGCAGAGGCTAGCTTTTAAAGTGCCCCCTTGCCTTCCATCCGAATATACTTGGCTGCCAAATGTTGGCAGACTGCACACACCCCACCTTCCTTGGCAACCATGTTCCAATATAACAGAAAATAGGTAAAGCTTAACAGAAGGGTACCACTTCACAATGCAGCAGCAGCAGCAGCAGCAATAGGAGATTGAATCACATTGTAATGACATGTAAAACAACCCAACACAAATCTCTGAACATGAGGGTCAAGCACATCAGGGGGAGATACATATTTTCTTACTCATGTGTGAGCTTTCCATGTAGAAGGAGAGTTCAAACATATGATCCCCCACCTCTGTTCAAAGTAACTCTGTTGCAGGAGGGTGGAACTAGATCCTTTTTCTGTATGATTATGGATCTAGTATTCCAGAGAATGACACTTAAAACAAATCCCTAAATATTCTCATTTTCATCGAACTCTGGGATGGATGGACGGATGGACAGACACGCACACGCACATACACGGACTTCCTATGGGAAAAGATGGGCCAATACGATGAAGAACGAGAAAGCATCACAACGGCAAGTGAACATGGCAGGCTGAGAACACTTTTAAAAAGCCACAGCCAGCAGCTCCTGAAATGCCTTCAAACACCCGCATGCCATGTACAATCAGAGAAAGGGACGGGAGTATACGTGTCTTATTTCCTATTCAGAGCACCTGGGAACAAAAGAATACAAAGCCTGAACGACATTACGGGGCCCTCAACTTGACTGAGCAATGGAAAATGCAAGGCGGCATGAAATGCAATTGGCCGGGTTTGTTTGTGTGTCGAACGCAAAGAAAAGAGCCGGAAAGATTGCTAGGTACAGATTCACCAGGACACACATCTATCACCCTGTCAGCGCGACCAAACACCAAGAGGTCTCAGCTGCCGCTCTATTCTGAAATTACTGAAGCAAGCTCAGCCTTTCAGGCAGTCAAATACGGTGATCCAAATTACAGCAAGTAGAGATTTTATTCAAGGATGCGTTAGGGAGCAAGGCAGATGAAGGGCCTGCATTCGAGGGGGGGGGACACACACACACACACCAAGAGACAAGGATAAATGAACAAATATGGATGAAAGCTTTAAAAACAATTAGGCAGCGCACATCAGGCGATGAAGTCCTCAGAAAACGTGCAGCAGCAGCAATCAATTTGCAGCAGAAGGGAGACTGTAGCTCAGTGGCGAAGCACTTGCTTCGCCTGTGGGCGGTCTCGGGTTCAATCTCCAGTTAAAAAGGAACTTAAGTAACCGAGCTGGGGAAAGACCGCTGCTCCCTTGGCTTGAGATCTGAAAGAGCAGCGGCTGATTGGAACAGAGACAGTACTGGGCTATCTGGACCGAGGATCTGGCTCAGTTTAAGGCAGCTTTATATGTTTAAAAACTAGGCCCTGGCGCAAAGTGACTGATTTAGGTGTTTAGTATCCCAATTCTTCATGCAACACTCACAGAGAAAAGGAATCCTGATATACTGACAAATACCACAAATCAAAACTGGTCTGCCTGCCCCCCCCCCCCACGCACACATCCAAAAGGCATGACAAAGATTAGGCTGCTTGTTTAAAATCAATGGGTGGGATCTAGACTGAGTCATAATCACGAGTAGGCAGAAAGCAATCAATGGGACTTAATTTACTCATCCATCCTCCCGGTTCATCTGTCAGGGATGCTTTAGGGTGAATTCCTGCATTGAGCAGAGGGTTGGACTCGATGGCCTTGTAGGTCCCTTCCAACTCTGCTATTCTATGATTTTATGATTCTACTCATGACCAGCTTAAGCCCCACTGATTTCAATGGGCCTATATATGACTAAATCTGGATCCAAGCCATGATATGAACTTCAGCCTTTCTCTGTAGCTCCGAGCAACATGCACCCCCTTCTCTCTGCTCACCCTTTTGCTCAGTTTGCCCTCCTATCAGGCTTCAGTCTCTGGCCTTTTCCTCTTGCTCTCGTTCCCCTGGCCCACTTTCTCTTCCAACCAGGCTCCCCGGGGCTCTTTGTCATCTGGGTCCCTGTCTATGGCTCAGCCTTCCCTAGGCCTCTCTGTTTGCTCTTCCCCCTCTGTAGAATCTGTACAGCTCATCCAAAGGTGACTGGAGAAAACTGCTTGTCCAACCCCTTTGTGACATAAGGGCAATCACTGCCAGATGCATGACCATCAGTGGCACTCACAGGATTAAGGGGCCCTGGGTAAGATGCTCTCCATCCCCACACTCTCCTGGGTGCTCTGCCTCACCAGTTTCTCTCTGTCCCCCAGTGCTCGCTTTTTCCTTGATCTTCCCCTGCCTGCAGTGTTTACTCTCCCCTCATTCTCCCCACCCCCAGAAGCACTCCCCCTGGACTGATTTCATTTTTAAAAACTCACCATGGAGTCCAGGCACGCTGCAGAGCCAAACTGCTGATGCAGCTAGCATCTTGATTTTCCCAGTGTCTGGGACCTAGAGGCACACTGGGGAATAATGCTGCCATGAATGCCTGCAACTTTGCTCTGCAGCAAGGCCGAACTTTTCTGTACGTAGAAGAGGGGGGAAAGACACTGTGGTGAGTGCATTTGGCAGCTCTCCGGGCTACAAGGTCTTGGATCTGTGCCCAGAGATCCAGCCCCAGTGGCACCACTGTTAACCATCACCACCACAAAATCCCTGAGCAGAGTACATTCTAGATAGCTAAAGCATCGACTCCCAAACATTTTACTATTGTGATTGCCAGTAAGAAGTTTGACTTTCTTTGGGATGACATTCAACACTTCATACTCTTAGGCCTAATCTATATCAGGCAGGATATTGCACTATGAAAGCAGTATGAAAGTGGTATGTAAAAGGCAGGAGCCACACTACTGCTTTATAGTGGTACTGAAGTACACTGACAACTATTGGGGCCCATGGACAAATACCATATACCACTTTCATACCACTTTCATTGTACAATATCCTGCTTGGTGTAGATTAGGCGCCTGACCTCAAGGAACCTGTTTCCCTAATACTACAATGTGATGCACTAAAAAAAAAAAGTCAGAATAAATTATACTAGAGGAGCAAAATCTACTGTAAATGAGAAATAAGGAGTCCTTATAGCTCCTTATGCGGGAGACCTCATAAGATGAAATGTCCTTAAGATATCATCTTGTACAGAAGCCATGCAGTCACATATATGAAGTCAATAGATCCGCATTTAATCCACATAATTAGGGACGGTTCATAGTTTGATTGCAAGCCTATCGCCCTCACACTGCATTACGGAAAGACGAAGAAGTGGATCAAAAGGTTGTGTTAAGAACTCAGACCATATCAGTCTCTTCACATTATTACTAAGTGGTTGTGCAGTTTTGTAGCATCTACACCTTTGTCAGAGTAGACTAAAAGGGCAAAGGTCCTACCTCCCCCAGCCCTCACCTGTCTTCTTCCACCATTACCTTCAAGCATCCCATCTTCTTATCAACCCTTACCAGATCCTGCCTACTTTCCCTCTTTCTTCTTCCCCCAATGGCACCTGGTGAACTTTGAATATGAAAATATGAAGAAATGCTGACATGCTATAAGTTTTATAGAATCATAGAATAGCAGAGTTGGAAGGGGCCTACAAGGCCATCGAGTCCAACCCCCTGCTCAATGCAGGAATCCACCCTAAAGCATCCCTGACAGATGGTTGTCCAGCTGCCTCTTGAATGCCTCTAGTGTGGGAGAGCCCATGACCGACCTAGGTAACTGGTTCCATTGTCGTACTGCTCTGACAGTCAGGAGGTTTTTCCTGATGTCCAATCTTTGATGGTTTCACAACATGCTAAAGAGGCAAACAACTTTACACAACAAAAGTAAGCTTGCCACTCCAGCAGCATAAGTGGATGTAGTGGACACTTCAAAGACATACATCTGCGTAGCTACACCCCATGCTTTGCTGGATCACAGTCACAAATGACAAATGCAGCTGAGCATTGCTAAAAGTTTGGGAAATTGGACATAAGGTAAATGTCCATGAGGGACAAAGCAAACTGGAACAAAAAGCCCTGCTCTAAACATGTGACATATTTCACATCAAAAGTAGCCCTGTGTAAACCAGATGCTAACTTTTGAGAACTCTGGTATCCCTTCTGGTAGCAGACAGAGAATTGATTACCTTATCTCTCTACCTAGGAAATCCAGTCGGGTCAGTTAGCTGACAGAGATAAAATAAACACAGTTAAACAACAGATAGTGGAAAGGGACCAACAGCTTTAACTGTTATCCCCAGCTTTCTCTACTCATCTCTGAGAGTGCCTTTGAGAATGCTCAGCAGTCACAACCTAACTTGCCCATGGTTGCTTTTCACATGTAACATGCATCTAAGCTCAGGGTCTCCTTTAGGCAGGTTGTCACTTGAACTAGAAATACCAACGAAATTCATAATGTCGTGACTCCGTCTTGTAATAATCTTCTCTAATCCAGAATTAATTTCTTGCTCAAGATTGTAATCGACTTAATCCTCCCTTTCCCTAGCTACGGCAGCCTACAGGCCATGGAAGGAAGGAGGTCTCTACTTGCCATCATCAGAACTATTGCAGCCACCAAAGGGAAAAGTCGAGAAAGGATGAAGAGGAGTTTCAGTCTCTCTGGCACTCCCAATGTCATAAGGAGCCCAACCAGATCCCCAAAGGGATGCACAGCATGCCACTGTTTGTCCTCAAAGGCCCTGTGCATGTTCCACATGCACCCATGGTGGGAGCTGGGATACCCACAGCTGCCTCACCATTCTCTTGCCCCAAGGTGAAGAAATTGTACATTGAGGCAGGTGAAGGGAGAGGTGTGGGAGGCTGCTGGTGGTGGGTACTCCTAAATCAGACAGAGCATTTTTCTCCACTAGGAACTGAAACTACAAATCCCAGAATCCTGATGGGGAAATGAGGCTGCATGTGGCATTACTGCCGAGAACAAAGCCCCTAGTGTGCCAGTCCCGGATGAGGTGCTCCACTGATGGACGAGAGTGCCCCCCTGCCTTTGCCTAACCCAAAGCAAGTTTATTTCGGAAGGCAGTGGTGGTCTGTAGGACAAAGGAGAGCCAGGTCGTGTTCACCACACTTCTGCCTGAGAGCACATCCATACTTGTATTTCGGCTTATAAAGGAAAATTGTCCCATTGGTTGAGCTCAGTTCCAAACTCAGGCCATAGCTAGACCTGAGGTTTATCCCTGGATCGTCCAGGGGTCAAACCTGTTCATCTAGGTGACACGCAGGGGATCCAGTGCTCAGGCAGGGGCGAACCCTGGATGATCCCAGGATAAACCTTAAGTCTAGCTGCTGCCCAAGTCTAGAAAGGTTTGTCCATCACTAATCTGAATCCATTTTGGTACATTTCATTTTACGTATTGTTATTACAGTTCTCAAAAAAAAAAAATCTTTAAGCAACTGGAAAAGTGCTATATGAAGTTGTCAGTAAAATAAAATTATAAAAATTATAAAAAAGGAACTATTTATACTTCAATTTATATCCCCCTGCCACAAGGCAGAGTACAACTATAAATGCGTGTTTTCTAAAACAAACAAACACACACACACACACACACACACACGAGTTAAAATATATCATATCACAATAAAAAAAGTTCCAAAACACCAGTACAAGAAACAAAAGCAGTTTTCTAAAATTAGGATCAAATCAGAATAGTCAGGAGTGGTTGTTCTAGCCATAGGCTTGTGGCCAGATTGAAATCATGAGAATGTGTTTATCTTTTTAAAATCAATGATGCAAGAGGAAATAGGGCAGGCTCTTTCGCTTGTTACTTGTTACTTCTTCCTTACTTATTATTATCTGACCCTTTCCCTGCAAGGCCATTGGAAGTCCAACTCTTTACAGTAGATTGGGGGCAGCCGCAAGAGGAAGAAACAGGAGAAGCCAAGACTATCTTGTCTTCTAAATATGTTGGTGAATGGAATGGTGGTATATGGCCATTGTCTAGGAACACAATTGAAAATATAAAGGAAACAATTTTGACGCTTAGCAAGAGATGGAGTTTGCTGCTGCTCTCTGAAGTCACGGCTCACAATGTATTACATTATCAGGCTTACCGATAGAAAACAGTGCCCATTATTTAGCCTACTAAATAAACCAAATTCCAGATATATAATATAAAATCAGTGTGCCAGAGGGCATAACAAGGGCCTCAAACAACAGAATAACCTTTGCTATCTTTACCACAATCTAAACTCTTCATTTAATGCTTACACATATTGTGTGTCTCTAGATGTCTAAGGATTGTTTAAAGCTTGGTAACCAACTAAGAGAAACCAATTACCAACAGGGGAGTTATAACTAAAACCATAAAGTATTCATCTGATCCATAATTCATTGGTAACAGACATCCCACCATCTGGATTGGGGATGAACTTGCAACTCAAGCATCAGATGGCTTGTGATGAAAATTTGACATGCAAAAAATGGGTGTCAGTGTTGCAAGTGATTTTGTGTGATATCTTATTTCTGATGGATCTTAACGTTACAGGCTTGAGGTGGGTTTAATGTTTAGATTTTCTAATGAATTGATAAATTTTAGAAGGAAAGCATATAAACAATAGAAATATCATTCAAATAAAGTTCAGTTAATTGCAGTATTTTTGCACTTGGTAAAAGGAGAACTTGCACAGAATTTTCATGGTACCTGGAACGCCTTTTTAAATATACTTTATGACCAAGATCCTAGCCCTGTTAGGCCATTTGAATTTCCCCCATGAGAGAGAGTGGATACAAGCACAATAGCTCCAGTGAATAGTGAGTTAGCACCACCCTCTCTGTCACCAGCTGCATTTTCATGTGGCCACCAGGAGGAGATCTACACTAGTCAAGTTAGAACATGTCTTACCGTTTTTAAGTGTGCGTTTCGTAGTATTACGCCACATGACGTATAGTTTCTGACATTTTATTGTTGTCTGTTCTCCGGTTTTTATTTTGAGCTTCTCTGAAATAAGTCGTTCTATTTGGTATGATGTGGCCAATTTCATCATACTAAATGGGTTTCCTGTATTTCTTAATTAGCCAATCACATTCCAGGGGGGGGGGCGTGTTTATGTAATTTCCACGCCCAAAGTTGGAGCCCTTTTTTTCTTCTTCTTTCAAGCCTCTTTTTTGCAGCCACTTCCAGTTTCACTTTAGGGAGGCTTCTTGGTGGATTGTTTGTAGGTGGAGGGGCAATGGTAGCGGAGAGAAGAGGAAGTGGGAGGGGAAATGGGCACACGGGGAAATAGAACAAACGGATTTCTTTTCCTAGTGTGGCCAAAAAGAATGCATTCCCATGGAAAGAGAAAACGTAAGTAAACGTTTAAAAACCGCTATGTTTTAAATCGTTCAAAACCAAAACGGTCAATGACTGTAAAAACAATGTTTCACATACGACCTTTTCCCGCCCTGCCAGTATGGCTAGGGCGGGGGCAAGAAGAAATGACGTATCACGTGGCTTGCACGTGAAACGCCATCATGCATGTGTGGGGCTTGCCTATAAAGGCAGGCCCTGCACGTTTACCTGGCCTCTTTCGCTCTTTTGGCCCCCACCCTCCCGCCCTTATCTAGTATGGGATTAGCTAGTCGCCTCCTTTGGAGGGGGGGCTGAGTAGGAATTTTACCTGCCACATATTGAGTGCGGTGCACAGGGTTTTTTGCCTACTCCATACTGGAATTTAATATTAGTCGAGGGTGGGTAAATAGGTTGATTTGTTTGCAGGGTTGTGCGGGAATCTTGGGATATCAGATGAGGTTGGTGAGCACTCGTTGGGCACCTTATGGTGACTGGCAGGTTCGGAGGCCTGGTCATCAGGGGCTGTATGGCTCTCGACCTAGGATATGGCTTGCCTTTGGGAACATAACTGTCTCACTTACTTGGGGTTAGGTGGCTCCAGGCAGGAGTGACACAGGGAGGTCTCACCTTGAGCACACACATGTCGCTTAAGAAAAGAGCCAGGGTTTAATCCAACTCCTGGCTTGGCCGAGTGGCTCGCCCTTTATGCAGGCTAGTTGCCTGGAGACAGGATGCTTGGATTCCCGCACTCTCACATGCAGATCCAGGGAGGGGTGAGTTACCTCATTTAAATAAAGAGGCCCTAGTTATTCCCAAGCTCTGGTGTCCCTGTCGTTATTTCCTTGCTTTTCCCTCTATCCGCAATAGTGTAGACCCCCTCCGTGGCTTGTTCCACTGAGGGAGTTACCTGCTTCTTCATCTTCCTTTTGTATCAAATGGCAGAGGAGCATTATTTGGTTTTTCAGCACCCTTTGTGCAGCAAAGTATGTAAGGTGAGGGAAAGAACTCAGTACAGAGAGGTTCTGATATCAGGACCTTTGTTTCTGGCTCACAAGAGCAGCAGTTTCTGCAGCTGAAACTCTCCCCATGGCCTGAGTTCGATCCCAGCGGAAGCTGGTTTCAGGCAGCCGGCTCGGGTCGACTCAGCCTTCCATCCTCCCGAGGTCGGTAAAATGAGTACCCAGTGAGCTGGGGGAAAGCCAATCACGGCCGGGGAAGGCAACGGCAAACCACCCCACTATAAGGCGTCCCTCCAAGAGTCAGTAATGACTCAGTGCTTGCACGAGAGGTTCCTGTCCTTTCCTTCTATACTTCTATGATTTCACACAAGCACAGAAACGGGTGTATGCAGAGGTTAGGACCTTGAAGACCTCGCCTGTTTTTTAAAAGCATGTTTCTAACACTGATGCATGCAAAGACAGGCTTGAAACTGTCTGGCTAATGTCTGGCAAAATCCCAGAGATGTGGCAGAATAAGATTTCCAGTGGTCAGGGACTCGGATTCAGTTAGGTCCATAGATCTTTAGCGGAATAAAAAGCAAGCAAAATTAAAATAGGCTGCCTAGAGTGCAATTTGCGGAAAGGAAGCACACAAGTTTTTAAGTAATAAAACCATGCAAATATGTGCAGATTGCCTTAATTACATTTATTTATTTATTTCTACATTTCTATACCGCCCAATAGCCGGAGCTCTCTGGGTGGTTCACAAAAATTAAAACCATTCAAAGTATAAAACAACAGTATAAAACCATAATATAAAATACAATATAAAAGCTCAACCAGATCAAAAGAGCAGCAATGCAAAATTACCAATTTAAAACACCAAGTTAAAATTTATTTATAGACTGTTAAAATGCTGGGAGAATAAAAAGGCGTCTAAAAGCATATAATGTAGGTGCCAAGCGAACCTCCTTAGGGAGCTCATTCCACAGCCGGGGTGCCACAGCAGAGAAGGCCCTCCTCCTGGTAGCCACCTGCCTCACTTCCTGCCTCACTTTCACCTGCCTCACTCAAAGAAAGCTGCTGCCCAAAATGCTAGCCCATGCCAAGTTTTCCCTTTCTCACTGCCTCACTTTCAAATGATCTGTATCATTTGAAAAATGGCACAGAACTTCTCTTTTATAGCACAAAGTAGAGTCTGTCATGGGGTCAGTGACAGAGCAGGGTGAGGGGGTGGGGGGAATAGGGACTTTTTAACTCCTGGGATGAATTCATTGAATTCTGAAACTACTACTCCCCATCTTACTGTCTGCAAAGCAATTAAAACGATTTGAGCACTGAACGGAGAGAGATACATTAAATAACAAAATCAACCCTTTTCACAGGAAAGCCATAACTGGATTCCATTGGCTAATCTGCCAGCATTGGCTTCTCAATGGTATCTTTCAGCTTATTGTAATATTTTGCAGTCTATGAAATGAATCAGTTTTTTTCTCCTTGCTTTTGTAGCACTTCACACATACCTTGTAGTCAAAAAGGGAAATTACATCAAGTCTGACAAAGAAACAAAGTTTTCCTGCTAGCATTGAAGACCAAATTGCTACCAAAACGTTAAACAGGTGATGTACATCTGGCATAGCCAGAATCTTAATACAAGAACATTTTTTGTAAATCTTGAAATTCACAAGATTTTTCTTGAGACCAGCATAGTAAGAGACAAAAAAGGTAGCATCCCATCTGTGGTGCTGGCTAGCAAAATTTCTGTCAACACCAATGCAGCTGTCAGACCAGTACTATGGCATATGGTTTTGAATTTCTAGAGACAGCATTTCTTAGGGCTAATACCAAATTAGATTTCTTTGTCCTAAGGAATATTTTCTATCAAAACGTCTGACTTCTACACAAATATGATCATTTTGTTTGTGTAACTCACATTTTTTTTCATCCACCACATTGGCGTTCCTAACTTTCTCCCCAATGCTCAAGTTGGTGTACACTGCATCACCTCATTTTACTCTCAAAATAATCCTATGACGTTGTCTAGGTGAGGGAAAAGTTACTAGTTCAAGATCACCTGGTGATGTTCATGAGGAGAAGATTCATCTGTCTGGATACTTGAACTCAGGTTTCCCTCATCAATTCCAAAGGCAGAACTACACATGACACTCAAAGAAGGCTGTTGCCCAAAATGCTAGCCCATACCAGGTTTTCCCTTTCTCACTGCAACATATTTAATCAAACTTAGCTATGGTTTTTCTCTGCATTTCCCCACTGACTTCTGCCCCCATTAGGAATGGGGCAATGCCATTTCTTGGTCCGACCAAATATTACCAGGAGAGGGAAAGAACTGAACACAAGTCTGTTGTTTTCCAAGGAAACTGTGTGTCTAGTGTCATATATTGTTCTGTCCAACATTGTGTCTCAGCCTGACAAAAATTGGGGCCATCCAGATGTGTTGACTACACCTCCCATTATCCCTAGCCAGTATAGTCAATGGGCCTGCAATGATGACTACACCTACACCATGTGTGAGGTGTAGTTACACAAATTCTCTTCTGCTGCCCCTTACGCCTGGAACGCTCTTCCAGAACATTTGAGAACTACAAGTTCAACCGCAGCTTTTAAAGCTCAACTAAAAACTTTTCTTTTTCCTAAAGCTTTTAAAACTTGATGTTGTGCAGACTTCTACTGTTACTTTCTACTGTTAGTTTTACCCTACCCTGTGCCTGCTTACCCTACCCTGTACCTGTTTGCATTCTCTTCCCCTCCTTATTGTTTTACTATGATTTTATTAGATTGTAAGCCTATGCGGCAGGGTCTTGCTATTTACTGCTTTACTCTGTACAGCACCATGTACACTGATGGTGCTATATAAATAAATTAATAATAATAATAATAATAATAATAATAATAATAATAATAATAATAAATTTGGAGGACACCAGTGAGGAAGACTGCTCTGTCTACTATGCCATGCTAACTCAAACTTGCCTTCCTCAAGCATGAAGAATAACCAAGAGGTCAACCAGAGAGAGAGAGAGAGAGAGAGAGAGAGAGAGAGAGAGAGAGAGAGAGAGAGAGAGATTAATGGTGTGTATGTATTCTTCCTGAAAGCAACGAATGCTAACATAACACTTACAGTTGAGCAGAAACCATCCAGCAATGAATCTGAAATAGTTCCGCCAAATCCACAAAAATGCCTATATTCTCTGAAAAGTTGATTGTGTTTAACCAGCAACCTGTGGCACACAAAACAAGTGCAGTGGGGCTTGTATGTTGTTTCTAAGAGAGACTCTTGCCATTCAGACATGAGATTTATGTTCTCCGTGGTGGCTGTGAGCTATGCCACTAAGAAGCAATCCTGAATCAGAATGGACCAGCACTCCCATGCGGTGCGGGCTTCAAAATTCTTTCCTTTCCATTGAATTCAGTAGACACGAGGGAAAAGGAGAACTGGACTTGTGAAGTGTCACAGAGAAGGAGGAAAGTTGTTCCTGAAGAACAGCTTGAATTAGCTGTTCCTGAAGGACAATGTGAACTCCTCCTCCCAAATGATAACAGACAAGCATCATTACAAGGAGAAATGGTTTGAAACCCAACATTTTGTGGCAGGGAGCCTTGGTATTATTTATATGCCAAGTGTTTCTTTCTACTTGTAGCCTCCCTAAAGGTACACAATGACACTTGGCCTTTAAATCATGCTTCAAGTGTTGTAATCCTAACACCCTGTAAAGTAGGTACTATTTCCCCTACATTGCTGGGTTGGGGGAAGGGTGCTGAGAAAGAGACTGGCATGCCTAAGGCCGCTGCTGGGACTGGAACCGAAGAGGTCTTGATTCGTTCTTCAGTATCTTAGCGACTATGCTACAGGCCAGTCTCTACTACGGAAAGGAATAAATGGTCACAAATCTGACACCAGAAAACGGCAATATTAAAAAAAACAGTGGGAGGTCACTTCAGCCTGCCAGGACACTCTGGCTTAATCTACACCAAGCAGGATATTGCACTATGAAAGTGGTATGAAAGCAGTATATAAAACGCAGGAGCCATACCAAGCAGGATATAGTGGTAAAAATGTAATAAATAAATAAAAATAAATAATAAATAGTGGCATGAAAGCGGCATATGGTCTGTGTCAATGGGCCCCAACAGTTGTCAGTGCACTTCAATACTGCTATAAACCCACAGCCAGCGTGGTGTAGTGGCTAAAGTATTGGACTGGGAGTCGGGAGATCCGGGTTCTAGTCCCCACTCAGGGTGGGGACAGGATCCCATGGAACCCCTTGTTCTTTCTGGCCAGAAAAAGATGCTGTGCTGCTGTGCGAGTGAATGGTGGCAATATTTCTCTCCGTCAAGGTGCAGAATGAGGAGAGGGCTAAAAGGAGGGTCTCTACACATGGCTGACTGTACTAGCTTTGGGAAGTGGTCAACACTACTGGTACCAGCAGACTTCTTTTATATATGTGAAACCAGGGCTATTATTTCTGTGAAAAGATACTTTGTTGTTTCACTTCTCCATCCTCTATTGATTCACTTACCAGTTGCCAGGCATATGGAAATGCAAATCAAAACACTTTTGAAGGAGTACCATACTCTATTACGACATCGTGGAAGTAGATCATGGTGGATAAGGCAGCTAATGGCTTCTAGTCATGATGGCTATGTGCTGCCTCCAGTATCAGAGGCAGTAAGCCCATGTACATCAGTTGCTAAGGAACATGGGTGGGAGGGTGCACGCATGTCCTGCTTGTGGGTTTCCCATGGGCAGCTGTGTGGCCACTGTATGAACAGAATGCTGGACTAGATGGTCCCTTGGTCTGATCCAGCATGGCTCTTCTTATGTTCTTAATAATCATGGGTTTGCTACTGTAAACGGCAATTCTATTTTGAGTCCCACACGCTTCTCCCCCTGTAATCTGTATTTACAGCAATATATGAGACTATAACTATATTTTGTATTCCCCCACTTCACCTCTTCCAGAAGAAGCCCATAATTTGGAGCAAGAGCAAGGAAATACAAAGGAAATGGTGCAATGCCAAGGAGAGAGGAGGAACCGTTGCTGTTTTCAGTCACAAACCTATGCTCCTTTGTTATGTCTAGTTTCAGCCACAGCTAAGCACTGACAAGATAGTAAGTCTGAGCAAGATTAGAAGTACTAGTGATGACGGCATGAAGTCCAGGCAGCCCAAAAGTGAACAAACCCTTATTTCTTTCTCCTGTGATGATGTTGGAAAGATGTTTGCTTGGAGCGAAAAGGACTGTGAGCAAAAACAAACAAAATCTTCGAATTCTCTGTGAACAGTTTGAAAGTCTAAGATATGATGCCCTTGACTTTAATGCAAAGAGGAATGTTATATGCTTATAGTGAAGTTTTATTGGCCAACAGGCCAGTGTGTTCAAAGCCCATACTGGTAATCTAAAAATCATAACTAAGCTACAGATTTTTATGTCTGTTGATTTTAAATACTGCATATTGGGTTGGATCCAGTGCTAGACCTACTTAGAGTAGACCCACTGAAATGAATGGGACTTCAGTTAGACACCCTGGAGACTAAACTGACCTTTCATAAAGCTCGTACATATTACCACTTCACCACAATTTATGGGCATGACGCTTTACTCCACAACATTCTCTCTCTGAAATTGGTCCCCTCAAATGTGAAAATCAAAGCAACCCTTTAAAATAATCTCATAGCATTGTGTTTAGATCACGCTGAGAAACCATGGCAGGGACACAAAATAATCTGGGCTTCTTTTGACATACTATCTTGTTTCCAAATCATAAACAATTGGTGTTTATTTGTTTGTTGTTATTTGGCCATCACATTTTCAGCCACACTTTTGGACAACCAAGTTTATTTATTTATTTATTTATTTGTTAAATGTATAATCTAACTTTCCATATAAAATGCCCAAGGCAGCTAACAACAAAATATGATCGAATTGATTTGAATCCAGGAACACGTCATAAGAAGAACTTATGGGCTGTTTCTGCCATGCGCATGCGCTAACAGACGGCTCAACAGACTTGGCGCAAGCACACATCTTGAGATGTTGTGCAAGAACTTGTGCAGGAGATTGCAAACAAATGCGTTCTGCTTCATTTCGTTTCTCTTTTCTAGTGCAAAGTGCTAAGCTAGGAAAAGTCCTTCTGCTTGCAGAAGCAGATTTTTAATTAGAGAAGGGCACCCCTGGAACCACTGCAAAAACGTATCAGTCAATCTAACAAATTAAATTAAAAATTAAAACAAAACCCCAAAGCTAACTAGTCAAAAAGAGTTCAGCAGAAGTATACTTGGGGCAAGATCTCCTCTAAAACAACCACTATATTGAATATTCTTTGCTTCCTTTCCAAACGTTCTTTTCAAAACAGTAACTACTATTTTAAAGGCTGTTGAAAACAGTATAACTACATCCAGATTTAACCACTCTTTATCCCAACAAAGAATAATAACGGCTTCTCTCCCATTTTATGACTGGTTTGACAATGAAACAATATTCCGTACAAGCAGCTCCACGGTCTATTAAATGAGCTCCTAAGAGGAAACGTTACTTACATTGTGCGGCTTAGCAATTTATGTGACGTAACCAGAAAAGAAAGGTGGTGGGGGGAGAAGCTCATTACTGAACACCAAGTTCTACGATTTCAAGCACCACTCAACAGTTAATTCACTGTGAGTTCTACCCCTGGCAAACTATGCATGAAACCCACCCACTGGACCTATTTATCCCATTGTGAAATTGCACTTACCTGCCTGGTTTGTGGTTACATTGACTGACACAAATTGCCGTGCAGCTGGACTCTGGTCGGACACACCATTCACTGCCTCAATTTCAAAGGTATAGTTTGTGTGAGCCAGCAGGTCCACCATCATCACAGAAGTGTTTTTCAGGCCGCTTTGTTGTGGAAGGTACCTGACGTGACTGCCACATGCCTCACAGAGACCCGAGTGCAAGTTGCACTTCTTGCATGCAATATAATAAGACACATCTTTCCTTCCACCAGTATCAGCAGGAGGAATCCATTCCAGAAAGACACTAGTCTCGTTAACATTTGAGATGGCACTCCGAGGAGCAGAGGGGGGTCCTGGCATGTAAAGTGAGAAAAACACATGGTGAGAATCAGACGCAAACACCCAGCCCACTAACTAAAGTCTTCTAAGGAAAAAAAAAAGTCACCTATTAGTGACTATGAGCCAGTGGACGCCATCCCAGGAATACCACAGGATCCACTACGGGCACAACCACTTCAAAGTATAAAGTGGAGCCCTCTGAGGAGGACAACGGGATGTGATCTGGCTTAGATTTTTCAGCTAAGGAGTCCGAAATCAAAACTATGTCCATCCCCCAACCATCTAAGATTATCTCTCCCTCTCGGACAGAAGTGAGGATTCTCTTTCAGTCTGAGGGCCGAATTACCAATTTTAGAAAAGCTCCTGGGGCCCATATTCCAGTGGTGGGTGGGACGAAATGCAAAGGGGGCAAAGCCAAAAATACCCCCCCACACACACACACACACACAAATACCAAAAATACCAACATACTGTAGCTTAAAGCTTTTTCTGCCAACGGAGAAGTTATTTCAACCTTTTAGAATTGTGGGGGAAGTGATGAAATTACCAAAGTCAGTGGCTGGGGAAAGGGTTTGGCCATCTGAGGAACCCAGGAGGGCTGCACTGGCCCCTGGGCCTGAGGTTCCGCATTCCTGCTCTAGGACATGGGTGGCCCACCAATATGCTTTAAATTTATAAAGCAAGAGTACACATACAGAATCCCTTAACAATAACTCATTAATCCATGTTAAGTGATCCTGAGTACATATTCTTGCTTATCAACCTCAGAAGTACTATGCTGGATTAGACAAAGTCCACTTGTGTTCTTTGTAAGAATCTCAATGGGCACACAATTAACGGGCACACAGTGTGGTCCACTGGAAATTTGCCCATTAGTAGGGCACAGTCTGCCTTCTCCCCATCCCTGCCCTGAAGAGTCCAGGTTAAGAAAGCAGCAGGAACAACGAATCCATCCAATAAGGGACTCATAGCACACAGCTCTAAGCCAGAACATACCATTGCCTTTAAAATTCCCCATACTAGCAGTTTTGGATTGGGGGAGGGGGGTTGAGCGTTTCTCTCTTAATGGCACGTCTGAGAGATCTACTGAATGGGTCAATCTTTGTTTAAAATCCAACTTTTGTTTAAAGCAGTTTAAAGCAGTACCGCTGTTACCCACAAAGCTGTTTCAGGAGCTGCTGAATACGGTTCCTATTACCTAGCTGCGTGCACACATTAAAACAGGAAGCGAAAGCTGTTTCATCTCCACAGAGAACCAGCTGGTTCCTTCTGCTGTGCTGCTATCCCTGAGAAAGGGATACAAGATGTAACCCAGATGTTTGGAAAAGCTTGGTCCCTTTTCACACATTGCACTGTAACAAACCTGGGTTTGCCACCAGTAGTACATTTGGTCAGGAGCCACAACCAGGCCCAGCTGCCTGAAGAGTGTACCTGTATGATGGAAGCATTCTCAACCCGATGCTTGACACATTTACCCTTGTAACGCTAGGAGAAGCACCTTAGAGCCAATTCACACTTTGGTACACAGAGTACCAGATTTAAAGGGCAAAGACAGACATTTAGCATTGCCAATTGTGAATGGACATAGGTTGGTTTCCAGCAAGAATCGTGGAAACAGGGCCAGGCTTGAGGTACTGCTCTAAAGCCTGTTTACTAGGCATGAGTTTTAAGAAAACTGGGAACTCCAAGTTGCAAAGCTGACTTCTGACTTTTGCTCTTTCCCTGCAAATGGCAGGAGCGTCAATTGTGTTAGCAGCCTAGCCCCCATTCTGCATCCTCCACAATGCCCCATATACTGTACCTAGCATCACTCCAGGGCATTGAGGGAAGGGAATGCAGCCACCACAAAAAATGGTGAAGACAATGTGGAGAAAATTTTGAACAGTGTTCTGTAATTTCTAGGAGGTAAGAAAAGAAAAACCTTAGGGATTTCCTGAAAGTTTTCTTTCTCCGTGGAAGGGGCTTCCTTTTTTCTGCCTCATTCTCAGGACATTTTATAATTTATTTTGAAGGTATGTTGCCGGTGTTTTTGACCTCACCTAATCACTGTAAGGTGGCTGAGGGGACTGTCTATATTTTTCTTTCTGTTACGCATCTCGCCATTGCTCTACAGTCTCCCAAGCTGCCTGCACTCCCTGATTTGAAAAGGCCCTACGGGAGGAATGAATTCATGTTGTCTTCCCCTGAGTGGGAAGTGCAAGAAGCCAAGGAGGCTAGAGGCTTTCAGAGAAGTGACTTTACAACGAAAGACACGACACACAGACACACTCCTTAGTCATCTCACAAATAAGGTAAGCACAAGAACGCTGACCCAAACCCATGAGAATTTCTCTGAATGTTGTTCTCCTTTGAATTTCTTTTTGAAAGCAATTTTTCTATCAAACTCAATGAGAAGAGTTGAAATTTTTGTAGGAGAAATTTTCAGCACAGCACTAAGGTATAGATCACAAGACTTTTCACTAAACACAAAGTGAACAGTGACTGAAGGCCAACCTAAATGGTTATTAAAGCATGCATACCACAACTACATAAGTATCTCTGTTCTCCTGTAAGTATGCACATCCCTGATTCAGATCAGGACCATGGAGCTTCAGAAAAGCTTCCTTCTCCCCCTGTTTTTGCAAAATGACACACACACACACACACACCAGGGAGGAGGAGGAGGAGGAGGAGGAAGAGGAGAAGAAGAAGACGCTTCCATTTACACAAAGAAAATGAGCCGGGGAGAAGCATAAATCCTCCTCTTGCAGAGAGCCATGGCCCGATCCAAATTGGGGCTGAGCACATTTATAAGAGACTAGAGAAAACTACCACACGCAGTCCACTATGTGAGCTTTAATGAACATTTCATTTGGCCCTCAAAGATTGTTGGACTTGCTCACATTTTCTAGCTTTAGCCTTACACCCATCTCTGCAAAGCTGTTCAACTAGAGCCCAACTCGATATGACATGTTTTACATGATTAGCGATTGCATAAATGTTGCAATTGTTGTTGTTGTTAGAATAAATAGTCAGTGCAGCCTCTCTGCACCCCCTCCCCTAATCCAGATCAGGACCTGGGTGGTGACCATAGGGGCCTTTAAATCTTTGCACCCTCTCACCTATTACATCCTTAAACAATGCCCGCAATTGCTAATTTCATGAATATAGCTACACAGGGCCTGCCCTCCTATGAAGCAAGGAGAACCCTGAGCTTCAGGCAGCAGAGTAGGAGGGGTGGTAAAATTCGCCACTCCCTACCCACCCCTCCCTCACCAGAAGGGCCTGCTGCCGACGCCTCCAGGCAAACTTCTGAAATAGGTCTTCCCATCCATGGCTCTGAGTTCGTAAAAGTAAAGGGACAGGGAAAGGGTGGTACATCAGGAGAAAGGTGAGGGGTGGGGGGTTGTGATGCAGGAAGGGAAAGGGGGTGAAGGATGTGACACAACGGCGGGAAGAAGGCGTCGTGATGCAAGAAGGATTCGGAAGGTTCTGACACAGTGGCGCATGTTCTATCTCACTGCAGGTAGCGGGAGAGCTTGCTCTGGGGTTGTTTCTACGTTTCGTTTGGCCCTCATGCTGCTATTCCCACATACTGTGGAAAATTTACCACTGCTCCGGAAATACTGCTATTACACACAATGATGCAGATGTGAGGTGCAGTTTCCGACTAAATGAGACATTTATGTTAAAAACCAAACCCAATGAGGTGAAGGTATATTACACATCCAGACAATAACACATTTGACGTTGATTGGCTCGAGGTTGTAGACAGACAAAATGTACCACTTTGTTCAACGCATTGTCAACTTGTGGTTTTCGCCATCAAGATGTTGCAAGGATCACTAGCTTACAACCAAACTACACATTACATTACCCTATTTCTTCGATTCTAAGACGCACTTTTCCCCCCATACAAACATCTCTAAAGACAGGGTGCGTCTTAGAATCGCGGGTGTGTCTTAGGGGGTTTTTTTCTATTGGTGGTACTAAAATTAGTGTGCATCTTACAATCGATGGCGTCTTACAATCGAAGAAATATGGTAGTTGTGTAGTGTGTAGCTACGCCTGATTATTTTCTTTTCTGTAATGTAACTGTGTATGGCCTTGATTCAGATTGGCACCAGCGTGCACTTGGAAGGGATGATTAAACCTTCCCCCAACACATTTTCTTCTCGAAATTCCACCCCCACCCTGCCCATGCAGGGTTTTAAAAGAAAGAAAAAGGGCGTTACTAGACGAGGCTCTAGCGCGCGTTACCTTCCGCAGCCACGTCGAGGCTTCCAGATGACGTTCACGAGGATCCGCCGTTATCCCGCGGTGAAGCCTCTTTCTCCCGACTTTAAAAAAGTGAGTTGTAGTGCGCCTTTTCCTGCTGTCCCGCGGTAATTCGGAGTACGTGTGGGAGGATGTGAGGTCACTGCGGTCGGCACTGGTCAGGAAAAGGCGTGCTAAGGGGGAGTGGTCAGCGGCTTCGGTCAAGCCGCCTCCGCCATTTGCGCGCAGTCCGCCAGCTGGGGCAGCGCGGCGGAGCGGCTTTTTTTTTTTATTTCCCCAGTGACAGTTTGCGCAGGACCGGAGGACCGGAAAAGTGGCTGGTGACTCCTTGCGGTGGGCAGCTACCGTGGCCGCATAATGGCGGTGCTGTACGCTGCCTGTTAGTGTGGGTACCAGGCTGGCAGAGGGCAGAGCTGTTTGTGGGCTGCTGCCATGGCTACGGCCAGATGTGGGTTGGCTCCTTGGGATGGGGCACAGGGCACAGAGGCGGTCATCGCCGCCGACACCTCAGAGGCATGATGGGAGATGTAGGCACAGAGTGGCCATGCAGACGATTGACCTCGGGTCATATGACACCCGCCACGACCCCCATCAGGAAGTGAGCGCATCAATGTTGACCCTCAACAGCACCAGCAGCACTTCAGCTGGCACTGGCACTGCCGCCGCTGCCGCCGCCAGGGCCGGCGGCGGCATCGCTGACGGCTGCGCAAGTTTGCGGTCTTTCGGACGTGCGCAAACCGTGCAGCGAGCGAAAAAAAAAACCGCGGCAATCAGGCCGGTGTGGCTGCGCAACCGTGCTCGCGGCGGCAGCAGCACAACCGGCGCAAACTTCCGCCATAAATCGAAGGCAGGTGTGGATCATGAGGCGTCACGGCTGAACGGGAAAAGCCGCTTTCACCGCTCCTCAACGACGGAACACCCGGTAGGTCTAGCAACGCCCAAAGTCTCCTTTGCATCAGTGAAGGCTTTTTCTCTCTCTCTCTTTTAAAATCCTCATGCGGGAACGGAGATCGAATTTTGGGCAGAAAATGGTGTGTAGTGGGAGAAGATTTAATTCTCCCTTCCTGGTGCGCACTTGTTCTGATCTGACTCAGGGCTGTATGCAGTTACACTAAAGTAAAGAAAATAACCAGGCTCAGCAACACACTCTACAATTAATGCAATGTGTAGCTTGATCCCTAGATGGTTTTTAAAAGGACCAGACAAATGAATGGTGAATAGAGCTATCACAAAAGCTACAAGCCATGACAGCTAAATAGATCCTCCATACACCAAGGCAGCATCTCTCCAAATACCAGATGCTGTGGAGGAAGCATATTACCTTCATCGTTACCCGTGAACTTCCAGAAGACTTGGCTGGTTGAAGCTGAAAACACAACATTGTACTAGGCCTGATCTACACCAAGCAGGATATAACACTTTAAAAACGGTATGAAAACGGTATATGTAATGTGTCCTGGGCCTGAACAGTTGTCATAACCATTATAAACCATTATAAGCAGTAGTGTAGATTCTGCCCTAGTTTCAAATGGATTGGGGTTGGGGGGAAGCCAAACTTTGTACCCAATGGATGTCCAGGTACCAAATCAGTTCTGGTTGAGGAGGGCAGAAGGAAAGGTAGAACATATGATTAACTTCTAAAAATATTTTCCACTATTTGCCAGATTTCTATATATCAATATATCCCGCCCACCATCCTTCCATCAGTACCACTGTTGCCTCTCATGGCCACTTCTCCAGGTCTCTTTCCTGCCACTGCTTGATTTCACACACCAACAGACCTCCATCCTCCAGTCTTGCAAACCTAAACAAAATCTGATCCTGAACTGGCCACGGGAGGCCACCACTACCCTTCTTCTGTCTTGGATGTATATACAAGTACATTTTCACTTCCCTCTTTTCCGGAGTATGACCCTGCACTCTCTTGCACACTCTCCACATTCCTGTACTGCAAATTTAAAGTCATTATGGGAAAGACTGATCCTGAGTCAAAGCCCAGCTAAGGACATCTGCTCTCTCACCGAGAGGATGATTCAGTTTGTTTATTACATTTTTATACCGCCCAATAGCTGAAGCTCTCTGGGAGGTTCCTTGATGGAAGGTAGTCAGGGTGGTACAAACCATGTAAACGAGTCCGAATGGCATGATAAAGCCCCTGGGTCTTGGGTTTGACAGCCTTGGGGGGTGGGAATTTGGTCCATTACCACAATTATGAATGGCAGGGGGAGAATAGTGAATTTCTGATTGTCAGGCAGCTGTTTAAAAGCACAGAAACCTTGTCAGGAAAAAAATGCTGGCAACCATGGTGGCCAATTATTGTTGCAGAAAGTATATCCATTTTATATTTACTGCACTGACAATTGTTTCATAGACTATTAGGAATGGGAAACAGCTACATGACCAAACAAGAAATTCACAGATAATCTCTAAAATGCTACTGGAAAACCTGAGATTATACACTAGATCAGCGGTCCCCAACCGTTTTGGCACCAGGGACCGGATTCGTGGAAGACAATTTTTCCACAGACGGGGGGGGGGGTTGAGGGGATGGTTTGGGGAAGCCACGCCCCCCCACACACACCAGCATCCTGGCTTCGCTTTGGCAGGGTGGGCGCCCAGCTGAAGTGAAGCCAGGACGCTGGGGCGGGCAGGAGGGTGACTTCGGAACGGCGCGCCTGGAAGTTGCTCTCCCAGAGCGGCTTCTGGCTGGGCACGTCGTTCCGAAGCCGCCGCCCCCCACCCCAGCGTCCTGGCTTCGCTTTGGCTGGGCAGGTGAGATGGCGCCCCATGCCGAGGTATGCTGGGGTGTGTGGGTGGGTGAAAGCAGCTCACCTGCGCGGCCCGGTTCCTAGCAGGCCACGGACACGGACCGGTCCGTAGCATGGGGGTTGGGGACCCCTGCACTACATCCGACCACTTCACTCATTTTCTTTAAATTTTATTAGTGTCAAGACCAGCCTTCAATTTTTGGCACTTTTCTGCACTTGTTGCAAACATCCCTGTTGTTTCAATCCTGTTCTCTTTTACATCATTGTCTTTCTCTTATTTTCCCTTCACTGCCATTAGCTTTATTTACTCTAATGGCTGTTTAATCCAACAACCCTCTTCTGCAGATGATTTTTGTTCACGTCGTCGCAAACATCCATAAACAGAAACCACATAAGACATGACCAGCCAACTGAATTAAAATGGCACTGTGGGCAAATGAGACAGAGAGGCAGTGAAGGAAAAAAAGGAGGAGGAAAATTACGCAAACCAGCAAAACAAGTGCACGCTGAGAAGTATGTGAATGTTCGTTGAGGTTTTCGTTTTGTTTTGATCACTTTTTTTTCAGCTGCACTGGATGTCATAATTTTGAGGTGAATATCAAAATTAGAGAATATTCAGAGCAGTTCTGTTGCACACAGTCTCACAAACTATGTTACAGAGATTGAATATTTATACATATTCCTATTAGATAACCCATAATTATTTCCAGCCTTCACTTTTCTGTTATTTTTTGCGACGTTGGCATTTTCCTATCTCCTAGATAATCAACCTCAAGAAAATTACAGGCATGATTCTCCTTAGCCCACAGGTTACATACATACCAATGCCAAATCTCAATCATCTCTCTTTTCAACTCTTCTGAAATGTATCACCTTTTTTGAATATATACACGCTTTCTCCAGTTAGCGTTTGTCTCCCTTGTTTTCCTTCTCTTAAAACAATAAAAATAAATCATGGTAATTTTACTCACCTTATCGCTCCCTTACTAAACCATTATGCTGGCTCCTCTTTTCTTCTCAAATAATGTATAATGCAATCCTACAACATACTCAGTGAGGTCAATGGAAATTACATCCAGGTACATGTTTATAGGGATTGTAGACTTAGTCTGGATTCAACCATTATTATTATTTTTTTACAAACAAAGCAATATTTTAGCCTTTGGATTTAGAAAAAAAATAGTATGGAAATGTGAAGGCAGTTTCTGAAGCAGGCTCAAAATCAAAGGGAAACTCAACATGATTTAAAAAAAACCTCTGTTTTTTTGTACACTGTACATTGTTTTGATATTTTGACATTGAAGTAATTTTATTATATATTTAATAAGATAAGACTGTTTTGAATATGCCTTTTCTTTGAAGATATTATGGATAGCAATGTATTAGAAAATAAATGTACCCTATTTCTTTGATTCTTAGACGCACTTTTTTCCCCATATAAACATCTCTAAAAATGGGGTGCATGTTAGAATCGTGGGTGTGTCTTAGGGTTTTTTTCTTCTGTTGGTGTTACTGAAATTAGTGTGCGTCTTACAATCAATGGCGTCTTACAATCGAAGAAATACGGTATGTTGAAAGTGTGGTACAGCCTTCTCCAAACTGATTGAAATCTATTGATGCTCAGTGTTTTTTTCTTTACATTGTTAAACTTGAAAATACATTTGAAATATGGAGGTGGGTAACCTGGGTGAGGGCATTCTTAACAGTGGCACTGAGGTTTTGGGAGAGATTCAGTTCACCCCCTTTTTGGTGGCTTTCTGAAATGGGTAAAAGTGGTGCTTTTTCAAAGGACATTTGAAACCCTCTCACATGGAATCATAGAATAGTAGAGTTGGAAGGGGCCTATAAGTCCAACCCCCTGCTAAATAGATCCCAGAACTGTTGTTTAAAATGGAAACTGTTTTATACTATTGGTTTTTTATATTTTTGATGGTTTTAAATTTTGTATCCTTTTTTTTTTAATGTCTACTGTTTTAAACTTTTGTAAACTGCCCAGAGAGGTTCGGCTATGGGGCGGTATATAAATTTAATAAATAAATAAATAAATAAAGTCCCAGCAATCCTGGCCACTGGTCATGCTGGGTGGGGCTGACTGGAGTTGCACCAGGTTGGGGAAGGCTGGTGTGGGATGTATATTATTTAAATAAATAGTTTATTTGTTATTTTGCATACTGGTCGTGAACTGCTTTGACTGTAATACATGCAGAAAAGTATTATATACATGAAGTGAGTGTGACTCAATGCCAGACACCAGGCTTCAAACGAAGAGTCCCATGTTGTACACCCATCCATCTCAATCCCTTGCACCCTGCCCACAATTTTGTTTCTCTTCCTCTTCTCTTTCTCTTAAGATGTTGTTTGCAATACACGCATATTGATGGCTACCGTTTCCTCTAATATTTGGTCTCCCTTGTTTTAGTATGGCATATCTCATCAAGCAGCCTTTCATAAGCTTCTGAAGAACCCTGGGGTTCTTCAGAAACAATCTGGCAAACAGTAATCTAAGTGACAAGTTCATGCTTCATGTGAAATTACTGAAACGATCACACCTCCAAGATCCACCTCCCCACAAAACACACATGAGCAATGCACATAACATACCGGTAAAATATCATGGCTTTAAGTCAATCACTAGTAGACAAGGAACTGACTCTCAATTTTCTGCATTCATAGCTTTGGTGACAAAGTTGACCTCTTTTATATTTATGCTGAGCCATCTATTATTGTGCGGTCTACGAACAGAGCTACTTTTCCCTGGAGTGACTTTGTCCAGGCTCTCAATAAGGCCAGCTTTCTTGCCTTGTTTGGGTGACATAAGAGCAAACCCTTCCATTCTTGCAATCATTGGAGCTGAGGGCAGAAGGGTCCCCCCCTCCTCCTTTCTGTTTCAGCAGTTACAATGTCATACAATTCCATAAGCCACGTAATAATTGCACTCCACTGGAGAGCGGGCAGCACTAAGCATTTTCTCTTAACCATCTTCCTCTCTGACCTAAGATGCCTCCAGCACCTTCTAAAACAGATAGTATTATGTGGAATTTCATGTCAAATTTGTCCCTACACTAATACAAAAGCACAGGGGCCCAAGGTATTTGGCACTAGATTAATCCCCACACTCAGACACTATTGCAAATAATTTGCCATCAGCTCAGTTTTCTTGCGGGGGAGAACTGCTTCGCAGCATAAAACAGGGCACTAAGTTTTGAATACATATATTATATATTATAACAGGAATGTTACTACATGGTACAAAGTGATCTTTCCCCCTAGCCTTTATGATTTGGATAGCTAGAGATGTTTCTTTAATGGTTATTGATGGCTGGTGGCTACTACCTAGTGAACACACTCTACTTCTTTGAGAGGAGATTAGAAAGAAACCATCCAGCTGTCTGAATGTAGAGGAGGGACAAGTCTGAGATTTGCAGGTGGTGGAAAAGCCAAGACATGGAATGGGATGTGCGCGCTGTTGGGTATGGGAACAGATGCTGTTTTTAAAAGGCTGGTTGCCTGCCTGCCTCTCTGTACTCAAGTTAAAATGTTCCAAATGACCTAGGATTTCCTACTGCTCGGACAAATGTAGAGTATGAAACAACCTTAAGTTTCCTTTTGCTAGACGTGCTTCTCCACATACAAACCTAAACTATTCAACTATTCAAACTGGCCCATGCAACAAGAGTTGTCCAGCAACCGCACTAACATTTCTCCAGCTTCTTCAGTGAAATAATGTAGATGGGTTTGCAAACACAACTAGAGGGGGGAAATAAGGCAGCAAAAAACAGATGCAGGGGGTGGGGGAATTACAAGAAATGGTGAAAAGTACCGTACCACCAGACCAAAACGCACTAAGCAGCAAGAGAGCAAAATAGGCAGCTGGGATGCACGAGAAGTGGAGATTGCAGGGTGAGGGCCTAGAATGCATCAGGAAAGTTCAATTAGGACTACCCTGGGACTGTATGGGGCTTTCACCCCATTGCCCCTTCCTTTCCTGGGAATTTTTTTAAAATATTTTTTTACATTTATATCCCTCATTTTCCCCTTGCAAGGAGCCCAAGGTGGCTTACATGCTCCTACCTCCTCTCCATTTTATCTTCACAACAACCCTGCAGGGTAGGTTAGGCTGAGAATCAGTTACTGACCCAAAGTCACCCAGTCAGCTTAATGGCCAAGTGAGGACCAGAACCTGGATCTCCTGAGTCCCAGCCCAACACTCTAACTACAACTCCACACTGCCCCATCCTACCTTTGAAGAACCTATTTCTTAGGGACAAAGTAGATGTGATAGTGACAGCCACATATACTATTTGTGTGTTTACCTTGTTCATGTTTAAAGAAGAAAGAGGGGATCTAATTTTAACACACATACACACACACAAAATTTGTGAAGGGAGCTGATTTTACCCTCCCTCATCCACCTTATCTTCCTGTGGTCCATTCCCCAAGCTCCTTTCTTTCCCAACCCCGACTGGACATAAGACGTGAACAGGCCTCAGAGGCAAGTACCTCTGATGTGGCAAAGTAAGGTGACAGGATTCAGTTTCAAAACACACCTCTGTTTATATTAATAACAGATGTCCCACTTTATACATCTGGGGTGCAGAACCTCAGGCCCAGGGGGCAAATCCAGCCCTGCTGGGATCCTCATTCACCCCATTGGGGTTCCCTTTGACCCCTTCCCTACTCCTTTCCCACTTTTGCAGTCCCTCCCCAAATTCTAAAAGGTTGAAATGTCTCTCCTCAGGCTCTGGCAGTCTTGATATTTTGGGTATTGTGGCCCCGCTACTTTTGCCTTTGGCCCTGCCCACCACTGGAATGCAGCCCCCAAGAGCTTCTCGGAAATTAAATTTGGCCCTTGGGCTGAAAATGGTTCAACACCCCTGTTATACATGAACAAGGCAGGCGTATGCACAACATGACTGCTTCCATGGCGTCTAGTTTGTTAAAACATACGCGCACGCACACACACGTACTTACTTTCAGTGGCTGAGATAAAATCGCCTCAATACTTCTTGATTCTGTTTCGCTTAATGTTCTAGAACCTGAGTTCTGCAGCTAAGGGAATGGGAGCACTGTATGACTGAAAGTGGGGAAGGAGCTGAAGTTCCAGAGCAAAGCACATGCTTTCCATGCACAAATTTCCAGGTTCAATCGCTGGAACATCGAATTAAAATAGATGGATCAACGATCTGACCAGTATAAGGCAGCTTCATACGTTCCTAATCATATATCATTGGGCTAATTATCAAGCAAACACTTCAATATAGTCAATGCAAATAAACTCACTTGTGCAGGCTACTGTGGGTGGATCCGATTCCTTTCGGAAATAGTGCTCTTCACAAACACAGGAGGTTGAGGCTTCTTCACGCGTGTAACTGTGCGGAGGGCATTTGGTGCACATCTGACTCGGGGGTGAGTCCTTAAAGAATCCAGACTGGCAGGCTGCAACAGAAGAACCAACATTTAAAGAGTTTTCCCCCCTCACCAGCATGTCAATATCCCCTCGTAAAGTGCTTGCAAACACTTCTGTCATTAAACCCTCATGAGCTAACTGTGGCCAGTGGCACAAGTCGTGTGGAAAGAGCCTTGCGTGGCAAGTTGTGTAGATGAGTTCTCCACCTACTTTCTGTGTGTGTGTGTGTGTGTGTAAATCTCTTCGAGACTGCTTTGAGCAGTGGGAAAAAGGAAAGGGAAAGGAACCTCTCATGCAAGCACTGAGTCATTACTGACTCTTGAAGGGACGCCAGCTTTCGCTGACGTTTTCTTGGCAGGCCTTATAGCAGGGTGGTTTGCTGTTGCCTTCCCCGGCGGTGGGAAGCAACACACAAATATAATAATAATAATAATAATAATAATAATAATAATAATAATAATAATAATAGCTTCTTCCCTTGCTATTTTATTTATTTATTTATTACATTTTTATACCGCCCAATAGCCAAAGCTCTCTTGCTATTACAAAAGTAAAGGGGTTGTGTTGTGGTGAAAACCAGCAGAACCACATACTGTAAGAAGGTCTTATGATGTGGAGATGCCTCCATGTAGTTGAGTCTGGAGATAAAAAGGCCTTTCAGAGAGCAAAAGCAACTTCACTCAAGGTACACCCACCCTCAGACTCTCTCTGCTCAAACAGGCTTTGTAGGGCTTTCAAGCCCTGCAAAATCCATTTGATAAAGAGACAACAGCAGAACAAAAGAAAGTGTCCATACATCATAAGGAGAGGTAGAAAAGGGCAGTAGGGCGGCAGCATCGGGATGAAAATAAAAACCTGAGAGTTGAGCTTCATGCTACTGTTAAATAAGGATTTTTCTGTAAGAAGTATACACAGGCAAATGTGTTGACATAAAGATCAACTTCAGGGGAAGTGGATTCTGATCCTATTTTCTTACAGAAAAAAATCCCCAAGAGATAGCCCCTCCAGAGAAAGGATGGCCAAAAGTCTAGTTTTTGTATGTGTGTTTTTGGCTCAAAAGTCCCTGCCCACCTTCAGATAACCCTGTGGACCAGCCTTCCCCCAACCAGATGTGCTGACCAGATGTCTTGACTGCACCTTTCATTATCCCCAACCAGCACAGCTAATGGCCACATTGTCTAGTAATCATAGAATCATAGAATAGCAGAGTTGGAAGGGGCCTACAAGGCCATCAAGTCCAACCCCCTGCTCAATGCAGGAATCCACCCTACAGCATCCCTGACAGGTGGTTGTCCAGCTGCCTCTTGAAGGCCTCTAGTGTGGGAGAGCCAACAATAATGGGAGCTGTAATTGAAAACATCTGGAGGGTGCCAGGTTAAGGAAAACTGCTGTAGACTCTTCAGCATGGGTGGCCAACTGGAAGTCCATGAGCTGAATCCAGTCCCATTTTCTTTATTTACAAAAAAAGAAAGCCCAAGTTGGCAAAAGGCAATGCCGGTCCATAGCTGCTACTTGGGAATCAAGGAGCAAATCCAGATTTAGGAGTACCACAGGCAGCAAATACGTTTCTTCGGGGAAAGCACGAACCCACCTAGAACAGACACTTCCTCCAACTATCCAACACCCCACCACCATTTTGTTCCAACTGAATCAGGCCTCCTTACTCTAAAATTTATGGCAATAACAAATGTAATTCATTCTATAACAGCCGAAATAGCTTTTATCCTTTTTTGCTGTGTTAGAATTAAGATCTTCAAGCACTTACCAAGACACTGAAAACATTAGCATACTGCTCTTAGAAAAGAAAGAAAAAGAAAACTTAAAAAGATACACATCTTAGGGAAATGGTTAAATGTGATTGTCAGTTTTGGGTTAAGAGACACTCTTCTTTGGGGGGAAAAAGCCTTAGTAAAAAGTAGTAGTAACATTGACTTGAGGAGGAGAGGGGGATATTTGCTGAGCAAGAGCTGTTGGAAAAGGAAAGGAACCTCTCGTGCAAGCACTGAGTCATTACTGACTCTTGGAGGGACGACTGCTTTCGCTGACGTTTTCTTGGCAGGCCTTATAGAGGGGTGGTTTGCCGTTGCCTTCCCCGACCATTGTTACCTTTCCCCCAGCTAACTGGGTACTCATTTTACCGACCATGGAAGGATGGAAGGCTGAGTCAACCCGAGCCGGCTGCCTGAAACCAGCTTCCGCTGGGATCGAACTCAGGCCGTGGGGAGCGTTTCGGCTGCTGAAACTGCTGCTTTACCACTCTGCGCCACACGAGGCTCTAAGAGCTGTAAGGAACACTTAAAAAGTCTGCACCGGAAAACAAAGTGTGTGTGTGTGTGTGACACACACACTTTGTTTTTTGGTCTCCCAGACAGCCTGCAAAGAATTTTGAATCAGCCTTGTATCTGACAGATTCGTCTAAGCACGCTCCAAATTAGACATGTCCCCTGTAAAATACGTGCCTTCCGAATTGAATGTGTCTGAATTGCTGCTGTGGCTGGGGGGTATTATTCTAATGCTTCTGTCTTAGACAATTAAGTGGCTGGAGAAAAAGAGGCCATTGATATGAGCATGTTGACTTCTCTGGTCTGCATTTAAAAATAGTTCTCTGTGGTGAATATCAGGGAAAAGGGATGGCTTTTTTTTCATGTACTCTTAGTTTTGATCTTACACTCGCTGCTTTCTTTAACCATGCTCACTTAGCACTTCCTCCCAACGCCAGCAGAACCCACAGATTGTATGCATATAGAGGAATAAGATGGGCGGTCTAACAATGAGCAATTTTGAGCTTTACACTTCAATTAAAGAAGGGACAGATTCGTTTGCTTTGCATTCTATTGCAAACTTTCTTAATTGTGCCCTTTAGAACTGATACGCAAACCAAAACTCAGTCATTCTTTGAAATTCACACTTCTCCGAATTTTGCAATACAGCACTCCGAATAAAAAATGTGTTGAAAAATGTATATATTAGGGCAAAGTACACAAAAATATTCTGGGCTATCGTGATATGTGAAATGGCCACTGCTAAACAAGCAGGGCCTATTTTGGCCTTTAGATTATGAACCTAGACTGGGGCATGTGTACTTTGTTTTACATATAGCAACACATTTAGGGTGACCATATGGAAAGGAAGACAGGGCTCCTGTATCTTTAACAGTTGCATAGAAAAGGGAATTTCAGCAGGTGTCATTTGTATATATGGGGAAACTGGTGAAAATCCCTCTTCATCACCACAGTTAAAGCTGCAGGAGCCCTGCCCTCTTTTGTATCTCGCCACTCTAGTATAGCCCCTGCAGCTTTAACTGTGGTGATAAAGAGGGAATTTTCACCAGGTTCTCCATATATACAAATGACACCTGCTGAAATTCCCTTTTCTATGCAACTGTTAAAGATACAGGAGCCCTCTCCTCCTTTTCATATGGTCACCCTAGCACCTGCTGAGTTGCTGCCTATCCTATTGTTGCCCTCTATGACTTGAGGCGCAGGAGCTTTTGAGGGGAGGGGGAGATAGGACACCTGTGGATCACCTCAAAACATTAATAAACTGCCATCTTTTTCTTTTTTGCCTTCTCTGGCATAAAACTAGGGTTTTTGCTGTTGTTCCCCGCCTCAATCCAAGTGGAGAGGTGGGTAAGAATATTATTATTATTATTATCATCATCATCATCATCATCATCATCATCATCATCATACTCTATAGTAGGGTGACCATATGAAAAGGAGGACAGGGCTCCTGTATCTTTAACAGTTGTATTGAAAAGGAAATTTCAGCAGGTGTCATTTGTATATTTGGGGAACCTGGAGAAATTCCCTCTTCATCACCACAGTTAAAGGTGCAGGAGCTATACTAGAGTGACCAGATTTAACAGAGGGCAGGGCTCCTGCAGCTTTAACTGTGGTGATGAAGAGGAAATTTCTCCAGGTTCCCCAAATATACAAATGACACCTGCTGAAATTTCCTTTTCAATACAACTGTTAAAGATACAGGAGCCCTGTCCTCCTTTTCATAGGGTCACCCGAAACAAATTGTTCTAAGCCCCCAGAAAAAAGGACAAGATGTAAATACAAAAACAAAAACATGGGTAATTTTAAAAGGGGGTGGAATGGAATAGTCATTCCTTGTAGGAGCTGAGCTCCATTCACTGTGGATGCTGATACCTTCTGAGATCCAGCCCTTAAAAGTGAATATAAATCACGGCCACAAATAGCCTGAGAGTGCCTTCAGAATTGAATTTGTTCTGCCGGACTGTCCATAAATTACTCAAATGTGGGCCTCATGCTTTATGGTTCCTGGCATAAAATGCAGGACTTTTATTTACTCTGAGGCTATCTCTAAATACGGCCCTATTTCTATTGAGATGTTTTATGTTACTTTTTCAGTATCTAGAGGATCTGGAGGGAGGGGGGTGACAGGCGAGAGTGTGTCCCTATCATTTCTTTGTATTTCAAAGCTATCACCAAATCCACTTCCACACAGACTGAAGAAGGGGAAAGGGAGATAAAAGCGAAGACACAAACTCATATTACAAGGGGAGCCTATGTCTACAATGTACAGGATGTAATTAGCCTTCAAAGAGGTCTTGAATTTATCCAATTATGTCTCATCAAGACAGACAGAAAATCATTACAGCACAAAAAGTTTGATGCGGTTCTATTCTGTGTAAGCTAGCAGACACAAGATTTCTTTGATAGATCCTGATAGAAAGCCGGGCAATTTGCTGATGACAATGTGATACGCAGGCCACCTAATTAGTTTCCAAGAGGAACACACACAATCACACCTCCAAACATTTCAAAATCTGAAGGTGCCAAGATTAAAATTCCTCTCGACATCTGGTGCACAGAAGGAATGACAAGGTGGTGAGACTTTTCAATGTGTAGAAGTATTTAAGTTTTCACTGGCTGTGTTCAGAAGACACCTTAAACCATGGTTTTAACCGTAGTGAATAAAGCAAAAAGCCTTATTCACTGTGGTTAAAGCCGTGGTTTAAGGTGTTTTCTGAATGGGACCAAAAAAAGGAAGAGGTCGTCTCTAGTGTTAAAAAGTAGAAAAGTTTTAATCTCTTTGTACAGATGTCTCAAATGTTTAAAAATGTTTTGTTGTTGCAAGACTTTTTGAATAAAAGCTCGACATTTCGGATCTGCTGATCCTTCTTCAGGAGCTGATAGAATCATAGAATCATAGAATAGCAGTGTTGGAAGGGGCCTACAAGGCCATCGAGTCCAATCCCCTGCTCAATGCAGGAATCCACCCTAAAGCATCCCTGACAGATGGTTATCCAGCTGCCTCTTGAAGGCCTCTAGTGTGGGAGAGCCCACAACCTCCCTAGGTAACTGATTCCATCGTCGCAGTGCTCTGACAGTCAGGAAGTTTTTTCTGATGTGCAGCTGGAATCTGGCTTCCTTTAACTTGGGCCTGTTACTCCGTGTCCTGCACTCTGGGAGGATTGAGAAGAGATCCTGGCCCTCCTCTGTGTGACAACCTTTGAAGTATTTGAAGAGTGCTCTCATGTCTCCCCTCAATCTTCTCTTCTCCAGGCGAAACATGCCCAGTTCTTTCAATCTCTCTTCATAGGGCTTTGTTTCCAGACCCCTGATCATCCTGGTTGCCCTCCTCTGAACACGCTCCAGCTTGTCTGTGTCTTCTTGAATTGTGGAGCCCAGAACTGGACGCAATACTCTAGATGAGACCTAACCAGGGCCGAATAGAGAGGAACCAATACCTCCCATGATTTGGAAGCTGTACTTCTATTAATGCAGCCCAAAATAGCGTTTGCCTTTCTTGCAGCCATATAACGGAATAACATGAACTACCAAAAAGTCCAAATGAAGCAGTCAAAAGACTTCCTTGCATTCTTTTGACTGCTTCATTTGGACTTTTTGGTAGTTCATGTTATTCCATTATATCAGCTCCTGAAGAAGGATCGGGAGATCCGAAATGTCGAGCTTTTATTCAAAAAGTCTTGTAACAACAATACATTTTAAAAGTTTGAGACATCTGTACAAAGAGTTTAAATCTTTTCTACTTTTTAACACTAGAGACTACCTCTTCCTTTTTTTGCTTTCACATAGTGTTTTTCCCCTCATTATTTTGACATCTTCTGAATGGTACCACTCTTCAGCAAACCCATTCCATGTTGATTATTCTGCAAGGGACCTTTATTCTCTACCACAGATTTGAAGAACACAGAAAGGATTCTAGGGAATATTCTAGAGCACGATTTAGTTACTGCATAGCTCCAGCCATGCCTGTTGAGCCTCAACATCACCTCATTTGAACATCTAAAATACATCCAACACTCCCCTTTTAACTGCACATGGCAGGAGATGATCAGTTGTGATAGGGGACATTACGTGCTGAATGTTTGTCCACCGTTACTAAGGGCTTTGTTAGACCTGCCGGGATAAGCCAGCAGGGAGGCGGGGCCAAGGCGTGCTAACGTTAGCGCGCACTACCTCAGCTTCCAGATGCCGGACGCACAGGGACGACGCAAGCCCTACAGCGTCCGCCATTTATTTATTTTTTAGTTTAAAGGGGCCACGTGCGGCCCGAAGACTCCGGAGAAGGTAAGGGTTTTTTTTAGTTAACCCCCCCCCCATCCGTCCTCCCTCGCCATCTCCTGTTCGTCGCCCCCCGCCCTCCCTCGCCATCTCTTGTTCGTCGTCCCCCGCCCTCCCTCGCCATCTCCTGTTCATCGCCCCCCGCCCTCCCTCGCCATCTCCTGTTCGTCGCCCCCCACCCTCCCTCGCCATCTCCTGTTCGTCGCCCTCCACCATCCCCTCTCCTGCCGGTCCGGCCTTCCCTCCCCCATCTCCCCCCCAGATCACCCCCCTGGCATGATGGGCACAGCGCTCGTATGAGCGCTGTGCCAGGTCCGTGGCTTTTCGCGGCTACTCGCGAGTAAGCGAGTAGCCACAAAAAGCCACGGACCTTCCTAGACATTTCTCAGCCCCGGCCTGAGGCCGGGGCTGTGAAAAAGGCACGCCATAAGCGACTTCGCTTATTGCGCGTTAGAGGAGGCCTCAGTGCAGCCTGGTGCCGGATTCCCCTGTGCGTCATCTGGACGCACAGCAGGGAAACCGGCCCACAAAGCGCGCTAAGACCTCGTCTAGCAAGGCCCTAAGCTTCAGGTTAAGGAACACTTGATAAGCTTCTGAAAAACCCCAGGCTCTCCTGGGAAAAAGTCTGAAAATCACTGTACCTCCCGTAACATGAGAACTTATGCTGACTCCTACCTGAACTACCTGGTCTTTTGCGCAATACTAATACCAAAAGAGATGCCAGCAGTTTTAAAAAAAAGAAAAAGACAAGACAAGTCCAATCATCAGATCCAGACTGGCTTTTCCCACCCGTTTCAGAGTCCAGGTGAAATGCCCTGACATCCAAATCGGGTCTTGAAAAGGCAGAACTTGCTTAAAGTTTCCTAAAGTTTCCAGGGCGACGATCTCGCAATCATAAAATCATGAGATCATCGCCCTACTACAGCCCTTGTCTAGCTGAGGCCTCAGAGTCTGAATAACACTTAATTTTAACTTAAATTTAAATTTTACTGTTGTAACTCTGTATTTTGATCTTGTATCAATTTTTGTTGCTTGGTTTTATCCTGGTTGTGCTTGTTATACTGTATTTTGTATTTGTGTTTTTAGACTGTTGGTTGTTTTATTATGGTTTTACATTTTGTGAACCGCCCAGAGAGCTTCAGCTTTTGGGTGGTATAAAAATGTAATAAATAAATAAATAAATAAAGGATTTTTAGAACATGTATGTTTTGGGACCCTGCTTGGTAATTCTATCTTCCCCAAGAAGTAAAGCAAGGTATCACTTCAGTAATCCTGTATTTTGCTACTTTTTGAGCTTTTATTTTGGTCCACTTCTGTATAATAAACTTTTTTATAATAAGTGCCATGTACCTATGTCTTACGAGAAAAAAGACTGCCTTGATTGCTTAGTGCCATGCCTTCTTGAAAAGTAACTTATTTTTAAGATTGTGTATCCAGAGTTATGCATTTATCTCTGATAGAATATTTTTTTAAAAAATAGTCTGGTGGCAGCTGTTGAGAAATAGTCTTCACAAACAGATTTTAGCAGCAATCCTATATACATTTATCTCAGAGTAAGTCCCATTGAATTTAATGTGGATTACTTCAGAATAGGATTGTGCTTCAGGTTAGGGCTGACAGTTTTACCTCTGTGTTAAATGTCCAATGAATATTTTTTTAAAAAAAGTCTTTCTTAAAATGTAAATTTAAAAATATTTATATCCATCATCTGATTTGTGGGGCATGCCATACCTCTTACATTTCCACAGAGGAATAGCCTTTTTTAAAAAAATTCCCAATTCTTGCTTTAAAAGCCTAGCCAGAATTAATACATGTAAACAATATTGTTTTATTGGTAAATTTGTTCTATCAAGATTGGGATTTGTTCTGTTAAGATTAAAAGTTGCATGTACATTCAATTTTACAAGTTTTTTTCCCTATACCACAAATTACTTTCCTCAAAATGGCTTGGTTCCCAAGGGTTTAATTTCTCATAAAGTCTTATTTTATTCCACTTTTTAAAAACCCACTATTTCTTATTCAACAGCCTTATAAAAAGGTACTTATCTAGAGTGTGACATCGTGACTCATTTTAATAGCAGTCCCTTGGGTTAGAAAAGCGTGGGGGGAAGAAACCAAGAGATAAGAAAAAAAAACAACATTTCTTCTAATTTAGAGGCAAATAACTAAGAAAATTAAAATAAAAACATTGAACTGTTACAGACACCTGTTCTTTTTTCATCTTCTCCTTAGCTCCTGACATTAGAATTATCTACATATTTGATTAACAGCCACAAAGGTGAGGAAAAAGAATACCTAAAATAAAATTGTTGCCGAAGCGGCATTTTTAGACACAAAAACTAGTCACATGGCGCTGCGTTGCAAGGCGCTACTGTTGCAGATCATCTATAACTGGAATTTTGCTATTTTAGCTACGAAATAAAACACTGAAGTATTAAAGCTTAACAAAGTGACTATCTGTGTTGCTGTACATGATGCTTACAAAGATGGGATGAAACAGCTTTAAAAATGTATATTTAAAAACCCAATCCAGGTGCTTCTATGCCTTGCACTGGGAGATGACGACCCCAGTATGGAAACAGGAAATGCAGCTGGAAGGACCTCAGGGATCTACATTCTGTTTCCAGGGGGCTGGGTAGTTGTGTTAGAAGTTACCATTGGTTTTTCACACTGTGGCATTAGCTTTGCCTCCTGTGCTGATCTTACATGATTAGAGATCCCACCACCAGCACCACTTGCACTACTGGATGGATTGTGGGTGATCAGCATGGTAATTCAGCACATATGTTCTCTGCAGATTCATAGAATCGTAGAACAGCAGAGTTGGAAGGGGCCTACAAGGCCATCGAGTCCAACCCCCTGCTCAGTGCAGGAATCCTCCCTAAAGCATGGGAGGGATGAGTGTCCTTCTCTCTCATTATCTCAGGGGAAGAATGGGGGTCTCATTTCTGGCTGGATTTGGAGAAAGGGTAGATGTGATTTGGAGTACATACATACACGGGTTGAATGTCCTGCCCACACCCCCGTTGGCGGTTAACCCACTTGGATAGGGCAAAATGGTTCAGGTGATTCAGGCTATGCGTGTGTGAAATCAGGTGGTGTCCTTACCACAGTACTGCTGCATTTTCTCTTCTTCACTTCTGAACGAACCCAGTTTTTTATGAGTTGGAATAGCCCTTAGTTCAACATAGAAAAGCCTCCAAACAGACCTATGCAGCTATCAGAGTTGGGTACATTACGCCTGCCCTATCTGAATGAAGTCATGTCCACTGGCTCTCCTAGGTACAGCCCTTGCATGGTGCACCCCATAGCCCCCTGAGGTAGAGGTCTGTCCACTCCATTCCCCTGACAGGGGCTACCCCACGACAGGGGCTACCCCTCAACAGGGGGGAGGGGCAGGCAGATAACCACGTCCCTCAGCCTTCTAATCTTCCGTGGTTTCGAACTGTATGGATTGCAAAGCTAAGGTCTCTTTAGGGAAGTCTGCCAATACTCGCTGAACATGTTACTGCAGGCTCCAACCACATGGACACATTTAAATTAATTAAAATTAAGTGAATGTTTTTTTTAAAAAAAAAACAATAACCCCAAGCTGAAGACCTTTTTATTCACTCAGTATTTTAACACTTAATTTTAACTTAAATTTAAATTATACTGTTTTAACTCTGTATTTTAACCTTATATCAATTTTGCTGCGTGGTTTTATCCTGGTTGTGCTTTTTATATTGTATTTTGTATTTGTGTTTTAACCTGTTGGTTGTTTTATGATGGTTTTAATTTTTGTGAACCGCCCAGAGAGCTTCGGCTATTGGGCGGTATAGAAATGTAATAAATAAATAAATAAATAAATAAAATAAAGGTGCAGACCCCTAGGACCCCCTCAGTATGCATGCCCAGTTTCAGGTGTCTAGAAGGTTATGGTGGCACTATGGTGGTGAGGAACAGACAAACAGACACTCACACATGCACACCCTCTTTTATCATTATAGACCAGAGAAGAAATGGTGCTTCTCAAGTTCCCAAATGTGCCCATGGGTCCAAAAAGTTTGGTGATCCTGCCTTATGTCATTCCAGCATTATTCCAGTGGAGGGGGGACATATCAGGAGCCAGAGCTTGGTGCTTTGGCTGTTATTGCCAGCACCAACACAGCCAGGTGGGAAAAAACAGGACTAGATCACTCAGCAGCTTCGCTCCCTGACCCCAACCCTTCTTACATGGCGAGGAAAGCTCTTATCTTCAACCAGCTGCTGTGTTTCTGATCAGAGACAAGAGGTTTTCTCCGAAGGACCAGGGCTGGGCAAGAACGCTGCTGAGTGATTTCTATCCATGAAATGGCATTGAGATACTTTGCAAAAGAATGAGTCGTACACAAACAAAGATGGTAGGGCACTACTGGAAAACTCAGCAGGCTAAAACTGCTGTCCTATACCCATTTACCTGGGAATAAACTTCTTTTTTCTTTTCCTTTTTTAAGATGTTATTAATTTTCCAAAATGAAATTAAACAAACCAATAGTAAAATAAAATAAAAAACCACATTGGATTTGAGTCTAATTATTGGCAGAGGGTATTACATTTAACATATATGTATATTTGTCCTTTCTCTTACAAACCAAGCTGTAGGTGGAATCCATAGGGTGCTTGGGGATTTTCTTTAAAATTCTTCAGCATAACAAATTATATTTGGCCTCTTTTACACAGTCTGAGGAAAGGCTTTGACAAATGCTGCTGTGTATGTCCCTGATAAGTGTATAAAATAAAATCCTGACATATTTTATAAAAGTCAGATATTATGACTTTGACTTTTCTCCAATAAGACACACACACCTTCGGTCAGAAATAGTAAAATCCAGAATTCTGCCACATGAGCCTACCATCTTATTCTGCATAAATGGATAGATCCATTTCCAGCCCAAAGTGAGGAGCATTCTTTCATTACCAGGGTGACGAAGGGGATACTTGCTGGTTTCAGTCAAAATGATAAATTATGGTTTGCTTGTACATCTGAACCTGCCAACTAACTATGGTTTGTTGGGACTGACAAATTATGAACCTAAACCATTGTTTGAAGATGGCTTGGGAATCTCCACCTGCCTTAACTGTGGTTTGTTGTTATATCCTTGCCTAATGTTGGGCCACTACATCTCTATCTAGCTACCGAGACACAAAGGAAGGGCAGCTAAAAAAATGCAATCACGCACACAGCTAAGAGACTTTTACTCTTTGGCCCGCTATCATATTCTATCCTGTATTCATGACCTATTTGCTCCCCTTCTACATTGGGAGAATCAAAAACATTTTCATTCGTCTTCTTCAGGTGATTTACCCTGAATCGGATGCTTCCCAGCTCCTGTCAGCTTTCCTCCAGAATTTAGATTAAAAGCTGCTCTGCCGCCTTTTTTATGTTTAGCAACAGCAGTCTGGTTCCGTTTTGGTTTAAGTGCAGCCCGTCCCTCTTGTACTGGTGCAGTTTGTCCCAAATGTCTCCCAGTGCCTAACAAATCTGAACCCCCTCCTCCCTGCACTACGCATTGAGACTTCTCAGCTTCGCCTGTCTAGCTGGCCCCGCATGTGGGCCTGGTAACATTTCCGAGAAGAGCACCTTCGTGGTCCTGGATTTCAACCTCCTGCCTAGCAACCTAAATTTGGCTTCCAGGAACTCACAAATACGTTTCCCCACATCATCAGATCTATGTATTGGAGAAAGTGGTGGTCTTGCAAGTCTACGTATTCTTGGATGACATGGATTATTTGGATCCATTCCAATCTGGTTCCCAGCCAAGTTAAAAGACTGAGCTTTGGTCACCCTGGTGAATGAATTATCCTGGAGGGAGTGCAACCCTCTTGGTCCTCCTGGACCTCTCAGCAGCTTTACATACTCTGGTATTTTTCTCAGCTAGGTTAGGACCTTCTGGTCCTGTAAATATATAAATGGGAGAAAAGAAAATTTTGACTAGGAAGTATAACTTGGAATTTCCAGAATGGGAGCACTATCCACCAATATTATGTAACACAATGTGAAGATTTAGTTTAAGTGCTCTTACTTGATCTTCTGATACATTTGCCACACACACACACACACACACACTTAAAAAAATCACTTTTGTAAAACTGCTGGAAAACAGACCAGCATTTCCAGAAGTAGTTATTTGCTGGCAAAACATTAGAGAGGCATTTGGATCTTGGCCAACAAGAGGAAGAAAAAAAATACTTTGTGGTTCACACACACACTTGATGCAAACTGCAGTTAAAGAAGCTGAGTTACTCAAACATTTAGATCATGTCTACTTGAGCTAAATGTATTTTAGTGCTTCTGTTTGAAGGAATCTACTTCACGCTTGTTGCCAAAGTGGTAGCAATGTAACACTGAGAGAATCCCACATTCTGAATAATTTCTTGAAATTTGCACCGTCAATGAGGGAGGCTCTTTTGTCAAATAGCCAAGCAAATTACATTTCTTGAACTACCATCACACGGGCTGTATGTGAAAGATGTATGGAACATGCAGGCTTGGATCCAGAATTCCTGTGAACATAAATCCCTCCAGTAGGAGCATCCCATGAATGGGGAGGGGCAGGAGGTGACTTTCCCCAATTCTTCCTGCAGCTCTGTGCATTCTAAAAATCTGTTCTGGAGTTGATCTTCCAGTGGATTGCAGTCACTTATATGAAGGGAAGGAGCCTTTCCATTTGCAGAAGAGCAACTCAAGTTCCTGGCCCTCTTGAAACCCTCTGGATGGCTCTTGTTCAGTTTGTCTTCCCCAACCTGTTGCCTTATGGATATTTAGACTACAACTTTCAGAATCCCTGATCACAGGGGCTAGGAGCTAATAGGACTTGGAAGTCCAAGAAAACTTGATGGCACCAGGCTGGGGAAGGTTGTTCTAGGTTACATTGTAGTTGGGGTAAAGGTTGTTGCTTGGTTAAGACTTTGGGAGGTCTCCCTGAGTATTGAGTCAGCAGTCAGATTTTCTAGGAGCTGGACTACATAAGCAGGTATACCCCTGAATATTCCGATAGTACAGAGCAGGGGTGAGCAATGCGTAGCTGTCCAGATATGGTTGAAATGCAGCTTCCATCATTCCTTGCCAATGCCTACACTGGTGACAGCAGATGTGATTTGCAATCCAAGAACATCCAGAGAGCCACAAGCTGCCCATCCTTGTTACTTATTTATTTAAAATAATTTATATCCCACCCTATATCATTAAGATCTCAGAGCAGCGTAAAGATAAAAACATACAGTATAAAACAATAAATACGCACAATTAAAAACAAATTAAACCATGATCCAAGTTAAAACAACATATAATTTAAAAGCAATCAAAGCAGTTAAAACAGTTAAAACAATGTGCCAGTGAGTTTAACCATCAAAGGCTTTGTTAAAAAGCCATGTTTTTACTTGGCGTTGAAATGTAATCAATGTTGGCGCCAGTCGGGCCTCCAAGGGGAGGGCATTCCACAGTCGGGGTGCCATCACAGAGAAAGCCCTCTCCCTTGTCCCATCATGACGTATATGTTGCATTGGTGGGATGCGGAGAAGGGCTCCTCCAACAGATATAAGGTGTCGGGCAGGCATATATAAGGAGAGACGTTCTCTCAAGTATCAAGGTCCCAAGCCATTTAGGGCTTTAAAAGTCATTACCAGCACCTATACGGAAGCGTATAGGCAGCCAGTGCAGTTCCTTTAAGACCGGTGTCTCTATAAGATGTATCCGCCATCAGTCTAGCTGCCGTATTTTGCACAAGCTGCAACTTCCACGTCGTCTTCAAGGGCAGCCCCACGTGCATTGCCGTAGTCTAATCGGGAAGTTACCAGTGCATGCACTACTGTGGCTAGGTTGTCCCTGTCCAGGAAAGGCCGTAGCTGGCGGATCAGCCGAAGCTGACCCCAAGTACTCCATGCCACAGAGTCCACCTGGGCATCCAGTGACAATGATGGGTCTAGGAGTACTCCCAAGCTACGTACCTGCTCCTTCAGCAGGAGCGCCACCTCATCCAGAACAGCTCGCTTACCCAATTCCCGGACTCGGGAACCGCCAATCCACAGAGCTTCCGTCTTATCAGGATTCAGCTTCAGTTTATTGGCCCTCATCCAGTTATAGTCTATATGGGGGTGAGGAGGGAGTGGGGGAGAAAGTCTGCCTAAACCTTTGGCTCAGGGAGCTTCCCTGAATTTGGTTCTTCTGAACAAACTCATGGGAATCCACAATTTGCTTCCTCCCAACACTTGGAGGCTTTCTATGGGCTTCCTCGGGAACTGCAGTGCTCCCTCTAACCTTAAAAACCTGTGGGGTGCTTTTGTCCATGCACACCTGAATCGTAGTTGCTTTTCGTCCAAATCCTGGACATTAGAGAACATTTGGAGGGTGTGCTTGAAAGCACATTGAAAGGCAGATGTTGTTTTTGATAAAATCAAAATGAAATCTAAATAGATAATTTCAGCTCAGCTTGAATCGGAATTAATAACTAATATTTAGCTATTTTTAATTCTATTTATATACCAACTTTCTGCCAAAGCACAAATAAAGCAGGAATTAAATCTTTGATGAATCTCTCACATTCTTGGCCAACAAATCTGATATCAAATATTTGTAAATATTAGGCTCACATTGCAAACCACCACCACCCACCATTTTGCAGGAGGAGGAGGAGGCAGAGAGGGGGGACATATGTTGAGATACCTTGGTTTTCAGAGGTATACAACTTGAGATTTCAGGCACAGACAGACTATTAAGAATGACTGTTTTAAATGTGTGGCAGGATTCGAGTCTGGTTGAAGCACAATTCACCAATCTCTTATTCCAACCTTTTAAGATGAAAGGTACATGGCTGCCAAATCCAAATACATTTAACATTTGTTTCACTACTTGGAGTAAGCAACATACCCACCACACCAAAGACTCCCAGATACTTTATACAGGAACCTGTATTAAAGAGGGTGGCTAAATGTTATGCAGGGATTTCACTGTCTTTTCAAGTCCCATATATTAGCTCCTGTGACAGGAAAGCACTGCAATGCATATTACCTTTTCTGGGCATATTGATTCTGCTTGTTATTGTATTACAAGGATCATGAATCTTCACCTGAGAGTTCCATCTTTGAAACAATTAATTTGACAAGACGTCTATCTAGTTAGGCTGTTGAGGAGGCTGGAAGACGAAAGCAACCGGCTGAGAATAACATGGTGGCACTTGCTTATGACTGTTAACCAAGTGTCAGAGTCTAAGGAAGCTGCCACGGGAGTGTCAGAAGACATCTGCCATCATTCTGCACATGTGGACAGGATGCGCTAGGACACAGATTTACATCTGGGAGCTCCTCCCTTACATTTCCACTGCCCCTCACATGCTGGCATGTATTAATCCAACATTACTAGTGATATCTGAACCAACGTTTTGGGCCACAGCTAGACCTAAGGTTTATCCCTGGATCGTCCAGGGGTCAAACCTGTTCATCTAGGTGACACACAGAGGAACCAGTGCTCAGGCAGGCGCGAACCCTGAATGATCCCAGGATAAACCTTAGGTCTAGCTGTGGCCTTAATGTCAAATCAAGACAACAACCTACGATTAGATTGTCCAAACCCAGCCACTGTCTTTGGGTCTTGTTTGTATCCAATCTGACCGAGCCAGGAACACACATTTTCACCTAACCTTGAACCAAATTCAAACCAAGACATCAGATGCTGGTTTGCTAACTGACCTCAACCCAGGGTTTGTCAATTTGGACATCACAGTTAAGCTGGCAAACCATGGCCTGATGTTATTTAGGAACAGAGCCCATATTTCTGTCTAGTCTTATTTCCAACCATGGCCATTGAGATGTTTCCATGACGTATTTCAACAACCCTGCCGTGACATATTTAAATGAAATCTACAACTCTGCCCTGCTGTTTGCTTCCTAATATTCAGAGGTATCATGGAGGTTCTGCTTAGCTACCATGGATATGAAATATTCGTGGACCCTTGGATTCCACAGATTTGTCTAATTCCCTTTGAAAAGTCACCTGGGCTACTCACCATCACTACAACACATAGCAGCTTTCTCCAACCTCATGCTCTCAAAATGTTTTAGACCACAATTCCAATCATCTCTGTTCAATGGCCATGGTGGCTGGGGATGATGGGAGTTCGGAGTCCAAAATATCTGGAAGGCACCAGGTTGGGGAAACCTGATTCATAGTGATGCAACCTGTAAATGATGCATCATGTGAGGTTGTATGTTTTCCTATGTTGCAGTCTAAGCTTTAGTTCTCTCTCATGTCTCTATCACAGGAGTAGACAATGCTACCCTCCAGGTATTTTGGACTACTACTCCCATAATCCCTGAACATTGGCCATGGAGGCTTGGGCTGGTCGGAGTTATAGTCCAAAACATATAGAGGACACTAGGTTGCCTACCCCTACTTTATATTGGCGTTATAAGTACCTTTCATGTAGCCCTCATTTTTTCTTTTTAAAATACAACCCTCAAAATACTTCAGCCTTTCCCTTTGTGGAAAGTTTTCCCATTCATGACCATTTTACTGGCCTTTTTCTGCACCTTCACCTGCCTCAACATCTTTTTTTTTTTTTTAAGGAAACAGCCAAACCTCTACACAATATTCCAAATGCAAGTGTACCATTGATTAATACAAAGATACCTTTATTTTTAATCCTTTCCCATGTGATCCATGGCAGCTTGGAACTTGCATTTTTCATCCCTGCTGTGGCTTCTTGCCTTTCTAGTGCCCTATACACCATGACCCCGATATTTCTTTCCTTGAATATCAGACCCAGTTCAGACCCCGTTACTAAATATGTGATTGCCATTTATTCTGGATTATGGAGAAGAGCGATAATTCATATTCCTTTGGCTCTTCCTAAAGCTATTAAAAAACACAAACCTTCAGATTCCGAAGTCATGTTCCTGTTTCCATGATACTTTCCTGGGATTTATCATTCACAGGATCATTTCTCATTAGGTACAAGCAAGCAGGAGGTTAATTGTAATTGCATGGTCACCTGGATCATTGTGTGATTGGAAGCAGAGCCATTCTGCTGTGTCAGGTTTGACAGTATATTATTTCACGGCATTCGTTCCAGGATGCTCGTTAAATCTGCCATGGAGCCGAAGAAGTAGTGATTTAAGTGCTCAATTTAGTGCGCTCTTCTTGCCGCTAGCTTCAGGCCACTTTAGTGGCAGCGGCAAGATGGGAATGGAATGCCAAATATTTCTGCACGGCAAAACGTCAAGAGCGCCGTACAGGGACATAGAATCACCCCATCGCTTTCTTTACACCATGTTAAGGACTCCACGTCAACAATTATATATGTAAATCAGCCCAAACTATTCATTCATTTATTCATTTATTTATTACATTTCTATACCACCCAATAGCCGGAGCTCTCTGGGCGGTTCACAAAAATTAAAACCATTCAAAGTATAAAACAACAGTATAAAACCATAATATAAAATACAATATAAAAGCTCAACCAGATCAAAAGAGCAGCAATGCAAAATTACAAATTTAAAACACCAAGTTAAAATTTATTTATAGACTGTTAAAATGCTGGGAGAATAAAAAGGCATCTAAAAGCATATAATGTAGATGCCAAGCGAAGCTCCTTAGGGAGCTCATTCCACAGCCGGGGTGCCACAGCAGAGAAGGCCCTCCTCCTGGTAGCCACCTGCCTCACTTCCTTTGGCAGGGGCTCGCGGAGAAGGACCCCTGAGGATGACCTTAGGGTCCGGGCAGGTACATACGGGAGGAGACGTTCCTTCAGATAGCCTGGCCCCAAGCCACTTAGGGCTTTAAATGTTAATACCAGCACTTTGAATCGGGCCCGGACCTGGACTGGCAGCCAATGAAGCTGGAAAAGGACTGGCGTGATGTGGTCTCGTCGGCCAGTCCCTGTTAGTAACCGTGCTGCCCTGTTTTGTACCAGTTGAAGTTTCCGGACCGTTTTCAAAGGAAGCCCAACGTTTAACACATTGCAGTAATCCAAACAAGAGGTTATTAACCTCAAGGACATTCGAGATCCAACATTAAGAGTTAGATATAACGGATGACAGCCAAAACCAATTCCCCACAGGTAGCTCTATTTATGTAAAAAAAATAAAAAAAAATCAGATGATTGCTTGGAGTTCAGTGTAACTAATTGTGAAAAAGTAAATGTATAGGTGGAGAAAAGCAACGCTAGTTTTTACAAATCTTTATGCTACGCCAAAAAACTTTTCAAAAGCAAACATTAGGGTTTTCCGTTGTTCCAGTGCAAATATACACAGACATAACCTCTGCAGACTCCTTTTGCAAGAGGGCGACTGTCACCGTTACAGTCTCCCAATGGGAAGCCTAAGGATGGGCCAGCCACTCACCTCAACATGATTTTTTTTATATACCTGGTGCTATAAGGAATAACCAATCAAGCCTTTAAACTCTAGGAAGCTAGCAATGGGAAGGATTCCATGGCAAGGAACCAAGAAGGGCATATGACCAAAGGATGTCACTAAACTGCTCTTTAGCAGTGCACTTTGATGGAGACCACAACAAGGACCAAGAAAAGCATAGCAGATGAAGTGTGCATACTTGTGTGGGTGGGTGGTGGCAACGGCCGACAGAAAGGTCTGGCGTGGGCTGGTCCATGAAGTCACGAAGAGTCGGAAGCGACTGAACGAATAAACAACAACATAGGATTACGAAGAGTGCTGGAGGGATGGGACTCAGGAAACAGTAAGTTGGGGAGAAAGTTAGTTCTGTATTTCATCATTTTTAACTTCTTATAAACTGTCCAAGCTGACAAATATGGGTGACATATAAATATGAGAAATAATAATGGATGCTGAGCTTAGAGTCATCCCTCCAACCACGTCTGGTTTTGGAGCTTTGATTGTTTTATGGGAAATTCTAGCCCAAAAAATACTTTATACAGAGCCAGAAGGAAGAGATGATGATGATGATGATGATGATGATGATGATGATGATGATGATAATACCCGCCTCTCCCTCTGGATCGAGGCAGGGTACAACACGTACAAGATGAGCATAGTCAAATGAGGTTTGCAGCAGGGAGCGTGGAAATATGCACAGTGGTGATGAAATTCTATACAAGCAATGACTCATAAGGGGGCCAACAAATTCCTGTCCAGCCTCCGCCATGCTAGAATAGGTATCAGTACATGGCAACGGTACCCAATGGTTTGGTGCTGTTGGTTAATGCAAAGTTTTTGGCAAGCCATCTATTGTTTAATTCAGAATGAGGCCACATGCTGAAGTTATGGGTGGGTGTGAGGTCAAGGCCGCTGCTGTTCAGATGGTGCAATCAGCAGAATCATTTGCTTGTATCGGTTGAGCGTTTAGTTTTCATGTTCTAGTCCTATTTTTGCCACATAGGCAAAATGTAATTATTGGTAGGAGGCATTCTTATAAACACCAACAACAAATCTTCACAACTAAGGAAAGAAGTAGCTCAAGGAAGAGCTGATGTATATATATTGTGTTTGTACGAGTACATAGTTGCTGATTCAATGAAATAAGGAACTGGTTTAGGCTTGCTTGGATGAAAATTGCTTTATCTAATCAAACTTTTCTAAATTGGTCTTAATGTACTTCTATAAATACATTATTTCTTAACTCCATCTTGCTTGGGTAATACCAATCTTATTCTTCCTGCCATGCGACTTCATGCCTCTTAGCTGTGTTCTCATTGTAAAAAAAAAAGAGAAGAAAATGTGTGCAGGGGAGGGGAGAATGTGAATTGTTTTTGGAAAACCGACAAATATATTTCATCTCCACAATTCAAGAAGGACGCAGACAAGCTGGAACGTGTTCAGAGGAGGGCAACCAGGATGATCAGGGGTCTGGAAACAAAGCCTTATGAAGAGAGACTGAAAGAACTGGGCATGTTTAGCCTGGAGAAGAGAAGATTGAGAGGAGACATGAGAGCACTCTTCAGATACTTAAAAGGTTGTCACACAGAGGAGGGCCAGGATCTCTTCTCGATCCTCCCAGAGTGCCGGACACGGAATAATGGGCTCAAGTTAAAGGAAGCCCGATTCCAGCTGGACATCAGGAAAAACTTCCTGACTGTTAGAGCAGTACGACAATGTAATCAGTTACCAACGAGGTTGTGGGCTCTCCAACACTAGAGGCCTTCAAGAGGCAGCTGGACAACCATCTGTCAGGGATGCTGTAGGGTGGATTCCTGCATTGAGCAGGGGGTTGGACTCGATGGCCTTGTAGGTTCCTTCCAACTCTGCTATTCTATGATTCTATGATTCTGTGATATCAATATGGAGCCATAAGTTATACTTAACTGTGAATGTTAATCAACTGCTCATTAGCTTATAAATCAAAGTCCATATTACAAAATCAAGATGTAATTCAAAATAGCCAATTTGTACAATGCAATTATATATATGCAATTATTTTACCTGTTTCTGGCATCTATTAAGGTACCACTCCCCATGGAAGGGGCCACCCCCCCCCCACGCACACATAATGAGCTGGATCAAGACTAAGGCCGTAGCTAGACCTAAGGTTTATCCCAGGATTGTCCTGGGGTCAAACCTGTTGATCTAAGTGCCACACAGGGCATCCAGCGCTCAGGAGGGACGAACCCGGGATGATCCTGGGATAAACCTTAGGTCTAGCTATGGCCTAAATTAATTGTACACAGTTCCCACTGAAACCAATGGGACAAGTTAGTTACTCATGACTTGACTTCAATGGGAACTAAGTGCAACTAACCTAAGCCCTATTCAGGTGTTCACTTGAACATGTGAGGGCTTATAAGTGTGTACTGGGGTGCGGCTGTGCACACTGGGAACTCTAATAAGGCAGAGTCTTTATTCACACTAAGATCATGCTGCAATCAAGTGAATGCTTTCAGACCTTGCCGGTTCAACGTGGCACAGGCTGAACTGAGGTGGGCAAGACAGGAAACCTGAAGATGTAGGAGGCGAGGACAGTGCATGCCTTCACCCCATTCCACACTTTAAGGCCTCACGCAATGAAGTGTCTGCCTAAACAGTGCTTTTGTCTAGATCCAACCTATAATTAGAATGCCTGCTCACTGATATTGCATTTTTTTCTACGTGTAGGGAGGTCAATCTGGAGATCAGGCCTATAACTGGACAATATAGGTGCATCATTCCATACCTGATACAATATACTGTGGTACCGGTGCCAAAAGCATCCTGACGACACATTGGGGTTCTTATATAAGAGACTCCTTAGTAGTTACTATCCTGCTGTAATGCACAAGGCTGGCGGCTGGGAACAGTTTGTTAGATTTTTAATCATGCCACATTACCCGTCTGCCTATCGCTTATGTTTTAATATAAAAACAAATTGAGGTACAATGTTCTATTTAGTGTTAACAAATATCTGAATGTGTCCCCTTTTGCTTAAATAATTGTACAGATCATGTGATCTGAAAAGCAAAGGGTTGAACTGTTACACCACCACAGTCAAGTCTATCCTTGGTATCCAACACTTGGAACCCATATTCCAGGTAAGAAAAGCTTGTTGGCATGATGTAGCAGTTAAAGGCACAACCCTATGCAAGTATAGACAGAAAAAAGGCCAGCTGGGAGTTGAAGGACATTTTTCTGTCTAAACATGCATAGGATTGTGCCTTAAGAGTGTGAAGTACCTCTCATCATGTGTTTCACAGCCCTGGAGGAGGCAGGTTTGAAGATCAACCTCCAGAATAGCAATGTTCAGATTCTCCCCACTGGAATACCTGGGTTTTGATTGTGAGGAGAGGTGTGCTGCAACCCCTGCTTGAAAACGGCCACCTTGGAGGCTATGCCACAGCCATGGTCCAAAAGGCAACTGTACTGGTTCCTTGGCTTCTTTACTGATTTTGCAACCAGTATTAGCCTACTAACTGCTTTGATATGAAAGGCAATCATATTCTGTGGGGTACCCTCTGTAAAAGGGTATTCAAGCATGTCAAGAAGAGCATGCCCATCTTTAGAAAACTCAACCTTCAGTGACCTTTTACCCTCCCAAAGGCCATGGAAAAACAGCAGCCTGTTTATTCTATTTAAGTTGCTTCCTACGATGGAGGAACAGAAATATCTAGTGGTTAAGTGGGAAGGCCTAACTGTGAAGTGCACTGTTGGAGACTTCCAATATTATCTGGCAAACAACCACTTTGCACTCATAACAGACCATGGCCTCTTCAATGCATGCCTACAACGTCCCTACTAAGTCTTCTACCCCAACAGTCCTGCCAAGTTATGAGGGTTATCAGTACTAAGACGTTTCTGTTGGTAAAGCTCCTAAAGCCTAAGGAAGACCTAAGAAACAACCCTCCCTTTCGTGTCCCCCTCACCACATTGCGGTCACTGGAAGATAGGTTTTGGGAAAGAGAAAGGAGCAGAACAGCCCAGAATAGGCTGAGCGTATTTTCAAGCTGCGCACACTCAACTTTCAAAAAATAACAAAGAGTCTTGTGGCACCTTAAAGACTAACAATTTTATTCTGGCATAAGCTTTTGTGGACCCGGTCCACTAGATTGTGCTCAGGCTGCAATAAGGTCAGATTTTCCCGCCTTGCCACTTTCCCTTCCATTGCTGACACCCAGCCCACCACTTCCTGCTCACTTTTTAAACCAGGGAGAAGTAAAGCAAATTTGCTGCTTTTTAACAGGGTTGTATTTTTTACAACTGCAGAAGTCCACAGGATGGGTCCCATTCACCTACATGCCAACATTGAGTTTACCATCTTAAAATGGAACAGATGCAGCAGGGCCTTTAGGCCAAACACGGAATTCGTTTAATGGATAGGCTGGCCTTAAACTTCCTAAGAAAAAGGAAATTGAGGTACAGGAATCTTCCTTTCCAAACCAGCGGTTGCTCCTGTTATATTTGTTTTACAATTAATTTATTATTTATTTATTTATTGCATTTCTATACCGCCCAATAGCCGAAGCTCTCTGGGCGGTTCACAAAAACAGAGAAAGACAGGACTGCTGATGCTTCATGAAATATAAATTATGCTAAATTTTACCTGCAGGCCACAGGAATTGATCTGCTTGGTAGGTAATTTTTGAAAATGCTTCTATACCCCTGTGGCAGAAGTGACATTTATAAGGAAAGCTGTGCCACATCCTCACCATGTAACAAATCCATATATTTTTTTACGGAAAAACTTTAGATGTGCAGTCATGTTTCTTCTCAGAAGGGCAGGAACTTATTTCTAGGGATGTGCTCCGCTTCTAATCGGACCGCCGAATTAGAAGTGGAGCGGGGTGCTTCGCCTCCCCTTAAAGCGGAGGCGAGGAGGATTGGGGGGGCCGGCTGAGCATTGCGAAGAGGATCGAGGTGACGGCGGATCCTTCGCCTCGATCCGGAGCTCCGCAAGAAAGGTAAGTGGGGTTTACCAGGCCCTGCCGCTGTCGCTGTCGCCCATGCGGCGACAGGGGCAGGGCCCGGTAAAAACCCCTCCCTCCTCTCCCTTACCTGCGTCCGTCTGCGGTCCCTCGGCTTCTTCAATTGAGCCCGCGGCTCAACCAGGAAGTCTAGGCCACACTTGCGGCCCAGACTTCCTGGTTGAGCCACGGACTCAATTGAAGAAGCCGAGGGACCGTGGAGGGACGCAGGTAAGGCTCCCCTCCCCCTTGGTCCCTTACCGGGCTCTGCCGCCGTCGCCACAGGGGCGGCGGCAGCGGCGGGGCCCGGTAAACCCCCCTTCAATTGAGCCGTGGGCTCAATTGAAGAAGCCGAGGGACCGCGGACGGACGCAGGTAAGGGAGAGGAGGGAGGGGGGCCTTACCTGGCGCCACTCCCCTCCACTGCGGAGCTCCGATTCAGAGCCGGAGCTCCGCGGCGAAGAGGAGCGGCCTATGGGCAGAGCGGCGCGGAGCGGGCCGATTCGAAATTTTCAGATCGGCCCACGGGGCAAATCGGGGGGTCCGTGCACACCCGTACTTATTTCTAAATACAATCCCTTCTTTAATCATCACTTGGAATACTTTTTGCAGTATCTTTAAATTAAGATGAATTGCAACGGGGAGATCCACACAATGTTTTCGTATTACAACACCAAAAAATGTTTTTTCTTTAAACCAGGAAGTATTTTCATTAGTCCTGACAAAAAATTCTATCTAGCGGATATGATTTGGAATTAACTATATAGCTAAGTATTGAAATAAATGTGTCAAAGAGTTTTGAACCTTATTTCCTAACATCTTTGAAAATGAGTTTTAGTTTTATTTGGAACAAACAAAGCTGCTTATATCAGTCACACCATTGGCTGAAGGAAAGAAGCAAGACATGGAAAAATAAAAGAAAGGAAAATGTGATGACAATGAGGGGGAAAAGCAAGAGAAAGAGAAAACGAGAAGAAACTCTGCCAGCAGTCCCAGGAGGAAACAACTGCTACTTGTAGTAGAGAGAGAAAAGTGAGATACAAAGAATGTACCAAATGCTGCTAGTCCCCGCGGCATACAAAAAGGAATGGAGCAGGAAACAGGAGCCGTACCCATGAGCATGCGCAGAGGGGGTGGGGTGGAACACTTGCCTAAAGCTCTGCTTAGTTATAGAATGTTCCAGACAACTTTTTTATGCAGGTGCAAAACCCATATGTGTGAGTCACAGAGACCATGAAGAAGAAACAGGGCCTCTGGAGTCCAATCGTAATGGGCAAGTGGGTTCACATGAGAAAAGGTAGTCCTTCAGGCTTCATAGGTTGAAACCAACACCTTTAATTGTGCTGGGAAATGGACCAATAGTCAATGCAGCTGTTTCCAAACTGGTGTAATATGTTCCACGTGACTGGTCCCAGTTAATAAACATCCAGCTGTAAGGTGGATCCAGGTGCAATGTGCATCACACATTGCAATAGTCTAAAAAAGATACTACTAGTGTGTGAATTGCCATGGCCATGTTCTCTCTGTCCAGGAGGGTCCATGAGCCCCAGCTAATGAAAGGTGTTTCAAGTCACAGAGACCTCTTGGTTCTCCAAGATAAGAATGGATCAAATAGCACACACAGCCGCCAAAAGGAAAAATAAGGTACTATAAAAATAGTGGAGCCCGCATCGCTATGGACACAAATAATTTTAAACTCTAAATCAGGCTTCCCAAGCCTGGTGCTCTCCAGATATTTGGACTTCAACTCCCATCATCCTCATCCAGCTGATAGTCAGGAATTGTGAGAGTTGTAGTCCAAAACATCTGGAAGTCAAAGGGTTAGGAAGGCTACTCTATGCATTTTGCAACTAAGTCACAAAGGACTCTGGGGGTTCTTACATATCACCATCGTCATCTTGATGAACTCAGAACAGCTCAGTTAGACGAGATGCATGCAGTTGCAAAGCAGCATTTCCTATTTACTGTCATCACCATTACAGAATAAGCTTGAAGGTATTACTCAGTTCTGGTCATATTCCTTTCATGTTTTCTGCCATCTGAGCTCTATCAGCTGTTCCAATTGTTTCACCGCTCCAAGCACCCTAGTAAGCCAAAGAACTGCACAAGCTCAGCTCACTGGGGAAGAACTCTTAGGAGCGATTGTGTCCAATGTCTGAGCCATCTCCAGATGCTACAGAGTGGCTAAGGCTGGAACAGGGGAACTAGCCATGTTAACTGGAACCTCCCCAAAGACACTTAGGAATCCATCTAGATCCATCTGCATCTGAGAGCAACCCATTCTAATTGCTCCCTCGCTTCTGCAGAGGGCAAAAGCCGGTACTAGCCTAACCCTTACCAGAAAGCGATCCTGGATTATTAACCAAATTCCGGACTATCCCTTTGCTCAGACAAGAAAACCAAATCAAGTGTCCTAACAAGTGTATTGGATCAATAGCAAACTGGGACAGCGCCATGGCTCTCGTGGAAGCCATGAAGTCCTGAGCTGCTCCTGAGAAGACTGCCACACCATGGATGCTGAAGTCCCCCAGAGCCAACATTTCGGGGCCTTCAACACCAAACCCAAGATCACTTTCATCCATTAATGGAGTGATTCTGTTGAGCAGAAGGGTAGGTAGCACACCAGTACAATCCCCAATGGCCCAACACCAGGTCCAAACCCACAAAATTAGGTCCAGAGCAGGCAGGAAATCTGGAAAAGGTAATGGAATTCCTACAAACAACTGCAACCCCACCCCAACGATTGAGCCTAAATTGGTGCTGCACCAAGAACCCATGATGAACACAGCTGAGAAAGATCTACCCATCCCAGCTCACCTATCCAGGTCTTGGAATTACAAACCAGGTCAGCTCCTTAATCCAGGAACGAAAACTGGATAATTCAAGTCTTATTGTGGGTTAACCTCATACATTTTGTGGCACTCTTGAATTAAAACACCGTTGCACCCTGTCTTTTACTTTCCAAGGTGCCATCATTATAATTAGGGGTGTGCACAAAACCCCCGCTCCGCCCTGCGGGCTGATCCGAAGATTTCGGATCGGCCAGCTCCGCTCCGCTCCGCCCATACTCCGCTCCTCTTCGCCGCGGAGCTCTGGCTCCGAATCGGAGCTCCGCAGTGAAGGGGAGTGGCGCCAGGTAAGGCCGGGAGAGGAGGGCAGGAGGTTTACCGGGCCCTGCCACCATCGTCGCCCGTGAAGCGATGGCGGCAGAGACCGGTAAGGGACCAAGGGGGAGGGGGGCCTTACCTGCCTCCGTCCGCGGTCCGTCGGCATCTTCAATTCTGGTTGAAGTCTGGTTGAACCGCGTGTGGCCTAGACTTCCTGGTTGAGCCACGGGCTCAATTGAAGACGCCGACGGACCGCGGACGGAGGCAGGTAAGGGAGAGGAGGGCGGGGGGGGGTTACCGGGCCCTGCCGCTGTCGCCGCATGGGCGACAGCGACAGCGGCAGGGCCCGGTAAACCCCACTTACCTTTCCGGCGGAGCTCCGGATCGAGGCGAAGGATCCACCTTCACCTCGATCCTCTTCACCACGCTCCGCCAGCCCCCCAATCGTCTTCACCTCCGCCTTAAGGGCAGGCGAAGCCCCCCGCTCCGCTTCTAATTTGCCGGTCCAATTAGAAGCGGAGCACATCCCTAATTATAATGAAAGTGGTGGTATGTGGGGGGGGGGAGCTGTTATATTGCAAGAACTCTTTGGGGACGCAAGCCACTGTGAGATTGTAGTCAGTGGGGACTGAGTGGGTCAGGGTCAGGGACAGAGGGCACATTTTATTCTCAGGGCATTTTGGCTTTTAAATAAATATCTGGTTTACAATTACATTTTCATGACTAAAATTAGAATTGATAACCATGATTATATTGTCATTGCCTGATGTCTTTTCGCCTCACTGATGTGGCTGATCTGTCTATGATTTGTTAAGTTAAAAAAGACAGCAATGCTAAAAGTAAGTAGAAAGCATATATAACACAGGCCCAGAATTTCACAGATGGTTGCGTGGGGCAGGGAACAGGGGTGTCAATGAAAAATAGACTGGGCCACAGGGCCACAGCAGCAAACTTTTGCTGACTCCCCTAGGGTCAGACTGTTTTTCTGCCACTGTAAACCATAAGTAAAAGTTGCCCAGGAACAAGGTAAAGATTCTCATTGTGAAGGAAATTGTGTGAAGGAGATGGGCAAAAGGAAGAGAAACATGAGATTACAGAGGTGAATGCAAGGGATGCAGGAAGCCTGCATTTTTATTTCCACAGAATTATTTCCAGTCCGTGGTCCCCCCAGATAACTCCAGAAACTCTGCAGTGTCCTGGAATGGTTGTTATTATTATTGTTTGCTTGCAAGGAACTGTGTGTATAACTCGATGCACATCAGGAAACACATCTAAATGTGGACGTTGTCCATTGTTTTTAGTGGGATGCAAATCTGAACGCACATTCTTCAACTCCCCTCCCCTCTACTAACTTGCACAAGCGTTTGCACATCCAGATACACCCCCCACACACACTCCCTCGAGGTCAAGTAAACCAAACTGAATCAGGCAGGAGGAAAACTCTCCACATCAGTGAAGCGAAGCTACACAAAGGTCACAGTGAAAAAATGCACTGCGGGGTCTGTACACACCAGGGCAGGCAACTGGCCCTTCCCGATTTCTAGGAAGAGGTTTCTGATCACGGGGATCTGAGGAAGGATTTCAAGGAAGAGAGAGATGTCAGTAGCCTCAGTGATCTAAATGGATAATTCGCAATTATTTAGGTTCATTGTTTTTAAAGCGTTCCTTTGCCCGTTTTGCAAAGATTGCCTCTTTTACACATTTCTACAGCTTAACAGTCAGCCAGGATTTTATTTTCTTTCTCTACAGCTCTCTTGTGCTTTAAAGGTAATACAATACACTTCCTATTATGAGGTGAAAGTGGATGCGTGCCTACTTCTCATTGCTTCAGGCAAACAATTGCCCTGTTCTAACCCTTGGCCGCAACTGACATGGCAGGCAATTTATCACCATCATCAACCTTCACTCACTCCCTTAGCAGAATGACAGCCATCAAAAGGCTTCTGGCCTGTTACTGGGTGGACAGGCAATCAGGACAGCTAACAAGGTTTTAAAAAGGAAAATATATACTTTCTGAATCCCCTAACAGGAATAGCCCTCCCTCAAACTAGCAATTTTGTTTGCGCATGCGAGCATATTCCCACCAACCAGGGGATTTGACAAGAGGATCCCCAGGGAGATCTGTCCAATTTTTAATAGCAGCACCACCATGCGTCAAACAAACTTTTAATCAAGCCGGCATGCCATTAAATCTCCTTTATATTGTTCAAACAAACCTACTTACTAAAGCCTAATATCAACACTCATCATTAATATACCCTTTCTATGTCCAGAAAAATCAGTATATGGATTACACAGCTGGAGTGTCAACAAAAATCTGTTGGTGTGTTTCCTGAAATCCCATTGGCCAAAGAAGAAAACGTAAGCCCAAGGCTGATCCAGTCTGAAAAGATTAGACATTTCTTGTCCGGGGGGGGGGGGTTGATGAGTCCCCGTTTGACCCAGGGAGAATGGGAGTTCTTTCTGAACTGAATGCTAGATGACAGCCTTGACATCTCCCATAGGCATAAAGGGGGGGGGGGGGCTGAGATGGGAAAGATACCCCAAACTCGCCTCAGATTAGTTTGGTATATGAGATGCATACATACATACAGATATTGCATGTGCGCACGATCACAAGTGCATGTGTTTGTCTATCTAGGCTAAGGCTAATGTGGGTGGGGGTACAACACAATGGCCCCATCCCCACTTGCAATGCTCAAAAGCCAACGCAGCCAATCCCAGCATTGTCTAAGCACACTTCCCTTACCTATGAAGCAGCAGATGCAATGAAAAAAGCACTGGCACTGTGCAAGGACAGAATTTCACGGAGGTTTCGCTATTCCTTTTCATCCTCTCCCTCACCCCCTGAACAGAGCATCGGGGTGCAGAAAACAAAACAAAAAACTAATAAGAACTTTGAACTGTAAGAACTAGTGTCTGACTGTTCTGGTTTCCCCCCTCGCCCCACCCTCAATCCCCTTTCCTTCTCTGTCATGTCTTTTAGATTGCAACCCCTGAAGGTAGGGACTAATTACTTATTATTATAAGCTGTTCTGGGAGCCCTTTTCCGCCTTATCCACAGAGTCCCACCTTGAAATATCCTTCCTAAGTTTTAGCATACTGGTTAATTGCTGCCATTTTTCATTTGCTGGTGGTTATTCTGCCTTTATTTGCTCTCAACCTTACTGACAAATTGAAAGTTAATAAATCACTGGGGCCACAAAGAACTCAAATATGAAATTGCTGTTTTCCTAACAGTAATATTTAACATGTCCTAAAGATCAGCCTGTGTACCAGAGGACTGAAGAATGGCAAATGCAACACCAATTTTTAAAAGGGGATCCAGGGGGGATCAGGAAATGACAGGTCGTTTAGCTTAACATCTGTTCCAGGTAAATTGGTTGAAAGCATTATTAAAGATAAAATTAGTAAGCATATAGAAGGGCAGGTCCTGCTGAAGAAGAACCCACATGGCTTCCGCAAAGGCAAGTCCTGTCTCACTAATCTTTTAGAATTCTTTGAGGGTGTCAACAAACATGTAGACAGGGGTGATCCAGTGGACACTGTTTACTTGGACTTCCAAAAGGCTTTTGATAAAGTCCCTCACCAAAGACTCCTGAACAAACTTTGCAGTCATGAGAAGAGAGGTCCTTTTTATGGATCAGTAACTGGTTAAAGAACAGAAAGCAGAGAGTAGAAATAAATGGTCAATTCTCCAAATGGAGGGAAGAAAATAGCTAGAGATGACTGACCAAGAAAGTTGTGGTGGACAGCTCAATGAAAATGTCAACCCAGTGTGGAGCAGTTATGAAAAAAGCAAATTTCATGTTGGGCATAATTAGGAAAGGAATTGAAAATAAAACTGCCAAGATCATACACCTATCATAAAAATCTATGTTGTGAGCACTCTTAGAATATTGTGTACAGTTCTGGTCACTGCATCTAAGAAAGAATATTGTAGAGTTGGAAAAACTGGAGAAAAGGGCAACTAAAGTGGTCAAGCGGCTGGAGCAATGCACCTACAAAAACTGGGATTGTTTAGCTTAGAAAAAAGGCGAGCGAGGGAAGACGTGATAGATTGTGTACAAAATTATGCATGGTGTGGAGAAAATGGATAGGAAGTTATTTTACATCCTCTCTCATAATACTAGATCCTGGGATAAAGCTGATTGGTGGGAGAGTCAGGACAGATAAAAGAACTTCTTCACACAGCACATACTTAAACTATGGAATTCACTTCCACAAAATGTAGCAAAGGCCCCCACTTTGGATGGCCAACCAACGGCAAGATGGATGGATGGCATTCTGGAGGTGACGGTCTCGACCTTGGGGGAGCGACGGCCGACAGAAACTCTGGCGTGGGCTGGTCCATGAAGTCATGAAGAGTCGGAAGCGACTGACCAAATAACAACAAAAGGGGTTTGGACAAATTCATGGTGGATAAGTCTACCTATAGCTAATAGTCCTGATGCCTCTATGCTACCTCCAGTATCAAAGGCAGTATGCCTATGTATACCAGTTGCTGAGGAACATGGGTGGGAGGGTGTTGTTGCACTCATGTCCTGCTTATGGATTTCCCATGGGCAGCTGGTTGGCCACTGTGTGAACAGAATTCTGGACTAGATGGACCCTTGGTCTGATCCAGCATGGCTCTTCTTATGTTCTGCTTCAAATAATTGCTTTTGCATCACTTTTTTTTCTTTTTCTTTTCCAAGGAATGGTTAAGCTATTTTAATTACCATGCAGTTTTTAACATAGTTATTCTCTGAGATCACTTGCAGTGTGGTGGTATGTGATCTCAACATGACTCATGCAGTGATCTCAAAGCAAAGGGAAGTTATCACAGACACAGGCATTTCATTAAAAAAAAAATCCCCAATGCCAGCAGCACACTGATCTAAGAGTGTTCATCCAAGGTCGATATGCTGATCAGAATTTTTAAAGACAAGAAATGCGGCCAGGAACAGAGGCCACAAATTTTAAAATATATGCTGCACATTTCTAGCCCCACAGTTAAAACTTTTTTTCCAATTATTAATCCAAAGTCACCTTGAGAGCTGATGAACAACTGAGTAAGAGGATGAACTGTGATTCAGTGTCACCATGTCATATCTGATCTTGGCCACACTCACCTGCTATCTGAAACAAACTCACCCTCCGCCCCCGTCCCATCTACAATATGGGGAGATTAAAAATGCTAACTTGTCTTACAGAGATATTGTAAGGAAAACAAGGCAATGCATGTAAAGCACTTTGAATATTCTGAAGTTCTGTACAAACCATTCCCTCTTTTTTCAAAGTTCAGAGGTGAGTGTAAACCCTTTCGTAACCAAAATGTCACCATGCATGCACAAGATGAAGATATCAACAGGCTTAGGGGAACCCCAAGGATTGCAGAAGAACCTTTGGGGGTAGGGGAAGCCTAAAAAGAGACAAACCCTAAAAACAGCACAATGAGGACTGAGAGCCAAAATAACAACAACAACAACAACAATAATAATAATAATTTATTTCTTACCCGCCTCTCCCTCTGGATCGAGGCAGGGAACAACATTAAATACAACAATACAATACATAAAACTGGTTAAAAGAGCATATAAAACCTATATAATTTAAAATAACAATCATAACATCTTAATATTCTTAGGTTGTCATGTAAATTTGGTTAATTTCCAATGATCCCCTTTGTCCATTTCTTCCCTTCCCTTCTTTTCTCCAAAACCTTCCTTCCCCGCCCCGAATTACCAACTTTTGGTTTTAGATGAGTAGAGTAGACCCTCTACTCCCAGGTAGGGAAGAAAAGCCCCATTTATCTATTTGGGTAAGGTCGCTTACTCAAGTGTAAAGGACGAGGGCTAGCCGCTGGTTAAATCGCCAGGTGCTTGCTTGCGCAGACACACACCTTTTTCCTTTCCCCACGGCTCAGCGGGAAACCAGGGAGGGAATGGTGGACTGGGATTAGTTAAAGACAATGGAATACATGGCAGGAATGTCCCAGGATTCACTGGGCATTTCAGGAAATCTGGGAGGAGGCTCAGCTGTGACGCGTTGGGCTATTAGCCAATTGTGTGTGTGTAATGTTTCCTCCCAGTATAAAGCAAGAAGCTCAGTTCTGTTCCGTGCCCTTTTCTCTCTAAATTGGCATGGGAGAGGGGACCTCTGCACAAAGAGATATCTTGGTACCTGAAGTGGAAAATAAAGCTTTTTCTTTGAACCCGAAATGATGCATCTGGATTGCTTTTATTGGATTTAATTGGGTTGTAATCCACAGTTTTTGTAACAGGTCTAAAATTCATCTGGGTAGGCCTGCTGGAAGAGGCTAGTCTTTAGCCGATGAATCTCCTCCAGCAGACCATTCCACAGACTGGGAAGGTCCTCTGGGTAACAGTTGTCAGCCTAGTTGGGGCTGACTGAAGTAAATTCTTCCCAGAAGAACTGAGTGTGCAGGGCGGACTGTATGGGAGAAGGCGATCCCGCAGGTAGCCTGGACCCCAACCATGTAGGGCTTTAAAGGTAATAACCAGCACTTTATACTTCACCCGGAAACGAATTGGCAGCCAGTGAAGAGATTTTAAACTACACAATTATGGTTAATAATGCAGCATGTGTCTGAGGGCTTCTCTTTTCCTTCTTCATGTTGTTCTTGTTCTTACATCTCCCCTCACACCCTTGACAACTTTGTCCCCAAAAACAGGGGAACTCCATCCACACTGCAATGTTTTGTACTGAATCTCACTTGTTCTAAGTATTATTATAACTTTAACCAATGAAATTCACTGAATCGTGACATTTCAGTTAAAAGGGATTTCTCCACCCCCCAAAAAGGTGGGGCTTGCCAATGAACAAAGAGAAAATTTAATGGTCACAGCTTTGGAACTCATTCTATGCCATAATCACACACACACACACACACACACACACACACACACACACACACACACACTGCAGTTAAAAAACTGAATTTAAAATGTATGTGTATTCATACAATGAATAGCTTTTAGGAACAGAACGATTTGAGACACCAGTGGAACTGTGGAAGATTAAAATTCACCAGAACCAGGTAAGGAAGAACTGAGATAGCCTCTACTTATTTATTCAGCCATTTAACTAGTAAATATATTTATAGACCACCATTCAGGGCAAAACTTATAAGGCAAATCAAAATCAATTAAAAATACAATAAAACCCAGGACAAAAACAATACAAAATCATAAAAGCAGCAGCCATAAAATCAGGACCATTAAACTCTCTCTCTCTCTCTCTCTCTCTCTCTCTCTCTCTCTCTCTCTCTCTCTCTCTCTCTCTCTCTCTCTCTCTCTCTCTCTCTCTCTCTCTCTCTCTCTCTCTCTCTCTCTCTCTCTCACACACACACACACACACACACACACACACACACACACACACACACACACACACACACACCAGCAGAGTAATGAAACCACAAACTCAAATCAGTTTCAAGGCATGGGCAAATAAGAGTTCTACTTTTTTACCTGGTGCTAAAATGACATCAGAGGTAATGTCAGAAGAGTTTCCCTGAGACGTCCATTCCATTTGCAAAGCATCTCAATCACAAAAGCCCTAGCCCAAGTCCCCGTCTACTTGATTTCAGGTGGTGGGAGACACAGTAGAGGACCTCTGTAGAACACCAAAGGCTTTGGCCTGGCTTCCATCCTAGAAGGCAATCCTGTAAGTAATTGGGGGCCTGGCCATTAGGGCTTGACAGGTAACAACCAGCACTTTGCCTCCTTACCACCCACCTGACAATCAGTAACCTGCCCTGCCCATTCCTCCACCATCACAGGGTCTGTGGAAGGGGCATATAAAAGCTGACCCAGCACTTGTTTGGTTACGTCAGACTCTGCGCCTTGCCCATTTGGCCTGATTTGGGGGCTACACATGTTGAGAGACACTGTCTATCTGGGGATGGGAATTGGGGATGACAGAACCTAGTATTTCTACCCTATATACACAGTCTGTAACAGCTGCTGAAGCCTTCCAGTTTTGCACAGCAACAAAAGTTCAGTCTTCTACTGCATCTCACTTTGCAAATTATTCTCTGGAGGCAACAAGGCAACAACTGTCTGTACCAAACCTCTGCATTTATTATGTTATTAACGTACACGTATTCTGATTTGTACCTTAAACCCCAATTGCTCACGGCTAATTAGGAATGTCAAGACTAAATGTATCTGCTAACTTAATATTCACAGTGTTTTCTCAGGGCCAAACATTTTGTTTAAATATGAAAAATATGCAGATGCTCGCACAGAAATGGGCACACAGGGACTCGGGGGATTATGAGGACTCAAAGGTCAGGTGAATACATTTTGTTCCTAGACCTGAAGAATATAATTTTTAGAGATAAGGAGTCTAGAACTTAAAATATGTAACGCTGCATGGGATTCTCAATGTTTATTTGGCCATGATGCATCCAATTAACATGCTCCTGGCTTAGAGGTCAGAGAAGATTGCAATTCCATCAGGAAAGTCCTATGGCAGGGGTGGGGAACCTCAGGCCCAGGGGCCAAAACTGCCTCTCCTGAGGCCCCAATCTGGGTCTCCGAGTTTCCCCAGATGACCAAGGCCCTTTCCTCCAACACTGTTTGGTTGTTGGTCTCCTGGCTTTTGTTCAGCCGCCCCCCGCCCCCTAAAAGGTTGAAACCCCTCACCTAAGGCTTAGTTAGTAAGGGATTTACACTATAATGCCAGTGTGGTGTAGTGGCTAAGGTGTTGGACTGGGAGTCGGGAGATCCGGGTTCTAGTCCCCCCCTCGGCCATGGAAACCCACCGGGTGACTTTGGGTCAGTCACAGACTCTCAGCCCAGCCTACCTCACAGGGTTGCTGTTGTGAGGATAACATGCAGAAGAGGAGGAGGATTATGTACACCGCCTTGGGTTCCTTGGGAGAAAAAAAGGCGGGATATAAATGCAATAAATAAATAATAAATAAATAATATGTTGGATTGTTATTTGAAGCTCTTAAAAATTGTGTGCGGGGGGTATTTTGGGCCCCATCCTTTTGCAAGGTGGATCTCAGTGCAGATTAGGCTGGCAAGTACAGTGAGGGTTCAAAAGGAATGGAAACCAAAGTTAACATTCATTGGCCACCCCGAGGCCTCTAATAAAGCATCTAATGAAGCCTGCCCATTTCAAGGTTGTGAAGCTAGAAGCGGTGGGGACAGATCCTTCACTTGGGGGTTGCTTGATTAACCCAAACAAGACCATGAGACCAAAGGGGTAGTAGAACAAGCAGCCCCCTCCCCTTGAGACTTAAAAGCGCAGGCTGCGAAGGGCCTCGGGTAGGGGAAATGGTAGCCACTGGTCCTGAGCCTAGTGATCTCACCCCAAAAGACTGGGCTAAGAGGAGAGAAGTTCCTCTATCAGACTGATACGGAGCCCGCAATGGGAGCCCATTACAGGACCCTTAACTGCCTTGTGTTTAATAAAGTTGCTGCTCTTTTAACCCAAGTAAAGTTGTGTCTTGTCTCTTCAATCTTGGGGTATGGGTGCAATAGTCTTAGAGACCCCTCCTTTGTATGATAATATGTATTACCGTGGTATGCAAAGTCTCACATAAAGAATATGATGGTTGACCATTTTCAGCATTTCACATCTCACAACCTATCCTCCTACAATTAAAGAGTTTAAACTCATTAAGCCTGCCTGTCAGAAGATTAGGGCTGGGCAAAATCCCGACCCCCACCCCTGCCATTCCATCGACATTTCTTTCCAACAAACAGTTGGGGTGGAAATTCAGGGACATTGTTTAGAGGGAATTCTCCAGGCATTGAGTTGGGGGGAGTGTAAGGCTTATAAATTGCTGTGGCAGCCATCTCTGTACAACGCTCTAGGAATGAGCATCTTCTCAGGGTCATTTGTGGCTAGGTATGTCAGAGAAATCAGCAACAGAAACAAATGAGTTTCTGTGACTCCACTCTGCAGATTCTGCAGTGCAACGGTTTTTCCCAAATCACACGGAACCTGTGAACTTGTGGACCATTTTAAAAAAAACTATCCAGAATTTTATGTGAACTTAATTGTAGGAAAATAATAAAAAATAATAATAAAATAATAATAAATAATAATAATAATAATAATAATAATAATAATAATAATAATGTCAAAAATGTGCATTCCCCCATTGGCTAAAGCATGAAAATGCACATGGGGGAGGGAGTTCTGCACATTTTGGGAGAATCTGTGCATTTTTGCAAGCAAAAATTTGTGATAATGCAATTGTGCACAACTTTGCGGAAATTGAGAAAATCTGATTCCACCAATGAGTGGACAGAGGAAGAAAAGGTACCTGACAATCCACGAAATGCAGACATAACCATTTTTTACAATGTTCAAGTTTTGGCCCCATTTTCAAGGAGCATGATGGGACCTGTGTTGGCAGTGAGAGCTATGTTGCTGGCGGGTGCTCAGCTAGCTTGCAACAACGCTTTTAAAGACTAGAAATTTATGGTAGGGAGATTAAAGAGCCCTGGAACCACCTTGTTATTTAACCCACATACAACTTCCCCTGCCCCCATCTGAAGGTCCCTCCCCGCCTCCTTATCTTTGGGAGGAATTTCAGCCTCCCCAATAAAGCCCCCACCCCTAGAATGTAGAATCATAGAATAGCAGAGTTGGAAGGGACCTACAAGGCCATCGAGTCCAACCCCCTGCTCAATGCAGGAATCCACCCTAAAGCATCCCTGACAGAGGATTGTAGAGATATGGGGGGGGGGGGAGGCAGTGAAACATTGAAATCAGCCCTCGAGAAGATAAAAAGAGGCATTGGTACTAGTTATTGTCTTGCTCTCCTGCCTGTTCAAGCTCAGCATAACAGGACCTGAAAGTAGGGCAGTTTCATTAGCCATTGGATAAAAAGAAATGAGCTATACTGCTGGTCTCAGGGAAACCCTGCAAGAGGACAGCTCTGCTATATTTGCAGGACCTGCAGCTCATTCTGTTGAACAGAGCCTTGGGCTTTTATTTTATTTTATTTGCATTACTTCTATGCCACCCTCTAACAAAACGTTCATTGGATGCCTCTGAGGAGAAAACCAAAACAATAAAAAATACAATACAGTAATAACATAATAAAATAAAAGGTACCATTAAAACACCATCAGATAAGATCATAACGATTCAAACAAAACAGGGAGCAGAGAGTAAAAAAATCAGCAGAACAAAACATTAAAAGCAGCAGCATGATTTAACCTGCCTACCCTGACGGCACTACTGCCCGGGGATACTGAGTCTTTGCCTCCAAAACACTGTAACCAGAGGTAATCGTATAAAGTTACATTCACACATCCATCCTGGACTTACATATAAAAAGTCATTAAAAATATATATTGCAATGTCCCAGATCCTTCAGCTGGGTTCTCAAGGGGTCCCGCATGCATACAAAATGTTGCTGTATTAGCACGGTGTGCATGTGTGTACATATGTATGCACACATGTTCGTGTGCCTGCATGTCTATTTGCCCTTCTTGAGCATCATGGAATGGTGTTCGACAGCCCCAACCCCTGAGGGCTGCCTTTGGTAGTCAACAGGGGAGATTGGAAAGCGCTCAGATTCACATGGTAGATCACATACAGCCTTTTGCAACCTGGACCAAGAAACCATGTGCTCATAGAAAGACACCAGCTTGTCCGCCAATATTACACTACAGGCATTTTGGCAGCAATTAATACATTTGTCACTATTTCAATTATACCCTCAACAATATTCTGCAAACGATGCAACGAAAGAGCAGGCAGGAGTTTTGATACACCGGTATTTGCTTATAGGTTGACAATTCCAGTTTCTGAATGGTTTTAATCTGTTGACGTTTCCCAGAACTCTGAAAGAAATTATAAGGGTTCTCACACTGGCAGCAGCGCAAGTGCTTTCATCTAAGTGGCAACCAGTACCTCTCGCACTGCACTTCTAGAACTTTTTTTTCCTTTTAATTTTATATTTGATTAATTGATGTACTTCATTCTATCATTAAATGTGTCGAAACAGATCTGGAACAACGTCCCTTCCTTTTGTATTCATACTGTATTTTAGGATGAAGTCAAACATAACATTTAAAGGGAAGTTACAGAGGGTTCATCATCTACGGTGCAAACATGTCTATTTTGCAATCTGCATGACAGACAGCCATCCTATCAAACCATCCTATACTGGGTCAAGCGTTCATCTTTTCTCTCCCCCATACTTTAGGCAGGCTGTCTACCTTTATTTTTATTTTCTACCTGCACATACCTGTCCTTCACCTTTAGAAAAAGAAATAGTTACAAAACTGCTTTAGGCTTGCATGGAGGTATTACTTTTTATCATTGGTATATTACTTGTTTTATCTCTATATATTTTTTATATATTCACTTTTAGGAGTACGGCAGTCTCTAGCCAAATTTTTAAAAAATCCTTGGTGGAGCCCTTGGCCCCTTTACTACCTATGTTATAAAATGTATAGTTCTGTAAGGCTACATATATTAGAGCAGTGGTTCCCAAAGGGGGTGGTGGGATTGCATAGGGGGGCGTTAAAAGGCAAGGGGGGCACTCGAGGTGATCTTTTCCGTACCAGGAGTTTTGGTTACAGAAGGAAATTTCTGATCACTTCTGAACTGCACTATGGAGAGTGGTTCAGAAGCTCCTGGTTGCATTTCCAACATCACATTTGGTGGAATGTGGTTGTAGTGTGGTCTGCCTACTTTTCTCCAAGCAAAGAAATCGACTCCAGATTACTAAACGTGGTGATTTAAGACTCACGTTAAGTGACTTTAAACCAGACATTGGGAAAGTGGTATCACTTCATCAAGCCCATCCATCACATTAAGAATTTACAGAATAGCGAGGTACTCTAGTTACTAAATGTAATATCTGATATTCTTGCTAAATGACTATCAGGCTTTGAAAAGATGATATCACTGGATCAAGTTCATCAATTATGTTTAATTGAATAAACTAAAAAAATGTAATTGGATTTTGAATAAATATTCAATTAATTGTTACTGTTTTGAATTTTATTATTATCTTCCTTAGTGGGTCGTTGAAAACCGCTATTCTGAATAATGATTTTTATAGGGTAGGGTAGGGGGCACTGGGCATGAGTTTGTGGAACCAAGGGGATGCTTACATGAAAACGTTTGGGAACCACTGTATTAGAAGAAGGATTGGCAAGAGTCTTAAAGTGGTGAGTTGAAATTGTATTTATTTTTTTTAAAAAAAACATATTTTGGATCCATTTTTCTTTGATTTTAACTAGGATTTTTTTTAATAAACAATGTTTTTAAATATAATAGTGCCTTTGCATTTACAGGTTTTAACACTTCAATAGTGCCTATTGATATTTGTGTTGTATGTATTGTTGTTATAAGTCTGTATAATTGTGTATGTTCATTTTACCACTGAAGAAGACCATAGGTCGAAACGCATTCGGTATTAGTTTTTAATGTTACAATATTTTGTTTTTATTGCCCAATATATATTGTGTATTTGTTTCCATTATTTTAACTAGACTGAGAAATTAAATAACTTTAATTTTTTATTACTATTGTTATTACTGTCATTGGTATTATTGTATATTTTGTCACCAGTGTACCCAACCAAGTTGTTCTGCTTTACTGTTGTATCTTGAGTGATGTCACAGGTACTAGCCAATTCATCATCCACAAAACAGTGCAGGTGCCTCATTGCTTTACAAATATTACACTGGTCTCCACCCTTACACTGCAATGTTAGATAGAAACTTCATCAAAAATCAGTGCAAGTACAACTATCTACCAAATTTGGGACTCTGACACAACCATAGAAAATGGTCACTAGATGCAAACAAATACCTTAGCAGTGCTTCTCAAATGAGACAGGAGGGAATAAGCCAGTAACATGAGAGGGTTGTCAAAAGAGAACAGAAGCTGTTTCCACTCCACTGTTCCAAATAAGAGCTATTTTTGCAAATGATCATGAATTCTAAGAGACATCTTGTCAACACAATGACAAGGAAAAACGTGTCTGGGCAAAAAAAGTTGAGCTGTCATCAGACACACTTATCAATCTGCTGCTGCCAAAGGGGGAGGAAGCAGCAGCCAGGCACCTCTCCATCATGCCTGGGTCCAGCTCCAGCTGAGAGCCCCCTCCCTCCTGCTGCCAACTGTCTCTGCAGAGGCTACCAGTGAGGGAGGAAGCAGCAGCCAGGCACCTCTCCACTGTGCCTGGGTCCAGCTCCAGCTGAGAGCCCCCTCCCTCCTGTTACCAACTGTCACTGCAGAGACCACCAGTGAGGGAGGAAGCAGCAGCCAGGCACCTCTCCACCGTGCCTGGGTCCAGCTCCAGCTGAGAGCCCCCCTCCCTCCTGCTACTCACTGTCTCTGCAGAGGCCACCAGTGAGGGAGGAAGCAGCAGCCAGACACCTCTCCATCGTGCCTGGGCCCAGCTCCAACTGAGAGCCCCCTTCCTCCTGCTACCAACTGTCTCTGTAGAGACCACCAGTGAGGGAGGAAGCAGCAGCCAGACACCTCTCCATCGTGCCTGGGTCCAGCTCCAGCTGAGAGCCCCCTCCCTCCTGCTGCCAACTGTCAATGTCATTGCTGAACTTTGATACTAAGAATGTAGTGCCCGAATTTGCTTTTCTTTCCCCCTCCTCCTCCTCCTCCCTCCCAATCCCCTTTCCTTTTGTGTCATGTCTTTTAGATTGTAAGCCTGTAGGCAGGGACTGTCAAGAAATATTTTTGTAAGCCGCTGTGAGAGCCTTTTTTGGCTGAATGGCAGGATAAAAATGCTTAAATAAATAAATAAATAAATAATAAAGGAAAATCTGGCATTAGGACACAAGAATCCTCCACTCCTCCCCTGCAAAAAAAGTATTACAAGTTACCGTGTACCATTATGGGAGTTCACAGCCATTTCCTACAACACATGAGCAATCACCTCTGTCCTCCTCTTTTGGCAACACTTACATGTGCTGCTTTGCCAAGCTAGCCTGGCACAGCAAAGGTTGCCCCCAGATGTCAGTAGTTATGGGGGCGAGACAGCCGCTGAAACAAAGTACCTTGTTAAGGACAAGAAAGAAGTATTACTGGTCAGGAGAAATGGTGACCTGGGATTGAAAATACAACCTGTTCTGGATGGGGTTACAATAAAAGATTGCAAACACTAACCCAGTTCTTTATGCCTTGGAGAATAGAAGGGTCTTGAAGTGATAGACAAATATGGGAGGAGACATTCCTAACCTAGTGCTGAGTCATTTAGGGTTTTAAAGCACTTACAACACTTTGAATTGTGCCCCCAAACAGGTGGACAGCCAATATATACGGCAAAGTATTGACATAATCATCATCATCACTTTATTATGATCCATAGATCCATCAAGGGCAAAACTCAGACATAAAACATAAGACCGCTTACTCCGGTCAAGGAAGCTCGTAGCCTTGGCTTTATATTGGACTCCTCACTCTCCTTTATTCCTCATATTGAGGCAGTAGCTAAATCTTGTCGTTTTTTCCTGTATAATATTTATTTTTATTTATTTATTTATTTATTACATTTTTATACCGCCCAATAGCCGAAGCTCTCTGGCCTTATATCTGGCCTAATATTGCCAGGATTCGATCATTCTTGTCTGTCTCTTCTGCCAAGACGCTTGTTCATGCGCTGGTTATTTCACGGTTGGACTACTGCAACCTTCTTCTCTCTGGCCTTCCTTCTTCTCACATCAGTCCGTTGGTTTCTGTTCACCACTCTGCCACAAAGATCATCTTCTTGGCTCGCCGCTCTGACCATGTTACTCCGCTTCTGAAATCTCTTCATTGGCTTCCAATTCACTTCAGAATCCAATATAAACTTCTCCTGTTAACCTTCAAAGCTTTTCACGGTCTAGCTCCTTCCTATCTCTCCTCTCTCATCTCACACTATTGCCCCGCTCGTGCTCTTCGCTCCTCTGATGCCATGTTTCTCGCCTGCCCAAGGGCCTCTTCTTCCCTTGCTCGGCTTCGTCCATTTTCTTCTGCTGCCCCTTACGCCTGGAACGCTCTTCCAGAACATTTGATAACTACAAGTTCAATCGCAGCTTTTAAAGCTCAACTAAAAACTTTTCTTTTTCCTAAAGCTTTTAAAACTTGATGTTGTGCAGACTTTATACTGTTAGTTTTACCCTACCCTGTGCCTGCTTACCCTACCCTGTGCCTGTTGGCATTCTCTTCCCCTCCTTATTGTTTTACTATGATTTTATTAGATTGTAAGCCTATGCGGCAGGGCCTTGCTATTTACTGTTTTACTCTGTACAGCACCATGTACATTGATGGTGCTATATATATAAATAAATAAATAAATAAATAAATAATAATAATAATAATAAGACAAATTAAGACTATTATCAGCTTTCATCTAATACACACAGAGCTCTAATCCTGGCCATCTCGATAAGAAATTTATCAGCAGCCAAAGTCACTTTTGGGGACTTGTCTTCCAGCGGGAACTTAGTATAGAATTTATGTGAACTTCTGGGCAGTTTACACAGAAATGGGGTGATTATAGAACAACGAGCCTGATTATAAAAGCTACAAGACAGAAAAATATGCTCCCTCGCCTCCACTTCCATATTCCTACAGGGGCACCGTCTTTCCTGAAATGGGACACCAGCAAATCTGCCCCGAAGTAATTCAGTAGAGTAAACATTACATCTGGCCTTAGAGAAAACACTGCAGTATTTAACCACTGACAGCCAGATGAAAAGGCCCGACATAATGGACGTACATTGTACTAGTGCTGGCATAATATGATTGTATCAATGAGTCCCCATTAACAGTCTAGTCCTATTTTGGACCAACTTAAGCTTCTGGATCATTTTTAAAGGCAGCCCCATTGCAATAATCAAAATGGGAGGTTATCAGAGTGTGAATATCTGTCACAAGACCAACTCTGTCCTAATCTGATAAATGGAGCTCTGAGACACCAAGGTCACCTGTGCCTCTAGTAACAATGATGGGTCTAAGGGCACCCCCACCCCACCCAAAATAAAAACCTAATCCATCAGAGGAAGTGCAACCCACCTAGAACAGGGTGAGTACCACATAACCGGACTGATGAACCACCCACAAATAGTATCTCCATCCAGTCTGAGTTGAGTCTCAGTGTATTCACCTTCATTCAGTTCTATACTCTGCCCATGCACTGAGTAGCATCCACTGCCTCACCTTCATTAGAGGAGAAGGAGAGATAGAGCTGGGTGTCATCCACACTCTGGTGATACCACAGCCCCAGGGAACCGCCCCTTGCTGTTTCACGTAGATGCTGAAAAGCATGGGGATAAAACAGCCCTGAGGAACTCCCCAGCACAACGGCTGCAGGGTGTTGAGCAACATTCTCCCAGAACTGTTGTTAGCTCTGAAAGGTGGTATGAAAATGTCCTTATTAATACAAATAAAATACGGCAACATATTCTCCTGGTGCTGCCCAGCAGTGCTACAAACCCTTCCTGCTCACACCAGTTGCAGCATGCACCATCCATTCCAGCCTTTCCCAACCTGGTGCCTTCCAAAATTCCTAGCTAGCATGGCCAATGGCCATGTGTTGTAGCCCACCATAGCCAGAAAGCACGGGGCTGGGAGAAGGGGCACTGCTCTAGTCCATGTTGATTAGCAGAATCAGCACAGGTGGAAAGCGAATTATCATGGGATCCCATGATGCATGTAGAGAACCTCTCTACTTGAATTATCAATACTGCACAGAGAGATAGAAAAATGCTAAAGTGATTCAGTCTGATCTTTCGATAAAAATTGGACGCTCCCATTGGCCCTGATTCTTGATGGTCTTAAGCATGGTGTTGCTCTATCCTTTGCCATCTCTATGGTGAACCACCTGCATACTTTGCATTATAAGTAGAAACCAATTCACTCTTAGACCAGGGCTGTCAGTATATCAGTCACTAAAGACTGTGAAAGCCCAAGAAAAAAACCAGATTTTTTCCCCCAAAGTCCGTTTTGTTTTGTTTTTCAAAAAAAATGGGGGGAAATTGGGAAAAAAATGAAAAAAATGGATTGTGGTATGTTTTATTTTAGCATGATGAATAAAACGTTTAAGACAAGGTGTTCACATATTTACTTCTCCAAATGATTTCTAAAAACTATGTACAGTATCAGACAATTACAATTTCCGTGCACCAAGAACAAGCAAGTCCTAGGTTGCAAACTGAGGCTACAACTCTCAAATGAGAGAGCAATGTTTTTATTACTGTGTGATTCTGGTCACAAGGGTCAACTAATGTGTCGTATATGTACATTCGGAGTCAATACAGATATATGTACTTAATTATTTAATTATTCAAGCCCGGGTATAAAATATTTAACATTGAGTAGTTAATTTGATTTCATTTAAATTCCATTCAATACAATTCAATTTAGCGCATCCTGGGATTAACTCTCTTTACCCTTCCACCTATGTTTTCCATATTTCTAAGTATGCCAGTGGGGGGGGGGGTTCTCCCACCTTCTTCTTTATTCACATAATTAATAAATTTCCATCATACCCCCTCAAATTTATCTTCACTTTGTTGTCCTCTTACTTTCCTCATTTTTGCATCAACTTTTCTAAGAAGGCAATCTGCCAAAACCCTTTGAAACTAGTTTTCAATCGTAAGCCCTTTGCCATCCTTCCAGTGTTTAGCTATCAACCATCTAGCCGCCAATAATAGATGGTTTATTAATACCTTATTTAAGAGCTTAATATCTGGTCCCCTATATAAATTTTACAGAGCTAAATGAGCAGATGGGTGGACCCATTGTCCAGATATCGAACTGATCTCCTGGAACACTTTTTTCCAATAAACACTCGCCTTAAGGCAGGACCACCACATGTGTATGTATGTCCTTTCTCCGGAACATCCACTCGAACACAGTGGGGATGACCCTGGACTCATTATAAATACTCTTCTGGGCATCAAATACCATCTGTGAGTTAGTTTTAGCATTAATTCAATATTTTTACTTGATAATGGTTTAAATATACCTCTGTCCCACAAACATTCCAATCTTTTTCTTCAATATGGATTCCTAAATCTGCTTCCCAGACCATCCTGAGTGGATCATTAGTACCAACTTCTTGACTAACTATCCACTCATAAAGATTGGAGGTCAAACCTTTTGTTACTCCATTATATCCCACTGCCATACGTTCAAACTCTGTTAAATTTCTAGTGGCTGCTAATTTTGTTTCTGGCTTAGAGAGAAAGGTGTACACCTGCGAAATTTTTAATTATTGTCCCTTTTCCTAAGCTAATTTTTCTGTCAGTTGTTTCAGTGTAATCAGTCGTCCGTTTTTAAAGAAATCCAAAAGGCGATATAATCCTTTGGATTTCCACTTAAGCATTTCCCTTTTTGTTAATTTACCTTCAAATACTGGGTGATAAACCATTGGGGTTAACTGTGAGAGTCCTGGTAGTAATATTTCCATCCTCATTTTCCAAACTTTAAGTGTAGTTAGTGTGAATGGGTTCTGCACCAATTCAATTCGTCTGAATTTGTGTTTCAAATATGGCCAAATATTCATGGGGGCTCCTTCACGGCTTATTCTTTCTATGTGAACCCATTGCTTAGAAGTATCATCTTCCATCAGGGGGATTATACGTTTGAGTTGATTAGCCTCATAGTAACCCATGAGATTGGGGATACCCCATCCGCCCTTCTCTCGTTGTTTATATAGAAGCAATTTACATAGAATCATAGAATAGCAGAGTTGGAAGGGGCCTACAAGGCCAAGGCCAACCCCCTGCTCAATGCAGGAATCCACCCTAAAGCATCCCTGACAGATGGTTGTCCAGCTGCCTCTTGAAGGCCTCTAGTGTGGGAGAGCCCACAACCTCACCAGGCAACTGATTCCATTGTCATACTGCTCTAACAGTCAGGAAGTTTTTCCAGATGTCCAGCTGGAATCTGGCTTCCTTTAACTTGAGCCCGTTATTCCGTGTCCTGCACTCTGGGAGGATCGAGAAGAGATCCTGGCCCTCCTCTGTGTGACAACCTTTTAAGTATTTCAAGAGCGCTATCATGTCTCCCCTCAATCTTCTCTTCTCCAGGCTAAACATGCCCAGTTCTTTCAGTCTCTCTGCATAGGGCTTTGTTTCCAGACCCTTGATCATCCTGGTTGCCCTCCTCTGAACACACTCCAGCTTGTCTGCGTCCTTCTTAAATTCAATTGAATTGAATTGAATCGAATTGTTACGTATCCTAACAAATTTTGTAGCAAATATAAATGAATTTAACTGCTTCTGCCATTGTTGTAATTGGTTCTTCGGAATCCAAACTAGCAAAGTTTGGAACAAAAATAGAAGTTTTGGGAGTGAGATCATTTTAATTGCTATTAATCGGTCCAAGATGTCTAAAAGCTGCCTTTTCCATCTCCTAATTTCAGAACTAATGATCTTCCAAACTTTCTTCTAATTTACTTTATATAATTTGTTTAAATTTTTAGTAATTTGGATCCCTAGGTACCTAAAACTAACATGGCAAAGTGGTATCCCCATACTTTCAGCAAGCAGTTTTTGTGCAAGTGGTGGAAGGTTAAAGCACATTATCTCTGATTTGCTATAATTTACCTTCAAACCAGCTACTAAGCTGAAATTTTCTAACTCTTTTTTTCAAATACGGTGCTGAACTAAGTGGTTGATCTGTAGTCAGAACCATGTCTTCTGCATAAAGCCTCAATAGATGCACCTCTTTTTCTTTGGCGAGCCCCTGCCAAAGGAAGTGAGGCAGGTGGCTACTAGGAGCAGGGCCTTCTCTGCTGTGGCACCCCGGCTGTGGAATGAGCTCTCTAAGGAGGTTCGCTTGGCACCTACAGTACATGCCTTTAGATGCCAAGTGAAGACCTTTTTATTCTCCCACCGTTTTAACAGTTTATAATTTTAACTTGGTGTTTTAAATTTGTAATTTTGCATTGCTGCTGTTTCTTTCTGGTTGAGCTTTTATATTGTATTTTATATTATGGTTTTATACTGTTGCTTTATACTTTGAATGGTTTTAATTTTTGTGAACTGCCTAGACTTCAGCTATTGGGCAGTATAGAAACGTAATAAATAAATAAATAAATAAATAAATAATATTTTTATTCCCTTGATGTTTAGGGAGAGGCAGGTAACAAATATTATTATTATTATTATTATTATTATTATTATTATTATTATTATTATTATTCTGTCCCAAAGGTTTTGTGCTAGGGGTTCCAGTGCTAAGATGAATATAGACGGCAACCTTGTTTTGTGCCTCTCCTTAAATCTATCTTGTGTGAATTTTCATTGTTTACCTGACTAAGTGTTGTTGAGTCACCATATATTTTACCTATAACATTAAAAAAAAAAAACTTCTCCAAATTTCATCTTACTTAAAACACTTATCAAAAATGGCCACTCCACACAATCAAAGGCCTTGAAAATATCCAAGGACATTAACGCTAAGGGTTCTTCATGTGCTTTGGAATGGGGTATTATATTCAATAATTTCTGGACTGGGTCTGAAATTTGTCGTCAGGGGACAAAACCAGTTTGAGCTGGATGGATATATTTGTTAATGATCTTCTTCAGGTGGTTTGCTAGGACAGTAGTGAAGATTTTGTAGTCCAGATTTAGCAGGGTTATTGGCCTGTATGATTCTGATACAGTTAAAATTCCTGGTTGTGAACAGCAGTGGGACAATTGTAGAAGAACTTAGAATATGAGCTTGACTTTTAGGCCAAGACAGAGAGCAATACTAACTGTACCCTAAACTGTCAAAACACCATGACTTTGCAAAACAGAAGAAGTTTTGCTAGCTTCTGCTTTGTACCCCACACCCTGCCAGAATCATATGTATTCTGTAGATAAGTTGTATAGGGTGTTTATGCCCCACAAGTGGACACAAACAACCCATTGCATCAGCTTACACCTGATTCGATATTTTGGGTTTGTTTGAGTGCTGTGATTGGACATTAACCTAAGACTTATGATTGGTGCCTTTTTGGATCCAAGTAATGATTCGTGTTTTCGTTGTATTTGAGTGATGATTGGTGGGCTTTGGAGCTACCACAATAACTATATGTATGATGTGCCTATAAAAGCTGCCTGGAAACTAAACTAGGCAGAGTTCTTGTTTTTGCTGTAAAGCTCAAGTTCTCTCTTTTCTGTGCAGAAAATAATAAAGCCTTGCTGTTTTAGACTCTCACCCTGTGTGTGGAAATTGGCGTTCTTGCACATCGGGCACGGACCCTCCCTAGGTCTGTCTCTGGGAACAGGTATCAATTCAACACAGGATAAATCTTTATAGGGTTTGGGTATTACTACTATTTTTGAGTGGGTCCAGGTCCCTGGAAGAGGGATTCCCTAGCAAGATGCATTTCTGCCTCTAGGGGGCAGCACTGCTATTGAAGCAGAGACTGACACTGATCGTTCTAACTATAGCTCAGAAAATGAGTCTGATTAAATTCCGTGCATATTCACTGAAAATTGCTCCCCCCTTTTTCTAAATTCTTTTTACAGGAATGGGTGCTTTATGTCTGCTTGACACTGTGGAGGACTAGCAGAGACACAATTTTCTTTGTTACTAATGTTGATGGTTTCTTCTGTTGTCATTGTTTTAAATTGTTTTTTGCCTGCTCCTCATAAACTGGCAAAACCTAAGAGATTCCTTACAATTCAGGTGTTCCTAACAGTTCAGGAGTTTGTAGTTCCATCTGTTACCAACAAAAGTAAAAATCTAAAAAAGTATATTCAATTTGTAATAATTGTTAGAATACACTGTACTTTTAATATAGTAAATGTAATAATTTTATCGCAAACCAACTTGTACATAATTACATTTTATGTTCCTAAAGTAACAAAGTGACTTTCAATCTGTAAAAAGTGCCAATATTGCACTTTTATCAATTTTTCAAAAAAAATATCCATTTTTTAAAAACAAGAAAAACCAGGGGTGGGGGCGGTTTTTTTCCATGGCTTCAAAATTTCCGGAAATTTTACATCTCTAGTACTGACCTCCTGCAAATTGTGATGCTAAGTGAAAATAAATTATGATGCAAACACCACCAACACCCTGTATAATCCCTGTCAGAAAAGGCTGTGCAGAGCAAAGGCAGCATGAAACAGAGTTCAGTTTTTTTCATACAAAAAAAAAGTCCAGAAAACTCTACTGGGCCATGAAAAGACCTGCTAGCCAGCCTGCCGACTGGCCCATAGATTATTTATGGCACTAGCATGGGCCAAAAAAGAGGGGGAGGAAAGAGAACATAGAATAAGAAACTATCGTCCAATTTAACAAGATTCTCGACCTTCTCACTTGGAGGCAATTGTTAAATCACCATAGGCAACCCTGAACAAAACCCTGAACAAATTGTTTCAAAACAGTGACATGCTATTACAAAGTTTACAAGTAGCTGCTTCAGAAAAATAGATTGCAATTTAAGGCGGACTCCCTCCAATCACTGATACTTTGTATAAATATAGATAAATTAGTACGAACATGGAGCATGTCTCTCCCTTGGAGAGCCAGGGCTGTGTGGTTTCTCTGCTCAGGTGCCGAAAAGCTCTTCCATGGATCAAATGTAATTACCACTGAGCAAACAAATGCAGAATGAAGAAGAGCTGGGGAGCAGCTCCTCCATCTGGAGGCAAGAGAAAGACAGGGAGGATTTCGCACTGCCTCTTTGTAAAGAGACATCATTTGTAAAATCAGCTAAATCTTTTTGCAGCACTTCTTCATAGCAAGAAAAAAAAAAGAATGTCTAAGTAGAATCTCTGCTTACACACACACACAAATTAGGTAGCCATGTTGGCCCATTAGAAAAAAAAATTGACAAAATGTTAATATATTTATTATAATCAACTAAAATGCTATAAATACTGAGCAAGGTTTTGATTTCTCTGGAAATCTTATTCAACTGGATGTTGAGCGAAATTGGAGAGGGTGAGTGCAGGAGAGAAGAAAAGGCTAAACTTGTAGGTGTATGCCCAAAAGTCTAAACAGACACCAGGAGATTTGCAGAAGTAAAAAGAAGCAAAGTAGTCTTCATATTAGCAAAGGAACCTCTCCTGCAAGCACTGAGTCATTACTGACTCTTGGAGGGATGCCAGCTTTCGCTGATGTTTTCTTGGCAGGCTTTATAGTGGGGTGGTTCGCCGTTGCCTTCCCCAGCCGTTATTACCTTTCCCCCAGCTAGCTGGGTACTCATTTTACCGACCTTGGAAGGATGAGTCGACCTGAGCCGGCTCCCTGAAACCAGCTTCTGCTGGGATCAAACTCAGGCCGTGGGGAGAGTTTCAGCTGCAGAAAGTGCCACTTTATCGCTCTGCGCCACACGAGGCTCCAACTGGGGATTAATCTTATTCTAATGTTTCTGCTGAATGACCAAAAAAAGAAAAAAAGAAATGTCTCTAAGTTACTCAAACAAGAAAATTTTGTTCCCTCACTGCTTAACTTCCAAGAAGTTTGTTCTATAAAACCTGGCCAATTGTAAAAGGAGCGGTTTGTTTTTATTTGAATTGGAATTCATTTTCCCCCACCCCAATTCAGTTCAAAACAGACATGCTCTTTACACCGCTGGATTCTCTTAAACAAACATCCAGCAAAATAAAATTTAAAAAGCAATTCACTTTGGCCCTATTTTGAAAATGAAATGATTAGGAGCTACCCATGTTATATTTAAAAATATGTAAATTCTGCAGCACCTGGCTCTTTCAATGCAGAGACAGCTTTAAATGTCATGGATGTGGCTTAAACAAATTTAACAAATTATGCTCACTAATTTATTGAAACCTGCATAACACCTAGGAAAGCCTAATCAAATTAAATCTGCCACCTCTTCCTACACCATCATAAGACTGTGACCAATGGAAACTTTATTATTTTAACACCATCAGCTTGTTAGCAAATGTAACTCCATTTTAGAAAAATCTTGCTGTGTGACTTGGGAATGAACTCTGTTTCACCCAAACCCCCTGTCCTATGTAAGTTGTTTTTCAGAATCAGCAGTTGAGGAATCGGTTTGAACCAAACCCGGATGCCTGCTGACATTTAGTCAGAACCAGCACAATGTACACATTTTTAGAACAATGGTGGGAGAGAGGCATATGTAATGCTAAGTATACCACGTATACATTTTTAGAATAATGGCAGGAAAAGAAGCATATGTGATGTTAACGGTATAAATAGTTGTAATTTCTTGTATTCAGGGTCCGAATAGCTTTAGAGCTTTTCGCACCCAGCGCTGCAGCCTGAATAAATATATATATATATCCTCCAAACTTGATCTGTGCATTTCTATGGGATCCGCCCTTAGGAAGAAAGAACCAGATATTTGTCTAACAAATTGGTGATGTGACTCGGATATCTTTCTAAGTTGGATCGCTGTCGGCCATTCTGTCGAAGTGTGGGGCAACTAGGGTGTGGCCACAGGACTGATTTCAGTCCTTCCTCTTTGCCTCAAGACCACGGACTGACCGATGCCGATGTCCAATTAGGCAAGGATCTGAAAGTCTGACAAATTTAGACACAGACCGGAGGCTTTGGAAAGGCGTCTTAAGTTGGCAATTAGACGTAATTGCATATTGGTTTGCAATTAGAAATAGTTGCATTCTATTGTTTGGCAGTTAGACGTGACTGCAATATTGTCTTTGGAGTTCCCGGGAACAGGGGTAAGTGTAATTCTTTTCTTCAAATTGGAAGTTCAGACTTGTCTGAATTTCACTTGGGAAGACATGGGAGTTAAAGTCCCAGTCTGTAGAAGAAAGTTCCTTAACCCCACTTGGTTATATGTTGGGAAATTTCTCTGTCCTTTGTGGTGTTGTGCTAAAAATGTTTGTTGTGTGAAAAATGTCTGTTGTGTTAAAATGTCTAAAGATGAATTGATTAAGTTTTGTGTTTGTGAATGGCCAATTTTTGGCACTGGATAGAGACCAGGGGGGTCTTTTGATGACATCACAGCCTGCCCCCTCTTGGCTTTTAAAAATGTAAAATGCAAAGGTGTAATATTATGTTAATACAGAAATGGTTTAAGGAGTTAAAGTCCCATGTTTTACCCCAGAGTGAAACCTTTGCACCCCCCCTTCTCAAGGAGGCAAAGATGATCCCTTTGATCATCCCCCTTTGAAACCTACCCCCAAGAATAAGGTTCGCGCTCCCAGCAGGGCATCGCCTGCAGTCAATAGGATTAAGACAAAAGAAGTTAAAGCCCTCCCTTCCTCTGACTCTGATCAAGAGGAGGGAGCGTTTGCCCCGTCATGAGTAATGCCGCTCCGCTTGCGAACATATTTGCTTACTCTCTCTTCTTCACGTCAAATCTGCACAATTGGAAAAACCAGAACCCCTCATTTAGCGAAGACCCAGAGAAGCTGGCAAGTCTGTTCGAATTTATAGGAGTTGGCGGGGGCTCAGCGGATGCTGCTGATTCAGCTCATGCCTCAGGCAAGATCCCAGCAGGGGAACTGGCCAGGCAGAGAGAGCACCGCCTATTACAATTGTATAGTAGCTGGTTTAAGATAGATTGTTTCGTAAACCAGTGAACCTGTCTAAAGTTTTTGAAATCAAACAGGAGAAAAACTGAGAGCCCTTCCGCTTTTTTTTTGGAGTGGCTGACAAATACTTTTAAAATGTATTCTGGCATAGAATCATAGAATAACAGAATTGGAAGGGGTCTACAAGGCCATCTAGTCCAACCCCCTGCTCAATGCAGGAATCCATGGATCCCTTGACATGGGTCCCTTGGATGATGCCAACCAAAGGGTAATAGTGAATCAGTTTAGATACAACACAGCCATATATATATATTATGCAGAAGATAGATGGAGTGTATGGGAAAGGAATTGGAGAACTTTTAGAAATTGCTCAAGCAGTATATGATCGAAGGGATGAGATAGATGAGAAGAACCAGGTGAGGCGACAGGCAAAATTTATTGCCCTAGCCTTAGAGGAGAAAGACAAAAAGAAAGTCAGAAATTATGGAGGAGGTTCAAGAGGGCAGGCAAGAAGGCAGCCCCTTGGCAAGAGTCAATGTGCGTTCTGCAAAGAACAGGGACACTGGAAACGGGAATGCCCTATTTTAAAGGCAAAATTGGAACGTGAAAGTCCCAGAGGAGGGTCTGGACCAACACCAGTCCTTTATGAATCCCAATGAAGGGGACCTGGGTCGGGCTCCCCCATTCTTCGAACTGATTCAGCCAGCACCGACCCAGTGGTAAAGATTAAGGTGGGGGATAAGACCTTTGAAGCCCTGCTGGATACCGGGGCGGCACTTTCCTTACTCCCTTTAGCTAATGCCCCGGGAGGAAGAACCCGTGTCGCTGCCATTACAGGCGTGACAGGAAAAGCACAGCAAGTGGACATCACGCGCCCCCTGCTGACAAAAATTGGCAATAATTTGCGATACCAATTTGTTTGTTCAGCTGCTTGCCCAGTAGCCTTACTGGGCCGAGATATTCTAACAAAACTACAGGCTCAAATTTGTTTTCTTGAAGATGGCAAACTTGAAGTAACCATTCCTAAACAACAGGGAAGCAATTACCAAATGGCCTTATTGCTCCAAGATTTGTCCCCCATGAGAGAGGACAATGAAGAATTATTATTAGACACTGTGGACCAGGATGTCTGGGCTGAAAATGGGGGAAACAGCCGAGGACTGTCAAAGAGCCACTATCAGTCTTCTTAACTGGCTGCATGATGCGGGCTATAAAGTATCTAAAAAGAAGGCCCAAGTTATTAAACAGAAGGTTACCTTCCTGGGATATGAGCTTAAACAGGGAGAGAGGTCCTTGAGCACTGCACGTACCCAAGCTATCCGTGAATACCCTACCCCTTCAAACCCTCGAGCTCTGAGGGCATTTTTGGGTCTAACAGGATTCTGTCGCCTATGGATACCTGATTATGGAGGGAAGGCAGGCCCCTTATATGAGGCATTGACTAAAGAAAGATTATTGCAATGGAAATGGACCCGAGAGATGAATAAAGCGTTTCAAGACCTTAAATCAGCATTACAGATGCCACCCGCCTTAGCCTTACCCGATTACCGGAAGCCATATCGCCTGTACGTGCACGAAAATGAAGGAGTGGCCTCAGGATTGCTGTGCCAGAAGCTGGGACCTTCATGGAGACCGGTAGGCTATTATTCTAAAGTCTTAGATCCTGTAGCTAAAGGTTGGCCTGCATGCTTGAGAGCTGTCGCTGCCACCGCCCTCCTCGTCCAGGAAGCGGACAAGCTGACCATGGGAGGAGAGATGGAAGTTCTTGTGCCACATGGAGTGCCCCAGATCCTAGGATCAGGAGGAGGAGATAAGTATCTCAACCCTGCACGGCAGTCAAGGTATGAAATTAGATTATTGTTAACTGAACGATTGACTTTTAAGGCCATTGCCTCTTTAAATCCTGCAACATTGTTACCTGAAGGAACCTCAGAGGAGGGCCCCGAGCATGACTGTTTAGAGACTTTAAGTCTAGAATCCAAGTCTAGACCTGATTTAAATGATATTCCCCTTAAGCATCCTGATGTGACTTATTTTGTTGACGGCTCTAGTTTTGTAACTGAAGGGAAAAGACACACAGGAGCAGCTGTGGTAACCAGTGAAGAAATCATATGGCAAGAGAGATTACCTCCACATTTCTCTGCACAAGCCGCTGAATTGATTGCTTTAACGTGAGCCCTCGAGTTTGGAACAGGTAAACACCTAAATGTATATACAGACTCTCGTTATGCCTTCTCTGTATTATATGTACATGGTGCCTTATGGAAAGAAAGAGGTTTCATCACTGCCAATGGACAGCCTGTCGTGCACTGAGGTCTCATCAATGACCTATTACAAGCCCTGATGCTTCCCCTTGAAGTGGCTGTGATGCATGTGCAAGCCCATGGACGTGTGCCTGGAGAAGAATTGAGAAAAGGAAACCAGAAAGCAGACCCAGCTGCTAAACAGGCTGCCCTGCAAGGAGAAGCAGGAATTTTCCTAATCCATGCCACCAAGCTGCCACCACCCGTGAACGAGTACACAGAGAGACTATAGCTCGAGAAGCCAAAGCCCAGAAGAATGAGAGTGGTTGGTGGATAACCCCCAAAGGACTTGCAGTGCTGCCTCGATTGATCATGAGAGAAATCCTACAAGATCTTCATCAGAACCTGGACATCCTGGAGCCAGCAGCATGGTGGAACACCTGCAAAGAACAACCATTGGAAAAGGGATGCACCAAGAAGCCCAAAGAATAGCCGCAACCTGCACCATCTGTCAGAAGACCAACATTCCCAGACGACCCCCTCCAGCGATGGGAGGAAGACCGTGGGCACACTACCCATTTCAGCGTCTACAAGTAGACTTCGCCGAAATGCCTCCTGCCAAAGGGTTTAAATATTTGTTAGTTTTTGTTGATCAGCTCACGGGTTGGATAGAGGCCTTTCCTTGTCAGAATAACCAGGTTAAATCTGTAGTTCAAAAGTTAATGTCAGAATTGTAACTTGCTCTTCCTTACCTGAAGTCATAGAAATCAGATCAAGGAAGCCATTTTACTTCTAAGATAGTGCAGTGGGTAGCTAAAAGAGCTAGGGATAGATTGGAAGCTCCACACTCCTTGGAGGCCACAGGCCTCAGGACAAGTGGAAAGAATGAATAGGTCCTTGAAAGAAACACTGAAGAAAATCCAGCTAGAAACCTCTCAAAATTGGGTAGATGCCTTGCCCCTAGCCTTAACGAAGCTTAGGAGAATGCCTCGCAAGGGTTTAAAGACATCACCTTTTGAATTGATGTTTGGGTTTCCACCGCGTGTGCTGACTGGGATAAGGGAAGAAGTTAAGTGGGAAATGGGAGACCAGATGTTATTTGGTCATGTAACTGCCCTTCAGTCTGTTTTAACACAGCTCCACAAGTACGCCGCACCCTTCCAGCGATTGCCACTTGATGCCCCGATCCATCGCTTCCAGACAGGAGATGAAGTGTTGTTGAAAAGGTGGAACCCAGATTCTGACGGCGTACGGTGGGAAGGACCTTATTCAGTAGGACTTGTAAGCCATTCAGCAGTTAAGTTAATTGGACTAAATAAATGGACTCATTGTTCTAGAATTAAAGCCTACAGGCCACCCCTGCCTCCTTCGAGCCTCGCATGCTCGAGGGACACGGGCAACCTTGAGGACAGCAACCCTCCCTCTCTGAACTCACCAGAAGCAGCTCAGAGCATAGGACAAGAATCCAACAAGGATCAAGACAAGCGTGTTAAGTATACTTGCATACCTCTTGGAGGCACCAAAGTTAAAATTGTGAAAAATTAGTAGATGGGTGGGCCTCCAAAGTGTGCACTATCATACAGCAGCTGAACCAGTCATTCGAAATTTTGTAAACCCACTGCCCCAAGGAGAACAGAACAACACTATTGTGTGGACACAAGGAAAAGGGCCTCAGAAAAACCCCTACATCTTTCAGAGGTTAGGGACTGTAGAGCACAAAATCTACTGGCCTTTGTGGTATAGGAGGCATCCAGAGAATTATCGGCCTCGGCCCTAAATTAAAAATAAGTGTGTAACCACTTTTAAAGTAAAGGGTCTCAATTAGATACTCCCATTTGTGTACACCACGATCAGCACCCATCAAAGTGTGCCATTTCCACAATAGGCCATGTCTCCTTTTAAAAGATTCAGAAGCATGGCCTTGGTCCTGCTTGAATGCTTGATCCTAATCCAGACGGGACAAGGAAACTGGTTCAAAACACATGCTGAATATATGTTTAACCAACATGGACAAGATGCAATTTTGTTTTATGAACATCCTCTTACTGTAAGAGACTTTGCCATGATACCTAGTTTAATTACTGATCCTGACATGGTTGTAGGAGCTCTGCAAGCCACGCTAGGGAATAAAGGAGCAGGTACTCTTTTTATTAAAGTAAGTAGCAGTGAATTCAGAGCAAACCCACACCAAAGGTTTAAAACCAATAAGTACACCAAAGGAATGTGTTTTTGTTGTTCACACTCAGGAAGTTGGAATAACAAGACCAAAGATTGGGGAAAATAGAAGCCATTCTATGAACGATTAAAGAATTATTCCTATTGTTCTGATAAATTTTGGTTGTGGGGACAGAGAAATACTTCCATGTCTATTAACTCCCCTAATCAAACAACCTTTTCTGATATATATCCTGAATACCCAATGTTTCAGGCGAAATATACAGGAAAAGGAGGAAGTATTTGCTCTGGATGGCAAGCCAGAGACCCCAATTTATGGCTCTTTTATAAAGGATGGGCCACTAACTATCACCCTGGAAACTACCAATGTGTGGGCGTTGGGTATCTGACCATGCCAGTGCAAGTGGTAAAACTTGCTGGAACCAGAACTCGGAGAGAGACAGGGGGCTTAGGACAGCTAGTAGGACCCATAGGAAAGAATTGTAATGACATGGTGATTGTAGGAGAACAAATGTCTAAAACAGAACCTTCAAGAGTAGCAGGTGGATTATTCTCTGGAATCCTAACATTAGGAGCATATCCTGGCATCATTGCACAGGAAAACCGCAAAAGTATATTAGGCTTGACCTGCCGCTTAGAGAAAACTATAAATGCTACTGCAAGAATGATTAGAGCAATGCAATCTGAAATAGAAGACCTTAGTCAAGAAGTTGCACAGCAGCTAAACAAGGAATATTTTGGCCAAACAAGGAAGATATTGTAAGATAGTTGGTAAAGGGTGTCGAGTCACCTTTCAAGATTTAAATAAAACTATTGAAAATCAACTTGAGAATCTCCAGCATATGAATGGCCAAAATACAAGAGGGATCAGCGGACCAAATGATTGGTTTAACTGGCTTACCAGCTGGTTACCTGATTTAAGTTGGCTCAAGGGATTGATAATGATTATGTTAGCCGTATTGTTTGTTTGTCTAGTATTATCCTGTTGCTTTCCCTGTTTAATGGCTCTTATTCGCCACATGCAAAAAAAACTTGATGCAAAAACAAATGCTTGTAATGTATGAACAAATAGATGAAGGAATCAATGATAAACTGTGATTTATGATCTATAAAACGCTTTAGAGGAGGGAGAAATGTTAGCAAATGTAACTCCATTTTAGAAAAATCTTGCTGTGTGACTTGGGAATGAACTCTGTTTCACCCAAACCCCCTGTCCTATGTAAGTTGTTTTTCAGAATCAGCAGTTGAGGAATCGGTTTGAACCAAACCCGGATGCCTGCTGACATTTAGTCAGAACCAGCACAATGTACACATTTTTAGAACAATGGTGGGAGAGAGGCATATGTAATGCTAAGTATACCACGTATACATTTTTAGAATAATGGCAGGAAAAGAAGCATATGTGATGTTAACGGTATAAATAGTTGTAATTTCTTGTATTCAGGGTCCGAATAGCTTTAGAGCTTTTCGCACCCAGCGCTGCAGCCTGAATAAATATATATATATATCCTCCAAACTTGATCTGTGCATTTCTATGGGATCCGCCCTTAGGAAGAAAGAACCAGATATTTGTCTAACAAGCTTCCACAAACACACACACACACACACACACCCCTTCAGTGGGATGAAGAGTTCTTGAGAACTTGAAACTTGTTCACTATTCTGTGACATTTTGGGTGGGCCTAGTAAAGCTTTGGCCCTATTGTGGAATTCGTAATTTATTTTTGAAATTCACTGAAGGATTATTGTTGTTGTTGTTGTTGTTGTTGTTGTTATTATTATTATTATTATTATTATTAGTTTGTTAAAAAAAAGCTATAAGATTTGATGAAGATGCACAGCTTTATGTCAGAACAGCCAAGGCAGAAGCTGACTTCATCAGCGTTTAAGAGTTACAGGGGGCGAAAAATTTCCCTCACTGAACATCTTTGAGCCAATTGCCACAGATTCCACAGGCCTGCCCACACTACAATTGTCACACTTAGCAACTGTAAAATTGTTAAGCAATTTCTTTCCGCCCGGTTGCTCCATTATTAGTGCTTAGTTTGGCATACCACCTTAGTTACGGGCTTTAAATGCCCCCTTCAGCACTTCCCAGGGTAACCTTGGCCATGAAATCGGAAAATCAGATCATTTTCTGGTCTGCCTTTTTCTTTTGCTGTGGATGAGATTTGATTTTGCCACGCCTGACTGACAACCCTCATTTGGGATTCAAGAAGAGGCCAAAGCCCTGACCTCCTTAAGGAGGGGAAGTAGAATTTATAAAGCAAAGGATGAGAAAGAAACACCTCACATGAAAGGTAATTAGTGGTTAATTTACAATACCAAGAAAAGAAAAAGGGAATCCATAGAAATATTTTGAGGATCTTGATATTATTAGATTGATCTCTTGGGAACCGTTCTAAAAGTGGGGCATTTTTTACATTCATAATGATCTATCATAATTTCTAGGGATTTGAGCTAGTGAAGTAATATTTTCACTTTTGCTTATTTCAGTTTCCTTGGGGTCAAACAGGGCATAAGTTATACCTGCCCAGACCCTAAGGTCATCCTCAGGGGTCCTTCTCCACGAGCCCCTGCCAAAGGAAGAGAGGCAGGTGGCTCCCAGGAGGAGGGCCTTCTCTGCTGTGGCACCCCGGCTGTGGAATGAGCTCCCTAAGGAGATTCACTTGGCACCTACATTATATGCTTTTAGACGCCAGGTGAAGACCTTTTTATTCTCCCAGCATTTTAACAGTCTATAAATACATTTTAACTTGGTGTTTTAAATTTGTAATTTTGCATTGCTGCTGTTTTGATCTGGTTGAGCTTTTATATTGTATTTTGTATTATGGTTTTATACTGTTGTTTTATACTTTGAATGGTTTTAATTTTTGTGAACAGGCCAGAGAGCTCCAGCTATTGGGCAGTATAGATATGCAGTAAATAAATAAATAAATAAATTCCTTCAAGGTCACCAATGGCTCCATCCAATTCTAATAGCCATTCAAAGAGAGCAAGTGTAGTAGAGTGATTAACACCACAAGCTGGATTTCTCTCCTCAAATCTCACCTCAGCCCCAAACTCTAGATTGACTAAATGACAGGAAAAATCCAGATTTATTAGAAATTTTGCTAACAAATCCAGCAGGGGGGATTTGTGACATTTGGGAGGAAAAATCCAGATTTTTTCCACCCTCCCCACCCAAAGGGCCTATGAAGTTAAGGTCAGGGCAGCTCTCAACTTTTCCTATACCTATGGCTGCAAACTACAGTGGACTACAGTGGCCATAAAGAGGAATGGCCCTTTATGGCTACCGTAGTTTGCAGCCATAGATAAAGTAAAAACAGAGCTGCCATGACCCAAGGGGGTCTCTGGCTGGTGCTAGAAGATAGTAATTCACTTTTTTTACTAATGTATTTTGACCCATACACCTTCCTCTGCGATTTGCTTTGATATAATTGCCATGACGTATATTTTGCAGCGTAACAAGGATGCCATTATCATCATCACCACCACCACCACCATCATCTCTCTTTTCTTGCTCGTGGTGTTTTTTCTCGATGAACATGATGGGCTTTGCCAAGTCATGTTGTCTTTTACTGATTCAGAAATTTCCTGACTATTGAACATGTTTTAAGTATGACTGCTTTCTGGATGTTGCTGTAGATCTATTTTGGTAGACCCAGTTTCTGAAGCTTTTCTTAAAAATAAAATAAAAAAAATGATGTGATGACGGTGACTGATGTGACTAATGGAATAATTGTAACTTTTTCCTGTTGCCATAGTTCTTTAACTTCCAGTGGTGTATATTTTTCTCTTTTCCTCTTCCTTTTCTGCAACATTTTTGTCATTAGGTATTGCTATGTCAATGAGGTAGGTGTGTTTTTCTTTTTTGTTTATGACTGTTTTGTTTGGTCGATTGCAAAATAGTCTTGTCCCAGAATTGTTCCGTCCCAGCAAGATAATATGTGAGTGCATAGCATGGCTTGGATTGATTTGTCTGAGTGTGTCTGGATCTCCTTGGCTCTAAAAACATGTTTCTGGAGAGCACCTGCTGGTTGCATGATCCACAAGGCCAGGTTCTGGTGAGTGCATAGTGCTCTTTGACAGGAGGGGCTTGCACTTGCTAGAGTAAGGTGAACAGATGTGAAAAGTCTGCAATCCTATATTCATTTATCTGGGAGTAAGCTTTATTGAAATCAATGGGACTTGTTTCTGTCATTTCTTTGGGCAGTTTTCTTTGGGTCCCTCATTTGGGATTTCTGTTCTCTGCACAACGAGGCAGTGTAAACTCAGGAGGTATTTGGGGGGAAAAGGAGGGAAAGATCCTTGTTTAGCATTGTGATAATGGGCATCCTTTCTGACCTTTCTTTGTATTGCTACTGAACATGGTCTTGTTTACATGGCTAATGAACCAGAGACAGTTTCTCATTGATGAAGTTTCTCATTAGATTAGTTTCTCATTGATGAACCAGAAGTTGAAACAAGCTAAGCGGTGTAGTAAGAAGTGACTGCAACAAGCTTTTAGTCCATTTTGTTCCATGGCTAATGTTTGCAGGATAATAATATTTTATACTCTTTCTAAATGCTAGGTTGCTAGTTTATTGTAGTAGATTTTTCAGCACTTATCATTTGTTCAGTGTTTCATTTGTTCAGTGGTAGCATTATGCTGAATCTGTGAGTATGGATATGAGAAAGGTGATGGGGAAGGAGTGATAAATGTTAGGATAGTTGAGATTATGGTCATGCAGTGAAGGATTTGCAGTCAGAAAAGATATTTGAGGGAAGGGGAGACTGTATCATACAGTATAGCAAAAGTTTCAAAGTACAGCAAAAGCTACAAAAGTAGGAGTGAGTGAAGTTAATTTCAGATACATTGAATCTCTCACTTGTTCTTTATTTCAGTGATTTTAACATCAAGATGTTATGAAGGACAGGTTTGTCTTAATTGTGTGCTGAGAAATCAGACATGTGACCTAGATCACGTTCAGGTGGGCACACCCCCTTGGGGCTGGACACACACACACCTTTGAGGGCTGGACATGTTGGTGGGCACGCCCCTTTCGGGACCAGCCATTTTGTCCTCCTTTTTGGTTTCCAAAATATGGTCACCCTCCCAAACGCATTAGGCTGCCTTACAAGCAAGCCACCCTCACTCAGCCACAATTCCCCCCATTTGTTATCTAGAGATTTATATATGTGGGGGGGGATGTGGGGGGTTGTTTGTGTTTGGACAGACAGACAGACAGAGATATATCCACTCTTCCTCTTTGAGTGGATATATCTCTTCCTCCCTCCTCATTTTGTCCTAACAATTCTGTGAGATAGAAGAGATTAGTGATTGGCTCCAGATGTTCCCATGTGGGAGTTTTTGTCCAAAAGGAGATTTGAACTCAGGTCTCCCTACTCTTACTCCAATCCTCTGTCCACTACATCAACATATTTAACAACCATCCAGAGCTGTTTGTAATTATGGATAAATACATGTAAAAAGTGCTTTGGCTTTTCCTCGTGAAGAAGGTAGTTCAACCTTTTATTAGTTTTTCTTTCCTATACCTTTTCTTAATTAATCAAAGCAGTTCTCCTGCTACACCCCCCCCCCCATTTCAGCCATCTTGGGGTATGGGGAGAGTTTACCACCTCTTCTCCAATAAGGGTAACATTTATCTCCCCCTCTTTTTACCAGAAGAGGGGAGAATCTTCTCGATCCTCCCGGAGTGCAGGACACGGAATAATGGGCTCAAGTTACAGGAAGCCAGATTCCAGCTGGACATCAGGAAAAACTTCCTGACTGTTAGAGCAGTATGACAATGGAACCAGTGACCTAGGGAGGTTGTGGGCTCTCCCACACTAGAGGCCTTCAAGAGGCAGCTGGACAACCATCTGTCAGGGATGCTTTAAGGTGGATTCCTGCATTGAGCAGGGGGTTGGACTCGATGGCTTTGTAAGCCCCTTCCAACTCTGCTATTCTATGATTCTACGAATTACACCGCTCATCAGACAGCATATTACCTCTTATGAAGTGGCTGTTGCAAACACTTTCAGGCATGCAGTCAGTGGAGGGATGTGCAGCATGACCCCAGCCTCTCTCCTGACAAGTGCTTTGCCAAGACAGGAGAGGATCCTAATTTTGCAGCAAAGCAAATGGCTGTTCTTTGAGGGGACCATTGCCCTTCCCAAGGAAAAAGTAATGCTTCCCCTAACAGCAGTTTTCACTGTGTGAAATTAAGCGCATGAAAATTATGCTCAGTCCTGATCCTTCTTTGACATGGAGCAACCAGACCTTATCTATTAGCATAAATGTGACCATATCAAAAGAAGGTTTTAAATAATGGCCTTGCAAAACACAGTGATGCCTCTGCATTGACCACCCACTGGGTGACAACTGTCCCCCATTCTTCCACTTGGTAATGTGGTCACTCCATGAACATTCCCCAGAACGAGCAATTACTCCTAGAGACATGTATGCAGGAGTGTAATTGGAGCATACTGACAAGTGACAGCCATCGATTTGTTTAGCATGCATCTTTATATTTAGGACAGAGAGTGACAAGCTAATGAAATAAACCCAGTAAAATACTAAAATGGATTACAGCATGTCAGACACTCCAGGGAGAGAAATCTGCGGAAAACATCTATTGGAATGTCACTCAAATCTTTGCCTGATACTGCACTTAATTGCTGTGCTCCAAAATCAGTTGCTATGAAGTCAAAGTATTTATATAAATGAAACCAAACTTAGGAGAACAACAGCAACCTACACAAACAGTGAATCTGAAAACGGTGCACTAGAAGAATTTCTACAAAGAATTCCTCTTTAGAAAATGAACCACCTAAAGGCAATTTTTACCAGCTTTACAGCATCAGCAGTCAGATCCAAACCACTCCATCTATAATGCAAAACATTTTAAAGCACAGCGTTCTACAAAGAGCTAAGGAATGCAGCGATACATCTCATTCCCCCCCTTTTGTTTCTTAAATGAACAAGTAGGCTGCCATTCTCAAGCTACTTGCTCTAGGAAAATAACCCTGCTTACTTCTGTTGAAAGCCTCATGCTATTCTGGAGCCCCTCCCCTTCCCCTTCCCCTTCTCAGCATTAACCAGGTCATAGGAATGTAGGAACACAGGAAGTTGCCTTATTTTATTTATTTATTTATTTATTACATTTTTATACCGCCCAATAGCCGAAGCTCTCTGGGCGGTTCACATCTCTGGGCGGTTCCAATTCATTGTCCGTCTATCCCAGTATTGTCTACTCTCCAGGGTTACAGTCAGAGGTCAGGAACTGAACCTTCAGCATCTGCTCCATCACTGAGCTATGAGCTGTCCCCTGGGTTAGTTTTAACTGCACAAATGCTGACCATGATTAACACTAACCATGGTTAGCCTTTTAACCAGAATTTCAAACCAGAGTTTGAATCTAATTAACGACTCAAAGAGTACTTATCAATGGAACCTTCTCAAACTGGGGAGAGGCAACGAGTGGGGTACCGCAGGGCTCAGTCCTGGGCCCAGTGCTCTTCAACATTTTTATTAATGATTTGGACGAGGAGGTGCAGGGAACGCTTATCAATTTTGCAGATGACACAAAATTGGGTGGGTTAGCTAATACCCTGGAAGACAGAAACAAACTTCAAAGTGATCTTGATAGGCTGGAGTGCTGGGCTGAAAACAACAGAATGAAATTTAATAGGGATAAATGCCAAGTTCTACATTTAGGAAATAGAAACCAAATGCACACTTACAAGATGGGGGATACTTGGCTCAGCAATACTACAAACGAGAAGGATCTTGGAATTGTTGTAGATCGCAAGCTGAATATGAACCAACAGTGCGATATGGCTGCAAGAAAGGCAAATGCTATTTTGGGCTGCATTAATAGAAGTATAGCTTCCAAATCAGTGAGGTACTGGTTCCTCTCTATTCAGCCCTGGTTAGGCCTCATCTAGAGTATTGCGTCCAGTTCTGGGCTCCACAATTCAAGAAGGACGCAGACAAGCTGGAGCGTGTTCAGAGGAGGGCAACCAGGATGATCAGGGGTCTGGAAACAAAGCCCTATGAAGAACGACTGAAAGAACTGGGCATGTTTAGCCTGGAGAAGAGAAGATGGAGGGGAGACATGATAGCACTCTTCAAATACTTAAAACATTGTTACGCAGAAGAGGGCCAGGATCTCTTCTCGATCCTCCCAGAGTGCAGGACACGGAATAACGGGCTCAAGTTAAAGGAAGCCGGATTCCAGCTGGACAGCAGGAAAAACTTCCTGACTGTTAGAGCAGTACGACAATGGAATCAGTTACCTAGGGAGGTTGTGGGCTTCCCACACTAGAGGCCTTCAAGAGGCAGCTGGACAACCCTCTGTCAGGGATGCTTTAGGGTGGATTCCTGCATTGAGCAGGGCTTGGACTCGACGGCCTTGTAGGCTCCTTCCAACTCTGCTATTCTATGATTCTATGAACAGTGCTAAAAGCGAAGTGTTTCAAGATGATGGTTTGAAGTACAGCTTTCAATTGTCAGTCAATGGCGAGTAAGGATAAAAACAAACACATTTCCCAATGCCCATCCAGAGTGCCCTTTCCCCAGATGCCAGTTCAGCTTAACTCTAGTAAATAAACCGTCGTAAACCACAGTCCAAAGTAAAACTTTCATGAGGAAGAACAAGCTATAAGCCCTGCTGGATCAGACTAATGGTCCATGCAATCCAGTTCCCTATAATGGCCAAGCCGGACATTTTCCCTACAAGCAGGGCACAAACACAACTATCCTCTCCTACTGCTTGTCCCTCAGTGGCTGGGTTTCAGGGGTACAGTGCCAACTTTCAATTAACTAGCTAATTAATAGACCAATCTGCCATGGATTTGTCTAATCCTTTTTTAAAAAAGCAATCTACGGTAGTGGTGGACACATCTCATGGCAGTGAATTCTATAAGTTACATTTTTAAGATGTGTTCTACTTGCAGACCACTGAATGATAAACTGTAGATCGGCAAAGATTTATGATTCCCAATTGTTTAAAAATAGCAACGAAAAGGCTCCTACTCTCATCAAATTATGATATTAGTATCACTGATCTGTAGTAAATCAAATTTAGGTGCAGGTCATCCCAGAGCCTCGTGTGGCGCAAAGCGGTAAAGCAGCAGTTTCTGCAGCTGGAACTCTCCCCACAGCCTGAGTTCGATCCCAGCGGAAGCTGGTTCTCAGGCAGCCGGCTCGGGTCGACTCAGTCTTCCATCCTCCCGAGGTCGGTAAAATGAGTACCCAGTTAGCTGGGGGAAAGGTAATAATGGTCGGGGAAGGCAACGGCAAGCCACCCCGCTATAAGGCCTGCCAAGAAAACGTCATTACTGACTCCAAGAGTCAGTAATGACTCAGTGCTTGCACGAGAGGTTCCTTTCCTTTCTTTCATCCCAGTGCAAGGCTCATAGGGTGCAGGAAGGAAATAATTGGTTCTATACCCTGAACCACCATTTTGCTTTTGGCTCTGCCCACCCAGCCATTCTTCTACACCTGGCTCCAGGTGATAGACTCTAATGAGGAACAACATAGATAATTAAAGTTTGAAATCTGCCCACCCTTGGATTAAGACCATAAAAAAGAGTTTGCAGTATATAACCCCCATGTTCTTTTTGAAAATATTTATTTAAAGAAATACAGTTGTGGCGTTGCCTGAGTAGAAGTTGACTCCGTTAGAATACTTGAGACATGAAGCCAAAAGGATGATAAGGATGAGGATTTGTATCCCATCTTTTACCCAATGCTGGGCCTCAAAGTGGCTTTACAAAATTAACACATATACAGTTCAAACCTAGAAATAGAAATATACAAAAGTTAAAAATGTAATTAAATACACTTCAATATTAAAACATTTAGAATACACATAAGAATTTTAAGAGTCCTATGTATAGACAGAGGTCCAGACTATTTGCCGAAGACCTGCCAGAACAAAAACATTTTGGCCTACATCCGGAAGCACATTGAGGAGGGAGCCAGTATAGCTTCCCTGGGAAGGGCGTTCCAGAGCCCTGGAGCAGCCATTGAGAAGGCCCTCTCCTGCGTTCCCGCCAGGCGTACCTCTGATGGTGGTAGGACTGAGAGAAGATCTTCCCCTGAAGATCTTAAAGCACGGGCAGGGGCATAAGGAAGAATAAGGTCTTTCAGATAACCTGGACCTGAGCCATATAGACCTTTAGGGGTCATAACCAGCACTTTGAATTGTGCCCGGAAACAGACTGGAGGCCAGGGAGCTGTTTTAACAGGAGAGTTGTATGCTCCCTGTACCCAGCCCCAGTCAACAATCTGGCTGTAGCTCTTTGAACCAGCTGAAGTTTCTGAACGCTCTTTAAAGGCAGCCCCACATAGAGTGTTACAGTAATCCAATCAGGATGTAACTAAGGTGTGTGTCACCATGGCCAGGTCAGACATCTCTAGTAATGGGTACAGTTGGCTCACTAGCTTTAACTGTGCAAATGCACTCGTGGCTAGTGCCAAACACTGGGCGTCCAGGCTCAGGGCTGAATCCAGAAGTACATCCAAGCTGTGGACCTGTGTCTTCATGGGGAGTGTAACCCCATCCAGCACAAGTTGAATCCCTATTCCCTGATCTGCCTTTTGACTGACCAGGAGCACCACTGTCTTGTCTGGATTAAGCTTCAATTTGTTTGCCCTCATCCAATCCATTATTGCCAACACACACTGGTTTTGCACTGAAACAGCTTCCTTGGAATTGGGTGGAAAAGAGTAGTACAGTTGGGTGTCATCAGCATACTGGTGGCATCGCACCCCAAAACTCCAGACAATCTCTCCCAATGGTTGCATGTATATTTTAAATAGCATGGGGACAAAACAGAACCCTGAGGGACTCCACAGGCCAATGGCCAAGGAGTTGAACAAAAGTTCCCCAGCACCAACTTCGGGATCCACCCCTCCAGGAAAAAATGGAGCCATTGCAGAACAGTGCCTCCAAGTCCCATCCCAGCAAGGTGGCCTAGCAAGATGGCCAAGAAGGTGTTCGATACCATGGTCGATGGTATCAAACACCACTGAGAGGTCCAGGAAAACCAATAGGGACACACTCCCCCTATCCAGTTTCTGATGTAGATCATCCACCAAGGCAACCAAACCTATTTCTGTCCCATAACCAGATCTGAAGCCAGACTGAAATGAATCTAGATAATCCATCTCATCCAGGAATCCCTGGAGTTGGGAGGCCACCACTCATTCCAATACCTTGCCCAAAAATGTAATATTGAAGACTGGTCGGTAATTATCCAACATGGTGGGGTTCAAGGAGGGCTTTTTTCAATGTGGGTCTTACCACTGCCTCCTCCAAGCAGGCTGGCACCTTGCCTTGGCGAAGGGAGGCATTGACCACTCCACTTACCCACTCAGCCAGTCCCCCTCTGGCTGCTTTTATAAGCTGTTGAAAGGTCTGAATTCTCCTTTTGGGGGCCAGTGTGTAAAAGGCCCCTGACCACCCAAAACAGCTGTTAGACAGCTCCTTGAAGTTGCAATAGTGGCAGAGAGAAAAAATTGGTTTTTTGCTGCCTGTATTGCCACGGAGTAAGCTTTCAAATAGGCTCTAGCCCATGTTCGATTGGATTCACTCCAAGTTTTCTGCCAACATCACTCTAGTCTTTGTCTCACTTGTTTCATCACCGCCAGCTCCCTGGAAATCCAGGGGGCTGGTGTTGGTCCACTTCATGAGACAAGGCACTCAGGAGCAATTGTGTCCACTGCCCTGGTCATTTCTCCATTCCAGAGATCGACCAGGGCTTTGACAGACTCACCTGCCGAAGCAACAGGAAAATCCCCAAGAGCCATCAGGAAACCATTTGGATCCATCAGCCTCCTGGGGCAGATCATCCTAAATTCCCCATATCATTGGCTTTCAACCTCCATAAGAGAACAGGTATTCAGAACGAAGACCATCGTGGTGAAGCTGCATGACTGGCCAGCATAGCAGGAAGGCAGAGAATCACAGCAGCCAGAAACTTGTTCAGTACATAGGATAGAACCAACAACAACAAAAACCCAAATCATGCTGGGACAGCGTATGTGGGCTTGTCTTGACGAGGAGTTTGCCCCGGGGTGGATTCGGAGTGGCAGCAGGTCATCTACTTGATGCAGCTGCCATTGCAAAGCCATCCAGGGGCAAAGCCCAGACACTTCACTTGAAAAAAGCCGGGCACTTCCCCTGACATTTTTGGCTGTGGAGCCAATGGTGGCCCCTGATTGGTCACCATCGGCTGTGCTGGACAGGGAAGGGGGAAGACTGGGAGCTCCAAGTCAGGAGAGGAGGTCGGGAGCCGCACGTCCCTGTAAATAAGTAACAAAAAAAACTGGGGGGGGGGGAGAGGAATGGGGCAGCTGGAGGGAGCTCAAAGGGAGGACAGCTGGACAACCATCTGTCAGGGATGCTTTAGGGTGGATTCCTGCATTGAGCAGGGGTTGGACTCGATGGCCTTGTAGGCCCCTTCCAACTCTGCTATTCTATGATTCTATGATACTGTGTGTGGTTCTAATCATGCTGACGCTTAACAAATCATTAAGACTCTTCAAGCGTCTCAAACGCCTTAAAATTTCATCCCAGCATATTCAGCATCTACGTAGGGAGAGGTGATTAAAATAAACTGGACTCCGTGTATCTATAGCCACTTGCATGTTTATATGACTCTTGCTCCTATAAAAGATTCAAAAGCCTGATTTATCAAACTATTCACATCTCTGTTGTTGTTTTTTAAATGCTGGATGATAAAAAGATTCTCTGCTTCAAAAGCTGTAAGATGTGTGTGCATTAATATCCTGTTGAATCGAAATGTACCTGCTACAGAGGCATTGCTGTTTTCCTTCTATCTGTAATTCTTAAGAGATGTGTTATGTGATTTCATTTTATTTTTATTACCTATATTTGCATTTGCTTGGTGCGTGTGTGAGTTTTTCTCATAACACTGGATGTGTGGGTTCAGATCATAACGTATAGAATTATCTGCTAACGTAAGAAAGGGCATTTCGATCTATTGATATTCAGTTGCATTGCACAAGTATATGCTGTTCTTTGTAATGCAAAAGCACTGTAAGATTTTTCATGCAGGTCCCACTTGTTACATGTCCAAAGTGGGCAGCAATTCCTCTCTGTCAAGTGGGATTTTCAAAATTCCCTGATTTTGGAACATTTCAACAAACTACTCTTATTTATTTATTTATTTGTTCTATTTATTACATTTTTATACCGCCCAATAGCCGAAGCTCTCTGGGCGGTTCACAAAAATTAAAACCATAATAAAACTACTATCTTTGCAAACTTCACTCCTGTCCATTCATACAAGCATTTGAGAATTTCAGCTTCATTCCTGAAAATTTCAGCCAACAAGCACAATGGAAGATGCAACTGGCAACTCCCCATTTTAGAACTCTCAAGACTTTCTATTTAGAAACTCAAAAGGGTACAGTCGAGGGCACCTTTCTGCAGTTCCCGGCCTCTTTGCACAAATCTGCTCTTAGCATTTTTGTCAGCCTTTTGCTATATATAGCGGTAGGTGGGAAGTGACAGTATATGCACTAGCAATGATTAATTTTAGTCCTTTAAATATCGTGCAAGTCTCAGTGTTTGGAAACTAAACCTGATAAACTGCAAGAAGAGGGGGGAAAACCTCTCCTTTCCGTGAGGGATGCCATTTCAGAGTTCAGTAGTGTTGGGGTTACATTCAACAAGGGACAAATTCAGGACTGTTATTTTAATTAAGCAACCTATTTTAGGATTAGGGTTTTTAAAAAACCCACATAATTCATTGAAACCTATTCTCCATATTAAGAATTATATTTAGGAAGGACAGTCTTTTTCGTCTTCTCCAAACGGCAATATTGCACAGAGGCTAAGCAGGCAGCACGCCTAGGAGGTGCCAACAGGTTCTTCTTGTTTTCCCATCTGTTGCTCTTGCACTAGGGCTGGGCAAAAGCACAGAAGCTCACTTGTACACCTAACGAAAACCAGAGAGTACTAGTGTACAAGGCAGGAAAGAGTGAGGAAAAAGATACATGTTAAGGTGGCACAAGGCACATTGTAGCAGTTTGCGGTAATTTAAGAACTGGTCTGCACTCACAGAAGAATCACATGACATTGGGGTTTTTTTCCAGGACTGTGGGAGCATAGTCTTCTATGCTCGCTGTTATCACTGGCTGAGAGATATTTGGAATATTACAAGTGAAGCACGCAGCACAAGACACACACGTTCCCATCTCTCACACTTCTCTGCAACATAAAAACAAGTTCCTATAGAAGTCTGCACATGGTTCAGTTTTTTTTCTGAATTGTACCATTTAGGCTACAAGTGACGAAAATCATATCTTTAAATATTCCCTCAAAGAAGAAACGAAACCCTCTTTCTGCCAGGGAGGAGGGCACTAGGAACTCATTCTACCTGGCACTTCTTTTCTGTGTACATTTTTCTTGTTTTCAATGGAGAGTTTTGCCAATGCACAACCACACACCCAAAATCTGAAGCGATAGAAGTGTGGGCAATTCTGCAGGCGTAGGTCAGACGTCCCTGCAAACAGAAACAGGTGTTGTTTTCTTCCAAAGAGTGAGCTGCTGACCCAACTCCACAAACATCTCACTTTTCACAAGGCACACATACAGCTTCCAAATCATTAAAAAAAATCTGCCCTTCTTCCAAGGAGATCAGGGTAGTGTACCTGCTCCCCATTTTATCCTCACACCCACACTGTGAGGTAAGTTATGTAACAAAACGTCATCCAGTAATGTATCTGAGCACAGGCTGTCCATTCCACTCACAGGCTGTCCATTCCCCTGGCATGTTTATCTGATCAAATGTTTGTTTAGCACTTTACAAAAACACACACACACACACACACACACTTGCTATTTAACTATTGAAAATTATTCCAAGGAGGGAGGTAAGAGGTTTCATGATTGACACAAGGGCTGTGTTCGGACATCACTTTAAGCCATGATGGGTTAATAAGCTACTCAAAGTAGCTTATTTTGAAAATAAACTACTGTTATCCCCCACATGATCAGACAAACAAGCTACTGTGCATAATCTGAGTCCTTCCCCCCACTGCACTCCTCCTGCCCCAGCAGTGGCGTTGTTTCACCCACTGACAACATCGCAGCATCCTGTTTTAACCTTCCACAATATCCCAATGAAAGGGGAGAAGTACCCAACAGTACCGACAATGGAGGAATGGATGTTGAAAATGTTAGAACTGGCAGAGATGGCCAAACTGACAGCGATAATGAGAGAAAGGTCAACAGACACGTTTGGGTTGGAATGGAAACCTTTGATAGAATATCTGAAAGAGACAGAGAAAAATGATGTATGTGTTTGTGGATTTTAGATCAAGAGGGGGGGAAAGGGAAAAGAAGCGTAATTCTGTGAATCTAATATAGGTAAATTAGCTGGAAGGATAATTAAGAAATTATGGGGCATTTCTGGCATGAAGAGGGCAAAAGAAATATTCTAACCTCACTCTTAAATGTTTTTTAGCGTAATTGTAGTTGCTATATATTTATTATTTATTTATTTATTTGTTACATTTATATACCTCCCGATAGCCGAAGCTCTCTGGGCGGTTTATGAAAGTTAAAAACAGTAAACATTAAAAGTATACAAAATCTAAAACATAAGAACAACAGTATAAAAACAACAGTATCCATTTAAAAACAAGAGTTCTGGAGGGTCTGTTAAAAAACAAACTTAGTGTTGTTAAATGGTGTTAAATGCCTGGGATAAGAGAAAAGTCTATATGTATTTTTGTTGATATGTATTATGTGTGTGCATGTATCATGTATTATGTGTGATGTTTGTTTAGTTGTTGTTGGAAAATAAAATATGATGAAAAACAAAGGGGAGAGGTTAATTCAACACTTTCAGCATCACTCCAACAAGGGGTGGCAGCTCAAAAGTGCAGCTAGAGGTATGCAGGATTGGGACCAAACATCATACACAGCACACACACACACACCCAAAAACCCCACGTGCACCAAAAAGGGGATGGTGCAAATAAACCCTTGGAAGTTTGCAGGATTGCCCTGGCAGAAATGTGCATAAGGCCCATTGAAACCTTTGTGCATTGACAAATCCATGTGAGCGAAAGCACCTTTTTGCCCCAAAGGCGGTGGCGGCTATAACTCCATGGATGTTTGCAGAAGCGGGATAAAACTTCATACACAGCACCCCCTGGCAAGGATGCACACAATGACGATCCTGAGCAACTGACGCCATGCAACTGACATGGTGTTTGACGCTTAGGGGGTGGTAGAGCACATTGCCAGGGGAGGGTTAGGGTGGGGTTGGGCTATGAGTGTAATCAGTTGCTAGGCAGATCATGGAAACAGATCTGCCAGCTGGAGGAGAGTGGTGGCAGCAGTTTTGACCCCTCTTGCCAAGCGAGTCTGTAGGTGCCCAAAATTACCCACTATGACTGCCACATAACATGATAATCATTGAAGGGTTAAATTACCCGTTCTGCAGTGCACGAGTTGCCAAATAAGCTATTGGGGGTTAAAAAACACCCAACAGATGAGACAATAACCCACCATGGGTTAAATAAACTATCAAAGTTTATTTAACCCATCATGGGTTATCATGATGTCCAAACCCAGTCAAGGGCCAGCCAATCAACACTCTGTAAATCCATCCTCCTCTGAAATTCAGAAGAAGAAAAACAGATTTCCCCTGAAGCCTCATCCAGGGGAGAAGATTGTGCATGTACTCAAAGCAATGAGGATACAATCCTACACATGCTTAGAAAGAAAGAAAAATTCAACAGCTCCCAGCATTCCCCAGCCAGCGTAGGGGTCTAATGATGTATAGGATTACACCTGAAGTGTGCTTTTCCACCTCTGAAATTACGTCTTTATGGACCCTAACATTCAAGTGTGATCTGTTGAAGCCCTGCTACATTGAAGTGGTAAGATGATTGCACATTACATAATGTTGCTCTCCCAAATGAGTTTTAACACAATAATCTTATTCCTTTTACAGAAATCTTAATATTTATTTATTTATTTTATTTATTGCATTTATATCCCGCCTTTTCTCCTTCAAAGAAGCCAAGGCGGTGTACATAATTCTCCGCCTCCTCTCCATTTTATCCTCACAACAACAACCCTGTGAGGTAGGCTGGGCTGAGAGTCTGTGACTGGCCCAAAATCACCCAGTGGGTTTCCTTGGCCGAGTGGGGACTAGAACCCAGATCTCTCGACTCCCAGTCCGACACTTTAGCCACTACACCACACTGGCAATGCCACAGTGCTGCTGCTCCAAAATTAACACACAGCAGCACAGCAGGCCATATGGAATCCCCAAACACCAAGACTGGCTACCTGCATCTGCGACTTTAGTCTACCTGGCACTCTTCAAGGTGTGCAGGTCCTGCCGGATCTACAGAGCTGACAACATGTACAGGATCCCAATACAACTAACAGGAAACTAATTGTTCTTAAACATTGCTGTCAAAAACGGCTAATGAAAAAAAGAAATTACATTGCATCTGGAGATTACTAAGCTCTGCGGTTGCCTGATGGGGTGTCACTTGCCTTTTCCAAGGAAATGGTATACAGTTGAAGAAACACACACACAAAATTGTCAAAGTAATTCCCTCTTAGAATCATAGAATAGTAGAGTTGGAAGGGGCCTACAAGGCCATCGAGTCCAACCCCCTGCTCAAAGCAGGAATCCACCCTAAAGCATCCCTGACAGATGGTTGTCCAGCTGCCTCTTGAAGGCCTCTAGTGTGGGAGAGCCCACAACCTCCCTACAGAATTGGTTTCATTGTCGTACTGCTCTAATAGTCAGGAAGTTTTTCCTGATATCCAGTTGGAATCTGGCTTCCTTTAACTTGAGCCCGTTATTCCGTGTCCTGTACTCTGGGAGGATCGAGAAGAGATCCTGGCCTTCCTCTGTGTGACAACCTTTTAAGTATTTGAAGAGTGCTATCATGTCTCCCCTCCATCTTCTCTTCTCCAAGCTAAACATGCCCAGTTCTTTCAGTCTCTCTTCATAGGGCTTTGTTTCCAGACCCCTGATCATCCTGGCTGCCCTCCTCTGAACACGCTCCAGCTTGTCTGCGTCCTTCTTGAATTGTGGAGCCCAGAACTGGACACAATACTCTAGATGAGGCCTAACCAGGGCCGAATAGAGAGGAACCAGTACCTCTCGTGATTTGGAAGCTATACTTCTATTAATGCAGCCCAAAATAGCATTTGCCTTTCTTGCAGCCATATCGCACTGTTGGCTCATATTCAGCTTGTGATCTACAGCAATTCCACCCCACCCAGAACTGAACCCTTCAGTTCAATCTCTAAAACTTCAAGGCTGCTTATTAAGAACAGGTAAGCGGCTTGTTCACAGGGCTATTATAGCAGTTTTCTTGTAGCGGTCTATTCCTTCCATAATTTTATGGTGAGTGTGGTGTCCTGCATCAAGCGCTGAACTTGAATGAAGAGGACTAAAAGGTGAGAGGGAATACAAACCAGGAACTTTGAGAACAGAACCCCAGAGCTGGAGTCCCTGAGTCACCAGGGCAATTCTCAGGCAGATGCTGTTCTTGGGCAGACATTTACAGAAATGTGCAGAAATGGGCAACTAAAATGATTAAGGGGCTGGATCAACTTCCCTATGAGGGAAGGTTACAACAGCTGGGATTGTTCAGCTTGGAAAAAAGGAGGCTAAGGGGAGACAGGATAGAGGTGTACGAAATTATGCCTGGTGTGGGGAATGTGGATAGGGAGACATTTTCCTCCCTCTCTTAAAATTCTAGAACCCAAAGGGGTCATCCCATGAAGCTGATTGGTGGGAGATTCAGGACAAATAAAAGGAAGGACTTCTTCACACAGCACATTGTTAAATTGATAGCCTTCGCCTCCAGGAATTTATCCAACCCCCCTTTTTAAAGCCATCCAAATTGGTGGCCATCACTACATCTTATTATTATTATTTATTATTATTTATTTATATAGCACCATCAATGTACATGGTGCTGTACAGAGTAAAACAGTAAATAGCAAGACCCTGCCGCATAGGCTTACAATCTAATAAAATCATAGTAAAACAATAAGGAGGGGAAGAGAATGCAAACAGGCACAGGGTAGGGTAAGCAGGCACAGGGTAGGGTAAAACTAACAGTATAAAGTCTGCACAACATCAAGTTCTAAAAGCTTTAGGAAAAAGAAAAGTTTTTAGTTGAGCTTTAAAAGCTGCGATTGAACTTGTAGTTCTCAAATGTTCTGGAAGAGCGTTCCAGGCGTAAGGGGCAGCAGACGAAAATGGACGAAGCCAAGCAAGGGAAGCAGGGACCCTTGGGCAGGTGAGAAACATGGCATCAGAGGAGCGAAGAGCACGAGCGGGGCAATAGTGTGAGATGAGAGAGGAGAGATAGGAAGGAGCTAGACCGTGAAAATCTTTGTAGGTTAACAGGAGAAGTTTATATTGGATTCTGAAGTGAATTGGAAGCCAATGAAGAGATTTCAGAAGCGGAGTAACATGGTCAGAGCGGCGAGCCAAGAAGATGATCTTTGCGGCAGAGTGGTGAACAGAAACCAACGGACTGATGTGAGAGGAAGGAAGGCCAGAGAGAAGAAGGTTGCAGTAGTCCAACCGTGAAATAACCAGTGCATGAACAAGCGTCTTGGCAGAAGTGTAAATTGGTGTACATTGATGGTGCTATATAAATAAATAAATAAATAAATAAATAAATAAATAAATAAATAAAAATAATAATGGATAAATTCCTGGAAGCAAAGGCTATCAATGGCTACCAGCCCTGACAGCTGTGTGCTATCTCCAGTATCCAAGGCAGTAACCCTATGTATACCAGTAGTACAGGAACATGGGATGGAGGGTGGTGTTGCACCCATGTCCTACTTGTGAGTTTCCTGTCGGCAGCTGGTTGGCCATTGTATGAACAGAAAGCTGGACTAGATGGACCCTTGGTCTGATCCAGCATGGCTCTTCTTATGTTCTTAACAGTCACAGAAGAGTACTGAAGCTCATCAACCTATGTGGACCCATTGACCTGGCGAGAGAGCTGGGGCGTGACTGACCTTCCGTAACTGTTTCTTCAGGCTTGGTTCTTCAGAGCCAATTAAATTACACATTACTTTTAATATGCAGCAACGTTGATTCTCTTGCCTTACTGAAAAGTAAGCACAGCGTGTCCAATGCAGATCAGGATCCTAGTGTGGGGGATAGGGGGATTTGACTCTTTGCCCCCTGCCGTGGTCCCAATCTGGATTGGAGAGCCCCACCTGCAATTTGTATAGGAAAAGCAAGACCCAATTGAAGTGAACAGGTTGCCAACCCAGATTGGGATCATGGGGGTGGGGGGAAAGGTAAAAGTTTTCCTGTCGCAATGCACATCAACCTCCCCCAATGCTCAATTCTGAGTAAGGAAAAAGAACCAACTTAGCTACAAACCACGTACTACAAGTAATGTTTAGTTTGACCCTGAGTCTGAGCAACTCGTCGCTATGACTAGCTATGTGCCATGTCTCACCTGGCCTATCCACACCCAACTGCCACCATTTGGAATTTGACCTCCATCTGACCTCGACTACGAACCTGACTCCATCCCTTCAGATCACTGTTTGCTGCTCTAGACTATGAACCCTCTGGCCCTTCAAGCAGACTTCTCAGGACCCTGACGAAAAACAGGATTTGAATCCTTGTTCAGCAAGGACCCACCCTGTGAGAGCTTGGGCCATACACTCTCCATCTAACCTTTCTTCCAAGAAGGCACTATCCAGGGCCAGCGTCAAGGATAGGCATGGTTGCGCACCTGCCAAGGGCCCATACCCCAAGCAGGGGCCCATAGGAAAGAGTCCCTTGGACTTGCTCCATTACAGCATGCTTGTTCACCTGCCTCCGATCTGGCCCAGAAAACAGTGGTGGTGAAGAGGGGGAGCACTACATGCCACTGCCCTTCTGCTTACTAGCGAAAGCGGATGAAGACCTCCATCTGACCTCGACTACAAACCTGACTCCATCTGACCTCGACTACAAACCTGATACCAATGAAGGGGAGAAAGCAGACTCATTGAGTGGGCCCAATGCAAGAGCCCTCCAGAACCTGGAGCTGGCGCTGGCACTCTCCATATGTCTTTCCAAAGTATTTATTAAAATTACTACGCATGGTTGTTATAAGTTGCCAAGCCAGACCTAGAGATTCTTCTAATAACCAAACTGCCAGCAAAGTACTGTTTGCAAGTAACAAGCAAGGCTATATAAATTTGGTGATTCCATGGAAACACAGAAAAGTACAGATCTCAGCATAAAAATAGCTTGTACATGAGGCCCTGAGAAGTGCTGTAGGATCTCACTATGGAAGCACAGAGTTACTGCCTAATTTCAGCAATAACTAGGAACATGTCACAGGGCATTAGTGATAAAGTTCCACATTCTATAAACCTGAAAACTTTGCCCAGCCTCTGAGTTTCCTAACCACTCTAGCATGCAGTAGTTATTGGAGGAGGAGGAGGAGGAGGAGGAGGAGGAGGAGGAGACCTTCTTTGGCTGGAAAGTTAAAAGTGGTGAGATTTTATTCTGTATGGAATACAGAATACAGTCACTAATCCGATATTATGTTATTGTCATCACTAAAACACTGCTTAATGAGCTCTTTTGTTGCATGACAAAATAGTTTGTCAATATACACAAATTTTGTTATCTTATGCATCTCTAAGAAGATAGACGAATCATCTAATCATGTTGATCATCTTTTCTGGACCACAAAAAATGCGATCATTTTTGTTCAATACTGCCATGAAATGATGGGAGCCATGGGAACAGCTCTGTGGTTAAGGCATCTTGGTGTTTCAGCATTCCACCTTTATAAAGTCTGAAAATTCTATTCCTCATAAAATCATTATCACCCACACTGTGCGCTACTTTCCTCCTAAATCTGCACAAAATTCCCTGCGTCTAGATTACTTTGCACCAAATTCCCTTTACACAGATTACATAGTATCCACTGTACTGCTCTAACACAATTTTACTATTCAAATGGTTTCCTGGCTTACTCTGAATGTGGGAATAAATATTGCCATTACCTGATACTTGCACATGTTACCCTCCCTTGTATGCCAGACATGTCCATCTATAGCTTAATTAGCACCTGGTGGATTATTTCTAGCATGCAAAAGCCAAAATGAGCGACTACAAACGTGCCCAACACTTGTTTCCTCAAACCAGTATTATATCTGGAGAAACAACAGGCATCAAAAAGGCAAATTCTTGTTAACAGCAAGTGGACAAGTTAGCAGGGATGGCCAGTCCCAAATTAGTTCAGCCTTTTCATGAACGTCAAGTTACACAGACGCAGAAACCAAGCAAAAGGAATCTGTGTGTCCTGCTTGGTTCCATCTCCTGTTCTAGACCAGCATCACCACCAGAAACTCCCAGTAGCCCAGGAACACAGGCAGCAGCATGTACCTCTGGGAAGCCCAGAACCAAAAGGTCCAGGGCCCATCTGGTAGCACAAGGCCTCTCATCTCTGAGTCCTGTTCACAATGCCAATTCAGGGTGAGGGCAATGCTTCTTGCCCCACACTGCCACTATTGTGAATGAGTGTCAGAATGAGGGGTGATATGGCTGTTGCTTAACTGTTTGACATGGAGGGAAGAGAGAGCACACACACCCTCTACCATGCTATGAACCCACCCACCCCTTTCAAGTCCTTAAAATCACCAAAAAGAACACTTTCCACAGAGCCATTTGTTAACTGATGGTAAGTCAGAGTTCCCTAATAATAGGGAACTCTGTTTAATACGACCCAAAAATTAACTGCTGAGGCAGTGCACAAGGGAAGAGCGTAGGGAGGCGCAAGTGGAGGAAACCATGCACAAACCATGATTTATGATGCCTGGAATAATAATCAGAACTGGACAAAATTCTCTTTTGATTTTTTTTTTAAAGGTAGCAGTATTAGAAAGTTTGCTTTTCATTCACTATTCCCATTTGCCAAAAATAACAAAATGCCATTGGGATGTGGGCAAAGCGGAATACCCCTCCCCTCCAAACCCAAAATGCCAGTGCACACAAAAGGAAAGACTTCCCAACACGGAGGAATATAGCATGTTAGGAGGGATCTTTTCTCCCTGGTTGGCTAGTTTTGTGTGTGTTAGAATACTTTTAGGTGGGGAGGGGCATTTAGGTGGTGCAGCCCAGGAAAAGATTAAGGGCTCGCCTATCAAAACCTAGGTTAACACTAAATGTTTCATCCGCCACACACATTGGAGCTTTTCACTAGGGCTGTGCAAGCCTTGGGCCTCCGATTCAGAAATCCAAATCACGGACGCCATTTTATGGCAGATCCGCCATTTTGTGACGGATCCACCATTTCCTTGCACAGCCCTAGGCCCCTGTTAGCAAGTTACAGCCTACAACCCCCAGCATGCACTGCCTGGGAGGGCTGCACTTACCGGGGCCCAGGAACAGTGGGCACACGTGCCTTCGCCACTGCTGCAAGCGCCCACTCCCTGGTGCGATCACCACCTCCCCGTCAAAAGCGCCCTGGTAAAGAAAGTGGGCAGCTCTTGAGGGAAGCAGGTGGCTGTGGAGCAACTGTGGACCACACAGAGACTCCTCCAAGGTGACTGCAGTATCCTGGATTGCACCGGCGATCACACTGAGGAGCCAGCAATTACAGTGAGGAGCAGGCACTTGCGGCAGAGAGGGAGCAATCGCACCAGGGAGCGGAAGCAGCAGTGGTGGTGAAGACATGTGTGCCCACCGTTCCTGTGCCCCAGTAAGTGCAGCCCTCCCAGGCATTGCATGCTGGGAGTTGTAGGCTGTAACTTGCTTACGGGGCCCTGGAGCTATGCAAGGAAATGGCTGATCCATCATAAAATGGTGGATCCACCCTAAAATGGCCTCTGTGATTCGGATTTCCAGATCCGAGGCCCAAGGCTTGCACAGCCCTACTTTTCAAGACCCGAGAGCCAAAGTACCTTTTGTTGTTTTGTTTTGTTTTTTAGCTTTTGAAGTGAGATCGACAAGTTTTGTGACAGGTGTAAAGAGTAAGCAAGAAGATACAACATCAAAAAGCACAAACACATAGCATCAACCCACAATTAGGAAGTCAAAAGCTGGTTTTAGGAAGTATGATGAGAGCAATATAAGGTATTTATCAGTACATGCAGTGGCAGTGAAGAACACCTACCACCCCATGTTTGATTTGCTTCTGTATTCTTGTGGCAGAAAGAATGATGCCATTTGAACTGTGAAAATATAAACAGAGATCTTGTGGATTCCTTTGTCAGAAATCAAAATGTCCGATTTTATTTGTAAGGGGCTTCAAGGTCTAAAGAAAAGCTTTAAAAAAAAACTTGTACGGTTTCCTCAAAATACATTTAGCTTCTTACAGAATATTGTACATAATAGAAACTTCTATGAGACCTCATCTAAAGCAGAGGAAGTAATTCTTCCTTCAGCTATTGTCCTGGCAATAACTATGGATAATCAGTTCACTGCTAGCTACCCTGTTTCTCAACAGGTATTTGGGGGATCTTAATGAAGAGCCTACTAAAACAATCAGACATGCCAACGTTTGGGTTGCAATGGGATGAAGTGAAAAAAGTGTATCTGCCCGAGTTCTGAATTGGTGTAAATGTTGGGAATGGGCCAGTCTGTACATTATGATAAACCAGGCTGAAAACAAGCCATGGTGGACTCGTTAATCTCTCACTAAGCCATGCTACTGCCAACAGATGATCAAGTGTTTGGTGGCTTGCCATGGTTTCTTTCCCCCTCCTGCCTGCTCCCAGCACGTATCCCAGGGCCCTTTGTGATACAACTCCTCTACACTCCAGCATGGTGAGATTCTGGCCCACTCCTTTCCTGCCATGTATATGGACTGATATATACATCCCCTATCATTGGAGTGAGCAGTGTGAGGAGACTTACCTTGCTTTTTAGGTGCTTGGCGGTTTTATTTATTTTCTTTCCTTAACACTTAAAAAAAAAAGTCTCCTTGGCCGCTTCTCACAGCCTGTTCCTTTTCCTAGCACAGCTATGCCGGCATGCGTGATTGACTTTGAGACTGTGGCAATTCGGAGTGAGGTGATTTAAGTTCCCCCCTCTTGTTTGCAAGCTGAAATCCCCCCCTTCTTCGCAGGGAATGGTTAAGAAAAAGGGGGAAATGAGACTTTTTGTCCTTTTTTCCCAGCAAGCAAATGTATGTGGACTACCTTGAACATTAAGTGTATTAATAGCTAGGGCTGATGGGACAAAATTGGCCTTCTTGATCACGGTTTGTGAATTGTCCCTCGTCTTCTGCTATTTTTCAAGGGGGAGCCTGCAAAAGGGATGCTTGACCCACTTACCAGTGCTGGTGACCCCCCCCTCTCTCTCTCACACACACACACTTTTTTACCCACAAGGCACTAGAAAGAGGGCAGAAAGCACTGCTGTCAGTCTGATTTGTTCTCGTAATGGTACCACATCACCAATGAGATATGCTACCTGGTAATATCTGAAGCCAAATCAGAGTGAGGCCAGCACTTCCTGCCCTCACTCTGCATCTTGCAAGGAAAAAAAATATGCCCAGCAGAACAAGTTGCCACCAGGCCCATGGACAGATGGGAGGGAAACGGTGAGGAAATGGGGGAGGGGGAGCTTTCATTAAACTTTCACAACCATCCCGAAAAAGCTCTGCTATTGAACTAAAAAGATTTGATAGAGAACATGAGCTTCCATCTTAATAAAAACTATGTAACTATTAGATACAAAGGGGAAAAAACTATTAGATACAAAGAGAAATTGTTTTGAGGTGAGGTGATGAGTTACGGACCCGCTGGCTTTAGAGTTTTGGTCCTCCGTGGCTGCATGTCACCAGCAGCCTTTTTAACAGGGATTTGAAAGTCAAAACACTTCAAAGAGGGCGGAATTATGATCACATTGAGCTACGTGCCTCGAGCTCTCTTTCTATGTGTGTGTGTGTGTGTGTGTGTGTGTGTGTGTACGTGTACACAAAAGGGGAAAAAAACATTCCTGCCTCCTGCAACCAGCCCAGTCTTGGTCTATTTTGTCTGGCTGGAAGCAGAGCCCTTGCATTTATGTGTCTTATCTCTAAAGCTGGCTGGTGAATCCAGCACTGATCTCTGATTACAGACAGCACGGGTCACCAGTACAGGCAGTAGGGCAACTTCGTTCTGTTTTCATGCTCACTGTTCATACGCAGCTGTGAGGCCGATACCTTTCTCCAGCTCTTTATTTCCATCCAACCACCAACCACTCCTTTTTTCTCCTTCAGTGCTGACCAGATCTGCCACTAACATCTCTGTTGTCTCCTCCACTACGGAACTTTTCCTGCCCTCCTTTGATACGGTGTCAGCATTCCCAACATAGCTACAGCACAGATAGTTAGCAGGGTGATCATTATCAACTGTGGCCTTTTCACCAAGGGAATATTATTTTTAAAAAATCATGAGGAATTTTCATGAAGCAGAGCCCTTGCATTTATGTGTCTTATCTCTAAAGCTGGCTATATATAAATATTGTTATCCTTTCTAGAAAATTCTTTTTGCGGAAGATCCCCTGCACACGTTCCACTGTACTGCTCACCGAAAAAGGCAGAAACCAATATAGTTCAAAGAAAAGAGAGATTTAAAAATAGTAAAACTGTTCTTAAAATGACAGGGCATTATTTTATGGGAGCCTCGCACTATTCCCCCCTTCTCGTAAAGGGCTTTGTAATAATACTACAGCCAAATCAGGGAGCCCGTTTTGCCCTCCACCGCCCACATTTTGGCAGGACATTATGCAATCTTTAGGCCACATGCAAACACCGCTTAAACGTTCTCCTTCAAAAGAGGCAATGTGTGCCTTCGGATCTCAGTAGGCAAAACTGAAATTTTTCTCCCCACAAAAAAAGTTTGCCTTTCAGTGGGAGCTTTTTTTCCTCTCTGGTATAGCAAACTTTGCCCAGGAAAAAAAAAAAGCGTGAAAATTTGTCACAGTGTTAATAGTGACAAATTACCAATGAAAAACAAGGGGCAGGAGAGAAGATATTCCTCATCCCATGTCTTGACCTGTAGGTGACTCCCAATGTGTGCACATCTTTTGCAATAATATGGTTTTTCAACCAAATTTGTAACAGTTATGGGGCCCCCAAAAACTTTTTTTTCCCATGCTCTGGTAACTTCCAAGTTAGATTACTGCAATGCACTCTACGTAGGGCTGCCTTTGAAGATGGTTCAGAAGCTGTAGCTCGTGCAAAATGCAGCGGCCAGATTGATTTCGGGAACCAGAAGGTTCGACCATATAACACCTGCTCTGGTCCGCTTGCACTGGCTGCCTGTATGTTTCTGAGCCCAATTCAAGGTGCTGGTTTTGACCTATAAAGCCTTACATGGCTTGGGACCACAATACCTGACAGAACGCCTCTCCCGACATGAATATACCCAGTCACTACATTCAACATCTAAGGTCCTCCTCCGGGTGCCTACTCTGAGAAAGGCTTGGAGTGTGGCAATGAGGGACAGGGCCTTTTCAGTGGTGGTCCCCAGACTGTGGAACGATCTCCCTGACGAGGCTCGCCTGGCGCCAACGCTGCTATCTTTCCGGTGCCAGGTTAAGACTTTCCTCTTTGCCCAGGCGTAAGGCAGCACATCTTAATCACCCACATGTTTAGTTTTTCAAAGGTTTTTAATGCTTTATGTGTGTATGTTCTGTGTTTAGAATTTTACATTTTGTATACTCATTTTTATCTTAATTTTACAATTTCTGTAAACCACCCAGAGAGCTCTGACTATGGGGGCGGTATAGAAGTGTAATAAATAAATAAATAAATAAATAAATAAATATTTCCTAGCCTACACATACTTATCCTAACCATTTATGGCTTTAAAACATCAAATGTTGTAAACCTTCCCTGCCTGGTCAACTAAGGGAAATTCTTGCAATAGGCACTTAGGTGGCAAGTGCCTACTTACAAGCCTGCTATATTATTATTATTTATTATTATTTATTTATATAGCACCATAGCACTGATAAAGCTGCTGAGAGCCCATCATGGCATTTTTCAGCTACTACATGGAATGCAACAGAAAGCTACACAACTGGTTCGGCCAGGGAACATTACAGAACACAAAACTGAACATGCAAACCATGGGCAACAATCGCATACAATTCCATCTCCACGTTTCTTAAAGGTAACATACAGATGATTTAATGGCACAAAGCATTTGCTGGAAACTATTCTCCCTTTAGCAACTATTTTGCCTTCCTATATGGGAAAATGTGCAGAAAAATGCAGGCACCTGCCATTGCATTCACTAGGTCATCAGCAGACGCTTCCCCCCACCCCCATTTTTAACCTTACCAGCACCTACTCCTACAAACACCGAGAACAATGATAATTTATTTCTGACTTTGCACTAAGGTTTGGGAGGGGGTTTGGGACTTTTGCACTAAGCTTTGGAAGGCATGAGCCTCGTGAGGTGCAGAGCGGTAAAGCAGCAGTTTCTGCAGCTGAAACTCTCCCCACAGCCTGAGTTCGAGCCCAGCAGAAGCTGGTTTCAGGCAGCTGGCTCGGGTCGACTCAGCCTTCCATCCTCCCGAGGTCGGTAAAATGAGTACCCAGCTAGCTGGGGGAAAGGTAATAATGGCTGGGGAAGGCAACGGCAAACCACCCCGCTATAAGGCCTGCCAAGAAAATGTCAGCGAAAGCTGGCATCCCTCCAAGGGTCAGTAATGACTCAGTGCTTCCACGAGAGGTTCCTTTTTCTTTCTTTGGGAGGGGGGCATTCAGAAGCAGCAAGAACTACCTAGAGCACAGGAAAACTGCAAGAGAAAGCCCTTGTGGTTCTATAGAGTCAGCAACTAGGGAGAAAAGTAGGAGCTCATCCCTTATTTGCATTGGGCTTTGGAGGCACCTCAAAACCATGCCAATTCTCACTGCTTCCAACTGCTTCGAATGCCACAAGTGACATCAGGTACAGGATGCTGTTCCTTCCCTAGAGCAGGGCTGGGGAACATATGGCCCTCCAGATCATTTGGCCAACAACTCCCATTAGCCTTAGCCAGCATAGCCAACAATGAGCGGGAGAATGGGTGGTGATCACAAATTTTGGAATAATAATAATAATAATAATAATAATAATAATAATAATAATAATAATGGGACAGACAACATTTGTGAGAAAATAATGGATAAGGAAGATCATAAACTGAAGATGGTATAATGTTTAGAACCCAAAGATGGATCGTCTCAAGAATGTCACTGGCCTTAGCTAGACCTAAGGTTTATCCCGGGATTGTCCTGGGGTCATCCCTGTTCATGTAAATGACACGCAGAGGATCCCGGAAGCAGGCAGGGATGACCCAAGGACGATCCCGGGATAAACCTTAGGTCTAGCTAAGGCCGCACAGCGTTCCTCCTCACATGCATTATTTTGCAACAACAACATGAACAGCGCAAGCAACGTGTGTAACTATTCTGAAGGGGTTTCAATGGTTTTAAGATGAGCAATTGATAGAGATTAAATCTCATTTCACCAGATTAATACAAATTGTACATTTGCAAAAGCCAGATGGAATTCAGAAATACAGGTTCCTGGATCATAATTAAAAGAATTAAAACTCTGTCAGTATGTGTTTCGCTTGTGTGCCAACACATGCTAAAGCCCCTTGATAGTATGACATTATAAAAAAGATTATCAAGGGGGTTCGAGCAGGCATCTTGCAGTAGCTGCCTTTTCATCAATGCTTATGTTTGCATTAATGCTGCATTTTAGATTTCAACTCTTGAATTGTGAATCTTTATTTCAACATTTCCATCATGTACTCTAACACAAGGAGATCAATTTCACACGAAGGCAGAAAGAACTCCTCTTCACCTTACAGGAAGAGAGATTAATTAACAGATCTAACAGTTAGTGCCAAGGCGTACAACTTTGTAAAAAAAACTGCTTTCATGTTGAAAAGCAATCCAAACGACCTTAAGCAAGCAAAATATTACTGCATGACGTACTTAACCAGAATCCATGTTGTTTAAACCATAATTTCAGGCACAAACTGTTGCTGGACTACAATTCCCATCAGCCCCAAACAAGCAGTGGTCAGGGGTGATGGGAGGTGTAGTCCAACAACATCTGGGTGTGGCATAGGTTCCTCACCCTGAGTTCAAATTTCAAGAAAATGGACTTTAAGCCTAGCCACATTAGCTCACCTACTTCTACATATAAAACGCTAAGGCAGCGCATTTCATGGTGTGCTGGAGGTTCCATCTATATATATAAAACGCTTAGATATGTTTCCGTAAAGGCTTCAGCTGAAACAGGTTGCTAAGCAACAGTAACAATGTGTAACGTCAGCTGATACAGGTTGCTAAGCCCGACTCCTCCGGGCTTTCCAAGGTAATCCTGCCCCCCTTTCTGCCTCTTCGCTCCCCCCACCCACGAAGGGGGCAGCACCATGGTCCGGAGCATGCGTGAGGCACGTCCAGGGCCCTTGGTGGCCAGGTGGGAGGCCGCTCCCCTGCTGCGAGCCGAGGCCCCGGCCTAATCTCATGGGAGCTGGGCGGGTGGCCCAAGGCTGACAGGAACTCCGAGGAGAGGATCCGGATCATGAGCAAGGCACGGCCAGGGCCCTTGGTGGCCGGGTGGGAGGCCGCTCCCCTGCTGCGAGCCGAGGCCCCGGCCTAATCTCATGGGACCTGGCCGGGCAGCCCAAGGCTGACAGGAACCCCTAGGAGAGGGTCCGGATCATGAGCGAGGCACGGCCAGGGCCCTTGCTGGCCGGGTGGGAGGCTGCTCGCCTGCTGCAAGCCCAGGCCCCGGCCTAATCTCATGGGAGCTGGGCGGGTGGCCCAAGGCTGACAGGAACTCCGAGGAGAGGATCCGGATCATGAGCAAGGCACGGCCAGGGCCCTTGGTGGCCGGGTGGGAGGCCGCTCCCCTGCTGCGAGCCGAGGCCCCGGCCTAATCTCATGGGACCTGGCCGGGCAGCCCAAGGCTGACAGGAACCCCTAGGAGAGGGTCCGGATCATGAGCGAGGCACGGCCAGGGCCCTTGCTGGCCGGGTGGGAGGCTGCTCGCCTGCTGCAAGCCCAGGCCCCGGCCTAATCTCATGGGAGCTGGGCGGGTGGCCCAAGGCTGACAGGAACCCCTGGGAGAGGGTCCGGATCATGAGCGAGGCACGGCCAGGGCCCTTGGTGGCCAGGTGGGAGGCCGTTCGCCTGCTGCGAGCCCAGGCCCCAGCCTAATCTCATGGGAGCTGGGCGGGCGGCCCAAGGCTAACAGGAGGGTCCGGATCATGAGCGAGGCACGGCCAGGGCCCTTGGTGGCCAGGTGGGAGGCCGCTCGCCTGCTGCGAGCCGAGGCCCCGGCCTAATATCATGGGAACTGGGCGGGCAGCCCAAGGCTGACAGGAACCCCTGGGAGAGGGTCCGGATCATGAGCGAGGCACGGCCAGGGCCCTTGGTGGCCAGGTGGGAGGCCGTTCACCTGCTGCGAGCCCAGGCCCCAGCCTAATCTCATGGGAGCTGGGCGGGCGGCCCAAGGCTGACAGGAGGGTCCGGATCATGAGCGAGGCACGGCTGAGGCCCTTGGTGGCCAGGTGGGAGGCCGCTCGCCTGCTGCGAGCCGAGGCCCCGGCCTAATATCATGGGAACTGGGCGGGCAGCCCAAGGCTGACAGGAACCCCTGGGAGAGGGTCCGGATCATGAGCGAGGCACGGCCAGAGCCCTTGGTGGCCGGGTGGGAGGCCACTCGCCTGCTGCAAGCCCAGGCCCAGGCCTAATCTCATGGGAGCTGGGCGGGCAGCCCAAGGCTGACAGGAACCCCGGGGAGAGGGTCCAGATGATGAGCGAGGCACGGCCAGGGCCCTTGGTGGCCGGGTGGGAGGCCGCTCGCCTACTGCGAGCCGAGGCCCCGGCCTAATATCATGGGAACTGGGCGGGCAGCCCAAGGCTGACAGGAACCCCTGGGAGAGGGTCCAGATCATGAGCGAGGCACGGCCAGGGCCCTTGGTGGCCAGGTGGGAGGCCGTTCGCCTGCTGCGAGCCCAGGCCCCAGCCTAATCTCATGGGAGCTGGGCGGGCGGCCCAAGGCTGACAGGAGGGTCCGGATCATGAGCGAGGCACGGCCAGGGCCCTTGGTGGCCAGGTGGGAGGCCGTTCGCCTGCTGTGAGCCCAGGCCCCAGCCTAATCTCATGGGAGCTGGGCGGGCGGCCCAAGGCTGACAGGAGGGTCCGGATCATGAGCGAGGCATGGCTGAGGCCCTTGGTGGCCAAGTGGGAGGCCGCTCGCCTGCTGCGAGCCGAGGCCCCGGCCTAATCTCATGGGAGCTGGGCGGGTGGCCCAAGGCTGACAGGAACCCCGGGGAGAGGGTCCGGATCATGAGCGAGGCACGGCCGGGGCCCTTGGTGGCCAGGCAGGCCGCTCGCCCGCTGCGAGCCCAGGCCCCGGCCTAATCTCTTGTAAACTGGGCGGGCGGCCCAAGGCTGCCAGGAACCCCGGGGAGAGCGGGACACCTGCTCCCCTCCCCCCAACTTCCCTGCCACCCAGGTCTGCCAGACAGTGCTGTATCGGCGGCCTCCAAGCAGCCCGCGCCCTGCGATGATATTTAATTAATAAACTTTAAGTTATGCTACAACAGCGTATGTTACGCCGGGTACAGCTACTGAGAAGAATTTCGTGTTGCTAAGCAGCAGAAGTTTCATGATCTGAACTTAGTGTTGCTAAGCAACAGGCTATAAACAAAGCTGGCATTGAGACATATCATTGCCAAAGCAGCCAAACCGCTTCAGGCCTATTGGGTTCAATGTCCCCCAGAGGTAAGTCCTGCGGATCGGAGAACGGGGGGGAGCAGCTTTGATGGTGCAGGGGGAGAGGCTGGAAGTGACTGGGAGGTGGGGCTAAAGCAATGAAGTACCAGTGTGTAGATGCTATGCCCTGGTCAAGCTAGTATACCAATATTCCATCAGAAGCCCACTCTAATATGTAGAAATGTAGAATTTCCAGAAATTTTGACGCCATGGGGAAAAATGGTTTTTTTCCCGTTTTTTCTGGGGGGAAACGGAAATTTTCAGAAAAAATGAAATAATGAAATAATATTAGCACTTTTTACAGTTTGAAAGTCACTTTGTTACTTTAGGAACATAAAATGTAATTATGTCAAAGTTGGTTTGGCATAAAATTATTACATTTGGAATTTACTTTTTTACTTCTTTTTTTTTTACTTCTTTTGGTAACAAATGGAGCTACAAGCTCCTGAACTGTTAGCAACCCCTGAACTTTAAGGAACCTCTTTGGTTCTGCCAGTTTATGAGCAGGCAATAATAATTTAAAGCAACAACAGCAGAGGAAACCATCAACATTAGTAACAAAGAAAATTATTCACGTCTCCGCTAATCCTCCACAGTGTCAAGCGGACATAAAGCCCCCATTCCCATAAAAAGAACTGAGAAAAAGGGGGGACCAAGATTCAATGAATATGCATGAAATTTAATCAGACTTATTTTCTGAGCTATAGCTATCACTATCAGTTTCAGTCTCTGCTTCAATGGCAGTGCTGCCCCCTAGAGGTAGAAATACATCTTGCTCTTGCATTTGAGAGCTGTAGTCTCAGTTTGCAACCTACGACTTGCTTGTCCTCGGTGCACAGAAATTGTAATAATCTGATACTGTACATAGTTTTTAGAAATCATTTGGAGAAGTAAATATCTGAACACCTTGTCTTAAACATTTTATGCATCATGCTAAAATGAAACATCTCATAATCCATTTTTCTTCATTTTTTCCAATTTTTCAGAAAAACCCCCCAAAAAAGGCTTTGGGGGAAAACGTTTTTTCCTGGATTTTTCTGGGCCTTCACATCTCTACTAATATGTAAAACAATCTTCTCTCAAGGCTTTTGTATACTTTGCTAGCTGAGAGTGCTTGCTAAAGACGTTTAATGGCTGGCACCTACCAATTACTGAACACCTCATACACACACACACACCTGGTTTGGTGGGGGATGGAAAAAACTATTTGGCAGTTTCTCTATAGAAGAAGAAAAGTTTGAGTTGTTGTACATGGCTGGAAACGCCATTTTGCTGCTTTTGAAGAACAGATGATACCCTAAAGCAGCCTTCCTCAACCTGGGGCACTCCAGATGTGTTGGACTGCATCTCCCAGAATGCCCCAGCCGGCTGGGGCATTCTGGGAGTTGTAGTCCAACACATCTGGAACGCCCCAGGTTGAGGAAGGCTGCCCTAAAGACTATAACTTTCTGTTGTGTTATCTGCCTACACCTCTTCTTCCATCCCACTCAACTGCCTCTGTGTGTGTGTGTGTGTGTGTGTGTGTGTGTGTGTGTATGAGAGAGAGAGAGAGAGAGAGAGAGAGAGAGAGAGAGAGAGAGAACACAAAACAGTGCTAACTCCTCCACCACCACTACCACCACCACCACATGGACTGCAATCCTCTATGCACTTACCTGAGGGATAAGTCATTCTTAACTCAATGGCGCTTACTTCTACGTAGGTATGTATAGCATTGCAATGTAATTTGTCTTAATAGAGTAAATAGGAAGAAACACATCACCTGAGCAAGGTTGATTCTAAGCAACGAAATGCACAGCAGCAAACCATTCTAACATATTTGCATACTTTAGATACAGTTTGCTTAGTACTCCACCACCTATAATCAACACTTAAGGAAATGCCAATTAACTACCATTATTTCCCCCGTCTGCTACTATCTCCAATCCAAGCCATTTCACCCGCTGTAATTTCTAGATCGCCATCATGCTGAGGATGCGTGATCACAACCAGCCAGTCTGGGATCACAATGAATGGGGTTATATTACAACACTACAGAGTTTATCCTGTTTGGCTACATGAGGACATCACCCAAAAGCAAGCCAAGCCAAAGTGAAGGCAATGCATCCAGGCAATAACCACACATGTAATTCATTAACAAACAAACAATTTCAAAGTATATGTCAAAGTCCACCCATGCCATAACAAAAGTGCTATTCAATGTTGCCAGAAATGTTAACGGGAAACACACAGACACCCTCCTCAGTTCTGCACTAGAAACATTTGTCCCCGATTTACAAGAGCTATTCCATATTATGCATTTGAGGGAGATTTTGGTAATAAATAAATAAATAAAAATAAAAAGTGCACACAGACTGTTAGCTTCTACCTGGCCATAACAGCCCCTCCAAATCTTCTTGTATTCTATTTCTGAATTTTAGGGGACACCATCTGCGCTTATAGAGCCAAAACATAACAGCCATACGTAGGAGGGAGGTCTCAGCAGACTTGGAGGAACCCTGAGGTTTGCAGAAGTATAAAAATTATTTAGAAAAATTATTTTAGGGGAGCCCCATAACACCCCCAAGGGGAACTGAGCATCTTCTGTGGGCACAGGATACTGAACGACTGTTGTGGCGAAGGGGGAATATAAAACTGTTGGCAGAGAGAATTGAATGGCTGAAAACAGGATGAAAAAAGGGACTCAGAGGACCATCTTATTATCCTCTGAGAGGACCTTCTTATTGTCTGGAGAGGTCATTTCCTAGTTTATACAGAAAAGCTAGTTTTAAATGTCTTCAGGAGTTACAGAGCTATCCGCAGAAAGTAATGGTTCATTTTTACCTTACTTTAAGATAAAACAAAATAGTGAGGTTCAACTGCACACATTACATATTTGATGTTGCATGTAGTTTTGCCCTGAGGCACTGAGTGTTTTACGAACAACCCTGCAGTGTCGTCCAGAGCTACTGGAGGTTCAGCTGAGAGAAAAATTAACAACAGCCATGCAGTGTTCTTCACTGTTATGCCCCAATTGCATTTTAGAGGGCTGTACTGAGAGAGTGCTGTCCAGCAGCCCTGCAATGTGGTTCACTGTTAATGTTGCGGGTTATTTTATTTTATTTATTTAAGGATTTTTATGCCGCCATTCAGCCAAAAAAGGCTCTCACGGCAGCTTACAAAAGTATTTCTTGACAGTCCCTGCCCACAGGCTTACAATCTAAAAGACATGACACAAAAGGAAAGGGGATTGGGAGGGAGGAGGAGGAGGGGGAAAAGGAAAGCAAACTCAGGCACTACAATCTTAGTTGGAAAGTTCAGCAGTTGCAGTTGACAGCAGGAGGGAGGGGGCTCTCAGCTGGAGCTGGACCCAGGCACGGTGGAGAGGTGCCTGGCTGCTGCTTCCTCCCTCACTGGTGGCCTCTGCAGAGACAGTTGACAGCAGGAGGGAGGGGGCTCTCAGCTGGAGCTGGACCCAGGCACGGTGGAGAGGTGCCTGGCTGCTGCTTCCTCCCTCACTGGTGGCCTCTGCAGAGACAGTTGGTAGCAGAAGGGAGGGGGCTGTCAGCTGGAGCTGGACCCAGGCACGGTGGAGAGGTGCCTGGCTGCTGCTTCCTCCCTCATGGTGGCCTCTGCAGTGACAGTTGGTAGCAGGAGGGAGGGGGCTCTCAGCTGGAGCTGGACCCAGGCACGGTGGAGAGGTGCCTGGCTGCTGCTTCCTCCCTCACTGGTGGCCTCTGCAGAGACAGTTGGTAGCAGGAGGGAGGGGGCTCTCAGCTGGAGCTGGACCCAGGCACGGTGGAGAGGTGCCTGGCTGCTGCTTCCTCCCTCACTGGTGGCCTCTCTAGAGACAGTTGGTAGCAGGAGGGAGGGGGCTCTCAGCTGGAGCTGGACCCAGGCACGGTGGAGAAATGCCTGGCTGCTGCTTCCTCCCTCATGGTGGCCTCTGCAGTGACAGTTGGTAGCAGGAGGGAGGGGGCTCTCAGCTGGAGCTGGACCCAGGCACGGTGGAGAGGTGCCTCACTGCTGCTTCCTCCCTCACTGGTGGCCTCTGCAGAGACAGTTGGTAGCAGGAGGGAGGGGGCTCTCAGCTGGAGCTGGACCCAGGCACGGTGGAGAGGTGCCTGGCTGCTGCTTCCTCCCTCACTGGTGGCCTCTCTAGAGACAGTTGGTAGCAGGAGGGAGGGGGCTCTCAGCTGGAGCTGGACCCAGGCACGGTGGAGAAGTGCCTGGCTGCTGCTTCCTCCCTCACTGGTGGCCTCTGCAGAGACAGTTGGTAGCAGGAGGGAGGGGGCTCTCAGCTGGAGCTGGACCCAGGCACGGTGGAGAGGTGCCTGGCTGCTGCTTCCTCCCTCACTGGTGGCCTCTGCAGGTTAGAGGTAGGGCTATATAAATTACCCCCAGGCCAAACCAAAACTCATTCAGAAGCCTCATGCTCCAACGACTTGCATGCAGACTGGGTGTTGCACTGTAAAATGTTCAAAAAGAAAAGAAACGGCACATGAAAACAGACCCAAGCTAAAGCAAAGACTTCTGCCTCTGTTGTTTTGTTTTTTCATCCTCCTCAACCACTGACTCAGGTAACACAAATATGCCACAGACACATTGCAGCATTGTGTTGTGGGACCCTGCTTGTTCCCTCTAGTTCCAATGTTCAGGCAGAGTGCTGTTGCTTATGTTGCCAAAACACCACCACACGGGCATAAGATGGCGATATTAAGCAGGCCCAGCAAGGATCTCTAAACTCTGCAGAACAGCAACAACAAATATCTTTATAGGAAAAGCCTAAGGCAGGGGTTCTTAACCTGGGGTCCATGGATGGGCTTCAGTGGATCTTTGAAAGTCAAATAAAAATTTATATTCACTATATTAAGGGAATCACTGGAGTTGATTTTTTAAATTTAAAACACTGTATCTTTAAATATAGTAGTTCTAGGAAGGGACAATGACCAGACATGAGCTGGAATGGAAACAGTGTTGGGAGTTTTATATAATAGAATCTATCACATAAAACTCCCAACACTGTTCCCATTCCAGCACTTGCTTCTATCAAAACGAAAAGTCGAAATCGATTGGATGTCAAAGATGGCATGCGTGTTACCTCCACAGTTTCATCTTCTTATTCAAGCCAAACAACAACCACCTTCTCATTGAAATGAACTTTGGAGCAGAATTAAAGTTTTGTTTAATTTGCCCATGAGGATTGTATTTCAGTTTTGTATGGAGTGGCCATTAATTTTTGCATGAAAAAGAGTGAGAAACGTATTTTTTTTTGTTAAGCTTGTTCACTTTATTCATACTTTGTGTATGTTATACACTGTATGAGGCAATCAATTTTCAATAAAATAAAGTATATTCATTGCGTGCAAAGTTGTGTTTATGTGCTTATGTGCATTTTTCTAGGGAGGGGGTCCATAGCTTTCACCAGATTTTCACCAGATTTTCAAAGGGGTCCGTGACTCAAAAAAGGTTAAGAACCACTGGCCTAAGGTGTGTGTGGGGGCATTCCAAATACCCCAGTAGGAAACAAGTTATTTCACTTGCCATTGAACGTTGACTGAGTGTTCAGGTGGGGGGTGGGGGCAGGAATGGAATGGCTGGAATCTTGAACAGCAGCACTTCACGCTGCAAGATTTTGTTGCAGGCCCACTTGTAGTAAATATTGCTGAACCTATATGGATTTTGAGATCCATCGCTAGCATCCAAAAAGCCAGCCGTGCCACAACACATCCCTGTCATGGCCGGTTTACAAAGATATTTGTTTCAGAGGCCAGCGCTATGTAGGTGATTGCACAGTAGAAATGAAGAACACCGTGTACAGCACCAAAGGATAACCTTTAGAAAAGTGTGTGAGAGGTTCCAGGCAAGGATCCTTGGTTTGAGAACGGGGGTGTTTTATGTACACAAGAAAACCCCTATTTTCAGCTGTGGAACGTTGGAAGGCATGCACAGTGTAAGGTAACAAATACAGCTCAGCAGAATTAAACCTATCATCATAGGTTTGTTAGAGGGAATGAAAAATACATGGCGGAGATTAAGGCCTAGGAGCGCCCAAGATTAATTGTTGCGGTAAATGACATGTTTTGCCTATGGTCTCAATTAACCTTGCAGTGACGATATTCTGGAGCAGGCTGACTAACCTGAACACACTCCAACTGTGGTCTCGCTAGAGCCAAGGATGAAACTCCCATTCGTTTCATTACTCCCTCTGCCAAGTAAGAGGGTTTTAATACTGAGCATAAGAAAGAAAATTGTTCTGAAAAAAGGAGCCGACAAGGCAATTTTTCGAGGGGGTCATAGTGATCGGGTGGGGCTTTTTTAAATGCCTGAGGGAGCAAGGAAAGTCTCTCATCTGCAATTGCTGCAAAGATCAAACATATGAGATGTTCAGCTAGGAGAATCTCTAATATCTGATTAGCTGGGGACTGGAGATAAGCCATTTTTGTCTGGGAGGAGGGGGAGGAGCCTGGGGATAGAAGGGGAGACTGGGGAGAAGCTGGCGGGCAAAATGGGGACCCTTCATGGACTACATTCGGCCCACAGGCCAGAGGTTCTCCGTCCCTATGCTGGGCCATTTCCCCTCTTATCCAATGATGAAGACTACATTCGTGGCCAAGCCAAGCTCCTACAAGAAAGAGAAACCTGAAGTACAGACTACAGCATTTGTCTTCAACAGGTAGCCTGGGACCCACAAGCAAGTGGCAGACTATCCTGAGGTGGACTGCAGCAGTACTTCCACCACCATTTTTTCCCTCATCTTCGAACTTGAAAATGGAGGGCACACAATTTCACTACCTGCTATTGGCCTGGAGGGAAGAGGCCAAGGAGAGGAGCAGCGCATGAGCAGGAGAAGAGAGAGAAACACAAGGCCTTTCAGCTAAACTGGAGCTGTGAATGAACACTCAGCTGCCGAGTCTTGGCTGTGCCCTTCACAGCTTCACTCTTTCTTAACCTGGCATCAGCCTTGGCTGCAAGACGGAGTGTACCACTCTGCACAACCTATTGCACGGCTGTTGGATGTGTTAGACTGGGTGGGTGAGCATCTAGAGCACTTCCTAAGGTCTTCCTTCTTGGGTCTTGAAATAGAAAAGGCTGTGCTGGATCAGTTTCCCTTTTTAAAAAAGGCATGCAAGGAGTGCACTTTGGCATTAAAACGAGGCGAAGGTGCCTTCTGCACTTTGTTTTAAAGGGAAAATGTGGCCTTTTTCTTGCTGTACAATACCAAAATTCAGGAATAGCAATTTGGGAGGAGTGGGGTCTGCAAAAAAGATTCCGAGAGAGACTTTCCCTTTTTATTAATCCATGTGCAAAGGGCAGAATTTGGTGGAAAAAACAAGGTAGAAAGAGGTTTAAACCTCCCTGCACAGTGTACAGTAATCCCAATCTGAATGGGCGACTGTGCACAGGACTTGTGAGTTTTAAAAAAAATGGCCACAGCTACACACTACTCAATTAACATAGCATGTAGTTTGACCCTAAGTTTCTCAATATCTGAGTGACTAGGGTGACCAACTGTCAGGATTTCCCCGGATTTGTCCTGGTTTTTGTTCTTTCCATGGTGTCAGGGGGGATTTTCTATAATTTTCAATAATGTCCTGGAATGACACACCTTCCCCTTTAAGGCTGCCATTAGCATGGCAGGAGGGAATGACATGCTTTCTTGAGGCACATCATTCCCCCACCCCGAGCTCCAATTGAGGTCTTAAAGGGGAAAGTGGGTCATTCGTGGACATTATAGAAAAGGCCCCAATTGGAGTGGATGGTGGTGGTGCAGAATGAAATCCTTTCCCCTCCTCCACTCCAATCGGGTTCTTTAAGGTGGCGGGGGAATAACGTACTTTCTGCAGGACTCAGAAAGCTGCTTCCCCACACACACACTAGGTGTCCTCTTTTTTGGTTTCCCAAATATGGTCACCCTATGAGTGACCGAACAATGCTGTAGCACTAAGCATTTTTATTTAGGAGCCAGTAGAGAGCCTTATTGGAGTTAAAACATTAACAGGTTTCATTATGGTATAAGCTTTCATGGAGAAAAGTCTGATTGCATCTGATGAAGCCGACTTTAGCCTGCAAAAGAGCACGTCACAATAATCCCGTTAAGTCTCCGAAGTGCCACAAGATGCAGTGTTGGTTTTGCTACAACAAACTAACACAACTATCCTTGCGGAACTCCCACCCAATTTATAAAGGTAGCAGAATGGGGAGGGGGGGAAGACTTTATCACTACAGACTGCAAGAGGAGTTGTTTGTATGTTTCAGTGCGGCTCCATAAAAAAGCATGATGCATATAGAAAAACAGCATGGTAGGGAGAAGTCCAGGCTGAATCATTCTCCCGGATATGCTAGCTTTCAAAAGGGGCGGCATTCAGAGGTGCAAACGTCCACCTCCTATGTGGAGTTCCGCAGCTCAGAAGAGGTTTCATTACTGCTGCAGAGGTCAAATGGGCTTTCCTTCCAAATAAATATAACTAGACCAGTTTTATTCCTCTGAAGCCTTAAGAGCAGATATAAGCATGTAGTAAAATGACCCGAGATGCATCTCTGAGCGTTAGCCACATACAATTTCCTTGCCACCAACACTGCCAGAGGAAGCCTGGACTGTCACAAGGCACGAACAAGCGCCCACAGCCACCGTGCTTCATTCGTATAGGCAGCAGTATGTTCAGAAATCTGACTGCCCTCTTTTACAGAGAGTATGTAAGACAATCAAAGCCAGTTAAGCACACCAGTTTTGACATATGAAATCATGCTTGGTCTGCAAGAGTCAGAAAATAAAGCAGGGGAAGTGAGCGGGGGAGCGCTCTCCTAAAAACCTTTGTGGAAGGAAAAATAAATAAGTCATGCAGGCCAGCCTTGAGCTGAAAGAGAAGGCAAGCGCTTCTCCAAAGGGGGAAGGGAATACCGAAGGAGATGGGAGAAGTGATCAGGAAGCCATTTCTGCAGATCTCCCCTATGCCCACACGCGCCTCGGAGAAAAGGGTTTTGTTTTGCTGTATTTGTGCCCGCGTGAGCTACCAACCACCAGTTCTACAATTATCAGTGCAGCTTATTTGTGTGACCAAACTGACTTGCAAAGACTACTCCGTTGCCCTCTAAAATGTATTACTAACATGTCTGCTTGCATAACTCTCTTCTACTTTTTTTGGTGTTGTTTAAAACAAACACACACACACACACACGACAGTCTTAGGCTAAACTAATTTAGGACCTAATCTACACCAAGCAGGATATTGCACTATGAAAGTGGTATATAAAAGGCAGGATCATAGAATCATAGAATAGCAGAGTTGGAAGGGGCCTACAAGGCCATCGAGTCCAACCTCCTGCTCAATGCAGGAATCTACCCTAAAGCATCCCTGACAGATGATTGTCCAGCTGCCTCTTGAAGGCCTCTAGTGTGGGAGAGCCCACAACCTCCCTAGGTAACTGGTTCCATTGTCGTACTGCTCTAACAGTCAGGAAGTTTTTCCTGATGTCCAGCTGGAATCTGGCTTCCTTTAACTTGAGCCCGTTATTCCGTGTCCTGCACTCTGGGAGGATCGAGAAGAGATCCTGGCCCTCCTCTGTGTGACAACCTTTTAAGTATTTGAAGAGTGCTATCATGTCTCCCCTCAATTCCCTCTTCTCCAGGCTAAACATGCCCAGTTCCTTCAGTCTCTCTTCATAGGGCTTTGTTTCCAGACCCCTGATCATCCTGGTTGCCCTCCTCTGAACACGCTCCAGCTTGTCTGCGTCCTTCTTGAATTGTGGAGCCCAGAACTGGACGCAATACTCTAGATAAGACCTAACCATGGTCGAATAGAGAGGAACCAGTACCTCACGTGATTTGGAACCTATACTACTATTAATGCTTGAAAGTGCTATATGGGATGTTTTATGGGCCCCAACAGTTGTCGGTGCACTTCAATACCACTATAAAGCAGTAGTGTGGCTCCTGCCTTTTATGTACCACTTTCACACCTCTTTCATAGTGCAATATTCTGCTTGGTGTAGATTAGACCTAGGCTAAGTCCCCCATGCCAGGGTGTCTTGAGATAATAATAATAATAATAATAATAATAATAATAATAATAATAAGAAGAAGAAGAAGAAGAAGAAGAAGAAGAAGAAGAAGAAGAAGAAGAAGAAGAAGAAGAAGAATTCTTACCCGCCTTTCCCTCTAGATTGAGGCGGGGAACAACATACACCACCACATCAATGCAGCATCATGAATATGCTGGTGAATCACAATGGCATTGGGGGGAGGGGACAGAATGGGAATGATCGAGTGAGAGTCTCCGGGACTTGTCTGCTACAAGAGCTCAGGGTCTGCAATGTCTCCACCCTTTGACCACATGAGTAAGAGTAAGGGGGCAGGCTCCTTATAGTTCACAGGAGTCCAGAACCTTTTGCCTGGGAGCCAAATCTGCCCCTCCAGAATTCCCTAGATGGCCACCCTCAATACCTCTCAATAACCAACTGATTAGTAGTAAGCTCTCAACAGCCAATTGATAAGTAGTAAGCTGCAATGGCTGTAGGGATACTAGTGACTTTGGCCTTTGCACATCCAATAGCTCCTTAGCCCAAGACAAAGAGCCGGGACACCAGGACATGCCTGGGCACCTGCCGAGAGCCCACTGACCAGAGCCCCCTAGACTTGGTCCATCTCTTCACCACTGCAACATGTTGGTTCACCTGCCTTTTGTTCTGACTCAGCCACTGGTGACAGTGGTGAGGAGGAGGAGGAGGAGGAGCAGGTGTCACTGCCAATGTGCTCACCGACTCTCTGCTGGTCAAGCAAGTGGTTGTAATTATGAGGAAGAGGAAGGTGAGGAGCAGAAACAACTGGTGGCAATGGAGGTAAGAGGGTGGACTCACTGAGAAATAGGGCCCAGAGAAGGTGTCTTGCCCAAGGACACTCTAAAGCCTGGAGCTGGGACTGCAGGATGCTTTCCTTTCCATATAATTTTCACTATTAAGGGGTGTATAGGTTGGATTGTCAATGTAAACCGCCCAGAGAGCTTCGGCTATGGGGCAGTATATAAATGTAATAAATCAAATATCAATAGAGTGGTAACAGGTCTTGCAAAACACATCTGATTCTGGACTGCCAGCCCTTGCCAGCTAACCTAACAGACAAAATGGAGATTATAAACCAAGATGATAGCTGTGGGGACAGCATGGGGGCAAGCTAGTGCATTCTGGTAACATCCTGGAGTGCCCCAGACATCAGTATACTCCCCGCCCAAGACAAGTAACACACCAGACCCATGCCAGTGGGCTGGAGGCATATGGTGGTGTAGTGATCTCTTTGGCCTAGTTCTCAATGAGGTGGGTGAACCACAAGTAGGTTCTCACATGACTAAATGCTCCTCCACACTAGAGATGCAACATTTCTGGAAATTGTGAAACTCTGCAGAAGAAACCATTTTTTCTGTTTTTGAGGGGAGCTGTGGTGAAGGCTTGAGGGGGGAAATGGGCAAACACTGAAAAAATGGAGGAGGGGTTCAAAATATTCCAAAAATTCCTTTAAAAAAAAGGTTTCCCCATTTCCCCCCTCCCCCCCATCTCTGTTTTTCCTATCATTCACAGCTTATGTTTGGGTGGGGGAGGGGCACCCAGTTATTGCAACATTGGTTCAACCAGTCCAGGTGAGATAATCTTAGATTAGCTGTTGACCTGGTTGACCTGAATTCTGAAAGCACCGACCAGGCAGCCATCATTTCTTTAGATACAGAAAAAGCCTTTGACAAAATTCATTGGGAATTTATTTTTACTACATTGACTAATTTTGGCTTTCTTTTTACTGGAGTAGGGCACTAGACAAGGATGTCCACTTTCTCCTTTGATATTCAATTTATGCTTGGAACCCCTGGCATGTACTATAAGAGAGAACAGTAAAGTTCATGGTTTTGTATGTGCTAGTTTAGAATTCATTTTCCCCCTTTATCTGATGGTCTTTTGCTGTGTGTGTGTGTTTTCAAAACTCCAGTCATTTGTTCCAGCTTTGAAAAATTGATTAATACTTTTGGTGATTTGTCAGGCTATTCAACTAATTGTCAAAGTCAGAAATGATGCCGATTGGAGATAGGGTACATTCTAGTGCATTAGCTAAACACAATTTCAAACGGTGTCCAGACTTCCTTACCTATTTGGAAATAACTATCCCCAGAGAGATATCTCAAATAATCAGTAAACTTAAATAAGTTGATCAACGATATCTCACAAGATATAGCTAGATGGGCATCCTTAAAGTTGAGTTTTTGAGGCAAAGTTAATGCACTTAAGATGAATACTGTACCTCAAATAGTTTATGTTATACATGGGATTCCTATATTTATACCTAGCAAATATTCTCAAAAGCTTAAAGTTTTGTTTTGAGATTTTTTTTCTGGGGTTCCTCTCCACCAAGAATATCTTTGAAAATAGGGCTGAATCCGAAGCGGAGTGGGCCGATCTGGACCTCTGAAGCCCAGTTCCAAAGCGGATCGGGGGAGGTCCGGATTGGCGTGATGCGGTTCAGAAAGGTGCGAAGCGATCCGGACCGTTCCAAAGCTCCAGATACAGGTAAGTGGGGGAGGGGGCTTACCTGGTGCCACCGCTGCAGTCTGTGTGGTGACAGCAATGGAGCCAGGTAAGGGGGCTTACCTGCATCTGTCGCGGTCCATGAGGTGGCTTCAACTGAGGCCCAGGCCTCAAGGCAGAAACAGGCTGCAGCCTACTTCCAGCTTGAGGCCCGGGCCTCAGTTGAAGCTGCCGCCCAGACCACAATGGACGCAGGTAAGTGGGGGGACTTCTCTGGTGGCAGCGGCGCTGTCCATGTGGCGAAGGCAGCAGCAGTGCCAGGTAAGTGGGGGAGGGGGTGTACCTGGCTCCGCTGTCCCCCACCTCCGTGGTCCATGCAGCGGCAGATGGCAAAGCCAGGTAAGGGGGGAGGGGACCTATTCAGCCCCCATTTTGTCCCCCCTTCCCCACTAACCTGCCTCCGCCGTCTGCCACAGAGGCAAGTAAGTGGGGAAGGGGATGCAAAATGGTCCGAATCTCTATCCGACCCTCCAGATCTCGCTCCGGATCTGGTTCCGGAGCGGATTGGGGGAGGGTTGAATCGACCCGAACCAGTTCGGGCCTGATCCGGAAGGTCTAGATCGGGCCCCGAAGCAGTTTGGGGGCTGCACAGCCCTATTTGAAAAGGCTGCAACTCCCAAATAAAGAAGGTGGATTTTTCCTTCTGGACCTTGCTACATATTATTGGGCTTATCTGCTGACCTGTACTAAATTTTGGACTTTTCCACTTCAATTTGATTTTCCACTTTGGTCAGTTTTGGAATCTTCCTGTCTGGAGCCTCTCTCTAAATGGATGGCAACAGGTTCTTAGCATATTAAGGGGGACAGGTCTCCTCCCACAATTTTGGTGGTCAAAGACATGTGACGTTTAATGTCATGCCAATTGCAGGTTGATCCATTTTCCCATGCCAACTTGACTCTATGGGAAAACCCAGATTTAGGAATCAGAAATAAAAATTTTGTGACAAATGTGGATGGGTATATTCTTTTTTTTTACCTTGGATCTATTATTGGGCTCTGATTATGAGTTTTAGTCATTTTCAGCTTTGCAAGATAAATTTGATTTCTCTGCTACAGCCAAAGTGGCAATACTTGCAACTACAACACTTGTTAGAAGCGAAATTCAGTCCTGCTGCTTTCATAGCCTCAGAATCCCCCTTGCTATTGGAATCACTGTTTGAACCTGATCAGGTATATCACCCCACGATCTACGTTTATACATGCTTATTATCAGTGAATGAATGGCACCCGGTCCACCTTCAAAATCCTGTGCAATTACATGGAAGGGGATGGAATTCGAGGTGCATCAAAAAGGGGGTGGAAAATAAGCAAAAATAAAGAAAACAGCCAAAAATGCACATTTTCCCCATAGCCTACGGTGCACAATTGTGCAAGTACAAATTCAAATGTGCAAGTATGAATTTGCAGGGACTGCAAATTCATGCAATTGCAAATTTGCACAAATTTGCACCTGTACAATTGTGTACTTTAGGCTATACGAAACATTTGGGGCTGTTTTCACTTATTTTCCAAAGGGTTATTTGTGCCCGCCGCCCCCAAATTTGGTGCACTCAAGTTTTTTCCTCCCCCGAGTCTTTTTTTTTTATATAAATTTTTTTATTTTCTACAATACATAAACATACACATTACATCACATAAAAAAACACACAACATACTACATAATTTTCAGTTGAATACAATATCTTATCTTAATAACATAATCAATACACCTACAGTGCACCCCCCACCACGGGATCTCATTCCTGATTCCAGAATCTCATACTTTCTTCTGCTGGTGGATTCCCACTCCCTTTAGAAAATACAAATATTAGGAACTGTTTCCAAATTCCTTCAAAATCATTTGATTTAGCTATACCTCTTCTCCATTTAATATTACTTGTTAATTTATCATTAATAGCTATATCCCATACTTCTTTATACCATTCTTCAATAGAATATTCCCCTTGTATCTTCCAGTTCCTAGCTATAATTAATCTTGCTGCAATCAACAAATTCATTATCAGTTCTTTAATTTCCTTTTTACATTTAAAATCTTCTTCAAATAGCGACAGCAATGCAACTTTTGGTGTTCTTTCTATCTTCATTTCAACAATTTCTTCAATCTCCAAAAACACCACCTCCCCCGAGTCTTGATGGTGCATCAGGTGCTTCTCCACTATTTATTTATTTATTTTTATTTATTACATTTCTATACCGCCCAATAGCCGGAGCTCTCTGGGCAGTTCACTAGGGTCCCAATACTGTAAACTTCCGTGAGCTTATAGAGCAGCAGAACCTATATGATCCCATCTTGCCATGCAACTCTACAGGTGAGTAAATGAACCCATGGTTCCCAACAGACAACACGATAACCCACGGTGCGTTAAATAATCTTTACTGCAGACTGTAGGTTGTCAGAGTGGGTTATTTTGGGCAAAGAACCCAGTAAGATTTGAAAAATTCTCAACAGATGGCACAATAACCCACGATGGATTAATTAAGCCATGATGAGGTATTTAACCCAACATGACTAATCATGTCGCCCAAATCCAGTCTATGAATACAATCCCAATTGTCTTGGCTTTTTCAGCGACAGGATGCTGAACCTACCACTCTGTAGTTCTGTCAACAGGAAGATTTCTCAGGACCAGGGAAATCTCTGCACCAGTTTGCCCTGGCAGCAAAAATCTGATGCCAGTATCTAGGAATCTCTAACACTGTCTGTAGTTCTGACAATTCATTAAACTCCTTCTGCTGAATTGTCAACATTTCAGACATGTGTCTTTAGGGGATACAAATTACATACCTCTCCACCACAGCCAACAATTCAACGAGCTGGATGAGGATGCTATGGAAAGTGTCTAATTAAAGTTAATTAGGAACTTTGAGTCAAGATATTTATAAATAACTAAGATGCTGTTTTCCCAGCCATTTTCATTTTAATCGGAAAATGCACCCATGATATCAGTGGGGGGCAACGTTCCCTTTGGTACCACTCTTTCCAGATGCGGTACTTTCCACATACAGAGCGTTTCCATCAATGATTTTCCATGCTACGCAACCACCTCCCAGTAGGACAATTAATGCGAGCCTTTTTTATCCTCTAAACTTGACCTGTTTTTGCACTATACCTTAGGGTGCAATCTTCCCTTCCGTAACAACTCACATGAATAGACTGTGGGCCTTTTCAGACAAGCAGAATTTCCTCTCAAGCGTGTTCTTGAAAAAAAAAAATTAGAGACTTGGGTATGAAGCTGCTACAGGACTCCCCAACTCATCCAGTCCAGACTAGCACGAAAAAACACACAGGTACAGTTATGATCACACATATCCTAGAGCCAACAATTTCCCTCCATCATAGACACAATCACCAATTTCACTGACACTTCATGCAGCAGCTGAGCTATAATGCTTCAAATATTCAACTGCTTTCAAGATTATTTTTTCTTTACCAATATTCCAAATCTGTGTGCATAGCTTTGTACTAGTAAAAATAGCTGGCCCTAGAGATCGTGTGATCCTATATTATCATTAGGGTTAAAAGTCAATTTAAAAAATGTGAATTGAGCGAAAGATTTTTAGCCATTTAATTTATCAATCAACTAATATTGCACAAGTTTTTGTGAACCACCCAGGGAGCTTCAGCTATTGGGCGGTATAAAAATCCAATAAATAAAATAAAATAAATAAAGTCTGCGTACAACTAAATCCTAGAATTGTGATGAAAAGTTTTTAAAGAAACCTTTAGGTCTAATTTTCAAGAAAAGTCCATTAAACAATTTTTAAAAAGTCAAAGAGAGAGAGAGAGAGAGAATGGATTCCAACATTTAGCTGCCATTCTGCAAGTATCCTTTTGAATTAAAGAATGGCGTTTGCAAGAGGGTTAAGATGAATCCATAGCGTGGTCAACATGTTTCCTTCTCCCTTACCTGAGACTACAGCTGGCTCTTTGTAGAAACTGAAAAAAATGTCAGAGGTATAGTGCTTCTAGAGATGGAAACTCCATCAGATTCGCTCTTCTCCTCTTTCCCGCTCCCCCAGCCCCACCCCATAAAGGGCTTTCTTGTTTATTGTAGAAAAATGTGAGCCAGAGTTCAGCACAGCAGATTCTGCTGGTGTTGCTACCCTTGCATTTCTCTCTACCAGATGTGCTCTGTAGGGGGGTGGACACTCCTGTCATGCTGCCAATGGAAGGAAGAGGCAAGGTCTCCAAACATTCCAAAGTCTGTGCTAGAAGAGGCAAAGATCGGGCAGCTGTACCCCACACTAGGGCTGCAAACCAATGCACGCCTACCCAGAGTAAGCCCTCGTGATCACTCTAAGTCTGAATTCTGAATAAACCTGGAGAGATTAGCAAGAGGCCTTCCCATCCATGAATGCCTCAGAACAACCCTAACTTTAGGTCACAGTGCCATTTTTTTCACATGTATTAGCATACTAAAAGCAACCACCCCATTCTAGATCACTTGTACATGGTGATAAAGAAGATGGGGGTGAAATGTCAACCTAAAAAAATACCCTCAAGGTCATTTTGAAGGTCACAGATCACTTCCCGGCACAGATTAGGCTATGTTCAGGAAAAATGTCACAGCTCTGGAAGTAAAGAACCAACCTAAACATACCACTCACCGACATTAAAAATAAGGAGTTGTGCATATCTCCTTAAGTTTCATGTGAAACAAGGTTCTTATTTCCAAGGGTCCCAGGCCCCTGGACACACCACTATCACTGATGGATAAAGTGCTCTAACGCTCAAGTGAGGAGGGAGAAATACTGGATATTATGGCAAACACGTGGCTCTGAACGGTTTTAAGCATCCCGTGCATCTATTTCAAGCCTTTTACATATTTGGAAGCCAACCCATTTCTTATAATTTGATATATGGAATGTCCAAACCAGGCTGATACTTATAAAATTATGAATAGCATCTTTGCAGACATGCATATTGCATCCACAGGTTCAGTGGAGACTTGGGGCGTTACTAGACGAGGCTGTAGCGCGCGTTACCTTCCGCAGTCGCGTCGAGGCTTCCAGATGATGTTCACGAGGATCCGTCGTTATCCTGCGGTGAAGCCTCTTTATCCCAACTTTTAAAAAGTGACTTCTGGTGCGCCTTTTCCTGCCGGCCCGCGCTAATTCGGAGTAGGTGTGGGAGGATGTGAGGTCACTGCGGTCCGCACTGGTCAGGAAAAGGCGTGCTAAGGGGAGTGGCCAGCAGCTTCAGTCAAGCCGCCTCCACCATTTGCGCCCAGCCCGCAGCTGGGGCAGCGCAGCTGAGTGGCTTTTTTTTTATTATTCCCACAGTGCCAGTTTGCGCAGGAACGGAGGAACGGAAAAGTGGCTGGTGTGCTGCTGGGGGTGGGTGGGGGATGGGTGGGGGATGTGCGCCTGTTTTTCCTATTTCAACCTCTGCGTGGGTCACTTTTCGGAAAGGCGGGCATCCCACAGTCATGGAAAGTTGGTGACTCCTCGCGGTGGGCAGCCACAGCGGCCGCATAATGGCGGTGCTGTACGCTGCGCCGAAGATGTAAAGGCCAGTGGGGACTGAGGGGGACGGTCCAGGCATGAAGGGCTGTGTGCCTGCTGGTGTGGGTACATGGCTGGAAGAGGGCACAGCTGTTTCTGGGCTGCTGCCATGCCTACGGCCAGATGTGGGTTGGCTCCGTGGGATGGGGGGAGGGCACAGAGGCGGTCATCGCCACCGACACTCAGAGGCATGATGGGAGATGTAGGCACAGAGTGCCCATGCAGACGACTGACCTCGGGTCATATGACACCCGCCACGACCCCCATCAGGAAGTGACCGCATCAATGTTGACCCTCAGCACCGGCGCTCGCTGGCCGCGCCCCCTGTGAGCCATCCACCAATGGCAACTGGCTCCCCTCCGTCCAGCCAGGGGGGGCTGGTACGCAGCAGCAGCAGCAGCAGCAGCACTTCAGCTGGCACTGGCACTGCTGGTGCCGCCGCCGCCACCACCGCGGCATCGCTGACGGCTGCGCAAGCAATCGGCGCTGTTTGCGGTCCTCTGGACTTGCGCAAACCGTGCGGCGAGTGAAAAAAAGCCGCGGAAATCAGGCCGGTGTGGCTGCGCAACCGTGCTCGCGCCGGCAGCAGCACAACCGGCGCAAACTTCCGCCACAAATCGAAGGACGGTGTGGATCATGAGGCGTCACGGCTGAACGGGGGAAATCCGCTTTCACCGCTCCTCAACGACGGAACACCCGGTAGGTCTAGCAAAGCCCCCAGCCACAGTATCAGGGGCAGATTTTGGGATGGAGATCAACCAGCCCTTCATGAGCCCAGTTTTGGGGATGAAGTTTGTTGGAGATTCCCCAACAATCTTGTTCATTACCACCTATATCACAGAATGTGGCAGGAGCCACTGAAAATCATGCTTGTTCCTATCCGAATAGCCCTGCCTTTTCATCAACGTAGACCGGCTTCTTGATCACACTAAAGCACAGCACAGCTGTGGGGCACCTCAATGGCATTTATGTATCACCATGGAAATGCCAATAATGATTATGATCAGGGGGGTATGTGGAGGGAAGGTCTATATTGCAGCAACACAGAGGCCAGTCCTGTTTGCACAGCCCGACTTGCTTCGTTTCAGAAGTGAAACCACAAAGGGTGCCACGTAAAAATGGCAACAACGGTCGTACATACTGTGTGAGGATTTGGCCCATCACCAGGGCCAGCCTGGTTGGGAACCTGCAGAGGGCCCACATCCCAGCATGGGCCCACTGACAAAGAACCCTTGGACTTGCTCCTTGTCTTTGACATTGCAGCCTGCTTGTTCACATGCCTCTAGCTCTGGCCCAGTCAATGGTACAGATGGTGGGGAGGAGCCATAGATGCCACAGCCTACTTACTCAGTGGCTCTCTACCTATCAAGCAAGCAAGTGGTCAGAGTATGTGCAGCTAGTAATAATGGTGGAAAGAAGACAGACTTACTGAAGAAAAGGGCCCAGATGTTGCCCACCCTACCTGTAGAGCACTGGAAAAATCTCCAATGTAAATTACCCGAATTCACAATTTTTCCAATTTAAGAATGTTCCAATTTTAAAAAAGAGGGGAGCCCACATCACTATTGGGCCCTAATTCATGCATTTAACACCAATCCCAGTTCATGTACCCATCTCCTCTCTACATAAGCCCACACACCCCTTTCCCAAACAACCTAAATCCTCCCAAGAGCCAGGAAGTTTGGAAACTACATTTCCCATGCTTCCCTGCACCAGCCACACCTCATGTGCTCACAGGCGTATCCGGAACTTAAATGAGGCCTTCCTGCTACTGTCACCCCCACCCCCACAAAGATAAGTACAAGAAGGAGGTGGCAACAGGGACTGATGGCACAGAACCAGCCCTTTCCAAATCGGCCTCAATTTAGAAGCGCATTTGGGGGCGAGGGTGAACACTGCTAAAATGCATGCTCAAGTTTCATGCCACTGCTCCAAGGCACAGCCAATGTCACAGATACTATAACCTGGAAAACTGTTTCTAGCTACTGAGGCCGTAGCTAGACCTAAGGTTTATCCCAGGATTGTCCTGGGGTCAAACCTGTTCATCTAAGTGCCACATAGGGCATCCAGCGCTCAGGCAGGGACGAACCCGGGATGATCCTGGGATAAACCTTAGGTCTAGCTACGGCCTATGTCTGAGCCACAGCCAGTTAAACTACTACTGGCATTTTTTAACCTTTATTATAATCATCTGCAGTGCTTTCATTCCTGTGAATAATTTGGATGCTTATGAAAAAAGAAAGGGGGAAAAAAAGAAACTCAGTAATGCTTCCATAAAGTAGCAACAATTTATTGTTGGTCATCAGAAGAGAGCAAGTGATAAACAAGTCAAGTGGGGAAAATGTTAAACATAAAACAAAAACAAAACAAAACTTCATTAAGTAAACACAATGTGATCACCTGCTGAATGCAAAATTACAGGTGAATCATATAATGAGATTAGCGCCATGTCACCTTAGTTGCCTGGGTACCTGGAGTGAAAGAATTTCTTCGGCCATGTGCCTCCTGCGCCAAGTGCGCCGCTGACAAGATGATGTATTGAACACATCATTGCCACTTAATGGTTTTAGGCAAGAGAGGCGGCAATTGCTGCCATATGTTTACGAGGGTGAGCAAGATTTGCATCATGTCTTATAAAACAAGACTTTTTTAAAAAAAAAAATGATCTGGCAAGATGTTAGAGTTGATCTGGCAGGATATTATTTTATATCCTCTTTCCCAGGTGAAAAGCATTAATAAGCAAAGTCTGGCTTGCACTGCAGCAAGTAGGAATACAAAGCAAGCTTTTCAGGGATTGGTACTGGAATCTTCAAAATGGCCTACATCGCTTAGTTTAAAGCTAAGCTGACATTTGGGTTATGCCACAAGGTTGCTATGTCTGCAAGTTTCTGTGGGTCCTGGCAAGCTTTTGATAGCTAGCCCTGGGTTCTTCTTTCTTTCTTTCTTGTTTTAAAGTTCCATTTTATTTGAACAACATTCTTGGCTGCTGCAACCAACAAGAAACCAAACAGAGTGGAAATGCCCCTGCTGTCACATTCACTGGTGTCGTGCAGAAGGAGAATGAATTCAAGCAATTCAGCAAGCAAGGCCCCTGAACCAACACCTTCCTGATCCATTTGCTCAAAGCTTTTGAAGGCCTTCTGTGATAACCGGCTAGGTCCAGTCTGCCATCAACAACGCCTGCCATTTTTGAGCTACATATTGTTAGCCTCAACCAGGCAGGTTCTGCCATCTTGTCTAGCAAACGACTCTCAGTTCAGCAGTTAAGATTTTCTCGTGGTTGGCTAGAAGCTTTTCTGTTCCCGAATCACGCACCAAAGCAACCGAAATCCTGCTATTTAAGCCAGAGCCCTTAACACCCATCCATGCAAAATTAAAGGGTCCAAATCCTCTCCACACTGAAAAACACACTACCCATCGAGTACTCTTCATGACTCCCCACAATTATTTCTTATTCATTAAAAAAACTGCTACGGAGGTTTAGAATGGACACATTTAGCTTGAAAACTAGCTGAATGTACCCATCCCAAATCTCTCTCAAGGTTTGCCACTGAATTTTGACAGCAAACTACAACTTCACCCATTTTTTCCAGTTTTGGGGGGGGAAAAAAGGCATGGTGACTGCACGGGGGATGTAATTGGGTGTATGCTGCCCACAGACCGCAAATCATCCTGCTATTGGGTAACCCCAAATTATCTGGACTTATTTTGTATGCCCATCACTGCCATAAGAAAATGTAGACTTGTCTCCAAATATTTCCAACACCTCCAGCACATTTCCAACACATTATTAACAAGTTCTATGTGGCACGTGCTGTCTGTATACGATACTTCACTGTAAAAAAACAACACCCAAAAACACACACATTGAAATCATAATAGCGGCTGTATTCACTGCTCTTAAACTCTTTTAGAGGTATGATCTAAGCAAACTGTAACGTGAAAGTCAGGCCTAGGAGCAGAGTTGAGGGGAATCAGGGGTGATTTGCACAAGCAGGTACTCTGCTTGATTTCTTATCACTTGATGACTCACAGCAGACTGTGTGAAGCACCCTTCGCTGATACAAAGGGTGTTGGAGGCAGTATGAAAGCTCCATTTGTGATGGGATATGTGCGAGAGAGAGGAAAAAAAACACACATTCTGCCATCGTTAAGTTATAGTAATGTATTAACTCCTTCTCATTCTATAGGGGTCATAAGGATCGAAGTCTATCTTCCAAACACATCAGCAAAATGATTTCTAATATCAAAGCCTTACCCTGACAGGTGTTGTTCTTCTCTTCATACCCTGCCTTACACATGCATTTTCCAATGGGCACCAACCATTCCCCTTCAGCACTGCAGTGCATCCTTGGGGGTTCATCAGTCACTGAGTGGTTCACGCATGACCCTAAGACTTCCAGCAGCTGTGACGAATCCGCTCCAGTGATGGTGTCAGGAAAGATGGCCAGGTTTCGAACCACCACAGGGCACTTTTTGTAATACACCCGCACAGACACCAGTGCAATGCAGGCACCCACATCCTGGAAAGCAAGGTAAAATCCCTTTTTGGTCAGAGGGCCAACGTCTCTCACCTCGGTGTTCAGCTTCATGACTCTGTCTCCAAGGTCTAACTCCGTAAAACTCTCGTCTGCTGCAATGGTGTCGATCTTGATGTACTGGTTTTCTTTCACGTTCCTCCCATCTTCATCGTCAGATTCAAAATAGTACATGTTAAAAGTCTCTTTGCAAGTCCCAAGACCTCCAGGAAGGCTGTTACAGTCCCGAAGGGTAAATTTCAGTTCAATGAAGATCCGAGAGGCCCCTCTGTTGGAGATCCAGCTTGTCAGAAGCCAGTTGTTCTGACTCTGCTCCATCACTCTGCACACTTGATACGTGTGGATGGGAGCATAATTTTCATCCACCTCACCAATTTCTTCCCACTAAACAATGGAGGGGAGAGAGAAAGAGAAGAGAGAGAGAAATGAAAGTACAATTAAAAACATATTGCAAATGTCTACAACTCTAGACCTGGCAGTGTGCTAGACCCCATTAAGCAGAGGTATTTATTTATTTGTTTATTGCATTTTTATACCGCCCAATAGCCAAAGCTCTCTGGGCGGTTCACAAAAATTAAAACCATAACAAAACAACCAACGGTTTAAAAACACAAATACAAAATACAGTATAAAAAGCACAACCATGAGATGTTTGCAACCCTTGGAAGACAGCCAGTTTTTCTCAAAGCCACCCTGGAAGGAAGAGACTGACCTGATCCCACCAGTGAAATGAAAAATCCTGTCCTTATTGGTATATTCTACTCTCCTCCCCTTTTTCTGCATATGCTCGCAAGCACTCAAATTACTACCATATTGCTTCGATTGTAAGACGCCATCGATTGTAAGACGCACACTAATTTCAGTAACACCAACAGAAAATACAACCCTAAGACACACCCGCGATTCTAAGATGCACCCCATTTTTAGAGATGTTTATATGGGGGGAAAAGTGCGTCTTAGAATCAAAGAAATAGGGTACTTCATACATTCCATAGCTAAACCACAATATTGAAAGAGGTTCTAGTTTGGTGCCCTGAGAATCCCTCGATGCAAGGATTAAGAAAATGATCCTTAGTACCAAAGGAGCAAACATGGAACAGGAGAAATGTGCTTCCTGTCCTGCATAACAACCTGGAGTCCAGACATCTGGCCCAATTTTCCAAGTTATCCATAATAACTGGGCACCTGGACGTAATGGCCCCTGTGCCACTAACTTGTTTGTTTTTGTTTTCTGGTTCCTGAAGTATTAAGCTTACGGCACCTCATTAAGGGCCTAATCAAACATTACATTTTCCAATCTGACATTCTCTGCACGCTGAGGAACAAACTGTATAATGCAGAATGTTTCAAAGGGAAGCAAATTAATTTGGTTAATAAAAAAAAAAAACCCTTCTCATACAACCAATGTTCCTACACCAAGAAAGATTTACATTGTTTTCATTTTTGTTTAATTATCCCAGACTTCGCCAACCTGATGCTCTCCAGATGTTTTGGAAGACAACTCCCAGAATTATGACCTTTGGCCATACTGGTGAGGACTGATGGGTGTTGGAGGTCCCAAACATCCGATTTGCAGGGCCAGATTAAGACATGCTGAGGCTTTAAACATATCAAGATTCAGAGGCGCCATGTCAAAAAATAAAGAGAAAAAAGTGTATTACGTTATAATAGGAAGGGTAATGAAAGGGTAACATGCAGCAGTATTAGGGGGTGTTTGCAGTTAAACAGCGTTAGATAGCTTTCTCTGAAGATGGGTATAAAAGCACTAATGAAGTAAGTTGATTTGAACTTCGTCTAAATTGGCTGTAGCTTGTGCTTATCGCCTCCAATACTAAATGTTGTGTTGCACGCTCAAACACCAGACCTTCCAATGTATCTAAGCCAGGCAGACCCATGTAGAGTGCACTGCGGTAATCTAACTTGGAGGTTACCAGAGCATAGACAACTGAAGCCAGGTTATCCCTGTCCAGATAGGGGCATTGCTGGGCCACCAACCAAAGTAGGTAGAAGGCACTCCTTGCCACCAAGGCCACCTGAGCCTCAAGTGACAGAGATGGTTCTGGGAGAACTGCCAAGGTCTGAACTTGCTCCTTCAGGGGGAGTGTAAGCCCATCCAAAACAGGTTGAACACCTTCCATCTGGTCAGAAGAACCACCAACTAACAACATCTTAGGCTTGTCTGGATTATGTTTCAGTTTATTAGCCCTCATACAGTCCACTGTTGCAGCCAGGAACCAGTTCAGCACATCTACAGCTTCATCTGATGAAGATGAGAAGGAGAAGTAGAGCTGCGTGATGACAACGTACTCTAAATCTCCGGATGACCACACCCAGAGGTTTCATGTAGATGTTGAACAGCATGGGGGACAAAACTGACCCCTGCAGAACCCTATACTGGAGAATCCAAACCCCACCTTCTGGAGCCGACCCACCAGATAGGAGCGGAACCACAGCAATGTAGTACACCTCCCACTCCCAACTCACACAGTCACCCCAGAAGGATACCATGGTCAACGGTATCAAAAGCTGCAGAGAGATCAAGGAAAATCAACAAAGCCATACTCTCCCAATCTTTCTCCCGACACAGGGCAACAAAGGCTGTTTCTATGCCCAAACCAGGCCTGAAACCCAACCATAGCAGCTCTCAGCTCTCACAGCTACTACAGCCACCTGAGGAGAGACTCTTTCTAGCCATCTCTCACGGTCCACCTGCCCATTAATACCTGGCTGCTTCTTGCAGTAGCAGGAAATATCAGGTGATGCAACTGATGGTCCACTGACCTACAGAGGCATCATTTGGGTGTAGCCAGGGATGAACAAGGGGGAATTCTTATATGAAAGCTGACTTGGGCGAGAGAGGAGTTAGTCACTACTACCACCACCACTTCTTAACATATATCCAGCATTTTAGAGTGCTCAAAGCACTTGGCAGGTCGACAGCATTATCCCATATGGGGATAGGTGTTGAGGCTGGGACAATGTGGCTTGTCTTAAAACAGCCGGGGGCAACTCGTGGCTCTCCAGTTGTTTCAGCCTACAGATCCCATCATCCCTCACCACTAGCTATGCTGACTAGGGCTGATGGGAGTTGTAGGCCAAATCATCTTGAGGACCCCAAATTGGGGAAGGTTGAATCCGTGTAAACTTGCAAGAGAGATTATTATCCAGTTAGCCATCTTTCCCAATCATTGTGCAAAACTGCCTTGAGGCCCAGTATTGGGCAAAAGGCGGGATGATGATGATGATGATAATAATAATAATAATAATAATACCACACTGATGCTTATCTCAGTGTAGGACAGCAAACTCCAGTCCTCCTTAGAAGCTGTTCATAATCTAGCATCATCAGTTTCTTTGTATGCCAGTTTCCCAAATTACTCACAACATATCAAATGAATAGTAATAAATCTAACAACTCAAAAACTGTAACAGGAAGAACTGCAAATAAACATGGTGCCAATTAGTAAATCCACAACCGCAACATCAGTCAATCAATATTGTATTTTATTGATTTATCCATCTAATAAAATAATACAAATAAACAGGCCTAATCCAACAGTTTAGAATTAAATGTGTGAGAGAATAAAGCCTAGCACAAAAATAAAAGTAGACAACACACCAGACATACCGAACTCCATTCCATAAAGGCAACAGTAGTTCCTCCACAATTAAGCTACAGCACTAGTAACCCTTCGGATGGTTTGGGCTAAAATCCCTGCCAGCCCACGCCATTGTCTATGCCACAAATTGCCCACCCCATTGGTTAGCAACCACAACTGTCCTTTTGTGAGTCTTCCTCCCATTTCTCAGTTCAGCCTCCTCTCTCGGGAGAGAAAGCTAGGCAGCCCTCCTTCAAGCCCCACGTAACCTCACAGTTTTGATATTATCCAGTATCTCACTCTTTCCACTAAACACTTCTTCCAACACTCCTGTCCAGGGCCTCAGGCTTTATCAGGCTCCAAGGTGATGAGGAGGGGAGAGACAGGTGGAAATGCTCATCCTCTTGACGCTAGCCTCTCTCCACAAAGCACCTGCGGCCCAGCAGAGAACACATCTTTGCAACACAGCAGGGATGCAGCTACATCCATGACTTTTACTACCAAATGAAAAATGTTTAGGACGGCAACCAACCAACAAGTCACTCTGCTATCATCTCAGATCAACAGCTATCGTAGTCGATTTCATAAACATAAGGCACAATCGCATGTTTAGCATGGCTGACTGGGGAATGCTGGAAGTTGTAGGGCTTTTTTTCTGTCTAAACATGCATAGGATTGTGCCCTAACATGCTTGATCAGACCAAGGTATTTAAAGGCATGCTGCCGTTGAATGTGGAAGTTCCATTTAGTGATCATAGCTAACAGGCATCGATAGTCCTACCTTCTACAAATATAAGAAACAAAAATATGTATTTCCAGTTTTATTAGAAGAGCACAGAAAGAGACTACAGTAGCGCTGAAAAGCTGTTACACATTTTCAATTTGTCTTGGCAGAGCACAATTTTGAGATGATATAACTGAACTATCTATGGGATTAACACAAAAAATATGTGACATTAATTTGGCACTAAATGTTTCTTGCAAGCCTCTCACAGCCTCAGAAAGGAAACATACATGCATTTCAATTATGTGGTGTTAAATCATTTATAGCAGACCTATTTCTGCACTGGAAGTGTTCAGGGGCTAACAGCCAGTGAGTTAACAGAAGGAAGTAAAGCTTACAGTCCCTGCCAACCAATACGAAAGCACACTATTCACTTCAGATATAAATGCACAGTGAAAAAGACAAAGATATCACACATACTACTAAAAATACAAGGCACATAGCATGTGGCAGACCAGCCTCAGGTTCAAGTGCTAATTTTAAAAATGCTGCATGTACAAACAGCTCCTTTCAAAGCAAGCATTTGCTAGAATAGCTAGGAACAATTTGTAAGGGTAGGAAATATATATATATATATATATATATATATATGCACTGCTAGAGGATGAGAGATATCTCAGCTACCTCTGCTGAAACGGTTTATTAAAAGCCAAATGGAGGAACTGAACCCCTAATTTTCCCCCATTTGCGGCTGTGGATTCTTCTTTTTTTAAAAAAAAAATATATGGCACACTGCTACATGATGGTGATAAGCAAGGAGTCCAAATAGGAACGTGGTTGTATTATCCTTTTCTGGGGCAGGCTGGCGGTACATTAAGTATTAACGACCCTTGGTATGGTTTGTCTTCTCTACCTATAAAGCGGAAAGTATGCATGTGCAATGTATGTCCAGAAATGTATACCCATTTCCAGATGCGTTAGAAACTTGAAATTTGGCACGCTGATAGGTCTGGCTATACAATGTACCAGAAAAATATAAAGACACAAATTTTGGGGTTTTCAGTATTTCTAAAGAATTTAATAAAATGCCTACAACTCCCAGCATGCCTTGGGTGGAAGGCCAGACTTACTGGCCTTTGGCAGCCATTCTAAGTGGACAGACAGGTGGCCTTTCACAACCAAGACTCCTAAGGTTGGTCTCAAGTAGTCAACCCAATTCCACCAAAAAGGAAACAACCCACATAAATGTTATGGTTTTCAAATCATAACTAGATACAACAGCATGACTTTGAGAGGTCACACTCTGAACATGATCAAAGGAACCCCATCCTGATATTGCTGTTTTCTCTGAATTTGGGGGAAGTGTGCACAAGGCCTTCACCCTTGAGGGAAGGGAGGGAGGGGAGTCACTCTGTGCACGCCCCTCCTGCAGGCACCTGCAGGCTGCCAAAAGCATGGTGGGAGGTGTAGTACTGGCATGTAGAGTGACTGGTTTTAAACGAAGTATGGGTTAGCAAACCAGGTCACTATCTCTCAATCCTAACTCAGCTCCTACTTTCCTGACCTCTCAGGAACTGTCTTAGTTCTCCTTTTCTCCACCTGCCACTAAGACGGAAAGGGTGCAATCCTACAAAACCAGGAATTAGGGTATTGCACACAGCCACACTACACTGGATACATAAAACATTTTCCCCAACTTCACTGGGTTTCATATTAATAGCTCATAAATTATTGAACCAAAAATAGCAGATGGGATACCGGACTACAAAATAAAGAGAGATGTTGCAACAGCTCCAGCCCATAAATATTTAAAATATGGATTAAATTTTGCCATTTTTTAAAAAAAAATATATCTGATAAGACCTGATCACACTGCCTGATAGAGCTTGCTCATTTCTCCCATGGAATGCCAACTGCATACTGAATATCCAGGGACCGACGCTAGCATTTAAGCTGGATCTCTGACTAACGCTCCGACTCGCCCCAGGGTTCAGCTTCTCATTAACCTCCACTGCCAGCCTTACACATACCTCAGTGACACTGCTCTATAATATGCAACCGGCTACGATTCTTTTACATCGCTTCCCAACATTTATCCAATGCTACCACCATCCCATTTCAGCGTTTCAGGATCCAGATCAGTACAGTTAACATAATCAACATGGATTCGTTTCAGGTAATTCAAAGATGCCCCTTGATTTTGAGCCTGGGCACGTGAACTTGAAGGCATTTCCACCACAAGGGAAAAGTTACAAAGGGAGGGTAGCTGGCGTGCTGCTTTGAGACTGCGCAGAATTTCAGCCTTCCTTCAGATTCTGTTTGCTTCATCAGAGTAGATATCTATATTTAGCTGGCAAACGCTCACCGTTCCTGTCTCCTCCGTTTGTCTGAAAGTGGGTTCCCTCCCCCGCCCCGTCCCCAAAGTGGAACACCTTGAATGCTGGACAGCAGGCTGACAAAAAGTGCATTCTTCACAGGTTGAAGAGAAGAGGCTTGTTGAGGCTGCATGAAATTGCTTAACATCGTGCATTTGAACGCCGGTTCACCATGTCAAGGTGGCAAAGTGGCTGACGGTAACTAAAGTGCCCTTTCAAGGGGCTGTTCTGCTCTCTTTCAGAAATTACTGCGGCCGACACGAAGCACAAAGCCATTGCCTGCTATTTAAAACTGCAGAAACCACCATCAATTTAATTTTGGAGAAGAGAGCAGGCCGAAGCTATCGGCCACCATGCAACACTAAGCCATCATTTGTTTTAACCATGGTTTGTTGAAGTGGTTCTCAGACGAGCGAAGGAACCATGGTTTCTTTCACCTTAATTTTAATTGATCCCGGATCTGTGTTTTGAAGATTGGCTGATAGCTCAAGGTTGTTTTTAAATGTATGTTGTCTTTGTGTATATTGTCTGTTGTATGTTTTAATTACTTTAAATTTTGTGTATTGTTTTAATATTTTAATCTTTTGTAAACTACCCAGTGAGCTTTGGCTATGGAGTAGTATAGAAATGTAAATAATAATAATAATAATAATAATAATAATAATGGTTTGTTGTCTTCCCCCCTTTGCAATTACCTGTGTGTTGTAACAAATGTCCTTGCAGCAGTAGAGGACTACCATGGCTTCACCGCATCACCAGTTGCCTTACTATTGGCCAGCTGCAGAAATGGGGTCGGGTCGGGAATGTGAACACTCTCCTTCTCCTTAGAGATCCTCAATCACTCTCAACGGGCCCCAAGCCAAACACAGTCCTAAAGTAGGGCTGTGTTCCACTTCGCATCGGAGCATAGAAGCAATAGAGAGGCGGCCGGATTCGCTTCCGACAAAGGTGGAGACGAAGCGGATTGGGGGGCTGTAGATTGAGGCAAAGAGGATCGAGACCAAGTGGATCCTTCGCCTCTATCCGGAGCTCCAAAAAAAGGTAAGTGGGGGCTTACCTGGCGCTGCTGCAGTCCGTGCGGCGATGGCAGCAGAGCCAGGTAAGGGGGCAGAGGGAGGGGGGCTTACCTGCCTCTGTCACAGTCTGGTGGCAGCTTCAGCTTCAGCTGAGGCTTAAACTGGAAGACCAGGCCGCAATCGCGGCCTGCCCTTCCCGTTTGAGTCCTCAGCCTCAGGTGAAGCCGCTGTCAGAACGCAACGGACGCAGGTAAGGGGGGAGGAGGGAGGGGCCTTACCTGGTGGCGGTGCCACCACCGCAGTCTGTGCGGCGACGGTGACGGAACCAGGTAAGGGGACAAGGTCTTACCTGAGTCTGTCACATTCCGGCAGTGGCTTCACCTGAGGCTGAGGCTCAAACCGGAAGACCAGGCCGCTGGTCTTCCTGTTTGAGTCCTCGGGCTCAGTTGAAGCAGCCACCTGACCACACCTTGGCCTCAGGTGAAGCCACTGCCAGAACGTGACGGACGCAGGTAAGGGGGGAGGAGGGAGGGGGCCTTACCTGGCATCGCCGCAGTCCATGAGGCGATGGTGGCAGAGCCAGGTAAGGGGGCAGGGGGGAAGGGTCTTACTGTGTCCATCGCATTCCAGAAGTGGCTTCAACTGAGCCCAAGGACTCAAACCGGAAGACCAGGCCGCTGGTCTTCCTGTTTGAGTCCTCGGGCTCAGTTGAAACAGCCGCCGGACCACGACGGACACAGGTAAGGGAGGAGGAAGGAGCGGGGCCTTACCTGGCTCCGCCCCCACCACTGCGGAGCTCCGATTCGGAGCCGGAGCTCCACAGTGGAGCGGAGTGGACCATAGGTGGATCGACATGGGGCAGAGCGGGCCCGATCCAGAATTTGCAGATCAGTTGCGGTGTTTATCAGGGGGTCCGTGCACAGCCCTATCCTAAAGCATCTCTCCCTTCCTCTATTTTTAGGCACACCCACTGAAAGTTTGATCGCTTGTTTTAATCGTTTCCTCCCAACGTTCCTGAATGGAAGCATCTCTTGCCGCTTGCAGTCCTACAGGCTTTTAATGAAATTTCCTAGCAACTTCAAAAGATGGCTGTTCAGCAATGAGCTATATGTGAAGAGATATGGCTGTGGAAAGCTTGGCTGGCTGAGCCATGCTGAGAATAGTAAGACCTTTTTTCTGTCAAAACAGTTTACATTACATCCAATCACAGAGGACAACAATAATCAGTTCTGGTTACACTGTCCTTTTAAGGTGCTCAGGTAATAGATTCTGGAAAAGGTAACCCCTGCTCTCTTTGAAGAAACCAAAACAGTGAAGACATAGTCCTTTTCCAGCTTCAATGGCTGCCAGTCCAGGTCCGGGCCCGATTCAAAGTGCTGGTATTAACATTTAAAGCCCTAAACGGCTTGAGGCCAGGGTATCTGAAGGAATGCCTCCTCCCGTATGTACCTGCCCAGACCCTAAGGTCATCCTCAGGGGTCCTTCTCCGTGAGCCCCTGCCAAAGGAAGTGAGGCAGGTGGCTACCAGGAGGAGGGCCTTCTCTGCTATGGCACCCCAGCTGTGGAATGAGCTCCCTAAGGAGGTTCACTTGGCATGTACTTTATATGCTTTTAGACGCCAGGTGAAGACCTTTTTATTCTCCCAACATTTTAACAGTCTATAAATAAATTTTAACTTGGTGTTTTAAATTTGTAATTTTGCATTGCTGCTGTTTTGATCTGGTTGAGCTTTTATATTGTATTTTATATTATGGTTTTATACTGTGGTTTTATACTTTGAATGGTTTTAATTTTTGTGAACCGCCCAGAGAGCTCCGGCTATTGGGCGGTATAGAAATGTAATAAATAAATAATAATAAATAAATAAATAGCTGATTGGGAGGCCGCCCAATGAAAAGGTTAACCCAGGCATGTGGTTGCAGTTCCATTGCATCCTCCATGCTCCTGTTATTGATCATAGGAGACTGAGAGCACTAGCCAGCCCCTTTCCAGATATGATCAGCACCAGGGGCCTGGCACAGCTGTTTCCTGGCAATGTCTAAACCCTTTATTGGCTATCCAGGGTTCTGGCTCCATCAGCATGCAACAGTGTCAGGAGAGGCCACAGAGGTCTCCCTTTATCCTGGGGATCAGTATGAAGAACTATGGCCTCCCAAGGAAAAGGTCACCTTATATGGCGAAAGATGGGCGTCCATGTGCGTTTGTCTTCTATATTACCCGGGGCTGCCAATTTTTATAGAAGCAAGCTGCTTCCCACAGTTTTCTAGGAGACAGAGCTGGGATAGAACTGGGAACACAGAACATAAGGAGTCAGGGTGGATCTAGTGACAGACAGACAGAATCTGTCCATGCCTAGTGGCCATGGGCACAGCCTCACAGACTGGTCCAATGGGGCAGGTTCATTGGCCTGGCTGTACAATTTGGCTTTTCTGACTCAGATGCTGATTATCAGCCATGACAACACAACTCTTACCAGTCAGACCAGCACAAAAAATATTTAAATTGATTCCATGAAATGACTAATTGGCTAATCGGGAAATGATTAATCACCTAATTATTTAAACTGGCTGACAGTCCTCAACAGCCTAACATCCCACCTAGAAAAGTCAAGACTTCTTCATGCTTTTTCCAAGAGCGTTTAATACATTGACGTTCACTGTGCCCTCCGCATCCTGCATTCTCTCTCTTCTTTCTAAAGAACACCCGAAAAACAACTTTAATGGCTCCACAGCTATAGCTAATCCACTGTAAAAAGTAAAACTTCCAGATAATTGAAGCTTATGCCTGGGAAGCCTTCCCCTAATCCCTTAGCCTTGCAACCCAAGATTCATTTGGCAAATATCAAATGAAATATTTTTCACAATCTGATAATTATATCGACAATCAGAAATGTCAGCAGCATAATCCAGATCCCGATGAAACGATGAATGGAGGGAAGGTGGGGGGTGGTGGTGTTGTGATGATCAAAAACAAAGGAAACGCCACAGCCTTTACTATCCAGATGCTAGGCAGGCAAAAGAAAAATAAGTCTGAATTCTTATTCTCATTCATCACTACTGATATAATTCATCAAATGTACATGATGCGCTGCAGAGCAACATAATGCAAGAGAGAATTGTTCCTACCCCAGGAAGCTAACGATCTAAATTTCTATAGGAGAGAAGACAAAGGAGGAGAAGTAAAACATAGACAACAGGGCATAAATATTGTGAAGGACAGGGGTGCAAACTTGCGCCTCTAAGCTGTTGCTATGTGATTGTGAAATCTGCTTTCTATGTATGCTCTGTTGTTTCAAATCTGCTGTGCCAGGCTCGGGTGGGGAGGGCGAGAGCTGGTAGCTGCCGGCCAAGGTCATTCTTGCCTTGAGCAAGGCTGACTCCCACTAGCACCTGGGTGGTGGAGAAGCGAATTGGATTCAGCTGTGGGAAAAGAAGGTGGGCCTGGTCCTTGTGGGAAGGGGTAGACAAAAGCCCAGGAAGGGCACCGGTTGGTTAGCAAAGGGTCATGGGGCAGGGGGTCCAACGAAGAGATAAAAAGCCCCATGAAGAAGACCCTCCATCTTCCTTGGAGACATGTGAGTATGTCAAGTGGGAAGATCAGGTCTGAGGCAACCAGGAGGGGGTTGCTCAGAAAGGTTTTTTATGTTTTAACGTGTGTGGGTATCTTGGAGAAGGCCAGCCGTCATTTCGGCTGCGTGTGGGGACGTATGATTGTTTATTGGGGTAATGGCTAATTGCTAGAGCTTTTCCTCACCTTCTTTCCTCACTCCCTTTTCCTCATTCCTTTCCCCCCCTTTCCCCCTCCCTTTTTAAGAGGCTTTTACCGACCAAGGCCTTACGTGTTAGTTTTAGTGATTGCAATCAATTTGCTTTGGTCCCTAAATGTATGTCAGTGTGTTATTCCCTGAACATCTGGCTCATCCCGGTTGTGGACAAGGCTAGAGAGGTGGGTTGCCTGGGAGTCCAGGGCATTTGGTCCAGGAGCCTACCTTGCAGGTTGTCAGGTGGACCCTGACATCCGTTACAAATATGAGCAAATTTGGCTATACACTCTCAAACTTCGTTTCAGATAGAGGTGGGCACAAAGAGGCAAAGCCACAATAAAGTTAGGTTCCAGGAGGTTCCAGGAGAGCATTCCAGACATAGGGACATTGCGGAGAGGCAGGGTAGATATGACATAAGCATTAAGATACTAGAAGCAGCGTGCCCGGCTGCTGCTTGAGGCTCGTCCGCATTGCGGTCTCCCAGGCGGCGGGTCCACGGTTGCGTGCGCTTCATCCAAATTCGAGAGGGGCGATTTCTTGTGTGTGCGCGTGGATTCGTAGTGGGGCCCTCCGTTTCTAGGATCAGGGCCGCTGTGTAACTCCGGATGACTCGGTTGGAAGTCGGTCTGCGGGCGGGCGGGCGGGCTGGGGCCAGTGGAATATCTCGCCCGAGGATTGGCCGCGGCGGACACGTGAATTTGGGGAAGATTTGGGAAGGGGCTCCAGGTCTTCTTGGATAGACAGACCAGCCTGGCTGGAGGCAACCCCGAGGCCTCCCGGGAGATGCTCGTAATAAAGTGTCACCTTAAAAGATTTCACTTTTTAAAAAGTGGGGGGGGGGAGTTTCTAGTCCTCATGACTGAGCGCTTGGGAAATGCGTGCAGCCCTTCTGGCTGGCCGCCCAACTGCAGCTGGGCTGTGCCTGCAGGGTAGACATCCGCTCCCCCCCACCCCACAATTCGTGCCAGTATGACGCTCGGGTCTGTATACGACCACCTGCATCACACAGGTCATGGGGATAGGAGGAAAGTTTTCCAGGGGGTTCGTTTTCGGATTGGCCCAAGCCTCCGAAGACACGTGACGTCTGCACGTGTGGAGTGGCCTGAAGCACAACTACCTTTCCGTTTTTTTCTACTGCGTTTAATGGAAATAGAAAATGCCTTTTAAGCCATGACCGTACAAAGGGTGAAATCTAGAAACGTGTTTTCTGTTGGAGGATTAAAGGAAGTTGTGCATCTAGTTGTGCATCTTCAGGCTAGTTGTGCATCTTCTCCAAAATGAAGGTTTGGGAACTGGATGGTTTTTGGGGAGGGTGGTCAGCGCTTGTCTTCTAAAGCAGAAGTGATGGGGGTGAAGCCTGCCTGGGGATGGCATCCTAAAAGCCATCCCCCCACACACACACCACAGGTATTTAGGGGTTGGCTGTTGCACCCCGGTGCCGAGGAGAAAGCCCTCTGCATATGATCAGGATTCGTCTTGCCTCCAGAAGAGCAGTTGTTAGTTTTATACTTTATACTGTTAGTTTTACCCTACCCAGTGCCTGTTTACCCTACCCTGTGCCTGTTTGCATTCTCTTCCCCTCCTTATTGTTTTATTATGATTTTATTAGAATGTAAGCCTATGCGGCAGGGTCTTGCTATTTACTGTTTTACTCTGTACAGCACCATGTACATTGATGGTGCTATATAAATACATAATAAGAATAAGAATAAGAATAAGAATAAGAAGAAGAAGAAGAAGAAGAAGAAGAAGAAGAAGAAGAAGACTTCTGTGCAGCTGAGAGTGACAGCGGTAAATGAGTACAGATCCCAGGAAGGGGCATAATAAGGAAGGAGAGAGAGAGAGAGAGAGAGAGAAGGGACAGACAAATCCGTCAATTTCAGTTTATCTCAGGTTCTCATTTTTCACCCTGAACTTCGAGAATCTTTTTTCTAAAAAAAATGTTTGTGAAAATCCATGCACACTTATGTGCACATTTCTCCTAATTTTGAGTGCAATTTTGCCTACAATACCCATTTTGCAAGTGATTTTTTTCTGATATAATGCACTCCTGAATGTTATTTTCATTAATAAAGACATTTTCCTGTGCACTTTCCCTTAATATACGCATTTTGTAGGCATGTTTTAATTGGAGAACTCCATGGCGAAGTTCAGAGAAGTGCAAATTTCAAAGGACAGCTGAGTTTCAATTGGCATATTCATTTGAAAGTACAAAATTAGATAAATTCGCATTAAAATGGGAAACTAATTAATTTCTCCCCCATCCCTAGATAAGAATGGGAAAGAGTGCAGTGTTGAATGTGGAAGACAACAGAAAGCAAATGAGCAGGTTTGAGAAGGGGTGTCACTTGGGCCTGATCTACACCAAGCAGGATATTGCACTATGAAAGCGGTATATAAGAGGCAGGAGCCACACCAAGCAGGATATAGTGGTATGAAAGCAGTATATGGTATGCAACATGGGCCCCAACAGTTGTCAGTGCACTTTAATACCGCTATAAAGCAGTAGTGTGGGCTCCTGCCTTTTATATACCGCTTTCATATTGCTTTCATAGTATCCTGCTTGGTGTAGATTAGGCCCTGGTCTAAAATGATGAGAGATGCGAATGATTTTGGCAGCAGAGTTTTGGAGAAGAAAGAGGGCTGACTAGAAACAGAGGATAGCCAGGAAGAAGAAAAATTGACATAGTCAAGGTGGGATCTGACCAGAGTTGTAGTCTAAGAAGGGAGGTGACCTTTTTTCAGTCCAAGTTACATTCCAATCTGGTAAAGATCTCGTCGGGGGCCATATTCCAGTGATCGGCAGAGCCAAAACTGAGATTCCTGTCAAACCTATGCATTGTCCACCCAGACATAAGCAAGACGAATAACTTGGAAGCAAGAATGTCTACTCAGAAGAAAGCACTTTCAGCAATCCAGCCTCTTAATTCAGCCCCTGCCACCCAAGTCAGACAGTAATTCATTAACAAAAAAGTTCAATTAATAGTTTTTAACTCAACTGAGGATGGATAGTCATGACTGAGTGGGAAACACCAGCTGCAATGGCAGCTCAAAAGAAGAATACAGACCTGGATGCTTCAGAAATCATCAAAGATTGACAAAGAACTCCAATCATTGACCAAATCTCCAGGGAACTCCTTTTCTCTGTCCCTCTTTCTACGGAACTCCCTGCCTCTGGCAGGGAGGCAGGTGATAACACTGGGCGGGGATCTACACTAGTATATGAAACGTTGCCATTGAACGTTTTGTTTTTGAACAATTTAAAACATAGCGGTTTTTAAAACGTTTACTTATGTTTCCATGGGAATGCATTCTTTTTGGCCACACTAAGAAAATAAATCCATTTGTTCAATTTCCCCGTCTGCCCATTTCCCCTCCCACTTCCCCTCCACCTACAAACAATCCACCAAGAAGCCTCCCAAAAGTGAAACTGGAAGTGGCTGAAAAAAAGAGGCTTGAAAGAGAAAAAAAACGGCCCCAACTTTAGGCGCGGAAATTACATAAACACCCCCCTCCCGGAATGCGATTGGCTAATTAAGAAATACAGGAAAGCCATTTAATATGATGAAATCGGCCACTTCATACCAAATAGAACGACTTATTTCAGAGAAGTTCAAAATAAAAACTGGAGAACAATAAAACGTCACAAACTATACGTCATGCGGTGTAATACTACGAAACGCACACTTAAAAACGGTAAGACACATTCTAACTTGACTAGTGTAGATCTCATCTGTGTTGCTTCCTGCTCCTCCTGAAATCAATCAATCACAAGCTGAATATGAGCCAACAGTGTGATATGGCTGCAAGAAAGGCAAATGCTATTTTGGGCTGCATTAATAGAAATATAGCTTCCAAATCACGTGAAGTACTGGTTCCTCTCTATTTGGCCCTGGTTAGGCCTCATCTAGAGTATTGCATCCAGTTCTGGGCTCCACAATACAAGAAGGACGCAAACAAGCTGGAGCATGTTCAGAGGAGGGCAACCAGGATGATCAGGGGTCTGGAAACAAAGCCCTATGAAGAGAGACGGAAAGAACTGGGCATGTTTAGCCTGGAGAAGAGAAGATGGAGGGGAGACATGATAGCACTCTTCAAATACTTCAAAGGTTGTCACACAAAGGAGGGCCAGGATCTCTTCTTGATCCTCCCGGAGTGCAGGACACGGAATAACGGGCTCAAGTTAAAGGAAGCCAGATTCCGGCTGGACATCAGGAAAAATTTCCTGACTGTTAGAGCAGTACAACAATGGAATCAGTTACCTAGGGAGGTTGTGGGCTCTCCCAAACTAGAGTCATTCAAGAGGCAGCTGGACAACCATCTGTCAGGGATGCTTTAGGGTAGATTCCTGCATTGAGCAGGGGGTTGGACTCGATGGCCTTGTAGGCCCCTTCCAACTCTGCTATTCTATGATTCTATGATTCTATGATCTTTATTCCAGGAAGCCTCCCTTGACTGACCAGCCACAGGTTTTATCCTGTGCTTTAAAAACAAAAAAAGTTTGACGTGGAGATTTATTCTTTTATCTTATCTTTGTATCTTTTATTTTTCACCTCTCCAGAATCTGTCAAGTTGGGGAGTGGTATACCTGTTGTAAATAAATAATTAAAATATAGCACTCTAGAAATGACCAGAACGTCAGCAAAGGACCACAGAGAAACTAGAATGGGTTGGAAAAGCACCCGACACATTCCACAGCATGCCAAGTGGAAAAAAACGGGGGGGGGGGAAATGAAAGGAACTTTCCTCAGGGTTGCGGCCTCGCAAGCCGGATCAGGCCCAGGGCCGACGGTTCCCCATGCCTGGTCTCGGGACTACATAACATTGGCTTCCTACGTTCAGTTCCAAGGTGACACTCTTGGTAGGATCCAATAATGCCACTCTCCCCCCTCTCCAGGGTGAGAGCAAGATGAGTCAAGTTTCTTCCAAACCCGATGCTAAAGAGTAGAGGCAAGAACCCCACTGCCTCCCCCTCATTCGTCCAAAACCTTTGCCCCCCAGCTTGGAGCTGGAGGAGCAAGGCAAAGGCAGAGGACGTTGCCCTTTCTCCCGATGGGAGCTACCAGTCAGGTATAATGTCAGGGCAAGACCACACACCTCTCCCCCTGAGCTCAACGGGAATGGCAGAGGCTTGTTCTAGCGTTGCTCCTGACAGACATGTCAAGCTCAGACCACCTGTGAGGCACAAAGACAACATTGCTGTTCCCCCACCTCCAGTTCTGGGGGGGGGGATTGCCTTCTGCACACACACACCCCTCCCCAAGCTCTAAGCTTAGAGAAAGAAGCTGGAGAGGAGAGTGAGAAATTTTCTCCAAATCTCATACTACGTTTCAGAGACTTAGCACAAGATCACAGACAAGACCCTGCCTTTTGGAGCGGGGTGGTTGGTTGGTGTCATTCCCTAGCAACAATGAAGTTTTGGTTGACTAGCTCTTTGGTATTCGAAGTCTGTGCTTCAAAAATATTACACACAAATATTGAATATAAAAATCCAAATTTCCTATCAAAAGTTGTCCAACCAATTGTCAGTAGCTTTCTCACATTATTGGAACCGACTCCTCCCCCTCAAAAAGTTAGTTCCAGGCACATTCCCGGAAAACAAAACTCCACAGTCTTTAGCGCTCCCACTATTTTGGAAAACGTAGGCTTCTCTCAGCAGTGCCGTCTTTTGGCACACAAAACCAGAAGGTCTCAGCCACGCAACATTCAGGGCAACAGCAGGAACACACAATGCAGCAGGCCTCGCGGAGAACTGGCTATTTTATCCCGTCTCCCTTGTCTCCAATTTGCCAAGGGCTTTCCATGCAGATAATATTACAGTCGTGGCTAAGGCCTTGACAACTGCGCCCATAAATCAATTTCAAAATCTTTCATTAATCATCTTTCTGTAATCAGTGGCTATTCAGTGCAAATTTACATCTCATTTCTGTTGGCCAAACAGCTGCATTAGGGCTTTGAAGCTTAGTCAGGCTTAAATGATTATATATCCCCTAATAAACACTGAAGTCTCCTCTGTCTGGATGCCGTGAGCTGCATTAATGACACTGCGCAGTAACACAGTCTGGGTTACATAGTGTAAAGGAGGCAAAAGCCACCCCGCCATCCCCCCACCCTTAGCAACTGGCTATTCTGAGATCTATAGGGATAAGCACCCCTAGAACACAGTTTGGGGTTGCATTTGCACTTCTGCTTTTCCCCAGTGCTGTTGTGCTCTTCAATGCTTGTACAGAGATGGAAAGTTCTCTTAGATCCTCCTCCTCCTCTTCCTCCCTCCCGCTTCCTCCAGCACACACAATGCAGGAAAACTATAAATGCAGGCAGAATAGAATGATCACTACTGCAAATTTTATATTGTATTTTATATTATGTTTTTAATACTGTTTGTTTTATACTTTGAATGGTTTTAATTTTTGTGACCTGTCCAGGGAGCTTCGGCTATTGGGTGGTATAAAAATGCAACAAATAAATAAATAAATAATAAAATTTAGACAGGGCTCATTGTGGCGGGGACTGCGCCAACCTGGTCACTGAGTGGAATTAGGGGCCAGAGGCAGTTAGGTTAATCAGTGAGTAGAAATCCCACCCTCCCATTCACCACAAACCTAAATAAGCATGTAGTGCAGTGGTTCCCAAAGTGGGTGGTACTGCCCCCTTGGGGGCGGTGGGATTGCATAGGGGGGCGTTAAGAGGCAAGGGGGCGGCAGGGGGGTGCTAAGAGGCAAAGGGGCGGCAGGAGGGCGCTCGAGGTGGTCTTTTCCGAGAAGCGCCTCTCCCGAAGGTCTTAAAACCCAGGGACATTTTTATGGGAGAAGGTAGTTTGGTCCCAAACCATATATATAGGGGAAGAATCCACACATGTATTGATACCATTTAAGAAGAGTCCTTTTAGCGGTGAATTGAAATGTTTCAAAAGCACCAAAACGCTAATGAAGAGACATAACCTGCTTGGTGTGCCCCGCCATGCTGGCTGCAAAACAGAGGTGTTCGCTCTCTTTTCCCTCCCTCCCTCAGCAAGCCTGCTGTGGGTGCTTCCCATTTAAAGGGGCTGCGTGCAGTATGGCCCCTTTTTCATTCTCAGCTCCTCAGTTCAGCTCCTCCACCCGGCTGCTGCTGCTGAGCCCAGGTGCCCAGACCAGCACGATCCAAAGGAGTGTGGCCCCTTTAAAAGGCAAGCACCAGCCCAGTGAACCACCCAGTGAACCGCCCAGAGAGCTTCTGCTATTGGGCGGTATAAAAATGTAATAAATAAATAAATAAATAAATAATATTCTTGCTAAATGACTATCAGACTTTGAAAAGATGATATCACTGGATCAAGTTCATCAATTATGAAATGTAATTGGATTTTGAATAAATAATCAATTAATTGTTACTGTTTTGAATTTTATTGTTATTATCTTCCTTAGTGGGTCGTTGAAAACCGCTATTCTGAATAATGATTTTTATAGGGTAGGGTCGGGGGCACTGGGCATGAGTTTGTGGAACCAAGGGAGCGGTGACCTGAAAAAGTTTGGGAACCACTGCTCTAGACCCTCTGGCAAAAGTTCTACTCATGTCAAGGGCCTTTACTCCTGAGCAGATTGGGAACCACTGATGTAGTGCAAGCCTTCCACACACAGGTTCAAATGTGAGAGGCTCTACTTCACTCCATTCTTTCCCCTAAAAAATAAATAAATTGGAGATCACATGGGATGGAGCTTTAGAACATTATTATGTTTATTTATCAGTTGTTTGTTCTGAATGTTGACCTGTTCAGTAAATTAAAAAATGTTTATTCTTTTTTAAATTCCTAAACAGAACGGAGAATATGTTTCAGGTACCTAAAAAAACCCACCTTTTTCTTACAGCCAATACATTTCAGAAAGGACTTTCCTTCCTCAGGGGCCACTTATCTTTCTCCAGATGTGTCGCAGAAAATCTTTCCAATGCTTTTAAAATGCTCCAAAAGTCCTTGCTGAAATGCGTTGGGCATAACAAAAAGTTTTGTTTTTTTTTTTCAGGCAGCTGAGGACATTTCTCTTCTGTTTGGGGACACGTAAGTGCCTTCTCCTCTTGCTGTTTCCTTTATTCTTTATAAATGCCTGTGTTCTGGGTGGATTTGAAAAATGTGATCTCTCACCCCATGTGCCAAGTATGTAAAGAGGAGAGTTCTACTGCTCTCTTAAATCAGCAGGTGGTGGAAGCTGATGCCTGGGGGAGTCTTGGGGGAAGTGACCTCTAGAGACCAGGACCTTTTAGGGGACCCCTAGATTACATCACAACAACTCTTAGGGTGCAATAATCCTATGCATGTTTAGACAGGAAAATGTCTGACAACTCCCATGCTGGCTGAGGAATGTTGGGAGCTGTAGGACTTTTTTCTATGTAAAGATGCACAGGATTTGCACCCTTAAAGACTGAAAACTCAGGAATTCTTAGTGGGATTTTCTCATTGTTTTCACCCCATTTCTTCATACCTTGACACCAAAACATATGTAAAAGGATGGGGGAAGGGAACACTGGCCTGTTTTTTGAAAGATAAATCGATGGAGTTTACAAGCTTTTAGGAAAGCTCCAGGTTGCGTTAAGCAATGCAGAAACAGAGATAGTAACTAGTCACCTCCTGGGTGGAGGGGAGTCCCATCTCTTCTTTTTTTTTTAAAGGCACGTCACATTATTAAGAGAAACCAAGGTCAAAATGCCAATGACGCTGAGTGTCAAGGAACTGCCTGAATTAAGTGATACCTGCTGGACACCAAAACAGTTCAACTGCTAAACCAGGCCATGCTTATGGCTCTCGCAGCTGGCTTTTTTCCTGTAAATTTTAGGCATCCTTTTCTGAGTCCAGAGGCCACCACCCAAAACAGTTCAAAGACTGGAACACCAAAAACCAAGTTTCAACAGCATAACACACACTCTTTTCGGAAGCCTTCTTTTTTCTTCAGCCCCAGCATGGCAGGGGGTATAAAATGGTTGGGTGGGAAGGTTTAGCAGCCCCGCCCCCTTAGCCATGGGCAGAGGTCCCAATCTGGATTGGGAGCCCGCATGCTTACAGTATAACAAAAAAAAGTTAGGATCAGTTACACACTATACCAGAGCTTTCCAAACTGTGTGTCGCGACATGTTAGTGTGCCGGCTGCAGTGTGCAGGTGTGTCACGTGAACGTAACGAGAAACCTCTGAGTCTCTGTGAAATAAGCAATACCGACTTGCCTGCATTTTTACGCAGCAAAGGTGCCAATTAGTATGGTGCACTAGTATATTCCCCTTCTGTCGTATCCGTGTATGCACACCATGGTCGAGGGATCATACAGGTACTGCACATGCGCAGTGTGCATAATCGGGTCGAAACAGCTGATTCTGCATCACTTCCGGTGACGCAGCTGCACCTGAAGTGATGCGTTCAAGAAATTCCATGGGTCCAGTTTTTTGATAGAACACCGTCTCAACTGCCGCTTGATTGCAGCTCGACAAAATTGGTTCAATGTGAAAAGTCTTGGAAATGTATGTTATTATCTTGCAAATCATATATTTTTAAAGACATTCTGTGCCACCAAGGTGGCCCTGGGCCCCGAGTGACAAACCTGGACCAAGGAACATCCCCCAAGCTACAAACCAGCTCTTTCAATGGAAGTGCAGCCCCATCTAGAAAAAGCTGCAGACTCCATTCCCAGGCATAAGTGCCACCTATTCACTGGGCCTCCAGGTTCTTGGGATTCAGCCTCAGTTTATTGGCCTTCTCCCAGCCCATTACTGAGCTGACACAGCAGTTCAGCACCTGCACAGCCTCACCTGATTCAGATAACAAGGAGAAATGAAGCTGGATTCCATCGGCATATCTAGTCTCGCCCTCTCTCAAAATACTAGAACCCGGGGTCATCCCATGAAGCTGATTGGTGGGAGATCCAGGACAAACAGAAGAAGTACTTCTTCACACAGCGCATAGTTAAATTATGGAACTCACTACAACAGGATGTAGTCATGGCCACCCATTTCGATGGCTTTAAAAGGGGCTTGGATAAATTCCTGGAGGTGAAGGCTATCCATGGCTACTAGCCCTGATGGTTGTGTGCTATCTCCAGTATTCGAGGCAGTAAACCTGTATGCACCAGTTGCTGGGGAACATGGGTGGGAGGGTGCTGTTGCACCATGTCCTGCTTGTTCATCCCTGGCCAATGGCTGGTTGGCCACTGTGTGAACAGAGTGCTGGACTAGATGGACCCTTGGTCTGATTCAGCATCAGGGCACTTCTTATGTTCTTATGTAACCCCTTGTTGATGCAGGAAATCCACTGCTCCAGCATCGTTGTTACATGACCATCACTCTCTGCTTAAAAACCTCTAATTGAGCAGAAACCCCCACTTTCTGAAGCAGTCTGTTTCACTGTTGAACAGCTTGTACCATCAAAATGACCTTTCTAATGTTTATTTAAAACCCCATTTCTTGTAGTTGAAACCCATTGGTTTCAACCTACCAATCTATGTGGCACCCCTTCAAATATGTGATGATGGCTGTTGTATCACCTCTGTTCTCCAAGCTAAACACACCCATCTCCTTCAACCTTTCCTCGTAGGACTTTGTCTCCAGGCCCCTCAACATCATTGTCTCCTTCCTGTGGACATGTTCCAGCTTGTAGCCCAAGAGAAACGAGACTCTGAAACAAAGCCCTAACCCATCATCTTAAGTAGCTTCTGGGATGACTACCGTGAAGGATGCCATTTGTTGGCACTGTGTGTATTGGTGAAGCTTTCTGAACATTTTCAATAGCTAGTTAGTTTAGCAGTTTTGTATTTGTGTTTTAAATTTGTTGGTTGTTTTTATGCTCTTCATGGTTTTAATTTTTGTGAACCGCCCAGAGAGCTTCGGCTATTGGGCGGTATAAAAATCTAATAAATAAATAAAATACATAAAATAAAGCAAAACTGTAAAAACGCCTTTTGCGACAGAGCTTGGGAAATCTACAGTGCCCTTATTACATGAGAATTTTCTCAATGATTGACAAAGCAGGCACTGAAGACTTGAGAAGTGGAAATAAAATAAGTATTTATATAGCACTATAGAGTGTTGAAGGGGCTCATTCTCAGTAACTCTTACAATATCACTGCAAGGTATGCTAGTATTAGCGTATTATCTGTCAGGGATGCTTTGGGTGGATTCCTGCATTGAGCAGGGGGTTGGACTCGATGGCCTTGTAGGCCCCTTCCAACTCTGCTATTCTATGATTCTATGATTCTAGCCAAATACTGTAGACTGGAACATGCTGCATTCACACATAATATGAAGACATGGTTTATGTTAACCATGGCTTGTTCCTTTAGCCATGAATTGTCATGCAGATGAGCAATAAACTATGAGGACCAATACATTATTAGTTCAAAAGATCTGCCTGGGACAGAGTAGAGAAGCCTCCTCTGCAGCGGATGCGCAATTGGAATCTTGGGGCAGCTGACCTTGAGGAGGACTTTCAGAATGTCAGTGAGTCACAGCCTGCAGCAGTAGAGAAAGCAGTGAGATGCTGATATTTAAGCTCACTGAGGGGTTTTGGTGGACAAGTGTCTTAAGGTCTTCCAGGGTCTTAACCAAGCACTGCCACAGAGACAGTTAGTTAGCTTCCCTTCCTTGCCTCCTTCCCCTAAGTTCATTGCCTCTCTCCACCTTTGCTATTTTCCTTGGAGTAGACAGGATCTAAGGAGGTAGGGCTCTCCATTCCACATTCTGCTTTGGATCTGGGTTCTGCATCTTTTTGGGGAGGCTCTAACATAAGCTGTTCAGTCTCCCCATCATCAACTATAAATAATTCTGGGCCACATGGGACTGAAGACTACAACCACATGTTATGATGTGAGATTACCCCATGGTTCATGACCAGAAAAGCCTAAAGACCAGAGGGCAACCAGTGCCCACTATAACTTTCTCAGGATTCACAACAAACAAGAAATGAGGACCAATAGAATCATAGAATAGCAGAGTTGGAAGGGGGCTACAAGGCCATCGAGTCCAACCTCCTGCTCAATGCAGGAATCCAGCCTAAAGCAGCCCTGACAGATGGTTGTCCAGCTGCCTCTTGAAGGCCTCTAGTGTGGGAGAGCCCACAACCTCCTTAGCTAACTGATTCCATTGTCGTACTGCTCTAACAGTCAGGACGTTTTTCCTGATGTCCAGCTGGAATCTGGCTTCCTTTAACTTGAGCCCGTTATTCCGTGTCCTGCACTCTGGGAGGATCGAGAGCAGATCCTGGCCCTCCTCTGTGTGACAACCTTTTAAGTATTTGAAGAGTGCTATCATGTCTCCCCTTTAGATCCCCTTACTCTAAAACAAGGAAAATATAACTGCTTTCACTCTTCCTCCTTCTCCTGAAATTTGTCTATTCTGCCGCTCACATGGCCCTCCCCTTGCCACTGAAACTCAAAGGTTCCCCTGTTGAGCACAGCCTCTGAAGCCTTGGGCCAATCTACACCAAGCAGGATATAACACTTTTAAAACAGTATATGTAATGTGTCCTGGGTCTGAACAGTTGTCATAACCCTTACAAACCATTATAAGCAGTAGTGTAGATCCTGCCTTAGTCTTGCTCCACTCCTTATTTAGTGAACCATAACTTTCCATCTCAGTTTCTTCTTTCTCTCACTCTATTATCTGCCAATCCAGTGCTAGGGGGCTAGTATATTAATCAAGAATTCTTCTCTTGTGTAAAACTTTGCGGTAAAATAAGACAATCCTTTACTCTTAAGCTTTGTCATTGAGCTATTTACCCGCAATCTGCACACCACAGCACTGCAAATGGTGTCTATATTTTCAGGGTTTGTAGGATATGTATAGCTTTGGCTATTGGGCAGTATAGAAATGTAATAAATAATGTATACATCTAGATCTGCATGCACGTGTGAATGAGGACATTTGGTTATCAGCATCATCGAAACGCTCTGTACATTGGAAGCTCATCTTGATGAGAAATATACTAAAGCAGTAAACTTAAGAGCTGGTTGGACATACCAAGAGGCAGGGAGAACTAGAGAGAGACTGGCATATGCTCCTGGTTTCCTCATGTCCTATAGTGTAAAAGCAAGGAGTTAGCAGACCTCAGCCATGTTGAACATTCACTATGGGAGGGTCCCTAGTTCAATGGGGAGTGTGTTTGGGGTTAGGGAAAAGCCCTTCTTGCAGCCTGTTTCTGCTGCCTCCCCCACCCCACCTGACGGACATCAACATCAGCTGACTGCCCTCTCCTTTCCAACAGGTATAAGGGCCGGGCTGCCAGGGGCAGCGCCTCTGCGCGCGCCTCTGAGTCGCGCAACACTAAGTGCGCACTTGGCGTCGCACTTAGCATCGCAATGAGCAGCAGCAGAGGAAAGAAGACACCAGGCCTGCTACCTTCGGTTAACAACCAGATTAACAGCAGCAAGTTGTGGTGTTTTATCTCTTTTTATTCTATTTTACTATTTGTATTTTTAAATATGTGCCTGGGGAGCTCAGGGGGGCAAGGGGGTGCTCACATAGCTGTGGTCACGGGTAAGGGGAGGTATGGCGATGGGGGAATAACAGGCCAGATGAGGAGAAGAGGGGCTAGATTTCTTACAGCTATGCCCTCTTCTGGTTTTTCCCCCATCCAAATGGTTCCTGGCAGCCTTACCAGCTTGCCCTCGGGTCTGGTTGTGCTTCTGCTGAACGCCAGGTTGGTCCAAAATAAAACCTCCCTCAGCCATGATCTGATTGTGGATGAGGGGGCTGACCTGGTATGCATCACTGAGACCTGGGTGGGTGAACTGGGAGGGGTTACTCTCACCCAGCTTTGCCCTCCTGGGTACTCGGTGCAGCACCAGCACCGACTTGAGGGCCAGGGAGGGGGGGTTGCCTTGGTCTATAGGAATACAATCTCCCTCTCTAGGCTTCCTGTTCAGTCGAGTACTGGTCTGGAGTGTCTGTACTGTGTGTTGGGTACTCGAGACAGATTAGGGATTCTGCTGGTGTACCGTCCACCCCGCTGCCCAACAGTCTCCCTGCCTGAGCTGACGGAGGTTGTCTCGGATCTGGTGTTGAGGACCCCCAGGATGGTGGTTCTGGGGGATCTCCACATCCATGCTGAGGCTCCTGTAGCAGGGGCGGCTCAGTACTTCATGGCCGCCATGACAACCATGGGGCTGTCTCAACATGTCATCGGCCCAACACATGCAAAGGGACACACACTTGACTTGGTTTTCTCGACTGGGCAGGAGGATGGTGATCTGAAAGTGGGGGAATTAACATCTACTCCCTTGTCATGGTCAGATCACTTCCTATTGAGGTTTAGACTCTCGGCGGCCTTTCCCCTCTGCAAGGGTGGGGGGCCTATTAAAATGGTCCGCCCCCGGAGGCTAATGGACTCCGATGGATTCCAGAGGGCTCTGGGGGATTTTCCTGCTGATATGGCCGGTGCTCCTGTCGAGGCCCAGGTCGCTCTATGGAATGCAGAGATGACTCGGGCGGTTGACACGATCGCGCCCAAGCGTCCTCTCCCTCTGAGCAGAGCCCGGTCAGCTCCTTGGTATACACCTGAGCTGAGGGCAATGAAGCAAGAGGGGAGACGGCTAGAACGCAGGTGGAGGAAAACTCGTGCTGAGTCACCATCAAGCCTACTCTGTGGCGGTGAGGGTGGCAAAGAGGCAATTCTTTTCCACCAGCATTGCATCTTCTCAGTGTCGTCCGGCGGAGCTTTTCCGGGTGGTTTGCGGCCTGTTACACTCTGGGCCAGGGCGAGAGATGGTGGAACCCTCGGTAGCACGCTGTGACGAGTTTGCACGGCACTTTGAAGATAAAGTCTCTCAGATTCGTCATGAATTGGACACCACACTTAATGCAGCTCCACTAGTAGAGACGTTCGGAGTGCCATCTGGGCCAGTTTTATTGGATGAGTTTCAGTTAGTGAGGCCTGAGGATGTGGACAAGGTGCTTGGCCAAGTCCGGTCGACCACCTGTGTGCTTGACCCTTACCCCTCGTGGCTCATTACATCAAATAAGGAGGGGATCGCCGGCTGGGTCCAGGAGGTTGTAAATGCCTCCTTGAGAGAGGGAGTGGTGCCGGCCTCTTTAAAAGAGGCGGTAATTAGACCACTCCTGAAGAAGCCTAACCTGGACCCGGAGGATGTTAACAACTACAGGCCGGTGGCTAATATCCCTTTCCTGGGCAAGGTGCTTGAGCGGGTGGCTGCAGGACAACTCCAGGCACTCTTGAATGAAACGGATTATCTAGATCCATTTCAATCGGGTTTCAGGCCTGGTTTTGGAACGGAAACTGCCTTGGTCGCCCTGTGGGATGACCTCTGCTGGGAGAGAGACAGAGGGAGTGCGACCCTGTTGGGTCTCCTGGACCTCTCAGCGGCCTTCAGTACCATCGACCATGGTATCCTTCTGGATAGGTTGTCTGAGCTGGGAGTTGGAGGTACTGCGTTGCAGTGGTTCCGCTCCTACTTGGATGGCCGATTAAAGAAGGTGGTGCTGGGGGATTATTGCTCTGTGCCGTGGCTCCTAAGCCATGGGGTTCCACAGGGCTCTATCTTATCCCCTATGCTGTTTAACATATACATGAAGCCGCTGGGGGAGGTTATCCGGAGATGTGGACTGAGGTGTCATCAATATGCGGATGATACCCAGCTCTACATTTCCTTTTCATCAAACCCAGGTGAGGCAGTGGCTGTTGTGAACCAGTGCCTGGGCACGGTAATGGACTGGATGAGGGCTGATAAACTGAAACTCAATCCAGACAAGACGGAGGTACTGTTAGCGGGCGGTTCATCTGTCCGGCGAGGTGATGTTTGCCCTGGCCTGGACGGGGTTGCACTCCCTCTAAAGGATCGGGTCCGTAGTTTAGGGCTGCTCTTGGATCCAGAACTGTCACTTGAGGCACAGGCGAACTCAGTGGCAAAGAGCACCTTTTATCAGCTTAGGCTGATATACCAACTGCGCCCTTATTTGGACATAGATAGCCTAGCTACAGTTATCCATGCTCTGATAACCTCTCGTTTGGATTACTGCAATGCGTTATACGTGGGGCTGCCTTTGAAAACGGTCCGGAAACTTCAACTGGTACAAAACAGGGCAGCACGCTTACTGACAGGGACTGGCCGACGAGACCACATTACGCCAGTCCTTTTCCAGCTTCATTGGCTGCCAGTCCAGGCCCGGGCCCGATTCAAAGTGCTGGTATTAACATTTAAAGCCCTAAATGGCTTGGGGTCAGGTTATCTGAAGGAACGCCTCCTCCCATATGTACCTGCCCAGACCCTAAGGTCATCCTCAGAGGTCCTTCTCCGTGAGCCCCTGCCAAAGGAAGTGAGGCAGGTGGCTACCAGGAGGAGGGCCTTCTCTGCTGTGGCACCCCGGCTGTGGAATGAGCTCCCTAAGGAGGTTTGCTTGGCACGTACTTTATATGCTTTTAAACGCCAGGTGAAGACCTTTTTATTCTCCCAACATTTTAACAGTCTATAAATAAATTTTAACTTGGTGTTTTAAATTTGTAATTTTGCATTGCTGCTGTTTTGATCTGGTTGAGCTTTTATATTGTATTTTATATTATGGTTTTATACTGTTGTTTTATACTTTGAATGTTTTTAATTTTTGTGAACCGCCCAGAGAGCTCCGGCTATTGGGCGGTATAGAAATGTAATAAATAAATAAATAAGTGGCAGAACACCTGTTTTGAATGCAGAAGGCCCCAGGTTCAATGCCTGGCATCTCCAGGTAAGGTCAGGAAGGACTCCTGCCTGAAACCCTGGAGAGCTGCTGCCAGTCAGTGTCAGCAATACTGGGCTGGATGGACCACTGGTCTGTCTCAATATAAAGTAGCTACTTATACAAAGCTCCTAGAAAGCTCCTAGATCTCACTATGCATGAAACAAAGAAGAGGAAGAAAGAGGTTACTAAAAATGTAATAAATAAATAAAAATAAAAATAAGTAAATAAATAAAAACGATGGTGGAAAGTGAGTAAGAAAAAATAAAGAGCAGAGTCCTATCCACTCACACAAATTCACCATCAGTGTTTATTTTTTAAAAAAAAATACTTTTCCATGGCTCTAGGGTGGACTAGAAGGGCAATTTGCTTTGTTAACATGAACATAGAATCATAGAATAGCAGAGTTGGAAGGGGCCTACAAGGCCATCGAGTCCAACCCCCTGCTCATTTTTAATTACTACTATCCCTCTATATTGTGGTTCATACAATAACATTTCTAAGGGCCAGCTGTCTTTATACACATATTTGGACATCCATAAGGAACACATGGACACATCTTCCTGCTAGGACCCAACTTCCTTTTACTCACCTGAAAGGGACTCTATCATGCCTCGGAAATAGAACACAATTCTATTAATTAAAAGACCCTTTATAGTCATATATTATTTACTCTATTATAAAAGCCTCACATTAATTATATATTCACTTTTAGCAAAGAATGAATCCTCCATGCTAGAGAAGAAATGAAATATGTTTGACTGTTGCCACTTTTAAATGAGTGCATACGCGTCTGGGAATGCAGGTGTGGGGTGGTGAGGTGAAGCTTCAAACCAAAGAAAGAGGACGCCATGCCAAAAACATTTTGAGACATGAGAGCAATCTTAAGAGAGCTGGGGGCAACTGACTCTCTCTCTCTCTCTCTCTCTCTTCAAGGCAGTGACCAACAATTCCAGTCACCAAGCCCATGAGTCTTCCATTGCCCTCTGACAAGGGTGTCAAGAGGAGCCCTAGCATTCCCTTGGAGAGCTTCAGAGGGTGCAACACAGCTATGGGGAAGGTGGAAGCTGAAGAAGGCAGCTGGCGATTTCTGCTTTTGGGATGGGCTGTTAAAGCAGTCAGAGTTGCACTCACCCAGCACCAAGCAAAACTCAGTTCAGAGAGGAAAATGTGCTGCTAGGTGACCTCCACTACCCAGCATCAAAACAAGCACCAGCTGGCCCTCTGAGAGGACGTTACATTTTCTAAGTCACCACACAGAGGCATACCATAATATAAAGCATTCAGAACTCTCCATAAGAGTAAAACAGCTTGCCCAGCTAAACAAACCTGAAGACAAAAATATGGAAAAGTAATGTTGAAGATGATGTTGATGATGATTTCTCCATGTTCCACTTTCATTTTTAGTAGCCTCCTCTGCTTTGCATCATGCACAAAGAGACCTATGAGCTCTAGATGGTCATTCACTACTGCTGGAGACTAGTATGGCCCTGCCTTTCACATAAGAGAGGGATTAAGGAAACACATGCACAAGCCAGACACTTTTCCTCCCCCCCACTCCATGCTTTTATTTTATTACTTTATCTATTACATTAATATCCCACATTTCCTTCAAGGAGCCCAAGGCAGCGTACAACATTCTCTCATCCTCAGTATCATCCCTGTGAGGTAGGTCTGGCTGACAGATGCTGACTGGTCCAAAGTCACCCCATGAGTGGGGATTTGACCCTGGGCCACCCTAATCCTAGTCTAACCACTGCACCATATCGGCTCTCAAGATGTACAAACCAGTTCTTAGGTTTACCATCTTAGAATATTACTTGAAGAAGTGACAATATAACAGACTCATAAAATAATAGAATAGCAGAGTTGGAAGGGGCCTACAAGGCCATCGAGTCCAACCCCTGCTCAATGCAGGAATCCACCCTAAAGCATCCCTGACAGATGCTTGTCCAGCTGCCTCTTGAAGGCCTCGAGTGTGGGAGAGCCTACAACCTCCCTAGGTAACTGATTCCATTGTCGTACTCCTCTAACAGTCAGGAAGTTTTTCCAGATGTCCAGCCGGAATCTGGCTTCCTTTAACTTGAGGTCGTTATTCCGTGTCCTGCAATCTGGGAGGATCGAGAAGAGATCCTGGCCCTCCTCTGTGTGACAACCTTTGAAGTATTTGAAGAGTGCTCTCATGTCTCCCCTCCATCTTCTCTTCTCCAGGCTAAACATGCCCAGTTCTTTCAGTCTCTCTTCATAGGGCTTTGTTTCCAGATCCCTGATTGTCCTGGTTGCCCTCCTCTGAACACGCTCCAGCTTGTCTGTGTCCTTCTTGAACTGTGGAGCTCAGAACTGGACGCAATACTCTAGATGAGGCCTAACCAGGGCCGAATAGAGAGGAACAAGTACCTCACGTGATTTGGAAGCTATACTTCTATTAATGCAGCCCAAAACAGCATTGGCCTTTCTTGCAGCCACATCGCACTGTTGGCTCATATTCAGCTTGCGATCTACAACAATTCCAAGATCCTTCTCGTTTGTAGTATTGCTGAGCCAAGTATCCCCCATCTTGTAACTGCATTTGGTTTCTATTTCCTAAATGTAGAACTTGGCATTTATCCCTATTAAATTTCATTCTGTTGTTTTCAGCCCAGCACTCCAGCCTTTCAAGATCACTCTGAAGTTTGTTTCTGTCTTCCAGGGTATTTCCTATCCCACCCAATTTTGTGTCATCTGCAAATTTGATAAGTGTTCCCTGCACCTCCTCGTCCAAATCATTAATAAAAATGTTGAAGAGCACTGGGCCCAGGACTGAGCCCTGCAGCACCCCACTCGTTGCCTCTCCCCAGTTTGAGAAGGTTCCATTGATAAGTACTCTTTGAGTCTGATTCTGTAGCCAACTGTGAATCCACCTAATAGTTGTTCCATCTAGTCCACTTTTAGCTAGTTTGTTAATCAGAATGTCATGGGGCACTTTGTCAAAAGCTTTGCTGAAGTCAAGATATATGACGTCCACAGCATTCCCACAGTCAGGGTGCATGCTGGCTGGGGAATGCTGGGAGTTGTCTAAACATGTATGGGATTGCCTCCTAAATTACTTAAATCAGCCACATTGTAGAGTTGGTCATTGCCCACCTTTTGTGACTTGATGGATAACTAAGGACTACTTTCACCATCACATTTATAAATCCACACCTCTTAAGGTTCGTGATAGCAACACCACTTAAGAAGTGCCCTAAATGTCTGCAAAGGCGTACACTCTGGGAGCAGGGCCACTGCACAGGAATGGCTTCGCCTGTAGAAAACCCCAGTTTTGACCCTTGGCATCGGGCAAGGGGAACCCTCTATGACCATCCATTGGTGGATGGGAAAAGTCCATCAAGAAGCAGAGCTGTTGGTGACTGGAGCCAGAGCCAAAAGTGAGTGATGTCTCACTTTTGGCTCCCTCCCTCCCCCACCTCTCTCTCTCTCTCTCTCTCTCTCCTTCCTCCTCTACTTTTTTGCTGTACTCTCTCTCTCTCTCACACACACACACATCAGCAGCCCAAGTTCAACCCACAAGGAGCGCAAAAGCAAATGGAGTGTGCAGCTCAGCTGGGCGAAAGGAACACCCTGCTCTCTGCTCCGGGCAGCTGAATTTCCATTTCAGTGCCTCTTTCCTGTTCTCCATCCACCTTTGCAAAAAAAAAAAAAAAAAGTGATTCTGAAGGTCCCCTTTGTGGGGTGGGGGAAAAATACTTTTAGAAACCTGGGGGTTATCCCAATCCTGTTCTAATGTTTTCCTGCCTGAGGTTTGAAGGGTGTGTGTGTCAGAGATATCTTGTTTTATTCCATTTCTAATATCAACGGGATCAGTATCCCTCTACCCACTGATCCTCACACTCTGCAGCAGGGTGTATGGCCAAGTTTGAGTGAAAGGGAGTCAGCACACATAGAAAAAATGATTTGGCTGGGTTTGAGGCTGAGGACAGAGGTTGAAGGTAGAGCAGCAGAAGGAACTGAGATTTAATTCAGAAGATTTTTAAGACAGAGAGAGCAGAAGTTGAATTGGGATCTACTGGCAGATCGCTGGATGATTTGCAGTAAATTGACAAGGGTTTCTGACTCGCAATTATTTTAACAGCAGTTAAAAACAGTGCAACCGTCTGCAAATGTACTCAGAAGGAAACCCTACTGTGTTCAGTGGGGGCTTACTCCAAGGAAAGTGTGCATAGGACTACAATGTCAATTAGGCTGCTGAAACTGAGAGGTCCGGGGAGCAGAGGGGAATGCAGATAATATTCAAAAATTTCTAATAATGGGTGCTCTCAACCATAAAGTATTGAACACAAAAGCAATTTAAAGTGCTAGGATGTCATGGAAATTATATGAGAGAGAAAAACAATACAAGTGTTCAGGAGAGACACAAAAGGATGCCCTGCCCTGTTGTTGTATCTCTCTAGCTTTATTCATCCTAATTCGCCTCCTTATCGTAACATGCATTTTAACATTGAAGCTTTAGCTGCTATAGTCTACTTTTCTTCACATATTTGACCACCTGTTCATATACAACCCCGGGCCAGATTGGACATGATGAGAGCCATGATGATGAGGCAAAATGAAGCACTCACCTCAGGTGGCAGAGAGTGGCGGGTGGCAACACATCAAGCCCACATTTAACCAACTAAAATATTATAGGGAACATTGTCAAACGCTTTGCTGAAATCAAGGAAAATTACAGCCACAGCATTCCCACAAACCACTAACCTGATTCTAAAATAGAAGTGAGATTAGTTTGGCAGAATTTATTCTTGAGAAACCCATGTTGGCGTCTACTAATCACTACATTGCTATCAAGATGCTTGCAGTGTGACTGCTTTATAATCTCTTCTAGTATCTTCCTGGTATTGAAGTCAAACTAACCTGTTTCTAATTTCCTGGATCCTCCTTTCACCACTTTTTGAAGACTGAGCTAGACCTAAGGTTTATCCCAGGATCATCCCAGGTTCGTCCCTGCCTGTGCGCTGGATGCCCTGTGTGGCCCTTAGATGAACAGGTTTGACCCCAGGACAATCCTGGGATAAACCTTAAGTCTAGCTATGGCCTGAGACAACATTTGCCCTTCTGTGGTCTTGTGGCACCACCCCTACGTATTTGGGATTTCTTAAAGACCACAGACAGAGGTGCTGAGCCCACATCAGCAAGTTTCTTTAGTACTCTGGGATGCCATTCATCCCACCCTGAAGACTTGAACTCATTTAAGTTAGCTAAGCTCCTTTTCAGTGACGACATGCAATCCCAATCCTGTAGCACTCACATAACTTCTGTAAGGGTTGCACACCATTCCCTTTCTGGGGAAAAGGAGGAGGAGGAAAAGTGGGAGATGAGCCATTCTACTTTCTCTTCGTCCCCTGTTAATACTACGGATGGCGAGATGAGCAGCAGGCCTAGCATTTCCTTCTTAATTGAAACATACCTGGGCAAAAACTTTTTTTTGATCTCAGTGTACTAGTGAAAAAATAATAACCCCATAGTTCATCTTGCAATCTTGAAGTCTTCCAGTCCCGGATTTATACATGTCCCTTTTCTTTCCTTGGTTTTTTCAAATATCTCCCATGTTTCTCTTTCTTGGAACTGTTTGCAAGTGTGCCTTCTTGGGCTCTTTTCCCCATTAAGTTTACCTAGCCATGGTCTTCCTACCTAGTATTTCTCCAAGTTTATTAAAACCAGCTTTTCTGAAACCCAAGGTACATGTTTGGCTGCACTCCCTTTGTGGAAGACAATAAAATGGGCATGAAAGAGTTCCATGTACACTGCCAAGAACATCTTGAGAAATGAGCAGGGCAAACGTGTAATAAATAAAATGTATCTAGGAAGTTCACAAGCAGAACATGGAACAACAGCATTCCACTGTTGTTTGTCTCCTCATGTGGAAATCAAAGAGAGAAGACTAAGTTATACTTTCTTAGACTTTTATTTAAAACAAAAAATATCTCTCAGGCTTTTGTCTCCCCCAACTCTAAAATGGGCAAAAGGTTTCTAGAAATTTTCTCCGTGCTTAATTCCTGAGTGGTTTGGCTACCTTTAGGAATCTGCAATTCACAATGGGCTATTTTCCTTCTTTCCAGTGGTGGTGCAGTTGTAGTCAGGATTGCGCTGACAGTATTGTAGTTGCTGGACAGTATTTATTTATTTAATTTATTTAGGCATTTGTATGCCACCCTATATCACAAGGATCTCAGGGCAGTGTACAGATAAAATCATACAACCAATATAAAACAATAAATATACACAGATAAATAAATACCAGCATTATCGTGCTTGCAAGCAGTGGCTGTTTATAATACCGTCTATGGGTTCCTTTGAATATTTGGAATTATACCGTATATTGTGGGAAGCGACATCTGATTATCTATATTGTTTGGAACTTTTAAGTCAGTCCCAAGAAAAATTAGCCCACGGCACTAATCAGATTGGCACACTGGCCATCAAGGATGACCAAGAGTCGAAACGCGTCTGGCCAAATTGATTAAGTCTACTGAGCATTTTTTGTCTAGCAGTTTGATTGTTTCGTTGTATTATTGTACATGTGAAATGCTCTATGTATGTTACTTTTAACATTATATTTTAGTTTATAAAATTGCATTTTTACCCTGTTTCCTTAACTTCCTTGCATTCATTTATATTGTGTTAGGTTAAGTTTATCACCTTTTTGTTGCATTTCCACAAAACTCTGGAGCCAGCTCTGAAGAGAGTTATTTATGTCTGAGTGGTGGAACTCAACTTTTACAACCACGGATGGGAACCTCTGGCAAATAGGCTGAATGCAGCCTGCAGCACCTCTGCATCTGGCTTGTGGCCTCCCCCCATCACGCATCCCCCCATCATGGCAATTACCAGGGGCAGGGGAGAGTAGACAAAGATTATTTTTTCTCCCACTCTCATAATACTAAAACTGGCGGGGGCGGGCACACAACAGATCCAATTGCATTCTGACCCTGTTACCAAAGCACTTCTTTACACCATATATAACTGAAGTTCTGGCGTTCACAGCAACGTGGTACAAGATGGAATATATTTGGATCTCAAAGACAACTTGTTACTTTCAAATAGACACTGGACCCGATGGACATAGTTTATGGGGCTAGATGCAAAGAGTGTCATGCTTCAATTCTTTAGGGCTTGTTCAGATGACATGCTACATCACAGAATCATAGAATAGTAGAGTTGGAAGGGTCCTAAAAGTCCATTGAGTCCAACCTCCTGCTCAATGCAGGAATCCACCCTAAAGCATACTTGACAGATGGCTGTCCAGCTGCCTCTTGAATGACTCTAGTGTGGGAGAGGCCACAACCTCCCTAGGTAACTGGGTCCATTGCCGTATTGCTCTAACAATCAGGAAGTTTTTCCTGATGTCCAGCGGGAATCTGGCTTCCTTTAACTTGAGCCCGTTATTCCGTGTCCTGCACTCTGGGATAATGGAGAAGAGATCCTTGCCCTCCTCTGTGTGACAACCTTTTAAGTATTTGAAGAGTGCTATCATGTCTCCCCTCAATCTTCTCTTCTCCAGGCTAAACATGCCCAGCTGTTTCAGTCTCTCTTCATAGGGCTTCATAAGTCATGGTTAGGCCACGAACCCTTTTGCAGCAAATGGTTAGTGAGTGTGTTAATAAGTGTGAGTGAATCTGTTTGGCCACTGTGTGAACAGAGTACTGGACTAGATGGACCCTCGGTCTGATCCAGCATGGGACTTCTGATGTTCTTATGTAGCCACCAAGGTTAGGAATGGTTCACACGACACGCTAAGCCATAGTGTTTAGCTCAAAATACTTAACCACCGTAGCGTAGCATGTTGCCTAGGGTGACCATATGAAAAGGAGGACAGGGCTCCTGTATCTTTAACAGTTGCATAGAAAAGGGAATTTCAGCAGGTGTCATTTGTATATATGGAGAACCTGGTGAAATTCCCTCTTCATCACAACAGTTAAAGCTGCAGGAGCTATACTAGAGTGACCCGATTTAAAAGAGGGCAGGGCACCTGCAGCTTTAACTGTTGTGATGAAGAGGAAATTTCACCAGGTTCCCCATATATACAAATGACACCTGATGAAATTTCCTTTTCAATACAACTGTTAAAGATACAGGAGCCCTGTCCTCCTTTTCATAGGGTCACCCTAATGTCGCCTAAACAGGGTAATTGAAATCAACTTGTTCTATTGTTTTCAATGGGACTAAAACGGGATTAAGTTCCACTAAATCCACCCCATGTTGTTTTATAACGTTTAGATGTAGGGCCATATCTGCCTGTATAAATTCATATTTTTATATGCTTTGTTTTAGATATTACTATCTGTCTTTTTTTATAAATATGCAGACTTAACTTTTCAACTTTAATATAAATAAATAGAATATAGCCACATGTTGCTTCTTTATTTAAAAAAGAAAGATTTTCCTACTCTAATCAAGTAATGACATAAAATTATAAATCAGTAGGAAAACAACTTGTCAAGCATCTAACAAGATTTAATTAACATTTTTAACGCAGCAGGAGGGCAATGATTTATTATTATTATTATTATTATTATTATTATTATTATTATTACAATTATCACACAGACTGCAATAGGCCTAGAGAAAAGCAAACATGAATAGTCAAATCCTTGCAATGTTTGGAGTTCTTAGCATAACAAAGGAGGCTTGGATGCTAGAAAATAAGCAATTTCCGGAAAGTGAACTTTCTCTGACAAGAGGTTTCTGGCGTGGTTTTAGAAAAAGAAATGGGGTGGAGGACTTGCGGGTGAAAAGTTCTGCTCAGATCAGCCACAGACCTACCTTCTTCAGCAATTCTCTCATTCCTATGTCACACTACCCACCCTGGGGAGAACTGAATGACTGAAGTGGCAAAGCCCACCTTTCCCTAAAGAGATCTTACAAGACTAAATCCTCCCAAAGAAAATAGGTTTAATCCAGTGGAGGCTGGTGGTTCCGATGTCAGTGGGGCAATGAATCCACTCCGGGTTTCAGACAGAACTCTAAAGGAGGTATCCAAGGGGCTTTGACCCTGCTAACCATTTTGTGGTTAAGCAGCATGGTTTATAGCTTGTTGTCTGAACGGGGCCATTGTTGTTATGTGGGCACCAAAGTGAGGGGGACTGTTGGGATGTTTCTTTTGGAAAGCACACACACACCCCGCAGCAGGAGAAGAGCGTTCCTCGCAAGGGCCGAAGGCTCTGCTGGTCACACAGAGGTGTGGAAACTGCCTGTGCCACAGAGGTGGATTTCCATCTGTTCTCAGGTAGAGGGAAGGGGGAGGCAGGTTGGTCTGGGTCACCTCGGCAAAGTTAGTTCCTGTCTCTTCACTCTTCTCTCCCTCCTTCTCTGCCCCTTGATCCCGCTCCTTTAACAACACAAATGTCGTCCGAGCCTTGGCCATTTAACAATCCCGGCTTCCTAGCTCTCCCTTCCCCTTTCTGCATCCCTGTTCCTACTCCCTTCAGAGGCCGAGACAGTAAGCACCAGTAGCGGCTGAGATTTCTCACGTCTCTCCTCGCATCTCTGGCAGCCCCTTCCTCTTCTTGCCCTGTCTCCTATTGGCCCTGTTCAGAAGACACCTTAAACCATGGCTTTAACCGCAGTGAATAAAGCAAAAAGCCTTAGATTGTAAGCCTATGCGGCAGGGTCTTGCTATTTACTGTTTTACTCTGTACAGCACCATGTACACTGATGGTGCTATATAAATAAATAATAATAATAATAATAACTCACCATTAATAGTTTTGAACTTGATATTAGGGCTGTGCACCGCCTTGGATCATAATCCCAAATCCAAAGGGGATCAGGGTGATTTGGACCTCCGAATCACAGATCTGAGGCAGTTTGGGGTGTCTCCGGATTGGTCCGGATCAGATTGGTCCTTTCTGAATCAATTCAGATTGATTCTGAGCTTCAGACGCCATTTTAGGTCAAACTGCATTTTTTCCCCATAGGGTTTCATTGTGATTTATAAATGCAAATAACTTTTTTTATTTTTAAAGATAAAAACATGAAACTTGGGGAACTTAGAGATTGCTTCATGTATGTCATGAGTGTAAATTTTCAGACATATATGTTCAGTGGTTTTTTCGTAATTATTTAAAAAAAAAAAACTTTTAAAAGGGAGGGGGGAGGAGTTTGCAGGGGGTGATTGAGCGCTTCATCTCCCAATCGTGCTGATTAGTGATCACACCACCACTGTATCCCCCCAATCCTGCTCAAGTTTCCAGCAGCCACCAATCGCAATGGTGGAGGACGGCTTAAAGAGAGAGATCGGAAGAGATCTTTCTCATTCTCTCACTGTGGGGTTGGTGACACAGAGTGTGGGTTTGGCGCTCTGTTGGTAGATTTTTGGTGGAGTTTTGCTTTGGTCTTCCTTTCCCATCTCTCTCTCTCTCTCTCTCTCTCTCTCTCTCTCTCTCTTATTTCTTTTCTTCTTAAACTTTAGTTTGTTCCTGCTGTTGAGTGTGTGTGTGTGTGTGTGTGTGTGTGTGTGTGTGTGTGTGTGTTTTCTTCACCCCCTCCCCCTTGTTCCAGCCAGGTGTCCTTTCCTTCCTTTGTAAAACCGTCTCTTTCTTTGTCAGTGTGTTGATTCTTTCTTTCTGTTCATCTTTCCAAAAAACATATGTATGTATCCTTCTCTCTCTCTCTCTCTCTCTCTGTGGGGGGGGGGGGGGGGGGGGTTGGTGGGCTGCCTGTGTTACTGAAGCAGGCTGTCTACACAAGCACACACAATTGTGAGGGCAAAGCAGCATTATAAAGATAAGACTACATTATAAAGTCTTTTCTAACTGCCAGTATTAAATCATAATATGATGATGATGGAAAATAATAATAATAATAATAATAATAATAATAATAATAATAATAATAATAGAAAGAGCCTGCAGGAAGTGCCTCCCAGTGAGGCGGGGATTGTCTGCCTTGGCTCGCAGCGGTGGAGTCTCCCGGAACATCTTGAGCCAAGATGGCAGTGGGTTACTAGGAAGCCCTTTGGCTGAAAGAAAGGCTTTCAATGTAGGACCTCCCTTACTTAGTCTGGAGAGCAGAAGAAGAGCAGGGAGACATTAAGAAACACACACACACACACACACACACACAACAACAGGAACAAACTAAAGTTTAACTTAACAGAGAAGAAGAAAAGAGAGAGAGAGAGAGAGAGAGAGAGAACTGGGAAAGGAAGACCAAAGTGACCTTAATGACACCTTACTAGAGCCGTCTTATGGGGGAAAACTAGACTCGCCCACTGAACTCTCCCTCGAAGCTGAGGAAGAGTCTTTTGAGATGCTCTCCTCCCCAAATTCTGTAGTTTAGGGACTACATTCACAGAACGTGGCAAGTGTTTCTGTGTTGGCATCTCTTCAGGGTGCTTTTGTTCAGCAAACTTTAAAACAGTACAAATGCCCTGTCAGACACACACACACACACACACACACATGGTGGCCAGCATGTACACCCTGTCTTTGTGGATGGCCTCCATCCTGCGTGAGAGGCCATCCCTCAGCCTTATCTCCACTTCCTGCACATCTGGCAGGAAGTACCTGCATCTGCCCCGAGCAAGATGAACTGGTGCTGCCTTGTTAGATGCAGGCGCGGGCTGCTGGTGCTGAAGAGCCCTGGCATTTTACCCCTGCTCAGACACGCCTTACAATGGTGACAGGCAGCAAAGCGGGGATCCGCTCCCACCTCAAAGGGGTCCCACACCATGCCGGTCTTCCGCTTCTGTGGTGACCCAGTTGGCCTGCCTACACTCTCAGGTGTCACCACAGGAGCAGAAATAAGAGTGGAAGAGGGGTTGGATAGTGGAAAGAGAGGCTCTGCCTGCTGCTACTCCTCACCCACATCCTGGAGGATCTCCTCCGCCCGTCCCTCAACCATGCTGAGGACCTCCAGTATGTCTGGCATAAGGACCCTCAGCGGACTCCCCTCAACCACTAGAGAAGGAGATGGTGATACTCCTCCTACTACTTCCAGGGCATTACTGCTGCTGCTGCTTCCACTTGCCTCTGCCAACGGGTCGCTTTGTCCGCCCTCAAAAAGTGACCTGCGCGTACAGTAGTGGCAGAATCAGGCACCTCTGCCTACTGCTGCTGCTGCTGCCCCAGCCGAGAAGGACGCCTGATAAGTTTCACTGCGGACGAGACAGCCTGCCTGCCTGCCTGCCTACTAGTCGTGCTGGTCCCACCACCCCCATCTCGCCCCCTGCCACGCGCAGCCTGAATGCGTCTGCTGCCGCCGCGTTTCATTTTGAATATAAAATACTTTGTAAGGCAGTCTTATCTTATGTCCTTTATGGGCTGCTCTGCCCTCACAATTGTGTGTGCTTGTGTACACAGGCTGCTTCAGTAACACAGGCAGCCCACCAACACAGAGAGAGAGAGAGAGAGAGAGAGAGAGAGGAAGGAAAATGAAATGCTGTGGCAGCAGCAGACGCATTCAGGCTGTGCGTGGCAGGGTGCAAGATGGGGTGGTGGGACCAACACTACTAGTAAGCAGGCAGGCTGTTGGCCACAGTGAAACTGATCAGGCGCCCTTCTCGGCTGGGGCAGCAGCAGCAGGCAGAGGTGCTCAGGGCTACTAGTTCCTGTAGCGTTCCACCCCACAAGTCAGTTCACAAATGTATGTCCACAATTTGTAAGCCTGTGGGTTTTAGAATGTGGACCTGAGTGGGCGGAGTTAGAATGTCTTGGGAGAGGGAGGAGTGATATATAAGGGAAGGACTGAGGGGATTGAGAGAGACTTTTTAGGTACTCTTCGAGTTTTTGGCTCTCTGTGCTTTAGCTCTCTGTGTTTAGAGTACTTAAGTTCTGGAAATTTGAGGTTCAGGGTAGAGAGTGGTGTCTTTGGAGTGTGGTGTGCACATAGTTGATGTATGTTAATCAATACAGATAATAAAGAAAGCTCAAGAGTGATTGTGTGAGAGGAAGGAAAGCGCGTATGTGAATGGGTGAAAGGGTTGGACGAAAGGTTTCAAAAAGGTTTTTAAATGTTTTACTTGAAACAAAGCTTGTGAACTTTTAAAAATAATTTTTAATTATTTTGTTTTTAACTACCACAAAAATCCCACGTGTCTGTCTGGCATTTATCATCTGAAGTTTACACATTTAGCACCCACTCTGACAATCATTCACCTCAGCAGATATAACTCACAGTGTTTTATTTTATATATTAAAATCCTTCTCCATTTTAAGCCCTTTCTCCACATAGTTTGGAGGAAGGTGGTTTTTATCCCTTGCCTCAAGCTTATCAAGCGGTGGTGCTTGGCTTGAGCAAGGAGTAGCCGTGGCCGGGTCTGGTGTTCGGAGCCTGTGCCGTGGCAGTTCCCATCCAGGATTCCAGCCCCTTTTGACTTGGCTCTTGAAGGCAGGGTCGAACACACAGGGGCCATTTGGGCCATAGCTAGACCTAAGGTTTATCCCTGGATCGTCCAGGGGTCAAACCTGTTCATCTAGGTGACACACAGGGGATCCAGTGCTCAGGCAGGGGCGAACCCTGGATGATCCCAGGAGAAACCTTAGGTCTAGCTGTGGCCTTGGAAGTTGAAAGCGGAGGGAGGGGGCTAGATTGTGAACTGCCCAAATTTGTGTGAACCACCCAGAGAGCTCCGGCTATTGGGCGGTATAGAAATGTAATAAATAAATGAATAAATAAATAAATAAAATGGAAGGTGATGTGGGTTGAGCTGAGGTTCCCTGGCTCAGGTTTAGAGGAAAGTTTCTTAAGCGTATCACCTTAATCTTCTATGGGTGTTAAATGCTTTGGAATTGCCAAGAGAGATTAAAACAAGCAGATAAACCACTACTGAAATGACGTTTAAAAGGCTTCGTAATTTTACCTGGGATCAGAACAAAAGTACGCTGCAACCAGGAAGGAGCTCAGGCAGTGGAGGGACTTTATTGCACAGAATTATATTGCTTGCTCTAATTCTTAGCAGCACTGTCTAAAATGATTTGTGACCCAATAAATAAACTTGCATTTTTGTAGGGATGTGGAATCAGGCCAACGCCTTCCAGTTACTCGTTTATTTGCAGATCATCATCAGCAATTGTAGATACCTTACCAATCACAGCTGCACTCAAAATGCTGCACTACCCGACAGCATTTTGGCAATTATAACACCATAAGCAAATTTGGAGAGTACAAACAAGTGGGAAAATTGAAAGTTGGCTTTGTGGCAGTTCCCCAAGGAACCAAAACTCAACATTGATCAGTTTGATATATTTTCTTTAAAAAAATGCACAATTACAAATAATTGTAATTATGCATTAATTACATTGGATTAATTAAGTGGATTCCTGCATTGAGCAGGGGGTTGGACTCGATGCTATTCTATGATTCTATGATTCTATGAATTCACGTGGAACAAATACTGAGCAGATATTATTAAGTATTATTAAGTATGTGCAAAGGGAAGGAAAGGAAAGGTACCTCTCGTGCAAGCACTGAGTTATTACTGACTCTTGGAGGGACGCCAGCTTTTGCTGACGTTTTCTTGGCAGGCCTTATAGCGGGGTAGTTTGCCGTTACCTTCCCCGGCCATTATTACCTTTCCCCCAGCTAACTGGGTACTCATTTTACCGCCCTCGGGAGGATGGAAGGCTGAGTCGACCCGAGCCAGCTGCCTGAAACCAGCTTCCGCTGGGATCGAACTCAGGCCGTGGGGAGGGTTTCAGCAGCAGAAACTGCTGCTTTACCGCTCTGCGCCACATGAGGCTCTAGTATGTGCAAAACCTGTCTTTTTATTTCCCAGACGTTTTCCACTTTTCCACTCAGCAGTCTCAGAATATCCATGCATATTCTACTGAGTGTCTTGGACATCCTTGCTTTTAGGAACTGCAAGCATAATATGGTGCCAGTGTGGTGTAGTGGTTGGAGTACTGAACAGGGACTCAGGAGTTCTGAGTTCTAGTCCCGTCTTGGCCATGATGCTCCCTGAATTACTTTGGGCCAGTCACTGACTCTTAGCCAAACCTACCTCACAGGATTGTTGTGAGTATAAAATGGAAAGGAGGAGGATCATGTTCACTGCCTTGGGCTCTTTGGAGGAAAGGCGGGATATAAATGTAACAAATAAATAAATAATATACACATTGATTTCTATAAGATGCACAACCCAACTCTTACACTTGCCCAAGAGTTTGCATTTGAAGCCAGATAATATGTTCCCAGGATGGAAAGTCGGTCAGAAATCAGACAAGAGGGAGGGTCAAGATAATTGTTCACACCAGCAAAACAACAGCATCTGTGTTGGAAATCAAATCTGCTAGATTACTGCAGCATCCCTCTGTAAGCACATCCAAGCAAGGATGTGCCAAATCCACCGAGAAGCTTTATTTGCTTCCCTTAAAATGAGTCAAATGTTTAGGACAGCTACTGTCGTACAGTGGCTACAGGCTGGTCAGACATCTAGTTGTGGTGGGGGGATTTGTGACGGCATTTTTGCCACCAAGTGCTCTGAATTCAATAATTTACATCTAAAACCACAGAGCCTCCCATTTGGTTGCATTCTTGGAAAATGACCATTATTTCCCAGAAATTGTTATCCATAACAAGGTATAAGGAACTAGGGGTGCACATCCCAAAATAACCTTTGAGACATTCGAAGTCATACACCAACACAACCAGGAGACCTTTGAAATGGCCTAATCCAGCCCAGTTCTTTATTTTGGTACAAACCACACTCAAGCCTATAAGCCTACACTAATAGTTGCCAATATACATAAAAAAGTGAGGAACCTAAACTGACACAGTCTTACCACTAGGAGACATGTTGCCTTCAGGACACCCTATTGTCGTATCTGGCCTCATGCTTCATTTTTTTACAAATCGCTCTCATGCAGCCCTTAAGTCAATTATTGTCTATATATATATGGGGGGAAATAGAGGTGGGTGAGTTCCAGTTCACATTTGATTGGAATAGAAAGTAACCAGTTCACTTGTCCCCCTGCCTGACATCTGGAAATAGCTCAGATAATTTCCAAGCCCAGACAATGTGCAACTCTACTAATTCAGGTAGAGACACTCTTGGATGAAACTGATTTCCTTGATCCGCTTGAAATGGGGTTCAGGCCTGACACTGGGACAGAAACTGTCTTGATCACTCTGAGGAATGACCTCTTCCAAGAAATAGAAGGGAGAGTACAATCCTGTCTCTGTTTTTGGCATCTTGGAACTCTCAGAGGGTTTCAATATCATTGATCAAGGTATCCTTCTGGATGGGCTGTCTGAGATGGGTATTGGAGGCAGCGCTTGGGGTGGTTCAGTTACTTGGACAGCTAATTCCAGAACGTGGTGCTGAGGAAGCACTGCTTGGCTGCATAGAAATTCTCCTCCATGCTGTTTAATATCACCATGAATCTGGTGGGAGAGGTTATATGGATATCTGATGTGACAGAGGTACTGTTGGTGGGTGTTAAACTTGTTCTGGAAGGGATTGCATTCTGCCAAATGGATCAGGTTGCCCTGTAGGGGTGCTTATTGAGCCAGCATTGTCACTAGAGGCCCAAGTAGCCCCTACAGCTGAGAGCAGCTTTTATCTGTTGATATGCCACCTGTGGCCTTACCTGAATGGAGATAACCTAGGGCTTTGCTAGACCTACCGGGTGTTCCGTCGTTGAGGAGCGGTGAAAGCGGCTTTTCCCGTTCAGCCGTCACGCCTCATCATCCACACCTGCCTTCGATTTGTGGCGGAAGTTTGCGCCGGTTGTGCTGCTGCCGCCGCAAGCACGGTTGCGCAGCCACAACGGCCTGATTGCCGCGGCTTTTTTTTTCGCTCGCCGCACGGTTTGCGCAAGTCCGAAAGACCGCAAACTTGCGCAGCCGTCAGCGATGCCGCCGGCGGCCCCGGCAGCAGCGGAGCCGGCGGCGGCAGTGGCAGTGCCAGCTGAAGTGCTGCTGGTGCTGTTGAGGGTCAACATTGATGCGGTCACTTCCTGATGGGGGTCGTGGCGGGTGTAATATGACCCGAGGTCAATCGTCTGCATGGGCACTCTGTGCCTACATCTCCCATCATGCCTCTGAGGTGTCGCCGCCGATGACCGCCTCTGTGCCCTCTCCCCCATCCCAAGGAGCCAACCCACATCTGGCCATAGCCATGGCAGCAGCCCACAAACAGCTCTGCCCTCTGCCAGCCTGGTACCCACACCAACAGGCAGCGTACAGCACCGCCATTATGCGGCCACGGTGGCTGCCCACCACGAGGAGTCACCAACTTCCCATGAAGGCGGACTGTGGGATGCCCGGCTTTCCGAAAACTGACCCACGCAGAGGTTGCAGTAGAAAAAACAGGCGCACATGCCCCAGCCATCCCCAGCAGCGCACCAGCCACTTTTCCGGTCCTCCGTTCCTGCGCAAACTGTCACTGTGGAAATAATAAAAAAAAAGCCGCTCCGCCGCGCTGCCCCAGCTGGCGGGCTGGGCGCAAATGGTGGACGCAGCTTGACCGAAGCCGCTGGCCACTCCCCTTAGCACGCCTTTTCCTGACCAGTGCGGACCGCAGTGACCTCACATCCTCCCACACGTACTCCGAATTACCGCGGCCCGGCAGGAAAAGGCGCACTAGAACTCACTTTTTTAAAGTCGGGAGAAAGAGGCTTCACCGCAGGATAACGGCGGATCCTCGTGAACGTCATCTGGAAGCCTCGATGCGACTGCGGAAGGTAACGCGCGCTACAGCCTTGTCTAGTAACGCCCCTAGTCATAGTTACCAATGTTCTAGTAACTTCCTATTTAGATGATTGCAATGTGCTCTACATGGTACTGACCCAGAAACTCCAACTGATCCAAAACAGCAGCACAAACCTGCTAATTGGGATGGCTCACTTTGTTATCTGCACTGGCTTCAAGTTGGTTTCTAGGCCCAATTTAAAGTGCTATTTTAACCTTTAAAATCCTCGAAGGCTGGGGCCCCAGATCCCTGAAATATTGCCCTCTATTAAATTTGCCTTGAAATTCTTTTCAGAGGCTCTATTCTGGGTGCCTCCACCAAGTTAAGTGGCTACCAGGAAGATCTCCTGGGTAATGGTACCCCAGTTGTTGAATACCTCCCCAAAGAGGCTTGCCTAGTGCCTTCATTGTGGTCTTTTCATCACTAGGTGAAGTTTTCTTTTTTAAAAAAATAATCTCCAAAGCCTTAAAAAATGCACACACCATTATGCTATTGAGCAATTTATGACCTGTGTACTTTTGATCTGTCTGTTTTTCTTCCTCTTTCTACCTGGAACAAGTCTTCTATTGCTTCAAGTTGTGTTTCTGGAAAGGGAAACGAAAGGAACCTCTCATGCAAGCACTGAGTCATTACTGACTCTTGGAGGGACGCCAGCTTTCGCTGACATTTTCTTGGCAGGCCTTATAGCGGGGTGGTTTGCCGTTGCCTTCCCCAGCCATTATTACCTTTCCCCCAGCTAACTGGGTACTCATTTTACTGACCTCGGGAGGATGGAAGGCTGAGTCGACCCGAGCCGGCTGCCTGAAACCAGCTTCCGCTGGGATCGAACTCAGGCCGTGCGGAGAGTTTCAGCTGCAGAAACTGCTGCTTTACCGCTCTGTGCCACACAAGGCTCTGGGAAGGCTTATATAAATATAGTAAATATCTGAGGACTTCCTCCAAGTGTTTCCTCAGAGGAAGGCTCAGAAGGTGGTAACAAGGGAGAGGGCCTTTTCAGTTGTGGCCTCCCGACTGTAGAATACTCCCCCAACTGAAGTCTGCCTGGCACCAACATTCTCATCTTTTTGGTGCCAGATTCAGACTGCCGTCTACTCCCAGGCATTTGGCGGCATATGATGAGGCATTTATGTCAGCTGTTTCTATGAAATTCAGTATCTTACTGAAGCTGTTTTAACTGTTTAAGTTGTTTTTAAACTTTGTATGTTAAAGATTTTATATTATGTTTTATTATCTTGTATTTATCGTTTGTCAATCTTGTGAACCTCCCAGAGAGCTTCAGCTATTGGACAGTACAGAAATAATAATAATAATAATAATAATAATAATAATAATAATAATAATAATAATAATAATGCATAATTTATATGTGTATTGAAATAATTGGAACAGGGGCCACATGTTTTAGAGTAATTTCTTTTTTAAAAAAACAAGCCTTGAACTGTGGAATCTCATAGGATACTGTCTCTCGGAAATGTGGAAATGTGCATATCACCAGTTCCTTATTCCTTTATATAGATAACTATTTCTAAGAAATTTTCCGTTTTATTTTTATTTTTTTTATTTATTTATTACATTTCTATACCGCCTAATAGCCAAAGCTCTCTGGGCGGTTCACAAAAATTAAAATCATAGTGAAACAATCAACAGGTTAAAAGCACAAATACACAATACAATATAAAAAGCACAACCAGAATAAAAAACACGCAGCAAAATTGATATAAAATTAAAATACAGAGTTAAAACAGTAAAATTTAAATTTATGTTAAAATTAAAATTAAGAGAATAAAAAGGTCTTCAGCTGGTGACGAAAAGAGTACAGTGTAGGTGCCAGACAGACCTCTCTGGGGAGCTCATTCCACAACCGGGGTGCCACAGCGGAGATTTCTAAGCTTGCAGCCAAAATGTATAAAATTGAGTGACCTGGACCTTCAAATTTAGCACTTTTTTCATTTAGGAATATCTGATTGCCATAATTTCCTTCAAATGCCTTCACCTTAGTCTATTAAGGAGACCTGTGATGAACTTTAAAATGAAACACACGTTCAAAGAAAAAGGAAGAAAAAAGCAGTCTCCTTATTAGATTTTTCTGATTTTTCAATGTCAGCCTGAACGCAAATCAAGAGACATCACTTAAATGGTTTTAATTTTACTAAAAGAGTAACTTTAAAACTTAATTTCCATAGGAGTATTTTCTTACTGCCTCATGTGGGGCAGAGTGGTAAGGGGCAGTTACTGCAGCCAAAACACTCCCCACTGCCTGAGTTCGATCCCAGCGGAAGCTGGTTCTCAGGCAGCCGGCTCCGGTCGACTCAGCCTTCCATCCTTCCGAGGTCGGTGAAATGAGTACCCAGCTAGCTGGCGGAAAGGTAACTGCGACTGGGGAAGGCAATGGCAAACCACCCCGCTACAAAGTCTGCCAAGAAAACGTCAGCGAAAGCAGGCATCCCTCTAAGAGTCAGCAATGACTCAAGTGCTTGCACGAGAGGTTCCTTTTCCTTTCCTTATTTTCTTTGGCCAACTAACAATTCTTCATAATTCCAGAGCAATCCTTCTGACAGTCAGTTTTGTGACAAAGCAGAGCAAAAAGCAACAGTGAGCAGAGCCCTGCAGCAGATATTAAATCTTTCATATGCACAGTGGATCCTTTGAGACATTTACAGTAAATCTGGGCAGCATCTCAACATGTGATCTTGCAGTATTACTGTGGCTATAACATCAGCGATGGAAGCAGTCTAAAGTGGGCTTCCAAATACTTAACATGACTACACTAATACAAACAGGGTGTGGTAATGAAGCAGCTTTGGAACTCTGGCGGCCCCTTCTCTTTGGAACTCCCTGCCCCTGGAAGTCAGTCAGACACCAAATAAATAAATAAAAATAAACTGTGTTGCTTCTGGTGCCTCCTGAAAACAGCTCTTTTCCGGGAAGCATTCTTTAACTGACCAGCCACTGTTTTTATTGGCATTCTGGTTTTAAAAAGAAGTTTAATATGATCTTTCTATCTTTTTTATCTTTTTATTGTTCTACATCTTATATTGACTGCTCTGAAATCTGCTTTAGATATTGAATGGTATACAAATGTTGTAAATCAATAAACAAGGCACTTGCCCTGGGCGCACTTTGGTAGGAGAGTAAACTGGGCACTCAAAGATTATATAATATCGAATACTAAGATATTTAAGTACGATAAAGTAATTGAGAAAATGCAGAAGGAATTATCAGAAACTTGGGAAATAAACGAAAAGGGGGGAACAAGAACTGCAGTGGTCTGGGATACCATGAAGGCTGTGTTTAGGGGGAATTGTATTAAGGAAACGTGTAATCTAAAAAGACAACAGGAGGCAAGGCAGGTTACTTTAGAGAAAGAGATAATAAATTTGGAAAAAGAATATTGGCAAACTAAGAATAAATATAAATTAATAGAATTACAGGCAAAAAAAAGGGAATTAGAAAATATTAATTTAGAAGAGGTTCAGAGGAATTTAATTTATATGAAAAGGGAATACTTTCAAAATAGTAACAGGAACTCGAAGATGCTTGCCAAGCACACACAAAAGGAAAAGGCTAAAAATGGGATAGGGTCAGTAAAAAATAAGCAGGGCAATTATTGTCACACGATGAAGGATAAAATAAAAAAATTTCAGGATTTTTTTGAAGATTTATATAAGGAAAGAGATACCCAAACGAAGAGGATGGAAGAGTATGTGGGTAAACTTTTGAAGAAAGGATTAGAAAAAGAGCATAAAGAAATAATGGACAATAATATACTGCAAAGTGAAATAGAGGAGGTCATAGACCAGCTTAAAGCAGGGAAATCACTGGGGGTAGATGGTCTAGGACCAGAGTTTTATAAAAAAAATTAAAACATTAATAGTGCCAAAGTTGTTGAAATTATATAATGCAATAATGGAAGGGGAGGAGATTCCAGAGTCATGGGAGCACTCCATAATAATTTTAATTCCGAAACCGGATAAGGACTTGACTCTCCCTGATTCATATAGACCAATTTCGTTAATAAATCAAGATGCTAAAAAATTTTCAACTATTTTGGCTAAAAGGTTAAATAAATTTATAGCTAATTATGTAGGGGAAGACCAATGTGGTTTCATAGCAGGTAGACAGATGCACACATTAATAGATAGAGTTCTGAATGTAATACAGGGGATAAAAAAGTCAAAGAATAAGGCGGGTATTTTAGCGTTAGATATTTTTAAGGCTTTTGATTGTGTGAGCTGGCAAACTTTAAAGTTGATTTTAAATAAAATGGGATTTGGTATTAAATTTAGAGTAATAATAGAGCAGTTATATTCTAAAAACACAGCCGTAGTGGTAGTAAACGACGGAATAACGGATACTAGCTAGAGGGACGAGACAAGGATGCCCACTCTCGCCAGTCCTGTTTGTATTGGTGATGGAATTGTTGGCAAACGCAATAAGAGAAGATGGGGAGATAGAGGGGATAGGTAGTAGTAATAAAATAAAGTTGAATATGTTTGCAGATGATACATTGATGACTATTAGGGATCCTATAGGTAAAATGGAAAGAATTAAACAGCAGTTGAAAGAATTTGAAGAAGTTACGGGGTTAAGAATAAATTGGGCAAAATCGGAATTGATGTTATTTAATTATACCAAAAAGAAAGAAAAGGAATGGGAAGGGAAGGCTTCAGTTTTGAAAAGTAAAGAAAGAATTAAATATTTGGGTATTAAGATTACTAAAAATTTTGAAGATTTGGAAAGTGAGAATTTAAGTGGATTGAAAAAAGAGATAGAAGAAAAGTTAAAGAAGTATAAGAAATTGAATCTTTCTTGGTTTGGAAGAATAGCTTTAATAAAGATGAAAATTTTACCTAGGATCAATTTTTTCTTTAGGATGTTACCAATAAGAATTTCAGATTTAGAGTTAAAAAGTTGGCAGAATCTTATAAATAACTACTGAAATGCTGAGAAGAAATCAAGGATCAATAAAAGTAAATGGTATTTAAGCCAAAAGAAGGGTGGACTGGGTCTCCCAAACCTTGAGTACTATTATATAGCAAACAGGTTAAGACATATTGTTGAAGCAATTGTAGGGGTAGGGGACTTGGAATGGATGGAGGAAAATACATTAGGGAATACTGAGTTAAAATTGCAGAATGTATTTTTTAAGGAGAAAGGGAAGGGTAAATGGCTTAATGATTTAGATAATCACTTTTTGAAGTTCCATTGGGAACTTTGGAATAAATATAAAAAGGAACTGCTTTCAAGTAATTCCTCCTTAACACCGGTGATAATGCTAAAGAAATTTCCTGAAAACTTAAAGAATAGATTAAGCAAAGTTTTAAAAGAAAAAAACAAATTGAAATTAAGAGAATGGTTAAGGGGGATGAATACAAGAGTGAGGTTGGAAGAAGTTTTAAAAGATTTGAAATTAACGTGGTTAAACTACGGGCAATTGGAACAATGGACGAAAAATTGGGTAAGAGAAAATGGAGAGTGTGGAGAGAGGACGAAATTGGAGGAATTAATTGAAAAAAAAGAAATTGATAAGGGACAAAATATAGGGACAAAAGGGTTAATGAGTCAACAATATAATATATTAGTTGAGAAAGGAGTGTTGGATAGTGTCAGGAAAGTGGTTTGGGAGACTGATTTGAAGATACAAATAGGACAGCAGAGATGGGAAGGACTATGGAGACAGAGAGTGTTGAGAAATATGTCAGTAAGAATAAAGGAGAATTACTATAAACTTGTATGGAGGTGGTATTTAACTCCGGTTAGATTAAATAAGATTAATAATCAGCTTTCAGCAGATTGTTGGAGGGGTTGTGGTGAAAAAGGAACGTATTTACATATGTGGTGGGATTGTAAACATATGCAAAAGTTGTGGAAGATGGTGTTCTTTGAGATTGAGCAGATTGTGGGATTTAAAGTAGAGGTTACACCAAGGATTGCATTACTCTCACCGCAAGAAGAACTTAAATGTAATAAAGAAACGAAAGAACTGATAACGAACTTGCTGACAGCTGCGAGGCTGATTGTAGCTAGGAACTGGAAGACTCAAGGAGACTATTGTATTGAAGAATGGTATAAAGAAGTGTGGGACATTGCTATAAATGATAAATTGACATGTAATATTAAAATGAAAAGAGGTATAGTAAAAACGAATGATTTTGGGGGATCTGGAAAAAGTTCCTAGAGTTTGTGTTCTCTAAAGGAAGTGGGAAACCACCAACAGATGAAACTATGAGTTTTTGGAAACAGGAATGAGATCCCGAGGTGGGGGGAGCACTGTTATGTTTAGTACAAATATGTTTAATAGGTTAAATTTGAATATTCGATATTAAGGCAATTTTAATTTAAATAAAATAGAAAAAAAAGATTATATAATATCGCTATTTAGATAAATATTATGTAATTATCTTTTCAACATTAATAACCGAGCATAGCTTTCATGACGGTAAAAACACAGATTTGTGTAGCTATACCCCAGAAAACCCCAGAAAATTCCCCAGGAAAGCTGGCCAGCCCTGTGGCAACAGACATATAGAGGTTTTGGTGTGACTATTAGATAGTGACTGTGATTTCTAGCACAAGCAGGCCTACGAAGTTCACAAAGCCATTTTTCAACTGTTTTCATCTAAAGAATGAGCGCATATTCACATACACTCTCACACCAGTGCTTTCAGAATCAGATTTCTAAAGTGAAATTGACTAGACACAAGCTGTCTGCAGACCAATATAGTCAATTTCACTAGATAATTGCCTTGTAGGGAACCAGGGGAAGCACTTGTTATGAATTTGCTGGATTTTCCCTAACAGCCTTTTACCACAACCATACTTTGCCACACCCAGCAATGCTTTTCCCTTCATATTTCTTCGGCTATCAACCTACAGTGCTAAATCAGAGCACTGTAATAGTGAGTGTGCGACAGAAACAGTTCGTACAACTCCTCAGTCATGCTGCTTAGCCTAAACTTTAGTTACTTTTACACTTCAAAAAGGGACGTGACAGCAGCAAAGCAAAACAAAGCAAAACAAAGTCACACAGGGGAAGCAGACACCTGCTTAGTAGGTTTAGCTGGAATTCCTCACTAGCCCACAGTTTTCTCCTTCCTGGTCAAGGACAACCCCTTGCTTTGTTTCTTTGCTGGTAGTTGTGGGAGGTAATTAGTCTGTTCTTTATCTTCTGCAATGAAAAAAGAATTATGCATGATTCTAGCCATGTTGGTGTATGTTTATTTTCCTGTTGGAGCTGAGAGAGAGAAACCCAGCATAATTGTACTGTAAGCCACAACACACAGCCAATACTCAATGGAGAAAGGAGAAGGTTTTCTGAAGAATACGCTATAGGAAATTCAGAGAAATCACTGGAGGAAAGAAGCAACTGGATACACAGACATCAGGCAGGTGTGCTGTGTTCTTGTTTTGTTGGGGGGCGGGGGGCGGGGAGAAATAAAAACAGGACCAGAGGAAGGACTGAGGGGAAATCAAGGCCTCACAAGGGGTTAGGAAGACATCAAGCTTTCAAAACAAGGTGTGATCACTGCTATTTAAAAATATATATGCATTGCCATATGGACAGAACAGAGCAAAGCCAAAGTCTGCATAGCCTTTGTGAGGCACATTATGACCCAGAGCAATTCTGCAGGATTTAACCCTGTTTTTTCAAGTTATATTAAGCGCACAGGTTGGTCTTGCATGCTAATTTTTCTACCCAGATTTTCATCAGATGGGGTAAAGGGTTAAAAAAACCTGCCCCCTCACTACAGCCCCAGTTCTAATCCCCTCACACTCGCTATTTAAAGTAGAAAAAGTAGAAGCTATAAGCATGCAAGATCAAACAATGGATTAATATTACATGAAACACCATGTACGTATCCTGAAAAGAGCTCAGGATCCGATACTCACTTTATCCACTTGCTTTGGGTTACACAAATTAATAGAAAAAGTTACTTATTCCTTCTCGGATTAAAAATGATACGAATCTACTGACTCTATTTCTTTAAGTTGTTAGCTGAGGAGACAGAAAACGAGGAGAGTTTTCAAGTACTTTTTCAATTCCAAATACCTAGAGCACATCATATTTTACTTCTTGGAAACCTGTACCAAGAACTGCCTGCCATACTTACATCTCTCTCATCACAAGATGATTATCTCTTAAGTGCCTAAGAATATAGATGCTGTATAAAACAATATTATACATATTGTGCCCATGAATCTACTTTTTTTTTTTAAAAAAAAAAAACTATCCTATCAAAATCTATCATCTAAGAAATGGCTTCAGGTAAATGACTTCATCTGGGGTTTCCAAACTGTGTCCTTGGAAATCTAGAGCTCCCCCCAAACTTATCAGGGTTCTTCAACAAGAACACTAGTATTGAGCAACAAGCTTCTTAGAAATACATCTTGCCTACATCAACCGATGTGCAGCTGCAGAGGCATAGGTGTGTTCTGGGTGCAGTCTTAGTACCAGTGGGGACCGCCTGCTCCCACATCAACCTGATCATCCCTTAGAGATTGAAAGCCCTTCTCCACTCTCAGTCCCCACCACTGCTAGCAGAAGTTAGGAGGATGGCGAACAAGAAGGTATTTTCCATGGTGGTACTGTGGAAAACCTTCCCCAAGAAAACCTTCCTGGGACGTGAAAAGTTTTAGGTGCCAGGCTAAGCCCATTTCATTTCCCCAAACTTTTCGTGTATAATCCGTTGCTGCTATTAGGTGAGTTGTGTTTTATTCATGAATTGTTAATCACTGCTTTGGCACTACCCAGAGTCAAAAGGCCCTATCTGACTGCAACCTCTTCAACTTTTAGCCTCTCTTTAATTCATTCAACATATAAACACATCAAAGAATCAAGCACCCAAAGGCTTTGCCATTCCAAATTCCCCAATTGTGTAAATACATCCGGCATGTCAACCTTAATCACTGTAATTGTATCTAGATTTCTAACATGGCTACGCCCGAAAGCTACACATTATTTCCCAGAAACTGCATACTGCAAATATGGAAGAGCCATCCAATTTTGAGAATGCTGACTCCAAAGAAGCAATAGGAGAACCCATGGCAGCTAGGTTCAGCTGCCTAGGTTAGGAAGCAAGGAGTAGCACTTGCTTTGCCTATGGCGGTAAGCCGATCCCCCCATAACCACCCCCACAAACATACCCTTCTTATAGAACCAGACACGTAATACAAAGATATAAGTGCTTTTGAACAGTGACGTGGGGCAGAATTTTTTTCCCCACTGCTTTATTTTTTCATGGAAAATTTCCCATTTCATGAGTTCATTAGCAACAATGAATGGATGCTAAATGCAAATATAATATTAGGCAAACTTGGCAATTTCAAAGTGTGTATATCCATTGAAATACATAGATTTTTAAACTCAGAGTGACAGCCAAACTGAAGCTGCCTCAATGATCTCAATGGAAGAGGGCAGAACTCTGTTGAAAGAGATGAGTCATTATCAGGAAATCATGCACAATTCTTTGGGTTGCTACAATTACTTAGTGGAGCCTACCTCAACCTAGTGCCCTCTATGCTGATTGAATGACGTTGGGAGCTGTAGTCCCACAGGGTTTTTTTTTAGTGTGCAGTTGGACACAAAATGTGCAGTTGGGGGGAAAAGTGTGCAGTTGGAAATCTGATAATGTGCAGTTAAAAAAAGGTGAAAAAATAAGACATGTGTTTTGTGTATGTGTTTATTAAGAACTTAACAACAGACAAAGTCTGTTGTTAAGTCTGTAACACAAGTTATATAAGGATGCAGGTGAAAGAGCCCTTGATGGTGTGACTGATGTTGTTGGGTCCTCTGACAGTGTTGCCTGAATAGATGTGGGGGCAGAGTTGGCACTTGGGTCTATTGCATGGACTAGTCCTTCTGTCTGTGTCTCTGTCCTGTGTATTATTGCTGGATAGCATCTGCTTCAGTTTGGGACTGGTCTGGCTCCCAAGGCTTGTGTGTGAGAAGTGTCTGTGCTGGGTTGGAGTTCACTGACGATCCATCACAGTGGTTTCAACTGGGGCCTGAAGTTGACAACAAGTGGTGTATTTCTCTTGGTCTGTTGTCGTTCCTGGGTATCCGTATGGCCCTGTCAATCTGTCTTTAAATTTAAGGTTCTACTAGCGTGGAGGATAATCTGTCCAGTCATGAAAGAGAAATAATGTGTTTGGCTTGGGGGGGGGGCGCGTCTGACAGGGCATTAGTGCAGTTGGAAAATTTGCTTTAAAACCCCCCTGTAGTCCACCATATCTGGAGGGCAGCAGGCTGGGGTGGCTGAATTAGTATGTGTGTCAACAGTTTTTAGTACCTTTGTATCTTTCTTATATTTAATCAATAAGGGATGTACTTGACTTTGTATTCAATTTTTTAACAAATATTTCAGGTAACATACTTGTAGTGCATTGAGATAGAATTTTAAAACATGGTACTTTTTTAGCTTTGTTTTTTATTTTACTTCCATTTAGTAAGCATGTTGAATTAGATTTACTCTCTAGTGATTTTCCGATGCATCACAAAGCTTTTTAGAAAATATTATGCAAATGACTGTGGCGTTACACCCCACAAGTCAGTTCCCAAAGGTATGTCTGCAGTTTGCAAGTCTGTGGTTTTTAGAATGTTGGCCTGAGTGGGCGGAGTTAGGATGTCTTGGGAGGGGGAGGAGTGCTATATAAGGGAAGGATGGAGGGGATTGAGAGTTCTTGTCCTTTTCAGGAAAGCTTTTCAGGGAGACTTGTTAGGTACTCTTAGAGTCTGTAGTGCTCTCTGTATTTATGGTACTTAAGTTCTGGGAAATTTGAGAGTCAGTGTAGTGAGTGGTGTCTTTAGTGTGGTGTGCACGTAGTAGAAGTATATTATTCAATACTGATAATAAAGAAAGTTCAAGAGTGATTGTGTGAGAGAAAGGAAAGCGAGAATGTGAGAGTGACCAGATTGTATGAAAGGTTTCAAAAAGGTTTTTAAATGTTGTTATTTGAAACAAAGCTTATGAACTTTTAAAAATAAATTTTGATTGTTTATTTTAAAACTACCACAAAAATCCCACGTGTCTGTTTGGCATTTATCATCTTAAGTTTACACATATAACACCCACTCTGACAATCATTCACCTAAGCAGATATAACTCACAGCGCATTAGTATATATATTAAATCCTTCTCCAATTTAAACCCCTTTCTCCACATAGTTTGGAGGAAGGTGGGCTTTATCCCTTGCCTCAGACGTACCAAGTGGTGGTGCTTGGCTTGAGCAGGGAGTAGCCTCGGCCGGGTCTGGTGTTCAGAGCCTGTGTCGCCCCATAAGAAGTGGTGGCAGACGTGAGGTCTGGTGTTCAGAGCCTGTGTCGTGGCAATGACCCTTCACAAATTAGCCGAATTTGCATCACAAGCCTTTTTAGAAAATATTCAGAAAAATTTTGAATTCAGTTTTCCCCCCGGAAAACTGACATCACTGCTCTCAAACTATATGTGCATTTGTTCTGAAACATGGCATCCACGTTGCTGATTCCATATTGGAATCCATGAATCAGAACCTGTAATTTTTAATGTGTTTTAATATCACTCTTATCAGTTTTATTTCCATTCTTACACTGTTTGTTGCCATTTTCCTCATCTAACATTATCTCAAAGGTCTAGATAATCCAGCCTTTGGAATCCATGACTTTACATGACACAACTAGACTACCTCAGTGTTATTGGAGGAAAATGAGGAAGGGGACATGTATGTCACCTTGAGCTCCTTGGAGGAAGGACACAATAAAAATATAAACGAATGAACAAACATTAGTATTTATTTATTATTATTTATTAATTACATTTCTATACCACCCAATAGCTGGAGCTCTCTGGGCAGTTCACAAAAATTAAAAACATTCAAAGTATAAAACAGTATAAAACCATACTATAAAATACAAAATATGTATTTACAATATATGTATAAAACGAAAGTTTCGTTCATAGCAGCACTAATGCAGCTCTAACACAATTATCATATCACAGGACGCTACTGATTATATAGCTCAATTATGTGTGTCTGTTTTGGACTGTAACACTTCAGATCATCAGAGAGAAAACCAAATGTATGAATATTCCACCACATCAAAAGAAAAAAAAATCCTCCCAGCACATTGAGAGCTAGCAAGCCAAGAGGATTCTAGACTAACCTTCTCTCCCTGTACTTTCCATGTAGATGGAGGCTGCCATTTTGTTTTGCTTTTCCATCACCCCTCCCCTGCAAGTCTTCAATGGTAGTGTCCATAACGGAAATATTTTGGAATTAGCATTAACAGCTCGCCGTCTATACACACATCCACTTTTGGAAGCAGCAATATCTCCTACTTCAAATGAAGCGTGTGTATTTCCAGAAAGTCAACCGTTTTAGGATTTTAGCGTAAACCCTAACAACAATGCAGTCGCGGCAAAACATGAATGTAGTGAAGGAAACGATTTCAATGTTGAAGCTTCATGACTAGTAGTAGACATCAGACAGGCTATCTACCAAGGCTAAAGGAGCACATGAACATGAATCTTAAGATGGGGGAGGACAGATTTCAGACTCGCTAGATCTACTGTTTTTTTGCTAAGAGCTTGAGGTCTACCAGGTGGAAAACAGTGACTTGGGAGGGAGAGAGGGAGGACATATCCCTCAAATCAAGGAACAGAGTGCCTCTGTGCACATGTTCATGCCAGGAATTTGTTTTAATACCAAAATTGAGCTTGCAGTCCTTTCACACACAAATCCATTCGAGCTTCTGGTTTTCTGCTCTTGCCATTTCAGCAGCCTAATTTAGGGAGGAAACAGAGACCTTTTGTTGTTATTGTCAGTGTTAAATCAGGGATTCAAAAGCCCCTGCAGATCTACTGCAAGTCACCCATAGATCTACTGCTAGATCCCAATGTCTCCTCTGTGCACTGAGGCATCCTTCAAAGGATGACATGACAGCAGGAAGCTTAGACTCTGAAGGCTTCCTTTATCCTTTTAATTATAGCTTCCCCTTTTCAAAGGCATATCTGGAGCTGAGAGGTAAATATTTACATAAAGCAGATCTTTAAAAACACAGCTATTATACAACCAGATAAAACAAAATATTATTTATTAGAGAAAGATTTCTCATCCCAGACAACTTTGTGAACAGATTAGGGCACAAACCCCAGAGAAATGGGCTTATAAAACGCAAATAAGGTTTTAGAAGAACCCATAAAAACGAATGGTCGGGGGGGGGGGGGGGTAGGGGTTCTGGTAATTCAAACGACAATTTGGATTGTTCAATTCATGGTTCAAGGCCAGGTTTCCCCAACCTGGTGTCCTCCAGATATGCTGGACTACAAATCCCATTATCCACAGCCAGCATAACCCTCAGATCTGCATAGCAATTCTGGGAGTCAAAGTATGCCCCACCCCAAAAGAGCAACAGTGAAGCAAATTGGTCTCTTTCCCCATCTCCTCCATCATTAGGGGAAAAATAACATCAGCAGCACGGTCATGGGAACGGAGGATACTAACACACTCAGCAGCAGTGCAAGGTTCCACCTACATAGGACATGGCTACAGTTCTTTGTTCCATGTTTCTGGAAAGTTTCCTCAGTTGTTTCTCTCCCTCAAGCCAGCTCATTGGATCTAGATTTTTATAAGAACAATTTCTTAGCTAACCAACTGGGTATGCATAGAAAGTGCAAAACCCTTTGCTTAAAGGCCAAGCACGGGGTACTTATTTACATTACATGCGTCTCTTGTCCTTTTTCAAGGGAGCTTGGAGCATATATTCCACCTCCACCATCACCACCACCACTGCCACAAATGCTATTTTAGCCTCAAAACAACCTTGTGCCAAGAGGTAGGGACTGGTCCACGATTATCCAGTGAGCTTCATGCCTGAGCAAGGAACTGAACCCAAACTCCCCCCCCCCCCGTTGAAGCCTGATGCCACAGGCGTCAAGCTGTAGGTTACCTGCAGAAGTGTGCAATGAAGCCTCGACAACTTGACTTTCTTTAAAAAATGAAAATCAGTCCCAGGAGCTGACCTGGCCTACTATCAGGCAGTGAGGCCATCGCCTCAGGTGGCAGATACCACGGGCAGGAGCAGCCTCCTGGCTGTTCCTCGTGAATTTGCCCACTGTTCCATTCTGTTTGAAGGCAGGGCTGTGCATGTCACACCATCTCTCTTGGGGCCCTAAACTAGCCTGCAGCCTCTGGTGTGATGGAGGACACGATCCCATCACCAGTGATGAAGAGGCAACTGCCAGGTCCCACTGGCTTTTGTAGGTGATACAGGGTGGGGATGCCAACTTTTCCTTCACTACAGGCAGCAAAATGTCTTGGGGCAGCCCTGCTCATGAGGCTACAATTCTGAGTGGAGGAGCGAGAGGGAAAAACAGGGTGCTTAAAAGACGCACACGCGCGCACACACACAATCCACGTTTTTCTCCTACATGGATCCAGATATTTGAAACTCAACAGGAAGGAAAGGAGCTTTCAAAACATGACTCTCTCCCATCCCAAGGGAGCTGAATCAAATTCCACCAAGTCAGTAAAAATGTTCTCTTTAAACCCCATGGGAATTGATTAAGGTCCCTAATGCCGTTTCGGGGATTCTCATCATTCCATATTTTATTTGAGCCTGACGGCACCTTCCAATTCCATTACAGCATGGAGCAAATACAGGGCTGGCCCAGCCTAGTGCAGCCATTGTCCTGAAACATGACACACTTTAGATGCAATCAGAATAAAAACAACCAGAGCAACACAGCTACAGTTAGAACATCTATAAATTTTCAGAATATTAACTTAGGCCTTAGGAACATTTAGGAGGAAAGCCGTAGCAAAGATAAGTTTAGGCAGGCTGCATTTTAACATTAATTGCCAAAGTCAAGCTGGCACAGCATAGCAAATTAGCTGGAGGAAACCCACCCTCCTAAACTTAAAAGATATGTAAGGAGGGTGTGACAGATTGAGGAAGTAACAAGTTATCAGGCTCAGAGAAAGATGTTTATTATTAGCAGTAGTAAGATATTTGTATCTCATCCTTCCTCTTAAGACCTCAAGATAGCAGATGTAGGATTAACCTATTCTAACAGGGGAAGCAAACCAGTGGTCCTTCAGTTGGGGACTACAACTCCTGCCATCCCTGACCACCGGCCATTCTGGCTTGGACTGATAGAAGTTGGAATCCAACATCATCCAGAGGGTCACAGGTTGCCCACATCTGCATTAAAACCTGGTTTTCCACTGTATGCAATATCGTTAGGCGATATAACAGGCATATTATGGACAACAAGGCAACCCTGGGTTGTTTAGCTCTGGCTGGCTGCAGTAGGAGGTATTGAGCAGTGAGAACCAGCACACTCACTGGTGCCCACTTCATTCACACCAACCAGCAAACCATGGGTTATTGTGATGTGCAAACTGGAAGGAAAGGGAAAGGAACCTCTCATGCAAGCATTGAGTCATTACTGACTCTTGGAGGGACGCCAGCTTTCGCTGACATTTTCTTGGCAGGCCTTATAGTGGGGTGGTTTGCCGTTGCCTTCCCCGGCCATTATTACCTTTCCCCCAGCTCACTGGGTACTCATTTTACCGACCTCAGGAGGATGGAAGGCTGAGTCGACCCGAGCCGGCTGCCTGAAACCAGCTTCCGCTGGGATTGAACTCAGGCCGTGGGGAGAGTTTCAACTGCAGAAAATCCAGAACACCAATATTATCATTTTGGGAACTAGCTGACTGTATGAGCTCCGCTATGTTATGGGGCAGGGGAGGTGGGGGTAGAAACCCGTAAAATATTTTTTTATATAAAATCTCAATATATTAAAAAGAGATACACATACAGATCATACTAATTTTAAAAAATTGTACACACCCACATAATAATTCCCTCTATTTCCAATTCAAGTGTTCTCATGCTTACAAAGGGGTAGCCAAAACAGCCCCACCCATGCAAAGATAGAAGAACCAGTAGACACAGAACAACCCTGAGGTTTGCAGGTGTCAAAAAGATATTCTGAAAAATACCTATGGAGACGGCAGGGGGGACAGTTCCATAAAGGACTCAGTAACATTGATAGACCTAATGAAGAAAAAAAATCCTGACAACAAGATGGGTGCGGAGAATAGAAAGGAATGGCTGGGAAGGGTATGGGAGTAAGAGTTATGCAAAATCGCTTATGCAAATGTGACTTCCATTGGACTCTTTTCTTGTGCATAGTTCAGAACCTAGTTTCCGCTACCACAACATCATTTGAGCTAACAGAAGGACATAGCTAGATGCTGCCCAGATACATAAAAAGGATAGAATGAATAATCTCACTGTACAGTTCTGGTTCACCCTTAGAGCCTAATTTAGATGAACAGAAGTTAGAGAAATCCAAGATTGCAATGTAGCTGGGAGTGTCTCCATGGGGAGGGGGGGACTCAAAATGACCCAACGGGGACTAAGTTTGCTTAGTGAGCATTGACCGACCGCGGGGAGGTGGGGTGGGGAGAGAAAAAACAGAATGGAATGGAGTGGCTGGAATCCTGCACAGAAGTACTCCACATTGTAACATTTGTCTTCTGCTGGCTGACAATTCCTTTTGTTAGACTAATGGTATGCTAATGGTCGGAGATGTCCTCCTCCCTCAGAAATGGAGAGCAAGTGTATAACGGCTGGTCTCCCCGTAACAACTTGGAGGAATCAATGCCTGAGTAAGCTCAGGAGTGAAATTATTTTTGGTTCCTACTGGTGACAAATTACTCTGAAGGATTCCAAGTTCCGTACCTTGCATGAAAAATGGGGAGTACAGCACATCAAGTGTCACCACAAGAGACTTACCCCATTCTTTGGATAGGCAATCCATCCGAGATCCCCCATTACTGATCGTGAGTCCAATAAATTCACTGGAAGAAATAAAAGGAAGAATATTTTACTGAATGTGAAGGGGGTGGGAATGATAGCTGTCACAGGCCAAAAAAAAATGACCGTAATGTCACCTTCTGTCCTCCTGCAATAAGCCCAGCCTGACTGGGCCTCTGACACACAGAAACCTCTAGGCTGCTGCCATGGTTGCTGTCTCCCAAGGCCAGACTTTGACTTACTTATTTATTATTATTGAACTATGTGCATATGTAGCACTTAAACAGTATAATCAATGTGCATAGACTGGGACAGGGAGCAGAATGGCCAATAGTGGTGTGCACAGAAATAAAAATCAGTTTGGAACCTGGCTCGGTACTTTAGACAGAAGGCCACTTGGCTTCAGACCAATTTGGACAGACAGACTTAATTTGAGATCCAAGGGAGAGTCTCACTTCAGACGGGGCCTAAAGGAATGCTGAATTTCATAATTAATCAGCTTGTAGGAAACTCACGTGGAAACAGACAATCAGCAAAGAGCACATAACATGGTGATGCATGACTTCATGACACATTGCGTGATTACAAACTACAACTTCCAAGACGCAGTTTGAGTCTAGGCATGCACAAAAGCTCAGATGTACTCTCTTCTGAGATTGCATGGATGGATTCGCCAGTTTCCAAGGAAATGACTCATTCAACACTAGGCCTACGTAGTTTTTCTCACTCTGTGCCATGCTCTTCTCGTTCTCCTGTGATTTGTTGCCAGTCTCTTCTGACCTGTGTAATGACGCCTTCCCAGTAGTAGATTTCCTTTCGTCTCTGCTATAAATAGGAGTGCCGACTGATCCTAGAGGGTAACCCTCAGTAAATCAATGGTTCGGGGCAAGGGTGGGCAACTTGTGGTCCTCTAGATGTTTTGGCCTACAACTCCCATCAGCATAGCAGCACAGTCAATGGTTAGAGATGATGGAAGTTGCAGGACCAAACACTAAAGGGGGGGCACAGGCTGCCCACCCCTGCCCCCAAACCATCGATTTATTGGTTTTGAAAGCTAGGGCAACAAACCAGCTCCGGAAAGTGCCATGATTTCAGTCCCCCTGGGGCTGACAGCACTGAAAAATATTACTTCCAAGAAGAATCTGCTTGGAAAGGAATTTCAGGTTCAGTCTGCTGCATTGTACAACCCCTCTGAGAGCCGGAGATTTAAGAGAACGCTTCAGAAAGAATAAGGGGGCCCATCGTGCATTTTAAGATTCCAGGCACTTCCTAGGCGGTTGTGGAGCAGCAGCCCTTAGCAGATTGTGCCTTCTGCTCCAGACAGAATTGCAGCCTTGCCTGTGCTTAAATCCACAGCATTTTGCCCTGCCAAGCTATACAGCCAATTAACAGACAGTTTTACATTAAAGAGCAATAAACTATTCCCAAGCTTACAACATTTTTCTTGCATTACCTAAAATCCGTCGTCCAAATAGAGAGTGTAATTAAAAAATAAATCTACACACACTTAAACAAGCGGAGGAAAATTATAGCAGCTTCCTTTCTTTGCTTATGGTTAAATCTAAGCTTTCTTTTATTTTGAGAAAAATGTCTATGCTAAACTAACACAAAGCGTGCAGCTATCAGAGGGCTCTTTTTGGGGGGGGTGGATTACTTAGATGGCATCACAATCCTTTCTGCTGCATCTAGGGATGTTATTCATTTTCCATAAACCAACCTTTTCAGATTAATTCTTTCAGATGCTCTTCAAGGCTACTACAGCCTTCATCTTTACTTTCCTAATAGCACTGCTATTCATATGTTAAGCATACAAAAACACTAAAAGCCAAATCAGATCCAGTCATTACAAGCAATGTTCAATGCCCAATACGGGCCCTTCGGTTCAAAACAATGAGCCTAGGTATAATCAGAAACCAAGATCATTCCTCTCAGGGAGGCTTCCCAGTAAGAGACAACCTGCAGGGAAGTCACTATACCCCGCAACTCAGAGACATTGAGTAGATCAGTTGTCGGTTTCGCAACTCAAAAAAGTACAGTAAAGGGCGTCATGACAACAATGGCCCAAGCTCTGTAAGTCTATCCGTTTTAACCTTCTGAACCAGGGCAGCTCTAAACTATTGCTATAGCAAGAACACAAGTGTTTCCCAGGAAATGCATAAAGTGCCAACATCAAGCAAATGTGTGTGTGTGTGTCAGGATTTCAAGCCCTCCCACTAAAATGTGAGTAGACAGATTTGCTGCACAATCCACAAAGCCTTTACTCGGGGGCTTTTTTAAAAGAAACTCTTCACATCTGTAGTGACTAAGAGCTATTCTCTAAGCCCAATTAGTCAAACAAAGCAAGGAAATTGCCTATCATCTAAATCAGGGGTCAACCCCCCGGGCTGTGCAGGTGAGCTGCTTTCACCCCCACCCCACCCCCACTTCCCCACCCCACCCCAGCGTACCTGGGTGCGGGGCACCATCTCGCCTGCACAGCCGAAGCGAAGCCAGGATGCTGGGGTGGGGGGTGGACGGCTTCAGAATGGTGCGCCCAGCTGGAAGCCGCTCTGGGAGAGCGACTTCCGGGCATGCCGTTCCAAAGCCGCCCGCCTGCACCAGCATCCTGGCTTCATTTCAGCTGGGCGCCCACCCAGACGAAGCAAAGCCAGGACGCTGGAGTGGGAGGGGGTGGGGGGGCTTCCCAAAACCATCCCCTCAACCCACCCCCCTGGTCCGTGGAAAAATTGTCTTCCACAAAACCGGTTCCTGGTTCCAAAAAGGTTGGAGACCGCTGACCTAAATGGATGGTTCCCCACCATGCCTGACAGCTTGTATTGGACTCCTCCTTCAGGGAAGGTCCTCTTGACCCAACTTCTGACATGCAGTTAGTTTGGCAGACTGTCTCCCACCTTCTTTCAACTCCGGCTGCTTGACCCTGTGACAGACTCTGGGAGCTGTCAATTCTGGTGCTCCCTTCTCCGACAAAGGCTGAGTTCCCAAAGGGTGGAGGGGGAAGACCGTCTCTGAATCTGGGTGTCCTGTTTGATAAGCTCCTGGGAAGATTCCTCCCTGATTCTTAGACAGTCTTGGGGGAATTTCCTCCCCTGGTTTCTGTCTCAGTTGGGCTTCTTCTGATTCAGCCTCTGAGGCCTTAGCTAGACCTAAGGTTTATCCCAGAGTCATCCCTGTCTGCTCCCAGGATCCCCTGTGTGTCATTTACATGAACAGGGATGACCCCGGGACGATCCCAGGATAAACCTTAGGTCTAGCTAAGGCCTGAGTTTTACTCAGCATCTGAAACTAAACCAGGGATCCCACGCCCATCCTGACAGTGTGTACAAGTGCACACATACATCTTTGATGTGTACATATGTTTGGGAAATCAGGCCAAAGCCTAGTCCTTGCAAGTTAGTAGAGCAATATCTGATCCATACCACTTCAGACTGTAGCTCACATTACTAAATACTATTCCCTGAAAACCAATCCAGGGAATTGGTTTGTAAACCGCCCAGAGAGCTTCGGCTATTGGGCGGTATAAAAATGTAATAAATAAATAAATAAACAAATAAAATCCCCTGCACATTGGTACTTTCAGAAAGCAGGAAGGGTAGATAACAGACTTTGTTTGTGGAAATTTCAGCCTTTGGCCTGGGAGATACACTCCCTAAAATGTCCTCTTCCCTCAGAGTTGCATAGGTGATTAAGGAGAGAATGCCATCAATACTTTAGCTACACAACAAGCCATTAAACTAATCCCCAGAATCATCTCAGCCTTATCAACCTTCCGCTAAAAACTGCGCCATAAATGTGGCCAAAGAGCCCATGGGACACAGTTGCACATTTCGGCACCACTTTTTTAAAACTGAAAAGCAGCGTCGGTGGTGGTCATGGGGAGCCAGAGAGCAGCGGGAAGAACTCTTTTATCCTTCCCCTTCCTGCTCCTTTCTTAACCCTCCCCGGCTCTCACCAGCTGCTTTCCTATACAGCAGGGGAAAGATACAGGTTCTCCTATTCCCTAATACTATTCTGCTGCTGCTGCTGACAGCCACCTTGGCTGCTTTTCCATTTAAAAAAGGAATAAACAAAATATGCCCCGCTAGATACACACAGTTTGGTCTATAACTATAATTATTAGAGAGAGAGAGAGAGAGAGACCTGGGAACAAAGGGCCAAGAGTAATTTGTGGTAGGAATCCAAAGGTGAGCAAAAAGCCCCACTACAATGTCTCATAGATTCTTCATAATTGAGGGGGCATTTCACGAGTGCATTTGTGAACCGCCCAGAGAGCTCCGGCTAAATAAATAAATATATTCAAGAATCTTTATTCTTATAAAGACCATCTCAAAAAAAAAAAAAAGAGTTAGACATGGGCAAAAAGAAGACCGAGCCAAAAGAAATCTGCCTGGTACAGTTACAATAATTAAGTTGTTCAGAAGAGTACATACGTTTTGCAAATTGCAATGGTGCACGATGGGTATTGATCTAAATTGTTGTATAACTAATTAAAACCTGTCCTGGAGAAGCAAGTAATGAATATAATTAGATGGAATGTTTGATAGCACAAAGTTGCTTTGCATACATTAATTAAAACATCAAAAAAAAAATGTTTTAACCCACTAGGTTCTGTTTTGAAACGTAGCTAAATGGCATCCGTTTCTAAAAAGTTAGGGAACCATTCCGACAAAGGATTGTCTTCATCATGATACTGAAGGCTTATTTCTTTCATGTTTAGCCAACAGGATCAGTCCTCAAGGCAGCTTGCAGGTAATGTAGGACTACTCCCCACTCTCCACAGCTGATTGTATGCAAGAATAAAAGCAAAAGGAGTCACAATCTCCTTTGGGTCAGTGCTCTGTAAAAATATAATGTGGCCACCCTAGATTATTTTGTTTTATTAGAAAAACAATAGCATACAGCTGTCTGCAAGGCAATTTCATTTTGACTTTTAGAAGACCATTTTCAAACATGGAAAAAATAGGTCCTCTTCTGAAAGACTGCATGATACAGCTGCAATTCCTGGGTCGTTTAACAGAGGAATCGCAGGGATGGACGGAGTGTGCAGGTTGCATGCATGGCATTTCCAATTTTAATTAACAACCCAGGAACATTCCATTCCTGAATTGTTTCATGACAAACAAACCCGGAAAACTTGGGTTGTTCATGGGTCAAACAACCCAGAGTTAACCCAACAACAAACCATGGGCAATTCATTGGGTTAACTCTGGGATGTTAAGCCAGCACGTCATGAAGCAACCCAGGAATGGGGCATTCCTGAGTTGTTAATAAAAGCAGAAACAACGAGCGCATGGCAAGTGCACTCTGCTTGTTCCCACCGTTCTTGAGTTAAGCAACCCATTAATTTTATTTATTTATTTATTTATTACATTTCTATACCACCCAATAGCCGGAGCTCTCTGGGCAGTTCACAAAAATTAAAAACATTCAAAGTATAAAACAACAGTATAAAACCATAATATAAAATACAATATAAAAGCTCAACCAGGTAAAAACAGCAGCAATGCAAAATTACAAATTTAAAACACCGAGTTAAAATTTATTTATAGACTGTTAAAATGCTGGGAGAATAGAAAGGTCTTCACCAGGCGTCTAAAAGCATATAATGTAGGTGTCAAGCGAACCTCCTTAGGGAGCTCATTCCACAGCCGGGGTGCCACAGCAGAGAAGGCCCTCCTCCTAGTAGCCACGCACCTTACTTCCCTTGGCAGGGACTCGCAGAAAAGGATCCCAGAGGATGACCTTAGGGCCCAGACAGGTACATACAAGAGGAGGCGTTCCTTCAGATAGCCTGTCCCCAAGCCGTTTAGGGCTTTAAATGTTAATACCAACACTTTGAATCGAGCACGGACCTGGACTGTGAAGGCAGCCAATGAAGCTGGAAAAGGACTGGCGTGATGTGGTCTCGTCGGCCAGTCCCTGTTAGTAACCGTGCTGCCCTGTTTTGTACCAGCTGAAGTTTCCGGACCGTTTTCAAAGGCAGCCCCATGTATAACGCATTGCAGTAATCCAAATGAGAGGTTATCAGAGCATGGATAACTGTAGCTAGGCTATCTCCGTCTGGATAAGGGCGCAGTTGGTATATCAGCCTAATTGCATGGTGGCATACAAACCAGGTCACTTGGTCTTTATGCATCCATTATTCTATGCATAATAATAATAATAATAATAATAATAATAATAATAATAATAATAATAATAATAATTTATTATTAATGCATAATAATATGGTCAGAAGTGCTTTTTCTCGGAGGTTTTCAGGGTTTGGATTTAACTTGTAACACTAAGCAAGCCAGACTCGTCTGGATAGAGTAGCATCCCATTCCACTTACAGAATACCAACACTTCCAACTAGACATTTTGCTAGTAAGGAGGCAAATACTAAGATTTTTCTTCCAGATTTTGTTTCAAGCCCAGGGATCAAAGCAAACTCTTCCCACAACCCAAATCTTTCCACAGAAGACGATGCCTTTCTTCCTGTTTTACTGAGGGGGAACTAAGGCACAAGATGCCAGCCTTGCCCAGAGTCATGTAGGGAAGCCAACAGCAGCACAAACCCGGCTGAGGGTCACTTGGCATGGGATTTGTCCCTGAGTAGGCACAAAGACATAAAATAAAAACACTGTCATGTTCAACTATTACCTTTTTTATGATGCATACATGCCTTGAGAAACCAGTCAAGCATGACTTTCATGACACAAGCATTTCCTACACACACTCACACACACACACAATGTAGAAAAATGCCATGTGTGAAGTACTCATCCTTAACTTCTTTGCCAACAGGCCAACTTCTCACGTATCCTCAATATTTCTGTCAGTTCTATTACACATCCTCAGCCCAACAGAGCTTCCAAAACAGTTCACCATAAGTCCCAATAAAAGCACAACACAAGTGCCTCTGCAACAACGTTTGACTTATGAACTACTTGTATTCTGCCAGGCCCTTTCTGTAGCCTCATTAGAAGCCCTTTTCTTCCCTAAAAAACTAGCAAAATGCCCATGACGATGAGCAGAATTTGTGATTGGAGGCCTGTGAAGCCTTTTGCTCTCTCTAGAAACCATCACCATCCCATCATACTGTCTGTTTCGTGGTCACATGAGAGACTAGTGGGGACAGATGTCTGCAAACATGCATATGCACACACTCAAAATGCTCGTTAGGTCAGGGCATGTGACAGAGTTGTATACCATACAACTTTATTGCGATCCATCGATCCATGAAAAACCAAGAATCAAACATGAAACATCAGACAGTTAGAGCTATTGTCAACTTTCGTCTAATACACAGAGAGTTCTAATCCTGGCCGCCACTGTGAGAAATTTAGCAACAGCCAAAGTTACTTTTGAGGACATATCTTCCAACAGAAACTTAAGATAACATTTGTCTGAACTTCTGGAAGAGTTGTATACTGAAGTGACTCCTGGAGTCCACTGCTCATAGAAACATTACAGTGCCATGTGTGAACCCAGTGAACCGAAAGCTGTGTTTCCTATTAAAAGATTATAGCAGGTGGGCATGCACCACTGTGTTGTCCCCAAGTGCACAGATTAGGGAGGCTGGAGAAATCCATTTGGGGTGGAGTTTGAGGAGTTCTCCTAAGCTCGTCCCCTTGGACTTTGTTTCAATGTAGCTCTCAACTCGAACTGCAGTGAGTTGGACCAGTTCATGGATTTTCTGGGAATTTTGTGCATGGAAGGGGAAGAGTTCCGAGCAATTTGCGCAAATTACAGCCAAATTTGTGTAATTTGCACAAATTTGGCTGTGATTTGCACAAATTTGGCTGTGATTTGCACAAATTCAGCTGTAATTAGTGCATGAAGAAAAAGGTGCATTTGAGGACAACAATAGGGAAGGAGGTGCATGTGTCCCTTTGTCTTAGCATCCTACCCATTAAGAATCAAGTCTGTTATCCTAGGCTGTTTCCCAGCGATATTAAACTGTGACCTATATGGATTGTTTAGGGAGACAATTGTTTGAAAAATGAGATAACTATGCAGCAAATAAATATGTATGAGACGCAAACCATCATAGCTGCAGAGAATTTAAAAATTATGCTAAAAATGCTAAAAATATCTGAATCAGTAAAAAGAAGCTACATGAACAATGTTTTCCAATATACTGTCTAATCCAGAGGGCAAAGTACACATTATCATAAATGCGAGACTGCCACCAATCTGGACTGTCTTCTTTCCAATGTTTAAAAATTACACATGGTGCTAAGTCCTTATGTTCAGCATTACTCTGCCACCCGCAACAGGCAGCCAATGACGTGGGATGGGAGACAGAGACACAATGACAGTGGTAGATACCACTCCACATGCTGTCTTTGGCTAGAACTCCACCAAGCAGGATATTCCACTATGAAAGCAGTGTATAAAAGGCAGGAGCCACACTACTGCTTTATAGCGGTATTGAAGTGCACTGACAACTGTTGGGGCCCATTGGCACATATCATATACCGTTTTCATAGTGAAATATCCTGCTTGGTGTAGATTAGGCCTTTGACTAACCAGGAAGGCACAAGAGAAGATGAAGATGGGTAGTCCCATGTCAGCACGTAGCCCGAGCCACACTGCATGTTTCTAAGACTAAACTATTAAAATCCAAAAACTGAAAAGCAAATTTAAAATGCCCAATGAGTTGTAGTATGTTAACCAATTCTAATATGCCACCTTCCTTTTCTTTTTTTGTGGTATAATTTTTTATTATTATTTTATAACACAACCAACTTACAAACACAAAATACAAAAGAAAAAGAAAAAAACATATAAAAAGATTTTTAAAAACACAAAACACATACAAAGTTAAGATGAACTTCCGATTTTCTCCACAGCAAAAATATGTGACAACTTCTCTTGCTGTATAATCACAATAATCAAAATTCCCCTCTAGTTTTCTTCTTAATCGTTGAATCCACAGATAAACAGATCATTTTTTCTAGTTCCTGCAAAAAGTCTGTAAGAGGTTTCCATTCAGTTAAAAACATAGGTGTTGACTTTTCTCTAATTATTGATGTAAGTTTTGCCATCTCCGCCAAATGCACCATCTTCAATAGCCATTCATCTGTTGTAGGCAGCACTGAGCCTTTCCATTTTTTTTATTTTTTCATGAAAGTAGTGTATTTTTTTATTTATTTATTTATTTATTACATTTATATACCGCCCCACAGCCGAAGCTCTCTGGGTGGTTTACAACAGTTAAAAATAGTAAACATTAAAAAGTATACAAGATTTAAAAAACCATCAGAAACATAAAAACAGTATAAAAACAGTATCCATTTAAAAACCAATTCTGGTGTCCATTAAAAACAAACTTAATGTTGTTAAATGCTGTTAAAATGCTGTTAAAATGTTAAAATGTCTGGGAGAAAAGTCTTGACCTGGCGCCAAAAAGATAACAATGTTGGTGCCAGGCGAGCCTCATTGGGGAGATCATTCCACAGTCGGGGGGCCACCACCGAAAAGGCCCTCTCCCTTGTTGCCATCCTCCGAGCTTCCCTCGGAGTAGGCACTTGGAGGAGGACCTTAGATGTTGAGTGCAGTGTACGGGTAGGTTCATGTCGGGAGAGGCGTTCCATCAGGTATTGCGGTCCCAAGCCATGTAGGGCTTTATAGGTTAAAACCAGCACCTTGAATTGGGCTTGGAAACATATAGGCAGCCAACGCAAGCGGGCCAGAATCAGTGTTATATGCTCAAACCTCCCTGATCCAGCTATCAATCTGGCCGCTGCATTCTGCACAAGCTGCAGCTTCCGAACCGTCTTCAAAGGCTGCCCCACGTAGATTGTTTGGTGTGTGTTTTTTTCCTGTAACATGCAATGAAAATATAATTGGCAGCAAGACTGATATACAGCTTCATGAGCTAGCAATGCTTAGCTGCCCTAGAATACAGCCCCTAAATATCTCGAAACAGCAGAGCCCACACAGGCTTCACAAGCACTAATCACCACTAACGCACAGTCAATACAAATGTACAAAGCTATATGGGATCCACATAACCATTAAATTTCACGCCCAAAGGGTAGGAGAAATAAAGATTATTATTATTATTATTATTATTATTATTATTATTATTATTATTTATTTATTTATTTATTTATTTATATAGCACCATCAATGTACATGGTGCTGTACAGAGTAAAACAGTAAATAGCAAGACCCTGCCGCATAGGCTTACATTCTAATAAAACCATAATAAAACAATAAGGAGGGGAAGAGAAAGCAAACAGGCACAGGGTAGGGTAAACAGGAACTGGGTAGGGTAAAACTAACAGTATAAAGTCAGAACAAAATCAAGTTTTAAAAGCTTTAGGAAAAAGAAAAGATTTTAGCTGAGCTTTAAAAGCTGCGGTTGAACTTGTAGTTCTCAAATGTTCTGGTAGAGCGTTCCAGGCATAAGGGGCAGCAGAAGAAAATGGACGAAGCCGAACAAGGGAAGTAGAGACCCTTGGGCAGGCGAGAAACATGGCATCAGAGGAGCGAAGAGCACGAGCAGGGCAATAGTGTGAGATGAGAGAGGAGAGATAGGAAGGAGCTAGATAGTGAAAAGCTTTGTAGGTCAACAGGAGAAGTTTATATTGGATTCTGAAGTGAACTGGAAGCCAATGAAGAGATTTCAGAAGTGGAGTTACATGGTTGGAGCGGTGAGCCAAGAAGATGATCTTAGCGGCAGAGTGGTGGACAGAGACCAACGGACTGATGTGAGAAGAAGGAAGGCCAGTGAGAAGAAGGTTGCAGTAGTCCAACCGAGAAATAACCAATGCATGAACAAGAGTCTTGGCAGAAGAGACAGACAAAAATGATCGAATCCTGGCAATATTATACAGGAAAAAACGACAGGATTTAGCTACTGCCTCAATATGAGGAAAATGTCAAAATGGCATTTTGACATTTTGTCAAAATGGCAAAAAGATCAAGTGCAAACTCAAGCCAGGCATTTAATTTTCGAACAATACGGAATTGAATTTTACAATGTGCAAACCGCATGGTTTCAGATATCGATACTGGACATATGTGTTTCCAGTTGCCTCTCTACATGAATCTGCTGGTGATGTACTGTATTCACACATTCCTAGGAAATGCACAGCATTTAAAAACTCTAATACAGAATATTAACACCACACTGCTACTTCCAAAGAGGGAAGGAGCCCATTCTAAGGAGCCAAAACTACTCCAGAAACACACTGGAAGTTCGAAGGAACAATGAGCTTTTGTGAGTAATGTTTTATAGAGCTTCCTCAAATCTAAGCCCTCGGAGAGAAGGTCAGATCCTCTTTTTCGTGGCAGGACATTCTTAGGGGTTGCACGTCAGCATTTGCTCTTCCTCTGGGCTTTTACAGAAAAAAATCAAGTGCCAAGCTGCCGCACCTGCCGTCTATGGGGAGGGGGCGAAACTACTTCCCTTTCTTCTGTGGAGGATTTGTAGAAGGAAAGAAAGGGCACTTTTCGTTCCTGTGAGCTAAGCTTTACCAGAGAGCTCCACCATCACCTCATCACTGTTGCTGGTGACTTCAAGATCTTATCCAAGAGAGAGAGAGAGAGAGATTGATAATTGCCCTTTGGAGGAGAGAGGGAGGGTCAGTGCTCTTTCTCCCCCCCACACACACACACACAGAGTTCATACAAGATGGCAGAAGCACAGTGATGCTGCCGTTTTCCTTTTCCTTTCTTTCCCTTCTCTCCAGGTCTTTTTTAAAGGAAAATCTAGAACTCCTCCATGGTGTGAGATTTTAATTTGCGCCCAGAGCATGCACAATGTGTACGTGCATCTTCCTTGTGAGCATCGACATGCTTAGAGTCATGGCATTTAAAAGCCAACATCGTGGGGGAACATCCTCGGAATTGAGAATTCGACAGTGCCTTGATGCAGCACCAGCTTCACACAAGATGCATCGTCGACTTCAATAAAAACTTTTTTTGGAGTGAGGGATATTAAACAAATCTAAGAACAAGTGGAAAAAACACGAATGCACAAACACAGTCCAGCAGGTGTCTGCTCACACCTTTCTTCCTACACAGGCTACAGCAGGGGGTCCCCAACTTTTTTGAACCCATGGGTGCATTTGGGAATTCGAGAAACTGCTGTGGGCACCACCACAAAATGGTGGGCCGCCATTTTGACATTTTACATCTATTGATCTTAGGCTGTGTCTTATTCAGCAAAAAAAAAATGCTTTGTATCTACTGGACACTGAAATATCTCCTTAATAAGGGATTGTCTAATTCAGCTAATTGCTGCCAGAGTGATGCAGCTACTGTTTCTTTTAAACATATGTTTTGGCAATGATGTTATTGCACAGAAAGGTTTTGTACTGGAACAGTCTTTAATATTCACTGATGACCACACTCTTAATTATTTGCCTACGTCATGGCAATTAACAAATGGTCACCATAAATGGGCTCTCTGCACCATTTTGACAGCTAAACGATTAATATCACAATATTGGTAGGATAAACACTCACCTCATATAATACAATGGATGGAGGACATTGCAACACTTTCAATATCTGAAAGGTCAGCAAATATCCACCTTCATATGGATACGTATTTGGATACTTGATCCACTTTTGTTGCAGCCCATGTATAATTGCTAGAAAGTTGTATGCATGTCATACAAATCCGTACATGTGTGTTTTTAAAAATGGAAAAAATAGGGGGGGGGGGCTAAAAAATTAAAAAGAAAATTGCATTTTTTAAAAAATGGATGGCCGCAGGACCCATGTTGGGGACCCCTGGACAGATCCTAAAACAACCTGGTCATGGCTGAATATTGGTTTATCACATATAGGGAGATAGAGAGTATGTTTCCATATAGAGTAAAGCGAGATCTTGGGAGTGCTGAGGGCTCAAACTTTGCCAAGTGCCTCTTTGAGGCCAACATGCCGCTAACTTCTTGTTACAATGATTAAACCGGATAGGAGATTTCTCTCTTCTCGAAGACCAATAATTTCGTCCCCGAGCTTATTTTTTTCATTTTTTGTAGTGTCTTTGAATAGCTGCTAGGATGCGGTGGGGGGGAGGTTCTTGGAGAAGAAGACTAGCTGCTGTGACGTACTGTGACAATACTTCCAGGTGCAAATGTTACTTGTAGCTTTGCTTCAATGAGGTCCCTGGACCTTAGAATGTCATCATGGATATTTCCTGGCATCACCACCCTTATCATAACTTTGACGACAGCACGTGACTAGTCAGGAAAGAGGACGCCACATTCTAGAATGATTTCCATCATTTTGGAAAAATTGGCGAACACTCTGTGGAGAATAGTACTGAGAGGAGCACCACTGCACACTGTGGAGAGGAGCAGTGAAGTCCTCGGGGAGCGACTTTGGCAGAAGGAGGAAAAGAAGAAGTAGATGTACTCGATCAGTATCAGGGGTTGCAGAGGAACATAGATGGCACATTCTACTTTTCACATTGCTATAATCAGTTAACATAGTATAATTGAGACATGAAACTTATGTTTAATTTTTCATCGGTTAACAATAAAAAAAAATTGCATGACCTGAATTTTTGAATTCCGCAAATGTTTGTTTGGATATCCACTCCCCCCCCCCCCCCGGAACTCCAGCCGTGCTTCTCCTCTTCCCAAAGCCCAGCGTACAAGAGATAAACTCCTCTTTTTCATGGAAAAAGGAGGCGTAGTTTCTCTCCTGGAGCACTCAGCAGAAGGGAATCATAGAATCACAGAATAGCAGAGTTGGAAGAGGCCTACAAGGCCATCGAGTCCAACCCCCTGCTCAAGGCAGGAATCCACCCTAAAGCATCCCTGACAGGTGGTTGTCCAGCTGCCTCTTGAAGACCTCTAGTGTGGGAGAGCCCACAACCTCCCTAGGTAACTGATTCCATTGTCGTACTGCTCTAACAGTCAGGAAGTTTTTCCTGATGTCCAGCTGGAATCTGGCTTCCTTTAATGTGAGCCCGTTATTCTCAATATTCTGGGAGGATCGAGAAGAGATCCTGGCCCTCCTCTGTGTGACAACCTTTGAAGTATTTGAAGAGTGCTATCATGTCTCCCCTCCATCTTCTCTTCTCCAGGCTAAACAGGCCCAGTTCTTTCAGTCTCTCTTCATAGGGCTTTGTTTCCAGACCCCTGATCATCCTGGTTGCCCTCCTCTGAAGGAGCGCTTGCTGTTTGCAAGAAGGCGAGTGAAGTTATGGAACTCTGCCTTTGGTATTTAAAGATGGTACTACTTCGCATTTATACTACACATACTAGGACTGGACATTTGATCAGTCAAAACAATGTGGTCCATTGACTGGTCAAATACTGCAAGAAGTGTGCCACTATGTGGTTTTCCCCAGGTCTCCGTAATTTTTTTGTATCACATGCATCTTATGTGTACCTTCAGTTCTTTCAACAGCTATTGGTTGTTTTCTGGACCCAGAACCCAATGACAGAGGCAGAAAGCCAGGTCACATCGCGCATGCACTCCCCGGTCCCTGCAGCAAGCAAGGAAGAGTCACAGGCACTCTGAGGTAGTGACCTTTGCCACTGTTGATCACTTGTGCTCCTGTTTGGAAATTCCCGAAGTTGCATCATGTTTTATTTGGTTTACTTATTGTTAAATAAACTTGGAAAAGGTAGGTGGCAAGAAGCTGTATGGTTAATATTTTTGCAATGCTGCTAAATTTGCCCTTGACTGCTACAGGACTATGTATGAGTTATGTTGCCCTCACTACGAAATTATAGTATAATGCATTAAAAAAAAAAGTGAGAAGAAGATAAACTGTTGTACACACAGTGGCATTCTTGGTTTCATAGAATATTTGCCCATGGTCAAAATAAGAGGCAGTCAATCGACCAGTGTGCCAACCCTTGCATACAGTATATGCACTCAAAGTGCCACATATAAATTAAATCAGCATTCCGTACAAGAACCTTGAAGGTAGGTCAGTATTCTTAACTCATGCTGCTGATAGGGGGCTAAGGCTAAGAAGGGCTTTACTTTGCATAAGGCCATCTAGTAAGTTCACTGCAGGAAGAACACCATAGCAAGGGGAAGACCATCCCTGGGTCCTAGCTTCTGACCAATGAAGGAGTAGTTGCAGGGGGCTTGCAAGCACAGGGAAGGGCACAAAGGCCCTAAATTAAGGGACACCAGGTAGCTGCACTGCTAATCTACAGGTTCTCCTGGCCCCTTCCCTCTTTAACATCTATGTTAATGACCTAGTGTCACAGTTAGCCCAAGGAAACTCCCCTTCCCCAGCAATCATGAACAGAAAGATCTTTACTCTAATGTACGTAGACGACATAGCACTAATCTCTCTCGCGCGTTGGGGCCTGAAAAAGCTTTTTGGTACTCTCAGCTCTTATTGCAAATCTGAAAACCTAGCAATAAACTAGACTAAGACAAAGATAGTGGTCTTCGGCAGCCGCAGACCTACACACAAATAGACTTTGGACCAACAGGTCATTGACCAGGTTCACTCATTTAGATTACTGGGTATTCTCTTTAGTGAGTCCCTCTCGTGGAAAGGGCACAGGGAGGCAGCGAAATTGAAAGCACAAAAAACTATAGGGGCTCTAATGAAGTTTTATTATAATAAAGGGGGACAGTTGATCGAACCTGCCCTAAAAATCTTTAACACCAAAGTAATAACGCAGCTGCTTTATGGGTCTGAAATCTGGGGGTCTGACAACACCACGACCAAAGCCTTGGAGATTGTGCAGAACAACTTCCTTCGAAAACTTTTCTCTCTTCCATCTGGTACCCCTGCAGCTTTTATGCGCACAGAAGCCGGTAGTCCTTCAGTTAGGGCAAGAATTGAGAGTGCGCAGCTAAAATATTTTAAATGAATCGCCATCTTGCAAAATGAGCGTCTTCCTACTAAGTGTTTTCTAGAAATAGATAACAATTGTCATTGGACGGCAATATTCCAAAAGCTCCTGTATAGTTATCATCTCTCTGAATTGAAGTTTGCTCTAGGCATGGATAAGAAGCAACTAAGGGATTGGTGATTTTGGGTAGATTCCAGGAAGGACCTGCAACTTATTAAAAATTCTCAATTCTCTCGGTGGTTCCCTCTTCTAAAAACAGAACACTATAGAGCATGTTATCTGTCCAAATTGAGGCCACTGCCCCTGAGAAATGCTTTCATTGAATTGAGGTTTCAAGTGATGCCAAATGCAGTGCTGGATGGACGCTAACACAAGGTACCATTTGAATCGAGATTATGTATCTGTGGTCAACAACAAGTGGAAGACATAACACACTATATGTTAACTCGCCCTCTGTATGGGGACCCAAGAGAGAGACTCCTGAAACTGCTGCTAACATATGGAGACATCAATGCCCAAGCAGAAACAGTTCTCTTCCTCCTTAGCGATACCAACAGTTATGTCACTCATAAAGTGGCCCTGTTTGCACTGGCAGCGAAAAAGATTAGGAAGAGAGAACTAGATAAAATTGCTATTAACTGCCACGGAGACTCAGAGTGCTGAGCGAAATGAGAGCTTTAGTCACAGTAAATTTAAGCTTGTCTGTATGGTTCTCTTGGTTATTTTAAACTGTTGTGTACTTTTATAGTTGTATGCTTTTCTATGGATGTATTTGTCATGGCCTTCGGATAGCACAATAAACTGATGATGATGATGATGATGATCTACAGGTCTTGTCAGTACATAAGGCTTCCATTGCCTTTAGCTCCCAGCTGAGGCAACATCTTCCTAGTGTTCTAATAGGAGAAAGTTCTGGCTGGCCAGCAAGACCTACTTGGAGCTCTCCAAGGTCCTACTTTCTTCCTGCCTTGAGCTGCCTTGATCTTACTACCAGCTTCTGCTAGAAGCCTCAAGGGATCACAGAATATGACATTAACTTACAATTTCATTTTGGCATTGTCAAACTCTTTTTCCAGTGCTCTCCACTTTCCTTCCCTTGTGTGTCTTTTTCATTTAGTTCTAAGCCTAAGGGGAAGGCCCATGCCATTTTTTAATTATGGAAGCCACTTTTCAAGATAATATTGATCTGAAAAGCAGGACAAAAACAAAATTAAATTTTTAAAAAAAAAAATGGGAGAGGCAACAGATTTGAACTAAAGACTGGCTCATATATAGGTCAGTCTCGAACTCCATCTTATGACGAAAATGCTACTAACTTATTTCTCCGTCCCCATTTCCCCAGTATTTCTTTTAAATATTCATTTCTGCCTAGAACAATACCAAACAAGAAGAGCAAAACATAACAAATTCACATCTCCCCAGTAATGATGTGCGACATGACATTATTGCACTCAGTTGACCCACCCTTCACAACTGGTAACCAATGAAGTGGAGCAGAGGATGGGAAACTGAATGTGATAATATAATGTGGGGTGACTAAAAGTTCCAGGGAGATGGTGGTTGTCAGCAGCAACATATGCCTTGGAAGATCCAGGTTGGGCCTCACAAATTCTTAGATATACTATGGGTGCAACCCTATGCATGTTTAGACAGAAATAAGTCCTACAGCTCTCAGCATTCTCCAGCCAGCATATACAGTCGTGTGAAAAAGAAAGTACACCCTCTTGGAATTGTATGATTTTACATATCAGGACATGATAACAATCCTCTGTTCCTTAGCAGGTCTAAAAATTAGGTAAATACAACCTCAGATGAACAACAACACATGACATATTACACCGTGTCATGATTTATTGAACAGAAATAAAGCCAAAATGGAGAAGTCATGTGTGAAAAAGTAAGTACACCTTATGATTCAATAGCTTGTAGAACCACCTTTAGCAGCAATAACTTGAAGTAATCATTTTCTGTATGACTTTATCAGTCTCTCACATCGTTGTGGAGGAATTTTGGCCCACTCTTCTTTACAACGTTGCTTCAGTTCATTGAGGTTTGAGGGCATTTGTTTATGCACAGCTCTCTTAAGGTCCCGCCACAGCATTTCAATCGGGTTGAGGTCTGGACTTTGACTGGGCCATTGCAACACCTTGATTCTTTCTTTTTCAGCCATTCTGTTGTAGATTTGCTGGTGTGCTTGGGATCATTGTCCTGTTGCATGACCCAATTTTGGCCAAGCTTTAGCTGTCGGACAGATGGCCTCACATTTGACTCTAGAATACTTTGGTATACAGAGGAGTTCATGGTCGACTCAATGACTGCAAAGTTCCCAGGTCCTGTGGCTGCAAAACAAGCCCAAATCATCATCCCTCCACCACCGTGCTTGACAGTTGGTATGGGGTGTTTGTGCTGATATGCTGTGTTTGGTTTTCGCCAAATGTGGCGCTGTGCATTATGACCAAACTTCTCCACTTTGGTCTCGTCTGTCCAAAGGACATTGTTCCAGAAGTCTTGTGGTTTGTTCAGATGCAACTTTGCAAACCTAAGCCATGCTGCCACGTTCTTTTTAGAGAGAAGGGGCTTTCTCCTGGCAACCCTTCCAAACAAACCATACTTGTTCAGTCTTTTTCTAATTGTACTGTCATGAACTTTGACATTTAACATGCTCACTGAGGCCTGTAGAGTCTGAGATGTAACTCCTGGGTTTTTTGCAATTTCTCTGAGCATTGCACAGTCTGACCTTGGGGTGATTTTGCTGGGACGTCCTCTCCTGGGAAGATTGGCAACTGTCTTGAATGTTTTCCACTTTTGAATCATCTTTCTCACTGTAGAATGATGGACTTTAAATTGTTTGGAAATGGCCTTATAACCCTTCCCAGATTGATGGGCAGCAGCAATTGCTTCTCTAAGATCATTGCTGATGTCTTTCCTCCTTGGCATTGTGTTAACACACACCTGAATGCTCCAGACCAGCAAACTGAAAAAACTTCGACTTTTATAGAGGTGGTCATACTTGCTGATGATCAATTAATCACGGGCATTTGATTAGCAGCACCTGTCTGCTACTTAGCATCTTAATTCCTATGGAAGCAGTAAGGGTGTACTTACTTTTTCACACATGGCTTCTCCATTTTGGCTTTATTTCTGTTAAATAAATCATGACACGGTGTAATATGTCATGTGTTGTTGTTCATCTGAGGTTGTATTTACCTAATTTTTAGACCTGCTAAGAAACAGATGATTGTTATCATGTCCTGATATGTAAAATCATACAATTCCAAGAGGGTGTACTTTCTTTTTCACATGATTGTAATAGCTGGGAAATTCTGGGAATTGTATTTAGTTATTACATTTTTATACCGCCCAATAGCCGAAGCTCTCTGGGCGGTTCATAAAAATTGTAGGACTTATTTCTGTCTAAACATGCAAAGGATTGCACCCTAAGACATTTTTAATTGTGACCTTAAGTGCAATTTTAAAAGGGCCTATAGACTGCTTTGTATTAAACCCATCCTTGAAGGTCTTGGAGTGTCAAAGGGTACAGAATGAATGAATGATTATTAAGGTACGATTAATGTATCCTCCCTTAAAAACAGACAATTCTGAAAGCCACAGAACCAATGCACACACATGGCTTTCAAAATCCCTTTTACATAATCAGACCCACATGAAGATCCCATCCCCCTCAAAAAAAATACTGTAGAGATGGAAACCTACCACCACACCACAACCTTCCCCTTTTTACTCAGAGTTACAATCTGATCAAGCATTCTGTCCAAAGGAATCTTTGCATGCACACACTTTCAACTAGATCTCAACTCTAGGCAAAAAGTTAGGCAGCTCCAATTTCTACAGACTCATCCACAATCATCCCTCGTTACACACAGGCATACACACACACACACACACACCTTATTCTTTTCATTGTGCAACTAGGTGGCCTTGTAGGCCCCTTCCAACTCTGCTATTCTATGATTCTATGATTCTAGGTGACACATTCAGCAGAATGAAGTGGCAAAGCTTTCCTTTTTCAAGGTGCATGCCAATTTGGATGACTCCTTGTCTAAAAACTCCCTGCACGTATAGAACTAGCATGTCAGGGAGAACTGTCCAGTGCATTCCCCACCACTACTATTTGCCCAACAAGTGTTCTTTCGGCAGGAGAGGAGAGACGCATTACTCAAATAAGTAGGTCTGCACCTGCTGCCCGAAGTAGTACAGTTCAGGAAAAGCTTTACCAGTTGACCCTGGTTAACGTAGTATAATTGAGTAGGGTAAGTATTCTAGACAAGATGAGGATTTTCATGCTCCCAATCTCCAAACAATATTAATCAAAGCCAGAAATCATTTGATGAAATGCAGAACAGAAATATCCATAAAGAATAACGGCTTCTCTCTTTTTGCCAAATTCTCAATCCTCTAAAGTCACCCCTGGGATCTTCCAGATGTCCTGAACTAAAACTCCCACTGTCCCCAGCCCACTGGTCACGCTGGCTGGAAAGTTATAGACCAACATGCCTGCAGGACACTAGGTTGGGGGATGCCACTCTAAAATGCCAAGGGGCTCAAAGCAGGGAAACTGGCAGCAAGCCCTTCCTCGGAAGGCATTTTGGGAGCGCAGGGAGCCGCCTGCCTGCCTGCTCTCCCAGTGCACAGCAGCACGACTACCAATGAAGATGGCCAAACGGTGGCTGCGTAGATGTTTACTAAATGGGTCCCAAGTGACCCAGGAGGCCATCGAAGCTCCCACTTGGCCAGAGAAAGCGGTTGACTCTGGACAGGCTCCTCATTTATTAGGTGTTCCTTGCTTAGGCCAAGGCACAGAACCTCTTTCAGCCTGAAGGCCAAATCCCATTTAGGAGAAGCTCTCGGGGGCTACGATCCAATGGTGGGCGGGGCCAAGGGCTAAAGGGGTGGGGTCAGAAACACCCCCACAAAATGCCAGCCTATTTCAGCTTACAGCTCTTGCTGGCAGTAACCAAGCCTTAGGAGAGGCACTTCAATCGTGTAGAATTGGGGGGAGACTGCTCCAAAGCCAGGGAACCACCAAACAATCAGCGGATGGGGGTAAAGGTAGGTGGGGCCCTCTGGAGAGCCAGACTGGGATCCCTGGGGCCTGAGGTTCTGCACCCCTAGAGCTCAGGCAGAGACTGAGCTGCTCTCCTATCGCCCACCTCCACCTGCCTTTGACCATCAGCCCCAGCACATCCTCTTTTCCAGAGTGGTCAGGCTCCCCTCTCGTAGCCATGGCTGAGAGCAAGAGACCGACAGAGCAAGGGAAGAATCACCACAGCAGAAGTGCAGCCCAAGAAAGCCTACGTTACACAAGACCCTGCTCCCCGCTCCCAGAAGCTCAAGTTGTCATAAGAGCAAAGCCCCCAGGCAGCGGGGAGAAATCCAGCACTGGCCCAGCACTGACCCCCTTTGCCCAGCCCAGGTCCCACAGCTCCACCAAGCCATTCCAGCCCCTTCATCTTTACAAGGGAAACTTTTCTCCCCTCGTAAATCCTTATCGATTTCGTAGCTCCGCAGCCTTCCCCGCTGTTCTCCCTGTTGTGTTAAGTAATTCTGCAAAGCTGTAAATCCAAACCACTCCTGAAACCAAGAGCCAGAGCCAGCGATCTACGAAATCAAAACGCAAAAGACAGACTAAAGTCCCCCAAGAAATCAAAACACCACCGTGCAGAGCAGACGCCTTATTAATTACTTGGATGAAAGGAAAGGATGGGTGGAAATATTCAGATGAATCTATTTAGATGCTACTGGAAACCAGCTATGGAAAAAGAAAGCAGGTTATAAATAGCTGCTGTACACAACGAGCCATTAGAGGGGGGAAACGTGTACAAAAGACAGAGCTCCCAAAATGACAGAAGCCGTAGCTTTCTTGTGGATGATGACGATGGCTAGACCTCGTATACTCCTCCTTAGCAAGTAGCAACGCCAGAACATGAAGGATATTGTCAGTTTCAATGAGGAAAAACCTCTCAAAATCCATTCCTTCACCAAGCTGCAACCACATTTGATACTTGTGTATCCTGCACCCTTCCTGACTCGGCCTGGCCCTCAAAACATCATGGAAAGAGCAGGGCTGATGACGTGCCGGATTAATGCCCAAAGGACTACAGGTTTCACAGCGGCTGCTAGGACCTGATGTCCTCATCGGACACATGCCAGGCTTATCAGTGTTGATGACCCTGATCCATAATTGAACCGGAAAAAGATTGATTTTCCAGACATCAAGGGGATGTGTGGTCAATTAGCCCAGTTTACAAATCAGACTGGGAAGGTGTCCTCCCCATCATATTAGAAGGCTTTTCTTCCTTGAGGGTTAACCTTCAAAGCTTTTCACGGTCTAGCTCCTTCCTATCTCTCCTCTCTCATCTCACACTATTGCCCGGCTCGTGCTCTTCGCTCCTCTGATGCCATGTTTCTCGCCTGCCCAAGGGCCTCTACTTCCCTTGCTCGGCTCCGTCCATTCTCTTCTGCTGCCCCTTACGCCTGGAACGCTCTTCCAGAACATTTGAGAACTACAAGTTCAACCGCAGCTTTTAAAGCTCAACTAAAAACTTTTCTTTTTCCTAAAGCTTTTAAAACTTGATGTTGTGCAGACTTCTACTGTTACTTTCTACTGTTAGTTTTACCCTACCCTGTGCCTGCTTACCCTTCCCTGTGCCTGTTTGCATTCTCTTCCCCTCCTTATTGTTTTACTATGATTTTATTAGATTGTAAGCCTATGCGGCAGGGTCTTGCTATTTACTGTTTTACTCTGTACAGCACCATGTACACTGATGGTGCTATATAAATAAATAAGAAGAAGAAGAAGAAGAAGAAGAAGAAGAAGAAGAAGAAGAAGAAGAAGGGTTAACAGTTACTACCACTTTTTGACTCTTCTTTTATGGTAAGTTCTGTAGAGAAGGGGCCTGCTGAGCAGGCTTTTAATTTACAACCAAGAAATAGGAGAGTGGCAGTGAGAGAGATCCAGGCTTACACACGTAAGTGTGGATGGGAACAGCAAGGCTGGTGGCACAGTTAGGCAGTTTTAGAGTCTGGACTTCATGGTCTTGAAGTGTCCTTCTTTAATGATGGGCACATCACTCACTTCAAAATGTGGTACCAGTGGAGGCCGGTGGCTTTGATGTCAGTGGGGTGATAAATCCGCTCCAGGTTCCAGTCAGAACCAGTGCTTTGGATCTTGGATTGCTCCTTTAGAGTTCTGACTGGTTTGGACTGAAACCCAGAGCGGATCCACTGCCCAACTGACACTGGAGCCCCCAGCCTCCCTTGTGTGGTCTGGCAGCCTGGCATATTTGGAGGCCCTCTTGTTCATCCTGTTGAGAGGGGCCCTGGACCTCTGCCCCTAACAGCACCACAGAACACGGCTCAGATGGCAGTGAAGCTTAGATGGGTCAAGGGTTTAAAGAAAGTCATGAATGGCTTAGCCTTCCCCAACCTGGTCCCTTCCAGCTGTTTCAGACTTCGGCTCCCATCAGCCCCATCCAGCATAGCCAATGGTCAGAAATTCTGGGAGTTGCAGTTCAAAAACAACTGGACGGCACCAGGGTGAGGAGAAGAGAGAGGACCAGCAGCAAAATTGTCAAGTGCACTTTCTCCCTTCCAGGGGTGTATTCACTGCAGCAGCACTATCCCAGTTGCCTGTCTCAACACTTGAAAGCCAGACAAGACCAGCTGGATAGCTATATGACGACATTTGTAGCCCCCCAAACACCGTGCATTAGTAGCAGTACATGGTCTCACTTGCTTTCTACAGAAGGGTTGAACTAAATGTGTACCCGGGGGGGGGGGGATGCAGCTAGAGCTGCCATTTAGAGAGCAAGCAATTCTCCAAGAGAGCAATGCCCTCTCCCAGGGTGGGGGCTCCCTTTTTGCTTAGAAATTAGGGTTCCCTTCCCCTATTCCAAGAGCCTCATGTGGCGTAGAATGGTAAGCAGCAGTTACTGCAGCCGAAACTCTTGCCATGGCCTGAGTTCGATCCCAGCTGGCAGCTGGCTCAGGTCGACTCAGCCTTCCAGCCTTCCGAGGTCGGTAAGATGAGTACCCAGCTAGATGGGGAAAAGGTAACCACGACTGGGGAAGGCAACGGCAAACCACCCCACTACAAAGTCTGCCAAGAAAACATCGGCAAAAGCAGGCATCCCTCTAGGAGTCAGCAATGACTCAAGTGTTTGCAGGAGAGGTTCCTTTCCTTTCCTTTCCTTTCCCCTATTCCAGCAAGCCCATTCTCAAGCGAAATGGAAAGACTATGCTGTCAACTGCCTCCCTTAAAGGAAGCTAAAATGTTCACCCCGGTTTGCATGTCTTCCAAAAGGCTGCAATGTTGTAGAGTGCAGGAGGTCTACAAGGGGCAAAAGGTTGCATGTACCCCACCCTGTCCCCAATTTTGGCTCAGCCCTACATCCCATGTTAAAGGCCCACTGTCATTTTACAGCTAGACAAGGAAGAGTGGGTAAGTATGGCATGCCAGCTTGCCCTTTGCGTGCAGGAGAAACCCAGAACAAAGGCTAAGGCACATGGAACAGTAAGACTAGTCCCATGGTAGACGCAAGAGAGCAACATCAGGCTGTTTTGCCTCCTGATGAATCAAAGTCTTAATAGCTAAATTGGGCAGGAGGGAAAAGCAGTGGAAGAGGAGAAAAGGTCTCTTTTCCGTTTTGGAACAGATGAGGCTGCAATGGAAAAACACTTTGCCAGACATTCAGGTAATCAAATACCCCTGACATACATATACACAGAATGTAATTATCTAATTATGTCATGCATACAATTAAACAAAAAAAGGGGGGAGTGACACATGCAAAAAGACCAAACTAGCCTGAACTCTTCAGATGCTTTAAAAGCACTGGCTCTGCTCTAATCCGTTCAGCAAGACTTTCATATCTAACAAGTGGGGACCCACAAAAACATGTTGCAACCTGGAACCATTTCTCAGCTTTGCTTTGCTTTTTTGGCACAAAGTTTGAACTACACTCTTGCAGAGGCGTTGTTGTTTTTTGTGGTGGTTTTATTCCAGGCCCAAATAAGACATTCCTTTAGCTATGGCATCCAAAATAAAATATATCCATTAAAAACTATGAAGATGGTAGTTTCCAAAAATAAAATGCATTTTATGAGCGAGTCAGGATTGTTCATGCTCTTTAAAAGGGAGAAGTTAAGCCTCTGTTTAAAGGCAGAAAAAGGATAGTGAATCCACCTCTGGTCCTGGGATGCAGCAAGGTTTGTTTTTCCTTCCAGGACTCAAAGCTGCTACAGCAACATGTAGAGCCCTGAATTTGCAGGAAGTTGTTCATTTCACAAACACACCGGAGTCTACAAAGTTCGTGGTCAACAGCTCCTCTCTGGTTGTGTTAAGACGTTAAAAGTATTTCATTGGCCAAGTCATGGACGAAAATGTTTACAAATTTGCAAACATTGCGCACCAGTGAGAAGCCTTACAATCCCACCACAGCCAGGTTTCATGATGTGAATGCAGACGTTACCTGTGGACTCCAGTCATGCCCTTACACCTGATCCAGTGCACCTGCCTAACAGGCGTTAATTTCTAGCTCACTCAATAGATCTAATTCACAAAATATTTTCCCTGAGCACAGATATGCTACTAAAGCAGGAATTCAAAAAGAGGAGCATTTCAGAACTCTACACAAGAATATCACTTTTAGCCATGCTGGCTGGGGGATTATGAGAGGTGTATTTGGAGGGCACCAGGTTGGGGATGGCTGGTATACACCTGTGATGAGCACATCTACGTGCTTTGTCACATGAGTGTGGCACCTTCTTGTGGCATGCTGTGACATGTACATCCAGTAAATGTATATACATCCACCTCATCACATGAACATAATGGCATACATACCCAGAGAGTGCATGCAATTTTCTACATAGAGGAAATATCCATGCAGGTAGTTAAGCTTGGAGCCGAAGAGAATTGTTTTCACCAGCTGAAATTATGCTTTTTTCTTCTTATGCCGCTGGAAGAGGACAGCTATGATGTAAGAAATGAATTCATGCTCCAATTTCCCAGGCTTTTATTAAATAAGCCTCACTAGTTTGCACAGTGATATAGATAATGGAACAAAAAAAACCCATTACCTGTCATTGTAATAATTGCTTTTATTTGTATTTGATTAAACTAATATTTGCATTTTTAATAATGTGCAGTCATCTGACTTCTGCTCACCTCGAAGTAAAGGTAATACTTCGAACAAGAGTTTATTACAAAATCTCTGCAGGGTCATCATACTCTGATGTCCAACTCAGATTCAACAAGATTCTAGGCCTCATAGTTATATGGAAAAGCATGGAAGCATGAGCAGGGCTAGGAAAAGGGTACATGGTTTGAGTGCCTCTTCCATATCCCCACTGTTTTCTCATAACTGAAGCTACATGAAACCAAATGGGGAAATCTTCAAGCCCAACCCATTTTTTTCTCTTTGCAAACCCAGCCTCCAGCTTCCTTCAAACCCTGAACTTTGAAAGCCAACACTGCAGATTCAAATACATCCATTCACATATTGAGAAGTATAGCTTCCAAATTGCGTGAGGTACTGGTTCCCTTCTATTCAGCACTGCTTAGGCCTCATCTTGAGTATTGCATCCAGTTCTCGGCACCACACTTCAAGAAGGATGCAGACAAGCTGGAGTGTGTTCAGAAAGCCCTATGAGGAAAGACTGAAAGAACTGGGCATGTTTAGCCTGGAGAAGGGAAGATTGAGGGGAGACGTGATAGTGGTCTTCAAATACTGGAAAGGTTGTCACACAGAGGAGGGCCAGGATCTCTTCTCAATCATCCCAGAGTGCAGGACACAGAATAATGGGCTCAAGTTACAAGAAGCCAGATTCCGACTGACATCAGGAAAAACTTCCTGACTGTTAGAACAGTATGACAATGGAACCAGTTACCCAGGGAGGTAGTGGGCTCTCCCACACTAGAGGCGTTCAAGAGGCAGCTGGACAATCATCTGTCAGGGATGCTTTAGGGTGGATTCCTGCATTGAGCAGGGGGTTGGACTCAATGGCCTTGTAGGCCCCTTCCAGCTCTACTATCCTATGATTCTATGAAGCTTCACTGCAGAAGTGCAAACAAGGTTAATGTATTCTGGACTTTTAACAAAACCAATTTCTTCCACAATCCAATGATCTGTGCATGCTCAGACAAAAGCCCAGGTCCCTTGCAGGCCTGAGGGCAACAGCTCAGTTCCCTCTGCTAAAAGTTAACACAGACCATTTCTAATGGAGATGCTCCCGTGCCTGCCACAAGTGAGGCCTTCGTGCAAAGTTAAATAAAGTTTTAGAAGACTCCTTGCTCCCAGGAGACAGGACTTGAGTACAACCTGTGGAAAATATTGAAAGATCCATCCATGTAACGGAAACAATTGTTCACCTTTCTAAAGCTCACTGCTTCCTTCCTGTTTCTCTTGGGAAATCTCAAGTTAAGATCTGTCACATGGGAAAACAAAGAAATACATTCCTTTGCCTTGGAGACACTCTACCCTACTAGTTCTACAGAATTATCACTAATAAGAACTTCCTTTTTTAAAAAAGGGGGGAAGGTAACTCCATGGTGTGGAGGCTACAGCTCTCAGGTCTCTGCTCAAGCACCTGGATGAAGATTGGGGGTGTGGGTGTTGATGGTTATTGTTATTACATGCCAATGAAAATAAAAGCATTACTCAAGCAGTGACTATTTTTGCCCTGGCCCTGGCCAAAATGCAACTGAATATGGCATCATTCAGCATAGGCTTGTCGCCAAACCTCACAATCTCTAGCTTAAATATGTCAATAATAACTGGTTTTAATTTCAGTCTTACGAAATTAGAAAGACACATCGAAGGCACAATCTGCAAGTAGGCTAACAGCAAGTCTCAATTTATCTAACTGAAAGTTCATTTGCCAACAGCTACGAAGATGTCCAGTTCCAGCCATCTTCCCAAATCAGGTGCCTTCCATATATGCTCCCATATATTAGCCAGGGATGATGGGAGTTGTAGCCCAACACATCCAGAAGGTGTCTGGATGGGGAAGGCCAATTTGCCATGTCACCAATGTACAATGCTATATACACTGCAGGTTTGCCTGTAACCATTCCTATGATTAGACTCCTTTGTCTGCAGAAATGTGTTATAGCTGAAAATAATTGCTTGACATTGAGGCAATGATGAAGTCACAGATGATTCTAAGAACTATTAAAGTTCTGATTTTGATGCAGTTGCTACACCAGTGATGTAGTAAATGTAAAACTCTCATTTTAAAATAGCTTCCCTGCCTCCTCCAAGAAAAACTACAGGGACATATTTTAACTGTACATTCTCAATTCAGGGTTTCCAATTACTCCAAACCACTCACACGAGAGGGGCGGCAGAGGAGGAACAATAACAACCTATGCTTATTTCAGATGGATTGATTGATTGATTGATAATACTTTTATGCCACTTAATATAATAAAATCCCGAAGTGATTCACATTAAAATACAGAATAATTTAAACATAATAAATAAGATAAAACAATGGGCCTGTACAGACGACACGCTAAGCCATGGTTAGGCGGATAACTCTTTTGCAGCAAATGGTTAGTGAGCGCGTTTAAACCATGGTGATGTAGCCACCATGGTTAGGAATGGTCCACATGACATGCTAAGCCATGATGTTTAGCCCAAAATGCTTAACCACCGTGACTTAGCATGTCATCTGAACAGGGTCATAATAAATAATTCAAACATTTTTTTAAACAAAACATTACAGTACCTTAAGAATAGTCCTATTGAACAGTGTTCTCCATAATGACATGAACTACTATTCTTATTAAGCTTTCACAGGCTTACAGCTGAAGACTCTGAATTCCTTTGATCACAGTTCTGCACAAGCTGTTTAAAGCTTCCTTTCCACAAACTCAAATGGCTGCCAAATTATTTTGGAGAGGGCAGGTTGACTTTGCAAAGAATGAAACGTTACGTAGTTCAGAGTGCGATCTCTTGCCTTCCTCCACAACGTAAACAGAGCCTGCCACCACAGACTGCCAGGCCGAGCTGCACAGCTCTGATCCAACATCATTTAGAGCTTTCATTGGGGATAGTGAAAGAGGCTGGACCCCTGGAATCTCCTGCTCAAAGAATCGCTCGCAGGTGGTGATGGCCAAAAGCCCTGCCTAGGACCTTGGACAGCAACAGCCAGCCAGGCAATCAAAGCACCAGTGGTCTGACTCAATCAATACATGACTTGTCTTCAGCTATGGGGTGCAGGGCATGGGGTGCAATGCAAGCAGCTGACTAGCCCGTCCCATCGCTTCCCGCATTTAGAAGCCACAGAAGTAGCAGTTGCTTCAGCCCAGAAGGTGGGATCTGGTCTCCCTTGTACCAATATTGAGACCCCCACAAGCTGGTAATGATGGGATTTTGGTGGCCCACCCTTCTTGCATTTGGCCCCACCCATCACTGGACTGCAGCCCCCAAAAGTGTCTCCAAGATGGGATTTAGGGCCCTGGCCTGAAAGAGATTCTACACCCCTGGAATACTTCCTAACCAGAGGACCCAACCTGAACACAGAATTTATTTTTAAAAAAATCCACAACCCAGCCACATAATGGATCAGTATAGTCCTGTATTTAAAAAGGAAAAAATTACTTGTGTTTGAGGGCCTCTCCACACATCATACCCAAAGCCAATGGAGGCTGGTGGCTCCCATGTCAGTGGGGGCAGTGACTCTGCTCCAGATTTCAACCTTGGATGGCTCCTTTAGAATTCTGACTGGTTCTGCCTGAAACCTGGAGCAGATTCACTGCCTCCACTGACATGGGAGCCACCAGCCTCCACTGCTTAAGGCGTTTAAAAGCCCATGCCAAAGGCTGCAATGCTCAACGCCAGACAAGAATATATGTATCAAATATAGGGGTAGGACTTGTCAGGAGATGAGGATTCGCTACAACCCCATGCCAGATGTACACTCAGTGGAAAAGCCAGGCCTCCTATGTGTAATGTATGAAAAGGCCACGATTGGTTAAATGCATGGCTAAAACACAATATATTTCATGGAGGAAGGCTATAAGATGGCAGCACACTCTCCACCCAAGACAGCAATATCCATAAGAAGTCTCTGGAGTGTCTGCACTTCACCACCACCCTACCCAATTTTAAATTACACAAGTAAAACCCATATAAATATGTGTTTTAAGAATGGGGAAGGGAGACATGAGCAGGACTCCTTTATTCATGGCACCTTCAACTCCTTTAATTATATATCGATATAGGAAATAAATTTCCTATATATTTCCTACATCGACTGCAAGCACGTAACTTTTTAGAACCCTAACCCTGGCCAATGAGACCACATCACGCCAGTCCTTTTCCAGCTTCATTGGCTGCCAGTCCAGGTCCGGGCCCGATTCAAAGTGCTGGTATTAACATTTAAAGCCATAAACGGCTTGAGGCCAGGGTATCTGAAGGAACGCCTCCTCCCGTATGTACCTGCCCAGACCCTAAGGTCATCCTCAGGGGTCCTTCTCCGCGAGCCCCTGCCAAAGGAAGTGAGGCAGGTGGCTACCAGGAGGAGGGCCTTCTCAGCTGTGGCACACCGGCTGTGGAATGAGCTCCCTAAGGAGGTTCACTTGGCACCTACATGATATGCCTTTAGACGCCTTTTTATTCTCCCAGCATTTTAACAGTCTATAAATAAATTTTAACTTGGTGTTTTAAATCTGTAATTTTGCATTGCTACTGTTTTTATCTGGTTGAGCTTTTATATTGTATTTTATATTATGGTTTTATACTGTTGTTTTATACTTTGAATGTTTTTAATTTTTGTGAACCGCCCAGAGAGCTCCGGCTATTGGGCGGTATAGAAATGTAATAAATAAATAAATAAATAAATAACCCGTTAAAGCCCAGGTCTAAAGGCTATAGCTAAGACATTCTGGGTTTTTTAATTTTATTTATTAAAGACGCCCCAAAATGAAAACAATGAGGTTATTTTTTTATTTTTTTATTTAATTACATTTATATCGCCCCATAACTGAAGTTCTCTAGGTGGTTGATCAAAAGACTATAGAGTATAAAGTAATAGGATATGAAACTATAAAAGAAAATCAGGAACAACTTTCTCTACTAGTTCAAAAATCTAAAGTATATACTTTGATATCAAAGTCAAAACTACAAAAATGTAAAAAACACACAACTGAACACCTAAAACAACTTAACAAATGACCATTTTAAAAGAAATGAACTCAGTTAGGTACATAAGTAACAAAACCTTTTTCGAGATTAAAGTATCATTTGAATATAAAATTCAAGTGAATATACATATCGCAACTCTATATACAATTTAAATTCGTTAGGAGTCGGAGTCGGTACATTTTTACTGACTCCAGTAACCCAAGAATTGCTTCTGACTCCAACTCCACGACTCTGACTCCACAGCCCTGGACATGAGACATAGACATTCAAACCTTCATAGAATCATAGAATAGCAGAGTTGGAAGGGGCCTACAAGGCCATCAAGTCCAACCCCCTGCTCAATGCAGGAATCCACCCTCAAGCATCCCTGGCAGATGCTATGATCATACCACTTACACAGTAAGTCATTATCAGCACAATCTTATGCATGCCTACTCAGAAGTAAACTCCAATGAGTTCAACAGGACCTACTCTCAGAGAGCTTCGGCTATTGGGCGGTATAAAAATGTAATAAATAAATAAATATACAAATGCACCCTAAAAGTCCATCTACATTAGCTTTAGGGTGCAACCCTATGCATGTTTAGGCAGGGCGGAAAGTCCTACAACTCCCAGAATTCCCCAGCCAACATTGCTGGCTGGAGCATGTTGGGAATTGTAGGAGTTCTCTGTCTAAACATGCATAGGACTGCCCTTTTAATTGCTCAAAATTCACATTGTATCATTACATCTGAGAACCACATTTCTCTTCCCCCCCACTCCTCACACCTTTCTTTTATTATTTTTTAAAAGGCCAAGTTTTGTCAGCAATTATATCTTTTGTGCCTCACCTGATTCAAATGTGTTAAATTTAGAATCCTTTTTTTAAAAAAATCTCAACACTGAACACATTCATGGCGAAGTCCCACTGCGTTTCGTGGGGCTTACATCCTTGCTAGCATGCTCAAATTGCTGATTCTTTAGAAAACCTAAGTAAAATGTAGAAAAGTATGTATATCTTTTTTTTAAAAAAAGATATGTCATTCAAGTTCCAAACAATTGGAAGAAATGAATTCACATTTTTTTAAAAAAACAAAAACAAAATAAAGGGAAAACTACAGTAGCTTAAATACAGAAATGGTTGTACTCTTAACTTTCTTATTTTCTTAGCTTCTTAACCTCCAGACACCATGGGAGTCTGCACAATAATACTCAGTGGGTGTTAAAAAAAAAAACCCAAAAAACCCACCCAAGACATAAAACAAGACATAGAAAGTAGAATATTCTATTCTAGTCCTCTCTTTTGTCTACAGCAGACTAAAAGATAGTGCTAAGGAAAAGAGAAGATCCAGTCTACACAAGAAGAAGTGTATTTGCTCGGTCCGTCTCCGTGGTTTTCTTTTCCAGAAAGGGGAGGGGGACCTAACAGGTTTGATTGTGACTTTACAACCTCAGCTAAAGGCTGGAATAGTCGTGACATCAATTGCATACATGCAATTAACATGCACGTTTTCGTCATGTTAATGGCAGCCGCAGAGAAGCCTGAGCAGCCTAAGGTGCACGGGGACTGGATGTTTAACTCTCTTTCTGCCACAGTGTCAAGCTGCTATTTGTATTTTACGGGCAGTCACCATTGTAAATGCAATCAGCAAACTGAGACAGGGAGAGAGTTAAACATCCCATCCTGTGCTCCCTGGCCTGCTCAGGCTTCTCTGTAGCTCATATGATCATAACAGCAAAATATTTGCATGGAAATTGCATTCATGCCCCTAAAATTATACCCAATTCATTGCTGCAACTATTTGGGGATGCGGGGAGCAGTCACACATTAGGACGTCTACTCCAATCAATGAAAACAATTGTCAATAGTGAGCAATCTAAGGAAAGCCATTTTCTTTCCAATGATACATTATAGAAAAGCTTGTTAATGAAATGGATCAGCTCTAATTAGAAACTGAAACGTTGGGGGGTGCCAGATGAGAAAAGAAGTCACTGACAAGTGTGAAATTTTGAAAAGAAGGGGGAAAGCTACAACAGCCATCTTCAACTTGGTGCCCTGCAGATATGTGGGACTACAAATCCCATCACATCTGCTGGGGATGCTGAGAGTTGTACTCCAAGACATCTGGCACCAAGTTGAGGACAGTGGGGCTTTGCTATTTAAGGCTTTTTAGGGGCACAGGACAGAGGTTTATAAAACTAAGAATGGTGTGGAGCGAGAGAGATGTTTCACATGTAATGCTAGAACTTAGGGGCAGCAGATTCAGGACAAAGGAAAAGTCTTCCTCACAGAATTTATCAACTGATGGAATTCACCGGCACAAGATGTCACGATGGCCACTGGCTTACAGGACTTCTAAAAATGGACTGGACACATTAATGTACGATAGCTATGGTTCAAACTATTCCCCATAACAGCTAAAGGGAGACTCCATATTCAGAGGCAGTGTAGCTCTGAATACCTCTTGCAGGGATCAAACGGGGAAGGGCTCTTGCCTTCACGCCCCACGAAAATGCAGACTTCCCTCAAGCATCAAGCTGGCTGCTGTCGAAAATGGAATCACAGGTTTTCAAAGGTGATCACCAACCAGTCCTCTGGTTAACTGGAAGCTTTGGTTGAACTCACTCGTTTAGGTTTCAGTGCACTTGTAGTGCTGCGATAACCCCACTGAACATTGAGGTATCGAGTGAATTTTGTACATATATTCAGGACACAAGTCCACATTTGGGTTTTTGAATATCAGCTCATCACCCCACATATGTTTTCAGGCAGGGGAATAAAGATGCAGGCTAGATGGTCATGCAACGGCTGCTGTGGCATGGGGCTGCCTTCCCACCCTTGATTTCTTCTAGCACAGCTCTTTAAGACAGGTGACCTGCTGGAAGGAGGCCACGTACCTTTCTCTTAATTAACAGCTGGCCTCTTTCTTGTTCCAGGCTAATCAGGAGCAGGTTCGCCCTCCTCCTCTGGCTAGCCCTGATGGGAAGCCCCTGCTCCTTTGAGACTGGGGGTCCACTGGTAGATGGATGGGTATGGTTCTGGATTCTGGCTCCCCTCCTGACAAGGTGACGGTTTGTGAGGAATTCCCATGTGACTGCTGTTTGGGAGTAAGTTTGGAGCCTGTGTAAACTAGCTTTTGTTTGTTTTCTGTTTAAATTTACCCTCTACTCTAATTCCGTGTCTCTAAAAGCTTCTCTTTTTTTCCTAATAAATGCACTTTCTTCTAATTTGGGTGGAAAGTGTGTGATTGAGGTTTCTGACCAAGACCTACATTGAATCATAGAATAGCAGAGTTGGAAGGGGCCTACAAGGCCATTGAGTCCAACCCCCTGCTCAATGCAGGAATCCACCCTAAAGCATCCCTGACAGATGGTTGTCCAGCTGCCTCTTGAAGGCCTCTAGTGTGGGAGAGCCCACAACCTCCCAAGGTAACTGGTTCCATTGTCGTACTGCTCTAACAGTCAGGAATTTTTTCCTGATGTCCAGCTGGAATCTGGCTTCCTGTAACTTAAGCCCGTTATTCTGTGTCCTGCACTCTGGAATGATCGAGGAGAGATCCTGGCCCTCCTCTGTGTGACAACCTTTTAAGTCTTTGAATAGTGCTATCGTGTCTCCCCTCCATCTTCTCTTCTCCAGGCTAAACATGCCCAGTTCTTTCAGTCTCTCTTCATAGGGCTTTGTTTCCAAACCCCTGATCATCCTGGTTGCCCTCCTCTGAACACGCTCCAGCTTGTCTGTGTCCTTCTTGAATTGTGGAGCCCAGAACTGTATGCAATACTCTAGATTGAAAGGGTTTTCTCTCTCCAAAACCCTCTCAATGTGGCCCAACCACTCAGGAACACTACTGAGGCATTTCATTTGGGTCCAGGAAGCCGGGGAGCTGATGCATAAAGGTGTTGGATACAGGCGAAGAGCCACACTAACAATGCAATTCTATACCTGTCTACTCAAATAGCAAGTTCCAATGATTTCAATAGGGCATATTCCCAGGTCAGTGACTACAGCCTAAAAGTTACAATACAAACAATAAAAATTAATGAGCTATATATAACCAGTTCACCCACAATATTGCTAGCAGTACAACCGAGCAGCAGAAAACAATTATGTACTTTTACTGGAGTTGACTAGTAAAAGTACACAATTGATGTCATTACAATGCTCATCAAAAAGCTATTTCAGCCTTGTACTGTTTTTGAAAATCTTTACTACTGCTTTCAATGTGATTTCTTTTAAATACTCTCTATCACTGCTGATCTACCCATGTTCTGAAAAGTGGACAACGTAACTTATAGCAATCTTGCTAACCAGAACCAAATCGTCTACGTTGACTCAGATGTAATTATAAGCTCTTGGGGTGGGTGGGAATTACAGCACTCTTACAAAGTTATGTGGCTGAAGACTTTTGCCACATAATTTAAACTTCATAAAAATAAACAAGTATATTATAAGTATACAACAAAGGTCCTTTAGTGCTTTCAAGACCCAATCATTTCAAAGAGAGAGAGTTAAGAATGTGCCAGCTCATTGAAATCAATAGGGTGGCTACTAGGAGGAGGGCCTTCTCAGCTGTGGCACCCCAGCTGTGGAATGAGCTCCCCAGAGAGGTCCGCCTGGCGCCTACACTGTACTCCTTTCGTCGCCAGCTGAAGACCTTTTTATTCCCTCAGTATTTTAACACATAATTTTAACTTAAATTTCAATTTGACTGTTCTAACTCTGTATTTTAATCTTATATCAATTTCTGCTGCGTGGTTTTATCCTGGTTGTGCTTTTTATACTGTATTTTGTATTTGTGTTTTTAACCTGTTGGTTGTTTTATTATGGTTTTAATTTCTGTGAACCGCCCAGAGCGCTTCGGCTATTGGGCAGTATAAAAATGTAATAAATAAATAAATAAAGGGTGCAGATACTCTTTATTTGGATTTCATATGGCCCACCTTTTTTTTTAAAATGACTCTGAAAAAAGAGTTCTTTGCATTTTTCAACTAGCCTGAAGAACCACCTCAAGGACTTCTCAGTTCTTTTGAACATATTGGAAGGAGTACGGCCACACTTTCGAGAACTGACCTGTTGGCAACTGTCAAGAGCCCCCAGAAAAAAAGACATTGCTGATGGTTGTTCCAATGAATGGGGCGGATTCTCTGCAGGGTGAATCACTTTCGAAGACAGAGCTGTTCAGCCAGAATCAGGCAAGCTACCCTGCTGTGTAAAGTGCTCCTGGAATAATGGTTGTTTACAAATAAACTTCCAAATGGTAACAACCAACCATTTGCAAATAAACCCAGGTCCAATTATAAACTCATTCAGCAGTAGCCCAAATGACTTGTCCTTCCTAAAAGAACAGAGTCCATGAAAAGGGGCAGCAAAGCGCAGAATATACATCTGTCCTATCTTCAGGGATTTTCCAACCTTCCCCTGCCTTCTTCCAGATTTCACTCTGCCATTTCAAGTCAATAATCTGCCTAGTTCCACAGTCAGTCATTCCTGCACCACATATGTTGACTTTGTAGGATATGACCAGGATTAATATCATTTGGGGGGAGGGGGCAAATTAAATGCTAAAATGGCAAAATGAAAGACTTCACATCACTAAAAGCTACCAGCTTCCGCACAATGGGCCCCAGTGAATGATTCAGCAAAATTGTCAGTTACAGCAGTTCTGAGCTTTTTCCAGAGATGAAACTTTCAGTTAACATGGTGTCATGATGAACACACAGAAACTTCAGTCTACACTACGTCACATGCACAGCTCTGGGTAACATGGGGATTTTTGACTGGAGAGTTGCCATTAACCAACAATATTTCCCCAAGGGAAGAAGTCTAAGCCTTCCATCTAAATAGAAAAAGACGCCCATGACACCATACCTGTCCCCAAAAAGAGCTGCAGAAAGCAAAATTGCATCATTTGAATATTGGCTCTCTGCCACAGTATAAATACAACCAGTTTGGAACTACAATTTGCATTCCTCGATTCCTCTTTCTGGGAGTGCCAGCTTTCTCAATGAAAGTGTGTGCTTATGAATACACATCATGGCCCAACAGAAACCTCTTCTTGTCTTTGACTTAACACACACATCATAGCAAACCATGGTTAAGAAAGCTTAACTGTGATTTGGCATGGTGCCTGTTTTGGCAAGCCATCATTTGCAATTCTCCAACAAACCAGAATCACAAACCATGGTTTGTGCTAACTATTCTTTGATTTAGACCAATACACCTAGAGATTGGAGCACTGAACAGACAGAAAACACAAGCAGAGGAGATTGTCCTTACAGAATAGCTGGCAACCACATAGCTCTCCTAGTCAGGATTCCAACAGATTTTACCAGCCACTCTCCTGAGTAAGACAGTTCTGAGAATTTCCAAGAGGAAACCTTTATCATTTCTTGAGTATTATATCAGTGCAGACCACTGGTAAAACATAGGACAGGGGGAATTTACCCTGTTATATATTAGAAATACCTAATGTTATCCATTCAGTAATCCAAATGGTAAGACTCAAAACACAGAAATAATAAGTTGATTCACAGAGGAGTGATCAAACAGTTGAATCACATACCAATAAAAATACGGACAAAGTAGTTCTAAATCATTAACACAACCATCCTATGCACCCTTACTTGTGGGTAAGTTGCACTGAATTCAGGGAGACTTGCCTCCACATAAATACGGACAAAGTAGTTCTAAATCATTAACACAACCATCCTATGCACCCTTACTTGTGGGTAAGTTGCACTGAATTCAGGGAGACTTGCCTCCACATAAATACGGACAAAGTAGTTCTAAATCATTAACACAACCATCCTATGCACCCTTACTTGTGGGTAAGTTGCACTGAATTCAGGGAGACTTGCCTCCACATAAATATACATATAATCAGGCTACTAGGTATTCTAACTTCATCACTCCTTCTAATAATGTACTCAGGTGTTGAGTGCCAACAGAATTGTTCCCAAAACAAAAGGAACAAGAGAATGGTATCAGCTCTCAGGGAAACCTGAGGTTTGCAGAAGCACAATGGCGGAAAACCATTTAAAAAACCAGCCAAAAGAGGACTATGTATGCTCAGTAGCCACAGAAAGCAGAGCGACAGAAAAAAAAGGAAAAAAAAGAAAACCTGGGACTGAAGACGAAGACTGGAAATCTTGCTTGCAGAGAATGTCTGACTGGAATCCTGAAAAGCAGTCAACCTTTTACTCCGCATCGTTTTCTTAAGGGTCCCACTTCTTTGACTTTTTTTATTTAGAAAAGTTTTTTTAAAAGCCATTTTCCGCAGGGCAATTGGCCATGAAACCCTCATTTTTCACTTTTTTTCACCTGGTACAATGTATTTAAATTTAAGCTCTGAATATCAAGTCATTCCATAAATAACAGGACCACTCCTGATATCATAAGATAATCTTTAAAAACTGGAAAACTAAGTAAGGTTTTCCATAGTTGATAGTCTTTGCATTTTGGCTTTAAAACTAATAACACTACTGGAGAACAACAGACTATGCTGTTTTTATGCTGCAAAATTGCTCAGTAACAGTTGTTTTAGCCCTATTTTCCCCCCATCAGATCTCACCATATTTGCATTTCACTGAAAGAAAAAGGGAGAGCAATCATCTCAGGAATCAGGGAGAAACAGACAAGAATTGTCCTCTCTAGGATTACAGCAATAGGTTGGTCCCTTCACCACACCACACCTTCCCTCTCAGAGCTCTCAATGCTAGAATTCAGAGCAGAGATGCTATCAAAAAGAGAATTTGTAAGCACCACTTTAGCGCTTAAGGGCTACAGCTCAAGCAAAGCACATGTGCTTTCATACCCAAGAACTCTCCAAATAATGTTGTTTTAGCGTTATTGTTCATCAAGACATAAATGGGCCACTGCATATTGTTTAAGTCACTCCCAATAAACACTTGGTCAAAAAACCATGAGCACGCATGTTAGGGTCACTTCCAATTTTAGGTAGAACTCCCACACATGTACACACATGAACGCACACTTTCGCGAGGCACACCGCTGGTCCGAGTTGGGAAGACGACACGCTCTTGACAGCACAAACCTTTATATCATCCAGTCCAAGAAAAGCTCCCGGCTGTAGTCACTGACCCAAACACATGCATTGTATTCAAGTCAACAGCAAGCGCAGGGGAGGGACCGGCGGGCACGCAACCCTTCCCTGCACGCAACCCTTCCCTGGGGTCTTCGCCATGGCCTCACTTCACCTTAGGGAAGGTGCTGAAAATCCACCACTCCATACTGAATCATTTCTCTTCTCCCCACACTACTATCTTTAAAAAAAAAAAAAAGAGTCTGACATTGGCAATCCAAATAAGACTAAAAGCCAGAAAGGTTATTCTACAGAGGACAGAAGCAGAGGAAAGCCACCCCCTGCCTTGCCACGGCAACCTGGACCGTGGAAACTAACTGAGATTGGGGGGGGGGGGTTCGTTTTGCAGGCAACACAAATGGTTCCTAGGGAGCATCAGCTATTTCAGAGCAGACACATGGGTCGGCACCCCTGCTGTGCCGCCTTTTCCTTCATCCTCTGCATTGTAAACTCCCTCACTAGATGCACAACTGCAAGTGGCAGAGAAGAACCCTCTTTTCACTGATCGGGGAAATGAGCCCAGCTCTCCTCCTGCGAGGGCTTTACCAACTTTCTTAGCTGCTCCTGCTCCTGTGCTTTAGTTTCCACAGCAGACCTGGAGCCATTAAAAGCAGGCAAAGCGTTCCCCGGCCCCAGAGTAAAGTGATTGGGGGGGGGGGGGGAGCTCCTACCTGCCAGGAGGCAAGAGAAGCCAGGTGGGTGAATTAAAACACACACACACACACACACACACACACACACCCGTGCCAATCATGTGCACCCCTGGCCTGCCAGGGCAAGCTAGGAGGCGGGACCGAAGCCAGGCGAAAAGCCCGTGAACGCCTGGCCCCGGAAGGGTTAACGGGGCTGCCGGCACCATCTAAGGGGCAGCTGAGAGACGGGCGAAGCTTGCTGGACGCCGGGGCTGCAGCCGAACCCCGCTGGGGCTCGAGCCGGGAAACGACGCCACAAGCTGTCGGCGAGGGTACCACTGAGCAGGTGCAGAGTGAGGGAGCGCAGGAAGCCCCCACGCGCCAAAGATTCGGGGCGCGGGGGGGGGAAGGGGTCTCAGATTGGAGGGCAGGGGCGGGGGGGGAGCGGTGTCCTTTCCGGAGCCACTTCAGCCTCGGCGTCTCCCCCGTTCGCACGCTGGAGAGGGGGGCTGCGCGACGGCGGCGGAGGCGCACGAGGCAGCGGCGGGCTCCTGCTGCCTCCTTGCCCCGCCGCCGACCGAGCGAGCCCCCCTCTGCCGGGCTGGCCCCGGGGCGCCTCGGCTGCAAAGCCCCCGCGAGCCGCCTCCGCCCGCCCCGCTTGAGTCGGGCGCTCGCTCGCCCGCTCGCCCGCTCCGCTCGCTCCCTCTCGCCGGCTCACCTTCGCTCCCGGCCGCGCTGCCCAGCCCGCTGCGGAGCGCCCCACCGGGCAGCAGCAGCAGCAGCGGCCACAGCACCGCCAGCGGCGGCGGGCGCATCTCCGCGATCCGGCCGCTCGCTCGGGCGCTGCTCCGCGGAGAGGCGGCGGCGGCGGCGCCCGGGTCTCGGAGGAGGAGGCGGCGGCGACCGCGACGCTGCTGCCGGCTGCGGGTCCTCCTTGGCGCCCAGGCTGGCCGCTGGTCCCGCTCGCGACGGCGGCCGGGAGCCCCTTCCAGCGCCGGGGACAGAGCCGGGGACCCGGGGGGGGGGGCGCGAGCGGACCTCCTGCCACAGCAGTCCCGCGGCGGCCACCGACGACCTCCTCCCTCTGCTCTAGCCGCCGCCGCCGCTACTGCTGCTGCTTCTTGCCGCCGCCGCGCGCAGCCACCAGCAACGCTGGGCGGAGCCAAGGTCGGAGAAGCCCCGCCCCTGGCTCCTCCCACTTCCATTGGCACCCCGTCTCTCAACCCCCCCCCCCCCCGGCCAATCGGGGCCAAAAGCAGGCGCCGGCGGCGGCGAGCAGCCCGATGGGCGCGTGGCCGCTTCTTTAATATCCCAAACCAGAGATCTCTTCTGACGGCGCATTTATACCCTGCTTTCAGAGTGATTGAAAGCGCCCCCTCCAGCCATGGAAAGCAGGTCAATATTACTACCATCCCCCGATTCCCCCCCCCAAAAAATAAATATTTATTTATTTATTTTTATTTATTTATTTATTACATTTCTATACCGCCCCACAGCCGAAGCTCTCTGGGCGGTTTACAACAATTAAAAATGGTAAACATTAAACGTATACAAAATTTAAAAACGATCAAAAACATAAAAATAACAGTAAAAAACAACAACAGTGTCCATTAAAAAAACAACAGTATCCATTTAAATATCCAACAGTATCCATTTAAAAATAACAATACAGATATGTTCATCCAAAGGTTTAATTCTATCGCCAGAGGCTAGATGGTAAAGGGTTTGTTGGTGTTGTTGTTATTATTATTATTATTATTATTATTGTCATCACACTATTTGTGTTAATTGGTTTGCCCAGGGCAAGAGTGTTTGTGATGTCAGCAACAACTGCACTGTGAATGACCTGGGCAGGATCTACACTACTGCTTTAAAGCGCTTTATAACATTATTATTATTATTATTTATTTATTTATTTATTTATATAGCACCATCAGTGTACATGGTGCTGTACAGAGTAAAACAGTAAATAGCAAGACCCTGCTGACAACTGTTGGGGCCCAGGACACACTGCATATACAGTTTTCAAAACGTTTTCAAAGTGCTTTAAAGCACTTTAAAAGCAATAGTGTAGATCCCGGTTAATAATGTGATTCACACTTTCTGCATTGAAATTCCCTTCTGACCTCATTCCTTGCACTGCCTGCCCAGTCGCCCCACCACGTGTACTGGTGGATATAACCCTGAAAGTCTCCATAATTCTCTCTGCATCTGAAGTGGTCTATATAGTCCAAGGAAAAGCTAATGCTCAAATAAACGTGTGAGTTTTTAAAGTGCCACAAGATGGGTTGTTTTTTCTGGAATAGACCACATGGCTACCCTCTGGAAATCATTAAAATGCAGACAGGAGATCCAAGAGTGCATTTAAAACAAAAAACAAACAAACAAAAAGTTTAAACAGAAGCCTGGTGTGCTGTGGAGCAAAATACCATTTGTGCCCACCATTTTCTTTGCACAGAACACCTCTGGACCCACTTGGCTTTTCTTGGTTTTTACAGGTTACTTGACTCTATTCATTAACCACACTGGCCTCCTCTTGGACTTGGTACCTTTCCTGATCTACAGTGTACATCCTAGCCGGGTGCAGTATTTGACTGGCTGAGGGCCAATAAACTCAAATCAGGCAAGACAGAGGTACTGTTAGTTCTTCCGTCTGGCTAAGTGATATTCCACCTGTTCTGGAGGGTGTTGCACTGCCCCTAAATGATCAGGTTCGTAGTTTGGGGGTGCTTTTCGAACCAGCATTGTCACTAGAGCCACAGGTGGACTCACGGGCATGGAGCACCTTTTATCAGCTTACACTGATATACCAACTACAGCCTTAGAGATAGCCTAGTTATAGTTATCAGTGCTCTGGGAACCTCTTCTCAGGTTACTGCAATGTGTTATATGCAGGGCTGCTTTGAAAATGGTCCAGGAACCTCAGCTAATCCAAAACCAGGCAGCAAGATTCTTAATGGGGACTGGTCAATGTGATCATAATATGCCAGTACTTTTCCATTTACACTGGGTGCCAGTCCATGTCCAGGCTTGATTCAAAGTGCTGGTACTAACGTTCAGATGCTTAAACAGTTTGGGGCCAGGTTATCTGAAGGAATAATAATAATAATAATAATTATTATTATTATTATTATTATTTATTTATTTATTTATTTATTTATTTATTACCCGTTATTCCCATACTGGTTTATAGGGAGGGAGAGTGAGGTCGAAAATGAAAGCCTTGTGGGGAAGAGCCTCCCACGTAATGAGGCTGTACATGTGCAAAGCATGCGCTGCGTCTTCTCATTATTCCTGGCTCCACCCCACACCCCAACCCCATACCAGCTGGGTGGTGATCGGACTTTTTTTTCTTTTTATGGGACTCTGGCTCAAAGACACCTCTGTACGCTTAATAGTTTTATCACAGGGTAATATATGGTAGGGCGTGGCTTACCCAACCCAGGCCAGCCTTAACTACTAATCCTACGTGTCTCTTTTAAATGTTTAGATCTAACAGCTGGTATCATGAACCTCGTGGGTTCGGGAGAAGTAACCCCACTGCTAGAATGATACGCTGGCTTCTCCCTCTTCTGATAAAAAGCCAACAGATTTTTATTTTATTTTATTCTCCAACTTCAGCAATATAGCCATAACAAAAGACAAACAAACAATAACTTGAAATAACATGATATAAGAATACCTAAATAAAATAAAGAGGGGGGAATGGGGGAGGGAATCGAGTTATAATATACATTCTGGTACCACTGTCTCTGTTGAAGATATAAATCACTTAACATTAGCTCACAGTGCTAAATTAAACATTAAGGACTGTTTACACATAAAAAGTGGTATACGCGAACCAAATGTCTAAATACAGGAGAGAAGCTGTCAGTGGTTCAAATGTAGCAAGAGCTGTGATGTTTTCTGTCCAAAATAGTCCATAGATATTCACGAGGAGTTTTCCACATGTACACAAAGAGAGCTCCTACACATGAGGAGGCACCCTGGCCAATCATGGTGCCTTCTCACATGTAGGACCGCTCCGCGGGTTCATCCACACACAGAGACAATTCCAACCTACCAACATCCAATGTTTGTAGGATGTTTGTGAGGGGAAGGGGCGGCACCACACAATTCCAGTGAATGGGGCTAGCCCATACAATCTGCAACATCCCCCATACACAGATTAATATATACCCCAATAAGAAGGGGGGGCTTACCTTACAGCAGGCAGAAAAGAAGGGCTGTTGAAAGACTATGCCACCAAGGGATGATTTGCAGGTGGGAATGAGCCATCGCAAATCTAAAAGCACAGACAGAATGTTTGTATCACCCAATGTTAACTTAAACACTAACTATATTTTTCAATGGATTTGACACTTTCAGTCAAATCTCTAGGGCTGCCTCACACTTGCCTATAACATATATTGTGTGCTCTTTACACTTAATTATGGTATACTCGATGACTGGAAGCTGAATGAGGTGGAAAAGACAGTTGGGCCTTTCATCTGCTGAAGCAAACCATGAGAGATCGAGCAAGGTATGTCTGTGTTCCAGTCCCACCATCCACGGGCGTATTCTCTCCTGTGGCTCTCGGTATCTGCTCACTAAGTGACCCTTGCACAACAACTTGTAGCCCTCACAATCTCCTTCCTTAGGAAATCATGGTGTGGTGGGGGCAGGGGTTTTGCACCCCAAGTAGCTGCCAGGCACATAATATTACAATGTGCCCGGCAGCAGCCAATCACCTAGGAAGTGCCTGTGTTTGACTGGAGCATGTGCACAGTGATGTGCCAGGGCCTGAGGTGGGTACTCCATATCAGGAGAACACCTTAATGTGAGGAGCAACCTGAACTGTCTCTCTCCCTCCCTCTCTTTTTCTTTTCTTTTGGGTGAATTTAACAAAACAGACCAGAAAACAAATCATGGGGGGCGGGGGAAGAGAGAGAACAAAAATTACATGCATAGGAATCTCTCTCTCTTTTTCATCAGATACACCATTCATTTTAAAAAAAAACCCACAGGGAGAGGGTTATGAACCTCAAGTGTTTCTTCAGGGTCTGACACTCAGGGTGAGGCGTTTCCCTCAGGTGGCAGATGCTAGGCGGGGGACAGCCTCCAGGCTGCCCCTCTTGAACTCTTCAGCTGTTCCCTTTGTTAAAAGATAGAGCTGTGTATGCCAGCCCACCTACCTGGGCTCCCTAAACTAGCCTGCTGCTACCTGTGTGTGGTGGTGGACACTATCGCGTTACCACTAATGAAGTAAGATTCAACTGCCAGGTTCTGTCCATTTCAGTATGTCTGCAGGAGAAGGCATCAACTTGTCCCTTGCCTCAGGCAGCAAAATATTTTGGGCCAGCCTTGCTTACATGTCTGGGCCCCACCTAAGCCATGGTGGAGACCTTTCTCATGCCTTGATTAGAGTGACATCTACCAGGGGGAAATGGATAACAAAGAAAGATAGTACCGGTAGCAGTTCTAGCACTCTGTGGGCTAGGTAGGTATACAGGGGAAGCCATATTGTCACCCACACATCAGTCCGTCTGTTGGGGTCAAGGAAACTCCATGGCCTTACACAAACCACTCTCTCTCTCAGCACCCACCTGCAACACAGGGATAATAGCACTTATTGTCGTAAAGATGACTGAGACCCTGTCTGTGAAGAGCTTTCAAATATTAGACCTAAACATTGCTACAGACACCAAGTTACAATTGGCTAGTCTATTTGGGATATCATTTTTGTAGAGTTTTCTCCAGTCTTGCTGTAGTGGCTCTATATTCCCAAAGGACCAGGTGTGTGTGTGTCTTGGTACCATATAACAGCCTCTCACAGTAATGACACATTGCTTGATATTCAGCCAATGCTTCTGTCCCAGTACTTCTGGTTGTTTATACCGTCATATCACTCAAGCAGTCTGGTCTCCAGAGTGCTCCACTGGCACATGCCCCAATGAAAACAATGAACATTCATAAGTAACAGAGTTGAAATGATGTCTCTCCTTTAATGTTTATTGGGCATTTATAGAGTTCTATAATGTCCTAATAAGTCATAGCTTAGTCTTGCTTGGTACTAGTCTGATGCCTCACCTTTCCTAATAAAAAAAAACTCTCCCTCCTACCTAGTTCTATTGTTACCAGAATTCCAACAGTGTCCTTCTGGGAATGGTTTGCCAAAATCAGGGATCCTTCCAGTGCAGTAAAGTCAGCAGTCATTTCCGTGCAGCTTACAATGCGCTTCTTGATGAGTTTAAAACTGGTGCAGGATAGATAGATAGATAGATAGATAGATAGATAGATAGATGATAGATAGATGAGTTGTGGGACCGTGCCCAAATGTCTCAAGCAGGGCACCTGGGTGGGGGTGATGTGAGGAACTGTGAGAGCCCCGTGCCCCAACATGCAGGAACAGGAAGATTGTGGTTCACCCAAAAAGGGGGTGAAGATCATATGGAAACCCAGGCAGAGAACGGAGGGAGAAGGAAATACCCAGGGATGAGAGCAGACCAATGCGAGAAGGTTGGTGATGATGTGGCAGTGTGAGGGCCGGGGGGATAGATTTTGGGCAGCAAGGGCTAATGGGATACAAGTGGGAGGACTGAGAGGGAGAGGGGGATGACTTAGTCAACACACCTTTGACTAATAATCCACTCACAGTTCTCGATCCTCCCAGAGTGCAGGACACGGAATAATGGGCTCAAGTTAAAGGAAGCCAGATTCCCGCTGGACATCAGGAAAAACTTCCTGACTGTTAGAGCAGTACAACAATGGGACCAGTTACCTAGGGAGGTTGTGGGCTCTCCCACCCTAGAGGCCTTCAAGAGGCAGCTGGACAACCATCTGTCAGGGATGCTTTAGGGTGGATTCCTGCATTGAGCAGGGGGTTGGCCTCGATGGCCTTGTAGGCCCCTTCCAACTCTGCTATTCTATGATTCTATGATCCACTCATGGTTGGTTATTTATCTGATTGTGTGGTGAGTACCCGCAAAATAACCAACTGTGAGTTGACTATTAACCCACCATTGACTATCGTGGCTTCTGAACACAGCCACAGTACAACAGTGCACTATTTCACATCTCAATAAGGGGACAGGGCAAAAATACCTCAGAGGCACAATTCAGTAAGGTCCAAAGACCCATCTGTGGCGATACCCACCTTTCTGCCCCTTAGATATGTCTGTCTTTGTATGTCTAGTGAGTGCAGAATGTTTGACTGAGTGGGTGTGGCTGGTGATGCGGTGAGAGAGGGGAGGGGGGAGTATAAATAGGCTGGCTGAGGAGATTGAGGGTTTAGTTTTGTTTGTTTGGTGGGGGGTTTGGTTTTAGTCTGGGAGTTTTAGTCTAGCTTGTGCTTCGTGAGAGTGTTTGGTGTGAGGAGTGAGAATTTTAAGGGACTTGGGATTGTTATTTTGAATATAAAAATATGCAGGTTTGATCTGAATTGAAATACTAAAGATTTGTTAAATTTCAATAAACTTTGCTTTGTGTTTTGTTTCCACAAACCATGTGTCAGCTTGTTTATATTACCTGCTCTATTACAAAGTGTAAAAACATCTAAAAATACACCTGCTGTTCAGTACCTCAGTAATAGAACCTATTTACCTTGTTCCCTCACATATAGGGGAGCGGTTGTGTTGTTTTTACCCTTTCCTCAGGCTTTTCAAGAGGTAGCACTTGGCTTGAGAAGAGTGTGCTAAGCAAGGCCTTCTGTGTAAGGTTGGTGCCGTCTCACCATCCTTGGACATATTCAGGGACAAATGAGCATTTGTAGTGTATATTTTCTGCTTTAGTCCAGCTGTAGTCCAGCTTTTGTAGAAAAAAAGGCTTCCTTCAGGAAATTTTAGAATTTCTGTAAACCGCCCAGAGAGCCCCGGCTATGGGAGTGGTATATAAGTGCAATAAATAAATAAAATAAATAAAATGGAAGTCTTGCCCAAGTGAGGAAAAGAAAGGGGAGCACAGGCTTGCACAATGGCAATGCAAGCAAACAATAAGAGATGCAAAAAAAGCATTTTGAAGAGCACATCACTAATAATATCAAGTCCAACAATAAAGAATTCTTTAAATATATCAGAAGCAGGAAACCAGCAAGGGATGCAGTTGGACCATTGGATGACAATGAAGTTAAGGGAGTACTAAAGGAGGACAGGGAGATTGCAGAGAAGCTGAATGAATTCTTTGCATTGGTGTTCACTGCAGAAGATACAAGACAGATGCCTCTGCCTGAACTGATATTTTCAGGAAGGGAGTCTGAGGAACCGAGGCAAATAGTGGTGACAAAAGATGAAGATCTCAACCTTATTGACCAATTGAAAGCAAATAAATCACCAGATATGAAATTGAGGACCTTTTAACAAAAATATGCAACATGTCGCTAAGCTCAACCTCTGTACCAGTGTAACACAAATGTAACACCAATTCTTAAAAAGGGATGGGGTGGGATCTAGGAAATTATAGTCTAGTTAGTTTGACATTCATTCCAGGTAAATTAGTTGAAAGCATTATTAAAGAAAAAATTGGTAAGCAGGACCTGCTGAAGAAGAATCAACATGACTTCTGCAAAAGCAAGTCCTGTTTCACTAATCTAGAATTCTTTGAGGGTGTCAACAAACATGTAGACAGGGGTGATCCGGTGGACATTGTTTACTTGGACTTCCAAAAGACTTTTGATAAAGTCTCTCACCAAAGACTCCTGAACAAACTTAGCAGTCATGAAATAAGAGGAGAGGTCCTCTTATGGATCAGTAACTGCTTAGAGAACAGAAAACAGAGATAAGGAATAAATGGTCAATTCTCCCGATGGAGGGAAGTAAATAGTGGGGTCCCACAGGGATTTGTATTGGGATCAATTCTTTTCAACTTGTTCATAAATGATCCAAAATTAGGAGTCAGCAGTGAAGTGGCCAAGTTTGCTGATGACACCAAATTATTTAAGGTGGTTAAAACACAAAAGAATTGTGAAGAGCTCCAAAGGGATCTCTCCAAGCTTGGAGAGTGGGCATCCAAATGGCAGATGTGGTTCAATGTAAGCAAGTGTAAAGTGATGCACATTAGGGCAAAAACAAAAAACAAAAAACCCCAATTTCAAATATAACCTGATGGGATCTGATCTGGCAGTGACCAAACAAGAAAGAGATCTTGGGGTTGTAGTGGACAGCTCAGTGAAAATGTCCACCCAGTGTGCGGCTGCTGTAAAGAAGGCAAACTCCATGTTAGGCATTATAAGAAAAGGAATTGAGAATAAAACTGCCAGTATCATACTGCCTTTATACAAATCTATGGTGTAACCATGCTTAGAATACTGTGTGCAGTTCTGTTCAACACACCTAAAGATAGATAGATATGATAGAGCTGGAAAAAGTGCAGAAAGGGGCAACTAAAATGATTAAGGGAAGGTTACAACAGTTGGGATTGTTTAGCTTGGAAAAAAGGAGGCTAACAGGAGACACGATAGAGGTGTACAAAATTATGTATGGTGTAGAGAATGTAGATACTAGGGATATATTTTTCTTCCTCTCTCAAAATACTAGAACCAGGGGACATCCCATGAAGTTGATTGGAGGGAGATTCAGGACAAATAAAAGGAAGTATTTCTTCTCACAGTGCACAGTTAAATTATGGAATTCACTACAACAAGATGTAGTGATGGCCACTAGTTTAGATGGCTTTAAAAGGGGGTTGGATAAATTCCTGGAGGAAAAGCTATCAATGGCTTCTAGCCCTGATGGTTATGTGCTACTTCCAGCACCATGTCCTGCTTTGTTGGTCCCTGGTCGAAAGCTGATTGGCCACTGTGTGAACAGAGTGCTGGACTAGATGGACCCTCGGTCTGATCCAGCATGGATTTCTTATGTTCTTCATGTGATAAGAGCATTCTACTTCACCTGCTGTGTAGCCCAGATTTGCCCCACACACTTGGATTTGGAGCCATCCCTCCTTTCTCTCTCTCTCTCTCTCTCTCTCTCTCTCTCTCTCTCTCTCTCTCTCTCTCTCCCTCCCCATGAGCTAGTCACACCTTTGTCATGCAGGGTTACTACACAAGGCTCTTCATTTTTTATTATAACAATATTCAACCAGTTTGAATATTGATCCGATCCCTTGTGAATCAGAAACAGGAAGATAGGATTTTGCACTCCTTCCTACCCAAACAATACCCAGACCTCTTGGGATGATCCAAATTTACATGGGACTAACTGTGCTGTGGAAGTGAATTCCCCTACCCCCCTCCTTGCCGTGGAGGCCCATCCAGTCCCCTTAGAATGCTAGTTACTCAGCCAGTTGAGCTGTACTAAGATTTTTATTTTTTAAAAAAAAAACCCACACAAACTAATATATCCACCATTCATTCATTATCAATAATTGTTAATTAGTCTCCACACTTTATGAATTAGAAATACACCTATGCACACCACCACCACCATCTTTCACTGATATTAAATCTTGAAAAAAGACAGGATTGCAGAAAATAACTTTAAAAGTGGGTTCCACAGTGTATATATACTTTTGTTTTGTATTCCACCACCATCATCATCACTACCACTACTAGGGTGACCATATAAAAAGGAGGACAGGGCTCCTTTAACAGTTTCATAGAAAAGGGAACTTCAGCAGATGTCATTTGTATATATGGAGAACCTAGTGAAATTCCCTCTTTATCACAATTAAAGCTGCAAGAATTATAGTAGAGTGACCAGATTTAAAAGAGGGCAGGGCACCTGCAGCTTTAAATGTTGTGATGAAGAGGGAATTTCACCAGGTTCTCTATATATACAAATGACATTGGCTGAAGTTCTCTTTTCTATGCAACTGTTAAAGATACAGGAGCCCTGTCCTCCTTTTCATATGGTCACCCTAACCACTACCCAAGACAGATCTCACAACAATTGACTTCTGATAGAGGCATTTTACCCACTTGAAGATTTACTTTTGAATACTTTCCTTTTCTCCTGTGTGTGTGTGTGTGTGTGAGAGAGAGAGAGAGAGAGAGATTGTTGGAGTCCACCCTGCTTTGCTCTTTAGTCAACACAATTTGTACAGCACTGGCTGAGACCAACTTAGATGTATTTAATTAGCTGGCAGCCTGTATGCCTGGGATTAAGGCTACTGAACTGCATGAAACATACTTCTGAATAAACATGCAGAGGATTGGGTGATTAGATTATAATTCTGTCTCATTTGGAAAGGTAATGATAAATGAATCCAATATTAAATTTTATTTATTTATTTATTTATTTATTTATTACATTTCTATACCGCCCAATAGCCGAAGCTCTCTGGGCGGTTCACAAAAATTAAAACCATGAAGAGCATAAAAACAACCAACACATTTCAATTTAATTTCAAGTATATCTGTGGGCTCCTTTAAAAAAAATTTAAAAATCTAACTGCACTGCAAAGACACAGTTCATGAATTTTATCAAATGGCAGAAGAATAGAAGTTTGGGGCTCAGCCTCAGCTCTGTCTCCCCCACTCTGCCCACACATTAGTACTCTGCTCCCAAGGTACAGCTGCAAAGCTCTGCAGTTAATTGCTAAGTCCTAGAGAATGGGCTGTCAGCCTTCTTTATCGGTCAGCCACGACTATAACTGGAACCTTCTTTGCTTGATCGTTTCAAGAGGAGTGGTGTCAGCCAATCCCAGGCCAACTAGGGGAGGCGGGTCTATCTTCTCCTGCCTTCCCATTCCCAGGTCCCCGACAGATGGACATAGAAACAGAAGTCAGTGTAGGGTTATTGTTTTTACGGAAAGATGACCTCAGTTTCTCCTTTCCTTCATTCCAGATCCAATGGTCATTTCTAATTCAGCCCTCTCCATATGCACTGCCCATCTTTTAAAAATAACATTCAAGTATCTTGTGTGTTTTTTCCAATTACATGTTTGTTAGGCATGTTACTATTTCTTTAAAGCATTTAATGTGAAAAACTGTATCACTGGAGAAGCAGAACTGGTTTTTCTGGAGCACAATACTGTGGGAATGTCTGATCAACACAGGGTGAATGCAGTTCCAAAGAAGCTTGACTGTGCTAATTATGTGTGTCTGTATGAGCACTGGAGGGAAACAGTAATTTGACCAAAAAAAATGGCATTGACCTAGTTTGAAGAGAAATGGTTTTGTGAAATACCCTCGCAACTTTGTTTCTCCAAATCATTTCACTAATTCTTCAGCACATTTACTTGGGAGTAAGTTTCATTAAACTCAGTGAGTTGAATCCAGATTTAGCCATGCTTAGAGTAGACCCATTAGAAATGATGGGACTTAAAATACATGTGACTTACATGTCCCATTGATTTCAGTGGGTCTGCTCTAGCATGACTAAGTCTGGATGCAACCAAATGGGCTTACTTCTGATTAGACATGCATAGAATTGCACCGTTAATCCCTGATTTACTTTACCCTGAAGAGAGAAAAAAATGTTAAGGGACGTATTTTAAATCTTTAGAATAAAGCATCTTGGGAGTGCAAGGGTGTGTGTGTGTGTGTCCACCCCCTGCCCCACCCCATCCCAAAAATCCCCCTTTTTCCTAGTTGTTCAGCTTTAAAAATTGGGCTGCATGGGACTGTAGACTGTGATTTTATGTTTTTTAATGAACCCGCTTCAATCACTATCCTTTCTTTGCAAGGATATAGCACTGCACTTGTCAAATTAAATGAACGGCTAGAGGAATGATTTGCCCACTGTGTAAAAGTGGTTCCCCCCCCCCCCCCGTATACTCTATATTCAAATGCTGCCTATTATAATAGCAGCCCCAACTGAGTGGCAAAGAAGGCTGCCATTTTTATGATGGCAGGCCTTTTGAAGCCTCCAAACTTCAAACAGCACCTCAGAGCAGGACTTCTTGAGAAAAACAAAATGGCAACTGCTCTGATTCTCTTCCTCCACTTTTTATTTTTTATCTTTGTCTCACTCCTGAAATATAGATAAACAAACAAAAACAAAAAACCAGACATTTTTGAGGTGCCTAAAGCAACTAAGAAATTGCCTTTATCAGTTCAGCAGAGCCTAATCTATATGCACCCTCCAACTTCTCCAAATTTTTCTGCCCATTCCCATACCCCAAATTTTCCTTTCAACTCTCCCTGCCTTTGCTCTTGTATGTGTGGTATCTATATTTTTTCTATGCCTAACTATTATATGGAATGCCTCCAATTTACTATCGCCACTTTATTCCATTGTTCAGATAGAGAAACAATAGCTTGCTAATTAATTGGAAAGTGACATAAGATTATCAACTCACAGATTGCTCTCCATGCATAGATTTTGCCCTTTATCACAATCCATTATTGGAGTCCTTAGCAAACTATGTTCTTTTTTTTAAAAAAAAAAAAAATCCCGCTGTCTTACCAGGGCTTTATGCTTCTGCTTTCTTTCTGGGACTGCAATCGGCTTAATTACATAGGCAGCCATGGACAGCCACTTGATTTGGAGTCAGTACTCCATTCACTTCTATTGAGACAGTGCCATCTAGTGATGAAATTATTGCACAATGCCAGAGTTACATGTTGGGAGAGCCCACTTTTTCCAGATATTACCACATTATCTCTGGTTCTTTTAATATTGGGATTTCCAGGGGATAGCGTGGGAGATGTGCTGGTCACTGACGACATTGTGTAATAGATCCACAAACTTAGGGTGACCATATGAAAAGGAGAACAGGGCTCCTGTATCTTGAACAGTTGCAAAGAAAAGGGAATTTCAGCAGGTGTCATTTGTATATATGAAGAACCTCTTCATCACAACAGTTAAAGGTGCAGGAGCTATACTAGAGTGACCAGATTTAAAATAAGGCAGGGCACCTGCAGCTTTAACTGTTGTGATGAAGAGGAAATTTCCCCATGTTCCCCATATATACAAATGACACCTGCTGAAAGTTCCTTTTCAATACAACTGTTAAAGATACAGGAGTCCTGTCCTCCTTTTCATATGGTCACCCTACACAAACTTCCATGAGTGGCCAATTATGAATGTGCAATAAATCACTTGTTTAGAGAATCCCAGAGCTATGAAGCAGAAAGTCTCTGGTTAAAATTCCTGACATACGGCCACTAGATAACCTTAGGGATTGGTGTAAGGCAGAAGCGGAGAACTAGTTTTATGTGGGGGCTGAATTGCCCTCAACCAGACCCGCCACAGGCCAGATGCCCCTACCCATTTTGCCTTTTCACATGCTAAGAGAGACAGAGTTACATGCCTCTCGCAGCACAGAGAATGTCCTGTTATGGCTGGGTTGGGATCAGCCCTGGGGCAAACTAGGGGCCTTTTGCCCTTGCCCTTTGGCAAAGTTAGTAAGCAAGGAAAAGGTCAAACCACAGTATTACCAGTCCAGGAAAAAAGGAAAATCCAAAAGCAGGACCTTATCAAGAGTCCAGGATTCAGCAGCACTGCAGATCAGCCCAAGGAGAAGGAAGCAAGGTTTCAAGGTAATACAAGCTGAAAGAAAGGTGTTGTTTTAGCAGCCTTCAGATGAAGGCTTATAAGTCTCCTAGCGTGTGCTCCGGTATAGCTGTAGCACACCAGAAGCTCCTGGAAGAAGTCCTCTTTGTGTGGAGAGCCCTGCTCACGAGGAGCTCTTTAGTCATGAGGACCACTCCTCTGCTCTTTTTCTCACAGAGTTTGTCCTGGAGTGTCTCTTGAGATGCTGCCACTCTCTAGGACTAAGTGATCATGCAGCCTCCATCTCAGAAGCAGATCTATCCTTTTGCAAGACTGGTGCCATGGACATCTCCCCTGAGGGCCCAGGCTCCTCTTGGTCTCCTGGCAGGGGGTGCTCCTTGCTGTAAGTACCTCCAAGGGCTCCAGCTCTTCCTCTAAAAGGATTCTTCCAGAGGAAGTAGGGGACCGGGGACCACGCCAGAGAAAGGAATTTGACTGGTGCTGAGAGGAGCAGTTGACAAGCTCCCTGGCTTCAAACATACATCATCCCCCTGGGGGTAGCATGTGCCATGCAAATGGACTCAGCCGATGCTGGGAAGAGAACCCACACCACGAAGGGCCTTGCTAGACCTACCTGATAATCCGGTGGGGAGTAGGGGGGAGGCCGCGCTGCAGCTAGACGTAACATGTGACGGGATAAGGGAAATTAAAGGGGCCATGTGCGCAGGAGCACACCAACGAAAAGGTAAGTCTTTTTATTAAAAAAAGGGTTCCCCGCTCCCCCTGCCCCCGATTTCCCCCCCACAATGTCTGATGCCCCCCGCCCGCTCACCCGCCCATCACCCGCCCACCTGTCCGCTCCCCACTCGCCATGTCTGCCCCCCACTCACTCACCCGTCCACCCCCCGCTCACCATGTCCGATGCCCCTTCCGCCCCCCCCGGCCGTGATCTCCCCACCCTGGCCCCATTCTTCTTCCCCCCCATCTGCCATGTCTGATGCCCCCTGCCCGCTCGCCTGCCCGCTCGCCATGCCCACCTGATCACCCGCCTGCCATGTTCAAGGCCCCCTCCGCCCCCCCCCCCCCCGTCCGTGATCTCCCCACCCTGGCTCCGCTCTTCCCGCCCCCATCTCTCCCACCGGATCCGCTCTTTCCCTCCCGGCCCCCATCTCCCCCCCCCCGTGATTTTACACAAACCCTGGCCCGATGGGCACAGCACTCCCATGAAGCGCTGTGCCCAGTGCGCGGCTTCTCCTGGCTACTCACAAGTAAGCAAGCAGCCGGGAAAAGACACAGAACCAGCTAGACCTTCCGCAGCCCCCGGCTCAGCCCAGGGCTGCGGAAAAACTGGGCCACAAGTGGATCCGGGTATCCAGGGTCAAGGGAGGGTTTAGCCCAGCCTTACCCCAGGATCTGCACACACAGCAGGGAGCCCGGGCCTCGCACCGGGCTAAACCCTCATCTAGCAACGGCCTAAGTCTCCCACTGTTTGTGTCCCCTTTGTTACCTATAACCAGTGGGGATTCTTCCAAGGAGAAGGCTTGGAGGCCAAGCTCCACCCCTTGGAGGAATCCAAGGATACTCTGTAGGCTGAGTGGGGAACGCTGCAGGCTGGACTAGGCTCACAGACTAGAGGTGTCATTTAACAATAATGTGAACAAGCAGCACATGGTGCAACAGCACCCTCCCACCCATGTTCCCCAGCAAGTGGGGCACACAGGCTTACTGCCTCGAATACTGGAGATAGCACACAACCATCAGGACTAGTAGCCATGGATAGCCTTCGCCTCCAGGAATTTATCCAACCCCCTTTTAAAGCCATCCAAATTGGTGTCCATCACTACATTTTGTGGTAGTGAGTTCCATAATTTAACTCTGCACTGTGTGAAGAAGTCCTTCCTCTTATTTGTCCTGGATCTCCCACCAATAAGCTCCATGGGATGACCCCGGGTTCTAGAATTTTAAGAGAGGGAGAAAAATCTCTCCCTATCCACATTCTCCATACCACACATAATTTTGTACGCCTCTATCATGTATGTTTGAAATGCGCAGAAGCAATGGGTACAGGTGCGAATTTTCATATGAAAAGGGGTGTGGGGAGCTCACAATCTGACAAGGGCACACGCCAGAAGGCGTTCAAGGTGAAATTCTTGGAGAACCTTGATGAGGTCAACTTTTGCTGATTCACACATCCCTGATTTCAAGCTTCCGACTTACTGAATTGTGCTTTTATGTCGCCCAAACTTTTACTGGAAAAGCTGGTATGCTTGTATTACATTACTTGACCTCATATTTCTGCACATGCTGTTGTAAATGTCTTATAGTAGGACAGCAATGCATTAGGGCCATAATATAATTTAAAGCATGTTTCAGATTTTGAAAATCTAAATGGATTATGCTCCTGATCCTCCTTCGCCAGCTTCTCCTTTCTGGCTTTTTTTATCATTGCCATCTAAGCTCCATTATATCATAATGCTTGGGTCTTTCAAGAGCAAACTTTAATGTCAGATTCTCCTTTTATCACCCATGAAAACATGCACTTCACACAGTCAGGTGCATTCTCAGGGTCTATTAGGGTGGATTAGTTACCCTTTCATAAGCTTTAATCTACTGCTACTAAATGTTTACTACTAAAACTATTAGTAAATCACAATGTCTGAGAGGCCTTGCTTCAGATACTGCATTTTTGCATCTTTCTTGGCTCCTGTGGAGTTAAACCCCTAAAGTTTTTGGCATAGAAGTGTATGTGTGGTGATGGCGGTGGGGGAATTCATTATTAGAGTTTTACAGATTCCACTGAATGTGTTTTCACACTCAATGTGCACTCACTGAGATGGTTGTGAGAATCTGTCTTTATGTGTTCACGATACTTGATTTGTTCCCAGTACAAAAGCAGGGTGCAAATCATGGTTATAGCTGCACCTGGGTTGAATGAGCACATACATTAAATAGGGTGACCATATGAAAAGGAGGACAGGGCTCCTGTATCTTTAACAGTTGAATTGAAAAGGGAATTTCAGCAGGTGTCATTTGTATACATGGGGAACCTGGGAGAAATTTCCTCTTCATCACAACGGTTAAAGCTGCAGGTGCCCTGCCCTCTTTTAAATCTGGTCACTCTAGTAGAGCCTGCAGCTTTAACTGTTGTGATGAAGAGGAAATTTCACCAGGTTCTCCATATATACAAATGAGACCTGCTGAAATTCCCTTTTCTGTGCAACTGTTCAAGATACAGGAGCCCTGTCCTCCTTTTCATATAGTCACCCTACTTAAATTCTCCTCTTCCAGAGCACCATGGCCCCAAATCTGAATCAGGATGTGTAAAGAAAGGAGAGTAGAGAAAGCTTTAAGGAATGCTTACTTAGGCCCTGTTACTCCTGTTCTGGGATTCTTTTTCACTATATCTACCAGTATCGTATACTGAATCCACGGAGAACCATCCTATTAGCTGACTTCTTTTCCTTTTGCCTGCTCCATCTTGCTGATAAATTCCTGCAAGTTATGACATAATTCATCAGCCATGCTTGAGTGTGACATAACCTTGTTATACACCTGTATTTAGCCCTTGGAATGAGGAATGAGGGTACTGCTCTCCTTCAAGACAGGGCGTCTATCAGGTGCAAGTGATGCTGTGCATTAGTTCCTTTGCATGTCTGGGCAGAAGCAGTGAACTGTGTTCTCTACCAGACTGAAGTGGCATCAGTAGTTCCAACACCTTGGTGAACATGAAAATATATAGGGCAGGTGCAGAGCTCAAGGTAGGCCCAGAGCCAGCCCACCTGCTGTCTCTGTCCCCTTTTCTCCAACCATCAATCGCTCGGTGGTTTCATGGCTTTTGTTCAGGTTATTTCTTAACCCATTCTAAAAGGTTGAAAATGTCTTTCCTAAAGCTTAGTTGCTGGCAGTGAAAGCTTCACGCTAAAATGTTACATTTTGACCACACCCCTTTTGTTTTCAGCCCCTCCCACTTCTGCATCCCAAAGAACTCCTTCAAAATGTAATTTGGCCCTTGGGGGGCTGAACGGTGTGTTCAACACCCCAGATTTAGGGTTTAACGTAAATGAAGATGTTTTCTCTTCCGATCCTTGCCAACGCTTTGCTGCTAAGCGTAGAGGCAGGCCACTTGGCTTTGCCTCACTTGCTTCGCTTCACGTGGGGGTGATGGCAGCTGACCTCCTAGGACGCCTTTGATGGGCAGCGGGTACTTCAAGCTACTGGACTTCCTGTCCCATGTGTGCGAGTGGGAGCTGAAATAAAGGGTTTGGCAGTTTGAATGTGAGGGAGAAGAGACAGAAAACAATTTTAATTTGGGGCTTGCCGGAAAAGGTTGCTATGAGGTTTTTCAGGCTAGCAGAAGTAGATCCTGTGATTTGGGGGCGCTAGACTAACGTTGCTTGAGGATTAGTATTGGCTGCCTGAATGCTTGTTCTCCATATTCTCAATGTATAAATAAATAGTTTATTGCAAGAAGGTACCAAGACTCTCCAGCACAAGGAAACTGCCCCCATGAAAGGTTGCCACTGCTCAGGGATGTGGGGTGTGCAAAACAAAAACCTGCATCACTGTCAAGAATCCAAAGGAGCCGACTCTGTGAGAACTACATTTACAGAGATTCCTTTTCAGTACAGAAGTGCCATTTTCCACACTATAACAAAAACACCACATAATCCTCCTTGAGTTGATGCTAATGTAAGCTGAAAGTATGGGTAATTGGTCTTGACAAAGGTGAAACTAGCATGGAGACCAAACCAGTATTAGCATTAATCCAGATGAAATTGGATGACTCTGAAAAATCTTTAAAGGGGGATTGAAGTTAAGAGATAACTTCTGAAATATCAATATGAGATTAAAGTAAAAAAAAAGAAAAAAGAAGATAATTCCCATATCTAATATTGAAATATTATCTCATATCTATTTTTTTTTTAAAAAAAAGCCAATTTCCTTGCATGAAAGACTTTAGAAACATTTTCACATCAGCTTTACTGTTTTCTTTCTTTTTTTTAAGGTAAGAGAACAGTTTTCATTAAAGTGTCAATTATAGCTCCTTGCCCGTTTTTGGACGTTGGGGTTAGTGGTGGGTAATAATTTGAAATGATTCTCAGTCTTCCATCCCATCATTTTATATTGTATATAGATAAGAACAGCTGTATCAATTTGCCCTTCTAAATTTTTAATGATTTGCCAAAAAGGCAGTTGGAAAACATCCCCAGGAACGCTTTCACATTGGAAGCCAAACCAGAACAATGTGCCAGTAGCTCTGTATCCAAACAGAAAACTGCTCTTCTGCCAACCCTGCCATTCAGCCATACTTAAGGATGGTTTATACAATCAACAGAATCAAATGGTAAAGCTTTTTCTGGACTGTACCACTTCAAGCTGCAGATGGGGGTGTGTGCATGTTTGAATACATCCCGATGGACAAATCTCCCTGAGCATAGAAAATGAGGTGTAAATAACCAGCAGCGGAGAGCAGACAATATATATTTTCCCCCATGCACATTTTGGAACTATAAACTAACAACCACACTTGACTGGTTTCGTTTTCCCATCTCTTCCATGGGATGTTTTGCATTGGCTAAAGTCATGAAATGTACTAAATGCTATTGCAAAATATTTGTTTAAACACTTTCAAAGTTTGACTGCTGCAACCTGACATACCTCAGAAGGTCATTGTGGGGTTCAGTCTCTGGTCTGAGTTCAGTGAAGGAAAGGTGAGATCCAACAGAGATAAATGCCAAGTTCTACATCTAGGAAATAGAAACCAAATGCACACTTACAAGATGGGGGATACTTGGCTCAGCAATACTACAAACGAGAGGATCTTGGAATTGTTGTAGATCACAAGTTGACTATGAGCCAACAGTGTGATGTTGCTGCAAAAAAAGCAAATGCTATTTTGGGCTGCATTAATGGAAGTATAGCTTCCAAATCACGTGAGGTACTGGTTCCCCTCTATTCGGCAGTGGTTAGGCCTCATCTTGAATATTACATCCAGTTCTTGGCACCACACCAAGAAGGATGCAGACAAGCTGGAGCATGTTCAGAGGAGGGCAACCAGGATGATCAGGGGTCTGGAAACAAAGCCCTATGAGGAGAGTCTGAAAGAACTGGACATGTTTAGCCTGGAGAAGAGAAGACTGAGGGGAGACATGATAGCACTCTTCAAATACTTGAAAGGTTGTCACACAGAGGAGGGCCAAGATCTCTTCTCGACCCTCCCAGAGTGCAGGACACGGAATAATGGGCTCAAGTTACAGGAAGCCAGATTCCAGCTGGACATCAGGAAAAACTTCCTGACTGTTAGAACAGTACGACAATAGAACCAGTTACCTAGGGAGGTCATGGGCTCTCCCACACTAGAGACATTCAAGAGGCAGCTGGACAACCATCTTTCAGGGATGCTTTAAGGTGGATTCCTGCACTGAGCAGGGGGTTGGACGTGATGGCCTTATAGGCCCCTTCCAACTCTACTATTCTATGATTCTATGATTCAAATTAAACAAAACTCTGCTGAAAATTTATTGAGATCTCTCACAAGCTTTGGAGGAAATATTACAATGCTACTTCCTCTGGGTGATAGAAATTACTAAAGACATGGTGTGTGTTTTTAAAGTAGCAGTCTATTGAAACTAGAGGAATGAGAATCTAATCAATTTATTAATTTTACTTTAGACCTATCTATGGAGGTTATAGATATTTTCTGGGTGTACTAATAGCCATTCACTCATTTTGAATTAGCTTGAGGAGCTATTGATCTTAACTATTTATGTTTTATTGGATAGTATATTTCTGCATTGCGTTTTCAAACAGAACACCTTTTAAAATAAGAAGCACTTAATTTTGCTTAAAATGCACCCAGAGCCAAACCATGCATTTCTAATCCAGCTAAACTACCCAAGATATCCTTCTCTTTCCCTGAGCAATGGCACTGCAGTGGTTCCACTGAGCTGATGGCTCTTCAAACACATGGTAGCATAGAGTCTTTGGCCCAATGAATATATCTTTCAAAAGAGGCAGAGAAGAAAAAGAAAAATAGCAGAATCCACACCCAATAATTAGTGATGTGGCTGAAGCTTATCATTCCTTGCCTTGGAATGCCAAACTTGGTGACTTGTCATGCTCTCCTTCAAAATGAGACAAGGATTATGATGCCCGAATTCTTCTCTGGCTCAAATTTTAATTCAAATTATAGATGTTGGGGATCCCATAGATTGCTGCTGGCAATTTATTTTATTTATTTGAATTTACTTACAATATTTGTATGTCACCCAAGAACCGTGTTCTCTGAGTGACTTACATTACAACAGGGGTGCAGAAATACCTTTGGGTGGGTGGGGGACAGAAGAACACACACCCCAACTCTCTATGGTGTCAGTGGGCTCAGCCATGCCCACCTGAAATTATTTGCTCCCTGACCAAAGTACTGGGTGGATCTGCTAAGGACCAGGCTTCACTCTGCACACAGCGAAGCTGAGTGACTAGTCACTGTCACTACTCAGACGGGGAGCAGTGGAGACTTTCAACGGCTCTACCCCATCTTTGCATGCCCTGCCTCCTTGCAGGAAGGAGAAGTGGCTGAGACCCCCTTGCTTCTCTGACAGAGGAGCAAAGGGGACTCCATCACTTTGAAGCCCACGTCCTTCCCCCATTGTGAGAAGGAGCTGGGGCTAACAAAGGCGAAGCAGTGAGATCATAGGCAACAGTGGGGGTTCTGCACCATCAGGAGAATCCCCACTGTTACCTCTGATCTCAGATCAGAGATAGCAAGAAGAGGAAGGACTTGGAGGAGATTCCTTCAAGGGGTGGCACTTGGAGCCTAAGCCCTGCCCCCTGGAGGAACCCCAAGAAACTGTCTGGGCAAGATTGGGGTGACCCATAGGCTGAATTAGGCCCATGGGCCAAAGGTTCTGCATCCTGGCATTACAATAATAAAACACTGAAACACAACAACCCAGAAGTAGTAAAATGATAAGCAGTAAGACACACAGCATCACTAAAGGCACACATTAATTCTAAAATTCAGAGAATTAACAGTGCAGAGATCTAACAAGCCTAGGAAAAAAAATGGTATTCATCTGGCACTAAAGGAAGTATGAGAAAGGTCTCAGGTGATCCTTCCTAAGGTGGGCTTTCCATAACTAGGGTGCCTTTTCATCAGTAGCCACCTGTTGCACCTCACTTGGTGGAGGCATCCAGAGAAGGGTCTCTAAAGATGGTCTCAGGATCCAAGCAGGGACATGTGGGAGATGTACAAGTCAATCAAGAGTTGTCAAGGGGAAATCTATCTCTCTGCCCCCTAAGCACTTCTTCACTTTGGCTTATAATTGCCAGATCCAGTCCAAATTGGGGGGGGGGGGGAATTCACCCACCAGTATTATGTAAGCAAACCGACTGAGGACAGATTCGGTGACTCTCTGGAAGGAATGTTAGATGGAGGCAAAATCCATGAGGAAGTGTCCATCAGCGGAGTAGAAGCAGGGACTCTCGTGGAACTGTCTTTGCCACCACTCTAGAAGAGGTGCTATTAGTCAGTGCTCTGTTGCACTCTCTGCTGTTGATGACCAAAATGGTTAAAACTTTCCTCTACTCCGAGGCATTTAATGGCATATTATGAGGCTTTTAATGCCTTTGTTTTTTATCAGGTCACAATATTTTATTGGAACTGCTTTTAGCTTTAAGCCTGTTTTTAAGTTTGTGTATGTTAAAGCTTTTATATTATTCATTTTGTATTGTAATTTTTGTGAACTGCTCAGAGAGCTTTGACTATTGGGTGGTAGAGAAATGAAATGAAAGCCTGGGATGTGGGAGACATCAGCTGCGGCAATTAGAATTCGGGTGGCTCTTTCTGGCACTTGGCATTCCTGAGGGAGCTGTTTGCTGGCTGCTTTGTTTGTTAATGTCTTGCCCTCAAGGCATTGGAAAGGTATGGTGTATTTGGCTTACACTTTCCCGAATAATAATAATAATAATAATAATAATAATAATAATAGCTATTGAGTTTTAATGTTTGATACCGCCTATTTATTTAAAACATTTCTGTACAGCCCCTTGTCTGGACAGTTTTCTAACGTGGTTTATGTAAAGTATCAATAAACAACAACATCATGATCAAATGATTAAGCAATACAAAACTCAACAGTAATCCCATTAATTTCAATAGGATGTATGTATTCCCAAATGATGGTTTAATAAATAAATATCCGGTATTAGCTTGTTAATGGTTTAATAAGTTTTTAGCTGTGGAAATTATTTATTGTTTCATATTTCTTGCTTGATTTTATCTGTCACCACCCTGAGATCCCAGTGATGTAGAGTGGGATACAAATGTTTAAATAAAATTATTTATTATTAATTACATTTCTACACCGCCCAATAGCCAGAGCTCTCTGGGCGGTTCACAAATAAATAAATAAATAAATAAGTGTGCTGCAAGAATTCCACTTTGGAATACCAAAACCAGCAGTTGTCAGATTCTGTCTCTAGCTTCAGTTTTTTAGACCACCCAAGAGAAGGCTTTCATTTGAGCCTGGGCAATTGCCTTATCTGAAAGCGCCTTGAGAAGACTGCAATGAGAGGAACAAATTGATTGGCTAGTGCAATGACGGTGCTCTTTAATCTCCTCTTCTTCCCTGCTGGAGTTTGAAAGGGACAGCAAAACACTGGAAAACACACACAAAATCTTTGGTTAGTGCAGTGACAGGTAACACATGATTTTCTCCTTCTTGTCAGCATGGGCACAGCCCCACAGTGCATAATGGAGGAGCCTCTCCCGGCAGGATTTGAATTCACAGTACCAGCCTGAAGGAATTTACCCAGACTAAACTACCACACCATTCCAGCCCTTTTTGTTCCACTGTTTCTATTTTCTTGTTTCGCAGTACGTCAGGAATAAACATATTGCTACAATTGAAAAGAAGTATGTTTTGGTTGAATGAGTGTAATTCCTGGGCACCTCATGAGGCCCTAGAGAAGGCTGAATGGCAAATTAAAAGCAGGACTCTCAATCAGCAGTCTAGTGAAGTATGAGACAACACATGGTTTTGACAAGAAAAAGGACACTAGATTTGTTGACTGCAGCAGCTTCAAGCATCCCTCACATTACAAAAACGAGCCCTTCCTTTTCAACAGACCAAGGTACAATGAGAAACAAAGAAACAAATACTACCAAAACCTACAATGTATTCATCAGCTTTAGAATTCTGTCCTGCTGTCAACAATAAGTGAATACAGAACACCATTTAGGCTGCAGGCCTGTACACACTTACCTGGGAGTAAGTCCCATTGAACAGAGTAGACATGTATAGGATTGCACTGTTACTCAATGGAAACTACCTTGGTCCACCATATCTGTTTTGTCCTGCAAAATGATAAGATTTTTTTTGTCTCACTCTTTTTGCCAAGCTCATATAACTGTTATATGCATGGCTTCCCCAACTTTGTGTCTTCCAGATGTGTGGAACAGCATTTCCTATCATTCCCAGACAACATGGCCAGTGGAGAAGGCACCAGGTGGTAGAAAGCTGCTATAGAGTTACAGCTTGGCAAGACTTAACCAAGGTGCGGCCAATAGGCGCTTGGCACCTACATTATATGCTTTTAGATGCCAGGTGAAGACCTTTTTATTCTCCCAACATTTTAGCAATCTATAAATACATTTTAACATGGTGTTTTAAATTTGTAATTTTGCATTGCTGCTATTTTTATCTGGTTGAGCTTTTATATTGTATTTTATATTATGGTTTTATACTGTTGTTTTATACTTTGAATGGTTTTAATTTTTGTGAACCGCCCAGAGAGCTTCGGCTATTGGGCAGTATAGAAATGTAATAAATAAATAAATAAATAAATAAATAAATAAATAGGTGCATTATCCCACCTGGACCACTCCTTCAAAGTCATTTTTTTGGAATATATAGACTTTTCCACTTGTGAAATCATCTCTTCTATTTTTAAAAAAATAGATCTTGTTCCAGAACAGGACTATTTCTGGCTATTAAAAACAAAATCAGTGTGTTCCAAGTGGGAGGGCTTTAAATTCAGTCAACCAGACCCATCCCGGTCTGCTACCCCAAGATTCCTCCTGGCTCAGGATGAGGATGTTACAGGTAGCTTAAGAAAATGTATTTAAGGATGCTATTGATTATAAGGAAGCAAAAGCTTCTGAATTTAAAAAATATTCAGATTGTATAATTCTGATCATAACTGCTAGACACTAAAATAGACAGAGAGTGGGCTTGACAACGGGGCTGTGCAACTTATATTAGCTATGCTGAAACCACTGATTTTCCATGCATTGCTTTGGTGCCCCACCTGGAAACATGGAAGCCCTGCACCACATGGAAGGTTGACTACTGCCCTGTCACTTCATACATGTCATCTATACTCTCCCTCGTCTCTGGTTCTGTTCTGCCATGCGGAGTTTTATTTCACAACACGTAAGCCAGTAACAACGCTTACCTAACGTCTGTGCAGTACATGCTTTGTATCTTTCCTTCCATGATTTTCGATGAGGTTTTCCTTCTGACAGGGGAATTGGCTTCAGAGTCCTTCTCTGGGGAACCCTGGGTGCTGTAATTCAGGGGAGATGGATTTCTAACAATGTTTCTCACTAAATTAAAATTTCAAGAATTTGTGTACAGAAGCCATGAAAATGAAAGTTGCATAAAATAGATGTACATTAACAATGCAGATATGCCCTAAAAATGATCCTGCCTGGCTCAATGATCTCTCTCGAGAAGAACTAATGGGAAATGCTTGCAGAGTTCTAGGCCCAAACAATATGCAACACTTAGTCATGGAGTCTCGGTTCTAGATTTCTAAGAACTCTTGAGCAAGACACCCTAAATGGGCCTACTCCCTCAATGAGCCTGTCTTCTCCTTGCCGTTGTCACCAGCTGCTACCCTACCCTGTGCCTGCTTACCCTACCCTGTACCTGTTTGCATTCTCTTCCCCTCCTTATTGTTTTACTATGATTTTATTAGAATGTAAGCCTATGCGGCAGGGTCTTGCTATTTACTGTTTTACTCTGTACAGCACCATGTACATTGATGGTGCTATATAAATAATAATAATAATAATAATAATAATAATAATAATAATAATAATCCCATCTCTCATCATTGCTACCATATGCTTGCTTGACTGGCAGAGAGCCAATGAGAAGGTAGGCACTGGCACCTACTTCTCTCACCACCAACCACAGTTTTCCAGGCCAGAGCAAGAGACAGGGTGAACAAACAGGTTGCAATGATGAAAAAGTGGAGCAACTCAGGTTGGTTGGTCATCATTATTTCATTTATTATGGTCACAGACCAGCAAAGTTAATATAAAGCACGCAAAACATAGTTAAAAGATGATGTGATATTAAAATGCAGTTTTGTAGAATTTGTAAATACTAGGGTGACCTTATGAAAAGGAGGACAGGGCTCCTGTATCTTTAACAGTTGCATAGAAAACGGAATTTCAGTAGCTGACGTTTGTATATATGGAGAACCTGGTGAAATTTCCTCTTCATCACACCAGTTAAAGCTGCAGGTGCCCTGCCCTCTTTTAAATCTGGTCACTCTAGTATAGCTCCTGCAGCTTTAACTGGTGTGATGAAGAGGGAATTTCACCAGGTTCTCCATATATACAAATGACCCCTGCTGAAATTCACTTTTCTATGCAACTGTTAAAGATACAGGAGCCCTGTCCTCCTTTTCATAGGGTCACCCTAGTTACGGTATTATTTATATGTTTACAGCATTTATAAAATGCACTACATCTGGGGGGAGGGAAATCCCAAACAATGGACAATAATAAAAACAACAGATATGTATAAGATTATGCTGTAAGTAGCTCCTGCAGTTTGAGCCTCAGATCACCAGTAGAAGTTTTGAAAATACTCTGCTTCTAATTGCAAATTCAGACTTTCAGCCATTCTAGACAAGAAAAATGGGAGCTGCAGCATGTACACAGCCCTTTAAAAATCTAGTTTATATGATAGCACTGTGTTTTGTTGGATGTGACATCCAAATGGTAATAAAACACAACACTAGGTCTGTATAACAAAATGACATAAAATCAAATTCTTTGCTGAAAACAAAGTAATGTTTCTAAAATTTTCTTTTATTGTACCCCCATCTAATGGCATTGAAACATGAAGCCAAAAAAAATCAGTTAAAATCCTTCCAGTCCTCTGTTGTCTGAGCATCATTGACACAATAAATACTAATGGCTCCTTCAGACTATCACATCAATAATTGCATTAGGAGTGGGACCTTTAATCTGTGATTTATCGACATGACAGCCCGTAAATACATGGTCTGTGAATTACTGTTACCAGTTGTGTAAATCGGGATGGCCCACCGGTGGCACCACGGCCAGATCCAGCCCCTAAAGCTGTTTTATTACCCCTTGGCGACACCGGCAAATTTGAGCCAAGGTAGAGTAAAAGTTTAGTTTGTATGACAGGAGAAAAATCTTCCCAAGCTGGAAGAAAAAGGCATTTCACACTTTAATTCTATGCCTCTTTTTTGGAGTGGGGGTAGAAATTTTGCAGGTATGACATTGAATGTCTGCTGTTTGGTAAACTTTGCTATTCACATACGAATAATTGCAACCCCAGATAAATGTGGTGAATATATGAAATCAGATACATAGTGTTGCCATAATCTGTTTCACAGGCCTCATGCTCAGCCAACAGGCAAGAGAGAACCAGACAGGATAGGAACCGAGCAGATGATGCTGTAGTCTGTTCTTTGGGGTCCCTTTAATGTAGCCTGCAACCGTGACCTTTGCCAAGCCCCTAGTAAGCAATTGCCTCTGCTGCTTTAATTGGTAATTGGCACTTCTCATTTTTGTGTCAGAGAAGGTGGGGGGAGGATGTTTACAGTGGGGCTCCAGATGTTTTGACCTCCAACTCCCAGCAGCCCTACCTAGCATAGCAAAAGGTGAGGTATAGGCCAAAAGATCTGGAGGACCACAAGTTACCCACCCCTGGTTTACAGAAACTGAGATTCATTCTCTCTCTCTCTCTCTCTCTCTCTCTCTGTGTGTGTGTGTGTGTGTGTTCCTCCCTGCTCTACCTAGTAATGGGCATGTCCCCTTTGAAGGTGGAATCCCTGTCCTTTCTCCCTCTGGGCCCTGTCCTCTGCCTGTTACTGGACTTACTCTGCTCTAATTGATCAAATTGTATGGGAGGGTTGACCTCATTGAGTGCGGCCAGTCAGCAGTTCAACCAGAGCTGATCCCATACATTTTGGGCTGGACCTACACTACTGCTTTAAAATGGTTTATAACGGTATTGACAGCTGTTAGGGCCCAAGACACACTCCTTATGTAGTTTTCAAAGTCTTATCCTGCTCGGTGTACATCTGGCCTTGGTGCCTGAGGTGGATAATCCAAACAGTGCCACATGGGTATGAATCAACACACGAGGCCCACCCACCAGGCAATTCTTTTGCACAAGGGTCACTGAAATTAATCAGAGCTGAGCACCCAGCAAGCATCGCTGTGCAGGTCCTAACACAGCACCAGCGATTCGCACCCTGATATCTTTCAAAGCTACTTCTACTTCTCAGCAGACTTTCTTCCCTCTGAACAGCTTCTTTCTAACTAGTTCCAAACTTCGATACAATTTCCTTTCTTTAGCCAATGGTAAAGCAGTGAAAACTGTTTCTTTCTAACCCGACCCAGGCAGGCACAGTGTGACACAAATTCCTTGTCACCACCAATCAAAGGCCATTAATCAGGACTCCCTACAGCACAATTCTACACAAATCTACACAGAAGAAAGTCCCATTGAGTTTAAGGGGGATTACTCCCAGGTAAGTGGGTATAGGCTTGCATCTTTACTGGCAGAGTATACAGAATGCAGTGTTTATAAAAATCTAAGGGGAATTAGTGGGATTTAGCATCATGATCAAAGAGCATGTTTACAACAAAATGGTGCAGTACCTCCATCTTGTTCCAACCTCCTTATATATGTATTGAGGTTTTTAACTGTATATTAAGGCATATTCCATAGAATCAAATTCCATCTATTTTGGACTTGAAAGCATTTTAAAACACAATTTTAGTTTACAACATTTTTTTAACAAGCCCTTTCCCTTTTAAAAAAAAATTAAAAAGAGAGAAAGAAAAAACATGACTTCTAAAAAGCCTTTAAAAACGTCTTTCTGGAGTGCATTAGGCTTTAGCTGATAAATCAAATTCTAAGTATTAAATTCAAAGGTCCTTTATCAGCAGTACACAAGTATTACCAAAGTCACCAGTATTGGCTGTGTGTGAGCTCATGGGCTGAGATGGAAGAAGAGGGCTAGAAGTCTGCGATACCTGCTCTTATCCATATGATATTGTTATTGTTACATTCTACCTTCAGGGAAGCCATTTTTGCTTTGCTTTGTCTACCCAGAGATCTCAGAGTGCTGCATGTAGAAGATTCTGGGGCAAACACTGTGGGGAAGGGGGAGAAGTGGAGGCTTACCTGCCATTGCCATCTGCCGCCACTGTCCTTGCGTCCAGCGGCTTCCACTGCCACTGACGTATAAGCCCGGAAGTAGGCCATGGCAGTGGAAGCCGATGGACGCAAGGATGGCAGTGGCAGCGTCAGCAAGTAAGTGGGGACGCGGGCTTACCTGCCACTGCCATGGAAGCCCCCCTCCCCACTTACCTGCTGCTGCTGCTACCCGCTGCTGCCACTGTCCTTGCAAGGATGGTAGTGGTAGCGGCGGACAGCAGAGGCACCAGGTTAGTGGGGAAGCGGAGACTTTTCTGGGTGCCATCTGTGCCACCTAGCTGTGCAACCAACACCCAGAAAAGTCCAAGTCGCCTCAGAGGGCCCGAATTTGCAAAACAAGCAATTGCATTGGGGGGGGGAAGGGGCCCCTCCAAGGTTATACACTTGTATGTAAGGAATATTGCTCATAAAGTGATCAATATTAGGTCTGCACTCCACTTCGCTTCAGATTGGAGAAGCAGAAGAGGATTGGGGTGCTTCGCCTCCCCTTAGGCAGAGGCGAAGAGGATCGGGGGGGACAGCAGAGCGTCGCGGATTGGATTGAGATGAAGGCAGATCCTTCACCTCAATCCGGAGCTCCAAAAAAAAGGTAAGGGGGATTTACCTGGTGCTGCTGACGCCCGTGTGGCAATGGCAGCAGAGCCAGGTAAGGGGGGAGGGGGGTCTTACCTGGTCAGTCGTGGCCCATCGCTGGCTTCACTAGAGCCCACGGCTCAACTTGGAAGTGTAGGCCAGGAAGTGTAGGCCAGGACCTATAGTTCCGGGTTGAGCCGCGGGCTCTAGTGAAGCTGGCGACAGGCTGCGACGGACCAGGTAAGTGGTGTGCGCGAGCGGGGGGTGTTACCTGGCCCTGCTGCTGCTGCCGCCACTTACCCGTGCTGCCTCGCGCACACCACTTACCTGTGCGGTGATGGCGGTGGAGCCAGGTAAGGGGGCAGGGGGGAAGGGTCTTACCTGCGTCTGTCCGTGGTCTGTCAGCGGCTTCAACTGAGCCCGAGGACTCAAACTGGAAGACCAGGCCACTGGTCCTCGGGCTCAGTTGAAGCTGCTGCCAGACTGCAGACAGACGTAGGTAATGAGGGGGAGGGAGGGGGCCTTACCTGGCGGTGGCGCTGTGAAGCTCCGATTTGGATCCGGAGCTCCGCAGCGAAGCAAAGCACACCACTGGCGGATTGTTGCGAAGCAGACCCGATCCAGAAGTTGCGGATCGGGATCCGAAGCGGATCGGGGGGTCCGTGTACAGCCCTAATCAATATCACATACCTTCAATTGGAGAGGCCAAATTCTTCAGCTGGTGCGAGTGTGGCAGGGGGAGGGGCTCTCTAATTTCTCCTGGCTCCCCTGAGAAGCCTTGCATCTACCCCACCCCAACTGAAGAAACTGGCAGCTGCCCCTTGCCATGAGAAATGACTGGACTCTGCAGAGACCTCTGGGGCATTGTCTCTTTTCACACTGGGAACACTCCTGTTGGATCTCTTCATAAATGATAGCTACCAGTAGTCAAAACCCTCTGCTAAAACAAGCCCATTGAAATGAATAGCATTTGTGTGAGATAAGTGCTTTAAAGATGGGAGCCAAAAATCTCTCTCCCCCCCCCCCCCCCCACTCACCCTCACTCCAGTCTTGCTTGGCTTTCGGCCTTTTCCTCTGAAGAGAAACACATTTTTACCATCTGTATTGCTTGGGATATACAGCTCTTGGTGGGATGTCAGACACACAATTGGTTTGCATTTGATTATTAAACAAAAAGCAGCTGTGGCCTGTTTCTGACTGCAGGATTCTCCCGTTCAGCTCTAATCCTGAACAGTTCTGCTTTTGTGTTTACAGCCTTGAATACACTCAGGAAACTAATAAACCGCAATTATAGATGTAGAGGGATTACAAGATATTCAGTTATGTCTTCCAAATGGGGCATCAATGGGTATGAAAAAATACACTTACCGGCGATAATGGATGCTGTTGTTTTGAATTGGCCGCTTGCTGGGATTGATGTTATACCAGAGGCTCAGAAATTCTCCTAAATGTCTACTGTCTTAGAGTAGCTAGGACTGATCTGTGGCAATTAAGCCCATTTTTGTCCTAAGGACAGAACCTGGATTTACCATTCCAGACCAAAATCTCTGTCTTCGCACAGTTCAGCTTGTTTATTGGCACCAATAACGTCAGACAATGTTGCTCTCTGTCTTTGAGACCTGCATTCTTCGTGGCGCAAACGTTAGTAAGTAGTCCCTCCTTGATACCCTAGAAATCATCAATATCAACATGTGACCCTCTAAGCTGAACACCAGCTATCATGCTGACACATTTATTGGTCTTCTAGGTAAGAAAATGGGCTTGGCTCACACAATCTGCACATGGAATGATAAAAACGCTGCTGAACGTACCATTCAATTTGCTGTAAGCAAGGAGATTGTGTCACTTAAATACTCCTGAATGCATCCCTGCTTGTAGAAATGTAGCCTGTCACATGGAAGAGTAATAGTTTATGCTTCTCACTGATGTTTTATGTGCAGGGACTTTTATGTCCATAGGAAAGCATCAGCCCTGTGATCCCTCTACCTGGAGCATGAAGAGATTCAGTCCAGGAACACATTTACCACCTGGCCTTTGTGTGAGTTTGTCCAGAGCAATAGGATGTGGTTCACCATCTGGGCTCTGCCAATTTATTTATTTGTTTATTTATTACACTTATATACTGCCCCCATAGCCAGAGCTCTCTGGGCAGTTTACAGACATTCTAAAATTGAGATAAAAACAAGTATACAAAATTTAAAATTCTAAAATACAGAACATACACACATAAAGCATTAAAAACTGTTACAAACAAACAAAACTAAACATGTGGGTGATTAAGATGTGCCGCCATATGCCTGGGCAAAAAGGAAAGTCTTAACCTGGAGCCGGAAAGGTAGCAACGTTGGCGCCAGGCGAGCCTCGTCAGGGAGATCGTTCCATAGTCTGGGGGCCACCACCAAAAAGGCCCTGTCCCTCGTTGCCACACTCTGAGCCTCTCTCAGAGCAGGCACCCAGAGGAGGACCTTAGATGATGAACATAGTGACCGGGTATATTCACGTTGGGAGAGGCGTTCCGTCAGGTATTGTGATCCCAAGCCATGTAAGGCTTTATAGGTCAAAACCAGCACCTTGACTTGGGCTTGGAAACATACAGGCAGCCAGTGCAAGTGGACCAGAGCAGGTGTTATATGGTTGAACCTTCTGGTTCCCAATTGAATGTAACACTCAAGTTGTGCTATCACTCCCCTATGGTCCAAACTCTGCTGCCACTAATATTTGGCACTGCTTGCTTACGTTGAAGGGCCAATGGGTCTGTCATTGGTAGGATTGCCAGCTGCCCGGAGAAAAAGGTGTAGCCTGTCATGTGCCTTTATCAGCAGCTTGACATGCAGGAATTTGAGGGTGAAGCTTTTAAAGGACATGGGCCCTAAACATTATCACTTGTTAATTGTTGCTAGTCAAGCAGCTATGAAAGCTACAGAGGTCAGTTCAAATGTTGACAACCTCAGTAGATGGGGGAGATGGGATGTAGCTGAGAATACATTCAACAAGTTGGAGGGCACTGCAGAATCTCGTATATCCTGTTCTACAGGACACCGTGGTACAGCCCTCTTTCGTACAAGGGAGCCTGCTACCCACCCCATAGGACCTGCACCCACCTGGGCAATAAGAACATTAGAAGAGCCATGCTGGATTAGACCAAAGATCCATCTAGTCCATCATTCTGTTCACATAGTGGCCAATCAGAGAACCACAAGCAGGACATGGGGCAAGAGCAGCCTACCACCTATGTTATCCAACAACTGGTGTATGTATATTGCCTTACTGCCTTTGATACTGAAGGCAACATATAGCCATCAGGACTAGTAGCCATTGATAGACTTCCTTCCAGGAATTTGTCCATTCCCTTTTCAAGCCATCCAAATTGGTGCCCATCACTGTGTCTTGTGGTAGCGAATTCCATAGTTTAACTCTGCCCTTTGTGAAGAAGTACTTCCTTTATGTGAAGTGGGTGGGCGCAACCGATGTAGAGCTAGGGCTTGCAGAAGAGCCAGTGTCCCCAGAGGCAGTGGTCTTGCCAGAAGGACCTCAAGGCGAGCTGGCGCTTTCGTCAGATGTAATAGCAGATAGGATTGAACAGACGCGGAGCAGGCGAGAAGTGAGACTACCAGCAAAGTTTAAGGACTATGTTATGGGATAGTGGTGAAGAGCTAAGATTGACATGTTAAGTTTTAATTGAACAAAAGATATTGTTTTTATGGAGAAGGGAGGATGTACTTTTAAGAGGTCTGCAGCTGCTAGTCTCCAGGTCCTCATGGAAGGCCTGGGTGTGGCCTCTGTTCCTTCCACTTGGTGGTGTGGACTTTGCTGCAGGGAGTTTGGTGTGTCACTGTTCCAGGAGGTTTCAGTAATAAAGGAATCCAGCAAGGAGAAGGCTCTGAAGTTATTGCCTGGTAGTCTAAGGGCAAGCAGCAACCTGAGCAGGTAAGCTCACCCCTATGGTCCCTATGCTTGAGGGATACCATACTTTATCTGTCTTGAACCTCCCACCAATCAGCTGCATGGGATGACACCAGGTTCTAGTATTTTGGGAGAGGGAGAAAAATGTCTCCCTATCCACATTCTCCACTTCACGCATAAGTTTGTACACCTCTAGCATGTCTCCCCTCAGCCTCCTTCTCTTCCCAAACCGAACAATCCCAGCTCTTTCAACCTTCCCTCACATGGGACCCCCTGATCATTTTCGTTCCCTTTTCTGCACTAATTCCATCTCCTCAGTATCTTTTTTAGGTGTGTTGACCAGAATTGTACACAGTATTCTATGTGTATAAAGTAGGGTGACCCTATGAAAAGGAAGACAGGGCTCCTGTATCTTCAACAGTTGTACTGAAAAGGACATTTCAGCAGGTGTCATCTGTATATATGGAGAACCTGGTGAAATTCTCTCTTCATCACAACAGTTACAGCTGCAGGTGCCCTGCCTTCTTTTAAATCTACTATAGCTCCTGCAGCTTTAACTGTGGTGGTGAAGAGGGAATTTCACCAGGTTCTCCATATATACAAAGGACACCTGCTGAAATTCCCTTTTCTATGCAACTGTTAAAGATACAGGAGCCCTGTCCTCTTTTTCATAGGGTCACCCTAGTATAAAGGCAGTAAGATACTGGCAGTTTTATTATCAATTCCTTTTTTAAATTATGCTTAATATGGCTGAAAGCAAAAGGAGCCATGGCTCCAGTATGTCCCAAGATGGAATTTCTGGAAATGCAGGTCTCCCCATCTTTGCATGACAAACTGCCGTGGTAAAAAAAATCTCTTATATTAAAGACATCTTTTTCAGCTTCCCTTAAAAAAGAAAAGAAGGTGCTTATTCTTTTATTTTATTTTGTTTTGTTTACAACTCTCCAGTTGTTGGAAGATTACAGAGATGTCTTGAGGGAGCAAAAATCCTAATTGCTTTAGGAAACATGCAAGACTACAAACCACTATGCTGCAAAACCTTCAGATGAAGGAGGATTAGCTACTTGTAACCTTCTGCTCAATTTTCAAGATGCTCCAATTGTGCTGTTAAGTACAATGGGTGTTTGTTTGTTTTTAGATTAACCATGTATTTGAAGAAAATATACCCTATTACCAATGAATGATATAGTTTGGGAAATTCCAGAACTGTAGCCATTTATTTTTGTTCACTTTGGTCCAAATAACTAGACAAAATGTAATTCCTTAGGGTTTGGGAGAAATACAAAAGTAAAAACAGTGCCCACACACCCATCCTGCCTCCCTCTATCACAGCCTATCGTATCATATTCAGCAGATTTTGCCTGTTGGAAACAGCTTAATTTATATAGATGTATAAATATTACTCAGCTTTGAAGCTCTTGGTTACGGTAAGAAATCTGGAGGGGATCTACACTAGTATATGAAATGTTGTTTTTACAGTCATTGAACATTTTGTTTTTAAACGATTTAAAATGTAGCAGTTTTAAAACGTTTCCTCACTTTTCTCTTTCTGTGGGAATGCATTCCTTTTGGCCTCACTAAGAAAAGAAATCTGTTTGTTCTTTTTCCCCCCCGTCTGCCAATTTCCCCTCCCACTTCCTCTTCTCCGAGAATCCTCCACTTACAAACAATCCAGCAAGCAGCCTCCCCAAAGTGAAACTAAAAGTGTCTGCAAAAAGAGGCTTGAAAGAAAAAAACAGCTCCAACTTTGGGTGTGGAAATTACATAATAGGATGAACATGATTTATCATATGGCCAGGTTTATATATTGGAAGTGCATGGCAATTCATGTTGACTTCCTGAACATGAACTTTGGGGAGGGGCTGTAGCTCAATGTGGTAGAGCACCTGCCTTGCATGCAGAAGGTCTCAGGTTCAATCCCCAGCTTCTCCAGGTAGGGTTGGGAAAACTCCTGCCTGAAATCCTAGGGGGCTGCTTCCACTCAGTGTTGACAATACTGGGCTAGATGGGACCAATGGTCTGATTTAGTATATGGCAGCTTTCTATGTTCCTATGCACATTGCAACATAGCTCAGACCTGCTGGACGTCTGGGATTAGGATTATTGTAGAACCTTTTTCATTAAATAAAATACATTTTCATCAAATAAAATAAACAGATGCATTCTCATCATAGATTATGTATATTGAATTTATTAGCAGCTGTTAAAAAAAAAAAGTATTTTCAGCAGCTAATAAATTCTACTCCAAAGCATTTGACAGCATATGATAAGGTTTTCAAATGGTTCTGGGATGTTTATTGTTGAATGTTTTAAATGGTTTTGTATGTAAATAGTTTTTTATATTATGTTTTGTTTTGTATTTTAAAGGTTTAGTCTTTTGTAATCCAGCCAGAGAAATCCGGCTGTTGGGAGGTATAGAAATGTAATAAATCATCATCATCATCGGAAATGGCCTTCTGTACCTTCTGTTAAAAAGTGTCTTTTCAAAATAGGAAAAAAGCTGAGATCCATTAGTTGTCAGATTATGTTTAGTGAAGAAGTGGAATTTACTCATTATTTTTAAAAACTGAGGCCTTTTGCTGACTTACTGAAATGTACATTGTAGTTCTATTAGGCAGAGAATTATTTATTTTTATCCATATCCTTCCCCCCCCCTTTTGTTTGAATTGTTCTTCATTTTAAAAGTGTGATGGGGGAGGGGAGAAAAGAAAAAATGAGGAAGACCTCATACTAGCAGCCTACTCTTTAGATCAGGAGTGGACAACTCGTGGGCCTCCAGATATTTTGGCATACAACTCCCATCATCCCTTACCATTGGCTATGTTTGCTAGGGCTGATGGGAATTGCAGGCCAAAACATCTGCAGGATAGCCATGAGGTGCCCTCCTCCACTCTAGGTGTTGCTCAAGGAATCATAGAATAGCAGAGCAGGAAGGAGCCTACAAGGCCATCGAGTCCAACCCCCTGCTCAATGCAGGAATCCACCCTAAAGCATCCCTGACAGATGGTTGTCCAGCTGCCTCTTGAATGACTCTAGTGGGGGAGAGCCCATGACTGACCTAGGTAACTGGTTCCATTGTCGTACTGCTCTAACAGTCAGGAAGATTTTCCTGATGTCCAGCTGGAATCGGGCTTCCTTTAAATTGATCCCATTATTCCGTGTCCTGCACTCTGGGAGGATCGAGAAGAGATCCTGGCCCTCCTCTGTGTGACAACCTTTTAAGTATTTGAAGAGTGCTATCATATCTCCCCTCAATCTTCTCTTCTCCGGGCTAAACATGGAAAGCCTCTTCTACAGCAATTACTTGGTCAACACCACCCTTTCACCCTCCTGCTCCTTGCAGTAAACACATTTCTGTAGACCCAAGAAGAAAAGAAATTCATTTCATTTTAGAACTTTGCAACGTTCCCATTCCAAATTACTTCTCCTGCAAATCTGGAGCTGGACTGACTTCAAAGTGAGAGGATGCAGTATATAACAGCAGGGAATGGAATTCAATCACAGAGCCATCCATTTTCCTTCTCTTGTTGTCATGTCAGACTTCCCTTCAACTTGCCTTCAGTGACATCTGGAATTTTTGAATGGCAAAAAATATAGTTTCCTGCACGCTACTTGCTGATGCTTTTCCAGGTCACATCTGATGTGATGTCAGTCTTTGATTTTAGAAGTTAGTGATATTTCCAGAACTTGAACTATGATGGTGTTGGGCTGTTAGGGTTGGTCAACTCATGGTTTTGTTCATTGTCTGCAACCTGAATAAGATCTTGGGGACCCTGCCTGCAACACGCCTGAATCCCAAATGTCTCCGTTCTGGGACACCATTTGCCTGTACTCTGGATGAACCCTTTAACTGTTTGCCTACATATGGCAATGTGTCTCCTTGCTTGCCCCCTGACCTGTCCTGATCTACCCTGTTGTTGCATTTTTACCTGGAATTTGAAGATGGTTTGGGTTCTTGTCTGAAATTATGGATTTTTCTGAACATGGAGTTCGGTTAATGCCTGGTATACCCAAGGGAGCAGTCCTGGCTGTTTGTCTGGGGTTGTGAGACTCTTGCACCAATGTTTCCCCAAAGTCTGATACTCATGGGGCAAATTAGATGTGGAAATCCTCTGATTGGCACCTCAAGCAGCAGAGTTGTCTCCAAAACACACAGGGCTCTTGGTAGGTGGAAAACAGAAGCAAAGAGAAATGAGACAGTTTTTATATTAACAGTGCTGGAGGTTAATTAATCTCTCTCTCTCTCCCCCCTCTCCCTCTCCCCACCCCCAGTAGGGTTGGCTAGACCAGGGCCAATGGTGCCTTGACCTCAAATCTATTTTCCAGGACCTCAGACCTGTGTCCATTGCTAATTGTATTATAATTATTATAATTAGAATTATAATTTCTGAATCATCCCTATAGTTCTGTGGTGGGAGTAGCAGGTGGCTAGAAGGCTTGGAGGGTGTCAGAGCTCTCAGGGCTGTAGGAAAGCAGCTGTAGAAGAAATGAGTGTGTTCCAGATTCACTCTGCTGAATTCTGACAATAGCTGCCACTGCGTAGTAACTGTGACCTGGGCAGAGATGTGGTTACAGAGCCCTGCTCCCTAAGAATAATTTTAAAAATGGCGTTGTGCTGGGGAGTGTCCTCTCCCACCCACCCCCATCTATCAGAGAAAGGGACCTGAGTGACTCTCTGGCACCAGCTCCCAAAGCCAAGGTTGGGCTCTTTTATGCCATTCCTACTGGCACAAACTCCACCCAGAGGTTTAAAAACTATAGCAGTAATTAAAAATTCAGTATGTAGTACCAGTGTGTTACCCCAAAAAAGTGGCATAGCGTGGGTTGCCGGCACCCGGGGCAAGCCAAGTGTTGCGCCCCTAATCCATGGACCTTTAGCACTCCCTGAGTCTCTTCCACCAGTCCAGTATTGAACCCCTTACCCCCACCCCAAGCACATGTATTATATTTTAAGAAAATACTGATCTATTTAAAGTAAAATTAATTTAATGCTAGTATACCGGTACTTACATTTATTTAAAATCGCCTGGTTTTAATATGTGCAAATTTTTCAATGACAGTCTTGAAATCTACATTGAAATCTCTCTCAATTGATAGTATTCCTTGGTTACTCAGTCTTTCTTGGGTTGATATGGATGACTTAGAAGGTAACCAGAGCAGCAACACGTGTGCTAGAGAGGCCCGTTTGGGAGGAAATGCAGCCTGCGAGGCCTTCCTGACCTGTGCGCAACAAGAAAAATGCTGTAAAATGTTACGTGGCAACGTTTATTTGCCCCGTCTACACAGTTGGATTTACACAGATTTTATTTATTTATTTATTATTACTACTTTGTTTCTGAAATTTTTCCACCCCCTAAAGAATTTTGCACCCAGGGCAACTGCCCCTGAGGCCCCCCACACACTGCACCACTGCCCCCAAATACCGGTATCCTTGTGGAATAATCACACGGGGTCTCAGATAGGGGGAGAAACATCCCTGATTTCATCTTGTGTTTGTTCACAACTGACTGAGGCTTAACTATATGTGTGTAGGTTTATGATCGTTCCCATTGGCTGTTTTACCAGGTATTTCACATCTGCTTCCTTGAAGACCTGCTGGGGAGGAGTTCACCATGAAGGACAGTGTTCAGGTCACAGTACATTGGGCAGGCATTTAGAATGAGAAATTATCAATAACGTATGGAAATAAGATCTCAGAAACACAGATGATCTCAGCACCAAGTGAGCGTTGCTAATGTTTCTCTGTCTATGGACTCTATTGTGATTGTCTTCACCTTCTTTGTATTGCAGTTATGCCCTTCACACGCCTCTGGATTAGGATTTGTGGTTTACATGTTCCATAAGGGCACACTTGGAAGAAGATACATTCTGTGGTCATTTTAAAAGGGGATGCCAGTGAAACTCAAACTTGGTTGGTTTTTAGGTTGAATCCATTAGGTTCATAATTACCAGATGTGTAGCGAGCCCAGACTTCGATCCAATGTATTTTATTATTTTTATAATTCAAATCAAGATTGATTGCAAGATAATGTATATGCTGTATACCAGTGCAGTCTGCATGCCTAAGCATCTAAACTCTGCCATTTTGTACATGCTCTAACGTGGGCTGATGTAACCCTTTACTTTCTGAAAGAAATGTAGAAGTTCCATTTACACACACATAGCATGATTTTTTTACTTTAACCCTTTAGTTACTCTTTGGCCCAACCAACTGGTTCAAAAGTATGTATCTGATACCATATTTGAAGAAACAGTCATGTTAATTAGTATCCATCCCTTGTTCTTACATGTGGTTTGGCATTCATTCATATTCATTCATATAAATGCCAAAGATTATCACACAGAAAACTCCTTCTTCTTCTTCTTCTTCTTCTTCTTCTTCTTCTTCTTCTTCTTCTTCTTCTTCTTTTCTTTTTTTGTAAGTAAATGTTTAGACCAGGGTGTTTGGTGTCACTGAGGAGTGGGTAGGATGGGATATTGGAAAGGAAAGGTTATGCGTGTGTGTTCAGAATCAACATATAGGCCACAGCTAGACCTAAGGTTTATCCTGGGATCATCCAGGGTTCGCCCCTGCCTGAGCACTGGATCCCCTGTGTGTCACCTAGATGAACAGGTTTGACCCCTGGATGATCCAGGGATAAACCTTAGCTCTAGCTATGGCCATAGTCTGAAGGAAGGACACTGGGGTGATAATCTGAGTGGTGGAATGGAGGTCAAAAGGGTGGGGAGATGCAGCCTAGGTCAGCTAGAGGTGGGTGATAAGATCAGAATAGGTCAGACTGAGCAATGGAGTGAGCAAGCAAGGACTCAAAAGAGCAGAGAGTTGTGCAACTATAGTAAACACACAGAACATGTGTTAACAGCCAATAAGAGAAGGATATGTGATGATGCATGATGTTGCAATGCACAGGTTTGAGGTGCAAAGTGCCACATTACATATACTACCTTCCCAGGATACACTTTGGTAATTTGCATGCCCAAGCATTGGCAAATTCTTGCTAAGAATAAGTCCTATTCAAATTAGCCAGACTTGTCCTGAGTTTTTGGCCTACACCTGAAAAAATGGTTAACGGGTTTTGATAATGTTGATAACATACTTAACCAAGTTACACATCTGCTAGGAATAGTGCATATTTAATATGCATATGCCTTTGATCCTCCCGAGGTTGGTAAAATGAGTACCCAGTTAGCTGGGGGAAAGGTAATAACGGCCGGGGAAGGCAACGGCAAACCACCCCACTATAAGGCCTGCCAAGAAAACGTCAGTGAAAGCTGGTGTCCTTCCAAGAGTCAGTAATGACTCAGTGCTTGCACGAGAGGTTCCTTTCCTTCCTTCCTTTGAGTTGGTACAGCATGGCTCATCTTACATGTTTATGAGCTAGAGGGGCCTTGTAGGACATCTATCCTGTGCAGTGCTGGAAATCCAAAGCTAGTACATCTCCAACTGAAGACTTTCAGTGAGGGATAGCCCACTACAGGTAGCTGGTTCTAACTGTTCTTACCATTAAGAAGTTTCTCCTAATTGTCAACTGAAAGAGTCAGAAGGGAACGTAAGAGAACTGGAGGAGAAAGTTTGCACTAGGGGTGTGCAGTGAAGATAAGATTCAATTTAGATCCTGGTTCAGAATCTTGGAAAGTTGGTTGCTTCGGGTTACAATTGGCTTCGGCTTCGTGCCACCTCGGCCTTCACCCGAACCGCCTCGGATCCAGTTCGGAAGGGTCTGAACCATCCCGATCCACTTCGGATTCGGGGTTCAGATCCGAGGCAGTGCACAGCCCTAGTGTTCACCACTAGCATCCTCTTCTATACCTGAAGTAGCTGGCTAATTTAGAAGGACTTGAATAGGTCAGACCTCCAACAAAGGGGAACAGCCAGGAAGTACAGGAGGAACAGCTGGGAGGCTTCTGTTGCTGTCCCCCAACCCGGCATCTGCCACTTGAAGCAGCCATTTCACTCTGCCTCATGATTGCCATGCAGTTATGAAGTTCACTGGATGACTCTGAACAAGCTACTATACCTCAGTGTAACCTATTCTGCAGTTTTGTTGAAAAGATAAAATGGGGTAACCCCTTGTAAACTGCTCTGAGAACCATGGCAGTCAGGGGTATGGGAATACAGTTGTGATACATAGGTCTTTGCTTTGACTTGCTACCAAGAAATTCATCCACAACAGAAACACCAGCTGTCACCAAGCAAAATAGCTCTGCCATCATTTACATCTGGATGCAATTTTCTTTTCACGAAACGGGCTTTTTATTCATTCTGCTAAATAAATTTAAATGCATACTGACCAAACAAACCATCCCTACAATCCGCTTTTCATGCTCTGCCCCCACCCCTTGATGGAAAGCCATTGATTGGGACAAGACATCATATAATTTCGCCGCACTCAGGTGACTTCCTCCATGAGATGACAAGATGATTTCAAGTATTATAGATCAGACTTTGAGAATTACCTTAATTTAAAATGCGGGCTAAAACAAAGAAAAAGGCATTCCCTGTTATTATTCAAGATTAATATCTCGGCAATATACTCAAGTCCGTCTTTGATTTAAGATTGCTGGAGTGCAGACATGATCTGAAATCTGGATATTCAGTTGCACAAAGCTCCGCTGTTGTGGAGGAGTATAGCAAAAGGGCTAAAATAATGAACTGCGACCCAGGAAATTCCTGGTCCAAATTTCATCTCTGCATGGGGATGAAGAGATTTACATTGGAAGTTGACTTATCTCAGTTCAGAGTATTTTTCTGTCTAGCTCAGTGCCCTGTACTTTTCTAGCAACTTTTCTCTATGTTCTCAGGTAGAGATAAGGTGTTTCCATCATCTGCTTCCTGATGATCCTCTTAAATGGAAGTGGCAGAGACTGGACCTGGGATTTCCCACATGCAAAGTGTGACCTCTGCCATAGAGCTATGGTGACTTCCCAATCCATCCTGTTGTTGTGCTCTGGCTTTGCTCTGGCCCGCTTTCAGATGAGTACTGAACATTCCTAAAATTGTACACTTTTCAATGTGGGTTCCCCCCCATGCATACGTGCACATGGAATCACATCAAGATCCCACTCTGCCTGTGATCTAACCAATGTGCAAATTATTATTATTATTTTTAATAATAATAATAATAATAATAATAATATTTGCATTTTTATACTGCCCAATAGCCGAAGCTCCCTGGGCGGTTCACAAAAACTAAAACAATTCAAAGTGTAAAACAAACAGTATAAAAACATGATATAAAATACACATTAAAATGAAGTAAAACATACCATACATGATTAAAACATCCTGAAAACATCCTGAAAACATTCTAAAATTCCACTGGATAGGCCTGCCGGAATAGATCAGTCTTTATTGCTTTTTTAAATTCTAAAAGACTGTCAAGTTGACGAATCTCCTCCAGCAAGCCATTCCACAGTCTGGGAGCAGCAGAAGTCAAAGTCAAAGCCAAAGGAGCAGCAGAAGAGAAGGTCCTCTGGGTAACAGTTGTTAATCTAGTTTTTGCTAGCTGAAGTGGATTCTTCCCAGAGGACCTGAGTGTGTGGGGCGGATTGTATGGGAGAAGGCGATCACACAGGTAACCTGGACCCAAACCATGTAGGGCTTTAAAGGTAATAACCAACACTTTGTACTTCGCCCGGAAACTAATCGGCAGCCAGTGAAGAGATTTTAAAACTGGTGTTTAACTGGTGTGCATCGGTGATCTCTGTCAGAAAGAAAAAGATGCAAACTGAAAATTGCAGCAACTTCTGCACGCACTGCAGTCTGAGGACAGTCTATAAATAAAAAAGTGGAAGAATAGCAGGTCAGGGAATTTGGAACTTCAACATCTGGGCAGAGTTATGGATGGGGAGAATTTCATATGTCAAGCCAATCTCTCTGAGACCCTTACCTGGTATATGATGCCAGGTGTTTTAAAATACAGGCAGCATGCCCATGCAGGGTTCACTTGTCTGGCATCACGTATATACACTGTGTCACTGGTGCCTGCTACATTCTTATGGAAGGGATCTAGGGCCCAGGAGTATGTGATGCAGTGCACCAGTGTTCCATGCTCAGCCTGGTTTACACCTGATGCCACCTGCACAGAACACTTCACAGGATTGCTTAATGCACCTGCCATTCTGTTTAAACTGCGCTGAAGCCCAACAAATATAATAAGAGTATATACCCATATGTTTGAACCAGCTGTGAGGCTGAGAGAGGATGGTTTCCATAAGGGAACCAAGTGAGTCCATGGTAGAGGCAAGATTTGAAGCAGGAACACCTTGGTTCACACTGGACTACCTTACAGAGTATTGAAAGAAAACATGTAGAGTGTGTTTAATTGAAAGTGTAGCTATATAAATGCTGAGACTTTTCAGACCCACCTTCTTCCAACAGTACCCAGCTCCTGAAGTCCTTGGGACCTTCCAGAGCAAGGCAAGGCAAGCAGTTAAAGTTAGGAAACACCCGGAATCTATTTAGCTGCCCCTACAGTACTTTTTGGGTCCAGGCCTTGAATTTTAAAACTTTAAAATTACTATTGAGTTTTTTAAAATATGTGTTAAAGTGTTTGCTTTATTATTATGCTTCAATGGAAACAAAGTTTCTGTTGAGTTTTATGCTACAGATTAGTTTCAGGAAACATTCAGCTCTAAAGTACACTTGTTAGGTAGATTGATTATTAATTATTATATTCAATTTTTTTCTTAGCATCCACATAAACCTTGGGTTGGATCTAGATTTATGCCTGATCGACTGTGCTGACTGTAGTGGACCTCTCAGCCCCCTGAACATGCTACACAGGATGTTCATACTGCATGTCACGGGCTGTCAAATGGGTACAAAGCCACCCCCAGAATACCACGCACTGGGTGGTGGTGGTAGTGGGTGTTGTCACTATTATTATTATATTTATTTGTATCCCGCCTTTTGCCCAATACTGGGCCTCAAGGCAGCCTTACAAAATTTAACACATAAATTTTAAACCTAGGAAAAGAAATGTACAATTTTTTTTTTACAATATTAAAACATATACTTTACAAGTCCTTAACATAGATGGAGGGCCAGATTATTTTCCAAAGGCCTGCTGGAACAAAAAAGTTTTAGCCTGCCTCCAAAAGCCCATCAAGGAGGGAAGAGAGTTCCAAAGCAATGGAGCAGCCATCAAGAAGGCCCTCTCCCATGTTCCCACCAAGCGCGCCTGTGAAGATGGTGGGACTGAAAGAAGGGCTTCTCCAGAAGATCTCAAAGCACGGGCAGGCTCATAAGGGAGAATACGGTCTTTCAAATAACTTGGACCCGAGCCATATAGGGCTTTATAGGTCATAACCAGCACTTTGATATAACCAGCACTCATAACCAGCACTCCCTTAAGGCGGAGGCGAAGAGGATTGGGGGACCCGTGGAGCGTTGCGGATCGAGGTGAAGGCGGATCCTTCGCCTCGATCCGGAGCTCTGCCAAAAAGGTAAGTGGGGTTTACTTGGCCCTGCCGTGATGGCGGCAGGGCCAGGTAACCCCCCCTCCCTCCTCTCCCTTACCTGCGTCCATCTGTGGTCCCACGGCTGCTTCAACTGAGCCCGAGGCCTCAACCAGGAAGATTAAGCTGCAACTTGGCCTAGTCTTCCTGTTTGAGTCCTCGGGCTCAGTTGAAGCAGCCGCGGGACCATGGACGGATGCAGGTAAGGGAGAGGAGAGAGGGGGGGGTTACCTGGCCCTGCTGCCATCGCGGCAGGGCCAAGTAAACCCCACTTACCTTTTTGGCGGAGCTCCGGATCAAGGTGAAGGATCTGCCTTCACCTTGATCCACTCCGCAACGCTCCGCGGGTCCCCCAATCCTCTTCGCCTCTGCCTTAAGGGTAGGCGAAGCCCCCCACTCCGCTCCTGCTTCTCCAGTTCGAGGAGAAGTGGAGCACATCCCTAGTGGATATTGCTTTAACTCTCTGGGCTTACCCCAAAGAATCCTGCCAAGAGTGCTAAGTTTGGTAGTTAACTAGTTTGGTGAGGGTGCTGAGAATTCTCTGCTAGAGCTGTCTGCTCCATGGCTCTCCCCCATCATAGCACCAGAGTTCCCACGGTTGCGTAGTATGGACATGGACAATAGGTTCGATCCAGATTTAGCCCTATTTATATCCACTGAAATCAATGAGGCAAGTTACGAATGACTAACTTCAGTGCCATTGATTTCAATAGGTCTACTCTAAGTATGACTATATCCAGATCCAACTCAATACTGTCTCTGCAGAGGCCTCCAATGAGGGAGGAAGCAGCAGCCAGGCACCTCTCCATCGTGCTTGGGTCCAGCTCCAGCTGAGAGCCCCCTCCCTCCTGCTACCAACTGTCTCTGCAGAGGCCACCAGTGGGGGAGGAAGCAGCAGCCAGGCACCCCTCCATCATGCCTGGGTCCAGCTCCAGCTGAGAGCCCGTCCCTCCTGCTACCAACTGTCTCTGCAGAGGCCTCCAATGAGGGAGGAAGCAGCAGCCAGGCACCCCTCCATCGTGCTTGGGTCCTGCTCCAGCTGAGAGCCCCCTCCCTCCTACTACCAACTGTCTCTGGAGAGGCCACCAGTGGGGGAGGAAGCAGCAAACAGGCACCCCTCCATCGTGCCTGGTCCAGCTCCAGCTGAGAGCCCCCTCCCTCCTGCTGCCAACTGTCTCTGCAGAGGCCACCAGTGGGGGAGGAAGCAGCAGCCAGACACCTCTCCATCATGCCTGGGTCCATGTCCAGCTGAGAGCCCCCTCCCTCCTGCTGCCAACTGTCAACTGTCACTGCTGAACTTTGCAACTAAGATTGTGGTGCCTGAATTTGCTTTCCTTTCCCCCCTCCTCCTCCCTCCCTCCCAATCCCCTTTCCTTTTGTGTCATGCCTTTTAGATTGTAAGCCTGTGGGCAGGGACTGTCAAGAAATACTTTTGTAAGCTGCCATGAGAGCCTTTTTTGGCTGAATGGCGGCATAAAAATACTTAAATAAAAATAAATATTAATCAAAATGGATTATCAACTCAGTATTTTTCAATCAAGCAAGTTCCTCAAGTGGCTTTTCTTGGAAAAGGTAATCTTGATTTGAAATCATGCAACATGTGAACTACTCAAAGACAAAATAACAACACCTATAAAAATATGTATAAGGTTGGAGTTTGTGTTGTAGTTTGTTGTTCCAAAAATAATCAAACACATAATGTTTTCAACAAACCTATGATTTTGACTCGGGTGAAATATATTAGCTTAGTCACTGATGCAATATCCCAAATTCTTTAAAAAAAACAATTGAAGCTCTTTTCACAGAGCAGCTGGCTGTTTCTAAGATGCAGATTAATTATTAATTCTAAATCTGTAGGTGCAATTGCTTCTTCCAGAGAATGCCAGAAAAAATGTTTTAGGGTCCTGCAGAATTCGATATTTTTTTTAATCTCATAAAGCAAATCCAAGATCTTTGCCCAATACACCTTTAATTAGACATGACCCAAATACATGTAAAGAGCCCACTTTTACAACAGAACATCTCCAGCAGATATCCAACACTACTACTGGATAAATACAGTCAAGGTATGAGGGGGCCACGCACTACTGGTACTTTATTCTCTCTTAGAGTAGCTGAGATCCAATCTGGTAAAACATTTTGTATATTGCAGGCATCAAACAGTTTAAGGGGGTAAAACCAACTTTACGTGAGGAGACAGGCACTCACACAATGGGAGTTTCCCTCCCCGTCTCCCTTCCACAGTCCCCAGTATCCCCCCTCCCCCACCAATATCCTTCAGAGAATCCCCCAATCTTAAAACTCAGGGAGGGGGAAATTATATGGAATATGGGGGCCTTGCTAGACCTACCTGTTAATCTGGAGAGGAGAAGGAGTGAGGCCGCGCTGCAGCTAGCGTGGGGCCTTCACCCTTTTCTACATGTAAGATGCGACGGGGTAAGGGAAAGCCCCGTCGTGTCCTCCATTTCTTAAAAATCTTAAAGGGGCCATGTGCGCAGGAGTGCACCAACGAAAAGGTAAGTCTTTTTTTTTAAAGGGTTCCCCGCTCCCCCTGCCTCCGATTCCCCCCCCACAATGTATGATGCCCCCTGCTCGCCCCCTCGCTCGCCCATCCGTCCGCTCACCCCCACTCGCCCACTTGCCCATCCCCCCACGCTTGCCAGGCCCGATGCCCCCTCTGCCCCTGTCCGTGATCTCCCCCCAGCCTGATGGGCACAGTGCAGAGCTTCCCCCAGCTACTCGCGAGTAAGCGAGCAGCCGGGAAAAGCCACAGAAGTAACTAGACCTTCTGCAGCCCCAAGCTCAGCCCGGGCCTGCAGAAAAGCCAGGCCACAAGCGGATCCGGTTATCCCGGGTCAAGGGAGGGTTTAGCCTGGGCTGACCCCAGGATCCCCTGTGCGTCATCTGCACTGGGCTAAACCCTGGTCTAGGAAGGCCCATGGTCTAAGTATATAGTCCCTTCACAGAGATTATATTCATAATGCAGGTTTACAGCCCATGTAACTGACCTAACCATGAATGCGTCCCAGCAAACATTGGGGGGGGGCTGCCACTCCCACTCCCCCACATAACAGGAAGGAAGGAAACAGGACAGGCAAGGGGGGAAGTACCTTTCAAGGTACACACACCAATAAGCCACAGGGATAAATGAAGCCCCAAGCTAAGGGACAGGAGATGGAGGTCCTCCAAGGCCCACTAGAGGAACACGCAGGGTCAAAGCCAAAACTACCTTTTGCATCCCTCAACAGCAGCAGGCATGGCAGAGGCTAAAGAGGCAACCACTAGAACCCAAGCTGCACTCTCCGCACAGCAGCCCTCTAGCTACTCAAGCACCGCCCAGGCCAGCATAGGTGAGGGAAGTTGCAGTCCAACAATATCTCGAGCAACCTGGCATCCTTCATATGTGTTAGACTACAACTCCTAGCATCTCCTCGGGCTGAGGGATGCTGGGAGTTATAATCCAATATATCTGGAGGGCACCAGGTTGGGGAAGGCTGAACTGGACGGCCACAAGTTGCCCACCTCAGCTTCTATGTGAGAGCGGGCAGAGTGGACGCCATCTCCAGTATCATTCCGTAAAAGCTTTCATTTTGTAACAGCTGACGTAGGGACATAGGAAGCTGCTTCATATTGTGTCTGAGCAATGGTCCATGACCCGGCATCGTCAATGAGTTTGAACCTGGGACCTTCTCCATATTATTTATTTATTACATTTCCCCGGGCAGTTAGATAGGGCTCGTGCTGCTTCACAGGCCTACAGTTACACCTCCTGTTCTTTTGATCCCGGTGGGCACAATTAGGTCCATGGACTGGTGCTTCCAAACAGAGGGATCCTAGGACTAACAATCAAGAAGGCATTGTGCAACAATTCCATCCTCCCCTACCCCCCGACCATGGAAAGAGACAGAAGACGCAGTGGGAAAAAGGTGGGGGGCTAAGAGTGGAAGATGACACTGTCTGAACTCCCCCTAAAATTCCATGAATGAGGCAGGGTGATGGCATCATAAAAGCCTTGTCTAGAAGCACCATCAATTATTATCACACACACACACACACACACACACCTACCTCAACTTTCAGCAACAAATACAATCAGGGTGGTGCATAAAGGTACCTAAAAGAACACTTATGGGGTGTGGTGTGATTGGGTGCAGAGTTAGGATGAATCCTTTCTGCCCACTCTCCCCAACCTGGTACTCTCCAGATGTTTTAAACAATAACTCTCAGCATTCCTGACCATTGGCCAAGTTAGCTGGGGCTGATGGGAGTTGAAGTATAAAACATCTGGAGACACCTGGTTGGGGGAGGCTGCTCTACCCCATTATGGCAGGGTGTCCATGCTTTTGGGTTCAATGGGAGTGTTTTGAGTAAAACTCCCTCTTTTATTTGCATAACCCTTTGCTGGTGTTGGGGCTGGAGTGCGCTCTGGTAGGATTCAGACTAAACCTCTCCTCCTGCGACAGCACCCCAATGCTGCCTATTTTAGGGTCTTCTGCCAACAAAGTTGCATTGGAGGCATGGATATGCTGGTGTAACTAACACAATGCACAGCGTATCCCTTGCGATCTGCCATTGTGGCTTCCCCACCTCTAGATTACTCCAATGGCCCCGACTCACCACACATCTTAAAGCGCTCCAGCTGGTGTTCTTCAAGCATGGCATTATACTGTAAATATTTTCAATTAAAATGTCATTATTTCTTGGCATTAAGCATAACCATAAGGCAGCAGTTGACTGACAGCATTGATCCATCCCGTTCTTGTGGGAAAAACACACACATTAATTGAAAGTCTTGAAGGATTCTTTGATACCTTCATGAAAACAGGCTAACATAGCATTGTCTCTGGAATTTATGAGAAAAAGAAATACTATGGTTCAAATTCATTACTATTATTATTATTATTAATAATAATAATAATAAGACACTACATTTTAAGGGTTACACCTCCCCCAAATTGGATATCGACAAGGGGGCTACAAAGGGAGCATACTGGGTATGGGGCAAATTTTGTGGTACAAGAGACAAAGGTTGTTATATTATTACTCAATAAAGAAAAGTAAATCTCACCCTGGGGAAAGCTCCTAGCACCTGGGAGTGTCTGAGCAACATAATAAAGCTTTGCTAAGTTGTGACAGTCCAAATGCAAAGGAAGAGTATTGCTTAACAAGGTATAGCAGCAGCAGAGAAATACTTGAAATAAAAAAGTAAAGGCTGGCCAAAAATGCACATTTCTTCCATAGGCTAAAGTATGAAAATGCGCATTGAGGGGAATTTACCCATTTGCACAAGTGCAAATTTGCACAAATGTGAATTTGTGCAAATTTGGAGAATTGGGAAAAATCGGATTTGATCAATGAGTGGGAGACGGAATGAAAGGCACCTGACAATCTGCCTAATGCAGATGGAATGGATTTCACACAATCCAGACATCCCTAATCACAACTCTCCTTGGAAAAGTAGAATAATCAAAGGAAAACCTGGAGAAGGTCTAGGCACCAGCAACATGAATAGACAGCTGCTACATCACATGGATTACCTTTCTCTGCTGCAGCTAGGGCTGGACCGTCTGGCAGGGGCATAGAGTGATGGCAACAGCACCTGTTTTCTTTTCTTCCTTTTGAATAATGTTTACTTTTCCTCTGCCGCAGAGCTGCTATTGGCATCTACCTCCATTTCCAGGGCCGGCCGCCATTTCCAGGGCCATGCCACCAAAGTCCAGGACCATGCAGCTGGGGGCGAGGAAGGGGGAAATGACTGCACAGAGAGCAACAGGTGATGAAGGCAGCAGGAAGCCGAAGGAAACACCTTTTTATTGCTGCAGTCGTGATGGTGCTATGATTTAAGTGAGCTTAAAAAGGGAAATGCACTTGCTCGAAGAGGATATATATGGGTTGGCAAACATTCTAATGTATCAGGAATGTAGAAGAATTGTACAGCATGGAGGGCTGGTTGTGGAGGAAAATATAAGTGCTAATTGTGTGATTCACAATTGAAATAATACACATGATCATCTAAAGGGGGCTCATGAGAGCATGAAAGGAAAGGAAAGGAACCACTCGTGCAAGCACTGAGTCATTACTGACTCTTGGAGGGACGCCAGGTTTTGCTGACGTTTTCTTGGCAGGCCTTATAGCGGGGTGGTTTGCCGTTGCCTTCCCCGGCCATTATTACCTTTCCCCCAGCTAACTGGGTACTCATTTTACCGACCTCGGGAGGATGGAAGGCTGAGTCAACCCGAGCCGGCTGCCTGAAACCAGTTTCCGCTGGGATCGAACTCAGGCCGTGGGGAGAGTTTCAGCTGCAGAAGCTGCTGCTTTACCGCTCTGCAGGGTCTAAAATCATCTAGTTGCACCACTGCTCCCCTGTTGTTTGTCCACAGCATCTGGTACTCAAAGGTATATTGCCCCTGAACATGGAGGATTTGCCATCCTGGCTAGTGGACATAGACAAGCTTATCAGTGTCATGCTGAGTGCTCATTTATACTTACAATTTCTGCACGTGCCTATTAACAACAATATGTATTTTATGGGAGGTTAATTTTTGGGATGCATGTAGAATTATTCCATAAAAATACAAATGGTTACAGCTGATTGTAAACAACTCCTCACTGATCAAGCACAGGTCTCTTTTCCCCGTTGTTCTGCAGGAGGTATTTTTAAAATGCCACTTAGTATTATAAATCCTTCCGAAGCTTAGCAGCCCACAGGAGCTAAACTACCTACGTGATTTACAGAGCACCGTTACAGGCAGCAACCTATTGCCCTCATTTTATTTTCATTTCATACCGTTCCCCTGTAGCTTATTTCATTTCATTCTCGGGGAATATTAATTCAGCCACTGCACCGTTTCCCTTTAGGTCATGGAGAGGCCAGGGAAGCCAAGGAACGCTCTGCACAGAGCCATTCAGCCACGGGAACGGATAGCCAGGACCTCAGCCACACATGCTCTGTTCTCATCCACAGGGTCTCTAGCAAAGGAGTACCCTGAAGACAGCCATGGCTATGTGAGGGGTCGTTTTCAAATGCTTTTCATGCTTTCTGTCTTCAGGATTCAGGAACCCTTTGAACATCCGCTTGATCGCCATGGATCCTCGGCGCATTGCAAAGCCAACAGTGCGATATGGCTGCAAGAAAGGCAAATGCTATTCTGGGCTGCATTAATAGAAGTATAGCTTCCAAATCACGTGAGGTACTGGTTCCTCTCTATTCAGCCCTGGTTAGGCCTCATCTAGAGTATTGCATCCAGTTCTGGGCTCCACAATTCAAGAAGGATGCAGACAAGCTGGAGCGTGTTCAGAGGAAGGCAACCAGGATGATCAGGCATCTGGAAACAAAGCCCTATGAGGAGAGACTGAAAGAACTGGGCATGTTTAGCCTGGAGAAGAGAAGATTGAGAGGAGACATGATAGCACTCTTCAAATACTTAAAAGGTTGTCACACAGAGGAGGGCCAGGATCTCTTCTTGATCCTCCCAGAGTGCAGGACACGGAATAACGGGCTCAAGTTACAGGAAGCCAGATTCCAGCTGGACAGTAGGAAAAACTTCCTGACTATTACAGCAGTATGATAATGGAATCAGTTACCCAGGGAGGTTGTGGGCTCTCCCACACTAGAGGCCTTCAAGAGGCAGCTGGACAAGCATCTGTCAGGGATGCTTTAGGGTGGATTCCTGCATTGAGCAAGGGGTTGGACTCGATGGCCTTGTAGGCCCCTTCCAACTCTGCTATTCTATGATCCTTGAGATAGAGGAGCACTCCAGGGAAGGGGAAGGAATGATGCAGATGGGAATCTACTAGTAGATCTCTGAGTGATGCGCAGTAGATTGCCAAGGGTTTCTCAGTTTAACAAGAGCAAGGGGGATAAAACAGCAGCAGTAACGATGACAACAAACTCAGGCCTAATTGCTTTTCGCTCAGCTGCAGCGTTCTCCGTCTTTAAAACAGGAGTGAGAATTCATTGCTTCTGACTAGGACTTTGTCCAGTTCTGCTGGCCAGTTTAAGAGGGATGTCTTAGAATCCATGATCTCTGGCAACTCTCAGGTAGATTCCTATGGTTCGTGGGGAGCAATAGGTGATTGACTCTGCCCTCTGAACGTCCATTTTGTGCCTGGATCTGGTTGGTGGATCTCAGTATTCCAGGGGGTGTCTATATCATGCCATTTTAGCTGCTGCGAGGCTAAATCGATAAAAGCTAAGTAGGGCAGGGGAGAGAGTGGTTTATCCGGCTGGAAGAGCCTGCCCCCTGCCCAGTGTTCCTGCGCCATCCCATCATCAACAACAAAAGACTCAGCCTTTCTCTCCAATAACCGATTGGAGCTTTTTTGCAATGCCCACTGGATAACACGGAGCAAAGATAAAAGTTGCTGTAAACTGGCACTTCGAAAACACACAGGGTATTTTTTTGGGGGGGGGGGAATCGCAATGTTGCTGCGAGTTGGCGGCTGCAGCACTGCGCAGCCACTACAGGATTAATAGACCGTTTGGACACCCACCCATCTCAGTCAAAAACAAAAGAGAGCCTGCAAACCTGAAGGCTAACCCCCCACCCCCCATTATAGGGCACTCACCTCAGCCCCAGACAGTCAGCTATGAAGACGAAAGTCCTCTAGAAGCTGCCTGGTATTTTGAAGTCATTCTCAACAGTCAGTGGATAGGAGAAACATATTTGTTTATCATCCCCTGGGCGGTGTTCTTTCTGGGAGGGCAAGAGAAGAGCCCTTTCCTCCATCTGCCCATCCACTCCTCAACCCTTGTTTATCGTTTGGTCTGGAAATGGTGGTACTTGAGATAGCTGCTGCCAAAGCAAATGAGAAACGGATTCTTTGCAAAGACAGTTGCAACAGCAGAGGAGTAATTGGGTTGGTGGTGGTGGGAAGCAGGCCCTGCAGTCAGGGCTAGCCCTCCCATTGGGCAGAGGGAGGTGGTGGCCTCAGACAGCAGATACTGAAAGTTGCCAGCAAGGTGTTGGATGCTGCAAAGTTGGCTAAACTAGCCTGATGCTTTCCAGTGCACTGGAAAAGAATGTCCCATTAGGGTTGAAGAAAGCTTCAAACGTCAATCCAATTGGCTTCCGGGAACACATCCTCCAGCCCGCCCCGCCCCAGCGCCGATCTAGCCTTCTCCTGTGTTGGTGCAATAGCTAGCCCAGGAGGAGGAGGAGGAGGAGAAGAAGAAAGAAAGAAAGAAGGAGAAGCAAGAAGAAGCGAGCAGCAGGAGGAGGAGGAGGAGGAGGAGGAGGAGGAGGAGGAGGAGGAGGAGGAGAAGAAGGAGAAGGAGAAGGAGAAGGAGAAGGAGAAGGAGGAGAAGAAGAAGAAGAAGAAGAAGAAGAGGAAGAAGAAGAAGAAGAAGAAGAAGAAGAAGAAGAAGAAGAAGAAGAAGAAGAAGAAGAAGAAGAAGAAGAAAGATACATTGAATGTTTCACTTGTTCTTTATTGCAGTGATTTTAACAGGTTTGTCTTAATTGTGTGCTGTGAAATCAGACATTTGACCAAGGGCATGTTTGGGTGGGCACGCCCCCTTGGGGGCTGGGCATGTTGGTGGGCACGCCCCTTTGGGTGGCTGGGCATGTTGGTGGGCACACCCCCTTGGGGGAGGTCATGTTGTCCTCCTTTTTGGTTTCCAAAATACAGTCACTCTAGCCATACTGGCTCATAAAGAAAATAAAAAAATATTGCAATTCCTTGCAGGCCAAACCAAAATCTAGGGAGGCATTGTATTTCTGCATGATTTTGGTTTATTTACGCTAGTAAGACAGGACATATATAGATTCCACCCCACCCTCACCCTCACCCCCTTGTAGTGCAAACCCAAGCAGCTAAGGTGCCACCTAGAAAGCTAAAATTTGGTTCATGCAATTACCAGAAGCATCTAAAATGGGGGCACTTTAATGTCTAAGGATGAAAAACTGAGATGTGAAGTCTGCCTTATAATAAAAGTTAGCACTCCAGAACACACCAATGGGGTGGAACATATGGATATGATACTTCTTTCTTCACCTAACTCTGGGAGATGCAGAATGGGGGAAGCAGGATCTGCAATAGAAGACAGACACAATCTGCAAATGGCACAGGTTGTTTGCACAGTTGAACAATCCTTGGATTAGGGGTAAAGGAGTTTTCAATGGCAGCAACAAACATTCTATGCTTGCATGATTCTCAATTATAATTACACAGCCTGATTGTTACCTCTTCTAACAGAGAGCACATGCATCAAGCACAGATTTCTTGGTGTGCCAATTTCTTTTTGTGTGTGTGGAGACAAGCCTAAGGTGACATTGGCTTGACATGTGCACATTTGATTTGCCTAGGCTGAAAAGGTTTGCCACACGTCAAGCTAATCTGTAATTCAGAGGCTCTATTTTAACGTGCTCCCTTCAGGGCATGTTGTTCAGAATAAGTATCATATAGGGATTAGCAGAAATGAAACCAAAAATGGGATTGTGTTAATTATATATATATATATCCTGCCTTTTTTCCTCCAAGGAATCCAAGGCAGTGTATATAATCCTCCACTCTGTTTTATCCTCACAACAACAACCTTGTGAGATAGGCTGGGCTGAGAGTCTGTGACTGGCCCAAAGTCACCTAGTGAGCTTCCATGGCCGAGTGGGGACTAGAACCCGGGTCCCCCAACTCCCAGTCTGACACTTTAGCCACTACACCACACTGGCGCTCGTATTTGTTCATATTCAAATATCTTATTTGTTCACTTTCAAATATTGCCAGACCCTTTCTATGTTCATTTGAAATTGGTGCACAGGACTGGGAAAAGGGGCAGGTATGTCTGGGCACCTGCCAAAGGCCCAGACGCCAGCAGAGACCCACTGGCGAGAGACTGTGCCATGGACTCGCTCCCCCTCTTCTCCTTTACAACTGCTTGTTCACTTGCCTCTTGCTCTGGCCCAGACAGTGGTGGTGGTGAAAAAGAGGAGTAGCAGGTGTCACGTGAGCAAGCAAGTAGTACCAACGATGAAAAAGAGAGTGAGGAGCAATGGCAGTGAGAAGACTGGGCCTTTGTTTGAAGGAAGGGACCCATTGAGGGTGGAGCACGTGACCAACTACTGAAATCATGATATCAGGCTGTAAATGTGTAGTGTAGATGGCCCCTGTGTGGGCCCTAATTTGCTACCTTGGTCCATGTCAATTTGTCTCCACAGGGTACGCTTTACAGGGGCCCAGAGATCCAAAATGGCCTGGGCGAGGTTGCAACTCCATTACTATGAGGGAATTATTAACCTAAATTGTAAATCATGCCTGAGGATATTTATGGAAACTTATTATGAGATTTGTTGGAGCCAATCAGAAGCAGTGTTAGAGCAGATGAAAGAACCTTTTGATCAGTGAGTTCCCCAGAACAGAAAGAATGTGCTTGTGCAGTTAAATATTTGTTTGTTTGCTTATTTATTGCATGTATAGATTGCCCAATAACCAGAGTCCTCTGGGTGGTGTGCAAGTAAATTAAAAACATAAAATACAAAACAATAGACAGTGATAAAACAGCACATCATGGATTAAAACACTGCAGCTCAAAAACCAAAGTATAAAACGGAGCAGCAGAATCAAAGTGCTAAGATCTAAAAGCACTAATAAGAATTGTAGTAGGGAAGAGAGATTTGTGCTTCCTTGTGTGACATGCTTTCTCAAGAACTACCAGTTCCAGAGATCTTTGCGCATAGGATGGAGAGGGGGACAAAATATCGCAACATGCTGGGACACTGATCCCAAGGACAATGGAAACCAGAGCTGCTGGTAGGATTTAGAGGCCCAAAATATATGTGGATAAATGCCTCTCTCCCGCCTCCCCCCTCTCTCTCTCTCACACACACACACACACACCTCATGCTGCCATATTTGGGTAAAAACATAAATCATGAGTTTGTATATATGGGATGGGATTGTGAGATGTATATGGGAAGGACCATGCATTACAAGTTTGTACTGCCCCCCTTAAAAATGCCATTTGGGCCCCAAACACATCAATCACCTAAGCATGTTGTGCATCGACATGCAATGCCATCACATTTTCAGCAAGGAACCTTATTGGCTGCAAAGCATCACATGACATCGTTTACAGAAGTAATGTCAAGCCAGAGAGCAACTTCGCTAACCTCATGTCTTCCAGATGTTAGGGACTACGACTCCCAGCATTCCTGACCATTGGCCGTGCTGGCTGGGACTTATGAGAGTTGACATCCAAAATGTCTTCACGGCACCATGAGTGGGAAGGCTGCTGTGGAGTCCTGGAGCAATAAGCAGGTGGGTGGGAGTAGATTTCTTCTGTGATCTTTTTTGGTGTGAACATTTATTTTTGGAAATGAGATCTTTGCTTTGAAAGAAGGATTTTTGCATGAAAAATCAAATCTCACACAAATTTAGCACAGCACTAGCATCATTCTATTTGTGGTTCAGACACATAGGATTTTATTTTTTTAAAAAAAAACTAGGTACATCCAATTTCCAGCATCAGCCTAGAGCAGCCTTCCTCAACCTGGGGCGCTCCAGATGTGGGAGATGCAGTCAAACACATCTGGAGCACCCCAGGTTGAGGAAGGCTGGCCTAGAGAGATGCGGGGGGGGGGGGGATGGGATCCCATAGCAGCAGCTTTTAAAGAATAAAGGTACACAGTACCCAAGGGCTGCTGTAAATTCATTAATGGGTAACAACGTAAAGGGCAACCTAAGCTATAGATTCTGAGAAAACCAATTCAGACCCATGCATCAAATACAGGAGATTGCCCTGCATGGAAAGCGAAAGGGGGCGGGGGCACGTTGCAGACAATAAGGCGGAGTCTCCAGGGCCCAGCTAAAAACAAAATCAATCCAAAGCTGTTCTTGAAATCCCAGCATACGTTTCCAAGCATGATATTAAAATTTCATGATCAATAGTGCTAAAAACTGCTCTCTGTCCAGGCTAACGTAAGTGCTGACAATCTCCCGGCATATCAATGCAATCAAATGTCATCCACCGTTAAGGTCTAGCCGTAGCACCTTGTCTAAATTATCTCGTTGATTGGGAATTCCGATGAGCGGACACCTTCCTATTGGAAATGTATAAACCATGGCGCCTATGTGGTGTGTAATGTGTTTGATGGCGAATATGCGTGGCCTCTTGCCCACGCACTATCCTGTTCTAGTTGAGTTGAGAGCCTGACTATCGCTGGGCAAGGCAGTCAGTGGTAGGGAAACAGAATGTATTAGCCAAGGTCAGGCAGCAGACAGAAGATGGGTGGCCTGTTGAGGATACTACAGGAACTGGACTTGCTGAATTTCATAGAATCATAGAATAGCAGAGTTGGAAGGGGCCTACAAGGCCATCGAGTCCAACCCCCTGCTCAATGCAGGAATCCACCCTCAAGCATCCCTGACAGATGGTTGTCCAGCTGCCTCTTGAATGCCTCTAGTGTGGGAGAGCCCACAACCTCCCTAGGTAACTGCCCCCTCTCACAAGTGCAAGAGAACGGAAGTGGGGCTGCCCTGAAGGTTCCACCAGTGGAATATCTGTGGGCAAGTTGGGTGTGTATGTGTGAAACCCTTCCTGAAAGACATGTGGATCTTAGCAACATTCTGGTGTATGTCAGGGCACTTAATATTTGGCAAAATGGCTCTGTAGTCTCCATCTTTCTTTCTTTACTTTAAACAAGCCACCGCCAGGATTGGCTCAAGATATTTTGCTGCCTGTGGTAGCTGAATCTTACTTTGACGCTTTCAACAGGACAGGGTCCCCCATTCCATCTGAGAGCAGCAGGCTTAGCTCCCATCAAGGTGAAGGTATGTGCTGTGTGGCATGTGCTGTGTGGATTGAATAAGCAATAGGCCATTATCTGAAGAGCTTAAGGGCTAAGTGGCCAAGATTTCCAAAGATGGGAATTAAATTTTGAGATGGGAAATGAATGAAGAGAGAAATTGAAATTGCTATAGAGGAATGGCATAGAAGCTTCAGTTCAATTTTCAATAGAAATTTAAATGTTAGGGCCCAGACTTTCAAAATATAACCAGACATCTGGTCATGGCTGCATTTTGAGAGGCTCCCATTTCCCAGGGCTTATTTACATGGCCAGAAGTGTTTCAAAGGTTGCTAATTTAAGGTTGTTATCCTGAAGCAACACCTCATTTACACAGCTGGGAAGGAGGGCAAAACTGAATTACCTCACTGTTGCAGGTCATTGCCACTTGTAGCAATGCATTAAAACGCTCAGAGAATTCTTCCTAGTCTTATTGAAACCCCCTCATCGTTCTTCAGATGCCTGGATTGCCAAATGCATTCAGACACATGGTGAGAAATGTTTGTCCCACAAAGAGCTTATAGTTTAAACTTTAAAGGTATATCGAAAGCCAAGAAAAGCTTTGTTTCCTCAATTTTTTGACTATCACAAGCCTTCTCAAAAGTACAGAACCTGTGGGTACCAGACATGTGAAGGGGCAATCAAGAACACAGCTGATACACCTCCTCCTAGCTCCACCCCCACCCCCAGCTGAGGAGTGATCACTGTCACTTTGAAGAGGGCATATGCATATACATGTGTAGGGTTGACTTCATGGGGAAAGAACCATGTGATCATATTTCCTGTCCTTGTGATGGGAGTTCTATAAGTACATCCATAGTCATGCAGGGCCCCCTTCAGACTGATGTCCATCACATGTTGGGCAGAGGACATGACCTGCACCTGTGCCTACTGGCACTGGAGCTCTACAAAGAAAAGAAAAAGTAGCAATAATCTTAGTCTCATACGAGAACAAAGAAAGGAATGAGTTAAAGGTCATAGGCTGAAGCCTGAAGCATATTTTTTTCAATTGGATATTGGGGAAAAAACATGTTGTAGTGTTTGTGTCACCCTGCTCTGTGTGGTTCCTGGTTGGTGTTAGCGACTCCTGGGCGTGAAATGGAATCCTTACAATTGGAGGGTATGGCTGGGCTTTGTGAGTTTTTTATGTTCAGGCATCAAAACAAAGTTCAGGCATAGGATGGAATGGGTATATAATATCAGCTCCTGCAATTGGCAGGCAGCATGAAGCCTCTGGACTGGACAGACTTAGAATTAGGGCTGTGCACAGACCCCCTGAACCGCTTCGTGGCCCGATTTGGAACTTCCTTTTTTTTTAAAAAAAAATATTTTAATAAGACATATTTTAGTACAAAACATTAGAAATGAAGTGATGTTTCTTTTTATTCAGAGTATCATGTCAAGCAGTACAGAAACAGTACCATGGAATAAGTTAATGCAATGTTTACATTACAAGAATAGTAGCTCTCATTCTGAGTTTTGTATGTCTGATTTAAATTTTTTGTTTTGTTTCCCAATATAGAAAACAGATCTTGGGATACAGTTTTTAAGGTCCTCACTACAGTCATTTTGGTCTCTTGGAACGGAAAGCTCAGCACCACGTCTCTCCCCCTGAAGGTTTTATACACATTGCTCTCCCCTTTTTACAGTGGGTCTGAAAAATCAAGGGAAAATAATAATAATAATAATAATAAAATAAGAGGGCTGTTAGTTTGGAGCCCATAAATGCCAACGGGGGGTGGGGGGGCTGCACGCACATGTTGTCAGGATTCCCTCCCTGCCATTTGCATGCATCCATCTGCCGGGGAGTTCTTGCAAAGCTGGGGAGTGGGTGAATGTTGCAAAGTTTATCATGGAACTGAATTTGAGAAGACAAAAACCCTGAGAAGCACAGAATCATTGAATTGAAGGGGCTCGTAGGCCATCTAGTCCAACCTGTAGGACATCCAGAACTAGAGCACCCGTAGCAGAGAAATGAATGCGCCTCTGAATTTCCAGCCCGCTGGGGCTGCAAGAGGCAGCTCAGTCTCTCTGGTTCATGGACACGGAAAGGAATGAACTTCTCCCTCTTTCTTTCCCTCAAGTAGAGTCAACATAGTTCAGACATACTCTCTAGCTGTTGAAGGCTGAGACTGCCGGTAGTACTGCTGTCCCCGCTCTCCTGGCATGGGGCAGGAACAGGAGAGGAAGGCACCTCCCAGAAGTGTCAAGCTGGCTGCTGACCAGCCCACAAACAGAGCAGGTCCAAATTCATACCTGGCATTGACTGGTATGTTGGGATTGAAGAATTCATACGTCACCCGTGCAGCGTACCATGAAACTGCTGTCACTGTGCATAGACCTGCAAGTAGGAAGAAGACACCCCCCAAAACAGCAATCCAGCTTTTGGCCACAGGATTCTCATCCCCAACTTTGGTGCACTCCATTCCAATTATACTGACAACAACCCCCACGAAGCCCAGGAGTATAGAAACAACCATGAGGGCCCGCGAAGTCTGGATATGAACGTCGAGCGACAGCAGCGACTCATGGAGTTTGCACTGGACTTGCCCGGTGCTCTGCGAAGCGCAGCTCATCCACAGGCCCTCATACAGCCCCACGGCCGTCCCCGGCGTACGAGCTCTGCTTCCACTGCGGCAGCGCCGACGAGCAGATGGCGCCCACCCAGCCGGCCAGCGCCAGGAAGTAGCCCACCAGCTGCAGCCCCGCGCTGGCCATGGCGAGCTTCCCAGGGACAGACGACTGGCTTAAACGGCAGCGCCTGGCCGAGGCAGCATCCTGGGCTCGCGTCTTCGACGGGGCAAGCTGCAGCGGCCGAGACCCAGGGCTGCTAGGGGCCACCCCCGCGCAGGGCAGCGCGCGTTCCTCCCCGCCCCGATTTGGAACTTCCGGATTGGGCTGATCCTTACCTGTGTCCGGCACGGTCCGGCGCGGGCTTCAATTGAGGCCCCGGTTGAAGCCGGAAGAGAAGGCCATGGCAGAGGCAGGTAAGCCCCCTCCCCCCTGCCCCCTTACCTGGCTCCACCACCGCTGCCGCATGGGCAGTGGCAGCAGCGGAGCCAGGTAAGCAAAACTCCCCCCTACCCCCTTACCTGCCTCCGTCATGGGCTTCAGCTGAGGGCCAGGCCTGTTTCCACTTTGAGGCCTGGCCCTCAGTTGAAGCCCGCAATGGAGGCATGCCGTCACCACACGGACTGTGGTGGTGGTGCCAGGTGAGCCCCCTCCCCCCACTTACCTGCGTCCGGAGCTCTGGATCAAGGCGAACCGCTTCACCTTGATCCGCAGCCCCCCCCCGACCCGAGTCGTCTCCACCTTTGTTGGAGGCGAATCAGGCTGCACCGCTATCGCTTCTCTGAAGCGAAGCAGAGCGGAGCACAACCCTACTTAGAATAAATACTTGGAGCTTGGCCTTCTGTGTTTGCTGCATTTCAGGACTTTGGCCTTGATTTGGTTCCAGCTCCAGCTCCTGATCTCAGAAAAGAACACATACACACATACACACATGGTCTGGCTGGGGTACAGGCATCTAGAATTCTGGTCTCCCCCTTATATTTGGCTTCAGAAGGTATCCAAATGATGTTGGAAGAAGCCATGTGGAACATAGGAAGCTGCCTTCTACTGGTCCATCTAGCCCAGTTTTGTCGACACTGACTGGCAGTGGCTCTCCAAGGTTTCAGGCAGTTTTTCCTTTCCCTACCCAGAGAAGCCAAGGATTGAACCTGGGACCTTCTGCATGTCAAGCATCTACTCTTTGATATTACTGGCAATAATGTATGAATTTTCATCCAGGGCTGAAAGCGAGGAGGAGCTGAGGAACCTTATGACAAAAGTTAAAGAAGAAAGGGCAAAAGCTGGGTTGCAGTTAAACCTCAAAAAAACCAAGATTATGGCAACCAGCTTAATTGATAACTGGCAAATAGAGGGAGAAAACGTGGAGGCAGTGACAGACTTTGTATTTCTGGGCGCAAAGATTACTGCAGACGCTGACTGCAGCCAGGAAATCAGAGACGTTGACTTCTTGGGAGGAGAGCAATGACAAATCTTGATAAAATAGTTAAGAGCAGAGACACCACACTGACAACAAAGGTCCGCATAGTTAAAGCAATGGTATTCCCCGTAGTAACCTACGGCTGCGAGAGCTGGACCATAAGGAAGGCTGAGCGAAGGAAGATAGATGCTTTTGAACTGTGGTGTTGGAGGAAAATTCTGAGAGTGCCGTGGACTGCAAGAAGATCAAACCAGTCCACACTCCAGGAAATAAAGCCAGACTGCTCACTTGAGAGAATGGTATTAAAGGCAAAACTGAAGTACTTTGGCCACATAATGAGAAGACAGGATACCCTGGAGAAGAGGCTGATGCTAGGGAAAGTGGAAGGCAAAAGGAAGAGGGGCCGACCAAGGGCAAGGTGGATGGATGATATTCTGGAGGTGACAGACTTGACCTTGGGGGAGCTGGGGGTGACGACAGCCGACAGAAAGCTCTGGCGTGGGCTGGTCCATGAAGTCACGAAGAGTCGGAAGCGACTGAATGAATAAACAACAACAAAACAATTGAGAAACTGAAATAGGCTCAGGTTTCTAAAGTGCTCTGAGCTCAGAACTGCACCCTGCTCAAGTGACTGGAATACATGAGTAATTCCATTGCTCCTTTAAAATGTCACCTTTAAATGTGTATTACAGGTAACAAGTGCTAGGACATTTGAATCAATAAAGCTGGGGCCATAGTCTTGCTCACTAGGACCTGCTTTTTAATTTGCAGAATGGGAAAGTAAAGATTTACACTAGAGCGAGGTGGGGGAGAAAACTTCCATGAACTTGAACCAACTTTGAGCTTTCTCACCTTTTCACATCCTTCCTTGATTAGTCTGCTTAAGGCATCCACCTTATATTGCAGTTCATGGTTGCAGGAAATTGAGTTACCCAGCAGTGGCTCCTGCTAACCATAGCTGTATTGTTATTGTTATTATTTACTTTGTATGGTTTAAAAGTGACTAACTTATTTGGAAAGCTGCTCAACTTTCATGCAGGGCTGTCAGAAAATGAGGACTTTGATAGCATAATATGCCTGCAGGATTTCACAAAAATCATAGTAATGGCTCCAAAGCCTTAGGTGAGTAATTAAAAGTTGTAAATGAGCAAACTTGGCCAGGAAAACATAGACAAATAAGATTGGTATATCTCTGTGCAAGCCCGGCTCTTCTATTTTGACAAATGCAGTTTAAATTATTTATCATAATATTGTGCATTATACCGCTCTTACGGCATAGTACATCTTGTAAAAGTGACAAAGGAAACCTCACCATAGTAACTTGCAGTTAAATCTTTGCTGAGAAGTGAAAGGGGGAAAGGATACCAGTGGGAATAATTTGTCATGTGAGTTATGGGACTTGAGGATTACACAGCATGCAGATTGGTGACGTTCCATGCATCAGAGACATAGAGACAAAACTAGGCAGAAGCGAAAGCCTGCTGCAAATCCAGTCATTTACAGTATTATCCCAGTTGCAATGGTACCTGAAGTGGCAAACCAGCCAATATTTTATTAGTCTGACCAGTAAAACTGTTTTAAAGAACCACTATCAGAGTCTGAATGTGCTGGTCTCTAGCCCATTGCTCAAAGGAACACCATTTAAAAAGGGTGCTATGAGCTCTGTATGTGTGTGTGTGTGTGTGTGTGTCTATATATATATATATATATATATATATATATATATATATATATGAATAAAATGTTCTTAAAATAACTCTCTAATTTGTTTTATAGGCTTGTTCTATATTCTTTGAATCTCGCTGTGGGCCTTGATTTCCCTTGGCCCCTTCATGAAACTGGAAAGGGTTAGTAACGATTGTATCAATCATGCATGCCCCAATCCAGGGGTGTAGCCCTCCAAATGTTGTTGGACTCCAACTCCCAACAGCCCAAGCAAGCATAGCCAATGGTCGGGGACGGTGGAAGTTGCAATCCAACATCTGGAGTGCAAAAGATTTCTGATTGCTGCCCTAATTCATATGATTGTCTCCTGACACATCCCTTTATTCTCAAGATTTCATCCTGGCTCTGTCCTTACTCCATCAGATCCTTCTGGACTCCATTCCTGGGTTTTCAGGTTCCACCCTCAGCTAGGGATAATGGAGAAATGTGTACCTGCTTCCATACTTTTGAACCACTCTATGAAGCTAGTGCACTCCCTCTCATCGTGTGTTTGTCCTATTCAGATACAGAATACCTGAATAGGGCATTGAGTAATGTGTGAACTCAATCCATTGAAACCATCAGGTTTGAGGTTATGTGAAGTGTTATGAACCGTCTATATATGCTGTTAGATCTGTGACACCCCAGTGGTGTGGTGTAGTTGTTAGAGTGTTGGAACGGGACTTAGGAGATCTGGGTTCTAGTCCTGACTCACCCATAAAGCTCACTAGGGGTGTGCACGGACCCCCCGCTCCGCTTCACTTGTAGATCCGCCATTTTCCGGATCGGGCCGCTCCGCCACGCCCCCACTCCGCCCACTTCCGCTCCGCTCCGCCCGGAGCTCCGGATCCGGATCCGGAGCTCCGTTTCCCCCCCCCCATAGGCTTGCATTGAAAGCTAAAAAATTATACAACTTTTTTTCTGTTCAAGTTAGAAACCTCATGTTTGGCACCATGACACCTCATGGGGATATACACACGCATGCCAAGTTTCAAAGCAATCCCATCATCCCCTGATTTTTGGCGAATTTTTGAAAATCGGGCACCCCACACACAACATCCCTGCGAGGTGGGCAGGGGAGGAGGGAGGGAAGGCAGGCAGGCATGCAGCTGGCATTTCTGGGGGCATAAGGAAGTGAGCCAAGGATAAGCCAGTAATGCATATTAAATGGAATAAATCAATAAATAAACAAAGGAGGGGTGGAATTAAAAGCAGCAGTGTTGCTCAATAAACAGCAAGAAGATTTTTTTAAAAAAGGCTATATCTGTCTTTTACCAGCAATAGGGGGACGTGCCCGGGGGAGGGGGAAGCAGCTGCCAGTTCAACTCAAGACAGCCACCAACAGCTCTGAGATTAAGAAGTAAACGCTCACTTCAACTCATAACAGGCATCGCTCCACCACTAAAAAGTGAACATTCACTTCAACTCATGATAGGCATTGCTCCACCGTTTTACTCTCTTTGGAAGGCTCTAATGGCCTTCCAGTGCAGGAGAGAGTGGGGGCACGTCCACAATGAGATGCCCTAGGGGAGCTCATCCCCTTGCACCACATCTTTTCAGTTGTTCCCCAAAGTTAGGGTGGGGAGCAGTGCTGTGTTTCTATCTCTTATTCTTGGCTTAGTATATGATTTCAGGTTGTGTTTGTGCATTTGGTGGGGCTACTGTGTTAAAAAACACGGGGAAAAGCCCGTTCAGATGAAGAAAGAGAAGTTTCCCAGAATCCCAAGTTACCTGTTTTGCCTATGCCCTCCTCTAACTTTGGGATCATCATGACCGGGAGCTGACTCTGCCCCTCAGCCCTTTGAAAAAGGTATTTTTCCCACCGATTTTTAAAAAACTTCTAGCGCGCGACCCGGACAACGCAGAAAGTTGAGAGTAGTCTCAAAATGACCCGCATCCACGACTCTCTGTGCACAAGAATTTTCAGAACGATAGCTTAAAAACCAACCCAGTTATGCCCGAGTCTTTCCCTCAATGCAATCCTATGGGTGAAAAGCCGAAAACGCCGTTTGAGCCGCGCGGTTGACCCGATTTTCACAAAAATATAGCACACAACCCAGACAACGCAGAGAGGTGAGAGTGGTCTCAAAATGACCCCCATCCACGACTCTCTGAGCACAAGAATTTCTAGAACGATAGCTTCAAAAAGAACGTAGTTATGCGCGATTATTTGCCGCAATGCAATCCTATGGTGAAATGTTTTCAAGATGGCGACCGGAGCGCTCCGCCTGAACTAGGAGCTCCGAAAAATGGCCGCTTCTCTTCGCCTTGCTTCTAGGGGGTCCGCGGTCCGCTCCTACTCCGCCTCTGGGTAAGGCGGAGCAGGCCAATCCGCTACTGCTTCTACGCTCCTAATCGGAGCGGATCACACCCCTAAAGCTCACTGGGTGACTTTGGGCCAGTCACTGACTCTGAGCCTAACCTGAGTTGTTGTGAGGATAAAATGGAGAGGAAGAGTACTGGGTAAGTAACCTTGGTTTCCCTGAAAGAAGGAAAAAGGCAGGATATAAATGTCTTCATAAAATAAATAAATGCCTGTCATCCCTTGATGTTGCTGTTATCAATTGATGAATGCTGCATGTGTGAATTGGCCTCTAGTTTACAGTAATCAAGTGCACAACAATGCAGTGATATACATGCATATGTGAACCAGCCCCAGCAGCTATAAAATTCTGTAAAACTGTGGGGTCTATTTTTTCTTAACTTACCAGGTGCCAAGTCCAGGTTGCTTTGGGTCATGGAAAATGACTATGGTGATGGCTGTCACTTTTTCACAAGGATTCATTAGCGCAGCAGGTAAAAAGTAGGGATCTCTCCAGAAAAATCTCACTGCTCACACCAAATTACAATTCCCAAGGTTATTTGTGGGAAACCATGTTAGAAGGGCTGGCCCTACTATTAGGCAGAGGCCCTGTTCAGACGACACGCTAACCCATGATGGTTAAGCATTTTGAGCTAAACATTATGGCTTAGTGTGTCATATGAACCATGACATAGCATGTTGTGTGAACATTTGTAACCATGGTGACTACATAACCACAGTTTAAACATGCTCACTAACCATTTGCTGCAAAAGGGTTAGCAGACTAACCATGGCTTAGCATGTTGTCTGAACAGGCTGCGTGTGAAGCATTCACCTCAGGCAGCAGATGCTGTGAGGCAGCACCAAGATGTTGGAAGAGAGAGTGGTGTGCAAATTGGCCTGCCTTGTGCCCTTAAGGTGGCTCACTATCTTCACATGTGGTGGAAGATGCTGAACCATCACTGTTATTGAAGAAAGATTCACTGGCCATTCTAGTTGGCTTTTGAACATAGAATGGGAGAGGGTGCCATCTTGTTCTTTGCCTCAGGCAGAAGAATACCTTGGGTCAGCCCTGCATGAAGTTAGAGGGATATAAAACTGACGCAGGTTTTCAGTATAGCTGCTTTTGGGGCTGTGTTGATGCTTTTGAGATTCCCTTGCTCTTGTTGGCTGTAGTAAAGGCTGCATCAAAGAATACCAATTCATTCTTACCCATCTGTATGGTGTAACTTTCCAGAGATCACCAGTGAGGGAGGAAGCAGCAGCCAGGCACCTCTCCATCGTGCCTGAGTCCAGCTCCAGCTGAGAGGCCCCCCCTCCTGCTACCAACTGTCACTGCAGAGGCCACCAGTGAGGGAGGAAGCAGCAGCCAGGCACCTCTCCATTGTGCCTGGGTTCAGCTCCAGCTCCAGCTGAGAGCCCCCTCTCTCCTGCTACCAACTGTCTCTGCAGAGGCCACCAGTGGGGGAGGAAGCAGCAGCCAGGCACCTCTCCATCGTGCCTGGGTCCAGCTCCAGCTGAGAGGCCCCCCTCGTGCTACCAACTATCTCTGCAGAGGCCACCAGTGAGGGAGGAAGCAGCAGCCAGGCACCTCTCCATCATACCTGGGTCCATGTCCAGCTGAGAGCCCACTCCCTCCTGCTGCCAACTGTCAACGATCACTGCTGAACTTTGCAACTAAGATTGTAGTGCCTGAATTTGCTTTCATAGAATCAATAAATCGCAGATTTGGAAGGGGCCTACAAGGCCATCGAGTCCAACCCCCTGCTCAGTGCAGGAATCCACCCTCAAGCATCCCTGACAGATGGTTGTCCAGCTGCTTCTTGAATGACTCTTGAATGACTCTTTCCCCCCTCCTCCTCTTCCCCCTCCTCCTCCCTCCCAATCCCCTTTCCTTTTATGTCATGTATTTTAGATTGTAAGCCTGTGGGCAGGGACTGTCAAGAACTACTTTTGTAAGCCGCCGTGAGAGCCTTTTTGGGCTGAATGGCGGCATAAAAATGCTTAAATAAATAAATAAATAAATATACCTGCAGCTGTAACGCAGAGACACAAGTTTGTATTATTCAAATTGGGGGGAAATGTGTGCCGCTCAAAGTTTACAACCTTACCTTTCCAGCACAGTTGAAAAGTATAATTCTTTGACCAGTTTAGTTCCTACCTGGACTCAAACGAATGTTGGATATTAATCTTTGAAAAATATACATCAGTAATTCTAGTACTTTAGTCAGACATGTGTTAGATCAGACACAGTAACAAAGAAACTCACATTTCTCCCTCTCTTTAAATCAGCTGAACTAATAAGGTCATTTTATGAATGTAAAGCAATTGACTATCTCAGATCCCTGGGTACTGCTGCAATTTTACTAGAAAGACATTAATACACACTTTACAAATCCCTGGTCTTAGATAGCTTCAGTTAAGATCTAATTAATAGCAGGATAGTATTACATTGCCTCTGAACATCATAATAGACAATAGTTGCTTCCTAGTGAATTTTGTGTGCCATCTGCCAGTGATGCACAGATCATGTCACCATTAAGTTAGAATTAACATGAAAACTCCCAGAATAGGCAGAAAACATGGGCACTAGAAGGCAGGCAGGCAGGGAGCCACAAAAAAAGTAGCAATTTCAACAGACTCTGCAATATTCAGACTTGTTGCACCATGTCCTGGTGGTGGGTTCCTGGTCAACAGTCAAGAGTGGCCACTCACTACTCCCCCTCTTGGACTGAAGTATAGTAGCTCCTTCAGTCCAAGTTAGAATTAACATGAAAACTCCCAGAAGTCAGCTGCTGCCTAGCCAGGTTCCAGCACTTTGCTTTGTCTTTAGGAGGACGAAGTAGAGGATGGGGTGGTGTTGGAGGAAGAGGTTCTACCAGTAGATCCTAATCTGCCTTCTGCCCACCCTTGAGAAATTCTCTAATAAATTTAAAGTTAAATTAAAGCTCAGGCTCTTGGAGATAAGGTGAATAATATCAGAACGAACCTCACTATTCAGCAAAGTTGCAGGAGGGAATGACGCCATTTGCTGCTCTGCCTCAGGCAGCAAAATGTCTTGGGCCAGCCCTGCTTGCTATTGGTCAGTGATGGTCAGTTGATGTTTCTGGAGCTGGCTGAGAATATTTCTTCAAGGGACGCTAATGGACAGATGCTTCTCCAATTAGATTTTAGGCTGGCTGGAAGGAGGAGTCAGGAATGGTGGGGGGTGTCCAAGACCTGTTTTGCTTTGGGAGGAACGTATGCTTTGCAGGGTGCTGCTTGCCTGTTCCCAACTGCTCAGCATGTAACTGTGTGTGTGTGTGCAAATGAACATATTACAAAAATGCCATGCATCTTGTCTCTGGAGAGGCCACCAGTGAGGGAGGAAGCAGCAGCCAGGCACCTCTCCACCGTGCCTGGGTCCAGCTCCAGCTGAGAGCCCCCTCCCTCCTGCTGTCAACTGTAACTGCTGAACTTTACAACTAAGATTGTAGTGCCTGAATTTGCTTTCCTTTTCCCCCTCCTCCTCCTCCTCCCTCCCAATCCCCTTTCCTTTTGTGTCATGTCTTTTAGATTGTAAGCCTGTGGGCAGCGACTGTCAAGAACTACTTTTGTAAGCCGCCGTGAGAGCCTTTTTTGGCTGAATGGCGGCATAAAAATGCTTAAATAAATAAATAAATAAATCTTGACATTCTCTCATCACAAAGAAACAAGCCCTGTTATCGCTGCCTTATTGCTCAGGGAAGTGGGGAGCCAGGCAAGCACAAAATAATATTTTCTACCTTGACTTAAAAAAATAGCAGAGCCAGGTGAAGGTACTTATAAAATTCTCCCCATCTGAATTTCTGCCTTGAATTTGGAATTCCAAATTTGCTGATTTTGTTTGTAGAGTATCACCAGTGTCTTAGCAATCCACTCTTTTTTCTCCTCCTCCTTTTTTAAATAATAATAATAATAATAGTAATAATAATCTGGACTTTATTTACATTACTACGCATGTGTAGTTTTCTGAAGTTTCCAGTTTATTCCTTCCCCCCTTAAAAGTTACCAATGTGCATCAGTAGTGGACATGTGCCTTGCTTAAAACACCATGTAATGGGGTATGTGAGTGTGTGTGTAGGGGATGGGGGTAGATCTTCGTAGAAATCCCAACAAGGGAGGGACATCAATAAAATCTAGCTTCTCTTTAACTCGCAGATTTAGTCTGGAATTTCACCATGTTCTGCTGAGGACAGAAAGACCAATTATCTCAGGAAAACATGGATTACATTACATCTGCATTCCATGCTTGGAGGTTGAGAGAGTACCAATTACTTAACACAAAAATACTGAACCCATTAGTATAGCGTCATAAGAGTTGAAATAAACATATGTATTATATGTCTCTAAATCCCAGTGGACAGTACAACTGGTGTCATATTCTCCCATGGTTCCATTAGCGACATAATGACATCTAACTAGCGGCCATGCTAATGGTTTAAATTAGAACACTTGAAAAAGGGGGTGGGGAAGAGACCCATTGCTATGCATTAAAACAACACATTGTCATCACAAATAATCTGCCGAATAATTTTCCAGTTTTGTGATATGGATTAACATGGGGAAAAAAACAACTAATGGGAAGGCATAATATCACGAAAATATTTATTCCAATGGCTACTAGGTGCTTACCTGTGTGTGTGTGTGTGTGTGTGTATTAATGAACATGGAACCCTTAGACACAGGACAAACACTAAAGAAAGTAAATACAGGAGAAAAAAGAGGAACAGGAAGAAAATGGGATAGGGGTGAGTAGAGCAAGCCAAATTGCAAAGGCAAAAATGTTTTCGAATGAGTCAGGCATGTGTTAGTTGGTTGTTTTGTGGTTGTTTTATGGTTGTTGCTAAAGATAAGATGGACTGTGGGAAGAAGGCAGAAGACAGGAGTGAAAGCTCTAGAGAGTGGCAAAACAAAATAATAAAGATAGGCAATGGCTTAGGAATCTTTGGTTTTAGAGAGAAGTATCTAAAGAACACAACATATTAGAAGGAACACAAAGATGAAAAGCAATGAAGAGTTGTTGAATTAGTATCTGTAGGTCAGCAAAAGCAATCTGTTATGGAAAACTGAAGCCAATGTAAGGAGAGGAATAAAGTGGAAACATGATCAAACTTTTAAGCTAGAAAACAAGTCAAGCAGCAGCATTAAGACGGGTAGTAAAAGGTACACAACTTTTCAAACTTTTTCTGCCTTGAAACACACAAGGAAAAGCATATTTGCTACATAACGCACGATTATTTCAAATAAGGAATTGGCAGTATTCTGAAAAATAGAACTGTGTCACAATCTGGGATTGCTGCACAGTTCACAATGATATGTGTATAGGCACTTTTTAAAAACACCACCACCAATTAGTTCCTTCATCTTGTGCAGTAAAACAGCACCATGGACCATTCTAACTGCTTGGAAGGTTTCTTGTCAGAAAGTAAAGAAAACTACTCAGTAGCAACATTTGGGGAAACACCACCAGGAATGATATTCTTCTTTAATCTGGTTAAGGTCTTAACTAGATATTAGGGATGTGCTCCACTTCTCTTCGGTTCAGAGAAGCAGGAGCGAGGCAGCGAAGAGAGTCGGGGGGCTGTGGATCGAGGCGAAAAGGATCGCCTCAATCCAGAGTTTCGCCTGCAGGTAAGTGGGGGTGGGTGGGGGACTCATCTGGTGCTGCTGGAACCACCATCCATGTGGCGACACCAGGTAAGGGAGCAGGGAGGAGGGATGCTTACCTGCATCCATCGCGGGCTTCAATTGAGGCCCCGGTTGAAGGCGGAAGTGAAGGCCAAGGCCTCTTCCGGCTTCAGCCGGGGCCTCAATTGAAGCCTGTGACGGATGCAGGTAAGGGGGCGGGGGGGGGCTGGCCTACCTGGTGGCGCCAGTGCTGCCATCCAAGCTGCAGGAGCCCTGCCCTCTTTTAAACCTGGTCACTCTAGTATAGCTCCTGCAGCTTTAACTGTTGTGATGAAGAGGGAATTTCACCAGTTTCTCCATATATACAAATGACACCTGCTGAAATTCCCTTTACTATGCAACTGTTAAAGATACAGGAGCCCTGTCCTCCTTTCCATATGGTCACCCTATCATAACCAGCCCTCACACATCTAGGATGACTTCGCTCTGTCCAAGGGCAGGGACGCTTATTACATGAAACAGCTATACCACGTGGTAAAAGGTTGCGCACATTATGGTGAGGAGCTGCAGTCACTGTAGGAATAGTCTGGTTTGCCACTGACAAGACCAGATCTAAACATACAGTAAAATGAGGATATAAAAGATGATGTTACAATACCAAACTCCACCACTTTAGAATACGGACTTGCATTTTAGAATGCTTCCCCATATTTATTTATTTATTTATTTATTTATTTATTTATTTCATTTCTATATCGCCCAATAGCCGAAGCTCTCTGGGTGGTTCACAAAAATTAAAACCACGAAGAGCATAATAAAACAACTAACAATTTAAAAACACAAATACAAAATATAAAACACAAATATAAAAAGCACAACCAGGATAAAACCACGCAGCAGAAATTGATATAGGTTAAAATATGAGATTGTTTTAAATTTAAACATAGTTTAAATTTTAGTTAAAATGAAGTGTTAAAATACTGAGAGAATAAAAAGGTCTTCAGCTGGTGATGAAGGGAGTACAGTGTAGTCGTCAGGCGAACCTCTCTGGGGAGCTCGTTCCACAGCCAGGGTGCCACAGCAGAGAAAGCCCTCCTCCTAGTAGCCACCTGCCTCACTTCCTTTGGCAGGGGCTCGTGGAGAAGGACCCCTGTGGATGATCTTAAGATCTGGACAGGCACATATGGGAGGAGGTGTTCCTTCAGATAGCCTGGCCCCAAGCCGTTTAGGGCTTTGAATGTTAATACCAGAACTTTGAATCGGGCCCAGACCTGGACTGGCAGCCAATGAAGCTGGAAAAGGACTGGTGTGATGTGGTCTCGTCGGCCAGTCCCTGTTAGTAACCGTGCTGCCCTGTTTTGTACCAGCTGAAGTTTCCGGACCATTTTCAAAGGCAGCCCCATGTATAACACATTGCAGTAATCCAAAAGAGAGGTTATCAGAGCATGGATAAAACACTCTTTATGTAGAAAATGGCACATCATAGAGAAAGGTTTTTTTGTTTTGGGCATATCTTTCTCTCTGAGGGGCTAGTTTACTACATGGGGGGAGGGGTTTTTTTTTTTTACTGGGGAAGCATTCACGAAGATAACCCCCCACCCATACCGTCTGAAGTGGTACAGCCCAGAATGCCACTGCCTCAGTATATGTAACTTTGTAGAAGGGCTCTTCAATGTAGAAACCTCCAGAAATAGAGGTGGGGGGGGGGGGTGAGGGTGAGGTTGGAGAAGCATTCCCTGACAGATCCCATCCTATTATGCTTCTAAGCTCAGATACAAGTGTAATGAAAATTGAGATCATTTTGTTCTTTACTCCTTTAATTAACCATTTATCCTAATGACCTGACTCAGGGATGATCTATGGTATTTTCTCTCCAGTAGCAGCTGTTCCACGTACAGCCCTTCATCATGTAAATGGAAAAGCCCCCCAACATTCACAGTGCAGCTTTTTAGCTCCACTGTTTGTGTTTTAAATTGAATGATGAATGAGGCTACATGAGTTGGCTGAAGCATACACAGTTGCTAGTGATGATGGAAAACATGGCAGAATTAATTAATGTTGCGAGTTGTATGAAAGAGAGGAAAGCTACCCTCATCAAACTTAATGCCAGCACTCCAATCCCTTGTACATGTTGAAATAGGTATTGTTGTGACAGTGAAAACAAAACTATCACCACCATACCTAGCATTTATATGGCTCTTTAAAGTGTCCACCTTAGGGCAGAGCATATACTGGGTGGGGGAACATTTTCTGGCCCAAGGTCTGCATTCCATTTCAGAGAAGCTCTGTGGGGGAAGGGGCATATTCCACCGGGGAGGGGGGAGGCTGGGCTGAAGACAAAATGGGTGGGGCTCCAAAATCAACACCTCCTCCAATTCCACTGTTACCAATTTTTAGTAGGAAGCATGTTTTCTCAGAAATAAGCATGGGAAGCGTGTCTGTCTACTCACAACTAAGCAGGAGAAGCCTCTGCATACCTACTCAGAAGTAAGCAGATGTGAATTACTCAGAGAGCACTTCAAAACAGTACCCCAAACACCAAGCTTCTGCACATCTACTCACAGGTAAGCAGACCAAGCCCCTGCATATCTACTCACAAGTAAGTAGGCCAAGGTTATACACCAAAGATGTTTACCATACTCTTAGCTGATTGAATTTAGCTCCAGCTGAACATTTCACGTGCTGCTTAATGGGAGTGTGCTTCCTCCATAGTCCTGCTGCCCTGAAGCAAAGGGCAAGTAACGTCAGTGTTGCCAGCAAAATGTTGCTAATTGGTAGTAGCAGCTGATGGGTTTGCTCATGCACCCACTCCTTTGCATAGGCCCTTCGCCCTGTCTAGAATGAAGCACCATCTCAGCACCTGGTGTACTGTTATGCGGCCTCTTCTAATTATGCCATGGAGGGGTTGTGGTTCAGTGGTAGAAGATATGCTTGTCACACCAGAAGTCCAAGGTTCAATCCCTGGCATCTCCAGGTAGGGCTGGAAAAATGCCTCACCTAGAGTATTGCGTCCAGTTCTGGGCTCCACAATTCAAGAAGGACACAGACAAGCTGGAGCGTGTTCCGAGGAGGGCAACCAGGATGATCAGGGGTCTGGAAACAAAGCCCTATGAAGAGAGACTGAAAGAACTGGGCACATTTAGCCTGGAGAAGAGAAGATTGAGGGGAGACATGAGAGCACTCTTCAAATACTTGAAAGGTTGTCACACAGAGGAGGGCCAGGATCTCTTCTCGATCCTCCCAGAGTGCAGGACACAGAATAACGGGCTCAAGTTGCAGGAAGCCAGATTCCAGCTGGACATCAGGAAAAACGTCCTGACTGTTAGAACAGTACGACAATGGAATCAGTTACCTAGGGAGGTTGTAGGCTCTCCCACACTAGAGGCATTCAAGAGGCAGCTGGACAACCATCTGTCAGGGATGCTTTAGGGTGGATTCCTGCCTTGAGCAGGGGGTTGTACTCGATGGCCTTGTAGCCCCTTCCAACTCTGCTATTCTATGATTCTATGAAAGTCCTGCCTGAAAACCTGCAGAGCCACTGCCAGGCAGTGTCAACAATGCTGGGTCGATGGACCAATGGTCTGTCACAGTAGAAGGCAGCTCCTTACGTTCCGATGGTTCTGTAGACTGTTGGACTCAAAACTGATGACTCATACGAAGATCACAATCCCTGGAAACAGCAACAAAGGATATAGGTTGCTCACAGGTTGTGCTCCGTTATGTATGGACACTGACTTTGTACTCAGCTGATGTTTTACTTGCATTTCAGGGGTAAAGCTTTTTCTTTGGGCATATAAGGCAAATGGCTCTCTCCAGGCAAACAAGGCAATAAAATGGTTCAAGAACAGAATGGGTGAGGGTGACTCTGGTCCTGGAACATGGGATAGGCACTAGAGTGGAGCAGGGGATCATTTGTGGTATCATGAAGCAACAGTTGAAGCTTCAACTCCTTGAAATCAGTAGATAATTTCCTGCTCTTTCAAAAGTAGCACCTTCTACCGCAATGATGTCGAAGTTGGTTTACTTCTACTTTCCCCTTTATCTCCATTGCAAGTGTATTTGGAAAAAATCCTAATCAATGTTGACTGGCCCATTGTGTGCCATCTTATCTGTGTTTGTCTACCTTGTCCAATGTAATTTGTCGGATGTAATTTGGCTTCAGTTATATTTTAAATTTCGGGGTAAATTTTCTTACCGTGACCATTCATCCAAGATGAAGTTTACTGGGGATGATGGGTAATCATTCATATGGGCAACCTGAAGTGACTAGATTATTCATGTTGCTTTTCATTATAAAAGAAAAGATTCCAACTTTGTAAAGAAGACACCGATTTTTCATCGTTTGGGCTTTTTAAAAAATACAGGCTCATCAACTGCAACATGCTGATACATGAAATACTATGAACATACAAATCTGCCTTCTACTGTGTCAGATTAGAGGTCCATTATCGAGCCCCAAGTATTGTCTACTCTGGCTGAAAGTGGTGTCCTTGGGTCTCAGTTGCAGACCTCTCCTGTCAACTGCCACCTGATCCTTTTAACTCACGCTTGTGCAACCTTCTATAATTTCAAGTGTTTGATTAGAGTCAGTCTTTATGGGGGGGGAAAAAGAAGAAGTAGTAGTAGTTATATGGGTTTTTGAATGGTGCCAACAAGCAGTCATGGCAGCGAAGCCATGTTTAGGCAGCGTATCAACTGCCTAAACTGATGTAATCTTATGGAATGTTTATGAATGTTCCATGGAAGAAATAAATCCACCAGCACTAGAATATTTCTGCACAGATCAACTTACGTGAGGGAAGTGAAAGGGGGAAAATCACAAAGGAGAAGCTATGTGGATGGGACTGGAAAGCGAAGTAAGAAGTGGGAGGAAGGGAAGGGAACAGAAAAGGCAGGAAACTCAGAGGCATGCTGGTGCCTGAAGAGAATATGGAGGCACTAGACTAATAATAATAATAATAATAATAATAATAATAATAATAATAATAATATATTGCTTACCCGCCTCTCTGATTGGATCGAGGTGGGGAACAACAGCAAGCATAATATAAATAAAGTATTGATTAAAAACATAGTATACACTGTTAAAAAAACATCCTAAAAGCATACTAAAAGCATACTAAAAGCATACTAAAAGTATCCTAAAATTCTACTGGTTAGGCCTGCCAGAAGAGATTAGTCTTGATAGCTTTCTTGAATGCTTAGAAGTAGGACCAGTGGGGAATAATAAGAGGAGATGGCAGAATTCTGATAAGAAGGAGAACAGGAGTAGTTCTTGGAAGGATGGAGTATTTTTTACTACTATATTTCTTCGATTGTAAGACGCACACTAATTTCAGTACCACCAAGAGAAAAAAGCTTTGATTCTAAGAATAATAATTGCACCCGCGATTCTAAAACGCACCCCGTTTTTAGAGATGTTTATTTGGGGGGGAAAGTGTGACTTAGAATCGAAGAAATACGGTAATTAAATACCTGTAGGAGTCATAGTGAAGTTGAAAACAGTAGCACACCACAATCTATCTGAGATGATCTGCACAGTGAGTAGTTATCAACTCTCCCCTTGAATGCCTGGAAACTTCCAGGGCAGTATGTAGTCAATGGCCTGGATCCTAATTTGCCTTCTGTGAAAGGAACAGAGGCCTCATTCACGGAACATGACTTTTCTGAGGCCTTAGCTAGACCTAAGGTTTATCCCAGGGGCCCTTCCACACGCCATACTGAAGGCGCATGCATGCGCCCCAAGTACAACCCCAAAACAATAGTGTGTACTACAGCCAGAAGTGATGGAGGAGGAGGCGGCTGGGGAATCCGGGCACGTCCTTGCCGCCGCCGCCTCCCCGCCGGCCTCCTGCTGCCTGGGTAAGAGCAACCCAGGTCAGAGAGCTCGGCGGAGGCGGAAGCCGAGCTCTCCGACCCAGGTCGCTCTTACCCAGGCAGCAGGAGGCCGGCGGGGAAGCGGCGGCGGCTGGGGAATCTGGGCGTGTCCTTGCCGCCGCCACCGCCTCCCCGCCGGCCTCCTGCTGCCTGGGTAAGAGCGACCCGGGTCAGAGAGCTCGGTGGACGCGGAAGCTGAGCTCTCCGACCCGGGTCACTCTTACCCAGGCAGCAGGAGGCCGGTGGGGAGGCGGCGGCAGCGGCGGCAAGGACGCGCCCGGATTCCCCAGCCGCCTCCTCCTCCGTCTCTTCTGGCTGTAGTACACACTATCGTTTTGGGGTCGTACTTGGGGCGCATGCATGCGCCTTCAGTACGGCGTGTGGAAGGGCCCCAGGATTGTCCCGGGGTCATCTCTGTTTATCTAAGTGACACACAGGGGATCCCGGGAGCAGGCAGGGACGACCCCGGGACGATCCTGGGATAAACCTTAGGTCTAGCTAAGGCCTCTGTCCCCCTTCTCTCTGCAACTCCTGATAATCTGTTTAGGGGACTGAGGCCACAGCTAGACCTAAGGTTTATCCTGGGATCATCCAGGGTTCACCCCTGCTTGAGCACTGGATCCCCTGTGTGTCACCTAGATGAACAGGTTTGACCCCTGCATGATCCAGGGATAAACCTTAGGTCTAGCTATGGCCTGAGAGACCTTTGAAAGAGATGTAGTATATTCTACCTGTCTCTTTAAGAGACTTGTCTGGGTGTAATAGCTTCCCTTACTCCTTGGGGGTGGCTGTGGATTTTCTTCATTATCCAGCTAGAACGATGTGGGTGTGTTTGTCTGCATAGCAAGCTCAAACAGCTAACTTGTTTGGTTTGGTTGATATCAATTGTTCAGTAATAAAGAAGGTCCTCAGAGTTACTGAGGTCCTCTTGCTTCTTTAGGGCAGGTGAACTGGAAGGTCTTTACAGACATTGAGTAATCTCTACCAAATATGCAGAACTAAACTAAGAAATTTCACAAGGGGTATGGGACAGGAGGCTGCTGATGAAGTGAGGTCTTGACAGATATCCCCTTGCCGTGTGAAAAAGGGAGGAGCAACTTAGAATCCAAGCCAATGACCTCACAATGTCTGATGATATCATACATGCTCAGAATCAAAGTCATGGTTACCCAATGGCATTGTGGGTAAATGAGGTCAAGGACAGTAATAGCAAAGTTGGAGGGAAATGGTGTCAAGTAGCAGGCAGGGAACAAAATGGCCACCGGATGGCATTGAACAACACGAATATCGAGCAGGGATTTTTTCAGTCATTTTTTCAGCGGCACTGAATATGCTAAATTTGAAGCAAATATTAAAACCAGGGATTATTTATGCAGCTCTAGCTAAAAGTATATGGTGCAAAAAGGAGGGATCCTATTTGAGGTGTTCTATGGTGATCTATGGGGTTTTATGTATATTTTAATGGTATTTCTTGCCCCTTTTCACTTTGTAAACAAATTTTGAAATCACTGTAACAATGAAAGAAAAACAACACTTCAGCAACAAATAATAAAAAAACTAGAACCTCATTTTAAAAAGCAGATTAAACGTGTTTTTTCAGCAGCAACAACACCATAGAAGCAGAATAAAAATGCCCTTAAAAACAGTGGAACAAAATCACTCCGTCTAAACGCTTTCTGGGCGCTGCCATCAGTGACAGATGTGACAGCAATATGAATCCAATAACCCAGTAATGTGGAAGAGGTTAGGGTGGGAGCCGGGAGATCTACGGAGGAAACCATTTCCTATGGACATTCATGTTTTCATGGTATCTGGAACAATTCCAGTGAAAGTGCTAATCATCTCCCGCCAAAACATGATGGAAATTATGTATCCCCCCCACCCCGTTCTAGTTTCTGTAAGGCCACTGTGTGATCACTACTTGGCCCGATTAAACAATTGAGTGAGAAGCCATTTTCCAGCATGGGGCCGTATTTGGAATGTGCACTGGCTCTGAGATAAAACCTATGGCCAGAGAGATAATAGGGAATCTAGACTTTCAGCTAGCCTTGGCCATTCCTGCAAAGCTTGGCATCAAACAGACACAGTTCATGACATTGCTTTATCTCAAGACTAGTGTACGCCAGTTGGAGAAGATGAATAACGCCAGGGTGATTACTTGCATTACTGATCTACAGCATAAGACTAACTTCAGCCGTAGCCAACTCAGATTTTGCTTTCCAGATTATTATTTTTAAATAGCTAAGTGGGGTGTGGGGGTGGAGAAAAGAAAAAGACACCCAATAATAATAATAATAATAATAATAATAATAATAATAATAATAATAATAATAATTTGTTACCCGCTTCTCCGTCTGGATCGAGGCAGGGTACAACACAAATGCAAAACACCATTAAATACATATAATTGATTAAAACATAGAAAACAAATACATTATTAAAAAGCAGCACATTATTAAAAGGCATCTTAAAATTCAACTGGGTAGGCCTGTGGGAAGAGATCAGTCATTATGGTTTTCCTAAATTCCGGAAGACTCTCAAGTTGACAAATCTCTCCCGGCAGGCCATTCCACAATCTGGGAGCGGCGGAAGAAAAGGTCCTCTGGGTAATGGTTGTCAGCCTAGTTGTGGCTTACTGGAGCAAATTCTTCCCAGAGGACCTGAGTGTGCAGGGCGGATTGTATGGGAGGAGGCGTAGGTAACTTGGACCCAAACCATGTTGGGCTTTAAAGGTAGACCCAACACTTTACACTTCACCCGGAAACTAATTGGCAGCCAGTGTAGTGATATTAAAGCTGGTTTGCAATCCGCTCTAACAGCTTAATTTTCTTTATAATGGACCGGGCTGTTCAGAAAAGCCGCCCTGTTTTCTTATTTCCCCCTGCTCCCAGGTTTCCCGGGCTTAGACCCTCTCCACATGTTGCAGCAGTGAAGCAACAGCAAGGTCAGGCAAAGATCTCTGCCAGTGAGTTTGCTGTGCCAGACTTCGAGAAGGGCAGGGAAAGGAGGGGGGAACCCGTCCCATTAAATATGAAAATCCACCCATTGTTTCGGTGCTGATTGTATCCTGCCATGCAGAGCGCAACAGCGCCACAGCCATGGCAACGCAAAGTAGCGGATGTGCATTGGACGGCGTCCTTTGCAAGGGTGTCTCTAGCCAAGGGAAGTTTGGTTGAGAAGGGGAGGGGCGGGGGGGGAGAGAAGTGTGAATAATGCCCTCAACTATTATCGCTAATTGAACAGACATGAAAGGAGGACACTTTGTCTGACTAGATAAGCCCACTGCACAGTTATTAAGCAAGCATTCAGACCCTGCTGAATCAAACTATTATTGCCTCTTGTCTTCGGGAAGCATAACATGTTATTGGAGTGCAACACAAAAAATATGAGTGACTGTCTGAAACATAGCTGCGGTAATCCTCTGAGCACCAAGGCAAAAGAGCCGGGCGGTTTGGTACATAATTGAATGCGCCGAGATCCCCGCATTACGATTAAGCAATGGCGCTTTAATTTCAGATCTCTATACTGTAGCAATGCATCATCTTAGCATCCAATACTCAGCGTGATTAAACAATCTCAATCCCACCCCGCTGCTCTCCTTGATAAATGAATATGCCCGTTGCAGAGAGCAGAGGTCCCAAATAAGCCACATCTTGGTTAAAGCGCTGCAGTAAAAAATAAAAAGTAAAAAAAATTCAATCACTACAACTAAACTGCTATAAATCAGCCTGATTTGCATTCGTGCATTTAATTGGCGTGTTCTATATGGATTGCACAGATCCATCCCACAACCTTCCTGAATTTGTTGTTCACTAGTAGGAGAAAAGACATAAGGGTAGGAGGGTCTGACACCTTTGCTGCCCAGCTTCTCCTGGGTGCTTCTGTGGGTCAGACCACATGTTATGAGAAATGTGTCTGTTTGGGTTTTTAATAAATAGCAGTCAGACGGCAGCAGAGCAGGAATCTGGCATATAGAAGGGAGTGTTGAACCTGAGGTCCGTGGACCAAATCCAGCTCACCTGGGCCCTAATACAGCCCTCCACATTTCCCCAGATAGTCCCACCCGTTTCCCCCAAACCATAATCATTTGATTTCTTAGGTACTGTAAGGAATTGGTTCTTCTAGGAACTGGTTGGTGCTCCATCATGTGCTCCACTTCTCTTCGGGCCGGAGAAGCAGAAGCGGATCAGGGTGCTTCGCCTCCCCTTAAGGCGGAGACGAAGAGGATCGGGGGGGGCAGATTGAGATGAAGGCGGATCCTTCACCTAAATCTGGAGCTCCGAAAAAAGGTAAGGGGGCTTTACCTGGCACTGCCGCCGCCCATGCGGTGATGGCGGCAGAGCCAGGTAAGGGGGCAGGGGGGAGGGGGGTCTTACCTGGTTCATTGCCGCCCATCGCTGGCTTCACTAGAGCCCACGGCTCAACCCGGAAGTGTAGGCCCCCAGTGGGGCTTACAGTTCCGGGTTGAGCCGCGGACTCTAGTGAAGCTGGCGACGGGCTGCAACGGACCAGGTAAGTGGTGTGTGTGAGGGGGGCGTTATTTATTTATTTATTTATTTATTTATTTATTTATTTATTTATTACATTTTTATACCGCCCAATAGCCGGAGCTCTCCGTGCGGCGATGGAGGCAGAGGCAGGTAAAGGGGCAGGGGGAGGGCCTACAGTTCCAGGTTGAGCCGCGGGCTCTAGTAAAGCCAGTGACGGGCCGCAACGGACCAGCTAAGTGGTGTGCACAAGGGGGGAGTTACCTGGCCCTGCCGCCGCCACCTGTGTGGTGACGGCGGTGGAGCCAGGTAAGGGGGCAGGGGGAAGGGTCTCACCTGCATCCGTCCGCAGTCCAGCAGCGGCTTCAACTGAACCCGAGGACTCAAACCGGAAGACCAGGCTGCGGCCTGCTCTTCCTGTTTGAGTCCTCGGGCTCAGTTGAAGCAGCTGCCAGACCACAGACGGACACAGGTAAGGGGGGAGGAGGGAGGGGGCCTTACCTGGCGGCGGCGCTGCGGAGCTCCAATCCGGAGCTCTGCAGCGAAGCGGACCACTGGCGAATCGGTGTGGAACGGACCCGATCTGGAAGTTGCGGACTGGGATCCAAAGCCGATCGGGGAGTCCGTGCACAGCCCTGTTAAATCATAGAATCATAGAATAGCAGAGTTGGAAGGGGCCTACAAGGCCATCGAGTCCAACCCCCTGCTCAATGCAGGAATCCACCCTAAAGCAACGCTGACAGAGATAGGCAGCAGGAGAGTGGCTACAGGGTTAAGCTCTAGGCTATCAGAGTTCTGAGAAGGGTTGATTGGACAGCTGCAAGAATCCCTATATAAGAGCTTCCTGTGGCCTCCAAACCTTGCCACAGAAACACAGTTCTTGTGGTGCTCAGCTCCTGTTTGCCTTGCTTGCCCACGCCTTGATCCTGACTGTGCTGGTTCCTGACCCCTGGATTGCTTCCTGGACTATTCTTCTGCTCCTGCCTCTTCCATACCTTGTTTGCTGATGACCTTCACCTGTTCCTGCTTAAAGCCTCTGGCCCTGCTACTGCTACCATTAACTGGACTCCTGTCTGCCTTGCCTGCATCCTTTTGCCTCTGGTCCGACCACGCCTGGGTTTGCGGCTGATGCACGTCTTCTCCTGGAGTCTGCTACATCTCCTGGTAACCTGATTTTGTGACTATTTGAATGCGGCCTTTGCCTCTGGCCCAGCTACGCCCTGTTTTTGTTATTAAAACGGGACTATTCCAGACCACCCTTCTTGTGTTGGACTCCACCTTAGCTCTCCCAAGTCCTGGCAGCCTAGCTTTAGATTCCTGCCGCCCACGCCTCAGACCATTACAGGTACATCTTGATGAGGGGTTTGCCCCGGGGTGGATCCAGAGTGGTGGTAGGTCATCTACAGTATACAATGCAGCCGCCATCCAGGGGGCAAATCCCCGAAACTCCACTTAAAAAAAGCCGGGCACTTACCCTGACTCTTTTTTTTGCTGCGGAGACGTGTCACAGCCAATAACAACCCTTGATTGGCCATCATCAGCTGGACAGGGAAGGGGGTGGATCGCTGGGAGCTGGAGAGATGGAGACAGGAGAGCTGGGTCCGGGCGCCACGTGTCCTCATTTCCTCCCCCTCCAGCTGCCCCGTTCTTCATGTACAGATAATAAAATAAAAAATGAAATTAAAAATGAAATAAAATTTTAAAAAGGGGGGAGAGGAACAGAGCCCATTCCTCCCCCTGATAGATAGATAGATAGATAGATATAATCACAGATCAAAAAATCAGGGGGTGGGGTGGAGGAATTGGCTGTGTTCCTCTCCACCCCCATTTTTTAAAAGAAACATTTACAGATAAAAAAATAAATAAAAACAGAGTGGAGAGGAACAGGGCAGCCAGATGGAGGTCTGAGGGAGGAGAGCTGGTTTGGGCACCGTCTGTCCCTCTATTCATCCCTTTATGGCTGCCTCGTTCCCCCCTTCCTGGTTCTCGGCACAGCAGTGATGGTAGCGGCAACTGCGCACTTGTGTGCCTTATCCGTGGGACTCAGCAAGAGCCAGTCCACTGCATCATCTACAGGCTAGATTCATAGATATCCATTGCAGATTTCTCCAACATTGCCATATGGGAATTCTGCAATTCTGACTTCTGCCCCCCACCCACCCCCGGCCCCAATTACTATTTGGCATTAATACCTTCCATCTCATGGCAAATAGCAGCTTCACGTAGATTTTTGCGGAAACCACAGCACTGGGAGGAAATGGGTTAAAAAAAGCAAAACGTTCACACCACCATCCTGACCCTGATCTTAAATAGCCCCCAATCACTTTTGCTATTTTAAAAAAAACCCACCAAAACAACCCTGCTCAAATTTCTTGAGTGTCCACAGAGGGCTAGAAATGTGCTCTTCGGTTAAATGAAAACTCAGCATTCACAGTCTGCGATCTCACTCCTCTCTCTGTTGCCGTCCCATAGTGTTGAAATATAGATAATAATCTGACCAATTTCATTCAACTCATTGTGTGTGTGATGGTGTGCATGTTGCTATTCTCAGCTACCCGCTGCTTTGGTAAGAAGAACGTGATGAAAAGTTGAAAATTCAGAGGACAGGTTTGGTTTAGAAACAGACAAGTGAACATTTGGAGAACAGATTTTCATCTCATTCGCACAGCACCACTTTAATCTGCTGTTAATTAGCCTGGAAGATATGCTGAGATCCGGTTTTTGTTTTCTGCAGAACTGGTCTAAGAAACTTCAGACCCATCAGCCATGTAGGGTGGTCTACCAAGGCCTGATAAGCCTCCTGATTTCACTACTTGCTTGGGAAAGCAGAAACTGGAGCATTGTCAAGCCTCGTGTGGCGCAAAGCAGTAAAGCAGCAGTTTCTGCAGCTGAAACTCTCCCCACAGCCTGAGTTCGATCCCAGCGGAAGCTGGTTTCAGGCAGCCAGCTCAGGTTGACTCAGCCTTCCATCCTCCCGAGGTCGGTAAAATGAGTACCCAGCTAGCTTGTGGAAAGGGAATAACGGCCAGGGAAGGCAACGGCAAACCACCCCGCTATAAGGCCTGCCAAGAAAACGTCAGCGAAAGCTGGCGTTCCTCCAAGAGTCAGTAATGACTCAGTGCTTGCACGAGAGGTTCCTTTCCTTTCCTTTCCAACACCTGACAGCAAGAAAAGAATCAGAGTTTTGGGGTGGTGTTTTTTTTTAATGAATGTGGGAGAAACCAAAACTGACAGATTCATCCATTCAGGCCAAGGGCTTTGAATCCTTAGCTGCCACCTTTCTTTTATTTTTTTGACAGGCTCCTCATCAGCTATATGGCGGGCAGGCACAACAGGGCACCTTCCATGTTGGGAATAGCTGGACCTGTTGAATTTGGCCAGTGCCGATGTATGAGAATTTTGTTTTGGTTTGTTTTTGATCAGAATGTCCCAACACTTGCAAATTTCTTCCTGTATAGGAAAGTAAGAACTTGAGATTTAAAAAAGGAATTCAAATGCCAGCAAAAGTAAAACTGTCAGATTTGCCCATCCATACAGCGAACCTTGAAGGTAATGAATGTCTGCTCTGTCTTTCCCAACAAGAAAAGTAAACTTTAAACTAAACTAAAACAAATCCTGATGCCCTGATATGTCAACTCTGATATCTCTGCAGTGAGTGTTGGTCATCTTGAACTGTAATAGAATCCAGTATTCTAACTTATTTGATGTAGTCAAGCAGGCGGTAGCAGCTACTGTCCCTTCTCCTCACCGCCACCATTGTCTGTGCCTGAGCGAAAGGCAGGTGAGCAAGCAGGTTGCAACGACCCTGTTCAGAAGACACGCTAAGCCACAGTGGTTAAGCATTTTGAACTAAACATTATGGCTTAGTGTGTTGGGTGAACCGTGGCTTAACATGTTGTATGAACCATTCCTAACCATGGTGTCTACATAGAGTTGGACTCAATGGCCTTATAGGCCCCTTCCAGCTCTACTATGAGGGCTGGATGAGGGCTAATGAACTGAAACTCAATCCAGACAAGACTGAGATGCTGTTAGTAGGTGATTCCGCTGCCAGGATGGGGGGTGTTCTACTAGTTCTGGATGGGATTGCACTCACCCTGAAGGAGCAGGTTTGTAGCTTGGGGGTTCTTTTAGATCCATCATTGTCACTTGAGGCTCAGGTGACCTCGGTGGCACGGAGTGCCTTCTACAAACTGTGGTTGGTGGCCCAGCTACGCCCCTATCTGGATAGGGATAACCTGGCTTCAGTTGTCCATGCTCTGGTAACCTCCAAGTTAGATTGCTGCAATGCACTCTACGTAGGGCTGCCTTTGAAGATGGTTTGGAAGCTGCAGCTCGTGCAAAATGCAGCGGCCAGATTGATTTCGGGAACCAGAAGGTTCAACGATATAACGCCTGCTCTGGTTTGCTTGCACTGGCTGCCTGCATGTTTCCGAGCCCAATTCAAGGTGCTGGTTTTGACCTATAAAGCCTTACAAGCTTGGGACCACAATACCTGATGGAACGCCTCTCCCGACGTGAATATACCCGGTCACTACGTTCAACATCTAAGGTCCTCCTCCGGGTGCCTACTCTGAGAGAGGCTCGGAGTGTGGCAATGAAGGACAGGGCCTTTTTGGTGGTGGCCCCCAGACTATGGAATGATCTCCCTGACGAGGCTCACCTGGCACCAACGTTGCTATCTTTCCAGCACCAGGTTAAGACTTTCCTCTTTGCCCAGGCATATGGCGGCACATCTTAATCACCCACATGTTTAGTTTTGTTTGTTTGTAACAGTTTTTAATGCTTTATGTGTATATGTTCTGTGTTTTAGAATTTTAAATTTTGTATACTTGTTCTTATCTCAATTTTAGAATTTCTGTAAACCACCCAGAGAGCCCTGGCTATGGGGGCGGTATAGAAGTGTAATAAATAAATACTACTCTATGATTCTATTCTATAACCATGTTTTAAACCTGCTCACTAACCATTTTCTGCAAAAGGGTTAGCGGCCTAACCATGACTTAGTGTGTTGTCTGCACAAGTCCAGTATTGAAGAGGAGGGGCTATTGTCAGTGACCCCCTTGCTGGCATGCGAGACCTTGGCAAGTGCCCACCCATGCCAACCTTGACACCAGCTCTGATTCCTACTCACTCATCCTTCAGACCTCTCAATACTACTAAAGGAGGTGATTATTTGAAGATGTGAAGCCCATGGTCACCATGATGGCAAAGAAGGCCTTTCAGTCAGCTGAATGTGGAGCATGGTTACTGTTATTAACATGGCAAACTTAACAAATGGCATTTTTATGCTTCCTGGCAGACCTCACAATTCCATTAGTGTTATGGTCAATCTGGGATCCTTAGTTATCCCCCTTTCCTGACTGTGCATACAGAAGAGAAATAAAAGACAAGACTACAGTGAACGTTTATGGCTGTGCAGAGTGATGTATTGACTTTTCATCAGGATATTTCAACTCTTTTTCTCCCAGGCAAAGACCTGGAGGAATTTCCTCCCTAGAAAACATGTCAATGCATTATGCTGCTTTCCAGCATCTATACTGGAATACTGGGGGTGGGGGGGAGTTGGCATTGAGCAGAAAGTAGGGGATTTCAAAAGTAGGAGATTTTCATTTTGTTTGGTTTGGGTACGAATTTACCAAAATTCACAAAGATCTCCATACTCAGGACAAAAGAACTTGAGATTTAAAACAACTGAATGTGAGAGAAATCAAAACTGGGGGAAAAAATCGCCGAGGTCCAGGGCACTGAGCGTGTAGCTCTTCAAAGGCTGGCTTTCAGTCCCTGTGTATTCAGTGTCATGTTTGTGGTGATGAATTAGGGTTCTGGCAGGCAAGCAGATGACAAGCAGGTACAACATGGTCGTCTCCATGCTGTACCCATTGAACTTGGCTGGTGCAGATGGGTGAGAATTTTATTTCAGTTCACTTTTGATAATTTCCCAACGTTTTTAAACTTCTTCATATTTGGGGATTAAAAAATTGAGATTAAAAATACTAAATGTGGGTGAAACTGAAACACCCATTCCTAGCAGAACATTCTAAAAAGGGGGGAGGGATTTAAGACTTGAGAACTGGGGAGAATTTGGAGGGGCAAAACCATGCGTGAAGGTGGCAAAAAAGAAGTTCAAGGGGATTATTGTTGGTTGGCAGCAGCAAGTCTCTCTGGAAACAAAAACAAAACCCTTTTTGCCACCAATGAGGAGGACCTCTTGAAGGTTGGTTTCCCCCCCCCCCCCAAATGCTCTGGATCTGTTATCTTTCTGGGGGTTTTGGGATGTGTGTGTGAAGATGTGTTTGTGTGGATGATGACAGTCACACATAAAAAAGATGACCCACCCCACCCCAGCTTCAGTGGCAACTAGAGCTGCTCCACTCTCCCAGCCTCTTAAGAATCTTAAGAAATGTTATTGCTCCCCCGAAACCCACCAGAATGCCTCCCCCCGCAAATTCATTGCTTCTGAATGGGGTAGGGCAGTTGCAGCTCAGTGCTAGTGTTGAGCCAAAAGTTGCCTTATGAGAAACTTTCCGTTGAATTTTTGGTGCATGGGGGGGTTAAAGAGGATGAACACGGCCTTGCATATTTCAAGACAGTGGGGGAGTTATTGACTTGTTTTTGGTAGACAAGCAAAAGTTAAGCTCATTGAAGTTCTTCAAATTCTACCTTGAAGATCATTCCATCTTGTGTCCGTATAAGATTTTGAGCTTCCCCCCTTTTCCACATGAAAATTTGTGCATATTTTTTTCCAAATGTACCCATACATTGTGCACATCTTTGGTGATTAATTCATGTTTGCACACATTTTTCAGAAGTTCAATTTTTTACATGTGCATTTTTCAAGTGTATGCATCCTGTCAAGGAAAGGAAAGGAACCTCTCATGCAAGCACTGAGTCATTACTGACTCTTGGAGGGACGTCAGCTTTCGCTGACGTTTTCTTGGCAGGCCTTCTTAGTGGGGTGGTTTGCCGTTGCCTTCCCCGGCCGTTATTCCCTTTCCCCCAGCTAACTGGGTACTCATTTTACTGACCTTGGGAGGATGGAAGGCTGAGTCGACCCAAGCCGGCTGCCTGAAACCAGCTTCCGCTGGGATCGAACTCAGGCCGTGGGGAGAGTTTCAGCTGCAGAAACTGCTGCTTTACCGCTCTGCGCCACACGAGGCTCATTGCATCCTGTCAAACCCAGTGCATAAATCATATTGCAAACTCGGAATTTACGAACTTTGAACTAAGATCATATTTAAGTCCACATTCAGTCCAGGAAGTACACACTGGGTAAATCCTGATTAAAAAAAAAACATGATCAGAAATGAATTTCTCATAAATCTCTAGTTTTGGGAGGGAGGGAGTGCAGGGAAATGATAGCAGAACTGCCTTTTTCTTTTCTTTCCTCCTCTTTTTAACAGATGTTGTGTTGCCACTTCTACACATGATGGCACCAATAGAGCTCCTTTCGAGGCCCAACACCAAGGGCAGGGTTTAGGTCAAACTCCACTCTATCTTGCCACACTAGCGTCCCTGAGTTTACCCCAAACACCACCTCCAAACACAAATATGAACAGGAAGTGGTACAGAACAAGGAAGTGGTACACAGCACATACACAAAGAGACCCTTTCTACACCATCCAGGTATAATGGGAGGGAGACTTGCCTACTTCTGAGATCATTGCCCTGTGTCCACATGGCCAGCACCATGTCCAGGATGGGAAGAGGGATGTCGCGTGAGTGGAGGCGGCCATTTTTTTAAAAGGAGAAGGAGCTGGAGTGCATTTGCGCTCCAGCGAAAAATAAGGTAAAAAAAAAAGGCCCCGACCCTGCTCCCCACCCCACCGGCCCTGGACTCCCCCATCCTGGCTCCTTCCTTCTGATGACCCCCGCTATTTGCAGGGAGGAGGGAAGAAACCAGGACAGGTGACCACACACCTCCCGCAGTCTCGGGATGATCCTGAGACCGTGGGACAAATTGGGTTTTCCCAGGGAGTACTTATCCCTGGGAAAACCCCTGCTCATCCCCCCTGTCCCCAGCCGTCCCTGTGCATCATTTGGATGCACAGGGACTCGGCCATGACCAGCCTGGATTTTTGGGCTGGTGTAGAAACAGCCAGGGTCCCCTGCACTTTACAGTCCTTCCTGCCACTTCTGCCTCCCTCCTTCCCATAATAGCTGATGTTTCAGAACTAATTGAATGGGCAAGAAACTCCAAACCAATGATTGTGCAGTAATGAATTTTCTCATGATTTTGCAAGGGGAGTTTGTTGCAGCTCTAACTGCTGTGTAACGAGTCTGAGCTACAAGAGGGCGGTGAACTCCTCTTCCATTAAAGCAATGTTAATTTGATCTATGCTAGCATTGGCACCAAAAAGCAGCTACGAACCCTCCAATACTGTCATTTTGGACCAAACGAAAATGTATGTGGCAAGGAAGGAAGATGTCATTTCCAGAAAGCTAATTTGGAGCATTTTGTTTTGCACACCAAGATCTGTCTTTTTTTTTTTTCAGGTAAGGGTAGAAAAAGTACCATTTTGCAGATGGCAACCCCCCTAATCCTACATCTATTAAAGCTTTACTGTAGCCAAGATTGCAACCATTCTGTCTTCCCCACTGTGCCCTGTGCCCATTTAGTCAGGAACGGAGAGGCATTGGACAGATTGTTAATATCACTACCCAGCCCAATGGGACAGAGATGTGTACCAGCCGCCATCTAAAATAGATTCTAAGAGTCAAGGGGGAAGACTCCGTATGCGCAAACATTGGCACAGCTTAGCAAATATTTGTTACTAATGCTTTTGCTTCCCAGCAAAATGCAAATCACGGGGAGAGAGAGACTGAGAACTTCAGCAGGAATATTGTGCTGTTGCTGGGCAGGGGCATCAGTTTAGATGCATTCTGCTGAGATATTTAGATGCATTCAACTGTGTGCGGGGTGGTTGGGGGACACCCAACAGCAAGATTTACAGCAAATGTTAAAGGCCAGTTCTTCAATATATTCAAGATTAGGCATTCCATGTATAGGAGCAGTGAGCAGACCAGAGATATTGGTGCTCTTAAGCAATATTTATGAGAATGACAGTTGCTACCTACACACACACACACACGAACGACACTCCTTCAACCAGGGTGGGGATGGAAGCTATAAGAACCGTTAGGTCATCATAACTATTAGACAGCTTTCTGTATGATGGCTGTCATTTCTTAAGCAACATTGAATAGCTGGAGCCATTCTTCTCAGCACATGGCAACACATGCAACACTAACTGCAGCATGTTGTGATAGCCACTAACTCAGATATCTATCGTGAAGAGATTAGAGGGCACTGGTCAGGAAACTAGATGAGAGCTTTATATTCTCTCTATTAAACAAGAACAGAACAGTGTCAGGAAAGTCCTGACTATCCACTCAGATACAACTGAGGCCCGATCTACACGAGCAGGGCCGGTGCTACCATAGAGGCCACTCAGGCAGCCGCCTAGAGCGCTAAGGTAAGGGGGGCGCCGAACACCGCACCTGGAAGCTGCTCTCCCACTGCAGCTCTGAGAGGGTGGCTTCCAGGAGCGCCGTTCCAAAGCCACCTGCCTGCCCCAGTGTCCTGGCTTCACTTTGGCTGGGCACCCACCCAGCCAAAGTGAAGCCACACCCGCCCCCCCACCCCAGCATCCTGGCTTTGCTTCAGCTGGGTGCCCACTCAGTCGAAGTGAAGCCACGCCCACCCCCACCCTACCCTGGCTTCGCTTCGGCTGGGTGGGTGCCCAGCCGAAGCAAAGCCAGGACACTGGGGCGGGCGGCTTCAAAATGGTGCATCTGTTCTCTCAGAGCAGCTTCCGGCCGGGTGCGCCATTCCGAAGTCACCCCACCCCCACCCCAGCATACTGTCTTCGCTTCAGCTGCGCGGGCACAATGGCGCCCTGCGCCCAGGTACACTGGGGTGGGTGTGGGTGGGTGAAAGCAGCTCACCTGCCTAGGGCGCAAAATAGTCTGGCACCAGCCCTGCACACAAGTGCTTTTTATCAGTATTGAAGTGCACTGATAACTGTTGGGGCACGTTACATATTCCGTATACTGCTTTTCTAGCATTATTTCCCACTTTTTATTCCTATTATCCAAAGTACCACAACAGATGTCATTGTGTGCAGTACAAAGAATGAATGTGCAGGAGAGAGATAGCGTCACCATGATAGGATCATATCAATATGACACAAGATGTAGATCTGGCTTATGTTCAGTGCCACCTAGTGGTGAAATTATATAATGACACTATCCATGTATCTCCAATCATTTTGTTTAAAAGAAACCATTAAATAAAGGGAAACATCTGGTACTTCAGGAATTCATAAACCATCTCAAAATCTCAAACTGAACTGGAGCAAGTGACAGTCTGTGTAGTAACATCATTGTCAACATTACAATATGCCTGCCTAATTCCACTTCTCAATTATTGTTTGTTAAGATTTCCTTGCCTTGTTTTAATCAATACATCAGTAACTGGAATGGGCCTGTCCTTCCTGCTAAATAGAATGCACATCTTTAAGAGAATGTGTGTCCAGCAATCCGGTTATACCCAAGTCTCCTAAAGAAATATTAAGGCTACAATCCTATATACACCTACCTAGGAGTAAGACCCATTGAACTCAGTAAGATCTACTTCTGAGTACACATGGATAAGATTACACCGTAAGTGCATGTCAAAGAGGCTGTGAGTTTCTTAAGCCTATGCTATCCAATCAATGCTCATGCTGAAAACTGTTTCCATCAGAAGCTAGCCAAAAGGCTACTGGAAGCTCAAAAGCAAAGCACAATTGCAGCTGCCCTCCACTGTTGTTGGTCCCCCAACAGCTGATATTGAGAAGAATACTGCTCTGAATATGGAGGTCCCACTTAGCTACTATGGATAATGGCCACTGATACACCTATCGGTGGATTTGTCTATCCCACCTTTTAAGTCGGTGGCCATCACCATGGCAAATGTCAGCAAATGCCATTCCATGAATGACAAAGTGAGGAACTCTCTTGTTTCATTTCCTACCTTTTTGGTTCTCATGTAACCACTCTCCAGGAAAGCTTCCTTCTCTGGAGTTATTTCACTGTTCAGGGAGCAGTCATGAGATTTTAACAATAATGTCCAATGTTCTCACAGCCCCCATGTTTCCCCTTGTAACGCTAATGTAAGAGATAGTCTGTATTTCCAAGAGAGAACCGGCTGGTGGGACAATGCTTAATCTGTTCTCTTCCAACGATTCTTTCCTGCAAATCCCACCCTAGGGGTGTATGAGAAATTTGTTTCTGTTTGTTTTTGACCAAAGTTTTCCCACTTTGCACCTCCCAGAACCGAACGCAGACCAGAATGCAAATTGTGATCAAAGCCTGCGGTTTGCAGTGCAATTCGTGGGAAAGAAAATACATTTCAGAAGTGCATACATTTGAAAACCGTGTACTTTTGAATGCACATAAAATCAATGGAAGAAAAAAAAATCATACATTGAAAAAATGTGCACCATTGATGTGGACGTTTGGAAAAAATTCCCATAAAACACACACACATTTTCATGCAAAACGAAATAAACAAAGCAATAAGAAAACATCCTATTTTGACTCAGTCCATACAATTCAGAAGCCACCTGCTTCAACATGAGTCTGAACCTCAATTCAGAAATTTAATTCTTCATGCCATCTCATTGACTATCATCAGAAAGCAACAAATGGCAATAATTTCTTCTTCTTCTTTTTTGTTTGCCAGATTGGATGGTATTCAGAGAGATAGTACTCCCTTATGAGGGGACTTGCCTTGCTGTATTTCAGACAAATAGGTGAGGGGTTTTTTTGTGCTGAGCCTCGTGTGGCGCAGAGTGGTAAGCGGCAGTTACTGCAGCCGAAACTCTCCCCACTGCCTGAGTTCGATCCCAGCAGAAGCTGGTTGTCAGGCAGCCAGCTCAGGTTGACTCAGCCTTCCATCCTTCCGAGGTTGGTAAAATGAGTCCCCAGCTAGCTGGGGGAAAGGTAACTGTGACTGGGGAAGGCAATAGCGAACCACCCCGCTACAAAGTCTGCCAAGAAAACATCAGCGAAAGCAGGTGTCCCTCTAGGAGTCAGCAATGACTCAAGTGCTTGCACGAGAGGTTCCTTTCCTTTCATTCCTTTTTGTGCTACCTGCCCCCTCTTTTTTTTAAGGAACTGTCAATAATCTTTTTATGTCTTCCCAGAATCTGATGAAATTTACAGGGATAGTTGCCCCTTCTGAGGGAATTGTCTACCAAGTTTCAGATGAATAGGTGCAAGAGCTTTGGGCAAGAGCAGACTTTACGGTTTGCAGGTTTCCATAAAAGGATGCACTTATTCCGCTAGGGTTGTGGTTGGGGTTGTTGGCGGCTATTGTTATGAAAATGACATGGAGCATAGATGTGGCCCTGGTTAAGAAGGGGTTTTCTATTCAAGGCTGTTAATCTGCTGTTGCATCTACTTTTGTTTTATTTGAAGAACTGAGATCTCAGCACTACAAGAGGAACCTTTCCTTTGATTTCCTGCTATATAACCTCTCCATGGCACAGGATCAAAATTTCAGAATGGCAAGTGCAGCATTTTTGTGTGTGGAAATGTTCAAATTTGGGAGAGGGGTAAGTGATTCATTACCCCTTACACCCTCCATGCATTTTTGGTATGAATTTCTACGTGTCTTAATGTAACACTTCAGAGACAGTGAAGTGGTTCTCAGGTGAGCCTCTTTAGGGAGGGAATTTGCTGCAGCTGGACCCCGCCCCCTCTCTGTTGTAGCTGTGGTTGTTGCCGCTGCTGTTATTGTTGCCACCAGTGTCATCTCTTATGGTTGTGGCGCTCTGAGAAAGACCTCAGTGAAAGCTCTTAACATAGGCTGATGATAATTATCTGTAATAACTAATCTCAGAGAAATAAGAGCAGAATCAAACAGTCATTAAAATAAAGGGCCAGGATCTCTTCCCAATTCTCCCAGAGTGCGGGACACGGAATAATGGGCTCAAGTTAAAGGAAGCCAGATTCCGGCTGGACATCAGGAAAAACTTCCTGACTGTTAGAGCAGTACGACAATGGAACCAGTTACCTAGGGAGGTTGTGGGCTCTCCCACACTAGAGGCCTTCAAGAGGCAGCTGGACAAGCATCTGTCAGGGATGCTTTAGGGTGGATTCCTGCATTGAGCAGGGAGTTGGACTCGATGGCCTTGTAGGCCCCTTCCAACTCTGCTATTCTATGATTCTATGTAAGCATTAACATTTGATTCAAATAGTGTCGAGTACTAAAAGTGCAATTTTCTAACAACTGCCAAGTTTGAGGTTGTTAGCGTGCCTTAAAGTTCAATGTTACATTTGATATTTTATCAGTGCTAAATGATATGATTCACACGGTACCTACGGTTTTTTTGAGCTATCCCTGAACAATTTTGTTTTAAACAAAAAGCAGCTGAGGGAGGCTGCAAATCTGACTGAAGGAGAAGGAGGAGTCGGACTTCAGTTAGTCTACATTCATAATGCAACAAAATGCATGTAATTGTTGTAGTACTATCTGCTTGGACTTCAGGTCTTTGCAAGGATGTTGCCTCTAATTAGTATTTATGTTGTGTTTAGGATATGTTTTTAGCTCCTGAAGAAGGATTTTATCCAAAATGTGTTGAGCTAATTAAAGAAAAGATTGTTTTTACCAGCACCAGAGCTTGTCTCTGTTTCTGCATCTGAAGGAGAAGGCACTGAATGTTTCCACTCTGGCTAGTTCTCTTCCTATATAACCTTGAGCTGTTTTCCCATCTGTCAGGGAAACCCATATCTTTTCTCAAGGAGGTGGAAAAATAAATTGGTTGTGGAGATATTTTCAGTGGGAAAATGGCAGGAAGGGAAAACATAAGACCCAGTGGAGGCTGGTGGCTCCAATTTTGGTGGGGTTCTAAATCCATCCCAGGTGTCAATCAGAACCAGCCAGAACTCCAAGGAGCTATCCAAGGTTCTGAAACCTACCCCCAAAGAAGGTCCAGAACTTTGGACAGCTCTTTTAGAGTTCTGGTTGGTTCTGACTGAAATCCAGCCCCACCGAAATTGGAGCCCCCAGCCTCCACTGATAAGACCCATCCTTCCGACCCACTGATCTTCCATTCGTGACTGCAGCCTCTCATAGCTGTGTTTTTAGATTACCATTTGTCTCAAAAGAACACACCACAGCCCAGGAGACATTTCAGAGCTTCTGCACAAAGGCTGCTCTGTACAATTCCCCTAACTCTCCCCACACAAGCTGGCAGAACAGGCTGTCTTGATTAAGCGCTGCTCTACCTGTGGCGCTGCTGCTTCACGTTCTTTTTATATTTGTCTTGTCCCATCTACCTATTTGTCCTTAAGAAGCTGAAACGACAGAAGGCAAAGCAGCATGTTTGGTGTGCTATATCAAGCAGTCGTCACTTTGATGTGCTATTAGTTTGTACGATGCTTTCCTCTGTCAAGTAGAGATTATAGGGGCAGCTGGCCCACAATTACAACCACATGTATTTTTCTTTAAAAAGCTGGGCTGTAGAAGTATTCAAGCTAGAGAAAGGAATGAGAGATCCTGCACAAGACCCCTTCTGAATATGATTCTGTGGAATTGTTGTGGTCGGGTTTGTTTGTTTTGAGGGGTGGGGGCTATGCTATAAAACGTATATTCTTCCTCACCACACAGAATCTGTTTCTCATTGAAACCATCTTGAACACTCTTAACAATTATCAGCAGTGCCTGTGGAGAAAGTAGAGGATGGCAAGATTTTTTTTCAGCATTCACTGTCAGCTAAACTGCAGGTTATATACAAGACCTGTTCGGGCGTTCAGATGCACGCATACCCCATGGGCTTACTGTGGGGGCAAGGTCTGAAGCAGGTCACCTGCTCTATTGCACATACTAATGTCTAGGTATAGGTGCAAATAGGCTGCCCAGACCCTCCGAGGAATTCTGGAAACCTCCAGGGAGATCTGGGGGACCGCAGGAACTGGAGTTAGGGCCCAAAGTACCAGGGTTGCGGTTACTGGGCCCACGGAAACCCACTGCAACCCCAACTTACCGGGCCTAAGTTTCCCCGGTGGGTGGCAGTGGCCATCTTGAATCTGTTGTTTTATACTTTTAATGGTTTTAATTTTTGTGAACCGCCCAGAGAGCTCCGGCTATTGGGCGGTATAGAAATGTAATAAATAAATAAATAAATAAATTGAATCTTGCCAGAACTCACGTGAGATCTCGGGAGCTGGCTGGGAACTCTTGCGAGACCCAGCCTGCAGCCGAGATGTTGTGTGAGTTCCGGCGAGATTCAAGATGGCCACTGCGAGGAGTGGGCAGTGAGAGCAAGGTGAGAGCTGAAGAAGAAGAAGAAAAAGAAGGAAGAAGCAGCAGCAAGAAGCAAGCAGCAGAAGAAGAAAGAGAAGAAGCGAGTAGGAGGTAAGGCTGAGAGGTGTGTGTGTGTGTGTGTGTGTGTGTGTGTGTGTGTGTGAGAGAGAGAGAGAGAGAGAGAGAGAGAGAGAGAGAGAGAGAGAGAGAAAGTATAGGTGAATGGGGTGCATGAGGTCTTTGAGTGAATGCATGTGTGCATGCGTGTGTTTGGAGTGAGTGATGCTGAGTGTGTGTGTGCATGCGCACACACACACGTGTGCTGGCAGTGTATGAGTGTATTGATGTCTGAATGGGATGCCTGGTTTTACTATGAATGGATGCATGTGCATGTTTGCAGTGTGTGGGGGCAGGAGGGCTGTAGTTTTCTATGTGTGAGTTGGGGGGGGATGATTTGGAGGTGATATTCCTATTAAATACTGCATTTTAGACCCATAGACCTTCCTTTCCAATTTGTTTGCTATAATTGGCATGACATATATTTTGTAGCAATGAGTGATAATTGTTCATCCTTCTTAAAAACCTTTAAAAAAATTAACAGGGTTGCTAATAATAATAATAATAATAATAATAATAATAATAATAATAATAATAATAATAATAATATTAAAATAGTGTGTATGAAGTAATGGATGGAGGTATGTGTGTGTGTGTGTGTGTGTGTATGTGTGAAAGAGAGAGGGGGGTGAATGGATGTCTGTGATCCTGTGTGTGTGTGTGTGTGTGTGTGTGCCCACACACACATGTGCTAACAGTGTGATTGTATTGATTTCTGAATGGGATGCCTGGTTGTTTGAATGAATGAATGCATGTGCATGTTTGTAGTGGGGGGAGGGCTGTAGTTTTCTGTGATTTGGGGGATGATTTGGAGGTGATGTTCCTATTAAATAGTGCATTTTAGACCCATAGACCTTCCTCTCCAATTTGTTTGATATAATTGGCATGATGTATATTTTGTAACAGTGGCTGACAATTGTTCATCCTTCTTAAAAAAAACTCTAAAAAAATTAACAGGGTTGCCATCATCATCATCATCATCATCATCATCATCATCATCATCTATCTCTCTTTTCTTGCTTGTGGTGGTTTTTCCTAGATGAACATGATGGGCTTTGCCAAGTCATGCTGTCTTTTACTGATTCAGAAATGTCCTGACTATTGAACATGTTTTAAGTATGACTGCTTTCTGGATGTTGGCGTGCATGTATTTTGGTAGGCCTAATTTCTGAATGGTTTTATGTAAAAACAACCATGATGTCATCCTGGTGACTGATGTGACTAACAAATAATTGTAAGTTTTTCCTGTTGCCATAGTTCTTTAACTTCCATAGCCAGTGATGTATATTTTTCTCTCTTTTCTTCTTCCTTTTCTGCAACCTTTTTGTCATTAGGTATTGCAGTTTCAGTGAAATATGTGTGTTTTTCTTGGTTGTTTTCGACTGTTATGTCTGGTTGAAGTTGAAACAAGTTAAGAGGTGGTAGCCTTTAGTCCATTTTGTTCCACGGCTAACGTTTGCAGGCTAATAGTAGTTTATACTCTTTCTGAATGCTTGGTTGCTTGGTTGTTGTACTAGATTTTTCTCTACTTGTCAACTGCTTCATTTGTTCAGTAGTAGCAGTATAAGGTGATGGGGAAACAGTGTTAAATGTTAGGAAAGGTTAGGCTATGGTCATCCAGTGAAGGATTTGCAGTCAGAGAAGATATTTGAGGGAAGGGGAGACTGTATCACACACAGGGCTCATCTACACCAAGCAGGATATTCCAGTTTGAAAGTGGTATAGAAAAGCCAGGAGCCACACGACTGCTTTATAGCAGTATTGAAGTGTACTGACAACTGTTGGGGCCCATTGACACATACCATATACCACTTTCATACCACTATATCCTGCTTGGTGTAGATGTGTCATGGGCCCCAACAGTTGTCAGTGCACTTCAGTACCACTATAAAGCAGTAGTGTAGCTCCTGCAGTGCAGTTGAATACCTCTATAAAGTAATAGTGTGGCTCCTGCCTTTTATATACCGCTTTCATAGTGGAATACCCTGCTTGGTGTAGCTGAGCACACAGTATCGCAAAAGCTTCAACGTACAGCAAAAGCTACAGAAGTAGGAATGAGTGAAGTTAATTTCAGATACATTGAATGTCTCACTTATACTTTATTCAGTGATTTTAACATTAAGATGTTTTGTAGAACAGGTTTGTCTTAATTGTGTGCTGTGAAATCAGACCTGTGACCAAGGCCATGTTTGGGTGGGCACGCCCCCTTGGGGGCTGGACATGCTGGTGAGCACGCCCCCTTGGGGGCTGGACATGTTGGTGGGCACACCCCCTTGGGGGCTGGACATGCTGGTGAGCACACCCCCTTGGGGGCTGGACATGTTGGTGGGCACGCGCCCATGAGGCAGCCATGTTGTCCTCCTTTTTGGTTTCCAAAATATGGTCACCCTAGAATTTAGAAATAATTACTACAGTACATCTTACCATAGTGCGGAAGACTGTGCCCAGGCGAGCTGTGTGCCTTCTTGTTCAGTCTGCTGTCCAGGTGCTGTTGGTGGGCCACATGACAGCCCCGCTGCTTGCCCTTTTTATGGTTCTTTGCCTTTTACTAAGACCTGGAAAGGCCATTCCCAAATAGAGGTCACCTTCAAAGATAGGATACCTTCAAATAGAGGCCTGTCCTCTGCCACCTCTTCAAACAGAGGACCGCCCTCTGCAAAGCTGGACACATGACCATGTTGTTCAGAACCTTGATTTTGTCGGAAGTCTACGTGCACATGGGGAGCATACATGTGCAAAGCAGACTCCCCGTTGCAGACTTGGGTCTTCCAATGCAGGGCAGGGCGATGAGGATGCGGCAGAGTGAGCGGGGGCAGCTAGCAGGTCATGACAGCACTCTTCAAATACTTGAAAGGTTGTCACACAGAGGAGGGCCAGGATCTGTTCTCCATCATCCCAGAGTGCAGGACACGGAATAATGGGCTCAAGTTACAGTAAGCCAGATTCCGGCTGGACATCAGGAAAAAATTCCTGACTGTTAGAGCAGCAGGACAATGCTCTCCCTTCATGTGATTCTGACTGTGTGAGGGCCATAGAATCATAGAATAGCAGAGTTGGAAGGGGCCTACAAGGCCATCGAGTCCAACCCCCTGCTCAATGCAGGAATCCACCCTAAAGCATCCCTGACAGATGCTTGTCCAGCTGCCTCTTGAAGGTCTCTAGTGTGGGAGAGCCCACAACCTCCCTAGGTAACTGATTCCATTGTTGCACTGCTCTAACAGTCAGGAAGTTTTTCCTGATGTCCAGCTGGAATCTGGCTTCCTTTGAGCCCGTTATTCCGTGTCCTGCACTCTGGGAGAATCGAGAAGAGATCCTGGCCCTCCTCTGTGTAACAACCTTTTAAGTATTTGAAGAGTGCTCTCATGTCTCCCCTCAATCTTCTCTTCTCCAGGCTAAGAATGCCCAGTTCTTTCAGTCTCTCTTCATAGAGCTTTGCTTCCAGACCCCTGATCATCCTGGTTGCCCTCCTCTGAACACCCTCCAGCTTGTCTGGGTCCTTCTTGAAGTGTGGTGTCCAGAACTGGATGCAATACTCCAGTTGAGGCCTAACCAGGGCCAAATAGAGACGAACCAGTACCTCACGTGATTTGGAAGCTATACTTCTATTAATGCAGCCCAAAATAGCATTTGCCTTTCTTGCAGCCATATCACACTGTTGGCTCATATTCAGCTTGCAATCTACAACAATTCCAAGATCCTTCTCGTTTGTAGTATTGCTGAGCCAAGTATCCCCCATCTTGTGACTGTGCCTTTGGTTTCTATTTCCTAAATGTATTTCCTATTCAAAGCCCCTGAATAGAGCTATCATGTTTCATAACTTTCTCTGGACTTTAAAACCAAAAAGCTGGAGGAGGCTGAAAATTGGATTGGAAGTCTGGCAGCAGTGGAGCATGATGTTAGTTGTACAAGCAGAACAAAATCTTCGTTACAGCCCTTAAAAAAAGTCCTGCTTCCATTGATGAGTGGTCAGTGGAACACAAGATGCCTGGTCAATGGAACACAAGATGCCTGGTCAATGGAACACAAGATGCCTGGCCATCTGTGAAACACCGATGGAACGGATTTCATAAAATCTGTACCTCCCTAGGTGCAGGTCTGTAAAGGGAACCTGCTTTTCAAGAGTAGGCTTCCCTGGGAGGTGGAGCATTGGACTGCATAAGGTTTCACCTCACAGGGAAGCCTAAACACCCAGAGCACGCTCCCCTGCAGGTGTTCTGCCCAATTCATGGACAGCAGGAGGTAGAGCCATTGGGGGAAGGGATGCTATGGCAGGGATAGGTCCACTCTCTCCCTCTCCTGGTTGTCCATAGCTGACCCTAGATATTTCGCTGCCTGAGGTGAAGAACAAGATGGCGCCTACACTGGCAGTTGAATTGGTCTTCAACATTGGCTATCAGGTAGCAACCTCCACTGGATCTGACAGCATCAGGCTAGCCGGGGGGAGAGGGGCATAGGGCAGGCTGTGTGGCATACAGCTCTCTTGCCCAACATCTTGTTGCCATCTCCTGGCATCTGCTGCCTGAAGCAACCACCTTCCTCCGCTTAACGGTAGGGCTGGTTTTGTGATTGTCAATGGTGTGAAGGAGAACAATCCGGCTTCCCTGAATTTTGTAAGGGAGTTTCAAGGGTCCTTTCACCCAAGCCCTAATGTATGCTGGAAGGAATATTGGCTCAGGTTCTATGAGATGTTAGGTTGATTTATTTGGATGGGTTTAGACCTGCCAACATCAGCACAGGATCAGGCTGCACTCTGTGCACACTTATTTGGGAGTGTGTCCCACTGAATTCAATGGGATGTACTTCTGAGAAATATGCATAGGATCAGACTATGAGCCAAGCACCACTACCTCCACCTTTCCCATCAAAGGAAAAAACCGTATGGTTCTCATTTTCCAGATGAGGATCCTGAGGACATGAACAGATGTAACTGATTATTCAAATGCCAAACTGAAGGATGATGGGAAAGGCTGATCGGGTAACTAGAAAGAGGACGGGAGCTGCCGTTAGTGGAGCCAGTGACAAAACACAGTGAAATAAATACAGAGATTTAAGGAAACACCTGAATGGTTCATTGTGTAGCCAGGAAACAGGGAAGGCTTTATAGCAGTGGCTGGAACTGGGGGCTTAGAGAAAAGGACAGGGTCAGTTGAAGAGGCTGCAAGCTTTCAATTGAGAGCCCGTGTTTTGCCCGCAGCATGAATCAAACTTCAAAAGGTTTGAAGACAGAACGGGGAGGGGGGAGAAATACCCCCCCTCTCTCATTTGTGATCATGTTTGTGCCTGCCAGGATCATTTAGTGTGTCCCTTCAACAGCTTTGTTAAGGTGTTTATCCCTTTGAGGCAGTTGAGAGCAGGAGGGGGGGGGTGGGGGGCATTCAAGGATATAGAAACAGAATTCAGGCTATGCCAAGCGTGCAGGACAAGGTTCCTGAGCCAGACACAATGTGAAAGCTCATCTGCATAATCCATCCTATTCGCTTGATGGAGGGGGGGGGGGACCTGCGCGGAATGAATCCTACGCATGTCAACCTTGACTGCTTTATTAAAGCCGAGCCTGATGCATCATTTGCTGCAGCTGTTTCGCTACAGCCAGGCTCTTGAAGTCCATAGAGGAGGGGTGTTTTTTTGTGGAGTAGCATTACTACCCGCGTAATGCCAAAGCAGCCTTATCGGACATATTCATTCATTCAGGACACGGAATAACGGGCTCAAGTTAAAGGAAGCCAGATTCCAGCTGGACATCAGGAAAAAGTTCCTGACTGTTAGAGTAGTACGACAATGGAATCAGTTTCCTAGGGAGGTTGTGGGCTCTCCCACACTAGAGGCCTTCAAGAGTCAGCTGGACAACCACCTGTCAGGGATGCTTTAGGGTGGATTCCTGCATTGAGCAGGGGGTTGGACTCGATGGCCTTGTAGGCCCCTTCCAACTCTGTTATTCTATGATTCTATGATTAAAAATAATAATCAATTTTTGTAAAACTCAGATTGAACCACAATCCTAATCATATTTCCTGGGGGTGGGGGGAGTCTTTTCCAAAGGCTCTTTCTTTCACGTAGGCATGCACAGTGCTAGTTAAGGTGGGCGATGCAGCTGTAGTTTCATGTATCAAAGTCCACAGAACTTCGGCTATTGGGCGGTATAAAAATGTCATAAATAATAATAAATAATAATAATAGCTTTTTCGGGGGAAAGGGATGCTTTTGTCCCTTAATGCAAACCGTAGGCTCCTCACAGAACAAAAGATATACTTGGCCTACCCAATCTGGTGCCCTTCAGATGTTTTGGACTTCAAATCCCATCAGACCCAGCCAGCATGGTCACGAATGGTTCAGTTGTAGTCCAAAACATCTGGAGGGCACAAGGTTGGGGAAGGCTGATTCATATGTGGCATGGGTTGTCATGGTAACAGAAGGAGGGGAAGGAAGGGAGTGGCAGTAGGGAGTGGTTAGGAGACAAGCAGAAGAAAGAAAGAGGGAAAAAGAGGAGGAGGAAAAAGGAAAGCAAGCATTGGAGGGATTTGGGGAAGATAAGAAAGAGAAAGCCAGGAGCAGCCTCCAGAAGTTTACCCGGGCAATGCGCAGGGCCCTGCAGGAACGGTTGGACAGCTATTTAGGAGTTGAGACAACTCAGGGACTCAGAGTATTAATTGTTAAGTTGTTAATAATAAATTCATACGTTTTGTAAACGAAGAAGGGCTTTCCAGGATGATCAGGGGTCTGGAAACAAAGCCCTATGAAGAGAGACTGAAACAACTGGGCATGTTTAGCCTGGAGAAGAGAAGATTGAGGGGAGACATGAGAGCACTCTTCAAATACTGAAAAGGTTGTCACACAGAGGAGGGCCAGGATCTCTTCTCGATCCTCCCAGAGTGCAGGACACAGAATAACGGGCTCAAGTTAAAGGAAGCCAGATTCCGGCTGGACATCAGGAAAAACTTCCTGACTGTTAGAGCAGTACGACAATGGAACCAGTGACCTAGGGAGGTTGTGGGCTCTCCCCCACTAGAGGCCTTCAAGAGGCAGCTGGACACCCATCTGTCAGGGATGCTTTAGGGTGGATTCCTGCGTTGAGCAGGGGGTTGGACTGGTTGCCCTCCTCTGAACACGCTCCAGCTTATCTGCGTCCTTCTTGAATTGTGGAGCCCAGAACTGGATGCAATACTCTAGATGAGGCCTAACCAGGGCCGAATAGAGAGGAACCAGTACCTCATGTGATTTGGAAGCTATACTTCTATTAATGCAGCCCAAAATAGCATTTGCCTTTCTTGCAGCCGTATCGCACTATTGGCTCATATTCAGCTTGTGATCTACAACAATTCCAAGATCTTTCTTTTTTGTAGTATTGCTGAGCCAAGTATCCCCCATCTTGTAACTGTGCATTTGGTTTCTATTTCCTAAATGTAGAACTTGGCATTTATCCCTATTAAATTTCATTCTGTTGTTTGAAGTTGGGGGAAGTTGATCTCTGAGACTGGGCCTCCTCTTCAATAAGCTTCTGGAAAGATTCCTTCTTTCCTTCTGGGGAATCTTGGATAATTTCCTTCCCCACTCCCTGTTTTGGCTGGTCTTCTTATTTTATTTGAGATTATTTTCATGAGAAATTAATTAGCTTTGCCTCCTATGAAATGTAAATGAATCTGACTAATTGTTTCTAAATTTGCATTTATTGATATAAATTAGAATATGCAGATTTTATGCAGATTTGTGTCCTATGGGCCTGGGCTCAAAATCTTTAAGTGCCTAGCAATGTCCTGGAAGGAAGTTTTCAGCAGCTCAGCGTCCTCCTGGCTCCACATCACTTCCCAGTTACTGCTGTTGTGATGATAAACCCAACAGCTGGGAGACATGAAATGCAGGGTGGAAGGCAGGGTGGACAGCAGTAGCATCAGACAGTGGGCCAATAAACAGCAGGGGGTGGCAATCAATCAAAGGGAGGAAGGGTATGGCTAGATGGGATAAAGTGGTTGGGCAAAATGAAAACCGAGGCAAGATTAGGAATTTCAAGGGAAGCAAAGACAGCTTTACTTTTAATACAACTAGCAAATTTCTCAATAAGATTTTTCGCATGCCTAATTTTCAAACCCAGGGGACCACGCTGCTACAATTACTTAGTAAATGGGTATATAATATATTGTAAAGGGAATTAGACCAAGAGCAAAACCAAGAGAACAGAGTTTGTCCGGAAATCTTTCAGCACCTGCAATAAAATCCCCCCTTTGGGCAATTTTTAGGGACTGGTGCAAGAAGGGAAGAAAACGTTTGCTTATTCAGAGTGCGGGCAATGCTGATTCATGACACATCGCCCTGTCTTTCATTTAGCTTTCTGGCATCATCACATTCCAGAACTGACTGGCTGCTTAGTGTCATGCTATCATCACGCTCGTGATGTGATTTCTGACTGGCTGGGATAACTATTCCTAAGGAGGATGACCTCATTAAAAAAAAATGGCACCAAGCATCAGCTCATTGTGGAATAAATAGGCAGCAGATAGGTAGCAAAAAGGATAAGGGGGTTGGGGCACATTCCTGAGCCAACCACCCCCTTTCCACCCAAAAGCAAAATGGGAAAACATTCAGCCATGCTCTAGTGAAATCCCTTCTTTATTAGTGTATTTTCATCCATGTAGTGTCACTTGAAAGAAAGAAAGAAAGAAAGAAAGAAAGAAAGAAAGAAAGAAAGAAAGAAAGAGGGAGTTTGCCTTATGAAAGGAGATAAAATGGGTGATTTGACTTTATCTTTCTTTCTTTTTTAAAACTATCTTTCTTTATCTCATCTCAGCCTTTATGTGAAGCAATGGGCACTTTCAAATCTGCATACATTTTGTGCTGACAACAACAACCCTCTTCAATCCCAGTTCTGGTTTTGACTAAGCAATTTCTATCCTGGCTTGTTTGCTAACACGTGGGGTGTAGTAAGGATTTAAAAGAAGATGCCCCCCTTTCCCCCTCCCCCCAAAACGAAAATCTGGCCAAACCCATCGCCCCTCTGAGATCTTCTCTTATTCATGCACAGGGAAGCTTCCCCCAGCCTTGAAATCCCAGATTGCTGGGTTGAAGAAAATAGGCATAGTTATTCTTTACATCCCATGAATAGGGCAGCCAGATTATCTGTCACAGATGAAAGTACTATATTTATGTCTCATTATCCACCATTCATTGCTTTATGGACCCAAAGCCCTCCAGGGAGTGTTACAGACTTACAGAATTTTTCTGAGTACCATGTTTTGCATTGTGACTTCTGATTTTGCTGATGGTGGTGGAAAAGAACATGGCATCCCTTCTGGGTGCACAAATACAGAACCCAAAGAGTCAAGACGTGGCCGGGCTCCAAGCATTTTGTTCTGTTTGTAAATGATTCTGATAGTATTAATAGAGATATGCATTATAAAATAAACATAGTCCTCCACTGATGTACGCTATTGCTACAGCCTTGATAGCAAAAGAATGTTTTTTCAGCCATGATGTATCTCCACCATGACATGGCACAACCTGGGTTTAGAGGTGTGTCAACCAGTTCTGGATGGGGCTACACTCCCCCTGAAAGACTGTGTTCACAGTTTGGGGGTGCTCCTGGATCTGTCGCTCCAAATGACAGCCCAGATAGATGCGACGGTCAGGAGTGCCTACTATCAGTTTCGGCTGATGCACCAGCTGCGCCCCTTCCTAGAGTCGGAAGACCTAAAGACAGTAGTGCACGCACTGGTAACCTCAAGGCTTGACTTCTGCAATGCGCTCTACACAGGGCATTGTACCTAGTTCGGAAACTTCAACTAGTTCAAAATATGGCAGCCAGGTTGGTCTGGTTGCCATATTTTGGTACATATTCTGGTACATGTAGGGGTGAGCATATTACCCCAACATTAAAATCACTCCACTGGCTGCCAATTAGTTTCTGGGCGAAGTACAAAGTGTTGGTCATTATCTTTAAAGCCCTAAATGGTTTTGGGTCCAGGTTACCTGCGGGATCGCCTTCTCCCATACAGTCCGCCCCGCACACTCAGGTCCTCTGGGGAGAACTTACTTCAGTCAGCTAAAACTAGGCTGACATCAGCTTCCCAGAGGACCTTTTATTCTGTCGCCCCCAGATTGTGGAATGGCCTGCCGGAGGAGATTTGTAAAATTCACTCTGTGTGATTTTAAGGCAGCTTTAAAGACTAGCCTTTTCCGGCAGGCCGATCCAGATCAATGTGAAATCAAGAATTTTTAAGATGTGTTGATTCCTGTTCTAATGTTGTTCCCCGCCTCGATCAAAAAGGAGAGGCAGGTAAGAAATAAATATATTATTATTATTATCATCATCATCATCATCATCATCATCATCATTATTATTATTATTATGCCCCTACTTGAGGAGTCCTCTTCAGAGGAGGAGCTGGAGGCCCCAGAAGCCCAAGAGGCCCCAGACCAGGGACTGCTATCAGACTCACAGGAGGTGGTTGCATGGCCAATTGGCCATCCCTGTTAGGAGAAAGGGACTCTGACTCTGAGGCAGAGGCAGAGGCTGAGCAATCCCTTGACCCCCAGGAGCGTTATCACTTCAAGAGGCAGTCTAGTAGGGCTCCTGTGTGATGAAGTGCTCACTTGCAGAAAAGTAGCTCCTCAGGAGTAGGGATCTTCAAGGAGAGCTCTGATTTCTAATGAAGGCTTTTAAGCCCAGAGCTCAGCTGCAGTAATCAGAGCTCTCCTTGCAGAGCCCAGCATTGGAACAACTTGGTCCATCCTGCCTTATATCTTGTCCCCTGAACCTGATGCCCTGTTTTCTGACCTTTTGGACTGCCTAACGACTCTGTTTCTGGACTGCATAAAGTACCTGACTGTTTTACTGTGTTTGACCTCTTGCCTGTTATAATGACCAGGGCTGGTGCTACCATAGAGGCCACTCAGGCGGCCGCCTAGAGCGGCAAGCTAAGAGGGGCGACAGGCACCACAGCACTCACGTGTGTTGTTGGCTGTGAGCTGGGCCAGCTTGGCCCAAGGATTTAGCTGGGCCTGGGCGGGCGAGATGGCGCCTTGCGCCTGCCCAGCTGAAGTGAAGCCAGGGACGCTGGGGGTGGGGGGCAGCTCCACATTCAGACTTCCGCCTTGAAGCCGCCCTCCCAGAGCTGCTCTAGCTGCCCAGAAGCCACCCTCCCAGAGCCAGGGAGGCTTCCGGGTGGAAGTCTGAACGTGGAGCCGCCCCACCCCAGCGTCCCTGGCTTTGCTTCTGCTGGGTGGGTGAGACGACGCCCTGCGCCTAAACAGCTGAAGTGAAGCCAGGGACGCCGGGAGGCCGCCACCACAAGAAGAAGAAAAAGCATGTGGCAAGCTCAACTCTGGTTCAAGCCAGCCTCTGCCTTACTCCCGAGGAAAGGGCACCAGGTCACCTCACCTATTTCCTCAAACAGGCCGCGATGTCCAGGCAGGCGGGCAAGCGGGACTCCCTTTCCCTTCCCCCAGGAAAGCTAGGGACTTGTGGACTCCTCACAAGGCAAACTCTCCTGCTTCCCATTCCCGCGCGCGTGGATCAATGGGACTTGCATTCGAGAAAGCGTTGCACTGTGAGGCACCAGTGCGGCCCGATCCACCTATGCTTCCTTACTCAGAAGGCTTATTCCCCGAGTAAACGTGCGGAGGGGATCGGGACGCCAGGCTGCATAGCGGGTTGCATTTGCACAGAAGTAAGTCCCGGTGAATTCCAGATGGCTCGGTCCCAAATTGAAGTGAGCCAGTCCCAGCTCTCCACTCGGCACACACGTTCGGACTTCCATGCAATTTGGGTGTGTGTGCAAGTAGCTCACCTTGCCTAGGGCGCAAAATAGTCTGGCACCGGCCCTGATCATGACCACTCCTGTTGTTGCCTGATCTTCTTGCCTGCCTGTGCTCAGACCTCTGCCTGGACTTAGACTAGCTCTGTTATAGCCTAAACCCCACTGCATCTAGAGCCTGCTACAGCCAAAGCAGGACATGGTACCATATTCAAGACTGTTATTATTATTATTATTATTTATTTATATAGCACCATCAATGTACATGGTGCTGTACAGATAACACAGTAAATAGCAAGACCCTGCCGCATAGGCTTACAATCTAATAAGTTGTAGTAAACAATAAAGAGGGAAGGAGAATGCAAACAGGCACAGGGAAGTGTAAACAGGCACAGGGTAGGGCAAAACCAACAGTGTAAAGTCAGAACAAACTCAATATTTGAAGGCTATAGGGAAAAGAAAAGTTTTGAGCTGAGTCTTAAAAGCAGTGATTGAGTTTGTAGTTCTCAAGTGTTCTGGAAGAGCGTTCCAGGCGTAAGGGGCAGCAGAAGAAAAAGGACGAAGCCGAGTAAGGGAAGTGGAGGTCCTTGGGCAGGCGAGAAGCATGGCATCAGAGGAGCGGAGAGCCCGAGCGGGGCGATAGTGTGAGATGAGAGAGGAGAGATAGGCAGGAGCTAGGCAGTGAAGAGCTTTGAAGGTCAGTAGGAGAAGTTTATATTGGATTCTGAAGTGAATTGGAAGCCAATGAAGAGATTTCAGAAGTGGAGTGACATGGTCAGAGCGGCGGGCCAAGAAGATGATCTTAGCGGCAGAGTCTTACAACTATGGGTTTGGCACACACGTCTGAAATCTAACTCAGGTGGTCATCATCATCATCATCATCATCAAAATAGATTAGTACCAGCACCTTGAATTCAGCCCACAAATCAATTGGAAGACAATGGAATTGGTGAAATACTGGAATTAAATGCTCTGTGTGTTGTGTCCCAGAACGGACTTTTGATCCTGCATGTTGGCCTTTCCAAACAGCCCCACCTGGGACACAAGTAATACAGTCATACAATCCAGATGTCAGCAAGATATTTGCCACTTGGCTAGATTGGACCTCTCCAAGAAAGGACCTAAGTTGGCAAATGGCACTCCCGGCCACCACTGCCATCTGAACATAGTGGAGAAGCACAAGATCTAGGAGCATTCACCAAGCTGCAAACTTTATTTTTAATGGGGACTGCAATCCCATTCCAAGCAGGTCAAACAGCTTAACTTCCACTAACCAACAGCTGTACCAAGTACATCTCATGTGTGACAGTGTAGATGCACCTTACACACACGCACATGCACACTGACTTATAAATGAGCTGCAAGTAGATTCATATTGATTTACTCTATGCTTGAGCATCTATTCTTCATTCACTGCTTTACCAAGATATGAAGTTCCTACCAAGACAGCTGAAGGCAGCACAAGACATTATGATTGTTAGAGGAAGCACTGGTATTAAGCCAGCATTTACTACAGCCAACACAGAGTGCAGAAGTATATCTACAGTATATGCTTTTGGGAAACAAGGGACAATTAGGTTTCAAAGAATAGGGGTGTCTTACTTATTTGAAGAAAATACCTGTATTTCCCGCAACAAGTGCAGTGTTTTAGATAGACATTAGGGGAAAGAGAATTCAAGACGTAGGAGGAGGAGAAAGGTGGGCGGAATCAGAGGCATGATAAAAGGAAAGGCAAACAAACAACCCCCCAAGAAGAATATATCTATATCGTAGCCTCTTTGAAGAGCTCTGCTAAAGGGCAACATCAAAAGCAGCAACAAGTAGAATTGCTGTCCACTGAACGGTCCAAGGGGATGCTGCTCTCTTGGCTGCTCTGGGTGATGTTCAAATTAGAGGGCCAGCTGGTGTCTCTGCAGCAGCCTCAGACAGTACCAGGGGCTTACTACTGATGGCATAATGTGGCAGCAGATGGCAATTTTTCCTGGCTATGAATTTCAGAAAGGTAGCATATGCATGAGCCCCGTGCTTCTTCCTAGCTCTCAAACCCATTTTCCATAGGTTGTTTTAGCTCTCTGGCCCTGTTTTGCGCTTCCTGTCCCTTTCCTTATTTGGATTGTGATTGTACAGCTTTGAAGCCGTATTGTATTTCTGATCATTGCACGAGCATCTTACTCAGATTGTTTTCTAACCTCATGTTCTTTTGAGCCAGGCTCTGTTTTATCATAGAATCATAGAATAGCAGAGTTGGAAGGGGCCTACAAGGCCATCAAGTCCAACCCCCTGATCAATGCAGGAATCCACCCTAAAGCATCTCTGACAGACGGTTATATTAATGAAACTCAGGCCTTCTTGAAAGTGAAGGCCCCAGATCTCAGCTTATTTTTGCAGAAAGGGTGTGATGAATCAATTAACTTATAATAATTGTCCTTAATCATGTTATGGACATAGGATGGGTAGGATTTTAAAGGTGGGATAACAGTCTTAGCAGGGAGTAGTGGACTACCTTCACCAGATTTACAACAGGGAGAGAATGCATCACTTCTGGTTCTCTCAGTAGCTTTGAAAACCAACAATGATGATATTTTTCATTTGGTCAGGCTGGGATGGTGTGTGTGTGTGTGTGTGTGTGTGTGTGTGTGTGTGTGTGTGTTGGCTCTGTCCCTTCCTGAAAACAGGTCACAGAATATAGCCAAGAGTAGAGAACATTTTAGCTGGGCTTAGAGACCCAGGGGTGTTTAGCCCAGGTTACCCACCCATTACCATAAGGAATATGATCTGAGACAAAATCGTAGATCATGCCTGAGGCTGTTTATGCTAACTCATTTCCCTGTAACTTTTGTGGCGTCCAGATTTTATTGCTCAGTTGCAAGTTAAAACAACAACACAGGCCTCCAACAGAGATCTGCATTTTTCAAAGCCTTCCCCCAAGACAGAACCACAATCAGATATGATACAGAAATGTATCGAAGGAGGCGGGACAGCACCACCTATTTGTTGGAGGCGTTGCTTATATAATTATTAGAATACTCTAGCGATCTCACATTTCAATTTTTAAAACTTATTTATTTATTTATTTATTTCATTTCATTTCTATACCGCCCAATAACCGAAGCTCTCTGGGCGGTTCACAAAAATTAAAACCATGAAGAGCATAATAAAACAACCAACAATTTAAAAACACAAATACAAAATACAATATAAAAAGCACTAAGGATTATTGTAAATTACCATGTCTGCAAATCTTTGGGTGTGTCACTGTTCATCCTGGCACCAAAGTGGGTTGTATCCAGGTGTAATACAGCGTAAAGCAAGGGCTACGATAACTCTATGGGCCACATGACGCACTTCATTTCACAGTTTTTCGTCGTTATTTTTTCTTACCTTCTCCCGAAATATATCTCAACTGTTACTGCCGAGAAATCGTAGCATCATGTAGCATGTGTTCCGTCTCAGCGTTAGCGCTATGTCTGCTGTTTTCACACTTTCCCATTTAGACAATCGGTGCCGTGGGGACGTGGACATCTGATTTTGGTGCCGAAATCAGCAGTTGTGCTCACGGTAAAGAGGAAGTCGGCTCAGCACTGTAATGAGCGAGGCACAGCATGTAACGTTTAAAGAAACCCCACGCTACTGCGATCCAAAAAAGAGAGTGTGTCCTGATTTAATGGAGTATTAATGGGTAAGAGGACGGAATCTAACACTATAGTCTATGAGTGTGCCCCGAGAAGTTTAAAAATGGGATTAGTCATAACATTAAAATGAGTCGTATACAACGTTAGAACCACATGTGTCGATTCGCCCCAGGACCTGCCTTCTAAGAAAGGAAGGCACCTTTCTGCTCACAGAAGTTCTGTCAGCCCAATTTGGGGGGATCCCCCTCCCCATTGCACACATACCACAAATCACCCCATTCAGTAGGGTCTCCTGCTTCTCTGTGCAGCATTTTTAGGGGGCTGGAAGGGCTATAGGGAGAAGGAGGGAGAAAGGAAGTCCACGTCTGCTAGTGCAGTTGATCCAGCATAAATATGGATAAAACCCACTGTTCTTTTTGGCAACAAGGATTTTTTAAAAAAGTAAAAAAAAAATTAATGTATTTTACTGATTTAATTAATTTTTAAAATATGCTGTTTATATTTTATTGTATTTTTGGGGGGGTCTGGTGCTTTTAAACCACCCTAGAAGATATGCTGAATACAAATCTTTTACATAAATGCACACATACACAATCTAGGGTTAATTTAAAGCAATCTAAAAAGTCTAGAATGATCCTATTGTGACATGATTTATCAAATCAAATAAATTAGTTCTGAGTATAACAAGGGTATAACAGTTTCTGTGCATTCACCCCACCCATATGGTTGGAATATTCACACACAGGCCCCTGCATTGTGGGATCATGCTGTGGTGAAATTGCACCCGTGTGTGTGTGTGTGTGTGTGTGTGTGTGTAAAAAGGGCCTTAGCTATCAGTTTCTAGACCAAAAAGTTCCAAATGCTTTGGCTTTTTCAAATAGAGAAGACACAACAGCTCAAGGTTATTTTACTTGCCCTTCCCTGGGACTAGAGAAAGCACTTCTCAAGACCTGCAATGAAAGACAACGAAGTCTTGTTCCTGTGCTGGATTCTATCTCAGAAGGTTCCGGAAGGCACACAACTTTGCAAATTTCTCTGTGCTCTGCACTTAAGACTAGTGACAACTTAAGATTCCCATTCCTTATTTCACATTCATCCAGCTGTCTTGAAAGCAGGCAATTTATTTATCCATCAGCCCCAGGACACACCAAAATGTCATTGGTTTTCAAGATGAGTCTTACATTAAATCCTTTGACAGGCATAATGGAACCTTCTGCCTTCAAACTAATACATGGTAACTAATAATCAATGAAGTACTGCAGTAGGAGAAACTCAAATTAAAATACTGACAGCTCAGGAAGCTTATCAAGCCTGCCAGTAAATAGGAGATTTTGCTATTATTATTGGCTTTTCTCAAATATGCTCCTGCATTAAAGCTTCAAAAGGCCAGTGGCATCCCCACCCCCACCCAGAAGACCAAACAATTCTCTTAAGTATACAGGTGAGTTCCCATTCAGGCAAACCTGTTTCTGGGAACATCTGGAAACTAAATGGAATGGAAATACAGGGCCTTGCTAGACCTACCTGAGAATCCGGTGGGGAGTCGGGGCGAGGCTGCGCTGCAGCTAGCGCGGACCGTCGCCCCTAGCTAGAGGTAACACGCGATGGGGTAAGGGAAAGCCCCGTCGCGTCCTCCAGTTTTTTTTTATTAAAAGGCCATGTGCGCAGGAGCGCACCAACGGAAAGATAAGGCTTTTTTTTAAAAAAAATAAAGGGTTCCCCGCTCCCCTGCCCCTGATTTCCCCCCCAACAATGTCTGATGCTCCCCCTGCCCGCTCACTCACCCGTCCTCCCCCCGCTTGCCATGTCCGCCCCCCACTCGCTCGCCTGTCCCCAATCTCCTTGCCCTGGCCCCGTTATTCTTCCCCCCCGTCCGCCATGTCTGATGCCCCCCCTACCCGCTCACCAGCCCACTCACCATGCCCACCTGATCACCCGCCTGCCCCCTGTCCGTGATCTCCCCACCCTGGCTCCGCTCTTCCCCCCCATCTCTCCTGCCGGGTCCGCTCTTTCCCCCTGGCCCCCATCTCCCCCCCCCGTGATTCCCCCCCCCGACCCAATGGGCACAGTGCTCCTTTGGAGTGCTGTGCCCAGTGTGCAGCTTCTCCCAGCTACTTGCGAGTAAGCGAGCAGACGGGAAAAGCCACGGAAGTAGCTAGACCTTCTGCAGCCCCGGGCTCAGCCCAGGACTGCGGAAAAACTGGGCTACAAGCAGATCCGGTTATCCCGAGTCAAGGGAGGATTTAGCCCGGCTTGACTCCAGAATCCCCTGTGCATCATCTGCACGCACAGCAGGGAGCCCGGGCCTCACACTGAGCTAAGTCCTTGTCTAGCAACGGCCACAGTCTCAATAGTTGTATACTCATATGCACTAAAGCCCTTTCTGCCCCTCTCTTGCGTTCAGGATCCATAATACTTAGCATTTATATATCACTTTGAGTGTTCAGTGTGCTACGTATACATTGTTATATTGTAAAAATCCAGTAATGGTCGATTTGATTGTCTCCATATTGCCGACACTGAGAGAGAATAGCTTGCGTAAAGTAATCTGAGCTGCAATCCTATGCATACTTAGACAGGAAAAAGTCCTACTGCTAGCTGAGGGATGCTGGGAGTTGCAGGACTTTTTTTCTGTCTAAACATGCATGGGATTGCACCCCTAGTGAGTTCCTGAAAGTTAAGTTTTAAATCAACCGCAGCTTTTAAAGCTCAGCTAAAAACTTTTCTTTTTCCTAAAGCTTTTAAAACTTGATTTTGTTCTGACTTTATACTGTTAGTTTTACCCTACCCAGTGCCTGTTTACCCTACCCTGTGCCTGTTTGCATCCTCTTCCCCTCCTTATTGTTTTATTATGATTTTATTAGAATGTAAGCCTATGCGGCAGGGTCTTGCTATTTACTGTTTTACTCTGTACAGCACCATGTACATTGATGGTGCTATATAAATAAATAAATTAATAATAATAATAATAATAATAATAATAATAATAATAATAAATCAGGGATTTCTTGATCTGCAGTTGAGTAGCGTAGCTGTATTAGCTCCAGTGGGTGTGCTCGCTCAGAGCTAACAAAAAAAGTTAAGCTATGTACTACAGAAATTCATCTCATCTTCTGGATCCATCAGATAATTAACCTCAACATGAATTAATAATCTCGCTTGATTTACTTGACCTTGGAGTAATGGTGGGCAATCTAAACAAATCAAAAACATTGGCTGTAAGTTGATTTAGGTTGGCCAGTTTAAAACAAAAGGGAAGGGGGAGCCAGTTTATCTGGTAGGGATAAATGGTACAATTTTGTTTTAGAAAGTATGGATCCATTTCTGCCTTAATTATGAATAAATCATCATCATCATCAATAACAACAACAACAATACATTCTCACTTTAACACTTATTAAATCAAGACTGAGAAAGAAAAACATGTCTAAGACTTCTCTATGAATAAATGTCAGAGGAGATACTTAGAAATAAGTTCCAATCCATCTGACCAGAGAAGCATACTGGGCTCAGTGTAAAAAACAAAACAAGACAAACACTTCAATATAGCAAATCTTTAAGGGGTCATTCTGTCTCCAGATTTCTAAAAAATAGTATGATCCAAAATACAGCTGATGTACAGCAGAGCCACACTTACCTTCTGCTCATCCATGGAATGGTGGAACCAAGGCTTGTGGGGTCGAAGCGCTGGGATTTTTTGATTAGCAGGGACCTTAGCCATATACAGTTTGGGACAACAGTACCTGACAGAGTGCCTCTCCCAACCTGGACCTTCCCAGTCACTATGATCAACATCTGAGGAAGGCTCAGAAACTGACAACAAGGGACGGAGCCTTTTCAGTGGCGGCCCTCCAATTATGGAATGTTCTCCCTACTGAGGCCTGCCTAGCACTAACACTGTTATCTTTTCGTCACTATGTTAAAAGACTGTCCTCAACTCAGAGGCATTTAATGGCATATGATAGGGCATTAATGCCAGGTGCCTGAACAGGTCTAGTATTTTAAGAGAATTGGTTTTAGCTGTTTACACGGTTTCAAAATTATGTATATTTACATTTTTATGCCATATTTTATCATGTGGATGGTTGTGAACTGCTTTGGCTGTTGGGCAGTATAGAAATGAACTAAGCAATATAAATAAAATAAATCATGTCACCGACCACCCGCTAAAGCTTCCCAGCTTAGCTGCAATCCTCACAGTAGCTGGGAGGGCGGGCATGGATTCCCCCAGCAACAATATATTGTTTTGAAACAGTTTGGGTGTCTAGGTCTTGAAGTGGTAATTAATACTCACACACTTTACTAAAGTCCTACAAAACACATATATAATACAGACAGAGAGAGAAAGAGAGAGATGAAACCACACAACTGCCTGCATTTTTCACTATTCTTGGGGGCACGGCTATGGGACTGTCGAAATGAATGCCTGGGCTTCAAAATGTATCACTGCACCACTGCTGCTTGTCCCTCACAGGCTTACACATCCGAGTATGACAGAATGAACGTCTTTCCAAAACAAGAGGGGAGATGCTTGAGGGAGCAGGTTCATAGCTCCTTTGTGATATAGCCAGGATTCCGCTACCAAGAAATGCTGCTTTCCTTGCTTGTCTGCTTTGCTGCGTTCATCTCTCAGCTAGGGCTGCATGCCTGACACACAAGGTTCCTGTCCTAGCCAGTTGCTCTTTCCAGTCTTTAGCTATTTCCATCCATGCAGTTGTTAATCAAAATGTAACCAGTTCCCTATAACACGTACACACAAAGAGTTTGCTGATAGTAAGGAAGGGTGAGAAAGTTGTTCCATTGAGGGTGTTTGACGGATTTACCCAATTCATATTTCCCGAGCCTGTAAGTGAGCCAAGACAGAATTGCATACTGAAATCAGCATTTTTACGAGCTTTCTGATGTAGCTCAGCCAGGGGTGGGGAGTGGGAGGGGGATTTTCTCAGAAATATGCTTATTATGGAAAATTGCACACAAAATGCATATATTTCAGAAAAGTGTACTTAAAACTATGTTACTGCAATGGAAAAAATGTGCACACTTAAAATGTACATCAAAATGCATACAGTAGGGGGAATGCACACACATTTTAAAAAGTAATCCCAATCTTATGAGAAATGGAATAGATAGAAAGAACTTGACCTTAAAAATCTGACAGTATTGACGATGTTCAGGTTGGTTGACAGATCTAGCCCTCGCAGATACATAAGGCAACCAATAGGTCTGGTTCAAACTTCTGATGTACAACATCTAAAATGACAGTGAATCCTCTTCTTTATGTCCCCTTCCACAAACGGATACAACGAATTTTGACGAAGGGGTCAAATGCCACCTATGGTTCAGTTTAAGTGAGGATTCCTACAGTCTAGCTGCTTAGTTTAGATGGTGATCCAAATAGTGGAGAACCTATAACTGCTCCCCAGAGGATTGTTAACACCTTCGCCGCTCTCTAAGATTCCAAGAGTAACAAATGGTATGTAGTGGCTACAAGTATTCTCGCACATACAAATGCAGGTGCTGTGTAGGGTTTCAAGAGAGTTTGTTTAGTCCATTTTGTGTTCCTTTACCCAGGCAGGAGCGAAGGAGCAAACCATGTGTTCACAGCAATGGTGGAAAGTCAGAGGAAGGGGGGAGAAGGAAGCCAATCAGAGGTTATGCAGCAGACTTGCTAACGTCTTGACATCCTGCTGCCATCCAAATTTGGCTACACCGTTATATCATGGAGGACAAGTGTCCTCTTAGCCTTCGGATATGCACTGAAGCATGCCTCTGTACTCAGAGGTGTATTTCCAAGTGCATTCTGATGCCCACCCAAATGTTCATCTGGACAGATGCTCTCCATTTTGCTATGCTCCGCCATCACATTTTCACAGACCTTTGGCACATTTGCCAAGGCAGTCGGGGGATACCTTTTCTCTTTCCCTAAACTGTGGATATATTGGCATCCTTTGAAGGGCCCCTGAAATAACATACGGAAAATGGGGTGCATACAGGGCCAGTGCTACCATAGAGGCCACTCAGGCGGCCGCCTAGAGCACCAAGGTAAGAGGGGCGCCGAATGCCACACCCGGAAACCGCTCTCCCACAGTGGCTCTGAAAGGGCGGCTTCCGGGCGCACCGTTCCAAAGCCGCCCGCCTGCCCCAGCGTTCTGGCTTCGCTTCGGCTGGATGCCCACCCAGCCGAAGTGAAGCCATGCCTGCGCCCCCACCCCAGTATCTTGGCTTCGCTTCGGCTGGGTGGGTAGCCCAGCCAAAGCAAAGCCAGAACACTGGGGGTGGGCGGGCAGGTGGGTTTGGAACGGCACACCCAGAAGTCACTCTCCCAGAGCGGCTTCTGGCCGGACGCGCTGTTCAGAAGCCGCCCCATCCCAGCGTCCTGGCTTCGCTTCGGCTGGGCGAGCAAGATGGCACCCTGAGCCCAGGTACGCTGGGGTGGGTGTGGGTGGGTGAAAGCAGCTCACCTTCCTAGGGCGCAAAATAGTCTGGCACCGGCCCTGGGTGCATATTTGGGAGGTGCATAATGTCTGCCAAATCTCCCCCCCCCCCATTTGGTTGAGCACTACTGAGCAAGTCCCTTTGACTAAAGCCATCTGTCCTTCTCTCCCTAATAACTATGCAAGATGGTGGATCCCTTCACAAAACTGTCCTTAATAAAATTCAGTTCCAGTTATGACCCTGAGAGATGATTAGTAAATTAGACTTTTAATTAGCATTTTGCATAATTCATGAAAATTATCGTGCACTCATGTATTTGATTGTCAAGGTGCAGATGTGGTAACATGCAGCTATAATTTTCTCATCTAAATAGCTCCTTTGGTTAAACCTCTAATTTTTTCCACAACTGTGTTGTAGAAGTCCCATTATTCTCTCCTTAAAAGAGGCGCAGGAATTTAGATGCAGGGCCAATGCCAACTTGTGACATTACATCTGTCTGCTTTTTAGGACTTCAATGCTGCCATTAAATCACGTTTCTGAGCAACCGAAGCCAAAAGAGTCACTCATTTGAATATGCCATACAAAGGACATTTTAACTATAGATTTGATGCGAGAAAGACAGTATAAAACTAAAATCTAGCATATGTGTAAGGAAATATCGATGATGTCATGATGTTTTCAAGATGTGCAATGTTACATAGCCTTGGCTATCACTGGGGTGGGGGGAGGAATCAAGAGTTCTAAACCAAGAAATAGATTAAAATTGGAGCAAGAGCCTGGAAACAAGTACATTTTTATTTTATTTTATTTATAAATGTATTTATAGACCATCTTTTTAGGGTAGAGTCTGGGAATTATTTAGCCCTCGGGCACCAGATGGCTTTCTGGTTCACCCCATGGGGTCCAATGACATCAGGGGATGGACCTCGCTTCCTAAAGCCCTTCACCCTGAAGGCCCGCCCCCATAGAGGTGTTCCTCCATGCAGAGTGAAGCAGCGGTGATTTCCTAGCACTCTCTGTCCCAGCGGAGGGGAACCTCCCAGCCATGGGCCTAATCCAGCCTGCACTGGGGTCCAGCCCAGCCCACAGAGCACTGAGTGCCGTCTCTTCCCCTCCTTGGGGAAGCGTAATCCTCATGCATCTCTCAACATAGATAAGCTGGGGATTTCCCCATACCAGTAAGCTGTGGCTTGTAGGAGCCAGCACATCTAAGCACTGGCCAAGTCCCTTCTTGCCCTGACTGCGCCTTGACCCAAGCCACAGGCAGCGTCAGAAGGAGCTCCTCGACTCAGCTGGTACTCGGAGGAACTGACTCCTGCAAGTGCTGTGCCTCTTTCTGCACAGAAAAGAAAAGTGGGCAATGTGGCACTGATGATGTCCTGGGAGGGAGAGGGGTTTGGGGGGGGTCGAGCCCCACCCCTTGTCAACATCTTGGTCCAGGAGGCAATCAAGCCCTCAGACCAAAAGAGGTTGCCCCTCCCCAGTCCTGCTGTACATGGAGGCTGGCTCACTCCTCCCTCAAATTCCCCACAAAGGGCAACGTGGGAGAGGAGCCAAGCCGAGCTGGCACCTCCCCTTCGCTCCTCCATCACCTTCTGATGGAGGAGTGGAAGGCACTAAACTGTGGCAATGTCACTGTCCCACTCCCTCCCCAATGTGAGCGGTGGGCCTATGGGGAGATGGAGAGCCTCATTGGATGCCCTGTGGAGTCACCTCTTTTCCTTCTCATTACACTTCCCATCCAACGTTCCCCAACCTAGTGCCTCCTAGATGGTTTGGACTACAATTCTCAATGTTGCTGATCATTGACCACGCCGGCCGGGGCTGATATGAGTCGAATCCCAAACATCTGGAAGGCACCAGGTTGGGGAAGGCTGCGCTTGTCACATCTTGAACTCCTCCTCCATTTCTTGCAATGTGCTCTATCACAGGAACCCCTGGGCCACGGACCGGTCCCAGTCCGTGGCCTGTTAGGAACCGGGCTGTGTTCTCACTAGCAGGCCCGGCGCTGTAGCGCCAACGTAAGATGGTTGTGGTGGGCTGTTGCTTTTTGTGTGTGGATTCTCTGCCTCTTGATTCCCCCACACCTCCGGGGAAGTGTCGGGGCGGGGTGGGGGTGAGGGGAAAGGAACGAAGGCAAGAGGGGGGGGGCAGCTTCCCTTTTCAAAGGTAATAATAATAGAAATAAAGTGCACAATAAATGTAATGTGCTTGAATCATCCCAAAACCATCCCCTCAACCACCACCACCACCCACGGTCCGTGGAAAAATGGTCTTCCACGAAACCAGTCTCTGGTGCCAAAAAGGTTGGGGACCGCTGCTCTATCGTACCGATGACAAGCTTAGGAAGAATTAGTAATTGAATTTGTGGGCAGGGGGTGGGATGGAAAATCAATGGTTAAACATCCTTTTTGGTATGAGACAGAAAAGAGGCCCGTAAGTTCCCATTTTACTTTACCAAAAAAACCAAAAAAACAAAACAACAACCCAACATTGAACGTTTTCATTCTACTTGGTCCGGTCAAAGCTCTGTTCCTCACCCTGCAAGGCTTTCATTTAATTGAATAGCCGTTTCTCAGCCAAGGTAGAAAGGGAAACACGCTGGAGGAGGCAAGACAAAAATAACCACGCTGAAAGGTTTTCTAATCTAGATGTATTGGACAAGGGACACAGAGAATTAGCAAAAATCCAATGCGATGGATGCATTTTGGTGTTGATAGCATTGTGCAATTTCTGGCTCTCCACAAGGGTTTAAGAGGAGAGAATTACTGAGTGGGAGGATGGGAAGGGAAGTTGCTGATCACAGCACTTACATTAATCTCATTTAGAGGCTGAATTGCTCCAAACAATATTACAATGGCCTAAGAAATGGTCATTACAGGAAGGTGAGGGTGACAGCAAGTACGTAAGGAACCTCAACCGTGCTTCATGGGGGGAAAGGAGAAAAATTAGTTTTATGATGTACTACTGAATCACACGCCAGCATTGTATGGAGCCTGGGAAAGGGCTTCCAGCGGTCAAGTCCAGGCCACTATTCCCCTGTGCCACCAGTGTTCTGGTACCTCTTCAAATACTCGAAAGGTTGTCACACAGAGGAGGGCCAGGATCTCTTCTCGATCCTCCCAGAGTGCAGGACACGGAATAACGGGCTCAAGTTAAAGGAAGCCAGATTCCGGCTGGACGTCAGGAAAAACGTCCTGACTGTTAGAGTAGTATGACAATGGAACCAGTTACCTAGGGAGGTTGTGGGCTCTCCCACACTAGAGGCCTTCAAGTATGTTTTAGGGTGGATTCCTGCATTGAGCAAGGGGTTGGACTCGATGGCGTTGTTGTAGGCCCCTTCTGGCTCTGCTATTCTATGATTCTATGAAGGAGCTTGGTGGTTCATCACAGCCATCTAGGGCCAGAACTGCACCAAGCAGGATATAACACTTTGGAAGCATTTTGAAAACATTTAATGGAATGTGTCAATGGGCCAAATAGTTGTCGGTGCACTGCAATACCATTATAAGCCGTAGTGTAGATGCTGCCTAGCCTGCAGTATCAGCCTAGAGCTAGCAGTGCAAAGGCCTAAGGGGAAAATGGGGGAGATGGGGGGATGGGGGAAACTTAATGGTGTGGTGTAGTGCATGGCTGGAGTGTTGGACTGGGAATCGGGGGGGGGGGCAGCCTCCAGAAGACCCACTCTGCCATGAATCTCACTGGGTGACTCTCAGCCTGACCTGCCTCACAGGGTTTTTGGAGAGGAGGAGGATTATGTATGCCACATTGGTTCCTTGGAGGAAAAAAGGTAGGATATATATATATATATATATATATATATATATATATATATATATATATATATATATTCCAAGTACACTCTTTTTCCTGGGGTTTGTGTTCGTGTGTGTGTGGGGGGGTATTTGTTTCTTGGTTTTCTTAACCTTAACATTTCTAGCTGCAGCTAACCCAAAAGTTCTATGCTCCCAAATTTCTCCACATTTGGGCTTCGTGAGGGGAAACAGAAAGGGGGACAGACCTTTGGGTGAGGGTGGAGAAAATTTGGATGGCGGTGGCAGTGCTACTTCGAGTTCAGGTAAGGAGGTAGGCCGAAGGCTTCTTAGTTCCTCCTTTTTCCTAGCCTTTAAAAGTGCCACCATGGCTCAGCAGAATGACCGCCGGCAGTGCAGCTCCTGTACGCTTTGGAAATGTCGCCACAAATGCCCCTTAGAAGACTTTCTGTTGTGGCACTGCATCTTCCCAGAGCAGTGCACAGCAAAAAGAGGTGGGTTACCATCACTCTTAGGGGTCCCATTTTGAATGTGCATGGCAGCTGGGCTTTCTAGCCACTACGATTGGCTCTTAAATTTAGGGGGTGGGGTTGTTTCTTTTAGGGCAATCTTCTGAAAACCTTAAAATAGTACATTTTCAACCTCCCCCCACATGAATCTTTGCCCCTCCCCAAAGTTCTCTCCCCAATCAGGAAGGCAGGTCTGACAAATCTGGAGATGAATGTTTGGGGCAGCCCGAATAATAAATTCTCAGCCTAATCTGCCTCACAGAGTTGTTGTGGAGGCAAAATGCAGGGTGGGGGGCTAAATGCTGTCCTTTGCACCTTGGTGGAAAAAATATGATTGATCCAGATGAAGGTGGGGGTTCACTCGCCCTGAACAACCAAGTTCACAGCTTGGGGGTACTTCTGGACTCAACACTATCTGTGGTAGCGCAGGAGGTAATGGTGCCTAAGGTAGGGTGACCATATTTGGGAAACCAAAAAAGAGGACACCTAGTGTGTGGGGGGGGGGAAGCAGCTTTCTGAGTCCTGCAGAAAGTACGTTATTCCCCCGCCACCTTAAAGAACCCGATTGGAGTGGAGGAGGGGAAAGGATTTCATTCTGCACCACCACCATCCACTCCAATTGGAGCCTTTTCTATAATGTCCACGAATGACCCACTTTCCCCTTTAAGACCTCAATTGGAGCTCGGGGTGGGGGAATGATGTGCCTCAAGAAAGCATGTCACTCCCTCCTGCCATGGTAATGGCAGCCTTAAAGGGGAAGGTGTGTCATTCCAGGACATTATTGAAAATTATAGAAAATCCCCCCTGACACCATGGAAAGAACAAAAACCAGGACAAATCCGGGGAAATCCTGACAGTTGGTCACCCTACCTAAGGGCCCCTTAGGTTGATAAGATAGCTGCAATCCTATCCAGAGCAATCTGACCTTGCCCATTGTTTAATCTTAAACTATTCAAGGTTTCATTTTCAAAATGTTTTACATATTTAATTGACAGTTATACTTGTTTTACATGTTCAACCTTGAACTGTTTCATGTTTCATTTTCAAGTTGATGTGTGTCTAATTGGCAGTTTTACTTATTTCATGTGTAGCCCCTGACGAAGGACCATGTCTGAAACACGTTGAGTACATTGAGGAATTAATTTAAGAATAAAAATAGAGATTTAGAGCACCAGAGCTTTGCTCTCCCCCTTTTTTCCTCGGTTTGGTGACGCTTCTTTCTCTCGCTATTGTACCTTGCCGCAGTAACCCATGCACTGGTCACATCAACATACAGTAGAGACAATTGTAACCTGTCAAAGCTGTCGGCTGCAGGGGCAGCCAGGAAAGGAGCAGCATTTATTTATTTATTAAGAATATTTATATACCGCTCCCCATTGAAAAATTTCGCAGCGGTGTACAAGAAAAAATGAAAATAAAAACAGATTAAAACAGTTAAAACAAAATTTAAAAGAAGCAAAAACAGATTCAAGGCTGCATATTAAGGAAAGGCTTCTTGGAAAAAAGATGTTTTCAGGAGGGGCTGAAAGGAGTACAAAGTTGGCGCCTGCCGGACCTCCAGAGGCAGGGAATTCCACAGGAGGGGGGCCACCACACTGAAGGCTCTTCCCCTGGTGGACTCCAATCGGAGAATGGATCTATGTGGAACCACCAGGAGCAGGCCCTCGGATGACCTCAGTGACCGGGCAGGTTGGCAAGGGAGAAGGCGTTCTCTTAGCATTGCATTGGGTGCCTCAGGTGAGAGAGGGGGGTGAAATCTGAGCCTCTGCTAAGGTGGACTGAGGGAGCCAAATAGGATGCCGCTACTGCTGTTTTAACACCACTGTGGGAGGAGCCAGCGAGGGTAAGTGGTGCACCATGGAGAGAAACTCACAGAGCTCATCAAGGGAGTCAGTTGTAGGGATGCACAGGTTGAAGAAATGATGGAGCTTGGAACCAGAAAACTGGATTGATTTTTCTATTCCAGTGGCAACCAGGGGGAAGTCCATATGCTCTATTAACCCCATTTATTTATTTTATTTTATTTATTGCATTTTTATACCACCCAATAGCCAAAGCTCCCTGGGCGGTTCACAAAAACTAAAACCATTCAAAGTATAAAACAAACAGTATAAAAACATGATATAAAATACACGTTAAAAAGTGATTAAAAACATACCACACATGATTAAAACTTCTTTAAAATATCCTGAAAACATTCTAAAATTTTACTGGATAGGCCTGCCAGAATAGATCAGTCTTTACTGCTTTTTTAAATTCTAAAAGGCTGTCAAGTTGACTAATCTTCTCCGGCAGGCCATTCCACAATGTGGGGGCAGCAGAAGAGAAGGTCCTCTGGGTAACAGTTGTTAATCTAGTTTTTGCTAGCTGAAGTAGATTCTTCCCAGAGGACCTGATTGTGCGGGGCGGATTATACGGGAGAAGGTGATCCTGCAGGTAGCCTGGACCCAAACCATGTAGGGCTTTAAAGGTAATAACCAACACTTTGTACTTCGCCCAGAAACTAATCGGCAGTCAGTGAAGAGATTTTAAAACTGGTGTAATGTCACTTCTAGGTGTACTGGTGACCAGCCTGGCTGCCATATTTTGGACTAATTGAAGTTTCCGGACTAGGCACAGAGGTAGCCCTACGTAGCGCGCATTGCAGAAGTCAAGCCTTGACGTTACCAGTGCGTGCACTACCATCTTTAGGTCTTCCAACAGCCCCAAAGTGGCTGTGCAATGGTGCTGCGATGTTTATATTTATTTATTTATTACATTTTATACTGCCCAATAGCCAAAGCTGTCTGGGCGGTTCACAAAAATATGACACCGCCACGTCGGGCTAACCCCCCCACCCCCCACCCTGGAAAATGCAAATTTTTAAAGTCTCAATTAACTGCAACTTTTACTGTTTGCTACAAGGCTTCAGTTCTGCTTATCCAGTGGCCATAGCTCTCGATAAATGTGGGAACGCACAGCAGGGGGCGGGCTTGACAGGGAACGGCCACCGGCACTGCAGTTTTTTCTGACCGGAGGGCCCACACTCCCTCCTGCCCTGTCTCACCTTTCAATTTCGAGCTAACCACCTTCCAACACAGTATCATTTATTATTATTATTATTATTATTATTATTATTATTATTATTATTATTATTATTTGCATTTATATCCCACCTTTTTTTTTCCTCCAAGGAACCTGAAGGCGGCGTACATAATCCTCCTCCTCTCCATTTTATCCTCACAACAACAACCCTGTGAGGTAGGTTGGGCTGAGAGTCTGTGACTGGACATCCCCCAGGAGAAGAACCAGCTGGCTCCGTTATTCTGGTTTCCACATTAGATAGTGTTGTTGTTTTTTCTGAACAACTTTTTGTTATTGTTCATTTTATCTCTTGTGGTTCACTGGTCTGGAATCTGTCTAGATGTGGAGCAGTATACAAAGGTTGAAAATGAAATGAAATGAAATAAATAAATAAATATGTTGCAACTCAAGCCATAGAAAGTGTGCTGTTAAACTGTATCCATCAAGACGTCCATTTAGGAGAAACATTATCAGAATTTGAAGCATTCTCTCAAAGTTTTGAGGCAGCGATGAAGGGCCTGGCATTAAGTAACTTGGAAGTGGTTTGACAAGTCCACAACGGTTTTGCTAGACAACAGATGTTTGAGCTTCATGCAAAGCCAACAGCAAAAGAAGAAGATGTGGTTTTGGGTTTTTTTTTTTTTTTTTGTGGACTACATTCCTGTATGTGGAAGATTATATGAACTGCATTGTCCGAGGGAAGGCCATGCAATCAAGTTGACTGGATGTGTGATGTAAGGCCTGCCATACAAAAACAACTACTGTAACCACAAATCTTTTCACACGCAAATCCAGTGGAGACTGGTGGCTCCAATTTCAGCAGGCTGTGAATCCGTTCTAGGGTTCAGTCAGAACCAGCCATAATTCTAAAAGAGTTATCTAAGGAGCTGGACCTGTTTTGGGGATAGCCGAAGCTCTCTGGGCAGTTCACAAAAATTAAAACCGTAATAAAACAACCAACAGTCTCAAAACACAAATACAAAATACAGTATAAAAAGCACAACCAGGATAAAACCACGCAGCAGAAATTGAAATACAGAAGATTAAAATACAGAATTAGAACAGTAAAATTTAAATTTAAGTTAGAATTAAGTTTTAAAATACTGAGAGAATAAAAAGGTCTTCAGCTGGCGATGAAAGGAGTACAGTGTAGCGCCAGGTGGGCCTCTCTGGGAAGCTCATTCCACAGCCAGGGTGCAACAGCAGAGAAGGCCCTGCTTCTGGTAGCCACCTGCCTCCCTTCCTTTGGCAGGGGCCCGTGGAGAAGGCCCCCTGTGGATGATCTTAAGGTCCGGGCAGGTACATATGGGAGGAGGCATTCCTTCAAATAACCTGGCCCCAAACCGTTTAGGGCTTTGAATGTTAATAATGCTTTCTTTGAGCATTTCTACATTAAGGGAAAAACCTGCTCCCTTCCCAAGCCTTTTTTAGTCGGGCCTTTCTGTGTTCACTACAGGCTCCTTCAGACATGACCATGTGACTCATAATTGAAACCTTCCCCTCTGAGCAATGTTCCATAAAGCACAATGAAACATTGCCATCTAGTGGCGGAATTAATCCGGCAATTGTAGCGAGATTTCCAGGGGAAGGTATGGGAGACGTTCTGGAGGTTGACGATGTCACGTAATGGACCTGCAAACTTCCATGAGTGCCCAATCATAAGTGTGAAATAAATCACTCATGTAGAGAAGATCTTTATTTTAGCATAATAAAGGCCTTTTCTTTTCACTACTGTTAAACCATTGGGAGTTGGAAATCCTTGCTGATCTATTGTAAGCCACATGAAGATGTACCAGTACATCCCAATCTAACTTCTGCTCACACTGCCTTGTCATCAGCTGAGGAACCAATCTGAGAAAATTCCCCAACCACTGAAAATAGATCTGTGTTACAGCACTATGCAGATGCTATGGTGGCAAAAAGTACTCCACCTTTATCAGTGGAACCACCTCAAAGAAGCCTCTAAGGCTGGGGGAATGGGAGGTAAATATGGCCTGTCTGCAGTATCAGAGGCAGTAAGCCTATATGCACTACTTGCTGGGGAACATGGGTAAGAGGGTGCTGTTGCATCATGAGCCCTGTTTGTGGCTCCCTGGTTGGCTACTGTGTGAACAGAGTGCTGGACTAGCTGGACCCTGAGTCTGATCCAGCAGGGCTCTTCTTATGTTCCAATCTAGCCCCCACAGTTCTCCAGAAGGCTATGCCCCATCTCCTGGCCCCATCCATTTCCCCCAACCACCAATCATTTGGTGCTATCCCAGGTTTTGTGCAGTTTCTTCCCCATTCTAAAAGGCTGAAATGCCTCTCCTAAGCCTTAGTTACAGGCTGCAAATCCCTTAAATTGGAATATGCTGGTTTGTTCACCAGTTTGGCCCTGCCCCTTTTGCCTTCCACCCCACTCACCACTAGAAACCTGCCCCCCCAAAGCTTCTTCAAAATCGAATTTGATCCTCTGGCCAAAAGAGGTTCTGAACACATGGGGTGAATGTATAAGAGGAAGAAACTGTAGAATTTCCAATTATTTCAGGGCCCATGGGAGTAGCCATTTTTCTTCCTCAAGAAATGCCCTTCCCCTGTGTCCTGGCACATGGCCACAGGGAGGCTATTGCAGGCATGGGGGAGAAGAGATGTGTTTGCCCCACATTGGGTAGGCATTTGGTGCCAGTAGCTGGGGGGGGCGGGCGGGGTGGATGTGCCTATATAAGGTGGCTGCACCCAGCCCTCTAGGCTTCTTGAAAATGCAGCTCCCCTCCCTCCCTCCCTCCCTGTATGCAGTGTGGATTTTACCTGGTTGCCCTTTTGGGAGCTGAGTAGGAATTTTTAGCACATAGTCTGATTGGCCTGGGCTATGTGTCTTTTTGCCTACTTCACACTCTAAGGGGAGAGGGAGTGTCTTAGGAATTGTAATATTCTGATTCAGGCTAATTTGGTCACATTTGGCTCAGGCTGTTAGGGGCGAGCATGCTTAGAGAAAAGGGTTGGTGATCATTCAGTGGCACTGTTGTTTGGTGACAGGTGAAACCTGAGGCCTTCCGCTGAGGGTTCTGTAGCCCCAGTGGAGGGATAAGGCCACCTGTTAGGCCGACTCTTGTCACTCCAACCGGTGTTTTACGGCCTGGGGGGGTGAGTGGCATGGGTCAGTCTACCCTCCCCAAAAGGGGTATGGCCTAGGTGTAGCAATTGTCTGACACCACTCTCCAGACATAGAATGCTTCGCCTGTTATAATGCCTAGCTAGTGGCTGGTGTAGATTAGGGCCTGCCAGTTTCCCTTTGCAGATCTTTAATAAATGTGGCCCAAATTTTATTCCATATACCAGGGGTTCCCAATTGGTGGTCCGCGGACCCCAGGGGGTCCACATAACCCACCCAGGGGGTCCGTGGCACCATTCACATATTCATTCATTTCTGGAGTCCACTGACGACGAATTCCTACCAGAATTAAAATATAACATCACTGAGCACCTGCATGATTTAGCAACTAGCTTCAGAGGTTACTTCCCTGCACCTAATCCTGAAAACTCATGGATAAGGAATCCTTTTGAATGTGGTGATGTACAACTAACAACTCTATCTGCGGAAGAGCAAGATGCACTTGTTGATATAGACTGGACCAATTCTGGGTGAAGTTTTTTCCTGATTATAAGAAGTTAGGTGAAAAAGCTTTGAAACATTTAGTTCCTTTTCGTTCCACATATCTTTGTGAACAAACATTTTCGACATTTTGTTATATGAAGAACAAGCATAGAAATTGGCTCAATGTTGATCCAGATTTGAGATTAAAAGTAGGAAATATTGAACCAGATGTGGAAGGGATTGTTTGGGACAAAAAGAGGCATGATTTCTGCCATCACATTTAGGTTTAGTAGCTGCTCAGCAGGTCACAATTTGTTCAATTGTAAACTAGACGTTAGTAAAATTAAATTCGGCTTTATATTCCTAACTAAATCATTGCCATTTTTGCATGGTAATATCACAAATATCACAAATTTTATGGCCTGTTTTTAGTATACATAAAATCCTTTGCTTATTAGGGGCTACCCCTCATTTTCGCCAAAAAAATTGCTTCGCACAGTTAACTACCATAGAGATAACAAAATGTTCAAAAGTAGGGGGTCCACGGATTGGCATTTGAAAAACAAGGGGTCTGCAGTACTTAGCTAATTGGGAACCACTGCCATATACAGTTGTCTTGTCTAGTTATTTCCCCCTATTTCACCTGCAATGCCCCCATGTCATCGTGTCACAGAAGTTCCAGTGGCTTTCAGGACTGCAGCCAGAGTGAACGACGCCCCACTTGAAGTGACAGAGCAAGGCTTTTCTTTCTATTTTTAAGAAAGAAAGAAAAACGAAAAACCCCTCAGCTGCCTCAGAGAAATTAAATACATCCCCCACACCTGAATGTCCTGCCACGTTTGCCCCTCCCCTGCCTTTACAATCTTCAGGGAGGGGGTTTCAACTCAGTCCAGAATGTGCCAAAGATGATGATGATGATGATGATGATGAAGATGACGATGATGAAGAAGAAGAAGAAAAAGAGCTGAATACTTTAGTTCAGCACTAGCCTGACACCTTCTGTCTTTATAGAAAAACCACTTCAGTGAGGAGATAATTGAGAGTGGAAAAGCAATGATTTTCCTGCTCCATGACACCCCGAGTGGCTTCACACGCCCCAACGGAGTTTTATGTATGTATAGATTTTCAATGGACTTGCATTTTTATTCACCAGAATTATTGAGTGCTCCCTCTATGATTTAAACGTAATCTGCATTTCGTGCAATTGCCCTACAGCAATTAGCTTTGAATGAAATATTACAGAAATGGATGTGAGTGTCTCATGAAGAAAGAAGCTGATGTGCCAGAAGCCATGAAATATAGCTTTGGAATGAATGGTGGTGGGGGGAGAGAGATGGGAGATCCCGAAGGGAAGAAAATACAATCTTTGTAATTCAGGCACTTTCAGATCATCTGCACTTGGTGGTGGAGGAAGAGGAGAGAGAAAATATGGTGGATCTTAATGGCACTTCTCCAGTCTTACACGCAAAGTGAATGCAGATGGGCGCTTAGGACTTGGATCAAGAGGAGGAGGCTGCAAATTTTAATTGAATGTAAATGATGCTCTCAGTATTCAAAATGCAGCCCTATCAAGCATCTTGAAGGGAAAGAAGCACGTGTTTCAAAAATAGCACCTTCAGAAAGCTGGGAACAGCCTGGCTCGATCAGTAAGCTGGTAACGTGTCCCTGTGAAGAGATCATGCCATTGAATGAGATGTCTTATAATAAATCAGGATGTTTATCATGCATAATTACTGAGAAGGAGCTGTACATTGCTGAGCTGATGAGTTCCCATCTGCCATAATAGATTTACGTTCTTGAACATTTCCGAATACAAGGAGCTCTTGTGGTGGTGGTGCTGCTGGTGGAGGGCAGGTTCGGCCTTGCAATGCAAAAACAAAAACAACATTGATGCACGTAACAGGCAACTTTGTGCGCGTGTGCTGTATCAGTGTATATTAATGTCATCAAAACAGCTAGCTTGAGTCCTGACAACATTTTGAAGCAAGAGATGCCATGTATACACAGATGACATTGTGTATGTTAGATATCTGCTTTCATGGGAAAAGGTCCCGGATACCAGTTCCAAAATATTATCCATGTTTCATAGTTTATAGTTTTCAGCAGTGCCATGGGCTGAGCCCATGGTTCCTTTAAGAGAACATTTTTTGCTTCATCCTAGGGAGAGGGAGGGGGTTTCTCTGTGTCCAGAAGGGAGTAGCAAGTGAAATGCCAAGGCCGTGCTGAGCGAGAAGCGCCTGGCATCTGATAACGCCTCCCTGGGCTGGTACTGGGGGGGAGAGTAACAAGTTGCAGCTGTGCAATGTCTGGGAGCATTCCCCCCTCCCTTCGGGAGAGGTGTGGGTTGCTATGGGGTTTCTATTGGTCCGGGTGGGTCTGGTGACAAGGGGGTCCCAGAAAGGGATAAAAAGCTTGGGCACCCAAGGGACTCTTTCCTATGGGTGTTAGGAGTCCGGTGAGTGCATGGTGAGTAAGAGCATCCAGGCCAGGCTGGATGGATGGTGGAAGTCCCACGTGGCCGCTGAGGGAAAGAGTCAGTTCAAGTGGCGTGAAGCCGAGTCAAAGTGAGCAGCAAGAGGTTGAGTCGCAGTGTTAAGTGTTTGTTTTGTTTTAGATTAGGTTTGGGTACAAGTGGGCAAGGCACCTTGCCGGAGTTACGGCTGGTGGGTGGTTAAGTGGGTAGTGAGTGTGAAATCAAAAAGGGGGAGGGGAGGTATTAGTCCCTGCTGTCCTGAGTGTGTTATTCCTTTGTCCGTGTTTTCCCCCAAAACCATTTAAGTGTTTACCTTAATGTGTGGACCCTTTCGGAAGTGGGTAGTGTGAAGAATAAAAGTGTTTGGACCCTATCTCCGGAGTGTGGTGTCATTTCCTTGAGAACCTAGACTACAAAGGGTTAACAAGCAGCAGTGAAGGGGCGTGTGTCTGGGCTGGCTGCGTCAGACCCCCCTTCTCCGGCTGGGGAATCACTGAGTCAAACCATGAGGTTCCACCACAAGCAGGAAGAAAAAAAGAGCAGTGAGTCGATACAAAAGCTTAATGTGCAATGATGAGAAAGTGTGGTGAATAGGCCTTCACCCAAATTTTTGTGATCCAAGTAGTGTTTGAAAAACATGATGTAATCTGAAGCCCTTTCTAGACTGAAACATGCATTGTTTTCACACAATTAAAAACCATATTATGCAAAGGCTTGTGATAGTGCATGCAGTGGGAAAACAGTAGAGATTTAATCATACATTGAAACACAAGTTACTCCTTGTGCTCATTACACTGGTGACTAAAAGGACTTTCATTCGGGGGAAATCATGTTTCCTTACCATTGCTTTGCTTCCTGGTTCTGTTCCGCAATTGAAATGAGCAAAATTGCACGGAGAAGAGAGCAGTGACCACGTGGCCTGTACATTTCAATGGACAGCACCCTCTAGTGGGCATTTTAGAATGCAACCTCCCCTGCACGCAGCAGGAAATAAACTGGGGTATTATGATCCTGGACTTAGGTTAGAATATCAGGTTCTTCTCCCCTTATTTATTTTCTTTCTGTGTGTTGTCAATGGAGACCATGTTGGTGTCAATATAATGGCTGCATATCATTGTGATAATTCCTGACCATTAAATGCACCATCATACTAGGATGATAAGTGTTTTTCAGTTTCTTTAGTTTGATTTGGTCTTTCATTCTCAGTTAAAACATGTCACATGCCAACATTTTGGCAGCAGGGCCTGGTGTGTGTTTGCAGCTTTGCATGGTAAAGAAGCTGAAATACAGCCTGGAATATAGTAAATTTGGATGCGGTACATGGAAAACATATTAAAAAAAAAAAACATGTCTGCCTGCTCCATCTCAAAAATGTCTCTAAAAGGCACTTATCATTTCTGCCCCCTCAGTCTTGGTTGCCAGCTGGAGAGAGAGACTAGCAAGTGGCTAGACACATTGGCTGATAGCCTCACTCCCTGGAGGAGAAGGTGGGGACATTTAAAATCATACAGCATCTGCTCCTCAGTAGCTGCCACTCAGAGACAGTTAAAGCTTCGTTTTTGCTTGCTGGAGGCTTTGCGGGGGGGTTATGTCAGATATTGATATATACCTAGGGGTGGGGTTTCACCCAGGGCTGGTGCCAGACTATTTTGCACCTTAGGCAAGGCGAGCTACTTGCACCACCACCCAAATTGCGTGGAAGTCCGAACGTGTGCACCGAGTGGAGAGCTGGGACTGGCTCACTTCGATTTGGGACCGAGCCGTCTGGAATTCACCGGGACTTACTTCCGTGCGAATACAACCTGCTATGCATCCTGGCGTCCCGATCCCCTCCGCATGTTTACTCGGGGGAATAAGGCTTCTGAGTAAGGAGGCATAGGCGGATCGGGCCGCACTGGTGCCTCCTGGTGCAACACTTTCTCGGATGCAAGTCCCGTTGATCCACGCGTGCAGGATTGGGAAGCAGGAGAGTTTGCCTTGTGAGGAGTCCACAAGTCCCTAGCTTTCCTGGGGGAAGGGAGAGGGAGTCCCGCTTGCCCGCCTGCCTGGACATCGCGGCCTGTTTGAGGAGAGAGGCGAGGCGACCCGGTGCCCTTTCCTTGGGAGTAAGGCAGAGGCTGGCTTGGGCCAGGGTAGAGCTTGCCACGTGCTTTTTTTTATTCTGGCGGCAGCAGCCTCCCAGCTCTGGGAAGACGGCTTCCGGGTGGAAGTCCGAACGTGGAGCCGCCCCACCCCAGCGTCCCTGGCTTCGCTTCGGCTGGGCGGGCATGGGGTGCCATCTCGCCCGCCCAGGCCCAGGTGAATCCTCTGGCTGGGCTGGCCCAGCTCACAGTCAACAACGCACGTGAGTGCTCCGCTGCACGGCGCCCCTTTTAGCTTGGCGCTCTAGACGGCCGCCTGAGTGGCCTTTATGGTAGCACCAGCCCTGGTTTCCCCTATCAGTGTGGCCATGGGTAGGGGGAGGATAGCTTTGGGTAATTAACAGGCTAGTTGAGGAAAAGACCAATTTGATAGCTTACACTCCCCACAGCTCAATGGACCTTTCCTGGCTGTTTTACCAGCTTGTCCTTTGGCCAGTGGTGCTGTTCTGATCGGTATACTTTAGGGTTTTGTTTGGTCTGCATTTCAAAGTGAACCAACACTTCCGGGACTATTGTGTGGATTGGAATGCAGTCATCCTTCAGTTTTCCCAAGTCCTTGACTTCAGTGATGCAGTTCTTAGCTCAAAAGATGTACCGATATGCATTTCAGGAAAAAAAAGACATTTGGAAATGTGTCCTTTGAGAGAAACTATTTTTAGAAATGTGTATTTCGTAAGAAAATTCATTTTAAAAGACATGTCTCATTAAGGATTTTCATGTGGATAAAAAAAATGCAGGTTAATGCAGAAATGGGGCATAGTGGACTTACGAATGAGAACATGTGCAACTGAAACAGACTGGAAATAGGGTGGTGGAGGTACTGTAATGCACTGTTTCCACTCCCATGGGTGTTTGTAGGAAGTGGAACTGGTGGATTATTGGCACTTATGGGACTCCACAGGGCTTTATATTATCCCTGATGTTGTTTAACATCTACATGAAACTGCTGGATGAAGTCATATAGAGATATACATATAGAGATATATGCAGATGACACCCAGCGCTCTCTCTCCTTTTAGTCAAATACAAGGCCAAATCTACACCTTGTTTCAAATCATTATGATTCCATCATAGTAATGCTTTATCCACCTTGAGCATTTATGAGCATCATCACACAGGGGAAATCGTGTTTCCTCACCATCGCTTCTCTGTACCCACTTTTGTCCCTCAGTACTTCCTCTTTCTGCCCGAAGGGGAAAGAGCAAGTAAACAAAGACCACGTGGTTCATTCAGGGGCTGTTTTTATTGTGCTGCTTTTCCTGAACACAGCAGGAAATGGCGGCACATTTTGTTTTGTTTTTTAAAAAGTCAGATTAAAAGGGGTCTATTTTGCGATGGAAAAACAAGAGGAAGGAGCAGGAGCCAAGTGGGAGGAGGATGTTGTTGCCTAAAGGATACATATTTATCTGTAAGTGGGCAGTAGCTAGCATGCGATAAAACGCTCATCTGATGAAACTCATGATCTCATAGGACGCACAAGGACATTTGTTATGGTATTTTGGCTAGCATGGAATAAAAAGCAGGAAATAACACTATGACAGCAGTGTATGGAATGTGTAATATGCCCCAACAGTTATCACTGCGCTTTAATACCACTATAAAGGAGTAGTGTAGATCTAGCCTGTTTTAGGCATAAAATTCCAGGAAGTAAAAAAACAAACAAACGAAAACACCAGTTTGCAAGTCCACAGAATCCATGCAACTTGGGAAAAGCTGGTCCACTGCGGGTTGGATTCGTAGAAATTTGAACTCATTTGATTCCATTTCCGATGTCTCAAACATCCCTACAACAGTAAAGAATTGTGTCCAAGAACAGCTGGTGTCAGTTTAGACATTCTCTCTTTTATAATCAAACTACAATTAGGTTATTGTAGTTTGATTATAGTTGCAGGAGTTATACAATGATGGTGCAGGACTTAAGCTTTTCACGGTCTAGCTCCTTCCTATCTCTCCTCTCTCATCTCACACTATTGCCCCGCTCGTGCTCTTCGCTCCTCTGATGCCATGTTTCTCGCCTGCCCAAGGGCCTCTACTTCCCTTGCTCGGCTTCGTCCATTCTCTTCTGCTGCCCCTTACGCCTGGAACGCTCTTCCAGAACATTTGAGAACTACAAGTTCAACCGCAGCTTTTAAAGCTCAACTAAAAACTTTTCTTTTTCCTAAAGCTTTTAAAACTTGATGTTGTGCAGACTTCTACTGTTACTTTCTACTGTTAGTTTTACCCTACCCTGTGCCTGCTTACCCTACCCTGTACCTGTTTGCATTCTCTTCCCCTCCTTATTGTTTTACTATGATTTTATTAGATTGTAAGCCTATGCGGCAGGGTCTTGCTATTTACTGTTTTACTCTGTACAGCACCATGTACACTGATGGTGCTATATAAATAAATTAATAATAATAATAATAATAATAATAATAATAATAATAATAATAATAATAATAATACAATGAAGAGCCCTGTACTGTATAAAACTTTCAGTGTGCATTACAGGTTATGTCTGCTTCCGTTTAAGTATGTCTCCCTCAGTAAAACCTTATCCCAAACCATGTCAAATCCCACACCTCATTTTCACAGGGCACAAGCATTTTGTAGCAAGAGCAAACGGTCGGTTGACTTTGAAAAGCAACACCCACCCATGGAAACTTAACGGAGAGGAAAAACATAGGGGAATGCAAAGCTAGCCCTGGGCTTTCTGTTTGGCGTGCTGCTCACCTATCATGAGGTGAGAGGTTTTTTTTAAAAAAAAACATGCAAAAGATGAACAGCTATTACACGTATCAATTGTAGGTGTCCGTGTGCAATTTTCCATTCCATTTCGTTCCTACTGCCCTCTGCTCAAGTTGTCACCTGATTTTGCATCAAGTGAAATTTGAGGCAAATTGGGAGGTGAAGTGCTTTGAATGCTTGCAAATGCTATATCAATACTTGGTATTATATTCTCACACTCCGTTTTGAAACTCTGCAGTCCCTGGCTGGAATTCTTGGCTAGGAGGGCTTGCTGCTTTTATCCTAACATTGCCCATGCCCTGCTCTCTCTCTGGATGTGATTTCCTGTATTCATTGGATCTTGCAACTTAAAAAGGTGCCCTTCGGCTGAGCTGATTCCCTCTTTCTATGGGTGTCCCCCCACCACCACCACCACCACCACATCCTTGAATCAGATCAGCACCCAGAAAATCCCAACACATTTGTGGCTTGGGATAGTTGTCTCTCAAGAAACAATTGAATTGGTGAGATAGCAAAGAAATGGATAGATGGCTGGATGAGTGCCAGTAAGGATTAAAGATATCATTACAGTCAGACAGATGATGGATTTTCTGAATGTGACGATTGCTGGCAAGATTTCCAACACAATCTAATTCTTAGCATTAGGAATAGTTAATATGTGGTTCTTGGCATTTGCTATCAAGGAAAAAAGCAGAGTTGTTTTTTCTGGCGATGTTCTAACACCAGGATGGTACCTTACAAGCAAATGAAAAATCAATGTTTACTCTGATCCCCTCTGACCTACATAGCTTCCTCATTTTCTTAGGATCTGTGCAGATGGCCAAAGTTCTGCCTTAACTGCATAAGAAGTTCAAAACACATAACATTAGTTCCTGCTGCTGGGAGTTGTTTGCTTCCTCTGTCCTGGAGAACAGCCCATCCTCAATCTTCAAAGAAGTGAGTAACTCTTCCAATACACCTAGGAGATCCATTCACACCAGCAAGTTTATACTTGTAGTTGATTGCTTTTACATATGAAACTAGCACCGGAAAACAAGCACCGTAGCTAAAGTGTTATATTACCTGTAACAAAAGTTGTTTAAATGAAAGGAATTCACATCTTCAAGTGTCAGTCATGGACTGGAAGGAAACTGAGGCTGCCATCCTATACACACTTGCTTATATGAGTACTCAATGGAACACACTTCTGAGTAGACATGCATAGTTGTGCAGTGAATAATGTATGTGAATAATGCAGCTTTTAAAGCTCAGCTAAAAACTTTTCTTTTTCCTAAAGCTTTTAAAACTTGATTTTGTTCTGACTTTATACTGTTAGTTTTACCCTACCCTGTGCCTGTTTGCATTCTCTTCCCCTCCTTATTGTTTTATTATGATTTTATTAGAATGTAAGCCTATGCGGCAGGGTCTTGCTATTTACTGTTTTACTCTGTACAGCACCATGTACATTGATGGTGCTATATAAATAAATAAATAAATAAATAAATAATAATAATAATAATAATAATGTGTGGACTGAAAAGCAAACTGGCAGCGTGATGGTCTGTTCAGATGTCAGATTGCCAAATCTGGAAAGATAAAATGTTGGTAATTGGGTGGTGTCCATTGGGGTCAAGGAGCCGTTCCTTGGCAGCTGTTGCTGCTGGTGACTCAAATGGCCTTTTCTCTAGGCATGCCAGACCAAAGATGTGAAAATCTGGGAGAGTGTGGGATGGAAAAAATGGGAGGAAGAACATTTTCGCCATTCCTCCGCACCACCCCATTTTCCTTAAGGTTTTTTTTCCTGAAAAATTGGAAAAAATGAAAATATGAAAAATAGAAAATATTATGGAATATTTTCCTTTAGAATGATGAATAAAATGTTTGTGACAAGGCATTGCTACCTGGCCTTTACTCCCCCTCCCCAAAAGTCATTCACAGTGTGATCAAACTGCCTCATCCCCACCAATACTGGGGTGACTCAGTCTGCACCGGCTGAAGTTTCTTAACTGTCTTCAAAGGCAGCCCTACATACAGTGCATTACAGTGGCCCAGCCTGGACATGACTAGTGTGTAGATATCTGAGGCCAGGTCTGTCCTCTCCAGATAAGGCCGCAGCTGGTGTACCAGCCTAAGCTGGTAGAACGCACTCCTGGACACCACAGCCACCTGGGCTTGCCCAGTTAGCTCAGAGACCACGACGAACTCCCAAACTGCGTACTTGGCCTTTTAGGGGGAGTGCAACCCATCTAAGAACAGTTGGAAACCTCCATCTAAAGTAATTGGTTTCCCAACCCACAGTACCTCCATCTTGTCTGGATTAACTTTCAGCTTGTTCACCCTCATCCATCCCAAAACAGCCTCCAAACACTGGTTTAGGAGTTCCACAGCCTCCCTGGGATATGCAGATGGAAACGGCCATGGGTGGGTGAAACAGGTCCCCCAGCACCACTTTCTGAGACTGCTCCTCCAGAAAGGACCAGAGCTACTTTAAAACCATGCCTTCCAAGACCAATCCAGATAAACAATCCAGAAGAATACCATGGTTGATGGTATCAGAAGCTTCTGAGAGGTCCAGAAGAACCAGCAGGGTTGCACTCCCCCTATCCATTCCCTGGCATAAGTCATCAACCAAGGTGACTAAGGCTGTTGGCCTGAAATCGGATTGGGATGGATCTAGGTAATCAGTTTCATCCAATATGGCTTATAGTTGTGAGGCCGCCACATGCTCCAGCACCTTGCCCAAGAATGGCAATTTTAAAATTCCTTGCATAGTTATTTCTTTCATCCCTTATTAACATCAATCTCATATAACTATTATTATTATTATTATTATTATTATTATTATTATTATTATTTAATTTTTATGAACCGCCCAGAGAGCTCCGGCTATTGGGCGGTATAGAAATGTAATTATTATTATTATTATTATTATTATTATTATTATTATTATTATCTATATATATAAAAGCCCAGAGGCCTCCTCCAAGCCACTTATGCAAATAGGAGAGAAGGCAGAGGCAGTGGATTGGCCTACTGGTTGGTGACATCACCAACCACTAGGTCAATCCACTGCCTCTGCCTTCTCTCCTGTTTGCATGTTCTCTCCTATTTGCACTTATAGGCCAATCCACTGCCTCTGCATTCTCTCCTATTTGCATGTTTAAAAATTCTGAGCTCACAGGGCCTTCTATGGAAGTTCCAAGAAAAATAACTGCCATCTAGGGAAGTTCCAAGATAGAAGGCCAGAGGGCGCCTCCAAGCCATTTCTAGGTTTTGCCCTCTGGCGCCATCTAGCGACGTTTCTCAGAACTGCAGCCTTCTATGGAAGTTCCAAGTTCCGAAGAAAGATAACTGCCTGTCAGCCTTGGGCCTGTCATCCTTGGGCCAGCTCGCATGAGATTAGGCTGGGGCCGGGGCTTGCAGCAGGTGAGCGACCTCCCACCCAGCCACCAATGGCCCCGGCCATGCCTCGCTCATGCTCCAGACTATGGCACTGCCCCCTTCATGGGGTGGGGAGTGAAGCGGCAGAAAGGGGAGTAGGATTACCTTGGAAAGCCCAGAGGAGTCAGGCGAGGGGCTTAGCAACCTGTATCAGCTGACATTACACGTTGTTACTGTTGCTTAGCAACCTGTATCAGCTGAAGCCTGTACGGAAACATACCTAAGTGTTTTATATAGATAGATAGATATTCCATTTTCCCCAAACTCCCTTCCCCACACTTAGAAATAAACTGTTCGTCCCCTCCTGCATGATTTCAAAATCTTGGCAGTCTCCTGCCACTACCACAGAGAGCCCCATCAGCTGCCTGGAGACTAGCCAGTACTTGGCTTATCTTGAGACTGCTATTACCAGAAGCTCTATCATCAGCTGAGAGATGGGATGGGACTGAACTCAGCAACAGATTGATACTCAGACCCACTTCCTCTACCTCCACCTTCCTCCTGGTTTAGGAGTTGTGCATGCAGTGCTCAAACTCACTCACTTCTGCTGGGCCTCCCTCTCCTATGCTCCACAGCCCAGAAATCAATTGATCAATTAATAGGGGAAAACCAGCAGCTCCCTTTAAAACAAAGCGCCTTGTCCGGCAAATGACCACAAACCTGGCCAGGCTAATAATAATTTTAAAAAACAAGTTGTGCTACGGCACAGGCTCTTTACAACAGGCCTGTCCACGGACACTCCCTGCTCAAGCTAAGCGCCGCCACGTTATGAGCCTGAGGTGAGGGACAAACACCACCTTTCTACAAACTATGTGGAGAAAGGGGTTAAACAGGAATAATTTCAGGAATAAAATAATGCGCTGTGAATTATATGTGCTGATGGCAAATTAATGTCAGAACGGGTGTTAGATGTATATAACTGCAGATGATAAATGCCAAGGAGACATGTGGGATTTTTGTGGTAGTAAAACAAACTGAATAAAAATTTATTTCGATGTTCACAAACTTTGTTTCATAATAAAACTTTTCAGACCCTCATTAAAACCTCTCATCCAGTCCTTTCTCTCTTCTCATACACACTTTCCTTTCTCTCACACCTTCACTCTTGAACTTTCTTTATTATCAGGATTGTTTAATATACACCAACTGACTATCTGCACACTGCACTCAGAAGACAACCCTCTTTACCCTGATCCTCTAATTCTCCCCTCGAACCAAAGTACTTCAAAAACACTCTCCTATCACTTCAGTCATTCCCTTATATATCCTCCTCCCTCCTCCTCCTAAGATATTCAATCTCCACTTACTCAGGTCAACATTCTAAACACAATAGATTTACAAATTGTAGACATACATTAGGGAACTGACTTGTGAAGTGTAACGCCACACGAGTCAGTAGCCAATCCTAATCCAATGAGTGATTAATCCCATGTCCAGATTTAATCTCCATTGAACCCATCATGAGGCTGAGTGGTTCATGTGAATAGGTCATGTGAAATAATAATAATAATAATAATAATAATAATAATAATAATAATAATAATATTTTTACCTGCCTCTCCCTCTGGATTGAGGCAGGGAACAACACAGAATACAAAAATATTATAAAATACATAAAACTGATTAAAACATATAACACTAATACATTATTAAAATAACAGCCAAACAGGTTTTATACAGTGGAATTCATTAACTTTAAGCAAGGATTTTGCTTCCATCTAATTTACTAGGCCGGGCACTGAATTACCATGTCTTCAAGTTGGTTATACAGAAGGAAAGTTCACAGTAATGAGCCCACTCCATTACTGTGTCCCACTCCAACTTAATGTCCAAAATGGGATCACAGGAATTATCCTTAAGTGTTCTTAGGATTGCTGAGATCCTTAGCATGCTTAATTGACGCAAGGCATGGAGCCTGTTCCTATGCAATTTTACTCAGTCTGAAGTCCCACCGAATTTAGTTAGGCTCAATCCTCCCAGTTTTGCATCTCTACCGCCAAATCACAGCACCCTTTCTCTCTCCCTTCCTCCCCCACCCTCTCTCTCTTTTTCTCTCCCCCAACCCAACCCTCCCTTTCCATTTTGTTTGTTACAGTAAAACCCTAAATAAGTTTTACTTAGGAAAAGCACCCACTGGACTTAATGAGACACTCCCAGATAAGAATGTTTAGGATTCCTTGCAGCCACTATTGCTCAATACCTCTCCCATCATTAGGGATGTCGGAGAAATTCGCAATGGAATCAACTGGGGTTGGATTTCTATGAAACAAATCTGCAAATTCCTCAGAGGACCAGATTTTCCCAAGTCAAGCAGATTCTGCGGCCTTGCAGACTGGGTTTTTTTTTTTTTACTTCCAGATTTTAATGCAAGTTTACTCGTAGAAAAATATGTACAATAAAAAAACCTGGCCCCCAAAAAGGCACATTTCCCCCATAGGCAAAAGCACGAAAATGTACATTTGGGGCCCATTTGCACATTTTTTGGGGGGGGGGTGTTGCACATTTTTGCAAATGCAAATTGGTGGAAGTGTGAATTTGTTCAGTGCCAACTTGTGCAAATTTGGGAAACTGGGAAAGATCAGGTTCCATCAATGAGTGAACAACAGAATGAAAGGCACCTGACAATTGCAAAATGCAGACAGAACAGATTCTACAAAATCCATACATCCTTACCCACAATCCAATCTGACTCTTGTGCTAGCTGCAGATTGAGCTGTTGCTGTGTCAGCTGACCTTATCTGAAAATGCTTGCTACAGCACAACCCTCTCTGCATGGCTGCCTGGGCAGAATGTTCAGTAAGCAGGCAAAAATTTGAGTGAACGCACCACTGCTAATGCCATCACCTATTCTGTCTCTGCCTCCGTCTCCTTCCCTTTCTGCTTGGGCAATTGCCACTACTACTACTCCTCCTCTTTCCAAGCCAATAGCAGGGCATGATACATTTTGAATTGGGAGACAAGGAGGTGTCAAAGCAGAACAGCACAGTACAGTGGCAGCGGTAGTGGCCCTTAGAGGCCCAGTGCAGCCCAGAGAGCTGGACTGTTGGGCCTATTCTACACCAAGCAAGATATTGCACTATGCAAGCAGTATGAACGCAGTATATAAAAGGCAGGAGCCACACTACTGCTTTATAGCGGTACTGAAGTGCACTGCAGGATTTACACTACTGCTTTATAGCAGCGGTTCTCAACCTGTGGGTCGGGACCCCTTTGGGGGTCGAATGACCCTTTCACAGGGGTCGCCTAAGACCATCGGAAAACATATTTCCGATGGTCTTAGGAAACTATATTGACTGAACTATGTCATGTATCGTCTTTTGTATTATTAAAGCTATTGTTATGTATTATTTTCATTAGCAAACCATCCCATGGCAATGGATCGTGTAGAGAAGAACGAAAATAATTTTATGATTGGGGGTCACCACAACATGAGGAACTGTATTAAAGGGTCGCGGCATTAGGAAGGTTGAGAACCACTGGCTTTATAGTCTTATTGAAGTGCATTGACAACTGTTGGGGCCCATTGACACATACCATATACCACTTTCGTACCTCTATATCCTGCTTGGTGTAGCTCGTGCCTTTTATATACTGCTTTCGTACCACTTTCATAGTGTAATATAAACTGCATGGTGTAGATGAGCCCTCTGTCTAGAGACTGGACCCTAGACCTTGAGGCTCCAGGCCAAACCAAGAGACCTACCACCTAGGAATATATCTTATAGCCTGAATACCAGGCTATAAACCCTTAAAAACCACTTACCCAGGAAGAATCACACTACCTGCATTTGATCTGCTGCAGTGCAGAGTAATAGATTATCTACCTCCTCCTCCTCCTTCTACAGTTCCAACAAGCATTCAATTGAAATGAAAATCTGTCTTAAACAATAGCTCATGGCTTCTTCTAGGCTGAACAGTAAAATCAATGGTGTTGCTTCCAGCCACAGACCATTTGAAAATGGACATGTTCTTCATCAGGGAAGATGTCGTAAAAGAAATTGCATTATATTCAGAAGGTAATGCTGGAATTTTAGCTGGAATTCTACTGGTGTTATCTATTCTCAACTCTGGCTGCTGTAGCACTAAAACATTTTGATGGACCTAGGCAGGATCTACACTACTCTTTATAACGGTTTAAAACAGTAGTGACAACTGTTGGGGCCCAGTTCACACTCCAGATACAGTTTTCAAACTGTTTTCAAAGTGTTATATCCTGCTTAGTGTAGATCTGGCCCAGATCTCCTTTGGCTTTTATAAGTATTATGACTTGGAAGTGTAGGCTGCAATCCTAAGCATACAGGGAGTAAGCACCTTTAGACAAAAGGAACTTATTTCCAGGTATTAGGTATTCATTCATCTTTTATTGCCTTTGGCCAATGGACAGTGAAACTGTCCAAGAAATAAAAAATATATTCTGGGGAAACAAAATTCCAGAAGTTCAATTTCAGAATTAAAAACCTGAGGATTGAAAATTTTAAAATAACAGAAAGTCTTATTAATAACCAGTCACCAATAGATTTGTCAAATTAAAACATTATTACGGAAATCAACTGACAAATCTGAAATTATTCTTGCTCTCATTCCCAAGGTTGTCAAGGCATAAAGACAATCTGCAGAGGGTGGCCATCTTAGGCTGCTGCAGCAAAACCAACAAAGAGTCTTGTGGCACCTAAAAAAACTAACACATTTATTCTGGAATAACTTTTTAGGACACTCTCCACTTCACCTGTTGCATGAAACGTTAACCTCACATTAGGGAGGAAGAGATGTAAAACTATGTCTTCAGAGGGAGCTGAAATGCAAAAAAAAAACCAAAAACAAAAAACCCACCAAAAAACAGACAAAGATGATCACCTTAGCGCTTGCCATTCACACAGACATCATGATGTTAACTGGTCAGCCAATTAGCATAGGTAATGAGATATATATATATATAATTCAAATCACAGGAAATAGAAGAGAAACCCTATGGGTTACGTGAGCATCCATGGCTAAATCTATGCTACTGATTTATAGCTGTATTGAAGTGCACTGATAACTGTGGGGGGCACAATCCACATTCCATAGACCACTTTCATAGTGTTGTTTCGGTGACCATATGGAAAGGAAGACAGGGCTCCTGTATCTTTAACAGTTGTATTCAAATAGGAATTTCAGCAGGTGTCATTTGTATGCATGCAGCACCTGGTGAAATCCCTTCTTCATCACAAAAGTGAAAGTTTCAGGAGTCCTGCCCTCTTTTGCATCTCGTCTGGGAATTTTACCAGGGGCTGAAAAAGCCCCTTTTCTATACAAGATATAGGTACCCTGTCATTCTTTCCATATGGTCACCCTAGTGTTGTTTCCTGTTTTTTATTACACATTCATAATGATTTGGCACAAGGTGTCAAACAGTAGATAACTTTGCTTACACAAGACTCCACTGTAAGGGCTTTGCTAGACCTACCTTGGAATCCGTGCAGGAGGAGGGGCGGGCCCGTGCTACAAGTAGCGCAGGCCGTCGCCCCTGTCTACACATAAGACGCGACGGGCTGCAGGAAGGACCTGCCGTGTCCGCCAATTTTTTTTAGTTTTAAAGGGCCATGTGCGCAGGAGCGCACCAATGATAAAGATAAGGTTTTTTTAAAAAAGAGCTTTCCTCACTCCCCCCTGGCTCCGATGTCACCCCGATCTGGCTCCGATGTCCCCCCTCTCCTCCTGGCTCCGCTCCCCCACCTGCCCGTGAGCTCTGTTTCCCCCCCCGCCCGCAATCCCCGGCCCACGATCTCCATTTCACACACACACACACCCTCAATCCCCCACCCGCGATCTCCATTTCCCCCCGCCCGCGATCTCTGTTTCCCCTCTGCCCGCGATCCCCCGCCGCCAATCTCCCATTCCCCCCCATCCCCCTTGGCTCCAATTTCCCCCATCTCCCCACCCCACCCTGACGGCTGCAGCACTCCTGTAGAGCGCTGCATGCCATCCGCCGCTTTCCCTGACTACTCACGAGTAAATGCAGTAGCCGGGAAAAGCGGCAGAATGGGCTAACCAGAACGGGTAACCGGCATGAGTGATGCCGGTTACCCTGGGGCCAGGGAGGTTTGACCCCTGCCTGAGCCCGGAATCCCCTGTGTGTCATCTGGACGCACAGGGACAAGCCTGGGCCTCGCACCAAGCTAACCCCTCGTCTAGCAAAGGCCTAAGACTGCAGCAGCAGCAGCAACAACAACAACACACCAAGAGATTTAAAACATGGTCCTGAATATAAAGAGCAAAATAACATGCCGTGCAGGAAGCTATCTGTCTTCCAACTCAGAAGCTTCACAGATACAAATTCGCTTTACCAATGGAATCTGATGATATCTTCTATCATCAGTCATGGCAAACATAGTCTGGGAGTTAGAAAGTTTGACTAAGTTTGGAGAAAGTAACAGCTGGCAAATAAGAGGCTCTATTACCATCATTTACCATCTGGGAAAAATGAGTTTTAAATCATTAGCCTATCAAATATGATATTTTGATCATAGATCCACTCTTAGAGTTTCATATCAGCATGAGGAAGGACCTAAATCTCTACTGTTATGGAGTACACTGGAATAACCTAGAGTATCTGGCGATCCAATCTTTACAGTTTTGTATCATATTACAACACAGTTATGGGATATCTTCCATCTTCCTCGGGTGGTTGACCCGGGTTTAAAGTCCATGGAATCTAAATGAAGGAAATCTCAACTCTGCCGAAATCATAGGTGCTGGAGTTACGGGGAGGGAAAATTAAAAGCCTTCCAGAATCACCTCCATCTCCATACATTTGCTCCATAAAGAATTTTAGCTATGGCTTTACTTTAGGAAAGAGTTAAGAGTAACATCTGTGTAAGTCTCCCTGTTTTCAGTTCTGTTACAAGTTACTATTGTTGCTTCTACTGACTTAAGAAGAAGGAAAGAACATTTGACTAGCTCAGCCCCTTGTCAGGACTTATTGTAGAAAAGCTAACAGTGCTAGGTTGTCATTCTGTACAGGTAATTTTGTTTTTAAAGTTCTTTGATTTATGACTTAGAACTCTCATACTCCTTTTGGCAATAATAGAGGAAGACTTATTGCATTATAAACTTATTTTTTTAGTGTTTTTCTAGGTACATTATTATTGGAAAGCTGTTCCTATATAAAATGGGTCAAAGGAAATGTGCAAGACGTTTTTCATACTGGTTTCCATCATCTAATCGCAAACAGCCTAAAATCGATGCATTCTTTGGATCTGTGTATCCTTCATCAAATTCCAAAGACTTTTCTATGTCCATCTCTAATAGATTTGACTGTTTTGAGCATGGACAAAATAGATCTACTAAACAGAAGCTCCTAATTGTCATATGAAAGAGACTGACAAAACAGACAATGTCAATAAAATTGATTCTGCCTTGGAAACTGGGATTGTCCTCGTGAAGCAGTTTTACTTGGTAGCAAAAATGATTCAAACAAAATATAATTTAATATCTCCAAGTAAACATGCACAGGATTGTGCTGTTAAGCCATGTTGCAAAGCTTCAGGCGAGGAGGGGGGATATTGACTTGCATTTGCCACTTAACCAGTAAATGAAGCAATGATGACAGCTGGAATGTCCAGACATGTCACCGTGACGCTTGAAAGATGTCAGCCATTAGCTGAACTGTTGCTGATCACAGTGATTACTTCATAGCAACAGACTGTATTTAAGTAGGCAGACGTATGACTGAAATTGGCTTTAAAATCAGTGTTACTATATTGGCATAACTGCCTTGCAGGCCTGGATTCGTTGTTGTTGATATATATATATATATATATCTTTCTCTGGCTGTGAATTCACCTCAAGTGAAATTTCAGAACAGAGGAGGGTGACAAACGCAAGAACACAGCTTCTGGTATGGAGTATCCTCCACACAGCAGCACTGCGTTCAATGGGAAGAGGTTGGAATCAGTGACTGAGGCCTAACACGGGGGCAAGGTCTTCCCATGTTCATTCACTCCTTCCATTTACTGTGCCTCAAAACTCTCCTCTGCAAATTCTAGCCCTGTGCCCCAAAGATACTGATCGCCCTTGTCTCCCAGTTACAATGTATCAGTACCAATGGTGAAGCCGGATGGCATTAGTCTTTTATCCCCCTCGGCCGGCATGGTGTGAGGGGGAGAAACAGTAGTTGCGGTGGGGAGGAGGAGAATAAAGGCCTCACATGTTGCACACATGGGCCACGTGAGGCAGGGGCAGGTCCAAGCCTATAAAAGCTGGCCCCGCCCTTTTCTCGGCCTCTCTGTCTTTCCTGCAGGATCTGCATATGAGTTTTGCTGGAATTTTTCCAGGCTTGGTGGGGGTAGAACCATAGACTAGCAGAGTTGGAAGGGGCCTACAAGGCCATCGAGTCCAACTCCCTGCTCAATGCAGGAATCCACCCTAAAGTAGGGTGACCATATTTGGGAAACCAAAAAAGAGGACACCTAGTGTGTGTGTGTGGGGAAGCAGCTTTCTGAGTCCTGCAGAAAGTACGTTATTCCCCCGCCACCTTAAAGAACCCGATTGGAGTGGAGGAGGGGAAAGGATTTCATTCTGCACCACCACCATCCACTCCAATTGGGGCCTTTTCTATAATGTCCACGAATGACCCACTTTCCCCTTTAAGACCTCAATTGGAGCTCGGGGTGGGGGAATGATGTGCCTCAAGAAAGCATGTCACTCCCTCCTGCCATGCTAATGGCAGCCTTAAAGGGGAAGGTGTGTCATTCCAGGACATTATTGAAAATTATAGAAAATCCCCCCTGACACCACGGAAAGAACAAAAACCAGGACAAATCCGGGGAAATCCTGACAGTTGGTCACCCTACCCTAAAGCATCCCTGACTGGTGGTTGTCCAGCTGCCTCTTGAAGGCCTCTTGTGTGGGAGAGTCTAGTGTGGCGCCTTCCGGTGGTGGATGTGCCGGAATTTTCTATCCCAGAATAGGGACGGTGACTACTCTGGCACCTTTTACGTGGTTGGCATAGCCAGAGCTCCTGCTCCTCGTGAGTTTCATGGCTCAGTTGTCTGGATTTGGTATGCCTTTAGAAATCCTCCCTCCTCATCTACTCAGGGTTTTATGGCTCTGCATGGGAATGACGTGGTACGGTCTCCTCACACTCTCGAAGTGTCGTATAAGAAAGGGGCCAGGTTACCCAACTCCTGGCTTAAGAGAGTGGCTTGCCCTTAAACCAGGCCAAGTAGCCTGAGGTTAGTACATATTGATTCCCGCACTTTTCACATGCAGTTCCAGGGAGGGGTTGAATCTGTTGTTAAATAAAGAGGCCCTAATTTATCCCAAGCTCTGGTGTCCATGTCTTTTGTTCTGTACTTCCTTCTCTACTCCCAACCAGCAACACTGCAACTTCAGCATGAGCTGGGTGCCCGGAAATGGAGGGATGACCTGGAAAGTGTTACCTATACTTAGAAGGGGCAGGATGGGGATGAAAAATAAATAAATAAATAAATAAATAAATGAATAAAACTCAGCTCAATATGCCAGTGAAGAATATAGCAATAAAAGGAATAAAAGCATGGAAGTCCTTTCATAGTAGAAGACATAATAGATGGAAGAACAGCCTTAAACATAGCTCTCCGGAAGTAAATCTCATTGAAATCAATGGAACTTACATCTGAGTAAACATGGCTGGCTCTAAATTTGGACTACTTGGGAGGGGGATTGTGGGGGAATAATATTGTAACAGCAGTGTGCTTCCACTTTGGAAACTCACAGTATTTTGTGTAAAACTTAGGATGTGCATCACACAAATTCATCTTTCACGTTCTGTCACAGACACACTGGCTGGACTACAGTTTTTAACAGGGCTGAGGTGATGCAAGTTATGGATCTTCATAAAAAGTGTGTCAAAATTGCCTCTCCTTTGGGGCGAGAATTTTTGGCACTTGTGGAAATGCTTGCTTCTTTGTTTCAAGCAGCAATCTTCTCTCACTTTCCCTGCACATGTCTGGAGCAACACTTTTGAGCACATGCCCCAAAGGTGCAGACCTGTAAATGAAAACAGGCTCAAAGCTATGTTGAGCTTCACCCCAATTACATCTTGAAGCAACCTGCAGTGAAGAGAGAGAGAGACAGACAGACAGACAGACAGACAGACAGACGGTTTGTTTTTGATGATCATGATAATTTTGTATTTTGTTCATAGCTGCCTTAAAGTTTTAGAAAAGGTAGGCGATAATGTTTTAAAGAAATAAATCAGCCTTCCTCAACCTTGTGCCCTCTAGATGTGCTGGACTGCTGGCTAGGAATTACAGGAGTTGCTGTCTAACACATCTGGAGGACACCATATTGGGGAAGGCTGGAATAGGTAGGTAGGTAGGTAGGTAGGTAGGTGCGTGGGTAGATAGACAGGAGATTACTGCAGAAGGTTACTGCTACAGGGATGTGGGACAGCTTGAGTGAGAGAAAGGGTGGAGGAAGATGGTTGAGATGCAGTATTACATCAGCTATCAACTCAGCCATTTGGTAAACAGAAAATGCCTGTCTGTTGGTTGGTTGGTTGGTTTAGCTCTCATGGATTTCTTTTCCTACAAGTAACTCATCTCTTCCCAGAATCCATTTTATCCTTACAGCAACCCTATGGGGTTGGTTAGGCTGAGCAATGTTGACCAGCTCAGGTTCACCCAATCACCTCCATGATGGAACAGTGGGAATGCAATCATGAATGGAGGGAAGCTTTCCCAGCGCAACCCAACAAATATTGAGATGGCTGCTATATCCCACCTCTTGCTCATGACTGCCTTTGGATAGGGAAGGACTGAAATTCCTACAGGAGACTTGAGAACATATATGAAGGGCTATGGAGCTCTTGGAGCACTGCTGGTTCCTGGCTATTGGGGAAATGTAAGACCAAAAACCCTCCGTCTGAAGATGATCAGCCAGTTTCCACCAATTTTAAACACAGAGGCATGACTTCATTGCATGTTGTTTTATTTTATTTATTTATTTATTTATTACATTTACATACCACCCCATAGCCGAAGTTCTCTGGACGGTTTACAACAGTTTAAAATGGTAAACATTAAAAAGTATACAAAATTTTAAAAACCATCAGAAACATAAAAACAACAGTATAAAAACAACAATATCCATTTAAAAACAACAATTCTGGGGTCCATTAAAAACAAATTTAACGTTGTTAATTGCTTTTAAAATGCTGTTAAAATGTTAAAATGACTGGAAGAAGTGAAAAGTCTTGACCTGGTGCCGAAAAGATAACAATGTTGGCGCCAGGTGAACCTCATCGGGGAGATCATTCCACACTCGGAGGAGAACCTTAAATGTTGAGCGCAGTGTACGGGTAGGTTCATGTCAGGAGAGGCGTTCCATCAGGTATTGCAGTTCCAAGCCATGTAGGGCTTTATAGGTTAAAACCAGCACCCTGAATTGGGCTCGGAAGCGTATAGGCAGCCAACGCAAGCAGGCCAGAATCGGTGTTATATGCTCAAACCTCCCTGTTCCAGCTATCAATCTGGCCACTGCATTTTGCTGTTCCGTGGATCCATGAAACAATTTGCAACTCTTTCTGCCTGGGTGCCAATGAATTTCCAGCATATTTGAATATATAATATTTGCTGCAGGAATGGGGAAAAATCTCAGATATCCATTTCATCTCTAGTTGAAAGTCGAGAGAAGCATCATTGCCTATGGTGTACACAGATATTTTGTCATTTCTGCTCAAACAGCTTTTGCAGGCTTTTAACAACACTACAGTATGATGAGTGTACACACCATGGGCAATGATTCCTCTGCCACAATACAGTCTTCAATACACTGGAAAATGCCCTGGTCTCCAGTCTCTCTCTTCCTCCCTCCCTCGTTCATTTCTATTTGCCTTCTGGCCAGACTCCTTTTGTTTTGATTGTCTATGTTCAGGTTACCTTTATTTTTTTCCCTACATTGATTGCCCAGCCAGGGGAAAAAGAACTGTTCTTTGCTGCAAGAATCAGGAATTTGGACAAAGAGCTGCTTATCTTCCTTTTGTTATAAGCACAATGGCCGTGCGAGGGCAAAGTGCCAGGATTGCATCTCTGGAGAGTAATGTCCTTTATGTATTATTTACCGGTGGCAGCCACAGTATAGTTAAGGCTAGACAGATTGCTTCTGCTGAATTCTGAAAATTTGGTGGTCTTAATGCTTTTTAGATCAACCGACAGCTGCAACAGAAGATGACAGGGTAGAAATTTCATGATTTGCTAATCTGTGGGCCAAAATAGACTTGATTGGAGAGTTCTGTGAAGTGTCACTTGACTCTTTTTTTTTAATAAGAAAGAAGTGATGCAACTGTGGGGACTCTGATTGAAGTGGTGGAGAGCTTAACTATTTCTCTGTGGACCGTTTGTCCACTACAACTCAGACTTTCCAGGCTACTTTCCTCCCAGAGTGGGAAAAGAGACATACAGTAGGCTAGATCTACACTATTGCTTTATAGTGTTATTGAGGTGCACTGATAACTGTTGGGCACATTCCATATTCCATATACCGCTTTCATGGCGTTATTTCCTGCTTTTTATTCCACGTTATCCAAAATGTCGCAATAAATGCCATTGCATGTCCTACAAGCTATAAATGTGCAAGAGGGATATAGCGTTTCCATGATGAGATCGTAATGATTTAAGACAAGGTGTAGATCTGGCCATAGATATGATATCATATTGTTCCTTCCACAGATGGGAAAGCAGCTTAGGGGAGGGGGGTTGATCAGAACCCTCCCCCCCACAATAAAGTGTTAAGAACTCCCCCCTCCAACACACACACTGACCCTGTTCAGACGGCACGCTATGCCACGGCGGTTAAACATTTTGAGCTAAATATTATGGCTCAGCATCCCGTGTGATTCATTTCTACCCATGGTGGCTACAGAGGAGGGCCAGGATCTCTTCTCGATCCTCCCAGAGTGCAGGACACGGAATAACGGGCTCAAGTTAAAGGAAGCCAGATTCCAGCTGGACATCAGGAAAAACTTCCTGATGGTTAGAGCAGTACGACAATAGAATCAGTTACCTAGGGAGGTTATGAGCTCTCCCACACTAGAGGCCTTCAAGAGGCAGCTGGACAACCATCTGTCAGGGATGCTTTAGGGTGGATTCCTGCATTGAGCAGGGGGTTGGACTCGATGGCCTTGTAGGCCCCTTCCAACTCTGCTATTCTATAATTCTATTATTCTATAACCACAGTTTAAACACACTCACTAACTATTTGCTGCAAAAGGGTCAGTGGCCTAACCATGGCTTCGGGTGTTGTTTCAACAGGCCCACTGTTTCAATCAAATCTGGAGGTACTTGTGGCCAGATTGAAGAGAGAAGAAATATAATCGAGAGACAACTAGAAGTCAGGAGAGACTGGAGGGCCAGTTTGGGCAGGATCTACACTACTGCTTTATAACGGGATGGCTGAGACTGACTTCCTCATTCTCAGCAACTTATCAGTGGGTGAAGCTGCCTGGTTCACAATCTATGTACCTTCCATGCTACTGGTCTTCAACCTGCCCATCTCCAAATTCCCTGTCCATCCTCAGAGGGCCACAAATGGCACATCTTAACTGTCGGCTCATGTTCTATCCCCACATCATCTTGGCATTCTGCAGGCTTCCTTCAACTGAGCTTGCTCAGAGCGTGTGCCTGCTTGTTCTTTCAGTATATAGAAGCCAGAGCTACTACAACTGCGGAAATCTTTTGACCTTACCTACACTAGAGGTTGGGTAAGGAATTTGGTGCCCTCCATATATTTTGGACTACAGCTTCCATCAGCCCCAACCAGCATGGCCAATGGCAAAGGATTATGGGCACTGTAGTCCAAAACATGAAGAAAGCACCAGGTTCCCCATCTCTGCTCTAAAGTATGCAGAGTCATAAGTTCTATAGCAAGGCTATTTGACCCCCGAAAGTTGTTACTACAGTTGCTCAGGAAACCCATCACTCTATACACATCTGCATTATTCTGTTCTTATTCTCCTTGATCTAACCGCAGCCTTTGACACGGTTGATCACGATCTTCTCTTAGATTCCCTCCACGACCTTGGACTCTGTGGCTCTGTCTATAACTGGTTCGCCTCCTATCAGAGGGTCGCTCTTTCAGCGTGTCGGCTAACGGCAGCTCGTCCTCCTCTTTTCCCCTTTCAGTTGGGGTTCCGCAAGGCTCGGTGCTTGGCCCGTTGTTGTTCTCTCTATACATGCTGCCCTTGGGCAAGCTCATTCAATCTCACGACCTCCAATATCACCTGTATGCCGATGATACACAATTATATCTTTCATCTCCGGAACTTTCTCCAGATGTTCACGATCGTATCTCGGCATGTCTTTAAGATATCTCAGCCTGGCTGCTTCATCGTCGTTTGAAACTTAACATGGCAAAGACTGAACTGCTAGTTTTTCCTCCTAAACCTTCTCCTCACCTCTCATTCTCCCTTACTGTCAACGATGTCACGCTTACTCCGGTCAAGGAAGCTCGTAGTCTTGGCTTCATATTTGACTCCTCGCTCTCCTTTACTCCTCACATCGAGGCAGTAGCTAAATCCTGTCGTTTCTTCCTGTATAATATTGCCAGGATTCGACCATTTTTGTCTGTCTCTTCTGCCAAGACTCTCGTTCACGCACTGGTTATCTCTCGGTTGGACTACTGCAACCTTCTTCTCTCTGGCCTTCCTTCGTCTCACATCAGTCCGCTGGTCTCTGTCCACCACTCTGCCGCTAAGATCATCTTCTTGGCCCGCCGCTCTGACCATGTCACTCCACTTCTGCAATCTCTTCATTGGCTTCCAATTCACTTCAGAATCCAATATAAACTTCTCCTACTGACTTTCAAAGCTCTTCACTGCCTAGCTCCTGCCTATCTCTCCTCTCTCATCTCACACTATCGCCCCGCTCGGGCTCTCCGCTCCTCTGATGCCATGCTTCTCGCCTGCCCAAGGACCTCCACTTCCCTTACTCGGCTTCGTCCTTTTTCTTCTGCTGCCCCTTACGCCTGGAACGCTCTTCCAGAACACTTGAGAACTACAAACTCAATCACTGCTTTTAAGACTCAGCTCAAAACTTTTCTTTTCCCTATAGCCTTCAAATATTGAGTTTGTTCTGACTCTACACTGTTGGTTTTGCCCTACCCTGTGCCTGTTTACACTTCCCTGTGCCTGTTTGCATTCTCCTTCCCTCTTTATTGTTTACTACAACTTATTAGATTGTAAGCCTATGCGGCAGGGTCTTGCTATTTACTGTGTTATCTGTACAGCACCATGTACATTGATGGTGCTATATAAATAAATAAATAATAATAATAATAATAAGTACTTTGTGTTCAGGGAATAAGTCCTTCCAGAGCATGAGTGACTGGGAGGAATTTAGCTCAAATGGGCTGTGGGAAATGTTTGCCTCTGCAATACTAGCTTAATCCAGATTGTGGTGGCAGCATGCCTGCTAAATAGATATACTGCCAAACAGTGATTCATTAATGCAAAAGGATCACTATTTGGCAATATAAATTACAGGCACGGGGGCTGTGATCAGGACCACAGCAGGAGGAAAGGTTAATGCCTCCTATCCTCCCACACTAGGGTCCCAATCCAGGTCACAGTAAAAAAGGAAAAAGGCATAAATACTAGCTACATCTTAGAGTAATGTGTGCTTCAGGTCTTTGCCTTCAGAGAACTGTCACCTGATCCATTCAATGCTCCTGACTATTGACAATTTCAACTCCCCCCCCCCCCGGTTGTCAAATCTGCATTACTACGCTCACTTGGGACATACATATCTAAGACATTTATTTTATTTATTTATTTATTTTATTACATTTATATACCACCCCACAGCCAAAGCTCTCTGGGCAGTTTACATGTCTGAACCTAGTTCCACGCTTGGTAAGTAGGTGCCTTATGGACAAAGGTGTTTGGGGGAATGATTCTGTTGCTAGGAGAACTTCTTCCCCTCTGGTTTCATCCTGCCGGAGGACAGGTAGCTGTCTGTCCAGTACAGCTAGTTCAGAAACTAGTAAGTTGGTCAAATCAATGGTGTGGGCAAAGAACAGGTAAGTTAGGAACTTTGGTCTAGAGAGTAGAGCATCCATGTAAGGTTTCTGTGAAGGAAAAACCAGAGCCAAGACTTCACAGCTTAACCCCAAAATGGGAGTTTAATTAGGAAAAAGACAAAAGAAGCACCAATTATGAACCCTTGCACAAATATGAATCAGGAGGCTATTCCAAAAGGAGGGAGGAGAGAGAAGAGGAGCTGGAAGAAAGAAAAGGGTCAGCTGAGATGAATGGAGAAGAGGGAAGAAGAATCCTTGGCAGTAGATTAATCCAAAAGCAGAGAGATCAGGCATTCTCAGGTCATAGTAGGGCAGCCACCAAGCCAGAATGCAGGGCGATGAACTGCAAAGATAAGCACTCAGTGTGGAGTTCCAAGAATCAATTCGGCAGAACTACAGATATATCAGAATTTCATTTCATTTCACAAATCATCTGAAACTTGTCCTGTCTGCAATCCTAAACACAAACAGGAGGGCAGTACTTTCAGAAAATATCTTCACATTCCCTAACTTTGAAAAATGCAAACATGTTTTTTGGAATATATATATATATATATATATGTATGTGTGTGTGTGTATTAAAATGCACCTTTTCTGATTTTAGTCAATGGGGGGAGTGCATACTTTTGAAGAATTTGCACAGAAATGCGCACTTTTCCCATTCAGATGAACACACACACACACACACACAAAAACAGGTTGTGAATGAAAACATGAGCGAACCAAACTGAATTCAACAAAAGAAGCTACGCGAGGAACAAAAGGAGCAGAGTTTCCAAAGCTACTTTCAGGTCATCGCTGGGAAGGTCACAATTGTGCCCAGGGCCGTTAATGTTGTCAGTGGCAGAGTGTTGCCCTGATCACATTACGTGTGCCTCGGGAGATTGACTTAGCGTGTAGGGTGACCATCAGCACCAGATAATTCTGGAAACCTCCGGGGAACACGCAGGATCCGGAGGATCCAGAGTGGGCCACTGAAACACCGGGGCGGGGGACTCGGCCGCGGCCGCCTTACTTGCCTGCACTGCAGCCGTTTTTTCAGGTGCAGCGGCGGCAGTGGCCATCTTGAATTAGAATCCAAACTCTTGCGAGAATCATGTGAGTTGTCGGCTGCTGGCTGTGTCTGGGAACTCTCGCGAGACCCAGCTAGCAGCTGAGAACTCGCATGATTCCCGCGCCTGGAAGCTGCGCTGGCCGGGTCAGCGAGGAGGCAGCGCAGCGGACCAAGAAGAGGCGGCCGGCCCACCAAGCGAGCTGCGAGGTGGAGAGGACACAAGCCGCGGTGGAGGCGGAGAGCCGCCGGAACAAGTGCTGCTGCCAAGACAATAGGCCCTGGCAGGGGCGCAAGGCAAGCGAGGCGGAGGCGGGCGGAGGCGGCGAGGCATCGAACTGAAAAACAGACCAAATGAGACAGCAGATACAGTTGCAAACTATGTGAAGGGCACTCTGGAGAAGAACGGCTTGTTGGAGAAGTGCATTGCCTTCACAGGTGACAACTGCAATACGATGTTTGGTGGAGTAAGGCGGGCTGAACAAGGGAATAATGTCTTTGCAAACTTGAAAAGTCTGCTGCAGAAGACCACTTTGATTGGTGTGGGTTGCTCAGCACACATTTTGAACAATTGTGTACATTACGGGGCACAGAAACTAGATGTGGATGTGGAGAATAATATTTTAAAAATATACCAATACTTCCACATTTACACAGTGAGAACGGAGAGTCTGATGGAGTATTGCAATTTTGTGGAAATTGACTATAGACAGATGCTTTCCCACAGCCGGACACGGTGGCTATCCTTATTCCCTGCAATCACAAGGCTACTACAGATGTTTCCAGCCCTGAAGGCCTTCTTTTTTTCTCTAGATGATCCACCTTGTGATATGTGGATGTATATACCTTTATGAGGCCTGTAGCTGCTAGTCTCCAGGTCCTCATTGAAGGCCTGGGCGGGGCCTCTGTTTCAGCCACTTGGTGGTGTGGGCCTTGCTACAGGGTTTTGGAGTGTCACTGTTCTAGGAGGTTTTAGTAATAAAGGAATCCAGCAAGGAAAAGACTCTGAAGTTATTGCCTGGTAGTCTAGGGGCAAGTGGCAGGCTGAGCAGGTAAGCTCACCCGTATGGTCCCTATGCCTGAGGGATACTACACACCTCCTATGATCCAGAAGTTCTTTGAAGACAGCTTCAGCGAGATCTACCTCTGGCACATGCACGCACACTTGAGCATGTTCCACAAATACATAGAGGAGCTGGAGCGTGAGAACAACTCCGTGGTGGAAGTGTTGAAATGTTTGGACTCTGTCATGTACGTCCTCCGTGAACGGGAGACCAACAATTTTTTGTCTCTTAAAGTTAGGGAACTCCTGGGGAAAAGTCGCAGGGAGGGACTAGATGCACGGTGTGACTCATTCTGTGCCCAAGTAAATCAGCAGTACAAGAGGTGCATTGACTATCTCCAGAAGTGGACGAGACCCCTAGAAGAGTTCTCAATATTCAGATGGATTGCCCTGAATGAGGAACCAAAATGGGCTGATGTGGAGACTACCGTGCAGTACTTGACAGAGAGGGGAGTGGTCATCAACGATGTCAGTTGCTTTGATCAGTTTGCAAATCTGAAAAAATATTTTGAAATTATGTGTGATGACGTTGACTTCAAAGACTTGATGGCACATCAAAAGTGGACTAAATATTTTGAAAGCTCAAAAAGTGCAGATTACTACTCTGAACTGCTGAAGATCGCACAGTTCTTTTTTGCAATTCCGTCACACAATGCAAATGTGGAACGTATTTTCTCCATGATGCAAACACAGTGGACGAAAGAAAGGAGCCAGTTGTCTGTGGAGACACTGAAAGGACTCTTACAGGTTAAATATAATTACAAGAAATGGACTTGCAAGCAGTTTTACCGTTTCCTGTTAAACACTCCACCCCTTTTAAGAAAAATAAGATCTGGTGAAAAATATTCCAGGCCACGTCAGGAAGAAAAGTCTTAGAATTTGTACAGTAAATAAAAATATGTTAAATTCTGAAACTGCATATTAGGCATTGTATTTTATATTGTATTTTGTATTTGTGTTTTTAGTCTTGATGTTTTATTACGTTTTTTATGGTTTCAATTTTTTGTGGCAATACAGGCTAAAAGCCTATTGAAAGAAGTTTATGTCAACTGATAAAATATTGTTGAGATTTTGTGATTCTCTGTTTCTACAATTGTATATAATTCTAATGCAGTGGTTCCCAATTAGCTAAGTACTGCAGACCCCTTGTTTTTCAAATGCCAAGCCATGGTGGACCCCCTGGGTGGGTTACGCAGACCACCAATTGGGAACCACTATTCTAATGTGTTCTATGACTGTTGTGGTTGTTTATTATGTTATAAAAATAAAGAAATAGTTTTATATAAGTGTTAATTCTTTTTTTAGTATTTAGTATATTATTATAGTAGTTGTGTGCCTTTGGCACTCATTGGTTGCTATCATTTACTTTTTGTGAACCACCCAGAGAGCTTCGGCTCTTGGGCAGTATAAAAATGTAATAAATAAATAAATGTGACCAAGGCCACCCCCCCCCTTGGGGGCCGGACATGTTGAGTTGGCTCCGCCTTGGGGGTGGGCATGTTGGGGTGGCCACGCCTCCTGACAGCGGCCATTTTGTCCTCCTTTTTGGTTTCCAAAATATGGTCACCCTATTAGCGTGTCCAATTCACCTTTCATCAAGGGTGTTCAGGTACCAGAACTCTTGGCCCTCCATTTCAGTGGAAGGTAGCGGCTGATCCAGGTAGCCAAGCCACCGTTAGCGGCTTGCTTTTGCATGCTTGACAGCTACGAAGAGACAAATGGAAGTAAAGGGGGCAGGGATGGAAATGGCCAGTTGTCTTGTCTTTTTCTCTCTGCCCCCAAACTTTCATCATGTGTGTTACAAAGAATGGCCTCTTCGTGCTCTCAATGGAGCCAGAACATTTGCATATTAATTTCATTGTGTGTGTTCATGTAAAACTATTTGACTCACAGGAAACTAGTCACAGTTATTCAAATTAATTTGCAAGGGACCAAACCATTGTTTTCCAGCATGGGAGGTGTCACTTCTTTTGCATCCTAACAGCTTGCCTTTTTTTCTTTTTCTTTTACTGCAAAGAGTCGGCAAGATTTAACCTGTTGCAGAAACAAGCAAAAGTGCTTTTTTAAAAAACTCTTACTTTGAAGACTGAACCAAAAGAAAAGATGCATTTCACAAAAAACGTCACACCTGAAATACAACCCTGTTTCAGCATACAGAGTTAATGCAGGAAGTATTGCCTTCAGTCTCAGTTGGCTTCAGCCTGTTAGACTAATGATGATGTGACATCATATTGTGTACATGGGCAGAAGGTAGGTCAAGATCTATTGGTAGTTCTCCATGTGATTCGTAGTAGATCAACTGGGGTTTTCCAACTCTCAGTGGTTTAAAAGAGTAGCAACCACAAGCCTGAATTAGGCCCAAAACTTGAGCAGAAAAAGCAGTGGAGGCTGGTGGCTCAGATTTTGGTGGGGCTTTGAATCCATTCCAGGTTTCTGACACAACTCTAAAGGAGCTATTCAAGATGCTGAACATATTTGTGGGGTGGGGTTCCACATTTTGGATTGCTCCATTAGAGTTCTGTCTAGTTCTGACTGAAAACTGGAATGGATTCACAGCCCCACCAGAAGTGGAACCACCGGCCTTGATAGGCTGGAGTGCTGGGCTGAAAGCAACAGGATGAAAATTAATAGGGATAAATGCCAAGTTCTACATCCAGGAAATACAAACCAAATGCACAGTTACAAGATGGGGGATACTTGGCTCAGCAATACTACAAATTAGAAGGATCTTGGAATTGTTGTAGATCACAAGCTGAATGTGAGCCAACAGTGCAATGTGATTGCAAGAAAGGCAAATGCTATTTTGGGTCGCATTAATAGAAGTATAGCTTCCAAATCGCATGAGGTACTGGTTCCTCTGTATTCAGCCCTGGTTAGGCCTCATCTAGAGTATTGCGTCCAGTTCTGGGCTCCACAATTCAAGAAGGACGCAGACAAGCTGGAGCGTGTTCAGAGGAGGGCAACCAGGATGATCAGGGGTCTGGAAACAAAGCCCTATTAAGAGAGACTGAAAGAACTGGGCCTGTTTAGCCTGGAGAAGAGAAGATTGAGGGGAGACAGAATAGCACTCTTCAAATACTTCAAAGGTTGTCACACAGAGGAGGGCCAGGATCTCTTCTCGATCCTCCCAGAGTGCAGGACACGGAATAACGGGCTCAAGTTAAAGGAAGCCAGATTCCAGCTGGACATCAGGAAAAACTTCCTGAGTGTTAGAGCAATACGGCAATGGAACCAGTGACCTAGGGAGGTTGCGGGCTCTCCCACACTAGAGGCCTTCAAGAGGCAGCTGGACAACCATCTGTCAGGGATCCTTTAGGGTGGATTCCTGCATTGAGCAGGGGGTTGGACTTGATGGCCTTGTAGGCCCCTTCCAACTCTGCTATTCTATGATTCTATGAACTATGATTCTAGATTTGTGTGTGAAAGGACGTTTGTGTGGGAGATCCAGTTCTGGTACAGAAAACAAATTCCAGTTCTGAGCATATGTGCAGAGACATCATGCCAAACAAGGTGCTGCCTCAGGGTCTGTTGCTCTGAGGTTGGTTGGTTTGTCTGTTTGTTTTTAAAATCTAGGGCTGAACCCCACTTCTCTGTAAAAGAAAAAATAAAGCACTTACAAATTTACCTGTACACCTCAAAGCATGGAAATCATAATACTAGTACCCAGGGGTCATCGAATGGAATTGATTAGACATTGTTGTGAGAATAAAACACAGAGAAAGAGGACCTTGTAAGCTGCCTTGAGTTTCTTGCAAGAGGGAAAAAGGCAGGGTATAAATATAATAATAAAGTAATAAATAATTAGAAAGGAAAGGAAAAGGAAAGGGAAAATGCCAAAGTAGTTGTGTTGATCATAAGTAAACTTCTAATACCCATGTTAGTGTAACACCTTTATTAGACCAACGAAGAGATCACAAAAATCATGGAATCATAGAATAGCAGAGTTGGAAGGGGCCTACAAGGCCATCGAGTCCAACCCCCTGCTCAATGCAGGAATCCACCCTAAAGCATCCCTGACAGATGCTTGTCCAGCTGCCTCTTGAAGGCCTCTAGTGTGGGAGAGCCCACAACCTCCCTAGGTCACTGATTCCATTGTCGTACTGCTCTAACAGTCAGGAAGTTTTTCCTGATGTCCAGCTGGAATCTGGCTTCCTTTAACTTGAGCCCGTTATTCCGTGTCCTGCACTCTGGGAGGATCGAGAAGAGATCCTGGCCCTCCTCTGTGTGACAACCTTTCAAGTATTTGAAGAGTGTTCTTGCATGGCCTAATAAAGATAAAAGAACATACTTCTTCATACATTGCATAATTAATTCATGGAATTGGCTGCTGCAAGATGTGGCGATGGCCACCTGATGAATAGCTGTAAAAGGGGTTTGGACAAATTCATGGAGGGCAGGTTTAGAACAACCTTCTCTAACCTGGTGCCTCCAGACGTTTTGGACTGCTTCATGTAATCTTCCCAGACAACTTTTCTAAGTTGGCAGATTTTAAAAATGTAATGAATAAATAAATAAAATAACACCTTCCAGCATTCCTGACCATCACCCACGCTGGCTGGGGCTCATGGGATCTGAAGTTGGAAACGTCTGAAAGGCACCAGGTTGGAGGACGCCATGCTATGGCTCATAAGCTGAGTATAATTTTCTGTCCAAAGTGATACCTGAATTCTACAACATTGATAACTATCTTCCGCATATTGGTAATGCCCAAGGGAGCATCTGCTCCCCTGTGGTCCTTTCCCTTTAAACCTGCCTGATCAACAAAAGGAGACTTCAAATCAAAAAGTGCTTCCAGAACTTTTCATTATTAATAATGCTCTGCAGCTAAATTGGAAATCTGTTCATGTAGCCCCGGGGGGTGATTAATGTAGCAGACGAGGAATTTTGATTAAGCAAATGAAATGTCTGACACATGGACTATTTATCAGTTCTTATGATACTGAAACACTCTGATCACTACAGCGGGTAAATGAGCTTTCATTGTTCTCCATTCTGTCAAGCGTGGGTCTGGATTTGGTCCTGCTGATCTTCTAAAATACACAACGATTGTGATTTTAATACACACGCACACACACACACAGAGGCACATTGGTAAGTGGCTGTGTGTTTTGCTTTTTGCTCTGATTATGGCTGGGATTTAGGAGATGTGCAAACGGTGTGTGAAATTTTTCAGTTGCCAACGGTTGACTGCAAACACAATTCAGCCCCCACAGTTGGAGATGCAACGTGCACTTGGAGAATCAAGTAGTAAACAGAAAGCGTGTCTGACTCAAAGTTGGGAGGCAGACACCGGATACAGTGACTATAGGACTGTGACCCCTTCGAACTTTGCCCTCAAAGACTGCCCTTTATCATGCCATCATATATTATTATTATTATTATTATTATTATTATTATTATTATTATTATTATTATTATTTCTTACCCGCCTCTCCCTCTGGATCAGTGTCATTTTGAATCAGAGACATTTCTTTTTCTTTTGTACTCTAAACTGCCATCCTTCCCTCAATCTTTCACCAATCTTCATGGAATTTTCAGATTATGTAAAATCAACATTTCTTTTTGAAACATGTAAATTTCCAAAAGAGATTAGTGAACATTTTTAGATTTTATGAATGTTAGAATGGCACACACACACACCCAATTTAATATGGTGGAATGCAGAATCTACTCATTATCCTTAACTACATGGACACTACAGTGTCCATGTAAATATGAATGCTTAAAACTACAATATGAAAATAAAACCAGAATAAAACTGAGCAGCAACGCAGAGATTTAAAATGCAGATTTAAAACAACAGAACTAAATGACTAAGATAATAAATTGCTAAAATACTGGGGAAATAAAAAGGTTGGAAAGAGTATATGTAAGTGCCAGGTGAACCTCTCTAGGGAGCTCATACCACAGCTGGGGTACCACAGAAGAAAAGGCCCTCCTCCTGGTAGGCACCCACCTTACTTCCTTTGGCAGGGTCTGATGGAGAAGGACCCCTGAGGATGATCTTAGGGTCTGGGCAGGTACAAATTGGTGGAAGTGATCCTTCAGATAATCTGGCCCCAAGCCATTTAGGGCTTTGAATGCTTATACCAGTACATTGAATCGGGCCCGGACATCAACTGGAAGACAGTGCAGCTGGAAAAGTAGTAGCATAATGTGAAGTCCTTGGCCAGCCCTCTTTAAATTGTAATAACTATTTCTAGATGTGTATCTATATAGATAAATTATCATGCAAATGTTTTTTTTTCTTTTTCTTTTTCTTTTCGCAGACAACAACAGAATTATGTACATCAGGATGGGAACAGTACTCAGACGCAATACTTGTACTTCTGGGTACAGCCCTCGTTCCACTCTTCCAGGCAAGAGCTCATTTCACGCTGCTCTAAGAGCTGAACCTGCCTAAAAAAAACACTCTGCATTTTTGCAGGCTGGTTCATCAGAAAGCAAAACCGATGCACGTGATTTTAGGGACCAACATGTCCGCAAAGACCTCTTGGCCTTCTGGCAATGAATACAGAGAACCTTTGTCTTTCCAAAAATATTTGTTTGTTTTTTCTAACTCCGGTCTGTTATCATGTCTGACACAGACAGGGACCCACTTGTCAGTCCTCGAACCCAATGAGTCTACAATGGTGGATGTAAAGGGTCAGAGCACAAAAGGAACACTTTGGAACTTCCCAGTTGACATAAAAGCAGTGGTGTGTGGAGGTTCAGAGACTTCTCACTTCTCCATAAGGGCTTCCAACTGCTCTTGAAGAGAGTCCAGCTGCTGCTTCCCTCGCTCTTCTTGCTGCTTGAACTCATCCAGCTTAACTCATCTTAAGCGCCAGATTCTCCACTTTCATGATAAGCTCCTCTTGGCGTTTCCTGCAATCCTGGGTCTCCTGCAGCTTGCCTTTCAGGTTGTCGATCTGCTTCTGGATTCCCATGGCTATCTGGTTGCTCCCTTCATTTTCTTGCTGCTGTCTGTCTGATTCGCTCAGCTTGCCCTGCAGCCTCCTCTCCAGGTCTTCTTCCGTGTCCATGATATTCAAGTCTTCGTCATCATGGTGATCCCTCTCATCTTCATCGCTGCTGGTGCTGCTGATGTCATTAAATATCTCCTGGAGTTCATCACGTTCCGATGAACCATGGCCTTGCTTGTGTCCAGACATTCCAGGAGAAGAAATATCCAGGCCTGTGAGTGAACCATGGTTGTCAGGTTCTTTTGTTTCATCTTCGGCGATGACTTCCCAGCGGACACTGACAGCTTCAGCATCTGTGCTCAGCAGATGTTTCACTTCCTTTTCCACATCTGGAGACTCAATGTACTTCTTCTTGGCTGTCTTTCTGAACCGCCTCTTCCTCACGTTCTTCAGTGGAAGAGTAATGCCATGATTCCAGATGAATTTCTTCTCCCTATCCTTATCTTTCTTCTTGTTGGCTCTGGGGTCAGTACCAGTAGCTGGTTCTTCCAGGGCGGGGTAGAGTTCACCATCCACAGTGCACACAAGCATCTCGCAAATATCTGCAGTCTTATAGAAAGTTTTCTTATCAATGGTTTTTAAGCTCTCTGTGGTGCAGGGCAAGTCCACCAGCTTGGCAGCTAATGGGACACGGTCCACTTGTACAATCCCGTGGCGGCCATCCGCATGCAATTCAATGGTGAGCCTGTCTTTCAAGTTGACGCTTCCAGACTGAACTGCCCTCCGCACAGTAGAAGCATATTCCAGAGGCAGCCGTAGTATACACTGGCTCTCCAACTCAGGGGGAGCATCATCCTTGTTCTTGCTCATCTTTTGTTTTGTAGATGCCATCGCTCATCTTCTTGCTTCACGCAAACGTTTATAAAAACTTGTACCATTCAAAAAAACAGCCGCCCAGCCGGTCCGTCGAAGTAGACCAATCCATCCCGGCACCGCTGACGCTGCGGAAGCGGAACGGGCGGCGGCTCAGCAGGGAAAGAAAGGGAAGGCAGAGGCCGGGAGGCGGCGGCTCCGGGCAGCACAGGAGAGGCAGGTACGAAGGCCCCTCTCAGGCAGGCCTCAGCATCCCCGCCCACCTTCCGCCTTGGGGAAGGCCTTGGGCCTAGTTTCCCCACCCCTCCGTGTCTGGAGCGAGCTCACCCAGCCTTGGAAGAGGCAACTCTGCGACGAAGTTCAATTATCATGCAAATGTTGTGCAAATCAGTGCCCTCTTTTTTAGCCCTTCACAAGTGGCCAACCTGAAGGTGGCTGGCATCCCATTATACAGACCTTCTTTTAGCAATAAATAGCCCAGACTGAGGCCATAGCTAGACCTAAGGTTTATCCCTGGATCGTCCAGGTGTCAAACCTGTTCATCTAGGTGACACACAGGGGATCCAGTGCTCAGGCAGGGGCGAACCCTGGATGAACCCAGGATAAACCTTAGGTCTAACTGTGGCCTAAGAGGGCTGCAACAGCATTTGAAGCTCTATAGCAGTCAGTGGGCTGGGCTGGGCTGGGCTTTTCAGGATCACCTGCTGACCAGGGCCAGGAGGATTCAGGTCTTCAGTATTAGAAGACTAGCTGGAACTGCCTGCTGTCCCTGTGCCCAATTAGCAGCCCTCCTCCTGTCTTGCAAGGCTTCTGTTTCAAGCCCTGAAAGAATGAATGAGGTCCAAGAGCCATGTGAGTGCGTGTGAGAGAGATAGTGTGTGCTGTGTGTATTTCAATATCTGCATCAAAATGTGGACTTTTGGATGAGATATAATGTTTCATCTAATCAATAAATCAAGCCGTGTGAAAAGGGATTTTAAGGCTATTCCATGCAAAAGGGTTTCCAGTCTTTGAACTGTATAGTACAGTGGTGAGATACTGTAGCTCCCAGGCTCAGTTCAGAATAGGTTCACCTCAGATATCTTAATTTGGGCTTGAGTCCACTCTGGTCCAAACTAAGCTCCTTAAGGCCCCATTCTGAGATAAGACCAAGGTCATCACCGTCCTACACAGAAGAGACAACAGCGACAGCAGGAAGCATGGCTTCCTAATTCTGCCCTCGCTCTGATTTGGCTTTAAGACAGACACCACCCGAGTGAAGGCAGAATTAGGAAGCAATGCTTTCCATCTGGACTGAAAAAGGAATGTCAAGGTTTTCTTTTAAAAAGGTTGCCAGTGTCATCTGAGTGCAGCTATGGCCACCAGAGATACTCAAAGTGAAAAATTTGCCCCAATAAGCTTCATCCCACATCCCTGCTTCCCTCGGATTATCCCCGTAGCACTAAGGTTTCGCGGTTGTTGTTGTTTTTGCTACCGGGCTACAGCGATCCTTTGCATACCAGGAAGTGAGTTTAAGAGGGGAATGTAAAAAAAAAAATCATTAAAAATCAACGGATGACCCAATTCAATTGAAATTTGGTATGCTTAAAGCTCTCCCTAATATCTATCAATGTGCCAATTTTGGTGTCTTTATCTTGAAAGTTTACGCAGATGTAAGCATTTCTTTAAAATCCTGCTCCTGCACCCCAGCAGCGATTCGGAAGATACGCTCAAAAAGTAGGGGCTAAATAGGGCGAATCTTTTGGCTTTATAGTACAATTAAGGCAGGCTGCATGGGAGTACTTCACAATCAAAGCAGATTATAAGGTGGAAAACTTCTGAGTCCTTTGCGTGCAATTCACAGTGATTGCACAGCATAACGCAGGTGTGATGAAGTTCTATTTGTCGTGTCCATCAATTGCCAAAAGATCCACCCAACTACTAGGTCTCAAAAAGAGGATGGTGAACTTGGGATGTGATTTTGATTCAGCCCCACTTTTTAGTTTAAAATTTATTTTTATTTTTATTTATTTATTACATTTTTATACTGCCCAATAGCCGAAGCTCTCAGGGCGGTTCACAAAAATTAAAACCATAATAAAACAACCAACAGTCTAGAAACACAAATACAAAATACAGTATAAAACGCACCACCAGGATAAAACCACGCAGCAGAAATTGATATAAGATTAAAATACAGAGTTAGAACAGTAACATTTAAATTTAAGTTAAAGTTAAGTGTTAAAATACGGAGAGAATAAAAAGGTCTTAAGCTGGCGATGAAAGGAGTACAGTGTAGGCGCCAGGCGAACCTCTCTGCGGAGCTCGTTCCACAGCCGGGGTGCCACAGCAGAGAAAGCCCTCCTCCTAATAGCCACCTGCCTCACTTCCTTTGGCAGGGGCTCACGGAGAAGGACCCCTGTAGATGATCTTAAGGTCCAAGCAGGCACATATGGGAGGAGGCGTTCCTTCAAATAACCTGGCCCCAAACCGTTTACGGCTTTGAATGTTAATACCAGCACTTTGAATTGGGCCCAGACCTGGACTGGCAGCCAATGAAGCTGGAAAAGGACTGGCGTGATGTGGTCTCGTCGGCCAGTCCCTGTTAGTAACCGGGCTGCCCTGTTTTGTACCAGCTGAAGTTTCCGGACCGTTTTCAAAGGCAGCCCCACATATAACGCATGGAAGTAATCCAAACGAGAGATTATCAGAGCATGGATAACTGTAGCTAGGCTATCTTAAATTTTAAAAGGCAAAGCACAAATCACTTGTTCTTTTCATCACCAAACTTTAGTTGCAGTAGAAACTTCAAAGAGTCTCCCACTGCGCATTGTTTGGTTTTAATTTGGGAGAATTTTAAGTGGGTCAACCTCTTTCTACTCAACCAGGGAACAGCTGTATAGTAAGACAATATCATGGTGTCCAGCGGACAAGCAAGCCAGAGTTGCAGTCCAGCTCTTAGTCATTACTGAATTCTTCATGAGTATTATCTTCAGTGGCTTAATTGGGGATCCAGTTGCCACCTTTTGTGTGAAAATTAGAAAGTAATACCCTCACACTTTTTTGTAGCCCTGATAAAGAGGGGATTATAGGGGGGGGATGTTTTTCTGTAGTATTCCATGACTGAGAGTTTAAGAGAAATTCCTTCTTGAAAATAGCTTATGTCGTTTGTAATATTTAAACTAGCTGGTTCCATAATGATATTATATTTTTGCCTTAATTTTCTTTTAAGGATATTAAATATCCGCCATTCTGTCATGATGACATGCAACCCATTACATAAATAATTTGCATGGGTTGCCTGAACCCAGTAACCTGTACATCTGCTGACATAGATTAGCTTTAATTTACTGCTACAGTTGCTCAATAAAATGGCAATTATTTTCCTCTGGGAAAAACTTTTAAGGCAATGGAATAATTTTCAGAACATTTTTTTTTTAAGCTAAGGACAAGTAAAATAGAAGTTCTGCTCTCTTATTAAATGGCATAACAAAGGGGAAAATAGCTTACAAAAGTCCCCCATGGAGTTAAGTTTGGAGTTTGGAAATGAATTGTGGGTAACATTACATATTCAGAACAGGAGTTCAACTAGGGACAGACAAATCAGTTGCTCTCACTGTCTCATTTTTCTCATCCTGAGTTTGTTTGGTCCCATTTCTGCATCAGCTTGCATATTATTGTTATTTTAAAGTCTGCATGAAAATGTGTATATATTCCCATACGATTTCTCCTAATAGACACATTTCAGGTGCAAATTCCCTTAAAACGATGTACTTCTGTATGCTATTTTTATTTTTGGTACACGTATGCATGATTGGAGCATTGCATCGCAACATTTGGAAAAGTGCATCTATCAAAGCATAATTTGTTGCTGCTTTATTGCTGGTTTTGTTGCGTTCTTACTGTTTTTATCATGTTTTTATGACTCTTAATATTTTCTTGGTTTTATGTGTTTTGTAGCTGTACGCTGCCTTGGGAGGCATTCTACCCTGAAAAGTGGCCAAGAAATATTTTAAATCAATAATAAAATTAATAAATATTGGCTAGTGAAGTGCGAATTAAGTAATTCCACAATAAAATACAAAGTGAATTAATTTCTCCCCTATCCCTTGATTCAAGTAACGTTGGGTTGTGTCCTTTCCTGGGATCCTGTTCCCTGCACTTCCCATTTCTGCAACAGCACAACTGTAGCCCTCCCCACAAATGTCTCCAGTTTTATTGAATCTCTGCTTCCCTTGACATTCCTCAAGGTAGATGGGATCTCAGCGAATGCAATGCTCCACCAAGAACCCCAGCTATATTTTCCAGCCAGGTCTCAGGGATACATCTGGGTGCTTCCAGGCGAGACTTGCATGGTGTTATTGCCATGCCTCATTCATAGAATTTTACAGGCGGGGCGGGGTGCTTTCCAGATGATGTCATGTTCATTTGTAACCCTCTGGTGTTTTCCCACTGTTGCTTCTGTCCACAGAAAAATCTGTTAAGGAGGGACAGACAGAAGAGCTGCACAATTTATTTTGACTGTTAGTGCTAGGAGTCCTTTGTCTGGAACTCCCCACGCCAGCTCACTCATCTAGGGTCAAATCCTGGAAGGCAGATGTCCTGGCCTGGCATTCTGCATCAGCACATTCAGGTCCTGTGGTAAGCTGACATCACTGCCACAATATTGCCAGTTGAGAGTCTAGTGTGCTCAAAGCATATTTATTATTATTTATTTATTAATTACATTTATATCCTGCATTTTTTCCTCCAAGGAACTCAAGGCGTCATACCTAAACCTTTATTTTATCATCACAACAACCACCCTGTGAGGTGGGTTAGGCTGAGAGATTGTGACTGGCCCAAAGTCATCCCACTGAGTTTCCATGGCCGAGTGGGGACTAAAACCCAGTTCTCCTGATTCCCAGTCTAAAACTCTAACCACTACATCACACTGCCTCTCTGTGTAGATCTGAACCATAGATCTGAAACTAGAGATGTATGGATTTTGTTAAATCGGTTCTGTCTGTTTTGTGGATTGTCAGGCATTTTTCATTCCATCATCCACTCATTGATGGAATCAGATCTTTTTACCTGAATTTCATTCTACTTGTGCTAAAGTGCGTTAGCAGTACTGTGAATCAGTGCAAATGCCTCCAAAAGCAAAAAATTGGTCCGCAAATCTGTAGAATCTGCATGACTCAGAAAAAGGAGTCGCAAAGAGGACAGCCAGGATCTCTTCTCCTTCATCCCAAAGTGCAGGACAGAATAATGGGCTCAAGTTACAAGAAGCCAGATTCTGGCTGGACATCAGAAAAACTTCCTGAGTGTTAGAGCAGTACGACAATGGAATCAGCTACCTAGGGAAGTTGTGGGCTCTCCCACACTAGAGGCCTTCAAGAGGCAGCTGGACAACCATCTGTCAGGGATGCTTTAGGGTGGATTCCTGCATTGAGCAGGGGGTTGGACTCGATGGCCCTGTAGGCGCCTTCCAACTCTACTGTTCTACGATTCTATGAAAGCTGGTCCAGTGTGGAATCTGTAGGTTGGGTTCATAGAAATTCAAACTCATTTGAATCCACCATGGATTTCTGCAACATCCTTACCTGTAACCTGCAATGGCTACAGAGGGATTCCAGCAATAACTATGTCATTTTGGGTGGGACTAACCAATGCATAGGCTATAGATATAATAAATGCCCCCAGACGCAGTTTCTCTGTTTGTGATAATGGGCATCCAACAAGTCACACCATGTTAATGCCATCATGGTTGCTTCGCATAACAACACCAATACCCCTTTATTGTCCTTGGTGAGCAGTTACACTTCTGTTTAAAAAGAATCTGGGTAGGGATCTGAACTCCTCCCTTAATTTCCGTAGACATTTCCACCTTCCCACATGTCGGCCTTAGGTAGCCATGGTTATCTGTGCAACGCTTTGAATCTCTGTGCAGATCTGAACCATCATAGAATCATAGAATAGCAGAGTTGGAAGGGGCCTACAAGGCCATCGAGTCCAACCCCCTGCTCAATGCAGGAATCCACCCTAAAGGATCCCTGACAGATGGTTGTCCAGCTGCCTCTTGAAGGCCTCTAGTGTGGGAGAGCCCACAACCTCCCTAGGTAACTGATTCCATTGTCATACTGCTCTAACAGTCGGGAAGTTTTTCCTGATGTCCAGCCGGAATCTGGCTTCCTGTAACTTAAGCCCATTATTCCGTGTCCTGCACTCTGGGAGGATCGAGAAGAGATCCTGGCGCTCCTCTGTGTGACAACCTTTTAAGTATTTGAAGAGTGCTATCATGTCTCCCCTCAATCTTCTCTTCTCTAGGCTAAACATGCCCAGTTCTTTCAGTCTGTCTTCATGGGGCTTTTTTTCCAGACCCCTGATCATCGTGGTTGCCCTCCTCTGAACACACTCCAGCTTGTCTGCGTCCTTCTTGAATTGTGGAGCCCAGAACTGGATGCAATACTCTAGATGAGGGCTAACCAGGGCCGAATAGAGAGGAACCAGTACCTCACGTGATTTGGAAGCTATACTTCTATTAATGCAGCCCAAAATAGCATTTGCCTTTCTTGCAGCCATATTGCACTGTTGGCTCATATTCAGCTTGTGATCTACAACAATTCCAAGATCCTTCTCGTTTGTAGTATTGCTGAGCCAAGTATCCCCCATCTTGTAACTGTGCCTTTGGTTTCTATTTCCTAAATGTAGAACATGTTTCCTAAATGTATTTCCTAAATGTAGAACATGTTTACTAAATGTATTTCCTAAATGTAGAACATTTCCTAAATGTATTTCCTAAATGTAGAAAATGTATGCACATCATTGTGCATACGTGCTTTGTTTTGGTTAACTGGTGAATGGATGCGTATGCAGGCATCCATTCATTTAAAGCAACATCAAGCTCTCTATTTTAATCACATTTCTCAACAGTAGGTTGCATTTTAAGGATAAGAAATTGGTGTCAGCTTCATCATGACCCACCCCCTGCAAAGCAGGCATGTTCAAATTGAAGCTGATTCAAGCATATGTAGATCCAAAAGTACTTGCACTTGTAACAATAAATTAACACACACACAAACACACACACTTATAATATTTGTACTCCTAATAACCTGACTGTGATGCCAACTTTCCCCCTATTTTTCTAACCAAAGTGTTAATATCACTTTTAGAGGCTGCTCAAAACTGAAGTGATTTTCATCACTGGAGAATTCTATCCTATAGGGATCCAGAGCCAGTGCTACCATAGAGGCCACTCAGGCGGCTGCCTAGAGCGCCAAGCTAAGAGGGGCGCCGGGCACAGTGCAGCACTCACGTGCATTGGCTGTGAGCAGGCCCGGCCCGAGGATTCAGCTGGGCCTGGGCGGGCGAGATGGCACCCCATGCCAACCCAGCTGAAGCGAAGCCAGGGACGCTGGGGTGGGGTGGCTCCACGTTCGGACTTCCGGAACGTGCCCGGAAGAGAGAGAGAGAGAGAGAGAGAGAGAGAATGTATGGGTGAATGGGGTGCATGGCGTATTTGAGTGAATGCCTGTGTTCATGAGTGTGTTTGTTTGGAGTGAGTGATGCTGAGTTTGTGTGTGTGTGTGTGTGTGTGTGCACGCGCGTGTGTGTGAGTTGGGGCGGATGATTTGGAGGTGATATTCCTATTAAATAATGCATTTTAGATCCATAGACATTCCTTTCCAATTTGTTTGCTATAATTGGCATGACGTATTTCTTGCACTTTAAAATAAGTTTAGCAGTTTCAAGTTTTGTGCTTCTTATTTTTTCCAGGAAACTGATGTTCTTAAAATCAAATTAGGCATTTTTTTGTGGGGGGGTGAAAGTAGCTCACCTTGCCTAGGGCACAAAATAGTCTGGCACAGGCCCTGTAGGAATCTCCATGCTGTTTTATTGACATCCTAGAAGTGTTAGTAAGACATGCGGGGGGGGGGGGGGACGGGCGTTGTGTGTGTGTGTGTGTGAATGTAGAGAATACATACCCATATCCTTACATGACACAAATTAACTGACGGGATTCATCGACATAAAATCTCCCAGATTACAAAAAACTCACTTCAGGTCAGAAATACATATTAAAAGGTATACAGAGGTGGGCAATGTTTTCCCCTCAATAATATCTAGTTCAATTTACTTCCACATCCTTATATAATTATGCTCCCCTATTCCCCATCCCTGCTCTACAGCATTAGCTTCTTTTAGTAGAGATAAAAACATCGATACCATAGAACAAGTTGAATTGCATTATATATAGACAGGAAATAAGACATATATAGACCCGACACCATTCTACTTTTTCCTCAGTTCTCATAATGTTTAGTTCTTCACTTAGAGGTTTCTAGTCTAGCCTTTCCCTGAAATGCTAGCTTTATACATGCAGGGACTGCTGTGGCACCCCGGCTGTGGAATGAGCTCCGTAAGGAGGTTCACCTGGCACCTACACTATATTCTTTTAGACACAAGGTGAAGACCTTTTTATTCTCTCAGCATTTTAACAGTCTATAAATTAATTTTAACTTTGCTGTTTTAAATTTGCATTCTAAATTTATATTTCTGCATTGCTGCTGATTTTATCCTGGTTGTGCTTTCATATTGTATTTTATATTATGGTTTTATACTGTTGTTTTAATTTTTGTGAACCGCCCAGAGAGCCCCGGCTATTGGGCGGTATAGAAATGCAATAAATAAATAAATAAATAAATAAATAAATAAATAAATGATGTAGGGGAACATTCGAACATGAAATTCCCAAACCTACCCTCTAAAAAGAAATAATCCCAAGAAGTCTGTATTATGTGGTGTATTTTGCACGCATAGATCAAGTCAGTTACTGTTAGGACTGACTCTGTTTAAAGATGTTTTTTAGATGCTGCCTTACATTTTATGCTGCCGTGTGTTTATATGGGTGTTGGGAGAAGTATAATCTGTCATTATATATGGTAATAGTGTCTCCTTTTCATGGAGCCATCTGCTGTGACTGATTTAATGCTGAGAAGTGTCATAAAGCAAAAGAATGATGCTTTTTAAAAAATCACCAAAAACAGATACTGAGAAAAAAAAATTAAACATGTCTTTTTCAAGGCCCTTTGTAAATCTCCTTCCAGAATGAGAGATCAAGACACAAGAAAATTCTCAAGTTGCATTTTCTCTCTCCTCTTGGGACCTAGTGGTGTATTTGTTCATTTCCAGTATTTTATTTATGATGTATTATTTTTAGTAAATGTAGAACTTAAGGGAAAATTGGGAGAGGGGTTGGACAGGGAAAGCCTAAGAAGTGGAGGTGCTTTAAGCAGAGAATTAAATGATGGTAAAATATAATAAGAAACTAAATAATTTATCATTGCCCTTTAACAGTACTCAAATTCTATCACGCAAGGCAAGCCACCTCACTGCTCAACAACAGGGCTGGCCCTGGGGTGCTGGGGTGGCACAGACCGTGGCTTAAGATATTACCAGAGATTCGTTAGAGTTCCTTTCTCTCATACAAACCACAGGGAAGCTCGGAGGATGGCGACAAGGGAGAGGGCCTTTTCGGTGGTGGCCCCCCGACTGTGGAGTGATCTCCCTGATGAGGCTTGCCTGGCGCCAACACTGTTATCCTTCAGGCGCCAGGTCAAGACTTTTCTCCTCTCCCAGGTATTTAACACCATTTAACAACGCTAAGTTTGTTTTCTAACGGACCCCGGAACTATTGTTTTATAAATGGATACGGTCGTTTTTATGTTTCTGATGATTCTTAAATTTTGTATACTTTTTTAATGTTTACTGTTTTAACTTTTGTAAACTGCCCAGAGAGCTTCAGCTATGGGGCGGTATATAAATGTAATAAATAAATAAATAAATAAATATTAGAGGAAATGCATATGATTTCCTCTATTGCTTTACACACGATAACCAATTAATCTTCACAGCATCCACATTATGTACTATTTTTATTGTGAATGTTGAAACAGATGAGAGAAAGGGTAATTAAAATAGAAGCAATCTATCGGTCCTTCGAGATTCACACTCCAGTCTATTTATTTATTTATTTATTTATTACATTTATATTAGGGGTGTGCACGGACCCCCCGCTCCGCTTCACTTGCAGATCCGCCATTTTCCGGAGCGGGTCGCTCCGCTCCGCCCCCGCTCCGCCCACTTCCTCTCCGCTCCGCTCGGAGCTCCGGATCCGGATCCGGAGCTCCGTTTTTGCCCCCCCATAGGGTTGCATTGAAAGCTAAAAAAGTAAACAACTTTTTTTCCGTTGAAGTTAGAAACCTCACGTTTGGCACCATGACACCTCATGGGCGTATACACACACACGCCAAGTTTCAAGGCAATCCCATCATCCCCTGATTTTTGGCGAATTTTTGAAAATCGGGCACCCCATTCACACCCCTTGGGATAGCTCCGTCAATTTGCATGTTAGAAACCTCAAACTCGGCACCAGGGCAGCTTATCCATGTGTCCACATGCACGCCAAGTTGCAAGCAAATCCCATCATCCCCTGATTTTTGGCGCGGCTCTACCCTCTAACGCACCACCCATAACCCTAATTCACACCCCTTTAGATAGCTCCGTCAATTTGCACGTTAGAAACCTCAAACTCAGCACCATGATAGCTTATCCACGTGTCCACATGGACGCCAAGTTTCAAGGCAATCCCATCATCCCCTGATTTTTGGGGAATTTATGAAAATCGGGCACCCCATTCACACCCCTTGGGATAGCTCCGTCAATTTGCATGTTAGAAACCTCAAACTCGGCACCATGAGAGCTTATCCATGTGTCCACATGCACGCCAAGTTGCAAGCAAATCCCATCATCCCCTGATTTTTGGCGCGGCTTAAACTTTTTAACTCACCCCAAATCAAGTCCCATTCTACAACTACGTCAATTTGCACGTTAGAAACCTATCCTTTGGTCCCATGACAGCTTACCCATGTGTCCCCATGGACACCAAGTTTCAAGGCAATCCCATCATCCCCTGATGTTAGGGGAACTTTTGAAATTTGAACACTCCAGTATGTCAGGGATTTAAAGTTGCAATTGCAGACAGCTCAATGGGGCCAGTTCCAAGGCAATCCCAACATGCCACGAGATAACCCTAAATCTTCTGGCACATTTGAAAAAGGGATTATTGAATTTGATAAAGTCTAAGTGAGCGCAGGAAGGACTTCTCCCCTTAGTCAAAGCAAGACACATACACCATCGCTGCAAGGCGGGAAGGGGAGAAGGGAGGGAAAGCAGGCAGGCAGCATGCATTGTAGTGCCGCAAGGATGGCTTGAGCACTAACGCATAGCAAACCAACCCATAAGTGGGCGCAAAGTGAGGCAAAGATGGCTGGTTCTTTCTTTCTAAGCCAGCAGTTACGCCTTGAGGGGCACAGAGGAGGACGACTGGGAGCAAGCGTGCCGGAGGGTGCTGGCCACTAACCGCAAAGCCCATCTCCCAGGCACCAGGCGGGCAGAGCAGGCGAGGAGTCAGTCCTGGCAGATGCCCCACCACAGCAGCACCCCGGGGGAGGCGGGCAGACAGGCAGGCAGGCATGGGTTGGCGGGCCCAGAAAAGCTGGTACCTTGCACAAGTAAGCCATAGATCTGTGGGGGAGTCAGTCCCAGCAGATCCAGCTACCTCACAAGGATGGCTCCCAGGCAGGCGGGCAGGCGCCTCCACTGTAGTGGCTGTGCTCAACTCGGCGGGCGCACTACAAGACGAGTTGAAGTGAGAGCTCACTTCTCAGGAAACGTAGTGGCTGTGCTACGGGAGATCGGTGGACTGCTGGAGCTTAGCTTTTTCTCTGAGGGGAAGTCCATGAGTTGAAGTGACAGCTTGCTTCTCAAAGACAGGGTTACAGCGGAAGAGGGGTGGGACGAGACCGGGGAGAGAAGCTCGACCAGTGACTACTACTAATCCCCACATCCTGGAGGACCACAGCATCCCACACAAAGTGGCTGTGGTGAAGTCAATGGCTGTCATGAGTCGAAGTGAGTGCTGACTTCTCAGGAGGAAACTTAAACTGTCCCTAGTATGCACTAAGTGGCTGTGCTATGGGAGTTCGGTGGACTGTTGGAGTACCAGCCGCAATTGGGGAAGTGAATGAGTTTCAGTGAAAGGTTGCTTCTCAAAATCAGCACACAGATCAAGGACTCCATTTGATCCCCGAGCTATCTAAAGGGTGACCCGTGGACTGCTGGAGTTTTCCTCCGGTTCCCGGTGGCTGGGATGGGTCTCGGCTTCTCAAAGCCATGGCACTGCTGCATATGCAGTGCAGCTTCTCGAAAGAGAGCTGTCCCACGGAAAAACGGTGCATTACTGGAGCTTAGCTTTTTCTCAAAGGGGAAGTCAATGAGTTGAAGTGAAAGGTTGCTTCGGAAGTCTATGGCTTTCATGAGTTTCAGTGACAGCTTGCTTCTCAAAGAGGGCGTTACAGCGGAAGAGGGGTGGGACGAGACCAGGGAGAGGAGCTCGACCAGCTGCTGCGACTAATCCTCACCCACATCCTGGAGGACCACAGCATCCGCAGTAGTGGCTGTGGTGAAGTCAATGGCTGTCATGAGTTGAAGTGAGTGCTCACTTCTCAGGAGGAAACTTAAACTGTCCCTATGCACTAAGTGGCTGTGCTATGGGAGTTCGGTGGACTACTGGAGTACCAGCCGCAATTGGGGAAGTCCATGAGTTGAAGTGAGTGCTCACTTCTCATTAAACTTAAACTGTCCCTATGCATAAGTGGCTGTGCTATGGGCGTTCGGTGGACTGTTGGAGTACCAGCCGCAATTGGGGAAGTGAATGAGTTTCAGTGAAAGGTTGCTTCTCAAAATCAGCACACTGATCGGGTCACCCAGAGGACCACAGCCTGTACGTAGTGGCTGTGCTGAAGTCAATGACTTCCATGAGTTTAAGTGAAAGGTTGCTTCTCAAAGGCGAGGACTTGCCTGTTTCATTTTCGCAGCGAGACAGGCAGCTGCAGTAACACTCACAACCACACACACAAGGACAGCTTTTGCACAGAGGCTCATGAGTTCAAGTGACAGCTTACTTCTCAAAACCATACTTCGGGATCAGGGAGTACGTCTTCCACTCCCAGGGCACTCCAAAGGGCGACCCGTGGACTGCTGGACTTTACCTCCCTCAGTTGGGGAAGTGAATGATGAGTTTAAGTGAAAGCTTGCTTCTCAAAGACGGGTTACAGCAGAAGGGGAAGAGGAAGAGGATGAGACTGAGGAGAGAGAGGTTGCTTCGGAAGTCTATGGCTTTCATGAGTTTCATGAGTTGAAGTGAGTGCTCACTTCTCAGGAAAATTAAACTGTCCGTACACACTAAGTGGCTGTTCTATGGGCGATCGGTCGACTGCTGGAGTACCTCCCACACATAGGGGAAGTCCATGAGTCGAAGTGAAAGCTCACTTCTCAGATAACTTGAATTGCGAGACTGGGGAGAGACGCTCGGCCAGCTGCTGCAACTAATCCTCCTCACCCACATCCTGGTGGAACAAAGCATCCACCGAGAAGTGGCTGTGGTGAAGTCAATGGCTGTCATGAGTCGAAGTGAAAGCTCACTTCTCAGGAGGAAACTTAAACTGTCCCTATGCACTAAGTGGCTGTGATATGGGCGTTCGGTGGACTGTTGGAGTACCAGCCGCAATTGGGGAAGTCCATGAGTTGAAGTGAGTGCTCACTTCTCAGGAAAATTAAACTGTCCGTACACACAAAGTGGCTGTGGTATGGGCGATCGGTGGACACCTGGAGTACCACCCGCACATAGGGGAAGTCCATGAGTTGAAGTGACAGCTTGCTTCTCAGGAGGAAACTTAAACTGTCCCTACGCACTAAGTGGCTGTGCTATGGGCGATCGGTCGACTACTGGAGTACCACCCGCACATAGGGGAAGTCCATGAGTTGAAGTGACAGCTTGCTTCTCAAAGACAGGGTTACAGCGGAAGAGGGGTGGGACGAGACCGGGGAGAGAAGCTCGACCAGCGACTGTTACTTATCCCCACATCCTGGAGGACCACAGCATCCACAGTAGTGGCTGTGGTGAAGTCAATGGCTGTCATGAGTTGAAGTGAGTGCTCACTTCTCAGGAGGAAACTTAAACTGTCCCTGTGCAGTCAGTGGTTGGGGAGAGAGGCACGGCCAGCTGTGCCTCCACCGTAGGGGCTGTGCTCAAGTGTCTGAACTTGAAGTCGAAGTGAGAGCTCAAAATTGCTCCATATGAGACTGGGGAGAGAAGCTCGACCAGCGACTGCTACTTATCCCCACATCCTGGAGGACCACAGCATCCGCAGTAGTGGCTGTGGTGAAGTCAATGGCTGTCATGAGTTGAAGTGAGTGCTCACTTCTCAGGAGGAAACTTAAACTGTCCCTATGCAGTCAGTAGTTGGGGAGAGAGGCACGGCCAGCTGCTGCAACTAATCCTCCTCACCCACATCGTGGTGGAACAAAGTATCCACCAGGAAGTGGCTGTGGTAAAGTCAACGGCTGTCATGAGTCAAAGTGAGTGCTCACTTCTCAGGAGGAAACTTAAACTGTCCCTGTGCAGTCAGTGGTTGGGGAGAGAGGCACGGCCAGCTGTGCCTCCACCGTAGGGGCTGTGCTCAAGTGTCTGAACTTGAAGTCGAAGTGAGAGCTCAAAATTGCTCCATATGAGACTGGGGAGAGAAGCTCGACCAGCGACTGCTACTTATCCCCACATCCTGGAGGACCACAGCATCCGCAGTAGTGGCTGTGGTGAAGTCAATGGCTGTCATGAGTTGAAGTGAGTGCTCACTTCTCAGGAGGAAACTTAAACTGTCCCTATGCACTAAGTGGCTGTGCTATGGGCGTTCGGTGGACTGTTGGAGTACCAGCCGCAATTGGGGAAGTGAATGAGTTTCAGTGAAAGGTTGCTTCTCAAAATCAGCACACAGATCAAGGACTCCATTTGATCCCCGAGCTATCTAAAGGGCGACCCGTGGACTGCTGGAGTGTAACCTCCCTCACCCTCAATTGGGGAAGTGAATGAGTTTCAGTGAAAGGTTGCTTCTCAAAATCAGCACACTGATGGAGTCACCCAGAGGTCCACAGCCTCTATGTAGTGGCTGTGCTGAAGTCAATGACTTCCATGAGTTCAAGTGAAAGGTTGCTTCTCAAAGGCGAGGACTCGCCTGTTTGCTTCTCAAAAAACCATACTTCTGGATCAGGGAGTACGTCTTCCACTCCCAGGGCACTCCAAAGGGCGACCCGTGGACTGCTGGAGAGAGGCAGCCTGGCTAGTGGTGGTGGTGGTGCCAGGCATTGCCTTGCCCCCTGCTTGCACCTCACCTAAACGTGCAGTCAATCATGGACAAACGGTTGTAAACCGCCCAGAGAGCTTCGGCTGTGGGGCGGTATATAAATGTAATTAAATAAATAAATAAATAAATAAATAAATAAATGGAGTCTTTTGGAACTGGGTGGAAAACTATCCGGATGAGTTGACTAAGCTGTACCGGACGCCACAGAAATGAAATGAACTCAAGTGCGGTGCTTTGCCCTCACAGTCAGTCACACACACGCACGGTGACAAACTCTGCCTAGTGCCTACAGAGAAAAAACCAGCCTGCCTGAACTGTAGTGTGCCTGCCAACCCAAGGAGGGGTGGAATTAAAGGGAGCCTGCCTGTCACTCCCACGAGGGCTTGAGGGTGGGGTATCCCAGCAGGGGGAGATTGCCCTTCAGAAAGACCAGCTGCTCCACCAAGTCCGGCTCCAAGCGAGAGCGGTGAGGGGTCACTATGTCGCCCGCCATAGAGAACACCCTCTCGCTTGGAACACTGGTGGGTGGGCAGCTGAGTCGATCCATGGCCACCCGCGCCAGGTCCGGCCAAATCTGAAAACGGGATGACCAGTACGCCAGGGGGTCCATGGAGGAGTCCTCGATGGGCTCTGACAGGTAACGCTGCACGGTGGTTGCAGCGTCATCCTGGCTGGTGGCTGGGGAGGGTCTCTGCCCAAACACGGTGTGCAGAGCCTCTTCCCAATACCCCTCGCCTGTGCTGCTGCTGGGAGGGATGCACGTGAGGCTGCTGCTGGTGCTGCTGGTGCTGCTGCGGGGAGGGGTGGCCTGCTCCTCTGCCTCACTCTGCCCCACCCTCTTGGCCCATGCCGCCCGCACTTCGCCCACCAGCGTTTCCACCCAGTGCTGCCTGCTATTTGGCCCACAAAGCCCATCCTTCACACGAGGGTCGCACATGGCTGCCAACATGTGGACCCTGTCGGTTTGGATGGGCTCCAGCCTCCGCGTCACGCCGTCCCTCAGCCTAGTCACCGCTTCGCGGACCTCGGGCTCGAAGCGCCTGCCGGTGACGGGATCCCTGTACTCCAGAAAGTCGCCCATCTGTTTCTGGAGATGCCTGCATACAGGGATCACCTGGCTGAGGAGGGCAGAGCTTTTGCTCAGGGTCTCGGTGGCGTTCAGGAACGGCTTGAGGACCGCCACCAGCTGGGACATGGCGTCCCACTGCTGCTTGCCCAGGTGGTGGACGCCCATGTCCCTGACCCTGAACAAGTCGTGGATGGCACGCTGTTGCTCCACCATCCGCTCCAGCATCAGGTAGGTGGAGTTCCAGCGTGTCACCACATCCTGCACTAGCCTGTGCTGCGGGAGATTCAACTCCTCCTGCTTCTCCCGCAGCAAGCGACTGCCCTTGACGCTGTGGTGGAAATGGCCTGCCACCTTTCTGCAGCTCTCCAGGAGGTTACGGATCCCGGACAGGGGACCGAGGTTGGGCTTGCTGCTGCCCATCCCAAGGCCATCCCTCACCACCAGGTTCAAGACGTGCGCGATGCAGCGGACGCCCTCGAATCCGCCGTCGCGCACCGCCTTCACCATGTTGGCTCCCCCGTCCGTGACCATGTAACCGCGGGTGACCTTCTGCCCAGCTAGCCACCCATCCACCATGCGGTTCATGGCCTCCGTAATCTCCCCTGCCGTGTGGGACTGGTCCATCACTTGCGTGTGGAGGAGGGCCCAGCAGTAGCCCTCCTTGCCAGTCCCTGTAGTGCTGGATCCTTCCTGCCCCACGGCTGCCCACCAGTGTGCCGTCAGGGACAGGTAAGCGTGCACTCCGCCCTCGCTGGACCAAATGTCCGAGGTGAAGTGCACCATCCGTGCCTCTGCCTGGCACAGACGACCCAGCACTAACTCCCTGCAGGAACGGTACAGGGAAGGCACCACCCGCCTGCTCAGGGTGGTGCGACACGGCAGCTTGTAGTATGGCACCACAAGCGCCATCAGCCTCTTGAAGCCTGCGTTGTCGACGAGGCTGAATGGCTGGTCGTCCAACGCCACCATCTCACCGATTGACGTGGTGATCTGGGAGGGCGTTGGAAAACGCCATCTTGTGGTTCCATACTTCCCCCACCCCATTTCCGGCAGGGTTGCCTGCCTAACCCTTGTGGGGATGGGAGATGGAGAGCTGAGACTGGAAGTGCCAGCAGCAGCAGCAGCAGCAGCAGCAGCCGCCGCCGCCTTCGGCTTTCCCCTGGAACCAGTCGCCTTGCCCGCCTCTTTCCCCAGCAAGACCGACTGGTGCTGCCTCTTAAGATGCATCTTCATGCTGCTGGTTCCATAATGCCCTGTCGATGAACCCCTGCTTAGGCTGAGTTTGCAGTGGCGACAGACAGCAAAGCGGGGATCCGCTCCCAACTCAAAGTGGTCCCACACGATGCTTGTCTTTCGTTTCCGTGGTGACACCACCAATTGCCCGCCTGAGCTCTCTGGTGTTGCCACAGAAACAGGGGTGTGGGATGAGACTGGGGAGAGAGCCTCGGCCTGCTGCTGCTCCTCCTCAGCCCCCACATCCTGGAGGCCCACCGCCTCCTCCTCCTCCTCCCCCCCCTCCACTGTGCTGAGGACCTCGTCTAGGTCCATCATCGGGCTCGTGGGCTGAAAGGAGAATGAAGGAGTTGGGGATACTCCTCCTCCTCTAATGGCACTGCTGCCACGTGCCTCTTGCAAACGGGCACTTTTCCCATTCCCACCCTCAAAAAGAGAACGCCGGGCACAAGTTGCAGAAGAGAGTGGCTCTGCCTGCTGCTTGTCCTGCTTCTGTTTTGGAGCAGTCAGCCAAGGAGTTGCCCGTTTGAGTTTCACAGGAGGAGAGGAAGCCTGCTTACTGCTGGCAGACTGAGCCTTGCTGCTTTCAGCACGCCTGCTTCCTCTTTTCATGATGACTAACAAAATATTAATACTACTAATACTATGTATAAGGTACTACTAAGAATATGTATAAGAAGATATAATATGTTTAAATGTAGGGAAATGGGACAAGAACAATAAAATATACTACTACTAATATGTATGAGAATATACTAATATATATATATATATCTACTACTAAGAATATCTACAAGAATATAATAATATGTTTAAGAATATTACTAATAAATGTAGGGAAATGGGACAAGAAATGGGACAACCACTACTATAACAAGAACAAAATATGAATACTACTACTACTAATATGTATGAGAATGTATACTAATAGACTACTAAGACTATGTCAAAGAATATAATATAATATGTTTAAGAATAGGGAAATGGTGTGCGTATGCTTTCCCCAAAATGCTCAATCTGTGGCTGCCTGTTGAACTTGACAAAAGCAGCCCACTCCGTCGAAGTTACACAGAGAAGAAAAAGAGAATCCAATTTTTTTGGTATATTTGGTATATAGAAGATAGAAGGAAACACAATCAGGATTTAAGAGAGGGGAGGGGGGAAAAGAACCAACCACTACTATAAGAAGAACAAAATATGAATACTACTACTAATATGTATGAGAATGTATACTAATAGACTACTAAGACTATGTCAAAGAATATAATAATAATATGTTTAAGAATAGGGAAATGGTGTGCGTATGCTTTCCCCAAAATGCTCAATCTGTGGCTGCCTGTTGAACTTGACAAAAGCAGCCCACTCCGTCGAAGTTACACAGAGAAGAAAAAGAGAATCCAATTTTTTTGGTATATTTGGTATATAGAAGATAGAAGGAAACACAATCAGGATTTAAGAGAGGGGAGGGGGAAAAAGAACCAACCACTACTATAAGAAGAACAAAATATGAATACTAATATAATATGTATGAGAATATATACTAATGGACTATGTGAAAGAATATAATAAAATATGTTTAAGAATATAAATGTAGGGAAATGGGACAAAAAGTGTGTGTATGCTTTCAAAAGAAAGCTTTCACAAAAGCAGAACAGTCAGGCTTTAATACAGGGAAGGGGGGGCAACCAACCCAACCACACACTCCAAAATTCAAAAATAAAGTTTATATTAAATCAAAGTAAGGGGAAAACACAGGGCAAACTAAGCTACAAGTCAGAAAGAAGCAAACAAACACACACACGCGCCAAACTAAACCTATCCTAATCTATCTCCAAAGTCCAAAGCAGGAGCACTAACTAACTAAGTGTTCCCTCCACGAACGCCAACCCACAAAGAGACACAAAACAGAAAGTTCTCAGGGTGGGTCTGCCTTAGTCCCCCCTCCAACGCTGGGATTGGAGGAGGATGCTTTCTGAGGAGATCAATTCTCATCAGGATTGGGAGTTGAATGTGCCTGTCATCGCTTCCAAAAAAAAAAAATAAATAAATAAAAAAAACCCAAACCCCGATTTTTAAAAAAATATTGCACGTGAACCACAGCACGCAGAAAGTTGAGAGTGGTCTCAAAATGACCCCCATCCACGACTCTCTGTGCACAAGAATTTTCAGAACGATAGCTTAAACCCCCCCCCCAGTTATCCCCGATTCTTTCCCTCAATGCAATCCTATGGGCGAAAAGCCGAAACGCAGTTTGAGCCCCGCGGTTGACCCGATTTTTAAAAAAATATTGCACGTGAACCACAGCACGCAGAAAGTTGAGAGTGGTCTCAAAATGACCCCCATCCACGACTCTCTGTGCACAAGAATTTTCAGAACGATAGCTTAAACCCCCCCCCCCAGTTATCCCCGATTCTTTCCCTCAATGCAATCCTATGGGCGAAAAGCCGAAACGCAGTTTGAGCCCCGCGGTTGACCCGATTTTTAAAAAAATATTGCACGTGAACCACAGCATGCAGAGAGGTGAGAGTGGTCTCAAAATGACCCCCATCCACGACTCTCTGTGCACAAGAATTTCCAGAACGATAGCTTCAAAAACAACGTAGTTATGCGCGATTATTTGCCGCAATGCAATCCTATGGCGAAATGTTTTCAAGATGGCGACCGGAGCGCTCCGACTGAACTCGGAGCTCCGAAAAATGGTCGCTTCTCTTCGCCTTGCTTCTAGGGGGTCCGCGGTCCGCTCCTACTCCGCCTCTGGGTAAGGCGGAGCAGGCCAATCCGCTACTGCTTCTACGCTCCTAATCGGAGCGGAGCACATCCCTAATTTATATATCGCCCCATAGCCGAAGCTCTCTGGGCGGTTTACAAAAATTAAAAACAGTAAACATTAAAAGTATACCAAATTTAAAACATAAGAACAACAGTATAAAAACAACAGTATCTATTTAAAAACAACAGTTCTGGGGGTCCATTAAAAAACAAATTTAACGTTGTTAAATGGTGTTAAATGCCTGGGAGAAGAGGAAAGTCTTGACCTGGCGCCGAAAAGATAACAATGTTGGCGCTAGGCAAGCCTCATCAGAGAGATCATTCCACAGTTGGGGGGCCACCACCGAAAAGGCCCTCTCCCTTGTTGCCATCCTCTGAGCTTCCCTCGGAGTAGGGACTCGGAAGAGGACCTTAGATGTTGAACGCAGTGTACGAGTAGGTTCATGTCGGGAGAGGCGTTCCATCAGGTATTTTGGTCCCAAGCCATGTAGGGCTTTATAGGTTAAAACCAGCACCTTGAATTGGGCTCGGAAATGTATAGGCAGCCAATGCAAGTGGGCCAGAATTGGCATTATATGTTCGAACCTCCTTGTTCCAGTTATCAATCTGGCCGCTGCATTTTGCACAAGCTGCAGCTTCCGAACCATCTTCAAAGGCTGCCCCATGTAGAGGGTATTGCAGTAATCTAATTTGGAGGTTACCAGAGTATGGACAACTGAAGCTAGGTTATCCCTCTCCAGATAGGGGCGTAGCTGGGCCACCAACTGTAGTTGGGAGAAAGCACTCAGTGCCACCGAGGCCACCTGAGCCTCAAGTGACTTGGTTCTAGGAGAACCCCCAAGCTATGAACCTGCTCCTTCAGGGGGAGCGCAACCCCATCCAGAACTGGTAGAACACCCCCCATCCGGTCAGAAGAACCACCCACCAACAGCATCTCAGTCTTGTCTGGATTGAGTTTCAGTTTATTAGCCCTCATCCAGTCCATTGTCACAGCCAGGCACTGGTTCAGCACATCCACAGCCCCACCTGATGAAGATGAAAAGGGGCTGGGCATCCCTGACCTCTAGCTTCTAAGCAATGAACCTACATGAAGTCGGAGTGGATGACCTCTAAAGGTTCTTTCCAACCATGAACAGGTATGACATGGGCATTGTCTCTCCTAGTCCTTCCACAGCCCCCTTTAAAACACAGTATTGATGGACTGAACAAACTCTCTCAAAACCCTGTGCTGTGCCATTTCTATATGCACAAATACTTGTGAGTAAAGTTGTTTGTTTTCCTTCACTAAAGAAAGGTGTAGACTCTTTTTAGCCTTTGTGTGCAAGTGGGACTGATAAAAACTCATTCTGTTTGGCCTTTTGTTTTTTCTCTGCTAACCTACCTTTCTAACAAGAGGCAGCAACACTAAATAATCCCATCAAGGGGAAGGGACTGAATTATTAAATGGGACCATTTGAACTGGCGGGGAGGAAATAACTGGCAAATAATAAAAGAATAACATGCATATGGTGCTTTTGAGCGTCGCCCCCTGCCCCCCCCCCCCAAAAAAATCTATGTACATTTATGAACCTTAAGAAAATGCTGGGATGCAGGGACGGGGGGGCATGGATAGAATATTTGATTTGACTGTACATACAGTTATATCAAGATTCTTTGGTATGATGTCATCAGGTAAACAAAGCAGGATTTCCATAGCTCTGTGATAGAGCACCTGCTGGCATGCTGGGAGTCTTATATTCAATCCCTGGCAACTTCTATTAAAAGATCAGAGAACAGCTGATTTGACAGACCCCCTTCTGGGACACAAGACAGCCAATCAGAGCAGACAATTCTGGGCTACATGGACAAATAGCCTGCCCTCCTATACGGCAGCATTTTCTATTCCTAAACCGAGATGCAGTGTTAAATAGTAGGTTGCATTATTAACAGTTGAACCTCTGTCATAGAAGTGAAGCATGCTTCCCACTTTAATCCAGAAAAGATTAAAGTGTGAATTTGCCCAGTTATTAAAATCTTCAGAGGACCTTCTCCACATGCCCTCTCTCCAGTCTTTGACGGCTACAGCCATTTTATTTTAACGGAGGTTTTAATGAACAGTCAGGATCATTTTAGAGCTGCTTTTGAGAATGTATCACCCCACTATTTACTGTCTTATTCCATGTTTTACAGTTTTTATTGGATTTATATTTAATAATTGAAATTATGTTTTACTTTACTTTACTTTTCGGAGGAAGCTGCCTTGATTTTCTAAAAAATAAAAATAAAAATGTAGGATATCAATATTTTTTTAAAAAATAATAAATAATCCAGTTGGGGGCACTGGGTCAAAGACAAATGCAATTTTTATGAATGATGCATGGGAGCTCAGCTAAGATTATTGCTGCCTATTCAATCCTAATTACTGTACCTATTCCTATATCTTTAAAACAAGAAAAGAAAGAAATGCAAAGACACCAATCTATACATTGCAAATAAAAAGAGAAGCTTACACATTTATTTTGCAATTTTTTTTCTTGGCCAGTTCTTTTAGACTGCAGTCCCAAGGGGGACAGCCTAGGAAGTGCATTGGAGGCAGCCATACCTGCATCCCAAGCATCCAAAGGGAAACTGGAGAGTGTGGAATGCATGATACGCCAGCTGCGCCCCTTCCTAGAGTTAGAAGACCTAAAGATGGCAGTGCATACGCTGGTAACTTCGAGGCTCGACTTCTGCAATGCGCTCTACATAGTAGAGGTGTGCTCCGCTCCGATTAGAATCGGAGAATCAGAAACGAATTGGCCTGCTCCGCCTTGCCCAGAGACGGAGTAGAAGCAGACCGCAGACCCTTAGAAGCACGGTGAAGAGAAGCGGCCATAGGCGGAGCCCTTCTCTTTTCGTGGAGCGCTCCGATCGCCATTTTGGAAAATTTCGGCCATAGGATTGCATTGTGGAAAAGAATAGGGGATAACTGTGTTGTTGTTTTTAAGCTATCTTTCTGAAACTTCTCGTGCTTAGAGAGTCGTGGCTGGGGGTCATTTTGAGCCTACTCTCAGCTCTCTGCGTGGTGCGGTTCGCTTGCTATAATTTTTGGAAAAATCAGGTAAAAAAAGCGGGAGAGGTACCTTTTTGAAGTGCTGAGAGGCAGAGTCATGATCACATGATCCCAAAGTTGGAGGAGGGGATAGGCAAAACGGGACTTGGGATACTGGGAAACTTCTCTTTCTTAGTCTGAACGGACTTTTCCCAGTGTTTTTTAAAACAGTAGCCCCACCAAATGCACAAACACAACCTGAAATCATATACTAAGCAAATAAATAACAGACAGGAAACACAGCACTGCTACCCACCCTAACCTTGGTGAACAACTGATTAGATGTGGTGCAAGGGGATGAGGTCCCCTAGGGCATGTGGACGTGCCCAGTGCACACACTCTCCCACCCTGGAGGGTCATCAGAGCCCTCCAAAGGTTAACCAGTGGAGACTAATGCCTATCATGAGTTGAAGTGTTAGTTTGCTTCTTAAAGACTGGTCCCTAGACAGGGCCAGTCAAAACTGGCATAATTCCCCCTCCCCCTGGGCACGTCCACTTCCCTCTTACTGGTAAAAGACAGATATAGCTTTTTTTTAAAAAAAAATCTTGTTGTTTATTCAGCAACACTGCTGCTTTTAATTCTACCCCTCCTTTGTTTATTTATTTATTTATTTATTTATTTATTTATTTATTTATTCCATTTTATATTTACACCCCATAGCCCAAGCTCTCCTGGCTTTTCCTCTTCAGTGAAGTCAGGCAGGCTTTCATTGTGGTTCAACTCCTTATTGTTGTTGTTGTTGTTGTTGTTGCTATTAATATTAATTAGTACTGCTATTAACATTATTATTTTGTTGTTTAGTAATGGCTGTGATCACAGTGCAGTCAATCAACTCTGAAGCAAGGATCACAAAGCTTTACTCTTATCCTCCTAGCCTCCTAGTTATGGGATGCAAAAGAAAAGGCATCTCTCTGTGCTGCTCCCACCTCACAGGGATGGTTTGCATTACTGGCTTTGAAACTATCCTTGGCTCACTTCCTTATGCCCCCAGAAATGTCTTCTGCCTGCCTGCCTTCCCTCCCTCCTCCCCTGCCCGCCTCGCAGGGATGGTTTGTGTGTGTCTTGCTTTGACTAAGGGGATAAGACTTTCCTGCGCTCACTTAGACTTTTGGAAGTTCCAAATCAATTTTTCAAGTGTGGAAGAAGATTCATATAGGTTTATCTCTACTCCCCAATTCATGGCATGTTGGGATTTCCTTTGAAATGGCCCCATTGAGCTGTCTGCAGCTTTAAATCCCTGAGATACTGGGGTGTCCGATTTTCAAAAATTCCCCAAAAATCAGGGGATGCTTGGATTGTCTTGAGTCTTGGCATGCATATGTATACGTCCATGAGGTGTCATGGTGCCGAACTTGAGGTTTCTAACATGAAAATTGATGTAGTTCTAGCATAGGACTTGATTTGGGGTGAGTTAAAAGGTTAAAGCCCTGCCAAAAATCAGGGGATGATGGGATTTGCTTGAGGCTTAGCATGCATGTGTATACAAGAATAAACTATCATGGTGCCGAGTTTGAGGTTTCTAACGTGAAAATCGATGGAGATATCGAAAGGGGTGTGAATTGGGGTTATGGGTGGTGCGTTAGAGGTTAAAGCCCCACCAAAAATCAGGGGATGATGAGATTTGCTTGAAACTTGGCATGATTGTGGATCTAGATGGCATCTGTGAGGGTGCCCACTTCAAAAAAAAATATCTGTCAAAATGTCGGGGAACAGTCCATGTCTGAAAATGGGGTGTCCGATTTTCATAAATTCCCCAAAAATCCGGGAACGCTTGGATTGGATTGAGGCTTGGCATGCATGTGTATATGTCCATGAGGTGTCATGGTGCTAAACTTGAGGTTTCTAACTTTAACAGAAAAAAAGTTGTAGACTTTTTTGGATTTCAGTGCAAGCCTATGGGGGGGAAAAGCGGAGCTCCGATGCGGAGCTCCACAGCAGAGCAGAGCAGACTATAGGCGGAGCGGAGCGGAGCGGCCCAATCTGCAAATTGCGGATCTGGAAGAGAAGCGGATCGGGGGGTCCTTGCACACCCCTACTCCATAGGACTACCTTTGTGCCTAGTCCGGAAACGTCAACTAGTTCAAAATGTGGCAGCCAGGTTGGTTACTGGTACATCTAGGGGTGATCACATTACACCAGTCTTAAAATCCTTTCACTGGCTGCCAATTCATTTCTGGGCGAAGTATAAAGTGTTGGCTATTACCTTTAAAGCCCTACATGGTGGGTTTCCCTCCGAACTGAGCTGGCCTCTTCATCCTCATAGCCTCATCACTGTGGATCACAGCTTTTGATTGTGCTGGAATGGGACTGCAGAACGCAGGAACAGGTTTGATGTTGCTAAAAAGGCACAACTGTGCTCAAAAACAATGATCATAGAATCATAGAATAGCAGAGTTGGAAGGGGCCTACAAGGCCATCGAGTCCACCCCCCTGCTCAATGCAGGAATCCACCCTAAAGCATCCCTGACAGACGCTTGTCCAGATGCCTCTTGAAGGCCTCTAGTGTGGGAGAGCCCACAACCTCCCTAGGTAACTGGTTCCTTTGTCGTACTGCTCTAACAGTCAGGAAGTTTTTCCTGATGTCTAGCTGGAATCTGGCTTCCTGTAACTTGACCCCGTTATTCCGTGTCCTGCACTCTGGGAGGATTGAGAAGAGATCCTGGCCCTCCTCTCTGTGACAACCTTTTAAGTATTTGAAGAGTGCTATCATGTCTCCCCTCAATCTTCTCTTCTCCAGGCTAAACATGCCCAGTTCTTTCAATCTCTCTTCATAGGGCTTTGTTTCCAGACCCCTGATCATCCTGATTGCCCTCCTCTGAACACGCTCCAGTTTGTCTGTGTCCTTCTTGAATTGTGGAGCCCAGAACTGGACGCAATACTCTAGATGATAAAAAAAGAAGACCACTCAGAGCAATAAACTTCAGTCGCTGCCCATACTCAAACTAACATTTATGATTTGTGCTGGTCTATGACACCCTTGCTATTCAGAATAAAATGCCTAGTCAGCTCTTCTCTTAGGAACACAAATATTGAAATCAATTCCTCCAGCCACCCTGCTCCAATCAAAATTATCTTTTGTCCTATATATCTGCCACTTTCCCTTTATTTTTTTTGTACCCAGAGGTCTTGTGTAGTATTTTAAAAGCTGCTGTTACACTCCATTAGAGGACATATTTGTTAAAACATGCATATAAAAGGATTTGTGATTGAAGCACAGCTTTGATACGTCTATTAGGTTATAAAACTGCCATCCCTCTTTCAAGAGAAGATGCTTCACGTGCATTAGTGGTAACGCAGTAATGCCTCTCTACTTTGCAATCGGCTGTTAGCAGATTTCCCTCTTTTATTTCATTAATTATTTTAAGATTTTCAGTGTAATCCAAACGCATTAACTTCTTCCCAGGCTTCCAAATGCTAAAACTAGCAAAGTGGATGTCAATATGACAGGTGAGATTTGCGCGAAGGGAAGGCCTGTTTTTTCCAGGGACTTCCCCGCCAAGGAGTCCCTTCTCTGGAGGCAGAACGATCTAATGAGTGGGGGTTAGCAGGTTTTGCAGCTGCTGTACACTTCCCCACCCCCGCCCCCAAGGACACTGGTTGGCTTTCCCCCACAGGAGTAAATGGCAGACGTTCATCGATGTAGAAGAAAGGGATGCACTCAGGGAACCATTGTAATTGGACCTAAACCTGCTGCAGTGGCCCATTTGTCTTCGGTGAGGGGCAGGCTTCAGCTAGAGAGTGCTGGAGTAGAGCCTGCTTATTTTGCCCCATGTCTGCATAAATAGGGGGCAGAGGTTTTGCGCCACTTCAGTCTGAGAGCGGAATTCCATTTCAGAGAGGCTCTCAAAGGCCACAGTCCACTAGAGGAGGGGCCCAAAGGAAATGGGGAGGGGGCAAGTTACAAGCATATTTTATCTTAAAGCTCTGACTTCCACTAAGCAAGCCTTAAGAGACTCATTTTTTTATTTATTTATTTATTTATTTATTTATTTATTTATTTATTTATTATTACACTTATATACCGCTCCCATAGCCAGAGCTCTCTGGGCGGTTTACAGAAATTCTAAAACTGAGATAAAAACAAGTATACAAAATTTTAAATTTTAAAACACAGAACATACACACATAAAGCATTAAAAACCGTTTTAAAAAAACTAAACATGTGGGTGATTAAGATGTGCTGCCATACGCCTGGGCAAAGAGGAAAGTCTTAACCTGGCGCCGGAAAGATAGCAGCGTTGGCACCAGGCGAGCCTCGTCAGAGAGATTGTTCCATAGTCTGGGGGGCCACCACCAAAAAGGCCCTGTCCCTTGTTGCCACACTCCAAGCCTCTCTCGGAGTAGGTACCAGGTGGAGGACCTTAAATGTTGAATGTCGTGACTGGGTATATTCACATCGGGAGAGGCGTTCTGTCAGGTATTGTGGTATTTTAACCTTTTAGAATGGCAAAGCAATGACACAAAAGCCAGGAAAACTCGGTTGGCAGGGGAAAGGGGAAGGGAAACAGACCAGGCCCATCTGGGAAACCCAGGAAGGCTTGTTTTGACCCTGGGGCCTGAGGTTCTACAGCCCTGCTAAGGATATTCTGCAGCGACTGTCAAATTTTGTGAAAACGTCTTTGTCCAGGGGGGGGGCAGCAGCTGGCCATTGGGCCAAAGTGGTTCAGCTCCTTTGAGCCTAGGCATCCCAATCTGGTTCCGAATCAGATTCAGGCTGAGGCAGGCTGAATTGGCCCGCTTTGACCTGGATTCGGGCTTCAGGACCAAGGCGAAGCACAGCCCTAAAGTAAACTGGTCTTTGACTATTAGATTCTTTATGACCAGTCCAACTTGGGGGTCAGGACTGGTGGTCTGGGGAACGGGAAGCAAGGCAGACAGATGAGCTGCTATGGGCAGAGTTGGGTTAAGAGGAAGGGAAGGAGGTAGAGTGGACTGATAATCGCTTCATCCTATCCAAAAGATGAGTTGCACAGATTGGTCAGGATTTGAGGATTTGTAGAACCAAGTGGAAGCTTACTGACCCCTCATACCATCCACTGTCTCCCGGTTTGGTGGATGCACTGCCATCTTCTGGCTATCTTCAGTGGCCCTTCCAAAGTGCAGTGCAGAACAGGACGATCAATTCCTCTTCTGTCAAGGTTTCCTGGCGGAACAGTGAGCCAGATGGGAATGGCTGGCTGGCTAGAGTCACCAGTTTGAGACTCTGGGTTCCTTCTATCTGGCAACGGTAATGAAACACCACCAAGCATTTTTTTTTTAAGTGCCTCTAAGGGTGAGCCTAACTTTGGCCTCCATCTCAATCAGAAAAGCCAACATCCTCAGAGACTGTATCCCTCACCCCACTGAACATTTAAATCATTATTTTATGCTGATGATGTCCTGCTGTTAATGAAGGAGTCAAATGCTTCCCTCCTGGGTATGACGGATATTGCTGTCGGAGCAGTGAGTTGTCTCCATCTAGAATTAATGGCTGGAAGGAAGCTGCTTTCAGGGTTTTGCTCTTCAGCCCTGCCTGCCAGCCAGAATTTTAAGTGGGAGGCCAAACCTATAGTGCAATGAGCTAGAAACAGACATCAGCAAGAAAGGTGTGGAAAAACTGAACCCAATTAGAAAGCATCACATTAAACCAAATATGAAAAGAAAGACAGAGATACATACAAAGAATTATATAGATGAAGGGTCAGCTCCTGTCCTCCATTAATTATTCCACATACACTGACTCTTCAGTTTACTATCAGGACCAAACCAGACATGATGCAGGATATCTGTGTGATCAGGATCACACTCTTTAAACAAAAGAAAAGTAGTGAAAAGAAAAGAAAAAAGTAATTAGCAGCCCAACGTAGCTACTCTGAAGATCAGAGAAGTGAATCCTGGGGTACAGGAGGTTCATTCATTCCCCCGTGTCATTTTCCCTTGTTATCCTTGTGAAACACCAATTAGCTGTATGCCACCCTGAGATATTGATATAGGGCGGGATATAAATGTTTTAAATAAATAAATAGCTCCACATGGGAGTAAACATACAAATGCCTTATCTGTCCATCTCAGTTTCTCTCATTTTTCCAAATTCAAGTTTGGTTCATCTCAGACTTTGAAAATTTCTCCAGTCTTGTGTTCAATTCATTGCAAACTGAGAACCTTTATAAAAGAAAAAAGTTTGCATGGAAATATATAAGCGTTTTGTGCACATTTCTCCCCCCTTTTGCCTCATGTATACATTTTCCAAGTAGTTTTCTTAATATAATGTATTTTAATTTTATTTTCCCTAAAATATGTATTTTTTAAAAAATTGGGGAACTCCATTGCAAAATATGGAGAAATCTGAATTTTGAATAACTCCGTTTTGGTTTGCATAGTGGTTTGACAGTGTGAAATTAGGTAAGTTTGGAATAAAATGTGAACTGAATGACTTTCTCCCCCATCCCTATATGTATGTTTCACCATGGAGATTTCAGTGGCAATGTTTTTTCTTATGTTAACAGAAAGCACCAGCTACCCTCTATGTGGTTGCATGTGAATGTCTTTAAGGTTATAAGCAGACAATTCTTCACATGGCCATGTGCCCAAGTCCATAACTATATGGAGAAACTAAGCATCACCTATATGTGTGAACAGGTTCTATGGTTTAGACTTCTCCTGAAGGAGAAGGCTCTCAATAGCTACTATTCCTGATGGCTATGTGCTGCCTCCAGTATTAGAGGCAGTAAGCCTGTGTGCACCAACTGCTGGGTAACATGGTTGGGAGGGTGCTGTGGCACCATGTCCTGCTTGTGGGTCAACAGCTGGTTGGCGCCACAGTGTGAACAGAGTGCTGGACTAAATGGTCTGATCCAGAATGGCTCTTCTTAATGTTCTTAGACTGATGTGTTCAGATTTCAGCAAGAGTCTTTGCCCATACAGCAATGCCCATCCCTCCCTCATTCGCTCAGATCTTTATAAACCAGAGTGCATCTGCTTCAAGTGCGTCTTTCTGAGGAGTGTGGTTTTCCACCCCAAATAATCGCTTCAAGGCAGCACTTCTGTGCACACTTACTTGAGGGTATGTCCCATTGAAAGCAGTGGAATTTACTTTTAAGTATATATGAATGGGATCCAGTTGCAAGTTGGCAAGAACAGATGGCAGGGAACAGGAGAAAATGAAAGGAAGAGTCTTTGGGGAACAGCTCTGGTCTTCTGTAGATGCTTGCAGTGCTGAGAATTTGTGAGCACTCCAGTGGTTTGCTGCCTGCCTCTTCTGCTGTTACTGCTGTCCCCCATCAGCTGGAGGAAACATTTATGCACAGGTATTTTCCATGCATACCTGTACTGATTAAACATGTGGTTGCCTGCTAATCTCACTCTCCCATTCAATTGTGTGTGCTTGTGTTCTAAAACAAAACAAAAACTAGAGAAAAGTCCCAACAACACAAGATGCTAATTGCATTGCTCGCGAGCACGTTTTCGCTTTTTCTGTACTTAATTGCAGTCACAGGGGGCTCCAATATTCATTTGGAGGGAGGTTTAACTCTTTCCATTCACATTGTGATCCCAATGAAAAATCCCACCCCCAAAAAAGGCTTAGAGAAAAAGCTCTCTTTGGCATCAATGGGAGCTTAACTCCAGCACAGGCATGGGGTGGAGGGTCAGTAGGATTGTGGTAGGGAAAGGAAATGTTTAATCTCCTTGCACAGTGCAGTCCTGATGATAATTGGGAGGATGCATGTGGTAAAGTAAGAAAAAAGAAAGAAAGATTTAATTGCAAGCAACAATTAGTGCCATGTGTGGTTTGACCCAATGAGAGAGACATAGACAGAGAGATTCTGACTATGGCCATAGCTAGACCTAAGGTTTATTCCTGGATCGTCCAGGAGTCAAACCTGTTCACCTAGGTCACACACAGGGGATCCAGTGCTCAGGCAGGGGCGAACCCGGGATGATCCCAGGATAAACCTTAGGTCTCGCTGTGGCCTATACACGAAGCAAAGAACCATTTTTAGAGTGCCTTTTCAATTTTATTCTATCGTTGTACTAAATTAATCACCTTGACAAGTTCGAATGCGTTTTAACAGCCTCAGGGTGGTGAACCATTAGCATTTTACAACTAACGCTATACAATTAATAAACAGTAAACTTCACACCTGCCTATGGAAGATGATGACATGGTCGCTCACGCCCTGCCCTGAATCTGTGGTAGTTTGGTATCTAAATGGAAACATGAATAAAATTGTCAACTGGGATAAGTCTGTCAAACGGCCAGCTAGACCTTATGCATGTCGAACCCGCCCCACCGGTTTCTGTTCTTCAGCTGCTGCCGGAGTTTGGGCCCATAGAAACATAAGGATTTGAAAAGTAAAGAAAAAAATTAAATATTTGGGAATTAAGATTACTAAAAATTTAGAAGATTTGGAAAGTGAGAATTTAAATGGATTGAAAAAAGAGATAGTAGAAAAGTAAAAGAAATACAAGAGACAGAACCTTTCATGGTTTGGAAGAATAGCTTTAATAAAGATGAAAATTTTACTTAAGATTAATTTTATCTTTAGGATGCTACCAATAAGAATCTCAGATTTAGAGTTAAAAAGTTGGCAGAATTTTATAAATAATTATTGTAATGCTGAGAAGAAATCAAGGATTAATAAAAGTAAATGGTATTTAAGCCAAAGAAAGGGAGGATTGGGACTCCCAAACCTTAAGTCTTATTATGTAGCAAACAGGTTAAGTCATATTGTTGAAGCAATTTTAGGGGTAGGTGATTTAGATTGGATGGAGGAAAAAACAACAAGTAATATAGAATTAAAATTGCAGAATGTATTCTTTAAGGAAAGAGGGAAAGGGAAATGGGTTAATGATCAGTTTTTGAAGTTCCATTGGGAACTTTGGAATAAATATAAAAAGGAACTGCTTTCAAGCAGCTCCTCCTTAACACCAGTGATAATGTTAAAGAATTTTCCTGAAGATTTAAAGAATAGATTAAGTAAAGTTTTAATAGAGAAAAATAAAATGAAATTAAGAGGGATGAATACAAGAGAGAGGTTGGAGGAGGTTTTAAAAGATATAAAATTAACGTGGTTAAATTATGGGCAATTGGAACAATGGACTAAAAATTGGGTAAGAGAAAATGGAGACTGTGGAGAGATGACGAAATTTGAGAAACTAATTGAAAAAAAAAGAAATTGATAAGGGACAAAATATAAGGACAAAAGGGTTAATGAGTCAATTATATATTATATTAGTTGAGAAAGGATTGTTGGATAGTGTAGGAAAAGTGGTTTGGGAGACTGATTTGAAGATACAGATAGGACAGCAGAGTTGGGAAGGATTATGGAGACAGAGAGTGTTGAGAAATATGTCAGTAAGAATAAAGGAGAATTATTATAAACTTGTATGGAGGTGGTATTTAACTCCGGTTAGATTAAATAAGATTAATAATCAGCATTCAGCAGATTGTTGGAGAGGTTGTGGTGAAAAAGGAACGTATTTACATATGTGGTGGGATTGTAAATATGTGCAAAAGTTGTGGAAGATGGTGTTCTTTGAGATTGAGCAGATTGTGGGAATTAAAATAGAGAATACACCAAGGATTGCATTACTCTCACTGCAAGAAGATCTTAAATGCAGTAAAGAAACTAAGGAACTGATAACGAATCTGCTGACAGCTGTGAGGTTAATCGTAGCTAGGAACTGGAAGATTCAAGGAGATTATTGTATTGAAGAATGGTATAAAGAAGTGTGGGACATTGCTATAAATGATAAATTGACATGCAATATTAAAATGAAAAGAGGTATAGTAAAAACGAATGATTTTGAGGGAATCTGGAAAAAGTTCCTAGAGTTTGTGTTTTCTAAGGGAAGCGGGAAACCACCAGCAGAAGAAACTATGAGTTTTTGGAAACAGGAATGAGATCCCGAGGTGGGGGAGCACTGTTATGTTTAGTACAAATATGTTTAATAGGTTAAATTTGAATATTTGATATTAAGGCAATTTTATGTTTATGTATTATGTTCTTTTTTGTTGTTGTTGTTGAAAAATAAATTAAAAAATTTAATAAATAAAAAAAAGAAACATAAGGAAGCAGCGCCGGGGAGACGCAGGGCAGCCCCTCAGCTATGGCAGCCATTCGGAAAAAGCTGGTTATAGTGGGTGATGGTGCCTGTGGCAAGACCTGTCTGCTCATTGCATTTAGTAAAGACAAATTCCCTGAAGTTTATGTTCCCACGGTATTTGAAAACTATGTAGCAGATATTGAAGTTGATGGAAAGCAGGTGGAGCTGGCCTTATGGGATACAGCAGGACAAGAAGACTATGACCAACTTAGGCCTCTTTCATACCCAGACACCGATGTTACACTGACGTGTTTTTCAATTGATATGCCCCTTAAGATGACATGATAGAAACTGTGGATCATGTATTGCTGTACTGCTCCTTTTATTGTGATTTTCGGCATACTTTCATCACTCCTATTTTACAAGGAATACCTGGGAGATCTGATGCTATACAGACCATCTTTTGGCTGATCAGAACTCTCAGATAACGTCCAAGGTGGCTAAATTTTGTGCTGCTGCAACTGCTTGTCGGCGTGGGATGGTATCATCTGATTGTGATAATGTTTTAATCTCTTAAAATATGCAGGACATGTACTAATTAATTGTTATCATATATTGTTTTATTCATAGTCCCATTTTATTCCATCGGTTTGGGAATATTATATGTGCTCATATTGTTGTTTTGTTTTGCTGGTCTTGTGACCGTAAATAAAATTCATTCATTCAATTGACAGTCCTGATAGTTTAGAAAACATTCCAAAGAAGTGGACCCCAGATGTGAAACACTTCTGACCCAATGTACCCATCATCTTGGTAGGAAATAAAAAGGATTTGAGGAGCTGGCTAAAATGAAGCAGGAACCAGTCAAACCTGAAGAGGGCAGGGATATGGTAAACCGCAATGGTGCTTTTGGATACATGGAGTGCAGTGCAAAGACCAAAGACGGTGTGAGGGAAGTGTTTGAAATGGCCACTAGAGCTGCTTTACAAGCCCGCTGTGGCAAGAAAAAATCTGGGTGCCGTCTCTTGTAAAGCACGGCCAGGGGAAGATGGCTGAAGCACTGCCCTGCACTCGATGAATTTTTGAAGTGCTGTTTATTAATCTTAGTGTATGATTACCAGCCTTTTTCATTTATCTATAATTTACTTAAGAGATTTAAAATCAAGTCTTGCTACCAGTATTTAGAAGCCAACCATGATTTTTTTTTATAATGGTCTGCATCAACTACATCTGTGCACACAAGGGTTAACTTCAACATTCCTTTAACAAAACTTTCTCTGCACTTGCAGGATTTGCCAGGCGCTAATTGAAGACAATTCTCTAACTTCTTGCTTTTTTAGAAATGGGGAAAAAGCTGGTAACACTGAGAATTGGGCTGTAACTACTCCATAACTAACATGTTCTAGCCTCTTTGGGTACAACAGACATAGCTGTGGATGAGTTTCTGAGTAATTTTAGTGTTTTCACATTGAGGGAAGTTATGGGAGAGGTTTTTTTCTGATCACCTACTCGAAGGCTCTGAAATATAAACTGATAGTGATTACCTTGAATTGACCAGAGTCTCACGTAGCAATGAAAAGTGACAGTTCCGTGGTTTCATGTTAGTTACCTTATAGTTACTGTGTAATTAGTGCCACTTATGCATGTCGGATGGAGGTTATTCCCATGAATGCCATTGTGTACATAGCATTCCTACGTACACAAAGGTAATGCCACTGTCAACAACAGAATCCTGGTTCTTGCCCTAGATGTAGTAGGAAAGACCTCGGTCCTTTAAGCCAACTGGCTTCTAATGTGTGGTCTTCCTTTCTTTCTTTGATGACAGAACTGGGTAAACTCTAGCTGTTCAGATATTGTTGGACTCCAATTCCCATCCAACAATTCTGCCATCGCTGCCCTCCCCCACAAGTTGGAAGAAACATTTATACACAGGTATTTTCAACGCATGTATGCAGGGAGCTTCGGCTATTGGGCAGTAAAAAAATGCAATAAATAATAACAACAACAACAATAATAATGATAATAGTAATAATAATAATAATGTACTTAATTAAACATGTGGTTGCCTGCTAATCCCTCCCCACCCCACCTCCATTCAATTGTGTCTGCTTGCCTTCTAAACAAAAAAAAGCCAATCTGGTCAAAGGTGAGGGGATGATGGGAATGGTAGTTTATCAACATCTAGAAAGACACAGGTTCTCCAACATTGTTTTATGACAAGGAACAACAGTTTCATATTTGATTAGCTACAAGACGCTTTGCACATTTCTTCAAGGCTCTGTTAATCATTTTTATTGCATTGCATCCTTGTTCTGGTTTAGAATTGCTTTTGTAAGGAGCAATCTCACAGTGCCATCTTTGCAACAGATCTGCAATTCAGTCTAATGATCTTGTGCTGTAGATGGGTCTTTTTCAGATTGTAATAACAGCTTCTTCTTTTTGGAGCATGATAGTAATTTTCTCTATTCTCATCAGAACTATTTTAAGCCGTTAGAAAGAAATGACCTAATTAAGGACAGCAGTTTTCAAAAGAGTCAACGTTGTTTTATAAGCTAGCTGAGTGTTAATTAGACATGTGCTTTACTCCTTGATCAGCAAATAATTTGGAGAAGTTAGCCAAGCTTTGTGTGTGTGTGTGTGTCAGTGTGTGTGTGTGTGTGTGTGTGCATGCGCATGCGTGCCATTGGGGGTGGTGTTGTGGGAAAGTTCCTGACTGAATTTTAAGTAAATGACAGCAAAGGAGAAGAAAGTCTGGGTCACTCAATGCTAATTATCTGATGATGATATGCTAATTCAATGGCAATGCAGATTAAACTGGACATCCACAAAAAAGACAGTAAGGATGTACAAGAATTTTGTTTCAGTTCGTTGAGTGTCAGAACCTGTTCCTTTCACAAGCCCGAAAGCAAATGGGAGCATATTTGTTAGCCAAAACTCACATATTCCCAAGCTTGCAGTCATGTTCAAACAATGTGGCCCGTTGAAAAATGTGCACGTTAAAAAAAATCCCGACAAGCTTCAGCCTCAATGATTCTCCCCTCTCGGGAAGACAGTGCCTTGTGGTACAATCCTCTGCATGCCTATTTAGCAGTAAATCCCACTGAGTTCAGTGGGATTTACAGATAGGTAAGTGCAGCCTTCCCCAACCGGGGGCAATTCAGATTTTTTTGTGACTACAACTCCCAGCATTCCATTGGCTGGACACCAATGTGGAGTTACTACCACCACCAGGCTGAGCTCCAGGGCGGGGTGAGGAAGGGGGTAGCCAGCTCTCCTCCCTCTAGCTGCCCCATTTCTCTCCCCACAATTTTTTTAAAAAATTAATCTGTAGATGTGAACCTTCACATCTACAGATTAAAAAATAACAGTGGGGGGGAGAGGAATGGGGCAGCCAGAGGGGAAAGGAGGAGAGCCAGTTCTGGTGCCATGTGTCCCTCTCTTTCTGCCCCTCTGGCTGCCCCATTCCTGCCCCTTTGCACCATTTTTTAAAAAAAATCTGTAGATGTGAAAGTTCATAACTACAGATTTAAAAAAAAAATGGGGGAAAGCAATGGGGCAGCTTTTGAGGGTCTGGGGCGTGGGCGGCAAGGCCTCAGCGCTGGAATGCCGGGGCTGGGATGGACGGCAGTGAAACCAGCAACAGAGTCCAGGCAGGGCCAGAGGCAAAGGCAAAGTCCAGAAGTAAGCAGGGTCCAACAGGACCATAAGCAAGGGATGTGGTCACAGCAAAGCAAAGATCCAGGCGGAGCAGGCTACAGCAGATCCAAACAACCATGTTGCTGAGAGAAAGGAATGCTGGTCTTCTATAGTCCTTACCCTAGCTGCTCCCAGCTGATCCACATTAGCCCACCCTGGAGTGCTGCTGGCAAGGGGCCTGAGTCCTGTGAGCACTCTGCAGCATAACAGCCCCTGAACGTAGACCTGGGTCCTGCTAATACTCAGCACCAGCACAGATCCTGACACCTATGACCTGCCAGGCTGCTCCCGGTAGGGCAGGAGGAGCAGCGGAGACAATGTTCAACTCTCTGTCCTTCTTTGCATGCTACCCCTCATTTAGACACAGGGCCTCTCAGCCCATCTAGAGTAGGGTGGCCCTATGAAAAGGAGGACAGGGCTCCTGTATCTTTAACAGTTGCATAGAAAACGGACTTTCAGCTGGTGTCATTTGTATATATGGAGAACCTGTGGGAAATTCCCTCTTCATCACAGCAGTTAAAGGTTCAGGAGCTATACTAGAGTGACCAGATTTCAAAGAGGACAGGGCTTTAATTGTGATGAAGAGAAAATTTCACCAGATTCCCCATATATACAAATGACACCTGCTGAAATTCCCTTTTCAATACAACTGTTAAAGATACAGGAGCCCTGTCCTCCTTTTCATAGTGTCACCCTAATATAGAGGAGTTGCACTGCTGGGGGTGGAGGCAGGGCTGGGGGAGCCATAAGACTGAGCAGATCCCGGACTCTCCTCTCTTCCCACCCCTCCTGGAACACCTCTTTTTTCTTTACTGAGTCCAAGGTTGGTTTTGTGGCCTTACAAACTAGCCACCATGGTTCATTCTGTGGTGTCTGTGAGGGGGCAAGGGCAGGGGCGAGGGACTGGAACTTGGAGTTATCATAGGAGTGTTTACAGCTTTGAAAGAGGGTTCCAATATATCCTACGGTCCCCGGTGTGCCTTCCCAGGGACCATGGGATTGCTCCACCCATTATATAGACATTCTATATTTCTGGAAAAACATCTGTGAGATACATTCTTAGACTTCTGTTTTAATTGGCCCAACATTTGCTCTATGCCACAGTGGCTAATGCAAGATGTTGGGGGTAGTGCTTTCGCTCAGGGAAGCCAAGCAAGAGCCCTTCAGAAAAATCATTATTCAGGGCCATCCCTCTTGTGGATATTACAGCAATGTTATTAATCATTACAGGACTTCATAACATTTCTGACAGACAGATAGCAGGCACTGAGATCTAATAAAATGTATTGTTGCTGTTTGTAATTTGCATGATTAAATCTGATCCAAAAAGAAAGAATATTGCCCCAGAAGATCATATATTCCTTGAGACAAACCGAAATCTGATGTGGAGAAAAATAATTGTTAGGCTACTTTATAGTTCACTCCTTTTTAATGGAAGAGAAAGCCCAACACACAATACCATTTGAATGCACCAATATAAACACAATAATTAACAGTGTTAATGCTACAGAATAAAATGAAAATTAAACTATGAGTAAAGTGGACAAGAAACATTAAATTATGTCCATTAGAAAAACTAAAGCTTCCAGAGAATATTGATCAAATGAAAACAACAACAACACACACATCTTCACGCACAATGTATGGAGATCTTCACACAACCTTATGGAATTCACTGCAAGGTGGGTTGAGGACCACAAGCTTAGATATGATTTTTAAAGGATTCAGTTAGAGGTGTTTCCTATGGAGGACATTCAGTTCAATGTCTGTAGACTTTCGCGCTAGTCAGGGCAACGCACCCCCACCCCATCACCACATAGACAATTTTGCATGACCTGCCCTCTCATGCAAACACTGAGTCATTACTGACTCTTGGAGGGATGCCAGCTTTTGCTGATGTTTTCTTGGCAGGCCTGTTAGCAGGGTGGTTTGCCGTTGCCTTCCCTGGCCGTTATTCCCTTTCCCCCAGCTAACTCGGAACCGACCTCAGGAGGATGGAAGGCTGAGTCGACCTGAGCCAGCTGCCTGAAACCAGCTTCTGCTGGGATCGAACTCAGGCCATGGGGAGAGTTTCAGCTGCAGAAACTGCTGCTTTACCACTCTACCACACGAATGACCTGCATTCCCTTGCAAAGGCAGGAGTATATCAGGGATTTTCAGGTGCAAAAATCACTTGGCTTTTAGGAGTGGAGTACTTACCATTTTACAAGGAGGTATGGGTGGTTTCCCCCACCCACCTACTCCAATTTGACTTCTTAGAAAGCCAAGGTGTCAGGTAGACAATGCTACATAATCCTGTGGCTCAGTTCTGCTGATTTCAGCCACCCCACACTTGAAGCAGTCACTTGGCTTTTTAAAGGGTCAAATAAGGTAGGGTGACCATATGGAAAGGAGGACGGGGCTCTTGTACCTTTGTATAGAAAATCTAATCTACTCCAAAAAAATACATTGGGTGAGGGATAATTTCCCCCAAACCTCCCCCAAGTTTGGGCAAATGCAAATGTTTGGGTGGGTGACCCAAGGTATTTGTATGTTTGCTATACATAACTCCATCTGAGTGAGCTGTTTGGCTGTTATTCTGTACTACCTGACATTCTTTCCTGCGTATCGGCAATTGAAAAGGGTGGCTATTTACAGGCTGTGTGTATGAGTGGTATAAAGGGATTCGAACCCCTGTGTGCGGGGATCCCTGGAGATCCTCTCAACTCTTGCTGCCTTCACCACACCAGCTGCTGCTGTGGAGGGCAGTGTCTATTTTGCCTTTGTGTCTGGAGGACTGTGTATTCTGTCTGTGTTTGGTAAGATGGAGGAGTTTCCTTGCTACTGCATGGATAGGATTCTTCCATTCTTGACTCATGTAAGGACATTGTGAACATACCACTCAATGACTGGTGTGTGCCCTTGGAGTTGCCACAGAAGCTGTGGAATTACAATGGTGTGTGTGGTGGTGGGTTGTTGTTGTTGTTGTTTTTAATGCTGTCATAATTTTTTTCTCAACTGTGTTGCTGAGAGTACAGGAGATACCAACTAAGCTTTGTTGATTTTACACCAGCAGAAGCTAGTGGCTGGTGTGGCAAAATTGGGTCGCTCTGGCCACCACTATATGTGATGCTCTGCCTTCTGAACAACGTGCCTCCTTTCCAGCTACAGGGACTTGAGAGGCCTTGTAAATCTTTTATATTAGCCACTGTGATAACGTCTTATTGAATATTTCATATTGTTGTGCTGATAAAGAACACAAGACGTTATGCTAAAAATTGACATAAACATGGCTTGGGAGAGCATCTGCTTAGAAATAACATGCTTGGCGAAGACTCTAAAATGAAACAAGCCATCCTATAGTTGAAACTGCAAGCAGAGCAAGTCCAGTTTGGGGTAAGTTTTTTGTTAAGCCTTTGGCATTCTTGTATACAATAAGGTGATGCTGCTTCTACCAGGTGGGGGGGGGGGGGGCTCCAGTAAGCCATGAGAATGCTTAACTTTCTATTGTTCTGAATTCTGACTCATCCAAAATTGTATTTCCTCATGATTCTTTCACCAAGATTTAATCAATGAACCATTAATAAATACATTGTTCTCCAAAGTTCTTCTCTCACAGAATCATTCAGTTGGATGGGGCCTTGTAAGCCCTCTAGCCCAAACCCCAGCTTGATGAAGGAAATCCAGGTGAGAAACTATATTTATTTATTTATTTATTTATCATATTTATACCCCGCTCCTCAGCCAAAAAAGGCTCTCAGAGCGGCTTACACTTAGCAAAAAAGACAGTCCCTGGCCTCAGGCTTACAGTCTAATAAAGACATGACACACAAGGAACAGGAGTTCAGGAGGGAGGGAGGGGGGGGAAGAGAGAAAGAGAGTCCAACAGGAGCAGGCTAAATCTATACTAAATCTATACTGGAGCGCCTTTCATTTGTGAGCCATCACTGTGCCCTTATTTCTTCCAAGAGGACTTGGAGCTGAATTGTGTCACTTTAGAATACAAATTTGTGCCACATGTCGCTTCATAGTGCTTGTATTGCATTATAGAAGGAGGAAAGATGGTTGTAAGAAGAGCTCTGGTGTCCCAGGGCTTTTTTCTTTTCTTTTCTTTTTTTTACACATTTATTTATTTATTTATTACATTCTATACCGCCCAATAGCCGGAGCTCACGACCAAAGGTCCACATTACATAGACAATGGGCGTGTTTGTTTTTACATAGTGAATATAAAGTCCACTATGTTTCCCTCTCCCCAGAAACTCCAACAAACGTTTAAACTCTTATCTGTTTGCATAAACTATTCCTGTTTTATTTACTTCCTCAGCCCTTTCTGTTCTCCAGACCCTTTCCTTTTGAAGAGTCATCCTGTAGCTCCTTTTAAAACTTTTTTTTTTCTGTGCTTAATACATAAATATAATCACCAGTCTACTAATAACAGCCAGCAGTAGAGTAGAATTCATAGCTCTGAAACAGGGTTTGGAGAAAGATGTGGTTCTTCCAACTTTTCATTGCACTGTTGCCCAAGAATAATCCGGGATGATGTGTCATCACCTCTCCTGGAGCTCAGAAAGAGGGCAGAAAGTCTTATGGAGGACAGGCATGGAAGGGGTTTGAAGAGACTCACGGTAGAGGGAACAAAACCAGGGAGGAATTGAAAGGAGGTGAGGGGTTTCTGTACAGTGGCTCTGCGGTGACACTGTGCTGTTTATATGATGCAGAAGCCACTGCAGAGCCATCCAAGGGCTTCCCCCTGAAGATCTGAGAAGTGGGGACTTATCCCAACTTTTTCCTCTGCAGTGAGGTGACCACGGCGCAACTGCATCTGTCACTACTCTGGAGTCATGGCAGGGGGCGTGGCTGAGAAGACGGTGACCCCTGATTTATTGCCATCTGCCCAGACATGGGAGGGGGGTGAGCCAGTGAGCTGAATGGCCACTGGAACGCTTCTGCACTTCTCCAGCCTGGGGAGAAGGGAAAAGGTAAAAAAATAAAGTGGAAAGGGTTATTTATTTATTTATTTATTTATTTATTGCATTTCTATACCGCCCAATAGCCGGAGCTCCCTGGGCGGTTCACAAAAATTAAAAACATTCAAAGTATAAAACAACAGTATAAAACCATAATATAAAATACAATTTAAAAGCTCAACCAGATAAAAACAGCAGCAATGCAAAATTACAAATTTAAAACACCAAGTTAAAATTTATTTCTAGACTGTTAAAATGCTGGGAGAATAAAAAGGTCTTCACCTGGCATCTAAAAGCATATAATGTAGGTGCCAAGCGAACCTCCTTAGGGAGCTCATTCCACAGCCGGGGTGCCACAGCAGAGAAGGCCCTGCTCCTCCTGGGAGCCACCTGCCTCACTTCCTTTGGCAGGGGCTCGCGGAGAAGGACCCCTGAGGATGACCTTAGGGTCTGGGCAGGTACATACAGGAGGAAGCGTTCCTTCCAATAGCCTGGCCCCAAGCCGTTTAGGGCTTTAAATGTTAATACCAGCACTTCGAATTGGGCCCGGACCTGGACTGGAAGCCAATGAAGCTGGAAAAGGACTGGCGTAATGTGATCTCGTCGGCCAGTCCCTGTTAGTAAGCGGGCTGCCCTGTTTTGTACCAGCTGAAGTTTCCGGACCATTTTCAAAGGCAGCCCCACATATGACACATTGCAGTAATCCAAACGAGAGGTTATCAGAGCATGGATAACTGTAGCTAGGCTATCACTCTCCTCTCTCATCTCACACTATTGCCCCGCTCATGCTCTTCGCTCCTCTGATGCCATGTTTCTCGCCTGCCCAAGGGCCTCTACTTCCCTTGCTCGGCTTCGTCCATTTTCTTCTGCTGCCCCTTACGCCTGGAACGCTCTTCCAGAACATTTGAGAACTACAAGTTCAATCGCAGCTTTTAAAGCTCAACTAAAAACTTTTCTTTTTCCTAAAGCTTTTAAAACTTGATGTTGTGCAGACTTTATACTGTTAGTTTTACCCTACCCTGTGCCTGCTTACCCTACCCTGTGCCTGTTTGCCTTCTCTTCCCCTCCTTATTGTTTTACTATGATTTTATTAGATTGTAAGCCTATGCGGCAGAGTCTTGCTATTTACTGTTTTACTCTGTACAGCACCATGTACATTGATGGTGCTATATAAATAAATAAATAAATAATAATAATAATAATAATAATAATAATAATAATAATAATAAGGGCGCAGCTGGTATGTCAGCCTAAGCTGATAAAAGGTGCTCTTTGCCACTGAGTTCACCTGTGCCTCAAGTGACAGTTCTGGATCCAAAAGCACCCCCAAACTACGGAACCAATCCTTTAGGGAGAGTGTGACCCTGTTCAGGACAGGGCAAACATCACCTCACCTTTTAAAAGTGGAGGGACGCGCAGATGTGCAATGGCACCCATGTGGTGCCAGTTGCACGATAGTGCATGGGCATGGCAGTGGCTCCTCCGATGCAAACCTCGTGCTCGCCTCTTAGTGTGGGGACAGCCCGCAGGAGCGCAAGCATGGGATTTTGGGGGTTCATGGTGCCTGTGCGTCATCATGAAGGCAGCCCCTGGGTTGCTGGTAGTGAAGGAACATGTCGCTGGCTGTAATGGAGAAAGCCTTGCCCTAGAACAGAAGAGGGGGGATGTGGTGCAACCCATTCAAAAGGAGCTGATGGGGCTTGTAGGGTGCATATTCTTGTCTTTGGTGTATGAAGAGCATGTGTGCTTGTAGATAAGGGGAAATGATGGATTAATGTGGACATCAGTGGAAAAAGGAAAGGAACCTCTCGTGCAAGTACTGAGTCATTACCTACTCTTGGAGGGACACCAGCTTTTGCTGACGTTTTCTTGGCAGGCCTTATAGCGGGGTGGTTTGCCGTTGCCCTCCCCGGCCATGATTACCTTTTCCCCAGCTAACTGGATACTCACTTTACCGACCTCGTGAGGATGGAAGGCTGAGTCAACCTGAGCCGGCTGCCTGAAACCAGCTTCTGCTCAGAAAAGTGTCCTATTTAAGCAGTAGAGCTCCTGTTTAGAGAAAGTCCCAGTTTCAGTTATTGTCATCAGCAGTTAAATAGTATCTGTGGAAGCAAAGTTGAGAAAGGACCTTGCCTGCAAACCTAGAGACCAGTGCCAGTTAGAGTACTGGCTAGATGGCAAGCAATTTCATATGTTTATCATTAAACATGGGAGGAATTTCAGTTGTTTGGTGGCAAAATTCAATTTAGGACAAGCTATTTATTTTTGGTATCAGTGTTTACTATCATCTTGTTTATGCATTTTATTCTTACATATATAAAAAGGACTTGATTAGTGGACTTTATAATCTTATACTGGAGTATCAGACTCCAGAGTTCATTGAATTGTTAGTTTTATGTTTTATTTGCACTTGTTATATTTTGAAATGAATTGTTAAATTGTTTTGAAGCATGATGCTGAATTTTGATATTTCTTAGTGTTTCTATTATTTCGATGCTATTCTGAGGTGTTTCGGGGCATGGTCCATCAAGAAAAGATGGATCATGCACACAAATAAATTAAAACTAAATTCAACTAGAAAAGTCAGAACTCATGAGCCAACAATTTAACAGTCCACTGCCACGTGGTCCTTAACTCCTATTTTGGGAGATTATTTGGCAAGCCCAGAAATTATTTTGTAACACTTCAGAGGGTTGCTATATAGTTAGGTTGCAAACCTTTGAATAATCACTGGAAGTAAGACCCATTGAACACAGTGAGATCTATTTCTGAGAAAACATGGATAGGACGTTGCTGTTAGTTATACTTGCTAGGATTTCTGGAAGCTATTACTATGTTTTTAAAAACTGTAAAATGTTATTTCCACCCCCACCCCCACCCCCACACAAATATTCTTCTTGGATCCAGATTAGAAGACATGTAACAGAAGGCTGGTATATGTTATGAAGATTTTCACTGACAAAACTAATTGTTTATTTCAAATGGCTTCTTTGAATATCCCAGGCTCGCACACACATCACATTGCAGCTTACGTAAGAACTTCTAATGGTCAAAAGTGTTTCCCGTCGAGAACTAAATGCTACAGACAAAACTGTGAGATGAGAACAGCTAGGAAGAGACAGAGTTGAATATCCTTCACCCAAGCACAAAAAGTGCTAAAATCCAACATGTTTGTTTCTGTAACACTTTGACAGAAAACTGAAAATAGACAAGACCAAGAATATTCACAGTGGGCCTCTGTGGTTTTGCTGACATGATGGCTGGTCTCAATGTACAAACAGTGAATCTTTCAGGAGTGGAGCCTTTTAAACCTGTCCCGTTTCAGGCTATTTGATGCATTATGTACCCATAGTATTCATATTTTAGAATGATTTCTATCCATCAAATATCCATATTCACAACCTTCAATACTTTTACTTTGTTTTTCAGGCTGAGAACAGGAATATTGGAAAAATCTGCAATGCATGCAAATGACTGTGGATTTCTAGGAATCTTACCGATGGATTCTGCAGCAAACTGGCTTTTTCTGGGTCACCTGAATTCCCCAGACTTGGGGACCGTTTTTTAAAACTTTCTGAAAATTGTACACACGTTTAGTCATACAAAACTACGAAGAAAAAAAACCACTGACCAAAAATGCACATTTCCCTCCATAAGCTAAAGAATGGAAATGCAGATTTGGAAGGGGGAATTTGCACTTTTTTCATTTGTTTTCCACTTTTAGGGAGATTTGCAAACGTTTAAATTAAGTAATGCGCATTAGCGCTGATGTGCACTATTTAATGTGGATTCGTGCACTTGTGCAAGTGCGACTTAGCGCAACTGGAATTATTATTATTATTAACATTTATTTATAAAGTGCCATCAATTTTCATGAATGTAGGAGAATGAAATTCTCCTACAAAAAAATCCAGTTCCATCAATGAGCAGATGATGGAACGAAAGACACAAAACACGGAAAGAATGGATTTAACAAAACCCGTGCATGCCTAGGGGAGAGCGAACTAAGTTCCCTGCAGCTGCTCCTTCTCTGGCTGCTGTATGGGGGCATGTTGGTCTTCCCCTCACCATGGTGTTCTCCTAGAAGGCAAGGATGCAACCTCCCTAGTGACCCACCATTCCCTGGCTGATTGGTGAGGCCAGAGTGTGCTGCCTTTCAGCCTCCCAGTCCCAGGCAACTATCAGCTAGAGCTGAGTTTGTTCTTTCTGGCAGGGAGGGAGGAAGCGATCTCCTTGTATCTGTTTGCTCTCTCAGTGCCGCTTCCCCAGTGCCACTCATTTTCAGCCGCAGTGATGCCAACAAGGCTCTTTCTGTTTCATGGAATGGTTTCTAAAGCCACCCTTTCAGATCTGAAGCCAGTGATCTGGCCATCTCTCTCAATAAGTCTCTCTCTTCCTGATTTGCCAGGTGTAAAAGTGAGCGCAAAAGGCATCCTGCAATTAACACCATTTGACTAGCATATATCTTTAGCACTGTCCCATATGGTGTGAAGCCATCCAGGTTGTCCTTGGCAAATGTTGCTAAAATTGATACATCATTAAAAAAAAAAACAGATTGAAATTTAATTAATGCAAATTGCTTCTGTGGTTACAGTGGCTGTTTTAAGAAAGGGAAGGAGAAAAAAAGGGGAAAAAAGTCCAAGCTCGTTCTGCAGATGTGACATCAGCAAAATGAGTTTAGAAACAAAAATGTGTTTTCTGCTCTGGCAGATCACTGGATGTTTTGTTTCTTCTTCACTTAGAAATCCAATCCCCGGGAGCTCTTTTAGTTTTTACTTCATAGGGCTTTTTACATCCTAGGGCTGGAATACATGTTAGAGTTGCCACAGGAAGACAGCAAAGCCAGCCATCCTATGGTGACTGTTCCCCACTTAGCCCTATCACATTTAAAAGCATGTACAGTATAGAGCCAGACTATCACACTGTCTCTCAGCACCTGTTCCACATTCCTAGCAGCCACTGAAAAAGGCATGGAGGGGTGTTGAGCTAAATGTTCTAAATCTATAGGTTCAGTTATTATCCCAAAAGTAATGATTTCAGGAAAACTGAAGCCACCACCCCACTCTAAACCTTTAATCCTAACCTTTTCATGGCACTTTGCAACTGGTCAGAGCTACTCATTTCCCACTGTTTTCTATCATTGCGGCTGCTTTAGTAGCCATTTTCATTTTCCCTTGTGTGATCCCAGCCAATCAGAGATCATATACTGGATCTGATAAAGTCATAATTCTATGTAGCTGGTCAGATTTAGCTGTATGCTGCCATGACTATGGGGAAATGAAGCCAATTGAAGTGATAACAATGTTTCCTCTGCAGACCACATAAGTGATCTCAGCCAATCACCATAAGACCTCTTACCCCATTCATAAAGAACCCCCTAATTAATTCTGATTAAGCTTTTCATTAAAATGCTCCCTCATTATTAATATGGAACTCTCAATGTTTTGGATGACCTCCATGACATAAAGTGTTTCTGCATTTCTTCAGCTGGGTAAAGGTGACATGATAGAAATGGCATTCAAACTAGTGTGAATTTTGGCAATTTTGGGGAGGGAGCAAAAATTCAGGGCCTTGGTGATATTGCCTCACCCTTTAAGCTTCTTTTTAAAATCTACATTTCCCCCTACAGCTGCCGCTTTTTATGAGAATTTCATTTGAGTTTGCAAATCATCCAGATGCATACTTTGAAAAGCAGCTTTCCCTAACAATATACTATTTCACACTTCAGTCAATGGGAGGAAAGTGTGCACATTTAAAAAAATGTACACAAAAGAGCACACTTTTCCAATTCAAAATGTGCACCATCTTAGATTGCAACGAACTGCAACACAGGTTGCAAACCAAAATGGGAGTGAGCCAAACCAAGCTTCAAAGTGACGTTCTGAGAATTTTTAGCAAATATGAAGATTTCTGGTCCTCCCATACCTATTCAGCAGACCACGGCCAGATCTATGCTTTGCGTCAAAACATTACGAATGTGGAATGAAAAGCAGGGGGTGGGGAAATGACTATGATAGTGGTCTATGGGATGTGGATTGTGCCCCAATAGTTATCAGTGCACTTCAATACCACTATAAAGCAGTAGGCTAGAAATAGCTCACATCTCAGCAGTATATTGGAAAGGATCTTTGCTGAATGGGAATGACTTTTGAGTAATCATTACAAAAGAATCTTGGCCGTAGGGAAAGTCATTGTTGGATAATAACTATATTAAATGCTGTGTGGAGCCACTGGGCTTCCAAATGGAGGGCTCCATCCTACCGCTACCAATTAAATCCTCTACAGATAGGGAGAAGCAGTAGGAAAGCACAAAACAGGAGTGAAAGACAAAGTTGTCTGGAATACACACACACACACACACACACACACACACACACCAATATACAATTTCATGAATGAGACAGGGCAATTGCATGATCAAAGCCTCATCTGGAAGCTTAATTTCACTTCCAGCCAATTGTTGGACCAGCTAAAATAGCTCTAGTGTGGAAGTGACTGAGATCTTAGGGAAGCTAGGCCATTGGTGCCAGGTATATTGGATTTTAAAAGAGACAGGCATTTTATTCTCAGTTCTTTCTCCACACACCCATCAAGTTAGAAGATGTTCAAAAACTAAGGAATAAGCTGTAGACTGTTGGGCAGGGTAAACAGCCTTATTTAATAGTTCCTGGGAAAGAATCACAGAGATTTTTCCTTTTAACTGCTTGAGATAAATTGTCGTTAGTATAAAAATCAGTCACATCAACATAGTCATACTTCAAACAATGGTCTTGTAGAAATATTTGAAGAACAGGAGCTGAATCATCAAGCATCCTGCAGCAGAGACTCAGGCCACAGCTAGACCTAAGGTTTCTTCTGGGATCATCCCGGGTTCGCCCCTGCCTGAGCACTGGATCCCCTGTGTGTCACCTAGATGAACAGGTTTGATCCCTGGACGATCCAGGGATAAACCTGAGGTCTAGCTATGGCCTCATTTAACTTCCATCAAATATCCATCAGACATCCTTTAGCACAGACCTCCAGATGTGTTGGGTCTATAACTACCATGATCCCCCAGGCTGGACACGATAGGAGTTGTGATCCAACACATCTGAAAGGATACTATTTTGGGGGAGGCTGCTTTAGTATCTTGAAATTTTAAATTGAAAAATGTGGCGCTACCTGATATGAGGCAATATGATTCTTCTCTCTCCTTTCTTCCTTACATTTCCTAAGGAGCAAAATACGCATGCCACGACAGATTCTTCTTGTTGTTTTTAATAAAATGCAGGCTTGGAAGACTGATTTTGAATGGGGGAGCAGCAGCAGCAGTCTACCAGTCATTTCCCCACCTCCTCAAAAATAACTCCCTTAGCTGTTCCTCGGGGATCCAGATGCATATTACCTATGTAAACCCACATCTGGAAGAAAGCAGGTTGTGGTGACAACTGAGCAGACAAAAAGGTCAGGAGGAAAATGGCTCAGCAATGCACGTGCACAGAAACTACCACCACTCTCCTGCTCAAAACTGAAAGCCCTCAATGCACTTTTCTATTTTATTTCATTTTAAAGCAAGACAAAAACTATCATCATCATTAATATTTGTATACTGGTTTTCATTTGAATCAAATCCCAAAGCAGTTTACAAAAGGATGGAATCAACCAAAAAACAACACACACACACACGTCCTATGAGGCTGGTGCGAAGATACCTCTCTTTGCTTTGGGGAAAAGCCAAAGCAAAGAAGTATGTTTAAATAAGCACCGAAAACATGTCAGTGTTGAGGCCCGACATAGTTCAGAGAAGGGATCATTCTATAGGAGAGACACCACTGCAGAGAAGGCCTGTCTCTGTGTCATCGCCAAACGGAAATCCATAGGCTGCGGCGTGGAAAACAGGACAACATCCAATGTGTAGCCTGCCCCCACTGGCACCTTTACAAATTGCAGTATTTAGGTTTACACTGAAGATGTTTTAAGTATTCACTTTAATCTAAATTGTGAATTTACCTATCCCGGAGATACCTCAGGTAGCAAGCTGGGATTGGCTGCAGCATCCGTATCAAGGGTAGACTTGGTGGGTGGGAAACCCAAGGATGCTGTTTGAAACCCATTAAAAATAATAACTAAAGATGCATTCCTATTTAAAAAATTATTATTATTGCATTTATATCCTGCTTTTTTCCCGCCAAGGGACCCAAGGTGGGGTGCATTTTATCCTCTCCATTTTATCCTCACAACAGCAACCCTGTGAGGTAGGCTGGGCTGAGAGTCTGTGACTGGCCCAAAGTCACCCAGTGGGTTTCCATGGCTGAGCGGGGACTAGAACCCAGATATCCCAGTCCAACAGTTTAGCCACTACAAGGCACTGGTGTAGTTCCCATGGATGCTTAGACTGGAGAAGTCCTGGCTGGGGAATGCTGGGAGGCGTAGGACCTTTTTCTGTCCCAACATCCATGGGATTGCACCCTAAGAGTATTTGGGCAGTGGGAGAAAATATGGAGGAAGAGGGCATCACCAACCTGTAGGCTGTTGAAGCCTTTCCTGCTCTAGTCCGGCAACTTCCATATGTGTAGAACAGCTGCACTGGAATTCACAAAACTGCCTAATAACACAGGAATCTAGAAAGCTGCACAGCACTAAGGAAACACTCTCCTCAAAGCACTGGAATCTCTTTGAGGGGCTGGACAGATTCTGATTTGGCTGGTGGCCACGGGGGGGGGGGGTTCCTCTCAGTTTCTCATTTCTCCATTCTTAAAGTTGGATTTGTCTTGAACGTTGAGAAATTCTACATTCTTAAATTTGGTTAATCCTGAATGTATGTTTATATGAAAATTCCTCTGCATTTCTGTGAACATTTCTCCTAATATGTGCATTTTTGCATGCATTTTTGTCTAATATACTTCTTTTTGCAAACAAATTGCCTAATATAACATAATGCATTTCTAACATTATTTTCCGTAACATTTTTGGACACACTTTTTTTTTTATTGGAGAACTAACTCTATTGCAAAATTTGGAGAAGTGTGAATTTCAAAGGATAACTGAGGGCCTTTCTAGACCTACCTGATAATCCGGAGGAGAGGAGGGGAGATCTCGCGTTACGAATAACATGAGATCTCGCCCTTATTCAGACAGGAGTCGTGAACACTCTCTGGAGGAGAGCCGTTGCGGCCGCCATATATATATATATATATATATTTTTAAGAGGCAGCAGCAGTGCAGGAGCCAGGACAGGTAAGTAGGTTTAAAAGGGGGGAAGTCTCCTCCTCCCCTCCCTGGCCCGTTCTCCTTCCCCCCCGCCCCCCGCCCCCGTGACGTCCAGTCCCCCGGCCCATTCTCCTTCCCCCCCGCGATGTCCAGTCCCCGGCCCGGTCTCCTTCTCCCCCACCCCCGTGATATCCAGTCCCCCAGGCCATTCTCCTTTCCCTCACCCCCCGCGATGTCCAGTCCCCCACTTGCAATTTCTCCCCCGATGTCCCCGGCCTCTGTTTCCCGCCCCCCATGTCCCCGGCCTCTTCCCCCCCGTGTCCCCAGCCTCTGTTTCCCCCCCATGTCCCTGGCCTCTGTTCCCCCCCCAACGTCCCCAGCCTGTGATGGCCTCTGCCGCCGAGTCCCTGGCCTGTGATGGCCGGCGCTGCCATGTCCCCCAGCTGGGCACTAGGCGGCAGAGGCCATCACAGGCCGGGGACATGGGGGGGGGAATGGAGGCCGGGGACTCAGCGGCGGCGGGAGCGCTGCGGCCCATCCACCGCTTTTACCAGCTACTCGGGAAAAGCAGCAGACTGGTCCACACGCACGCGGTCCCGGCTTCAGCCCGACCTGAGGCCAGGACTGCGGGAAGAACCGTGCTACAGGTGGTTTTGGTTAGCGGGGTGCCAGGGCGGCTCGAGCCCTGGCTGAGGCCAGGATCCCCTGTGTGTCATTTGGACGCACAGGGACAAGCACAGGCCTCGCACCGCGCTAACCAGTGGTCTAGCAAGGCCCTGAGTTTCAGTTCATATGGAAATGCAAAATTTTGTAAATTTCCATTAAAATGCAAACTTAATTCATTTCTCCTCCATCCCTAGTCAATGATAATGACGTGATTTGAACATAACCTCTTTCATATTTTTTAAATGCTCCCACCTCTACAAGTTCCAAGCCCGCCTAGCTTCTAACTCTAATATGCCTCTTGGCTCCTTGCCTTTGATGCTGGGCTGAATAAGGAGGAACTGAACGTGCGGTTTGCTTCCCATCCCCCATAAAGTTGATTTGTGCCCTACACATCGGCGTGCGCAGCACATTTCATTAGGTGTTTCGACCAGGGATATTTTTTTTTAAGGTAAACATTGATTGAATATACAGTAATAAAGGACTTTTTTTTCATTCATCAAACAAATGAAATAAACTAAAACTGAAGTAAACTATTTTTTAATTAACAAATAATCTGTACTGCACTGTTGTAATTATTTGATTGGGACTGAAGTAGAGGAGCACTAATTTTACTGTACTTATTGTCTTTAAATATGGTTAAATATCCCACAGTTACCTTGCTATTCTGTTTCTACAATTCTTTTTCTCCAGTCTTTTTTTTATCCTCTCTTCGTTTTCAGGCTGCATCCTATGCACATTTACCTCAGAGTAAGTTTGATTGATCTCAGTGGGGCTTACTTCTGAGTAGATGTACATAGGATTGTGCTGCAGCTCTGTTTTAAAGTGACACATGATACACACATACCATGTTTACCAAAAGAACGGCTTGAAAAAAGGGGGTTAGACGCCCTAAAATAAGCAAGGGGAAATAGGAATTGTTTTAGCAAGCATCCTGAAAAAGGTGCTGCTGAATGAACCCTCCTTAGCCAGGAGGTCCGGGGGGGGGCATTGCAGTTCTCCCCCCTTCCTTTTCTCTTGCTGGAGTCCAGACTGGGGTGGGCGGTGGGGCAGCAATGAGGAGAGAAGGCACGTAAACAGACAGCTTCTCTCTCTCTCTCTCTCTCTCTCCCAGACATTACAGTACCTGCAGGGCTGATGATGAGATTGAGGAGGGCAGCAGCTCCAAAGGGGGGAGGGCCCCAATCCGCAGCTCTGGGCAATGTTACTCCTTACAGAAACAGTCCCCTCCTCAGCTCCTCCACGTGCTGCTTCCTGGCCCCAGCGTGGCTGCTGCTCCCACCTTGTCCAGGAACTGTCACGAGAGGCCAGGCAGAGCAGCTGGGAGCAGGGAGCGGCTGAGTGAGTGAGTGAGTGAGTGAGTGAGTGAGTGAGCTGGGGGGGGGGGCAGCAGCTGCACCAGTGAAAAAAGCCTTCCAGAGGAGGAGCAGCGTGGGGAGCAGCTGAATTTGTCGCTCTTTCCTACAGCTAGCACCGGCCCTGCTACTGCAAACTGGCAGCAGCGGCGACGGATTAGGGTGTTCAACTGAACCCTTTGAACCTTGTCTCTGCACGCCAATGGCCCTACACACTCATACACACTGCAGGGTTCATTTCTAGCATTTTCCGTCCTCGGAGGAAGCTAGCAACAACCTTTTTCACGCACGCACGTACACCTTTTTAAAGGAAAGCTTTTATTTGCTACAGTGGAGAACTTTTGAAACATTTTCATTGAGGAAATGACAAATAAGCCCATTCTTATGCTATTTAAAATCCATAGGAAACTTTTGGTATTCTAGATACCTATACTCAGAAGGTACAGGGTTAGGACTGGATGCTATCTACCTTCTACTTGTATGAATCTATAGTTATCTTATTCCCCCCCCCAATAATTAATAACAGGTTGAGTTAATCAATTCTTCCATCCCAACCTCCATACAAACAAAATTTATTTCATCAGTAAGTCATCCTTTTTTCATACCAGCTTTAAAAATCAATGAATAGAAGGGTTGATTAATTTATCTCCTCCAATATCCATTTCAGAATTAACAGAATTAAATGAACCCATCTTTCTGAACTCAAACAGGTTTTTAATTCCGTTAAAATACATATATAAAGATCTTGCTGACTAATATGACTGACTCTCACTAATTCTTAATTAGGCCTTCATGCAGCTCTCTTTGCTTTACACCTATACCCACTTACCTGGAGTAAGTCCCATTGAACACTATAAGATTTACTTCTGAGTAGACATGTATGGCATTGCAGTGTGAAGCTGCAGTTCAGCACAAGCATGCCAAAGCACATTTATTTCCATAGGCTACATAGGATCACGCTGTACACTAATCTTAGAAAAAGGAAAAGAAGCAGTAAGCAGAGCTGGTTCTATTTCAGATAAGAAGCAGATGCCAGTGAACTACTAATCTGAACATTCAATAGAAAGAACAGAGCTGAACCAAAACAGCCTTTGTACCAAACAAGGTATCCCCTGCCTCAACCATACAATGGGCTGAAGATCTTAACACACTTGCCTCCTTCTAGAGAGTATATTACTGACAACAGCTTTGCCCCAATAAACATTCCAACACATGATCAGTAGGGGTGTGCAGAGCAACTGTGCTCCTCCCTGAAATTTGGGGCAGAGCTCCAATGATTCCCCACCCTGATTTTTGGGGTGACTCTGTCTCCCTGCACTGTTGGATTACCCAGCAGAAAACCGCTCCTTTTTTGGAGAACTGCTCTATTATTGTCAAGGGGAAATAACAAAAATGCTTACATCAACGTCATTTTTAAATATAAAGAGATGAAACTTGGCACCCTGGTAGCTCTTAAGTAGGGCTTTAGGCATACCAAGTTTGATGCAGATCCCTTCATCCCATGATTGTTAGACTTTTTTTAAAAAAAAATCCCCCTTCCAGCCATTCCTCACCCCCCCACCCACCCACACACTTCAGATGCACTTCATCTTCAATCAAGAGAGCGTGCAGAAGTTTCAGAAACTAGAAACCTCCTACAAAAATCGAAGTCCCTTATCTCCATGTGTGGAACAAGAACACACACACACTCAATAATATACAAAGGGAATCTTGGGGTGGTACTACAAGATGCAAATAAAAGCAGACAGACACACAGAGAGAAAAGAAAACCCAGCAAAGAAAGCTGGATCTGGGTGTGTTGGGAGAGGGAGAGGCGTTTCTTCTAGTCCCCCACCCCCCGCCAGCCCAAAATTAGATGCACCCTTTTCTCTGCCGCTGCTGGTCCTTCTGAAGTGCAGGAGAAGAAGTCAGGTGTGGGGGGTCTTGAGGCTCCACCTGCACCCTCGCCTTCAAACGCAAGTCTGGCACTACAGGTTTCCAATGGTTTTGAAACCACCCTTTAACTGCACTGCGATTTTGGAGGTCCATCGGACCCCTGGATTTTCAGTGCGGAAGGCACGCCCCGAATGATCAGAATACTTTGGTCTTTATGAGTAACTTGGACCAGGAGTAATTTTATATGGATTTGGGTGCTGTATTGTATTTTTTTTTATTGCAAATGTATAGAAAAGAGAGGAGGAGGAGGAGGAGGAGGAGGAGGAGGAGGAGGAGGAGGAGGAGGAGGGCAACCCTGTTAATTTTAAAAAAGATTTTTAAGAAGGATGAACAATTATCAGCAATTTTTACAAAACATACATCATGCCAATTATTTCAAACAAATTGGGGAGGAAGGTCTATGGGTCAAAATGCATTATTTAATAGGAATATCACCTCCAAATCACCCCCCACCAACTCACACAGAAAACTACAGCCCTCCCCAAGCACACACTGCAAACATGCACATGCATCTATTCATAGTCAAACAACCAGGCATCCCATTCAGACATCATCACATCAATACACTCACACACACACACTCAGGATCACCCACTCCAAAATACACGCACCCTCAAACAACCATGCACCCCATGTACACCACTCACCCATACCCTCTCTCACACACACACACTTCAGTCTTACCTCCTACTTGCTTCTTCTCCTATTTGCTTCTTCCCTTGCTTCTTCCGTCGTCCTCCATCTTCTTCCTTTGATCCCCCCAGGGCGCCAGCCAAGAAGAAGGCCAGATCGGCGCTGGGGGCAGGGGCTGGAGGACGCATTCCTGGAAGTCTGGGAACTCATCCTCTGAGCCTTTTCCCTAGTAAATTGGGGCCCAGGCCCTGGTGCCCCAGAGATCCCCATTTTTCCAGAGGTCTCCGGTGTTTTCCAGGTCATCGGGTCACCCGAAGCAATACAAAGAGCTAGTGAAGCTACATGAGCCCCAACAGGCCTGTGCTTTCCTAGAGAAATGCAATGACTATGAATGTCAGTGATTTATGTGGCTGATGACCCCAAAACTGTATCTATTTGCATAGTATTCTTTTTCAATGCATGTATAACCTTAAAAAAAGGGCAATATTCTTTGGAATATTGTTTACTTTATTCCACTTCAAAATCACACTGAATTTACAAAGACAAAAGGCTGGATTCCCTCACTCGCTATTCACTCTTGGCCACCCATTTGTAAACATAATTAGCAAGTTAGATCCACAAATTAGATGCTGTAATTTGATAATTATACCACAATCTGATGTGTTTTAACCTTTTCTTGGCCAAAATGCACTCCCATGTTTTTGTTTCCTTGGAGTAAAAAATACAGTCGGTTTTGTCATATCCTTCTGCTTTATTTTTAAACATTCATCTTATCTTGGAATGCTATCTAGAAAAGAGCTCTTTGCACAACTCATTTATGGATGGGGGATAAATCCGTTCACTGACCTAATTCTGCACTTTCAAACCACTATGTGAACCCAACTCACATATCTTTTGAAATTCACACTCTTCTCAATTTTGTAATAGTTCTCCACTCAAAACAAAAACAAAAACCTGCATATATTAGGGGAAATAATGATCAAACATGCATTTGTATTAGGAAAATTGCTTGCAAAAATGTGTATATTAGGCAAAATGTATACCAAAGTACACGCATTAGGAGAAATGTACACAAAAATGGTTATGAATTTTCATGGAAAAGTTTTTTTAAAAAAATGGGTCAAACTGAATTTAGGATTGGAAATAGGAGAGCCTGGGAGAAACAGAAATTGACAGCGTCATCCATTCCTATATAAAGTAGAACTTTGATTAATTGATTTAAAAATGTATCATTAAGACTTCAGAAAGTTTTATGCTCTATCTATGCTACTCGGCCTCTGTACACAGAGAGAAAGAGATGAGTAAGATCAATGAATATACCAAATCCAAAGACCTTACCATGTATAAAGGGATGTAGCTGCCTAACTTTTAAAGAAAACCTGTATGTTTGTTGCAAAAGACATTTAGAACATTCCTCTTTTGAACCTGTTCAAGTTGGTGGCCATCAGTACATCTTATCACTGCAAATACCATTGTTTAAGTATGCACTCTGTGAAAAAATACTTTTATCTATCCTGAATCTCCCACCACTCAGCTTCATTGGATGATCCCAGGGTATAGTATTATGAGAGAAGGATTTCCATTTCCTCCACACCATGCATAATTTTAAATACATGTATCATGTCCCCCTTACACACCTTCTTTTTAAAAACTAAAGCGCCCCAAATGTGGTAACCATAAGGGAATAGCTACAGCCCCTTGATCATTTGGGTTGCCCTTGTCTGCCATGCAGCTGATAACAGGCCAGGAAAATAAAATGTGGCAGCAGTGGCGTAGCGTGGGGGGGGGCTCAGGGGCGGTTGCCCTGGGCGCAAAATTCTTAGGGGCGCAAAAATTTCAACAAAAGAAAGAAAGTAGTAATAAATTTAAAAAATAAAATCTGTGTAGATCCAACTGTGTAGACGGGGCAAATAAACGTTGCCATGTAGCATTTTTCTTGTTGCGCACAGGTCAGGAAGGCCTTGCAGGCTGCATTTCCTCCCAAACGGGCCTCTCTAGCACACACGTTGCTGCTCTGGCTATCTTCTAAGTCATCCAGAAGGAGGGCAGAGCAGTGACGCGTGTGCTAGAGAGGCCCGTTTGGGAGGAAATGCAGCCTGCAAGGCGATCGGTTATCATATCAAGGTCATCATATCAGCCATGATGCTAAATAAAAAAGAATCAGGTGCACAATGCAGGAAGAGGAGGAAGATAGAGCAGGAGCAACAAGCTAAGCTAGCTGGAAGCCTTGACAGGTTTCTTGTGAACACTGCTGAAAGTACACCAGGCTCGCCAGCAGCACCACAGGAGCCTCAGGAGCCTGTTCCAGTGTCAGGGGACATTCCCGTTGTTGCTTTAGAAGCGGAGACAGCTTTGCCTGAGGATGCTTCTACTTCTGCTCAGCCGAATATTCTGCCAGAGAGTGTTGACCTACAAGTTTTCACTGATATTGGCTATTGGCCAGAAACTGTGGATAATAATTTGAAAACTGAGCTTGTCAAGAGAGGGACGGTGGAACTGCGGAATAAGGGTGCATTGTTTCCAAAAGACAGCAATGGCAGGTCATTTTCCAAGGATTGGTTCTACAAGAACTGTTATACTAGTATTAAATTAATTTTACTTTAAATAGATCAGTATTTTCTTAAAATATAATACATGTGCTTGTGGGGGGGGGTAAGGGGTTCTATACTGGACTGGTGGAAGGGACTCAGGGAGTGCTAAAGGTCCGTGGATTAGGGGCGCAATACTTGCCTTGCCCCGGGCGCCAGCAACCCACGCTACGCCACTGTGTGGCAGACCTTCAAATGAATAGCAATTCAGTCCCAACTAGTTTAGCAAGTGCCTGGCCTTAATCCTTAACCATGGCAGCGAATTCTCACATTTTTTGCTAACTGTTCGTTTAGATTTGGTATCCTGCATAATTTCCAATATCTGGCATATAAAAGCACAGCAGCTGTTACCACAAAGCTATCTAGTTCAAAATGATAACTTTTTATTGTAGATTTTGTATAGTGAAATCAAGGCGTAATGGAGCTAGTATATAAAATGAAATTCCATCCATTAAGATTGTTATCTTCCTCCAATATCTTTTAAACCTTAATCAAATCTATCATTTGTCAAATAAATGATGAAGCAAATTTGGGAAGCACTGGCTTAATTAGTATCTGGCACACAATGATCCAAAAATGTTTACACTGGCAATATCAGTGTTTTCTGATGTTGTATTCATATTGCTGTTAATGTATCATATTCTTGCTGAAACATTTTGTTATGCTATAAATGTTTATAGCAAAAGACTATTCACAGATATTGTCAACTAGAAGAAACTACTGCCATTTATGACAGGGGGATTGTATGTGGAGGGAGGTCCTGTATTTTAAGAACCTGGGTGTTGGGGCAGAAAGGTACACTAAGGCCGTAGCTAGACCTCAGGTTTATCCCAGGATCATCCCGGGTTCGTCCCTGCCTGAGCGCTGGATGCCCTGTGTGGTACTTAGATGAACAGGTTTGACCCCAGGACGATCCTGGGATAAACCTTAGGTCTAGATACAGCCTAAATCTTCCAGATGAATCCCTGGCAATGAGGGACAGAACAATATCATGGGTGGACGTCAAGTTTTACTCTTACAACTCTGGTATCCCCATCTGAAATACTTTTATTTCCCCCCATAGAAATGAATGGCAGCCCTTCATACATGTAGGAAAAAGCAAGAGGGTCACTGTTCCCTTTCCTCTTGTGATTTCAGTGACTCAGATGAAGGTCATTTTTATTCAACTTTCCCAAGTCTAGCCCCATGGAACTTGATGGGAGCCATTAAGAATCAAGCCTGTTCAGTTGTGCCCACCCCAGATTAAGAGGCAAGACATATATGGTTGGGTTAAATGACAACTAGAGCCTTGTGGGGCACAGAGTGGTAAAGCAGCAGTTTCTGCAGCCGAAACTCTCCCCACGGCCTGAGTTCGAGCCCAGCAGAAGCTGGTTTCAGGCAGCTGGCTTGGGTCGACTCAGCCTTCCATCCTCCCGAGGTCAGTAAAATGAGTACCCAGTTAGCTGGGGGAAAGGGAATAACAGCCAGGGAAGGCAACGACAAACCACCCCGCTATAAGGCCTGCAAAGAAAACGTCAGTGAAAGCTGGCGACCCTCCAAGAGTCAGTAATGACTCAGTGCTTGCACGAGAGGTTCCTTTCCTTTCCTAAATGACAACTATATTAACATTTAACAAAGGAGATCTGCAATGGATACTGAACTACAGTGCAGGTGAACACTTGGACTGCACTAGGAGCCACTCAGCAATCTCCTGCCTCCCCCTAATTATGAGCAAGCTTGACCTTGGCAGCAGCCCCAGGGCCATTTTTTTCTCTTCCTAACCATACTTCAAGTAGTATGAAGGCCTGCCCACATCGCCACCTTCTGAGCCCCAAAGCTCTGGGGGTGTGATGCAAACATGCCTTAACAGTGGTCCATTCCCCAGTTCCTGGTTCCTCAAGTCCAGAGCTGCAGGTGTATAGAAATCCCATTTACCTTCACACTGCCTCCAAGTACTGATCAGTGATTGTTCTTTTGCACTGGGCAGCCACGATTGTGGGGGGGGGGGGGAATGACAAGAACCCTCCATTTAGCCCCCCCTGCTCCCACAGATCTTGTTTTTTTTTTTTACTAAACAAGTAAACAAAGAGCATCTTGTACAGAGGGGCCTTTCCTCTCCAAGTAATAATTAATGATAAACATTAAAAACTGGTGATTAAGATAGCAGAAGAGGCAAAGAAATTTAAGAGACCATAAGTACAGATGAAGTGGCAGTCGAAGAATTCAGTGATATCCCTTGATCTAGAGGGAAAGGCGGGTAACATCATCATCATTATTATTATTATTATTATTATTATTATTATTATTATTATTATTATATTGGTGTCCAAGCAGGGTTTCAGCTGAGGTGAGTCTCCTTAACACTTACATAAAAGGTAGGGAAAAACCCTGAAAATAATAGAAAATCCAATTAAAAGAATTTTAGCAAGATGCTCTTATTAGTGAAAGGCTGAGTTTATCACTGTTTGCAGTATTTGTAATTTGAATACAATGAATAAAGATGGATTAAATAGTCTATATAACGAGATTTATTTATTTATTTAAAGAAAAAAGACCTTAAACTTGAAATCCTGTAATTCCTGGGAGTGAGTACTAGGGGCCATAGGGTGTTTTAGATCTCTGAAACACCCCCCTCCTTGCTCTTGCGGAAACCTTTGTAGCCATTGCATCATAGCTCCAACATCTATAGAGGCAAAAGGGGGGTGTTCCCTGAATCATGAGTCTAGGGGAGGATCAGAGGAAGGCCTGGATCCAGAAGAGTCAAATCCTTCTCATCCCTCTGGCATGCTCTCAAACCAGCAGCAACTCAAAGACAGCCCTGGAGTTGCCATAGATTAATCAACAGAAAGGAACTCAGAGGTTGGACAGGGGGAAATGAGAAACGCCACTCACTCACTCCTTTCCACCTTGCCAGCATGAGCCCAAGACGGCTTTGCATATGGCGAATTCTCCACCTCAGGTTCCCTTTCCCCCACTGATAGGAGAGTTTCTCTGCCCATAACATTGGTCTGGCATCTTCTGCTTGAAATACATGTAAAGCCAGAACATGAAAAAAAATGTATCTCCAAGTAATATAGAGTGAATTAGTTTATCATGCAGCAGCCCCTTCAAAAGCAAAGGGAGCAAAGTAAACAAGAAAATCTACATCGCTCACCTCTCCCATCATTGGCTGGAGCTATTTATTTATTTATTTATTTATTGCACTTATATACCGCCCCCATAGCCAGGGCTCTCTGGGCGGTTTACAGAAATTCTAAAATTAAGATAAAAACGAGTATACAAAATCTAAAATTCGAAAACACAGAACATACACACATAAAGCATTAAAAACTGTTAAAAAAAACTAAACATGTGGGTGATTAAGATGTGCCGCCATATGCCTGGGCAAAGAGGAAAGTCTTAACCTGGCGCCGGAAAGATAGCAGCATTGGCGCCAGGCGAGCCTCGTCAGGGACATCGTTCCATAGTCTGGGGGCCACCACCGAAAAGGCCCTGTCCCTCGTTGCCACACTCTGAGCCTCTCTCGGAGTAGGCACCCAGAGATGTTGAACATAGTGACCAGGTATATTCACGTCAGGAGAGGCGTTCCATCAGGTAGTGTGGTCCCAAGCCGTGTAAGGCTTTATAGGTCAAAACCAGCACCTTGAATTGGGCTCAGAAACATACAGGCAGCTAGTGCAAGCGGACCAGAGCAGGTGTTATATGGTTGAACCTTCTGGTTCCCGAAATCAATCTGGCTGCTGCATTTTGCATGAACTGCAGCTTCCGAACCATCTTCAAAGGCAGCCTTACGTAGAGTGCATTGCAGTAATCTAACTTGGAGGTTACCAGAGCATGGACAACTGAAGCCAGGTTATCCCTGTTCAGATGGAGTTGGTGCATCATTCTACACTGGATGCATGAGTCTAGCTGTGGGCCTGTGCCCACAGTTTGTTCTCCCCACACCTGGGAACAATGCTGTTCCATCCCCAGCACTTGCTCTAAGGCTGGTAGGAAAGGGAGCAATAATTGGCATAGTTTGATCCAGTTTGAGAAGGATAAATGTTTTATTTATCAGTCACTAATCAGAAGATACCAGGTCATTCTTGTCACAGACCTTGTCTTCAGAATAACTTCAAAAAGAGAGAGACAGAGAGAGAACCTTCCAGAACTCAGGGATCACCTCTACCTACCCACTGCTTTCCCTTGTGGCTCTCCCTAGAGATATACAAGGCATGCATTCCGACTTTCCATTACAAATAAAATATACATTGCCCTATTTTTGGTGCTAGTTTGTGGTTATACTGAAGTATGACAAGATCTTCTTCAGAAATGCAAGGTGGCCTGCAGTTCTACACCTCATTAAAGGTACAGTGAAGTCACCGAGTTGAAAATTCACAACCACAGACAACAAAAAATGTTAGCAGCTTTGGTTTGCCTTGAAGTTCTAGGCCCTGGACTTGTTACGGAGAGAAGAATTAAAAACAAAATACTGTTAATATATGTTTTCAGCTTGTCAAAGCATCAGCTTTATCCTTTCTCTCCCGTTTATCTCTCACTCTCAGTCTGTCTGTCTGTCTCTCTCTCTCATTATCACCCCTGACTGATTATTCTTATTGGGCAGCTCTAGCTGTGGGGGGAAATCTCACAACATGTCATTTTTCAAGGCTGCTTGCAAGATGCAACTATGAAGTCTTCAGTAATGGCATTTGGACTTGCTCTGGCTACATCACCCTAATTAGCATACCAATTAATATTTTGTTGAGCCTTCTCCTTGAGCAGAAAAAGTCAGTTAGTTGAGTTTCATTGGGCTTTCTTAATTTTCCCTAATTGCACAGAGGGAAAGTGCTGGCACACTGCTGTTTCATTTCGTTTTATTTTTAATGATATCACTAATGGTCAGTCAATGTCACTTTTAGGAAATTACTACTTGAAATTTAGTGAATTGCTAACAGTATATATAATCAACACTTTTTCTGCGTTCCGTTTCCTAGAATAGTGTGCAGTGCTGGGGGATGAATGAAAATTTAATACAGATAAGGGTTTTTTTTTGTAAGAACTTTCCAAGATTTGCAGATGTCATCATAAGCAGGATGGAAAGAACTTGGGCTCATCGACACCAAGCAGGATATTCCACTATGAAAGCTGTATATAAAAGGCAGGAGCCACACTACTGCCTTACAGCGGTACTGAAGTGCACTGACAACTGTTGGGGCCCACTGACACATCTACACCAAGCAGGATATAGCACTATGAAAGCAGTATGAAAGCAGTATTTGCTATGTTTCAATGGGCCCGAACAGTTGTCAGTGCACTTCAATACCGCTATAAAGCAGTAGTGTGGCTCCTGCCTTTTATATACCACTTTCATAGTGGAATATCCTGCTTGGTGTCGATGAGCCCTTTGCAATTTTTTTAAAAAAAACAAATGAGGGGGAAAGTGAAACTGACAGATGCAGGAGAAGGGCTTTGATCGCTTAGCATGATAGGTCTGGGTTTGAATCCTTATGATGCTGAATAAGGGTTGTCAGCTCTCTTTTTTAATGACAGGACCATCATCTTTATATGGCAGACAGGCATAACACAGGCTTCTCCATGCTGGGAATAACTGTATCTATTGAATTTGGCCAGTGCAGATAGGTAAGAATTTGATTTTGGTTCTTTGGCAAAAAAAATCTTTATATTCAGAATATGAAGAACATATAAAAAGAAATCAAAAATCAAATATGGGAGAAAATGAAACTGACACATTTGTCCATCCCTGTCCAAGCACACTTCACAGATAAAAACTCACACAACTGCATTAAATCACAGTCAACATCACAGGTCAAAATTTCATAAAGAGAAAATGATCATCACAGGAATTGTAAAATAAGGTAAACTGTAACTACTAGATTCTAATCTTGTGGTGTATGTAATCAATTCAAACAGTGTGCATGATCTTGACATATGGGTGCTGAAAACTCAACAGGATGGCTGTCATCTAACCCATTTTGTACTAATCCATTTGTACTTATTCATGAATGTCAATTCACAAGTGTGCTCAGTACTCAGTGGGAACCCTGCCTACTCACCAGCTTCATGCCCAAAATAATAAATATGCCAACTCAACTAACATTTTATACCACATTCATCTGTGACAGAATACTGCAGCTTTTTTTCAGCACTTTGGGACTGGGGGAACTCTCCAAAGACTGGACCAGAAAGCCCATGTCCTGACATAGCATTGTTCCATGCACATTCAGCCTGAGGAACCAGGCTTTTCCAAACCACTGAACCACTGCTTAAAGTAGCACCAAGGCTCTTTTTACAGTTAAACGAAAAGAAAAAAGACGAACCCTTTGCTACCTCATGTAACGTATGGAGATAAACATGCACCCCAAACGGTGTGACTTTCTCCCTCCCCCTTAAAATTGATTAAACATAGAAAGAAAACATTGGCTTGGGTTCAAAAACCGTCAGTTTCCATACAGAAAGTGCTTTCCATGTGAATATGAAGAAGAGGACAGTGCTTTCTGGTGGCAGCCCATGGGATGCTACTTTAAAGGGCCACCAGGCCTTGATGGGCTTTGGCGGCTGCTAGGAGGAGCAGAAAAGCTTCCAAGCAAAACCAAAACATTGTCCTTGGTATTTATATGAGCAAGCAAAAATATTTGTTATATGTGATTAGGCAATACTTCATTTTTACAGTTAATAGTCACTCGCTTTCTGTATTTTTGTAGCTATGGTTGTGATTGTGATTTAATATATTTAAACATCTTTATTTTGGGGGAGGATTTTTTTGGCCATGGTTGGGAATTTTTTGGTCCTGTGCACATTGCCACTTTTTGTGGGTGAGCAACAGGATATGGCCATGGGCTGAAGAACACAACTGTGGCGACCTAGTTTTCCACTGTATATACATTAGAAAAAGTGCAGTCACAGGGGTTTGCACCAACCCTAGAGAGAAGTGCAAAACATTCAGCAGCTAAAAAAAAATGCATTCAAGAATAGTTTAAAAGAAACATGACACTTGGGTACTACTTGTGAATTGGTCAGGAATCCTGACACAATTGTTACTTCTCAGAAGTAAGGTCCGTTGAGTTCAATGGGACTTACTTCTGGGTAAGTGTGTACAGGATTGCACTGTACTATGTTTTAAAGGCTTCGACATGCTTTAGGTAGAATAACAAGCCTATAAGGTAAGTGAATATTATTATCTACATGATACAGACTGAATAGGTAGGGTGAGGTGGGGGTTACATTGAGAAAGAGTGGCTTGCCCAAGGTCATCTAGTGCCAAATTGGGCAGAAGGTAGATTCCAGATGTTTTGGACTTCCACTCCTGACTATTGGCCATGGTGGCAAGGCCTTCTGGCAGTTGAAGTTCGAATCATCATCTGCCCAGCCCTGACCTAGTGAACACACAGCAGGTGGCAAGACTCAAACCAGGGACTTTCTGATTTTGATACTCAGTTTCTTAGTAGCTCTGTTGTTCACGCTAGACCTACCTGCAAATCCGTGCGGGAGGAGGGGCCAGCCCACACTAAAAGTAGCATGGGCCGTCGCCCTTGTCTACACGTAAGACGCGACGGGCTGCAGGAAGGACCCGTCGCATCTGCCATTTTTTTTTTTTTAGTTTAAAGGGGCCATGTGTGCAGGAGCGCACCAATGATAAAGGTAGGCTTTTTTTAAAAAAAAAGGGTTCCCTGCTGCCCCCTGCCCCGATTCCCCCCTGCAATCTCTGATCACCCGCCCACCCGCAATGTCCGATCCCCCCCTGCCCACCTGCCTGCGATCTCCAATCCCCCGCCCACCCGCCCGCAATCTCCACTTCCCATCACCCCGGGCTCTGTATTCCCATCCCCCTGGCTCCATTTCCCCCCATCTCCCCACCCTGCCTTGATGACCACAGCGCCATCTGCCACTTTCCCCAGCTACTCGCGAGTAAATGCGGTAGCCGGGAAAAGTGGCGAACAGGCTGCACGCTCGCAGTCTCAGGCTCAGCCCAAGACCGCGGGAAATACCGGGCCAGAAGCAGTGCCGGTTATCCCGGGCCAAGGGAGGGTTACCCCTCCCTGAGCCCGGGATCCCCTGTGCATCATCTGGATACACAGGGGGTGGGGCAGGGCGGGGCTTGTACCGGGCTACCCCATCGTCTAGCAAGGCCCTGTGCCAAATCCTGCACCCTACTTTCAGGAGCTTTTTCTATCCCTGCGAGAGAGGCATTGTTTTTTCTGTCTCTTTTGCAGGGAGGGGGGATTTTTTTTCCTTGGGGAGAGGGACAGGGTGTCCATATATCTTTTTAAAGTGTAGCCTGTTGTTGAGGGATCAAATTTTTTTATTTTTAAAACACGGGCACACACACAAACGCAGCTCTTGGAGGTGCCCAGCAGTCCTTCGTGAATGCCTGTTGGAGAGACCATGTGACCTTGATCTCTCCAATAGGCGTCCAGTAAGAATTCCTGGGCTCCTGAAATTAAAAAATGAATAAATAGAAAGAATACCCTTCAATAACTGCTTACATTTTAAAAAGGTATGTGGAAACCCTGTCTCCCTCCCCAAGGAGAAAATTCTCCAAAATTCTCAACTCTCCCAGCCTCTTTCACCAGTTTTCATTCCCCCCACACACACACCCTTATGAAATGCCAAAAATGAAATGATCAAAGTTTTTGGGGGTGCGCAACACTGTCTCTTAGAACCAATGATACACTCGCTCTCCTTTCTGGCCTGTATTGCCCCCACCTGCTCCTTGCGCAGTGTTCAGGTTTTGGTCTTAGGGAAAGCTATGTTATTTCCAAAGCACCAAATTAGCTTCAGCACACACTGAGTTAATGGCGGGGGGGAGGACGGCTGCGTTTTCATGGTGCAGAAGTGGAGGTTTGCGTGTATCAAACCTTAGACAAATGTTCCAGCACTTAAGCAAAACTTTGTTTATATTGCGTGCCTCTCAACAGAAATTAAGAACTGTGGAAACAATGCACGCGAGCGGCTGGCAATCTGCTCTGGTTTTTCTTTAGTGGATATGACAAGCTCACCTGCTGTGGGAACCTGGAAATAAAAGGACAATCTCGCACCATTAATAAAACATTCAAGGCGGTCAAATCACAGGCTGAGTTGCCCACCAGAGACTCAGTGTAATGCTTAATTTTGTCGATGACGGGAGTGCTTTAGCCTGAGGTAACTTTTGTGGAGGCCATGTTTGCGTGCAAACCTTCACTTAAAGCAACACAGGCTGGCAAGGCTAATGTTCACACTAGTGTAAACTTACAGAGAAACGCATGAACCGCATGAGATGTTACATCACTCAGCCCCGTCAGCATTGGTAGTGGCCTAATGTTTTATTGAAGCCAACTCCTTAGAGGAGAGCTAAAAATTCACTCAGCACCCTCAGAGAAGTGTCTGTTTTGGCTGCAGAGAATGGTTCCCAATCACGGAAAGATAAAAACATCACAATAATCTAATATGGATATGCCTTGAAATCCAGTCCCAGTGGCCAGGCTCTGGGAGGATACATTAAGCACAGATCAAGGGGCGGAAGCACGCAGGCGCACCACAGCCTGCACAGCAAAGCACTGCACAAAAGCAGTTTGTACATAAGTGAAGGCAGGCAGACAGGCAAGGGAATTCTCTAGAACGAAAGCAGGGAAAGGAGAGCAGGCAGACATCCCTATAGTTTATGAGGATATGGTGAGGGTGAAAGGTTCCTCGTTTGATCATCTCTCATGCTTTATTAATGGTGTGAGATTTATCTTTTTATTTCCGACTTGCCGCAGGGAGAAGTGATACATCAAGAACGGGGCACTGCTACAACCAGTAAAATCATACTCAGCAATTAGCCCATATTGGGCTCCAAAAAGCCTGTAAATTCCACTTTCCCCCTGATCCACCATATTGCTCCATGCTGCATCCCTGAACCCAATGCATTCTGCAAGCTTGAACCCAACCTGACAGGTTCTTACTATGAGACACAGTATTTTTTTAATTAAAGGTGTGCAATTCCAATCTTGAACTGAGAGTCTTAGCACCAATGGATGAAACAACCAACCCCCTATCACTGTCCAGTCAGGGAGTTAACAACCTGCACTGTTTTTTCTTCACCCACAATCATTTGTCATGTTATTTCTCAACCTCTCTGGTTCTGTCAGCTAATACAGGGTGGCCTTTTGCTCATCTTCCTGGTACAGTTCCTTCATTTTCAGTACACTCATGCCAGAACTTGGCATATATGTCATGGTGTTTTATGTAGGCTGGGGGGGGGGGTCGTCAGTGGATAAATCAATTTTTTGTACTAGAACACTCTTTAATATTCATTCTTAATTTCCATGAAGTAGGTAAAAGGTTTAACAAATGGTCAGTGTAAACAGATTTGTTGAACCCTTTTGACAGTTAAAAGAGTGCTATTACAACACTGGAAGGATAAACACCTCATATAATGCAATATATTGAGGACCTTACAACACTTTCAAGATTTGAAAGGATGGCATATAGATGTCACCTTCATGTGGATACTTATTTGGATATTTGGAGCTCTTTTGTTGCAGCCCATGTACAATTGCTAGAATATTGTATGCATTCATACAAATCCATGTATGTATGTATGTATTTTTAAAAATGGGATATATATGGTGCCCACAAGCACCATGTTGGGGACCCCTGGTGGAGAGCTTTACATAATCAGTGGCTATAATTTCTCCTCCAAAACTATGATTTCTCCATTATAAATCCCAAGTAAATTCTTTTCCCTAGAAAATCCCATGATACCCCTCCCAGTATTTTCCAGTCTTCATTATGTGTGGCTTGAAAAGACCTGTATAGCCCAGATTTGATTGATCGATTTAAGCTGCTCTGGTCCAGAAGCCATTTCCGATACATTGCTCTGTAGATGGTTAAATTTCACAGAGAGAAGAAAAAAGAAAGCAGTGATCACATGCGCCCATTCAGTGGGCTTTTTTTTTTAAATCATGCAGCTTCTCTTGCACACAGCAGGAAATAGCAACAAGTATCATTATAGCCAAAAAAATGATTTTCTGGTCTTTTTTGTGATGGAAACACGAGCAGAAGGAGTGGGAGACGTGGGAGAGGAACACTGTGTTGGTAAAATGTCCCGCGAAGAGCCGTGAGTGGCCAGTCATGAGCGTGCCATGAAAAGCTTGTCTGATGGTGCTCCAAGTGGGCTGCTAGAGGAGGAAAGCTCCCTCTTCTTCATCCCACAGAGAAATGCAGTTCGTTGTGCCTCTCTGCTAGCAAAATGTTTTGCATGCTACTAGCAAGAGATGCTCAGAGTCATTGAGGCCTTGTTAGATCCTAGCATCAGAGTCAGCCACAAGGCTCGGGTTTTCTTACCTAAAATATAACCAGTTAGGAATGGCTATTCCGCCAGTTTTGCTTTCCCCTACATTCAAGTTACTTTAAATCTCATATTGTTTCCGTCTGGTTTATGAAGAAAAATTCTGATCAAAACCGAACAGAATAAAATCCTCACCCAACAGGCCACCTTCAGTTGATAAAGCTATTCCCGGCATGGAGAAGAACACGTTGTACCACATAGCTGTGAAAAGATGAACCTGTCAGAAAAAAACCTCTAATTGAGCACCACAAACCTGGCTGAATGCATCAAATTTCAAACCCAGACTTTTAAGAGCTAAGCATGCAAAGCCCTCTGCCTAGATGGATGAATCTGTCCCTTTTCCCTTTTCTCACGTTAGTTATTTCCATCTTATTTATGAAGAAGTTTGCAAATTGTCGGAAGTTCTTATTAAAAAAAAAGAACTCAACAAAACCCTCACCCATCCTTAATTAGGAGGCAGAGATTTGGAGAATGCAGTTGAGCAAGATTATGTACTCCTTTGGAATGGCCAGCAGAGATTTGGGCACAAGTTCCCTTGTGTTTTTCGTGCCCATTAATTCTACAAAGGGCAGTTGCTACAGCCCGCAGATGCTGGTTCTAGTTGAGCGGAATCTGGAGGTGGACATCCAATGCAAGAGCTGCATGTTTTAAATGTTTACATTGGAATGTGTTTAATATATTTTTAACTCCTGTATATCTTTATTTATAGGTTTTTAATGTATATGTTTTAAATTTTGCAATGCTACCTTGAGGCTCAGCATTGGGCAAAAGGTGGGGCGGAAGAAGAAGAAGAAGAAGAAGAAGAAGAAGAAGAAGAAGAAGAAGAAGAAGAAGAAGAAGAAGAAGAAGAAGAAGAAGAAGACGACACACATCCCCTAAGCTCCATATGGCCATCTAGAATGGCAGCCACAGGATTAAGTGGTGGGATTTATTTTTATTTATATGGTACCCCCTTGTGGGTGGGTTACTATCTCATTTTTTTATTCCACAGTGCAGAAATTGCTAGTTGTTGTAAAAAAAGGAATCATGTAAAGGGATTCTGGGCCATTCCGACCAGGGAATATGTTCATGAGTCACCAGCAAGTGCAAGCGGGTTATTCTCTGTCTAGACTTTAAGATCTTGTGGACACATTTTAACGGGAGGACAGAGCCCGCCTTTCTCCCAAAGGTTGTGATGACTTCTTGTCTGATCGGCAGAGGGGCTTGTGCAGCATTCTAGTTGGCTGGTGTAGTGAGGGGAGTTAAACAAGGGTAGCGCATTAATTATGACTATGATGGAAAGAGAGGAATAATAGATGATGGTGAACACTCTGTGACATCGGAATGGAGAAGAAAGGATGACCAAAAACAAACTCTCAAGGCTTCCTGCCCTGAGAAGACCCGGAATAGGAAACTTCCCTTCAGGTCCTCTGATGGCCTCATTGATGATGCCAATATTACTGATCCAATGCCTGAAGCCAGGGAGACATCCCTCATCCAAAGTGACTGGCATCTCCTAGTCCTCACCTTGGTAGCAAGTATGCCAACTTTGCGGAAGATGGCTTTAATTAGTTAGAATGGTACAGATCCTACAAGTACATTAGAAAAGTTGTCAACCCATTTATTGTCTTGTATCTTGTATTCTGAGTGGGGTGCAGTGCAGGCAACAAATATACACTGTTATAGACAGTATGAAAAGTTAGCACCACTTAAAGGTGACTTTTCTTCATTTTCTACTTGCTATTAATGTTCCTATACAAGGCTCATCCACCCATGTGGATCAGGACTGAAATAGTTAATAAGCTTTATTCCCCCCCCCCCCAACACCCGCTTCTCCCACTTTCTGCTTAAGAAAGGATTAGCATATTTTTAACAATGCTCAAGGGTTTTGCACTTTTTTGGTAATGAAACCTGTTCAAACACACAATTGATAGGCAGGCCACTAAACAAATTTCAGAGCCTGGAGAGACAATGCAGTCTCTTTTCTTTTGATTTAAATAAACCATGCTCCTTCCCTCCACAAATGCTCCCATCAGCTAATGTCAGCCATTTTGCTCTGTGTAACTCACCCAACAGTATCTTGCCCTTTGTAATTAATCTGGAATGGATGAGAAAGTCATTTATTAAGCACATGCACAAAACAGAGCAGTTGAGGGGCCAGATAGCTACAGGGGAAATGCCTGTGGGAGAAAGTAAAGAGTAAATAAATAGCACATCAACATTTTTGATTAGAGTTAAGCAAATATCACTCCGAAGGTCTGCAAACACCCGGGGCTAGGCAGCTTGTCTGAAGTGAGCAATAGCTGCCATTTTAATGTTCCCAAGGTGCTGGAAAGCTGAAGAGAAATAATGGAGTAGAAACATACACAAGTAAAATTAACATATGCTTTTCAAAATGGAAGTACTTGTGTGGGGGACATCATTTTTGTTATGTTTCCAAAAAAACTGCTGTGTTTTGAACATTAATAACTGTTCATTATAAAAACACAAGTAATAGCAATAGTAGTAGTAATAGTACTTAATGTAGCACTTCAAGAAGAACTCCATATTTTTATTAATTCCTCTCTGTATTTACCTGCATACCTTTTTTTTTTCATCTGTGTCTGAAATCTAGATTAACAGAGCTCCCCTCTGCAATTTTATATTACTTTCATTTTTTTTCAGGCTACGTTAAGTAAATGCATTATGGTCATGATTGAAAGGCCTCAATTTCAGGCCTTTTCCTTAAATTCTCTGGATTTGCCAAATAAAAAGCTTAGAAAAATGATGACCTGGTAAATGTCTCTGTTATTGTTATAAGAATTTCATGTGAAAGGTTACTTCTTATGTCTTGTTAGTTGTTTGAAACTGTGCTTTACAAAATTTAGGTCCTGTCTTTTGATATCTTCTAATCAGCATTTAGGCACCTTCGATTATCCACAACTAGCGAAACCACAGCCAAGGGAACAGGCTTGGCGGAATCAGCGGGGAAAGAAGACCCTGTTGAGCTTGACTCTAGTCTGGCCCTGTGAAGAGACATGAGAGGTGTAGAATAAGTGGGAGGCCCGCCCGGGCCGCCGGTGAAATACCACTACTCTGATCGTTTTTTCACTTACCCGGTGAGGCGGGGGGGCGAGCCCCGAGGGGCTCTCGCTTCTGGCTCCAAGCGCCCGGTGCGTGCCGGGCGCGACCCACTCCGGGGACAGCGTCAGGTGGGGAGTTTGACTGGGGCGGTACACCTGTCAAACCGTAACACAGGTGTCCTAAGGCGAGCTCAGGGAGGACAGAAACCTCCCGTGGAGCAGAAGGGCAAAAGCTCGCTTGATCTTGATTATCCACAACTACATGACATATGCTTGTATCTTTGCTTGCAAAAAAGTTAACAAAACTCAAATGATAAAATATTTCAATATGTATAAATATGCTTAGAATAATTTTACATTTTTGGAAGCCTTTGCAGTGTTCTACCATTAACGTTAAAACTGAGGCCCTTTCTACATTATCCCAGGAAAATGGAGGGGTCATCCCTGCCTGCTCCCGGGATCCCCTGTGTGTCATTTGGATGCACAGGGAGGATCCCAGGACGATCCCGGGGAAAAAGGCAGGTGCAGACATGGCCCAAGTTTTGATTGACAGTAGTTGCATATTTTTTCATAAATAATTTGCTGTGAAACATCACTTCTTATGTCTCTGCACTTTGTTTGAAAGACAAAATGCTTGTCTACTTTATTTCATTCCTAGTGATGCACACAATTATTTTCTCTTTATTTATGGTTGTGATTCATAGGCTTTATTTAATTATCTCTGCCTTGATTTTTAAAAAAAATGTATACAAAGTTGTGTCATTTTGGTACTGGTGTGAGTATATCATGAATTCTCATTGGCATGATTTATTTATTTATTTATTTTTGAGTGTTTGTATTGCTGTAACCCATGACCAGTATCTGAAGAGAGTTTGGCCACAGCTAGACCTAAGGTTTATCCTGGGATCATCCCGGGTTCGCCCCTGCCTGAGCACTGGATCCCCTGTGTGTCACCTAGATGAACAGGTTTGACCCCTGGATGATCCAGGGATAAACCTTACGTCTAGCTATGACCGTAATTAATAGCTGGCCTTCAATCATTTAATTTTTGTGAACCGCCCAGAGAGCTTCGGCTATTGGGCAGTATAAAAATGAAATAAATAAATAAATAAATAAATAAATTCCTGTAGACATTTTCAAGTACATCCAAGCCTGTTGCAGCAAGTCAAGCTCTCTTTTTAATGGGGAGCCGTGATTTGTGGAGGTGTGCAGGCCAGCAGCAAAGGGAGAAAGGCTGGTGAGGAGCAGTTGCACACAACTTCATCAGCAGCATTTCCTTCCCACGAAGGGACTGCTGAGCCGAACAATACTTTGATGGGGTGGGCCAAAGAGGTGGACCCAGCAGAGCATTAAGGCTATTGACTGATAGGTCCCAGAGCCCTGTGGATCAACAATCACATGAGTATCCCAATGGGCTCCTGTCCTTCTTCACTTGCCACACATGTGCTGGTCCATTTGGCCAAAGTACGTTGTGGTTTGAAAGGGGGCTGGCGTTATCGTTAAAAAAATTATTTCCTAGCTTTTGTGTGATCAGTTCAACCATAAGTCACGAATCACTGTAAGTTTTGCCACTGATATCACAGGTTTTGTTAGGAAAGGTGAGGAGATGGGAGGTCAGGAAGCCAATTTCACTCACAGGCAAACCGATGTAGTAAGAGTCTGTAAGTTTATCCAAAGTAACAGCACAAATAAAGCAATTTCTAGAAGAACTGGCTTCTCCAACACTGAAAGTAAGGGGTGGGGAGAAAGGGGAGGAACCATTTCTCACACACATACACATGTTTACATGGGAGTAAGTCCCATTTAATTCAGTTAGACATACTTCTGAGTAGATAGCTGTATATATCCCATCATTTAAAAGCACTTGGCCTACACAAGCAAATAATGCCAATGTGAATTCTATCACAACAACAACGAGATGATGAAACTGTGTCACTGTTTGTATATAGTGTTTGGTGTGGGTGGATCCTATCCTTAATATAAATCCTTTTCAATTTACAGTGCAATTTACATACGTCAGAATTAATCATTTTGCAAATCCCTCCCCCCACACACACACACCAATCCCAAATACATTTTGACACAACATGGCAGCACAGACTTAAACGCATTCCCCTAATCCCTGTTTATCCAGTCACAACCCCATGGAACTAAATATGCAAATCAACCACCCTTCTGCAGGGGCACCAGCCCCAGTAATTCCCTCTCCTGGGCTTCAATCTTGATTGATTGACCTGGACTAAGTGGCTCTGTCATGGGGCTCCAAAGTACCTTTTTAAATCCCGCCTCTGGCTGCATTCCACAGCTCAGCGCAAACGTTCCAAAGGCTCCAACCACCTTCCCTCAATACACACAAATGTGTGTTTTCATAACTCCCCCAGTCCTTGACTGCTCTTGCTGGATTTTGAACTCACTCCTAGTTAATCCATTCTCTCCCAGCCTGGCAAATTTGGTGGCTTTCCATCCATATATTTCAAGACAGGCGGTTGGCACATCTTTTTTCTCAAATCTCCACACACAAAAAAAATTCTACCATAGCCTATGCACTAAAAGAGCTCCCCATGGACCTATATTTCAAAGGGCAACACCAACTTCCATTAGGCCTTACATGGGCGGCCAATCCTTTCCTCCTATAACATCCCATAATAAGCACTGTTGTGCACCCAACCTAGCTATCCGCTAGCAAATTGCCATAGCTTTCTTTGTGCAAAGTTGGGGCAGATTGAACAAGTGGGAGCTTAGCTCTGCCCCCAAAACTGACATTTTCTCCTGGGGGCGGGGAGATACTTAAAATGGTGTTCCCAACCCTAACTATGGATGGCCTGTGGTGTGTTCAGTCAAGTGAGTACCATCCTATAATTTGAAGAGGTACAACCAAGATACAGGTTTATCACCTTTGTAAGAATTGCCTACCCGCCACGCCCTGGCACATGGGCGTGCGGGGGCCGTTGCAGGTGGGGGTGGAGACATGCAGCATGGGGGACAAGCTATTGGCATGCCCTCAGTGGGGCCATTCGGGGGAGGAGGCAGCACAGGATAAAAAGTGCTTTGCCCCTCCCAGCACCCTCTTCGGTGCGAGTCTCCCTCCCTCCCTCCCTCCCTTGTAGGCAGTTTGGGTTCTCCGGTTGCCCGTTTGGGGGCCAAGTAGGAATTTTTTGCTCATATCCTAAGTTGGCTATGGGTTTTTTCACCTACTTCACACTGTGAGACAAGGGGGGGGAGTAATAATTAAGTTAATCTGGCATTACTGGTCACAATTTTGATCTGGCGGTTATTTGCGGGCATCGTGGGCGAGCATAGGAATGGTGAGCATTCCTTGGCACCGTTAGTGGTGAGGGGTATTGCCTGAGTCTCACATCTGGGAGCCTTGTGGCAACAGATGGTGAGGTAGGGCTTACCTCTGAGGCCAACCTTTCTCACTCACCCGGAGTTTTGTAACACAGGGGGAGCAACACTGGAAGGTCTACCAACCCCACGACGGGGAAGCCTGAGAGGTGGTGGAATACAGGCCACACCTGTTGAGCTAAGAATGCCTCACCTGATCCCTTCAAGGCCAGATGGATGGCCAAGTTAGGATACCCGCTTAGGCCTCCACCTCTTGCAGAATTTTCAATAAAAGTGGCCCTTATTTTAAATCCATTTTCTGTGTGTGGTCTCTTTATTTATGCCCTCCACTCACGCAACTAAGCCATACAGGCAAAAGAGGGGAAGGTGGAGAGGGATAAGTAACTAAACTTCTCCATCTGTCATGTTGTTATTTACACAGAAACTGATCTCCATTCCTAGTAAACTACTACCTTCATTTGGGGACTATAGAAAATAGCCTCTAGTTTCTTTTACTTCTGTTTTAACTTGCTTAATATACTATTATTATTTTAAAAAGCAGGCTTGTGGCCATGCAAAGAGTGGACCTAAATGTTCCCATGATCAGATCATGATTAAAGAGTTCTGTAGTTTTCCCTCCACATTTTTTTTAACCCCTTAAATAGCCTAGCTAGGTTATGAATCTGGAGGACGGCTGCGTGAAGACTGACTGCTTGCCCTCCCCAAGCTGCTTTTTCACCTGAAGGGGGAAATCTATACCTTCTCCGCACACACATGCACACAGGTTGAAAACGCTGGAGACTGTGCATCTGAGCTAGAAAAAAAAACAAGTCAGAAAGCAGTCCCGTCCCCCCCATTTGCCCTCATTGTGCTCAAAGACTGCCTAAAATGCTTTGGGAATTTATTTATTTATTTATTTAAACCTACCGAGGTAAGAAACATACAATTCCTTAACAGGAAGTTTGAGCCTATGAATCACAGCTTTGGAAATTGTATCTTAGCAAAATAAATGAAAGATTTCTTTCGGCCACACAATGGGCACTTCTAGCTCCCTCTGCTGGCTGTCGTGCTGAGTTGCACTAGAATGGCTCAGCCTTTCCGCATCCTTGCAAACAGCAGGTGGGAGCCGGGGGTGGGTTGTTGTTTTTAACTGACGTTGGAGGCAGGCTCTTATTTGGGGTGGGGGGAGGTTGTAAATCAGGTGTGTCTAACTTGTGACTTACCTAGAAAATGTCGCCCTGTAGTCATGAAGGGTGGCCCATCAGATATTTGATAAACCTCCTGCTTAAATTTTACGGGAGTGAGGTTTAAGTGCCTGGTAAACCACAGTTCATAGCAGTTGGTCTATGGTTAGCTTGGCAATCACAAGTTGAGAAAGTTTACTACAAATGGTAGAGGAGAACACTTGGGAACCTTTTTCATCTATGTATGTGAAGAACGTTGTTCATCCCCAGCAACCCTGAAGGTCCTTCTCTATGCTTCTAGGAACCTAGATAACTCAAAAGGATGCAGTTCAGGCATGGGCTGGTTTATTTGTGAACAAACAACGTTTGCAAGGGGAGCGACAGGAACACCTGCTTGTATAGTTAACTCCTTCCAAAATGGAATCTGTACGTCATCTTGTATTGCTTTTTTTCAAAGTATCTAAATATCTCCCAGGTTCTACACAGAACAATGGCCTTGGACATGATCTAGTAAAAGTTATTTTACATCCCATCTATTTCAAAGTGGAGAATGAAGCACATATTTAAATTGATCCTACTGAAATCTATTTTATTTAATGTGCTTAACTTAATAAGCTGGATCATAATGCTTATTAGAAGTATTTCCATGACAGACCTTTCATTGTCATTCCAATCCTTGTATGAATCTGGTGATCTGTTTCTAAGGGCTTTGCTAGACGAGGGGTTAGCCCAGGCTGATACCCAGGATCGTCCCTGTGCGTCCAGATGATGCACAGGGGATCCCAGGTTTAGGCAAGGGTGAACCCTCCCTTGCCCCGGGGTAATGGGTTCCACTTGTAGCCCGGTATTTCTGCAGTCCCGGGCTGAGCCTGGGACCGTGGAAGGTCTAGCCCGTTCCATGGCTTTTCCCAGCTATGTGGCTTACTCGTTCGTAGCTGGGAGAAGCTGCGCACGGGGCAGGGGGAGAGATCGCGGCCAGGTGGGGAGATCAGGGGCAGGGGAGCGGGGAAATCTTTTTTTAAAAAAACCCTCACCTTTGTCGATCATGCACTCCTGCACACCCAGTCCTTTAAAAATGAAAAAAAAATGGCAGACGCAACGGGGCTTTCTTTAGCCCGTCACATCTGACATATAGACTGGGGCGACAGACCGTGCTAGCTGCAGCGCGGGCTCGCCCCTCCTCCAGACCAGACTTTCAGGTAGGTCTAGCAAAGGCCTCAGTCTCCTTTTGACTTTAAAGAGCATATAGCTAGACACCAGACAGATTTATTAGCAAGATGAAAAACTGGATAATTCTAGACTACAGTCCAGAAGAAATGAGGACCTAAACTAAAGCTTCTCTAGGGAAACCTATTATGGACTTTTCTACCCAAGGCATTTATTGTGCACTTATCATTCTCTACTCACAGTTGTTTATGGGTTCTTTAGACAATGTCATGACCCTCCAGTTTCACTTCTGTGTCTAAATAGTACTTTAGGCAAGTATTTTTTAGAGCTGGGAAAATATGGTATTTTAATTGTAAAAGCAAAGCAAAATAAACCATATTTTACTTGTGTAAAATATTCCGCTATTCCGCTATACCACAGTGCCACCTAGAGGTTACATAGTGGAAGGGAAATGATTTCATGGAAGGAAAATGATTTACAGAAACTCTTACACAATAATGCAGCCAAACAGGTTCCTAACAGAAAAAAACATTTTTAAGTGCACTGATTTTGACTTATAGTGTTCATGTCTATTGTCAACAGTTTCTTCTTAACAGAATAGTTAATACTAAACACTAAATATGAAAACTAAAACTTCGGTCCTAAACGCATTTACACAATCCTAAATACAATTCGGTCTCAGGTGCGCAAAACTAGTACTCACGCATATATTTACTCCAGTGTTTGAAAATGTTACAGTCTCAGTTGCAGGCAGGTAAATGGAAAATTGGGATCCAAAACAGAGCAGGATGCCCTTAAGCAAAAGCCTCAGAAAAAACTGGGGTCTTACTAGAGGCCTAGGAGCTAATCTGGAAAGACTTGCAACACTACCAAGGTGAAGATATTAGTGTTGGCCCAGACAGTTTCATTATTTTAGAGAAAACAGCCCCCAAGCATTGGGATAAAATCTGTGGCCTAAGCAAATGTTAACAACGGCGTGAGGCTTACTATTATTTATGAGGCAGCTGAGGGTTTCTATTTTTCTTTTTACACAAACATCTCTTGCTGATGTGAGGTACTGGTACGTGAGGTACTGGTACGTGAGGTACTGGTTCCTCTCTATTCGGCCCTGGTTAGGCCTCATCTAGAGTATTGTGTCTAGTTCTGGGCTCCACAATTCAAGAAGGATGCAGACAAGCTGGAGCATGTTCAGAGGAGGGCAACCAGGATGATCAGAGGTCTGGAAACAAAGCCCTATGAAGAGACTGAAAGAACTGGGCATGTTTAACCTGGAGAAGAGAAGATTGAGGGAGACATGATAGCACTCTTCAAATACTTAAAAGGTTGTCACAGAGAGGAGGGCCAGGATCTCTTCTCGATCCTCCCAGAGTGCAGGACACGGAATAACGGGCTCAAGTTAAAGGAAGCCAGATTCCAGCTGGACATCAGGAAAAACTTTCTGACTATTAGAGCAGTACGACAATGGAATCAGTTACCTAGGGAGGTTGTGGGCTCTCCCACACTAGAGGCCTTCAAGAGGCAGCTGGACAACCATCTGTCAGGGATGCTTTAGGGTGGATTCCTGCATTGAGCAGGGGGTTGGACTCGATGGCCTTATAGGCCCCTTCCAACTCTGTTATTCTATGATTCTATGATGCTTCCAGCAGCAACCGAAGAGCCCTGTACTAGCATCCTTCCTACTTAAATCAACAGAAAAATAGTTTTGTGGGAGGGATAAATAATAGTAAGCTACTGCCCCTGAACCTTCCAGGTTCCACAAGGAAATTGTCAGTGTTTCCCCATCCAGAAGAATGGCAGACTGTGTGGGGAAGTAAGCTGCAGGTCAAGATGGCTCCCTCACGGTGGAGTGGGAAGCCTGCCTGGAATGGGAAGCCTGCTCGACTCAGGTGGACTCCCTGCACACTTTTGAACCCCTTCTTCTATCCCTCCCTCTCACCACAACTAGGAGAGGATCTACACTAGTATATGAAACGTTGTTTTTACAGTCATTGAACGTTTTGTTTTTGAATGATTTAAAACGTAGCAGTTTTTAAAACGTTTACTTACTTTTCTCCTTCCGTGGGAATGCATTCCTTTTGGCCACACTAAGAAAATAAATCCATTTGTAATTCCACACACACACACACACACACTTCCTTTTCTCTCCGAGACAATCCTCCACCAGCCAGCAGCCTCCCAAAAGTGAAACTGGAAGTGGCTGCAAAAAAGAGTCTTGAAAGAAAAAAACGGCTCCAACTTTGGGCGCGGAAATTACATAAACACGCCCCCCAGGAATGCAATTGGCTAATTAAGAACTACAGGAAACCCATTTAATAAGATGGAATAAGCCACATCATACCAAATAGAATGAGTTATTTCAGAGAAGTTCAAAATAAAAACCGGAGAACAGACAACAATAAAACGTCACAACGTCATGTGGCAAAATACTACCAAACGCATACTTTAAAATGGTAAGACACATTCTAACTTGACTAGTGTAGATCCCCTCCAGAGCACCATGGCAGCTACTGTTGATCTCAATAGATGCAGTTTAAAAGGAAATGGGGAAGCCATTTGAGGAAACTGCCTGGGTGGGTATGAGGGCAGAAGGAGGAATACATCAGCTAGGAATTCTCTGGTTTGGATTTTAATCCAATTGAAGAATTCAGTAATGCTCTAAATACTAGGGCTGTGTGCAGCTCCCTGACTTGCCTTGGAGGCCATTTCAGAGCCTCCAAAATGCCTCCAGTTTGGGGTGCTTCAGGTCCGGGCCGCCTCGCTTTGGCACCAAATCTGAAGCGAGGTTTTGCCCCCCCAAAGCAGTTCAGCCCTTGCGGATTCTAGGGCATCCTGTTTGCCCCCTCCCTCCATCCTGCTCAGCCCCTGAATCTGTAGCCACCACCTGCAGGACTTATCTTTGCTGTCCATCCTCCTCAATTTGAGCAGCAATTTAAAAGTAAGATGGGGGCTTTGTTGTTTTCATAGGTCTATAGTCCCTTCACAGCCCCCATAGTCTGTGACCATAGGTTTATGAAAATCAGAGCCCCCATTTTACTTTTAAATCTCATCTCTAATGGAGGAGAAGATGGACGGCAAAGTCCTGTGGGTAGTGGGAGAAGCAGCTCTGGGTTTGGGGGATGAGTGGGGAAGGAGGGGAGTCCAATGGACTCACTGTCAGCCTTGCTCTGGCTTTCCCGTGTGAGTGAGAGGAGCAGCCCACCACCGCCCTGAATGGCTTGAGGTGCTTCGGACATTGGGGTGCCTCGGGCCGACCCAGTACCACTTCATATTTGGACGGTGTTGACCCACCTCAGCTCGGATTCAGGGGTTTGGCCCGAGTCAGTACACAGCCCTACTAAATACCTAGGCAGTTGCCTTCTTTATTTTTCATAATTCTTCCCATTGGAACTAATCAGCTCCATCTTGCCATAGAAGGGGACAACCCTGAGGCCGCCCCATTGAAAAAAGGGCCTTGGCTCCAGTGGATCCAAACCTGCCTCAGCTGCACCTCTGCCCCACAACTGGACCTCCCCATTTCAGGGTTTTACAACAGCCACTTACAACTAGCAAGAAGTAGAATTGCACCCACAGACCAGTCCCCAGGCACAGCAGGTGTGTCCATGGGAGACATCCACCACTGCTGAGGGCCAGCAGAACTGGGGATTAGGATTGGATTGTTAGCGCTGATGTAATATCTAGAATCAATCTATGTGTTATCCAGCTTCTTCTTTTTGTTCCAAGAAGAAAGTCTTGCTTTGTCTTGGACCAGGAAAGACAGGAGGATTATGATATGATACATCTCATGTCTTTGTTGTTGGGTCAGCAAGTGTCACATAGAAAGCAAGGTTCGATGCAAAATGGCACTTTACTAAATATTGAGTTCTGCTTGCTTCTTTTCCAAGCAGAATGTATGAAGATCATTGATTAAACAAAATAGGATTAAAAATAAAGAAATCCGGAAAAAAATAGAAAATAAAGGCATTGTAAATACCAGGTTTTTCTCAAAGAATAACTTGGCTGAGATTAAATCTGAATATTTATTTATTTATTCATTCATTCATTTACTGCTCCATATCTAAAATGGATTCTGGAGCACTGAACATAAGAAATAAAACAATAAAAAGTAAATAAAAAAATAAATAATAAAAAGCATGCTAGCCATACTGTTCTCTAAACTGAATTACTGCCCTCTACCAGATACATTAAGTTAAAGGAGGCTTTTCTATATAAATGAAGAATAAGTTCAGTCATTTCCCAAATATGAATATTTACACTCTACCTACCACACACATAGGCATCCCATTTTCGCTTCGTGAAAATAAGCTAGTCTGCCAATAACTTTGTTTCAACCCATCAGTCATTTTCCTTTGCTACTCTGTTTTTGTGAGGAAATAGCTGGAGAACAGCATAGTGAAACAGAAAGGAGCAACACTGGAAAGATGAAGACACAAAATTGTCTAGTTCCCACACTTAACCCTCATACACTGTTAGGTCTGCTGGATGGAAGAAACACCCTTTATGAGAATATTTTGAAGAAATTGCCTCTAAATCTTTCCTCCTCCTCCTCCTCCTCCTCCTCCTTCTTTTTAGGAAAGTGCCTGGCTTGGCTGTAAGAATGAAACAATATCATGAAAAATTGTAAACCACCCAGTGAGCTTCAGCTATTGGGCAGTATAGAAATTCAATTTATTTATTTATTTATTTATTCAATGCATTTATTGCATTTACATACCGCCCCCTAGCCGAACCTCTCTGGGTGGTTTACAAAAGTTAAAAACCGTGAACATTAAAAATTATACAAAATTTAAAACCATCAAAAATATAAAAACAACAGTATTAAACAACAGGATCCGTTTAAACAACAACAGTTCTTGGGTCCATTAAAAAACAAACAAATTTAGCATATGTTGTTAAATGCTGTTAAATGCCTGGAAGAAGAGAAAAGTCTTGACCCGGCCCCGAAAAGATAACAATATTGGCACCAGGTGAGCCTCATCGGGGAGATCATTCCATAACTGGGGGGCCACCACCGAAAAGCCCCTCTCCCTTGTTGCCATCCTCCGAGCTTCCCTCAGAGTAGGCACTCAGAGGAGGATCTTAGATGTTGAGCGCAGTGTTTGGGAAGGTTCACGTCAGGAGAGGTGTTCCATCAAGTATTGTGGTCCCAAGCCGTGTAAGGCTTTATAGGTTAAAACCAACACCTTGACTTGGGCTTGGAAACATATAGGCAGCCAATGCAAGCAGGCCAGAATCAGTGTTATATGTTCGAACCTTCTGGTTCCACTTATCTATCTGGCTGCTGCATTTTGCACAAGCTGCAGCTTCCAAACCATCTTCAAAGGCTGCCCCACATAGAGGGCATTGCAGTAATCTAATTTGGAGGTTACCAGAGCATGGATGACTGAAGCTAGGTTATCCCTGTCCAGACAGGGGCATAGCTGGGCCACCAAATGGAGTTGGTAGAAGGCACTCTACGCTGTACAGAAGGAAATGTCTTCAAGGATGAAGATATGACCATGTCTGAGCAATCTAGATTAATTCTCTAGAACAATTATAGATTCTGTACCATTTTTCTAGATTCTATTATAAGGGAGAAATCCTATGCAGGTTTAGGCAAAAAAAAGTCCTACGACTCCCAGAATTTTTCTGTCTAAACATGCATAGGATTGCACCCTAAATAAGTTAACAGTTAAATTCCCAAGCTGTTTGATATGTTGCTAGAAAAAAGTTTGGTTTAATTATTGCTTAGATTAATGTTTGTTTAATTACTTGTCCTCTGTAACATCACATTGTGAATGTACAGTATATCACCTCAGTACAAACCTGTTGTAGAAAGAGGACTCTCAGGACTGTTAGGAGTTGCTGTTTTAAGGAAGACAATATCTCTTCATAGTAAATACCTTATTTAGTAGCTTCATAGCACCCTAAGTGATCCTTGTATTTTATTTCATTTATTACATTTTATACTGCCCCATAGCTGAAGCTCTCTGGGCAATTTATAATTTTTTTCTGGGGATTTTACAAAACTGTATGATAACTTACATTTATTCCATATTTATTTCAGTATTCTTCATTTCCACCAAACCAGTGTAATTTGGATCTGCCATCCTTACTGTATTGCTTTAAAATGTAAAGGAAGGATTACCATTCAAGCAAGTTACAGTTAGAATGACTTCTTCATCATCATGTTTCAGGTCCCCAGTTAAGCAAAATGCCTGTCAGTCTCCAAGTTTAGAATCATCTGTTGGAATGACTAGGTGTAATGCTCGATTTAAGCGTATATCAGACAATACATCATCAGTAACAAGAAAAAGATGTTCTGTGTCCAATATAACCACAATGGATGTGTTTATGGTAAGGACCAGCAAGTCACCATTGATGAAAAGATTACTCGGTTCATTTATGCCACAATTTTTCTATTTTGTACCAAATAATCATCTCATTGGCATGGTTCAGTCATTATGTGCAGGCTTCATGCTGCTTAGTAAAACAGATGTTGGTAGATGTTTGCTGGATATGGTTTACGAAAAAGTAATTGAACAGTATTCAAAAAAACATTGATTGGATGTTTGCCTGTTTAAGCCTTGATGGGTGGGGTGATGTGCATAATGACCCAGTAATATGTGCTTGTGTGACAACAGAAGATTGGGTTGTCCATCTTTCAGAAATGATTAGCACATCAGAAAATGCCCACACAGTCAAATATATAAAAGAACTGACAGTGGAAGCTGGAATGAATTGAGAACAGAAATTCAAGTTATTATTATTATTATTATTTATTTATTTATATAGCACCATCAGTGTACATGGTGCTGTACAGAGTAAAACAGTAAATAGCAAGACCCTGCCACATAGGCTTACATGCACAGCTTTGTCACAGACAATGCTGCAAATATGACAAAGATGAGAAGGCATCTAGAAGAAGAAAATGAAGGGAACTTGAATCTAATAAAATATGGAGCTGTCCTCATTTAATGCATCTTCTAGTAAGTAAACGACTTAAGTAAATATTTCTCCAGGAATAAAGGAAAACATGTTGAAGTTTACAATATTGTTGTAACAACTGTTTTTTCCTCAGCTTCATTTAAGATAACAAAGGTAGGGTGGTGGTGTCAAAATTAATTCTTCCCCAAGATGTAAGATGGAATTCAGTGGTTGATTGTTTTGAACAATTTACTAAGACCTGGTCTGTTTTGATGAAAGATTGGTGAAGTCAATCACGTCAGGATAGATGGAAATAGCTCATCCAAAGCTTCCAATATTGCTTAAAGAGACATGCCTAAGATACACTCAGAATACTGAAACTTATTTTCCATAGCTTTTGACAGATTTCAGAAAGACTGCTGCTACAATTCTGGTGCTACCAACATCTGGAAGGAAGTTCAAGAGTTTGAATAATAAACAGAAAACTTAAATTGTTGTCAGTAAAGAAGGCAATGGCATAGATCTAATAATCAGCTCTCAATTCTAATAACCCTCAGGGCTGGAGGTGAACCATATAAGCTTTCTTATAAATGTGGAAAAATTGTAACATAACATTTAAGTCTGTTCAATTTAATTTAAAAATGTGTGTTTTAAGTGTAATTTATTTCTAACGTCTTTGTGTGTGGTTAATCTTCATAAGGAACAACAGCTTGCGTGACATAGGTAAAATTACTAAAAAAAATCAGCTTATCTAAAAACTATATTAAAATTATATAAAGTATCCTACTGTGTAAACAATATTCTGATTACTTGTACAGTAGCACAGTTTAATGGTCAAGATTTGCACTATTAATACATAAGCAATATATGAAGCTCAATGGGAAAGTTGATTTCCTTACTCATTTAAACTGCCTTCATTTAGGCCACAATCCTATACATATTTCCTGGGAGTAAGCCCTATCAAACACAGTCAGACTTACTTCTGAATAGACATGCATAGGATTGCTCTGTTAATGCATTTCTTAGAGAGCAATCCTAAACCCCCTAGACAGCGTCTGGTGGGGGGACGACGACACAGGATTCTGCAGTTTCTGGGAACTGAGGTCAGAACCAGGCCTCTGACCTTGGAGCCCAGAAACCACTTTCCCTGCCCTTTTGTAGCTGCTGCAGTTATCTCCTATCAAGTCTCCAGGTTTCTTCTCTCCTCCTCCCCAAAGCTACAGCTAGATGGGCAAAACCACCCATCTTGGAAAAATGCAGAGTGGCTGGAGCATAGAAGAGAGGTTCCCTCCATGTTCCAGCTGCCTTGCATAGCATCATCTCCAGCCTCCAATTTCGAAGGCTGGCAATGATCCAGATAGGATTGCACCCTTAACCGCCTTTCAAGACTGCAGCCTTCCCAAGTTGACTTACAATATAGACATACAATTCAGTAGCAATAGAACAAGTTAATGAAATCATAAATCAGTTTTAAACAAATTTAAGAGTGAACCAATTAAAAATAAGCCAAATCCAAAACTTAAATCAATCACCCTGACAAGTCCAAACAGAATGTAGTAATTGTATGCTTTTTGTAACTGAAAGTGTTAACTGAAAGCAAGCATGCCTTTTGACAAAGGGCATTTTAGCGTCCCATACTTTCTACAATTACATAAAATTAAATTACATATAATTAAATTTGCTGCAGCTATCTTTTAATCCTAATTAAGTGGTCTGCCCTTGTTTTAATTCAAGGGTTGGGGGGGTCTTTAAAAAAGCACATATTCAGAGTAATTTTTGAGGGGGAAAGGCAATATCTTTATTACTTATGTAAATGTTCATAATTACAGAGTGAACTAGGTTCCTATTTATCACATTTCAATCTTTCCTAATAGTTGAGAGTTCCTTAATTAACTCACAAGAGTAAGAGGTAGCTTGTTAATTGTAAATTAAATACAGTTAAATAAGACAATAGTTTGCAAATGGTAGATTTACTTTAAAATACACTTCAGGATTTGCTGCAAGCTCTAAATGCATTTAACACCATCTGTCTCAATCTGTTGTCAGATTCTACCCCCCTTTCTAATCTCATAGTGTGAAAACTATTCAAAGAAAGGCAGAGTGAGATGCTAGCCATATGGTTCTGCATGGCATGACTTGACAAGTCTGGTTTGTCAAGGGTACCCCCATCCAACAATGTACACTTGAGCATGTAAAAACTTTTTGATATGAATACTGGCAGATCAAAAGAAGAAAGTGTGTGATATAAGACAAAGGAAACCATTGGCCATCCATCTAAGATGGTTGTTGTCTTCATAAGCAGGGTCATCTCACTACAGGAATACTGTTTAGTCACAAAGCTGTTCTGCAAAGCATATTGTTATCCTAACCTGAAGTCACTGTACCATGAGCAGCATCACATCAGCCATTTAGTGCACTTTCGCCATGCCTGGTGTGCAGATTTGCAGCACATTACTCACATGACGCAGTGCCTGTCCTGCTGACACCCCGCCTTTTCCCCAGCCTTTCCTAGACGGGATCTACACTAGTCAAGTTAGAATGTGTCTTACCGTTTTTAAGTGTGCATTTGGTAGTATTTCTCCACGACGTTCAGTTTGAGACATTTTATTGTTGTCTGTTCTCCGGTTTTCATTTTGAACTTCTCTGAAATAAGTCATTCTATTTGGTTTGATATGGCCGATTTCAAATGGGTTTCCTGTAGTTCTTAATTAGCCAATCTCATTCCTGGGGGGCGTGTTTATGGAATTTCCGCGCCCAAAGTTGGAGCCATTTTTTTTTCTTTCAAGCCTCTTTTTTGCAGCCACTTCCAGTTTCACTTTTGGGAGGCTTCTTGGTGGATTGTTTGTAGGTGGAGAGAAGACGAAGTGGGAGTGGGAATTGGCAAACAGGGAAAAAGAACAAACGGATTTGTTTTCTTAGTGTGGCCAAAAGGAATGTATTCCCACGGAAAGAGAAAAGTAAGTAAACGATTTAAAAACTGCTACGTTTTAAATCGTTCAAAAACAAAACGTTCAATCACTGTAAAAACAACGTTTCATGTACTCCTAGAATGCCTAAAGTCTGGATTATTTCCCTAAGGGCGTTTAATGTGCCCTTAAGCCTCCGTGTAGTGCTGTACTCATGTTTTCCTTTGTTGGAAGTGTGTGCTGTGACGGGAGCCTTGCTGTTGACTTGAATGGATTGCATCAGGTCCTGGCAGGGGAAAGAGATCTCTCCCAGCAGCCAGCTCCAAGCCTCAATAGAAAACGCAAACCTTGCATACCAGGCTCAAAAGCGGGTTTTTTTTAAAAATCTTACAACACCTGAATTTCTGCAGAGACAGGATTGTACTTCCTCAGTGCCCCCAAAGAGCCAGACTAAAGGGTCATTCCATTTTTGCTCGGCAGAAATGCGATTTCCCCCATGTGACTTCACTCCTTGTCCTGAACTATGCACAAGAGAAGAATCCAGCTAAGGTTACGTTTGCACAAGCTCAGTTGTGCAAGTGGTTGTGCATTATGCTTGTGCAACCCATTCTACAATGCATTGTGCAAAAGTCTTGTGCAACTTGATGTGCAACTGCTTACATAATGAGAAGATTCAGCAGAGGTCCGTTAGAGCTATTTGAGTTTGTGGAATGATGCCATTGAATACTTCCCTATGCATTTTGCTCTTGAATGCAATATTAATAATGATCTTTGAGATAAATATATCCTTCCTTTGTTGGATCAGGTGAGAGCAAGGTGGGTAGGGGGTTACTTATTGGGGGGCTTAAAAAAAAATTGTGAATATCAACAAACAGAACAGAAAATTCATTGTGAAAACGGAAAAAAAAACCATAGATTGTGTTTATAGAATTATCATCATTTCCATCATATCTACCATTCCAAAAAACAAAACGAAAAATGGAGAGAGTTATACAAAGGTTTCAAGAAAAGGAGACCAGATATCCATATATATATCCATTTGCAAGTTGCGTCTATATAACACTCGTGCAAAAGTTGATAATGTTATTAGGTCCTCAATCCTTTGCATGATGGGAGGTGTGAATTTGTCCTTCAGATATGATAAGTCTTTTGGTTGCCATACTTATTGGTTTTAACAAATACTCAATGATTTGATGAGACAACTTTCTTGTCCTAGCCCCATGGAAGCATATACAGTTTAAAGGGACGTATGTTACCTAGGGAGGTCGTGGGCTCTCCCACACTAGAGGCATTCAAGAGGCAGCTGGACAACCATCTGTCAGGGATGCTTTAGGGTGGATTCCTGCATTGAGCAGGAGGTTGGACTCGATGGCCTTGTAGGCTCCTTCCAAGTCTGCTATTCTATGATTCTATGATTCTATGTAAGGCCGTCTGGCGGAAGCACTCATCTGGCAGGACCTGTCTTGTATATGTCTTGTGAAGGGGTGGGGAAGGAGCAACCAAAGAACTGGAGGGAGAAAGAGAAGGGGTGGGGTGGAGAGGAAGAGCAAACAAGCGAAAGAGCAGCGTATTCAGGTGAAAGGAACCATAAGCTTGATGCGCTTATGCACTGGAGGTAAAAAAAAAAAAGCAGAGGGAAAGCAGGGGGGAAATTACGTGTGATGGAGCTCTATGTTTATAAGTGATAAAGTTATTAAAGGGTATATCTTGAGGACATAATGGGTGTTGGACTGAGGGATGTCAGGCAGGACTTTAGCTTGTATGCCATACCTACCTCTTGGTAAAGAAGGGGATTGCGAAGAAACTATCTACATGAGCCAATAGGCTAGCTCAAGTCAGCTAATACCCCGTGAACCACGCCACTTTGTGAAGGCTTCCAGGTCAGATGTCCATGCTAAGAAGAGAGCCATCAGTCTTGCCGTCTGCAGACTTGCCCCACACACGACTACACAGCAGCCATAGGCCTGAAACGTATTTCCACATGCTTTTTCTTCCATGACTTATATACCGGATGAAAACAGCACACACCATTTCAGTAAGAGACAGAATGTCCTTTTCTCTCCTCTGGAAATAAATTATCAGTAAGAACCATTTCAGATGGTGTCCTGAGAGTACTATGAAGATAAGCAGAAGAGGAAGCATTCTCTCTTTACCTAGGCAATGACTGTATTATCTGTATATTTTCATTTCTCTATCAAGAGGGTGAACTGATTAACTTTAGCTGTTAACAGTAATATCTCAGAGAGTGATATCATTTCTCTAATGCACTATGAAAACACAACGGGATAAAAGAGGTTGGCAACTCGTAGTATAATTCCTTGTAAAATAAAGTGATACTGATTGTGCCTGGAGAATATTCATAAACAAGTTGCATGCCGTGATTGCCATAATGGTGATCTTTAGGGGCCCGGTTTTCATGAGGGCACATTGAAAAATCCGAAACGTAAGTGGGAATGCAATGCCGGGCCAGATCTACATCTCGTGTCCTATCAATACAATCCCATCACGGTGATGCTACATGTCTCCTGTGCATTTATACCTCATAGGACACACAATGACATTTATTGTGGTATTTTGAGTAATGTGGAATAAAAAGCAGGAAATAACACTAGGAAAGCGGTATACAGAATGTGTAATCGCCCCAAGAGTTATCAGTGCACTTCAATACTGCTATAAAGCACTAGTGTAGATTTAGCCCTGGTGGGAATCTACACTGATGTTATTCTAATGTTTTGAATGGGTTACTGTGACGCACAGTGTCACGTGACCCTGGGTCTCTAACGTTGTAAATGAGTTGTACTTACTGGTTCTTTTTCGTTGTCCCCTTTCGCTGTTGCTTAGTTGTAGCGCTGCTACTAATGCATGTGCCTCATTCTACCATTAATTTTCCTCTTCCTCTTCTCTGAGAGTAGCAGAACTGCTGGGTTTGCTCCGCCCACTTCCTGTTCTCTTTCCTTTGCCCCATTTGCTATCTTATCTGCTACAGCAGATAAATCACACCAGCAATAAATCTGCTTTTATTGTGATGTACTCCCATGCATCCTGCTTTAATTGTGCTTCTTTTGCAAAAGATTCACCCTAATTCCGAGCCGCTGCTGCAGGCGCAGGACCAGGATTTTAAAGAAATGCTTACATCTGCGTAAACTTTAAGGATAAAGGCACCAAAATCGGCACAGTAATAGATATTAGGGAGAGCTTTAAGCATACCAAATTTGAATTGAGTTGGGTCATCCATTGATTTTTTAATGATTTTTTTTTTACATTTCTCCCCTCTGCAAATGAGCTGAGGAGCGCTAAACTCACTTCCTGGTAAGCAAAGGATCGCTGTAGCCCCGTGCAGGAAAATTAACACAGGTCTCTGCTTCCAGTCCAAAAATCTAACCAGCAGGGCTTAAATGGTGTGTTTGAAATAATCCCAACAGCTGGGGCTGCCAAAAACAGGTCTCACCTTCTGCGCTGCTGAAAGTTTTCAATTTGGTCACCCATCCAAACCCTGACCAGACCCAGACCTACTTAGCTTTAGCAAAGTGGCTACCTACTATGTATTCAGGCAATTCCCTGGGACTTGTGTTAAGATGTTTTGGGAAGGGATTTGTGTGTGCTTATGATTATTGCCCTGCACCGCTGGCTAGAAATGAGGCAGGAAGTGGGCGGAGCAAACCGAGCAGCTCTGCTACTCTCAGAGAAGAGGAAGAACAACGGAAACCATTGTGCCCTGCAGTAACGTTACAGCTAAACCTAAGTCACGCTAGTGTGCCCCGTGATACAGATAACCGATACAGATAACAACGTTAGAAATGGACACTAGCAACATTATAAGACTAGTGTAGATCCGCCCCTGGTGTAGCAAAATGGCTAAAGGCACAATCCTATACATGTTTAGATGGGGGGGGGGAGTCCTACAACTAGCAGCATTCAATCTCTTCGGGCACAATCCTATGCATGTTTAAACAGGCAAATTCCTCCAGCCAGCATAGATTACTGGGGAATGCTGGGAGTTGTTGGGGTTTTTTTCCATCTAAACAAACATAGGATTATGCCCAAAGAGGTTAAGCCATGAGCCACAAGGTTCTGGAGTCAAATTTTCCTTCCACCTCTCACCCTTGACCCAGTACTTGCAACATGGGTATAAGAGCGGCCTCCCTTCCAGAAATGAGTATGGTATGGAAAATACTTTGTCTCACAACTGAAATGCATTGTGTAAATGTTAAACAGTTGTACAATTGGAAGAAAAAACTTGATTAGAACAGAAATATTGCCTCTTCTCATAAGCAGACTAATTTCAGTTGATGAATACTGTATAATCACCAAGGTTTCTGTTCTATGAAACCAAAACAGATCTGTCCCTCTCTCTCCACCATGTTAAACATTGTTGAAATCTCTGCCATATGCTATATTCATTCCCTGTGCAATACCGTATTTCTTCGATTGTAAGACGCCATCGATTGTAAAATGCACTAATTTCAGTACCACCAACAGAAAAAAAGCTTTGATTCTAAGAATAATAATCGCACCTGCGATTCTAAGACGCACCCCATTTTTAGAGAGGTTTATATGAGGGGGAAAGTGTGTCTTAGAATTGAAGAAATAGGGTAATTAGCTTATCCTGCACTGCCTCCTATAGCATGGAGGCATTAGCGCTGACTGTTAACAGTTTCCTAAAACAAAAGAAAGAAGCAGCACATTTAATAAATATATTTAATCTCTATGGATCTGGTTGTAATTATGGAATAGCTGTAACTTTAAAACATTTAATAGCTGGATATCTGAGTCAGTCAAAGCAGGCAGTTGAACTTTTATCTTGTCCATTTCTTTTGGGTATTTGTTTACTTTCTGCAGCCTGTGGATAAGACTCTTGGAGAAATGAGATCCACCACATGTGGTCTCAACCCTAGCCTCCTTCCTGCACTTTGGCTGATTAAAGATGCAGTCCTATCCATGTTTAGATAGGAAAAAAGCTCTACAACTCCCTTCATTCCCCATCCAGCCATGTTTTCTATCTAAATATGCATAGGATTGTGCCTTAAGTTAGCTAGGTTAGAGTTGGAAAGATGGGTCACAGAGGTAATAAATACATGGTGGTAAACCAGCTCCAGGTTTTCTTGAACTGGCTATTTTGATTAGGGCTGTGCTCTGCTTCGCTTCAGATCGGAGAAGCGATAGCGAGGTGGCCTGATTCACCTCCAACAAAGGCGAAGACGGATCGGGTCAGAGGAGCTGCGTATCAAGATGAAGTGGATCGAGACCAAGCTGATCCTTCGCCTTGATCCGGAGCTCTGAAAAAAAGGTAAGTGCAGTGACGGCGGCAGAGCCAGGTAAGGGGCAGGGGGGAGGGTGGCTTACTTGGCTCCATTGCGGTCCTGCGGCAGCTTCAACTGAGGCCGAGGATTCAAACCGGAAGACCAGGCCTGGTCTTCCTGTTTGAGTCCTCGGCCTCAGTTGAAGCTGCCGCTGGACCACGACGGAAGCAGGTAAGTTTTGAGGGGGTAGGGGGGCATTACCTGGTGGCGGTGGCGCAGAGCTCCGATTCGGATCTGGAGCTCCACAGCAGAGTGGACCATCGGCGAATCGACGCAGGGCAGACCCGATCTGGAAATTGCGGATCGGGATCCGGAGCTTATCGGGGGGGGGGGGGGTCCATGCACAGCCCTAATTTTGATCTTTTCCAATCTGCTTTTCAGACCATTGCTGAAATTAAAACTGTCTTGGCCACCCTGATAACTGACCTGCACTAGAAGAAAGGACTGGGAAATACGACGTTATTGATTTTCCTAGACCTCTTAGTGGTTTTCAAGACCATCAACCACGGTGTCCTTCAGGGCTACATAAACTGGGTCGAATTAAGACGGGGTGGAGAAACGGTTAGGTCCTGGAAGCTGGCTAGCCTTTGGGGGCCATTCTGTAGACCAGATGATGTCAGAAAACAGGCCCCTCCTCCAAGTTCTACCCTGATGTCACCCATCCCCATTCTTCATGCAGAGAGAGGTCAATGCTTCTCTCTGCATGGAGAAAACAACCCAGCAGTTGGCTTCACCTGTCTCTCACTTCTATGGCAAGAGGTGGGCAAAGCAGCTGTGCATCTCCACCTGAGTATGTGTCTGGCTCTGCTCCTCCCTCGCCTTCTCCAAGTTGAGAAGGTGAGGGAGGAGTGAAGCAGACACAGCTGGTGCCTCCTCAAGGAGAGCTCCAGTACAGTTGCTTCTGCTCCATCTCCTTTGTTGGAGGGGGTGGGGCTTCATGGAGGAGGACGGGTCTCTTTTGAGGCTCTAAGACTGCGATGGGGTGGCCCAGTGGACAGGATTTGGCATGCAGGCTGAAAGTTACCCATCCCTGGATTAGCAGGAACTGTCTTGAGATGGCTCAAGTCTGGTCTTTTTCTGATATGTGGGTTCCAGATGATTGTGTTGGGAAAGTGCTGCATCATATGACTGTGGGTGTGCAAGACACCACAAATCCCGTCTTGTCTCCCTTGCACTTAAGTATCTACATGAAAATGCTAGGGGAGTTCATCCAAATATTTGGCCTCTGAGGTCACCAGTACACAGATGACACCCACCTGTGTCTCTCATTTCTATCCTCTCATCCTGGGGAAGCAGCAGAAGTCTGGAAGCACTTTTGGACTGAATAAACAGAAGCATCTTCTAGACAAGATGGAGGTTCTGTTGGTCAAGGGGGTTGGATGGGGTTGCACTGATGCAGCAAGTTCACAGTCTGGGAACGTTCCTGGATCTGGATCTGCTTTTGGATGCCCCACTTTCAGAAGTCTTTACCAGCTTTACCTTACACACTCAGAGGTACCAGACCTGGCCTCGGTACCAGACAAGGAGGGGATCCGCACGTTGCTCACAGAGCGCTTCTATGCGACTCCAGTGCACCCCGAAAACGATAGTCTGACTTCCTGTAAAAGAAACGATGAAGAGCCGTCCATGCCGACGCCGAGGAGAGCTCTCCGCCAGCGAAGAGAGCTCGGCAAAAGAAGGCGGGGTAGAGAGCTTCTTCCGCTCTTCATCCCGCCTTCTTTTGCTGAGCTGTCCTCGGCGGCGGCGGCGGCGGCATGGACGGCTCTTCGTCGTTTCTTTTACAGGGAAGTCAGACTATCATTTTCGGGGTGCACTGGAGTCGCATAGAAGCGCTCTGGGAGCGATGTGTGGATCCCCCCCTGGCCTCAGTCATTTATGCTGTAGTATTTACCTCCACGTTTGACAACTCCAATGCCTCCTATGCAAAGATGTGCTTTAAAACGGTCCAGAAGCTTCAACTGGTCAAAATGCAGCTGCCGTATGTCTGACTGGAGGTGGTAGATCAGCTTTACAGATCTTGTTCAAGCTTTCCATTTGCTTCAGGGTTCAATTCAAGATGCTGGCTTTGACTTTTAATGCCATGGACAGTTTGAGACCAGAATATCTCAAAGAACTTGGATTCAGAACTGTCACTTGAGGCACAGGTGAACTCAGTGGCAAAGAGCACTTTTTATCAGCTTAGGTTGATATACCAACTACGCCCTTATCTGGACAGACATTTATTTTTTATTTATTTATTTATTTAAGCATTTTTATGCTGCCATTCAGCCAAAAAAGGCTCTCACAGCGGCTTACAAAAGTATTTCTTGACACTCCCTGCCCACAGGCTTACAATCTAGACATAGCCTAGCTACAGTTATCCACGCTCTGATAACCTCTCGTTTGGATTACTGCAATGCGTTATACGAGGGGCTGCCTTTGAAAATGGTCTGGAAACTTCAGCTGGTACAAAACAGGGCAGCACGCTTACTAACAGGGACTGGCCGGTGAGATCACGTTACGCCAGTCCTTTTACAACTTCATTGGCTGCCAGTCCAGGTCCGGGCCCGATTCAAAGTGCTGGTACTGACATTTAAAGCCCTAAACAGTTTGGGGCCAGGTTATTTGAAGGAATGCCTCCTTCCATATGAACCTGCCCGGACCTTAAGATCATCTACAGGGGCCCTTCTCCGTGAGCCCCTGCCAAAGGAAGTGAGGCAGGTGGCTACTAGGAGGAGGGCTTTCTCCACTGTGGCACCCCAGTTGTGGAATGAGCTCCCCAGAGAGGTCCGCCTGGCGCCTACACTGTACTCTTTTCGTCGCCAGCTGAAGACCTTTTTATTCTCTCAGTATTTTAACACTTAATTTTAACTTAAATTCAAATTTTACTGTTTTAACTCTGTATTTTAATCTTATATCAATTTTGTTGCGTGGTTTTATCCTGGTTGTGCTTTTTATACTGTATTTTGTAATTGTGCTTTTAACATGTTGGTTGTTTTATTATGGTTTTAACTTTTGTGAACCGCCCAGAGAGCTTCGGCTATTGGGCGGTATAAAAAATTGTAATAAATAAATAAATAAATAAATAAATAAATAAACCAGATCCCCCTGTACAAGACGTCCTGAGAACCCTATGTCACTTCTGAGGCCCTGTTTCAGATATATGGCAGGTCGGCACCAACACCAAAATGGGTAGAAAGAGAGATTTGCCCAGCCCCATCATTGCTTGTTTTTAGAAAGGAAGCAAAGATGGCTTTATTTGAGAGAGCCTGTTTGGCTCTTTAATATAAATCTGCACTGCCTTTGTAAAGAATTTTACAGCACAATCCTATGAAGGACTACTCAGAGGTAACTCCCTTTGAACTCAATGGGACTTACTCTGAGGTAAGCATACGTATAGGATTCCAGCCTTCATTTTTGGTTGTATTGTCTGTAGCAACTGATTATTTTTATTTATTTTTATGAATGGTTTGCATTTTTACTGAAATTCACCTGGAATATTCCCTAGAAAGGCAAGGTAGACATTTTGGAAATAAATAAATAAGAATTTTAAAAGGTGAGGAAAGCACACAAAGGGCACTTCAGCAGAAATGCCTCCTGTATCTCCTCAGTACCTGCTTATCTCCATCCAGTGCATAAGATTTACTTTACTGCTGGTCTCCATGGATACTACAAAGGACAGAGGTCATAGCTTTGCAAAGCATTTCCTCAGGTAATTGCTCAATTTTCATAGCTTGCTAGAAATCCTTGGTGAAGGGGAGGTTATGTCCCCTTGGGCTATTCATCATGGATATTTTCCAACTCATTCATTTTAAAATGACCTGAGCAAGGACTTTGTAAATGAGAATCTATCACATCTTCTAAAGCATCGATAAGGGGGAAAGGAAGAGGGGAGGGAAGGGGGACCCCCATAGCATTCATGCCCACAGGCTCCACCAAAAAAAAACCCCTCATCAGTATGAAAAAGTGGGCATGTGAAGGTGTTTCTGTAGGCGTCTGGCCACACATTCCATTCATTACCTCAAAAGTACCCACATGTAAACCACGCTCTGACTTCGTGAATTCTGACGTCTCCCTCATAGGCCAACATAGAAGAAACGGATGGAATTGTAGCACTTTTGGTCAACTTTTTCCGACGGTTATATTATCACTCTCCTTTATCAGCTAATTTCCTCTCTTCCATGCCTTCTTAAACCTAAAGGAAAATTAAGTGCTAAGTTTCCAAATCTAAAGACGGGTGGAAGTGTCTCTGCGGGAGCCTTCCAATTTTTCAGCAGACAGAGTTTGGCTTCCACCCAGCTGCTTTTTATATGATAATTACAGTGTGTAGGAAAACAGGTTGCGGAATGCCTCCTATAGTTCTAGCACAGCTCTCCCCTTTCCAGCCATGTATTCTCCATGCCTGGCCTGTGTGATGAGAAATGCCACAGGTATCAAACCTTGTCAGTTTATGGCATGGTAGAAATTGAACTAACAAAACAAGCATGAAAGTTGTATTGGTGGTGTTAATCCATGATGGCTCATGCATATAAAGAGAGAAGTCACCCCTTGAGGCTGCACTTAACACAGGGTGAGCATGATGTGTGACTAAGGGCTTTGCTAGACCAGGGTTTAGCCCAGGCTGATACCCGGGCTCACCCCTGTGCATCCAGATGATGCACAGGGGATCCCGGAGTCAGCCCAGGCTAAACCCTCCCTGGGATAATCAGCACCAATTATGGCCCGGTATTTCCGCAGCCCCGGGCTGGGCCCAGGGCTACGGAAGGTCTAGCTGGTTCCATGGCTTTTTCTGGCTACGTGGCTTACTCGCGAGTAGCCAGAAGCCGTGCACTGGGCTCAGCGCTCCACAGGAGCCCCATCGGGCCAGGGGCGGGAATCATGGTGGGGAGGGAGATCTGGGCCAGAGGGGAAATCGCAGGGGGGGGAGAGATGGGGGCAAGGGGGGAAGAGTGGACCTGGCAGGAGAGATGGGGGGAAGAGCGAAGCCAGAGGACATTGGGGGGGGGGGAAATCACAGCCCAGGGGTGCTGGGGGGGATCGGACAGGGCAGGCGGCCAATGGGCGGGGCATCAGACAGGGCGGGCAGGGGTGCATTGGACATGGTGGGGGGAATTGGGGGCGGTGGGAGCAGGGAACCCTTTTTTAAAAAATACACCACCCTACCTTCTCATTGGTGCGCTCCTGCGCACATGGCCCCTTTAAGCTAAAAAAAAATGGCTGACGTGATGGGGCTTTCCTTTACCCCGTCGCGTGTCACGTGTCAACAGGAGCGACAGCCCATACTACTTCTAGCACAGGCTGGCCCCGCCACACGCCAGGATTTAAAGGTAGGTCTAGCAAGGTCCTAAGTGATCATAGTGAATTTCAGCAATGAGGGAATTCAGAAATGAACTTTCCCTATTTGGAAATCCAAAGCCATTATAAGATGAGTCAACCCCCTTTTTGAATCTTAGTTTGGCACATAATGGGTCATTGCCAGCCTTTCATCATTGCTAGCTCTCTCAGCAGCCATTTTCTTCCCTTCTTCACTTTCCCAAACTTACCAAGTAGTTGGGGTGGGGGAAGGACAAGAAAACTGGCAAAATCTGAAGGCTCTTCCTTCCTTCTCATTATTTTTGTCTGCCATAAAGTTGCTGGAGAACGCTCACAATGTCCATGCCTATGGGAACTCTAGGGTTTGCTTGTTGGTTGGTTTTTATTCAACTAGGTGAATGAGTTGTGAGGAAGGGCTGGCAATGGCAGGTGAGCTCTCTTGGTTTGGATCTTTCCAAACTTTGGAGAGTTCATGGGGAAAGTTTAACCTTTCTCTGAGAGTGCTCCAACAATGCTTTGGAAAAACTCCATCCTTTCTGAGTTATCAGTTGGCAGGTTTTGCCCATCATTAGGGTGAACCATCTCCAAATAAATAAACGTACCTGTTATGTCTAGCAGGGTTGCAGATCTAGTTCAAAAGGGAAGCGCACAGAGTAAGAAATGCATGGCATTTCCCTGTAGTCCATGAAGAGTCAGCACTTTGGGGACCTGTGTTTCAATAGCTGCCCCAGCACTTTGATATACAGAAGCAGCACATGTGCCTTTGATGTGCATTACAGCTGCAGGTTTGAAAGCCCTGCTGAAAAAAAAGAGAGAGAATCTATTTGAACTTATTCTGTTAAAACAAATTATATAATTTCCTTGAAATGGTGTGAGGTCTTTTCAATTTCCACTTTGATCTCTGGGTCCCCCCCATTCCAGGTTTTGCCGTTTTATCATCATCTTCTTACAGAAGACACATTTTGCTGCTCATCATCCAGGTATCTGTCTGAACTTCCCTGTATTTATCTCTTTTCTCTATTGCAGAACAAAGATGTTCACAGACAGGGGGAAAGGATGGGGTGGTGTGGGGTTTTTTTTTCCCCAAAGGCAAGAAATTAAATGACCCCTCTCAAAGTACTCTCAGTTTCAAACATGCATATTCACTTCTGATATCTCAATTGCTCCTTTAGAAATCTTTTCATGGAAAATATGTTCAATGAATGGTGTGTGTGTTTTCCTTCCTTTTTTAAGCTAATGGCAGGGATGTTAGAGAAATTGGCAATGGAGTCAAATGAGTTCAGATTTCTATGAGTCTGACCTATGGATTCTGAACTAGACCAGCTTTTTCCAAGATATGCGGAATTGTGGACCAGTTGTGTGTGTTTTACTTTGAGGGATAGGATTCGCACAAATGCGAATTTGCAAACAGGAACGAATTTCTCATACACCCTTAAAAAAAATCCAATTCTGTCAATAAGCAATCTGCCCAAACACAGACGGAATGTGTTTAATGAAATCCATACTTCTCTAGCTGACAGTTTGCCTTTAATATGGGGAGTTTCTGAAACTCTCATTGTCAGGCAGGCAGAGTTTTCGCAACATGGCAAATGTATCCATTTATTGATTTCAACTTGGTGCCATTGGTAGTCAATTAAAGTGATATAAATATGGCAATAATCCAGTATTATGATGCACAACAGCAGTTGGATAAAATGTTTGTCATTGATGGATTGGGGAAAAGAGTGTCCGATGCAACTCATGCAAAAACGTAGCCGACTGGATGGAGAATCAGATGTGTGATACTCACTGCCATGGGTTCGGGTTCTGCAGCTGCCGCCAGAGGAAGCTGGACACTGTAGAGTGAGATGCGAGACCTTGTTCCACTTTGCAGGGAGCTATAGCCTTTGAGTCTGACTTTGACTCAGAAGGGGACGCTACACAATCAGACCCAGCCATGGGAAGCCAGGAGCCTGAGAGCACAATTCTAGGAGGCCTCCCACTGGCTTGCCAGCCAGGAGGGATAAAAATGCAGGATGTGGATACTGCCTATCTATCTCCACAGCTGGGAGACCTGACATTGATAGAGGCCTTTGCTTCTCCAAGGGGAGGCTTCCATGGGAACAGGACCACAGGAGGAGGTCCTTCTAGAAGAGGGTGGTTCAGGGGTGCCTACTTTACCAGCGTGGAAGAAAGGCATCCTGTGAGGCACAGCAATCACCTAAGAGGTGGGGGTCCCTTGTCAGGGCCAAATGTCTGATTCTGATCCTTAGTGGTCAATCCCCCGTATTTAAGCCAGAACCTTTAGCAGTAGCCTGTGCTAGGGACATTTGGACAACATGCAAAACTTCCCTATGTGGCACTGGGCTTTCTGAACTTATTGGGATTTATTCCGCCAACTCGTTACTGGACTGGGGTTTTGTTTTGCTGAACCTGAACTGAACCTGGTTTACTTCTTCTGTTGAAAACCTTAATCTGCGGGTCATTATTAGGGCTATAAAGGCTTAAACCTGTTGTCTGGAATTGCAGCAATAAATGGCTTTATTGTGGATTGGGCTTCGTCTGTGGGAAGTGCAACATTGAGGTCAGTGAGTGGAGTAACGCTGGCTCTTTAAGCCAGGCTTCACTTCTTCTCACTTTGCACTTACTGTCTGCCCCACCCAGGGATTGGGCGTTCCTTACTCTACCTGTACTTGTGGGACAGCAACCATCTGTTGGAGGCCAGCAGTGGCATTTTGGGGCAGAGCAGTAAAGCAGCAGTTTCTGCAGCTGAAACTCTCCCTACAGCCTGAGTTCAATCCCAGCGGAAGCTGGTTCTCGGACAGCCGGCTCCGGTTGACTCAGCCTTCCATCCTCCCGAGGTCAGTAAAATGAGTACCCAGTTAGCTGGGGGAAAGATAATAATGGCCGGGGAAGGCAATGGCAAACCACCCCGCTATAAGGCCTGCCAAGAAAACGTCAGCAAAAGCTGGCGTCCCTCCAAGAGTCAGTAATGACTCAGTGCTTGCACAAGATGTTCCTTTCCTTTTTTTCTGTAATGGGGCTTGTGAACTTCCACAGTGGGTGGGGCAAATAGAACTAAGCATGGCTTTTCTTTGGCAGGGCAGTGTGGCAAAAGCACATCAGCACAAGTCATCAGTATGCTCCTGGAGGTGCTAAGAAGATGAAAAGGGAATCCAATGATGTGCCAGCCAGGGATTTGGGACTCAGGGGCAGGAAAAGGAATTCATTTGGGGCCCAAGTGGGTCATGCGACTCAAGGGGGCTGTGTCTCAGGAAGGTTCCCCTCCACACCTAAAGGGGTAGCAAAGGGGGATCCATTGCACTGCCTCCAAACTCAGGGCCAGGTTAACCTCACCTCTAGTAGCCTAATATTAACAATCCCTGTACAGCTACCACTATTGCAGAGTCCATTGTCTTAGGTTAATTAAGTTGGGCCCATAGTTTGCCCAATGTCTCACCTCTTTATTTCTAGGCAGGGTCATAAAAAGGGAACAAAACTACAGAAGGAACTATATTCAGTAGAGAGGGGAAATAAGCATGGAATGGAGCAGGCAAAATGAATCCCCGTGTTTTTGGAATAGCTATTCTGAGGTCTTTATTTCCCCCCACTACTTTTTCAAGCTCCCACATTTCTCTAAGTAGTTCTTAAGAAGAGCTCTGCTGGATCACAGAGAAGGCCTGCTTCATTAGGTATCCCATTTATAACAGTGGCTGACCACAGGCTTCAGGGGCCTAATCTACACCAAGCAGGATATAGCTCTATGAAAGCGGTATATGGTGTCAACGGGCCCCAACAGTTGTTGGAGCACTTCAATACTGCTATAAAGCAGTAGTGTGGCTCCTGCCTCTTATATGCTGCTTTCATGCCACTTTCATAGTGCAATATCCTGCTTAGTGTAGATTAGTCCTGGGACTCTGAACAGCAGAGAATGTGGGTGGCTGATGGTCTTCTCCTCTTGTTCAGTCCCAGCATCTCTTACTCAGAGGTACTCTTTCTTCTTACTTACTTCTTACTCTTACTTCTGTACATAGACAGACGACAGACGATTAGTAATCAAGACTGTCAGTTTCACTTTCTCTCACATCCAACATTTTAGAACTTCAAGTTCTTCCCATTCCGTTTATGAATATATTTGTAAGGTTTCGTGAGTTCTTATTAAAACTTGAACCAAGCGAAATTCTCTCCCCTCCGCAGTGTCCAAATTCAATTGATTCAACTATCCTCAGCACAGAGAGGATCATAAGAACTCAAGAAGTGCCCTGATGCTGGTTCAGACCAAGGGTCCCTCTAGTCCAGCACCTTGTTCACACAGTGGCCAGTCAGCCGTCGGCCAGGGACCAACGAGGCAGCACATGGTGCAACAGCACCCTCCCACCCATGTTCCCCAGCAACTGGGGCACACAGGCTTACTGCCTCGAATACTGGAGATAGCACACAACCATCAGGCCTAGTAGCCATTGATAGCCTTCGCCTCCAGGAATGTATCCAACCCCCTTTTAAAGCCATCCAAATTGGTGGCCCTCACTACATCTTGTGGTCATGCAGTGGCCACGCCTAGGTGTGCCAGTGGCTGCCGCATCACTCAGACTGGACAGGTGCAAACTGCATAACTTTGCATAAAAGTGTCATGGTGTTGCACAAGTGCTATTCCAAACTGTGCAAGGCCAAGTATGCCCATTAAGGGAATTACCATTTGACTGAAGGCAAACACAAATCATATATAAGACATTATGGTCCAAGACTCCCTATCTTCCAGCTAAGCTATGTTCTAATCCATTCATTAATGGCCACAGCACTCTCACCATGCCACATACCCAACCTCTGAGTAAAAACATTCCCCTCTAAATCTCCCCTTATGAATTACATGGTTTTTTTTTAAAAAAAAAAAAATTAATGTGGGTTGAAGGTTTTTAATGGAAATTGTTTTATGTGTGTCTTTTTTTGTCTGTCTCTTCTGCCAAGACTCTTGTTCATGCATTGGTTATTTCTTGGTTTGACTACTGCAACTTTCTTCTCACTGGCCTTCCTTCTTCTCACATCAGTTTGTTGGTTTCCGCTCACCACTCTGCTGCTAAGATCATCTTCTTGGTTCGCCGCTCTGACCATGTTACTCCACTTCTGAAATCTCTTCACTGGCTTCCAATTCACTTCAGAATCTAATATAAACTTCTCCTGTTGACCTACAAAGCTTTTCACAGTCTAGCTCCTTCCTATCTTTCCTCTCTCATCTCACACTATTGCCCCACTCGTGTTCTTCGCTCCTCTGATGCCATGTTTCTGACCTGCCCAAGGGTCTCTACTTCCCTTGCTCGGCTTCGTCCATTTTCTTCCGCTGCCCCTTACGCCTGGAACGCTCTTCCAGAACATTTGCGAACTACAAGTTCAATAGCAGTTTTTAAAGCTCAGCTAAAAACTTTCCTTTTTTCTAAAGCTTTTAAAACTTGATTTTGATTTGACTTTTATATTGTTAGTTTTACTCTCCCCTGTGCCTGTTTGGTGCATTCTCTTCCCCTTCTTATTGTTTTATTATGATTCTATTAGAATGTAAGCCTATGCGGCAGGGTTTTGCTATTTTATTGTTTTACTCTGTACAGCACCATGTACACTGATGGTGCTATATAAATAAATAAATAAAATAATAATAATAATAATAATAATAATAATAATAATAATAATAATAATAATGTGTTATTGTAAAGCACCACGATGCCAGAAATGGTGAGGTGGCACTATAAAAATGTTTTTTAAAAACTAAAATAAAAATAGTGGCTAGAAACCTGCTTTTGCAAAAATGAATGAAAGAAAGAAGAAAACGAAAGCAAATATTCTCAGGCGTCTGATTTGTGCGCACAATGTACAGTGTGCTATTTCCATGCAGATACCCAAATCCTATATAATACACACAACTTTAAGTGTGATGCCAAATAGTGATGGCATGTTTTTATTACACAGGATTACCTCTGTATTGGATCCTTGCCCCTCTTGGCTAATAAAAGCTAGCAGGGATGGAACAGCCGGCTGGGCCAAGGAAGTGATGAATGCCTCTCTGCGAGATGGAGTGGTCCCGGGCCGTCTGAAAGAGGCGGTAGTGAGACCACTCCTGAAGAAAACTTCCTTGGACCCGGAAAATTTTAGTAACTATAGGCTGGAGGCAAATGTTCCATTCCTGGGCAAGGTCCTTGAGTGGGTGGTTGCGGGCCAGCTCCAGACACTCTTGGATGAGACTGATTGTCTGGATCCATTTCAGTCGGGTTTCAGGCCTGGTTTTGGCATGGAAACAGCCTTGGTTGCCCTGTATAATGACCTATGTCAGGAGAAAGACAAGGCAAGTTTAACTCTGTTCATTCTCCTTGATCTCTCAGCAGCTTTCAATACCATTGACCATAGCATCCTTCTGGAGCGTCCGGCTGAGTTGGGAGTAGGAGGCACTGCATTGCAATGGTTCCGCTCCTACTTGGTGGGTCAGCTCCAGAAGGTGGTGCTTGAGGAGCATTGCTCGGCCCCGTGGATTCTCCAGTGCTGAACTGGTGCCTGGCCACCACAATGGACTGGATGAGGGCTAATAAACTGAAACTCAATCCAGTCAAGACTGAGATGCTGCTGGTGGGTGGTTCCTCTGACCGGATGGGGGGTGTTCAACCGGTTCTGGATGGGGTTGCACTCCCCCTGAAGGAGCAGGTTTGTAGCTTGGGGGTTCTCCTAGAACCATCTCTGTCTCTTGAGGCTCAGGTGGCCTCGGTGGCACAAAGTGCTTTCTACCAACTCCAGTTGGTGGCCTAACTATGCCCCTATCTGGACAGGGATAACCTAGCTTCAGTTTCCATACCCTGGTAACCTCCAAATTAGATTACTGCAATGGGGCAGCCTTTGAAGACGGTTCGGAAGCTGCAGCTTGTGCAAAATGCGGCGGCCAAATTGATAGCTGGTGCAGGGAGGTCTGAGCATATAACACCAATTCTGGCCCACTTGCATTGGCTGCCTATATGTTTCCAAGCCCAATTCAAGGTGCTGGTTTTAACCTATAAAGCCCTACATGGCTTGAGACCGCAATACCTGATGGAACGCCTCTCCCGACATGAACCTACCCGCTCACTGCGCTCAACATCTAAGGTCCTCCTCTGAGTGCCTACTCCGAGGGAAGCTTGGAGGATGGCAACAAAGGAGAGGGCCTTTTCGGTGGTGGCCCCCCCGACTGTGGAATGATCTCCCCAATGAGGCTCGCCTGGCGCCAACATTGTTATCTTTCAGGCACCAGGTCAAGACTTTCCTCTTCTCCCAGGCATTTAAAGGCATTGAACAGTAAGTTTGTTTCTTAATGGACCCCCAGAACTGTTGTTTTAAATGGATGCTGCACCTCAGATTCAGACCCAAAGTGTTGCACAGCCCTAAGTTTAACAGCACTCTCCTGTTCCTCTTCCCCAGGTACTGTTATTGAGAGGCATATTGACACCTAGTAATACTAAGGCTTTGGGTTTGTTCAGTGACTTTCCAGGAGCAGGGGTGGCAACTCTGCCTACTTCTGCGGGGAGCAAACTGATTAGGAAAGAACTCCACATGCCGTTCTGCTGGCGTAGAAACAAGATTTAAAGTAAATTCTTTCCACAGTTAAAGATTAAACTATGTAGCAAGCAATGTAGCCCATGAATCACTGTTTTTAGCATGCCAGCTGACTTCCCATACATTAAACAGAGTCAGAATCCGAATAGCAGTGATTTGAGAATCCCTATAAGTGAGAAGATGTCCATGGGGAATGGACACACAGGTCTGTGAAAGCTGTGCTGTGTGTGTATTCATGGGACACTCTGGCCTAATGAAGCCTTCCCATTCCTTTTTGTTCACGAAGGCGGCAGCCTTGAAAGACAGAATCAACACCTGCGGCAAGTCATGCAAGGCCTATCTGTCACCATCACAGATGCAAGCCTTGGATGTGTTCCTTGAGGTTTAACCCCAAATAAAATAACATTGAAAACAGATATAGGCACATCTAGTGTGTTATACAGAATTTGATCAACGGTCCAGGCAAGCAGAACCTTTCACCCAAATTTGTGGTTCGAGAATCACAAAATTAATCACTGTAATTAAGACCGAAGCATTGAGACCATAGCATTTTAGAAAGTCCTCATTTAAACTAAAACGGGTGGCTTCTCTCAATGCCAGCAAGTTTGCAAATTTATGAAAAGCACACTTTGGATGAGGGTGGCCACTTATGAATCTCCCAAAAAGAAGAAATGCATCACCAAAAAAGAGAACAAAAGAGGATACCAATTTGCATATGCTAATTTATATGTATAGATGCAAATTTAGAAATACTATACTCTAAATAGAAATACAATACGTCTCACCATAACGTGAAAGACGGTGACCAGCTAATTTCTGTGCCATTCTCATCCTGCTGTCCAGATGCCAACTTCAAAGTCCATCTCTTCCTCCTGAAGGTTCTTCATCTTTATACTGGACTTGGACAGGACATCACTTCAAACAGAGGACACTCCCTTTCAAATAGAGGACTGGTCTCTGTAAAAGAGGGCACATGGCCAACCTACTGTAGAAATATTCACACTATACTGACTTCAACTGTGTCATGCCTTTCTCTAAGAACTCTTGTGTAGGTGCCATGTACAGCTCAAGCCAGGAGCCCTGTAGACAAAGCATTTATTCTCTTCTCCCTGGTCACTGGGTTGCTAATCAGAGTGGTGAACTGCAGGCAGCAGTAGCACCACAGCCCACAATCCTTCTGGTCCAAGGAGATGTGTCCTTGGTGAGCCAATCCTGTGCCTCTCTAAAAATCTCCCAGATCTGCAGTTTTCCTTCAGTATAGACATCTAATTCATGGAAGGCTCCCTGGCCACATGCATGTGTGCTGCAGGTATTTGCTCAGCCGTGGATGTGAGCACTTCACCCTGAGAACTGTGGCTTAGGAACATAGGAAGCTGCCTTATACTGAGTCAGACCATTGGTCCAACTAGTCCAGTGTCATCGACAATGACTGGCAATGGCTCCCCAGATTTTTTCCTGCCCTACCTGGAGATGCCGGGGATCAAACCTGGCACCTTCTGCATGCAAAGCAGATGCTCTACCACTGAGCCACAGTTCCTCTCTTGATAAAAGTGGCAAGAATCCTCTGTTTAATAACAGAATGGCTATTAAAACATTTTAGTTCTGTGGTGTAAATATGCCCTAACTACCAGAAAAATGGCAGCCATCACACTATGGGCCAGGACCTAAGACGAGCTACTCATGATCCCTGACAATCATACCCAGTATTTATAATTTCGGTAATTAACATGCATTCCTAACCCCCAGGTATTTCAGAAAAGATCCTAGCCTTGAAATTCTTGATTAGTGGATAATTCTTGATTGGTGAGTAAACAAGAGAAACAGAAGAAAACAGAAGAAAATGCTAGAATGCAAAGACTACAGTAGTACTAATCACCCAATTAAAGACATTGTTGCAGTATTTTTCTTTTTATGAAAGAAAAAAAATCATAGTTGCAGAATTGGCCTGCCACAGCATCCTGCACCTTAAATTTCATTCCCCCCACCCACACCCACCCCACTCCATGCCACTGGAAACTGTTACCAGACCTGAGTGAAGCACAGCTGTAATTAATCACTGGACAAGTTGATGCTATTCAAATAAGATTAAAATAGTAAAAGGCGTATTTAAAATAGGAGGGGCTCCTTTGCTGAATTGGTTTTAAAATATTTAGATCCATGTAGCTTGTGCTTGCTAGCTAGTCATAGGCCTTTGCAACACCTACCTTTAAATCCGGGCCTGACCACATACGCCCACCATTTTTTAAATTAATATTATTATTATTTTCAGGAGGGGCCAGATGTGCAGGAGCGCTCCTGCACAAAAGTAAGTTTTTCTTTTAAAAAATGTCCCCAACCCCCCCCCCCCCGTCCGCGATCTCCTTCCCTGGCCCCAATGGGCACAGCACTCCTGGGGAGCGCTGTGCCCCGTCCGTGGCTCCCGGCTCCTCGCGAGTAATTGCAAGGAGCCGGGAAAACTGCTTGTTAGAGCCACCACACGCTCATGCCACAAAAAATATTGGGCTAAAAGTGGTGCCCGTTATCCTGGGGCAAGGGAGGGTTGATCCCTCCCAGAGCCCGGGATCCCCTTTGCGTCAAATGGACACACAGGGGTTCACCCCAGGATAAACACTAGTCTAGCAAAGACCATACAGACTTTGGAAAGTCCTGACTGAGCGTGCAAGGTGAAGGAAGCAGGAACGAGGGCAGGAGAGGAAACAGGTGAACAAAGAGGTACAAGATGGAGGGTGCCGGAACAGAGACCGCTTAGAGGAGATGGTAGTGGAGGAGAGACAATGAAAGCAGAAACTGGAATGGGGGTGTGGGGTGGGAGAGGTTCACAAGCGAACAAGCAAGGGGCAGGAGATGAAGCCCCTGTGAGCAGGAAGTAGGAAAATATGAAGGAAGGTTGATGGAAGATTAAACAGAAAGCATAACTTGTTTAGTGGTGAAACATAATACAGCAACACAGTTCCTCAAGTGTTTGGGCCTATGCCCATCTATATAATAATGAAGGTAGATTTGTGTCTATTTGCCTGCCTTGCCTGCCAACACCATAGCTCCGAGACCATGAAATCTAGGCACCTGAAACTTGGCATGCATCCTAAGGGTGCCCTAGGGGTGTGCACATAAGGGTTATTTGGGCCATCCTATGCCCACCAGACAGTGTCTGGGGAACACAGGTTATTACAGTTTCCTGGCTCTGAGTTAAGAGACAGGACTCCAAGCTTGGAGCCAAGAAACTGTGCTCCCTGCCTCCTGACCCCGCCTCCTCACAGCCAATGTGGAGAGAACCACTCAGACTGTTGCCACGATCTCACAAACACGAGCTCATAGGTGGTGAAAGGGGACATTCCCAGAGGCAGTGAGGGGAGGAGCCTGGGGACATGGAGAAGAAAGGTATCCCCAGCCATCCTCAGCCTCCTCCCCTCCGCCTCCCCAAAGCTTCCGCTAGAAGGGTGAAATCACCAGTCTAGGTAAAAAGAAGAGTGGGAGGTGCATCATGCCTCCCGCCCTGCATTGGATACACGTAAGCCTCCAATTTCAGAGGCTTATGAATACCCAGGATGAATCAGATTGGATTGTGCCCTAAATTAATTTTAATTAATGGTAATATGTCAATATGTTTGAACCATGCAGTACCATCTTCAGTCACTAGGTGCAAACACTAGGTTTCATCTTCATCCTAGGATCAAACTACTTTAGGGACTATAAAGTGTCTCTGTACTACGTTTGGCCACGAAACAGGTGACTTTTTATTTTGCCAGGCGTTAAGCTGCTTGCATGAGCACGTGAAGCATTGCTGTTTATAGGAGCACAGTAAAGTAACCTAATCAGTGCATAGCTTTGCATTCAATACAGTTTGATGCCAGAGGGGATCAGTCAGAGGAATGGAGTTCTTCCCCCTTCCCCCTGCTATGGGGCAGGACCCCCCACACACACACACACAAGAGCTGGAGCTTGGCTTATGTGTGGCTATTCTTCACATGAAGAATATAGCATGTACCAAGGGTAGCATGTACCTAGGCAGCCCATTATGAGAGAACATGGCTTTTTTTAGGACACCCTTTCACTAATGAAGTTTAGTTACCAGTGGGAGAGAGAGGAGGAAGGAGAGGAGAAGACACCAGTCTTGGCAGTAGCCCATGTCGTCAACCATAATGAGTAGATCCAGCTATACTGTGAAGGGCAAAATTGTACACTTGTTGGAAGCCAAAAGATACAGATTTACCCCACAGGGTTGTGATGGAGATGCCTCCAACTAGACACCTTGTCCAAACTGGAAGGTCAGAGGTCAGTGGATGGGCAGAAAATTTGGACAAATGGAAAGGTATGAGCCAGTGGACAGCCTGCTTGGGTGTTCATGGGCAAATCTTCCTTCACATTCTATTATTAATATTATTATTAATTGCATTTATATACCGCACCATAGCTGAAGCTCTCTGGGCAGTTTACAAAAATTTAAACACAGAACATTAAAAACAAATACACAAAATTTAAAACAATAAAAAGCATAAAAACAGATTGCATACGATATCTAGCTGTTCTGGGTCAATTAAAAACTCAACATATGCTGCTAAATGCCTGAGGGAAGAGAAAAGTCTTGATCTGGCGCCGAAAAGATAATAATGTTGGCACCAGGCGAGCCTCGTCGGGGAGATCGTTCCATAATTGGGGGGCACCACTGAAAAGGCCTTCTCCCTTGTTGCCATCCTCCAAGCTTCCCTTGGAGTAGGCCCATTAGATGTTGAGCATAGTGTATGGGTAGGACCTTAGATGTTGAGTGTAGTGTATGGGTTGGTTCTTCTTCTCCCTTGGCAATATATTGGATGCCATTGTTGTTTTGTCTGGGAGGCAGGAAGAGGTACAAGTGGACGTGCAAGAGGTACCTCCCTCTACCAGTCAGAGATTCTGCCTGTTACTTCCTCTTCCTGTTTCCCTCAAAGGATTGAGAACTTTGCCTCCGTCACTGCTAAAATCAATTAGAGAACATCACTAGACCTGGTCAGTAATTGGCTATTTTAAGTGTTCTTATTTAAGTATTCCTATTTGCTTGTTTACAGTTCTGCTGGCCTACTTTGTGATTTGTTTGTATGGTTTATACATTTGTTTGTCAATACATTTATCTCTGTAGATGTGATATGTATATATTTTACATTTATCCCTGTATTTTTATTAGTTTTGTTCGGTTTGGTTTCAAATACATAAAACCAATATGGAGTGTGGATTTGATATACGAAAGGATCGTTGGACAACGCAAATAGATTTTCTTACAAAGGAACTGCAGAAGGCCTGAAAGTTGCTTCATTGTGGTTCCTCTTCCCAAGCACCCCAGGGTCCTCCCTTTCTACTTCTCATCCCTGCTTTGCCATCCACCCTAATTCTTACCCGTCATAGTCCTTCGTTGTGTATCACCTCCATCCCATTGGATGACTGTCGTGAGAGCTGTCCAATGGAGTGCCGCTAATGAGACAACTGAAAAGAGCAGCTGGGAATGTGCAGCCCCTGGATCAGAGTCAAGGCCAGCAGGGCAAATGGATAAGAGAGAGCCAACAGAGGCAAAATGATTGCCAATAAGCAGAAGTCCTATTATTCCACTGAAGGAGGACATTCATCTATGGTAACAGACTTTTGGTTCTCTCTCTCTCTCTCTCTCTCTCTCTCTGTCTTTCTGTTTACAGTTCTAATTCATAACAGAACAAGCCAATGGACATGTTTCTCCCATGAGGCCATTTTGCCCATGGTGAAAAAGAGCCATGTCAAAAATGAAAGAGGCATATATTCCAGAAAACAACACTGATACCTTGCCACTTAGTTGTTTGACGCATTTTGTGGGCACAACACCTTGGACGTTAGCCATCTCTCTGTTTCTTGCTTATTGAGGAAAGATAAAAGTCCTGCTTTGTCCTTTACAAAACAACAACTAATTGTTTCCAATCTGGGAGGATATCAGAGGTGGCTCACAAATAAATTCTCAACAGTTTTTATTGTGCATGTTTTTGCTATGAAACAAAAGTGAGCACTTACGTCTGGCTGTGGACTCCCAGATTCCTGAGAACCTAAGATTTCATCTGAAAAGGTCAAGTTTCTAGCCCTCATGGCTACAGTTTACTGGGGTGATGGCCTGAAGGATCTAAACCAAGAGGACAAGTAAAAAGAAGTCTACAACATTTACGGTTGCCAACTAGCCAGAACCCACCAAGGTGGAGGTTCATTGGGAAGGGGGTTGTGTTTGTTTTTGGCTTTCAGACCAATTGCCAAAAAAACACCTAAGGGCACACACTATTTTCCCACCTCAGATTTTTAAGCTGTACACCTGAAATTTATAGATGATTTTTTATCTGGGCTTTCCAAACTACTGGAGTCCTCTCCACATCCACTCCCAAATCACTGTGCTTCACCTCTTGAGCCTTAGGGACTCGTCATGTTTGATTCCAAAAATTGGAATTCCCTCTCCTACTGTGACTAACAAAGACATTGGGAGACTGTTATGTTAGTTAGTTTGATAGTCAGTCAGTCAGTCATGTTTACGCCGCCCTTCATTTTAAAAAAACCTCCCATGACAAATCGTATAAAAACCGTAAACAATAACAGCGTATGAACCATACAGACATAAACATTAAAAAAAACCCTCCTGGTAGGAGAATAAAATCAGTTCCACCAAAGATTTGAAAGGTCTGAAAAAATTAAAAAGGCTTTAGCCTGACTTCATAAGACAAGGAGCCAGCAGTGGAGGCGGGTGGCTCCAAAGTCAGTGGAGTAGTGAATCCACTGTCAAAACCATTCAGAACACTAAATTTATTTATTTATTGCATTTTTATACCACCCAATAGCCGAAGCTCCCTGGGCGGTTCACAAAAGGGGCTTGCTGCCTGGTAGCCATCTGCCTAACTAAACTTAGAAAGCAGGAACATCTAGAGAAGGACCTCAAAAGATGACTTTCGTATGTCCTGTAAGCAGGTTCACATCAAAGGAGGTGGTCCTTCAAGTTCCAAGTCATAAAGCACTATGACTTTGAAATATGTTTGGAAGTAGACTGGGCAGCAAGTGACATAGGCTGCAATCCTATATAAACATTTACTCTGGAGTAAGACCCATTAAACACAGTGGGACATACTTCCGAGTAAACATGTGTAGATTGCATTGAACGTTTAATGGCCGATGAGATGTGTTCCAATAGGCCGGTCACAGTTAGTAGCTTAGCTACTATATTTTGGATGAATTGCAGTTCCTGGGCAGTTTTCAGAACACAGATTCTGTGTAACCTTTAGTTAGGCCCTAAAGCTAGTTCTGTAAGTGCAGGGGCTTTTGATGTGGAGGAGTATCCAACCATGTGATATCCCACACAGTCTGAAGCAGTAAAATCCAACAACAGATGTTATTCCACTGTGAGGTTTAGCTCTTAATTCAAATTTCAGGCCCTTTATTGACTTCCCTGGACTTTGATTTGGGGCTCACTGTATAAATAGAATTTCAATTTTCTTTCCAGATCCGAGTAAAAATTCATTTCTACTGACTATTGCTAATGGATCTGTCAAAAGTGAAACATGAGATTTTCCCCCTTTCCATTCTTAGTGATGGAATGTATGGGGACATTAAAATCTCTATTTTGGTCTTAGAAATATTTACCAAAGTGACAAAGCATCCAGGTTAAAAACAAAACAACAACAACTAAATAGCAACATTTTAAAGGCTGCAATCCTATGCTCACTTAACTGAGAGAGTAAGCCTATTCAAATACATTGGGCCTTACTTCTGAGTAAACATGCATGGGATCGCAGGGTAAATTGCTCTACTGTCAAAATGTTCAGGCCACTCAAAATATATGAAAGATTCCTTACCATTTTTGCCATATCAGCAGCTGAGAAACATTAGTAAGTTGTAAGGGCCTGCTTTAATATCATGCAAAAATGGTTAACACTTGAAGCAAGAACTGAAGTCACAAGTGTGAACAGTTTTCCATGCTTTACGTGTTTTTCAAACGATGCTACTCTTATTGCAGTTTAACATCCCTGTAGTGCCTACAGAAGTCTAAGCACTGTACAGAACACAAAATGCAACATAGTCCCCACAAAAAGGCACTTATTCAAGGCTGGAAGTCCCAAATTCAAACCCTGAGAGGGCTGCTGCACCTTTAAGACGGGTGTGAGCAACTTCAAGAGGCCTGGGGTGGATGGAGGGGAGGCATTTCCTCCACCTAGTCACCTCCCTGCCCACAGGAAAAAAATTTAAAATAAAACTTGGTGTCCAGAGTGGCTGTGTAGCATCAAAAGGGTGAAATCAGCTTGTTTGCAAGTTAGTTTTGACCCTTTTGGTGCTCTGTGCCTTTCTAAAAAAGCTGAATGGGGAGGGGGGGCATGCAACTTTAAGAGTTGCATAGAAGGGAGAATTATACCAAATGTGGCCTGCCTTGGTTGTGCAGTGCTGGGATGCACTTCTCATCTCTGCAACTCTTACAGTGCAATTCTATGTATGTCTACTACTCAGGTAAGTCATATTGAGTTCAATGGGATTTTCTCTAGCTAAGTGGGTATAGCATTGCAGCATCAAAGATGTCGAATGACTGCATTCCATTATTCCATCAGGTGAATAGGAAACTGTAGGCTGATATTTGGTTAAAGGGTTGCGAAATTATCAAGTGGGGTCAGGCGAAGCATGATCTGAGTGTTTTTATAGCAACCTGATCAGCAGCAGAACTTTCCCACAGCATGGATATTAGCAATCACCATTTATTGGAGGGCCACTATGAGGTGGGGTGCAGGGTGATTGGCTGCCCCCCCCCCCATCCTGCTACATCTCCTACTAGCAAGTCTGGTTACCATGGTGAGTTTCACCACACTCTTTGCTTGCCTCTCGACTGGCAACCGGGGAGCCAAATCCTCAGAGGGATGATTTGGGCCTGGAGATTCCAGTTGCCAACTCTTGCTATTAGGATAACAATTGCATTTCAAAACAATATGGTTGTTATAGCAAACCCAGTGGAGTTTGTTCTTTATTCGTTCAGTCGCTTCCAACTCTTTGTGACTTCATGGACCAGCCCACGCCAGAGCTTTCTGTCAGCCGTCACCACCCCTAGCTCCCCCAAGGTCGAGTTCGTCACCTCCAGAATATCATCCATCCATCTTGCCCTTGGTCGGCCCCTCTTCCTTTTGCCTTCCACTTTCATCAGCCTCTTCTCCAGGGTATCCTGTCTTCTCCTTATGTGGCCAAAGTACTTCAGTTTTGCCTTTAATATCATTCCCTCAAGTGAGCAGTCTGGCTTTATTTCCTGGAGTATGGACTGGTTTGATCTTCTTGCAGTCCACGGCACTCTCAGAATTTTCCTCCAACACTACAGTTCAAAAGCATCTCTCTTCCTTCGCTCAGCTTTCCTTATGGTCCAGCTCTCGCAGCCATAGGTTCCTACGCGGAATACCATTGCTTTAACTCTGCGGACCTTTGTTGTCAGTGTGGTGTCTCTGCTCTTAACTATTTTATCAAGATTTGTCATTGCTCTCCTCCCAAGAAGTAAACGTCTTCTGATTTCCTGGCTGCAGTCAGCGTCTGCAGTAATCTTTGTGCCCAGAAATACAAAGTCTGTCACTGCCTCCACTTTCCCCCCCCCCTCTATTTGCCAGTTATCAATCAAGCTGGTTGCCATAATCTTGGGTTTTTTGAGGTTTAACTGCAACCCAGCTTTTGCACTTTCTTCTTTCACTTTGTCATAAGGCTCCTCAGCTCCTCCTCACTTTCAGCCAAATGTCAATGGGGCCTTAAATCCACTCTGGGTTTTAGTTAGAACTCTAAAGAAGCTATCCAAGGTGTGAAAATGTTAACAAATGTAAGCAAGAAAGCTCAAATGTGGAACCTGTATACTACTGTGTGTTTATGTCTGATGGTCAAAGCCTAGAACAAACGTTTACTTCATAACAGAGGCCAGTACAGTCAAATACATGATGGGATGGTGGGCTGTGGAAATTCCATTGCCCCTTCATACACTTGAATTTCAGGAGGAGGATTTCCATCAAGGATGCAAATTGAATTTACTACATTTTAATCATACTTAACCTTTGTAAACAGCCCAGAGAGCTTCAGCTATGGGGCGGTATATAAAAGCAATCAAATAAATAACAACAACTAGTGCTGAGCCCTAATAGGAAGACCAGTTTTGCAAAAAGCTTCATCAGAATTAAAAGAGGGCTCTTCTTTCGGCACTTCAGGTGGGAAATCATTGTGAAAGGCGGAGAAACTTTTCAGTACTTAGAGTGATCCTTGAGTGATCACTCATGTGATTAGCTCAGGAACCATTGCCCCCCACTAATGGGTTTAGTTTCCTTTAGTGATATTAACCCATGATTAAATCTGATTGCAACCCACGGTTAAATTTGATTGGCTACGTAGCACCATGATGTCATCACAGCTAGCATGTGATCCCTGATTGGCTGGGATCATTTGAGGTGAAACGAAACAGAAAGAATGGTCAAAAAAGTAGCAGCAGAGGTGGAAAACAGTGGCCAAGGATAGTTGTGAACAACCACAAGTGAGGTAAAATTAAGGGCCCTCAGGGGTCATCCAATCTATCACTAATTCTAAAATAAACATCAAACTTGGAGAACGTTCTGCTCAGCACTATTAAAATTATTCCTTGGCTTATAATAAGAACTACATTTCCCTATGTTAAACCAAGATCTCACCACCTCCTGCCCCCCACCTTGCACACATGTTTCATTATGGCGCTTATGAATCCCTAGTGCCAATCCCCCCTCCATTTCCTGCACTTTACCCATAAATCAGAACATCCATTGGCCAAAACAGAATCCTAGAGTGCTCACCGTGTGACTGCAGCTAATCTAATTAATTTTTCATTTGGGTCTGATGTATTAGAGACCAATCAATTGGGGAGTGTGTTTACAGGCTTGTAGAAGGAGAGGAGAACTGGTCCCTATTTGTTGTCTGGGCTGTCCAAATCAGTCAGTTAAATGATCCTTGGGGATATCATAACAGATACGAACAGGAATTCTTGTTAGAAGCTTTCTTTTAATTACAGGACCAATAATCAACACTTCCTTGACTTCCTCGAGGAAGAATGGAAGGCATTCTGGGAAGACCTTGTAGCTCCATCCCTTAATGCTTAGCTATTTTGATATTGCTGAAATTCTAACCATTTCATCTGGGATTTGTTCTTAACAAACTTCTAGAAGTTCTATATTGAGGCCCACAATATAACAGAAGTATTTCAGATTAAATTTATGTTGTTCATTACTTTGCTACCTATCTATGAAAATGCAACCAGACCACCTCAGGGCAGCCACCACCCTGTTCGTGAGGGTGCTTTCCTGCCAGGGAGTTTATTTATTTATTTATTACGTTTCTATACTGCCCAATAGCTGGAGCTCTCTGGGCAGTTCACAAAAATTAAAACCATTCAAAGTGTAAAACAACAATATAAAACCATAATATAAAATACAATATAAAAGCGCAACCAGAGAAAAACAGCAGCAATGCAAAATTACAAATTTAAAACACCAAGTTAAAATTTATTTATAGACTGTTAAAATGCTGGGAGAATAAAAAGGCGTCTAAAAGCATATAATGTAGGTGCCAAGCGAACCTCCTTAGGGCGCTCATGCCACAGCCGGGGTGCCACAGCGGAGAAGGCCCTCCTCCTGGTAGCCACCTGCCTCACTGACTTTGGCAGGGGCTCACGGTTATCTCTCTTGAAAATTCAGACTTGGGAAAGAGTGTGGAAATGGCAGGTATTTCCCATTCAGCAACTTCCTCAGGTCTTGGTTAGAGATCGAGTGATTGCATAGGTCGAAGGACCTTAGAAAGCCAAGTAGTCTATGCTTGGCATAAGAATAGCCATCTATGTCTTCTGTTTTAGAACAGGTCTATTGGGGGCGGGGGTGACATTGTTTATTTAAGTTGGTTTTAGCTGTTTACATTGTTTTAATTTTTCTATGTTAAAAATGTTAGACTATTGTTTATTATGTAGTATTTTGTATTTTTATGAATTGCCCAGAAAGCTTGGGCTATTGGGTGGCATAGAAATTCTTCTTCTTCATCATCATCATCCCACTGTCTTGATCCTATTGCATACACTTTTATCATGCTGTAGCACACTCTTTTAGGGGGGTGGGTCTCCTCAGCAGGGGAATCCTGCATTTCTGGGTGTGGGTGAGGCAAGGACTTGCCTTTGCAGAAGCCGTGTTGATTCTTCTTCAACAGGACCTGCCCTTCTATATGCTTACTTATTTTCTCTTTAATAATGCTTTAATAATGCTTTCAACCAATTTACCTGGAACAGATGCCAAGCTTCAGCTATGGGGCGGTATATACATGTAATAAATAAATAAATAAATAAATATTTCTAATTCCAGAATTAATGTTAAGAAATTATTCTAATTAAACCAGAATTCAAGAAGTGGAATATAGTGTAAAGAAAATTCAGAGAGCAACAACAGAGCAGAACAGGGGGAAATGCATTCATTTCTGCTTGTCATGCAGAGGTTAGAAGAGCTTTACTTTTTAAAAAAAGAATTCTCTTCTCCCCCTCTCCCAGAGCCCTGTCTTCTTTTGCTTCTTTTCATCTTCGGTGATAAGGATAAAACTGGTTAAATACTTGTTATTTGGACAGGTTTTCTCTTCGTTAGTCTACAGGGCTGCCTTTCTGTAGAGGATTCCATGCAGTTTCCAGCCTATTGATTGCTTTGTGCTCTGTGTCAAAAATTCCCCGGTGACAAATATTCTCAGTAATGACCTTGTTCTCCAACAGAAACACAGGGCAGCAGGAGAGAATAATGAGAATCAAAGACACCAGATCACTTGTGACTTAATGCAAGACAACAGCAACTGACAGCAACATTCACTTCCACACCGTGCAACACTGCAATTGACATTTTGTTCAATTTTGGCAATTTCTGGGCATGGACATATAATAAGTACAGATGATCAATATATTCCAGGCTGCATCTCTAAAGAAAGGTTGTTACAACAAGGTCAGCTCCATAGGTGCTGTAAAATCACTAAACACTGTCAGACTGTCAACTAATTAATTTGTCTTCAACATTTTGATAAGGATAAATCCGTACTGACATGCAAAATACAAAGAGGGTTTTATTCACAGGGCCAATTCACACACTGGGCTGGTTCTCAAATAACACTAAGACAGAATTGTGGAAAATTCTGGCTTATTTTGGACAAGTAAGCACGTTGGTGTATGCTGCTCGATCATGCACGCTTGGCTCCTCCTGCCAGCGGGACCAGATAAACCAGGCAACCTCCATCCATGATTTGTTCAGCGTGGTGACCAAGCCAAGATCTCTAGCTTATTGCTCTTCCTAACAAGCAAGAGTCATAAGCCAAGGTTTGTTCTTGGCTTATGACTCTAGCTTCTTAGTAGAGCAACAAGCCAGGGAACCTGGTTCAAACATAATGCTAATCAAGCAACAGATGTTTTGTTTAGCCATTCCTGCTGGCAGAAGGAATCAAGAAGGAATGACTGAGTAATATGAACCATCTTGTGTCCAATGTTCTCAGCAATTCTGGCTTAACTTGATGTGTGAACCAGGCCATTGTTCAAAGGCAAGCCTAGGTACACTCAGTAACCAGTATTTATGATACAAGTGTAACGCTATGATTCCAACACTTGGTAATGTCTTTGTTGCATTCACATTTTGTATTTTACATATGAACATAAGAATAACCATGCTGGATCAGACCAAGGGTCCATCTAATCCAGCATTCTGTTCACATAGTGGCCCAGCAGCTGTCAATCAGGAGCCCACAACCAGGACACAAGTGCAATAGCACCCATGTTCTGCCCATGTTCCCCAGCAACTGGTGTACATAGGCTTACTGCCTCAGATACTGGAGGTCACACATAACAATCACGGCTAGTAGCCACTGATGGCCTTCTTCTCCAGGACTTTATCTAACCCCTTTTGAAAGCCATCCAAATTAGTGGCTATAGGTAACTCTTGTGCTAGCAAATACCATAGTAACTACGCACTTCGTGAAGTAGTACTTTCTTCGTGAAGTAGTACTTCCAAAGGAAGTGAGGCAGGTGGCTACTAGGAGGAGGGCTTTCTCCGTTGTGGCACCCCGGTTGTGGAATGAGCTCTCCAGAGAGGTCCGCCTGGCGCCTACATTGTACTCCTTTCGTCGCCAGCTGAAAACCTTTTTATTCACTCAGTATTTTAACACTTAATTTTAACTTATACTGTTTTAACTCTGTATTTTAACCTTATATCAATTTTGCTGCGTGGTTTTATCCTGGTTGTGCTTTTTATATTGTATTTTGTATTTGTGTTTTTAACTTGTTGGTTGTTTTATGATGGTTTTAATTTTTGTGAACCGCCCAGAGAGCTTCGGCTATTGGGCGGTATAGAAATGTAATAAATAAATAAATAAATAAATTCTTACCCCAAAACAAACTGAGGTAAAATTCTCACCCATCCCTAATTGTACCTGAATCTCCCACCAATCAATTTCATGGGATGACCCTGGTTCTAGTATTTTGAGAGAGGGATAAACATGTCTCTCTATCCGCATTCTCCACACCATGCATAATTTTGTACCCCTCTATCATGTCTCCCCTTGGCCACCTTTTTTCCCCCAAGTTAAACAATCCCAGATGTTGTAACCTTCCCATATAGAGATGCTCTAGTCCATTGACCATTTTAGTTTCCCTTTTCTGCACATTTCCCAACTATACAATATCTCTTTTTTAGGTATAGTGATGAGTTACTGATCCATAAGAGGCCTTCTCCTCTTACTCCATGACTGCTACATTTGCTCAGAGGTCTTTGATGAGGGACTTTGTCAAAAGACTTTTGGAAGTCCAAGTAAACAATATCTACTAGTTCACCCCTGACTATGTGTCTGTTGACACTCTCAAAGAATTCTAAAAGTCTAGTGAGACAGGACTTACCTTTGCAGAAGCCATGTTAATTCATTTTCACCAGGGCTTTTCTTTCTATATGCTTACTAATTTTATCTTTAGTAATGCTTTCAACCAATTTTCCCAGAACAGACGTTAAAATAACTGCTCTTTAATTTCCTGGATCTCCCATTGATACCTTTTTAAAAGTTGATGTTACATTGGCCATCCTCCAGTCATCTGGTATAGAGGTTAACCTTAGGGACAAGATGCATATTTTGGATAGAAGATCAGCAATTTCATATTTAAGTTCTTTGATACCATCCAGGACTAGTGATTCATTTGATTTCAATTAGTCAATAAGATTGAGAATTTCATCTTTTGTCACCACTATTTGTCTCAGTTCCTCAGACTCCCCTCCTGAAAACAACAGTTCAGGCATAGGTATCTATCCTTCACCTTCTGCAGTGAAGACAGATGAAAAACTTCAGGAAACCTGGCAAGTGTCAAGAGAGGTGTATAGAAGCATGACACTGGAGTTTTCAGATCTAGGGCCTCCATCTTCTGTCCATTCCTGGAAGTGAGAGCATGCATTTCTGCTAGATTTGGTCAAATTCTCCTTCCTTTAGATAATATGGAAGAAGTGTGTCCCTCCAGACAATATTAAGGATTGCCACCATATGAGCAGGAAAGGCAAACATCATTAGCCATTTGTCTATGTCTTGGCACACCTGAAAGGTGACACTGGGTAACAAGCCAGCATAATTTTTTGCACCTGTACAGGGATATTTGTTCTCCTCCTTTTGTCTGCGATTTGGACATAATGAGCAAGTATGGCTTCTGCATGCTTTTCCTTGGCATGCTTTCCCTTCCTAATTGAGTCTTATTAGAATATCAATATATCTTCAAAATGGATAATCACATCTCAAAAATACTTGTTCTTCCACTAGCTCATATATATATATATATATACACAGAGAGAGAGAGAGAGAGAGAGAGAGAGAGAGGTTGAAATATAATTCTTTAATAAGAACCTTTTAAAGGCTGGGTGAAAAAATGGCAAGCTGATGCTTTGAAACTCTGAATAAATTACCTCCTCCGCTGAGCTCAATGGCACAATCAATTTGGTCATTGGAAGCGGATGGATTTCAAATGAGCAGGATGACAGGAATTCATTCAATGCCCTGGGAATCACAGAAGAGGTCACAGTGCATGTTGAGAATGGGATGAATTTAAACATGGTGAAGAGGTAGGGTAGAAGTTAGGTAGTCAAACGGGACTGAGGGGGGAAGAATGGAGGCTTACCAAGACCTTCAAGCTGTCCTAGCAAAGCCTACATTGTAGAGTTAGTCACGTCTGCTGACAACTGCATATGGTAAACTGCTGAGAAAACGTTCCCTTTGTCCAAAATCTGGTTTCTCTTTGCCTAGGGTTCAATATGAAAACACAGTGCTTCAGGGACACCTACCTAGTTGAATACTTTTTATTTATCACATTAAAGCGAGGAAAGAGATCTGATTGTACTATTTAGACTTAGCAGTGCAACTGTGCCCAAAGCAAAATGCTAAGCAAATCCGAGTGGGATGGGGTGGCGGTTCCACTTCAGGTGAGACAGCAGAATTTCAGGGAAAGCTGGGAGAGTTTTTCAATATGTCTAGACAAATTTCTCAGGGGGCAGGGGTTGAACATCCTTCCATTAATCAAGCTGTTTACTTAGGAAATCAGCCAAATAAATTGTTATTTTGGTCCAGACTCCAGCCAGTCCTGAGTGAAATCTTGATCCTGAGTCAGGCGTCAGCGTCACTGAGCACATGCCAAGGCCTGTTCCACTTCAAGGGTCTAGTGCTGAGTTTCAATATCCCCAGGCCCTGTTCCTTCTCCTCTTCACTGTTGCTGCCTGTTCTCCTGGCTTCTCCTGGCATGCAAGTGATGGCAAGAGCAAGGAGGAGGAGGAGAAGCCTCATAGAATCATAGAATTGCAGAGTTGGAAGGGGCCAACAAGGCCATCGAGTCCAACCCCCTGCTCAATGCAGGAATCCACCCTAAAGCATCCCTGACAGATGGTTGTCCAGCTGCCTCTTGAAGGCCTCTAGTGTGGGAGAGCCCACAACCTCCCTAGGTAACTGGTTCCATTGTCGTACTCCTCCATTTGCCTTGCCCACTATTTCAGGCCAGTAGTGCAAATTGGGCACAGAGGAAAATTACAAGAAAATGGGCAGTGGTGGCAATGGAAAAGAGGTAGACACATTCAGGAAGAGACCCATGGAAGGCATCTTGCTGAAGGCACCCCAGATTCTGTAGTTGACATTGGGCAGGCCTCACTTATTTGGATGCATTGTCTCCAATACCAACCAACAGCTTAGCAGCCCATCAATGGCCTGCTGTCGGCCCACCTCTTGACTGGACCATCATCAGGATCTTCTGCTCAGGCATATCAGACTACTGCATGGTTTAGAGTAATTCTTAAGAACGATCATGAGCAGCTGAGAGACTGTCCTTGGATAAATAGCAGATGCATATTATAAAAAGTGGACCTTCTATAACCTGATACCCTCCCGATGTATCTCCCAGCATTATTGAACATTGGCAATGCTGACTGGGGCTGATGGGAATTGGTCCCAAACATCTGAGGGGGGCTGCCTTAGTGAGTCCCAGACCTGGTGCCTGAGGGATTTGAAGCAAGGACTTAGACTACACTGCCACCACCCAGCTCTGGATAAAGGAAGGATCTGCTGAGAGAACAGCTACATCAGCCACAAAGATCTCTTTACTGGAAAGGATCAGAAGATATTCCATGAACTCTTATCTAGGTTAGTCTTGCTAACTGGACTGAGCAACCAAGTGACAGCTGTTACCTGTACGTTGTGTCACCTATATTTTTTATCTTTGTTTCACTTGACTCCTGCCTCTGCCTTGCTTTGCAGTTGAGGGATCTGACAGCAAGGCTCCAAATTAGGAGCCAACTTCGTTTCTGTGGTGGTGGACAGATATTTAGAAACTCTCTGCAGGTGTCTGCCTGTCTAAAGAGAGAAGCTAGTTGTGCACTAGACTTCTAGCATTGTGCCCTAGGTGCATTGGAACCACAGTAGAACCATAGAGTTCAGCTAGGGGGCTGTAGAAGGGCAGCTTCAGATGCAACGCTCCAACACAAGATGCTGAATGTGCGTTCCTTTCTGTGTTCAGTGGTGGTGCAGGATCATCATATCCAAACGCACCCCTGTTTAACTCCCCTGCATGATTTGGAAGACAGACACCCACTCCACATCAAATTTGCAAGTTTCCAAATATAATTGCTTTAAAAGATAAAGCAACCTTTTGTCAGCTGATGTAGTTTTTAACTTAGTCTATGGCCAGGTATTTTTGTGAACCGCCCAGAGAGCTTCGGCTATTGGGCGGTATAAAAATGTAATAATAAATTACATTTATAAATGTAATAATAAATTACATTTATACATAATAAATAAAAATGTGATAAATAAATAAATTTAAAAATAAAATTAGATTAAAGAGCCAAAAAGGCTGCAAATAGCCTCTTATGGCAGAAACAGAACTTTTTTCTGCAAGGTATGTTAGAATAAAACAGTGATCTGTTTATTATTTTATTTATTTATTTATTTTATTATTTATTTAGAATATTTATATACCGCTCCTCATTGAAAAAATTTTGGAGCGGTGTACAAGGTAAAATGAAAATAAAAACAGAATAAAGCAGTTAAAACAAAATTTAAAAAGAAGCAAAAAAACAACAACAACACAGAAATCCAAGGCTGCATGTTAAAGAAAGGCTTCTTGGAATAAAGATGTTTTCAGGAGGCGCCGAAAGGAGTACAAGGTTGGCGCCTGCCTGACCTCCAGAGGCAGGGAGTTCCACAGGAGGGGAGCCACCACGCTGAAGGCTCTTCCCCTGGTGGATTCCAATCGGAGGATGGATCTATGTGGAACCACCAGGAGCAGGCCCTCGGATGACCTCAGTGACCGGGCAGGTTGGTAAGGGAGAAGGCGCTCTCTCAGGTATCCTGGTCCCAAGTTGTTTAGGGCTTTGTACACAAGTACAAGAACCTTCAACCTGGCCCGGTAGCGAATAGGCAGCCAGTGCAGTTCCCTCAGCAGAGGAGTTACATGCTGGAAAGGGGCAGCTCCAGACAACAGCCGAGCTGCAGCATTCTGCACTAGCTCCAGCTTCCGGAGCAGCTTCAAGGGCAGCCCCACATAGAGCGTGTTGCAGTAATCCAATCTTGAGGTTACCAATGCCTGTACCACCGTGGTCAAGCTATCCCTGTCCAGGAGAAGCCGTAGTTGGCGAACCAACCGAAGATGGTAAAAGGCACTCCGAGCCATGGTGGCTACTTGAGCCTCCAACGACAGAAACGGGTCTAAGAGTACCCCCAAACTACGAACCTGTTCTTTCAGAGGCAGAGCAATCCCATCCAGAACAGGCAATGAGGCTGTCTCCCGGACTCGGGAACCACTCACCCACAGGGCTTCTGTCTTGCCAGGATTCAGTCTCAGTTTATTGGCCCTCATCCAGCCCATTACTGAGTCTAGGCACTGGTCCAGGACTTGCACAGCCTCACCTGATTCAGTTGTCACAGGGAGACAGAGCTGCGTGTCATCAGCGTATTGATGGCGTTTAGCTCCAAATCCCCTAATGACCGCTCCCAACGGCTTCATATAGATGTTAAATAACATTGGGGACAAGATGGTGCCCTGCGGCACTCCATAGCTCAATTGCCAGGAGGCCAAGGACTGGTCACCCAATGCTACTCTCTGAAAACGACCCCGTAGGTAGGACCGGAACCACTGTAAAACAGTGCCTCCGATGCCCATCCCACAAAGTCGATCCAGGAGGATACTATGGTCAATGGTATCAAAAGCCGCCGAGAGATCGAGCAGGATTAACAGGGTTGCATTCCCCCTGTCCCTCTCTCGATAAAGGTCATCCATCAGGATGACCAAGGCTGATTCAGTCCCGTAACCAGTTCGGAACCCAGACTGGAATGGATCTAGATAATCAGTATCCTCCAAGAGTGCCTGCAGTTGCTCCGCCACAACCCTCTCAAGTACCTTCCCTAAAAAAGGAGTGTTAGCAACTGGGCAGTAGTTGCCTAATACCATCGGATCCAGTGTGGGCTTCTTCAGGAGTGGTCGCACTACTGTCTCCTTAAGGACAGCAGGGACCACCCCTTCCCAGAGGGAAGCATTTATCACCCCCTGGACCCACCCAGTCAGACCCCCTCGGCTTGCTTTTATAAGCCAGGAGGGACAGGAATCGAGAGGGCAAGTGGTCGGCCGCACTGCTGCAAGCACCTTGTCCACATCATCAGGCCGCAATAACTGGAACTGATCCCACAAAATTGGGCAGATGGTGGCACTGGACACCTCAACTGGAGCTGCACTAAAAACAACGTCAAGCTCGCTGCGGAGAGAAGCGATCTTGTCCTCAAAGTGTGATGCAAAAAGGTCACAGCGGGTCCTTGACGGAGCCAGGGCCCTATTTGCTGGGGAGGATGTTAGCAGCCCCCAGACCACCCGGAAGAGCTCCGCTGGATGGCTACTCGAGGACGCAATGGAGGCAGCAAAATAAGCCTTCTTTGCTGCCCGCACTGCCACGCAATAGGCACGATTATGCGCTCTACAGCGTGCTCGGTCATCTTCGCTTCGAGTCTTGCGCCATTTGCGCTCCAGCCGACGTCCAGCCTGTTTCAATGACCGCAACTCCTTAGTATACCAAGGAGCAGAGCGGGCTCTACAGGACCGGAGAGGACACTCAGGTGCGATCAAGTCGATGGCCCTCCGCATCTCACCATTCCACAGTGAGGCTAGGGCCTCAGCTGGATCACCAGCTCTCTCCACTGGAAAATCCCCAAGAGCATTCAGAAATCCATTGGATTCCACCAGTCTCCTGGGGCGGTCCCTCACCCTTGCAGGAGGGTAGTAACGCCGTGAGTTCAAATCTCACCAAGAAATGGTCTGACCATGACAATGGGGTTACTTGGACCCCCCCCAATCTTCAGACTACCCATCTCACAGCTTGGAGCAAAAACCAAATCAAGGGTATGCCCTGCTTTATGTGTTGGGCCAATGACAAACTGAGACAGTCCAATGGTTGTCATGGAGGCCATAAAGTCCCGAGCCGGAGCCCCAGAGACAGCCTCAGCATAAAAGTTGAAGTCGCCCAGAACCACCGTCCTGGGTTCCTCCAACACCACACTCGAGACTGCCTCCGCCAGCTCAGTCAGGGAGGATGCCGGGCAGCAGGGTGGGCGGTATACCAGCAACATCCCCAATCTGTCTCTCTGGCCCAACACCAGGTGCAAACCTTCAAGGCCTGCTCCAAGATGGAGTGGTTTCCTGGTGATAGAGATGGAAGTTCTATGAATCACGGCGACCCCCCCACCCCGTCCCTCCAATCTATGTTGGTGCTGCACTGAGTACCCAGATGGGCAGAGCTGAGTCAGATCAACCCCACCAAACTCACCCACCCAAGTCTCAGTAATGCACGCCAGGTCAGCCCTCTCATCCAGGATTAAATCATGAATAAGAGAGGTCTTATTGCGGACCGACCTGGCATTAAAGAGCAGCACCACAAGGAAGGAGGGCTCAGTGGATGAGCTACCAGGTACATGAGAGGAGGAGGGTAGAAGGGGAACAGTGTGAAGACACCTGAAACCCGTTCTACGCTGATGTTGCAACCCCTTCCTCCTGCCATATCTCCTTCTGCCCCAAATCACTGGAATAGTGGCTCCCCCTCCATGTGTCCCTGCATCACGGCTTCCCAAAAACATCTTTACCTACACCACCTATGCACTCACTTACCATTCAAACCCACACTCAGTCATACAAACAACACAGTCACATTTCTCACTTGTGGTAACCAGCCACTGGTCACAGATGGACATCAGGCTACTACCAACTAAGCAATAAAGTGCTTTCCCCCGCCCCCACAACCTCCCTCTCTTAGTAACTGCTAATTCTACTACTACCTAATGTGTGGCCACACTCCTCCCCCTGGCTCTCACACAGGGGAGCCTCCTGCTTCAAGTACCACAGCCTCTCACGTTGGGCAGATGAAGCAGCTATAATTGGTGAAGCCCCCAACCTCTGCCTCAGGGTGGGGAGGACACAAGAAGTAATTATATCATTTCCCATGAGATCCCTGCTCTCACTCAGGGAAACTCTTCTCACACAACCAAGGTAATGGTTCAAAGAAGCAGCAAGTTGACAGCCCAGGGGAAGAGAGAGAAATAGAGAATCTCCCTCACCCTCACCCTCATGGCGTCGCGAAGGGGCAAACCAAAGGGGCGCACCCTCTTTGGGGGCGCACCCTCTTTGGTGTCGCCCCCTTCGGGGACGCCCTGACTGGGACGGCCCGCCGCCTCGTGGCAGGGCAGTTCTTATGGTCTTCAAGCCTCAAGGTCTCAACAGGCTTGGAGACAGCACTCTTCTGCCAATTGGCTGGAGAGAACCTTGGCAGTTGTCTCCACTCAGCAATCAATGGAACTGGGAGGTGGGCGACGCACAGCGTCACGTGACCCTGGGTCTCCAACGTTGTAAATCAGTTGTACTTACTGGTTCTATTTCTTAGTTGCAGCGCAGCTACAGATTCATCTGCCTCCTTCTACCGGTAATTTTCCTCTTCCTCTTCTCTGAGAGTAGCAGAGCTGCTGGGTTTGCTCCGCCCACTTCCTGTTCTCCTTCCTTCGCCCCGTTTGCTATCTTATCTGCTACAGCAGATAAATCACACCAGCCTTATACTGTGCAGTCACTGACAATTGCATGCAAGGGATTCAGAAGTTTTCCACCTTAGAATCTGCTTTTATTGTGAAGTACTCCTATGCATCCTGCCTTAATTTGTGCTCCTTTTGCAAAAGATTCGCCCGAGCCGCTGCTGTGGGCGCAGGAGCAGGATTTTAAACAAATGCTTACATCTGCGTAAGCTTTATAGATAAAGACACCAAAATTGGCACAGTAATTCAAATACAAAATTTTAATCGAATTGGGTCATCGGATGATTTTTTTTTAACATTTCCCCCCTCTTTGCAAAGGAGCTGAGGAGCGCTCAAAGGAGCGCTGTAGCTCTGTGCAGGAAATTAACAAGGGTCTCTGCTCTCAGTCCAAAACTCATGACCAGTGGGGCTTAAATGGTGTGTTTGAAATAATCTCAACAGCTGGGGCTGCTGCTAAACCTTTTCAACTTGGTCACCCATCCAAACCCTGACCAGACCCAGCCCATCTTAGCTTCAGCAAAGTGGCTGGCTTCTATGCATTCAGGCTATTCCCATGGGCTTGTATTATGATGTTTTGGGAGGGAGTTTGTGTGTGCTTATGACTATTGCTGGCTAGGAACGAGGCAGGAAGTGGGCGGAGCAAACCAAGCAGCTCTGCTTACTCTCAGAGAAGAGGAAGAACAGAAAGGATTGAACAACGTGCCCTGAAGTACCGTTGCAGCTAAACCTAAGTCACGCTAGTGTGCCCCGTGATACAGAGAACTGATACAGAGAACCACATTAGAAAGGGACACTAGCAACGTTATAAGACTAGTGTAGATCCGGCCCCAGACACATGAGGGAATGCAATAATCAGGCATTACAGATGGAATTCCAAAGTACAATCACAATATACAATATATATTAGCAGGTGTGAGGTGGGTGATTTTCATCTACACCACAATACAGAAGGAAATGTTTAAACCTCCCTCTTCATATGCTGTGGTCCTGATGAAAATCACCACCAACAGCAGCTATTAACTTTTTTTTTAACAGCCCTAGCGTTAGCATCAAGTTTAAGTCAAAGGCAAACTACTTGCCTAAGGCTACATTCATATTCAAGCCCAGGACAGGGCATCCTACACAGGTAGGGGAAATAAAAATGTCACCCATCTCTTTGCTAAGCAATGAAGTTCCTGATGCCTCATTTTTCTTTGCTTTTCCTTTTTTTAAAAAACAGAGCCGTATAAATGAGACTACAAAATGGCATAAACATGAATCTCTCTCTCTCTCTCTCTCCTGCAATGGTGATTGACAATGAGTCAGTGAAGGGCAGGGCCTAATGTGGGCTTGCAATGAGACCACAAAACTAATTTCTTCTGTGATATAATCCTGACCCTGAGCTAGAGGAGAAATGCTAATGCATTTATCTACATCACTAATGCTGCTGCTTTAATTTCAAATATTACCGAGAAGATAAATCTCTGAATACGCCCTGCATAAATAACATGCTTTGTTATGAATTTGCTAATAAACTAGGGAAAATTAACAGAGGCCTTGCTAGCAGCTTCCTATCAGAATATGAATGCATCTAATTGTGTTAGAAAATGTGATGCTGCACACATCTATGAACAAGTTCTGCCATTGTGCTAATTTTCTCAGCCCGCCTTAGGATAGACGATACACCAGGCATGTACTCTGGCAGATTGCCACTGGCTCATCATTTTTAGGGACTGTTCATGTCTTGGATCTTAAACATCCTCATGCCCTACTTTTCTCACCCTACTGAAGTAGTGAATGCAAAGATGGCAGCCTTGTGCCTGGCCCAGTTTCTCCCAACGTAACCTTTCAGAGAGGGGTTTATAGCAGTGGAGGCTGGTGGCTCCGAGGTTAGTGGGGCAAAGAAACTGCTCCAGGTTTCAATAAGACCCAGTCAGAACTCTAAAAGAGCTATCCAAGGTGTGGGTAGTGTTGAAGCAATCCCGGTCTCGCTCCTGAGGGAATCTTCCAGGAAATGCATTCATTTGGAACTAGCTGAGCACCCCCTTCCTTGCCCCCCAAATAAACTGGGCTACTCAAGTATTCAACACACTCCAGAAACTTCAGGGTAATTTTAGTGTTGTTGTTTTTTAGGCCATGGCTAGACGAGGGGGTTAGAGAACGCCGATCTCACAATTTTATGATTGCTTTACACACAGCACACGACATCGTAGCTGCCATTTTTGTTTGTTTTTTAAAGGAAAAGGAGCGCACGAGCGCTCATCCGAAAACCAGCCTTTTGCATCTTTTAACCCGACAGGACACGCAACAGGTTCATATGCAAGGAGGCAGTGTTTAAGACACCCAGGCCCCAAACTGTTTAGGGTTTTAAAGATGATAACACTTTCACCACCACTTTGAAATACAGCCTGGAAGCAAATTGGGAGACCATATAACATTGACATAATACGGTCAATGGAAAAAAAAATCAGGTTGGAGTCAGGAAGAAGATAAACTTCTACATTAAAAAGTCTAATTCAAAAGTAGATTCCATGTCATGGCTGGAGGATAGGAGTGTGTCCCCGTTCTGCTGAAAAGCTAAGGACTACTAGCTTACAACATCAGAGATTGGGGGAGAGACCACAGTCACTGGTGAAGCACATGCTGTACATATTGAGAAGGTCCTTGGTCCAGTCCCTGCCATCTCCATCTAAATGATCTTGGGCAGCACAGCTAGGAAAGACATCTCTGCTGCTAGGGGGGCATTGCCAGTCAGATTAGAGCATACTGGGTTACATAGCCCACTCACCTGGCTCTGTATAAGACAGCTTCAGATGGTCCTCTCCAGCCCAAAGGACCTAATGTGACAGAGCTGCAAAAGTTTTCAGTCCCAGAGCTGCTGCCAGTTGGAATTCATGGCACCAGGCTAGATATATGGAGTCAGATCACTGGTCTAAGGCAGTTTCATTGGTTCACATTGGACAATGAGTTGGCCACACAACATGTTCATCAATGGGTCTCCAGATAAGGAACGGAGCAGCCCATTGTTTTTCACCATTGTTTAATTCCATAAAATAACATACTGTGTGTGCCCATTGTGTGTTGCCCCCAGACAACACAATAATCAACACCACAGACGATTGCCTCTTTACCCCACCCCAACCCAGGTTGATTATCGTGTTGTCCGAACCCAGCCTCTATGAACAATTTAGGAAGCAGATTTCACTGTTGTAAAAACTTCAAAAACCTGAGCTGGGGCAGTGTCAAGGGTAGGATGATTGAGGGCCCACACTCCAGCAAGGACTCACTGAAAAGGGTCCCCTGGCATTCCTCTTCCACTTCACCATTGCAACCTGTTTGTTCACCTGCTTCTTGCTCTGGCCCAGACAATGGTGGTGGTGAGAAAAGGAGCAGTAGATGCCACTGCCTACTTGCTCATTGATTCTCTACCAGTCAAGCAAACATGTGGTAACACTGATGAGAAAAAGGATGAGGAATAATAACAGCTGAGAAGGTTGACTCCCTGAGGTAGGAACCCATTGAGGTCTTCTTGCCTTCAAAAATCTGGAGCTGGCACTGTAACCAACAGTAGTATGAGTGTGGTCTAAAACCGGGTACACATCTTTTTTCATGGGAGTGGGAATCTTAGAATCATAGAACAGAATCATAGAATAGCAGAGTTGGAAGGGGCCTACAAGGCCATCGACTCCAACCCCCTGCTCAATGCAGGAATCCACCCTAAAGCATCCCTGACAGATGGTTGTCCAGCTGCCTCTTGAAGGCCTCTAGTCTGGGAGAGCCCACAACCTCCCTAGGTAACTGATTCCATTGTCGTACTGCTCTAACAGTCAGGAAGTTTTTCCTGATGTCCATCTGGAATCTGGCTTCCTTTAACTTGAGCCCGTTATTCCGTGTCCTGCATTCTGGGAGAATCAAGAAGAGATCCTGGCCCTCCTCTGTGTGACAACCTTTTAAATATTTGAAGAGTGCTATCATGTTTCCCCTCAATCTTCTCTTCTCCAGGCTAAACATGCCCAGTTCTTTCAGTCCCCAAAGCGATCGTGTAGCTTGCCTGTTCGAAGAGACAAGGAAGAGGCGGAGCAGGAGGCGGCTGGGGAATCCGACTGCGTCCTTGCCGCCGCCGCCACCGCCCACCTCCCCGCCAGCCTCCTGCTGCCGGCGAAAGAGCCAGCCGGGTCGGAGAGCTTCTTCCGCAGTCCACCCCGCCTTCTTCCGCCGAGCTCTCCGACCCGGCCGGCGAGGAAGTAGGTGGGCGGCGGCGGCGGCAAGGACGCGGCCGGATTCCCCAGCCGCCTCCTGCTCCGCCTCTTCCTCGTCTCTTCGAACAGGCAAGCGACACAATCGCTTTGGGGGCACACTGGGGGCGCATGCAAGCGCCCTCAGTACGACGTGTAGAATCCCCCTCAGTCTCTCTTCATAGGGCTTTGTTTCCAGACCCCTGATCATCCTGGTTGCCCTCCTCTGAACACGCTCCAGCTTGTCTGCATCCTTCTTGAATTGTGGAGCCCAGAACTGAACGCAATACTCCTGATGAGGCCTAACCAGGGCCGAATAGAGAGGAACCAATACCTCCCATGATTTGGAAGCTATATGCATCCCAAAATAGCATTTGCCTTTCTTGCAGCCATATCACACTGTTCGCTCATATTCAGCTTGTGATCTACAACAATTCCAAGATCCTTCTCGTTTGTAGTATTGCTGACGAGAAGGATCTTGGAATTGTTGTAGATCACAAGCTGAACATGAGCCAACAGTGCGATATGGCTGCAAGAAAGGCAAAAGCTTTTTTGGGCTGCATTAATATATTATTTTGCAATATATTATTTTGCATTGGGCTGCATTAATATATTATTTTGGGCTGCATTAATCTTATTATCTTCCTCTGCTGCCCACACCAGCACCCACTGACGAGTGACCACAGCCCCTCACTTCCTGCAGAACCACCCTTGACAGATTCTTCAGCATACACAAGGCCCACTGGATACACCTACACAGTCTCTTCAATTACTACTTACCTCAAAATGAATGTTTCAATCCACTCTTCTTGTGTGATTTTCCATGAGCCGGTCAACCAGGGTGCTTCAGCTTCAACATTGTTCCCAACCCTCACCGCACCACATGCACCAAGCAGAGGAGAGGGGCATTGTTCTGAAACAACATCATCTATGAGCAAAAGTGTGCACTGTCCAGGTCTCAGGAGGAAGCAGTCCTTAACATGAATATGTCTAATCTTGGTTCATGGGCAGACAGCTCACATTTACACTAGTTAGCTAATGCACCTGGATTACAGAAGAATATTGGCATCATTGAACCACAGAAATATTAAAATATTTGGATTAGCAACCTGCATATAGTTCACATTCAGCAGAGAAGAAATTAAATGGATTGTAGATGATATCATATATTAACTAATGCATTATTTAAATGAGTTAGTAAATCACATAATGATTTATAGGGTGGAAAGTCACATAATTCTAGGTTCTTTTTTTAAAAAAAACCATAACAATATTCATTCATTTATACGATGTATAATTAATTCTAAAAACATTACAGCCATGTCTCAGAGATGCAGATAAATAATTTTACTTGTATAGCACCCCTCTGTGAATTGGTATTCAGATTGCTTTATGTAAAAGTAACTCAATACAATAAAACCATATTTAAACATTTAAGGGCTATTTTTAAAGGAGGCAAGAGAAAGATACACCCATCCACCCAAATAGCAGATCACATGGTAGAATACTATCTGGACCAAACCACTTTAGATTGCAGGTGGAGGGTTTCTTATCAATTGAAAACATGGTTATTGGGCAGCATATACATATTTGAAATAAATAAATACATTTTAGATATTTATACACCATTTGAGCTAAAAGCCTCTCAGAGCAGATTACAAAATATAAAAATATCTATATGAATTTTTTTTATTTATTTATTTATTTTAAACACCCAGACATAGCAACAGGAAAAACAACCACACCAGAATAAAAACAGTGTCACAGTAAAAGACGGGAAAGGTGCAATCCTATACATGTTTAGCCAGTAAAAAGTCCTACAGCTCCCAGCATTCCCGGGAATGCTGGGAGTTGTAGGACTTTTCCCTCTGTAAACACCCTAAAAGTCTGGTCAAATATAAAGATCTTCAGCTAGCATTGAAAAGGTAGCAGAGTCAGCACGATGCAAACCTCCCTGTGGAGAGGATTCAAACTAGGGCTGTGCACGGACCCCCCAATCCTCTTCGCGGCCCGATCCGCAACTTCCGGATCGGGCCGATCCGCCCCGCCACGATCTGCCTATGGACTGGTCCGCTTCGTTACGGAGCTTCGGGTCCGAGTTAGAGCTCCGTTTCCCACCCCCCAAAGACTTACCTGGCTGCACCACTGTCGCCACACGAACTGCAGCGGTGGCAGTGGGGCCAGGTAAGCCCCCCCTCATGCACACCACTTACCTGGTCCATCGCAGCCCATCGCTGGCTTCACTTCAGCCCGCAGCTCAACCTATAAGTGTAGGCCCCAGGCCTACACTTCCGGTTTGAGCCACGAGCTCAAGTGAAGCTGGCAATGGGCCGCAACAGACCAGGTAAGACCCCCCTGTTAGATCAATGTTCTTTTCACCCAAGGACGAAATCCAAACAGCCCTTAAGCACGACTCCACCATTCCAGCGACAGAGGGTTCAAAAGCGCTTTATTGATTAGTAATCAAGGCCTGGTCTCTTCAAAGGGAGCAATCAGACAAAAGACATAGGGAATACAGTACAGTATTTGAGCTTTCAAGGGGCAGGGCCCAGTAGCAGCATTAACCAATCAGAACATAACACTGAGGCATAGCTAATTATGCTAAACAGTTCTGTAAACAATACCTTTGGCCTGACAGTAAGTTACAGAAGTTAACTTCGACACAGCAGCACTGGAGCCAGCTGGAGCCAGAACTCTTGTTTATGTTTAGATAAGAAGGATGCACTCAAGGAGACATTCTCATACAGGACATCATGACATTTTGCTTGGTGTGTTTCACAGTTTCCTTTTAAAAATGGAGGTGGTTATGCTAACACCCCCTGCCCCCTTACCTGGCTCTGCTGCCGTCACAGCACAGGTGGTGGTGGCGGCGGCAGGGCCAGGTAACCCTCCCCCCCTTGTGCACACCACTTACCTGGTCCGTCGTGGCCCGTCGCCAGCTTCACTTGAGCTTGCGGATCAACCTGGAAGTGTAGGCCCCGCCTACACTTCCGGGTTGAGCCGCGAGCTCAAGTGAAGCTGGCGACGGGCTGCGAAGGACCGGGTAAGACCCCCCCATCCCCCCTGACCTGGCTCTGCCGCCGTTGCCGCATGGGCAGCAGCAGCGCCAGGTAAGGCCCCCTTACCTTTTTTTCGGAGCTCCGGATCAAGGCGAAGGATCCGCCTTCATCTCGATCCGCTCCACGATGCTCCGTGACGATCCGCTGCCCCCCCCAATTCTCTTCGCCTCTGCCTTATGAGGAGGCAAAGCACCCCGATCCGCTTCTGCAACCTGATGAGAAGTGGAGTACAGCCCTAATTCAAACAGGTCTGATCACTCACCACTCCTCCAACAGCAGGGGGAACTGGATTAGTGTTTCTGTAGAAGCTCTTAGGTTTGTACTGATAGCATGACTGAGTGCTCTTTCATGTAAAACACTCCCTGCTTATGGACACTTAGATGTCACGAAAATGGTCCTAGCCTACTCCACTACCCCAGAAAATGCACGCACGCACACACACACACACACACACACTGTGGTACAGTTCAGGAAAAGTTTCATACATGGCCCAGTAGTATACACAACAATAATGTTTTTAGAATAAAACTTTGAATAGTTTTAAAGGGGGCAGAACAATAAACTGGCTCTTCAGTGTTATGCAGCCCACATTTGGTGCAGCAACAGAAAATTTGCTCATATCTAAGAAGAACAGGGGGTTAGACTCGATGGCCTTGTAGGCCCCTTCCAACTCTGCTATTCTATGATTCAGTGATTGCTACATAAAGATTATGAATTGTTGTCTAGATTAAGATCATTTGGACAACGGGTTCTGAGTCTATAGATCCAGAAATTTTCCCTTTTGTCAAGCATATCAAGTTTTTTTGTTTGTTCTGTTGGAACCAACTGTAAATCCAAGAGACTGTGGCCTTTGCTAGACTTACCTTTAAATCCGTGCAGGAGGAGGGGTGAGCCTGTGTTTTATTGTGGTTTTAATTTTTGTGAACCGCCCAGAGAGCTTCGGCTATTGGGCGGTATAAAAATGTAATAAATAAATAAATAAATAAATAAAAAGTAGCTTGGGCTGTCACCGCAATCTAAACATCAGATGCGATGGGCTAAAGGAAAGCCCCGTCACGTCTGCCATTTTTTTTCTTAAAGGGCCGGGTGTGCAGGAGCGCACAATCAACCAAAGTTAGTTTTTTTAAAAAAAAAAGGTTTCCCCACTCCCCCCTGCCCCCGATCCCACCCTGGCTCCAATCTCCCTGCCCTGATGGCCGCAGCATTCCTGCGGAGCGCTGCACCCTGGGATCGCACAGGGGCGAGCCCAGGGTTCACCCCAGGCTAAACCCTGGTCTAGCAACGGCCTATGTGTAGAAGAGTTAAAATGTCATGGGGGCTGTCTATACATGCTCAAAGTCCCAGGGCAGCTACAAATCTACACTGCATCCATTATATGACGCAGCTGCAGTTTTGCAGCCACCGCAGGGCTTTCCTTCGAAGCTGCACAGAAAAAAAAGTCAGGGATTTACCCTGACTTTTTTGGTGGGAGCAAGGCCATCCTGGCTCTTCTGCCACCTGACCTCACTCTGTGGACGATCCAGAGGGTGGTCCTGGTGAAGGCAACTAGTGATTGGTCACTGGAAACCAGGAAGAGGGTGGGGGGAGGGCTCCAGTACCCCAGTGACTGCCAGAAAGCCTGCATTCCCTCCTTGGCATGGGGATTACCTGACGCCACCCCCGGGTAAGTGAAACCATGGGTTAGGGTTGCAAGAGGCTGATGCAGGTTTCTTGATAAGAATTCCAGATATGTGGTTACAGAATCTTGTTCTTAGGTCCATTGTAGTTTTCCCTACATGTTGTGTATGGAATCCTTTCTTTTTCTTTTTCTTTTTCTTTTCTTTTTTTTACATTCAATTAAATGAATCACATTAGTAGAAGTGCAAGTTAATGATTTTCTAATGCAATAATTTTGTTGGTGACTGTGCTCCTGAAAGAAGTGGCTTTTTTGGAGGTAACTGCAGGTAATGCAACATGTTTATTTATAATGATATGATCCTGGGTTGCAAATATCATGATTAAGTGCAGTTTTAACTAACAATTTTTCTGAATGCAATGCATACACACACACACACACACACACACACACACACACACACACACATAAATACACACACCATTCTTGTGTTATAGCACTATAACAATCAATTAAGCGATGTTTCAGTAATACCAATTTTAAACAAATTATACATAGAAAAGCATTTTTGCACTAATTAAAAGACTGATCTAAAATAAAACGAATGGTAAAATGGCACCTAATGAAAACTTTATTATGCATGTGGGCTGAGCTTCAAAATGACCCTCCTGATGAATTGGGACTTCTCTTGTCACACCCACTGGTGTGGACAGAACATAACAGGATGAACACACAGGGGGAAATGAAATATCCCCAATAGCATAAGAAGTCAATTGTAATTCTGATTGTGGCTTACAGCAGCAGAGCAATAATTATTCGCTCTAGGAGCCACCCCTCTGGGGGCAGCCTTTGTCAGTTATCTCAAGTTTGAACGTCATACCTATGAATCAGTTTATCCATTTGAAAGATTCTTACATGCAAAATCTCGACAAGGTACAGAACAGGATGACTTCCTGACACTACATCGCTAATCAGATTTGGTTATGAGATGAAGTCAGTAAGGGCAAATGAAGTCATTTGAGACAAAGCAAGGGCAATGGAAACGAATAGGTGAACATTCCCACAGGTATAGTTAAAATAAATAGAGGGGAAGTCTTTGACACGGTCAAAATTGTTTCCCCAAACTAGCGAGTATTTGAAACAGGACCATACTCACTCACTCCACATGTAGTCCCATAAGCCCTGCCCCACATTACTTCCATATGTTTGTGGTGCCGTCTAAATTATGAATACACACATACCTTTCAAAGACTGTGATGCACAATGATGTCTCCTCAAAACTGGGGAGGGGGAAGGCAGTGGTTAAAGATCCTACATTAGAATCATAGAATCATAGAATGATAGAATAGCAGAGTTGGAAGGGGCCTACAAGGCCATCGAGTCCAACCCCCTGCTCAATGCAGGAATCCACCCTAAAGCATCCCCGAAAGATGCTTGTCCAGCTGCCTCTTGAAGGCCTCTAGTGTGGGAGAGGCCACAACCTCAACAGGCAACTGATTCCATTTTCGTACTGCTATAACAGTCAGGAAGTTTTTCCTGATGTCCAGCTGGAATCTGGCTTCCTTTAACTTGAGCCCGTTATTCCATGTCCTGCACTCTGGGAGGATCGAGAAGAGATCCTGGCCCTCCTCTGTGTGACAACCTTTGAAGTATTTGAAGAGTGCTATCATGTCACCCCTCAATCTTCTCCTCTCCAGGCTAAACATGCCCAGTTCTTTCAGTCTCTCTTCATAGGGCTTTGTTTCCAGACCAAGGAGTTTCCATCACAAGGAGCGTCAGCCTGGAATGGCATATGCACTCTCCTTTTAATCTCATCATGCAGTGTTTGGCCAGCAAGAATGAGAACTGGCTTAAGAAAGTCCATGGGTTATATAGTTGACCCCAGGAGCCCAGAGATAGGGGGAATAAGCAAGGACCTTTTACTGGTAAAAATGTACACAGGCGGTACACTAGCAGTGTGTTTCTCCTGACCTCTCTTTCCTCCATGAGGCCAGGGCACATATAGAAGATGGGGTTCCTTTCACATTCTCATCCCACCTCCCAAATCTCTCTGGGACATTGGTGCTAGAAGGAAGCAGTCAATTCCCAACAGTTCCTCCCTTCTGCCCTATTGCATTATCCAGCCATTGGCCCCACCCACCCCCACACCTACACCTCACATGAACATTCACCTGCCTCGTTTTCACTTCAGGTTGGCCAATGACCCAGCAGTGGCATCATTTGGGGGTGATTGCCTCTTGGTTGGTGTGAGGGATGGTCCTGTGGTTCCCGGCTACACAATGCAAACATGTTGAGGTGATACAACAGTGAGGCAGAGCAGCTAGGGTGGCCCATGTGTCCTCTTTTACAGAGGGCAGTCCTCTCTTTGAAGGCCTGCCAAAGGACCATCCCTTATTTGAAGGGGTGACATAGCCCATTCTGGTTTAAAGATAAAGAACCAAAAGAAGTGTTGCCCATGAAGCTAAAAATAAGTGTTGGAGATGTAGAATGTCTAATGCAGGCATGGCCCATATTTTGTAGTTTTGCCCTTGAATCTGGTTAAAGATAATAAATGAAATTGAAATTGTTTAAGGATATAGATTACCATTGGATCCAACAGTTATTCTCTTTGGTTATGTAAAGGAAGTTGTTCTATCAGCTGACATAGAGAAGATAGTGCATTTACTGTCAGCTGCTAGAATGCTGATATCTGCAAATTGGGGAGGAAGGCTAGCCCCTACAATTGATTATATGCATGGTCAAGTTAACTAACATAGAGAAGAAAGACAACAAAATAATAGATTTATGGGAAAGTGGTCCTTATTTGTAATGTATTGGTGTAACCAGAATTAAGAGAATGTGCAACCCTTTGTGTGATTAGAAACCTTGTTTGTTTGTTAGATCTGTTAATTAATTTTGTTTATATTCTTTATTGTTAAATTAACAATAATATTTTTGTCCAATTATATGTCTGCATAATTCTGTAAGCATTGTAAATAAAGAAAACAGTTAACACCTGAACAGCAGGCAGCAGAGGCAGGCACACAGGTTCACCTGGAGTGTCTCTACATTAAGGAAAAACCCCACACCCTTACCATTTTTTCTTCTTCCGGGGACTTTCAGCATTGACTATGGCTCTTTTAGATGGTGACTAAAGGTGACCACATGATTTGTAATTGAAAACGTCTCCTCTCCATAAAGTTCAGTGAGACATTGCCATCTAGTGTCTATATCTATCCCACAATGATTTTAAATAGTGCATTCTCTCTGATCTTTTTTAAAGCAAAATTATCAAGGGAAGGCACAGGAGATGTCTTGGAAGTTGATGGTGTCATGTAAAGGACCTGAAAACTTCCATGAGCAGCCAATCATGGGTGTGCAACAAATTTCTCATGTATGGAAGCTCCTGGTCAAAGTCTTTCACACTATAGTGAGATGTACTGTATTTCTATTTAAATTGCAATAATTATTTCTAAATTTGCATGTATATGCATTTTTATGCAAACCACTGCCCTCTTTTCTCCTCTTTTTTGGTGAGCCATAAATGGCCATAAAACAGGGCATGGAGGGGATTATCCTGAACTCAGTATGAATTCAGCCTATGTACTTTGCATGTAAAAGGGTCCATATTGCTTGCTTTCATTTTTAAGAGCATTTCTCTTGATGAATAACTGAATGCAGTTCAAAGTATATTAGACTTATTGGTACTTTTGGAATAAATGTATATCTCCCCCTTATTGCTGGCATGTAGCCTCCTGACCACGTGCCAATGGCCGAAACATGGCCTGCAAAGCAAACGCCTCTTTTGTCACTGTTTTCATCTTAGCTAAGCAAATGAAGAGGCACAACATAAGAAATGAGCTACTGGTGTTCTTTCCTCACTCTCTGCAAATTGGGAGGGGAGGCAGCGGCGGTATGCATGACAAACAGGCACCCTGTATTTCTTACTCCAGCTGCAGCAATAAATACTGTTTATTTATTTTAATAGTATGCTTAGTGAAAGTATTACCAATATTTCCTCAGCTTAAAAACAACCCGGAATGTAAGGCTCAGCGTTTTCTTAGTAATTTACAACTTTAAAAGGGTAAATTCTATTATTTCCTGTCAGAGCTGCAACTGGGTAAGTGCAGATTGTTACCAGATGACAAAGGATTAAATTTATTGCTGCAGTCATTAGTGCAGATTGATTTTGTTTATAACAACCCAAAGGGAATAGTAAGCCTATTATGAATGTGCTGGAGTCTCTCACTTTGTTTCAGGAGCTCTGGCATCTTAGCACTATGCGTCCAACTCCAGAGACCTGAGGCAAATTCTTCTGAAATGAAGCTTCTCCAAAGATCAGTGCCAATTTTCAGGTCTACTCAGAAGTACCTAGGAGAAAACTATCAATGGCGACTAGTCCTGATGGCTATGTGCTACCTCCAGCATCAGAGATGGTAAACCTATATATATATCAGTTGCCGGGGAACGTGGGTGGGAGGTTCTGCTTGTGGGTTCCTGGTCAACAGCTGGTTGGCCACTGTGTAGGGTGACCATATGAAAAGGAGGACAGGGCTCCTGTATCTTTATTTATTTATTTATTTATTTATTACATTTCTATACCGCCCAATAGCCGGAGCTCTCTGGGCGGTTCACAAAAAACAGTTTTTAACAGTTGCACAGAAAAGGGAATTTCTGCAGATGTCATTTGTATATATGGAGAACCCGGTGAAATTCCCTCTTCATCACAACAGTTAAAGCTGCAGGAGCTATACTAGAGTGACCATTTTAAAAGAGGGCAGGGCACCTTCAGCTTTAACTGTTGTGATGAAGAGGAAATTTCACCAGGTTCTCCATATATACAAATGACATCTGCAGAAAATACTTTTTAAATACAACTGTTAAAGATACAGGAGCACCGTCCTCCTTTTCATATGGTCACCCTACCACTGTGTGAACAGAGTGCTGGACTAGATGGACCCTTGGCCTGATCCAGCAGGGTTCTTCATATGTTCATTCTTGGGGCTTGTTCATGTATGTGTTAGGCTGCAATCCCAAACACGTTTACCTGTGATCAGGTACTTTTGAGTAGACACGTACGTCAAAGCAGAGATGCTAGTCTTCTAGCCTGCCTGTTGTTTAGTTAGGAGATTTGCCGTCTAATGTTTGTGAGACAGCTAGAGATATTGAGGAAAGATTTGAAGGAGCAGAAACTTCAGGCAGTGGTGCAACCAGGTGATTTTATATCGTGGACTTAATGGGCATATGTGGGTGGAGGGGGTGATCCTTTAGAAGGCCATATATCCTACTTCAATTGTGAAGCTCACATCTAAAAAAAGTCTCCCCCTCCCACTGCCCCAAACACCTTTCCATGCTTTACAACTGCTTCTACATTGCCATCCCAGATATAAAAATAAATAAATACTTTGAGCATGTTTTGTGTTTCAAACCCATTGAAATCACATCACCATCACAACTACAGGGATAAAATAAGGTTTGTTTCTTCTTCCTTTTTGTCCTCATCACTTGCTGCAGTCTGGGTGGTCGGCCCCTGAATTTGTTCCCAAGGTCCAGCCCTAGCTCCACCAATGAGTTCAGGAGGGAATTCCACCACAATCAGGGTTCAAGAGGAAATTCCATGTATAGAAAAGGCAGGAAGGAAGGAGGCAGGGCAGGGGTGATTTAGACATCAGGAGACCTTCAGGTGGGCAGGAGGCAGTAGTGACAAAGAGTGGATGAAACTGAAATGGTGACCTGCAGCATGGGGCAGAGTGGATTTTAATTCTAGTGCCTCCCATAGTATCATGTGTATGTGCAAATATGTAGTTAACATTGAGACAAATATTTGCAAATATTCAAAAATTGCCCTTTCCATTTTTGCCTCCAGCAACCAGCCCAAGCGTGGGGCAGATCATCTGTTGACAATGCGGCTAATGGGCCTTACAGGTTTTAATCCCAGAGCAGAGCTTCTGTCAGACACAACACAAGTAAGCCAAGCATCTGACTGAGAAAATGCTGGGTCAGAAGCCTATGATTATCTTCCTACTCAAAAAGTCCCCAGAACGCTCCCTTGTGCTTTATTTATCCCACTTTGCCAAGTGGCAGGCTGGTCATGAGACAGTTTTTTACTGGTTGGATTTCCTTGTGAGAATACTAGATTTACAGTATTCTTTCTGTAATATGCACTTGTTTATACAAACTAAGTCAAAGATGGGCAGACAGGCAACTTTGAAACAGTATTCACCTTCGCAGCGGCATCAGTTTCCTCTAAAAGCAAATTCTTTGAGACTCCCAGGGCCGGTGCCAGGCTATTTTGCGCCCTAGGCAGGCACGCCGTTCTGAAGCCACCCCCCCGCCCCCCAACCCCAGTGTCCTGGCTTCGAAGCCAGGAGCGGCTTCCAGCCGGGCGCTGGCTTCGAAGCCAGGACGCTGGGTTAGGGGGCAGCGGGTTCGGAACAGCGCGCCCGGAAGCCTCTCTAGGAGAGCGGCTTCCAGGCGCGCCGTTCAGTGCCCTCCTTTGCTTGGTGCTCTAGGCTGCCGCCTGAGCTGCTTCTATGGCAGCGCCAGCCCTGGAGACTCCCTCAGGTTTGTCCTCACTAACTTGCTGCAAAACATCATGGCTTTCTCTTCTTGCTTGATACATTCCAGCTGTTTATTTATTTTGATCACAACCAAGTAGGTTGTCTAAGAGCTAGTACCCACCAGTCATCAATGTTCCTTTAAGCAAGAATCTTTGAGCCATCTGTGCCCATTACAGAGACATCTTCAGCTGTTAGCTGTACACATACACAATCCTAAAGAAAAGGCTATCTCCTCACCTTTTACTACCATAATATCTAAAGGTCTGTTCCTTTTTAAAAAGAATTAAAAAAATCTACTTCTGTTTCCGCACACTCAGACATGCACAATAAAACTAACTATATGTCCAAAGAGCAAAGTGAAAATAGTGGAGAGCAAAGGCTTAGTAACTAGGGTGACCATATGAAAAGGAGGACACGGCTCCTGTATCTTTAACAGTTGCATAGAAAAGGGAATTTCAGCAGGTGTCATTTGTATATATGGGGAACCTGGGGAAATTCCCTCTTCATCACAACAGTTAAAGCTGCAGGAGCTATACTAGAGTGACCAGATTTCAAAGAGGGCAGGGCACCTGCAGCTTTAACTGCTATGATGAAGAGGGAATTTCCCCAGGTTCTCCATATATACAAATGACATCTGCAGAAAATACTTTTTAAATACAACTGTTAAAGATACAGAAGCACCGTCCTCCTTTTCATATGGTCACCCTACCACTGTGTGAACAGAGTGCTGGACTAGATGGACCCTTGGCCTGATCCAGCAGGGTTCTTCATATGTTCATTCTTGGGGCTTGTTCATGTATGTGTTAGGCTGCAATCCCAAACACGTTTACCTGTGATCAGGTACTTTTGAGTAGACACGTACGTCAAAGCAGAGATGCTAGTCTTCTAGCCTGCCTGTTGTTTAGTTAGGAGATTTGCCGTCTAATGTTTGTGAGACAGCTAGAGATATTGAGGAAAGATTTGAAGGAGCAGAAACTTCAGGCAGTGGTGCAACCAGGTGATTTTATATCGTGGACTTAATGGGCATATGTGGGTGGAGGGGGTGATCCTTTAGAAGGCCATATATCCTACTTCAATTGTGAAGCTCACATCTAAAAAAAGTCTCCCCCTCCCACTGCCCCAAACACCTTTCCATGCTTTACAACTGCTTCTACATTGCCATCCCAGATATAAAAATAAATAAATACTTTGAGCATGTTTTGTGTTTCAAACCCATTGAAATCACATCACCATCACAACTACAGGGATAAAATAAGGTTTGTTTCTTCTTCCTTTTTGTCCTCATCACTTGCTGCAGTCTGGGTGGTCGGCCCCTGAATTTGTTCCCAAGGTCCAGCCCTAGCTCCACCAATGAGTTCAGGAGGGAATTCCACCACAATCAGGGTTCAAGAGGAAATTCCATGTATAGAAAAGGCAGGAAGGAAGGAGGCAGGGCAGGGGTGATTTAGACATCAGGAGACCTTCAGGTGGGCAGGAGGCAGTAGTGACAAAGAGTGGATGAAACTGAAATGGTGACCTGCAGCATGGGGCAGAGTGGATTTTAATTCTAGTGCCTCCCATAGTATCATGTGTATGTGCAAATATGTAGTTAACATTGAGACAAATATTTGCAAATATTCAAAAATTGCCCTTTCCATTTTTGCCAAAGAAATTTTGACCATGAAATGTTACCTAAACCTTTGGGATTCAATTGCTTTAGACTTATTAGCATTTTTTTTGTACTGATATGCCATATTTTGACAACTGTAAAATACTAAATACTATTGTATCTCACCTATCAAAGACAAACGATAAATGTTACTGCATGTTACATACTGTAAAGTATCTAATATTGAAATAAAATAGCATAGAATGTAAAATACTCTATAATTAGTTCATGGGTTTGTGTGTTTTTAAGTATTCAGAGAATAACCGGATAACTGTCTATCAAAATTCACATTATACAATGTTGGGGAACAAATTCATTTTGGCTCTTGCACTTCATAGAATCATAGAATTGCAGAGTTGGAAGGGGCTTATAAGGCCATCGAGTCCAACCCCCTGCTCAGTGCAGGAATCCACCCTAAAGCATCCCCAACAGATGGTTGTCCAGCTGCCTCTTGAATCCCTCTAGTGTGGGAAAGCCCACAACCTCCCTAGGTAACTGGTTCCATTGTCAGCTCCTAGCTAAAAGATCTTTTCCCCAAGATTAAGTTCTTGAACATTTTAGTATGTGTTGGGAACCCCTACTGAAAGGGGAAAAGAAGAAGACGAGCTGCCGTTAGCCAACACGTTGAAAGAGCGACCCACTAGATAGGAGGCAAACCAGTTATAGACGGAGCCACAAAATCCAAGGTCATGAAGGGAATCCAAAAGAAGATTGTGATCAACCGTGTCAAAGGCTGCAGTAAGATCCAGGAGAATAAGAATGGAATAAAGGCTTTTAGACTTGGCAATAAGAAGATCATTGGTAATCTTAGTAAGGGCTGTTTCAGTGGAATGCAAAGGACGGAATCCAGATTGAAAAGGATCCAGAGCAGAGTTACTAGAAAGAAAATCAAAACAACGAGAGTAGACCACACGCTCTAGGATCTTTGAAACAAAAGGCAACAAAGAGACAGGTCGGTAGTTAGACAGAGAAAGCACATCAAGAGTAGTTTTTTTGAGAATAGGAGAGACTGTAGCATGTTTAAAAGCAGAAGGAAATGAACCAGACGACAAAGAAAAATTAATAATATGAAGCAAGGAAGGGAGGATAGCAGGGATAAGATTAATAAAGACGCGAGAAGGAATCGGATCACGAGAACAAGTGGAAGGCTTTGAAGAGTGCAGTATTCTAGACAGTTCATCAGCTGAGACCGAAGGGAACGCAGAGAAATTTGCAGGAGGAACTGACAGATGAGGAACAGGAACTGGAAGAGGAGCAGAGCTGGCAAGATCAGAGCGAATTTAAACATAGAATCATAGAATAGTTGACTTGGAAGGGGCCTATAAGGCCATCGAGTCCAACACCCTGCTCAGTGCAGGAATCCACCTTAAAGCATCTCTGACAGATAGCTTCATCTTGAATGCCTGTAGTGGGAGAGAGCCCACAACCTCCCTAGGTCATTGGTCCCATTGTAGTACTGCTTTAACAGTCTGGAATGTTACCTTCAAATTAACTACTTTCTAAGCAGAAACGCAAGATACAAATGTTTGAAAGCTACAAAGCATTTGCTCCTGCATAATCTCAGAAATGGCCTGCTAAGATCAGAGCACTACAGCCCGGAGATCTTGCAATTCTGGAGCACTTAGACAGAGCTAAGTGAAAGAATACAAAAGGAAAAAGAAGAAAACAACAATAGTAAAACGATGTCTTCAAAAATCAACAAAGAAGGGGAGTGGCAGAATCGCAAAGCCTCCTGCACTAATGGATTCCTAGCAGGGATGTCAAAATCAGAAAATGCCAGTCTAACCTGCTCTAGTGTACAACAGCACGCCAGGAGAATCTTTTCACAGCATGAAGATAAACTAAAGCTGGGCCAAATACACACACACACACACACACACACACACACACACACACACATCCATACATCCATGGGGCAATTTCTCCCTGAAGAGAGTGAGGAAACTCTCAAGAAATTCTAAAACTTTTCACGGTCTGATTTAACTTTTTAAACACAAGGTGCCAAAGGGGTCTCTGCCCCTTTTTTAACTAGAGGAAAAAGCCTTGCAGAATGGCAGCATCCCAGCTTCCTCAACAAAATGTCCCATGCTGCATAGCGCTGGGCTGATGCGCAGCACTTATTCTTCTTTTGTGTTTAGTAAAGAAAGGTGAAAGAAACCTTGACATAATACACCCCATAAAAGGTCTTTGAATTTTGTTTCCCAACAACTAGAAAGTACTTAGAAATCTTGGTGTCAGCAATAAGCATCAGTTCTCCCTTCCCCTCCCTGGCAGACAGACAGAATTCACTGCTGTAGCATCACAACAAAACCCCTCATTTAGATAGGTCAAAAAGGGCACCATTTCAGGTTTCAGTGTTGGTGAAGGTCATATCCCCTAGTTCTGAGGCTCCACACTATCCCAAAGAGGGCTCTGATTCAGATGGGTCACAAGTCTCTCCATTTCAGGAAGTGACAATTCATCAAGGACGCAGACAAGCTGGAGCGTGTTCAGAGGAGGGCAACCAGGATGATCAGGGGACTGGAAACAAAGCCCTATGAAGAGAGACTGAAAGAACTGGGCATGTTTAGCCTGGAGAAGAGAAGACTGAGGGGAGACATGATAGCACTCTTCAAATACTTAAAAGGTTGTCACACAGAGGAGGGCCAGGATCTCTTCTCAGTCCTCCCAGAGTGCAGGACACAGAATAACAGGCTCAAGTTAAAGGAAGCCAGATTCCAGCTGGACATCAGGAAAAACTTCCTGACTGTTAGAGCAGTACAACAATGGAATCCGTTACCTAGGGAGGTTGTGGGCTCTCCCACACTAGAGGCCTTCAAGAGGCAGCTGGACAACCATCTGTCAGGGATGCTTTAGGGTGGATTCCTGCATTGAGCAGGGGGTTGGACTCGATGGCCTTGTAGGCCCCTTCCAACTCTGCTATTCTACGATTCTACCCCCTTGTATAGCTTCTCAGCCAGAGGGCATAGCTTTTTCTAACCCTTTAGCTTCTCCTGACACCTAGCCATGTAGGAGCTTGAGACTGCAAAAACAAATGCTGGCCTTTTAAAAACCACAGTCAGCATCCAGCAAGAGTGGGGTCACTGAAATACCAGACTCTGCCAGCCTTCTTAAGGCCTCAGTTGACCACAGTTACGGTGAACATATTTTGGAAACCAAAAAGGAGGACAACATGGCCTCCCCCAAAGGGGCATGCCCACCAACATGTCCAGCCCCCAAGGGGACATGCCCACCCAAACATGGCCTTGGTCACATGTCTGATTTCACTGCACACAAGACAAACCTGTTCTACATAACATCTTAATGCTAAAATCACTGGAATAAGGAACAAGTGAGACATTCAATGTATCTTAAATAAACTTTGCTTATTCCTACTTTTGTAGTTTTTGATGTACTTTGAAGCTTTGGCTATACTCTGTGTGATACAGTCTCCCCTTCCCTCAAATATCTTTTCTGACTGCAAGTCCTTTACTGGATGACCATAGTCTCACCTTTCTTAACATTTAACACTCTTTCCCCATCACCTTTCTCATATCCATACTCACACATTCAGCGTACTGTTACAACTGAACAAATGAAGCAGTTGACAATGACAGAAAAATCTAGTACAACAAACCAGCAACCAAACATTCAGAAAGAGTATAAACTACTATTCCCCTGCAAACATTAGCCATGGAACAAAATGGATTAAAGGCTAGCACCTCTTAGCTTGTTTCAACTTCAATCAGACATAACAGTAAAAAACAACCAAGAAAAACACACCTACCTCATTGACATAGCAATACCTATTGGCAAAAATGTTGCAGAAAAGGAAGAAGACAAGAGAGAAAAATATACACCACTGGCTATGGAAGTTAAAGAACTAAGGCAACAGGAAAAAGTTACAATTATTCCATTAGTCACATCAGTCACCAGGATCACTACATTTTTTTTCCTACAGAAACCATTCAGAAATTAGGCCTACCAAAATACATGCATGCCAACATCCAGAAAACAGTCGTACTTAAAACATGTTCAATAGTCAAGAAATTTCTGAATCAGTAAAAGACAGCATGACTTGGCAAAGCCCATCATGTTCAACGAGAAAAACCACGACAAGCAAGAAAAGAGAGATTGATGATGATGATGATGATGGCAACCCTGTTAATTTTTTTAAAGGTTTTTAAGAAGGATGACCAATTATCAGCCATTGTTACAAAATTTACATCATGCCGATTATATCAAACCAATTTTAAAGGAAGGTCTATGGGTCTAAAATGCATTATTTAATAGGAATATCACCTCCAAATCATCCCCCCAACTCACAGAAAACTACACACACACACACACACACACACATTCAGACATCAATACACTCACACACTGCCAGCACACGTGTCCACATGCACACACACACTTAGGATCACACACTCCAAAACACACAGACACACACATCCATTCACTCAAACACCCCATGCACCCATACACACACACTCTCTCTCTCTTTCTCACTCTCTCTCTCTCTCACACACACACCTCAGTCTCACCTCCTACTTGCTTCTTCTCCTCATCCTGCTGCTGCTTGCTTCTTCTTCTTCTTGCTTCTTCTTTTTGTTTCTTGCCGCTGTTTCTGCTTGCTTGCTTGCTTCTCCTCCTCCTCCTCCTCCTCTTCTTCTTCTCCTCCTCTTCCTCAGCTGGTGATCAGCACTGGAGGACAGAACACGTCCTCTAGCCACACACACCCCAACCAGGCAATCGCACCAGTGCAGCAGAAGAGTTAGATCAGCACTGGGGGGAAGCAGGGGCTGGGAAACACGTTCCTGGAAGTCCGGGGACATGTCTTCCAGCTCCTCCTGCAGGGCTGATTTTGCCCTTTTCCTGCTCTGGAGAGAGGCGTCTGGAAGTTCAAGGACACGTGCACCACCCCCTGCCCCGAGCATCGCTCCAGCCTTCGGATGGGCAGGTGCGATTGGGCCCGCCCAGGCGAAGAATAGAGCGGCTCTGGGAGGGCTGGTGCATGCATTCCCAGAAGTCTGAAAATGCATGTACTGGCCCTTTTCCCTGGTGAATTGGGGCCCAGTCCCAGTTGCCCCGGAGACCTCCATTTTTCTGGAGGTCTCTGGGGTTTCCCAGTGCATCTGGTCACCCTACCACAGTCCTTTGCTCAGACAACAGCTCCTTATAGGCAAATACTCCAGCTGGCACTTCATACAGCGTGCTTTCCAATGTCCTGCCTTAAATGATGTGAATCTTGCATAGCATGATCCAGAACAGACAAGGAGTGGTGTTGCAGGGTTGGCTTCACCTGGTCCTCATGCCTAGTCTGGATTGACAGACAGAGAGATTCTGAACAAACATTTAAAGACCTTTGAAGTTACTCAGGACTACAGGTCAGATACAATTCTGGTCACTTTTTGTTTAATTAAAACAGCTGCAGAGCAGTGGAGGGGGAGGGTATGATTTGCTAGGGAGAAATGACATGTGGGAAAGCGCTTCTTAGTCCTTTTCTTGACCATTCTGCACCTTCTCATCTCACTTGGGTTCCTCGTCCTAGATGCACGGTTTGCTGTATAGTAAGGAAAAGTGAGAGGGGGTGGAGCTTGCAAGAGAACAGCAATGGGGGGGTAAGCAGACCTTTCCTCACTATTACTTATACCCTGCAAATTGTTCCATTCACTGTTACTCTTCAGCTGTTTAGTGAATGAGTCTCCCATAGCTTGCAATTTGCAAGGGATCTATCCGAGGCTTCTCCCTGACATGCCTGTTTTCTAGGTGAACAGATATCTATAAAAATAAAAATGAAAAAGACCGTTCGTTACTGTCGTTATATCTCCGAAAGTTCTTCACCGATTGCTTTGAAATTTTGACACAGCGTTGCGTTCGAATACGCGAGCGTTGTTATGTAACTGTGTTCTCTATGGGGTCAAAGGTTTGTCTTAAAATCGAAGAAATAGGCCTCCTCAAAACCAGTCCTGCTGATCATTGTGACATCACCAACCAGTAGGCCAATCCGCTGCCTCTGCCTCCTCTCCTATTTGCATGTACTCTCGCAATTGGCTGAGTGAATATAGATGTCACACCTGTGACAGTTACACGTTCTGAAGAAAGGTAACTGCCAGGAGTTTCCAGTAACCTCCTCACCGTAAAAACATGCTTTTATATCTCCGAAAGTTCTTCACCGATTGCTTTGAAATTTTGACACAGCGTTGCGTTCAAATACGCAAGCGTTGTTTTGTAACTATGTTCTCTATAAGGTCAAAGGTTTGTCTTAAAATCAAAGAAATAGGCCTCCTCAAAACCAGTCCTGCTGATCATTGTGACATCACCAACCAGTAGGCCAATCCGCTGCCTCTGCCTCCTCTCCTATTTGCATGTACTCTCGCAATTGGCTGAGTGAATATAGATGTCACACCTGTGACAGTTACACGTTCTGAAGAAAGGTAACTGCCAGGAGTTTCCACTAACCTCCTCACCATAAAAACATCCTTTTTAAAAAACCAAACAGTAGGCCAATCCACTGCCTCTGCCTCCTCTCCTATTTGCATGTTCTCTCACAATTGGCTGAGTGAATATAGATGTCACACCTGTGACAGTTACAGGTTCTGAAGAAAGGTAACTGCCAGGAGTTTCCACTAACCTCCTCACCGTAAAAACATCCTTTTTTAAAAAACCAAACAGTAGGCCAATCCACTGCCTCTGCCTCCTCTCCTATTTGCATGTTCTCTCCTATTTGCTCTTATTTATTTATTTATTTATTTAATTACATTTATATACCGCCCCACAGCTGAAGCTCTCTGGGCGGTTTACAACATTTAAAAATAGTAAACATTAAAAGTATACAATTTAAAAACACACACACACACACACACACACACACATAAAAACAGTATAAAAACAACAGTATCCATTTAAAAACAACAATTGTGGGGTCCATTAAAAACAAACTTAACGTTGTTAAATGCTGTTAAAATGCTGTTAAAAATGCCTGGGAGAAGAGAAAAGTCTTGACCTGGCGCTGAAAAGATAACAATGTTGGCGCCAGGCGAGCCTCATCGAGGAGATCATTCCACAGTCGGGGGGCCACCACTCTTATAGGTCATTGTGACATCGCCAACCAGTAGGCCAATCCACTGCCTCTGCCTCCTCTCGTATTTGCATGTTCTCTCCTATTTGCTCTTATAGGTCATAGAAGTAACAATCTTGACAGGACCTTTCAAAGGTGAAGATGTCCTCATTCCTCGCATTCCTATGATTCCAACAGATATGCCATTTCAATTTAAGAGATTGCAATTCCCCATTCAATTGGCGTTTGCAATCACCATCAACAAAGCTCAGGGCCAATCTTTAGAATTGTGCGGTTTAGATCTAGACACAGATTGCTTCTCACATGGACAATTATATGTTGCGTGTTCTAGAGTCGGCAAACCAGACAATCTCTATATCTACACAGACAATGGAACAACTAAAAATATTGTATATCCACAAGCATTGTGAAATTAAACATATTAGAAACATCCACTTTGTCTTTTTTTTCTTTTCAATTTAACCAGACTGAGCCACAGCAACGCGTGGCAGGGTACAGCTAGTATATATATATATATATGGAGAAGTATTCAGTTATCTAAGCCTACTTCTGAAATAAGAGTTGGTACACTCCAGGCACAGGTTGTCCACCCCACTGAGAAGTAGAGCCCCAACATGTAGAACCAGGTTCTCGGCTAAAAATACAGCTCTTCTTTAGACCATGGCTCTCCAATGGCTTCACTAAAGAACATACCTGGAAGGATTGTCAGAATCAAGTCCCCCAATTAGTTCTTAGAACTAATTGCTGCCAGTTTTTTTTTTTTTTTTTTTAAGAACGTTCAGCAAGCAAAGCACACCACCCTGGATAATTTGTTACTTCACACTGACTAGGAAAAAAGAGGAAATTGCCTTTAAAAAAATAAATCACTGCACAGATTGCATTAGAATTACTTTGCACCCAAACAACCCCACGCGCCACAGTTAGAGCTCCATCAGACAAGCGTTTTATTGCACGCTCATTACTGGGCACTTATGGATTTTCGCAGGTCCTCTGCCTCCCACCTCTTCTTTCTTTCTTCATGCCACAAAAAAAAAACCCCCTCCCCAGTAAGTCTAACTTAAAACAAAGACAGGAGTTTCTACTATCTCCAGCTGTGTTCAGGACAAGCAGCATGATAAAAACAGAACCCTGAATGGGGCACATGCACGTTGTTTACTTCCTCTTTCAAAAAAGGAAGTAATGAAGGACAAACTCATGGGCGGAGAAGTGACAGTCAGCAATTTTCCCCTGTGTGATGACACTTCAAGTCAAACATGAGTGCTTCCAGAACCCCCCAAATAATCACACTATCTGGAAGTACAGCAAAGCCCCTCACTTCTATGAAACTGTTATGAAATGAAATTTGCACTGGTTGTTTGGGATGCCATACTGAGAGACGGTTAAGTGAGTTTTCTACCTTGGTCAGAAACCTGGAGAGATTAAACACTCAAGTAGGTCTTGCTTCAAATATTCATCCCTATAGCCATCCCTTTCTTCAGGGAGTTATTACATCCAGCTTGACAGCTTTTGATTCCTTGAGACAAAGCATTGCTTTGGATGTTTCCAGAGTAAAACAGAGAGGCAATATGGTTCCCAAGATTTAATTGACAGGAGCCATGTTGGTTTGTTTTGAGACTGTTTTGGTTCTTGTGTGTGATTTGTAATAGGGAATGAAGAACATACTGAAGATCTACTGCAGAGGCCACCAGGGAGGGAGGAAGCAGTAGCCAGGCACCTCTCCACCGTGCCTGGGTCCAGCTCCAGCTGAGATCCCCCTCCCTCCTGCTACCAACTGTCTCTGCAGAGGCCACCAGGGAGGGAGGAAGCAGCAGCCAGGCACCTCTCCACCGTGCCTGGGTCCAGCTCCAGCTGAGAGCCCCCTCCCTCCTGCTACCAACTGCCACTGCAGAGGCCACCAGTGAGGGAGGAAGCAGCAGCCAGGCACCTCTCCATCATGTCTGGGTCCAGCTCCAGCTGAGAGCCCCCCCTCCTGCTGCCAACTGTCACTGCAGAGGCCACCAGTGAGGGAGGAAGCAGCAGCCAGGCACCTCTCCATCATGCCTGGGTCCAGCTCCAGCTGAGAGCCCCCTCCCTCCTGCTGCCAACTGTCTCCGCAGAGGCCTCCAATGAGGGAGGAAGCAGCAGCCAGGCACCTCTCCATCATGCCTGGGTCCAGCTCCAGCTGAGAGCCCCCTCCCTCCTGCTGCCAACTGTCACTGCTGAACTTTGCAACTAAGATTCAGTGCCTGAATTTCCTTTCCTTTCCCCCCTCCTCCTCCTCCCTCCCAATCCCCTTTCCTTTTGTGTCATGTCTTTTAGCTTGTAAGCCTGTGGGCAGGGACTGTCAAGAAATACTTTTGTAAGCCACCATGAGAGCCTTTTTTGTCTGAATGGCGGCATAAAAATGCTTAAATAAATAAATAAATAATAAAATCTATTTTTTCCATAGGCGTACATCCCATTGATTTCAACTGCGTTTACATCCAAGTCATACTAAAATCTGGTGCATGCTTACCTTTGAGTAAACCCCAGTGAACAGAGGGAGACTTACTTCTGAGTAAACACATATAGAACTGACTTTTAATAGTGCAGTCACTCAGAAGCTTTTTTTAAAAAAGTCTAAAACAGCAAACTGGAAATGAAGTGCTCTGCAGCCCTATGCTTACTTCTGAGGTCTTACTTCTATTTATTCAGAAATAAGTGAGGTGAGTCCAATGGACTCACAGCTGGACTCCTGGCCAGTTTTCCTCCTGGCTTTCCTGGGTGCCGGCTGCGTGGCCGGTACCCAAGGAACCACAAGGCAGAGTCAGTTCAGGGGGGCAAATCTCACCTTGACTTTGGCACCATGGCAAAGCATTCAAAGCATCCCGAGTTGAATTAGGGCTGTTTTGGGGGCTCCGAAATGGCCTCTGAGGTGAATGGGATGGGTGGGACCATGCACAGCCCTAGTGGCAACTGTTGGGGTCCAGGACATCCTCCATATGCAGTTTTCAAACCATTTTCAACGTGTCAGATCCTGCTTGGTCCAAGTCTGGCCCAAGTTAGCCTGCTGCCTTCAGGTGCAATGGAGGTTTCCGTCCCATCACCAAGATTGAGCTGCCAGTCCAGTTGGCTTTTGTACATGGAACGGAAGGGGGGGGACTTTCTTGTCCTTTGCCTCATAAGCCACATGTCTAGGGCTGCCACTGCCCACCCAGCATTGGAATGTTTCTCAAAAATTGGTCCTGAAAGAAGTCCCCCCACTCCTGCCTTAGACCAAATCAGACCATCTAGATCAGGACAAGCAGAGCTGACTGGCAGCCACTTTCAAGACTCTCAGCCAGGGGTCTTTCCCAGCACTAAATGGAGATGACAGGAATTGAACCTGGGACCTTTTGCATGTAACACAGCTGCTCAATCACTTGAGCCATATAGGGTAGATTCTTTTTATTAAATCACAGCTATGTTCCATTTTTGTTCAATGTCTCAAAAAGGCATCTGTACTGATACTTTGGTAGAATGTGGTAAGCGGCAGTTACTGCAGCCGAAACTCTCCCCACGTCCTGAGTTCGATCCCAGCGGAAGCTGGTTCTCAGGCAGCCAGCTCAGGTCGACAGCCTTCCATCCTTCCAAGGTCGGTAAAATGAGTGCCCAGCTAGCTGGGGGAAAGGTAACTGCGACTGGGGAAGGCAATGGCGAACCACCCCACTACAAAGTCTGCCAAGAAAATGTCAGCGAAACCAGGCATCTCTCTAGGAGTCAGCAATGACTCAAGTGCTTGCATGAGAGGTTCCTTTCCTTCCAAGTTAAAAACAGATGTTTCATCAGCTTAAATGATTTGATCAGGAAAGCCCTACTACACATATATTAACTCAGGAATCCTTACATTCGCCCTGTAAGGTAGGCCAGAAATATTATCTTCATATTGAAGGGGGGGATAGAGTAAGACTGAGAGGTAGCTTAAGGCTACCTAATGAGTTCATGGCTTAGATTTGAAGCAAAAATTTCCTGCTTCATAGAGCAGTGTCTCTTAGCTACCATACTGTACTAGAAACCATATGATTAGTTAACATGATAGGAGTTCTACTTGGCTCTGTGATGAACTGCAGTGATGAACACATTCACTTATTTATCTTCAGCTGTTAGTGATGGCATGGCAACATGTGCTATCATGTCAGTTCATCATCTAACAGAAGGAGGGAAGCTGAAATAAACAACAAAATGGCATTTTTAAGGAGAAAGAATCTCCGATCATGGCTTCATACAAACATGCAGGAAGCTTCCAGACCGGCAACTCCTAGTGCTACCAGTCACTGCTCTTCCGCTGTGAGTTACAAATGGAATTGCAATTCCACACTCTTGGAGATATTGCCCTTTTTCTATTAGTATGCCTTGCTATGTTCCATGCACACCCATAGGCGTGACGTAAAAGGTATGAGTAGGGAAGGGAAGGGAAGGGTCCAATCCAGATCCCCCCACCCCAGCAAAAAATCCAGAAGGGCAGAATCATTTTTTGTTAGCAGTTTATTAGACCCTTTTTTTTTTCATTTCCCAGTACAACAGCAAACCCTTCTCCCCCTCCTGCCCCTATTTCTTTTCCATTTGGTCTCCCCCTCCCTCCTTCATATCATCCTGTATTTAAAGTGGAAATGTTTCATGTCTATAAGATAAAAGCATTAATCAAAAATTGGATAATTTAATAGTTACATAGAAACAATGAATTTAACAAATAAAAATAAAGCGGCTGTGTCCAGCAATTCTCTTTGCAGGCCTGCACTGATTTTGTGGTCGATCACATTATTCTGCATCTAATTTAAGAATTTAAATTCCAATTAAAATTCCCATATGAATTGGAATTTGTTTTCTTTCAAGCATTGGGTATAATGTGCCTTTTCATACTAAGGAGAATTCGGTTTGCCCAGGAGAAGAAAATGCTGCATTCCCAAAAGCGGCTGTTTTGGGGACAAGAAGCAAAGGTCCAGCACTCAGCAAAGACCCAGTTGTCCCAAAAGTCCTTGATGGGAAGGTGAGCATTTGCCCTCCCTCAGCCATTTCAATGGATGCAATCTTTCCCCCCCCCCCCCTATCATGGGCGTTGCCAGAGATGGCACGTCGGTGCATGTGCCCCAAATCATTTTAACATTGATCATTGTGAATTCTTCATCTGCAATGTGACCCCAGCAAAATGCTTTGCATCCATTACATAAGAACACAGCAAACAGTAGATGAACTCTGGCCTGCCCTACCCCTTATACTCCAAGCATTACAAGGGCTTTCCACTTTTATTTCTTCAAAAGAAGCTTTCTTCACACATGATTCACTCAAGGCTTTGCTAGACCAGGGGTTAGCCCGGGCTGACACCCGGGCTCGCCCCTGTGCATTCAGATGACGCACAGGGGCTCCCAGGGTCAGGCAGGGGTAAACCCTGCCTGGCCCCAGGGTAACGGGCACCACTTTGGGCCTGGTATTTCCACAGTCTCAGGCTGAGCCCGGGACCGCAGAAGGTCTAGCCCATTCTGCGGCTTTTCCCGGCTACACCGCTTACTCGCGCTTAGCCGGGAGAAGCTGGACCCATCGGGGCAAGGGGAGAGATTGGAGCTGGGGGGAGATCGGAGCCAGGGGAGAGATTGGGGGAGATCAGAGCCAGGGAGATAGGGGAAGATCAGAGCCGGGGGGCAGGGAGTGCAGGGAGCAGGGAGAACGATTTTTTAAAAAATATATATACTTGCCTAAGCGCACAAGCGTTTGTGCACATCTGGCCCTTTAAATACAAAAAAATGGTGGATGCAATGGGGCTTTCCTTTAGCCCGTCGCATCTGACGTCTAGATTAGAGTGACAGCCTGCAGTAGCTGCACTGCGGGCTCGCCCCTCCTGCTGCACAGATTAAGAGGTAGGAGGAGAGATTATGGGCAGGGGGAGAGATCGGGGTGGGGGGAGAGTGGAGCTGGGGGTGGGGGGAGAGCAGAGCCAGGGAGAGATCGGAGCCGGGGGCGGGGGGGGTCAGAGCCAGGGAGACATCAGAGCCAGGGAGAGATCGGAGCCGGGGGGGAGAGCGGGGTCAGGGGGAGTGGGGAGAACAATTTTTTTTAAAAAAAAAAATACTTACCTAAGAGCACGAGTGTTCGTGTGCATCCGGCTCCTTTAAAAATAAAAAATGGATCAAAACGGCCCACTGAATGGGCTACGTGCAAGTTGTTTACTTGCTCTTTCAAAAGAGGAAATAATGAGGGACAAAAACGTGGTCGGAGAAGCGATGGTAAGCGAACATGGTTTTTCCCCTGTGTGATGATGCTCAGAATCACTGCCCCCAGCCTTTGAAAATAAGCTGAAAGTGTTTGTTGCCACCAATACACAGGATGGAGAAGACATGAACAGTGACCTACCTGAGACAGCGACCACACTGTCTGGCTTCATCATACTTCTCTTCTAAGAAAATAGTAGCTCAGCACTCAGTCTACAAAGTGGGGTGGGTTGCTGCCCCATTTCTTTTCAGACAGATATAACTGATTCTGGCCGAACCACTCCACTTCCCCCTTTTCACTTGCTTCAGCCACTGCCAATACTGGATGATCCCTGTATCAGAAAGACTTCTTTTTTCCAAATATCTCAGAAAATATATTTACCTTTCTTCTCTTCCTTGTCATGTTTTTTTACATACAGCTGGCCACAAGCTAAATTCCTCATAAAGCAGATTTGCTGCTGACTGTTCTCCACCTGCTATCGCATCACCGCTAATTAAAAACTGCATCAATTAGTGCTCCAGTGGCATCTCAATGAAGCCATTTTCAACTCTCAGCAATCCTGAGCAGACCATCTCCTTAATAAGGATAATGATGCCTGTAAATATTTGCCTCCAGCAACCAGCCCAAGCGTGGGGCAGATCATCTGTTGACAATGCGGCTAATGGGCCTTACAGGTTTTAATCCCAGAGCAGAGCTTCTGTCAGACACAACACAAGTAAGCCAAGCATCTGACTGAGAAAATGCTGGGTCAGAAGCCTATGATTATCTTCCTACTCAAAAAGTCCCCAGAACGCTCCCTTGTGCTTTATTTATCCCACTTTGCCAAGTGGCAGGCTGGTCATGAGACAGTTTTTTACTGGATTTCCTTGTGAGAATACTAGATTTACAGTATTCTTTCTGTAATATGCACTTGTTTATACAAACTAAGTCAAAGATGGGCAGACAGGCAACTTTGAAACAGTATTCACCTTCGCAGCGGCATCAGTTTCCTCTAAAAGCAAATTCTTTGAGACTCCCAGGGCCGGTGCCAGGCTATTTTGCGCCCTAGGCAGGCACGCCATTCTGAAGCCACCACCACCCCCGCCCCCCAACCCCAGTGTCCTAGCTTCGAAGCCAGGAGCGGCTTCCAGACGGGCGCTGGCTTCGAAGCCAGGACGCTGGGTTAGGGGGCAGCGGGTTCGGAACAGCGCGCCCGGAAGCCTCTCTAGGAGAGCGGCTTCCAGGCGCGCCGTTCAGTGCCCTCCTTTGCTTGGTGCTCTAGGCTGCCGCCTGAGCTGCTTCTATGGCAGCGCCAGCCCTGGAGACTCCCTCAGGTTTGTCCTCACTAACTTGCTGCAAAACATCATGGCTTTCTCTTCTTGCTTGATACATTCCAGCTGTTTATTTATTTTCATCACAACCAAGTAGGTGGGATGTGTCCAAGAGCTAGTACCCACCAGTCATCAATGTTCCTTTAAGCAAGAATCTTTGAGCCATCTGTGCCCATTACAGAGACATCTTCAGCTGTTAGCTGTACACATACACAATCCTAAAGAAAAGGCTATCTCCTCACCTTTTACTACCATAATATCTAAAGGTCTGTTCCTTTTTAAAAAGAATTAAAAAAATCTACTTCTGTTTCTGCACACTCAGACATGCACAATAAAACTAACTATATGTCCAAAGAGCAAAGTGAAAATAGTGGAGAGCAAAGGCTTAGTAACTAGGGTGACCCTATGAAAAGGAGGACAGGGCTCCTGTATCTTTAACAGTTGCATAGAAAAGGGAATTTCAGCAGGTGTCATTTGTATATATGGGGAACCTGGGGAAATTCCCTCTTCATCACAACAGTTAAAGCTGCAGGAGCTATACTAGGGTGACCAGATTTCAAAGAGGGCAGGGCACCTGCAGCTTTAACATCCTTTAGATGGCCCATGTGTATTATTACCTCAGGAGTGAAGCCCACAATTAAAATGTCTCTTCCCTCCATTCCCCAACCACCTTTCCCTGCTTTACAGCTGCTTTTACATTCTGGATATGTTAGAACAACAAAACTGTTTGTCAACCCTGATAATTAAAAATAATAATACTCTGAGCATCTGCATTTGTAATTTAAACTCACTTAAAAGCACAGCGTTATTATGACTATGGGATAAAATGTAGTTTGCCCTGATACTAAATATATTTACTTGGCAATATGAACCATTTTGTTGTAGAGAAGGATAATATATATTTAAAGAAAAATAATGAAAAGAGAAGGGTGTACATGCACTGTCAGTTGCATCCTTACTCGGCAGCATTAGCTCTGGTGGGCCCTGGCACATCCATGTTGGCCCAAGTGCTCATGCAGGGCCTCTTTGCCACTACCAGCACCACCTGCTGCTCTCTGGATGGTCCAGCAGCTTCGGCCCTGATGACTAGAAGTATAGCTTCCAAATCACGTGAGGTACTGGTTCCTCTCTATTCAGCCCTGGTTAGGCCTCATCTAGAGTATTGCGTCCAGTTCTGGGCTCCACAATTCAAGAATGATGCAGACAAGCTGGAGCGTGTTCAGAGGAGGGCAACCAGGATGATCTGGGGTCTGGAAACAAAGCCCTATGAAGAGAGACTGAAAGAACTGGGCCTGTTTAGCCTGGAGAAGAGAAGATTGAGGGGAGACATGATAGCACTCTTCAAATACTTAAAAGGTTGTCACACAGAGGAGGGCCAGGATCTCTTCTCGATCCTCTCAGAGTGCAGGACACGGAATAACGGGCTCAAGTTAAAGGAAGCCAGATTCCGGCTGGACATCAGGAAAAACTTCCTGACTGTTAGAGCAGTACGACAATGGAATCAGTTACCTAGGGAGGTTGTGGGCTCTCCCACACTAGAGGCCTTCAAGAGACAGCTGGACAACCATCTGTCAGGGATACTTTAGGGTGGATTCCTGCATTGAGCAGGGGGTTGATCTCCATGGCCTTATAGGCCCCTTCCAACTCTGCTATTCTATGATTCTATGATTCTATGACTAGGCCTAGTCAGTGAAGGCTGATGACTGATTTTGGAGGGTCTGTGAATCCTCTCTGGGTTTCAGTCAGAGCCAGCAGGAAGTCTGAAGGAGTTATCCAAGGTGCTGAACCCTACCACCACCCAATTAGGTTCAGTACCTTGGATAGTGCCTTTACGTTCCTGCTGGCTCTGACTGAAACCCCAAATGGATTCACAACCCCACTGAAATTGGAGCCACCAGCCTCCACTAGCCCTAGCTGAGTGTATAGATTTGCTGAACGTATAGATCAGCTTTTCCACAGTCATCTGAACTTACTCCTGGCCTCTCAGGGGCAACAACGTAAAAAGGTTAAAGTAGGAGAGTAATTTCTGCAACAATCAATAGGAGGAGTATACAAGCCCCAAACAAAGAATAAACAGGAGGATAAACAAAAGAATAAACTCCCATGCCCCCGAAGCTCAAGAACCATTTTTTTATCCCCTTGCCTATTTTCCAAGAGTGGAAGGGTCACATCCTAGAGAGATGGAAAGTGAGAGAGGCAGAAGCACAAACTGAGTTGGGGAAAATGTTTAGCTGACATGTTTACTTTCCCACAGATGCTGCTATAATAGTTTAGGCTGCTTCTGGTAAGCAGCCCTTCCTATCTCATTGATTGCTTCTTGCCTACAGATAAACCTGAGTTAAGGCTCCCATTGATTTATGTCCGGTTAACAAATCCAATTCTCACAAGTCATTCCAGTGCTTTTCAGACCAAGTAGTTTTTCAGGGGCAGAAATTCATGTCGGATATAAATAATAAAATATAATGTCCCAATGCTGTCACCTGCCATTTGGATTCATAAGAAATGTGCTTCAACAATGATTCATTTTGCATCGGGGGTGACTGAACAATCCAATCCCATACACCAGGGATGCAGAACTTCCGAGCTGCAGACATTCTGCCTTTGGCCAGCAGAGCCCCCGTGGGGTTCCTCCAGGGACCGGGGTGGTGGTGCTTGGACTTGCAGGACCACTAGCAGAAAAAGAATGTCCAAGCAGATTAGAACTGGCCGGGGTTAGGAAGGAAGGCTGGTGCAGAAAGGCCCAGTATTGCTTCTTCAAGGGCTTCATAGCCAACGAACTATCAGTTGGGTCTGAGCAACAGGGAGGGGATTTGTTTGCATAACAAAAGACATTTCTGGAACCCACACAACTAGTGCAGAAAGATGGTTATTTTAAATATTGATATACTGCTCTTGAGGGCCATACAGCCTTGTCAAGGCGGATCACACAATAGCCGCCACGGCTCGGAGTGCCTTTTACCATCTTCGGTTGGTTCGCCAACTACGGCCTCTCCTGGACAGGGATAGCTTGGCCACGGTGGTACAGGCATTGGTAACCTCAAGATTGGATTACTGCAACGCGCTCTACGTGGGGCTGCCCTTGAAGCTGCTCCGGAAGCTGGAGCTAGTGCAGAAGGCTGCACTTTTGTGAACCGCCCAGAGAGCTTCGGCTATTGGGTGGTATAGAAATGTAATAAATAAATAAATAAATAAATAAATAAGCTCAGCTGCTGTCTGGAGCTGCCCCTTTCCAGCATGTAACTCCTCTGTTGAGGGAACTGCACTGGCTGCCTATTCGCTACCGGGCCAGGTTTAAGGTTCTTGTACTTGTGTACAAAGCCCTAAACAACTTGGGACCAGGATACCTGAGAGAGCGCCTTCTCCCTTACCAACCTGCCCAGTCACTGAGGTCATCCGAGGGCCTGCTCCTGGTGGTTCCACCTAGATCCATCCTCCGATTGGAGTCCACCAGGGGAAGAGCCTTCAGCGTGGTGGCCCCCCTCCTGTGGAACTCCCTGCCTCTGGAGGTCAGGCAGGCGCCAACCTTGTACTCCTTTCGGCGCCTCCTGAAAACATCTTTATTCCAAGAAGCCTTTCTTTAACATGCAGCCTTGGATTACTGTTACTGCTTCTTTAAAATTTTGTTTTAACTGTTTTTATTCTGTTTTTATTTTTATTTTACCTTGTACACCGCTCCGAAATTTTTCAATGGGGAGCAATATATAAATATTCTAAATAAATAAATAAATAAATAAATAAATATAATAAAACCATATAAACATACAAATGCACCTTGACTTCTTTATATTTGCCCAAAGTTGGGAACTACCAATAGCAACTACGAATTCTAATTTTAGAATTTCATTATTTTCACCGCAGTGAACTAACTTGGTTTTGAGTGTATTCCTGCTACAGTTCTACTAAATCAATTCTTTAAATACTTGGTGTAATGATCAAGCAGTATATATTCATTTCTTGATACACGATCCAAGAATATAGAAGCTGGTGATCATTCCTGTCTTGTGTTTTAATAAAAGGAGAGGGGGGAACCATCCCACTCTTCATTTCTGTTGCATTTATTACTTCTGCATACTCTGCACTAAAAAAAACAAAAAAACCATTCTTTTCTCTAGCCATCCAAATTCTGTGCCAAGAAAAGCTGCATCCCATGACCTAGAACTGAGCCAAAATGGCTTCCCAATCTTAGCATCCCTGTTGCAATGGAATGTGTATGTGTGTGAGGGGGAAGCATGAGCGAATAGTCAGACTGAGCTTTCTGGTTAGGAGGCAGCAACTCATAGAGAGAGACACAAAGAGTAGCCTCCTCTGAGGGCAGGTAGTTCTCTGCACCAGGAGTGACTGAGGGCCTTGCTAGACGGAGGTTTAGCCAGATGATGCACAGGGGATCCCGGAGTCAGGCAGGGGTGAAACCTCCCTGGGCGCGGGGTAAATGAAACCCCATTTAGCCCAGTTTTTCCCACAGTCCCGGCCTTAGGTCGGGCTGAGGCCGGGACCGTGGGCGTGTGGACCATTCCACCGCTTTTCCCGGCTACCGCACTTACGCGTGAGTAGCTGGGAAAAGCAGCGGACAGGCCACAGTGCTCCCGCCCCCTTCCCGATTCCCCCCCACGACCTCCTCTGGCCTCTGATCCCCCCTGTCCCCACATCCATGTCTCACCCCCACCCCGTCCCAACCTCTTGTTTTCTGCCGCCACCGCCACCACTGTCCCCAGCCGGCGTTTTCTGTTGTCGCCATGTCCGGCCTGCAGGACATGGTGACAGCAGGCATCACAGGCTGGACATGGCGACAACAGGAAACGCCGGCTGGGGACAGTGGCAGCAGCAGTGGAACAGAGCGGCTGGGGACATCGGCGGCGCGGCGGCGGCAGGACACAGGAGGTGGGGACAGGGGGGATCGCAGGCCAGGGGAGGTCGTGTGGGGGGAAATCGGGGGACGGGGGGGACCCTATTCTTTTTTTAAAAAAAAAAAACCTTACCTTTCCGGTGGTGCGCTCCTGTGCACACTGGCCCCTTTAACAAAAAAAATTGGTGGCCGCGACAGGGCTTCGTCACGTCTGACGTGTAGATAGGCGCGACGGCCCGTGCTAATTGTAGCGCGGCCTCGCCTCGCCTGAAGCACCAATTTTCAGGTAGGTCTAGCAAGGCCCTGGATGATCCAACCAAACCCAATTTGCAGTGCAATCCTTCACATCTACTCCTGTTTGGCTTTAATGGGACTTATGGCAGATAAGTGAGCATAGCAGGGGTGGTCTTGCAGATGTTTTGACCTCATCCCCCACCATTGGCTAAAGCCGATGGAAGATGTTGGCCAAAACTTTGGAAGGCCACATGTTGCCCACCCCTGGAATACAGGATGTATTCTGTATTCTGAGATACACCAGAATAATTAGTCCTCAGCAGAGGCTGAATGGAAGGAGGCAAATCCAGAGCACTGAATCAGAGAGATGCACCAGGCAGCCTTCCCAGAGGGTTGTGACTTTGGACTCAAAAGAGCCTTTCTTGCAGCACTCTGGCAGTTTTCTCACAGCACATTATTACACCATGGCACATAGTTGGTGTGTGTGTGTGTGTGTTGCGACTTCCATCTTTTAATTTTTGACACCTTTGTGATGGCTTTGAATAGTGGCACAATTTCCTCCCCCACCCCCCCAGTGGTACTACTATAAGCGCCATGAGGGTGAAATGAAAACCATTCTCTGAGAGTTAAAATGTGCTCTCCTACCTCCCTTGCTATTGATTACAGACGAATAATCAATTGACATTTCACACAGTCTTATTTGTAATAATTCAAGTGAGCAACGGGATAATTTAGAAAGTGGCTACCAAGCGTGTGCTGGTAATGAATCAAATCCATATGTGTAATCAAAAGAATATATATATATATATATATATATATATATATATATATATCAATAACGCTAAAGCTGTGATGCCCTGAAGGAAGCAAAAGAAGTCAGTGCAAATACATAATAACAAAGTACTATGCCTACAGAGCTTTTAGAGCACTCAAAATGCTTCACATACATTGTCTTGTTCCAATTCTTACAAGAAGGATGCAGAACCTCTGTGGGCCTAATACGGCCTGTGGAGGTTGTACATCCACCCTGCGGAGGCTCCTTAGATCCCCCCCCCTCCGGTGGGTGGGGATTGACTTCCAATTGGAAGGGGAAATGGGTGCAAAGGAATCTCCACTGTTATCTACGATTGGAGATAACAGCAGGGATGCAGGCAGTGCAGGACTTGGCCATCACTAGGAAGCTGACCAAGTCCCTTTCTCTGTGATGAATCCTGGGCTTCCCTCAGCATGGCAAAAGGCACAATGAGGGCAGTACGACATTCATGACACATCCATGACACACCCATGACATCATCTGGCCCATAGAAGACCTGGTGTGGAGAAATTTGGCCTGCCACCCCAAACTGATTCTGCACCCGTGCCTTACAACAACCCTATGAGGTAGGTCCTTGTTTTTTCCTCCCCCTCCCCCCACACACAAAGCTTTCTTTATTTCAGCAGCCAAATTTTGGTCAGCACAGTTGTTGCTATTGTTAAACAACTGGGAGTAGGGATTTATGGATTTTGCTAAACCCGTCTGTCTGTGTTTTGTTGATCGTCAGGTGTCTTTCATTCTGTTACCCACTTGTTGATTGAATCAGATTCTTTTTAGGGATGTACAAGAATTTCATTCCAATTGGGCTAATATGCATTAGGGCTAATTCGCACAACATGTGTCAATTTGCGCAAATGCGAATTTGGGAAAATACTCCTCCCCCCAGTTTATTTTAAAAAGGAACTACCTGCAAGTCTACGAAATCCACTTGACTCAAAAAAAGCTGGTTCACTATGGAATCTGTGGTCAGATTCATAAAAATCCAAATGCATTGGAATACTTTATAGATTTCTTTGACATCGCTAATTGGAAATCAAGTATCTTCGGTAACCTACTGCAAATCTCCCAGAGACCTAACAGTAGACCTCAGTCTATCTTCTCCCACATCGCACTCTGTTGATACCTTTAAAAATGCTTTCCAGATGAAGAGGGCTGCTCCCTTCACCACTGAAAGGACTATTATTAATTAATTAATTAATTACATTTCTATACGCTCAATAGCTGGAGCTCTCTGGGCGGTTCACTAAAATTAAAAACATTCAAAGTATAAAACAACAGTATAAAACCATAATATAAAATACAATATAAAAGCCCAACCAGACCAAAACAGCAGCAATGCGAAATTACAAATTTAAAACACCAAGTTAAAATTTATTTATAGACTGTTAAATCGCTGGGAGAATAAAAAGGTCTTCACCTGGCATCTAAAAGCATATAATGTAGGTGCCAAGCAAACCTCCTTAGGGAGTTCATCCCACAGCCGGGGTGCCACAGCAGAAAAGGCCCTCCTCCTGGTAGCCACCTGCCTCACTTCCTTTGGCAGGGGATCGCAGAGAAGGACCCCTGAGGATGACCTTAGGGTCCAGGCAGGTACATACGGGAGGAGGCGTTCCTTCAGATAGCCTGGCCCCAAGCCGTTTAGGGCTTTAAATGTTAATACCAGCACTTTGAATCGGGCCCGGACCTGGACTGGGAGCCAATGAAGCTGGAAAAGGAGTGGTGTGATGTGGTATCATCGGCCAGACTATAAAGGGAGAGGAACTGGGCTCCAGGTATGCACACCCAGTGGTGTGGATCCTCTATTCCCAGTTCTCTATCCTGTAAAGAACCACCATCCTCAAATCCCAGTTCCAACTTACTAGGATCCTTATAGCAGTAAAGGTGGCTTGCCCAAAGAAGTTTAAGAGAAGATTAAACTTGGAAATTCATTCCATTGACTTGTTAGGAACATGACTTAGTATATAGAACTAAGTTCTATATACTATAGTTCTATATACTAAAGTTCTATATTCTATATACTATATACTAAGTTCTAAGAACTAGAACTTAGAATATAGAAGGGGGGAAATGACATGGCTTCCACAAAGGTAAATCCTGTCTCACTAACCTTTTAGAGTTCTTTGAGAATGTCAGTAAACATGTGGACAGGGGTGATCTGTTTACTTGGACTTCCAAACGGCCTTTGATAAAGTTCTTACCAAAGACTTCTGAGCAAGCTTTACAGTCATGGATTAAGAGGAGAGGTCCTCTTATGGATCAGTTGATGGTTAAAGAACAGAGAGAACAAATAAATGGCAAATTCTCCCAATAGAGGGACGTAAATAATGGGGTCCCACAAGGATCTATATTGGTTCCAATGCTTTTCAACTTGTTCATAAATGATCTAGAATTAGAAGTGAGCAGTGAGGTGGCTACGGTTGCTGATGACATAAATTATTTAGAGAGATTAAAACAAATAGAAGGATCCAGAAGAATCTCTCCAAACTGAGAGAATGGGCCTCCAAATGGCATATGCCATTCAATGTAAGGAAGTGTAAAGTTATGCACATTGGGGCAAAAAAAAAAAAAAACTTCAAGGGGTCTGAGCTAGCAGTGACTGACTAAAAAAGAGATCTCAGGGTTGCAGTGGACAGCTATGGACAGTGTGTGGTGATGGTGAAAAGGGCAAACTTCTTGTTAGGCATAATTAGAAAAGGAATTAAAAATTAAACTGCCAATATCATACTGCTCTTATACAAATCTATGATGCAACTACACTTGGAATACTGTGTACAGTTCTGGTCACCGCACCGAAAAAGGGACATTGTCAAGTTAGAAAAGGGGCCAAAAAAGAGAGAGAGAGCAAGTAAAATTGTCAACGGTTGGAACAACTCTCCTAGGAGGAAAGTTTAAAACAACTGGGATTGTTCAACTTGGGAAAAGGCAAATCAGTGGATAGGGATCCATTTTTCTTCCTCTCTCATAATACCAGAATCTGGGGTAGACTCAGAACAGAAGACTCAGAACAGATAAAAGGAAGGACTTCTTGTTGTAAATATTGCATCCTTGTCTGCAAATTACAGGAAGGGGGCAGTTTGGCAGTTAGCTAGTTAATACACGGGAATTTGGGCCTAGCTAGCCTTAGGAACTCTATAGCTGTAGTTTCCTGCTCTGCCCCTTCCTCCCACCCGGTCTTTGCCTTCCTCCATTGCTGGGAGCACATGCTTGCCCTTGGTTCTGCCTGATCACAAAGGAATGGACTGAATTAATTCTTCTTTGAAACTGTAACCTGTGCTTGCATATTCCATATTCCCTCCTCATGGTGGCCAGAGTACCCATGCCAGCTACCCATCTTCTGCAAGATAGTTAGTGGACTTCCATCCACAGTGGTTCCCGTGCCACATGACAGGAATCTGGTGGGTACTGCTGCCCTTTTCAGCAGAAAAAATGGGAGTGATCCACTGGTGAGAGCAACCACCACTTCTGACAACACGCTTGCTGCCATGGACCTTCTCTGTGGTGAGCAGCAATTTCTTCCCCATTTTCTAAATAGAGCGGCAGACAACTTGCCCGTTCAGCGCATGGGATGCGCTATTCAACCATGCAGTGGTAATTACTCCAACCATGGAGGTGAGGGTTAGCGGAACCATGGGTCATGGTGTGGTTCCACAACCATGTGGCAGGCCTGCTTGTCATGGCTCTGTTATCATTCCCATCTCTGCAGGTCCCCTACCCACCCTTCTGTGTGCATCTGAACAGACCCAGAGTGTGGTCTCTTTTTCAGCCTTGTGTGTGCATGTGTGCTGGTAAAAGCTCATTCCATAATGCCTTATTTTTCTCTCTGCTAACTGCCTTGGTAACAAGAGGCAGCAATACCATATAAACCCATCACTTCTTCACACAGCACAAGATGTCTTGATGGCCACCAATTTGGATGTCTTTAAAAGAGGGTTGGACATTTCATGGAGGATGCAGTCTACCAAAAGGTATTAGTCCTGATGCCTCTCCAGTATCAAAGGCAGTATGTACACCAGTTGTTGGGGAACATGGGTGGGAAGGTGCTGTTTCACTCATGTTCTGCTTTTGGGTTTCCCATGGGCAGCTGGTAGGCCACTGTGTGAACAAGATGCTGGACTAGAAGGACCCTTGGTCTGATCCAGCATGGCTCTCCTTATGCTCTTAAAGTATCCTCTTGTTTCTGAGTTGGCAGCTGAGTGGCATATAGTACCTTCACTGGCAGTTGTTGATTCATATTTCAGCATATTCACATCACCAGAAAATGTAAAATTCATCTTACTGGTTAGTGAGTTTCAAGTGTCAGGGGTTTGGGGAGTGGTATTTCAATTAACTGTCAAGCCGTCATTCAAACCTATAATTGTGGATGTTTAATCCCCTACATCCTACTGCAGGGAGCTATTATTCACATACAAATCAGGCTCAGGCACCTATAATTAAAGTTATCAACATTAATTCCAACAGCTCTTACAATGACTTTGAAATGCAGGACTGGAAATGAGCTGAGTCTGCAGACGCGAATGCTCTTGCTGGTGTTTCAGTGTTGAAATTTGTTCACCCTTTTTAACTATTAGGAATTCTAATAGCAAACATTGTTACTGAAAGATGATTCAAACTATATCGATGGCTTGGGCAAAGCGATACCAGTGCCTGCTTCTTTGAGTTTTCATAGAACGCTGACTTTCTTGCCTCTCTGAGCACATCCACTATAATGCCAATGATAAGATGTGGCGCAATTACATGCCCAAACAAAATGGGAAAATGCTAATTGGCACACAACTGCTAAAATGTTAAATAATATCAAAGCAACTAGGGTGGTAAACAAGCATTTACCATACCATACATCTTTATTGTGATCCATAGATCCATGAAAAAACAAGAAAACAAGCATTTTATATGAATATATCATAAATGAACAAACATTTTATATAACAATAATCAAAAATAAGTATTTAACGAAACTGAGCAAATGGTTAACACAACCAAACTCAAATAGTTAACAATAACAAAGTGATAACGGAATGCTTGAGCGACAGGCCTCCGGTTTTATTTCTACCTGTTTCGCAACAACTGCTTCGTTGGGACTAGAATATCACAAACACCTTAATGTTGCTCATGGTTGGAGAAAGAAGAGGATTTGTTGAATTATATTCTTCATATTTCAACAAGGCTCTTAAGTCCTCCAAACAGGGATTGACTGTAAAAAGAGATAGAGAGATAGATTATAGATAGATAGATAAATAGATAGATAGATAGATAGATAGATAGATAGATAGATAGATAGAATTCATTTTCAGGGATATTGTTGTCATAAGTAAAAGGAATAGCAAATAGCAAATCCTCAAAACTTGGATCCCTCCCTAGCCAAACTGCTGCAAATCTCCAGGAGTGGTTGACCAGCTATGGGAAGAGCCATGGCTGTCTGGTAGAGAACATGATTTGTATTCAGAAGGTCACAGTTTCAACCCCCAATATCTCCAGGTAAGATTGGGAAAGACTCCTGGCTGAAAGACTGGAGAGCTACTGCCAGTCAGTGCAGGCGGGGCTGGGGTGGGGCAACATCTTTGGGTCCAGAGGCCAGCTTGCCCCTGGACCATGTCCAGCAGGGCAAATGATGTTAAGGGGCAGGGACCCTGCCCCGAAGCCCCAGCCCCTTCCACTTTGTTTCCCCATGCAGAGAAAGGCACAGAGTTCTAGGCGTCTCTCTGTTCAGAAAGCAATTTGGACAGTTCTTGCAACAACTGGCTCCAGTTAGCCCTGGCTGAGACGAGCACCTCTTCCCTGGGGCGTAAGGGGGCAGGAAGGAACCCAGACAGCACTTCCAGGCACTGGTTCCTGTAAAGCCAGCTGAGTTGTGTGTCTCCTTCCCATCCCATTCGCCTCCCCAGGGCATCACAAGTGGGGCAGGAAGGGACTCTTCTGGTGCCTGGGGGCATCCTCTTCTTATCTTCAGTCTCTGATTGGAGATAAGAATGGATGTGAGGAGGGAGGGAGGGAGGGAGAGGGGCCTGCAGAGTGTGCACAACCCTCTGCCAGACAGATTGGGCAACTCTGTAGGCCAGAGGTTGCCCTACCCTGGTGTAAACTTTTCCAGTCTAGATGGAACCAGGGTCTGAAGTAGTATCAGGCAGCCCTCTACACAACACTGACCTCTGAAGGAGTGTAATATTGTTGTCTTTCTGCTGTGGTGTGAGCGCTAAGTCATTCAATCACTCTTATAGCAAAGTCACAGGAGAACAATGTGCTCTCAGAGGAGGTTGGCATGGAGATCGGTGGTGGCAAAAGCCACACCTGCTAAATACCTGTATGTCAAACTTCTATTAAACTCAGGAGCAGAGAGAGAGAGAAGTGACAATGCTAGGCAGAAGAGAGAAAACTAGGGGTGTGCACAGACCCCCCGCTCCACTTCACTTGCAGATCCGCCATTTTCCGGATCGGGCCGCTCCGCCCCGCCCCCGCTCCGCCCACTTCCGCTCCGCTCCGCCCGGAGCTCCGGATCCGGATCCGGAGCTCCGTTTCCCCCCCCCCCATAGGCTTGCATTGAAAGCTAAAAAATTATACAACTTTTTTTCTGTTCAAGTTAGAAACCTCATGTTTGGCACCATGACACCTTATGGGGATATACACACGCATGCCATGTTGGGTTATTGTGCCAGAACTTTTCTCCCTCTGGAACTCTGTTTGTGCTCAGAAACAAACACACATCACGCAGGTCTTACACAGCAGAGCTGGTTTATTTCCTTCAGGCTTCTGTGCAGTCTAATTCAGATCAGTTCAGATCAGCACACTGAGGCATACACAGAGAGCAGTGATCATAGAGCAGTGAGCAGTAAGCAGTGATCAGTTCCATTTTACACAAGTGAGAAACTATATACAGATCTACACAATTCTTATCTACATTACATACAGCTGTGATGAGGCTAACTTAGAATCTTGGCAAGGTTCCCAGAACAGCCTCTATCTCAAGGTAATTGCCCACAGATAGTCTTTCTCTGTTTAACCCTGAGATAGCCATACACACACAATTTTAATGACTAAGCAAGTATTTCTTTTCATATACTTAACAGTCCTCCTCTTGCGCATGTTGTTTAAATTGTGTTACAATATGAGACCCAGCTTTAAAACATCTCTTTGTGTTTTACCATTGAACGTTCCACCTGTCCTTCCTCATTTTGTTTTACTTTGAATACCCATTTACTGTTAATGGCTTTACGACCTTCAGGTAAAGGTACTAGCTCCCACGTTTCATTTTTTTCCATTGCTCTGATTTCCTCTGACATTGCTTCATGCCAGCCCTGAGCTTCTGTAGGTTCCATTTCCTGAATTTCCTCAAATGAAGTAGGTTCATAGGCTATTAGTAAAGCTCTATGAGAAACCTGTTTGCTTTGGTATTCATCTGAGTAACGAATTGGAGCTTTGCGTTCCCTTTCTGATCGTCTTGGCATAGTTACAGGCATAGTTTCCTCCTCTACAGTTTCTTCCCCCTCCCTCTCTTGCTGAGATTGTTCAGGAATTTCTTCTGTTTCTACAGCTTTCTGTTCTACAGGCAAACTTACATACTGTTTTGTTTCCTGCATTTGTTCATGAAAAACTACATCTCTGCTCACAATTACACTTTTGTGATATGGAGACCACAAACGATAGCCTTTTGTTTGTGTATCATATCCCAACAGTTTACATTCCAAACCTCTTTGAGCTAGTTTTCCTGGTCTGTTTTCTTTCTGAATATGAGCAAAACATTTACTCCCAAAAACCCTTATATGTGACACTCTAGGTTTTCTTTTGTAAAACATTTCATATGGAGTTTTTTCATGTACAGAGTGGTAAAGCCTGTTTAACAAATAATTTGAGGTGGACAAAGCTTCTGCCCAGAACAGATTAGACAATCCTGACTCTTTCAATAGAGCTCTTAACATGTTCTGCAAGGTTCTGTTTTTCCTTTCTGCAACTCCATTTTGAAATGGTGAATATGGAGCAGTAAGGTCATGTTGTATACCCTCATCTCTGAGGAATTTTTTTTAATTGGTTGCTAAGAAATTCACCTCCCCGGTCCGTTCTTAGATTAGCTATAGGTTCTTTAAATCTATTTTTACTCCACTTAACAAACGCTTTGAACTTTCCAAAAGTTTCACTCTTCTGTTTTAACACATACACAAATCCAAATCTACTGTAATCATCAACAATAGACAAGAAAAATCTGTTTCCTCCTTGACTTGTCTCAAAAGGACCTGCAAGATCTGCATGTATTAATTCAAAAATTCTTTTTGTTGTTCTCTCACTATGTTTTGGAATGTTTGACTTATGACACTTGGTTTCACTGCATACATTACATTCTACATAGTTAGAACATGGTTTGATTTTCACCCCTTCACACAATTCTGGAATCTTAGAAATTGTTTTATAGTTAGCATGACTAAACCTTTTATGAGTTAAATGGATACACTCTTGGTGTGGTTTGCAATTGGTTATTGTTTTTGTTGTGACTTTGCTGGCTACAACTTCATTTTCTGTACAAGTATTAATCACATACAAAGAATCTTTCATTATTCCCTGCACACACACCTTGTTTCCCTGTTTTATAGTACAATTTTCTTCAGTAAAACAAACCTCATACCCCATTTCTGTTAACTGAAACACACTTAGAAGGTTTGTTTCTAATTCTGGTACATATAAAACACTTTGTAGTTCAACTCCCAGACAATCAAAATATACATTACCCACACCACAAATCTGGATTTTTGTTCCATTTGCAAGGGTAACACACTTTTGCTCTGAAGTAGAAGTCTCCAAGGTTACAAATGAAAGTTTGTCTTTTGCCATACTTATTGAAGCCCCAGAGTCCAAAAACCAAGGATTCATTGTCTCTTTGACTCTTGCTAGAAGACACTTCTTTGTTGATTCAGCTTCATTCATGTTGTTTTCTTCTCTCCACTTTGCTGATGACTGCTTTTTCTTCTTGTTGTTGCAATCCCGCCTTAAGTGTCCTGTGGAACCACAGTTAAAGCATTTCCTTGCCTTTAATGCAGCCACCACGTCAGAAGATTTATGGCTTTGTTGAAATTCAGCCACAGAATGTTTAAGGCTCTGTTGTTTTGAAGCTTGTCTTCTTTCATAGGTTTCCAATAGTTTTCCAGCTACATACTCGAGGGTTAAATTTTTCTCCTCTTGACTTTCCATCATGGTGACAACCGCGTCGTACGATGAATCAAGACTTGACAAAATCACATAGACTTGGTGTATAGTTGTAAACTCCATCCCTCGTGCCCTGAGTTGATTGAAGAGTTCTCTCATGCTTTTCAAATGGTTTGACATAGACTCCCCTGGTTTCAGCTTCATTCCATACAGTTTCCGGGTTAGAATTATTTTACTGCCCGCTGTTTCTCTTTGATATACAGCTTGTAGCGCATTCCAGCACTCTTTTGAGGTATTCAAAAACTGAATGAAGGAAATTTGAGAGTCTTCCACAGCTAATGCAATAACTGCCATTGCTTTTGCATCGTCCTTAAACCATTTAGCATTCTGTGGATTTGCTCTATCTGGTGGATCCTCTGTGACTACATACCACAGTTCAGCCTGAATCAGATACATTTGCATTTTGTAAGACCATAATGCATAGTTAGAGTCATTCAGCTTTTCCAACAATTGATGCAAACCAGACATATTAGCTCCTGCCATTTCCTCTGCTTTAGGAATTGGTATCTCACCGTCCTCCTGCTCAGAGTCCTCCTCAGAGTCAGCCGACTGAGATTTTTCCTCACTTTGCAGCACTGGCTTTAGCTTGATGTCTTCCTCCATCAACAGTCTTCTGTTTTAGCAGACTCCTGGTTCTGGTTCCGATACTGCACCGTTCCCATCAAGTTCTGGTTCTTCTGCCTGGGTTAGGCTGGCGTAGGCTGGTCTAGGCTAGACTGGGCCCATAACCTTTGTTGGGTTATTGTGCCAGAACTTTTCTCCCTCTGGAACTCTGTTTGTGCTCAGAAACAAACACACATCACGCAGGTCTTACACAGCAGAGCTGGTTTATTTCCTTCAGGCTTCTGTGCAGTCTAATTCAGATCAGTTCAGATCAGCACACTGAGGCATACACAGAGAGCAGTGATCATAGAGCAGTGAGCAGTAAGCAGTGATCAGTTCCATTTTACACAAGTGAGAAACTATATACAGATCTACACAATTCTTATCTACATTACATACAGCTGTGATGAGGCTAACTTAGAATCTTGGCAAGGTTCCCAGAACAGCCTCTATCTCAAGGTAATTGCCCACAGATAGTCTTTCTCTGTTTAACCCTGAGATAGCCATACACACACAATTTTAATGACTAAGCAAGTATTTCTTTTCATATACTTAACATGCCAAGTTTCAAAGCAATCCCATCATCCCCTGATTTTTGGCGAATTTTTGAAAATCGGGCACCCCACACACACCATCCCTGCGAGGTGGGCAGGGGAGGAGGGAGGGAAGGCAGGCAGGCATGCAGCTGGCATTTCTGGGGGCATAAGGAAGTGAGCCAAGGATAAGCCAGTAATGCATATAAAATGGAATAAATCAATCAATAAACAAAGGAGGGGTGGAATTAAAAGAAGCAGTGTTGCTCAATAAACAACAAGAACTTTTTTTAAAAGGCTATATCTGTCTTTTACCAGCAATAGGGGGACGTGCCCGGGGGAGGGGGAAGTAGCTGCCAGTTCAAGACACTGACAGCCACAGCTCTGAGAAGAAGTAAAACGCTCACTTCGACTCAGAACAGGCATTGCTCCACCACTGAAAAGTGACCATTCACTTCAACTCATGATAGGCATTGCTCCACCGTTTTACTCTCTTTGGAAGGCTCTAATGGCCTTCCAGTGCAGGAGAGAGTGGGGGCACGTCCACGATGAGATGCCCTAGGGGAGCTCATCCCCTTGCACCACATCGATTCAGTTGTTCCCCAAGGTTAGGGTGGGGAGCAGTGCTGTGTTTCTATCTCTTATTCTTGGCTTAGTATATGATTTCAGGTTGTGTTTGTGCATTTGGTGGGGCTACTGTGTTAAAAAACACGGGGAAAAGCCCGTTCAGATGAAGAAAGAGAAGTTTCCCAGAATCCCAAGTTACCTGTTTTGCCTATGCCCTCCTCCAACTTTGGGATCATCATGACCGGGAGCTGACTCTGCCCCTCAGCCCTTTGAAAAAGGTATTTTTCCCGCCGATTTTTTAAAAATGTCTAGCCCGCGACCCGTACGATGCAGAAAGTTGAGAGTGGTCTCAAAATGACCCCCATCCACGACTCTCTGTGCACAAGAATTTTCAGAACGATAGCTTAAACCCCCCCCCAGTTATCCCCGATTCTTTCCCTCAATGCAATCCTATGGGCGAAAAGCCGAAAACGCCGTTTGAGCCGCGCGGTTGACCCGATTTTCACAAAAATATAGCCCGCGACCCGTACGATGCAGAAAGTTGAGAGTGGTCTCAAAATGACCCCCATCCACGACTCTCTGTGCACAAGAATTTCCAGAACGATAGCTTAAACCCCCCCCCCAGTTATCCCCGATTCTTTCCCTCAATGCAATCCTATGGGCGAAAAGCCGAAAACGCAGTTTGAGCCGCGCGGTTGACCCGATTTTCAAAAAAATATAGCCCGCGACCCAGACAACGCAGAGAGGTGAGAGTGGTCTCAAAATGACCCCCATCCAGGACTCTCTGTGCACAAGAATTTCCAGAACGATAGCTTCAAAAACAACGTAGTTATGCGCGATTATTTGCCGCAATGCAATCCTATGGCGAAATGTTTTCAAGATGGCGACCGGAGCGCTCCGCCTGAACTCGGAGCTCCGAAAAATGGGCGCTTCTCTTCGCCTTGCTTCTAGGGGGTCTGCGGTCCGCTCCTACTCCGCCTCTGGGTAAGGCGGAGCAGGCCAATCCGCTACTGCTTCTACGCTCCTAATCGGAGCGGAGCACATCCCTAGAGAAAACTATGTTTAGACTGATGCTGAAATACAATCCACAATTTGTTGATAAGAGCATCAAAAAGTCACTTAGATAAAATCATCCGATGTTCATAAGATCACTCAATGCAAGAAAGGCAAATGCTATTTTGGGCTGCATTAATAGAAGTATAGCTTCCAAATCGCGTGAGGTACTGGTTCCTCTCTATTCGGCCCTGGTTAGGCCTCATCTAGAGTATCGCATCCAGTTCTGGGCTCCACAATTCAAGAAGGACGCAGAACAACTGGAGCATGTTCAGAGGAGGGCAACCAGGATGATCAGGGGTCTGGAAACAAAGCCCTAGCAGGAGAGACTGAAAGAACTGGGCATGTTGAGCCTGGAGAAGAGAAGATTGAGGGGAGACATGAGAGCACTCTTCAAATACTTAAAAGGTTGTCACACAGAGGAGGGCCAGGATCTCTTCTCAATCCTCCCAGAGTGCAGGACACAGAATAACGGGCTCAAGTTAAAGGAAGCCAGATTCCAGCTGGACATCAGGAAAAACTTCCTGACTGTTAGAGCAGTACGACAATGGAACCAGTTACCTAGGGAGGTTGTGGGTTCTCCCACACTAGAGGCATTCAAGAGGCAGCTGGACAACCCTCTGTCAGGGATGCTTTAGGGTGGATTCCTGCATTGAGCAGGAGGTTGGACTCGATGGCCTTGTAGGCCCCTTCCAACTCTGTTATTCTATGATTCTATTCTATGCTTCTAAAAGCAAATCAAGGGAGGGTTGGGGTGAAGAAGTTTGCAACCTGGACAGCCTAGCTGCACTTTTCATGGTTCTCATAGAGCATGTGACCCATGGTGGCTAAGCATTACATCTGAATCCAGCCAATGTCTCCTATATAAAAACATTTCCACTGCTACTACACACCCTCCCCACCCACCTCTCTTCACACTCCTTCCAGCTTCAGGGCTTCACAAGAGCTCAACTGCCTGGTGAGAGCTCAGCCTGTTGGCCAGAGCCCCACAGCAGCAAAACTAAGGGGAAGGGGAAATAGGGTGCTTCAGGGCTGGACCGGGGGGGGCAGGGGGGCCAGTTGGCATGGGCCTACGATTTTGAGGGGGCCTACTCCAAGTCCCCCTGGTAGAGGCAAAGATGTCTTATATACATCTTGAATAAAAGTGCTTGCCATTACCTTTTTAATAAATCATTCTAGTTCATATGTATTTAGAACTAATTAAAAAAATACTTAATGAGCAGTTTGAAATGGGGCCTACATTTCCCATCTGGCCTGGGCCTAGTACCAGCTTTGCCCGGCCCTGAGGTGCTCCAGGGAGCCCCACCACAGCATCCATTGGAGGTAGTAGCAAGTCTTCTTGGAGGCCGTGGGAGAGCAGTGCAGTTTGCTGCTACTCCTACTCTAGGGTGACCCTATGAAAAGGAGGACAGGGCTCCTGTATCTTGAACAGTTGTATTCTAAAGGGAATTTCAGCAGGTGTCATTTGTATATATGGATAACCTGGTGAAATTACCTCTTCATCACAGCAGTTAAAGCTGCAGGTGCCCTGCCCTCTTTTAAATCTGGTCACAGTATAGCTGTAGTATAGCTCCTGCAGCTTTAACTGTTGAGATGAAGAGGAAATTTCACCAGGTGCAACATGCATGCAAATGACACCTGCTGAAATTCTCTTTTCTATGCAACTGTTAAAGATACAGGAGCCCTGTCCTCCTTTTCATATGGTCACCCTATCCTACTCCACTGCCTGATGCAGGCGCTTCAGTTTGCCTCATGACAGAGCTGGGCTTGGATGTACCATGCAAAAAGGCACTGGTTTTAGGTACAGCACTAACCCTTACCAGTCATTTTTATTCTCTTGTGTTGGAAAGCATATTCCCATGCACGCTTAGTAACATTAATGAGGTGAAGGCAGTGATTAATTATCAGCTGCTCTTCTCTAATGATCTATGCATATGATACCTCATTTGTGTTTTTTAAAGTGTGATGGCTTCCTTGCACTCCAGCATCTATCAAATAAAAAAGCAGGAGGGTTGCTTTCTCTACCAGGTGTATCCCTAAAGATGGCTACAATGAATTTACCTTTTTTATTATTATTAAGCATATATATGAACATATTTGGACCTTATCAAATAACAACAAAGCAGGGGTTGTAATGAGTTCCTCCAAAAGCAAAAAGGAGTCCTACAACACTAGAAACCAGTTGTAACTCCATTTGGACAGTGATTAGTTCTGGGAAAGATGAGTCCACAGTGGAGTCTGGGGGATGGAGGTCAGGGAAGATTTTGGAGCAGACAGCCATTTTCCTTTCCTTTATTATATCTCTCTAGCACCCCATAGCCAATGGTCCCTTGTTGCCAAACATGATGCTCCGGGCCCACCCTGTACTATTTTTCAAATGAAAATCATACAGACAGACACACATCCCTAAACTGCTTTTCTACTCTGTGGCTGGGGGACGGGGAGAGCTTATAATACAATGTCCCTATTCACATGAGCACAGGGGGTAGGAAAACCATGACAGGCGTGCCCCTCACATGACTGGCAACCACACGGCATTTACTTACTCGTCCCTGCTCGGTAGATAAATTCCCACCATTTTGCCCCTGCTGTTTTTATATTGGGTTTTGCATTGTGTCAAATGTATCATCGCTGTATGACTGTGAACATAGAGTCTGGCCATGCTGCCTAGAATGTCGCCAGAAATTCTGGGCATTCTGGGTGGCTGTCTCAGTGGTTGCTGCACTTCTTCCATGGAGCAGCTGGATTTAATGGTGGTGCACCCCGCCACACATGACGTGGTCAGCCACACCAGGGCCCCTTACTCCCACTGCAGAGCGGGGATATCTGGGGTGCGTTTCACCACCACCCCACAACGTGCTAAGCCACCATGGATTGCTCTCAAACCTGACCCACGTTGGGTTAGTGTTACATCTGAACCCAGCCAATGTCTCCTAGAGAAGAACATTTTCACTGAAATATATAAACCATGAGGAACTGAAAGGGTTGGCCCACTGCTTCATGTGCCCTTCCAGCCCCTCCCCCTTTACCACTGCCTACCCCATTTCCTTGTCTCCGCTTGTCTGTCACTGTACTCTTATTATAAAGTGTATCAGGGGAAGTGCAGGGGGAATATTAATTTTGTTGTTTGAGTTCCTACTTACTTGGGGCCTGTTCATTTGTTTGACGCTGCATGTATTATCACCAAATCAACTTGAAACAGTTTGCCATCTGGAAAAGGGCCCTCGGGAAGTTTCTGTCAGTGCCCTCAGGAAATTTCAGCCTTAGAGGAACTTCAGTAAAATATAGAGAACGATTACTTCACAGTTTAATAGCACAAGAGAGAGCCACAGGTGAGGAGTGGCAGAATACATTTATCCCCCAACAAGACCTATTAATTTGCATGTCACTTCTGTTTTGAAAATCCCCATTTAGAGCTATAGATGTTGTGTCACAGTCTTCTATTACAAATTACGTTTCTACAGCTCCTTTGATAATAAGGACCTGCTTAATTATCAGTTGCTTTAAACAACCATAATGGCTCGGGCGGAAAGAGCTTGCCATTATGGGTTTTAATCATTATCAGTCCTGACTTATTTCCTTTGATTCCTCCCAGTTGTGTCCTTCTGGCTGCATAACAGCAGCCACCGGAATTATACTCCTTTAAGTTTAACCAACTTGTAGTGATCCTGGAAGCTTATAGGCTCATGCAGTTCTGTTATATGGGAACAAGAAACAGTAGGGGACGACATGAAAATAAGTCCAAAGGTTTCTTGCTGTGGTGTGCTGTGATGGGAAAGGAAATGGGAATGCCAAAGAAAAGACCCGTCAATTGCAACAATATAACAAGGAGAGAGTTGGCATCATTTATTTTTATTTTTAAACACACTCCAAAAATGAAACAAATGACCAAAAATATCAGGATCAGGCTTGTTCTCTCTAGTGCAGTGGTTCTCAACCTTTTTTGCTCCATTCCCCCTTTCACCATTATTCAGAATATAATTTTCCCCCCTTCCCAAGATAGTCTAATTTAGGGTGACCATATGAAAAGAAGGACAGGGCTCCTGTATCTTTAACACTTGTATTGAAAAAGGGAATTTCAGCAGGTGTCATTTCACCTGGTGAAATTTCCTCTTCATCACTACAGTTAAAGCTGCAGGTGCCCTGCCCTCTTTTAAATCTGGTCACCAGGGTTGCCACCAGGGTTGGTTGCTTTTAAGTTATTTGCCCCCTCGTTGACACTCAGTGGGAAGGGTTCATTATGCCGGTTTGGGGGCTGGTTTAAATAGGGTGACCATATGAAAAGGAGGACAGGGCTCCTGTATCTTTAACAATTGCATAGAAAAGGAAATTTCAGCAGGTGTCATTTGTATATATGGGGAATCGGGGGAATTTTCCTCTTCATCACACTAGTTAAAGCTGCAAGTGCCCTGCCCTCTATCTGGTCACTCTAGTAGCTCCTCCAGCTTTAACTGTTGTGATGAAGAGGGAATTTCACCAGGTTCTCCATATATACAAATGACACCTGTTGAAATTCCCTTTTCTATGCAACTGTTAAAGATACAGGAGCCCTGTCCTGCTTTTCATATGGTCACCCTAGTCTAACTCATGTTGTCATGTCGTCTGCAAAAGCCAGGCCTTTGCTCTCTTTTCCCTCCCTTCCTCACAATCCTAGAAGTTTCAAGCTTCCCATTTAAAGAGGCAACGCAAAGCATGGCCCCTTTTACATTCTCAGCTCCCATGCTTTGCGTTGCCCCTTTAAATGGGAAGCTTGAAACTTCTAGGATTGCGAGGGAGAGAGGGAAAAGAGAGCAAAGGCCTGGCTTTTGCAGATGACATGACACTTTTTTGAGACGTATTTATTTATTTATTTATTTATTGCACTTATATACCGCTCCCATAGCCAGGGCTCTCCAGTTTACAGAAATTCTAAAATTGAGATAAAAACGAGTATACAAAATTTAAAATTCTAAAACACAGAACATACACACATAAAGCATTAAAAACTGTTTAAAAAAACTAAACATGTGGGTAATTAAGATGTGCCGCCGTATGCCTGGGCAAAGAGGAAAGTCTTAACCTGGCGCCGGAAAGATAGCAGCGTTGGTGCCAGGTGAGCCTCATCAGGGAGATCATTCCACAGTCTGGGGGCCACCACTGAAAAGGCCCTGTCCCTCGTTGCCACACTCCGAGCCTCTCTCGGAGTAGGCACCCGGAGGAGGACCTTAGATGCTGAACGTAGTGACCGGGTATATTCACGTCGGGAGAGGCGTTCCGTCAGGTATTGTGGTCCCAAGCCATATAAGGCTTTATAGGTCAAAACCAGCATCTTGAATTGGGCTCGGAAACATACAGGCAGCCAGTGCAAGCGGACCAGAGCAGGTGGTCAAACCTTCTGGTTCCCGAAATCAATCTGGCCGCTGCATTTTTAATAACATGTGTAGGAAGACATAACCTACAGGACATCATACTTTGCTGAATAGTGGTCCCAATTCTCCCCCTGGAACCCTAAAATCCCCCACAGGGGGGAATTTCCCCCTTGTTGAGAACCCATGCTCTAATGTATGTGGGGGGGAGTGGATTTGGGGAGGTCAGTTGGACTCAGAATCAGAAGAAGCAATACTAGAAATTCATCAGCCAACTCTGGAAGCAGGGAGATTCTCCAAGACTCTTCAAGAGTCAAAGATGAACCTTCCCAGGAGTTTATCAGCAAGAATGCCAATGGCTCAGAGACCAACTCCCCCCCCCCCCACACACACACACTGGAAACTGAGCTTCTATTGGAGGGGAAGGGGACAACAGAGTTGACAGATCCCAGAGTCCACCACAAGGTCAAGTGAGCAGAGTTGAGAGGAGGTGGGAGGTGGTCCCTTAGGGTAGCAACTCATGAGAGGTTCCTCCCAAAAGACCCTCCCGAGACTGCAGGAAACAGTCCTGCTTTAGATGAAAGCAACTGCCTAGCTTTGTTAGACAAACTAAGCTTAGAGGATAGCTCCTAGCATTCAAACTCGCTTCAAGTGTGAAGCGATGTTTATTTATTGAAAAAAAAGCTTTGTGGATTACACAGCAGGCTTCTTTATTGTCTTACATCGGCGGGAGCCTTGGAATCATGACAACAAGTAGCACATCCAGTTTATAATTTTTTAATGGGATTAATTTTTTGTTTAAAAAAATCTAAAATTAAACCTAAAATTAAAATTTCATCGCTTTAAAAAAACAGAGCATATATAGATAGGTATATACATATTTTAAAATGTGGAATGTTTCAGTATAAAACACCAGCTCTTTGTTTGGGAGGGCTCCACTCTCAGAAGTCACCCCATTCTGCATGGTCCCTAGAGGTTATTTCCAGGGGACTGGGTGAGGTGTCGTGCAGAGGAGGTGATGGCGAAGTTTGCATCTACCAGCCCACTTGTGCTTGCCTAAATCTGGATCTAGCCCACAATATTTATTATTTATTTATTTATTTAAAACATTATATCTCGCCCTATATCAATAAGATCTCAGGGCGGCATACAGATCATAGAATCATAGAATAGCAGAGTTGGAAGGGGCCTACAAGGCCATCGCGCCCAACCCCCTGCTCAATGCAGGAATCCACCCTAAAGCATCCCTGACAGGTGGTTGTCCAGCTGCCTCTTGAAGGCCTCTAGTGTGGGAGAGCCCGCAACCTCCCTAGGTAACTGATTCCTTTGTCGTACTGCTCTAACAGTCATGAAGTTTTTCCTGATGTCCAGCTGGAATCTGGCTTCCTTTAACTTGAGCCTCTTATTCCGTGTCCTGCACTCTAGGAGGATCAAGAAGAGATCCTGGCCCTCCTCTGTGTGACAACCCTTTAAGTATACAGCATACAGTATAAAACAGTAAATATACACAGCTAAAAACAAATTAAACTATAAACCAAGTTAAAACGATATATAATTTAAAAGCAGTAAAACTATTAAAACAGTTAAAACAACATGCCTAGGAATATATACCACCCCACCCTTCCAAAACTTAGCAAATCAAAACATTAACATAATAAAGCCACAACAATAAATCATTTCTGAGGGGAAACTGGGATAGCATTAAACAAAAGTCCAGTTCATGCATTATGTCTGAACAGGTTAGGTTAATGTATGAAAAGGAGCATAGGGCCATGCATGTCGATTCCTGACCTTGCTGTGTCAAGCAGCAAGTTCTGAAGGGAAGTTAAGTTACTTATTTATTTAAGCTGTCTCTATACTGTGGTGCATCCCAAGATTTCCAAGCAGTTTACATAGAAACGCATTCATACAGTTTACATAAGAACACATACTCATCCTGGCAATGAGTAGTGTAGGACTTTGAATGTCAACAACAAAACCTTGAATGTAGCTCAGTAGCTAATAGGCAGCCAGTACAATGCAGTTCTTTTAACAAAGGTGTAAAGTGTATAATCACTAGATGCTCAGTGGAGTATCCTAGCCACTGCATTCTGCACCAGGAACAAACGCAGCCCCACATAGAGTATATTATAATAGCCTAATCACGAGATTCTAGTTACATTTGCCCAGATGCAAGTAGAATTATCTGCATGATAAGGGACTGCTTTATTAGGGTCCCTGATCATGCTGAACAGACACCTGTGGGGCAGGTGTTACAGTTGATCTAGAGTGGGCTTTCTTTATCCAACCTGCAGCTACTCCTGGCTCTGTTGTTCCCTTCAGTCAGTAGCAGCAAGAAGGAGGAACAGGATTTTGATGGCAACAGCTTCTCCCTGCTGCTTCTGCCTGACCCATGCCATGGAGTGCCTTCCCCCACCCTGTCCAAAGACTAGGAAAACTGGTTTCCATTCCTATCCATCCATCCATCAGGGAGGGCCTTGTTTGTGAGTCCCAGATGAGTCTCTCCGCCTCATTGAATTTCCCGTCGAAGAACTGCTCAGTATTCGGGTAACCAGTATTAACAGAAATGCTTACAGCTCCCTCAGTTTTAAAGATAAACACATGCTCTCCTTTTCCCTAAAAGACACATGCCATTCTATTGGCTCCTGTACCCAGCATGAATAACTGGGTGACATTGCTTTAAACCAAGGTCTACTGTGTATTTGTAATAGAGCCAGCACAAATTTGATTGATATAACACAATATCTCTTTAACTGCACCATAATTATCAAAGCATTACTTCAGTCCCCCTTCCCTCCAACTGCGTGGCTACCAGTTGTTAATAACAGATTTGTTTAATTAATGGCACGAGGCAAAGCCAAGGTTGATGTTCTAATAAACAGGCCATTAACTTTGGTAATGACCAATTTGGGAAGATGATTACAAGCTGTAGTCTACATCTTATAAAAGAGCAAGAGTGCAGTTTTAAATCCAACAGGCAGCCAGGTTTTAATGGAGGTGATTTGCCTTGAAATGCCATCCTCGTGGTTATAGTGCCAGTTTGTCATGAGAGAAGTAACTTGTAACTGAGAATTACAGCAGGTTCGTTTAAAAATAAACACACAAACTGAGAAGGAGGTTAAAAAAAGATCCAAATGAGAGGTGGAAAACAAATACTGTCTGGCCCAAGTGCTGATTTGTTTTCTTAGTGTTTTGTTTTACATAAAATCAGAAGGTAACATAACTAGGCTGACCATATGAAAAGGAGGACAGGGCTCCTGTATCTTTAACAGTTGCATTGAAAAGGAAATTTCAGCAGGTGTCATTTGCATATATGAGGAACCTGGTGAAATTTCCTCTTCATCACAACAGTTAAAGCTGCAGGTGCCCTGCCTCTTTTAAATCTGGTCACTCCAGTATAGCTCCTGCAGCTAGATTGACCAGATTGACAGACTAAGCCTTCCCCCCCCCACAAGCCATTCCAAGGCACTTCAATACTTAAAAGGTTGTCACACAGAGGAGCGCCAGGATCTCTTCTCGATCCTCCCAGAGTTCAGGACACGGAATAACAGGCTCAAGTTAAAGGAAGCCAGATTCCAGCTGGACATCAGGAAAAACTTCCTGACTGTTAGAGCAGTACGACAATGGAATCAGTTACCTAGGGAGGTTGTGGGCTCTCCCACACTAGAGGCCTTCAAGAGGCAGCTGGACAGCCATCTGTCAGGGATACTTTAGGGTGGATTCCTGCACTGAGCAGGGGGTCGGACTCGATGGCCTCGTAGGCCGCTTCCAACTCTGCTATTCTATGAGTCTATGAATTTGAAATGCATCCGATGCATGAAATTCCTAAGCAAATGTAAACCATTTTAAACTGAGTTTGAAATTTCAGACTTTAAATTCTGGTTCCGGAATCTGACAATCTGAACTGACTGATTATTTTTCCATAGCACTTGCTGTTTTCTGTGTGGATTTCTAACATTTCTGCTTGGATATTTAATTGCAACCTCAGATTAAATATGTCGAAGAGAGAAGAATGTATTTTTCCTTCCAATCCTCCCTCTCCTCATATGCATATTCTTGGTATCCATTGGCATCAACCCCATCTACCCTGTTGATTAGGTATGAAGCCTTGGCTTAATTGTCTTTGCTTTTAAATTTCCATCAATCTTCAGATCATCTCAGTTTCCCTTGTACAGTACTGTGAAATTAAAGTCCTTTCTCTTCGGCCCCTCGCTGAAAATTCTGGTCTCTTCCTTAGACTACTGCGACTTTTTCTCTGGCTTTCAATTGTCACAGTTCAGCTCCATCATCTTGGCCCAGAACTCTGTAGCCAAAATCATGCAGTCCAGATGACACCCCTCCTTCTATTCTAACATTGTCTCCTTGTCTGCTCCCAAATCTTGCACAAGAAAACCTTGCCTTTGCCTTAAAAGCTCTCCACCGCCTGCTCACTTCCCATATCCCCCACTCTCGTATTTGGCTAGATCAGCTTTCCTCAAGCTGGTGTCCTCCAGTTGTGTTGTACTACAACTCCCGCACTATTTTGGTGTAAGTCGGTCAAGAAGCTTTTGTTTGCAACGGCAATAAGAGATAATTGGGGGAAAGCTCTCAGCAAATGTACTCCCAGGATGGTTTTCTAATTCTGCTTTCTGTTCGTTTTAAATGTATTCCGGTATTTGAAATGCAAAAATTACCCAGTATACAAAGTTCTGGAATGCCTCCCACCAATTTCAGGCTACAGACTACATTATCATCGATTCTGCCAATGAGCCTTGGGGGCAAGCGAGGGAATGAGTAGAATGGGAAAGAAAATGGGGGCTTCCTCCATAGTTGCTGGAACTGCTGTCTCCCAAAGTTATTGGAAGTTTACCGAGACGCAAATGGAGTTAAAAGTGGGGTCTATCAGTGTAGATTGCCAGAGCATCCATTAGTAGTAATTCTTTAGGGCTTTTCTCTAGATTATTAAACATTTCAAGGGAATATTGAATGACCTGCAATCATACTACTTACCAGCTGCTAACATGTCACTTGCCAAAAGCCAGAAATGAAAAAGTGTTATTTTCACCAAACGCACAGCTGGAGTCCCAGAGATTGCAGTTGTGTCGTGAGCCATGGAACAGCTTTAATTATTGCAATGCAGCATATAAATATTTGAACTCATAATCATCAATGCATGCATCCTTCCTCTAATCAGGTTTTGGAAACTCAAGAGTTAGAAAACTCTCTTGCTTTCCAAACCATTGAACATTTCTCCCTGAGGCTTTTATCCCGCACCATTACCTGAGCTTCTGCTACCAGATTCATTGTAGGATTAAGACTGGCTTCTTTTCACATGCTTTTTTCCAGGGGTTTTCTCTCTGCCTTTCTTTGTGTTTCATAAACCACTAGATGGCGCTGTGGTATAGTGGGATTGTGCAATTCCATGGCGAGTTTAATGGTGCTGTTCAGGATATGTCAGACTTTCCCCATCAAGGAAAAAAACGCATGCAATTATGGTTGCAAAGCACAGGAGAGGCCATTGAAAGGACCCACAAACTACCGTGAGTGAGCAATCCTAAGTGCCCAATAAAAGCCTTGTGTAGAAAGGCTCTAAGTCCATAACCCCTTTTGTTATGGAGATATGAGGGGACATATTGTTTGCAATTGCCCCATGAGGAATTGGGGCTGATGCTCCAGATCTGGTTCCTATTCTGAAGCACTTGACCTGGTACTGGCCAAACTCACTCTTTAAATCCACAAGTCTTCGTCCTGGGTTGTTTTTTCCCCATTTCAGGATTTGGTGGGGGTGGGGGTGTTGAAGCGAACCCTGGGGGATGGGGGTGGTTCAGACAAACCCAGAAATGCAGACCATTTCAGGGAGAAGAATGGTTCATGCCATTCCAGGAGGAAGGGAGTTTAGCATATGGGCTCTCCTGGCTTGCCATATCAAGAACTGCCTGAGTTAGCCCTCAGGTACATGATCCTTTCTGTTTCAATTCCCATGTTGCCAGCAGCCATTTTGATGCAGAGATCCACCACCACCACCATACTCCTGTTATGAATAGAGAGATTCCTACTTGGCTATGTAACCTCAATGTAGCCCTCTATTCATCATATATCATAGGGCGCACTTACCTTGGTGGTAGCTGTCAAACCCTCTGTTTTTTAACGGTTTAAAAGTCAGCGGTTCTTCCAGCTGCTTCGTCCCTAGCAAAAGGAGGCTAACATGTCCACGTGACTGTGGACACGCTATCATCATTCCAGGAAGAAGACTGTATGGTAGCTACACACCAGCAAATGAGGGTGGTGGATTAAAGGGCATTTTGATTCAGTCCAGCTTTTGCTTCCTTGCTCTTCCTCCTATCTATCAACCTCCTGTCTTTACTATGACATTTCTGCATCATCCATTAACAAAACGTTCTCTGGGCAGTTCACAAATAATAAAGGTTAAAGCCATGAAGTACAAAAATAAAAGAGGCATAAAATCTTAAGCAGTTAAAAGAGCATCAGAATAAAACCAGCAACAGAACACCTCTCCTGGCTTATTGCTGCTGATGCTAAGGGACTTGTGTGCAATATCCATACCCTTTTGAGATTGCCCCCTCTATTTGGGGGTGAAACATACCTTGCTCCTTACAACCCACCTTGCTGTAATGCCTGGGTGAAGGAAGCCTTCCCTTAATGACCAGCCGCGGTTTATTTTTCACTTTGTTCCTTTTAAAAAATGTACTTTTAATGAGTTTTTATTCTGTTTTATTTATTCTTATTTTATTCATTCTGAATGGGGAGTGGTAAATAAATATTGTAAATAAAATAAATAAATATATGACTCTGAGCTTGTGCAGGATGCCTTTTACTCATCCATGACTAACTACTATCAAGCCCCTGTCCTGAACTCCCCCAATAATTGAGATTAGGACTAAAGAGAGAGAGAGAGAGAGAACGAGAACGAGAACTACAGAATGCATTTCCAATAATAATAATAATAATAATTTATAGCCTTGTGTCAGGATCAGGCCTGTTCTCCCTAAGGTGGGGGAAGGGGTTTTAGGGGGGTGTCAATCATAATCTGAAGAGGAAGGAGGACCAGGAAGACCAGGAATTTACCAGACAACACAGGAAGCAGGGGAGGAGATTCTCCAAGACTCTTCAGGGGTCAGGGATGAATCTTTCCACAAACTTATCATTGAGAATGCAGATAGCTCAGAGACCATCTCCACCCCACTCCTGAGAACTTAGCCTCTCTCTGAGGAGGAGGGAACATCAGAGTTGATAGATCCCAGAGTCCCCCACAGGGTCAAGCAGGCAGAGTTGAGAGGAGGCGGGAGGCGGTCCCTTGGGGTGATGGCTCATGAGAACGCCTCCCGTAAGGCCCTCCCTGACACAATGGCAACTGCCTAGCTTTATCAGTCAAATTAAGTTCAGAAGATAGCTCCTGCCATTTACAATCCCTTCAGGTGTGAAGAGATGCTTATTTGTTGAATAAAGAATTTAAGGATAAGGAAATAATTAGCGAAATGTGTAATCCAGTTCCCAAGGAAGGCAAAGAGCATTTTATAGACGGAATAACAAATAGTTGACCCATATGCTCTTCTAGTATCGTGGTCATTTCCATCACCCCCATTAACTAAATAGCGAAGTTCTCCGCAGAAGCTACATTTGAGGTGGAATTCAAAAGAACACATTTCTGTATTTTTGTTGTTCTTCGAATCGTTTAGAACAGCCTTCCTCAACCTGGGGCGCTCCAGATGTGTTGGACTACAACTCCCAGAATGCTGCTGGGGCATTCTGGGAGATGCCGTCCAACACATCTGGAGCACCCCAGATTGAGGAAGGCTGGTTTAGAAACCTACCTACCACATAGCTGCCTAGATAACTGCCACTAATGAAATTGTGGTTTAATGTTTGCAAAGTGCAAAAATTAAGTTAGGTAAATGCTGCACTGGATGGATGGAGATCACCTCTGTGTTTTGAATAGAATATCAATCTCTATTATCAGCCTAGATGAGCGCTTGGGCACTTTGTACTTTAACTTTAATTTGATTTCAATTAAGAAATTTCAAACATTAAAAATACATATTTGATCAGATTTCTACTCTTTCAGTTTTGACTTGGCACCCGCACACCTCCTCACCATAAAATGGAATGGATCCAGGGTCTGCTTTCTGTGAGAGGAGGGGTTCTGCTCACAGAAGGTCCCTCCACCCCATTTTTAGGGATCTCCCCTTGCCTCACACCACAGCTCACTCCTTTCAGTAGGGTCTCCTGGCTGTCTATGTAGCATTCTCTGGTGGTGGGAGAGGCTGTCAGCAGGGAGGAAGGGGCAGAGACATTCACGTCTGCCAGACCAGTTTATCCCATGTAAATTTGAATCCAATTCAATGTGTGGCTAAGGATCTGGACTGATCGTATATAAAGCTAGCAAAATAGCCTCAAAATGTTGCAAGGGAACATGCCCCTTAGTTATTAGGTTTGCAGATAGATGCGTGGTGAGGGTGAAGATTGGTGTAATGGCAGCTGATGCACAAAGGCCCTGTTTACTTTGCCCCCTTAAGTATTAACATTCTCCTATGTAGTTCCTAGTGGGAGGGACTCTCTGCCAAATGAAAGGTTACAGGTTCCTCAAAGCAGCTGCTACCTACCTTTCCTTCCTACCTCTCAAGTAGTATATCTCCCACCATATCAACAAAGTGATTCTCTGTGGGAGAATCTTACATAACGCCCCCACCCCGGGAAAGAAAACATGAGTGAACGTATTCTCTTATTGTCTGTATAAGTTATTCCAACCAGAGTGTCATTTTCCCTCGTAGAATAACAGCCCATAAGCAAAATATAACTTATCAAAAGATACTCATAGAAATGTCAGACAGGCATTTCAGTAAACACACCATCTCCTTTTACTTGCAAGACAAAGAACATGAAACTGACACAAAGTGATATTAAATTAAGGGGGATGGACTATGGACTATAACTTTCAGTCAGTGTGGCAATGAAAACTCATTTTGGGTACAGATGGGAATTTAGTAACATGATGAATGGTGGTATAAAGCGGAACATCGTGCTGGTGGAAATATAAATGACTGGATACCTAGGTTATCACCCAATGCAGCAATCACAGCAGAGCCATTCAATTTCCCCATCTTTTCAAAAATTGTTTTATCTCCAAAAGTTACCTCAAGATATATGAGGAAAGTGGTATCTGGAAGCATCATCTTCTATCTATCCTAAAACAAGGCAGAGTAAATTAATATGCATACAGAGGCAGAAAGAAAAGTCAAACTAGTAGGGGTAATTTCATCAACAGATTAATCAAGCATGACACAATCCTATGTTCCATATTGCAAGGGTCACCCCGGTGTAATGCTATTCCAGCACAATACCAAAAATGGGCAGCAGAGTGAGACTTTGACAGATCCCTGAGATCCCCCTCTGCTTTATCTCCGCGGTATCACAGAGCATAAGTCCTTGTTATTCCAACAGACAATCACAGGACTACATACCGAGACCTGCACATGTATTCTCCTGAGATTGGTTGGGGCTATAACCAGCAGGCAGAGACAGTTATAGGGGAGGTGGGGCAGGGCAGGATGGAACAAAAGGTATTCTGAAAACGTGAGAAGTTGGCAATTAGCTAAGTAGCCTGCTCAGCACATGCTATGCACCCCCTGGCCCTTGCAGTGCAACCTCAGGTACGATGTGTTGATGTGTACAATCCAGGGCTCCAACCTGGAACCCCATGCATGCAGAACCTGCGCTCTTCTGCTCAGTTCTTGATCTGCAGCTTCCTCAGTTCTGATGTCTCTGGCTGGGTTGATGCATTTGATAGTTGGAGGGATCATAAAAGGCCCATGGTGTGTGTTCCTCATATTGGCTGTGTGGCTAGGAAGCTGCTGTGTCCATTCATGCAAAAGGTGAGTTTTATCACAATTCCGCATCTCTTCCCCGCCCTCCCCCCACTGCAAAACTTGAACCCATCCACCCCATTCTATTTTCCACTACTGGGAAGATTATGGATTTTTCTGCAGTAAGTTGTAATTGTGGCTTCCCTTGTTGCTTCCCTTCCCCCTCCTGGCAAAAAAAAAAAGCTCCTACCCCTTCAGAAGGCCGTTGTTCCTATAACACAGCTTGAGTCATTCTCCCGGTCATTCTCCATACTTGCTTTCTGCCAGGTGTGCAGTTTGGATGTTCTACCAGACTGTCCGCTCCTCCTTACCTGTGAACCCCCTGTGTGATTTTCTGTCAAAAGGATTGTAGCTTGCAGGACATGTCTGTATACAGGGCCGGTGCCAGGCTATTTTGCGCCCTAGGCAAGGTGAGCTGCTTTCACCCACCCCCACCCCCCAGTGTACTACCCCCACCCTCACCCCATCGTAACCCCCACCCCAGCATAACCCCCACCCCCACCCCCGGTAGGTGGAGATGGTGGCCACGTTACCTTTCCCTCGCCCGAAGTCAGAACATGCGTGCCGGCTTGGCTTCAGCTGGGTGGGACGCTGGTGTGAGTGGGCGGGTGGGCGGACGACTCCACGTTCTGACATCCGGCATGCCTGGACGCCAGAACGTGGTGCCGTCCACCCACCCCACCCCAGCATCCCGGCTTGGCTTCGACTGAGCAGGTGCCCAGCTGAAGCCAAGCCAGGAATGCTGGGGTGGGGTGGGGTGGAAGGGCGGCTTCGGAACGGCATGCCTGGAAGCTGCCCTCACTTGGCTAAAGCGGATCTGGGAGTGGGAGGGCGACTTCCAGGCGCGGCGTTCGGCAGCCCCCTTACCTTGGCGCTCTAGGCAGCCACCTGACTGGCCTCTATGGCAGCGCCGGCCCTGTCTGTATGGCATGTGAGAATTCCAAAGCCTAACTGCAATAATGCTTAAAGTAAATGCGTGATCAGGGCCTGAAGTGAGATGGTTATGCCGGACTCCATTATGTCTAACTGAAAAGTGAAACAGCATCCCCCACCCCTTTGAACACTGCATGACGAACCTTGTTCTGGTTGACACTACTTAGGTCACAGTGTTCTCCTTGTAGCTAGCAGATTCCTGTGTCTTGTGGGGTGGCAGCATTTCCCTGGCACTGTTCATGGCTTGGCACCTTCCAGCCACAGCTCCACTGGCATGCTGCTCCATGTCTGGTGCGCGTGTTCACAGTGTTGCCAAGGTCCCTAAGGGAGTACCTGTCAGAATCCCTTCATTATATTTTTGCAGAGCTGTTGTTTTCTGCTCAATTTTGCTGCTCCATGTTGATAGGGTCACAGCAATACCCCACCAACTTTAAGCCGGTGCTAACGGAGTGCCATCAAATTGAGACCTTTGGATGGCTCTCTAAAGCTTCAGTTGATTAAACAGCTGTGCAAAGAGTTAAGGGCATTTTCAGGCTATTACAGCTCCAGTGTTTTGCTGTAATAAGAAATGAAAGGGATGATCTAGTCTTTTATTCAAACAATGACTAGTTTTCTCCCTTCTAAGTTGTAAGAGAACAATCTATCTCCATTTGGGTACAGCCACAAGCATGCATGTACCATTGCTGAGAATGGGAGAGCGACATAAGCTAAGTAACAACACTCACTGTGGGAATAAATGCCTTACCGGCATGCCCTGGAACATGGGCGTGCGGAGGCCGTTGTGGGTGGGGGCAGGGAGACTGCGTGGGACAAGCCTATTGGCTCGTCCCACATGGTGCCTCTGTTGGTGAGAGGAGACAGTGCAGGTATAAAACCCACGTTGGCCTTCAAGGCGCCCTCTTCGGCGCAAGTCTCCCTCCCTCCCTCCCTCCCTGTAGGCAGTGTGGGTTATCCGGTTGCCCATTTGGGAGCCAAGTAGGAATTTTTTGCTCTTATCCTAAGTTGGCTATGAGTTTTTTCGCCTACTTCACACTGTGAGACAACGAGGGAGTATTAAATAGGTTAATTGGCATTCCTGGTCACAATTTTGATTTGGCGGTTATTGGTGGGCATCGTGGGCAAGTATAGGAATGGTGAGCATTCCTTGGCACCGTTAGTGGTGAGGGGTATTGCCTGAGTCTCACATCTGGGAGCCTTGTGGCAACAGATGGTGAGATAGGGCTTTCCTCTGAGGCCAACCTTTCTCACTCACCCGGAGTTTTGTAACACGGGGCGAGCGACACCGGAAGGTCTACCAACCCCACGATGGGGAAGCCTGAGAGGTGGTGGAATACAGGCCACACCTGTTGAGCTAAGAATGTCTCGCCTGATCCCTTCAAGGCCAGATTGATGGCCAAGGTAGGATGCCCACTTAGGCCTCCACCTCTTGCAGAATCACAAATAAAAGTAGCCCATATTTTATCTGTGTGTCGTCTCTTTATTTATGCACTCCACTTACGCAAATGTTCTCTTCATGGTCTGGGTGTGGACATCTCAGAAGCCACCACAGTGAAAGACACAATGCTCCATTAGCAGGCAACTGCTGCAGCTGGGGGACACAGACATGATGGTCACATGTTGGTGATGGCAGGAGTGAAGGGTGGTCCTGCAGGCATGGAATGGGGGGCACGATTCACTATCTCGCCTGATCTGTCATCTGCACCATGTGGGTCATCATGGTAGGGCCAAACTTCCCTTCTCATAGAATCATAGAATAACAGAGTTGGAAGGGGCCTACAAGGCCATCGAGTCCAACCCCCTGCTCAATGCAGGAATCCACCCTAAAGCATCCCTGACAGATGGTTGTCCAGCTGCCTCTTGAAGGCCTCTAGTGTGGGAGAGCCCACAACCTCCCTAGGTAACTGGTTCCATTGTCGTACTGCTCTAACAGTCAGGAAGTTGCTTCCCAGTAACTGGTATACAGAGGCCTACTCTCTTTCTCTTTCTCTCTCTCTCTCTCTCTCTCTCTGATTCTGGAGGTATAGTATAATAACTAGTAGCCATTGATCATCTTTCAGAGAAAAGTTGAAAAAAAGCCTCTCCTTGATTTAGCATCTCTTAGGCAATGCTTCCATATAAGAAGTGCGGCCGGTGAGGTCATAAATGCAGCTGCTCCAGCCAGTAAATATTAACCCTTGTTGGGATGCACTTTTGTACATCCATTGATAAATGAGAAGTACACATGTTAGACTTCACTTGCAAAAAGAAGGCGAGGCCAGCAAAATGCGATGTCCATTTGCTATGTCAAAGCTCTTGCCATCTTTGTGATTTACTGATTTGCAACCCATGAGTGCATATAATTAATGTTTAAAGGAAATGTGAACACCATTGTTGTAAATCTAACCATTCTCTGTAATCACAGCATCCATCCAACATAGCTTATTTATACTCCTGCCCCCTCCCCTGTCTGGCTGTATTGATTAGTTATGAGAAGACAGACTTGCATCCATGACATTCTGTCTATTGAACTTATGCTCAAAATGACATTGCACTTAAAACTTTGCTGCACTCTTTAACCAATTCTAAGGGTCAGCAGCAATTCCACATACATTCACCAGCCGCTATACATGTGATCCAACATATGATATAATTTGAGGTGTTCCGGTGGAAAGGGGGTGGAGAGAAAAATGTGTTCCTCAAAAAAGATGACACCACCACACAAAATAAAGAAAGTGTTAAAGACATAGAACAAGTGTTAAAGACATAGAACAATTATAAGTGCAATGTAAACTAATGGATGAATGCTCTAATGTACAATAAGGCATATAAAGCTACATAAAAGAACATATATTACACAGTATAATAGTACTGTGTTGAATGCTTCCTTTTCAGGTTTGATTGAAAAGATCCAAACTCTCCAGGAGGTGATCTACACTAGTCAAGTTAGAACGTGTCTTACCATTTTTAAGTGTGCATTTGATAGTATTTCACCACAAGACGTTCAGTTTGTGACGTTTTATTGTTGTCTGTTCTCCGGTTTTTATTTTGAACTTCTGTGAAATAAGTTGTTCTATTTGTTATGATGTGGCTGATTTCATTGCATTAAATGGGTTTCCTGTAGTTCTTAATTAGCCAATCGCATTCCTGGGGGGCATGTTTATGTGATTTCCACACCCAAAGTTGGAGCCGTTTTTTTCTTTCAAGCATCTTTTTTGCAGACACTTCCAGTTTCACTTTGGGGAGGCTGCTTGCTGGATTGTTTGTAGGAGGATTGAGGTGGAGGATTGTCTCGGAGAGAAGAGGAAGTGGGAGGGGAAATTGGCAGACGAGGAAATAGAACAAACGGATTTCTTTTCTTAGTGTGGCCAAAAGGAATGCATTCCCGCGGAAAGAGAAAAGTAAGTAAACGTTTTAAAAACTGCTACGTTTTAAACCGTTCAAAAACAAAACGTTCAATGACTGTAAAAAACACGTTTTATATACTAGTATAGATCCCCTCCAGGACGCTGCCAGTTAAATGGGAGGCCTGTCTACACACCTATTTCAGAGAATCTTATTCATGACCATACAATTATCACATGCAACATAAATACTCCTGCAATGTTCACTTCCTCACTGGCCATTGACAGAAGGAAGTCTTCTCCCACATCACCCTGCCCACCTTTTACAAGTGTCATCAGAGGCATGGCTCCCATGTCTCTTCACCTTCAGATGTACAGTTGGGACACAGGACAGGGCCTAACATTTAGGCAAATGGTCAAGACATTCTTAGTTTGCCAGGCTTTTATTGCATATGCTTTTCATCTGTATTATACTGTGCCTCGAGGACTCTTGATGCTGAGGGGCATGATAGACACATTCTAAATAAATAAATAAAAGTCCATATGCAACAGGAGGCCTGCTCACCAGCTCCTTCATTTAGCACTGACTTCCTTCAAGAAAGTTTTGTGAACCCTCTGAGAGCTTCGGTTATTGGGCAGTACAGAAATGAATTGAATTGAAATAAATAAGACGCTGAATGTTAGTCGACAAGTGCCCCTACATGATGGTAATTTATCCCAGAAGTCCTGTTGCACAACTGAACATTCCAGCAGTTTTTAAAAAGAATCTTTCTCAAGAACGAGAAATTTCAAAACTTGAAAAAGGGGTGGTGGTGGTTTTGCCCAGCCTAAAAATTCTGGGAGGGGTGCCCAAAAAGTAGGTCTGGGGAAGTTCATCTGGTTTCCAGGCATTTTTTTTTAAAAAAAATGTTAGAAGAAGCAGAAGAAGCAGAAGCAGAAGCAGAAGCAGAAGCAGAAGCAGAAGCAGAAGCAGAAGCAGAAGAAGAAGAAGAAGAAGAAGAAGAAGAAGAAGAAGAAGAAGAAGAAGAAGACCCTTAGGTGGCAGAGAAAAAATAGGGGAGGCTGTTCCTGTGGTACTATTTGCAAAGTGTTGGAATTTAGTGTTACTCTGTCATGGCCCAACCCTTCCAAGGTGCAGCAGAGGATTCCGATGAGGAAAAGGCCCAGGCTAGTTCCTCAGGAGAAGGACAGTCAGTGCCTTATTCAGGGCCCTCCCGGCCAGAGGACACACCCTGCTATCAAGCAGAACTTCTGTCTCCTCAGTTTCACAGAAGTCTCAGGCTACAACATCAGGTGAAGGCCCTTTAATGGTCCAGTTAGCTCCTCCGTGAAATGAGGGGGGGAGGGGGGGAAATTGCACCAGTCCGAAGCTCAGAATAAAGTGGGAACAACATTGGAAGAATGTTAAAGTAGTAGAATGAGCTGTTCCGCTTCAGAGCGTAGGAAGGGAATCACATTTTGGAAGGTATGTGGGGCAGGGCTGTGCAGCTAGAAAATTAACACAGGAGGGAGAAGGCTGGGCTAGAACATTTATTATTATTATTATTATTATTAATAATAATAATAATAATAATAATAATAATAATAATTTATATAGCACCATCAATGTACATGGTGCTGTACAGCGTAAAACAGTAAATAGCAAGACCCTGCCGCAAAGGCTTACATTCTACTAAAATCATAGTAAAGCAATAAGGAGGGGAAGGGAATGCAAACAGGCACTGGGTAGGGTAAACAGGCACAGGGTAGGGTAAAACTAACAGTATAAAGTCCGAGCAACATTTCTTTCTTATGTGCTTAGAGATAAACTACCTCTGAACGTGGAGGATCCATTTATGTACCATGTCAAATAACAACAATATTCCATGAATTTACTGTATCCCTTTTAAAGATATCTAAATTAGAGTCCATTATCCCAGCCCCAAACAGAAAAGAAATGTTGGGGGCAGTCCTTTGGCTATCCTCTACCATTTCTGATGAAAGAGCTCCTATATTTTACTGCTACGAGTCGTGCACCCCATGCTGGGCAAACTGATCTGGAAAAAGAAGTTGGCAAAAGTTCTTTGTGAGATACATGACATTAATCCACAATGAGGAAAGAGAAAGAGAGAGACCTGAATGATCTGTGAATGATACAGGAGAAACCCAGTTCTGATTTTACAGAGGAGGTAGAGAATGACAAGAGATTCCATTCTGTTCCTTATTGCTTTTGTCACAAACCCTTTATAGTTTATTTGGCAATACCTGCAGTTTTAAAAGTGTCAGATGGAATCAATAGGTAATGATCAGTCAGAAGCTCTTTTGCATTCCTATCACTCAGGTAGAGGAAAAATCCTGGTTGCCTAAATCCCTGCAAAGTATTCCTTTCTTCAGAACAAAAACGAATGGCAGCAGAATTGGATTGACAATGCTAGTGCATTGCTGGGACACTGACCCAGGTTTCATTCCAAGTGATTGATAGGGAACGAATAGATGCCACATGCCTAATGGAAATGTTAAAACAAACATCTGTCAAAGGAAGTGAGGAGCTATTTAAATGGAAACACAGGTTTTAAGACCCTGTGAATCAATATTTTGCTAATTGGTAAATTAATTACCATCTCGCATATCCCAAAGTACCTGCATCTACTGAATTGTTGCTCTCATTTGTTGGCTGTTTATATATACAGACAAATTCCAGTACAGCCCAAAATGTACAATCTCTCTCTCTCTCTCTCTCTCTCTCTCTCTCTCTCTCTCTCTCTCTCTCTCTCTCTCTCTCTCTCTCTCTCTCTCGTGTACGGGGTGTGGTAGCAGCCAGGATTAAGCTTTATGAAGACAGACTTATTCTGGTGCTTACCTGTTCAACTGTTTGCCTCTCTTTACAAGTGGTGGTCATGATGTTCATACTGCAAAAGCAGTTGCACATAAAATTAGTCGCTCCAAGACAATAAGGGACTAAGGCAGAAGCAACTTTCCTTTTCTGGATCTGACCCCATGGCGATGTACATTCAAGCATGAGGTGTCCAAATCTATTAATGCTGCAGGGGTAGGCAGGAGAAGTGCCTTTCCAGACACACTGGAATGTGAATAGAAAACTTTTCCAAACCACTGTTCTGGGCTGTGTATGTTGTCTGTGACTCCATCGGATTGGGGCCAATATATATTAATTTAAAATAGATTACTGTAACCTTGGGGAGGGAGGGATCACATAAGGCTACCTTATAACAAAAGTGCTTCCAGACAGAGCACTTAGAGTGCAGTGGCCACAGTTTCTTTAGTTCAAGTGACTGCTTCCCCTGTGTGGGAGAGTCAGTGCTTTATCACACCAGTGTTATACTGTGCAATCACTGTGAATTGCATGCAAAGGACTCAGAAGTTTTCCACCTTACAATCTGCTTTGATTGTGAAGTACTCCCATGCATCCTGCCTTAATTGTGCTTCAAAGGCAAAAGATTCGTCGTATTTAGCCCCTACTTTTTGAGCATATCTTTCAAGCCGCCGCTGGGGCACAGGAGCAGGATTTTAAAGAAATGCTTACATCTGCATAAGCTTTAAAGATAAAGACACCAAAATTGGCACAGTAATAGATATTAGGGAGAGCTTTAAGCATACCAAATTTGAATTGAATTGGGTCATCCATTGATTTTTAATGATTTTTTTACATTTCCCCCCTTAAACGCACTTCCTGGTATGCAAAGGATCACTGTCGCCCGGTAGCAAAAACAACAACAACCGCGAAAGCTTAGCGCTACAGGGATAATCCGAGGGAAAAGGTATGTGGGATGAAACTCACTTCTCCCTCCCGTTGTTGTTGGTGGGGAGATGTTGCAGCAGTGCAGCTGGGGTGGGATGCAGTATTCACATATGGTAAAACAGTTTGGGGGAGAGGCATGGGGACACCACTTTGTGGACATTATATAATGGCGATGATTGGATGCTGGGTTACACCCTATTCAGTATTCTGTCTTTTAGAAGTGGGTATGGCAGGACCTGGTGTAAAGTTCCACCATTGTCATGGTCATGTCCTTGAAATGAAGGCAGATAGGATTGGTATACCTGTGTCCATATACCCATATTATTTTCACTCTTTATTCCAGAGTACTGGAGTAATTCTACTGGTATAAATATCATGTTGCTCTGAATCCGAGTGCCTCTACATTATGGAATAAAAACTACATCCTTACCAGTTTTTTCCCCCTTGGGTCTTTTCACATTCACTATGGGCTTCTTCAGATGGTGACTGATTTACAATTGCAACCTTCCCCTCTGGGTAATATTCCATAAAGTTCAACGAAACAGTACCACCTAGTGGCAGAATTAATCCCACAATTATTTTAAATACCAGATTGTCTCTGTTGTTTTTTAGCAAGATTTACCGAGGAAGGCATGGGGGACTTTCTGGAGGTTGACGGTGTCATGTAAAGGACCCACAAATGTCTGTGATTGGCCAATCAAAAGTGTGCAATAAATTGCTCATGTAGAGAAGTTCCCTGTGGGGCTTACGCTTGTTCCTTAATCCACTCAGCTAGCAGATCTGGAGTGCAGGCTTGCATCCTAAATGTAATACATAATTTTTAAAACGTAGGACTGAAAGAAAAAGAGGGGCGCCCAGAATTTACTCAGCTATTTTTCATTATTGTTAAAGATTAGGGAAGATTTTGATAAACTATTGATTAAAAAAAGAATGCAGCATTCTTTTAAAGCCACTGGTTATAAGGAAAGTTCTCAATGGCAGAATACTTAACTTGCAAACAACCCCCTCATTAAGCAATGAAATGGTATAGTCGAAACACTTTTTACCACTTGATTTTGCTGATTGTATAAACTGACTGCTTTTTTGTGGCAGCTGTAAGGGTAAAAAAGAAGGGATCTGCTGGTGGAGGAAGTGTTTTGCTCCAGTCAGGGGTGGGTTGTGATGTTAATCTTGCTTAACTACAACCTCCTTAGGGAGGAAAGAATTCATGATGGTCAAGTGAAAGAAATTCATTTCCCAAGGTCAAAACTAAATTTGAAAATAATTACACCAGAACTCCAGGGACTGAGACGGCCATATGAGCTCTGTGCATTCAAAGACAGGGGAGGGTCCATTGCAGAAGAGACTGCTAAGTGAAAGGCTCTAACAGAGGCAACGTGTGTTTTCTCAACTGTGCAGTATATAGATTGGGATGAATAATACTTAGCTGAAGACCAGAATACTTATTCTTTCATTCCTAGGGGGAATTCATTAAAGAGATCTTTCCCACTTAGTTCAGTGGGCTCACTTTTTAAAATAACACTCTTCATTTACCCAGCTAAAATACTTTACTCCAGGACTGGGCATGTTGAATTGTTCAAACCCTAGGCTCTTGTTCACAATTTCAGTGAAGTAAAAGCGGTGTTACAAACACAGAGAGAATTGTTACCTCTACGCTTTAAGCATATACATTTTGAAAGTCTTTAGAAGATGCCATTTGTTTTCTATCTCCTAGAAATCCAGCCACAAAAGTGGCCTTTACGACAGTGTTTCCCAAATGTTTGTGTGAGTTGTGGGGGGTGTCCAGGTTTAAAAATGGAAGTACATTTCATTTTAAGGGCTGTAAGAACATTGGGAAGGCATCCACTTTGCAACTGTTTGATAGAAACTTCCACTTGACATCCTTCCTTCCTCTTTGCCCAGTCAATCAGGACTCAGAGATGGGACCATCGTTTCTGGGAAACGGTGATGCTTTTGAGATTCCCCGATATCTGTAGCTTGGGTTGCATCAGGAAATCCTGGTATGTGTTTACTTCCTTCATCAGGGTGATGGCACTTGTCATATATTGACCTGAAGAGCACGAGGCCTTTCTGCTCCAAAGGACATAGAGTGATGGATGGTGGCTTAATTATTCAAAGGATAGAAGGGGAAAGGAGACCTCAAATATGCCCTGGGATCAATGTATTAAAAGCCCAAACATGTTCTGAGTGCTATGCCTTTAGGAGTAGCTGAATCAATCTCATTAAGGGACAACTAAAACTATCTTGCCTGCAGCTGAGAGAGTAGCATGCAGATTGTTTTAGCTGTCTCTTGATGAGATGGTTTTGCTTCCTCCTGAAAAAGAATCAGCCCTTAATAAATTGTGTCTTATGCACCTTTGAGGATTGCTCTTTCGTTGTTCCCATGCTGATGGGATCCCTAGGCCCCCTAGAGAGCCTCTCTAGGCCCCTCACAGCACCTGGTGAAATTCCCTGGTGAAACTCCTTTAAGCTGCAGGAACCCTGCCCTCTTTTGTATCTGGTCACTCTAGTACAGCTTCTGCAGCTTTAACAGTTGTGATGAAGAGGGAATTTTACCAGGTGCTGCATACATACAAATGACACCTGCTGAAATTCCCCTTTTAATACAACTGTTAAAGATATAGGAGCGCAGTCCTCCTTTTCATGTGGTCACCCTAATTATAAGACTGTAAACTTAATGTTGCGGTTCTGTTTTGTGATTAACGTTTTAAATTCCCTAAAGGATTATTGATTAATGTTTAATTAATGTTGTTTTTGGAATTGGCATAAAAAATATAGGAAATGTCAAATTTATGTAATCCAGCTAATAAAATTTATTTTTCAAAGACAGCATATGGCTTGCTTTGGCCTTTACTTTATGTAGCTTTTTATTCTGCACGTACCCTGGGATGCTCCCTTTTTAACACTGTCTATTTCTTTTGCAAATGCATTCTTCTTAGCAAGATTGCTTCGCTTAAATTAGAAATCTATCTGGGCAATGTTACCAGCTGGGCCATTCACAATGAGTATTAGATCCTTGGCTTTAAAGGACTATTGCTTAAAGTGGTGAAGATTCACTTCTCTCGTCTTTTCAATCCACTCTCTGTATCTCTATATCAGAAAATAGGAAATTTTAGGGAGATTTGAGTTTTGTGAAAGGAAATTCAAAGTTCCATCTAACTGCTGATCACCATAGCAACTAAAAAAAAAAAAGAAAAGATCTTTAACCTGCTTTCAATCAAGGCTCCTTGAACAATATGAGTGTGGCTTTATCTGCCCAGGCTGAGATGAAAGATCATCAAAACAGCTTATTTTGAGGAGGACACGTGAATTTTCCACCCCTGAGCAAGTTCTTGCTTTTATTTCTAACCTAATTTAAATTCAAGCCAATGTAGCTTATCCTGTTAAAATGTGCAGTGCACTTCCTAATGTACAAGGTGGAGAAACTCACCTTTTTTTTTAGCCATGGCTATATGTGGCATCATTAAAAGGTGAACTTCCAAATTATCTCACTCAGCAGTTGTTAAACATTTTGGGAAGTATGCCACAAATCATGGCTAAAGTACAAGAAAGAAGCACATTAGTGCACACTGCAGTAAGATATGTGAACCGCCCAGACAGCTCCGGCTATTGGGCGGTATAGAAATGTAATAAATAAATAAATAAATATGCACCCCCTAGTGCCTTGTGTGCAACAGCTATGTGTGACAAGGTTCACTATGTCCACCTCCATGAGAACAACACCTTTATCTGCAGACTTGCATGTAGGTTGTAGTTGCAAAATCCATAACCTCCCCCCCCCATTACCCATCTTTTACATGCCTGAGAATGGATGTCCTTAAGGAAAGGACCCCACTATAGTTGTTAGCTGTCAAAACCTCTCCCTCAACTCTTTCCTGCATCCCATCACCCGGGGCTGCCTCCTCCCACTGTAGCTTCCCACCATCCCAAAAGTAGCTGTTTAAGGGGAGGGGGCATAGCTCAGGGTTGATCACCTGCTTTGCATGCAGAAGGTCTCAAGTTCAATCCCCAGCTTCGCTAGGTAAAGCTAGGAAAATCTTCTGCCTGAAACCCTGGAGAGCCACTGCCAGTCAGTGTTGACCATCCTGGGTTAGAAGGATCCATGGTCTGACTCAGTAGAAGGCAGCTTCCTATGGTCTGAGAGTCACAAATACGTTTTCCATCACGTATTTTCCAAAGTTGCTGCCTCCTGATTGATCCACTCTTTGCCTCTGAACCCTGGCGACGGAGCCCTTCTATCCATCTCTAGCTTGATCTGCAGCTGACTGGCACCACCATTATTATTATTATTATTATTATTATTTATTTATATAGCACCATCAATGTACATGGTGCTGTACAGATAACACAGTAAATAGCAAGACCCTGCCGCATAGGCTTACAATCTAATAAGTTGTAGTAAACAATAAAGAGGGAAGGAGAATGCAAACAGGCACGGGGAAGTGTAAACAGGCACAGGGTAGGGCAAAACCAACAGTGTAAAGTCAGAACAAACTCAATATTTGAAGGCTATAGGGAAAAGAAAAGTTTTGAGCTGAGTCTTAAAAGCAGTGATTGAGTTTGTAGTTCTCAAGTGTTCTGGAAGAGCGTTCCAGGCGTAAGGGGCAGCAGAAGAGAAAGGACGAAGCCGAGTAAGGGAAGTGGAGGTCCTTGGGCAGGCGAGAAGCATGGCATCGGAGGAGCGGAGAGCCCGAGCGGGGCGATAGTGTGAGATGAGAGAGGAGAGATAGGCAGGAGCTAGGCAGTGAAGAGCTTTGAAGGTCAGTAGGAGAAGTTTATATTGGATTCTGAAGTGAATTGGAAGCCAATGAAGAGATTTCAGAAGTGGAGTGACATGGTCAGAGCGGCGGGCCAAGAAGATGATCTTAGCGGCAGAGTGGTGGACAGAGACCAGCGGACTGATGTGAGACGAAGGAAGGCCAGAGAGAAGAAGGTTGCAGTAGTCCAACCGAGAGATAACCAGTGCGTGAACGAGAGTCTTGGCAGAAGAGACAGACAAAAATGGTCGAATCCTGGCAATCTGGATGCTGAGCACCACAGCCTCTCTAGGCAGACTCCTCACTGGGCTGCAGTTAAGGCACAACTAGCAAGCAGATTCTCATGCATAGCCCACTGCCTCACAACCAAGCTCCTATAAGCCCTCTTGCTTTTGTCAGGACATTTATGTATTTGTTTTATGACATTTATATTCCACCCCCCTTTTTCCTCCTTAAGGAGCCCAAGGCAGCATGCATAAGCCGCCTCCTCTCCATTTTATCCTCACAACAACAACCCTGTGAGGTTGGTTGAGCTGAAGGTCTGTGACTGGTCCAAAGTCACCCAATGAGTTTCATGTCCTAGTGAGGACTGGAACCCGGATCTCACGAAGCCCAGCCCAACACCCTAACCATTACACCGCACTGGCTCTCATGTCATGTCACTAACTCCCTGTCAGGATTGGGCTCTGGCTCCCTGTGGAGTCTGAAGATTCTGAATCAGATTCAGAGGTGGAGTTAGGAGAAGAAGAGCTGGGTCAGAGAGCCGGGGAGGAAATTCCCCAAGAGACTCCAGGAGTCAGGGAAGCGTCTTCCCAAGGGCATGACAATCGGTTGTGCCAGGCACAGATATCACTGTTGCTCTAGGAGGGCAGAGCATATTATTATTATTATTATTATTATTATTATTATTATTATTATTATTATTATTATTATTATTACATTTATATATCGCCCCATAGCCGAAGCTCTCTGGGGGGTGGTTACAGAAGTTAAAAACAGTGAACATTAAAAAAATAAAAATAAAATAATATATATACAGAATTTTAAACCATAAAAAGCATAAAATACAAACAAAAACAGACAATATCCATTTAAAAACAACTATTCTGGGGTCAGTTAAAAGAAATTCAGCATGTGCTGTTTAATGGTGTTAAATGCCTGGGAGAAGAGAAAAATCTTGACCTGGCGCCAAAAGGATAACAGCATTGGCGCCAGGCGAGCCTCGTCAGGGAGATCGATCCATAATTGAGGGGCCACCATATGAGGGACTAGAGACGCTCTGCCAGATTACCCGCTCACCATACTCAACAGGAGGAGGAGGGAGGGACTGAGGAAAAACTTTGAGTTCTGTGTAGGCCGCCTAATGTTAGTTTAGCAGCAACTGTCTCATTCCACTGAAGTCTTTCTCTATTTGAAACTTGGGAGTAGCTAATTTGGTCTGGGCCCTGGGGCAGTTTGGTACAAGGGCTGAGTCTGTACTGCCTGAAAGAATATTAGAATATTGAAGGACTATTGACTTGACGAACAGGGGGGATTCTACACGTCGTACTGAGGGCGCTTCCATGCGGCCCCAGTGCGACCCCAAAGCGATTGTGTAGCTTGCCTGGCAAAGAGACGAGGAAGAGGCGTCCTTGCTGCCGCCGCCGCTGCCGCCGCCGCCACCCACCTACCTCCTCGCCAGCCCGGTCGAAGAGCTCGGCGGAAGAAGGCGAGGTGGAGAGCTTCTTCCGCTCTCCACCCCGCCTTCTTCCGCCGAGCTCTCCGAACCGGCCGGCGAGGAGGTAGGTGGGTGGCGGCGGCGGCAAGGACGCCTCTTCCTCATCTCTTCACCAGGTGAGCTACACGATCGCTTTGGGGTCGCACTGGGGCCACATGGAAGCGCCCTCAGTATGGCGTGTGGAATCCCCCCAGGTCTCTGCCTGATGAATGGATTCCTGCATTGAGCAGGGGGTTGGACTCGATGGCCTTGTAGGCCCCTTCCAACTCTGCTATTCTATGATTCTATGATTGCATAGCAGAAGGGCTCATGGTGTTGACACTCCCCCTTGTCTGCACCATTTTATTTATTTATTTATTTATTTGTTAGTTACATTTATATATCGCCCCATAGCCGAAGCTCTCTGGGCGGTTTACAAAAGTTAAAAACAGTAAACATTAAAAGTATACACAATTTTAAACATAAGAACAACAGTATAAAAACAGTATCCATTTAAAAACAACAGTTCTGGGGGTCCGTTAAAAAACAAACTTAGCGTTGTTAAATGGTGTTAAATGCCTGGGAGAAGAGAAAAGTCTTGACCTGGCGCCTAAAAGATAACAATGTTGGTGCTAGGTGAGCCTCATCAGGGAGATCATTCCACAGTCGGGGGGCCACCACCAAAAAGGCCCTCTCCCTTGTTGCCATCCTCTGAGCTTCCCTCGGAGTAGGCACTTGGAGGAGGACCTTAGATGTTGAGCGCAGTGTACGGGTAGGTTCATGTCGGGAGAAGCGTTCCATCAGGTATTGCGGTCCCAAGCCATGTAGGGCTTTATAGGTTAAAAACCAGCACCTCGAATTGGGCTCGGAAACATATAGGCAGCCAATGCAAGCGGGCCAGAATTGGTGTTATATGTTCGAACCTTGTTCCAGTTATCAATCTGGCCACCACATTTTGCACAAGCTGCAGCTTCCGAACCATCTTCAAGGGCTGCCCCATGTAGAGGGCATTGCAGTAATCTAATTTGGACATTACCAGAGTATGGACAACTGAAGCTAGGTTATCCCTGTCCAGATAAGGGCATAGCTGGGCCACCAACCCTAGTTGGTAGAAAGCACTCCGTACCACCGAGGCCACCTGAGTCACAAATGACAGAGATGGTTCTAGGAGAACCCCCAAGCTACGAACCTGCTCCTTCAGGGGAGTGCAACCCCATCCAGAACTGGTTGAACACACACACCCCAATCCGGTCAGAAGAACCACCCATCAACTGCTTCTCAGTCTTGAGTTTCAGTTTATTAGCCCTCATCCAGTCCATTGTCGCAGCCAGGCACTGGTTCAGCACATCCACAGCCCCACCTGATGAAGATGAAAAGGAGAAGTAGAGGAGAAGTAGTACTGATGCTACCATTGTGCTATCTTGGCCTAATCAAATACCCACAGCCATTTCGTGGTAAACTAGTATTAGGTTGCAGCATCCCCCAACCTGGTGTCCTCAAGATATTTTGGACTACAACTCTAAGCATTCCTTACCATTGGACATGGTGGCTGGGGCCAATGGGAATTGAAATCCAAACATCTGGAGGGCACCAGGTTGGGAAAGGCTGTGTTATTCTATTTGTGCTGTCTTCCAAAATAAAGTTCGGCATAAAAAGTGTTACTATGGCATATGTATGCGTCCTAAGTGCTCAGTGAGGAATGCGCTGGAATTTACTTCTAAGTAATATATTCAGAATCTGAGTATAAGCTGCTAATTTACAAAACATCTGCCAAAATGTGGTTCTAGAATGAGTGACAGCAGGCACCTCAGTATTATTAAAACAAAGTACTGTTAGATGGAGAAATGTTTTCTGTCACGGAGTGGGTAAAAAGTACTTTTACTATGAGCATCTGGAACTGGTTCAATTGAATTTATATCCCGACTGGGGATGTTTGTAAGCTGTAGGCTCATGTTTTTATCTATTTCTGATTAAATATTGTCCACATAAATGGCATGTACATTTTTCATCTTTAATTGTTATGGCTGAGAAGTTTTAATCTATACAGAAATTCAATAATATGTTCTCATTGGCCATCAATGAGAAATCTGATCTGTACAACTGAGAAAGCTGAGTTGCTTAAGGGAGGACTTGTGGTCTTCCTAGGTGCATCTGGCTGCCCCACTACTGGAACCAGGCTGTTGGACTAGCTGGACCTTAGGTTTGATCCAGCAGGGCTCTGCTTATGTTCTTGTGTAGAAAGGATTCTGCTGTTGTCGTCCTATGTAACCTGGGCAGCTCTCATCTGAGTTCCCTCCCCACCTTCAACCTTTGTTCTGCCTATCTAAGATGTAATTTTGCTAGAGGAGTCTCTTAATATGTGTATTGAAAATGGATCCCACTAAGCCTTGCTGTTATGTGTGCAACAACACTTAGTATTCTGGGTTCTAAAGCCCAGCGAGTCAGAAATTGGTACTCTTTTCCCTTGAAAACTGGAAAAGTGATGTCGTGTTTTGCACAGTAGGCTGCACTGAGGGGAACTGTGCAAAACCAGACATCGCTTTTCATCACCAACCTGTCTTCCACCACCCAAACAATGAGAGGCTCAGCCGCCTCTCCTGCCTGTATAATAGAATGGAGCTTCCAACTTTCCATTCTCAATCACAACGCAGGAGAACAGGCATAAAAGCGATGTTCAAAAGCAGAACCTGGATCCTAGGGATGGAAAAAGATGACCTGCTGAGTAAGGAGGTGTCTGTCAAAGCAGAGGTACCGTTGCTATAGTACCTAACAAAGGTAGGAGTTGGCAAAGTAACTACCATGAAGGTATTCTAGTGGAGCGTTAGTCCTAAAAGCTGAGGAAATAGCAGCTCCTTGGCTTGAATGGGCAGTCACTCCAGAATTGGGGGCAGAGGAGAGAGACAATGACTTCCGGGCCTATAGGCAAGAGAAAGGACAATTGGAAACCCATCTACTGACATGGTGACTTTAAGATCTTGGAAACCTGTCTGGAGCATACAGACATGATGAAGCTGACATCTAGGTCATGCCACAGTTTCTCTCTGGTGTGACCTAGGCCTTTGCTAGACCTACCTCATCTTGACATCAGGCGAGGCGACTGAAGTATAGAGACGTCGTGCCCGCCAATTTTTTTCCATTTAAAGGGGAGGACGCGCACGAACACTCGTGCACAAAGGGAAGTGGGCTTTTTTAAAAAATGGGTTTCCCCTCTCCCCCCATCCGCGATCTCCCCCCACCCTGCTCTGTCCGGATCTCCCCCCACCCTGCCCTGATCTCCCCCCACCCTGCCCCGTGCACAGCTTCTCCCGGCTCCTTGCGAGTAATCACAGAAGCCGCGAGAAGCCACGGAACAGCCTACACACGCGCAGACCGTGGGAAATACCGGGCCCAAAGTGGAGCCCGTTATCATTGGCCATCAATGGTTCACCCCGGGATAAAGCCTGGTCTAGCAAAGGCCCTAGATTCAGGTTATGTTTGCCAGGGCCATCTTCTGACTCCTGTGGAAGGTCAAAGTAATCTTGGCTATGATGGCTGGATTGGTATGGACTACAACCATGTCTTCTTGGGATGGGGATACACTCCTTTTCTAACCAATAAGGCTCTCTGTGTCCCACATTCATGGCAGAAATAAGTATAACCAGGAACACTGTTTCCAGGTAAGCTCTCAAGGAGGTTCAGAAGGAAGGCTCATGAGTGCTTTCAGGACTAAGGAAAGGTCCCAAATGGAGACCCTTTGGGTTGGTGGAGAACAGGCAGGCATGCTTCCCCCTCCCCTCTGCGCCATCTTACAAACCCCTTTCTGTCATGTATAAATTCTGGTTAATTTGGGGTGTGTTTGCACCAGCTGTTTTCCTAGGAAACCTCTTAAGAAAAGCTGGCACTGTTTGTTCCAAACACTGGGCAAAAATATTGTTTAGTGCCCTAATTCTGGGATGGTCACAGGAAAGTGTGTTACTCATAAAAGTGGGACTCCATTCTGCAGCAATGTTTCATACAATGTCTGAACAGATGTGAGAACATCTGATCTGCCAACTGCCTGGGACTCCCTGTCAGCAGATCTACTTATACTCAAGCTCTTCAGGTTGCTTTCTCATGAAAAAATCCACAGGCATAAAAGAGGACTCCTGTCTGCTGCAGACAACTGCTTGGTGCAAAATGGCATTGGTGCCGTATCCTATAGTCCAGGCTTCCCCAACCAGGAGCCCTCCAGATGTGTTGGACTACAACTGCTATTATATGCCAGCCAGTGTGGCCATCAGGGTACTGGATTGGGGAAGACTAAAATAGCCAATAATCTATCTAAATATTTGTCCGTCTACCCCTTGAAATGGAGACCTTTGGGTAAATGAAGGGCTTTGGCAGACATGTTTAGCCTGGAGAAGAGAAGATTGAGGGGAGACATGATAGCACCCTTCAAATACTTAAAAGGTTGTCACACAGAGGAGGGCCAGGATCTCTTCTCGATCCTCCCAGAGTGCAGGACACAGAATCATGGGCTCAACTTAAAGGAAGCCAGATTCCAGCTGGACATCAGGAAAAACTTCCTGACTGTTAGAGCAGTACAACAATGGAACCAGTGACCTAGGGAGGTTGTGGGCTCTCCCACACTAGAGGCCTTCAAGAGGCAGCTGGACAACCATCTGTCAGGGATGCTTTAGGGTGGATTCCTGCATTGAGCAGGGGGTTGGACTCGATGGCCTTGTAGGTCCCTTCCAACTCTGCTATTCTATGATTCTATGAAGATACCTTGTTTGTTGAATTACAGGGCAGATTTGGCTGCTTGCTTACTCACTTGGTAGCTATTCTGCTGCTCTCTACAGTTACAAATTGCAATTCTACAAAAAGCAACATCAAGGTATTCTGGGAGAAGGACATGCAAGGAGCTTTGCCTTCCAGAAAACAGCTACCTGGTCTGAATGCAACTGTATGCTGCCCTACATTTAGCATAAAGGGCAAGATTTCATCCACTTCCCATAATTCCCAACCAGCAGGACCACTGGCCATGCTGATCGTGAATTATGTGACTTGCAATCCCAACACACCTGGAGAGCCCCAGGTTGGGAAGAGCTGCCTTTCCAGTTCTTTGTTATATGCAGGGCCAGCCCAAGACATTTTGTGGTTTGAAGTGGAGCAGCAAATGGTTCTGCCCCAAGTCAAGGTTCACAGAACACAATGTCAGCTGAGTTATTTTGTCACCGGAGGGGAGTCATGATAAAGGTGTACAAAATTTTGCATGATGTGACGAATGTGGATAGGGAGACATTTTCCTCCCCCTCTCAAAATACTAAAACCCAGGGTCATCCCATGAAGCTGATTGGTGGGAGATTCAGGACAGATAAAAGGAAGGACTTCTTCACACAGCGCATAGTTCAGTTATGGAATTCACTACCACAAGTTGTAGTGATGGCCACCAATTTGGATGGCTTTAAAAGGGGGTTGGATAAATTCCTGGAGAAGAAGGCTATCAATGGCTACTAGCCCTGATGGTTATGTGCTACCTCCAGTATCCGAGGCAGTAAGCCTGTGTGCACCAGCTGCCGGGGAACATGGGCAGGAGGGTGCTGTTGCACCCATGTCCTGCTTTGTTGGTCCCTGTCCGACAGCTGGTTGGCCACTGTGTGAATGGAGTGCTGGACTGGATGGACCCTTGGTCTGATCCAGGATGGCTCTTCTTATGTTCTTATGACATAGATCTAAGTGGCGCTGGACTCAAACCAGAAACACCTGCTTTTTGGGCTTTGTCCTGGGCATATGCTGTCATGGTTTGGTGGGTTTGTCCAGCCATCAAGGCATCCTGGGAAAACAGTGAATGAATGTACAATAACGATGACAATCAATAAGAATAATTCCTCTCTATAGTTTCCTAATCATTATATGGCTCCATTATCTCAAAAACATATCTATATATCTGCCCAGAGGAAGCTTTTCTTTCTTTACCATGAGATCTCTTTTAAGGCATTTTTCTTTTTAAATGGGTTTTGAAACAATCACATCAGTCCTTTGAAATCTAAATGTGACTTCCTGTTGCATCTATCAAAACACTGGCAGTATTCAGCAGTATTCATGCTGTACAATAAGCTTACTGGAGCCCAGTGAAAATCAAGGGGACTAGCATGCTGCTCTAAAAGAATGCCATTGTCCACACAAGAAAGCACATGCAAGAGGAAAAATAGAATTTCCTTTCCTTTCATTCACCGGGGGGGGGGGGGGGGAGGGGGTTTGTGGAGAGACCAGGGAAATAATTGCCTTTTTCAAAGCTGAACAAGGAGTCGAACTAAATGCTCTGTCCAGCAACAGTGGCCAGATTCCCAAACATGGGATTTGGGGAACATTTGTATACCAAAAGAGAAGCTGAAGTGTGCCTTCAAAATCAAGCTACCCATCTTGGGTGCATCAACTACTGCAGCCTTTCCCAACCTGATGCCCTCCAGATGTTTTGGATTGTAATTTCCAACTTTCCCTACCATTCGTCACGCTGGGAGTTACTACACGACATCTGGAGATTGGGGAAGGCTGTTTGGGCAAAGCTGGACTACTCAGTGCCTCTCACAGTGGGGAGGTAGCATTGATTTTCCCTTCCCATCAGTATATAATATGAGCAGTGACATCGTGCTGAGGGTGGGAGTTAGGATGTATCAAGATGCCCAGATGGTATCTGTGCTACAGCTGACATCCACAAGGGAATCCCTGAAGCATTGCCTAGAAAGCACGATCCATCACTGAGCCTTGATTGACTGGTCAATGCAGAAGACAGAACTGGGCTCCCCCACAGTTGAAAGGTGGCTGCCAGACCCATTGTTCTTGGAGCAGATCAAGTGTGCAAGAGTGGTATGCCTCTAGTTTTAATTCAGAAAACTTTGGGAAATATGTCACTAAGTTATGCTTTCGCGTTAAATCCCCCTCCCCTTGATGCCAGGGCCACAATCTGGATCAAGGGCCCACACTGGGAATTTGCATTGGAAGGGGGGGGGACTTCTGTTGGAATAAATAGGAAATGTTTTCTCCAGTGCAAATAGTTGGAATGGGGACCGGGAATTCAGATTGGGACCACCGTGGGGCAATGGGTTAAAGCCCCTATCCCCACACCAGGATCCCAATCTGAATTGAGGAAGGTCCACTAGGAAATTATAAAAGAAAAAGCATGCACTTAAAGAGAAATCACATGATTAATGTTACCTGTAGTTTGGATCTCAGGTATATTTGGGTGGGGATAGTGCTTATGAAAAGACAGGAAAGAGTATGAAGGGTTTCTTTGGGGGGAGGCAAACCTGTTTTGTGAACAGTTCCCATGCATATTTAGCAAAGACAAAAGATGAAGCTCTCAACTTTATTGACAAATTGAAAACAAATAAATCACCAGGCCTGGATGGTATCCATCCTAGAGTTCTCAAAGAACTCAAATATGGAATTGCAGCTCTTCTAACAAAAATATGCAACATGTCACTAAGCTCACCCTCTGTACCAGAGGACTGGAAGGTGGCCAATGTAACACCAATTTTCAAAAAGGGATCCAGGGGGGATCCAGTAAATTACAGGCTATTTAGCTTGATATCCGTTCCAGGTAAATTGCGTGAAAGCATTATTAAAGACAAAATTAGTAAGCATATAGAACGGCATGTCCTGCTGAAGAAGATCCAACACAGCTTTTGCAAAGACAAGTCCTATCTCACTAATCTTCTAAAATGCTTTGAGAGAGTCAACAAACATGTAGACGGGTGATCTGGTGGACGTTGTTTACTTGGACTTCCAAAAGGCTTTTGATAATGTCCCCACCAAAGACTCCTGAACAAACTTAGTAGTCATGGAATAGAAAGAGAGGTCCTCTTATGGATCAGTAGCTGGTTAAAGAACAGAAAGCAGAGAGTAGGAATAAATGGTCAATGCTCCCGATGGAGGGAAGTAAATAGTGGGATCGGTATTGGGACCAATTCTTTTCAACTTGTTCATAAACGATCTGGAATTAGGAGTGAGCACTAAAGTGGACAAGTTTGCCAACGACACCAAATTATTTGAGGTTGTTAAAACACAAAGGGATTGTGAAGAGCTCCAAAGGGACCTCTCCAAGCTAGGAGAGAGGGCATCCAAATGGCAGATGCAGTTCAATGTAAGCAAGTGTAAGGTGATGCACATTGGGGGGAGGGGACCCCAACTTCAAGTATAACCTGATGGAATCAGAGCTGGCAGTGACTGAACAAGAACGAAATCTTGGTGTTATGGTTGACAGCTCGATGAAAATGTCCACCCAGTGTGCAGCCACTGTAAAGAAGGCAAACTCCATGTTAGGCATTATCATAGAATATCATAGAATAGCAGAGTTGGAAGGGGCCTACAAGGCCATCGAGTCCAACCCCCTGCTCAATGCAGGAATCCACCCTAAAGCATCCCTGACAGATGCTTGTCCAGCTGCCTCTTGAATGCTTCTAGTGTGGGAGAGCCCACAACCTCCCTAGGTAACTGATTCCACCGTCGCACTGCTCTAACAGTCAGGAAGTTTTTCCTGATGTCCAGCTGGAATCTGGCTTCCTTTAACTTGAGCCTGTTATTCCGTGTCCTGCACTCTAGGAGGATCGAGAAGAGATCCTGGCCCTCCTCTGTGTGACAACCTTTTAAGTATTTGAAGACTGCTATCATGTCTCCCCTCAATCTTCTCTTCTCCAGGCTAAACATGCCCAGTTCTTTCAGTCTCTCTTCATAGGGCTTTGTTTCCAGATCCCTGATCATCCTGGTTGCCCTCCTCTGAACACGCTCCAGCTTGTCTGCGTCCTTCTTGAATTGTGGAGCCCAGAACTGGACACAATACTCTAGATGAGGCCTAACCAGGGCCGAATAGAGAGGAACCAGTACCTCACGTGATTTGGAAGCTATACTTCTATTAATGCAGCCCAAAATAGCATTTGCCTTTCTTGCAGCCATATCGCACTGTTGGCTCATAATCAGCTTGCAATCTACAACAATTCCAAGATCTTTCTCGTTTGTAGTATTGCTGATCCAAGTGTCCCCCATCTTATAACTGTGCATTTGGTTTCTATTCCCCAAATGTAGAACTTGGCATTTATCCCTATTAAATTTCATCCTGTTGTTTTCAGCCCAGCACTCCAGCCTATCAAGATCACTTTGAAGTTTGTTTCTGTCTTCCAGGGTATTAGCTATCCCACCCAATTTGGTGTCATCTGCAAATTTGATCAGCGTTCCCTGCACCTCCTCGTCCAAATCATTAATAAAAATGTTGAAGAGCACTGGGCCCAGGACTGAGCCCTGCGGCACCCCACTCGTTGCCTCCCCCAGTTTGAGAAGGTTCCATTGATAAGTACTCTTTGAGTCCGATTCTGTAGCCAACTGTGGATCCACCTAATAGTTGTTCCATCTAGCCCACTTTTAGCTAGTTTGTTAATCAGAATGTCATGTGGTACTTTGTCAAAAGCTTTGCTGAAGTCAAGATATATGACGTCCACAGTATTCCCACAGTCCACAAGGGAGGTTATCCTATCAAAAAATGAGATCAAATTAGTCTGACAGGATTTGTTCCTGACAAATCCATGTTGGCTTCTAGTAATCACTGCATTGATTTCAAGGTGTTTACAGATTGACTTCTTTATAATCTGCTCCAGAATTTTCCCAGGGATGGATGTCAGACTGACTGGTCCGTAGTTCCCAGGTTCCTCCTTTTTGCCCTTTTTGAAGATAGGGACAACGTTAGCCCTCCTCCAGTCGTCCGGCACCTCACCCGTCTTCCATGATTTTGCAAAGATAATAGACAAAGGTTCTGAGAGTTCTTCCGCTATCTCCTTCATTACTCTAGGATGCAGTTCATCGGGCCCTGGAGATTTAAACTCATTCAAGGAAATTAGGTGTTCTTTGACCATTTGTTTATCAATCTCAAACTGCAATCCTGCCCCCTCAACTTCTGCTTCACTTTTTCCAGGGGGGTCATAGACCCGCTTTTGGGAGAAGACCGAGGCAAAGTAGGAATTGAGCACTTCAGCCTTTTCTTTGTCATGTTATCAATTTGCCATCCTCATTAAGCAGTTGAACCACCATTTCTTTCCTCTGTCTTTTACTACTCACGTATCTGAAGAAAGCCTTTTTATTGCTTTTAGCATCCCTCGCTAATCTCAGCTCATTCACAGCTTTAGCCTTCGTGACGCCATTTCGGCACTTCTGAGCCACTTGTCTGTACTCTTCTTTTGTAGCCTGGCCTTCCTTCCCCTTCCTATATGTATCCTTTTTTGTTTTCAGCTCATCTCTAAGCTTTTTGTGGAGCCACATTGGTTTCCTCTGTTGTCTTCTATCTTTTCTCCTTGTTGGAATTGTTTGTAACTGTGCCTTTAAAATTTCCTTTTTTAAATACTCCCACGCATCCTGCACTCCTTTTCTCATTAGGCTCACTTGCCACGGGACCTTACTTATTATAGTTCTGAGTTTATTAAAATCAGCTTTCCTAAAATCCAGAGTACGTGTATGGCTACGCTCGACTTTTGTCTCCTTCATAATCAAGAATTCAAGTATGATGAGGTCACTTTCCCCCAGAGTTCCCGTAACTGCCACTTTATCCACTAAGTCATCCCTATTGGTCAATAACAAGTCAAGGATTGCCGACCCTCTAGTTCCTTCCTCCACTTTCTGTAGGAGAAAGTTATCACCCATACATGTCAGGAATTTCTTGGAAGGGCCGCTTTTGGCAGTAATGGTCTCCCAACAGATATCAGGGTAATTGAAGTCCCCCATCACTACTACATCACACTTCCTTGAAACACTGGCAATTGAGAATAAAACTGCCAGTATTATATTGCCTTTATACAAATCTATGGTGCGACCACACTTAGAATACTGTGTTGTACAGTTCTGGTCACCACACCTAAAAAAAGAAAAAGAAAAAAAAGATGAATAAAGTACAAAAAAGGACTACTAAAATGATTAAGGGGCTGGAGCATCTCCCCTATGAGGGAAGGCTACAACAGCTCAGAATGTTTAGCTTGGAAAAAAGGCGACTAAGGGGAGATATAATAGAGGTGTACAAAATTATGCATGGTATGGAGAATGTGGATAAGGAGAGATTTTTCTCCCTCTCTCAAAATACTAGAACCCAGAGTCATCCCATGAAGCTGATGGATGGGAGATTCAGGACAAATAAAAGGAAGTACAAGATGTAGTGACGGCCACCAATTTGGATGGCTTTAAAAGGGGGTGGATAAATTCCTGGAGGCGAAGGCTATCAATGGCTACTAGCCCTGATGGTTGAGTGCTGCCTCCAGTATCCAAGGCAGTAAGCCTGTGCGCACCAGTTGCTGGGTGTGAGGTTGCAGTTGCACTGTGTCCTGCTTTGTTGGTCCCTGGTTGACAGCTAGTTGGCCACTGTCTGAACAGAGTGCTGGACTAGATGGACCCTTGGTCTGATCCAGCGTGGCTCTTCTTATGTTCTTATTTATTTATTTATTTATTTATTATATGCCACCTTTTCCATCTCACAACAATCCTGTGAAGTACGTTAGGGTGAGAGTCAGTAATTGCCAAAAGTCACCCAGTGAGCTTCATGACCAAGTGGGGACTAGAACCCAGGCCTCCCAAGTCCTAATCCAACACTCTAACTGCTACACCACACTGGCTCTTAGCACAACATGCAACACAATTTCTGGAAAATTAGATAAAATTAAGTATCTCCCCAAACATTGGGAGCTTCAAAACTGCGGGGATCCCAAAATGCTGACAAGCAATGTAACCCATCCTTGTCTAACTCTGCCAAGTGCCAGCATTGTTCACATTAGATTGCATCCGGGATCTGCCTTCTGTGAGAGGAAGGACTCCGCTTATGGAAGGTCCCTGGGCCTGATTTTGCAGGCTCCCTTTCCCCCAGACACACCATAACTCACCCCATTCAGCAGGGTCTTCTGATTCTGTGTAGCATTTTCTGGGCTGGAGGGACTGACATGGGAAGGAGGAGGCAAGGAAGTCCACTTCCTATCAGTGCAGTTGATCCAGTGGAAATCTGGGTCAAGCCCGTTATCTTTTGATTCATTAATCTTTTCCTCAACGAACTGAATCAACTGAACAAAGTTAGTAATGTTGAAGGCATCTGAAGTATGCCAGGGTCAAGTCAGGTGGTCTTTCCTTAGTTAGACTTATCTCCTCTCATTCTCCAGTCCACATTGTGGTGAGCACCAATGGGCTACTTTCCTAAGCAAAAATGTGCCTGATTATGGTGAGGGCAACACACACTTCCTCAGTCATAGCTCTGAATTCTTCAGCTTTACCAAAGTGGTTGTTAAGCAGTCGAAAGGGAAAGTTCAAAGAACCTTGGCTTTTTTATGATAGTGGCAAGACGATTTTGTGTATTTACCGTATTTCTTCGATGCGAAGACGCACTTTTTTCCCATATAAACATCTCTAAAAACGGGGTGTGTCTTAGAATCACGGGTGCATTTATTATTTCTTAGAATCAAAGCTTTTTTTCCGTTGGTGGTACTGAAATTAGTGGGTGTCTTACAATCGATGGCATCTTAGAATCAAAGAAATATGGGTTTTTTATCTGTTTTTATCTGGTTGAGCGTTTATATTGTATTTTATATTATGGTTTTATACTGTTGTTTTATACTTTGAATATTGTATATTCAAAGGGGGCAGCTCCCTGGCCATTTCCTGCCACTGGAAGGCAGACCAGTGTCAGGGCTGGTGCTGCCATAGAGGCCACTCAGGCAGCCGCCTAGAGCGCCAAGCTAAGAGGGGCGCTGGGCGCAGCGCAGCACTCACGCCCATTGGCTGTGAGCCAGCCCGGCCCAAGGATTCAGCCAGGCCTGGGTGGGCGAGATGGCGCCCCGCGCCCACCCAGCCGAAGCAAAGCCAGGGACGCTGGGGTGGGGGTGGGGCAGCTCCACATTCCGACTTCCGGAACGCACCCAGAAGAAAGAGAGAGAGAGAGAGAGAGAGAGAGAATGAGAATGTATGGGTGAATGGGGTGTATGGGGTCTTTGAGTGAATACATGTGTTCATGCGTGTGTTTGTTTGGAGTGAGTGATGCTGAGTGTGCGTGTGTGCATGCGCGTGTGAATTGGGGGGATGATTTGGGGTGATATTCCTATTAAATAATGCATTTTAGACCCATAGACGTTCCTTTCCAATTTGTTTGCTATAATTGGCATGACGTATTTCTTGCACTTTAAAAGAAATTTAGCAGTTTCAAGTTTTGTGCTTCTTATTTTTTCCAGGAAACAGATGTTCTTAAAAATCAAAGTTGGCATTTGGGTGGAGGGGGTGAAAGTAGCTCACCTTGCCTAGGGCGCAAATAGTCTGGCACCGGCCCTGACTAGTGTGTTCCAGGCAGCCTGCCCTGCACTCTTTAAGCTAGGTTGGTACTTTCTGATGTAGTGGAGAAAGCTGTGCCATCACACCAGGGTCGAAGTAAAATTCCACTGTCAGTCTAGTCAAGTTTTGTAGGTAGAACGACAGGCGGCTTCGTCTTGTTCTTTGTGTCGGGCAGCCACATTGTCTTGGGAAGTATAAAGCTTACTACAATCATACTTCTATTTATGGCATTTGATAAATGGTTATCTCTGATTTCCCTTTGGAGTGCATTTGGGGAGTGCCTTTTAAAACATTTGTTAGTGTGTATGTTTAGAATTGTCATTACTCAGGTTTTGGCATCCTCCCTTCTTGTCTATAGAAGTTAAATCTCAGCCAAAAGCTTTCTCCATTATACACGCATGTAAATGCAGTAAACAGATGAACAGTAATGCACCATGTAATGCACTACCAGCCATTCCACACACTGGGAAGGTTCGTTTTGAACAGTTGGAAGCATCCTAGAAACATCCTGTTGCCCTATAACATATCTCCAGCCAAAAGAACGAACACCTTTGGTTGCATTAAATGAGTGCTGGCATGCTTTTATAGGATAAATAAATTCAGCACACGTTTGACAGAGTGTTAGAGGCAGTTCAGTGTGGGAGGTTTAGGCAATGATCTGTGGTACGAGAGCAGGAATGTGACAAGTACCCAGTGTCCACATTTTCATCTGCAAAATGTTAGGGAATGTGTGGGCTTCCCAAAGCAGACTCAACTGGATCTTGTCCAGGACAGCAGCTATGGTAATAAGATATCACAGTACAGCAATAAGTGTTACAGTAATAACTTTAAGTGAAGATGGCCACAAAGAACGTAATATCAAAACACCCAATGCTGGAGCAGTTTTAGCAGCACTGTCTGAATTTTCAGTATATTCCAAATCTAGGAGAATTATAGCCAGTGAATGAAGGTGGACATGTTTCATTCCCATCTTTCTCCGCTGTGGCACCCCGGTTGTGGAACGAGCTCCCCAGAGAGGTCCGCTTGGCGCCTACACTGTACTGCTTTCGTCGCCAGCTGAAGACCTTTTTATTCACTCAGTATTTTAACACTTAATTTTAACTTAAATTTAAATTTTACTGTTTTAACTCTGTATTTTAATCCTATATCAACTTTGCTGTGTGGTTTTATCCTGGTTGCGCTTTTTATACTGTATTTCGTAATTGTGTTTTAAACTGTTGGGTGTTTTACTGTGGTTTTAGTTTTTGTGAACCGCCCAGAGAGCTTCGGCTATTGGGCGGTATAAAAATGTAATAAATAAATAAATAATAATAAATAAATAAATAAATAAATCTTCCTCCTGGTAGACCTGCTTGCCATCTTCCAGTCTTCAGCATATGGTACAGTTTGGGCTGTTTCAAGCATATGAAACAAAGTTGGATGGGAGGCAGAGACATCATTTCAAGACATTGATTTCCAAGAATGGTCCAGCATCTCTACCATGTTGGTTGGTTGGTTGGTTTTTTTCTTTGTTTGTTTGTTTGTTAACCATAACAAATCATCATTTTAGAAACAGACAGCAGTGGAACACCACTCACTGAAAACACATGTATTTTGTTATGAATGTGTATACGTAAAAAAATACATAAGTGATTGTTTTAGAAATAAATATAATGACGGTTGGATCCATCACAAAAGGTGCCTCCGCCCAATTTTTAGGGATCCTTCTTCCCCCATGCACCATCCCTCAACCTGTTCAGCAGCAGCTCTTTGTTGCATATTCTGGGAGATGGGAGCCCACTTCTACCAGCCCACTTGCACACATCCTAATCTTGATCCACTGACAAATGATTATGCATGCAATCTCACTAATCTATCTACTATTTTATGACAAATCACTTGAGGAATGGTAAGGAGAACCTCAATGAGATGCTGAATACATGCACGAAGGTGATGTTTAGGCTATTTGATGGTTATGGGTCGTGTGACTAAAGCATAGTGACATTTTGCTGTATACTGGACCATTGTTAAATTTATGACCCCTGCTTCCTCAGTGGTGCTAACAGTGCTCAATCAACCTATTCTGTTTTCACTTCTGAATAAGTGCTGTCTTTGGCTGCCAGGAAAATCTGAAGGCTTTCTCCCAATTTCAGCTCTTGGCCCCCAATCAAGTGGTCTGTAATAATCAGGGCTGGTGCCAGCCTATTTTGCGCCCTAGGCAAGATGAGCTACTTTCACACACACACACCCAAATGACAACTTTGATTTTTAAGAACATATATTTCCTGGAAAAAATAAGAAGCACAAAACTTGAAACTGCTAAATTTATTTTAATGTGCAAGAAATATGTCATGCCAATTATAGCAAACAAATTGGAAAGGAATGTCTATTGGTCTAAAATGCATTATTTAATAGGAATATCACCTCCAAATCATCCCCCCAAACTCACACACGCGTGCACACATGCATTCACTCAAAGACCCCATGCACCCCATTCACCCATACATTCTCTCTCTGTCTCTCTCTCTCTTCTGGGCGCATTCCGGAAGTCGGAACGTGGAGCCGCCCCATCCCCACCCCAGCGTCCCTGGCTTCGCTTCAGCTGGGTGGGCGCGGGGTGCCATCTCGCCCGCCCAGGCCCAACTGAATCCTCGGGCCAGGCCAGCTCACAGCCAACGCGCGTGAGTGCTGCGCTGCGCCCAGTGCCCCTCTTAGCTTGGCGCTCTAGGCGGCCGCCTGAGTGGCCTCTATGGTAGCACCGGCCCTGGTAATAATCAGAGTTGCCTCTTGTGGCTACAGAGTAGCAGAATTCTGGTACCTTTCTAATTTCTCTGCGCCTCTCATGAGTAGTGCAGCCTCTCTCTACCATTGGCGGAGATGCTCTGATCCTAAAGAGGAGTGCAGCAGGTGGGAGAAGCTGGCAGCAGGTTTGGGTGGGTAGAGATGGTAAAAGGAGAAAGGGCCTAAGAAAGCAAAGCTGGGAGAGTGAGTGATCCAGGAGAATGAGAGGAGGAGGAGAAAGGAGTGAAAAGGAACTGGAGGAAGAGGCAGAGAGGAGAGGTGCGTGTGGCCAGGAGCTGCAGAAGTAGAGAAAACTTTTCAATATCAATAGGAAGTAACTGGCCAAATATTTTGCTACAGGTCTCTTGTACACTTTGGATACTTTGAATCTGGGGGAAAAATGTATTTTTTGTTCCACAGGGAATATTTTTTCCCCCTCAATAGTAAACTCTAGAGCAGAGCTTTCCAAACTTTTCATGTTGGTGACACGCTTTTTAGACAGGCATCATTTCGCGACACAGTAATTCAGTTTTACTAGCAAACCAGAGGTTAAACTAACCCCTTATAAGAGATACGGACACATACATAAATTGTAATAACGAAATGTATGGGGACACAACATATCTCATGAAAACCTTTCATTTATATTTTTTTAAAATATATGATTTGCAAGATAATAACATACATTTCCAAGACTTTTCAAATTGAACCAATTTTGTCGAGCTGCGATCGAACGGCGGTTGAGGCAGTGTTCTATCAAAAAACTGGACCCATGGAATTTCTCGAATGCGTCACTTCAGGTGCAGCCGCGTCGCTGGAAGTGATGCGGAATCAGCTGTTTCGACCCGATTATGCACACTGCGCATGCGCAGTACCTGTATGATCCCTCGACCATGGTGTGCATACATGGATACAACGGAAGGGGAATATACCAGTGCACCATACTAATCGGCACCTTTGCTGCGTAAAAATGCATGCAAGTCGGTATTGCTTATTTCACAGAGACTCAGAGGTTTCTCGTTACATTCGCGCGACACACCTACAAACTGCAGTCAATACACTAACGTGTCGCAACACACAGTTTGGAAAGCTCTGGTCTAGAGTTTTTAATTATGAAAATCAATCTTATAGACTTACACAAAACACGTGATTCTCGATTACAGAGGAGGAGAAGCAGGTTGGAGAATACTCATAATTTTTTAAAAAAACAAAACAGCATTTTTTTAAAAAAAAATCCCCATAAATGACTCAACCCAAACCATTGTTGGCTCCGCGGCAACTTTGTCATCCTTTATCTGTTGCTAGTTGAATAGCCATCTCTGCCACAGAAATGTCAATTTTGTTGCTGCTTTTCTTTCTGATGCCTTTTTCTCTTCTTCTTCAGGTTCCTCTTCAGTATCTACTCCCTTTTGCTTTTTCTCAGCATTCTAAGAATTCCCTTCACTTGCCAGACTTTCTGTGACCTCACAAGAGTAGGCTTTATACTGCTAACACACATCATAATCACAGTGGCGTGTTAAGAATTTCCCCATATCATGGAAAATATCTATACTTTTTTCTAAGTTCTTCCTATCAGGAACTTTGTTTTATGCTCTGTACAAATTGCATTTTCCTCAGTTTGGGGAGATAAAGGCAAAAACACAGCAAAGAGTATTGCATATCCATGCAAAAAGCATTCTTAGTCTGAAGGCTACACTAATAAAACATGTAAAATGTCATTTTTATTCATTGGGATTAATAAATGATGTGTTTTAAAAGGTCAGGCTTTGCTGTAGTCATTGCTGTGGGAAAGCAGAATGTGAGGTGAATATCAATGTCCAATATGAAGAATGGGATTTGGTAGCAATGAAGCCCCTTGCCATAATTGGCTGAGTTGCCTTGATGTCACAGAGGAGTGAGGCAGGAATAAAGGTCTCTGGTTGTCATTAGTCAGAGAGAGAGAAGGATTGCAGGCGGAAAGGACCAAGGCAGCCTTCCCCAACCTGGTGCCCTCCAGATGTTTTAGACTTTAACTCCCAACATTTCTGAACATTGGCCATGTTGACTGGGATGATGGGAATTGCAGTTCAAAATGCCCGGTTGGGAAAGGCTGGCTTAAAGAAAGAGGGTGGGGAAAACAAAGGCATTGCAGGGAAGAGGCAGGCACAACACAGCCACGGATTCCAACTTACTTTGCAAAACATGAAAGTTAAGGCTTCATCCCACGTACCTGTTTCCCTCGAATTCTCCCCTACAACGTAAAGCTGTCATCATTGTTGTTAGCTAAATCACACCCTGGGTGGCAGCGCTCCTCCTTTGCATACCAGGAAAAGGGTTTAAGGGGGGAAATGTAAAAAAATCATAAGAAATCAACGGATGACCCAATCCGATTCAAATCTGGTATGCTTAAAGCTCTCCTTAATATCTATTACTGTGCCAATTTTGATGACTTTATCTTTAAAACTTACGCAGATGTAAGCATTTGTTTAATTTGTACTTTAAACATATCAAATCCTCCTCCTGCACCCCCAGTGGCCGCTCGGAAAACAACAAATAATTCGCTCCTAAAGAGGTAGCAAAATAGGTCGGGTCTTTGGGCTTTATAGCACAATTATAGCAGGATGCATGGGAGTACTTCACAATAAAAGCAGATTATAAGCTGGAAAACTTCGGAGTCCTTTGCATGCAATTCACAGTGATTGCACAGTATAACGCTGGTGTGATGAAGCTATTAGACTACCAAGGGGCCGTCTTCATGGGTGATTTCCTGCAGCTAGGGTGCATTGTGTGGTCATTTGCAGCACATCATGTCATAGCCAGCATGCTCCCAACCTGTCACTTCCACCTGGAAAAGCTGTAATATTGGAGAGTCTTTTTCCTCCATTCTTTTCGGTAAAAACAGCTTCAGGCACTTGCTGCAATATGCCCCGTGCCTCCACTTTAAATCCTGGGCATGCCTGTGACCTGGCTGTGATGTGGGCTGCCCCCTCCCCTATTGTCTCCTTCTCCTAGCGTTCCCGTTCAGAGGCATCTCTGCACTTCCTCATTGCTGCATTAATTCGGTTCTCTGATGTACTATTAACTCCGGAGCTGAGTAGCTCCAGAGTTGCAAACAGGACGCTGCGTTAATTCGCTTCTGTGATGCTGTGTTAGCTCTGGAGCCGTGTTAATTTATTTCTCTGGTGTAGCGTTAGAACTGGTGCAATACTTTTTTAGAATCAGTTTATTTATGGCAGTGGGGTGCTCTCACACCCAGTATTGTGAGTTAGTTACTCCCTATTCCCATTCATAAAACTGTCGTGGCAGGGGAAGTCTGGAGAGGGGTGGACAGCAAGCCTCTCTTATAGAATCATAGACTCATAGAATAGCAGAGTTGGAAGGGGCCTACAAGGCCATCGAGTCCAACCCCCTGCTCAATGCAGGAATCCATCCTAAAGCATCCCTGACAGATGCTTATCCAGCTGCCTCTTGAAGGCCTCTAGTGTGGGAGAGCCCACAACCTCCCTAGGTAACTCCTCGATGAAGTTCATTCTATTCCGCCCTCCCACCATCCAGAAGTATGTCTTTTTTCTGGCACCGAAAAGCCGGGTTTTCTTGACGGCTGGCTCTGCCATGCAACACTGATGATGCAGAGCCGATTTCAGCATACTGTGAAGAACAGCAACAATGCACGGTCCTCCCGTGTTCGTGAAGATGGGGGCCAAGAGGAGGATTCTAGATCTGGAAGAAGAAGGCAGTCAAGAATGTGCCTCCCAGAAAGTGAAGTAGGAGGGGATCTACACTAGTACATGAAACGTTGTTTTTACAGTCATTGAACGTTTTGTTTTTGAACGATTTAAAACGTAGCAGTTTTTAAAACATTTACTTACTTTTCTCTTTCTGTGGGAATGCATTCCTTTTGGCCACACTAAGAAAAGAAATCCGTTTGTTCTTTTTTTTCCCCATCTGCCAATTTCCCCTCCCACTTCCTCTTCTCTCCACCGGCAAACAAACCAGGAAGCAGCCTCTCAAAACTGAAACTAAAAAATGTCTGCAAAAAAGAGGCTTGAAAAAAGAAACACGGCTCCAACTTTGGGCACGGAAATTACATAAACATGCCCCCAGGAATGCGATTGGCTAATTAAGAACTACAGGAAACCCATTTCATACTATGAAATCGGCCACATCATACCAAATAGGACGACTTATTTCAGAGAAGTTCAAAATAAAAACCGGAGAACAGACAACAATAAAACGTCTCAAACTGAACGTCATGCGGCGAAATACTACCAAACGCACACTTAAAAATGGTAAAACACGTTCTAACTTGACTAGTGTAGATCCCTTCTAGGAGATGAATTTGTAGGTGTGGCAAGAGGTTCCTGGCAATCACTGGATGGCAGCCATGGAAATAATTTCAAATTAACTTGATAGTTCCTAGAGTGTGAAAACAGCACTGCTGGGAAAACCTGAAAGCTCTCAAAAGTATTTCAAAATTATTTGATTTAAAAGAATTCTTTTGGCTCTACCCAGTAGGAAATACAAAAGCACTGCTGTGCCTGTACGCTCCTTGGGGATAGTATGTGCTGTTCTAGACCGCTGATCTGCACTGCCTGTTTTAAACTAGGGGGCTGCCTTGATGTCTCCTTTGCCCTGGGGTGGTTCTGAATCTGCGCTGTGTCGGTTATATGACGTGTCTGCTGATTTGGAGACGCCCCAGGGCAAAGAGCCGAAGATGCACAGCAGAAAAGTTGGGGACTCACCCCGACTTTTCCTGTCTGAGCAAGGTCAGCACAGCTGTTCCCCGTCTGTCCTCACTTGGGTGCTGGCCCAGGAGGCATTCCTGGATAGAAGGCGATTTCTCGCGGGAGGGAGAGGGGACAGGCCCGGCGAGCCTAATAGCATCAGAAAGCCCGCCCTGTCTACCTTCATGTAAATAACTTGCCACCGCTCTGCAGCAGTGATACTGCAGGATTTGGTGGTGGAGCAGCACCCGCTTGGCACTGTGAAGACGGCCCCTTGGATGTTCCCTTGCTGTATTTGCACAATGGTAAACTTCTAGACTCTTTGCAGTCTTTCCCCTATAAGTGTGTGACTAAGGCCGTTGCTAGACGAGGGTTTAGCCCGGGCTGATAACAGGGCTCACCCCTGTGCGTGCAGATGATGCACAGGGGATCCCGGGGTCAGCCCGGGCTAAACCCTCCCTTGACCCGGGATAACGGGATCTGCTTGTGGCACGGTATTTCCGCAGCCCCGGGCTGAGGCCAGGGCTGCAGAAGGTCTAGCTGGTTCCGTGGCTTTTCCCGGCTAAGCAGCTTATTCGCGAGTAGCCAAGAGAAGCCACACACTGGGCACAGGGCTCCATAGGAGCGCTGTGCCCATCGGGCCAGGAGGGGAATCGCAGGGGGAAGAGATGGGGGCCAGGGGGGGGAGAACGGACCTGGCAGGAGAAATGGGGGGAAGAGCCGAGCCAGGGTGGGGAGATCGCGGCTGGGGGGGTGGAGGGGGCATCGGACATGGTGAGTGGGCGGCAGGTGAGCAAGTAAGTGAGCGGGGGGCCGGGCAGGCAAGCAAGCGAGTGAGGGGCCGGGTTGGTGAGCGAGCGAGCGAGGGGCCAGGCGGGTAAGCAACCAAGCGAGAGGCCGGGTGGGCGGGTGAGCAAGTGGGGGCAGACATGGTGAGCGGGGGGCCAGGCGGGTGAGCAGGGGGGCGGACATGGTGAGTAGGGGGCCGGGTGGGCGAGCAAGCAAGCGGGGGAGCGGACAGGCAAGCAGGGGGCAGGGGGCGAGCGAGCAGGAGGGGGCATCAGACATTGTGAGGGGGAATCGGGGGCAGGGGGGAGCGTGGAACGCTTTTTTTAAAAAAAAGACTTACCTTATCATTGGTGCGCTCCTGCACACATGGCCCCTTTAAGTTTTTTTTTAAATGGCCGATGCGATGGGGCTTTCCCTTACACCATCGTGTGTCACATGTAGACTGGGGCGACGGCCCGCACTAGCTGCAGTGCAGCCTCACCCCTACTCCCCACCGGATTAACAGGTAGGTCTAGCAGGGCCCTAAGACTGCAACCCAAGGTCCAGCCAAAGAGATATTTTCCTGACCAAGAAATACCAAAGACAAACAAGAAATCAAGAAAGATCAGCAAATTTTACACACAAGTAACAGTATAATAACAATAGAATTTATAAAACATTATTTAAAAAATATAAAAATAATTTATAAACCATAGCTAAAATTGCATAACAAAAGATGTAGGTAAAAATCAATTATTGAACCAACTTCTCGGGAATATACAAGATTATCAGGGCATTCCAAACATATCACAACCCTGTGACGAACTTCACAGTCTAAATTACAAGATTAATCTCTTGAATTTAATGTTTGCTGAACGCATTTCAACTGGATATTCATCTTCAGTGGCAGATTTACAAGACTTCAAATGTCTGCTTCAGCAGGGATCTCCCAAAAATCTTTCGGGAGGTAAAGTTAAATAATGATATTGGTTTGATACACAGGTCTATTTACCTCTAGTATAAATTCCTAGACTATAAGCATCATTAGATGCCCGTTTTATCGCACACTCGTTACTGCCCACTCACGGTTTTTCGTGGGTCCTTTTAACAACACTGTCTGCCTCTCACGCATCTCCCACTCCTTCTGGTCTTTTTTCCACCACAAATAAGACCCCAGTAAATCCAATTTTGGGGGGAAGTGAAATGTGCTGCCTTTTCCTGCTGTGTGCAGGAAAAGCAGTGCGATAAAAACGCCCACTGAACGGGCCACGTGGTGGTTTACTTCCTCTTTCTTCCCCTGCATGAAGAAAGAGGAAGTATTGTGGGACAGTAAGGAAATGTGATTTCCCCCGTCTGATGATGCTCTAAAAGTAACACTCAACACAAACCCATACCACACAAAGCACGGGGTAGAAGGGAGAGATTTCCAAAGAACCTGGGTTCCCTCAAAAAACAGTCCTTATTTCCACACCACAGCTCTAATTTCCCTAGAGAGATTTTCTTTCATCCCAAACTGAAAATATTGATCACTAATCACTCCTGAAAATGAAGCAATTCTAAGAAAGAGCATTTAAACATTGTCTAGAAGGCCAGGATTTTATCATAAGCAAAATCCAAATTCAAACGAGAACATATTCTGGAAAATGCTCTAAGTACAAAAAGTTGGACCAGCTGGCATGACCTGAGAGATGCTTGAAAAAATTGTTGTCCTTCCATCAGGGGTGGGGAACATCACTATCCAGATGTTGTTGGACTGCAACTCCCATTAGCTCTAGCCAACATAGCCAATAGTGAGGGATGATGGGAGTTACAGTCCAACTACATCTGGAGGGCCATGCATTTCCCATCCCTCACATACTTAAAAGATCAGAAACACAATTCTATGCCACGCTGCTTACCCTATTTTTACAACTGTAGAATTATTTTCATTTGATAGACTGTAGGGAGCTCTTAATACCCTGAGATAGAAACTTTTGTTTTAATAACTAGAAAATTGAGCAACTGGTGACATGGAGTGGGGGGGGGGATCAAGGAACTCCACATTTCCCATAACAGGTTGCCAGGGACTTTGAAAACTGAGTGGCAGCCCAGTCCAAGAAAATCAAAGCAAGCCAAAAGGGAACAGAGGCGTACAAGTCTCTGGATTTGCTTCATTGTTTCCCTGGCTGGAGCATCGTTCTGAGTGACAGATAATTCATCTTTTACCACCTGCCATTGCCTAGAGATCAGCCTCGCCGTTGTTTCCGGCTAAATGTACATAAACTGAAGCATTTTCAGGCAGGAAACCAGATGTGACAGGGACAACCCCAGAGTGTGACAGGGACACCTGGGTTAATGATGACTGATGCCATAATGCTTTTCATAAAGTGCACACTGGCCAGGCTGGGTATTTTTGCTGTCTTTCATGGAGTGTTGCCAAAGACTTCAGCTATAGGGGTCTTTAAGGTCAAGGAGAAAGGAATGGAGGTGTAAAATAGCAAATTAGACTAGGTTGGGGAGGGGGAGAAGGAGATAATATAACTGCAGTTTAGCTTATATTGGGAGCGCATTGAAAATCATTTCCATTTCAGGATTGCTTGGAAGCTGAGCAGGGTTGCTGTTGTTGTTTTTATTATATAGCTCTGGTTGAACTCACATTTCTGTTTGTTTGTTCATAATTTGATCTATCCCTTGGACAATGAGCAATCCACCCGCATCCTGCTCCACTGGACGCCAGCCACACTGCTGACGCCACTGCCCATCTCCACTTGCAGCGCTACGTGAGCTTCTTTGCTGCGCAGTCAGCACCTGACGAAGCTGCGAGCCCGTCCACCGTGGTCCGGAGCCTCCATCGTTGCACACACTGGAGGCTCCAGAAATTACATATTTATTACCTTGCATAAATGGCGGCCAAAAAGGCAAGATTACAAGCATGGATGGAGCACCTTTAAAGTTTGCACCTTTAATCTTGCATAAATGGGGCCTTTACAGCCACCATTTATGCGAGGTAGAAAATACATAATTTCCAGAGCCTCCATTGTGCGCAACAATGGAGGCTCTGGACCGGGGGGGTGGGATGTAGGGGAGTCCATCAGAATCCCCGACATAGGCTGTTTCTATGATTGTTGTCTATTCATTCAATCGCTTCTGACTCTTCGTGACTTCATGGACTAGCCCACGCCAGCAGCCCAAAAATGAGGGCTGGTCATGGCCGAGTCCCTGTGCATCCAAAGAATGCACAGGGACTCCCAGGAGGAAGGAGGAATGCGAACAGGTTTTCCCAGGGATAAGTACTCCCTGGGAAAGTCCGATTCTTCCCATGGCCTTGGGATCATCCCGAGACCACGGGAGGTGTGGCCGCCCATCCTGGCTTCTTCCCTCCTCCCCGTGAGTAGCAGAGATCAGTAAAGGAAAGGAACCGGATTTGGGCTTTTTTTAAAAAAAAAAAACTCACTTTTTATTTTTATTTTAAAAATAAAATGTAAAAATGGCGGGCGTAACACTCTCCTTCCTCCCTGGATGTCACGCCCGCATGTGAACTAAGGGGAGGATTTCGTGATCAGGATATCACGAGATCCTCCCACCTCCCTTCCTCTACACCGGGCTGGTGTAGAAATGGCCATTGCATAAGCGGCCCCTCCCACCAATCCTGTTGCATAAGCAAAACCCACCGCTTGCACAATGGAGATTTAATTCCATCACAATACCTGACGGAACGCCTCTCCCGACGTGAATATACCCGGTCACTACATTCAACATCTAAGGTCCTCCTCCGGGTGCCTACTCCGAGAGAGGCTCGGAGTGTGGCAACGAGGGACAGGGCCTTTTCGGTGGTGGCCCCCAGACTATGGAATTATCTCCCTGACGAGGCTTGCCTGGCACCAACGCTGCTATCTTTCCGGCGCCAGGTTAAGACTTTCCTCTTTGCCCAGGCGTATGGCAGCACATCTTAATCACCCACATGTTTAGTTTTTTAACGGTTTTTAATGCTTTATGTGTGTATGTTCTGTGTTTTAAATTTTTAAAATTTGTATACTTGTTTTTATCTCAATTTTAGAATTTCTGTAAACCACCCAGAGAGCTCTGGCTAAGGGGGCGGTATATAAGTGTAATAAATAAATAAATAAATGCTTCCTATGGAAAGCCCCAAAAGGAGCAGAAATGCTCATTTCTGGATCAGGACAGGTTGGCAGACCTCCCTTATTCAAGCTTCATTGACCTGCCGCATTCCAGAAATAAGCTTTTCTGCTCATTTCTATTTGCTCCTGGAACCACTGAATCTTGGTTGCACAAACCATATGTCTCATTTATGGAACAGAATCAGCAGGGCATAGGGCTCTCTTGGGTACTGCCCTTGGTGTATCAAAAGAACTTAACTCTGTGGGGTTACGTGCAACTGGCAGCATGCTTAAATAGGGTCACTGGACCCCTGTGCATGCAATGCTGGGGTGCATCGTGTATCATTGGCCATGTGTAAACATGCACATGTCCAGCATTTGAGAAAGGAAGCATGTTCATCTTATATGTTGTCCACTTCCACAAAGTGGTGGCTGATGTTGCACCACAGTAGCTTTTCGAGGCATTGCAGTTGTCCCGCCAATCACTCCAAAGTGTCCATTAAATATGCCAGGCTACGCAATATATTATCCCATGGGGTTTTTCCCCTATCGCACAGATTATGTGCTAAAATTATTCCCTTATTTTATTATAAATGTTGCTCTTCCAGAAGAATGTTGGTAGGGCAGGATCTGAAAGCGGGGGGTGGGGGTGGGGTGGAAATCAACAAACAACCTTCAAATTAGCTGCAGAGAAGTGCTCAAAATGAATTACCCACTGTTTGCAGCCCTTCATGAATAATTCATATCCCCCCCGTGTCAGTGGATCTAATTAGTAATCATCCAAACTATTCTTAAATTGTCCAGTTTTAAGTTACTTGCATAGCAACGATCTTCTGTTCCGATATAATTATTAATCCATTTGCAAGGCAACAGCCCATGCACCTTCAATTTGTTGCTGGAGACATCACCCCCTGTGAAAAAGCACACCATCCATTTAGATTATGAACGGTCCTTTTCACAACTGACCTTTCAAGTACTCAGGGCCACAGTGTAACTCCCAGATGAATGGGTATCCTTAAAGCTCCATCAACACACACTGAGTACCCTGCTGGTTCAGCTACCTAGAATTGCAGAGATTCTAGATCAAGGGGAGCAAAACCAAATCACACAGTGACCTACAACTCTATACCCTCCAGCATTACACAGAGGAAAACAGAGACACGCTTGTAAGAAGGGATGGGGGACAAACCCAGTTTGGATTTTATTGCGAATTTACCTAATTTTGCACTTTCCACTAGGGCTATGCATTGACCCCCCAATCTGCCAGTGGGCCGCTTTGCTTTGCTGCGGAGCTCCGGATCCAAATTGGAGCTCTGCAGCAGCAACGGTGGTGGCAGCACCAGGTAAGGCCCCCCTCCCCCTCCCCCTTACCTGCATCCATCCACGGACCAGTGGCTGCTTCAACTGAGCCCGAGGACTCAAACAGGAAGATCAGGTCTTCCTGTTTGAATCTTTGGGCTCAGTTGAAGCCGCTGCCGGACTGCGGATGGACGCAGGTAAGACCCCCCTCCCCCTTGCCCCCTTACCTGGCTCTGCCACCATCACTGCACAGGTAGCAGCGGCAGGGCCAGATAACCCCCCCTCGCGCACACCACTTACCTGATCCGTCGCGGCCCGTTGCCAGCTTCACTAGAGTCCACGGCTCAACCCGGAACTTTAGGCCCTGCTTGGGGCCTACACTTCCGGGTTGAGCCGCGGGCTCTACTGAAGCCAGCGATGGGCCACAACGGACCAGGTAAGACCCCCTCCCCCCTGCCCCTTTACCTGGCTCTGCCGCTGTCACCACATGGGTGGCGGCAGTGCCAGGTAAGGCCTCCTTACCTTTTTTGCAGAGCTCCAGATCAAGGCGAAGGATCCTCCTTCATCTCAATCCACTCTGCAATGCTCCGCTGCCCCCCAATCCTCTTCACCTTCACCTTAAGGGGAGGCGAAGCACCCCGATCCACTTCTGCTTCTCCGATCCTAAGAGAAGCGGAGAACAGCCCTACTTTCCACTATACAAACTGAAACGTAGTTATTGTTTGAAATTCACACTTCCCCAAATTTTACAATCAAAAATTCATACAAAGATGCATATATTTTAGGAAATAATGTTAAAAATGCATTAGACTGGGAAAATTACTTCCAAAACTGTGTATTTTAGGCAACAATATATACAAAAATACATGTACTGGTGCTAATGAAGGTTTTTTATTTTTGTAAACCTGATGTGGAAAAGGAAAAGAAATAAGGGGGAAAGTGGCTGGGTGAGAAGGATCAGAGGTTCATGCACTTAGCAAGGATCAGCTGCATGCTTTATATTTAACATAGTGCATAATTTAGGCATCAAAGAGTTAACTTCTACAAAAGCCTTCTCCAACCTGATGCTCTCCAGATATGTTGAATTGCAACTCCCATGATTCCTAGCCAGCATGGCCACTGGCTGGGAATTATGGGAGTTGCAATGCAACACATGTGGTGGGCACCCAGTTGGAGAAGGCTATTCTGGAGACTTGAAAAATGGAACTCAACCCTGAAGAATGACAATTCTAGAAACACTCTAGCAAAAAATGTTAAAAGACATTCCCCAGTGGCAAAAAGGAAAAGAAAAAAAGGACAAAACTGGAACAGTCATCGGAAAATAGTAGGGGTGTGCATCAGATTTGGTCGGATTCAGCCAAATCCTGAATCTAGAACTGAATCAGGCTTGTTTAGACCGATTCAGGAGATACCGGAGTTGAAGCAGAGCTCCTTTGAAGCCAACCAAAATCTGGATCTGAACTCTCCTGGAAATTTGGGATTCAGAGGGACGCAGAGACAAAGCTAAGGTGTCTTCAAAAATGTATATATTTATCCCCAAGCTCTGCATATAAGTAACTTATATGGAGGGAGAGGGCTGTAGTTTTGTGCACGAACACACAATATGACCTTTATAACCAAGTTCTCTTGACTGTGATCCTATGTAGAACTTCACTGGAATTTGCAACTCCACATCTTTAAAACTAGATAGAGTTAACTGAGTGCATTCTGCATACAGTGCTGCATTGTAGAGCTAATAAAGGCGAGAGAAAGAAACAGAACTGTGATTAGTTAAAAATTTGTGACTGTTTCCTCATTAGCTCAATATGTTTGGCCAGAAGTGGCCATTTGGAAAAGTTCTGCATGATAAATTACCACACACACACACACACAAACACACACACACACACATAAAATGGATGCAGCCAAAAGACAGGCAGCAATTATCGTAAACAGATTTCTACGGTCTAAGCCAAACAGATTGCATGGCATAGCCAAGGATATTAAAGAGAAATCCATTTAGCAGGCTGTTCAAAATCAGTGTTGCTCATTGGGTTGTCGTATTCATCAATAAGTGGATCTGATCAATCCGTTAGAAATAATTAGCTCAATTAAATCAGCTAATTAATAGGGTATTGCCCCTGCATCATCCCACATAACATTCAACTCCAATTGTAAAGCCTCATGGCTAGGGTGACCATATGATAGGAAAAAACCAGATTTGTCAGGATTTTTGGTAACAAATCCGGGAGGGGGGGGGGGAATTATGAAATTTGAAGAAAAATCTGGATTTTTCCCATCCTCCCCAACCAAAGGGCAGCTCTATTTTAATGGAAATTGACAAAAATCTTATATCTCTGCCCTTTTAAAAGATAAAGAGATTAAACTTGGCATGATGGTAGCTCTTAGGTAAGGCTTTATCCATTGATTCGTTCATTGATTTTCAGGATTTTTTTAAAATTTGAGGTTTTAACATTATATTTTTTTATTTAAAAAAAACTGTCATTTTTAAAGATAGAGAGATGAAACTTGGCACTATGGTTGCATTTAGGTAGGGCTTTAGCTGTACTAAATTTGAAGTAAATCCATTCATCCGTTGATTTTTAGGATTTTTTTAAAAAATTGAGGTTTTAAAATTATTATTTTTAAAACCCATTATTTTTAAAGATAAAGAGATGAAACTTGTCACCATGATTGCTCTTAAGGAGGGATTTAGCCATGCCAAGTTTGAAGTGGATCCGTTCATCCATTGATTTTTTTTAAAGTTCAAGGTTTTAAAATTATTGTTTTAAAAAACCGCTAGAGCCATATCCTTCAAACTCAAGTTGTCAACCCTCCTCTTTGGGGTCTTGCACCTTGAGCAGTTTCAGCCCTTGGCATCAAGGGGATCTCCAGTTTTTAGCTAAGAAGTGCTGGGTGAGCAGTGAGGTGCCAGTCGAGAGAGAGGCTCTCATCTTCGCAGATGCCCTGTTGCTGCAGATGTTGGAACCTGTCATGTTGTTGCTTTGCTTTGCTACCCCTTCCCTTCCACTTCACTTTGTTCACTTGTGAGCTAGGCTCTGTCTGCACTGCTGACATACAAGGCAGAACATTTGAAGTGCATGTCAGAGAAAAATAGATAGATTTGCGGCTTTGGCTGGCTTGCATATCTCTTAGAGTCAGAGTTAGATTGAAGACACAACTCAGAGATGGCTGTAGCTTAGCCCTGAGAGGCTGGCGGGCTGCACACAACCATTTTAAGAGCATCTCAGAGTCCAGTGTTGGTGCAGGCAGAGGCCGCTGGCAGCGGATTTTTTTTAAAAAAAAACAAGAGTCACCAGATGCGACCAAGCTATAAGCTGTCATCCTACCCCCGGACACAGGGTACAAGTGCACAGCCTGGCAGAGAGAGGCTGAAGGCAACCCAGTTGCACCTGTAGCTTGGCCTGAGAGGCTGGCTTGCCATACAGAGTGTTTTAAGAGTGCATCAGACTTGAGCGTTTGTGCAGGAGGAGAGGAGGTGGTGGCAACTGGTGGCAGAGGTTTTTAATGTAAGAGTCATTGGACATGACCAAGCGATAAGCTGCAATAAGCAATATCCCCAGCCGCAAGTGCGTAACCCAGCTGGACCATTGGGAGATTTTGGCAGAGAGAGGGAGGGAGGGGGGAGATAGTTTGAGGCTGGAGGCTTTGGTTTGGCTGCAATGACTTAGGCCGTTGCTAGACCACGGGTTAGCATGGTGCAAGGCCCGTGCTTGTCCCTGTGCATCCAGATGACACACAGGGGATCCCAGCCTCAGCCAGGGCTCAAGCCGCCCTGGCACCGCGCTAACAGGAACCGCTTGTAGCACGGTTCTTCCCATGGTCCCAGCCTCATGCCGGGCTGAGGCCGGGACCGCGGGCGTGTGGACCGTTCCGCCGCTTTTCCTGGCTACTGCACTTACGCACGAGTAGCCTGGAAAAGTGGCGGATGGGCTGCAGCACTCCCCCCGCCCCCTTCCCCCGATTCCCCCACACACACTACCTCCCCTGGCCTCCGATCCCTCCCTGTCCCCACATGCATGTCTCGCCACCCCCCTTGTCCCCACCTGCTGTGTCCTCTGCTGCCGCCGCCATCAATGTCTCCAGCCGCCCTGTCCCGCTGCCACCACTGCCGCCACTGTCCCCAGCCGGCTTTTCCTGTTGTCACCATGTCCGGCCTGCAGGACATGGCGATCCCTGTCACCATGTCCAGCCTGTGATGCGTGCTGAGCAGGCATCACAGGCCGAACATGGCGACAACAGGAAAAGCCGGCTGGGGACAGTGGTGGCAGCGGCGGCAGCGGGACAGGGCGGCTGGGGACATCGGTGGCAGCAGGACACAGCAAGTGGGGACAGGGGGGGATCAGAGGCCAGGGGAAGTCGTGGGGGGGAATCGGGGGCAGGGGTCCCTATTTTTTTTAAAAAAAAAAACTTACCTTGGCCATTGGTGAGCTCCTGCGCACACGGCCACGTTAACTGGAACAAAAATGGCGGACGCGACGGGGCTTCCCTTGGCCCCATCGCATCTCACGTGTGGACGGGGCCTACAGGCCACACTACTACTAGCGTGGCTTGGCCCCTCCTCCCACATGGATTCTAAGGTAGGTCTAGCAAGGCCCTTAGAGACAACAGAGGCTGCACAGACAACCCAGAGACACCTGTTCTAACTTAGCCCCACAGTGCTGGCATGCAACGCAGGGCATTAGGAAGAGGGTCTCAGAGTCATGTGTTTGTGCAGGAAGTAGACACGAGTTCAAAGTCTGGATGTGCGAAGTGGTGCCAACACACAAGCCTTGAGAAGCTAATGTATATAAGTGAGAAGTGTGAATGGGCGAAGTAGTGTCCACCGCCCACAACACCCACCCTAATGTTAGAGTAGAGAAACTTGTGACAATCATACACAAGTTTTTTTAAAAAATGAAATTTAAAAATAAAGCCAGCCAGCTGATGGCAACAAAGTCCGTTAAAAGCAGCAACAGCAGCTTGCAGTGGAGTAAGGATACAGTCAGAAAAGATATTTGAGGGAAGGAGAGACTGTATCACACAGAGCATCAAAGTACACCAAAAGCTACAAAAGTTGGAGTAAGTGAAGTTAATTTCAGATACATTGAATCTCACACTTGTTCTTTATTTCAGTGATTTTAACATTAAGATGTTATGTAGAACAGATTTGTCTTAATTGTGTGCTGTAAAATCAGATACATGACCAAGGCTACGTTTGGGTGGGCACGCCCCCTTGGTGCTGGATACGCCCCCTGGGGCTGGACATGTTGGTGGGCACGCCCCCTTGGTGCTGGATACGTCCCCTGGGGCTGGACATGTTGGTGGGCATGCCCCCTTGGGCGCCAACCATGTTGTCCTTCTTTTTGGTTTCCAAAATATGGTCACCCTACTCATGGCACTCAGCTTCTCCTTACTGCAGCCAGGATTCCCTCCAACCAAGAAATGGGAGGTTGCAATGGATGCTGAGAGGTATCCGGGGAAACCTCCCTTTTCTTCATGTAATGAATGCACAAATCTCATGTACTCGAAAGAACTAGTAATGCTACCATGTTGTAAGAGAGTTGTGCTTTGCTACCTCTAGGTATCCCAGCCATTGGGAAGTGGAAGGAGTGCCTGGAAGGGGTGCCACAACATTTTCACATTTCTTATCCCTGCTGATACTAACAGGGATAGAAAGAATGTGAAAGGGCCGTGCTCCACCCGCTCTTCCAGGCACCCCTCCCTTGAAGGAATGGGAGAGTTGCCAAGAAGGAGGTGGAGTGTGCAAGTCACATGGGCCACAGCTAGACCTAAGGTTTATCCTGGGATCATCCAGGGTTCATCCCTGCCTGAGTGCTGGATGCCCTGTGTGTCACCTAGATGAACAGGTCTGACCCCTGGACGATCCAGGGATAAACCTTAGGTCTAGCTATGGCCATGGTGTCACCTGGCAGATCAAACAGTACAGCCTGATGGTGCTTAGTTTTGCTGACACTGACTGGCAGTGGCTCTCCAGGGTTTCAGGTAGGATTCTTTCCTAGCCCTACCTGGAGATTATTATTATTATTATTATTTATTTATATAGCACCATCGATGTACATGGTGCTGTACAGATAACACAGTAAATAGCAAGACCCTGCCGCATAGGCTTACAATCTAATAAAGTTGTAGTAAACAATAAGAAGGGAAAGAGAATGCAAACAGGCACAGGGAAGTGTAAACAGGCACCGGGAAGGGTGAAGCTAACAGTATAGAGTCAGAACAAACTCAAAGTTTAAAAGCTATAGGGAAAAGAAAAGTTTTTAGCTGTGTTTTAAAAGCTGTGATTGAGTTGGTAGTTCTCAGGTGTTCTGGAAGAGCATTCCAGGCATGAGGGGCAGCAGAGGAAAATGGACGAAGCCGAGCAAGGGAAGTAGAGACCCTTGGGCAGGCAAGAAGCATGGCATCAGAGGAGCGAAGAGCACGAGCGGGGCAATAGTGTGAGATGAGAGAGGAGAGATAGGCAGGAGCTAGACCGTGAAGAGCTTTGAAGGTCAACAGGAGAAGTTTATATTGGATTCTGGAATGAATTGGGAGCCAATGAAGAGATTTCAGAAGCGGAGTGACATGGTCAGAGCGGCGGGCCAGGAAGATGATCTTAGCGGCAGAGTGGTGGACAGAGACCAGCGGACTGATGTGAGACGAGGGGAGGCCAGAGAGGAGGAGGTTGCAGTAGTCCAACCGAGAGATAACCAGTGCGTGAACGAGAGTCTTGGCAGAAGAGACAGACAAAAATGGTCGAATCCTGGCAATATTATACAGGAAGAAACGACAAGATTTAGCTACTGCCTCGATATGAGGAATAAAGGAGAGCGAGGAATCAAATATAAAGCCAAGGCTACGAGTTTCCTTGACCGGAGTAAGCGTGACATCGTTGACAGTAAGAGAGAATGAGAGGTGAGGAGAAGGTTTAGGAGGGAAAACAAGCAGTTCAGTTTTTGCCATGTTAAGCTTCAAGCGACGATGAAGCAGCCAAGCTGAGATATCTGAAAGACATGCCGAGATACGATCGTGAACATCAGGAGAAAGTTCCGGAGATGAGAGGTATAGTTGTGTGTCATCGGCATACAGGTGATATTGGAGGCCGTGAGATTGAATAAGTTTACCCAAGGGCAGCATGTATAGAGAAAACAGCAGCGGGCCAAGCACCGAGCCTTGCGGAACCCCTACTGAAAGGGGAAAGGAGGAGGACGAGCTGCCGTTAGCCGACACGCTGAAAGAGCGACCCTCTAGATAGGAGGCGAACCAGTTATAGACAGAGCCACAGAGTCCAAGGTCATGGAGGGAATCTAAGAGAAGATCGTGATCAACCGTGTCAAAGGCTGCAGTTAGATCAAGGAGAATAAGGACGGAATAATGGCCCTTAGACTTGGCAGTGAGAAGATCATTGGTGATCTTGGTAAGGGCTGTTTCAGTGGAATGCAGAGGACGGAATCCAGATTGAAAGGGATCCAGAGCAGAGTTACTAGAGAGAAAGTCAAGACAGCGAGAGTAGACCACACGTTCCAGAATCTTTGAGACAAGGGGCAACAGAGAGACAGGTCGGTAGTTAGACAGAGAAAGTCGATCAAGAGTGGGTTTTTTGAGAATGGGAGAGACAGTAGCATGTTTAAAAGCAGAGGGAAATGAGCCAGAGGACAGGGAAGAATTAATGATGTGAAGCAAGGACGGGAGGATAGCGGGGATAAGATTAATAAAGACGCGAGAGGGAATTGGATCACGGGAACAAGTGGAAGGCTTCGACGAGCGTAGTATTTTAGACAGTTCATCAGCTGAGACTGAGGGGAACGCCGAGAGAGTTGCAGGAGGAACTGACAGGTGAGGCACAGGAGCTGGGAGCGGAGCAGAGCTGGCCAGATCGGAGCGAATAGTTTGGATTTTAGCATTGAAGAAAGAGGCAAAGTCATTGGCAGACAGAGAGGCGGGGAGAGATGGTGGATTAGGTTTCAGGAGAGAATTGAAGGACTTGAAGAGCCGCTGAGGGTGTCTAGCATTTGACTGGATCAGCGTTGAGTAGTACTGCTGTTTGGCCAGTGAAATGGCAGAAGAGAAGGAGGAGAGAACAAATTTGTAGTGGACAAAGTCCGCCTGTGACCTTCTGCATGGAAAGCAGGTGCTCTGTTGCTGAGCTACACCCATCCTATCTGAGCTACAGGCCCACCCTTGCCAGACTCTACAAGTCTGGGGTCATGCATCAAGACTTGCATGTAGTCCTGGAAGGCCAGCTTCCCAGTTTAACAATTAAGCAAGTGAATGAGCGAATCCATAGTGGGTTAAGTGGCAAGAAATCATTATTAAGCTGCTTTGGATATATACTATATTTTGTGACTCCGTTGCTGGCTCCCCACCAGTTTCCCTGTTTGGAACAATATGATAACAGATCATTAGCAGTGGTGTATTTGTTTCATTAATTACACTTTTATCCCTCCTTTCAGCCAAAAAAATGGGCCCCAAAGCAGATCGCAGCAATTAAAACCCAATAAAAATAACAATTAAAATGAAATACAAAATTAACCTTGGAAATGGGGTTCGGAGCTGGAGTCAGGCAGGTTTCTGGGGTGCCTCCCTGCTACCTCCCCTCTTTCAAACGGCCTTAGATCCTGGAGATATCGTTATTACAAGTTTAATCAAATAAGTTTTTTTGTAAGCGGACCATATTGTCTGGTAGGTATCTCCTTGATCTCTGTTTTTGTATATAGTATTATATGCACATGGACTGCTGATGCTAGGAATTTCGGTGGTGCTGAAGGACTCTAAGCAACAATGTCCATGGTTAATGATAGTGAGAGAATGCATGAAGGATACTGACCTTGGATCTGCTGTCTTGAATATAGAGTATAGCTGTGATGGGCTGGGGTAGTGGGTTAGAGACTGCAGGTTTTCATTTTTTAACTGTATGAAATCCATAGGAACAATGGAGGGAACTGTGAATTTATTCTGTTGGCCGATATTTGATTTGGCAAAGCAAACTTAATCAGTTATAGCAGACTTGAGAAACAAACAAGGGGCTGTGTCATGTTACGAATTCAGAATTTAACCCCGCTTTGCTTTTTAAGAGCAGTTGAGAAGACTCGTGAAATAACCCGATACATAAAGTATGCTTTTTTAAAAGCCCCCAATTTCTCATATTGTAATATATGCAATGATGAATTCCCAGTGTACTACTATTTAGCCTCAAATAAGCCAAGGTTAATAGCTATAATTGGAAATAATCATCCACAGTGAAGCAGTAATTAGGTACCCTAGAAACAATGGAACCAAATGGTATTCCAGAGGGATGCAGGATTTCTTCTCTAAGGGAAAGATGTGCTGCATTCACAAGACTTGAGAAGAAATCCTCCAACATGGTGAGAACTGTGCAAATATCCACACCAGAAAGGAAATCTGGGGCAGGGCTGAAATTTTCATCCATCCTTGTCATGGCATTAGACTAGGGTGACCATATGAAAAGGAGGACAGGGCTCCTGTATCTTTAACTGTAATGTAGGAAAGGGAATTTCAGCAGTTGTCAATTGAAGTGGGTGAAATTCCCTCTTCATCACAACAGTTAAAGCTGCAGAAGCCCTGCCCTCTTTTGTATCTGGCCACTCTACTATAGCTAGTGTAGGGGGGGAATCTACACAGCGTACTGAAGGCGCTTCTATGTGCCTCCAGTGTGCCCCGAAAGTGATAGTGTAGATTCCTGCCCAGAAGAGACGGAGGAGGAGGAGGCTGGGGAACCGGCCGCGTCCTTGCTGCCGCCGCCGCCGCCGCCTCCCCGCCGGCCTCCTGCTGCCGGGGTAAGAGCCACCCGGGTCGGAGAGCTCGGCTTCTGCCGAGCTCTCCGACCTGGGTGGCTCTTACCCCGGCAGCAGGAGGCCGGCGGGGAGGCAGCGGCGGCGGCAAGGACACGGCCAGTTCCCCAGCCGCCGCCTCCTCTGTCTCTTCTGGGCAGGAATCTACACTATCACTTTCGGGGCGCACTGGAGGCGCGTGGAAGCACCTTCAGTACGCTGTGTAGATGCCCTCTAGCTTTAACTGTTGTGATGAAGAGGGAATTTCACCCACTTCAATTGAAACCTGCCGCAATTCCCTTTTCTACATTACAGTTAAAGATACAGGAGCCCTGTCCTCCTTTTCATAGGGTCAGCCTACATTAGACTACCATCTTCCCAAGTGGCTATTTGCCCACTGGACTAAATTACCAGTTGCTAAGGTTGACTAAGGAGGTTTGACCTATGTCATGGTAGAATAATGGAGTGATAGGAGTGGACTATACCACTTCTATGGCAGGGCAGTTGCTTCCTCCTCCACCGTCTATTCTAGATGGTTCCTTTTCAATCCCTTCCTCTCTGTTACCTCCTTAGCCTTTCTGGATTCTCTCTAATCTTCAGCCTTCCTCAAAATCTCCTCAGAACTCTCTTTCCATCTGCCCAGACTAAAAACGCTAAGGATCAAAAAGGTCTGTGTTCCAGGCACAGTGCAGGGTTGGGCAACTTCTAGCCCTCCAAAAGTTTAGGCCTACAGCTTTCACCAGCCCTAGCCAGTATAGCCAATGGTGATGCTGGACAAGGTTACATATATACATACATTTCAAAACCTAACACTTAAAATGGATCTTTGTTCAAATACCATGGTCCTTCCTGAGTCAGTATTAGAATACAGTCAGCTTTTTTTTTAAAAAAAAAACTCCCCCCCAGCAATTCCACATTCCCCCCCACCCTGCTCCAGAATTACCATGAAGGAGACATTCATGAACATGCAGACTTCTGAAGCTTGAAATTACAGCTCTTCTAGCGTTGAAGTGGAAGTTAAGGAAATCTTTACAGACAAAAACCCAACACAGCTTGTTGCTCTGGAATGATAGCTCCCCTGGGGCTTCTTTTAAGGGCAATGTTATTTTTCCTGTGTCTGTGTGTATATATAGGGAAGCTGCAAAAACATTCTGCATCTGAGCCAAACTACATGAGTGACTCTACACTGAAAAAACCCACACCCTTACCATTTTTTCTTCTGGGGTCTTTCCATGTTGACTACAGTTCCTTTAGACAGTCACCAAAGGCAACCATGTGATTTGTAATTGAAAACTTCCTCTCTTGGTAATGCTCCATAAAGTTAATGTAATGTAATGTAATGTGTTAAATTGTATGGTGTTTGATTGGAGTGCTGGTTGTCATACCGTAATAAACTTATTCATTCATTCATTCATTCATTCATTCATTCATATATCTGAGCAGTTGCCCCGGGACCCAACATTCTAGCGCATTATACTTAATGTTTGAAAGCTACAAAAAGAAGTGACACCATGTAGCAGCAGCACCGCCTAAACTCTCTACACTTACTTTACAGGAGAGGCTAATCTATTGACTTTAGTCACTTGGTGGTGGTGAGTGGCTATGTGCGCCGCTGGCCTAGGACAGGCCTGCACTTGTGGCCTGGCCCCCAGAGGTTTACAAATGCCCAGGTAGGCCACCATATATGGCAGCTGAGTTGTGTTTGAATAACCCAGTGCAGGGAACCTTAAATTCCTTTGCCACGAGCCTCACCTGGGCTCTGAAAAACTAGGGCAGGCTGAGCTAATAGCAGAACCAAGAGGGGATGGAGGGAAATGCGGGCGTGTTGTCTCTTCCCAACACAGTCTTTCAAAGCTAAGTTATCCATCCACTCCTGAATTTATGAAGTAGAGTTTTGGCACAGTTGCAGCATGTTCATCAGGTAGTACAGCTGCAATAGCTTCACTCTGCCAAGAGCTTATCCATTAAATCAGCAGCCTCTGTGTTGTGCTGCCTTTGTAGGCTGGTATTAGTCAGTGATTACTAAAGTAAGTTATATTTCATGCCATGTAATGTCACGATTAACAACGGAATCATCATGCCTTTGAGTACACCCTTATGCTTGGACAGATATATGCTGGGTCTCCATGAGGAATTGGGGGCCGACTTAGTACATCCTACCACGGCCACACAGTACCTGTGCACATCCCGTCTTGATCTCTCAGCGATCTGCACCACAGAGCAGAGGAACCACCTGGTCAGTTCTCTAAGTACCTGAAGCAGGGCATTTTGTGGCATGACTGGAGTTCTGCACCCCTAGTTTAGGTAAGAGTAACAGAAACAACAACAAGAATCTAAATAATACTGAGCGAGATGGGCCAATGCTTTGACTTAGGATAAAGCGGTTTCCGATATTTCCAAACACTGACGATCTAAATTTTGACAATAGGGATGAAACAAAGAGAGAAGAAGAATTAATGTGAACAAGTGCAGTTGCACATGAGGATGAATATTGTGGAGTTACGGCATGGAGTTCACAGAAGTATCTTTCATGGAAGCGTATCTTTCATGGGGTAAGATGTGAGTATTCTGGGAAGGAGTTCCAGCCATTGAGATAAAAAGATCTATTACATCTGGAGCACAGACGACAAAATAGACTGGGATGTCTTGAACAGAAACCAGTAGATTGTTTGAAGGCAAAGAACAGAACACAGTTCAGAACTCTGCATGTACACACTATTTCGGTTCATTACCCTCTCTCTCTCCCACTCTTCTTTTCTTATCTCTACCTAATAAAGTGGAAAGTATGTGTGTGTCACGTATGTCCTGAAATGTTGACCCACTTCCACATATGGTACTGCCTTAATGCTGTTCACCCAGACAGGTCTTCATGTACATGGATCAGAAAAAAATCTAAAAACATGGATTTGGGGGGTTTAAGTATTTTTAAAGGATTTAATAAAAAAAGACTAGGTTTATGCCTACAATTCCCAGCATGCCTTGGGCAGAACTCCCAGCATGCTTTGGGTGGGAGGCCAGACTTACTGGCCTTTGGTGGCCATTGTGATTCCTAAGCTCAGTCTCAAGCTCAGTCAACCCAATTCTACATTAGTTAGTTAGTATCTTTTACAGTTTAAACAGTCCTTCTGAGAATAATACAGAAAAAGAGATTCTACATTTTTTGGATAAACAAATTTTGAAGACGATACCGCTCCTGATGAAGGACCTAAGGGCCCGAAACATCGAGCTAGTGTACGCGTCAATCTGTCTTATTTGAATTTACATATCATTTTTTATTGAAGAAATCATTATTAAATATTTTAAACCTTACTTAGCACCAGAGTACACATCTCACTTATTCTTTGATTCCTAAGCTCAGTCTTAAGCAGTCAACTCAATTCCACATAAAAAGAAACAACTCACATAAATGGGCTGCATCCATTTGTGGTGCCTTCTCCCACCTGCCACGTGTGGTTACAACAGCATGTCTTTGAGTGGCCAAACTCTGGACATGCTCAAAGGCCCCCCCATCCTGATATCGGTTTTCTCAGAAACTGAAGGAAGCACACGCGCAACCTTCACCCTTAAGAGGGAGGGAGGGAAGGAGGAAAGGGAAGTACTCTGTGCATGTCCAGAAACAGGCTTGACGAAGGGGGGCAAGTGCCCGGCCCAGTCCCGGCACTTTAGTACAGGCTCCTGATGGAGCACCTTTGTGAGTGAGAAGTGTGGGCTGAGGCAGTCCCAGCAGGACTTGGCTGGAGTTTCCTTTCCCTTGGCAGCCGCTTCCCTTCCCTTCCTTGGCGATGCTACTCCTCAATGCTTTGTCAAGGAGCAGCATCAGCCATGAGAGGAAAAGAGTGCGTCTCAGAGGACATGGACACCTGAGGGCCACCAAAGGCATGCTGGGAGTTGTAGTATTGGCATCACTATCTCTCAGTCCTAACTTGGTCCCCACTAACTGACTTTCCCCATCTGCCACTAACTCCACCCACCATTTCATTCTAGCCTTAGCTGTCAGTCATTCCTCCATTCACTCTTCTGTTTCAATAGCCTTGGGTGAGAGGGAAGATTTATCAGGCTGTGGTAGCCATCATCTGGAAGTGGCTTGCCATCTTGGGCCTGAAGGGAGAGCGCCTGGGTCGGTTGCCTCAGTTACTAGGCCCCATTGGGCGCAGAAAGGAGGGAGGTCACAGCTCTGGGCAAAAGGCATGCTGGGAATTGTAGTTTTTGTTTTCTGTGGGGGCAAGGAAAATCATGACGACAGCTTCAAGACAGCCCTGGCCAGGCATTAAGGGAGAGAGAGAGAAACTAATTTAATTGTTTTAAAGTTACCTCACAGGCCTAGGACAGGCCTACCTTGCAGGGTTGTCGTGAGGGTAAGAGAGGGAGGGAAATGAACTTAATTTGTTTAAAGGTTAACTCACAGGCCTAGCACTACTTTAAGATGGTGGATCTGCTTCCCTACTATATGTTATTCAGATATCTGGGCAATGCCGGGTATATTTTGAAAACGTATTTATTTTTAGGTTTACATCTTTTTTAGCTGCCACAAAGGGTGTTGTGTGTCCTGATTGTTTTTGAAGTTTAAAACAATCCAGCCAAGGCATGATGGGAGGTGTAGGCTTTTCAGGTAAAACAAAAAATGTGGTTTTATCATGAAGCTCTAATTTAAAATACAGTTCTTATTAACACAATTTTCCATTTATTCTAACAAAACGATTTACTAACTCCACCAAACTAAAAAAAAAACACCAACCAACCAACCAACCTAAAGATGAATAAGCTGCATAGAAATTTATTATATATCAAATAAACGTTATAAACATTATTCACGGACCCAAGCACTGCAACTGGCAACCTATCCTATAGTTCTAAGCCTTCATGCCTTATTAATTGTAAATCATGAGCTCTGCACTGACTAGTCCTGGTTGTTATTATTATCAAGTTGAGAGCCTTAATTGATAATGTAAGGAATTCCTATGTCATCACATAATGATTACAGCCTATTTTGTAGCACAGGTGCGTGCTATAAACATCCAACCAATAGAGTAAAAAGCCTCGCTCTGGCATTTATGATAGCCTCGTCATCCGCAGGAGCCGAAAAGCGGTAAGTATTGCCCGCGGGTTTGTACTTTGATATGGCATTTGCTGAACCAAAAACATAAAAAGTTGCCTTAGCGCAATGTTATCTTTGTTTGTTATAGATTACCCTTGACGTGCAATTGGAGGGGAGTGACATATATTTAATCCTTTACTCCTGGAAATTCTTCAGTCAGCCCCTGCTTTGCAGTTATTTCTCTGACTGTGGATCAGCCGTGGTATGTCAACCTAGCACTATAAATAGATTCATTAGTGCACTAACTGACCATAGGAATTCCTTTCTCCTTATCTGTGGCACTCATAAATGTTTTGCTTTTATATATATATTGTAGTGACTGGACATTGAAGAAGACTTCCGAGTCGAAACGTGTCTGGCCAATCCAATCAAGCTTGTGAAGCACTTTTGTACTGTATTTTTAAATGTGTAATGTATTGTATATTTTAAGTGCTCTATAGTCTTGATTGTTTATTTCATCTTATTTTACTATAAAATTTTGTTGAAATCCATCCCCTTAACCTCTTTGGTTTTCTAGTATACTGTTTATGGCTAAGGCCAACACCTGTTTTTTGTGCAAGTGTACAACCGCAGCTTTCCATGACTATGTTTATGTCTTTCTTCTCTAATGCACATTGACGAAATAATGCAAAGAAGTAAATCTGGATGTGATCATATGTACACTTATTTTGAGCTTCTTTTGGATGCTGTTTTATCATTGTGCAGAGGTGCAAGTGACATTGGTAAAACGTTACATGAAGCAGCCTTCTCCAGCTGGTACCCTTCTGATGTGTTTGATTACAGCTCCCATCAACCACAGCCAGCATGTTGGTTGAGGATGAAGGGAACTGCAATCCAGCACATCTGTAGGGACTGGACCGAGGGAGGGTGACATGAAGAGCATTGACAATAATCACACCAAGAATGTTATCATTGGAAGCAGAGATCGGGGCTCAGGGAAAGAGATAAATGAACTGAAGGGATAGAAATAGTTTAGAAATTCTCCTAGATAAAACTGGGATTCAGATGGAGCGGGACACAGGGCAGAGCAAACCAGTGGAATAACAAAGCAATGTGACATAGGAAATCCACTCATCCCTGTGTAAATATTATAAATGATCATTTTAAAAGCAAACAAGTGGCAGAGGCTTGTGTGAGCATTACTCAAGGCCCCGTAACTCTTTCAACCACTGGACAGCTGGCCTAACAGGACCTGAAAATTATGCTTTTAACACAATCAATCTTTCTTGCATTCGCATTTTGCAGCCATAAGACCAGAAATTTATTGTCGCTTTTTGTTTCCTCACATGTTTAAACTAATTAATCTTTATGCATGGCTGACACTTCTGGAGGTAGTACATTTTCTGTATCCCCGCCTTCTCTTTCTTAAACAGTAGGGCCCCATCGGACTTTATATATCAAGTACAACACAATCTATTAACTCTACTGACCATAATTCAGGCACAACACATATCCATTCTGAGATTCAGGGGGGAGGGTGTTGTGAGGGCAGCAGTAAGTCAATACAAACTGAGTCGAAGCTGCCTTGCTCAACACTTATTGATCTGTCTGCTAGCTCATTGTTTATAGCAAAATGCTCGTTGTCAGTACTGGTTCCATCATCATCATCAAAATGAGCATGCAACTTTAAAGGGCCAGCAAACCAAGACTTGCCGATATTAAAAACTTATAAAATATCCATAGACAATGATAACATTCACTTTGGGTTTAACCTCACCCTGACACAAATACCTCTGTGTTGTACATATGTATCTAGAAGGACCACTATATTTGTAGGCTTTTCCAAAAGTAGTAATAACCACTCTAAGACAATCAATATTTAAACTTCATTAGGTACCTATGTCCCATATTAATACTTAAAAACAATTCTACTAAGCCATACACCTTCACAGCCTGGCGATACAATTCTCACGTTCCTTTTTTTTTAGGATATTTGTTAATAATATTAAATTAATTATTTAATATCCCACTTTTTGTCAATAAAGGCCCTCAGCAGCTCACACAAATGTTTTAAAATCAATAAAGATCAAATACGTCAATAACAGAGCAGTCAAAATGTCAGCAAAAAACCAGAATTAATACAAAAAGATCTAAAGGTCTTAGGAAACCTGGTACCAAAAATGTTATCAAACTCACTCACTTGAGTGAGTGGCGTGCAGCTACCTGTAAATAACTCAAGGAAATGTGTATCAACCTCAGGACAGGTGGAGCACCTTTCACTACAGGTGAGAAACGCAGTGTGCATCCACTTCCATGGAAGAGAATTGTTGTTTGTAAGTACTGGATTGGTTTTAGTTGAAATTTAGCCTTCCCCAGCCTGGTGCCTTTTAAATGTCTTAGACTACAATTCCCAGCACTCTGCAGCCAGACATGCTAACTGGGGAATGCTGGGAGTTGTAGGCCTTTTGTGTCTAAACATGCATAGAATTGTGCCCTAAATGTCTCAACCAAAGCCATCTATCCAACTCCTGGGAGTTGCTGGGAGAACACAGGCAGAACGCAATCACCCCGAAACACAGGGTGAGCTCTTTTTTATCTGCTGTGGGTGCTCAGCTAGCAAAGAGCATTTCTGTTTTTGTGATGCCCCCTCCTGTTCACATAACTCATTCATGTGAAGAGTGATAGATGGTTGAAAGAACATATCAGTTTCCAGTAAAATTGAACAGGGGGTTGGACTCGACGGCCTTCTAGGCCCCTTCCAACAATGCTATTCTGTGATTCTATAGCTCAGAAGACCCACCTTTCATATTCTTTGTATATCACAAATACCTCTCTGATGCAAGATGGATGCTCTTATGAAGAAAAAAATAAGACAGAAGTTACCCCTCTGCTAAGCAGTGTGTTCTTTCACCCACTGAATGTTCGAGTAATAGGAAATGAGCATCCTATTATTTGACATGTTTTCGTCATTGCGCAAGCCTGACAGGGCTTTGGCTTCTTCGGAGAGTCTGCTGTCAAGGGTTCCCCGCCACAAATAGCAGAATTGCAGTATCAAGCACACATGTGTGTGGAATGCTGGGCTAACCCAAGTCACTTTGCTGCCTAAGGCAAAGGACAAGATGGCATCCTCCCATTCCTAAGTAGAAAAGCCAACGGGTCTGGCTGCTGAATGTTCTCTACCATGCCTGAGGACAGCAGGTTAGCTTAGGGGACACAGGCAGGCAGTGTGGCACACATGGAAGATTTCGGTGGGGTGGGGGGCGCTCAGGAGGAACAACCGGACGGTTCTTGCTGCTGTTCCCTCTCTCACACACACATCTGGGCGGGATCTAGTGCTTATAACGTTGTTTTTTTAACCACTGTAAACATTATATTTCCTGGCGGTTTTAAACGTCACGAGGCACACTCACGGAATACAGCGTTATTTACCTTTCTCTTTCCAGTTAGTCATTCATTGAACCAGGACACACTGAATCTTGTTTCACTATAGCTAGGAGTTTCTGTTTGTCTGTCGTTACACAGATCCACCCACTTCCTGTTGTACTGACCTCCATCCCTACCTCAGTCAATGAAGTTTGGGTTGACAAAAACCAGAACTGATCGATCAGTCAGCTATCCTCCGATTGTCTACACAACAAGGTTAGAAATTTAAGAGACGTAGTGATAATGACAAAAGGGGGCACATAAGACATCATAAAACGTAACAAGCTAGAATTTATTTTGAAAGAAAGAAGGAGAAACAGCGGAGACACAACGTTACAAGGCGAGCGTCATGTGACCCAAGCTGTTATGGTAACCCTTCATTAACGTTACTTTTGATAAGTAATCCCTGCTGCCTGAAGCAGTTGCCTCACTCTGCCTAAAGATAGGGCCGGCCCTGGTGGAATGGTTGCTTCCACGTGCAAATAGCAGTTATGTGCTAGTGAGATATAAACATTTTTATTAAGAAATAAGTGGTATTTATATCCTGCCTTTCCATAAAATGTTCAAGCCTGCTTACAATAACATCATTTAAAATATATAAAAAGTCACCACTGCCAAAAAATGAACTAGGCCACATCAGACCAAACGCTTTGCTGAAATGCCTGTAATGAAATGGGTTTGCAAACCTCTCTGGTGCTGGGGTCCCCAACATGGTGGCTGTGGGCATCAATGTGCCTGTGGACACCTCTCCTGGGGTCCGTCAGGCTGTCTGCCCCTCCAGATTTTTATTTTATGACTTCAGATGATTTTTACTTAACTTTTTTTTTTTTTCACTGTAAGGCCGGAATGCTGAAAAGTGAAGGGCTGCCTTTCTGTAATGGGGTTCAAAGGAGCATTTTTATGTTTTGGTGCTTAGCTTGTAAGCTTTTCCTTGGAGCTCTGCTTGTAATTAGCTCCTGGGGCAAATTGCTTTTCTTTTAATATCTTCAGTTGGGCTTCTGGGAAATCAGTGTTTCATGATCAGTTTCATGAAACACTGCATCAGTGTTTCATGATGCCCACCATCACTGCCATTTAAGGTCTAAGGCAGGGGCGTTGAACATCTTTTAGCTTGAAGGCTGAATTCCAGCTCTTGGGGGGCCTCACTCCAGTGGTGGGCGGGGCCAAAGGCAATATGGAAAAAGGAAAGGAACCTCTCGTGCAAGCACTTGAGCCATTGTTGACTCCTAGAGGGACGCCTGCTTTCGCTGACGCTTTCTTGGCAGACTTTGTAGCGGGGTGGTTCGCCATTGCCTTCCCCAGTCGTGGTTACCCTTCCCCCAGCTAGCTGGGTACTCATTTTACCGACCTAGGATGGAAGGCTGAGTCGACCTGAGCCGGCTGCCTGAGAACCAGCTTCCTCTGGGATCGAACTCAGGCCGTGGGGAGAGTTTCGGCTGCAGTAACTGCCGCTTACCACTCTGCACCACACGAGGCTCAAGGCAATATGGGCAGGGCCAAAAATACCAGCCCATTTTAGCTTAAAAGCTCTTACTGCTAGTAACTAAGCCTTGGGAGAACTGGGAGGGCAGTGTTGGCTGGTGGCTCCTATGTCAGTGGGGCAATGAATCTGCTCTGGGTTTCAGAACCACTCAGAACTTTACAAGGAGCTATCCAAAGTCTTGAACCCTATCCCCAAAATTGATTCAGCACCTTGGATAGCTCCTTTAGCATATTGGCTGAACCCAAGTGGATTCACCACCCCACTAGCATGGGAGCCATCAACCTCCACTGGTGGGGAAACTGCACAAAAGCTGGGAGAGAACAATGCTAGCAAAATGGGGAGCTTTGGAAAACCGCACCATCACCCCTATTAGCTGGAACAGTGACCAACTTTCAAAGGGGGACTGGTTTGTTTGCAAAATCTGCAATAAAAAAAGTGGGGCCCAGGCATTCTGAGAGCCAGTGTGGTGTAGTGGCTAAGGTGTTGGACTGGGAGTAGGGAGATCCGGGTTCTAGTCCCCACTCGGCCATGGAAACCCACTGGGTGACTTTGGGCCAGTCGCAGACTCTCAGCCCAGCCTACCTCACAGGGTTGTTGTTGTGAGGATAACATGGAGAGGGGGAGAATTATGTACACCGCCTTGGGTCCTTGGAAGAAAAAAGGCGGGATATAAATATAATAAATAAATAAAATAAAAATAATATATTCCTCCCCACTTGCCCCCAGTGCTGTTTGACAGCTGGCTTTGTTGGTCCAACCCTAATCCTACAAATGGCCAATTAAAAGCCAAGCACTGTAGATTAATAAGACCGATTGCTTCTAAGTGTCACTCCTCCACTCCAATGCCAGAGAGCATCTACAAGGACAAGCCCTGGCAAACAGCAAGGTTACTGGCTAAGGGTTGTCTGCGGGCTCTCTGAACTCCTGCTTTCATGGTGGAACTGAGGTATTTGGAGAAGTAAACCAATTGATACATTACTGGCGTGAAACACTGAAGGTGAAAAAGGAGAGAGCCCAGGTTGGAGAAACAGTGTTGTGTTTCTTGCCTCTTTTCCTCGTCATGCCTCAACATCCATTCACAAGAAGGCCTGTGAAAGACTCCAGAAAGCAGCTCTTTAAACATGTATAAAACCATGAAAGCCAGGACGCGGTGCTCAGAGGCATGGATAAATGTCTGGCCAAGCTTTTATATAGTTGATGTCAGTCTTCAAAGTGCTTCAGGTCACTTATATGACAAATCTTTACAATGACCTTGTAAGAGAGACCAATATTACCGTATTTCTTCGATTGTAAGACGCCATCGATTGTAAGACACACACTAATTTCAGTACCACCAACAGAAATAAAAACCCTAAGACACACCCACAATTCTAAGACGCAGCCCATTTTTAGAGATGTTTATATGGGGGGGGGGGAAGTGCATCTTAGAATCAAAGAAATAGGGTATTATTTCCCCCTCTCTTCCAGTCATTGCTATCTCATAGCCCTCCTCTCCATCCACAATATGGGAATAATAATACTGGCCTATTTGACAGGGTTGTTATAAGTATTTCTGGAATAATGTATGAGAAGTGCTTTGAACACTCAAAAGTGTTCAAATGATTTATCATCATCATCATCATCCTTTGCCTAACATTTACCCAAAAAATCCTGTGAAGGAAATTTCTATGGTCCTTGCTAGACCTGCCGGATAAGCCGGCAGGGAGGAGGGGCGATGGCACTCTAGAGTTAGTGCGCGCCGTCCCCGGCTTCCAGACGCATGACACGACAGGGCAACAGGAAGCCCCGTAGCGTCGGCCATTTTTTTTTTTTAAGGAGCCATGTGCGCCGGGGAGCCGCCAGACAAGGTAGGTGCTTTTTTAAAAAACAATAAAGCCCCCCCGCCCCTGATTCCCCCCCAATGCCCAATGACCCCCTCCCCCCTCGCTCTCCCATCCTCCCCCCATCCCTGATGTCATGTCCCTGGCTTCCCCCCCGCATGCACCATCCCCGATGTCGTGTCCCTGGCTTTCCGTCCTTCACCCCCGATGGCTGCTCTCCTTCCCTCGCCCCCGTCCCCGATGCTCAGTCTTCTCCCCCCCCTCCCTCCTGGTGGGTCCGTCCTTCCCCCCGCCCCTCTCTCTCCCCCCCCCCCGGAATCCCCCCCCGGCCTGATGGGCACAGCGCTTGTATGAGCACTGTGCCCAGTCCGTGGCTTTTCCTGGTTACTCGCGAGTAAGCGAGCAGCCACAAAAAGCCACGGACCCTGCTAGACATTTCGCAGAAAAGCCGGGCCATAAGCAAATTCGCTTATGCCAGCTTAAGGCAGGCTTCAGCGCAGCCTGACCCCCGATTCCCCTGTGCGTCATCTGGATGCTCAGGAGGGAAACCGGGCCTCGCACCGCGCTAATGCCTGGTCTAGCAAGGACCTATATTTTCAGCTACAATCAGCCACCAGTAAAGCAGCAGCAGAAGGAGTCACAAGCAAGCATTAGAGTTTGCTGAGGAAAAGAGAGAGAGAGAGAGAGAGAGAGAGAGAGAGAGAGAGAGAGAGAGAGAGAGAGAGAGAGAGACAGCGGGCGCTTCCTTGCCATGGCAAAATTACCCTCAAGCATCAGCTTAGCAAAGGGTTCTTATAATGGAGCTGTGGGGGAAGGTAAATATATGCTGTTGCAAAGGAACTTGGGAGGTGGCAAAGGCATGAGGACTATTAGCTCATAAAATTTGTTGCTCAAATTTGGACTGCTAGTCACTTAGCAGCCCAAATTTGAGCAACAAATTTTAAAGCAACAAGCTATGTTGTGCAAAAATTAAAATTAAAAAGCAACTGCCGTGGTGTTCCAAATTGCACAATTTTTTAAAAAAAATCCAATCTCTTTTAAAGAAAGTAACAAACTGGGGTTTATTTGTTTAATTACTGTACAATTCCAGATACCACAAGAATAAAAGTTCTAACAGGTGGAGTTCCATTCCAGAAAAAATATCAGAGGATACAGAATCATAAAATCCAGGACAGAACCTAGTAGAGACAGGCTTCTTAAACATCCCTCATTTGACCTCTTTTGAAGTTTTCATTAAAATATCATTGCCCATCTGAAACTAATATTAAAGGTCCCTGCAGATGGAACATTTCCCATCTTAACACTTTCAGTGATTCCGGTTACTCCAAGGCAAGAACGTTTTGTTAATAGCTATAAATCTTCTTATGCCTTGCTCAGTGTAGTGTGCTGTGATTGACAAGGCAATAAAAGTGTTAATGAAAGAAACTGGCATGGCCAGAGAAGAACAGGTGCCAGTAAGAAAAGCAATTCTGATGTCCAATTGTGTAGACCTCTTCCAAAGTGCTTGAGAATATATATATATATATATATATATATATATATATATATATGAGTTTTATCATTAAAGAAATGCTCCTTCTATAATGTTTCCAGGCAGGCGCTAAATTAACTATAAAGTGAAAGTGGCTTGGGTGCACACTCCAACGTTTGTTTGAGAGCTAGCACATGGCTACGCATGTGGGATGGGAGCCAAAGAATTCCCTCACTGGATCAGATCAATGTTCCATGTAGCCGAGCTGTGTCACCAACAGCAATCAGTCATTCCACTTTTCCATACAGTATGCCTCCTGAGGAATCTGTATAACGACCAAGTAGCAATGGTAAGAACAGACCACGGAACAACGGACTGGTTTAAGATTGGGAAAGGAGTACGGCAGGGTTGCATGCTCTCACCCTACCTATTCAACTTGTACGCAGGACACATCATGCGACGTGCTGGGCTTGACGAATCCAAGGCTGGAGTTAAAATCGCAGGAAGAAACATTAACAATCTCAGATATGCAGATGATACCATTTTGATGGCTGAAAGCGAGGAGGAGCTGAGGATCCTTATGACAAAGGTGAAAGAAGAAAGTGCAAAAGCTGGGTTGCAGTTAAACCTCAAAAAAACCAAGATTATGGCAACCAGCTTGATTGATATCTGGCAAATAGAGGGAGAAAACGTGGAGGCAGTGACAGACTTTGTATTTCTGGGCGCAAAGATTACTGCAGACGCTGACTGCAGCCAGGAAATCAGAAGACGTTTACTTCTTGGGAGGAGAGCAATGACAAATTTTGATAAAATAGTTAAGAGCAGAGACACCACACTGACAACAAAGGTCCGCATAGTTAAAGCAATGGTATTCCCCATAGTAACCTATGGCTGCGAGAGCTGGACCATAAGGAAAGCTGAGCGAAGGAAGAGAGATGCTTTTGAACTGTGGTGTTGGAGGAAAATTCTGAGAGTGCCTTGGACTGCAAGAAGATCAAACCAGTCCATTCTCCAGGAAATAAAGCCAGACTGCTCACTTCAGGGAATAATTGTTGTTGTTTATTCGTTCAGTCACTTCCGACTCCTCGTGACTTCATGGACCAGCCCACGTCAGAGCTTTCTGTCGGCTGTCACCACCCCTAGCTCCCCCAAGGTCAAGTCTGTCACCTCCAGAATATCATCCATCCATCTTGCCCTTGGTCAGCTCCTCTTCCTTTTGCCTCCACTTTCCCTAGCATCAGCCTCTTCTCCAGGGTATCTACTGAAGTACTTTGGCCACATAATGAGAAGACAGGATACCCTGGAGAAGATGCTGATGCTAGGGAAAGTGGAAGGCAAAAGGAAGAGGGGCCGACCATGGGCAAGATGGATGGATGATATTCTGGAGGTGATGAACTCGACCTTGGGGGAGCTAGGGGTGGCGACGGCCGACAGAAAGCTCTGGCGTGGGCTGGTCCATGAAGTCACAAAGAGCCGGAAGCCACTGAACGAATAAACAACAAAATGCTCAAAACGGTTCACTACAAAGCATTGGGGGAGGAGGGGGGATGGACTTACAAATTAAAGAAAAATCAAAACAATTTCATAACAAGTATATAATAAAACATCAGTATCAAAACAATGAATTAATAATTTCATTATCAGCAATAACAAGTGAAACATCCCCTGACTTTGCTAGTTAAACTAGCAGTACAGTATGTCCTTTTCAAGAGCTTCAGAAGGGAGCTGGGCCAGTTGGAAGTCCCAGATGTTAATAGGAACAGGATAAAATACTCTCTGGCTTAAATGACAAACAGCAGGTAGCAGAGCTACCTCTTCTAGTGATGCGGGGAAAAGCAGCCGCCAAACGAGTCCTACTGAAGTATTGCAGAGGGCGGAGGAATCAGGCTGAAACACTCCATCCACCCTGGTTATTCAGTAGCTGTTTCTTGTGCTGTCATAGATGTAGGAGACCATTGCTTTCAGGAACCCAGTTCTTTTTGTTGGTAGGGTCAATTTGGAAGACATGAACTCCAGTGGCGAATATGGGCTGGTCTCCCATCTCTCAGCACTTCTCTCTGGCTGTGCAACCTGCTAAAACAGCATGTTATCATCTTTATCTGAGCTCCTGGGTCTTTTAAATTTCCCTATCCCTCTGGCCCCCAGTTCTTGATGAGTTCCATTCCTCTTTCAGAGTAGTGCTAAATTTGATGAAAGTCTGTCCTTCTCGGTTCCTGGCTTCTTGACCATGGCTGAGAGCCTTAGGATGAGAGCCCTTGAACTCTTACCCTTAGGCTCATGCCAAGGGATCACACTTTGGCTCAGGCTCTAGCTTTCTATTTTCCTGGTAGGGAGCAGCAAACACAGCCTTAATCTAGAGCTGGGCCCTCAGGTGGTGGTACCTCAAACAAACAGACGCCTAACAGCAGGCAGCAAGATGACTGGAAAATTCAGAAGCCGAACACCAGGGCAACTGTCTGCAGCATTTGGCGAGAGAATGTCTCTTTCACCTTAGCCAAAATCTCACCAGATCACTAAGCCACTGTCTCTTGAGTTTCTACCCCCACTCCATCCACAATATGGTGTAAAGAATACTGACCTCCCTTATACAGCTGGTGCAAGGATTGCTGAGATACGGTTTGCAAAGCGTTTTAAGCACTCAGGAAAATAGTACTATATAAATGCTAAGTATATCATTCATTCCTATTTGTGCTGAGCTCAGATCCTATTCCCAATACATGAGTTTACAGCTATTGTACTCAAGAACTTCCCTTTCTCACAACTAAAAAAATAATTTGCCTGTGGCAGGAGCTAACACAGCAACCGAAATAGGGGACAAGGGGTGGGAAGAGTACTGTAGACAAGGAAAGGTGTTTCTGTTGTCTCTCAAAAAGAGCTCTGAAATGCTGTGATCTGTGTTCCCTTACTGGGGTTTCTATACTCTAAGTAAGGTGTCATCTTTGGTATCTGAATTCTGGGAGCTCTAGGACTTTTTTTCCCCCTGTCTAAACATGCATACGATTGTGCCCTTAGTTTCTGTATTTACATATGACCAACTTGAGTAGAAACACGGGATTCAGAGAATATGCAGAACTCATTGCAGAAATTCATTGCAGAATTCATTGCATCTTGGCCTCCTGATTAGATGTTGCTAAGAAGACACAGACTGAAAGCAGTGAATCTGAGACCCATGAAAGGCAGCCTGAGCCTCTGAGAGGAGACCTGACATTTTGTCCAGTAGTATGATGGCCTCCATTTCTAATTTCAGTGATCTAGGCCTAAGCTACACCAAGCAGAATATTGCAGTATGAAAGCGGTATATGGTCTGTGTCAGTGGGCCCCAACAGTTGTCAGTGCACTTCAATACCGCTATAAAGCAGTTGTGTGGCTCCTGGCTTTTATATACCACTTTCATACTGCTTTCATAGTTTAATATCCTGCTTGGTGTAGATTAGGCCAAAGTCAGCAAATCAGAAAACTACTTAACAGCTGAACCCATCTTCTTAATGACGCTACATTTATATTTCATCATGGCCACCCAGTCCAATCTTTCAATGTGGAAGGCACAGATCGGGGCACTCAGCTGGAGCTTTCCCTGTTGTCATTGGTGGGACAGACTCCCGAGAGAGCATATGATCACAGCCCCTGATTCAGCCAAGATTTCTCCCTTGTGCTGATGGCATCCTGTGGGTGTAGTGGAGTTGAACCTCTTTTAGCCTAAGGACTGAGTTATTTATTATTGTATTTATATCCCACCATTTTTCCTCCAAGGAACCCAAGACAGCATACATAATCGCCCTCCTCTCCATTTTATCCTCACAACAACAACCCTGTGAGGTAGGTTGGACTGAGAGTCTGTGACTGGCCCAAAGTCACCCAGTGGGTTTCCATGGCTGAGTAGGGACTAGAACCCACCTCGCCGGACTCCAAGTCCAACAGTTTAGCCACTACGCCACACTGGCGTAGTTACATTTCGGATGAGCTCTTGGGGGCTGGCATTCCAGAGGTGGGCAGGGCCAAAAACGCCAGCCTGTTTTAGCTGAAAGCTCCTACTGCCAGTAGCCTCAGCTTTAGGAGAGGGATTTCAACCTTTTAGAATGGAGGAAAAACTGCTCAAAAGCTGGGAAGCCACCACATGGCTGGTGATCGTGGTAGAGAGGCAGGGGCACGTGGGGAACCCCAGAGGACTGAATTGAAACCCTGTGGAGACTGGATTTAGCTCCAAGGCTTGAGGTTCTAAACCCCTGAAATAGCAGTTATACCAGCAACATCCATATCACCATAATGCCTTTGTTAGGTCAACTTGTAGGTCACTGTACCACTAGTGCAATGCCTGTGTAAATGCAGTTCACTGGCTTAGCTTCTCCTTCCACTGGTGCTGTGGTATGTATTAGTGATCCTAGCAGGTATAAGCTGGGGATAGAATCACACTGTTCATTTATTTTCATCCACATCTTGGGGCCCCATTTGGAGTTTCTGCCTCAGGCACCAAACTACCTTGGGGTGTCTCTTTTGAGCAAACTTTGCTTGCTGATGTCAAGGAAATGTGTGAATGGACTATTTTATCTGTGCCCACCCTGTTTTGATGTAAGCCCCTTCTATTAGAAATTAAATTCTATAGCAATTTGATCTAAACTGTAACTGAAAACATATTGAGAAGCACTTGCTCAACCAGCAAGAAGTGTTGACACATTAGTCAGAGTGTGCGCCTCCCGGCAAGGACAGGAAAAGTAGCAACCACAAAGGAACAGATGTTCCAGGATTGCAATACCCATCTACGTATTGTTTTTCTAGTCTTAGAATTATCTGCACTCTGCACATGCACTCTGCACATGCATAAATAAGATTGAGGGGAGACCTGATAGCACTCTTCAAATACTTAAAAGGTTGTCACACAGAGGAGGGCCAGGATCTCTTCTCGATCCTCCCAGAGTGCAGGACACGGAATAACGGGCTCAAGTTAAAGGAAGCCAGATTCCGGCTGGACATCAGGAAAAACTTCCTGACTGTTAGAGCAGTACGACAATGGAATCAGTTACCTAAGGAGGTTGTGGGCTCTCCCACACTGGAGGCCTTCAAGAGGCAGCTGGACAACCATCTGTCAGGGATGTTTTAGGGTGGATTCCTGCATTGAGCAGGGGGTTGGACTCGATGGCCTTGTAGGCCCCTTCCAACTCTGCTATTCTATGATTCTATGAAATGCCTTGTCTATCATTGGTTACTATATTGCAAAACTGTATTATGATTGGTTTATTATATGAGGAAGTTCTGTTGTTGCTTCTGAAGATGTTACCCTATAAGTATCTTAGCTTTGCCTGCAACTAGTGGGCAGTCCTTCAGATCCTCTAGGGTTTGCCACCTTGCAGCGCTGCAGCACTGCTCGTAATAAAACTTTTCCAAGATGAGAGAAATTGTGTCTTGAGAGACTTTGACCGCCACTCAGCGAACCAAAGGAACCTGCCCTTTTGGGTTCCTCGGACACTGAAACAGAAGGCCATCGTTAGCACCAGGGTACAAATGAGGGACAGCTCCCACCCCACCGCACCCTGCCATCCCAATTTGGAAAAGGGTCATGCTTTAGGCACATCCTCAGAGACTTTTTGGAGAAAACATGGGCTTTTTCTGAGATTTATCTAAAAGCTATACCGAGGGGTTACTACTGCCAACGCTCATTAGCCACAGTTGGGAAAGAGAGGACATGGGAGGGGAAACTGGCCATAGGGAAGACAGGAGGCACCTCTGTGCCAAGGTGACCCTCATTATAAACTAAACCAAGTCAAACTTTGGACTTGCCTTGTAAATGACATGGGTTTGCTAAACTGTGGGAGTTCATTTTCTCTCTCTCTTTCTCTCTCCCTCTCTCTTTCTTATACAGAGAGAGAGAGAGAGAGAGAGAGAGAGAGAGAGAGAGAGAGAGAGAGAGAGAGAGATTCCAAAGCTCAACACTACCCATAAAAGAAATCAACGTAAAAGACTACCAAAATACCATGAAATAAAGATGTTTATCCCTTTCATTTAGACTCCTTTTCTCTCAGCTTATCTGCTGATGGGATGCAAAATCCCAGCTTTGTGTCCCCTCCCCACTAGGAGGACGGTTAAGAGGTCAGGGCCAGCAGCTTTTCGCCATGCCATTTCATTATTGTAAGCAATCCTGGCTTGAGAAATAAGGCAAGAAAAGGCCCCAATTGAATCCCAGCTTATGCCCTGCCTTATCATCTGTATCAGTTCGCTGCGGAGAAGAGCCATGGGGGAGAGGGGGAGGGGGGAATCTCTTTCATCACCCTGAAGGGTTCACGCTGCACCTGTCTTTCACATCAAAGGCAGCCAAGCCATATTCCATATTCCACAAGGCTTCACATTTACTGTTATGACACAAACACGTTGCGTCAGTCCATCAATTCGATATTGAGTAGCACTGAAAAGCCTTGAAAGTAGGGCTAGCTAAGCAACCTGGTCCCTTCCAGATGTTTTGGACTTCAACTCCCATGAGCAGGGATTATGGGAGTTGTAGTCCAAGCATCTGGACAGCACTGGATTGCCTACTCCTGTTGTAACATGTGCCGCGGTCTAAATGCAACCAGTGGTTGTACATCTCTGCCACCACTCTGAGGACGCCTGGAGAGGGAGGAGGCGGCCTCACTACGAGCATCACCACATGGGGGAAATCGCGTTTGCTTACCATCATTCCTCCGCCCATGTGTTTGTCCTTTTGAAAGAGGAAGTAAACAACATGCACGTGGCCCATTCAGCAGGTCATTTTGATTGTGCTGCTTCTCCTGCACACAGCTGGAGATAGTGGCAATTTCAATCTTTAAAAATAAGTCGGACTTCCTAGGGTGTATCTTTGTGGCACGAAGACGGCCAGAAGGGGCGGGAGGCAGAGGCCCACGGGAGGCAGAGGACGTTGTGAGAAGGACCCGTGAAAATCTGTGAGTGCCCCGTAACGAACATGCAATAATCGCTCGTCAAGTGGAGCTCTACAAGTAAAAGTACTGCAGATCATTTGGGTCACCGTTAAGGGCAACAGACAAGGGAGAGACAGACAGGTCTGGCCTCTGGGGCACAGGCCTCTGGATAGTTCTCCCGTGGAAAGTGCAGCACTTATCTCTTTTTATGTAGAATGCCAGCAAATTTACATGGCACAGTGAAGCAAGATGCGCAGAGAGTCAGATATTCCCACCCCAAGGAGCTACAATCTACAGTCTGTCAGGGAGGCGATCTGGGAGGAGGCAGTGCGATGGGAGAGTCTATCAGCAGCCAGGGACCAGTTCCAGCACATGCAATTACACAGACTTTGCATGTGTGAACTCCCAGCTATGGTCCTCCCTCTCTCTCTCTCTCTCTCTCTATCTCTCTCTCTGAAATGTCCTTAGGGTGCTTGCCCGTAATAAATTCCATTTCAAAGAAAGGTGCCAGGTAGAACAGGCTTTTGAGCTTTGACAACCTTTCGACAGTTCCATTTCATGTTCAAGTAGCAATAGAAAAATTCTCCGGCGCGCCTGGCTCATTCTCAGAGTAGCCTTATTGCGGTGGATAAAGACAATGACAATGGAGCCCTTTGGCTACATCACTTCCTTCTTTTCTTCCTTCTGAGGATTAACACAAGAAAAGGAAGGAGAAGCCCTGGAGCCCCCTTCAACCCTCTTATTTTTCCCTGTCACATCATTAAAGGTTCAATGAATCTCCAATTAAATCTCTCTGCCTGCTGTCGCCTGTTTGACTGATAGGTGTCCTTGAATCAACCTCAGTGAGGTTGAATTAACCCCCCCCCACACACACACACACACACTCCTTCCATCAGCAACAATCAGTTATCACACACTTGTCATCATTACCCTCCTATGTCAGTTCACGGACTACAGCCGTTGCCAGTCAACAGGAACAATGGAAAAGCATTAATTGCGAACAGAAATGTTAATAAACCAGGAAACACCGAATCAAAAACAAGACTGCTGTTGCTTACAGTGATGGGGTAGACACCTACAATGGGGCTCAAACCCTGGCGTTTGGAAACCCATTGCCCTGAAAACATTTCTGATCAGACCCAAATCCTTGTAAACTTCAGATCCATCCAAAATGGATCTCTTTCAGGCCCACCAAGAGCCCTCATTGCAGTCCTTTTTCTCAAGCTTACTGGGCTTTCAGGGACTGGTGTGGTAGGGCCTCGGACCCGTAAGTACAAGACACTACAGCTTATGCTCACTGCAGCATTGGCATGGCTCTGTACTAGACATTGCAATGCATGCTCACTGGGCCCACCTCTACATCCTCACCTCTAAAAGGCAGGGACGGGGGTGGCGAAGGGGGAGAACATAGACCGCATAGGGGCCTCTGCTGTCACGCTCCCACTGATACCATCAGAAGCACAACCTAGGCATTGCCAATTTGGAATGGATCACATTTATAAATTGGTTTTGAACATGCTGAAGTCATCCTACAAATTAATCCACTATTTGTTTATTATTTATTTATTTTCCACTTTTAGATTGCCCAATAACCAAAGATCTCCAGGCAGTGTACATTTAAAAACACACACACACACACACAAAATGTCAATAAAGCAATGGTAATAAAATAGAAGAGAAGTGATCCAGAATAAAACAGGCAGCAAGGGGCGAAAGCAATGCAGAATGTAATAAAATCAAAGTAAAACCACCAGCAAAAATTAAAATCATCATAACACCTGGTGCCTAAAAGACCATAACGTTGGTGCCAGGCAAGCCTCTCTGGGGAGGGCATTCCACAGATTGGATGCCACCACCAAAAAAGCCCTTTCTCTTGCACCTGGAGGAAAAGGAGGAGGACCATTTTGATAGATCAACATAGAAACCACTTTTATTTTTGCCAAATATGGAGGGGGGAGGGTGGCTTACCTGGCTCCATCACAGTCTGCCGGCGGCTTCAACTGAGGCTGAGGATTCAAACCGGAAGACCAGGCACGGCCTGGTCTTCTGGTCTGAATCCTCGACCTCAGTTGAAGCCACTGCCGGACAGTGATAGAGCCAGGTAAGAGGGGAGGAGGGAGGAGGCTTAACTGGTGCCACTGCAGTCCGTGCAGCGACGGCGGTGGAGCCAGGTAAGGGGTAGGGGGAGGGTGGCTTACCTGGCTCCATCACGGTCCGCCGCCGGCTTCAGCTAAGGGCGAGGATTCAAACCGGAAGGTAAGTATTGAGGGGGTAGGGGGGCTTTACCTGGCGCTGGCGCCACCGCCGCAGAGCTCCGATTCCAATCTGGAGCGGAGCAGACCATAGGTGGATCAACGTGGGGCGGAGCGGACCTGATCCGGAAGTTGTGGATTGGGGGGCCTGTGCACAGCCCTAATTGCCAGGGCCGTGAAACCCATTCTCTCCCATCTATCTCCACTTGGTAGCGGCTTGGTTAAGATGTCTGCTGTCATCTCTGCTATTGGACAGTAGTTCATCTTAATAATTCCATGTTCTGTTCAGTCTTAAACGAAGTGGTACTTTACTCCAAGATGCTTGGTGCATGCTTGAATTTTCTCACTTTGAGGAGGTCTGATGCAGCTCTGGCTGTCCCCCATAATCTGAGGTGGTTTCTGTTCATCTGTCCCAAGGTCCATCAGCAGCTGTTTCAGCCACATTAGTGCTCTGTATGTTTCTGCTGTGGTTATGTACTCAGATATTTCAGATGATACAGCTACTGCAGTTTGTTTTCGGCTGGGCCAGGAGTCCGGCCCATACCCATACATGAACAAGAACCCACTGATGGGTTTGTGGCTGTAGCTGCCCCAGTCCAGCCTGCGTCAGTGTAGCCAACCGGTTCTGGATTGCTACTAGCTGGCAATTTTAGTTTAAAACACGTAGTCCCTTTTAAGTATATAATCTAACCCTCTTTTAACAGCATCACACTCCCTTTCAGTGGGTGAGCTGGTTTTTCTGCTTAGGATTCCCACTGCAGTTGCTATGTCTGGTCTGGTAATAGTGGGTAAGTATAGGAGTTTATCTATACTGTTCTGTACTTGCTGTTGTCTGACAAAAGTTCACATTCATCTTTCTTTGTGAGGAACTCTGTTTCCATAGGTGTTTTCCCAGTGTGTTGATATCTTTGAGTCCTAATATCTCTAAAAGTTCAATCATCTTTTGCCATTGTCTGAGAAGACAGGAGCTGTCCTCTTCTCTTTCAGTCTGAATGCCTAAATAGCAAGTTCCATTTCCTTTTTTAAAATTATTATTCCCACTTGGTTGTTTAAGGGAAATACATTTCCTGTGTAGTCCTCATCACTTTGTGTTATCACGATGAAGGGCCTTTCTAGACAACGGGGTAGCCCGGTGTGAGCCCCAGATGACGCACAGGGGATCCCGGGCTCAGGCAGGGGTAACCCTCCCTTGGCCCGGGATAACCAGCACCGCTTGTGGCCCGGCATTTCCCGCGGTCTCAGGCTGAGCCCAAGACCGCGGATGTGTAGCCCGTTCCGCCGCTTTTCCCAGCTATCGCATTTACTCACGAGTAGCCAGGAAAAGCGGCAGATGGCACGCAGCACTCTGCAGGAGCTCTGCAGCCATCCGGGCAGGGTGGGGAGATGGGGGGAAATGGAGCCAGGGGGAGATGGGGGGGGGGGAAACGGAGCCAGGAGGGATGGGGGATCGGAGATCACAGGTGGGGGGGATTGCGGCCTGGGTGGGGAAATCGGGGGTGGGGGGAGCGGGGAACCCTTTAAAAAAAAGCCTACCTTAATCGATGGTGCACTCCTGTGCACCCGGCCCTTTGAAAATTAAAAAATGGCAGACGCAAGAGGGCTTTCCTGCAGCCCATCGTATCTGACGTTTAGACTGGGGCGGCAGCCTGCACTACTTTTAGCACGGGCTGGCCCCTCCTCTCAACCAGATTCAAAGATAGGTCTAGCAAGGCCCGAAGTCATCTACATAGAGTGCTGTTGCACTCATGTCCTGCTGGTGGGCAGCTGGTTGGCCACTGTGTGAACAGAATGCTGGACTAGGTAGACCCTTGGCCCGATCTAGGATGGCTCTTATTTATGTTCTTATGTTCTTATATGCAAGGATCAAACACAAATTCCCATTTCTGTTTCTACATAACTAATAAGAGCATCTGAGCCCCATCCTTTAGGGAATGTGGCAACTCTGGCCTACCCCTTCATGCATCTCTTATACTGAGAATATTTTAAGTTTGTATTAACTTTAAGAAATGCCTCTCCTGCTGGGTTTTGTGAGAGCCACATGCTGACTTCTACCACACACAGACACCTCACATTCCTGTACTGCTCTAGGCAGATTCCATTCATTTATCATGGGATTTCATACATTTCATCACAGCCACTTACGTGATCATCCCACATCCTTCACTTTAATTAGACCCGTTCTGGTCTGCCTTCCCTTCCTGCTGCTTTCAACGAACACCGCCCCCCCCCCCCCGCAAATTAATCAAGAAATATCTGCAAAGATAGGAAACAATTACAATGCAATTCCTTACCAGGGTGATTAAATCAACGTAAATTTGCAATTCCGCGTTCAGTATGGCTGCTATCAAAGCTCAAACTACACTTTAGATGTAAGACATGTCTGAAAAGCCTTGTTGCATAAATTAACCCTCCTAATTTTTAAATAAAAGGAACACAACATAGGGAAAATGCATCCAAGGTGCATTTAGTGGAGAACATTTTATCAATCAGCAATTATACCGGATAGAGAGGAACAAATCTACAATAACTGGATGTACTAAATCTATGAAGAGTTTCGCAAGTTGCAGCACTTCTGACAAAAAGGAAGACCTTGCGGGGCTCCGATCAGTGGAATATCATCAGCATAGACCTAGGGTTGCCATATTCTGAATCCACAAAACTGGGACAATTTTGTGTAGGATTTTTTTTAAAAAAAACAGCCATATGTAAAGTCTCGGGGAAAGAAAGAAAGAAAGAAAGAAAGAAAGAAAGAAAGAAAGAAAGAAAGAAAGAAAGAAAGAAAGATAAGCTTTAGTTATCTAACACTGCAATCCTATGTGTGTTTACTCAGAAACAAATCCTGTTAAGTTCAATAGGACTTATTCCCAGGTAAGTATGCATAGGAATCCAGCCTAAAGTACTTAAGCACCTGCAAATAAATAATAGGCAAAGAACAGTTTAAGCAAACAAACAGAAAAAAATGGCACTAAATTACATTTCTCCACTAGTTCTCAAAAGCTAGAGGAGACTTCAGTATGGAGAATTACACTCCTCTTAGCAGGCTCAAGGCACCATTTGGGAGGTTGGAATTTCTCCGGCTGGCTGGAACAGGAATCCGGAATTCTTGACTGACTGGCCAGGACATTTTGGAAATGCTTGGAAACTGGGACATTCCCAGTTTTCTGAGACGTATGGCAATGCTACATAGACCATCAATAATTCTACATGAGAAAGCAAACCTAGATGGACTTAACTTTGGGTGCACTTGTGTGACATGCAAATAAATCCTCCCTTGAGCAAGCCATAAGGGCAGGGTTGATGGACTCAGGCAGGATTATTGCCCTGCACTTGATAAGCTTGCTAGCCAGGTGGGTCCAAGGTAGTGCTTTGGAGAGACCAGCATCTCCCCAAAGTACTACCTCGGGCGCACCCAGCTGGCAAGCTGACTAGATACAGGAGCAATGATCCTGCCAGCGCCAACAAGATTTTTGCCCTCTTTCACATTGGCCTGGGCATAAAGTTTCACTATAGAGTTAATTCGTTTTTACAGTGTTAAAGATGTAATAGTATAAATGAAATGAAATGAAAAATAGATGACTGGATGTCCTCTAAGGTTCCTTCCAACTCTCAAATTCTATTATTAGTTTTTTCTCCTGAGTTTGTTGTTGTTTTAATGGATAGTAATCCAGGGCGCTGGGTTGACGCTGTATCCCTTGGATACCCCATGCATCCCCTCCCCCAGGGTCCAACCAATCGCAGGTCACCTTCCACCAGGCCACACCTTCACTGCAACTCTGGAGCGAAGCTTTGGGGCTGTCTTGATGTCAACTTGCACCTCCTCGCCTCGCTCCGGAGAAAGAAGTCAGGGTAAGTCCCTGACCTCTTTCCTACGCAGCTTCGGCAGAAAGCCCCTGGGTGGGTGCACAATTGCAGCTACGTCATACAATTGCTGCCATGCACCCACCCCGGGGTTTCCCAAGCTTTTAGACAGCCCTCAGGTCAACGGAGTCTGCCCGTCACAAAGCAAATGTGTGATACAAACATTCAACATTATTAACCACTTTTCTTACCTCTGTCTTCATTATCAGTTTGTTAGCCCTCAAACCTGAAGGCTGGACAGGCCACTCCCTCAGTGTATACTTTGCCAATAAACACACCGGGTTGGAGAATGCAAGTTAAAGTTTATTTGTAAACGTTGCAACATTGGAGCTCCAGCGGGAAATGCAAATTAAGAGCTCCTCGAACAAAGGGATCCTCTGGAATATATAGGCTCTGGTTACATCACTCGTTAGTAACATAATTGGTCAGTGCTCTTATCTCTAATGGACTTTACTGGTCCGTGCTCTGTTAACAAACTAGGTTACATTGCCAATACAAGGTAAGGTGAATACAATTCATACATCACAGCTTACATTCGACACTGATTGGTTGAAAGTTTTTCTTTTGTCTAAGATGCACTTAGAATCTGCCATGAAGGAATGTTGGGGGGCAGTTCTTAACCTTTCACCTGGAGCATAGACTAATCTCACAGAATGAAATTCCCTTTTACACACATCAAGTTTATGAACATATTTCTCTTTCATCCCAATCACATCTTTTATTGAGAAACATGTGTCACACTGCAAACATTACCTTCTGTAATGTTTCAGCTTCTTGATCAGCCCGTAGTTCACAATTACTACAGTCAGAAAGCAAATCTCAGTATTGCTTTCCTGTCCTCACTGCTTCATTCTGATGCATCATATCAGTGAGATTGTTGCTACTGCCTTAATCTCTCCAGCAGAAACAAGTCCTAATTATTGGAAATACAATGTTTCCTTGAGTATTCACAAAGAATTCCAAAAGCAGAGTCAATATTTTCCTTGCCATAGAACTTCAGAGGCAGCAGGGAGTATCGGTACGCAAATAAAACACTGGCTAAGATAGCAACAAGAACAGTTAGCTTTGTATCTACAAAGCAGAGGGCAGGCAATTGGAGGCCCTCTACATCTTTTGGCCTACAACTCCCATCATCCCTCACCATTGGCAATGCTAGCTAGGGCTGACGGGAATTGTAGGCCCTAACATCTGGAGCGCCACCAAGTCTCTTGCTTGAATGGATGTGAGGTTTCGTCCTTAATCTGACAATTTGTCCTTAACCCTTTTCTAAAGAGGCTTTTTGGAATCTCATTTTGCCCTTCAGAGTGCATGCTTTGTTGTAAAGGTCTCTTAAGAAATCTTGAGCACTTACATCATCATCATCATCATGTGCCCCTCCAATCAGATCAAACTTTATTAATTTACAGCTTGCTCAGTTACACCACTAGTTTTTATTTCTGTGAACCTTAGGTTCTGTGGGACCTACTGGAGATTTCTCTGATTAGCAGTAGTAAGATTGTAACAGCTGACAACTTTATCTGGAAGAAAGCCTGTCCATCAATACTGATCCTGGACTAGATAATCCTCTGGTTTGGTTCTTCGAAGAGGATCTTCTAAAGTTCGTTTTTTTCTTTCCAGTTAATACTTTTATTTATTTTCCACAAAAGACAGACACATAAGGAAGGTACAACAAACAAACAAAAAACAAACACTACAAACTATACAAACTACTACACCACACATACATCTAGTAAAATAAACACAATACATAAGACTACATTTCATTTAAAGCGATCTTCACGTCAGATGGCAAATATCCATTGTTTCTATATTACCAGGTACGAATTTCATAACAACAAGCTAATGTATGTATATCAAAGGCAAAGGTACAGATTATATATAAAACCCACAAACAAATAAATCATCCTTTTGCTGTTCTTGTATATACTCAATAAAAGGTTTCCAGTCCAATACATATGAGGCTATTGTTCTTTCATGTACTAACGCCGTTAATTTCGCCATCTCCTCCAATCCCATCACCTTGAGGAGCCATTCTTCCATAGTTGGTACTTGTGTTTTTTTCCAGTATTGTGCATATAGTAGTCTTGCTGCTGTCACCATATGTTGAAGTAACAACCTTTTTTCTTTAAATTGATCATCCCCAAGTCCAAGCAAAAACAATTCTGGTTTCATTTCTATGTTTATCTTTTTAAAAAATTGCATTAATACATGTATTTTAACCCAGTATGCTATTGCTCTTTTACAAGATTTTACAACCACAGGTTCCTTCTTGTTCTTCACATTTCCAACAGTCGCCCCAAACAACCACTATGATCTTCTAAAGTTCTTAAATGAGTAATTATGAGTGTCATTTGAGCTTCCGGGATACAAAATACTGATTGAGCAGGTTGTGATTCATTATTTGTAGGCTGGTTGGAGGAAATTGTTGGAAATAGTAGGGGTGTGCAGAGTGGGTCTGCTCCTCCCTGAAATTCAGGGCAGAGCTCCAATGAGGTGATTCCCTGAGCCAATTTTTGGGGCAGCTCTGTCTCCCCACACCATTAGGTTACCCAGTGGAAAACCATTCCATTTTCAAAGAACCACTCTATTATCATCAATGGGAATTATTAACAAAGATGCATAGATCTCCATCATTTTTAAAGATAAAGAGATGAAACTTAGCACCCTGATAATTCTTAAGTAGACCTGTAGCCATGCCAAGTTGGATGCAGATTCCTTCATCCCTTGATTGTTAGGAATTTTTTTTAAAAAATCCCTCCAACCATTCCATCCACCCCCACCCTCCCACCCCCACATTTCAGATGCACTTCATCTTCTCTCAAGAGAGCTTGCAGAAGTTTCAGAAACTAGAAACCTCCTCCAAAAATCAAAGTCCCCTATCTCCATGTATGGAACAAGAACACACATACACTCACTCAATAACACACAAAGGGGAGTGTGGGGTGGTACAAGAAGCAAATAAAAGCAGACAGACACACAGAGAGAAAAGAAAACCCAGCGAAGACAGCTGGATCTGGGCGAGTTCAGAGAGGGAGAGTTGTTTCTTCTAGTCCCCACCCCCTGCCAGCACAAAATTAGGCGCACCCTTTTCTCTGCCCCTGCTGGTCCTTCTGAAGTCAGGTGTGGGAGGTCTTGAGGCTCCACCCACACCCTCTCCTTCAAAACGCAAGTCTAGCTCCTGGGGTCATTTTTCTTTGGTGGAGCAGGATCCCAGGTATGCTAGAACTCAAGAGGCTGCACCCCCTTCAAGCCAGTGGTCAGTCTTAGGCTGACAGCAGTAGAGGCAGTGCTGTGGGCAAGGCTCCTGCCCCCCGCATGCAGAGGCAGGCCACTGGCCCTGCTGGACCAGTGGTGCAAGGGCAGAGGGGGCTTCAAAATGCCCCCCAGATAGGAAGATGGTAAGAAAAGTTGATAGAACTCTCCCATTTCTGGGACGTTCCATCAGCCTCAGCCACATTGTGAAAGAGCAGAGCTACAGACTCCTTCTTTTAGAATTTGTAATCCCTCACCCTAAGCAATGTGACAGGGAGGAGTCTGTGGCTATTGGTTAGCCACAGATGTCAATCTCAAAACTACCCCTCCCTCACCTCTCAGTGTCTTCCTAATATGGAAGTGTTCAGTTAGCCATCCATCAACATGAAACAAGCCCTCACATCGCCTAAAAAGCCTTCGGATTCCTACAGATCCATTCGGAGCTCAAAATGATCTTCTAACCACACCGCAAGTTTCTGAGGGTTTGAAACTGCCCCCTTAGTGCACCACGAATTTGGAAGTCCATCGGACCCCTGGATTTTCAGCGTGGAGTACACAATTCTAAGAAACAGGAAACATTTTTAATCATTTTAATCATTTTTTTTTTGGACCAATAGAATATTCTAGTGAGACATTACAAGAGCCACTATTCTTGCCCTCTTTAACAAGTGCTTATATTGTTGCAATTAACACAGAGAAATGCTTCATTTGAGTAATAGCTCATTAACAAACATTAATTTCAAGCAGGTCTTTAGAGCAGCGGAAGCTGCTACACAGTTAATGAAGAGTCAAATTATTCAGATGCAAAAGCACAACCGGATGGTAACTAAAAATACAATTACATTGTTACATTTTCTAAGCCCTGATGCTGGAGTGGGAGGAGGGAAGAGAGTAAAATCATGGCTGGGGAGGGAAAGTTTAAACACAGGGGAAATCCCAATAAAAATCAGACACCCCCACCCGAAAGAAAGAAAATGGGGAAAGACATACATCAACGTGTAGTTTGATCTTTGCTCTAAGAGCAATGTGCATAGGATTGCAGCATGGGACTCATTAGAAGTGAAGTTTGGAAGAATTCCTATTAATCATACCCAGATAAGACTTGCAATATTATTTACCTGTCAAATACATGTCTGAGTTCCTTAGCATGCACATATTAAGAGCATAATCCAACAGACATGATAGCACTCTTCAAATACTTAAAAGGTTGTCACACCGAGGAGGGCCAGGATCTCTTCTCGATCATCCCAGAGTGCAGGACACAGAATAACGGGCTCAAGTTACAGAAAGCCAGATTCCAGCAAGACATCAGGAAAAACTTTCTGACTGTTAGAGCAGCACGACAATGGAACCAGTTACCTAGGGAGGTTGTGGGCTCTCCCACACTAGAAGCATTCAAGAGACAGCTGGATAACCATCTGTCAGGGATGCTTTAGGGTGGATTCCTGCATTGAGCAGGGGGTTGGACTCGATGGCCTTGTAGGTCCCTTCCAACTCTACTATTCTATGATTCTATGATTCTAGGAAAGGCACTTTTTAGACAGAGCTCTCTGATCTCGGAGCCCTCTGTCTATCCTAAGCCCTGCCTGGTAGGGTAGGAGGTAGGTTGGCCACTTGTGAATCACCAGAGAGAGAGAAGTCATTTGCATAACATTTGTGTATGCTAATTTATATGCATAGGTGCAATTTTAGAATTAATTCATTTAAGTAGAATAAAATTTAGAACATCTCATCATAACATGGAAGTCTATGACCTGTGTGCCTGCTGTTCAGTCTGGTGTCCAGGTGTTCTCTCCTTCCTCCCTAAAAAGTTGTTTAGTTAGATGAGCACAGAGGCCCACCTATCTGTCTTACCTTCCTGGGGATGAAGTGGAACGAAGAGGGCTGTAAATTGGGCAGATCTATGTCCTCCCTTCCCTTCCCTACCCACCAACATGCCCCCTTTCCACTCTCTCTGACCTCTTCCAAGGTTGAAATAATAACCTCAGAAGAAGAGCCCTTACGGAGTTTTATATGGTGTAGAAAGGGGGGAAGAACCACGTTCAGGTCTCTTCCTGTGTGGTTGTAGTTCTGTCTATGCCTACAGAAGAGACCTGTATTACCCTATGGCTCCCCAGATGCCATCTGCGAGCCATAACATTGGTCTCTTTCTTTCTTATTTATTTATTTTGTAAAATTGTGCCCTGCCCTTCAAGTACACGAGGGGGAAGTGTCTGGAATTTCTCTCTCTCCCATTCTTTGAATTGCTTGCTCATTCCCCTTTTCCAAACGAATTCACCCTAATGAAGTACTATAAGAAGCTGAGTCTTCATGGTAGCTATTATCAACCTAGGACAGAGCTCCAGAATTGAAGCTCAAGGCGATAAAAACACACATCAGTGGCTTGAATACTTACAGTTGAAAGAATATTGAGAGAAAGTTCAAAATGAGCTATACCATTTGAGCAAATCAAGGAAGTTCAAACATTTGGTAATTCAAAATAATAAATAGCTCATAGCAGATATCTGTGAAATTCTGTTAGAATGTCATTATGAATGGAAAACGTAAAACAAAACAAAACAAAAAATAAAAAAAGATGGTGGTGAGAGCCAAAGTCAAAAGGGTGGGGCCCAAACAAAAAGGGGGTGGGGGGGAACCCAGCATTTTGTAGTTTAAAGCTCATACTACCAGTAATGAAGCCTTAGGTGATGCATTTCAACCATTTAGAATGCAGAAAAAGCTTGCAAAAGTCAAGAAACACACACACACCCCATGATCAGTGGTTGTGGGAAACGGGGCAGGGCCAAAGGAAGGGTGTGTGGCCATCTGGAGACCCCGAGAGGGCTGGATTTGGCCCACACGCCTGAGGTTCCCCACCCCTGTTTTACACCACCCAGACTTTCCAAAATTACCCATCATTACCTGTCATGATTGCAAATATAAACAAAGAATAGTAACTTTGAATCCTGATTGGTGGGCTTGCCTGGTAGCACATATGTTTTTATCTGATTTTCAAATAGCAATAAATAGAATGTGGGGTATTTTTGTTTGTTTGTTTGTTTTTGTAAAAACTGATCTTCCTCTGATCCATCAGTACAACTGAATGCCTGTAGAAGAGAGAATGGGCTTTGGCCACTGACCCTGCCCCGCTTCTATACATGTGTACAGTGCAACTTCTGAAAGAGCCCTCGGTCATACAAACTGAACATGCACCAGCTCTTTCATAAGGGATTCTTAATGAGCATAGGGTGGGGGGCAGGGCCTGCCCGTATGAGCAGTCCTGATCGCCTTCCCCCTCTATGAGGACCATCCTGTTTTGTGTGGTGTCCGGAAATCAACTCCAAATATTCCAGCCATTGCAGGGTGGGTGGGATCAGGGAGTTCTTTTCCCAGTTCACAATGAAGCAGTGGATCTGAAGGTTTTCTCCCTTGATGTTGAACAGATAATGCTAATTATAAAGCTAGGGTATCCACCCTCCAACCACCATTAAGAACAATAATTAATCACCATACTATTTAAACCCTTTATATAATAACAATTCTATATCAACATTCCAATAACCGCAGCATTGCATATATGCATAGATCAGTCTTTGCACCAATTTTATAATATACGCTAATCCCCATTCAAACACACCAATTCGATGTCTTATATACATAGACATAATCTTTGACACCAATTTTACAATATAGACTAATCACAATGCATTTCACCATTCCAATAATTACAATTTTACATACATGTAAACATGAGACTTGTAATTAGAATTTTAACAATTTCCATATCTGTATACGTCAATTTTTTTAGTGTAGAAGTTTCATTACACCTTTAGCTTGGTATGCATATATGCAATGCTGCAGTTATTGGAATGTTGATATAGAATTGTTATTATATAAAAGGTTAAAATAGTATGGTGATTAATTATTGTTCTTAATTGTGGTTGGAGGGTGGATACCCTAGCTTTATAATTAGCATATCCAACCATTGTCTCCAATTATCTTGAACAGATAATGCTGCCATTCGAGTATGGGTGGAGACACATTCTCTTTGTTTCAAGTGAGCCACAAGTGCCTACAAGAACCTCAGTAAAGTGATGGATGCTGACATTAACCCAAAGGGGAGCTCTTTGATGTTGGTGTTTGCCAGCTGAGGTCTTATGTGATGCTACAAGAATATCTGCCACTGGAACCTTTAGGCCATAGTTGGAGGACAAATCAACCTGGAACTGAAACCGATGCTGGGCATATCCAGATCCAGTGATGGATAGAGTCAGAGACAAAGTGGGTGGAGTTTGCAGAACTTCAGTACTGTATGGTGCCCCCCTTCTCTCACCATCTCTTCTCTACCACTGTAATACTTACAGGGACACATGAAACAGAAGAGGAAGCGATGCCCGGGGTAAGATGAGGATCAAGGTCTGGAGAGCATAAGTAAGCCAACAGTGTCTGGAGAGCTATACGAAATTAGGGTGAAGGTCACAGGTGGTCTTTGGGCCACAGGTTCCCCACCCCTGTTTTGCTGTTCAATTTAATGAATAAATTGCCTAGAATAAAGTTTGTTCGCCAGTTGGTGGGCAAGTCCTGTCCTTGGTAAAATTGGTCCATTCCTCCCTCCATATTTTTAAAGGGATACATGGAAAAGGAACCATTGTAGATTTGGGAGGTTCTTGTGGAAACACAGCTTTATTTCTACAGAAAAGGAGGGGACATGGTGCTGTGCTGGACACTGGTGGTTCATGCGCTTGGTCCTGGGCACCTATAGTGCTTGGCCATCCACTCGCTGTCATCTGCCATGTTCTGCTGCTTGCTGCCTGGCTGCCCAATCTCGGCCAAGGCAGCTGGGAGAAAGACACCTTGAGTTACATGGAGATGACTCCTGGTTTGTTGTTTTCTTCTTGAGCTCCTTGCTCCAGGCTAGGAAATGACTGCTAGGGCAGGTAGGAGAGAAGAAGCTAAATTCTTTTTTAAAAGATGAAACTTGAACACTGATCACTAGGCACAGCTAGTCTGGGCAGGGCAGGGCAGGGCAGCCCTTCCCACGAAGTCAATTGAGCCTGCTTACCATTTCAGGAGGAGGTGGCATCCTGAGGCTAAGGAATTCCCTCTGGGAAGCCTAGTTGTACAGTTGAAAGGAACTGCTGGAATTTAATTCGCCTTATCTAGCTTAAATAAAGCTTCATTTCCTGTGGCTTAAATATATGGTAATAGATATTTAAGCCTCGATAAGGAACCATATGTTGTTCTAAATCAAGTTCAACTTAATGAATACACCAAGGTATCTGGTTACCATGAATTCTCTTCAAAGCCTTTATTTATTTATTTATTTGGTTGAAAATGTAATTGGGGAGCTAATAGGATTACGTATAATGGAAAAATAAAAAGCATCACTTCTGCTACGAATACAAGGTGATCATGTATGGGACACTGCCCATCAGATGGGTCACTTGGTAATTCCCAGGAATGTTGTTATGGGAATAAGCCCATCCAGGATAGAGAAGCATTCATGTCAGGAAGTCACTTATCTGATCCTAAGCATGTTGACTCGGGAGTCAGCCCCACTGGTTTCAACAGAATTTACTCATGAGTGCACTTAGGAGTTACGCACTCTTAAGCCATTAAATGTGATGTTTTACTTTATAAGAACATTCCTTGCACTGAAAATCATTGCTTAATGGAAGCATAAAACAGTTATTACTTATTAGGCACGGAAATATTTTGCTTTCTTTGTACCATTAAACAATGCTTCCAAGTAACCTTTATTGTCTTAAATTTGAGGATACCTACCAGGAGACTCCCGCACTCCTTGAATAAGTTGGTGTCCTCAGTTGTCTTCTGGCCTGCACCTTGCTCAGACCCACCCCCAGTTCCACAATGGTTCCCTCAACTTTGCTGATATACGCCACCTCAGAGCTGCTGCACATCTGTTCTCTAAGGGAAGATACAAGGCCAAAATAAACATTCTCCTAATCACACATATTGCAGTTATACCTGATAATTTTACTTACTTCTGTGTAGGTGTGTGTGACCCGAATTTGGATGCTCTGGCAGGGTGGTGGTGTTAAACCTTACCCCATTATTCACCAAAACTCCAATCACCCTTGTGGTGGGGGTAACAAAATAAGAGGGGAAAACTTCACTGACACCAATGGAGACCTTTTCCTGTCAGTATAAATGTGTGTTTTACATTTTTACAAAACTGCCTAAGAGCAAAACTTTTAGATAATAATAGTTCAGAAGTATATCACTCCACACATGCACAATGTCAGGTGTCTAGATGACATTCATAAGGTGTCTACATTCATAACGAAGCGTCTAATAAATAAAGCATCTATTAAACATTCATAATAAAGCATCTAATAAATTCATAAGGCGTCTAATAAAACAGTTGTCTGGTACATGTCCTGTTTCGAAGTATCTTCGTCACTTGGACGCTGTAAACGATACGAACATACCTCTCTCAACATTGGTAACCAGTCACATGAGTTGTCATATACTACATCCAATACAAAAAACAATACAAAGAATCAGAATATATATCTTTATTAATTGTTATTGTGGAGGTTTTTCACTGTTGGATTTGTTTAAAGGGATTTAAGAACATGTACCAGCTAGGAGAAGTTGTTCTGTAGATTGATTACAAACTGTATATATGTTGTATATATCACTTATATCTCTAATGGCCAATGGCCTTTGCATAAAACAAACAACACAACAACAGTACAATCAGCAACAAATAGGGAAAGACAAAGAATTTACAGAAGTTAAACATATGCATATGCATCCAGTCATAAACATCCTATGTTCCCCCACCACTTCTTCCATCCTTTTTCTTACCATAGAAAATCCATCAACCGGTAGTGCTAGGAGCCTCCTGTCTGGAAACGCCCTAAAGCAGTGGATCTCTGCAGGATGAGGCCACCACGTCATCCAGAGAACCTCGGTGGTAGGGGACAGCAAAGGTGATGTTTGCCCTGTCCTGGACGGGGTTGCACTCTCCCTAAAGGATCGGGTCCGTAGTTTGGGGGTGCTCTTGGATCCAGAACTGTCACTTGAGGCACAGGTGAACTCAGTGGCAAAGAGCACCTTTTATCAGCTTAGGCTAATATACCAACTGCGCCCTTATCTGGACAGAGATAGCCTAGCTACAGTTATCCATGCTCTGATAACCTCTCGGTTGGATTACTGCAATGCGTTATACGTGGGGCTGCCTTTGAAAACGGTCCGGAAACTTCAGCTGGTACAAAACAGGGCAGCACGGTTACTAACAGGGACTGGCCGACGAGACCACATCACGCCAGTCCTTTTCCAGCTTCATTGGCTGCCAGTCCAGGCCCAGGCCCGATTCAAAGTGCTGGTATTAACATTTAAATCCCTAAACGGCTTGGGGCCAGGCTATCTGAAGGAACGCCTCCTCCCATATGTACCTGCCCAGATCATAAGGTCATCGTCAGGGGTCCTTCTCCGCGAGCCCCCACCAAAAGAAGTGAGGCAGGTGGCTACCAGGAGGAGCAGAGCCTTCTCTACTGTGGCACCCCAGCTGTGGAATGAGCTCCCTAAGGAGGTTCGCTTGGCACCTACATGATATGCCTTTAGACGCCTTTTTATTCTCCCAGCATTTTAACAGTCTATAAATAAATTTTAACTTGGTGTTTTAAATTTGTAATTTTGCATTGCTGCTGTTTTGATCTGGTTGAGCTTTTATATTGCATTTTATATTAAGGTTTTATATTGTTGTTTTATACTTTGAATGTTTTTAATTTTTGTGAACCGCCCAGAGAGCTCCGGCTATTGGATGGTATAGAAATGTAATAAATAAATAAATAAATAAATAAATAAATAAATAAATAAAGGAGAACAAGGCCTCCATGCTTGCCCCCAGCTGTTCCTCTGTATTTCTGCCATCCACCCAGCATTGTCTTCTCTCCAGGGTTCATTCCTTCTTGGCCCCCACAGAGAGAATAATTCACCACCGCCTCGTTTTCATATAGATTGCCAAAGCCTCACACAGACAAACACCGGCTTTTACACGGTTGTAAAAGGGAGGGGGAATTTAAAAGTGGGAGTTAAGTGGCAAAGGAATGCAAAAAGTACAGACTGCGGCAATTCAGTCGTCAAAATGATCCTCCACAGCAGCAGTAATTGGTGATAAAACAATCATCTTAGCACAGTTGAATAAATTAACATCTGTAGTAGTCAGGAAACCATTGTCTCTATTCATACCCAAATTAATAGAACTGAACTTTGATCAGTTGCTACTCAACCATTTCACATTAGAGTTTTCCTTTGACATTTCTTTATTCCAGGATGGCTACCATGAGAAGAGCAGCCAGGTAGATTGAAATGTTCTGCTAATGGTTTCGGAGTACTGCCATTTCTGAAGGCAGATTTGTGTACATTTATTCTTTTGTGTAAGGACTGCCTTGGTTTTTGTTTTAGTTTTTTCTTATGTAGAACACAGAAGGGCACTTCTGGCAGATAGTAGCATATTTTACACTGGAAGATGAGCAGGTGAATGGCTGGCCTTATTCGGTCCTGTAATAGTGTTGCAAAGTAGATGTGGGGACAGTACTGGTATCCATGTTAGTTGAAGGGTATAGTCTCTGTGTCCATATCTCTATTATTGCCCTGTTTTCACTGGTGAGTAGGTTGAAGGGCTGTCTACAAGCAAGCACAGCCGTATCATCTAAGATCTTGAGGGGAAAGAATCTTCGTTCAGGATGGGCTGTCAATCTTCAAGATAAGTTGGCATCATGTTTGCCATCATGACCACAAGTGGATCCGGTTATCCCGGGTCAAGGGAGGATTTAGCCCGGCCTGACCCCAGGATCCCCTGTGCGTCATCTGCACACACAGCAGGGAGCCCGGGCTTCGCACCGGGCTAAAGCCTCATCTAGCAACAGCCTTATTCTCCCCCACCTCTCTCTCTCTCTCAATTTCTGTTCTATAGGAGGCCCTGGGCCCTCGAGTTCACTCTTAAGTATATTGCTTGTTGTAATCTAGCAGAGGTTCTGATTGGCTCCAGCAAATCTCAGAAAACTTGAATCCAGCAAAATAAATGCATGAATATCTTCAGACATGATCCATAATTCAACTTCAACTTTTCCCTCATTGGCACCCAGGCCTGGACTCCTGGGCCCAATACCGTATATCTGTCCCCACTGATACTTGGGTGCTGTCCTCCAGTTCAGGTCTTTGGGACGGGCTGTTAGTGCTGCGGAGAATGCCCTTGCTGGATTACGAGATGGTGGGCACGGAACAAGCTACACAACATGAAAGTACACATTCAAGCAGTACAGAGGGTGGCCATGTGTCCTGTTTTACATAGGACAAGGTCCTCTATTTGAAGAGCTGCCAGAGGACAGCTGCCTGTTTTGAAGATATCTGTTTGAAGGGGTGTCCAGTCCCAAGCCCAATAGAAAGATAAAGAACCATCAGAAGAAAGAGCTGGGCCTTGAAGTCGCTTATCAACAACCCCTAGACAGCAGACCAAGCAGGCAAATGGTTCACCACGTCACAATCTTCCACACTATTTAAATTAGCACAATAATTTTTAAATACATAAAAATTGGCACATATCAATTTAATGAAAATTGTTGTCCTCTTTGGTCTTCTTCTTTTTTCTTTTTCTCTTTTTGGTGATGCATTTTTTTGTTTTTTGCTGGACCAGTGGAAACTGTAATTCCAATGTATTTTGTAGTCAATACCAACGTCCACCGCACTGATACAAAAAGGAACAACCAGCTTCTGCAAACTTTAAAATGGTATTTTGTATTGGTATTTGAGCTGCCTCTGGATCTCACCAGCATCTCTCTACAATTGCATTAACTCTGAACATTTCTGCTGCACCAGCCTAATCCAGTCACTTTGCGTTTCCTGGACGTGTGTGTGGGTCTCAGGAGGCATTGAATTGAAACGGACACTTCCATTCACATGGTTAAGGGCTTTTCCCTCCAACGGCATTTGGGGGAATGAAGACAGCAGCTATGTAGATTATCAATATATGTTTCTTGACTGCAGCCTCTCTTAAGGATGCAATTCCGTGATACATATTTAAGTTAGTTTCTCTCGCTGCCATCCTGCATGACAGAAAGCAAGGAACTATTACTGTGAAATTGCCTTTAGCAATTCTGCCTAGGAGGCAGCAACTAGCTAATGGCTTCTTCAGACAGCCTTGGCAGAGGTGCCAGGTTTCTGTGCAACTGTGCGCTGTGTCAGTGTAATGCCCACGATACGCTCCTTTATTAATGTCCTGAGCTGTAATTAATCCATAGTATCATTTGATAGTGTCAGCAACACCATATGGATTAAGCATGGTTTTGAAGGACTCCAGAAAGACCACAGCTAAAGACCTGATGGTTCTGCACATAGTGCCAGAGAGTGAGAGGAGGAGGAGGAGGAGGAGGAGGAGGAGGAGTCTCCACATGCCTTTGCATATTCATCACTTGATAACTGCCGCGTCAAGCAATGACTGTAACACATTTATCCACCCAATATAAACTCAGACACAATGACAAGTTCAGGGAAGACAGTCACACATTCCACCTCAAGGTCATAGCAGGTGAGTGTGTGTGTCAAACGTCTGTTGGCTGGGGGCCAGGTGGCCCCACACAGTGCTCCACAGGCAGCATTCCAGGGGCATGGCCATTCCGCTTGATGCCACGTGGGCTCCTGTCACAGCGCCGGCTGGAACCCCTTCAGCCAGTGCTTCAGCTGAGGAACCCTCCTATAAAGTATACCTGAAATAAAGGGAGCCAGGAAGTAGATAGTGAGAACAGGAGTTAAGAAAGAGCTACAGATTACAAGAACTGTGACAGGAGGAGACAACTCATTGTCTAAAACTCTAAAGAGATTCCTTGTTAGACGATTTTCCAAATAGACACAATATTGCTTTATTATTATTATAAATAATAATAATAATACTTTGAAGCAATACAAGAGCTCAGTAGTTTGCAGAACATGCCAGGTTCCATCCCTGCCAATGTCTGAGTAGTTTTCATGCCACAGCTGGTACAGAATGCAATGGCCAACCTCTTTATGGAGCAGAGCTGCCAGGAGAACATTGTGCTCTGATGTCTGCACTGGCTTCCTGTCCTAGTACAATTCAGTTACTGGCTGTAACTTACAGCACTCTAAATGGCTTATTTTGGAAACCAAAAAGGAGGACAACATGGCCACTCCAAGGGGGCGTGCCCACCAACATGCCTAGCCCACAGTCCTTTACTGGATGACCATAGTCTCACCTTTCCTAACATTTAACACTCTTTCCCCATCACCTTTCTCATATTATATTTTTATACTGCTCCATAGCAAAGGCTCTCTGAGCAGTCCACAATTAAAACCACAAAATACAGCAAATCAAACCATAATTTAAAGCTTTAAAAAATACTAGGGATGTGCTCCGCTCCGATTTAAAAGCGGCGAATCAGAAGCGAATTGGCCTGCTCCGCCTTGCCCAGAGGCAGAGTAGAAGCGGACCGGAACCCATAGAAGCAAGGTGAAGAGAAGCGGCCATTGGCGGAGCGCTTCTCTTTACGCGGAGCGATCCGATCGCCATTTTGAAAAATTTCGCCCATAGGATTGCATTGCAGAAAAGAATCGGGGATAACTGTGTTGTTTTTTAAGCTATCTTTCTGAAACTTATTGTGTCTAGAGAGTCATGGATGGGGGTCATTTTGAGCCTACTCTCAGCTCTCTGCGTGCTGCAGTTCGCTTGCTAGAATTTTCGGAAAAGTCGGGTAAACAAACAGGGACAGCGAGTAAACCGGCGGGTTTTTTTTTTTTTTTTTGAAGCGATGACAGGCACATTGAACTCCCAATCCTGATGAGAATTGATCACCTCATGAAGCATCCTCCAATCCCAGCATTGGAGGGGGGGACTAAGGCAGAGGCACCCTCAGAGCTTTGAGCTCTCAGCGTCTTGTGGGTTTTGGGTTCATGGAGAGAGGAGTTAGTTAGGTGCTGCTGCTGTGTTTGGAGATAGATTAGATTTAGTTTGGTGTGTGTGTGTTTGTTTGCTTCTTTCTGACTTTTTGCTTAGTTTGCTCTCTGTTTTTCCCTTACTTTGATTTAATATAAACTTTATTTTAAAATTTTGGAGTGTTTGGTTGGTTGGTTGGTTGCCACCCCCTTCCCTCTCTTAAAGCCTGACTGTGTTTCATCTTCCTTCTTTCTTCTAAATACAAAAAAATACAAAAAAAAAATATTCTCTATTTCTTCTCTCTGTTACTTGGACTGTGTGTGTGACTGTGTTATTGTGTGAGTGTGCTGTGTGCACTGTTTGTGAAGTGCAACAGCCACAGATTGAGCATTTCAAATCCTGTTTGGACAAAGCATACACACTTCTTGTCCCATTTCCCTACATATAGTATTAGTAATATTCTTATACATATTATTATTAGTATTAGTATTATATTCTTATACATAATATTATAATTAGTATTAGGGTGGCATCTGGGAGGGTGCCCGCTTCAATTTTTTTTATCTGTCAAACCGTCGGCGAACAGCCCATGTCTGCAAATGGGGTGTCCGGTTTTCATAAATTCCCCAAAAATCAGGGGGTGATGGGACTGCCTTGAGTCTGGGTGTGCATGTGTATCCCTGGATAAGCTGTCATGGTGGCAAGTTTGAGGTTTCTAACATGCAAATTGACGGAGCTAACGAAAGGGGTGTGAATGGGGTGCCCAATTTTCATAAATTCCCCCAAAATCAGGAGATGATGGGACTACCTTGAGTCTTTGCGTGCATGTGTATCCCTGGATAAGCTGTCATGGTGGTGAGTTTGAGGTTTCTAACGTGCAAATTGACGGAGCTATCGAAAGGGGTGTGAATGGGGTGTCCAATTTTCATAAATTCCCCAAAAATCAGGGGTGATGGGATTGCCTTGAGTCTTGGCATGCGTGTGTATACATCCATGAGGTGTCATGGTGCCAAACTTGAGGTTTCTAACTTTAACAGAAAAAAAGTTGTATACTTTTTTAGCTTAATGCAAGCCTATGGGGGGGGAAAAACAGAGCTCCAATCTGGATCCGGAGCTCCGCAGCGGAGCGGAGCGGAGCGGACATAGGCGGAGCGGGGGCGGAGCGAAGTGGCCCGATCTGCAAATCGCAGATCTGGAAGAGAAGCGGAGCAGGGGGTCCGTGCACACCCCTAAAAAATACTATATAAAACCAAAATTCCTGCCTGCCTCTCTCTGCTCTCCATCATGGCCTCACCACGGGCTCCTGCCTTCTGCTGCGCGCTGCCCGGAGGTGACCCTCTTGCTCCAGCGGTGCTGCATGATTTCCAGCCGCGGCTCTAGAACGGGTTGTGTTTGGGCAGTTCCACACTGGGGCTGCTTGTGGGGGGCGTTGCTGAAGGCGCTCTGCAGGCGGTGGCAGATCTGCCGGGCACCGGACGGACACCTGGTCGCAGACCGGGCACTCCGGGGAGCCACAATCGCCAGCAACTGGCTGGGCATGGCAGGTGAGGAGAGCTGGAAGCACTGGGAGGGGAGCTGGAGGATGGAACGCCTGCGCCGCCCACCCACCCCCAGCATCGCTGTAAGCTTTGGCTGGGGGGGCACAATTGCGCCTGCCCAGCCGAAGCCTAGAGTGGCTCTAGGAGGGCTGCTGCACAGCGCATGCGTTTTTGGACTTCTGGGAGCACCTGCGCCACTCAGCCCACCCACCCCAGCACCGCTGTAGGCTTTGGCTGGGTGGGCGCAACTGCGCCTGCCCAGCTCAAGCCTAGAGAAGCTCTGGGAGGGCTGCTGCATGGCTCACGTGTTCCCAGTAGTCCGAGAACACGTGTGCCGCCCCCACCCCCAGCGTCGCTATAGGCTTCGGCTGGGTGGGCGCAATTGCCTAGAACTTTAAGCTTGAAAATTGCGGGTAGGGCAAAGTTTGTGAATAGATGGACAGGGGGCTGATTTTGAGTAGGGCAGTGAATTTTAACCAGTTTGGTGGAGGCTTTTTTCTTTTCTTCTCCTCTCTTTGGATTGGCATTGAATTATCTGAAGCAGCAGCAGAGCTTCCTAAGGTGGCTCTGCTGGCTCCCATTACTATCACCACCCCAATGCCCTAGATGTAGCTTTGTTCCAGGGCATTCTGGGGGTGGCAAGGATGGTGACTGCCAGTGGGCTCCCATTTCTTTTTGAGGTGGCCATGCTTTGCCCCTCCCCTGATTGCCCTGGAGCACTTTGAGGGGAAAGGAACAGAAGCCACCAGCAGGCTTCTATTGCCACAACTTCAGCAGTAGCAAAACATTTGTTGGTTTTTGATTTAAAAACACGCCTTGACCATGGCCCCTTGCCAAACTTAAGAAAGTTGCCATCCACCATAATATTTAAACCCCTTACCATGGGGTGGCAAACTGGGAGAGGGGTTGCAACAGGTGAAACATGAGAGAATTATACAATTGCATCTTCTCTTACCGATTGAGTGTAATGAGCATGACATTAGGGTGACCATATGAAAAGGAGGACAGGGCTCCTGTATCTTTAACAGTTGTATTGAAAAGGAAATTTCAGCAGGTGTCATTTGTATATATGGGGAACCTGGTGAAATTTTCTCTTTGTCACAACAGTTGAAGCTACAGGTGCCCTGCCCTCTTTTAAATCTGGTGACTCTAGTATAGCTCCTGCACCTTTAACTGTGGTGATGAAGAGGGAATTTCACCAGGTTCCCCATATATACAAATGACACCTGCTGAAATTCCCTTTTCTATGAAACTGTTAAAGATACAGGAGCCCTGTCCTCCTTTCCATATGGTCACCCTACATGACATGCCCACCCCCAAATCATGGAGTGACACTGTTTATATACTAGAGCATGGGTTCTCAACAAGGGGGGAATTCTCTCACCTCGGGAAGAATTTTAGGGTACCAGGGGGGGAATTGGGCCCACTATTCAGCAAAGTACAATGTCCTGTAGATTATGTCTTCCTACACATGTTATTAAAAACATCCCAGAAAAGTGTCATGTCGTCTGCAAAAGCCAGGCCTTTGCTCTCTTTTCCCTCCCTCCCTCGCAATCCTAGAAGTTTCAAGCTCCCCATTTAAAGGGGCAACGCAAAGCATGGCCCCTTTTACATTCTCAGCTCCCAGGCAAAGAAAAAACAATCACAGGTTTCTCATTGACTGTAATCTTCATCGAATAAAATAAACTACATTACACTGGAATTCTATTGAACTTTTTGTTCATTGAAGTATGCTTCAGTAACTTCAGTAAAGCTTAGTCTGTTAAGTAATTAGTTCTGAATATTAAAAAAAACTAATTTTATTCAAGTTTTAAATTAAAATCTATCAACATTTTCTATTGCTATTAAATTTGTAAAACTCTACTATAAAAATAATCCAAATAAATGTCTATGTACTAATATAGAAATAAATAAAAGATTTTCAATATTATATGCATATTATTTGGAATGCACCTTTTCAGTTAGGCTATCTTGGGAAGGGGGGGAATTATATTCTGAACAATGGTGAAAGGGGGGAATGGAGCAAAAAAAGGTTGAGAACCACTGCACTAGAGTCTAAATCAAGCGGTTCCCAACCTTGGACTCTCTGATATTGTTGGACTACAAGTTCTAACATCCCCAGACAGCAGGGGCAATTATCATGGATGATGGAAGTTGTAGTCATCTCCCTCAGAACAGCCCGCTGGAATGGCTGCTGGAGATGACAGTTCAGGGAGAAGCCGTTATAAGGGAGGTCTTCCACAGCCCTCTTCTCCCTCAGCACAGACTAGAATAATAGAATCATAGAATAGTAGAGTTGGAAGGGCCATCGAGTCCAACCCCCTGCTCAATGCAGGAATCCACCCTAAAGCATCCCTGGCAGATGGTTGTCCAGCTGCCCCTTGAATACCTCTAGCGTGGGAGAGCCCACAACCTCCCTAGGTCACTGGTTCCATTGTCGTACTGCTCTAAAAGTCAGGAAGTTTTTCCTGATGTCTAGCCAGAATCTGACTTCCTGTAACTTGAGCTCGTTATTCCATATCCTGCACTCTGGGATGATCAAGAAGAGATCCTGGCCCTCCTCTGTGTGACAATCGTTAATCATGAGCATACATATACTATTGTTGCATCTGAGGATTTGTGGACATTGCAATTATCATGCTTTAAGTGTAACTTTCCATACCAAAATATTTACTTACATGGAATATTCACGTGAGGATAGAACCACATATTTCAAAGAACATGATGTTGTCTCCTAAAACGTCTCATACAATTGCTCCATAACATCTCATACAATTTAATTTGTCTCCTGGTGACATTATATGTATTTTCCTGTCCCCAGCAGTGGCAGCCAAAGATGTGGGATGGGTTTGTGTAAATCAAACTTCTTAATGACATCAGGGCATGGGCAAGTGGAATTAGAGAGTACAGAGAGAGAAAGGGACCTGCCCAACTTTTATGGGTGGTGGGAGATATGTAGTTACGTATTTTAAAAAAACCTCTCGCGGATATTGGCAATTTGGTCTCTAGTTCCTCTGCCTTTTCTACATGGAAGAGTGGAAGGAGAGGAAAAACTACTTGAGAAGAAGTTTATATTTTCCCATAATCTGACATTTATAGAAGACTCATAACTGCTCCTTCTTTTAGATCATTGGAATCCATGGTCACAACCTGCGTATTTGGAATGTTTGCTTTTCTTCTTTGGCAACTAAGTGGCCGTTCAGCAATGTATGGGCTGGCAATGCACCAGTTGTGGTTTCACAAGAGCCTGAGCTGAACTGGAGCAACTGAGGTTGTTGTATTAGGCCCAGCAACTGGTTCCATCTGTCCTTGATCAAGGAGGGTTTCATTTTATCACCCTACCTTGTGTGTTACATTTCCACCTGATTAGACTAAAAAAACCTTTAATCGCTAAATGAATTAATAGACCATCCTTGATTTCAAAGTCATCAGCATTCCCTAATTAATTTTAGTACTCCACGGGTGGATATTTTTAAATCAGTGTAAAAACTCAACACGTAAATGAACTATGGAACAATATTAGTCAAATGGAATCACGGAATGGGTAGAGAGAGCTATAGCAGAGAGCCCATTGATGGATTGAGAGGCTGAGGTCTTGGACAACCACACAGCAAGAATTCCACAGCTTGGATCCAGTTCTCATTGATCCTGTGCCTAGGTATCCTCCTTCAGGTAGCAAGCAGGTGCTCATATGATCAAGTGCTCCTCCATAACAAACAAAGCACATCCCAAGCCCTCTACACATCAGGGGTGGGCAACGTGCAGACTCTGGGCTGCATGCAGGAACAAGATGTTGATGTTGATGTTGATGATGAATCTTACCTGGTAACACTACATTTTTTTTTTGAAAGGCCTGTTCTATTACAAGGTATTTAAAGGCTGCATTGTTAGTACAGGCACATATGCAGAGGGAAAATGGTGGAGTTGGTAAAGTTTAACTTAGGGCCTTGCTAGACCTACCTGTTAATCCGGAGAGGAGAAGGAGTGAGGCTGTGCTGCAGCTAGCGTGGGCTGTCGCCCTTTTCTACACGTGAGACGCGACGGGGTAAGGGAAAGCCCCGTTGCGTCCTCCATTTTTTAAAAAACTTAAAGGGGGCATGTGCGCAGGAGCGCACCAACAATAAGGTAAGTTTTTTTTAAAAAAAAAAGGGTTCCCCGCTCCCCCTGCCCTTGATTTCCCCCCAATGTATGATGCCCCCCACTCACCCCCCTCGCTCACCCATCCGTCCGCTCGTCCACTCACCCCCCGCTCACTCACCCAATCCCCCGCTTGTCATGTCCACACACACACCGCTCGCCATGTCCACACACACACTGCTTGCCATGTCCACCCGCCCGCTTGCCATGTCCACCCCCAGCTCACCTGTCCAACCCCCCCCGCTCGCCATGTCCGATGCCCCCTCCGCCCCCCATCTGTGATCTCCCCCCCCAGCCCGATGGGCACAGTGCTCCTATGGAGCGCTGTGCCCAGTGCGCGGCTTCTCCCAGCTACTCGTGAGTAAGCGAGCAGCTGGGAAAAGCCATAGAACTAGCTAGACCTTCCGCCCGGGGCTGAGGAAAAACCGGGCCACAAGCGGATCCGGTTATCCCGGGTCAGGGAGGGTTTAGCTCGGCCTGACCCCGGGATCCCCAGTGCGTCATCTGCACACACAGCAGGGAGCCCAGGCCTCGCACCAGGCTAAACCCTCATCTAGGAAGGCCCTTACTTTATAAGAGAAAAGGGAGAACAGAAAAACACATTTTCACTTGGTAGATAACTTTGGTGAACTTTGGGGATATTAATCCTCAACAGATGCTAAGGTCATTCTAACACAAGTAGGTCTGTAACAATGCATTGCCATGTGGAGGGCTCCTATTTAGTTTTCCTGTTTCTCCCCAGATACTCAATTCTGTGCCCACCGGTCATGCGAAGTCTTCACTGGGTGTTTTTCCATCCCCTCCCTGTTTAGGCTTTTTCCTGCTGGAGGTTTTTTCCTATTACTGCAAGCCTTAGAGTTCTCCAGAGCCTGCTAATACCTTCATCATGTGAGTGGGTGGTACTATTTTGGTTACATAAAGATTGACACTCGGAGAATAAGTTTGCTATTGAAAATGAGGTTCTGACTTTGCCCCAATGGGTGAGAGGATGTAGCCTCAGCTAACTTAAGGTTATTTAGAAATTCAGAATGTTTTAAAATATGTTTAAAAAGTTAAGCCAGAAAAAAGCAGATGCTCTTCAATTTCTGAAACAAATGAAAACATGTCGGCAGGAACCCTCCTAGACCTGCAGAGGGGGAAGGTTCCCGCCAAAATGGCTCTTAGCTATGGAAAATTCCTGAAGCGGGACTTTGCCCATGTGTGTGATGCACAGAGACCACGATGAAGAACACGCCACACCGGAAGTCTTAAGAAATGAGTGGTTTATAGAAAAATAAATGCAAAAGAACATCATACGCAGAAGTAGAATGTGAAGCAATGATTATAAGCAAAATACATTTGTAGTACCCATAAACCACAGATTATATGCCAGGATTACACTATGCAAATGAAACTCATTTAGCTCTTGCTGAGGCTTATTAGAAAATAATATTAAGAAAACTGTATTAGAACATCCAATAGATTAGCTATGACATAAAGAAGTTATAGTAGGCCCAACTAGCAGCAGTTGGAATTCTTACTTAGCTCCACTTAAACTTCCACCAGTCCAAACTAGTTAAATGCAAAGTTTGAAGCTTTTCACCATACAGCGGTATAGCCCAGAAGAAAGAAAGCAGAGGGACATTAAAAGGAATGTGTAGCTATCTAACCCAATCAGAGATCTGAAGATCAGGTTTTTGTGGGCCCACAGGAAGGTTGAAAGAGACCTCTCCTAGATGCCACGGTGTAGGACTCAGCGAAGTCCAGATAGGAAAAATTAATTAAGGTAGAGAGTGAAGAGCATGTTTCAAAATGAAAAGCAGGGTGAAGCCCAAGCCTCACCTGTGAGCAAAATAAAATAGGTGGGAAATGAAGTTAATCAGGAGCATCTGAAAGAATGGCTGGCTGCAACCTTAAAAACTGAAGAAGGGTCAAAGTAAAAATGTCTTTGTTCTCTCCAAAAAAAAAGTATACAGGCATTGGCCTGCAAACTAGCAAATATTTGTTAGCACAAAAAAAATGGAGGTATGCAAAATAGGGAAAAAAAGACAGAAAGAAGTGAAAACAACATCCTTCTCCTAGGGTCCTGATGCATTTTGATTCACCGACTCCCGTAAACTTTCCTGCCTTCTGATTGGCCTTATTATTTCTTTTCATTTACCAACTAGAAATTTAGTTCTAGATTGGTTCTGGATGGGTGCGTAGCAACCTGCAAAAAGAGTGTTTTTTCATAGTTTTAGGCAGATGATGTTACCTTAGGCTGTATCAGTGTATACAGGAACATTTCAGATTCATGGAGGAGCTAGCAGTGAGTAACAAACACTGTGACTTCTTTTCATACTGGTCTGCTGTTCCACAACTTGACCACAGCTTTCTCAGCAGGACTGCCTGCAGCCTTAGCTAGACCTAAGGTTTATTCCGGGATCGTCCCGAGGTGATCCCTGTTCATGTAAATGACACACAGGATATCCCGGGAGCAGGTGGGAACGATCCCGGGATAAACCTTACGTCTAGCTAAGGCCTGCATCTCAGACTCCAGGCAGCAAAATGTTCTGCACTCAAGGAAGGACAGGTTTGCTGGTGAACCAAAGTTTCACTCCTATTCTATTCCACGACTTCGTTCTAAGCCCTCTATTCCCAAAAAAGGGACCTGAGTAATAATTACGTATTAGTCTTCCCCAGGCTGGTGCATGCCGACTGGAGAATTGTAGTCCAAGACATCTGCAGGACACCAGCTTGGAAAAATGGGCTATATGCGGTCTTGTGTATCCTGTATGAAAACGGTACAACTTTATAGTGTGGGTTTTCAGGCAGTACCCGTTGCCATCAATTGGTCTGGCACTTCACAGAATAATATAAGCAAGAGGAAAAGAGAGAGAGAGAGATTCCTCCACCAAGGTGCTTACAACTGAAATTTCCAATAGGAGGGGAGAATAAGTGACTTAATGTTAACAAACGCAGTTTACAGTTAAACTTTATGGAAATGTTAAGGAAAAGTGAGAGATGGGAGACCAAGACAAGGGGGGGGGAAATGAGAGGGGAATTCTGGGAGCTTTTCTACACAAAGCTGTTAATCGGCTGTATCTACTTTTGGTTTCGTCGCAGAATTGAGATCCGAGCACTACACAAGGTGCATTTCCTTTCCTGCTTTTCCACTACGTAACCTGTATGTGGCACTGTGATATAGTGAAATAGTGGAAATAGGCAAGAGGAAATTGCACTTCCTTTCAGTGACTTTTTTTTGAGCAGCATTTAATTGAATGCTGCTATAAAAAAAAAACTCACCAAAAGTACTGGTTAGAGACAGAAGCAAAACTGGCAGGTCATGTTGTCGTCTAAAGAACCTGTAAGCAACTATGAGTAGGGAATGTTGAGTGCATGATAAATGCTTCTTGTAGAAAACTCCTGGGAGGCCATTCCAAACATGAAGTTCAGCAAGGGAAGATGGGTGGAATCATTTCAGAAGGCAGGAGGCCAGGAATGGCTGAAGGTGGTAGAATTGAAATCAAAGATAAAATCTATGAAGATTCAGATTTAGTCATATTTAGAGTAGCTCCACTGAAATCAATGGGACTTAGATCATCCATAACTGAACTCAGAATCAATAAAGACAAACAAAATCAGTCAAGATTTGTCAGCATCGTCAAAGCCCCCCCCCCCCATCCTTTAGAATGGATCACTACGCCTGAAGAAATGAATTGCTCTGCTCAGTCCTGGAAACAGACCGCTTTCCTGTATGCACCCCTCGTTTCTGTCAAGCCCTAACTTGTAACCTTTAACGGGCATAGAATATGACAAAGTTATTTGTGGCGCACAATTCACTGCACAGCTTCTGAAAATGAGGAAGGCCCCCCCCCCATTGTACTTTAGCTGATTCTGATTAAGATGAGAAACTTGGGATCAACCTTTTTTTCTTTTCATTGTTCTATAAAATCCTAAAAGGAAGAATAGATACTTTTAATTCAACTTTGCTGGCTTGTAACTTCTATAAGAAAGAAACATTTCCCCCCCCCTCCCCTCCTCCCAATGTCAAGGTGGAAATTGAACATTCGAATTAAAATATGAAGGAAAGTGAACGAAAAAAGCACACCAGTTTGCTGGCAAGTGGGACATTTCACTCTGATCTAATACTGACCTCTAGTGATAATCCGGGGATGTGCTTCCCAAGGTTGAATTGCATTCAAGAGAAATGACAAGATCCAGACAAACAGCCAATAACCATATTAGGCTGTTGCAGCAAATTGGATCTCCGTACGCCTCCAGGTTCAGAGGATGACAAGCATTGGATAGGATTATGCCCTGCAGGACTCTCAGGAACAATCCGCATTTTTAAAAAATCATTAACAGCAGCAATTTGGCTACCGTTGTCTCCAACAGACCCAAAACGAGCATAAATTGCTCTGTACTCATGGTAAATGAGGAGTGTTGACCCTCTCTCAGTCCAAGGGCCTAACTCACTTTCACGGATGCTCTTGGGAGCCACATTTCAACCTTTTAGAATTCGGGTGGGGATTGTGCAAATGCCAGGAAACCACCATACGCTTGGTGGTTGGGGGAAGGAGTGAGGCCAGGGCACCAGGGCATTGCCTTCTGGGGAACCCAGAGAGCTGGGTTGGGACCCCACATGGGCTGGATTGGGCCTATAGGACTGAGGCTCAATGCCCATTTTAAATGATAGCTTATTAAAGCATTTATCTTTTTTTTTTCTTTTTTCTTTTTGCATTTTTCATTCCAAAACTCAATGAAAATGAACTCCATGACTCACAGAATCTTTCCTTTATTCTCCTTCCCACGTATCTAATACTATTACGCACTGTCCACTTCCTTGGGAAATGGGAAGTTCCGCGCTTACCCAGGTTTGGTTTCCCTTGGAAAGAAAGACGGCTGGAGAAGTATGGTAATATTGGGGTTTATTTACAAATGAACGTGTTGAGCATAGGTGGAAAGAAACAGCGGAAGCAGTGCTACAGGCAGCAGAAGGGCTCCTCCACCCCAGACCGCCAGAGACACACTCCAGCATCCCAACACTTTGAGCTCATTCTTGGTCTTTCTCGTGGTGTTCATTGTCAATCTCTCTGCAACATCTTGATCGCTATCCCCAAACCTGCCTTATACTCGAGCATACACACGTGAAGAGCCATTTCAGCTCTCTGACTGGGTATTGGGGGTGGGGAGGAATTAGTCACATTCTCCTGTTTCCCCCTCCAGAACATTCCAGAGAAATCACAAATGATTTTGAAATGAGCTACTGAGAATCAAACAAATAAGTGTGTAATTTGACTCAACCCACCACCCTGTCCTGATGCAGCCCTTCCAGCCGAGCAATGGCAGTTCACCTCTGAAGCGCTGTTTGTGGGATCGGGACAAAGCGACATACACAGCATCCCCTAGTAAGGAAGCGCTTGATCCACCACCAAACCCCTATGCAATAACTCACCAAGGGGGGGAACCCCAAGTGCCCCCTCCCCAAAAGGGGAGATGCCTAGAAAACCTCATACCCAGCCTCCTCTATGCTGCTGGCTTGGTTGTTCCTAATCACTATGCCAGCAAATAGCAGAGTGGTAGCTGCTTTGACTGCTCTTGCCACATTGCTCTGTAGCCAACCAAAATAACCTAGTTATTTTGACAAAGTAACCCATGTTGGGTTAAATAACCCACTCTGCAGATAAAGCATTATCAGTTATTTTGACCAAACCAACCATCATGGGTTAAACAAAACTCCCACCAGATGACATGATAACCCATGAACCCAGACAAAACAGAGGTGTTTGCTGTCAAGGGCTCTGACCTAGGTTTGGAGGTGTGTCAGCCAGTTCTGGATGGGGCTACACTCCCCCTGACTGTGTTTGCAGTTTGGGGGTGCTCCTGGATCCGTCACTCCAAATGACAGCCCAGATAGATGCGATGGCCAGGAGTGCCTACTATCAGCTTCAGCTGATACGCCAGCTGTGCCCCTTCTTAGAGTCGGAAGACCTAAAGACAGTAGTGCACACGCTGGTAACCTCAAGGCTTGACTTCTGCAATGCTACATAGGGCTACCATTGTACCTAGTTCAGAAACTTCAACTAGTTCAAAATATGGCAGCCAGGTTGGTCACCGGTACATCTAGGGGTGATTACATTACCCCAACATTAAAATCACTCCAATGGCTGCCAATTAGTTTCCAGGCAAAGTACAAAGTGTTGGTCATTATCTTTAAAGCCCTAAATGGTTTGGGTCCAGGTTACCTGCAGGATCGCCTTCTCCCATACAGTCCGCCCCACACACTCAGGTCCTCTGGGGAAAACTTACTTCAGTCAGCCAAAACTAGGCTGACATCAGTTTCCCAAAGGACCTTTTCTTCTGTTGCCCCCACATTGTGGATGGTCTTCCAGAGGAGATTCATAAAATTAACTGTGTGATTTTAAGGCGGCTTTAAAGACTAGCCTTTTCCGGCAGGCCTATCCAGATCAATGTAAAATCAAGATTTTTTATGATGTATTGATTCCTGTACTAATGTTGTTCCCCGCCTCAATCCAAAGGGAGAGGCAGGCAAGAAATAAATATATTATATTATTATTATTATCATGGCATAATTAACCTATCATAGATTATCCTGTCTTCCGAACTCAGTCAGAAGCTCAGACAGAGCTGGGAGGTGGATGAAGGCAGGAATTTTCTTGTGATGCAAACACACACTGCTGCTTGTGTCTTCCGCCTTGCTGATATTTTGTAAGTAAAAAGCACCAAACGTCCCCGGAGGAATCCAAAACCTGGACATCACACAGGCTCTTCTAAGCAAGCTGTAAGACTGCAGTTGTGCACATTTCCTGGGAATAAGTCATGTTGAAATCAGTGGCACATACTTCCAAATGGACTGATCCAAAAAGCATGTTGTTTTTCCTTCCAGAACTACTGGGCTTATGCATATGCAGATTTATGCAAAATTAAATTAGCTAAGATGTTTTCAGGTGATAGTCACATTGTTTTTACCTGATGTGACCTTCTGGTTTATACATTATATTTCTCCCATCCTCACTGAGCAGGGGTTGGACTCGATGGCCTTGTAGGCCCCTTCCAACTTTGCTATTCTATGATTCTATGATCTTCCCCAAAGAGCTGGAAATCTGAAGGATTTGGAGGAACTTTGAATACAGTCCTATCTGTTTTTATTTTGGTGTTTGCTACCATTAATTCTAATTTAAACTAGCTTTTGCTATAAAACCGATATACAGCCCATAGCATGCAAAAGAAATCTAAATGCCTGATTTTATAAAATGTGTAAGAAATTGATCAGGTAGGAAGGTAAGAGTGCAGCAAGATATGCAAAGACTGTAACAATCAGACTGAGCAATAAAAAAAATCTCTCTAAACTTTCCACCTAACTACCATGGCATCCTTGCCGGTGAATCATTCATTATTATTATTTTACGCAGAGGAAATACATTAGCTTTCTACAATAAAAGAGCAGTAACAATATTGTTGTGCAAGAGAAAACCTATTGATGTTGTTTTTTATTAAACAAATACGGAAAAGCAGAATTTGAATGAGAAATAATAACAAAGGTTTTTTAAACATACATGACCTAATACAATTCATTTAAAAAAATTCAGAGACTATTGATAATTTATATTAGAATTTTAATAATATCAAGCAATCATTTTACTTATTTAAACATTTCTATACCATCTTTCTGGAAAGACCAATAAAGGTATTTTATAAAAATAGATAAAGTAAAAACAAAAAACACAAACAAATGAAGACATAGGAAAACATTAAAAATAACCTTAAAGAGCAGAACAATAAAATAAATTAAAAAGATGCATCTCAGCCCCCTTCTTGAAAGCAGAAAAAGCAGGGACCAGTTGTGGTTACAGCAGGAGTCTGTTCAAGACTCCTTATGCTTGTTCAAGAAGTTGGGGGTGGCCATAGGAAATGTTGCCACGGCTGATGCCCCAAGTCCCCTCCTCTCCCCCACCCCGATAATGCCCCTTTCCCCATCTCTCCCCGGTCACTGTCTGGGGGGACATAGGATGTTCCCATCTAGCGATGTTCCTCGGAACTGCTGCCTTCTATGGAAGTTCCAAGTTCCGAAAAATAGTTTTTGCCCTCTGGCACCATCTAGCGACGTTCCTCGGAACTGCAGCCTTCTATGGAAGTTCCAAGTTCTGAGAAAGCTTTTGCCCTCTGGCGCCATCTAGCAACGTTCCTCAGAACTGCTGCCTTCTATGGGAGTTCCAAGAAATAGTTTTTGCCCTCTGGCACCATCTAGCGACGTTCCTCAGAACTGCGGCCTTCTATGGGAGTTCCAAGTTCTGAGCAATAGTTTTTGCCCTCTGGCGCCATCTAGGAATATTCCTCGGAACTGCGGCCTTCTATGGAAGTTCCAAGTTCCAAGAAAGATAACTGCCAGGAGCTTCCGGCCTAGCAGAGGGGCCAAAATCCACTAACCTCCCTCACCAGACTGCTCTTCCAAGACAGTTATAGTTTTTGCCCTTTGGTGCCATCTAGGGACGTTTCTCGGAACTGTGGCCTTCTAGGGAAGTTCCAGACGGGCCAAAAACCCACTCTCAGTAATTTGTTTCATGAGGGTAAATTTGATAGAAGGCTAACCTCCTCACCAGTTATAAAAATGTTAGCAAGGCTTTTACTTTAATGTTGTGGCAATGTCTGAAGACATAAAGTTAAAAATTACTGATGGGAAAGAACAGGCGAAATTGGTTCAAAATCTTAGAAAAGTGTATACCAAAAATACTGTATTCAAAGAAGTCCTAACAAAATAAATACACCTGTCGTATGACGGGCTTTTTCATTAGTCATAAATAAATGGCACCCCAACTCATTATAAAGTTGCCCTGTCTTTTCTTTTTTCTTTTGTTCTCATATAATGTGTTAACTTAGCCATAAAAGTAATTTCCCACATTGTTTTCTATCCATGGTTATGATTAATTATCTCAACTTCTTGGTATAGATGGTTCTTGCTACTGAAACTATATAAAAAGCGAATTCTTTATGTGCTTGATAAATGAAACTATCCATATAATTTAGTAAAAACAAAACGATCATGTGGGGTTTCCTATAAAAAAAAAATATGTTATTATATTTTCTAGTATTATTTTTTAAGTTACATTCCCACCATATATGACAGAAATCCCATCTTTCTTTCTTTTTTTTATATCTCCAATAAGTGGGTGGCTAATTTCTATTTATCATTATGCTGCAATACTTGTCATTGTTCTCTTACTACCATGTTCAAGGAAAATATATAAGCCTTATTCCACAGATTTTCCCATTCCCATAGAGGCATTTTTCCTATATTTTGTCCCTGGTTAATCATAAAATCTTTAACTTGTTCAGACTCAGTATCATATTTTAAAAGAAAACTAAAGATTTTGATAATAGATGCTCATTAAAAAAAGAATAATTCTAAGGTGCTCATTTAGCAAGGATCTAATCTGCAAACATATTCAAATCACAGGAACTTATTAATAAATATGCACCAATCAGATTATGCCCATCATTCACTTCATAAAAACAAAAAAATATGTTATGAGAAAATTGAACTCCCAAAATCTCTCCTCCAGCCACCTGTTTTATTTAACAGCCATCATTTTATTAATTAAGTGCTAAGGGCCAAAATATGCAAATATCTTCTTTACTAGTCCTTTTCTCAGCCACGGCAATCCACATTTCCATCAAGGCCTTGTGGTGCTGTGACTTAATGTCAGGTTGGTGCATGCTGATATGCTATCCACAATTTGATCATGCAGGAAGGTGTTAAACTAGCTTGCATTACTTAGTTCTGGGTGGGCAAAACAGGGGGAATTGATCTTTCAGTGCAGCATCAACATAGCGCAGGAAATGGATTTCTCTGGACACCCAGCTCAACAGCTCTTTGTCACCTAACATGAAGGAAGCAGACAAATTGCCTAGGTGTGATACTGGGCTTGGTGTTCTACTATTGTAGTCAGTATTTAGGCTTCCTAGAAAGCCTAACTCAGGAATTGGGATTCAAACTGTTCTGGAAGGTGTTGCACTACCCATGTAGGATCAGGTCCATAGTTTGGGAGTGTTGCTTGATCTTATGCTGGTCACTGGTACACCTAGGGCTGACCACATTACACCAGTTTAAAAATCTCTTCACTGGCTGCCGATTAGTTTCCGGGCAAATACAAAGTGTTGGTTATTACCTTTAAAGCCCTACATGGTTTGGGTCCAGGCTACCTGTGGGATCGCCTTTTCCCGTACAATCCGCCCCGCACACTCGGGTCCTCTGGGAAGAATCCACTTCAGCTAGCAAAAACTAGATTAACAACTGTTACCCAGAGGACCTTTTCTTCTGCTGCTCCCAGACTGTGGAATGGCCTGCCGGAGAAGATTTGTCAACTTGAGTCTTTTAGAATTTAAAAAAGTAATAAAGACTGATCTATTCCGGCAGGCCTATCCAGTGAAATTTTAGGATGTTTTCAGGATATTTTAAAGATGTTTTAATCATGTATGGTATGTTTTAATCCGTTTTAATGTGTATTTTATATCATGTTTTTATAGTTTGAATTGTTTTAGTTTTTGTGAACCGCCCAGGGAGCTTCGGCTATTGGGCAGTATAAAAATGCAAATAATAATAATAAGAATAATAATAATACACTGCCCTGGAACTTCTGATGGCAAGGAGTATGTTTGCTCAATTACATTCGGTGCATCCCTTCCCAAATCAGTAGGGCAAGCACCGCAGACTACAAAAATTTGACAACCATTAAGAAATCCTTCCTGAGCCAAGGCTGGAAAAGTGACAATGACATGATCTTGCTTAATAGTCCCGCAAGTCACGTACACAAATTCAGATCTGGCAATATTGCAATAATCCGAAGTGCAAATCAATGAGATGAGCAAAATGCTAATTATGAATGAACTTGCCAGTCCCCAAATGATCCCCAAAAGCATGGTATAAAATCAGAAATTTCTCAATGTTGCTGCCCATCCCAATTCACTCCTTTTTGTGTATGTGATGATTCTAGGCAAGGCGTTGTCCCAACCCCCGTTTTTTGTCTGCCCAAAACAGCTAGTGGCCACCCGGGAATCTTTCCGCAGGCTCTTGTGTTTTTATCATGCCAAGTATGGCACCTTTTTTTAAAAAACAAAAACAAAAACCCAACAACTTTTGTTTAAACATGAAAACTTTCAGCTCCGAATTCTCAAGACGGGTTTCCATGATGAAGCACCTCACTGTGTCTTGTTTAAACCACGGTGAGCCTGTGGCCTTTTTAAAATATTCAAGCTGCACCCATGATAAGGGTGTGTTGTTACCACAGTTAAGAAACCACTCAAAACTCATTGGTTATTTCAGGGTTGTGGGTAGTTTGCTAGCCACACCAACAACCCACCCTCACCAGGTTCAGACAACATGACAAGCTGCAGTTGCGGCTTAAATATTCCAAATGGTTACCTGCCCATTTTGAATATTCAAGCCACAACTGCACCTTGTCATGTTGCCTGAACTTGTTGAGGGTTGTTGGCATGGTTAGCAAACCACACACAACCTTAAAATAAACCAATGGGATACGCATGGCATTAAGAAAGCCACAGCGGATGCTTGATTGTACAACCTGGCTGTCAGTGTATGCGCTTACTAGACTGGTTCCCTTGGTAGTTGGTGGACCAGCACCATCCTTCATCTCCTGACTGAATTAATGGCAGGATTTCCATCAATTTTTCAGCTCGGGTGTTCTGGGCAAGCCTAGAGAACCACCAAAAGAGCACGGAGCACTGCTGTTCTACCACTTCACCAGCTTTTACCCAGTCTTATCGGAGTCTGGCCACCTCAACACCAGCAGGAACCTGCTGCAACCCCATTTTAAACACATTTTTCCTTCACCTGCTGAGACCCAGTAGTTCCAACGTGTCTCAAACTTCAGCTGCAGGAAGGGGCTACATGAATCCAAGAAGTCACTTTGCAATTCTATCCTATTTCCAGCAGATCCTTGTATAAATTGTAGCCTCCAATTCTGCAGCCCCTTTTCACATAGTATGTGCGCATCAAATTGATCTGATCGTGGGCTATCTATTTGGAGCCCCAGCCACTTATTTCAAACTTTTCTGGTTAATTAGTGGGAAGGACTGAAGCTGAGACATTTATTTTTCCCTTGTTTGCCCCATCATAATCAAGACATGCTCTTTGAAAAAAAATGGTTTCATACATGGCCATGTGAGGTCCCTTGTAAATGGGACCAAATGATGGGACATGATAGCACTCTTCAAATACTCAAAAGGTTGTCACACAGAGGAGGGCCAGGATCTCTTCTCGATCCTCCCAGAGTGCAGGACACGGAATAACGGGCTGAAGTTACAGGAAGCCCGATTCCAGCTGGACATCAGGAAAAACTTCCTGTTAGAGCAGTACGACAATGGAACCAGTTACCTAGGGACGTTGTGAGCTCTCCCACACTAGAGGCCTTCAAGAGGCAGCTGGACAAGCATCTGTCAGGGATGCTTTAGGGTGGAATTCCTGCATTGAGCAGGGGGTTGGACTCGATGGCCTTGTAGGTCCCTTCCAATTCTGCTATTCTATGATTCTATGTTGGAATAGCATACAAAGCACTGGAAATTAAGACTGAAAGTGTGCTAAGCTTTAAGTAACCTTTCCCCAGCCTCTTTTGGTACTACGACCGTGCATCAGGATTAGCCTGACTGCACCATGTTAGGACAAACTTCCTTGAAGTCATTCTCTACTCACTAGAATTTTGTATGATCCATGTACATTGTGTTTGTTTTGATTCATGACTACTCTACCAATTTCCAGATGAAATTTTCTTGCTTGTGCTTAATAAAGTCTCCTGTTATTCAAGAAGCTTGTGTGTGTGTGTAAGGAAGGGGGAGGTGGGCATTGGGTTCTCTGCTGCCCAATGCCTTTGATGGCCCTCAGAGTTCCTGATTGGCATGGTTAGGGCACCTGTTGAAGGCCTTGGTGCTCTGTGGGGTATGAAGAGCACAATAGCTCAAAAATACCCTCTAGAATCCCTTCCAATGATGCCAAGTGTCTCAGATGACCTGCCCTGAATGCTGCTGGCCGAAGTGTCTTCAATGAGATACTCTTGCATTGCAGTCAGCGAGCTTTTATGAGCCTCAAAGTGCTGCTCACAGCACAGCACGGGAACCACAACCTCAGTGAAGATTGCTGGGGACTGCTTCTTCCATTTCCCCACTAGTTGTTCCTACCTAGTGGATGAGTTCCAGAGCTGGGAGACTATTGCTCTGTTCCACAATGTTTATGCCATGGTGTTTCACAGCGTCCTACTTTGTCACAGGTCCCTACAAAACTGGCATCTTGTTCCTTGAGATAAAGACAAACTCACATCGCCACTTAACACAAAGAAAAGATGTGCAAATACAGGAAATATGAAGAGAATCAAGCAATATCTGAACTAACCAGTTTATCAAGTTAACAGGATGAATAGGAAGCAGACATTAACATTGGGAACCCTAGACAAAATAAGTGGACAAATGCCTCCCAAACCAGATGAGACTAATCAGGAAAAGGCACACGTGCCACAACAAACTCTTACCACGTTTTCAGCAGAACTGAGAGCAAGCTTGGTTTACAACTTAAGTCTGTGGAACCATAACAAGGGAGCAAAGTGATTCCTACATTTAATGCTCCTGAAAACTTCACCTTTTGAAGAACAAAACCACGCCAGCAATATTACAATTACAACTTAAACACAAAAAGGAGCAAACATATTTTTCTTTTTACACGAAGAGCTTCAGCTGATGCTGTATTGAGCAATGAAGAGCGTAATGGAGGCTCCGGCACTAGTATCCCTGCACAAATATTCTCTATCCTTTCCTCCACTCTGGCCAAGGGTGGCAATTTGTATGAAGAACCTTCAGAGTAGCCTGGCTTCCACCTCTGGCACCGTTGCACTATTGCACCAGCAAAACAGGGCAGCAAATTGCTTTTAAGGCTTAACACATTTGTCCAATATAGGTTGACATATTATGTACTTTATTATGAAAAACAAAGAGAGCTTGTGAAATATAAAATCAGGAAATCATACAACTCAACTGTGGAAACAGGTTTCTTGTCCTGGAAACAGCATAACTAGAGCCAATAAAGAAACAGGATTCCGGAGAACCTCTCTAACTTGTTTTAGCGTGAGATGATGTCCAAGTTGCGCCCAGAATACAGATTTGAGGATAAGTTTTATTGATTTTCTGACCTGAAATGAAATATGAAGTTGTTTACAGAAAATTATAGCCTTCCACAAAACGTTTTTCCAACTATACCGTTACCCCTTCCAATCACTGGACAGTACAGGCAGAATAGAATATAAATGGACACTGCACTGATTTCTTTATATCAAGTTATCTGCATCAACTAAACAAAATGCACATTCAAATAAGTAAATATGGCCTCGTGGCTAAGTGTCAAGCTTTCATAGATTTCAATTCTCCCCAAATGCTATTTGAATGCAAATATTTTGTCAATATGCCCTACTTGGCACCAGTCGGCCAGGAATTTACTTACTCATCAACCTCTTTAAACCAGAGGAAGGTCTCGCTTTCAAGTAATCTATCAGCTTTTCACTATCCTCAATTCAAAACAGACAGACACTATCTTGGGTTTTTCAAATGCTACATTATTTTATTATGAATACTCTTTTCAATTCAAAGGCTCCTATTAGGTCAAGAGCCATCTGAGGCAAAACTATCAATAAACACTGTTTCCCTCTATTACCTGTCTAGTTGTGCAGGAAGACAATAGTAGGCAAAGCTGATTGGTAACAAAATCTCTCAGCAGGATCTTGCCAAGCTACTTATTTATTTATTAATTACATTTATATACCGCCCAATAGCCAGAGCTCTCTGGGCGGTTCACAAAAATCCTTTTCTATCCTTTAGAAAAGCCATCCCCACATGGGTGGGAACCAATACAGTGTAATTCTTAAGTGGAAATACAGGTCAAAAGCAAGACTCCCCTCGACATCTAATATAACCTTTCAATAGTGGCCCCCCATTTATGAAATTCCCATCCATCTGCCAGATGTCCAGGTCCTTTAGGTGTGCAAACCCTTTATGTTTAGGCAGGCATTTAACCTTTTAGTATGTTTGCATGCAAGTGATTTAATCTGAAGTGCAATTATAAGCGGGAGCCACTATAGAGCTCATATAAAATAGAACAGCCTGATCTTTTTTGCTGAAACATCCATTGATAAAAGGCATATTAAAAAACCCTGTTTTCTTCTTTGCGATGTCAGTTCAATTGAGCACTCACCCCTCTGCCCCCATTTTCAAATATATTATATTTAAAGGTAAATTTCAATAAAGGAAACTATGATGAGTGCTTTCTTTTCCCTATTGTGTTAAGTGAACTTCAGCTGTTCTAGGCCATTTCATGTATACTGATGAACGGGGGAACTAATTGTTTTTGTAATCTCAAAGCCAGGTTTCTTATCTGGAAGACTAATTGCTCTCTAAGCCACTCTTCCCAGCTGTCAAAGCAAGGCAAAAGCACAGAAAACGTATCTGAAGCAGACTGCTTGCCTGATAAGTGAGGATTCTTTCCCAATAATCTCAGTCACAGGAATAATTTCAGTCATAGGAATAATCTATCACCGTCCAGCCCTTCTAGCCTTTATCCAGCCCCCATAAATATGACTAAGACCCATGTAAGCAAGACAGGCTCTGCAGGAAGAGTTTAATATTACATTTGAAGGGCCTTGATTGTGTTGCTATGATCCATGACTAAATGATGGTCACTTTAAGTTATTTGGCTTATGGCTCCACCTGCTGTGGCATCTTTGAAGCATTTTTTTTAGCAATAAACAAGACTATGAACAACAGGCTAAATGATTAAGAAGCTGCTGGTTCACTTTTGCTCCCCCCTTTCTTCAGGGCTGTGGAGTCGGAGTCGTGGAGTTAGAAGCAATTCTTGGGTTACTGGAGTCGGAGTCGCTAAAAATGTACCGACTCCGACTCCTAATAAATTTAAATTGTATATAGAGTTGCGATATGTCCCTGAAAACCAAGATTGTCCTGGATTCCAGCCAATTCCAAAATATTCTGGCTGGTTGGACAAAAATCCCGGATTCGCAGTCCAGCTGGCCAGAGAAATTCAGACCCCCTCAGCGGATCGACAGCAGCAGAGTAAAAGACGGATCAATGTGCCGCCTTTTCCAGAGTGCCGCTGCTCCTTCACAGGCAGGCTCAGACGAGTTGCCATGACTCAGGTGCTCCAAGCATGTGAGTTCCAAGCACAAGAAGGAGTTTGGTAATCTTGGCTGGTTGCAGTAAGCGCTGGGCCCCGCTGGGTTGTTTGTGGGGGAGGAAAGAGTTTTTGGGGGTGTATGAGGGAGGGAGTGGGGGGAGGGAGGAAAGGAAGCACAAAAACAAACTTTCACTTTTAACTGAATAAAATACAGTTGTTACGAAGTAGCTCTCCTGTGAGTGAGCAGTACAGACTCCATTTTGAGGCAGCCAACAGTCAAGGTGTCTTCACCCCTCCATCTCCAACAGAGATGAGGGTAAAAACACAGGAATGGGGCTGAGAGCAATCACAAGGCTAGGTCAAGCAATTCATTTCGATAAGAATCACCTTACTTAGCCACAGACGCTCTATGACCAATGTCCAAAGATTCCTTACAAGCGTGTGTGTGTGTGTCATTAGAAGGACAGGTTGCTTACCTGTAACTGTGGTTCTTCGAGTGGTCATCTGGCAGTCACACATATGGGCTCTGCGCCTGCGCGAAGCCCCACTTCGGGAATCTTCTATAGCTAAGAGGCATTTTGGGCGGGAACCCCTCCCCCTCTACTGCGCATATGCAGAGGGGTTCCCGCCCAGATTCCCTCAGTTCTTCTGAGACCAGTAGGCGTCGTCTGAGGAATTTTGACACCTTCAGGTGTATCTGAAAAAACTACTTGATAAAGCATTAGTAATACTTAATGGACACCAAGAGGGGAGTAAGGTGGGTGGGTTGTGTGACTGCACAGATGACCACTCGAAGAACCACAGTTACAGGTAAGCAACCTGTCCTTCTTCTTCGTGGTCTCTGTGCATCACACATATGGGCGATTAGCAAGCTTCTACTCACCGGAGGAGGGTTGGTGTCCTTTAGGTGAATACAGATGACAACACTGCTCTGCCAAAAGAGCAGTCAGCTCTCGACCTGACGTCCAGTTTATAATGCGACACGAACGTCATTGGTCGGGCCCATGTTGCTGCCTTACATATCTCTGGGATGGTGATGCCACGATGGAAGGCAGATGACGTAGAGACAGCTCTGGTGGAATGCCCCTTGATCGATTTTGGGGTTCCAATTTCTGCAGCTGATAGGCTAGAGTAATACACTGGACCAGCCAGGAGAAGAGTCTCTGAGATGACACGGGTTGGCCTTTCTTGCTCCCTCCATGACAAACGAATAAACGTTGTGATTTTCGAAAAGGAGCAGTACGATCCTTGTAAAAAGCTAAAGCTCTCCTCACATCTAATGAGTGAAGAGTTCTCTCCAGTGCAGTTGAAGGAGATGGAAAGAATGCTGGTAGGACAATGTCTTGATTGACATGGAAGGATGACACAACCTTAGGTAGGAATTGGATGTCAGGACGGAGTACCACCTTGTCGAAGTGAAAAACAAGATATGGTTCATCTATTCTCAGAGCACAGAGTTCGCTTGCTCGCCTTGCCGATGTTATTGCTACTAAGAAAACAACCTTTAACGTGAGAAGACGTAAATCAGTGGTAGCTAAGGGCTCAAACGGTGGCCTTGATAGTGCATGTAGCACTACGGATAAGCTCCAGGAAGGAGAAAAAGTTCTTACTGGTGGGTTCAAGTCAGATACTCCCTTTAAAAACTGTTTAACTTTTGGGTGTGAAAACACTTTAAAACCATCAATGCAATCATGGAAAAATGAGATTGCTGCTAGGTATACCTTTAACGAAGAAACTTTCAGACCCTTGTCAACCAAAACTAATAAAAATGACAGGATCTGATTAACTGAACAAGTTTTAGGAAAAAAGTCATTTTCAGATGCAAAAGAATTGAATGCAGCCCACGTCCTGTTATAATTTAGTCTTGTGGAAGGTTTCAGTGCTGCATCCAAGACCACTTGAATTCTGGTTAAGTCATTGTTCAATATTGAGGAATTAACCTCCACGCCGTCATGTGGAGCGTGTGCAGATCCGGGTGGTGTATTTGACCCTTGTGCTGGGAGAGAAGGTCCTTTCTCGTGGGCAGTCCCCAGTACATACCTCGGGACCTGTTCAGCAATGTTGCGAACCAATTCTGCCTGGGCCACCAGGGTGTCAGAATTATACAATTCGCATTGTCTTGGACAATCTTGGCTAATATCCTCGTTATGAGAGGAAATGGCGGGAATATATACAGGAAGGAGTGATCCCATTCGTAAAGGAACGCATCCCCTAGTGATCGTCTTCCTATTCCTGCTCTGTTGCAGAAGAAGTCGCAGACTGCATTGTGTTCTGTTGCGAATAGGTCTATTTGTGGTTTTCCCCAGGTTCGAAAAATCTGGTCGATGATCGAGGGATGAATGCTCCATTCGTGTACGAGCGACGCATGTCTGCTGAGGTCGTCTGCTAGCTGGTTGTCCACCCCTGCTATATGGACCGCCGTCAAGGATATATGGCGTCGAGTGCACCACTCCCAGATGTGTATGGTAAGTTTCATCAGTGATGGAGATTTGGTTCCCCCCTGTTTGTTGAGGTAGAACACAGTTGTTGTGTTGTCTGAGATTATTTGTATATGTTGGTTGGCTATCCTTGTCTCGAAAGCCTTGAGGGCTTTTTGGACAGCTAGTAGTTCTAGATAGTTTATGTGCTTTTTCTTTTCCTTTGACGTCCACAATCCCTGTACTTTTAAGGAATTGAGATGGGCTCCCCAACCGTCGGGTGAGGCATCTGTTGTGATTGCTATGGTCGGAGTGGAGAGTTGGAATGGCACTCCCTCTGCTAGGTTGTGATGGTTTTCCCACCATTTCAAAGATTTGACCACATTTGGTGGTAGGGTAAGGATGGTTCTCTTGGCGTTTCGCAAAGGATTGAACTGTTTGTTGAACCACATTTGTAAGATTCTCATTTTGAGTCTTGCTAGGGGCACCACCATGGTGGTTGATGCCATTAGTCCTAACAGTCTTTGTACTGTGTGAGCGGTGACAACTCGTTGTTTTCTCACTTGAATTGTCAGGGTTCTTATGGTAGTTGCTCTGTCCACAGGTAAGTATGCTCTGGTAGTGTTTGAGTTTAAGATTGCTCCTATGTATTTTATCGTTCTGGTTGGAGAGAGAACTGATTTTTCTGTGTTTATCAAGAGGCCTAATTGGTTTAGGAGGTTTTGAATATAAAGGATATGTTGTTGAAGGGTTTGCTTTGATTCCGCTACCACCAGCCAGTCGTCTATATAAGGGTATATTTGTAAAACCTTGCTTTCTGAGATGGGAGCAGACTACTGCAATACACTTCGTGAAGACCCTCGGGGCTGTTGACAAGCCGAAGGGTAACACCTGGTATTGGAAGGATCGGTCGCCGATGATGAAGCGGAGAAACCGTTGGCTGTCTGGATGGATGGCTATATGGAAGTAAGCATCCTTTAGGTCGATGGAAGCGAACCAGGAATGCTTCGTGAGAAGTGGTAGTATATTTGGGAGGGAGACCATTCGGAATTTCCTTGGTGTGATGTAGTAATTTACTTCCCTTAGGTCCAAAATGGGACGAATTCCTCCATCGCTCTTTGAAACAGTGAAGTACCGAGAGTAAAACCCCCCGGTGTAGTTGTTCTTTCGGTACTGGCCGTATTGCTCCCTTTTTTATTAATGAACGAACTTCCTCTTGTAGAGGTGTTGATAGTTTTGTTCGTTTTAGATGGCCCGTTGGTGGTAGGGAATCGAATTCTATTTTGTATCCCCCTTCGATTATCGAGAGAACCCATCTGTCCGTTGTTATTTGGGACCAAGTCTCGATCGATGCTGATAGACGGTTGCCGAAGGGGGTACTGCTGTAGTTGGTCGGTGTCAAGTCAAAGGCGCCGGTTTTGCTGGAAATCTTGCCTTCGACGCTGAAACTTAGGCTTCGACGCTGGAAATTGTCTCCGTCCCTGCTGTATGGCTGGGGGTTGTCTCTGCTGTTGTCTATTAGCCTGATATCGTGGTGCTTTGTTTCCAGATCCGTACCACTTCCTTGGTTTGTAATATTGCCCCTATTGTCCTGATCCAATCCCCATCTTCCTGGAACTTGTTCTCGCCTTTTGTACTGTGTCCATTGCCTCATCAGTCGTGGAATTGAAGAAGCCTGATCCATCAAATGGGAGACTCTCTATGCGTGTTCTGGCCTCTTGGGAGAGACTGGCAGATCTCAACCAGGCATGCCTACGTAAAGCCACTGATCCTACCATGGCTTTTGCTCCACAATCGGACTGGTGTTTTGCCGTCGCAATTTGTTGACGGGCCATGCGAGTGGCTTCGGCATGAAAGATTCGAGCTAGCTCCCTCTGGTCGTCTCCTAAGTTTTCACATAGAGACATCATCTTCTCCCAAAGGAAGAGCTGATATCTGGACATCGTAGCCTGGTAATTGGCTATCTTAAGGCTTAGGGCCGCTGCAGAGTAGGCTCTGTGACCCATCAGATCCAGGCGCCTTCCCTCCTTATCAACTGGCGCTGTATGAGTCCTTTGTGAGTGTCCTTGCGCTGACTCTACGATGATCGAGTTAGGTTGGGGGTGCGCAAACAAAAATTCTGCATCCTTTTCCAGTACTCTGTACATGTTGTCTAGTCTTTTCGACGAAGGTTGAAGTGCAGCGGGATCCTTCCAATGTTCCTTTACTGATTTTGTCAGTGTAGAAAGAAAGGGGATGGCTACCGGCGTTGTAGCCTCTGTATAGATGGCTTCAAATACAAGGTCCGTAGGCTTTTCTAGTGATTGTCTTGTCTCGATCCCTAAGGATTGGGCCATCCTCTGTACAATATCGGCAAAATGTCCAAGACCCTCTGAAGGAGAAACAGCCCCTTGTGCCTCGACTATGGAGTCAGGCGACAGTATCGACGGGGCCGGAGAAGGCATCGATGTCGAATCGGAGCAGTAATCCTCTACTGATTGATCAGAGGAACGAACTTGTACTGTTTGAATTTCCATTTGTTGGCTTTCGTGGGTCATTGTTTCAATGGCCCGTAATAGGCTTCTGGCATTCTCACTTCGCCTTGTTTCAATGGCCCGTAGTGGGCTTCTAGCATTCTCTATTCGCCTAACTCCTTGGTCTGTGCGCAAGGTAGCTGTAGGCTCAGGTGCTGATGCTGTCGCTGATGGGCGTCGTCGAATTGGTGATCGTCGATACCGATCCTCCAACTCCCGCCAGTTTGCATAATGGTAAGTGTGTCTGGGAGGTAGAGACCATTGAGACTCCCTTTCCCAGTCCCTTAGGGGAGATCTGGAGCAGCGTTGCACTCGGTAATAGGGGTCGGATTCTCGATATCGAGAATCATAAGATCGTACAAATTCCGGCAATCAATACCGGCTCGATGCCCGGTCTCGATGTCGTGATCTGTGGTGTTCAGTAGCTGGTAAATCGATCAATAACTGAGGAACAGATTGTTGCGTCGGTAATAGAGGGAGATCCCTGCTACGAATAGAGGATGTGTCTCTTATCTCCCCCTCCGATAACGATGTTACGGTTATGGGGTCGATCGTCGACGCCGGCTGTGTAGGTACGTTTTGCGTTATCGGCGCTGGTAGTGGTACAGGCGTGTTTGTTGGTCTTTTGTCGATATCGTGTCTTTTTTCGATATCGTGTCGATGAGTCTTAGATTTTTTTCTTAGTCTTCGTCTTGTCCACAGATTTTGGTGTTCTAGCTTTTTTAGACAACTTCTTGGCTACGGAGGTAGTCAAAGAGCGCCCTGGCGTAGCAGGCGTGTCCTGTCGGGGCCGGTCAGCTCCACTCGTTGTCGGTTGGATGGGAGCTGGTGGCACGAACGGCTCCTCTTGTGCCATGGCAGTGTTATCAACTGCTCTGAGTGCCTTTTCCCACAGCTCAGCCCTCAGTTTGTCTGCTCTATGGCGTCTGGTCAGCTTGGAGAAAGCCTGGCAATGGGGACAAATGTCCACCTTGTGCCCTTCTCCCAAGCAAATCACACACAAATTGCGTCCGTCGGACGGGGGCAGTTTTGTGCCGCAACGGCCACACATTTTAAACGGGGCCTTGGGGCCCATACGGGCGGATAGGAGAGAATAGACTGAGGTAAGTGAGAGGGATAATAATATATATATATATATTTTTTAGGAAAGAAGAATACGTGAAGAAAAAATAAAGGTAAGTCTTAGCTAAATACGAATTTTTTAAGAGAGCGTTCCCGACGAGGCTGTCGTTGAGACGGTCGAAGAACTGAGGGAATCTGGGCGGGAACCCCTCTGCATATGCGCAGTAGAGGGGGAGGGGTTCCCGCCCAAAATGCCTCTTAGCTATAGAAGATTCCCGAAGTGGGGCTTCGCGCAGGCGCAGAGCCCATATGTGTGATGCACAGAGACCACGAAGAAGAACGTGTGCAAGTTGTACATGGGTCTAATGAGAGCATATCACGTAACATAGTAAAGGAGATTTTTATTTGAGATTTTAGGAAATATAACCTCATTGTTTTCATTTTTGGGCTTCTTTAATAAATAAAATGAAAAAAAACAGAATGTCTTAGCTATAGCCTTTAGACCCGGGCTTTAACAGGTTAGGGTTCTAAAAAGTTGCATGCTTGTAGTCGATGTAGGAAATATAGAAAATTTATTTCCTATATCGATATATAATTAAAGGAGTTGGAGGTGCCATGTATAAAGGAGTCGGAGGTTTTATGTGCCGACTCCACAGCCCTGAGTTTCTTACCATTGTTCTCTTCCCTACATTTTCCACAGTAAGTATTCATACAGCTGCTATAGTACATTTTCCTAACTCCTCCTGATCTGGGAACACATCTCAGTATAATGAATATATTTTTCATTCCTCATTGAATTAAAACAGACTGCCATTGGATCCATTGGCTTGGCCCCTCCCCTACAAAGGGAGGGGCAGTCCTGTCTCACACCGCCCTATGTGAGAGAACCTGTAAAGGGAGGCACCCATGTAGGTAGCTAAGGACACCATCGCATACCTGCTGCTGCTGTATTTTGTAAGTGGGGACTATGGGTCAAAAAGGTACTAATCCAATCAAGATCTTGTGCCTAAGAAGTATTTATCGATTACAGCAGACACATAAACCTAAACACTTGTCCATATGTGTTAGAGCAAGCAAGAAAAAAGGGGGGGGGGTAATCCCATTTACCTAGCTGCAAGAATGTTATTCAAGAGAAGGAGGAGGAGAAAGATAAGGACGAGAGAGTCGAGATTAGCAGTGGGCCCCACATTGCCAATCAGAGTTGTGGATGTAAAAAGGGTTGAAGAACTCACACAAACACAGTGGACTAGATCCAGACCTAGTCATATTTAACGTAGATCCAACTAAGTATTTTCCTACCTGTCTCCTTTCAGCTGTGTGAAAAGGATTACACATTCTTTCCTCAAGAGATTATGTATGTTGTATATATTCCCTACAATGAAACATAGTTTACATTATAAAGTGAACAATTCTTCTGTTTTATAAATTCAGAAATTAATTTTTCGTAATAGTCAGACCAGTGTAGGGTCGAAATCTTCCTAAATCTTTCACTAGTAGGTGAATACAACCACTTTGACAGGATATCATCTAGAGTTTAAAGATGTTAGGAATGGCTTTGGTTTACATTTGAAAAGATCTAGTGTGAAGACCAGGCCTTTCCACCTGCACAAGAGCTCCCACCAATTTCTGCAAACCACCTCTCCCAAGCTGCAACTTCCCCCGGCCACCCAACTGCATGGCATTCTGGAGGGTTCCCTGACCCTCAGCAGTTATTTTTCAGAAAGCAAGAGGCTGTGATGGAAATTCCCGCACACTGTTCTTCAGATACAAGCCTTTTACTGGTTTCCATGAAACACACGTTTCCTTTCTACTACCTACAAGACAAATCTAGTTGACCGAAAGCATAGTTGCATCCAATCGGACTGGACAAGGCGACTCCTTTCCAATTCAAAAAGCCTAAGATTAATTGCTTATATTAACATCTCGGAGTATGCTTACCTGCACGAGGCCTTTCACAAATGTAAAAAATACATAAAGATTTCTAGGCCCTATGTTTGAAAGTGGGTGGGCAAAGATAACTGAAATCTCAGAACTCACAAGAGAGTCCAAAAACAGTTTTCGTGCTCGCCCCCATCGCTGGCCAAAGCAGAATTATGCAAAATTAAATAACTTCTGTAAATTTGCTTAATTCCGTTAATTTATAGTGGCGGCAAAATTCAGATTCTCATCAAATGAAATTATTTAGCATACTCTAATAAACAGGTCTGCAATATGGCTACACTATAATGCCTTAATGAATTTTACTATGATTTTAACATTTAAAAAGCCACACTAGAAGGAGAATTATAGTGGCAGCTATACAAATCAGCCTTCTCTAGCCAGATTTAAATTGCTACACATATATCATTTAATTTTTGCCTGATCTCTGCGCACTGGAAGTCTTGTACTGAAGGGCCATTTATAAACTCAATAATAAAACAGTAGCCAAAGGGAAAGAGTTTTACATAAACTTTTCAATGTAAGACTGATCAGTAGATATTAAAATCCTTTAACAAAATAGCTAATACATCAAGTAGTAACTGTAGACCTATTATTGTGTGCCCTCTCATTTGCATAAACTATTTTATTTGCATAAACTATTTTATTAGGAGTTTAATAATTAAACCAACATAAAGCTGGTTAAAGGGCTGCTTCACAAGTTCTATAAACAGTTTCTACTTAGTTACATTTGATGTACACCGTATTTTTCCACAGTGGACTGTGCCCAAAGCAATTCACAATAAACATTAAATATCAAAATACAGCAGCATAAAAAAATATCTATTACAAAACATAAAATTAAGTCAACAAGTCAGTATCACAATGAAACATTAAAATTAAATATAAATGCAAAGTCAATATTTACAGTAAAAAAATAAATAGTTATCCAATTCTCTGCTGCTAGTACTTGTCTTACTGCACTCCAAGGGCAGACAACAGCCTAGTTTAAACAACAATTTTGGATCTTGGGGATAGGGTCTTCTCACCCGACTCACTGGTTTGCAGTTGGCTCCATTATGTCTCCTCCAAGGAGGCACTGGAAGCGGATTGACTCTTCTCCTCCAGGTACCGTGTAAAAGGGCAGGAGAGAGGCACGTTCTCCCAATGCAGGTACGCAATGTGCTTCTCCGTACTTTGCGTAAGACCCAGAAGAAGAAGGGCGAGGAAGCACTGAGTTGCTCAGGCTTCCTCTTTTGCTTCCTCTATGGAACCTATGAAGTGGCCCATAGTCACACAACTATGCATTACACACACCCCACCCAAATCACACTAAAGAAACTAAAATTCTTCCCTTCTCTAGATACTCCCACTTCTTCATCAGTAGAGATCAGCACACTTACCTGGTGGGACAAAGAAATAGTCTCCAACCGTCAGACAATAACATTGGTCATACATAGTCAAAAGAAGTTTGCCACGAGCAATATGAAAAACCTTCAGAAATAAAACATAAATGCAATAATTATCAGTAGCAGCACAATAATTATAAGCAGAGGCATAGCAAGTGTAAGCATAAACTTCAGAAATAAGTATAATAAGGACAAGTTGCTTATCTATAACTAGTTCTTCGAGTGGTCATCAGTGAATTCACATACATGGGTTCTGCGCCTGTGCAGAGCAGTCGTTCAAAACCTTCTAGAGCTGAACAGAGCTTTTAGGGAGGAGCCCTACCCACACTCTGTGCACGCTCTGGGCATGGCTCCTGCCTCCGGCTCAGTTCCCAGTCCACCACAGTGGAGGAACTAATTAAGAGCGAGACATCAAGTGTGGAGGTGGGTGGGTTGTGTGAGTTCACAGATGGCCACTCAAAGAACTAGTTACAGGTAAGGCACCTGTCCTTCTCCTTTGTGGTCTCCGTGACTCACACACAAGGGTGACTAAGTAACTAAACATACACCAGAGAGATGTCATGTGAAGAGCTGGCATCCAGGCAGTAGTGCTTGATTAAAGTGAAAGGCTCAGCCCAAGGAGCAGCACAGCAGAGCTGAGGAAGTAGGACACACCCTCCTGCTTCAACTAACTTCAGTTCTTTGTTATGCAAACACAAAGTTAATTGCAACAGAGAAGGCAAAACCAAGCACAGTTTACTGGACAGACATGGATTATCCAGAGAGAAGCCAGAGACATAGCCAAGGCCAAACACATGGGATATCAGTCAAATATAATCGGAGTTCCAAAAGGCAGTGTCAGACTGAAGTCCAAAAGTCAATAACACAGAGGTCCAGGATACAGGAGCTGTAGCAACAATGTTGTTTCCAGCAGCTCTTCAGTTACAAGTGAGAACTGATACAGCTAGAACTACCAGCGCCCCACCCAGTGCTTAGCTGCAGCACATTGACCAATGTCCTCCTCATGAGTAGTCCCTTTCACTAAGCAAGCACTCCTTCGCTTCGCCACCATCCTATTGTGGATCATAAGGCACTGTCATTCTCAAGAGGCCCAGCATCCTCTTCTGCCTCTCCAGGAGGCAGATTCAACAGCATCACCCTTGAGGGCCCCTGACTGCCTTGGTTAGTGCCAGGGTCTTCTGAGGGGCCCATTGGCTCTGAAAGTTCTGACTCCTCTGAAGAGGCTTGGAGGCTGGAGGATAGGAGAGATCTCTGACTTGTCACTACATTAAATAGAGTGAGAGTGTTGTTGTTGTGAATAACAGTGGTGGGCAACCCTCCTCATATAGTCTGGATGTCACCATGAGGATGCATGGTAGTACCCAGGTGGCATCCAGTCCTCATAATACTAAGATGGAAGGGATTAAGTGTAGCAGAATACTGATCAGCTCATGGGAGGTCACGGAGGTGGCAAAAGAAACTTCATGAAAGTGCTAGGAGACCTCATCGTTATTAAGGGGATCAGGTTCAACGGGAGTGGTACCTGCTGAGTGAGGATGAGGGAGGAGCAGTGTCGGGAAGCAGACTGATGAGTGGCTCTTGTCTTGATCTCACCTTCCAATACCAATCTGACACACTGAACCTCGTCTGATAAGCAGCAACTTTATCAGTTGCAGTTCCTCCAGGATAGATGCAGGTAACTTTAGACAAGGTGACAGGGCTCAAGATGGATACAAGGCTGCTGAGTAAGAAAATGAAGCTGCAGGTTCATCATTGGACTGGATCCTACAAGCCATCCTCTTTGTGTTTGTTGGACAAAGATCACTTAGTATGGGACTTGGCCAGCTGGATCCTAATGGCCTTGACCACAGTACCAATGTTTCACGATCAGGTTAGAGTGCCGATGTCTAGGGTGAGCCCTGAGGCAAGGGCAGTGCCATGTGTAGGGCTGAATAATCCAAGAGCAAGGGTGGCTGCACTGGGCAACCAGTTGGGAGATTGTAGGCACTGGTTTGGCACAGAAAGATGATGAGGCCTGCTGTCTTTAGGACTGGATGATGAGGTCTGAGGCCTTTAGGACCTGTTCCCACAACAGGGTGGAGACCAGCCATTAAGGGGGAAAACAAAGGAAAAAATAGAATGGGGAATGAAGGATTATGATGATAGAAAAGGAGAGTAAAGAAAAAGATGGGATGGGAACAACTTGGGAAAAACCCAACCATGAACACAGAGGAAGTTCCAAATGTTGCTATCACTGCGGCAGACAAAAAAGAACTGAGCGGGGGCCAGGCCTGGGGCATACACAAAGGAGGCCGGTGGGACTCCTGCCTAAAAGCTTTATTTAGTTCTAAAAGGGTCTGAAAGACTGCTCTGCGCAGGCATAGAACTCACGAGTGTAAGTCACAGAGACCCAAAGAAGTATAAGTAGAGGCATAAGAAGTATAACTTTCAGAAATAACGGTAACCATTATCTCAGTGGCACAAAGTGGCTTATTCACTGGCTGTGGAATGAGCTCCCTAAGGAGGTTCGCTCGGCACCTACATGATATGCCTTCAGATGCCAGGTTAAGACCTTTTTATTCTCCCAGCATTTTAACAGTCTATAAATAAATTTTAACTTGGTGTTTTAAATTTGTAAATTTTGCATTGCTGCTGTTTTTATCTGGTTGAGCTTTTATATTGTATTTTATAGTATGGTTTTATACTGTTGTTTTATACTTTGAACGGTTTTAATTTTTGTGAACCGGCCAGAGAGCTCCGGCTATTGGGCGGTATAGAAATGTAATAAATAAATAAATCAAAGAAAACATTTCCTTTGAATTTTAACACTTGTTTACAGAAAATATGAACAGGCCCACTGAACTTTTTAAAAGCTCGCCCTTCTGCTGTACTTAAGAAGCCCAGGTGACACTTGTCAAATCTAGGAACATTAAAGGTTTATCCATCACAAAACATAATTAATGGGCAGCAGCAAATAAGCTGACTGGTATCAGGCTAGACTTTGGCACTGGCAGAGGCTGAGATTCCTCCTCGCTCCCTGGTAACATCCAGAAATGCAGAATGTAATATTATTACACTCTACATAATAGAGCAACTAGAAGCGAATTAACAATTCCAGGGTTGTTAGTTGTGATCTCCAAACCTGGCGCTTTGGGTTTCTGAGAATAAAACAAACCAGAGTTTGGACCCAATAGCAAACCATGGGTTCAAACTCTGGATTGTTCACCTGCAACAACCAAAAGTGTTAGGTTCAGATGTCACAATTAACATTCCTGGGCTGTTTAGCAAAGCGGAGTGGGTGGAAAGCAGCCCGCTTGTTCACACAGCCTCAACAAGCCACGGATTGTCATTACCAGGACAGTATGTTAGAGGGAGAACGACGCCATGTACTGCATCCACCCTGCGAGCAAAAAGCTCTGGTGAGATTAACAGTCTTTAAAAACACAAAATACTATCCAAACAATCATGATTTCCTGTAATTTTGGTATTATGAAAAACTGACTTTGCTTCCTGGGTGCTACTAAAGATTAGGGGGTGGAAGGGCTGGAGACTGGAGGGGAGGAATGGAATATATGCTAAGTAAATTTCCTACGACACCCACGCTTCTCTGCACAAAATCAGCACACTAGAGAGGCAATCCAGTCCAAGAACAGCTTTACTACCTGCCACTGCATGATAGAAAGTATATTTTCTTTGAAAAAATGAACTATCTGTCATTGCTTCAAAGAGAAAATATATAGGTAATAAATATTTTAATATAACACTCCATGCTTATAAAAATGGAAAGCCAAAGATTAAATACACCATGATTGCAAATATTAGTGATGGATTTGCTCATAAACTTTTGAGTTCTTGTCTTCAATTTGATTACAACGCACATTTTTGACGTGTAAATGAAAGGGCGGGGGCAAGGGACAGAATTATTTCTACCACAGCCTGAGATGACTCCAAATACCCTAAGAATGGCATAAATAAAAAAAAACCCAGTAAGTTAAACATCCTTTACACCTTTTACTGTATTTTACAATCACGTGCAAGACACAGAATTTTTTCAAAAATGCGTTTCAGATTTCAATAGTAAAACATTAAATGTGAATGCTTTTTAATTTCCAGTGATAAGCCATCATTGTCATTGTTAGAATTTCATAGCCTATAATTAGTGAAAAGTTAAAAGAGAAAGATTCTATAGACCAGGACTGGGCAGACTTATTTATTTATTTATTGTTTTTCTATACTGCCCAATAGCTGGAGCTCTCTGGGCGGTTCACAAAAATTAAAACCATTCAAAGTATAAAACAACAGTATAAAACCATAATATAAAATACAATATAAAAGCTCAACCAGATCAAAACAGCAGCAATGCAAAATTACAAATTTAAAACACCAAGTTAAAATTTATTTATAGACTGTTAAAATGCTGGGAGAATAAAAAGGTCTTCACCTGGCTTCTAAAGGCATATCATGTAGGTGCCAAGCGAACCTCCTTAGGGAGCTCATTCCACAGCCGGGGTGCCACAACAGAGAAGGCCCTGCTCCTCCTGGTAGCCACCTGCCTCACTTCCTTTGGCAGGGGGCTCGCGGGATTCAGGCTTGTGCGATCTGTTTGGTTTTTATACTGGAACCCCAACATCCACGAACTGAAGTCAGATACAAACTGGTGGCAACAGGCAGAGCCAATTACTTACTGACCCAGTTCATATGTTACTTTCTGCCCCAAGACGGACATCCAAATTCTAATATGATTCTAAATATAAGCATAAACAGGAAGGGCGTGGCTTGAAAACATAAAAGATCCATCTTGCAAAAGATGTACACTTACCAGTGTATCTGTGTGGGAATACTGTTGTCCCTTTTCTTTCAGTGGTTTTAGTATCATTTTGCCAGCAGAAAAGGAAGGTGTAGTCAGATATTTATATATGGTCAATTTCTCATTATCGATGCAAAACGTATTTGAACTACTACCACTCCTCACGCAATCTGTTATGAAAGCAGAAAATGAATACTTAATATTCATAGGAGATAACTAAGAGATAATAGATACCATGTCCTCCTCCTTTTAGTCATATACACAAACCTGCTTACTTTATTACAAAGTAATCAAAGAAGATTCTACAGTATACTGAAAGGTTGTGTCATAGAAAATGTCAGAACTAAAGGACAATTTTATTTAAAGATTCTAAAAGTGAAATATGAAAACCGGGAGTATAATAGAACCTGGCTCCATATAAGGCAGAGCTGGGGAACCAGTGCTCCTTCAGAATTTGTTGGATCCCAACTCCCATTAGCCCCAGCTAGCATGACCAACGGACAGAGGTGGTGACAGTTGTAGGACAGCAGCATCTTGAGGGCCACAATGCCCCCACTCTTGATATGGAGAAGGATTCACATGATCACCACACTGTTTGAAGTAATACAATAATCCAGTAATACAACCCTGAATGTTCCAGGATCAGAGGAAGTTTTCCTATACTTGGGACAGAAATCTTTACGCCTGTATCACATCTCTCACCTAGAAGAACCTGCTGATTAGATGCTCTATCAAACACCACAACTGGCTGCAAAGGATCTTTTAAGGAAATCAGCGAGTCATCTGGTAGGTTTTCTGCAAAATTTAAGAACAAATACGAGAATTGGACTCCAGGCCATATAGTCATTATTACTCAATGATGATGATGATGATGATGATGATGATGATGATGCAAGCCTGGAAATCATCTCCTGAGAGGTGACTCAGGCTGAAGACAGACAAATATTTGAAGAGATGACACAGTGGATTCTTCACCCAGCTTCTCAATTTGCATGACAGACATATATTCTATCGAGTCAAATACTAGGCCAGCCATCAGGAAAAATGAATGGCTTAATATTATTGCAAAACTGCTTTGGGATGAGAGTTAGTTTGGTGACATTATAGGCACAAGCCACTTGCCACCATGCACAGCAGTTGTTTGCTGCAAGGTGAAGAACCACTCACTCATCGCCTCCCCACAAGTTCAATACCAATTCAAGAAAGTTATCGAATGCAACAAGCATGCTTCCAAACTAGTCCTCTTGCTATAAAGGTGTCATCACCCTCAGTATCTGGAACGGTGGATACAGCCAGCCTGAAAATAACTTCAGGATTCAGGTTTATTTATTTATTTATTTATTTATTTATTTATTTAAGGATTTTTATGCCGCCATTCAGCCAAAAAAGGCTCTCATGGCGGCTTACAAAAGTATTTCTTGACAGTCCCTGCCCACAGGCTTACAATCTAAAAGACATGACACAAAAGGAAAGGGGATTGGGAGGGAGGAGGAGGAGGGGGGAAAGGAAAGCAAATTCAGGCACTACAATCTTAGTTGGAAAGTTCAGCAGTTACAGTTGGTAGCAGGAGGGAGGGGGCTCTCAGCTGGAGCTGGACCCAGGCACGGTGGAGAGGTGCCTGGCTGCTGCTTCCTCCCTCACTGGTGGCCTCTGCAGAGACAGTTGGTAGCAGGAGGGAGGGGGCTCTCAGCTGGAGCTGGACCCAGGCACGGTGGAGAGGTGCCTGGCTGCTGCTTCCTGCCTCACTGGTGGCCTCTGTAGAGACAGTTGACAGCAGGAGGGAGGGGGCTCTCAGCTGGAGCTGGACCCAGGCACGGTGGAGAGGTGCCTGGCTGCTGCTTCCTCCCTCTCTGGTGGTCTCTGCAGAGACAGTTGGTAGCAGGAGGGAGGGGGCTCTCAGCTGGAGCTGGACCCAGGTACGGTGGAGAGGTGTCTGGCTGCTGCTTCCTCCCTCACTGGTTAGTATGCACGTCAGCTTTTGGAATACAAAGTCAACAGGACTGAGTCCATGCAAGCTGTTATTGGACTTTGGGTCCCCTGAAATCCTCTCCTAAATGCAGATTGCCTAAGGGCAGCACCCTGCACCACTTTCAGATGGGATAGCATTTGCAGTGGGTTTATTTTATTGTGGAGAAGTGCTAAAAAAAATATGGTTCCCACCAAAGTGGCATAGTCCAAGGAGGACATTACTATTTGGTTTGGTGAAATCGTATGTCAGCAATCGTAAGTTTCTGTAGGAACAGTCATCTCTCTTCAAAATTGTGGAACATTTTGGAGTGGACAGCTGTATTGCAGAGGCCACCAGTGAGGGAGAAAGTAGCAGCCAGGCACCTCTCCATCGTGCCTGGGTCCAGCTCCAGCTGAGAGCCCCCCTCTTGCTACCAACTGTCTCTGCAGAGGCCACCAGTGAGGGAGGAAGCAGCAGCCAGGCACCTCTCCATCGTGCCTGGGTCCCGCTCCAGCTCAGAGCCCCCTCCCTCCTGCTACCAACTGTCTCTGCAGAGGCCACTAGTGCGGGAGGAAGCAGCAGCCAGGCACCTCTCCATCGTGCCTGGGCCCAGCTCCAGCTGAGAGCCCCCTCCCTCCTGCTACCAACTGTCTCTGCAGAGGCCACCAGTGAGGGAGGAAGCAGCAGCCAGGCACCACTCCACTGTGCCTGGGTCCAGCTCCAGCTGAGAGCCCCCTCCCTCCAGCTACCAACTGTCTCTGCAGAGGCCTCCAATGAGGGAAGAAGCAGCAGCCAGGCACCTCTCCATCGTGCCTGCGTCCAGCTCCAGCTGAGAGCCCCCCTCCCTCCTGCTACCAACTGTCTCTGCAGAGGCCACCAGTGAGGGAGGAAGCAGCAGCCAGGCACCTCTCCACTGTGCCTGGATCCAGCTCCAGCTGAGAGCTCCCTCCCTCCTGCTGCCAACTGTCACTGCTGAACTTTGCAACTAAGAATGTAGTGCCTGAATTTGCTTTCCTTTCCCCCTCCTCCTCCTCCTCCCTCCCAATCCCCTTTCCTTTTGTGTCATGTCTTTTAGATTGTAAGCCTGTGGGCAGGGACTGTCAAGAAATACTTTTGTAAGCCACCGTGAGAGCCTTTTTTGGCTGAATGGTGGCATAGAAATCCTTCAATAAATAAATAAATATTAATTCTCAGGTACGTTGAGTGAGGATACTATGGATCTCTCCCTCCACCCCCAACTGTTGGTGAACTAGAGGTATGTACAGCAATTATCATTTTAATCCTTTGTTTTTCTATCATAGAATCATAGAATAGCAGAGTTGGAAAAGGCCTACAAGGCCATCGAGACCAACCCCCTGCTCAATGCAGGAATCCACCCTAAAGCATCCCTGACAGATGGTTGTCCAGCTGCCTCTTGAAGGCCTCTAGTGTGGGACAGCCCACAACCTCCCTAGGTCACTGACTTCTCTTGTGAGATGCAACACAAATCTTACACTGATAGACATGTTTAGAGCCAGTAAAAACATATGCAATCAGATGAGGAATGGAGCTTGCAGTACTGGCCTTCCCACATGCCTCTGTAGCTGTGTAACATACACATCTCTTCAGTCTAGTCAATCTGAATTTCCAGGAATTAGTACCTATTCTTTGAGGCTGGCCTTCAGATTATCACTGTATCTAAAGATGGGTCAATACCTGAAATGAGTTCAGTTGACTATAGAATATGATTTTACAAGGCCTCCATGCAGATCACAGGTCTCACTCAATAGAATGGAGCACAAGTAAGCAAGATTTTTATGTTACAAACTCAATATATCCCTGGAATCTGTGTTAGGAATCCTGCCCTGCCATTTTATATTTCAGACTGACAGGGGTTCAGTCATTCTGACTGGTCCAGCGAAAATATGTCTCCCAGTGGCATAGGGGTCTTGTTTTTTGACATTTGTTTGAGCTGGTTCTCAGGCAGCCGGCTCAGGTCGACTCAGCCTTCCATCCTTCTGAGGTTGGTAAAATGAGTACCCAGGTAGCTGGGGGAAAGGTAGCCAAGACTGGGGAAGGCAACAGCAAACCACCCTGCTACAAAGTCTGCCAAGAAAACGTCAGCAAAAGCAGGCATCCCTCTAGGAGTCAGCAATGACTCAAGTGCTTGCACGAGAGGTTCCTTTCCTTTCCTTGAGCTTCAGAGGCATCCAGAAGCTCAGCATGACCTCAGGAGGAATCCATTGCCCCACTTCAGAGTGGGGACACATTCCTGTCATTGCGCAGAGCTTAGCAGGTACTTGGAAGCAGCGAGACTGTCCACTTCTTCCAAACCCAGCAAAAGCTTAGAGATGAGCCCCCAGTAATGTAGCTAGTCAGTTGAGGAAGGCTTCCTGGGAAAAAGGTGCCAGAAGCAGCACAGTGTTGGCGCCTGCCTGACCTCCAGAGGTAGGGATGTGGCATCACCAGGAGCATGCCTTCTAATGACCCCAGTGACTAGCAGGTTGGTAAGGAAAAAGGTATCCTGGGCCCAAGTTGTATAGGGTTTTAGATTTTTCTGCAAAAGGGAAAATACCTTAATCAAGGATACCAATAAGTATACGTTGCGCAATATATTTATCCTACGGGCTTAAGAGTTGTAATACTAGGGCCCATATCTTTCCTATTTGAGCATACAGTTTTCTACACAATTAGTTAACACAAAAGGAGCCTTTGAATCATTGCTATTCAATGAAGTGCATTTTTGGTTTCTGCAAATGGCTCTACACACACACACACGTACACACACTATGCAATGATTCCCATACCCAACTCCAGAACACGTTTTATTGTCTTTGCAGGTTTAGGTTTTCCAGGTTCTCTCTGTTCAGGTGATATTATCCCTCCAACTACAAAGCCTCCTGAAACAAGAGAGAATTTAACAGTACATAACTGTGTAATAATTTCAAATTATTTTTGTACTGAACGGGTCTGTGACTGCTCAATAAAATTGAACTGATTATTTTTGTGTGAATCAAGTCAAGATGACGCAACAGTGCAACCTACAGCAGATTGGCCCTTATCAGATCTATACATTGATGAAAATAATCTCCTTTTAGGAGGTCTTAAAGCAGGGATGGGAAACTTTGTGGAGTCAGGATCCAATCCCCACACACACACCCGCTGCTGCTGCACTGCCAAAAAGGAGGGGAGAATTAAAAAAAGTCATGGTTTGCCATCACAGAGGCTTAGAATGGACAGATCTAGCTTGTTTTCAACCTATTTTTCCCCATTCTAAAGCCACCACAGAGGCTTTGCAGCTGAAACCTGGGAGAAAAAAGTAGAGATGGGGGCCATGTGCAGCCCACGTGTTGCCTACCTGTCTTAAAGGAAATACAGCATAACCCACAGTGCCTCTCTTCTCAGCATTGTGTTAATTTCAGAATTCCATGATAACACCTCTCAAATGCAGAAACTCTGGGCAGAAAGGACAGCTTGAGGTAGTTTTCTGGAAGTAGAAAAACCTTCTACCACTGACAGGCTATCAAGGGAGAGGAGGTCCCTGTGTCCTTACTGGAGGGTGTCACAAAATGGTAATAAGAGACATAGGGACATAGCTAAACACCTTGAAGGCATGTGGCTACTGAGTGACTAACAGCACCCAGCAGAGGCCTTGCCATGTGTAATCTGCATCATTTTTGTTACTAGCAGACCTCACGCCTCACCCTACGACCTTCTCCAGTAAGGACATCTGATTCTCCACCCTTTAAATGCTGCTCAACGATGGAAGCTTTTACTTCTAGCCATTGTTGACCAGTGATTTCTAAATCTTGAAAAATCAAAACCTTCATTAATCTTAAAAGAAAAATAGTCGTTAAGTTTGAAGTGTTATGGGCAAAGCCTCATAGTGTCACAGAAGGCACATGAGGTGGGCAAGGCTTTAGTACCCATCCTCAAACAGAACAATGATTAAACAAAATAAGCAAATATAATTGACTACCCTTAATTTATACAGGTCACAGAATTTAGCTTTTCCTAGCAGAGATCCTGGCATAGAATGTTGACTTTTTAAAAAAAAAATGTGGAGGAGACACAGGTCTTTCTATCACCTCATGATAATTTGAGGAAGGAACAGTCAACTTTGGTTTAACAGAAGAGCTGGCTATGAATCAAATTCAGCAACAATAATTCCCTTTCCTGTCTCTCTGAGAAATGCTTGCTTGAAGCCAACAAGTTGAGCCGGGGCGGGGGGGGGGGGGGATCCACAGGAAACTATATGGCCAACTGAACTAGCGTCAGGAATTGGAACAAGCACTGGCAACAGTATATGTACAGAGAGAAAAACATTGGCTAGAATGGATGCCAGAGCACTTTGCAGGGTTTCTAGATTATGCATTTAGAGGCTAAGGCAGGTTTGATGGCAGGAGCTGGGAACAGCTACACCAGGGAGGGTTCAATGAAGGGCAGCAGCTGCAGGTATGAACTCTGTTTTAGAATCAATGCAGGGAGCATAACGTTCCTGACCTCTCAAGCATAGTTAAAGATCCGGAGCAGTGAGCAAAATTACTACTCCCTCTCCTCAGATTCTCACCTCTCCTCTCATATGCAATTACACTTTTGTAAACATTAACAATAGTTAAATGGTATATTGGCACCCAGGTTAAGCTTGGTTAAGGTAAACCACGATTTCCAACAAAGATCAAGCTGGTCAAGCGGGAACCTAAATTACAGTTAACACTGATGCACAACCAGTTTATCTATACTAGCAATTCTCAAACTATAGGTTTAACCTTTCTTGGCACAGGGCCGGTAAGCGAGGTGAAGAGGGTGTGAAATTCCAGGGAAGGAAGGGAGGAAAAGTATCCTGCAGAGGACAGACGCTTCTCTTCCAGCAGCAGAAGTTTAGTTTTGTAGCAATCAAAGCTGCTCTGCTAACTATGGCCATAGCTAGACCTAAGGTTTATCCCTGGATCGTCCAGGGGTCAAACCTGTTCATCTAGGTGTCACACAGGGGATCCAGTGCTCAGGCAGGGGCGAACCCGGGATGATCCCAGGAGAAACCTTAGGTCTAGCTGTGGCCTATGGCAGCTGCAGAGAGACAGGGAATCACACGGCAGCTTCTCTGCCTCCCATTCCTAGGCAGGCTGGTTTCAGAAGGGATTCTAAGGTATCCTGTTCTTCAGCGATTGGGCAGTATAGAAATGCAATAAATAAATAAATCCTGCTAATAATGCTATTATTAGACAAATGCCCCATTTTTATGTTCTTTGGGGGGGGACCACAGAAGGCTGCATACCTGCAAGCTGTATACTAGGGTTCTGTGCCTTTGCCTGCCCAATGGGTTTGGAGATTCAGATCATAGAATAAGTTTATAAAGGGGACAAGTTCAAAAATTTTGAGAAGTACTGATATGCAATACAGAGAAAGTGCTCAAGCTCCATTTTGATGTAATTTCCAATTGCATCCAACATAGCAAGAGGAACATTTAGAGAGAACATCTAGAAATGAGATTGGGGGGGTTTTTTCCAAGTAATAGTATGCCACGTAAGGTGTAGACATTTGATTTTTAAACTGCACTGAACTTTTGTCAATATTATACAAGTTGCTTTAAAAGGAAGAACGAAGGCTGAATTTGCCATCCACAGATAAAAAAAGTCTATTATCTACAGAAATAAGCACCTGAAGGTCTCGCCTTATAGTCCACACGCTCTCCTCGCCAATACTCCAGTGGTTTAATACGTCTTCTTTTAGTGCGGCGAACATTGGGAGTGTTGGTAGGCAAAACTAGCAACCAAGAAACAACAACAAAAAAGTGGACGTAAGGGAAGCCCAGAAGCAGCAGAACAAGAAATTCATAAGGAACGGACAACATTCTGGGCCTGTGATTTCTGTGGCCATTTCCATACAACACAGTTTATAACATGTACATGGGCTTTGTGGCTCTTCTTCAGACAGAAAATGTTTAACAATTACTTTCCTGATTTTTAGATTATGCAAATTAAACAATAACATTTCCAAATAAAGGCTAGGATCCAAAGAGCCACAAACTAATTTTATGCACCCAAGGGCAGTTTAGCTATGTTTTCCCTCAAACAGTACCCCCATAGTATACAACTACTTTCCACAGAGGGAAATTTCAAAAACAATTTATGAGATAACCAGGAATCCACAAATAACTATAGTATAAGACTTAACTAAAGTATAAACTATAGTTAAAGACTTAACCTTAATTATGTGAGGGGAAAGGCAGGCTGCACTTGTTCAATAGAAAGGGAAAGGCACTCTGCATGTGCTCAGAATGTACTTCTTCGCACAGCAGAGGTAAACTAGAAAATTCACTACCACAGGACGTAGTGATGGTCATCAATTTAGCAAATTTATGGGGGATAAGACCACAAATGCCTTATAGTCATGTTGACTATATGCTATCTTCAGGATCAGAGGTAGTATGCCTTTGAACACCAGTCTCTGGGGAACTGCAAGTTTTTGCCGTGCCTTCTCTTTAGAGACCTCCATAAGAATGGAATTTGGATGCAGGTGCTTTATTTATTTATTTATTATACTTATATACCGCTCCCATAGCCAGGGCTCTCTGGGCAGTTTACAAAAATTCAAAAATTGAGTTCTTAATCAAGAACTCACAGTCCTGTTGGTGGACTTTTCAAAGATTTTTGAGATGGAACAAGTTGCTTGAGTGACTCAGGGCGTGGCATCTACTGTCAACCAGGATTCCTCCAACGAAGTTCTCTAAACACAACAGGAGGGCCTATTCTGGCACACCTGCCTTGTGCATTTTTGACAATAGGAAAGATGGAAATAGCTAGTTTATAGAACATCTTATAGATTTTCGAAAACATTGTTTTGGGTATGGAACATGACGGAAACGTTGGACTGAATAAAGCATATATATGAATGGAAGCCTTTTGCTAGACATCTTCCTGTCTAACTGAACGGCCACAAATGCAATCATCTGCACCAAATTAAAATAAAGATCAATTACCGTATTTCTTCGATTCTAAGACACACTTTTTTCCCCACATAAACATCTCCAAAACCGGGGTGCGTCTTAGAATCGCAGGAGCGTTTTATTTCTTAGAATCAAACCTTTTTTTCTGTTGGTGGTCCTGAAATGAGTGTGCGTCTTACAATCAATGGCGTCTTAGAATCAAAGAAATACCAGTTCCAGAAAAGATATAGCATCTAATTCTGCCATCTTATAAGATAGATCACAAATCACAAGTTCTAATTAGGATACATTATGCATTCTTATTCTTTCTTTTTTTTTAAAGATTTTTAAAAACTTACCTAGTTTATGCTTCACTGAACTTAAAACAAAGTCCTCCTCCACAATTCCAGATTCATCTAAAAAAATAAAAAATAAAGATCCAATGCTTTAGAAGTACTTCACAATGCAATCCTGAAAAAATGGCTGGTTGGGAAATGCTAGGAGGTCTAGAACTTTTTTCTGTCTAAACAAGAATAGGATTGCACCCTAAGTTAGGTAAATTATTACAAAGGAATGCATCTAGTTCAACCACTACAAATACATAATATGGATTAAGCCTAATGAACTGATTAATATGGATTAAGACTAATGAAATGCTACTTCTGACTTATGCAGAAGTCAGAAGTAGCATTGGTTGGTTAGTTGCCTGATGAGGAGGTGTCTTCTGGAAAAGGTTATACTCACGCTTAAGAATCAGATTCGCAGCTTGGGGATACTGTTAGTACAGGCCCTTGTATAAGAGGACCGCATTGCACAAAGAACCTTTCTCCAACTAAGGCTAGTAGGTTGACTACGATAGCCTAATCTGAGTTATCCATGTCCTGTTAACATCCAGATAAGTTTACTGAAGCGTACTGCATGCACTAGTTGGGAACGTCAACTGATACAAATTACAGCACGTCGGCTACTGACTAGGGGTAGTTGTATGGGAACTTCTCGCTGGCTCCCTGAGCATTTCCGGAGCCGTATCTAATTGTGTCATTCTGCTAGAACAAATGACATTGCACTAGCAGAAATTCGGTTACAAACTATGCGCAAGAGGAGAATCCAATAAAAGCTATGTTAGTGCAAGCACGGTTGTGCAAGCAGTAGCACAATCTGTTGTGCAAAGGCTTGTACATTATGCTTGCACAAAGGTTGTGCAAGCCCAATGCACAACTACTTGCATAACAGTACTCTGCTAACACTATTTGAAATTGCAGAATTACGCTATTGGACTTAACTAAATATGCTGATTTTGACTTTTAACAAGCTACACAGCTTTAAAGGGCTGCTTACTCCCATATGAACCTGTCCAGTAACAGATAACATCTTCAGAGGTCCTTCTCCAGATGCCCCAGCCTTCAGACATGCTACACAGCTTAGAACCTGGACAGCTTATGGAGCACCTTCTCCCTCATCAACTTGCCCAGTGATCAATATTGAGTGGGGGCGCCCTCTGGACAGTGCCACAGTTGCCTGGGGTTCGATGTGCAATGACCCAAGAGAGGACATTCTCAATATGGGCACCCCAGTTGTGCAACTCCCTCCCAGCTCATATACAGCCACAGTGCTGGGCCATACCCTGACCATTGGCCATGCTGCTTGGTAATTATGTAAGTTGTAGTCCAAAACATGGGAAAGGCACCAGGTTGCCTACCCTGATCTACCTGACCTCCAATACCTACATCAGACAATTTGTTAATCTGACTCATGTTTTATGTTCTGTTATTACATGATGTTTTAAGTTATGTTCTTTGCAATGGCTATCATGCACATACAATAAAAAGTTTGACTGACTCATTCAATATCAAACTGAAGCAAAACTTCTGTTGATTCTACTCAATATGCATTCTAATTGTCATTGTGGCATTGTCCAAAAGTATGAACTTCAGAAAAGATTCTTGATTTCCAAAAGATGAAGAAGATGACCTTTACCTAATAATGGATACCAGCACAGAGCAAGCCACGCCACACATGAAATCGAACGTTAGGCAGGGAAACTCCATTACCTCTTTAGGCTTGCATTTGAGTGAGGGAACACTTGCACTACTACCTAGAAATCTGCATTTATGTTTGCAGAAAATGAAACAATAGCTACACATCTTTCTAACTATATACACACAAACATACATTATACATACAAACATACATTTTCTTCTGCCACTCCCAGTTTGTGGAATGGCTTGCCGGGAGAGATTCGCCAACTTAACAGTCTTCCAGAATTTAAGAAAGCCATAAAGACTGATCTCTTCCGGCAGGCCTACCCAGCTGAATTTTAAGATGCCTTTTTTAATGGTGTGCTGCTTTTAATGATGCACTGGTTTAAAATGTTTGAATTAATTTTATGTATTTTATGTTGGTTTTAGTTGTGTTGTACCCCGCCTCGATCCAGAGGGAGAGGCAGGTAACAAATAAATAAATAAATAAATAAATTATTATTAGAAACAGATTGTAGAAAACCAACATTGATAAACCTTACGTGAATATGGATCCTCTGTGTTAAATAACTTCTTGCGTTTGGAAGATGTTTTATTACTACAAACCAGGCCACTAAAAAAAAAAAGGAAAAAAGTTCATGTTTAAATGAGGTTAAGGTTTACAACCTGAAAATGTTTTATAAATCAGAAGTCCTATACTTGAGAGAAAAATACATGCAGAATATAACACTCTTGAAAATATTTGAGACTGGGTATAAATAATCCTTTAATTTCTAAAAAGGAAGGACAAACATTACAAAATTTATAACAGCTCATTTATATCCCAAATCCCTCAAATTAAAGAGCAGTCACAACTTTAGGAAATGCCTCAAGTTTGGACTGCCTGTCAAACACTAATATAATATATTGGGGCCAGGCTATCTGAAGGAACGCCTCCTCCCGTATGTACCTGCCCGGACCCTAAGGTCATCCTCAGGGGTCCTTCTCTGCGAGCCCCTGCCAAAGGAAATGAGGCAGGTGGCTACCAGGAGGAGGGCCTTCTCTGCTGTGGCACCCTGGCTGTGGAATGAGCTCCCTAAGGAGGTTCACTTGGCACCTACATTATATGCTTTTAGATGCCAGGTGAAGACCTTTTTATTCTCCCAGCATTTTAACAGTCTATAAATACATTTTGGTGTTTTAAATTTGTAATTTTGCATTGCTGCTGTTTTTATCTGGTTGAGCTTTTATATAGTATTTTATAGTATGGTTTTATACTGTTGTTTTATACTTTGAATGTTTTTAATTTTTGTGACCCACCCAGAGAGCTCCGGCTATTGGGCGGTATAGAAAGGCAATAAATAAATAAATAATAAATAGTCCAATATAGTAGAAAGCGATTCCGGTATGTGATGTAGACAATTAATCACTTTTAAAAAAGCACGCTTTCCTATACCAAATTATACAGGGTTAAAAGTGGAAGGAAGCTGCATGCAAGTGTAAGCCAAGTAACCCACCCCCACTGGTTAAGAGACCAGGAGAGGGCTGAGGAATTGAAACCCTGATTCGAAGCTGGTTACAAATCATAGGTTAGGAACAAACCCTGGCTAAAAGCTAGCTAGTCTGCACCAGCTTAGAATTTAAACACAGCATTTAAAAAAGTAAATCTCAAACTTCATATCGATAAAAAAAATAATCCTTCCTAGCATGCTAGTACTAAAACCGGATATAAGAGTGTAGGTTGCTTGTATTTCCGAATTTCTGGAGCAATGGTTTATTTTATTTATTTACAGTATTTATATACCGCTCCCCATTCAGGAATTTGAGCAGTGGACAAATTGAATAAAAGAATAAAAACAGAATAAAACACAATAAAAATACATTTTTAAAACAAACAAAAGTGTAATAAAATTGTGGCTGGTCATTAGGGTAATAGTTGGAGTATCATGTGGAATGTGGACTATTCAGGATGTTGAATATGGTGTATTGGGCCATCCTGGACCAGATTGTGGATGTAATGTGCACCAGTTTTAGAAACGAAGAATCACTTCTCTGTAGAATGGAGGTATTGAATCTCTTTCAGCCCGAGGGGCGAATAAGCTTTCAGGGGATGCATTCCAGTGGTGGGCGGGGCCAAAGGCTAAAGGGGCAGGGCCAAAATCCCACCATATTTTAGCTTAAAGATTTTACTATCAGTAACAAAGCTTAGGAGCAACATTGCAACCTTTTAGAATAGGAAAAAACTGGGAAACAGCCAGGAAACCACCAAACAATCCATGTTCAGGAGAAATTGCGTGGGGGTCAGGGGAAGGGGACATGGCCATTTGCAGAACCCTGGACGGCCAATAGGCCCCATGGGTCTGAAGTTTTGTACCCACTACTGTAGGATTATGTTGGCACAAATCCACACCCATCTGTTCAGTAAGGTTTCAAAGAAAAGCAATTGGTATAACCCCTGCAAAAATGGCAAGGCAAAAACACCCAACTCTAGAACCAGCATGTTTACAAAGATACATGCAAAAGACCTCTTACGAAGGAGAGAAACACAAACACACACACACAATATAACCTAGAGACATCAGTTCCCAAGTTGCAGCTCATTAGTTCCCAAGTCGCAGACACTTCAGAGAATTTCTAGGTTGAAAAAATAGATACCAGATTCTACATATGTAGCAGGGGAAATTACCTGACATTATTCATATGTGCATCTAGTGTATAAGAAAATGTAAAAATAACTAAATATTTAATAAGATTCCTAGAATAATGTAATCGTATATGCAAAAAATCACAGGCACAGGGGACAACTGACATCAACTTCCTACAACTTACCAATATTTCCCAGCCAGCCATGCTGTGAGTTGCATGGCTTTTTTCATATGTTTCTCCATTGACTGTCATGGGGAAATAGCTAGAGGGCAGTCCCCCTCTACGACTAAGGACCCTGGGAGCAACAGGGGTCGCCCCCACAACAGCCATTTTCAGTGGTGTAGTCTTTCTTTGCCCCTTATGCATGCCAATGAAAGTGTGGACTTGCAAAAATGGCTATTGAAGGGGCAGCCTTCCCTTCACCAAGGAAATGGCCCATTCACTTCCAAGGCCCTTTAAAGACCCGTTTCGCCTCTTATTCAAGCTTTGCCTGAAGCAGCTGCACAACTCTAATATACACTGCCCACTGGAGCAAGTGTGGGAAATACATCTCAAATAAAAGTCAAATGAATACATGGTAAGAATGAAAGAACTTACTACAATGAATGTGCATTGTTGCTTTGTTGTTTCGTAGAAGCATTGAAGCTTTCTTCTGCCACAGACTGTCCATAAGAATCCTCTTGGTAGGATACATTTCCATAATCGTTATCTTCTGAACTTACCAAAAAAGTCTGACTTATTTGAGGTGGTGTTTTCTGTGATTCATTTCTTCTTATCTTATGAAGACTTTTACCCCATTTATCACACTGTTCCTCTTCACGCTCACTTTCAGAACTCTCATCTGAAACCAACACCCTGTTTTTCTTTCTAGCAGCTCTAACAGATTTCTTCACATTCTTCCATTGATTTCCCTGTTGTTTTTCCTGTTGTTTTTTAGGTTTCTGCTGGTTTTCCTGTTGTTTTTTAGGTTTCTGCTGGTTTTCCTGTTGGTTTTTAGGTTTCCGTTGGTTTTCCTGTTGTTTTTTAGGTAGTTTAGTTCTTGGAGGCTTTTTCTTCCTAGCCCATTTATTATGGGAAGACTGTTGAGCTGTAGGACCATTTGAAATAATGGGTTTTACAACAGAAACCAAGTCCTCAGAAGATATGTTTGTATCCGCAGACTTTTGGCAAAGCTCTGAGGACATGACTGTAGTTGTGCACCTTCGGCTATCATTATGCAATTGTACTGATCGTTCCATTTTTGAACTTATTTCTTTCACAGCATTTTTACTGCAAGGTAATTGCTCAGTTGTTCTTCCCCCAGACAGTGTCACTTTTGAAAGACGGACGCATTCTAGAACACTAAGTGGTTCTTCTGAGTTCACATCTTGACTTGCAGAAGCTTGGCAAGCTACATTATGTGCTTCTCTCAGGGGCGTAATATTTGCACTTTTCTGCCTCACAAATGGTTTACTCTGGGATGTGTGCTGTGCTGTATTTATAACAGGCTGTGGCAGCACTGAAAAACCGTGGTCCTCTTCCAGCAAAGCTGCGAAGTCGTCTGACTGGCTTCTGTTTGTAGAGTCCTGGTAACTTTTATTTCTTATTTCTATTGATGCCTTATCTTTGGAATCCATTTGCGTCCTTACCTCTTGGATGGTACTTACAGCCAGTTTTGACTGGTCATCTACCATAGTCATCATTTCATTAGTCCTTGAAGCATTCTGCAATCCATCAATATCTCTTTCAGTGAAATTAGCTAACTTCGTTTTGATTTTCTTTGCTGAGGTTGGTGAAGCAAGTTTTTCTGATACCTGTTTGCTCTTTCTTTTTAAACTGTGTTGCTGGGTTCTTTTTTGTCCTTCAAGTGATGCAGCTCTTAAGCTATTTTTCTGTGGCTGTTTTTTCTTTTGGGATGCTGAAATCCAAGATGTAGAAGTCCCCCCAAATGATTCCTCTATCAAAAACTCACACTCTTCCAGCTGTACATTGATATTTCTAGGAAGGAAAGATACATGTATATCACCAAGGCACAAAAATAAAGTAAATTTCACAAAGTTATTATCAGAGGTTCTTGTATTTTAATTATAAACTCGGGTATTATCCAATAACGTTTTTGAAGAAAGCCAGTAATAATTGCAATACTGTATTATCTTAATCAAACATCTTGGCTTCAGCTAGTCAGATTCTCACATTTAAGGTGACCTCTGATCTGCCCCAAGATTAAAATTCTGCTTATATATAACTGAATTCTTAATCTACTAAAAGTAAGTTGATAGTTTTATAACAACAAAATTGAAGACTTGATAGTAACAGGAAAAACCTATTTTGAAAATAAGCTAGTTATCCCCCGAATGATCAGACAAATAAGCTACTGTGAGTAGTGTATTAAGCTACTGTGTGTAATTGACACACACACCCCTGTCCTGTCCTGCTGCAATCCTCCCATCCAAGCAGTGGTGCTTTTCCACATCTGAAGCGCTGGTGGTTTGGAGGATCAGGACAAAACTTCATGCACAACTTCCCATGGTAAGGAGGCACCTAATCCACCAACAAACCCTGCACAATAACTCACCCAAGGAGCAAAAATCCCAAGTGCCTCCAAAAGGGGAAGATGCCTACAAAACGTTGGGGGTTGCAAGATCGGGACAAACTCCACACACAGCCTGTCCTTGCCAGCAAACCCCTGCATGTTTACTCCGGAGGAGCAGAAATCTCAAGTGCCCCCAAAAGGCAGAAATGCCAAGAAAACCTTGGACGTTTACATGAACAGGACCCAGCCCCATAGCCAGCCTCCTCTACTAAGGAGACACTCAGTGTACTATGAAAACCCAGTGAAAATCTGAGGCGCACCAGAAAGGGGGATATTACTAAAATATCTTAGGGGGTTGCAGGATAGGTACCAAACCATATAACCTGCCTCCTCTATGCTGCTGGCTTGGTCCCTTTAATATGTTCCTAACCAGTAAGCCAGCGAACAGAAGACCATGGGTTAACAGAGTGGGTTATTTTGGTCAAATGCCATCACGGGTTAAAAAAACTCCCACCAGATGACAGAATAATCCATGATAGGTTATTGTGTTGTCCAAACCCAGATGAATAGTCGTCTATACAAAGCATAATCTCTGAACCTTCTAGAGTTTTTGCAGCCCTCCAAACAGTTTCTGGCAGCTTGCCAGAACCATGACCCCCACCCCCTGGTCAGATTGGACTTGAGGGAAATACATTCCCTTGCTAGCACTAGCAAATTAACCTCCTCCTGATCTCCAATTGGATATAAGGGTGTGTGTGTTCATGTGTGCTCTCATTTGCATGCTCATTTACGTGCTCACGTGTGTGAGTATTAATACATGTTTTTAACTTCTGTAAACCGCCCAGAAAGCTTCAGCTATGGGGCGGTATATAAATGTAATCAAAAAAATAATGTGCACATACACCCTCCCTGGCACTGTGGCCAAAAAGATTATGCGCCCCTATTCATGAGCTAAAATTGGGAGTTAAGCGTTCACAGGTGTTCTCAAAGTCTGCATGGCTCAAGCTGTGAAGCAAGCACCTCCTGCTCAACACTTTTCTAACTACCACAGTTATCTTCTCTTTCTTAAGAACAAGGACGGCTGAAGTGGAGAAGGTAGGCGGTTATACAGCTGTACAGATCAGTTACGGGCAAGAAATGCATGTTGCTTACCTGTAACTGTAGTTCTTTGAGTGGTCATCTGTGCAGTCACACTATGGGCTCTGCGCTTGCGCTGAGCTTTGCCTCGGAAATACTTCTTAGCTGAGAAAAACGTTAATTTAGGCAGGAACCCTCCCCCACCATCCACTGCGCATGACTGCGCGTGTTCCCGCCTTCCCCTCAGTTCCTTTGAGACCGACTAACGATCTTGGTACCGAGAGGATAATACTTCAGTGTATGACACCGAAGTGGGGATGGTGGGAGGGTTGTGTGACTGCACAGATGACCACTCAAAGAACTACAGTTACAGGTAAGCAACATGCATTTCTTTTTCGTGGTCTCTGTGCATCACACTATGGGCGATTACCAAGCTAACACTCACCGGTGGTGGGGAGGTGTCACTGGAGTACAGCTGATAACACTGCTCTGCCGAATGAAGAGTCTCTGCGAGAGCGGGTGTCAATGCTGTAGTGCTTGACGAAAGTTAGAGGACGTGACCATGTCGCTGCTTTGCAGATGTCCTCTAGTGAAATTCCTCTTGCGAAGGCAGTGGAAGTTGCCAGGCTCCTGGTGGAGTGTGCACGCACTCCCTGTGGGAGATGTAGTTTAGCTAGACGGTAAGCTAGGGAGATGGTCTGCACTATCCACTGAGCAAGTCTTTGAGTGGAGAGTGTTTGTCCTTTTTGTTTGCCCCCATAGCATATGAAGAGGTTTTGGGACTTTCGAAATGTCTTTGTTCTATCCTTGTAGAATGCCAGTGCTCTCCTGACATCGAGACAATGTAATGTTTTCTCTAGATTCGTCGATGGAGAAGGGAAGAATGTCGGGAGGACAATGTTCTGGTTGATATGGAAATCCGACACTATCTTAGGTAAGAAAGCGATGTCTGGTCTTAGGACAACTTTATCTTTATGGAAAATGGTGAAAGGAGGGTCAATGCGAAGGGCTGAGAGCTCACTTGCTCTTCTTCCTGACGTTATTGCTACTAGGAATGCTACCTTCCAAGAGAGAAGGTGTATAGGAGCCGTAGCAAGAGGTTCAAATGGTTTTCTTGTCAATGCATTCAGAATTACAGATAGGCTCCAGTTGGGGGTAATCGGTTTAACTGGAGGTATTAAGTTTTTGAGACCCCTTAAGAATTTCTTTATTATTGGAGTGGAGAAGATGGATCTATGCTGAATCTCTCCTCGATATGCTGATATAGCGGCTAGGTAGACACGAATCGAGGAATATTTTAGTCCTTTGTCGTAGAGGTGTCGTAGGAAAGTTAATATGTCAGTGATGGAGCACTGATCAGATTGAAAGGAGTTTGCCATTGCAAATGTACGGAAGGATGCCCATTTTTTGGCATAAGATGTCTTGGTGGATTGTTTTACACATGCGGATAGAACGTGTTGGACTTCAGGTGGTAAGGGTAGCGTGTTGTTGTCTAGATGTGATTGTGGTTGATCCTCCATGCCGTCAGTTTGAGTCTGTGTAGATCGGGGTGGAGGATTTGGCCGTGGTTGCATGATAGAAGCGATGGAGTCAGAGGTAGTCGATAGGCGTGACCGCTGGCAAGGCGCATCAGCTGTGAAAACCATGTTTGTCTGGGCCACCACGGTGCGATTAGAATGCAGTTCGTTTCGTCTTGTATGATTTTTGTGATTACTCTGTTTAATAGTGGGAAAGGTGGGAATATGTAGAAGAGGGTGCTGGTCCACTTGTGCATGAATGCGTCTCCCATGGATTTGTGACCTAGTCCTCCTCTGGAGCAGAACCGTTCGCATACAGCGTTCTCTGCTGTAGCAAATAGGTCTACTGTTGGTTGACCCCAGGTTTGAAAGATTTGATGCAATATGGCATTTGACATCTGCCATTCGTGGTGAAGAGTTAATGTGCGACTGAGGGAGTCTGCGAGAGTGTTGTCGGTTCCTGCTATGTGAAGAGCAGACAGGTAAATGTTCTTGGGGATGGACCATTTGAGGATTTGAAGAGTGAGGTCGACTAGTTTTGGGGATCTTGTGCCTCCTTGCTTGTTTATGTGCCATAACACTGTAGTGTTGTCGGTAAGTACTTGGACATGGTGACCTTTGATGTATGGCTCGAATGCTTTGAGGGCTTTCCGGACTGCTTCTAGTTCTAAGAAGTTGATGTGGTTGGTAGCCTCTTTGGCCGTCCATTGGCCTTGGATTTGTAATGACCCGCAATGGGCTCCCCATCCTGTTGTGGATGCATCGGTGGTAAGTATTCTGGATGGGGCCGGTTGTTGGAAAGGAACTCCACCTAAAAGGTGATGTGGCTTTGTCCACCATTGTAGGCTGTTGATAACGATGGGAGGGACATTGAGGAAGTGTGTTTTTGAATCGCGATCTTTGTCGTAGTGCTGAAGAAACCAGAGTTGTAGAGGGCGCATGTGGAACCTGGCCCATTGTACAACTGTGGTAGTTGATGCTATGTAACCGAGGAGGCGTTGGATCTTGTGAGCTGATGTGTGTGGTTTCATGATGAGAGCTTTTGTTTTGTAGATTAGATGGTACGCTCGATCTTGAGGTAAGTATGCTCTTCCTGAAGGAGATTCTAGTCTTGCTCCTATGAATTTTATGGATTGGGTTGGTTGTAGGATTGACTTTTCGATGTTTACATAAAGTCCTAGAGTGTTTAGAGTTTGAAGCGTGAGGGAAATGTTGTGGTACAGAGTTTCCTTTGAATCCGATGTCAGTAACCAATCGTCGAGGTATGGATATACCTCGACATTGGAGAGGCGGAGATGGGCGCAGACTACGGCCATGCATTTGGTGAATACTCGTGGGGCCGTGCTGAGTCCGAAGGGAAGTACGCAGAATTGATAAATGTCTTCTCCTATGGCGAATCGGAGGTAGTGGCGGTGTGTCTCGGCAATGGAAATATGAAAATAAGCGTCTTTTAGGTCTATGACTGCAAACCATGCATTCCTTCTTAGAAGTTGTAAGATGTTGTTTAGCGTCGTCATTTTGAACTTTTTGGGGCGAATAAAATTGTTTAGATTTCTTAAATCTAATATGGGTCGGAGACCCCCATCCTTTTTCGGTACGGTGAAATATCTGGAGAAAAACCCCATGTGGCTGGATTCGAGTGGAGTGCGTTCTATAGCTCCTTTTGAAAGAAGAGCGGTAGTTTCTTGGGTGAGTATGACAGAGGGGGTTGTAATCTTTACTGTACCTAGAGGAGGGAGGGTCTCGAATTCGATTTTGTATCCGTGGAGGATGATTTGGAGTACCCAGGTGTCTGTGGTGATGGTTTCCCAGGCGTGGTAAAATTTGGATAGACGATCGCTGAATGCAAGGTATTGGTCGTTGTGTATGGGTGAGTCAAAGACGCCGTTTGTGTGGGTTGTCCGATTTCTGTTGAGGTCGGAAACGATTGGTTGGAGGATATGGTTTCCGTTGAAAAGATTGTGAAGATTGGAATCTTGGTGTTTTGTCCGTTGGTCTTTGAGGGTACGTTTGATATTGGCGGAACCACTTACGACCCTTTTGTTGTTGGGGTTGGTTTTGCTGGCCTAAACCCATCTTTTTTGCATTGTTTCTGGCTTTTTGGACTGTGTCCATTTTTTCATCTGTGGAAGCATTAAATAGTCCATCGCCATCAAAAGGCAATTCTTCTATTCTAGAACGTGCCTCAGGTGCCATTCCTGCTGATCTAAGCCAAGCGTGGCGTCTAAGGGCTACAGAGCCCATCATCAGTTTTGCAAAGCAGTCTGTCTGGTGTCGAGTCGTATTGATTTGTAGTTTTGAAAGTCGCGAGGCTTCTGATTGGAATACGCGAGCTAGTTCTCTGTGGTCTTCCGGTAAGTAATCACACAATGATCCGATTTTGTCCCAAAGAAATAATTGATACCGAGACATGAGGGCTTGATAGTTTGTGACACGTAAGCCTAGAGCTGATGCGGAGTAAGCTCTTCTGCCAAGGAAATCTAATCTTCTACCTTCTTTGTCAACAGGGGAAGAGTGGAGCTTTTGAGACCTTGAATGGGATGATTCGACTATTATCGAGTTCGGGCGTGGGTGAGTAAAGAGAAATTCTACATCTTTCTTTTGAACCCTGTACATCGATTCTAAGCGACGTGATGTCGGTGTCATTAGAGAGGGAGAGGTCCAAGTCTGTTTAATAGCCTGGAGTAGAGTAGGTGCAAATGGAATTTCTACTGGGGCTGATGCCTCAGTAAATATTGGTTCGAAGATAGGGTCTGTAAGTTGTTCTTGTTGTTGCTGTGCATCGACGCCGAGGGCTTGAGCCATACGGAGTATCTGTTCTGCGAAGGAGCCCATCTCTTCGGAAGGTGATCCTCTTTCTTTGGGGCCGAGGTTATCGTCGGGTGAGGGCAGAGAAGGTTGTTGATCCGATGTCGAAGAGGCATCAGACTCATAGTCGTCAACGAGTATTGGAGACCTTGGCGAGGTTGCGTGTGTTTCCTCGCGTGTTGGTTGGGTTGGTAATCGACCTGCGTCTGTATTAGTCGATGTCGTTGGCAGGTCTTTTGCCTGAAGAGGGCGATGTGAGTTACGATCGTCATGGTGAGATGGTCTCCTGTCGTAATAGTATTCATAATGCCTCGGAGGGTATGAATACTCAGAGTAGCGATCGTGATCACGGTATGGGGATCTGGATCTGCTACGGTAATAGTGTCGGCGTCTGTTGGCGTATCTATCGCTATAGGCTGACGGTGATCGGTATCGAGACCGCGATCTGGAGAGGCGTCTATGTCGCTCATAGCGTTCCGATCGGGAGCGGGTTTCACTGCGCTCTCTTGATCTTGCCGTAGATGTAGGTCGGGATGTAGATCGATGTGGAGGAGAGCGGCCGCGCCTTGTGTTTAAGTCGGGCGGGTCCCTTTGAGTTAGAGGAATATTCGATAGTTGAGTGGGTGTCGGTAATTCTCGAATTTCCCCTTCTGAAACTGTCGAGAGTAGTTCAACAGCCGGGAATTCTGCCGGGTTAGAACTCTCTGTTGTAGCCGCTGGGCGTGGCGAAGGCATGCCCGATTTTGCGGATTTGAGTTTCCTTTTCTTTGGTTTGTCTTGTACGGTAGGAGGAGACTTAGCAGTTTTTGCTTTCTTTGCTAGCTTTTTTGCCGTTGATACGGCAAGGGAGCGCTTCGACGTCGATGGATTGTTGCGTGGTGCCGATGTTGAGGGCTCGGTCGACATCGCGTCTTGTATGGGTGTAGTAGAGGAAGCCATAGTTTTTGGATTATCGACCTTTTGGAGTGTTTGTTTCCAGAGTTCAGCTTTTAATCTGTCTGCTCTGTGCCTTCTGGTTTGTTTAGAGAAACCTTGGCAAAAATGGCACGTTTCTACTATGTGAGATTCACCCAGGCACAAAAGACAAAGTGAGTGACCGTCCGCTGCAGGTAGTTTGTTGCCACAACGGACGCACTTTCGAAAGGGTGCCTTAAGGGCCATACAAAATAAGTAGAAGTAAGAGAAAATACTAACAAGAATATATATATATATTTTTTTTTTTTTTTTAGGAAGAGCCAGAAAAAGAGAGAGAGAGAGATAGAAGAAAGGGACGATAGAAGAAGAAGATAAATATAGGTAACTCAGCTACTCAAACTTTTTGGATGAGGAGGAGAAGTATTCCTGCGAGGCAGCAGCTAAGGCGGTCGCAAAGGAACTGAGGGGAAGGCGGGAACACGCGCAGTCATGCGCAGTGGATGGTGGGGGAGGGTTCCCGCCTAAATTAACGTTTTTCTCAGCTAAGAAGTATTTCCGAGGCAAAGCTCAGCGCAAGCGCAGAGCCCATAGTGTGATGCACAGAGACCACGAAAAAGAATCCTGTTTTCCTTGTGGTCCCTGAGCAGGCACACAAATGGGCATGCTGGTGTACCCAGAGACGGATGTAGGAAACCGTCAGGGCAGAAAATTTATCTACAGAAAGATAAGCCCTGAATAAAACTGGACTTGACATAGAGACCGAGTTTTAGTATCACAGCAGGTGTTGATAGTTAATGATGAAACTGTAAAGGTCAAAGATAAGGGGAGACGTTCCCCCCTCATCCCTAATTGAATAATTGACTGATGCAATACTGTCATCATCTGTTTTCTGAATGTATATGTAGTTGTACATATTGAACGTTTCTTGTCTCTTGTTTGTTGCTGGTCGATGGAAGATTATGTGTTGGGAATGATGTATGTTGATATGCCTCAGTAAATTCTTTTACTGAAGAAACTCCGCGTCTGTGTTTCTTTCAGGAGGGCACTTTGTCGCCGAGCAAAGGGGCAGAGGCTGATATGCGTTTACTTAAACTCTGCTAAGAACCTAACGGAAACATCCATAGAACAAGCTGTGCAGGACATCCCTACAAAATTCCCAATCTGACTCCCACATTTAGGGCCTGGCGTTCCAGAGATAAACAGAGTAGACTATCACACCCTTAATAAGGAAGGCAGAATAGGAACCAACATTGATAGAATTACCCTAAGCGTTTCAGGCAGCAACCACTTGGCGATCAAGTGGCACAATGATAGTTGTTGTTACAGATCGAGAAGGCTCCGACATGAACCACTGTGGCCTTATGGCGTGCCCCTCCCCACAAGAGACAAAGAGGTGAGAGTCAATGTGGAAACAGAATGTCCATGGTTCTGTGGAAAATTCCACTTGTGCCTGTACGGAGACCACAAAGAACTGCTGGAGAATGCCAGGCCACCATCATGTCCCTCTCCTGAAACAGCAACAAACTATCCCAGGCCTCTCACGTAGAGGAAGCAAAGCTAGAGATTAGAAGACTTCTGCCTCACATAGAAGCTTCAAACTACCCCTGGTGTTCCATGAAACAAAGCAGTGGGCTTCGGACTGGGAAAGTTACAAGGGAAAGTTGTGCACTCCTAGCAGCTACCCAAACTTTCCGCTAGATTTGCAAGCCACTTTGAATGTCACAATAGGAGCTCGTTTCAAAGCCGTAAATGCTAAAATCCCTTACACAAAACTACGGTACTTCCTACTCTTAGTACACTACATCTTACCGTTGCATGGATTGTAACAAAGCTAAGGGCTCACACGTCTTTCTCTGACCAGAAGATGTAGCTGAACAATTTTGTTCTCCAACATCTCTACCGTTCCGTAAATCTGTAACGGTTGCCACTTCATCAATAAGCAGCCTGCGTGGGGAGGAAAAATAAGCTATTTACTTTGATTCTCCAAATTTTCCTTGGTATTTATCATAAAACGTTATCTATAATAGCATACCACAGAGAACTTCTTAGCTCTAAATCAAGTTTAATTTCTCTTGCCCTCCTACCTGTGACTTTGTTTGCTTTTATTGATTGCATGTTACAATTAATTTTGGTGGGCCAGCTTGGGGGCCATCTCAGGCCCAAAATTAGGGATATAAACATTTTAAATAGCTACTCTCAAAAAAAAATAAAGCCAAGTCTTTATATAGTAAATAGTTTGCTAATGTGAATTAGAACGTAAATGCGATAGTAATTTACGTTTACTCATAGTCATACTGTGAACTGTTAGGGTGAAGACAAACGTTAGATTTTTTTTTTCTCTCCCAGAGACTCGGAAGCAGTTTGAAAACAGGATCATTGTCTGTAGTCTGTATACGCAATCCTACTGATGCCACTGGTAAACAGAAATATTTGGGGCCTCTTCATGCTACCAAATTTATAGTGGCATAAGATGTGGTGTAATCTATCAGATGCATAAAGACAGACACACAAAATGCAGTATTTCAAGTTTCTGTCCATTTTTAATAATACTTAACAGCGGATCCTGTTTCTATGTCTACAAAAAATTAAAAAAATCTTTTTGTTTATAGCAATGTGGATGGTTTCTATTTTCAGCTCTTATTTTTTCCCCACCCAGTTTTTCAACTGACAAGATACATTTAGGAACCTTCAGGTACATAGGCTTAGTGCTCCTTCTGCAATATTGGTTGCATTTGTAATTTATTTATTTATTTATTTATTTATTACATTTTTATACCGCCCAATAGCCAAAGCTCTCTGGGCGGTTCACAAAAATTAAAACCATAATAAAACAACCAACAGGTTAAAAGCACAAATACAAAATACAGTATAAAAAGCACAACCAGGATAAAACCACGCAGCAAAATTGATATAAGATTACAATACAGAGTTAAAACAGTAAAATTTAAATTTAAGTTAAAATTAAGTGTTAAAATACTGAGTGAATAAAAAGGTCTTCAGCTGGCGACGAAAGAAGTACAGTATAGGCGCCAGGCGGACCACTTTTAATTGTTGCCTGAATAAAACATAAGACAGCGAAACTCAGTCGAAACGAAGCGAAACTAAGATTCCTGCATTGAGCAGGGGGTTGGACTCGATGGCCTTGTAGGCCCCTTCCAACTCTGCTATTCTATGATTCGAAGTCCATATATACGCACCAAAAAGTAAAATTTTATGTGCCAAGTTACAAGCAGTAAGTTTAGATCTGATAAGAAAATAAGAATTACATGCTTGACCACACGTCTGAATTGGGCCTCAGAGGCACTCCCAGCCCCTTAAAAGGCTACCAAAGCCAGCCCTTGTTTAAACAGAACCCTTGGTTAAAGAGTCATACAGAGGATGCACTCGCCCATTTACTCATCAGCCTGAAGTTATGTGGGAATAGAAATACTGCTATACAGTACTTCATTTTGTTCAGAAGTAACTTACTTTCCTCTACATAGTCCCTCTTCTTCTTCTTCTTCTTCTAACAAAAGAGCAGGTGATCCTAAGGACTGCACATCAACATCGTCATCTGGCGGAGACATACGGCTTTCCTCTGGTGCTTTAGCATCTTCCGATTCGCTCTCATCTGTTTTGTTGTCAGAACAAACAAAATAAACAGAATAGTTACATCTTTACTAGAGATGTGAAGGCCTGGGGAAAAAAATGGAAAAATTCAGAGGAAAAACGGTTTTTTTCTGTAGCCTTTTTTGTTTTTTTCCCAAAAAAATTGGAAAAATTGAAAAAAAAAATGAAGAAAAAAAGGATTGCGGGATGTTTTATTTTAGCATGATGAATAAAATGTTTAAGACAAGGTGTTCAGATACTTACTTCTCCATATGATTTCTAAAAACTGTACAGTATCAGACAATTACAATTTCTGTGCACCAAGGATAAGAAAGTCCTAGGTTGCAAACTGAGACAACTCTCAAATGCAAGAGGAAGATGCATTTCTGCCTCTAGGGGGAAGCACTGCCAATGAAGCAGGGACTATAGTGATAACTATAGGTCAGAAAATGAGTCTGATTAAATTTCATGCCTGGGTCCAGCTCCAGCTGAGAGCCCCCTCCCTCCTGCTACCAACTGTAACTGCAGAGGCCACCAGAGAGGGAGGAAGCAGCAGCCAGGCCCCTCTCCACCGTGCCTGGGTCCAGCTCCAGCTGAGAACCCCCTCCCTCCTGCTGTCACCTGTAACTGCTGAACTTTCCAACTAAGATTGTAGTGCCTGAGTTTGCTTTCCTTTTCCCCCTCCTCCTCCTCCCTCCCAATCCCCTTTCCTTTTGTGTCATGTCTTTTAGATTGTAAGCCTGTGGGCAGGGACTGTCAAGAAATACTTTTGTAAGCCGCCGTGAGAGCCTTTTTTGGCTGAATGGCGGCATAAAAATCCTTAAATAAATAAATAAATAAATATTCATTGAATCTTGGTGTCCATCCCAATTTTTCTCAGTTTTTATGGGAATGGGGGCTTTATGTCTTGACACTGGAGGACTAGCAGAGACATAAATAATTTTCTTTGTTACTAATGTTGGCGGTTTCTTCAGTTGTTTTTAAAACTGTTTTTTGCCTGCTCCTCATAAACTGGTAGAACCAAAGAGGTTCCTTAGTGTTCCTAACAGTTCAGGAGCTTGTAGCCTCCATTTGTTACCAAAAAAAGAAGGTAAAAAAAGTAAATTAAATTTGTAATAATTGTTTGAATACACTACTTTTAATATACCAAATGTAATAATTTTACACCAAACCAACTTGAACATAATTACATTTTATGTTCCTAAAGTAACAAAGTGACTTTCAATCTGTAAAAAGTGCTAATATTGCATTATTTCAATTTTCCCAAAAATTTCCTTTCCCCCCCCCCAGAAAAAACAGAGGGGGGGGATTTTTTCCATGGCTTCAAAACTTCCAGAAATTTTACATCTCTAATCTTTACTCCTTCTGATTTAAGAACAGTTATCCTCATTTGATGTGACCTCCACTCATGGCTCAAGACACTTATTGCTACATATTTTAGAAGGACGTCTCTTGCGACTGCTTCTCTCCCCACCAGCCACCCCCGCCAAATTGATTTGTACCCTCCTGCTACTCAAAGAGCATAGAGCACATTCAGTTAAAAAAATAGGGCTGCATCACTGCTTAAACTTTTCTTACTTGACCTGATTCATCATCCCTCCCCCAACTTTTGAGGCATTGGGCCTGAGCTGAGCTGGCAATTCTAAGCTTCTTTCCAGCTGTGAGACTCCCCGATGACTCCATCTGCTCTGCCATAAAGGAAAAGATGCTGCTGTTACTTGTCTGTCTACTGAAAATGACTCTCTTGGGTGATGGATGGCACTGTCTCCGCACAGTGGCTAGGGAGGAGAGAAGGCAGATGAGAGAGCCGGTGGCTGCTTTTAACAGCCAAACAGGTAATGAAGGCAGGTCAGTTGCATTTAGCTGGTCACAAGCTATTGACGATTGCTTTTATCAAGGCGGTTCATCTGAAGTGGATGGGGCTGCTGCATCTTCCTGGCTACTATTGGGAACAGGATACAAACCTATAACCCTGGTGGTGGTGGTGGTGGTTTTGAACTTTCCAAGCATATATATCTTGAAGAAACAGACACAGCTCTTTTATCTTCTAATAAAGTTAGGAATATGCCAATAAAAATTTGGTTCAGTTCACACGTAACAAGCCACAATAGATTAATTTATCTATTAACTCTGGGTTGTTTGGCACGCCATGGCATAGCCCCACCATGGCTTGCGTTTTAAAAATGGTGACTAGTGTGTGATGAAAAGCCCCAGATTGTTACATGCAAACCACGTCTTTGTTTTAAAATATATGTACAGAGCTGTGCATGCACAGACAGTTATAAATTGTGATATATTTGGTGGGAGACACCTTATAAAGTTGATCATCCTTATAAACAGGCTTCTTAAAAGTTACTAGCCAGCAATACATTTGACTAGCTTGCCAGGGGCTGGCTTCTCTTTCCAATTTGTAAATTGTCTGTAGACTAGTTGAGAGGATGAGTGCAGGCAATTAAAAACCAGCATCCTTGAGAGGATTTCCCAAATGTTAATGCTTTGAACTACCCAACTTTCTGTTGACGTATGTTTTTTAATGTGTCAAAAAATTGTAATTTTGCATTGCTGCTGTTTTTATCTGGTTGAGCTTTTATATTGTATTTTATATTATGGTTTTATATTGTTTTATACTTTGAATGTTTTTAATTTTTGTGAACCGCCCAGAGAGCTCTGGCTATTTGGGCGGTATAGAAATGTAATAAATAATAAAGAAATAGAAGAGGAGGGAGGCCTGAATTTTTATACTGTGCACAAAGGATCCCACTATGCAGACACCAAGCATCCCTCTTGGACTTACCTGCATGTAATTCCTAGTCACATATTGCTACCAAGCTAATGCTTAAATAAAAGGCTGAAGTAGATAAAACATAATGTGCGTTTGAGTTGGAAGGTGCTTTATAGTAGATTCAGAAGTTTTCTAGTTCAGGTCCCACAAGCAAGGTGAGCTATAACTATTTTAACTTCAAAAACTGCTTTTAATATGCAAATTTTATTAAAATCTAACAACACAACAAAACGTGGACAAGCCTGCCTGTGCGTGTGTGTGTGTGTGTGTGTGTGTGTGTGTGAAGGCACTGTATGCTGATACATTTAATGCAGTTGCAACAGTAAGGTATCTTTAGATATACCAGTAGTAAGAAAATGTATTTATTTATTTATTGCATTTTTATACCGCCCAATAGCCAAAGCTCCCTGGGCAGTTCACAAAAATTAAAACCATTCAAAGGATAAAACTAACAGTATAAAAACATGATATAAAATACAATATAAAAGCACAACCAGGATAAAATCAGCAGCGGTGCAGAAATACAAATATAAAACTGCAAAGTTAAAATTACATTTATAGACTGTTAAAACATTGAGGGAATAAAAAGGTCTTCACCTGGCATCTGAAAGAATATAGTGTAGGTGCCAGGCGAACCTCCTTAGGGAGCTCATTCCACAGCCGGGGTATTGTGTATATAGAATTATTGTATTTATTGCATTTTTGTAAACTGCTGACTTATTTTAGCTCATATAGTACTTTATTAGAAAGTGCTATATATTAATTATTATTATTTCAGTTTTCACCAACATTTCCACTTTTCCTATAGCTTCAAAATTTCCGGCAATTTTTGTATCTCTATAAATATATTTAACCTGGTGTCTAAAACATAGTGTCAGTGTCAAGTGAACATATCAGGGAAGAGTGTCCAGAGCACTAGCACAGAAGACCTGTTCCTTGTGAGCTACCCATCAAAGGTGATAGTACCAGAGCAGGCCTCAGATGATAATCTCAGATGGCCAGATAAATTCATACAGGAAAAGGTTTTAGATAGAGACGCTCAGGCTGCAGATGAAGCTCCGGTGAAGGGTGTTCCACAGTTTTGAAGCAAATAAGTGGCCCCAATGTATTTCACCCAACAGGTGAAAGAGTAAACCTTCAGAACCGTGTACCGTGAGGTACTGGTTAGGCCTCATCTAGAGTATTGCGTCCAGTTCTAGGTACCACTTCAAGAAGGACGCAGACAAGCTGGAGCGTGTTCAGAGGAGGGCAGCCAGGATGATCAGGGGTCTGGAAACAAAGCCCTATGAAGAGAGACTGAAAGAACTGGGCATGTTTAGCCTAGAGAAGAGAAGATTGAGGGGAGACATGAGAGCACTCTTCAGATACTTAAAAGGTTGTCACACAGAGGAGGGCCAGGATCTCTTCTCAATCATCCCAGAGTGCAGGACATGGAATAACGGGCTCAAGTTAAAGGAAGCCAGATTCCAGCTGGACATCAGGAAAAACTTCCTGACTGTTAGAGCAGTACGACAATGGAACCAGTTACCTAGGGAGGTTGTGGGCTCTCCCACACTAGAGGCATTCAAGAGGCAGCTGGACAACCATCTGTCAGGGATGCTTTAGGATGGATTCCTGCATTGAGCAGGGGGTTGGACTTGATGGCCTTTTAGGACCTTCCAACTCTACTATTCTATGATTCTATGAATTCCACACATATATTGAACATAGGTACCTAATGTGAATTGAAACTTAAGCTTGCAAATTTGTATACAGGCAGGGCCCTCTACTCTCATCCACCTACTCATGCCTTTTGGAAAAGTTGAATTCCATACTATTTCAAGGTACATTTGGCTCACTTCTATATTTCCCCTTCTTGCTCTTAGAAACCACGGGCTGGAATGTGCTTTTCCTACTTTATGTACAATGAAACCCACCTCTTCTCCAATAACTATGCTGTCTTCCCAGTGCCTTCTCTTCTTACATAGGGACAGGGATATAGCAAGAATTGGAATTATCATTACGTTCACATTTTAGTTTTGTTTGTTTTTTACTTGATAAAGCACTGGTAACACTAACAGTTAAAAAAACCCCACTGACATTTAAAAATCCATATGCAACTAGCAGTTCAAAAATTAATGTTACCCACCTGAATCTTTGCCTTTTGTATCGGGTGATGGCAACATGAAGATATTAAAGGCATTCTTCAGACAACTAAACTGATCTGGCTCTTTTTTCTGGGAATCAGAGGGTGCAGCAGAAATGGAGGCATTGTTAATAACAAAACAATAAACACCTTGGAAAATAAAATATTGTTTCTGAGGCTTTCACAAGTAACCCCTTTGTGGACACACCAAGGGTTGCCTTATATATGACCATTCTCTTATATAGCGATAATATTAATGCAGGAAAAATGCACACATTGACAACATTCACACAGAGGCTACTTTGTTAAGGTAGCTCAGTACTGTATGACTGCCATGATCACCATGTGGCTATTCCAATTTGTCAGCAGCCCCAAACATATTGCTGGTCACATTCTTTACTCGGTGCTTACGCATGGGCAGCTGGAGGCATGCTGGTATGATGCAGACAGCCAATTCCAGAAGACAGTGCTGGGGAATTAGCACCAGTCCCATGGCTTTTATAGTTGGGGCTCTTGCATTGTTCTAGTTTGTCCTTACTGCAGGCACTTCTTCGGAAGGACCACAGCCATGATGCTGTGTAAAGTACCTGTAGGCAGTGCACGAGACACTGTCACATCCAAAATGCCACAAATCCAGTAGAGAGGAAGAACACTTGGGATTTTCTTTTCAATGGGGTAGCTGCCTAACTCTGCTGGAGAGTTTTTTTTATCTTTTGGAGGAGCAAGAGCTCCAGTGGATGAAACAAAACAACACTGAAGGGTCAAAACAAAAAGCCAATGGCAGCACATCAATGCATCAGCAAATAAGGTTTATAAAGAAACATTTTTAAAGCTGCGTAATAGCAGACAACAGAAGAAAAACTATCATTTGCTAATCCAAATCACCTTCACCTGTTCAGACAAGATGGAATAAGTTAGTTTACACAGTATGCACAGAAAAGCCCAAAGAGAAACACTAATAGAAACAACTTACCTGTTTGCTAGGAGTTGAAACTTGATCTTGGTCCCTGCTGAAACTCGAAGCCGAGCTACATGATAAGCTAGGGGAGCTTACTGTAAATTCCTGGGCACAAGCTAAAGAGAAAAAGAACTACATACTCTTAAGTAGAAAAGACTAGTAGTCCACACTGCTTTGCTCTTTCAGATACATAGTGCGCAAATATTCTAAGCTAAAATGACTACGTAGGTGATCCACAATTACACCTGCTAACCTACCAGCAGCAAGCATATGTTTTTAACTCACCAAGATTTCCCAGGAGCAAGAATGGGACATACTGCCCAATTCTATGCAGAGTCTAGCAATCTCATTTTGCATAGGATCAGACTGTTAGCACTAGAGCTTAATGGAGCTGGTTAATGTGCATCAGATTTACTATTAATAAAGATATTCTTTAAGAGAAACTTTCACAATTTAATCAAAAACATTTTTTACTGAATAATGAGGGATTCCAGAGCCTTTATCAGAAGGGGGTAGTTCTGTTAACTGAAAGCTTTCCACTGAACCTGGAATCTTGCACATGCAAAGCATGTGCTCTTGAAAAAAGTGACCAAGTAAACTCTAGCTAAAAAAATTAGTGCCACAAGACTGAGCTACTTTCTAAGGCACTATAGAACTCGTTCTTGGAAAAACTTGTAATACCTCCTTCACTTTTGTAATAGATGAACAGAATTTGAATTTGGCATCATACTGATCCATTTTAACAGTAAATAAATACATTTTATTTTAAAAAACCCAGACACAATACATACATTTTCTGACGAAAACAAAATGTGACGAATGTATGGGTCTAAACCATGGTTCTAACTATAAGACCTGCTTGGACAAGAAATTATACTAATGTTTCTGGTAGTATCATGGTGAAATTGGACTTGGTTATTAAAAATAAGGTTAGCTACCAAGCACACAGCACCTCTAGCTGCTTTATCATTTATTAAATTTATAAAGAAAATATAAATTCATAACTATAAAACATGTTATGAAAATAGTTCACATATTGTACATTGACTTGTAGTATACTCATAACGTAGAGAACTTACTTTCAAAACGGTGTTGTATATATTTCAATACATTTTCTCCTGGTACATCAGTAGCTTGACTTTGACTGTGGAAGGGGGAAAAGTCATGAGAAATGAACCACTTCAAAAATGCTTCCAACATGGAAATGCTGCCTTATTGGTAGTGGTATAGAAATGTTAGTCAATAATATTACCTTCCAAACAATGATATTTTTCATTCTACAAGGGAGTGTCAGACACCAAGTCAAACTACAATGTCCTGATTTAACAATGGATATGCATATAACTGACCTCTGTTTAGAAAGCGGCCTGGTTTGCATGCCATGATAAGCCAGAGTTCTAGGGGAAACACTGACCTGGGTCACACAACACCACAGCCTAATGAGGCTTAATTTACCTACATGGACTATAGTGTTGTGCTGGGTGCCCATGGCCAACAGCCTTGCCTGTTGTGTGAACCCAGGCAGCAGGGGTTGAAGGTTAGAAAACTCTCAAATAACCCCTGCTGCCTGGGTTCGCACAACACAAGTCACAGCAATGTGGGCACCATTCAAAAATGGCACCCACAGGCAGCTGGCACAATGCGACAGCGTCTGCAGGTAAATTAAGCCACAGTGGGCTGCCACACCGGGCAAACCAGGCTACTGGCTTATACTTTACAAGCCACACACTTATAAACATTGCGTAATTGCTTTCTTCTGTCTATGGTCTGTTTACCACAAGAGTCTTCAGCCCTTTTTCAGCCCAAGTGCTGAATTCAATTTCAGAGAAGCTCTCAGGGCACACTCCAGTGCTGCGCTTAGCCAAAGACAAACGTGGAGAGGTAAAAAAAATACCAGCAGAGTTTGGCTTAAAGATCTTACTGCCAGTAACTGAGCCCTTGGAAAGGCATTTCAACCTTTTGGAATAGTCAGTCAGTCAATTTATTGTGTTACAAGCAGTTAGCCACTATACACATGTTATAAAAGAGAACAGTTTACAATAAAAATAATTGAGCATCATAAAAGGGGTCACTACCCAAACCCTTCATGCGTTGCGTAGAACGTATCTGCATAGGCTTAACTAAACATTTTGACACTCTAAAAGAAACAATTTTTTTTGCACCTGATAACAAATGACAAACTTTAGCATGTGATGAGGAGCCCTTCAGCGATTTTAGCAAAGGAGAAATGTATGTATTTCTAAGTTCGTTATACATAGGACATTCAAGCAAAACTTGAATTAAGTCTTCGATAGAGACTGCATTACATCCACATGGTCTATCCTAAATTGGTAATCTCTTATATCATCCTAGCTGAACTGCTAAAGGGAGAACATTTAGTCTTGCCTGTGTAAAGATTATCCTCAATTTAATGTTGGGTATATCCGCCAGATAACTTGGTAGAGATAAATAAAATGGCGTGAAAGAATTATAGAAAGGGTTAGTCTTACAGGACTTAAGCTCCTCTGACTGAGACTGCATCTCTATATCCTTGAATCTTTGCAATAGCAGGGTTTTAGCTTTATCATGGCCCTGGGATAAGAGAAAAGGTACTGAAAATCAGAATAGGGGGAAACCTATGCAAAAGCTGGGAAACCACCAAACAGTTGGCAGTCAGGGGAAAGGGTTGTGTGGCCTTCTGGGAAACCCCGGAGAACAGGATTTGGCCCACAGGCTTGACACACCTGGTTTAGCATGACATGCAAACCAGGCACTGTGACTTGCCCCTTCCCTGACAAGCCAGAGCCATAACACAACGACAAACAATGGCTTGTCAAGGAGAAACAAATCAAAGGTACTAGTTCACACATCATGCTGAACAAACCATGGATGGAAAGTCTCTGGTTTGTATACCTACCCACCCACCCCGCTTGCAGCAGGAGCAACCGGGCAGTTTTCATGAGCACAATGCTCATAAACATTAAGACATGCAAACCAGGCTACTGTCTACACTCACAAGGGATAATTCCATGCTTGCAATTATAGATCTTAGAAACAGTGTTGGGATTCTAAATTCAATTCTCACCCACACCAGAGGTTTTTTATACAATCCCCTAATGATACTCCTGCAAGAAGCATGCGCGGTCCATGCAGATCCCTGCACTTCTGATTTTATATTTTATTTTTATACTGCTATATATCTGAGGATTTCTAGGCACTTTCATGAAGTTAAAACAGCAAAGTTAAGAAAAAAAAATTAAAGAAGCAGATAAACACACAGTTTGAAAGTTTATCATCAAGTAGTTTTAAAAGCCTCGTTATTTTTTTAAAGTATTTGCCGGCACCTAAAAGATAACAAAGTTGGTATCAAGCAAACCTCCTTATGGAGAGCAGTCAACAATTGGGGTGCCATGGCCAAAAGAGCCTTCTCTTTTTAACACACCTCTCACCTCTGGCACACGCTGGCCCCGTTCAGAAGACACCTTAAACCATGGCTTTAACCACAGTGGTTAAGCCAGAAAGCCAGGCTGTGTTCAGAAGATACTTTAAACCACAGCTTTACTACAGGGACTAATAAATTTGTTTCAATTAATGGGGCAATTTTATGTCTACAGAAGGAACGCAAGTATGGAGCTGCCCCTGTATTTAAACGTAGGGGGGGAACCTTGCAGGCAGGAGAACTCTTCCATGTATGCATCACAGTATGCTCAGCAAGTTACTGGTTTGGGACTAAAATATTTTCAGCATGTATGAGTAAGCCATCAGGAAACCACTCTAAATAGATCTATAGTATTAAGTAGGTTTAAAGAAAAATACAGATTTCTGCTATACACACTAAATACAATATCTATTCAGCTGTCTTTAGGCACGTCTAGTGGGATTTTTGATTATTTCCCCTTTTAAACAGCAGACACTTGTGTCATGTCATAAACTATACTTAGGACTCCCCAAAGTTTCAAAAGTGGTTTGCTGTTTATTTGGGGGGGGGGCAGTATTCAAGAAACACAAGCCCAAATGTATCAAACGTCTTGAGAGTGCAGAAGTAGCTGCACAGTTCTTTGAACTAATATGAAATTCTGCAATATGAGAGACACCTTCTAGCTGTTTCAGAACACATAGATACATGTTAATTACCCGTTTCTGAAGAATCTTGGTCTGTAATTAGCTTTTAAGAGATTCTGTTGAAAACAAAGAAAACATCATTAATAGTAAGTTTCTTGAAAAGGAAAATAACTGATATATTTATTACAATAACCGATATTCCAACTATTTATTTACCGCTCCATTCAAAATTTCAGAGTGGTGTACAAGATAAAGTACAATAAAAACAAAATGAATATATACTTTCTATACTAAGTGCACTCAAGGCAACTCACAATTAAAACTAAACACAAATCACAAGCACAACCAAACAATAAAATAGAACCCACAAAATAATAACAGGCAGAATTAAATGCTCACTGATATCAAAAGTTCCTAAAAGATGCCCTGCATTTGAGATTTTTCATTATATATTGCTGTGACATAAGGAAGGCTTATGATATACAAGTGTTTAATCTTTATATTTTATTTTATTTTCCTTTTGGCTTTTTTAAAAAAAATCTGGCCTTGCTTTGGGACTTCAGTTCTGCCTTTTTTTAAAAAAAAAAAGCCTTGCAAGCCCTTCAGGGTATTTGTGTGCTTAGTGCCTTGCTGTACAAATCAATGTGAGTTCAATAAGGTAGTTTTATTTATTTATTATTTTATTTATCATATTTATACCCCACTCCTCAGCCAAAAAACGCTCTCAGAGCAGCTTACAATTAGTTAGCAAAGAAGACAGTCCCTGCCCTCAGGCTTACAGTCTAATAAAGACATGACACACAAGGAAAAGGAGTCCAGGAGGGAAGAGGGAGAGGGAATAATGCTGTTTTTGTTAGGCCCCATCTGCTTTCCAACATGACGACTATATTATTATTATCTTTTTGGGATGCTCTGTAGACGTGAAAAAGGGGTGGATTTTGGATGCTCTCAAAACTTGCTGCTCCTGCTTAGTCCTGGGCAATCCAGCCCTTCTTAGACCTGCATAACTTTTTCTTCTCTTTTTTTACTGTGCCATTTCTTACTGTTATTTCTGAGTAGTCGTACAGCGATGCAGAGGTATGGCTTGGGGGATTTTTATTTATTTATTTCATTTCATTTCTATACTGCCCAATAGCTGAAGCTCTCTGGGCGGTTCACAAAAATTAAAACCATGAAGAGCATAATAAAACCATGCTTTGTGGTGGACATGCAAAGGGGTGGATGTTGGTTACTCTAAGGACACACACACACACCTCACTCAGCTTTACAGGCAGGCTCTCCCAGCGTCTCCTCCTGCAAGGGATCACTGTTTACTACGGAAGGCGTGCTCCCCGCCCACCCCGTTCGTGCGCAGGAGCTTCTCATTCGTGCGCAGGAGCTTTTCTTTCCTCCCCGCGGTATGGGTTGCTGGGGGTTCCAACGGCTGCTCTGCCACTCTGGTAATCCCCAGCGGACCCCAATTTCCGTGTGGAACCCAACAGAGGACAGTAAGCCCAAGTGTCACCGCAGAGCTCAACAGCCCCAACCCCTAAGCGCATTACTTGCGAGTAAGACGAGGGGGGTAAAAAAACATGACTGCGGATTGGGGCTACAGGCCCTAAAAACCGCTTCCCCAAGCAAATTAGTCCTCCCCTACATTCCTGGAGGCGCCCACGGACCGGACCGCGTCTTACCAGCGACTCCATGGCGGCGGCGGCGGCGGCGACTGTCAGCCCGGAGGCTGCGAACAGAAGCGCGCGAGACCGAGGCCAACCACGCCTGCACTGCTCCCCATTTGAAAACTTCCTCCTGCGCACGCGCACCGGGGAAGGAAGGCGCTCATTGGCCGGCCGTCTAACCCGCGTCATAAAAGGCGGGAGGCGGAGAAAGGTGGAGAATAACAAACCGAGGCTTTTTTTTAAAAAAAAATAATAATAATCAATTGTCACGTGACTCGTCTGGCGAAGAGCGTCAATGCGGCTGCGCGTCGGGGTGAGGATGAGGGCAGAGTTACAGTTAAAATCCGCTTTTGCCACTGGCTGAGGCCGTTGCTAGGCGAGGGTTTAGCCAGGGATCCCGGAGTAAGGCTGGGCTAAACCCTCCATTGACCCGGGATAACCGGATCCGCTTGTGGCCTGGTTTTTAAAAAGCCTCAGCGTTGGTTGTGTGTCCTGCTTACACAACCCAGAAAATTTGTTAGTTCTGATATCAGGACACACAGCCAACGCTGAGGCTTTTTAATCAAGCGGACTGTGTTTGCAGTTTTGCAGCTTGTCCTTTCTTTTTTCTTATTACAGCTCCTGAGGAAGGATTCCTCTGAATCAGAAACGTCAAGCATTTTCACATCATTACAAAAATAAAAAGTTCATTGTTTATCTATACACGGCACCAGAGCTCGCCTCCCTTTCTTCCACAATCCTGGGGTCAGCCCAGGCTAAACCCTCCCTTGACCCGGGATAACCGGATCTGCTTGTGGCCCGGTATTTCCACAGCCCTGAGCTTCCACGGCTTTTCCCGGCTACACATCTTACTTGTGAGTAGCCGGGAGAAGCAGCACACTGGGCACAGCGCTCCATAGGGGCATTGTGTTAGATCAATGTTCTTTTCACCCAAGGACGAGATCCAAACAGCCCTTAAGCACGACTCCACCATTCCAGCGACAGAGGGTTCAAAAGCGCTTTATTGATTAGTAATCAAGGCCTGGTCTCTTCAAAGGGAGCAATCAGACAAAAGACATAGGGAATATGGTACAGTATTTGAGCTTTCAAGGGGCAGGGCCCTGTTGCAGCATTAACCAATCAGAACATAACACTGAGGCATAGCTAATTATGCTAAACAGTCCTGTAAACAATACCTTTGGCCTGACAGTAAGTTACAGAGAGTTAACTTCGACACAGACAGCTGGAGCCAGGACTCTTGTTTATATTAGTAATCAAGGATGCAAGGACGCACACAAGGAGACATTCTCATACAGGGCATTATGACATTTTGCTTGGTGTGCAATGGATACTATACAGTTTCCTGTTAAAAATGGAGGTGGTTCTGCTAACAATTGTGCCCATCGGGCTGGGGTGGGGGGAGAGCAGACCTGGCAGGAAAGATGGGGGAGGAAAGAACGGAGCCGGGGGGGGGGGTTTTCGTAGATTTATTTATTTATTACATTTCTATACCGCCCAATAGCCGGGGCTCTCTGGGCGGTTCACAAAAATTAGAACCATTCAAAGTATAAAACAACAGTATAAAACCATAACGCTGATGGTATTAGGCAACTACCGCCCAGTTGCTAACACTCCTTTTTTAGGGAAGGTACTTGAGAGGGTTGTGGCGGAGCAACTGTACGCACTCTTGGAGGATACTGATTATCTAGATCCATTCCAGTCTGGGTTCCGATCTGGTTAGGGGACTGAATCAGCCTTGGTCGCCCTGATGGATGACCTTTATCGAGAGAGGGACAGGGGGAATGCAACCCTGTTAATCCTGCTCGATCTCTCGGCGGCTTTTGATACCATCGACCATGGTATCCTCCTGGATCGACTCCGTGGGATGGGCCTCGGAGGCACTGTTTTACAGTGGTTCCGGTCCTACCTCCGGGGTCGTTTTCAGAGAGTAGCATTTGGTGACCAGTCCTCAGCCTCTTGGCAATTGAGCTATGGGGGGCCACAGGGCACCATCTTGTCCCCAATGTTATTTAACATCTATATGAAGCCGTTGGGAGCGGTCATTAGGGGATTTGGAGCGAAATGCCATCAATACGCTGATGACATGCAGCTCTATCTCCCTGTGACAACTGAATCAGGTGAGGCTGTGCAGGTCCTGGACCAGTGCCTAGACTCAGTAATGGGCTGGATGAGGGCCAATAAACTGAGACTGAATCCTGGCAAGACAGAAGCCCTGTGGGTGAGTGGTTCCCGAGTCCGGGAGACAGCCTCATTGCCTGTTCTGGATGGGATTGCTCTGCCTCTGAAAGAACAGGTTCGTAGTTTGGGGGTACTCTTAGACCCATTTCTGTCGTTGGAGGCTCAAGTAGCCGCCACGGCTCGGAGTGCCTTTTACCATCTTCGGTTGGTTCGCCAACTACGGCCTCTCCTGGACAGGGATAGCTTGGCCACGGTGGTACAGGCATTGGTAACCTCAAGATTGGATTACTGCAACGCGCTCTATGTGGGGCTGCCCTTGAAGCTGCTCCAGAAGCTGGAGCTAGTGCAGAATGCTGCAGCTCGGCTGTTGTCTGGAGCTGCCCCTTTCCAGCATGTAACTCCTCTGCTGAGGGAACTGCACTGGCTGCCTATTCGCTACTGGGCCAGGTTTAAGGTTCTTGTACTTGTGTACAAAGCCCTAAACAACTTGGGACCAGGATACCTGAGAGAGCGCCTTCTCCCTTACCAACCTGCCCGGTCACTGAGGTCATCCGAGGGCCTGCTCCTGGTGGTTCCACTTAGATCCATCCTCCGATTGGAATCCACCAGGGGAAGAGCCTTCAGCGTGGTGGCTCCCCTCCTGTGGAACTCCCTGCCTCTGGAGGTCAGGCAGGCGCCAACCTTGTACTCCTTTCGGCGCCTCCTGAAAACATCTTTATTCCAAGAAGCCTTTCTTTAACATGCAGCCTTGGATTACTGTTATTGCTTCTTTTAAATTTTGTTTTAACTGTTTTATTCTGTTTTTATTTTCATTTTACCTTGTACACTGCTCAGAAATTTTTCAATGGGGAGCAGTATATAAATATTCTAAATAAATAAATAAATAAATAAATAATATAAAATACAATATAAAAGATCGCAGCCGGAGGGGACATCAGACATGGCAAGCGGGGGGGGGGGAGGATGGGCAGGGGGTGCACCAGACATTGGGGGGGAAATCGGGGCAGGGGAAGGGGGAACCCTTTCTTTTTTTAAAAAAAAAAAAAGACTTACTTTATCGTTGGTGCGTTCCTGCACACATGGCCCCTTTAAGTTTTTTTTAAAAATGGCCAACGCGACAGGGCTTTCCCTTACCCCATCATGTGTCACGTGTAGACCGGGGCAACGGCCCGCACTAGCTGCAGCGCGGCCTCGCCCCTACTCCCCACTGGATTAACAGGTAGGTCTAGCAAGGCCTTGAGTGCCTTCCTCATTAGAAATACTCACACAAGTGGTTTCTTCAGCAATAGAGTTTACTGAGGCGTATATTAACATTCCTATACAAAATCTTCCTTTAACAATGACAGACACACCACCACAATCATCGACCAGCAGGCAAAACATTCCACATACACATACATTTCATACATAGTATGATGAAACAGTTTCATCATCCAATAATTCAATTAAGGGATGGGGTGAGAAATTCTTTCCTTATTTTCGACCTCCACAGTTCCAGCACTGATGAGCAACACCTGCGTGAAGCTCTGTGCCAAGTCCAGTTTTCTTCCAGGGCTTGTCTTTCTGGAGATAAATTTTCCACCCTGACAGTTTCCTATTCTGTTCCTATTACCACCACCACCACCCGGCCCCGTTGCTTAGCGTGTCGTCTGAAGTCAGGCAGTGAGAAAAGCAATGGAAAAATCCGGGATTTTAACGTAACGATGCCCTCATCTTCATGACTTCTCTAATGCTGCGGCCACGCCATTGATGTTCGTTCTGACCATCTATTTATTTATTATTTATCGCATTTATATCCCGTCTTTTTATCTCCAAGGAACCCAAGGCGGCGTACATAATCCTTCTCCTCTCCATTTTATCCTCACAACAACAACCCTGTGAGGTACAGAATCATAGAATAGCAGAGTTGGAAGGGCCATCGAGTCCAACCCCCTGCTCAATGCAGGAATCCACCCTAAAGCATCCCCAACAGATGGTAGGTTGGGCTGAGAGTCTGTGATTGGCCCAAAGTCACACAGTGGGTTTCCATAGCCAAATGGGGACTAGAACCTGGATCTCCTGACTCCCAGTCCAACACTTTAGCCGCTACACCACACTGGCTCTTCATTGGAAGGAGCACAATTGCAGGCTTTCCCACCACTGCTGCACCCGCCCATGCGAGCACTAACACCTCTAGTCCAGGGGTGCCTGGGAGCATCAGCACCCCCTCTTGGAAGGGTAGATTTTTAAAAAAGTGGGACTGGTTCGCATTTACAACTAAGCTGTGGAGGAACGGGGTGCTCCCTCCCTACTGGGATTTCCACCCCCTTTATTTCTTTTTTCTTCTTAACAAGGCTCCACAGAGGTGCAGAGCCTTCCTCCAAGCTAAAAAAAACCAGGGTAAGTACCCGGCTTTTTTAGAGCGGAGCTTTGGGGCTTTGCCCCTGGATTGCATCAGAGTGGCGGCTGCGTCATGTAGATCACCTGCCGCCACTCCGAAGCAATCCAGGTGCAAAGCGCCCACGTGGACAAGCCCTATGACTCAACAGCAGAACGTCATCTTCCTCCTACTAAGCAGCAGCAGTAAATGCAACAGTTTCGTTCTAACCTCCGAGTTACTTCGTGTGAAAGACGCACATTAGTTCAATAGTAATTTGGCAGTGCAATTCCTATGCGTTTGTGTAAAAGTGCAACATCTCTGCAACCAAGTCAGCCGGCACAGGGCAAGGCTTGTGCATGCATCCAAGCACTGGATTTGAAATGGGAAGAAGCAATTCGGAGAGACCGGCCGTCGCTGCAAACTTGAGGGTTAGTTTGCTTGGCTGGAAGTTCAAATCAGGTTCAGCGTACAGGGCTGACAATCATTTCTCAACTCCAGCTTTTCCACCACCGCTCCTGCAAATAGCAATATGGGGGTAATGGACTGAACCAGCGACTACTTTTGTTTTAGGGGGAAATGGGAGAGGCGGTGCTGGCCGATCTCCGCTAGAGTAACATACTGGTTTGTAAATAGTTTACAAATTATTTGTAAATTGTGTAATATGAGGTTGGCGTAGTACAAACATTGTAAGAAATGCAGGTTGCTTACCTGTAACCGTAGTTCTTCTAGTGGTCATCTGTGCATTCACACACTATGGGCTTCTGCGCCTGCGCAGGGCCAGTGCCGGGAACTTCAATAGCTGAGTATGACTTTTGGCGGGATCCCCGCCCACCATCCTACTGCACATGTCCAGGGGGTCCCGCCATGCTCCTCAGTTCCTTGAGACCGCGGTCAATAGAACCAAGGATAGCTATACATATATGTATATGTGCATACCGCATAATAATGTGTATGCATATAAATTTATGTTGATACAGTAATATGCGGCTAGACAGACATGCATGTCTATAATATGTTCAAGTAGGATGAACAAATACATGTATGTGTGACAGGTGTCACATTATAATGCAGTATACCTCAAGCCTGAACGAGACAAGAGGGGATGGTGGGTGGGTTGTGTGAATGCACAGATGACCACTAGAAGAACTACGGTTACAGGTAAGCAACCTGCATTTCTTCTGCGTGGTCTCTGTGCATCACACACTATGGGCGAATAGCAAGCTGACTTACCGGAGGAGGGTAGTCTCGTTGGTCGCGTTGATGTTACAGGAGTGATGATAAGACAGCTCTACCGAAACTGGAATCAGCTCTGGCTCTGACATCTAGTCGGTAGTGTCTGATGAAAGTAGAAGGCTTTGACCAAGTGGCTTCTACAAAGTTCTTGTACTGGAACTCCTCTGGAAAAAGCCATAGAGGTGGCCATGCCTCTAGTAGAGTGCGCTGTTAGGTGGTTAGGCACAGGAAAATTTTGGAGTTGGTATGCGAGCCGAATTGTCTGGGTGATCCATACTGCAAGCCTTTGTGATGATATAGGTGAGCCTTGGTTTGGCTTACCATACGCTACAAATAGGCGAGGGGTGGTTCTGAATGGCTTGGTCCGAGATTTGTAAAACGCAAGGGCTCGGCGGACATTGAGACAATGCAAAGTTGTTTCTAGTGGAGAAGAAGGCTGTTTGAAGAAAGTAGGGAGAATGATATCCTGGTTGAGATGGAAAGATGTCACAACCTTAGGAAGGAATTTTAGATCTGGACGAAGCGTGACTTTGTCAGGGTGGAAAGACAGATACGGTGCGTCGACTCGAAGGGCTGTAAGTTCAGAGGCCCGATGGGCGGACGTGATAGCCACGAGGAAAGCAACTTTCATCGAGAGGAGGCGCATGCTGATGGATGCTAAAGGTTCGAAAGGTTTTGCCGTTAGAGCTTTTAAGACGACCGACAGGCTCCATTGTGGAGTGATGTGTCTTATTGGAGGAAATAAATTTTTTGCACCTTTCAGGAATTGTTTGATGAGAGGGTGAGTGAAAACAGAATGTCCTTGGATTGGAGGATGTACAGCGGATAGGGCTGCTAGATGTACTCTGAGTGAAGAATTTTTAAGACCTGAATCCACAAGATGTTTAAGGAAGAGGAGGACATCCCTGATAGAACAGTTCTGGGGGTCAAATTTGTGTTGCATTGCAAAGGATCTAAATCGGCGACGTTTGGCCCGATAGGCTTTACGGGTCAATGGTTTCCTTGCTGAACGTAATATGTGTTGTATTTGGGAGGGGGGGGAATGTCTAACGATGATTGTCGATTTTCCATGCAGTTAGTCGAAGTGTTTGGAGATCTGGGTGGTGAATGTGCCCGTTGTTCATTGTGATGAGGTTCGGTATCGTGGGCAGGCGGATGTAGGTCTGGTTCGACATGGAGAGAAGGGGAGCGAACCAGGACTGGCGAGGCCACCAGGGGGCTATGAGAATTGCCGTCATTGGCTCCGTCCGCAGCCTGGCAATAACAGTGTTGAGGAGCGGAAAGGGTGGGAATATGTAGGCAAAGGTGTGTGCCCATTGAATCTGAAAGGCATCTCCGAGAGAGGATTTTCCGTGCCCAGCTCTGGAGCAGAAGAGTCGGCACAGTGTTGGTGTGAGAGGCGAAGAGATCTATGGATGGAGTTCCCCATCGGCGAAACAGTTGGAGGAGGATGGTCTGGGAGAGTTCCCATTCGTGAGTCGGGGAGAAGGTGCGACTGAGGGTGTCCGCAACCTGATTGGATTTCCCCGCAATGTGGATGGCCGTTATCGAAATGTTCTTGGGAATTGCCCAATTGAAGATGTTGAGTGTTATGTTGAGGAGTATGGTGGAGCGTGTCCCTCCTTGTTTGTTGAGATACCACACGACTGAGGTGTTGTCGGATAGGATCAGGACGTGCTTGTGTTGGATGTTCAGCTCGAAAGCGATGATCATTTTGTATACAGCTAAGAGTTCGAGGGCATTGATGTGTAGTTTGCGCTCGTTGGTGGACCACCGGCCTTGGGTGTTGAAGTGATTGGTGTGGGCGCCCCAACCGAGGTTGGACGCATCGGTCGTAATTGTGATGTCTGGTTGAGGTCGTCGAAAGGGCATGCCTTGATGGAGATTGTGTGGTTGAGTCCACCAGAGTAGAGAGGAATGAATGTCTGGTGGAATGATGAGGCGGGTACGACGTGGATCGGTTGTGCCATTGTAGGAGCGTATGAGGTACGCTTGGAGCGGGCGCATTCGTAGGCACGCCCACTGTACGACATATACGGTGGATGCCATGAGGCCGAGGAGGCGTTGGACTGCCCAGACCGTTGAAGAAGGTTGACGGCGAATTGCGTGTGTTTGAGCGATGAGGGTTAGTAGTCGTTTTTGAAGTAAATATGCTGTGGAGGTTACTGAGTCTATGTCGACCCCGATAAAGGAGATGCGTTGGGAGGGAAAGAGGTTTGACTTTTCGTTGTTGACACAGAGGCCTAGAGAGGCAAGGAGGTCGAGGGTGTATGTGGTGTCTCGACGGGTTGTTGAGGGGGATGGAGCCGTCAAAAGCCAGTCGTCGAGATAAGGAAAGACTGTAATTCCTTGGGTGCGAAGATGTGCACATACCGGTGCCACACATTTTGTGAATACCCTTGGGGCAGATGAGAGTCCGAAGGGAAGAACTGTAAACTGAAAGACGTCGGCCCCGATGGCGAAACGGAGGAGTTTGTGATGGGACGGGTGGATAGCAATGTGAAAATACGCATCCCTTAGATCGATGGAAGTGAACCAGTAGTTTTCCTGGAGAAGGGGAAGGATGCAAGCCAATGTGATCATTCTGAATTTTCTTGGTTGAATGTATGTGTTGAGATTTCTGAGGTCCAAAATCGGACGTAGTCCGCCGTCGGCTTTTGGTACGGTAAAGTATCGGGAAAAGAATCCTCAGGTGATGTCGGTAGAGACTTTGCGGATGGCTCCTTTGCTGAGGAGGAGGCGCGATTTGTCTATGAGAGGTTGTTACGGGGAAGTAATTTTATGGTACCGAGAGGTGGAATGTCTTGGAGTTCGAGGCGGTAACCTGTTAAGATTATGGTGAGAACCCAGGTGTCGTTTGTTATGTTGGACCAGGCGTGGTAGAATGGTTTTAGTCTGGAGCCGAAGATTGGTACTATTGGAGGAGAGTGGTTGTCAAAGACGACGTTTGGGAAAGGTATCCGATTTCGGATGGGGCTGACGGAATCGTGGAGAAGGTATTTGTCGTTTGGGTTGGTTGAATTGCTGCTGGTAGCGATTGAATTTGTCATGATGTTGTTGTTGGTGTTGGTGTTGATACCTCGATGAAAAGGAGGTTTGTGGGCGGTGCCACTTCCTTTTATAACATGGAAGGAAAGAGGGTTGAGAAATTCCCATTTTCCATGCCGTAAGGCGAGCCTTTTGAATGGTATCCATCGCTTCGTCGGTGGTGGAATTGAATAGCCCTTCCCTGTCGAACGGAAGGTCTTCGATTCTCGAGCAGGTTTCAGGGGTCAGACCGGCAGCACGAAGCCAAGCATGGCGACGGAGGGCGACGGAACCAATCATAGACTTGGAGGCGCAGTCGGTCAAATGACGAGAAGCGTTGAGTTGGAGACGGGAAATTTTAGCTGCCTCGGTGTGAAAAAGTTGGGCGAGTTCTCTTTGGTCACCCTGAAGGTGTAATGTCAGAGAGGCCATTTTGTCCCAGAGAAATATCTGGTAGCGAGCCATAAGGGTGGTATAGTTGGCTACCTTAATAGTAAGAGCCACAGAGGAATATAACCGTCTGCCTATTATGTCGAGTCGACGAGATTCCTTGTCGGAAGGCGTAGTGTGGGTTTTAGTGGAGCGACCTTGTGAGGATTCAACAATGACGGAGTTAGGCTTAGGGTGGCTAAAGAGAAAAGAGGCGTCTTTCTCCTGCACCCTATAGAGACTCTCGAGTCGTCTAGATGTGGTACCGAGAGTGGTTGGTGTCTTCCAGGACTGTCGAGCAATATGCAGAAGTCTCGGGAAGAGCGGTATTGACACCGGAGACGTACTATCTGGATAAGCAGAGTCAAAAATAGGGTCAGAAATGTCATTGGATGGTTGCTGGGCATCTATGCCTAGGGATTGGGCCATGCGAAGGATCTGTTCTGTAAAATGGTCAGTGTCATCGGAAGGAGATGCGTGTTCCGTTGTGTCGACGGCGTCAGTTGGTGATGGTACTGATCTCGGTACCGATACAACCGAAGATGAATCTGATCGATAGTCATTGTCAGAAGGAGAGGGCGATCTACATCGATCATGGCGTCGTTGCTGTATTTGCAGGGAACGTTGTAGCGATGCAAATCTCGGAGGTACTGGTGGAGGTGGTGGAGATTGCGTGCGCGGAACTGGTCGTTCATGGTATGGAGAACGGTGGTATGCCGCGGTGAACTCTTGGTCTCGACGGCGATCAGGTTCTCGGTCTCGACGACGATACGAGTCGCGAGGTCCTAGCATGGACCAATTGGAATCGGAGTCCCAGTCACGTAGTGGTGAGCGTGATCTGTAAGAAGGAGGGCGAATGGCTGCTTGGGTCGAAACTTGTTGCTCGGAAGGTTGTTGTGGAACTGGTTGTGCCAATGGAATGCCTCTAGACGATAACGGGGAGTCCCGGAGTTCACCCTCTGACATTGGTGCCGTAGGCAACGGTACCGAGGGGAGGGGCGGTGATGTTGGTGGCGGTGGAGGCGGCAGTACCGACGGTATCAGTTGTGCCTGCGGAGTTGGAGGGCGAGATGGAGGACACGGTTCCTTCTCTCGGCGAGGTTTTTTCTTTTGCCTTCCGTTGTCCGCCTTATGATCCCTTGCCCTTTTTGAGAGCTTTTTAGCTGCTACAAGGGTATGGGATTTTTTGCCCATAGGTGCCCGTTGTTCCATGATGGGAGATAGGGGCAGGGCAGTCGATGTCGAGGCCTGCGGAATTGGTTCATGAACCGATTCAAGGGCCTTTTTCCAAAGTAGAGCCTTCAGTCAATCAGCTCTATTTCATCGAGACTGTTTGGATAGCTTCATGCAGCACGAACAGGCTTCAACGATGTGCGACTCGCCCAAACATAAGAGGCACAAGGAGTGTCCATCAGAAAGAGGGACCTTTCCATTACAGGAAAGGCATCTTTTAAACAGGCCTTTGTTAGAGTCCGACATTAGAATGGAAAACGAAAGTAAAGACTAACGAAGAGTAACAGTGTTTTTGTTGTTGTTGTTGTTGTTTTAGGAAGAATAAAGGAGAAAAAAGGAGAAAAGGGAGAGAGGAAGGATAGAATACGGATAAAGGTAAGAATCTCAGCTAATATTCTCTTTAAAGACGAGCGAAGCTCCGGACGTGCTGGTAGCAGCGCGGTCGAAAGAGAACTGAGGAGCATGGCGGGACCCCCTGGACATGTGCAGTAGGATGGTGGGCGGGGATCCCACCAAAAGTCATACTCAGCTATTGAAGTTCCCGACACTGGTCTTGCACAGGCGCAGAAGCCCATAGTGTGTGATGCACAGAGACCACGCAGAAGAACTAACGTAACTCCGTGCCTCCGCAATCCAGATCTAAATTTCTCGAGACTTTCTAGGTACAGCTCTCTTCCGCCCTACGAAGACCCTTCTCTAAAACGGTGAGTTTATGTACATGTAACTACTATCTCTATGGATTTGTGCAAAATGGTGGGGCCAGAACACCCTTCATTGCGCTATTTTCTTTCCAGTGTGTGGAGCATTGAATGCTCTTAAGAGGCCTAAACGCACAACGGTTGAGGTTGTAGTTCTGCACGCATCAGTTTAGGAATAAAGTCCATTGGACTCAATAGGTAAACATACATAGAACCCGGTTATATGTCTGGGACCTTTTAGACTAGCAGACTAGTTTACAACGGGACTTGCTAGGTCTGGTTACAAGTTTATCCTTGTCGACCATAAATTCACAAAGTTTGAGAGGGATTAAAATTTGTGTTCTTTTCGAGATGAAATTACGTTTAACAAGAATAGGGGACTTGTTATATGATATAGTAACTGCTGAAGCGAAGTCACTTCACACAAGGCTGGATCTTAATTAACAAATACACCCCCCCCAGGGCTAACTGCCATCTTTATCCTGTGGGGAAAAAGATGCGAGGGAGACTGGAGTAGGCAGGGACCTTCAGTTCGATACCCCCCCCCCCCACAGGGCTAACATCTTCACCCTGTGGGGAAGAAGAAGGAGCTGTTGCTTTACCCCTCCATTGGGAGATGAGAGGATGGAGCAGGGCCTTCCCACCAGCCTAAACAGTCTCCTTAATTTCTTTTTATTTTCTCCCTCTTCCCTCCCCATCCATTTTTCCTTGTGTGTCATGTGTTTTTTAGAATGTAAGCCTGAGGGTAGGGACTGTCTTCTTTATTGATAAATTGTAAGCCGCTCCGAGAGCCTTTTGGCTCAGGGGTGGGATAAAAAACACTCTAAATAAATAAATAAGAAATACCATGTTTCAAAAATGGGGCCAAGGGATGGTCTCCTGCATGTGTTAAGGCACTACTTTTAGATTTTTCCGTGTTGCTTCCTAAGAAGGGAAAGGCATTTTGCATATACTCCAAAGAATTTAATCCCTTAGATCCTTTAAAAGCTTAAATTGATTATGCTCAGGAAGAGGCACCAACAGAAAAGCTTCCGTCTGAAGGTGAATGGGACTGCTACTACACAGCTACTTTTCCATCAACACACTTGACAGCCCTTGATGACATCTCAGCCTTTTGGTCTACACACCAAGCACAAGGATTTCTCCTCCTAAACCATTCTTGGGCTTCTGTGAGAGATATTCCATTCTGTGTGTGCATATGTGTGGTGCAATAATAGCATCCCTCTACCTGCAGTCCCATGGGTGGGGAAGGTACATTCCTGAAGTACAAGCCAAATAAAAATATAGATTTCTCCCTACCACAAACTAACTTCAGTTCAAAGTGGCAGACAGGCTTCATTTCTCTCCTTGACCAGGGCATGGGAGGTAAGGCAGGAAGAACAAATCATTAAAGGGTTTTTGTGAACTCAAGGCAGGATTGCTGAGCTGGGTAGCCCCTACCATTAGTATCCTACTAATACAGTACCAAAACCCGAGAGATGGCATTTTTCCTAATGTGATTACTGCCTTTGCCCTGGCACCTTGGGAGAGCAATGTTTCTCCTAATGGGTGGTGGGATTTGTGTGTGTTTTTTAGAATGTCTGACAGGGTCAACCCATGGTTCTATTCCTGCATATGTACATGTGTGGTTGTATCACTAAACACCAGGGGATAGTCTCAGTTTTACATACTTCCTTAACATGACGTATCTGGTTCTCTCCATGAACCATTAGTAATAAAAGAACTAATTACAAAGCCATGCACATTTTATGTTTTCAAATTATTTAATATGAAAAAGACAAAAAGCAGCTCTCATAACTGCTTTGGCTATACATCATATTGTGTACACAAATAAAAACCACTCCTTCAAATGTATTGAAATAAATTCAGAGATAAACTGGAAGTATAGAGTCCTTGTATATGTTTTCTCTTTAAACTGAAAGCACTCTTTATTTGAGATCACCTAGGTGAGCAGAATAATCCTCAAGATAAAACGAAGTGACTGCACAACAGGTAGGGAGATTTTGTGTTGATTCTGCCCCCTGTTCTGTAGGTTTCTATACTGTAAGGTCTGTAAGGAAGACTTGCTGGGAAAGGTTCTTCAGTTTCAAGCCCACTGATGTATGACATCAAATGCAGTTTTGCAAATGCAAAGACAGTCTCGTTGCTACTCTTGAACGCTGATTAGTAACTGTGAAGGGGGAAAATGCTAGCATGATCACACCTAGATGGTTTTAAAAAATCATTACATCCCACTGGAAGTTAGTAACAGCAATCCTTGTTTTATTACTACCCAGCCTCTAAACCTTTTGAGCTCACTGTTCACTTTGTCCAAAACTATTTAAAACAAAAAGATATACCCACCTCAGTCAAAAATGTAATTTGATATCTATGCCAGCACGGCAACATATACCATATCTACCCCACACATACCTATCCCCACGCACATTGCTTTTTTTTAAAAAAAAAAAAGTTAAATTAATCAGCCAGTAATCAAAATGAATTCCATTAAACTATAACAAATTGTAAACTATATTTAGGAAAATACAACACCACTTGTGAAGAGTTATTACATTTTAAGACTAACTCCCAAATATTGGAATAACTTTGACATGGGTTGCAGCTCAGAGAATAAGTACATCTTTGGTGCTCAAGTGCCTACAGAAACAGGAAAACAGACAAGTTGTATGTCATCATAATCTGCATAATAACACAAAAGTTTGAAAACATAATATAATCACATCTCTCTTGACAAAGTACTTTAGGAACATAGTTTGAACCCATGAGGCTTTCTTAAAGAGCTAAACATGTTGAAAGCAGACCTGACATCTCTGGTATGGGGTGTGTATGTGTGTGTGTGTGTGTGTGTGTATAGTAAGGCAATCATTTACCCACCTACATACATGAGGAAGCAAAAATGGTTCAATGATGCTTCTGTAGCGCTTCACCAACTACTACTGTCAAAGTTATTTCTCCCCTCCCAGTATACTTTATATTGGACTACTTAAAATTGAGATATCTATAAGCTGTTTTGTAATTACTCATTACAGCTTAAACATATTTCTACCAAGATGCATTACAGAATATCACATGAAGAGAAGAAAGAGCATGTTGTTTTAAAAGAAACGGCCTATACAAAAACCACAAGAAGACATAACCCAACATAGAGTTGAGCACATTGTTTAAGCATGCTGAGGTCCATGTCTGATTATGGCCACAGGGGACCAGTTCGCACAATCACCATGGGCGAAATATCTGATGGTGGCTCATTTAAACTGCAGTGCTGGGCAGTTTTTCCGAATCACGCATCCCAGCTTGGTGTGTCATCTAAATCCAGATGGCATGCTCTGATGGAAGAGAAAAACAACCTTCAACCCATGGGATGCTGTTGGAATATTTGAAGGTTGTTTCCTCATCCAACAAGCCATTCCACCTGGGTTTGGACAATATGACAAGCTATGCCCCAGCAGGCGATTAGGCCAACGGCACCCAGAATACATCACAGCTTAAGCCACCATTGCTTCTTTAACCCACGGTGAATGTGCGAACCAGGTCAGTATCTGTGAAACCTTCTAAATCTACATTCTACCAAGGGTGTTATGTAAAATTAAATACCACCACTGGCAGAGAAACATCACTGATGGTAAACTTCACCGTCTTAGAGATGTAAAACTGTATTTAAACCCGAATCTGCCCTAATTCTGTAAGAATGGGGCAGGTATGTGTCCAATTTTAACAACAAAAGAGGTGCTAAATTCTCTTCCCACCAGAGGCTTACTTTCCCACAGTAGAATGAGGGATTTGCAGGGAGGGAAATAGAGATAGTGGGTGGATCAGCTATGTTCCCCTTTTGCTGTTAATACAACCAAATCTTCTTCTTTCTATGTGATTGAAGCAGATCAAGGTTTACAAATACACTGTACTGCCAGGCATGTCCTACTTTGGCCCTATGGAGGACACATACCATTATCATAAACTTTAATGTTTAAGAAGAACGTGGCAGCTGACATGTTTGAAGGAAAGATATGACAGCTGACACATTTCAGCCAAAAGCTAAAGCGACCAAGGTATTACTCAGAATATCCAATTTCTTTTGTATGAAAAAGCAGCCATGGAAACCTAAGTTGCATTTCCTTCACGTTGTATGGGTTCCGATATAACAGAAAAGACAAACTTTTCAGAAAAACAAAAACCACAGCTTTATAGAGCTCAGCTTCCTCTTGCTGTGATTCTACTCTAAAGCAACACTTAATCTGCTTTAGAAGAGAACAAACACGAAGATGAATCATTTTATCGTAGCGGATCATTAGGATCAACTGGTTTAGGCCTAAGATACAGAGGGGGGAAATAGCAAAAAAAGAAAAATAAACGAAATCAGTCTGATGATGATGTCTGGCAGTTTCTCCAAATCTTAATTGCCACCTTTTGTTAATGCTCAGCTTCCGCAGTGCAGATTTTCTGTTTGCCATTCTGGTTTTCCCACAGAGATTAACAAAAGTGTGTTTTCTTCAAAAGGAACCATACTTTCCAGCAAGCTTCAAGTCCTCCTTATGTACAGATAGCTATGAAATGCTAGACAGATAAATTACAAATCCAATTTGTTAGAGAGCTTCTTGGAACAGGTCACTGACTTCCACTGTTTCTGAATTAAGGCTTCACCAAGTATATAGTACCATATATATATATATATATTTAAAGGATAGTGCCCCACTCCTTTCATGTGGTCCTGCTACTGGTAACAGTCAGTTATTTTCATGGGCAAAATAGTATCTAACTGGTGGTCCTGGCAAGTCTTCTTCACCATCTGTTTCTGGAGCAAATGATACCGTGAGGTCCACATATTTCTTATTGGCTGCTGGTTTCACAAGTTTCTGCATCCTACAAGACAGCATTCAAATATTAAGAAGCCACAAACACACCATAAAAGAATCAAGTTTCCCTGGAGGAGCAGAAACAAATTCAAGACACATTTTTTAAAGATGCAGGCAATGTTGGATCAGGAAAGCCTTCTAATATAAGAAACTATGGACGTGTAGGGATATAACCAGGCCCAATTTGGAAAGGTGTTAATTAATAAAAAAATACTTTTAAAAGCAGAAGTTCTCCAGTGGACATAGAATGGAATTCTTAATCCTTAGAATTGCCTTGCCAATCTGGAAAGAGACTGACTTCTCTTTGGAGAAGTCCTCATTGACTTCTCTGAGGAAGGACTAACTTTATTTCCCAGACCACCCCTGCCTCTTGACAGGGAAATGGGTCTGTGTTCCTAAGGGATTTTATTTTGGTTGTATGCTCTTATTATGAATTGTGGGGCTAAGAAGAATGGTTATTTGGGGAGGACACCGTTAGTTAGTTAGGTTTTCACTTCTTGCTTTGTTCTGTGTTTTTTGCTTGTTCATTAGTTTGTGAATGGCTAGACAATTTCAAGCTATCCTTTCCTTCCAGTCCTCCTCTCATCTAGGCCCCCCATGTAGCCATGCCAGCAACCCACTGGATCTTAGGGTGCTGTTGCAGAGAATACCAGGTTGGTGAACAGGAAGACATGTGGTATCTAGGATTTGATCCTCAAGGAACAAGCTAATGTGGCATACATCACAGAGGCCTCGACAGAATCCTGTTATCTGTAACACGCTGCATATCACAGTGTGCATACATACTGCATCCCAACCTCAGGTTGAAAAAGAAATCTTCCATCATAACCAGGGATAAAAAGGGACCTTTTTATCAGAAATCTCAAAAACCCACCTGGATTTTATCCGAGTTGCTACTTAGTTAATACTTACGTCAGCTTTAATCTTTTGACATGCCCTGGCATGACAGGAACATATAGCATTTTAACTCCCTGAACCACCATAGTTGGCTCAATTCCATATTTTTCCTGTAACACACAAATGCAAAAATACTTTGAACGAAGGAGAAAGTTTGGTTCAGTGTGATCATTTTCACTTGACATATACTTTGCACCCTTTTAGCATGCAGATGTTCTTTAAATAGGCTATGCAACATGAACCTCAATTGACAAGGTGGATTACAACTTGAAAAGCAATAAATATTAAGTTCTCCAGGTTGGTGTGCGGAAGGCATCCCACAATGGGTTAACTCCCCCTATCGCCCAGGAAAAGCAGAGACTCACATGACTGAGTTTTAAGCCCTCTATTGGTCTGAAGCTCCTCCTAGCCAGTTCGTCCCTGCTTTTCGCCCAGGACAGAGCTACTTCTCATCTCCTCCTATCTCAAGCCTATACTTATCTCTATTTCTAACACTTTTTAAACTTCTTACCTCTTTGACTTTCTTTCTTATAACCAGCCTTTATTTTTTCATCCTCTCTTACCAAAAAACAAACGAACAAAAACCCTTTTCTGCTTCTTTTTCTCTGCCGCTTGCCTATCATTCTCTATGACCCCTCCGGCAAAGAAAACCATTTCGAAGCCTCAAAAGATAAAGAAAACAACGACTCATGTGAGAGTTGTTAGGAAGCCATCAGCAGGCAAAAGGATGACCTGCCAGAACGGTCAAGGAGATAACCAGTTTGCGGGCTTAGGCTGCCTACTGAGTCTCCCAGCCAGGGAGCATCAAAGAGATCACCAGCGCTGAGTCTCTTACACACCAGGAACGGTGCGATCCCGGCCTCAAAAGATGCAGCTGAGACTGAGGGAGTCGGGGGCTCAGCACCCCACCCTCTCCACTCAGAACAAGAGGAGGAAGCAACGGAGCAGCTGGATGCTCCAACAGCATCAAGGGTGAGATCAAATCCATTTTTTCTCCCCCACGTGGATGTTTCCTGCCAAATAAAACGGGCGGCCATTCTGAGTTGCAGTTTCGATTCCAACTTGCAAAGGGAAGCCCCTCCTCCTTCCACCTCCTCCATTGCTCAGACACAGAATAATGAGATAGCCCCAACGCCTATCCTAAGCGTGGCTCAAATAGATAAATCTGTTTTAGCACAGATCACTAAGGCAGTACTGGATAATCTGTCTGACCATTTGTTAGACAAGCAAACCTTGAGATCAAGCCGTTCTGCAAAACGCACCAGAGGCTTGCACACTTCTGAGTCTTCCTCCTCTCCTCCTCCACAATTAGAAAACAAAAATAAAAACAATGATAAAACAAAAAACAAAAATAAGGCTTTCAGGTCAAAACAGCCCAATTCTTCCCATAGTCTGCACTCATCAGCAGGCTCCGGGGACGACTCTCCAGACCCACACTCCATAGCCAAAGGTCGTTCTAACAAATCCAAGACCCCCTTGGCTGAGCCCCACCATGACAGTGATTCCTCCATAATGTCACTGCAGTTCTCCAGGTTGGTGTGGTGGAAGCCCCTCCCTCCTTCCACCTCCTCCATTGCTCAGCCACATCCCCCACATCACAATCCGCCACCAAGAATCACATCATATCTACCGCCATACAGCATCTACTTCAAATAGGAGCGATAGAACCAGTACCATCCATAGAAAAATACGAAGGTATTTATTCCATCTTATTTCTAGAAGCCAAAAAGGGCAAAGGCTGGGGACCAATTCTGGACCTCAAGCATCTGAACAGGTTTGTCAAATACCGAAAATTCCGTATGGAGACATTGCAAACCATCAAAGAAGCCCTTCACAAAGCAGAATATTTTGACTTCCATAGACCTCACAGAGGCATATCTGCATATTCCCATCTCACTACCTCACAGAAAATTCCTACGCTTCACGTACCAGAACTATCATTACCAGTACAAAGCAGTTCCATTTGGCCTATCCTCAGCACCCCGCATCTTCACCAAGATCATGGTGACACTAATAGCTCATCTCTGGCTAAAGGGCGTGCATATTTATCCATATTTGGACGACCTTCTTATCCGTTCTGTTTCCAGTCAGAAAGCCTCGCAGGATCTACAGACAACTGTCGAGTGCCTAGAAAGACACGGCTTTGTCATAAACAGAAAAAAGAGCCATCTCACACCCACCCAGGTCCTCCCTCATCTAGGAGCACTCATCGACACCTCCAAGGGTTTAATATTCCTCTCCCCAGAGAGAATAGTCAAGCTTCAAGACCGCTCAAGGGCAATTCATCGGCAAAGAATAACCAACTTAATGGATGCTGCTCATGTTCTGGGTTTAATGATCTCATGCCTCGGCATTCTCCCATAGTCCAGGCTGCATTCTCGCCCCCTTCAGTGGTTCCTATTGCCCTTCCAAGCTCAAATAGCAAGGAGGGATCGCCTCCCAATACTTCTCCCTCTGCACGTCAGAGACTCCCTCATGTGGTGGCAAGACCTCCAAAATCTGCAGGTGGGCAGTCCCTTCCAGGAGCCTCAGAGGATCTTACTGACAACAGATGCCAGCCTCAAAGGGTGGGGAGCCCACTGCAACTCTCTCCTGGCCCAAGGAAAATGGAATGCAGAGGAAAAATGCCACAGCATCAACCGGCTGGAGCTCAGGGCAGTACACCTGGGTCTAAAAGCATTCTCACACCATCTGCAACATTCTCATGTCCTAGTCAGAACGGACAACACAACAACACAAGCCCACATAACACGTCAAGGGGGTTCCAAATCCCTCTCCTTACACCTGGAGGCCCAGAGCATGCTATTATGGGCCGAACAGAACTTAGCCTCCATATCAGCCCAACACATCAAAGGGACCCTGAACCATACAGCAGACTATCTGAGTCGGCAACAAATAGACCCAGGGGAATGGAGCCTACATCCAGCAGTCTTCCAGAGAATCATACACCATTTCGGCCCACTAACGCTGGACCTGTTTGCATCCAGGCACAACCACAAGCTGCCAAGATTTCTCTCCAGATTCCAGTCTTAAGGAGCCGAAGGGATAGATGCACTATATATCAACTGGCCGAAAGAGAGGCTCTACGCATTCCCTCCAATCCCCCTCTGAGCCAGAGTTCTACAAAAAATCAGAAAGCAACAAGCCACTGTAGTCTTAGTAGCCCCCTCCTGGCCCCGACGCCCCTGGTTCTCCGAGATTCTAGCCCTAGCAGTGCAAGGTCCATGGTTCCTGCCCCAGATCTCAGATCTCTTGTCTCAGGGACCAGTACTGCACCCAGACCCAAATTGGCTCAAACTAGCCGCCTGGCTGCTGAGAGGTCCATCTACTTAACTCTGGGTTATTCTGAGGATGTCATATCCACCCTGCTAGCATCCCGCAAGGACTCCACCACCAGAATTTACGAAACAACCTGGAAGTCCTTCTGCAGGTGGAGTGAAAGGGAGAAGCTTATTCCACGGGCAACAGGTGTCAAGGAACTCCTAGCCTTTCTCCAACAAGGCCTTCAGATGGGTTTAAAACCGGGTACCCTGCGCAGGCAAACGTCAGCCCTGTCATCAGTCCTTTCCAGGCCTGGTAGGCAGCCACTAAGTTCACACCCTCACATCAAAAGATTCCTCCGTGGAGCAGCACTCAAGAGTCCTCCCATTGTCCATAGGTTTCCTTCCTGGAGCCTACATGTTGTACTTTCTGCATTGACTAAACCTCCCTTCGAACCAATTGCCTCTATCCCACTAAGCATTTTGTCACAAAAAGTTCTTTTCCTTGTGGCCATAACATCTGCTCGCAGAATCTCAGAGTTATCTGCCATCTCAATCAGAAAGGGCCTCATCACCTTCCATAAGGATTCTGTTGTCCTTCGAACAGACCCGACCTTTATCCCTAAGGTCAACACGCTATTCCATAGGTCACAGGAGCTTATTCTGCCATCTTTCTGTCCTAACCCTTCTCATCCACAGGAGAAGGCCTGGCACAAGCTGGATGTCCGCAGAGCCATTAAAGTTTACTTAAAAAGGACAGAGTCCTTTCGAAAATCTGATTCACTGTTTGTTTCCTTTCGCCCTGTGGCTATGGGCAAGAAGGTTACCAGATCTACCCTAGCTAGGTGGTTAAAAGCATGTATTTTTTTGGCCTATGAGGCCTCATGCCTCCCCAAGCCATTAGGAGTCACAGCTCACTCCACTAGAGCAGCAGCCACATCAGCCGCCTTAAGTACTAATGCCCCTCTGGCAGAAATCTGCAAGGCGGCCACCTGGACAAGTCCTAATTCCTTCATAAGACATTACAAAATAGACACATATGCCTCAGCGGATGCCTCCTTTGGCAGGGGAGTCCTCCAGCAGGTTGTAGGACTACAATAGACTCGGCTTAAGATTTTCCCACCCAGATAAGGGGTTTTAGCTTTTGCATATCCCATTGTGGGATGCCTTCCTCACACCAACCTGGAGAACGGAACATTGGTACTTACCAAGAAGATTCCTTCTGGGTTGGTGTGCAGAAGGCATCCCAACCACACCCTGAAACACCACCGAGTCGATCAGGCCACTTGTCTCTGCATTTAGCCGGCCAGACCTTTTCCTAAGGATCCTCAAAGGTTTGTACTCTCAGATTGATTTCTAAGTACTTACTAATAAGTTATCTGTTCCTCTGTGGTTCTTCCTTACCTATGATACAAAGAGATGCTTCCTTTCTCAATTTCTGAGCTTTAGCCATGGACGGAACTGGCTAGGAGGAGCTTCAGACCAATAGAGGGCTTAAAACTCAGTCATGTGAGTCCCTGCTTTTCCTGGGCGATAGGGGGAGTTAACCCATTGTGGGATGCCTTCCGCACACCAACCCAGAAGGAACCTTCTCGGTAAGTACCAATGTTCCGATCTCTACAACTCATTGCAATCTGACAGAATAAATAGCAACAATATGTTCTCCAACGGTCTCTACTGTATATTTAGTACAAATATCTTACTTTAACAGCGTTTATGAAGTCCAAGAGCGTGAAGTCATCTTTCCCATAAACAGTCCATCTATCCCAGATCGTAAAAGATATCCCATTTCTGTCACAGAATAAGAATGGAAAAGGTTTTTGTATCAAAAACATGTTGCTGTAACACAATTTTCAATATTTGATGCCATCAATCATTTAGAATGTAGGTAGCTGATAAATGGAGTGCAGTGGGGCTTCCAAATACCAAATATAGCAAAGGTGGGAATGCTGCCTGTGAATTCCCATTCTCGGGGGTGGCAGGTGACCTGCCTGAAGCCAAAAGGAGGTACAAGCCCAGATGTCATAGAATCATAGAATAGTAGAACTGCAAGGAGCCTATAAGGCCATTGAGTCCAACCCCCTGCTCAATGCAGGAATCCACCTTAAAGCATGCCTGACAGATTGCTGTCCAGTTGCCTCTTGAATGCTTCTAGTGTGGGAGAGCCCACGACCTCCCTAGGTAATTGGTTCCATTGTCGTACTGCTCTAACAGTGAGGAAGTTTTTCCTGATGTCCAGCCAAAATCTGGCTTCCTGTAACTTGAGCCCATTAGTCCGTGTCCTGCACTCTGGGATGAACGACAAGAGATCCTGGCCCTCTGTGTGACAACCTTTCAAGTATTTGAAGAGTGCTATCATGTCTCCCTCCAGGCTAAACATGTCCAGTTCTTTCAGTCTCGCCTCATAGAGCTTTGTTTCAAGACACCTGATTATCCTCATTGCCTTCCTCTGAACCCCCTCTAGCTTGTCTGTAACCTTCTTGAAGTGTGGTGCCCAGAACTGCACACAATACTCATTGTGAGGTCTAACCAGTGCTGAATAGAGGGGAACCAGCACCTCATGTGAATTAGAAGCTATACTTCCATTAATGCATCCCAAAACAGCATTTGCTTTTTTTTGTAGCCACATCACATTGTTGGCTCATATTCAGCTTGTGATCTACTACAATTCCAAGATCCTTCTCACTTGTAGTATTGCTGATCCAAGTGTCCCCCATCTTGTAACTGTGCATTGGGTTTCTTTTTTCTAGGTGTAGAACTTGGCATTCCTATTAAATTTAATTCTGTTGTTTTCAGCCCAGCGCTCCAGACTATCAAGATCACTTTGAAGTTTGTTTCTGTCTTCCAGGGTATTAGCTATCCCACCCAATTTTGTGTCATCTGCAAATTTGATAAGAAATTAGGTGTTCCTTGACCATTTGTTTTCAATCTCAAACTCCAATCCTTCAACTTCAGCTTGTACTTCACTTTTGCCAGGGCGTGGGGGGTGGTAATCATAGACCCGCATTTGGGAGCAGACTGAGCCAAAGCAGGAATTGAGTACTTCGGCCTTTTCTCTGTTATCTGTTATCAATTTGCCATCCTCATTAAGCAGTTGAACCACCATTTCTTTCCCATCTTTTACTATGCACATACTTTGAGGAAGCTTTTTTGTTGCTTTTAGCATTTCTCGCTAGCCTCAGCCTTCCTATATGTGTCCGTTTTTTGTTTTCAGGTCATCTCTAAGCTTTTTGTGGAACTACATTGGTTTTTTTTCTGTTGTCTTCTCTTTTCCTTGTTGGAATTGTTTGTAATTGTGCCTTTAAAATTTCCTTTTTAAAAAACTTCCACCCACCTTGGACTCCTTTTCTCATTAGGGTCACTTGCCATGGGACCTTACTTATCATAGTTCTGAGGTTATTAAAATCAGCGTTTCTAAAATCCAGAGTACCCGTATGGCTGCACTCAGCTTTTGCTTCCTTTAAAATCAAGAACTCAAGTATGACGTGGTCACTTTCCCCCAGAGTTCCTGTAACTGCCACTTTATCCACTAAGTCATCCTGACTTGTCAGTATCAAATCAAGAATAATCGATCCTCTTTTTCTTTCTTCCATTTTCTGTAGGAGAAAGTTATCAGCCACACATGTCAGAAATTTCTTGGAAGGGCCAAGAAATTTGTCTTGGCAGAATTTGTCTCCCAACAGATATCGGGGTAATTGAAGGTCCCCAATCACTACTACATCACACTTCCTTGAAACACTGGCAATTTGCTTTTCAAAAGTTGCATCCTCGTCTTCTTCTTGAATGGATGGTCAGTAGTAGACTCCGACTATCATGCTTCTTTTATTCCTTGCTCCATTTATTTTAATCCAGATTCTCTCGATGGGGCTCCCAGGCTCATCCTCCTATATTTCTGTGCAGGGATAAGCATCTTTAACATATAGTGTGACACCACCTCCCTTTCTATTTCTTCTGTTCTTTTTGAATAAATTATACCCTTCAATTGCTGTATTCCACTCATGGGAGTCATCTCACCGAGCTTCAGTTATACCTATCAAGTCATATTTGCCTTCATGTATTAAGAGTTCAAGTTCGTTCTGTTTGTGTCCCATACTCTGGGCATTAGTATATAGACATCGAAGACCATGAGCTCCATAGCCTGGTCTCATTCCTACATTGTTGTGAGCACTATTTTGGGGCGCTATTGGAGCTATTCTCTCTGTTATGGTGCATAAGTCTTCCTCCATTGTTGCCTCCAAGTTTACGTCTCTCCCCACACAGGATTCAGTATAAAGCCCTCCTAATGAGGTTCTTCATGCTGTGGCCAAACACATTTTCCCATCCCTTGTGAGGTGCAACCCGTCCCTTGACAGCAGTCCATCTTCCAGGTAGCGTAGCCCCCGCTCTGAGAATCTGAATCTCTCACGTCGGCACCACCTTCGTAGCTAGTCGGTCATTTGGAGTATTTTTCTTTCCCTTTCTATTCCTCTTTCAAGAACTGGGAGGATGGATGAGAAAACTATCTGGGCCCCAAAGTTCTTGAGTTTACTTTCCAAAGCTTCAAAGTCTGACATGATTTCTTTGTAGCTTCACTTTGTAGTACTATTTGTTCCCACATGGATGAGAAGAAAAGGATATGTGTCAGTGGGTTAAGTTACATCTCTAAACTGTCCTCCAGGGAGACAGCATACCTGGAGAGTCTAGGGTCTTTGTAACATACTTGAATTTCAATCCCACACAGCAGAAATTCTACCACAACGACTACTCTTCTCTTATTATTGTAGGCCTTGGTATTGTCGCCTTTGCTCGACTGGCCTTCTGCCTCTTGCTCACTGTTGCACGGGGTCCCCTGTAATTCTTCCTCTGCAGACTGTCCTTCACTCTCATCTTCCAGTGCCTGAAAGCGGTTACATAGCTCTAATGCTTCCACTAGTGCAGAGTGTCTTCTAGTTATTCTGCTCCTAACTGTTACCCTTCTCCAGGGACTTTCCTCTTCATTGCCTTTCCTCGCCTCAGCATTTCCCGCTTCTGCTTCAACTTGCTGTTGCTCATCCACCTCTTGTGCTTCTCTCTGCTGTCGAAGTTCCACCGTTCTGTCTAAGAACTCCTCGTCTTCTCTTATTCCTTGGAGGGTGGACACTCATCACTCAGGTACACTCACTTTTTCTTCCAACAGTGCAACCAGCTTGATCTCAAGCAGGAACACAAACATTGCACACATCTTGCAGGTCACCACCACTAGAGAATCCTTTCCATCCATCGTCCCTTTTCGTTTCTGCCCTTCTGAAATAGTCTGTGCTTTGTCCTGCCCTCCCTGAAGGTTAACAACAGAGTCCCGTACTGTGTGTGTGTGTTTTACAGGAACACAATTTTTTGTTAGGGACCTCCCCCGCTAAACTCTTGTTTGCTCTCCCTGTCCTTTCACTCTGATCACTCATTCTCTCGGAGTTTGCTGCCTTATGGACCTTCTAGTCCAGCTGGGGCAGCTCCCTCTGCTCTGCTAGGAGTCAGGAAACAACTGCCTCCAACCTGCCACCTCAGGAGAATGAACAAAGAGGCAGTGAACATTTCTTAAAACGTGTCCAACTGTTTAGTTATATTACAATGTATATAAAGGCTCTGGAGTTCCTTGGGACAATACGTACAACATGAACTGCTTAGATTGTCACAATTTTAATCCCTTCATTCACGCTATTTACCTTATTTCTGTTTTTCTCACTTCAGCCGTTTCTGTGAAGACCATTATTGGAATGGCCAAGTTGAAAAAGCAGTTCTTATACGCTTGAAAAGGGTAGCCACCCACTACTTTGATCAATTCCAAAGCAACCTAGGGGAGGGGAGGAAACGTAAAAGTTGTAAAAACATTGAAATACCTCACCACAAGCATACAGCTACAGGAGCTTTAGCATATTCTGATCAGTACAATATGCAATGTGAACAACAGGCCCAAAAAGACTTGGGGGTCAGCTTGTGGAAAGGAATCAGATAACCAAATTTCAGTGTGTCTTAGGAGACCCCTTAATTCAGGGGCAGGCTACGTGTACTGCACAAGCCCCTTGGTCATTTTTATGGGCCCCACCATGTTCCCTTTCCACCACCAAATTTGCCGTTGCCGATTCAGCAGTGGGGATGGGAGGGCAAGGGCCCCTGTGGACGGCAAGGAGGCAATGCAGCTACCAGAATTTGCCCACCCCTGACTTAATTCATACACAATTATAAAGGAGTAAGTGCTCCCCAGAGAAATCTGTAGCAAACATTTCCAGTCCCCCTGGCAAGAGGACACAAGTGCTGAGTTTCCAGTAGATCTTTCCTTTCACACAGGGGTGCATAACCTGAGGTCCCCCCACAAGTTAGCCTTGCCCCCTCACTGCTGCCCAATTCTCCCCACTACCTGTACTCTCCACTCAGATTGCTCTTTTCCCGATGCTGCTAGCATCAAGGAAAGAATGATTTGTTTCAAGATTGCTGGGGGAGGGGTGAAGAGAAGGCACTCTACTCTTTCCTCCAAAGATCCACATACCAATTGCTGGAATTTGCGCATGTGCGTATATGTGCCTCTGCAGCCCCCAAGCCAGCATCAAATGTGTCCCCAAGGCTGAAAAGTTGTGCCGCCTGTACACATAGGGCCATTTCACACATCAGCTTCCTAGCCAAAAGCCACTTCTATGTAGAATTCAGCTGAAAGTCAGTCAGAAGTGATGGTCCCATATGGGTATAAATTGTGTGTACACACAATGTGGAAATTATTAGTATACATGTATGCAATTATTTATTATATTTCTAACTTTTATACTACAGTAACAAAGAGATGGCTTGCCATCATGAAAGAGGACTGGCACCTACTTTTCCCAATTACTGTTTCAAAACTTATCCCAGACTGTATTGGATATGTTTAACACGGCTTCATAAATGTCTTTTGCCTCCTCTTTTCTACCGAAAATACATTACTTTACCAGAGGAAAAACAGGACCAAAAATTAAAAGGGAAAGGCTTCCTTGTCCTGTGATGAGTCAGGGAAATTTAACTAATAGAAAGAGTATCTCCTTCTGTTTAGACACCTTTGACTAATCTAGTCCTAACAGAGAGGCTAGCATATAAAGTACTTTTATGTTCAAGTCAGGAAAAGTGCATTCTCACTCACTCACCAAACCAGACACAGCTGCTGTAGAAGTTGCAATCGCAGGAATAATCTTTCCAGCAATGCGTTTTGTTTTGAATCGATCTGCTGGTTCAATATTATACATTTTTGCTCGCAAATTGGAAGCCGCTGTTATGAAATCTATGTGGCCATTACTGTCATCATCCTTTTCAAAACTCAGTTCCTTCATTTGTAGGTCATCTGTTCAGGAACAAAAGTTACTGTTTAGAACTCCTTTAGGGATTCCTGGCCATTTTAGTTTGTTATATTTCAATGCCTGCTTTCATTTTCCTCAAGGGAGTTGGGGGTAGATTTCTTACATTCCCATCAGAATGGAAAGGGGGTAAAACTAATGGCACATCAAATAAGGAAGAATAAAGAATGGTAGGATCCTCACTCTTGCATACGCAGGGGAAAGAACTGAAAATGATAAAGAAGCTTTTCCCAGCAAGGGATTTCACTGGAAATTAACCTTTTAAAGAATATGTTGTAAAGAAAGCTACAGCCCCATAGTGTGTGAAGAAATTAGATTTCTCAGCTTCTCCTACAGAGGTCTGCCTTTCCCTTTCTTAATGTAAAACTGGTAGAAGCCTTGTTCAAAATTAGTAATTCACCCTGAACTCTTGGGATAGAACAACCTATGAATCTTTAAGACAGCCCAAACCATCAAATCGGTCATTGGAGTTTAGCCTGTTTAGCACTCCCCTTTGACAGACTTAGCACTCCACTTGAAAAAACAGGTGTGCAGTTTGGAAGTGCTCCTTTACGTGGTCTTGCTCCGGGATATTCAAGTATCAGCTGTGGCCAGGAGTGCTTTGGCCCAGCTTTGGCTGCTGTACCAACTGCACTCTTCCTGGGGAAGACAGGTATGGCCACTGTCATACATGTCTTGGCTACCTTGAAGTTAGGATACTTATAACAAATTCTAAATGGGGTTATCTGAAAACCACAACTAGCAGCTAGATGGTTAATCGGGGTCCTCCTCTACTACCTGCGGTGGCTGCTGGTATGTTTCCAGGCACAATTCAAGACGTTCGGAATAATCTTTAAAGCCCCAAATAGTTTATAATCAGGTTACCTAAGGGACAGCCTTTTCCTGTATGGTCCTGCCTGTCCACTAAGGTTACTAGGACAGACTTATTTGTCATCAAATAAGGACAGACTTATCACCCCCATCTCAGGTATAGTTAAACGGGCCCACTCTCTAGAACCCTTTGCCTCAAGATATTCTCACTGCCCTATCTCTGATGGCATTTTGCCATCATATAAAAGCCTTTTTGTTCTGGTTTTTTTCAAGCACATCATGGCTGGCCTGGGTCACAGCTGATTTTCTTCTGCTGGCTCTGTTCCTCTTTTGTTAACCCTTAGATTTCTGTAGTTATTTGCTGCTTTTACGTTGTATGATGAATGCACTTATTTTTAATGTTGACATTCACAACCTTGAGTGGTTTTATTTGAACTAGAAAAGTACGATATAGATAACACTAATAATTAATGTTCACTTTTTGTAGCTTCATTAGCCAATATGGCAGTCTCCAATTGAAGAACAGCATTCCTTTCATCCTCGCTGCTTATTGGAATAGGATCTGGTTTCCTCACTGTTTCATCTGTTTGTACAACCTGTAAACATTAATAGTAAATAGATCAAATTCTGTTGCATGAATCTTTTTCAGTGCAGGAGATTGATTTATTCATGTAGATTGTATAATCATCAATAAAAGTTATCTAGATAGAACATTTATAAAATTGAGCAATTGTGTAATTTTTAGTTACAGTATTATCTAAAGAAACACATTTTGGAGGGATACCAAAGAGGCCTATTATTATTATCATTATTTCTATATCAACCCACAGCCAAAGAGCTCTGGGTAGTTTACAAATAAAAAAAGTATTTTAAAAAAAATTCAAAATGTAAAACTATTTATATAAAACATGTAAACAGACAGTACACACAGAGACAACATATATCTAAAAACAATTTTAAACGTTTAACCATAAGACAAATCCAGGACCTGATTAAAACCTCAGCATATGCTGCCAAATGCCTGAGTAAAGAGAAAGGTCTTAACCTGGTCTGAAGAGACAGCAATGCTGGGGCCAGGCGGGCCCCGTCAGGGAGAACATTCTGTAATTGGGAAGCCCCACCAAGAAGGCCCTCTACCTGGCTGCAGCCTTTGGAGCCTGCCTCGGAGGAAAGGCCTAGATGCTGAACGTAGTGTACGGGTAGGGTCGTGTCACGTCCTGAGCAATGTAAGGCTCTACAGGTTAAAACCAGCACCCTGACTCTTGCTCAGAAACATACAGGCAGCCAGTGCAAGCAGGTCAGAGCAAGTCTTATATGTTCAGGCCTTCTTGTCCCTGTTATCAACCTGGCTGCTGCATTTTGCACAAGCTGCAACTTCTCAACTATCTTCAAAGGCAGCCCCACGTTGCAGTAATCTCACTTGGAGGTTACCAGAGCATAGGCAACTGAAAGCAGATTCTCTCTGTCCATATATGGGCATAGGTGGGCCACGAACCAAAGCTGGTAGAAGGCACCCTGTGCCACCTCAGCCTCAAGTAACCAAGACAGCTCCAGGAGAACCCCCAAACTACAAACCTGCTCCTTCATGGGGAGTGCAACCCCATCCAGAACAGACTGAGCACCCTCCATCTGGTCAGAAGAACCACCCACTAAGATCTTAGCTTTGTCTAGGGATGTCTAAAACTCTGTCTAAAAACCAACAGCACAAAATAATCAAAATCTATTTCCACAATTGCAAACCTTAGGGTCAGTGGATTTCTGTAAATGTGGTGACTGACACCATATATATGTGCATGCCTCCAGTAATTTTTTAAAAAATACACTTCCTAAGATCATACCACTAAAGGAGCTGTGCATTAAAAAAAGAGAGGTTTATATAAAGAAATAGTCAATTTACTTTTATTCATTTTTTTAAAAAAAAACTAAAGCGAGCATGCGGTCTTCCTAAATTAAATTACTCAAGCTCTCGTCTTCAATTTAGTAGCACCTAATTGAAATTTTGGAAAGGCTAATAAATAGCAGCAGCAACAACAAGCATTTATATAATGTTTTAACGTATTCAACACACTTCACGTATGGTATCTTGTTATAATCCTCACAACCTAAAAGGGTAGGTCAATACTGAAGGTAGAGGACTGAGGATAAAAGGAAGTGGGTTAGTAAGTTCATAGCAACTATTACAATGATATTGGGAAACTAGAATCAGGCTAAGGAATCTCTGACAAAAGAACACACACATAAAGATTCCCAGGAAAAGAAGTAGAGTGAAGACATCTACTATCTAGTTATTGAACTGACTTTATTAGAAGGTCGAAACTCTTGAACCTTCAGGCTGGAAATTATCTTCAAAATGGTTTCTTCTGACATATCCTGTGTGTTGTTAAAAACAATACCAATTACGAATTGAGCAAAGCCATGCATTATCTACTTCTCAACAGTAAGCCAAACAAAAAAAGGGGGGGGGGGGCTCAACAAGTAAAAAAGCTAAATATAAAGATGTCACATGTTTGACGAAGACGGACTTAATCAGGTTTACCATGCAATCTTCATGGTTATGAGCAGAGCCTTTACTTTTAAAAACAATGAAGGAAAATTACAACGCATCTGAGTATAGCTCATGAACATTTCCTAGAAATTATTTCTACATCTGAACTTTCTATAGCTCTTGCATACGTTCCATATAGAATTCATTTTTTTTTAAATGCATATGAACAAATTGTAATACCGTAGTTATAGACTAATGCAAACCTGTGTTGCTTTCACATGAAAGACATTAATATAGAGATACAGAAGCCAAGTTTGCATTTATTTTAACCTAAGAATTACCTACATTTTGCTTTATTAAAATTAGACAAGGGACAGAATATAAATTTGAGTAATTTCAGCAAGATTAGATTAGGCTACAACTCAATTTGCAGAAAGACATTGGAAAGGAAAAAGTGGAATATCAGGAAGAATGACTCAGATCACTAGTAGTGTAGAGATATTTAACTCAAAACTGATTAAAAGTACCGTATTCGTCGACTGTAAGACGCCATCGATTGTAAGACGCACACTAATTTCAGTACCAACAACAGAAAAAAAGCTTTGATTCTAAGAATAATAGTCAAACCCACGATTCTAAGATGCACCCCGTTTTTAGAGATGTTTATATGGGGGAAAAAGTGTGTCTTAGAACCGAAGAAATACGGTATATCTGGACATAGTGAAGATTCTTGAAAAGATAACCCATGTGCTGCATGCAAATAGCAAGGGAAATACTTCAACCATCATGCTAAATGCTGGGTTCTGAAGAACATTTTCCCCCTATCTGTCATAAACATACTTCACCTCTCGAAGTGTTTTGAAAATTAACAACAGCTAAACAGTACACGTACTGAATTGTCCATATGGAGACTTACCTTTTCTGTAAAAGGGATACAGTAAATTACTGCAAATAGTTTTGCTGTACTCAATATGAAACTATAGTGCCTGGAGAAAAACAGCAACAAAAAAATTGAGTGGGTTTTTACATTATTTTCCTGCAATCATGTATGTGGCAAACCTAATTAACAGTAGTCCTCAGGGAGACAAGCTGAAAAAGTTCATTGAGTAGGTATTAGGGCTGTGCAAGGCTCAAGTCTCAGATATTCGATTACGAGGTTCGGAGGCAATTCTATGGCAGATCCACCATTTTAGGACAGGATCCGCCATGTTCCTGCAAAGCCCTAGGCCCTGGTTCAGCCTACAGTCCCCAGCATGCAGTGCCTGGGAGTGCAGGACTTACCAGGGCCTAGGCGCAAAGGGCAGACATGTCCTTGTCGCATGTGATCGCTGGCTTCTCCGCCATGATTGCCGGCTTCCTCTCTCAAGATTGCTGGCATCGTCTCGCAAGATCGCCAGTTTGGGACATGGCGATCTCGCGAGAAGAAGCCAGCGATCACGCGAGGCACTGTAAAAGGAAAATACCTAGAATGGCAGCAGCAGGCTGTAAAAGAGATCCCATTTGCAAATATTTTGGTTTTGTACCTGCTGTGGTTGAAATTGCCTTTTTTTAAAAAGAATTTTACATTTAGCTAAAAACTGAAATAAAAAAGAAAACAAACGTAAAAACTTCTTGCTGCTGAACACAGAACTGCTATAAGCAATTTAAGGGGGGAACATTAAAACTGCATGGATTATCTAGATGTAGTGCAACTGATCTGTGACAAATTCTAGCAGACTCATTAAACTAGGGATACTGTGGGACTCCTGCAGAAACCAAGATGTTTGAACATTTTTAAAATAAAATAATAATAATAAAAAAACCTGAAATAGTTAATCATTCAAAAAAATCTATGTTTGTTTAGGTTTTGTTTGTTGAAGAAGAAAACTAGCCAGAAGAATAAACAATCTTATTAATACGATTTAAAAGCATGTTTAGTGGTGGTGATTCTGGCACATCATGACAAAAATAGCATGATTAATTGAACAGTTGGACCTGGGTCATCTCCTGAATGATTTCACAAGTACTAAAATGACCAAATTATCACCCCATTTTTTTTGATGAAACCAACTCAGAATAACTGCTTAATGTGTATCTACTTTGTAATGAAACCTACATCTCTGAATATGTATTAAACAATAATGTACTTCTACTAAAAATGATAGTTGAATAGAATCTTCCTCACTAGTGATTTAAACTGTGATTTAAATCATTAAAATTGCGTTCTTCAGAGAAGCAATTTAAATGATTTAAATCAAGATGTAAATCAATTTGATTTAAATCAAATCAACCCTGTTACAAAGATGGGAGCAAGAGGGGGGGAAACAATGCAAAAGAGGATAATAATAATAATAATAATAATAATAATAATAATAATAATAATAATAATGTAATATATTTATTTGTTACCCGCCTCTCCCTCTGGATCGAGGTGGGGTACAACACAAATAAAAATACCACAAAATACATATAACTAATTAAAACATTTTAAACTAATACATTATTAAAAGCAGCACGTTATTTTAAAAAAAGGCATCTTAAAATTCCACTGGGTAGGCCTGCCGGAAGAGATCAGTCTTCATGGCTTTCTTAAATTCTGGAAGACTGTTAAGTTGACGAATCTCTCCCTAGCAGGCAATGTGTATGCAGAGCAAAGAGGAAGTGAAGTTAGAGGAAACAACAGAGCTGCAAATGCATAGAAAGAGAAGAGAAATTTATTTAGGAATTTGAAAAAGGTATGAAGTGCTAGTATTCCAGAGCAAAGATGCAGACTGCCTGCACCTCCCCTCCTTCCAAATGAAGCAAGAATAGGGATTATGAAGTGCCACCCCAGGTACTGCTGCTGCAAGATTCCAAAACCAAACCCTACAGTGCAGAATCTCTAGCGCTTTCTGTGGATCACAGGGGTGGGGTGGGGGGTGGGGGGTGGGATTGGAAGCACAGTAATAATGTGCAAGATATGGGTAGACAGACTACTGAGAAGGGAAGGAGGGAGTAGAGATGCAAAATTTCTGGAAATTTTGAAGCCATGGAAAAAAATGGGTTTTTTTGTTTTCTTCGGGGGGAAACGGAAATTTTCGGGGGGGAAATGAAATAATGCAATATTAGCACTTTTTACAAATTGAAAGTCACTTTGTTACTTTAGGAACATAAAATGTAATTATGTCCAAGTTGGTTTGGCATAAAATTATTTCATTTGGTATATTAAAACTAGTGTATTCAAACAATTATTACAAATTTAATTTACTTTTTTTACTTTTTTTTGGGGGGGGGGGGTAACAAATGGAGCTACAAGCTCCTGAACTGTTGGGAACACCTGAGCTGTAAGGAACCTCTTTGGTTCTGCCAGTTTATGAGGAGCAGGCAAAAAACAGTTTTAAAAAACAACAACTGAAGAAACCACCAACATTAGTAACAAAGAAAATTTTTTATGTTTCCGCTAATCCTCCAGTGTCAAAACATAAAGCCCCCATTCCCATAAAAAGAACTGAGAAAAAAGGGGACGACGACACCAAGATTCAATGAATATGCTTGAAATTTAATCAGACTCATTTTCTGACCTATAGCTATCAGTATTAGTTTCAGTCTCTGCTTCCATGGAAGTGCTGCCCCCTAGAGGCAGAAATGCATCTTGCTCTTGCATTTGAGAGTTGTAGTCTCAGTTTGCAACCTAGGACTTGCTTGTCCTTGGTGCACAGACATTGTAATAATCTGATACTGTACAGTTTTTAGAAATCATTTGGAGAAGTAAATATCTGAACACCTTGTCTTAAACATTTTATTCATCATGCTAAAATGAAACATCCCGTAATTAGTTTTTTCTGCATTTTTTTCAATTTTTTTTGGGGGGGGGGAAAGGCTTAGGAAAAAAACGGGGGGGGGGGGGGAATGGGGTTTTTCCCCCAAATTTTTCCAGTTTTTTTCCAAGCCTTCACATCTCTAGGAGGGAGGGAAGGAGTAAGATTGGAGCTGGGGAATAGAAATGCACACTAGATATCATCAATGTTGCTCAGGGAATGCTAAATATTGCCCCTGAAATTCATGTTCATAGTCTGGCTTAAGACACAATGGATGTGAATTCAGACTTACTAATGAATTTTCATAAGGATTATTTTGAAAACAGCACTTTCATATTAGTAGCTCTTTGTAGCATACCCTCCAAATTCTGTTTAAAAGTTGGGATGGAGTTTGGCATAGCGACTTCTAATAAGGAAACGTGGTGGAGTGGGGCGGGGGGGCAAAGACAGCGTGAACTTACATACGCTGGAGACAACACACATGAAATATCTGACTTGATGTATGACACATACCTCTGGATAAAGATGTGAAGGCCCGGAAAAAAACTGGAAAAATTCAGAAAAAAACTGGTTTTTTCCCCGGTTTTTTCTGAAGCCTTTTTTGGTTTTTTTCCGAGAAGTTGGAAAGATTGAAAAAAAATGAAGAAATGGATTAAGGGATGTTTTATTTTAGCATGATGAATAAAATGTTTAAGACAAGGTGTTCAGATATTTACTTCTCCAAATGATTTCTAAAAACTATGTACAGCATCAGATTATTACAATTTCTGTACACCAAGGAAAAGCAAAGTCCTAGGTTCCAAAATTAGATTACAACTCTCAAATGCAAGAGCAAGATGCATTTCTGCCTCTAGGGGGCACTGCCATGGAAGAAGACTGAAACTGATAGTGATAGCTATAGGTCAGAAAATGAGTCTGATTAAATTTCATGGATATTCATTGAATCTCAGTCGTCGTCCCCTTTTATGGGAATGGGGCTTTATGTCTTGACACTGGAGGACTAGCAAAGACATAAATAATTTTCTTTGTCACTAATGTTGATAGTTTCTTCTGTTGTTTTTTTTTAATTGTTTCTTGCCTGCTCCTCATAAACTGGCAGAACCAAAGAGGTTCCTTACAGTTCAGGTGTTCCTAACAGCTCAAGGAGCTTGTAGCCTCCATTTGTTACCAAAAGAAGTTAAAAAAAGTAAAAAAGTAAATTCAATTTGTAATAATTGTTTGAAAACACTGTACTTTTAATATACCAAATTTAATAATTTTATGCCAAACCAACTTGGACATAATTACATTTTATGTTCCTAAAGTAACAAAGTGACTTTCAATCTGTAAAAAAATGCTAATATTGCATTATTTCAATTTTCCCCAAAATTTTCATTTTTTTCCGGAAAAAAACGGGGGGTTTCCATAGCTTCAAAATTTCCGGAAATTTTACATCTCTATGTCTGGTTCACTCTCAGGGGGATTATAGCAAGAGAAAGCAAGTAATGTATGTATTATTTAATGTGGGTGGGTTTTATATCAGAAGAGTCAGAGATCATTCTAAAGACCATAAGAGGCCAGAACTTAAAATACTTGTATTTGAACACCAACATTAGATTGTTTCTATAAGTGCACAAACCTATCATGTAAATTTTCTTGCCCCTCACAATAACGAAGTCTAAAGAGGGAAACATTTACTTACAAAGGGTCACTGAAGTCAAACTGTATTGGAAAAGGCGGCCTCTTTGGTGATTGCCAAAACAAACCTGGTGGTTTGAAAGAAAGAAAGAATCTTAAAAGCAATTAAATGAAATAATACATTAAATCAACATTTATTTGAATATTTAGTCTACTTACTGCCATCTTTTAATCGTGTATCAATGGGAAATGAATGAAGCAACTGAAGGGCCTAGATGAAAAAGAAACACTCTTAATATAGTCAGCTAAATGGCATGTCAGCCTTCTGTTACATTAATGAAACCTTGGAAACCATTAAGCTGCTCTATAGCCCTTCTCATTACACAAAACTCACATCTCCTACTGGAAAATTCCTCCCTATGAGAAATCATTATGACCTCAGTATCCAAAAATGGAAGTAATTGACGTGTATCTAACAAAACAAGTTGACCAATACAACTGATATAATTTCAGTAGAAAACATAATCTAATTCCAGTGAAACCAATCTGATCTCCCCTTAAACTTAAATATGTTTAACAGCCATGTATTTAGCAACTTGCCTGGTAGCCAGGGGCAACCAGGAATTCCATGCAAGGCAGTGAATAGGATGGTGGGTGAGGGACGGATCCTTCCATTCCTCTGCTTGGTTTCCATGCTGCTTGCGGGGGAAAGGAAACCTCCTGACCTATCCTTCCTCTGTCACTCTGATAACAGGCTAGTAAAAAAGGAGAAGTTAGGCCTTAGCTAGATGGGGCTTTATCCCGGGGCAAACCCCGGGATCGTCCCTGTGCACCCACATGACGCACAGGGGATCCCGGGATCAGTGCATCCCGGGATACACTTTGGGCCCAGTTTTTCTGCAGTCTCGGGCTGAGCCCGAGACCATGGAACGTGTGGCCCGATGCCACGGAGCCGGGCGCCGCACACGGGGCACAGCGCTCCTCAGGAGTGCTGCGCCCATTGGGGGTAGGGTGGGAGAAGCAGGAAAATTAAAGTATTTTTTTTAAAAAAAACTTACCTTTCGGTGCCCAAGCGCTCCTGTTGCTTAAAAAAAAATTTTTTAATGGTGGGCGTGACGGCTCTCCTCCTGAGGTCTTCGCGCCTCACGTGTAAACAGAGGAGGGATCTCGCGATAATCACATCGCGGGATTTTCCCTCCTCCGTCGTGGAATAAAAGGTAGGTCTAACTAAGGCCTTAGTATTGTGAAATTCCATGCTGGTCAAGGAGAAGGGTTGTAACTACTATGGGCTTATTTACAAGGCTTGTTTAGGAAAAGTTGAAGTACATACTGTACCTATGAACAAGGCTATTCATTCTCAATCTGCTGAGTGGATGAAGGCTGTGCAGGGGTTGGCGATCCTACCACTTGGTTTGAAAATATATAATCCGTGCACGGTCCCCTTCAATGGGAAGGGCTTCCCCCAATTTTGGGACAAAATGCAGCTGAATTTTTAAAAACCACAACTTAGAATCCAAAAACAAGAAAGCATTAAACTCTGCTGTGGCAGCAAATCCTGTTTTTCAACAGGGGTTTTGATTTTTGATCCAATGTTTCCCGTGCAGTTGCTCCTGCATTTTTAGTTTTAACTGATTTCATGTGTATTTTAATTGTTCTATTTTACACTGCTTTGGGGGGAAAACATTTTAAAAAGAGGTATAAAAACATTTTGGATAAATAAGTAAAAATAGTTAAGAAGTTTCTGTTTCTCAAGTTAGCCTGAAAAACTATGCTTTCCTTCCTGTCGTGTGTACGTAGAACTGGAACAGAAAGATGTTAACAAAACACAACATGACTTTTTCTTTAAATGGTCAACTGTTAACATCAGTCACAAGAATTAAAACAAATCTCACATGCTCACCTTATGGTTAAAATATTTCTCAAATTTTAATCTTGCTAATTCAACACATCGGGACCAGCTTCTTGGTCTTCTGCTGAGGCACTTAATCACTTGGAATGAGCCTTCCAAACTCTCTCCAGACTTTATTCTCTAGAAAACGGAAAAAAATTAAAGTAAACATGAGCAAAACTAGGGCCATGTTACATGTCAACAAATATGTTTACCATGGCAGGATACATTAGTAGAGAGTTATAACAAATCCCAGCTCCCTGCATGAAGCTTGACCTGTACAAAACATGGGAAATGTGCATGAAACACTTTGCACATTTTGTTTTTAATGTATTAAGAGCTAAATAGCTACTTTTACAAAACAAACTCTCAATTATTCTTTACAGGAACAAAATACTACCTAAATTACAATCCAGTACCTGCTCTCACTTAAATAGAGACCAGAAATTGCAACTATTTAATATGCTAATCTGAATTGCAGTCATTTGATATAAATTTTGTTTGAGAGCCAGTGTGGTGTAGTGGCTAAGGTGTTGGACTGGGAGTCAGGAGATCCGGGTTCTAGTCCCCACTCGGCCATGGAAACCCACTGGGTGACTTTGGGCCAGTCACAGACTCTCAGCCCAACCTACCTCACAGGGTTGTTGTTGTGAGGATAACATGGAGAGGAGGAGGGTGTACGCTGCCTTGGGTCATTGAAGGAAAAAAGGTAGGATATAAATGCAATAATAAATAATAAATTTTCCTGTAATTATTTCAGACTAACAGTGAAACTTGGGCAGGGTAGAATACCGGGCATTTGTAAAAAGGAAGTTGCACAGATGCTATTAATCTACCATTAGCCAATGTCTTTGAAGCGATTCACAATGACTGATGTCATGTGATCACTGCAGCTGACTGGGAGTTAATTCACCTGTGGGGTGCCACAGCATACACTGGCCACCATTTTGAATAGGCAAGCCATGACAGATGCACGCCGTGGCCTGTTGTGTTGTGCAAATCCAGGCGGCATGGGTTGTGTGTTAAACAACGCTTGGAAAACTTTAGAACTACCCTCTTGTTTCAAGCTCCGCATAACCCAGGTTCACGTGACACACGCCATGGCATGCATGCACCTCAGCTTGCATATTCAAAATGGTGGCCGCTATTCAGTATGGCAGGTGAAAGAACCTACGGTGGTTTACCATGACATGTGAACCAGCCCCATAAATTTCAAAATGCAAATTTCACCCCATAAAATCAGTGGCGATTCTAATTCAAACCATTTTACCACACGGAAACTAATCAATAATACAAACTACATGTACGTTTTATCCAAGTAAAGTGATAAATCACCAGAGTAATTTCATGTCTAACATCCATCACAAAGTAGATCATTACCTGTAACACCTCTTCTGCTGATGGATAAGTTTGCCAAAACTTGTTAAATAGGGAAGGTTTGTGTGAAAAAGCACTTTCAAACTGAAACAAGAAATCAGATTATGAGAAAACAGTATTGAATACCCCTTTCCACCCAACCCAACCCTGCCCAATGTGTGTGTGTGTGTGTGTGTGTGTGTGTGTGTGTGAATCAATCAGGGCCGTTTCTGAAATTTAATGCACATATGCTATTGGTGTATTTAGCATTCATTTCACTACGGACTGTCCCACTGAACTGTGCCCATAATGTATCATGCTCACAATAAGACATACCTTGTCTCTTGCCCACTGTATCGTGTGTTCAGTGGCAGCTGGGAAAGACTTTAACGTACAAAATGGTATTTCTTCTTCAGGTGGATCTCGCTACACGTAAAAAAGAAGAAAAGGGATATCATATATGCATTTGAGTTTGTTTTACTTCTAGTCTTAGTTCTTTTGATCATCAGAACAATTCCTTTTTATACACCCCTTCTACAGATACCAAGGTTGCCATCCTATACACACTTACCTGGGAGTATGTTCCATTGAACTTAGTGGAGCTTACTTTTGAAGAGATATGCCATTGAATGATAGATTCCAGTAACAGCCGCAGTAAGAATGCCTGTCTTTACAAGAAATTACGTTTTTAAAAGAATCTTATTGCACTGCACGTGGAAAGCCAACAACTCCAAATTTTATTTCCAAAGGAAAACTAAACACTGAAATAGGAACTAAAGCAACCTAATTTCTTATTTTGTCATTTATTTCTGGTTTGATCAGGTTATTCGCCTTAGTTTTTCAGCTAACTACAGACCTGAAACACTGTTCCGGTAAAGCAGCAGTTTCTGCAGCTGAAACTCTCCCCACGGCCTGAGTTCGATCCCAGCGGAAGCTGGTTTCAGGCAGCCGGCTCAGGTCGACTCAGCCTTCCATCCTCCCGAGGTCGGTAAAATGAGTACCCAGTTAGCTGGGGGAAAGGTAATAATGGCCGGGGAAGGCAACGGCAAACCACCCCGCTATAAGGCCTGCCAAGAAAACGTCAGCGAAAGCTGGCGCCCCTCCAAGAGTCAGTAATGACTCAGTGCTTGCACGAGAGGTTCCTTTCCTTTCCTTCATAAATATTACCAGCTGGGATTCAAAAAGCATGCAACTAGTTCTGCATGCCCAAAGACACCTTGGACTTGTGTTTCTCAATCAGAACTCCGCCACCTCCATGTGACATTTTTGAAACTGGGGGAACTATAAAAGCAGTATAGGATTATCCTACTTTTTTTCCTCTTGCAAGGAACCCAAGGCGGCTTACGAGGTTCTCTTCCTCTCCATTTTATCCTAACAACAACCCTGTGAAGTAGGTTAGGCTGAGAGTCTGTGACTGGTCCAAAGTCGCCCAGTGAATTTCAAGGCTGAGTCGGGACAAGAATCCATATCTCCCAAGTCTTAGCCTAGCAGTCTGACCACTACACCACTGACTCTCAGTGGTACTGGGCACTGGAATCTATCATTCAATGGCATTTAAGAATTGAAAAGTCACACTAGGCATGCCCAATCCCTTAAGAACACTTAAATAGCTCTTTGAATCAACAACGTATCTACAAAAAGGTCTCACAAACTCAGTTGACTTTAAAGTAGCTCCCAAAGATCATCTACTTTAAAGGAGATTGCGGACTCACCAACCCAAGGCACACTCCTTGTGTGTCTGGAGCACTTACGTGACTGTTGTAAGATTCCGTTAGATGAGGTACAATTACTTCAGTATGCCCTTTAGTTCCCATGGTTCCCGAGTCTAGAAGAGGGCGCAGGCTTGCTAGGCAGCGACTACATGGAGGAAGCAAACGAGTAAACAAATGAACGATCTTACAACTTTTTAAAAAAAGGATGGAGGGTTAAATTCTCCCAATGACTCTGTAACACATATAATGGTTATCTGTCTCTTCTTCCCTTGCTGATTCTTGGCACTAATGGGAGCTTTCCTCCTGATGCAAACAGCAGGCATGGGGAGGAGGGAGATTTGGATCATGACCACAGTGGGAGCAAAGGGTTATAGATCCCTACCCCTCCCACTAGGTTCCCAATCAACTGGAGTCTAGTTTGCATTGATGTGCATGAGCCCTCTTCCTCCTGTGACCCACTGTCTCTGCAGAGGCCATCAGTGGGAGAGGAAGCAGCAGCCAGGCACCTCTCCATCATGCCTGGGTCCAGCTCCAGCTGAGAGTCCCCTGCCTCCTGCTGCCAACTGTCTCTGCAGAGGCCACCAGTGAGGGAGGAAACAGCAGCCAGGCACCTCTCCATCATGCCTGGGTCCAGCTCCAGCTGAGAGCCCTCGCCCTCCTGCTACCAACTGTCACTGCTGAACTTTGCAACTAAGATTTAGCACCTGAATTTGCTTTTCTTTTTCTTTCCCTCCTCCCTCCCAATCCCCTTTCCTTTTGTGTCATGTTTTTTAGATTGTAAGCCCGTGGGGCAGGGACTGCCTTAAGAAATGTTTTTGTAAGCTGCCTTGAGAGCCTTTTTGGCTAAAGGGCGGGATAAAAATGCTAAAATAAATAAATAAATGTAAAATGAACCCGTGATTAATGGCAGGAAAAAGAAAATTGCTGGGAAATGGGGGAAGAGAACAGAGACGATGTAGCACAAGATCTTCCTTCTAATCCTGCACTTACCTGTCAATATATCTCCTCGCTTCCACATTGTCTAGTGCAGTTACAATTACATCTTGCTTGGTGTAGAAGTCATCATTGTATATGTTCTCAGTAGCTGGGCACACTTTGTTAAGATATGGCTCTATCTTCATCTGAGGGTTGATGTTAAGTGTTGCCTCCGCCGCAGTATAGCTTTTGGGCTTCTATTCAAAGTTAAAATATTTTAAGTTTAGCTAATATTCTTGCTAAAAATAAGAGATTGTGATGTACCAGAAAACTAAGCCTCAAAATTACTAGAACAGAGAAACGTATTAATGAGCATGAACTATTAGATGAAATAGGGTATAAACTACTAGCAAATCAAATGCATTAAACAAAGAAAGTACATACAAAAGTACAAACTTGACTCTTGAGCAGAGGCAGGGCAAAAAGCCATTTAATGCTGGGAAGTTAAAAGGTCAATTTACATTCTATTGCATATATAGTTTTCCACTGCAAGGGCTATTTTCTATACAGCTGTAGAACAAGAGTTAAATCAAGTTCTATATTGAAGTTGATGCAAACACTCCCTAAAATAAAATATTTTGTTGCTTGGCAGGGCAGAAATCGCTCATATACACAAATGCTTATACTGAATAAAGACGACTGATCCATCTAGCTGGACAGTGTATTGGTCACTCTGGTTGATAAGTTACACCAGGAACTATGCAGAAGGAAGGCATTCCTGTTGGTTCTGTGGTTTTTCAATAATTTTTCATTATTATTATTATTATCATTATTATATTTATTTGTATCCCGCCTTTTGCCCAATGCTGGGCCTCAAGGCGGCCTCACAAAGTTTAAAACATACAGGGGGGGGGGGGAACAAAACCATAAATGTTTAAAATACACAACAAAATTATAAGACATTAACATAGATGGAGGGCCAGATTATTCTCCAAAGGCCTGCTGGAACAAAAAAGTTTTAGCCTGCTTCCAAAAGCCCATCAAGGAGGGAGCCAGCCTAGCTTCCCCGGAAAGAGAGTTTCCAAAGCACTGGAGCAGCCACTGAGAAGGCCCTCTCCCATGTTCCCACCAAGCACGCCTGTGAAGATGGCGGGACTGAAAGGAGGGCTTCTCCAGAAGATCTCAAAGCACGGGCAGGCTCATAAGGGAGAATACAGTCTTTCAAATAACCTGAACCAAGGTTAAATAACCAAGGTATCCTTCTGGATCTGACAGGGATGAGTCTATGAGGCAGCTTTTGATCATTCCTGAAGGGTAGATTCCAGAAGGTGCTATTGGGAGGCTGATGCTCATCTCCACAGTTTGGGTTTTTGTTTTTTGCTTATGGGATTCTGCAGGAATCCATCTTGTCCCCCATACTGTTTAACATCTACATAAAAGCGCTGGGAGAAGCAATCCAGAGATTTGGATCATAACAGTCACCAATATCCTGATGATACCCAATTCTACAGCCCAAAATAGACAGACCAACACACCAAGCGATAAGCTATTCTATCTCTGTTTTGCTTGGCCGGCTTTATGGATGAAAACAAGCTGTAGTTTTTTTTATGCCATGAGTTCTAATATGTGGTAAAAAGTGGAGTTTACTAATTGGTAAGTTGGCTGTCTGTATTAGTATTTTAACTTTGGATATTTCTATTTATATGTTGTAATTATATATGTTTTAATTTTGTAAAGCCCCCTTGAGTCCCAGTATTGGGGAAAAGATGAGATACAGAATATACCGTATTTCTTCGATTGTAAGATGCCATCGATTGTAAGATGCACACTAATTTCAGTACCACCAACAGAAAAAAAGCTTTGATTCTAAGAAATAATAATCGCACCCGCGATTCTAAGACACACCCCATTTTTAGAGATGTTTATATGGGGAAAAAACTGTGTCTTAGAATCGAAGAAATAGGGTATTATTATAATAACAACAACAACAGGCAAAGGTATTTTCCCACAGGGAGAGTTGCTTGTTAAAAAAAGTTTGTCTCCCCTGCTTTTTCTCCTTTGAATGTTAGATTTTAAGTTTCAGATTTCTATTCCAAATGTTGCTTACGTGTGTGTGTGTGTGTGTGTGTGTATTTGGAATTTTTGTGAGGCATTTCTAATCATTCACATATATTTTGGTGTGTGTTTTTATAGAAACCTTTAAAATATAAATAAAACTAATCACTTTATTTACAGACTATGCAGGCGCTGAGATGTGCATGACACAGCACTCCAAATGCAAAACAAATGACTGCTAGTAGCACATCCACCACTAGTAGTGCATCCAGTTTATAATTTTTTATAGATTTAACAAATTTTAAAATTCTAAAATTTTAAAACTTATAGCTTATTTTTTAAAAAAACATACACATATATAAACAGATTTTAAAATGTGAAATGTTTCGGTATAAAACTCCAGCTTCAGTGACTGTGGCCTAGCAGTCATATTTTTATCTATTTGGATTCGTAAGGCTTCAGACACAGGCCTTTCCCAACCATATTACCCAAGATCCTTTTAACTAAAGAAACCAATGGTTAAATCTGGAACCTTCCGCATGCCTAGCACTGTTCTACCACTGAGCTATGAATATAGGCCTGAAGTTAACCACAGCTTCAACAACAAAATGGAAGCATTTGCCCTAGAGTTAATTACATGGAGATTCAACTTTCCAGTTACATTAAAATAGCTCTTAAAGCAGAGTTAGGGACCTATGTCATTGGACTACAACTGTCATTATCTTTGTGCATTGACCACGCTGGCTGGGACTGATGGGAGTTGGAATCCAACATCTGGAGGGCCAAATGTTCCCCATCTCGGTCTTAACAAGTTCATTCTACCATCACATTTGCCATTTTCTGAAAAACCCAGAAATATATAAATTTTTTTTGGTTATTCCTCCAACTTACCTGTATATGATGTGGCCGAAAGAGAAACTGCCTATTTAAGTTTGATTTTTCTATTAAGTCAGGATCTGTAATTGTAACCTATAGTAGGTTGGACAAATAGATAGATGAAGTTATAAGTCATAGTTATAGTTGACAAAACTATAATGGTTTTCACAGTCACAATCAGCCCTTAAAATCCTCAGTCTGGTCACCCACACATAACTCTTAAACTTAATTCAGAATATTCCCAGAGTACTGTGTATTACATCCCTCCATCCTAAACTGTGCAAGTCTTCCTATCTTATTTATTTATTTAATTACATTTATATACCGCCCCACAGCCGAAGCTCTCTGGGCGGTTTACAACACTCTGGGCGGTTTGAGTAGTCTTCCCTGACCAGAATCAGATTCAAAATCATACCTTTTTCCAACTAATGAAACTATACAATGGCATGAATTTAGGCTTGTTTTTACACTTTAAAGATACTTGATAGGGACTGACCAACTGACCCACACAGGTATGACCCACACCTAGAAACCTGAAATGAGGTAAGCATACAATCCAAGACACCCTATAAGTGTTCAAAAATGTTAAATTTCAAAATGGAAATGGAAATTGATGTAACATGAACTGTATAGTCCTAAACCACCATCTATTCTAAGTCAGTCAGTCAGTCAATTTATTGTGTTACAAGCAGTTAGCCACTATACACATGTTATAAAAGAGAACAGTTTACAATAAAAATAATTGAGCATCATAAAAGGGGTCACTACCCAAACCCTTCATGCATTGTGTAGAACGTATCTGCATAGACTTAGCTAAACATTTCGACACTCTAAAAGAAACATTTTTTTTGCATCTGATAACAAATGACAAACTTTAGCATGTGATGAGGAGCCCTTCAGCGATTTTAGCAAAGGAGAAATGTATGTATTTCTAAGATCGTTATACATAGGACATTCAAGCAAAACTTGAATTAAGTCTTCGATAGAGACTGTGTTACATCCATATACTCTAACTTTAATTGGTAATCTCTTATATCGTCCTAGCTGAACTGCTAAAGGGAGAACATTTAGTCTTGCCTGTGTAAAGATTATCCTCAATTTAATGTTGGGTATATCTACCAGATAACTTGGTAGAGATAAATAAAATGGCGTGAAAGAATTATAGAAAGGGTTAGTTTTACAGGACTTAAGCTCCTCTGACTGAGACTGCATCTCTATATGCTTTAATCTTTGCAATAGCAGGGTTTTAGCTTTATCATGCCCCTGGGATAAGAGAAAGGGCACTGAAAATCCCAGATTCATTACAACCCCTTGCATTCTATGCATCCATGAGTCTGAGCCCTCCTCGGCCAATGTCATCAGAAGAATCTCTGACAATTGTTGGAAGATGGATTTTAACCAAAAGAGCAGGGCTCATCTATTACAAATAGAAAACAAGGTGCTGGAGCTTCCCCTCCAAGTTCTACTGCAACCAAGGCACATCTGACTGGCTGTTAAGAAGGTCATGGGAAAACACCCATGCAAACATAGTGGCCAGGTTCAGACAATCAATTGGCTTGCCATTTCCCTAATTACCCGTGCCGCAGCATGTGTTGTTGTGTCATCCAAAACCAGCAAGGTGAGCATCAAGGGTGGCTTCCAAACCACCTCACAAACCCATGGCATGTTGTAGGTGTTACGGGGTGGTTTTGAAGCCTGCCACACACCTCACCGGGTTCAGACAACAGCAGGAAATTAGGGAAATGCCGGGCAGGCAGGCAAGCGGAATGCGCAGGGTGGGAAGCAGCAGCCATGGTGGCTTCTTTTTCTCTGATGATCATCCAAACCCAACCAGTAAGAGGAACTGAAATCAGTACTGAATAAAAAAAACCTACCATGCCTTTTTCTTGGCCACTGCCGACTCCAAGGAGTGCAAAATTTTTTAACATTTCACAGCCTATTGCACCACAACCAACCTACAAGATTAAAACAACATGATAGATAGATCAACATTTCCAACTCTTATGTAGCTCAAGTTTTAGTTATGCTTCCAACCTCTAAATCTGTTTTATCTAAATCCTATTTAATATCTATATGAAGCCACTGGGGGTGGTCATTAGGAATTTTGGGGCAAGATTTGGGGCTCTGTTTCTTAGTAACATCTGAATCAGGAGAGGCTGTGCATGTTCTGAATCGGTGCCTGGATGCAGTGATGGGTTGGATGTGGGTCAACAGAGAGTGAATCCTGACAAGACAGAGAATCAATGGGTGGATGGTTCCCAGGTATAGGAATTAGGGCATTTGCCTGTTCTAGATAGCGTTGCAAGTATATAGTTATAGCCTGGCCACTGCAGACCATGCTCTGGTAACCTCACATTTAAATTACCATTACATGCTTTATGTGAGGCTATCCTTACGCTTGGTCCGGAAGCTGCAGCTGCTGCGGAATGCGGCAGCCATGACACTGAGTGGACACCTGGCCATGCACATATTACAATGGTGTTGAAGCCCTGCACTGGTTACATATTAGCTACTGAGCCAAATACAAAATTTTGTTCTTGGCGTATAAAACCTGGATAAGCTTGGGACCAAGTTACCTGGCAGATTTCCTTCTCCAGTACAGATGTATGTGATCATTAAATGGCTTGGGGCCAGGCTATCTGAAGGAATGCCTCCTCCTATATGTACCTGCCCAGACCATAAAATCATCCCCAGGGGTCCTTCCCCGTGAGCCCCTGCCAAAGGAAGTGATGCAGGTGGCTATCAGGAGGAGGGCCTTCTCTGCTGTGGTACCCCAGCTGTGGAGTAAGTTTGCTAGAGGTTTGCCTGGCACCTACATTATCCTTTTTTACATACCAGGTGATGACCTTTTTATTCTCTCAGTATTTTAATAGTTTATCAACTTAATTTTTAACTTTTCTGTTTTAAACCTGTATTTAAATCTGTATTAATTTCTGAATTGCTGCTCGGTTTTATCCTGGTTGTGTGACAGGATTAAGAGACAACTATAGTTAAAAGTAACCCACTCAAAGTTTAGTTAACGCCCAAGGAAATCTCTAGTTGTTAAATTTAACAAAATTACACTTAAAAGCCTCTGTACACCTTTAGTTAAGCTAAATCTTTCATTAGATTTGATTTTTCTCCATGTACTGAGTTCGAGGGGAACCAAATAGTTATTATGTATTTTAATGTATATCATAACAAATATTAACATATTTCACTATGTTATCAACTGATTACAGATATTTTTGAATATGGTCACCGGAATATAACTCTAATAAATAAATAAATAAATAAATAAACAAACAAACAAACAAATGTTGGGACCCCAAAGATATATTGATATGTTAAATCTTATCTAGAGGATGGAAATTTTTGACAGCCTTTAAAGTGTGAAATGAAAGACGGAAAATACCTTAAAAGGCAGACTGTAACTACGTCCAGGATCTGAAGGTAAGGAGTACTGCATTCAAATGTATCAAAAACTGTACAGAACATTGATTCATATAAGACTTCACTAGGATCCATCTTTAACTGAATATTTTGCACCTATTTTACCCCGCTATGCTCCAAGTTTTTAGGAAAAGGGAGAATCAAGATTCCAATTAAAGTACACTGTAGTAATTTCTAAAAGATTTGTCCATTAGATTTTATAACTCCAATAGAATGCAGTACAGTACTGACTACACAACAGAGGTCGTTTAGAACTCAGCATTCTAAGATTTATAAAATTGTAACATGCTCCAACAAACCATACTTACTAAGAAAACGTTCAGACTGTGCAGCTTCTGGCACAATCGGTCTCCAATGCAGGCTCTCAAAGCATCATATCTATCTCCCCTGTTGCAGACAGATTTGGGATGGTGGAGAAGATGACAATGGCAGGAAGATAAAAAATAGTTTCAGAATTACTTACCATCTTGTGTACTCAATTATTACAGTATAAGACACATGTGGGCAACCTGTGGCTCATGTGGTCCTCGGGGGCCTTCCATGCAGCCTGCTGCAGATGGACCTGACCAAACTCCTGTCCAAAACTCCCCCCTCCCAAAGTTGATGCTCCTCAGCTGCTTAGCAGGCCTGAGAGTGTGTAACTGTGCTGGGGAAAGCTATGCGCAGAGTGAATCTCCCCACACACCGTCCTCCCCAGAACAATCATGCTCGCCAAACTGGGCAGGCAGGAGTGCAGTTTAAGTAGGGAAGATGGGGATGGGGCACGGGTAGAGTCATCCCCATGCGTCATTGACCCCATCTAAATCATTTGCTTCCCTGCTTGCCCAGCTGATTGGCAGTGAAAAAAAGGATGGAGCAGAGCTGTGCTGGGATCTCAGCATACAAGAAGGGGAGATTTAAACCTCACATCTCTGCATTCTGAGATGGGGTTGGGGGAGGGAGAGAGGGAAATATGGAATGGAATGAATGTGAGAATGGAGTGGAAAGAAATAAAAAGTCGGAGAGAGGAAGGGGAAAGGGTATTCCCAACCAGTTTTGGCTAAGATCCCACCTGTCACCAGTGGAATGGGGCTGCTGGCCACTTTTCCCAAGAGGGAACGTAGAGCTGGACTCTGAAAGGTTGCCCAGCCCTAGAAAAAATGCTAACATTTCCCCAGCATATGCCTGTGTCGTCTTCAATGTTACATGTTTTTTCCACATATAGTTTATATCACACACAGCTACTAAGGGAGAGTAAAGCTTCATGCATTTGATGACGTTCGCTCTAGTCCATGAAAGGTTATGCCACAATAAGTGTGTTTGTCTTTTAGGTGCCAGAATACACTTTTTCATTTTTTGCTATGAATAAATTAGCACGGCTACCCTCTCTGGAAATGGTTGACTTCTCTGCACGGGTCTTGCTTTGATGGGTTAAAAAGTAAAAACACAATTAGTTCACTTTTAATGTTAAAAATCTTTTTAAAATCACACCACGTGCCTTCAGACATTGTGGCATAGTAAAGAGCATCGGACCAAGCCTTGGGGAACCAGAGTTCCAATCCCTACTCAACCATGAAGATCACTGTGTGACCGTGGGCTAGCCTCGATCTCTCAGCCTGAGCCTATGAAGCTGTTGGGAGGATAAAGAGAAGGAACCATGTGTGCACACACACACACAAACACCGAGTTCCTTCAAGAAAAGGTGGGATATAAATGTTAAATAAATACAAGTAAGTTTAGGGTACTATTTAAAAAAAAAATCTTTACCTTGGAAGGAATTCTTCAACAGTGGCATTTTCTAGAAACGTGACCAATTCTAATGCATCAATATACAACTAGAGAAGGAAACAAATAAATTCAACATGCATCGTGTTTTAAAAGGTTTAAACTACACTCAAAATAAGAATATATACTTTTATTGTACACAAGAACTTAAGAGGAGCCATGCTGGATCAGAGCAAGGATCCATCTTGTCCAGCATTCTGTTCACACAGCAGCCAATCAGGTTCCCCTGAGAAGCCCACAAGCAGGACATGAGTGCAACAGCACCCTCCTACCTATGATCCCCAGCAACTGTTGTACACAGACAGACTGCCTGATACTGGAGGCAGCATACAGCCATCGAGACTAGTAGCCATTGAAATCCTTCTCCAGGAATTTGTCCAATCCCATTTTAAAGCCATCCCAATTGGTGGCCATCGCTACACTTTATGGTAGTGAACGCCACGCTTCCAAGAAACACTTCCAGTTTCACAGGAAAACCCCAGGTTCTAGTATTATCAGAAAGTCCACTTTCTCCGCACCATGAACAACCTGGGCATCAAATGATCTCTCCTGTAAGTCAATTTCTTTCTAAGCTAAATGTTGTAAGTTTTCCTTGTAGAGGAGTTCCTCCAGCCCCTTGATAATTTTAGTTGCCCTTTTCTGCATTGCACTGTAGTATATACACTGTATATGACAATAAATTCTATACTGAATTGTAGTATATGTGAACAGCCCAGAGAGCTTCAGCTATGGGGCGGTATACAAATGCAATAAATAAATATAAACTGAAACAATTATTATTAGAATAAGATGATACACTGGGGGTGTAGCTTTCTAGACTGCACCACTTCAGACTAAAGCTGAGGGGGGATTGTCATATTTGTGAATGCTTCCTCCACCTAAAAAAACTCCCTGCATGTCTCAGACTAACATGTTAGGAACACAAGCTACACTAAATCTTTTTCCTGCTGTGTTGATTTACTACAAGCAGGTGGCTTTTTTAAGGTGGGGAAGCATACAGAAACAGGGTAAGTCCAGAACTCTCATTATCTCTCTCTATCAATTATGTCATTATCGGTAACATGTGGAATCCGCTCTTGCTTACTTCAAAACCTTCCAGTATTCGTGCAACAAAAAAATCTGCTAATCTACAGCATGCTACACTATCATACTGAGCCTTATAATTTGCTATTTCTCAGCTGAAGATGATTCCCCCACACACAAATGTTTCCTGTTTTTTATAGACCTGGTTCGCACGTAACAACAAACCATCAGTTTAAAAAGTGATGGGTTGTCATGTACAAGTGAGAGAGACTCCTGCACCACACACACCTCTCAGTAACCCATGACAGACTCTAGGTAACATCTGAATCTAGCCCACTGGATTGTTTAGGAGCTTGTTGGGTTTGCTGTTGGGTTAATTGCTCTGGGTTCAGACATCACGCTCAGCAGGAAACATTCATAGGTTGTTGAGTAAAAGCAGAAGACATGGGCATGCTGCAGGCAGTGCACCTGCTTATCCCTGACAACCTATCAGTTTTTAAAGCAATGGGTTGTTGTTGCATGCAAACAGCACCTTACTATGAATTTCTATGTCCAGACAAGACACTTAGGAACAATGTCTTTCAGCTGTAAGATAGGATGTAATAATATTACATCCTATCTTATAGCTGAAAGACATTTATAAGGCCACATAGGCATCCTTCCTAGTGTCACCACTGTAAGGCCAGTGGTAGTGGTGTTTATTCGTTCAGTCGCTTCCGACTCTTCGTGACTTCATGGACCAGCCCACGCCAGAGCTTTCTGTCGGCTGTCGCCACCCCTAGCTCCCCCAAGGTCAAGTCCGTCACCTCCAGAACATCATCCATCCATCTTGCCCTTGGTCAGCCCCTCTTCCTTTTGCCTTCCACTTTCCCTAGCATCAGCCTCTTCTCCAGGGTATCCTGTCTTCTCATTATGTGGCCAAAGTACTTCAGTCTTGCCTTTAATACCATTCCCTCAAGTGAGCAGTCTGGCTTTATTTCCTGGAGTATGGACTGGTTTGCTCTTCTTGCAGTCCAAGGCACTCTCAGAATTTTCCTCCAACACCACAGTTCAAAAGCATCTATCTTCCTTCGCTCAGCCTTCCTTATGGTCCAGCTCTCGCAGCCATAGGTTACTACGGGGAATACCATTGCTTTAACTATGCGGACCTTTGTTGTCAGTGTGGTGTCTCTGCTCTTAAGTATTTTATCAAGATTTGTCATTGCTCTCCTCCCAAGAAGTAAACGTCTTCTGATTTCCTGGCTGCAGTCAGCGTCTGCAGTAATCTTTGCGCCCAAAAATACAAAGTCTGTCACTGCCTCCACATTTTCTCCCTCTATTTGCCAGTTATCAATCAAGCTGGTTGCCATAATCTTGGTTTTTTGGAGGTTTAACTGCAACCCGGCTTTTGCACTGAGGGTGAGGGAGTGGAATGTCAGTGTATCTTTTTCTAGAGGACGGGTGAGCAATGAGGGGTGGGACCCTACAACTCCCATCATCCCTCACCACTGGCTACACTGGCCAGGGCTGATGGGAGTTGTGGCCCTGATTGCCCACCCTAGACGTAGAGAGAGTTTTCAATCAAAACAGAGAATTTCACGTGCTTAGTGAAAGCATTTAGGTAATCCAATCATTTATAAACAATGAAAGTTAACTGTGTAATTTCTCAGACACATGACTCTACAATTCAGATAAAAGAACTGTGAGCCCACATTTCAAACAATTTGTTGGCCACAGATGACCCTTCAAACGGTGGTTTGGAGGATCAAGTGCTGTGCTTGCACGCTACCCCCCTCTCCATCCCTCCTCCTCTCAAACACATGTTTAATTCATTACCTCTTGTTTTGTCTGAACCAGTAAACTATGGTTTGAGCAAGCCCTCCAAACCATGACTGGAAGCTTGCAGGCCTGGTTTAGAAGCCTTACTCATCCCACAGTCTGCCAGATTGGACATACCAGCAAGCGATGGTTTGCTTAAAACTGAAGTAATGAATTAAGACCTGTGCACAAAGAGGAAACAAGAAGGGGAGAGGGGAAAAGAAATAATTAAGCAAAAAGCTTGGAGGACCATCTGAATGCAGCCAGTGCTCACACAGCATTCTCATGTAACATAATTGAAAACATGTAACATTATGTTATGCATGTAACATAATCGAAAACACAAACACACAAAATACTGACCCACTGTTGCAGGGGAGAAAACTTTCCTGTCACTGCTTTCAAGACTTCTTGACTGGCAACACCACCAAGTGCTGCTGTGAGGGGTGCAAAAGAGGCCCGAGCCATCCTTGATAGCCATTTCACAATATCTTCATTAACTTGAGGCTGCAATTTAAAACAAAATAAGAATTATCTCCAGATATTAGTATAGTTAAATTCTTGATAGCACATGATAGCACTCTTCAAATACTTGAAAGGTTGTCACACGGAGGAGGGCCAAGATCTCTTCTCGATCCTCCCAGAGTGCAGGACACGGAATAATGGGTTCAAGTTACAGGAAGTCAGATTCCGGCTGGACATCAGGAAAAACTTCCTGACTGTTAAAGCAGTACGACAATGGAACCAGTTACCTAAGGAGGTTGTGGGCTCTCCCACACTAGAGGCATTCAAGAGGCAGCTGGACAACCATCTATCAAGTATGCTGTAGGGTAGATTCCTGCATTGAGCAGGGAGTTGGACTCGATGGCCTTGTAGGCCTCTTCCAATTCTACTGTTCTATGATTCTATGATTCTAAGTAACTTCTCATTATTTAAACTGGTGGACATAAATGGGCAACAGAACACAAATGCATACGGGTTCACTGCCCATTCAAATTCAGCCCTTGGTTTCTATCCATTTTACAACTGTAGCCACAAATTGGCAAATGGCCTCTTCACTTCATGAAGGAACTACTGCAGCCCTAGAAACTATTAAGCTGGAGCCTAAGAATAACCCTCTAGCATGGCATGCTACACTGAGAACATGGCAAACCGGAGTAAGCTTTTGCCTTTGCTGAAATGTTCAGAGCTGTAACCGAGCTGTTACCAGAAGAAAAGTTTAACCAGTTTTTTTTCCAAAGGCTCCAAGGCTTTTACAGATATTCTGGGTGGAATCACAGCATGGGTTTGGTGTGCACATTAACACAGAGCAAAACTGCAGTTTTTGGAAGTATTGCCACACCTGTGCAAATCCCAGTAACCACATGTAGTTCCCTTGGGTGGAAGCACCCGTTCATACAAGTAATGCCTCTTCCCAAGAGCTTTCAATCAACTGACCCAGCAGTTCCCTCTGTTCTCTCCTGTGTGGGAAATGTTAGCACAAGGCCTTCAGCTATTGGGCAATACAGAAATGCAATAAATAAATAAATAACAAAAGCAAAACAAAACTAGTAGGAAAATTTCACTGAATCTACATTACTCTCCGCTGTGGCACCCCGGTTGTGGAACGAGCTCCCCAGAGAGGTCCGCCTGGCGCCTACGCTGTACTGCTTTCGTCGCCAGCTGAAGACCTTTTTATTCACTCAGTATTTTAACACTTAATTTTAACTTAAATTTAAATTTTACTGTTTTAACTCTGTATTTTAATCTTATATCAACTTTGCTGTGTGGTTTTATCCTGGTTGCGCTTTTTATACTGTATTTCGTAATTGTGTTTTAACCTGTTGGGTGTTTTACTGTGGTTTTAATTTTTGTGAACCGCCCAGAGAGCTTCGGCTATTGGGCGGTATAAAAATGTAATAAATAAATAAATAAATAATATTTGCATACATTAATATTGTCACCACAAGATTAAAACCCTTTTAATCCTTCCAAACTGTTTAAAATTGCCGGAGACACTCATTGCTATGATGTAAAAAGAACATGTTTAGATTACATATCTATTTGAAGTACAACTACTCAATAGTTATGTACTGAGTTTAAGCATTATGCACTTAGGGGCTTGGATCCAACCCTTGCACAAGCAGAAGTCCTCTTGGACAACAGGACTTGGTTGTTTGCGGCAGGACTTCCCCATTCTTTCCTCTTCTCTGCAGCCCCCCACACGAGCCCCCAATCTGCTCCAGATGTTGGAAGACCCTCCAGAGCAGATTTGGGGTGGGTGGGTTGGGGGGTACAAGGGACTACATAGGAGAAAGAGGAAATCCAATCCACCAGCAGTTCCCTCCTGCTGGCAGAACAACACAATTGGATGCAAAACTAGGATAGCAATATTGAATGTTCACTGAATAGCAGCTAAGTTGAAGGAACTATGAAAACCTGTATACATTCTTAAAGGAGCTGAATAACAGTGTCCATTCAATCTCTATGAATCAGAATTTCTGGCAGACACAGGAGAAGGCATCAAGGTGCATCACAAAGTATGAAGATATAAATCTCTAGAAGAAATAGAAAGCAGTGTAGCCTACAAGGCAGAATTATTCTCTCATGATGCTCAATTCCTAGATTTAGCTGCACTCTATTATAATACAGGCATTAAATTACTAAAATCACAACTGAGTTAACAAAGAGCTACTTACTTTGCCTTCCAATGTTTTGCTTACGGACAGTGCGATCTTCAGCATTTCCTCAGCATCCTGAAGGCACCTAGAACCCAAACAGAAAGAATACGAAATCTTAATACTGCTCTGAAAACAAATGTATACTTTAAATGCAGCACTAAAGTATGAATGGAAACTAGGTCTGGTACCAACTTTTATCAGAACCACAAGTACTTGACTGGTCATTTGCACCAGGCATGAGGCAAACAACTTGGTACTCAGAAACCTATTTTTTTAATTGTGTGCAATGGAATTTGGAAATTTATTTTCTTTTTAAAGAAAAGGTTCAAGAAATATTGCTTATTTGAGCATCTTGCTGAATACACATTTAAATCTTGCTATTTTAAACTGAAAATCAGGAATTTAATAAACTGAAAGCAAAAAATTCAAGCATTAGAAATTAAAATTCTTTCATCATGCATTTCTGTTCTTATACATAGGAAGTCATAGAATCATAGAATAGCAGAGTTGGAAGGGGCCTACAAGGCCATCGAGTCCAATCCCCTGCTCAATGCAGGAATCCACCCTAAAGCATCCCTGACAGATGCTTGTCCAGCTACCTCTTGAAGGCCTCTAGTGTGGAAGAGAGCCCACAACCTCCCTAGGTAACTGATTCCATTGTCGTACTGCTCTAACAGTCAGGAAGTTTTTCCTGATGTCCAGCTGGAATCTGGCTTCCTGTAACTTGAGCCCGTTATTCCGTGTCCTGCACTCTGGGAGGATTGAGAAGAGATCCTGGCCCTCCTCTGTGTGACAACCTTTCAAGTATTTGAAGAGTGCTCTCATGTCTCCCCTCCATCTTCTCTTCTCCAGGCAAAACATGCCCAGTTCTTTCAGTCTCTCTTCATAGGGCTTTGTTTTCAGACCCCTGATCATCCTGGTTGCCCTCCTCTGAACACGCTCTGAACAGTCATTCAACACTGGGTAATATACTGGCACTGGGAAAACAGAGCTAAAACCATTTCCTATGAGGCTGGACCTCCCTCAGATTTGGCAAAGGCCACAAGAACAAGGTTACAAAGTCAGTTACAACTGTGTGTGTGTGGGAGGCAATATTCTATATAGAACAACCATCTAATCTGGCAATCCTTGAAAAAGGGGGAACATTTTTTTTATATAGACAGGACACACTGACACCAAATGTCCTGAACTTGGAGGATAATACCACCTCCTGGATTTCTCTTGCAATCTGGGAATTCCATCCATAGCACTAATATTCTATAGCTATGTTTCAGCACTTGTACAAATTGCCACTGATAAAGGCCAAAGCAGAAACGTTTGATAGAAATTAAATAATGAACATTTATTCCTGTATGGCAACCGTTTTATTGAAAAATATAGCTTCTTATTGCAGCTAGTTACATCCAGCAGGGATCCAGGGTAGAGATGTATGGATTTTGTTAAATCTGTTACATCTGTGGTTGCCAGCAAATTTGGTATTTTTGTACAACTAAATTTGTCAACAATTCCGGAAAGTAAAAAAAACAGTCCGCAAGTCAGCACAACTCGCAAAACGCCAGTCCCCTGAAGAATTCACAAGTCAGATTCATAGAAATCCAAACTCATTTTAATCTATTCTCCGACATTTCTAATCTAGGGTCTGCCTGATTGTATTGCTGTTTAATTGATTTGTCTATTATTATACTATTATTAATTGAATGACCGAATGAGCCCAACATCAACTGCTATTGATACCAATCTGTTTACCTCTAACAGTATTTACATTGCACCCACTAACTGTAACATTTATGCAGCTTTTGATACAGATGCGTTACCCAATGTTTGGCATACGAGCAAAATTCTCCTGAAACTGATTCAAGGCAAGCATGGCAATATGAGTCTGCAGAGGTGCCTGTAAAGAGAGGGAAACAGTGAATGATCAGTACGATACACCAAGCAATCACACACAGCCTGTTGTAGCAAAAACAGGAATCTTGGGGCACCTTAAAATAACATATTTATTGCGGCAAAAGCTTTTATGGACTAGAACCCACTTCATCAGATGCATGACGTGGTATTTTTGGTGTTCACACATCTGACAAAATTAGCTCTAGTCTAGAAAAGTTTTATGTCACAATGTATTAATCTTTAACACTAGTTTAAAGCCCATATTGTCTGGACACTAGTAGTCTGAGGGCAAAACATACTGCAAATTGCAGTTCTGGGTAGGACAGCACAAGAAGAAAATCCCACCTGTTGGGAAACATGAAAGGAATTGGACTTTTTTAGTCGCTTTACCAGCACATGATGTGCAGAGGAAGCGGCAGCTCGGCTTAGCCCAACCTCTTATGCACCTGCTCCAGCCACCTTCTGAGTGTCTAGACCAGCCGATAACCCTGGGATCATCCCTGTGCATCCACATGATGCACAGGGGATCCTGGGGGCAGGGGGGGGATGATCCCTCCCGTGCCCCAGGATATGGCCCTACAGTTTAATTCCGGGTTTCCCTGTGGTCTCGGGCTCGGCCCGAGACTGTGGGACTTGTGGGCACCTGTCCCGTTTTCGTCCTGACTCCTTGCAAGTAACCGCAAGGACCCGGGACCCGGGCACAGGGCTCCTCAGGAGCTCTGTGCTCATTTGGGGGTGGGGTGGAGGGAGCGGGAGTTTTTTTGTTTTGTTTTTTAAAGAAAAACTTACTTTTTGCATAGGAGCGCTCCTACGCTTTTTTGATTAAAAAAACCACCAAAATAGCAGGCGCGACGTCCTCTTTCTCCTGGGACGCCGTGCACGCGTGTAGATGAGGGGGACGATCTTGTGATCATAAAATCGCGAGGTCATACCCCTCTACCCCCCTCATCTAGACATGCCCTAGGCTGCAGCAGAGCCAGTGGGAGGTCGTGTCTTTGCGGGGGCTCCTTCTTCCCAACCTGCATACTTGCTTTCAGCCAGTTGTATTTAAAAACTGATTTAGGGTGGCTGGAAAGAAAACACTGTTGCAGAGACCCTTGGGGAAGGGAATTTATGCAGCAACAATAGGATGCTGATGAGGGATCGAACATCCTAGCCCTAAAAGGAAAGGAGCAAGGAGGGCTTTTCTTTCTTAGTAGGGAGGCAGAAAAAGCGCTAGGAGGTGGGTTCCAGGACACCCTCTGAGTTATATACAGGGGAAAAGAAGGCCCCTTCTTGGAGGGAGTCTTAAAAGATAGAATGAAGAGACCAGGGACATTCCAATCAGCACCACACTTTCACTCCTCTGTTTTTGGTATACTATGACAACTTCCTGGATTAATTAATCATAATTTTTCATTACATCCAAACTGGGAAATCATGGTTATCAAGTTTAGAAGAAACCGAGATCTGAAGCCAAGTTCAAACTATGGTTTCAGATCCTGATTTGTTCTGAATTTAGTAAGTATAATTTACCAGTTTGGATGTAAAGGGAAACTGTCGTTAATTAACAGCAAGCCAAGAAGGGATAATGCAGGCAGGCCCACAGCTCATGTCTATCCGAACCAGGCCTCTCTCTCATGATAATACCAAATCTAGTCGTAGAAACACTTAAATCCAAGTTCCAGACATTGGTTTGAAAATGCCCGACATACATGCTCCTGTGAAGCTAAGCAGGCACATGCCTGGCCAGTACTTGGATAGATTGCCTGGGAACCCCACACGTATCACGTTGTCCCCCGCTGAGGGAAAGGAAAAATACAAATGGACTAGAAGCAGGCTTTTAGGCATGTATTCAATCAAAATTAATCATCATTATTGCTATTTTGACAATGTATTGATTTTAAATGTTTTAATCAGTTTTATGTATTTTATAATACTTTTGTATTCTATGTTGTTCCCCGCCTCGATCCGGAGGGAGAGGCAGGTAAGAAATAAACATAATATTATCATCATCATGGTCCATTTTAGTCCTTTTGCATTACTGTAGCTGAACTAGTTTTTAATAGTGTATTTTAAGTTGTGATTTTAATATTGTTATATGTAAACCACTTAGGGGTTGTATTATATTAAGCGATATAGGAGTATTAATATTAAATAAATAAATAATCATTTTTTTAAAAAAATAAAGCTATAATTATCTTTTAAAATTAAAAAAATAACCTCAGGTTTGCTGAAGTCTGCAATGAGGCATGTTGGGTTAATCAACTGCTTCCCCAGCTGTTCCTAGAAGGGAAAAATATTTTTATTTGCATGCACTTTCTAAGAAATAGAATTAAGGAACGAACATACAAGCAAGCTGCATTAGAATGTTGCACTTCTGAACAGGATTAGCTTGCAATTACTTTAGCAAGGCACAACAGCAGACTCAACTGGAAATGGGGAATCTGCGCACTAAAGAAGACATTGGAGTCACAATAGTTCGCTTGGGACTAACTAAAAAAATTCCAATGGGCAATGCTGCTGTAGGAGGCAAAAATCTTCCCCACCGCAGATACAAAGCTTTCTATGAGCAAGGGACCTGTCACAATTGATGCACCCTTTTACTCTCCACAAGGTACCATTCACACCTATGGAAAAAGGTGAAGTACTTCACTTGAAGTTCATGCTGCAGTGGGGTGGGTGGGTGTCAAAACAAAAGCTGTACCCAACACAGAGTGGCTCAAGTTCTACTGACAAAAATCCCATGGGGATTTGCAACCTGCTCTCCAGGACTATCAGTCTTCCCTTCCCGTACCACCACTTTGCCCAACAATGACAGGCATTTGAATACATGATAGGAATATATGTAAGAACAGTTTGCATTGTACTTAAAAGTGTAAATAAAAACCCTACAATATGCTTTCGTTCAATCTAAATAACTCCACCACACAATGTATTCTGCCCCCATCTGCGCTGATAAGTACTTAGAAAAGCACATCTCATCCATTCCTGATCAATTTGCAATATGCCATGATCCAAGTTACAACGCTTAAAATATGGGACCTGATGAGTAGACCTGACATGAGGCTGGGCAAGATTGTTCTCACTGAGACCTTTGATTCATACAGTGGTCTACAAATTTTGACTAGCCATCATAAATAGCCAAAGCATTGGTTACCCATTTCCTACCAACAGGAATTTCTCCTAAAATTTCAGAATTAGCGTTTTGTCAACAATTAATCAACAGCTACCGGGGGGGGGGGGGATGCTGTAGCTGTTATAGATATCCATTAAAAAGTGTTTTTAAGTCAGCTGAAAACTTTGCAGTTGCAATCCTGTTGTCTGACAACATTATGATGTCACAACTTGGCTCACCCAGTTGTTATTCTATTCTACCCTCTTTTCTACCTTTTTTTATAGCTCTTCTGTCAAAATCTCCAAAATCCTGTCCGACTCTTAAGGTGAGGTCTTTTAAATGAGAAGAGTATAAAGGCTCTACTGTTACTGGATTTTAATTGACTGGGTTTGCACGATTGTGGGGTGGGGTGGGGTGAAAGAACCCATCATTGATTCTTTCCCCACTCTTGCATGTGATCACAATTTATATAATTACCCATGATGCATGGGTTGCCATGTCATCTGAACCATGACTTGCAGTAGAGGTTGTACGACGGATGTGAAGTGACACCCCCTCCCACCCGCTGCACTGCGTTCGGACAACACAGCAACCCATGCTACATCACAGGTAATTACGTAAACTGCGTTCATGCAACCAGCACACACGGGGGCGGGGGAAGAACCAACGATGGGTTCTTCCATCCCTGTGATCATGTGAACCCAGCTACTGTGTCTCTGCTGCCCTTCCAGATTAATATACACTCATGTTTTATAGGACACAAAACTTTTGTCTTAATATAGCAGGTCTTTTGAGGATGAGAAGCTTGCAGTATATATTCATGGTAGCCTCCTTCTCTGTTCAGTGCTACCTGCCCCTCCCAAATAAGAATTGCAAGCTTCTCGTCCTCAAAAGGCTTGCTGTGTCAGGGGTTTTCTTTCCTACCAAAAGTGGCAGCGTATTAAATCACGAAAGGCAAAAAAAGGCAAGAGTGTTTTCAATCTCTGATGTTGCCAGGAAAACTTTAAAGTCATTTGGAGCTGCCCCTCGCATGTTGCACTCAGTTTTTAAGGTGCGAAGAGCTCTTACAGAGTGCAAACAAATGAGAGGACAGAGGGCTGTTCCTAATCCTGTGCTTGCTTTATAGCTGCTCTGAGCAAAAAGCTATGTGGAAATTTATACATCCATGCATTAAATCAAAGTGCTTCAAACACCTCCAAGCTCAGCACAGTGTCAGGCGTTGCAGCGCAGCATTGCCCCTGCAACTGCACCACACTTCTCAGGCACTCCAAGCTCCACCAAAGTACAGCACAACAGTACAGGCGATCCTCCTTCCCCCTCTACCCAGCACTATGAAGGACTCCACCTATGAAGACACTCACTATGGCCAGTGTGGCAGGCGCAATTATGGCCAGCCTTGCCCTTTGACAAGCATGTTATCTAGCTACTTTATATGAGGCGAAGGTAAAACAGATTTTATTCATCAAGTCAAAACTCTGACCTAAGCTTCAACAGATTCTAGAAGTTTTAACACTGCTAACAGTTTTTTAAAACAGGAAACTTACAAAATGAAATATTTTAGGTGTCTTTATTTGGACAGCTATGCCACCATGTAGGTAAGGTTCCATCTCTGCAGTATTTCCAATACCAAAAGAATATGGTGATATCACTGAAAGAGAGAGAGGGAGTCAGGCAGGGTGTGGGGGGAGAAAAAGTTAAAAATTACTGGAACGAGTTAAGCGAAAACATACATAAGAAAAGACCAGAAAAAACCTTTTGATTTTATTCAATGGCCTGATTCGCATGATCACAGGGCCATGGCGACTTATTAACCACCCTGTGGTCATGTGCTGGCTGATCTGCAAAAATGACCTTCGCCAGACCTTCTCATGTCATCTAAACCTGGTGAGGGTGACTTGTTGGGTTCACAAACCAGCCAGAACCCATAGCCTATTGTACAGTTGTAGGGTGGTTTGTTAACCAACCCAACAAATCACCCTTGCTAGTTCAGGTGACACAAGACGCAGCAGCAGTGGTGGGGTTGGATTGGCAACAGGACATTTCCTTCGCCTGATGAGGCCATTGCTTTGGTAGGGGAGATTAATCAATTTTATTTATTTATTTATTTATTTATTTATTACATTTCTATACCGCCCAATAGCCGGAGCTCTCTGGGCGGTTCACAAAAATTAAAAACATTCAAAGTATAAAACAACAGTATAAAACCATAATATAAAATACAATATAGAAGCTCAACCGGATCAAAACAGCAGCAATGCAAAATGGTGCACCCTCAACCTGGCTGGTTTCCTTCTCTTTTTATTGCAGTGTTCCCCCCACCACCACTTAGTAAGAGAAATTCCAATAGGGAGGAGGAACATTAAGTGCACGGTCCTTTTTCTGTATACTATATTTAGTCATCCTCTATTTACGAAATGGAAAATAAAATAAAATGGAAAATAAAAATAAAAGCAGTTTAGGAACTCAGGATTCGGTGGCTCAGTTCAGACAACCTGTCAGTCAATGGTGGACTATTTAAGCAACCGTTCCTTAAATAGTCCTCCGTTGACTAACGTGTCGTCTGTCAGGGGTAAATTTATTTATTTATTTATTTTATTACATTTATATACCGCACCACAACCGAAGCTCTCTGGGTGGTTTACAACAATTAAAAATAGTAAACATTAAAAGTATACAAAAATTAAAAAAACATAAAAACAGTATAAAAACAACAGTATCTATTTAAAAACAACAATTCTGGGGTCCATTAAAAACAAACTTAACGTTGTTAAATGCTGTTAAAATGCCTGGGAAAAAAGTCTTGACCTGGCACCGAAAAGATAACAGTGTTGGTGCCAGGCGAGCCTCATCAGGAAGATCATTCCACGGTCGGGGGGCCACCACTGAGAAGGCCCTCTCCCTTGTTGCCATCCTCTGAGCCACGTAAACCATGCCACGGTTAGTTATTTTCCACAAATAACCAATGGAGATAACCAGCAGTGTGCAGAGTTCTTTATCTGCACAACCGCTGCTTATTGTGTTGTGTGGTGGGGTCCGTGGATTATTTCCTGTGTTTACAGAGTCACAAGGCAAGAGTGGCAGGCACTCTTGCCCAGTACACCTCTATCTGCTGGGAAAATAATCCTGTCCTGAGAAGTGCTTGGGCAGCCGCCTATCATACTGTCCCTTGGTGGGGAGAGCGATCAGGGGCTCCCCATGCGCTTCCTAGAATGAGCACATGCTGTCCCTGGGTGGAGCGCCACCGGTCGAGGGGCCTGGGTCCCCAGGGATGATGACGACAACGATTTTATTATTTATTTATATAGCACCATCAATGTACATGTGCATGTCCCTTGCCCCCGCCCTGCGATCCATCTCTCAGGTATGCTTTGAGGTGAATTCCTGCATTGAGCGGGGGGTTGGACTCGATGGCCTTATAGGCCCCTTCCAACTCTGCTATTCTATGAGTCTATGAAGGGGAGGTGATGTGCCCACTGGAGCGATGGCGCATGGATCCCTCCTCCTGCCAGGAGGTGCAATGCCTCCACTGCCACTTCCTTCTCCAGCAACAGCCACTGCGAAAGATGCGCCATTGCCAAAGAAAAAAGCAGCGGCAGTGGCATCGTACCGCCTGACAGGAGGAGGGAGCCATGCACCGCCTCCACCGTCGTCGCCACATGATTCTGCGTCTCTCCTCTCCCCATGCCCCTCCCCATGGAATAGTGACGCCTTAATAAGGTGAGGAGGGCGGAGGGGGGGGAAGAGACAACAACTCAACGGAGTGTGACTACTCTACTCCACTCCACAGAGCACTATTTCCATGTCGCCCAAGTACAGCACACAAATATTTATGCATAGAGTGGACTATTCACACCCCATGGACTAAAGTGGTCATCCAAACACACCCAGTAAGTATTTCTAATGAATCTAAGTTGGCTAAGAGCAGGGCTGAAGTTAAAAAGCACCCTAGACCTAACAATGCAGCTGTTCATTCCTTGCTATCAAATGCCAAACAGAGCAAACTAGACATGTTTTTTTCACCATCTGACAAAGTTCATACACTAAGTTTAATATCTCTGTTTCAAACAGATTCGGTGTTTTTGAGACTGATTTCCCTGATTTTGGGGGAAGCTGACAGTTTTGAAGTAAAATCTAATTCCGCATCCCAATGTAAACTTAACCATACATCCTAGTGTACCTCTGGAACATTTGATACTTCACCCCAGGAGTACACTTAATGCCTCTAAACATTAAGCCAAAGTGTTACAATTACATATCTCTCAAACTTCTGGAAAATTAAATGCTTTGCTCTTTTTATTTAAAACAATCACATAACTTCTTCAAGAGGTACTATCTTTGCCCATTTCACATCTTATTGCTACCCTCCCCCAGTATAAGTTTGAAAAAATAACTGTAAATAGAATCTAAGGCTTATACCCAAGTCCATAGTTTTGTAAATTCTTCCTTATAAAGTTCCCGTACTGGGACAATGTTCAGACAGCTGTTCAACACATTTAAATGTCCTTTTAGGTTGCCAGCCATGAGATATTAATTTATTAGTGGTTAAAACTCTAACAAGTGTGTCTCATTTCCACAAAAATCCCTTCTGGTATTCCAAACCTCTAGAATCCCCTCTGAATTAATAAAAGATAAGACCTCTTTAGAAGCTGAAACAACAGAAGCCATTTGATAAACCTGTTTGATTGGACAGCAGGTAGGGCTTTGGAGCCTGCAGAAATGGTGTTTCCCAAGTCTGTAGGAATCATGGAAACTTTAAACCTGCCTCCTCAGCAAACAGGGTTCAGTGCAAAGTATTTAAAAATGAGGCTGCAGTTTACAAACAGACAGATAATATCAAAGCTTTGTCAAACAAGAGAGAGAACGTGATCTCGATTGCTTGTCATGTAGCGGGGCTGGTTGGATGAATAAATTGCAAGACTGTACTTTTTTTTTTTAGGATATCTATGAATGGTATGTAAAAAGAAAGGGCATGTTGTTGCCCAAAGTGAACTATTTATTGAAGCATTTTGTTTACTGCTCTCCTAACTCACTAACATAACCCATCCTTCGGCTTCAAACACTTTCAAGTAAATCTTGCACCCGTGAAGGGCAACAATATGTTTTTATAAATGACAATTGAGACAGCCCCATGGGCAATTTCTGGCGTGAACAGCGCCAATCATGTTTTTATCCCAGTTCTTGCACTTTCAAATTGATGTCAACCAATATCCATTTCTCAGGCCTTAAAATTCACAGATTTTCTGTCTTTTCTAATTGAGAAGATTACAAATAGTCTCCAAGATGTGGAGCAATGGTGAATGTTAAGTGTTGTAATGAACTGGAAATAGAGGACAGGAAACAAAACAGAACAACATGAAAGGAAAATGCATTTCTATCCATTTATAAAGCAATATTTTTACATAACTTGGGAAACGATACAAATGTGGCTTACCAGTTATCTGATGCGTGGATCCATTTAAACACGACATTCCATTAATTTCCCGGAAAGTTACGAACTGTCCCGTTTCAAGCTTATGGGGATTGTTCTCAAGGCAAGTGACAATACCAGGACTGGACTGAAATTGAAACCACCAAAAATTAGGGTGGGGTGGGGTGGGGTGGAGAACTGAATATCCACAAGATCATTCTAATTCTTACATTTTTACATACATATCTGCCGTAATCTCCACCTATCCTCAACTTCACTCCAGTCTTCCCAGAACTAGGCAACACAAAACATACGGCCATGCCAACCAACACATGGGCCAAATGAAGATCATTATAGCTGAAGCACGATCACTGCCCCAAATTAACTTGTGAGCCTAGGACTACACATCAGACTGGAAGGATTGTAGAGCAACATGCAAACACCAGCCCCAATAGCACCCAGGGAGACATTGGTTAAGTGATCAGGCCAGCTTCACAATCCCACCTACCAACCTGGGAAGCTGATTAAAGTATTACCATAGCATAAGTAATGTCCAAGCAGATATAATTTCTCAGTAACAAACACAATTCAAGCATAAATCGGACCACAATGAAATGGGATAGTGAAAGAGAATAATTAGTCTCTACAATCAGTTCGTAACACACAGAATTTTGACATTCGTAGTTGTGCTATTTAGTAGAACACGTCATTATTTTGCAAAAGTGGCAAAAATTAAGTTATGCAAAAACATTTTAAAATCGTTGCTGTGTTAGGTACCCTAGACAAAATGACAAGACTGGCAAACATTTTCAAAACTATTCTGGCATTACCTTTTCTGTTAATCCTTCTCTTATACCTTTCTGAATCGCCTTACCAGCCCCCCCACACACACACCCTTTCCTTTCCTCTGCCCTGTCCATCTAATCCTGGCTGTATACACTCGGGGCAGGAACTGTGCCACATTTCTATTCTGTATACTGTTATACTATTTCTGCTAAATAAATGTAAATCTACCAACGCTAAAACACATTTCGGGAGGGTGGGGACAACATACAATGACACCCAATATTGATTTTATATAAGTATCATGCAGTATATAGGTTCATCATTTGTATTTAATCATCCTATCAATTTGCTCTAGATTTGTGGGTTTAAAAACACACATGCACTCTCAAATTTGAAGGCAGAGGCTTAAGCTAAATTAATATTTAAACAATGTTATTAATTATCAACACAAAATCATCAAGGCTTAGTACTGTGCATCTTTGTTCTCACCTGAGATATGTTAGAAATGAAGATTTCCTTTGGTTCCTCTCCTGTGGTATCCAAGACTTCAAATTCATCACCAAAATCACAAAACAGACGGGCCCATATTCCATGCACATCCGCACTTATAAACTATTAAAAAAAAGGAAAGGCAAAGAACACTTAACTAGATTTCACACAAGTCTGGACCAAAGATTTGCTGCCAGTTCTAGTGAAGTGACAAAAAATTAGGTAATGCCCTTTACTGATCCAGCACAGTGTAGATGTATGATAGAACGGAACATTGGTACTTACCGAGAAGGTTCCTTCTGGGTTGGTGTGCGGAAGGCATCCCACAATGGGTTAACTCCCCCTATCGCCCAGGAAAAGCAGGGACTCACATGACTGAGTTTTAAGCCCTCTATTGGTCTGAAGCTCCTCCTAGCCAGTTCCGTCCATGGCCAAAGCTCGGAAATTGAGAAAGGAAGCATCTCTTTGTATCATAGGTAAGGAAGAACCACAGAGGAACAGATAACTTATTAGTAAGTACTTAGAAATCAATCTGAGAGTACAAACTTTGAGGATCCTTAGGAAAAGGTCTGGCCGGCTAAATGCAGAGACAAGTGGCCTGATAGACTCGGTGGTGTTTCAGGGTGTGGTTGGGATGCCTTCCGCACACCAACCCAGAAGGAACCTTCTCGGTAAGTACCAATGTTCCGTTCTCCAGGTTGGTGTGAGGAAGGCATCCCACAATGGGATATGCAAAAGCTAAAAACCCCTTATCTGGGTGGGAAAATCTTAAGCCGAGTCTATTGTAGTCCTACAACCTGCTGGAGGACTCTCCTGCCAAAGGAGGCATCCGCTGAGGCATATGTGTCTATTTTGTAATGTCTTATGAAGGAATTAGGACTTGTCCAGGTGGCCGCCTTGCAGATTTCTGCCAGAGGGGCATTAGTACTTAAGGCGGCTGATGTGGCTGCTGCTCTAGTGGAGTGAGCTGTGACTCCTAATGGCTTGGGGAGGCATGAGGCCTCATAGGCCAAAAGAATACATGCTTTTAACCACCTAGCTAGGGTAGATCTGGTAACCTTCTTGCCCATAGCCACAGGGCGAAAGGAAACAAACAGTGAATCAGATTTTCGAAAGGACTCTGTCCTTTTTAAGTAAACTTTAATGGCTCTGCGGACATCCAGCTTGTGCCAGGCCTTCTCCTGTGGATGAGAAGGGTTAGGACAGAAAGATGGCAGAATAAGCTCCTGTGACCTATGGAATAGCGTGTTGACCTTAGGGATAAAGGTCGGGTCTGTTCGAAGGACGACAGAATCCTTATGGAAGGTGATGAGGCCCTTTCTGATTGAGATGGCAGATAACTCTGAGATTCTGCGAGCAGATGTTATGGCCACAAGGAAAAGAACTTTTTGTGACAAAATGCGTAGTGGGATAGAGGCAATTGGTTCAAAGGGAGGTTTAGTCAATGCAGAAAGTACAACATGTAGGCTCCAGGAAGGAAACCTATGGACAATGGGAGGACTCTTGAGTGCGGCTCCACGGAGGAATCTTTTGATGTGAGGGTGTGAACTTAGTGGCTGCCTACCAGGCCTGGAAAGGACTGATGACAGGGCTGACGTTTGCCTGCGCAGGGTACCTGGTTTTAAACCCATCTGAAGGCCTTGTTGGAGAAAGGCTAGGAGTTCCTTGACACCTGTTGCCTGTGGAATAAGCTTCTCCCTTTCACTCCACCTGCAGAAGGACTTCCAGGTTGTTTCGTAAATTCTGGTGGTGGAGTCCTTGCGGGATGCCAGCAGGGTGGATATGACATCTTCAGAATAACCCAGAGTTAAGTAGATGGACCTCTCAGCAGCCAGGCGGCTAGTTTGAGCCAATTTGGGTCTGGGTGCAGTACTGGTCCCTGAGACAAGAGATCTGAGATCTGGGGCAGGAACCATGGACCTTGCACTGCTAGGGCTAGAATCTCGGAGAACCAGGGGCGTCGGGGCCAGAAGGGGGCTACTAGGACTACAGTGGCTTGTTCATTTCTGATTTTTTTTGTAGAACTCTGGCTAAGAGGGGGATTGGAGGGAATGCATAGAGCATCTCTTTCGGCCAGTTGATATATAGTGCATCTATCCCTTCGGCTCCGTAAGACTGGAATCTGGAGAGAAATCTTGGCAGCTTGTGGTTTTGCCTGGATGCAAACAGGTCCAGTGTTAGTGGGCCGAAATGGTGTATGATTCTCTGGAAGACTGCTGGATGTAGGCTCCATTCCCCTGGGTCTATTTGTTGCCGACTCAGATAGTCTGCTGTATGGTTCAGGGTCCCTTTGATGTGTTGGGCTGATATGGAGGCTAAGTTCTGTTCGGCCCATAATAGCATGCTCTGGGCCTCCAGGTGTAAGGAGAGGGATTTGGAACCCCCTTGACGTGTTATGTGGGCTCGTGTTGTTGTGTTGTCCGGTCTGACTAGGACATGAGAATGTTGCAGATGGCGTGAGAATGCTTTTAGACTCAGGTGTACTGCCCTGAGCTCCAGCCAGTTGATGCTGTGGCATTTTTCCTCTGCATTCCATTTTCCTTGGGCCAGGAGAGAGTTGCAGTGGGCTCCCCACCCTTCGAGGCTGGCATCTGTTGTCAGTAAGATCCTCTGAGGCTCCTGGAAGGGGCTGCCCACCTGCAGATTTTGGAGGTCTTGCCACCACATGAGGGAGTCTCTGACGTGCAGAGGGAGAAGTATTGGGAGGCGATCCCTCCTTGCTATTTGAGCTTGGAAGGGCAATAGGAACCACTGAAGGAGGCGAGAATGCAGCCTGGCCCATGGGAGAATGCCGAGGCATGAGATCATTAAACCCAGAAGATGCGCAGCATCCATTAAGTTGGTTATTCTTTGCCGATGAATTGCCCTTGAGCGGTCGTGAAGCTTGACTATTCTCTCTGGGGAGAGGAATATTAAGCCCTTGGAGGTGTCGATGAGTGCTCCTAGATGAGGGAGGACCTGGGTGGGTGTGAGATGGCTCTTTTTTCTGTTTATGACAAAGCCGTGTCTTTCTAGGCACTCGACAGTTGTCTGTAGATCCTGCGAGGCTTTCTGACTGGAAACAGAACGGATAAGAAGGTCGTCCAAATATGGATAAATATGCACGCCCTTTAGCCGGAGATGAGCTATTACTGTCACCCTGATCTTGGTGAAGATGCGGGGTGCCGAGGATAGGCCAAATGGAAGTGCTTTGTACTGGTAATGATAGTTCTGGTACGTGAAGCATAGGAATTTTCTGTGAGGTAGTGAGATGGGAATATGCAGATATGCCTCTGTGAGGTCTATGGAAGTCAAATATTCTGCTTTGTGAAGGGCTTCTTTGATGGTTTGCAATGTCTCCATACGGAATTTTCGATATTTGACAAACCTGTTCAGATGCTTGAGGTCCAGAATTGGTCTCCAGCCTTTGCCCTTTTTGGCTACTAGAAATAAGATGGAATAAATACCTTCATATTTTTCTATGGATGGTACTGGTTCTATCGCTCCTATTTGAAGTAGACGCTGTATGGCGGTAGATAGGATGTGATTCTTGGTGGCGGATTGTGATGTGGGGGATGGGGTGAACCGAGGGGGAGGTTGTTTCCAAAACTCTATGAGATAACCATGGGAGATGGTGTCCAGGACCCAGTGATCGTCTGTGGATTGTTCCCATGCTGGGAGGAAATGTTGAAGTCTCCCCCCGATGAAGGGTTCCCTGGCGTCAGAACTGCTGTCGTCCAGACCTTGAGGCCTGGAAAGTAGAAGGGGGTTTGGCAGAAGCGCTAGAGGAGTTGGCGCTTCTGGACTGAAAGCGGGATCTGGACCATGCTGGTTTAGGAAACCTGTAGCTTTTGGATCGAAAGGAAGATTGGTTAGTGGTCCGGAATGGGCGAAAGGATGTATAAGACCGGATGAGTTTTTTATCTTCTCACCGGAAGGATGAAGGCATAACTTTTTTCTTATCCTTAGTCTCTATGAGGACATCTTTTAAGGCCTCTTCTCCAAAAAGGTGTGCACCTGTGAAAGGTACAGTCGCAAGATTTCCCCTTGAGGGAAGATCAACATTCCAGTGCTTAAGCCAAATGGAACGTCTGGCCACATTAGCAGCTGCTATGGAGCGGGCTGAAAACTGAAGCGCATCTTGTGTAGCATCAGCCAGGAAGGCAAAAGATTTAGAGAGTTTGAGCAGTCCTCTGTATAAAGTAGGCTGATCTAATTCTTTATTGTTTATTATGTCTTCCACCCATAAGATGGAAGCTCTAGCGAAAAAAGATGATACTGCTGAGGCCCTTAAAGCTAATGCTGAAGCTTCATGCGCCTTTTTTAAAGCTGTATCTGATCTTCTTTCCCCGTGGTCTTTTAGGGGAAAGTCACCGTCTTTTGGCAATACAGCACCTGAGAGCAAGGCCGCCACAGGGGCATCTACTAATGGAATTTTTAATTCTTCCATCACATTGTGAGGAAGAGTATAAAACCTCTGCGCTGTACTGACTCCCTTTTTCCCCTGGAGGGGAGATTTCCACTCCTCCTTCATTAATTTATTAAAGGAATTGGGAAAAGGTACCTCTCTGGTGGTTGGCTTGGGTTCTGGAAACATCGCTGCCCTTCTAGATAAAGATTGCTGTTTGTCGGGTTGTACTGGCTCACTAGCTAGAGAGACAATTGCTTTGGACAATAAAGGTAAAAAATCCTCTTTGTTAAAGAATCGATCAGCCGAGATATGGTCTGTAATTTCTATGTCTGACCATCCACCCTCCTCTCCTTCTGAAAACAACTCCTGCAGTGACATTATGGAGGAATCACTGTCATGGTGGGGCTCAGCCAAGGGGGTCTTGGATTTGTTAGAGCGACCTTTGGCTATGGAGTGTGGGTCTGGAGAGTCGTCCCCAGAGCCTGCTGATGAGTGCAGACTATGGGAAGAATTGGGCTGTTTTGACCTGAAAGCCTTATTTTTGTTTTTTGTTTTATCATTGTTTTTATTTTTGTTTTCTAATTGTGGAGGAGGAGAGGAGGAAGACTCAGAAGTGTGCAAGCCTCTGGTGCGTTTTGCAGAACGGCTTGATCTCAAGGTTTGCTTGTCTAACAAATGGTCAGACAGATTATCCAGTACTGCCTTAGTGATCTGTGCTAAAACAGATTTATCTATTTGAGCCATGCTTAGGATAGGCGTTGGGGCTATCTCATTATTCTGTGGCTGAGCAATGGAGGAGGTGGAAGGAGGAGGGGCTTCCCTTTGCAAGTTGGAATCGAAACTGCAACTCAGAATGGCCGCCCGCTTTGTTTGGCGGGAAACATCCACGTGGGGGAGAAAGAATGGATTTGATCTCACCCTTGATGCTGTTGGAGCATCCAGCTGCTCCGTTGCTTCCTCCTCTTGTTCTGAGTGGAGAGGGTGGGGTGCTGAACCCCCGACTCCCTCAGTCTCGGCTGCATCTTTTGAGGCCGGGATCGCACCGTTCCTGGTGTGTAAGAGACTCAGCGAGGGGCCTTGGCCTCCGGGCTGGTGATCTCTTTGATCCTCCGTGGCTGGGAGACTCAGTAGGCAGCCTAAGCCGGCAAACTGGTTATCTCCTTGACCTTTCTGGCAGGTCATCCTTTTGCCTGCTGATGGCTTCCTAACGACTCTCACATGAGTCGTTGTTTTCTTTTTCTTTTGAGGCTTCGAAATGGTTTTCTTTTCTTTGCCGGAGGGGTCATAGAGAATGATAGGCAAGCGGCAGAGAAAAAGAAGCAGAAAAGCGTTTTTTGTTTGTTTGTTTGTTTTTGGTAAGAGAAAGAAAGTCAAAGAGGTAAGAAGTTTAAAAAGTGTTAGAAATAGAGATAAGTATAGGCTTGAGATAGGAGGAGATGAGAAGTAGCTCTGTCCTGGGCGAAAAGCAGGGACGAACTGGCTAGGAGGAGCTTCAGACCAATAGAGGGCTTAAAACTCAGTCATGTGAGTCTCTGCTTTTCCTGGGCGATAGGGGGAGTTAACCCGTTGTGGGATGCCTTCCTCACACCAACCTGGAGAACTGGCCTACAAACTCCATTTTTTCAAAAGCCTCCAAACCATTCTTCCCTTCCCAGTCTCAAGCACCAGTTTGATTGTATAAGAATATATACAATTTCCTGTGGGGAAAATCGCATCTCGCACAGATATATATTCATCATGTATAATGCAGTCATTCCTCACCTCTGAATCTGTACAAGATCTGAAAATATCATTTGCTTCCTCTTTTAAAATTCAAAAACTAGTGAATCTCTCTCATTAGTTCAAAAATCTCTACTGGTGCAATCAGATTGGACCAGTTTTTGATTCCAGAAAAAATAAACATGGGCAATTAAAAAGGAGATATTGTCTTTGGTGAAAGTTAACCATGCCATAGTTAACCTGTTCCCTGTGGTTTATGACATGTTATACCACTTCACATCCAAACAGATTCCAGTTCATTACCATGGTCAATGTACTGAAAACTGATGAGGGGTCCAAGAGAATCAACAGGGTGCATTTCTCACTCCCACTCCCAGCATAGGTCATCCATCAGGGCGACGAAAGGTGTGTGGAGTGGGTTGTTTTGTTATTTTAACTGAATCCCAGTCTGAAAATGGATTTAAATAGGTCTAGATGATCAGTGTCATCCTAGAGTGTCTGAAGTTTCCTGGCTTCTTTGTGAGTACCTGACAGGCTGCATTTGGACACCACAATAGTCAACAGTGGGGTAATAATAATCAACTTGACAGTTGTTTATCTATGGGGTACTCCCCATACAACATGAAAATAATGAACCGCGGTGTGGATTAGGATCACCATTGAGTTGACCATTAGTCTACCCTGAGCTGACTCACTCATCCCCTGCCCTCTCCCTAGTATCCCATCAACCATTGCTGATGAAAATCTATTCTGCCAGCTGGACTAGAGTAGCAGCTGCCATTTTGACCACTCTTACCTTGCAACTGTGTGGCTGACGAAATAACCGATGGTGCCCTCCACACAACACAATAATTAACAGTAGTTCAAATAACCAACTCTGCACAGTTCTGGTTATTTGCACTGGTTAATTTGGGCAAATAACCAACCATTGGTTGAAAAACTCTCTCCATGCAAGCACGATAACCCATGGCAGGTTAAATAACCAATCGTCAACTATTTAAATCACCGTTGATTATTGTGTTCTCCAAACCCAGTCTTAGATCCCATATGCTTACACACATGCAACTAGAAACTACCTCTAAATCCCTATTTTCCAGCTGCTCATTTCTGCTAAATTGTAAAGGTTTGAACTTTTAGGAGGCAACTGACTTATGAGCTCTTTCTTGGGCTTTCTGGCATAGGAAGAGAACAATAGTGAGCACCAAAAGGTTAATACTGCCTGCATTGTGGTAATTTGCCTTGCATTTAGTAGGTCATGGTATGAAGAATGAACGAAGGCATAAATCGATTATACAAAATTCTCAGAAAGGATGGATGTGCACAAATTTTAGTCAGTATGTTGTATTATTACTGTTCAGCATTACCTTAATAGGTGGGTGTTGTGCATGGCAGAAGTCATTTATCTTCTTTTGCAGTGACAGCTTCATCTCAGTTACTATGACACACTTTTGAAAGAAAAGTTCCAGAGGTAAGTCAAAGGATGATTAGAGGCTACAAGCTTGCAGACTTCCCAAATATACCAGTTTCTTTAAATCGTAAATTATATATCCATACCCAACAAACAAGATTTGTTTTCCTGACATTGAGCTATCACAATATAAACAGGTACTCCAGAATTTAGGGTGTACAAGCCTAAAATTTCTGAACTTTCTCGAATAACTATGGAACAGATCTGAAAAGAGTTTATATACTTTTCACCTAATATTATTCAGTCCTTGTACTATAAAAGGAGTGGGCCCATCAATATGTCAGCATGTGTCAATGGATCTCCCCCTCTTGTAACTCTTTTCCTCATTTTTGTCTGTCATTCATATAACTGCCTCTTGGACTTTTCTATCTACTTTTTCCACCTCTGTTGATGCCCTCACCTGATTTGGTATAATTTCACAGTGGCACCTTGAAAGGCCACTAACCCCATGCTTTGCAAGGCCAGCTGCAACAGAGAGCCTGAGACCAGCCTAAGGTGTCAAAATCCCTGTGGCTGCCATTGACGCTGCTGCTCTGATGTCACAGAGGGCCTTGCAAGGCTAGAGCCAAACAGCTGCCTGTTTAAAAAGAATGGATCATCTTAGGATCTGAGTATCTTCTGTAAAATTAAGGACAGCCTAGAATCTGTATTTATGCAGTTTACAGTCATCTTTCCAATTTATAGAAGCACTCAATAAAAGCATACATGAATAAAAAACAATGAAAAGGTTTAGATCACTTCTAAAAACTTCCCCCTAAACAAGCAAGATCAGCAAAACCCATAAAAAAGTTGACAAACACAGTTGAACAAAAACTTATAAATGCCAGAGTGAGCAGGTTTTTCAACTGGTGGTGAAGGATATACAAGATGATCTTGAACCAGAGCTCCCAGAATAGGGAGTTCTAGATAGTTGGTGCCAAAACTATAGATTCTGCTATGTGCCCTCTTAGTTTTTATTCTGGGGAGGGAGCATGTCTCAGTGGTAGAGAATCTGCTCTGTATGCAAAAGGTCCGAGGTTCAATTCCTGGCAACCCCACGCTGGAAAAACTCCTGCCTGAAACCTGGAGAGCCACTGTCAGTCAGTATCGACAATACTGAGTTAGATGGCCCAGTGCTTTGATTCAGTATAAGGCAGCTTCCTACGTTCCTATGATCCTAATAAAGCACCGAATTCAAAAGCAAAAAAGATATGACAAGACACTCCCTAAGATATGGAGAAGCCAGGGCAGAAATCAGAGAAAGTTCTTACTGCTTATACATCTACACATGCTACCTGTACTATCTAAGCGACAGGGTTCCACAAATGAAATGACCAGGTCACTGTTTGCTACCATGAATCAGGCAGGCAATTGCCAGGAAATAAATTCCAATACAAGGTGAGACACCTCCTCTCACCTCCTGCAAGTTCTTCATGTAATGCAGAGAACTCAGAGGATGTAGAGGTTCCTCGCTTCATGCCAGACAGGTGAACTAGACCCTCTACCTTCCCCAAGTCCTCTTCAACAGCCACTCTATGCTCAAGATTTTAAGGCACTCAGAAACAGCAAAAAATCCTTCTTGCTTCTTACAGGTGAGTTCAGAAGCACACCACAAAGTGATGGAATTATCCCGCGTCTTCCTACTCCCATCTTGAGTTGGGGAAAGGGCAGGGGCACGCTATGCTGGGTGTCACAGTCACTAGGAAGCTGCAAGACAGGTTGTCACTGCTTTTGAGTGCCTTCAGATCCCAGACACAAAGTGAGATGTTAAGCTCATCCGTTTCCCAAACAATGGCAGGGGGAGTGCAAGGATCATGAGAGCCCACAAATAATAATGATTGCGAACCCTGGGAAGTTTCAGCGTACCTGGTACTGCCTGAGAAAAGAGATGTCTGTAAATTCATTTAGTGGAGCAACTGATGATATCACCTGGACATAGGGGTTCAGCTCTGCAATGTGATGAAGCGTTGCCTCAGCTCTGAAATACATTTTAATTGTATTATTATCAAGCTAAACTCTCAAGTTCAACCTTGCAAATATACACACAAACATTACCAGACCCCCAGATCACATATATACCAAAGGCTGTTACTGAATCAAAAACAAAAGGAGAGCATCCAAGCCAGGTCAGAAAAAAGGATTCTAAGGACGCAAATAATTAATTTTCACGAAGCCTGACGCGTTTCGGCCTGTACTTTATTCAAAAGCCTTCTTCAGGGAGTTGTCAGAAGATAGTGTCTGCAGAATTTCCTGTAGCTAGCTGATTGTCTAGTAAACTAAGTGTCTCCTGTGATAGTCTATGGCAACTGACGCCATAGTTTATCACAGGAGACAATTAGCTTGCTAGAGGAAATTCTGCAGACACTATCTTCTAACAATCCCGAGGAAGGCCTTTGAATAAAGTACAGGCCGAAACGTGTCAGGCTTCGTGAAAATTAATTATTTGCATCCTGAGAAACTGTCAACAGCCTGGAGAATCCTTCCATAACCAACGGATTACAAAAACTTTTCTACCTGGTTAAGATGTTTACTTGCCATAAGAGAGTGGCAAGTAGACAACCAAAGAAGTAGCTATTTGTAAGACAATGGGCCTATTCACATGTAATGGCAGCATTTGTGGGGGGATGTGAGTTAATTAATTCTGTTTACTGCACTGGAGCTGTTTCCATTTTCAGTAAACAACCAACAAACCCCTCATTTGTAGGCTGTTAGCATGATGTCTAAAGCTGGACACTTTGAGTTATTTGTGGGTTAAACAGCCAAAAGTTAACTTACAAATAAACCATGGGTTAACTTTGGGTTGTTTAACCCCAAAATAACCTAAAGAATTTGTGTTTGGATATCACACTAACAACCTATGAATAAGATGATCATAGGTAGTTGTTTAAACCCAGAAGTGGCTGGCACACAGGAGGCAGTGCGCCTGCTCTCTCCCATCCATGCACAACAATCTATGGGTTGTTTAAACCATGGGTTGTAGTTACATGCGAACCAGGCTAATTTGAACTCAGTTAAACATAGCCCAGATTTCAAGAGTATATAATTATTTTGAAACAGTTAATGATTAAAGCTAACTATCATGAACTGGGCTTCTTGCTTGTTACTTGGTTTTCTTACTTAAGCTGTCCTTACAATAGCTATCTTTTGAAGAACTCAAGTGATTTTACTGATTAATCGTTTTAATTACAAATTTTATACAAAGGTTTTTAACTAGGGTTTGTAATATTTCTCTCTCTCTGAAAGAGTTTTCAGGCATAAAAACATGACTTACTGTAGAAAAACATTTCTTTGATGAAATTATAGATAGTGATATGTGGTAGAAAATTTCTGCTCTTACATTTTCTACAGTAAACTTCCCATTTTTATAAATGTATTGTTTCATAGAATGAATAGCATAATGAAAGGCTACAATACCTGTCAAAATGAAAATCAAAACTATCATTAAGTTCCCCACCCCACCCCGTAACTTTCCCTATTCATGTGCACAGCTCTTCAGGCATGCTAAAATTATGTTAACAATATAGAGTGACTTAATTTTTTTCTGAAAATTTCACCAATGTATGGAAGTGTATGTTACTGAGTTGTCATGTCTTAAAATATTTGCAAGTATTATAATTTGGAGAACTGGGGATGGGGGGGCATTCAAAGTATGCTAAATGTGCTTTATTGATCCCCCCCCCAAATAAAATATTCCAATTCTGCTACTTTGGGCTAATTTTTTTAGATATTTATATAGCAACTAAATGTATTTATTTATACAGCAATTCTAAGTATGTGAAAGTGGTGGGGAGGAAGAGATCCATGCCAGAGCCACTGCCACATCCTCAGCCCTGTTGGCTCACAGCAGCTAGAGCAAGAGTTAGGGGGTGCAATTTCCCTCCCCCATTTTTTTTTTTTTTTTACTTTACCCTCCAACTGAAAATTCTATAGAGAGAATTAATTACTCCAACTCCAGAGCAGGTGTAATTTCAAGGCATGTTGTGGGGTTGAGGGAGGCCTAGGATCCTGCAGATCCATGGCCTCTCCTGACATGTTCCAAAACTCCCTCTGCTGCCCCCCATCACCTACAGGCCACCACAAATAGGTCAACAATGACTGCAGAGATTCCTGCCACCAGGCTAGGGGAGGCCTCCACCAATGGACTCCTATCTCCAACCAGGGAGAAGTAGGTCCAAAGCAGCATACAGCTCCTCAGCCTTTCTTTCACGTAGCACAGGACTGCTCCATTAGTAAATAAAACTTCAAAAATCAAATAACTTTGGCCATGTTCAGACAACACAATAGTCAATGCTGGGTTAATAGTCTTTTTCTCTTTTCCTCCCTTTTTTAACAAAACAGAACAAAAAATACATTGTGAAAAAGAAAAACAAAGAAACATTACATATACAGGAATATCATCATTTTTTTCCATCAGGTATACCATTCGTTTAAAAAAAGGGGGGGTAGGGAGAATTATGCATAGGTTTCAAGAAAAGCAGACCATATATCCATGTATTTTTCTACAAGCAAGTTGTGCCTATATATCACCCGTTCAAATACTGATGGAGTTGTTAAGTCCTCCATCCATTGCATTATGGGAGGTGAGCATTTATTCTTCCAATGTGATAATATAAGTCTTTCAGCTATCATAAGAGCTCTGAAAACCCATTTGTGCAGACCATGTGTTAACTTCCAAGATGCCAGTAGGTAGTTTAAGAGGACATGCACATCGTTCCATATTAAAGATTGTTTCAGTACAAAGTTTATCCATATTATAACCTCCTCCCAAAAGGGAGCAACTACTGGCCATTGCCAAAACATATGAATTAAAGAAGCATTAGGTTCAACATCTCCAACAATTATGTAAATTTGACAGACGCTTATTGAAAAGGCATTGTGGAGTCCAACAGATCTGAAACAAGATTTTTTGCTGAACAAGACATAGCCTAAGATCCGTAGAAGCTTCAGATACAGACTCTAAGGCAACAATCCATTAGTTAGGCAAAACAGGACACTCCAAAGCTTGATTCCAATCCTGTCTTAAACCATGAGTATCATATTTATTTACTACTACTAAATATTTATACATATGAGTCGTGGGTCAATGTGTGTGTTCAGCTGCTATAAGTGTTTCTAACAAAAATGGAGGCTCTGAAGCTGTAAAAGCAGCCGGACCAAATCTAGATTCCAGCAAGTGTTGCAATTGTAAGTTTTGCCATTCAGCCGTAGTACGTAAATTATATTTAGCATGTAAATCAGAAAATGACAAAAACTCATCGTCTGGGCCTATTAATTGATCCAAAGTAAAAAATCATCTTATCTGTCCATGTCCTCCACAAGAACGCTTCTTTTCCAATTCTTAAGTCTGAATTTCCCCATAAAGTCAATTTTTGGTGAGAAAACACTGTACTTTTGATATACCAAATGTGATAATTTTATGCCAAACCAACTTGTACATAATTACATTTTATGTTCCTAAAGTAACAAAGTGACTTTCAATCTGTAAAAAGTGCTAATATTGCTTTCCCCCCCAATTTTTCCAAAAATGTCTATTCCCCCACCCCACCTCATCCTGGAAAAACACGTGTTTTTTCCATGGCTTCAACATTTCTGGAAATTTTACTTCGCTCGTCAGGCACCATTGACTACTTCATCACACACAGTTGGTTATTTTTGGTGACTACAGAGTCCCCTGATAAGAGCGACCAAAGAAAGTGGTGGCTGCCGCTCTAGTTCAGCCAGTAGAACTCGCAATGGCTGATGGGATACCAGCAGGAGGACTGAGGCAGGGGGAGAGGGCAAGGAAATGTGTCAATCCAACACACCAGTGACTAACTGCCAACTCAACGCTGGCCTTGATCCACATCACGTTTGATTATAACCATGTCATGTGGGGAGTACCGCCTGGATAATTAACTGTGGAGTTGACTATTAACCCACCATTGACAATTGTGTTGTCTGAATGCAGCACTGTCTCCCATTTCTCTCTTTGCCCACTGTTCCCCACAACAATTGGGTTTAAAAGAAAATTCTCATTGGCACCAATGGAGGGTTATTAAAAGTCTAACTCAAACTTTGCCCACCTAATGTCCTCCATTTGCATTGGACAACAACTTCCACCTTCCCCAATCCAGGATGATATAGATGGGGAAGATAGGAGTTGTAGTCCAACATATCCGCAAGTTGGGAAAGGCTGGTTTAATTGCTGCAAGAAATAATGCAATATTGGGGCGTGAAACCATAGCACACAGCAGAACACCAATGGAGGCTTTTAAAAAGCCTATTTATGTAAGGTGATATGCAGACCAGCCCTTAGTATGTTTCTATAATTATTATTATTATCATCATCATCATCATCATCATCTTAACATTTATATACTGCCTTATCTGCTAAAAAGCCATCAAGGCAATACACAATTTAAAACAGTAAAACTCTTAAATTATGGGGGGGGGGGGGGGCTTACAAATAAGATTTGCTTCCAGAGTTATTGAAATGTACACTTAATTTATTTATTTTACTTTAAGAATATGACTCTGGATCTACAGAAGTATGAATTGTACAGAAGTATGAATTGCACTATCATACCTCCACTATCTCAAACATTTATGCCACTGAAGAAGATCATAATGGTGAAACACATCTAGCGATTGGAATACATACATAGCGGTGATTGCCTTTATCATTCTCCCTATTTATTCAAGAGTATCATTCTGTCAGTCTGTCAATAAATACATTATTTGCATTTTAAACATTTTAATTTTTTAAATATTTTATTACATATAACAGTAGAGTAAGCATTCCTGACATCCATATTGTTTTCTACTGAAAAAGAGTACCCATATTAGTTACAACTACGAAGATTCATAAGATGGCAGCTACTGTTACTGATTGGCTCCCAACACTAGGAAAAATGACCATTACAACTCAACAGTATGATTGTACTCATTTCTTTCAATAAATGAGGAAGGAACTGCCTTCCCAGCTTTTTTTACATATAAGTAACACCTACTTATAAGCCGGCAAGAATCAGTGACTTAAAATTTAGCATCAGAATTAGCATCTATAGTGAGGAGAGTCTTAAAATGTGCATAACATTTCTGAAGAATTGTACAAACCTGTTCCTTAGATTCAGAATATCGTCTTCACGAATAAAAAAGTTTGTTCCTAAATCCCATGTCCTGCACTGCTTGGTATCATGGATGGTAAGAGCCTTCAGAAAGGATTGGGAAACCAGGATTAAAATGTATTTGAAATGGCAATTATATAACTCAACAAGCATGTACACTGTGGTTATGGCTTACACTAGAAATGATCAAGTTCATTACTTAGGACTAAACTAGATGGTACGCGGAACACACAACTGCCACCCAAAACAATAGCCATATGTGCATCCATTAAAACTTACCCAGGTTCTGATTTTTCCCACCCATTCCCAATCAAAGATGGAAGAACACAGACAAATGTGAAGCCAGAAAATGCATAAGTTCTGGTAAACAGTACAGAGGGAAAGAGTGAACTAGACACAGCTGCTGGTTGTGCATTTAGTGTACTGTTTAGTTTGGCTCAGGGATTCTTGAGGTCCTACACATACGAACTATAGCACCTTTGTCTATACTGACATGCCATACAACACTTTCTCCACGTAATTCAGAATGCAGGGTATGCTTAGTTCATGTTTAGAACTCATTAGTATAACATTTGTTTATTTAAATTTGTATCTTGCCTGTTCACAAAATTGTGCTTAGGGCAGTTAACAGTAAAATAAAAATAAAACAGAATTCAAAACAAAAGCATTGGAATCTACGACATAAATAAAATAGATAAGATCCAAGTGAACAAACGGCAACATTTATAGGGGTCAGTTAAAGAAGCCAAAGGCCTGTCTGAATAATAAAAAAGTATTTCTGCCAGAAGAAGAGGCTGGATGAGCTTCCCTTGGCAAGAAGCTCTAGAGCATGGAGCAGCTGGGAAGGCCATCTCTCAAGTTCCCACCAAACATAGAATCATAGAATAGCAGAGTTGGAAGGGGCCTACAAGGCCATCGAGTCCAACCCCCTGCTCAATGCAGGAATCCACCCTAAAGCATCCCTGGCAGATGGTCCCACAGGACAGATCCCACAGGACAGAAAAAAATGGCCTCTCCCAAAGGTTTTTAATGTCTTAGAATGTAGGGCGCTTGTATGGGAGAACACAGTCTTTCAGATAATCTAGTCCCATGTTATTTAGGGTTTTGGAGATCATAATCAGCACTTTGACTTGTGCCAGAAAGTCCGGTAGCAAATGAAGATGCTGTAACATGGAAGCCACGGGGTTCCTATAACTGGCCTCAAGTCAATAGTCTGGTGACAGCATTCGGGATCAGCTGAATGGTTATCATATCAAAATGGCATTTTTTAAAAAAAGTTAAGTTACATGTATACAACTGTTCAAGTTCAGACGTCGACGGTATATTCATTCTCAAGATGGAAATCAATCTTTCCACGGGAAAGAAAGGACTATGGCTCAATGCTAAAGCACATGCTTTGCATGCAGAAGGTACCAGGTTCAATCCCTGGCATTTCCAGGCAGGGCTGGGAAACATCCTGCTTGAAACCCTGGAGAGCTGCTGCCAGTCAGTGTTGACAATATCGATGTAGATAGACCAATGATCTAAGTCAGTATAAGGCAACTTCCTATGTTCCTATCCTTTATAGTTTTGTTTCATAAAGTAGAAGTTGTTCTTCTCAGTGTTCTATTCCATAAGCCTAGGCACCAAATTATCCTTTAGAACGATAGAAATTAGCTTTTGCTTCTAAAGAACAATTAGGATTGAAAAGGTTCTATGTTAAAACAAGAAGCACTTTAAAAAGGAAAATCTGGTTGATTTAAATGCTATGTTTCTGTAATTCTTGTTCCATAGTCTGCCTTTCACCCTGATAGTTATGCAGATATTACCTTTATCAAAAGCTTACCAAGAAAGCCTGTGACGCAGTTCACACAATGAAACAACTCATTGTTTGTTAACCATGGAATATGGAAGCGAGTGGGAGCAAGCAAGCATGCAGGCTCCTGTCCACTGTGCCATTCCCAGTGTGCTAAATATTCCTGGGATGCACCATCCCTGGTTTGTTATTCTTGATGTCTAAACACAGAACTCTGGGCTGTTGGGTGAGAAACAACCCAGAGTTATAACCCAAGAACAAACTATGGGGTTAGCGCACCAGAAGCAGGTAAGCAGTCAGAAGCCAGCACACTCACCCTCTCCCAACAACCCATAATTAACAAACCATGGGCTATTTCATTGTGTGAACTGGTAGCTCGCAAGGAGAAATCGGTGCAAAACTTTTAAAAAATCCAATCAGCCACTGCAAAGGACACTGGAATTTCACATGCAGAAAACCCAAAGAAAGCCAGGTACAGATGAATATAAGGCAGATATTACGAAATCCCATAAAAGTTTAGGAAGAGCAAACACTTCCCCCACAGAGCTCTCACTGAACGAGTTTCTTCCATGCTGGATCATCTACCCCTTTCGTCTCACTACTCCCTTTACAATGCCTAACCATGCCAGATCTAGCTATAGGGTAAAAAAAAATGTCTTGGAAAACAGTTATAACACACCTTGGAGAACAGCTCTATCCTGAAATGTATGGCTCCAACATGTAAGTGTTTAACAAAGGTCATATAAACAGCTACTCTCACCACAAAATATGACTTAGGTGTCTGCGATCAAGGTGTTAATTTATTAAACCATGTTAAGTACCATTAGTTATTTGAGGAAACATTTAATTCTTTAAAATGAATGAAACTTCAAATAAATTCCTTCTCCTTACCTTTATTCCTGCAAGAACTATGTTCTTAGCTGAAAAGAAGAATCAACATTATAAACTTATGATAAAACCTCCTATTTGGCAAGAATTCAGTTTGCAACTCTTCCATGGTCTTCTAAAAATAATAATTTCTTCTCAGCCCTACACATATCAATTACAGAACTGTTAAACAGGAAGAGTTAACTAAACAAATTTGAAGAAATTTTGCTATTACCATCTATAATAAAGACTATCATGTCATCATATACACCAATCCATAACATGGAGCAACCCTCATTAAGGCAGCTATTACCAGAACAGGTCATCTCACTAATACTCTTAAGGAGGCTTCTGGTACCATAAAGCCAATTCAGACAGTCTCGTGCATCATGGAACCCCTCTAACAAGACTTGCAGAAGCTTCCTCCCCAGATGAGAGACTGATGGGAAAGTGAGTTTCCTGTGAGCAGTTCACATGGTACAAAGAATATCCAACATATTCTAACTTATCTAACATATCTATTTCTTAGCGTAACTATGGGTTAAGCTTAGCACATAGCAAATTTAAAATTACAGATTTTAATGTACAACTGACTGCTCCCGATAAAATACACAAGAAGAAGAAAATTAATTAAGGATTTCCTAACTTACCGATCTCCACTCCAAGGCCACCCATTCCACTTAAAAATACGTGGGATTGAGCCATCTTCTGCATTGCTGTGTCACCAAGAACATACCTCTGCCGACTACATGCAATTAAGAAAGGAAAACATAATCACAAAATAACTGTTTAGTTGTATAATCCAATCTGCAGAACCTCTTGTGGTTGATAAAGATGATCACAGTAGGGAAAAATATTTTCAACAAACCAAGGAGAACTAATACTGTTTAGCATTTGAACATATCCCATCATTTGCAGGATACACAGATTTGACATTGAAATCAATAAGAAATATTTTAAAGGCACCCCTGCAATTGCTGATATTTTCACATATTTTTCGAGCATTTCTTTTTCCTTTCCCCCACTCTTATTCACGGCAGTGCTAATCACAAAAACTGCAGTCCTACACACTAGTGGGCTGCTTGAACCCAATTGGTTTCAATGGCTCAGTTCAGACAACACGTTAGTCAATACAGTGTAAAAACTCCACTCAACAGTTGAATTTTTAGGAGGTACTCCCAACACAACATGTTCTAACTCCACCATTGTGTGACTGTGGGCTACATTGGAGTTGAGAAAAATCCACTACAACATTTGATTGACAGTTTCTCCACCTTCTCTCCTGCCCCAGTCTTCCCAATGGTATCCCATCAGCCATTGCTGCAAAAAAAATCCCAGTGGCTCTCCTAGAGCAGCACTCACTCCTTTCGCCGTTCTTGCCAGGGAACTCTGTAGCCAGTGGGAAAAGTCAACTCAACGCAATGGAAACCTCCACATAGCCCTCCACACAACACACAATACAACGGTTGTGCAGGAACTCTCCTCTGCACAGCATGGATATTCAGCGTGGAGTGTTTTCCAAAAACATTCCACCATGGGGTAGAGTTTTCCCTCCAGACAACACATTACTCAACAGTGGTGTAAAAATTCCACTGTGGAGTTCTAAACCCACCGTTGAGAAACATGTTGTCTGAACTGAGCCAATATGATTTAAGCAATCTGTGTGCAGGACTGCAGTCAAAGTAATCTATGGCCTTGAGCTAGCAAGATTGGCATTTTTAATTTCCCTTGTCCTCCATCTTTTAAATGTGCCTACCTTCCCAAGAACAATGCCTTCTTTTTCCCCCATCTGTAGTTGCTGTTATTAAGATTAACACAACCCAGACACTGGTTGAGTTCTGACAACACGATAGTCAACAGTGGGGTAATAATCAACTTGACAGTTGCTTATCTAAGGCATACTCCCCACACAACATGATAATAATCAATCATGGTATTAATTTTTGTGAACCGCCCAGAGAGCTCCAGCTATTGGGCAGTATAGAAATGTAATAAATAAATAAATATAAATAAATAAATTAGGATCAGTGTTGAATTGACTATACCATGCTGACTTGACTCACTTATCCCCTGCCTTCTCTCCCCCTTCGTCCTCCCACTAGTATCCCATCAGTCATTTCTGCTGAACGTAGAATCATAGAATAGCAGAGTTGGAAGGGGCCTATAAGGGAATCGAATCCAACCCCTGCTCAAAGCCTCCACGCAACACGCTATTTCATCCGTATGAAACAGGAACCTGACTTAACATTAAAGCCCTCTACCACAAGTATCATGGCAGTAAGGTATGTTTCACACTATACGATAATAAGGAAGTACTGGCATTCCCATTTCAGTGACTAGAGACCAAATCCACCCTCAATACTATGAAAGTAAGTGTAAAAAGAATCAATATTTTGTTAAAATTCTTACCTGTAAAGGGCATCATCAATTTCCATAGAATCTGCTGCCATTATGATATATTTGCTTGGACTGGAAGAAAAATGGAAATACAGATAAAAGTGTGACCCAAAAGACTAGCACCATGCAGCTAACCTGTTTTCTCAAATGAGCAAATATTGGGGGGAAATATGAACTACATATGATTATGTGCAGAAAATTGATACAATATTATTATAGATTTGATGCACAATAAAAAATATTTGGAAGCCCAAGGGAGCACTGGATATACTGTAGCTCTGAAATCCTTGACTTACAGTAGAGTCCTAGTTACAAAAGAAAACTATACGTAATGCAATATATAACAGCAGAGCAATGGAATGACAAACTTCGTTACATATAACAGCCATTAAATTTCAAGAATTCCCCATGCACACATATCCAAACACACACAAAGAAGAGTGGGAGTAGGTGGGTGTCTCCTATCCTGAACTTAATAAAATTAAAAATTTAGCCCCCAATACTATATGATTTAGGGATTGGGGGTTTTCAAGCCTCAGTCTGTATCCAGAACAGAATTTTAAGAACCATGTTGGGGATCTTCAGATACATCCCAACACAACACCTACAGTTAGAAATGAGATCTCAGGCTTAGATTATGAATATTGTCAGCTGACATTTAATTATTGGTAAAACCCAAGGGAATGTGAGACCATCACTTAGCAAAACAGTATTACTTGGAACAACTGGGCTTTAGTCCATCAAGGGAAAAATCTTAATATCAGAATGTGATGTTTTTACTACAGAAATTTCATTATTCAGATACATATTTCCTTCAGTGAGATCATGTTCTAGCTAAAAAGGAGTTTAAATTTGCACAATGTGTCTTTGCAGGAAGGTTTCACATCTCTTAAGACGGTAAAAAAAAAAATCTCCCTGGTACCATCTACTTGAATATAACCCAGGTGCAGAAGGCTATTTATTTAAATTGGAAAAGTTCAATTTGAGGAAGGGACAAACTGGTCAGCTTGTCAGAAGTTAGACTTTTTGCTTTTCAGTAAGGATATAAAGATCTTGAGAAGCACTACTACTTTCCTATTGACATTAGCTAAGATCCAGATTTTATAAGGCAGATATAATATGTTGTACCAGCGAAGACTTTATATATATATATATATATATATATATATATATATATATATATGTGTGTGTGTGTGTGTGTGTGTGTATTTGCCTTGTATGATTTATCATTGTATGTTTTAACATACACTTTTATAAAAATTGGAAATCAGTATTATGAAATGTTATCTTTTGGCTGAAATTGTTAGTCATTTATTTGTCATATCCTCTGTTCTACATTTAATTTGTTTACTTTTACTTTTGTAATACATTCAATATTATTTTCTCTGTGATATAGTGATGCCTTTTATAAACAATAAAACAAACATTCTCTCAGAATTAAAAAACGTGAAGGCATCTGCAGATTCCAGGATTATTGATCAGTTATGAAATTAACCAGTTAAATTAACCAGATTATAAACAAATAAATATTCTTAATTTTGTACATACAGTATAAAATTTATTTTAAAATGTGTAATACTGTTTTTCCATTAAACGTTGATTATCAAAGTATTTCAATATATTTGAGTTTTATGCTTTCTACTTACCTTTTGCCTTCACTTCAGGCTACTCTATATTCATATTTTTGTTTGCCTCTCTCTCACACACTTTACAAGGAATCTGAATACCAGATGTTGCTTTGGACTGAAAATTCCAAATACTGGCACTCCTTTCTCCCACAGAGTGACAAATGCACTCATTGTTAGATTATATACATCTCAGGTTGTGATAAACCTTCCATTGTTCTTACCCATTATTTGGTATAAGCTTTTCCAGGATCTGAAAGCTTACGAATTCAACTATTCAATTCACCAGATACACACAAAGATTTTTGTTTTGTTTTAGACAACGTAGGAGTCCAGTAGACCTAACATTGTTACTGTTCTCCCTGGATCAGCTTTACAATACAATCCTATGCAGGTTTACCCAGAAGCAACCTTTACGATGGTCAGAGCAACCACTGAATAACTGCTACTGCAATGTATTTCAACATTTGAAGGTGCTTTATACAGAATCATAAAACTGATCCATCTCTAAGCCCAGTACTATCCACTCTGTCTCGTACCACCTTTCCTAGGTCCAGAAACGTCTTTCAAGATGCCAGGATGACATGTCTTCTCATCCAGCATCTTGCTACCCACAGAAGCCAAACAGATACCTCCCAGAAGCACACAAGCTGGGCATGAAGACAATAGCCCTTTTCCTACTCTTGCTTCCCAGAACCTGAGGTTCAGTGGTATACTGCCTCTCTCTTGCTCGAGAGCTTTAGCTATTGGGCGGTATAGAAATGCAATAAATAAATAAATAGTAGTCACTGATAGAAATCCTCTATTAATTTGCCCAGTCCCAGTTATGCCCTCTAAGGTTCTGTGAATCACAACATAGATCCAGTTCATATGTCACAGGGGCACTGGAGAAAGCAAGCACACTTCCTCTTGCCTGCTCACCACTTTTGGAGGCATTACTGGGTTTTTCATGGCCTCCAAACCCAGAAACTCTGGTCTGTTTACAGGTTAAACATACCAGAGTTAACTCAACAACAAACCATGGGTTAACTCTGAATTGTTTAATCCAAAAAAACAAAAAACAAAACCAGAGTTCCATGCTTGACTGTCATGAAACAACCAAGGAACTTCTGAGTTGTTAATGGAAAGTAGAAGTGAGCACGAACCGGCATACTTACTCACAGGCAGCCGCTGATAAACAACCCCCTCCGTTTTGCTAAAAGCTAGATGGCCAATTTTGTTAGACTTTCTTGTAAGGTATGATGCTCAAACTACTTAACTGCAGGGCAAATTTAATATCATTGGCGAAAGATAGTACAAAAATAGTGAGAAGTGTAATAGGCAGCTGGACAGCCATCTGTCAGGTATGCTTTAAGGTGGATTCCTGCACTGAGCAGGGGGTTGGACTCGATGGCCTTATAGGCCCCTTCCAACTCTACTATTCTATGATTCTATGAGTAAAACATACATTAAGTCCAAGATGAAACATGAAATTAGGACTATTTGAAACAAAGAAATGAAAAGCTGAGCAATTCCTGACGTTGGTAGCTACTATCATAACTGGAAGTCTATATTACAGCTTGGGATATTACCAAGAAGGAATCAAAATCACTACAAAGTTAAGAGAACATAAGCTGTGTAATATGAAAGTGGTAGATAAAGAGTACTGATTGCTTTTGAGCTTATAACCTCTTCTGTCTTGGATTTGATATGTCAATCAATAAATCAATAAAATATTCCAAGAATATTGGTCTGTTGCTTACTAACCACAACTTTACTTTAATTTCATTTTAAATGAAATAACTGTAGACTGATCCTGGTGTTTAAATATAAAAGCCAAAGATAAGAACTGTTCACATTTACCTGTTAAAGTTATAATAAACTATATTTTTGTGCAACAATGAAAATAATTTATTTTGGTAAGTAGCATAAATATCAAGCCTGATAATAAAATTATATTTAACTGGTCTAATAAAGTTAATGTTTTGAAATACCTTATCATTATTGGACCAATATTTGATGGTCAATTGACCAGACTTTTTTTCACTATCCAAATGTCCAATTCTATTGAGCTGGTTCCCTCATCACACTCCAATTCTTGGGTGTGAACTGGGTCATCCTGTCCTACTCAATACAAGGGAACATGAGAGAGCTATTGTTTATCTTTTCAACCTGGGAACAAAATAGAGGGGAATAGGACTAGCAAGAGAGAAAGATATCCGATCTCAAATGAATCTGGAAATGACACCATTGAAAACCTTCTCTAAACTGCTGATAGCTGATGCGCTCTGTGTATGTGTGTGTGTGTACGCGCATGTCCATAGGCCCATCCTGCAGCTTTGGCACAAGTCACCTTCCTGAAAATACTCAAGAAGAAAACAACCCTGGAGAAGTAACTCAATTCCAAGGAGTCTTACTATTGTATCTCTGCATCAGAAGAAGATGATTGATCATCTTATATGATGCAGGATTACCCATCCATTCATCTCTCCCTCAAGGAGACTTATTGGAAGAAGGAAAGGGCCAAATCAGAGCTGCTGCAGCGCAGCTTAATCTGAAGGTGGACACTTTAATTTTATTTCTCTCATCTTATTTCTCCTGCAGGACACACAGTTTGGGGAGTCCTTTGCTGCCCCATCTTCTGATGGAAAGAGGGACGCAGCAGCAGTTAAAAGAACGGTGCACTCTGCACCTGCTCACAGACTCTATTCCCATCTTCTGAACACAAGACTTTTCTCTCCTCCCAGGAATTTTTAACAGCATTTAACAAAGTTAAATTTGTTTTTAATGGACCCCAGAATTGTGGTTTTTTAATGGATCCTGTTGGTTTTTATACTGTTGTTTTTATGTTTCTGATGGTGTGTGTTGTTGTTTTTTAAAAAAACTGTATACTTTTTAATGTTTACCATTTTTAACGGTTGTAAACCGCCCAGAGAGCTTCGGTTGTGGGGCGGTATATAAAATGTAATTAATAAATAAAGTGTCTTGTAGCACCTTAAAGGGAATAGCTTACCTTTCAGGAGTTGAGATCTGGTACTGAAAACAGGTGAAGGGTGGGGGAGAGAACCTGCTGCTGCCCCCTCCCCTCCCCTCCCCAGCCCTATATAGCAAACCTGCCCTATGCAATGCACCCCTTTCGTTACCCTCTTTCTTCCTTTCGAAATTTAGATTATAAGCTCCTCGGAGGGCGTTGGGGGGGGGGGGGAGGCACACATCCCTCAAGTCCTCTCCCCAAAATCATGCCCCCGCCATCCCTTCCGCAGGGACGTGAGCCAGGCCTTCTCTCTCCCCCCCTCCCCCACTTTCCTGGTCCTCTGCCGTGAGGGGCGGCATGAAGGCGGCAGGGCAGGGCAGGGCAGGGCAGGTTCCCGCGCGCGTTACTTCAGACCGGCTTCCACCAAGGAAGGCCCCGGCTGTCGGGCCTGCCTGGCTCCACAGAGGCCCGCGTCGCAAAAGCTGCGGGGATAGCGCCGCCGCCGCCGCTTCTCCCTCACCTGCCGGGGCCGCCAGTCTCCGTGAGCCGCTGCCTCTTCGCCCTCAACGTGGCTGCTTCGGGCCGCTCCGTAAGGCCTGGCGGGCGGGCGGGCGACGGCTCAGAGCAGGCGCTCCTCGGGATGAAGAAGCAGGAACCAGCACCCGCGAGGAACCGGCATAGGAGGAGGAGGCGGGGAGACAGCGCGCTGCCGCCAGCCGGCTCCGCCCCGGATGGAGGGAGGCCCAGGCCGCCGCCGCCGCCGCCGCCGCTCCAGGCCCACCGATACTGGAGCCACGGCGGACGGCCCCGCTTCTCCTTGCCTGACAGGCGCTCTCGGAAGACGGGCCCCGTCCACGCACACGCAGCTGTGAGGTGGAGGTTTGCTGACCAGAAGCAGGTTCAGGGACATGAGGGAGAACCTGACACCCTAACGTTTTTTCAAGTTTTCGATTAGAAATAATATCTTCAAGGGGGCAGGGAGTGGGGCGTTTTTTAGTTGAGGACTCCTAATATAAAAAGCTTGGCATGGTAGAGTCACAGTGGGGAAAGCGTCTGACTAGAACTTGGGAGGCTTGCATCAAACCTCTCCTCACCCACTGGGTGATCTTGTGTAAAACACGATTATCTTAGCCCAACAGACTTCATTGTGATAATTACTGTTGGGGAACTATTCTTGGAGAGGTGGTGAGATGAACATTTAATGATAATGAAATATACAGAATGTATGTGTAACTGTAAGTAAGGAAGCTGGGCGAGGCACTGGGACTTGGTCAAACATGGAATCGTAGAATCGCAGAGTTGGAAGGGGCCTAGAAGGCCATCAAGTCCAACCCTCTGCTCAATGCAGGAATCCACCCTACAGCATCCCTGACAGATTGTTGTCCAGCTGCCTCTTGAAGGCCTCTAGTGTGGGAGAGCCCACAACCCCCCTAGGTCACTGATTCCATTGTCGTACTGCTCTAACAGTCAGGACGTTTTTCCTGATGTCCAGCCGGAATCTGACTTCCTGTAACTTGAGCCCGTTATTCCATGTCCTGCACTCTGGGAGGATCGAGAAGAGATCCTGGCCCTCCTCTGCGTGACAACCTTTTCAGTATTTGAAGACTGCTCTCATGTCTCCCCTCAATCTTCTCTTCTCCAGGCTAAACATACCCAGTTCTTTCAGTCTCTCTTCACAGGGCTTTGTTTCCAGACCCCTGATCATCCTGGTTACCCTCCTTTGAACACGCTCCAGCTTGTCTGCGTCCTTCTTGAATTGTGGAACCCAGAACTGGACACAATACTCTAGATGAGGCCTAACCAGGGCCAAATAGAGAGGAACCATTACCTCACGTGATTTGAAAGCTATACTTCTATTAATGCAGCCCAAAATAGCATTGGCCTTTCTTGCAGCCATATCGCACTGTTGGCTCATATTCAGCTTGTGATGAAGAGGAAATTTCACCAGGTTCTCCATATATACAAATGACTCCTACTGAAAATCCCTTTTCAATACAACTGTTCAAGATACAGGAGCCATGTCCTCCTTTTCATGTGGTCACCCTAATTATACCCAACTTCTAGAATTTAACTCTGTTGTATTCCTAACTCTCTGTGACAGGCACTTACTCTGTAGTAAGTGTTATTAAGGATTGTAGTCTGAATTTATGCATATTTACTCAGAAATTTGTCCTGTTATATCCAGTTCAGCTAACTCCGAGGGAAGTGTAAGGTCATGTGAGAAAGCTTGTAGGCCCTTTCCAACTCTGCTATTCTATGATTCTATGATTTTCTGGAATATATGACATGCAAATTAACTGCTGTGGACATTTTATTATCAGAGCAAAGTTAAAATCCAATGTTCACCAAAGAAGCCAGATTTTAAAATATACATTTAATAATACTTGAAACATGTTATGTTTACATTGCTTTTTCACCAGGTATAGTAATGATATTAATACAAGCACTGTATAAATTAACACAGAGACAAAGTAAACACAAAAGTGGACTGATCAGTACATTAGTGATTTATGAAGAACTCCGTTGGGTTGATTGGTGGGTTAGGTAAAAACTGTGCATTATACAGCAGAAGAAGGGAACAAGCTTTAATGTTCTATTTTGAAAACAAAAGGTGGGGTCAAACATGGGAATGTGCCATGAATGCACAGACATATGATTTTCTGGATCTAGAATTTAGAAGTGTTTTGGAATTGTGCATGCCTTTTTTCCCTGTTGTATAGATTCTCTCTGTGTCTGTCTTTTTCTCTCTCACACACACAGTTGTGATAAATTTGGTTTGATGGTAAATACAACCATCATAACCTGGGTTAAAATGAACTTGCATTTCCTAAATTCACGTTGAAAACCTATTTTTAATTGGGATGCAGAGCACATATGATACCATGTTCCATACTGATGATCCTTCTTTTTTCTTTTTTCTTAATTTTATTTTAGATTTAACAATACACTAATACTACAAAAATCACAACAACACAAGAAAAAAACCATAATACATAAATTGCATAACCTTATAACATTTCTAATTTAATATTTTTACATCATTACATAACATAAAGTACACCCCCCCCACCCCGGGATCTATTCCTGTTTCCAAAATCTCATTGATTCTTCTGGAGGTGGTTTTCCACTCCCCTTAAATAATACATATTCTAGGAACTGATTCCAAATTCCCTCAAAATCATTTGTTTTTGTTATCCCTCTTCTTACTTTTATATTACATGTCAATTTATTATTTATAGCAATATCCCAAATCTCTTTATACCAATCCTCAACATGATAATCTCCTTGCACCTTCCAGTTCCTAGATATGATCAACCTTGCTGCTGTCAGCAAATTCGTTATCAGTTCTTTTGTTTCTTTATTACATTTTAAATCTCCATACAATGATAGCAATGCTACTGTTTGTGTCTCTTCAATCTCCATTCCCACTATATCATTTATCTTTTTAAACACCATTTTCCACAGTTTTTGAACAAATACACATTCCCACCACATATGTAAATATGTTCCTTTTTCTTTACATTCTCTCCAACAATTTGCTGAATGCAGCTTGTTTATTTTATTTAATCTCACCGGGGTTAGATACCACCTCCATAAAATCTTGTAATAGTTCTCTTTTATCCTCATTGACATACTTCTCAACACTCTTTGTCTCCATATTTCTGAAGACAGTGAATTGCTCCCATCTTTTGGCCCATATCAAAGATGTGAATTGTAAATGTACTCAAGTATAATTTACATAATCAGAGCCAAAACCTAATTCTGGTATTGGGAGGATGTCGGTGTTAATAAGGAGTCTGCCTCAGAAACTTCTTTGAGAAGAAGGATCAATCCAGAATTATCTAAAAGGGAAGTATCTTACAAAAGTGGAACAAGTGTCCTAATGGATTTTTTTCCGACCTTAAAAATCTTAAGATTGAGGGGAGACATGATAGCACTCTTCAAATACTTAAAAGGTTGTCACACAGAGGAGGGCCAGGATCTCTTCTTGATCCTCCCAGAGTGCAGGACACGGAATAACGGGCTCAAGTTAAAGGAAGCCAGATTCCAGCTGGACATCAGGAAAAACTTCCTGACTGTTAGAGCAGTACAACAATGGAATCAGTTACCTAGGGAGGTTGTGGGCTCTCCCACACTAGAGGCCTTCAAGAGGCAGCTGGACAAGCATCTGTCAGGGATGCTTTAGGGTGGATTCCTGCATTGAGCAGGGGGTTGGACTCGATGGCCTTGTAGGTCCCTTCCAACTCTGCTATTCTATGATTCTTCATTTGATAAAATACAAATATACATAACTAAAAAAAATCAGAATAGAAATACCACAATTTAAAAACCAATAAAACAATACATTCAAATATGTAATATTTCAGCTGTATCTAAAAAGTCCCAAGGGGTTTGTTTTGTTTTAACACCACAAACAATTTGTGAAATGTGTTTGAAAAACATTTTTCCAAGGACACTGAGGAAGTTTTGGCTTCCGCAACTTGTCAGGCATGAGCATATGTATTTGAACAAGAGTATGTGGAACTAAGTGAAAGGTATAAGGTAAGGGTGTCTGTATGAAAAGGAGGACAGGGCTCCTGTATCTTTAACAGTTTTACTGAAAAGGAAATTTCAGCAGATGTCATTGGTATATATGGAGAACCTGGTGGAATTTCCTCTTTATCACAACAGTTAAAGCTGCAGATGCCCTGCCCTCTTTTAAATCTGGTTACTCTAGTATAGCTCCTTTAACTGCTGTGATGAAGAGGGAATTTCACCAGGTTCTCCATAAATACAAATAACACCTGCTGAAATTCCCTTTCCTATGCAACTGTTAAAGATACAGGAGCCCTGTCCTCCTTTTTATATGGGCACCCTAGATAAGGCTACAAAGAGATGGTTTTATAGAGATAGTCAGCAATTAATGTTCCAGTTGTGAGGTTGGTAAGATTTCCCATGTTAATCCTCTATAACTGTACCTTCATCCTGAGATTTATTCAAGATACAAGGAAGTAGCAAAGGCGAACTTATGTAAAGATGGGAGCTATAGAAACTTCAACAAGGTATTTTTTTTTCTATGCCAAGATATTTTCCAAAGAGTGTTCTCTGTTTGCGTCTTTTTAGCCTCAAATCTATAACTTGAATAGAAAGTCTATCAGTCCTTGTGGAGCTTGTTTTCATATTTAATTGCCATCAGCAAACAAGTAAAAAAACTGCCACAATATGTCTATAGAAAACATTTTGATGAATGATTTGTAGCAAGAGGTATGTAGAATGATGAATGACCAAACAAAGAAAATGTTAGGTGGTGACAGGTTTCTTCCCCCATATAATCCTAAAGATGAAGGGGTTCTTTCTTCTGCGTTCCCTTGTTTTATTTTTCAATGAACTTGTATTGAATGACTAGCACCAACATAGCAGGCAGTTCTACTTTTCAAATATACTGGACTGAAAAAGACCATATTCAGAGTGACTTTAAAATGATCATGTAACATGGAATTTAAGAATAAGTTGTGCTTCTCAGAAACCATCCAGATACTACTGAAAATGTTTAGTAGTGTAAAGGGGAGAAAATAATCCTTTATCCTCACCCCAAGTTAACTGTGCCAACAATATTCCCTGTAGCTCAATCTAGTTTTTTTCTGTAATATTGCTTACAATTATTTTTTTCTACTCTTTCATCAACTTTAAGCCCTGGAGTGTTTTAGGGTGGAGGCAAATATAAATATTTTTAGAACAGCAGGGCAGCTTTGGAAGCATGTTCAGTGCTTTCAGTCTAAATTTACCTGTTTCTGCCCAGGATTGAGCTCTGAAAAGACCAGTTCTGTAAATTTGCTGTTGCAGCAGCCAACTGCGCACAGTACTAATTGGCCTGCATCCATGCTGTAACTAAGAAACCTCCCTGCCTTGTATCTAAGAATGGGTTTTTCACTTAAAAAAAAATCTGGATTGTTTACCAGTAAGAACAAATAAATGTATGGCTGTTTAAAAAAATAACTGAACATTGCATTTAAAATTATGGGAGTACAGGCAAAGACTAAAGTGGCATTTTAGTTGCTGACATGCATATTCTGTAATTTTAGTTGCAAAGCCAGCTATCATGGCTTGGGAGTAAGTCCTCTTTTTAAATGTATTATGCCTATCTTCACCCTTAAGTTCTTTTTTCATGTTTTCCTTATGATTTTACGTTGATCTTTATGTCTTCCACAAAAAAACCTAAGTTTCAGTTTAAACTAGTGATGAAGGTGGTTAGGAGCTCACAGAAAGAGTACAAGCAGAATTTTATGGAGTCCCATGGAAAAATGGAATCTACATATATTACTGTGCGTTGAGTTCCAACAAAACGTTATAGGAATTCTTGGGAGGGGGTGGTACCGAATTTGCTGTCACTGCTGGTTGGAAGTGTCCAGAAATCTTGCCATGTTTGGCAAATAGAAATCCAGCAATGGTACTTTGCATGATACATTATAGATAAATAGTCTCATCTGAATGCCTTGCAGTAAAAGGCTGCTGCTTCCCACTTTCTTTGTGACAGGTAGTTAATTCACTCATCTCTAGAGATAAGCAAATACTTTGTACAGTCCACTTTAAGCTGTCAACTTTATCAAGGAGTGCTGTAGTGTTATAGCTTCTTGGGGGGGATCTACATGCCGTAGTGAAAGTGCCTCCTCCCATCTGGAGTGTGCATTGAAGCCTCTCAATTCACATGATGTTTCTTTACATCTGCGCCAAAGCGCTGCATACGATGTTTCTCTCCGCTGTGAAAGCAGCCCTTTTATCCCATCTTAATATGATGATTACCCAATATTGCTATTAAAGTGTGTATCAATGCTGCACTGCATCTGCTGACCATATATGGTTACCTTTCCGTTCGAACTTCTTAGCCAATGGCTGTTCAGTATACTTTCGGCGTGAAGTGGAACCATCTTTTCTTCCGAGCTTTCCACATCTCCACTTGCCCTTAGACTAGGCCTTTTTGGTGGGAAATCAGAACTAGTCCCTTAAATAACCTTTTTTCCACTCTTATTTTTATTTTATTTTTGTGCACATGCACACATCCCCAGAAAACATCCCAGAGGCTCAGTTATTTATTAGAGCTTGACTACGGTGTCTTCATCAGCTCGGTAAGATTCCTGGGTTAGCCGACTTCCAGATAGCGATGGCCACCCTCTTCGGGTCCCTCAGGGCCGTCTGCTGTCTCTGAAGCACTGGTGTGAGCTCCGCAACAATCTCAAAAAGGGTCTCCGGAATCATGCGAAAGCTCTCTATCGGCCGCTCATCATTCCACACATTGAGAATGAAGTTCTCCCACCAGTCCTTACTACTGGGACAGACACAGTAGCAGCAGAAGACAGCAGGAAGTCATATGGACTGGGAACTTCTAACCATGAAAATCACGTTCTCCTGAAACTGGTTTCCGAAATACATCCTCAGTCTACGAAACCATTTCACTTTCCAGCAAAGGTTTGCCCTATGCTGCACTTTCTCATCCTCAAGCACAGTCAGTGCCTGAAGAGCGCAGATAAGAACATTTACAGATACAGCAATGCTGATGATTACTTGGATGACCTGCTCGAGAACAAGAGAATCCATCTTTACCGCAGTAGAGTCACTTGCAGCAAATGATGCAACCACTAGAGGCACACAAATGTATAGAAACAGTAAGATTTTTTTTTTAAAAAAAAAATCCTAGGACTTTCGAGTACATCATCAGCGAGGCAGACGAAAGCCCTCTTTTCCAGAACACTCTGATGCTGCAAAAGGAGATGGGATTTTAACGTGTGACCCGGGGAAACGCAACAAAACGGAGTAAAGGGATAGAGAGAGACGACAGTAGGGAGAGATTAGTGTGGCATGTGACGTTATGGTGCGAGATTAAAAAAAACAGCAGAAGGAGGCACCTTCACTGCGATGTGTAGATTGCCCCTTGGTGGCTTAAGGCAATGGTACAGCCTTCTGTGTCTGGAGTTGGAGTGTCCTCCACTAACGCACAGTATCCTTGAAGGGGATGAAAGGGGGAGATAGAAAACAACTGTAGAGTGAAGGGAATAATTCAGTCTATGCATGGCAAGAGTTACCCTCATCTCATGGGGAAAGCATGGCTTACTGTGGCAAAATAAATACATCAATAGATGTTTTTGTCTCTTTATCAGATTTTCCCATCACTCTCCTCTAAAATTCTAGAGCAAAGTTGATGACTTTGGGAATAAGGCAGATGCTCTCATACAAGGACATTGTACTTTTGCACAAGTTACACACAAGTATGATTTGCACACTACCTATGTAGCGTAAAACACATGCAATCTTTGCATCAGAGTGCAGTATATTTTGTAATCCAGTCCCGAAAGTAAGTCACTCTTGTGTAGACTCCAGGCTTATTCGGTTTAGCACACTCATCCCCCCAGCTCACTATGCCAACAAGGTACCACATGTTTCTTGTATCAGGTGTAGCCAGTGGGCCTCCGGAGTCACCCTAGAGGAAGAAAAATGTAATTTGAAGCATGAAGAACATCAAATATTTTTGTTTCAGTGGCAACAGAAGATCATTTAAAAGGGCAGCATTAAGTTGAAATCTATTTAAATTAAGTCAGTGTTAAAAGTAGCTTCAGGCTTTGCACTTGCAATTGTTTTCTCCCTGAGACAGGAAAGACACTGCATACACAGAAACAATTACTCTGCTGCATCAGGACCTGAGCACACACAAAGGGGCAGTGCTTGCAGTTCCCAAAGCTGGATCTCTGTACATTTAGTATTTTGAACTGCATTTAGCAACAATGGATAGGGAATCCTGTATGAAGTGCTAAATACTAGTTGATAAGTGGACTGAATACTGCGAGCCCACCCTGCACACTGTGAGGAGGGCAGAGGCTAGTTTCAAGCCCCACCCCCTCCAAACAGGTGACCAGTGTGATAAGCTTTGATACAGAAACACATGTGTAAGAGTGTTCAGACAATTCCCTACTTCATGTGTGCATCTCTGGATCAGAATCAGAAAACACTGCGAAGTTGATAGCTTGGTATATTTATGCATACTTTTTATAGAAACTTTAGTCACAGAGTGGTTAATTATTATTACTACTACGCTGATACGGTGGCTCATTTGCTCCTATAGCTTTGGCATTTCTTAAAAAAGATGCTGGTTGCACCACAGGCACATGGACAGACAAGGGACAGAAAAAATGCGGAGAGAAATGAAGACAAATGATAAAAAGGTAGGAAGATGAAAGCTCCTATACAGCTTACCTGGGAATAAGTCTCACTGAACTCAATGGGCATTAGTTCTGAGTAGACATTTATAGGATTGTACTGTTAGAGGAAGAAATAAAAGGAGAAGGAGGAATAAAGGATAAAAAGAAAAGCAAGAGGGAAAGGGCCCAGCTCATAATCCGCAGGAAAGGAAATTCCAAACACCATTGTTACTTGGATTGGGTCTTTTTGCTAAACATGTTTTAGCTTTGGAAGGTTCTGACAGTTACTCTGTGGAGTCACAAAGAGCTCAAATGTGAGACCGTGTAGAAGAATGCTTAATTATGGTGTGTACAAATGTATCTTCCTTCTGGAACAGAGCAGCTTTTTCTGCTGCAAGGCAACTGTGCTTCCCCGACCTTCACTCAGTTAATGGCACAAATACTTGACTATGAATTCAGTGCTGCGTTTGGCTGTCCTACCATGATATTCAGCGTCATCACACGGGCAAAATTGTGTTTCTTTATTGTCGTTTCTCTGCCCGTACATTTGCCCCTCATTACTTCCTCCTTCTCAAGGGAGAGGAAAAAGCAAGTAAACAATGTGCACACAGTCCATTCAGTGGTTTGTTTGGATCGCGCTTCTTTTGCACACAGCAGAGGAGATAGCAGCAAGTTCCGACTCAAAAAACAAGTTGGACTTAATTTTTGGCACATGAAGAAGGCTAGAAAGGTCGGGAGGCAGAGGACGTTGTGAGAGGGACCTGCAAAAATCCACGAGTGCCCAGTAACGAGGGTGCAATAAAATGCTCGTCTAATGGAACTCTTAGGCAGGCTTTAACTTTTTAAAAAATGAACCCTGGGCCTGTTCATTTGGTTAAACATTTGTTCAGTGCCTTTGGCTTTCTTTTAGAGTGTCATCAGATGAGCATGTTATTGCACGCTCATTACTGGCCACTCACGTTTTTTTCGCAGGTCTTTTTGACGATGCCATCTGGCTTTCATGCTTCTCCCACTCCTTCTGCTTGTTTTCCCGTCACACACAAAAAGACCCAGGAAATCCGACTTCTTCAGCTGTAGCGAAACAAGTCACCATTTCCTGCTGTTTGCAGGTGAAGTAGTGAGATAATGGGCCGTCATTGGGCAGTCATTGTTTACTTCCTCTTTCTTCCCCATGTAAAGAAAGAGGAAGTATTGTGGGACAGAAGTGGGGGGAAACAATAGGCAAATGCAGTCTCCCCGCCCCCCGCATGCACCCAGTCTGATGATGCTCTTAATCTATTTTTTAAACTTGAAGCCCTGCTCCAAGCAGTGGGAGGAGTGGCATTACGTTTGTTGCATACTATAGTCAGCCAGTATTCTGTATAGCCGACTTCTTTTGAAGACAGGAAAAAAAGATTTCTCCTGAGCTCAATTGTTTGAGGAAGTCTGACTAGAAATGGATGAGTGAGGATCTACATCAGGCTCCTGACTAAGAGCTTTATCACACCAGCGTTACACTGCGCTGTCACTGTGAATTGCATGCAAAGGACTCAGAAGTTTTCCACCTTACAATCTGCTTTGATTGTGAAGTACTCCCATGCATCCTGCCTTAATTGTGCTTCAAAGGCAAAAGATTCGTCGTATTTAGCCCCTACTTTTTGAGCGTATCTTCCGAGTTGCCGCTGGGGCGCAGGAGCAGGATTTTAAACAAATGCTTACATCTGCGTAAGCTTTAAAGATAAAGACACCAAAATTGGCACAGTAATAGATATTAGGGAGAGCTTTAAGCATATCAAATTTGAATTGAATTGGGTCATCCGTTGATTTTTTATGGGTTTTTTTACATTTCCCCCCTTAAACACACTTCCTGGTATGCAAAGGATCGCTGTCGCCCGGTAGCAAAAACAACAACAACAACCGTGAAAGCTTAGTGCTACGGGGATAATCCGAGGGAAGCAGGGACGTGGGATGAAGCTATAAAGCAATATGTCTCAATGTAGCATTACATAGTAAGATTTTATACATTCTGGAAAATAATGATAATGAGAGTAATTATTCAATTTTGAATCAGTTTTCCATGGCACAGTTGGGATGAGGTCTAGCAACTGAACTTTTCAACTTGTCTGGAATGTCCCTCATTAGGTAAAACTAAGTGCATACAACCTGCTTTGCTACAGACAGTGTTACAATCTGCATCTGTGTGTTGGTGGAGAGAAGACAGTAGAATACATTCCTCACCATAATTTTCGAGAATTTCTTGATCCTCCCAGAGTGCAGGACACGGAATAATGGGCTCAAATAAAAGGAAGCCAGATTCCAGCTGGACAAGAGGAAAAACTTCCTGACTGTTAGAGCAGTACAACAATGGAATCAGTGGGCCTAGGGAGGTGGTGGGCTCTCCCACACTAGAGGCCTTCAAGAGGTTAGCTGGACAACCATCTGTCAGGGATGCTTTAAGGTGGATTCCTGCATTGAGCAGGGGGTTGGACTCGATGGCCTTGTAGGCCCCTTCCAACTCTGCTATTCTATGATTCTATGGTTATTTAGGAGAATATTTGGAATAGGTTTCTAGTAGAAATGAGCCAAAGTTCTCTCTTTCTTCAAAATTGCTTCCCTTTCTTCAAAATTGCTGCCATGCCCAGCTTTGCAGAGTTCTTCTTTGCACTTTTTCTCCCAGAAGTCCCCTGGGAACAATGCTACATCGTCACTTCCAGATGGATTCTCTGGATGCCATTTGCCACCCAGGGATTCGGTTATGAACACAGCTTCAACCAACAGATTATAGTTTCTCATGGTAATATTAACATTTCTTTGAGACTTTTTCTTTTTTTTACCCTGATGAACGTAGCACAAGGGCAAAAATAAATTGTGGATTGTTATTGTAGTTGCTGCTGAGCACTTGGTTTCAGACTCTTATTCTGTGGGAATCGTGTTTATGGTGTTTTTTGTTTTTTTTTGGTTTACTATGTTTATTATTTCTTGCATTCTGTTTTATGTTTTCTTATGGCAAATGGCTGAAATAAACAAAATTGCTGTTGAGAGTCCAGAGGTTATTTCTCAGTAAGAGGTGAGACAACGCTGTAAGGTTTCTATCAGAAAAGACGGAGGTGTAGTGGCAAGTGACACAACATTTAAAAAAAACACGATGTATGTAGGTACAGTCCAAAAAAGAGGGAAGCAGAGTTAGGAGGAATCAAAGCTCAGAGGAAGAAAATACAGGAAGAAAGTTTCTCAGAATAACAGTTCATGCATCTGATGCAGTGGACTAAAGTCTGTGAAAGTGTGTGTCGTAATGAACATGTTACTTTACAGTGCCATAAGATTCTTCTTGTTTTTTCTCTAGAGAAGATAGATGTGGGTTGAGGCCTTGAAATGTCCTGGGATGGAAGTACAAACTCAGGCTTCAAAGTAGTAAGAAAGGAGCCCTGAAGAGGAATCTCAAACACTCAAAGCAAGAAAGTAATGCTTCTGTGAACCCATTCTCCCCACATCACCCTTGTTTAGAGGAAATTAATTCTATCAGGTGAGACGAGACATACCTGGCAGGAATCTACACCGCCTTCCAGATACCCAGCACACAGCATTCCTGGTGTTATGGCCCCATTGTACACTTCTCTTCTATTGCAAGTATTGGAGTCTATGAGCTTTACTGTTGCTTGCTGAAGGACATTAGGTGTTTCACCTGAGCAGAAAAATCCATTTAGTGTTTCAATTTATCTGCTGTAGCCTGGGCAAAGAAGAAACCTTAGGCAAGTGTCATTTAAAATAAACCACAGGTGCTCAAACTTGTATAAAGACACTGTCAGGAAAGTAGCAGCGTTTGTAAACCTTCCCCTGCTAAGAGGCATGAGAAATAAAGAGACTATAAGATGGTGGAATGGAGGTGAGGAGGTGGATATTAGGGCTGTGCACGGACCCACCCACCCCCTGATCCGCTTCGGATCCCGTTCTGCAACTTTCAGAGCGGGTCTGCTCTGCGCCGATCTGCCAGTGATCTGCTTCGCTTCGGCGCTCCGGATCCAAATCGGAGCTCTGTGGAGGAGGCGGTGCCAGGTAAGGCCTCCCTCCCTCCTCCCCCCTTACCTGCGTCAGTCCGCAGTCCCGGCGGCTGCTTCAACTGAGCCCCGAAGACTCAAACTGGAAGACCAGGCCGCCTGGTCTTCCGGTTTGAGTCCTTGGGCTCAGTTGAAGCCGCGGATGGATGAAGGTAACACCCTTCCCCCCTGCCCCCTTACCTGGCTCCGCCGCTGCCGCTGCACAGGCGGCGGCAGGGCCAGGTAGGTGGTGTGCGCAATGGGGTTTACCTGGCCCTGCCACCCCCCTCGCGCACACCACTTACCTGGTCCTTTGCAGCCTGTCGCCAGCTTCACTAGAGCCCGCGGTTGAGCTGCGGGCTCTAGTGAAGCCGGCAACGGCAGCGCCAGGTAAGGCCCCCTTACCTTTTTTGCGGAGCTCCGGATCGAGGTGAAGGATCCGCCTTCATCTCGATCCGCGACGCTCCGCTGCCCCCCGATCCTCTTCGCCTCCGCCTTAAGGGGAGGTGAAGCATCCCGATCCGCTTCTGCTTCTCCGATCCGAAGAGAAGCGGAGCACAGCCCTAGTTGATATGTGTTTGTGTAGCCAGCTAGTATGCTTGCAAAACTCTAGATTGGGACCAGGACCATGTGTGTAACATGGCTATTGGGTTATTGAGTGGCCAGTATAAAATAATCCCCCTGCCCTGTTAGTCTTAGCATTAATTAAAGATATAAAATACTCTATTCTTCTGGGTGGATATGCTTACCATTATTACTAAGTGCTCCCCATCCTGTAATAACAGCATCTATATCATATGGAATAATCGCTCCCGAGTCTGGAAGGCAAACCCGATGAACAGCACTTGTAAACTCCACATGTCTAGCCAGCTGCACAATAGCAATGTCATATTCATGGAATGGATACAGATACTTTTCATGAACTATAATTGTCTTGACAAGCCGTACAATTAGAGGAGGCCTTAAATAGGTCCCAAAGGTAACAGTCCATTTATTTGGATTTCTTGCCCTGAAAAAAAGTCAAGAGATCATGTTAAGTCACAATATTACTGAAGATGTTTATATCCGAATCCCCAACCAAAAAACAAAACAAAACAAAATAGCAAATTTTGATAGAGCATTATTGAGCTCCATCACACCACTGATTTATCGCACACTCGCCCTGCCTGGTATGGGGTTCTGCAGCTCAGTACTCACATGATGTCAATGTCCTGCACTCATTTCGCCTCTTCCCCTCCATGTTTTGTTTCTTTTTGGAGTGGGGAAAGTCTGGATTATTTTCCCACCCTGCAAAATAAAGGCGCTCCTTCCTCTCATGTATTGCTGCTGTTGTGTTCTATCCTACCATCCCGTTCTTTGTTGGGGGCGTGTGTGTCTAAGGGCGGTCTCACTAACAAAAGAGGGCGAGGCGTTTCTCTGCTCAACCGTGAAGGGGGAGGGGAAAAGGTCCCATTTAACTCTATGTTCTTACTCCTGAGTAGGCATTTTCACCTTAAAAGAAATATGGAAAATGCACCCTCCTCAGAAGTAAGTATAGGGTTGCAGAGCACTTCTTTCCAGTTTGCTGTTTTAGATTTTTTAAAAAAACTTCTGAGTGACCACGCTATTAAAAGTCAGTTCTATATGTGTTTACTCAGAAGTAAGACTCTCTCTGTTCAACGAGGTTTACTCAAAGGTAAGCGTGCATCTGATTTTAGTATGACTTGGATGTCAATGCATTTGAAATCAATGGGATTTACTCTTGAGTAAGGGAACAGTACATCTGCAGTTTGTGAACTTGGAGATGCACAGCTTTTCATGATCAAAGGAAAGGAAAAGCAGTCCTTCGCACTGGTGGACTATGAGGAACAGGGTTTAAGAGGAGAAAATTTAAAAATTCCTAAAAAATCAAGGAATGAACCAATATGATTCAAACTTGGCATGCTGAATGCCCTCCTTAAGAGCTATCACCTTGCCAAAATCGATCTCTTTATCTTTAAAATTACGCAGATGTAAGCATTTTCTAAAATTTCTATATAAAAAAATTCCTTAAAATCAAGAGATGAACTAATCTGATTCAAACTTGGAGTAGCTAAATCCCTCCTTAAGAGCTATCACCATGCCAAGTTTGATCTCTTTATGTTTAATACTTATTCAGATGTAAGCATTTTGGTTACCTTGGAGCAAAGGAGGGAACCTGACCACCTTTACAAAAGAAATTAGTTAAAATAATTATTCATCTGTCCACCCTTTGAAACTAACAAAACAAACCTTGGCTCCTCCTCCCTTGTAAACCTTTCCCAAAGGCTGGGGTGGGAGATTTCACCGGCATAGTAGCACTCCAGGTGAAAAGATACATGACCTGAAAGAGCGCAACAACGCAAAGACATGGAAGTGCCCAGTGCTCGACTCACTAAGGAAATGGAGGGCGAAACCAGGGATGAAAACTGGATAAAAAAGTCGGCGTGATGGAGCCCATTCAGTAGATTCTCCACAAAAGAAAGACGTGGGAAAGTGCATGTGTGCTATATAAATAAATAATAATAATAATAATAATAATAATAATAATATTCCAGCATTTGTGAAACCGATTATGTTGTAGCAATTAGCAATTTCTCTTCTTTTCTCAGTTCTTTTTTAAATAAAGAAAGCAACCTTAGAAACATGTGAGTAGTGTCTAGTGAAGTACAGAGACAAAAGCAGGATTTGTTAAGGGCAAGCTCTGCACTTTTCAGATGGGATTATTATTATTATTATTATTATTATTATTATTATTATTTATTTATTTATATAGCACCATCAATGTACATGGTGCTGTACATGGGGATGTTATTTCCCTTCACACACTGCTGCTTTTCCCTCTCCCACTGCTACAAATATCTGTCTCCCTGATATGATTGACAATTTCACCACAGTACTTCTGTTTCCAAATCCATGTGTGTTGACGTGATGCAAACATGGGGAAAGGGGCTCTTACAGAAAACCATCAGAGGGCAAGAGCAAGAGATACTTAACCCTCCCCATGTCCACGATTTCCCTGCAGTTGAGGATGTAAGGTGGGCAAAGTGGTCCCATTCAAGGAGGCTATTGGAGCTACCTCAGTCGGGCAGCTTCACCTAGCTCAACACCTTCCCTTACTGAGAAGGATGCTGGGAGGAGAAAACATTGCAGCTGGAACACTCATCCAGCCATCTCAGGTAAGATGGCATTGCTACGCATGGGTTTTCCCCAGCCCTCACACAGGAAAGCCCAGTCCCCAGCTGAAGCAGCCACTGGAGAGCCAGCTGGCTCTTCAGTCCGGGATTGGATGACTACAGCGGTGTGGCCACACTCCCTGATGTCATCCAGTCCACAGAGAGCCAGGTTGGGGGGCGAGGGTCATTATACACCCAGAAGTTTCAACTCTGCTTTTTGTTATGGAGGGGCCATAGTTCCCTGGTAGAACACATACCCCAACATGCAGATTGTCCCAAGTTCAATCCCTGGCATCTCTAGTTAAAAAGGTTCAGGTGATAACGAAATCCTGGGGAGATGCTGCCAATCAAAGTAGTCAATACTAGATCAAATGGACCAGTAGACTGATCTGATATAAGACAAACAAGAGATCTCTCTATAAAGTTATCAGAGAGTCACATGTGCTTACCTTTATACTTCAACTAATATCACTTAGCATACTGATTCACACATATCCTATCTTGTCCTAGTTAGAAACTTACTCTCTGAAGCAATGAGCTGCAGACACAAGCCATGTGTTACTGATCAATGTTGCACCACAACGATGGATGTTATCCCGCTGAAGACTGGCTTGCCATGGCCATTCCCCAGCATTGAAAGTAGCAGTTCCTCCAATTAGTCTTGACGATTTTCTTGGAGATATTGCTGATCTGTTATATCGAAGCCCACAGACTGTTAATGTCAAGAAAAAAAGTATGTTTCGCATGTTATTTACTGGTTATAAAATAATTCAGACAAAAAAAGACAATATGGCAAAAACACAACTGGTCCCAGCCACTACCTGGACATCCAGGTAAATGCCTGTTCTTGGGAGAAGGAAGGATGGCATTCACTGCCCTTTGCAAAATGTGTTTCCCCCACAGCAGGAGGCAGAGTCACATGTATGGTTGATCAAATCCTCCTCCAGGGAGGCTCCTGAACAGCCAGACTGCAACTGGAATGAGCAGAGACATACCCCCAACCCCATCATGTCCATGATGAACAGAACGGATTGCAGTGTAGCTAAGCATTGGAACAACCATGAAAAAATAAAATTAAACCCAAAAAATGTATGAACAAATACAGATCTAATATAGTTGAAGATTTAACTCACTACCTGCTTGTCTGCCCAATTTATAAAGATGTAAGAATAGCTTTGTTTAAAGACCTAGGTCTTATACCTAATAGGTCTCATTCATACTTGATTAAAAATTTTATTGGGGGATATTACTCCATCCATTTCTGAAAAAGTAGCCTGTTTTGCTTTTAAAGCATCAATTTTAAGGAGGAAGTTTTCTAATGATGACGAGCAGGTTTTAAGTTGTGATAGGGTGACCATATTTTGGAAACCAAAAAGGAGGACAACATGGCCGCCTCATGGGCGCGTGCTCACCAACATGTCCAGCCCCCAAGGGGGCATGCTCACCAGCATGTCCAGCCCCCAAAGGGGCGTGCCCACCCAAACATGGCCTTGGTCACAGGTCTGATTTCACAGCACACAATTAAGACAAACCTGTTCTGCATAACATCTTAATGTTAAAATCACTGGAATAAAGTATGCGAGACATTCAATGTATCTGAAATTAACTTCACTCATTCCTACTTCTGTAGCTTTTGCTGTACGTTGAAGCTTTTGCTATACTGTGTGCTCAGCTACACCAAGCAGGGTATTCCACTATGAAAGCAGTATATAAAAGGCAGGAGCCACACTATTACTTTATAGAGGTATTCAACTGCACTGCAGGAGCTACACTACTGCTTTATAGTGGTACTGAAGTGCACTGACAACTGTTGGGGCCCAGGACACATCTACACCAAGCAGGATATAACACTATGAAAGTGTTATGAAAGTGGTATATGGTATGTGTCATGGGCCCCAACAGTTGTCAGTACACTTCAATACTGCTATAAAGCAGTCGTGTGGCTCCTGGCTTTTCTATACCGCTTTCAAAGTGGAATATCCTGCTTGGTGTAGATGAGCCCTGTGTGTGATACAGTCTCCCCTTCCCTCAAATATCTTTTCTGATTGCAAATCCTTCACTGGATGACCATAGTCTAACCTTTCCTAACATTTAACACTGTTTCCCCATCACCTTATTGCATACTGCTACCACTGAACAAATGAAGCAGTTGACAAGTATACAACAACCAAACAACCAAGCATTCAGAAAGAGTATAAACTACTATTAGCCTGCAAACGTTAGCCATGGAACAAAATGGATTAAAGCGTGTCTTAGCTTGTTTCAACTTCAACCAGACATAACAGTCAAAAACAACCAAGAAAAACACACCTACATTGAAATTGCAATACCTAATGACAAAAATGTTGCAGAAAAGAAAAATATACACCACTGGATATGGAAGTTAAAGAACTATGGCAACAGGAAAAACTTACAATTATTTGTTAGTCACATCAGTCACCAGGATGACATCATGGTTGTTTTTACAGAAAACCTTCAAAAATTAGGCCTACCAAAATACATGCACGCCAACATCCAGAAAGCAGTCATACTTAAAACATGTTCCATAGTCAGGACATTTCTGAATCAGTAAAAGACAACATGACTTGGCAAAGCCCATCATGTTCATCTAGGAAAAACCACCACAAGCAAGAAAAGAGAGATAGATGATGATGATGATGATGATGATGATGATGATGATGATGATGATAGCAACCTGTTAATTTTTTTAAAGTTTCTTTAAGAGGGATGAACAATTGTCAGCCACTGTTACAAAATATACGTAATAGTATAGTAAACAAATTGGAAAGGAAAGTCTATGGGTCTAAAATGCATTATTTAATAGGAACATCACCTCCAAATCATCCCCCCAACTCACAGAAAACTACAGCCACCCCCACTACAAACATGCACATGCATTCATTCAGTCAAACAACCAGGCATCCCATTCAGACTTCAATACACTCACACTGCCAGCACACGTGTGCGTGCGCACGCACACACACACACACTCAGCATCACTCACTCCAAAAACACGCATGCACACATGCATTCACTCAAAGACCCCATGCATCCACACATTCTCTCTCACACACAAACCTCAGTCTTAACTCCTACTCTATCTTCTCCTCCTCCTGCTTGCTTCTTCTTGCTGCTTCTTCTACTTCTGCTTCTTCTTCTTCTGCCCTGGGGGTGGGGGGTGTTGGAGGCTGCGTTGCTGGAAATTCCTGCACGCAGCCCCCAACCACTCACCTCGCCCTCGCCGCCCAGCCCTCGCGTGGGTCTCGCAGAGTTCCCAGCCAGCTGCCGATATCTCGCGTGAGTTCGGGCAAGATTCAAGATGGTCGCCGCCACTCGCTGGGGAAATTTAGGCCCAGTAAGTTGGGGTTGTGGTATTTTGGGCCCCAAGTCCGGTTCCTCCGGACCCCCAGCTTTCCCAGGAGGTTTCTGGAATTTTCCAGAGGCAGCCTAAGTTGTGATTGAATAGTCTATAGAACGATGTTTTTGGATGATTTTAGTCTTGTACTGTAATCTTATATATTTGTAATATATTTGACTATTCTGTTTTTTATTTGATTATATATATGTTTGTAATGGCTCTGGCTACGCAAACTTTTTTTTACTTACTATGAACAAATAGAATGGTAGCAGGTGAAAACATCTAGAGATGAAAAAATTCCAGAAATGTTGAAACCATTGGGAAAAGTGGGGGATGGAATGGTTTTCCCCATTTTTTCCAGGAAAAAAATGAAAATTTGTGGGGAAATTGAAAAAAAAAAAATAATAATTTTATTTGCAGATCTAAAGTTACTTTGTTGTTTTAGGAATCCCTCCCTAACCTGGTACCCTCCAGATATTTTGGACCGAGGCTCCTATCAGCCTTAGGCAGGATGGCCAATGGTCGGGGATGCTGGCCATTGCAGTCCAAAATATCTGTAGGGCACCAGGTTGAGGAAGAATGCTTTAAGAACGTAAAGCAGCCTTTATGCTCTGGAAGTTATATTAGGTATAACTTGGCTTGCTCATCTGAAAACTTTAAAAAGTGAACTCAGTAAATTTGTAAATATTGTAACATCCCAGGAGGCCATACATACCATCGGCCTACCGTACAGACAGAAAAGTTGAGCACAAATGGAAATGAACTGGTGGCTTGAATGCTCCCTACCTCTCCCAAGAACATCAGTTTATAGTAAGAAATTCCATTTTTCTCTGAGAAAGGTGGGCCGACTGGAGGCGATGGGATATAAAACGCAGCATATGAACGAGCAGTATTTCTCAGGTGGAGAGTTTGAGCATCTTCTGTAAAAACCCTCCTGCCAAAGGCAATGTTAACCCCCAATGAGCTACGTTGTGTCGTGTGAACCAGCCCACGGCTTTTCGTTGTTGTTGTTGTTATTATTATTATTATTGATATTTCTGTTTTTGTTATTTTCTTTTATAAATCATCTTGTGAAAAGATTTCCTGAATGGCAGGTTATAAATCCATAAAAGAATAAGGTGGCCTCCTCCAAAACGGAATAGAGTTAGCTGTCCCTTGCAGATAGATCTTTGGGTGACTTCCTTATAGAGCAACATGCTAACTCTACACAGACATGAAGCCACCAGGACACAGGGTACATAGGAAGCTGCCTTACAGTGGAGTGGGCAAGACTATCGATCGATCTAACCCTCTCTATTGTCTACTCTGATTGGTAGCATCTCCAGGGTCTCAGCAGAGGCCTTTCACATCACCTGCTACCTCATCCTTTTTGAACTGGAAATGCTGCCAGAGATTGACCCTGGGACCTTCTACCATTGAGCTATGGTCCCTCCCAGTAAAGATGGAGCATATCTTATCACCATACTAAAGAGCAGTGGGGTGGGGGGACTGAGAGAGAATGGATTGCAGAAGGCCAGTTTGTTAGCATGGCAGAGGTTAGATCTAAAACAGGGATTTCTTGATTCATCACAGCCCCTTAGCCAGTACCCTACCCAACCTTTCAGGTCAGAGACCTTTGAAACCTTCTACCTTGAAGATGATTCCAGGGAATGAGTCCAGTGCATTGATTCCAGTGCTCCCAGCTTTCTAATGGCTGCTGGCCTGTCTAGAACAATCCAGGGAACCTTGCTAATATGCAGCCTGTACTAAATGCCCTCCCAAGATCGTTGTCCATTTGATAGTTAAACAGAGTCACTGCAGCTATGGGGCCCCCATGTGGCAGCTAGTTCAAGGGCATGGTCATCCTGAGTACATGCCGCCACTTGCTAAAGCAATTTTATCCTGTGTCCCAGATGATCTGGTCTGAGGTGGGTGGGTGGGGGGCAAAGGCCCTTTCACGCCAATTTCATCTCTTCCCTCCCCATGGAGGATCCTGCCCCTTTCTACAATATGGAAGGGGCAGGCAAAGGTAGGGAGAAAAGGAAAAGGGGTGGGGAAAGCACACCAAATTAGTGACCTCCAAAGACCTTCACCCAAACTCTGCTTCCCTGAAACAAGACAGAGCCAATTTGGGACTTCAGGAATGTCCCCTCCGCTGATGGAGGAATCAGCTACGTTGCCTTTCATTGTATGAGAGGGTCGATCCCCAAGCAGCCATCCCCAACATGTTTTGGAATACAGCTCCCATCAGCCCTCAACAGCATGACCAATGGTCAGGTATTATGGAAGTTGTTACCCAAAACATTAGGGGGAAAACATGTTGGAAAAGGCTGCCCTAGAGACTGGAAAATAATACCCCCTTGCCACTACAAGAAAATGAACCTCATGGGCTCAGAATATGCCTGATTTACACTTGTATGGATTGGCTGGTAACCCATGATTGCTGTGACTAGTTTGGAAACTTCTTAAAAAGAATTATTGCATTTTTCATAGCTGACAAGAAGTCTTTAAACTTACAGTCACTGAAGATTCTTTCAGCTGTTTGTGCCTTCATACCTGGAAGAAAGAAGTAAACAGGTTTAGATAACACTGCAGTGGCTTTTCCCTTACCAAAGGGCAGAAATGGTTTGTTTGTTTTTATCAAGCTACCTCAAATCAGATTGAATAGCAGAATGACCATTTTTCCTCTCCCTTTTGTCATGTCTATTAAAAGGGGTTGCCTGGCCTAAGAGAGTGGATAGGCATGGTCATTCTCATTTACATGGTAAGATAGATGTCAATGTGCATCCAAAATGTGCATTGCACATGTGAATTGCACTGGATGCATCATATCTGCAATAGAGCTGTGTACTGGTGGTTTCCGATCAGGTACAGATGAAGCATTTTGCTTTCAGAGATAGATTTCCCATGCTACGTTAGGGTATGTAACACTACATGAAGGCACTGCAAATCAGCAGACATGTTTCTCCTTTATGTTGCCATATAATTCCCAATGAAAGGAACATGTTTCATACTAACATAACCATGGTGGTTTCACTTTAATGAACTCTTGAGAACTGCAGTTCTACAAATTAGCTAGTGATGTTTAACTAAAAGTTCTTACCACCCTCACAGAATCACGATTTCCAGAGCTCCTTGAAGGAACAGCAATGATGATTAACACTGTTTTAAGACTGTATTGTGTGCAGGCAGTAGTCATGACCTAGAATGACTATATTACACACAGACGGCAGACATGACCTAGAAATAGCTCTTTGTTTAGGATATGACTGCCTCTGCCAAAAGAATTTGTATAACCGCACGTTGTGTTTGCCAACATTACATGCCTCAGGCTTGCGTTATATTTCTAACAGTGAGTGCTATTTACACTTTTGGAGCAATGCCATCTCTTCCCAAGGCCCAGCTATTTAAAAAAAAAAAATCTGTTTTCTCCATCTGAAAAATGGTAGTTGAAATTCATTCATGGCCCATACACCTCTTGCCAACATTCCAAGCAGAGTATTATGCAGAATAATCAGCACATTAAAAAAAGGCACCTGAGTCTTTGGGCTTTTTTACATGAGGCTTTTAGCACGTCTTTTTATCAATGCTTCCAGATTCTTTGTGGGATTAAGATTGGCTCCTTTACACAAGATTTAAAAAAAATACTGGGGGAGGTTCTTCCTCTGCTTTTCTAAGTGTTCCATTAAACACCAATAGGTTGTGCTATGGTATAGCAAAATTGCTAAAATATGCTAGGGTTTCATGCTGCCATTCGGGATACCAGACTTTCCGCATTAGGAAAAAAAATGTTTGCAAAGTACAAGTGAGGAATCCCAAGTGCACAATTAATGCCTTGTGTAGAAAAGCTCTTCCACAAGATAATGCCACACCCAAGCCAGAATGGGATGAAGACCCACAATGCATTTCTACTGTTACAGCTAAACAAGATTGACCTGTAAGTTGTATGGATGGGAGAATGCCTAGAAACAATATATATGAGCCTCCTTGCCTGACAAATGAAATATACATTATGTATATGTAAACCCCCCAGAGAGTTCACAAATGTAATCTCTACCTACAAAACTGGAAAGTATGTGTGTGTCACGTATGTCCCAAAATGTTTACCCACTTCCACATATGGTACTGTATGCCGCCTTGAGATCTTAGTGATATAGGGCGGGATATAAATATTTTAAATAAATAAATAAATAAATAAATAAATAATACTGCCTTAATGCTGTTTGCCCAGACAGGTCTTTGTGTACATGGATCAGAAAAAATCTAAAAACATGAATTTTGGGGTTTAAAGTATTTTGAAAGGATTTAATAAAAACGTAGGTTTATGCCTACAACTCCCAGCATGCCTTGGGTAGGAGGCCAGACTTGGTGGCCATTGTGGTTCCTAAAGTCAGTCAACCCTAGGGTGACCATATTTTGGAAACCAAAAAGGAGGACAACATGGTCGCCCCCAAGGAGGCATGTCCAATACCAAGGGGGCGTGCCCATCCGAACATAGCCTTGGTCATGTCTGATTTTACAGCACACATTTAAGACGATTCTGTTCTACATAACATTTTAATGTTAAAATCACTGAAATAAAGAACAAGTGAGAGATTCAATGTATCTGAAATTAACTTCACTCACTCCTACTTTTGTAGGTTTTGCTGTACTTTGAAGCTTTTGTTGTACTCTGTGTGTTACATTCTCCCCTTCCCTCAAATATCTTTTCTGACTGTATCTTCACTCATTGCAAGCTGCTGTTGTTGTTAACAGGGTTTGCTACTGGCCCCAGATCTGTTTCAAATTTGGTATGGCTAAAGCTCTACCTAAAAGCTATCATAGTGCCAACTTTCAGCTCTTTATCTTTAAAAATAACAGTTTAAAAATAATTTTAAAACCTCATTTAAAAAAAAATCCTAAAAAATCAATGGATGAACGGATCTGTTTCAAATTTGGTGTGGCTAAAGCTCTACCTAAATCCTATCATTGTACAAAGTTTCATCTTTTTTTCTTTAAAAATGATGATTTTAAAAATAATAATTTTAAAACCTCAATTTAAAAAAAAAATCCTAAAAAATCAATGGATGAACGGATCTGTTTCAAATTTGGTGTGGCTAAAGCTCTACCTAAATCATTTCATGGTGCAAAGTTTCATCTCTTTATCTTTAAAAATGACAATTTTAAAAATAATAATTTTAAAACCTCAGTTTTTAAAAAATTCCTTAAAAATCAATGGATGAACGGATCTGTTTCAAATTAGGTATGACTAAAGCCCTTCCTAAGAGCTACTAGTGTGCTCTTAGGAAGATAAAGACTATTTCATGTCTTTATCTTAAAAAATGACAGAGTTATAAGCATTTTTGTTAATTCCCATTAGAGCTGCTCTTTGAAAAAAATCCGGATTTCCCCTCCCGGATTTGCCATCAAAAACCCGGACAAATCCGGTTGTATGGTCACCCTAGTCAACCCAATTCCACATAAAAACAAACAACCCACATAAATGGGATGCATCAATTTGCGGTGACTCCTCCTACCTGCCATGTGTGGTTTTAAAATCATAACTAGATACAACAGTGTGTCTTTGAGCGGCCGAATTCTGGACATGCTCAAAGGGACCCTGTGCTCATATCGCTGTTTTCTCAGAAGCTGAGAGAAGCACACGTTGCAGCCTTCACCCTTAAGAGGGAGGAAGGGGAGGCACTCTGCGCATGCCCAGAAACAGACCTGACAAAATGGAGAGAAACTGCCCATCCCCGGCCCTTCAGCACAGGCTCCTGATGGAGCACTTGGTGGGTGAGAAGCACAGGCCAAGGCAGTCATGGCAGGATTGGACAGAGCTGGTCGCATCCACTAACAGCCGCTTACCTGCCCTCCTTGGCAATGCTATTCCTTGACGGTCTATCAAGGAGCAGCATTGGCAACAAGAGGAGAAAAGCGCCTCTCAGAGGACATGGGCACCTGAGGGCCGCCAAAGGCCTGCTGGGAGGTGTAGAACTGGCATCATCTCTCAGTCCTAACACAGCCCCCACTTCCCTGACCTCTCGCTAACTGTCTTTGCTCTCCTGCTAACTGACTTTCCCCAACTGCCACTAACTCCGCCCACCATTCCATTCTAGCCTCAGCTGTCAGTCATTCCTCCATTGACTCTCCTTTTTAAATAGTAAAGTCAGGCTTTTACATAAAAAACATACACTTTATTCAGTAATTCTTGCATCTGTCTTGGAATGTTGTGGCTTAGTTATAACAGAAAAAACGCAGCATAAAAAATCTCATCAAGTTAAAAAGTCTTGGAAAACATTAAAAAAAAAAACTAAAAAAAACACTTGGCATTTAAAAGCCATTAATAAAGCCTGCCTGTGAAAAAGAAATCCATCAGCAGGGTGCCACAACTAAGATGGGTGCTCACCAGTTTGTTTTCCACCACACCTCAGACAGTGTTCAAAGATTTAACACATTATTCAGGACTTAGGCTTATGCCTACAACTCCCAGCATGCCTTGGGTGAGAAGGAAGATTTATCAGGCTTTGGGAGCCATCATTTGAAAGTGGCTCGCCATTCTGGGCCTGGAGGGAGAGCGCCTGAGTTCTAGCGCCTCAGTTACTAGGCGCCATTGGGAGCAGAAGGGAAGGAGGTCACAGCTCTGGGCAAAAGGCATGCTGGGAGTTGTAGTTTTCGTTTTTGTTTTCTGTGGGGGCAAGGAAAATCATGACGACAGCTTCAAGACAGCCCTGGCCAGGCATGGAGGGAGGGAGGGAGGGAGGGAGAGAGAGGAAACTAATTTAATTTGTTTTGAAGTTACCTCACAGGCCTAGGACAAGCCTACCTTGCAGGGTTGTCGTGAGGGTAAGAGAGGGGAGGAATTAGGGGCTGTTCAAGATTCGGGAGAACCATGTCTGGGCAAAGTAATTAGCACTGGGGTAGATGGACAAATGGCCTGATTCACTAGAAGTCAGTCATTTATATCCACTGGCACCAAATGTCCACAAGGTGGTGCTCTGTATCAAACGTTTATATGCAATCCTTGACTTTTGCAATGTAGGGCAGCCTATAGTAATATTTAGAAACTTTATTTATTTATTTATTTATTTATTTATTTCATTTATATACCGCCCCCATAGCTAGAGCTCTCTGGGCAGTTCACAGAAATTCTAAAATGAGATAAAAACAAGTATACAAAATTTAAAATTCTAAAACACAGAACATACATACATGAAGCATTAAAAACCGTTAAAACAAACATGTGGGTGATTAAGATGTGCTGCCATATGCCTGGGCAAAGAGGAAACTCTTAACTCAGCGCCAGAAAGATAGCAGCATTGGCGCCAGACGAGCCTCGTCAGGGAGATCGTTCCATAGCCTGGGGGCCACCACCGAAAAGGCCAACAGTGGAATACACAGCTCAATACAGTTATCATTAGAAATAAAATCAGCACAGATTACAGTTGCTTCCTGGCTCTGAAAACTTCTGAGCTACTTCTTCAGCACCCACTATCAGAGAAACCAAGTTGGTTTCCATGTAACCAGATTGCAATCAGTCTCTTCCAAAAACGTCTGGAGGTGTGTGTCAATCTTGCTCAAAGGGAATATTTCAGTTTGGTTAATAGTTCTTACAAACCTAATAATCCAAGGTAAATTTCTTAAAGAATCGTTCCATTACTGACTCTCTAATAAGAAAGCATTCCATTTCAACATCCTCAGGCTTCAACAATTGAAATCCATCCACACAGGACAAGGTGGTGCTCTGGACAAATCCCCAAGAACTGCAAGGAATAGTGACATCCAAGTTGTTGCAGATGCAAAGTGATTTCATCCTTGAGGTGCTTAACAGATAAATTACAGCCAGCCTCTGAAGATCTAAATCATTGGTAGGCAATCAGGTGCCCTCCAGATGTTTGGGACTACATATCTCATGATCACTGACCATCAGCCATGCTGGCTCAGGCTTGTAAGAGAATACAGTCCAAAATATCTTAAGAGCACCAGGTTACCTACTCCTCAATTTTTGGGTTAAGCTGCAGAAAGCCCCAAACCACATGGAAAAATTCTGTTCTGAACAGCAGTGTGCAGACACAACAGTGACAGCAACATAATGCTTCTTTGACAACATCACTGCCACAGGGAAACTTCTAGTCTAAAATGAGCTCTCCTCTATTTTTAATCATGTTCACTCCAATTTCCCACCATTTGGATACAAGCCACCCTTTTAACAGCTTCATTGCCTTCAGCTTCCCAATACGTTAAGGAGCAAAACAGGCTCTATTTAGCAGGGAGAGGGTGCTTATGTGGACTGAGGTGTCATCAATATGCGGATGATACCCAGCTCTACCTTTCCTTTTCATCAAACCCAGGTGAGGCAGTGGCTTTTCTGAACCAGTGCCTGGGCACGGTAATGGACTGGATGAGGGCTAACAGACTGAGACTCAATCCAGACAAGATGGAGGTACTGTTAGCGAGTGGTTCATCTGTCCGGCGAGGTGATGTTTGCCTTGTCCTGGACGGGATTGCACTCTCCCTAAAGGATCGGGTCTGTAGTTTGGGGGTGCTCTTGGATCCAGAACTGTCACTTGAGGCACAGGTGAACTCAGTGGCAAAGAGCACCTTTTATCAGCTTAGGCTGATATACCAACTGCACCCTTATCTGGACAGAGATAGCCTAGCTACAGTTATCCATGCTCTGATAACCTCTCATTTGGATTACTGCAATGTGTTATACGTGGGGCTGCCTTTGAAAACGGTCCGGAAACTTCAACTGGTACAAAACAGGGCAGCACGGTTACTAACAGGGACTGGCCGACGAGACCACATCACGCCAGTCCTTTTCCAGCTTCATTGGCTGCCAGTCCAGGTCCGGGCCCGTTTCAAAGTGCTGGTTTAAAGCCCTAAACGGCTTGGGGCCAGGCTATCTGAAGGAACGCCTCCTCCCGTATGTACCTGCCCGGACCCTAAGGTCATCCTCAGGGGTCCTTCTCCGCGAGCCCCTGCCAAAGGAAGTGAGGCAGGTGGCAACCAGGAGGAGGGCCTTCTCTGCTGTGGCACCCTGGCTGTGGAATGAGCTCCCTTAGGAGGTTCGCTCGGCACCTACGTTATATGCTTTTAGACGCCAGGTGAAGCCCTTTTTATTCTCCCAGCATTTTAACAGTCTATAAATAAATTTTAACTTGGTGTTTTAAATTTGTAATTTTGCATTGCTGAGGTTTTGATCTGGTTGAGCTTTTATATTGTATTTTATATTATGGTTTTATACCGTTGTTTTATACTTTGAATGTTTTTAATTTTTGTGAACCGCCTGGAGAGCTCCGGCTATTGGGCAGTATAGAAATGTAATTAATTAATTAATTAATTAATTATGTGTAATTGTGCAACCACCTAAGTCATCTCAGAACCAGAAACAAATTTTCCCATGATCCGCACTCTTAAAGGCACTCAAATATGGATTAGATTTTCAAAAGAACCAAAGACTAACAGCTTCTGTTACATAAATAGAAAATAATTTCTTTTAAATATCCTTCATTTTATAATTAGCATAAATCACCTTGCCGTTTGCAGAACTTTATGCAGTCTGTGATGGGTTAGTTAAGAGTATGTCGCCCTGCTCTACTTCATTTAGTTTCATCCTTTCATTAATTTTCATGCCTCATAATCATTTGTTCTGTGCTTCCCTTTGAGCCAGCACAGTATTCATGCTGTAGATCAGTAGAGGAACAATGGGGCATAAATGACAATAATCCCCAGTAAATTCATTCATGGGAATATTGCCAAACAAAATGGCAAGCGCACATTTTGATTTATTCATGAATGGGGATGTATGAGAAATACATTGTGTTTGTTTTTTATGAGAATTTACCCACTTTGCACCTCCCAGAACTGAACACAGACCCAAATGTAAACTGTGGTTGAAGTCTGTACATTTCCACATTTGCCATGCGATACACAGACCAAAAAAGAGGGTTCAAAAATGCATATTAAAAAAAACCTACAATTCAAAAATGCACACAATTGATGCAAACATGTGGAAATGCACATGGAAATGCATCTGAATTTTTGTGCGAAATGAAAAACAAAGCTTGCAGTCTGATGTGGACATAAGTCAGAAGGAGCTTTGTGGTGGAATTTGGAGAACCTTGACAAGCTTGAGGTTTTCTGATTTGTACAACTCTACCACCAAGCTGCTGCTTGAAACAGCAGACGGGAGGTGGGCGGGGAGAGGAACAGTACATTCCTAGTAAATGTACTTCTGGATTGATACACCAGGTGGAAACCTGAACAGGACAATGTTCCTTGTGATGTCAGTCAACACATGATGATGAACACTATATGAAAGTTAATTCCTTTATAATGAGATACTAACTTCCCTAAGTCAAATGCCTGATAGTAGCACCTTAATCCAGGTCTCAACCTGAGGCAAATTATTGACAGCATCAGTCATTATGTTTATGATCTATCTAGGATATACATTATTTTTTTAAAAAAAACAGCTGGAGTAGAGACAGTCAGTCTAGTGCACTCTGGGCAATTAACACTTGTTTGTGAGCAATTGCATTTTGTGGAAAGAGACGGAGTCATACCAGACTCTTCACCCACTTAATGGGTAGTGACAACTGTTGGAAAATAGAAATGTTTAGGAAATGAAAAAGCATAGTCAAGTACCAAAACAGGTTCCATTTCCTTTGTAACACACTTTCGGGGCACAGATTTACACACACATTTACTTCATTATCAAGATAAAAACAATCCCTACAAAACCTATAATTTACCTGGCACTATTAACATGATTAGTTCAAAAGGAAAGAGCCTTCATATGTTATTGACATCGGGCATGATCAAGTCAAAGTTACGTACCATATTTTCCGGCGTATAAGACGACTGGGCATATAAGACGACCCCCAACTTTTGAGAAGATTTTCCTGGGTTAAAAAGTAGTCTTATACGCCAGAAAATACAGTACTTTCATGTGCTATGGGTTTCACTGGGAGAGTAGGGTACGTGCTTAATTCTCTCTCCCTGTGGTCACTGGGATTTAACTTTTGGCTGGGCTATGTGACCCCATATCTTGTTAATGTTGTTGCAAACTGGCATATATTTTCTGTAACATAGATTAGAAATCTGAAGGAGAAAACTGATTTAGAAAAATGAGAATTCTTCATCTTTGTCCACTATCAGAACTGGAGATCCTTAAAAGAAATGTTAGGTTTTGTTACTTTCCTTTGGAAACTGATGGATTTTTATTTATTTTTTAATTTTCATTCACATATGTAAAAGCATACCACACCCAAGAGATGGTGGAAAACGACAGCCAGCTCTATGGTTACACTAACAAATTTACACTCTTAATTGTTTACTTATTGTTGATTGAAAATAACAGTTGTTGTTGACGACAACAACAACAACAGCAACAACAGCATTTATATCATCCCTTTTTTCCTCTTGTGAGGAATCCAAGGCGACTTACATAGCCCCCTCTTCTCCATTTTATCCTCACAACAACCGTATGAGGTAGATTAGGCTGAGAGTCAGTCACTGGCCCAAAGTCACCCAGTGAGCTTCATGGTCAAGTGGGCAGGGCTGGTGCTACCATAGACGCCACTCAGGTGGCCACCTAGAGCGCCAAGCTAAGAGGGGCGCCGTGCAGCAGAGCACTCATGCGCGTTGTTGACTGTGAGCTGGCCCGGCCCAAGGATTCAGCTGGGCCTGGGTGGGCGAGATGGCGCCCAGCCAAAGCGAAGCCAGGGACGCTGGGGTGGGGTGGCTCCACGTTCAGACTTCCACCCGGAAGCCGCCCTCCCAGAACCGCTCTAACCACCTGGAAGAGCTGGGAGGCTGCTGCCGCCAGAAGAAGAAAAAGCATGTGGCAAGCTCGACCCTGGCTCAAGCCAGCCTCTGCCTTACTCCCGAGGAAAGGGCACCGGGTCGCCTCGCCTCTCTCCTCAAACAGGCCATGATGTCCAGGAAGGTGGGCAAGCGGGACTCCCTCTCCCTTCCCCCAGGAAAGCTAGGGACTTGTGGACTCCTCACAAGGCAAACTCTCCTGCTTCTTGATCCTGCGCGCGTGGATCAACGGGACTTGCATCCGAGAAAGTGTTGCACTGTGAGGCACCAGTGCGGCCTGATCCGCCTATGCCTCCTTACTCGGAAGCCTTATTCCCCCGAGTAAACGTGCGGAGGGGATCGGGACGCCAGGCTGCATAGTGGGTTGCGTTCGCACGGAAGTAAGTCCCGGTGAATTCCAGACGGCTCGGTCCCAAATCGAAGTGAGCCAGTCCCAGCTCTCCACTCGGGGCACACGTTCGGACTTCCGCGTAATTTTGGGGTGTGTGTGTGGAAGTAGCTCGCCTTGCCTAGGGCGCAAAATAGTCTGGCGCCGGCCCTGAAAGTGGGGACTAGAACCTGGATCTCCTGAGCCCCACTCTAATTGCTATGACACATTGGTTTTGCGTAGTTGTATGTGTGGGAGTAGGAGTAGGATTATAGTAAAATCATACTAACATAGAAAGTGGGTTTCAGTCAAAGCCAGGAATTCTCAGGCTCCACCTTTACAATGGTGCCATGTTTCCACAAAAACAATTTAATGGCACTGTTTCCAGTGCCATCTCCTCTGAGTTCCCCAGTCTTCATTAGCTATGACATGCCATGGGGTTGGGGCACACCCCACGCAGCTTCAGATCAACAGCTTGTTTTGTGCCTACCAAAGCAACAGACATAAGAATTCCAAGTTCACTTGTCAACATTCCAGTGTGAATTTTACATTCCCCCTCCAGGCTGCTCCCACTTATACTCGAACGGAGATGCCAGGCACATGCCTTGAAACAAAATGTGATGACAAAGTCAGCAGCAATTCAGGTCAGATAGTTATCATAATAACATAATAATTTTATTTTGTCCACTGCTCCGAAATTCTGAATGGGAAGTGGTGTATAAATTTTGTAAATAAATAAAATAAAAATTAAAGTGATCAGAAATATGATTCACAATATGGCCTAAAATGTAAAGGGCTCCACTAAAATCAAGATCCACAGTTCCCATTGAGTATTGCTCACTTTTAGTAATGCTGGAAGGATTGAGTAGGAATATATAACCAATACAAAATGCAAAATATAATGCAAAAAAGGCCAAACTTAGGAAGACAAATCCTAATCAATGGTAAAAACTCAAGGCACTTGCCTGTGAGGGAGGAAGAGGAGATATCAATGCGTCCAGACCCAGGGTACATCTTCAGCCTTTGCTGCAAAACCCTGTTGACTGTCGGTCGTAACATCACATTGTCATCAGTAGAGGAAAAGAGAAACATCAGTACAACTTGTACAATCACTCCACCTGTGTCTGGGCTGAAAGAAAATCAAACAAACACTAACTGATTAGTCTTCATACGTCTTCATATGCACACATGGATTGTTACAACTTCAGTGGTGATAAATTGAAAGGAATTTAAATGGGCACTGTTATGTCAATAAACATGATTTATTATTAAGCATCATTATTAAGAATGTAACTATTCAGTATTGTTATTTATTTATTTATTTATTTGTTATTGTTAAGGGCGGAAAAAGAAAGTTCCCTTCCGCAAGACATGATATATGAATGCTTATTGGTTTAATAGTTTGTTACATGCTGCGTTGAGTTCATTGAAGATAAAACGGGATATCGATGCTTTAAATAAAATAACTGAATGAAACAAAGGTGGTATAGGAGGGATAGAAAGAGCTCAGCATATGGAGGGTCAACATAAAAGAAATACAATCTAGAAAAGCCCAAGGAAATCAAATTATGTCTTAAGAAATCAGAATAAAGGAAAAGAAAAAGCAGAATAAATGTTCATAGAATGACAATTGCAAAGATAAAAACCAACAACTGAATGTGTAGTATGACTTAAAACACAAGCATGTACCAGAGAAATGGGGGGGGGGGGGGGAAGGGAGAGGAAGAGAGACTGTTCGAGACAGATTTTAGGGTTATGTGATAACGAATACAAGCAAGTTCCATTTTTACATAGCCACTGGACATGTTTTTCACTCTGAATCTAAGCAAGCATTACCAAGAGCTTTATCACACTAGTGTTATACTGTGCAATCACTGTGAATTGCATGCAAAGGACTCAGAAGTTTTCCACCTTACAATCTGCTTTGATTATGAAGTACTCCCATGCATCCTGCCTTAATTGTGGAATAAAGCAAAAAAGATTCGCTGTATTTAGCCCCTACTTTTTGAGCGTATCTTCCGAGCCGCCACTGGGGTTCAGGAGCAGGATTTTAAACAAATGCTTACATCTGCATAAGCTTTCAAGATAAAGACACCAAAATTGGCACAGTAATAGATATTAGGGGGAGCTTTAAGCATACCAAATATGAATTGAATTGAGACATCCGTTGATTTTTTACATTTCCCCCCCTTAAACTCACTTCCTGGTATGCAAAGGATCGCTGTCGCCCGGTAGCAAAAACAACAACCTCGAAAGCTTAGCGCTATGGGGATAATCCGAGGGAAGCAGGTTTCATGGGATGAAGCTTCAAGTCTGCATTCTCAACATCATACCTAGAAACTGCCTTTCTTTTTAATCCATATTAACTCCCACATTCTACTGATCTCAATAGGAAGAGAGAGAGAGAGAGAGAGAAAGAGAGAGAAAGAGAAAGAGAGAGAGACTTGTGTGGCGCAGAGCAGTAAAGCAGCAGTTTCTGCAGCTGAAACTCTCCCCATGGCCTGAGTTTGATCCCAGCGGAAGCTGGTTTCAGGCAGCTGGCTCGGGTCGACTCAGCCTTCCATCCTCCTGAGGTCGGTAAAATGAGTACCCAGTGAGCTGGGGGAAAGGGAATAACGGCCGGGGAAGGCAACGGCAAACCACCCCGCTATAAGGCCTGCCAAGAAAACGTCAGCGAAAGCTGGCGTCCCTCCAAGAGTCAGTAATGACTCAGTGCTTGCACGAGAGGTTCCTTTCCTTTCCTATAGAGAGAGAGAGAGAGGATCTAATTTTAAACATCAATTTTAAACAGGAAGGGGAAAGGAAGACAAGAGGGCTACTTTCAGAAGTAAAAATAATAATGCTTGTATACGCATGTAAGCATCAGCCCCGCCTCCATTAGCCCTCCCTTTGAAGTCCACACACACACACACACACGCTTCAGAATTTGCCACTTTCCTTCCACTGTCTTTGCCTCTGGGAGCATGAGATTTCCCTCCTGCCTGTAGAGACCAGGGTAGTTTTTTTTACAGTGAAGTTTGAATGCCCAGTCACCGTTACTGGAAGGATGTGTCAATCACGACAGGGTGACCAATAACAGGCTAGGGTGAGGGAAATGGGCGTGAATCAAACTGTCTTATAAAGGCTTGACTTGCAACAATGCTGCTGACTCAGGAGAGATGCTGCCTCTCCGTGTGAAGAGAAAAAAATGGAACGTTCCAGGATAAAACCAGACAGTGTAAAGGGCCTGTAACTGAAGAGGGAGCAGAAACAGGGGTACACTTCAGGAAGAAAAGCCTTGTGTAGCAACGCCCTAAAACAAAGTGTTTGTGTGGTTCTAGACTAAGCTCCCTGCTCCAGTTATATGTATCTGGACACATTCTAAGACATGGTTAACATGTAACAAACTTTTTGGTTTACAGATGAGAATAAAGGAACATTCCTATTGATGAAAAGCAATAACGCAAATCCCAACCATAAAACATCTGCCTAACATCACAACTTGATGTTGTGCAGACTTTATACTGTTAGTTTACCCTACCCTGTGCCTGCTTACCCTACCCTGTGCCTGTTTGCATTCTCTTCCCCTCCTTATTGTTTTACTATGATTTTATTAGATTGTAAGCCTATGCGGCAGAGTCTTGCTATTTACTGTTTTACTCTGTACAGCACCATGTACATTGATGGTGCTATATAAATAAATAAATAAATAATAATAATAATAATAATAATAATAAAGACTTCTCCATCTTGAAAACTTGAACACGTTCTATATGATTTCTGTAGAAAATGGACAGTTATTTAGTATCTTCATTTGAGAGAAGGAGAGAGATGTCATTATATATCTAAGGTTACAAACCAAGTAAAAAAGAGTAATGAACAACACCTGCATTCCCAGAGATCTAGTTATACAGTTTTTCCTTCCCTCCTTCCCTTGTATAATTACCCTAAGGCAGCACTTGAATTTCCCTATTAATTGAATTTCTTACATTACAAGTTGTAGCAAATCACTGAGCCTTTTTAATGATCCCCCTCACACACCCACCCACACTTTTCTGTTCTTGCCTAACATAATCAAATGCTATAGAAGGGAATGGCTGCAACCCCACAGTCACTAGCCTTATTCAAGCACTCCTGAAAGTGCTTAAGTAAAAATGTGAAAGGACCCTTTCAGGAAACCCTAAACAGAGCTCCTGTCATGGTCAGTTTCCGTACACTGCTGAGAGCTATGAGTAATCCCCACAAAATGAACGGCGCTTGCACAGCAGTACTGCTTGCCAAATGTCTCTCTGTGTCTCCTCTCCATTTGCATTCCTACTGAAGGTTGTTTGCAACGTATCGCTGGTGACATCAAAATTAACCATGCAAATTTGTGAAATTCCAAACTATTTTTTGCCAGTGGTGAATGATTCGGTCCGAAGGAGCAGAAATGAGTGTGCCTCTGTTTCCACATCTTCATACAGGCAATTTGCGTAAAACGACAAAAGAAAATACACAGGAAACAACCAGTTTTCCCAGAAATGAGACGGCCCACCCCATCACAAATGGCAATGGGGAAGAATTTTAGAGAAGGCGGCGTTCAGCAACAAATCCCTCCAGTTCAGAGATCCCAGAGCCATTATAAACTGAGCCCAACCCCCAACCCCCACACACATTCCAGATTAAATTGAAATGACTCATCAGCACAAGCCTTCTCTTCCATACCTTTCCCCTCCCCAATTTCCTAAAGTTACCAAAATGCGAGTGCGGAGGGGATGAGAAAATTTGCTTAGAAAAGTTGAAATCTGTGAACTAGCCTATCATAAATCACAGTTTTGAATGTAAACAAACAAACAAACAAAAACCCTCCAAATACAGAGTGGCCCAAAAGCAGGTATACAGTATAGTTTATTTGCATTTTATTACATTGTTTATTACATTTACATTTGTTTAACACTGTTTAATCTCGTAAGTGCTCGAAATGTTTTCCATCAACGTTGCAACATTCCTCGAACCTGTCCAGAACACTGTGACACACAATAGGACACAAATTCCGGTCCACATCAATGCCCATAAATGCTTCCGAGATGAACTCTTTTAATTCGTTCACTATCTGAGGATTCCTCTCAAAAACCTTATTCTTTACTACACCCCCCAAAAAAGAAGTCCTTTGGTGTTAAGTCAGGTGGACGTGGTGGCCATTCAATGCTGCCACGTCGTCTGATCCAATGCTGTGGGAAGGTGTTGTCAAGATAGTCCCTTACTGCAAAAGCTAATGAGGAGGTGCCCCATCTTGTTGGAAGAGCAGTTCAGCGAAGTTAGCCTTGGTTTTGAGTTGTGGCACTACCATGTTGCGTAACCTGTTTAGGTAATTGTTACTATCCACAGTTGTATTGAAGAAAACCGGTCCTACAACACCTTGACTGGACAGTGCACCCCACACTGTGATGCCTGGCTGGTTCAGCTGAGATGTGATAGTCAAATGAGGATTTTCATCTGCCCAATACACACAGTTATGCCTGTTCACATGGCCTGACAACTTGAAAGAAGCCTCATCTGACCAGATGATCTTATCAAGAAGGTCTGGTTCATTAGAGATTTGGTTACGCATCATCTCACAGAATTGCAACCGACGGTCTGAGTCGTCCTCCAGAAGACCATGTAACAGTCTTGGACGGTACAGCTTCAATTTCAATTTACGCATTAAGCGTTGCAAGGACGTTCTAGGTATGGATAGCTGCTTAGACGCACGTTGTGCGGACTTTTTCGGACTGTTCACAAATGTCAGAGCGACTCTCATCTCATTTTCCTCTGTCATAGACGTCCCAGGACGTCCAGATTTTGGTGCATTAGCCACTGCACTTGTTGCTTCAAATTTATCTCTAAGACGATAAATTGTCAGACGTGTTGGTGGAGGAGTGTCAGATGCTTCTTGCCACACTGTGCGCACCCGCTCAGTGTTTTCAGTCTTCCAGTACTGCTTTAGAATCCACTTTCTTTGTTCTTGACTCAAGTTCGCTGCCATCAGTTACCTAGGGAGGTTGTGGGCTCTCCCACACTAGAGGCCTTCAAGTGGCAGCTGGACAACCATCAGTCAGGGATGCTTTAGGGTGGATTCCTGCATTGAGCAGGGGGTTGGACTCGATGGCCTTGTAGGCCCCTTCCAACTCTGCTAATCTATGATTTTATGATTCTATGATCATTCACAATATCAGTAAAAAACAACAACTAAACAACTGTATACCTACTTTTGGGCCTCACTCCCCTCACTCTCCACACCTGTCACCACCTGTCACTCTTCCCAACTGTCATTCTGACTCCACCCACACATCTTCTACTCACACATTCTCTCCCCCTTCCCTCAACGTTCTAAACAACTGTATACCTACTCTTGGGCCACCTGGTATGTTCACTCAATGGCTGTTTCCTATGCTATCAGTCACTATTGTTTTGAAAAGAAATAAATATTACAATTTAATCTACATGCAAATCATTGGTTGGTTTTATTATGGGTGTTACTCCACACTTTCTGAGGTGTTACCTCTCCTTTCCTCACCGATACACCACCCTTTCTTCCTGTGGCGCTCCACACACACACAAATTAATTCCAATTCTTGCAGGCACACCTATTCAAACAGCACAATACATCTTGTGACACCGTAATAACTCACTCTAAAATGAATATTAAAGAGCTAATGCAAGGGCTGCAATCAGCTGAGTGGTACATCCTTTCTTGGAAATAAATTGGTATTTGTTTATTTACTCTCATGGTACAGTTAGTCACCGAACTAAAACTCCATTGACTATACGTGTTACTGCAGAAAGTAACTTGTATTAGGTAAGAGCAATTTAGCAGAGAAGAAAAACGCAGTACAGAAAGAAAACTACGTCCTTTCTAAATTATGTTTTGAAAGTAACTCCTTCTCAAAGGATACGATTGGACAAATCTAACAGTAGATGAACGACAGCAGTCCAAGGACATATCAAAATTACAGGGTAAAATTGGTTTAACAGTCATCCCATCTCCTCAGGGAACACCAAGAGACTGTAATTCTTTGCAGGGGTTAATAATTCCCAGGGAATTATTAGCAACTACACCAAACTATGATTTTTAGTATTCTTTTTGAGAAGCCATGATAATTAGATGACTACTACCAATATATACTCATAGAATAGATTTCTACTGGGTCTAAACTATCGCAAGACTTCATTTCAAAATTTGTTTAATCCAAGGCAGTCACAATGTACCCATTTCTAACAAACACTCAAAATGCTGATTTAAACTTTCTAACTGCCTTGGACTGAACAAATGTATATAAATGAGATTTTTGGCTATTTTGATGCACATCACAAAATGTCTGAGTGGATATTAGATGCATAAATCATAATCTTTTGAGGGGGGAAGAGGTATGAAATAAATCAATAACAAAGGAGGACATTGTCTTTCATACAGTTGTTTCCCTTAGTTTTTAATGAACAGTTGTTACATTTATTTATTTATTACATTTATATCCCAGCTTTTTTCGTTCAAGGAACCCAAGGCGGCATACACAATCCTCATCCTTCTCTCCATTTTATCCTCACAACAACAACCCTGTGAGGTAGGGTGGGCTGAGAGTCTGTGACTGGACCAAAGTCACCCAGTGGGTTTCCATGGCCAACTGGGGACTTTAACCCTGATCTCCTGACTCCCAGTCCAACACTACACCACACTGGCTCTCACTAGTCCCTTTGCTCTTGATTATTTATTGCATTGTTTTTATCATAGATGGTAGTGGCTATGGCCACTGTGTATACTACCAGCTATTTTCCTGGCCAAAACAAGTGCAAAACAAGTTGTCTGATCTGCTTTATGAACACCCTACTTTAAAGCTACTCCATAGCTTTTCAGACAAGAGAATAACTTTAGGTCAGTTCACTTGCATATGATACAGGGTAAAAAGTTCTTGAATCTTGAAAGTAACCTGCTTCTGAAATAATCATCCTTAGAATACCTATACTAACATGAACATATTATGTAGAACAGGTTTGTCTTAATTGTGAGCTGTAGAATTAGACATGTGACTGTGACACCCTGCCCCCCTGTGTCGTCTCAACTTCACCTGAGATACCCACAAGCTACCTGACGGGACTGTCCATGCCACTAGCACCCAGGACCACTCAATCCCCCGCCCCCCGGTGCTAATGATGTGTTTGAGGGTTTAGGCCTACTGCTGCTGCTGCTGTCTCGCCTTTATTCTTCAGGCTCCACAGCCCAGCAACCTAGCCCTCAGTCTCCAATTCCGCTGCCACCATTAATTGTTTTCTCCTCAGACACTTCCACAGACCACACCAGTTGTTTGTAAATATAATTGGAATTTATTAACTCAATTAAATGCATGCATAATCTTAATGGTTTCCTCAGTCCAAATGTGTATGGTTACAAGGTTCAAAGTGTATTGGTTTCAGTCACTTCTTTATTACAAGGTTCCACTATAGAGTCTTAAAATCTTCTACTTCTCTTTACCTCACAGAATTCTAACCTATACACTTTATCTCTCACTCTCTTCAGACACTCAAGCTCCCATATTCTACTGACTCATCTACCCCTCCTCTCACTCACTTTATACATTTCTCTAGTTCCTCCCACTTTTATTCAGCCAATCTTCACTCCCCCTCAACCATCCAATCAACATGCAGGCATTCAACCCCCCTCTACTAATTGTAAGTACCGTATTTCTTCGATTGTAAGACGCTATCGATTGTAAGACGCACACTAATTTCAGTACCACCAACAGAAAAAAAAAAACCTAAGACACACCCGAGACGCACCCCATTTTTAGAGATTTTTTTGGGGGGGGGAGTGCATCTTAGAATTGAAGAAATACGGTACCTTGATGCCTACTTATTTCCTGAACCTTATACATAATATTAACCAATAACTTTGTGTGTGTGTGTGTGTGTGTGTGTGTGTGTACACACACACACACACACACACACACACACACACACACACACACACACACATTTATAACATATAAGGCAGCTGAACATCACAGTGACCAAGGCCATGCCTCCTTGGGGGCTGGTCATGCCAGGATAGGCCCACTTTGGGGGCTGGGTATGTTGAGGGCATGCCTCCCAAAATATTGTCCTCCTTTTTGGTTTCCAAAATATGTTCACCCTATTTCAGAGGATGAAGTGTTTTTTCACAGAGACTGCATGTGACCAGTGCCAATTTATTAAGTATGTTTCCATCTACCCCTTTCTCCAAGGAGTTGGCTGACTGGAGGCTTTGACTGGCATCAGTTTCAGACAGTCACAACTCAGAGATGGCTGTAGCTTAGCTCTGAGAGGCTGGCGTGCCACACAGAACCTTTTAAGAGTGTCTCAGAGTCCAGTGTTGGTTCAGGCAGAGGTGGCTGGTGGCAGAGTTTTTTAAAAAACAAGAGCCACCAGATGCAACCAAGCTATAAATTGGCACCCTACCCCCGGCCACAGGATACAAGTACACAGCCTGGCTGGACCATTGGAAGACTTTTCCAGAGAGAGAGGGGAGGACTGTTTGAGGCTGGAGGCTGTAGACGTTAGCTGGCTGACATAAGGCAGAAAGAGGCTGAAGGCAACCCAGATGCACCTGTAGTTTGGCCCTGTGAGGCTGGCTTGCCACCCAGAGTAAATCAGAGTCAAGCAGTTGCGTGGGAGCAGAGGAGGTGGAGGTGGCTGGTGGTGGAGGTTTTTAAATTAAGAGTCACTGGACACGACCAAGCAATAAGCAATACACTGGGCCACAAGTGCGCAGCCCAGCTGGACCACTGGGAAGCTTTGGCCAAGAGAGAGGGGGGGGGAAGGAGGGAGAGAGATTGTTTGAGGCTGGAGGCTTTGGTTTGGCTGCAATGACTTAGAGAGAGACAACAAAGGCTGCACAGACAATCCAGAGATACCTGTTGTAACCTAGACCCACAGTGCTAACATGCAATGCAGAGCATTAGAAAGAGGGTCTCAGAGTCATGTGTTTGTGCAGGAAGTAGACAGGAGTTCAAAGTCTGGATGTCTGAAGTGGTGCCAGTGCACAAGCCTTGAGAAGCTGATGTATAAAAATGAGAAGTGTGAATGCAAGAAATAGTGTCCGCTGCCCACAACATCCACCCTAATGTTAGAGTAGAGAAACTTGGGACCGTCATACACAAGTTTTAAAAAGAGAAAGAAAGAAATTTAAAAATAAAAAAGCCAGCCAGCTAGCCAACTGGCAGAAAACCTCTTTGACAGCAGCAGCAGCTTGCAGCGGAGTGAGGATACAGTCAGAAAAGAAATTTGAGGGAAGGGGAGAATGTATCACATAAAAGAAAAATCTTCAAAGTACAGCAAAAGCTACAAAATTAGGAGTAAGTGCAGTTAATTTCAGATACATTGAATGTCTCACTTGTTCTTTATTTCGGTGATTTTAACATTAAGCGGTTATGTAGAACAGATTTGTCTTAATTGTGTGCTGTAAAATCAGATCATAGAATCATAGAATAGCAGAGTTGGAAGGGGCCTACAAGGCCATCTAGTCCAACCCCCTGCTCAATGCAGAAATCCACCCAAAAGCATCCCTGACAGATGGTTGTCCAGCCTCTTGAAGGCCTCTAGTGTGGGAGGGCCCACAACTTCACCAGGCAACTGATTCCATTGTCATACTGCTCTAACAGTCAGGAAGTTTTTCCTGATGTCCAGCCGGAATCTGGCTTCCTTTAACTTGAGCCTGTTATTCCATGTCCTGCACTCTGGGAGCATCGAGAAGAGATCCTGGCCCTCCTCTGTGTGACAACCTTTTAAGTATTTGAAGAGTGCTATCATGTCTCCCCTCAATCTTCTCTTCTCCAGGCGAAACATGCCCAGTTCTTTCAGTCTCTCTTCATAGGGCTTTGCTTCCAGACCCCTGATCATCATATGTGACCAAGGCTATGTTCGGGTGGGCATGCCATGCCACCTTGGTGCTGGACATGTTGGTGGGCACGTCCCGTTGGGGCCGACCATGTTGTTCTCCTTTTTGTTTTCCAAAATATGGTCACCCTACTGGAGACAGACCAGTAGCAGTGAAATGGTTGTAACAAGGGACTCATGTGGTCTCTGAAAACAGCCCTGGTCAACAGTCTGGGTGCAAAACTCTGGATGAGTTGAAGTTTCTGAACAGTAGTCCAAACAGGATGTAACTAAGGTATGTGTGACCACGGCCAGATTAGACATCTCTTAGAATGGGTGCAGTTTGCACACTAGCCTCATCCCTTTTTGTCCTCTCTTTTTGATGATGCATTTCCTCTTCTTTGGCAAAGTGTAAGGAGCTGCTCTAACCTTTGCCCTCCCCCTATCAAAAATGGCAACTATGTTTAAACTGATATTTACGGAGCATTTACCTAAGCATGTTACTATCAAAACCCTTAATAGCCATAGCGGACGGCCGGATCTACACTACTGCTTTAAAGCGCTTTATAACAGTTTTGAAAATGGTATGTGGAGTGTGTCCTGGGGCCCAACAGTTGTCAAAACTGTTATAAAGTGCTTTAAAGCAGTAGTGCAGATCCTGCCTAGGTTAATGCCAATGAAATGTGCCGCTTTCCAAATTAAAGTTAATGCAACTGAGACTATGTCCCCTGAGGGTGACATAAAAATGACGTCTTGAATATGGCGATTAAGGGCTTATGGAAAGTGTTATGCCACTGCCCCCTGGGCTGGAGCTTTGAAAAGAAGAAGGTGAGAAAGCAAAGCATCTTCCTCTGCATGGCAGCGAGGGAAATGATACTGCTACTGAAAAGAACTCCAGAGTTCATAAACATCTGAGATCAAGATTTATTTTAAATATATTGTTGCAAATATAATATCCAGTTTCATAAACCAGGAGGGAATATACACACAGCTACATCCTCAATTCCTTAAGGATATGCCATGACAATGAATAAAAGGATTGGTTTACAAATCACACAAAGGCAAAGCTGTGGTTGTCACAAGAGACTATTTGAGAAGACCCGAAGAATCCTAGCTTCCTGGAGAGCACCATCAGATTTGGGGTGGGTGGGGAATCATGTTTCCTTATCATCACTCCCCCCCCCACTTCTGTCCCACAATACTTCCTTTTTCTTCACACAGGGGAAGAAAGATGAAGTAAACAAAGACCACATGGCCCATTCAGTGGTTATTTTTTATAACGCTGCTTTTCCTGCACACATCAGGAAATGATGGCACATCCTGTTTCCAAAAATAATAATAATCAGATTTAAAGGGGTCTATTTTGTGATGGAAAGAAGGCAAGAAGGAGCGGGAGATGCATGGGAGGAGGATGACATTGCCAAAAGGACCCACGAACATCAGTAAGTGGGGCGTAACGAATGAGCATGCAATAAAACGCTCGTCCGATGATGCTCCAAGTGTATATAATACAGATACTTATACACATGTGTTTGCTACCTTCATAAATTACATTTTTATATTGATTAAACTAATAAAAAAAAGGACTCAAATACATTTGGACTAATAATGGACTATCCCCATGCTGCACCAGTGGCAGCTTTAGGAACTCTTAGAAATATTCTCTCTGGGAAATGAAAACATCTTTTTTGAATTATTGCACAAACTGAAAGGATTAGGTACCTCTCAGCAATACTTTACACAGAACAAAGGACACGATGAATTGATTTGTCTCATAAAGTTTGAACCAAAAGTAAGTGTTGTGTAGCACTTTAGAGTGTGAGCTCTTTACTCTCCAATTCAAATATCACCTATGTCAGGGGCGTAGACTTCTCAATTTTTTCGGGGGGGGGCATGGGGCGAAACATGGAAAAGGGGGTAGGCTTATTTGTTTACACTTATGTATATATTTCTATTTCTGGAAACCATCTTTCATCAACAATGGATCCTAGAGTGTTTAAAGCCACATACTGAAATAACAAGTACTCAACAAAAATATTACATTTTAATTACAATATTATGATAGTTTACACACTACCCCACCATCCATAGACCTACACAATATATTAAACTCCCCCCCTCGACCCAGTGCAATAATCTCACATACCCTCAAGACCCTATTCCTGTGTTTAGTCTGAAAATGTCTGACATGTAATATGCTTTCGACTCATTAGTCAAGACGTACTGCATTAATTTAAGGAGATTCTTTATAATTAAGTAAGTCCAAGTGATCTCTCTGGAAATTTCTTCTAAGTAAATATGCATAAGGGTAAGTAGCTGAACGTGTTTAATTAGTAGCTGGATCATGCCATTATGTGTATGTATATATTGTTCAGATATCTTTAAAAGGCAACCCACCCACCCCACAAACACACTGTAATTCATAAATGGGCAACCTTTTGTCCCACAAGGCCTGAGGGGGTAGGAGGAAATGAATCTGGGAAAGGCTGAACCTGACACAAAAGGAGAGTGGCTTTTGACTTGCAAAGAGGTCTGCTGGGCAGCTAAGGAGGAAGCAGGGTTTGCTTGGAGGTAATTTAGACTGACTCCCCACCCACCCCAAACACATAACAACACAGACAACTGGAGACTGACTGAGCAATCTGCCAGCCAGGCTGTGAGCTTACTGATGTTACCTGGTTGGGCATTGCCCCCTTTGGGAATTGTAGAGGGGGCTTGGGACTCCTCCCCCCCTCTGTAGTTTACACCCCTGATCTATGTTGTCAACTTGTTAAGTGGTCTTAGGGTCAAATCAGGTCTGACAGTGGAAACCATATTTATTTATGTATATAGCACCATCAATGTACATGGTGCTGTACATAGAAAATAATAAAACAGCAACACCCTGCCACATAGGCTTACATTCTAATAAAATCATAATAAAATAATAAGAGAGCAAAAAGAACGCACCAAATAGGCACAGGGGACAATAAAACTAACAGTGTAAAAGTAAGAACAGAGTCAAGTTCTAAAAGCTGTAGGGAAAAAAAAGTTTTCAATTGAGCTTTAAAAACAGTAATTGAACTCGTGTTCCGCAAATGCTCTGGAAGAGAGTTCCAGGCGTAAGGGGCAGCGATAGAAAAAGGACGAAGCCGAGCAAGAGAAGTAGAGACCCTTGGGCGGGTAAGAAACATGGCGTTCAATGAGCGAAGCACACGAGCGGGGCAATAATGTGAGATGAGAGAAGAAAGTTAGGAAGGAGGTAGACTGTGACAAGCTTTGAAAGTCAACAGGAGAAGCTTTTATTGGATTCTGAGGAGAATTGGAAGCCAATGAAGAGATTTCAGAAGTGGAGTAACATGGTCAGAGCAATAATACTTTTGTAAACTGCCCAGAAAGCTTTGGCTATGGGGCGGTATAATAATAATAACAACAATAATAATAATAATAGCCAAGAAGATGATCTTAGCAGCAGAGTGATGAATAGAAACCAACGAACTGATGTGAGAAGAAGGAAGGCCAGTCAGAAGAAGGTTACAATAGTCCAGCCGAGAAATAACCAATGCATGAACAAGAGTTTCTTTATGCATCTGCTCTGCACATATTAACTAGGAGTCAGATATTTACACTGAAGAGGGTGCATGGGGGGAGGAGAGCTGAAACCTGCCCCTGCCCTCTTTACTTCCCTGTGCCCCATTGCCCATGGCACTTCTTCTCCCAATCTGGATCCAGTAGCGTAAGCAAGCAACACTAGAATAAAATGTGCCTGAAGCAATGGGCCGTGAGGAGATTAAGGAAGCTCCTTTTACGCACGTATCACTTCATATATGAACAGAGTAGATCTGTATCATGGACTGGTAACGCCCTGTTCCACAAGTAGAAAAGAAAACAGAAAAAATAGGGTGCTCATATTCTTTGTTGCCCTTCCATCTTTGTGTCCTTTTCATCTGCCATTTTTGCTTTAGGTTTTTCTCTCATAAAATCACTCTCCCCAACTAAGTTTTGATTTCCCCATGTAAAACTATTTTCTCTCTCTTCCTCTGACCCTTTGTTGCTTTACATCTCCTGGCTTTTTGAGCAAACTTCTGGACTTCTACATTCTAGCTAAATGTTTGACCTTTAAACCACTAACGATTCTGGCTGAAATGGACTAGCACAGACACATAAATTTTAACCCCATAATATCCAAAATCAAACCAAAATGGAAGGCAGTTCTGTTTCTTTGCATGTAAATAAAAAATGTGACTACCACCATGACAGCTAGGGAGAAAGAGGGTTCCCATGATCACAGATAGCAAATAAGCCCTGGTGGCTTATTTTTCATCCCCACACGCTAGTTGAGAGCTGCACAATTACCTTTGCCAGATGAGGGTTGGCATGATGTCCAAACCCAGTGAGGTGGATGGCTGATTATTTTAGAAACCACCCATAACCCATGGCGTATTCTAGGATATCAGGGTGGTGTGCACCCTGCGATGGTAATTACATGGCTTATTTCTCTCTGTGATCATGCAAACCCACCCACTGATTAACCCAAAAGGCACAGCAACAGTCTTTACAAATTACCGTTGAAAAGTGCATCATCCCTGTAGTTTGTGCAGTAAGTAAAATCAAGATGCTTTGTTTCCCAGACAAAATATTTCCCAAAGTTCCCAAAACTGCCAGTTGTACAACGTGAGGACATCATAGTCCTCCTAAGATTCTGCTACCATAGGGTCATACAAAAGGGAGAATGCCAGGAAATGATCTTCATTTATATAGGGATGATCGGTCAATCATGCATTCTACTACACAGTTTACCACACACCTGATAAATTCTCCTTACCTCATGAAAGGATTTCAGAGAGCCCATACAGATGACTAAACTATCCTGTATACTTTGGTCATCTGTACCATCCTGCAAAACGATATGGAGAATTGTACTATGCATCAAATGAAATATGTGATAAAATGTTCACCTGTAACCTGCCAGACTACCAACTTTAACAACTGGTTACACACACACTATGGTAATTCCACTCCCTGTTTGTTTTACCGGAGGGGAGGGGGAAAATTGCCATGTCTTTCAACTGTGTTTTTACATACCTCACTCTGACAAGCCGTGAGCCTCTATATTTATGCCTTAAAATGGAATTGTGAAATGTCTCATACATCTGTTGGAAGAAAAGAAAAGTCTTTTTTAGCAAGAAAACTTGGGATCAACCAAGGAACATTTGCTTATACTAAGGGCATGTCTACACCAGGGGGGTGGAGGGGAAGGATCACGCAATCCTCCCCCTCAGTCTTCATGTGGCACGCGATGTTGTGGCTGCCATTTTTGTTTTTTAATTGAAGACGAGCACAGGAGTGCTCCTTCAAAAAGGTAATTAAAAACAACAACCTCACACTACCCCCTCACCTTTGAACTCCATGCCCCATGCCTGATTCCCGGCTCCTTGCTTTTACTCGCAAGGAGCCAGGAAGAAACCGGGATGGCTGCCCACACGTCCCGCGGTCTCGGGACGATCCTGAGACCACAGGAAAAGCCAGGATTAAAGCCATCCCGGGGAAAAGAAGGGATCATCTCTCCCTGCCAAGAGGCAGCTGGGCAACCCTCTGTCCGGGATGCTTTAGGGTGGATTCCTGCATTGAGCAGGAGGTTGGACTCGATGGCCTTGTAGACCCCTTCCAACTCTGCTATTCTATGATTCTATGCCCTCAGGATCCCCTGTGCATCATATGGACACACAGGGATGATCCCAGGGCGATCCCCGGGATATCGTCAGGTCTAGACATGCCCAGAGTCTATAATAATGATGGGTTATTCCAACGTGGCATGAATTTTACTTGTAAATATCCCTGAGAATATACACTTTGCCTACTGTCAGTCCCTAGCTGCCCCTGGCTCCTATCATGCTGCAGTGGTGCAAAGCAGAAACTTGAAATAGCTGCCAAACTCGTCTCCATTTGTCTGCAAGAATCCCTAACTCTATTACAGTAAAATTAAAAAGGCCACATTCCTCATGTAAAGACGATGATGTTAACTTCCTTGCTTTGCAGCAGTCTCAATGGCTTCAGTGGCATATGTGGTTTTAATTGCTTATTTAAATCAGCCACTGGACTAAAGGCTATCCATCTCAGAAACAACTGGCTCAAATCTTTTAGAAATGTTCTACTACTTCCTAAGTATGCATATTCATTCATAACAACCTGTCATTCAGCAGCAACCAGACCTCCGGAAAAATAACATTAGCCCTACTTAAGAGATGGGGCCAATTCCCTGATTTCAGCATTAAATATAATAAAAACCTTGGCCTCACTCCACGTTGCAGGTCATCTGCAACACCGACAAGGTTTGAATTTGCTATTTGGTGTTGCGTGTCTGTAGGGGGAAGGGCTTACTTTAGTGAAAACATGTTTTTACCCTACCTCTATTGCAATGAGTGGGACAGCTGAAAAACCATCCACACATAAGGTGACTTTGACAGATGCTGTTTAAATGTATTGGGATGAAATCCTATGCATGTTTAGGCCAAAAAAAGTCCTACAGCTCCCAGCGTTTCCCCAGCCAACCATGCTGGATGAGGAACGCTGAGAGTTGTAGGACTTCTTTTTTCTGTCTAAACATGCATAGGATTGTGCCTTTAGTTACTTATCATGTTTAGAAAAGCTTAGCACAGAACCTTTTCTGTCCATTTCATGTGACAAAGGAGCACAGAGGGTGAAAAAGGTATATTTTGCCAGTTTCAAAATAGACAAATTACTCACTTTCCTTAACATCACCACAAACAGTATCAAGGGTCAATAGTAACCCACAGGTTTACAAACTGGTTTTGTTTTGTTTTAAAAATCCCAATTAGAATTTCCCTTGTGACCCACTAAATCTGTTTTATTCCATCACAGACATCATTTTGCACAATGCGTACTAATTCAGCTTTTGGAATCATTTTGGCCCCAACTACGAGACCTTCTCACAGTATTTTGTATAACATAAGAATATTACAACAATTAGTGCCATTCAATAGAAAATGCCTGATAATGCAGTCTATGCCATCCAAACCCACAAAGTATGGCATAAAATGATTTATGGCACAATATATTTTCTTAATTCTTCTAAAAAGTATAGGGTCAGCTAGACCCCCACATTTTTGAACTTTTTATTCTGTAGTATTGTAAACCTAGATGACATAAGTGTAACAATTTTGTTGTACTGGAACAGGAAAGGACTCAATCATAGAATCATAGAATAGCAGAGTTGGAAGGGGCCTACAAGGCCATCGAGTCCAACCCTCTGCTCAATGCAGGAATCCACCCTAAAGCATCCCGGACAGATGGTTGTCCAGCTGCCTCTTGAATGGTTTTAGTGTGGGAGAGCCCACCACCTCACTAGGTAACTGATTCCATTGTCGTACTGCTCTAACAGTCAGGAAGTTTTTCCTGATGTCCAGCCGGAATCTGGCTTCCTTTAACTTGAGCCTATTATTCCGTGTCCTGCACTCTGGGAGCATCGAGAAGAGATCCTGGCCCTCCTCAACCTTTTCTCACCTTTTCTTTAGTTGCCAACATCCATCATGTATTTTATCGGCACCTTCAATAGATACAGTCAATCTTTCTAGCAATGGAGGGTTAAAAAAAATAAAATGAAACATATCCATGTTGTAGACATCTTTGAAGACCTTTTTATTCTCCCAGCATTTTAACAGTCTATAAATAAATTTTAACTTGGTGTTTTAAATTTGTAATTTTGCATTGCTGCTGTTTTTATCTGGTTGAGTTTTTATATTGTATTTTATATTATGGTTTTATACTGTTGTTTTATACTTTGAATGTTTTTAATTTTTGTGAACCGCCCAGAGAGCTCCGGCTATAGGGCGATATAGAAATGCAATAAATAAATAAATAAATAAATAAATCTTGTTCTTAAGTGGCAAAGGTCGCCTTTGACATTAAGTTACCATGACTAAAGCAAACTATTTAGTCTACCAGAATTGCAAAACAAGTTGCAAAACGCTTGGAACTTTTTTTATAGCTGAAATACATCCTTATGTCCAATAAGAAACTGGGGGTCTTTTCTGTTCAGTTATATAATTTTTAATGACTTTTAAAAATTCATTCCCTGTCTTTCCTTTGGAGAAGTTTGGGACAGCATACATGGAGGTTTATCCCATTTTGTGATACAAAGCTTGTATTATCATGATGTGGTTAAAACAAAAATTAGTATTAAGGGAAGACTAATAGTACAGTTCTAGATATGTTTACTCAGAAGTGAGTTCCACTGTGTTCAGTGAAATGTATATCCAGGAAACAGTGTTTCGGATATATGATTAATGTCAACTCTGCTCTTTCTAAAATGTGAGGTATTTTGACAAAGATTCAGTTTCCTTCTCCCATTAAAAACATCCTGGCAATCCTGCTTTTAATTGTCTATGAAAAAGAGATAATAGTGCCTCCCTACTCCCAGGGTGCTGCAAGACTACAAATGGTGAGGCAATGGGCGCATGCATTGATCCACACAAGAGAATAAGGCAAAACAGTTTCTGGTACAGAAAGTTTTGATGTCGTCATGGTTGTTTTAATGGCAACTGGAGAAGCAGCTCAGGACTTTGGAATGTTAGATGGAGACATAACTTGCATGTAAGCAGAGATAAATTGCTGATGAAGTAAGCCCATGTGTACTTACCACATACCACAACACTTCATCATATGGCTTCATCTTAATTTGCACAGTGTTCTATCCATATATGTAGATGAACCAAGGTTGTTACATGTATTTCCTGTTACATAGTGGCAAGGAGAGCCATACATGTCCTCACTGAACCACATCACTGCTTTTGAAAAAGAGCTGCAAAATACTTTTTTAAAAAAATTCCACAATAATTATAGGCTTTGGCCTTAGCTAGACCTAAGGTTTATCCTGGGATTGTCCCAGGGTCATCTCTGTTCAAGTACACACAGGATATCCCGGGAGCAGGTAGGGACGACCCCGGGACGATCCCGGGATAAACCTTAGGTCTAACTAAGGCCTTTATTTATTTTATTTTTAAATATATACCCCACTTTTCTTTATAAAATAGACTCATGGGGCGTGTCTACACCATGCCTATGTCCTGGGGTAGTCCTTAGATTGTCCCTGTGCATCCACATGACACACAGGCAGGGCTACCATAGAGGCCACTCAGGCGGTCGCCTAGAGCGCCAAGTTAAGAGGGGCGCGGGCACAATGCAGCACTCACGCATGTTGGCTGTGAGCCGGCCTGGCCCAAGTATTTAGCTGGGCCTGGGTGGGCGAGATGGCGCCCCGCGCCTGCCCAGCCAAAGCGAAGCCAGGGACACTGGGGTGGGGGTGGGGCGGCTCCACGTTCGGACTTCCGGAACGTGCCCGGAATAGAGAGAGAGAGAGAGAATGTATGGGTGAATGGGGTGCATGCATGGGGTCTTTGAGTGAATGCATGTTTTCACGCGTGTGTTTGTTTGGAGTGAGTGATGCTGCGTGTGTATGCGCGCGCGTGTGAGTTGGGGGGATGATTTGGGGTGATATTCCTATTAAATAATGCATTTTAGATCCATAGACGTTCCTTTCCAATTTGTTTGCTATAATTGGCATGACGTATTTCTTACACTTTAAAATAAATTTAGCAGTTTCAAGTTTTGTGCTTCTTATTTTTTCCAGGAAACAGATGTTCTTAAAAATCAAAGTTGGCATTTTTTTTTTGGGTGGTGGTGGTGAAAGTAGCTCACTTTGCCTAGGGCGCAAAATAGTCTGGCACCAGCCTTGCACACAGGGGGATCCTGCGGGCAACCTGGGACTAGCGAGGACTTACCCCGGGATATCAGGAAGATGTGTGAGATCCCAGTGTTATTAAAGTTGACCCATGTTGTTGTGAGAGAGATACATTTCACCTTCTCAAAAAGAAGGTGAACAACCACCTCTTCTTATAGCATGCTCTTAGAATCATAGAATGATAGAATAGTAAGAGTTGGAAGGGGGCTATAAAGCCATCGAGTCCAACCCCCTGCTCCATGCAGGAATCCACCCTAAAGCATCCCTGACTGGTGGTTGTCCAGCTGCCTCTTGAAGGCCTCTAGAGTGGGAGAGCCCACAACCTCCCTAGGTAACTGGTTCCATTGTCGTACTGCTCTAACAGTCAGGAAGTTTTTCCTTCTTATAGCATTTCATATTCATGTGTGAATGAATCATTATTCAACTGTGTGTTCATGCTAAATTTAAGCACTTAATCACAACTGCAAAATGATAAGAACAGTAATAGTAGATGGGAAGAAGCAAACGAGAAGAATGGAACTTTGGCAAGCAGTAAACCTAAGCAGAGGAGTGAAAAGTTCCCGTGTTTGTTTCCAAGAAGTCCAGTGGAGAAGACCCTCTATTTTCAGGGGGTTGGATGCAGACCTAAGGCATGCCTATACCAGTCTTTATCCCAGGGATTCCCCTGGATCATCCCTGTGCATCCACAGGACGCACAAGGGATCCTGGGAGCAGGTAGGGACGATCCCTCCATGTCCCAGGATATCTGAAGACTTTCCCCCCAGGTTTTTCCGCAGTCCTGGGACTATCCCAAGGGCCGCGGGTGCTGTGGGTACCCATCCTGGCTTCTTCCCTTCTCCCCATGAATAGTGGGGGTCAGCAGAGGGAAGGAGCTGGGATGGGGTGAGTCCAGGGACATCGGGGAGGGGTGGGGAGTGTGGTTAGGGCTTTTTTTTTAACTTACCATTTCACTGGAGCGCAAGTGCGCTCCAGCTCCTGCCTTTTAAAAAAAAAATAGTGGGCGCGACATCCTGCTTCCTCCTTGGACGTCACGCGCCACATGCGAACCCAGGGGGAGGATCTCACGTACCGCGAGATCATCCCCGCTCCTTCCCTAGGTGTAGACATGCCCTTAGGCTGCAATCTTATACACACTGATCTGGAAGTAATTGTAATTGAGCTCACTAGGGCTTATTTTTTTTAGTACAAACACACAGGATGGTGCTACAAATTAGTTATGCTTAGGTCAATGGCACTAAAGCATGACTAATTGAAAGCTTCATCACATCTAGTCAAATGCGCAGCTCCTGTCGCTTCTTCTGTCGCCGCTCCCAAGTCACTTCCTGAAAACATGAAGGTTGCTGCTCTCTCTGGTAGGAAAGAGCAGCAACCGGACTTAGTGAGGGTGGGTTTTTTTGAAGCGCAACACAGGTCAGAAGGGGCAGAAGATGTGAGAGAGGCAGACAGCGTCATGTGAGGAATTCATGAGTGCTCAGTAACGAGTGTGCAGTAAAACTCTCATTGGATGGAGCTTTTCCCCACAAGGGATGGGGGAAGAGAAGAGGATGCCACGGAGCTCGCTCCTGGCCTACCTTCACTGACTGAGCTCACTCTTGAACATCCTGTCCCATGACTTTCTTTTCATTGCTCCCTTCCTTTATTCTTGTTTGCTTCCTCTCCTTCCTTGCTCCTGGTGTTATGCAAAGCTGTGGGCAGATCTATACTACTTTGGGGTTGCCCCTCAATTTGCATGTTTACAGTGAGGAATTTGCCTCAAGAGTAAGTTGGCCATGGAAGAAGGAGGCCAAGAGGAGAAAAACCAGTGCCTAGTCTTACTCAGCCTGGTACCTGTTTTATATCAATCACCGTAACTCATCTTGTTACAACACAACTGAGTGACAAATATGTGCCTCTGAGCATGCGCAGGTCCCTGTTCTTACATCCTCCAATATCTGGGATTATAGATAAAGAGTGCATAGGATTTGAGAGTGGTTTTCAACTCAAAAAAGAAGTTCTTGGGGGAGCCTAAATCATACCATACTTCTTTATTGCGATCCATAGATCCATGAAAAAACAAGAATCAAACATGAAACCTAAATCAATGTGAGGCAAGGATAAGCTCTTTGATCAATACCATATGCAGAATGCCTCTCTCTCTCTCCACAGTAACCAAACATATCTACCAATAATAATAATAATAATAATAATAATAATAATAATAATAATACATTATTATTTATCAGATTGATGCCCCACCTGGTTCTAGGTTGGAGGACCGGAGTTTGATCTTGCAAGCAGGTGGGGCTTTGACTAATTAAAATACTGGTTAATAGCCATTTCTCCTTCTCCCCCACCTTTCTCAATGCAGTGTTGAATACTAACTACACCCCCAGCTTAGACTGATGACAAAAGAATACAGGTGTGCAAGTTAAATCAACAAAGGGCTGGCATGGTTATAAAAAAATGATTGATAGTTATGCTATGTTAGTTAATTGCATGCTATGTTAAAAATGTTTAATATATATTAGTTTCGTCAAAAGCAAGTTTTCACATTTTAAATGTCTGGAATATGTACTCTTTGGGGGTGGGTGGGTCTCATAGCATTTAGATCTATAACCGGGGCCAGCCCTCCCCTGATGCAGGGTGAGTTCCATGACCCCTTGCTTCAGGCAGTGGAGCAGGAGATGTGACAAAATGTGCACTCCCCTTCTCACCAAGAAGTCCTGCAGCCACTGTGTGCCACCCACCTTCTCCCCTCCATTAAAGCGGCCACTGTCCTGCTTAAACTGCTAGTGCTGATGACACCACTTGCTCTGAGGATCTTTTCAGAGTAAGTGATGAGCCACGTTGGCTGAAAAAGTCACTGTCATGTCTCTTCAGAGATCTGGCCAGGCCCAAGTCATGGCTTGAGTGATCCTTCCTGAGAGCCAGGCATTGTGTGTGGATGGGTGGGTGAGGTTCCCTGGAGACCAACTATACTAGAGAGTGGCAATAGGGTAGACGATGGAGTGCCAAAAGTAGGCTAGGCTGGGCTGGGCAGGAGAGAAACAGATGCAGTGAGCATGTGTGTGGGGTGGGGTGGGGAGATAGATGGGGACGGGGAGATGGGCATGGGCAAAGGGAACATAGGAGATGGATGTAGCTGGAGAGCGGGTGGTGGGTGGTGGAAGAGAAATGGATGCAGCCAGTGGGAGGTGGACATGGCAGAAGACTGATGGGGAGAGGGGCACTGCAGTGGCAGGAGGAGGGAGATTGATGCAGTGGAGACAATGCGTGAACAGTGGTACGTGTTGCTCTCCCATCTCAGGCAATGGAAGACTTTCACCGGCATTGTCTATAACGCTTTATTTAAATTTCAAAATTAAGGAACCACTAGCAAAATGTGAGCTCCAGTTCTCCTGGAAGGGAAAGAACATTTCATGGACTGAATAACAAACAATTGGATGATTTGCTCCGGTACCACATTCATCTTTGGCCCTACCATTCTTCATTTCCTTCCCATTACTGAAAACATGAGCTCTTCTCAGACGCTACTTTTGAAAAGTAATTTGGAATGACACTCCCACATTATTATCATTCCTCCAACTGTTTAGAAACCTCTCTGTTATTTGAATGAAATATTATTACTGCCACTAATGATGCTGTGGTTTGTTTCTGTAGTGAAATATTGTTTAGACAGGTAATGTTACATTGCACAGATATTAGTCAAGGAGATTTCTCAAGTTTTGAGGCTATTTGAAGGGAATTTGTTTGCTTATTACTCACATTTTTTTACCTGATGAATCAAAATCTGTCTGTACCTAAGCAATCTAGCTTTGACTGTAAAACCAATGGTAACAGCCAAGATGCCTGATGCCAACTCTTATTATTTATTTATTTATTTATTACATTTCTATACCGCCCAATAGCCAGAACTCTTCCTTGCCCTCGAAGTCACATGACAGTGTAATGTCGACAAAATGGAAAATGGAAAATCTAAATAGCTGCCCAAACCAGTAAATCTTAATTAAAATGGAAATATATGCATCATTTTGTAATCATAACTACAATGAAAGGTATAGAGCTACAGAAATAGCATCTGATATTATCTTAGAACAACTTGTTACAACTTCTAGTCATGTTTATATCTGTTCTTTATATATTAAATAAGTCTACTGAAAATATAGTAAAGAGAGACAATGATTAATAGGGCTCCATGAAATTTTTAAAGCTGTTTATTTCCCTGAAATTTGATAGAATCTAAAACAGCAAAAGGAAAAACTAGAGCTATGAAAGGAATATACAAAAAATAGACAAACAAATGAAAGCTACACTTCAAGGACAAATAATTTAAACTGCTGTTTCTCAGCCTGACTCTTTAAACTCTGATCTCCTAATAGTTCTCACAACATAGATTCTGTGCGAAATTAAGATTAGTAGCTTGCCCTAAACATTTCAATAAAACTAGTTGTGTGGCTCTCCAAGGGCATATTTATGCTGGTAAGGAGTTGGCATCCGCCATCTTGGCTCCTACCCTTAGGGTCAAAGCTAAAATCTATTGTTTAGGTTCAAACAGATTTGGATCCAGAAGGTCAAAATAGGCTGGGCTGAAAACAACAGAATGAAATTTAATAGGGATAAATGCCAAGTTCTACATTTAGGAAATAGAAACCAAATGCACAGTTACAAGATGGGGGATACTTGGCTCAGCAATACTACAAACGAGAAGGATATCTTGGAATTGTTGTAGATCGCAAGCTGAATATGAGCCAACAGTGCGATATGGCTGCAAGAAAGGCAAATGCTATTTTAGGCTGCATTAATAGAAGTATAGCTTCCAAATCACGTGAGGTACTGGTTCCTCTCTATTCGGCCCTGGTTAGGCCTCATCTAGAGTATTGCGTCCAGTTCTGGGCTCCACAATTCAAGAAGGACGCAGACAAGTTGGAGCGTGTTCAGAGGAGGGCAACCAGGACAATCAGGGATCTGGAAACAAAGCCCTATGAAGAGAGACTGAAAGAACTGGGCATGTTTAGCCTGGAGAAGAGAAGATGGAGGGGAGACATGAGAGCACTCTTCAAATACTTCAAAGGTTGTCACACAGAGGACGGGCCAGGATCTCTTCTCGATCCTCCCAGAGTGCAGGACACGGAATAACAGGCTCAAGTTAAAGGAAGCATGATTCCAGCTGGACATCAGGAAAAAACCTCCTGACTGTTAGAGCAGTACGACAATGGAATCAGTGACCTAGGGAGGTGGTGGGATCTCCCACACTAGAGGCATTCAAGAGGCAGCTGGACAACCATCTGTCAGGGATGCTTTAGGGTGGATTCTTGCATTGAGCAGGGGGTTGGACTCGATGGCCTTGTAGGCCCTTCCAACTTTGCTATTCTATGATTAAAAACACTCAAACAAACAAATTCCCCTCAAATAATTCTGAAACTTGGGAAATTTCTCTGACAACCTCAAGAGCCCTTATTTCCACCCTCAGGCTCAGGCTGGCCAACTTCTCCAGTGTCTCCTCAGATCACTGAGAGGAGAACATTGCTGGCATCATTGAGCTGTTGTTAGCAACTGAGATATCCCATTGTTATGCATCCATGAAGGAATCCTCCTCTAGGGAGCTAGAGCTCCCCGAGATAGATGATGCCAAGTTACCATCTGTGCCAGGAGACCTTGGGAACCTGGGTCCTTAGTGGAGGTGACCGTGTTTAAGATGCTTATAGTATGTTTTTTAGGATGTTTTAACAATGTATACTATGTTTTTAATCAGCATTTAATTTATTTTATACTTACTGTTGTTCCCCGCCTCGATCAAAATGGAGAGGTGGGTAAGAATTATTATTATTATTATTATTATTATTATTATTATTATTATTATTATTATTTTCTATCCCTACAAGAGGAGGAGAATTCCATCTCTGAGGTGGGGTTGGGTGACCATCTAGCCCTTAAAGCATCACTGCCTCAAAAGGTAGACCAGGAGGGCAACTTTGAGAAGAGGTGTTTGATTACAAAGGAAGACTCCTCAAGAGGAAAGGACTCCTCAGAAGTAAGGCCCTCCTTCTGAGTAGGGCTTTTGCTAGAAGGCCTGTAATGCATTGTAGCTCAGCCCTAGATGGGGTTCAGGAAGCTCTGGCTATAGAAACCATTAGTTTCAGGCTAGCCATTGCTGAAACAACATTGTTTTCCCAAGTCTATTGTCTTGCTTTTCTGACCTTGCTTTGTGACTGAATCTCTGTGGTTGGCCCAGGACTCCTGCCTGACTCTGTTTCCTGGACTAAGGATTGTAACTGACTACTTATTTGTGTTTGACCTTGTCTGCGCCTCAGACTTCTCCTCTAGAAAAGAGTGCTTTGACCACCTGTATCTTGACCACTCCAGCCTTAGCCTGATCCCATACTAGACTGAAATTTATTTATTTATTGCATTTCTATACCGCCCAATAGCCGAAGGTCTCTGGGCAGTTTACAAAATTAAGACAATTCAAAACAAAACAACAGTATAAAACCATAATATAAAATACAATATAAACGCACAACCAAGATAAAAAAAACAGCCTGGTTTCTTGCCTTGCCTGTTGGATTGCCTCATAATTTGCCTTAGTACTGAATCTGATTCAGCCACAGCAGGACACTCATGTTAAATGATCTCCAACACACTCTTTACAAGCATAATTGTAGACACTCTAGAATATTTTGGGGCATAAAAATACTTCGAACTATCAGCGGCTGGAGATTTTAACTACAAGAAGATACTGGTGGAAAGCTGATATTGAGATTGTGTAACAAACCATCAGTTTTGGCTCTCCATCAGCTCAGCTCACAGTTCTGTGCTGAAATTTATGTAGGAGAAAACTATCAGTGGCTACTACTCTCAATGTCTGTATATTCCTGAATCAGAAGCAATATGCTCTAAATTCTACTTGCCGGGAAACAAAAGCAGGAGGGGATTATTACTCTTGTGTCCTACTTATGGACTTCCTGTGGGCAACTTGCTAGCCACTGTGGGAAACATGATGCCAGACTGCTTACACCTTTGGTCTTACCCTACTGGGCTCTTCTTATGTTCTTCAATCAGCCGCAGGTGATGAATTTATGCCATGGGCTCAAAGGGTTGTAGGAACAGGTGAAGCAACAGACGTAGAGCTGAGCTACATTAAGCTGGAGATATGTTATTGGACTTCCTTCTTCTGACATTTCCCTTTTTAAAAATAAAATGCATGGTGGAAGAAAAACTAACTCTTTGATCAGAACAGCAGCATTGGGGAAATGGGGGGTTTAACTCCTTTTCCTCAGACCATTTTTGTGATCAAAATTGTACTCCCCCAGGCTGCAGTTTGCCCTGAGGAGTGAAAATACAGGTGCATTTTTGTTGTTGTACAGGACAAACAGCAGCCTTTGTTTGTGTGATTTTGATCAGAAAACAGTGTGGGAAGAAGCTTTGCTTCAATCGAATTGGCAGCCTCACAACTCTATTTCATTAAAGAATAAAAGGTGATTCCATCACTGATGTCCCAAGTATTTTATAGTTTGGTGTGTGTGTGTGTGTGTGTGTGTGTGTGTGTGTGTGTGTGTCAGCCAAAAATATTTCACACTCTACCCTGAGATCATGATTCAGAATGGCTACCCAGTAGTGCAGGTATTAAGCAAGGATGATCATCTACCCTCAGGTGTATGTTCTTGTGAAACTCTCGCTTAAATTAATGGGAAATAAGAACATGTACATACTCAGAATATAGCTCTGAATTACCAGTATAAGGAAGAGGATTCATTTACCATAAGTTGGGACACACTGGCAAAGATAATCAATTGTATATTTGAAGAAAAAGCACCAGGTTGTAGAATCAGATACCATTAGTGCCCAAGTATAATTTCTATGAACCTGCTACAAACTTGCAAGAGAGAGGGGAGAAATTTGCTCTCACAGAGTAAGAGACTGAAGTATAAAGAGAAAGCAAGATGGAGCAGCTTTGCCTATTAGGCATTATTGTGCCCCTGTAACAGTCATTACAATTTCAATCCCTATCACCACCCCACACCCAGTAAAGCTGAATAAATTACAAGCTACATATATAGTAAGGCTGGGCAAAGACACACACACACCCCTTCAGATTTGAAGACTGATTCAAATCTTTGGATTCATCCTCAATCTGCTTTGGATCAATTCAGACCTGATCTGACCCACTTCGGACTTTGGATCTGGAGCAAGATTCAGAAATTCAAATTATTCCGATTTTACATTCCCCACTTGAAAATTGAAATGGCCATAACTTTTTTTAATTTATTTTATAAATTTGGAGACCTAGTGATTGAACCTGCCAAATTTCAGACAACTGGGTCTAGTGGCATTTGTGCTAGCCACAAGTAAAATTGACTTTTTTCAAGAAAATCTGTCAAAGCAAAGAGCTATAAAAATATTTTTAGTGTTTCTACACAGGTGCATGGCATTTGGAGACATGGCAGCCCCTGCGGAGGTGACTGAACCTGCCTAATTTCAGATCGTTAGGTAATGGTTTTTGTGCTAGCCATGCATAAAGTTTCATTTTCTCAAAAACTAAAACAAAGGGTTAAAAAAAACTGCCAAGCTGCCCAGGGGATCCTAATTAGAAGGTGTTTAGGGTGACAATTAGGAGGTCACTATCCCTAATCTTGGGTGTAGGTTTTTTTGAAGTGCAAAATAACTCCTCTCCTTGTGCTTTCCTTTTGTCTATCCTGAATCTGCCACTATTCAGCTTCATTGGATGTCATGAGGCTCTAATTAAGGTAAGAAAAAGTTAAAACTCTCTTTGCCTGCAATACACATTACCTGGGAAGAAGTCACTGAACTCAGTGGAGCTCATTATTGCACTGCTTCACTTTCTCTACTCCACATAATTTTATAAACCTACCTCCTTAACTGCATTTCTTCTAAATTAAATAGCCCAAACATTGAAGCCTTTCCTTATAGAGTTATTCCAGCCCCCCCATCATTTTGGTAGCCCTTTCCCCCATTGGTAAAAGGAAGGGTAAGTTGAAGCAAACATTTTTTTAAAAAATGTGTATAGCCGAGGCTGATCATATTGTTATTATGGTCAATTGATGTACACAAGGGAAAATAAACTTTGCCACAGATAAAAACAACTGATAGTCTTTTGCCACTGGAAAACGTTTCCCAGTGTATCTTTAAAAAATAAAAATAAGGGCCATCTTATAGGGAGTAAGTCATAGCCACCAGCAGTACCTGCCAACCCCAACTCATGTGAGCATGTTCCCCCCTGGTGGTGGATGTCATTTGCCAAGGCTCAGTTCCCCCCCTCCCAACTCCTCTTCTCCCCCTCCCAACTCTTAACAAGCTGTTACATTTCCCAGACAGGCTGTCTGGCCTTCAGAATTATCCAAAGCAATCCAAAGCACTTGGGATTGAACTGACACAGTTTAGACCACTTCTGCCCAGATCCACTTTGGGTTTGGACCAATTTGGTCTAAATCACCCTGCTTAGGTTCGAAATTTGGATCCGGAACCAAAGCGATGCACAGCCCTAATAAATATTTAAATCTCAGAACTACCTTCAAATCTCAAGAGTTTTAAGTATAATATGTATATTTCCCCTTTTTATCTTCAAGCCAACAGTGCACAAAATTCAACCAAGCTTAACAAACAATGCAAAAAGATATGTTTTCTAACCTAGTCAACCCTACGGATAGAGTTGATGAGCAATTTCAGCAGCCATACTGGGGCTTTTGTACCATGACCCAAAACCTCTTCCTCTTGTTATGATATTTTTGTGTATGTGTCTTCCAGCCTGAAGAAGAAGAGCCTTACAAAGCTTTTTGACTTTTATTTATTTATTTTATTACGTTTCTATACCGCCCAATAGCCAAAGCTCTATGAGCAGTTCAAAAAAAAATTAAATAACTTTTGGGTATAACTTTTTGGTTGACAGCAGTACCGGCTCAAAATCCCTGGGCTCAATGTCCCTAATGATTGTGCTTTGCCCTCCCCTTCTCCCTATTCACAAGGAACTCTGGGGACTGGTAGTTCTTGAGAGACCATGTCACACAGGGAAGCACAAATCTTGCTCTCAAACTGCAAGTCCTAGTTTAACTGCACAAGCACAGTCTTTCGGCTATGGGGCGGTATATAAATGTAATAAATTAAATAAATAAATTAAATATTCCATAGAAAGGTCTGGGCAGCAACTCACTGTTTAGAATGTTGCTTGTTCTGCTCGAATACATTTGACTGGCACCAAGGGAGGATTTCCTACCAAGGAAAATATCAGTTTCAGAAGAGAGGTTTTCCTCAGAACCACAGCATGGGAAGAAAGCGTTAAATTAAAGTTATGTCTAGTTTGGCAAGACAGTGCCAAATGTTATGAGGAGGCTGCCAATATTAACCTTATAAAACTCTAATGCTTAAGAAACGGGAAAGTTTTCATCACTGACTCCTTCTCTTGTCTTAGCTCCACCTTACGAGCAATTTTTCCAGATTTTCCAGTAAGTCACTGGAAGCTGATTGGTACACGTGGGCTAATTTCACACTCTTTGTTTAGGTGTTCACAAGTCTGGCAAGTAGAAGTATGTGCTCTTTTGCGCCCATAAGAAGGCGTTCAGGAGACTGTCATTCTGCCCTGTGATGGGTCAAAAACAAAAACCCATGCTTCCTGCTTGTGCCACGGTCAGATATTATCAAATAATGTGCCCAAATGATCATCTTCAAGCAGTAGAACAGGATTTGGATCTGGATGATAACACAGAAAATGAATGCTATTTCAGATTGTGATGCTGTGAAACAGTGATATTACCTACAAGGAACAGCAAATTATGGAAAACACTGTAGCATATGAAACTGGGCAAAGGACTATGCCTGAGCGAGCATTAATTAATTTAAAGTAAAAAAAGAAGCAAAGGTCTGGATTTTTTTTTTTTTAAAAAAAGTTATGATAAAAGAACTGTGCTTAAAGTTTGTGTAGAGTCGTTGCTAATAGCAAAATATTATCCACATCTACACAGAAGTTCCACTGGGTTCATTGGGACATGCCCAGGTAAGATGGTGTAAGATTGCAGCCTAATAATGATTGCATCATTTAGGGGGAAATAAAAAGCAAAGCATGTTTCAAACCATATATGATTCTTCCTCAGGATCAACTTTAGCTCTAGGCTAGTACTGACACTGACTATTGTGATTATTATAAAATGGAACTAGGCAAACACACAGAGCTCAACAGCTCTGCAGAAGGTCCTCTTCTTTGATGGAAATTGTAAAATATTTCAGGCGTTGAGGGAATGGAGGCAGTTTTCTCAGAGATCAGCTTAGTTAACTAATGAAGATAATTGGAGATTTGCCACATTTGCCATGTGGGGAATAGAGGGAATCTTCCCTGTTACTAAAGACACAGGCACATTCACTAATATTTATTCAAGTGATGGAATGCATTCCGTAATGCAGCCTAATCAATCAATTCCCACAAACATAAGCTCAAAGATTTCAGCCCAACATGGCTCCCTGTTCAACTAGACGTGACTGCGAACAATACCAGTAACGTCATCTGTACCAACTGTTGCCAGAGGAGTGTTCTTGGAAAAGACGGTTTTCTCCTTTCTGCTAGGGATTTCAGTCATAGCGAAATGTGGCCATTTGGGGGCCTGATGGATCCCCACAGCACACCCACCCACCCAACTCAGCTTGCATTTGTGAGCAGAGCAGTGGGTCAGTTCCTGAAACTTGGGGAGTTTACTGGCTCCTTTTTTTTTGCGAGTAAGTTTGCACAAAATTGTGGCTATAAATGGCATAATTTGCCTGCAACTTTGTACAAATTGCACTATTTATGGCTGCAATTCTGCGCAAATCACGATTTCAAAAACCACCAGCTAGCCTGACTCAGGCTACCTGGGAGCGGGTAGCACATACTTAGAGTCAATCATTCAAATTAATTGGCAGCAAGTTCCAAACACAAACAGAAGTTGCAATTTCCAGCATACATAATTAACTTATTTAATTAATTAATTGCCACATGATATGCTTATGGTAAGATGTTCAGATAAAAAGGAGGACAAGGCTCCTGTACAATTAATAGTTGGGTGTAAGAGGGGATTTCAACATTTTCTCTTAAACCTTCATCACAATCCACACTTGCCAATTTCTCTATTAAATTATAGGAGCCTTTAGCTCAAAGTACATGTGAGGTTACAGATCCATTTGTTTAAAATTGGATCTGGCTCAATTCAATGTGTTTTGAACCTTTAAAGCTCTTAAAAGGTAAGGCCTGACGTCTGAGCCCCACCCCCCTGATCTTTGTATGAACCTGCTCAGGTGTTAAGTTCAGCAGGAGGGGCCCTTTGAAAGACACCGTTGTTTTGCAGTTGTCTGTTTGATAGTGTTTCTCCTGCGTTGTTCTCAAACTTTGAAACGAACTCTGCTTGGCATTGCAACTTGTCCGAACTCTCTCAGCATTCCAGAAGGGGTTCAACTAACCCTGAATTCCATCTCTTCTGCTGACCATGTATAAAAGGGTGGGACTAGCTTGGTGTGTTAATTTAAGAGAACTCTATTTGCTGCTGCAGGAAGTGGGTGAAGACACATCTTTTAAAATTGTTGTTATGTTTTTTAAGGTTGCTTTTGATGTTTTGCTATGTTTTTATTTGATTACTATTCTATTTCCTGGATTGTTTGTAAAACGCATTGCTTGGCTCCAGCAAGGTGGTTTAAAAATGCTATTGATTTTTTTTAAAAAAAATGTGCTCACAGACTGAGGCATGGATGATCCTTCCCTCAGAAGAAGCTGATGATAGAGTACTTCTGCTCCGAGAAGATTAGAACCAAATTCTTTCAATGCAAACTCAGCATTCTATCTACTCTGCCACAGTGGCCTCTTCTTATGGGTCATTCCACAACCTCGTAAAATCAGGAAGAAAACCTAGGCCTATGACACCCAGATGAAGTGTCCTGACCAGCCCACTTGGGAATCTAAATAAACTAAACCATTGACATTTACAGAAGAACAGGAAATTGAACATTTGATTGTTTCTAATGACTAAACAGGTATGCAGGCCTCTAAACAAAGATGTTAGCTAAAGATGGTGCCCTGATTATATGCCACTTAGATGATACAATCAGAGTCTTAAACCTGCAACCAATTAACCTTTATCATCATCATCTACAGGCATGGCAAATAAATACATCAAGTATTCATGAGGTTTAAAAACAAGTAAGCTCCAGAAGACCAATCAATCGCAACATAACAGTCAAAAGAACCTGTATGCCTAAAATGGCAGCGCATTATCAGTTTTGGATACAATAAATTTGAATTCACTTTTCCAATTTTTTGTGTGACCATTGCATGCCTTTCCACTATTTCCTTCAGACTATATATCTGCTGTAAACATAGTACTTTTCCACAGTACTGAAAACAGCAATATTTTGCACAGAAAAAGCCATGCAGTGTCCACATTGTACATTCACTGAAGTTTTTGCCAATATATGAAACTGTAGGACGGAGCAAAAACTGACAGTTTTCATGAACATTTTCAGTAGTGCCAAATGTGTCCCCTTTTCAAGGATTTTTCAGCACTCAAAAAATTGTTTGTCAATTCTTAGGATAGTTCCACACTAGGCATTCACTGTGGGATTGCCATCCCTTCATTCAAAAGTGTAAATTTTAGTGTGGACAAACCAGTCCCAATCGTAAATGTTCATTTAAATTCTAGACATACACACCCAAAAGACATTGGGTTGGCTTACTAATGATAAGAGGCATTAAATAAATGGTCTGTCAACAACACAGAGTGGTTTTTAAAATATCTCTTCTCGATCCTCCCAGAGTGCAGGACACAGAATAATGGGCTCAAGTTAAAGGAAGCCAGATTCCAGCTGGACATCAGGAAAAACTTCCTGACTGTTAGAGCAGCACGACAATGGAACCAGTTACCTAGGGAGGTTGTGGTCTCTCCCACACTAGAGGCTTTCAAGAGGCAGCTGGACAACCATCTGTCAGGGATGCTTTAGGGTGGATTCCTTGGACTCGATGCCCTTGTAGGCCCATTCCAACTCTGCTATTATGATTCTATGATTTGCTACTTATAGATAAGGGAAGTTCCAATTATTCCCCTCATAACAATGGATGCTGATTCAGGAGAGGGTGGGGGAAATTCTGGGGTTCAAGCTCAGTCTTCCATGTAAGGTTAAAGAATATCTCTCTATAGTGGATGAGGATCAAAAGCATAGGCTAATAATAGAAGGGGGTTTCTGTAGTGTCAACTATGCATTAAAAAAGTGGGGGCAATTGGAGCGACTACATGTAACATCAAGATTACCCTTATATCCATTGCAGTCTGTCATTAGATGCAATAGAGCAGGGAAATACGAATAAAGTGTTTTGTTTTATAGCAAATCCCAAAGCACAATTGAAGGGTGGGTGATCTTTTCATTGAATAGCAGAGTTGGAAGGTGCCAAGAAGGCCATTGAGTCCAACCCCCTGCTCAATGCAGGAATCCACCCTAAAGCATCCCTGACAGATGGTTGTCCAGCTGCCTCTTGAATGACTCTAGTGTGGGAGAGACCACAACCTCCCTAGGAAACTGATTCCATTGTTGTACTGCTCTAACAGTACAAAGTTTCTCCTGATGTCCAGCTGGAATCTGGCTTCCTTTAACTTGAGCCTGTTATTCCGTGTCCTGCACTCTGGGAGGATCGAGAAGAGATCCTGGCCCTCCTCTATGTGACAACCTTTTAAGTATTTGAAGAGTGCTATCATGTCTCCCCTCAATCTTCTCTTCTCCAGGCTAAACAGGCCCAATTCTTTCAATCTCTCTTCATAGGGCTTTGTTTCCAGACCCCTGATCATCCTGGTTGCCCTCCTCTGAACACACTCCAGCTTGTCTCCGTCCTAACTGGACACAATACTCTAGATGAGGCCTAACCAGGGCTGAATAGAGAGGAACCAGTACCTCACGTGATTTGGAAGCTATACTTCTATTAATGCAGCCCAAAATAGCATTTGCCTTTCTTGCAGCCATATCGCACTGTTGTCTCATATTCAGCTTGTGATCTACAACAATTCCAAGATCCTTCTCGTTTGTAATATTGCTGAGCCAAGTATCCCCCATCTTGTAACTGTGCCTTTGATTTCTATTTCCTAAATGTAGAACTTGGCATTCATCGCCATTAAATTTCATTCTGTTTTCAGCCCAGCACTCCAGCCTATCAAGATCACTTTGAAGTTTGTTTCTGTCTTCCAGGGTATTAGCTATCCCACCCAATTTTGTGTCATCTGCAAATTTGATAAGCGTTCCCTGCACCACCTCTTCCAAATAATTAATAAAAATGTTGAAGAGCACTGGGCCCAGGACTGAGCCCTGCGGTACCCCACTCGTTGCCTCTCCCCAGTTTGAGAAGTTTCCATTGATAAGTACTCTTTGAGTCCGATTCTGTAGCCAACTGTGAATCCACCTAATAGTTGTTCCATCTAGTCCAATTTAGCTAGTTTGCCATAAGTGGTCCAAATACATAACAAAATAAATCCCTTCAAATCACCATTGTGGGTCAATAACAGAAACACAACTCTAACTTTCCTCCCTGTTTGGAAACCTGATTGATCAGATTCCACAGACCCGTGAAAAGGGCAATGTATGTTAGCGAAGCAAGGGGCAACCTACATGGCTGATTTAATGCATGTCTGTGGGGTCGGTGTCTGACCTGTGCTGATCTGGAGGCTGTCCATATGTCTTCTTCTAAGCCTGTGGTGGCTGTGAATCGGTGCTGTGCATGTTATACGACGCAGCCCGCCAACTTGCAGCCAATGTGGGGCTTTTACCCAAAGCTCTGTGCTAAAGAATCAGGGACTTACCCCGACTTTTTTCTTCAAAGCGAGGTCACAACAGCCCTTCGACTGTGTGACCTCACTCCCAGCATCCAGCTAAGGGAGTTCTAGTGTGGATGGCACCCCCTGATTGGTCTCCGGAAGCTGGGCAGAGAGCAGGGGGTGGGAAAGCCCACACTGCCTCCTGCCATCAAGATTACCTGCCACCACACTGCAGCAGCGAAACTGTGGGGTTTAGCAGGGAAGTGGAGGCAACATGGTGCCATGAAGGCAGCTCCTGGTGAAGGGGTGGCCAAGGGGTGGTGCCATTCATTTTGTTTGCCTTCCATTTCTCCCCTCTCCTTGCACTCATGGGCTTTGGAATAATGTGAGGCTTTGAGGCCATAAGCTTGCTCCCTTTCCTGCTGCCCTTTAGTCTTTTCCTTGCTATTAGTCTGTGCTGTAACCTGGCTCAGCCCACAGCAGGTTGCCGCCTGAAATGCACCCGCCTGAAATGCATCCGCCACCACCACCACCCCTCCCACCTGACTGTTTTTCATTCGTCATGCATATTGCACCCTGGCTCTCCCAGAAGTATCAAGTCTTGCAAGACTTCCAGGACAAGGCGTGAGAGTCTCATGAGACCTCATCCTGGAAATCTCACAGGATTTGAGATTTCCGGGAGAAGCGGGGAAGCAAGCGAGCAGCCAGATGCTTCTTGGTCCAACCGGTCGCCTGCATGGCCAGCAGGCTGGCTGGCCATGCAGGTGACCAGAGTCAAGGTGAGTGTGGCTGGCTGCCCAAGCAAACAGTCTAGGTGGGCAGGAGATGTGTGAGTGAGCAGCTGCCACTTCTTGGTCCTGCTGGCTGCAGACTGCTTGCTTGGGCAAGCGGCTAGCTGTGCCCGCCGGCTGTGCCCGCCACTTCTTGGTCCCGTCAGCCACATGCACACAACTGGTGGGTCCAAGAAGTGGGGAGTACAGCCGGCGGGCACAGCCTGCCAGCTACTCAAGCAAGCACTTCAGGTGGGCAGGAGGCAGCTGGGAGGCCTGCAAGAGAGCTTCGGCTACTGGGTGGCATAGAAATGCAATAAATAAATAATAAATATATAAATTGGTCCTGCAGGCTGCTTGCAGGTGGCTGGCAGGACCCAGAAGTGGTGAGTGTGCCTGCGAGCACACACAGCAGCGCCGCTCTTCCAAAATTTTGCTGCCTGATGCGCCTGCTTCAAGCTGCTTCTTGGAAGGGCTGTTCCTGGCTATATCGCACAAAAACTACTGCAATAAACCGCAGTTGCAGGCTACGTCCCACTTTCTTCCCCCTGGTTTCCCAACTTGTACTGTGGTAGCAATATAACACTATAGAACTATCATACAATAGCAGTATAGCACGATGTCGGAGCTGGGAGTTAAAAATACGTTAAAGACTCCCTGCAGAGGAGTGGGATTTATCTGTTACTTCGGAGTAAGCATGCACAGAAGGGGGGTTTACAGGGACTCTCATCCAGCACTGGTTGTGTTAACGATCCAGTGCTTTATCACCTTAACGGTTTAATGCTTTAGCAATATGGGGAGTCTTGTGTCTGTGGAGAAAGACTGGCAAGCACATATGTCCGTAGGATGTAGGGGGGAAATGGTTCTGCCCCTTTTCCCCCCCCCGGATGCCTGATATACATTACATTGCCTGTCCCTGAGCAGGAGAAAGAGGGGGGCAGGGACCAGACCTCTCATTGTTATTATTGTATTGAATTTGCCCTCTTGGGGAATGAAGACAAAAGGAAAACCACAATGACATACCAGTTTTTCAATCCAGTTTCCTACATTTCTGAACCTGTCTGAGGATTCACGAGACAAAGCGCTGTTGTACTGGATACCTCTGATTTTGAGGTTGCTGTTGTAATATAATAACCTCTGATCTGTAAAAGAAAGAAAGAAACTAAAGTTAAGATTCCTGTTCCTCCAGTGTCATCAATGAATATATGCCTTTGAATACCCTACATTCTTCTCATGCATGGGGACTTGAGGGCCAAAAGAGATGTGTGTGCATTGCCTTTTGAGCATACACCCCTTTAAAAGCATACAAAACAAACATCAGCAAGGCTACCTCTTCCCCTTCAGAAGAACAGCAATAATATGCTATTTTATGAGCATTCCTTCAAAATCAAATCAAATGTAGGGATTTACTTCTGAGTAAACATGCACAGGATTATAAATCTCCAGGCAAGGTCTTTATATATTGTTCTTCTCTAGTGTAAATGGTACAATGGCGTCCATAATTTCAAATAATTTCAATTTCTTTGGCCCTAGAGATACTTTCCCTCAAGATATTGTGAGGGCGTTATTTGAAGCTTTAACGCAAAGAAGCTTTACTTAAGGCAAGATCGCAAAACCTCTTTTAGCTCAAGAGTCAAATTCCATCTCACAGTAGCTCTTCATGGCCACATCCCAGTGGGGGGCGGGATCAAAGGCAAAAAAGGCCGGGCAAAATTACAACAACAAAACAGCATATTTTAGCCAAGCGTTAAGCTGTAAGAGAGGCATGTCAACCTTTTGACCTAAGGAAAAAGATGGCTGGTCACTAAAAAAAGACAAACTATGAGCACGGTTTAGATGTAAGTATGGTAAAAATGATGCGGTGGAGAGTGAATCCGTATCCAAACTAGAAAACTAATCTCTTACAATGCAGTCCTATCTATGTCTATTAAAAAAATAACCCTACTGAATTCAATGAGATTTGCTCTCATTTAAGTGTGTATGGCGCAGAGTGGTAAGCGGCAGTTACTGCAGCCGAAACTCTCCCCACTGCCTGAGTTCGATCCCAGCGGAAGCTGGTTCTCAGGCAGTCAGCTCAGGTCGACTCAGCCTTCCATCCTTCCGAGGTTGGTAAAATGAGTACCCAGGTAGCTGGGGGAAAGGTAGCCAAGACTGGGGAAGGCAACAGCAAACCACCCTGCTACAAAGTCTGCCAAGAAAACGTCAGCGAAAGCAGGCGTCCCTCTAGGAGTCAGCAATGACTCAAGTGCTTGCATGAGAGGTTCCTTTCCTTTCCAAGTATGTATAGGATTGTACTCTTAGGGCATAATCCTATCTGGATGTCCATCAGCCTCTGAACTTGCTCAGCTGCCCCAGTCCTCTCCCTGCCCACAGAACGGCTCCCTTCCCCTCCTCCCTGAGCTTATTTGTAAGCTTGTAGAGGTAGCCAGCATGGTTCTCTCCATACTGGTGGGAAGTGAGAGGGAGAGGGGAGCTTCAACTCCTGGGTCTGAGGGTTGGAGCATTGTCTCCAATTTTGGATCCAGGAATCCAAATTATCCAGGACACTTTCCCCCTCCCCCCAAATGCTACCTAGGGGGCCAAAGAACTATTCTCCCTATCTATTTCTTAATCAGTGTTTTACTTGATTTGCAGTGCAATCCTACAGACCTGAAAATTCCAGTCTGAATTGCAGCAATCCTACAAGTTCAAACAGATTCAGATCCATTGTGAGATTAAACATTTTATTAACCTCTTTTTAAAAAGAAATTATTAGGAACTAGCCCTAGCATACACTGCTTCAGAAGTTGGTATAGGAGCTTTATCACACCAGCGTTATACTGTGCAATCACTGCGAATTGCATGCAAAGGACTCCGAAGTTTTCCAGCTTATAATCTGCTTTTCTTGCGAAGTACATCCTGCTTTAATTGTGCTATAAAAGCAAAAGTCTCACCATATTTTGCTACTAGTTTTTGAGCGTATCATTTGTTGTTTTCCGAGCGGCCACTGGGGCGCAGGAGCAGGATTTGAAGACAAATTAAACAAATGCTTACATCTGCGTAAGCTTTATTATTTATTTATTTATTTATTATTTATTTGTTACATTTATATACCGCCCCCATAGCCAGAGCTCTCTGGGCAGTTTACAGAAATTCTAAAATTGAGATAAAAACAAGTATACAAAATTTGAAATTTTAAAACACAGAGCATACACACATAAAGCATTAAAAACCGTTAAAAAACTAAACATGTGGGTGATTAAGATGTGCTGCCATATGCCTGGGCAAAGAGGAAAGTCTTAACCTGGCGCGAGAAAGATAGTAGCATTGGCGCCAGGCAAGCCTCGTCAGGGAGATCATTCCATAGTCTGGGGGCCACCACCAAAAAGATAAAGACATCAAAATTGGCACATTAATAGATATTAAGGAGAGCTTTAAGCATACCAAATTTGAATCAGATTGGGTCATCCGTTGATTTTTTTACATTCCCCCCTTAAACCCACTTCCTGGTATGCAAAGGGTCTTGCCGCCCAGTAGCAACAAAAATGCCTACAGCTTAGTGCTGTAGGGATAATTCGAGGGAAACAGGTACTGGGATGAAGCTCCCGGTCAGGTGAGTGAGTGAAGGGTAAATATATAAAACATACAGCAGGCAGAGAAGGGTGGAGGGAAGAGAAACTCAGCCTCAGGGAGTGATTGTGGATATGAAGTGTTAACAGAAATGGAAGCTGTACCTACTTTATCTGCAAAATGTTGAGCGATTAACAAATCAGAGATGCCAGCAAAGCTTAGGTTCAGAAACGATTTGCAAAGACTCATAAAGCTTGCCTCGGGAAAGAGGAATTCTACTCTGACTTGTATTAAAATCTGAACTGGAGAAGAATTCCAACCTCCTGTTTCCATTTTCTGCGGCCCCAGCACAAGCTCTTTCACCGCCTAAGGCAGGAGGGAGCACATGTCACTGCCACAACACCCCTTCCTGTCACATTACACCCTTCCTGCCACCACTGCATCAAGCCCCCTCTTTCTCCCATCATGCACCTCTTTCCCCCTCACCTTTGCTGCCACCATGCCAGCTCTCTGGAGAGCTGTGCAGCTGGAAGAAGCAGCCATGGGCTGTGGTGAGAGCCTCACAGCCACTCCTTCTGGATGCACATAGAATCATAGAATAGCAGAGTTGGAAGGGGCGTACAAGGCCATCGAGTCCAACCCCCTGTTCAATGCAGGAATCCACCCTAAAGCATCCCTGATAGATGGTTGTCCAGCTGCCTCTTGAAGGCCTCTAGTGTGGGAGAGCCCACAACCTCCCTAGGTAACTGGTTTCATTGTCGTACTGCTCTAACAGTCAGGACGTTTTTCCTGATATCCAGCTGGAATCTGGCTTCCTTTAACTTGAGCCCGTTATTCCGTGTCCTGCACTCTGGGAAGATCGAGAAGAGATCCTGGCCCTCCTCTGTGTGACAACCTTTTAAGTATTTGAAGAGTGCTATCATGTCTCCCCTCAATCTTCTCTTCTCCAGGCTAAACATGCCCAGTTCTTTCAGTCTCTCTTCACAGGGCTTTGTTTCCAGACCCCTGATCATCCTGGTTGCCCTCCTCTGCATATGCTCCAGCTTGTCTGCATCCTTCTTGAATTGTGCAGCCCAGAACTGGACACAATACTCAAGATGAGGCCTAACCAGGGCCGAATAGAGAGGAACAAGGACCTCACGTGATTTGGAAGCTATACTTCTATTAATGCAGCCCAGAATAGCATTTGCCTTTCTTGCAGCCACATCGCTCTCTTGGCTCATATTCAGCTTGTGATCTACAATAATTCCAAGATCCTTCTTGTTTGTAGTAATGCTGAGCCAAGTATCCCCCATCTTTTAACTGTGCATTTGGTTCCAATTTCCTAGATGTAGAACTTGGCATTTATCCCTATTCAATTTCATTCTGTTGTTTTCAGCCCAGCACTCCAGCCCATCAAGATCACTTTGAAGTTTGCTTCTGTCTACCAGGGTATTAGCTATCCCACCCTGGAGCCAATGCAGCAGTGGCAAAAGTCAGACAGGTGTGCAGCAAGGGAAGCAAGGCACGTGGCTGCTCCAGAGAGCTCCCCTGGACACTCTTGAGTTGTGCCAAATGCCACAGCAGGAGAATAACAGCCGGAGGCCACGGGGCAGAGGCAGTTGCCATCCTGGCGGAGATAGAGGGAGCCGCGCAATTCACTCCTCCTCCCACCGCACTGCCTGACGTGGGCACCTCCCCATCATTCCTAGGAGGCCTGGCCCTGCTTCCCTGTAAGCCCTTCCTTATCCCACAAATGCTTTCATGGCCAGCTCCAAGCTTCATCCTCCTTCCCATTAAAGACGTATGACAGGTATGGGTGACCTGAGGCTCTCCAGATGTTTTGGTCTAGAACTCCCATCCACTGTAGCCAGCACAGGCAAATTCCCCTGATTTATGAGCAGCCACTAGAACACAGGAAAAGGGAGGGAGATCTAGGAGCTTTATCACACCAGCGTTATACTGTGCAGTCACTGTGAATTGCGTGCAAAGGATTCCGAAGTTTTCCAGTTTATAATCTGCTTTTATTGTGAAGGACTCCCATGCATCCTGCTTTAATTGCGCTTCTTAACCAAAAGAAGCGCAATATTTTGCTACTAGTTTTCGAGCGTGTCATTTGTCGTTTTCCGAGCGGCCACTGGGACACAGGAGCAGGATTTGAAGGAAAATTAAATAAATGCTTACATCTGCGTAAGCTTTAAAGATAAAGACATCAAAATTGGCACAGTAATAGGTATTAAGGAGAGCTTTAAGCATACCAAATTTGAATCGGATTGGGTCATCCGTTGATTTTTTAATGATTTGTTTACATTTCCCCCTTAAACCCCATTTCCTGGTATGCAAAGGACCTAGCCGCCCGGTAGCAACAGCAATAACAACGGCGACAGCTTAGTGCTGTAGGGAATAATTCGAGGGAAACAGGTGCATGGGATGAAGCTCTATGTCTTCCCCTTAATGGAGTTTCTGTGGTAAGAAAAAGATGGACAAAGCAGTAAGGAAATACAGTAATATAACTAATGGGAGACAATCTCATCTGTCGTCGTCGTCCCACTAAAATTCTGTTAATGAGGTAGGGCAATTGCACAACAAAAGCCTTGTTTGCAAGTAATCCTGGTGTGCTACTAAGAAAAACTGATTGTTTGGAGGAAATAAGCCAAGTTATTTTCAATGGTAGGGTGAGGTGGAGTTCAGCCACTTCTAACACAAAAAAACAGATTTCTAGCTCTACAAATTGGACATACAAATGATATTTACCGTATTCGTACTGTGAAAAATACATCAGGAAGCCAATGATGATTGCTGCAGCAGAAACGGTGCCCAAGATGAGGAGGGAGATCTTCCATGGTTCAAAGTGCCTTAGCTTTGTGAATGACCGCGATGCTCTGAAAAAGTTAAGAGAGCAAATTCAGCAAGAGCGCCAACCTTTTCTTTTCCCTTTGATAGATAACCTGAATTTTAAAAAATTCTGTCGGCCATGTCAACCTCAAACGTTTGGGTGTGTAGGGAGAGAGGTGAATGGTTTAACTCATGAAGCAGATTTATGTAAGAATTTGAATTGCAGCTCTGTAGCTTAGTGTAGTATAGTTGTTAGAGCAGAGGTCTGAGATCTGAGAGAAACCAACAAACGTTCTTAAAAGCTTGTGCAAAATGCGGCAGCCAGATTGATAGCTGGAACAGGGAGGTTTGAGCATGTAACACCGATTCTGGCCCGCTTGCATTGGCTGCCTATATGTTTCCGAGCCCAATTCAAGGTGCTGGTCTTAACCTATAAAGCCCTACATGGCTTGGGACCACAATACCTGATGGAACGCCTCTCCCGACATGAACCTACCCGTACACTGCGCTCAACATCTAAGGTCCTCCTCCGAGTGCCTACTCCAAGGGAAGCTCGGAGGATGGCAACAAGGGAGAGGGCCTTTTCAGTGGTGGCCCCCCGACTGTGGAATGATCTCCCCGATGAGGCTCGCCTGGCGCCAACATTGTTATCTTTTCGGCGCCAGGTCAAGACTTTTCTCTTCTCCCAGGCATTTTTAACAGCTTTTTAACAGCTTTTTAACAGCATTTAACAACGTTAAGTTTGTTTTTAATGGACCCCACAATTGTTGTTTTTAAATGGATACTGTTGTTTTTATACTGTTTTTATGTGTGTGTGTGTGTGTGTGTTTTTAAATTGTATACTTTTAATGTTTACTATTTTAAAATGTTGTAAACCGCCCAGAGAGCTTCGGCTGTGGGGCGGTATATAAATGTAATTAAATAAATAAATAAATAAATAAATAAAAAAGGCGAACTGAAGCGATTTCGGAACGACGTGTGGATCCGCCCGAGGTTGCTCGCAAAGAGTCGATCGTATGATACACAGAAATATAATATAATTGAGTCACTTTAATATGATATCCAACATACAATGGAAGACAAACTGTGCTTATCAAAATATTAGCAGTTTTTCAAGTAATCTTTGCAAATCTAGCAGTCAAAACTCCAATGTTATTTCTACATTTATATCCCAATCTTCCTCCAAGGAAATCAGGATGGCACCCATAGGGCCAGATCTACACCAAGCAGGATATATCATTTTGAAAACGATTTGAAAATGGTATATAGAATGTATCCTGGGCCCGAACAGTTGTCACGACTGTTATAAACCATTATAAAGCAGTAGTATAGATCCTGCCCAAGTGAGTCACCCTGGGGAAAGCATTCCACAAGCAAGGTGCCATCACCAAGAAGGCTGTCTCTATAGTTGCCACCTTCTTATTATTCAACAACATATACATGTGAGTAGGTGATTTATCCTCATAACAACCAATGTGAGTTAAGTTAGGCTGTGGGACTGTAATTGACCCAAAGCCACCCAGTGAACCGATCTCCTCTGTGCTAGTTCAACACTCTAATCACTACACCACGTTGGCCAATGAAAGCTACTGAAGCAATAATATAGGTCAAACAGTACAAAGAGGTCTACTTAAACCAGTGACAACTCAGGTTAAAACCCTCTCAGCTATAAAGTTCACTAGGTGACCTTGGACCAGTTACTGTCTCCCAGTATAATTTACCTCACGGATGGTTGAGAGGATAAAAGGGGCTGAGGAAGAACTTGTATATGTCATCCGTAGTTCCTTGGAGGAAAACATGTTAATCATACTATATACTAATAGCAAATTCATTCCCCGAGTGAAACAACCGAATGATGACTGAGCATATTCCCTGACAACAAAATACCAGCTGCGAGATTGTTGTGGTGGGCAGTGCGGAACCACACCTGATTTTTTTTTTCAAAAACCCTCATTTTTAAAGATAAAGAGATGAAACTTGGCACCATGATAGATTTTAGGTAGGGCTTTAGCTTTGAATCAGATCCATGTATCCATTGATTTTTAGGATTTATTTTTTTAAAAAATTGAGGTTTTAAAATTATTATTTTTAAAGAACTGTTATTTTTAAAGATAAAGAGATGAAACTTGGCACCATGATTGCTCTTAAGGGGGAATTTAGCCATGCCAGGTTTGAAACAGATCCATTCATCTGTTGAGTTTTAGGATTTTTAAAAAAAACGTTCAAGGTTTTAACATTATTGTTTTTAAAAACCACTGGAGCCATATGCTTCAAACTCAGGTTGTCAAACCTCCTCTTTGGAGTTTTGGACCTTGAGCAGTTTCAGCCCTTGGCATCAAAGGGAGTGCTGGGTGAGCAGGGCACCTTTCCTGTTGCAGATTTAGTGGGCAGTCGGGTACCTGGAGCTCACAGAAGCCCTCTTTTCAAAATTAGAACTGGTAATATTTATAAACAATAGTACATTATGCATTTATTCTTAATTTTCACCCCATAGCGCTCCAGGTAACCAAAAGCAGTGTATATGTTACAAAAACAATCACTTTTATTTTGGTGAGGGGGGGACATGATTTTTAAAGTATTGATTTTGGAACTGACCTAATGAAGTCATACTTTAATTAAAAAAAACCTCTCCTTCTGCTGACACAGTGCAAAACTTTACCATAATCCTGCGAGAGAGAGAACAAGAACAAGAACACTCCTATGCCATGGTCCCTAGAGAGCGCCATGTGGACCTCATTGGGGAGATCATTATGTAATTTGGGGGGGGGGCATGTAGAGCCCGTAAGGACTTTCTACTGAACTTCAAAACTCATTTCTTTGCACAAATGTGGCAAAATTTCAAAGTAAATTTAAAAAATCTGAATCTGTAAATTGTTTGTTTTAGTCGAGGTTGAATAGGATAAGCACTTGGTGAATTATGCTCTAAGGAACTGCATCTTCACCTTATCACAAGCAGCACCTGCAATTAAATGCCAGCTATCCACCCATGCCTTTTTTCAGGATACTCCATTCCATTTCCTCATCCAGTAGAGCCACTTTCCACACCAGCCAAAGAAAGAGATAGTGGGGAAGCCACGGGAGCGGATGGCAAGAAATGTGACAGTGTTGCTCAACCGCTTTGGGGATGTGGCTAACCCATGCACCTCCCTCACATGTTCTTTTAACACAGATCACGTGAATCTCTCCATTGCTAACAAAGAATTCCCAGTACTCTTACAAACCTAAAATTCCCAGCATCTCCTGAACAAAATTATGGCAATTAAACAAATTTCTAAAAACCTGTGGGAAAAACTTGAGAGACTGGCAGGTATAATTTGTATTAATTTTGTGCAATATGGTTTTAGTCCTGGCAAAAAGTAACAGCAGTTTTTATTTTAACTTTAGCAAGATCAGAAATTAGTCACTGGTATGAAAAATAACTCAATTTTTAAAGGAATCTTATTATTATTTTCAGTAAGTCAAATCAGAGCTATTACTACTAGCACAAGGCCCAAGTGTGTTCAAGAACTGCCAGCTTCTTTTTGTTTAATGCAACTGCTGTATCCTCTTCCCACTTCCTAGAAAACTTGAATATGTATTTTTTATATTGTAAGTTTAACCAACGAGGGGAATACTGCAAATCAGTGTTACTGGTGATGGAGGAAAGATTCAAGCAGCAAGCTGCCAAGCAATTCCCCCCCCCCCCCATTATTTGTGACAGTTAAGGAATTTTAAAAAACTGGTGGTGAACCTGTTCCCCGACTCCCCTACATTTGGCTTATTTTAATTTCAGAGTCTTTATAACAAAACATATAGTCCCAGCTGATTCCTCTGAAATAATGACCAGAGTCTTAAATAAATAAATAATGAAGCAAGCTGCTGCATGTTCATCATATTTCATCACAAACTATTGTAACTTGAAGCAGGCACTCTGGAACTCCATGACGTAAACTGGGAGGGGGTGTGGGGGCCAGGTCTCTTTTACTTCCACCTGGTACCCACTTTTCCTGCTATGCAACCCTTAGCTGCTTCTGCAATTTACTGTCATTTTTTTCACCCACCCACTAAATAATGAATTGGTAGAAGTTGCACTACGTTACTGGCTACACCCATATGCTGGGTCAATATTACTGTTTCCATTGTCAAAGTGCAGTGGTCCCGTTTCCCTCACAGTCAGGCACCTGAATTACGATTCTTCTTTTTCACAGGAAGCTGCATTCGGGCCTCTGCTCTCAGAAAAACAAGCCTCATGCTAATGTCTGTAGTTTAATTCAGTTGGTCTCTTTATTCAGTCCCCCCCTTTATTTATCTCTCTCAGGTACTGATGCCTTTAACAGCTGTTTGACAAATAAAAATTCAGCAGTTAAGTCTTACTCCAGCCTTAAGGTGCAGGAATGTAGAGGGAGGAGCATCCTTTGAGCTCCATTACACCAGCGGTTTAACACACTCTCGCCACTTCTGGTATCTGGTATTGCAGTGACATCATGCCTGTCCTGCACCCATCTCATCTCTTTTCCTCCATTTTACATATTACTTTGGTGTGGGGAAAGTCTGGATTATTTTCCCCAAGTGGATTTACTACACCCTTAAGTATCCGTGTATTGCTGCCCTCTCGCTTTTTCCTTTGATGGGTGTGCGTGCTTTGAATGGAGTCTGGCTGACAAAAGGGGAGGATGGGGTGGTTCTCCTCCTCCAGCATGAATGGACTTGTGTTTAGTCTATTGAATGGACTTTTTACTGCTCTAACCCCACTCTCATTGCCCACGGAAACAGAGCCCAGCAGATGAAATGTTCGATCAGTAAATCGCTAGACAACAAAGCCAGTGAGGAAGGGGGAAGGAGCCCACACCCATCAGAGTACCACAGCCAAAGAACTGGAAGTGGAGGAGAAGGGGTGGGGTGGGGTGGAAAAGCAAACAAGTGAAAGTGAGGTTTCACAGTGCAGCGCAATACTACAAACCCACATAAACAGGACCGTTACCTTGACGCGCTTATGAAATGGAGGTAAAAAATGCGGAAGCAAACTGGGGTGGGGAATAAGTGTGATGGAGCCCTTTTCTAGCAACTGCCTGAAAGCAAGAACAACCCATCAGGCTTTTTTTATTGTTTTATTTTTATTTTATTGTCCTAGTTGGTTAGCAACACACACCACTCCCAAAAGATCAATCATCCTTCGAAACCTTCTTCATTATATCAGGGACTTAAGCACAATCAGTTTTAGGGAAGAGAGAATGAAAATAGTTACTGCCTTTCCCCTTCAGAGGATTTGTGCCTTTAAAAGATTGGAGACAGTAAAAAATTCAACCAGCGCAGCTTTTCTTATTTTATTTTCACACTAGGAAAATATTTGCCTATAAATAGTCTTCCTGTCATACAGTTTACAGGCACAGAGCTTCAGTCAGGAAAAAGGGGGCAACTCCTAGGAACATTAGAGTTCTTAGGAGTTGCCACCTCCCAACCTCCACAAAGACCATACAAGCAAACTACAGCCAAACTAGTGAATGAACCAATTGTACTCTTAGGGCACAATACAGCAGTGTAAGAGATACCCAAGAACTCAGTGGGAGGTTTCTGCAGGAAGATTTCCAGGTGGTCTTTGCTCTAGGTCTTTGGGCAGATGTGTGTAATGTTTTAATACAATCAGCTGTGGATCAGCTATGGATATGGGGACCAGTTCATATGCTGAGGGATGAACCCACAGTCACCCTGAAAATGGAGCTTTGAACCCTGGCAGCTCTTGAAGTGGTGGTGGTGGTTGTTCAGCTCTGGTTTGGTTTATTGCCCTGACAGGTAGCATTTTGATACTGTCATTCCCTCATTATGTAATCCATAAATCCTCATTATTCAAAGTTGCACTGCTGTTTTGTTTTCACAACGAAATGCAAATCAAAAGAGCTTTACATATTATTATTTCTGATTTAAATAAGTTGGAAAGGCTAATGCAAAATATTTATTGGGCAGATCTGGTTGTAGAAAAATTGGGGACTTTTGTCACTTGCACCACTTTTATCTTGCCTCCTTTTTAGTGGACATTTAAAATCTTACTGGAATGTCTTTGTTTATGAGCATCAAGAAATCCAGTTTTTAAAAGTGATCCCCTTGCCTCAACCTCATTGTTTCAATACATTGTTGTTCAGAATTAAACCCTCTCATTTCACCACCATTATTTTCCGATTTATATTCCTTTGCCAGCTAAGAAACTAATCCCAATAATAGCAGTAGGATTCACTTCAAAGTAAGCATGCTCAAAATTGCAGTTTTACAATCCACAGGCAATCGCCACAGCTTAAATTCAGACAAATCTCAACCCTGCTTCCTCTTTTCAAAATTAGAACTGGTAATATTAATAAACAATAGTAAATTATGCATTTATTCTTAATTTTCACCCATAGAGCTCCAAGTAACCAAAAGCAGTGTATATGTTACAAAAACAATCACTTTTGTTTTGGTGAGGGGGGTGGGGACATGATTTTTAAAGTATTGATTCTGGAACTGACCTAATGAAGTCATACTTTAATACCCCCCTCTCTTTCTGCTGACACAGTCCAAAATATTACCATAATCCTACGAGAGAGAGAGAGAGAGAGAGAGAGAGAGAGAGAGAGAGAGAGAGAGAGAGAACAAGAACACTCCTATGATCCCTAGAGAGCGCCCTGGAGACCATAGGATTTTTTGGAGTCCCGCTACAACTCTTGGAGGGAGGCTCCAAAATCCAATCCTTTCCCCTCACAGCTGCAGTTGAAAGAACCAAGGCACTTGCTTTTCAAAGTTGCAAAAGCTTCTGAGGGGTCTGAAAAAGGAATACAATCCTATAAATCATGTCTCGTCCTATAGCCCAGAATTCAGGTAAAGATCCATTTATTCTTTCCCATCTGAGACCTTGTAAATATTTTTTTTCTTCCTGTTATACTCCTATTACCAGAACAGTTTATAATATACTGTAGAATATCTCACGTGAAATATATTTGGACAATACCAAGCAAGTATGTGTACAGATCATTCTGCCACTAAAGCACTCAAATCCTAATCCCAACAGGAGGCCCTGGGCTTTAAAGTAATGAGTACTCTGTCAGGAAGACACCTAAGACATGTTGATTCTTCCATTACAGCTTTTCAGTGATAGGAAAAGATTATCTACTGAACTTCTCCTTGCTCAGATGCTGTTAGATGTTGGTTTTTTTTGGGGGGGGGGGGTTAAATGAGCCTCTTTTGAAATCAAAAAGTCACAACTGTGAGTCAAAACAATTTGGGATCAGAAGAAAGAGAATGACTGAGCATATCTCTAAGTGTAGGATCTACTCCGACTTTGCAATTCCAAGGCCCTTACAATCAGCATTTCCTAAAACAATCCACAAATCAAATCAAGCTCACATTACCTACCTCTGAAGGCCCCAAGGCCCTTCCTGATGAAAGCTTTGATAGCCAATGTGGGTTCCAGAACCTGTTTGGATGAAATCACGAACACACCGAGAATGTTGCTGAAATATGGAGTTCTGATACTGTCTAGTGAGATAGACAGGGTAGATTGTAAATGGAAGATCCTTCATTGGGATGTCTGTGGGTGCAACACCCAGTTGTATGTGGAAATGCAAAATCTGGGTGAGCCAAGGAGCAAGTCAAAACAACAGAGAGTTGTCAGCATGGAGAAGATGAGGAGACTGTCACGTTCTGGTAAGCACCATGGAAGTTCTCACACAGCCATGGAGATCAGGCAAGGCAGCCACAGATGAGTGGTTTTGGCATTCTCCAGAAGGACCTCCAGATGTTTGAAGATGGAAGTGCACCACCCCACTGTGTATTAATGGTTAACACTCTCCAACAAGATTTTCCATCACCATTGCACCTTACTAGTCATTCTTTAAACACCCGATTAATAAGCAAGTTACATGGAGATAGCCCAGATGTCTCCAACTGCTTCCTCCTCCACAGGCATCCCTGACTCCTGTGTCATTAATATTACTGCTACATGCATCTAATCTCCTAATTATGTGTTAGGCTCCCCAGACTGGGAACCTCCTATGGGAGGTGCTTACCATTCCAAAAGGCCACCCATTCTGGCCCTTTTTCTCCCAATACAAGAGATTATTTTCAGTGAAGAAGCCTGCCACAACTACTTTTGTTGCAAACTTAAAAAATAGGAGTTGGCAACTGCAGACCCCAGGGACAGATCAGGCTCTCTGAAGAATCTTTGCTGGCCCTCCAATTGAAAGGTCCAACCAACCTCTACCCACTAATCTGCACTACCCTTTGTCAGTTCTGCTCTCTTATTAACACTAACTAGACCTCACTCTCTATCCCCTCCACAAAACAGTTCTCTCAGGAACTACTGCTGTGTTTCTTATGAGGTGGCTAAAGGGAGAAATGGTAATTTAGGTTGTAATCCCATATGTAATCAACTCTCTTAGAACCGACTCCGGAGGATTTACTAGAAATCTGTTTGAGTCTCTGAGTGTGAAAGGCCAAGAGTCCACGTTTCAGACTACCCAGATGTATGTAATAAACCTAATGATCTTGATGGTTTTAAATTTTGTATACTTGTTTTTAACGTTCACCGTTTTTAACTTCTGTAAACCACCCAGAGAGCTTCATTTATGGGGCAGTATATAAATGTAATAAATGTAAATATATGTAGTAAAAATAAAATGAATAGCTAAGTAAAGAGCAAAGAGAGGGCAGTGGGATGGAGCAGACAGATGAAATTAACTGCCTCCAAATCCACTATTTCTCTTCTCGTAATCTCTGGGCATTTGTAGCTTTCATTCGATAACTTGACACCGCGGCCTGAAAGCCATTGCCTTTTACCACTATGTGCACATGAAAAAAATGGGGAATCAAGTTAGGAGGCCATGAGACGTTTTCACTATGCTCATGCCTGCATTTCGAACATGTGAAATCATTCAGTCGTCTGCTTTTCTCTCTAGTGCCAAAGTTCTAGACTAGACAAGACAGCATATAGTCTGTGTGTTTCATCATGGAGTTGCTATAGTTATGTATGAAATGTAGGTGGGGTCCAATTTTAACAACAAATGCAGCATGCGGACTAGGCTGTGGCTGACTCCCCTGCAGCCCTTCTCAAAAAGCACATTTTTCCCCAGCTAAAGTCACTTCTGTAATCATGGCTCAGCTGAGGGGAGGGGCAGGGAAAAACCTTAGGGAAAGAGATAGGCAGGGAAGTAAACCAGACTCTAGGGGAATGGTGCCATACTCATGGGGTGCTTCCAGATGAGACATCATTTACCCTGCAGTTGCCCTGCTTCAGTTACAGAATTTCACAAGGGATCTAGACAACTTTCTGGTCCGTTTGTAACCCTCTTGGGTGTCCCCCCTTTTTGTTCTTCTGCCTTTTTCTTTTCATTTCTTACCTCAGAAAAGCCATCAAGAAGCTAAACTGTTACTAGCTGCATGTTGTCTCTTGGGTAGTGCTAACTAGAGCCCTCCATCTGGGACTGCCCCTTCTATGCCTGCCCTTTTTGCTTTTGAAATTGGGCCCTCGCCTCATCTTTCTAGCGAGAGTGAGGTACATCAATAGAGAATAGAGGGTTGTTGTTGTTACATTTTCCAAGGAATAAGAAGAGGACAACCTAGACTGCAAGCCCCCCAACAAAGAAATATTTTGTGAACCGCCCAGAGAGCTCCAGCTATTGGGCGGTATAGAAATGTAATAAATAAATAAATAATAAATAAATAAATATTTAATTCTAAAATATTGGCATCTAAAAAAGGCTAGAAAACAAAGAAGAAAAGAAAGCTTCACTTTCTAACTCTTTATGGGACAATCACTCTCCGCATTGGAGTGATTAACAAGCATGAGAATCTTATCTTCCTTAATATAAAAGATAAGTCATCTGAGCAAGAAAAGGGAAAAATTATGGAGTAAAAGCTCCATCACACCTACACATTTGTCCTAGTTTTCCCTCGAATTATCCCACTTCATTTCCATAGCATATGAAAGCTTGCAAACTTACACCTGTGTGCTTGTACGTCTCAAGTGTCTTTACACCTCTCCTGTAGCGTGTTGCTGTTGTCCCGCTGAGGTTCACTCTCAAACCTTGTTTCTTTTGCTATCACCTCCGCCCATTGATCTCCTTTGTACCTCCCCCTACAGTTTATTGGTTGTTGGAAGTTGGACAACTCCCCCTCCATTCATCCTGTCAGGCAACTGGGTGTTGCACTGGGAGTAGCTTCCCTTATTACTGTGTGGTGCCTACACTACACCTGTTCCCCTCATCCTGCCTGGAGGCTTTGGAGCGTGAACATACTAAAATCAGATGAAGGATTCTTACCTTTGAGTAAACCCCATTGAACAGAAAGACTTACTTCTGAGTAAACAGAAATAAGACCTCAGAAGTAAGCATGGGGTTGCAGAGCATTTCTTTCCAGTCTGCTGTTTTAAGACTTAAAAAACAAAGCTTCTGAGTGACCACACTATTAAAAGTCAGTTCTAGATGTGTTTACTCAGAAGTAAGACTCTCTCTGTTCAATGGGACTTACTCAAAGGTAAGCCTGCATGTGATTTTAGCAGTTGAAATCAATGGGATTTACTTTTGAGTAAGGGAACAGCAGACCTGTAGTTCATGAACTTGAAGATGCATGGCTTCGCATGATCAAAGGAATGGAAGAGCGATCGCACTGGGGGACTATAAACTCCGAAGTGTTTGAGGGAGGAAATTTTTAAAAATCCCTTAAAATTGAGGGATGACCCAATCGGATTCAAATTTGGCATGTTGAAAGCCCCCCATAAGACCTATCACTGTGCCAATATTGATCTCTTTATCTTTAAAAATTACACAGACGTAAGCATTTGTTTAATTTCCATTTTAAAAATCCCTTAAAATCGAGGGATGATCCAATCAGATTTAAATTGGGCATACTGAAAGCCTTCCTTAAGACATATCACTGTGCAAATTTTGATCTATTTATCTTTAAAAATGAGGGTGCTGCTGGCAAGGAGGATGCATTTTTTATATTTCTTTTAAAAGTGAAAATACCTACTCAGGAGTAAGAACATAGAGTTCAATGGGACTTCTTTTTCCCATAGAGTTCAATGGGACTGCTTATAAAACACATGCAAATTTAATCCATAGATTAATTGATTAATCAACTAAAACTATCACCTGTCACTGGAGGTTGTGTTGCGTTCCCCTTGTCACACACTTCCAATTAAGAGGGAAAGGGGAGGGGAGAGATGCTACACAGCCCCCCCCCCTATGATGTTACCAATGCACCCCCCTTCCCCACCCCCAAAGCAAGTCATGAAGCAAAGGTGGAGGATTGAAAGTACAATAGACAATTCTTTCATTCAACCCAGCAGCCAGGAAGCAGCAGGAGGAAAGGCACACCCCTCTCTTTCATCATCAATACTGCCTGTTGAACACACTTTTGTCAGCAATACCTCCCCTTGAAAACACGCCCACAGAACATCAGGTTGAAAATGATGGATGAAAATACACTTTGAAATTTGAGCGGTGTGCTTTCGCGTTACTGGAAGAACTGGACTTTCTGCGCACCAAAATACGTCGCTAAGAGGTGAGGGGAACAACCGTAATCACAGCAGGACCTATTCAGCATCATCTGAATCCTTTGCATGCAATTCACCTTGACAGCAGATTATAACACTGGTGTGATGGAGCTTTAAGTCATAGGGTTAACTCTATCATGCGATAACCTGTGGCATGTGGGAACGAATTCCTATAGTTCCATTTCTATGTATTTTATTGATTAGATTTCTATCCTGTCAGTTTCATGGCTGAGTGGAGATTTGAACCCAGGCTTCCTTTATTTCCACACCTGTCTATAATTACACACTGGCATGCTCAATCCACCTTGAGCAGCGAGACATTGTAGGGGCACAGTGCTTACCTGGGTTTAGTTTCCTTTGGAAGGAGGTCACTAGAGGTTTATTGTTGTTTTGTAATCTTTGAGTTTATTTATAATGTGCAGGTTGAGCATAGTTGGAGGTATGGCTTAATCATTCGAACAGCCAGCCAGATCCACTGCTTCACATCAGCTCTCTACAGAGAGGTAGCTAGAATCCCCCCAAATGCTAGAATCCCCCAAAATGCTGTTAACTTACAGAATCCATCCCAAATTCCTCCCATGCCTCAGGCAGTCCTAGTTCAACTCAAAAACTGCAGTGTGTTCATTTCACACATAGATACCTAATTATATCATCCTTTCCTGGGGCGGGGGAGCTGCAAAAGATTTAAAGAGATACAGGTATCCAGCCTGCTCATGTGACAGCTAAGAGTGGGGACTGCCCCCAATGTCCCCATTCCTGCCCACTGAGGCCCTGACCTTCCACAGTTGAGCAGGGAGATTTGAAGGAGGCATCTTCTTGTGTTTGTTTGAACATTATTATTATTAATATTAATATTTATTTATAAAGCGCCATCAATTTTCATGGCGCTGTACAGAATAAAACAAAACAAGACATCTGCCATATGGCTTACAATCTAAAATATTGCATATTTACGTCTATATATTTATATTACACTTTATTGCCACACACCACCTAGATATGTTTTACATGACAGGTGGTATAGAAATATTTAAAATAAAATAAATAAATAAAATAAACAACACACAAACAAGTACCTGTATTTATCATGCAAACAAGTTTCTGTCTTTATCACAAGTTGTATTACTATTGTTCAAGGGGAATGTGCTGGATATCACTCATGCTATAAAAAAAAGTCCTTAGTATAGAAAAATGAAGATTGTTGTGGTACTGGAAAGAGATCCGTGGTTCTATGGATTGCATTTGTATACAAAAATAAAAGGAATCAAGCATTTGATACATGGTCTCTGTGATCAAACTTTAGCCAGGACTGTGGTTCCAGTAGATGAATGAGAACTATTTTTGCAAATGAGAAATGCCTCTTCTTTATTTTGATCAAACAATAATTTCTCATTAGAGATTCCCCCCCCCCATTTTTAATCACAAACTAACAAATAATTTTGACAACCAGGAGAATGTTGAAATTCAAGACTGCCAGTCCGTCCTGTTCAATATGTTATTTAAAGATAGTGGGTAATTTTGTTAAGATTAGGAATGGTCAGCCTGTTCTCCAGACTATGGTCTTGTGGCTGACCCTGGCCCAATCTACACCAAGCAGGATATAACACTTTAAAAATGTTACGAAAACAGTATGTGTAATGTGTCCTGGGCCTGAACAGTTGTCATAACCATTATAAACCGTTATAAGCAGTAGTGTAGAGTACAAGCTAAGAGCCAGGCCTTCACATTTGTGGAGCTTTTTATTAATTACTTATTTAGCCCACTGTTCTTCAACGAGGTTGAAGTGGCTCACATAAACAACCCCTCCCACCTTGTTTCTTACATAGCGAACCTAGGAAGCTGCCTTATACCAAGTCAGACCAATGGTCCAGTAGTGCAACCGTTTCTGACTGTCCGTGAGGAGCTTTACAGGTTTCCAAGCTGATTGAACCTGGGACCTTTTGTGAGGTGTGTGCTTCACCACTGAGTGATGCCTCCTCAAAACAATCTTATGAGATTGAGTGATTGCTCCCAGGTTACCCAGTGAGCAGGGTTTCGAACCAGTATTTCTACAGTCTACGCCTTAACAATCTAGGCACACTAAACCTCAGTGTGTTTGGATATAGTCAGCATATTATGCAATTCTATCTATAGGACAAAGATATATTCTATAACATTGAAATCTGGTATACCTCTACCTTTTGCAACTTTTGCTACCAATTTTCTTATCAATGATAAAGTTATAGGCATTTTTTTCTCATATCTTGGTTCTCCTCTAGTAGTGTCACCTGGACCCAAACTCAATTTGTGAGGTGGATGTATCCTGTGAATTGCTAGGTGTTTAGGTGATTTCAGTTTTCAGTGATTGTTCTTATTTGCTTTGGTTTCACATTTTCCTTGGTGACCCAGCCTGAAACACTATTTGGACCTGAGTCTACTGATTTCATTAGAACATATATCTGCTATTATTATTATTATTATTATTATTATTATTATTATTATTATTTATTTATTTATTTATTTATATAGCACCATCAATGTACATGGTGCTGTACAGAGTAAAACAGTAAATAGCAAGACTCTGCCGCATAAAGTGTATTTATAAATGTAGAAATTTTAGAGGAAAGATTAGTTAAGCTTAGCTGACCTTCAATGCTCTTCACGGTCTAGCTCCTGCCTATCTCTCCTCTCTCATCTCACACTATCGCCCCGCTCGGGCTCTCCGCTCCTCTGATGCCATGCTTCTCGCCTGCCCAAGGACCTCCACTTCCCTTACTCGGCTTCGTCCTTTTTCTTCTGCTGCCCCTTACGCCTGGAACGCTCTTCCAGAACACTTGAGAACTACAAACTCAATCACTGCTTTTAAGACTCAGCTCAAAACTTTTCTTTTCCCTATAGCCTTCAAATATTGAGTTTGTTCTGACTTTACACTGTTGGTTTTGCCCTACCCTGTGCCTGTTTACACTTCCCTGTGCCTGTTTGCATTCTCCTTCCCTCTTTATTGTTTACTACAACTTATTAGATTGTAAGCCTATGCGGCAGGGTCTTGCTATGTACTGTGTTATCTGTACAGCACCATGTACATTGATGGTGCTATATAAATAAATAATAATAATAATAATAATAATAATAATAATAATAATAATAATAATATAAGAAGTGCTATGCTGGATCAGACTGAGTGTCCATCTAGTTCAGTATTCTGTTCACACAGTGGCCAACCAGCTGTTGACCAGGGACCAACAAAGCTGGACATGGTGCAACAGCACCTTCCCACCCATGTGCTCCAGCAACTGGTGCACACAGGCTTACTGTCTTGGAGGTAGCACATAACCATCAGGGCTAGTAGCCATTGATAGCCTTCTCCTCCAAGAAATTATACATATATATCCAACCCCCTTTTAAAGCCATCCAAATTGGTGGCCATCACTACATCTTGCAGTAGTGAGTTCCATAATTTAACTATGCACTGTGTGTAGAAGTACTTCCTTTTATTTGTCCTGAATCTTCCACCAATCAGCTTCATGCGATGACCCCGGTTTCTAGTATTTTGAAAGAGGGAGAAAAATCTCTCCCTATCCACATTCCCCACACCATGCATAATTTTGTACACCTCTATCATGTCTCCCCTTAGCCTCCTCTTCTCCAAGCTAAACAATCCCAGCTGTTGTAACCTTCCCTCAAAGGGGAGATGCTCCAGCCCCTTAATCATTTTAGTTGCCCATTTTCTGCACTTTTTCCAGCTCTATAATATCTTTTTTTTAGGTGTGGTGACCAGAACTGTACATGGTATTCTAAGGCTCTTTCTACACCTAAGGATTATCCCAGGAAAATGGAGGGATCGTCCCTGCCTGCTCCTGGGATACCCTGTGTGTCATTTGGATGCACAGGGATGGTCCCGGGAGAATCCCTGGGGGAAAAGGCAGGTGTAGAAACAGCCTAAGTGTGGTCGCACCATAGATTTGTATAAAGGCTGTATGATCCTGGCCATCTTATTCTCAATTCCTTTTCGTATAATGCCTAACATGGAGTTTGCCTTCTTTACAATGGCCGCACACTGGGTTAACATTTTCATTGGTCTGTTCACCACAACCCCAAGATCTCTTTCTTGTTCTGTCACCGCCAGCTCAGATCCCATCAGGTTATACTTGAAGTTGGGTTTTTTTGCCCTAATGTGCATCATCTTACAGTTGCTTACATTGAACCACATCTGCCATTTGGATGCCCATTCTCCCAGATTGGAGAGGTCCCTTTGGAGCACTTCACAATCCCTTTGTGTTTTAACAACCTTAAATAATTTGGTGTCATTGGCAAACTTGGCCACTTCACTGCTGACTCCTAATTCCATATCATTTACGAACAAGTTGAAAAGAATTGGTCCCAATACCGATCCCTGTGGGACCCCACTATTTACTTCCCTCCATCGGGAGAATTGCCCCTTTATTCCTACGCTCTGCTTTCTGTTCTTTAACCAGTTACTGATCCATTAGAGGACCTCTCCCCTTATTCCATGACTGCTAAGTTTGTTCAGGATTCTTTGGTGGAGGACTTTATCAAAAGCCTTTTGGAAGTCCAAGTAAACAATGTCCACCGGATCACCCCTGTCTATATGTTTGTTGACACTGTGAAGAACTTGGGGAAACAGCTTTGGCCTCAGTTACAAGGTCATCCTGGGTTGCAGTTAGCTTTCACACAAAACCACACCTGGCCCTGTTATCAGGAACAGGTGGAGCTGGCCAGAGCCTTAAGGCCCCGGCTAAATTACAGCTGCTCTGGTGGGAACTGTCTTCTGGAGGGCTTTCTCTGCTGTGGCACCCCGGTTGTGGAATGAGCTCCCCAGAGAGGTCCGCCTGGCGCCTACACTGTACTGCTTTCGTCGCCAGCTGAAGACCTTTTTATTCTCTCAGTATTTTAACACTTAATTTTAACTTAAATTTAAATTTTACTGTGTTATCTCTGTATTTTAATCTTATATCAATTTTGTTGCGTGGTTTTATCCTGGTTGTGCTTTTTATATTTTATTTTGTAACTAGCTGTACCCTGCCAAGCGTTACTGTGGCTCAGTCTGGTTAAATTGAAAAAAAAAAAAGACAAAGCGGATGTTTCTAATATGTTTAATTTCACAATGCTTGTGGATATACAATATTTTTAGTTGTTCCATTGTCTGTGTAGATATAGAGATTGTCTGGTTTGCCGACTCTAGAACACACAACATATAATTGTCCATGTGAGAAGCAATCTGTGTCTAGATCTAAACCGCACAATTCTAAAGATTGGCCCTGAGCTTTGTTGATGGTGATTGCAAACGCCAATCTAATTGGGAAATGCAATCTCTTAAATTGAAATGGCATATCTGTTGGAATCATAGGAATGCGAGGAATGAGGACATCTTCACCTTTGAAAGGTCCTGTCAAGATTGATCTCCGACTATAACAATTGCCACTTCATCTATAGTTGGAGCATTGAATCTTCACACATGTTCTCCAGCAGGCATTTTGTCAGCATGAATAACAATCTTGTGTGTATCAGATGGCATCATGTCAATTGCTGTTTTGAACAAATGTACTAAATTGTTTTTTTCGTGAAGTAGCTGTTGCAGTTTTGAAACGATGGACCTTTTTATGCCGGTATAAATTCCGCAGCGTGTATTCAATTCATCACTGCCATCACCAATGAAATACATTTGTAGGAATTTATGTTGACTATCTTGAAACGGAAGGAAGGAGCCGGCTTTATGATAAATTTGTCCTTTGACTTTGAAAGTTGGCATAAATGGAGCTGTGATGATTTCTGCGCCGAACGACGTCATTTGGAAGCATGAGTTGTATTTCCTGATGTTAGATAGGAAATGCTTTGATTCTGCGGTATATCCGGCAAGCAAAGTTTGTAATGGCTCTGGTGGTTCTCCAAGTTGAGGCAGTTTAATTTTTCCAGCAGCGCAACACATTCCTTTTGTTTCTCCATTGAATTTAAGAGCCTTGCAATAAGGACACACTTCAGTCATAGTGCCGATGAGAACATGCCGCCTCAAACTATAATCATCAGCTGGGTTGTACCGGAATGCAAGGCGATTGTAATCGTGTGATTGTTTACCACGGAGTCGTGTTTGACGCTGATGTGCTGTTTCTCGTTGACGTCTTTCAGCCACTCTCAGCCTGTCGCGTTCATTCTGTTGAGAACAAAGCAGATCTGAAGCTGTAGAATGCGATTGCTGTGCTCGCAACCGTGCATCCTCAAGTCTGGCTGAACGTTGCTTGGCTGGTTCCTTGGCACGTATTTGAGGCATTCTTTTTCTTTTTTTCTCGTTTGCTGATGCCCGTTCTCCCTCAGTCTGATTTGCAATTTCTCATCGCAGTGCTTCCACTCTGCGAGTACGACGACTTAAGTGTGATCTTCTGCGAGGCATTATTTGGATGAAGTAAAGCAGATTGTTTGGTTTTTAAAAAAGGATGTTTTTACGGTGAGGAGGTTAGTGGAAACTCCTGGCAGTTACCTTTCTTCAGAACGTGTAACTGTCACAGGTGTGACATCTATATTCACTCAGCCAATTGTGAGAGAATATGCAAATAGGAGAGGAGGCAGAGGCAGTGGATTGGCCTACTGGTTGGCGATATCACAATGACTTATAAGAGCAAATAGGAGAGAACATGCAAATAGGAGAGAAGGCAGAGGCAGTGGATTGGTCTACTGGTTGGCGATGTCACAATGACTTATAAGAGCAAATAGGAGAGAACATGCAAATAGGAGAGAAGGCAGAGGCAGTGGATTGGTCTACTGGTTGGTGATGTCACAATGATCAGCAGGACTGGTTTTGAGGAGGCCTATTTCTTCGATTTTAAGACAAACCTTTGACCCCATAGAGAACATAGTTACATAACAACGCTCGCGTATTCGAACGCAACGCTGTGTCAAAATTTCAAAGCAATCAGTGAAGAACTTTCGGAGATATAACGACAGTAACGAACGGTCTTTTTCATTTTTATTTATATAGATTGTGCTTTTAACATGTTGGTTGTTTTATTATGGTTTTAACTTTTGTGAACCGCCCAGAGAGCTTCGGCTATTGGGTGGTATAAAAATGTAATAAATAAATAAAATAAAATAAATTCCGGTTGGGAGTGGGGAGCCTAGAGGAGCAGCTTGGGTCTGGATTGGCTGAGCCCAATCGACCCACTCACCAGAGCTGGGAGCATAAGACGGGTTAGCAATGTGAATCATTTCTCTCCTGGGACCCTCAAGGAATTGAGAGTGCACGTCCAGTTGGCTGAAGTGGGAGACCCCTGTGTGGTAAAGTATTAGCATAGGCAGCCAGGGTGTCTTATTTTGATTGGTTACTCTGGTGAACAGCTATCTACATCACACTCTGTTTTATGGTATTTTTTATTATTTTATTGCCTCACTGATTTTACCTAATTATTCCTTTTTAAAGTAACCCATTTTATCCCTTTCCCCCTCCTCCCTTAATCCCTTTAATAAGCTTCTTTAAAGCCTTAAGTCAGTGTGGTTTCTTCAGGGGAACTCCCATTGGTAAAATGAGAAAGATCTTGGAATTGTTGTAGATCACAAGCTGAATATGAGCCAACAGTGCGATATGGCTGCAAGAAAGGCAAATGCTATTTTGGGCTGCATTAATAGAAGTATAGCTTCCAAATCACGTGAGGTACTGGTTCCTCTCTATTCGGCCCTGGTTAGGCCTCATCTAGAGTATTGCGTCCAGTTCTGGGCTCCACAATTCAAGAAGGACGCAGACAAGCTGGAGCGTGTTCAGAAGAGGGCAACGAGGATGATCAGAGGTCTAGAAACAAAGCCCTATGAAGAGAGATTGAAAGAACTGGGCATGTTTAGCCTGGAGAAGAGAAGATTGAGGGGAGACATGATAGCACTCTTCAAATACTTAAAAGGTTGTCACACAGAGGAGGGCCAGGATCTCTTCTCGATTCTCCCAGAGTGCAGGACACGGAATAACGGGCTCAAGTTAAAGGAAGCCAGATTCCGGCTGGACATCAGGAAAAACTTCCTGACTGTTAGAGCAGTGCGACAGTGGAATCAGCTACCTAGGGAGGTTGTGGGCTCTCCCACACTAGAGGCCTTCAAGAGGCAGCTGGACAACCACCTGTCAGGGATGCTTTAGGGTGGATTCCTGCATTGAGCAGGGGGTTGGACTCGATGGCCTTGTAGGCCCCTTCCAACTCTGCTATTCTATGATTCTATGATTCTATGAAATCCAGTGTTGGCTGGCTGGAGGTGGGCAGCTGGGTGGGTGGGTTGGATCTACCCAGCCTAGCTTGCAGGGAAAGTGTGTTGACTGTGCTCTTCCTTCACAGACACTCTCAAAGAATTCTAGAAGATCAGTGAGACAGGAGTTGCCTTTGCGGAAGCCATGTTGATTCTTCTACAGCAGGACATGTCCTTCTATATACTTACTAATTTTGTTTTAAAAATGCTTTAAACCAATTTACTTGGAATAGATGTCAAGCTAACTGGCCTGTAATTTCCCAGATCCCCCCTGGATCCCTTTTAAAAAATTGGTGTTACATTGGCCATCTTCCATTCCTCTGGTATAGAGGCTGAGCTTAGGGACATGTTGCATATTTTTCTGAGGAGGTCTGCAATTTCATATTTGAGTTCTTTGAGAACTCTAGGTTGGATACAATCCAGGCCTGGTGATTTATTTGCTTTCAATTTGTCAATAAGGTTGAGAACTTCATCTTTTGTCACCACTATTGGCCTTCATTAGCAGCAGTCTCTGTGTCAAGTTCAGGGAACATATTTTATTTATTCATACCCTGCATATCTACCAAAAAATGGCACTCAAGGAACATAGGTTCTTCACTGTGTTATTCTAACTCTAAACAAGAAGACAGATTAGATGATTATACAGATGATAAGATCATGTCCAGCAACTTCAGGAGGGATTTTTCAGCCCACATGATATGTTGCACCCACTGACATTTTATTCTTTTAAAAGTAAAGAAACCCCATCCTCCTTTGCATCTTGGTCTTGCTATTTACTGTGTTATCTGTACAGCACCATGTACATCGATGGTGCTATATAAATAAATAATAATAATAATAATAATATGACCAATGTACAAGCACAATACTGAATGTGGCTTGCACCGTGTCAGATAAAGAGGCAAGATGGTCAAGACATGGAGAGTAAATTTCTGAGGCTTCTTGGAGTGAAAGTTAAAAGCTACATTGTGTATTTATACACAAGATCAGCCTTCCCCAAGCCAGTGTCCTCCAGATATGGATGTGGCCATTTACTGTGCTGGTTGGGAATTATGGGAGTTCATTCATTGTTATTTATTACAGTCACAGACCAGCAAAATCAACACCAAAACATACAAAAGATAGATAAAAAGTGTCATAAAAACAAAATACAGCTTGGTGAGTTGCTTCTCTCAGAAGGATTGCAATGCTATTTTTCTAATTTGCATTGAGGTCATGAGAAACTTTGAGACCCTTTCAGTAATCTGGGAGGACACATCCCTTAAACAGATTAATACCAACGTTGTGGGGCTACATCCAGAAAAGGCTGTTAATAAAGGAAAGATTAACTTTTTTCTGCATTCCTCATACATGTTACAATGCAAAATGACCTGTTCAACAGATGCTATTGCTCCAGAACCACAGGGACATATCTGTTCATTAACCGGGATCTTACTAAATCGTCCTTCTAGTAATGCTGATGGCAACACATTAAAGCGAGCGAGGGTAAATGCTCTCCTATACTTGGGAATGGTTAAAGCATACAGATATGAAGCTGCAGTGAACCCATAGTTATTAAAATTATTGTAGAGCAGTGGAGAGCAAGATTTGTTAGCAGCAGTTCTTAAATGCTGTAGATCTAGATCTATTAGTCTTTGAACAACAAGAGATTGGGCCTGAATTATGGGAGTTGCAGTCCAACACATCTCAAAGTCGCCATATCGGGGAAGGCTCTTCTAGATAGTATCAAACTACTTATTCTTATCACATTCTTCTGCATCCATTTCTCCTTTAATTTGATGGATTTCACTGTGAAGTCCGCACCTGTTCCAGATGTTGCTATGCTGGGAGGTCTCTCAAACAAGCAAACAATGTTCCAATAGCTGGCATTCATTCATCTAAACTTCTTTGGCACTAGTGCACTGCAGTCCATGGGGCTGACAGAAACAGCGTTTTGAATGAGATACTAAACAATTCAGTGCCACATGGTGGAAATAATATCCTATAATAGTTTTTCTGCGTGCTAAGCTGCATGCCAAAATAGTGCTATAGCCAGACTCTGAGCATCATCAAACGGAACGAGGGGTATCACGTTTCCTTACCATAGCTCCCCCCTGGTTTTGTCCCACAATACTTCCTCTTTCTCAAATGAGAAGAAAGAGGAAGTACACAATAACCATGTAGCCCATTCAGCGGGTATTTTCATCCCACTGCTTCTCCTGCATGTAGCAGGAAATGGCTGCACATTTCGCTACTGCTGAACAAAGTCAGATTTCCTGGGTCTTTTTTGTGACAGGAAAATGAGCAGAAGGGACAGTCGATGCACGGGAGGTGGACGGTGTCTCAAAAGGATCTGCAAAAAAAATGTGAGTGGGCAGTAACAAGCATGCGATAAACACTCGTCTGATGATGCTCTCTGCTGAACTAACATATAGCCTTTCTCCATGATAAATCGAAGAATGTAAACACTTCTTAGCCATTAAGCAATACTTTCTGCAGGTCCCTTTTTGATGCCAATAGCATGATCTTCCATTCAAATGTAACAGATGAGGAGGAGCTTAAAGTGTAAGTAAGAAGGAGTATTCTGTAGCTGTTATCCTTTTTAAACAAATCAAAAGCTTCAGTTAGATGTGCGTTCTGGTGCAGGAGAGAAGGAGTGTGCAGTCTCCAGGGAATTTTTTTTAAAATTAAAGTAAAAATATATGGTACGTTCACGAAGAAGAAGAGGAAGAAGGAAGGAAGGAAAAAGAAGAAGGAAGGAAGGAAGAAGACGAAGAAGAAGAGGAGGAGGAGGAGGAGGAAGAAGAAGGTGGGGGAAAGCAGCTCATCTCTGCAAGGGTGGGTGGGAGAATGTGTTCGCTATGAAGTTACCATTTAAAAAAAAAGACTACATGAATCTTTCTGCACTGGATGGAGATATCTCTCTCTGGAGCCCAAACAAAAACATGTTTATAAACTTCAATGAAAGCTAAAATAAAAAACCAATAAAATAAAAATTGGGGAAGCTGCAGAACATGGCAGGACTTTGGGAATGTCTGATGTCCCGTGCCAGAAGGCTACTTAAGACTATGCTAATACAAAGTATGCCTCACAGCCATTTTGTCACTAGGGGCCTTGCTAGATGACGCTTTAGCCTGGAGCGAACCCTGGGCTCACCCTTGTGTGTCCCGATGACGCACAGGGTATCCCAGGCTCAGGCAGGGGTGAACCCTCCCTGGGACCGGGGTAACTGGCAGCGCTTCTGGCCTGGTTTTTCCTGCGGTCTCGGGCTGAGCCTGAGACCACAGTCATGTAGCCAGGTCTGCCGCTTTTCCCGGCTACCACATTTACTCCTGAGTAGCTGGGGAAAGCGGCAGACGGGCCACAGCGTGCCATCAGGGCTATGGTGGGGACATGGGGGTGGGAATCGTGGCCTACGGGACATGGGGGTGGGAAACAGAGGCCAGGGGAGATCGGGGGTGGGAAACGGAGGCCAGGGGAGATCAAGGGGAATCACGGCCCAGGGGTGATGGAGGGCATCAGAGATCACGGGTGGGGGGTCATTGGACATGGCAGATGGGCAGGGGGTCATCGGACATGGTGGGTGGGCAGGTGGGGGGAAATCGGGGGTAGGGGGAGCGGGGAACCCTTTTTTAAGAAAAAGGCTACATTTATCGTTGGTGCACTCCTGCGCACATGGCCCCTTTAAAGTGGGGGGGAAAATGGCCAATACAATGGGGCTTTCCTTTACCCCGTCACGTGTTATGTGTAGACAGGAGCAACAGCCCGCGCTACTTCTAGCGTGGGCTGGCCCCTCCACATGCTCGGATTTAAAGGTAGGTCTAGCAAGGCCCTGGGACACACACACACACGGACACACACTGAAGATATTTTAAAGATGCTGACATTCGGGGGTGTTTTCCAGTCTTTTACTTTCCTTCCACTTCAAGTAGCAATAGAGTTGCAAAAAACAGCAGATTCATGGCATTTCTCCATTGTTACCAAGGAGAAACGCCGCAAACCTGCCGCTTTTAGCATGAGGTAGCAGCATTCCCAGGACTATTCTTAGGTTTGTTGTTGCTGTTTTTTAAAAAAGATGGCTTGAATGTTTTAGTAATTAATCCTACATGTGGAAAGCAACTCAAATGATGTTTCTGTTACAGACTCTTTTTCATTATTAGCATGATAACAAAGAGCAACTAGAGCCTTTGCATTAACGTGAAGAAAACACCCTTTTAATTTGCACCACAACTGTAGGAAATTCCTATCTTCCACTAGAGGCATGAATGCTAAGGCAGCATTTGATTGGGCTGATAAGAGATGAGAAAGACAGAAATACCTGATACAGGGAGCAACATTATGAGTTACAGCACATAAACAAATCAAGAAGGAAACTAATGATTTTCCCAGGCACTCTATCTCCTGATAAGCATGAATGAAGGGCAGGAGTATTTGCTTTAATAACCATTACTATTTGATCTGCTTAGATAATAAAATAATAACCTCTTAACACTTATCTGGCATTTTAGAGTATTCAAAGAGTTTCACCTACTGTATCTCAACAATCCCGACAAAAGCCTTTGTTAGGTCAGGATTATTATCCCCATAGTGCATGTAGATACTTGTAAGTTTGTGGCCAAAATAAGTTTTGAATGGGAGAATTCCCAGTGTAAGGGTGGGCTGACTTCACGTTTGCTGGATCTGCTTTGGTGGGCTGTTGGGTTTTTTACAAGAACTCCAAGATCCACCACCCAGAGTCAGGTGCAATAAACATACATTTAAAATTAAAGAGCAGGGTGCCTCTGAACGTATTCTGAGCCTAGGAACCGGACAAAGCTTGCAGTCCTTTCACACAACGGTAACTCCTGGTTACCCCAAGCTTTCTTTATTTCAGTAGCCAGATTTAGGAGGTAAAAGTCATATTGTTCAAGCTGTCATTAGGCACTTGAGAAAACACTTCCCAAGCTAGTGCAACTCACCAGAGCTCTACCAGTAGATATTAGTCTACATGTGCCAGGATTAAACCTAGGGTTTCAAAGCATGTTCTGAATCTGCACCCTCACTCAAATTAAGTGTTTCACCAAATTACTTTGGGGACGTGATTGCAGAGTATTATCTAGGTCAGTGGTACCTGCATTTGCCAATGTGCATCCAGACATCTCTCTTGACACCCATCAAGGTGCACCACCCCTCCCATTTAACCATCTAACCAGATTACTTTGTGGATGTGATTTTATCAAATTGTCAAATATTCCCATAGCCAAAAAAAGGTTGCCTGCCCCTGGTCTTGCTGATACATTATGGACAGTGTCCTAACAGGAAAGAGTGCCCAAATTAAAAATTAATGTCTCTTTGTATATCATGTGATCAGCTGCAACTATTCATGTCAACACTCTATGCAGGTCTGCTACAGCTGCACAGCCCTTTTGGAGGTTCCACATTTTTAAGGACCTAAATTTAAAAGGTACAGTGTGTATATTTCAAGATTTCCTTCCTGTCCTACTAAAACGATGGCTCATAAGAGTGCAAATGGCTTCCCCATAGACACCACTTTCACTAAAACCATATTTGTTTATCGTTCATTATAGCTGAGCACCAAGTGAATGTTTTGTTGTACAAAGGCAGTCATCAAAGGAAAGCATTAAAGTGACAGTGTCTTATTCCTAGAATATAAAGTCAGAATTACAGTGCAACAATAGGTCCTGAGTCTTCATTTCAGTCTGCAGTGGCAGAAAAATGTGGATCAACGACAAACCTATGCTTCCATAGATGTGAGCCTGTAAACATGTACACAAAGAGCCAGAGGCATCCAAGGCTGTTTTTGCTCTCCTAAGTCAAGTTCTTCTTTGGTTAGTTCTTTGCTGAGGTCTACTTTTCCTTCATTTCTTCAACTAGAATGCCCTTGCAGAAGTCCATTTACCAGCTCTAGTTTGTCTCATTGTGGAAAAGGCATCACTGGGACATCTGACAAGCAAAATGTTCATCGAGAGGGACATCTAATTCTGACCATGAAGGATGATGGTTAGGTGATGAGGCTAGGGAGTTGAATTAAGTTGTAACCTTGGATCTAGACTAGATCAAGATGAGACTGAGTGCCAGGGATTTGGTTGATTTGGGCCACCATGTTCGCACTGAAATGGAATGGAAGTCCAGTAATCCAGCAGGGCAGCTTTCTTGATTCCTTCTTGCTGTTTAACTGCAGCCCAGTATATTCAAGCATCCTGGCCATTAACATTTGTACGTTACACAACTACGGCAGTTTTCAGCAGGCTGAGAGGCACACATTGCGAAAAGGGCACATACAATAAGTGAGAAGCTAGCCTGTTCAACCTTAATTCTATCGCATCAGATGAAGAACTTAATGTGCAACTTGAATTTTAGGTCATATTTGGAGAATAGGAGACAAACAAGCAAGACAAAGGATCTTAGGTATACAACCCAGCAAATGAACACCCACTGAAAGCCATGAGAAAGGGAAACCAGGCTTAAATATGCCTCTGAGCCAGCCACTGTCCTATTTATGTGAACACAGTTTAATGTAGAATAGAGAGCAGAAGAGATGCAATACGGAGATGAATATTCTAACCAATGTAACTTTCATTCACCCTACAAAACTAATTGAAGCAAGAACCACATTAAATCTTAATGTGTGAAAATTGTCTTAGTTCAGTGGGTCTAAGAGTGAAATCCTATGCATGTCTGCTCAGAAGCAAGCATTACTGGGTTCAATGGGGTTTCTCTAAGTAAGCGGGTAGAAGATTTCAGGATGTATACGTCCAAATGACTTCAACATCAAGGAGGAAGATATATGAAAATGTATACTTCTGCTTCCTTATGTACCCTGAGTCTGCTTTGTTCCAGGCAAAAGGAAATGCAAAGAAAAGGACAATCCTGTGAGGGACAATCCTTTGTTTCCAAGTACTTCAGCAAAGATATTCAAGGTTGTTTTTTATAGCTATGCTGGCTATGGGGTTATTGAAGTTGTAGTTCAACATATCTGGAGGGCACTGAGTTTGGGAAGGCTGCCCTAGGATTTGGGAAGTTTAAAATGTAAAGCATGGACGTGGTCACAACACAATGCCCTTCTGCAGATCATGAAGGTCCAGCATGCCACAGATGAATGGCAATGTTGGCAAGTGGGATCTGGCACTTGCATTGCTGGAGGAATCAATATCCTTGGCCCACAAAGGGAAATAGTTGGCCCCGCCTACATGCTGTCCAGTTCACTGAAGGGTTGGACACAGTCTGTGCTCTGAAGCCCCCTTTTGTTAGGGCTGGCCTGGTCAAGCACTTGTCAAGGCCTAGAAGACTGTAAGGTGTCCCACCAACCCTATAGGAACCCCACCCACCCACCCAAACATGCTTGAATAAGATCAGCAAAAGCACTATTCTGCTTGGGTCTTCACAGGCTCACCACCACACACCAAGAAAGATGGTGTTCACCTAGAAACCTTTGTGACACTTTTGGCTGCAAGGACAGAGGATCAAAGGGGAAATACAGCAGGTTGGCCAACACCACAAAGGACTCTGTCCTTTTCCAGTGTGTGTGTTTGTAGGCCTCTCTCACCTCCACTGTTCCTGGGTTAAGGAGAACCGCTGATGGCCTCTTATTCAAGCCTCCCACCTCCACCCTGAGATACTGGATGGATACTGGTGACGATGCCATTTAGTCTTGAAAAAGAGAGAGGTCATAAATTGGAGTACTCCCAATTCCTGAAAGAGGATGTGAAGCAATTCCCCTTGTATGAAATAGTGAACTTTAACATATTGTCAGCCAGATTATCAAAACAGGTATGATAGTAGAAGGTCCATTGTAATCAAACAGGGTCCCAACAGTGCAATGGTTTTAAGGGTGGATATCTTAAAGACAACAATCAAAAGCCTTTTGCTGGCTGGGACTGTATGCCTCAACCTATTCCTTCTTTGTACAAGAGAGCAGTAGGGTTGATCATAGAATGAGGACACAACATAATCAGCAAGAAATGAAATTGATGACTCCAACAAAGACACCTGCGCCTGATCTGAAACCAGAACTGACCAAAATGGTTGATCTATCTGTATGAAAAATATATATATTTATATATGTATAGTCCAAATGTCTTGTGTTCTAGGCTCATATATTGCCTGTGAAGTTAATCCTTCCTGTAATTTCAGACTCCAGTACGGGCAGCAATCCAGTTTCGATAGTAAGTCACTCGGGTGTAGACCCCAGGCTTGTTTGGCTTTGCGCATTCATCTCCCCAGCTCACTATGCCAACAAGGTACCATATTCCTCTAGAATCAGGAGTCACCAATGGACCGCCAGAGTCACCCTAGGAGAGGAAATAAGATTGTTTTAGATATACAGAAAGGAAAATAATGTTCTCTGCAAAAAGCAGCGTGATAAGCTGAGCTATGTACAGGGCCGGCGCTGCCATAGAGGCCAATCAGGCAGCCGCCTACAGCGCCAAGGTAAGGGGGGAGCTGAACGCCATGCCCAGAAGTCGCCCTCCCACTCCCAGAGCCACTCTAGCCAAGCTAGGGCAGCTTCCGGGTGTGCCATTCCGAAGCTGCCCTTCCGCCCCCCACCCCATTGTCTCTGGCTTGGCTTTGGCTGGGCGCTCGCCCAGCCAAAGCCAAGCCGGGACGCTGGGGTGGTGGGCGGTTGGACGGCTCCACATTCTGACTTCCGGTGCGTGCCAGACGTCGGAACGTGGAGCCCTCCAACCAACCACCCCCCAGCATCCCAGCTTGGCTTTGGCTGGGCAGGACGCTGGGGTGAGGTGGGGTGAACGGACGGCTCCACATTCTGGCATCCGGGCATGCCAGACGTCAGAACATGGAGCCGCCCGCCCCACTACAGCGTCCTGCCAAGCCGGGACACACGTTCTGACTTCGGGCAAGGGAAAGGTAACGCAGCCTCCATCCCCGCCTGTCTCTGCGTACCTGGGACGGGGGTGGGGGGGGTATGCTGGGTGGTGGTGGGGTGAAAACAGCTCACCTTGCCTAGGGTGCAAAATAGCCTGGCACCGGCCCTGGCTACGTATACCAAAACATGTACCAAAGAAAGCTGACTTCCACCACCAGTGCTTGCTTGGAGGGGATATGAGAGAGCCAGCTGAAGACCCTGCCCTCGAGATGCCAAGCTCTTATTCAAACAAGCCTCCTGTCGCTCCTTGATGTGAAGCAGGACAAGCACCAGCAGTCTGTGTTTGTGTAGAAGGAGGCTGGGAAGCTACCTCTGTTTTGACAGTTAATTTTGAACTTGAATTGAGCAAATTAGCTTAACATTTTATTTTGCATAACGTAGTCTGCTTTTGCTAGTCACAGGTCACACAAAGAGTTATGTGAGCTTCTGAAGGACTGGAAATCTTTCTCCATCTGCCCTCTGGGGCTTTATTTAAATGTGACACCAAGTGCGTAACAAAAGCATTCTGTCTGCCCACCATCCTGTGCAAACTGGGTCATTTCATTTACAAGTGCATTGTTAAGGGCATGCCATAAATGTGTGGCCTCCGTGAGTGCTGCTTTCATGTGCTAATGCAGCATGCGTAGTGGTGGAGGGCCCAATTTAAACATAACATCGTGTGGTAGGAATGTGTCCTGCGTTACTTTTTGTGCTGCATTGACTGTAACGGTTAAATTAGGCTGGGGATTTCACCAGAGATCACCCACATTTCTAAGCATATTGATGCAACTCTAAGGGCTAGAAATTTGTTTTGAAAGGAAGGGAAAGGAGGGGAGGCATTCTGAGGAAGTTGAATTCTATGTTGCAACATAATTGCAACATAGAGCCCTTCTGATAATGACAGCAGAAGAGAAGGGACATCAGTGCTGGTATTAACATTCAAAGCCCTAAACGGTTTGGGGCCAGGTTATTTGAAGGAACGCCTCCTCCCATATGTGCCTGCCTGGACCTTAAGATCATCTACAGGGGTCCTTCTCCGCAAGCCCCTGCCAAAGGAAGTGAGGCAGGTGGCTACCAGGAGGAGGGCTTTCTCTGCTGTGGCACCCCGGCTGTGGAACGAGCTCCCCAGAGAGGTCCGCCTGGCGCCTACACTGTACTCTTTTTGTTGCCAGCTGAAGACCTTTTTATTCTCTCAGTATTTTAACACTTAATTTTAACTTACATTTAAATTTTACTGTTCTAACTCTGTATTTTAATCTTATATCAATTTTTGCTGTGTGGTTTTATCCTGGTTGTGCTTTTTATACTGTATTTTGTATTTGTGTTTTTAGACTGTTGGTTGTTTTATTATGGTTTTAATTTTTGTGAACCGCCCAGAGAGCTTTGGCTATTGGGCGGTATAAAAATGTAATAAATAAACAAATAAATAAATAAGTGTTTCACAATCAGACATTGCTGTTTTGAGATAGAAAAATCCTCTTTTTACACAACATGAACACGCACATGTCCTCATTGCCTTTCCACTTTCCCACAGGGTTGACACCCTGTCCTAGACAGTAGCTGAGAGTAAGGGCATTTCTACATGAGGCTTTTATCCCACAGCTTTACCTGGGCTTCTGCTTCCAGATTCTTCGTAGGCTTAAGAAAGGCTCTTTACACGTGACATTTTTTCTTGGTTTTTTTTTTTTCCCTGCCTTTTTATATGTTCTATTACACAACCACTAGAGGGCACTACTGGTATTTCAGAATTAGGGCTTCATCACACCAGCGTTATTATGCTCCACAATCCCAGCGAGTTCAATGCAATCGGCTCACATGACGCTTGCCCTAAAACCTGCATTCATGGTGAAGAACTCCGATGTGCCCTGCCGTGATTGCGCTTGAAAAACCCCCCAAAAAATCTGAACGAAAAAGGGAATGCAGAAAGAACGATTCTCATTAGACCTCGAGAGGCCACTGGGGGCGCAGAAGGATGATGTGGGGCAGAGCCGACCAGCTGCCTCCCTTGGTAGCCCCCAAGTGAGTGTGCCCGGGCCAAGCCACCGCTGCTTGCCCCAGTTCTGAGCAGGGGAGGTTGTGTTCAAATCTCCCCCCTCCTCCCCTTCCCAGCCCTAGATCCGTTCTCCTTCAAAGAGAATAGTGTGAGGGACAGCGCGAGATCAAACTTCCCCAAGTCTGGCAGGGCAGGCTGGCACCCTGTCGGCATCGAGGGCTCTGGAGAGAGAGGCCATGATTCACCCCCACCCCACCTGTGCACCCCCTGCCTCGATTGACAGCGTGCGCCAGAGACTTTGCCCGAGGCTTCGCTCCCTCTTCCGGCTCCCTCCCTCTTCCCCAGCAATTCTTCCAATGGTTTTGTTCGTCGCGCCCATGACAGTGCCGTGGAGCCCGCCCCAGCCCTCCCGGGTGTGTGATGGAGCAGAACAACAACAACTATAACAACCACAGGTTTCTTACGCTATGGGATAGTTCGAGGGGAAACGGGAAGGTGTGATGAAGCCTTTACATAGGGCTTTATAATGCCATTCAGAAAAAAATGTCACACTTTCCTTAGGAAAAAGACTCCCGTTATAATGGTTACAAAGCACTGGAGAGGCCCTGAAAGTCATGTAAAGGACCCGGAAACTACTGTGAGCTTTCTGTTCAGGGCCACATTCCCTTGTAGGTAATCTGTTGGGGGCTGTATGTCAGTGGAGAGTTGGGCCAAAGACAGCAGTGGGTAGGGTCAAAGCCAGAAGTGGGCGAGTCACCGCTTTTTTCTTTCCTTCTACCACTCCCTTTATCCCCCCCACCATATACATCGCTCCTTCCCAGAGAAGGGAGAGATTGTTCTTGTCTGAAGTCTGAACTGATTGCATGCAGAGGGATGTTGAAATTAGGCTGAGGGTGGCAGGTTACTCATGCCTGTTTCTAGGGCAATGTAGTTGGGTAAATAAGTGGCAATTGCCCCCAACTTAATGCTGTAAAGTCAGAATGTGTACAGAAGCCTTTTGTGGAGGTGTTTAACCCCCTCACGTTTAGTACTCATTCAGCGATACTTTGAGTTATTGCACCTACTTGGCAAGCATCATTCCCTCCTTCCAGGTATCCGGCACACAGCATCCCAGGTGAAATTACTCCATTGTACACAGTTCTTCTATTACAAATCTCATTACCGATAATTTTCACTTCTGTTTGACGAAGCTCACTGACACTTGGACCTGATTTTGAAATAATAATAATAATAATAATAATAATAATAATAATAATAATAATAATATAAATGAGACTGGTGAAATTTCACAGGAAGGCTATATTGTAACACCACAGCACACCCACCCCACCCCATGTCACACACAACACCAGGCATAACTATTTGAGTCACAACCACATAGCACTCGTTCATCCACAAAAGCACCCCATTCTGTCCAACCACTAATGCCTACACTGCACTTCATCTCCTTTCACGGGATGGAAGAGACATCAGCTGTGAACCAGGAAAATCTGGGTCTGATGCTTGGACCTAGCCTAGTGAGTTACGTTGGCTAGTGTGTGCTCCTGCCTGAGAAACTCCTTCAACAAAAGAGGCAGTTTGCAACATTACCATCTGCAATTGGTAGGTGGTATGACGCCTCTGGATTGGACAGGTGCAATAATAAATACTAGAAATCTGACCTTCTTCCCTTGTCTGCAGTCCCTCACTGTAGAGGTGGGGGACCCATTAAGATGGTCTGCCCCCAGGAACTTCTGGAATCCGAGCGATTCCTGGATGCTCTGGGGGAATGTTCAGTAGCCATACCTAGCAGACCACCTTCCCTTATATGCACCTGGACGACAGCTACAATCTTCAGAGGAGGGCAATTCCAAAATGAACGGAATGTTGCTACGTAGAACCTCAGCAGCAGGCCTTCTCTGTAGCAACACCCACCCTCTGGAGGACTCTCCTTCATGCAGTTCGGGGTGGAAAACTTAACATCTTTTAAACGCCTCCTGAAAACAAACTTTTTTACACAGGCTTTCCCTAGTTTTTAACTTAGCTGGTTTTATATTGCTTTTTTAACTTTTAATCTTTTTTAAAATTTATCTATGCCCGTTTAATGTTTTTTAATTATGCACTGCCCAGAGAGCTGCAGCTGATGGGCAGTATAAAAATGTAATAAATAATAATAAAAAAATGTCTTGCAGCATTGGTCTGTTGGATTTTATAGGAGAAGATAAAGAAGTGGCAGCACAAAAGCAATTGAGTGGGGGGAATATCAAGCACTTTGAAGAGAGGATGCTCTTGCCCCCAGGGTCCTTTGCAGGGGGCTAGCTTCCCCCTCCGTCAGGGGTTTTCGGAAATGCCATCCCTTGACTCTCCTGGGCTGCCTGGGGCTTCAGCGCAGCATGAGGCTGAGGACGTTTTGCAGCCCCAAATGATGAGCTCTTGGGTGCACCTATGATCTGAAGTTGCAAATGACAACTGCACAGCCAAGAAGATGTCCTGTGTGCGGGACCTCTCCTTGGCCATGGAGCTATCCTTTGCTGCTGGGGACTGTGGAGCCTTGTAAGTATCCCTGATCCCTGGCTGCAAATGTCAAGTTTTGGGGATGGTCTGTGTGTTCAGATTGGCTTGGAAATAAGATGAGCTATTTGCCGGTTTAAAAGGCAGTAGCTTGGCTAATTCCTGACCCAATCTGATGCAAGCTATGGGTTGCTCACCCATCTCTTATGAATTCTGGATAAAATAGGTTTTTGGAATGGTTCAGCTTGAATGGAGAGGGGGGAAGCAGTTGTGAGGAGGATACCTATTAGTCTGTGACATCCCCAACACACATGTCCTGCTCCATCCCAATCCTAAGTACACCTTTGCAACTGTTTTATGTTTTACTTTTGTGAAGATGTTCACCCACCCACTCCACCTAAAGAAATTAGGCAAACAGGTTCCCTGTATTTTAAAGGGCGTGGCAAGACTCTCTTGCCACACCCATTAGAAACCAGGTAGCCTGTCTGCATATTCTCAAGCTGAACCATTCCAAAAAACTGTCAACGCATAGGCATGCACAAGGGGTGTGCCAAGTAATGACTCACGCAATAAGTGCTGAATTGAGGGGGCCTTTGAGTAGAGATCCAGAGGGGGATCCAGACACTGCCCTGCGCTGACGAACTGATGTCTCCGAGAGAGCATCAGAGAGCAGCAAGAATGAAATGGGCAGTGTCACCATGAAGGCCCACCATTACTGGGGCTTGAGCAGGGCCGGCGCTGCCATAGAGGCCAGTCAGGCGGCTGCCTAGAGCACCAAGGTAAGGGGGGCACCGAACGCCACACCCGGAAGTCACCCTCCCACTCCCAGAGCCGCTCTAGCAGAGCAAGGGCAGCTTCTGGGCGCACCGTTCTGAAGCCGCCCTTCCGCCCCCCCACCCCACCCCAGCGTCCCTGTCTTGGCTTTGGCTGGGCGCCTGCCCAGCCGAAGCCAAGCCAGGACACTGGGGTGGGGGTGGGGCAGGCAGGCGGCGCCACGTTCTGACTTCCGGCACACACCGGTCGTCAGAACGTGGAGCCGCCCCACCCCCCCAGCATCCTGCCCAGCCGAAGCCAAGCTGGGACACTGGGGTGGGTGGGAGGGGGGGCGGGCGGATGGCTCCACATTCTGGAGTCTGGGCACACCAGCCGTCAGAACGTGGAGCCATCCGTCCGCCCACCCCCACCCCAGCGTCCCGCCCAGCCGAAGCCAAGCTGGGACGCACGTTCTGACTTCAGGTGAGGGAAAGGTAACATGGCCTCCATCCCTGCCTGTCTCCGCCTACCGGGGGTGGGGGTGGGGTACGCTGGGGATGGGGGGGTGAAAGCAGCTCACCTTGCCTAGGGCGCAAAATAGCCTGGCACTGGCCCTGGGCTTAAGGAGCATCTCCTCATTCCCACCCACCCCGGCAACGGCCCTCCCGGGGTCAGGCAAGCCGAATGCAGACTAGGGTATCAATATCTACAGCATTTAATAAATAAATGAATAAAAATAACATCCTTCATGAGTGAGTATTCAATAAATGTTCATCTTTAAATTTATATCTATCCCTGGGTGCACATCCTAATGACATGTGCTGAGCATGACTGTGTGTTAAAGTTGCAAAGCTGGGCTTATACCGCTTTCAGAACCAATGTTAGAAATCCACACTGTCAGGCGGCGGCTGAGACTCAGCACCTTGTGACGATCTGCCAACCCTATCAGAAAAGCAGCCACCATTGAAGGCTTCCCTGGATATTTGAGTCCCTGCAGGTGATCTCCACACTCATCTACGCCATGCTTAATGCCTGTGGTGGCAGAGGCAACATCTCCCATTCACTCCCATGGCCTCTGTCTTTGGGTGTCCAGTGACTGGGATTGGACCTGATGACGGACGGTTCACTAAGGAATGTAACCCCCACCCCCCACCCTTGCCCCAACCTCACCTAGCCCTGCCCTGATGAAGAACCCACTGGAGCTGCTCTTAAAAGCCAAGCTCTGAATAGATCATTGCTGACCGTCATCTTTCAAAGCGCCGTATCCCGTGACGAAGCAGGTGGTGTTCTCTGGAAAGTATTGTGTAGCCTCTGGAAGACAAACACGACGCACGGCTGCGGTGAAATCTACTGGGGACGAGAGCTGCACGACAGCGATGTCGTATTCATGGCTCATAACGCTATTGGCATAATACTCATGAACGATGATCTGGCGAAGGTTCCTTCTCATTAATGGAGGCCTTAAACGGGCCCCAAAGCTACTCGTCCAACCTTTGATATCCTTGACTCTGAAAGACAGTTGAGATTATAGATAGAGATTATAGATAGATAGAGATTATAGATAGAGATTATAGTTTGCTCTACTTCGCATTTATATAGCACTTTATTTTACTCCAGCCTTTCTTAGGGTAAAGCGTCAGAGTAAATTAACAGGAAGGCAAAAGGGGACATTTGTAGGGGAGGATTCTTCCTTTACCTATTGATTTGGCCCTCGAGTTCTGCCCCACAGGCCTCCAACCCCAGCTAGTTCTGCGACCGGACATAAGCCCAGTTTGGAAGGGGAAAGGCCTTAGGGAGTGGAGTTTGAGGAGAATCAGCAAGCTTGGAGGAAAGGATTAAGCATCCCTCTCCCACCTACAATTTCATATGTTTTAGAATATATGTAACAACATACAATTGGGGTCAATGCCAGTTCCGGGTTTTTAAGGCCCCTTAGGCAAGACTTCCATAATGGGACCGCTCTCTCAGGGAGACTACCATGTCCACTGCCATTGTCTGGGCCCGAGCAAAAAGTAGAACAAGGAGGTTGCTATGGTGAAGTGGAACAAGTCTAGGGGACTGTTGTCAGTCAGCCTTCGCTAGGGTGTGGACGCTCAGCAGGTGCCTGACCAGGCCTACCTTTGATGCAGCCCTGATTGAGGTAGATGGTGAATACATACGCATAAATGGGATTTTACTATTTTAATAAGTGTGATGATTGTAGTGTGTTGGTCAGACATCATATCAGAGTTCAGGCCTTTGTGTCTTCTCACCCTCGAAAGCAATGAGCTGCCGTTATAAGCCATATGTTACTAATGAGTGACGCCCCACAGCGATGAATGCCATTCAGCTGAAGACTGACTTGCCACGGCCATTCGCCTTCCCCTGCAATGCTTCCTCCAAAGATTCTCTCCTCGGATCTGTCCATTCGTGTTCCACAACCTGCCAAAGAATACCTTATTAACCCATTTTTTTCCCCAGAAAATAAAAAGACTTTTATTTTTATTTCTGTTTAGTGTGTGGCACAGAGTGGTAAGCGGCAGTTACTGCAGCCAAAACTCTCCCCACGGCCTGAGTTCGATCCCAGCGGAAGCTGGTTCTCAGGCAGCCGGCTCAGGTCGACTCAGCCTTCCATCCTCCCGAGGTCTGTAAAATGAGTACCCAGCTAGCTGGGGGAAAGGTAATCATGGCTGGGGAAGGCAATGGCGAACCACCCCGCCACAAAGTCTGCCAAGAAAACGTCAGCGAAAGCAGGCGTCCCTCTAGGAGTCAGCAATGACTCAAGTGCTTGCACGAGAGGTTCCTTCCCTTCCTTAGAAAATAAAAAGACTTCTATTTTAAGAAGGGATGGGCTCCGTTCTGAGCCTCTTCACACTGTTTTTCAGATCTTTTCAATCGAGTGCAACAGGAAGCCAGAGTTCATTTTGAAACAAAAAACCTGCTGCTCTGAATGGAATTTTTTCTCTCTGCCCAGCTTTAAGCTTGAATATGTTCATAGCTATCTGTGAACGTATTCAAGCTCTAAGCAACCCGTGTCCCCTATTTTCACTGGTATGTACAGGAAACACTTTATTTAATTTATGTATTTATTAGTAGAGCAGTTGCATTAATTAGGTGCTGTATATCAATTAGAATAAATACACAAGAGCAGCAGGTGCAGGCACACCCCAAGGAGTAAACACAGATGAGTGGCACATCTGACACGCGTGCATTTTGCCATATCTTCCCTGGGGTGGGTGGGTTGCTGTCTATATGCGGGGAAATCCCCGCAGTGGCTGTGGATCTACACCCCGTTGGTTAGACAATGCAGGTTCACAGTCACCACAGGGCTTCCCCCCTCCCCCCCCGAATACTGCATTTAGAAAAAGTCAGGGATTTACCCTGACTTTTTCAAACAGAGCAACATTAACACAGCGCATCAGCTGTGGAACGTTGCTCCGGGGCCAATCTGGTGTCAACTCAAGTGTGGAGCCTGGTGGAAGGCAACTGATGATGATGATGATGATAATGATGATGATGATGATAATAATAATATATTTCTTACCCGCCTCTCCACTTGGATCGAGGCGGGGAACAACAGTGAATATAAAACTCATTAAAAACTGATTAAAAACATAGTATACATGATTGAAACATCCTTAAAACATCCTAAAAACATTCTAAAATTTCACTGGATAGGCCTACTGGAATAGATCAGTCTTTATTGGTTTTTTAAACGCTAAAAGACTGTCAAGTTGACGAATCTCTTCCGGCAGGCCATTCCACGAATAGGTCGCATTCCACCAAGAAAAGGGCAGGGCAGCTCCAGAACCCGGGTGGACAGTCAGAAACCCCACACTCCCCTCCTTGGCATCAGGATCACCCAACATCGCACTGGGAGAGGGAAAGCGTAGGATGGAAGAGGGAGGCAGCGCCAACCCAGCGACGTGAACACAACCCCCAGATGGCGTTTTCTCTACATTCAGAGGAAGTTATTTCCTGGGATTCATGGGGCCAGCTTAATTCGTATCAAGAAAATTCTCAGAGAAATGCAATTTCCCACAGTGCTGTTTCAAAAATTTGCTTCATTACACTGGGTGAGTCTTCCCCACTCTGGTGCTCTCTAGATGTTTTGGACTTCATTTCCCATCAGCCCCAGCTAGCATGGATGCTGAGAATTGAAGCCCAAAATATCTGTAGGGCTCCAGGTTAGGGAAGTCTCTCCCTCCCTCCCTCCCTCTCTCTCTCTCTCTCTCTGTGTTGCTATGTTGTAACAAGAAACATTGTTCTGTTTGGCCCAAGCTGAAGTGTGTTGGCACAGGCAGGAGCCATTCTGACACCCATCCTCAGATGATTTTAATGTAAATGCTACAGATTGGCAGCATTTGGTTTAAAGTTGCTACTGAACAATGTTGGAAATATTACTGTGGAAATATTTATGTTGCAAATATTACCATAGTTACGTTCAGTTACTGGAAACGCAGAGGAGGAATACTAAGAGATGGAACGCTTCTCCCAACATGAACCTACCCATACACTGCACTCAACATCTAAGGTCCTCCTCCGAGTGCCTACTCTGAGGGAAGCTCGGAGGATGGCAATAAGGGAGAGGGCCTTTTCGGTGGTGGCCCCCCGACTGTGGAATGATCTCCCGATGAGGCTCGCCTGGTGCCAACGTTGTTATCTTTCAGGCGCCAGGTCAAGACTTTTCTCTTCTCCCAGGCATTTAACAGCGTTTAACAATGCTAAGTTTGTTTTTTAATGGACCCCAGAACTGTTGTTTTTTAAATGGATACTCTTGTTTTTATACTGTTTTTATGTTTCTGACAGTTTTTAAATTTTGTATACTTTTTAATGTTTACTGTTTTAACTTTTGTGAACCGCCCAGAGAGCTTCGGCTGTGGGGCAGTATATAAATGTAATAAAATAAATAAATAATGCACATGAACAGGTTAATTAAGTCCCACTGCATTTTGAGTCAAGAGACTGTTCCTCAAGAACAGCTAAATTAGGTTCTTCAGAGGCACTGACACTTTCTGACAGAGGGCGTCTCTACATTCACTACAGGCTCCTTCAGACAGTGACTAATGGTGACCATGTGATTTGTAATTGAAAACTTCCCGTTTGGGCAAGTTAAATGAAACAGCACCATCTAGCGGCAGGATTAATTATTTTAAATACTGCGTTATCTCTGGGGTGGGGGGTGGGGGAAGCAAGTTTACTGTGGGGAAAGTACAAGATATAGCCTGGAGGTCAACAACATCATATAAAGGATTCTTTATAAGATCTACAAGACTACAGTAAATTGTTCATGTAGGCGATTCCTTTGTCTTTGTCTCCAGTACTGGTGCCTTTTCTTCTCCTTATATGAAAACTGTTTCTATTACTTAGCTGTCAGTACTGGGGCAACAGCAAAACTTTAAGAGCAAGTTGACACATGCTGATCACTTCCTGCTGCGATTCTCAGGTATGAATTGCATGTGCAAATGAGCCACCACTGTGATGTCACTGACCTTCATGATCCCCTAGCCCAGAATATGAACAGAGCATTCTGATACGCCTGCCCTTCCAATGCATGAACCCTACATGACTCAGATTTTAATTCAAGTCAGAGAAGAACTCAGGTCCTCTTTCCCATCAACCCATGCACTCCTCTCCATATCCACTACAAGTGAGTCTGTGGGCTTCTCCACATTCACCAAAAATCCCACCACCTTGCTGGGGCTTGGTCTTCTGGAACCCATGCGGGTTTAACAATTGGCAAAATATCTGTGTTCCCTCCTCCGTGTTTTTTGCCAGTTCTTTCCCATATACACCAGTTGCTGGGGCACATGGGTGGGAGGGTGCTGTTGCACCGTGTCCTGCTGTTGCACCACTATCCTGGTCAGCAGCTGTTTGGCCCCTGTGTGAACAGAGTGCTGGACTAGATGGATCCTTGGTCTGATTCAGCAAGGCTCTTCTTAAGTTCTTATGACTCAATTCTACAACCAGCAGATGGCGCTGTTTTATAACAAGTTTTCTATTTATTACTGCATTTTCAGGGTTTTATAAAATGATAGATTCCTGCTTGAAAGCAGCAGGATAGGCATTGGAGATTGAAAACATCGTGAAAAGCACCTGCAAACCACTGTGAGTGACCAGTCACGAGCGTGCAATAAATCGCCCATGTGGAGAAGCTCTGCAACTCTTTTCTCCCTCCCCCACCATCTGCTTACCTTGTTGTTATTATTATTATTATTATTATTATTATTATTATTATTATTATTATTTATTTATTTATATAGCACCATCAATGCACATGGTGCTGTACAGAGTAAAACAGTAAATAGCAAGGCCCTGCCGCATAGGCCTACATTCTAATAAAATCATAGTAAAGCAATAAGGAAGGGAAGAGAATGGAAACAGGCACTGGGTAGGGTAAACAGGCACAGGGTAGGGTAAAACTAACAGTATAACAGTATAACTAACAGTCTAAAGTCTGAGCAACATCAAGTTTTAAAAGCTTTAGGAAAAAGAAAAGTTGTTGCTGATATAGCTCTATGGCTGAAAGACAGGCATCAAGAGTGATGGCACATATGTCTGGCTCACTGTATCCAAACCGTAAAGAACATGGTAGCCCACAAAGAACAAATAAGCTAGGAGACTACAACACTATTTAGGAATCACTGCGCTAAGCAATGCCATTTCTAGCAACCTTCTGTCCAATCCCAACCCAGTTTGAGTACTTACAGCTGTAGAGAAGGTTTTCACCTTTTGGTGCAGTAATCTCTGCAAAAGAAGGCAGAAAATACATTAAACTTAACATTTTCATTTTGACCTATTTCTATTTACAAGAATAGACTTTCAAAATTCTGTTGTAAAAACAGGAAAGTTACTGAGCTTCTAGTTGGGCTGTCATATCTGACTGCTGGGGCGGGTCGCACCCAGCCTTGTAAGTCACCAGTTGGACAGACATACTGCAAAGTGAAATTCATAGTAAAATTTGGGGGTCTTCTTCAGGCAAAACATCTGAGGAATTTCAATAGAAGCTAAAAGGCCTTTCCATAAGACCCATTCTGTTTCTTTGGGCAGGGTGGTGGCAATTTCACACATCTCTCATCCTAATGCGGCCGCCATTTTGAATATGCAATCCCCATTCAGGGGTTGTCATGTCTTACGACCCCAGCGACAGTCAGTTATGTGAGGGTTAAACAACTCACGCATAAACGTAGGACAGACCATGCGTTACGTGAGGGTTGATTAACCCATGCATAAGCCAAGCTTGCCAGGTTTGCATTGACATGACAACCCTCCCTCAGGGGTTGGAGATGCAACCTGGCACCCATGGGTCGACAGTGAGCCAGGGCTTGTCATCCAATCCCGGTCAATATAAACTTGTACTAATATTAGTGTGGAATAGTAATCTGACAACCTTGTTTGGCTCTAAGTTGTTGTCATCAGTTTTCCACAACCCCACAGTCACCTCTGCATATCCTATTCTCCATCCTGTCCTCATGGTTTATCTGCTTTGGGAGAATGAGAATTTCACTGGTACTTTCTGCCTCCTTAGGGAGGACGTGGCATTAAGGCTTGTGAGCCTTAACTCCCAATTTCCCTGCTTTTTGGTGCTTGGTTAAAACTACATCCTTAACGTTGTTTTGTAAACCGTAGGTTTTTTGTTTATTGAATACAGAAATATTCTCAGTTTGGCCATTCCCATAATGCAACCATGGGTTTAAAACAACAGTGAAAACATTTGTAATCATTCGGATTTTCATCCAGATCACTGATTAAGCCCAAAAAATACTATAAAGACTATATTGCAAAGAGTAATGAGTAAATCAGAGTAAATTACTAAATTAATTAGGCTATACATTTTTCAGGACGACTAGTTCCAATGTACATCAGTTCTTGTTTTGAGATGTGCTAAAATGTATGCCTAAATTTGCATCCATTAACCTATGCCATAGAGACAGGTTGCTAAATTTTACCAGCTGCCTATGCCTATCAGTCTGCTAGCCATATAAATGATATAGAGTTCAGGGCAGGACCTAAAATGGAAACTGTGGGAGAGTATAATTGTGCATTTGCACAGCTCCAGAGAACGTCCTAGTGAGTGTACTCCAATTGTCAGCTCTTGCTCCTTCTCTTCGCCATTGCAACCTGTTTGTTGACCTGCCTTTCACTCCGGCTCAGACAGCAAGAGAAGGAGGAGCATGCCTCCTTGCTTACTGGCTCGTTGCCGGTCAAACAAGCAAGTGGTGACAATGATGAGAAAAAGGATGAGGAACCCATTAATCTCTTAAGTTGTCATCCTTTGGTTCCATATGTACTGCCTTCAGCTGCAGGGCAGAGCTGATGAAAGTCTGGTAGACTGGAAGCTAGTGGGCTGTGGCAGAGGGAAGGGTCGGCAAAACAAGAAAATGGAGGAGGGTCACTAGTCCCTTATCCGCATGGGGAGAAAGTTGTGTGGACCATAAACATCTTAAGAGCCAAGAGGTGGGGGAAAATAGATTTAGGGCAATGTACACTTCAGGGTGCAACACAGAGGAAAAAAGCATTACAAAAAATATGACCACGTCATCTATGACACTTGCCTGTGAGCTTGTAAGTTGAAAGGTCAATACTCAAGGGCCACGTCGATAACTTCAGCCTCTTCAGCAAAATAGTGTTAATACTCATCCAGAGTGCCTCTCTATTATTCGTGCCAGTGAACCTAAACACCAGCACCACATCTGCGAAGACTCCACCATTGTCCGGCCTGCAAAGGAAGAAAGCCTCAGACGACCGCTCAAGCAAGCCAGGATACTTTCTCCTACAACTTCTGCACAGGCTACTCAAGATATTTGGGGCACGGGAGGTGGAAAATCCAGACGTCATCTCTACATGCCGCTAAGCAACATGAGGCAAAACCAGCCAGGATGTTCTCCTGCTCAGATCATTTCCTCTTTGAAATGAATGGGAGCTGTGCAAGGATGAAGACTGAGCAAAAGTTCTCAAATGAGAATGTTTGGTTCCAGTTCAGAATGTGCTCTCAAAACCGCTGGTAATTCGAGGATTGCGGCTTCTTCAAAAAGTTCAGGGGTCTTACCAAAATGTTTTACACACTATTTTGGAATGGAGCCTCCTTCATTGGCTCCTTCATTGGCTGCCATGTTTTTCCCAGAATGCTCAGGAACAATACTGCACCTGGAGTATTCTGGGGGCACGGGGGGGGGGATGGCAGTTGCCAGCTGCCAAACAACCTCTATTCTGAGAAGAGTAAAACAGAAACTTAAAAAAGAAAGAAAAAAGGCCCACTGCACCAACGATAGAAAGTCCCCACCACTGCAAACAAATTGAAGAACTTCCCCCCTCCCTGAAAAAATAACCAAAATTGACCTCCAACGAATGGGGCAGCAAATTTGGAGGAGAGGACATTTTCAACATGCCCTAATTTTGAAGAGGCTTGTGCAGCAGAACTTCCCAGTGGGTCATAGCTGTTTGATTCTCATGGGGTCTTTAGTTCTGGTGAATTCTCCGTTCGCTTACAAACCTACAGCTAGAATTATTTAACGTAAGCTGTGTTTGTTCAACCCAAACTATTGTGATCTTCATTCAAAGGGGATATAAAAAATAAATTAATCTTTTCTCCCCACACCCGTTCCACTTCATTTGTTTATTTATTTTTGGTATTTATATACGGCCATTTCACAGAATTACCAAGACAGCTAATATAAGCAGTTGCACATTTTAAAATCCATATAGCTCTTTGGCCAAAACACAAAGCAAAAGAACAAGTATAGGTTTGCAACACGAATGAATTAAATTGCGGCTTCTGTTTCCTCTTATGGAAGTTGGAATTCGAATTTGCACTGTGAAGGACTTCCCATTAGATCGTGAGACTAATTTTTATTCTTTCTTTTTTTCTTTTCTTTTTTTAAACATCATGCAAACTAACAAGCACACACACACACACACACACACACACACACGGGTCCTGATCTACCTCTCCTAATGCATAGCTAATCACATGCAACAGGTAGTTTCTCTATGCCCCACTGAAATGGTTGGGTGTGGTTTTGATGTTGATACCTATTCTCATCTGCATCAAAATACACATCTAGGCACACGGGACCAAGTGGCACCCAGCTAAGCATCATGCTGCAATTGCTTCTGCACATCCTTGTTAGGTTGGAGTGAGGTTTTCAAGGTCATCAACCAGCACGCCTGAAGGAATAGGCTTCCAGTTGTTCCAGTTCAGATATTACATAAAAATGAGAAAAGAAAAACCACATCTGCTTTCCTCATTTTCAATGTAACTAGCACAGAGGGATTATTGTAGGATGGTCTGTGAGCTCCTGGGTCATTTTAGGTACTGTTACATTCCTTTCATTCAAAGAGCTTGAAGTGGTTTACATATGACTCCTTAGTAGTCATATGTAAGGTTTACATAGATAAACCTGCGTCTATCTTACTAGACTGTAAACGTCTAGGCAGGTTTACATAGATAAACCTGCGTCTATCTTACTAGACTGTAAACGTCTAGGCAGGTTTACATAGATAAACCTGCGTCTATCTTACTAGACTGTAAACGTCTAGGCAGGTTTACATAGATAAACCTGCTTACCTTCAGCAGTTTGGTTGATTACATTTTCATCCCACACATTTTCCAATTTGCTCAGCCTGAACCCAGGGAACACAGCATACAGACTTGGCCTTTGGGACGCAGCGTTTGCCCAACTGCTGGTCTTGCCATGGATATTTCCCCAGGTGGACTAGTGTACATATGCAGAAGAAGGAGATCGGAAGGTATTCCCAGTTCTCCTCAATCATCAGTTCCCACCACAGTGAGAGTCAAGCTCAAGTAATTTTATTAACAGCTAATGGAGAGATAGATACCGTATTTCTTCAATTCTAAGACACACTTTTTCCCCCATATAAACATCTCTAAAAACGGGGTGCTTCTTAGAATCGCGGGTGTGTCTTAGGGTTGTTGTTTTTTCGGTTGGTGGTACTGAAATTAGGGTGCATCTTACAATCGATGGCGTCTTACAATCGAAGAAATACGGTAGATAGATAAAAGTGCCGTGGACTGCAAGAAGATCAAACCAGTCCATACTCCAGGAAATAAAGCCAGACTGCTCACTTGAGGGAATGGTATTAAAGGCAAAACTGAAGTACTTTGGCCACATAATGAGAAGACAGGATACCCTGGAGAAGAGGCTGATGCTAGGGAAAGTGGAAGGCAAAAGGAAGAGGGGCCGACCAAGGGCAAGATGGATGGATGATATTCTGGAGGGGACAGACTTGACCTTGGGGGAGCTAGGGGTGGCAACGGCCGACAGATAGCTCTGGCGTGGGCTGGTCCATGAAGTCACGAAGAGTCGGAAGCGACTGAACGAACAAACAACAACAAAGATATGGAATGATTCATGGTTTAAAAATTAGCCCACCCACTTTTAAAATCCATCTGCAGGCTTTATTATGGAGAGGTGGGTGGTATTTCTATTTAAATTCTCTGTGGGGAAAGTCCAAGGAAAGAATATTTTTTAAAATAATAATAATCAGATGTCACATTACAGCAGAGAGCAATCAAGTTAATTAGCCTAATGCCAGCAATCAGTCCCAGCAGCTGCAGCAGAGAGAACAAGACCCAATTAGCCTGCGTCACAGATCGTAACTTTCTTGGAGGAAGTGTGGAATGAAATACACAAAATACTGCTGAAGGGGGCGGGGAAGCATGTCTGTAAGCCAGCCTTCCCCGACCTGGTGCCCTCCAGATGTGTTGGGCTGCAACTCCCATAATTTCTAGCCAACATATCTGGAGGGCGTTCAGAATTAGGAAGGCTGTTGCAAGAAGGCTGTATACTGCCCGGAAACTTATCTGTAAGCTGCACTCTTTGGAGAAAGAGCAAATTATACATTGAATATCAAATCATCATCCTGTCATACAGTATATATTATATGTGCTAATAGTGAATAAGCCAAAATAAGGCTACTCAGATACAAAAAAGACAGGTGTTGGCCTCTTTTGGAGAATTCCCAGGGTCTACAAAGCAGAAAAACTTGGGGGGAACGGACATAGTGGGCAGCCCTCCATCCAAACTGCCCAATGAGGGTTCAGCATACTCAGTGACCACAGAACGCCAAATGTCTGTTTGTGAGGGAGCAAGGGAAGGGCAGAAACAAAACAAAAAACAGAATGAGGGGCAATGGAATGGAGTGTCCAGAAAGCAGGCCTGGCTGCCTGGCTCAATGAACAGGATCACCCAACATTGGGGTTTTGTTGTTGGTCCCAGGTGTATAAATAAATGGGGGATGCTAAAGTAGAAGACCTGTAGTAGCTAATGCCTCCACAATACCTTCAAACAGTAAGAACCAGTAGGAACTCATGGGTCCTGTAGCTCAGGGGTCCCCAACCCCCAGGCCACGGACCGGTCCCGGTCCGTGGCCTGTTAGGAACCAGGCCATGCAGGTGAGCTGCTTTCACCCACCCACACCCTCCCCAGTGTACCTGGGAGCAGGGCGCCATCTCGCCTGCCCAGCGAAGCCAGGACGCTGGGGTGGGGTGGGGCAGCTTTGGAATGGCGCGCCCAGCCAGAAGCCACTCTGGGAGAGCGACTTCCGGGCACACCGTTCCGAAGCCGCCCACCTGCCCCAGCGTCCTGGCTTCGTTTGGCCCACCCAGCTGAAGCGAAGCCAGGACGCTGGAGTGGGGCAGGAAGGCGTGGCTTCCCAAAACCATCCCCTCAACACCCCCCCTCCTCGGTCCATGGAAAAAATTCTTCCACAAAACTGGTCCTTGGTGCCAAAAAGGTTGGGGACCGCTGCTGTAGCTCACTTCAGGGAATCCAATGGTTTCCCAGCATGTTACCGGTGGTGACACATGCTATAAGGTAAGGCCAAATTATTGCCTAAAGTTATCTTGTCCATAAATTTGATTTATGGACAAGTTCCTTCCCAGTGTCATTGTTGGCAATTGGTTACACATGAGTCCCTCAACTGCATATTCATAGCCTTGTGTGGCACAGAGCGGTAAAGCAGCAGTTTCTGCAGCTGGAACTCTCCCCACGGCCTGAGTTCGATCCCAGCGGAAGCTGGTTTCAGGCAGCCGGCTCGGGTCGACTCAGCCTTCCATCCTCCCGAGGTTGGTAAAATGAGTACCCAGTTAGCTGGGGGAAAGGTAATAACGGCCGGGGAAGGCAACGGCAAACCACCCCGCTATAAGGCTTGCCAAGAAAACATCAGTGAAAGCTGGCGTCCCTGCAAGAGTCAGTAATGACTCAGTGCTTGCACGAGAGGTTCCTTTCCTTACCTTAGGTTTACAACATGAGATTTGAGCAATTTCTTGTTTAAATGCGTAGCTTGAAATGCCTGGTTAATCTGTCGAAAGGAAGGAAAAGTACAAGTGTGTCAAATAAAATTATTTAATAAAAATAACACAGATAAAAATACTACTACAGGAACACACTAAAACAGAGGTGCAGAACTGTTTAGGGGTGGGTGGGATGAGGAGGTGGATTGCACACACACCTGGCACACTACAAGCCAGTTGACACACCTTTTTTCTTTTCTTTTTTCATTCTTTTCTTTTTTAATTCTGCTTCACATAGAGCGGGAAAGGAGGAGATGGAGGTCATGGAGGAAGGCATTGTTAAAACCTTCTTTTTTAGGAAGGCCTTGAGGCCACACGCATGTTAAACTCCTTCAATTAATTATTTTAATTTGTTGGAGGCTGTTTTAATTACATTGGTTTTAGTAGCTGGTTTTATTCTCTACTTTCCCCGCTTCAGTCAATAAGCTTTTATTTAGGGTGACCGTATGAAAAGGAGGACAGGGCTCCTGTATCTTTAACAGTTGTGGAGAAAAGGGATTTTCAGCAAGTGTCATTTGTATGCATACAGCATCTGGTGAAATTCCCCTCTTCCTCGCAATAGTTAAAGCTGCAGGTGCCCTCCTCTCTTTTGTATCTGGTCAAGAGAGTAGGACTCCTGCAGCTTTAACTGCTGTGAAGAAGAGGGAATTTCACCAGGTTCCCCATATATACAAATGATATAAATGACAAAATTTCACCAGGTGCTACATGCATTCAAATGACACCTGCTGAAATTCCCTTCTATACAACTTTAAAGATACAGGAGCCCTGTCCTCCTTTCCATATGGTCACCCTATTTGTTGCTATCAGCCAAGGGTAGGGTGACCATATGAAAAGGAGGACAGGGCTCCTGTATTTTTAACAGTTGTATTGAAAAGGGAATTTCAGCAGGTGTCATTTGTATATATGGAGAACCTGGTGAAATTTCCTCTTCATCACACCAGTTAAAGCTGCAGGTGCCCTGCCCTCTTTTAAATCTGGTCACTCTAGTATAGCTCCTGCACTTTAACTGTTGTGAAGAGGAGGGAATTTCACCAGGTTCTCCATATATACAAATGACACCTGCTGAAAATCCCTTTCTATGCAACTGTTAAAGATACAGGAGTCCTGTTCTCCTTTTCATATGGTCACCCTAGCCAAGGGTCACTGAAATTTCCCAAAAATTAAAAGATACCCCAGCTAGCCATCTATCAAAAGTATGTTATGATACGTTATAAAAACGAAGAGATTGAGTTACTCAGGTTCTAGGCTAACACGTGAAAACCTTCCGGTCCTTCTTCTAGCTCATACTTTTTAAAATTCTGCTGTCAGGGCTGGGCCTTCCACGAGGCAGAATGAGGCGATTGCCTCAGGCAGAAAATGCTGGGTCAGTAGCAGCAGCAGCAGCCTCCAAACTGTTCCTCCTGGGCTTCCTTGCTGTCAGGGCTGGACCTCCCATGAGGCAGGGTGAATCCCCCACCTCAGGTAGCGGAGCGGGAGGGGTGGTGAACTGCACGTTCCCCGCCCCCACTGCCACCAAGAGGGCCTCCCGCAAGTGATGCCAGGCAGGCAAGTGAAGGAGTACTGCCGAATGGACAAGTGCTGCTGAGCAGGGGGGAACTCCAGAGCCCCACCAGCTGCTTTCCTACTGTGGCATTTGCCTCACCAGGGGAGCAGAGCTAATGAAGCTCTCCAGAGCTGCTGTCCTCCTAGCAGCACTGCAGAGGTTGCCCCAGAGAGCCTCGCTGGCCCCACTCTCCTACCGTTGCACATGCAGTAGGAGACCAGCCAGTGGGGCCGTGCAGAGGCCAGAGTGCCCTCTGGCTCACTCTGAAAATCCTTTCAGAGGGAGCCCTGGAAACCACCTGTACCATGTTTTCCAGCCTATGTGGCTCTTCAGAGAAGCTGCCTGCCCAACTGGTGGGCAGGCAGCTTCTCTGAACAGCTGCCTTGCCTTGCCCGGAAAATGTGGTACACCCTTCCTACAATGCTCGGCTCTGAGAAAGGACCCTCTCAGAGCCAGGCATTTTGGCTTGGGTGGTTCTCTGGAGAGCCCCCCGCCCCAGGTCCTTTCTCTAACCAAGCCCCACTCTGAGGGAGGGAAGGCAGCAGCAATGGGGGTGAGGAGGGTAGAGAAGATGTGGCGAGATGCCAAGGCCGCAGCAGCGGCAAGAACAAGGCATGGGGGGGGGATGTTAGCTGTCCCGCCTCAACCCTGCCAGCTGATTTTGTCTCTTACAGCTGTTCCTGTATGCTTGGGCTCCCTAAACTAGCCTGCTATCACCAATGTTGAAGAATAACTGCCAGTCTTCTGTATATGGAATGGGAAGGAGGCACCATCTTGTGCTTTACTTCAGGCAGCAAAATGTCTTGTGTGGCCCTGGCTGCTCTCCTTCAATGTTTTGAATTATTTGTTGTTTATTTAAAACATATATTCCCCATCTTGCCTGACAAGAATTCAAGGCAGCTGACATCAATATTAAGCACTGTTAGCCCCTCGAAGTCTGCTCAGGAATGGTAGGAACGACATATTTTAAATAAACAACAAACACGAATAACAGTCAGCACGAATAGCAGTTAGCTGATTCAATAGTAGTAGCCGTTTATCCCTGAGGTACATAGTTAGTATCTTTTACAGTTTAAACAGTCCTCCTGAGGATAATACAGAAAAAGAGATTCTACATTTTTGGGTTAAACGAATTTTGACGACCATACAGGTCAGTCTTTGTTATGTTTGTGTCTGTGGGAGAGCAGAGAACTAGGAGAAACTGGCAGCTAAGAACTATTTATTAAGGGAAGCTTTTTTCATTTGGCGAGTAGATAACCTCTGGGCCGGGGAGTTATGGTTATACGTAAGCTTACACAGCACAGTAAAAATATTGGAGTTATAGTATAGGCTCCCTGGGTTCATGGCAGTGGAATCCTTTGAGAAAGATGGGTCGATTAAAAACTGATCGCTGAAGGGCATTTGCTTGTATGAGTGTTGTTCTTTGTTTGTATTGTATATTGAAGATAATATGTAAAAAGTATGTCTATTTTTAAAGAGATGTTTTCTGATAGATTGTATGATTTGTTTGCAGCTCCTGATGAAGGACCTAAGGGCCCAAAACGCTGAGCTAGTGTACGCGTCAATCTGTCTTATTTGAATTTACATATCATTTTTTATTGAAGAACTCATTATTAAGTATTTTAAACCTTACTTTGCACCAGAGTACACATCTCCCTTTTTCTTCCCTGGGCAAATGTGAGTCGTTCTGAATCATGTGAGAGCCACACAACAGCTAAATGGGGGAGGGGGGGAGGTGTCGGTCCATGTACCAGTTCATTTGATCAGCTTTGGCTGTGCATTATCGCAAGTACTGCTGATGGAAGGGAATCTTCCCAGACTCTTCTAATGGAATGGTACTACAGTATTCCTTCCAGCTCTGAAAAGTGATATATAGCCACAGCGGTCTAAATTCTCAAATTAGTGTTAATAGCTTTGAAAAGGGACAGTTCTTTAGATTATTCATTCTCTGGTACAGTTGCCAATCTAAACTGAATTTTCACAGTAAATTTGAAAGCTCCTGCTGGAAAGAAATTAGAGAGAATTTCAAGAGAAGCAGAAGTAATTTTCTTGGCAGGGGTCCACATGATCCTACCTGGTCCATAAGTTGCCACCTACCTTCCCCCCCCCCAACAGTTAAAGGACTTTATACAGAGTGGGTTACAGAATAAAGACGATCACTCAAATCCCCAAATAGTTAATTACCATCTTTCTTCGATTCTAAGATGCCATCAATTGTAAGATGCACACTAATTTCAGTACCACCAACAGAAAAAAAAGCGTTGATTCGAAGAAATAATAAACGCACCCGCGATTCTAAGATGCACCCCGTTTTTAGAGATGTTTATATGGGGGGGAAGTGCGTCTTAGAATTGAAGAAATAGGGTATGTTCTCTGATGCCATTACTGACATCCTGAGCTTTTGGCAATTAGGGAATGTACAGGAATGTTCTGAAGTTAAATACTCTGGAATTAGTTTTATGTGAAATACATTGTCCAATTTTTAGGCAGATTAAACACTATACAAAGGAATTCTGCTCTATGTACCCTGAGGCTTTTTTTCTGGATGGCCAGGAAAAAAAGACATAATATACATAAAATCCATAAGTAGACATAATTTGAATCCCAAAGCTTTAGCCTTAAGCACCAAAGAAAGCTCTTTTTTTAGTTCTCCTCCCCACCCCTCCACCCACCCCCAAATCCAGGATTTTTTTAAAAAAGATAGTTTACTCCATGGCAAAGAAAGCTATCGGCACCCACACGTAGATGTTGGAAATACTATAGTACAAACTTCTGGGAATTTGTCTGATCGTTTCAAGGTAACCAGTGAAACTGCAAGACCTACCATGAATCAGTATACTAGATGCCTAGAAAGTCCCCACTACCACCTTCCAACATAATCTGCAATAATTTAATGAAAACAGTAGATTGGGCCATTTTGCTTCATTCAGCCTTACATTCATCTGCAAATCTAGAACATATTCCAGGCAGCACTTACAATAGCTGGGGGAAAGACTGCATTTTTCCAGTAACAAATTTCGAACGTGAAAAAGTGGGCACACTCTCCCTGGCCTACTTCTCAGGGTTATAGCCTCAAGAAGGGATATAATGTGTTACATGGCTGTATAGATATAAAGAAGAGCACTTTTAAGATTTCTAATTGGTTGGTTTTTCGAAAAAAAGTTTTCCCAAAAAGTTTTTTGAAAGAGTCCTTCAAGAAGGCTTTTTGAAATGGTTTTTATATAATAAAAAAAGGTTTTTTTTCAAAAAATAATTTGACAATGTATTACAAGAGTCTTGCAGGGAAATGACAGTGTATGTTTTAAATTAAGTTTTTAATTGTGTATTCATTCAGTAGGAGCCAGGACAGAGAGTTTTGTACAACAAATTTGGCTGCTAGCATAAGATATATAGATATCTTAATTTTTATTGTATTTGTATAGGTGTTGTCCTCATTCTTTTTCTTTATACTAAATAATGGTTTTGTAATCTGTTTGTTTTAGCTCCTGAAGAAGGATTCTTTCGAATCCGAAATGTTGAGCTTTTCACATCGTGAAATAATAAAACGTCCATTGCTCATTCGTACACAGCACCAGAGCTCATATCTTTTTTCTCCACTTTCCATTGGTGCTATATTCCCCCTTACCCAGCAACGCTACTTCTCAGGGGCCCGAGCCATCTGCTTGACCATGGTTGAAAGAAGGATGCTGGCCTTGACGGGCCTTTGGTTTGGTCCAGCGGAGCAATTCTTACGCTTTTAGTTTGAGATATTGCACTCTACATGGGGCTGCCCTTGAAGATCAGAAGTTGCAGCTGGTGCAAAATGCAGCAGCTAGATTGCTCACCAGAACATCCTATAAGGACCATATAACACTGGGGCTCTTCCACATGTCGTCCTGAGGCCGCTTCTATGTGACCCCAGTGCGACCCCAAAACGATCGTGTAACTTGCCTTTGGAAGAGCTGAGGGAGAGGCGTCCTTGCCGCCGCCGCCATCCACAGATCTCCTCGCTGACCGGGACAGAGAGTTCAGGGGAAGAAGGCGGGGTGGAGAGCTCCACCCCGCCTTCTTCAGTAGAGCTCTCCGTCCCAGCTGGCGAGGAGTTCTATGGGTGGTGGTGGCGGCGGCGGCAGCAAGCTTCCTCGGCTCTTCCAAAGGCAAGTTACACGATCGTTTTGGGGTCGCACTGGGGTCACATAGAAGCGGCCTCAGGACGACGTGTGGAAGAGCCCCTGGTCTTATACATGCCTGCCTGAGATTTGAGACGCGTTAGAGGAACCCTCCTCTGCATCGCCCCAACGCAGGTATATGGTGGGGCATGTGAAAGGGCTTTGTCTGCGGTGGCACCCCGGTTGTGGAATGCTGTCCCCTTGGAGGCCTGCTGGTGCTGATGCTAGCTTTGTTTTGGAACCAAGTTAAACATGGCTTTTTATCATAGCCTTCAAGGGCTAAATTCTCTATCGTTGCACATAGTTTTAATTGTTTTTAATTGTTTCTATTGCTTTTTAAAAGAAGTCCACTGGTTTTAATGTGTTAACAATTTAATACGTTTTAAGCTGTGTATATTATTTATTGTTTTACTTTGTTCTGATTTTATCTGTATGGTACTCTGAGATCGCAGTGATATAGAGTGGGATACAAATGTTTATATAAAAGAATAAATAAATAAATAAAATAAAGCAAGAATCCCTTCCTTTAAGAAAGATACTGCACAAATAAATAAAAACATAAAAACATTGCATGAAGAGTTTTTTAGAACAGGGGTGGGCAGAAAATAGTTCTCCAGATGTTTTATTTGTATATTACATTTCTATTTATTACATTTCATTTTGGACTCTGACTATTCCAGACCACTGGCCATGCTGGCAGGGTTTTCTGAAAACCGAAGTCCCAAACTTCTAGAAATCTTCCTTCTGCCTACCCGTGCCTTAGAAGACCTTCCACAAATAGAAAGAAATCATTCTCACTTACCAAAGTCTCGATGTTTGTGCTTAGATCTCTATAATTTGTTGAAGTCTGTTTTTCCAAACTAGGGTGGTATTGCACATTATTGATTCTAAAGGAAGCATTGTAATAGAACAACCTCTGATCTGCAAAGGGAAAAGATGGGGTGGGGGAACAAGTTAACATTTTCTTCTTCTCTTTTTGCACATTGGTCATGGTAAATATTTATCTGCAATAATACAGCACAGTTAAGCAGTCGTTGACAGAAGTACTTCTTGAAGACCTTAAGTTTGGGAGGACCCAGTGTCAGGAGTAAGGCACATTTTAATCCCAAAGTAGGGCACTTCTGCATCTATCTGGCAAGATAGAGGGAGGTAGAAGGGGGGGGTAAGGCTGTCCCAGACAGTCCAGGAAGCTAATCCCCAGATAGTTGGAGTTCCTGGATTCTGTAGGCACCAGTCTGGTTCAAATACTTCCCCTTCCATGGGGAAGTATATCAAAAATATTTCTCTCAAGCAGTACTAAGAGCTGTGCTTAGGATCTGAAGGTTTGAGCTGAAGTTCCAGGGTTAGCCTCCTTCTCAGTGTCTTCAGGGAAAGGACTAAAATGACAAGGTGAATGGCCAAATTGGGGTGGTCTAATAATTATTATTATTATTATTATTATTATTATTATTATTATTATTATTATTCTAGTCTTGAACATTTTGTCATTTTCCATTCACATACATTTCCATCAGGCTCTGGCCCTGAGGAACCAGACACAGCCACTTGACCCATCAGGTGCTGCCTTCACTAGGCTCTGCCCTTAATCTGTCTGGCACCACCAGCAGTCTTTATGCTCTGTCCCATACATCTCACTGTCTAAGCCTCAGAAGATCTGGCAGCCCTAACAATGCTCCACAACAAAGTGGCATAACCCTGCCCTGAGCGTTTCAAAAATATGGAGATTGGAGACGGGGAAATAGGACTCTGGAACCCACAAGGGCAGAATCTACGCTACTACTTTAAAACAGTTTATAACAGTAGAGACAACTGTTGGGGTCCAGGATACACTCCATATACAGTTTCCAAAACGTTTTCAAAGTGTCATATCTTGCTTGGTGTAGATCCGGCCTAGGTGAAATGACTGCTTCGTGGACATCTCCAGCTGGAGAAGGTGGCCATACATAAAAGCAGACTGGGTGGACCCTTGAGGAAAGAGTATCTCCCCAATTTGGGCCCTTTTGAAACTTACGACAGTGCATGTCCTGAGGTGAGGCTACATTTTTATCCCAAACCTGAATGACAAAGTTGTAACTGCTGAAGAATTTGAAACGGGAGAACAGTTCGGGGCAAACAGACTGATAATAATTGATGCACTCACCATATATCAAAAAATATACAAGCAACCCGATGATCGTGGCTAGGACCACCAACACTGCTAGGACAATCAATGCAATCATCCATGGCTCCAGATATTTCGTTCTTGTTACTGACCTAGCCATTCTGAGAAGAATAGGCAAAAATAAGTTTTTTTATGAAAGACAACAAAAATCTGTTAAGTGGACAATTGGTGAAATAATCAGAAATTAATGACATGCATTTTCAATCACATTAAAATTGGACAGCATGAACACATGCTCACTTTGTAAGCAAGCCAAGGGCTTCTTTGGAAGTTTTAAGTGTACACAACATTTCATAATTCAGGGAGTACATTTAAGAGGGTCTTCCGGTCAATAAATTATTTATCCATAATACTTAAATGGAATTGCAGTGACTTTTTTACTTGGATCCCATTTGTTTCAAAGCCCTATTCAGACATTATTCCTAAGGCAATGGCCTATCACAAGAGGTAGGGGCAGGTGAAGAACATCACAGGCATACTGGATCAGACCAAGGGTTCATCTGGTCCAGCATTATGCTCACACAGTGGCCAACCAGCTGCCTGTGAGAAACCCACCAGCAGGATGTGAGTGCAACAGCACCCTCCAACCCATGTTCCCCAGCAACTGGTGTATATAGACATACTGCTTCTGATACTGGAGGTAGCATATAACCATCAGGACTAGAAACCATTGACAGCCTTATCCTCCAAGAATTTGTCTAACCCCCCTTTAAAGCCTTCCAAATTGGTGACTATCGCAACGTCTTATGGTAACGAATTCCATTGTTTAACCATGTGCTATTTAGGGAATATTACATTTATAAACAGCTATATCCAGTACTTTAATAAGCCTGTGTGTAATTGATAGTACTCATTTTCTAGGATCAAGCAATCAACATAAAAGGTTATGAATGACAGGGAATGCACATTCTTGATGGCAATTAATAGCACTTAGGGCCAGATCTTCAACTGATATATATTAGCATCACTTCATTATAAATAATAAACCAGCATTCTAAGGGGCCAAAATATAAACTGGCTTTCCTCATTGATCTGACACACTCCTGTTTTCATGCATTAAAGACTCCCCAAATCATAGAATCATAGAGCTGGAAGGGGCCTACAAGGCCATCGGGTCCAACCCCCTGCTCAAAGCGGGAACCCACCCTAAAGCATCCCTGACAGATGGTTGTCCAGCTGCCTCTTGAATGCCTCGAGTGTGGGAGAGCCCTCAACCTCCCTAGGTAACTGATTCCATTGTCGTACTGCTCTAACAGTCAAGAAGTTTTTCCTGATGTCCAGCCAGAATCTGGCTTCCTTTAACTTGAGCCCGTTATTCCGTGTCCTGCACTCTGGGAGGATTGAGAAGAGATCCTGGCCCTCCTCTGTGTGACAACCTTTTTAAGTATTTGAAGAGTGCTCTCATGTCTCCCCTCAATCTTCTCTTCTCCAGGCTAAACATGCCCAGTTCTTTCAGTCTCTCTTCATAGGGCTTTGTTTCCAGACCTCTGATCATCCTGGTTGCCCTCCTCTGAACACGCTCCAGCTTGTTTGCGTCCTTCTTGAATTGTGGAGCCCAGAACTGGACGCAATACTCTAGATGAGGCCTAACCAGGGCCGAATAGAGAGGAACCAGTACCTCATGCGATTTGGAAGCTATACTTCTATTAATGCAGCCCAAAATAGCATTTGCCTTTCTTGCAGCCATATCGCACTGTTGGCTCATATTCAGCTTGTGATCTACAACAACTCCAAGATCCTTCTCGTTTGTAGTATTGCTGAGCCAAGTATCCCCCATCTTGTAACTGTGCATTTAGTTTCTATTTCCTAGATGTAGAACTTGGCAATCTCACAGAAAGGCAAAATATGGACAAAACAAGAACAGTCATTTGCCAGGAATGCATACCAGAAACGAAGAAATGGCCTTACTAAATAAAGGTATCAGAGGGGGAAAGCAGGGCTGTCTCTACTGTCCATATTTTGCAGAAGGTGGGGGAGGGACATCCACAGAGGGGTAGGCTCCCACTCTGAGCCCTGATCATAGAGAGTTCTAAATCACAGGGGAGCGTACATCTATAGAGCAGGCTTCCCTATACATATAGAAGTGCCCCCACAATGCACAGATGGCAGGGTTGTTATCCTTATAAAACCTTGTAAGGTGTGTCAGAATGATGATCTCCGTATTGCAAGCAGGATCTGAGAGAGATCTTGCCTAGGGCCAGCTACTGAGTTCATGGCAGAGGCAAGATTTTAATCAGGAATTTCCTGATTCTTCACTGCTTATGCTATTCCAATTTGCACGGAAGAGAAACATAACCCTACCAGCTACATCTCCCACTCCAGTATGACTGAGTGTGGAGGCATTCCCAGGAGTAACCCTGCAGGGCGTGCTGTCAAGTATCAGCCAGGTCAGCTCCCAGGTGTCACGTTCCAGGACCCAGGCAGCTGGCTGAATAGGAAAGTGGGCCAGAAAAAGGCACATGGTCCAAAACAGGCAGATGTCAAAGTCCAGAACAGCAAACATGTATCAGAGGGGCCAGAGGTGTGCTCAAAGTTAGTCAGAAATTGGGATGCAAGGCAACCATCAGCAAAAGGAAGCAGAAGTCGGGAATCCACACGGTAAAGGCTGGTTGCTCGGTCAGGAGCTAGCTCTGAGAACAGGGTTTTACAGTACCAGATAGACAACGGTTGGCCCTTGGGGTCAGCTGACTGTAGGCTTGGGCTAGTACTATAGCCTAGATGGCACTGTTAAAGCCAGAGATTAGTCTACCACAATTGTAATGAGAAGACCGTACTAGTGGCACAGGAGATAAGGCACCAGAACCTGATCTGCCTGGAAGCTTCTGTGAGATTCCCCTTCTCCCACTCCCAGCACCCTACATCAGCTAATTCAGGCATGTTCATGAGCTGCCTTTCCACAAATGGTGTGCAAGGCTGGAAACATAAAATCTAGATTAACAAATTTTTAATTAAAAAACCTACCACAGGAACAACTAAAAACACATTTGAAAAATGCAACAATGTATGAAATAGACAGCGCCCAACCAATTAAAACTCTCTTCAGCAAACTCCCTTTTGCTCCTATTTTTATTTTATTTACTTATTAAAACGTTTCTGTCCTGCCTTTCAACCTCAACTGGGCTCCCAAGAGACCAATTAAAATCAATAAACAAGCAATAAAACAAGCAAAACAAAAAACCCAAATAAACTAAAATCAATAAAAGTCACAGAAAGTGCATGGGGGTGGGTGAGTGGGTTTGAATTAGTTCAGTGAAACAAAACGAAGTTCCACCTGAATGCTAACAAAGAGGGGATAGAGAGGGCTGCTGATAGTAGGGAACTCTACAGCCTGGAGGCCACAATGGAAAAGGCCCTGTCCTGTTTCCTGGCTAACAGAACCTCGGGAGAGAATAGGAGCTCCAGGAGACACACTCCCTACTGTCACTTCTCTGCCTGTGTTTTCATTCCTCAGTTACTTCCTCTTTCAAAAGCGGAAGTACAGAACCAGCACGAGGCCCATTGAGTCCGCTGTTCTAATGGCGCTGCTTCTCCTGCACACAGCAGGAGAGAGCAGCAATTCCAAGTTTAAAAATACATCGGACTTAACAAGGGTGCTTTTTTTGTTGTGAAAAGAAGGCCAGAAGGGGCGGAAGGAGTGCGGGAGGCAGACGACGTCATGTGAGGGACCTGAGAAAACTCTGTGAGTGCCCAGTAACGAGCGTGCAATAAAACGCTCATGGAACGGGAGATTTAGGATGCAAAGCAAGGCCTCTAATAAGGATTCCAATGGGTGGGGGAGGCTCTTGCGAGAGAAGGTAGTCCTTCAAATATCCTGCTCCAAAACCATTTCAAGCTTCATAGACAACACTTTGGATTGTGTTTGGAAACAAACAGGAAGCCAATACAGATTGAACAAAGTCCTGGCTGCCACATTTTGCACCAGCTAAATTCCCTCAGAAGCAGCCTCACGCAGAGTGATTTGTAGCAATTTAACCTGCTTGGGACCAGGCATGTGTGACGGTGGCCAGAACTGCCTTTCTCTGGAAAGTCTGCAGCTGGACACATGAGGCAGAGCTGTAAGAAAGTACCCGTGGTTACAATAGCTACCTGATCATCCAGGAGCATCCCCTAAACTATGAACCTGATCCTTCAAGGGGAGCGCACTCCCCTCCAAAACAGTTTTTATACCTAATCCTGGATCAACTCAACCAACTGCTCAAGAGCACCTCTATCTTGTCTTGACTGAGGTTCACCTTATTAGCCCACCTCCTTTCTACTCACTCAGCATCAGTTCAGGCACTTCACATCCTCTCTGGGCTCAAATGGAAAGGAGAGAGAATTTTTGCTCCCTGGAATATACCAGGGGCAACACCCCTGCTGCATAGGGAATGTGCACCTTATTTTAATGCAAAATTGCACTACCAGAAGCCCTGTGAGGACAGCATGATTCTACATGCACCTTGTTTTAAAGGGGAAATGCCCCCTTTTCCCTCACTGCTGCTACACAGCATCAACATTCAGTGGCAATTCAGTGGAATAGCAGCAGCAATTTCATAGAATCATATAATCATAGAATAGCAGAGTTGGAAGAGGCCTACAAGGCCATCGAGTCCAAACCCCTGCTCAATGCAGGAATCCTGACAGAGGGTTGTCCAGCTGTCTCTTGAATGCCTCTAGTGTGGGAGAGCCCTCAACCTCCCTAGGTAACTGATTCCATTGTTGTACTGCTCTAACAGTCAGGAAGTTTTTCCTGATGTCAAACTGGAATCTGGCTTCCTTTAACTTGAGCCCGTTATTTCATGTCCTGCACTCTGGGAGGATCAAGAAGAGATCCTGGCCCTCCTCGGTGTGACAACCCTTTAAGTATTTGAAGAGTGCTATCATGTCTCCCCTCCATCTTCTCTTCTCCAGGCTAAACATGCCCAGTTCTTTCAGTCTCTCTTCATAGGGCTTTGTTTCCAGACCCCTGATCATCCTGGTTGCCCTCCTCTGAACACGCTCCAGCTTATCTGCGTCCTTCTTGAATTGTGGAGCCCAGAACTGGATGCAATACTCTAGATGAGGCCTAACAGAGCCGAGTAGAGAAGAACCAGTACCTCACATGATTTGGAAGCTATACTTCTATTAATGCAGCCCAAAATAGCATTTGCCTTTCTTGCAGCTATATGCTCATATTCAGCTTGTGATCTACAACAATTCCAAGATCCTTCTCGTTTGTAGTATTGCTGAGGTAAGTTACTTATTTCCAGGACCGGTGCCAGACTATTTTGCGCCCTAGGCAAGGCAAGCTACTTGCACCCTCCCCCAATTGCGCAGAAGTCCGAATGTGTGCGCCGAGTGGAGAGCTGAGACTGGCTCACTTCGATTTGGGACCGAGCTGTTTGGAATTCACCGGGACTTACTTCCGTGCGAATGGAACCCGCTATGCAGCCTGGTGTCCCGATCCCCTCCGCACGTTTACTTGGGGGAATAAGGCTTCCGAGTAAGGAGGCATAGGCAGATCGGGCCACACTGGTGCTTCCCGGTGCAACGCTTTCTCGGATGCAAGTCCCGTTGATCCACACGTGCAGGATCGGAGTCCACACGTCCCTTGCTTTCCTGTGGGAAGGGAGAGGGAGTCCCGCTTGCCTGGACATCGCGGCCTGTTTGAGGAGAGAGGCGAGGCGACCCGGTGCCCTTTCCTCGGGAGTAAGGCAGAGGCTGGCTTGGGAGGGCGGCTTCTGGGCAGAAGTCCAAACGTGGAGCCCCCCCCCCCCAGCATCCCTGGCTTCGCTTCAGCTGGGCGGGTGCAGGGCGCCATCTCGCCCGCCCAGGCCCATCTGAATCCTTGGCCAGCCCAGCCCGGATCACAGCCAACAATGCGTGTGAGTACTGCAGCACCCGGCGCCCCTCTTAGTTTGGCGCTCTAGGCGGCCGCCTGAGTGGCCTCTATGGTAGCACCGGCCCTGCTTATTTCAGAAGTAAGTTCCAATGTATGTATTTATTTATTTATTTATTTATTACATTTCTATACCGCCCAATAGCCGAAGCTCTCTGGGTGGTAGACTTACTCCAAGAAAGTGTGCCTAAGATTGCAGCCTTAAGCTGTCATCTGAAAAGGGAACTACCACCTCCCAAATAATTACTTTGAGAACACCTAATTGAAGAAAGTAGTTAACTTCTCAAAAAGATCAAAGACTGTGATAAAAAAAAAAACTGATTCCAAGGTACCGACTGATTTATATGGGGAACTTGCCCCATAAGTTTGTGGAAGAGGATGGGAATTAAAGGGAGAGGAGAACTGAAAACATCAGGAATGGGCTTGTGTAAAGTTATCCAAATTATCCTTGAACAAAGAGAATTAAACAAGAAGAAACCAAGGAAAGAAAGCTTTGGGTTAGGGCTGGATCTGGAATTCTCCCTCTTCCCAATTGTGTACAGTATTTTGCTCAAGCACACTTTGCTTCTTCTTTCAGATCCTTCTGTTCATTTATGCCTTTTTCACCTCTACACCTCTATGCATTGAAAAAACACTACATAAAAGAAATCTTCAGTGATACATATACATGAATCAAGGTTCATTATCTGTGTGAATGTGTGCATCAGTAATACAGCACAGAAAAAGATGCAAATGAGCTGAAGGAACTGAAAGTTGTGGTAAAATATCCATGCTTTCAATTCCAGAATTAATCTGAGAAATCATCCTGAATTCTATTTGGATGTACTAAAACATGTGCTTACACTACATGGAGTGAGTGGGGCCATTCTCACCAGCCCAGCCCTTGCTGTCATGTGTACCATTTCATGCCATACATTGAGATAATGCTCTGTGATGTAATCTGAGTTGCAAGGTTCTGCTAGGGTCTAATCTTTAGCAGAGGTCAGGTTAGGTCAGGGTTTTTCAGGGAAGCAAGATAGGAGGGCAACCAGGATGATCAGGGGTCTGGAAACAGCCCTATGAAGAGAGACTGAAAGAACTGAGCATGTTTAGCCTGGAGAAGAGAAGATTGAGGGGAGGCATGATAGCACTCTTCAAATACTCAAAAGGTTGTCACACAGAGGAGGGCCAGGATCTCTTCTCGATCCTCCCAGAGTGCAGGACACGGAATAACGGGCTCAAGTTAAAGGAAGCCAGATTCCGGCTGGACATCAGGAAAAACTTCCTGACTGTTAGAGCAGTATGACAATGGAATCAGTTACCTAGGGAGGTTGTGGCCTCTCTCACACTAGAGGCATTCAAGAGGCAGCTGGACAACCATCTGTCAGGGATGCTTTAGGGTGGATTCCTGCATTGAGCAGGGGGTTGGACTCGATGGCCTTGTAGGCCCCTTCCAACTCTGCTATTCTATGATTCTAGGAAGAGATCCGTACAACATAAAGTTTTGAGTGATGCTGGGGCTGGAAGCTAGACAGTGTTGTCTCTGTATGTTACACCAACAAAGAGCAGATCAAGACTGAGCCTTAAATAGGATATTGACTAAATTTCTGCTGGTTGGCTGTGCTTCTACATAGATTGAGGTGTTGTCCCTTAAAGTGGGCTGACCTGCAAGTGGCTGTAGATGTGAATAGTTGTGCCATCCAAAACTACTTGTGGTATGAAGATGGCAAGGCAACCTCCTCTGAGCACAGGAGAGCCATCTTCTGTGGAGCATCCTTGGAGGACAATAGATCGGCATCATCTGAGGATGAGGGTTTTGAGTCTTGGTCCATGACACCTTGTCCCCTGCAAACCCTGCCCTCCCTCCACTGTCCACAATTGTAGGAAGATCTGAAGAGGGGTACCTGCTGTACATGAGATGACTGGGAATTCTGCACAATCATGGTTCCAAGTCATGGGGCCAGCCTACACATGAAGAGCAGGCTACTCTCTTAAGGCCTTCTCCGAATGCATGGAAAACATTCAGCATGACACAGCAAACATAGCAAGGCAACAAGCACATGCAGCAAATGTAGCCCCACTCTTCTCTTCCCAGCAATTGTAATAATGTGATTTAGAATGCCCAAGTAAGACTTAAGACAGGGCTGTTCAACCACAAGCCCATGGGCCAAGTATGGCCACCTGTCGTCCAAATCTGGCCTTCTGTGGTCTCCCAATTCTAAAAGGGCAAAATGCCTCTCCCAAGGCTAACTTGCTGACAGTAAGAGCTTTAAGCTAAGGTATGCTTAATCTTTTGGCTCTGCCGCTTTTGCTTTCTTCCCCACCCACCATTGGAATGAGGCTCCCGAGAGCTGAAAAAGGTTTGGCACCCCCTCCTTTAGGGCAGAGCAAACCAACGGAAGAATAAACACCAGCTCATCCCTATTGTGCTTCTAATATAAATAAGAAGTGCATCTTCTTCCAAAAATGGAAACTTTCCCAGCCATCTTATATGATTTGCCAAAATATGGAAAATGGAAGCTATGGTCTCTGACACTTAGAAATCAATGATGGTCTAATACCTATTGTGTTCTTACTTGACATCAATATTCTGTTCTTGAATAAAGGCTCATCTACACCAAGAAAGTTATTCCACCATGAAAGTGGTATGAAAGCGGTATATAAAAGGCAGGAGCCACACCACTGCTTTATAGAGGTACTGAAGTGCACTGATAATTGTTTATTTATTTATTTAGAATATTTATATACCGCTCCCCATTGAAAAAATTCAGAGCGGTGTACAAGATAAAATGAAAATAAAAACAGAATAAAACAGTTAAAACAAAATTTAAAAGAAGCAAAAACAGAGATTCAAGGCTGCATATTAAGGAAAGGCTTCTTGGAATAAAGATGTTTTCAGGAGGCGCCGAAAGGAGTACAAGGTTGGTGCCTGCCTGACTTCCAGAGGCAGGGAGTTCCACAGGAGGGGCGCTACCACGCTGAAGGCTCCTCCCCTGGTGGATTCCAATCGGAGGATGGATCTAGGTGGAACCACCAGGAGCAGACCCTCGGATGACCTCAGTGACAAGGCAGGTTGGTAAGGGAGAAGGTGTTCTGTTGGGGCCCATGGACACATACCATTTACTGCTTTCATACCACTTTCATAGTGATATATCCTCCTTGGTGTAGCAGTGTCATGGGCCCCAACAGTTGTCAGTGCACATCAGTACCACTAGCAGTAGTGTAGATCCTGCAGTGCACTGCAATACGATTATAAAACAGTAGTGTGGCTCCTGCCTTTTATATACCACTTTCATACCGCTTTCATGGTGGAATATCCTGCTTGGTGTAAATGAGCCCCAAGAGACAATTATTTAAGATGAGGCAACACCACTGCAGATTTACTCAATTCCTTAAAATATGGGCTCTCTGGAAAGCCTGGAATAACCTCCCTGAACTAAGTTCAACTTCTGATTTGTTTACATTTCAAGGGATGAATCAGAGGTTGAAGCAAGCGGCAGAGGAGTCAACGAAGCCTGGCAGTTTTGGGGACTATTGACTCAACTATCTCACCTTGGGATTATCGCTATTCCCTAACATGTATACAACATGTTCAAATATTCAAACTGCTTCTAGGGTTGTTGCCTCATTAAAAGAATTTTAGTCAATTTAATTAATCCATTTAATTTAATTTAATCCATTAAATTTAATCCATTAAAACAAGAATCTTGTTTTAATGGATTAATTAAATACATTTGCACATGAATTAAAAAAACTAGTTCTGAATTTTTTAAAAAAACTCCTTTCCCATTCACTGTCCCATTACCAGGTGATAAATTTTGGTGTCCCATTTTCATTTAACGTGGGTACATTTTTAAAAGGATTGGGTGGGTGCGTAACATTACTGGCAGAAGGGAGATTTTTTTCTTATAATGTTGATTTTAAAACTACAACAACGAGTTTCTCTCAGAGCTCCATCACACCAGCAATTTATCACACATTCGCCATGCCTTGTATGCGGTTCTGCAGCTCAGTACTCACATGACTTCGCCCATGTCCTGCACTCATTTCACTTCTTCCCCTCCATGTTTCATTTCTTTTTGGAGGGGGGAGAGTCTGGTTTTTCCCCCTCTATGCGAAATAAATACACTCTTCCTATCCTTGCGCTCTATCAGACCATCCCATTCTTTCTTAGGAGCATGTGTGTCTAAGGGTGGTCTCCCTGACAAAAGAGGAGGCTGGTTCTCTGAGCTTCTCAAGAGGTTCTCTGCTCATCTACTCAACCGTGAAGGGAGAAGGAGAGAGGTCCCATTTAACTCTATGAACTTAATCCTCAGTAGACATGACCAGGGGTACATTTTCACCTTAAAATAAATGCAGAAAATGCACCGGGACAGGAGTAGCAGTGGTTCACTTCCGTGCCTCCCTAGAATTGTGAAGCTTCACAGTGAAAGACTTGGTTGTTTTTAGAAATTGAGCGAGGCACCAGCGTGCCCGGTCAGGGCCAGCACTGCCATAGAGGCAAGTCAGGCATTGCCTAGAGTGCCAAGGTAAGGGGGGGCGCTGAACGCCGTGCCCGGAAGTCGCCCTCCCACTCCCAGAGCCACTCTGGCCGAGCAAGGGCAGCTTCTGGGTGCGCCATTCCGAAGCCACCTTTCCGCCCCCCACCCCAGTGTCCCTGGCTTGGCTTCAGCTGGGCACCTGCCCAGCCAAAGCCAAGCCGGGACGCTGGGGTGCTGGTGGGGGGCAGGCGGATGGCTCCACATTCTGACTTCCAGCGCGCACCAGACGTCAGAACGTGGAGCCCTCCAACTGCCCCCCCCCAGCGTCCCGGCTTGGTTTCGGCTGGGCGAGGGCCCAGCCAAAGCCAAGCCAGGGACGCTGGGGAGGGGGGCGGAAGGGCGGCTTCGGAATGGCGCGCCCAGACAAAACCAAGCCGGGACACTGAGGGGGGCCAGAACGGACAGCTCCACGTTCTGACTTCCGGCGCGTGCTGGACATCAGAACGTGGAGCCGTCCGACTGCCCTTCCACCCCACCGCAGCGTGCCGCCCAGCCGAAGCCAAGCCGGGATGCTGGGGGGGGCCCCGCCCAGCCAAAGCCAAGCCGGGACGCTGGGGGGGGGGAAACAGACGGCTCCACATTCTGACTTCCGGCAGTCAGAACGTGGAGCCGTCCATTCGGGCCCCCCCCCCCCCCCGCGTCCCGGCTTGGCTTTGGCTGAGCGGGACGCTGGGGTGGGGGTGGGGGCGAACGGATGGCTCCACGTTCTGGCATTCGGGCATGCCGGACATCAGAACGTGGAGCCACCCGCCCACCCGCCCCACCGCAGCGTCCCAACCAGCCGAAGCCAAACCGGGACGCACATTCTGACTTCAGGAATAATATGCCCACTCATCCTGCATACCCTTCTCAACAGATTCCCCACAGATTTGGAAACTTGTTCCTTTCCTTCACTAACGTCAAGCCCAGTGTTCTTTCTAGAGGGCTTTTAGGTTAGCACTATAATAAAAATACTTCCTGAAGAAAAAGAGCATACTTTGTTTTTAAGTTATACATGCATGCGCTGCACCTTAAAATGGGTATACCCTTCTAAGTGAGAGAGAATGGGGAGCGGCTTGTAGGCCATTTTGGTGTTTGATCTGACATGGCTCATTCATTTGAGGCTGCAGACACGAAGTAATGAACATGGCATGCGTGAACCGGCCTGCTGAGGAAAATGGTCACCCTTGCTGCAGAAGTGCCTTGAGGCCTTCTTGCCAATCTAAAATCAAAGTCAGGATACTGCACACCATAAAGACTATGGAATCTTGAGCGAAGGAAATTGCTGGTGTCCACGTCACCAGAGTGCATGACACTTTGGGTTGGAATATAGTACTTGAATACTTGGCTTTGATTGAACTTTAATGAGGGCAATAGACTTCCCCTCTGACCCATCCAAGGGATTACAAAGCTACCTGGAGACACACAGCACTCTGTGTTGTGCAACTGTGAGTAAATCCTTGGTGTGGGCCTGCCCGTATCACCTTGCAAGGTATTTGGTTCAGAGAGAAGATAGAAATGTCTCCAGGAAAAGAATCTTCACAGCTAAATTAATGGGTGAAATAGCACAATAGGGCCTACACGTTATTTATTTTATTTTATTTATTTATTTATTTATTTATTACATTTCTATACCGCCCAATAGCTGGAGCTCTCTGGGCGGTTCACGTTATCCAGTTTGAGCAGAAGAAATAATTTTGAATTTTGTGACAAAGCAAAACAAAACTGAAATTCATGTTCTTATAACAATTATGAATGTTGCATTTAAATTCACTAAGCATTTTGCTTGTTAATTTGCAGTCCATTGCTCACGACGTTGTAATGTGCACCTTGTGAATTTGTAATGCAAATTCCTCATTATGCCCAAACAGCTTAAATAACTTGAATTATTTACCCTGCTTGGCATGCGTCACAGTGGTATTTATTTAATTATTTATTACATAGTTGTTGGCTTTGACTTTAGTCAAGAGTTTTACACATTAATTACTTGGAGCCAGAATTCTTGAGAGAAATTACATGTTTGATTTGCAAGTCTGAAGACTGAGACTTGCTTCAACTTTATATCTGATATACTTTTTTAAAAGAGAGGTTTCCATCAAAGTGAAATGTTGTAATGTACTAGACTATTAAGCATAAACATGCAACGAATTAGGAATAGTTTTTGTAATCCTTTTTTTAGGATTCTGTGCAAACACGTGACAAGGCCTAATGACTGCTCCATGAATGTCAGGTCATAGCATGAGACATTTTCCTGCTGCCATCACATAAACCAGAGTACCCAGCTGCCACAACACTGCATCACACAACACCACCTCCAGGCATTAGTCTTTGGGATCAAATATGGTGGTTCCACAAATCCTTGCGGTTTAAAGTAGCCACAACCCTTCCCAGTATCCCAGTTTTTCGTTCGCTATACTGCATTTCTGTAACTTGTCAGTCAAACATTGGCTAAGGAATAGCAAATGGTCACTTCCCAATCATATTCTTCTTTACATGGCTAAATTTTATTGTCCAAACTTGTTGCCCTGACAATGCATTGAACTATAAAAGCCTGTTTTTCTCCACTTTTCTTTTCCCCAGCTGATGTCTTCATATTTTGTCACCCAAAAAATAACCAACATGTTTTGTATTTAAGTATCATTTATTTATTATTTATGAGATCTTAATGAGATAGGGTGGGATACAGATGTTTTAAATAAATAAATAATGATACTTAATAAATTGCAACATGCTCTTCCTATCCTTCTCCACATCTCTTTGTGAAGTGAATGCATCGGAAATTTAGGGATGCAGAAAAGATCAGGGCCAGTGGATGCCCGTTGTGGTTGGTGGGACGGAAGGCAGAGCGGTAATTATAGCCAGAGCTAAGGGATCGCAGTAGCAAAGGGGTTGCGCCAGAGAAGGAACCCATTACACAGAAAGGGCAAACTGAGGCAAGTTAAAGTAAAGCAAGGCAATCACGATTGGCTGTAGGAGCTGTGCAGCAGTGCCAATTTTCCCATTCAGCCTGGTCCTCCTCATTGACTCCTCATTGACTTCTCAATGGAAAACAATAACTCCATATATGGAAAACAGGCATATGTCTTGCCTCCATCTGCATGCCCATTGCTTTTTGAGTGATTTTGGACGCACATGCAATGTGCATGCCCAGGGCTGGCACTGCCATAGAGGCAGCTCAGGCGGCAGCCTAGAGCGCCAACCAAAGGAGGGTGCCGAACGGCGCACCCAGAAGCCGCTCTCCTAGAATGGCTTCCGGGCGGCTGTTCCAAAGCCACCGCCCTGGCCAGACCCCAACCCCAGAGTCCTGGCTTCGAAGCCAGGATGATGGGGTTGGGGGGGTGGCGGCTTCAGAACGGCGCAACGGGAAGCCACTTCCGGGCACATCGCTTCAAAGCCTCCGCCCCATCCTGCCCCCCAACCCCAACGTCCTGGCTTCGAAGCCAAGATGCTGGGGTTGGGGGGCGGCGGCTTCAGAATGACACGCCGGGAAGCCACTTCCAGGCGCGCTGCTTTGAAGCCTCCGCCCCAACCCCAGAGGCACACCTGCCTAAGGTGCAAAATAGTCTGGTGCTGGTCCTGTGCATGCCCAAAGCAGATGATGACCTGACACAGGAAGCCACTGTTCATGTGCAGGCAACGTTAGACAACAAACACATGAGCCAGAGACTGGGTTATGCATTGTGTGCTCACAGTTCTGCTATGCTGAGTAAGCATTTAGTGCACGAACCGTCATGGGGCAAATTTGTTGGGGCTGACAGGCAGGAGGGGCTCTGCCCTGCCCATCCTTAGTGATGTCCCACCCCTGGAAAACATATCAGATGCTGAGGACAAACCACCAAGGGAAAAGTCATCACTTTCATATCCTACATGTAAGGTTGTAAAAGGCATCTGACTATCCGCTATTGGGGACGGACCGCTGGACTTGTCTCAACTTTTAGTCTCAACCAAGAAGTCAATTATTATCTTCTTAAGTCTATGAATGCCTCAGCATTTAATTTCTAATTGGGCACAGTCCACTGGAAAGTTCTCTTGTGCAAGCCCTATGGAAGTAAATAGGGGTCTGCTAAGAGCACCCATTTATTCCAATAAGACGGGCAGAGGAAAACATTGTGGTGGATTTTGCCCATTGTGAGCAACACCTTGCATTTGCCCATGAATGCATTCACGCACCAGTCCACAATTTTGAAAATGGTTCAAAAAGTCATGACAGTCTGAAAATATTGCCAAATGAAAGATTTGCTGCCTTGAAGAATTTAAATAATATTAAAGGAACAACTATCACAAGTTTCAAGTACAATAATCAAGGGGCTGTCTATACAGTTTAAAAGCCGCGAGATGGCTGCATGGTGGCACTGCGTCAGTTATATAACGCAGCAGCCACCACGGGGCTTTCCCACAAAGATGTGTGCTGGAAAAGTCAGGGACTTACCCTGACTTTTTCTGTCACAGCGAAGTCACTACAGCACTTCTGCCATCTGTCCTCACTCCGGCACTGTGCCAGGGGCCATTCCCAGGCAGAAGGCAGCCTCTGATTGGTCACCGGAAGCCAGGCAAGGGGTGGGCCTGGCAACCGCATAGCCACCAGAAAGCCCGCGCTGCTTCTTCCTGTGAGGATTACTCACCACCACCTACAGCAGCAATACTGTTTGGTGGCAGAGCAGTGCCAATGCAGCACCGTGAAAGTATGAAAAAAGGATTTATCTCACAAGTCTGCAAATCACTTTTCTTCCTGAGTTGTTTTTTTCCGGGTAAAATCCAACGTAAATCCTACTTAGAGTAGACTTAAGTTAGTCCTGATTAAGTTAAGTCCCATTCATTTCTGTGGGTCTAATCTTAAGTAGGGTTTATTTTACATTTTACTCAGCTTCTCCTGTCTCCAGCCCCATACCCCATTCAATTATTTGTTGTTGTGGCAGAAATCAACACAATTAATAATAGCCTGGGGTGGATCTCATCCTCAGTGTAATTGACAGATGCTCAGCTGTGATATGGCCACAAGACAATGTCCAACTCAGACCTGGCCAGAGTAACCAAATTTGAAGGAGGACAGCAGGGCTTCTGTTCCTTTAACAGTAGCATGGAAGAGAAGATTTCAGCAGGTGCAGCTTTCCTTTCTCTCTTTGATTCAACCATTAAAGGATCAGTTCCCTTGTTGTTTCCTATACCTTGTCCCCCTAATAGGGCTAGCCCTCTTCTTTGTTTCTAGAAAGCCTAAGAAAACTCCAGACATTTCCCAGTTTGGCCATATGGCCATCCCCCATTTATAAACAATGACCCTGGGTAGAAACCACCTACCGGATAGCATGGGCCACTGTAGCAGACACGTCCTCAGTAAGAAACTACCTCTGGGCCCGGCATCACCCCAAGATTCCTTCTGAGATATAACACAGAGGCTGTCACACAATGTGTTGAGTTGTCACTCTGTGTTTTGCTCCTCCCTTCATCCGGGACCAGACAGCCTGCAGCTGAAGATCTCCGTCTGCAGTGACAGGACCTGTTCAGGGAGGTGCCAGATCTGAGGATACATGAAGAAGCATTTCAGGAACCGGCATCAAAACATGACAAATGTTGTAACAACACAAAACCATTCCCTATTTGTAAATTGTGACCCTGGGTAGCACTGGGCAGCATTGACCACCAAGGCCTGAAACAGCAAAGCAAATGTTCACAATTTCCCAGACAAAAAAGCTATAACCAAGTTGCAGTTTCATTTATAATTAATCTATTCAACATGGCTGTTTCTCAGCCAACAGAGCAATCATAATATTCATTATATTCATAATATTCATTCAGAAATCCAAATCCTAGAAGCAATAGAGTGATACACGATATGGTAACAAATGCAGGTAATTTTCCTATTGATACTGCAGTGCAGTAAATGCAGACATTATATGGAGAAGAAAAATGGCACGCCATGAGCGCACCCATAACCACATTGCATTACAATGAGGCCTAGAAAAACCCTGCCTGTTACTAGCTTATGAGAAGCTTTTCCTGTCTCGAGTTGCCTGCTCTCCAGAAGTTAGCACATTTTTCCTGGCATGGAGATAAAGTGATGGGGAAAGCGCCACATGCTTAATTTTTGTATGTCAGGATGCTATTAAGAGCCACATGAGATGGTCAGTAAAAACGTCAGTTGCCACCTCATCTGTTATTAAAGGCTACTTACTAAAGAGACTACTTTCTAAACCACCTAAAAACGAAGAATTGTCCATCTGAAAAGATGTACTCATGGAAGAGGTCAACAGCTGTTTTTGACACTGGAGTCTCAGGGCTTGTCTATACTGTTTACCCCAACCTAAATGCGCATATTCACGTTTCAGGACACATGACGCAGCCTTCCATTCACTGTAGCGCCAGGTTTTTAACGTGATAACGTGCATATTCGTAGTGGCAATTTACCGCGACTTTTGGATCACGTCCGAGTTTGCACCGTGTTATGGTTATGTGTCTTTGGGGGAGTTAAATCGCATTTTGACATGTGGGAGGAGCTTTGAGGGTAGGACAACATGATTGGCTGATTTCCCACCTATCGGCTGTCTCGTTCCTTCGTGTTGTTTTTAGCTTGAATTCTCTGATTCTACTGCCTCGTTCCTTACCACCACCATCCTTCCCAGTTTGTCTGTATATGAATCTGCGGAGCTGCACATATACATTTTTTAGCTTCCATCATCTCTACTCCATAGCATTGTACCATCGTATATATGTATATGCACATGTGCGCATTTATAACTGCATTATAAAAAAATCAGGACATCAATCACTGTTGCTGCTGCAGTGTGACGCTCTTTACCTAGATTCGAATAAATGAAAATTCGGGTTTATATTTAATGAGGAGCCATCCCATTGTCGTATAGACGGGGGCTCGGTATAGAACGAGTGCTCAAAAGAAACCTAGAGTGTAATTAGTTTCTGGAACTCATTACAAAATTATAGTTGAAGACAATGATTAAGCAAGATTCAGAGAGGGACTTGAATCACAATATTTTACAAAACACCTTAAGGGTAATCATGAATCATGCTACAAACCCCTTTGGAAGGGATTATGCTTGAAGATATACATCAGAGTAATATCTTTAAATTAGGATTGATGATGAGGCTCCTGTTGTGGTCAGACCACATTTACTGACTGACTGACTTTGCAACTTGGGAGCCTAATACAAAATGTACTGGATTGCATGGGTAATCTCAATATTAAGGAGATATTAATGAATTTTAAAACTAATCTTGAGAAAGCAATTTTATTTCCTTTCCTTACTGAGAAGTACTAATGAAACCTCACTACATCTGTTTCTCCAGGGCTGAACACTATTTTTCTGGCCTGACCTCTATAGCTTAAACAGCAGCCTTAAAGAAATGTTAGGGCATGAATGCACTACTATATGTCATGATGTAGGCTACTATGCAGTAAACAGGGCATTTGTGTTCAGACCACAAATGATCATCGGTCCCTGGTTAGCTCTCTCTTCCAGTGTTGCCTTGTAGTCTGCTGTTCCTAATTAAGTCAGGAGCAAGAGAGGTAAGCCCAAACAGACCTCATCAGGGCCGCCATGTTGGCTATGGCTGGTGGCAGTGACAATGATGGGGATATGAAGGGGATTACAAGATTCCCTTGCCAGAGGAATAGGAGACTGCCTGGCACTGAGCAAAGAAACGTACGTGTTTTGCTCTTAAAGCTCGAGCTTTGAACTTTTTTTGCAGTTTCAAAGTTTTCTGTGTGTCTACGCTGCTCAATTTTATTGTTTTGTTTTGTTTTTAAAAAATGAGCAAAATCAGTCTAGTTATAAGTCTTACCCTACCAAATTCTTATAAACATACTTAGTTTTCCTATCTGAGGGCAGCCATCCTAGGGCCCCTAGAAAGCATCTTGAGTGCAACAGGATACATTGGATCCTGGTTCTGAGGTCAGAGACAGCACTGCGACCTTGGACCCAGGAATCTGTGCTAACTTCCCCTCCCCCTCCCCCTATTCTCCTTTCTCTCCTCTCCCTCACAGCCATCATGGAGACCACTGTGCTGAGGTAAAGGGGCCATTTTGGTGGGTGGGGAGGGGACTGAAGAGCCCAGTTTATGTGTTATCCAGAGGCCTCTCCAGCCTCCTTCCATCTAGAGCAGGAAGTGCAGTGAAAGCAAGGATGACCTCCACTGTGCCTTCCGCTCTGCATTGGATACTCTGGCTGAGTTCGGACGACACACTAATCAATGTAATTGATTAGGGGTAATAGGAGCAAAATGGAAAACAGCTGTTGATTAGCATGTCATACAAACTGAGCCTCTGATTTCACTCTGCATTGGATACTCTGAGTCACAGTCCAATAAAACTGTTATATAAGAAACCCAATGCAACTAATTAAGAACTATAAATTAGAGCAAACAAATACTTTGCAGATAGGTCAAGGAAATATTCTTCCTAACTTTACTGAAGTCAGAAAAAAATTAGCCACTGCACACAGTAATAAATGAGGAATCATCCCTTAAACAAAACAATATGAGGTCTTCACTAGGAGCAGATCTACACTAAGCTGGATATACCACTTATAAACGTTTTTTTTATTGTGTATTGAGTCTTATCTCGCTACATGACGCTTGCCTTGTAACGTTGTATCGCTTACCCTTTCTATCATTCTATTTTCTGATCTTATCCGTTTAAGCCGTTGTATTTTCTCTTATGTGGCCAATTGCATCATAAGAAACCTTCCTTCTTCTTTTTCATATGCTTTTCCTTAGCCAATCACCTTCCTCTGGGCGTGTTTCTTGTGTTTCCATGCCCAAAGTAGCAGCCATTTTTCCTCTTTCTTGCCCCATGTTCCTCTTTGTAGCCACAACCTCCCTCCCCCCTTCCATGAACTGCATGTGTATGGGCATTGTTCTATATGTGTTTACTCAGAAGTAAGACTCTATCTGTTCAATGGGCTTTCCTCAAAGGTAAGCCAGCATGTGATGTTAGCAGTTGAAATCAATGGGATTTACTTTTGAGTAAGGGAACCAGCACACCTGCAGTTCATGAACTTGAAGATGCAAGCAAGCAGGGAGGGAGACAGGGTTAGGGGATTTACTTTACTCAAAAGTAAATCCCATTGATTTCAACTGCTAACATGACATGCTGCCCTTTGGTCTGTGCTTAGGAAAAAGGCGCAGAAAGAGGGGAAATCTTTCCAGCCCCCCCCATTTCTCTCCCCTCGAAGCACAGACCATGGGGCAGCAGGTCACGTTAGCAGTTGAAATCAATGGGATTTACTTTTGAGTAAAGTAAATCCCCGCACCCTGCCTGGAGGCTCCCTCCCTCCCTCCATGGCTTCAGCTTAGGAAAAGCTCCCAGGTGTGGAAAGAGGGGAAATCTTTCCACCACCACCCTTCACTGTTTCTCTCAGAGGAGGGAAAAGAGGAAGTGGGAGGAACAATAAGCAGACGGGACTTGAGAAAACAAAGATAAAAATACATTGTGTGGCCCAGATCAGCGGATACCTACGAACAACACAACAGTAAGAAATATATTAATAAATACATGTGCCCAGGGATATATAAAATCGTAATAAAATAATATGTTTAATGACTCAAAAAACGATGTTTCATATATCTGTGTAGATCCACTCTAGATCTTTCCAGGAGAGATCTTAACAAAGGAGAAAACAATTTCTCTCCACACTCTTTGTACAATTCATAGTGAAAAAGAACATGGCCAATGGACTTTATATTCCTGGCTCCACACAGACACAGACCTTTCTTAACCAGAATCTTGCTAAATCAGCTGCTTAACAATACAGAGGGCAGCACATTGAAAGGTGTAAGCTGTCCTGTATTTGAAAACAGCTAGTGCAGATAGGAAGTGAGGAAGAACTGATTATTTTTATTCTCACAGGCATTTGGATTTGAAAGAATGGTATTTTAAACACTGGAAAAGAGTTTTTTCCCCTCCCTATGACTGAATTGTTTTAAAACAATTGTCATGTTTGTTTATTGATCTAATGTTACTACCGTATTTCTTCGATTCTAAGATGCACTTTTCCCCATATAAACATCTCTAAAAATGGGATGCGATATAGAATCGCAGGTGCGTTTATTATTTCTTAGAATCAAAGCTTTTTTTCTGTTGGTGGTACTGAAATTAGTGTGCGTCTTACAATCGATAGCGTCTTAGAATCGAAGAAATACGGTATATATTGTATAGTTATACAATAAATAAATCTTTTCTGAATTAGTCTGGGATGAATTTTATGAAGAGGGAATATGCAGGATGTCCCTAAGCTCACCCTCTGTACCAGAGGACTGGAAGATGGCCAATGTAACACCAATTTTCAAAAAGGGATCCAGGGGAGATCCAGGAAATTACAAGCCAGTTAGTTTGACATCTGTTCCAGGTAAATTGGTTGAAAGCATTATTAAATACGAAATTAGTAAGCATATAGAAGGGCAGGTCCTGCTGAAGAAGAATCAACATGGCTTCCGCAAAGGCAATGAAGTGGCCAAGTTTGCTGAAGACACCAAATTATTTAAGGTTGTTAAAATTCAAAGGGATTGTGAAGAGCTCCAAAGGGATCTCTCCAAGCTGGGAGAGTGGGCATGCAAATGGCAGATGCGGTTCAATGTAAGCAAGTGTAAGGTGACGCATGTTGGGGCAAAAAACCCCAGCTTCAAGTATAACCTAATGGGATCTGAACTGGCGGTGACCGAACAAGAAAGAGATCTTGGGATTGTGGTGGACAGCTCGATGCAAATGTCCACCCAGTGTGCAGCCGCTGTAAAGACAGCAAACTCCATGTTAGGCATTATAAGAAAAGGAATTGAGAATAAAACGGCCAGTATCATACTGCCCTTATACAAATCTATGGTGTGACCACACTTAGAATACTGTGTACAGTTCTGGTCACCACACCTAAAAAAGGATATTATAGAGCTGGAAAAAGTGCAGAAAAGGGCAACTAAAATGATTAAGGGGCTGGAGCATCTCCCCTATGAGGGAAAGTTACATCAGCTGGGATTGTTTAGCTTGGAAAAGAGGAGGCTAAGGGGAGACATAATAGAGATATACAAAATTATGCATGGTATGGAGAATGTGGATAGGGAGACATTTTTCACCCCCTCCCATAATACTAGAACCCAGGATCATCCCATGAAGCTGATTGGTGGGAGATTCAGGACAGGTAAAGGGAATCACTTCTTCACACAGCGCATAGTTAAATTATGGAACTCACTACCACAAGATGTAGTGATGGCCACGAATTTGGATGGCTTTAAAAGGGGATTGGATAAATTCCTGGAGGCAAAGGCTACTAGCCCTGATGGTTGTGTGCTATCTCCAGTATTCGAGGCAGTAAGCCTGGGTGCACCAGTTGCTGGGGAACATGGGTGGAAGGGTGCTGTTGCACCATGTCCTGCATGTTCATCCCTGGCCGATGGCTGATTGGCCACTGTGTGAACAGAGTGCTGGACTAGATGGACCCTTGGTCTGATCCAGCATCAGGGCACTTCTTATGTTCTTATATTCTAACATTTCCTAAAGTAATAATAATAAAAACTTAACACTAAAAGGTTAAAATATAGGTTTCTGTCTCCTGATGGGTAGGGAACATCCTTCTTCTAAACTTCCATTTGCCACCTGTAGCAGGAAACACAGAATTTAGAAGAAGGATGTTCACTGCATGTCTGAGTGTGTGTGTGTGTGTGTGTGTGTGTGTGTGTGTGTGTGTGTGTGTATGTGTGTGTAATAAAATGAACAATTAATCTGAAAAAAAACAAGTTATTGTTCCACAATAACAGATACTTTATATATTGTAATTAGCATGATTTGTTGCCAAAAAATGAATGCTTTCAAAATGCTTGGCCAATATTTGACTGGTCAAATGCCCAAATCTTTTTTTGACCAGCCAAATGTCCAAGTTTAAGAAAACTGCAATGGACTTCTGCTTTGCTTTGCTTTTCCATGCACTACATGAAGTAAACGCTTGCCTACAAAAACAAAAACCTTGTGCTACCATAAACATGCTAGTCAAGGTGTCACAACCCTCTTTGCCCTTTTTTGCTGAAACTCTTTGAAATTCAAAAATTTGCAAAGCCAAATCTATGCAAGGACAAAATGGCAGAAGGAGAAGATTGCAAGCCAGATTGCAACCAAGAGGACCTGCCTGTACCTAGGAATGACTTATGCTCACCCCAAAAATCAGTTGCACCACTCAAGCATTAAAGTCAAATGCTTGGAAACCCTTGACGGGGCTCTCAGTGAATCCTGCTCGAATACCTGATACAAGCAATACTCTGCACCCTACCCACCGTCTCTCAGCCAAAGATTTTTTTAAAAGAGAGAGTGTCGCTGCTTGTTTTTGAATCCTACATGGGGACATGTTTTCATTGCTCATGTATTAAGATGTTTGCCTGTGAATAATTTAAACCCTTATAGAGGATATCCTTTGATGTTTTTGCATGTTATACCAGGACAGGATCCAAAGAAGTTCAACAAAATGAGATATTACCAGATACTCGTAGTACCTTAATGGTATATGTACGTTTCAGTTGTTGGCTCTCTTGTTGGGGTTGATTGACTATTAACCTTCAGGCATTGTACATTTGGATTTTATTTCATGTATAACTTAAATATTATTGTAATAAAACGTATGTGTGCATAAGTCTAGCATTACTTTTACACTTTATTACGGTCCAAGACCAGCACAACATTAATCCAGCAACAACAACCATACAAAGTGGTACAGGTCCTTAGTTCCCATCTCCCAGAGATTTAACAGTCCTCCGAGGTTAATAGGTTATGACGTGTCCTCATAACCAAGTGGCAGAATTTAGCAACCTTATAAGTAACTGAGGGGTTTCTATCGGCAAGGAGAAACTTGGTGTAAAATCCTTCAGTGTTACCTGGAAAGTCCTGTAGTAGAGGATGGATTAAGCCTGACCGGGCCTCTGAGTAGAACGAGCAGTGTAAACGCACATGAGAGGATGTCTCTATCTCACCTGAATCACATGGGCATAACCTTTGAGGGACTAGAATTCCTTGATATCTGCCTTCTATGAACTTGGAAGCGAGCCCTAGTAAACGCCCATCTATATTTATAATATGTAAGGGAACTCAGATAGGCCACGGGGCCACCGCCCTGTATATCTTGGGGAGAGCGGTAAATATATAGGATTTGACTTAGATCATTCTGCAGTTCAGTATCCCATATACGCTGCTTAACAAGGTCTTTGGCTTTTTCTAAACCTATGGCTAGTAGATGTTCTGTAGAGCGCCCATATGTGCGTAGTTTCTCTTTGATGATGTTCCACCGTTTCATCTGGTAATTGTCTTGTAAAATTAAGGGAAGCAGCCCCGCTGGGGTCAGCTTAAGTCTAAGCCAGATAAATATAGTAATTTGCCACACATTAGCTTCTATTCTAATTAATCCAAATGATGCTCAAACACATTTTCTTGCCAAGTAGAGACTCATCTGGAACTCTCCCACCATTGCTAGAGAGCTCCACCACCTGCTCCCCTACCCCAGTTCAAGAGTGTGGTTATCCTTGAGGGAGGATAACGGGTAGCAGGCAGCAGAGTGCAGAGATATGAGCAGGGGTGCCTGCCCTCCTCCACCTCCCTTCCTATGTTTTTAATTTTCCTGAGGCAGAGAGAGTTGGTGCCGCTTTATCGCTCCACTACTTTCCTCACACGTTTTCCTGTGGCATGAGGGAAACAATCAAGGATTAGATTAGGTCAATCTGACATCCAGATGAATGTGTGTCAAAAGGGTGGGCCTTTAAAACTTTGAGGAAGAGGAAGTAGCAGGATATAGACGTGGCCCCTAGAGATGTGTGGCACTGGAGATGTGAAACAGAGATTACTCACTCCTTAAAAACAAACAAAAAAATCCCTCTTTAACAGAAAGCTCCTTGTAAAGCTCACCACCCACCTGTGACGGCCAGTCATCAGTTCGCCATTTTCAAAACAAGCCTGGGCAAAAGTCTAAACATACCTGTGGGAATAAACCGCATCTAGATTTACCCTTTTCTGAACAGGAGAATACCCCTGAAATTAGGTCAGTTTTGTACACAGAGATCACATATGCAAATGAATGCATAATCGAATGAAAGATATTTTTTTAAAAAAACCCGGAGGGCGTATTCCTTACGAAAGAGGCAGCACATGAAGTTTGAGAGAGCATCAGTGCCTAGGTCACACAAATAAAATTTAACCAACTCGGCTGCTTCAAAGGGAAGTTTTTTTGCGGTGGGTTTTTTGGGGAGGCAATTAACAGAAGAAGGGGCTCTACAATGTTCAGCGGAAAGGACACCGAAGAGAATGGAAATCACTTTCCGTAGTTGTAGAATAAAATATATATTTTGCCGGAGGTAGACATCGCAGTTATTCTAAATCAGAAGTGGCTTGCTAGGAGGTTGCAGCAATGATCTCTTGGGCAGGATCTACACTACTGCTTTAAAGCGCTTTATAACAGTTTTGACAACTGTTGGGGCCCAGGACACACTCCATACACCATTTTCAAAACTGTTATAAAGCACTTTAAAACGGACAGTGGCCCCACAATAATCACAGCTGCAGACGTGTGCTTTTTTAAAAAAAAGAAAAGAAAAGAAAAATGGGGTGGGAAACAGTTCTGCTGATCTGTGGGCATGGAAAATGCTCTGCAATGGCTAAGGGCATGGAGAGAAATGACTTACCATATTTCTTCGATTGTAAGACGCCATCGATTGTAAGACGCACACTAATTTCAGTACCACCAACAGAAAAAAAAACCCTAAGACACACCCGCGATTCTAAGACGCACCCCATTTTTAGAGACGTTTATTTATTTATTTATTTATTTATTACATTTTTATACCGCCCAATAGCCGAAGCTCTCTGGGCGGTTCACAAAAATTAAAACCATCATAAAACAACCAACAAGTTAAAAATACAAATACAAAATACAATATAAAAAGCACAACCAGGATAAAACCACGCAGCACAATTGATATAAGGTTAAAATACAGAGTTAAAACAGTATAATTTAAATTTGAGTTAAAATTAAGTGTTAAAATATTGAGTGAATAAAAAGGTCTTCAGCTGGCGATGAAAGGAGTACAGTGTAGGAGCCAGGCGGACCTCTCTGGGGAGCTCATTCCACAACCGGGGTGCCACAGCGGAGAAAGCCCTCCTCCTAGTAGCCACCTGCCTCACTTCCTTTGGCAGGGGCTCACGGAGAAGGGCCCCTGTAGATGATCTTAAGGTCCGGGTAGGTACATATGGGAGGAGGCGTTCCTTCAAATAACCTGGCCCCAAACCGTTTAGGGCTTTAAATGTCAATACCAGCACTTTGAATCGGGCCCGGGCCTGGACTGGCAGCCAATGAAGTTGTAAAAGGACTGGCGTAATGTGATCTCACCAGCCAGTCCCTGTTAGTAAACGGGCTGCCCTGTTTTGTACCAGCTGAAGCTTCCGGACCGTTTTCAAAGGCAGCCCCACGTATAACGCATTGCAGTAATCCAAACGAGAGGTTATCAGAGCATGGATAACTGTAGCTAGGCTATCTCTGTCCAGATAAGGGTGCAGTTGGTATATCAGCCTAAGCTGATAAAAGGTGCTCTTTGCCACTGAGTTCACCTGTGCCTCAAGTGACAGTTCTGGATCGAAGAGCACCCCCAAACTACAGACCCGATCCTTTAGGGAGAGTGCAACCCCGTCCAGGACAGGGCAAACATCACCTCGCCGGACAAATGAACCACCCGCTAACAGTACCTCCGTCTTGTCTGGATTGAGTCTCAGTTTGTTAGCCCTCATCCAGTCCATTACCGTGCCCAGGCACTGGTTCAGAACAGTCACTGCCTCACCTGGGTTTGATGAAAAGGAAAGGTAGAGCTGGGTATCATCCGCATATTGATGACACCTCAGTCCACATCTCCGGATAACCTCCCCCAGCGGCTTCATGTATATGTTAAACAGCATAGGGGATAAAATAGAGCCCTGCGGAACCCCATGGCTTAGGAGCCACGGCACAGAGCAATAATCCCCCAGCACCACCTTCAGGAATCGGCCATCCAAGTAGGAGCGGAACCACTGCAACGCAGTACCTCCAACTCCCAGCTCAGACAACCTATCCAGAAGGATACCATGGTTGATGGTATCGAAGGCCGCTGAGAGGTCCAGGAGACCCAACAGGGTTACACTCCCCCTGTCTCTCTCCCGACAGAGGTCATCCCACAGGGCGACCAAGGCAGTTTCCGTTCCAAAACCAGGCCTGAAACCCGATTGAAATGGATCTAGATAATCCATTTCATTCAAGAGTGCCTGGAGTTGTCCTGCAACCACCCGCTCAAGCACCTTGCCCAGGAAAGGGATATTTGCCACCGGCCTGTAGTTGTTAACATCCTCCGGGTCCAGGTTAGGCTTCTTCAGGAGTGGTCTAATTACCGCCTCTTTTAAAGAGGTCGGCACCACTCCCTCTCTCAAGGAGGCATTTACAACCTCCTGGACCCAGCCGGCGATCCCCTCCTTATTTGATGTAATGAGCCACGAGGGGCAAGGGTCAAGCACACAGGTGGTCGACCGGACTTGGCCAAGCACCTTGTCCACATCCTCGGGCCTCACCAACTGAAACTGGGGGAGAAAAGTGCGTCTTAGAATCAAAGAAATAGAGTAACCCACCGGAACCTGCCAAAACAAGTATGACGTGCCCACTGAGTTGGTTGGAGCAATTCAAGTTTGGGGAGAATGAATGCCCATGAGTAGTCCTGAGCACAGCATGGACACTGGGCAGGCACCCAATTGCAGATACAACGTCTTGGGGTCGGGGGGCAGGGTGAGGGGAGACGGAGAAATGAAACATTTATTTATTTATTACATTTTTATACCACCCAATAACCGAAGCTCTCTGGGCGGTTCACAAAAATTAAAACCACGAAAAGCATAATAAACAACCAACAATCTAAAAAACGCAAATACAAAATACAATATAAAAAGCACAACCAAAATCATTTTAAAATCACTGTGGGGGCGACATTAGCAGAGTGTCATGTGACTGGGCAGTGCTGACAATGCTGGTAGGACAGCTTATTTGAGGAATGTCGATCCCCACTAGGAATGAGGAGCGCTACCTTTTGCAGGACATGCCTCAGAAGCAAGCAAGACTGAATCACACTGCAGCCTCCTCACAAGGCCTCGCACCCTCTCAATCGCATAGAAAAGCTTATCTCTGATCAACAGTTCCCTCTGAGCCCTGAGAAAGGGAGCCTTTTTCAGTGCCCAGCTCCCCACCCCCCCCCCCACCCCCCAAAAGTCCTGGCTTCATAGACCAGATTAAAGAGCTCAACGGTCCAGTTTAGCCCCATGGGAAAGAGATTCCTTGCCCCTAGCATAGAGACTGTCATATATAGAATGCAGTAGAGCATTGATAAAAAAAAATGATGACATATATCATATAGGAAGATGAGCAGGTGTATGGACTTCTAATGTTGTGGATGACATTAGGAACAGAAAATTCAGTTGGTCGAATACAGGGCAGCAAGATTGTTAACAGGGACAGGTCAACATAATCACATTATGCTGGTATTTCTCCATCTGTACTGGCCTGATTCAATGTGTTGATATTAACATTCAAAGCCCTAACCAGCTTAGTACCATGTTACCTAAAGGATCGTCTCCTCCTATATGTACCTGCCTGGACCCTAAGATAATCTTCAGGGGTCCTTGTCCAGAAGCCTCCACCAAAGGAAGTGAGATTGATGACTACCAAGAATAGGGCCTTTTCTGCTGTGGCACCTCAGTTGTGGAATAATCTTCCCAGAGTGGCTCACCTGGGGCCCACAATATCCTGTTTTTGCCACCAGGTGAAGTCCTTTTTATTTTCCCAGGCATTATAGTTTTTCAATTTCTGTTTTAAATCTGGTATTGTATTTAAATATTTGCACTATGACTGTTATTTGGCTATTATTTTTAATTTTTATACTGTAGTTTTAAACTTTGATGCTTTTATATTGTATTTTCTTGTTTTGTATTTTATGGTTTTAATTGTTGTGAATCACCCAGAGAGCTTTGGCTATTAGGCGGTTTAGAAATGTAATAAATAAATAAAAATGAACCAATTGGGTTATTTTTAACTGTAGGTGTCTCTTTATCTTTTAACTGGTATATCACTGTATTTTGGCCTGCACCTGTGTTTAAAAAGGTGAACAGTGACTCTTTTTGTGTTATTATTTCATTTTGCTCCAATTTGTAATTAATTATATTTGTTATATTAAAAATAAGACTTTATAGTACATTGTTATAGAAGATAGCCTAATTCTTTAAAAACAAAAGCTTTATGGACACAAATAAACTCCCAACTTTGAATTATAGTGAAAACCATTGTAATTTGTAGAATCTGAGTGTCAAGAACTTTCCAGTGAGGTGTGTTTCATGAGAATCGGTCAACAAGAAGGCAGTCAAAAAGGGATGGCCAACTAATTCCCAACTTTGAATTATATATATATAAGATTAAAAAATAAAAAATAGATTATTCCTGGGTACCAGCTTGGCCCTTTTTATCTGTTTTTTCACTTTGGGTGGGTATTGTAATCTGAGAAATGCCTGATTTAGATCCTTAAGCTGTGAGTCTCTGTCAGACGAGTCTGAGCAGATGTGGCTGCATCACAGGGCTTGGCTGTAGACAATGGATTTTGTGTTGTATTCTAGGTAGAAGCTGAAAGAATGTACATGTGTGTGGCGGTCTGTAGGTTTCTGATATAGGATGGTGCTTCTATGTCCCTTATTGTTGTTGCTCTATTGTATCCTGTTGCATGAACTGTTCTAGTCTCAGGCTGATGGTGGGATGGACGTTACTGAAGTCCTGGTGGAACTTTTCCAAGGCCTCCTGTCCATGACTCCAGATAATAAAAAATGTCATCAATAAATCTCAGGTAGAGAAGAAGCTTTTTGAACAGGAGTAGTATACAGATCAGGAAGCCACTGTGCATGTTGATCAAGTGACTTATATATTTGCAGTAAAACTTTGTGTAGAGTTGCAGCACAACTACCCACCCTCAGAGGAGTCTAGTCTCTGCATCCCTTCATTAACTACTGTTCTGGACTCACCTCCTTACAGCCAGGAGTCATATCCAGAATAGCAACTCATGAAGAAAGGTTGATTGTTTCTCTTAAATACTCGAAGTATGCCATTTTGAATGTATGAATGAAGTGTGCATTCGTTTTTAAATGAAAAAAAGAAGTGTAGTGTGGCTATATCACTTGTCTGAGAAACACTGATACTAATCTATGGGTGCTTCTGGATGAGACATTTAAGGCACGATCACCTTGCTTCATTCAGAGAAGTTTACGAGAGTCCAGACGATGGCCTCTTCTACTCATAACCCTCCCGTGTTTTACTTAATGTGAGAAATCTATTAAGGAGAAAAAAGGAACCAGTTACCTAGGGAGGTTGTGGGCTCTCCCACACTAGAGGCATTCAAGAGAGCTGGATAACCATGTGTCAGGAATGCTTTAAGGTGGATTCTTGCACTGAGCAGGGGGTTGGACTGGATGGCCTTATAGACCCCTTCCAACTCTACTATTCTTTGATTCTATGAAGGAGGAACAGTTGCACAATGCCTTCCGACTGCTATGGCTGGGAGCCCTCTGTCTGGAAGCACCTTATAATATATATGTGAGGGTGAACCTGCTTTTTCTCATGGAAATTATCTCAAGACCAGTGTTACATGCAGCTTTCTCTGAATTTGCTTTCTTGGAGTGGGGGGAGAAACAGCTTGAGGGAAGACTGGAGGGTGGGTGGTGCCAAGGTGCTGAACCTTTTACTTCCCTGCTGATTTTCTGCTCAGAATCCCCACTCTCCAGCTGCTTTTCCACCTTCTGGACAAGAGATACAGACACCTATTTCTTTTCCCCAGCAGGTAGAAAGGCAACTGGGAGTAAAGAGAGGAAACACTAAGGCATCTTCTCTGCTGCCACTACCCCTCTGATCACCGTCACCATCTCCTCTGGCTACTCTTTGTTTTTAAGAAGAAAATGTCAAAGGAAACTTAAATATATGTGTGTTGTGCAGTTTTGCTCTGTATGGAGGAAAATGTACAAAGAGGCCAATTAAAATAATGACTAGGAGGGGCTTTTAGTTCCTATGACTCATTTTGCTTGTAATGCCGTGACTTATTTCTCAAGCCCTTTTGGAGAGGTATCAGTCTCCGAGGTTGCAAAAGTCTAAATGCACCAGTATGTCTGAGCCATGCTACCTTGATTTTTTTTTAAAAAAAAAGAAAAGGTAATACAAAGTTCTCTCTCTTTCTTCCTCCTTGGTTTCATACAATGCAGAAATGAAGGGGCTTAATGTTCTGCCTTGATATCACTGCTGTCATTTTTGCACAACAGTTTTACTACTGCCTAAGAATAGATACATCTTGACGTGCAGCTATGTACTCAATGGCAAGTGAATTCTCTCTGCAAAGGCATTCTGACTTTCCTCTGCACAATGGCATATTAAACAGAACCATGTAAGAAAGGGGGTTGACAGCAAGGCCCTAACCTCTCCAAGTTCCACCCTTAACTCCAAAGCAATTTTAGACGCTATTTTAAAATAGTCGGCACGAGGCATCACACGAAGTGAAACCTGGCCTGCCACGCTTTCCTTCAGAGTGTATCTAGAGTTAAGCCTAGATTGGGGCTTGGAACGTTAGTCTGTGAGGCTTTTATCCTGCACTTCTACTATGGCTTCTGCTTCCTGGAGGGGATCTACACTAGTCTAGTTAGAACGTGTCTTACCGGTTTTAAGTGTGCATTTCGTAGTATTACGCCACATGCCGTTCAGGTTTTGACATTTTATTGAGGTCTTTTCTCCGGTTTTTGTTTTGAACTTTTCTGAAATAGCTCGTTGTATTTGTTATGATGTGGCCGATTTCGCCACATTAGCTTTCCTTTACTTCCTAATTAGCCAATCACATTGGGGGTGGGCGTGTTTATTTAATTTCCGTGCCCAAAGTTGGCGCTGTTTTTTTCTGTGAAGCCTTGGACTTCAACTCCCATCAGCCCTACCTAGCAGAGCCAATGGTGAGGAATGCTGGGAGTTGTGGTCAAAAGATCAGGAAGACACCAGGTTGGGGAAGGCTGGTCTGAAGTGAAAGTAATACAATCCCACCCAAACTGTTTGAATTCTAAATGCAGGCGCAGTTGCCTAACATAATACGGAGGAGGGGCAATTGAAGCAGAGAGAAGAGGAAGTGGGAGGGGAAATTTGCAGACGGGGAAGTAGAAGAAACAGATGTATTTTCTTAGTGTGGCCAAAAGGAATGCGTTCCCATGGAAAGAGAAAACATAAGTAAACGTTTTAAAACCAGCTACATTTTAAATTGTTCAAGAATAAAACATTCAATGCCTGTGAAAACGTTTCATATACTAGTGTAGATCCCCTCCAGATTCTTTGCGAGATTAAGATGCTTTTTAAAGAGATTTTACATGCTTTTTTCCAAGGGGTGTGTGTCTTTCTCTGCCTTTCTACATGTTGCTTTATACAACCACTAAACGGCACCGTGGTATAGCAGGATTGTGCAATTTCACAAGACTCTCATTCCACGATTTCAAAATAATACCACCCTTTCCTTGTTAGGAAAAAAGTGATAATGGTCACAAAGCACAGGAGAGACTCTGGAGGAAGACTATGTCCTGTAAAGGACTAGCAAACTACCATGAGTGAGCAATCATGAGCACCCAATGAATGCCTCAAGAAGAAAGGCTCTCAGCCTTCACAACTAGAAATCACCACCACCCATTTCTGGTCAAAAGAGGATACTGTTGGAGGCTTCTTTGTCAACAGGCCAGGGCAGATCAGGTGATTATGCCCTGACCCTATAAAACTTCCAGATCTGGCTTTCTTACTTCTGTGAGCGGCTAGGAAACCTATTTTGTCTCCCTCTGCTTCTTATCTCTTGGTAATTGCTGACACCTGACCTAGGGACTGCCAGCACCTGTACACAGGATATTTAATTTGTTGAACTGAGGAGACATATCCTCCAGAGTTCTTGAAGACAATTTTAAAGCTAGCAAGTAATGAAATTTGTACTGACTATACTTGGTGTTATTTATTGTTTATTTTAGAAATTTAATTATGTATATTGTCTCTTTTACATCCCTTGAAAATATATGGGATGAAATATGTTGGGCATTATTATAAATAAAAGTAAAGATTTCCAGCATCTTGAGACACCGTCTATGTCTGTGGATCTGGTCTTAAAGCAGTAAGACATAGTTCTGATCTGCTCATCTGTGCAGATTACAGAGTTGCTTTAGGTAAGTCTTTACCGCTCAGCCAAGCCTGTCTTACAGGGTTTGTTGCAAGGATATGATGGGTGATCCCGATGTACCATGGGAGAACTACCTAAAAGAAAACCTGGGTATAAATGTGGGAAACAAATTAAGAGATCATGACTGCAAACTCTCTCTTTCACTGTATATCCAAGTATTATAAAAATTCTGAAGGATTCTCCTCTCTCCAATTATACCAGGGACTCCAATACCTATCAATGGTAGCACCCATCCTCCTTCTTCTCCCTAGCAATTGGATCCTCCATCTGTTCTTGGAATGAGATTTAATCGTTGGGAGTGTGAATCAGAAATGACTGACTCAGTTGGGGATAAGAGTCAGAGGCAGCTGTTGACCCACAAGAGGGCGCAGTCTCTTCACCCTGGAGGGCGAGAGGTAGGGTGACGATATGAAAAGGAGAACAGGGCTCCTGTATCTTTAACAGTTGTATTGAAAAGGGAAGGTGTCAGCAGGTGTCATTTGTATATATGGGGAACCTGGGGAAATTTCCTCTTCATCACAACAGTTAAAGCTGCAGGTGCCCTGCCCTCTTTTAAACCTGGTCACTCTAGTATAGCTCCTGCAGCTTTAACTGTTGTGATGAAGAGGGGATTTCACAGGGTTCTCCATATACACAAATGACACCTGCTGAAATTCCCTTTTCTATGCAACTGCTAAAGATACAGGAGCCCTGTTCTCCTTTTCATATGATCACCCTAGAGGAAACACTCTGGGCACCTTTGCAGTGTGCTTTCTCATCTATATGAGAAGTTCCCCCCACCCTTCGTATCCTTCATATCCTGTTTATATATATTTTTCTGAATTTCTTTCATAGATAGATCAGATACCAACATAGAATACAGGCAGCCATTTGATCCATACCAACCTGAAATGCCACAAAATACATGAACTATACTAGGGCATCTCTATAGCACAGGTTAACATTGGCTTATTTGTCATACCTTCTCTCCAGGGGACTCTATAAAATGTAGATCTGCAAATTTAGGCTAAAGATCTCTGCAAATTTTCAGTGACCTCTCCAAGTTACAATTCCCAGATTTCTTAAACTGGGATAAAACTGTTAGATGTTTCCACTGTGGATAAGCCCTGAATAAGAATGTTCATGTTTAAGCAACCATTTGCACGCTCCCACAGAAAGCAATCCAGATCCGATTATGGAATTGTCTTTTGGGGGCTGCACACAATATTGTGTAAAGTGTTCTTTCTCAGTAAAGCCACAAAGGGCCAAAACAAATACTTCCAGGGGGTTCCTGTTGGATGGGATGGTATCATGACACTGTCTGCATCCTGAGCTCAGACTGAAATCCAGTGTATTAGACAATCCACCAAGAAGGTCTTGACACAAGCCAAACTTAAATGAATGGGAGCAGCACATCTTGTAGTTAATAATTATTACTAAGTCAGACTATTATGTAACATGCTTTTTATGTTTCTTCCTAATGTGCCCTATGTTCTGATTTTAGGCCTCTAAACAGTTCCTTGGTTATTTAAAAGTTCCCATTGTACCAGGGTGCAAGCAATGAGGAGAGACGTGCTTCTGCCACCAGTGGCTGCAGACTGGAATATCCCTTGTGAGGTGTACCAAGGCTCCCAAAAGACCCTGCCTATCAAGGCCAGCTAGGTGCTCCCCCTGGCTTGGAAACACCACACACTCCAGGTCAGGCTGGGGTTTTGCATGTGTAGGTGACAACAATATTTCCTAGTTTCTAGCTTTCACTCAGTGGCTGTCTAAGGCCCAATGGTGATAATGACAAAGCCTTAGGATCGCTACTAATTTGGTTGTCTTGGTAAAGACAAGACAAATAAGCACTGAATTAGAAAGCCAACAGAGTGAAAATGGAGAGGTACGCGTTGGCAGGATCTACACTACTGCTATGAAATGGTTTATAACAGTATTCACAACTGACACACTCCATATACAGTTTTCATAGAATCATAGAATAGCAGAGTTGGAAGGGGCCTACAAGGCCATCGAGTCCAACCCCCTGCTCAATGCAGGAATCCACCCTAAAGCATCCCTGACAGGTGGTTGTCCAGCTGCCTCTTGAAGGCCTCTATTGTGGGAGAGCCCACAACCTCCCTAGGTAACGGATTCCATTGTTCTACTGCTCTAACAGTCAGGAAGTTTTTCCTGATGTCCAGCTGGAATCTGGCTTCCTTTAACTTGAGCCCGTTATTCTGTGTCCTGCACTCTGGGAGGATCGAGAAGAGATCCTGGCCCTCCTCTGTGTGACAACCTTTCAAGTATTTGAAGAGTGCTCTCATGTCTCCCCTCAATCTTCTCTTCTCCAGGCTAAACATGCCCAGTTCTTTCAGTCTCTCTTCACAGGGCTTTGTTTCCAGACCCCTGATCATCCTGGTTGCCCTCCTCTGAACACGCTCCAGCTTGTCTGCATCCTTCTTGAATTGTGCAGCCCAGAACTGGACGCAATACTCTAGATGAGGCCTAACTAGGGCCGAATAGAGAGGAACCAGTACCTCACGTGATTTGGAAGCTATACTTCTATTAATGCAGCCCAAACCATTTCAAACCCTTGTCAATGTGTTATATCTTGCTTGGTGTAGATCTGGCCTAACATTTGTTACTTTTTGACTGACTGTTAAATCCAGTAGCTATGTTGACTACGCTGTAAAGGTCCTACCCTTGAATATTTCATAGATGAAAATAAGGTCAGTCCCATCTGCTGCTCTTATCTTGGTGCTTTATTGCATTGATTTTTTTATGGTGCACACTGTCCTGAAATCCAGTATGATGTTACATACATGTTTTAAATAAATTAAGTAAAAATAAATGATTGGGTGGGAGAAGGGCTGCTCTTAACACTATCCATGCATTGTTCTCCTGCTGCAAAGTAGATGTGGAATTGCAATTTACCTTCCATACTACTGGGGCTATTGTACTTGTGTGTGAATACCCTGCTGTGGTCTGACCACAGTAGTAGGCATGACATAGCCACGTGGGTAGGGAAAAGGAGGGTACAATTCACCTAAGCAGCAGCCTTTTAAAATTCTTTAAAAAAGAAACTTTTTTAAAAATCAAGCTTCTGGATCTGATGCTCCCAGACCCCACTGAGCTCCCTTCCCTGCTTTCAGGCAGATTAGTCAGCCTAAACCACCTCTGGGTGATCACTATGCCTTGCCCAGGGTCAGTGCTGCCACTCTCCTCCTCCTCCTCTGGCAGACAAGCAATTCCTGAACATAAGAAGTGCCCTGATGCTGGATCAGACCAAGGGTCCATTTAGTCTAGCACTCGGTTCACACTGTGGCCAACCAGCCATCGGCCAGGGATGAACAAGCAGGACATGGTGCAACAGCACCCTCCCACCTATCTTCCCCAGCAACTGGTGCACCCAGGCTTACTGCCTCAAATACTGGAGATAGCACACAACCATCAGTGCTAGTAGCCATGGATAGCCTTTGCCTCCAGGAATTTATCCAACCCCCTTTTAAAGCCATCCAAATTGGTGGCCATCACTACATCTTGTGGTAGTGAGTTCCATAATTTAACTATGCACTGTGTGAAGAAGTACTTCCTTTTATTTGTCCTGGATCTCCCACCTATCAGCTTCATGGGATAACCCCAGATTCTAGTATTTTGAGAGAGGGAGAAAATGTCTCCCTATCCACATTCTCCATACCATGCATAATTTTGTACACCTCTATCATGCCCCTCTCAGCCTCCTCTTTTCCAAGCTAAACAATCCCAGCTGATGTAACCTTCCCTCATAGGGGAGATGCTCCAGCCCCTTAATAATTTTAGTTGCCCTTTTCTGCACTTTTTCGAGCTCCATAATATCCTTTTTTAGGTGTGGTGACCAGAACTGTACACAGTTTTCTAAGTGTGGTCACACCATAGATTTGTATAAGGGCAGTATGATACTGGCCGTTTTATTCTCAATTCCTTTTCTTATAATGCCTAACATGGAGTTTGCTGCCTTTACAGCGGCCGCACACTGGGTGGACATTTGCATCGAGCTGTCCACCACAATCCCAAGATCTCTTTCTTGTTCGGTCACTGACAGCTCAGATCCCATTAGGTAATACTTGAAGTTGGGTTTCCCCCCCCCAACGTGCATCACCTTATAGTTGCTTACATTGAACTGCATCTGCCATTTGCACATCCATTCTCCCAGCTTGGAGAGATCCCTCTGGAGTTCTGCACAATTCCTTTGTGTTTTAACAACCTTAAATAATCTGGTGTTGTCAGCAAACTTGGCACTTCACTGATCACTCCTAATTCCAGATCATTTGTGAACAAGTTGAAAAGAATTTGTCCCAATACCAATCCCTGTGGAACCCCACTATTTACTTCCCTCCATCAGGAGAATTGACCATTTATTCCTACTCTCTGCTTTCTGTTCTTTAACCAGTTACTAATCCATAAGAGGACCTCTCCTCTTATTCCATGTCTACTAAGTTTAATCAGGAGTCTTTGGTGAGGGACTTTATCAAAAGCCTTTCAGAAATCCAAGTAAACAGTGTCTACCGGATCATCCCTGTCTACATGTTTGTTGACACTCTCAAAGAATTCTAGAAGATTAGTGAGACAGGACTTGCCTTTGCGGAAGCCATGTTGATTCTTCTTCAGCAGGACCTGCCCTTCTATATGCTTACTAATTTTGTCTATAATAATGTTTTCAACCAATTTATCTGGAACAGATGTCAAGCAAACCAGCCTGTAATTTCCTGGATCTCCCCTGGATCCCTTTTTGAAAATTGGTGTTACTTTGGCCATCTTCCAGTCCTCTGGTATAGAGGCTGAGCTTAGGGACATGTTGCATATTTTTGTGAGGAGGTCCGCATTTTCATATTTGAGTTCTTTGAGAACTCTAGGATGGATGCCATCTGGGCTTGGTAATTTATTTGCTTTCAATTTGTCAATAAGGTTGAGAACTTAATCTTTTGTCACCACTATTTGCCTCAGTTCCTCAGCCTCCCTTCCTGAAAACATCAGTTCAGGCACAGGCATCTGTCATGTATCCTCTGCAGTAAACAATGATACAAAGAATTCATTCAGCTTCTCTGCAATCTCCCTGTCCTCCTTTAGTACTCCCTTAACTCCATTGTCATCCAACGGTCCTGCTCCTTCCCTAGCTGGTTCCCTGCTTCTGATATCTTTAACGAATTCTTTATTGTTGGACTTGATATTATTAGCGATGTGCTCTTCAAAATGCTTTTTTGCATCTCTCATTGATTGCATCTCCTTTGTGCCAGCTTGTGCTCCCTTTTACTTTCCTCACTTGTGCAAGATTTCAGTTTTTTGAAGGAAGCCCTCTTTTCTACAATAGCTTCTTTGACACTGCTTGTTAACCATGCTGGTGACCTCTTGGACTCGGTGCTACCTTTCCTAACCTGTGGAATACATTTTAGTTGAGCTTCTATTATAGTCCTTTTGAGTCAGCTCCAAGGATTTAACTCTCTTGATTCCCCCTTTCAACTCTCTTTTCACCAGTTCCCTCATTTTAGAGACGATTCCTCTTTTGAAGTCAAGTGTGAATGTTGGATTTCCTGGGCAATTTCCCACAAGAGTATAAATTGAATCTGATAGCACTGTGGTCACTGTTACCGATTGGTTCAACAATATTTACATCTTGCATTAGGTCCTGGGCAGCACCACTTAGGATTAAGTCCAGGTTTGCCTCCCTTCTGGTCGGTTCCATGACCAACTGTTCCAGGGCACAGTCACTTAGGACATCAAGAAATTTAACCTCTTTGTCATGACTGGAATATGAATTTGTCCAGTCAATGTGAGGATAATCGACTGGACAAATAATAATTGATAATTATTACAACACTTCCTCATTTGGAGACCTCCCTGATTTCATTCTCCATCTCAAGGTCACTCTGAGCATTTTGGTCTGGGGGATGATAGCACGTTCCTAGCACTACATTAGTTTTGGGGCCCACAGCACTTCTGTGGAAGATTCTTCCCCATTTAAGTGCTCTAGTCTAGTTGACACAATGCCCTCTTTGATGTATATAGCAACACCACCCCCAGTACATCCTTCCTTGTCTGTCATGCCCTTGCTAGAGGAATCCTCCTTGGAGGAGGAAGCAGAGCCCCCAGAAACCAGGGAGACACTACATCAAGCACTGGCACCCAAACAGGAGGAGGAGCCTGGGCCTTCGGGGGAAGATGGTTCCAGGTCCATCCTTGACAATGGGAGGGAACTCTGACTCTGGAGCAGAGGCTGAGCAAACCCCTGAGCCCCAGGAGCGTCGTCACCTCAAGCAACAAGCCAGTAGGCCTCCTGTAAGAAGGAGTGTTTGTTTGCAAAAATGGTCTCCTCAGGAGAAAGCTACTCCTCTTGAGTAGGGCTCTTGCCAGGAAGCTTGATGGACAGCAGGTAAGCCTGGGTGGGGCTCAGCAGCCTTTGTGAATAAAAGCCAGCAGTGAGAGTTTTCTGGTTGCTGGAAACAATGTTTCACCAGCTTCTCCTGCCTTGTCTCCTGTTTTCTTGACCCTGCCTTGTTCTTCAACCCCCGTGCTACAACCTTGGACTCCTGCTTGACTCTACTATTGGATGATGTATGTATTGGACTACCTAGCTGTGTTTGGCCATTTGCTTGTTTGACCCCTCCTGCTTTGCCTGACTCTATATCTTGTACTGGTTGCCTGTGCCTTGACCCTGTGCCTGTTATCTGGACTACTTCTGCATTTGCTTGAACTTCCTTGCACTGAAAACTTGTCTGCTGGAACATTGTTCTGGGTTATTACTTGGCCTTCTGGTCAGCCAAACAACTAAGACTGCTACACTCAACACAAGACACTGTCCTTCCTATATAATTTATATCCAGGGATGACCATATCCTACTGGTTCTCTCCGTTCCACCAGGTTTCTGTAATGCACAATATATCCAGGTCCTCATTTGAAACTGAACACTCCAATTCTCCTATTTTGGCTTGGAGGGCATAGGAACACCTATACATGGTGTCTCTCCCCAGATGTCTCTTCTGTGTCCCTTTTTTCCTGTTGCACTTTAGCCTCTTTGATTGGCCATCATGTTCTATCCTGTACTCATGGCCTATTTGCTACCCTTCTACATTGGGACAATCAAAAACATGTTCAGATTCATCTCCTTCAGATGATTTAACCCGAACAGGATGCTTCCCAGCTGCTGTCGGCTTTCCCCCAAGATTTAGTTTAAAAGCTACTCTGCTACCATTTTTATGTTTAGCGCCAGCAGTCTGGTTCCATTTTGGTTTAAGTGCAGCATGTCCCTCTTGTACAGGCCCGGCTTGTCCAAAACTGTTCCCCAGTGCCTAACAAATCTGAACCCCTCCTCTCTGCACCATCGTCTCATCCATGCATTGAGACTTCTCAGCTGTGCCTGTCCAGCTGGCCCTGCGTGTGGTACTGGTAGCATTCCAGAGAAAGCTACTTTGGTGGTCCTGGATTCCAACCTCCTGCTTAGCAACCTAAATTTGGCTTCCAGGACCTCACGACTACATTTCCCTACATCATTGGTACCAACATGGACCACGACAACTGACTCCACTCCAGCACTGTCTACCATGCTATATAGATGGCGCATGATATCCGCAACCTTCGCACCAGGCAGGCAATTTACAATGCCATCTATACACCTGTCATACGGGTTCTTTATACAGCTGGTTTTTCTTTTTATGCATAACACTATATGCCATTTGCAAGGATGGATGGAGCGGGGCAGGTTGCTTTCAGTTGTCTACCCCTCTGGCATAGCTCCTCCCCTCTCCTGGCGTGAAATGAAATACTTCCTCACAAGTTCAGATGTCTGCGCCATTGGAGATTCCACCCCCCACTGCACCATGCAAGTCAGTTATGTCCCTGAAAAAGCAACAGTAACACTTTTCTCATTTGTATATACACTGGGAGAGGGAATTGAGTTAAAGGGGTCTACACTTCTCTCTTGTGTGCGTGCATGTGGGATTGAATGAAAAGGGCTAAAAGTTTTCCGAGCAGCACATGTAAATCAGCCCCCATCCCATTGCTAAGCACTGATTTTTCACAAGTACAGAAACAAACTTCAAAGTGATCCTGATAGGCTGGAGTGCTGGGCTGAAAACAACAGAATGAAATTTAATAGGGATAAATGCCAAGTTCTACATTTAGGAAATAGAAACCAAATGCACAGTTACAAGATGGGGGATACTTGGCTCAGCAATACTACAAACGAGAAGGATCATGGAATTATTGTAGATCACAAGCTGAATATGAACCAACAGTGGGATATGGCTGCAAGAAAGGCAAATGCTATTTTGGGCTACATTAATAGAAGTATAGCTTCCAAATCATGTGAGGTCCTGGTTCCTCTCTATTCGGCCCTGGTTAGACCTCATCTAGAGTATTGAGTCCAGTTCTGGGCTCCACAATTCAAGAAGGACGCAGACAAGCTGGAGCGTGTTCAGTGGAGGGCAACCAGGATGATCAGGGGTCTGGAAACAAAGCCCTATGAAGAGAGACTGAAAGAACTGGGCATGTTTAGCCTGGAGAAGAGAAGATTGAGGGGAGACATGATAGCACTCTTCAAATACTTAAAAGGTTGTCGCACAGTGGAGGGCCAGGATCTTTTCTCGATCCTCCCAGAGTGCAGGACACGGAATAACGGGCTCAAGTTAAATGAAGCCAGATTCCAGCTGGACATCAGGAAAATCTTCCTGACTGTTAGAGCAGTACGACAATGGAACCAGTTACCTAGGGAGGTGGTGGGCTCTCCCACACTAGAGGCATTCAAGAGGCAGCTGGACAACCACCTGTCAGGGATGCTTTAGGGTGGATTCCTGCATTGAGCAGGGGGTTGGACTCGATGGCCTTGTAAGCCCCTTCCAACTCTGCTATTCTATGATTCTATAAGTCTGCATGTTCAGAAGTCTGCCTCTTCAGAGGTCCGCTTCCCCCAACCCCACGTGCAAATCCGTATTGTCCCTGTAAGAACGTCTTTGCAGCTATGACCATGCTTCCCAGCCATGTGATTTCCCTCCCATCGAAAAGCAACAGCAACACTTTTTCGTGTTCGAGTAGGGGGATTAAACGGCAACAGGTTGCATCTGCTCTCGTCCCTTGCAGCCACCATCTCCTGCCCATTGCCCATCTGTGTAGGCATTCCTGAAATATGGAGTGGAGGGAAGGAGACATGGGAGGAGTCACTCCCAACTGATCCTCATCAGTACTGATGGCAACGCTGCAACGCTCAACACCCACTCACACAAAGGAAGAAATAGCACAATGGAAGGATTACACAGGAAAACAATGGCTGTTTCATCACATGACTGCAAAAAACACTGTTTTTTCCCCATAGCAGAATAACACGTGAAAATGGGGAGAAGACATGAGACAACAACTGCATGGTGACAACGTCAAGTAAAGCTCACCAGTGACCAAACCATGATGATCGCATGAAAAAACGCCCGTCTGAAGACGCCCAATGGATCACATTTAAAATCACATACATAATGACTAAGAAAGATGTCATGGTAAATTATAGACGTCTGTTTCTTTCAATTTGAAAATAGTATTCTTTTCCTTACAAGCCCAAACTGGCCAAACGTTTAGCTACACCTGGATTAAAACTCAGCAGGGGTGCTGGGGAATGCAGGCTGTCAGTTGGCGAGGAATGCGAAGAAAGTCCTCAAAATGCACCACCAAGAAGGGGACTATCTTTAGCTACATTTGTACCGATTGGAAAACTGAGGCAAAGTGACTTGCGCATCATATGCTAAACATCTCTAGTGTAGCAATCTGTGCACAGGCCCTGTTGCTTACCACAAGGGAATGAATGAATAAATGTAACCCATCTATGTGAAACTGTATAATGGCTGGTTGCTAAATACAATCAACATGACAATGGAAATACAGGGCTAAAGGTCTAGGAATTTTGGTGCAAACACAATGGGTAGCATGCATGACACACTGATCAGGGCATTTCTGGACAATTAAAAAAACCCTCTTATTCTAACCAGGTTCTCATCTTCACAAGCACAAAAAAAACCACCACATTGTTATTCTCTGAACTAAGCTGAAATTGGCTGTGCTTTGTCAGTAGTACACAGCAGAGCTAGCTGTTCCTAAAACCTGGCTTTTCATTGCTGGAAAAGACATACTTCTGGGAGGGGGTTGCGCAGCAGAGTAGAACAAATGTCATCAAGGAGAGAGGCTTGTTACTCACCACTATCCAGACTCCCCCTGCCATTACAGTTTTATAAAGGAGAATGGGAAATTAACCCACAATATCAGCTCCCCATGAGAGCATATCCCACTGGCACCAACAAGCCCCAATCCCAAAAGTATCACACCAATCCTAACACTACATCAGAGAACTGAATTAACACGGCTCCCAACTCTGGAGCTGCACAGCTCTGGAACTAATACCACATCACAGAAGTGAATTTACACAGTTCCCTCCACAGCTCCAGAGCTAACACTGCATCAGAGTACTGAATTAACAAAGTTTGCGCTTTGCAACTCTGGAACTGTGCAGTTCCGGAGTTAATGCTATGTCAGAGAACCAAATTAACACAGCGATAAGGAAGTGCTTAGACATCTCTCAACAGGAATGCTAGGGAAAGGAATGAATGGGGTAAGGGCCAGCCCACATCACAGCCATGTCACAGGCACACCCAGAATTTAAAGCAGAGGCACATTGCAGAGCAAGCACCTGGGAGCCAGTTCAACTAAAAAGAATGGAGTAAAATGGACTCCGTGATAGGGCGGCTTTTCCAGGCAGAAGCAGCTGTTTGGTGGCATGGCACCCACATCGTCATCGTCATCGTCATCATCATCGTATATTTATTTGTTACCCACCTCTCCCTCTGGATCAAGGCGGGGTACAACACAATTAAAAACAACATAAATACATAAAACTAATTCAAACATTTAAAACCAGTGCATCATTAAAAGCAGCACACCATGAGAAAAGGCATCTTAAAATTCAGCTGGGTAGGCCTGCCGGAAGAGATCAGTCTTTATGGCTTTCTTAAATTCCGGAAGACTGTCAAGTTGATGAATCTCTCCCGGCAAGCCATTCCACAAACTGGGAGCGGCAGAAGAAAAGATCCTCTGGGTAATAGTTGTCAGCCTTGTTTTTGTTGACTGGAGTAGATTTTTCCCAGAGGACCTGAGTGTGCGGAGCGAATTGTATGGGAGAAGGCGATCCCACAGGTAGCCTGGACCCAAACCAGATAGGGCTTTAAAGGTGATAACCAACACTTTATACTTTGCCCGGAAACTAATTGGCAGCCAGTGAAGAGATTTTAAGACTGTTGTGCCGTAAACCCCGTGAAGACACTCCCAAGAACTACATACATGGTATCTCTGATCCTGAACACTAGTGATACTATGTTTTCAGAACCTTTATAACTACCATGTTTTTAAATCCCCCAGAGAGCTTCGGCTATGGGGCGGTATATAAACATACATACATACATAAATAAATAAATAAATATCTGCACACCTAAGCCCTCCATGCCAACAGAGTCCAGACATGGCAGCTATTACCACAGAGAACACTCTCGGAGCCAGACCCCCCTGGAATTGGAGGAGTACCCCCACTGTTGAGGACTCATGATCAGAGGCTTCAAGCAGTGGGAGAAGATTGTCTCGGCTGCACCAGCCACACAGAAAGCAAGGTCGGGCCTCCTGCGTTCTCTATGTTTCGACACTCACTATCCTGGGTTGGATATCACTCCCCCTTCCCAGAAAAGACTTGCCTCTTTCAGTCCAAGGGCTGAATTCTATTCCAGAGAAACCCTTGGGGGCTGCATTCTAGTGATAGGCAGGGCTGAAGGCAAAGGAGGAAGGACCAAACCACCAGGTTTTATCTTAAAGCTCTTACTGCAGTAAATGAGCTGTAGGAGAAGAATATCAAACTTTTGGAATGGGGAAAAACTGCAGAAAAGCCAGGGAATTACCAAATGACCAGTGCTCAGCAGAAAGGGATGGGGATGTTGCCTAAAAATAGTGGTGTGGGGGAGAGTGAAAAATAATTAGTGAAGGGGAATCCCCTTCCAACAAATCTGTGGTCCTTTAACTTTAAGGATGCACACACATCCTTACCACTTAAAGAATCCGTAGGTAGGAAGAGATTGTGATTGGAGTTAAACCAGTTGCTTCCCTCTGGTTTAACTCCAGTCTTGACCAGCTGTGGTCTTGCCCTGTTCTCTGCTGCCAATGTTCCAATGCCCCATGAGAGCAGCTTATATGCAGTCTTGGGGCCCTGTTAGTTTTAGGGGGAATTGAGTGGCCATTTCTGTCTTGCATGCGAGTTTCTTATATAAACTCGCCTGCCCCATGCTTGGGCTCCCTGAATAGCTGCATGCAAGGGAATGATACTAATCCAATAACATAAAGCTTTTTCTAAGTCACAAATGTTGCTGCCAGAAGAATTCAGTGGCTCATCACTTGATGTTTACAGTCCAGCAGGCACGCAGCTATCATCTATAGAGCACTAGAAATAGAAATATAGAGCACTGGATTCACAAATAGGGAGGATAGTTGTTGTTTTACCAGTGACAAATTTCCGGCAATAAAGTTCTTTCCTTGAAGGAAGACCTCTGGATCCTACTTAACAAATCCTAAGAGCATAAGAGTTGCCTTACTGGACGATTATTAGTCGAAGTCTATCTAGTTCAGCATACTGTTTCCATTCGCAAATCATCCAGATTCAGCTGAGTAAAACATTTTAAATCCTCCTTTTCCATACAAATGCAGAAGCTCATAGTGCATTTTTGCAGCATAATACAAAAAATGGAGTGCAGCCATCACTTCAATAAAGTTTCATCACAGCAGCAACACCGATTTCCAGCTATCGAGATGCTCACAAGCAGGGCATTTTAATTTTTGTAAACCACTCAGGAAGCTTTGTTGAAGAGCAGTATGTAAACCTTTGAAATAAATAATGCATTTGATACTCAAAAGAGACACCATTTGAACTTGAAGGTGTTTGCATAGCTGAGCTATCACAAGCCACTATTCAAGTGTTGTGTGAAAGAGGGAGAGAGAGAGAGAAAGCTTCCAGAAAAAGGGCTCCTAGCACTCCCAATTTTATTTTATTTTATTAAAAAAAACCATTGTGCAGCTATTCCATCTTTTCCTTCTTGATGGATTTTCTGTGCTAAAGAATAAGTTGGGGGAAATGGTGGGGAAACATTGGAGGGTTACAAATGGCAAATGACTTCATCTGAACCCCCTGTTAAATCCCATGAATTAAGGAGAGTGATTGTCCAATAAAAACCTTGTCTGGAAGGAAGGAAGGAAGGAAGGAAGGAAGGAAGGAAGGAAAGAAAGAAAGAAAGAAAGAAAGAAAGAAAGAAAGAAAGATATGGGAATTATTCAGGCCACAGCTAGACCTAAGGTTTCTCCTGGGATCATCCAGGATTCACCCCTGCCTGAGCACTAGATCCCCTGTGTGTCACCTAGATGAACAGGTTTGACCCCTGGATGATCCAGGGATAAACCTTAGGTCTAGCTACGGCCTCAGTTCTCTAGTAAAATGCAAAACTGAGTCTATCATGCAGTGTAATCCTAAACACGTTTACACTAAATTAAATGAAACAGTTTCAAGCGAGTCTGCACTGAGACAAGATTGCCACCTCCATGTAGTTCTTTTTGGTCTTGCTGCTCCTTCGTCCTGAAATCCATGCAGACAACAGCCTGAGAGAGAAAGATGCAAGGCGTTGTCTGCTCACCAGTTTGTCTTGCTTCCATATTCCTTTTAAATGTGCGGAGCATGCAGAGAGAAGGGACCAAGAAAGGTTGGTCAGCCACCTGGGGGAATGGTTCTTCTTGCCTTTTACGGGCTGCTTTCACTATCCCAATACTTGTTTTGTGTAAATAAATAAATAAATAAATAAATAAATATGCCTGCTTGGGAAGGAACAGACTGTCCCATGGCATCTCAGACTGCCCCATGGCAGCTGACTACTGCAATGTCTGTTTCTGCAGTGTTTCTGCCTTCTTGATTTGCCTTTTGAAAAAGTAAAAGAACACTTACCTGCCAGGTGCTAGCTGTGGCTTCCCTCCACTAGGGCTACATTCACAGTAGGTTGTGTGGCATCACTGAATGGATTTGATTCTTTATGGGCTGGATTAGGATAAAAAAAAGAAACCACCAACAAGATAGATAAAACAAGTTGGACAAGTCTTGGCGACAAATGTTTCACCCTGTAGTATGATTTCAAGGGAGGAATCATAACTATTACAGCTCTTAATACATAATGCCTTTCATTCAAGAATCTCAGTGACTTTAACAAGCCATAATTAATTGCACTTGCAACATAACCACAGAGGGGTTGGCAAATACAAATCTGAGGAGTTGTGAAAAATAAGGAAAAAGGAAGTTTCCTTCTGTTGGCCAATTCAGCTCCAATAAAGAAGTAACTTGGCAGAGCAGAGTGAGACAAGAAACCTGCAAAGCGATCCCAACAGGCTGGCTTTAGAAATGGCAGACATCTAGTTTCAATGTATTTACATGTAAGTCAAAGAAACCAGTCAGATTTATAATCACTGGGAATCTGGACCACAGATTTCCTTGGACTGCTGTCTACCTCTATGGCATCCAACCAGCTCTGTAGGATTATATTTTCTGAACGTTTGTCAGGGATCAATCGCAGCAATGTAATGAATGTGATTTTTCTTTTCTGTAATGTAAACATTTAGGATGATTCTGTACAGTGCTGGAATTGTACCCATTAAAATGTCTCACATTTTGCCACACTTTTTAAAAATAGAAATGGATGGAAATCCTACAAATGAGAAATGATCTCTTATAGACCGAATCTGTTCTGTCCTTGGGTGAAAACAAAATATTGCAGACCAAACTAGATTGTGTACTGTAGGGAACAAGTTGATGCCGCCTACCTGAACCTCCAAATTACTCCTCCATAGTAACATCTAGGAAAAACAGACATGTAATGTGAAGAAGAATTTCCCTTCCCTACCTGTATGGCCCTGTTCAGACAACACGCTAATGCTGCTTAACCATTTTGTGGTTAAGCAGCATGGTGCGTTGTCTGAACAGGGCCATTGTCTGCCACATGCAGGGGTCAATTAAACTCTGAATATGATGATATAACTAGACATTACTGATAAGACCCGAGTCAGCAGCAGCCACACACCCATTTAATATCCAGTTTGGGACATAAACAGTTGTGACAGTAGTTTTTCACTGGCGATATGAGTACAGTTTTAGCCCGGCAACTTGTCTTGTACTTATATGTATGAGGAAAGACAAATGCTTTTTCAGGCATCATTCTTTCCCTTCACAGCATACATCAAGCAGGCCGTCTGCTTCCCCCGCCCCCCAAGCAGCATATCTTTTGCCTAACAACCCTCATATACATATTTTTTAAATAGTTACAAAATGCGCTTCCTGTGGATGTGCGTTGGGGATGTGTGTTAGTGATGTCACAGGTGCTAGCCATTCAACATCCTCTACAGGCAGCTTTCCCCCATTCCCTAGCTGCAGGTTTATCAAGTGTTCAGTAATTAAACTATGTGAAATCATGTAATGTATATATGCGTATACACATGCATGTAGGTGACAAGGAAGTGAGGTGACCAATTAACTTTTCCCTGGGGCAGATCTACACCAAGCAGGATATAACACTTTGAAAACGTTTTGAAAACTGTATATGGAGTGTGCTCTGAGGGGGATCTACACTACTGCTTTAAAGTGCTTTAAAGCGCTTTATAACAGTTTTGACAACTGTTGAGGCCCAGGACACACTGCATATACAGTTTTCAAAACGTTTTCAATAGGGGTGTGCACGGACCCCCCGCTCCGCTTCACTTGCAGATCCGCCATTTTCCGGATCGGGCCGCTCCGCCCCGCCCCCGCTCCGCCCACTTCCGCTCCGCTCCGCTCGGAGCTCCGGATCCGGATCCGGAGCTCCGTTTCCCCCCCCCATAGGCTTGCATTGAAAGCTAAAAAATTATACAACTTTTTTTCTGTTCAAGTTAGAAACCTCATGTTTGGCACCATGACACCTCATGGGGATATACACACACACGCCAAGTTTCAAAGCAATCCCATCATCCCCTGATTTTTGGCGAATTTTTGAAAATCGGGCACCCCACACACAACATCCCTGCGAGGTGGGCAGGGGAGGAGGGAGGGAAGGCAGGCAGGCATGCAGCTGGCATTTCTGGGGGCATAAGGAAGTGAGCCAAGGATAAGCCAGTAATGCATATAAAATGGAATAAATCAATAAATAAACAAAGGAGGGGTGGAATTAAAAGCAGCAGTGTTGCTCAATAAACAGCAAGAAGAATTTTTTTAAAAAGGCTATATCTGTCTTTTACCAGCAATAGGGGGACGTGCCCGGGGGAGGGGGAAGTAGCTGCCAGTTCAAGGCAGCCACCAACAGCTCTGAGAAGAAGTAAAACGCTCACTTCAACTCATAACAGGCATTGCTCTACCACTGAAAAGTGACCATTCACTTCAACTCATGATAGGCATTGCTCCACCGTTTTACTCTCTTTGGAAGGCTCTAATGGCCTTCCAGTGCAGGAGAGAGTGGGGGCACGTCCACGATGAGATGCCCTAGGGGAGCTCATCCCCTTGCACCACATCTATTCAGTTGTTCACCAAGGTTAGGGTGGGGAGCAGTGCTGTGTTTCTATCTCTTATTCTTGGCTTAGTATATGATTTCAGGTTGTGTTTGTGCATTTGGTGGGGCTACTGTGTTAAAAAACACGGGGAAAAGCCCGTTCAGATGAAGAAAGAGAAGTTTCCCAGAATCCCAAGTTACCTGTTTTGCCTATGCCCTCCTCCAACTTTGGGATCATCATGACCGGGAGCTGACTCTGCCCCTCAGCCCTTTGAAAAAGGTATTTTTCCCGCCGATTTTTTAAAAACTTCTAGCGCGCGACCCGTACGACGCAGAAAGTTGAGAGTAGTCTCAAAATGACCCCCATCCACGACTCTCTGTGCACAAGAATTTTCAGAACGATAGCTTAAAAAAAACCCCAGTTATCCCCGATTCTTTCCCTCAATGCAATCCTATGGGCGAAAAGCCGAAAATGCCGTTTGAGCCGCACAGTTGACCCGATTTTCACAAAAATATAGCACGCGACCCAGACAACGCAGAGAGGTGAGAGTGGTCTCAAAATGACCCCCATCCATGACTCTCTGAGCACAAGAATTTCTAGAACGATAGCTTCAAAAACAACCTAGTTATGCGCGATTATTTGCCGCAATGCAATCCTATGGCGAAATGTTTTCAAGATGGCGACCGGAGCGCTCCGCCTGAACTAGGAGCTCCGAAAAATGGGCGCTTCTCTTCGCCTTGCTTCTAGGGGGTCCGCGGTCCGCTCCTACTCCACCTCTGGGTAAGGCGGAGCAGGCCAATCCGCTACTGCTTCTACGCTCCTAATCGGAGCGGATCACACCCCTAGTTTTCAAAGTGCTTTAAAGCGCTTTAAAAGCAGTAGTGTAGATTTTTGTAAACTGCCCAGAGAGCTTCGGCTATGGGGTGGTATATAAATGTAATAAATAAATAAATATATCAGAAACAAATGGAGTTAAGCCTCATATAGCCAAGTAGGGAATATAATACCATTGGAGTACTACCAGCATTTTAACTTAACTTTATGGGCCACTTCACAAATATATGTTCAACATGTAATTGTTGGTAGCTGAATGTGTGAATGGACTATTGAAATGCTTTTAGTTTGACATGATTATTTTACATGTTCCAGGGCTGACATCTTCTTGGCACTCAAAACAGGTTCCAGTGAGGATTTCTGGAGGTCCAAATCTCTGTTTACAATGAAAGCATATTTGTTTTCACTGATACATGTCTTTTCTTCTTTGTACTAACTGGTCAAACATTTCCAGGATAATACTGGATCACATACATTCTAGCACAATGTTCTGTACAAAATCCTTAGCTGCTAGATTAATTACCCCCGTTTGTTTGTTCTTCCTGGCTTTTAAGTATTTTTAAGTATTTTCAAAAAATGAAGCATCTTGTGGTACGTTGAAGACTTTTTCTGGCATAAGCTTTCATGGATTATACACCATCAGATATGTGGGGTATTATGGAGAGTTTCAGGTTTATATATAGTACATGTGAAGGGGACCTGGAGGAAGAATTGTAAACAGTGAGGTCAAAAGGAAATTAAATCAGGAAAGTGACAATCACATTATTAACAGTTGTGTGATAAAAATCCTTTATCCCAATTCAAGCCTCTGGCAATAGAATTAATTCTGTTGATACATTTTAAATTGTCAGTCTTTTCACTCTAATCCCCCTTTGGAGTTTCTTTGCTCCACAATGGCTACTTTAAAGACCTTGTTCTCACATAACAAGAAACCACCATGGCTGAATTTCCCTGAGGTGCTTTTTGTTAAAGCGGCAGCCACCATTTTTAATATTCAGGATGTAGCCATAGCTTTTTGTTATGTGTGAATCCAGCAATGGTGGGTTGTTGGGGTTGTTGACCCATTTGCTGTTTTAGGGTTGTGGGTCACTTATCAACCACCCCAACAACCCAGCCTCACCAGGTTTGTACATAACATGAAGCTATGGCATGCCCCCGCCAAGCCTTGAATATTCAAAATGGTGGCCACTGTAAGGGTAAGGCGAGGGTTAACTGGGACTTGGGACTGGAATGTCTTTTAATTTGTAAATTTTATGGTTTCATAGGATGAGAGATAAGGAAGCCAGGCAGCTGTATGGGGGAGAAGACTGGAGCCAGGCCGGTGGTAACTGTCTGTCCTTGAATGATTAAACGGCCCAAGCGAGAGGTGTGAAGACACTCCACGCATCAAAGCTGAAGGGAGGGGGGGAAGGAGTGAAAAGGATGGTATAAAGATATCCCCTGTGAAGGGAACAGGGGGTGTCGGCTGAGATCGGTCTGGGGTGACGTATGAGATTGTAGTTTTAGTTTTTAGCTTGCTTGTTCGGGGTTCTTATACATTTATGCATGCTTTTATGGTTTTATTCTGCTAATTCCATGTATTCCTACCCTTTTCCTAATAAATGGTCTTAAACCTCCTTTTGTGAGCTGTGAGTGTCTGTGCCTGGGGATCCATGCTAAATCCAGTCAAGAAGCCAGCTGGGTGCTGGGCGCTCTTCCTTTACATGGTGGGCAGCGCTGGGATTCGACACAGATCCGGAGGGGCAAGACGCTGGTAGGAAAAAGGGGATAGAGACGAGGCATAGGTACGAAGCCAGTGTGAGCAAGGTCGAGTAGGCAGCCGACAATGTCTCAGGATCATGGAGCAGAAGCTCCAGGTGGAGTTGTTGGGGGCGACTTCTCAGGAAGGAGCGGAAGGGAATCCCATCGCAGCTACTATTGAGTGGGTGGTGGAGGGGACGCCTAGCTCCGTGGAGAGGGCCCGGAGGCGACATGTCGAGCCACTCTGGATGCCAGGTGAAGGGCAGGAAGGAGTGTGGTACGACGTTCGACCCAAAACCCCATACCCTCAGGGGATGGAAGGCGGAGACAGTCCAGGCATGAAGGCGGAAGAAGAGAATAGTGAGGTGAAGATGCGACGAATGTATACTGAATGCTTGGAGCTGGTGACGCGCCATTTGAAGGTGGTCGAGATGGCGAGAGAGGGGGCCCGGGGGCAATCGCCGGTGGGGTCGACAAGGCACCGATTCGACCGATGAGCGTTTCCGGTGTACCAGGAAGGCGACGATGTGGGGGCTTTTCTGGCGGTCTTTGAGGATACCTGTGATGAATTGGGGGTCCCAGCTGCCCAAAGGATGAGTCTGCTGCGCCCACAGTTCTCCGGGACTTTGATGGAGCTGATTGCCACCATCCCTCGAGAGCTGTGGCAAGACTATGGGCATTTTAAGGCAGTGGCGAAGGAGCAGTATGCTCTTACGGCAGAGCATTGTCGCCAAAAGTTTAGGCAGCTCACCAGAAATCCAAAGGAAACCTTCGCGGCCTTTACTACACGAATGCTGACCGCAATGGAAGCCTGGTTGGAGGCGGAGGGAGTCCGCAACCTCAAGGCGGCGAAAGATCTGATGGCCAAGGAGCAGCTCTATCGACAGTTCCCCGAGAAATATGCCTGGATGGGGGAAAAGAACCCCAAGATGTCGATGGAAGCTGCTCAGATGGCGGACCGTCTACAGGTGTTTGAGTGGAAAAGCGTTGGGGGAACCCCCCGGGCGGCAGAGAAGGGTCTGGAGAGGCGTCCAGGAGGAGTGTCGGCGGAGAAGAAGACGGCCTGGCCCAGGAAGGAGCACCGAGAGAAAGGGAGCGCCCCACCAGCGGCAGTAGCGGCGGCAGGGCCCCAAGGGAGCGGAGGGTGCTTCTACTGCAAAGAGCCCGGGCACTTGAAGAGAGAATGCCTAAAGCTAGCAGTGAAGCAGGCGGGGGAGAGCGGCGGCGGTCCAGCTCCGCGGCCGGTGGTGCGAGCGGCGGCGGCCCCACCAGCACCGGCATCCCCGTTGTCGAATTGGAGCGATGACAGTGAGGGAGAAGTTGCTGACCTGGAGTGGGAGTACATGAGCGCCGAACCGGCCGGGGTGGCCAAAGCAGCGGCGGGGCCGGAGAAGCCAGGTTCCTCTTCTGCCGTCGCCATGCGGTTGGTGACCCCAGCGCAGCTCCAATGGAGTCGGAAGAAATTCTGTGAGTGTGTGGTGGCCGATGGGAGAAAGGTGCGGGCTCAAAGGGACACCGGCGCGGATTTAAGCAGCGTACATGTGGGCCTGCTCAAGCCGGAGCAGAAACTTTTGGGCCGAACTGTGACAGTAACCCCTTACGGAGCACCTCCTTTTGAGGCGCCGCTGGCTCGAGTAAAGATTGAGTACCGGGGGTGGAAGGGAGAATTGATTATACTCAGGCACATCGAGGGGCCAGCTTTCCTATTGGGGAATGACTTATGTTTTAAAGTTACACAACTGGCCGTGGTTACTCGAGGGAAAGCTGCCAGGAGGAGGGAGGAGGAGGGAAGTGAGACAGAGGATGCCCCTTTAAGCGGGTCACCCGAAGCTGAGGAGGACGAAGGGGGCCCTACCCCGGAGGGCTTGGACACCCCAGAGTTCCGACAAGAACTTCAGCAAGACCCCACCCTACAAGGGTGTCGGGAGTCGGCGGTGGGGCCGTCAGAAGGAAGAGGGAAAACGGGCACGGCAGTGTTCGCCTGGGAAAGGGGATTGTTGTACTGGTTATTCTCGCCCAAAGGTGGGGGCGGGGTGGAGAGGAAACAGCTGGTGGTGCCCCAGTCGTCGCAGAGGAAGGTGCTAGAGGCAGCCCACGAATTGCTATGGGGGGGCACCTAGGGATTCGCCGAACCTTGGTACGGATGATCTGATAGAGACGCTAGGAAAGGCCAAATACATCTCCACATTAGATCTAACCAAGGGGTATTGGCAGGTGCCATTAGATGAGGACGCTGCCTTGAAGTCTGCCTTTTCTACCCCTAGGGGGCACTATCAGTTCACAGTGTTGTCGTTCGGGCTCTCGAATGCCCCAGGAGGCTTTCAGAAGCTTATGGACCGGGTTCTGGAGGGGTTAGGGGCTTTTTCGTGCATTTACCTGGATGATGTGGCGGTGTTTAGTGACACCTGGGAGCAGCACTTAGAACATCTGGCCCAGGTGCTGGGGCGGCTGCGGGAGGCCTTGTTAACCGTGAAGGCCTCCAAATGCCAATTTGGAAGGGGGGAAGTGACGTATCTGGGGCATCGGGTGGGGCAGGGAGCGTTAAAGCCCCTGGAGGCCAAGGTGGAGGCAGTCCAGCAGTGGCCTACCCCCCAAACTAAAAAACAGGTCCAGTCCTTCTTGGGGTTAGTGGGCTACTACCGTAGGTTCCTTCCCAACTTTAGCCAGCTAGTGGCCCCCCTGACCGATTTGTGTAAGAAGAGACAGCCGGTGAGGGTGCAGTGGACAAAAGCCTGCCAGCGAGCGTTTGAAGGGTTAAAGGAGAAGTTAAAGCACGCGCCCATTCTTTGAGCGCCTGACTTCGATCAGCCGTTCGTGGTGCAAACGGTTGCCTCGGAAGCCGGGTTGGGAGCGGTGCTGCTTCAGGAAGGAGAGGGGGGGCAGCTCCAGCCCATCGCGTTCATAAGCAAAAAGCTGCTGCCGCGAGAGAGGGCATTGGCTACTATTGAAAAGGAGTGCTTGGCCATCGTGTGGGCAGTGGGGAAATTACACCCCTACTTCTGGGGTCGACCGTTTCAAATACAAACAGATCATTCCCCGCTGTGCTGGTTGTCCCGGGTGAAAAACACCAACCAGAAGTTGTTAAGATGGAGCTTGGCGCTACAGGATTATGAGTTCACCATTTCCCATATTAAGGGCAAGATTAATGTCGTGGCTGATGGGTTGTCCCGAAGCTTTGGGCAAGAGGGAGAAGTTGAGGGACGGTGTGTGAAACCCCTGCCCCTGTGTGGGCACAAAAAAAGAGAATAAAAGAAAAAGGGGTCAATGTGTAAACCGGGAAAAGAAAGGGGGAGATAGGATGGAATTTTCTAGAAATTCCATCTTAAGGGGGGAGGTGTAAGGGTAAGGTGAGGGTTAACTGGGACTTGGGACTGGAATGTCTTTTAATTTGTAAATTTTATGGTTTCATAGGATGAGAGATAAGGAAACCAGGCAGCTGTATGGGGGAGAAGACTGGAGCCAGGCCGGTGGTAACTGTCTGTCCTTGAGTGATTAAACGGCCCAAGCAAGAGGTGTGAAGACATTCCACGCATCAAAGCTGAAGGGAGGGGGGAAGGAGTGAAAAGGATGGTATAAAGATATCCCCTGTGAAGGGAACAGGGGGTGTCGGCTGAGATCGGTCTGGGGTGACGTATGAGGTTGTAGTTTTAGTTTTTAGCTTGCCTGCACTGGGTTCTTATATATATGCATGCTTTTATAGTTTTATTCTGCTAATCCCATGTATTCCTACCCTTTTCCTAATAAATGGTCTTAAACCTCCTTTTGTGAGCTGTGAGTGTCTGTGCCTGGGGATCCGTGCTAAATCCAGTCAAGAAGCCAGCTGGGTGCTGGGCGCTCTTCCTTTACAGCCACCACTATGAGAAGCCCCATGGGACCAAAGTGTCTTGGGAGGCCAAAGTGTTCTGCCACTGGTTGATGAATATTGGCATTTCTGATGTCAGATTTGTATTCATTTATTCTCTACAGAGTAGATTTAGTGTTTAATTTTATTATTTCGTCCCTACATTGTAGTTTTAACTTCTATAGCTGGTGTTCATTTTAGTTGTGTTGGCATGTCTATTAATTTTATATTGCTGATTTCCAGAGGGGTAGCCCTCCATAGCAAAAACTATAAAGAGTCTTGTGATACCTTAAAGACGAACAAATGTATTTATTCTGGCATTAGTGATAGCCAATATGTAGCCATCCTTACCTCAAGTACATAAATATGTAGTATATGCCTTGCCTCTATTTCAGATACATGAGTTTATTTTTGCTATGACTGCCTGCTCTAAGGGATGCTGAACTGGTCAGCATTCCTATAACTAAGGTTCAACAGAAGTTCACCTTGTAGTGGGAATGATGCCCTAGTTGAAGGCTTTTGAAGTTAAACTCCCCCATGATAAAGCCAGCTGGGCAAACTCCAACTTTTAAAGGCATGAACTCTGTAAGAATGGAGTTACCACTTTCTCATGAGATACTAGGGGCCTATGGTTCCCGCCTGCTATGATTGGAGATGTTTTACGATTCATGAGTGCTTTATCTCAAGGATGTAACTACACTAGAGTGCTTTAATTGTTCCTTCCGTTATCAGCATGTCACCTTGATGTATATGTCTGTCTCAAACACCTGATGTATGTAGTCTCCTTGTTAAGTTTACCCCAGCTGCATGCCATTTTGATATGTATGCTTGTTACAATTATCTGATATATAACTTCCTTGGAATGTTAGCCTAGCCAACAACAAGTCATCTTGAAATGACCTTTCCTGTACTCCATCTTTTATCTAAAAGCCGCTGGGCAAGATCAAAGTGTCTCTTTGGAATGCCTTTGTCTGTATCCCTATAAGAAGAGAAGCCTGAGGACCCGTCAGTGTGACTCCAGGAGAGGTGCTAGCCGCTTGGAGTTACCCCGTCAGCTGACTGAATAAAATTGTGTTGGCCTGATTCTTAGATGTTCTGTGCTTTCCTAGTGGGACATTGGATTTCTCCTAGGGGATAAACCCATTTTGGGCAACATAAGCTTTAGTAGAAACTGTCCACTTCATTATTATTATTATTATTATTTATTTATTTATATAGCACCATTAATGTACATGGTGCTGTACAGAGTAAAACAATAAATAGCAAGACCCTGCCGCATAGGCTTACATTCTAATAAAATCATAATAAAGCAATAAGGAGGGTAAGAGAATGCACCAAACAGGCAGTATAAAAGTCAGAACAATTCAAGTTTTAAAAGCTTTAGGAAAAAGAAAAGTTTTTAGCTGAGCTTTAAAAACTGCGATTGAACTTGTAGTTCCCAAATGTTCTGGAAGAGCATTCCAGGTGTAAGGGGCAGCCGAAGAAAATGGACGAAGCTGAGCAAGGGAAGTGGAGACCCTTGGGAAGGTGAGAAACATGACATCAGAGGAGTGAAGAGCATGAGCGGGGCAATAGTGTGAGATGAGAGACGAAAGATAGGAAGGAGCTAGACAGTGAAAAGCTTTGTAGGTCAACAGGAGAAGTTTATATTGGATTCTGAAGTGAATTGGAAGCCAATGAAGAGATTTCAGAAGTGGAGTAACATGGTCAGAGCGGTGAGCCAAGAAGATGATCTTAGCAGCAGAGTGGTGAACGGAAACCAACGGACTGATGTGAGAAGAAGGAAGGCCAGTGAGAAGAAGGTTGCAGTAGTCCAACCGAGAAATAACCAATGCATGAACAAGAGTCTTGGCAGAAGAGACAGACATATGCATAAAGTGTCATCCTCAAATTGGCTAATCTATATACATGTGACCAGTGGGTGAGGGGATGGAAACAGTGTTGTCAGAGGGAATTTTAATGCAAAAAAGTTCAGACAGTAATAATTACCTTAAAAGTGTCTGCACCAGATTCTTTGGCCCTGTTCAGACAACATGCTAAACCATGGTGGTTAAGCATTTTGAGCTAAACATTATGGCTTAGCATGTCATGTGAACCATGATTTAGTGTGTCGTGTGAACCATTCCTAACCATGGTGGTAACATAACCACCATTTAAACATGCTCACTAAGTAGCTGCAAAAGGGTTAGCGGCCTAACCATGGCTTAGTGTGTTGTCTGAATAGGCCTTTTGTTGTTTATATTGCTAATTGTTTATATTGGGATTTTATTTGTATTTTTTGCATTGTTGTTACTAGGCATGTGCTCCACTCCGATTAGAAGCGCAGAACAGTGGAATAAAAAGTGGATTAAAGAAAATAGAGTTTGTAGAGAAATGACGAAGTTTGAGGAGTTAATAGTTAAAAAGGAAAAATGTAAAGGAGGAAGTTTAGTCTTAAAAGGGTTAATGAGCGAAATATATAAAATATTGTTAGAAAAAGGGCCAATGGATAGTTCAGGAAAAATGGTATGGGAGACAGATTTGAAGGTACAAATAGGGCGACAGAGCTGGGAGGGACTGTGGAAACAAAGAGTGTTGAGAAGTATGTCAGTAATGTCAAAGAGAATTACTTTAAAATTTTGTGGAGGTGGTACCTAACCCCGATTAGATTGAATAAGATAAATAATCAGCATTCAGCAAATTGTTGGAGAGGTTGTGGGGGAAAAGGAACGTATTTACATATGTGGTGGGAATGCAAATATGTACAAAGATTATGGAAGATGGTGTTTTTTGAAATTGAAGAAATAGTGGGAATGAAAATAGAACAAACACCAAAAATTGCATTACTGTCACTAATTGAGATTTAAAATGTGGAAAAGAAATTAAAGAAGAAGCGCAGAAGCAGGAGCGAATTGGCCTGCTCCGCCTTGCCCAGAGGTGGAGTAGAAGCGGACCGCGGACCCCTAGAAGCAAGGTGAAGAGAAGCGCCCATTTTCAGAGCACTCCAGTTTCCGCGGTCCGATCCGATCGCCATCTTGAAACATTTCGCCCATAGGATTGCATTGCGGAAAAGAAAGGGGGATAACTGTGTTGTTTTTTAAACTATCTTTCTGAAAATTCTTGTGCTTGGAGAGTCATGGATGGGGGTTATTTTGAGACTACTCCCAGCTCTCTGCGTGGTGCGGTTTGTGTGCTAGAAATTTTTAAAAAAACGGCGGGAAAATACCTTTTCCGAAGGGCTGAGGGGCAGAGTCAACTCCCGGTCATGATCCCAAAGTTGGAGGAGAGGATAGGCAAAACGGGTAACTTGGGATTCTGGGAACTTTGCTTTCTTAGTCTGAACGGACTTTTCCCAGTGTTTTTTAAAACAGTAGCCCCACCAAATGCACAAACACAACCTGAAATCATATACTAAGCCAATAATAAGAGATAGAAACACAGCACTGCTACCCACCCTAACTTTGGGGAACAACTGAAAAGATGTGGTGCAAGGGGATGAGCTCCCCTAGGGCATCCCATGTGGACGTGCCCTCACTCTCTCCTGTACTTGGAGGGCAATCAGAGCCCTCCAAAGAGAGTAACCCGGTGGAGCAATGCCTATCATGAGTTGAAGTGAGAGTTCTACTCCTCAGCTCTCGTGGTGAAGCAATGGCTTTCATGAGTTGAACTGGCAGCTGCTTCCCCCTCCCCTGGGCACGTCCCCCTATTGCTGGTAAAAGACAGATATAGCCTTTTTTTAAAAGTTCTTCTTGTTGTTTATTCAGCAACACTGCTGCTTTTAATTCCACCCCTCCTTTGTTTATTTATTTATTTATTCCATTTTATATGCATTACTGGCTTATCCTTGGCTCACTTCCTTATCCCCCAGAAATGTCTGCTGCCTGCCTGCCTTCCCTCTCTCCTCCCCTGCCCGCCTCGCAGGGATGTTGTGTGTGTCTGGCTTTGACTCAGGGGAGAAGTCCTGCGCTCACTTGGAGTTTTGGAAGTTCCAAATCCATTTTTCAAGTATGGAAGAAGATTCATATAGGTTTATCTCTACTCCCCAATTCATGGCATGTTGGGATTTCCTTTGAAATGGCCCCATTGAGATGTCTGCAGGTTTAAGCCCTGCCAAAAAACAGGGGATGATGGGACTGCCTTGAGTCTGGGTGTGCGTGTGTATCCCTGGATAAGCTATCATGGTGGTGAGTTTGAGGTTTTTAACGTGCAAATTGACGGAGCTATGGAAAGGGGTGTGAATGGGGTGCCCGATTTTCATAAATTCCCCCAAAATCAGGGGATGATGGGACTGCCTTGAGTCTGGGCGTGTGTGTGTATCCCTGGATAAGCTATCATGGTGGCGAGTTTGAGGTTTTTAACGTGCAAATTGACGGAGCTATCGAAAGGGGTGTGAATGGGGTGTTGGATTTTCAGAAATTCCCCAAAATTCAGGGGATGATGGGATTGCCTTGAGTCTTGGCGTGCGTGTGTATACCTCCATGAGGTGTCATGGTACCAAACTTGAGGTTTCTAACTTTCACAGAAAAAAAGTTGTATACTTTTTAAGCTTAATGCAAGCATATGAGGGGGGAAACGGAGCTCTGATCCGGATCCGGAGCTCCGCAGCGGACATAGGCGGAGCGGGGGCGGAGCGAAGCGGCCCGATCCGCAAATCGCGGATCTGGAAGTGAAGCGGAGCGGGGGGTCCGTGCACACCCCTAGTTGTTACTACGTTTTATACAATATCTAGAGAAATTTATTTATGAGATGTTTAACAAATAAAATAAAAATAAAAATGGATGGATGGATAGATAGACAGATATCAAAAAACATATGATATGATGGAGAAAGAACAAATTTGGTGTGGGGGAGATTCCTCTGAAACTTGTGAAGATTTTAAATGTTTAAATAATATGTTTGCAACCCAATTCAAATCACATTTACCTCATAAATCACTTTGAGTTGAATGATTTTTTAGTTAGCGGGCTTATCTAACATCCGACTCCTAAATATTACTCAGAAGAAAGTCTCATTGACTTACTCATGATCAAAATACCCTACCATAGTTTATTTCAGCCACAGTAAGCTGTGGGGCAAGCCAGTGCATGCTGGGTGGGATTTCAATATCCAGCACCCTGTAGGGTGTATGGGATTGTTAAATAACCCTTGCATAACCCATGGTCTGTTGTTGGGTTATGCAAAGTTTGTTTAACCTTCATACAATCCCCCATGCCCAGGGTCACACAATACAACAGGCTATGGCCAAGAGCTGAATATTCAAACTGGCCACTTGCATATGTTTGATCGTGCGAACCAGCCATTATCTTGACAAACCCTGATAAGTAGGATGTAGTTTTATCTCATTATCACAGTTGCATAGAAGCCTGAGACTGAAAATGGGGCTTTTCTGATACCATCTAGGAGTATGTGGCTGAGGTAATATTTGAACAAATATCTTCCACAATCACAGGTTAGTTTCATAAACACTTTTATTTAGAGCCTTTCAAGAAGCCAAAAAATATTTTCTTAACAATATACTAGCACTTATTTCAATAATAATAGAAGCATATACTGTCCCTACATATTGAAGGGGGTGTGACATTGTTGGAGATTAGTCTGCTGTTTACTTGTTTTTTGAATAGAGAAGATATAGGTTCCAGTACTGGAGAGGGCAAGTACATGTCTTCGTCTTCATCTTCATCTTCGTCTCCTCCTCCTCCTCCTCCTCCTCCTCCTCCTCCTCCTCCTCCTCCTCCTCCTCCTTTGTCTTCATTGGACAGGGGGGGATCTACATGACTGCTTTTAAAGCGCTTTAAAGCACTTTGAAAACGTTTTGAAAACTGTATATGCAGTGTATCCTGGGCCCCAACAATTGTCAAAACTGTTATAAAGTGCTTTAAAGCAGATAGGATTAAAAAAAAAGACAAGGCTTTTCAGGGGTGGGGAGAAATATTGCCTTGCTGGTGTTTGTCATACTCTATGTGTGGATCTACACTTCTGCTTATATTGATTTTTTGAGCCTTTGTAACATTGTAACTTGTATCGCTACCTTGTATACCATTGCTCAGTAGCATTACCTACCTTTTCTTGTAACGTTGTTGTGGAGCACACTGTTCGTTGCCCCATTGTCTGTGTAGTTTCTTTTTCTCGTTTCTGTGATCCTGGCAATTCCCAGACTGTCCTTTCTCTGCGCCTCCCACTTCCTTGTTTTTGTATTTTCCGCGCCTCTCTAGCTAACATTCCTTTATGCGCATGCTCTTAATTTCAAATCTTTGTGGCGGGAGTTCTTCAGAGAGAGTGGTTGGTGGATTGTTGGAGTTGTCTGTCTCTTGGGGAAAGTGTAGGGATGCCTGTTAAATCTTTCTCATTTTTAAACATTATTTCCATGGCATTACATGCAACCTACCTCGGGTAAAAACTTCTTTTTTAAAAAAATATATTAAAGGATGCGCATATGCGCATTTCTAATTTAATTTATTTTTTTATGCGCATCCTTTAATAATTTTTTTAAAAAAGAAGTTTTTACCCGAGGTAGGTTGCATATAATGCCATGGAAATAATGTTTAAAAAATGAGAGAGATTTAACACATTCCATTCACCAGTTCTAACAACGGTTACTGAAGGCGCGTAGAGGAGGTTACATCAGACAGGAAGCCCGGTGAGGGATCATGTGACATTAGTTTCGCAATGCAACACAGAAGACATTGTAACAACGGAGCACATTGAAAGAAGTCTTAACGACGCAGAAGTGTTTCAACGAAAGGTAAAACGGTACAAAACCTTTCTGTATAATGATATAAGGAACACATCACATGATCACTGACGTCATCCAGAGCTATCTATAACATTACAGCTACAGTAATGTAGATTCGGCCTATGGCTGGGTTTGCATGATCAGTTTGAACCACGTTAGTTTTAATAACAAACCACCTACAACCCTAAAACAGCCTATAGGCTATAGGTGGTTTGTTAAACACACCAACAACCTACCACCCCTGGGTTCGGACAACATGAGAACCTACAAGCAAAGGTTGTGTTGCAGAACGGGCACCCACACATGTGAACCCAGTCTATGGCCTAATCTACATCAAGCAGGATATTGCACTATGAAAGCAGTATGAGAGCAGTATATCAAAGGCAGGAGACACACCAAGCAGGATATAACACCGTGAAAGCGGTATGTGTCAATGGGCCCAAACAGTTGTCTGTGGACTTCAATACTGCTATAAAGCAGCAGTGTGGCTCCTGCCTTTTATATCCTTCTTTCATACCACTTTCACAGTGCAATGTCCTGCTTTGGTGTAGATTAGGCCTATGAGTGCTCCGACACAGGGGTGATACATCAGGGTGCAATTGGCCTTTCAAGAAATCCTAAAACGAATTTTAAACATAAAATTTCGCACAATTTATGCATGGCATGAATAATGGGAAGAGAACCAGTAATGTCGCTGAAACTAATCTGTGCTATCACAGTGTACTCTGCACTCCAAATTGTGATGGATGTGATAACTTCTGGGAGGCAGGAAATAGCTTTTTCCAAGAGACAAAGGCCAGAACGTCATGGTATGTGGACAAGTCACATTTCTAAACAGGTGTGGCTCCTATGAACATATGGAACTGCCTTATACTGAGGGTGCTTCCAGATGAACCATTTCTCCTTCAATCTCCCTGCCTCATTCATAAAACATCATGGAAGTCTAGATAGTGCTGACTTATAACCATCCCGTGTTTTCTCACCATTTCTTCTCTCTCTTTTTCTTGCTAGAAAAAGATCCATTGAGGAGGAAAAGAAGGAATAGGTGCACAGTGCTTTGGTGGCATTAGCAGCCATTCATCTAGAAGCATCCTGCCTCATACCATTGGTCCTTCTAGCCCAGTGTTGTCTACTCTTCCCAGCTCCTACGATCCTGTAACTGGAGGTACCAGGGATTGAACTTGGAGTCTTCTGCCTGAAGGGCATGTGCTCGACTACTAAATTATAGCCACTCCCAACTGCAAAATAGTAGGAGAGAAGTGGCAGGCAAGACAAGGGGTGCATCACAACCATGAGCTTGGAAACCAAGCTGTGGGAAAAGTGACTAGGGAAGACATTGCAGGGGAGAAAGTGGTAAGCAATCCCTGATCCCAGCTATGACTTCTCCCCTGCAAATCGCTTTTGTCTGAGAATTTACACCTATGGTTTGGAAACACAGCCTGGCCATATAACAACTAGACGTTCTGGCCAAAAATATTGTAGGCTGGGTGCTGAGAACAAGCAGTTTCCCTATAACTGAAGTTGGGAATCATAGAATCATAGAACAGTAGAGTTGGAAGGGGCCTACAAGGCCATCGCGCCCAACCCCCTGCTCAATGCAGGAATCCACCCTAAAGCATCCCTGACAGATGGCTGTCCAGCTTCCTCTTGAAGGCCTCTAGTGTGGGAGAGCCCACCACCTCCCTGGGTAGTGGAGAGCAGAGAGGTTATTTGTTCAGTAAGGCAAAGGGTTGGAACAACCAATGTGCACATACCGCCCCCGGATGCTTTTCTTGGCACCCACCAAGGTGTTCCACACCACCCACTTTTCTTTTTATTAACCCGTTTTCTTACCGGTATCTGGGATTGCTCTGAAATAGATATCTGTTGGTGCTGAAAAATGTAGATTCAAAAAAGTTTAGTTTGTGGGGCTCAGCCCCCACTTCTCCTTTGTACTCAGTCTTTTGTGCAAGTTACTTGTCCTTTGCCATGTTTTCCATGGCAGCCACTTTGTGATGGTGCCCAGGACAGTTTCTCAAATGGCCAAGTGTGCCCACAGCCCTAAAGCATTGCTTAATCCTGACCTGAGGCATGCACAAGCCACACTGAAATTAATGGGAGCTGCACACTCCTGCTTTTTATTATATTAAACCTACATTTAGACTTTCGTTTTAAAATTATTCTCTTTTGCTTTCCATCCTGTCTCAACATTCAAAGGCATTGTTAGTGTCATGCACTGGTAACTTCCTGATTAGACTACTGCAATGCACCCTACGTGGGGCTGCCCTTGAAGACGACGCGGAAGTTGCAGCTAGTGCAAAATGCAGCAGCTAGACTGCTGGCGGGTACATCTTACAGAGACCACATAACACCGGTCTTAAAGGAACTGCACTGGCTGCCTATACGCTTCCGGTCGGAATTCAAGGTGCTGGTAATGATGTTTAAAGCCCTAAACGGCTTGGGACCTTGATACTTGAGAGAGCGCCTCTCCTTATATATGCCGGCCCGAGACCTCAGATCTGTTGGAGGAGCCCTTCTCCGCATCCCATCAATGCAACATATATGTTATGATGGGACAAGGGAGAGGGCTTTCTCTGTGGTGGCACCCCGACTGTGGAATGCCCTCCCCTGGGAGGCCTGACTGGCGCCAACATTGATTGCATTTCGACGCCAAGTAAAAACATGGCTTTTTCACAAAGCCTTTGATGGTAAAACTTACTGGCACATTGTTTGAACTGCTTTTACTGCTTTTAAATTATATATTGTTTTAACTTGGATCACAGTTTAATTTGTTTTTAACTGCATATTTATTGTTTTATACTGTATGTTTTTATCTGTATGCTGCTCTGAGATCTTAATGATATAGGGTGGGATATAAATATTTTAAATAAATGAATGAATGAATGAATTTGTGAGAACACTCTTAATCTTTGCTTTGCTTTTTCTTGTTTTACTATCCTCAATAGTCTATAGAGGATAGCAAAATTTGTTTTTCTATCCTCTAGCGCCAAGTGGAACCTGGCTACATTCCAGGCTGGGTATGAGAATCCAAGCAGGATAGGCTCCAATGTTAATCCAGCAAAGACCCGGAGCAAACTTATTTATTTTTATACTGCCCAATAGCTGAAGCTCTGTTGAAGGTTTGGAGATGGGGTAGTTGGCAGGAACAATACTTTGGGCTCTTGTGCAGTTCCTGTTCATTTCAGTGTGACACTTGCTCCTTGTTGAGGAGTTTTGCACTCTGAATTTCCACCTTGGACTGAGGCCATAGCTAGACGTAAGGTTTATCCCTGGATCGTCCAGGAGTCAAACCTGTTCATCTAAGTGACACACAGGGGATCCAGTGCTCAGGCAGGGGCAAACCCTGGATGATCCCAGGAGAAACCTTAGGTCTCGCTGTGTCCTAAGCCTATGCATATTGGTCATTTTGAATTCATAACGCTGAAGCGAGGCCTTCACTTTGGTACGTGATATCCTGGCGTGAGGCTGCATGTCCTGGGAGGGACGCCACACGGTTGTCTTCCATGCCTCACATCTTGCTCAGAGCTCTGACTCCCAGATCCTTTTGTTTCCAGCATGGGCTGGGATTGTGCCACTGGGGGCCCTGCCCAGCTTTAGACAGGCTGCAACTGCTGAACTGCCCCACCTTGAGGGAGCTCAGTGAGGAATTCTGCTTCAGGGTGTTCCTCCTCAGGCTCCCTGACAAAAGGGAGCACCCGCCCACTTGCTGCTGTTGATACACTCCTGTCAGGGGAGCCCAGCTACAGCCAGGAGCAGTTGCAAATTGGAAGAAAGAGGCTTTGTTTGCTGTATCTGCAAAGGCAGTGTCAGTTCAATCCAATGAAAACGAGGTTTCAATTGGGCATAGAAGTACAAGACTTAAGCCCTATTTGGTCATTTAAAAAAGTGCGACCCTGATCACCTTCACCTACTTTTTGAATGACTGAATATGGCAGGGGGTCCCCAACGCAGCACCCATGAGTGCTACCACACCCACGGGCACTTCCAAGGGTGCCTGCAAAGCACTTTAGTCTGTGCCCCTTAAAAATAATAATAATAAAAAAAAACTTTGGAAAATGTTAGGGCATCTCCCTTTTGGGCTTCACTATTTCTATCCCCCCAACCTCTGTAGCTCACGTTCCCTCCCTCAGCTTCTAGCTTCGCTATTTCTTTGTCCACCTTACTGTTTCTCCCAGCCTCTAGCCTTGCCCTTTCTTTCCCTTCTACCCTTTTGCCTTGCTATTTCCTCATCCCTCCCAGCCTTTAGACTCGCTATTTCCCCCACACACCCCTCTTCAGCTGACTTTTGACTATCTAGGCCTGCGTGGTAGCCATTATGTGGCTATCCACATCCTCCGAGAGAGCCATTTTGTGGTGGTGCCCACTGCAGTTTCTCATTCCCAAATGTGCCCATAGGTCCAAAATGGTTGGGGACACCTGAAATAGGGCTTCCATCTGGCTCATACCTCAGCCTGGATCTGTCTGATGTCTGCATAACATAGTTGTTCATTTTAATTATATATACCTCATCAAAGGAGAACACAGGTCAGCCTATTTGTTCATCTAGCTCAGTATTGTCTGTTCTGATTGGCAGCAGCTGTCCAGGGTTTCAAGCAGAAAAGGGCCTTTCCCTTCACCTGCTACCTCATTCTTTTAACTGGAGAAGCCAGGGAATGGACTGGGGGTACCCATGAGTTAGACACACACACACACCCGAGGTTTACAAGTTGAAAAACAATTCAATACTATAAAATCAAATCAAATATAATCTACAACATGATACAAATACAATATAACCTTCAATAAAATATAATCTGCAACCATGGAAGGCAGCAAGGGCGTGACAGAGTGGGTAGGCCCAGCTAGTGTGGCCCCACGGTCTCCCCTCACACAGTTATGATCACATGAGGGAGAATGCCTACATTGGGTTTTTGTCCCCTCAGGACTGTGCCATTTCATTTCATTCCACTGCATATGCTGTCCAGGCTGCACGTAGGCTTCATATCTGAGCTTTGTTCCACTCATTTTGCTCCAGCCGAATTCACTAGCAACTCTTTGGTTGATCTCTGCACTGCTTATATCCTCCAAGTAAGAGGGCACAGAGGCATTGGCTGTGAAGGCTCAACTCCAAATCATACTTCCATCACGAGCTGCGGCAATCTCACTTCTTAGCATGCATGAACTGAAATCACCTCAGTGTAACAAGTGCCTACTCATCTGACATCATCACCTTTCTGCTAACATCAACAAAACCAAATGCCAAAAATACAAGTAAGCTGATAATTGGTGCCAAAAAGAAACAACAGCAGAATCCACATGGAAATAAAAGGCAGATATAAACTAGGTTTGCCACCATTTTGCTGGCACAGGTGCAGTGCTTTAACAGCATGGCAGGTAGAAATTCAGCAAGTGAAATCATTCATACCAGCTGATGAATTTTGGCCTACCATGCAACTGTTAAAAGCATAAGAAAGACTCTCGTTCACGCACTGGTTATCTCTCGGTTGGACTACTGCAACCTTCTTCTCTCTGGCCTTCCTTCGTCTCACATCAGTCCGCTGGTCTCTGTCCACCACTCTGCCGCTAAGATCATCTTCTTGGCCCGCCGCTCTGACCATGTCACTCCACTTCTGAAATCTCTCCATTGGCTTCCAACTCACTCCAGAATCCAATATAAACTTCTCCTGCTGACCTTCAAAGCTCTTCACGGTCTAGCTCCTGCCTATCTCTCCTCTCTCATCTCACACTATCGCCCCGCTCGTGCTCTCCGCTCCTCTGATGCCATGCTTCTCGCCTGCCCAAGGACCTCCACTTCCCTTACTCGGCTTCGTCCTTTTTCTTCTGCTGCCCCTTACACCTGGAATGCTCTTCCAGAACACTTGAGAACTACCAACTCAATCACTGCTTTTAAAACTCAGCTAAAAACTTTTCTTTTCCCTATAGCCTTCAAATATTGAGTTTGTTCTGACTCTATACTGTTTAGCTTCACCCTACCCGGTGCCTGTTTACACTTCCCTGTGCCTGTTCGCATTCTCCTTCCCTCTTTATTGTTTACTACAACTTATTAGATTGTAAGCCTACGCGGCAGGGTCCTGCTATTTATTGTGTTATCTGTACAGCACCATGTACATTGATGGTGCTATATAAATAAATAAATAATAATAATAATAATAATAATAATAATAATAATAATAATAATAAAAGATAAGCAGGAACCCTAATTTCAAGGACAAATCCTTTCCATGGTTCTCCATGGTACTATCTGGAACAATGTGAATCAAGCAGGAAAACTGGGAGAATGTTAAGTCTTTAAAATACACTTTGCATTCATTGAAAGGATTTTGTAAACTTCAGGGATTAGGAACGTGAAATCTTGATATCATTCAATTAGCAGTTTATGACTATAGAGAAAAGGCTGAACCCTGAATAATTCCAGTGCATCTGAGATCCATCACACCAGCGTTATAGCCCACTGTCAAGGTGGGTTGTGTGCAAAGGACTCAGATGACGTTGTCCATGTCCTGCCCTGACCTCGCTTCCTCCCACCTTAGCGCTGTTTTTTTGGCACAAGGAAAGTCTGGTTCTTCTGGTAAATCAAAAGGACAATGCTCTGCCCTCAACGTGTATTTTCAGCCACCGTTTTCAATCTGAAGTTCTGTGGACATGTTTTCAAAGGGCAGAGAGGGGCGTGCCTTTTCTCCAGCGGGCATTTTCATCTTAAAAGAAATGTGGAAAATGCAACCTCCTTGCCAGCAGTGCCCTCATTTTTAAAGATAAAGAGATCAAAATTGGCACAGTGATAGCTCTTAAGGAGGGCTTTAGCCACCCCAAGTTTGAATCAGATTGCTCATCCCTCAATTTTAAGGGATTTTTAAAATGTAAATTAAACAAATGCTTACATTTGTGTAAGTTTTAAAGATAAAGAGATCAAAATTGGCACAGTGATAGCTCTCAAAGAGGGCTTTCAGCATGCCAAATTTGAATTATATTGGATCATCCCTTGGTTTTTTATGATTTTTTAAATTCTCCCCCCTGCCTTAAACCCTTTTCCTGGTAGTTCACTGATGCGAAGGATCGATCTTCCATTCCTTTGATCATGTGAAGCTGTGCATCTTCAAGTTCATAAACTACAGATCTGCTGGTTCCTCTGGTCAAAAGTAAATCCCATTGATTTCAACTGCATTTACATCCCACTCATACTAATACATGTTTACCTTTGAGTTAACCCCATTGAATAGAGAGAGTAAACACATATAGAACTGACTTTTAATAGTGTGGTCACTCAGAAGTTTTCTTTTTTAAGTCTTAAAACAGCAAACTGGAAAGAAGTGCTCTGCAACCCCATGCTTACTTCTGAGGTCTTATTTCTGTTTACTCAGAAGTAAGTCTCTCTCTGTTCAATGGTGTTTACTCAAAGGTAAGCCTCTATCTTATTTTACTATGTTCACACTCCAAAGCCTCCAGGCAGGGTTAGGGGAACAGGCGTAGCCTAGGGAATAGGGAATAACCATGTAGGGTGGGCACGGTGTCCAACTACCACCAACCAATGAACTGTAGGGGGAGGTACAAAGGAGATCTGGGGATGTGCATCTCAATGGAAGAACAGCGATACGATGGTGCACACGAGAGGAGAAGTATAAAGATGAATGAAACATAAAAGCGCAAAGATGTAAGTTGATCAGGCTTTCACATTCTTTGGAAACAAGGGCGGATAATCTGAAGGTAAACCAGGGCAAACATGCAGGTGTGATGGAGCTCTCTCTGAGCACACTTATATTTTTAAAGGTTTCCCCAGCATGTCCCTGAAAGTGAAATAGGGGCAAAATGATTAGAGTATTTTATTAGGGACAAGTACCAGAAAATAAGGACAGAAACAGCATTTGCATTTAGCACCGTAAGTAACCAAGGAAGGAAGGAATAAAGTCATACCTGTTACACCTTTGGCTTGTTAGTAGAGTGGTCACTTGTGCATCACAAAAAAAGAGAAATATGCCCCGCCCTCAAACAAACATACCAATTTGCATAACATTTGCCTAATCTAATTCATATGTGCAAATGCAAATTTAGAAATTATTATTTTTATTTGAATAGAAATACAGGAAATATCACCATAGGATGGAGGACTGTGACCAGGTCACCTGTATTTCTATCTTTTCAGTTCGCTGCCCAGGTGAGAACTGTTGATGGGCAAATTCAGAGCGCCCCTCCCGTCTGCTCTCCCTTCTTGTGGTACTTTGTTTTCAAACCCGACTTGGCTGGGACCGCTCTTGAAACAGAAGACACCTTCAAATAGAAGACTGTCCTCTGGCAGCCTTAACATAGGGGACGGTCCTCTGTAAAGTAGAGCATGTTCCGTATTTCTTCGATTGTAAGACGCCATCGATTGTAAGACGCACACTAATTTCAGTACCACCAACAGAAAAAAAAAAACCTAAGACACACCCACGATTCTAAGACGCACCCCATTTTTAGAGATGTTTATATGGGGGGAAAGTGTGTCTTAGAATTGAAGAAATAGGGTAGCTACACTATACTTTTTTCTCCATTTCCCTTGTAATTTCAAGGCCTACTACATGAAAGCGCACCAGGGACCAGTGATAGTCTCCAGACTACAGACAGAAGAAGTTGCACCCCTGAGTTAGAAGACAGCCTCCTTCTAAAATGTAGAATTCACACGGGGAGGTGGTGAGAGGAAGAAGATATCCTCAGAGACATTGAATACATAATTCTTGCTAATTAGGAGCAGTGCATGTCCAAAAACCAAATTACCGACAAGAAACAGTACTCCATGTTTAATAGACCTATAAAAAGCAATTAGATTTCCAAAGAACTATTTTGAGTATCACATTCTGCCTTTTTGCTGAGGAATACTTGGATGTGCCTCTAAGCACGATCTTTTGGATGACACTTTATCTGTCTTTCCCGCCCCTAACCTGGCACAGACCCCACCCCTACCCATCCCAAAATCTCAACTCAGTTGAAACCTAAAATGTTGGCTCTGCATGCAAACAATTCCCAATAGCAATTACAGTTCCCTTTAACAAACATATTGTACACATTTGGATACAACAACCCTTTGGCATCTCATTCTTTTCCTATGATCTCACTGGGGGGTCATCTACACCAAGCCGGATATTTATTTATTTATTTATTTATTTATTTATTTATTTATTTCACTTATGTACCGCTCCCACAGCCAGGGCTCTCTGGGCGGTTTACAGAAATTCTAAAATTAAGATAAAAACGAGTACACAAAATTTAAAATTCTAAAACACAGAACATACAGACATAAGGCATTAAAAACCGTTAAAAAACTAAACATGTGGGTGATTAAGATGTGCCGCCATCTAGCCTGGGCAAAGAGGAAAGTCTTAACCTGGCGCTGGAAAGATAGCAGCGTTGGTGCCAGGCGAGCCTCGTCAGGGAGATCGTTCCACAGTCTGGGGGCCACCACCGAAAAGGCCCTGTCCCTCGTTGCCACACTCTGAGCCTTTCTCGGAGTAGGCACCCAGAGGAGGACCTTAGATGTTGAACACAGTGACCAGGTATATTCACGTCGGGAGAGGCGTTCCATCAGGTATTGTGGTCCCAAGCCGTGTAAGGCTTTATAGGTCAAAACCTTGAATTGGGCTTGGAAACATACAGGCAGCCAGTGCAAGTGGACCAGAGCAGGTGTTATATGGTCGAACCTTCTGGTTTCCGAAATCAATCTGGCCACTGCATTTTGCACGAGCTGCAGCTTCCGAACCGTCTTCAAAGGCAGCCCTACGTAGAGTGCATTGCAGTAATCTAACTTGGAGGTTACCAGAGCATGGACAACTGAAGCCAGGTTATCCCTGTCCAGATAGGGGCGTAGCTGGGCCACCAACCAGAGTTTGTAGAAGGCACTCCGTGCCACTGAGGTCACCTGAGCCTCAAGTGACAATGATGGATCTAAAAGAACCCCCAAGCTATTATAGTGGATATCCCACTATGAAAGTGGTATATAAATGGCAGGAGCCACACCACTGCTTTATAGCAGTATTGAAGTGCACTGCAGGATCTACACTACTGCTTTATAGTTGTACTGAAGTGCACTGTTGGGGCCCATTGATACGTACCACATACTGCTTTCATACCACTTTTATAGTGTTATATCCTGCTTGGTGTGGATGTGTTATGGGCCCCAACAGTTGTCAATTCACTTCAGTTCCACTATAAAGCAGTAGTGTGGCTCCTGCCTTTTATATATCACTTCCTTTGGCAGGGGCTCACGGAGAAGGGCCCCTATAGATGATCTTAAGGTCCAGGCAGGTACATATGGGAGGAGGTGTTCCTTCAAATAACCTGGCCCCAAACCGTTTAGGGCTTTGAATGTCAATACCAGCACTTTGAATCGGGCCTGGATCTGGACTGGCAGCCAATGAAGTTGTAAAAGGACTGGTATAATATGATCTTGCCGGCCAGTCCCTATTAGTAAATGGGCTGCCCTGTTTTGTACCAGCTGAAATTTCTGGACTGTTTTCAAAGGCAGCCCCACGTATAACACATTGCAGTAATCCAAACAAGAGGGAGAGCTGAAATATGCCTGGTTTTTCCAAGTGTTTTATTACAACTAACTGAATAGTTGTTCCTGATGACATCATCCAGTTGGGCAGAAGGTTATTAACCCTTTCCGCTACACTTAGGGCTCCATCCAACGAGCATTTGATTGCACGCTCATTACTGGGCACTCACGGATTTTTCGCAGGCCCCTCACATGATGTCGTCTGCCTCCCGTGCCCCTTCCACCCCTTCTGGACTACTTTGCACCACAAGAAAATCCACAGAAAGTCCAAACTATTAAAACTGGAAGTTGCTGCTCTCTCCTGCTGCGTGCAGGAGAAGCAGTGTGATTAGAACATCCGACTGAATGGGCCTCGTGCTCATTGTTTATTTCCTGTTTTGAAACAGGAAGTAACTGAGCAATGAAACCTGGAGCGGAGAAGCGACGGTGGGGAGCGTGCTTTCCCACGTGTGATGGAGTGAGTCCTTAGAGAGCAATCCAGTGGTCCTTGGGGGAGCATCTCTGGGACTATGGGGTGAGTTGCAAAAACCCTCTGAGGTCAGAGATGGGGAGTTGGAGATCCAACCTCGACCCCTCACTGCCAACATGGAGAGAGGCAGGATACAAGTTATCCCGAGCCTCCTCCAGCCTCCTTCCCTTCCCCTCCAGAGCATCATCGCTAGATGAGTTGAAATGCTCATCAGGCAAAAATACAAGAGTGTAGAGGATGGAGAGGTGAAGATCACCTCTGCTGTTCCTCCTGCCCTGCTGGCATCAGACAGGCAGGGCACAGTTCAGGGGTTTCCAAGCAGTGAGGGTGCAATCAATAGGATTTACCTTACTATGTTTGGCAACAACATAATATCTTAAATTAAGATGTACCTGATCTTGAACATTACAGAGCAGTTTTATTTACAGTTCTGCTCATTTCAAAAAGAGCAGAAAGATATTTGGGCATTATCAAAAGATTTCTTGGCATTTTTGCCTCCGTGTGTGTGTGTGTGTGTAGATAAACTAGCTAAATCTCCTCCCCAAGGCCCTTCTGCAGCCATGTCACCACTTCTCTAGAACTGGGCAATTGGAGCAATGGCAGCCAGGGACTCTTCTGTGTCCCTCTCCGTGATATTCAAGCAACTCAGCCAATCACTGCCATAACCTTCATCACTCCACAGTCCCTTAAGGGATAATATAATACAGATAGCAGTTCAGTGGGTAGAGCTGCTTCTCCCATCATTGTAGACTGTGACAAGAGAAGCTGCACCTACTGAACCTCTCCCTTGTCATGTAGCTATTAAAGGCATAGGACAGTCTTTGACTTAAGTAGCGATTACAGCCGGAGTCTTAATTAGGGCTGCACCTAGCTTTCCAGTTAAAATACTTGGGTAACAAGTCTTTACAAAGTGGGATCTGATTCACTAAATTAGAATGGGATAACCAAGGAATGTCATTTTGAGGGAAGGATATATCTTGGCCAGTATAACAAACCCATCATGAAGAGTAGAGCAAGAGGCTAATTTGGTAAATTAGTGGCTGAGAAAGTTACAAAAGGGGGAAGTGGTTCACTGTGAAGCCTTCTTGCCAAAGCCCATTGAAATGAATTAGTTGTTTGCTCCCATTCTCATTCTGCTATTTTCAGAAGCGCACACTTCCCCAGGGAAGGGGTCCACTCCCCTTCCCTAGGTAAGTGTGCACTTCAGAAAGGAAGAGGAAAGGAAGCTACTGGTGTGCATTCCTGAAAATAGCAGAATGTATTAACCTGGTCAGGATTGTATTGCTTTGTGTTGTGTTAAGGATTCTTTGAGCAACAGAGATATCTTTTGATATCTGAAATCTGGTATCTAGCCTCTTTTTTCCAGCAAATGAGTGGGGCAATGGATGACATGGACAATTTGGGTTCTAATACCCCTTCACCATGAACTTATAATATGACCTGGGGCCAGTTAGTTTCTCAGCCTAGCCTCCTTCACAAGGTTGTTGTGAGGATACAATCAGGAGAAACCATGGCCACAGCTAGACCTAAGGTTTATCCTGTGATAATCCAGGGTTCACCCCTGCCTGAGCACTGGATCCTCTGTGTGTCATCTAGATGAACAGGTTTGACTAGGGTTGCCATATTCTGAATCCACAAAACCGGGACAATTTTTATTTTGGTGGGGGTGGGGCTAGGATTTTTTTAAAAAAACATGGACAATATGTAAAGGTCTAGGGAAAGAAAGAAAGCTATCTAAGCTTTAGTTATCTAACACTGCAATCTTATGTGTGTCTACTCAGAAACAAATCCTATTAAGTTAAATAGGACTTATTCCCAGGTAAGTATGCATAGGATTGCAGCCTAAAGTACTTAAGCATCTGCAAATAAATAGCAGGCAAAGAACAGTTTAAGCAAACAAACAGGAAAAAATGGCACTAAATTACATTTCTCCACTAGTTCTCAAAAGCTAGAGAAGACTTTAATATAGAGACTTACACTCCACCGAGCAGGCTCAAGGCACCATTTCGGAGGTTGGAATTCCTCCAGCCGGCTGGAATAGGAATCCGGGATTCTTGACTGACTGGCCGGGACATTTTGGAAATGCTTGGAAACCGGGACATTCCTGGTTTTCTGGGATTTATGGCAACCCTAGGTTTGACCCCTGGACGATCCAGGGATAAACCTTAGGTCTAGCTATGGCCCATGTATGCTGCCATTAGGTCACTGAAAGAAGAACAAGAGCATAGTCTAATCAATAGCATTTAACATGTTGTCCTTGCATGTTCATTGGGTACCTGATAACATCCCCTGTGGTTAAGCAGTCTTGAATTTGGAAACCATTACACGAGGGCAATTTGTTAAGCAGCCCTCCAGATGTTTTAGCCTACAACTCCCATTATCCCTCACTACTGGCTATGCTGACTTGGGCTGATGAGAGAGGTTGGCCAAAACATCACGAGGGCCAAAAGTTGCTCACCCCTTCATTAGGAACATATGAAGCTTCCTTATACTGATTCAGACAATTTGGTGAACTAGCCCAGTATTCTCAACACTGATTTGCAATGACTCTCCATGCTTTAAGGCAGGTGTTTTTCCAACCCTGCCTAGAGATGTGTTTTGAACTTGGAACCTTCTGCACTCAAAGCATGTGCATTACTACTGAGCTATGGACTCTCCCCCATTACGCTATTACTTTAAGGTTAATCTGCCCAAGAGGCATGCTTGTAGCAAGAACATGAACTGCAAGCTTAAGAGGTCCTATATTTAGTTAAACTGGTACAACCGGTAAACTATGCCCTGACTAGGCAATACAGAAGAAATGTTCATAGAAAATACAATTTGTTTATTGCTTTTCACTTATTATATCAGTTTTCTGTGCTAGAAGAGAAAAGGGAACCATTGAGCAGTGGATGTTCTTAAGGTAGGTTCCCATCTTCACTTTGGGAGAGTGCTCTTGACAAGTTCCATCCTGTGTGTCTGCTGGCAGTTAACTGTATGTGCTGGGCTCCTGTGGTGCTCCTGTGTCAACATCCAGTGAGAAATGTACAAGGTATGGAGCTGTCCTAGCTTGCAAACCACGGCAATGAAGAATACATTTAACAGTGCCTATTAGCATTCTGTGGTGTCATCACAACAGCAGCTATTGCAATGAACTCTGAGAGACCTAGTGACTCACTCAAGTTTATTCTGACATCGTCAGACATTTTAAGTAGTTGGATTAGTGAACTAAATTGACTGCAATGAATTGTGGTGCTTTGTGCCATAAACATTTCCTGGCTTCTGAAAGAGAGCCTGTTTCATAATAGCTGGGCTGTAATTCTATGAAAATGATAAAATAAAACAAGGGGTACTGAATGGTTAAACGTTGGGCTAGTGGGTGGATTCCTGCATTGAGCAGGGGGTTGGACTCGATGGCCTTGTAGGCCCCTTCCAACTCTGCGATTCTATGATTCTATGGATGGGGCACTAAGCACTAAAGACATCTTGAAGACTCAGTGCAAAAGTGTTGTCTCCCATAACTGTTTTGTGGCCTTTACACACACCACCTGTCATACATCCACCCAACAATAAATGATTTTAATACCTGAGAGACTTAGCACCAGTTTATACTGTAACTATCTGATATACCTGGTGTTGCTCGGACCCCTAAGATACATGTCTATGAGGTAAGCATCGTAAAGTAGTAGGCTGACGCTAGATTTGTGAGTTAATTTTATTTATTTATTTGTTTGTTTATTTATTTATTACATTTTTATACCGCCCAATAGCCAAAGCTCTCTGGGCGGTTCACAAAAATTAAAACCATAATAAAACAACCAACAGGTTAAAAACACAAATACAAAATACAGTATCAAAAGCACAACCAGGACAAAACCATGCAGCAAAAATTGATATAAGATTAAAATACAGAGTTAGAACAGTAAAATTTAAATTTAAGTTAAAATTAAGTGTTAAAATACTGAGAGAATAAAAAGGTCTTCAGCTGGCGACGAAAGCAGTACAGTGCAGGCGCCAGGCGGATCTCTCTGGGGAGCTCGTTCCACAGCTAGGGTGCCACAGCGGAGAAAGCCCTCCTCCTAGTAGCCACCTGCCTCACTTTTAAATGAATTAAATTTGTTTCTTTTTTTTTTACTTTCTCACCCTCACGACAACCCCGCAAGATAGGCTAGTGCTAGGCCTGTGAGGTAACTTTAAAAAGAAATAAATTCTTCTCTCTCTCTCTCTCTCTCTCTCATCCCTGATGCAGGCCAGGGCTGTCTTAAAGCCGAAGCTCTCCATGGTCTGCTCAGCAATCTTCTGCTGGCAGTCTGACTGATGGTTAGCTCAGTCGTTGCTGCTGGAGATGGGGACAGAGCTCCATCCTCCCACTCCCGATGGTGCCTAGTGACCGAGGCAGCCAGCCCTAAGCACTCTCTCTTCAGGCCCAGGATGGTGAGCCACTTCCAGAAGATGGCTGCCAAAGCCCGGGAAATCTTCCCTCCCACTCAAGGCATGCTGGGAGTTGTAGGTGCAAGCCTAGCTGACCGAATAACATGTTAAACTTTGAACACCCTCTGAGGTGTGGTGGGAGACAACTGGAGAGTGGGCCTTTTTAGTTGTGGCACCCTGCTTATGGATTTCTTTTTCCCAGGCAAGGTTGCCTAGTGACTGCATTAATGGCTTTCCAGTGCCAAGTGATTTTTATTTTTATTTTCCAAGGCCTTTTAACTGGATCATTTTTATGCTGCATTTCCCCCCACCCCGTTATAACTAAACCACAACATTCCAAGACAGATGCAGGAATTACTGAAAAAAGTTTATGATTTTGACGTTAATACCTGACTATGGATTCCTGCATTGAGCCGGGTGGTGGTGGTGTTGGACTCGATGGCCTTGTAGGCCCCTTCCAACTCTGCGATTCTACGATTCTATGACTATACCATTGAAACAGAAGCATGAACGGAGGAATGACTGATAGCTGAGGCTAGAATGGAATAGTGGGTGGGGTGAGTGGTAGTTAAAAAAAAGTCAGGTAGAAGGAGAACAGAGACACTTAGTGAGAGGCCAGGAAAGTGGTAGCTGAGTTAGGATTGAGAGATGGTGACCTGGTTTGCTAACCCAAGCTTTATTTAAAATCTCCTAAAATGCAATGTGAGTTGGTGGGCCTCTCTTTTAGCCTCTTTCTTTACACTGTGCGATAAGACAGGTTGTCTCCCACATATTCGGCTCAAGGCAATTTTAGTTCCCATATACAAGAAAGGTGAGAGGTAGGACCCTAAAAATTACCATCCCATTAGCCTTCTACCTGTAATTGGGAAGATTTACACCAAATTACTTTGTAAGAGTCTCTTGGAATGGATGGAAAATTCCAAAGTGATAGGAGATGAAGAAATTGGCTTTAGCCCAGGGTGCTAAACTTTAGATCACTGTTTTGTTTTGGCCCACCTGGCTGAATGGTATTCTAAAACAAAAGGGGGGGAATTATTTACTGCTTTGGTAGACCTGAAACCTGCTTTTGATTCCATTTCAAGGAATAAGTTATAGGCAAAATTGAAAGAGTTCAGTATTGATAAAAGACTCATATATTTAATTCAAAATCTTTTATCACCAGACTGAAATTCAAATCAGATGTGGCCCCACCAGCAGTTTGTCCAAACCAATAGTGTCAACTGGGGATGCAAAACAAGGTTGTGTTTTAGCCCCATTTTATTTAATATTGTTTTGAGTGATTTGTCATAGAATCATAAAATCATAGAATAGCAGAGTTGGAAGGGGCCTCCAAGGCCATCGAGTCCAACTCCCTTGTGAGGTGTACCAAGGCTCCCAAAAGACCCTGCCTATCAAGGCCAGCTAGGTGCTCCCCCTGGCTTGGAAACACCACACGCTCCAGGTCAGGCTGGGGTTTTGCATGTGTAGGTGACAACAATATTTCCTAGTTTCTAGCTTTCACTCAGTGGCTGTCTAAGGCCCAATGGTGATAATGACAAAGCCTTAGGATCGCTACTAATTTGGTTGTCTTGGTAAAGACAAGACAAATAAGCACTGAATTAGAAAGCCAACAGAGTGAAAATGGAGAGGTACGCATTGGCAGGATCTACACTACTGCTATGAAATGGTTTATAACAGTATTCACAACTGACACACTCCATATACAGTTTTCATAGAATCATAGAATAGCAGAGTTGGAAGGGGCCTACAAGGCCATCGAGTCCAACCCCCTGCTCAATGCAGGAATCCACCCTAAAGCATCCCTGACAGGTGGTTGTCCAGCTGCCTCTTGAAGGCCTCTATTGTGGGAGAGCCCACAACCTCCCTAGGTAACAGATTCCATTGTCGTACCGCTCTAACAGTCAGGATGTTTTTCCTGATGTCCAGCTGGAATCTAGCTTCCTTTAACTTGAGCCCATTATTCCGTGTCCTGCACTCTGGGAGGATCGAGAAGAGATCCTGGCCCTCCTCTGTGTGACAACCTTTTAGGTATTTGAAGAGTGCTATCATGTCTCCCCTCCATCTTCTCTTCTCCAGGCTAAACATGCCCAGTTCTTTCAGTCTCTCTTCATAGGGCTTTGTTTCCAGACCCCTGATCATCCTAGTTGCCCTCCTCTGAACACACTCCAGCTTGTCTGCGTCCTTCTTGAATTGTGGAGCCCAGAACTGGACGCAATACTCTAGATGAGGCCTAACCAGGGCTGAGTAGAGAGAAACCATCAACTGCTTTGAATATCATTCCTTCTCATCCTCCAAAGCTGGCTAATTTGAACATTCCCATTTTACTTTATGTAGACGATGCTGTTCTAATTTCACAAACCTCTTGCATCTAGCTACTGTGAAACCAACCACTTAAGAATTAATTGCAGTAAGTCTAAAATGCTGGTCTTTTCAAGATGCAAGAGGATCATTGGATGATCTGTGAATGGTAACCACATTGAACAAGTTTCTAACTATAAATATTTGGGTATATGCTTTCATAAAACACTTAATTGGTCTTTGCAGAGAGATAGGGTCAGGGCCAGAGCAGCAGCCAATAATACGGCTGCTGCAATTACAAGGTTCTATTATACCAGAGGCGGTCAATTTGTACCCACTGCATGAAATTGACCTGCGGAATTAAAATTTGGATCAAAGCTGTTCACCCTTTAATAGAATCTGTACAAGCAGCTTTTGTACATTCGATGCTTGGTCTCCCAAAGTGTCTGGCAACACCTGCTCTCTTGTTGGAAACTGGTCTATAGTCTATCACCTTGAGAGCTTGGTTGAGTGCACTCAAATTTTGGTTCTTCAGGCTATCTTCACAAGATATATAATGACCCATATGTCACTGAGTGGATTACTTTGGAATAAGATCAACACTTTGGGCTTAGGCCTGTGTCTCTATTTACGGTGGAAGCAAAATAGGCCAAAACTCTTCTATCTCAAAGGATAAGGGTCTGTGACCTTCAAGTTTTAAGATCTGCAGCAGATAGAACTTGCTCTCCTCTGTTCATAGGTATTAACCTGAGTTACAGAATGGCAGAAGCGAAATATTTTTCAGTGCTTCACATCCCCAAATATTAGCATGCGCTAAAACTCTGGCAAGATTCAATGTCCTGCCACCTGCTCTGTCACAGGGGAGGTTTCAGAAAATCAGTGATCCTGATCACTTATGCCCATGTGGAAGCAATGAAATTGTAATGTTTCCACTGTGGTGCGAGACAATAATGAGATCTCCCAAGTAATTCACAAAACTTTATTTGCACCTGAAGAGAGTGTAAAGACTAAGAACTTTCCTCTAGGCTAAAACTTGGCTAACTTAACTAGACAATTGTCCTTTCAACAAAAGGGAAGGCTTTTTTTCCCTGAGCCCCTTAACTTCAGGTAGGATTCCTCTGAAGAAGCCTTTGGTGAGAAGCTAGCCAAGCTGATTGCCTCTCGCCTTCTCTTAGCTCTACCTGTTTGGATCTGCAGCAGACGCTGGGATTGGTCAACTCTGAAGTCCCCTCCGCCTCTGAGGATTGCTAAGTTCCCACAGACTCTGAGTTGTTAGTGTTTTCGCTGATACCCCACAACTCCTTCCCCCACACTAAGGGGAACAGGCCTGATCATGACAGAAATTGTTATATTCTGTTGCTCTTTTTATAGAGAGATTAGACAGAAATTATTGCTTGACACCAGATTACAAATTAATGCAGTCCTTCATTGTTTCTGGGCCACAGAGGCGCAATCAAGGCTTTTGCTAATTTTTTTCTAAATGCTATGATAAGGACTCTCCAGAATTGATTTTCTTGCATATTTCTCAAATTTTCTTGCATATTTCTCAAATCTGTATGTAATTTCTCTCTACTCCTTTGTATGTGTAAAGTCTGGTCAGTGACCATCATAAAGTTGATGATGATGGTATTCATTTTAGAAAGTTTATACTCCACCTCTCTACCCAAGTTTGCCCAAGGCAGCTAATATAATTACAAATCCAATAAACATCAATGACATTAAAAAGTTAAAAACGGATTAGAACATGCAGGGGATCAGTTAAAATATCAAAACAACATAGCCAGAGTGATTTTTAAATGCTTGCCAAAACAAGTGTGTCTTTAAAAGGTGCTGAAAACCCACCAAGGAGGAGAGCATCAGCTGGATCTTTCAGGGCGGAGTGTTCTATAACCAGTGTCTCCTATGTTTCTGGCAAATATGCCTGTCATGCCAATGAGATACTCCTCAACTGATGTCAAAGGACAGACAAGTTCACGCTGGGAGAGATGTTACTTTACTGTAGCCAGTTAGGGCTTTAAAGGGAATTCACCAGGGCCTGAGCAAGTAAATGTAGTCTTAAAGTTTGGCGCATTTGTACAAACCAAAGAGAAGATTGAGGGGAGACATGAGAGCAGTATTCAAATACTTGAAAGGTTGTCCCACAGAGGAGGGCCAGGATCTCTTCTCGACCCTCCCAGAGTGCAGGACACGGAATAATGGGCTCAAGTTACAGGAAGCCAGATTCCGGTTGGACATCAGATAAAAACAGCAGCAATGCAAAATTACAAATTTAAAACACCAAGTTAAAAAAAATTATAGACTGTTAAAATGCTGGGAGAATAAAAAGGCGTCTAAAGGCATATCATGTAGGTGCCAAGCGAACCTCCTTAGGGAGCTCATTCCACAGCCAGGGTGCCACAGCAGAGAAGGCCCTCCTCCTGGTAGCCACCTGCCTCACTTCCTTTGGCAGGGGCTCGCAGAGAAGGACCCCTGAGGATGACCTTAGGGTCCGGGCAGATACATACGGGAGGAGGCGTTCCTTCAGATAGCCTGGCCCCAAGCCGTTTAGGGCTTTAAATGTTAATACCAGCACTTTGAATCGGGCCCGGACCTGGACTGGCAGCCAATGAAGCTGGAAAAGGACTGGAAAAGTAACTATTACTTACTCTTGTAATGGAATAAGGGCACAAAATATGCTTCCAGGAACTACACCGTCATAATCACCTCCACATCAATATTTCCCCTTGAAATTAACTAATAGCATTAGATTGCAGTATTGTTGGTAAAGAACTCCCAGGAACAGCCTCGGTGTAACTCTTTTTGACATTTTGTGTTTTGTTAACTTGTCTTGCTGATTAGAAGTATTAGGTGTTGTCCTTTGTGGTTTATTACTCATCTGCCAGAAACAGGAATGGGTGAAAAAAAAGTAACTTGTTTCTTTGGTCCAGGTGACAAGGTGAAATAGGGAGTTCCTGCCTGAACACATCAAAACTATTTTTAAAAAATAATAATAATAAAAGAATAAAAAGAAATGTGTTTCCTTTACAATGTAGGTTTCAGCTGTTATAAAAGTAATGGTGTTCTGCCTACTGGCCTTTTTCTGAATTTGTTGTACATCAAGAACCAAACCTATCACATCAATGAGTTAACAAAAGTAGCTCAGAAGTAAGTGTCACTGTATTTAATGGGACTTCTTCCCAGATAAGAATGCACAGGGTCTTCCCACCTCAAAATTGGATGTGCAAGGGGAAAGAGAATCAGCACCTGAGAAATGCACCTGAGGGTATTGCACCTGAGAAATACCCCTGTGGGGTACCGCAGGGCTCAGTCCTGGGCCCAGTGCTCTTCAACATTTTTATTAATGATTTGGACGAGGAGGTGCAGGGAATGCTTATCAAATTTGCAGATGACACAAAATTGGTTGGGATAGCTAACACCCTGGAAGACAGAAACAAACTTCAAAGTGATCTTGATAGGCTGGAGTGCTGGGCTGAAAACAACAGAATGAAATTTAATAGGGATAAATGCCAAGTTCTACGTTTAGGAAATAGCAACCAAATGCACAGTTACAAGATGGGGGATACTTGGCTCAGCAATACTACAATCGAGAAGGATCTTGGAATTGTTGTAGATCACAAGCTGATTATGAGCCAACAGTGCGATATGGCTGCAAGAAAGGCAAATGCTATTTTGGGCTGCATTAATAGAAGTATAGCTTCCAAATCACATGAGGTACTGGTTCCTCTCTATTCGCCCCTGGTTAGGCCTCATCTAGAGTATTGCATCCAGTTCTGGGCTCCACAATTGGAGCGTGTTCAGAGGAGGGCAACCAGGATGGTCAGGGGTCTGGAAACAAAGCCCTATGAAGAGAGACTGAAAGAACTGGGCATGTTTAGCCTGGAGAAGAGAAGATTGAGGGGAGATATGATAGCACTCTTCAAATACTTAAAAGGTTGTCACACAGAGGAGGGCCAGGATCTCTTCTCGATCCTCCCAGAGTGCAGGACACGGAATAACGAGCTCAAGTTAAAGGCAGCCAGATTCCAGAAGGACATCAGGAAAAACTTCCTGACTGTTAGAGCAGTACGACAATGGAATCAGTTACCTAGGGAGGTTGTGGGCTCTCCCACACTAGAGGCATTCAAGAGGCAGCTGGACAACCATCTGTCAGGGATGCTTTAGGGTGGATTCCTGCATTGAGCAGGGGGTTGGACTCGATGGCCTTGAAGGCCCCTTCCAACTCTGCTATTCTATGATTCTATGAAATGTTGCATGTGCTCACCAGTCCTACTTCCCCTGTGGGGACTGAATTACCTGCGCATAGACGGAGTACCTCACAGATGAAGTGCAATCAGAAGAATCAACCAAAGTGGTGCGGCGTACTGCAAAGGTCAGCTGTACCTGAAATAAACTTGGCCAACCCCCAGATAGAGGAGTTGTGATACGTGGATTTCTCTGCTCAAAGAAGCTTGTATCAGCAGGTCACTCCTGTCTTTTAGAAAACAATCAAGATCTCTACTGTGACCCGTGACGTTTGAGTAGCAGCTATTCATTGCTGATTTTAAGTAGATCGGATCATTTTAGAACTCCTTGCTGTTCAAGTTTTTGGAACTGTGATTTGGTTGATGCTTAAAGTATTACCCATTGAAATTAATGGGATTTTAAGTTCATCATAATTAATGTGCAATGGCTTCGCAACCTTGCAGTCCATTGCATGGGAAAGGGTTTTTAGTGATAAATTTCCATTTAAAACACAGCTAAATATCCAAATATAAAACAAGACTTTATTGGTGGGGGATGGGGTGGTAGGGACAAGGGAAGGCAATGATCACACACAGAGATAATTTTAAATAAAATCAGTACAGTCAATCTAACGTAAGAGTTATATGATAGCCACTAGGGTAGAGTCTGGGGTTTCAGAAGAAAGGCAAGAGTTCATTGCAGAGAGAATAATCTGAGAGAGACCATCTTGTCTTCCAATTAGATGTTATTAGGAAGATGAGTGAACTAATCCTCACTTTTATGGAGAATCTGAGTTCAGTTCTAACTGAACAAACCATTGTACAAAAGAACTTACATTTTGGTTGCATATTGGGGAACAAAAAGTGAAATCTAGCCTGGTGTCCCAGCATGGTGCCAACTTACCAGATGCTCTGGGGCAGCTTTCCCCAACCTAGCGCTCTCCAGATGTGTTGGACTCCAATCCATGCTTGCTGGGAATTTGGGGCATTGTTGAGTAACTTCAGAAGTAGGGATTTGTCACAAGGGGAGACCTACATTTGCCTTTGTACTGTATGATATGGTCCCTACTCTTCTAGCACCTTCCTCACAGAGGTATTAATGGAAAACACTTTGAATATGAAAAGATCTATCCGAGTGATTAATGATGGCCTGGAATACCCTCATTCAAATCACAACCAAACTGTCTTCCTATTTATCTGGGGAGTAATGACATACCCATGTAATGGAAACCAGCAGCTATCAACTGAAAGATATAATTTGTTGGCTGAAGACATAGGTTCACCTACGTCATTAGTGAGTTTTGGATCCTGTTTTTATACTTGCATTGCCAATAAGGATATATACACTGGCTACTGATAGGCCAGATTTGTTTTCATTGGCAAACACTTAAGTAAACTGGCTTTGTGCTGAGTGATACATGTGGGGATCCAGGAACCTAATGGCCATGGTTGATTCTAGATTTTGCTCTATTTTGTAACGATCGTAGAGGAGGAGAGAAGCAGAAGTTAGGGATACAGTTTCTTTACATCCCCTCCACACCCACACCCCAGTTTTGATATAGCAGCCAGCAACGGACTCACCAGTCTAAATATAGTATCTGACCTGCATCCTGTGGTAATATACTCAGATATCATCAGTCATGCTGCACCTATCACTAGCTGTACCTATTTATGCTGTGCCTATCACCATCCTCAGTGACATCATGGCCCACCAGCATGCTACAATCTAGTAAACACAGTGGTTGGTGTTGGTGTGTGTGTGTGTGTGTGTGTGTGTGTGTGTGTGTGTGTGTATCACACACCACTACAGATAAATAAGGGGAGAGTGTAATAAAAGCAATCATAAAAAAATCAAGATAATGCTTTCCATGTTCACTACGCTTTCAGTTAGGGCCTTCCTAGACGAGGGTTTAGCCCGGTGCGAGGCCCGGGCTCCCTGCTGTGCGCGCAGATGACGCACAGGGGATCCCAGGGTCAGGCCGGGCTAAACCCTCCCTTGACCCGGGATAACCGGATCCACTTGTGGCCTGGTTTTTCTGCAGCCCAGGGCTGCAGAAAGTCTAGCTGTTTCCGCAGCTTTTCCCAGCTGCTCGCTTACTCGCAAGTAGCCAGGAGAAGCCGAGCGCTGTGCCCATCGGGCCGGGGGCAAGGGAATCGCAGAGGGGGAGATGGGGGCCGGGGGGGAAGAGCGGACCTGGCAGGAGAGATGGGGGGGAAGAGCGGAGCCAGGGTGGGGAGATCGCGACCGGGGGGCGAGCAAGCAGGTGAGTGAGGGGGCGAGCGGGGGGAATCAGACATTGTGGGGGGAAATCAGGGGCAGGGGGGAGCAGGGAACCCTTTATTTTAAAAAAAAACCCAACTTACCTTTTCGTTGGTGCGCTCCTGCACACATGGCCCCTTTAACTTTTTTTAAAAAATGGAAGACGCGACGGGGCTTTCCTTTCCCCTTCTAGCGCAGGCTGGCTGCTCCTCCCACATGGATTCTGAGGTAGGTCTAGCAAGGCCCTTAGTGTCATATTTATTCTCAAAACAGCTCTGTGAGATAGGTCATTATTTTCATTTCACAAGTGAGGTCTTCATGTAGATTAAAGAAAAATACTGGCCCAAGGCAGCTAAACAAACCCAAATTTGTATCACGGTGTTCTGCTGTTGATACATTGAGTACACTGAAACTTTTGGGGACATGGGCATATTGGGCAATTTGTGAAACTGTCCTGGGCACCACCACAAAATGGCTGCTGTGAGAATAACCTGAGCCCCAACACACTGAACAACCGCTTTGAAGCCACAGTTTTCAGCATTAACAGAAACCTATTTCACAGCAATCACCTCTGCTGGTCAGAAAATGTGTGAATTTAAACAATAGTAGGAGGGGAGGGGCAGATTGGTGGTGCCAAGAAAGGTGTCTGGGAGTACATTGATGCCTGTAGGTGCCATAATAATTATTATTATTATTATTATTATTATTATTATTATTATTATTATTATTATTATTTCTTACCTGCCTCTCCTGTTGGATTGAGGCGGGGAACAACATTAGAACAGGAATCAATACATCTTAAAAATCTTGATTTAACGTTAATCTGGGTAGGCCTGCCGGAAAAGGCTAGTCTTTAAAGCTGCCTTAAAATCACACAGAGAGTTAATTTTATGAATCTCCTCCAGCAGGCCATTCCACAAACTGGGGGCGACAGAAGAAAAGATCCTCTGGGAAACTAATGTCAGCCTAGTTTTGGCTGACTGAAGTAAGTTCACCCCAGAGGACCTGTGTGTGGGGGGCGGACTATATGGGAGAAGGCGATCCCGCAGGTAACCTGGACCCAAACCATTTAGGGCTTTAAAGGTAATGACCAACACTTTGTACTTTGCCCGGAAACTAATTGGCAGCCAGTGGAGTGATTTTAATGTTGAGGTAATATTCTCACCCCTAGATGTACTGGTGACCAACCTGGCTGCCATATTTTGAACTAGTTGAAGTTTCCGAACTAGGTACAATGGTAGCCCTATGTAGAGTGCATTGCAGAGGTCAAGCCTTGAGGTTACCAGCGTGTGCACTACTGTCTTTAGCTGTTCTGACTCTAAGAAGGGGCACAGCCCTGCAGTCTAACATTGTGCTACCCCTGCAATATAACCTGTGTAGTGGGCACCATTTTAATAATACTTTTAAAGAAATGATCTTTTAGGCCGCCTTGAGGCCCAGTATTGGGCAAAAGGCGGGATACGAAGAAGAAGAAGAAGAAGAAGTGCTAAAACACCTTTCCAGATAGATAGATAGATAGATAGATAGATAGATAGAATATAAGTATGTATTACAACAGCATTTAAGTATATAATCCAGAAAGGTGTTTTAGTGCTACTTAAAAGACTGATAAAAAAATTAAAATGGTAACCCCAATACTGGTTACCTAACAGAAAACTGTTTTACTGGTTTGACCAGTCAACTACTGCTAAGTTGCTGCTCCTTACTTAGTCAGACCTCACAAACAAGGTGTACAGTAAGTATAATAAATACAGTGATTCACATCGCCTGACCTGAAATATGACACTATTATTGTTAGCACAGAAACGGTTGATGAACCACTGTGTTCTGTTTCACTCAAACTTTGTTTCTTTAGTATTCCAAAGATGAAGAGGTAATACAAGCCTGGGACCTGCCTAAATGCTGAAACAGCAAGAAAAGATGTTCATTCAGAGATGTTCATACTTCTGGTGTGGTACCACATCCGCTTCGGTAGAGGGCATACAGCATCAGAGATTCACTTGGGGGGGTGTGTGGAGGCAATGGGTCCTTTTACTTAGACCACGGTGGTAGCAGAGCAGCTATGCTTCCACCTCAGCTATGACCCTGATTGTAGCTGCTTTACTTTCTCTCACAGAAGTTAATGATTTGTATCACCTCGAGGCTGTGACTTTAAAACTGGGAGCGGGAGCTAGAAAAGATACCAGCAAGGGGCAGAGAGGTCACTGTATGAAAACTGAGAGTGAGCCTCATGCAAACTACTAGATTCATCAAACTATCCTTGTACCCTTGTACAAACTAAGACTTGGACCGTTGTTGTTGTTTTATGTCACTATCCAGCTCATATTCACCATTTCCCATACCAGACTGCCCTTTAGCCTAAGAGCATCTCTACATTAAGGGAAAACACATTGTTTACCTGGACTTTTGTGCTTCCTAGTTCTTTGGTGTGGTTGTTATGGGCTGTATTACAGGAGAGGCGCAACAAGGGGGATGAATTAAATACTTCCCCTCCATTCAGTTCCATTGAGTACTATGGAGACAGCACCATCTAGTAGCAGACTATCCTGCTGTTTCCCAGCTATAACCACTTTAAAAGTGGTTCTTTTATCCCAGGATTTCCAGAGGATTCATCTTAGTTGTTGTTGATGTCATGCAATCAACCCAAAAACGTCTGTGAGTGGCCAATCACGTGCGTGCAATAAATTGCTCATTTAGAGGAGCACACACAGTGCTAGTTAAGATTAAAGAAAAATTGAAGACACTGTAATGCTTTTGTTTTAAGGTTTTGCCTAGCTTCTACAGCAGCCTTCTCTATCCTGGTGTCCTCCAGAAATGTTGGACTACAATTCCCATAATCCCTCAGCTGTCTGGAGTGTTAAGGGAACTGTAGCCCAACAAATCTAGAGGGCTCCAAGTTAGGGAAGGCTGTTCTACAGAACTCTTCAGTATGCCCCCAGATAGCACAAGGCCTGAGGTAACGAGTGGGGTACTGAAGGGCTCAGTCCTGGGCCCAGTGCTCTTCAACATTTTTATTAATGATTTGGACGAGGAGGTGCAGGGAACGCTTATCAAATTTGCAGATGACACAAAATTGGGTGGGATAGCTAATACCCTGGAAGACAGAAACAAACTTCAAAGTGATCTTGATAGACTGGAGTGCTGGGCTGAAAACAACAGAAAAAAATTCAATAGAGATAAATGCCAAGTTCTACACCGAGGAAAAGAAACCCAATGCACAGTTACAAGATGGGGGATACTTGGCTCAGCAATACTACAAGTGAGAAGGATCTTGGAATTGTTGTAGAGCACAAGCTGAATATGAGCCAACAGTGTGATGTGGCTGCAAAAAAAGCAAATGCTATTTTGGGCTGCATTACTAGAAACTTAGCTTCCAAATCATGTGAGGTACTGGTTCCCCTCTGTTCGGCAGTGGTTAGGCCTCATCTAGAGTATTGCGTCCAGTTCTGGGCTCCACAATTCAAGAAGGACGCAGACAAGCTGGAGCGTGTTCAGAGGAGGGCAACCAGGATGATCAGGGGTCTGGAAACAAAGCCCTATGAAGAGAGACTGAAAGAACTGGGCATGTTTAGCCTGGAGAAGAAAAGATTGAGGGGAGATATGATAGCACTCTTCAAATATTTAAAAGGTTGTCACACAGAGGAGGGCCAGGATCTCTTCTTGATTCTCCCAGAGTGCAGGACATGGAATAATGGGCTCAAGTTACAGGAAGCCAGATTCTGGCTGGACATCAGGAAAAACTTCCTGACTGTGTGAATAGTATTGATTGCCAGTCGGATACTTACAATGTGGAATCGTAGCTTTAGTTGCATGATACCTTTAGTTGCATATACTCCATGTGTCTATATTCCAGTGAACAGACAAATCTGGGACTTAGGTCCACCACACCACCACTGATAGCCACCCAGTTCCAAGATAGTAGTGAAGCTGGAAATAACCACAGCACCCCTTAAACATATTGCCTCCATAATGTATATGTTCAGGATGAGAAATTTCCCAGCAGTTTGGAGTTTGTGTGACAGACCCAACTGATGGCCCTTAACACAATACGTTAAACTGAAAGGTGGTTTGCTTGTTTGTTGTTCATTGAATAAATAAAATACCTGTTCCTTTCTGATCACTTAGGTTCACTTCTGAAACAACTGTATTGGACCTGTGGTAATAGCACCATCTAGTGCCGGATTCTTCATCGTGTGACTTTTCTAGGCAACACGACTGCAAAAGCTATGTGGTGGTGTTTTTAATTAGAAAGTATCAGTATTGTGATAAAAGAGCAAACTGTTGCGGCCTGTTAAATATAGTACAACTTGGATCTGGGTATAACCCTCACCTTCGCCATGAGGCTGCATGGCCTTGCAAGGGTGAGGCAGGCAAACACAACTTCGCCCCCCCCCCCCTTGACTTACAGATCTAAGATTTGGACCTTTTTTTACTCCCATCCCCATGTTCAGAGGAACTAATTCTCCAAGGTTAGGGGGATTTTCTTGTTGAGAATATAATAATAATAATAATAATAATAATAATAATAATAATAATAATAATAATAATAATAGTTACCTGCCTCTCCCTCTGAATCAAGGCAGGGTACAACACAAATGCAAACACCATAAAATACATGTAACTAATTAAAACATTTAAAATACATTACTAAAAGCAGCACATTATTAAAAAGGCATCTTAAAATTCAACTGGGTTGAGGGTTTCCTTAACCCTTTATCTTGCCTTATGTGGACCATAGTCCATGGAAGCATATGCCAGAATAAACCTGTTAGTCTCAAAGGTGCCGGTGCCACAGGACTCTTTGTTGTTTAGGCTGCAATACATTAACATGGCTACGCTCTTGAAGAAGTCTATTTATGCGATCCAACTCACCCAGACTGGCTAAACCTGTCTACACGTACCAGCAGCATGGACCTTGAGTAGAACAGGACATCAGAAAGTAAACCCTCCCAAAGCAAACCTTGGGCAAGGCAAAACCAAACCAGAGGAAAACACAACCATCCCCCACCGCCGGGTTTTATTCCCCCAAACCAGTAGCAAATCTGATGTGATCCCTATTAGCCAGTCATGGAAACAATCCACCCAATTTTCTGGAGGAGCAGAAAGTTTCCATCAACCGTCAGCTGAACTCAGTTCAACCCAATTAGTAATGGTGTTGCTCTGACCTTGAAACCAGAGAGTTTAAGAGAGAACACTCACAGGCGGCCTAACAAGAGTGCAGGCTCAGTATTACAGAATGGGGCCCAACAGGGTTCTAACAACCAGGAAGAAAATGGATTTCTTGACAGGAACCCCAATTGGTTCCTACCGCCACATCTCGTGGCAGCAAATTCCATAGTTTAACTATGTGCTGTGTGAAGTAGTGCTTTTTTTATCTGACCTGAATCTCCCACAATTCACCTTCATTGGTTGACTTGGGATCCAGTATTATGAGAGGGAGAAAAACTATCCACGTTCTCTGCACCAAGCTTACTCTTGGTGTAAGAGTAAGAGTAAGTTTACTCTTACTCACATTAACTCCCATTTTTTCTGAGTTAAAAGTTCCAAATGTAATAACCTTTCCTCTCATATAGGAGTTGCTCCAAGCCCCTTGATCAGTTTGGTTGTCCTTTCCTGCACTTTCTCCAGTGCTACAATATCCTTTTTGCGGTTTGGTGAGCAAAACTGTGCACAGCATTCCAGCCTTTGCTCTGGCTGGAAGAGTCAGGGTAAGTCCCTAACTTTTCAGCCATGCATCTTCAACTCTTTGTCCTGGGGTAGCTTCAAATCCACAGCTGCGTCATCTAACTGGTGCCACGCAGAATCGGAGCCACCCCAGGGCAAAGAAGATGTCAAGACAGCCCCCTGGTCAGTCATTATCAGCCCAGACTTATTAGCATACATTTATTAAGGGCGCAGTACTATGGTTGTGCCCTCATGAGACGGAAGCCTCTAAACTCAACAGCTTCTGTGTATCCAAAGCCCCAGCCTTGCAGGATAGGAAGGAGCAGCAGAGGCGATCTTCCTTTCCCCATCCTCCAATCGCTGGAGTTTCGCTAGATGGGCTTTTTGCTCATCTAGTGACATGCTTTGAGGACGGAAGGAAGTTGGAAAAAGCTCAGGGTAGCTCACATCCTGGCCTCTCTGGCCTCCTCCCTTCTCTGCCCTCTGGAGCATCCCCCCCTTTCCTTCTCTCCAGTATTGTTGGTTCTATTATTATTGATCCTCTCGTTACAAGCACTGAGTCATTACTGACTCTTGGAGGGATGCCAGGTTTCGCTGACGTTTTCTTGGCAGGCCTTATAGCGGGGTGGTTTGCCGTTGCCTTCCCCGGCCATTATCACCTTTCCCCCAGCTAACTGGGTACTATTGATATGCACCTCAAAATCCTTCTTGCATGCTTTATCGTCTGCTTGAATTTATTTTGTGGAAGTTTATGTTCCTTTTTGTTCTCATTTGGGCAAAACTTCCATTTTTTAAAGGAAGCTCCCCCCCCCCTTTTTTTTTTTTTTTTTTTTTTTGGTCTAATACGGTGGTTCCCAAACTTTTTCAGGTAACCGCCCCCTTGGTTCCACAAACTCATGCCCAGTGCCCCCTACCCTACCCTATAAAAATCATTATTCAGAATAGCGGTTTGCAACGATCCACTAAGGAAGATAATAACAATAAAATTCAAAACAGTAACAATTAATTGAATATTTGTTCAAAATCCAATTACTTTTTTTAGTTTGATGAACTTGATACAGTGATATCATCTTTCCAAAGTCTGATAGTCATTTAGCAAGAATATTAGATATCACATTTAGTGACTAGGGTAGAGTACCTCACTATTCTGTAAATTCTTAATGTGATGGATGGGCTTCATGAAGTGATACCAGTTTCCCAATGTCTGGTTTAAAGTCACTTAACAGGAGTCTTAAATCACCACATTTAGTAATCTGGAGTCGATTTCTTTGCTTGGAGAGAAGTAGGCAGACCACACCACAACCACATTCCGCCAAATATGATGTTGGGAATGCAACCAGGAGCTTCTGATCCACTCTCCATAGTGCGGGATAGCGATCAGAAATTTCCTTCTGTAACCAAAACTCCTGGTACGGAAAAGACCACCTCGAGTGCCCCCCTGCCGCCCCCTTGCCTCTTAACACCCCCCTATGCTATCCCACTGCCCCCAAGGGGGCAGTAACGCATACTTTGGGAACCACTGGTCTAATAGCTTCTTTGACTCTTCTTGTTAACCAGGCTGGCGACCTCTAAGACTAGCTGGTACCTTTCCTGAACTGTGGTATACATCCTAGCTGAGCTTCCATTATTGTGATTTTAATTAATGTATCATCTACCTCTATCATTGTGGAAGAGATTACCTTACTACAGAGAAATGTAGAGACCTGTGACAAATAAAACAAAATGAAGTTCACAACCACGGGATGGAGACGGAAATCAAGAGGTGCAAAACGTGCTCCTATCAAAAAGGAAAGCGGTTGCAATCTGTGTGGCTCAACAAGAAAAATATTGAAACAAGGGGCTGCAGTTATTCTTTTGGGAGTGGGAAAGAGAGAAAGGGCATTCCTGCTATTTCCCGCCTTTACAAGTCATATAAAGACCCAAGAGACAAGGGAAGGTCTGACCTAGATGGTGATCTTTTATTTCAACGTTCTCTGATTCGGTGCCCTCAAGAAGTGTTGGACCAGAACTCCCATCATGGGGAAAACTTGATCCTAATATATTCCACTACTATATGTTACCAAGATGCATACAGGCCACCTAAGGTTTCTCCTGGGATCATCCCGGGTTCGCCCCTGCCTGAGCACTGGATCCCCTGTGTGTCACCTAGATGAACAGGTTTGACCCCTGGACAATCCAGAGATAAACCTTAGGTCTAGCTGTGGCCACAGACAAGATACAAAAATAATAAAATAGGATATAGGTCCTAAGACGCAGGTCCGCAGCTTGGATGTACTTCTGGATTCAACCCCAAGCCTGGATGCCCAGGTTTCGGCGGTGGCCAGGAGTGCATTTGCACAGTTAAAGCTAGTGCGCCAGCTGCGCCCGTTCCTAGCGATGTTGGACCTGGCCACGGTGACACATGCCTTAGTTACATCCCAATTGGATTACTGTAATGCGCTCTACATGGGGCTGCCTTTGAAGAGTGTTCGAAAACTCCAGCTGGTTCAAAGAGCTGCAGCCAGATTGTTGACCGGGGCTGGTTACAGGGAGCAGACAACTCCCCTGATAAAACAGCTCCACTGGCTTCCAGTCTGTTTCCGGGCTCAATTCAAAGTGCTGGTTATGACCTATAAAGCCCTATATGGCTCAGGTCCAGGTTATTTGAAAGACTGTATTCTCCCTTAGGAGCCTGCCCGTGCTTGGAGATCTTCTGGTGAAGCCCTTCTTTCAGTCCCGCCATCTTCACGGGAGTGCTTGGTGGGAATATGGGAGAGGGCTGATCCAGTGCTTTGGAACTCTCTTCCCGGGGAAGCTAGGCTGGCTCCCTCCTTGATGGGCTTTCAGAAGCAGGCTAAAACTTGTTTATTCCAGCAGGCCTTTGGAGAGTTATTTGGTCCTCCATCTATGTTAATGACTTATAATTTTGTTGTGTATTTTAAACTCTTTTTTTTACATTTCTTTTCCTATGTTTTAAATTATATGTTTTAAACTTTGTAAGACCGCCTTGAGGCCCAGTATTGGGCAAAAGGCGGGATTATAATAATAATAACAACAACAACAACAACAATAATAATAATAATAATAATAATATACAGATATTTCCAGTAAATTCATTTCTGCCTGTGTGTCTGGATCAGCCTTCTCCAATGTGGTGCCCTCCAAATATGTTTGTCCTAAAACTCCCGTCATCTCGCCGCCAAATGAAGAGAGTTGTATTCCAACACATCTGGAGGGAACAAGATTGGGAAAGGCTGGTCTAAGGGTTCCCTCACACCAGCAATTAAATGCACCCTCGCCACGCCTGGTGAGCGGTTTTGCAGCACGGTACTCACATTATGCCATGCCTGTCCTGCAGACAGTGTGCCTCTTCCCCAGCCTTTTCCATCTTTTCCTAGAATGGGAAAAGTCTGGATTATAGACAACTGAGGACCAAGCAGATCTCTATTTTTTGCACTGGAGGTGCACAGCTGCCCATTACCAAAGGAAAGGGAAACTTTAGGGAAATGGGGTGGTATATAAATGTAATAAATAAATAAACAGATCCACCACAGATTCAAACAGGTGGAATTTCGCATTGGTGGCCTATCAGGGCAATGGCTTAAGGGGGGGAAATGTAAAAAAATCTTTAAAAATCAAGGGATGAACCGATCTGATTCAAACTTGGCATGACCAGGCAACCAGGATGATCAGGGGTTTGGAAACAAAGCCCTATGAATAGAGACTGAAAGAACTGGGCATGTTTAGCCTGGAGAAGAGAAGATTGAGGGGAGACATGACAGCACTCTTCAAATACTTAAAAGGTTGTCACACAGAGGAGGGCCAGGATCTCTTCTCGATCCTCCCAGAGTGCAGGACACGAAATAATGGGCTCAAGTTACAGGAAGCCAGATTCCGGCTAGACATCAGGAAAAGTTTCCTGACTGTTAGAGAAGTATGACAATGGAACCAGTTACCTAGGGAGGTTGTGGGCTCTCCCACACTGGAGACATTCAAGAGGCAGCTGGACAACCATCTGCCAGGTATGCTTTAGGGTGGATTCCTGCATTGAGGGGGGGGTTGGACTTGATGGCCTTAAGGGCCCCTTCCAACTCTACTATTCTATGATTCTAAAAAGTCTTACTTATGTCCTATCACCCTGTCAGGTCTCATCTCTTTACCTTTAATAATTATGCAGATGTAAACATTTTGGTTAATTTCCATTTTTGAAAAATTCCTAAAAATCAAGTGATGAACCAATCTGATTCAAACTTGGCATCCCTAAAACCCTACTTAAGAGCTTACAAGGTCCCAAGTTTCCTTTATCTTTAAAAATGAGTGAGTGGTAAGCATTTTGGTTAATTCCCATAGGAGCTCCAATGAGCGAGGGGGAGGGCTGACACCTCCATCACAATGTCCATCAATGACAAAAACCAATCAACTGGAGGGAGAAGGAGAAGGGATGGGGTGGGGCAGGTGCAATAGCAGTGGGAGAGCAAACAAGTGAAAAGAGAGTTCACCGGTATAGCGATGATAGTGAAAGGGAGGAACACTTGCCGTGCTTATGAAACAGAGGTAAAAAATGCAGAGGCAAACCAGAGGAAAAATATGTGTGATGAAGCTCTAGAGATCACCTGAAATCATCATGTTGAAAATAGATAACGGCAAAAACCAATATGCACAAAACACAGCTCAGATTCCAGCAAAATCTGAAGCTGCTCAGTTAGATGCAAATATTCCTTCCATGCAGTGAATTTGTTTGGTTTGGCTCACTTGGAAGTTGCCGTTCTAAGCCTTTTTTACAGAATATGGGCTATTTCCTGGAACGGGTATTGAAATGTATTTTTTGTGAAAGTTTATATGCATAGTTTATTGCATTACTCCCAGCCAGATATATGTGGCTGGAGGAACATAAGAACATAGGAAGCTGCCTTCGGAATGAGTAAGAGAACTTGTCCATCTAGCCTACTATTGTCAACACTGACCGGCAGCTCTCTCAAGGATTTCAGGCAGTTTTTCCTGCCTACCTGGGAGGAACTCCAGTGATTTTAACATTAAGATGTTATGTAGAACAGGTTTGTCTTAATTGTGTGCTGTGAAATCAGACCTGTGACCAAGGCCATGTTTGGGTGGGCACGGCCCTTTGGGGGCTGGACATGTTGGTGAGCATGCCCCCTTGGGGGGCTGGACATGTTGGTGGGCACCCCCCATAGGGCGGCCATGTTGTCCTCCTTTTTGGTTTCCAAAATATGGTCACCCTAAGTTTGTTAGCCCTCATCCAGTCCATTACCGTGCCCAGGCACTGGTTCAGAACAGCCACTGCCTCACCTGGCTTTGATGAAAAAGAAAGATAGAGCTAAAAACAGTCCGGAATGCCAGTTTCCAAGTGAGATAAATCAACCAAATTCGCCATTCATGCATTGCTTGGGGTGACGCAATAGGCCACAAATTTCCACAGAAACTACATTCCAATATCTGACCTAGGAAATGTAGTTTCTGTGGAAATTTGTGGCCTATTCAACTCCCAAAGTTGAAAACCTACTCTACTTTCAGAGATTAATCAAACTAGCCAGAAAAGCTTCAACTCTTTTTGAATGCATAAGCTATTTCCAAGCCAGTGGACAACATGGTTTTCAGCTCCACAAACAACATCCACAGAATGGATTCTTTTTTTCAATCTACCATTGAATTTTCCTGGTTTCATTAACTAAGTAGATGTGTACAACTGAATAGATATGTCCCTGTACTTCTTAATGTATGTTCAGAATACCTTACTTCTGATTAAGACTGCACAGGATTCCAGCATAGCTTTTTCATTTTCCTCACCCTCTTCATCAGTGATCTGTCAATCAGTATGAATGATTCTCTCAGAGGGGATCAACACTAGTATATGAAATGTTGTTTTTACAGTCATTGAACGTTTTGTTTTTGAGCGATTTAAAATGTAGCCGTTTTTAAAACGTTTACTTACTTTTCTCTTTCCATGGAAATGCATTCCTTTTGGCCACACTAAGAAAATAAATCCATTTGTAATTTCCCCTCCCACTTCCTCTTCTCTCCAAGACAATCCTCCACCAGCCTGCAGCCTCCCAAAAGTGAAACCAGAAGTGGCTGCAAAAAAGAGGCTTGAAAGAAAAAAACAGCTCCAACTTTGGGCACGGAAATTACATAAACATGCCCCCAGGAATGCGATTGGCTAATTAAGAACTACAGGAAACCCATTTAATATGATGAAATCGGCCACATCATACCAAATAGAACGCCTTATTTCAGAGAAGTTCAAAATAAAAACCGGAGAACAGACAACAATAAAACGTCACAAACTATATGTCATGTGGCGAAATACTACCAAACACACACTTAAAAACGGTAAGACACGTTCTAACCGGACTAGTGTAGATCCCCTCCCTGATTTCAAAATTATCTCACTTTTACCTCAAGGCTTCTCCACACCAGGCTTTTTATCCCAAAATTTTACCAGGACTTCTGCTTCCATATTCTTTGTAGGATTAAGATTGTCTCTTTTCACACACTTCTGCTTTATATCTACAAGCTCTATATGTTTTATTATACAACCACTAGATGGTGTTGTTTTATAGCACCACTTCCTCTTTTCACAGAAAAAAACAACTTGTGGTATTTATATAGCTCGTCATTAGCCACAATATTTTTTTTTAAAAAAAAATGGGATAAAGATCAGAAAACATGGGAGAGGCCCTGGAGCTTGATGACATGGGTAACCAACTGGATATTATGTAATAAAGAATTCATATCTATTGAGGTTGGTCAAGGGAGAGCTAAAGAAAATCAGCTTGAACAAGAGTTGGAATTGTTCAGAACATTTAGGAAAGTTAAACAGACTGTTACTAAGTTTAAAGCTTCCTCCTTTGTTCTGAGGGATGTATCATGGAATTTGATAATTTGTGACATGTTACTTCTGTTGCTTTTCAATTACAACTTTGAATGTTTTTAATAAACTTGAAGGAGCTTTGAGCTCCTTCACATGAAGCATATGTAATGCAGTCAAGATTGGATATTCACAGATGTTTCTGAGTTCTTTTCACGGCATTGTCATCCTCCAGTGGCCTCTTCCCCTGATACTGAGGTTTATTCCACTGAGATTTAACTCACATTCTCCGCTATCAAAGAGCTGGTGTATTTCTTAGATAGCGGGATATTCCTGTAACGTTGCAGCGCCATCTGCTGGCTGTTCAAATGGAATATATGGGACTTCCCCACAATGGGAAATGTCCAAAAAAAAATTGTGGGGAGGAAAGTAGGAGGCATGTTTATTATGTCCATTGTATTCCCAGCATGGCTCTGCAAGAAGAAAGCCCAGCAAGGGAGCGGGTTTTATCACTGATTTAGAGAAGCTCTACAAACATAAAAAAATATGTATGCAGGGCCAGCCCTCCTATTAGGCAGACTGAAATAACGTGTTCAGGCAGCTGGCTGGGAGGGGCAGCAGATTGTGGATATCAGCCCCCACCCACCAACTCACCACCAGCAGCTTTAATCCAGAACCGTTGTCCGGCTGCCATTCCATGGCCCACATTCCCGGCTAGAGCAGGAGTGAGCTTCTCCCCTCTTGCAACTGAAGTGCAGCAGCTGCCGTGTCGCCCACCCAGGAAGAGGGACAGCTGCTGCCCTGCCCTCCATGCAGCACAGTAGCTCTGTCTTCAGGAGGGGGAAGGAGAGGATGGGGTGGTGGTGGTGGAACAGGCAGCAGCTGATAGTGCCTTTTCTTGGTGTTCAGTTTGTATATTTCTCAGGGGTGTTGGGTTCACTGCTCAAAAGGTTGCCTGTCTGTGGTGCAGTATCCCCTCCCTAGCTTTCTCTCTCTCTACACACAAAGCTGGTTCACACACCAGGGCAGATTAAGACATGTTGAGGCCCTAGATCAGGATTCAGAGGGCTTTTTTCATGCCATAAAAAAATGGAGAGAAAAAAAGTGTCTTACATTATAATAGAAAGGGTAATGAAAAAGTAAACGGTAAACCATTATATTTGCATATCTACATAGGCAAAGATGCAATGAAAACCAACGAAATAAAACATAACTTCTTGTAAAAAGCTTGATTTGTAGTATCAAAAAACCTTATGATTTCTTAATTAACATATACGAAGCAGATTTAATTTATAGAAACACAAGAGCAATTACAGAGATTGGAACTTAATGGAAGTAGCAATGTAGTTTGCAATGAAACATTAATTCTGATATTCTACACAAAACGTATACAGAGTTGGGGTAATCCTATATGTGTTTACATGAAAATGCCTCATGATTTCTTACTTAGCATATATGAAATTGAAGACTTTTAATGTAAAGGATCACAACAACATCACACTGATTAGAACACGGACCCAAAATGTTTTGGACCTGTAGGCACATTTGGGAATGTGAGAAACTGCTCTGGGCGCCACCACAAAACTAGATGTGGCTAGTCACAAAATGGCTGCCATGGAGGCCTAGCTAGTCAAAAGAGAGCTAAAGAGGGAGGCGGAAGAGCAAGGCTAGAGGCCAGAAAGGCAGATAAAGAAGACGGTCCTAACATTTTACAAGATTTTCCTTAAAAATAATAGTTTTGAAGGTGGCTGGGAGGGCACAGCTTCACATAAAATTATTCAAATGTCTTTTATCAAAAGGTTTACGCCTTCATACAACTGTTCTTTTCTGAGGCATCTAAAACAACCAAAAACAACTCTTTTTTCTTTTGACCAGTAAAAACCAGCATGCCTTGGGTTGCACTGCAGTTCCACTGTCAAAACAACTCTGCCTGGCCTGCGTCCCATAGGTCCAAAAGTACACTTTCCAATTCTATATCACAAAACACACACAGCTGTAGCCCTTGTGTTGGCCTTAAGAAAAATTCCAACACCCATATTCATGTTATACTTTTATTAGCTTTGTGAAAATTTAATGATAGGGGTCTTTGGGTTAAATAAGAATGTTGATTTCTGAAGTAGACTATTCCAAGTGAGCACATGTGCAAATCTAGCTTAAATGAAAAGCAAACGCATGTGTAAGAGTGAAAGTCTCAACGTGGATGAAAGGCCAAAGCAAGAGTAGTGCCACTGATCAGCAATAGTGCTCATGGTTACTACGTTGCTAAGGTCATTGTGACATGTCCTCCACTTCTTCATGAGCCAGGAGGGCAGAGTTGCTCAGTGTGGGAAGAGGCTGAATGCTTTTGGACCACAGTTGGTTAGCTCATCGGTTTTCGATATCTTAACAGAGAGAAAGAGTGTGAGACATGTAAGTGGAATTTCTTAGCAGCTTCTGCATTCTTGTCTGATCATTGTTCACCATGCTCCCTAGTGGGCTCCTTCTTCTGGTGGGGTTTTCTATAAAAGATCCAGATATTCAGAGAAAAACTCACATACCTCCCCCCTACCCCGCCCATATCATTGAGAAGGGATGGGAAAGATCAGCAATTTAGGCCATAGCTAGACCTAAGGTTTATCCCTGGATCGTCCAGGGGTCAAACCTGTTCATCTAGGTGACACACAGGGGATCCAGTGCTCAGGCAGGGGCGAACCCTGGATGATCCCAGGACAAACCTTAGGTCTAGCTGTGGCCTTATTCTTTGAATATTTCTGACCACCCTCCTCCCTATGTAAAACATCTCAGGGTAGGGTACAAGTAAATCAAAACAATTTGACATCAAGTCACTGGGCTCCTGTATTTGAGTGATTTATAGCACCCTCATGACTGGCTGCTCACAGATGTTCGTGGCTCATGTTGACACTGCCATGAGCCACCTAAAAGTCTCCTTTTCCCAGTCTTTACATTAAAAAATAAGCCTCAAATAACCCGACTCTTCTAAAATATGTTGGGATTTGTCAGCATTTCCTGCCATGTGCAGGTGAACCTGCACTACAAAAGAACCACTAGAGGGTGCTGTCCCATTCTAGGGTGACCATATGACAGGAAAAACCCAGATTTGTTAGGATTTTTGGTAACAATTCTGGGAAGTGGGGGGGGGATTATGAAATCTAAAGAAAAATCTGTATTTTTCCCATCCTCCCAACCCAAAGGGCAGCTCTGCTTTAATGAGAATTAAGCCACAGCAAAATCCCACAATCCAATATAGCATCAACCACAGTAAGCCCCAAACTCAGTTTAGTCCTGCAGATCAGGAGGCCTCTGCAAGCCCCGTTCCTCATGTTCTCCTCACTCTCTTCCAGGCTATCCAAGCTGCAGCACTTGTTTCACCCCCACCAGTCTAAGGTGGACCCAAAAAAAGGAGGAAGCAGCAAAGAACAGGGAGCCGCTGCAGCCACACCCTGTGGAAATCGCAGGGGCTGGCAGTTCACCTCTTTCCTGAAGAGGAACAAGATCAGGCCCCTGCCGAAGGATGGTGGGCTGAGCCCAAAGGCGAGATGGTTCCCCTTTTGTCCTTGGAAAAAATCCATCTTGGTGGACAATGGGGGACAATGCCCTGGAGCCCCCAACATCGTGGCCCAGGGAGATGCATCTGCGCAAGGCAATGAAAAAGGCCGCAACTCACAGAGATGCCTGAGTGCAGGTGAGGAGAAGCCCCGGACTTGGGAGGGGAGGGGGAAGCTCATCAGGAAAGTGCAGCACCGCTGTGTATCCAGCCAAGATAGTCAACTTTGGCTATTCAGCAGAATTAAAAATGCAATAAATAAATATTAAATAAATAAATAAAATGACATTACGCACACACCTGAGGGAGGTGCCAGTAGGCTTGGGGGAAATTGCAAGGGTTGAAGAAGTAAAAAGTATTGACGGAAAACCTGAGAAGCGGGAGGGGAGACACACACACACACACAAATCACTGTTGGGTTTAAATGGAAAACCAGGGGAAGCTGGAAGGGAATAGTTAGGCCGCCATCATGAACCGGAAGAACTCCACATCATGGGAAAGTACTTGACAAAAGCCTATGAGAAAGAATGCTGATGGCAGTGGGGCTGAAAGAGAGGGGTGGGAGATCATGTCTAAAGCAGTGGAGGGGTACAGGATCGGTCCTGGTGATCAGCTTGTCCACTAGTATCAACCTAGACAGCTGGATGATATTGGGGTGGAACAGCTGAAGCCCCACCCCACCCCTAAGCCCCACCCCTTGGCATCATCTGGGCCATTTTGCTTCTCTCCATGCAGAGAGAACTCTGTGCCCACCAACCTAGCTTCTCTTGGGCATCCAAAGAGGATCTATGGGCAGATTAGTATGGGAGGAAGTGGTCCTTCAGATATCCTGATCCCATGCCAATTAGTGCATTACAGTTAGCACCAGCGCCTTCAGTTGTGCCTGGAAACAGATGGGCAACCACGGCAGCTGATACAGGACTAGTGTAATATGGTCGACAAAGGACCTACCAGAAAGCAATCATATAGTGATCTCTAGTATAGCTAGAGTGACCAGATACAAAAGAGGGCAGGGCTCCTGCAGCTTTAACTGTAGTGATGAAGAGGGAATTTCACCAGGTGCTGCATACATACAAAGGACACCTGATGAAATGCCCTTTTCCATACAATTGTTAAAGATACAGGAGCCCTGTCCTCCTTTCCATATGGTCACCCTAATTCCACGCTAGTTGCAGTTTCTGAATAGTCTTTGATCAATTGCACCTATAACTGAGAAAGGTTGGGCATGGGAAGTTTGGGTAACATGGGATTTTGGAGAGACAGGTTGGGTGGAGGGAAATGGAGAGGATTCCTCCAGGGATCTTTGAGTAAGAGAGGAAAGGAAATAGAACTGCCCCCCCCAACTCCACTAGAGATAAAAAGAATACGAAGGGCAAACCAGGAAAGGCAGGAATGAAGGTGTCCACTCATATCCCTTCCCCACTCCTGAAACAACCCCCCAAGGGCCTCAAACAAAGGCACTATAGGTTAGTAAGGTAAAGTGGGCTTCCTTGAGAAGGATCTGGCTCTGCCTTTGGTGAAGGAAGGGGATATGACTATAAGCTCCATCCAACAAGCTCGTTACTGGGCATTCACGGAGTTTGCTCAGGGCCCTCACATGACGTCGTCTGCCCCTTCTGGCCTTCCTTGCATGACAAAAAAACCCTCACTAACTCTGATGTTTTTTAAAACTCGGAATTGCTGCTGTCTCTCCTGCTGTGTGCAGAAGAAGCAGCGCCATTAGAGCAGCAGACTCAATGGGCCTCGTGCTCATTCTGTACTTCCTCTTTTGAAAAGAGGAAGTAACTGAAGAACGAAAACACGGGCGGAGAAGTGACGGTAGGGAGAGTGTTAACCCCCGGTGTGATGGAGCTTTATGTCTACATGATCTGTGTGTTCCCTCCCCGCCAAGAATCTGCATCACAGGCCAAAAATGACTCTTCAAGCAAAGATGAGGACCTGTGCATCATCATTCTGGAGCGAATGCGTGATGGAGAGAAGGTAAAAACAAAAACAAGCAAGCAAACACTTCCGCAGAGATATTCCCCTCACATGTAAGAGAACTTTAGGGCTGCCCAGCCATTGCCTTTCAGCATTCAGGCGGAAGCTGCATTAAAACTGTGCAATTCAGCCAGTGGTACTAAATCCACCGCTATATTCCCCATAAAAACCCCCATGGACAAGAGCCTACACTACTGTACGTTTACTCAGAAGTAACGCCCATTCAGCAGCTGTGTCTTTATTTAGTCTTTTCCTCCTCCTTTCTTTTAAAGTAGCTTCCGCTTCCTGGATTCTGCCCCTTTAGTTGGTTGCTTCTTATTCACTCATGTGACCATGAATCAGCCCAGAATGACTCAGGTCCTGTTCCCTGCAGAAAAGCGGGCTTTAATGAATTGTTTTTTATTTGTAGCCCGAAGAATTCCTCTTTCAATTAAAATCTTGAATAATCACAATTGAGCAATTATGATGAGAAGAAAAGAATATTAATGAACAACGCCCCTGATTAACAGCCTGACTCTCTTACTACCTCCAGATCAATCGGGATGACAAAGAGGACATTCGCTTCCTCGATAGCATCTCCGCTTTATGTAAGGCTATCAACACGAACCATCAGGAGCAACTGGAGCTTCCATGCTCCAAGGCAGAATTGGCATGGGCCATAATGGTGAGTGAGAGGCAGCACCAGAAATCTAGTGGGGAAGTGTCAGCAAGGCGGTGGAGAGCTCAGGGTTCGAATTTGGGGGAGGTTTTGTGGAGGTCGTAGAAAGAAAGACTATGCAATCATTTAGAATAGGATCACTAGAATTGTAACTCCTGTTCTGAGGGTTATGCGGAGGGCTCCAAGGTGCCCGAGGGCTCAGACAAAACCAGTTGGAGGGTGAGGTTGGGATGGAAGTGTAGGACTGGGGCTGGAGCTGCCCTACTGGAGTCCATGGGGAACTGGCCCTCACTTGCTCTGTTCTGCCCACTTGATTTCCCCTAGGAGGTGATGGAAAAGCTCCCAATGCCTTCTGCACTGTCGCCAGTGCTCTCGAGCGCCATGCTTCTAGGGGTCCGCGGTCCGCTTCTACTCCGCCTCTGGGCAAGGCGAAGCAGGCCAATCCGCTCCTGCTTCTGCGCTTCTAATCGGAGCGGAGCACATGCCTAGTTTCCATCCTTCGCTTTGCTACCACGATGGCGGATTTTGACGTAAGTAGCCCACAGGTGCAGACAACCTGCTTTGGCTCGAAAGGGCTGCAGAGTTCTGGGCTGGAAACCTAGAGAAGTGGGCCCAAATTCCCATTGCTCTTTCCCTTTGCTGTGCGGAGCGCATTGGGGTTCCTTATAGCAAAGTGCCATTGCTCTGAGCTTCCTCGTTCAGCTTGTTTTGTGAGGGAGTTGCTCTTCTGGCAGTATACAGATCGATGGAGATTAAAATCCCACTTTCTCTCCTTCTAGGGTGACCATATGAAAAGGAGGACAGGGCTCCTGTATCTTTAACAGTTGTATTGAAAAGGGAATTTCTGCAGGTGTCATTTGTATATATGAAGAACCTGGTGAAATTTCCTCTTTGTCACAACTGTTAAAGCTGCAGGTGCCCTGCCCTCTTTTAAATCTGGCCACTCTAGTATAGCTCCTGCAGCTTTAACTGTGGTGATGAAGAGGGAATTTCACCAGGTTCTTCATATATACAAATGACACCTGCAGAAATTCCCTTTTCTATGCAGCTGTTAAAGATACAGGAGCCCTGTCCTCCTTTTCATAGGGTCACCCTATCTCCTTCCCTCTAGAACACCTGTGAGCTCCCACAGCTGGGCCGCTATGTAGCAGAGCTCTCCATTTTCATTAATGACCCCCAAAACGTCATCAGTCGCCAGGCCAGGGAGGGCATGTTCCGCCTGTATGAACTACTGGTCCACCAGAAAGGTAAGTTAGCGACAGCAGCTACTTGCTAGAACATAATGCATTCTACCAAATGCCTTGGTTTCCTATACCAAGAGAAACTGAAGAGCAACTATTTATTTATTTATTTATTTATTACATTTTTATACCGCCCAATAGCCGAAGCTCTCTGGGCAGGTCACAAAAATTAAAACCATAATAAAACTACCAACAGGTTAAAAACACAAATACAAAATACAGTATCAAAAGTTTCAGTTCTTGTCTCAGTTCTTGTCTCAGTTCTTCACACAAGAGACTACCATCTTATTCAGTTGTAATTTCCTGATACCCTTCTCCCTTCTTGAGGGCCGGACCAAGACATTTGGCTGTCTGAGGCACAACCAGGCGTGCCCTCCCCACCCTATCCCATCCCACCACACCCCACTCCGCCATCCAAAGCCGCCACCCAAAGCCAGCCAATTTATTTAGGCAGTTGAGACAGAAAACCTTACACACACATCCCACACACCCAGTAGGAAAAAAAATACAATGGTAACAAACTGAATAATTAAAGATTTGCTGCCCTCAAAGTCTGCTGCCTGAGGAAGCCATCTTTACTCTGCCTGATGGGAAGGCCCGCACTACCATAGGCCCCCGCCTTGTGAACTGTCCCGTTTCTTGGCATTCAAGAGTATGTGAGATTCCTTCTGGTAAGGCAGGCTTGAACCTTCTTTACCTCAGTCTTGCCTTAGACCATTGTGACAATTAGTTAGGAGAAGCATCGGAGAAATCCTCTTAAGAGATAAGTCTGGAGGCAGCCCTCACAAACCCAGGAGCCGCTATGTGAGAAAGACCCAGAATCATCATGTGTGGGCAACCTGGGGCTCTCCAGAGGATGCTGGATTTCAACTCCCATCATCCCTCACCATTGGCTAGGCTAGCTGGGGATGATGGAAGCTGCAGTCCCAAAACATCTGGAGGGTCACACGTTCTCCTTTCCTTCCATAGATCATCACGTTCAGAGCAATAAAGCTTTATCTCTTGGTGTCTCTCTGTCAGGGATGAGCATGGACAATGCAGAGGAGCTCTGGAGCAGAGAATACCAGTACGAACCAAAGCTGCTCTCTTATATTAACATCGTGCGAGTTGGAGAGGTAAGAATGTCCCTCTGAGAAGGCTCCCCCACCCCCGTGATGAGGATATTACTTGTTATTTTTTTACCTAGTACAACCAAAGTACATAGCCCTTTACAGAGTAACCTGAGCAGAAGAGACAGGTTGGAACGTGAAATTTAAATTGTGAGTGTGTAAGAAAATATTGAAAGAGAGAAGGGAAAGGAAGAAAGGTGAATATATGTGCAAGTCCAATTAGACATCTTTTGACTTCGTTTTGGTGGGAGAAGAAGACTGTGGCCCTGTTCAGAAGACATCTTAAATCATGACTTTAACCACGATGAATAAGGCAAAAAGCCTTATTCACCATGGTTAAAGCTGTGGTTTAAGGTGTCTTCTGAACAGGGCCAAAGAGATGTTCATTGTCTATTTTTAGGTATTTGGAAAGATCTTCAGAGAAGAGCAGCGAAGGTATTTTCTAAATGTGGCTCTGCTCGCCATGTACCATCCCCTGCTAAGGGTGTGTGAAGCTGGGCTCCTCCTTGTCTACTCCCTCCTGGGCGGTGGAGAACAGCTGCTGGGGAACGAGGTGAGCTGCAGGGTTTGGCTTGCTTGGGCAGGGAGGGGGCAGGCCTCAACGCAGGGCTCCCCAACCCCTTTGGGTCACTGGGCACAGCTGGGAGTTTGAAAGTGTTGTGGGTGCTCTCACAACATGGCCACCCTGGTGTTGTTTACTGATCATCAAATGGTTAAAATGGTGGGTGGGGATGGTTACGAAATACTTATTTCCCAGAAGGCAAAGTGGTGAGACTCAAAGAAAAGTGCCCCAGAACCTCAGTACAGATCAGAGGTGGGGTCTGAGGTCTAAAACACCAAAACACTTTGAAACCAAATGAGGTGTTGGAGGGAACCACCTGGCTTTGCAGTTTGCCAGCATCCCACTTGGGTGAATTTTTTAAAAAAATCTTAAGAAATAAAACAAAAATCAGGAGGGAGCCTGGAGGGCCCAAAGAGAGATGTCCGTGAACAAATCAGTGCCCGTGGGCTCCATGTTGGAGATACCATCTTTAAAGTGCCAGCCCTTTTCTTGGATTAAAAATGGTTTCTAACATTGGGGGATTTTCCTTCCACCTCTCCAGGCATGGGAAGTGAAGAACAAATCCATCACCAGCTCCTGAAAATCTGGGTGTTTAAAGAGTTGCCCGTTGCCATCCAGAGCCTCTCTGCGTGCAAAGGTATCTACTTTTTTAAAACTGTTAACCTTGAAATCCACCAGTTACACACTGGTACAGAAGACACATCCTTAGAATTAAAGCATTCTGAGGCCAGGAATCAACTGAACAGAGCTCAGAGTCTTTTCCAGGTTACCCAAACCCTTCTTCATTTCAGAAGGATGAATTTAGGGTCAAGGGGAGATATTTTGTTGTCGCAAGATGTCCTTGCCAATCTACTAATAGATACAAACCTACCTTCTGCCCATCCCTACTGTAGTGTGTGTGCACCCAAATATCCTAGTGGTCATGTCTAGATTGGTCAGAAACATGTTTATACCTCAGATCAGTCCTTTCTTGACCACATGCGCATGTGCAGCACATCAAGAACACTGGGAACCATGGCAGGTCAGCTCCCATGGTTCCGAGCCATTGCAGGTGTGCCATGGACATGTGCCAGTATCCAGGGGCCTCGGACCCTGCTGTATCCATCCCAGCCCTCTCCTCCTCCTCCTCCTTTAAGGGCCTAGACATCCAAGCTGGATAATCCAGTTTGAATGAACTTTCTGGGTGTCTATCTGGAAAATGCATCCAGAAGAGTTTGGGCGGATACCCATCCCAGATGAGCTTCTGGCCCAGGTACTCTCCTCTAGCTGCACTTTTTGTATTCTGTAGCTCATTACTCTCCCAAGGCTACACTAGATGAACCACTGGCCATGCCAGCTGGCAAACACCATTCTTGCCGAGAAAGTCCCTACACCCAAGCCCCACGTTTGGAAGCAGTAGTTCCCACCTACTTTAGGAGCTTTAATGCTAGCACCAAGCCATAAACCATGTTGCCACTTTTTAATACATCCTATCTAGTGTACTGGTCAGAGAGGTGGACTGTTAAGAGGTTCAACTCCCAAAGGCCCAGGTTCAAATTCCCACTCAGTCACAAAGCTCACTGGTTAGCCTTGGACCAGTTACTATTTCTCACCCTAACCTAACAGGATTGTTGGGAAGATAAAATGGGTGTGGACAGAACCATGTACACCACTCTGAGCTTCTTGGAGCAAGGGAGGGATAAAAAGGATATCAGATGCTATTGCTGCTATTACTATTGCTCTGCTGACCTTTCCTTCCTTACCATGTCCTGAATCTCATAGAACTACATCCCCTTCTCTTCTCTCCCACCCAGGTGATGTGCTGGTGGAGGATCTTGACGGTGCAGAGCGCTAAACCACCTTTTGCCATGCCCTCACCAGAGGAATCCTCCTCAGAGGATGAAATAGAGCCTCCAGAAACCAGGGGGACACCACCACATTCCCTGGCACCAGACCAGGAGGACCCTGGGCCATCAGAGGAGACGGCTCCAGTCCTTCCCTGTCAAGAACATCGGCTTGGGTTAATGCTTGGCCTTGTGGTCAGCCCTAGAACTAAGACTGCTTCGAGCCTTTGTGGAGGTGGGGGCTTTAGCCCAGGAAACCATCCCGTTAAAGAAACAGATGGCCCAGCTGACAGCTGATATCAGTAGGCTCCAGGCTCAGATGCCCGTGCAACTGCCTGTAGCTGCACCTCCCAGGCGGAAGTGCCCTGTAGCAGCTCCTAGAAAACTTGATGGCTCACCTGAGCAGTTCCCAGCTTTCCTGGTACAGTGTGTGCTGTATATGGAATTGCGCCCTGAGGACTTCTGAAGGGACAAGACCAGGGTTGTGTTCCTGATCAGTCTGCTGATAGGGTCTGCTGCCAAATGGGCAACCCCGTACCTGCTACAGGCCAGTCTGCTCCTCTCTGATTTCAAAGGCTTTCTAACTGAGATGTGCCAGGTCTACAAGGACCCACAGAAGGTCAAAACCATTACGTGTAACATCAGGTGACTTCAAGGAAGGGAAAATCAGTTACTGAACATACGAATAATTTCCGTCTGGTGTCCCGAGACTTGGAGAAGAATGAAGCGGCCTTAACAAACCAATTTCAGGAAGGCCTATCTGATGACATCCTTGATGAACTGGCATGAGTAGGAAGACCATCAGCCCTCCAGGCCTTGATTCACTTATGCCAAAGAGTAGATGAATGGCTAGAAAGCCGGCAGTTTGTGCATCATTAGACCCACACCTGGGAATCCAGGCCTTCAGGAGAAACCTGGCTGAAATTGACTCATGAGGAGAAGGACTGTCAGAGACAAGATGGTCTCTGCTTTTGCTGTGGGACCATGGGGCACCTTGCAGTCACCTGCCCTGCCAAACCTCCATGGCCTGCAGTTCTGAGAGACGCTGCAAAAACTCAAAAAGTGGATATGGCTCCAGAGCCTTGTCCCTCTGTACAGTTTCTCAAAAACACTTCCTTGTACAAGTGACTCTTCAGTGCACAGGGCACACCATGGTGCAATACACTGCTGTGATGGATTTGGGAGCCTTGAGCAATTTTATGGACATTGCCTTTGCTGCTGCTCACCAGATCTTAACTCAGCCCACAAGCCACCCAGTGATGGTAGAGACAATTGATGGCAGGCCCGTGACTTCAGGACCTGTAATTGATAGCATCAAAATGTGTCCCTCACCCTGGAGATCCAGGGCCATAAATAGGAACTTCCGTTCTATCTGGTAGCAACACCACACTTTCCCCTGGTATTGGGAATGACTTAGCTGACCCTCAGTGACCCGTAGATATCCTGGTCCCAGATATCCTGGTCCCAGAGTGACCTAACTTTTTCCTCCCTATATTGTCAGGAGCACTGCTTACCTGAAAGAGGGAGCTCCACATTGGAGGAGATGCCACTGCCTGACCTCAAGGATCTTCCTGCTAAATACAGTGCTCCATCGGCTCCATGAACACCGTTTATATGCCCAGACAATTTTGCAGCCACCCAGATCCTGCTATCTATGGCAGAACGGGTCCGTGTTCAAGACAAATATGCACAGGCCCACTCCGTGAATGTCAAGATCCAGGTACCCCAGAAAATTCCCTTTTTTCAGTGCAAAACAGACTCTTCTACAACCAGGGACATCTTTATATCCCATCAGGGTGCCTCCAGGCAGAAGTATATCAGCTTTGCCAATGCAGCTGACCAGCAAGACATTCCGGCCTTTTCAAGACCCTCCACTTAGTTACTAGGGTCTTTTGGTGGCCTAAAATACAGGAAGAGAAACTGCTCAGCAAGAGAAACTGCTCAATTCATTTAGAATCTTCATTTCTAATAGCTCCAAAGAAAGCTGGCGTAAGGTCTGGGTTGAAGATCTCCGGATAAACACTTTGTAGATACCAGGGGCGTTACTAGACGAGGCTCTAGCGCGCGTTACCTTCCGCAGTCACGTCGAGGCTTCCAGATGACGTTCACGAGGATCCGCCGTTATCCCGCGGTGAAGCCTCTTTCTCCCGACTTTAAAAAAGTGAGTTTTAGGGCGCCTTTTCCTGCTGTCCCGCGGTAATTCGGAGTACGTGTGGGAGGATGTGAGGTCACTGCGGTCGGCACTGGTCAGGAAAAGGCGTGCTAAGGGGGAGTGGTCAGCGGCTTCGGTCAAGCCGCCTCCGCCATTTGCGCGCAGTCCGCCAGCTGGGGCAGCGCGGCGGAGCGGCTTTTTTATTTTATTTCCCCAGTGACAGTTTGCGCAGGACCGGAGGACCGGAAAAGTGGCTGGTGACTCCTTGCGGTGGGCAGCTACCGTGGCCGCATAATGGCGGTGCTGTACGCTGCCTGTTAGTGTGGGTACCAGGCTGGCAGAGGGCAGAGCTGTTTGTGGGCTGCTGCCATGGCTACGGCCAGATGTGGGTTGGCTCCTTGGGATGGGGCACAGGGCACAGAGGCGATCATCGCCGCCGACACCTCAGAGGCATGATGGGAGATGTAGGCACAGAGTGGCCATGCAGACGATTGACCTCGGGTCATATGACACCCGCCACGACCCCCATCAGGAAGTGAGCGCATCAATGTTGACCCTCAACAGCACCAGCAGCACTTCAGCTGGCACTGGCACTGTCGCCGCTGCCGCCGCCAGGGCCGGCGGCGGCATCGCTGACGGCTGCGCAAGTTTGCGGTCTTTCGGACGTGCGCAAACCGTGCAGCGAGCGAAAAAAAAAGCCGCGGCAATCAGGCCGGTGTGGCTGCGCAACCGTTCTCGCGGCGGCAGCAGCACAACCGGCGCAAACTTCCGCCACAAATTGAAGGCAGGTGTGGAGCATGAGGCGTCACGGCTGAACGGGAAAAGCCGCTTTCACCGCTCCTCAACGACGGAACACCCGGTAGGTCTAGCAACGCCCCAGGTGAACTTTTTGCAATGTAACCGCTCTTTCAGCTCAAGACGCTCAGTAAGGTCTCCGTGTGTTTTCTCTCTAGCCATCTGCGAGGCCTGCTGGTTCCTCCTGTAGAAGCTTTCCTTGTAGTCGTCCATCCAGACTTCTGCAAAGTACACCTGGTTATCACTTGAGCCCCTTTCAGGAAGGTGTGGAGGCTTTTGGAACGGAACATGTGGCCAACGACTGAGCAAGGAATGATCTCCAGCTGACCTCCACTGCCAAACCTGAAAGGACATCTCCACATTTTCCCCTCCCCAGATCTCCATCTGGTTGTCGTATGAGCCGATATGTTCAAAATAGGACTTGCAGATGGCAAAGAGGCCACCAGCAAATGTGGGGGTCTTGATAGGATAAGTCTCATCTTTCCTCCTCTGCCTCTCATGTTGAGGGATGGACTCCCATCCAAAAGTCAGACTCCAGTCAAAGTTCCCTCGACTGTGCACCTTCCCATATTGAGTTGGCTTGGAGAACTCAAAGGTGTTCAATTGTGGTGATATCTGGACTGACCACAGCTGTGGGCTCTTCAGTAATTCGCGATAAGACAGGCTCTAACCACCCATGGAAACATTCACAGTGAGCATCCAGGAATGTGAGTACATCTCCTGTAGCAACGCTGGCACCGAGCAATCAGGCTGTTATTAAACCCTTCCTTTCCAGCTGAAGGACGACCTTCACTATCTGCAATTGCTTCACATAGTTGTCTAACTCGTCTTTCAAGTAATCATCTGTACTGGCATCGTCCACAAGAATGATTTCTTTTAGCAATATAGCTGGGGAGGCATACAGAACACTGTACACAGTGCGAAGCAAAGTTGATCAGGCCTTGTTATGGAAAACGATGACGACACTGGTGGTCGGGAGGGGAGGGCATCATTTGAATTTTTGGTCGATACACTCTGGAGGCCGGCTGTCTGGTCCTAAGGCCCTTTGGAGAGAGATCCGGTCACTGGCATAGGCATTGAAACAGTGCTTGTTGTAGCCACGTTTTTTCGCTTTCGTCTCCTCTGGTGTCCACTGGTCCTTCTTGAAAGGTTTGCCATCAGCTCCTGGGCTATTGGGGTCTTGAGGTGAACGTTCCATGAAGGGCTTCAGTTCTGCCTGTGTGTAATATCCCACAGGCACCTCTTGCTGAACCGGAGCCCCAATCTGCAGCTTTGGCATGGAGTCCTGGATGTTGTTGATGGCTCCCATCATTATGTCAATCATTTGGTCTTTCCTGACCACAATGTTCTTTAGCCAAGGCTCCTCCCTTTGGTCCCCATTGCTCACATCCCTTTGCATGATGAAGAGGAAGACCACAAAGGCAATGCCCACCAAAGCCAGCTTCAGTGGGCCGTAATGTCTTCGGAGCAGCCTCATCGTGAGCGTGGCTTCGGCGACTACTCCTACATCAAAGACGCAGCCTCTTCAAACCTCTGCTTATTCTGTGGAATCTCACCATCTTTCTCCCAACTGAAATCGGGCAGCTGGAAAAGTTTGGGTTGAAAGGAGCCCATTTAGAACCTTTTCTGCCTACATGGTTTACCAGAATCCATAGTCTCAGACCACAGCACCCAGCTTCTGGCTCCTTTCTGGCAAACCCTGTTATAATCATTGGACCTACAACTCCACCTCTCTTTGGCCCATCATCTCCAAACAGATGAGCAAACTGAGAGTACCAACACTACCTTTGAACAGTACCTCCGGTGCTATGTCAACTTTCACAGGACAATGGGGCAGAATTGCTGCCCTTAGCGGAGTTTGCATACAAGTCCCAGCATTCCTCTACCCACCAAACACCATTTTTGTACATTATGGGTACCACCCATGATACTTCCCTTCGGTCTCTCTACCATCGTTAGTTCTAAACACAGATCAAGTAATTCAGAAACTCTACATCAGGTCTTATGGGAGTGGCTGGATTGGGCCAAAGAAGCATATATAAACACTTCACAGTTAAACAACGTTAACCTGACCCAACATTGGTGGTGGGAGATCAGGAATGGCTATCATCCCGGCATCTCCACGCACACCAACCCATCCATTGCGTACTGGCCGGCCGGCCTGTGCTAGGACCCTTTGCCTGTTTGACTGGTCCTGCTTTGCTTGAACTCCCTCAAACAGAAACCTGTCTGTTGGAACATTTGCCTTTGGTATTACTGAGCCTTGTGGTCAGCCCTATAACTAAGACTGTGACAGCCAATAGAAGACCCCTGTCATCACTTTCTTTCTCTTTTCTTTCCTTCCCTTTATATGTTTCTCTTCTGTCTTTTCCCCTCCTTCTCTTCCCCCCTTCCTGCCTTTTTTTCCTTTCTCCTCTGCTGGGCACAGCTGGTGAAAATGGGACACAGTCATTCCCCCCCTCCAGCTGTGGATGCGCTAGTCCAGCGGTTCTCAACCTGTGAGTCGCGACCTCTTTGGAGGTCGAACGACGCTTTCACAGGGTCGCCTAAGACCACCGGAAAATACATATTTCAATTTGTAACAATGAAAATACATCCTGCATATCAGATATTTACATTACGATTCATAACAGTAGCAAAATTACAGTTATGAAGTAGCAACAAAAATAATTTTATGGTTGGGGGTCACCACAACATGAGGAACTGTATTAAAGGGTCGCAGCATTAGGAAGGTTGAGAACCACTGAGCTAGTCTATCTCTATCCGACAAGGTTTTTTTTAGAAACTCTATAACTCCCAGATCTTTTTCAAACAAGATGTAAATAAACCATAGGAGCACTTGTGACAATGTGCCACTAGTGCTGCACCATTTTGGGGATATTGCCTGAAGCACCTAACCCTTCATTGACAACCTAGAACTGAGTGAATTATTTTGTTTGGTCATTTTGGCTTTTAAGTTGTGCTAAGAGAAAAATCTGGAAATTTCCAGAGTAGCCCATTTCAGGTTTCTGTGCTCAATTTTGAGGGTATTTTCCTTCTTTATTCTTCTCCATTTGAGTGTGTATATATAGTTTTCTCCTTATTAGTAGAGCAGCTTAGCATTAAAACCATGCACACTGTGATAAAAGTGTGAAATTTGGTATGGTGGTATTTATAATAGGCATGTGCTTCGCTCCGATTAGAAGCGGAGAATCAGAAGCGAATTGGCCTGCTCTGCCTTGCCCAGAGGCAGAGTAGAAGCGAACCGTGGACCCCTAGAAGCAAGGTGAAGAGAAGCACCCATTGGCGGAGCGATTCTCTTGCCGCGGACCGATCCGATCGCCATTTTGAAAAATTTCGCCCATAGGATTGCATTGCGGAAAAGAATAGGGGATAACTGTGTTGTTTTTTAATCTATCTTTCTGAAACGTCTTGTGCTTAGAGAGTCGTGGCTGGGGGTCATTTTGAGCCTACTCTCAGCTCTCTGCGTGGTGCGGTTCGCTTGCTAGAATTTTTTTAAAAAATGGTTAAAACAGCGGGAAAAAATGTACCTTTTCGAAGGGCTGAGGGGCAGAGTCAACTCCCCGTCATGATCACATGATCCCAAAGCTGGAGGAGGGGATAGGCAAAACGGGTAACTTGGGATTCTGGGAAACTTCTCTTTCTACTCTGAATGGAGTTTTCCCAGTGTTTTTTAAAACAGTAGCTCCACCAAATGCACAAACACAACCTGAAATCATATACTAACAGATAGGAAACACAGCACTGCTACCCACCCTAACTTTGGGGAACAACTGAATAGATGTGGTGCAAGGGGATGAGCTCCCCTAGGTCATGTGGACATGCCCAGTGCACTCTCCTGACCTTGGAGAGCAATCAGAGCCCTCCAAAGGTTAACCTGTGGAGAGAGAGTGAAGCTAATACTTGTCATGAGTTGAAGTGAAAGTTTGCTTCTTAAAGACTGGTCCCTAGACAGGGACAGTCAAATGGCAATAATGCTTCCCCCTCCCCCTGGGCACGTCCATTCCCCTCTTACTGGTAAAAGACAGATATAGACTTCTTAAAAAAATCTTCTTGTTGTTTATTCAGCAACACTACTGCTTTTAATTCCACCCCTCCTTTGTTTATTTATTTATTCCATTTTATATTATTTACACCCCATAGCCCAAGCTCTCCTGGCTTTTTCTCTTCAGTGAAGTCAGGCAGGCTGGTTCAACTCCTTATTGTTGTTGTTGTTGTTGTTGTTGTTGCTATTAATATTAATTAGTAGTACTGCTATTAACATTATTATTTTGTTGTTTAGTAATGGTGCAGTCAATCAACTCTGAAGCAAGGATCACAAAGCTTTACTCTTATCCTCCTAGCCTCCTAGTAGTTATGGGATGCAAAACAAAAGGCATCTCTCTGTGCTGCTCCCACCTCACAGGGATGGTTTGCAATGCATTACTGGCTTTGAAACTATCCTTGGCTCACTTCCTTGTGCCCCCAGAAATGTCTGCTGCCTGCCTGCCTTCCCTCCCTCCTCCCCTGCCCACCTCGCAGGGATGGTTTGTGTGTGTCTTGCTTTGACTCAGGGGAGAAGTCCTTCCTGTGCTCAAATTCCAAATCAATTTTTCAAGTGTGGAAGAAGATTCATATTTAGGTTTATCTCTACTCCCCAATTCATGGCATGTTGGGATTTCCTTTGAAATGGCCCCATTGAGTTGTCTGCAGCTCTAAATCCCTGAGATACAGGGGTGTCCAATTTTCATAAATTCCCCAAAAATCAGGGATTGGCTTGAGTCTCGGCGTTCATGTGTATCCATGGATAATCTGTCATGGTGCCGAGTTTGAGGTTCCTAACGTGCAAATTGATGGAGCTATCGAAAGGGGTGTGAATTGGGGTTATGGGTGGTGAGTTAGAGGTTTAAGCCCTGCCAAAAATCAGGGGATGATGGGATTGGCTTGAGCCTTGCCATGAATGTGGATCTAGATGGCATGCCCACTTCCAATTTTTTTATCTGTCAAAATGTCAGAGAACCGTCCATGTCTGCAAATAGGGTGCCCGATTTTCATAAATTCCCCAAAAATCAGGGGATGATGGGATTGGCTTGAGTCTTGGCATGCGTGTGTATACATCCATGAGGTGTCATGGTGCTAAACTTGAGGTTTCTAACTTTAACAGAAAAAAAATTGTATACTTTTTTAGCTTTCAATGCAAGCCTATGGGGGGGGGAAACGGAGCTTGGATCCGGATCCGGAGCTCCGCAGCGGAGCGGAGCGGACTATAGGCGGAGCGAAGCAGCCCGACCTGCAAATCGTGGATCTGGAAGAGAAGCGGAGCGGGGGGTCCGTGCACACCCCTAATTTATAACCATGTAATTTAAAATTAGATATGGGGCAGCTCAGGAAAAAATCGTAACAGCCGTCATCTTGGAAAATGGTGCCCAAAATTCAGTTTTTCCACAACAGTGCTGTTATTTTTTATCTCACAGAAAAGATTTCTCATTATAAATTTAAAAAAGCATGAAATTTGCTACCAGAAAGAAAAGCTCCTTATCAATCTTTTCTAGGAGCAACACTTGTTGAGATGGTAAGGTTTTATTCCTACCCATTTGTCTGAGAAGTCAACAGGGCCGGCACTACCACCAGGCGAACTAGGCAGCCGCCTAGGGTGCAAACCTCAGAGGGGCACAGCAGTACTGCCCAAGCACCACTCAATAGGGGCTGAAGGTGTGGATCATCGCTGGGCTCCATCGCCCCAAAGCAAAAAAAAGCCCTACCGGGAGAGAAACAAAAGGTAGTTGCTGACATGGGCATTGGAGAGAGTGACACCTGAGAGCTGGGGTCACAAAGGGGCAACGCACCGAGCACGGCAGGAGCCAGGCGCGCATGTCATGCTCTGCCTGGCTACACCCAACAGACCCACACTGCCCGCCCCTCTGTGCAACCCTGGGAGCCCCAGCAGGGAACCCACCTAGTGCCCTCAGACCTCTTCTGCCTGCCCTCTGCCTGGCTGCGAGGCACCCCCGGGTGTTGGGTGTTGGTCCTCCTCAACGCCCTCTCCAAATGCAAGGAGGATGCCAACTCCTTTGCCTTCTGGAGCGGGTGCTTCTTTTAGCCCCTCGCTGCCTCCCTGCATGGCGCTCACCTCACCCCACCAACTCTGTTCAGCACAAAGGGTTAATGGTTCCCTCTCAGCCCCCCCCCTCTCGTTTTGCTACACCCAGCAGCCTTGCCTGGACCCTGCCTGCCTTCCTACATAGCTGAACATGAGGATTTGTTTCAAGAATGGGCATAGCTGCAGCGGGCGCTGAGAATGCTCAATTGGGTCTTACGCAAGAGTAAGGGACACACTTTTTTCCTAAGGAAGCCAATGCAGAAATGGGCCAGAGCTGGTGGTGCCTCTGCCTAGGGCGCAAAATAGTCTGGCACCAGTCCTGTATTATTATTATTTATTTTTTTATTTATTTATTTATTTATTTATTTATATAGCACCATCAATGTACATGGTGCTGTACAGAGTAAAACAGTAAATAGCAAGACTCTGCCGCATAGGCTTACAATCTAATAAAATCATAGTAAAACAATAAGGAGGGGAAGAGAATGCAAACAGGCACAGGGTAGGGTAAGCAGGCACAGGGTAGGGTAAAACTATCAGTATAAAGTCTGCACAACATCAAGTTTTAAAAGCTTTAGGAAAAAGAAAAGTTTTTAGCTGAGCTTTAAAAGCTGCGGTTGAACTTGTAGTTCTCAAACGTTCTGGAAGAGCGTTCCAGGCATAAGGGGCAGCAAAAGAAAATGGACGAAGCCGAGCAAGGGAAGTAGAGACCCTTGGGCAGGCGAGAAACATGGCATCAGAGGAGCGAAGAGCACGAGCGGGGCAATAGTGTGAGATGAGAGAGGAGAGATAGGAAGCAGCTAGACAGTGAAAAGCTTTGTAGGTCAACAGGATACTATCTACAAGGAGGGGAGGGAGGGAGCTGTGAAGTGAAAGAGGAACCGGGAAGGAGTGAGCAAGGCTTAAAACACCTCATAGTCTCCTCCCTCCTCAGTGGCACCATATGGAGGCCACCAGTGGTGAGCCTCCATGTCCGATCTCTCTTGCCCCCACCCACAACTGGCCAGCCCCGTCCAGGCAAGCCAAGCATGGGAGGGGGCATTTCTGTGAGAAAACTGAATTTTGGGTGCCATTTTCCAAGATGACGGTTGTTACAATGATTTCCTGAGCTGCCCCTATATCTAATTTTAATCTACATGGTAATAAATTTCACCATACCAAACTTCATACTTGTATCATAATGTGCATGGTTTGGTCAGAAATTGATATTAAGCCGCTCTACTATATAAAAATTACATTGTTTAATTAAATGATTGGATTTGGTGTGTATTTGGATGGGAGAAGTCACAATTCAGAATTTTAATGGTGTTTTTTATATAAAAAATTATTTTGTTGGATAATAGGAATAACTCTGCATTCTTCCAGACACTAGGGTGTTACAGAGGATGTCATGTAGCTTGGCCAATTCTCATTTCCTGCAGCCTCCTCTTCCTCTTCCTTTCTCTGCAACAAGCATCATGTGGTCTCTCTAGAGAGGAAGCAAAGATCCTATATCTCATGCCTTTGCTTACTTGCACTCACACACCTAGCGTTAGAGGGTGCTTGTGATTTAACAGTCTTAGATAGCTTTCTCTGAAAATGTGTGTAAAAGCATTAATAAAGTTGATTGGAACTTCTTTTAAACTGGCTCTACCCTACATTTATTGCCTCCAATACTGAATGATGTGTTGCCATGCTTTCTCTATATAAGGCCATTCTGCTGTAAGTCATACTAGACTTTCCAAGATACTTAAGACAAAGCTATTTCAATTATAATATGTCTTTTCATTAACTACAACATATTTAGATGCCTCTCCTAACATGATGCCCTAAGCTATGGCTGGCTTGGCTGGTACCACAATCCGGCACAGTTCATATGTAATGACAACTCAAAATACAAGTTGAATATCAGTTGTTGAATCATGGGTTGTTGTTGCTTGCAAACCCTCCACTATGGTTTAACTAGAGGTTCTTAACCATGAGCAATCGAAAGTCCACAATTCAACAATAAACCATGGGTTTGCTTCCTGGGTTGTTTGTGGTTAACAACCCAAAGTTAAAACATAGTGCAGGGTTAACACATAACAAAAATCCATAATTCAAGAACAACCCACAATCCAATGACAACCCATACTCTGGGTTGTTGTTACTATCACCTTACAGTGACCTGATTTGCACATCACAAGCAGCCACCATGGGGGAATTTCCCAGTGGGGATGCTTGTTGTGGTAGTTGCCACCATTTTTGAATATTTAAGCCTGTTATTTGCAAACTCAGCAAAGGTGGTATGTTGGGAATAACTGTGGCTGAGTTAACATTCAAAACGGCAGCTGCCGCCATGACAAGAAGCCCCATGAGGGATTCACCAATGGTGACTCCTCCTGATGTTTGAGTCGGGCCATTGTTTAAAACACTCTCTAGCAGTTAGTGGTCTGAGCATAGGTCCTCAAAAGTCTGTTGCTGTGAGGAGGCTCCATTTACTTAGCCTTTTATGTGTGAATCCTTTGTTGTCTTTCTCTGAAACTTTTTAAGGGTTCTCAGTGGGTGTCCCCCCACTCCCCCAAGTCTACTGATGAAGCTGAACCAGTCTGTTGCTTGCCAAGTGTTTCAGTTTCCAGAGATAGAGGAGCTCATCATTATTGGGTTGGGGTGGGTGGGTTAGTTTTCGGTCCTGAACTTGCACACAATCTGATAAGTGCTACAATTATTGGCCAAAATTGAGTATTTACAGAAAAGATACCACTGCGGGAATTATCTCATAAGATTATACAGCTCCAGAATAAACAGCATTTATGGTTTTTTAAACAAAAACTCTGTGTGTGATCAATCAGTTTGTGGACTAACAAATGTGGAACTGTGCAATTTATCAGAACAGGGAACGGATTTAGTATACAAGAGTTTATTTCCATCAAAGTAACTCATGGGCAGCACAAGAATTCTCAAGGTGGGGTGATAATGTGGATCAGTGGAAGTTTGTAAGAAAATCATGAATATCAAAACTATAAGAAAAATAATTCAAAGGACAAATAGAAATTTGTAGCAGTATTGAAAGATAAGTAAGCAATTTTTAGAATCCCAGTTTATGAGCTTTGATCAAAAGAGCGGCAATAAATGTGATGAAACTGAGAAGGATTTGAAAAGCAAACAATATTTAAAGACCCCATTGGACTTTGAAGAGACTAAAGGAAAAAAATTGGCCTAAAGCAGTGGTTCCCAAACTTTTTCAGGTCACCGCCCCCTTGGTTCCACAAACTCATGCCCATAAAAATCATTATTCAGAATAGCGGTTTTCATTGACCCACTAAGGAAGATAATAACAATAAAATTCAAAACAGTAACAATTAATTGAATATTTATTCAAAATCCAAAGCACCTGCTGCAGGCTTGCCTAGGGAGGGAGGGAAAAGAGAGCGAATGCCTCTGTTTTGCAGCCAGCGTGGCGGGGCACACCAAGTAGGGTATGTCTCTTTATTAGCGTTTTGGTGCTTTTGAAACATTACAATTCACCATTAAAAGGACTCTTCTTAAACTGTATTAATACATGTGTGGATTCTTCCCCTATATGGCTTGGGACTAAACTACCTTCTCCCATAAAAATGTCCCTGGGTTTTAAGACTTTCTGGAGAGGCGATTCTCAGAAAAGAACACCTCAAACGCCCCCCTGCCTCCCCTTTGCCTCTTAGTGCCCCCCCCCGCTGCCCCTTGCCTCTTAATGCCCCCCTATGCAATCCCACCGCTCCCAAGGGGGCAGTACCGCCCACTTTGGGAACCACTGGCCTAAAGCATTAAACTTGTTAATGCCCTACAAGAACATCAAGAAGTATAGAATAAAGATTGATCAAGGGTGCAATCCTATGCATGTTGAGACAGAAATAATTCCTGCCACTTGTAGGATGTATTTCTGTCTAAACATGCATAGGATCGTGGCCCACATAAGGTCTTCTTTTAGAGGGGAGGGCAGACTTCAAAGACAGATGTACTTTAAAAAAACTAGAAGCCTACTTTTCAGCGCATTCTGAGGCTAGGAATATGTTTTCAAAAGGAAAACTGAGCTGAGGTCACACAGGCCTTTCACGCAAAACTCTCCTGTTTATCCCAAGTGTTCTTCATTTCAGCAGCCTAATTTAGGTGGAAAAGTGAGTTTGCTATTGGGAGTCGGAAAGTCCAGCCAATGTACCGCAAGTCACCCAGAGATAGATCAGGATCTACTGATCTATCTTCTGCCCACTCCTGAGAAGGCTGTAAGAAGTCAAATGAAAGCTCAGGTACTTGAAGACAAAGTGAAGCATCTCAGGGTGAACCAGGGCTGGTCCAGGATGTTTTGCTGCCAGAGGCAAAGAATAAGATGTCAACTACAACTCTCATCAGCCCCAACCAGCATGGCCAATAGGCAGGGATGAAGGGAGTTTCTATACAGACTTCCAGGGAATAAGACCCATTGAAGTCTGAGTGAAGACATATAGGATTATGCTGAGTGTTCCTTTTATTTGTGCTTGGGGAACATCTATTTTGGGGCTTATCTGCACCACAGATTGAGCTGTAGTGTAGATAAGAGACACTCACTTAGGGATGCTCAAAGATTTTGTCTCACTAAACTGAGACTCAATCCAGACAAGATGGAGGTACTGTTAGTGGGTGGTTCATCTGTCCGGCAAGGTGATGTTTGCCCTGTCCTGGACGGGTTTGCACTCTCCCTAAAGGATCGGGTCTCTAGTCTGGGGGTGCTCTTGGATCCAGAACTGTCACTTGAGGCACAGGTAAACTCAGTGGCAAAGAGCACCTTTTATCAGATTAGGCTGATATACCAACTGCGCCCTTATCTGGACGGAGATAGCCTAGCTACAGTTATCTATGCTCTGATAACCTCTCGTTTGGATTACTGCAATGTGTTATACGTGGGGCTGCCTTTGAAAATGGTCCAGAAATTTCAACTGGTACAAAACAGGGCAGCACGGTTACTAACAGGGACTGGTCGAAGAGACCACATCACGCCAGTCCTTTTCCAGCTTCATTGGCTGCCAGTCCAGGTCCGGGGGATTCAAAGTGCTGGTATTAACATTTAAAGCCCTAAACGGCTTGGGGCCAGGCTATGTGAAGGAACGCCTCCTCCCATATGTACCTGCAATGTACCCATATGTACCCATATGTCATCCTCAGGGGTCCTTCTCCGCGAGCCCCTGCCAAAGGAAGTGAGGCAGGTCACGTGGCTACCAGGAGGAGGGCCTTCTCTGCTGTGGCACCCTGGCTGTGGAATGAGCTCCCTAAGGAGGTTTGTTTGGCACCTACATTGTATGCTTTTAGACGCCAGCTGAAGACCTTTTTATTCTCCCAGCATTTTAACAGTCTAGAAATAAATTTTAACGTGTTTTAAATTTGTAATTTTGCATTGCTGCTTTTTATCTGGTTGAGCTTTTATATTGTATTTTATATTATGGTTTTATACTGTTGTTTTAAACTTTGAATGGTTTTCATTTTTGTGAACTGCCCAGAGAACTCCAGCTATTGGGTGGTATAGAAATGTAATAAAATAAATACATAAATAAATAAAAAACATTGACTGTTGGCCAAAATGGGTATTAATAATACAGGTTTTTGTGGATGTTTTGTGGCAGTCATGGGTGCCTGGTGAATTTGGCTTGCTTTGGCATCTCAAGCATTCCATTCTGTTCTATATGAGTTCTGGGAATTATGGGATTAATAGTAATATAATATTGCAAGGGCTTCTGCCCTAAAATATTGTTCTCTAACACACACCATTGTTTTTAGGGTTGTTTTTTTTAATGATGCGACCGTTCCTTCTGCTCCGTTCCGTCCTTTACCCCCATCCCTAGAAACACCTCAAATCAAACCGAAAGCAGGAGACGCATGCGATTGTTTCCATGATTAAGATAGAAATTGCAGTCACACACATTCTGAACATACATTTTTACTAGCCTTTTCACGGATGCTCCGGGACTGAAGAGAGAGATCAGAATTTTTAGTATATTTGTGATTGGGCAGTAACTTCTCCACTCCCCAGATAACAAAAGATAGCAGTAAAAACCGGAGTTTCTGCTATTTCTAATTCAGGTCTTACTCAGTGTGGAAAAGGAAGGGTTTGTTGAGAGTGTGTGTGTGTTTGTATGTGTGTGTTTAAAATGTGCAAGGGGGTGTATTCAACGCAATAGAGTGCATGCAATTGAGCGTGGGGGTCGGACTCAGTGACGGGCTAAAGAAACTATTTAAGAAGACTGGCCTTTGCTGAAACTTGGGGTTGGTAAATGTTTTGCTTTTAGTGCTGAAAACGCCAAAGCAGATCCAGCCCTACCAAAAACTTGCAATGTTGATAGTGGACTACATTGCACGGCTGTCGTAAACCCACATTAGAGGCATTCAAGAGGCAGCTGGACAACCCTTTGTCGGGGATGCTTTAGGGTGGATTCCTGCATTGAGCAGGGGGTTGGACTCGATGGCCTTAGGGGCCCCTTCCAACTATGATTCTCCTTTTCCCCCCTTTCAGACACCAACCTGCAACGTGAAGGAAAGTAGCATTGCCGGGGGTATTTTCTAAATATTTTAAAATTAAAAAAAAAAAATACAACTCCCGAAATAAAAACCGAAAGAGCAAGAAATCTAGGGCAGGATCTACACTACTACTTTAAAGCGCTTTATAACAGTTTTTTTGACAACTGTGTAAGCCTATGCGGCAGGGTCTTGCTATTTACTGTTTTACTCTGTACAGCACCATGTACACTGATGGTGCTATATAAATAAATAATAATAATAATAATAATAATAATAATAACTGCATATACAGTTGTCAAAACTGTTATAAAGTGCTTTAAAGCAGTAGTGTAGTGGGCCCCTTCCATCTCTGGATTCTATGATGCTAGATCTCTCCATCGATTCCACGGGATGCTCGGCATCGTATCCTCTTTCTACCGCGCTGTCTCACTCTAAGCTTCTATCTCTATGGTGACCTTCTAGGCGATTCCGCATCGTGTCCTCTTTCTACCGCGCTGTCTCACTCTAAGCTTCTATCTCTATGGTGACCTTCTAGGCGATGAAGTCACGCGCTGCGCCCTGTGACGTCAGGGCGCGTAGGCAACGCGGAGCATTGTGGGAGGAGGAGGAGGAGGAGGGAGAATTGTCGCGTAGGAAGTAAAGACGAAAAAGAAGGAAGAGGAGGGGTGGTTCAAGGAGGAGGAGGAGGAGGAGGGGGGAGGGGAGAAGCCTCCATTTTGGTCGGTGTCGGGGGAGCTGCTGAAGAGATTTGTGTGTGCCCGCGCGTGCTGCTGCTGCCGAGGACTCTTGTTCCGTCTCCGCCGTCCCTGCTTGCTGGCTGGCTTCTTCCCGTCACAAGTGGCGTTCTTTTTCTCACGCCGACGCTGCGTCCGTGGCTGGGAGGCGGAGACGGCTGCGGGGAAGCGATGGCGGCCGAGAGCCGGGAGGAAAAAGGTACCGGAGCGTTCCCCTTCTCTCTCTCTCTCTCTCTCTCTCTCTCTCCCCTGGTGCTTTCCCCTCTGAACCCCTCGCTGCCATGGCAACGGGGGCTCCTTGGGCCCCAGGAGAGGGCGGGCCGGCCGGCCTGAGACCCCCCACCCCGGACCCTCGGTCTTGCCCCCCGCAGAGGGAGGCGTTCTCTCTCTCTCTCCATACTCCTTCACGAGGAACGTTTTAAGACCGGTTTCATTCTCGCTGCAGACTCGCCAAAGTCCGAGCCTGGGTTCTTTTTCGAAAGACCCTGACCTCCCCGACCTCCCACCCCCACCGACTGTCTTCAGAACTCGATTCGGATTGGGGCAGAGATTAATAGATGAAATCTTACTGACACAGTCCAGCCAGTAGTTAAGCATTGGGAAGGGAGGGGGTGTCTATTGGTTTCAGTGGGAGAGACTTAACAATGAAACTTAAAGGTGGCTAACTTTGTCTAGATCAGTGGTTCCCAGACTTTTTCAGGTTGGTTCCACAAACTCCTGCCCAGTGCCCCCTACCCTACACCATAAAAATAATTATTCAGAATGGTGGTTTTCAACAAGGAGGAGCATGTTCAGAGGAGGGCAACCAGGATGATCAGGGGTCTGGAAACAAAGCCCTATGGAGAGAGACTGGAAGAACTGGGCATGTTTAGCCTGGAGAAGATAAGATGGAGGGGAGACATGATAGCACTCTTCAAATACTTCAAAGGTTGTCACCCAGAGGAGGGCCAGGATCTCTTCTCGATCCTCCCAGAGTGCAGGACACGGAATAACGGGCTCAAGTTAAAGGAAGCCAGATTCCGGCTGGACATCAGGAAAAACTTCCTGACTGTTAGAGCAGGATGATAATGAAACCAGTTACCTAGGGAGGTTGTGGGCTCTCCCACACTAGAGTCATTCAAGAGACAGCTGGACAACCATCTGTCAGGGATGCTTTAGAGTGGATTCCTGCATTGAGCAGGGAATTTATTTATTTATTTATTTATTTATTACATTTCTATACCGCCCAATAGCTGGAGCTCTCTGGGCAGTTCACAAAAATTGGACCCAATGGCCTTGTAGGCACCTTCCAACTCTACTGTTCTATGCTTCTATGATAGCAATAAAATTTAAAACAGTAAAAATTAATTGAATATTTATTCAAAACCCAATTACATTTTTTTAGTTTATTCAATTAAACATAATTGATGAACTTGATCCACTGATATCATCTTGTCAAAGTCTGATAGTCATTTAGCAAGAATATTAGATATCACATTTAGTAACTAGGGTAGAGTACCTCACTATTCTGTAAATTCTTAATGTGATGGATGGGCTTCATGAAGTGATACCAATTTCCCAATGTCTGGTTTAAAATCACTTAACAGGAGTCTTAAATCACCACGTTTAGTAATCTGGAGTCAATTTCTTTGCTTGGAGAGAAGTAGGTAGACCCCACTAAAACCACATTCCACCAAATATGATGTTGGAAATGCAACCAGGAGCTTCTGAACCACTCTCCATAGTGCAGGATAGCGATCAGAAATTTCCTTCTGTAACCAAAACTGGAAAAGACCACCTCGAGCGTTCCCCTGCCGCCCCTTTGGCTCTTAGCGCCCCCCTATGCAATCCTACCACCCACTTTGGGAACCACTGGTCTAGATTATGCTATTGTCTCATAAAAACAAAATAACTTCTCTTAGCAATCCTCATAAGGTGGGCTAGTATTATCATTATTCCTGTGTAAGGGGGTGGGGACTGAGGCTGAGAGTATGAAGGCTTAGCTAAGGCCACCCAGTGACTTATTCGCTGAGGCAACATTGAGCCAGGGGTAATCCTGGCTTATACCTTGCACACATGGCCACTGTACTACACCAGTTTTCTGATCAGTCTTCAGCAGGGAGAATATTCTGGTGCTCGCTCCATTGTTGATGCTGACTAGATTCCTGTGTTTTTCTCTCCTATACAAGAAACAGCTGATCCATGCTTTTTCAGGTTTTAGAGTGAATGTGTCTTTGCATAGCTTGAGGCCTTTTGTTCACACATGTTAGAGGTGGGGCTTGTATTGCTGTGCAACTCAGCATTTATTCAAGCTGCAGTACGAATAAGATGATAAAATAGGCGAATAAGATGATAAAATAGGCAAGCAGGTGATGGGCCATGCAAGAGGTGGAGAAAGCTGTTGTTAGAGAGAGGCTGCTATTCTAAGCATGCTTAAGTTAGATATAAATACTATTTAAATCAACAGGACTTCTGAGTGAATTTGGGTAGAATCAAAATGTTTAAAATGTAAAAGGCAGTGTAAGTTACACAAGATAATACTTATGTTAATCCTATTTAACCACACAGCTTGATCCTTAACATAAGTATGCATTCATCTTTATATTAAAGGTGTATTTCCTAAATGGACTTGCTTTAGGAAGCTTTCTAAATCCTAAAAAAGAGTTTCTGTGAAGAACTTCCATTTTGTATCTCATGGAGCAAAAGGACTGCAGAGGGATGACTGCAGTAGTTCTGCATAGAGTGTGCTAAGGGGAATTTTATGACAATCAGGTTAATCTTACAAGGTCTGGCTTACATAGGAATACCTTGATGAATTTGAAATAAACCAAGCTTTGTAGTCTGCATTTTATATTTTGAGATATCTGTAATTTGAGGAAGGAAATCTCAGATAGCAAACCTGGAAAAAAATCCTGGCTAATCCAACAAAAATTGATGCTGATATCTAGGAAATTGAGATATGTTTCTAGACCTAATGTTATGTCTTTTCGTGTATAACTTGGAAGGTTCTGTAAACATGGCAGAAGTCCTGAACTTTATCATATGCAATCCTGTCTTTTGTCTTTTCCCAACATACGTATTATGTATTATTCACTGTAACTATGTGTTGTATTATCCACTAGACTAGAGTAATTGCTAACAGTTGTCTGTTTTATCTAAACTGCTTCAGAGAGCTTATTTATATAATGGTATACCCATAAAGGAGTACATTGGTGCTCAGGAAAAAAGCACTATTTGGATTTGATATAATTTACATGTGGGCTGTTTTTATTGATGGGTCACCTCATCCCAAAGTCTGCAGTGTGTGTCAAGAAAATACACACAAGCAAAAGAATTACAAATACAGAAGGCAGAGCTGCATACTACCCTATATTTTTGAAAGTTTATTAAGGGCACAGTCATAAGCATGTTTAGTAGGGCTGTGCTTCGCTTAAAAGAAGCAATAGCGGAGCGGCCTGATTCGCCTCTGACAAAGGTGGAGATGAATTGGGTTGGGGGGGCTGGACGCAGGTAAGTGGGGGGGACTCACCTGGCGCCGCCCCAGTCCATGTGGCGACAGCGATGGAGCCAGGTCAGCGGGGAGGGGGGCTTACCTGCCTCCATCGCAGGCTTCAACTGAGGGCCAGGCCTCAAAGCGGAAGCAGGCTGTGGCCCTCAGTTGAAGCCTGCGACAGAGGCAGGTAAAACGGGGGGGGGGGGGAGTTTCACTTACCTGACGGCGGCGCAGTCCGTGCGGCGGCAGCGCAGCCAGGTAAGGAGGGAGGGGGCTTACCTGCCTCCATCACGGGCTTCAACTGAGGCCCCGGCTTGAAGCCGGAAGAGGCCGCAGCTGGCTTCAACCGGGGCCTCTATTGTAGCCCATGCCGGACCGCAACAGAGGCAGGTAAGGGGGAGGGGGGCTTACCTGCCTCCATCGTGGGCTGTCACGGGCTTCAGCTGAGGCCCCGGCTTGAAGCCGGAAGAGACCATGACCTTCTCTTCTGGCTTCAACTGGGGCCTCAATTGAAGCCCGCGACGGACCACGACAGAGGCAGGTAAGGGGGCGGGCGGTGTTGGCTTACCTGGCGCCAGAGCCGGAGCTGGATCTCGCTCCGCGGAGTGGAGCGGGGGACAGGCGGATCTGCCCAAACCGGTTCAGGCCTGATCCAGAAGTTCCGGATCGGGCCATGAACTGGTTCGGGGAGTCCGTGCACAGCCCTAATGTTTAGACAGAGAGAAGGCCTACAACTTTCACCATGGGAGTTGCAGCTCTTCTCTCTGTCTAAATATGCGTAGGATTGTGCCTTAAATGGCCAAATAAAGCCCCTTTCAAAAAATCTTGGACTGTAAACAAATACCAATGACTTCTTGTTGTGCTGTCTTGTGGAGGGAGATGTATTGGGCCCAGGCCACAGGTGTTTAAAACTCATAATTAGTAACCTTCAATGGAAGTCAAGATAGAGAAAATGCAGATATTGGAGTACCAGTATAATTTGTTCCTCGAGGGCTGCATGCAGAAGCCTATTAAAATATTCCAACTCTGAAGTTATGAAGGCAGGAGTGATGATTGTTAGTAGAATCATAGAGTATAGTAGAGTTGGAAGGGACCTAAAAGGCCATCGAGTCCAATCCCCTGCTTACTTTGAAATCTGAGATGAAAGGCCACACACGAAATCTAGGTGCAGCAAGAAATTGATGCCCGTTGGATAGGAGACTCAGCTGCTATCTCTTCCAGCCCAGTAGTCCTCATTACTTGAATTTGCACACCTGTATCCAGGCACTAGAGAATCATAGTGACCCATATGAGCCAGGCCATATTTCAGTGGAGTTCAATTGTCTTCTACTGAGGTTACTGGAGCTCCTTCCGTTTTGCTATCACTACATATTAGTTCCATCTCACATTGAGACATACTTGTATTTCAATTATGTTCCCTTCCATACTTAAGAACATAAAAATTCCATGCTGGATCATACCAAGGGTCCATCTAGTCCAGGACTTTATTCACACTGTGGCCAACCAGCCATCAGCCAGAGATGAACAAGCACGACATGGTGCAACAGCACCCTCCCACCTATCTTCCCCAGCAACTGGTGCACACAGGCTTACAACATCAAATACCAGAGATAGCACACCACCATCATGGCTAGTAGCCACTGATAGCCTTTGCCTCCAGGAATTTATCCAACCCCCTTTTAAAGCCATCCAAATTGCTGGCAATCGCTACATCTTATGGTAGTGAGTTGCATAATTTAACAATGCACTGTGTGAAGAAGTACTTCCTCTTATTTGTCCTGAATCTCCCACCAATCAGCTTCATAGGATGACCCCAGGTTCTAGTATTTTGAGAGAGGGAGAAAAATGTCTCCCTATCTACATTCCCATACCATGCATAATTTTGTACACCTCTATCATGCCCCTCTCAGCCTCCTCTTTTCCAAGCTAAACAATCCCAGCCGATGTAACTTTCCCTCATAGGGGAGATGCTCCAGCCCCTTAATAATTTTAGTTGCCCTTTTCTGCACTTTTTCCAGCTCTATAATATCCTTTTTTAGGTGTGGTGACCAGAACTGTACACAGTATTCTAAGTGTGGTCGCACCATCGATTTGTATAAGGGCAGTATGATACTGGCCGTTTTATTCTCAATTCTTTTCTTATAATGCCTAACATGGAGTTTGCTGCCTTTACAGCGGCCGCACACTGGGTGGACATTTACATCGAGCTGTCCACCACAATCCCAAGATCTCTTTCTTGTTCGGTCACCGCCAGTTCAGATCCCATTCGGTTATACTTGAAGCTGGGGGTTTTTGCCCCAACATGCGTCACCTTACACTTGCTTACATTGAACCGCATCTGCCATTTGCATGCCCACTCTCCCAGCTTGGAGAGATCCCTTTGGAGCTCTTCACAATCCCTTTGTGTTTTAACAACCTTAAATAATTTGGTGTCATCAGCAAACTTGGCCACTTCACTGCTGACTCCTAATTCCAGATCATTTATGAACAAGTTGAAAAGAATTGGTCCCAAGCATACTTGCCAGGCATAATCACCTAAAAACATTTATTATAACTTTGAAACTCCCAAGCTTGACTAATACTGTGTTTGTCTTTGGCATATATTCATTTTGACTAATAAAATTATGAAACGGATTTTTTTCACAGAAAAAGAAAAAAACACGTCATTGGTGTTCAAGTTCTTGGTATCATCAAAATGTATAATATCTATGGGAGAGCAATATGGTTTCCCACATCTATCAAGTCATGGCAATGACTGATATGTGCTGCTGTCTGCAGTTGGATATAACACGTAAAATAATAAGAGGGATGTTTTCTTTTTTTTAAAGGTAGTTTTGTCCCTAAATTCTGGCTTTTTAAAGATTTGGTTGTATTATTCCCCCCACCCCAACATAGTTTAAATAGATGGACCCTTTTTTCATTTCTTCATCAGCAGGGAAGACCTTGTACTTATTTTTTTGAAATTTCCTATGAATTCCTTACAGATATGAAAAACTTGCCACATCTAGCTATAGTAAAATAAAATAAAATGGTTAAATTGGTGATTTTCTATAATTTTATACATCTCTGCAGTCATTTCCTTTCTCTCTATTTAACGACAGGCAACTAAATGTGTAAATTGGATCTGAAAATTACACCATTTGTGATACTGAAAGTTATATTTGTAGTTATTGATCTGTAATGGTACATGTTCAAAGCAAGCCACAGCGGCTTGTTTTAATTTTCAGCATGTGCCAGGCACCATTTTCTACGTAGGATTATTTAAGGGTTGTTTCCTCTTCAAACAAGCCATGTCCTCCAGGTTTGACCAATACAAGTCACATCCTGGGGGATAACAATGGAAGTGGTGCCCAGCACTCGCCGGGGATTAAAACAAGCCACTGTGGTTTATTTGAGTGTGCGAACTGCCACATTGAGCCACAGTCCGGGTTCAGAAAAAACATAGGGGAAAAGATTCCATCATGGCTTCTCCTCCTGCCCCCATATGTTCCGGGATGTGGCTGTTGGCATAATTACCCACATGCCGTCCAAATCTGGTGCTCAGCAAAGCAGGGATCGCTTTGTACACCACCCACAAGGTACAATAGAGGTTGTAGGGTGGGTATGAAGCCACTGTGTGCTGAGTTCAGATTACACAGCAACCCGCACTGTAGCATGGGTAATTATGCAAACAATAGGTGTGCACAGGGGTGAGGAGAAGTCATGATTGCTTGTGTCCCGTCCCCCTGCGATCATCTGAACACCCTCACAGTGATTCAACTTTGTTCTCTGTTCTTTTTGCATCTGATGAAAGCTTATGTCATAATAAACTTGTTAGTTTTTAAGGTTCCCCAAGAGTTTGTTTTTGCCGCAGTGTATTAGCTCTTTGGAATATGTTCTTTGAACAGCCCTACCGTGAACTCCGATAATTGGTATTTTTAGGCAGTGTTTGGAGATTTATCTGTAAGTTCTGACCTTAATGTGAATCACTGCGATTTAAAGATCTTTAAGGTATGTTGGCCTGAAATCTGGAGTTTGTTTGAAGGGGGATACTTTTGGAATTGTAACTTGCCTACTTCAAAAATATGGCTATGATTTATGTTTCACCTAAATCCATCTCCCATTCCAAATCTACTCCCTTTGTATTGACGTGTATCATCTTGTTAAGTATTCTGCTTGCAGTATTAATAAATTAAATACAATAACCCATGAAGGGGTATTTACAAATTCCGTTGCTTCCAAAGAAACCAATTACAAAAGTATACAAGTTACTGAAAAAGCACAGAGACAACAGCACTGAATGCTGAATTTTGGGAGCGTTATTGAAGACCATAGGCATGGATTTGTAGCTAGATTGTGTAGGATCCAATTTGCTCAGCAAGGTAACAGTTGTGAATCACAGAGCTTGTATTTCTCATAAAGCACTCTGCTCCCTTCCTATTGAAGCTGATTAAAAAAACGTGTCTACCTAAATTAGCCTTCCCCAACTTGGTGCCCTCCGGATGTTTTGGATGTCAGCTCCCATCAACTCCAGCCTGCATGGCCAATGGTCAGGAATGCTTATTTTTTTATATCATCAAACATCTTTGTTGCCATCCTGAACTTGAATCAATTTGTCTACATTGTTCTGGATGTGGCACCCAGAACAGGATTCAGTACTCAAATGAGGTCTGACTACTGCAAAACAAAAGGAACTAGTACTTCCTGCAACGTAGGAACTAACGTTCTATTAATGCATCTAAAATTTCATTGGCATTTTTTGCCTCTGCGTCATATTGCTGAATCATGTTCAGCTTACGATCATCTAAAATACTTACGATGCAGTGGAAGTGAGCAGCCTTATGCAAAGGGAATGTGATCTATGTTCAGGGGTCTAAACTGCAAAGAGTAGCATTGCCTTCAGGGATACTTTCTATAAAGTATGACAGACTCGGATGCTTTTTTGAATTAAAAGAAAAAGCATCACCATTTATTGCAACTTGGCTTTGGGGAACTGTGTATAGTGTTCCCCTGTTTACTATAGTGTTCCCTGTCTGTCTTTGGATGCCTGCGGAAGGGGTAATTATGTGTTGTTTCTTGCATTGTGGCCAGTAATGTAGTTTCCCCCTGCTGCCCTAAATTGACTGAGATCTGATCTAGCATGTTTGACTTATAACTAGTAAAACCAAAACCAGAAAAATCCAGATTCACAGCTGACATTGGAAGAGAGGAGGGCAATTCCATCAAGCTCCCCTGCTTTGAGGATTCTTCCTGCCCAGAGAGCTTCGGCTATTGGGCGGTATAGAAATGCAATAAATAAATAAATGAGCAATAACTGCCATCGAGCTATCTCTATAGCAATTTTTGGTCCCAAAGGCCACATGTGATGCTGGATGCGAGGGGCTCTCATGCGTACACAAGCATGCTGAGAACCCTCTAAAGCAGCCTTCCTCAACCTGGGGCTCTCCAGATGTGTTGCACTGCATCTCCCAGAATGCCCCAACTAAAGCGTCTTAGAGGCACCTCTACGACAGTGGTGACTGCAACTTTGATAGCAGAGAGGCTGCTTTGACTGAGGGAGAGGGACTCGCTTTGTGCGTGTGTGTGTAAATTGCTGAAGCGGGGTGGGGGAATTGACAGTAACAGTACCAATTACAATGGTAAAAAGAGATTTTAAAAGCTGGAAATTGGTGGTGTGTGTAATGATGGTGGGGTCAGGGTACCTGTTAGGGAGATGGGGAGGCACTTAAATGCCTTGAGGAACCCCTGTGACCTGCAGCTTCATCCTGAACTCCTGACCAGGATATTCTCTTCTACGGAGGAGATTCTTCTTTGCCCCACCCTGAAGCCAGGACAGCCAGAACTGCCACCAACATCAGTCAGGGAGGAGAGCAAAGCCATTTTGCCCACTTTTTGGAATTGTAATTAGAAGTTTGATATACCGTATTTCTTTGATTGTAAGACGCCATCGATTGTAAGACACACACTAATTTCAGTAACACCAACAGAAAAAAAGCTTTGATTCTAAGAATAATAATCACACCCGCGATTCTAAGACACACCCCGTTTTTAGAGATGTTTATATGGGGGGGAAAGTGCGTCTTAGAATCGAAGAAATACGGTAATGTGTTGTTGTCTTTCTTAGGATGATGCTATAGAATTCATCCAGAGTAGTTCTGCATACAAGAATGTCTTGTTATTTTTCATTCTAATTCTAGAAAGCTTGTATTGATAGTCAAACGTAAGTGCTGGAAGAAAATATGTAAGGCATTGGACTGCAGTGCAGCAGCAACTAAACCAGTTTTACATTCTAATAGCACTGTAAAAGCTATGCTTTCTGAATGTTTTTTGTTTACAATTTTGTTTACAGATGGTGAATTGAATGTTCTGGATGATATCTTGACTGATGCACCTGATCATGATGATGAACTGTACAACCCCGATAGTGAGCAAGATAAAAGTGAGAAAAAGGGTATGCTACTTCATTAGTTGTGTGTCTCTACAAAGACTTAGGAAGCCAGATATTAGGACAAAACTAGGCACAACACTATTCATGTAATTAACAGTTGCGTGAATGGCGTTGCGTCTAATTGGGCCCTTTTAGTCCGTTTTTGCCAACATGTTTGAGAGCTGTTGTCAGTATGCACAAGGACTTGTGTGTGCTCACGGAGCTTTCTCTTTATTTTCATTTCTTTACAACAGATCTTTATTCTGCATTGCAGATACCCTCTCCTGTTTCTTCGATTTTCAGACACAACTTGGGTTGTTTAGAGTAAATTATTTAGGTGCCCCAATGTGTACAAAGAACAGCCCTCTGGAATATAGCCTTCATATTTGCAACCTTTTTTTTTTTAAAAAAAAAAAGATGCCTTATGGAAAATGGCAACCAAATAAAACTGTACTTTTTGTTAAAGTAATTGCTGTCCCTGGCAATCTTCTGTCTTTCACAAGTGTGTAATCTGGAGTCTATGGATATGCAAATATATAGGAAGCTGTCTCACTCTTGTGACATGAGAGAGAAGAAAGTTTGTTCCAGCTGATTCTTAAGTTGTGTTTCAGTTTTTATCAAGTAATATTGACCATCAGTTTTCTCAACAGTAAATGGTGAGAAATGCTAGGATTTCCCAGGAAGTAGCTGGATATTTAACATCTAGAAAATTCTGGGTGTCAAAGTGGCTTTATATACTTCGTTTTGCATTAAATGCAAAAAAAGTTTGCTCAGCTTGTTTTCTGAAGATAGCTTTTTGTTAACACTATTAAGTAACTATAAATTGCTTTTTCTCCCCCCCTCCCCATTTTTTTAAAAAAAATTAAGGATCCAAAAGGAAAAGTGAGAGGATGGAGACAGCTGACAGTAAAAAACAGAAGCCCTCTGTGCATTCCTCAAGACAGATACTACCCAAGCCTCCAAGTTCATCCGTTAGCAACAACAAGAGAATAGTGAACACAAAAGGAAAGCCGGTACTGGAATACAAGAATGAGGAATATCAGAGGTCTGATAGGAACAAGCGCCCAGAAAGTGATAGAAAGACACGTATGACGAGCAGCAGCTGTAGGGACCTCTATAAAGGGCAATCTGAAAAGGCATGTGTGAGGAAAAGGGATGCTGACAGAAGGGCAAAGTCTTCCACTCCAGATGCTTCTGGGGTAAGTAGTGGCTTATTCATTCTACTCCTATTTTATAATCTTCTTCAGAGCTTTCCTTGAATCTCCTACTCCCAAAAGAGGTTAGGCTGATGGGAACATGGGAGAGGGCTTAGGAAGGGCAGAAAGGTGGTTTATACATATTCTTTTGCAACCATGTTAAGTGCTGCAGTTCTTTTACAACTAGTACTTAAAGTTCTTTTTAATGAAATGGCAGGGATTGATTATTGATATTCTTCTTTAAACAGAGACTAAGGCATGATGTGGACAGACGACCAAGCAGGTCCAGCCACTCTTCAAAAGAAGAGGTGAATTCTGAGGAGTATGGCTCAGATCGTGAAACAGGTAGCAGTGGGTCCTCTGACCCAGGAAACACTGAGAATGAGGAGGAGGAGGAGGAGGGAATGGAGGAGGAGGAGGAGGAAGAAGAAGAAGATGACGATGGAGAAGAGGAGGAAGAAGTGGAAGAAGATGGAGAGGAAGATGAAGATGATTATGATCAAGATGAAAGAGATCAAAAGGAGGGAAATGATTATGATACGCGAAGCGAAGCTAGTGATTCTGACTCTGAATCTGCATCCTTTACTGATGGGTCAGTCCGATCTGGTTCAGCCTCAGATATATCAGGTAGGGGATACAAAACAAAAATCTGTTCTATATCTGTCAGTATTCAACTCTTTCTAAATTGAGCTGTTCACTTTCATGTGACTGGCAGGTGACAGAAGAGCCTCACTAACGTGAACAACACAGTGTCTGAGTTTGGATGACACGCTATGGCTTGTCATGGGTTATTTAACCCGCAACGAACTGTGACACCTAAAACAGACCATGCATTATGTGGAAGTTGTTTAATCCTCACATAATCCAGGCTTGCTGGGTTAGCATGACCCAACAACCCCATATTCAAAATGACAGCCACACATGCCTCACAGCACCTTGCCTGGGAGTTTGTGTCACTGATATAGCAACTTTCAATGTGAATTTATTACTCAGATTTTACCATTGTAACTTGTAATCGATGTCATCCAGAAGCGGTCAGCACACCTAATTGTGATGTATAAACTAAGCCTTAAGGGAGTTATTTACTGGATTTCTATCTATTGATGTACGTAGTGGGCCCATTCACACATAATTGCAGCAAATCCTGGATTAATTAATCCATTACTTGTAGCAGCATGTGTTGTCACCATTTTGCATTTGCTACCACCAATTGGTTGCTCCTTGTCCAAACCCAGACATTTTAGGTTAATTGTGGGTTAACCCACAATTAACTTAACAATCGTAGGTTTTTTAAGCCACAATTAATCGATAGTATCTGGATTTAGATGACATGGAGCAGCCGAATTGGAGGTTGCATATGTGAAATGGAGTCAGCACGTACCATGGCACACTGTGGCTTAATTAACTCACGATTTGCTGCCATTATATGTGAACGGAGTCAATAGCTGCATTAAAGTTATGATCCAAAACACTGCTGAGGCTCCAAATGGAGTCTTGTACTAACCCTATATTTTTGACTGTGAACACAACATACATGCCCTGCATAACATATACCATATCACAAACTGCTTTTGAAATTTAAGCGCAGCTCTCCAGGTGGCATAGAATATTGCTTTTCAAGGCAAACCAGTCTAAAAATCCTTTGAGAATTAATTTCATGGTTCTTCAGATCTTGGCTAAAGAATGAATTAAAGAGGTGGCAATTTTAAACCGTGTGAGAACAAAGATGTATTTAGCTATTGTGGATTACGTTGACCTTCTTTCAAACGTTTCTGATGACGTTCTTGGTATGAACCTTAAAAGTACTGCTATTGCTTGTTTTGGTGGTCTTTAGATGAAAAAAAGAAGGCAAGGAAAAGAGCTAGAGGCATCTCTCCAATTGTTTTTGATAGAAGTGGAAGCTCTGCATCAGAGTCCTATGCAGGTATTCTGTTACTGCTTATTTTACCGACATCTGTAGCAAAACTCTTGAGTTACATTATGCAAAGTAAATAGTGGGCCATAGAGAACTATTGGACATGTAACTGAATGGACAGAGTTGGTATTTTGGCATGTTCTGTGTGAATAATTTGGGCAAGGTAGGCGTTCTTGTTATGTTAATGCTATTTCGTTGCTTAAGTGGAATTTTCACTTTTTTAAACTTGGAAGATGATGATTCACTGACTAGTTTTCTGAGTAGAAAACTGATCCAACAAAACAAACAAACAAAAATTAAACAACCCAAAAATCCAAAATCAACCCTCGTGCACATTGAGCAGCATTCTTTGTGTGTGTGTGGGTGCGCGTCAGGAAGAATAATTTGTCATGAATGAAATAGTATGTGAAAAGACTGTAGAATTTGTATCGTATCTCTATTAAGGCTCAATCTGAACAAATGTACTTTGGCTAAACACAGGTTCAGAAAAGAAGCATGAGAAATTATCATCTTCCGTTCGTGCTGTCCAAAAAGGTATAATTTAAATTTGATTTTTTTTTAATGCATGCTTCCATTGCAAGCTATTGTGTTAGTCTTCGTTAATTTACATCAGATGTGGTAATGTTCCGATGTATAATGAAACTAACTCTAGTGAGCAAATGGTATTGCATCCCAGTCTTGAATTGCATGTATTTTTACAATGGCAAAAAAAAAAAATTGTTGCTGAATTGGCAAGCAAAGAAGCAGTGAAGTGGTGGTGTTTGAAAGATAAATTTATGTATTGGCAGTTTCGTCATGATTATTTCATTTTGCTGCTGTAAGGCAAGAAACAAACCTTTCGGAACATTGCTAATGTTGCTTTGGATTTTACCTGAAATAGCTTATTTTGTCTTTAAAAGCTTGGCATTGTGCATGCTATGAGACAGATTTGAAGTCTGAATTAGTTGGTATTGAGCTACTGATGTAAAAGGCACGATTCCTCAAGACTGACCACATAGTTTCCATTTATTTAAAGGGAATTTAACCAGCATAAGCCCCATCAAAGCAATGGTTAGTTATAGTTATGGCTTGTCTTATGTTTACTTGTGAGGAGGGGGAAATACCAATAAAATTACCTTTCTTTTTTTCCAGACCAAACTAGCAAACTTAAATACATTCTCCAAGATGCAAGATTTTTTCTTATCAAAAGTAACAACCACGAAAATGTCTCACTTGCCAAAGCTAAGGTATGCCAGATTCCATTTATGCAGTACTTTCACCACAAAGGTAGTTTGTATACAGGCTATATAGAATGGCGTTAATGTCTGTTCTTTAATTATCAAGCCTTTAATTGGCTCTCTGACCTAAGGTCTTTGACAAAGAAGCAGAATTAGCTAGCATCTTGACAGCTCCATCTCATTTCTGTTACTTACAGTCTGCTATGTGTCTTGTGGGAAGGAAGGGGAGCATCACATTCTGGTTTAAATTGGTCCAATTTTCACCAATACTTTGATCTTAATGGATCATTGGGTGAGAGAAAACAACGGCATGGATGATGATGCCTGCATTTCTCCCCCAGTTTGCCTTAGGTGCATGAACATTTATGAAAATATGAAGCTGTTTTTGATACTGGTCCACCTAGCCCAGCGTTGTCTAACTTCTTTGGGAGTAGCTGTCAAATGCCTTTAAACAGATATGCGTCTGAAACCAGCTGTCATGTCTTTTAACTGGAGATTGCAGGGATTGAACCTAGAACCTTACTGTTTTTGTTTTGTAAATCGTATGTCTGTTCATGTCTGCAGGGTGTTTGGTCAACCCTACCAGTCAATGAGAAAAAGCTTAATGCAGCCTTCAGATCAGCAAGGAGTGTTATCTTAATATTTTCTGTGAGAGAAAGTGGAAAATTCCAAGGTAAAGAAGAATTCTTGCATTCAGTGTTAACCTAAGTTTAATTGGTGATATTGTCTCATTGCAGTGTTTTGATTCTTCCAGGATTTGCAAGGCTTGCTTCTGAATCGCATCATGGAGGATCTCCCATACATTGGGTGCTGCCTGTGGGAATGAATGCAAAAATGCTGGGAGGCGTGTTTAAGATAGATTGGATATGCAGGTAAAATGGATGGAGATTTGAAAATGGTGATTTAAATTGAATCCAAATCTGAACCTATTTCAGTCCTTGTTGTGCTTCTGATTGATGTCAGAGGGAGGGTCACAGGATCTGATCCTTTCCCCACCTATGGGCATCAAGCACTTCTCCCCCTTCCCTTCTATCTCCCATCTGTGCCCCTTTCCCACTCAATCCCCTACTTACCTTTGTGTGCCAGAGGCAAGAAGCACCACTGAGTAATGTAGTTTCCCAACACTACCATCATGGATGTAGTGCATCTGGTATGGTCATAGCAGGATACCATACATCAGGGAAAGGAGAGAGGAAGAGAAAGATCCCCCTTTCTGTTTGCCAGAAATCCAAAAAAAGAGGCCTTGGATAGGTCTATATGGATGGAAGCATGGGAGGGATGGGCAAAAGGAAGGCTTAATTAAGTTTTTCACAGCCTTGAATCTCAATCTGAGCTAGAAAAGAACTTTGGAGGTTGTAGCACTTTATATTAAGGTGACCATTCCAAACCCAACTGGATTTCTCTTCCAAGCCATGTTTGGATGATAGTCCCATTACTAGTTCACAATGCTCATTGTATCTTTATGTAAATTCTTATTATAATACCTAACAAATCATGCTTGTATGAGGTTAATTTAAATCAAATACCAAATGCACAGAATGTGTTACGTGTTATATATCTAGGCGTGAATTGCCATTCACGAAATCTGCTCACCTGACGAATCCTTGGAATGAACATAAGCCAGTAAAGATTGGACGTGATGGACAGGTTTGTCAGTTGTCTTTGACTCCTCTTCAATATGTTAAGTCCAATGGTTAAAATGTTCTGAATACATTTGTTTGGATCTTATTTTATGTTATCGATTGGATCTTTATTTTATGATACTGTCCGCATCTGAAAGGGTAGCTAAGTCTGTTAAACCAAGTTAAGAGATTTTAGACTAATGGTAATGAATAACATCTTGGTTAAAAGTTGTATGGCAAAATATTGCATCTTCTACTAAAAGTGCAGTCAATCCCTTAAAAAATATCAATGTAGGCATCTTTGTGCCAATATATTACTATGAAACTAGAGCGTCTATAATTCCAGTATTCTTAGCTCAGGTGTTTGTGAACGAGAAATTGTATTGTGAATGAGAAATAAGAACCTCTTCTCCCACAAGTAATGAAGTAGGGAAGGGAGGCAAGAGAACAGGTATGGCAAATATGCAACAGCCAACTGGAACTGTGTTGTAATTGTGGATTGATAGAATTCACCAAGCATGGGTGTTTACAGTCACTGTGTGTGTTCTTAAAATAACATTAAAAATAGCTGTAACAGCATTTGGCATGCTGCAATATGACTGTACAGTAGTTAGTAAGGTAAAGCTACCTGTAAGGATGCAGATCATCCTTGTTCCATCTCAGTCATCAAATGTCCTAAAATTGGTAAATGTGAATCTTACCTAATCTACTGTTTATGTGTGCCAGTGAGCTTTTGATCTGGGCTTCACATATTGGTTAAGGTAGGTGATACAACTATTTTCTTAAAATCATGTAAGTGTTTTTAGAAGTTCCTTCTATTTCTTGTGAGCTGAACTGTTTACATAATTTAATGTCTTAAGAGTAAAAACATATCATTAAGTATTAACCTTCTGGTATTCATCTGGTTTGCTGGGGAAAAAATGGGTCTGGAAAATGTAGCTGTGTTCTTATGATCTTGTAAAATCAGTCTTTAACTGTTCCAGGAAATCGAGCTTGAATGTGGAACCCAGCTTTGTCTTCTATTCCCTCCTGATGAAAGTATTGACTTGTATCAAGTCATTCATAAAATGCGGCACAAGAGAAGAATGCACTCGCAGCCCCGGTCAAGAGGACGGCCATCCCGCCGAGAGCCGCTCCGAGACGTGGGAAGGTTAGAAACGTTCTTTGGACTGATAATAGGCACATGTGTCAGAATAACGTGATGGAGGAATGTGATTCATCAAAAAGCTTTCCCTGCAATCAAGAAGAGAGAAAATCCTCACATCAAGCTGCATGGACCGGTTTGTGGCTTCATTGAGGATTTCACACTGTCCCCCCCTCCCTCAGTTTGTCACTTTCAAGAGGAAAAAGGGGACCTTTTGCTTATGCAGAAAATAAGTTCTTGTAAATCTAGCTTAGACTAGATCTCCGTACAGATTATACCGATCTGTTAATGTAGGTAAGCAGATTTCTTATGAGCAGGCTAGGTGGAGGAAGAGCAAGTCTGTGTGTTCCAAAATGTGTTAATATCTTGTAAAAGCCTTTTCTTTCAGGTAAATCTCTGGATAAGCCTTGTCAAATATGGGACTTTTATCAGGATCACTTATAATTTTGCAGAAGATGACCACCTCATTTTGAGGATAAAATATTTATAATATTTTGCTGTCCAAGAAGAGCGTGTTTGGGACTGTTTCAAATTGTATCACCGTGCTGTGGTTAAGCCCATTTCCAAATATTCTCTTACATCTTGCTGAGCTTCTGGAAGCCGTAGGTTCTCTCCAAAGGGGGAGGAAGTGGCCCTTGGAGACCCGGCAACAAACCAAAAAGAATGGCTGTTGCTGTGTCTGTGTACACAACCTTTCCAGTTGCTGGCAGCACCTGTGGACTTAAAAGTGGCTTTAGAGGATCGCCATGGTTATTGATCACTGCTCTATGAACTTACCAACATTCCCCCGAAAAGAGGGGTATATCTTGTTACAGAATTGGAGAAATCTTTGCAAAGGACTGATATAAGCCCTTCTATCCAACATGTTTCCCCGACCCCTGTGTAGCCACTTTGCTTTCTGATAAATCTAAAGCTTTTCTGCTAAAGACTGTGGTTTGGGCTGAAACCTTTTTGGTTAAAGTTTCCTGTTTGTGGAAACGTCCTGTGGTAGGTACAGATATCCAACGAGTCCCCATATCCTTGCTCTTAAAAGGACACTGTAACCTGTAGGTAGGAGGAATCCTGGCAGCACCCCCCTTTCTTTGGGCATAAGAGGACTGAGCACCAAGATGGCTTTTGAAGTTAAGCCTAAGAGGTTTCCAGTGCAATAAAGTATTTACGAGTGAAGGTTTTGCAATGGACTGCAAACTATACATTATAAATCATCACACCTTCTCAAGCCTGCCAGGGCCTCCATTTATGTATGTGGCTTTCAGCTTAAAGTCAGTAGTTGGACTACTATATGAACTGTTACTCTCATATATTATACCGGTCGTAAGTGCACACTCAAACTACGAGAAAGCGGTATGTTTATTCTTTACACCAGCTCTTACTTTCTAAATCTATTTTTTTTGCTGTACGTACAGTTGCTTTATTTGCTCGGAATTGTGATAATCTGTTTTTTAAAATGCTAATATAAGAGATTTTAATGATAGTTGGGGAAGAGGGAGGAATAATTGCCTCTGGTTTATATTGCTTACGTATTGTAGAAACTTGCAATTTTGTCGGTGTATTTGGAGGGGGGGCCTGCTTGATGGTGAGCAAAGGACAAACCCAGAGTAACCACTGGAAAATAGCCATTTCAACAACAACAAAAAACAATACACAGACCTTGCAGCTAGTAACTTGAATTTTAAATGTTACATTAGGTCCACTTCCAATAATATAAGTGTTAAAATACACCGTTATTGTACAGCTTTTTTTGCCCTGGAGCTAGTAATCCTTGTGTGTAAATATACGAAGGTGTAGGATTGCATGTGAGGAACTTAGAATATTTTTCGCAATCCAATTAAGACAGTTTATCTAGAGGTTCAGAACAAATTTGTAAGATTCTCTTTACAGATTGTGTGGCTTCGTTCTTGTAGGATAAAATTTCAGTTTAGCAGTCGCACGAGTTGCAAGTAGTTTTAGACGAGGTTAAGGTTACAGTTTTATGCATACTTGTAAGTACCAAGGAAGTCAGTAGGACTTCCAAATAAATAGGCATAGGATTGGACTGTAAGAGGCATGTTTGGATCAAATTCCATGTTAAGAATCCAAGGTTCTTCACAACCATAAAATGCCAGTTAAAGATATACATTGTTTACGTTGATATCAAAAGTTATTGTATGGCAAATTTTGCAAAGCTCACTCAGAGACTTAGGAAACACAGAAACAAAAACCTGCAAGAAAGTCGTCATGGGGCAATTCCTGTTGTTCCTTCGGAAGGTGTTTTTTGCTCCAAACAATTGTTTAATTATTGTCTAATTTATGTAGGCGTCGACCAGAGGATTATGATATTCATAACAGCAGAAAGAAACCAAGGATTGATTATCCCCCTGAGTTTCACCAAAGACCAGGTTAATATCTTATTTAAGTGTATTGCACAAATGTACAGATTTGTGTGTTAACAAAATCTTGATTTCAAGTGGGAATGTGAAGGTTAAGACAAGAATTTAAGGACAGATAGAAGCCTTCAGGACTCTGATCAAGGTAACAATTTTCAATTTGAGAATCTAACATAATACATGAAGGATTAAAATTATCTGCTTGGAAAGAACACCCCAATAGGGTGACTTCTAGCTTAGAACAGGGACAAACCATTACAATTTTCCCTGTTGTATTCTTTGAGTGAATACATAGGTATCATAATACACAATTGTAATGTAGATACATTAAAAAAAATCTGCATTGGAGTTTTGTTGATACAAAGGTTAAACATTGACATCAAGTTGTTTAGTTGAAATATGCAAACTGCATTACATTGAGGAATGTCATGCAATTTACAAACCATTTATTTAATTTCACATTATGCCTTAAAGTATTACAAAATTATTCTGAAAGGTGAATGGACAATTTGAACATTCTCAGACTAATTTCTACACCTTTGTTGGAGTCTGCTCTATTTGGGTATTTGTTTATTTTTAATGTTCAAAAATTACCAAAATCACCATTGGAAACATCAGAATTATCACTCCTTTATGAGTCTTTGACAAGGCAGTAGTATACTTAAGGTTATGACAATGTTGTCATGTAGTGGTGAATATGATATATAATGCTCCTTGATTTTAAACAGGGTACTTAAAGGATCCCAGATACCAAGATGTAGACAGGTAAGAGGTGTTTAATATTACTCATTTTATGCTGTTCTAACTTAGAAATTGCCTTTCAATTAACAAATCTTATTCCCAACAGACGGTTTTCAGGAGTCCGGAGAGATGTCTTTTTAAATGGGGTAAGTCTATGCCCTTTTTAAGTAGGGTATATCTATGTGTTGTAGCTATAAATGCTTTCAGTATTGTCTAGTTTTGACGTTCCTGTACATGTGTGTATTTCTTTTTAGTCCTACAATGATTATGTGAGAGAATTCCACAATATGGGGCCGCCGCCACCCTGGCAAGGAATGGTTTGTATTTTTTTTTACTTTTTATTAGTTTATTTTCTGTAAGCTTTCTGGGCTGCTCACAAAAGTTAACACTCAAAATATAACATGATTAAATGCAAAACCTTTAAAAGTTTAAAACAGAATAAAAGAAAAGTAAAAATTAGTGAAAGCCAGCAGAATTGTAAAGATCTAAAAACAAACAAACCATGACACATTTAAAAACAAAACTGAAGGGCTAAAAAGCCTGAGAAAATAAAAAGAAATCTTTGCCTAGTGCCGAAAAGACCACAAGGTTCATTGCAGATAAGTCTCTCTGTAGAGGGCGTTCCAGAACCGGGGTGCCGCCACTGAAAAGTCCACTCCTTAGTAGCCACCTCACTTCATTTGGTGGGGCACACAGAGGAGGGTTTCTGAAGATGGTCATAGGAATCTGGGTAGATATATAGATAGAAGCAATCCCTCAGGAACCCTGGTTCTAAGCCAATTAGGGTTTTAAAAGTTAATACCAGTGCTTTAAATTGGGTCCAGAAACAAACTGATCACACAGCAGTGGCATAATACCATTTTACAGTTTCTGAACAGTTTCTGGACAGACCCATGAATAATACAATGCAGTAATCCAGGCGAGTGCTTACCAGAGCGTGGATAACTGTAACTAAGCTATCTAATCAGCTAGAGGCATAGCTGGTATCTCAGCCTAAGCTGATAAAGGGTTCTCTGTGTCACTGAGGCTACCTATGACTGTAGTGACAATACTGGATCAAAGAGAACCCCCAAACTACAAACCTGATCATTTAGGGGTAGTGCAGCCTTCTCCAGAACAGGTTGGACACCACTTAGCTGGAAAGACAAATCACCAATTAACAGTATCTCTGTCTTGTCTGGATTGAATCTCAGTTTATTGGCCCCCGTCCTGTCCATTATTGTATCCATGCACTGATTGAAAACACCCACGGTCTCACCTGGAATTGATGAAAAGGAGAGATAGAGCTGGGTGTCATTCACATATTGATGATGATACTTCAGCCTACACCTCTGGATAACCTCCCCAAGCTGTTTCATATAGGAACCCCATAGCATAACTACCAAGGCACAGAGGAATAATCTTCCAGCACCACCTTTTGGAATCACTGTCCTGGTAAGGGCAGAACCAATTGTTTACAACCACACTATTATCATAGAGAATTTGCAGCAGACGACTATTAACCCTATTTTAAAAAATTTAAATGCTCCCTAGTTTTGCTTTGGCTTGGAGTCTCAACTGAATATTGTTAGGGAGAACCTCACAATCACTTTTCCTAATCTGAAGTTTATGGATGTAAAAGGATTGAGTTGAGTGAACTAGTACAGTTGATTTGGCAATGCACTCCTAATGTAGCAGGTTTAATAATATTTAGACGAGAGTCAGTCAGCCTGGTACCTACCAGATTAGAGTAATGATGGTAAGGGTATGTTTTACATAGTGTGTGTTACCTAGTTTAAGTTCAGTCAGTAAAGATTTTCTCTATTCAAAACAAAACATATTTTGCTTTTTTAAAATATGCATAGATATATATGCATGGCTGTGTCAGAAGGATGATTATGTATGTATTGGCTTCCCCCTCAGTATACTTACAGTAGCTTCCTGAGACTACTCCAGGGTGGAGGGCACATGCAAACTGTTGCTCGTGCATCGTTCCTACAACATCATTTAGGCACGTGGAACCCTCAGTAGCATGCTGCGATAAGTTTGCACGGCACTTTGAAGATAAAGTTGCTCAGATTCATCATGAATTGGACACCATGCTAAATGCAGCTCCACTAGTAGAGGCGTTCAGAGCACCGTCTGGTCCAGTTTTATTGGATGAGTTTCAGTTATTGAAGCCCGAGGGTGTGGACAAGGTGCTTGGCCAAGTCCGGTCGACCACCTGTGTGCTTGACCCTTGCCCTTGATGGCTTATTACATCAAATAAGGAGGGGATCGCCGTCTGGGTCCAGGAGGTTGTAAATGCCTCCCTGAGAGAGGGAGTGGTGCCGGCCTCTTTAAAAGGCCTCCACTCCTGAAGAAGCCTAATCTGGGCCCAGAGGATGTTAACAATTACAGGCTAATATCCCCTTCCTGGGCAAGGTGCTTGAGTGGGTGGTTGCAGGACAATTCCAGGCACTCTTGAATGAAACAGATTATCTAGATCCATTTCAATTGAGCTTCAGGCCTGGTTTTGGAAGGGAAACTGCCTTGGTCACCCTGTAGAATGACCTTTGCTAGGAGAGGGACGGGGAGTGTGACCATGTTGATTCTCTGGGCTCAGCAGCTTTTATTATTATTTATTATTATTATTATTATTTATTTATATAGCACCATCAATGTACATGGTGCTGTACAGATAACACAGTAAATAGCAAGACCCTGCCGCATAGGCTTACAATCTAATAAGTTGTAGTAAACAATAAAGAGGGAAGGAGAATGCAAACAGGCACAGGGAAGTGTAAACAGGCACCGGGTAGGGAGAAGCTAACAGTATAGAGTCAGAACAAACTCAATATTTGAAGGCTATAGGGAAAAGAAAAGTTTTTAGCTGAGTTTTAAAAGCAGTGATTGAGTTGGTAGTTCTCAAGTGTTCTGGAAGAGCGTTCCAGGCGTAAGGGGCAGCAGAAGAAAAAGGACGAAGCCGAGTAAGGGAAGTGGAGGTCCTAGGGCAGGCGAGAAGCATGGCATCAGAGGAGCGGAGAGCACGAGCGGGGCGATAGTGTGAGATGAGAGAGGAGAGATAGGCAGGACAATGGTATCCTTCTGGATAGGTTGTCTGGGCTGGGAGTTGGAGGCACTGTGTTGCAGTGGTTCCGCTCCTACTTAGATGGCTGATTCCAGAAGGTGGTGCTGGGGGATTATTGCTGTGTGTTGTGGCATCTAGGCCATGGGGTTCCACAGGGCTGTATTTTATCCCCTATATTGTTCAACATTTACATGAAACCGCTGGGGGTGTTTATCTGGAGATGTGGGTTGAGGGGTCATCAATATGCAGATGGCACCCAGCTCTACCTCTCCTTTTCATCAAACCCAGGTGAGGCAGTAGCTGTTCTGAATCAGTGCCTGAGCATGGTAATGGACTGGATAAGGGCCAACAAACAGACTCAGTCCAGACAAGACGGAGGTACTGTTAGCAGGTGGTTCACCCGTCCAGTTAGGTAATGTTTACCCTGTTCTGCCGGGGCGGGGGGGTTGCCAGTCCAGGTCCGGACCCAATTCAAAGTGCTGGTATTAACATTTAAAGCCCTAAACAGTTTGGGGCCAGGCTATCTGAAGGAACGCCTCCTCCCATATGTACCTGCCTGGACCCTAAGGTCATCCTCAGGGGCCCTTCTCTGTGAGCCCCTGCCAAAGGAAGTGAGGCAGGTGGCTACCAGGAGGAGGGCCTTCTTTGTTGTAGCACCCCGGCTGTGGAATGAGCTCTCTAGAGAGGTCTGATTGGCACCTACATTATACTCTTTTAGATGCCAGGTGAAGACTTTTTTATTCTCTCAGTATTTTAACAGTCTATCAACTTAATTTTAACTTTGCTGTTTTAAATTTGTATTTTAAATCTGTATTAATTTTGGCATCGCTGCTCGGTTTTCTCCTGTTTGTGTTTTATATTGCATTTTATACTATGCTTTTATACTGTTTGTTTTATATTTTGAATGGTCTTCATGGTTTAAATTTCTGTAAACCGCCCAGAGAGCTTTGGCTATTGGGTGGTATAAAAATGCAATAAATAAATAAGCATATACAAGTATATAGGTGATTGGAAAAAATGAGAGAATCAGCCTTTTGAGGATCTTCTGGTACAGATAATTACTTCATAGTTACTCTGTAATATGCTAATTATAAATAAATGTCTAGTCGCAGGTGTATTGAAAGGTGTGGGAGAAAACCTTTACCTTTAATACAAATATGTGGGATATGTGAAATATCTGGAAATGTTAAAGCTGGGAGTGGGGAGAACAAATTTGGATGGAAATTGAGATGGATACAATATTTGTCTGCTACTACGTTATGAACTATGTTGTGTAGAACGTAGAAGGTAAAATTGTGCTTCCTGGTTTATTTAGAACATCTAATAGTATGATAGTGCAATGCTATGCAGATCTACTTAGAAATTAATGCAGTTGAGTACAGCGGGCCTTACTCACAAGTAAGTGGGTATAGGATTTCAGCCTGGGATTTCAGGAAACTGAGGATGAGCTGTACAAAGTTCTTATCATTTCGCAGGCAAAATATACTTGACAGACTACCAGTCAGAAGTTCTGTGTTCTGCAACATTTGGAAGTTCTTTTCCAACATCCTAAGTCCTTTTGCAAGTCCAAAGGATGTTGCTTATGCATTAATGCAGCTGAACATTGTAGCTATGCTCTTATCACTCACTTTATAGCAAATTTTGAGACTTGCAGCAGAATAAGTTGGCTAAAACAATACAGTTTTATGGGTGCTTTTCCAGTATTTCAGTCCAAAGGCAAACTTCCCATGTTAAGCCTCAAAGTGTGCACCCCTGGATTTTTCCGTTTTTCCTGCCCCCTGACTTTCACATCTCTAGTAATGAATTACTTAAAACATGTCAAACCACCAATTCTGTGCAGATCCATCCTCACAATCAGCTCTCAAAGCAAATGTATGCATGTTCAGATGGGTTGTAGCAGTGGGGAGAGGATTTTCTTGATAGTACAACAATACTGACCCTATTAAGAAGAAGCATTCTGCCTGGCATACTTGACAGCCTTTTATCTTAACCTTTTAGAGCAGGGGTGAGCCATTTGGGGTGGGTCTGGTAGCCACCCTGCAGAATTCCACAGTGTGCCAGTGGTGGCAAAAGATATTGGTAGCTCAAACTGCTACCCAGCAGTAAGTAGGTTAAATTTAGCTTGAGAACAAGCAAATTAGTACTCTGTAGCAATAAACCACAATTTTTATTTGCCTTGGCTGTGAATTTAAACAGTGCAGCAACAGGGTAGGATGGTTTTGGGGCACACCAGGGAGTGGCAGGGACCATCTGTTGCCCATAGAATCATAGAATAGTAGAGCTGGAAGGGGCCTATAAGGCCATCGAGTCCAACCCCCTGCTCAATGCAGGAATCCATCCTAAAGCATACCTGACAGGTGGTTGTCCACCCACCCTTTGTAGAGCATAGCCCTCAATTGCACAGTGATTATTCACACTACCAGTATAATTCTCCACAAGGTATTATTTATTACACAGAAAATGCTGATTATTGGTGTTTCCAATCACTCTGCCTCATTCACAGAATTCTACACTGGTCTGGATGTCATTGTCTTCCCTTTGCAATCTTCCTGTGATTTTCCACTGCTGCTTTCATCTTACCCCAGAAAAAATCATTAAGCGGGGTGGGGAGAGAGAGAGAACAGCTGCATAATGTTTTTTTATTGGTAGCACTCCGAACTTTCTGTCTGGAAGCACCCCAAGTAACAAAATATTGTAAATCTCTGTTCATGATTCCACTTGTGAAAATGTAGGTATTATGTGCAAGTTTGGGCACATTTTATTTGCAAGTCTAAAGAGCTTTCTGACATACCATCCCAGGGAAGCACTGTCTTTTGAAGCTCTCCCTTAATTATATTAGCATTCAGATGTTGAATGACTCTTCTCTGGTGATGCTGGATGGGAAATTATCAGCATAACAAAACAATGTTTCTTTTTAGCCTCCTTACCCAGGTATGGAACAGCCTCCACATCACCCTTATTACCAGCACCACGCTCCTCCTCCACAAGCTCACCCTCCTTACTCAGGGCACCATCCCATCCCACATGATGCACGATATAGGGATAAGCGAGTGGTAAGTGTGCCCTGTACTGTACTAAAAAAGGAAAACACCCAAACCTGATGCTTGTTCTGGTTAGGCTCACAAACAGCCTATTTCAAAACAACCATCTGTGCCTACATAAAGACTAGAATGTGGAAATGATGAAGCAGTGTAAGACTGAAAAGCAAAACCTCCATGTAGACTTCCAACAGCTTGTGCCCATCCACAACCCCCCTTTCCATGTTCATGTGTGCTTCTACGGTTGTTCAGGTTTAGGGGTGTTTTGATTCTGTTCTTGCTGCTGAAGAGAATGGGCTTCATCCCTGACACTGAAGAGACGGCTTAATTCCGTATGTTCACTGGCGATCTCTGTGGTTAATCAAGAGGGATCAGTCTTAAGTTCATGATCTCTATTCTGTCTACCCAGCATTAATGGATGTAGGGCCTTTTTTTAACAAACATTGATCCTTTTATTTTTATACAGTTTAAGTTTCATCCTGTGCAATACATCCAAGTCATTTGCAACACAAAAACAATTGCCACCACTAACAAATATAGTATAATAAACATCAGCTAGTGAAATTTTGAGTTTAGACCAAAATTAAAATAAAATTAGAGTAAGTAAACATATATAAACCAACTGCATGTGAACCAACAGGATTGCTACCTCCCTAAAATATTTTTAAAAATATAAATAAGGTATCTTCCTGAAGCCAGTAGAAGCCGGAGAGGTTACTAGGGGTGTCTCTTGATGCAGAGAATTCAAAAGCATGGGGCCACGGCTGAAAATATCCTGCTCAGTTACCCGATTGATTTCATTTGTACAAAAGAAGAAATGCAGAGCAGAATTTGGGCAGAGGGGATGGAGAGGGAATATACTGGGTATGTCATGTACACACAAGATGGGGCTTTAAAGGAAGCATTAGCACTTTGAACTGGATCCAGCATGGAGCAAGCTTCATTTGAGAGATGATTTCTTCTAGTTCAGGGGTCCCCAACCCCTGGGACACGGATCGGTACTGGTCTGTGGCCTGTTAGGAACTGGGCCACGCAGGTGAGCTGCTTTCACCCACCCACCCCAGCGTACCTGGGCGCGGGGTGCCATCTCGCCTGCCCAGCCAAAGCGAAGCCAAGACGCTGGGGTGGGGCAGCTCCTTTTCACTTCCTCCCGCACAGTGTGAGACAGAGGGCTCATCTACACCAAGCAGTTTATTCCACTATGAAAGTGGTATATAAAAGGCAGGAGCCACACTACTGCTTTATGGCAGTATTGAAGTGCACTGCAGGATCTACACTACTGCTTTATAGTGGTACTGAAGTGCACTGACAACTGTTGGGGCCCATGACACATCTATACCAAGCAGGCCATGGACCGCTCCCGGTCCGTGGCCTGTTAGGAACCGGGCTGTGCAGGTGAGCTGCTTTCACCCACCCACACCCACCCCAGCGTACCTGGGCATGGGGCGCCATCTCGCCTGCCCAGCTGAAGCGAAGCCAGGATGCCGGGGGTGGGGTGGGGTGGGTTGGTTTCGGAACGTCCGGCCGGAAGCCGCTCTGGGAGAGCGACTTCCGGGCGTGCCGTTACGAAGCCGCCCGCCCCAGTATCCTGGCTTTGCTTTGGCTGGGCGCCCACCCAGCCGAAGCGAAGCCAGGACGCTGGAGTGGGGGGGGGGGGGGCAGGAGGGGGCTTCCCAAAACTATCCCCTCAACCCACCCACCCCGGTCCATGGAAAAATAGTCTTCCACGAACCAGTCCCTGGTGCCAAAAAGGTTAGGGACAGCTGTTCTAGTTGATACATGTGGGTCTCCGTTAATTGCTAAAGCTAAATTACATTTGAAGAATGTGAGAATTATTCATGACGGGTGAGTTAAATTGTAAATTGAGGAACTAGAGGTGTGTTGAATCTGTTTGAAGATGCTGCAAACATACTCGAGATTAATGTGACTACTCAGAAGTCCATGTCTGTATTGGGCATTCTACTTTTCAGTTGGCATCTGTTTCAGCTCTTCTTAAGATGATGATAATGAGGGGGCCCTCAGCCCAGATACCCTTGTGGAATCTTCAGGCCTTTAAAGTGTCTAGCCCTAACTTGAGCATAGAAAGTTTTGTGACTCTTCAATTAGGTGATACCTAAACCTGTGTATTCTGTCCCCCCATAGCATGACTATGACATGAGGGTAGATGACTTTCTGCGTCGGACACAAGCAGTTGTCAGCGGCCGAAGAAGCAGGCCCCGAGAGAGGGAACGAGATCGTGAGCGGGATCGACCCCGAGACACCAGAAGAGACAGAGATCGGGATCGGGGCAGGGAGAGGGAGCGAATATGTGATCGGGACAGAGACAGAGGAGAAAGAGGAAGATACAGAAGATAATGTAATGTGAAATTGCAGTCACTTAAAGAAGCAAAGGCTTGTATATTTGTGTGTTTACAGGTAGTAAACTTTTATTTTCCTCTGTCAACCTACCCTATTGTGCAGAAGGATTTCTAACTGACCCTCTTTGTTTCAAGCATGCAGTAAGCTGTGAACTGGAAAATCCCATCTGCCAAAAAATACATGCGAAGCTTGACCCTTGAGTTGATTACTTTCATTTGAGCAGTTTTTGCAAAAACAGTTTAAAGAATGTAGATAGATTGTCCCTATGTGTTCATCTTAACAGTAATTTAATCTTTGAGTACCAATTGGTAACTGCCATGATATTTTTGCTCTGATGGTTTCTGACTTGTAGTTTTTACATGATTCTGTGGGGGGGTGGGAAATGCTGCTATCAAGTATGCAAATACTGAGTGTGATAGAGTGGCTGTAGGGCAGAGTTGGAGCAGCCACCTCTTGGTTTTTCTGGGGTTTTTTTTAACCTTCTGTAAGAGTCAAGCTTGTTCAATAATGAAAGCAATATTAAGATGATGATATTGATACCTAATTTTTAACCTTTTAAAAAGAGTGTTCCTATGTTCTGGTGGCATTTGGTCAATGCTGTTGTTTAATCGCCTCTCCTGCTTCTTTGTTTCTCCTGTAATGTCCACATTGTTTAGAATGTCCACCACGTCTGTGTGTGTGTGTGAGCACAAATATTGCTGTATTCTACATTGCTACCTTTTTTTATAATAAACTGGTAACAGTCAACTTTCATGGAATTTCATGCTTTATAGCTTCTGTGTTTTGAAAGAAAAGCAACAAAGTGTTGATTTGAAAAGTCACTTCAGGCTCAGTAGCTTCCGTAACATAATTGCTAGAGTTATCTAAATAAGTCAATGGTGATACTACACAGCCCTTACAAATTACCCATATAAACTGAATTTGAACACCAGAAGCCTAGTCAATACACTGGGGTTTTGTGATGGATATCCAGATGTACTTTGGCAGATAAATCAATAATGAAAGGGTTCCTTATACATAAAAAGCTTCAGAGTTAGGATAAGAAACACTTCTGCAGGAACAGGAGACTTTTGGGATGGGCGAGCGAGTGAGATGGTAAGAGTCTATAAAAATGTGATTAATGGTGTGATCCTATACACATTTACCCAAAGGTAAGCCCTATCTTCAATGAAGCTTACTCTCAGGTAAGTATTATAGGATTGCAGCCTAAAATTAGCCTGGTGCAAGGGTTGAGAGATCAGACACTATGAATCTAGAAAAACGAATAGTAATCCAAGATGGCTATGTCTATGTCTATATAAGAGTCCTGGACAGAGGTGGCAACACAGAGAGATTAAGCCGGGCAGAAAGACACCTGCGCTATTCATTCAAAGCAAAAGCAAAGATGTTCTGATAGTAACAAACATGATGGAGTGATGGAAGCAGTAATTTTGCCTGTCAGCTGACAGTAGTGAAAGTGGTTCCCTCTAAAGAGCTGTAAATGTGCTTACTGCGCTCCTTCACAAGTTATTCCAGAGCCAAATGACACATTAACAACAACAAGGATATTCAGCATCATAGTATTCCAAATTCTGTGGTAAGAAAATCTGAATTGTGTATAAAATACATAGATCGTGTATATAGAATTATCATTTCCATCGTATAAACTGCGGGGAAAGGGGAGAGAGTTATACAAAGGTTTCAAGAAAAGCAGACCAAATACCCGTATATTTATCCTCTTGCAAGTTGCGTCTATATAACACTCATTCAAAAGTTGATAATATTAGTTCCTCGATCCGTTGCATTATAGGAGGTGTAAATTTGTCCTTCCAATGTGATAATATAAGTCTTTTGGCTGTCATAAGGGCTCTGAAGATCTATCTGTGCTGACCATGCGTTAACTTCCAGGAAACTGGTAGGTAATTTAGAAGGACATGCACGTTCTTCCATATTATAGATTGTTTCAATACAAAGTTCATCCTTATAACCTCCTCCCAAAAGGGGCCAACTACTGGGTATTGCCAAAGCATATGACTTAAAAAAACATTAGATGCATTACATCTCCAACAATTATGCAAGTTAGACAAACCCTTATTGAAAAGGCGTTGTGGAGTCCAATAAACCCGAAACAAAACTTTTTGCTGAATAAGATTTAGCCTAAGATCCATAGAAGCTTCAGAAACAGATGCTAAAGCAACCGTCCATTGGTTAGACAAGATAGGACACTCCAATTCCCTATTCCAATCTAGTTTTAAACTATGGGTATCATATTTACTTGCTGCTATTAGATATTTGTATATGTGAGTTGTGGATCTATGTGTCAGTTCAGCTACTGAAAGTGTTTCTAACAATGCTGGAGGCTCTGAAGCTGTAAACGCAGCTGGGCCACACCTAGATTCCAGCAAGTGCTGCAATTGCAAGTATAGCCATTGAGCCGTAGCAGGCAGATTGTATTTAACACACAAATCTGAAAAGGACAAAAACTCGTTATCTGGGCCTATTAATTAATCCAAAGTAAAAAAATCATCTTATCTGTCCATGTCCTCCACAGAAATGTTTTCTTTCCAATTTAGCATGAGAGAATGGATCAAACTGTAATTGACTTGAAATTATACGCCATGTCTCTCTAGCAGCCAAAATTGTAGCAGGAGGGGTACTTAATCTAATATAGCAAGAACCGAGTGCTGTCCATTTGGAAAGAGGTTCTAACCATAAGGCTTCCAGGACTGACCATGGTGGCATTTCTGAGGGAACAGAAGATAACCAGAACTTAGTACAAGACACTAAGTAGGCCTGATGGTACAAAGCTAGGTCCGGAAAACCAAACCCACCTTTTTTAACTGGAAGCTGCATCTGTTTCAGAGATATATGAGGTGGAGACGAACCCCCCCAAAAAATTTACGAAACAAAGCATTAAATTGTTGAAAATATTTGCCAGGTATAAGTAAAGGACTCCCACGCATAACATAAAGAATTCGAGGTATAAGATTCATCTTGTGTTAATTTTACCCCACAAGCTCAACTTTAACGGTGCCCATCTATCTATATCTTGTGTAATCCCACTAGTCAGTTTATTTAAATTTATTTTGATCAATTAAGATACATCCCTTGGAATAAGTATTCCCAGATAGGTAATATGATCAGGGCACCACCGAAACTGGCCATTAGCCAATGTGCTATGAAATGTACTGTCTCCAGTCAGCATCATCTCTGACTTTGACCAATTAATTGAGTAGCCGGAAAGATCACCAAAGGTGTTAACAAATTTCATCAAAGCAGGGATAGATGCCTAGAGTTTAGAAATAAACAACAAAAGATCAGCATAAAGGCAATTTTAAATTCTTAGTCAGCATATACAAACCTGTGGATACTACTATTCTGTCTAATTGCACAAGCCAGGGGTTCTAAACATCAATGGGGAAAGTGGACATCCTTGTCTAGTACCTCGCTCAAGCATGAAAAATGCCAACAACCAACCATTGGTCATAACTCTTGTTCTTGGGGTTGAATATAGAATTCTAACCCACTTCAAAAATTCTAGTGGAAAGCCAAAATGACTCAATGTAACAAGCATAAACTTCCAATGTATTTTGTCAAAGGCCTTCTCAGCATCGAAGGAGACAATAGCTGCCTGATCCCTTTCTCTATTTAAAGCTATCAGATCTACAACTAATCTCAAGTTATCAGCCCCCTGTCTGTTTTTAATAAGTCCTACTTAGGGATCTGGACAAACCAATGTAGCAATAACCTGTTGCACCCTATCAGCTAAAATTGCCGTTAATATTTTAATATCAACATTTATTAATGTAATTGGTCGATATTTACCATATTTCTTCAATTCTAAGACACCATCGATTGTAAGACGCACACTAATTGCATTACCACCAACAGAAAAAAGCTTTGTTTCTAAGAAATAATAAACACACCTGCGATTCTAAGGCGCACCCCATTTTTAGAGATGTTTATATGCGGGGGGGGGGGGGGGAGTGTGTCTTTGAATTGAAGAACTACAGTACCACAGTTAGGGTGGTCCTTACCAGACTGCAATGTAAGCATCGTTTAATGATGAGGAAAGCAAACCTATATCAAATATATATTTATAAAATTGGTGAAGTCACGAAGAGTCGGAAGTGACTGAATGAATAAACAACAACAACGTTTTGAATGTAGAATGGTAGAAAAGGCCTTATACCACTCAATTGGAAACCTATCTGGACCTGGAGATTTTCAATTTTTCATACTCATAATTACTTTTGTTATCTCTTCTAGCCCTATAAGAGCCATAAGGTATTGCCTTTCTAAGGAATCTAAGCAAGGGAGCTTGATCTGAGCAACGAAAGCGTTAATTTCCTGCTCCGATATCTCACTACCCTTACTGTACAACTCTGTATAAAACCTAAAAATGGTGAATTTATATCTGCAGGAGAAGTATGAATTGTGTTTTCCGCATCTTTTAACAGCAGAAATTACATTTCAATACTTTAGGTGTTTAAGGCGATGTGCCAGAATTTTACCAGGACGTTCCCCATTTTTCCAGTATACTTGCCGCAGACAAGTTAAAGCAAATTCCGCTTGCTGAGAAAAAATATTGTTTAATTCACATTTAACTTTTTGTAACTCCTGGTACAGTTGTACTGATGGAGAACTAGCAAAGTGAGTTATAAGAGATTTCAACTTCTTATCTAAAAGCACCTGTTGCGCTATTCTATGTCTTTTTTTGAATGCAGCATAAGCAATAATTTGACCCCTGGATAAAGGCTTTGCTGGCCTCCCATTCCATAGCACAAGAACTCGTAGTACCCTCATTTATATCAAAATATTCAGGCAATTGAGCATTAATCTGAGATTTGAACTTCTCATCATTTAAAAGAGAAACATTAAAACGCTGAAGTCCAGAAGGTCTTGGCAAATCTGAAAGTTGGAGCTCCAGGCATACTGGGCCGTGGTCTGAAATTACCAATGTATCAATCCTGCAAACCTTTACATACTGCAATAAAGGAGCAGAAACCAAGAAATAATCTAAGCGAAAACAATTATGATGTCCTGGTGAAATGAAAGTATACTCTCTGTCATCAGGATGCAACGGTCTCCAAACGTCAATCAAACCTAAATCACTCATATATTCTTTTTTTAAAAAAAATTAAGACGCAGCGACTAAGGAAACTGAACTCTACACCAAATAACTTTTTGGTCTGATTTACCAAATCAAGTTACAATGCTCTGTGCTCTTTGCCTTATGTAAGTTTTAGGGAACCCAACGGGGCTACTCTATTTTTGTTTTGTGTATGATGCGGCCACATTTCCGACAGCAAAATGAACAGCATTTAATGACAATTGCCATTAAAGTGGCTGTGCAAACGATCAAGAAGGCTATAACATCCAGGCAGTAATATTGGTACCAAGTCAAGTGATGGACAGCTGCCCTCAAGTGCTTGGCACCTTTGTGCCGCATGACAAACTCAATCCAAAAGACAGCCCGGTCCAGTGGCTTCATTGGCTGGTCGTGATGAATCTGGGATATCCTGACTGCATTTTCTTTATACCTAGAGGTTTGGGTTCCGGAGGGTAGGGGAAGGGGTGAAAAGAAACAACTGATTGGAATAGAACACAAGTTTCCGTTGCAGTTTAACAAGGACTGCAATCTCAAAATCAGTGTACACCTAGATTAAGGATGACCAATTTTCTATGCAAAATCCAAAGTTATATCTGAAAGCTATTACCTGTTCAGTTAAATGTGTCTGGAATGTTGCAGCAAACACTGTTAGCATGTTTGAGAATGAAATTAAGGGGAAACAGTGCCATGATCTCCCTTCAACACTTCTAGTCATGAACAAGTGGGACTACTACTACCCACATATGTCGAAAATGCCATGTGCATGCTCTAGAGCAGTGGTTCCCAAACTTTTTCAGGTAACCGCCCCTCTTGGTTCCACAAACTCATGCCCAGTGTCCCCTACCCTATAAAAATCATTATTCAGAATAGCGGTTTTCAACGACCCACTAAGGAAGATAATAACAATAAAATTCAAAACAGTAACAATTGAATATTTATTCGAAATCCAATTACTTTTTTTAGTTTATTCAATTAAACATAATTGATGAACTTGTTACAGTGATATCATCTTTCCAAAGTCTGATAGTCATTTAGCAAAAATATTAGATATCACATTTAATAACTAGGGTAGAGTACCCCACTATTCTGTAACTATTCTAGTTACAGTGTAACTAATAGTGTAACTATACTATTACACTTCTGTAAACTGAAGTGATACCAGTTTCCCAATGTCTGGTTTAAAGTCACTAAACATGAGTCTTAAATCACCATGTTTAGTAATCTGGAGTCGATTTCTTTGCTTGGAGAGAAGTAGGCAGACCACAGTAAAACTACATTCCACCAAATATGATGTTGGAAATGCAACCAGGTGTTTCTGAACCACTCTCCATAGTGTAGGATAGTGATCAGAAATTTCCTTCTGTAACCAAAACTCCTGGTATGGAAAAGACCACCTCAAGCGCCCCCCTGCTGCCCCCTTGCCTCTTAACACCCCCCTATGCAATCCCACCGCCCCCAAGGGGGAGGTACCACCCACTTTGGGAACCACTGCTCTAGAGTAATGGTGCCATTCAGTTTGTTTGAAGATCTGAATGGTTATATAAGGCCTTAATCCAGGGGTTCTTAACCGGTGGGGTACGCCTCCCTAGGGGAGGTTTGGACTGACTCCAGGGGAGGTGTGAGTAGCCTCTCAATTATAAATTGTTTATTTTACAAGTACATAGCAGCGCAGCTTGGCCCAACTTTATTTCTTTCTACTAATCTTGGGAGCTACGATGTAGCTCATTTGTACACCATGTGCGTTATCGTTACCTGCCACACGTGCGCTAGCGTACTTGAAGAACAATCAATATTTCAAGGTAAGTGACTGCTTTGTTCTGAGTCACTTTTTTTCTGGTTTATTGCAAAAAGTAGAGCCAGGCTGAAAAATTTGATTGTTCCATTTTTTGGCATTTCGTGGGGGGGGGGGGGAGGAAAACAAAAACTCTGGAGAAAAAGGCTGGGGAAAGGAGAAATTTTTGGAGAAGTTCTACTTGGGGAAAGGGACAGGGTTTCCACCTTTTGAAGTTTAGGCAGTTGTTCCTTTCTTCTTTCAATTTTTTTATATTTTTAAAAGCACCCCTTGAAAATTCAGCAGCCCAAGAGTTCTATCTGAATGCTGTTTGGAGAGGGTGAGGTCACATGGTCTCCAATTGCTGGCTTAGGAGCACAGGAAAAAACACCTACAGCTCTCAGCATAGGCCTTTTCTCCCTAAACTTGATTTGATTTCTTCAATCAAAATCTTGATGAATTTTGGGGCTCTCAAGTGGCTGCATATCCTGTTCTGGCAAAGAAAGCTATTTCATCGTTAATTCCATTTCCAACCGCCTATCTGTGTGAATCTGGATTTTTATTTATTTATTTATTACATTTATATACCGCCCCACAGCCGAAGCTCTCTGGGTGGTTCACAAAAGTTAAAACAGTAAAAAGTATACAAAATTTAAAAACCATCAGAGACATAAAAAACAACAGTATAAAAACAGCATCCATTTAAAAACAACAGTTCTGGGGGCCGTTAGAAAACAAACTTAGCATAGTTAAATGCTGTTAACTCTTAAATGCTTTTCAACTCTTGTCAGCATAAAAACCATAGCTAGAAATCGGTTGGATGCCAGAAATGATATGCGCCTAGCATTGTCTAACATTGTTCCTTGAATAACTACGCTTGCTGAGCACAAACAGCAACAGCGATCACATTGAAGTTATTTTGAAATTATCCTTCTTTTATGTGTGTAGTTTTAAAGAAATCTTTCTTTAAATACAGGTTTTGTTTCCACAAAACTGTTCATTGCTTGTGTTTGTGTTCATTTAATTGAATATGCATTTTTTAGTCCAGAGACAGAACTTAAAAATGCAAACTCGTCCTGCCTAAGACTAAATTTTGGGCTGTTAACACATGGGAGGCGTGGGTCATAAGATTTTTCCCAAGGGAGGTGTGACACCAAAAAGGTTAAGAACCACTGCCTTAATGGAAAAACAAGACTCCTTGGAATAAAGAGACCGGCCACAGTTTCTAGATTCTTTTTGGTACTGTATCAAAATATAGGGGAAATGAACAGAGCACAGAGGCCTTATACGACAGAGACCGATCAGGTGCAAGATGTGTTTGGAGCACAACTCCCTACGTTATACAGAGAATGATTTATATCCCAATTCTAAAGGAGGGTCTGCAGTTGACTTACGTGGAATTTTGAATGACCGCATTCACAGCATCCACTAAATCTTCTGTTTTCATGGTTTGGATATTGAGCTCTACCGCCATTCCTTTTGCCTTCATGTGGGCAATGTTATCAGGCTGGTCAGCAAACATGGGGATCCCAACCATGGGAATCCCGTGGTAAATCGCTTCATATATCCCATTTGTTCCACCATGTGTTATAAAGGCTTTGGTCTTTGGGTGTCCTTGAATAGGAAAATGAAAAATGTGCTCATTTACTAAGGGATGATAAAAGTAGTCATGGTACATTTCCATACAACTATGCACAAGGGCTTCAATCCAGAGAAAGTTATGCTTAATTAAATCCCATTGAAAGCAGTGGGGCAATTTTTAACTGAATGGTACCATCCTTGGATTGATGTCAAGATCTGTAAACGACTACCGTCTCTGGATTTTAAGGCGTTCCACAGTGGGGCTCAAAGTGCAAATTGATTTCCAGAGTTTGTTCAGATTGCTGCTCATGTTCATTCCACCAGTTTTCAGTTCACATTTTTTTTCCTTTCAAGTTACTCATTGACCACCAGCAAATATCCCCATTGATTAAAGAACAGCACATTCATTAAAGGAAAAGGAAAGGAACCTCTCGTGCAAGCACTGAGTCATTACTGACTCTTGGAGGGACACCAGCTTTCGCTGACGTTTGCTTGGCAGGCCTTATAGCAGGGTGGTTTGCTGTTGCCTTCCCTGGCCATTATTACCTTTCCCCCAGCTGACTGGGTACTCATTTTACTGACCTCGGGAGGATGGAAGGCTGAGTCACCCCCGAGCCGGCTGCCTGAAACCAGGTTCCGCTGGGATCGAACTCAGGCCGTGGGGAGAATTTCAGCTGCAGAAACTGCTGCTTTACCGCTCTGTGCCATACGAGGCCCAGAGAAAGTTATCCTTAATTAAATCCCATTGAAAGCAGTGGGGCAATTTTTAACTGAATGGTACCATCCTTGGATTGATGTCAAGATCTGTAAACAACTACCGTCTCTGGATTTTAAGGCATTCCACAGTGGGGCTCAAAGTGCATATTGATTTCCAGAGTTTGTTCAGATTGCTGCTCATGTTCATTCCACCAGTTTTCAGTTCACTTTTTTTTTCCTTTCAAGTTACTCATTGACCACCAACACATATCCCCATTGATTAAAGAACAGCACATTCATTAAAACACGATGCAGAAACAAATCTTGATCTAATTGTGTGATCTCTTCACAATTCTTGTCAGCAGTAATTTACACAACACAGATACGTGTTAGTGTACACTGGTAATCAGTAATGAAACGAAAGGCACAGACCGGTTGCATGTGTGACAATGGTGCAATTAGTTTCAGTTTTTATCCAAGAAAGCAGGCAGTGAATCCACTCAACAATGATGGAATGAAACAGAGGAAGCTGCAAATTTCTAGTGTTTACTTCTGCCATGAGTGAAGGAGGACATAGAGGTCCTAGTGTTAAGCAGAATGGTGAAATGAAGCCAAAGTCTGCAGCATTTGCTCTCACCAAGAAGATCATTTTGTGGGATCCAGTCATAAAGCCTGGTATTGGCTCCTAGTGTTTCTGGCCTTTTCCCTTTGTACCGCCAAAGAACCTGGAATGGAAAAAGGAAAAAGAATGGGAGAATCTTCTATGTAGTCAAGGTTGCAAGGGAAATTAGGCTCAATGCTGACCCAAAGGCCATCTAATAAATGTTGTTCGGCTTTAGGGCAGAACCAGGTTTATTTTGAAGCCTCCTCCAACACCTATTGCACACTTAAGAGGAGTGCCCATCTTTTTGTTGTTGTTGTTGTTGTCATCATATTATAACAGCCATTTCAAATAGGCAAGTATTATCCTGATATTACAGATGCCGGGGCCGAGACTGAGGAAATTGTGGCTAGCCTAAGGACCAATTGCTAAATTTATGGCTTGAGTCTGGGACCTTCCAACTCTTAGCAACTATACTGCTCACTTTTCAAACGTTTTCTTGGCCTGTTTGGCACAACACTCTAGGTATCCACTGTAAAGGTGTTAAGTTGCAGCCGTTTCAAGGGCGCAGAACTCAGAAATGCGAAATGGATAGTGTGTCATCTACTTTTCACAGGCCGACATACAATTACCAAATTGGGCTGCTCACAAGTTTATCCCCTTACAAGAGGGTTTGATGGGGCTAAAGAGGAGATCTCAAGAAGACTGTATGATTGTGAAATACAATCATCATTGGCTGTCATCAAAGCAAGCCATTCAAATACTATTATTTTGCTAAATTACATCATGAAACTGACCTTCTGTGGAAGCTGACTGAGCGCTAATGCAACCATGTTGCTCCTTTCATCTGTTAAGTTTTGAACCAATGAGCCAAGAGAAAACACCACAATACCATGTTCACCTGAACTCTGGACAAATTCTTCCATTTCCTGTTAAAAGAAAATGAATGGATGATGATGATGATGATGATGATGATGATGATGATGATGATGATGATGATGTTGATGTTGCTTTGGCTAGATCTACACTGCTGCTTTATAGTGGTATTAAAGTGCACCAATCCCTGTCAGGGAACAATCCACATTCCATATACCACTTTCATAGTGTTCTATCCTGCTTTTTATTCCACATTCATAATGATTTGACTCAAGGCGCAAATCTGACTTTTGTTTGAAATAATGCATGGATAGTAGTGGTAACAAGTTTCTTGCGTGACTGCTGAAGGTAGAAACACAGTACGGGTGGTGCACCGGCGAGGCGGGCACGCATATCTGCTCCAGGAAAAGTAAACTGGCTGGCAGCCAGTCAGGTTGGAAGGTGCTTGAGCGAGGTAGGAGCAGAGCAAGGCAGAAGGCAGGCTGGTGAGCGAATAAGCGAGTGACGGCTTCTTGGTCCAATTCTGTCAGGGCCAGCCGTGCAGGCAACTAGCAGGACCCAGAAGCAGCAGGCCCTCTGGAGAGGAGAGTGCTGCTCTTCCCATACTCGGCTGCCTGCTGCGACCGCTTCTTCCCGATTCATGGGCCAGCCCTGTTCCCCAGGCAGCGGAGCTGCTGGGAGCGGTCTAAACGACGCCATGAGTTAAATGGGCCTTACCTCCAACATAGACTTGTGGCATTAATGGAAGTTAGTCATAACTACCTTTACCTAGGTAGGGTCCAGGTGAGTCAGTCAAGGCACAATCTGAAGAGGCAACTTGCCACCTCACAGCTCACACTCCTAGCTATTGCACCACATGAATCCCCCGTAAGTGCTGGTATTCAAACCAGAATAAATAAAGAACTCTTGTTTACAAGTCATCTGGGGGGAAAGAACAACTATATTTTCTGAAAACTTGATTTTTGGAAGGAAAATAAATCATTTAAAACCAAGGACGTTTGACCTGAGTCCTCCAAAGCAAGGCCCCCCGCCTCAGCTCTTCTGCATGCCATGGGCCCCATCTTGTTCACCAGAGCCAGAGACGCCTAGGTCTTTGTAGGGGGGAGCAGCCAACCCCCAAAGATTACACCTGGCTGAAGCCCTGTAAACCCTCTGGGCATCCCTGGCTGAACCCAAAACATTTGAATCAGGTAGGGAACAGCAGGCAGCTGCAGGCAGTTTTTCAAAGAGCCTTTGGACCTTGATCAATCCTTTAACACGCAGTCTGAAATCCATTTCTCCCATGCAGGCCTCTTGGCATAAACAGCTGCTGTGCAAGAGTAGACTGTGCCCGGTCTGACCATTTCCCATTCTGCCACTCTTAATGTCTCCTCACTTCAGTCCTATGACAGGGCTACCTGTGGCACCAATGGATGTGACGAAGCCACAGTTTCAGATTCAGAAGTGCTCCTCAGAGCGAGCTCTGAGAGAGAATCCACGTCTCCACATCAACTGAACCTGCCATAGGAAACAGCTCTTTTGGCTTTAGAAGGGGAACAGCAAAGGAGAGAATTACCTCAGGCAAAGGCTTGGCTGGTTGGCAGTGCAGCCCCCCAACAAATTCAAAGTTTGGTAGGAAAGGCCGAGGAAATTCAAAGTCCCAGTAGGTTCGGATCAACCACATCTCCGCTTTACCCATTGTTTCACACAGTGTTGTGGGTCTTCCTATGGAAAAAAAGCAATGGCATTAAATTCAGCTGGTTTCTTCACAGGCACACAAGAGCTTTGGCGACGGCGTTTCCAGAAATCCCAAAAGCAGGCCCCCACATTATATTTTCAACAGGACACATAGATGGTTGCAGAGCTGTTCAGACGTTCCAGTAAAGGAGGCAATGATCTCTCACAGCTTTCACACAGCTTCTCAAGGGAGAAGGAGCACCTCATACACTCCTAGATGCAGGGATTTCTCATTGCAGTCAAGAATCCCTCTCTGGTGAAAGGCACAGGCAGGAGCTCAAACTAGAGAAGATGTCTCTTGATGGTCTATCAGAAGAGAGGCTGACAGTATCCACACAGGCGGGCTGTGGCCCTCAAGGCAAGGATTGCTGGCTTCATGTTAAATCCAGTCACTGCCATCTGTGGGCCACACCACTACTTCCAACCAGGGACTGCACCCCTGTAGCCTACCAGTAGCCAAAACAGGATGAGAAGCCACTTCTCCTGCATGGTGGCAAGCAGTACACTTTGCCTGATGGAGTAACAACAGCCCCAGCTGACACATGGGTTTAACACATGGGTTTCTTTTCCCAACCCTAATCTGAGGTCATTTAAATGCAAACATATTGTGTGTGGTGAAAATCCATGGCATATTCCAAGTCTAACGTTCTTAGACCAAAGGCGATCGGAGAATGAAATTAAGTCATTTCCTATGTAATATGCAGCTCATTTGGGAAACTAGGCCCCCATTCAGAAAAGGCAGGGAAAATATTTACTTAAGATTTCAGAGCAGTGGTCAATAAAAAGAAGTCGGTGTCAAAACTAATGGGCCTGTCCCAGGAAGCGAGTGGGGAGTTGCAGATCGCAGCACCCCACCAAGGGATGACGCAATCGGCAACTCCCAAAGCACTTCCCAGACTGGGATTATTTCCCCTGCCTATAGAGCTCGCTGGGCAAGAGCGGCAGGGGTTTCTGCCACTCTTGCCTCACGACTCTATAGGCAGGGGAAATAATCCACGGAGCCCGACAAACAACACAATAACCAATGGTTGCGCAGATAATCATCTCTGCACACCATTGATTATTGGAGTCAGTTATTTCATTGAAGTAACCAACTGTGGGGCGGGTTTCGCCCCACAGATGACACAATACGCAAAGGGGGACTACTGTGGAATCAACTTTTGACTATTGTGTCACCCGGACCCAATCTATTTGTCCTATCAGTAAATATGACATTTACGTTGTCAGAAAATAGCTTCATCCGAACAAATGGTAGAACATTTTGGTTAGTTACAGCAACTTCAAAATCTTGCTTTCAGAGGTAGATATCATTTGTTTCCTACCATTTTTGGCCCACCAAAGAGATAATTTAAATTTCTCTTTATGGCAGTATCAAAAATTCAGGACATTGCAGGGGTTCTCCTTTTAACAGTTTGCTGAAAATCCGCTGTGAATCCAACATGTCCCCATTTTCAAAGTCTATTTTAATCAGTCATTTACAAGGAAGAAAACCGTTCAGTCCACGTTCATTGGAAGACTGACCGTTATCTCTGTGCGTTCAGTTCTGATGTGTGCATTTTTGTGTGTTAAGGGCTGTTGGATGTGGCTGCATGTGACGTTGTGCATAGAGCCATAACTCAGTGGCAGAGCACATGCGTTGCATGCAGAAAGTCCCAGGTTCCATCCCAGGGATATTCAGGGAGGGCAGGAAAAAATATCTGCCTGGGGGGATTCCACACGTCGTACTGAAGCCGCTTCCATGCAGCCCCAGTGCGACGTGAAAGCGATCGTGTAACTTGCCTTTGGAAGAGCCAAGGAAGAGGCGTCCTTGCCACCGCCGCCGCCGCCCACCTACCTCCTCGCCGGCTGGGACGGAGAGCTCAGGGGAAGAAGGCGGGGTGGAGAGCTTCTTCCGCTCTCCACCCCGCCTTCTTCAGTAGAGCTCTCCTCGCCAGCCGGCGAGGACGTCTGTGGGTGGTGGCGGCGGCGGCAAGGATGCCTCTTCCTTGGCTCTTCCAAAGGCAAGTTACACGATCGTTTTGGGGTCGCACTGGGGTCTCATAGAAGCGGCCTCAGGACGACGTGTGGAATCCCCCCTGGAGAGCCACTGGCAGTCAGTGCTGACAATACTGAGGTAGATGGACCAATCGGCTGACTAGTATAAGGCAGCTCTCTATGATCCTGTGGGAGCTACCATGACACAGGAAATGTAAACGGTTCAATCCAGGAACTACCTTCCATTGATGGAAGGGCTCTGCTCACAGAAGACGCCTCTGCCCAATTTGGGGGGATCCCCTCTGCATCATAGCTCACAAGTTTCTCTCTCTCCTTTCTTTTGGGCCGAATGAAAATTGCCTTTCCTTGCCTCTCCTCACCGCTATTTGCATTGGGAAGGAAACCTCCATTAGCTCATATTGGGAGCGATACCGGTTTAATTTTGGGATATACCATTATTTTTCTTTCAGAGATCTCAGCACGTGGGACACAGCCCCCCACCTAGAAATATACTTTGCCCCTTCTGTGCCCCCACAATTCCCCCCCCCCTGGAGCCACCACTGCTCTTCCTCCTCACCCCCTGCAATCCAAACGCTGCTCAGCCTTCCCTCCGGCTGGCACTGACATAACAAAATACATGCACGTTAATTTCATTCATGCAGCTAATATCATAATGAGTTTGGCTTTTGGAAATCCATAAACTGGCTTAGGGAAACATACTTATGTCAGGACTCCTGCAGACCAGTAGGTAACACAGCTGACAACTATGGACCAACATAAATACAACAACAGCAGCTGCATTGGTTTAATCACATGCCTGCACTGTTAATGAATAAAGTGGGGTGGTGTAGTCCAATGTTATTTTATGGGAAAGTGTAATTGAACTGCCCCTTTCCTCCAACATAACTCCCCATAGTCAGCGGCCCAGTTTCCTTTCTTGCTTTTCCCTACTTAACCTCTAGGTGGCACTGCATTGAAGCAGAATAGCAGAAAAACACAAATGAAAAAGGTGCAACTTCCTCCCCTCTAAAAAAAATACTTGGTGAAAGGTATCTTTAGACACACAAAAACAGAAGCAAAACTAGACAATCACATTGTCATCTAGCGAAGCCATAAACAACTGCGAACAAGGAATGATGAACACATAGAATCATAGAATCATAGAATAGCAGAGTTGGAAGGGGCCTACAAGGCCATCTAATCCAACCCCCTGCTCAATGCACAAGCATGGCTCCTGAATCACATCTACTTTCAGCCTCAGTGACATGGCTAAGCAATGCTCACTGAAAATTCAGCAACTTTGTAAACATATGCATTCCCAATATTCTGTAATCAGGTTGCTGCACACGCCTGGAATCATGCCATTGTCCCCATCTAAGCACATACAGCATAGGACTAAAAGTCATAGAATCACAGAATAGCAGAGTTGGAAGGGGCATACAAGGCCATCAAGTCCAATCCCCTGCTCAATGCAGGAATCCACCCTAAAGCATCCCTGACAAGATGGTTGTCCAGCTGCCTCTTGAATGCCTCTAGTGTGGGAGAGCCCACCACCTCCCTAGGTAACTGATTCCATTGTCGTACTGCTCTAACAGTCAGGAAGTATTTCCTGATGTCCAGCTTCCTGTAACTTGAGCTCGTTATTCTGTGTCCTGCACTCTGGGAGGATCGAGAAGAGATCCTGGCCCTCCTCGGTGTGACAACCTTTTAAGTATTTGAAGAGTGCTCTCATGTCTCCCCTCAATCTTCTCTTCTCCAGGCTAAACAGGCCCAATTCTTTCAGTCTCTCTTCATAGGGCTTTGTTTCCAGACCCCTGATCATCCTGGTTGCCCTTCTCTGAACACGCTCCAGCTTGTCTGTGTCCTTCTTGAATTGTGAAGCCCAGAACTGGACGCAGTACTCTAGATGAGGCCTAGGAAAGGAAAGGAAACTCTTGTGCAAGCATTTGAGTCATTACTGACTCCTAGAGGGACGCCTGCTTTCGCTGACTTTTTTTGGCAGACTTTGTAGCGGGGTGGTTTGCCATTGCCTTCCCCAGTCGCAGCTACCTTTCCCCCAGCTAGCTGGGTACTCATTTTACCGACCTCGGAAGGATGGAAGGCTGAGTCGACCTGAGCCAGCTGCCTGAGAACCAGCTTCCACTGGGATCGAACTCAGGCCGTGGGGAGAGTTTTGGCTGCAGTAACTGCCGCTTACCACTCTGCGTCACATGAGGCTGTGTAGATGAGGCCTAATCAGGGCCAAATAGAGGGGAACCATTACCTCACGCGATTCGGAAGCTATACTTCTATTAATGTAGCCCAAAATAGCATTTGCCTTTCTTGCAGCCATATTGCACTGTTGGCTCATATTCAGCTTGTGATCTACAACAATTCCAAGATCCTTCTCGTTTGTAGTATGACCACCATCACTTAATGGTCTGTATGACCGCCACCACTGAAGAAGCAAACAGCTATGCTGGGAAATGAATTATTAAACGGGAGTGACAAAGAAGCAGTGGGTGTGTAGAGTCAAAAGGAAATATTATTATTATTATTATTATTATTATTATTATTATTATTATTATTATTATTATTTATATAGCACCATCAATGTACATGGTGCTGTACAGATTACACAGTAAATAGCAAGACCCTGCCGCATAGGCTTACAATCTAATAAAGTTGTAGTAAACAATAAGGAGGGAAAGAGAATGCAAACAGGCACAGGGAAGTGCAAACAGGCACCGGGTAGGGTGAAGCTAACAGTATAGAGTCAGAACAAACTCAATATTTAAAAGCTATAGGGAAAAGAAAAGTTTTTAGCTGAGTTTTAAAAGCTGTGATTGAGTTTGTAGTTCTCAAGTGTTCTGGAAGAGTGTTCCAGGCGTAAAGGGCATCAGAAGAAAAAGGACGAAGCCGAGTAAGGGAAGTAGAGGTCCTTGGGCAGGCGAGAAGCATGGCATCAGAGGAGTGGAGAGCACGAGTGGGGCAATAGTGTGGGATGAGAGAGGAGAGATAGGCAGGAGCTAGACCATGAAAAGCTTTGAAGGTCAACAGGAGAAGTTTATATTGGATTCTGGAGTGAATTGGAAGCCAATGAAGAGATTTCAGAAGTGGAGTGACATGGTCAGAGCGGTGGGCCAAGAAGATGATCTTAGCGGCAGAGTGGTGGACAGAGACCAGCGGACTGATGTGAGACGAAGGAAGGCCAGAGAGAAGAAGGTTGCAGTAGTCCAACCGAGAGATAACCAGTGCGTGAACGAGGTCTTGGCAGCATAATACAGAAGACATGAAATAGCTTTTCGGTGCTAATGAATTCTTGGGGCTGGTTCACACACACACATGTTCATTCATGCCTTAAGAACTCCCTTGCAGGCCTAACACCACACAAAGAACTTTCATATTAAACTTCAGTCATCAAGTGTAACAAAATCATATACGTGAACAAGGCCTTATTGATATGCATATAAAAACATCGTAACCAGAAATAGGAGCAAACTCTTACCTAGAACATCACTATAGTACTTATTCCAGTCATTGAAGAAAACCCGATGGAACAAAATGTCCTGTGAGAGGTAAAAGAGCATGTTTGCCATCCTCTCCATGAAGGACATCCTGTCCGTTAGAGCCCCCATGCTGGCAGGCACATAGGACGGAGGAGCTGGGATACCCCCACAGAGACGTTCCACTGTGTTCCCAATAGAGAAACGGAAAGAATATATAAATGGAACATGGAGCTTCTCTGCTACCAGTTCCCCACAAGGCATGAGTGGATCCGAAATCAGGACATCAAAACGAGCTGAGGACATCTTCTCCAGCAGTGTCTTGTTCAACACAACCATGTCGCAGAGAATTTTGTTCCTGGCCAACACCTCTGTTGTTATATCAAACAATTTGATGAAAAAATCCCAGGAAGAAAGTTCATGCTTCTCATAAACCCACAAGTATAGAAAGTTGTGCTCCAAAGCTTCCATGTCTGCCTTTGAGAATGAAACAGAGACCATTTCTACTTGGAAGGGAGAAGATTCACTGGGGTCAATTATCTGGAATGAGGAAGGCAGCAGCACTGTCACCTGATGACCCCTGGCTATGACCTCATGGAGGATGAATTTCAAATTGATCCAGTGACTGTGATCCGCTGGCCAGACGAGGACATTCCCACTGGAGGCAGAGCCCAAAAAGAACACTACAACCATAGGAAGCACCTGTACCCATTTCATAGACATGACCTTCCAGCCTTTTTCTCCGCTTGATTAATGATGCCACAAAGCTTCTTGAGGGCACTCTTGCATTTCAGACTCTTCCGGTGTCATTAACCTTTGACATTCCTTGACAAGGAGACTATCAAGGAAATGAAGGTTCCAGTGCTAAAGCAAAATCCCGTCGTGGATAACCCAGCATTAATGATTCTAAGCAGATCAAGACACATGATAATTGCTCCACCTGCTGGAAACTAAGAAACTTTCTCTCCATTCAGTGTATAACTTTATTTCCCTTAGTAACAGGAACAATTTCAAATTGTGCAACAAGTGACCTCAGCTGCAGCGCTCATAATATACTCACATAAGAAAACTTGAAGGAAATGGATTTGTTTCGCTGTAACTCTTGGGCTTGGGATGTGGCTGACATACATAGTCACACGTGATTAACATTCCTTGATTGACCAAAGGGTACTGAGAAAGGAAGACCACAAGCCTTGATATACCTGCTCTGTATGTAAGCCTCTGTGTGTAGTTTGGTTCCTGCAAGTGAACTGCATGATAGGATTGTGCCTGAATGTGCTGTAATGCTGAAACTGCTTAACTGGAATTTCTAACTGTCAAGACCTTTTGATATACTGTATTTCTTCCATTCTAAGACGCCATCGATTGTAAGGAAAAAGGATGGAAAGGAACCTCTCGTGCAAGCACTGAGTCATTACTGACTCTTGGAGGGACACCAGCTTTCATTAATGTTTTCTTGGCAGGCCTTATAGCAGGGTGGTTTGCTGTTGCCTTCCCCGGCCATTATTCCCTTTCCCCCAGCTAACTGGGTACTCATTTTACCGACCACGAGAGGATGGAAGGCTGAGTCGACCTGAGCCGGCTGCCTGAAATCAGCTTCCGCTGGGCTCAAACTCAGGCCGTGGGGAGAGTTTCAGCTGCAGAAACTGCTGCTTTACCGCTCTGCGCCACACGAGTGTAAGACGCACACTAATTTCAGTACAACCAACAGAAAAAAAGCTTTGATTCTAAGAAACAATAAACGCACCTGCGATTCTAAGACACACCCCGTTTTTAGAGATGTTTATATGGGGAAAAAGGTGCCTCGTGTGGCGCAGAGTGGTAAGTGGCAGTTACTGCAGCCGAAACGCCCCATGGCCTGAGTTCGATCCCTGTGAAAGCTGGTTCTCAGGCAGCCGGCTCCGGTCGACTCAGCCTTCCATCTTCCGAGGTCGGTAAAATGAGTACCCAGCAAGCTGGGGGAAAGGTAACTGCGACTGGGGAAGGCAATGGCAAACCACCCCACTACAAAGTCTGCCAAGAAAACGCCAGCGAAAGCAGGCGTCCCTCTAGGAGTCAGTAATGACTCAAGTGCTTGCCCGAGAGGTTCCTTTCCTTATATAATAAATAAATAATAAATGTAATAAATAAATAAATAAATTTCCTTTCCTTTCCTTAGAATCGAAGAAATGCAGTAGTAGGAGACAAATAAGCTAGCTTGATAAGGAGGATTGACCATCCAGGTCAATCTGACATTGCTAGAAGAGTTATGGGCCACCTGTTGATAAGGCATAATGAAGAAGTTTCCTTTGATCTGTCTTAGTTTTGCTTTAGAATTTTGCCAACTGCTAATTGGTTAAGATGCTATTTTGTATAAATATACCAGCTTTTAACACTGCCAGGAGAGAAGTCCTTTGTGCTGCTGCAATTGCTTGTCGGCGTGGGATGATATTAAATGTCTGACAATGTTTTTACTTGCTAAATCTTGTGAGTTTATGCACGGGACCTGTGCATTTTTTTTAAATCTGCTTATTCAGTTTTACTTTTTAAAATTTTACTTTTAATCAACTGTAACTGCTTTTATATCATTGTATTCACAGTGCTATTCTACTTTGCTGGTCTATTATTCTTATTAAAGAAACAAAAAACACTGAACCGAATCAAATCCTCACCCAACCCTACTGTTAAACATAAGAACGTCTACGGCAAAGAAAAAACGAAAAAACTGCTGCATTTAGCTGTTTTAGCTTACTGTATTTGGACTTGTGGTTCACGGATGTTATTCTGTTTCAGAAGCTCCTGAAGAAGGATCGGGAGATCCGAAACGTCAAGCTTTTTATACATTAAGTCCTTTTACAACAATACAATGTTTAAAGATTGAAGATAGATGTAACAAAAAATAAAAACCTTTTTCTATTTTCCAACACTAGAGACTATCTCTTCTTTTTCACTGGAAAAGCTCTACGAAGCCAGGGTCCTTCTAAATTTAAGGCATGGACCAAATAATGATACTTGGAAAGAAGAAACACAGCAGACTTACCCAAAACCAAACTGTGATAAGAATCCCATTCTCCCCAGTATTTCTGGAAAACATAATCTTGAACATGGTAAGATAAAATGTTCTTGATCCTTTCTCCAAATGACAATCTGTCTGTAAGCTCAGACAAAGATGCTGGGACATATGAAGGAGGGGCAGGTATTTTCCCACAGTGCCTCTCCACCGTTGAGGCTGGCGTGAACCGCAGAGTGTACATGAACGGGATGCCCAACTTCAAAGCAATCAGGTCACCACAGAGCATCACAGGGTCAGAAAGGAGCATGTCATAGTTGCTCTTTCTCAGCCGTGCCATGAGTTCCTGATTAGATAACACCCCTTCACATATCTGCCTACTGAGTCCGTTGACTTTCCTCATTAGCTTCCCCAGCTCTTGGTAAAATTTATGGAAGGTCAGAGTGGTCGGCCTATTGTTCAGCCACAGCATTATGATGTCCTTGATAAGAGAGTCCATGTCACCCTTTCCGAAGGGCACAGGGAACACCTCAAACTCGGCAGCTGATCTATTGTCGGGTTGGATGAAGAGCGATGCTGTTGAAACCAGGACACTGACGTGGTGGTCTCTCTCTATCAGTTCCTGAATGATGACCTTAACATTGAGCCAATGGCTGCCTTCTACTGGCCAAATAAGCACTTTCCCACAGAGAACATTTCCTACCAGGGTGACCTGAAGTACAAACAATTGGATGTAAAACTTTAGAACAACTGCTCTTGCTGAGGTGGAAGTCATGACGTACTTTTCTTGAGAAGTCATATTTTCTTCTTAGATCACTCCTCAGTCTTTCATTTCTGCGGGGGAAAGTTCCTGTACTGCACCCGCCTTCTCAGAAGACTTTTAAGCTAGGGTGATAACTGGAGTTAAGCTTTTCAAATCACTGAGGTGAATGACGCCATTGCAGAGAAGGCAAAGCTGATTTCTGGAAGGAAAACACAAAAGACACCTTTCTTTATTTCACTATTATTTCAATTGCCTTATATTTAAAATTTTTACAACACTAAAATTAATACCAAATTCACCACCCACTCAAACCCCTGCCCCTATTTGAATATCAGTTGATTTAAAAACAGTGGAGGCTGGTGGCTCCGATGTCAGCAGAGCTGTGAATCCGCTCCGGGTTTCTGTCAGAACTCGAAAGGCGGCGTCCAAGGTGCGAACAAAAAAAATCAACAATGGCATTTTCAATTTTTAAAAAATAAATATAAAAATTGGCTCTGAGGAAAAATAACAAGGGAGACAACATAAAAATTACTGGATACAATGGACTAGCAGGAACATTGTCTATATTCTCTGTAAAAAGTGGATGAACAAAAGATGGCAATTGCAAATTAAATTGTTAGTGTGGAATTCACCATTAATTCAGCAATCTCATCCAAGTTCAAATTTGCACCTTTGCAACCTAGCGAGTCAGAGGGTACAGCATGACCAGTGTAAAAAAACTACAGACTTATGGTTTTAATGGAAACAAATCAATTTCATTCCCTTAGGAGGAAGCCTCCGGGATGGTGGCTTCTGAGTATCCAATGACCTGAATCTGCCACCAGCAGGGCATAAGGAGCAACAGAGTTGACTTCCGCCTCTCTGTCCTCCTTTTTTTGCTGTGCTGCTATGGCAGAGACCAGGCCTGGAGAATCCCCATCTCTGCACCTCCAGAGAAGCAACAGCAAGAAGCAGTACACACAATACAGTTTTTTTTTTTAAAAAAAACTCCATCTTATGAATGCCTATTCTGAAGCCAAAAGGAGTGGATTACTCAGAAGTAAGCATGCCCACAAGTTGTGGCTACATCAAAAATCCACCCATTCCGCAGCCAGATTTTTTTAAAAGGAAAAGAAATACCACCATTGTCAACTGAAGCAAGTTTAAAAGAGGGGTGGTACATATTCTGGACTACAACTCCCACCAACCAGCACAAAAAGGGCTTGTAGAAAGGAAAGGCAACCAACTAGCATGCGCGCACGTACACACACACACACACGACTCTCCCACCCCCACCCCCACCCCCACCCCTGCCAACAGTAATGGCTTCAAATGATCTTTAATACAGCAGTAAAACAAGACCCCAGCCCCAAATAAAAGCAAGCAAGGAAGCCACTCTCACACACAAATATAAGCCAGTAAGGGTGCATATAAACACATTCCTGGTACCAAATCATTTGCTGAGTTGTGCCGCTCCCTGACCCCTCACCAGGAGGGCCCACTGCTGCCAACTGCATGCTACATATATTTAGTATTTCTGCACCAAATGCATAGGAGTTGGGTGCATCGTGTAAGTTCCAAGGTTCTCCCCACACACATACACCCTTCAATTTGCCCCTTGTGACTCTGCAAAGAGAAGGAATTAACAAAGCAGTGAATCCACACCGTGTGTTACTTCATTTAACAAATATTAACTTATATATTTTGTTAAAGCTTCTTCTTTTTCTAAACAATTCAAAAATAAGACGATTCATTTGCACATGTATATGAACAATGTCACGTAGATATACCCTAACTTATAACCTACCAACCTGATCACGGCCCACCAGCTACACACAAAATTAGAAAACCAGCTAAATGGAAGTCCCTATTATAACTGGAAACAACAAGAGCACATTTCACAGTATGAGGGGCTTGTGATCATTCTAAACCAATTAACCCTAAAAGAAGAAAACAACAAATGGCATCAAGTTCTGAGTTGCCCCATGAGACATACCTGGTCCCCTCCTTTCCGGCTCTAGCAGTCCTTCTGCAGAAGACAAAGGGAAAAGAAGCTTAAATAGGTCTTGTTCTGAATAGAGGACTTAAATGAAAGAGAGAAATGTGGGAAACACCAGAATATTCCCCAGAACATGCCCCAGTGAATAACCACTCATCTTATGTCTTAGTGATGTAATGGCCAGGATTACCTTCTTCAGAGTGGGTGGAAGCAGCACTTGATTTCAAACAAACTCTATTATTTATATGCCACCTTTCAGGATACAAATCTTACTAAGCTGGCTTACAAGTGACATAAAATAATAAATAAATGTGAATGAAGTAAACAACAAAAACAACGAAATAAAGCATCAGGAACCCTCCCATGGAGCAGCTGGTGGAAGATGGCCCTGGGGGCAGAGAGAGTTCAGCTGGGACAGGGGCAGATGTCTAGTGTCATCCTCATCTTTCAGTCCTGCAATCCTTCCTACAGGGCAGTCAATGAAAATTTCCTGCTCCTAATGCACCCCACCCCCAGGGATGCTATTAGCCCCAGAAGGTACTATTTGCAATAAACAACGCCTTCATTGGCAAAGAGAAGTTGGGATGATTTGGGGCAGGGAATTGTCACTGGGCCCTAATTCAGATTGGGAGCATGGTTAGGGTCTCATGGCTTCTGCTGCTTCAAAATAATGCAGCAAGTTTAAGCACATTTTAAAGAATATTGTAAATAAAGTTTGGCTCAATATTTAAAGAGGCACAACCGTGCCTCTTTAGTTAAGGCCTGAACGGGGAGAAAAGCATTCTACCATGATAAATGGGTAATGGGGGGGGGGGTCATTTTAACATTCATAAATCGAAAATGTTTCACCAATCTTTCTGAAATGTACATGTGGTAGAAAGAAATGTTGGTTTTATATAACCTGAAAGATTCAAGAAGATTGGTGAAAGATTGAGGGAAGGAGAGCAGTTTAAATAAGAAAAGAAAAAAATCTCTCTGAATAGATCTCCTTTGTACCTCCTCCAACAGTTCGTTGGTTGGTGGTAGTTGGACACCACGCCCTCCCTGCACACCGCTCTCTTTCATCATCAAGACCGCGCCTTTAAGACTCGCCCACAGAACAGCGGGATGCTTTTGCATTACCAGAAGAACTGGATTTTCTGCACACCAAAATATGTCACTAAGAGCGGGGGAAGAACTGCAATCACAGCAGGACATGGTTGGCATCATAGGAGTCCTTTTCCCCGACAGCAGACTATAACGATGGCATCATCGGCGTCCTCTGCAAGCAATTCGCTGCAAAGCTTTTTGTGTGTGTAGGGAGAGGTTGAGGTCTGGGGCTTCTTATCATGACAGAAAAGCATTACCAATTAAAAACAAAAACTTTAAAAGTTGTAAAAAGTCCTTGAGCCCCAAACAGAAGCCCTGTCCTCTCTTCTATATGGTCACCATAGTTGTTACAACTTAAATTTGTCAAATTTATTAAGCAGATTGTGACATTGCATTTTGATATTGCACACAAAACAGTATATAATTGCACTGGGTGTAATCTGGTGCAGTTAATTCTGTCTAAGCCAATAGACTTCAATGGTTTAGTTACAACTAAAGGTGAAATCCTATCCATGTTTAGAAAAAAAATTCTACAACTCCCAGCATTCCCCAGCCAGCCATTCTGTCTAAAATAAAAAAAAGTCTAAACCTGCATAAGATTGTGCCCTAAATCTGTTTAGTCACAGCTAACTCTGCATTGGGTCTTACTTTTGAGTAAATATCCATGGATGGAAATGCAGCTTGTGCAGGCTCAAACCTTGGCCACCATCTGCTACTTTTAGATCCAAACAGGAAGAAAAAGCATGTAGTATAAAATGAGCTATATTAATTAACATAGTAAACTGTAACTCATTCTAATATAGAATATTTTTCTGAATCATCTTGTGTGCTTCCAGAATTAATCAGGGATTTTTAATTCCAGTAGAACAATTTTTCAAGTTGTCTCAAAATACAGATACAAAACATGAATGGTTCCTTTTCATGAGGGAGTCATAAAAAGCTTTTATCTCTGGACACTGGCTATTGAAAAGTTCAAATGAGTATCATCAGAGCATAACTTCTGGGGCTCATTTATTAATTTGAAAAGTGAATTCAACACATAATAATAGCTTTTAGTTTATATTGGATGTCAACATGGTGTAACATCCTGGCTGATGCTGGCTTGGTCATCAACTATATGCTCCGGTCATTTGCTCCGGTCATCCATTACACAAAGCAATGATATTCTTTAAACAAAAAACCTACTGTTTCCAAAACAACGTTAAGGTTCTACAGTTTTCAACCAAGCACCAAAATGCAGGGAAATTGGGAGTTAAGGCTTGTTAGAAATGCGATTTGAAATAAAGATTCAAGGACAATGGTGAAAGCACTCTGTTCTTTTTATTGATACAGAATTGCAAGTCTGGGTGCTCTAGCAAAGTAGGCACACCCTCCAAGCACATGTCAAGACATCTTATACCCTACACTCGGCCGAAGAGGTCCCTCCCCGTCTCGTGATTGGTTAGAGACTTGAGGGGTTACAGCCTATCCCGGCACGCAGCTTTGTCCCGCCTTTGATTACTTGCTTTTTCATTTCATTTAATATTCTACCCACCTCTATTTACTTATGTCCAAATATGGGTTTGATTGGTCTGGGCCTACCCACTTTATTGCTCTTGATCATCCCTCCACCCATCAGGTCACCACAAAAGTCATGAGTTCAAAAACAACAGATGTATGTTTCAGTTTTGTTCTATTTATCACCTTTTCTGACCACTAGTCTAACTACAAATTCCACTTTGTTCTTTTTACTCCGACTGAATAGTCTAACGGCGCTTTGCACCTGTTTGGGCCCTTCCCTGTCCATTAATTATGCTTCAGCTAAGATAACAGTATTTTAGGCTGGCTGCTATTCAGCCATATATTTTTAATTATATTATATTTCTTTATAACATATAGCATTAGCATCCTCATTCATATAGCATCATTGGAAAAGTAACATATGTCTTTATTTCTCACAGGCTCGCCAGCCTTAACGCCACATCCCCCCTAAGGAGGCAGAAAGTACCAGTGAAATTCTCATTCTCCTAAAGCAGATAAACCATGAGGACGGGATGGAGAATAGGATATGCAGAGGTGACTGTGGGGTTGTGGAAAACTGATGAAGAATAACTTAGGGTGATCTACTTCTTCTTTTGTTTAGAGCAGCCCTCAACTTTTTCAAGAGAGGTGAAACTGTGCAAAAATAATCTTGAGGTACCCCATAACTCAATAAATATTCCAACAAATATGTCTTCGAGCGGCTTGGCTGTATACCCCTGTCCTTGAAAATTTGGTCTTGTTTAACTTCAGAACTGAAATATGAAATTGCAGTTCTTCTAACAAAGATATATAACATGTCTGTTGTAAATTTGGTCTTGTTTAACTTCAGAATTTATACCAAATGGGTCCGAAACCTCTCAGTGAGTAACTAGTGCTAATCCAAACAGATAAACATCACCACAGACATAACTGTAAGTAGGAATCTATTTATTTTAGAATATCATAAAATTAAAGAAAAATAAGTGGTGGCATGGTGGTTATATAAGAGTAAAATCTCTCTCAATCTCTCTCTGTGGTTGCAAGAAAAGAGAATACAACAAAAATATAAGATTAATAAAAGAATGGTGGTTGCCAGAGCAGGCATTACAAATTTAGCTAATAATATAATTGCATGAGCTTCTAACATGACTTCTCCTTATCTGCTCCTGTTTGCTACTTGCAGTTTAAAGCTAAACTAAACTAACCTAGGGTGACCATATGGAAAGGAGGACAGGGCTCCTGTATCTTTAACAGTTGCATAGAAAAGGGCATTTCAGCTGGTCATTTGTATATATGGAGAAGAAAACAGATTTTTTAAAAGGAAAAGAAATACCACCATTGTCAACTGAAGCAAGTTTAAAGGTGCAGGAGCTATACTAGAGTGTCCAAATACAAAAGAGGGCAGGGCACCTGCAACTTTAACTGTTGTGATGAAGGGGAAATTTCACCAGGTTCTCCATATATACAAATGACCCCTGCTGAAATTCTCTTTTCAATACAACTGTTAAAGATAAAGGAGCCCTGTCCTCCTTTTCATACGGTCACCCTAACTAAACTAAACTAAAACATAATTGTTAACTCTACCTTTTCATCCTCCAGCACATTACTTGAATATAAAAGCTAAGCTAAAGCATTACAAAGTTCCTCTGGACATGTGAAGAATAAAAGTAGAAGTTAGAGTGAAAGGGAAAACCCAAGTATTGGAAATAATTCTTCTATCTTCAGAAATAATTCCAAATCCTAACTTTACAAAATATTCTAAGTTCTAAAATCTAAACGCTTAAAGAGATCCATAGTTACCCAAATCCTTGGGTCTGTAAGTCCAAAGAAATTCAGGGGCAAAGCAGCGAAAAACGTAAGTATTGCAGCCTTTGCTACCTGTGCTTTTAATACACTTGTTCTGGTCAAAGGTGGGGGCCCCAATGAGTGATGAGATCACCATCTTCCAATCACAAATTACATGAATAAGTGATTAGACCACCCATTCGCCAATCTGAAGTCAGTTGTCTCTCCCTCCCAAACATCTCATGTATAATGGCCACATATTTTGGGGAACATTCTGGCATTACCATTAATGGGTTAATTTGAAGTATACTAAAACATGGCTAAAAGTCTACCATCTAGGCATGTTATCTTGGTTGACATATTTCTCCCTGGTACATCTTCTTTGAACTCATGTTCATCTTCAGAAATATTTGGTAACGTCTGCCCGAATGCCTATGACTTCTCCCGCCCATCTAGCATCGAGTGAGGACATTCTCTTATCAGCTGGTGTATGTGAGATGTCAAAACAGTACTTTTCTTTCTCTTAGAGTTCCTTCAGATAGAAGGAAATCCCTACTGTCTAATACTGTTGCTCTGCTCCCCACTTCACTTTCACATTGGGGGACAAGCTGAAATTACACGGGGGAGTATGCAGAGACCACGTGGCCCCAATAGAACAATGGGAACAGTGCCCTTTATAGTGGAACGTTCCTGCACATGGCAGGAAATCCCGACAAATCCTGACTTATTTTTAAAAAGATGTTTTTTTCTGAGGCTTATTTTAGAATGGGAAAACTGGCAAATGGAGTGGGATATGCGGGGCAGGATCGCTGCTTTGTCAAAATATCCTACGAAGTACTGTGAGTGGCCAGTTGCCAGCATGCGATAAAATACTTGTCTGATGACACTCTTAGCGGGCTTCTGAGCATGCTCAGTTCTTTTGTTTAGCTTGCTCATACATCCTGTCAGAACACTGTGGCCTTGAACAAACTCTGTGAAGCCACTTGTAAAGTCAACTGTGCTTTTTCCCTTTCTTAAAAGACAAACCTGCAAGTCTTGGTTAGAGACTTAGGGGCTGTCTACCTGCTCAGAAAGCCCGAGGGTGGGTGCATGGTGACACGGCGTTGATTATGGGTTGACGCTGCAATCATGCTCCCATGGCCTACTGCCAAAGCTGTGGAGAAAAAAAGTCGGGGACTCACCCTGACTTTTTTCCCTGGAGTGAGGTGAGGACGCGCAAGACGGCATCAAGACAGTCCCTCGCCTCGCTCTGGAGTCAGAACGGAGGTTTGTCTGGGCAGTGCCTGGTGGAAGGCAACCTGCGATTGGGCGCCTTCCACCAGAAAGAGGGCGGGGTGGCTCCAGTCCCCGGATGGCCACCCAGAAACCCTGCGCTCCCGTCTTAGCGTCAGGATTACCCAATGCCATCCCGAGGGAGGAAAAGAACGGAGTTTGAAAGGGAGGTGGTACAACCCAACACCATGAAGACACTCCCCTAGATAATTACATCAAATCAATTAACAAAGAATCAAAATTTCAAAGTCTTCAGGGGTCAGGGGTCTCAAATATGTCTGGGGTCTTTTAGGGGATCTTCTTGTAAGTTCTCCCAAAACTACACTCAGATTATTCAACCATTCCAGAGCAAATTAACCATCTCTAGTTTGAAATAGCCTCTTTCATACAACATGGAAGTAACAGCTTCTGTACCAGACGACTGGAGAATGGCCATTTAACATGATTTTTTAATCAAGGGATCCAGGAGATACTGGAAATTCCAGGCAGGTTAGCTTAATGTTTGTTCTAGTTAAATTGTTTGAAAGCATTATTAATGATAAAATTAGTAAGCATATGGACAGATAAACCCTGCTGAAAAAGAATCAACATGGCTACTGCAAAGGTGAGTCATGTCTCAATAACTTTTTAGAGTTATCTGAGAGTGTCAATAAACATGTGGGCAACTTGGACGTCCCTCAAAAAAGACTCCTGAGCAAACTTAGCAGTGGTCCAATAAGGTCCTGTTATAGATCAGTCACTGATTAAAGAACAGAAAGCAGAGCATGGGAATAAACGGCAAATTCTCCCAATAGTGGGAGATACACCGGGAGCTGTATTACGACCAATGGTTTCCAACTTATTCATAAATGGTCTGGAATTAGGAGTGAGCAGAGATTACTAAATTGGTTGGTGACATCAAATTATTCAGGGTGGTTAAAATAAAAATTTAATTTTTTTTTATTTAGTTCTGGTTACAAAAGTCAAATAATATAACATATATATATATAAACAGTCGTGAGGTTATTTAACATTAATTTAATTTACACACACACACACACGGAAATTAGTCACTTTACCTTCCATTTATGCTTGCCATAACTCTATATATGCCAAAGGCGGTGTTCTTCCATCTTCTTCTTTGTTCACATACGCAATGAATTTCCTCAATACCCCCTCAAATTTATCTTCATTTAGTTGTCCTCAATTTTTGTGTCAACTTTTCTAGGAGGGCAATCCACCACACTCTTTGGTACCAATTATTAATATGGAGTCCTTTGGTGTCTTTCCAGTGCTTAGCTATCTACCACCTAGCTGCCAATAGTATATGGCTTATTCATTCCTTATTTAAAAGTTTGGTATCTAATCCCCTATATAAATTTAACAAAGCTAAATGAAAGGATGGGTGAACCCATTCTCCAATTATCAGACTGATTTCCTGGAACACATTTTTCCAATATATTTTCACCTTAGGGCGTAACCACCACTTATGTATGCACATCCCTACTCTGGAACATCCCCTCCAACACTCTGGGGATGACCCTGGGCTCATCAATGATATCCTTCTAGGCATCAAATACCATCTATGGGTCAATTTCAACAATAATTCCATATTTTTATTTGATGTTGTTTTAAATAAACATCTATACGGATTCCTAAATCCGTTTCCCAGACCGTCTTAAGTGAGTCGTTTGTACTAGGGATGTGCTCCGCTTCTAATCGGACCGGCGAATTAGAAGCGGAGCAGGGGGCTTCACCTGCCCTTAAGGCGGAAGCGAAGAGGATTGGGGGGCCGGCGGAGCGTGGCGAAAAGGATCGAGGTGAAGGCGGATCCTTCGCCTTGATCCGGAGCTCCGCCGGAAAGGTAAGTGGGGTTTACCGGGCCCTGCCGCTGTCGCCCATGCGGCGACAGTGGCAGGGCCCGGTAAACCCCCCCTCCTCTCCCTTACCTGCGTCCATCCGTGGTCCATTGGCTTCTTCAATTGAGCCCGCGGTTCAACCAGGAAGTCTAGGCCGCACTTGCGGCCCAGACTTCCTGGTTGAACCGCGGGCTCAATTGAAGAAGCCAACGGACCGCGGACGGAGGCAGGTAAGGCCCCCCTCCCCCTTGGTCCCTTACCGGGCTCTGCCGCCGTCGCCAGCAGGGCCCGGTAAACCCCCCCGCCCTCCTCTCCTGGCCTTACCTGGCGCCACTCCCCTCCACTGCGGAGCTCCGATTCGGAGCCGGAGCTCCGCAGCAAAGAGGAGCGGAGTATGGGCGGAGCGGCGCGGAGCATACCCCTAGTTTGTACCAGTTTCTTGAGTTATTATCCACTTATATAAAGTAGGGACCAGGCCTTTTATTGCTCCATTATATCCCACTACCCTAAGTTCAAACGTTGTTAAATTCCTAGTGGCCGATGATTTTATTTCTGGCCGAGAGAGAAAGGCATGAGCCTGTGCACTTTTTATCCATTGTCCTCTTTCCTGACCTAATCTTTCTATCAGTTGTTCCTGTTTACTGCTTTCTTACTTGTTCATAAACTATCTGGAGTTAAGAGTGAGCACTGAGATGGCCAAGTTTACTGACATCAAATTATTTCAGGTGGTTAAAACAAAAATGGACAACAAAGAGCTCCCAAAAGGATCTCTCCAAACTGGGAAGTGGGCATTAAAATAGCAGATGTGGTTCAATGAAATGAGGGCTTTTTTAACATGAGACATTTATCGTGTGCTCTTCCTTCCCTCTGCACTGCCAAAATCATAATGCACATCTATGTTGCAACCCCACTTTGAATACTCTTTACAGTTCTGGTCCTTGCACCTCAAAACAATAGTCTAGAGCTGGAAAGGGCAACCTAAACAATCAAGGAGCCAGAGCCGGAGGAAAGTTACATTTGGGACATTTTAACTTAGAAAAAAGGTGAGTAAGGCAAGGACCATGACAGAGGTGTGTAAAATTATGCATGGTATGGAGAAAGTGGATAGTGAATAATGGATCTCAGCATACTAGAACCTCAAGTTGTCCGATGAAGCTGAAAGGTGGGAGATTCAGAACAGATAAGTGGAGGTACTTTTTCGCACAGTGCATAGTTAGTCTGTGAAATTTGCTACTGTGAGATGTAGTAATGGCCACCAACCTGGATGGCTCTAAAAGGGGATTAGACAAATTTGTGGATGATAAAGGCTATCAATGACATCTCAATAATAGTTGCTGGGGAACATGATCCAGAGGTTTCTATTGCATTCATGTCATACTTGAAGGCCTCCCATAGCACCAAGATGCTGAACTAGATAGGCTTTGCTCTGTGTTCTTATTTAGAGAGGCTACAAACAGCCCCTTATTGGCAGAAACAAAAATATATTTCCACCGCATGTGCGAAAATAAATAAAAAAATCATCTATAGTAGAATGGCCTTTTCTGAATCCTGCCTGCTCCTGATCTGCCGAAAGAGTCAATGGTTACGTTTGCAGTATTGTTTACTCTTTTATTTCTTTAAATTCAAGTAGTCATTATTTTTTTTCATTGCTAGTTCGATGCTTTGCAGACATCTTTACATGTAAGTGCACAGATACGGGTGCTGTTCGCTTTGGCCCTTTGGGTCCTCTGCAATAATAGAAGAAGAAGAAAATTAGAAAAGGTTTCTTATTCCTCCACACTTTAGGATGCAGACAACAGTTTATAAGGGAGTTCAAAATAGTTGAGAGGGACGTAGCTTCCCATGGTGTACATACATATTTCCTTCATCCAGTTTGTTGCCTGTGGCCAAACAGATTCACCACATTTATTTCTCAGAGGCAAATTGGATAAGTGTAGATAGCATGGTTTCCCTTTCACACCACCTTCAAAAACTATTGGACTGAATCTAATAAGGCCGGATCTACACTACTGCTTTAAAGAGCTTTATAAGTTTTGAAAACGGTATATGGAGTGGTGTCCTGGGCCCCAACAGTTGTCAAAACTGTTATAAAGCACTTTAAAGCAGTAGTGTAGATCCGGCCTAGTTTAGTTGTACTTTGATCCCATTGAAATCAATGTAAAGATCTAGCTTAGGTCTGAATGATTTAACCTAATCTGGATCTAGCTGCTGGCTGTTTCCAGCCTTATATATTATGTGTTTAGTCTGGCATAGACATCATTAATACATTCCATTTTAAAAGAGAATCCAGACAATGTCTTTGCTAATCCATTATATTCCTCTTTTTCTCATGCTAGCTTCCCATCAGACTTTGCAACACCCGTCTACTTGGTGTGGATTGACAATATGCTGTTGAGGTATCCCAGGCCTTTAATTTTCCTTCTCATATTCTGTTTCTCCGCTTCTGCCATTTTAATTAATTGCTTCCTGTTCATTCTCTAGGTAACTCCATATCTGAATCAATTAGCACTTGAATAGAGGGGTTTTAATTACTGCTTTCCTCTTTGCAGCAATTATTAATTATTATGGTGTGTGCTTTTCATGATTGTGTGGTTGCAATGATTAAAATTTCAAGAGAAAAATAAGCAACAATTGTTTTAGCTTCAAAATGGAAGGCAATAATTAAAATCCCCTTCCCCTGCAGGGGGAAAAACCGACTAATTAAGGTCTGAGTCAGATGTGCTGCAGAAGCCACTTTAAAAGAAAGGGACAGGGAACAAAAAGGACTTTTGAAGAACAGGGCTTACATATTAGTAAAAATATAGCAGGACAGCATAATCTATAATCATGCTGGAGTGCAATCTTTCTTGCTCTGTGGATGAAGAACTGGCTATGGAAATGTTCTATTAAACTATTTATTTATTTATTTATTTATTTATTACATTTTTATACCGCCCAATAGCCGAAGCTCTCTGGGCGGTTCACAAAAATTAAAACCACAGTAAAACACCCAACAGGTTAAAACACAATTACGAAATACAGTATAAAAAGCGCAACCAGGATAAAACCACACAGCAAAGTTGATATAAGATTAAAATACAGAGTTAAAACAGTAAAATTTAAATTTAAGTTAAAATTAAGTGTTAAAATACTGAGTGAATAAAAAGGTCTTCAGCTGGCGACGAAAGCAGTACAGTGTAGGCGCCAGGCGGACCTCTCTGGGGAGCTCGTTCCACAACCGGGGTGCCACAGCGGAGAAAGCCCTCCTCCTAGTAGCCACCTGCCTCACTTCCTTTGGCAGGGGCTCACGGAGAAGGGCCCCTGTAGATGATCTTAAGGTCCGGGTAGGTACATATGGGAGGAGGCGTTCCTTCAGATAACCTGGCCCCAAACCGTTTAGGGCTTTAAATGTCAATACCAGCACTTTGAATTGGGCCCGGACCTGGACTGGCAGCCAATGAAGCTGGAAAAGGACTGGCGTGATGTGATCTCGCCAGCCAGTCCCTGTTAATAACCTCGCTGCCCTATTTTGTACCAGCTGAAGCTTCCGGACCGTTTTCAAAGGCAGCCCCACGTATAACGCATTGCAGTAATCCAAGCGAGAGGTTATCAGAGCATGGATAACTGTAGCTGTCCAGATAAGGGCGTAGTTGGTATATCAACCTAAGCTGATAAAAGGTGCTCTTTGCCACTGAGTTCACCTGTGCCTCAAGTGACAGTTCTGGATCCAAGAGCACCCCCAAACTACGGACCCGATCCTTTAGGGAGAGTGCAACCCTGTCCAGGACAGGGCAAACATCACCTCGCCGGACAGATGAACCACCCGCTAACAGTACCTCCGTCTTGTCTGGATTGAGTCTCAGTTTGTTAGCCCTCATCCAGTCCATTACCGTGCCCAGGCACTGGTTCAGAAAAGCCACTGCCTCACCTGGGTTTGATGAAAAGGAAAGGTAGAGCTGGGTATCATTTGCATATTGATGACACCTCAGTCCACATCTCCGGATAACCTCCCCCAGCGGCTTCATGTAAATGTTAAACAGCATAGGGGATAAGATAGAGCCCTGCGGAACCCCATGGCTTAGGAGCCACGGCACAGAGCAATAATCCCCCAGCACCACCTTCTGGAATCGGCCATCCAAGTAGGAGCGGAACCACTGCAACGCAGTACCTCCAACTCCCAGCTCAGACAACCTATCCAGAAGGATACCATGGTTGATGGTATCGAAGGCCGCTGAGAGGTCCAGGAGACCCAACAGGGTCACACTCCCCCTGTCTCTCTCCCGACAGAGGTCATCCCACAGGGCGACCAAGGCAGTTTCCGTTCCAAAACCAGGCCTGAAACCCGATTGAAATGGATCTAGATAATCCGTTTCATTCAAGAGTGCCTGGAGTTGTCCTGCAGCCACCCGCTCAAGTACCTTGCCCAGGAAAGGGATATTAGCCACCATACACTACAGCCCTCCATAGCTCCTTGGCACCTCTACAGTCTTTCATGTTATGCAGATATTCAGATATCACTAAGGCTATCAAGATGTGGATATTTCTGCTCATGCTTAAACACAATTCATCTGTAAAGATCCATTCAGGCTGTGAGACTGTGAAAAAAAATATATCAAGAGGCTCTTTTGCCAGTGAGCTCAGTGAATAGTGTTTTGGATTTAGACCAGTGAGACATGGCTTCAAATCCCCTCTCATCCATAATGCTCACACTGAGGCCATTTCTACACCAGCGTGATGGTCCAGGCTGGTCACAGCTGAGTTCCTGTGCATCCAAATGACGCACAGGGACTCCCAGGGTCAGGGGGGGACGGGGACAGGTTTTTCCCAGGGACAAAGAAACCCTGGGAAAACCTGATTCTTCCTGCGGCCTCAGGATCATCCCAAGACCACGGGAGGTGTGGGCGTCTGCCCCACCTGGTGCCGTGCTTACTCGCGAGTAGGCTCAGACCCAGAAATGGGCACAGAGCTGTGCCCATCAGGGGAGGGGCTGGCAGCAATTTCACCACCCCTGAGATGGCGGGGGTGACATTGGGTGGCTGATTTCAGGTGTGTGTGTGATATATACACACACACTTACAGTTTCGCTGGAGTGGGGTCTCGCTCTTGCACAACCAGCCCCGCTCAGGGGGGGAAAAACAGCACCCACAACATCCCTGCTTCCTCCCAGGACATCACCACCATGTGTGCACGCTGGAGGAGGCTCTCACGATCAGGATATCGTGAGAGCCTCCCCGCTCACCCCCAGAATGCCGGGAGGTGCAGAAAGGGCCTGAGTGACCGTGTATTATCGAATGATGAACCCACTCTAAAAGCAATTAGGAAAAGAGGGGAAATAGGGGGGATCTACACTACTGCTTTAAAGCACTTTAAAGCGCTTTGTAACAGTTTTGACAACTGTTGGGGCCCAGGACACACTGCATATACAGGTTTCAAAACGTTTTCAAAGTGCTTTAAAGCGCTTTAAAAGCAGTAGTGTAGATTCCCCCCCATAGCCTCACAGGTAACTTCTAACATAGCACTAATCTTTGACATCAATGTTTAGCATCTTAAGCTTACCAGGAGCTAAAACTGATAAGCGTGAGCCCATGTGATGAATACCATGAAAGGCTGTATTTGGGAAAGAAATTTGTTTGGTTCAAATTTTAATATCAACTTACCAAATGTTCCACTTTCAAACCTATCTGCAAACAAAAAATACTATCTTTCAAAATTCACACTTCTCCAAATTTTGTAATGAAGTTGTCCAGTCAAAACTTGCATACAAAAAAGTGTAAATAAGGGGAAGTGCACACAAATATGTGTGTATTGGTGAAAATAATGTTCAAAAATGTATTACATTAGGAGACATTGCTTGCACAAATGCATATATTAGGGGAAAGTGTGAACTAAATGTGCATATAATAGGAGAAATATGCACACGTTTTTATGTGAAGTACAAATTTTCATGCAAAGTTTTTAAAACTGGCATGAAAATGGGACAAACTGAACTGAGAGACTGTGAAATTGACTAATTCATCCATCCCCATCTACAAATGTGCTGATAAGTTTAACCCTGGCAAGCACACTTTTTATTCTGATGAGAGCCTCTGCTCTTCGCCAAACCCTAGAGATGGACGGGGTTCTCCTGAACCTCTAACTCCCGGCTTTTATACCGCGACTTTACCAGGATTCTGCTTCCAGAATCTTTGCGGGATTAAGATTGGCATTTTTTCACATGCTTCCCCTTTTTTCTCCCCTGGGGATTTCATCATTCAGCCACTAGATGGTGCTGTGGTATAGCTGTGGTTATAGTGCAACTCTGTAATTACACAGAACTATTCAAAACCAGCATTTTAAAATAGTGCATTTTCCGTGTTATTAATAAAACTGCGGAAATGGTCACAGAGCACAAGATTGGCCCTGGAGGTTGACAAAGTCATGTAAATGACCTGCAAACTTCCATGAGTAATCAATCCTGATAAAAGCCTTGGGTGGAGTAGACCTTGAAGAGGCTAGAAAAGCAGCAAATACTCTTACTACATTCTGAGCCTCAGAGAGGTTCAGTGAGATATCGGGGAGAAACCCTATCCCTTTCTAAAGCCTGAAAAAGGGCAGTTTTGTTTCTGACTGTGCTTTGACTTTGAAGAGACTCAGAAAGCAGTTTTACTGCCTCTTGATCCTCTCTAAGGCTCAGTGTGAGCCTCTAGGTCAGAACTGTGGAAAAGGTTAGAAGCTGCCTCACCCTGCAGTGTTGAGCAGAAATGTTTGGCTACCTACCAGACACAATTTTGGGGGGAATCTGGCTCCCCCACATAAAATACTGACTGCACATTCAAACCTAGCATGTCAGGGTAAAGCTTAGCTTAAAACTGTCTCCCTGGCATTCTAGCTTTGTACTCACAGGGAGCCCTTTAGATGGGGGTGCCCTCAACCATTCAGACCCTTAGCTGCAGTCTCACATGGTGTGACCCAGCAAAAGATGCTTCAAGAGGGATTCTTGACCTGAAAGACCAGGTTCATAGTTTGGGGCCACTCTTAGACCCATCTCTATCACTGGAGGCTCAAGTAGCCACCACAGCTCAGAGTGCCTTTTACCATCTTCAGTTGGTTCGCCAACTACAGCCTCTCCTGGACAGGGATAGCTTGGCCACGGTGGTACAGCCATTGGTAACCTCAAGATTGGATTACTGCAACGCGCTCTATGTGGGGCTGCCCTTGAAGCTGCTCCGGAAGCTGGAGCTAGTGCAGAATGCTGCAGCTCGGCTGTCATCTGGAGCTGCCCCTTTCCAGCCTGTAACTCCTCTGCTGAGGGAACTGCGCTGGCTGCCTATTCGCTACCGGGCCAGGTTTAAGGTTCTTGTACTTGTGTACAAAGCCCTAAACAACTTGGGACCAGGATACCTGAGAGAGCACCTTCTCCCTTACCAACCTGCCCGGTCACTGAGGTCATCCGAGGGCCTGCTCCTGGTGGTTCCACATAGATCCATCCTCCGATTGGAGTCCACCAGGGGAAGAGCCTTCAGCGTGGTGGCTCCCCTTCTGTGGAAGTCCCTGCCTCTGGAGGTCAGGCAGGTGCCAATGTTGTACTCCTTTTGGCGCCTCCTGAAAACATCTTTATTCCAGGAAGCCTTTCCTTAATATCCAGCCATGAGTCACTGTATTTGCTTCTTTTAAAATCTGTTTTAGTGTTTTATTTTGTTTTTATTTTCATTTTATCTTGTACGCCGCTCCGAATTTTTCAATGGGAAGTGGTATATAAATATTGTAAATAAATAAATAACAGTTGCAGCACAGTAAAGCTACAGCAGAACAGTCTTCTTTTCCTTACCTTTTGGCTGCTACATGATCATGCAAGGTTGCAATCCTATCTTTCACATGGAGGTCGTGAAATGAGGTTTGGACCTGGGCTTCTGAACATAACCGAGATGAACGCCATTTTTTCCCCCGGGGTATATCAACATATGAGGTCTGAACCTGGGCTTCAGTAAACACAGGCGGCTTTGACTTCATCTCCGCTTTGGACTCTTGATCTAGCTTCTTTCCTTCAGGTATCTGAACATCTGCAGTTTTCACCTGGCTCTCTACTAGCTTTGGGAATAAACGCAAATCTTCCTCAAAGGACAGGCCAAGGTGGGCAGTTTGTATTTGAAGCTCTACTTCCCCTCTCGTGGTCCATAGTTCAAGCAATGATTTTTGCATCAGAGCACTATTCTGCTCTAGGGACATAGAGTCCTCTCTGACATATGGTGATGCAGGTGTGGGTGGTCGCATCGGGCTGGCAGTTCCCGACGGAACAGTAGACTCTGCTGGTGCAGGAGATTTAGCTGCGCAGGTTGCTACTGAAAATGCAACTGGTGGAACAGGAGACACAGCTATGCGGGGTGGGACAGGAGACACAGCCACTTGTGATGGAGCGGGAGTCCCATCTGTGCAGGATGGGATGGGAGACACGGCTGTTTGTGATGGGACAGCAGACATATTTGTGCGTGATGGGACAGCAGTCACAGCCGCTTGTGATGGAACGGGAGTCAAATCCGTGCGGGATCTGGTGGGAGACACGGCTGTTTGTGATGGGACAGCAGACACATTTGAGTGTGATGGGACAGCAGACACAGCCGCTTGTGATGGAACGGGAGTCAAATCTGTGCGGGATGGGGTGGGAGACACGGCTGTTTGTGATGGGACAGCAGACACATTTGAGCGTGATGGGACAGCAGACACAGCCGCTTGTGATGGAACGGGAGTCAAATCTGTGCGGGATGGGGTGGGAGACACGGCTGTTTGTGATGGGACAGCAGACACATTTGAGCGTGATGGGATAGCAGTCACAGCCGCTTGTGATGGAACGGGAGTCAAATCCGTGCGGGATGGGGTGGGAGACACAGCCGCTTGTGACAGGACAGGGGACACTGCTGTGTGTGATGGGACAGGGGACACAGCTGTGCGCGATGGGACAGGAGACACTGCTGTGCGTGATGGGACAGGAGACACTGCTGTGTGTGATGGGACAGGGGACACAGCTGTGCGTGATGGGACAGGAGTCACAGCTGTGCGTGATGGGACAGGAGACACAGCTGTGGTGCTTGGCCCACTGGTGCCGACAGATTGCGTCTGCTCATTAGGCACTTCTTCTGGTGCTGTGGATGGCTGCACTGGACTTTCAGTCTGCACTGGACTTTCCTCTGCATTTTGTGGCAAATAGACCAGGGAAGTTTGCATCTCAGCATCAGTTAGTTCTTTTCTCTTCCATAAGTCAAGGGAGGAGGTTTGTACTTGAGTGTCAGTTTGGGCTGGGGGAGACCCTGCCTTCCTAGGCAGGGGTAACTGAACTGGGCTTTCAATCTGTGGAGGGAGAGAAGGTTCTTCTGTGGATTTTGGCAAATCCACCCAAGAAGTTTGCAGCTGAGCATTATTCAGTTCTTTTGCTTTCCATATGTCAAGGAGGGAGGTTTGCACCTGGGAGTCCATTCGTGCTGAGGGAGAAGACTCTTCCAGTTCCAAGAAAGGAGGAGACTCCTCTGCTGGGTCATCTCGTTCCAACGATGTTTGCTGCTGAACGTCAGCATGCAAACGTGGTGCGGGCCATTCAGTGTTTGAGGTTTGAATCTGAGCATCAGTTTGCGATACCAGAGGCGGCTCTTCTTTTGCCTCTAGCAACTCAAGCAAAGAGGTTTGTGCCTGAGCGTCTGCATTTTCTTTCCCCCTCTGTATATCTGTCAAAGATGTCTGCACTTCCAAGTCAGTTAGCAATGGGGGAGAAGGTTCCACTTCTGGTTCCAGTAACTCCGTCTCAGATGCTTTCGGTTGTAGGCTCTCTAGTTCTTTTGCCTTCCATAGTTCAAGAAATGAGGTCTGCACCAATTTGTCAATTTCTTCAGTGGGAGGAGACTTAATGCCTTGCTGTGGCAACTCCGCTACTGAGGTCTGCATTTGAGCATTAGCTTTTTCTTTCGCCTTCCAAATGTCAAACAGTGAAGTTTGTGCTTCGCTGTCAACTACTAACGGAGGAGGGGACTCCTCTGTTTTGGTTACATTGAAGTCAGACGTCTGCACCTGGGCATCAGCCAAGTCTCTCGCTCGCCATATTTCAAGCAACGATGTTTGGGTCTGGCTATCGCCCTGCGTTTGGAGGCAAGGTTCTGCTTTTCCCACTGGCGGTTCAAGCCCCACCGTCTGCACCTCAGCTTCGGCTTTCAGACGCGATGCCCGCCACCTATTTCCCAATGGTATTTCCACAAACGATGTCTGCATCCCACTGTCAAACGTTGGAGACCAAAGAGGATCCCTCTGGCCTGGGGCCTGAGAGGCTGATGTCTGAACTTCTGGAAGTTCATGATACCACTTGCGAATCTGAGCTTCCATTACTTGCGGTGTAATAAGGTACTCCTTTCCTTCTGTCACCTCCTGATTTTCATCCTCAGCCTCGATCAATGACAAAGAAGAGTACTTTTGTAAATCGGTGTCTAATGTCTTCTCCTGGGGTTCCGTTTGTGACACAGAAGAAAGTTTCTTCATTAGTTCTAGATCAGATGTTTGTATCTGAGCCTCTCGTTTTGGGGATGAGGGAGAAAGAATAGCTGCAGATTCATAAACCGAGGTTATCACTTGTGCTGAAGAAGGACGCTTCTTCAGGAGCTCACCATTTAAGACCTGGCCTTGGGCCCCAGTGTCTGACCAAGAAGAAGCCTTCCTCAGTAATTCGTGACTTGAAGTTTGCATTTCTGGTTCAGACACTGACAGGGAAGAAACCTTCGCTAGTAATTCAGTACGGGAAGCTGGTTCCATGGACTTAATCTGTGACAGCAAAGACAGCTTCTTTAGCAAGTCAATGGTTGATGTTTGGACCTGTGCATTAGCTTTTGGCCATAATGAACGCAGCTTATCCCATTCCCGAATCAAAGTGTCAGATGTTTGTATGGCAATTTCAGTCAGTTCAGACGGGAGAAATTTCTCTCCTATGACAAGAGGAATTTCCAACTCTCCTGTCACCTCCTCTCCTTTTTCTAACTCAAGCTTTGATGGGTGTTCCTGGATGGTAGCTTCAGGTTCCTCTATCACAGAAGTAAATGAGGTTTGTACCTGGGCCTCAGCTTTCAGTCGTGCAGAACGCCAGTCATTCCCAGGTGGTATTTCTACAGGTAAAGTTTGCATCCCAGTATCAACATATAAGGGGTATAATGTGCTTAGTTCCATCAATGATGACTGAGAAGGCGACACCATACTCTGGGGCTCAGTTCCAATGGAGGACGTATCCTCCTTTTCTGACATATAGTCTGAAAATGAAGTCTGCACCTGAGTGTCAGTTTGTGAAGCACCTGGTATGTCAAGACTTGAGGTTTGCACCTGGACCTCAGCTAACGTTGGCAAAGAAGCAAACTTCTCTAATAATTCTAGATAGGAGGCTTGGGCAGAACCTCCAAAAGATACATCAGACTTCCTTTCTGGTAATGAAATAAATGAGGTTTGCACCTGGGCTTCCTTTTCTCCAGGTAAGGAAAGCAATGATGTTTGAACCTCGGCTTCCTTTTCTCCAGGTAATGAAAGCAGCGACGTTTGCACCTGGGCTTCCTTTTCTCCAGGTAAGGAAAGCAATGATGTTTGAACCTCGGCTTCCTTGTCTCCAGGTAAGGAAAGCAGCGACGTTTGCACCTGGGCTTCCTTTTCTCCAGGTAAGGAAAGCAGCGACGTTTGCACCTGGGCTTCCTTTTCTCCAGGTAATGAAAGCAATGATGTTTGAACCTGGGCCTCCTTTTTTCCAGGTAATGAAAGCAGTGACGTTTGAACCTGAGCTTCAGCCTCTAATACTCTTGGTAATTCAATAAATGAAGTTTGGGCTTGGGCATCTGTTTCAACTGGGGTTGGACTCCTGAGGGAGAGAAATGAAGTTTGCGCCTGGGCCTCAACTTCTCTTGGTATGCTCGAAAATGAGGTTTGGATCTGAACATCAGCCTCAGATGATGACTCTATCTCTGGAATGGGTAGTGAAACTATTGAGGTTTGCAACTCAACTTCTTTATGTAACCGTGACCATCGCCATCTATTTCCTTCTGGAATTTCTACATGAGAAGTCTGCACTTCAGCCTCAACATACAAGTCTTCTTCCTGTTTGGAGGTGGGTGGGAAATGGTTTAGGAGTGGGGAATATAACCACCAACATCTTATGTTCTAGAGTTAGAGAGACACCCACCTTGCTCACTAGAAGCCACAACTCTGGGTTCTTAACTAGATGCATTACTTATACATTAAGCATGGCTGACAGTGAAGAAGAATATAAAACTCAATAAATACTGCTATTTTCTAAGCCTGCACTGGCCAGCTGATTCAGCAATCAAAAAGGGTTAAGAGTGGTGTAGTCCTTGGGGAGATCCAGGGCCAGCCCAAAATATTTGGCTGTCTTAATGAACGAACAAGAGGGCTCCCCCTCCTATCCCATAACAGAAAACTGGCAGATAAACCTGTCTTCAACATTGATGATGGGACCGCATTCTTCACTGCAACCAGCATCTGTTGCCTGATGTGACTGCTTCACTCTGCCTAATGGTAGGACCAGCCCTAAGCAAATCTATACTCTAGGCTTAAACCAGTTTGATAACATTACCTCTAGGAATCCCTTAGCACCCTCCCAGATTATAATTCCTTGTATTGTTTGGGTGAAGCCATGACAATTAAATTGGTATACATTCATTCCATTTTGTAGTCTAGTATAACATAGGGTGAACATATGAAAAGGAGGACAGGGCTCCTGTATCTTTAACGGTTGTACTGAAATAGGAATTTCAGCAGGTTCTCCGTATATACAAATGACACCTGCTAAAATTCCATTTTCTATGCAACTGTTAAAGATACAGGAGCCCTGTCCTCCTTTTCATATGGTCACCCTATATAACACATACAGAGTATGAACAGTATAAACAACAGTCTTGTAGCACCTTGTATTAGTATGTCACAACTAAAGACAACAGAAGATAGCTTTGTTGCACCTTAAAGCCTAATGGATTTATTGGCTTAAAGTCTATTTTGTCAATGAAATGGGCTCTATACCACAAAAGCTTAGGCCGCAATAAATCTATCAGTCTTTGTACAAAGGCCTGGTCCAGACATAACAATAAGTCTCCATTTGGCTTCCCCTGCAAGCAAAAGTGGCCAAACAAACCATGGACCTTCTGTCTTATAATCTGTTTCTTGTTACATGCAAACTGGGAACTCTGGCTCATCTCTCTCCAGACAAACCAATTATGACTTTAGCTTGTCTGGGGAGAGATAAACCAGAGTTCCCAGTTCGCACTTAATGATAAAGAAACCACAGATGGGATGTCCATGGTTTGTTAGGCCATTCTCACTTGCAGGAGGGGTCAAAACAGGAGCTGAACATTATGTACGAACAAGGTCAGTTCTGTTGTGTTTGCTGCAACAAATCAACACACTTGTCTGGAATTGCTTTTAAATACATTAGATTGCTTTTAAATACATTAGATCTTTTGCTGACTGATATTAGCCACAGGGCCCCAAATGCCAGCATATACCTGAGTACAATAACCTGCTTATTCATAACTCTAGGCAGCCATGAGTGTCAGCTCCTTGACCTTCTCAATCAGTAAATTTGAACGTAACTACATTTGAACATATATTCCCCCCATCTCCTTCAGATCAGAAAATGTTACTTTCTGTTCCCGATTGAGGCTTCTCTAGTAAGCTCAACTGGGGGTTGGGTAAGGCCTTTGCTGCTGGAATTCCATGCCAAATAAATGAAGAGCTCTTTCTATGTAAAAAATACACTAGGAAACCCCCGTCTACTGGTATTATTGCTGCTGTATTTCAATCTTGATCTTAACTAGTGTGTGTTTTAAATTATTTTTAACATAGCGCTTTTAAAATTGAAAAAGGCTAAATTCTATTAAATGCTATTGGGTAAATAAAATATAAGTATGCATTTTACTTCTTACCGTAACAACCGGAACACTCTCCTGCACCAAGGGGTGGAATGAAGGATTAGGTGGAAGTGGAATGAAGGATCACAGCCACAAAGTTAGAGTACTTGGCTTGATAAACTGCATGCATAATGGGGCTGCTGTATTTTTACAGCTATTTGCTGTCTTTTTCTGGCCCTCTCCAGATAAAGGCAGCTTTCCCTTGGTGGGAAACAGTATGGCTGTTGCTGCTTTACTACTGATAACTAGACAGAATGAACTCTTTGGCTCAACAGAATGGAACTAACCATAACCAATCTTGCTGCAGGATGACCCCACCCACACAGCCTCCACAATGGGGGGAAAAGAAAGGTGGTAAAACCACTGGAGTTTGATGTGGAATTCCAAATGATACAGCTAGATGGAAGAGGGATTTCTGAGATGCCCAGAAGTGATGTCAAAGTCACTATTCAATGTTCCCATGATGCTATAGAAAGGTCCCCCACACGGGAAAACAAGCACCTGAGGAGGTAGTGGTGGTGGTAAGGATGATATTTTATCCTAATTTGAGCTACATTTTTCCTAAAGGTTTTTTGTAGTTCTGCAAAGTTTGGGGCCCCCTCAAGCCTGCTGACGCCTTTGTCTTCTGTGGCCGTTGCTAGACGAGGACTTAGCCTGGTGTGAGGCCCGGGCTCCCTGCTGTGCGTGCAGACGACGCACAGGGGATCCCGGGGTCAGGCCGGGCTAAATCCTCCCTTGACCCGGGATAAGCGGATCTGCTTATGGCCTGGCTTTTCCGCAGCCCCGGGCTAAGCCCGGGACTGCAGAAGGTCTAGCTACTTCCGTGGCTTTTCCCGGATGCTCGCTTACACGCGAGTAGCCGGGAGAAGCCGCGCACTGGGCACAGCACTCCATAGGAACACTATGCCCATCGGGCCAAGGGGGGAATCATGGGGGGGAGATGGGGGCCGATGGAAAGAGCGGACCTGGCAGGAGAGATGGGGGGGAGAAGAGCGGAGCCAGGGTGGGGAGATCATGGACTGGGGGGGGGCAAAGGGGGCATGGGACATGGCAGGCGGGTGATCGGGTGAGCATGGTGAGTGGGCTGGTGAGTGGGCATGGGGGCCTCAGACATGGCGGACAGGGGGAAGAAGAATGGGGCCAGGGCAAGGAGATCAGGGACGGGCTAGCGAGCGGGGGGCGGACATGGCGAGCGGGGATGGGCGAGTGAGAGGGGGGCGGACATGGTGAGCGGGGGGAGGACGGGTGAGCAAGTGGGAAGGGGGCATCAGACATTGTGGGGGGGAAATCAGGGGCAGGGGGAACAGGGAACCATTTGGGTTTTTTAAAAAAACTTACCTTTCTGTTGGTGTGCTCATGCGCACATGGCCCTTTAATTAATAAAAATGGAGGACACAACGGGGCTTTCCCTTTCCTCGTCGTATGTTACGTGTAGAAAAGGGCGACGGCCCGCACTAGCTGTAGCGCGGCCTCGCCCTGACTCCCCACCAGATTATCAGGTAGGTCTAGCAAGGCCCTGTGTGATTGCTGCTCTTTTGGCTACATAAGCAATGGCATTCACAGCCTGAATGTCCGAAGTAAACGGAACAATCGTAAAACACATTTGTATTCCTAATCAATATGAAGCTTTAAAGCTACCTATAAGCAATAATTAACATCCATATCTGTTGTTGTTATTGTTTTGTTTTTATTGCATTTCACTGTATTTCTTTTTATGCTCTTTTAATTAAGATTTGTTTTTAATCTGGATTTTATTATTAGCCACCTTGAGCACCATTCTTTGGCAGGAAGGTGGGATATAAATTAAATAAATCAGTTAAATACATAAGTAATAAAATAGGGAGAGAGAAAGGTAAAAAAAACCCAACAATCTCCGCTCCTTAAATTATCCAGATTGGCAGTCTCACTTTAAACTACCGTATTTCTTCGATTCTAAGACACACTTCCCCCCCCCCCCCCCATATAAACATCTCTCAAAACAGGGTGCGTCTTAGAATCGCGGGTGCATTTCTTATTTCTTAGAATCAAAGCTTTTTTTCTGTTGGTACTGAAATTAGTGTGTGTGTTACAATCAATGGCGTCTTAGAATCGAAGAAATACGGCATTTAATCTAGTGGCTCCTCCTGTTGGTATGCTTTGGAATAGGACATACTGCATTTCAAAAATGCACCCTAAGCCTACATTTTAATTAGTGACGTTTTTAAAGTTTACAGGTAAGACAAGGATCAGAGGGTTCTTCTAGTGTATGCAACTCACCAAAACATTTATTATACAAAGCTCATGCTACACCCATGGTCTTCAAATTTCAGGAAACCATTCCCACGTTGACTTCTTACTATACCCCACCTGTGTGTTATCAGAGGATTTGGGGCACATTCTGGGATGCAGAGTCAATTCATGCTGAGTGCTTGGCACAGGCTTATCAGGTCCCACTGTTACCCACGCAAGGTGAAAATACACCCTGGAACATACCAAACGCTCCACTGGAACTGTCCGTTGCAGTGGAAGATCAATATGACCAAAGAAGCTCTTTCAGGGAAGTTTGGCCATAGCTAGACCTAAGGTTCATCCCTGGATCGTCCTGGGGTCAAACCTGTTCATCTAGGTGACACACAGGGGATCCAGTGCTCAGGCAGGGGTGAACCCTGGATGATCCCAGGATAAACCTTAAGTCTAGCTGTGGCCTTCGTCTGCCGTAAGTGATTTCCTGCTTGGGGAACCTCTGATAAGCTCCTAAAGAACCCCAGGATTACTGAAGGCACCGTTTAAAACCACTTATAGCATTATTTATTGATGCAGGACTCAGGGGGGCAAGGGCTAAAGGCTGGATAGAGACAAAGTTTTTGGGAGAATTGAAAGCATGACATCCAAGCTGAGATACCATGTCCAATACCACGTTCCACGCTGTACACATACCTTTCTTTTGTCTTATTGTCTCCTCGGGTCAAGCAGCTTTTTGAAACAATAGAAAAACTCACAGAGTCTGTTTCCCAGACATGACAGTGAAATAAGTGAACACACCCCAAGCAGCAAAAGCTCTCAGTCAAACTGCATTCAATTCTCTGAAGAAGACAGTCACCTGTGTCCATCCGTAATCTACCTTCCATTCAAGCTCAAGATTTCTCACTCATGCAACTTACCTGGTTGTGTTCTGGTTCCGAGAGCTCTGGCTCCGAAGCAGACTTGAACTGATCAGAATCACTGATCAGAACGCTGAAATACACAAGTCATCGAAGACTTTCAGAACTTGTTAGTTAGGCGGCAATAGTAAACAAAACCTTAATATGCATCCACGATTTCATGCATATATGGTGGCGCTGTGGGAAGATTTTTTTAAAAAAAAAAAACTGTTGGGAAAAAGTTTTAGAACTAATTGAAGTGACATTCAGTTATGAATTAAACCATCCTACTTTTGCATTTTAAAACATGAAGAATTTCTGACAATCTTTTTTTTTGCGCTGCAAGGATTACTTCAGAATTGAAGAGTAAGGATCAGACACACACACACACACACACACACACACACACACACACCCCTCATGGTTAAGGATACTTTAAAATAAACTGCGGTAGAACACACAGAAAAAGTCTGTGTAAATAGGGAAAAAGCTCTTGAACTCTCCCCTGCTTGGCGTTTTAAAAAATGTAATAAGGTATACCTGGTCCCTAAATAATAACGGTGTGCAAGAAATAAAATAATTTTGGTACTAAGTTCATTTTTATTATTAACAAGCTAATTTTTTCAGTTATTCATTCATTAAAAACCACATTCAATTCCTTACTCATTTGTTGCAACTTCATTGGTATCATAACTCCTATTTGTTTTCATGAGCTGTTGCTTTCAGTGGGAGGCCAGGCTGCCATCCACACATCTCCTGTGTGGATGTGCTTTCACCCCTCTAGCAGGTCTTTACCAGGAGGCAGGAGATTAAAATTTCCATAAACTCTAACGAACAACTTCACTCCATAAGGGTCTGTGGGCAACTTTAGCATCGAAGGGTTGCAATGTTTTCAAATTATGAATGGAGCTCATTATGTCTTTCATTTTGAAAAGAGTACTCATCCCTATAGAGCCTGCCATGAGAGCAAATGATCCAGTTGATGATAGTGGTGACAACTGTTTTCCTTCATGGTCTCTTCCCGTCTCCCACTCATCTTTGGTTTGCCTCGTGCCAAAGTATTGGTTAATTTGCCTTGTGCCAAAGTATTGGTTTATCAGTGTTGCTTTCAGACTCTGGTTGTGTGTTGCACTGTTTTGCAATTAAATTGTTGTCTAGTAAGGGTCAGTATGAACAAGAGACAAAAAAAAATCTAAGCTCTATGGTCGAGCTCACACACACTTCGCATGTAAGTTGTTTGTTTAACCTTCAAACCACAATGACTCCTGTTATATTTCATGTGAATATATTTGCTTCGGGGCATATTATCTACACTACAGATGTAATCTGATCTAATAGCCACTTCTTCCTAGGAAACGGTAGTTCTGTAAATAGAGATTCAAGATCTCTAGCAGATAATTCTTACCATTCTGACCAAAACTCAGTTTATTTATTTATTATTTATTTGTTTATTGCATTTCTATACCGCCCAATAGCCGGAGCTCTCTGGGCGGTTCACAAAAATTAAAAACATTCAAAGTATAAAACAACAGTATAAAAACATAATATAAAATACAATATAAAAGCTCAACCAGATAAAAACAGCAGCAATGCAAAATTACAAATTTAAAACACCAAGTTAAAATTTATTTATAGACTGTTAAAATGCTGGGAGAATAAAAAGGCGTCTAAAAGCATATAATGTAGGTGCCAAGCGAACCTCCTTAGGGAGCTCATTCCACAGCCGGGGTGCCACAGCAGAGAAGGCCCTCCTCCTGGGAGCCACCTGCCTCACTTCCTTTGGCAGGGGCTCGCGGACAAGGATCCCCGAGGATGACCTTAGGGTCCGGGCAGGTAGATACGGGAGGAGGCGTTAATTCAGATAGCCTGGCCCCAAGCCGTTTAGGGCTTTCAATGTTAATACCAGCACTTTGAATCAGGCCCAAACCTGGACTGGCAGTTCTTAGCATTCTTTGGGGAACGCCATGATAATTAAAGTGGTATAAAATAAATATGCTAACATTCCACAAATTTGAACACACTTGCTCTAAAGAAACTCAATATAAATATGTTCATTCTGTACCACCAGTAATTCTCTTGTCTATTATTAAATAGACAAACACACACACATACACACACACACAATACTTCAGTGTTCAATTTGCATTTTCCGATTGCACAAGCAGGTGTCACGACTTGCCACAAACGATGCAAAGCAGCCTCCTTCAAAAATGGTTGTTTTTTTCCATTTCAACAGTCTCACTTTGGATGAAATTCTTTCACAAAAGCTGTGCTACTTTTGAGTTGTTCTTCAACAAATTAGTCCTCTTAGCCACAAGCGTTCTCCCCACCACCACCACCACCACCACAACAATGGATGTGTGTGTCACTGCTCTCACTTTGGGTCTTTTGTTTTTATGGTTTCTCAGTGAGAGTTAACCTACAAGGAATTTGCTGAAACACCCTACAATTCATGCAGTCACATAATTCTTCTTCTGCAGCAATGAAGCATTAAATCACAAGCGTCTAAAGAATGGACAAAGTTCCATTTAATTCACTAAGGAAGTGGGGGGCAGAGGGAGACAGCTTACCAAGTTGAAGACTGAGTTTCTGGTGGGCCAGCACAGCAGAAAAATTTTCTCCAGCTTCCTGCAAAACAGATGGAAGGTAATTTCATAGACACATGCCTTAAGCTGGAATCCCACCAACTAGGGTGACCATATGAAAAGGAGGGCAGAGCTCCTGTATCTTTAACAGTTGTATTGAAAAGGAAATTTCAACAGGGGTCTTTTGTATATATGGGGAACCTGGGGAAATTTCCTGTTCATCACAGCAGTTAAAGCTGCAGGTGCCCTGCCCTCTTTTAAATCTGGACACTCTAGTATAGCTCCTGCACCTTTAACTGTTGTGAGGAAGATAGAATTTCATCAGGTTCTCTATATATACAAATGACACTTGCTGAAATTCCCTTTTCTATGCAACTGTTAAAGATACAGGAGCCCTGTCCTCCTTTTCATATGGTCACCCTACCACCAACACCACAAAATAGCCCAATGAGAGCTCAGTGTACTCATTGGATACATAATACTGACGAATGGGCAGTATTCTGTATCCACTGGGAAACAGGCTGTATATGGAATGGAGTGTACAAAATCCTGAAGAGAAGCACTCCACACTACAATATTTTGTTGCAGGTCCCAACAGGTCCTTTTCAAATGCCATCTTAAAGCCAATTCATACAAATTTGTGCAGAAGGGCTGCCTTCTGTAATCACTGGTACAGCCAGAAAAATGTAGCTCAGGCAGGTAGCTTCCAATTCTAGCATTATTCCCTAGGGAAGTGCATAGCTGTTGTAACAAGCAACTCCATCATCTGCCAAAATCACACCGTTGCAGGGATCACCACTGATATGTGGAGACCAAGTTTAATTTGGTCCAGGATTCTCCAGACCTGACATCTGCTTTCAGTACCAAGAGTCAACCCAAGACCATCTGGAGTAAGAGTATTCATTATTGTTACATTTACATCCAACCTATTTTCCTCTTACAAAAAACGACAATAGTGTCCCACACTAGAGGCCTTCAAGAGGCAGCTGGACAACCACCTGTCAGGGATGCTTTAGGGTGGATTTCCTGCATTGAGCAGGGGGTTGGACTCAATGGCCTTGTAGGCCCCTTCCAACTCTGCTATTCTATGATTCTATGAACCCAAGATGGTGCCTTTTCTCCAGTTTATCCTCATACTAACCCTGTGAGGTAGGTTAGGCTGAGAGTCTGTGACTGGCTCAAAGTCACCCAGTGAGCTTCATGGCCAAGTGGGGACTAGAATCCAGGTCTCCCAAGTTTCTTCAGAAGGTGCAAGTCTATTACCCTTACCAGTGAATAGATAGAAAGTTCACACCAGAGCATCACGAATTAGGGGAAGGTAGTGGTCTCCCCACCCCCTCCTTAACCTCCTAACAGTCCTCTGAGGTAGATTAGCCTGGGAAGCAATGACCTGCCCAAGGTCACCCAAAGTAGCGATTTCAATCCACAGTCATATTCATTACACTTTGCTGTCTTTTGGGGTGGGTTCTGAACATGTATCCAAAATACACAGTTGGGCAATAACTTTATTAGGACTAGCCAAAATTCCACCAAAATGTGCAAGCTTTTGAATTCTCCAAGAATCTTTGTCTGTCTAGGTGGTACAAAATTCTTCTCCCATCCGCTGCTTTTTTGTACCATCTTGCCTGAAGAAGCATTCTGGAGAAATCAAAAGAGTCCACATTTGGGGGGAATTGGAGGCTCATCCTAATAATGGTATTGCCCAACTGCATTATTTTTATTAGTAGTAGTAGTATTTGGATATATATTTTTCATAGACCCAGGGCCGGTGCTACCATAGAGGCCACTCAGCCGGCCGCCTAGAGCGCCAAGCTAAGAGGGGTGCCAGGCACAGCGCGCCACTCACACGCGTTGGCTGTGAGCCAGGCCAGTCCGAGGATTCAGCCAGGCCTGGGCGGGCGAGATGGCGCCCCGCGCCCGCCCAGCCGAAGCGAAGCCAGGGACGCTGGGGTGGGGGTGGGGCGGCTCCATGTTCCGACTTCCGGAACGTGCCCAGAAGAGAGGGAGGGAGGGAGAGGGAGAGAGAGAGAGAGAGAGAGAGAGAGAGAGAGAGAGAGAGAGAGAGAGAGAGAGAATGTATGGGTGAATGGGGTGCATGGGGTCTTTGAGTGAATGCATGTGTTCAAGCGTGTGTTTGTTTGGAGTGAGTGATGCTGAGTGTGTGTGTGTGTGAGTTGGGGGGGGGATGATTTGGAGGTGATATTCCTATTAAATAATGCATTTTAGACCCGTAGACGTTCCTTTCCAATTTGTTTGCTATAATTGGCATGACGTATTTCTTGCATTTTAAAATAAATTTAGCAGTTTCAAGTTTTGTGCTTCTTTTCCCCCCAGGAATCATATGTTCTTAAAAATCAAAGTTGGTTTTGGGGGGGGGGGTGTGGCGTTTGAAAGTAGCTCACCTTGCCTAGGGCGCAAAATAGTCTGGCACCGGCCCGTTTTTTCTAACCATGGAGGTTCTACTTATTTGTCATGGATGCATAATACTACTACACCTACACCACCACCACCACTTCCTCCTCCTCTTCCAAAACCAGTCTGATCTTTTTAACAGGCTTCCCCCCCACCCCCCAACCACACACCTTTATTCTTCCCCATGGTTTCAACACCCGGTCTAGCCCCGTATGTAGCTGGTAATACGGCAGCAGCCGGGGCGCGCTGGCTGCTGGCTTCCCCCTGGACCCGACACTGAGCACCTCCAGCATTCTGCTAGCCCCGCCAAAGGGTGGCTGCGCGACAGCGGGCGTGACGTCACCGGGGGGCTTTTTGACGTCACGGAGTCAGGATTCTGTCGCAGCGCCTGCTGTTTCCTCCGTGCGGGGCTGCTGCGCCTTTTTCCCCTACGCGCGAGGGGCTGCCTGGAGTTTCTGCTCCTCTGGATGCGTCGAAGAATGCAGTTAGCCTCAGCCATCACCGCCTCTGTGTAATTTGGGGGCTGGTTGCGGGAGACCGGTGCTGAGACCCTGCGGGGGAGGCGGGGAAAGAAGATTGTAGAGGCTCACTTAGGGCGCAGTCCTGTGCATATTTGAGGGAAGGGCTACAATTCCAAGCACTCGTGGCTGAGGGATACTGGGAATTGTAGGGCTTTTCCCTGTCTAAATAGGCATAGGATTGCGCCCTTAACAGTTCACAACAATCACAACGTGTGTAGAAATTTATTGCATTTCTGTACCGCCCAATAGCCGGAGTTCTCTGGGCGTTTCGCAAAAATTAAAAACATTCAAAGTATACAACGACAGTATAAAACCATAATATAAAATACAATATAAAAGCTCAACCAGATCAAAACAGCAGCGATGCAAAATTACAAAGAGGCCGCGAGTTGATTAGGAAGAGAAACAGCATGTATCTCTGTGAATCAGGCGGGCCCTTGGTCAAATGCAGGCGCCAACAGGGTTTAATTTATGCACTCTTGGCTCCCACCTCTTGCAAGCCCCGGCAGGATGCTGCCTGACACTATGATGAAGCCAAAATAGATTGAAGTGGCCCCTGAGCAGGTGCAGAGCCCGTGCCTACTGATAGGGTGACCATATGAAAAGGAGGACAGGGCTTCTGTATCTTTAACAGTTGTATTGAAAAGGGAATTTCAGCAGGTGTCATTTGTATATATGGGGAAACTGGTGAAATTCCCTCTTCATCACCACAGTTAAAGCTGCAGGAGCCCTGCCCTCTTTTTAAATTTGGTCACTCTAGTATAGCTCCTGCAGCTTTAACTGCGGTGATGAAGAGGGGTTCTCCATATATACAAATGACACCTGCTGAAATTCCCTTTTCTATGCGACTGTTAAAGATACAGGAGTCCTGTCCTCCTTTTCATACGGTCACCCTACCTGCTGATCAACGAGAGTAATTGGGCCTTTCCGAACAGATTTGAGTCCTGACATCTTGAAAATAAAGCTCCAGTTATTATCCCTGGTGTTACCAGGACCAATGAAGCAATGTGCACCCCACGTGGTTTTACAATTATGCCAGGTTGCAGGGGCATGCAAGTCTCTGCAGGGGCATGCAAGTCTCTGCGACATTGCAAAAGTGCCAGACGGGGAGGCGAATTTCTCTGCACTGTGCAAGCCCAAAGTTGTTGTTGTTGTTATCCTTGCATACTATTTTAATACAGTGAATATGTTCCTGCAATTATTATATTATCACAACCACTCAAGCCAAGAGAAAGGATGAAAGACCCAGGAAACTCAGAGGAGCTGAGCTGTGATTGACTGCAGCTTTTCCCAGTCTATGCAATGCTCTTCACTAAAGATCACACAGGCTGGGTTTACAACCTCGATTGTTGTGAATAAGCCAGCGTACCAGTCACCCGGGTTTGAGTGCTTCCACTTGGCTCCTTGTGACAGCAGGATGGAGCTCCTTTGTCCCGCAGCAGCTAGACAAGTGCATGGTGCCTCACTCATAACAACGTTTTAAAAAAAACACAAACGGAGTTGTCATTGCATGCAAACTAACTCTTAATTTCTTTCAGCTTCTCAGAATCTCCCGTAACAACACACTCAGACTAGAATCCCATGTTATCTGATACTGTAATCACTGTATTTGTTATTTAATACATTTCTAAACCACATTTCTGCCAAGGCACCCAACATGTTTTATAATTTTAAAGAATTTAAGGCACTACCCTATGCATGTTTAGATAGAAAAACATTCTACAACTTCCAGAATGCACCACCCAGGGAATTGAAGGGCTTTTTTCTGTCTAAACATGTAGAAGATAGCACCTTTGAACAAGCAAATGTTACAAAAAACAGAACAAAGTTCTCTCAGGCAGATTGTAAGGCCTTAGCTAGACCTAAGGTTTGTCCTGGGGTCGTCCCTGCCTGCTTCCAGGATATCCTATGTGTCATTTACATGAACAGGGATGACTCCGGGACGATCCCGGAATAAACCTTAGGTCTAACTAAGGCCTAAGTCTCTTCAGGAACTGATGACACAAACGCCCTGGACTGGGATTCCTAATTTTTGCCTTCCCTCGGGGTACTGAGGTCTTAAGTACCCAACATGGCCACCACAAGACATTTTATTGCCTGAGGTGCAGCAGTGAATACTGCCCCACCTCAATGACAAGATGTGCAGGACTTAAACCCAGGCAAATTATTTTGGTGCTCAAGGCAGAACATCCCACAAACACCGCCCCATCCCTAGCAGTAAAAAAAGACAATAATAAAAGGTTAACTGTTTGTTTTATACCTTATCGTTTAATAGACTTGATTGGCTGCTTTTTCTCCAAAAGCAAAACTCCCAGTGTTAAGCAGGCTTGTCTATAGAGCTCTTCTCAGAACTAAGCTAGGGTGACCATATGAAAAGGAGGACAGGGCTCCTGTATCTTTAACAGTTGCATAGAAAAGGGAATTTCAGCAAGTGTCATTTGTATATATAGAGAACCTGATGAAATTCTATCTTCCTCACAACAGTTAAAGGTGCAGGAGCTATACTAGAGTGTCCAGATTTAAAAGAGGGCAGGGCACCTGCAGCTTTAACTGCTGTGATGAACAGGAAATTTCACCAGGTTCCCCATATATACAAAAGACCCCTGTTGAAATTTCCTTTTCAATACAACTGTTAAAGATACAGGAGCTCTGCCCTCCTTTTCATATGGTCACCCTAACTAAGCAAAGGGTCAACTTTAGAAAACATTTTTCATTGATCAAAGGGAAAAAAGAGGAAAGGGTGGTAGTTAATAGACTGCACCACCGACCATATTTACAGAGAAAGGAAGAAAGAAAAATAAGCACATACTCAGTGTATGCACCAAGATCAACATTAATTCTAGATTTTCTTCATTATGCGAACCTGGGGATAATCCACAGTGGAGACAGCCAAGCTAACCATCGAGTAATGATGGAAGTAATAAAGTCATCTGCTGTAATAAATTCGCTAGGCACTTCAAGGAGACACTTGCTCTTGTCAGCTCAGAAGTTGATGCCACAGTTATCGCAGAGCCTGGGGAGGTGTCCAGCGCCCCATCTGGTCATGTTTCCTGGGATCAGTTCCGGTTGGTGCAGCATAATGACATGGACAAAACGCTTGAATCAAACCATCCCACCACATGTAAGCTTGACCCTTGCTCATCTTGGCTAATATGATCTAGCAGAGGTGGATTGATTGGGTGAGTCCAGGAGCTGGTGAATACCTCTCTGTGTCAGGGAGTGGTGCCTGCTGCCTTGAAAGAGGCTGTGGTGCACCTTCTCCTGAAGAGGACCTCCCTGGACCCAGAGGTTTGTGAGAACTACCACCCCATCGCCAATATCCACTTTTTGGGCAAGGTGCTTGAGAGTGTGGTGGCTGGGCAGCTTCAGACATTCTTGGAAGAAATGAATTACCTGGACCCATTTCAGTCTGGTCTCAGGGCCTGGCACTGAAACAGTCTTGGTTGCTCGGACCGACAACATACTCCGGGTGAAAGACAGGGGGAGTGCTACCCTGTTGATCTTCCTGGATCTCTTAGCAGCTTTTGATGCCATTGAACATGGTATCTTACTGGATCGGCTCTGCAAGATGGGAGTAGGAGGCACTGTGCTACAGTGCTTCTGCTCCTACTTTCAGTGACGATTCCAGAGAATGGCAGTGGGGGATTCCTGTTCTACCCCATGGCTATTGAGCTGTGGGGTGCCACTGGGTTCTATTCTACCCCCCATGCTATTCAACATCTATATGAAGCTGCTGGGAGACAGGTCATTAGGAGTTTTGGAGTTGGGTGCCATCAGTATGCTGATGATACTCAGCTCTATTTCTCTTTGTCGTCTGTCATCTGGGGCTGTGGAAGTGCTGGGCCAGTGCCTGGAGGCTGTAATGGGCTGGATGAGGGATAATAAACTGAAGCTGGAACCTGGTGCAATAGAAGCTCGGTTGGTTGGTGGTTCCCGTGTCTGAGGATTGGGTAAGCAACCTGTTCTGGATGGGGTTGCACTCCCTCTAAAGGAGCAGGTGTGTAGTTTGGTCTGATCCAGCATGGCTCTACTTGTGTTCCTATGTTCTTTGTATTTTGTATCTTTATGCTGTGTTAAATGTCTGTGAATTAGAATATTTAGTCACAAATACAAAAAAAGAGAGAGAGAGACGAGTATACAGCATAAATTACTAAAAAAAAGCATAGAGAATTACTCCTCATAGCTAGAGTGGGGACAGGACTTGATTTCACAACAAGAAAACTGAAACATACTCAATATCTAGTCTCCAAATCAACACAATATACTCAAATATTTCCTCAAAACTACCAAATAAACCTGATATTTATTATTTATTTATAACATTTTGTGTCAAATAATTGATAGGGTGTATTTTTTTAGCATTTGGAAGTGACTTAGGTTCAAACTATAGGTGATGCTCAGTTGTGCAGTTATTTCCATTCAGTTTCTTTTAAACGAAAAGTAGCCTGAGACTGGAAAGGAGAGTGGAAAGTGCTGGAGGGGAGAGACTTCTTAAACCTGCCTCCTCCTGCCAATTGTCCACTCAAAAGTTGCAGAAAGGGAAGTATGGAGAAATGAGGGACAGGAGAAGGCTATCAACACAGGGACATAATCACAGTCTGTGTAGTCCACACAGGTCATAAAAGATCTGGCCTGTCAAATACCAGGCAGAATTCAATGGGGCACTTCTCCCCCCCGCTAATTCTGTTGTGCCAGCAGCCGCGACTGCTTGCACAATGCAAGTTTGCATTTATAGGGCAATCTGAAACGAGCAAGAATGCTCGTTTCTGGAAGGAGGCGGGTTAGTGAAGCTTGAGTAAGGGAGTGCCACCGACCTGCTTCATTCCAGAAATAAGCAATACAGCTCATTTCAGGGCTTCCCCAAGGAACTGCTAAATCTTCCTTGCATAAGCAATTGGTCCCACTCGCACGACACGATGAGAGGATCCACCACTTGTGCAATAGAAATGACAGGTGAAAAAGAATCAGTGGAGGCATATGCCTCCATCCCCGTTGGATACTGCCCAGTATGTGTGCATTTTTCAAATATGTATCCTGCAACCATCCAGGTCAGAAAATTGCTTTTTCTCTCTAATGAAAAACAGACTCTCAAGAGTTTAAAATCTCTACTATATGATAGGTTCACTATATGATAGGTTCAGCTGTGTTGTACTACGGGGAGCTTTAGAGCTGTGTTCGGAATTGCAATGTCGTGTCCGCCATTTTCCTCTTATAATCTTCATCAAACGTCTCATTCTGAGCAACAGTGAAGTGATTCTTCCAGTCCCCAGCAACGCCTAGAAAACAGAAGAATATGAATTTGACCCTAGAAGGTTCTCTAGAAGTAGAGGGTGAAGGGGTTGAAAATAAATAGGGCCTGCAAGCTTTAATCGGTAGATTAATCAATGAAGCTTTAATCGGTAAAGGTAGATTTTAATTGATGAAAGTCCACTGCATCAAGCTGGGAGGTAAGGACTTACTTGTCTACTTTTTGGTTTGTTATTTTGTTTCTGGCATGTAAATGTAATTGGGGGTGGGGAGAATTAAAGATGGCCTTTACTTCTAACAATCATCTGAAAAGGCACATACACTGCAGTGCTATTCAGGTTTGTTTATCAGTTAACCGCAGGTGATAAGTTAATAGGAATTCTTTAAAAATCACTGTTGGCCCAATCAAATACTAAGGAATAATGACCTAAGAGAGTCACATAAATCTTTACCCTTGCGCATGAACGGGGAGATACTTTGATCCATCACAGCAGTTGGAACCATCCTGTAGTTTGCAGTAAGATTACCCTTCATCATTTCAAAGGATGTGTTGTAGACAACCTTATCCACAACTGATTCTTCCAGGTCCTTCCCCAAGAAATGAATGAGTTTCTTAATCTCACATTTTGGATCCTATGGAACATGGCATTGAAATGGCATTACCATTGGTATGGACCTCAAATATTCCATGGAGCAATGGTGTTTCCTCTTTCAGCAAGCTATAAAAACCCAGATAGTGCAAAGTAAAAGACATTCATTATCTTTGTGCTGGACCAAATGAGCCATAGATGGGCATCTTCTCTGAGCATTGTCCACTCTTCTCCCCAAGACCTGCCCCTGGCCTGGAGGCTACCAGGAACTTGAGGAGGCAGCAGATTGTTATCTGCAATCTATGATTGCCTCTTGCTTCTCATTCTCCCCATGGGGAATGAGAAATGGGAATTATGCTGGCTGCGCACTCAGCTGGTGCTTGCTGGAAGGCAAAGGATGAGTGAAGTCAGCCAGAGCACTCGGCCGATACTTGCAGGAACCACTGTGCTTCACTTGTCCTCCGTCTTCCCCTTGTAGGGGAGGCAAAAGTTGAGCAAAGCTGGCCGGAACATCCTGCTGGCGCTTGCAGGAACCTCTGAAAGCACTGGCTGAGTGTGCTTCGCCTACCCTGCATCCCCACCCCATGGGAGAAGATATGGACAGGTGAAACCAGTTATAGGGGTTCAACTGTGGACGGGTCTTCCCCAATGTGGGAAATGCTGCATGCAGTGAAGCTGGTTTCCAGCCAACGCACCAGGTGGAGATCCTCCTGGCATATCAGCCTGGAATCCAATGGAGTCAGGGTGTGTGACTCTGCTCCTGATGTCATTCATCCCACAGAAGGCTGGAGGAGGGGGTCATCTGAGATGGACTGCCAATGTGTCTGGGAAGGTAATTCTTTTCTACAAAAGTGTTTTAATCTTTGTAAACTGCCCAGAAAGCTTCAGCTACGCATGTAAGATTATTTCTTCATTTGAAATTTTACTAGATATGTTTAAGATCGCGGTTATAAAAGTTTGTTGGCATAGCATAGAGAAAGAAGCTTTTGGGGGCATAGAATGGGTTTGAAGGGGTGTACAAGTGATAGGGTAATGCTTTAATATTAAGGGGACAAGTAGGCATACACACACATAGAACACTGTATCAGTGTTGATTTGGTTTGGATAAGGCCTGATAGAAAGTGATTTGGAAATATGATTTGATATTGTTCAGTGACGTTACTCATGAAGACTTGCAACTTGGAATTGCTCAAAAGACAGTAGTCATATGAACTTGTGACATGTACTAACTGTAACTAGGGGAAGGGTCCAGGGTGAAGGACAGGTGAGGCTGTGGATAGAAAAATAAGAGCCAGACATCCACAAGAACAGGGAACTTGACCTTTCGTTGTCCTAAACAAATACGTCAGAAAGGGGAGGAGGTTTTCAGGAGAGGATGGTCTAAATAATGAGGTGGTCCAATGGGTTTAGGAGTTCAGAAGATGTCAATAGGAGGAGCTGATTATGTCAGATCGGGCATTTAAGGGTGAGCACAGAGGGATAAGGTGTCTTCCCTTTCCCTCAGGCATGGTTTGGTCTTGCCTGGGAGAGATGGGAGTCCCTCTGTGGAGAAGAGCTCCTTCACAGAGTCTGTGTCTGTCTTTGTTTGTGTTTGTCTACGTTTGTCTTGTTCTCCAAATCTGCCAGACTTGTGAGTACGTTCTTTTAATTTGATTTGCTGAATGGAGGTTTGTGTGTTAGACTTTAACTTTCTTAAATTGTTTTAATAAATGTTTTAAAGTTATAACTAGGGGTGTGCACGGACCCCCCGCTCCGCTTCACTTGCAGATCCGCCATTTTCCGGATCGGGCCGCTCCGCCCCACCCCCGCTCCGCCCACTTCCGCTCCGCTCCGCCCGGAGCTCCGGATCCGGATCCGGAGCTCCATTTCCCCCCCCCCCCCCATAGGCTTGCATTGAAAGCTAAAAAATTATACAACTTTTTTTCTGTTCAAGTTAGAAACCTCATGTTTGGCACCATGACACCTCATGGGGATATACACACACACGCCAAGTTTCAAAGCAATCCCATCATCCCCTGATTTTTGGCGAATTTTTGAAAATCGGGCACCCCACACACAACATCCCTGCGAGGTGTGTTAAAAAACACGGGGAAAAGCCCGTTCAGATGAAGAAAGAGAAGTTTCCCAGAATCCCAAGTTACCTGTTTTGCCTATGCCCTCCTCCAACTTTGGGATCATCATGACCGGGAGCTGACTCTGCCCCTCAGCCCTTTGAAAAAGGTATTTTTCCCGCCGATTTTTTAAAAACTTCTAGCCCGCGACCCGTACGATGCAGAAAGTTGAGAGTGGTCTCAAAATGACCCCCATCCACGACTCTCTGTGCACAAGAATTTTCAGAATGATAGCTTAAACCCCCCCCCAGTTATCCCCGATTCTTTCCATCAATGCAATCCTATGGGCGAAAAGCCGAAAACGCAGTTTGAGCCGCGCGGTTGACCCGATTTTCACAAAAATATAGCCCGCGACCCGTACGATGCAGAAAGTTGAGAGTGGTCTCAAAATGACCCCCATCCACGACTCTCTGTGCACAAGAATTTTCAGAATGATAGCTTAAACCGCCCCCCAGTTATCCCCGATTCTTTCCCTCAATGCAATCCTATGGGCGAAAAGCCGAAAACGCAGTTTGAGCCGCGCGGTTGACCCGATTTTCACAAAAATATAGCCCGTGACCCGTACGATGCAGAGAGGTGAGAGTGGTCTCAAAATGACCCCCATCCACGACTCTCTGTGCACAAGAATTTTCAGAATGATAGCTTCAAAAACAACGTAGTTATGCGCGATTATTTGCCGCAATGCAATCCTATGGCGAAATGTTTTCAAGATGGCGACCGGAGCGCTCCGCCTGAACTCGGAGCTCCGAAAAATGGCCGCTTCTCTTCGCCTTGCTTCTAGGGGGTCCGCGGTCCGCTCCTACTCCGCCTCTGGGTAAGGCGGAGCAGGCCAATCCGCTACTGCTTCTACGCTCCTAATCGGAGCGGAGCACATCCCTAGTTATAACAGTTTCATTGGGCTTGTGAGTCTGAGTGAAGTCAATCATTCTGGATGTCTACCTCTGGATTTTCTTTACATCTACTATAGAGGGGAATTTAAGGAGTACTGTTACAAGGTATTGCAGGAACATGTGCCTATGTTCAGTACCTCTTAAAAGATCACCAGAAAATTCCTCCTACAGGTGGTATATAAATGATAATGATGATGATGATAATAATAATAATAAGTCACCTGTGCAATTTGTTTCTTCCGTTGCTTCACTCATTAAAATAAAAGGATGTTCTCTTACCTCTTTCATGTCCTCATAAAACAGGTATAGCATGGGGTGGTCTTTCTTCTTATTCCACCAGCTTTTCACATGTTCGTACCAGGAGCCAAAAGCAACTAGATTTTGAGAAAGCGATAAACAGACACAGTCAAGTGAAAAGGTGATTGTTGATATATATAAAAGGTAGATCTTTTAATAGTAGAAGGACCTAATGCAGGATGGGGAACTGTTTGGAGTCCAGGGGATGGGGTGCACAAGATGGTATAAGGGGTGGGGGTCTGCCCTGTGCACAAGATGATAAAGGGGTGGGGGTCCTACCATGACATCATGGGCAGGGACTCAGCCTCTGATGTCATCAGGCCAGAGAGCCTGCTTTGCTGCACCTGGGCTTCCCCCGACAGGGAATGCAAGGGAGGAACAAAACCAAAAAGGTTCAGGTCCTTCATTCCTCCTCGGGGAGGGGGCTGACTCCCTGCAAGCCTGATAGACTGAAAATGGGTTGGAGGTTCCCCAACCCTGGCTTAATGGCTAAGGTGGAAAGCCCCCAGTGACTAATTCACTAGTTAGATTTAGGCAAGCCTTCTCCTTATCAGCCTCAGTTCTTCCTGTGCAACATGGAAATAATGCTGGTCTACCTTGCTCTGTAAACTTTGCACAGATAACATGCATAAAGCACTCAAAGGGCACTTTATAGGTGCTAAGTGTTATCAGCATTCTCACAGGTACTTCAGCCTACAGCAACAGCTTCTTCTACCAACCTGTGCTGCAGCACCATAGGCTGAGCCAGCCTTGGGCCTGCTCTGAAGTTTCCCCAGTTCAGCTTTTGGCACAACCACCTAATCGCTTGGCCATGAATCAATATGGGCTAATTTCCACCCATGCCTTCAGCATACACACAATTAGCTCAGTTTAGGGTGCCATAGCTCAAAAATAAATGAAAACTGTCTGCCAAAGGGCAAAACGATTGTAAAAATACTAACTCTCCGGGAGATCACCATACAGTCCTGTATGGAAACAGTGGATCCACTTTATTTATACATATATATGTAATCCAGACAAGCTGGACCTGAATACTATAACAACTGGGTGAAGCCACGTGAAATCTAAAAACAGAGCACACAGAGAACAGCCCATCATTAATTAATTAAACCCCAAGGGGCCATGGTGCATGTCATCTATCATTATGAATATACAAACCCCAACCGGAAGTTGCCATTAGGGCTGTGCACAGACCCCCCGAACTGCTTCGTGGCCCGATCCGCAACTTTCGGATCGGGCCAATGCGTTTCGGGTCGATCCAACCCTCCCCCGCTCCACTCCAGATCTGGAGGGTCGGATAGAGATTTTGCTCCCCCTTCCCACTTACTTGCCTCCGCGGCAGATGGCGGAGGCAGGTAAGTGGGGAAGGGGGGTAAAATGGGTGCCGAATAAGCTCCCCTCCCCCCTTACCTGGCTCCACCACAGTCGCCGCACGGACTGCGGTGGCAGAGCTAGGTAAGCCCCCATTCTCCACCACCACTTACCTGCCTCCGTTGAGGTCCGGCGCCTGCATCAGCTTGAGGCCTGGCCCTCAGTTGAAGCCAGCACCGGACCGCAATGGAGCCAGGTAAGCACCCCTCCCCCCTGCCCCCTTAGCTGGCTCCGCCGCTGTCACCACACGGACTACAGTGGTGGAGCCAGGTAAGTTCCCCTCCCCCCCCCCACTTACCTGCCTCCGTCGCGGTCTGGCACTGAGGTTGAAGCCTGCGCCAGACCGCAACGGACGTAGGTAAGCCCCCTGCCCCCTTACCTGGCTCGGCCACCATCACCGCACAGACTGCAGCGGCGGCACCAGCACCAGTTGAGCCCCCCTCTCCCCTTACCTGTGTTCAGAGCTCCGGATGGAGGCGAACCGCTTCGCCTCAATCCGCAGCTCCCCCGACCCGATCCAGATCCGCCTTTGGTGGAGGCGGATCGGGTCGGTTCGCTCCGGATTCGCGATCCGAATCGGAGCGGAGCACAGCCCTAGTTGCCATGGCTTGTCATGTACTGTGAATCTGCCACGTACTGTGAATCTGACCATGGGTTATGCAAAGGTTGTTTAACTCTCAAATGTGGGATGTGATGTAGGTAGCTGTTTTATCAGCCTCGTGTGGCACAGAGTGGTAAAGCAGCAGTTACTGCAGCTGAAACTCTCCCCACGGCCTGAGTTCGATCCCAGCGGAAGCTGGTTCTCAGGCAGCCGGCTCCGGTTGACTCAGCCTTCCATCCTCCCGAGGTCAGTGAAATGAGTATCCAGGTAGCTGGGGGAAAGGTAACCACGACTGGGGAAGGCAATGGCGAACCACCCCGCTACAAAGTCTGCCAAGAAAACGTCAGCGAAAGCAGGCGTCCCTCTAGGAGTCAGCAATGACTCAAGTGCTTGCACGAGAGGTTCCTTTCCTTTCCTTTTATAAGTGAACAGCAAAACATCTTCAGTCCACAATATCATCACTTTATGTTTACTGAAGAAGTGAAACTTCTGACTCCACATAGTTGCAAAAGGATGGCTAGACTCACTTCTTCCTGCCATGAATTTCTTCAGATAGGCATCCCAGGTTCCAGGGTCTGGGTGCAGCTTATTCATCAAGTCAAAGTGGTAGAAAGAGACAGCGACATCCTTTGCATTGCGAGCTACATAGATCATCTGCGATAGAGGAAAGAAGAAGAAGAAAAAGATTATCACAGTTGTACTGGCAATTTTTCACCGTAGAGGTTTAATAGACAGCAAGATCCACGCATGGCTTTGACAGTCAAAAAGATTTTCATGTAAGGCAGTAACAATGTACACACACACACACACTCCTCTTATCTTTAATTCTTTATTTTCAAGTTTTATATTACTGTTCCAAATAAATAAATAAATAAATAAATAAGATGTAAAAATGGATTGTGCATATTTCTGTTATGGGTTGGCATGATATAGTAGCGACTTTCCAGATTCAAGCCCAATATACCACAAGGACCAAACCTAAAACTGGCTGGAAAAGGCGTAGGCAGCTATAGTGGGTTTGCAAATGGGAAGACTTTATGATCTTTTTACTGTCTCTCTGCTACACTAACAGTGGATTCAAATGCAGAGCTCCCATGGGAATGGTTTTTTTTAAAATATTAAAACAAGTGTTTTATCTCTGTAGCATGTGAGAGGCAATAAACAGAATTTCATGCTGATGTCACGTGTTTGAGTAGAATAAGCAGGCCAAGATTTCCAAGGTGCTTGAAGGTTTAAGAACCAGCTCAGCGGCTTAGTTTTACTGGAGGACCTCTATGTGGAAAGGGCTGAGGGTTGTTGGCCAGAGCGTCAGCACCTCTGCTTCTTAAAATAACTTTGACAGAGCAGCTGATGCCCTGTCCCTTCATAGGAGAAGGCATTGCATTGATGTTTTGAAAGCAAGAAGAACCATGGATACAAGACAGCAGACACTAATACACTGAAAGGAGGTTTCTTTTACATAACGTTGTTGCCAAATAGTCAGACGTGGTTTGGAGTTGGGCTGCGTTATGTTTTTGTTTATTCATTGGGTGTAGCTGTTAATTAATTGGGCGTCCCATCAAGCTAAAGATTGCCAGTCTACTTCTCCTCCTCTGGAATTGAGGACTATATGTATTACCTTGTTCCCTAAATATGGAGTGGGGAGCAGATGGTACTCCTCAAATACTAGGTTTCAGTAGCTGCTCACTGGTTCAATAAACCATTTCCACTGACTTGAAGAAGGAACAGCCTTTTTCCCCACTTTCTATTTGCTCCAATGACAAGATCGATGTGAACTCATTAAATTTTTCAGGTAGATTCTCTAAAGAAGTCAGTCTATCAATTCAAGTAGGTTTTCTGACTACTTGACAGGAAATATTTCTGCTACTGATATCACCACAAAGGCCACAGCTAGACCTAAGGTTTTTCCTGGGATCATCCAGGGTTTGCCCCTGCCTGAGCACTGGATCCCCTGTGTGTCACCTAGATGAACAGGTTTGATCCAGGGATAAACCTTAGGTCTAGCTATGGCCACGAAGAGCATAATGGTTTCCTTCCAGGTCAATATCACAGGAGAAAAGAGTACAGAATGTGTCTATGAGTCACCTCCACATATCAGTATACTGTAAGGGTCAGCAACTCACAGCCCCTAAGCCATATCTGACCACCACCACCCTCCTGGCTCCCAAAAGGGGGAAAAGGATGTGAATAACCAGCATTTGTGATAAATGGGCTTGAAAGCAGACTGTCTGGGGCAGTTGGGAGTGCTTGGGGGTATGACCTGCCACTTCTCGCCCTTTCCTTCTCAAAGTACCTCTCAGGCAAAAGTAGTTGCTGACCTTGTGGGATCGGTCCCCAAGTTTATTACCTTGCAGTCCTTTTCCCAGAAGGACTTGGGAAGGAGGTTAACTGGGAGGTGGGTCTTCACCACTCGAGGAGACGCCATCTGAGCTAATTGTTCTGTGCCTGAAGAGCAATATGGTGTTACTCGGTAAGGCATATGATCAAGTTTGTAAAGTAATTGTCAGCACATGAACAACAGCTTTTGGACTGTTGGCCTGGAGAACGGCAGGCCCTTATTCTGTCTGTGTGCCTTCACCACCCACCTCTGGTGAGGGGAGGAGGAAACTGCTAGGAGATCTGCGGCACACCAACCACATTAGAAATCTGGTTTCTGGTTTTCGTGGTGGCAATGTTTCTCCTTCTAGTTACTAGCACAGAGAGCGATGCGATCATGCTGTATGTCTTTGAAAGCTGCTTTTGATTTGGGCCGACCAGTTCTCTTCTTGCATTTAATACACCTAAGTCACTTGTTTTCGGTTGACGCATTACTAGATAAGGCACTGGCGATGTGTAGGCCTGCTTATATCACTTCATCTTCTTTGACTGTCTACAGGTTATCGAAAATTTGAATATAAGGATGGCGAGAAAGCCTTTGGTGATCTGGTGACACCTGGGGAGCCTCATTCTGCAGAGGAAACAGGATGTCTTGTTTTTCTGCAGAAACAGTGATTCCGCTGGGAAACGAGATGTGCGGGGAGTGCACGCCTTGTGTCCCAGTAGAATTGTGCTCCCAACAGCCTACTGAATAGCTGCTTTGGAGGCCATCAAGAATCCCATTCTACTGGGAAAGAAGGTGGGCACTCTGCACATGCTTTGTTTCCCAATAGAATCACTGGGACTTCAGGAGTGGCAGCAGGGCTTGTGGGGGGGGGATGTCACACAAATGGCCATGTCAGGACACATACATCCCACAGGCCACATGTTGTCCACCCTTGATGTACACAGAGCTCAAAGCTGAGCAGGAGACCTATAACCATCCCACTTCTTTTCAGGCAGCCATGACTGAGTGCGGCCTAATCATCCTGTTTCCGTTTTTCTTTCATTTCAGGCAGTGGATGTGGGAAGAGAGAACACCCTCTGAAAATATATTCTGACCTGTGCACAGAACAGGCAAATCTGTGCAAGGAAAAAACATTTTGCTTTCATGTTCCCATTCCTCAAGAGAAACACAGAGAGGCTTTCATCCTCTGCCAGGCAGGCAGAAACATGACCTGCCAGTTGAAGCCTCTTCTTCCTCCACCCCCTTAATGTAAGTTCTCTCAGTAAGCAGTTCCAGATGTACCTGCTTGCATCTTCCCTGGGGCAGCAAATTCCAACATGGGGACTTTATTGAAAATCGCATCCCGTTTGCATTTGTCAACGTCACCATCATTCAGGATCATGTCCACAATTTCACTCACCCATGTAGTGCCTGGAAACAAATACAAATCCCAGTTAGGCTTACCTGGACTCAGCGTACCTGGAAGAAAATCAGTGCTGTGAGATCAGTAGGAGGGTCTAATGTAGCAGGTGGACTGCAGGCTGCAAACAGTGTGAGGCTGGAAAAAGTCCTAATGTCTACTCACTGTCATGTGGGTTTAATCCTGTACAGGTGTCATATATGTGTTTACTAGAATGTAAAAGTGCTTCCAAACCAAGGGCTCCTAGCGTTACCAATCAAAAGTCATTGTCCAGCTGTTCCATCTTTTCCTCCTTAATATATTTTCTATGGTAAGAAAAAAGATGGAAGAAGCAGTCTGGGAAAACATGGACGTGTTACAAATAGAAGACACTGCCTGAACCCCTGTAAAATTCTGTGTTCAGCGTTACCCACTTCATCCCCAGGATTTAAAGGGTTGCCCCAAATTGTGAGGTGTCCCCTCCTCACAGTCCACTCCTCCCCAAGTTGGCAGGAACTCTTGTTCATAGAAAAGTCCACCCACTTTTAAGCTTCCAGTCTCAGTTACTGCATATTGCTCAACAGCTGCAAACTAGGCACAGTTACTGCGACGGGGAGTGAAAAAGGGTGTCTGTGCACTTTTTCTTTATAAAAATAGTTTCTGGAGACTCAGGCAAGCAAGGATTTGAAACAGGGGACCCCAAGCTTCAAGGGGACCCTTAGAAACCTGGGGATAACCTTGCTAATGGGGTGATCTACACCCCATTTCCCCACCTGTCAACTGTCAAGGCAGCCGATATACTGTCTAGTCTTGCCTGCTGCCTTGTATGTTTGACAGCTCAAACATACAAGGCTCCAAGCAAGGCAAGTCTGTATATTTTTGGCAGTTGGAGCAGCGCACTTGCGCAACTCCAAAAACTCAATTAAAAAAGGGGGAGCGTTTGTGCACATTCCCAAGGACTGGAAAAAAAATGTGAAAAAAATATTTAAGTCCTATTTTGCGCAAATAAAAAGAAAATACATAAAAAGTCTCCGACCATGACCGGGAGCATGAGCAAAGCAGGTACCGGAGACTTGGTAGCAGAAATGACAGGGTTCTGCTACCACGTCCCCTGGGATACCAGGCAGAGCTGGCTGGAGCATCAAGGGAGAATGAGGAGGGGAACAAACCATGGTGGGCCTGATAGACTATCGGGCCCATGATGGGTTGTTCGGACACCAACCCACACTGCATGGCTTGTTTCACAGGGTCAGTTGTTGTGTCATGTGAAGTCAGGCATTGTGAAATTGCTCTGTTCCATCCTGACACTGAAAACTCACCAGATTTTGGGTACGTAGCTATCACAATATCATCAGGCCTGCTCTGGAAATTATCAATTCTGTCCCAGTCTAAGGAGAACGCGTAAACCATAGGGACGCCATGGATCATCTGCCAATCTTTCCGAAGATAAGCATCTGGGATGGCCATCTTTGGGGAAACGTCAGGCAATAGAATCGAAATAAGAGAAGGGAAGAGAACCACCTGCAAGGACATCCATTGCATTATTGGACACTTTGCTGAATAAGTTAGGAAGAGTTTATTATTAATTAGCATAATTACCTCTGTGTTTGTTGCCATGCTAATAAAGTGCTCTAAATACCTAACTATTGGGGGGGGGGGAGTACCATTATTTGACTGGACGATTGGCCAAGGGTGTCCTTCATACCTACTCTCAACATTTTACAGACGATAATAGGAACATTGTTCTCTCACTAAGGGCTGCTATCCTTCACATTATCTATTTCTGGAGACTATTTTTTGGAGGCCCCTTAAATAACTTCTTCTAGTTAGTCCTATGAATTTATTTATTTATTTATTACATTTTTATACCGCCCAATAGCCGAAGCTCTCTGGGCGGTTCACAAAAATTAAAACCATAATAAAACTACCAACAGGTTAAAAACACAAATACAAAATACAGTATCAAAAGCACAACCAGGATAAAGCCACGCAGTAAAAATAGATATAAGATTAAAATACAGAGTTAGAACAGTCAAATTTACATTTAAGTTAAAATTAAGTGTTAAAATACTGAGAGAATAAAAAGGTCTTCAGCTGGCGACAAAAAGAGTACATTGTAGGCGCCAGGCGGACCTCTCTGGGGAGCTCATTCCACAGCCGGGGTGCCACAGTGGAGAAAGCCCTCCTGCTAGTAGCCACCTGCCTCACTTCCTTTGGCAGGGGCTCACGGAGAAGGGCCCCTGTAGATGATCTTAAGGTCCGGGCAGGTACATATGAGAGGAGGCGTTCCTTCAAATAACCTGGCCCCAAACCGTTTAGGGCTTTGAATGTCAATACCAGCACATTGAATTGGGCCCAGACCACTATGAACCACGTGGGGATAGGAAGCCTGGTCAATGAACCATGGAGCGGAGTAGAGAATGCAAACTAAGAAACTGCCCCCATCTCTTGGACCATCGTGAGATACTCTTCTGCTCACTCTCTTGGTGCTGGGCCCAGTTAGACTCACTGCCTCTGATCCTGCTCGAGGTCAGGATGGAGACATTGCCTCAGAGTGGGAAAACTACAAGCATATTCCTCTATACATCTGCAATAATAATACTTGCCATGTATATAGCATTCAAAGCACTTCACATATTTGCTCTCTCTAATCCTACAACAAGCAGTGTTATCATCATATTGCAGGTAAGAGCGCTGATAGCAGCTTGCAAAGAGTTAGCTTGTGAATTTGTGCCTGAATAGCAATCTGTGCCTGGGGCTCTTCCTGGCTCGTTCTACACAAGTTCCAAGGCCTTGACAAGTGGTCTCTGAGCAAGAAGAGGATAATTAATGTGAATTTAGCTCAGTGTTCAGGTATGTACATGACTCTCTCTTTTTTAAAAATAGCAGCCTCAGCTCTAGGAACAGGAAGGGAAAGGAAAGGAACCTCTCATGCAAGCACTTGAGTCATTGCTGACTCCTCGAGGGACGCCTGCTTTCGCTGACATTTTCTTGGCAGACTTTGTAGCGGGATGGTTTGCCATTGCCTTCCCCAGTCGCAGTTACCTTTCCCCCAGCTAGCTGGGTCCTCATTTTACCGACCTCGGAAGGATGGAAGGCTGAGTCGACCTAAGCCGGCTGCCTGAGAACCAGCTTCCGCTGGGATCGAACTCAGGCCGTGGGGAGAGTTTCGGCTGCAGTAACTGCCACTTACCACTCTGCCCCACACAAGGCTCTCGGAACAGGAAATGAGAGCCAATATCCAATGTAGTAACTAAGAAAAAGAAACAAATGTTACAACCACATTTGGACGGCGCACAGATCTGGAGCTGGTTGGTTCTGTTACATGATACTGCCTTTTATGAAACATGTCGCTACTTTTAACACATACTTTTAGTCCAGGAAATGTTACAGGCTCCTTATCTCAGAATTTCTATATTTTTAAAAAACCAATTCTAAACATATTGTACCTTCGGGAATGCCCCAGCTCAGCCTCATGTAAATCATCTGTTTGGTGAGGTTCTCACATGCAGCAGTGTGTATCCCACTGCTGTGTGTAAGAACAAGGTGCTGGTTTTAACCTTTAAAGCCTTACACGGCTTGAGGCCACAATACCTGATGGAACGCCTCTCCCAACATGAACCTACCCGTACACTGCGCTCAACATCCAAAGTCCTCCTCCAGGTGCCTACTCCGAGGGAAGCTCGGAGGACAGCAACAAGAGAGAGGGCCTTTCGGTGGTGGCCCCCCAATTGTGGAACAATCTCCCTAACGAGGCCTGTCTGTCGCCGACATTGTTATCTTTTCAGTGCCAGGTCAAGACTTTCCTTTTCTCCCAAAAATTTAGCAATATGTAATTAGCCTGGGTTTGTTTTTCTATGTTTGTATGTTTTTAAATTTTTGTATATTGTTTTTAAGGGTTTTTATCCTATGTAAACTGCCCAGAGAGCCACGGCTATGGGGCGGTATACAAATGTAATCAATAATAATAAATCAATAATAATAATAATAGGAATTTCCCAGTGCACACAGTTGGGCAAGCAGTGGAGGGGTTTTGCCTTCCTCATAGCAAGTAACCTCAAGGATGTCTTATCAGTACAATGGGTGTAAGTGGTGTGACAAGAAATCCCTAAATATTGTTGCTTTGTTTTTGTTACGACTGTACAATGCAACCATAGAAGGCTTCAGGCTAGATTCATTCTTAGGGAAACGGGAATGGGCTCCCCACTTCCTATGGTGGAATCCGCTTAAGGGATCTTGGGGAATGTGGTGGCAAGACTCTGCCCTGCTTAGGGGAGACAAAACTGCCACACACCCAGGGCCCAGGAAGGGCCCAGAAGAATGGTTTATGCCACGGTGGGCCTAAGTCACCTGCCTCCTCCACCACTTCCAACCCAGTAGGTTGGCTGGGGCCCGTCAGGCAGCCGGCTCGGGTCGACTCAGCCTTCCATCCTCCCGAGGTCAGTAAAATGAGTACCCAGTTAGCTGGGGGAAAGGGAATCACGGCCGGGGAAGGCAACGGCAAACCACCCCGCTATAAGGCCTGCCAAGAAAATGTCAGCGAAAGCTGGCATCCCTCCAAGAGTCAGTAATGACTCAGTGCTTGCACGAGAGGTTCCTCTCCTTTCCTCCTTTGGCGCCACAAGGCGCGTTGCTCCCACACTTTCATTTCTTCTTGGCATCTGCACGGGAAGGAATGCAAGTACAAACTTTCCAGCTCTGGAAAAGCAACAAAAATTAAAACCGGGGGGGAGGGGGAGAGGAATGGGGCCATTCCTCCTCCCTTTTTTATTTTATTGTCTGTATATGCACAGCTGCACAGATACAGATAATAAAAATAAAAAATGGGGGGGGGGAGGAACGAGGGAGCCACAAAGAGATGCGAGGAGAAGGACTGGGTGAACCACGTCTCCTCCCTCTAGCTGTCCATTCCTCCCCACCCCATTTCTTTCTATTTTTATTACCTGTATCTGCGCAGATACAGATAACAAAATAAAAAAGGGGCAGGAACATTCCTCTCCCCCCACCCCATGTTTTTTAAAAACATTTACAGGCGGCCATGGCAACTAATCAGGGAGCGCCATGGGCTGTGACAAGCCTCCACTGTCAAAAAAAAGTTGGGGTAAGTGCTCAACTTTTTTGGAGTGGAGTTTCCAAGGTTTGGTTTCCCCGGATGGCTTTGCAATGGCGGCTGCGTCACGTAGATGACATGCCGCTAATGGGAAGCCACCCCAGGGCAAACCCTTCATGCAGACATTCCTCTCCTCAATGGTATTGGCCATCAAGAGGCTGCCCGATGACTGGATCCGTGCCTTGTGACACCGTCAAATCTATTTCACTCTAAACAATGAAGTTGTGGCTAGTTACTAATGCAGCCAGGACTGAGTGTCAATTACCGCCTTCCTCTTCCAGTTTCCTGGACGCTACCTTCCACTCTGCCTGGACAAATTGCAACTTACAATTTTCCAGTTCATGGAAGAGCTGCAATTTCACACAAATGAATGGCTCTGACATTATACTGCTCACACAAGCCAACTGCTCTGCTTACTCTTAAGGGAGCAGGTTTTTGTGAAAACCTGCCACAGTTTATACTAGTGATTTTGTTTCTATGGGCTTCTCTAAACAAGTGATTTATACTGCCCTCGTGGCTGGTCACGGACGTTTATGATTAGGGTGACCATCTGAAAAGGAGGACAGGGCTCCTGTATCTTTAACAGTTGCATAGAAATGGGAATTTCAGCAGGTGTCCTTTGTATATATGGAGAACCTGGTGAAATCCCCTCTTCGTGGGAATCTACACTGATGTTATTCTAACGTTTTGAATGGGTTACTGTGACGCACAGCGTCACGTGACCCTGGGTCTCTAACATTGTAAATGAGTTGTACTTACTGGTTCTTTTTCGTTGTCCCCTTTCTTGTTGCTTAGTTGTAGCGCTGCTACTGATCCATGTGCCTCCTTCTACCGGTAATTTTCCTCTCCCTCTTCTCTGAGAGTAGCAGAGCTGCTGAGTTTGCTCCACCCACTTCCTGTTCTCCTTCCTTCGCCCCATTTGCCATCTTATCTGCTACAGCAGATAAATCACACCAGCATTATACTGTGCAGTCACTGACAATTGCATGCAAAGGACTCAGAAGTTTTCCACCTTGGAATCTGCTTTTATTGTGAAGTACTCCCATGCATCCTGCCTTAATTGTGCTCCTTTTGCAAAAGATTTGCCCTAATTCCGAGCCACTGCTATGGGTGCAGGAGCAGGATTTTAAACAAATGCTTACATCGGCGTAAACTTTAAAGATAAAGACACCAAAATCGGCACAGTAATAGATATTAGGGAGAGCTTTAAGTGTACCAAATTTGAATTGAATTGTGTCATCCATTGATGTTTTTATTTTTATTTTTAACATTTCCCCCCTCTTTGCAAAGGAGCTGAGGAGCACTAAACTCACTTCCTGGTAAGCAAAGGATCGCTGTAGCTCCGTGCAGGAAAATTACCGTATTTCTTCGATTGTAAGACACCACTGATTGTAAGACACCCACTAATTTCAGTACCAACAACAGAAAAAAATCCCTAAGACACACCCGCGATTCTAAGACGCACCCCATTTTTAAAGATGTTTATATGGGGGAAAAAGTGCGTCTTAGAATGGAAGAAATAGGGTAACACGGGTCTCTGCTACCAGTCCAAAACTCTAACCAGCGGGGCTTCAATGGTGTGTTTGAAATAATCCCAACAGCTGGGGCTGCCAAAAACAGGCCTCCCCTTCTGCGCTGCTAAAACTTTTCAATTTGGTCACCCATCCAAACCCTGACCAGATCCAGACCTTCTTAGTTTCAGCAAAGTGGCTGGCTCCTATGCATTCAGGCTATTCCCTGGGACTTGTGTTAAGTTGTTTTGGGAGGGAGTTTGTGTGTGCTTATGACTATTGCCCTGTGGGCGGAGCAAACCAAGCAGCTCTGCTTACTCTCAGAGAAGAGGAAGAACGGAAAGGATTGAACAGTGTACCCTGAAGTAATATTACAGCTAAACTTAAGTAACGCTAGTGTGCCCCGTGATACAGAGACCCACGTTAGAAACGGACACTAGTAACAGTATAAGACTAGCGTAGATCCGGCCTTCATCACAACAGTTAAAGCTGCAGGAGCTATACTAGAGTGAACAGATTTAAAAGAGGGCAGGGCACCTGCAGCTTTAACTGGTATGATGAACAGGAAATCTCACCAGGTTCTCCATATATACAAATGACACCTGCTGAAATTCCCTTTTCAATACAACTGTTAAAGATACAGGAGCCCTGTCCTCCTTTTCATAGGGTCACCCTAGTTTATGGGTGATTTTGATGTCATTGTGAACCTCCTGCATGTCTCCCATTTAAAAAAACCGTGGATATCCCGATTCAATAGTATGAGCACCAAGAGGAAGGGGAGTTTTCAAATTACAGACCGTATGGTTGCCCCACTCCTCCGTGTAATTCAGCTTCTTACAATTGCACAAGAGAAGCAGGAAGCAAAGCTCTGGTAAATTTGCCCTTTAATCTAAAGAACCCCTATCTGGATTCAGGGTGTATATGAAGTAATTCCAAACACAACTCAGCCTAGGCTGACTGAGAGAGATTAAGCAGTAAGAGAAAAACACACACAGAGATTCAGGCAAAACAAAGCAGCAAGCTTCTTAAAGATACAGTCACATAAACCACAGGCAACCTCCTCTTTTTCCCCATACACTGTTTTTTTTAGGGCAGCAGCAGCAGATTCGCAATCCCGGTCTTCACAGTTCCCTCAAGAAGATCAGATCTATGGCTTGAGAATTTAATTTAGCGCCTTCTCCATGAATCAGTAGCCTAGAAACGACGAAGATTTCTTGTAAGGATTTCTTGTACAGGGATATCCTGCAGAAATTAAAAGTACAGATCCCTCTTTCCATTTTGCTTTTGCAGGATAAAAATGCAAACTTTCAAACTCCCCACCCACCCCCAGTCTTATCAAGATCACAGAAGAATCCTGCAGATTTCACCAATTATTGCTGAGAACAAATGCTGATTTTCTAGAAGCAACATTATCTCAGCAGAGAAAAGAGACATGCCAGGCTTACCTTTTCCTCTGCTACTATAGCTTCAACGGTGAAAACCTGCAATTGGCAAGAAGGCAATGTGATTTCTTCGGGGATACAAACAGGGAAGCGATTAGAGAGGTTTTCCTTGCCAACGGAAGAAGAGAGAGAAAAAGCCTGTTAAAAACACAGCCAAGGGAGCCAAAGGTCCTGGTTGCCAAAACTGTGTCTGAAATATGGGAGGAGCTGGGCAATGAAAGCTTGTTTGAAAGCCAGGAAGCAAAGAATGTCTGAACTGAATGACTTTTTGTTTTCTTTTCAAAGCCAGAACAAGTTAAATAATATTCAAACTGCAGTGCTATGCATTTTGTTGCTGGTCTCTGGTTTATCTTCTGGCCTAAACGTTTTCTAAACATTTCTTCCTAGATCTTAAATATGGAAAGGAGGACCGGGCTCCTATATCTTTAACAGTGGTACAGAAAAGGGAATTTCAGCTGGTGTCATTTGTATGCATGCAGCACCTGGTGAAATTCCATCTGCATCACAACAGTTAAAGCTGCAGGAGACATGATAGCAATCTTCAAATGCTTAAAAAGTTGTCAGTGTCGCACAGAGGAGGGCCGGGATCTCTTCTTGATCTTCCCAGAGTGCAGGACACTGAATAATGTGCTCAAGTTACAGAAGCCAGATTCCAGCTGGACATCAGGAAAAACTTCCTGACTGTTAGAGCAGTACAACAATGGAATCAGTGACCTAGGGAGGTCATGGCTTCTCTCACACTAGAGGCCTTCAAGAGGCAGCTGGAGAGCCATCTGTCAGGGATGCTTTAAGGTAGATTCCTGCACTGAGCAGGGGGTTGGACTCGATGGCCTTGTAGGCCCCTTCCAACTCTACTAGTCTATGATTCTATGTGATGAAGAGGGCATTTCACCAGGTGCTGCATGCATACAAATAACCCCTGCTGAAATTCCCTTTTCTATGCAACTGTTAAAGATACAGGAGCCCTGTCCTCCTTTTCATATGGTCACCCTATCTTAAAAAAAGAAAGCACAGCAGAAAACTGATTTATATTGTTCTGTGGTTCTTCTCCTGGCCCATATTTTCTGAACAAACAATAGTAGGCTTGCTACCTTTACTATTGGTGATTCTCAACAGCCAGATTAACCTTTACCTGGCATGAATCTATCAGTCAATTACCATCTACATCCATGATGGCCTTCAGCATTATTGTACTTCAAGCAGAAAATCAAAAGGGTATCAAGCTTCTGCTACTGCATGTCTGGTAGCTATTAAAGGCAAAGATACAGGGCCACAGAAAAAGCATATGCTTGATTCACCAATAATGGGGTTACCAACTCTTCATCAGCAGTGTGATGTCCACACACTGCCAGCTGTTTACTTCTATCCCCTGAAAAGCTTTACTCACTTTTTTCTGCACCACAGCACTTTTAAAAGCACACGAGCATGCCATCATGTGTGTGTTTTTCTGGTCAGTTGGAATCCTAACCAACGCTGACTGTCACATGCTAGTTTTCCTTCCTCCATAAATTAAAGAGGGATCATAGAATCATAGAATAGCAGAGTTGGAAGGGACCTAGAAGGCCATTAAGTTCAATGAAGGCTTAAGCGCTTACTACATGAGACTTTTATTGTAGCTCGTGATTGCTCACTCCCGGTAGTTTGTGGGTACAGTACATCATCATGCTTTACAAGTATCATTGCAAGTATTATTATTTTTCTAATGAGGAAAGTCTGGTATTTCTGTAAACAAGGGGCATGTAATTCTGCTATACCACAGCACCACCTTGTGGCTGTATAATAAAACATAGAAAAAGCATGTGTAAAGGAGCCAAACTTAATCCTACAAAGAATCTAGAAGCAAAAACCCCAATAAATGTGCAGGATAAAAGCCTAGTGTAGAAATGCCCCAGATCTGCTTTAATTAGGACTCCTAATGACAACATCAAATGTTCCTTCAGGCAAGTTGCCATTTCGACTTTCTACTTAAGGTGCAATGACTACCAGTCCTGGCTGGATTAATTTTCTACCTAACCTGACAGATCACGATGTCCCAAATAGCACAAGCAAAGATAGTTTGTATAATAATTCGACACATCCAATATAAGAGAGTGAAAACTTTATTGGAATCAAATAATTCTCCTGAACAAAGCTAAATGCTACCACCAAGATTTATTTATTGTTTTATTAATTAAAAATATTTTTATACCAGGGTGGTATGCAACATGTAATTTAAAAATCCTAATACAATATACAGTATACAGTAAACAATAAAATATCAGATATTGCAATAAAAAGCAGGAACATAAAATAGACAACTCACATTACCCAGCTTAAAATGAACTAACATAAAATGCTGGCCAGACAAATAGATTTTGACCAGACACTAATGTCAGCATATGTCAGCACTAGCCACAATTCCACAGGGAGAGTTTCTATCATCACGGTGCCACAACAGAAAAGTCTTCCTCCCTTGTTGTCATATTATGAGCCCCATCACACCTACTTTTTTAAATCCGGTTTTCATCCCTGGTTTCAGCCTCCATTTCCTTAGTGAGTTGAGTGTTGGCACTTTCACTTCTGCACGTTGTTGTGCTCTTTCAGCTCATGTAGCTTTTCACCTGTGCAGGATCTACACTCCTGCTTTAAAGCATTTTAAAGCGCTTTGTAACAGTTTTGACAACTGTTGGGGCCCAGGACACACTGCATATACAGTTTTCAAAACGTTTTCAAAGTGCTTTAAAGTGCATTAAAGGCAGTAGTGTAGATATGCCAGCAAAATCTCCTGCCCTGCCTACACTCTCCTTTCCCCTGCAGTTAATTTTATTTTTAAAAAGAATTCTTTATTTCTGCCAAATACAATAGTTCAGCAGCCTGAAAGTGCACAATTATGGTAAAACAACACACTATACTTTCCCCTAAGATCATATTAAACAAACTCCAAGGAAGGAAGGCCATTTGTAGGAAGCAGGACGGAGCGCATGGGCCAAGATTGTTACTGCCCTTTGGCTTGGGAAAGACTTAAAGGGGAGGCTGCAAACCTTTGTTTTGCTAGTTTCAAACAGTGGGCAGATGAACAATCATTTTAACTAATTTCTTATTATTATTATTTATTTATATAGCACCATCAATGTACATGGTGTACAATTTCTTCTGTAAAGGTAGTCAGGTCCCCTCCTTTGCTCCAAGGCAACCAAAATGCTTACATCTGCGTAAGTTTTAAAGATAAAGAGATCAAACCTGCCACAGTGATAGCTCTTAAGGAGGGCTTAGCCATACCAAATTTGAATCAGATCGGTTGATCCCTTGATTTTTTTAGGATTTTTAAAAATTCCCCCCCTTAAACCCATTTTTTCTGATAGCCCATCAGTGTGAACAGAGACAGACTTACTTCTGAGTAAACAGAAGTAAGACCTCAGAAGTAAGCATAGGGTTGCAGAGCACTTCTTCCAGTTTGCTGTTTTAGTTTTTTTAAAAAAAGCTTCTGAGTGACTACACTATTAAAAGTAAAAGTATATGTGTTTACTCAGAAGTCCCTCTGTTCAATGGGGTTTACTCAAAGGTAAACATGCATCTGATTTTAGTATGACTTGGATGTAAACACAGTTGAAATCAATGGGATTTACTTTTGGCTAAGGGAAACAGCAGATCTCTATTTTATGAAAGATACACAGCTTTGCATGAGCAAAGGAAAGGAAAATCGATCCTCAGTGGACTATCAGGAAAAGGTTTTAAGGGGGGAATTAAAAAATTCAAGGAATGAACTGATCTGATTCAAACTTGGCTTGCTGGAAGCCCTCCTTAAGAGGGCTGTTTGATCTCTGTGCTAAGTTTGATCTCTTTATCTTTAAAGCTTATGCATTTCCATTTTAAAAATTCCTTAAAATCAAAGGATGAACCAATATGATTCAAACTTGGGATGGCTAAATCCCTCCTTAAGAGCTATCACTGTGCCAGTTTTGATCTCTTTATCAAAGAGATCAAAATGAGGGAGCTGTGGACAAGGAGGATGCATTTTCTGCATTTCTTTTAAGGTGAAAACACCTACTCAGGAGTAAGAACATAGAGTTAAATGGGACCTTTCCCCCTTCCCCTTCACGGTTGAGCAGAGAACCACCCTGCCCCACCCTCCTCTTTTGTTAGTGAGACCGCCCTTAGACACACATGCCCCTAACAAAGAACGGGATGGTCGGTTAGAACGTAATGTTAGCAATACACAGGAGGGAGGAGTGCATTTATTTCACAGGGAGGGAAAATAATCAAGAATTTCCCTGCTCCAAAAAGAAACCAAATATGGAGGGGAAGAGGCAAAATGAGTGCAGGATGTGGATGATGTTATGTGAGTACCAGGCTTCAAAGCTGCATACCAGGCATGCTAAGTGTGCAATAAATCGCTAGTGTGATGGAGCCCTATGTACCAACAGTACTTCAATAAGAGCTGCCTGAGAATCTTAAAGCATAGGTAGGCGGATATACAGAGATATTTAAGAATGGAAGTAAGTGAACATAAATAAGAGGTGATTTAAAGGCATTTAAACTTTAAATCAATCCTGTATGAAGAAGATATGGGATCTGAAGGTTTGTATGTTTCTGTGCCTTACTTCTATTAGGGTGACCATATGAAAAGGAGGACAGGCCTCCTCTATCTTTAACAGTTGTACTAAAAAGGGAATTTCAGCAGGTGTCATTTGAATATATGGAGAACCTGGTGAAATTTCCTCTTCACCAGTTAAAGCTGCAGGTGCCCTGCCCGCTTTTAAAATGGTCACTCTAGTATAGCTCCTGCACTTTTAACTGTTGTGATGAAGAGGGAATTTCACCAGGTTCTCCATATATACAAAGGACACCTGCTGAAATTCCCTTTTCTATGAAACTGTTAAAGATACAGGAGCCCTGTCCTCCTTTTCATAGGGTCACCCTTAACTTCTATGCTCTGATTCTGTGGTTTACTCCCAAGCAGAAATTCATAGAACTGAGCTGCACTTTGTATGCTTGGTGGAACAATGTCCAAATTGGTACGACTTACATCTGGTGCTGTGCACTTTGCTTTGGCCCCAATTATTATATCCTGTGCTCTGCTGGAATGCAGCACCCGAGGCCCTTCCCAAATTGGTACAGAGTCAAATCAGGCAGAAGTCAAGGTCAAGAGCAGCAAAAAATAGATCACAGCAGCCAGAGGCAGGTATGTAGTCAAGGTTAGACATTTGGTTAGATTTCTAAAAGTAAAGCTCCAGTGGAATGGAGGTGAGGCAGGACACAAGATTCTGTATGGTTGCTCAGACTGAGGAACCAATCCTGAAGCAACCACTATAGAAGGCCAGTCAGGCCCCTATTGGCTCTTCCTGCTGACCTGGTCCCAGGCCATTATCTGGGTGGTGCTGTAGTGCAGCAAAGACCAGACCAATAGTTTTATTCTCCTGAGAAGAAGGCATCGGGGGCCCTGCAGCCAGAGTCCCCATTTCAAGTCCCCTGTTAATTTACATGCAAAGGCAGAAACTGCTTCTGTAAATGTAGATACCTCAGAAAGTGAGGGAAATGCAATGCCAGTCACATCACAGGGAGTGAAGAGATAGAACTGAAGATTCTGTAGTAACTACAAAATATAGGAAAAGCATAGAGATCAGTTCGGATCTAATCTAACAATGATCAATGCCTGTTTAGTTGGCATTTCTTGCATCCCCACCCAAACTAAGGCATTATCTAAAAGACATTATTATCCCCACCCATTATATAAGGCATTATGGCCAGGAGGAAGAAGTGGGATGACTTTTTAGAGAAAATTACATGCCAACCACAGGGCCAGGTCTGAGAGAGCGTCAGGAAAGTGCCCACTGGTGAGGGCCCTCTTACATCAATGGACCTCCTCCAAAGCTTTAATTTCAGTGTCTCATAATGCTCCAGAGCAGCCTTCCTCAACCTGGGGTGCTCCAGATGTGTTGGACTGCATCTCCCAGAATGCCCCAGCCAGCTGGCTGGGGCATTCTGGGAGTTGTAGTCCAACACATCTGGAGCGCCCCAGGTTGAGGAAGGCTGCTCCAGAGTGTTCAACATACTGACACTCTAAAGTACTGAGGAAGTTAAAAAGGAGTGTCAGACCCAGCTGCCTGACATGAAGGCCGGAGGCCACCAGCGGTAGGTCCTGCTGGGCGCCAGAGTCCTTGCAGTTGCCCCAGGATACCACGTGCTGACCTTTGTTTTACCCTAGAGTGGCACTGTGTCCTAGTTTACAAAGGACAGTCCTTTATTTAGAGTGTTATAAAGTCCAAGTCCTGGGGGTTATCTAAACATACTCATGCCTTGTGGTGGCTGCAAATCTGGACTGTATCGGTTATATGATGCAGCCACAGATTTGCAGCCAGTGTGGGGCTTTTTTGCAAAGCTGAATGGTAAAAAAGGTGTGAGTTTACCCCAGCTCTTCCACCGTCTAACCTCGCTCTGTGGTTGATTCAGAGGGCTTTCTGGAGGATGGTGTCTGGCAATTGGTTGCCAGAAGTCAGGAAGAGGGCTCCAGAAACCCTACACTCTGTCCTTAGCATGGGGATTACCTGACGCCACCCCACGGGAGCAAAACCACGAGGTTTACGGGGAACGCAGCGCCAACTCGGCACCGTGAAGAAAAACCCGTTTAAACATCAAGAACCAGAAGAAGAAAGAAAAGCAGCAGGGGCCTTGAAGTGGCCCACAACTGGTTGGCATCTGGACAGCAGACGGTGCAGGCCCACAGGTCCCCTGGCCATAGCCTTCCCTACTTGAGTGCATGTATATGAATTAGCATTTACACATTCTACACAAATGTCTTTTTTTGTCCTCTTCTTTGATGATGTACATCTTTTGGGGTGGTATATAAATGGCCACCCTATTATACATATGTAACTATAGTGTGTCAATCCTTTTTTAGCTTGACAAGCCATTTTGGGAGGTGATGACTACAGGGCCGGTGCTACCATAGAGGCCACTCAGGCAGCCACCTAGAGCGCCAAGCTAAGAGGGGCGCCGGGCACAGCGCAGCACTCACGCGCTTTGGCTGTGAGCCAGCCCGGCCCGAGGATTCAGCCGGGCCTGGGCGGGCAAGATGGCGCCCCGCGCCCACCCAGCCGAAGCGAAGCCAGGGACGCTGGGGTGGGGGCGGGGTGGCTCAACGTTCAGACTTCCAGAACACGCCCAGGAGAGAGAGAGAGAGAGAGAGAGAGAGAGAGAATGTATGGGTGAATGGGTGAATGGGGTGCATGGGGCCTTTGAGTGAATGCATGTGTTCACGCGTGTGTTTGTTTGGAGTGAGTGATGCTGAGTGTGTGTGTGCGCATGTGTGTGTGAGTTGGGAGGGGATGTTTTGGAGGTGATATTCCTATTAAATAATGCATTTTAGACCCATAGACATTCCTTTCCAATTTGTTTGCTATAATTGGCATGACGTATTTCTTGCACTTTAAAAGAAATTTAGCAGTTTCAAGTTTTGTGCTTCTTATTTTTTCCAGGAAACATATGTTCTTAAAAATCAAAGTTGGCATTTTTTGGGGAGGGGGGGGTGAAAGTAGCTCACCTTGCCTAGGGTGCAAAATACTCTGGCACCGGCCCTGGATGACTAAGAGGGAAAGAGGAGTGAGTGAATTTTTCTCCAACCAAAGTAGTCATTCCAACGTCTCCCTCTCTCTCTCTCTCTCTCTCTCTCTCTCTCTCTCTCTCTCTCTCTCTCTCTCTCTCTCTCTCTCTCTCTCTCTCTCTCTCTCTCTCACACACACACACACACACACACACACACACACACACACACACACACACACTTTTCTCCCTGTTCTGGAAAGCGTTCATCCCTTAGATCTCCATTCGAAAAAGCAAGGTGGATTCCTTCATTTTCTCTGCATATTCTTCATCAAATCTTTCATTCTGAGCTACAGTGAAGTGGTTCTTCCAGTCACCTGCAATACCTGTGACGGAGAGGAAATCCAGAAATCATTAGGTAAACATAGGCTCTATGGTCTTTAATGTAATTAAATGCCAACGCTATTATCATTCTAGCACAGAGTTAAGTACACATCCATTGAAATCAAGGTTTTATTTGGGTTTGTCCCAGTAACACCTCCCTATCCTACCTACTGCCAAGGTTAATGAAGCAATTTCAATTCCCAGGTTTCAAACATCTGCTGATCTTTAGCAGCAATAACTAGTAGAATCATAGAATCATAGAATAGCAGAGTTGGAAGGGGCCTACAAGGCCATCGAGTCCAACCCCCTGCTCAATGCAGGAATCCACCCTAAAGCATCCCTGACAGATGGTTGTCTAGCTGCCTCTTGAATGCCTCTAGTGTGGGAGAGCCCACAACCTCCCTAGGTAACTGGTTCCATAGTCATACTGCTGTAACAGTCAGGAAGTTTTTCCTGATGTCCAGCTGGAATCTGGCTTCCTGTAACTTGAGGCCGTTATTCCATGTCCTGCACTCTGGGAGGATCGAGAAGTACTAGCTAGCTTATGAAATCCTTTGTTGTAGCACTCATAATGTTAAAAACAAAAATGAGATGAAAGCAGTCCCCCCACTCTGGAGTGGGTCTCTTCTTCCCCCACTCCAGGGAAGAAGAGACCCACACTGGAGCAATTCACAGAGGACTGTCAAGGGGAAACTAATCCCTAATGGCTTTTAAAATGCCACAAAACTGGCAGGACCTGCAAAGGCACAAGAGCCCTGAATTTTTTCAGTAGCACTTTGCCTGTGCACACAAGGAAGGCTGAGGCTGCAATTGCATTTTAATGTGGAAGCGACCCATATTTCTCTGCCTAGATTACCCTACAGGAAAGGTGTGAGGAACCATATACACTTGCTGGAGCTTCTTGGGAAAAGCATGGGATAAAAATTTAAATAATGATAAATAGCTAATAGAAGCCACTAAAGGGAGGAAATTATGAACTTGTATGTTTCTTTTCTGGCTAGTTCTCTTAAAAAGGTAACTTTTCTTCCAGTGGCTGGAAATTGGAATTGCTTTAATAGATGTAAGCCTTTACATATTTTACTTAAACAATTCCAACCCTCATAGTCTTTGAGAATAGCTTGAAAATGTGACATAAAAATGTAATGGAATTTAAATACACGCTAAAAAGAATAGGGGGGGATCAATTATCTTATTCTTAAAACTATTGTCCCTATTTTTATTGGTCCTGATTCATAATTTTTGAGAAGTTGGGTGTTGCCACGCCGTATTGTTTATGAAAGACTCTGACCCTTTCTCATGAAGGGCGATACACTGTGGTCCATGTCAGAAGTTGGCATCATTTTATAGTTTGAGGTGGGATTCTTCTGCATCTCCTGGAATGACGTGTGGTGAAGGATCCTGTCCACCACTTCCTCTGACACTTCCTTTCCCAGAAACTGAGTCACTTTTTCCAGTTCACGTTTGGGGTCCTGCAGGCAGAAAAACAATCATATCTGAACTTACGTTCCTTTGTGCAACATGCAAAAAATTGTTTCTTTTTTAAAATATTATTGGTCATTCTCTATGCCCCAGAAATGAGGGCTAGAGAGATGGCTAGGCATTTCCCAGCCCCAACCTTTGTGGACCCTTGGGCACCACCACAAAAGAGCTCCCACAGAGGACGTGGTTAGTTGCGTAATGGCTGCTTTGGGGAGGGGTGGCTATTCAAAAGAGGTTGGGGCGAGAAATAGCAAGGCTAGAGGCTGAGAGGGAGCGGACATAGCACAGTAAAGGTGCAAAGAGGAGGCTAGAGAAGGGTGAGGCTAGAAGCTAAGTAGGGTGGGATAAACAGCAAAGTAGACAGTTGGGATAGAGAGAAATAGCAGGGCTAGAGGAGTCAAGAGAAACAGCATGATAAAGAGGTGAGTGGGAGAGAAAGAGGAAGGCTAGGGAGAGAGAAGAGGAGGAGGAAGAGGAAGGAGGAGGAGGAAGCTGGGACAGAGAAAGAAATAGCAAGGAAAGGGAATGGGTGGAGAGAAATTGTAATGCGATGTATAATTGCTAAGAAAATGTATTTTCATATATGGTCATTTCATATGTATTCATTGCTATGAATATATACAAATCCATGTACGTATATTAAAATCTGGAAAATGTTTTTTTATAAAAAGTTTTGCAGGTAACCCCAAGTACCCTTCATGGGTGCAACTGGAGGACCCTGCAGGCACCATGACACCCATGGGAGCCTTGTTGGGAATCCCTGCTCTGGAGTGCAAGGGCACACAAAGCGTCCTCTTCCACACCTCTTTCATATCTTCATAGAAGAGGTACAGTATTGGATGGCTCTTTTTCTTCTCCCACCAGCCTTTTACATGATCATACCAGGATCCAAAAGCCACTACACAGTATGAGAGAGAGAGAGAGAGAGAGAGAGAGAGAGAGAGAGAGGTAAATGCTGCTGCTGCTGCTTAACAGATTACAAAAGTTTTTTAAAAAGTAAACACAGAAATAAAAATATCAATAGTCTTATCAAACTATGCAAGCTGCACTTGAGATATTTCCTAGTTTAATCCTTTGCTCAGGATCAGAAAGGAACAAGATGAATAATGGTATTTTAGCCCATTCAAATAATCTGGTTTTGACTATAATACACAGACAGACAGACACACACACACACACACACACACACGGATCTTTGCCTTCACCAACTACCTCATTCTTTTTAACTGAAGATGCCAGTGATAGAATCTGTGACCTTCTGCATGCAAAACATATGCCCTAATTCTTAAGTTACAGTACCTCCTAATTGAGAGCAAAAGCAGATTCATATTTTTGTTATTGTTAATTCAGTTCCATACTTGTTTTCTTTGGACTGGAATTTCTCCTGATGTTTCATACACACTGGCACATATCCCCGGCCCCAGTTGTGTTGAAAGGCCAGAAACATCGAGGGCACCTTCACATTCCAGACTTAAGCAGGTTCAATTCCTCTTCCCCGCCAAATGTGGGGCGTGGGAAGAGCAGGAACGCAGGCGTCTAACAGACAATTCTTAGGGCCAAACCACAAATAACAGCATTGTCTTTACACATTGCTCTGCCCCCAAATTACATGTAAAGTGCAGGGCGTGATTTAAACTACAAAGGGGTGTGTAGCCAGTAAAAGTGTGTCTTTATTGAGGGGAACTAAACTCTTCCCTATTCACACTCTAAATCACACTAACACACACACACCGACCCATGATCTGGACTTAACACATGGCACTTAAACACATGGCTTTGCCATTTGGCCCTCAGGACCTCACCAGACTACAAGTCCCAGGAATCTTTGAGGGATCCCTTAACAACTTAAGTGGTATAAAAAAATCTTCTAAGGAGGGATCAGGAGACCTAGGCCATAGCTAGACCTAAGGTTTATCCCAGGATTGTAAGTGTCACACAGGGCATCCAGCTCTCAGGCAGGGACGAACCCGGGATAATCCTGGGATAAACCTTAGGTCTAGCTACGGCCCCAGAGGTTATTAGTTTAGGAACAACCATTTGTGGGCTCTGTTTAGAAGTGAGAGGCTCTGTCCAAGTTCTACCTTCCCCTGCCACAAATTTCTCCAGGAACTCATCCCAAGTGCCAGGTTCTGGGTGCATCTTTGCCATCTGGTAGAAGTAGTAATAAGACACAGCTACATCCTTGGCATTCCTGGCCACATAAATTATCTATAGGAAAGAAAATTGAGTGTTTGTATTACTGTGGATTCATTATAAACTTTCTTGAAAGCTTAGAAATTTAAAAAAGATGAATGGAGAAAGCAACAAATCCATGACCTCTGCATATCATTTTTCTTTTTTAAACATCAGAATGAAATTTAAGAACTAATGCTGTGTGATTTCATTCACATTTCAAAGACTTCCACCAGAGGTGGTCCAAGATATTTTGCTACCTGAAGCGAAGGCCAAGATGGTTCCACCCACCACCCCATCCACCCCACCTACTTCACATGCAGAAGCTGATTGAACTGGCAATTGTATCTTACTTCAACCCTGGTGATGGGATAATGTCCTCCACTGCGCCAGAAGGGAGAAAACTAGTTCAGGGGGTGCACAGCAGGCTCTGTGGCACACAGAGCTCTATTCTCCAATAGAGGGGAATGGCTGAGGGACAGCACAGGAGGAACAGCCGAGGGGCTGCTGTTCCTCCTCAGCATTTGTCACCAGATGTGGTTGCCTCACTCTGCCTAATGGTAGAGCCAGCCCTGACATCCACCATCTCCTGCACCCTAGAAGTGTTGTGGATTCTACTAAAAGGTAAACTTTTTTTTCTTTTCTTTTTTACCTTGCAGCCACTTTCCCAAAAGGTCTTGGGGAGAAGTTGCACTGGGAGGTGAGTCTTAACTAATCGAGGCGAAGGCATTTTGATCAGCTGGGCTACACCTGGAAAACAGGGAAGAATTTAAAGGAAACAAAAAAACAGGAAAATGATTTTAAAACAACCTTTCTCCCGCTGTGATCTAGAGATGCCATTGAATTCTCACACTGTTGTAATTTAGCAGTGACTTTCTGGTTCTATCCATACTTCAGACTACTTCAGACTAACCTAAGGGGCTTGTTAAACTATGGAAGGCTTCGCTTACAGAGGCTCTGGCGTCACCGCAGCTCTTACCACAGAACTCCACCTGTGACAGTGAAGCCTCCACTAAATTCCAGAAAATTCAGCACCAGAACTAAGCATCTGGAATATCAGGTACACCCAGCTCAAACTTGGCGATTCTGCCCAGCTATATTATTATTATTATTATTATTATTATTATTATTATTATTATTTATTTATTTATTTATTTATTTATTTATATAGCACCATCAATGTACATGGTGCTGTACAGAGTAAAACAGTAAATAGCAAGACTCTGCCGCATAGGCTTACAATCTAATAAAATCATAGTAAAACAATAAGGAGGGGAAGAGAATGCAAACAGGCACAGGGTAGGGTAAGCAGGCACAGGGTAGGGTAAAACTAACAGTATAAAGTCTGCACAACATCAAGTTTTAAAAGCTTTAGGAAAAAGAAAAGTTTTTAGCTGAGCTTTAAAAGCTGCGATTGAACTTATAGTTCTCAAATGTTCTGGAAGAGCGTTCCAGGCGTAAGGGGCAGCAGAAGAAAATGGACGAAGCCGAGCAAGGGAAGGAGAGACCCTTGGGCAGGTGAGAAACATGGCATCAGAGGAGCGAAGAGCACGAGCGGGGCAATAGTGTGAGATGAGAGAGGAAAGATAGGAAGGAGCTAGACAGTGAAAAGCTTTGTAGGTCAACAGGAGAAGTTTATATTGGATTCTGAAGTGAATTGGAAGCCAATGAAGAGATTTCAGAAGTGGAGTAACATGGTCAGAGCGTCGAGCCAAGAAGATGATCTTAGCAGCAGAGTGGTGAACAGAAACCAATGGACTGATGTGAGAAGAAGGAAGGCCAGTGAGAAGAAGGTTGCAGTAGTCCAACCGAGAAATAACCAATGCATGAACAAGAGTCTTGGCAGAAGAGACAGACAAAATCTATCCCAATCTTATGGACTGCTTTGCTGGTGTTTCTTTCTCAGATCTTGTATGGCAAAGTTCTGACAAAGCGAAGTCCCCCTTCCATTCACATATGACAACCTGGCAACATTTTAGCTCACAGAAACCATGAAGATATGTCTAAAACTGCAGAACTCAGAACCAGTGGTGGCAAAGCTAGGAATCCAATCCTGCTACGTTGCTAACTAGCCTCATTTATAGTTTTCAGGATTTTCAAAGCATTTTGTATAATAAACAAAACAGGTTTCCTTCCAACAATCCCTTCTCCACTCCTTCCCATATCAACCTGCCTATGCTTTTGAGATCTTCTGCTGTGATCTTTGTTCAGGTATCTCCTTTATCGAAGGTGTCTTATGCTTTCTCAGCAGTGGCACCCATGCTATGAAATGCCCTCCCTAAAGAGGCTTGCTTGGCATCCACTCCGCAGTCTTTCTGGCACCAGGCAAAAATGTCCTTATTCCCCAGAAATTTAATTTTTTAAAAAATTGGCTTTATGTCTGACTAATGCAATGTGAATTTGTCTATGACAACAATTCTCATAGAATCATCTAATCGTAGAGTTGGAAGGGGCCTATAAGGCCATCAAGTCCAACCCCCTGCTCAATGCAGGAAGTCTCATCTTAAAGTAAGTCTGAAGTGTGCTTTGAGAAACTAAATCACCAAGTTAGATGCTTCAATTACATTATGCCCTTCAGAACTGCCAACAATAAATGGGCATGACATCATCCCAAGAGTGGGGGTATAGTTCAAGCAACAGCTGACAAACACGGGAATCTCTGAAGCTTCTCGATAGGCCAGAAAGGTATCTACACTACTGCTTTAAAGTGCTTTATAACTGTTATAAAGCACTTTAACTGCTTTAAAGTGCTATAAAACTGTTATAAAGCACTTTAAAGCAGTAGTGTAGATCCGGGATCTCACAGCTGGAAGCAGGATGCCAGCCCATTGTTCTTGGAGCTAATCTAGTGCAGTAACGTGGGAAATACTGATGTACTGGGAGGGGGTGGAGATGAGTTTGTCACTTTACTTGCAGTTTGTACATACAGCAAAAGCTTTACCATTTGCCTTTCCAGGGATGATGAGCTCCATGAAAGGAACACGATTGAAGATGGTATCTCGTTTACACTTTTCCACATCCCCATCATTATAAAGCATGTCCACAATTTCACTGACCCAGGTAGTGCCTGGAAGCAAAAGACACATGCAGTTAGATAAAATACCCCGCCCTCCCCCAAGCAATTCAGCATAAAATATCAAATGGATTTCATATGTGTTAAAAGGGTGCGTAGATTGCTGACTTTGTACATCAGCTCAAACTAAAGAGTGCCTCTTAAAGTCAACTGGGTCAACACTAACATACAGCAAATAAGTATCTAGTCTGTGGGTGGCTCTGTGCAGCACTACAATTCTGCAGAAGCCCATAAAAAGGGCATAATTCATCTTGGGCACAGTATTCAACTGTCAGCTATCATTCGGCATGTCTACACGTCCCGGCGGAGGGGGGAGTATCTCGCGATATGGGAGGAACGTCCAGGGAGGAAGGAGGACTTTGTGGCCGCCATTATTTTTTTAAAGAAAAGGAGCTAGAGCACACCTGCACTCCAGCTAAAAAGTGTTTTTTTAAAAAAGGCCCGACACCCCTCCCCTCCCCTCCCCACCCCCAATGTGCCCTGTGCCTGGTTCCCAGTTCCTCGCAAGGAGCCAGGATGAAATCAGGATGGCCGCCCACACCTCCCATGGTCTTGGGACGATCCTGAGACCACGGGAAAAATCAAGCTAAAAGCCGTCCCGGTTATCCCGGGGAAATGGAGGTATCTTCCCTCCCTGCCCCAGGATCCCCTGTGCGTCATGTGGGATGATCCCGGGGAGATCCCTGGAATAAGGCATGGTGTAGATATGCCCATTGTCTGACTCTGGGCGTAGATGGTTCCAGCTATTTGGATTTCATCCTTGGGCCATGAGGTTCCCAGTTTAAATCTTGGAATCCCTGGTGGTTAGTAGAGCCCGGGTACAAAAGAAGGAGCTCTCGTCCAGCGCAATATCTTTAAAAGTTTCCTAAAATGGCACAAACATCTCAACAGGACATGGTAGCAAAGTCGCATGGTCAACATTCATGCCATAGGCACTACCCAAGATTTAGCTGCTTAATCACTAGCGGTCACGTGTGGCAATCACGTTAGCAGTGATGGTTAAAAAGAGAAAAGCACATTTTTCCAGCAACAACTTTTTGCAGCTGCAGTGCTAGCTAAATCCCCCCCAAAAGAAGATGCCCCAGTCCCTTGCAACAAGTAATGAACAACTGTGCATTTATTGTACAAAAAACAACCATCTGGAAAGGCCCTTCACCCCAGGCACCTGATTTTGGGTAGGTGGCGATGAGAAGGTCATCTTGCTTGGCCTGGAAAGTCTCCACCTGGGCCCACTCCTCTGCAATGCTCCAAAACAAGGGTACACCATGGACATCTACCAATTGCCGCCTGAGGATGTTTTCATTCAACTCCATCCTGTGGGAAAGGAGTATAGTTACCTCTTCTCTTGCAACCATCTGATCTCTGTGTTCATATTTTACAGCTGATTTGTCATTAAGTTATTTTTTCAAGAAAAGTAGCCCATATAACCATTCGCAAGTCGCACCCATTCAAGTGTTGATAGCATTAAGTCCTCAATCCATTGCATTATGGGAGGTGAGCATTTCTCCTTCCAACGTGATGATATAAGTCTTTTAGCTGTCATAAGGGCTCTGAAAATCCATTTGCACTGAACATGTGTTAACTTCCAGGAAGCTGGTAGGTAGTTTAGGAGGACATGGACATCGTTCCATATAAAAATTGTTTCTGTACAAAGTTTATCCTTATTATAACCTCATCCCCAAAATGGGGCAACTACAAGGCATTGCCAAAACATATGAATTAAAGAAGCATTAGATGTGTTACAATCTCCAGCAGTTAGGAAAATTAGACAAACCCTTATTGAAAAGACATTGTGGAGTCCAATAGATCTGAAACAAGATTTTTTGCTGAATAAGATGTAGCCTAAGATCCATAGGAGCTTCAGATACAGACTCTAAAGCAAATCCATTGATTGGGCAAAATAGGACACTCAATTCTCTATTCTAATCCTGTTTCAAACCATGGGTGTCATACTTATTTACTACTACTAAATGCTTATATATATGGGTCATGGCTCGACGTGTCTGTTCAGCTTCTATAAGTGTTTCTAACAATAATGGAGGCTCTGAAACTTTAAAAGCGGCCAGACCAAACTTGGATTCCAGCAAGTGTTGCAATTGCAAGTATAATCATAGAATAGCAGAGCTGGAAGGGGCCTACAAGGCCATCGAGTCCAACCCCCTGCTCAATGCAGGAATCCACCCTAAAGCATCCCTGACAGGTGGTTGTCCAGCTGCCTCTTGAAGGCCTCGAGTGTGGGAGAGCCCACAACCTCCCTAGGTAACTGAGTACTGCCATTCTGTTTTGTTAATATTCACAATAAAAGAAAGAGAAAATAAAATAATAATAATAATAATAATAATAATAATAATAATAATAATAATAATAATTCAATCCTAAAGAGGGACAGGGCGAAAATGTGATGCCTAAGTATTTCTCAGTGCTGTACACACACACACACACACACACACACACACACGTCTCCACAGAATTCTGGGTACCTGGTTGACAAGAATCTGGCTGTAAAAAGCCCACTGTCTAGCAAAAGTTCTTTGGGCACACAGCGTAGCAAAATGTCTTCATCAGCGAATCAGGGCTTACGCAGGGATGATCATCTGCTGATGTGATGAGGCAAATATAGGAACACCTAACTTAAGCACTGATAACATTAGCAGGGAAATGTGGATCTGAGCATGAAGAGAGGGCCTGAAGGGTATAGCCCAGGAAGAAGTGAAACAGGGGATTAGGATAGAGGCAAAAGTGGCATCAGATGTTTCTTAAGATTTAAATAGAATTTTCATTACAGAATATCATTGCTCAGCCTTTGTGAATTTACTCATTAGGATTTTTGTTCTATTAGATTTATTGTGTAGTGGTGAGCTAACATCACTACATTGTTTGGATGACCATGGTAGCATAGGGCAGCCTGCCCCCAAACTGGGGCCCTCCAGATGTGTTGAACTGCAATTCCCATAATCTGACCGACAGTTATGCCCTGTTGTACTTGCCAGGAAAGCTAGAAAAGCAAGTGGTGGTTGTTTTTAATTGGCTGAGGAGCTGTGTAGGGTAGTGTAAGGGAAGAGCAACCCCAATGGCTTAAACAGAACGGCTGAGCTCTAGTTCAAGAGACTACAGACCCTTGCCTATGTGTTCTAGTTGACAACCTAAAGCTTCATCCCACGTACCTGCTTCCCTCGGATTATCCCCGTAGCGCTAAGCTTTCACGGTTGTTGTTGTTTTTGCAACCAGGCGACAGCGATCCTTTGCATACCAGGAAGTGCATTTAAGGGGGGAAATGTAAAAAATCATTAAAAATCAACGGATGACCCAATTCAATTCAAATTTGGTATGCTTAAAGCTCTCCCTAATATCTATTACTGTGCCAATTTTGGTGTCTTTATCTTTAAAGCTTACACAGATGTAAACATTTCTTTAAAATCCTGCTCCTGTGCCCCAGCGGCGGCTCGGAAAATACACTCTTTATCACACCAGCGTTATACTGTGCAATCACTGCGAATTGCATGCAAAGGACTCAGAAGTTTTCCACCTTATAATCTGCTTTGATTGTGAAGTACTCCCAGGCATCCTGCCTTAATTGTGCAATAAAGCAAAAAGATTCGCCGTATTTAGCCCCTATATTTTGAGCGTATCTTCCGAGCTGCCGCTGGGGCTGTCAGTGGAGAAAAGGAGCGTGGTCAGAGGAGGGCAACCAGGTAGATCAGGGTCTGGAAAAAAAGCCCTATGAAGAGAGACTGAAAGAACTGGGCATGTTTAGCCTGGAGAAGAGAAGATTGAGGGGAGACTTGATAGCAGTCTTCAAATACTTAAAAAGGTTGTCACAGAGAGGAGGGCCAGGATCTCTTCTCGATCCTCCCAGAGTGCAGGACACGGAATAACGGGCTCAAGTTAAAGGAAGCCAGATTCCGGCTGGACATCAGGAAAAACTGATAGAGCAGTATGACAATGGAATCAGTTTTCTAGGGAGGTTGTGGGCTCTCCCACACTCGAGGCCTTCAAGAGGCAGCTAGACAACCATCTGTCAGGGATACTTTAGGGTGGATTCCTGCATTGAGCAGGGGGTTGGACTCGATGGCGTTGTAGGCCCCTTCCAACTCTGCTATTCTATGATTCTATGAAAGGGGCTAGAAAGCATACCAGTAAGAATTTTCCCACTTACCAGTGTGTTTTGAAGTGCGACCAGGTTTCAAAAACAAAGCATGGTATGGATTTCTGGGTTTTCCAAATCAAAAGCACACCCTAGTTATGAAATCCTTTGTCAGCATTACACAGAAGTATTATGTGCAATAAATAAGCCCTGTAGAGGAGAAAAAAAATATTGTGCTGTAAGGAACATTATAGAGATGAAATCTTCAGCAGCTGCAGCTTTTCTCTTGTGCACATAATCAACCAGACTTAATAGTTTGCGGTGGCTTAAGGTGTCTTGATAATTGCAGGGGGTTCTGGTTTCCATTGACATCATTGTTTACTTAATAATACCAGAGGCCCTTGGAGATTAGCACACTCTAGAAGCTAGTCATTAATGAAGCTCTCAGCTATGACAATATTTTATTAACCCATTTAGTACAGTGGAACACATGAAATCTCTGTTAAAGGGAATTTCACACATTATGCAGAGGCAAACATGGATTTGCCACCAAGGGTACTCTAAGAGCATACAGCCAATCAAGCTCCTTGACTAGTGCATCTGGATGGCACATGTGTTTGCAAAGCTATTTATTTAATTCTTATTTAAAATTATTTTTAGTCTGCCTTGAAGGGTGAAACTCTCTCACCTGCTGTGGGTTGCATTCACACTTCTACATTTTAGGTATACGCAATTCTATACAAGTTTACCTGGGAGTAAGTCCCACTGAGTCCGGCGAGGTGATGTTTGCCCTGTCCTGGACGGGGTTGCACTCTCCCTAAAGGATCGGGTCCGTAGTTTAGGGGTGCTCTTGGATCCAGAACTGTCACTTGGGGCACAGGTGAACTCAGTGGCAAAGAGCACCTTTTATCAGCTTAGGCTGATATACCAACTGCGCCCTTATCCAGATGGAGATAGCCTAGCTACAGTTATCCATGCTCTGATAACCTCTTGTTTGGATTACTGCAATGCATTATATGTGGGGCTGCCTTTGAAAATGGTCCAGAAACTGGTACAAAACAGGGCAGCACGGTTACTAACAGGGACTGGCCGACGAGACCACATCACGCCAGTCCTTTTCCAGCTTCATTGGCTGCCAATCCAGGTCCGGCCCGATTCAAAGTGCTGATATTAACATTTAAAGCCTTAAATGGCTTGGGGCCAGAATGCCCCCTCCCATATGTACCTGCCCGGACACTAAGGTCATCCTCAGGGGTCCTTCTCCGTGACCCCCTGCCAAAGGAAGTGAGGCAGGTGGCTACCAGGAGGAACGCCTTCTCTGCTGTGGCACCCCAGCTGTGGAATGAGCTCCCTAAGGAGGTTCGCTTGGCACCTACATTATATGCCTTTAGACGCCAGGTAAAGACCTTTTTATTCTCCCAGCATTTTAACAGTCTATAAATAAATTTTAACTTGGTGTTTTAAGTTTGTAATTTTGCATTGCTGCTGTTTTGATCTGGTTGAGCTTTTATTTTGTATTTTATATTACGGTTTTATAGTGTTGTTTTATACTTTGAATGGTTTTAATTTTTGTGAACCACCCAGAGAGCTCCAGCTATTGGGTGGTAAAGAAATTAAATAAATAAATAAATAAATGCACTTCTTTGTAGATAAGGATGGGATTGGCTTTCTGGGCGTGAGGGAAAGGCCATCTGTTATATATACAGATGTTGATGGAATTGTTTATTAATTAATTTCAGAATTCTAAAGACCACATCCCTTGAGAAAATATTTCCTGAAATGTGTAAGGGATAAGAGACAGAGGGGGTGGAGGCAGGAGGGGAAAGGGGAGGGGCAGTTGCCTACCCATGGATGGTCCATAATCTCCTGGATTTTTGACGGCATTCATTTAAGAAAAAAAGTATGAGCTCCATCAGATGAGTGTTTTATTGCATGCTCATTACTGGGCACACACGGATTTTCACGGGTTCCTCTCATGACATCATCTGCTTCCCGCGCGCCTCTGCCCCTTCTAGCCTTCTTTGTGCGACAAAAAAAACCCATCCCAGTGTGTGTAGTCTATTGTGTGTGTAGTCTATTATAGCAGCATTAAGGACTGGAGAGGCTGAGGGGAGCCAGAAAAAAGATTAAAGTTTCAGCCATGAGTGTAAAGATGTTGTCTGGATAGCAAGTCTACCAGTGGACAGTAGGCCTACCGACTGAGAAACAATGGAAGAGTACACTTGGTATACAAATTTCTTGGTAAACCTGCTGTCCAGGCCTTGCTGCCACAGTCATTAGCTATGTATGTATAAACTTTGCCCCCAAACCTGGAAAAAAAAATCCTGTGGATGCCCATACTCATGAACAGAAATAAGAATTGATACCAGCAAATCTGATTTTACGCTGCATATTTATGCTTTCCTGGAAGGTTCGTGATGCTGGCTTTTGCTTACTCCTGCTCTATGGATGCCTTCTTTGCAGCAATCTATGGGAAATTCCCCATACGTGGAATTGTTCCCTATACGTGGAATTCCACGTACAAATGCATATCTCAACAGAGACTATTTCTATATTGAGGAGACATTTGGTTAAGCCTGAATTGGTTGGAAACCAGAAAGGTTTGATCAGAATTCCCCTGGGCAGGGAAAGAAGCAAGTGCAGGACTTCTCTCACACGCTTTTGTTTTGCTCTTCTGAAGATCGAATCTGTGGACATTATCCCCTGTGTAATTCTGTCATCTAACCCTGTTGCTCAACGAGCAAGCTGAAGAATTAGAAATGTGTTAGTTATTCATCACTATCTTGCTTCTGCTGTTTGTAAAGATAGTGCCAGAAGCCCCTCATCCTTTCCCCTATAATCTTGCTTCTCATATTGTGGTGATGTATTTAGACCAAGAAGAGTCTGCTAATAAAATGCTTTCTGGGTGATCTTGGGCCAATCTGATAGTAGGAGTGCCTACTATCAGCTTTGGTTGATATGCCAGCTGCGCCCCTTCCTAGAGTTGGAAGACCTAAAGATGGTAGTGCACGCGCTGGTAACTTCGAGGCTTGACTTCTGCAATGTGTGCTACTATTATTTATTATTATTATTTATTTATATAGCACCATCAATGTACATGGCGCTACATGGGGCTACCTCTGTGCCTAGTCCGGAAACTTCAATTAGTCCAAAATATGGCAGCCAGGCTGGTCACTGGTACACCTAGGGCTGACCACATTACACCAGTTTTAAAATCTCTTCACTGGCTGCCAATTAGTTTCTGGGCAAAGTACAAAGTGTTGGTTATTACCTTTAAAGCCCTACAAGGTTTGGGTCCAGGCTACCTGCGGGATCGCCTTCTCCCATACAATCCGCCCCGCACCCTCAGGTCCTCTGGGAAGAATCCACTTCAGCTAGCAAAAACTAGGGCTCATCTACACCAAGCAGATATTCCACTATGAAAGTGGTATGAAAGCAGTATATAAAATGCAGGAGCCACACTACTGCTTTATAGCAGAATTGAAGTGCACTGACAACTGTTGGGGCCCATTGACACATACCATATACTGCTTTCATACCCCTTTCATAGTGTTATATCCTGCTTGATGTAGCTGTGTCATGGGCCCCAACAGCTGTCAGGGCACTTCATTACCACTATAAGGCAGTAGTGTAGATCCTGCAGTGCACTTCAATACCACTATAAAGCAGTAGTGTGGCTCCTGCCTTTGATATACCGCTTTCATAGTGGAATATCCTGCTTAGTGTAGATGAACCCCTAGATTAACAACTGCTACCCGGGGAGGACCTTTTCTTCCACTGCTCCCAGACTGTGGAATGGCCTGCCGGAGGAGATTCGTCAACTTAACAGTCTTTTAAAATTTAAAAAAGCAATAAAGACTGCCCTATTCCGGCAGGCCTATCCAGTGAAATTTTAGAATGTTTTCAGGATGTTTTAAAGATGTTTTAATCATGTATGGTATGTTTTAATCCGTTTTATTGTGTATTTTATATCATGTTTTTATACTGTTTTATACTTTGAATTGTTTTAGTTTTTGTGAACCGCCCAGGGAGCTTCGGCTATTGGGCAGTATAAAAATGCAATAAATCATCATCGTCGTCATCATCATCATCATCATCATCACAGCTTAACTTATATGGGTGTTGCAATGAAAATGGAGGACATGGACTTTGCCCTAGCTTTGGGATAGAAAGGTTAACCTGCATATATATACCTGCCTACATGAACTAGAGATACTAGTTATGCAATCAGATATAACTTGGGAGTCAAGCCTCTTGAAGACAGGAGGGAACGCCTAATCCCCTGTCTTTTTTGCTACAGTCTTGAAGACTTATAGAAACTTCCTATATCTGGGGCATAAAAAGTTGTTTTAAAATTTGCATAATAAGTTTTTTTAAAATCCGAATACAATTCTTTCCCCACTGATGAAGAACTTAATGGTCGAAACGCGTTTGAGATTTATGTTTGATGTTTGTTGTATGTGGACCATTCTGTTTAAATTTTAAGCGTACATATTTGTTTTAAGATTAAATATATTTTCTACGAACACATGATTTTATTTTAACAGGCGTAGTTATACCAAACTTTCATATATTGTTTTTACCAGTTTCCTTAAACCTATTTTGCTTTCAGGTTTGTTTTTGGTTTAAGATAACGCTTTTTATTAGACTTCAATAAATTAAATAAAGACTTGCCTGACCCAGTGAACCAACTAGAAATATGCCCATAAAGCTGGACTCAGCCAATATTTTTTGTTCAGGATTGAAGCCTTAAGATGTTTCATGGGCATGTTTAGCCTGGAGAAGAGAAGATTGAGGGGAGACATGCTGCCCCTTACGCCTGGAACGCTCTTCCAGAACACTTGAGAACTACAAACTCAATCACAGCTTTTAAAACTCAGCTAAAAACTTTTCTTTTCCCTATAGCTTTTAAATATTGAGTTTGTTCTGACTCTATACTGTTAGCTTCACCCTACCCGGTGCCTGTTTACCCTACCCTGTGCCTGTTTGCATTCTCTTTCCCTCCTTATTGTTTACTACAACTTTATTAGATTGTAAGCCTATGCGGCAGGGTCTTGCTATTTACTGTGTAATCTGTACAGCACCATGTACATTGATGGTGCTATATAAATAAATAATAATAATAATAATAAATAAGATAGCACTCTTCAAATACTTAAAAGGCTGTCACACAGAGGAGGGCCAGGATCTCTTCTCGATCCTCCCAGAGTGCAGGACACGGAATAACGGGCTCAAGTTAAAGGAAGCCAGATTCCAGCTGGACATCAGGAAAAACTTCCTGACTGTTAGAGCAGTACGACAATGGAATCAGTTGCCTGGTGAGGTTGTGGGCTCTCTCACACTAGGGGCCTTCAAGAGGCAGCTGGACAACCATCTGTCAGGGATACTTTAGGGTGGATTCATGCATTGAGCAGGGGGTTGGACTCGATGGCCTTGTAGGCCCCTTCCAACTCTGCTATTCTATGATTCTACGAATGGAGAAGCTGTCATTACCCCACCTTTATAAATGAGAAACTGTGTGTGGAGAGATCATGTTCCGCAATGCTCAAGTCTCTAGCAGTCTTAATGAGACGATCTTGAGCAAGCTGGTCAGTACTGTAGGCAAAAATATCTCACTGCTACGGTCAATATGCTCCAGTTCATGAGTAACTGGTTGGGGAGTTGCATGCCTGTTACTATGATTTAGTATTGTTACCGACAACTGGAAGGGTCCCTATCTAAAGATACCTCCAGCTGACTTTCACCCTCATAAACCATATCTGTTTGCTAGGAACAGACACCAGAAAGGGCTGCATAGAAAGGGCATCTTGATCCCAACACCACTTCCACAAATGTTCCACTGATAAAGTATGTAGGAGAACAGAAATAAATTTGAGTGAATCAATAAGGTATAAGCAGTTATCATTCCCGTTAAATCAAAATCTCTTTTTGAATGCATCACCCACAGAACCCTGGCTTCCCTGGAAGAAATTGGATCTGCTATTAAATCACAAATCAAGCTTGCTTACCTGTCATTAGTTTAAACACACACATGCATACATACCCCTCTCTGTGCTGTAAAGCTGAGGAATTTGCTGGGTATTCAAGTTCAGTACAAATTTGGTGGTTGCTACGACGTTGAGATTCCAGTTCCTAGGTGCAGGTGTGGAAGAACTCCTGCTTTCAGATACCGTTCTGTTTCCCTGCCAGGTATCAAATTGTAAAGATTTCTCTCTCAAGCGGGTTGCACTGCCCTTGTGGGAGATTCCAAAGTTGTTAAGATAAGCTAGCTCAAGCAGGAAAATAAACCACTTTTTACTGCTTAGTAAAGGTGTGTACAATATTTTATCTGAAAGAACACAGGGCATAGTTCAGAACTCATGTCACATTGACTCCAGAACAATAAAACAGATCAACCTTTTTCTCTCAAGAACCACATTCCCTCGTGGGTAATCTGTTAGGAGCTGCATTTCAGTGGTGAGGGGAGCCAAAGATGGCAGCAGGCAGTGTCAGAGGCAAAAGTGGCTCACCCTGTTTTTCTTTCTGCCACTCCCTTTCTTTCCTGCTCTCTTCTATCCCGTGCAGCAGGCCAAAAGAGATGGGGAAGATCATTCTTTCCAGAAATCTGAATTGCTCACATTGATCACAGAAGGCATCTGAAATTAGGCTGAGGGCTGCATGAACTTGGGCCAAACTAAGGGCACCGGTTGTTCACCCTGTGGATGGCATTTAACCAAGTGGCAATCTGAGCAAGGCACAACCATACACCATTTCTCTATATCAGAGGACTCTAAACTTTTTGAGCATATATGGAATTTTGATAGTGTCATGGGCACTCTCACAAAATGAAGGCCATGGGGGACTTGCCCACTCATAATCCCTCCCAATCCCCTTTCCTTTTGTGTCATGTCTTTTAGATTGTAAGCCTGTGGGCAGGGACTGTCAAGAAATACTTTTGAAAGCTGCCGTGAGAGCCTTTTTTTGGCTGAATGGCGGCATAAAAATGCTTAAATAAATAAATAAATAAATAAAATGGCTACCCTGGTGGGCACGGCCAGTCACAAAACTCTAATTTCCCAGAAGGTAATCTGGTAAGACTAAAAGAAAAGAAATTTGCCCAAGAACCAAAGTGCAAAGCAGACATGGAGGCTGAAAACCAAAAGAGCAAATCACTCTTTGGAACCCAAAAGACAGATGGTGCTGGAGGGGAGCACTTTGCTTTGCATCATATTAGCCTCTAAATTAAAAAAATATATCTTAAGAAATAAATTAAAATTAGGAAGGGTCGGGAGCCTGGCAGCCATCAAGAGAGGTGTCTGGGGATACACTGGTGCCTATGCGTACAATGCTGTAGACCCCAGCTCTGTATAACATTTCATAGTTGTAAGTCTACCCTCCTGCTTTTCCAGGTATTCCCACGATAGGTACCACTGAGAAGCTCAGGGGAAGGGGAGATAACTAGATTTAGTTTAGCTCTCTGGGCGGTTCACAAAAATTGATGCTAAATATTTTACCTAAAATGATATTTAAATACCACAATATATTCCTCTAATTGTTCCAAGTAGACTGAAAACTAATAAGTATAGATAGGACCTTGGAAATCAGTAGAGTCCTTAATGTAATTAAAGCTGTGGTCTAATGTTCCCACATTTTATGTTCAGTACTTATTACTCTAAGCCTGATGCTCAACTCTTGAAAGATTTGCTCATAAAGAATGAAGATCCTGTTTAATACCTGTATGTTTGTGAATTGTTAAGGGTAAATTTTGTATATTTTTAATGTTTACTGTTTTTAACTTTTGTAAACCCCCAGAGAGCTTCGGCTATGGGGCGGTATATAAATGTAATAATAAATAAAATAAAATAAAATAACAACGCATGGGCACGCTGGGCAGTTGCCCGGGACCCCCACGAGCATAGGGGCCCCATGCTAATCTATGCACAGACCAGAATTTAACACTAATTTTAACATTTGCAGAAATGAAATGTAATGTTTTGAGTGGTATGCCCTGGTTCTGTTCCCCGGCCGCTCCAGTCTTCCTATCCCATGCTGGAAATCCCCAAGAGGGAGCATGTTCCTTTTTTCTTCCTTCCTCTTTTGAGGTGACAACTTCGCCCCACATGACTTAAGGCTGGCTGTCTCTACCCACTAAGGACCCCACCCCAGAAGCCCTGCCTCTTCCATTCAGACAAGTTGGCCTTAATAAAGCTAAATTACTAAATTGGAGTTTGGGGGGCTTTCCCACTGCCCTCCCTGCATCTCCCAGCTGTGCTTTCTACAGTCCCTGCCCCAGTGTTGCAACATCAGCCTCTGCCGTACAGAGGAAGGGTTTGGTGGCTCAGCTGCAGCCTCTGGTGTTGAGAGCAAGGAAAGGCACCCACGCCACAGCAAGCGTCCGGCAAGCATTCCTGAAGAGCAGCCCTGCTTTATCGATAGTTCCTTATGAGCAGTTAGAGGTTTATGACGGTCGCCTTCTCTTAAAATGTGCATAAAAGGACTAATAAAGTAAGTTGATTTGAAATTCTTTTAAAGTGGCCCTAGTTTGCCCTTAATTCCTTCCCATACTAAATGCTGCATTGTCACATTTTCTCTATATAAGGCAACTCTGCTAGAAGTTACATCAGACTTTCCAATGTATTTAAGCCAAAGCAACTTCATCGTAGTTATCTTACATCTTAGTTACATCTAAGATATTTAGAGGCCTCTCATTATATGAGGCCCTAAGCCATGGCTTATTTGGCTTGTTTCTAAATCTAGCACTGGGTTAGTAAGAAGTACTGAGCCCTCACTTTGACAGGGCGCATTCAACAGTAATATTTTTCTGAAGAGCAGAAATGAAATTATCTGGGAAAGTAATGATGCCATTTTCTCATCCAGTTATGAGTCCCTTTTGATCCTTCTTTTAAGTATTCAATTTATAATTTTAAGCACATTGACTTAAAACTAAATGAACAGAGAAGAGAATGGTCAAATTAGTAATTAATGGCAAATAATTTCAAGCCCCCACTTTGAAATGCAAACACTGATCCTTTGTCTATCACATCCACCGAGCTACTTCTGAAACTTGCAACATACATGCATTCTTTCTTCTTCTTCTTTAATCTATCTGCTCCTTCCCGTTTAGGGCTCCATCACACCAGCGATTTATCACACACTTGCCATGCCTGGTATGTGGTTTTACAGCCCGGTACTCACATGACATGATCCACGTCCTGCACTCATTTCCCCTCTTCCCCTCCATGTTTCATTTCTTTTTGGAGCGGGGAAAATCTGGAGTATTTTCCCTCCATGTGAAATAAAGGCGTCTTCCCTCCCGTGTATTGCTGTTGTTGCATTCTATCCGACCACCCCGTTCTGTGTCTAAGGGCGGTCTCGTTAGCAAAAGAGGAGGGTGGTACAGTTCTCCACTCAACCATGAAGGGAGAAGGAGAAAGGTCCCATTTAACTCTATGTTCTTACTCCTGAGTAGGCATAACCAGGGGGACATTTTCACCTTAAAAGAAATGTGGAAAATGCACCCTCCTTGCCCGCAGCTGCCTCCTTCATTTTTAAAGATAAAGAGAGCAAAATTGGTTGTCAAATCTTATGACCCCCCAAATCAAGTCAGCTACCAGCTTGAGCACCTCAAGGATTCCATGAGCTAAACCGTGAAGGGACACCCAAGACAGGAAGGTCATGGTAGAGAGGTCAGACTAAATACGATCCCTGGGGAAGGTAATGGCAACCCACCCCAGTATTCTTGCCATGAAAACTAAATGGATCAGTACAACCAGAGATATGTCGGTATACCATCGGAAGATAGGACCCCCAGGTCGGAAGATGGTCAAAATGCTACTGGGGAGGAACAGAGGATAAGTTCAAGTAGCCCCAGATGTGATGACGCAGCTAGCTCAAAGCCGAAAGGACGGCTAGCGGCCGACGGTGCTGGTGGTGAACGACGAATCCGATGTTCTAAAGATCAACACACCATAGGAACCTGGAATGTAAGATCTATGAGCCAGGGCAAATTGGATGTGGTTATTGGTGAGATGTCAAGATTAAATATAGATATATTGGGTGTCAGTGAACTGAAATGGACTGGAATGGGCCACTTCACATCAGATCACCACCAGATCTACTACTGTGGACAAGAGGATCACAGAAGAAATGGAGTAGCCTTCATAATTAATAATAAAGTGGCTAAAGCAGTGCTTGGATACAATCCAAAAAATGATAGAATGATCTCAATTCGAATTCAGGGTAAGCCATTTAACATCACAGTGATCCAAATATATGCCCCAGCCATAGATGCTGAAGAAGCAGAAATAGATCAGTTCTATGAGGATCTGCAGTACCTACTGGATAACACACCAAAAAGAGATGTTATTTTCGTTACAGGAGACTGGAACGCTAAGGTGGGCAGTCAAATGACATCTGGAATTACAGGTAAGCATGGTCTAGGAGAATAAAATGAAGCGGGACATAGGCTGATAGAATTCTGCCAGGACAACTCACTGTGCATAACAAACACTCTCTTCCAACAACTGAAAAGACGGCTTTATACATGGACTTCACCAGATGGCCGACACCGAAATCAGATTGACTACATCCTTTGCAGCCAAAGGTGGCGGACATCTATACAGACAGTAAAAACAAGACCTGGAGCTGACTGTAGTTCAGATCACGAACTTCTTATTGCACAATTTAGAATCAAACTAAAGAGAATAGGAAAGACCCACAGATCAGTTAGATATGAGCTCACTAATATTCCTAATGAATATGCAATGGAAGTGAAGAATAGATTTAAGAGACTAGATTTAGTAGATAGGGTCTCGGAAGAACTATGGACAGAAGTTTGCAACATTGTCCAAGAGGTGGCAACAAAAAACATCCCAAAGAAAAAGAAAACCAAGAAGGCAAGATGGCTGTCTGCTGAGACACTGGAAGTAGCCCAAGAAAGAAGGAAAGCAAAAGGCAACACTGATAGGGGGAGATATGCCCAATTAAATGCAAAATTCCAGAGGTTAGCCAGAAGAGATAAGGAATTATTTTTAAACAAGCAATGTGCGGAAGTGGAAGAAGACAGTAGAATAGGAAGGACAAGAGACCTCTTCCAGAAAATTAGAAACATCGGAGGTAAATTCCAGGCAAAAATGGGTATGATCAAAAACAAAGATGGCAAGGACCTAACAGAAACAGAAGAGATCAAGAAAAGGTGGCAAGAATATACGGAAGATCTGTATAGGAAGGATAATAATATCGGGGATAGCTCAGACGGTGTGGTCAGTGAGTTAGAGCCAGACATCCTGAAGAGTGAGGTCGAATGGGCCTTAAGAAGCATTGCTAATAACAAGGCAGCAGGAGACAACGGTATCCCAGCTGAACTGTTTAAAATATTGCAAGATGATGCTGTCAAGGTGATGCATGCCATATGCCAGCAAATTTGGAAAACACAAGAATGGCCATCAGACTGGAAAAAATCAATTTATATCCCCATACCAAAAAAGGGAAACACTAAAGAATGTTCAAACTATCGGACGGTGGCACTTATTTCACATGCCAGCAAGGTAATGCTCAAGATCCTGCATGGTAGACTCCAGCAATTCATGGAGCGAGAATTGCCAGATGTACAAGCTGGGTTTAGAAAAGGCAGAGGACCTAGAGACCGAATTGCCAATATCCGCTGGATAATGGAGAAAGCCAGGGAGTTCCAGAAAAACATCTATTTCTGTTTTATTGACTATTCTAAAGCCTTTGACTGTGTGGATCATAACAAACTGTGGCAAGTTCTTGGTGGTATGGGGATACCAAGTCATCTTGTCCGCCTCCTGAGGAATCTATATAACGAACAAGTAGCAACGGTAAGAACAGACTACGGAACAACGGACTGGTTTAAGATTGGGAAAGGAGTACGGCAGGGCTGTATACTCTCACCTTACCTATTCAACTTGTATGCAGAACACATCATGCGACGTGCTGGGCTTGACGAATCCAAGGCTGGAGTTAAAATCGCAGGAGGAAATATTAACAATCTCAGATATGCAGATGACACCACTTTGATGGCTGAAAGCGAGGAGGAGCTGAGGAGCCTTATGACAAAGGTGAAAGAAGAAAGTGCAAAAGCTGGGTTGCAGTTAAACCTCAAAAAAAAACCAAGATTATGGCAACCAGCTTGATTGACAACTGGCAAATAGAGGGAGAAAACGTGGAGGCAGTGACAGACTTTGTATTTCTGGGCGCAAAGATTACTGCAGATGCTGACTGCAGCCAGGAAATCAGAAGACATTTACTTCTTGGGAAGAGAGCAATGACAAATCTTGATAAAATAGTTAAGAGCAGAGACACCACACTGACAACAAAGGTCCGCATAGTTAAAGCAATGGTATTCCCCGTAGTAACCTATGGCTGCGAGAGCTGGACCATAAGGAAGGCTGAGCGAAGGAAGATAGATGCTTTTGAACTGTGGTGTTGGAGGAAAATTCTGAGAGTGCCGTGGACTGCAAGAAGATCTAACCAGTCCATACTCCAGGAAATAAAGCCAGACTGCTCACTTGAGGGAATGGTATTAAAGGCAAAACTGAAGTACTTTGGCCACATAATGAGAAGACAGGATACCCTGGAGAAGAGGCTGATGAAAGTGGAAGGCAAAAGGAAGAGGGGCCGACCAAGGGCAAGATGGATGGATGATATTCTGTAGGGGACAGACTTGACCTTGGGGGAGCTAGGGGTGGCAACGGCCGACAGAAAGCTCTGGCGTGGGCTGGTCCATGAAGTCACGAAGAGTCGGAAACGACTGAACGAATAAACAACAATAAGACTTTTAAAATAGAATTATTTCCTCAAGAAAGCTGTATATTTCTGGGAAACACTTGAAAGCTCAGCATGGGTAAATTATTTTTAAAACACCGAGATGGGCCATCATTGGCCTAAAAGTCATATTTATATTATCTCACAGAAGAACCTCAAAACACAATGTTTTTCCACAGAGTCAGTTCCCACATTCAGCTGTGAGTTTCGGGAGTATTGAAATCCAGTGCAGAGAAATGAAGTGATAGAAATGAACACCACAGTATTGGAGGGGAAGTACTGGAGAAAGTTACCCAATCATTTGAGAATGCTTTGTTAGAACCTTTGGAACGGTTGAGGGGGCTTGCATTTTTAGCCCTATTCCATCTTTACACCTTTGCTTAGGCCAAGATTTGTGGAGACTTCAGCCAATTTATGAATTGAGGTTCTATGGCACCTCGCCCCACCTGAATGCTGGGGACCAAACCCAGGCCACAGCTAGACCTAAGGTTTATCCTGGGATCATCCTGGGTTCGCCCCTGCCTGAGCACTGGATCCCCTGTGTGTCACCTAGATGAACAGGTTTGACCCCTGGACGATCCAGGGATAAACCTCAGGTCTAGCTGTGGCCCCAGTGTCATGGTTTGCTAGTGTCAGACTGGTCTCTTGTTGGGGCCTTGGAAATCCATGACATAAGCATAGGTGTTCCCCACCCCACCCCGCAAAAAAACAGAAAAAGCAATTCAGCAGGAAGGGCTTTGCTTGTACTGTACAATTATCATTATTATCGGGGAATTGCTGCAGCTAAGTTTTGGTGCAGAATCTTTCTTCCTTCAGAGAGATTTTGAGCTCACTTCATTGTCTACTGGTAAATCTGTTCCAGGCTCTGGCTGCTACAGCACTCAGAAAGCAGCAACAGTGCACAAAATGATTGATCTTTTCAAAGTCTGTAATTTATTCTCGATTTTAATTTTACATTGGAAACGGACTATGACTCAGGATTATGGGGGTGGCGAAGATGCCTCTGTTAGAAGGAAGAGGAGGGATTTGGGTACTTTGAACAGCAGCAGCGAGGCTAACATAAAGCTGGGTATTAGTGGACCGCTGCCAAAGAAGCTGGAAAGAATGTTAAGCCATTAGCTGTGGCTTACTTAAGGCAGAGTGTGGGGGGAAAGAAACAGGAGTTGTGCTGTGAAGCTAGAGTGTGGTGTGCATTTAGCAGAATTCTGGAGCATTCCCAACTAGATTAACCTATCAAAGCAATGGTACTGCTACAGACTATGGCTGAGTTCGGACGACACACTAATCAATGGTTGTTTCCCATTCTTATTTATTTATTTATTTAAAATATTTATATCCCGCCCTATATCACTAAGATCTCAGGGCGGCGTACAGATAAAAACATTCAGTATAAAACAATAAATATACACAGTTAAAAACAAATTAAACCATGATCCAAGTTAAAACAATATATAATTTAAAAGCAATAGAAACAGTTAAAACAATGTGCCAATGAGTTTAACCATCAAAGGCTTCGTTAAAAAGCCATGTTTTTACTTGGCGTCGAAATGCAATCAACGTTGGCGCCAATCGGGCCTCCGAGGGGAGGGCATTCCGCAGTCGGGGTGCCACCACAGAGAAGGCCCTCTCCCTTGTCCCATCATAACATATATGTTGCATTGGTGGGATGCGGAGAAGGGCTCCTCCAACAGATCTCAAGTCTCAGGCAGGCATATATAAGGAGAGGTGCTCCTTCAAGTATCGAGGTCCCAAGCCGTTTAGGGCTTTAAACGTCATTACCAGCACTCTGTTCCTATTACCCACCCACCCCAGTTGATTAGTGTGTCATCCGAACTCAGCCTATGTGTCCTTACCTGAGTTACCTCACACACAGGAGTGGCCTGATGAAGAGCTGTGGGAGTTGCCTCTTATACGGAGAGTGAATCAGAGCGAATCTACAGATTTTGCAAAAGGAAATGGTAGAATTCAGGACTGTTCCACCTCAACTTGCAAATGGGGGGAGGGGAGGAATCACATGTTTAATGCTCCCTCATGGTGGGGCGTGGAGGGAGCAGCTCTCTTCATGTGCAGTTTACTGTGTTCAGGGAGGGTTTTTTTGTTATAAAAATTATATGAACCCCACCGACAGTAGGTGTTCTGAAATGATACTTTGGAATTCTTCCGCTCCTTCTGTATATGGCATAATTGTCTTCCGGAAGACTGTAGACCGATGTGCTTGTGGATGCAGAGCGTGACTCATAGTCTGAGGCTGGGACCTAATCTAATCTCAGCCAACAAGCTGGGCCTAGAACCTCTTCTCACCTTCTGTTCCACACATTGACTGAATGTGTGGAAGGATCGCAAGGTCGTGCTCCCTGGCTCAGCTCCCAACTTCCATGCATTCAGGCAAAGGTGGGAATGAGGCTCATTTTGCTGAATGTGGGGCGATTAGTAGCTGAACCCATATTTTGGAACGAAGAGCTTCCTTATCAGGAGCCAAACTTCCAAGCACAAATTCAAGAACAGGATAAGCCAGCTTCCAAAGATGGCTAGAAATTCCTAGCATTTGGGTTTGTAAGATTGCCCCAACATGTTCCAAAACACGTTGGGCTCATTAATAAAATATTTCTCACTAACTGACTCACACAGACCATCGGTGTGCTAGTAATTTGTTGCTCAGTATCATGTCTTTCCACAGGCACCTGGAAAGGCTGGATGTGAGGCGGACTGGGAGTCCACTGGACTCCCCCCCCCCCCAGGCACTCTTCCCTGACTCCCTCTCAGCTGCCTCCCGGCTCGAACGCCTGATGACCCACAGGATTTATCAGAGGACTGCACGCACACCAGTGAGCACCCAGCATCCTCTCTGGACTCCCCCCCCCCACTCAGGCACTCTTCCCCAACTCCCTCTCAGCTGCTCCCCTGCTCGAACGCCTGATGACCCACAGGATTTATCAGAGGACTGCACGCACACCAGTGAGCACCCAGCATCCTCTCTGGGATCCTCCTTCCCAGCTACTCCCCACCGTGCTCCCAGTTGTGTTTATATAACTTGTTGCTTAGCAACACAAAGTTCTTCTCATAGCTCGGAATCTCCAGCGTACGAAGTTCTTCTCATAGCTCAGAACCTCCGTGCCGTGCATTGCTATGCATTGCCTTATTGTTATATATAGGAATGGAAATATCTTTTGAGAATGTCTTTTTGCATTATATCAGCCTTGCAATTGGTAGGGATGATGGTGCTTCTGGATTAGCCAGGTGAGGCAAAATACTAGAAGCCGGAGCATTTACCTTAGCTTGGTCAACAGAATGGTGCCTTTTGACCTCCATACTTCAGGCTCCCAGCTCCTGCAGCTGATGGTAGACACTCAAAATGGGCAAACCTCGATCCCCGCCTCTCTTTGCAAGCCACATTCTTGCATGAAGAAAGGTGTTTGTCATGATTTCTCATGTACTTTACAGAGGCAATACTTTGAACCCCAGTGGTTGCCTTTAATACAGTGCCTCAAACGCCAACGGCCAACCATGTGGGGTGCTCTGTGGAAGTCCACATCTAGCTGCTCATTGCTCTTTTCCCACTCCACGGAGCTCAGTGAAATTAGATAACAGTATAGCTGAAGGAAAATAATATTCAGCAATTTTGAACATTTGAGACTATTGGGTTTTTTTTTAAGGAAATGTGATTTTCTATTCAAGTGTTTCAATTTTTGTTGTTTATTTGCTTATTTTATTATAACAGCATTGCTTTATTTGATTTGAATACTAAAATCTTTTTGGTCCTGCTCAGAAGACACCTTAAACCCTGCTTTTAGTTAAGCAGCAGGGTTTAAGGTGTCTTGTGTGATGCGTTTTGCTAAACCCTGCTCACTCCCTAACCACAATCAGACCATTTGTGCAGCAGGGTTAGCAGCTCCAACCGTAGCTTAAAGTGTTGTGTGGACAGCACGGCTTGTGGTTAGTGCTAACCCCAGAGAACCACAGTTTTGCTAAGCACAGAGCCTGGGGTGTCATCTGAGCAGACCCTTTAAGTTAAATTCGACAGTTATTCTTATAAGAAACTTATTACTATTTCTTTTTCTTAAAATAGCTTCAACTTTTCCCAACTATTGCGCCCTAATATTTAGCCTGTATTACACTGGGCTTTTCCAGCACCTGTAACCTGTCACCAAGGAAAAGAGACCTCAACATTCTCAAATCTCCCAAGGAACAGCTGTATGGAACAAAGCTCCCACAATGCAGAGTTATATGCCTGATCATCTCCTGTCTCAGCTATTTGGATGTTGAAAAAACTAAAGACCGTTGAGGGGAGTAACAAGTGGACCAAGGGGGAGGGCCTCTTTTTGCTAACCCTCATTAGAACAGAGAAAGAGCTGAAACAGGCAAACCTTTTGTTGAAAAGCACCATTTGTGGAATAGGTTTTAAAAGCAACGTAGGGAAGTGAGGCAGCTAGTCCCTGTGCCTTAAAGAAATGCAAGACAGACAAAGGAACAGCAGGTGCATTGCTGCACCTCCAAGAAGGTTACTGCTTTCCCTGTGTGTCATGCATTCTGGGAAAGGGTAGGAGGTATGCTAGAACAACAACATTTATTTATTTGTTACCCGCCTCTTCCTCTGGATTGAGGCGGGTTACAACACAAATGCAAACACCATAAAATACATATAACTAATTAAAACATTTAAAACTAATACATTATTAAAAGCAGCATATTATTAAAAAGGCATCTTAAAATTCAGCTGGGTAGGCCTGCCGGAAGAGATCAGTCTTTATGGCTTTCTTAAATTCCGGAAGACTGTCAAGTTGACGAATCTTTCCCGGCAAGCCATTCCACAAACTGGGACCGGCAGAAGAAAAGGTCCTCTGGGTAACAGTTGTCAGCCTTGTTTTTGTTGGCTGGAGTAAATTCTTCCCAGAGGACCTGAGTGTGCGGGGCGGATTGTATGGGAGAAGGCGATCCTGCAGGTAGACTGGACCCAAACCATGTAGGGCTTTAAAGGTGATAACCAACACTTTATACTTTGCCCGGAAACTAATTGGCAGCCAGTGAAGAGATTTTTAAAAACTGGTGTAATGTGGTCCCCCCTAGGTGTACTGGTGACCAGCCTGGCTACCAACGAAAGGTGAGAATGCCATAGAGCAGGCCTGCATTCCCCTTTCCCCTTAACTGCTGATTGCTTAGTGGTGCCTGGCTTTTGCAGTGTGTCCCCACCCCACCCCACCATTCTAAAAGGCTGAAATGCCTCTCCTACGACCCAAGTCTTAGCAATAAGGGCGTCAGGCTAATATACGCTGGCATTTTTGGCTCTACCCCCCTTGGACCTCCTGCCAATGGAATGCAGCCCCTGAGAGCTGCTATGAAATTGAGTTGGTGCCTGCATTTTCCCAGCTACCGCATTTACTCATGAGTAGTCGGGAAAAGCGGCGGGCAGCGCTCCACAGGAGCACTGCGGCCATCAAGACAGAGTGGGGAGATGGGGGGGAACAGAGCCAGGGGGGATAGGAGATCACCTGGGGGGGGGAATCGGGGGCAGGGGGGAGCAGGGAACCCTTTTTTAAACAAACAAACAAACCTACCTTTATCGTTGGTGCGCTCCTGCGCTCCTGGCCCCTTTAAACTAAAAAAGAAATGGCGGACGCGACAGGTCCTTCCTGCAGCCCATCACATCTTACGTGTAGACAGGGGTGACGGCCCGCGCTACTTTTTGCGTGGGCTGGCCCCTCCTCCCGCACGGATTTGCAGGTAGGTCTAGCAAGGCCCTAAGTCTGGATACAACCTACTGTTTCCTCTTGTGTCATTGGGCCTGTTCAAGAAACACGCTAAACCATGGTTAAGTTGTTAACCCTTTTGCAGCAAAAGGTTAGCGGCCATGTTTAAACCATGATTACGTAGCCACCACGGATAGGGATAGTTCCTGGCCATACTGTTTAGCTCAAAATGCTTAACCACCGTGGCTTAGTATGTCGTCTGAACAGGGTCTGTATAGGTAGTGTTGCTTTGTGGAGCCAAAGAGTCCTATTCTTTTTTTCCACTTGAAATTACCGTTGAAAATTGTGGAGAAGAGGACACAGCCCACAGTTCTCATGCCCCACTGCTTTGCTGTGCTCCATGGAGCCAGATCTCAATGCTGCCTTCTGTCCACTTGTTGTTATGGTGTGCATTGCTAGAGGAAACCCTGGGGATCTTCCCAGTGCCATGCCTGCTCATTGTGGGTGAGAGAACATAGACTGGGTTCTATAATGCAGGGCTTTGCAACTTGTGGCCCTCTAGGTGTTTTGGCCTGCAACTCCCTTGAGCCGTAGTCAGCATAGCCAATGGTGAAGGATGATGGGAGCTGTAGGCCAATACATCTGGAGGGCCACAAGTTGCCCAACCCTGCTGTAATGTCATTATAGCACTCCTACCATCTCTGAACGTTATTGGTGCCTTCCACCAATGGGTAATATAGGAGCATTGTCATTGGACGATATTATGACCGGTGGGCGGAAATGCTTGGAATGCCGTGGGAGTGGCTGTTCTTGCTATGTTGCTTCTTTTCTCCTGGCATTATTGTTATTTAGACATTGCTGCTGGAGGGAGCATAGAATCCCAACAAGTTAAACCAGGGTAAGCTCCCTGTGTAGCAGCTGCCATCTTAGTTGGACAATCATAGAATCATAGAATAGCAGAGTTGGAAGGGGCCTACAAGGCCATCAAGTCCAACCCCCTGCTCAATGCAGGAATCCACCCTAAAGCATCCCTGACAGATGGTTGTCCAGCTGCCTCTTGAAGGCCTCTAGGGTGGGGGAGCTCACTACCTCCCTAGGTCACTGATTCCATTGTCATACTGCTCTAACAGTCAGGAAGCTTTTCCTGATGTCCAGCTGGAATCTGGCTTCCTTTAACTTGAGCCCGTTATTTACGCAGATATCCTTAATGGAATTATTGAGTCTTAGTGCCGATGTTTATGTGTATTCGCATGAAAGGTGTTACTCTGCATTTCACAGGATCCAAACACAAGTGTCATAAGGTGAAATTAAACTCTTATAAGACCTATAAGCTCCAGGGGGTATCTAAATCTAGAAACACAGTGACCACACAATCCCATGAAACAATGCAAAGAGTGCAAGCATGCTGGCAATATTATATTATTTTAGATCATGACAGGTCAGTTTATTTTTAGCAGTGGCATTTGCCGGAGCTAAGCTCTGGATAAGCTGGAGCTTTGTTCTTAATTTTGTGTGTACTGAAATCGTTCCTGTGGGTGTCCCATGACAGGGCTACACAATGTTGCATGTTAGTCAGGACCGTAACTCTAGAAACGGCTGCATTGTTTAGAAACATCAATCCTGACGCTATTTTTTGCAGAATCTTTTCCTATCGCAGATAGTGTTACACACCATGTGCTTGTTTTAAACAAGGCAGCTGTTCCTGCAGCTCATGGAGGGATTTATGCATTTCAATCCAGAGGTTTCTGGTTTGGTTCAGCCTCTACAGAAGCCCAAAGACCTCATCTCTACAGCAACACACAGGCATTAAAATGAAGAAAAGTCATACTATTAATCACTTCACTTTAATCTATCAAGTAAATCACATGCTTTAATCAAAGTGCTGGCTTGACATAGCGGTGAAACGTCATTTCAAGCTACCATTATGCAACTTCTTCTGCAGATAAATGGGAAGCTTACCTTGAGGCTCCATCCTGATGAACAGATAAGAGAGCGGACAGCAAAAAGTTACCTCACAATCACCCATCTATCCTCAGTCAAAGGCAGGGCCAGCAAATTTGATGCCACCCCAGAACCAGGACACGAAGTAGGAAACGAGGTGGTAACAGCAGAAAATGCAAAACAGCACTAGACGAACCACCCTCCAAGGGCCTAGCATGCCAGAAGAGAAAAAGGGCTTCCCAAGGAGTCCCACCTAAGCTGTACTAGGAGATCCACGCAAATGCAAATGCAATGCTTTTTCCCAACCCAACCAGCAAACGACAAAACAATGGACGGGACTTCCTGTTCTCCTGTCTGTGGACCAGAATAGTGGACAAGTCATAGAATAGCAGAGTTGGAAGGGGCCTACAAGGCCGTCAAGTCCAACCCCTTGCTCGTTGCAGGAATCCACCCTAAAGCATCCCTGACAGGTGGTTGTCCAGCTGCCTCTTGACTGCCTCTAGTGTGGAAGAGCCCACGACCTCCCTAGGCAATTGGTTCCATTTGGTAATCGTTTTTTTTTTAAATGTACTTTGATTTTGGGGCACAAATACTGATTTCCTACTCTATCAGTGCATTCAGCACTGACATCTTTGGTGGAGAGTCATGTCCTTAGAGGAGAATCACACAGTCTTGCTGGGAATCACAACAAAATTTTAAGATGCACTAAATTTTCAAATACACACATTTCTTTCTCCCATCCTTAAGTGATATGTTCCAGGCTGGAAAGAAGTTGCTTGCCTTCCTTATGTGTGCAAAAAGCAAAACATGGTTAAATTGTTGTATAGGTTTCACGAAGATCTTAAATTACATGCAAGTTGTGTTATTAGTGGGTTACATCACTCAATCATGAGCCATGAGTTAATGTTCAGCTGCTTGTGATGTGAGATCTATGTAAAGCTGAGTTTGAAAACCAAGGACCACGTGGATATTGTGTTTTGAATAAAGAGGGATTTAAGACTTCTCTTGGCTTTCCTTTGGCCAATTATGCTTGTGACGGCAGTATATGAGCATCTTATTCTTTAGTGTCAGGGAAACACATTCATTTGCATTCTTATGTTTGAAATGTTCATTACAGGATTACCACCCAAAAAAGGGCTATCGTAATTCAGAATGGGGGCTGCTTCCGGGGACAAACAGTCCTAGAGAAATAAATAGAAGGTTTTGTTTGCTTTACACAGAGCTTGGCTTTATTTGGGCTTTGACACTGGGGTGTGTGTGGGGGGGGGATGCATGTGTGTGCGCACCCGCATTGTTGCAAAATTCTAAACAAGAGCTCACACAGTGTGAGAACAAACAAAAGGATTATAACGAATGCAAAGTAGCAAGGAATGTTTTGTGTTAAGAAAGAATTTGCAAGTGAGTTGGTTGTAAATAGTAAAAAATACACAGAACAGCAGCATTAAGAAGCACTCAACAAGAAAGCAGTTCTAGGGCAATTTATTTTATTATAAATTTAGAATGTATTACCAATGAAAAAGGATCACAATGGAGTACCAAGAAAGTTCATGTATCAAAATTTTAGCAGCATTTCAACAGTCCTAGGCTCCCAAAATCCTCCAAGCACTGTTTCCTCAAACCCACTCCAGTAAATCCAACCTGAACACTGCCACAGTAATCAGCATATAAATGCCAAGCTGCACTGTCCACCATACGTCCTAAACCATAGGACCTATAGGGGAAAAATGGGAGCCATACAAAAACATAATTCATTTCAACAAGACTTGTGCAAGAGAACTTCCCAGAAGTCTGTGTTCAAGGTTTCCATAGTAATGGAAAGTGGATTCCACCACATGTCTGCCAGGCAGTTCTCTATATGCTACTAGGGAAATATTTCATCGGATGCATATCCAATGAGTTACAGAAAATTGCAGTTCTAGGGCCAGGAACTGTTAGGTCTCTTCAGTAGTATAGTGTCTTCAGTTTATGAAGTACATGGAACTGGCAGACTAGGGTAGGGTAGCTCTTCAAAAAGAGATAACTGGATTCTTAGGGCCTCTCTGTCTGTGATAACTTTAGCAGTTTTAGGAACTGCTGCAATGTCATCTTTGGTAGCATCCTAAGCCCAAATTATTATTATTATTATTTATTTATTTATATAGCACCATCAATGTACATGGTGCTGTACAGATTACACAGTAAATAGCAAGACCCTGCCGCATAGGCTTATTTTGAGCAAATATGTGGTGTAACACCAGCTCCTTCCCATGTCAGCACTGATCTGGAGCAATGCTGTCATTAGAAGCTGCAATTTGGACTCTTCTGACATAGCCTCAGACTTCTGATGTTACTGAGCTATGGGGTGAAGGAAGCAGCCATGGGGTAGCAGATCTCATTCTGCTGAAGTTAAACATCAGAAGTGGCTCTTGTTTTTTGCTCCTTAATTAACAATGGCAATTTGTATGACAACAGTTTTAACAGCCAATTCAAATGATGGTTTAAAAACCACTGACAATATAAAACCAGTGGTTTTAACCACTGGCTATTAGTTAAAACCCTAAACCAGCCTATATTGCTCCCGTTTTTTAGCACCAATATACATGGTACTTTTATTCTTCAGCTGACATTGCATAGTTGAGACTTACTGGAGGCAACAGGAGAAGCAAAGCAAAATTATCTCAATCCTCACCTTCCTTCCCCTGAATTTGCTAATAGATGGATGTTCTGGGAGTAGAATTGGACTCATATACAAGGGTTGATGAATTCTTGTTTGAAGAGAATTTGAGGTTCAACACATAATGAAGCTAGGTTTTTACTAAATCCCATGTGGATAATATTCGATATATAGACTGTAACAGTATGACGCTTCGCTAGTTACAGTAAAACATGAAAGATATTATCCCAGCTTTGCTGGTGACCGATGCATAGAAAATAACTTTAATTAGAAAGTTATTTTGGGAGGAGAGAAACAGCGCGCGCACACACACACACACGCACACACACAGAGAGAAACAATATAATACTGACAAGCTATTCCCGTTCTTTGGTACTTTCAAAACTTTCTTATCCAAAATATACAGGGAAATACAGTTAAAAAGTTACATTTTTGTAAGTATTTATAAAATCAATGTGCATACAGTATTATACACAACAATATGATATGAACCACATTTTTACCAATGTACTTCTGTGCTGTTTTGTTCCAGTATCATTAAACTTTTTTTTTTAAAAAAAAGTATATCCATTTTGCACTTTGCTTCTTGATATATGAAATGGACAAACATCCCAGCTTCTCTAAAAGATTAAAAAATTGCCACTAAATGATACATTATGTACAAGTTTTACTAAAGATTCAGCTCTAGGCAATTATTTTCATCTCACTTATAATTTAAGGTAGTGTTGCCTACTATAAGCATATATATATATTTCTTTAATACATAAGAAAACGGCACCACGTGTTATGTCAACCAATGACACAGATGATATGTACAGTAGATGTTAGATACTGAAGATAAATCCTTGCTGACTAGGCTCTTACTGTATGGTTTAAATAGGGAGCGCTGCACTGTGAGGGAGAAACCTTGGCTTCTCTTATTTCAAAGAGAGACTCCCTTCTTTCCTGGAAGGAACAACCAAATCAGACATATGGCAGGATACCATACATTAAGATTGCCATGACAGCAGCGCTGAATAAGCCAGCTACAGGAACAGTCACAAACCAGGCTAGAAAGATATTGCGAAAGAGATGCCAGTCAACAGCCTTCTTGGAGCGGATCCAGCCAACTGCCACCACAGAACCGACCTTGGAAGTTTGAGAAGAAAGTTAGAATTAAATGCATCTTAACATGAGTAATGCTTTATGATCAGGGGTCCATAAATGTTGCTCACCTTCAGTAGCCAGCCATTATTTGTAGTCATCAAATAATGCCCCATGAGTTCTCTGGCACATATAGATGGATTCGCGGGGGGGGGGGGGGGGGAGAGGGCTATGTCCGTCTTCACGCCAGGTTTTGGAGGCATTCGTAAGCAACAAGTGATGTGCTAGGTATCCCCAAAGCTTGACATGAAGCAAGACTGATCACTTTGGTGAATGAGTTATATCAGTTTATGTCAGGCATAAAATGTGATCTCCCACCTCCCCATTTTCTCTGCAGTGCAAGTCTCCCACTTTGCACTGGGCATCCAAGGGCTACTGGTGACTACAATGACTTACAGCTGCTGCTGGTGACCTAGCAACCACATTTGTGGACCCCCATCTATGACAAAACCAATGCCAGTCAGCTGATGCCCAGAATTACAAAGCTTCCAAAAGTGCTCACTGTTGAAATCTGAGTTCCTGCTTCATTTTCACATGGCTGAGGTGAGATGGGGTGGGGACTAGATCTATTTGGTATTTAGGAAGTGCCTTGCACAGTTTGGATTCCATGGCAATTATTTTTCCTAGCTTTGATTGATATTTCCTGTGATCTTATGACAACTGTATCAAACCATGTCTCTTTTGTTGAAAAAGCTAACAACTCCTAAAAATATGGGCATCAACTCAAACATTCTGTCTGTGGAATGCTGATGTATCTGTGAATGGAAATGCCAATTAACTCTGGGGCAGAACATAGTAAATTGGTAGCAACACTGGATTGCAAATGGCTTGTTGAGCCTGGAATCTTGAGTGAACATCCACTAGGTGCAAAGACCATGCAGTATTCTTATCCTGGTAAGAACAAAATTATTTTCTAGTAAGTTGTAAATTTACTAATTTTCATCATCGGCATGGCTCTGTTATCTCACATGTGCCAGAAAGGCTAATATATAAAAGTGTGCTTCCCGTTCTGATCATTGCCATTTTAGGGCTTGCCTGAAGGCTGATCTCTGGATGAAGGAAGATAAGACCGCCAACACCACATATTTGCTCAAAATAGTATGAAGTTCTCCAGTCCTAAATCCTCAACTCTATAATGGATTGTAATTTCTCTTACATGAGAAATAGCCACTTCTTCTAGCTGCTTAACCCAATTTCTCCCTTAAGTGCCATTAAGTCTACTGTTTACTTTCTCAAACCACCAAGAGAAAAGAGCTGTACATTGATACAATGCAGCCATCTTTTCGCCCCTAAAGTCTAAACACAACCTAGACACTTTCATATTCTGTCGTCCCCTCGCTGCGGAGCAGCTAGGGCTGCACTTCTCTAAGGAGAAGAAGAAGCAATCTGTAAAAGAAAGGACAAATGGTTCAAATTTCTATCTAGCAGTTCGGAGCTGACTGGAATTTTGGCTGATAAGGTGTACTGACTCTCAAGCTGTTATATCAGATTCTTAACTACAGAATTATCTGAAACAACACATCTGGTGTTGGTGGTTGTTATTATTATTATTTGTATCCCGCCTTTTGTCCAGTGCTGGGCCTCAAGGCGGCCTTACAAAGTTTAAAACATACATTTGGGGGGGGGGGAACATAAACGTTTAAAATACACAACAAAATTATAAGACATTAACATAGATGGAGGGCCAGATTATTCTCCAAAGGCCTGCTGGAACAAAAAAGTTTTCGCCTGCTTCCGAAAGCCCATCAAGGAGGGAGCCAGCCTAGCTTCCCCGGGGAAGAGAGTTCCAGAGCACTGGAGCAGCCACCGAGAAGGCCCTCTCCCATGTTCCCACCAAGCGCGCCTGTGAAGATGGTGGGACTGAAAGAAGGGCTTCTCCAGAAGATCTCAAGGCACGGGCAGGCTCATAAGGGAGAAGACGGTCTTTCAAAAAGCCTGGACCAGAGCCATATAGGGCTTTATAGGTCATAACCAGCACTTTGAATGGAGCCCGGAAACAGACTGGAAGCCAGTGGAGCTGTTTTAACGTTTACATATGAAACTGCCTTATACAGAATCAGATATTGATCCATCAAGTCTATCTACCTACTCTGACTGACAGCAATACTTCTAAGCCTCAGGCAGAGAGAGGTTGTTTCCAGCTCTGCTAGGCAAGATCCTTTTTAACTGGAAATGCCAGAGACTGTACCTAAGGACCTCCTGCCTACAAACCTTGTGTTTTGCTACTAAGCTATGACCCCTCCCTGGAAGAGACATGACAAATTTACACTTTCCTACAATAATAATAAATGTCCACAACACATTTTAACACTACTGAATTTATGTAACTCTCCCACCCCCAAATTATATTAAGAGAATATTCTCTCCCTCTCTCTGCTAAAGAGTACCTGTAAAGTTCAAGTCAGATAGATTACTGAGATGCAAAGTTCCAAAGGACTAATTTAATCTAATTAGTCTTGAAAAGGTCTTCATAACAAGGAGCTAGTCAAAAGACCATCTCTGAACAAACCAGGTCCAAAAAACCATGAGTTTGGCAAAAGTAATTAGTAAGAGACTACAGGGGAAAATCCAGTCCCTATAAAGTTGGTAAAATTAACGGGTTCGCTTCTACTTCATTTAACTGGGATTCATGACTCCACATGCACAAGGGGTTGTCAGTTCTCTAAAACTTTAGCCTCCTCCATGACACCTGAAGTACCGCTGCACAGAGATCAACACTGCCTCCAGGATGCATGAACAGGTGCTGCAAGAAAGAAAGAACTGGCAACTTCCACATTTGGGTCCCCATCTGCATAAAGTTAACTTATTAAGAGTTAACAGAATGCGCCTTGTAAAGACAATAGATTGATATTTTAAACTAGATCTCTTCCCAAAGCACCACTGACACTGTCTGTCCTTGGCTGCAGTATGCCCCAGTCCAGGAGCCTTTGTCCACTACTGGACTTACCAAAGGTTCTTTAAATCAGTCTTCCTCTCATAGGCTGAGTCTTGAAACCTAGCCTTTTGGTTGTATTCAAGGTTAATCTACTTAAATGCCATTCAATTCAATGGGTTTTCTCTAAATAGGATTAACATTGGATACAGCCCTAAGAATCCTTTCAGAGTCAGACCCAATCATTAGACAGGAGAAGGCTGAAGGGGAGCAGGGGTTACCTTCTAGCCCAGCCTTCCTCAACCTGGGGCGCTCCAGATGTGTTGGACTACAACTCCCAGAATGCCCCAGCCAGCTGGCTGGGGCATTCTGGGAGATGCAGTCCAACACATCTGGAGCGCCCCAGGTTGAGGAAGGCTGTTCTAGCCATTCCCATCATCCTGATTTGGTGCCCCTGTGGAGGCCATGCTTGCTTGTTGCAGGTCGGGTAAGCCTAGTCGCCTTCTCCCCAACAAGTCACAGGCAGCGCCTTTGGGAAAGACCCTTGACTGAGCAGGCAGGCAGAGGCAAACAGCCCAGGCCAGGCCCTCCAAATGGCATTGCGTGTGTGCACATGCTCTGCTCACTTGGCACAGGTGCTGCAACATTGTGTGAGCAAGCAGCAAGCAGGTGCCAGGCAGAGTGGAGCAGTGGTGAAGTGTTGGGGGGACAGAGCTGTGTTTGCCATGCACCCCGCGCCCCATGAGTCTTGCTGCCCTCAGGTACAGTGAAAGAAGCTGCTCTATTGCCAGTGTCGACGTAAGGCTCAACCAGTGGGTGAGGGGGCCATACTGCTACCTTGCCCTTTGCCTCAGGCTCTTCAGGAGCCCCATTTCTTGCTCCCATGCTCCATTTTGGGGGGCCCCTGCACCCCATGTCCCAACCTTCTCATCTCTGAGCACTTCTTACGTAGACTTTCTCCATGGACCTTGCACAGCGTAGGCCTCTGTGTTTGACTGCTAGCCATAATACCTAAAAACACTGCTGAACTCCGAACTACAGCCTTTTGCCATTTTCTTCAAAAGGGAATACTGATATATCCATGCTTTTATCAGCTCTGAAATAGTTGATCCTGCTTTCCGCCATCATTCTGCCTTATTAAGCGCTCTGAGGTTTCCTTACATTTTCCGGTAGCACCGCTAGTACTTCTTTTATGTCAGTTAGGGTTGTTGTTATTAAGAGAGGGAAAACTAGAGAGAGAAAAGTAGAAAGGACAAAAATGGACTAATCATCATCATCATCCCATGCTGCAGGTTGGAAGTTAAAAGTAGATCTGTGGTCCAAAAAGGATAATAAATGCTGTTTTAAACTGAACATAGAAAGCACTACAAATTTATTTAAATATTGATTTAAAAGATGCAACTTATACTCGTATTTCATAAATTTTCCCAGTTTTAAAAGGGCATCAGTGATACTGGCTTTGGTAGGCCCATCTCTAAAATGTTAACAATGTTTAGTGTAATAAGTTTTGATGAAAATACAGGTTAGAAAAGCAGTTAGATTCATCGTTAAAAAGCTAGAACAATTTGTAGAGTTTCAAGTGACAGCTGTTTTTCGATTGACTTGAAACTAATACCATTTGCCTTCAGATACTGAAATACAGAACCAAGCATTCTTGTCAGCTGTACTGTTCCCTAAAAGTATGCATACCACAATCCATTAGTGTTCCATATGAAAAAGTGCAAATATTTTTGGAGAGAAAATCCAATGTATAAACTGTTAGTGCAAAGCTAGCACTAAGAAGTTTAATGCATAGAAGCAAGAATACTAAAAGTTAAGATGACTGTCACTTGTTAACAGACTATCAAATGAATACCAAATGAATACTACTATGTGGCTTATAAGTAGCGGTAATAATAATATATTCTGGCAACCCTAATAATGATTAAAACAAAAACAGCTTCTTAGCATTTGGGGAAATTTTGCAAGTCCAATTTTTCAAAGTAATTCTCAATGTAATTCAGAATGCCATATTTTGATTCCATTTTTAAAATTAAAATAACTGCTTGATACATTACATAATGAAGGCAAAATGGGGGAAATCATTACTTATTAAGATTTGTCTCTTTCTGTTCCTAAAAGATTGAGCATGTGTTTAATTAGCGTGACCACTGCAATCTCCAATACCTTGCAATGAGTGGAGCTTATTGGAATACCCACATTTGAGGCTACAAGTACGGTTAGCGCACACATTACTTCAATGCAAAATCCACTGTGAAGAAATAAAAAAGACAGATGGAGATTTTGTAGTGTAATAGTGACACACAGGAAATCCCATGCCATGCATTCATCAGGAAAGTGAAAGTATAAAGGATGAAAAGTGTCAGAACCTCTGGACAGAGAAGGGTGCAGCAGATCAAAGTTCACATGGCATGACCTGAGGAAAACCTTATTGCAACACAGAGCCCAATCCTATCATTAGTAAGGGACAGGCAGCAGATTTTGGGATGCCACTCAAGAGCAGAATAATATAGATGTTTTAATTTGGCATTTTTACCCAAATGGGCAACTGTCATTGAGATTCCTGCCTCAGGCATCAAAGTACCTCACACTGTCTGCCAAACTCTAGTTACTTCTATGATAAAAAAAATGATTTGGGCCAGGGCCATTCCTGTTCAGCACTCTCACGTGCAGTTACATAACTACGTATGTGAAAATTTCAGAGTCAAATAGGAAATGGCACATTTGCAGACCCACTGAAAATTAACTAAATAGAATTTAATGTGGATGTACAGTTGATTCTGAATAGTCACACATGGATAACAAATAAAAACAAATCTTCAGTTGTGCAACTATGTGAAAAATGAGATGTTTGAAAGGAAATGTAAGACCTGTCCATTCATGTGCTTTATAAATAAGGGGATGGGGGGGACGGAGTTCCTGCATATACAAACCCATTTTACAGTTCCCTATTGTGGTATCATGCCACTATAAACTGATCTGAGCAGCAGAGTTAAACAACGAACAGTCCAGACCAGCCTGGCTGCAGTCACATGGCAAAGGCATACCTTGCAGTGTGTAGTACTGACAGGAAGTCCAACATTGGAAGCTACCACAACTGTGAACGCCGAAGCCAACTCAATAGTGAATCCACTGCAGGAAGCATAAGAAAACACTTCACAGTCACTCTTTTCTTTAGATTTAAGCTATCAGTCTGGGCTGACACCATGCAACATGCCCAAGTCTTACCAGCATCTTGTCCAACCGATTCTCTCCAACTGATTTTTGGTCATTGAGTGATATTAAGAGAACAAGGAGCTGCTGAATAATGGAAACTGTGCACGTGTACATCTGCATTAAATTAGCTGAGCAGCTCACTGCTACTGGCAATCTATTCTACATTCCAAGAAATCATGCTTAATTAGTAATTAGGTTAGCGGCAGAGGTCTAGTATACATGAAAAGCAAATAAAAATCATAGGTCCATTTCCCCCCAGTTATTTGGAGTTCATGGAAAACTACTTTGATTTTTGCCATTTCCTAATTTATATCTCTCTAAGCTATTGAAGACATTGGCAGACTATTCTGCTCAACTAGACCTCCACAATTCAAACACATCACATTAGTTTAAAGAGGAGGTAACATACATCACTATTCAAATCAAAAGCAGAAACCATTAGCCACACAGATGCTATGGCAGAATTTCTCAAAACTGACAGCATTAGATTTCAGAGTAACCAAATCCAATAAACATGCAATTACCTTGACGGTGTGATAGGTGTGAGGTCTTTCCCCATGGTTTGGATCACTCTTCGGCCCCAGACCCAGAGACCCACACAGATGCCAATGCCTCCATACAACAGCAGCCAAATGGGAGTAGGAGCTTCTTGCATTACAGCACCCTGATCATATATAAGCCAGAGGGCGACCAAAGGGCCAATAGCATTGCTGGAAAACAACACATAACACAGGAGATGTATTAGCAAACTCGAAATCTTTCACTTAATTCCCTAGTGCTCGTATTAAACTAAGTTGGAAGAATCTTATGAAAATACGCTATCCCACAAAACATAACCTCATGCCATCTCCTGAATCAGCCTTCTCCTGCATTGCATGCACTTATTCCACTTTATTTCCTGTCTTTCTGTATATATCACCCATGCTATTCCTCTCTCAAATAGCAGAATGGCATTTTCATATAACTCAAGCCACTAAACATCAGAACACAGGAGCTGATGTAGATAATCAAACTATATTTGGGCATTTGTTTATCATCAGTTTTATAGTTATCTGTATCACAATCACAGAAAAATCTGGAGACCACAGGCTAATGTAATGTAAAAGAGCTAGATTGGCTTCTAGCTGGTTTCTGGACACAATTGAAAGTGCTAGTTGTAAAGCCTTAAATTGATGATGATTGATGATAATGATGATTTGTATCCCGCCTTTTGCCCAATACTAGGCCTCAAGGCGGTCTTACAAAGTTTAAAACATACATTTTAAAACGTAGGAAAAGAATTGTAAAAATAAATTAAAAAATAATAAAAAAGTTTAAAATACACAACAAAATGATAAGTCATTAACATAGATGAAGGGCCAGATTATTCTCCAAAGGCCTGCCTGAACAAACAAGTTTTAGCCTGCTTCCGAAAGCCCATCAAGGAGGGAGCCAGCCTAGCTTCCCCGGGAAGAGAGTTCCAGAGCACCGGAGCAGCCACCGAGAAGGCCCTCTCCCATGTTCCCACCAAGCGAGCCTGTGAAGATGGTGGGACTGAAAGAAGGTCTTCTCCAGAAGATCTGAAAGCACGGGCAGGCTCATCAGGGAGAATACGGTCTTTCAAATAAATGACCTCAACTCTGGTTACCACAAATAATGCGTTCTCCTTTATCAGCCTTCCCATACACCAAGAATTGCAGGGAAAATATTGTTTCCTATTCCCTCTTTGGATGCATTTGGACAGACAACTCCACGGTTGACTATTTAGGGGGTACTCCCTACAGGACATGATAATAATCAACCATGAGTTGACTTTTAACACATGGTTGACTATTGTAGTTGATCCCCACCCCGCAAATAGTAAATCACCGACAGTGGTGTGGAAAAGGCTCGCCAGATTACACAATAGTCAACGGTTGACTATTTAATCAACCATTGACTATTGTGTTGTCCAAACCCAATGGTTGATTAAATAGTCCACGGTAGACTAAATAGTCCACCGTTGACTATTGTGTTGTCTGTCGGGGGGGAAACCATGCCACGGTTGGTTACCAACGCCAAGAATCAACTGTGTGCAGAGTTGATTATCTGCACAACCGTTGATTATTGTGTTGTGTTGATTATTTCCCCTGCCTACAGAGTCGCGAGGCTGCTCTTGCCCAGCGGGGCTCTATAGCCAGGGGAAATAATCCCATCCAGGAAGAGCTTGGGGAACCGCTGATCGTGCTGTCCCTGGGTGCGGCGCTTGCCAATCGCACCGCCTCACATGTTCTCAGGGACATGCATGTCCCTTTCTCCCATCCCCACCATGGAGGTAAAGTGCTGGGGACCGGGGTGCTAGGAACACCTGCCGCGGTTTGAGAGCGGCAGGAGCTCCAGGTGTCCCCTGCCACCAGCCACCACCGCTTTGCAGCGAAGACGTATTGCTATGCCGAGGGGGGGGGGACATTGTCTCCTCACAGTGTCTTTCTCCACCCCCAGCATAGCAACAAATGGGAAAAGGAAGTGTTGTGGAGGGATACCATGCCCAAGCACGACATGCTAACAGTCATCTGTGGAGTGGACTATAAGGGCAGGGTTGGCTATTGTGTTGTCTGAATGCAACCTTTATCTTATATCAGATTGGTTGGAACAACAAGGAGCAAGGTCTTCCCCACTCCCACCTCCATGCTGCTGACCTGTTGGAGCTCAAACATGTTTAGCTACGTTGTTTTTAAAATGTTTCAAAAAATGGTTTTATACTGTTCTGCTATGGGTTAGCTTGTGAGTTACTTTGACAATTCATGGAACTGAATTTATTTATTTATTTATTACATTTATATACCGCCCCATAGCCGAAGCTCTCTGGGCGGTTTGCAAAAATGAAGAGTGAGCTGGAACTGAAGGATGGGCTGGAATTTGTTGAAAAATAGATGGAGTCAGGAATTAGAAGATACCAATTTGAGACGACAAATTATACCAAATGACACAGAAGATCCCAGGAAGACCTTTATGAAATGCTGTCTTGACCACCATTTGCCATTTCCACATTACAAAGACATGCAAGCCATGGGATATTGTTTGGATAGATGTGTTTATACGTTTATGGCTAAAACTGTTTTTATATGATACATTAATACTGTATTTTTAAGGTTTTTAATCTTTGTAAACCACCCAGAGAGCTTTGGCTATTGAGTGGTATAGAAGTGTAATAAATGAAATGAAAGAAATTTATTTCTGGCCACATCCCTCTAGGGCTGATAAGCATATGATTAAGGCAGGGTAGGCAATGTGATGTATCAGTGTGACCCCAGACACCTTTCCTGGTGCCCACCAAGGGTGGTTTTGTGTGTGTGTGTACTTATGAGAAAGAGAAGGGGGAGGAAGGGGGGGGAAGAAAGTCCGTCTATAGGTGGTGATTCAGAGTGAGAGAGAAAACGAGATATTGGGAACGTGTTTCCTGGCAGAGGAGGGAGGGAGAGAGAAAAATTGCCTTCTTTGAAATAGGTTTCCGTTGGAACTGAAAACTGGGCTCAAAGGACTTGTTTAGTGTGTTGAGGTTCAGGCTCCACCGCTGCTATGTACTGAAGTCCTTTGGGTAGGTTACTTGTACTTACTAACCATCCTCCTATTGCAGTCATTTTATGTTTTCTCAAATTGCCAAAGGTGCCCAGGGGCCCCAAAAGGTTGCCTACCCCTGGATGAAGGTATCTCCCCTGGGCTTGTGAACCATGGTTAAGGTGGGGTGAGGGGAGAATGGTGCATGATTCCACGTCTCTCTCCCTTAACTATTGCTATTGTATAACAGCCAAAAGAGGTATGGTGAAAATGTACTCGTTCTGTCTGGTCACAGAACAATGCGGTTTATGGAAAATAGACTGCCTGGCTACAATTAATATTTGCAGCAATTTAAAATGTTTACCTTTCGTGTGGTGTGTGCGTATAGTTAGAGTAAGACCAAGGCTGGTTATTTGTGCATATATTCCTTATATATTTTTCACCTAATTGTTATTCTTTGAAACTCTTTGCAGAATATATTTTTATACATACACCTAAAATTATAATTTGTAAATAACACACATATTTGGAAATACATGTAATGTTACGGGAACACTCCTAGTTGGCTGATACAAAATGCATCCTTATATCAAGATATGAACGAATTGACTGACTAGCTTAATTCTATAAAATCATGATCCAGAAGGTGTATAATGACATCTTATTGACTTGCCTAAACATTTGGAGTTTTGGAGCCTAAGAAGCATTTTGTTTTGGTCTGGCTTCCTTTCCACTAGGCCAGACATGAGAAGATTTTAACTTGTAATAAGTCTTATACTGTGACCCAGCGATCCTATAAGACACTGACTTTTAAATACAGAAAGAACATTGCATGGGTATTATACAATATGCAATGTTTTGCTATCTGCTACCTAAAGCTAAAAAAGCAATAATTGACTGAATTAAAAATTGACAACATAAAAACCTAACATAACAGTCCAAGTTCAATGAGTTAACAAACCAAAACTTTCTCAGGACACTGGCAATGGAGAATGGAATCCAGAAAATGCACAACCCAGGAACTGACAGATCCAAAGACTAGCATTGACTATATTTAGTACAAGCATCTTGCCAAAACACACAGCTGGAGCAAAGGGCAATGGTGCTGCCTAATAATGTGCAAAACAAATAGGCAATGTTAAAATGTTAATATTTTCTGAAAAGTAGCGCCCCAGCTTTCAAATGATATAAATCTTGGGACCTGTGCCTGACACATTTCCCTGGGAGTTACAGGCACTCAGCAACTTACAGACAGCATTAGCTGCTGACCAAAATGAAACTCTTAATCTCTAGTGACTCTTTCAGCTCAGGAGGAATAAAATGTAGAATGATGTCAGAAAGGCTGTCAAAGTCCTTTGTATGCTAGGGAACTGAAATACTTTAAGAGCAAACCTCAAACCTTGATAGCAGATCAGCTATCAAGAGCAAGGGGGGAAAGAGCTTGAATTTAAAACCCAGGGCTGTACTACTGGTATTGTTTATACCAGTGGTTCCCAAGTAGCTAAGTATTGCGGACCCCTTGTTTTTCAAATGCCAAGCCATGGACCCCCTCCTTTTGAAAAATGTGTTATCTCTATGGTAGCTACCTGTGCAAAGCAATTTTTTGGAGAAAATAAGGGGTAGCCCCTAATAAGCAAAGGGTTTTAGGTTTACTAAAAAAACAGACCTTAAAATTTGTGATATTTGTGATATTACTACGCAAAACTGACAATGATTTAATTAGGAATATAAAGACGAATATAACTTTACTAACGTCTAGTTTACAATTGAACAAATTATGACTTGTCTAGCAGCTACTAAACCTAAATGTGATGGGAGAAATCATGCCTCTTTTTGTCCCAAACAATCCCTTTCACATCGGGTTCAATATTTCCTACTTTTAATCTCAAATCTGGATCAACATTGAGCCGGTTTCTATGCTTGTTCTTCATATAACAAAATGTCAAAAATGTTTGTTCACAAAGATATGTGGAACAAAAGGGAACTAGACGTTTCAAAGCTTTTTCACCTAACTTCTTATAATCAGGAAAAACCGTCACCCGGAATTGGTCCAGTCTGTATTCTTTGAAAAATGATTTCAATGAACCATCACAAGTCACGTCAACAAGTGCGTCTTGCTCTTCTACAGGTACATCACCACATTCAAAAGGATTCCTTCTCCGTGAGTTTTCAGGATTAGGTGCAGGGAATTAATCTCTGAAGCTAGTCGCTAAATCACGCAGGTGCTCAGTGATGTTATATTTTACTTCTGGTAGGAATTCGTTGTCGGTGGACTCCAGAAATGAATGGTGAATATGTGAATGGTGCCATGAACCCCTTGGGTGGGTTACGCGGACCCCCTGGTGTCCATGGACCACCAATTGGGAACCCCTGGTTTATACAATGGTGCTGAATAAGCCAAAAATCTCTTTATCCTCTCTATTAAATACTTCCTCCCCTATTAAAAATATTGCAATTCTGAATTGGCCATATCTGACACCAGTCATTGGTAAAGAGTTGCTGGGAGTGTTATAACCTCCCTAGTCTCCTTCTAGCAAGCACAAGGTTACACTGGCCTTAGATGGATTTAAATACCTGGTGTTTCTGTTTTTTAAATCACCTAGCTTTCTAGACTGCTCCCCACTCTCTTCCTCTTCTCTTGTATATCTTGCCTTTTAGATTGTAAGCTTGAAGGCAAGACTGTATCTATTTTACAATTTGGTTACTGTGAGTCTAGAAAAAGACAGTAATAGATTTCAGGGAACCGGTAAGTTGACCACCGCTCTGACAATATTCAACTACAGTCAAATGTTCCATGAAGATAAAAATGGCAGCCAACCTTATAATTAATTGCATCATGGTGACACCTGATAACAAAAACAGAAAGTAAGGCTCCTGAGCCCTTGATCCGTGCAGGAGTATTAAGTGCACTAACACTAGGAAGCTTCTTTTAAGAATGGACATGCCCTCTCCTGCACTAACCACAGCCATAGCTCCATTTAAGAATTAGCTTATGTTGTGTACAGCTACATACGTTTCATTTGAAAACAAGGTTATATTTAGCTATTTATGCATTATATTTATTTCCTGCTTTTTTTTGCATACATCAGCTTCTAAAGTGGTTTACAATTAAAACTCCACACAGAGGTACAGTATAAATTAGGAACAGACTGGTTTGTATATGGAAGCTTCTTCTCATCCCTGGCAACTGGTGGTAAAATCCAGGTCCCCGGCCAGGGAGGAGAAAGCAGAAACACCCAGATGGTAATAACAACCTTTCAGTTTAGGCTATATCTGGGATACCATGACGAAAGCGAACAAAAAAACCTGTTCAATCTCTAAAATGTGGTTCCCATATATTTATATTTAGAATAAACTTTGTTTACTATGAATTACTTGATTACCAGACTGGAAATTAAATAGCTTAGAAATTAATTTTATTGTTTTACTAGCTGACATGCCCAGCGTTGCTCGGGTCCATGAATAATGTTTATAACAGTTATTTGATAAATAATAAACAAAAAAATAGCTAGCAAAGTGGTAAACTTGCAAAATGGTAAACATTTTGTCAGTGGAGAGAACTGAGAAATACTAGCTGGACCTATCCCATAGACAAACAATGGAACCCCAAGAGGAAAGAGGAAATTAAAACTTCTGCTCTCTGGTTAAAACAGACTTGGGGGCCCTCAATCCAGGTGACCTAATTTTATTTGTATATTTGTTCTTCACACGAATGTGTAGCAAGAGTGTATAATTACAGATGAAGGAAAAGTTTGAGCAGCTTATGTTTTTAAAATAGATTGGAATTAGTAAGATTTTGCAACGGACCAGAACACTTCTTGTACAAATCCTCAGCAGTTAGAACAAATTACAGAACTCATAAAATGCTACTATACCGTTCACACATGCAAGTTCTCTGTACCTACCTAACGTCGTTGCCTCCGTGAGCAAAAGAGCCAAAGCAAGCTGTAAGGATCTGGAGAAAGTGAAAAAGCAGGTGGACCTCTGAGGTGTCTCTCTCATCCCTCTCTTCTTCTGTAGGATCCTCAACAGGACGATTAGGATCGACTAACTCGGATGCCAATTTCATCTCCACACCACCTTCCTCTGCTTCAATTTCTGCTTCTGCCACAGCATTGCAGTAGCTGGAGTAGCTGTCATAGCGAACTCTTTTTTTGGAATAGGATACTGTGTCTGTAACTAGCTTTTCACTGTCTTCTGGGGTTGAAATATCAGCAGCCTTGAAGGACGAATGCACCGGCATCCCACATATGGCAGCTGTATAGCAAGTATAGCTGTTGTTGCGCCGCAAAAACTTGTAGTTATTTTCTTGCGTAGGCCTGTCGTCGTTACCTCGGTCTAGGTGTATTTTGTGCAGTAAGTCTTTGTACAACCCTGAGTCTTTGTGCACAGTGTGATATACATGAATATCACTCTTCATGTGGCCATCAAAATTAAAGGTGCCATTGGAAATAGGTGACTTCACCATACTGTGCGTCATTGAATATGCCCTTCCTGAAACAGCAGAGAAAAGTCTTATTTTTCAAAGGAAACCACAATGGGTAGCAAAATGCTGAAGTGCCAGGAAATATTACTTTTCTATTTTCTAGATTTGCTAGCATTTATTCTCCATCAACAGCCAATCATTCTGTAGTCTGGGGGAGAGGCCTTTTCCATCAGCCAAACCCTACCTTCTTGCACGCCAATAGCAGCCAATCACTCTGCATAAGAAGGCAGAAAAGACACCCTTTCCCATAGGTCTGATTTGACAACTATTCACCCTAGCTTTCACTTATCAATTTCCCTTCCCTTTTCCTCTCCTTTCTCTCTTAATGTGTTATGTCTTTAACTTTAGATATGTAAGTCTAAGGGCAGGGCCTGTATTATTTCAATTTTAACTGAATATGTAATAACAACAACTACAACTTATTTCTATTCATAAATTGCTTTAGCTATTTACATTTTTCTGTGCAGTTTCTCCCTCTTTAAAATTGGGTTAGGGAAGAGAATGTTAAAGTAACTGTTGCACTAACTGAATATCCAAACTGAGGAAATGGGGGAAACAGAGAAAGAGGGAAAGTAAACATTATGGAATCTGATTCTAAGGTAAAGCGGCCCTGCTTGTTTGTGTGACAGTGGGTGAAGTTCCACAAGAGGGAGATGCAGAAATGGAAAGGGGTTTGATGGCGGGAGGAGGCTAGAGCTGAGCACGATAGAAGCTAAGCCTTCACTCCCATATTTTTCATAGGAGAAGAATATGGAGCTATTGCCTACGAAGAAGTTTATAGTTAGATATAAATATCTAACTAAAATATTGATGAAACATTGTTCAATGTGACTAAGTTTAAGATGCCTTTAAAAATGTGACCGAAATAACATTATTATACTATTCATTTCCAAATTGATTTGATACTAACTGCATCATTCACTAACAGAAACCATGGTGAAATTTGTAAGTAGCTATCTGAGAAGATACCATAGTTAAGAGTAATCTTGGATAACTCACATGCATAATATGTTCTTTTTAAAACCCTGTGATTGGCACAAGCAATCTCTGAGCACCCAGGGGGAAAAAGCAGGAGAAGAACCACACACTCTTTCTATCTTGGTTTATTCTGTAACACCAGAAAAGTTGGGAAGAAGTGTTGCTGCAGGTCTCTGGATTGCGGTTTTAAACCCACGGGGTTATATCCAACATTACATTAGCAGAAAAATTACAACAATTGGAGCACTAGGGGGAACAACATAGTGCCCATGACACCATTGTGCCTGTAGAAATCTCTCTTGGCACCTACCAGGTTCCCTTGCCCTTCAGGATATTTATTTTATTTTTAAGGATATATATATAAACCTGAGAGACTGGCATGTTGTAAAATGTTGTCCTCCAGTGCCATCTTTATTCCCAAGAATGCTTCTAGGCTCCACGCAGGCCCCAGAGGCATTCTTAGAAAATGAAGCCCAACAGGCTCAGAAAAAGATAAGCTCAGTGGTAGCAAAGGGTAGAGAAAGGTAAGATGCAAGGAGGGATGCTTTGCCTGTGTGTTTGTGTGTGTGTGTGTGTGTGTGTGTGTGTGTGTGTGTGTGTGTGCGCGCGTTGCATTTTTTGTGAATGTGATTTGGCATTTGGGCTCAGCCCCCACCTCTGCTTTGTATTCACTTTTTTGGTGAAGTCACTTGTCTCTGAGCCTCATCAGTTTGCCTTCTGCAAAGTTGGTGTTGGTGCTGAAAATGATGGGTTCAAAATAATGGCTTTGTGTTTTGGAGCCCAGAGACCGCCTCTGCCTTCTACTAAGGTTCTTGGCAAACTTAAATTTTTGTTTAGCCTCAATAGTTTATTTTCTGGGGGAAAGGTGCTTTGTGGCTGGCCATACCCATCATGACAACCATTTGTTGAATGGGCAAGCCCTGCCCATGGCAATCATTTTGTGAGAGTACCCATGACACTCTCAAACTTCAAAATGTGCCAACTGACACAAAAAGGTTTGGGACCCCTGCATTAGTATTTGTACATCTGCTAGCAGAACACCTAAAACAACTTGCACAAGTAACACCTATGATTATAAAATCATAATAATTCTGTAACCATAATGAGTTGTGCATCAGTTTGTGCAAACTGAATTGAAGCATTGGATCTGGCACATGTGCAAGGATGAAAACAGGATTTCCACAAGCAGTAGAGGTTTTGCACAAAACTAGAAGTCTTGCACCACTCGATACAACCCATGGGAATAATCCACCAGACAGCAGCTTGCAATAACTAGATGAAAACAAAGCCAAAAAAATATATGTGCCCTGAGTTTCTCACCATAGGGCACACGTGGATGGCTCCCATTTGCTATATTATCTGATGCACCAGCCTCTTCTGTTACAGAGCCAGTGAGAGGGATAGTACTTTCATCAGTTGCTTTGGCACCAGGAAGTTCTTTAAAGACAGGCATATCCTCATCCTGAATTTTGTCTAGGCTTTCATCAGATATCTTTGATAATGCACCTTCTTTCTTTAACCGACCTAAGGAAAACACAGAACTTTAATAAAGATGGTTCAATATCTATGCAATAGCCATTCTGTGTCAGAAGTGAAGCTTTTCACGGTCTAGCTCCTTCCTATCTCTCCTCTCTCATCTCACACTATTGCCCCGCTCGTGCTCTTCGCTCCTCTGATGCCATGTTTCTCGCCTGCCCAAGGGCCTCTACTTCCCTTGCTCGGCTCCGTCCATTTTCTTCTGCTGCCCCTTACGCCTGGAACGCTCTTCCAGAACATTTGAGAACTACAACTTCAATCGCAGCTTTTAAAGCTCAACTAAAAACTTTTCTTTTTCCTAAAGCTTTTAAAACTTGATGTTGTGCAGACTTTATACTGTTAGTTTTACCCTACCCTGTGCCTGCTTACCCTACCCTGTGCCTGTTTGCATTCTCTTCCCCTCCTTATTGTTTTACTATGATTTTATTAGATTGTAAGCCTATGCGGCAGAGTCTTGCTATTTACTGTTTTACTCTGTACAGCACCATGTACATTGATGGTGCTATATAAATAAATAATAATAATAATAATAATAATAATAATAATAATAATAATAATTTCAAGAAAACTGACTGTAATAGTACATTGCTCTGCTCCTTTCTTAAGCCAGACAAAAAAGAATTACATTTACTAAAGAAAACCAAAAAGTTGTATCTATCTGCACAGTTAGTGATCTAGTTTGGATTGCTAAATTTGAATTTTTGTCCCACTCTTCCTCAAAGTCAGATGTTTTGACTAGGATCCAAAATGTCTGTACAATTGGTACAAAGCGCCCTTGTGCAAATGGGACTTCAATTTGTCAAGCACCACTTCGTCCACTTGCCACAAGCAAATGATATCTGAAAATAAAGTGAGTTCTGAAGTCAGTTTAAGACAGGACACAAAAATCTCTTTAAAGCATAAACAAATGCAGAAGTCACACTGAGTGGATGTAACACCTTGAACTCATGTAAATTCCCCCTTGAACTAAGACCCTGAACTATGAAGAAAGGTTGGGTATAAATATTTAAAATAAATATGTACTTTGGATCATGGTCTATATTTTTTTAAAAAAAAATACAAGCAACTAAAGCGCAAAACGTTTCACAGCACAAGGCAAACAAACTATTTGTTATTGAGGTAAGAAAGTATTACTGCAATGTTGTGGAAATCCACAGTTGAAAGATTTTAAGCCAGAAGACATACTTGCTATTTTTCTTTTCATCCACGGACACACAAATATCCAGACTAAGGCAGCAAATAATAGTGACACACCAATTGATATTAGTGCTATTGCCCATATAGGAAGGGTGATTCCTAGGACTGAAAAGGGAAGAGAATAAAATTACATTATTTCACATTGGTTTGCAAGCATTTATCACAATATGTAATTGACCAGTGCTGCAGAGAAATTGGAACATTGCTTTAGAAGTCTAAGTCATTACATCTTAAGCCAAGTCACGTCCTCTGTGACTTAGAGACAAAAGGCTGGCATTATTAAACACATGAGCAGAGCATGTGTGGACTACACAGGATGATTTGCTACTACTGCTGAACTTCATTAGACCTGAGTTAACCGTAAAACTAGAACAATGTCAACTTGTACCAGATTACAAGTTTAATATAATGCAGGATGGTATGGTGCTGTCTTACTGAACCCAGAAAAGAAAAAAAAGTTGCCTTTTAGTTTGATACCTTTTACTAGAAAACGTACATATTTTGAACTACATGGACTTTCCCCTTTTGGCAAAAACAAAGCAGGGACACCTTTGAACATTACACCTAAGAGTTCTTAAACGTGCACTTCAAATGAGAATGTGAGAAAGACGTTTGGGAACATGCACATCATGCAGGTATGTTTGTCAGAGTTGTGACTGATTGAGATTCCATGTTGAGTATACATTTGGTTGCAAGCCTGGGTTTATCTCTATGCAGTTACTAGGTTTGCATTATCACCACAGCCCATCATGGCTTAAGCCATGGTGGGCTGCAGCGCGTACCAGCTGCCCTTTTGAATATTCAAGTCGTAGTGGGCAGTCACCGCGGCTTATTGTGGCGTGCGAACCTGGCTAGGGTAGTTTATGCAAGAGTGAAGCAACCCTCGTGTAACTCTAAAACAGTCCATGGTCTTTGTCAGAGTTGTTCGACCCTTGCCAGGTTTGCATGACATAATATGCCACAGCGACCGCCTGCCATGGCTTGAATATTCAAAATGGCTGCTGGCACGTGCCACAACCCATGACGTAAATAAGCCATGATGAGCTGCAGTGATCACGCTAACCAGCCCTGAAATAGCCCCCAGAGATCTGTGATGGCTAGGGTGAACACACAGTAGCTTGTCCAGGGACTACTGTCCGTAGACGATCCTTCTTTTACAGAAGAGAAAACCACCCTTAAACAAGGTGTTTATTACGACCTTTAGATGTTCTTTTTTGTTCTTGATTGATTTCCAGGTACACAGAATGGTAATTATTCAGCATGCATCAATAGGACAATATAGTGCATCCATAATAGACTTCATATGTCAGATATTACTCACCTGGAGCACCTGTATACATTATAGAGAACACATTAATTGTTAATGTAGCAGCGTAGAACACTGGAAGGGCACGAAGACCATTGGGTACAGGGTCTTCCTGCATAATGAATAAACAGGATAAAATATCACAACTTTGGAAATACTGTAACGGATATAGTCAGAATCAAAAAATGTTGAACACCCTCCAACGAGGAAGTTATTTCAGCCTAGTTACCCAAGCATGACACTGAGTGAAAGGGAAAATGTGGCTTCTGAATTCTGTAACCAGCAGTTACAAATTCAAAAATGAGAACAGGAAATACTTAACAGCTGGATGAGTTAATTTTAAAATTACAGGAGGCAGCTTCAGCTGGTTCTCCATTGTCAGAGGCAGAATAACAATGGTGGAGACATTGGATAACAAATGTAATCACAGACTTGGGACACACAGAACTATTACCTTGTTAGTAGGTGGAGATCCAACTTTAAGCATAAGAAACAATTACAATGGTGGTCACACTTGCCTATGCAACCCCATTTTATGGACAGATTTTTAGAATTTGTCCTATTCCCTACCCTGTCAGCCTCTCTCATTTGTGTACCCATTCACGGAACAACACAGACTATAGGAGTATAGAAAATAGGTTGGTTAAAAATACAGGTTTTAGGAACAAAGCCTGAAAGTGTGGAATCCACCTCCCTAGGGAGATTTGGCAGGGGAAGGAAGAATTGTCAGGAGACGTGAGAGCTCGTCTTTTCCCTAACTCACACCCAAGTGAGTGTTTTGATCAGAACAAGAGGCAGGCTGCCAAACACATCAGTTTCAGAGCAAAACAGGAGTCTGTGTTTGCTATTCCTTATGTTGTAATTGCAGAAAGGAGTGGAAGATCAAAGAAACAGTGCTTCTTCAAGCTTTGTCTCTGAACATTTCTGGTATTCTTACATTTACCACCCTATTCCTTGTTTTCTTCTTTGCTTGTTCCCTCTTAGGCTGCCAGGGCACCACCTCTTTTTATATGTCTTAGTTTAACTAGAGTTCCAAAATATTACAAAGAGATTTTTTTTAAATTTCACATTGCAAGCCTTTACTTTTCACTGCAAAATCACATAGCCAAGACTATAAATTCTTGCTATGGAACAGGAAAGATCTTGCTATCAAGACAGGCTTTATGAGCCTACCACATGTTGAAAGACATATTGAGTGTGTTCACAGTTGTCACAATAAGCTCTCTTCTCATCCTCTAGTGCAGCCACTAGAGGATTCTGTTTTGATTAACTGCAGTTTTGCATTACATCCAAACCCTAAAATGGGTAAACCTTAACTATGATTTGTTGAAGTTGGATTGTTTCAAACAAATCATAGTTGAGATTAAACACAGTTTGTTAGAGTCAGATGATAAAACAGGTTGTGATTAATTTTTTAAAAAAACTGAAACAAAAGCTTCTGAACCAAAAGAACATTGGTTATTGGGCAGATTAGAAGTGTAAAGAATAAACAAACACCATCCCCTCGCAACTGGCTGGAGTAGAGAGGAGGGGAGAGCATTCAAGCCTGAGGCTTGCTGTATCTCATTTCTGTCATAAGGGATTTTTTATGCAGCAACTTCCAAAGTAATAGTCACAGTGGTCTGATGCAGCAAAAACAATAAAGAATTTTGTGGCACCTTAAAAACTAATAAAATGTATTATGGTATAAGCTTTTGTGGACCAGAGACAACCAAATGGAGTAGGTTGCGGTCCACAAAAGCATGTGTCATAATAAATTTGTTAGACTTCAATAATCCAGGATTTTCACCTGGATTTTTAAAAGTCAGGTGCACTTTTTTTGAAAGAGGGGATACTGACTCATCATGCCTGTGATATCCACAACTTGGAAGATGCTGATTTTTACGGCAGTTGGCCTATGGAGGGTATATATTGCAGTGACTCATGTTGTGTGTACATATGCACGTCTGTGTACAGGGGCACATAATACTTCACATGGCATCCCTCACATTGGAGGCTGAGCCACCCACTGCTAGGGTGGTAAGTGGGCTTTGTCGCTAATACACAGTGTTGGCCCCCAAAGTAGCTTTTAGTATTCTCCAATATTAGTGAATGAAATAATTTGCTTATATGGGAGTAAATAATATGAGGGACACACAGTGGGCTGGGGTCTAAATCTACACACTGACACTATTCGGACGACATGCTGCAGCTTGTTGTGGGTTATTCAACCCATGATGGGCTGCAGTGCCCACGGGCACTAAATTACACATGCAATACCCACTTGGGGGGTTTGTGATGTGCAAGGGTTAAACAACACTCACATAACCCTAAAATAGACCATGTTTAACCCTCGCAAATGCATATTCAACATGGTGGCCACACACATCCAGCACAGGCTGTTGTGTCATGCAAAGAGCCCCATCGGATTCAATTTCTTGATGCAACACTACTGTATTTTTTAAAACAAACAAACATATGTTGTTAATTTAAATGAATATCATGCATTTTAGCCTGAAACAAATTAGCCATTCTTGAACAAAATTGGGAAACTTGCTAAATACATGCACCTCCTGTAGACTTTAGATAGAAACTATGGAAGCTCAGACACATGAGCATCCATTAAATGCCGAACAGATATGGCAGCTTTTGGAGTGCCTTATGACTATGTTGGTGAAAGCTGTATGGGTAAAGAGGGGCAGCAAAGTGCATTTGTCCTGTACGTTACCGTCTCAACAGCAAGAACAGGGAGTGCCAGTTCAGCCACTAACCTTGTTTAAGATGAAGTATCTAATCAGCAGAAACAGCACACCAGACATCATACCAGATAATAGCGGGGAGATAAACCAAGAAGCAACTGAATAGAAACAAAAACAACGTTCAATAAGTGGAAAATCCCACCATAATAAAAGAACACTAATCTTTTGACAATGAAATTTTATGTTGTCTTAATCCTGACTTGTAGAACTCGGGCTCACCATCTTTAAAAAAAGGAAAGGGTGATACAATTCAGCTGAAGGAAGGCACATTTAAGTCTCGTTGATTTCAAGGGGAGTGTTAAGAGTGCATCTATATCACTTTCTCATAAATCAGTGGAACTCAAAAGTGCTTAATTTTAGCTAGATTATTGCAGGGATCTTTTTTCCCCAAAGCCTTGCAAAACTGCCTTAACAGCTATCAATGAAAGTCAGAATCAACACCCCCAGAAGTTGATTTTGAAAAAAATCATGAAAAAGCTCAACAGAATGAACTAAACATTCAACCCAGTCTTGGGACCAACTGTAGACAACTTTGTCCATGAGAAAAAATATAGTTACTTTGATACCTATAGTAAGAACATATATTTAAACCTCTGCAGAGCTCTTTTGCAAGCCCCAACCTACATTAGGAAATTACAGAAGTTCTAATCTGCAATGAAAACTCAAGTCTTTAAAGACAATTGTATCCAATCCAGCTCTGTGTGGCTGTTAAAAGAAAAAAAGATTCTTTTGAATGGAGTGGGGAAACCTATCCCTAATGCTCATCTAACACCAACTACTTCTATCAGCATTATTGGTGGTGGTGATACAGCAACATAGAGTACTTTGGAAGGACCCCAACCTACCATTTTGCTGGAGAGACATCCAAAAAACTTTCCATAACTTTAGATATCCTATCAAATTTTCTTTGTCTTTCAGCACAAACACATTGCATCTACTTCCCTTGCTCGGCTTCGTCCATTTTCTTCTGCTGCCCCTTATGCCTGGAACGCTCTTCCAGAACATTTGAGAACTACAAGTTCAACCGCAGCTTTTAAAGCTCAGCTAAAAACTTTTTCCTAAAGCTTTTAAAACTTGATTTTGTTCTGACTTTATACTGTTAGTTTTACCCTACCCAGTGCCTGTTTACCCTACCCTGTGCCTGTTTGCATTCTCTTCCCCTCATTGTTTTATTATGATTTTATTAGAATGTAAGCCTATGAGGCAGGGTCTTGCTATTTACTGTTTTACTCTGTACAGCACCATGTACATTGATGGTGCTATATAAATAAATAAATAAATAAATAAATAAATAATAAAAAAATAATAAAATCTAGTTTACAGTTTTGGAAATCACTACAAGCTTTGAAAGCAGAGTGGTTGAAGGTGAGGTTTATGTAGTGTTACAATTCCATAAGCAGGGTAAAACAAAACTAAGAATACTATCCCCACATCAATATACAATGGCTCAATTCAGACATCCCGGAATCTGATTTCCAAACTACACTTCTGAGCACTTGCATGCTCCTTAACCCCCTTTTATGATTTGCCATGACATCTGAATTCAAGTTAATTATAGTTAGAGCTAATCATGATGGCTTGGAAACCATGATTTATTTATTTATTAAAAAAAACCATGGCTTAGTGGAGATGCACTTCCAAGAAAACTTCATCTGAACTAGGCCTAAATATGGGTAGAAGAGGGGAGCTTTCCAAAGTGTGGTTTAGCAATTAGGCTCCAAGTTGTAAAGCTTTTTCTTATTGTCATAGCCTAATCCTTGTTCTGATGGTATCATCACACAGGCTTGGAACATAGACTTCCATGGTCTCAAGCATTCATCCTTCCATCCACACGTCTCCTTCCAGTAGAGCTTAATACATTATATCTGGATCTAATCAAACCATAGTTTGCTATTAGGTTCAAACTGGAAAACTATAGTTTGAGGAAGCCCTCCAAATTGGAATTGCAAAACAATGGCTTGCAAGATTATCTATTGTAGTTTTTGAATAAACATATACTATTATAAGATCAAGCTTGTAGAATGCTCTTTTCAATCACTGTGTATTTCAATCATTGTGCACAAATCTTTATAAATAAAAGAAAATATGATTACCAATCTTGACAAGTTCCATCCACTGGACTCCTTTTGTACCAATTGCAACTAATGAGAATCCAATGGTGGCACCCACAATGCAATGAGTTCCAGATATTGGGAGCTTCAAGAACGATGCTATTAGCTGCCAAACAGCAGATCCTGAAATTTAAAAATGGGGTGGGGGAAGGTAGTATGAGCAATAATGATCAAACACTTTTTACAACATGTTAGCCTTCTTGTTTGAAAGCACCCATTTCCCAACCTATCATAAGCTGTTTACCGTGTTTTCGTTCATGGACAGCAACAGAACTGAAGTTACAGAGCTCAAATACCAGCTTTCTCCAGCAATGCATCTGCTTACTTTGTTACAAATTGTATTTCCAGTAAATCTAGACTGTTTAAATTACATAACGTTTTTTGCCTTAATGAACCTCTGCCCTATTTAATGCATTTTAATGTAATACAGAGGTGGAACACTCTTTAAGGCAGCCGGCTACTCTATCTTTCACTACATTCCAAATTTTAAAACTCAACAACAGGACAAGGAATAGCAACTTAGAACAATCTGGACTGGATCTTTTGCCAGAAAAACTGTAATAATTCAGAGAATATACCTGACCTCTTCACATTTCAGGAATATAATCAAATAAACTGGTTTATTAATTTTATTTCTCCGCACCTCTCAATACTAGCTCTATATCATCTCTTTGTAGATTATAAGTCTGTAGGCATGGGCTGTCTTCTTTTTATAGATTAGTAACAGAACCTAAAATGGCCCATGAGTTACGGTTGAACTGAATGCAAAAAAGCTGGGAAATCATTTTTTTAACGATAAGGCCAGCCCCCTTTCAAACCACAACACACTTTGGGCAAAGGGACCAGCACGTGTGGCAAATGTTGAAGGGCAGGAGCCCACTGGGATGCACACATGACTGTTGAATTTAACTTTGTAGGTCACAGGGTACACTTAATGGATTAGGCAGAGAATGTCAGTATCTGCGTCCACAAGGTGCCAACATCAATCAGAAAAGTGCCCAGCCTTCAATGTCAAGTTTTGTATGAAGTCCCTACTGAGGCATTCCAAATTAATTATTTACATGATGTCACAGGGCAAGACATTTATAAATACCAAGCTGAGCCGAGCAATGATTTATTACTTTAAAAGCAGTAAAGCCATGATCAAATTTCCCTCCCAGGAGAGCCAACCTATTCTACTTTAAAATGAGCCATTAGCACCACAAGCAACTTCTTTAGGAAGCCAACAAGTAAAACTAATCTTTCCTGGCACATCACTTTTCTAACCCTAGTAGAATGCCCCCACCCCAGCCTAAAATTGAGATCACCTGCTGTGTCATTTATAGCGTTTGACTGACTTATTTTAGGCTAAAAATAGACGAACTTAGCAACCTTGGGACCTTCAAGAGGAATGCCGTTTAGAAGCTAAGACACATGGATGAACTGATTAAAAAGTTCATTTTGGCAGCCACAGAGCTTAAATAACATAGACATTGTTAAGACCGTCTTCCTGACTGTTACAGCAGGCATCAACTGAGACTCTTGCTTCAGTACTGTCCAAGCCTGCTCAGTTTATGTTGGGATTAAAGCACAGAACAACAAGAGGGTCTCAGCTATCCAACATTAGTTCAGCCATGCCTTTCCTTCAAATACTCTTACATATTCCACACACTGCCTGCAATGGACTCCCTCTTAAAAATGAAAAAGGGAAGTTCTCTTTACAAGTATATCACTACACATCACTACACATCACTGCTATACAAGTGCACCTTAATTTGTCACTTGGTCAGAGTGCCAGAAAAAGTTTTTTTAAAAAAAGATAAATAAATTGGTAATGTACAGATTAATCATAAGCAAATCACATTGTTCTGGCATTCATCTAAAAGACTGCTTTATATATGGAAGTTAGGGCTGGATATTTGACCAGTTATGAAACAATGTAATTAAATTCTATGTTTACTACAACAGATTATTGTTTAAAGCTAAAATGTTATTTCAGAATAAATATGTTATTCAAGGCATACGAATATTGTTTTGGTTTTATTTGCAACTGCATTGGTTCGATGCCTACAAAACACTGATGAAAATTCACACAATCGCAAACGTAGCAACTATACATGATACGTTTTTAAAATTGTGGTTGTAACAGAGGGCAGAGAGCGAGAGCGAGAGTATATATTTCTCTTCCCTGTGAAGACTTAGCACCCTTAATAGAGCTGTGTAACAGCAGCTGCTCTTCCTGTCTTTAGACAGTTTTGGGTGGAGAGAGATAAAGGAAAGTAATTTGATGCAGCAATGGAGCTCTAGCAGGTGAGGCTACTCTGGTGCGTGTAGCAAGGGGTATACAAATATCCCAGCTTCTTTATTTGCAAGGCCAAATAAGACACACAGTTCAAGGTCCCAAGAGTGTCCCACTGTCCTCCGTCTTATAATGTCAGGGTCCAAATTTCTATCTTAATGAATTGAGCAAACTGACCCCTTGTGAATATGACTGTTCTTAGTTATTATTTAATAGATGTTCCAGTACCAAGCTAGCAGAGTAAGTACCCCAATGCAATTCACTTGATTTCATAGAATCATAGAATCATAGAATAGCAGAGTTGGAAGGGGCCTACAAGGCCATCGAGTCCAACCCCCTGCTCAATGCAGGAATCCACCTTAAAGCATCCCTGACAGATGGTTGTCCAGCTGCCTCTTGAAGGCCTCTAGTGTGGGAGAGCCCACAACCTCCCTAGGTAACTGATTCCACCGTCGCACTGCTCTAACAGTTAGGAAGTTTTTCCTGATGTCCAGCCGGAATCTGGCTTCCTTTAACTTGAGCCCATTATTCCGTGTCCTGCACTCTGGGAGGATCGAGAAGAGATCCTGGCCCTCCTCCGTGTGACAGCCTTTTAAGTATTTGAAGAGTGCTATCATGTCTCCCCTCAATCTTCTCTTCTCCAGGCTAAACATGCCCAGTTCTTTCAGTCTCTCTTCATAGGGCTTTGTTTCTAGACCTCTGATCATCCTGGTTGCCCTCTTCTGAACACGCTCCAGCTTGTCTGCGTCCTTCTTGAATTGTGGAGCCCAGAACTGGACACAATACTGTAGATGAGGCCTAACCAGGGCCGAATAGAGAGGAACCAGTACCTCACGTGATTTGGAAGCTATACTTCTATTAATGCAGCCCAAAATAGCATTTGCCTTTCTTGCAGCCATATCGCACTGTTGGCTCATATTCAGCTTGTGATCTACAACAATTCCAAGATCTTTCTCGTTTGTAGTATTGCTGAGACAAGTGTCCCCCATCTTGTAACTGTGCATTTGGTTTCTATTCCCTAAATGTAGAACTTGGCATTTATCCCTATTAAATTTCATTCTGTTGTTTTCAGCCCAGCACTCCAGCCTATCAAGATCACTTTGAAGTTTGTTTCTGTCTTCCAGGGTATTAGCTATCCCACCCAATTTTGTGTCATCTGCAAATTTGATCAGCGTTCCCTGCACCTCCTCGTCCAAATCATTAATAAAAATGTTGAAGAGCACTGGGACTGAGCCCACTCGTTGCCTCTCCCCAGTTTGAGAAGGTTCCATTGATAAGTACTCTTTGAGTCCGATTCTGTAGCCAGCTGTGGATCCACCTAATAGTTGTTCCATCTAGCCCACTTTTAGCTAGTTTGTTAATCAGAATGTCATGTGGTACTTTGTCAAAAGCTTTGCTGAAGTCAAGATATATGACATCCACAGCATTCCCACAGTCCACAAGGGAGGTTATCCTATCAAAAAATGAGATCAAATTAGTCTGACAGGATTTGTTCCTGACAAATCCATGTTGGCTTCTAGTAATCACTGCATTGATTTCAAGGTGTTTACAGATTGACTTCTTTATAATCTGCTCCAGAATTTTCCCAGGGATGGATGTCAGACTGACTGGTCTGTAGTTCCCAGGTTCCTCTTTTGCCCTTTTTGAAGATAGGGACATTAGCCCTCCTCCAGTCGTCCGGCACCTCACCCATCTTCCATGATTTTGCAAAGATAATAGACAAGGGTTCTGAGAGTTCTTCTGCTAGCTCCTTCATTACTCTTGGATGCAGTTCATCGGGCCCTGGAGATTTAAACTCATTCAAGGAAATTAGGTGTTCTTTGACTATTTGTTTATCAATCTCAAACTGCAATCCTGCCCCCTCAACTTCTGCTTCACTTTTTCCAGGGGGGTCGTAGACCCGCTTTTGGGAGAAGACCGAGGCAAAGTAGGAATTGAGCATTTCAGCCTTTTCTTTGTCGTCTGTTATCAATTTGCCATCCTCATTAAGCAGTTGAACCACCATTTCTTTCCTCTGTCTTTTACTACTCACATATCTGAAGAAAGCCTTTTTGTTGCTTTTAGCATCCCTCGCTAATCTCAGCTCATTCACAGCTTTAGCCTTCCTGACGCCATTTCGGCACTTCTGCGCCACTTGTCTGTACTCTTCTTTTGTAGCCTGGCCTTCCTTCCACTTCCTATATGTATCCCTTTTTGTTTTCAGGTCATCTCTAAGCTTTTTGTGGAGCCACATTTGTTTCCTCTGTTGTCTTCTATCTTTTCTCCTTGTTGGAACTGTTTGTAACTGTGCCTTTAAAATTTCATTTTTTAAATACGCCCACCCATCCTGCACTCCTTTTCTCATTAGGCTCCCTTGCCACGGGACCTTACTTATTATAGTTCTGAGTTTATTAAAATCAGCTTTCCTAAAATCCAGAGTACGTGTATGGCTACATCATGAGAACAGTTTGATTAGAAGTGTACATTACAGGGATAGAAAGAAGGAAAGAGTGGAGGTGCATGAGTTTTCCTCCATGACCCAAACTTAGGAGAGTGGAGAAAAAAAGAAGATACTTTACCCAGACTCAGAGGTTCAGGGGAGCCTAAGCTAGACTACAAAGCCATTACCATGAGGTGGGGAAATTAAGCTGAATTGTAGGTCATGCCTAAGGATGTTTATGCAATTTTAATTCTCCATATATATTTAGGTGTTCATAATTTTTTGAGATTTGATGAAGCCAAAATGAAGCACTGTTAAAACAGAGCAAGCAACATACTTAAAAGTAAGCTGCCAACATTGCCCTTCTTCTCAATCAGGGAGAGACCGTGCCTGTAGAGGAAACTCTAGAGAGAAATACAGCTAAAGGTGTGTCGTTCTGTGTGATGTATACTATCAAGAAAAGTGCACCAAAGTTTCAGCTGGCATTTCCTATGCAGAGGAAGAAAGAGCCAACTTAGCGTGGAATTTGATTTGCAGCAGACCTGATTTGCACAACACAACAGGCCATGGGCTGTCAGGTTATAAGTAGGAGAGAGCAGACTGGCTGGCTGCAGCACACCTGCTTTTTCCACTTATACTTAGCAATCCATGATCTGCTCCTTTGTAGGTTGCTTAGCTTGTCACCCAAAACTGGACAGCTGGGTTGTTTAGGGCTAAACAACCTACTAGTTAACCCATAGTTTCTTGACTTAAACAATGGGTTGTTTAGCTCCACTGCATGAGCCATGATTAAACCAGAAAGGCTCTATTTAACTATAGTTTTCTATGCCATTTGAACCAAGAAACTATGGCTATCAGCTTCAGAACAAGCCAGAATATTAAACCAACTTCAAACCATGGTAGCCATACTTTCTCAGTTCAGGCAAAACAGGGAAGTATGGTTAATTACTGGTTTCCTGATTTAATCACAGCTTACACAAAGGGAGAAGTAAAAGGGGCTGTGTGCACAGGCCTTTTGTGCCTGTTTCAGTTTAATAAGATGAAATATAATTGTGCAAACCTGGACAATGAGTTAGGCCTCTAGTTTCCAAAGGACATAGAAGAACTGAACTGATAAGAAGCAGTGTCTGAAAGACATTTGTCATCGGAGTATAATCCAACTACAAATGCAAATTAGGCACAGAGAAATATAAGGAGCTTAAACGAAGATCTAACGATCAATCTACCATTTTCAGGACACATTCTTGAGTGTGTGTGTGTGTATGTGTAGGGGGGTTGTTATAAGTTTGTACTAGGTCCAGATAAATAAGGCTTAGGCAGTGTACTACTCAACTCTTATATTCTTCACTCCTTCCCCTCCATGGCTGCTGTTGGCACAGTAGACATCTCTCAAGATTCTAGCATACTGAGACTATGAGCTATGGTTATTAATTTGCTCTTGAACTTTTTTTAAAAAAATATTTATAAAATAATATTTCCAGCGCTGTATCTTTAGTAAATCTATGGAAGGAAACTAGTCAAGACAGCATTTTTGCACCTTTTAATGTTACTATGGACATATAAAAGTAGGTCTATCAGCCCTTTTTATTTTATTTTTATTTTATTTATTGTATTTCTATACCACCCAATAGCCAGAGCTCTCTGGATTGTTCATAACCATTCCCATTGTTCTGGAAATATTTTTATCTTATGTTGCATCTCATACATTTACAAACAAAAGGAATTCATTGTAAGTTTCCATTCTTTTCAAATATGTTATAGGACTACAAATGGCATATTATTAACATAGTATAACATTTCATATAGTTATTTCTATTCTTGCATACTATTATACTAACACCCTTCACAAAATAAGCACTTATATTAATAGCTTAAAATTTCATACACTGCACATACAATTATCTCTCTCTCTCTCTCTTTTTTAAACTTTTTTTTGTGAACCGCCCAGAGAGCTCCAGCTATTGGGCGGTATAGAAATGTAATTAATAAATAAACAATAAATAAAATAATTCACAATTACATCACAAAAATACAAAATCAAATAAAAAATAAATTCCTTCTGAAATAATCCCAAACATATAATTTAATATTAATAAAAAAGAGAGAACAGACAACATTATTTTGGAATTAATCATTTCAGAAGGCAACAAATGTCACACATTTATCCATACAGTTATTTCCTATAAGTGATTTTCTCTCACACCAATATAATATCATTTTTATCATTGTAGTAGTATCCTAAATTCTAGGAAAAACAAGCTGTATTTATATTCAAGTAGTAAATGAACGGAAGCCATACTAATAGCCAGTGCAGATATTAACATCCTTAATATTTTAACATGGGTTAAGGATTGGAAAGAGGCAATGGGATTAAGAATTCTCTTTCACCTTGGTCATGGTTAAGTGGTACATCAGAACTGATTTTGACTATAGTAAATGCCAACCAGGTTCTCTCTTAACCAGCTTCAAATCCTGATTTGAAATCTTGGTTAAACAGAACCTCATTGGCATCAAACTGCAATTAAGGCTGGTAGTAATAAAAACAGCAAGGGGGAATCTGTACAGAAAACCTGATGCTAGGGTCTGCTCCTGACATCTTAACATTGCTGATCAGTCAATTAGGGTAAACGTCTATTCCAGTCTTCTCCAACCTGGTGTCCTCCAAATGTCTGGTACTGCAACACCTAGCAATTGTGACTTCAACTCCCTAGGGTTGATGGGAGTTGAAGTCCAAAACATCAACTTCAACAGCCCATAATAGCAAATGTGCACATACAGAAAAGTGAATGTCTGAGACATACCGGATTACTCTGTTTGGAATTAGGAAACATGACCAAGAGGATTGGAAAAGCACACAGATACACTTCTTTGAAGAAGGTAAGGATAGCTAATCAAATACTTTTAAAAACAAAGTTACTTACCAACCATTGCACTGACTTCTCCTGCCATTAGTCGATCTACAGTGTTGTTGTACAGGTTTACATCAATGATACCTTTACGAATAGTTTCACCTACTTTTGCTCCTAGCAAGACCGAACCAGTAGTTTCAAATATTGAAGCAAGAATGCAGGCCTGGCGCAAAGTAACTACACCAGAGCCCACAGCAGTACCAAAAGAATTGGCAACATCATTTGCCCCAACGGAGAATGCCAAGATAAAAGCAATGATAAAACCCACAATGACCATCCACATGTATTCTTCCAATGCCATTTTTCCCAAGTGCTCCTGTAGATAAGTTTCGCCTTTGTAAGTATTTAATGAGACAAAGCTGTAGGGTACTGAGGCAGATTTGTAAAGCGGATTTCTTGCACACAATGAGGTCTCTCTGGAAAGTGCTGTGTAGTGTTGGAGCGTGAAGAAACTGCTAACTGGTGATTTTCAAGCTACTGTCAATACTGTTCGTTTGGCTGGATTCAGTCACCATTGAAACCCATTCCATATTTTTCTTCAATAGTGTTACAGCTGTAGTAATCTCTCCTGCAATAGAGAGGGGAAAAATAGGATGAGCACCCTACAAAATCACAAATAGCTTAAATTAACAGGCTTAAGTTGACTAATGGAATCTAAAAATGATATGCAACACTTAAAACAATAAACACAGACACAATTATCAGAGTCAGTTTAGAAATAGCGGGAAGCTTATTCCCCCAAACACTGTTATTTATTATTGCTGCCTGTATTGACCTTAAAACAACACAGGGGTTGGGAGAAAGTAGACAGCAGTTCTTCTGCCCTTTGGTTACTGGGATTGGTTGAAAGAAACAGTGTAGTAAGCAGACATTCTTTAGCAAGGAAGCCTACTTACAATCAGTTAAAGCATAACTAGTCAGTGTTGTTGTAAACTACATGTGCTTTGTAAACATAGCACATATTGGTGGACCACAGAGATTCTAGTAAAAAAAAAAAGACATTGAAGTTAGTCCATCTACGCTTTTCAAAAAGTTGAAAGCTGTGCATCATATATTTACTTTCCAAACTAACTACTTCAATAAGGTAAATGTTACTGAACACAGCTACAGTATTTTGAAATCAGTAGTGTTACAAAGCCATGTGTGTGCCCCATCCTCAAATTTGGGGCTCAAAGTTGTATGCATTCCTTGCTAAAGAGAGATTCCGATTACAATTCTAACACACACAAACTAGGAAGTAAGCCCCATTAGTTATAACGGAATTTATATCTGAGTAAACATACATAGGTTTGCACTAGTAAAGTTCAGTACTCAGGCAATCCATACTCTATTCCAAAATAAACTAGATTGTGTAACCTAAATAAATTATATACGCTGGACACAATCTTTTCTGGTTTTGCTAGTCAAAGGAAAGAAGCAAAGAGCTATCTCGGGCACTGAACATGCACGTTTAACCATCAAACACTTTACTAATCCAACTCTCTGGCTTCTCAAATTTCAGCAGGCTTGGTCTACACTCTTTCAGGAGCATCTTTGCACCATAAAAGCTGAAACATGGCGACAGGGGGGCGGGGGATGCTGTTAATGAAAGCTAAAATTCTGCACCCAGTGCCACTCTTGACACACTTCCTAAATTCCTGCAGAATCACATTATATCACGGCATATGCTTGCCACTGACTGTAGCCCTTAACCCTCCAATAATAGCTACTCTCACCACCATACAAGCATATAATACTACAAAATATGAATGAACTGGCACATATATCACTACCATTCTAGCATCATAGTTCAATTATTGAAGGGAATCTAAATCATTCACTTGGCTGCAGGTTTTTCATTATGAGAACATACAACTGTTTTCTTAGTTTCTATTTAATCCTTCAGTTACGTGTTCAGCTTTGTTTTGTTTGGCAAAGCTAAAATTCATGAAACTACACTTGGGGATGGATACCTTCTACCTTTTAAAAAATCTGACTCAATACTTAGTAATTTGGACAGCTTATTTAGTTGGTTCAGCCTCATCTTGTTTGTGCTAACAGATAATCCTCCTCCCATCCTAACACTAAAAATATGTGCTGCTTCTCTATCAGAGCCTGTTTTCTCCATTCAACAATGGTTTAGTACATCTGATTATAATCCTTTTAGACACACTCAACTGGTTCAGAGGCAGAGCCAAATGAATTTATTTATTACATTTTTATACTGCCTGATAGCCAAGGCTCTCCGGGCAGTGTACAATTAAAACCATAAAAATACAATAAGTGTACAACAAATTTAAAACTGCAATATATAATCAGGTGATGGTTTGTGCCCACGCCACCCTCTTTCTGTTTGCCAAGAATCCAGAACTAAGGAAGGAAATCTGAGAATGCAAGGGAAGGAACCATGCAGTATCAAATCATGGTTTGGCATTACCTCAGAACCAGAATGAGTCTACCATGTCACTTCTGCACACAAAATGCTCTGCAAATAGTACAAAACTAGAGTCAAAACCAAGGAAAGAGAACAGTGTGCCTACCCAACATTTTCATGGTTGCTATTTCTATGAAACATACCTGAAGTTAGAATACTTTTCAGAGAATTCTTCATGTTAAAAACTGCAACACAGCAGTTTAGCATATTTGGCTCCTGAAACCTAGCCTCACTGTAAAGAAAATTAAGATTTAAATCTCACAATTGCTGAGTTGGAAAGAGCAACATAACCCTCCTAGCTAATGGGGTTGATATGGAAAAAAAAACCCCAAGCTGTTTGATAGATACAATTTAGCAAATCCAGACTTTATACTTCACGTATCTCTGTGGTTTTTCATCTCTAGTCCATACTTCAATCTTTTTTTAAAATCTTTTTTTTAAAAGTTGCAGGGTCAGGAGATGCTACTGAATGGGGTAGGCTGTGGTACAGCAGGGAAAGGATCCCTGAAAACTGGGCAGCGGCACTACCAATGAGCACTTACAGGCGCTTCTGATTGTTCTGAGGGCCTTGTCCCTCAGCACTGCCCCTAACACCTACCCTATTCAGCAGGGTTCTCTGGCTATGTGTGCAGCATTTTTGAGGAGCTGCTATGGAGAGGTGACCATTTCCACCAGCAAAGTTGCATGTGCCTAAAACAGGATCCATATGATTTATAAACCTATTCTTGTATTCATGATCTTGGTAACTGAGTTTGCATTAATATTATCCTTACTCCAGTTCACTGAAAGGTAGCAGTAGAAAAGTCCACTTCTCCCATTATTCCAAACTCCACAAAATTGTTTTTTGAAACTGCTTTTTCTTACTTTGCATCAGAGTCATTTATTGCAGTGCTTTAAGTGTCATCATACATTTAGCACTAAAGGCTATCCTGAAAACAAGTGGCCAATCCCTTGATTTGGACTGCAAAGAGACCTAAAAGGGAGCAAACGGCACAACAAAGCATACTGAAACCAGGAACAGATCCAGTGGAGAATAAAAACAAGCTGCATATACCGATCCTACCAGCAATTCAAAGCAAAAGACAACAGGCGGTATGAAGCCTATTAGGAAGTCCCCCACATCAATGGAACACTCTCCCCCAGGAAAGAGTGTTTTATAGGTGTGGGGAAACGTTAAAGAACACGTTAAAAGCATTTATATTTTGGAACGTTTTTTAGTATTGCTGAAATTAATTGCTTTTTAATTTATGTACTGTATTTTAATTGAATGGTTATATTTTATGAATACTGAATGAAAGACGTTTATATAACGTTCAGATTTCATTTCAATCCAAAATCCACATACCATCCAAAATCCTACAAAATTGATGGCATTTCTACCATGCTTTTGTACCATCAAACCTGATTAAGAGTTCTGGAGAACTGAAAAGCTTGCACAATTTTGTGGAATTTTGTGGGTGGTGTTCCCCCCCCCCCTTCATGAACCAGCATGGCTACCTTTGTTATATTAATCCAAATTTTTTTTTTTAAAGTGGCACCCTATATCACTAAACTGGAAAAATAAAATCCAATATAAATGTTTTCAAACTGTTTTTGTCTTCTTAGGCCAGCAATAAGCATAGAGCTTCCATCTAGGTTCTGTCCTCATTCAGCGGAAATAGGGCCAACTTGTAGGGCACACCACAAGGGAGAACTGAAACAGTGTCCCAGCAGCAGGCCTTGGAAAGGCAAAGAAAGCTGATGACAGATGCTTCTGTCCTGAAAAGGCCTGGAGAATTAACCCGGCAGTACAAAGCATAAGAGAAAGGACAGGATGTTGTTCTGCCACAGGAGCAGCCAATTGAATGCATCAGAGATTAGCCAAGAACTGAACAAGAATATGCCCAAGACAAAGAAATATCTTAATAACAGTATTTATTAGCAATGTAATGTCATAGACCTGCTTTTGGAGATCCTGTGCTATAATTCAGTCATAACCAACTGCTAACAATTGTGGCTAGTATTACTGCCAGAACACACAAAAACTGCAGAAGAAGCTGATGTGCCTTCAGTGATACAAGGTAGACATGAGATCCTGTCCTGGAATTGGCTGACACACTGAGCCTGCCGCATGCCAGGCACCTGGAAGAGCGATGCAAAACACATTATCTTCATCTGCCTAATGGATTTACTAAATAAAGGATCTACCAAACAAAATACAGAGCTGAAGCTGGGTGGCTAATCTAGTGGCAAAAACATACTTTCAAATACAGAAAAACCAACTGTTCTGGACCCAGCAAGTTCAGCAATGTCGCCAATATACTGTCAATGAAAATAGTGCAAGGACCTGGTATAAATCCTGTATCACTCTGCATCCTCTTCTTCATGGTAGTTCTTTCACATGGAAGATAATGCCTTAATAAAGAGTTACTAAACTTTCTCAACAAATGTATATCCTTTGAGGCAGACATTTCCATTCCCCTTCTGCCTTATCACCAGTACCTTTTGTCTAAGATCAATCTGTCAAAATTTATGCATTCAAACACAGGCATGTTAACATTTTTGTGCCAATTTGTTTTATTTTCAGAAAGAAGGGTTTTCCCCACAACCCCAGTTGTTCCACAGCTGTTTGACAAAATAGGGACTTCATCAGTCATTGCACAAATTCTGTTTCATTCTTTAAAAAGAATTAAACAGAAGTCTTCAATCCTGGGGGGGGGGGGAGAATATACGATTAGGAAACAAAGATTAGTAGCATTGAGTAAACAAACCAACGGACAATAAATACTGCTATCGAGGCTGGCCCAAGGATAAATAGTGTCCTGGGTGAGGAGTACCCTTGGTGCCCGTGCCCCTGTAAGTTAGCTTTGCAGAGGCACCAAATGGTTTATGGGGCTTGGTGCAGGTGTGATGTTGGCGGCCCTGCTGTTGTCCCATACAAGGATCCATGGGGGCCGCATGTGAAAATTATTGTATGCACGGACTACATCTGAGAATTCTTGCCTGCACCTCCTCCTTACACTGGGATCAAGATAGATATGCTTCATTTGTTCTTATATGGGGATAAAGGAATAGGTATCACATTGTGCTTCTCCTGAATACCTCCTCCAAATTCCAAACTCCTTTTGACAGAGCTTCGATCTGCTTCCTGGAGCTCAGTCTCACAGGTCTTCTGGTTTTGGCCTACTCCTGGCCTTTTCCACTACTCACGCAGGAAGGATTCCTCATATCACTCCTACGCCTTTCCCTGTGGTAACCAAAAATTACTCACTAGTGGTACCTTGCCTAGAATTCTCACTCACTCGCTCCTTGAACTCTTTCCCCAATGGACCCAGAGTTCTTCCTGTAACCAGAACAGGCCACCTGCTCTGCCACAGAATCCCTCCTTAAAGCCTTCCCTGTCACCGGGGCTACTTGGCCTGGGCCAATCATAAGTCTGCCTGACCTTTTACAGCATTATTATTATCTATATAATCTAAAAACTCTAAAAATAAAATCCCTCATCTGCAGTAACTCAGATGCAGATCTATACTTGTACCATGTAGATTATCCCAGTTGTATGACTCATAGGGTGAATTATTTAATTGCCTATGGCTCGGAGTCGCCATTTTGTATCTGGCTCTATCCTGAGCTACTATTTTGAATCTCAGTTGGTGGTCTTCAAATCTCAATGAAAAATCCGAAGTGGCCTCTGCAAACTTGAAGGTTGCATGCCTCCTTTTTAGATATTACTACCATGTTAAACAGCATGACAATAGATTATATCTTCGAAAAGTTATTCAGAGTAATCTGTGGACTCCCTGAAAACAACTTGGGAAATAGATGTCGGTTTGACAATCAATGGAAAAGAAGCTTTGAAATCTGCTGATTTTAAACAGACTGATCCAATGAAAGATTTTACATGGACCCCTATAAGATTCTAGCAAAGGAAGTGTAGAGAAGAGCAATGCTTTCCCAAAGCTGATGTGCAGTGAAACCACAGACAAGAGATGTTGTTAAAGAACAAAGGGGGATCCGTGTTGCCGAATGGTCTTGGTCCTATGCAATCCTTCATGTTTCCAGCATGTGACAGCCTCTCAGAGTTGTAGGCCAAGGACAAAAAAGAAGGACGTATGAGCTGTTTGAAAGACTGAATTGATTTTAGGATAAGCAATATAATTTTTGAGGACCACTTTAAATTAATGAACATTATGTCTAGGTTTGGAAGTCAAACATCAGTTTCTACTAGCCAGCTGTGAAGTCCAATCCACCATGAAAGCACAGCAATACTGTATTTCTTTGATTCTAAGACACACTTTTTCCCCCATATAAACATCTCTAAAAATAGGGTGTGTCTTAGAATTGCGGGTGCATTTATTATTTCTTAGAATCAAAGCTTTTTTTCTGTTGGTGGTACTGAAATTAGTGTGCGTCTTACAATCGATGGTGTCTTAGAATTGAAGAAATATGGTATTATATGGATTTATCAACCTAGATTGTGTCAAGTAGACTAGAGAATTGTGTCAAGTAGACTAGAGCATCTAAACGGAAGTGCTGTGGGTGACAATGCAGGGCCCCAAAACTAATGTTGTTGTTGTTTTACAAATGTTTACTTGGATTTCCAAAAGGCTTTTGATAAAATCCCCCATCAAAGACTCCTGAACAAACTTAGCAGTCATGGAATATGAGGAGAGGTCCTCTTATGGATCAGTAACTGCTTAGAGAACAGAAAACAGAGAGTAGGATTAAATGGTCAATTCTCCCGATGGAAGGAAGTAAATAGTGGGGTCCCACAGGGATCGGTATTGGGACCAATTCTTTTCAACTTGTTCATAAATGATCTGGAATTCGGAGTGAGCAGTGAAGTGGCCAAGTTTGCCAACGACACCAAATTATTTAAGGTGGTTAAAACACAAAAAGATTGTGAAGAGCTCCAAAGGGATCTCTCCAAGCTGATAGAGTGGGGATCCAAATGGCAGATGTGGTTCAATGTAAGCAAGTGTAAGGTGATGCATGTTGGGGCAAAAAAACCCAACTTCAAGTATAACCTAATGGTATCTGAGCTGGCAGTGACCAAAGAAGAAAGAGATCTTGGGGTTGTGGTGAACAGATCAATGAAAATGTCCACCCAGCGTGCAGCCAATGTAAAGAAGGCAAACTCCATGTTAGGCATTATAAGAAAAGGAATTGAGAATAAAACAGCCAGTATCATACTACCCTTATACAAATCTATGGTGCAAACACACTTAGAATGCTGTGTACAGTTCTGGTCACCACAGTTAAAAAAGATGCTTTTAGGATGTTTTTAACAATGTATATTATGTTTTAATTGAGTATTATGTATTTTATTGTTTATTGTTGTTCCTCACCTCGATCAGAATGGAGAGGTGGGTAAGAAATAAATTATTGTTATTGTTGTTGTTATTATTATTATTAAAAAGGATATTATAAAACTGGAAAAAGTGCAGAAAAGGGCAACTAAAATGATTACAGGGCTGGAGCATCTCCCCTATGAGGTAAGGTTTCATCAACTGCGATTGTTTAGCTTGGAAAAAAGGAGGCTAAGGGGAGACATGATAGAGGTGTACAAATTATGCATGATTTGGACAATGTGGACAGGTAGACATTTTTCTCCGCCTCTCAAAATACTAGAACCCAGGGTCATCCCATGAAGCTGATAGGTGGGAGATCCAGGACAAATAAAAGAAAGTACTTCTTCACACAGTGCAGAGTTAAATTATGGAACTCACTACCATAAGATGTAGTGATGGCCACCAATTTGGATGGCTTTTAAAGGGGGTTGGATAAATTCCTGGAGGCAAAGGCTATCAATGGCTACTAACCCTGAAGGTTGTGTGCTATCTCCAGTATTCGAGGCAGTAAGCCTGTGGGCACCAGTTGCTGGGGAACATGGGTGGGAGGGTGCTGTTGCACCATGTCCTGCCTCGTTGGTCCCTGGCTGATGGCTGGTTGGCCACTGTGTGAATAAAGTGCTAGACTAGATGGACCCTTGGTCTGATCCAGCAGGGCACTTCTTATGTTCTTAATTGTAGTCCAACATATGTGGAGGGCACCAGGGTGGAAAAGTTTGCATATAATATTTATTATTGTTGTTGTCATTATTATACTTTTTAAGGCTTATCTTCACAAAAGACCACAAAGGTCAGGGGTCTTGAGAAGACTAATAAGAACAGCAATGTAAGTTTCAGTTCCAATTTAATTAACCTTAAATAACAGCTTCACATTGAAGACCTCTCGTTATGCACTACACAAATCCAATATAAAGACTATGTCAAATGAAATGTTTTTCAGAAGGACTACCCTTCACACTCTCATGCAAAGGCACCCCAATACAATTCCAGATGCCTTTGTCTATCCAACAACATAGATCTACAATAGAGTTTATACAGCCAAACAATTAATTTGGTTTTATGAAAATCCATTGAAGATTCTTATTATTATTCCTGCAATGACATCAGTCAGCCCGAGTCCACCTGCAGATTTAAAGAGAGAGAGAGAGAGAGAGAGAGAGAGAGAGAGAGAGAGAAGAGGATTCCACATCAACTCATAATACTGCCCCCATGTTTTAGCAGTTTTATATTATCTCATAAGCAAATCAGTCTTTCTCCCTTTTCTTTTGTGTTACCTAGATTATAAGCCTTTGGATAAGGACTCGATTTTTTAATACTTTCAATTTTTGGCATTATTCAAAGAAATAATACTGTCAGAGATCAGGAAACATTAAGCAGGTGCCAACCTCAATGGTTTTAAAAAATCAGAAGCTAAGTAGAAAAGTCCCTTAATTAAAGAGAGAAACACAATGGAAAGATTTCTAGAAATTTAGGAAAGGTAAAACTATCATCCAACCAAAATGGAAATTTGGACCCAAACAGTATATATGAGGGAAAGGTAATATCAGAAAATAAGACTGAAGGGTCAAACAAGATGTTTGGAGAGCCACGTTCAAAGTCAAAGAAAACTGCAGTTTATTGTCAGCCAAAGCAGAAAACTGTACACAAAAGGAATTAAGCGAATACTAAGGGAATACTAATGGGTTATCCTTAAATTTCCTCTGACAGAATTCAGGGCAAACCCTGCTGAGTTATAGAGCTTGTTTTCATGTAACAGATTAATTACTGTCAGTACTTTGCCAGCAATTGAGAAAGATTTATTCCAGCATGCACAGCATTCCACCATGCTGGAGGATCTCAACCCCTTCAATATTAGGCCAGAAGGCACTTACCCTACAGAACAGTTACTTTTACCCCAAGGAAAATTAAATAGCCTCTGAACACACTAGCTATCTAGGGACAATAGAGCCAACTAGTAAAGTTTAGTTTTCCTCTTTTTCACCTAGAAGCCCACTGAAAAATATTTGTGCTTTCGAACCAAGAGACAAATGATACAAAATTTGCACATACCCCACACCCACCCCAAACAAACAAAAAGAACCCTGCAGGATTATCCTTCCACTGTTAACCTGTAACCAAACAGAACTTGCTATAAAGCAATCAAACTGGGTCATAAGACAGACTTTTTCTCTAATTCACAGGAACAATTTTCATTTAGAACAGCAGACTACTTGGCAGCAATTGTATATAACCCTTGTATGTAACCCTTAATGCTTATACACAGACAGTACTTATAGAAAATGTTTGTTAGTTTTTAAAAATTATCTGGGAATCAAGTCTGACCTAGTATATATCCCCCCTTCCAGAGGTCAAAGTCACAAAAGTATTTAAAATTTAACAGATCTTGTCATGGCAGGCAGGATAATTAACATAGTTCGAGGCAAATTACATCCCTATATGGTTCTAAAATTAGATGCACAAAGGTTGTAACAAGAATGATGAAAGATATATATTCCAGGAAGTAAATAATGCCTTAACCATTTTAAAATAAATATCAGTTACATAAAAGGGTTACACTTCACATACCAAATCCTAGTTTGTCTACACATCCTTATATAGCTTGTTTAATTGCAAGCCATCTTGCAGACAAACACTGTATGTTGTATTTCAATAACTCATACTGGCATCTACTACCTTCAATTATAAAATCATCCAAACCAATGCCTTCCTTTATTTACTTATACTGCCAAGATTCTTCCCACACTCCATTGAATAATTAGACCTCCATCCTCTTAATATATGTACATTTTCCTACTGATACAAAGAGAAAGAATTCCAATTTCTTAAATACATGAGATTACACGCATGTATATGCTGCTGGAATAACTTTTACTGTGTACTAAGAAGCAAGTGATGGTTGACTTAAATTAAGTTTGCCAAATTCAAAGTACAGGACCATATTTCCTTCCTAACAGCTACGTTTATTTTTTTGTTAATAATTTAAAATACTTTTCCCAAGGAGGGAGATGTTATCAACTATCATGTCACCGGAAACTTGCCAGAGCCAAGCCTTCACTCTTCTCCACTCCCACAACAGAGAGATGTACATATTTTAAAACTTCAAAATTATTTTCATCAAGAAAGAAAAACATTTTAAAACTCACTCAGTGCTTCCAAGCTGTTTCAAAGAGAAGCCCGGTTAATTCTTTGAGCAACTCTGCCTTGCTGGTCACAAATACATTCCTAATGTTTAAAATAGATACCCTATCATATTCAGCAGTCACACCTCAGGAGCAGAGATCACAAGCAAAGTGAACTGTACAACTTAACCTCCAGATAAAACACACAGACAGAACCGCAATGCAAGACAACACTCATGAGCATCAACCAGGAATTTATACTCAAGGTGAAAATATGCCTCCTCTTAACAGGGCACTCCTGAGGGTGGATACTAAAACACAGCACAGTGTCATGATGACATGAGTTAAACCAATCCAAATAAAGGTAATTTAAAAAGCGGTCCTGTTAGTCCATCCCAGTTTTCTCTCACCCTGCCAGAAAAGGCATGGCTACAAGGGGGGAATTTGTGTTGTCTCTAGGTGTAAGTTTTTAAAAGTTCCCTTTTCACAAACACTAGCAGCTTAGTATTTGAGACTATTCATCCATTATATACCCAAACTACATATGTAGAAAAATAAGCTGAGTAGTGCTTGCATTGTCTTGTATGGATTTACACATGTTGCACACACATGGCTTAGAGAACATGTGCCTACATAACGTTCAGACAGGCATGTTACAAACTTCTGAATTTAAACAGTCGAAATCCTTCCAATTTAATATAAGGTGGAAATATTAAAATGAACATGTAAACGGGATTATAAAATCCTGCCTTTGTTCCTAAAGCACTCACTATGCCACGTTACATTGAGTTTAAAAGCTGTGCCAATGAGTCTTAATACAAACTGGAAATCTAGCAAGTGAATATCGTTTTTAGCTATCCCTGTATATTATTTACCTTGGTTATTTTCATAAGCAGCAACTGGCAATTTCAGAACAAACTGACTGTGTTATCCAAATTAACCTAGGAACAATCAGGCACACATTTATTGTATCAAAAATGAAGTTAAAACATTAACAAAATACTACATGCCATAACATGACTTCAACTGTACTGCTTTCTATAGTTAAACAAACCCAAAAGAGGCACACAAGTCAGAGCATATTCATGGAAGAAACAACAAAAACATCCTTTGTTCTTTTTGGTCTCGATCCAAAGCTGCCCTTCTGCGTATGGAAACTGCCCTCCTCTCATGATTGGAATGTTTTACACCAGCCTCTCCCAACCTGTTAGCACTCTACAATTCGCAGCAGCCACCAGCCAGCATAGGTTAGGGAAGGCTGCTTTATACCTCACGCTGCAAGCATTATGTGAGAAAAATGAATCTAAATTCAAAGAGACTCTTGAGCAAGAGAACTCCGGCAGAACTATCGCTCATGTCTACCATAACTATGCAATTTTCAGGCCGTGTCCTTCAACCTTCGCAAACTTGGGGGACAGACAGACTTTCAATTTATTTATTTATTACATTTTTATACCGCCCAATAGCCGAAGCTCTCTGGGCGGTTCACAAAAATTAAAACCACAGTAAAACACCCAACAGTTTAAAACACAATTACGAAATACAGTATAAAAAGCGCAACCAGGATAAAACCACACAGCAAAGTTGATATAGGATTAAAATACAGAGTTAAAACAGTAAAATTTAAATTTAAGTTAAAATTAAGTGTTAAAATACTGAGTGAATAAAAAGGTCTTCAGCTGGCGACGAAAGCAGTACAGTGTAGGCGCCAAGCGGACCTCTCTGGGGAGCTCGTTCCACAACCGGGGTGCCACAGCGGAGAAAGCCCTCCTCCTAGTAGCCACCTGCCTCACTTCCTTTGGCAGGGGCTCATGGAGAAGGCCCCCTGTAGATGATCTTAAGGTCCGGGTAGGTACATATGGGAGGAGGCCATATGTTCAATCCACCTGTAACATGGAATCTGAATCTGAATGATGATATATGTGGCTCTCTACTGATTTTTCTCTTCCCTCTGCCCAAAGTCTGTCTGTTGCCATTATATTTCCTGCAGGACGCTTCCTCACGCGTATGGGCAAGATGGATACAAGTGGAGATGCATCTGCATCCTCTAGAAAAAACACATGGAATTCTGGGACTTGTATCTGGAATGGCTCACTGCAACTCAGGCTGGAAGCAACACTCAGTCTAAGATATGTACCCCAGGATCATATGTTGCTGCCTGCAGCGATACTGAAGTGCACCTTTGAAATTGCATTCTTTAAAAAGCCACCTTAGGTAGTGTCCCAAGCCACTAACTGAAGATCAATGGTTTAAGCTATAACAGTGTTTTTCATGGAAATGTAGTTTCCTATAATGATTTTTCTACAGACCTTGAGCGTCAGCCTGACAAGAGTTGAAAACAATTCTTCAGCATTTCACTACTCACAATAAATCCTTAAATGAAGTCATCCTTCCATTTAAAGAGTGAGAAAGCCCTGTCCTGGTTCTAAATTCCCGCAAGCCTCAACTCATCCATCTGGTTATTAAATCCAGTGATTGAACCAACAATCACAAGGGACTATATTACTAGAAAAAGTACATTTGTTTGGTTTGAAAGGATGTGTTTAATTCTAACCAATCAAAACAACCTCTAGCCACATGAATCCATTTAGTCCTTTAATAGCAGTATTGTGGGAAGACTCTGAAAAAGTTCCCACACACAACAGATATCAAGGGTTAGCTTTATCCCTAAAATTACTACATGTACAGGCAAAATAAAAACAAATGTTTATATCAAAGAGCAAACAGGGAATGGAAATAGTTCAGAAGTTTATCATTATCACAGACAACAAGACATGGGAAAGTACATATAATAATAGACAGACATTTTCAAGTTACACAGCATAAAAAGGGTTGTCACTGCAGGAAACACTAAAAAGTATGAATCAAAAATTGGTACTGATATTGAGCAGATACACAAAAGCCATGCTAAATCTCAATTACACCTAAAATCAACTGGTATCACATAAAACATTTTCACCTTATAAATAATCCATTATTATTGTAGTAGGGTACTGAAGCATATTCTTCTCTAAAAAAAAAAAAAAAAAGTAACCAAGACAGTATACTGGGGACTAACATCACATAAAGTCTTTAAAAGTTTAAATATAGTAGTAACTCCATATTAGCATATTTAAAGTGGAAGAGAAAATTAGAAAAGAGACAAGAGCATCCAGTCACCTGTTACTTTTTTATAAGTGCACCTTGGGGTGGGGTGGGGTGGGGGACGGAGCAGTGGGTCAACTTCTTCTCTTCTCCTTCCATGGACTACCAGCAAGTCCCATTGCCAGAGCCAGCATAATTTCCACATGTATCTCTTGACCTGGGCTGGCAGCTAAGACATCAAGTACTGGTACTCAGGGGACCAGATTTGGCCCAGAAGCATCCAGCTTCACCCGTACAGTACAATTAATTTGTTTTATACCATGCCTTTCCATCAAGGAAAGGGCATGCAAGATGGCTTACAAAAACTTTTCTATTTTGGAATCCTACTGCAGTCACAGTTGCTTTTCAAGATTCAGTGCAACAAGCTATTATAGGAGGCAGGCACATTCCACACACGCAGAGGCCCAAATAGTTAATGGTAAGAAATTGGTCTGCGACTTCAGTACTAATCATTAATATGGATTGTCCAGTGTTTCTCAAACTCAACTAGGGGATCCAACTCAAACTAGGATTGTCGATCTACATGCATTCATACATCCATCATTTGTAAAACCACTCGGAGAGCTTTGGCTATGAGGCGATATAGAAATAATAATAACAACAACAACAATACATGTATGCTCTCTCACACATACACACATAGGGGAGGGAAGAGGCAGGGGAAAGAAGTAACCACAAAAGGTTGAACTTTTCCTAAATATAATAGAGAAGATAGGCCAGTCATTTGCCATCATGCCTATTTTAACAACAAATCAGTACACTGAGAAACTTTATTTTTTTAACACTCAATAGCTTCATTCCTGGGGCAATATGTTGGCACTGGGCCTAGCCAGAGCCAAAGTCCATCTGGCATCCTCTTTTCTGTCTGCTATTCCCCCCCCCACACCTCTCTGACAATCCCTTTCCCACTGTGTTCTCCTCTCCTTGCCACTCACATGAAATCTGGATGAGAGCCACATTCAGCCCTTGGGTCGTAGGTTGACCACCCTTGTGATAGAGAGTAAATGAGGTATGGGGGATGTAGAGATGCGGCCCCCAGTATGGTGCCCATGGACACCACTGCATCCACAAGGCCAAACTAAGCTATTTCCCCCCTCTGCAACTGAACTGAGCAATTTCTCCACTTGCTTGTACGAAGGTGGGGAAGTGCCCCCCAAAACATCTCATGCATAGGACAACTTGACTCAGCTTCTTGATTTTGCACTTCATTTGACCCAGAGATGCTCCCCATCGTGATACCTGTATCTCAAGAAGCAAAACAGGAAACATCACCAGAGTGGATGGACAGTTTGTCTTTGAGTCTTGCATATATCCGTAAGTTTCATTTGATGTTTTAGGGGGAAATACAATAAAGCCCAAATAATAGCACACAAGTATTTTCTTGCCCAAGTTTCTGTTTTCAGAGTCTGTGAATAGAGTATCAGCTTAATTTATTCCTGCTCCCTGGTTGAAGGATGTCCTCCTGACTCAGAAGAATTCTCCTGCATGCTAATGAAACAAATCAAGGTATGTGATTTATTTTAGGAGGTGGCTTTAACAGCATAATAGAATGAGGCAACCACACTTATGATAGGCACTTAGAATGTTGCATGCATGGTGTCCATGTGTGGAGTAGTGGTTGTCTGTCGTAAAACATAGGCCAAACAATTCCACACTTCTATAACTGCTCAGAGATAAAGTGAAGCAGAGGATGGGTTAACATTTGGTTCCTTTGGAGTTGGGAGACTACAGGCAGCCAGCTGTATATGTCATTAGAACCGCTCTACAGAGTGTTTTAAAAAGGGGGCACTACAGCAAGAACAGAACTGCACAACTGGCTAAGAATTTTCAATATAAAAGAATCCTACTTTGGCCTACCACAGGGTTTGCTCTCTCTGGAAATACAGTACTCAGTGCAGTGGCAAAAAAGAAAAAAAGAAAAAAAAGGGGAGTGCACACATTCTGAAGAAGCTTTCACTTCTCTTCCTAGGCCCCAGGCCCTCTACAATATTTTTCTAAATTTCTTCTAGGGACAATACTTGCTACAAGAAATAAATTCTTATTGCTAGCATGTTGCTGTTGCAGGTTGGGGTGTTTGTTCCCTTTGTATATTCCCTTGTGTTATTCTTATCTTTATTGATAGTAAAAGTGCACAGATAGGCAAGTACACATGCCCTACTTCACCATTATGCTTTGGTTCTTCATTTGGCTCCATTTGGCTTCATTTGACTCCATTTTGACTTTCTCATGCTGTTGTAAATGAACATAATCATGCATTTGCCACTGTGATGAGGGAACCATCATGGCCTGCTCCTGTTGGACTCTTCCCCCACCCCCACAGGGCAAACTGTCATCTTGGCCCTGTGGGGAAGAAGAAGGACCGAGGGGACAGGAGCAGGCAGAAGAAACATCATGGCCTGCTCCTGTTGGACTCTTCCCCCACCCCCACAGGGCGAACTGTCATCTTGGCCCTGTGGGGAAGAAGAAGGACCGAGGGGACAGGAGCAGGCAGAAGAAACATCATGGCCTGCTCCTGTTGGACTCTTCCCCCACCCCCACAGGGCGAACTGTCATCTTGGCCCTGTGGGTAAGAAGAAGGACCGAGGGGACAGGAGCAGGCAGAAGAAACATCATGGCCTGCTCCTGTTGGACTCTTCCCCCACCCCCACAGGGCAAACTGTCATCTTGGCCCTGTGGGGAAGAAGAAGGACCGAGGGGACAGGAGCAGGCAGAAGAAACATCATGGCCTGCTCCTGTTGGACTCTTCCCCCACCCCCACAGGGCGAACTGTCATCTTGGCCCTGTGGGGAAGAAGAAGGACCGAGGGGACAGGAGCAGGCAGAAGAAACATCATGGCCTGCTCCTGTTGGACTCTTCCCCCACCCCCACAGGGCAAACTGTCATCTTGGCCCTGTGGGGAAGAAGAAGGACCGAGGGGACAGGAGCAGGCAGAAGAAACATCATGGCCTGCTCCTGTTGGACTCTTCCCCCACCCCCACAGGGCGAACTGTCATCTTGGCCCTGTGGAGAAGAAGAAAGAGCAAGGGGACAGGAGCAGGCAGAAGAAACATCATGGTCTGCTCCTGTTGGACTCTCTCTCTCTATTCCCCCCTCCCTCCCTTTCTCCTGAACTCCTGTTCCTTGTGTGTCATGTCTTTATTAGACTGTAAGCCTGAGGGCAGGGACTGTCTTTTTTGCTAAGTGTAAGCCGCTCTGAGAGCCTTTTTTGGCTGAGGAGCGGGGTATAAATATGATAAATAAATAAAAAAATAAACCATGAACAGCACAGAAGCAAGCATTATAAGCTGCTAATGGATTGCAAGTATCACCTGTGAAAAGTATTTGACATCCCAACAAGAAAATACCATTTCAGCCTTAAACCTCCTCCCCTCGCCCCCAGGATAAAGCTGTATTACAAAAATGCACTTTTATTCCAAATAAAATGAAGGAATCAGATAATCAAACAATAACTACATATGAGCTTGAATCAGTTTTGCAGAACGTTGATAGTAAATTGACATTACTTCCACTCAATATTACTGGGCATTAAAATGGTTTTCATGTTGACACACTAAAATTCATGTTGAATTTCTTGTGATATTTGAACCATGTGTAAATGTAAGATAGAATGCAAAAGGAGTGTACCTTATAGGCAATTCAGGGTTTATATTTGCATCAAGACAGTATTACAAGCAAAAATGAAATGGATTCCAAATCTGAGAATAAAAGCAAGTATTAAATTACCAAAACAGCTATATATATAACATGCATTCATTAATGCTCTTATAGCTAAAGCTGCTAAAGTGTTTCAAACACAATATGATAAACACTATGCACCAATAATGGTCTCCTATATCAGAGGAAATGCTGTGACAACTGTGTTAGTGCCCAGTTTTAGTTGATAGGCAACTGCTTAGCTTTATTAAGCTAATTAAACTTAGAGGATAGCTCCTAGCAATCCCATTCCCATCAGGTGTGAAGGAGATGTTTATTTGTTGAATAAATCTTTGTGTAGGTGGGAGTGTTTGGAATCACGACAGTTAGCATCTTATACCCTATTTCTGGCAAATCAATGATTAAAAAAATTATCTTTAAAAAAATTGGATCAGATTTCTTTTTTATTTAAATCAGGGTTTGTTTGTTTTACTTAAATAAAATTTCACAATTTTCTTAAAAGAATGTTAAAAAAGAGCCTTGGACAGAGATATCATGAATACTAATGATACAACTTCTAATTATATTCTGTGAATATATTAACAGTTTATGGAGATAACCTGGTCAGTCAGTCCTATTCTACACTGTAGACTGTGTACAGAAGTGCATGCTAATCTGGTGCTAAAAGGGTTAAATTATGCTGCATGAAGAAGGCTACTTCAAGCGAAATATGGATGATTTGATCTGGAATGGTGGAATGGCTTGAGGGAGGGTTTTGGGGAGATTTACAAGACCCCCTAAAAGACCCCAGACTCATATCTGAAAGACCCCCAGAGGTATATTCCAGACCCCTGAGCCATGGACATGAAGAGCTTGAAGTTTGATTCTATGCTGATTTTATACCATTAACTAAGACTCTAGCTAAGACTTGCAGGAGTGTCTTTGAAGAAAAGGGGGGGAAATCACAGTGGACTTTACAAGCGGCTTCTCAGAGCACGTTCAAGGCCACAGTGTGCCGGGAGAGCAAGCTAGATGAGAGAATTGAGCATGCTCAGACGTCCACTAGGAGGAAAAACTGTTTTGACATTTCGTGGTGTGCACCTGCTGATAAGAGAATGTCCTCACTCGAAGTTGGGCATGGAAAGTCATAATACGGAGCAAATGTGACACTTGGGAGGAGGTGTTTGGGCGGATATAACCAAATATGTCCGAAGACGAATGTGTGCTCAAAGAAGATGTGCTAGATATTAATAACCCATCAAGATAAGATGCCCATATGGCAGCCATGTTTTCTGGACCCCATGAGTATAACACGTGAAATATTGGGGAGTGGGAGACATCTAACTTCTAATTGGTGATTGGGTGGTCTAATCACTTATTCATGCCAATTGTGATTGGGAGATGGTGGTTTCATCACTCATTGACCCCCACCTTTGGCCAGAACAAGTGTATAAAAGCACAGGTAGCAAAGGCTGTAAGGCAGATTTTATTTTATTTTCCTCTTCAACTTCACCTTGGACTTGAAGATTGAAGGACCCAAGGAGTTGGGTAACTATGAATCTCTTTATGCTTTTAGACTTTGGGACTTAGAGTATTTCCCTAAAAGTTGGGACCGAGTATTTCTAGACTTTAGGACTTGGAGTTAGTTTCTGAAGCTGGAACTTGAAATTATTTCCATGTTTTAGATGTTCTCTTTCACTCTAACTTCTGCTTTTATTCTTCACATGCCCAGAGGAACTTAGTAATGCTTCAGCATAGCTTTTAGATTCAAATAGTGTGCAAGAGGAAGAATAGGGAGGGTTAACTACTATGTTTTAGTATAGTCAAAAGTGTTTTAGTTTAGCTTTAAACAGCAAGTAGTAAACAGAAGCAGATAAGGAGTCATAACAATGCCAGAAGCTCAAGCCGTTATCTTATTAGTTAAGTTTGCAATACCTGTTTTGGCAACTGCAATTCTTTTACTTAATCTTGTATTTGCATTTCATTCTCTTTTCTCGTAACCACAGAGAGATTGTATACTTATATAACCACCACGCCACTTGTTTAATTTTGCAATTTTTACAATAAATAGATTCTTATTTACAATCATGTCTGTGGTGATGCTTGTCAGCTAGGATTAAATGTTTGTTTGGATTAGCACTGGTTGCACCCATATTGTGGATTGAGTTGAAACTGAGAGAGTACAACAACCAAATGCCATCTGTTACTTTTATCCCCACACGTTGGGCTGAGAGTGCAATATAAAACAACCCTGTAACACTATTACTAGTTGGAGGGCTGTACTGAGAGAAAGTAGCTTACTGCAGTCCTACAACACAGTCTACTATTAATATTGCAGGTCAGTGGTGCAGCTGAGGCTACTTTGGATTCTACTATAACTGCCAGGTTGTAGCAAAGGTCAATCTACTCGAATTGCCCCCTCAGATCTCCTTCCAGGTCAAATCAAGCACTCAATTGCATGCAGAAGTCTCATACTCCGTTAACCTGCATGCAGACTGGTTACACTTCTAATGTCCAAATGCTTATCAAGTAAGATCCAACTTAGAACAGAGCCTGTTGTCTTTGATGCTAACTTTTTTTTAAACCCTTCAGCCACAGGTTCAGGTAACATATGCATGCCAGGGATACACTGCAACATTTTGTTGGGGTCCTAGTCATCTTTAAGAAATGTATTGTTTCTCAGTTTGGAATGCCAATTAAATTACAAAGCTGAAGCTTTAAGATTTAATACTTCAAGCTATTAGATGTAGAAACCTACAAGAGCAATAGCTTTGGCTATTAATACACAAGCATCTAAGTGTACTCAAGATGCAAAAACATGCATTTCTGGATACCAATTGGTATACTTCAGCAATAACTTGTATACACCTGGAAATTTGCAAACCACCTGACCCAGAGCCCAGATGGAGCAGGTAAGACTCACTGGCCTGGTTCAGACAACACGCTAAACCATGCTGCTTAACCACAAAATGGTTAAGGAAGGGTGACCATATGAAAAGGAGGACAGGGCTCCTGTATCTTTAACAATTGCATAGAAAAGGGAATTTCAACAGGTGTCATTTGTATATAAGGAGAACCTGGTGAAATTCCCTCTTCATCACCACAGTTAACGCTGCAGCAGCTATACTAGAGTGACCAGATTTAAAAGAGGGCAGGGCACCTGCAGCTTTAACTGGTGTGATGAAGAGGAAATTTCACCAGGTGAAATGACACCTGCTGAAATTCCCTTTTTCAATACAAGTGTTAAAGATACAGGAGCCCTGTCCTCCTTTTCATATGGTCACCCTAGTAAGGGAATGCATTAACCTCAACACATTCCCTTAACCATTTTGTGTTTAAGCAGCATGTTTTAGGGTGTTGTCTGAACCAGGTCAATGAGAATTCAGTAAATTTACACAATTGTATCTTTGTGGTAAGAGACCATAAATATGGGACATTACTCAAAAGAAACTTACCAAAAACTATCTTCGTGATACAGGCTATATGACCTTATCACTTATGTGATGGTATTAGTTTCACAAGCATTGTGTGCAGATGCTTGTGAAACCTTCTCTCAGTATTTTAACAGTCTATAAATTAATTTTACCTTTGTTGTTTTAAATTTGTATTTTAAATTTGTATTTTTGCATTGCTGCTGTTTTTATCTTGGTTGTGCTTTTATATTGTATTTTATATTGTGGTTTTATACTGTTGTTTTATACTTTGAATTGTCTTAATTTTGTAAACCGCCCAGAGAGCTTCAGCCATTGAGCGGTATAGAAATGCAATAAATAAACTGCAGCCTTCCCCCTCTAATATAAGCACAACCTCTCTGTCAGCTTCATCTCCATGAATACCTAGGATAAAAGTAAGAATGCATGCATATTTAGCTCAATACAAAGTATTCCTACATACATGTATGTTTTTCCTTAGTGTCTCCTTCTTGTAAATTTGGTCCTTTTTAACCTCAGAACCTACACCAAATGGGTCCGAAACACTCCAGTGGGTAACCAGTACTAATCCAAATAGACAAACATTTAATCCCAGACGATAAGCAAATTCTTCTTTATAGAATTTGGTTTGGAGTTGTAGAGATCCATATCTGCAGATCTAATCAGAAAGAGGCTTTCATTTTCACTCTAGATATTCATGAGGATAAAGTTGGCTACATTCTCTCTCTGGCTCTCCCCCTTCTCTCATCATATTCTTTCACTCTCATTCCCTTAACCCCACCCTGCTTTTCTATTCCACTTAATTATCTCCATTTTGTCTGTTATATTCTCTGTGAATTGAGAAAGGGGCTACCCCTTTCTCCATGTACAGAGAGCTATGCAAAGAATCTGCCGATGGAGGAATAGACATGGATTGGTGGAGAACAGGGACATGTGGGACATGATAGAGAAAGGGCCTGGCTGGCCAAAGGTTTTCCACAGCTGGAATACACATACAATTACCTATGGGTAACCAAAGATACACAATTTTCACAGGAAAATACCACACTGCTTCGAACTAAGGGCACAATTCTATGCATGCTCAGACAGGGGCCAGTTGGGGGATGCTAGGAGTTGTTGGGACTTTTTTGTCTAAATATGTATAAGATTGTGTCCTAAGTGAAGTATGCCATGTCTATTAATTCCATTTCAAGTCAAAAATTAAAAGTTTAGTTGTCACATTTATGCTTCGTGGTGCTCAGAAAGGTATACATGTGGATTATTCAATTCCATTTTATACTATTGTCTTAACAACCTTGTGAGGTAGATTAGGCTATGAGAGGATTTGAATCCAAGTTACCCCAGTATACTTTATTATATCACACTGGCTCTCCATAATTCTTCATTACTGAATGGGCACTTTTAAGGTCATGGATGATTGATAATCACCAACTTTATGTGCTTGATTTGCAGACATGCAGAACCTCAGGCCTGGGGGCCAAATTCGCCCCCCGCCAAGTTTCCCCAGAAGGCCACACACACTTCCTCTGGTGTGTTTAGTGAGAACAAGCTGTGTGCTGATGTCTGCAGCCCATTAGTACCTGCTTGGCTTCTCATACTAGCTTGAGTGGTTATACTAACCAGAAATTGAAATCTGACAATGTTATCTAAACCTGCTGCGCCCAGTCAAGCCAGGATTTGTAAGCTCAGAACAAAGCCTGGTTTGAGATCTTGGCTTTTAAAAAGTGCAACAAACCAGAACCCTCAATTCAGACAATGCAGTAAACTTTTGATTTCTGGTTAATTTAGCCAATTGTACTAGCAGGAGGAGTCACGTGGACACAAATGGTTTGAGTGCACTAGCAATGTCCAATACTCTATTCTTGGGCAAGGTGATGGAGCATGCGGTAGCTCCGCAACTCCAGGATTTCTGACTTATATGGATTTTCTAGATCCTTTCCAATTTGGCTTCAGGCCTGGTTATGGGACAGAGATTGCTTTGGTCGCCTTGGTGAACAATCTACCCTGGAAACTGAATGGGGGGGGGGGGTCTCTGTTGGATCTCTCAGGAGCTTTCAATACATCAACCATTGTATCCTTCTGAGGTATCTGTCTGAAATGGAACTGTGAAGCATTGTCCTACAACAGCTCCGGTCCTTCTTGGAGGAGCAATTTCAGAAATTGGTCTTGGGAAATTGCTTTTTGACACCAATGGCTGTTGAGTTGTGATATCCACCAGGATTCCATCTTATCTCCCATGCTATTTAACACATACATGAAAGTGCTGAGAAGCTGTCCAGAATTTTGGGGTTTGGTGCTACCAGTATGATGACACCCACCTCTATCTCTCCTTTCCATCTGAATTCCAGGAAGCTGTTCTAGTTCTAAATCAGTATCTGATGTCAGAAATGGATTAGATGAGGTCAAAAAATTGAAGCTTCATCTAGATAATACAGACATGCTCCTGGAGAGTCAAATGGCAGAACAGGAAATAGGGACTCACCTGTGCTGGATGAGGTTACACTCCTTCTGAAGATTCACCTTCACAGTTTGGGTGTACTCCTACACTCAGCCCTTAAATTTTGGCAGTGGCCAGGAATGCATTTGTGCAGCTGAGGTTAGTGTGCCAAGTGTGCCCTTTCCTAGATGTCTGATCTAGCCGGAACCATGCATGCCTTAGTTATATCCTGTTTGGACTACTGTAACTTGCTCTATGTTGAGCTGCCTTTGAAAACGTCAGCTTATTTAGAATGCTGTAGCTAGACTGGTGAGTGGGGGAAGTTACAAGGAGCACGTGATTCCCTTTTTACAACACCTTAATTGGCTACCTCTCTGTTTCTGAGCACAATTCAAAGTTTTGGTTATATAACCTATAAAGCCGTATATGGCTTAGGATCAGGTTACATGAAAGACTGTCTTATCCCATACAAGTCTCCCTAGGTTTTAAGACCTTCAGGAGACACCCTTCTTTCAATACCATCACCTTCAGAGGTGCATTTGGTAGTGATGAATGTGAGAGCCTTCTTGATGGCTGCTCCCAGACTGTGGAACTCCCTGCTGAGCGAGGCTATGCTGGCTATGTCTTGGCTGAATTCCTTCCGGCAGCCAAATATATTTTTATTCAAGCAGAACTTTGGCATGTAAGCTGGTCTGTTAGGTTGGGTGCTGTTTTTATTCTGTCATTGATGAGTTTTTAATTGTGTTTTTAATGTATTTGTTTTATTATTAATCATGTTTTTATTTATCTATGATTGTAAGCTGTCTTGAGTAGCATTTTCTAAGTAGACAGGCAGAGTACAAATCAAACAAACTAACAGTTCATTCACAGTTAGCCATGATTTTCCAGAATCTTGGCTTATCATTGCATGTGAATGTGGTCAATGTAAACTTTTGGTTGGAGTTGAAAAAGGAGCAAAAAACTGGTGCTTAATCAATTCACATAGTTAATGTGGCTAAGTATTGCAGAATTCTTATGCTACTGCAAGTGACTTGTTGCAGTATGCTGGCTAAAGTTCTTGACAGCTGGTTTATTCATGGAAAGATATCTGAGACAATCTCCATAAATAGCATCACATGGAACCCTTACACAACAACATGCATCCTTTTTGCATAGAAACTCAGAGTTGACACCCTACACTCTTGGTCAAAAGCCCATTGCAACCTCTATTTTGGGGGTGACACAGGTGACATTTCAGTCAGCACTATGACCCAATAGCATTTTATTCTCTCTGAAAATACAGCATTCTACTTACCCTTGTTACAAAAGTAGATTGCAGATATTTTAACCAGCAGCACTAAGTAATAATTGAGTGATGATAGCAAGACTTCAGTGAATGTTGCCAGGTACCTTGGCTTTACCAACAGTAATGGCATATATTATCTCGGTAATCGCAAAAGAGGTCAACATAATCATGGTACTAGGGATGCAAGACCTGGTTCACAACCATGGATCCTTATTTATTAGCTTATTTCATAGGCATAAATTAGTAGCTTATTTCATAGACATAAAATAGACTTTTACTAATAATACTATAATATATTTGATAGGGTTTATCAAACATTATTTGTAGAAAAGACACAACTACCTACCCAAATACCTCAACTTAATAATAAGAACCTACTCCCATATTTCTGCCAGAAATTACCACCTCTCCTTTCTAAAAATAGTTCATCATACTACTCCTTTATAAGAAAAGATTGCTTATTTAATTTATAAACCACCCTTCAATAGCAATTATCATGGTGGTTTTCAATCAACAGCACACTATCATAAAAACTCATCGTCACTTAGAATTATGATCAGAAAAACTGAGAACCAGTTGTATTTCTTGTGTTTCCTTTGCCCGGCCTTAGTAGCAGCCTAGCAGATATATTTTGCACTAACTGCAATTTACAAATAATCTTCAAAAGGTAACCCTATGTACAATGTAGTGTAGCAGTCTAGCCTAGAGGCTTCCAGAGCATGCATATAAGTAACCATTGCCAACTTTGTTGTGTAGCATTTTCCATGTGCATTGTCTGTAAGCATGGGCATTTTGGCAATGGATATACAAGATTCACTGCACATTTTGAAACTATTCAAACCTCTTGAGTAACATGGGGTGGACATTTTTCTGTGGCTACATGGAATAATTGCATAAATGAACTAGAAACATAATGAATGGATACAATATCAGTCAAGTTGGATAGCCGCAGAGCTTAGAAATATTAAATATGCTGTTCAGATCCAAATTTTAAACAGCTATCCTTTTCCCCTAGAAATCTTCATAATTCCAAAGTTGTGTCCCAATTTTAAGAGTTTTAAATTTTCTCTCTCATGATAAGAATCAGATTTCTGCATATATTAAGCTCTAAGGAACAAATCTCCCTATGCCTTGGAAAAAACCAGAAAGGAAAATAGCCTGGTCTCACTGACATCAGGAAGAACCTCTTTCTAAATAGAAGTTGCATATAAAATTGTCACCTCATTTAACAATTTTTTATGAGTGTACTCAGCCAACTTATCTCTCTCTCTCTCTGCAGAGCACATTTCCTGGCGTGATCTAACGTCTGCAATCACCATGGTTTGGACATCTTTCCAAATCTCGTCCACTGGACACCCTCGGATAATTGAACTGCATAGTAGTAGCAGTGCATAACAGAGAAAACAGATTAGCTAAACCCTGTCTATAGCAGGTATCATTTCAAAACAATGTTCTACAGTCATATCTCTCTTGCAGAACAAATGCAACAAACTTGGCATGTAACAAAATTGCTGGGGGCGGGGGCAGTGAAGAGGCTGCATCTCACCTCGAACTTTTTGCCTGGTACTCTTTAGCTTGCTTTAGAAATAGCTGGAAACATAGGATGGGTTATTACAACAAGTTCCTTCTCTGCTGAAAGTACATAACATTAGCATTTCTCCAACCTCTAGCATCAGAAATGTAGTTTTAATTTTCTATTACCTTGTTGAGTAATAGATCACATTGTAGAACTATTAATATTCATATATCTCTGAAATAATACATAATGTCCAATGAAGACATGCAATAGACAACCATCACCACAGTAGATTGTTGGCTTTTGATTTTGTTTCTAAAAACAAAGATGTAGGCATCAGGAACATCATGACTAATGTCCCACTTGACCAATGGGAGTGAAAAAACAAGCCGAAGGCAGGGGTGGAACCAAGGATAATCTTGCAAAACATTGTTATTATAGAAAAGGGTTTCTTTTCTATAATAACAATACTTTGCAAGATTATCCTTGGTTCCGCCCCTGCCTTCGCCTTGTTTCTTCACTCCCTCACGGGGTTTTCCCTACTCTTCCTGCATCACTTGACCAATGACAACTTGAGGTCAGTTCACATTAAACTGATGCAAATTTCAATTTACAAAACTAATCAAGGAGGATGGACAAACTGCAAGCCAACAATGACACAGCCATTTTGCTGAGCATCTCTCTCATGTTGGCTAAATGCTCTTCACATTTTTGTATGAACGGAAAAGTGACTTTGATGTTTTGTAGCTAGTTTGAGTCAGTTTGGGGGGAGAAGGTTCACATGTAATGCTAAGCCATTATTTAGTGCTACATGTGCAAGTAGAAAAGTGCCCAAGTGAATTGTCAAGCCTGCACGCTCCCTCTTACCTTGTCATCCTGTGTAACTGGGAGATGGAATAAACTGGAATTCAATTTCACTATAGCACAATCTTCCCCAAGCTGGTGTTCCCGTCATCCATGACCATGGCCAAGCTGGCTAGAGCTGGTAGGAGTCCAAAACATCTGAAGGGCATCATGTTGCGGACAGCAAGATACTTAGTTTGACGTTAGACATGAACCAGGAACTACGGTTTAAAATAAATTCTAGGCAATTGCTAAAAAGAGCCAAGAACAAACCTTGGATCGATTTGCTGGTTTGTTTAACAACCAAGATTTTTTTATAAAAAATCCTGGTTCATATGTGACAAACCAGGGACCTCACAGAGCACAGCTGAATTCTGTTTTATTCGGTACTTCAGTCATGTGGGAGGAGGGAGTGGGGAAAGAATGTGAAGTGAGTGCTTTGTGTAAGTTCCTTTCTGTTTGTGCATATAGTGCTCAATTATTGTTTAGCATAATGTATCATCACAGCCTTTGAGCAAAAAAACATACATTTTTCATTACAAATGAATGATACATGGTGCTAGGCACCCTTCTCTGGCCTCACCCTCTTTCACCCAACTACCAATCGGTGGAGGTTTCCTGGCTTCTGCGTGTTTTTCTCTATTCTAAAACATTGAAATTCCTCTCCAAAAGCTTAGTTACTGGCAGTAAGAGCTTTAAGTTCAAATATGCTGGTGTTTTGCTTTGCCTGCTTTGCCTTTGGACCCACCCCATTTTTCCTTTGACCTTGCCCACCACTGGAAGGTAACTTCTGAGAACTTCTCCAAATCTGAAATGAGTGCTCAGGCTGAAAGAGGTTCAACACCCCTGACATAAAAGGCTTTGGCTCAGAATCTGTAAGATATTCCCTCTGTCCTGCTGCTCCACCATGACCATTAGGATCAGCCAGGAATGCTTTCTTAAGTAAATATATATGTAAGTGTTACCAGAGAGCACCACATTGCCCATCTTTCACCAAACTATTACCTTACCTCAGTCTCCATCTTGTTTATAATGTCAGCTAGCAAGAGCTGAAAATCCAAAGCAAGGTACAATATATTTGCAGGACTAATCACCTCATTCTATTGATATGGACAGGACAGCATCCTCACCCTTTGCCTCAGGCAAAGGCGTTCTCAGACCTACAAAAGCCAGTTTCCCACATCCTAATGAAATCAAGACAAAACACTAGCTACTGGGAGCTCTGTGATCTGTCAATTATTATTGGAACGCATCCAACTAATAAACTCAAGTAACCCACTATTCAGAAATGTATAACCACTACCTATTTTTGTTCATCTGGAAATCCCCCTTCTCATTGCCATCCTGGTGGTTGGTTTTCCAATAGTACAACTGATGCTGGACCCCTGAGCTCTTTGATTTACCTTTCTTTTCTTTTCCAAACCTCTCTGCTGGCATTCATGTTGCCCAAAGTATGCTCTTTCTCTCTATCTCTCCTAATGATTCTGACCAAGATGCCTTTCAAGCCCCCTTTTTCAGGATTTTTGCCCACTCCTTGACAGTCAGCAAAAGAGCTACTGGCAAGCAGCTACTATTGCAAGTTCTGGTTTGGAGACGTGCCTTTGCATCCTCAAACAGGAGTAAGATTTCAGTATCTTGTTTGTCCTCTTTTGCTCTCATTTCTTCTCTTTCTGCAGTACTTTTAGCTACCTAGAGGGGCAGATATTTTTGGCCCTGGGGCTACATGCAATACGAGATCGTTGGGTGGGGACCACATATGCCTGCATACAACTCAGCATGCAAAGATGGGGAGGTTTAAACCTAACCTCCCTGCCTGCTGAGCTCAGTGGGGAAGGGGATATGGGAGAAGGATGAGCTTAAATCTAACCCCCATCCCAGGAATCCTGATACAAATTTTTGTTCCCTCACTGCTAACAGCAGAGAGGAAACAGCAGCAATCTCTGCATCACTGAGAGGAGAAAGAGGCTTTAACCTCACTCTTCTCCAAGCAAACCTGATGCAGAGATCACAGTTTTCTTGCTATTAATAGCAGCAGGGAAACCGTGATCTGTGTGAGGATCACTGGGAAGGCTTAAAATTAGCAGCAGTGATCTGTTCCCTGCCTCCCAGTTGATGGCTGATTAGCTAGGTGGCATGGAACAGTGAGTGGCGCCATGTGGGCTGCCCATATCTGACATAGAACAAATTTGCTGAAATGTATTTGGGTAAAATGTTAGCTTCTGAACCACCAACCTGTCTTACAACAAACTAGAACCAGGTAGGCTGCCCTAGTATTACAGTTAATTCCCCCCAATCTTCAGTGTTCCAAAAGAGCTAATTCCCTGAACATAGAAAACAGAAAGCAGAAAGGAAGTTTCAAGACATGAAGCGAGATACGCGTCCTGTGGTACCTTAAGACAGACCAACAGTCACATTCAATTTCAAACAGACAAAACGTCTCAATTTAAAAGTTGAAAGGGTGAGTCAAGAGGATCAAACTTCCAAGTTTCTTGGAAGTCATTTAAAAATCACAATAATAGAACCACAGCAAGAATGTATGCTGCAAATTAGTAAAGGTACCAATAATCCCAAGAAGAACAAGCCAATGTGGTTAACAAGCAGTCAAGGAGGCCATAAAAGACAAGAATTCTTGCAAATAATGGACATTTATCCTAATAAGAATAAGAAGCACATACTGGCAAAACAAATTTAAGTTGATAAGGCGAGAGGGATCCAAATGGCAGCCACCTAATAGTTCTGAAAGAAGTCAAATGTAAAATTAGTAACTTTCTAACAAAAATATGTGAAGTAGCCTCCGTATCAGGGCACTGGAAAGTAACCAAACTAGCATTGATTTTTCAATGCGATACAGGAAATTACAAGCCTCTTAGCTTATTGTGTATTCCTAGTAAACTGGTGGAAAGTAGTATTAAAACACAATGGATTGGATCCCACTGACAGAACGGCTCCACGCATGGAAAGTACCTCCCTCAATTTCCACTCCCAGCACAGCTCACCCCATTCAGCAGGATCCTCCAACCTTCTCTAACTCTTTTATGGGAGCTGGAAGCCAGCTGTGGGAAATCTGCTCCTGCCAGCCCATTTCAAGTATTTAAATCTGGATCCAACCCCATAACATTAAGCACACAAGACAGCACACATATATTTCGGTATCATGCAGGTAAATTCTTATTATCCAGTTTTTTCCACTGCTGTGCAACTGTCTAGCAAACGGCAATTAGCAAAAATGATAATAAATCTTTACATTTCAAATTTATATTAGATCCTTTGTATATTGATAGTAAAAATAATTCTGGATCATTTCTTTTGTAATAACCATTATTTCTTTATGTACTGCAGATGACTCCATTTTCCATCAACACATAACAAATAAATTATAAGCTAAACACAGATGAGGCCAGCATGTAAGAATATACAGAGGCTGACCTCTGCACATGGTTACTTTTCCGGATCAGAATCCACAGATGATAAACTGCTTCATAAATAGGGCTTGAATGCCTGCAACCAGGATTGCATACATCTTTTCCAAAGTTGAATAAAAAAACACATTTCAAGATGAGCATCAAGTGCACACCCAGATGTACTCTAGCCAATGTGCTCCCCGTCAGCACTAGAAATTGTGGATGCAGAACTGCCTTTCATCCACAAATGTATTGTAAAAGGAAATGTACAACTCGTATGCTAGTATTATAATGAAGTGCAACTTATGACAAGTATAACCACTGAATGTTAAATAAAACATAGCAGTCATAGTTTAAGTGATGTGTCCTTTTATGAAATATTAGCTGCGTTTAGAAGTCACTTTAAGCCATCATGGCTTAATAAGGTACTCAGAGTAGCTATTTTTGAAAATAAGCTACTGTTATCCCCCTCACAATCAGACAAATAAGCTACTATCCATAACCTGAGTCATCCTACCGCAGTACTCCTGGCCCAGCAGTGGCACTGTTTCACCCGTTGACAACATTGCAGCACCCTGTTATAATTTTGCACAACATCTCAATGAGAGAGGTTAATTCAATGCTTTCAGCATTACCCCGACAACGGGAGGTGACTCTTAAAGCGCTGGAAGTATGCAGATTTGGGACCACGTTTCATACACAGCCTTCCCTAGTCTGAAGGCATCTGATGCACCTTTAAAACCCTGCACAATTACACACTGAGGAGTAAAAATGGGGTGGTGCAAATAAACCCTTGGAAGTTTGCAGGATCAGGACCAAACTTCATATACAGCCTCTCCTAGCAGGGATGCATATGAGTCCCACTGAAACCCTGAGCAATGACAAAGTCACACGAGCAAAAGCACATTTTCGGCAAAAAGGAGGAAGCTATAACTCAATGGAAGTTTGCAGGAGTGGGACAAAACTTCACAGACAGCATCCGCTGGCAAGGATGCACACAAGGCAAAATGACAACCCTGCATAGCTGCCGCCACCTCCCCAAGACAGTGTTTGACACCTGGGGAAGTTGCAGAGCGCACAGCCAGGGAAAGGGCCGCAAGTGCAACCAGTTGCTATGCAGATCATGCAAACAGATCTGCCAGGTGGAGGAGAGCGGCAGCAGGAGTTTTGATCACTCTTGCCAAACAACTTTGTAGGCGACCAAATTAGCCCACTGTGACAGCCACACAACACGATAACCCATGATGGGTTAAATAACCCACTCTGCAGACCATGGGTTAACAGAGTGGGTTATTTTGGTTAAATAAGCCATCACGGGTTTAAAAAAAAACTCCCAACAGATGACAGGAGAACCCATGATGGATTAAATCAGCCATCATGGGTTTTTTAACCCATCATGGGTCATTGTGACATCCAAACCCAGTTATTAACCAGTTAAAGAACAGGGAGTATTGAGTAGGATTAAATGGATTGTTCTCACAATAGAGGGAGGTCCCTCCAAGAATCTACTGGTTCATATATCACAGTAAGGTAGAATTGCTGAGCATTCTGACTTACCATGAACAAGCAAGTGTGCTGGTGCAAACTGCTGAATCACTCCTGCTTAATTCCTCCTGCCAGCAGCTAAACAAACCAAGATCTCTCAATTGTTCCTCTCCTAAGAAGCCAGAATCATAAGCCAGATATCCATGGATTACAATTCTGGCTTCTTAGGACAGGAGCAAGCCAAAGATCCTGGTCCAGACATCATGGTAAATGAACCAGGGTTGGGACTTCAATGAAGCACGCTGATTTAGCATGTTTGTTTAACTTACACATAGCACACGCACAAAGTATGACAAGCTAATCTTACATGCTGTATAAATATAGGAAAGTATCACCCCCACACACAGCCAAAAGTAAAATTAAGGAATTTATCATCATTATTTTTAACAGTGCCCTTAGTTACCACTCCATGAATGGATGGAGCTTCCTCCCACAGGATGACTCATTCCATGAATGGAACACTCCCTTCAACTCACAAAGCAAAATCTTAGGATCCAAGACACTGTGTGCATATTTTAATAAACACAATGCAATACAGCTAAAATGGTGTAAATACAGTTTAGAATTGTTGAAATACCTGTTAATATTTTAAGATGTGTTAACTCAATAGCATAGTTATCTTACATTAGAATTTAAAGCAGGTATAGGCTCTGAAAACTGTTTACACTAATTTTAGCATGCCTGAAGATCTGCACAATAAATACGTGCACTTTCTAGGGATAGTTGTTGGTTAATTATAGCTATGGTTTTAGATTTAAAGAAACCTGGGGGCTCTACAGGGAGCTCTCTGATGAGCTAAAACTCGTGCATAGAAAATGGAAGGACATACTACCAAGGGGGAATACAACGGAGTTGAACGAACCTGTAAGGATGACACCGTTGCAGAACACTTAGCTAATGTAAATGACTTCAAGTCTGAAGAGCCTGGGTGTTAAAAGAGCTTGCAGATTTTATTTCAGTGCTGCAGTCTGTAATCTTTGAGAATTCCTGGAGAACAGGTGAAGTGCCAAAAGACTGGAGATGGGCAAATGTTGTCCTATCTTCAAGAAGGGGAAAAAGATAGATCAGGAAACTACAGGCCAGTTTGCCTGGCATCAATATCAGGCAAAATTTGCAGATTATTAAGCAATAAGTCTGTGAGCATCTAGAAAATAATGAACTGATTGAAAGCAGCAGATAACACGCTTATCAGGAATAAGTTATTCCAGACTAACCTTATCTTCTTTTTTTATATACTACTTTAGTAAGTCATAGGAATGCTGTGGATATAGTATACCTTGATTTCAGCAAAGCGCTTGGCAAGGTTTCCCATGAAATGCTTGTTAAGATAGTATAATGTAGGTTGGACAATAGTGGATCCACAGCTGGTGGAGCAAATGTACCCAGCGAATGCTAATTAATTGCTTAGCATCTTCCTGGAGGGAGATTTTGATTAGAGTACCAGCGGGCTCTGTCCCAGGCTCTATGCTGTTCAACATTTTTTATAAATGTTTTTTTATCAAATCTGCAGATGACATAAAGCTAGGAGAGATAGTCAACACCATAGAAGATGCCAGGATCAAGATCTAGAAAAGATGAAACACTGGGCTGAATCTAACAAGATGAGATTCAAAAGAGATAATTATAAAGTCTTGCATATAAGTAGAAAAAAATCATAGTAGTATAGGACAGGGGGGACCTGGCTTGGTAATGGTACATGAGAAAAGGACTTAGGTGTCTTAGTGGATCACAAGCTGAATATCAGCCAGCAGCATCATGCAGCAACTAAGAAGGCTAATGCAATCTTGGGCCTCGTTAACAGAACATAGTTTCCAGATGACAGAAATTAATAGCTACACTCTATTCTGTGCTAGTCAGACTCAGAGCACATTTGGAGTAGGGTGTCCAGTTCTGGGTGCCCCATTTTTAGAAGGACATTGACAAGTTTGAGCAGATCAATAGCAGAGCAACAAGGATAGTGAGAGATTTGGAAAGCAAGACCTATGAGGAACAGTTAAAGACCTGGGTATGTTTAGCCTGCAGAAGAGAAGATTAAGAGGGTTAAGAGGAGACATGATAGCAGTCTTCAAATATCTGAAAGGTAGTCATACAGAAGATGGAGCAGACTTGTTCTTTGTTGCTCCCAAGCACAGGACTAGAACCAACATCTTGAAATTTCAGGGAAGCACGTTTCCGGTAAACATCTGGGAAACTTCCTAATAGTGTAAGCTGTTCAGCAGTGGAATAGATTGCCTCGGGAGATCGTGGGTTCTTCTTCGCTGGAAATACTTGAGCAGAAGCTGAATGGCCATCTGTCAGGGATGCTGTGGATGCATTCTGCACTGAGGGGGTTGGACTAGATCAGCCTTTCTCAACCTGGGGCGCTCCAGATGTGTTGGACTGCATCTCCCAGAATGCCCCAGCCAGCAGAGCTGGCTGGGGCATTCTGGGAGTTGTAGTCCAACACATCTGGAGCGCCCCAGGTTGAGAAAGGCTGGACTAGATGATTTGAGGTTCCTTCGAACTCTATGATTCTAAGATTCTTGATTTGGCAAATACTCTATCCATTCCAGTTGCCCAGTTTCATTGTGTTTATTCATTAAGTCATTCATCCATTAAGTTATTCATTAAGTCACTCATTTTATAGAATGATGTATTTCTAAAACACAGTCGTGGAAGATTTCCCACCACATATCACTATTGGTGATTTAAGTAATCTTCAGGAATGGTCAGCCCCTTATCTGATTCCTTCCTTTTAATTGTTGTGACAACAACCAATACAACATCTTGCCCCCAGCATTTTCTCCTGTAATCTATATCAATTTTACCGTGTACGGAAACAGCAGCTGCAAAGGGTATTTATTAAGTATCTATTCCAGCTTTATTGGCATAATGAAAAGGGAAGCGATTCTGAGGATACCCACAATAATCTTGATAAGCAAGGCCTAAACTGAAAGCAGATGTAGAACTTCCTAGTAAATCTATTGCAGCTACAGCTCTGATCAATATCTTCATTCAAAAATAAACTATAGCCACAGGTGTAGAAACCTGAGCCTATTTAATTCACTGCTCCCCACATCCAACAGTAATACCTTGGTTGAAACCAGGGTGGATAAAACAATGATTTTTTCGATTTAAATTTGATTTTTTTTTATTTAAATTGGGTTTTTTAAAAAATAAAATGCTTTTTGAAGAAAAATCTATCTAAAGATAGTTTTCAATTTAAGATACATTATAGGCCAAAGGGTATTCATCATGAAATAAGGATTCATTTTTAATTATGTAGCATAAGGCTATTTAAATTTTTTGGTAAATGAATTCCATTAATCCATTCACAATGTCATGCTCTTCCAGAGGTTTCTGTAAGATTATTTTTCGGCTTCCAATAAAGTACAGCAGAAAAGTTGTCCAAATATGAATGATTAACCTATTAAACTGGAGATAGTTCACCTTGCAATAATTTCATAATTATCTATGATGTGTTTCTAATAGTATAACCAAATCTGTATTTTTATATATATAACTGCAAAACTAATCTGAAAAGTTGCTATTGTAAAAATGAAACGTTCATCTCGTTGTAAATATTAAGATTATACCAACAAGAATGAGTCTTTGGTAACTCTGAGTTGTGTAAAATATAGCAAGGAAGAGTGCACTTTTGGGAGAAGTCACATGATTAAATCGAGTCTTTCTGAGAAGTGATTTAAATCGTGATTTAAATCAAATCCACCCTGGTTGAAACTGATAAACAACCAGGATAATTTTTAACATTAGCAGCTCAACTGAATCTAAACATTTCCTTCCATTGTAACTATAGCATCCCATCTTTCAATACTTGTTTTAAAGAGGAAGCTCTGAACAGGAGCCATTGAATCATACGTAACAACAATAGGACATAACTAGATGCCAAACACCATGGCCGGAATGACGACCATTGTTTCTTGTGACATTATCTGCTATCCCTTGCTGGTTATGTCAGTGGATGTAAATGGAATGACACTGTACCCAAAATTAGTGTATGCATTGCCCAGCCCTTTTTTGCATACTTCTCCTACAAGACTGGGAGGAGAAGTTCAAAATTTTATTTTTAAGTTGGCTTGAAACTAACCACAGTTAACTTTAAACTACTATAGTTTGTTGATTTAGACAAAACAAACAACCATTAAGGAATAATGGAAACAAAAGTGTAACTCCTCTTCCCAGCTGTGCCATGGCTCACTGTGACCCATTCACACCATACTAACTATGGTTTAATTAATGTGACATTCAAATGTAGTAACTATCAGTTGATGTCTGTTCCAACTGAAGAGGTCCTTCTCACCCTGGCAGAATGGGAACAAATCCTTAGAAACTGTGTGGTAGATTATCAAGAAGAAAGCTGAGTATCTTTGAAGTATTATCTCCTAAAAAATATTAGGCTATTACCACCCCAATGTTGACATAGAATCATAGAATAGCAGACTTGGAAGGGGCCTACAAGGCCATCGAGTCCAACCCCCTGCTCAATGAAAGAATCCACCCTAAAGCACCCTGTAAGTCATATTATGACTTACAGAAATAATGTCAATATATAGCACCTATATCCTCTTTCCCCACTTTTCAAACATGTAAATATTGGGCCTGTTCAGACAACATGCTAAGTCATGGTTAGGCTGCTAATCCTTTTGCAGCAAATGGTTAGTGAGCGTGTTTAAACAGTTGTTATGCAGCCACCATAGTTAGGAAAAGTTCACACGACACTTTAAGCCATAATGGTTTGCTCAAAGTGCTTAACCACCACAGCTTAGTGGGTTGCCTGAACAGAGTCACTACCCTTCAAGTTCTACAAGACCCTCTGATTCTCTCTCCAACTGTTATCATGCCTTCAATTACGCAATCAAGCTGCTTTTTAATATTAATCACTACAACATAGAGGCATCAATAAGACTTTACCACTGATTTTAACACATGTAGATGGCTGCCTTTATTAATATAACTTGTATATTATTAGTTTCAGTTACATTCCTAATATTCTCTAAAATGCCTGTTAAACCCCACCCCCATTTGTCTTTCAAGTACAAACTACTGACCCTTTGCCCTCTTCAACAATAATTTCTGATACAGCATGGACTTCTACATGAGCTGTAATGTATTATACTTTAGATGTATTTCATTTTCCCTATGTTTATGCACATAAAAAGTATTCACCTTTAAAATGTCTGCCAACATTTATACAACGCCAACTTTCAAGACCTACTCAAAACATATGAAGCTTGTTTACACTATGAAAGCTTTGGTCATAACTATATGAAGCAAGTTTTTAGGCACAGGGAGTGAAATAACTGACAGCCAATTAACTATCTTTACTATCTGATTTTATATACCTTTAAAGATACAAGGCAAGAACCTTAAAAGGAACTCATCAGGAGCAACTACAATTCTGAACCTCTTTGCAGGCTAGTCTGAGAGCCCCGCTAGAAATGATGTTAATCACATGGCTAGCCCTGGTACACAAGACTATTTAAAACAGAAATAGCCAGTAAAGGGTGATGAGATGGATCAGGATTGTGCCGGGGGGGGGGGGGCTTTAACACTTTTTCCCCCAACTGTGGGCCCAGCCAAATCACACGCGTATACCAATGAGAACTTTCCTGCTGTTGCAAATAGCAAATGCTGGAAGGGAGATTCTGATTAGACCACGGTAGGGGCAAACTGTTAAAGCCTCTATGTAAGGGTTGCAATTTGGCTCTGCATGCCCCCTCCCCATACTGGTTATTTGTTTTTCTTTTTAAAACATCATGCAAATCAAGGCCAATGCAGGACTAACATCACATCTAGTTTGGTTTTAAAGGCAGCATTCCATGCCTATCCAGTAACAGAACAAGGTAATAAAATGTCTGCAATACAAAAGCCGAGGTCTTCCTTTAGCTGAGTAGGCCAGGAATAATTCAGGAATACCCACTTTCTGGTTTATGTGTAATAAGCAATGATTAGGTGCTCTTTTCCAACAAGTGTTGGCAGACTACCTTATGGAGAAGAAAGGGTACAGAAGTAAGGCTGCCTGCCTGTAAATCTGATCACAGTTAGAAATAGAAATCCCAAAAGAATTCACTTAGAGACTACTTAGACATATTTCCAAACAAACATACCTAAGATCATACAGTAAGATTGTCATTATTAGAAGGAATCATCTGGTGTGGCCTAATAGTCTTGAACACTTTTAATCCATACACCCCACTTTAACTCCAACATGGGTCCCACTTAATTTTATATTAAGTCGGGGTGCCAGCTGTGGCAGCACCCCCACTGTGGAATGCCCTCCCCTTGGAGGCCCGATTGGCACCAACATTGATTTCAATTTTGACACCAAGTAAAAACATGGCTTTTTAACAAAGCCTTTGATGGTTAAACTCATTGGCACATTGTTTTAACTGTTTCTATTGCTTTGGTGACAGACTTGACCTTGGGGAAGCTGGGGGTGGCGACAGCCGACAGAAAGCTCTGGCGTGGGCTGGTCCATGAAGTCACGAAGAGTCGGAAACGACTGAACGAATAAACAACAACAAAATTGCTTTTAAATTATATATTGTTTTAACTTGGATCATGGTTTAATTTGTTTTTAACTGTGTATATTTATTGTTTTATACTGTATGTTTTTTATCTGTACGCCGCCCTGAGATCTTAGTGATATAGGGCGGGATATAAATATTTTTTAAAAAATAATAAATAAATACATCCGTTGCCTCCCAATTGTATGCGCGCGCTCTCTCCACCTGTTTTCCTCTTAAAAGAAAAAGACTGCATGACCCTCATTTTAGGCTGTGCTGCAACCTAACAGCTGAAGAGTCATGCCATGTAAGCCTATGCGGCAGGGTCTTGCTATTTACTGTGTTATCTGTACAGCACCATGTACATCGATGGTGCTATATAAATAAATAATAATAATAATAATACAAGAGATCATGAGATAGGCAAGATCAAATGAAAGCCAAGAATTCAATTTGGGGAGCTGGGAGGGGGAGGCGGGCAAGAGCTACATATATGGCCTCTTCCTAAGCAAAGAAAAGCGACTGATGGAAAGTTCTCATCCGATCTCCTAATTGGAAAGAAAGAGAACTGCCGCACACCTGAGTAGAGGAAGTTAAGCGGATTAGGAAATGTGCTCACTTTAAGGAACGGATAAGAAACACGCGCAGCATTATTTCTCCTCCTCTCTGGTCTTTCAGCTCTCAAATGCTCTTACTGGGGGCGGGAAGCCAAACAGCAATGGCCCATGGTTTTCCACAGCACTTCCCGACTCCCGTGTTCAGCATTACACCCAAATCTCTGCCGACCCTTCTCAATATTACGTGTATACTTCCAGGGCCGGTGCTACCATAGAGGCCACTCAGGCGGCCGCCTAGAGCGCCAAAGCTAAGAGGGGCGCCAGGTGCAGCACTCACGTATGTTGGCTGTGAGCCGGCCCGGCCCGAGGATTCAGCAGGGCCTGGGCGGGTGAGATGGCACCCCACGCCCGCCCAGCCGAAGCGAAGCCAGGGACACTGGGGTGGGGATGGGGCGGCTCCACGTTCAGACTTCCGGAACGCACCCGGAAAAGAGAGAGAATGTATGGGTGAATGGGGTGCATGCATGGGGCCTTTGAGTGAATGCATGTGTTCATGCATGTGTTTGTTTGGAGTGAGTGATGCTGAATGTGCGTGTGAGTTGGGGGGGGGGATGATTTGGAGGTGATATTCCTATTAAACAATGCATTTTAGACCCGTAGACGTTCCTTTCCAATTTGCTTGCTATAATTGGCACGACGTATTTCTTGCACTTTAAAATAAATTTAGCAGTTTCAAGTTTTGTGCTTCTTATTGCCCCCCCCCCCCCCCCAGGATACATATGTTCTTAAAAATCAAAGTTGGCATTTTTTTGGTGTGTGTGTGTGAAAGTAGTTCACCTTTCCTAGGGCGCAAAATAGTCTGGCACCGGCCCTGTATACTTGGCATGTACAGAGGGCATTTCAACGCGTCGAAGCGCTGCGCTCTCACGTTCTCCCGCCCCCTTTCACCTCGCCTGGAGTTTGAGGTTTGTTTTCGCCTCCTCCTCTTTCCCCTCCAGATGACTGAATCGCTGACAGAGAAACAACCGTCACCAGGCATATGGATAAAAACAACAACAACACAACAACGCAACAACAGGGGCCCGTATAGAAAACGGGATATGGACGATGCCTGAGGAGCATCGCAGCCTGGCCGAACCGCCCGCGTGACTTCGGGTCACCGTGACCAGGACAACGAAGAGCGACGGCGAGTTACCTGAGGGAAAGTATTCCCGGCCGCCTTCTTACCCCGCCGGCGCCAGGAATGAGGGAAAGGCAGGAAAGACCAACGCGCGCGCGCCCGCCCGCACGCCGACCCCGCCGGCTGTGTTTACTCACCGGCCAGCCACGCGCTCCCTACCCGGCGCCTCCGCCCACCCGCTCTCCGCAACAGCCGGCAGGACCCGGATGCACACCCACGTGAAATTAAAAAGACACACCAGCACCGGAAGTGAAACCATGAAGCGCGCACACACCGAGAGGGGGAAAGGGTACGAAGACACACACACACACACACACAGTCGGACTTCCGGTTTCAGTAGGGGTGGGTGGGCCGGTGGGTGTGCGCGCGCGCGCGCGTGCGTGCTTATCTTTCCCCCCCACCCCCTTCCTAAGCGGAAGTGAGAATTCAGTGAGGGAATCTTAGGATTTGAATGTAGATTAAGAGGACAGGGCTCCTGAAAGGGGAATTTCAGCAGGTGTCCTTTGTATGCACTCAGCACCTGATGAAATTCTCTCTTCAGCACAACAGTTAAAGCTGTAGGAGCCCTGCCTTCTTTTGTAGCTGGTCAAGAGGGCAGGCTCCTGGAGCTTTAGCTGTTGAGATGAAGAGAGAATTTCATCAGCTGCTGAGTGCATACAAAGGACACCTGCTGAAATTCCCCTTTCAGTACAACTGTTAAAGATACAGGAGCCCTGTCCTCCTTTTCATAGGGTCACCCTAGATTTCATTGGAAAGCGAGTGTCCCCTCCGAGAAACTTAAAGAAAGCAGTAAAGGCAGGCATTCCTATTCCAACTTGGATCTTACTTCGGATGGAGAATTTAAAAGTGCAACTTGTCTGCTTCTGTTGTGGCTGCATACAGAAGCCACAATGCTTCTGTATGCAACTGGGTGCCAGATATTTATTTATTTCATTTATTTATTGCATTTATATACTAACCCCATAGCCGAAGCTCTCTGGGCGGTTTACAAAAGTTAAAAACAGTGAACATTAAAAACAAATATACAAAGTTTAAAAACATAAAAAGCATTAAAAACAACAGTATCTTATAAAAACAGCTATTCTGTGGTACATTAAAAACAAACAAACTCAGCTCATGTTGTTAATGCTGTTAAATGCCTGGGAGAAGAGAAAGGTCTTAACCTGGCGCCGAAAAGATAACAATGTAGGCTCCAGGCGAGCCTCATCTGGGAGATCATTCTATAATTGGGGGGGGGAGACCACTGAAAAGGCCCTCTCCCTTGTTGCCATCCTCCGAGCTTCCCTCGGAGTAGGCACTCGGAAGAGGACCTTAGATGTAGAGCGCAGTGAGCGGGTGTCAGGAGAGGCATGAACTCAATTCTGCGACACCACCTCGCACACAAGGCTTTGACACGCACACCTCCCTCAGGCTAAGCACCACCACTTAGATATGCGTAGATCTAGGTCATTTAAGGTGACTGACTTTGTTACAACTTTAGGGGTGTCTGAAATAGGGGGAGGGATAGGGTGAAAATCCAAACCCGCCAAGCCCTGTGTCTAAACTACAATATTAATAGTGGATTACATCACAACAGTGGATTACATTGCAGGGCTACCATAAGCCACAACGCTTCTGTATGCAATCGGGTGCCAGATATGCGTAGATCTACGGCATTTAAGGTGACTGACTTTGCTACAACTTTAGGGGTGTCTTGAATAGGGGGAGGGATGGGGTGAAAATCCAAACACGCCAAGTGTGTTTCAACTTTTACAGTTGAAAAATTCAGTATGGACTTCATGTATCAGAAATGAAAATAAAGCGAATATACTTTTATTGAAATAAAGGTATATGCACATGCATTTCTTTCCCATTAGTCTAGAAAAAGTAAGTTTCACACAGATCCAACTTTAAATGTATTTTACTATTATTAAAAATAAAGCAAACATTTTATACATAGGAGCTCTGGAAGCATTTTACAAGAGGCACATTTACAGTTACCAAGAACAAAGATATTCATAACAATATTGGAAAGCCCAAAGAAATTGAGAACTCATTACTTTACAATACTATACAACCCTAAATTCACAAAGCAAAGTCAAAGAACAGATGGATGTACTTTTGTTTTCAGACATATACAGCATGAGAAATTCATCTGTATCACTTAAATCTGTTGTTAGTACATTGTCATAGAAATTGTTGCAGCCAAGATATGTGAGCTAAATGCTGACATAACGTTGTACCATATATGCAGATGTGGTGACAAGTCTTGCATCTACCAAAACAACAACATCAAATCCTGTTCCATCATGATGTGAGCATGCTGCTGCTGTCTGACTGGTTTTCCTCAGAGACTTGAAAAATCCCTTGCTGTGCTCAGATATTGAACACATATCTTCCCCACAAGAGTTTAAGCACAGGACAGCAATTTAGGAAAAGGAGAGCATACATGGGAAAACAATATGTCAGAACTGGCTATTTAACACTAGGCAGAAACTTATAAATTTGCCTCTTTATTTTGGCCTACAGTTGGAAACATTCTACCCACCTAGAAACGCAACTTATAATTTAGTCAATCAAATATTCAGTTTTCAAGCATGCCCAAGTCAAACAGGTTTTTCATATTTCTTCAGATATTTATGAGCACCTGCATATAACTTCTTTGTGACAATTCACTTTATAATTCCACCATCAGTTTTGTCCAACATATCTGTAAACTAATAAACTATAACTGACCATTACTGGTGGATCTGTTTTCTAAGCAGTTCTAGCTGTAAACACTAAAGCTATTGCCCTGTATTCTAACATCCCTTTATGGTGCCATTTAGAATGGAGAAAGAAAAGCTGCTTCTACCACCTGCATAAAAAATTACAAACTTTATCAAGTGGAGATTTTTCAAAAACATTTTCAATTTATTTTAACTTAGGTCTATGACCTATCAACTACCAACTACTTAGGCGTGAGTATTCATATTTAACAGCTTAGTTCCACCAAGTTCAATAGTCCAAAGTAGTCTTAAATGGAAGTATCCTGACCTTTAAAAATAAACAATAAAATTCATAGCATAGAACACAAGGGGAAAAACTGATTGGGTAAATGCAAAAATATTCATGCCCTGTGGAGTCTATACCTGAAAATCATTGCGAGCATTTTGGCTTATTTGGCAGGTGGGATGGGCTGAAAGAAACCAGCATGTTAGGCACAGCACTACTTTTTGTTCTACATACCAATATTTACTTAAGTCAAAACTGGAAGCTGTGCATCTCCCAAGATATTCATCCCTTCTTCTATATTCTTTTACCCAACCAGGATATTTGGTATTTACTCTAAGCCTCTCAGTAGAAGACGTTTGGTTCATTGCCAGCACCAATTTATTGACAGCGTTGTGACACACCAGATACCATGTCATATGTCAATACCCAAACTTAATACCTCAATGCTCCTATAAGCTTCTGGTTTTACTGGAAATAATTTGCAATACAAAACCAGAAAACAGGAACAATATGTATTAGCCACATTCATTTTTCAGGTTTCAGAGAACATTCATTGTACATTTGTGCAGGGGCTATCAATTGATACTGTATGCAATCACTACAAATTTAAACGACTATAACAATGAAAGTTACATTGAAGTGACTACATCCCAAATGCTCTGTCATCCTCAGCATCCTCTTGACTTCAGAGATTCAAGGCTTCACTCCACCAAAAGCTGTACACTATCAGTCTGTTTTTGTGGTTGCTGTTGATGGTCATATTTCCTTGCTAGAAAAATAAATGGATTTAGATATCTTAGGTTGCAATCCTAAACATACTTATTAGAAAATAAGTCCCACTTCAAAATAAACATACATAGAATTGCTCTGCTAAATCCCTTCTGTCCATTGTAAGAAAATAATTATTTTCATAATACATTATCTACTTCAAACCTAGTTTTTATCTGTGACAAACTGAAGTACAAGCTTAGCAATTTTCAATACACACATTTTAAGATCAAAATTTGCCTTAAGTCACAAGTGCCAAATGTCCATTTTTAATAATGGTAGCAATTCTTAGCACATCCTTTAATGATTGTAAGTAATGTATATACAATCATATATATATATATATGATATATTTATTTTCATTTAAAATTATTTTTAACTGCCTTTAAGCGGGAACCCTTATAACACATGTTTGGCAATAACAGGACAGTCAGAAATAACTTGCATATTCATGCCCAGAACCTGCCAGCCAAATTCGATTTTAAGGCTATACGTGGGAACTTGCACTGTTTTTGCATTTGTTTGGAGAGAGAAGTGGGAGATGCAATGGAAGCACAATAAGAGATGTGGGAAGAGGCTCAGAGCCTACTACAAATCTCAGCAAAGTTGGTGTCAAGATTCAACGGCACAACAGTGAGCAATAATTAATTGAATTTGTCACCTAATTGAATTTATGCACATATTGTGCTGCTACATATATGATATTCCACAATACTCCTATTTTGATGTGCTCATTCCTCCTGTACCTCTTTACAATACGCAGCAAGAGAAGGGAGCTACACTTTCATAAGTTTAAAAACAATTGGAACATTTTTCCTGTGAAGGGTTTCAAAATATATGAATTTTTAACAGCACCACAAATCTATGCAGTGCGTCTACGTAGCATAGTAGTCAGTGCTGGGGTGGAATCAGTTGTCGTGGATTGTCCAACGATGTAGGGAAATGGAGTGATGAGGTCCTGGAAGCCAAATTTAGGTTGCTAGGCAGGAGGTTGAAATCCAGGACCACCAAGGCGGCTTTCTCTGAAATACTACCAGTTCCATGCACAGGGCCAACTAGACAGGCGCAGCTGAGAAATCTCAATGCATGGATGAGAACAGTGGTGCAGGGAGGAGGGGTTCAGATTTGTTAGGCATCAGAGAACATTTTGGGACAAGCCAGGCCTGTACAAGAGGGGCGGGGCTGCACTTAAACCAAAATGGAAACAGACTGCTGGTGCTAAACATAAAAAAGGTGGCAGAACAGCTTTTAAACCAAACTGTTCAATCCTTGGAAAATACATGGAGCTTACTCAAAAGAGCAATAATAGAAGCTCAACTAAAATGTATTCCACAGGTTAGGAAAGGTAGCATAAGTCCAAGAGGTCACCAGCATGGTTAACAAGCAGTGTCAAGGAAGCTATTGTAGAAAAGAGGGCTTCCTTCAGAAAATGGAAGTCTTGCCCAAGTGAGGAAAATAAAAGGGAGCACAAGCTGGCACAAAGGCGCTGCAAGCAGTCAATAAGAAACACACAAAAAAGCATTTTGCAGAGCGTATTGCTAACAATATCAAGACCAACAATAAAGAATTCTTTAACTATTTCAGAAGCAGGAAACCAGCTAGGGAAGCAGTGGGACTGCTGGATGACAATGGAGTTAAAGAAGGAGATTGCAGATCTCAGCGGTGGCCAGGAGTGCATTTGCACAGGTAAAGCTAGCGCACCAGCTGTGCCCGTTCCTAGAGATGTCTGACCTGGCCTTAGTTACATCCTGTTTGGATTACTGTAACGCACTCTACGTGGAGCTGCCTTTGAAGAGTGTTCAGAAACTTCAGCTGGTTCAAAGAGCTGCAGCCAGATTGTTGACAGGGCTGGTTACAGGGAGCAGACAATTCCCCTGTCCCAACAGCTCCACTGGCTTCTGGTCTGTTTCCAAGCACAATTCAAAGTGCTGGTTACAGCTTGAGTCCAGGTTATCCGAAAGACTGTATTCTCCCATATGAGCTGGTTCATGCTCTGGGATCATCAGGGGAGGCCTTTCTCTCAGTCCCACCATCATCTTAAGCATGCCCAAAGGGTACCCAAAAGAGTGCCTTCTCAGTGGCTGCTCTAAGGCTCTGGAACTCCTTTCCCAAGGAAGCTAGACTGGCTCCTTCCTTGTTACACTTTTGGAGGCAGGCCCCCCAAAAATTAAAAATGTTCTGGCAGGCCTTTGGGAATACTCTGGATCTGTATTAATGTATTGGATTTTTTGTGATTTTCTTCTTTATAAAATTGAAACTGTTTTTAATATTACAGGGGTTTAATTCTATTTTAACTTTTGTACATTTATATTTATATGTTTTAATTGTATATATTTTAATCTTGTAAACCGCCTTGAGTCCCAGTATTGGGGAAGAGGCAGGATATAAATAAATATAGCTTTACATCTGTTCCAGGTAAATTGGTTGAAAACATTATTAGAGACAAAATCAGTAAGCAAATAGAAGGGCAGGTCCTGCTGAAGAAGAATCAACATGGCTTCCGCAAAGGCAAGTCCTGTCTCACTAATACACTAGAATTCTTTGAGAGTGTCAACAAACATGTAGACAGTGGTGAACACTGTTTACTTGGACTTCCAAAAGGCTTTTGATAAAGTCCAACACCAAAGACTCCTGAATAAATTTAGCAGACATGGAATAAGGGGAGAGGTCCTCTTATGGATCGGTAACTGGTTAAAGAACAGAAAGCAGAGAGTAGGAATAAATGGTCAATTCTCCCGATGAAGGGAAGTAAATAGTGGGATCGGTATTGGGACCAATTCTTTTCAACTTGTTCATAAATGATCTGGAATTAGGAGTCAGCAGTGATGTGGCCAAGTTTGTCAATGACACCAAATTATTTAAGGTTGTTAAAACGCAAAGGGATTGTGAAGAGCTCCAAAGGGATCTCTCCAAGCTGGGAGAGAGGGCATCCAAATGGCAGATGCGGTTCAATGTAAGCAAGTGTAAGGTGATGCACGTCGGGGCAAAAAACCCAACTTCAAGTATAACCTGATGGGATCTGAGCTGGTGATGACTGAACAAGAAAGAGATCTTGGGGTTGTGGTGAACAGATCAATGAAAACGTCTACCCAGTGTGTGGCTGCTGTAAAGAAGGCAAATTCCATCTTAGGCATTATTAGAAAAGGAATTGAGAATAAAACGGCCAGTATCATACTGCCCTTATACAAATCTATGGTGCGACCACACTTAGAATACTGTGTACAGTTTGGGTCACCACACCTAAAAAAAGATATTATAGAGCTCGAAAAAGTGCAGGAAAGGGAAACTAAAATAACCAAGGGGCTGGAGCATCTCCCCCTATGAGGGAGGATTACAACAGCTGGGATTGTTTAGCTTGGAAAAAAGGAGGCTAAGGGGAGACATGATAGAGCTGTACAAAATTCTGCATGGTATGGAGAATGCGGATAGGGAGACATTTTTCTCCCTCTCCCATAATATTACAATCCAAGGTCATCCCATGAAGCTGATCAGTGGGAGATTCAGGACAAATAAAAGGAAGTACTTCCTCACACATTGAATAGTTAAACTACGGAACTCACTACCACAAGACATAGCGATGGCCACCAATTTAGATGGCTTTAAAGGGGGTTGGATAAATTCCTGGAGGAGAAGGCTATCAATGGCTACTAGCCCTGATGGCTATGTGCTACCTCCAGTATCTGAGGCGGTAAGCCTATATGCACCATTTGTTGGGGAACATGGGTGGGAGGGTGCCATTGATCCGGGTCCTGCTTTGCTGGTCCCTGGTCAACAGCTGTTTAGCCACTGTGTGAACAGACTGGTGGACTAGATGGACCCTCAGTCTGATCCAACATGGCATTTCTTATGTTCTTAACGTCAGACACTGCTATTATCAAGATTCTAATTTGAGTCTAATTTAATTTCAAGATTCTAATTTGCACAGGTGAACTCAGTGGCAAAGAGCACCTTTTATCAGCTTAGGCTGATATACCAACTGCGCCCTTATCTGGACAGATAGCCTAGCTACAGTTATCCATGCTCTGATAACCTCTCGTTTGGATTACTGCAATGTGTTATACGTGGGGCTGCCTTTGAAAACGGTCCGGAAACTTCAGCTGGTACAAAACAGGGCAGCACGATTACTAACAGGGACTGGCCGACGAGACCACATCACGCCAGTCCTTTTCCAGCTTCATTGGCTGCCAGTGCAGGTCCGGGCCCGATTCAAAGTCCTGGTATTAACATTTAAAGCCCTAAACGGCTTGGGGCCAGGCTATCTGAAGGAACGCCTCCTCCCGTATGTACCTGCCTGGACCCTAAGGTCATCCTCAGGGGTCCTTCTCCGTGAGCCCCTGCCAAAGGAAGTGAGGCAGGTGGCTACCAGGAGGAGGGCCTTCTCTGCTGTGGCACCCTGGCTGTGGAATGAGCTCCCTAAGGAGGTTCACTTGGCACCTACATTATAGGCTTTTAGACGCCAGGTGAAGACCTTTTTATTCTCCCAGCATTTTAACAGTCTATAAATAAATTTTAACTTGGTGTTTTAAATTTGTAATTTTGCATTGCTGCTGTTTTTATCTGGTTGAGCTTTTATATTGTATTTTATATTATGGTTTTATACTGTTGTTTTATACTTTGAATGTTTTTAATTTTTGTGAACCGCCCAGAGAGCTCCGGCTATTGGGCAGTATAGAAATGTAATAAATAAATAAAAAATAAACAGTCTATGTTTCACACGAAATTGTAATTAAATAGGATATGCAATTTGCTGAGACCTTTAATATAAGAAGAGTGAGGCTTAATCAGACCCAAAGGGCTATCTAGTCCAGCATTCTGTTCCCACAGTGCCCAGACAGATGTGTAAAGGGAGCCCACAACAGGACGTAAGACTTGATGGCCTTGTAGGCCCCTTCCAATTCTATGATTCCACCATACTGCCTCTGAAAGTGGAGATAATATATAGCCATCTAAGTATATAGTCTATGTGCTGAGTGAAGTAATTCCGTTTATCTGTCCTAAATCTCCCAGCATTCAGCTTCATTGGATGACCTCGATTCTAAATATTATGAGAAAGACTTCTCTATCCATGTTATCCACACCATGCATAATTTTATGCACCTCTACCATACTCCCCCTCATTTGCCTTTTCTCTAAACTAAAAAGCCCCAAATGTTATATCCTTTCCTCATAAGAGAGTTGCTCCAGCCCCTCAAAGGTGCAAAGAGTTGCACCTTTCCCAGCTCAACAATATTTCCTTGAGATGCAGTGACCAGAAGTGTAGTCAGTATTCCAAATGTGTAAGATTTTAATAAGGCATTATGATTCTGGCAGATTTATTTTTGATTTAAGTTCTCCAAGAGATCAGACGTACACTTACCAATAGAATACATTTCTAACTGCTGTCGTAGACGAACTTTTTTCACACTGTCATAAAAGTTTGGCTCAGCTGGTATTTCTACTGTTGGGGGTAGTGTAAAAATCCTCATGATCTTCCTTTTATTTCTGAAATCCAAAAAGACAAGAAAATGTAAATAATGTAACAGATATAATGTTTCCTCTACTTGTAAGTGGAGTCACCAACGAATGGCGAGGGTGGGGGGAGGTTGAGGACAATCTATAGCATAATCAGTGCAAATCAGTCTCATTGTGAAAGCAATTCACTCATGCATCATTGGATTTAACATTGGCACTCCTAGTGGTGCCTGCCAGACATCCTGCCCTTTTTTCACCCTCAGCCCTCCTCAGCAGTCTTTCCTTCCTCCTGCCAGTACTTTGTCTTTCTTCCCCCCAAAGGGGGTCATGGGGGGGGGGGGGAGGAAGAAGGAAATAGGGGGAAGAAGGGGGAAAGAGGAGGAAGAAAGGGGTCATGAATGGGGGTGGGGGATAGCAAGGGGAGAGGAAGGAAACAGGAAGTAGGGGAGGAAATAGTAAAATATGCCCACAGACCCAAAAGGTTTGCCTACCCTTATTTAATATGTAAGACACAGAACTTAACATTTGTCAGTGAACTAAAGAGGTGGGATGGAGCAAACCATGGGAAATGAAGGTTTATTTTTATATACCGTATTTCTTCAATTCTAAGACACACTTTTCCCCCAATATAAACATCTCTAAAAATGGGGTGCATCTTAGAATCGTGGGTGCGTTTATTATTTCTTAGAATCAAAGTTTTTTTTTCTGTTGGTGGTACTGAAATTAGTGTGCGTCTTATAATCAATGGCGTCTTAGAATTGAAGAAATACGGTATATCTTGTATTGTCAGTTGTATTTCTTGTTAAAATAAATCTCACAAACCTTTCATCCTCAGGGGTCCTTCTCCACGAGCCCCTGCCAAAGGAAGTGAGGCAGGTGGCTACCAGGAGGAGGGCCTTCTCTGCTGTGGCACCGCGGCTGTGGAATGAGCTCCCTAAGGAGGTTCTCTTGGCACCTACATTATATGTTTTTAGACGCCTTTTTATTCTCCCAGTATTTTAACAGTCTATAAATAAATTTTAACTTGGTGTTTTAAATTTGTAATTTCACATTGCTGCTGTTTTTATCTGGTTGAGCTTTTACACTGTATTTTATATTATGGTTTTATACTGTTGTTTTATACTTTGAATGTTTTTAATTTTTGTGAACCGCCCAGAGAGCTCCGGCTATTGGGTGGTATAGAAATGTAATAAATAAATAAATAAATAAATTCAACAAATAATAAATACCCCCCCCCCAAAAAAAACCTAAACATAACGGGCAGGTTCACACGTCACACTACATCACCCTGCGAATAAGCCCCCAAGGTTTGTAAACCGCCCAGAGAGCTTCAGCTATGGGGCGGTATATAAATGTAATAAATAAAAATAAACATGTTGGTTGTTCGCTGAACAACCCCAACACTCAAAGGCTTGCCTTGCCTTGTTCTCCCCCTCAGACTTCCTGCCAGCTCTGGCACATATCCCAGGCGCCTTTGAGGCAGGACTCCTCATTGCCTTGGATTGCTGCTGCTGCTACAGAGGGAAATTCCTTCCCTCACCACCACCACCACCCCACATCTGCTCACCAAATAGAATTCATGTTCTGAGCCCTTACGAACATGTTCACCAGTTTTTTCCCCCTTTTTCTTTCAAGGATTTTCACTGTTGTGCAAATCAGCCTCTCCTATATTTAGCCAAGCATCCCCTCATGCCCCTCTTCAGCGCTTAGATTACTAACTGGCGAACATCTTTTTTTAAAAAAAAGGCTACTTCACATGACTCTAAAGTAAGCATACCCACTCCCAAAGCACCTCCACCTCTTCGATATTTAGCCAAGAATCCCCGTATTCCCCTTTGGTGCTTAAGTTGCTAGCTAGCAAACACCTTAAAGGGGAAAAAAAGCTTTGTGTTACTCTAAAGCAGCCTTCCTCAACCTGGGGCGCTCCAGATGTGTTGGACTGCAACTCCCAGAATGCCCCAGCCTGCTGGGGCATTCTGGGAGTTGCAGTCCAACACATCTGGAGCGCCCCAGGTTGAGGAAGGCTGCTCTAAAGCAAGCACACCCACTCCAAAGTTAAGAACACCTGCTGGCAAAAACGCCTTCTCTCCAGCCACTTTTGGCTCCCTATTCCGGTTCCTGCTTATCACCTCCTACAGTTGCTAGCTCTCACTAGCAAACACCTTCGCTTTATACTGAAGTATGAACAACTGCTGGTAAAGTGCCTTTCCCTCCAACTGCTTTCGGCTCCCTTCCAGCTTGTCGCCTCCCTCTATTGCCGGCATCTAGATATGGGTCACAGAGCAGTGAATGGGATCAGAAAACAGATATTAATCTTATGGCAAAGCAGGAACACACAGGGGGAAATCGCAGAAATGTTAAGGAGCAAATGACAGCCGCTTATGCACTTGCGCAAGATCCAAAATAAAAATAATTTTTAAACGTTGTGAACATGTTTGGGACACTCACTGGTGTCCTTTCTTCACGATTTTTAGGGGCACGAGGTGGAGGGTGCAGAGTAGGGAGAATAACAGTGGCACAAGCGGGATCGCAAAAAGCAGCAGAGATTTTTGCTGCTTTGCCTGGGCGGCTCTCTAGCCATTCCTAGCAACCTATAATAGAATTGTTCTGCCAGGTTTGGATAACTCAGCAAACCACTAAGGATATGAGCAACCCTAAAAAAAATTTTTTAAAAAAAGTGATGGTTTCTCAGGGTGGCTTGTTTGTGAAAAAATAAGCCACCCTACAGAAACCATGTTGGGTTCACACAACGTGACAACCCACCATGAGAGAGAAGCCATTGTGGATTTTCAAGTTGTGGGAATCAGGGCAATAACAGCTAGTACAGATGAAATTCCATTACACAAGCACCCTGAGGAAGAGAGCTGTTCTTCCCTGCCTTTTGATTTTTTAAAATTTTATTAATTTATTTATTATATTTTTATACCACCCAATAGCCGAAGCTCTCTGGGCGGTTCACAAAAATTAAAACCATAATAAAACAACCAACAGGTTAAAAGCACAAATACCAAAAATACAGTATAAAAAGCACAACCAGGATAAAACCACGCAGCAAAATTGATATAATTATTATTATTATTATTTATTTATTTATTTATTTATTTATTTATACAGCACCATCAATGTACATGGTGCTGTACAGATTAAAATCAGTGCAAATCAGTCTCATTGTGAGAGCAATTCACTCATGCATCACTGGATTTAACATTGGCACTCCCAATGGTGCCTGTCAGACATAATCAATATAATATTTAATCAATATAATATTATAAATATTATAAATATAATATTATAAATATTATAATATAATATTTAATCAATATAAAATTAAAATACAAAGTTAGAACAGTAAAATTTAAATTTAAGTTAAAATTAACTGTTAAAATATTGAGAGAATAAGAAGGTCTTCAGCTGGCGACGAAAGGAGTACAGTGTAGGCGCCAGGCGGACCTCTCTGGGGAGCTCATTCCACAGCCGGGGTGCCACAGCGGAGAAGGCCCTCCTCCTAGTAGCCACCTGCCTCACTTCCTTTGGCAGGGGCTCATGGAGAAGGGCCCCTGTAGATGATTTTAAGGTCCGGGCAGGTACATATGGGAGAAGGTGTTCCTTCAAATAACCTGGCCCCAAACCGTTTAGGGCTTTAAATGTCAATACCAGCACTTTGAATCGGGCCGGGACCTGGACTAGCAGCCAATGAAGTTGTAAAAGGACTGGCATAATGTGATCTCGCCAGCCAGTCCCTGTTAGTAAACGGGCTGCCCTGTTTTGTACCAGCTGTAGCTTCCAGACCATTTTCAAAGGCAGCCCCACGTATAACGCATTGCAGTAATCCAAACGAGAGGTTATCAGAGCATGGATAACTGTAGCTAGGCTATCTATATATTGGCAAGAGTTGTTATTATTACTGTTGTTAGCAATATTTATATACTGCTTTTCATTTAACAAATCCCTAAGTGGTTTACAAAGGAAAACCAAAACAAACACACAAAAATATTATATTAAAGGTAGGTTCAAAGATAGTTCACAACCGGGAAAAAGCCAAAGTAAACAGATACATTTTCAGTAAATATCTAAAACATGCCAGCGGAGGTTAGGGGAGACTTTCTTCCAGTTGTGGGATTTGCCTGTTCACTATGTGCAGAGAGTTCTACAGTCCAAGTTCCACCATCAAAACAGTCCTAGATGTTGAAACTATTCCCTGTACCTCAGATGGTGGAAGAATCAGAAGTCTTCTTCAAAAGATTGCTATATATAAGGAGGGATATTTAAGAAGAAGTGCTCCTTTAATAAGACAGACTATATCAGGTTTTTAAGACTACATTGTGATCAGAAACAACTAGTAGCCAATACAGCTCTTTAAAATAGGTGCAATATGATCCTTTAGGATAGCTCCAGCCACAATTATGGCCTCTACATTCTGGACCAGCTGTAGTTCCTGAAGTCTTCAGACGCAACCCCACATGGAGTACAAAATCTAGCGATTACCAAGGCATGAATCATAACAGTTTCCATTGCCAAATGAAGGCTGCAGCCAACACTTAAACAAAGCTGGAAAAATGAACAACTAGGTATTGTTGTCATCTGAGATTCAAGCGGCAAAGTTGGGTCCAGGAGACAGAACCTGTCTTACACAATCAGTAAGGTTTAGCCAGCTTGATATTCCTGGCTTTCACTTTGCAAGGGCCGAACTCCCATATCTCAAACTTCTCAGAAAAAGAGCAAGACTATTCAAGGGTACCCTAACAAATTCCACAACAGCCATTTTGCCACATTGATCTTGTTCAGACAACACAGTGGTTAAGCACATTGAGCTAAACATTATGGCTTAGCATGTCGTAGGAACCATTCCTAACCGTGGTGGCTACATAACCATGGTTTAAACATGCTCACTAACCATTTGCTGCAAAAAGGGTTAGCGGCCTGACCATGGCTTAGTGTGTTGTCTGAACAGTCCCATTGGCTTTCTAAAACTCACTTACTTTACTAGAGCTCTATAAAGTGAGATACTTGGTCCTTCATTGCGGGGGGGAGGGGAGAGAGAGAGAAGAGAGAAGCTAGCATGTAGTGAGTACTGATTTATCACCAGGGATGTGTCTGAAAAACATATAGATATAGATAGACAATAATCACTTAAAACTGCTTTGGAATTTGTTTCAGATGAGATATATAAATATTGCTAATAAATATAAATAAATATAGGGGATACAGGCTCCGAAGTTATGATGGCTAGGTAAAAAGAGCACACTGTGTGGAGTGATATTAGGCTCCTTTCTTCAAGAAAATGGGATGAACCTTAAAGGAATATAGAATCTCTGAAAAATCAAAGCAGGAGACTTATAGAAGCAAGTGGTACTCTTCTGTACTGCAATGGGCCCACCAGAAAGAACAATATTGAGGATCCTCCCTCCATGGAATTGTGAGTTGCAGAAAAAGAGCGCAGGAAGGATGCAAAGCCCTGTGAAACGTAAGGCAGCAAAAGCTACTCAGCAGAGAAGAGAAAAAGACAGAAAGGTACAGAACATAGGAAGGATTGTATGCATATAACCTTAGACATTAAACTCCTCAGAGCAGTGACCAGCTCTTTTCTTACATTACCCTGTAAATAATCATTATTTATACTGATGCTGCTGTAACAATCACCATCTCCAGACCTGCCATATAACCAAATTGGCAGAAACTTTGGAATATCCCAACCTGACATGTAGAAGAGGAGGAACCACCATGAAGAAAAACGAAAATAATAATAATAATAATGGCTGAGAAGGAGCTGCGAATCAAGAAGCCTTTCGTTTAGATCTCACTTCAGTGATAATTTTACCAGAGGGGCTTAGTCCTGCCACTCTCTGCCTCAGCCCTGCATTTGCAAAATGAGGAAGTTACAGTGACCTACCTGACAGAGGGGCTGTAATGATTACCTGTGCTGTAATGTACGTGAAGCGCTTTTAAACACTTTTAACTAGTAAACCAGTGGTTCCCAATTGGTGGTCCGCGGACCTCAGGATGTCCATGTAACCCACCCAGGGGGTCCGTGGCACCATTCACATATTAGCTCTGCAAGGTCCGCTTTTTAATAAAAGAAAATACGCCATCTCCTACGCTCCGTTTGCTTCAACGGTGATGTCATGCGCAAAAGCACCTGCGTGATTTAGCGACTAGCTTCAGAGATTACTTCCCTGCACCTAATCCTGAAAACTCATGGAGAAGGAATCCTTTTGAATGTGGTGATGTACAACTAACAACTCTATCTGCAGAAGAGCAAGATGCACTTGTTGACGTGACTTGTGATGGTTCATTGAAATCATTTTTCAAAGAATATAGACTGGACCAATTCTGGGTGAAGGCTTTTCCTGATTATAAGAAGTTAGGTGAAAAAGCTTTAAAACATCTAGTTCCCTTTTGTTCCACATATCTTTGTGAACAAACATTTTCGACATTTTGTTATATTATTATTATTATTATTATTATTATTATTATTTATTGCATTTTTATACCGCCCAATAGCCGAAGCTATGAAGAACAAGCATAGAAATCGGCTCGATGTTGATCCAGATTTGAGATTAAAAGTAGGAAATATTGAACCGGAAGTGGAAAGGATTGTTTGGGACAAAAAGAGGCATGATTTCTCCCATCACATTTAGGTTTAGTAGCTTCTAGACAGGTCATAATTTGTTCAATTGTAAACTAGACGTTAGTAAAATTGAATTCGTCTTTATATTCCTAACTAAATCATTGTCATTTTTGCACGGTAATATCACAAATATCACACATTTTATGGTCTCCCCATGGCCTGAGTTCGATCCCAGTGGAAGCTGGTTTCAGGCAGTCGGCTTGGGTCAACTCAGCCTTCCATCCTCCTGAGGTAACAGGCTCAAGTTAAAGGAAGCCAAATTCCAGCTGGACATCAGGAAAAACTTCCTGACTGTTAGAGCAGTACGCCAATGGAACCAGTTACCTAGGGAGGTGGTGGGCTCTCCCATACTAGAGGCCTTCAAGAGGCAGCTGGACAACCATCTGTCAGGAATGCTTTAGGGTGGATTCCTGCATTGAGCAGGGGGTTGGACTCGATGGCCTTGTAGGCCCCTTCCAACTCTGCTATTCTATGATTCTATGAAGTCGGTAAAATGAGTACCCAGTTAGCTGGGGAAAGGTAATAATGGCCAGGGAAGGTAACGGCAAACCACCCCGCTACAAGGCCTGCCAAGAAAACGTCAGCGAAAGCTGGTGTCCCTCCAAGAGTCAGTAATGGCTCAGTGCTTGCACGAGAGGTTCCTTTCTTTCCTTTTTAGTATTCCTAAAATCCTTTGCTTATTAGGGGCTACCCCTTATTTTCTCCCAAAAACAGCTTAACTACCATAGAGATAACAAATTTTTCAAAAGTAGGGGGTCCATGGCTTGGCATTTGAAAAACACGGGGTCCGCAGTACTTAGCTAATTGGGAACAACCCCTGTAGTAGACAAAAGCTGAGTTCGGACGACACGCTAATCAAGGGTTGTTTCCCATTCGGTTCCTGGTTCCTCCCCGCACCCCCAACCCACAACCCTCGGTTGATGAGCGTGTCGTCCGAACTCAGCCAGAGACTCCGCGTTGCTATTCGTTTCCTGCGCCTTAGAAATTGCCCACCTGCGCGCGTAGACCAGGAGGGCCAGGCTGGCCAGCACCGCCAACAGGTAAACGTTGGTAGCTTCGTTCCAAGCCTCGTGCACCGAGTAGTCCATGGCAGCGGCTGCCCCCGCGCCGCCCCCGCCGCTCTCCCCCAGCGTCCGGGCACCGGCCATGGCGAGCGCAACAATCTTGCAAACAAGAGGAACCCAACGCAGGAAGAGGAGGCGTCACATCCTGCACGGAACGGAAGGCGCTGAACGCAAGGCAAGACTCGCACCCAGTTCCCAGCGTTCAGCTTGCGTTTGGGGCGCCCGGGTGGAACTGAAAACCGCCTGCTAGAATGTAAAGGAGAAACCCAGGATTTTAGGGCAGCATCATTTTCCCTTCCCCACCCAACATCGGAAGAAAGGGAGCAGCAAAGACAGGAGTTTACTCTTCTCCCTCCCCCCCCCCCCCGTGGAAAGTCTGAGATTTTGAATATTTCGAAGTGCCTGCATGCAAGGCTTCTGCATGCAATTGAATGCAGGATTTGCATTTGAACGGGGAGGGGGGGGTGTCGGGACAATGTTCTTCTTAGGCTGACCTTTTTTTCTATTTTGTAGAGGGGAAATTTGTAAGCCACTATCAGCCACAGCTCCCCTACGACGTGCTATATTGGAATAATGGGTTGAAGTGGCATTAGGAGAGCAATCCTTTAACTGTTTTAGAACTGGGAAAACAGTATTTGATTACATTTTCTCCACAAAATAAGCCACGGTTTTTTTTGTGGGGCGGGGGGTGGTTTGTCACAAAAGGATGAACTTCTGTATTTGCTACTATTTATTTACCGTTTATTTATTTATTTATTAAATTTATATACCGCCCCACAGCCGAAGCTCTCTGGGCGGTTTACAAAAGCTAAAACCACTATTTATATATTTATTTAATTATTACATTTCTATACCGCCCAATAGCTGGAGCTCTCTGGGCGGTTCACAAAAATTAAAAACATTCAAAGTATAAAACAACAGTATAAAACCATAATATAAAAGCTCAACCAGATCAAAACAGCAGCAATGCAAAATTACAAATTTAAAACACCAAGTTAAAATTTATTTATAGAAGGTTAAAATACTGGGAGAATAAAAAGGTCTTCACCTGGCATCTAAAAGCATATAATGTAGGTGCCAAGCGAACCTCCTTAGGTTTAATCCAAGCAAACCTTAGGTTTAATCCACTAAACATTAAAAGGATACAAAATTTAAAAACCATCAGAGACATAAAAACAGCAATATCCATTTAAAACAACAGTTCTGGGGTCCATTAAAAAACAAACTTAGCATTGTTCAATGCCGTTAAATGCCTGGGAGAAGAGAAAAGTCTTGACCTGGCGCCTGAAAGATAACAATGTTGGCGCTAGGTGAGCCTCATCGGGGAGATCATTCCACAGTCGGGGGGGGGGGGGGCACCACCGAAAAGGCCCTCTCCCTTGTTGCCATCCTCCGAGCTTTCTTCAGAGTAGGCACTCGGAGAAGGACCTTAGATGTTGAGTGCAGTGTATGGGTAGGTTCATGTCGGGAGAGGCGTTCCATCAGGTATTGCGGTCCCAAGCCATGTAGGGCTTTATAGGTTAAAACCAGCACCTTGAATTGGGCTCGGAAACATATAGGCAGCCAATGCAAGTGGGCCAGAATCGGTGTTATATACTCTGAACTCCCTGTTCCAGCTATCAACTGGCCGCCACATTTTGCACAAGCTGCAGCTTCCGAACTGTCTTCAAGGGCTGCCCCATGTAGAGAGCATTGCAGTAATCTAATTTGGAGGTTACCACAGTATGGACAACTGAAGCTAGGTTATCCCTGTCCAGATAGGGGCTATCTTGTAATTTGGGGTGGACTTGCTGTTACCCACTCACAGCTACATTAACATCCTGGATTTCGGGAGAAAGTAAAACAAGGATCCATGAAATAAAAAATGTATCCTCATGATTTCATATGATTTTCAAAGAAGACACCATCCAATCACAGAGCAAATCTGCTTCCATGGACTGTATCTGAAAAATCATGGACCCACCACTTGTGAGCGCGGTCACAATGCAAAACCATGGATCCAAAGCAGGGATCCTCATGATTTTTACAAAGCAAATCCTCCAAAACACTAGCATATTACAGAGCACATCTGCACGCACAGACTGAACCACAGAAACCAGGGGTCTGCCACATGCGAGGACCTCCAGAGTGCAAAAATGTGGATTCGAGAAAGGGAACCTCGTGTTCCTTGCAAACCACAGTCTAATCACAGAGCACATCTGCCCCCACAGACTGAACCATAAAAACGAGGGATTCACCACTCATGGGCACAGCCACAGCACAAAAACATGGCTCCAAGTTAGGGATCCTCTTGTTTTCATATGATTTTTACAGAGCAACCCACCCCTATCCCCCCCAAAACCAATCAAGTTACATAGCACATCTGCCTCCATGGACTGGACCAGAAAAATCACCTCTATCCCACGGAACAGGATAGAGGTGGCAACTTAACTAGATTTATCCTTGGTGCAACCTAATGTATAGTCACTTAGGGTGCATTCTATGCATGTTTAGATGGAAAAAATCCTACAACTCCCAGCATGCCCATCCAGATTCTTGTAGGACTTTTTTTCGGTCTAAACATGCATAGGATTACGCCCTAAACAGAATGACAAAATGCACTCAATATTACCTGGAACAATACTTTCAGTAGGGATAAGGAAGGGTGAAAAGAGGATTAAACGAGGATGAAAATCTACATATGAAACAGTTTCAAACAACTTTCATAGAAGGACGATTAAACTAATCAATCAAGTAAATGTTTGAGGAGCAAAATATTGCAGTTCACATGTTTGTCGGGAAATGAGTGGAATTTCATTAGGAATTTGTCCCTGTGAAATAGGACACTGGAAAGGGGCACAGATCTCTGATTCTATGAGTAGCCTACGAATGAGAGATGTGGGGGGGGGGGGGGGAATCTGTATATTTGACACACATTCCCGGATCTGTTTGATAGTAAACCTAAATCTGTGAGAGAATATCCGAGCGTTACTGAGTAGTCACTCTTCCCTGTTCCCTTCCCTGCCTTTCTGCTTTCCTTTCCTTCTCTTCCTGACTTCTCAGTGCCTTTTATCTCCTGTATTTAATTTTGTCTGTGTAGCTGAACAATACGTTGCAGAGTTGCTGATGAACAGCTAGTGTTATTGTGGAGGGTAAGGGAGTGGTAATTGTAGCAAATTGTGGATACTGACTGGTGTTATTTCTCTGTATTAAAAAAAAACCTAATGCAAACTTTTATTATTATTATTTATTTATTTATTTATATAGCACCATCAATGTACATGGTGCTGTACAGAGTAAAACAGTAAATGATTTGTAGGGGTTGCCCCAAATTTAGAAAATGTAACATGGGTGGGGCTCAGCTTGAAGACCAGGCCCTTGCCTTCATGACACCAATGCTGTACTTGGCAGTGTGAGCCGTGGCACAGCTGTATTGATGCTCCTTCTGACCATCTACATCAGAGGAAGTGCAGTTGTGGCCTTTTCCGTCGTCACTGCACCCGCCCAGCTGAGCACTCAAGCGGCCAGTCTGGGGGCACCTGGGAGCATCTGCACCCCCTCTTCCATGGGTAGAGAGTGTTTTTTGTGTGTTTTAAATGGCACTGACTTTTTTTAAAAAAAGCAGTAAATGTGAAAGATCGCATTTACAGCTAAGTGGGGAGGAACAGGGTGCTACCTCTCTGGTGGTTTTTCCAACCCTCCCTTTAATTTGTTTATTTTTCTAAACAAGGCTCCGCAGAGGCTTAAGGGGAAAAAAATACGGGTAAGTACCTGATTTTTTTAGTGCAGACCTTTGGGTCTTTGCCCCTGGATTGCTTCGGAGTGGTGGCTGCATCATGTAGATCACCTTCCACCACTCCGAAGCAATCCAGGGGCAAAGCGCCCGTGTAGATGATAGATTTAAACAGTTTCTCATCCTTGGAACATACAAATTAAGAAAAGAAAAAAGTAACCCTCATTTCCCCTTAATTGAAGGGGAAATTAAGTTAAGTAATGCAGGAAAATGATAAATACCAGTTAGACATAACAAGATTTCATTAAAACACACCAAAGAAGCACCATAGTGTCATGAGAACCACTGAATACAGAGTTTTCTATATATTTTTACACACACATTATTTAGAACAATGAATTGAAACTTTTATTCAAGTAAATTATAGTAGAACAGGGCTTCGTTTTCTTTTAGAAAGGTTCCACATCATTTTGCAAGAGAACATTGCTTTTCTCAAGGGAGACCAGGAAGGAATCAAACAATTAACTTACACTGACTGTCTTGTTCTGGAACCGCTTTTTGCCTGCGGCATTGGGGATGTTTAGCCTGGAGAAGAGAAGATTGAGGGGAGACATGATAGCACTCTTCAAATACTTAAAAGGTTGTCACACAGAGGAGGGCCAGGATCTCTTCTCGGTCCTCCCAGAGTGCAGGACACGGAATAACGGGCTCAAGTTAAAGGAAGCCAGATTCCAGCTGGACATCAGGAAAACCTTCCTGACTGTTAGAGCAGTACGACAATGGAATCAGTGACCTAGGGAGGTTGTGGGCTCTCCCACACTAGAGGCCTTCAAGAGGCAGCTGGACAACCATCTGTCAGGGATGCTTTAGGGTGGATTCCTGCATTGAGCAGGGGGTTGGACTCGATGGCCTTGTTGGCCCCTTCCAACTCTGCTATTCTATGATTCTATGGAATGAGATCAACTCTTCAGTGGAGCAGGTTCAATTTAGTAGTACAGTTTAAAAACAAATTTAGAGATATGTGCCTGTGTGAACAGAAAAGATGTGACTGAGTAATATGATATGCAGGACTGCCCAAAGGAATCTGGGGGCACTGGGCAATGGAGTTTGGGGGGGCCTTGGTCACACAGGGGACATCAGCTCATGTGAATGGCTTGCATTTTTTGTTTTGTTTTTAAAGGCTTGTCAGGGGCCCAGGGTCAAGCCATCTCCTCTTCACCCACCCCAGAGCAGACCTGATGATATGTGACAGGCTGATAGAAGGATCAAACCCTCACATCCAGACAGATAGTAACTACTGCACGCTATCCACTACTCTAGGAGTTTGTAGTTAAAGTCCCCTTGGGACTTACCTATCCTCCCGAAGTACTCCCATTGCCAACCTAGAGGCAAAAAACGTAAAAAAAGTGAGAAGAGTGGAAGCTACATGAACTTTTAGAAAATATTCTAAATTCTAAATATTCTAAATAAAGCTTCGGCTATTGGGCGGTATAAAAATGTAATAAATAAATAAATATTCATCAATAAAGCAATTGACTAATTTCACTCAGATTTTACCACCCAGGATTCTGCCACCCCAAACAAGTTTTTTTTCATACTTATGGAAATGGCTCCCACAAGATGTAGTGATGGCCACCGGCTTATATGGCTGTAGTGACCAATTAATGTAGGACAGGTGCAGCTATTAACCATGGAAGTTAAATGGATCCTTCAGGTTTTAGAAGCAGTATGCCTTTGGATACCACTAGTTTGGAACCAAAAAGCAGATAAGGCCTGTTGTCTTCACACCCTGCTTACGGACTTCCTAGGAACATCTGGCAAGTTGCCATTGGAAACAGGATGTTGGACTAGATGGACCTTTGGTTTAAGCATTCATCAAGGCTCTTCTTATATTAAGACTCACTCTTTAAGGCACCTTTACACAAGAATTACTATGCTGACCATTTTTTTAGAGTATAGAAATCTATGCCAACCACAAGCGGGAAGGATAAAGAAAATAAATTAGAAAAGCAGATAAAATAATGGCTTAAAGGGTAGCAAGACTGAAAAGGTATTAATTGTTGCATAATAAGAACAATTCCACATACTTCCAAACACTGGGGTTGTGTGACAGAGGATATGTTTTCTTAACAGCCACTTGCCTTGTGGTCCTCTAACTTGATTGGTTCCTTTCTTCTACTCTTTCCTCTTCCCCTTCATGTAGTGTCTCTTTGAGGGAAGCAAGTAACCATATTTCATGTCTTCACTTACTTACACTCACGCACCTAGCTTTAGGGGTTGTTTGTCATTGAACAGTGTTAAGCAGTCTTCTTCGATGATTTGTATAAAAGCATTAAGTAAGTTGATTTGAACTTCTAGACTTGCTCTAGCGAGAGTTTATTCCCTTTCATAATAAATGCTGTGTTACCACGCTTTCTTTGTATAAGGCAACTCTGTTGTAAGTCAACTACACTTCCCAACATTAACTGACACATGTAATTAGTTACCAGTTCTACACAATGTTTTCATTTATATAACAACCTTTCAGTCATTTCTGTTTGTTAAAAAGATGTGAGATATAACAAAAAGATGCACTAATCTTGGTTGTCCCTTCACTTTCAGTTGGATGCCAAATACATAACCATAGGTCTTGAGCGGAGCAGTCAATTCTGCTAAATAGTAATTACAGTATCTTGAAACACAGCCACTTCCACGGAATCACTGTGTAATAAAAGTCTGCTTAATTTAAGCTGCCAAAGGGAACCAATTTTGAAAGTAAATGGTAGGTTTTAACCATATTATTTTTAATGGTTATGGTTAGCCCCTGTAATTGTTGATCCATTAAGCATAAAACGTAGGAACACAATCTGATAAAATTATTATGTTTATGTCATCGGAGATAAAGCTCCCTATTCCTGATTGAATTTGTTTGAAACAGGTTGTTTTCTGTTCGCTAGAGCTTCTGCCGCCCCCGCCAGATATAAACGTCAAATTCAGACAAGCACTGCCAACTGCATGCTCCTCTTTCCTTCCTGTTCCATGCCAACATGCATTAAACCAGAGTTGCATTCAAAGTACACAGTTTTAGGCCTAAGGTCTTAAACATGTCTCCTCAGGAACTTCTGGGCCTAAGAGTATGCCATCTTCCAATGACACATCTGAGAGAAGTAGACAGAAAAGTTCTTGGAATTCATTTTGCTTTAGAAATTTGACTGGGCAACTTTCCTCTTTTGTGTCATATATATAGTTAGCCTCAGGTTCAGGAGTTCCCAAGGTTGGTGATTTGTGCTCTATTCCTCAGCATACTCATTAACTGAAAGGCCACTACTCTGGAAATTGCTGGACCTTGGGGTTGCTGTTTAACTCTTGTCACACTCCAACCCTGCACTTCATTAGGGGAAGAGGTGAGCCTATTTGCTCAGGGGAAGGAAGACTGACAGCTTCATACCTGTTTCCCTCGAATTATCCCCTACAGCGTTTAGCTGTGGTTGTTAAATCACACCCCGGGCGGCAGCGCTCCTAAGATCCTTTGCATACCAGGAAATGGGATTAAGGGGGGAAATGTAAAAATCATTAAAAAAAATCAACGGATGACCCAATCTGATTCAAATTTGGTATGCTTAAAGCTCTCCTTAATATCTATTACTGTGCCAATTTTGATTTCTTTATCTTTAAAATGTACGCAGAAGTAAGCATTTGTTTAATTTTTCTTTAAACATATCAAATCCAGCGTCGTGGGGCAGGGGTGGGGGTGATTCCCAGAGCTAAAGCAGAAGCACAGGACTCCTTGTGCCCGAGGTTTTTACCTTCCCCATGATCTTGTTTAGGCCTTGACCATGTTCCCTTGAGTTACCAATGAATGATCCACGGTTGGACTAGCTCCCTTGGGGTGGTTTGTTAAAGCCTTTCAAGAATTTCCCCCTGTGAACGGTGGAGATGGCAGCGGGGAAACCATGTGCTATTGTAATGATTAACTTTTGACTGTTTTGGAATTCTTGGAGCCCATAGCTCTGACCATCAGCTATATGATTTCTGAAGTATGTGACTGTTAGATCAATGTTCTTTTCACCCAAGGACGAAATCCAAAAAGCCCTTAAGCACAACTCCACCATTCCAGCGACAGAGGGTTCAAAAGCGCTTTATTGATTAGCAATCAAGGCCTGGTCTCTTCAAAGGGAGCAATCAGACAAAAGACATAGGGAATACAGTACAGTATTTGAGCTTGCAAGGGGCAGGGCCCTGTTGCAGCATTAACCAATCAGAACATAACACTGGGGCATAGCTAATTATGCTAAACAATTCTCTCTGTTCTGTCAACAATACCTTTGGCCTGACAGTAAGTTACAGAAGTTAACTCTGACACAGCAGCACTGGAGCCAGGGTTCTTGTTTATGTTAGATAAGAAGGATGCACTCAAGGAGACATTCTCACATACAGGACATCATGACATTTTGCTTGGTGTATTTCCTTTTAAAAATGGAGAGACTTCTCTAACATGGCCATTAAGCTTTTACCAGGGGATTTCCTGTAATAAAGAAGTCTCACTGATAGTTTGTCCCATGTCAGTTTGACAGAACATTGGAGACTTGACACAGCCCTCCAATCTTCTGCAGGTTTATTGTTCCCAGAGACCTCACAGCTCAGTGGTACATAGGTTGGAAACATGAGTTGAGGATATAGGCTTGGTTTATTCCCTCCTGTGGAACCTCTGCTATAATTGTTTCATAGTATTTCACATGTTTACACTGTGGCCATTGATCACCCTATTGTCATAAAAGCCTCACCTCTTATTAGGTCAGCCATTGTTAACCTTTAACTAGGGAATGGCTATTTTGGATTTTTTTTTAAAAAACCAAAAAACCAAAAGATGTGCATCTAATAAAACATTCCATTGTCTACTGCCATCTGGTGCTTTTATAAGATATATCATGTAGTTCTGTAGGTCAGGGGTGGGCAATAAAACCATTAAATATGACATGAACCACCCAGAGAGCTTCGGCTGTGGGGCGGTATATAAATGTAATAAAATAAATAAATAAATAAGATACCAAATAAAAGTTTAAAATTACAGTATAAAATAAAAATAAAATGTTCTAGCCAACATAGCCAATAGTGAGGGATGCTGGGAGTTGTAGGCCAAAACATATGGAAGGCCACAAGTTTGTAACATCTGTTTTAGATGTCACAGCAAAATTAAATATTTTGAGAAGTTCACCTCACTATGTTGCTGTAGCATTTAACAGCCTGCTACCATATGGGCAGGGCCAATTGTGCAGGTCCCTACCACCTGATTGTCATCCCTGATCCCAGACAGGTGACAATTGCATGGTAATCATCCCGGTCGGTGGCACTGTAATGGCAGACCTTTAGATGTTACAGCAGTATCATGAGATGAACCCATGGAAAAGCAACTCCTGTGCAGCTGCTGTAACATCTAAAAAGCACTAAAAAATTAACATACAAACCACAGTAAATGCTACATTCCTGCCCAAATCCATAGACAAAAACCAGTACTAAATTATCTACATCACTGTTTAGGAAATCATTGTTGAAGTAGCATCAATGGGAAATACAGTATTTTTAATGGGAACTGGTTAGAAAGTTTAGTATATTACATGGTATAAAAATATCAAATCAATAAATAACTTAAACTGGTCCCTTTTCTTGCTAAAAAAAATCCACCTTGGTGGTGGGGTAATTAACTTCACACATACCTGCTAATTATCCCCTGCAAATAGTTTCCTCAGTTGGAATCACTCCCAGTTTCAGAGCATGTCAGGAAGGGAAAAAACCCTTTAAAAACAGGACAAGGGTTTTCCCTTGAAAATGCCCACGCCTGTCATTAGTGTTACAAGAAAAATATGGGATTGGTAATCTAGTGTTTGCTTTGTAACATCTAATCTGACCTTACACAGCAATGCTTGCTTCAGACATGGCAGTTACCTTTGAAACCATAACTTATTCCTGCACTAATCACAGCTGGCTGCAGAACTGTTCACTCCACTTTCAGATTCTGCTCAGTTGTTTAGGGGCTAAAAAAACCAACGATTTACCCAACAACAAACCATGGGTTAACCACTGCGTTGTTTAGCCCCTGGCACTCTGGATGCACATGTCTCAATCAACAACCAAAGAGTGATCTGGACGTAGCTTGTTCATTAAAAGTGGAAGTGCCAGGTATGTGAGAGGCAGAACCCCTGCTATCTCTTGCTCGTGCATGACAATCCATGGTTTGTTTAAACCATGGTCATAACATGCAAACCAGGGCATAGTCAATAACAAGAAACAGACCTAGTTCAATGGTATTCAGGACCACCTTAATATTAGACTGGAGGCAATTAGGTTCCAAGGAGCAGTTCTTGGAGGTAATGATATGGGTTTTCCAGAACATTTTGAATTGGAAAATTTTCTGGGAATTTTTCCTTTGCAAATTAGGTTAATTTGCATCAGAAAATGTTCAGATCTCCTGTGGTAGCCTTCCTCAATCTGGTGTCTTCTAAATGTTTTTGACTAAAACCCCTAGCGTTCCTGACTATTGACCATGCTGACTGGGGCTGATGGGAGTTGAAGTCCAAGACATCTGAAGGGCACCAAGTTGGAAAAGGTTGTTCTAGAGAGTGGTCTAATTTAACATGTTACTTTACTTGTATTTAGTAAACCACACTTTAAAAAAAATACTCCATTGTTATATTTTTGTCCCAGTATACCACAAATATTTGACCTGAAATATTTTAGGGGAAAATTAAAACATGTGATTTAAATGTTATATTGTTTAGAACTTTTTATTAAAATACTTGTAAAGATAATAGCATGTACTTCCTTTATATTCTTTTCATGTCAGAAAAAAAAGAAAACTGTTGACACACTAATAAATTTTAGTAAACTAAAGAACTATACAGGATATGCTGACAACCACTCATCTACAACTTTGAAACTGCCAAACTTGTCTATTATTGTATTTGCAATTGGTGACCTTTCATTGTTACTACTGAACTTATGAAATAGAAAATTTCCCATGGAAAAATTAAGCACCAGGGACTTTTCTATTCTGAGAAATTTTCTGTTCCACGTTGCTGGATGGAAGAGATGGGGATCCTTGGTTAAAAAAATGCTACAAGAGAGAAGCACAGTAAACAATTATTTCACACTATGGTAAGAATGAACAAGAACTACTTGAATTACTTCTGTCAAAAAATTTAGTTACCTCTATTATTTCAACAAGCCTGTGTCAAGTTGATTAAAGAAATATCCATTCAAAAATCTGAGTTTTCCAAACAGAGGACGTACCACTTTTCTCCCATTCTCTCTAAAATGTGTCAGAGACATCTTTAAGAAAACATTTTAGAGTTTCACCACTTATGTTTATGCTTCAACCAGCCCCGTGTAATTAATTAATTAATTATTATTTCATTTCTATACCACCCCATAGCAGAAGCTCTCTGGGCAGTTTACAACTATTGTTGCTACTATTCAAATCAGGAAAAAGAGTCAAGTAACAACGGATGCTAGCCATATCCAGATACCAAAATATGTCCATTGGTATTTTTTTATAACATGTCCCTCGTTCTTGGCGTGACTGTTTCTCTAACAAGTGATGCTAGTACTTTCCTATATGTGTCCAAAATCATTTGAGCAGAAGGTCTTTCAGCTGGGCTTTTCTTACATGCCAGATGGATGTCAAAGAGGTGAAATCTGACAAGATCACTCCCATCAACTTCTCCCAGGAGAAAGTTGGAAACATCAGGGATTTTCCATATGTCTGTCATTTCATCATATGGAGGCATGAGGCTATCTTCAAAAGGCGTTCCTCTTCCGTAAGGCCAAAGTTGTTCAGGAGCAACAAATTCACCCTGCAGCTCTCGATGGCCACACTTGATCAACTGACCAGCACTCTTGTTCACAAGAGGCAAAGCGTCCAAATCATTCACAACAACATGGAAACTGCTTGTCAGTAAGTACTGTGAAAGTACTTTATCCAAGTCACTAGAGTCACACATTACAAAAGTGCCCAGGGGACTGTTGTGCAGGTAATGGATGATGCTCACATAATCTATAGCAAGCAGGAACCTGTTATACCATGTGTTAGAGTTCTTGTATTTTGGAAGATTCAGGATCTCATTCAGATTCTTCAGGGACCCGAATGGATGGTACTCTGTAAGGACCATGAACTCCTCCTCACAATATCCAAGCAGTTTGACCACATACTTGCTTTGTAGAAATTTCAGCATCTGAAGCCCATGAATAAAGTCCTCTTGTAACTCCGGCATAGTTAGCTGGGAAAGAGCAACTTTATTTTCCTTCCATTCAGAAAGGAAGACCTAAAAACAAAGAGAATTTATTTATTTATCCTCAAAGGCACAATACAGCTACTAATAGCCACTAACTTTTCATCATCTCACTTGTTCTATGAGTCTGGTTTAAGAACATGAGCCATGTTGGATCAGACCAAGGGTCCATCTAGTCCAGGACTCTGGTCACACAATGGCCGACAAGCTGTCGGCCAGGGACCCACACGCAGGACATGATGCAACAGCACCTTCCCACCCATGTTCCCCAGCAACTGGCAAATATGGGCTCACTGCCTCTGATACCGATTTAATGGAACCAACTCAATTATCAAGCATCCAAACTACTACAGAGGATATTGTGGCCATAGCTAGACCTAAGGTTTATCCCAGGATTGTCCTGGGGTCAAACCTGTTCATCTAGGTGACACACAGGGGATCCGGTGCTCAGGCAGGGGTGAACCCTGGATGATCCCAGGATAAACCTTAGGTCTAGCTACGGCCTGAGTTTAATTGTTCCAAAAAGGAACATCAGGGGAAATAATAAGCATTTATATAAAGCATTTAAAGGGTTCAGTATACTCCCCATCTGTTATCTCCATAATCTTAACAGCTCTGAAAACCAAATCCAATACTGTTACCATGGCAAGTTGATATGAGGAATTCCCTAAGTAGCAAGTCAGCAACATTTTCACTATGCCACTCATACCTACAGATTCCCAGATTTGACACTCTAAAACAACCTTCCTTCCAACCTCATGCTCTTAAGACTTTTTGGACTACACTTCCCATACCAGACCATTGGCCATACTGGCTGGGGCTGTTGGGAGTTGTAGTTCAAGTCATCTGGAGGGCACCAGGTTGGAGAAGTCTGCTCTAGAAAATGAGACATTAACATAACTGCAATTGCTTAAGTTGGTATGAATTTGGCATTCTCATAATGGTAATCTGTATTCTGAAATAAGCACTGTTTGCCCAAAGGTTCTTCTCTGGCTCTGACTGAAATGACTGCTCTGCCCACCTTTCTGACACATGCTAGAATGTTAGCATCCCCAAGTACCAAGAAGAAGGCCTCCAGTGAGTCTTTTTTTGCTGTTGCAACACCAAACCATATGAAAGATACACGAGCTCAGAGGGGCTAGGGGATCTTGAAAGCCCCACTGCATTCTCATTGATGTCAGCAGGAGCACAGCAGGGTTTCCAAAAATAACTAGGTTTGTAAAAGCTAAGCTATTTTCTAATTTGCGGGCCAATAGCTCCATTTGACAAGTCCAATCTCAAACTGACATTAGTAGAGTTCAGCCATCACTACCTGCAATTGGCAATGATCCCTGATGTAGAAAACAAAACAAAATCTAGAAGAGGCAAGGTCTATGTCACAACACAGCATGCTATGTAATGCTGAGTGTCTGAAATGTGGTAAATGTTGATAAATCCCAGGAAAATCCTGTGAGTGACTAGAAACAATGAATATTATTCATTATTTATTGAATACCAGTCACCTAAATTTTATTGTAAGCATTCACGTGATGTTATCCCAAAATGTGGGGAAATGTTATCTAAGATATATCTACTTGCAGACATTTACACATTTCAGCATTCACATGTACACATTTGAGTTTCATCAGATAGAGCAGTGGTAGAGCACATGTTTTACATGCAAAAGGTTCAATCCCTGGCATTTCCAGGCAGGGCTGTAAAATGTTCCCATTTGAAACCCTGGAAAACTATTACCAGTAAGTGCAGACCAGGGCCCTTTCTACACCTAGGGATTATCCCAGGAAAATGGAGGGATTGTCCCTGCCTGCTCCCGGGATCACCTGTGTGTCATTTGGATGCACAGGGATAATCCCGAGACAATCCTGGGGGAAAAGGCAGGTGTAGAAATGGCCCATGTTGAGCTAGATGGACTAACGCAGTATGACAACTTGCTGTGTACTTTGATTTCTGATATTTGCTGAAACCAATACACAAAACAGTACTATAAAAGTCAGTATATCATTTAGAATAACTTTTTTTGGAAGCACACGTGAAGACACATGACTCTGATTAGAATAGAGTTGTCACCAAGTCAGAAAGCATGCATGGTGAATTTATAGAACAACATCTTTATTATTTTTGAGATGTGTAATAATAAACCAACCCTTTTCACAGCCCCTTCACCAACGCGTTTCAGTTTGCGGACTTCTCTTTTCATGGTCTCACAGGACAACCATGGTGAACAGTTCTTCAGGATTCCTAATTTGAAATATCCATGTGGACAGAAATTGTGTTCAATGTTGGCCTGCCCATAGGAAAAATATACATGACTAAAGTATTGATAAAGGAACAGGTTCACAAGCAGTACAATCAGAAGCAGAAACAAGACTGGGGGAATCAACTTTTGTATAAGATCTGTTTTGATGTCATAGGATTTCTTCTCCATGTTGTAACAATCATCTTTCAGATTTTCTGTAAGATATAAGAGTTACAAATTGTTAATTTAGCATACAAATTCTTGGGGGTGGGGAATGATTTGAGTTAGACGTTTTGACAGGGTTTTTATAACACTGTCAAGGTCTTCTGTCTTTACATAGCAATGCTATAGCCTCAAATAAACAGGCATTAAACTTGAAACATAAACTGCTCGGAGGTGAATAATTCTACCAACAATTTTTGTGGTTTTACAACTATAGATTATGATCCAGCGAACAACAGTACACACACAGGAGACTAATGCACGCAGTGACTCAAATTACTCAGATACAACTAGTTTCATTTGTCTAGCCCTTTTACTAATTGGTATGAAGTCACATTAATGTTTGGAACAAAAATACCTAATTATTTCAGAATCACTTGTCTCCAAAAGATACACATACATGTACTGCTTGAGAAAGACACAAAGGGACAGTTTACATGATCAAAATAAGGCACCATGGTACCGTAGTTTACATAATCCATGGTGTCTTATTTTGATTGTGTGAACCAAGTCAAAGCCTTAAGCATTCAGATTACAGTTGCAATAACATTTCTGAAAGGTATTAATTTAGTGAAATAGAGCATATCACATGCTTTATTGGTTGGATTTTACCCGGAGTGACACGCAACTTGTTTCTCGCAATTTTCTTCAGAAGTAGCAAAATGAGCAAGACTGAGGTAAAATATTTAATTGTAGCAGTCGTGAAAGTGAAAGAAAGTGCAATTTCCTTTTGTGTATTTGAGTTATTCTACTATACCACAGCGCCAACTAGAAGTTATGAAGTGGAAAAGCAGGAAAGGAAATGCTCCTCCTGTAGTGCTTGGATCTCAATTCTGCGATGAGACCAAAAGTCGATACAGCGGATTAACAGCCTTGTGTAGAAAAGCTCTAAATGTTTGATTTGCTTGGTTGTAAATTTCCTTTCGGACTGTCAACTGTAAATGTTTGCCTTGATTTGGATTGCTTTAGGACTGCAGCCTTAGAAGTCTTTCAACTGATGCACAGTGTAAAGGTAAGGAAAAACTATAAACGAAATATACATTAGCTACAAAATGAACACAGAATAATATCTACTAGAATTGAATTGAACTGACAATGATAGTCTCTACCTGGCCCAACCTCCAAGTCCCTCACAGAATCATACCTTTTATATAGTATATGACCTAAAACTTTGGAATTCAAATGGGTATATCAAGGCACAATCCTATGCATGTTTGGAGAGAGAAAAGTCGTACAACTCCCAGCATTCCCAACCAGACATCCTGGGACATGTGGGGAATTATATGACTTTTTTCTGTCTAAGCATGCATTAGAGTGTGCCATAAGATTCCCTTTTAAAGCGAGTGATAAATAGGTTGTTTTGTTGACTCCTCTTTCTCTACTTACACACAATGTGTATGTTGAGATGCAGTACTGTTGACATCTCATTATTAAACTGGAAGAGACATATATTAACTACAGCAACATAACATGGTAAAGGACCCAGATTTTCAAGACTAAGCATTAGCTGAGGCCAAATAAACAGTAAATAATGCAGAACACGTTTTCTGTTTTATGGTGTTTTAGCATTCAAGCATTTGCTTTAATAATTCTAATATTTTTCATCCATCTCTTTGCTTGCAGGAACTTGACCTCTTGGTGGTACTTTACCAATTAATATTGCAATCCTATGCAATGAGTCCCAGTAACTAAAACGGAATTTACTTCCAAATAAATATGCAAGCACATCATTTAATGAACCAAATAAACGGGGTAGGGTGAAGCAACCATGAGAAAAAGATCGATCCAAAAAAGATTGATCAAGAATAGGGTTGCCATATGTCCCGGAAAACTGGGAATGTCACGGTTTCCAAGCATTTCCAAAATGTCCCAGCCAGTCAGTCAAGAATCCCAGATTCCTGTTCCAGCTGGCCGGAAAAATTCCAGCCTCTGAAATGATGCCTTAAGCCTGCTCAGTGGTGTGTAAGTCTCCATATTGAAGTCACCTCTAGCTTTTGAGAACTAGAAATGTAATTTAGTGTCATTTTTTTCTGTTTGTTTGCTTAAACTGTTCTTTGCCTATTATTTATTTGCAGCTGCTTAAGTACTTTAGGCTGGATTCCTATGCGTACTTACCTCGGAATAAGCCCTATTTAATTTAATAGGATTTGTTTCTGCCACATAGGATTGCAGTGTTAGATAACTAAAGCTTAAATAGTTTCTTTTCCCCCTAGATCTTTACATATTGCTCAATTTTTAAAAAAACAACAACACCCTAGACACCCCCACCCCAATTGTCCCGGTTTCGTGGATTCAGAATATGGCAACCCTAATTGAGAACCTCTCCTTATATGTTTGCAACATCTCAATTTTCTCTGCCATCTAGCAAATTCTGTCCAGTTTGTGCCTAAGGCTACTGCTTGTACCTCAAAGGAGCCCTCCCCAGCCAGATGTGCTGAACTACAACTCCCATGATTCCCAGCCAGCGTGGAGTTCACTTACCTTACTCCTGATATCTACACAAACCATTCTGAACTCCCTGCAGCCGACATGACGCAGTCCCAGCATTCCCCGCTCTGAGTCACATGAGCAACCCAACCCCACTTTGCACATAGAGATAAAATATGTAGAGCCACACACGGCTCCGAGTTCCCTTTTAATTTGGAATTTCTGTTTATTTATTTATTTCATTTCTATACCGCCCAATAGCCGAAGCTCTCTGGGCGGTTCACAAAAATTAAAAGCATAATGAAACAACCAACAATTTAAAAACACAAATACAAAATGTTTGTATGTTTACATCCTGCTCTGTTCTGTCCACACTAGTGGGTGGGGCATAGTGCTCCGGGTGGAAAAGGGAGGGTTCACCTTCCTCCCCGTCCCTTCTCCCCTCCCCCAGAGAACTCATTGCAATGTTATCGTTTTTATTTTGTTTTGAAATATCAAGAGGCAAGCTGTGTGTTTTTCAAGGCTTGAGCTGACAGCCATACTGCTCCTTTTCACTTCCTCCCGCACAGTGTGAGACAGAGGGCTCATCTACACCAAGCAGGATATTCCACTATGAAAGTGGTATATAAAAGGCAGGAGCCACACTACTGCTTTATGGCAGTATTGAAGTGCACTGCAGGATCTACACTACTGCTTTATAGTGGTACTGAAGTGCACTGACAACTGTTGGGGCCCATGACACATCTATACCAAGCAGAATATAACAGGGGTCCCTGGGCCACGGACCGGTCCCGGTCCGTGGCGTGTTAGGAACCAGGCTGCGCAGGTGAGCTGCTTTCACCCCCCCCCCACCCCAGCGTACCTGGGCACAGGGCGCCATCTCGCCTGCCCAGCCGAAGTGAAGCCAGGGCGCTGGGGTGGGGTGGGGTGGGGTGGGGTGGGGCAAGGCGGCTTCGGAACGGCGTGCCCGGCCGGAAGCCATTCTGGGAGAGCGACTTCCGGGCATGCCGTTCCGAAACCACCCGCCCACCCCAGCGTCCTGGCTTTGCTTCGGCTGGGCGCCCACCCAGCCGAAGCAAAGCCAGGATGCTGGAGTGGGGTGGGGGTGAGGCTTCCCAAAACCATCCCCTCAACAACAACACCCCCGGTCCGTGGAAAAATTGTCTTCCACGAAACCGGTCCATAGTGCCAAAAAGTGGTATATGAAAGTAGTATATGGTAGGTGTCAATGGGCCCCAACAATTGTCAGTGCAGTTTAATACCACTATAAAGCAGTCGTGTGGCTCCTGCCTTTTATATACCACTTTCATAGTGGAATATCCTGCTTGGTGTAGATGACCCCTAAGAGTGGGCTGGCTGAAGAATCCTGGTTGTGCTTTTTATACTGTATTTTGTATTTGTGCTTTTAACCTGTTGGTTGTTTTATTATGGTTTTAATTTTTGTGAACAGCCCAGAGAGCTTCGGCTATTGGGCGGTATAAAAATGTAATAAATAAATAAATAAATAAAAAGAACTGAGCTTTCCTGTTTTTTTGTTTGTTTGTTTTAAAGCCAATTGCTTCATTGCCTTTGATTTATTTATTTTTTTAAAAAATGTGGCAATCATTGTGCAACAGGTTCAGTGTTCCAGCACTACTGGCGCAACAAGAGCGGCCCGGGGTCAACGTGGGTGAAATTTCACCATCACCTGCAACAACACTCCCATGAGAGAAAAAGTGTATCCAGCTCTTCGGTTGCAAAATGGGACCCACACAGGTTGATCAGTAAAGTAGACAGAACCACCAGTATACTTTTTGAAATAAAGCACCCTTTAAAAAAAAAAAAGTCAAATCTAATGAGGATGTATTGCAAATAACGTAGCATTTATTTAAAACGAGAGAAGGAAATGACAAGGATTAGAAGCATTTCATGAGAGAGAGAGACAAAATGCATCACTAAAGATGCACGATAAAGTAGAGATGCGTGATAAAAAAAAAGAGATATATAAAACCAGGCCTTGTCACTACTCATACACTTCTCCTCAGCCCTCGTTTCTCATCTTTCTCGCGCAGGAGTGGCCGCCGCCGCCGCCTCTTCCTCAGACATAATCGCCTCACACCGCCGAGAGTGTCTCGCCAGAGGCGAAGCCGGGGATGGAGGGGTGTACAATCAACAGGGACAACCTCCGCAGTGTTCTTCCTAATTTTCGGGCGGGGGAGGAGGAAGCCGCCGCCGCCGTCGCCACCTCCTCCTACGGGAGGGCGGCAAGCCAGCGCTGGGCTGGGCCCGGCCCTCCTCTGCAACCGAGCGAGAGACTGAGGCAGCGGGGATGGTGGGAGCGGGGAGCTGGGGTCACTCGGCCTCCTACCTAGGAGGGGCGCTTGTCGCCCTCCTGCTGTCGGGCCTGGCACAGCCCCACGGTAAGCATCCCGCCCCCCAGCATGTACCCCCCCCTTTTGTCGCCTTCTCCCTCCCCTGCCGCCGCTTTCAACCCCCCACCCCCACCCCACCGCCGGCCCCGCGCGCTCCCCAGCTTCTTCCTCATCTGCTCCTTTGCCCTCTGCCTCTATCCACCACCCCTTTCAAGCATTTGCAGAAGGAAGTGACAAAAGCTTTTAAAAGGCACCGAGCTTTATTTGCCCTCCGCTTTGCTCAACACACAACAACCATGCAAAGACAACGGGGGGGGGGGGGGTCGGGGGAGAAAGAAGGGTGGGGGTGGGGAGAGAAAATGAATGGCATCATTCTTGGCACGTACTTTTCGGTGGTGGCCCCCAGACTGTGGAACGATCTCCCTGACGAGGCTCGCCTGGCGCCAACGCTGCTATCTTTCAGGCGCCAGGTTAAGACTTTCCTCTTTGCCCAGGCGTATAGCAGCACGTCTTAATTACCCACATGTTTAGTTTTTTAACGGCTTTTAATGCTTTATTTGTGTATGTTCTGTGTTTTAGAATTTTAAATTTTGTATACTCGTTTTTATCTTAATTTTAGAATTTCTGTAAACCGCCCAGAGAGCCCTGGCTATGGGAGCGGTATATAAGTGCAATACATAAATAAATAAATAAATAGTTGGAACTGGTATTGATTGCTCCCTTCCCATGTTAAATCTAAGGTAGGGTGACCCTATGAGAAGGAGGACAGGGTTCCTGTATCTTTAACAGTTGCATACAAAAGGGAATTTCAGCAGGTGTCATGATTTGTATATATGGAGAACCTGGTAAAATTCCATCTTCATCACAACAGTTAAAGCTGTATTAGCTATACTAGAGTGACCCGATTTAAAAGAGGGCAGGGCACCTGCAGCTTTAACTGTTGTGATGAAGTGGAAATTTCACCAGGTTCTCCATATATACAAATGACACCTGCTGAAATTTCCTTTTCAATACAACTGTTAAAGATACAGGAGCCCTGTCTACCTTTTCCTATTTATTTATTTATTTATTTATTTATTACATTTCTATACCGCCCAATAGCCAGAGCTCTCTGGGCGGTTCACAAAAATATGGTCACCCTAATCTAAGGGGAAGATACTATTTATTTAAAAATATGTATTGTCTGCCTTATTATTATTATTATTATTATTTATTTATATAGCACCATCAATGTACATGGTGCTGTACAGAGTAAAACAGTAAATAGCAAGACCCTGCCGCATAGGCTTACAATCTAATAAAATCATAGTAAAACAATAAGGAGGGGAAGAGAATGCAAACAGGTACAGGGTAGGGTAAGCAGGCACAGGGTAGGGAAAAACTAACAGTAGAAAGTAACAGTAGAAGTCTGCACAACATCAAGTTTTAAAAGCTTTAGGAAAAAGAAAAGTTTTTAGTTGAGCTTTAAAAGCTGCGGTTGAACTTGTAGTTCTCAAATGTTCTGGAAGAGCGTTCCAGGCGTAAGGGGCAGCAGACGAAAATGGACGAAGCCGAGCAAGGGAAGTAGAGGCCCTTGGGCAGGCGAGAAACATGGCATCAGAGGAGCGAAGAGCACGAGCGGGGCAATAGTGTGAGATGAGAGAGGAGAGATAGGAAGGAGCTAGACCGTGAAAAGCTTTGAAGGTTAACAGGAGAGTGGTGAACAGAAACCAACGGACTGATGTGAGAAGAAGGAAGGCCAGAGAGAAGAAGGTTGCAGTAGTCCAACCGTGAAATAACCGTGCCTTCCTACAAACTATAACAAGGCAGTTAAAAACTACAACCCTAACAAACTAAAAATGCAATACTCAAAGATTACAAACAATAAAATAAAAAAGTAGGAGACCCATACCCTAAATCTCTCCCTATTCTAACTCTTCGAATACATAACCAAATAGACATTGGGCAAGGGGGTATCAAGTGACTTTATTGTCCACCATCATATTTAATCTGTATGTCTTCAATGTTATGTAAACCAGTGGTCCCCAACCCTTTTGGCACCAGGGACTGGTTTCATGGAAGACAATGTTTCCATGGACCGGGGTGTGTGTGTGTGTTGAGGGGATGGATTTGGGAAGCCCGCCCCACCCCACCCCAGCATCCTGGCTTTATTTCGGCTGGGCAGGCGAATTGGCGCCCCGCGCCCAGGTACGCTGGGGTGGGGGTGGGAGGGTGAAAGCAGCTCACCTACGTGGCCCAGTTCCTAACAGGCCACAGACCGGGACCGGTCTGTGGCCCGGGGGTTGAGGACCCCTGATGTAAACCATAGCTTTGGCTATGTGATGGTATACAAATGCAAATAATAATAGAAGGAAAGGAAGGGAACCTCTCGTGCAAGCACTGAGTCATTACTGACTCTTGGAGGGACGCCAGCTTTCGCTGACATTTTCTTGGCAGTCCTTATAGCAGGGTGGTTTGCCGTTGCCTTCCCCGGCCGTTATTACCTTTCCCCCAGCTACCTGGGTATTCATTTTACCGACTTCGGGAGGATGGAAGGCTGAGTCGACCCAAGCCAGCTGCCTGAAACCAGCTTCCGCTGGGATCGAACTCAGGCCGTGGGGAGAGTTTCAGCTGCAGAAACTGCTGCTTTACCGCTCTGCACCACAACAACAATAATCCCTGTTCAACTTCTTTCCCTTTCAACAACCTGCCACACAGCCTTCTGAAGTTTCCCTGCTTGGATTGACCCAAGAACTTGGCAGATGTTAAAAGTTGGCCGTTCCCATCGTAATGCTTCTGTCTGGACACATTGCACAAGTCTCGAGCCTGATAAGGGAGTGTTCCTTATCAGCAATACATGATCAGCAATACTTTACCCCAGGGCTGGCCCAAGTCATTTTGCTGCTTGAGATGAAGAACAAGATGGCGCCCCCTCTGATTCCATATACAAAAGCCAACTGGACCAGCAGTTGAATGGCTGTGAGACAGTGTCCTCCATTGCACCAGAAAGGAGCAGCTTAGCTTAGCAGGCCTAGAACAGGCCACGTAGCAAACAGCTCTCTCCTCCAACACTTTGCTGCTGTCACTCAGCATCTGCTGCCTGAAGCGACAGGTGCTTCACTTCTGTACATGCTCAGGGGCACTCTTCTGAGGAGAAGACAGTACAGAAGTTGTGTATATGTTTTGCATGCATATGGTTGTAGGCTCAACCCCTGGCACTTCTCAGATACAATATGCTAATGCTGTCACAATTGGGTTTCCTTTATTGTTTATGTAAAAATATGTTGGTGTTGTTTAAAAAGCTTGTTATTTCTAAAGATTAGTTATATTATTCCATCATCAGCGTCTATCTTTTGACGTCTGGAAAATATGTTGTTAATTTAATTATTAAACAATTGATTGGTAGCCAGCTTAGAAGGACATGGGGAAATTGGAATTCAGCATTAATTACAAATTTGAAGGACTGGTTAAAAGAAATATGGAATGTGATATATAAGGACAAGTTTACAGACACTAGATGATTTTAAGAGAATTATTCAATCATTTTATGGGCAAATTTGGGAACTTTATTTTAGGTATCACACCATTACATTTAGATTTTTTTAAAAATATATCTTCTATTATAACCATTTAAAACACACTCTCTCTCTTTCTCTGCTTTGTGAATGTATAGTAAATAACATGTATATGCTTTGTGAATGTATAGCAAATAACATTCTATTTCTTAAAAGGGATCATGGATATGTAGGACCATGAAAAACCTTTCTTTGTCTGGGACCCTAAATAGTTGCTTTCAATCAGAGGAGACACTATTTGGCTAGCTCAACTAATGACCTTGTAGTATAAGGGAATTTCATATGTTCATCTGAATTCAGGGTGCCAGAATTTGTGAAACAAAGAGCTGGCAAGCTAATTCACACTAATTAAATAACTAGAGCATATCATCCTCAAAGGTTCAGGACATGGGGAGTCCAAATAGACGCAGATCTCTGCAAATACCATAGTTTGATTCCATCCTACCCCCACTTCATGGAGGTAATGCTACTTTGTTGAAAATGGTCAGAATTGGGGATGGGGGGAAGCAGACCCACCCCCATTGGTTGTAAAGGGAGCTTCCTACAAGAATTGTATGACATTACTGACCATGTTCTCATTTGCAAAGTTATTTTTGGTTTATATGAGGGTATGCAAGCTGGAAAGGATCTGTCATTCCAAAACTCTCCATTCTTCTCACCTGGATATATGTACAATTTAGAATGTTTACCTAGCTAAATATTGAAAGAACTTTCTCCATCTATATCCATAATAGATGTATCCAGACGACCACCCTGGGATCTAAAAATTGACCAGGCCTTGTTACAAATTCACAATGAATTGCCCGATGAAGAAGTGACCGTCTACTGGCTCTCAGATTATTGCTACCAGGTAATTAATATTCACTGGTGTATGTGTGTGAGTGCTAGAATGTGACCCCTGAGAATTGTACAACTGGGATAAAGTGATGCAAACTGAATACAGTTCCATTATGAAATATGATAATTAATAATGATTTCCCAGAAACTGCCATTTTCCATATTATCTTTCACTGGGAAAGATATGGACTGGGTATTAGGATCGTGGAGAAAAACAGAAGCCTCTGGGAATCAGGACTCTGGGAAAGGACTGAGACCTGTGTATACAGATTCATACATTCCCATAGGTGTAGATTTTTCCATTTCCCAGGGTTAAACCTAGGCCTATAGAGAGGAAACCAGAGCTCAAGACAAAATCATCTTGGGGGCCTTCTCCTGCACCCCCTCCAGCCCTGCCAGTAGACAATATAGTGTATCTAAATTCAGAAATAACAGCATGATAAATGTATTATATAGTTTAGCATGTAATATTTAATGGTGATATATGCATTAATAATCCATGAATGCTAATTCAGTAGACAGGCTGAATTAACTTACTTTAATGGAATGCAAAAGGAACATCTTACCATCTTAGGAAATTATAAATTATCATAATATCTATAAACATCATTTACGATGACAAAAATAAAGAGCAGAAATGATCAGACATTGAATAATTCAAACAAAAATTTAATTTGTTATGGCTTGTGCATTGGTACTTTCTAGAATTCTACCTATTAAACGTAATTAATAGCATATAGCAGGGTATGAAGATATGGCAATAGGCCGAAAATGTCACAGCGGAGTACATGCTTAGGGAACCAATGTTGAGAGCCATTGAAGTACTTTAATTTTCCATCCACCGTCTTCTGGCCTGCTGCAGTGTGTTGAAGTGGAGCAATAGCTGAAACCATATTGTGAGTAATATAATATATTGCACTCCCAGAGTGCAGGACACGAAATAACGGGCTCAAGTTAAAGGAAGCCAGATTCCAGCTGGACATCAGGAGAAACTTCCTGACTGTTAGAGCAGTACAACAATGGAATCAGTGACCTAGGGAGGTTGTGGGCTCTCCCACATTAGAGGCCTTCAAGAGGCAGCTGGACACAGGGATGCTTTAGGGTGGATTCCTGCATTGAGCAGGGGGTTGGACTCGATGGCCTTGTAGGCCCCTTCCAACTCTGATATTCTATGATTCTGTGATTCTATATTGTTGCTGGGAAAATCCACCCCCCTACGCCTCTCCACCCCTATCCCCTCCTCGTTACTGGGGGGAAATGCAGCTAAACTCAGAGGAAAGGCTAATGGAGGTGACAGATGAAATCATTATCCCTGCTAATGAAAAATGAAAAAGTCCCAGCACTTTGACCCTGTGAAACCTGGCTTCATTACCCTACTGCTGTTAGAGGAGGAAATCAGTCTAATCCCAAGAAAACATTCACCTAGACACGGGCTAATGCATACTTTATTTCAGATACAGTCACTCTGAATGTATGGTATTAAGATCACTTACCATTTTTTTTATTTTAGGGTACCATTGTAAAATTTCATCCAACATCCGTTTCCTTTAACACAAATCACTTCACTTATTCAGATGGTAACCATTCTATTTGCTTTGAATTTGAAAGATGGACATTTTGCTCTAGCTAATTTTGGGCAATTCTTTTTTGTCTCGATCTTCATTCATTTTTCCTTCCTTTCCAGTGCGTTTATCTAGAGCTGAATTCTGTCCCCATAAGGAGAACATCTGAAGAATCTAGTATTGCACCTGTTGCTGTGGATTCTCAGCATGCAATCACCCTCATGGTCAACAGTATTACAAAAGGCAAAGAACTTTGCAGGTTAACGCCTTATTTTAATATGTCTTGAAATCACTCATAGTTGCTGCATTTGCAATGTTTTGTGAAATTATAGATTTATTGTAAGTCATCTCTTTGGGTAATTCATAAAAAAAAAGGACTGAATTTTTATTTTAAACTAGCTGTACCCTGCCACGCATTGCTGTGGCTCAGTCTGGTTAAATTGAAAAGAAAGAAAAGACAAAGCGGATGTTTCTAATATGTTTAATTTCACAATGCTTGTGGATATACAATATTTTTAGTTGTTCCGTTGTCTGTGTAGATATAGAGATTGTCTGGTTTGCTGACTCTAGAACACGCAACATATAATTGTCCATGTGAGAAGCAATCTGTGTCTAGATCTAAACTGCATAATTCTAAAGATTGGCCCTGAGCTTTGTTGATGGTGATTGCAAACGCCAATCGAATTGGGAATTGCAATCTCTTAAATTGAAATGGCATATCTGTTGGAATCATAGGAATGCGAGGAATGAGGACATCTTCACCTTTGAAAGGTCCTGTCAAGATTGTTGCTTCTATGACCTATAAGAGCAAATAGGAGAGAACATACAAATAGGAGAGGAGGCAGAGGCAGTGGATTGGCCTACTGTTTGGTTTTAAAAAAAGGATGTTTTTACGGTGAGGAGGTTAGTGGAAATTCCTGGCAGTTACCTTTCTTCAGAACGTGTAATTGTCACAGGTGTGACATCTATATTCACTCAGCCAATTGTGAGAGAACATGCAAATAGGAGAGGAGGCAGAGGCAGTGGATTGGCCTACTGGTTGGCGATGTCACAATGATCAGCAGGACTGGTTTTGAGGAGGCCTATTTCTTCGATTTTAAGACAAACCTTTGACCCCATATAGAACACAGTTACATAACAACGCTCGCGTATTCGAATGCAACGTTGTGTCAAAATTTCAAAGCAATCGGTGAAGAACTTTCGGAGATATAACGTCTGTTTCGAACGAACATTTACATTTTTATTTATATAGATAATTTATTTGGTTTTGTACAAAGATAATACTGTTATATAAACAGTTCCACAGGTAACCATTATAGGAGAGCTTGAATAAATCTGCAGTAGTTGAAGCAGGAGTAGTAGAAAACAGATCTGTATTAGAAATGGAAAACGGGGAGGTAAAGGTAGTGCAGGAGAAGTTAAATATAAGAGGCTGTAGAAGAGAAGGTATACAGAAAATAAGAAGAGAGAGAAAACGGAAAAAGGGAGATCCAACAGTGGGCATATCTGCATGATTCATTTATCCCGGGATCGTCTCTAGGTCGTCCCTGTGCATCCAAATGACGCACAGGGGATCCCGGGGATGACCACAGACTTTCCTCGGGTTAATGGAAACCGGGGATTTCCTCGTTTTTCCATGGTCCCAGGACAACCCCAAGGACTGCGGCTGGTGTGGCATGGCCTCCCAGGTCCTCAAACAGGCACAGAGCTGCGCGGGGTGGCTCTGTGCTCATGGTGGTGGGGTGGCAGCAATTTTGCCATCCTTGGGATGGCGGGGGAGGGTTGGGCATGGATTTTGGCAGGGTGGGTGGGATACTTACTCTTTCGCTGTGCATGTGCGGCTCCTTTTCAAAAACAAAAAAATGATGCCTGCGACATCTCTCTTCCCTTTTGGGTTGTCGCGTGGCCGTATAGATGCTGGGGGAGGATTGCAGAGGCAGGTAAGTCTGCGATCTTCCCCCCTCCCTCCCGCTGCACCCTTAGGTGTAGACATGCTCAGTGAGTAGATAAAGTGATCCCATAAGATTCTACCCCTGTTCTCTTACTGTCACTTGACCATTGGTTCTAAACTTACTGCTTTTTGTGGTCTGCAGGACAGAGGGAAAAACACCTAAGTATGTTCACCATACCTGAAATACTAATTCTACATCATTTGCAAAGGAATCATATGTCTTTTGAATTAACTGGCTCTGTCAGTAGTGGTAGATTGTGTGTGTTGGAAATACAAGTCCCTTCCTCTAAAATAATCTCAGCTATACATTGAGAGCGTTCACATATTTTGAAAAACTAAGGGCGCAATCTTACACATATTTAGGCAGAGATAAAAAAACCTACTGCTCCCAGCACTCCCAAGCCAGCCCCAAATCAGTTATTTAGGTCATGTTAACATGTAGTTATGTAATTCTTCTGGAATGTCAAGAACGCTGCAGTGTGTTGGTATGATTTTAGAGATTTAAATAATTGAAAATAATTTTTGGAGTAATTTTCCTTTCACTTTTTGTAGGATATATTATCATTTTGGAGAATTTGGAAACTATTCCCTAATGATCAGAAGTCTACCCAGCAACATTTCATGCAATATAGTTATCAATCAAAGTCCTGTCAACAGCTACCTCCGTATGTTACTTCACTTCTATAATTTAAGTATTGTGTTAATTTCTGAATACTTGCTTTACTTAGGAGATTGCTTTGACGATTGCACAACTGCAATGAGGCTATGACCACTGCCTACACCACCTCTCAATTCACTCTAAACCCTGAGCAAGAGAAACTTCAAGAGCTACAGGTTAATTTTCACCCTGGGGGTGGATAACTACCAGCTAACTCACCAGTACCAGCTGAGCCAGTTCAGTCTGTTTTCCCTTACCTCCTCTTGGTCTAAGCATGTAATACGAAAGTGCAGTGTGGTGCACTGGGGAAGACATATTCTATGAAACCTCATAGAATACGGTAGCCTAAAAACAGAAACAAAGCAGTTTCGTCTCTATGTAATGTAGTCTAGACAATCTCAAACTCATGATACTCAGTAAATGGCAAATTATCATCGTGAATAGTCCCCATTTTTAAACCTGTGGAATCAGGGAAGGTGGATCCTCCAATCAAGTATGGCCATGTGTGCTTTGATGTGCCTCTATAGCAGCCTTCCCCAACTTGGTGCCCTCCAGATATGTCAGACTATAACCCCCATAATCCTCTAGCCAACTAGGGGAAGGCTGTTCTTGAGGTACAGTTTTGACACTTGGGACACTGCATGTCCAACACCTAAGCACAGGAGTACTTGACATAAGCCACTGGCACCTTTCATCAACCCAGAAAAGTGGAAGTAAAAGGTGAGAACATTGTTTGTTTTCTAATTGAGACAACTTTCTTTCTTTCTCTCTTTTAACCCTCATCCCCTTTGAAGGGGCAGGGGGTAATTTCAGGGGGAAAAATATACGAGGTGAGGGGTGGGGGGAAGGTTTAACCCTCCCCTCCTGGATCACTGTGGTCCTGGTCCAAATCGGGGCTGCACATCCTTACACTAGAGTAAATAAAAGTCAAGCTTCAGCTACACACTACATGATTAACCTAACATGTAGTTTTGCTCTAACAGAAGTGATATTTCAAGTGCTGCTTCAGAACTGCTGTGTTTCCTAAATGTATTGTATGATTGCTTCAAAAAGTATGTTCATGAGTCATAACAAGTCATAACAAGACAATACCATGTCATGGAATATAGTTAATTATTTGTTTATATTTAAACCTAGCTTCCTCTCCTTGTAGGCATTGTTTTTGAATCCAAATATGCCCCAACCCCTTGCTGCACCTCCCTCTCTCAGAATGCTTCTTGAAAGAGATGAAACAATGATATTAGTGGGCCAACTAGTTGAGAGGTTTGGGAAACGTTGGAGCTTCAAAAACTACTAGTCAGAGTGTGAAAAGGAAACCCATCTCCTATGAACCTCGAGATGTTCTTATGCTTAATCACATCACCCATTTTCTCTTCTGTGTTTTTTACTAAGTTTTGTTTCTTGTTTCAAGATCTTAGGATAAATTCTATTAAAGTCCTGATAAAACATCACTGGGAATTAATTGTTTAGTTTTATGCTGGTAGAAGGGATAGTTAAAATAGATATAGGCTGAATAAACATATCTGACCATGCCCCAGTGCTCCTGGAGATGGCAATGTGTGCCAAGGAAAAAACCCGTACCAATATGGTGGTTACACCCTACGTTAATAACACGACTGGAATGTAAAAGTAGAATACAGGACGGGATAATAAACTGTCAGAGAAAATCATATTAATGACACTTCAGAAGGGGTGAGGTGGGATTGTATGAAAGCAGTACTAAGATATTAAAGAAATGGCCATTATTTGGAATAATACTAAGAAACAGAAATCAGAATTCGAAAAAACTGTAGAAGTCCTAACAGCGCAATATAAATGTACCGGTTCACAAGCTATTAGACAAAAAATGGAAAGTAAAAGAACGGAACTAAATATGCGAGACATTGATAAAACAGTGGTAGATTTGCTTTATGTTAAACAGAGATACTATGAATTTGACGGAAAAGGATCAAGAATGTTAACAAATAGAGTTTAAAAAAAAAGGAAAAATAGCAACAGAATCATAGTTTTAACAACTAAGGAAGGAACAAAAACTTATAAATAATCCATCCAGACCAGTTTGAATTTATTCCAAAAAGGCATATAGCGGATCCTGTTAGAAGACTATATAGTGTAATCATTCATGCAAAAAAATTGAAAACACCACTAGCAATTCTGGCTCTAGATCTCTATAAGGCCTTTGTTATTATAAACCTAAAAATTCTATTAAATATTGCACAAATATACAAATTCTGCCCCAAATTCTCAAATATTCTACAAGCAATCTATGCTCAAACATCAGCAACAATTAGATTTAATAATATGGAAACATCCCCCTTTAAAATTCAATCTGGTACCAAACAGGGATGTCCTCTATCCCCATTATTATTTGATCTGGTAATTGAATTTCTAGCAGACAAATTAAGAAACAATGATAACATCAAGGGAGTACCAATCAAAAATCAAACCCATTTAATACATTTGTATGCTGATGACATAGTACTTATGCCAGAAAATCCAAAAACGAGCATAAGACACATCTAGGGGGAACAAAAACGTTTCCAGAAAGCATCAGGACTGAAAGTCAATTACACAAAATCAGATTTGCTATACCTCCCAAAGATCAAATTGACCAAATGGTAGTTAACACAGCAGAAAAAGATAAAGGGCGAATAACTACTCTATTTAGATTACTACTTAAACTGGATTTAGGATAACAACAAGTGCTACAAACTTGCTCAGTATCTATTAAAGTATTCTTGATCTATTAAAATATATTTTATTTTATATAAAAATATATTTAAAAAATAGATCAAGAATACTGGACAAAAATGTGGAGGGAAATCCTTTTAAAGCAACATCAGGTAAATGTACAGAAATATCACTTAAAATATTGCAAAAATGTTACTTAACGCCGTCCAGAATAGCAAAGATAGACAACTCTTTACCATTGTGCTGGAGAGGATGTGGGGTCTGTTCACATGTGGTGGGGACTGAATGTATTCAAAGATTTTGGATGGAGATTTTTGAAGAAATATCTATCATAATGGAAACAACAGTAATAAAAACACCGGAATTGGCATAACTTAATACATTTGATGGCCATAACCAAACTGTAATACACAAAAAGCAAATTGAGTATCTCTTAATAGCAGCACATGTGTTGATAGCTAAATGCTGGAAGGAGGCAAAAGGATTAAATATAAATAAGTGGTACAGTATAGTATGGCAAATAGCGCTCTCAAAGAAACTTAGGGCCTTGCTAGACTATGCCGGATAAGCCGGCAGGGAGGCGGGGCGACAGCGCACTAACTTTAGCGCACGCCGCCCTGCCTCCTAGACGGCCGACGCGTAGGGACTCTGGAAGCCCTGTAGCGTCGGCCATTTTGTTTTTAATTTAAAGGGGCCATGTGCGCCCCGAAGCCGCCGGACAAGGTAAGTGCCTTTTTTAAAAAAATTAACCCCCCCCCGCCATCCCCGATGCCTCCCTGCCCACTCTTTCCCCGATGGCCGTGCCCTCCCTCCCTCCCTCTCCCTGATGCCCGTGCTGCCCGCCCTCCCTCTCCCTGATGCCCGTGCCGCCTGCCCGCCCTCTCCCTGATGCCCGTGCCGCCCGCCCGCCCTCTCCCTGATGCCCGTGCTGTCCGCCCGCCCTCTCCCTGATGGCCGTGCTCGCTTGCCCTCCCTGTCCCCGATGCCATCCCGGTGCCCGGCCTTTCCCCCCCCCTCCTGCCGGGTCCAGCCTTCCCCCCCCCCGGGATCCCTCCCCCCGGCCCGTGGCTTTTCCTGGCTACTCGCGAGAGCGAGTAGCCGCAAAAAGCCACGGACCTTGCTAGACGTTCCACAGCCCCGGCCTCAGGCCGGGGCTGCAGGAAAGGTGCACCATAAGCGAATTTGCTTATGGCGCGTTAAGGGAGGTCTCAGCGCGGCCTGACTCCAGATTCCCCTGTGCGTCATCTGGATGCACAGCAGGGAAACCGGACCTCACAACGCGCTAAGACCTCGTCTAGCAAGGCCCTTACTCAATGTTTGAGAGTATTAAGAGGACAAAAGAAAAAAGAATTTTATGGTTACAACAGTTTCTCTGGAGAAAAATAAAATGAATAACAATAATTAAAATAAATAGCCTTGATTTGGGATCTATCCTCCCATTAATTAATTAATTAATTATCCTTTAAAACTGCCTAATAAAAAAAGCATATGTAATTTATTATTCCTTGCATGCATGGTTTCTGTATTATGTTAATATTTAAGTTTTAATATTTGCAAATAAAAAATCTAAAAAACAAACAAACACCCAGCACTAAGGGATAATTAACACTTTCTGTTTTCCTTTGTACAGCTATTTTCTATGCATTTTTGATCTACATGGGCATTTTCAGTTTTCTGTCATTGGGACGGTTTTGTGTGAAGTAAGTAAATGTCTTAATAAGAGACTCCTAAATGTAAGCTATTTCCCATTGCATGTTAATCCTGCTGTTTTATTGGGCACACTTAGTTATATTGCCTGGAATTGTGGCCCAAATCTTAATATCCTCTGTAGAGGCCCTTCTCCGGTAGCCCTTTTAGCGGAGGTGTGATGCATTTACGAAGGAGAGGTCCTTTGTATGGCAAGTGGAGAGGCAAAAGGCACAGAGGCCCTTTCTACCCCTCAGGGTTATCCCAGGAAAATGGTGGGATTGTCCCTGCCTGCTCCCGGGATCCCCTGTGTGGCATTTGGATGCACAGGAATGATTCCGGGACGATCCTGGGGGAAAAGGCAGGTGTAGAAACAGCCATAGGCATGTTGGTTCTCTTCTTTAGCTCAGATTGTAATTTGAGCCAGAGTAGTACCTGGTGCTGCAGTGTTCATGGGCAGTTGAAGCACCAGTATTAAGGAATAACGCATTTTGGCAACATTTCTAATCCTGACTGTAGATACTTCAACAATCCGTGAAACCATTTTGAAAGGCTAGGCTGTAGTCTTAATGTTTGTATAAACTCTTCTGCCCAAAGAGTTCTGGGCAATTTGAAATATTTCTGCTGTTCTTGATCAGCACAGATGGCTGAATAAAAGTTCTTTGCATGTCAGTTATCTAGCTGAATTAACTGTTGTTTGTCACTCTTGAAAAAGCTGTGCCAGTAGAGTGGAAATCATAGCAACGGGTAAGTGCATAATGGGAGGCAGTGTGTATTTACTGGTGCCTCTTCTTATATGTACCTGTCATTATCAGGTATCATTTAAGTTTTATTTAGATTGCCCTGTCTGAATTTAATTTGCTCTCTTACTTATTTTGCCATGGCTTATTTTCCCTCCGTGATCATGTGAACCCGATCACTGAAACAGCTTTGTTCACCCTGATGGATGATCTGTGCTGGGAGAAGGACAAAGTTGTTAGTTGTCCTACACCTCTTATGACTTTCATTTCTGTGATTCCTGGTTTCCTTTTCGATTAGCTTTCCAGGAAGGGGATCAAGGGTATTGTGTGGCCCAGTGGTTCTGTACCTAGCTGGATGGATGTTTCCAGAATGGATGGATGTGGTGTTATTACAAAATCGGACTTTTTCTTTATTATTCATTCACAGCATTGAGCCAATCAGAAACTGGCTTTACAAGAAGATGAATCCTAGAGAAACTGATCGACTTATTAATTCAGTAAGCTTTTGTGGTAATATGAATTGTCCGTTTTAACATTTTAATGTGATAAAATCCAGATGTTTGATGGGTACACAAATTGGTCATGAAAATCTAGCCATATTGTTTGATAACTGGGTTTATATCTTTGCAAAGATGGCTGACTTAAGGTGACTTCCAATATCGCTATTAATACAATTTCAGGCATCTCAGTCTCATTGCTAATATTTCCCATGTCCTCTTTATTTTCAAGGAGCTTGGATCCCCAAGCAGAACAGATTCCATCAGTGGTGATCTCCCAGCTGGGGTATGGAGTACAGCCTCCTCCCCACAGAGGCTTCGTTCCCTGGACACATTCAGAGGGTAACTAACTGGCAGCGTTGGAGCACAGCAATAGACAAAGATTAAGTGCCATTACAGACGGAACTCTGCCTGTTTCTTAGCTATATTATTGAATTGTGCCCAGCCACAGATAACATGCTTCTTCCCGCAAGCCCCTCCCATATTAAGGATGTGAAGGAAGAGGTATAATACCATGGGCGGTTCCTGATCCCTTAAGGCGTAAGTGGTTAAGGACAATAGTTCTCAACCACTTCAAAAAATCCAGTAAACCTAGAGAAATACTGGATAGGGAATTAAATGGAAAATACAAAAATTACATTATAACTAGCTGTACCCGGCGTAACATACACCGTTGTAGCATATCTTAAAGTTTATTAATTAAATATCATCGTGGGGGCACGGGCTGCTTTGAGGCCGCCAATACAGCACCGTCTGGCAGACCTGGGGGGCAGAGAGGTCAGGGGGAGGGGGAGCAGGTGTCCCCCTCTCCCCGGGGTTCCTGTCAGCCTTGGGCCGGCCGCCCAACTTGCATGAGATTAGGCCAGGGCCTCAGCTCGCAGCAGGTGAGCGGCATCCCACCTGGCCACCAAGGGCCCTGGCCATGCCTCTCTCATGCTCCAGACCATGGCGCTGCCCCCTTCGTGGGGGGGGGGGGAGAGCGAAGAGGCAGAAAGGGGGGTAGGATTACCTTGGAAAGCCCAGAGGAGTCGGGCGAGGGGCTTAGCAACCTGTATCAGCTGACGTTACACGTTGTTACTGTTGCTTAGCAACCTGTATCAGCTGAAGCCTTTATGGAAACATACCTAAGCGTTTTATATATATAGATGTTCTGTTGGTCGGATAATTTTTTGGGACTTTCTCAGTTTCCCACTGAAACTATACAATGGTGTATAGAGCAACCCTGTTTATAAAGAAGCCAGGGGTATGGGCCAGAGAAGAATATTTAGTAAGCTCTTGGAGCAGTTCACATAAGGTCAGGGCTGGACAACTTGTTGCCCTTCAGCCAATGTGAACCTGGAAGTTCCCTCTCCAGACAATGAGATGAGTTACTGCAGGATTTTCTTATCGCTGTGTCTTTAGCATTCTGTAGTTCCTGGAAGCTCACCATGCTGTTTTGGAGTTTTAAAATGTTTCTTTATCTTTTATTTTACAAATCCATATATTTCTATATACCTAGAAAGACCCCTGAGTGTAAAAAGCACTACCTTATTTTTGCCCTGTTTCTCTTTGAAGCAGATATATATATATATATCCATATCAGCTGTTTGAGAGAACAAGTGGGGATCCTCCAGTTGTTGTTATTTGTGTATTTATTTAACTATTTATTAAAGTTATATACTGTTCTGTATAAGAAATCTGATTATTAACCAAAAATTACAATACAGTACAGAAACTTTAATAAAACAATACGATTAAATTGATAATTCATCAACTCAACCATCAGTGAGATAAAACCCTTTCCAAGACTGTTCAACAAACAAAAGACACAACCATCTCATCCAAAGGGACTCAAGGATCTAAGTGACATGTTGATATGCTGGTTATTTTACCGTAATAAACTTGATTGATTGATTGATTGATTGATAAGGGAAGTGTGTCTTAAGCGGTGGGTGAGACTGATTACTGAAGATACCCGCTGCACCTCCAAAGGCAGGGCATTCTGTAATGAGGGTGCCACAGCTGAGAAGCCCCTCACTGCTTCCTAGGCATTGCCCATAGGTAGGACTGCAAGCAGGCCCCTCTACAAAGTTCTCAAAGGCCAGGCTGGATGTATTAGGAGGAGTGTTTTTTAAAAAATCTATTTTGGATCCTCAGCTTTGAAAGATAGCGACACTGAACAAATCTGTTTATTTAAAACCTGTCCCCGAGATGACATTAATGGTGAAATGTGTGCAATGTCTCTTTGTGTGTTCATGTATGATCTTGACTTGTGTTTCCCTTTGTAGGTTGGCGCTTATAATTATGGTCTTTGTGAATTATGGTGGAGGAAAGTATTGGTTTTTCAAGCATCAGAGCTGGAATGGTAAAATCTTATACATAATACTCATTTCCTTCATAGAAATAAATAGAGAGGTTTATGCCAGATTTAATACAGATGGGACCTTATTGCCCTCTGTCATGTTTGTGAGTTTCCCAGAAATGAGTCAGGGTGGGAAACAGAATGCTGGACTAAATAGGCCTTTGGTCTGAACCAGCAAGGCTCTTCTTATGGTCTTATGACCCAACACCACGTGGGTACAACAAAAGATGGAAATGCAAATACTTCCCGCTGTTAAACTCTTGCACAAATGCTTGCTAGTTTAGCATCTAACTAGGACTTCAGTTACACACATTTTAGCAAGTACAGAAGTGTAGAGAATGGTTATTAATAAACTTTTGACCTAAACCTTTGATTTCTACCTAAACATATTTGCTAGTTGACTCATTATTATCAAGATTAAATAATTTTCCATTTTCTCTTCATAGGACTAACTGTAGCAGACCTCGTCTTTCCATGGTAATGCAACCTGAGCAATTATATGACTTTATAGAACTCAAGAAATCTCATTCAGAAGAGCCCCATATAGGGTTTTCTTTTACTGTATGTTAGTCTGATCACAATTGTTTAGTCTTAAATACTTGGCAGGATTGATTATCAGTTTTTTAAAAAATTCTGTGATTTTTAGAGTAAAAAGTGCAGTAATACAGGCATGAAAACCCAATCTCTGTCCTTTGAAACAGGGTTTGAAAATGTATAAAGTTTTTTTTAATATAAGTTACCAAACCAATTTCCAAGTCCTAAAAACTCACCTAAATACTGATTTTTCCCTTTGCCTGTTGGACTTGTACCTTATAAAATATTGCTGGTTAGTATGTCTGTCAAAATGCAGTGCCTGGACAAGTTGGAAGAAAGCCCACTCTGTAGGAGGAGAAAAAAAGAAAAGGCAAATACTGTTTTAAAACATGTCTGCCTGCACCTTAAATATTTTAAAAGGACGTATTTTACTTGTTCACATTTTTCAGACTTGAAGTCAGGTGTTCATGTTTCGGAGCTCTCCTGTATTAAAAATAAAGCGAGGAATCAGCCTGAAACAAACCAAACACTTGTTCTTTAAATATGCCCAGAAAAATATCAGGGGTGCTTTCAGACGGAAGGCTTCTAGAACTAAGAATCAAAACAACTAACAATCAAAAGGCATTGTCCAGCTATTCCATCTTTGTTCCTTCCTTATCATTTTTTTCTGATAGTAAGAAAAAAGCGAGAAAAAGCCATTGGAAAGCACGGGATGATTGGAAACAGAAAACATTGTCAACTGGGCTTGCTGTAAAATTGTGTAAGGCAATTACACAAGAAGCCTTGTCTGGAAGCACCCCAGCTATAAGTTGCATTTGGTCTTTAGACAGAGCTCCGGTTCAGTCTCTCAAGTATATTGTTATCCACCCCAGGGTTTAAAAAGTTCTCTCCCAAGCTTAGGGTAATGTGTAGGGTGACCCTATGAAAAGGAGGACAGGGCTCCTGTATCTTTAACAGTTGCATAGAAAAGGGAATTTCAGCAGGGGTCATTTGTACGCATGCAGCATCTGGTGAAATTCCCTCTTCACCACAACAATTAAAGCTGCAGGAGCCCTGCCCTCTTTTGTGTCTGGTCACTCTAGTATAGCGCCTGCAGCTTTAACTGTTATGATGAAGAGGGAATTTCACCAGGTTCCCCATATATACAAAGGACACCTGCTGAAATTCCCTTTTCTATGCAACTGTTAAAGATACAGTAGCCCTGTCCTCCTTTTCATAGGGTCACCCTAGTACTGTGACCTTCAGTTGATTCCTGAGGTGGTGCTTTCTTCTTCCTATACTAAGAGCAACAGCAGTGTAACATGACTGTTATTGGTGAGACCTCCCTGCTCCTGTTAATAGTAATTCTCAGTGTGTGTGTGTGTGTGTGTACAGGCACAAAACAGCATAAATGTAAACTCTTACATATTAGGATCTGTAAAGCTTCTGTGTTTGAACAAAGGTGGGCTTTTGCACTGGATCCTAGAGATTAACAAATGGGGGAAGGCCATTAATTTCATCCTTATAAACTCCCATCTGATTGGCAATTGTAGGAAACAGAATGCTAGATTAGAGAGCCTTCAATCTGATCCATCAAAACAGTTCTGACGTTCTTATGTGTGGATTCTCTCTTAGAGCTGTCACAGGCAGTTAACATGGCTGGCACACTTGAGGAGGACCAGAAGGTAGCAAGACATCCATGAAGCCAAAAGAACCACCATTCTTACTTTGTGCTGGGTGCATGGGAATGCCAGAGACAACTCAAGTCTTTTGCTGCTTCTGCCTTTCCTACTCATGCTACCCAAAGTGAAACACTGAGCTTTCCAGGGTTTTTTATGAAAGATCATAGAATCATAGAATAGCAGAGTTGGAAGGGGCCTATAAGGCCATCGAGTCCAACCCCCTGCTCAATGCAGGAATCCACCCTAAAGCATCCCTGACAAATGGTTGTCTGGAGGACTCTGGGGAAATGTGAGAACGGGGCCAGGAAATATGGGGGTAAACCAGTGCAAATACTTTCCCAGTATTCATGCATCCCCACCCCATGTGTGTACACACATTCACATATGCCTCCCAGTCAAGGGTTCCCCATATCCTAGAGCTAGCTCTGGCCTTAGGATAACACATAATAGCTAGATCTGTTTTGCTGAAACACGGTTATTTCTCTCCCTCGCTAGGTTTGTGTTTATCATGGGCTCCTCCATTTCATTGTCTCTGAGTTCCATGTTGAGACGGGGATGTTCCAAGTGGCAACTTCTGGGGAAAGTCCTGTGGAGAAGTCTCCTCTTGTTTTTAATAGGAGTCATAGTTGTGAACCCAAATTACTGCCCTGGGCCTTGTAAGTGCTGAATGACTTATTTCTTTCCATGTTGACTAAGCAATGTATATAGCTGCACCTGCATGAAATCCAACTTTTCCCATTCCATTGTAAAGAAGGGCTTTACACTACGCTTTATATGTATGCAAATGATACTTGTGAAGCTACCTTTGTTCTCCCTGTGCTGTAGGTTGGGTGGGATAAAATGGTTCCAGAAGCAGCATAAAGGCAAAGGCCTTCGCGAGAACCCACCGTTCAGGACGTCATTTATGTCACACAAAATTTCTGTTCTTGCTTCCTGAGAGGCAGTACTGAGATTCAGGGGCCCTGATCCAGGCAGATCTCAGGAACTGCAGAGCAACAGGCCCACTCCCTTTGGCTCCTCTAACTGACTTATGTTTCCAGTCCAACATGCGAGTTTGGAAATGCCTAGTTGTAGGGACGTATTTCCTTTTAATCTTGTTTTGTTACCCCAAGAGCTATAAACATTACCCTTATTTGCTATACTTTTCCTAACCTAGCCAAAGTTTGAATCTCTCTCCCATTTATGCACATGGTACCCTGAGACTTTGTAGCTTACAATTTATGTCATGTTTTATATCCTCCATGTCAGCCTTAGGTACTAGAATTTAAAAAGCAATTACCTTTGGCTTAGAAGAAAAGTTAAGGCACTCACAAACTCACTCATTCACCAGAAAACATGGAAATTGTAAGTAAAGGCACCTGCCCTAACTTCCATGCCATGTAAGCAGCAAATACATATTGGCTCAGTTCAGACAACAACAACAACAACAACAACAACAACAACAACAATTGTTACCCACCTCTCCCTCTGGATCGAGGCGGGGTACAACACAAATAAAAACACAATAAAATACATATAACTAATTAAAACATTTAAAACTAATACATTATTAAAAGCAGCACATTATTTTAAAAAGGCATTATTAAAAAACATGTTGCTCAACAGTGGTTTTAGAATTCCACGGTGGAGTTTGTACACCACCGTTGAGAAATGGATCGTTTGGCAGGAAAACTCCATGCAATAGTGGAGTTTTTATGGAAAACACTCCAGGCAGAATATCCACACTGTGCAGAGGAGAGTTCCTGCACAACCATTGTGTTGTGTTAGGCTCTGTGGAGCTCTCCGTTACATTGAGTTGACTTTTCCCACTGGCTACAGAGTTCCCTGGCAAGAGCGGTGAAAGTAGTGATTGGAGAGCCACCGAGATTGGTTTTTTGCAGCAATGGCTGATGGGATACCACTGGGAGGACCGGGGGGAGGAGAGAGGGCAGAGGAACTGTCAATCAAACATTGCAATAGATTTTACTCAACTCCGTGGTAGCCCACAGCTGCACAACGGTGGAGTTAGAACATGTTGTGTGGGGTGTCCCTCTTAAAAAGTCAACCACTGAATGGAGTTTTCACACTGCGTTGACTAACGTGTTGTCTGAACTGAGTCATTGTTTATGTTTCGTCTGCATGCAGCCACGATTTCCCTTGGTCTTTTAGCCCCAATCCTCTTCTTTAGCAGGTTGGGACCCTCTGTTCATGACACTATGGGGACAGCCACTATCTCCTCAGCATTCCCTTCCTGATCCCCTCTCTCACTAATCCAGTTCACTCATCACAATTTTTTTTTGAGTTGTTGTGAAGGAAGTGGGAGTGAGCAAGCCTGCTAGTTCTTGCTGCCCGATCACTTCTGCTGCAAACAAGAGTAGCAGAACAATCCAGGAATGCTCGATGCGAACCAGAATTTCTGGATTATTGAGGGAGAGCCAACCCAGAGTCGTAGCGCATGAATAAAGCATGGGTTACAATCCTGGGTTGTCTCTCCCCCAACAACCCAGAAATCCTGGTTTGCATAAGATGGCTAACAATCCAGGGACAGGGTGTTTCTGGGTTGTTTAGTCCCAGTGGGAGTAAATAGGCGGCAGGAATCAGCACGCTCGCTCACTCTTGCTTTGTTCACAACAACCCATCTGGACCACCACAACTAGATACTCTATGCCAAATTTCAATCTGACAGGATAATAGTCTTGATTTTATTAATAGAATTTCAGGCATTTTACTTGCCAAACGCTGAAAAGCTCATCCTAACTATACAGCTGTTCTCACAACTGAGAAATCCTATTTCAGGATAATTGGCTGAGAGGCAGAGGAGCCAAATAGAACCCCTCCTTAAAAGTAGTGAATTTGCAGAGAGACCTGCAGAGACCACCAGTGAGGGAGGAAGCAGCAGCCAGGCACCTCTCCACCGTGCCTGGGTCCAGCTCCAGCTGAGAGCCCCCTCCCTCCTGCTGTCAACTGTAACTGCTGAACTTTCCAACTAAGATTGTAGTGCCTGAATTTGCTTTCCTTTCCCCCCTCCTCCTCCTCCCTCCCAATCCCCTTTCCTTTTGTGTCATGTCTTTTAGATTGTAAGCCTGTGGGCGGCCGCTGTGAGAGCCTTTTTTGGCTGAATGGTGGCATAAAAATCCTTAAATAAATAAATAAATAAATAAGGACAGTTTGAATGTATTAATAACATGACATAACATGGAATTAATTGTTGCAATGGTTAAAGTAGATTTAGATTTAATCCCAGTTCTGTAATAAAACTCCTCTCATTTCTCACTTGCATTGAGAAAAATATGGGTTCCTGCCTCCTGAAAAAAAAAAACTTTGTCATCTTTGGATAAAAAAGCAGGCCTGGATGTTGGGGGGCAATTTTCACGCTTAGGCTAGCGAGCAACCTTGTCAAAATATATTAAAGCTTACAGTTAAAACATCTTGCAACAACATATATTGTTGCGCATCGGATCCAGATTTTCACCAATCATCTCTCTTTAAAAAAATGTGCTCACTTTTTGACATTGCTGTTTTACCTCCTGTAGTATCCTGGGATAACCTGCGAATTCCAGGTGTGCTTCAGAGACTGGGCTGTACATACCTTGTGGTTGCTGTGCTTGAGCTCCTCTTTGCCAAGCCTGTGCCTGAAAACAGTACCCTGGTGAGTAAATGGCCCAGCAGCTCAGTCGAAATGTAAAGAACAGAACACTGCTTTTGTAGAATTATTATTGCCCATAGTAGTAGGCAAGAGGATATTCACAGTCATTGGTCAAACTGGGTTTTAGAGTGTTTCAAGCTGTAACCTAGAAAAGCTAAAATATAGATCCCAGTAACATAACCCTTGCTGTCTACACGTTCTTGTTATGAATGGCTGTTAATGAGGAACACTTTCCTGCCCTTGGAGGTCTTCAGAAGCTGTTTTCAATAGGTTTTTTAGTATGTGAAAAGACAGGGGTTATTTACACTTGTTTTTATTTTTTATTTTAAAAACATACAACTAATTTCTATTAAAATCTATATAAAGCAGTGATAAGCAACAATAGAAATTCCATAAAAACTTAAAGGAGCATAAAACAACAAGAGGAAAGATGATATTAAATCCTAAAAGAGGGTCAAAGCAAATAGAATGCAACCTATATAAAATAATAGCCAAAACAGAAGAAAAGAATGTGCTGCAGCAGAGCCACATGGGGGTCTGTGGCGTTACACCCCACAAGTCAGTTCCCTAATGTATGTCTAAGATTTGTAAGTCTATTGTGTTTAGAATGTTGACCTGAGTAAGTGGAGATTGAATATCTTAGGAGGAGGAGGGAGGAGGATATATAAGGGAATGACTGAAGTGATAGGAGAGTGTTTTTAAAGTACTTTGGTTCGAGGGGAGAATTAGAGGATCAGGGTAAAGAGGGTTGTCTTCTGAGTGTAGTGTGCAGATAGTCAGTTGGTGTTCAGTCCTGATAATAAAGAAAGTTCAAGAGTGAAGGTGTGAGAGAAAGGAAAGTGTGTATGAGAAGAGAGAAAGGATTAGATGAGCAGTTTTAACAAGAGTCTGAAAAGTTTTATTATGAAACAAAGTTTGTGAAATAAATTTTTATTCAGTTTCTTTTACTGCCACAAAAATCCCACGTGTCTCCTTGGCATTTATCATCTGCAGTTATATACATCTAACACCCATTCTGACATTAATTCACCATCAGCACATATAATTCACAGCGCATTATTTTATTCCTGAAATTATTCCTGTTTAACCCCTTTCTCCACATAGTTTGTAGAAAGGTGGTGTTTGTCCCTCACCTCAGGCTCATAATGTGGCGGCGCTTAGCTTGAGCAGGGAGTGTCCGCGGACAGGCCTGTTGTAAAGAGCCTGTGTCGTGGCAGGGTCCCATTTTAGAAAAAGAGACATAGTAAAAGGAGTTTCAGAAACTGCCTTTACCATAGTGAAGCTGCAGCGTTGCTGTGGATTTGTGATGACAGCATGTGTCATAAATGACTTCAAAGTGCCCCCCTCCACACTAAATTGCCATGGAGATTGGCCCCGGAAAAAACAAACAGGAAAAAAGTTTTTCCAATGGCTTCAAAATTTCCAGAAAGTTTACATCTCTAATCCAGGGCAATTTGGGATTTGGAGCTGGGTATCACCAATATGTAGATGTCATTCAGCTCTGTCTTCCCTTTACATCAGATTCAGATGAGGTGGGTTGGATGAGGGCCAACAGAGGTAAATCACAGTAAGGTGGAGGTACTGTTGGTAGATAGTTCAGCTGTCCAGGGAGGTCTCTGGATGGAAGAGGTTAGCAGTCTGGAGTTACTTATTGATCCAGGTTTATCACCAGAGCCCAATGACATCTGTGCACATTGCCTTTCACCAGCTGACACGGGAGTATCCACTGCAACTCCTCCAGGACCGAGGTAGCCAGGTTGCTGTTATCCTTGCTCTGGTAACTGCTGCAGTATGTTACACTTTGAAGTCTTCATGTTCTGAGGTTAACCTCTGACTATCCAACAGGTACAGGCATGGAAAGGGTTATCCTGAACATAATTTAAAATATCTAAAATGGGATTGAGAAAGAGATCATATAATAAAATCAAAAGCTGTTGAAAAAAATATTTAATTAAAAAGTATAAGCACTTCAGCACGGCATGGACATTTAAGCCTTAAAAGAAGAACAAACAAGGATGTTTTTCAGAAGTGAATGACTTTAGAAGGCTGAATAGTTCCAGTTGGCCAGACTGTCGTGGCGGTGGTTTCCCCAAGTAGGCACATCATTTCTGGGGTTGCTCATGGTCTACTTACTCTTCTGTGTTTCAACAGGAGGCTCCATTCCCTGATCTCCAGGATATTCTACCCTACTGGCCCCAGTGGCTTTTCATGATGACGCTTGAAGCAGTTTGGGTGTGCCTCACCTTCCTGTTAAACGTACCTGGCTGTCCAACGTCAGTTCAAATTTAGATCCTTCTTCATTTAACTTGCTTTTTTCAGTGTTTCCCCCCTCCCCGAGATATCCATAGAACTGTTTCCATAGATTGGTCCAATTAGGACTTAAGGCCACCCACAACATTTTGGTGTCTGAGGCTGGAAATCTAAACCCTCTTCCCATTAATGAACATGGGGACACATTGCTAGAAAATTCTCATGCACACACCTCACTGAGTTCAATGGGAGGTGTGGATGGTCTCTGTTTATTTCTGCAGGCCTTGTGTAGACCTTTGTGGGGGACTGTGCCAATTCTATCTGTCTCCTATTCTGCCATTCTTCATGGTGCTCTAAATTAACTACCAGAAGCCATCGCTGTCATGATTAGGCTTCCTCTATCAAGACTTTTGCGTGGAAGTGCTGTAGTTAGGTGGGTTACAGGTCCAAGATTTGGGTGCCCTTGGGAAAGGTATCCTCTGTGCCAACTGAGTTCTGTCGTGCTGCCACTGATCTTTTTTTGGGTGCTCCCCACAGAGGCACCAGAATTGGGGCCTTGGCCTCTTTGCTAACAGTGGGGCCCAGGCGAAGGCCTTGACATCCTCTGAAGTTGGCTGAGGGATGCTGGGAGTTGGAGCCCCACACATGTGGAGGACATCTGATAACCTGTCAGCTCAGGAGGCTACTTTCTAGCCACAGTAGACGCCATGGGCTCTGTGTGATGGGAGCTTGCCCCTAACCAAATCATTCAGCCCAAGCCTTCTTCAGTCATGTGGCTCACTTCCTTCTTTTATTCTAGGGGTTACCTTGGCCCTGGAGGTATTGGCGATTTTAACAAGTATCCCAACTGTACAGGAGGTGCAGCAGCCTATATTGATCACTTGCTTCTGGGAGAGAAACACATCTACCAACATCCGTCTTCTAATGTAAGTGATTTAAATTTGCAACACACTGAGCAACTATCTGTGAAATGTCAGTGTCCTGCTTTAATTCTTTATCATAGACATCTGCTTATTCCTAAGAATGGGGCTGGAAGGCAAAATGTGGTATGTGTTGTTGTAATTTCTCAGTCCAAGTTGTTTCTTGCTTTTCCATGGTTGACCGTTTGGATTGCAACTAGCAGTTCTTTGATGCTGCATTATTTAGATTTCAAATAGGACAGAAACACAAATGCATCTGACAGCAGCTGAGCAGAAAAATAGGCCTCACTCATAGCTTCATTCAAAATATGAAATCATGTTCTGTAAGTTAGTTAAAAGTAACAAAATCAGCATTCCATAGTTTCTTAAACTAGCTTTATAGTTGAACATTCCAGTGTTAGTAGAGTTTTATTCCAGCCAGATACTTAGGTAAGGGAATAGATAGGCAATCTAGCTAAGGCAGATTCTGCATAATGTAGAATGTGTCACCAAATTCTTTGCTGCAGCGAGGCTCTTTTGCCAAGGACACCCACTGAATATATTTCTAAGGGAAGATAACACATTCACATTGTTGCTCTCCCCACAGCTGTAATGCAGTTGTAGCAGAAGCTCCTGTGAACCTATTTTGGATCCCATATTCAAACTTCTACAATTAGGGTGGTCAAGAGAGGATGGTTCCCAGTATAGTCCTTACTTTCTATCTGGAGACAGGGGGCATACAAGCCCCAAACCCGCTCCTATCTGGAGACAGGGGGCATACAAGCCCCAAACCCGCTCCTACTCTCATAATGTATATAGAGAGTTCCCAGTATAGTCCTTACTTTCTATCTGGAGACAGGGGGCATACAAGCCCCAAACCCGCTCCTACTCTCATAATGTATATAGAGAGGTTCAGGGACGGAAGTAACACCTGAATAGACGACGTTTCTGGATACAAATCATTTGCTCCAGTGCTACACCAGAAGGGGCACTGAAGACAGTCAAGGGCTAGCAGAAAATGTCACAACAGTACTTGGGAAGGTTAAGACAGAAAAGGAAATTCAAGTGTAGGCAGACTTTCATAGTGTGCTCTTCTCATCTCAATTTATAGGTGATCTACATGACTAGAGTGGCCTTTGACCCTGAAGGAGTTTTGGGAACGATCAATTCTGTCATCATGGCATTTTTAGGACTTCAGGTACTCTACCCTTTTGGAACTACTTGTGCATGTGGTGAGGAATCTCCTCTCAGGATGACAGTACAGTCTTAGGAACTTGCAGAATGTATGAATGCTACTTCAGAGCAACACTTATAAATACATCCTTATGTCAATATTATAGGAGAAACTTTCCCCTTAGAGTCAGAAAGTTTTGCATCAAGACTTTGGAAAAATCGCAGATCCACTTAGTACTACATTAGATCTTGTCTGTAGCGCTTCATCATCATAAACTAGTTCCCCATTTCAGTCCATTAGTCCTCTTCTCTGTTAAACCCGCTTTTGGCTGGGATGCTCTTGTCGCTTCTAACGTGCTATCTTTTTTTACTTTTAAGGGAGGAAAAATTCTCTTGTTTTTCAAAGACCAGCACAGACAAATAATGCTCCGGTTTTGTGTCTGGAGTGTATTAATGGTAAGTCGCAAATATTGTCTTGATGACCTTTAATTCATAATGTTTCCTCTGTGATCCTTTTAAAGCTGGGGTGACAACTTCAGTCAGTGCAGGGGCCAATTTCCTCCCCTGGGGGTCCCAGTGGGCTACACTCTGGTGATTGTGGCAGTAGCTGCAACCTTTTTTAAATTGGCATTTTACTACCAAAATTTGTTAAGAAACAGCTATGGTGTCTTACTAAGGATAACTTTAGCTTGTTGTCAAGATACCTTTCTCTTTAGTAAGCCTCTGTAATGGTTCACTTCCAAATTTCAGTGGCAAACATCCATTCTTTTCTTGTATTTTTTGCCTATTTTTAGAGGCAAAGGGGGCATTGAGGGGCCCGCCTGTTTTAAAGCCTGTTTTATTTTTTGGAAATTTTAATTCAAAAGAAATCTCTGAATATCTTCTGCTATAAATACAATACCTCAGTTTCAATAAATCAGACTCCTGAAGGAATCAGTCAGCATTGGTAAACCTGCAAATAAAAACACAACTGCTACAGTTCAATATAGAGTTGTACGCTCATTGAAAGTAATGGACGTAAGGACATTGGAATCTGTGTTGGACTGTCAACATAATAATAATTGGCAAAAGAACAGGAAGAGGAGAATAGAATAAATGGACAAGCCTCACAATTGAGAGGAGAAATAGGGACAGGAGAACCCAGGACATTTTATATGACAAAAGCTGCTAATCGGAGAAAAGGAAAGGAGGCAGAAAACAACTGATTCATTGAGAAAGATAGTCTCTTATTATGTATTGAAATGATGCAAGTTCAAGATGCTATAGTTTCTTATTCGTTGCTGGGAGTAATCTGATTCTACACAATCTGTATGAATATATTTTAACCATATTTTATTGTATTTTACTGTAATTTGAGTTTTTCAATAGTATTTTATTGTATTAATTTGCTTTTTACTTCATTTATTTTATGTCATCCCAGAAATGTATTAAATTCAAATGTCCATTAAAAAAAAAAGTTAATAGTTTTGACTTTCACTCTGGTTTGAGATGCCTTTAATAGCTTATTTCCCCATAAGAAGGGACAAAAGCTTTCCATTAATTTCGATGGCTGTGACCTCAGCAACAATGAGAGGAGTAAATCCGTGGGATATTTTCCATCCATGGATGAGAAGATATCTTCCACAGGAAGTCTAACATACCTTTCTCAACTCAAATGCCTATTTTTCAGGGTGTCATTTCTATTGTGTTGACCAAATGCTCAAAAGATCAAGGCTTTATTCCAGTGAACAAGAATTTATGGTGAGTACATTGAAAAGTCACTTTATTCTGCATGCTTGTTTTTGCTGGATGATTCTTGAACTGACCTCTGAAATTCCTGCAGGTCAATCTCGTACGTGACAACACTGAGCAGCTTTGCCTTTGTGCTTCTGCTGTTGATATACTACCTTGTAGATGTTAAGAAGGTGTGGTCAGGTGCTCCATTTTTCTATCCAGGTGAGTATACTTCAAAGGACAATATTGCCGCTTGAACTTGGAAACTATGGAGGTCTAAAGGGGTTTATTTTTCCCTTTTAAGAATTGAGACGGGCGGTTATCATCTCACTTTATTTTATTTATAATCTCGTGCCCAGTTTCTAAACAAACAGTCATAGCTAAATTGATTTGGAAAGTGCATCTGTTCTCTATCCACATTTAGTGTTTCAGATTGGGCAGTTTTCCCCGCCTTCCCAATGCTCACTATGCAGGACCTTGTCGGACAGGTGCATTATACCCTACAGACAGCAGTCACCAGTTGCAGCCCCCAGTGTATCTAGCACTGGGAGTGTACTTTGCATTTGCTGAGCAACTGGTTGAACTTCCTAGAACTAGAACCTCAAATATGTGGTGGTGGTGGTGGTGGTGGAGGCAACAGCAGCATTGGTTTTTGCAGCAAGAACAAGAAGCACATAGTAATTCCCTAGAGGGTAAACCAAACTAATGAGATGTGTAAGTAATCTCCCAACTTTTTTTTAATTGAAAAGCAGTTGTCGGAGGTTGTTGAAATGATAGTAGGGAGGGGCTGCTTACTTCTTCCCCCTCTAAACATCTACTCAAATCACATTTTCCCTCAGCACAGAAAAAGAAAAGAGCAGGCCCCTATTCCTCCTCCTCCTACAGGTAGGAGTGAGTGAGTGAGTGTGTGTGTGTGTGTGTAGGAGGTGACTTTGAGCAGCAAACTCTCATCTGCTACTCTTCCAATCCAATCAGGGGGTTGGACTCGATGGCCTTGTAGGCCCCTTCCAACTCTGCTATTTGATCAAAGCCTCTGATGCTTACAAAGCTTTCAGTTAATTTTTAAAAAGGTAAGAGACTGTCCATACATCTCCTGCTTACTGTCTCGTTTGGCCCTCAAGTAAGTGACATATCAGGAAAGGGGAAAAGATACAAAAATCCCTTGTAGGACCAATGAAAATCTACTGCTGGTCTTATGATATCTACTATTTATCAGTCAAAATAGGCTTTACCAGGGTAAGAGAAGCATCATGTAGAAAGACTGTGAGGACTGGAAGGAAGCAACATCGCCACCACCTCAGATTGAAAACTACAGGATACTGGGATGAACAGATAGCGACTTGAAAACCAGATAGCAGCTGTAGGACCTGGTTGAGGTGTAACAAAGATAAATAGGCTGGGCTGTGCGTCCTTCTCCGAAGTCCTGTGTTTTGGAGTCAGCCTGAGGAAAAGCCTTTTCTAGTGAATGTCTTATTTGGCACTAAAGCATTGAATCAAGAGTAGAAGAAATACTGTACAGGCAAGTGCCTTACACAGGAGGGCTACCCTGCTGTTAAGTGTGGAACACCTTTTTAAAAACGTATTTAACCCAGTGCTTTCTTTTTAACTCATTCTACTATCTCTCTCTGCACCTCCATCTCTTAAGTTTTTTCTTTCCAAGGCCCATAGGGGTCTGTAGACCCCATATCAATTACCTCTTTTTCTTCTTCCAGTATGTTCATTTGCTCTGTTATCCCGTCCCTCTTATTCATTCCTTCTCACTGAGCACGGCAGCAAAAGCACACATTGATGGGTTTTCTATATGTCCTAAAGTGTCAGTACTTAGGCTCCGTAGGTTAGTAAATCCCATTATATAGTATGGTTGAAACACATAACTATCTTCCTGATAACATTTTTGGTCTCTTTAAAGGTATGAACTCCATTCTCGTCTATGTTGGACATGAAATATTTGAAAATTACTTTCCTTTTAAGTGGAAGATGAAGGACACACAATCTCATGCTGAACATTTGACTCAGAATCTAATTGCCACATCCCTGTGGGTTATGATATCCTATGGACTCTACCGGAAGAGAATATTCTGGAAAATCTAACTATTATCATCTACAGGTCAAAGGAATTTGGGGCATGAGAGCACTGGAGTACTCCCACTGTACTGATGCTACTTTTTTTCTTTTTTAAAAGGGATCACGTGTTTGGTTTACATTCCAAGTCATCTTGAACTGAGACGTGCATATTTAAGATTTGCTGGCTGACTTGCCAGTTAGCCAAGACAAGGCTGTTTAAACTTTTACATATTTACTGTATTATTCCGTTTATTAATACACATACCAAATGGCTTCTCCGTCTTAGCCAATTTCAAAGGACTTTCAAAGGCAAATAGTTACTCCGTTTAGGGATTTGTTACATGCTTGTGTCATATAAAAGTGACAACCCATGTTTAAGATATAAGTATCCATACTAATGCAACATATGCATATTTGTCAGAACCAGCCAGAATTTGTACAAGATACCTTTTGGTTTGCTCCTCAAGATGGCAGAGTGGAATGAAGAAGGGCCAGTAATAGTCTCTGCAGGTATGAGCATGGCTCCATTCCCAGGTAGCCCATTGGTTCTGTCAGAACTAGGGGACTCTGCCTGGGCAACGGCCTAGTCTTAGCATCACCTTTTTGGCTCTCCTACCTTCCTGCATCTGCCTTCCTACATTCTGGTCATCTTCAACAGAAAGCTTAGCCATAAGTCCATGGTGAACAACTCTGTTGTAAATGTCTCTTCTGCATGACTACTTGAACTTATGACCAGTGGTTCTCCCCATTCGAAGATTACCAAGAGGGGATTATGGTTATATATTGTACACCTACAACCATTGTGGCCAGTGCTGCAGCCAAAGACATTCCAATGAAAACACGATTTTGAAACACATTTGAAAGCTATTTTATTTACAGTGCCCAACTCAGAGGTTTACCAAAGGTGCAATGAAGTTTTGTTAGAGTGATAGTGAACCACCTTTCTGAGGTTAACTTTGCTCTGCCAGCAATCCTTTAGCAAGCTGGGCCAAAGACATCAGGGTAACTCTAAAGTGACATCAAGGCAACATCATGGCTCTCCTCTCTGCCGGCCTATTTTTAATAAGATGCACCAGTACAGAGTCCATGATACTCAGGTCAGCGTCTGAAGGAGCAAGATCTTCTCATTTATGCAGAATCTGTGCAACACCATCATCAGGTTTTCTCCACAACGTGACACTTGGCGCTCCATTGCCAGGCGGAAGTCCTCCTTCACACCTTTGGTTATTCCCCTGGTAACAGTGTGATGCCTGAAATTATAGTACACAAAATAATTAAAGGGCATGGAGCTATTTAAATAGTTGTGCACTGTATGTGTTGTGAAATCTAGCTCCCTAACTTGACCCAACACTTTTTAAAAGCATCTATTTATTTAATGAGTTTGCTGGGAGTGCCATACATATATCATTAAATTCTATAACAAATCTCCAACTGATTTTAAAGGTGTTGGGTAATACCCTAAAAAGCTAAATCCAAGGATCTTTGATGTAATACACAAAAGAACCACAGCTACAAATGGTAGCTGTTAAGCTTCAAATTTGGCCACAAGGGTATTTTTGCTGTTGTTTGTCATGAGACACACAGTACAGTATGTTAAAGTCTTTTCTAGCATATGTTTTTCACCAAGGGAGGATAAAAGCAGCTGAAGATATGGGCATCATGAAGTAAGCTTCTGGAGGTGTCAGTAAGAATTCTGATCCCTGCCCAAAGACTTCGTACTAATTCCCTCTATGGCGTGGAGTCTATGAGAAGTGGTTTTGAGGCCCAACCAGAGCAGATGAATTAACTTCCATTATTGGTCATAATGTTAAGCTTCTTCTGTAACTACCACTGCAGCACCAAGAGCTACAGAAGTGACTTACCAGGTTGTTTGCTCTAGTTGCTTAGTGTTTCCCCTAACTTCTCACCGACCGCTGCAGTTGATCTTACATTAGATCATGACACACTGGCCCCATTCAGAAGACACCTTAAACCAGGGCTTTTAACCATGGTGGTTAAGCCAGAAAGCCTTAATTCACCATGGTTAATGCCCTGGTTTAAGGTGTCTTCTGAACATGACCTGGCTTTCTGGTTTAATCACCATGGTTAAAGCCCTGGTTTAAGGTGTCTTCTGAATGGGGCCACTGATTATTAATGAATTTAAGAGAGCCTTGCACTGCTCTTGAATTGTGCAATTATTTCAACTCAAAAGGCTACCGTAGCCAGTAAACCAAAAAAAAGAGGGTCCCTTTCAAAGGATTTGGGAGCAGAGCTTCCATAAGAAAAAGAAATGTTAGAGGCCAGTAATTGCTGCGACAGCCTTTATCCAAAACCACCACGCATTACCAAACAGCAACTGGATATATATATAAAAAATTGAAAATGGCGTAATTAAATAAGTGCATCTAACACCATTAAAATGTCCTTAACTTCTTCACACCTTAGTTCTTAGTCACGTGTTTAACAAGGAGTGCATGTGGCAGAGTTATTTTTAAATAATAGATTTAATACTGCCTTTTCAATGCTTTCTTCTTGCCCAAGCAGCATTTTGAGAACTACTTCCAGTCCTTGTCAAAATGAAAAACAGAAAACAGCCAGTATACTTTTGCAGTACTGAAGGAGTACTAGCAGAATTGTACACAGGAAAAGATTTTCAACTCCTAATTGTCAAACAAATTCAAATCTCAGAGGCAAAGAGAACAAGAGCAAGCAATACAGTTGAGAGGGAAAACCATGAGAACCTGGTGGGACAATAATTAATATATTTAACAAAATGGTGCCCATCTCACCTAAACATCAGTACTTTAATAAAAGAATGAACTGGATTGTCCACAGAAATTAAGCTAGAGCACTATTAATGTTTAATTATACAGAAATCCACTTAAAAATTGAAGAACATAGATGTGCCAGTAACTTATGGAAAAATAACAAATGTTAACAATAGTAAGAACATGGCTTGCCAAGTGATGTAGGCACAAATGAAGAACAAAAGCATGAATAAAACTACTGAATTAACAAAAGGTCTGATAACCATGGGCAGTAAAACATATTGACAAAAAGACAGCACACTATGAGCAGGGATGTCCCCCTGCTTGGTACCTGTCAGCAGTCTGTATGCTGGGCTGTAGTACAGGTATGAATTCCTGCTTCAGTAACCCCAGTGGAGGGCTAGAAGTCCTTTAAAAAACAGCAAACAGCAGCATTCAAACACCCACACCAACTTCCCCTGTACTACAAAATCAATGCTCCACAGAAAAGACAGAGAGAGAGAGAGAGAGAAATACACAAAAAGAAGAAAGAGACTACAAATCAAGAGTCCAAACCCTAGCGCAGGCATATAATGGATCTTTCATTAGGGATAATGAAAGCTTCAACCAGAAGCTTCATCCAGTGGCACTCCAAAACAGAGTATTCAAGAAGCCATTGCAGGTTAAAAACACTTGCTGCACCATATGATCTATTTACAGAGAACAAAAAACTGCAGGGAAATTATTGCACCCGTGCCAACATTTAAATCAAGAGTCCCAGCAAGTATTTTATCATGAAAGAGGATACTAACAAGCTGCTTGAAGCATATGCAACACTGAACCTCAATCCTTTTCACAAGCCAAATAAAACATACCGTCAGACTAAGTTACCATTACGAATTAGGGCCGAACTGTACACATGTTATGTGTAACATGTAATGAAGTCCCAATGTTCCCTTCTCTGCAATGTCCCCTTGGGAAGGGATGGTTGATAGCCATGGAAAGGAGGGAGACGCTTAATTCTTTACGTAAGAGCCATGCTGGATCAGACCAAGGGTCTGTCTAGTCCAGCACTCTGTTCACACCGTAGCCAACCAGCTGTCGTCCAGGGTCCCACAAGTAGGACACGGTGCAACAGCACCTTCCCACCCATGTTCCCCAGTAACTGGTAATGGTACCTCACTTGAGGATTGGCGTGTGTGTTTAACATTGCAGGTTGGAGTAAAGAGGTGCCCTATGCTGCTACGCTAGTATTTGATTGACTTTATCCTTAATCATTTTCCAGTATTTATTCTTAATGATAGCGTAAAGTAAAAAAAGCTGCAGTAATCTCAAGAATACCCAAAGCAGATAATGATTCTAGGAGATGCTTCAGAGATAGCTCAAAAGGGGGGGGGAATGCAACCAAAATAGCAGCATGGTAGTCTATTTCATGCATCTTAACAAGAAATGATGGAGCGTGAGAGAAGATACCATCCCACATAAACATTTAGCATAACTGAAGAAGTCTCTGAAAGCCCTTGGAGCAGCTAAGTGGAGTTTGAAAAACCAGAAGAAATCCTATCTGTCAGGGCCTCTCCAAGAGCTGATGACTTGCAGCCTTTAACAAAATCCTGGTGAGTTTCTAAGCTTTGGAAGCAAAGCTAAAAGGCAGCATTTTTTGATTCTTTGATACATAAATCAACTCACAAGCCTTGATCTTTTTCTTTTTAAAAAATAAAGATCTAATTCAGTTAAGTTGGTGGGATACTTATGGACATTTTCCATTTTACCCCCTCAAACAGGGGTAAACATGCTGCAATAGTGCTAAACTGGAGACAGAATCCCACGGGGTCTGCAACTACTCTGGTGAAACTAACACTCCCTTACCCCTTCAGAACACCACAAGGTGGGTCAGCCTGTTCTGCCTTCCTGCTGACCAAGAGGGAATCTACAGTAAGCCCAGCTTACTATTCTTAGTGACCAAGGTAGGAAAGGGATTCCTAGGGCAAAATAACTACATCTTGCTTCACAAGACCTCCTGGATGACCCTTTTTATCAAAGGCCGCATCCAAGGTAATACAAAGTCCTGCTGAGTGCTTTCAGACAAAGGGATTGTAGTGCTAACAGTCGGGAGGCATTTTGCAACTATTCCATCTTTTTTCCTTAATGGCTTTTCTGCAGTAAAAAAAAAAAAAAATGGAAGAAACAGTGGGAAAGCACAGGATTGTTAAATAACAAACAATCTGGTTATTTAATCCTGATGACCCCTGGCGGATGCCATTTTGTATATGCAACCCCCAAACAGGTGGTTACTGTGTCATTCAAGCCCAGCCTTGCAAGGGTTAAACAACATTGTTGTAAGATTATGTGAACACTAAGCCCCAATGGCTGGGTCCAGATAACATGACAACCCCCCAACTGGGGGTTGCACAGTCAAAATGGCAGCTGGCAAACACCGTGGCTCCTCAAGGGTTAAGTAATCCAAGATGGGATGTCATGTTATGCAAACCGGCCCACTCTCACCTGGACCCCCGTAAAATTCTGTGAATGAGTCAGGGTACTGGTGGGATAAAATAGGGTGACCATATGAAAAGGAGGACAGGGCTCCTGTATCTTTAACAGTTGTATTAAAAAGGAAATTTCAGTAGGTGTCATTTGTATTTATGGGGAACCTGGTGAAATTTCCTCTTCATCACAACAGTTAAAGCTGCAGGTGCCCTGCCCTCTTTTAAATCTGGTCACTCTAGTATAGCTCCTGCAGCTTTAACTGTTGTGATGAAGAGGGAATTTCACCAGGTTCTCCATATATACAACTGACACCTGCTGAAATTCCCTGGCCAACTGTTAAAGATACAAGAGCCCTGTCCTCCTTTTCACAGGGTCACCCTAGATAAAAGCTTCGTCTGAAAGCACCCACCTTGTCATTACGGAAGATACAGAGTTCCTTCCTGACAGGCAGAGCGCCTCACTCACCTCTTCTAGTAGGTGTGAAAGGTGCAAGGAAAACCACCTTCCCAGTGAGTTCCCTGAGGGAAATGGTTCTGAGGAGCTCTTCAGAACGAGGGAAACGTGTGGACATGAAGGGGGGGGGGGGAGAAAACAGCTAAACGAGGTGTGTCTCAGGGTGGGTCAGGAGGGAAAAAATCTCACTGCCCTGACTATTTTCTTAATTCCAAGAAATTGGGTCCAAGCCCTTGGTCTAGGTCTAAGGGGAAGAAAGCCAAAACACATCAGGAACAGTGGCTGAAATGGAGGCAACACCCTTATTCTTACATCTTCTCTAGATTTTGCTAGTGGAGGACCTGTGGGAGGCTAGGATGGTCTGAAACCCCTCTGTAGGACAGGGGCGGGGAACTTTAGGCCCAAGAGGCAAATCCAGCCCGTCCTGGGGTCCCCCCAGATGGCCACGCCCCTTTCCCTGGACCACTGATTGTTTGGTGGTTCCCCAGCTTTTATGCAGTTCTATCCCCAATCTAAAAGAATAAAATGCCTCCCCCAAAGCTTAGATATTGGCAACAAGAGCTGAGTGTATTATGTATTTTTGACTCCACCTTTTTTTGCCTTCGACCCTGCCCACCACTGGAATGTGGCAACTTTGAAATGGATTTCGGCCCTTAGGCTGAAAGAGGCTCCGCACCCCCCACCCCCACTGAAGGAGCTGCTGGTGCTCAATTGCCACATGTGTACTTGGAGTCACACCGGGGAATGGGCCAGGGCTGAGAAATGGCAAGGTGTCTGTTACATTTTTAGCCTGTCTTCTGGCCCGGAACGGACCCACCCTAATTACTGCCGCCCATAATAGGCTTTTTACTTTGCACAACATTCACACCAGGAGAGAACTGAGGGAACATGTATAGCAAGCCCAGCGGACACAAGGGCAAACAACGTCGGTTGCTTCCACCAGCTTCAGCTTGAAACGCAGGAAGAAATAATCTGTTTTTGTATGTTCCCCTGTTGTGGCCAGGTCAACTACCACAGCGCCTCATCTTGCACAATCAGCAGAAATACCTCTTGGATTGGGAGCCCACTGGGAGCTCAATGGCTTTGTAGCTCAGCTAGTCTGTCTGTCTATCCTGGAAACCCTGGATAGATGCCATCACAATAAAAGGATTTACTTCCACCCAGGCAAACAGACCACCTGAGTCCTGCAGGCTGCTGAAGCAGGTGCCTCCCTGATGCAGGTGTATAAGCTTTCCATGGTGGTGATGTCTGTGCAATTGATCCTGGTAGAAAAAGCAAGGGCAAGTCTAGCTGTCTCTCAGTCGAGCGCTTCTGTGTGGAATCAGACACTGGGCCATATCCTTCGTGCAGTGAGTTCTCCCCCCCAAGATCCCAGTTCTTGCAGAGGCATTTCCTCATTCAAGTAAACTGGGTTCAGCCAGAAGCAGAGCAGGTCCTTTCCAACTGAAGTAATTGTCAGAGCAAGATCTGGGGCTGTTGAGGTAGTAGCAACTCATGGAGGAAACAGTCCCTCTGCAAGCTAGCATGGTGCCTTACAGGTGAGCCACTTCTCTGGTGTTGGCTGACTTCAGTGACAGAGCAACTCAAGTTGTGGAAATGAGCCAATCTCTCACCTTCTGGTGACAGGAATATTTCCTCCACATCTGTCTGTAGTATCACCCCAAGGTATTGTGTCTTCTGGACTTCCCTTGTTCCTATTGATTATAAAGCCATAGGGTTCTAGGCAGTCAATGGTGTCTGAGTTTCATCTTGTTTGTGGCTACACTCAGAACTCACCAGTATCAAAGAATCATAGAATAGCAAAGTTAGAAGGGGCCTACAAGGCCATCGAGTCCAGCCCCCTGCTCAATGCAGGAATCCACCCTAAAGCATCCCTGACAGATGGTTGTCCAGCTGCCTCTTGAAGGCCTCAAGTGTGGGAGAGCCCACAACCTCCCTAGGTCACTGGTTCCACTGTCATACTGCTCTAACAGTCAGGAAGTTTTTCCTGATGTCCAGCCGGAATCTGGCTTCCTTTAACTTGACCCCGTTATTCCGTGTCCTGCACTCTGGGAGGATGGAGAAGAGATCCTGGCCCTCCTCTGTGTGACAACCTTTGAAGTATTTGAAGACTGCTATCATGTCTCCCCTCCATCTTCTCTTCTCCAGGCTAAACATGCCCAGTTCTTTCAGTCTCTCTTCATAGGGCTTTGTTTCCAGACCCCTGATCATCCCGGTTGCCCTCCTCTGAACACGCTCCAGAACCAGTAGACACTACTGGTTCTGAGGTATGCTACCAGAGCAATCATTATCTTCACAAAGGTCCTGGACATGGGAAAGAGGCCAAACGGTAAGACCCTGTATTGATATTTTCCATAGGCAAAACAGAGATAATTTTGACATGCTAGGAAATAGGAAGTGTAAGTATTCCTCTCTGATGTTGGATGAATGCTACAAAATCCCCCCCCTTGGAGGAGGACCTCTCCTGTCCCTCTACAGATCCCTCTACCAGAATTACTTCTCCTCAAGCACTGCAGCCAGTGTCATACTTTCCCTCCTAAAACTATTGCGTAGGAGTAAGATTGTTTGAGTTACGCTTATTTTATTTTATTAACTTATTTTCTCTCGGGTTAAAAGCTCAAAAGAGCATATTTTCGAGAATGAATCAGCTTTAATTACACAACAAACTATTGCGTAGGGAGCCGTCCCAAAAGGTCATGTGGCTCCGGTTAAGACCGACAACTGCAGGAAGAGGCAGTCTGTGCATGGAGTACAGCTCTAATCCCATTGGGGAATACTTCCTTCCTTTGCCCATCCATGGACTCCAACAAACTGGGAGCAGAGTCTGAAACAGGAAGGGGGTCTCCTCTCTGGAAGGGACTTAAAGTTTTCTGGCCCTGCCTACTCCTAGAGCAGTCTTCCCCCAACTAGTGCCTTCCAGATGTTTTAGATTTCAACTCCCATCAGCCCTATCCATCGTGACCAGTGGTCAGGAAAGCGGAGAGCTGAAATCCAATACATCTGGAAGGCAAAGCAAGGCTGAGCTAAAGGAACTAACCTTTCCATTGATGGAGAACCTTTTGTACTATAGTCCTAGGTTTCCCGTTTCACTGCATACGGAAACAAGCCAAACAGTTGTTTGGCCCACTACCTTACCTTATTTGTCAGGTGGAATCTTTCAGTACCTAGCAGAAGGTAAGGATTTGTTCTGCCAATCTTTTGGGGATTTAAATTCCCATGGAACAGACGGCAGTGTGTTGTACCAGCTTTCCCCAAAAGCATGTATATTCACATTGCTTGGGTTAGATATTTTGCTCCAGTGAGTGCACTGGTACCTCCCACACATTTGGGAAGCTTCAAGCACCAATTCTGACATCAGCAAGGAATATCTAGGGATGTGTGTCTTCCACAATTCTGCATGACATAACTGCAAAATTCAGCATCCTAAGAACCACAGCTTGCTTGCTTTTTTAAATAAATCATCTCTACAGATCTTAGAGCTACAATGGTGGGTTTGAACATGTCGGCCCTCTTCCACCTTTCTCTCTCGCCCTTTTTTCTACCCTTCTCTATTCCATCTAGGCTACTTATCCAGAGTCCTCAGTGATGTGAACACCCGGGAAGGCTGAGGTCCTATAAGGACTGATCCCTCTTGAGATTTTGCTATTAGCCAAGCTTTGCCACCAAACTGTCACCCTTTTCTGGAGACAATTGCCTTGACTGCCTTGAAAATCAGTTCAGAGGCTGGTGCACTGACTGCTGCTCAAAAGCTCCAGTCATCCCTATGGGATGTTCCTCGCATCCATCCTAGACAGCACTTTCTTCACTCTATCCTTCGCTTGCCCACATTTCAGGGCTGTCATGATTTCCTAAATATTTCCACTAAAACATAGGCCTTTGCTACACCTATCTGAGAATCGGTGCAGGAGGAGGGGTGAGCTCGCGGTACAAGTAGCGCGGGCCATCGCTCCAATCCAGACGTCAAACGCGATGGGCTGCAGGAAAGCCCCATTGCGTCCGCCATTTAAAAAAAATTCTTAAAGGGCCAGGTGCGCAGGAGCGCACCAACGACAAAATGTAAGGTTGTTTTTTTAAAAAAAATCATTTCCCCTCTTCCCCCCGAACTCCCCGCCCCCCAATCGCCCCCTGGCTTCGATCTCCCCACCCCCCAATCTCCCCCTGGTTCCAATCTCCCCCCCCATCTCCCCCTGGCTCTGATCTCCCCCCTCCCCGATGGGCCCAGCGCTCCTGTGAAGCACTACGCCCCGTCCGCCGCTTTTCCCAGCTACTCGCGAGTAATTGCAGTAGCCATGAAAAGCGGCGGAACAGTCTACACGTTCGTGGTCTCAGGCTCAGCCCGAGGCCGCGGGAAATACAGGGCTACAACTGGAGCCCGTTACCCCAGGGCAAGGGAGGGGGGACCCCTGCCTGAGCCCGGGATCCCCTGTGTGTCATCTGGATGCACAGGGGTGAGCCCAGGGTGAGCCCCAGGCTAACCCGTGGTCTAGCAAAGGCCATAGTCACTTCCTGTACTTCACCTAGGCACATATCTGGCGCTGAAAGCATCAGCTGGTGTACATTCAAGCATACAATGTCATGTTAAAGGCATAAGGTAAGGCCACAGTTGTGGCTGAACGGAATACAAGCAGTAGGCAAAGGGGAAAGGAGCTGGACAAGAGAAGATGCTTAGCTGCACTATTGGAGTTTCCAAGGAAAGTGCGTCGCTGGCTGCGTTATCCCACAGTATCACAGGACACATAACCCTGAATCATCATCTTACTTTGCTTCTTTAGTGCTATGAAGGAACTTTTGCCCACAGGAAAAGTTAAAAGTGGATAAAACCCATTAAACATAACAGTCTGGAACACCGATTGGCAGAGCTTATGTCTGTGACCTGCTTTGGGGCAAGCTACGGAAAACGAGCATAGCAGTGACCTGTTAACCTAATTATGGATTCTATCATATTGGAACTTTCATTTGATATTCTCGGGTTAGCCAGATGCTGACCTGCCATTTTGCAGTGAAAGACTATCCGCTATGTAATTATTCCCTCAATATTTAAAATGGAGAAAATCAATTGACAAGAATCCATTAATTACCTGAGAAGCCTAAAAGGTGATCAGATAGAAAACTACCACTTTAGTTGAATGCTTCCCAATGTACTTGTTTTAACCATTCAAATTAAGCCACATCACATAAATTGTATTAGCAATCAGAGCACGATCATCAATTCTATAAATTGGGGAAAAATATTATTCTTACTTTATTAACATCCCCTGATTTGGCAACAATTCCAGATGAATTTTCCCTCCTTCTTGCGTTCTTAAATAGGCAAATTCTTCCAGCATATCAATATCTGAAGAAATGGTTCAGGTCCAAAAAAGAAAATAGATTTTAACACAGAACATAACAATTCTGAAATTTATTGCCCTTTATTTGTTCTTCCTTATTGATTTCCCAGTAAATTGGTATGCATGCTTCCTTCATAATCTGTGTGCAAAGTATCTATGGGATGTATCCAATGGTAATCTAACTTCTCCCATTTATTTCAATAGTTCTGTTCTAAGTAGGATAGAACCCTATAGACGTAGGGTATTGTCAGAGCCAAATCTTTTAACTCTTGCTGCAGTAAGTTAATACAAAGTGTTGGCCAGCATGTATAAACCAGTCTTGCAGTAATAAGAGAACTTTTACTAACACACTAAAGGTACAAAATCTGATACATATTTAGCTGAGAATACATCCCATTGAGCTCAATGGGGCTTACTTTTGAGTAGACAATCCTAAGATTGTTCTGAGAGTAACAAACGCATACTATTGTTCCCTTGAATGTCTGGTATTCCCATAAATAGTAACGAATCTAGGACAATGGTTCCCAATTAGCTAAGTACTATGGATCCCTTGTTTTTCAAATGCCAAGCCATCCCCTACTTTTGAAAATTTTGTTATCTTTCTGGTAGTTACCTGAGCAAAGCATTTTTTTGGAGAAAATAAGGGGTAGCCCCTAATAAGCAAAGGATTTTAGGTATACTAAAAAAACCAGACCATAAAATTTGTGATATTTGTGATATTACCACGCAAAAATGACAATGATTTAGTTAGGAATATAAAGATGAATTTAATTTTACTAACATCTAGTTTACAATTGAACAAATTGCAACCTGTTGAGCATCTACTAAACCTAAATGTGATGGGAGAAATCATGCCTCTTTTTGTCCCGAACAATCCCTTCCACATCCGGTTCCATATTTCCCACTTTTAATCTCAAATCTGGATCAACATTGAGGTGATTTCTATGCTTGTTCTTCATATAACAAAATGTTGAAAATATTTGTTCACAAAGATATGTGGAACAAAAGGGAACTAGATGTTTCAAAGCTTTTTCACCTAACTTCTTATAATCAGGAAAAACCTTTACCCAGAATTGGTCCAGGCTATATTCTTTGAAAAATGATTTCAATGAACCATCACAAGTCATATCAACAAGTGCATCTTGCTCTTCTGCAGAGAGAGTTGTTAGTGGTACATCACCACATTCAAACGGAGTCCTTCTTCATGAGTTTTCAGTATTAGGTGCAGGGAAGTAATCTCTGAAGCTAGTCGCTAAATCACACAGGTGCTTTCGCGCATGACGTCACCATTGAAGCAAACGGAGCGTAGGAGATGGTTCCCAATTGGGGTCCGCGGACCACCAATTGGGAACCACTGATCTAGGACACCATTCCTAAAGCAGAGACTATTGCAGTTTCAGCCTGTTCTGGAGTCTCAGCAGTACAGCTGAACCAATGCTACTTGCAAACGCACACTCCATTACCTCTTTAATCTCTTTAACTCTTTCATTTCCTGTTGCCAGCTATTACTCAGTTTCATTCCATAAGGCCTCTGCCCTGCATTACCCAAGATCAGATCCCACATTTCTTTGGCAATTCTGAAAATATGGAGCTCCTGCCATCTATTTTGGTCCACGAGCATTTTTGGAAAAAGGATACTTGTAACATAGTTGAAAAAGTTCTCATACTGGAAGTTTCCTTGTTGACAGATTTTGTTGATTGCTTTCAAGAACAGGTTTTCACCCCTTGGCCACTCGTGCTGGAGCAACACAACCACATGGCCCAGGGCCATATCATCTCTATTGTCTGTGAAAGCTCTCAGCTGTTAGGGGGGAAATGAATTGAACAAACTTAACAACATGGTAAATTCCAAGCCAACACCTAACAGGCAGAGACACTAAGTGCACTTCCAGAGTGTTCATCGTATGTATCAGGCTACAGATTGCATCATTCACATCAATAGACGTGAGGCTGGCCTAAGACGCGTATAAATGCGGACTGCTGCTAGGATGGAACCTGTACTGTAATGGAAATACTAAGACTCTCCAGCAATATCTGTTTGGAATGAGTCTGAATCAGTCCAACACGCACTGTAAAAGTGTATGAGAAGTAACAATACCACTTCACATTTATGTAATATTTTAAGCGGTTCAAATAACTTCATGAGTTCTTAATAATTGCTACAACCCTATAAAAAAAAAGACAAGTATTATTATCCCCACATTTCAGATAGGGGTCTGAGGCTTGCCTGAGGCCACCTAGTGAGTTCATGGAAGATACAAATTTTGATCAAAGGCCTTCCTAATCCACAGCCCAGCCTCTTAGCTGCTAGGCTACACTAGGTCATATCAAGTATGGAAAAGTCCTAGTTCTCAGGGGAGTGCTAAATGAACTTGACTCAATTCGGAAACACTTATTCAGGACAAGGTAACACAGAAAGTTTATTTATTGTCATTTTTATGAACCTATTAAATGGATATAGACAACTATTTGGCCAAAATGTGGAAAAAATTCCCTACCGCTTTGCAGTATGATAGCAATGACCAAGCTATCTCAAGGCAAGCATTACTCCCACAGAGCAGTTTATATGGGTAAGAAGGATTACATACATGTAATATGCATGTGTGTGTGTGTATATATCTCAAAATGGGCATCTGTATGAGTTCAGACAACTAGCTTACCACGATAACTTACCACTTGGAAGAAAGCATTCTGCATCAACTTATTTGAATTAAGAAGGTATGAATGTTTGAAATAAGCCAAACAGATTTTTAAAAAAGTTTAATACTGAAAAGATCTTTGCTATGTCAGGGCTAGAAGCACAGCATTTATACTTGGGTCTGACTGGAGACAAGGAGCCAACAGTGCCACTACTTCATTCAAGCAACTAATTTTCACCAATGAAATACCGTATTTCTTCGATTGTAAGACGCCATCGATTGTAAGACGCACACTAATTTCAGTACCACCAACAGACACACCCGCGTTTCTAAGATGCACCCCATTTTTAGAGATGTTTATATGGGGAAAAAAGTGCGTCTTAGAATCGAAGGAATAGGGTAGTGCCTCCCAAAGGTGACCTTGGTGGCCAACCCATTATTTGTAAGCACCAGCCCTAACCCCGTCACATGAAGTGGGCTGGGGAAGGCGGAAGGGGGGGGGGAGGTTGGGACTCTCACCTCAGGCAGCTCTGGGCCATGCGCAGAAGACACTCTGCCTCCAAGCCTAGCATGAGTTGTGGGGCTGAGCCGTTCCTTACTCTGTCCCCTGGAAGAGTGAGAGTGACCTCTCTCTTGCCACTTCTGAACACACATCAGAGGTAATTTTCTTCCTCCAACAGAGGGGCAGGAAGGATCATTCACTATTTCTACCAGAGCATAACCACATCACTGAAACATTCTGCTAATGTACACTGCAGAAAACATAATGAAGATACTGAGGAGGCCAAGATGAGCAGAATTACAGAAAATAACTTTCCTCCAAGGTCACCATTATCAATGTAAAAAAAACGAGCAATTTCCCCATTTCAAACAGAATGAAAACTTACCTTAAAACAAGCTAATAGTAACCGTAGGCAATAGGGCATAATGGCTTTACTGGTACAGGGCCAAAGCTTCAGCTCCAAAGCTACAGACAAACAACAGTTTTGTACACGTTACAAGTTCTATAATTTTTATAAGAACCAAGCATGGCAGGGCTAAAACGTTATCAGCTTGAGCAAGCATTCGCTTGCAAATCCTTAACAAAATGGATTGGATGAGGGTGAACAAATTGAAGCTTAATCCAGATAAGACAGAGGTGCTCCTGGTCAGTTGAAAGGCAGATCAGGGAATAGGGATTCAGCTTGTGCTGGATGGGGTTACACTCCCCCTGAAGACACAGGTCCGCAGCTCAGATGTACTTCTGGATTCAGCCCTGAGCCTGGATGCTCAGGTTTCGGCGGTGGCCAGGAGTGCATTTGCACAGTTAAAGCTAGTGCGCCCGTTCCTAGAGATGTCAGTCCTGGCCACGGTGACACATGCCTTAGTTACATCCCGGTTGGATTACTGTAAACGTGCTCTACGTGGGGCTGCCTTTGAAGAGTGTTCGGAAACTCCAGCTGGTTCAAAGAGCTGTAGCCAGATTGTTGACCGGGGCTGGTTACAGGGAGCAGACAACTCCCCTGTTAAAACAGCTCCACTGGCTTCCAGTCTGTTTCCGGGCACAATTCAAAGTGCTGGTTATGACCTATAAAGCCCTATATGGCTCAGGTCCAGGTTATCTGAAAGACTGTATTCTCCCTTATGAGCCTGCCCGTGCTTTGAGATCTTCTGGAGAAGCCCTTCTTTCAGTCCCACCATCTTCACAGGCGCGCTTGGTGGGAACATGGGAGAGGGCCTTCTCGGTGGCTGCTCCAGTGCTCTGGAACTCTCTTCCCGGGAAAGCTAGGCTGGCTCCCTCCTTGATGGGCTTTCGGAAGCAGGCAAAAACTTGTTTGTTCCAGCAGGCCTTTGGAGAATAATCTGGTCCTCCATCTATGTTAATGTCTTATAATTTTGTTGTGTATTTTAAACGTTTATAGTTCCCACCACCACCAAATGTATGTTTTAAACTTTGTAAGGCTGCCTTGAGGCCCAGCATTGGGCAAAAGGCGGGATACAAATAAATCTAATAATAATAATAATAATAACAACAACAACAAAAGGCAACAGCTCTCTTCTAATCCCAATCACTTCAGTTTTTATTTTATATTAAGAGAACAATTTTAATCGCCATGGTTTCAGGGAGAAACTGCAAGTAAACCGACAGCGACCAGGTTTGCATGATCACAGAGGGGGAAATAAAACCACGGCAGTTTCCTTCCCCTGCTGCACATGCCGGTCATTTGCCAGGGGGACTTGCATAATGACCGTGGCTGGTGCAGCTTGCTGTGTTGTGCAAGTGTGGCTTGTTCCCATGGGGTTTTTTTTAGTGTTCTGGGGTGGCTTGTTAACCACGGCAACAAGCCACCCTCGTCAGGTTTGCACAACTCGGCAAGCCATTCCCGTGAGGTTAATCAGCATGTGAATAGATCCAGAAGCTAGGATCCCAAGAAGGGATACATGGATACTGATGGGAGCTACACACACACACACACACACACACACACACACACCTCAATTTCTCTGCAGCAGCTGCCAAAGAGACAAGTTGCCTTGCGCTGCAACTTAAGGTGCAAAGGTTTCTTCAAATGTAAGAACCAGGTTGGAATGCAAGAAAGATGTGACCTTGAGCATCCAGTGAGAGGAGAGATCTTGTTGGAATATTCTAGTCTATCTCTTCCCCCACATCCCTTGCTGGCTTCCTTTCAGGCAGTGCTTCATTGAGTGGAAAAGGAGGAGCCACTCAGCAGTCTCCTCTTCACCCAAGGTTCGTAACAATGACGTCAGAGAGCCAAATCATCGTAATTCAACTACTTGTGGAATTTGGATCCCGTCTTTTCCAATATGTTGTTGCTGTTTTTGAAACGGGGGCAGGAAGCCAGGGAGAGAAAATGCGAATGTTAAAAATATATATCGGTAAACAATTACTACAGACCTTTTCAAGACAGATCTTAGGGCTAAATCATTAGGAGTCTCCCTTTCCCCGTCAGCTATCTAGAGATGAGGTAATCCCTTACCTTTCCTGAATTTTGACTTCAATGTAGGCTGTTCTTCCTGAAGTTTAGCCCCTTCTTGTATTGGAAGTACCATGTAGCACATCAGGTCAAGTACCTTTTCACAGGTCAACTACAAGAGAAAATAAAGAGCAACAGTTTTATAAATGAACCCACACAAGCCAGCGATCAGTGCAACAATAAATGGCCAGTTAGGTTTTACACTATATTGTTATTTGTAATGTCATGAGAAATCTAGTAGGGCTGCTCGTAAAAGTAAACGTCTCAATTTCTGTGAGCAGAATCAGGGCCCAACTCAACCAAGATGCTCCCCAATTTTGCTTGCAACATTCAACGGATTACAGAGAAGGGAGAGTGGAGACGTTGTTCCTCCTCTGCACAGCACAAGGAGCACTTCCTGCTGTGATGGCCGAGTTGCTTTTTCATCGCCCCTTAGGAACTAACAGTGGCAAAATTAAAGAGTGGGGGCTGAAGGCTCATCCAAGGGGGTGAAAGGCTTTCATCTCCCATCCTCCATTTTTTCCTCCAAAGAGCTGTCTTCAATGATCAGCCTGGTCAGAATTGGCTCCTTTGAGCAGGGAATTAATCGCTCACCCCTTCGCAAAGGTTTTTCGATATTCAAGGTGGCTGCTTGAAGGAGACCAAGGTGGCGGTGAGGTGGTGTGTGCGTATTCTTGAACAGAAACTGCTGTTGAGCCATCTCTAATGGTTATCACTATTTTATAGTGTACGAACCAAGCTAAGCTTACAACTTACAAAAGTGGGGTACTGAGACAGCCTAAAGCTACTCAATGAATTTGTGGATGAAATGATGCTTGAATTAGGGCTTCCTAGCTCACACTCTTAGCCACTACACCACATTAGCATTTGTGATATGCAATATAATGCTTTGGGTGGGCAGGTTATTTTATGCCAGGGAGGACAAACCAGGCAGCCAAGTTCAGCTTTCACTGTCCATGTGCCAATTTGCCTAACAATTGCCAACCATGCTTCTTTTACCCCCTCCTAACAGACGATGCGACAAAAGTGTAGCCACATTTGTGAATAAAGTCATAAAATCTTACTTATTAAACCACAATGTGAACGAGCTGGTGCACATGGCCTATTTGCTTTGTGTGAGCGGATCAACAAACCAGGCAGGAATAGCTTAGTGTGATGTTTGAATCCAGGATTACAGTTTATTGGACTCTACTCCAGGATCATAAACCAACTTTAAACCAGGGTTTGTTGTTGGCTTACAAATCCTGGCTTGTTTGTGTGCAACAAATCATATTTCCATCTTTGGATGCTACACTAAACTATCCCTGCTGGTTTGTTTACCCAGTCTCACGAAGCAGGAGTGAATGGACTGTGCGCATTAACATGTTGCACACCCGCATTTATTTATTTATTTGTTACATTTATATCCCGCCCCATAGCCGAAGCTCTCTGGGCGGTTTACAAAAGTTAGAAACAGTAAACGTTTAAAAAGTATACAAAATTCAAAAACATAAAAACAACAGTATAAAAACATTGTGATTTAATAAGCTCAAATTCATTATTTATTGTTAAATGCAAATGTGGCCATAGAGGTTTTGGCTGGCCTCCACAACAGAAAGCCCTTCTGCAACCTGCATTGGGTCCGACAGATCCTCACCTTAGTAGTAGCAGCAGCCACCAGCAAAGAAGGAAAGAGGCTGGCTAGACTAAGAGAAACACAGCGACTTACCCGATATTCTCCAAGGGCAAAGTGACAGGTTGCTAGCTGGATTAAGGCTCGCTGATTCTCTAGTGATCCTTGCCCCATGATCTGCTGTTGAGAATGAGATCCCTGCAGAGCTGCTAAGTGATGCAAGCTGGCTATTGCTTTTTTATATTGACCCTTTCCAAAAAGAGAAACAAAAAAAAATCACTAAAAAAATATCAACACTCTGATTTGACTGAAACGGAAATCATTTTCAGAAGCCAGGCAACAAAACACTGTGACACAAAGCCATGGTTTATTTAACCCATGCTTTGTTGCCCTACCCAAGACTTGTCTGCAGACAATTGAACAAACCGTGGTTGCTTTTTCAATCCTTGGGTTGTTTGTTTCCCTCCTTCTTTGCCCGCTCTCTCCCGGTCTCTCAAATGCCTTTTTGGCATTTAGAGTATTGGTATTTAGAATGACTGGTGTTTTTGACCGCTCTTGCCTGCTGCCTCTGTAGCCTGGCGAAACAACCCATGGACAACCCACGATTCTAAATTCACACATAACAACAATGCAGGGTTTAAACAACCCAGAGTTCACAACCAAACAATAAACCACAGATTCTCTGCAACCTGGTTCACACGTAATGGCCAAAATGTGTTAATTAATCCAATATTTGACGAGCAACAGCAGAGTGAACTAGAGTGCCGCCTTCCACACACTTCTCACTTCCTCTTTTAATCAACAATCTATGATCAGCCTGAACATAGGTTGTTAGTCATGCCATGCTAATCTGGACTGCTGCGCTGTTTGGGGAGAAAACAACCCAATTATTAACTCATGGTTTGTTGTTAGATTATCTGCTGGGTTGTTTAGCCCCTGAACAATCCAGCAATTTATTTATTTATTTATTACATTTTTATACCGCCCAATAGCCAAAGCTCTCTGGGCGGTTCACAAAAATTAAAACCATAATTTTGATCTGCATTTGCACATCACAATCAACAAAGCCATGGTTTATTTAACCCATGCTTTGTTGCCCTGTTCCTGAAGCCTTTCCTTAATGTGCAGCCTTGAATCTCTGTATTTGCTTCTTTTAAAATTTGTTTTAACTGTTTTATTCTGTTTTTAATTTCATTTTATCTTGTACACGGCTCTGAAATTTTTCAATGGGGAGTGGTATATAAATATTCTAAATAAATAAACCAGTGACCTAGCCAATCATAGGTTGTTGATTAAAAGTGGAAGTGGTGTGTGTGTTTGTGCGTGTGTAGACAATGAGATTGCTCGCTCACTGTTCGCTCACTCCCACTTACCCCTGCCAATTTGTAGGTTTAATAACCCATGAATTGGTGTTACATGCAAACCAGACCTTTCTGGGCTATTGTGATTAACAAACCATGGTTTGTTAATGCAGCTGGGTTCATATACCACGATAACCCAGATTTCAATAACCCATGGGTTAAATAAACCATAGGTTAGTGTTATATGCAAACCAGGTCAACGTTTACATAAAGTTAAGTAAAAAGCATGTAAATAGCAATGGTGAACACTTATGCTAATTTGCATAATAACAATCTTCAAATACACTCTCTAATCTTTGCAACAGCCTCATAAAGTGGGTGAGCATTATTATTCCTACACTGCAGAAGGGAATAGGGGTGGAGGGTGAGAGAAAAGAGAGAGAGGCTTGCCAAAGGCCCCCTGGTGAAGCCATGAAAGAGGAGAGATTTGAACCAGAGGCTTCATGATTCATGACTCAGTCTCTTAGCCATTAGCCTCACAGGTTCTACACTTCGTATTTCTTAGTGCTTTTGTTGGTTCAAAGCACTTCAAAGATATTGCCTTAGCAATCCTTGCAACCGCCCAGCTTCTAATGGCTGCCGCTGGGGAAAGGGACGGGTCCTGCTTACACTCAAGTTGAGACTTTGAAGCTTATGCACTCCAGCACAAGTGCACATGGCCGAGCTGCGTGGGATCCCAGTTTTGGTTTGAGGGAACACACCACTATTTGTTAGTTTAGACCAGCCTTCTCCAGTCTGATGCCTGTGAAGGACATGGGGCCTTACTGGCTCTTCAATTGTATTATTCTTTCTGTTCTGGTATGTGTTGTGTAGCTATGATGGTATGTTAAGTGGGAGTGGGAGTGTGGAACTCTCGGCGCCGAGACTCCAAGGTCAGATTGGGCCTCTCACCTGCAGGTTATCTCCCTGGTCGTTAGGATAACTGGGTTCAGTTGTGAGAAAGAGGGTGAAGCCCTCCCTATGAGGGGAGGGTTGTTAGGAGCCAGGCAGAGCTGGGGTTGGTTCAGGGAGGTCATGGGGCCCCAAATTCCAAAAGGGGAGAAAAAGGGTATCCTGTTTGGGATGAGCATCTTCTGTTCTGGTTTTGGAGGAAGAACACCCAAGTCAGTATGGGACGGCTGCTCAGAGTAAGCTAGGGTCTTTTGTTTATTTTAAATGTCTGGATTTCCTGAGACAAGGCTAGCCACTTCTATGGCTGGGGGTGGGTTGTGTGTTTGAAGGTTTTAGATGGAGCCTTGGCTCCTTGTACATTACCCGTTTGTTGTCCTTCCTTTGATTCCCCTCCCTTCCTGTCCTCTCTTTTTTCCTCCTCCCACATTTGCTGCTACCTCCGGCCAAAACCTTGCGAGTCAGTTTTAGCTGAATGGTATTAAACTTGTTTTGGCCCTTGTTTTTATTCCAGGAATCTCTGGCTCATCCTGGTTGGGAAGAGGGCGAGGGCGAGGGGTGGCCCGGGAAGACAGGACGTTTGGTCCGGGGCCTATCTTGCAGGAAGGTTGGATTGACTCCAACCTTCGTCTACAATGCCCTCTACACTTATTATTATTATTATTATTTATTTATATAGCACCATCGATGTACATGGTGCTGTACAGATAACACAGTAAATAGCAAGACCCTGCCGCATAGGCTTACAATCTAATAAAGTTGTAGTAAACAATAAGAAGGGAAGGAGAATGCAAACAGGCACAGGGAAGTGTAAACAGGCACCGGGAAGGGTGAAGCTAACAGTATAGAGTCAGAACAAACTCAAAGTTTAAAAGCTATAGGGAAAAGAAAAGTTTTTAGCTGTGTTTTAAAAGCTGTGATTGAGTTGGTAGTTCTCAGGTGTTCTGGAAGAGCATTCCAGGCATGAGGGGCAGCAGAGGAAAATGGACGAAGCCGAGCAAGGGAAGTAGAGACCCTTGGGCAGGCAAGAAGCATGGCATCAGAGGAGCGAAGAGCACGAGCAGGGCAATAGTGTGAGATGAGAGAGGAGAGATAGGCAGGAGCTAGACCGTGAAAAGCTTTGAAGGTCAACAGGAGAAGTTTATATTGGATTCTGGAATGAATTGGGAGCCAATGAAGAGATTTCAGAAGCGGAGTGACATGGTCAGAGCGGCGGGCCAGGAAGATGATCTTAGCAGCAGAGTGGTGGACAGAGACCAGCGGACTGATGTGAGATGAGGGGAGGCCAGAGAGGAGGAGGTTGCAGTAGTCCAACCGAGAGATAACCAGTGCGTGAACGAGAGTCTTGGCAGAAGAGACAGACAAAAATGGTCGAATCCTGGCAATATTATACAGGAAGAAACGACAAGATTTAGCTACTGCCTCGATATGAGGAATAAAGGAGAGCGAGGAATCAAATATAAAGCCAAGGCTACGAGTTTCCTTGACCGGAGTAAGCGTGACATCGTTGACAGTTTTGGTCTATAGTTTCCAGCATTCCTGAGTACTGGTCATACTAGCTGCAGCTGATGGGAATTATAGTCCAATACACCTGGAGAACACAAGGCTTGCAATAGAGGCTTACAGTGAAATGGCAGAGACCTGTTCCCGCACTCCTTACCTGGTAGATAATCATATCCGTGAGGAAGATCCTCAGCCAAAGCCAGGTTTCGGTCTTCCACGACACACAAATTCTTGTGAATTCTGCAAAATGAAGAAGCGGGTTAAAAGGAAATGCCAGAAAACCGCTTTAAGCCCTGGTCCCCATGAGGCTTCATGATGAGATGCATAAAAATCCACCTACATGAATTTGGGCCAGAGCACACTTTGGATCTCGTTCTTGAGCGAAGGACAAAAATATCCTTCACTAGTCAATGTAGTTCCTTTGGGAAGTCAAAATAGTTGTGTGTACTTAGAGGAATTCACAACAGTCCCTGCTCTAAAAGAGGCCAGCCACAGCTCAAGACACTAGTCCGTATATTTTTTCAGTTCAATGGCATCAATAGGTTGGTAAACATTGTTAAAGAAAACATTCACTGCTATCCTTATGAAGGCTTTCAGTGAGTCTCAAGTGAAGACTCAAACGGTGCTCTCCCAATACCCTACCAAAAGCACAAGACCTGGATCCAATATAAAGGAAATTTATAATGTAAGCAAAAATTAGTACTGTAGGGAACTGGCTTCCCAGACGAGGCCCAATTCACAGTAAAATCTTTTATTGCCATAATTCGAGTAAATAGGTTGATGCCTTTACAGCCCCAATAAAGATCCACAGAAAATAATTCACAACATAACGCTTAGGCCAGGATTCAGAATATGAGCACCAGAACAAAACAGCCCTAGAACCAGCTGGCAGAATAAATTGCAGTAAGTTCAGGGAGTCCAAGACAAAGTGGGGAAGCTTTGCAGGTTTTCCAAGCATGGTTTCTAGCAAAGTCTCTTGCTAAAGGCTCTGGCTGAAATCCCGGGGAGTGGCCACTACAGATTTATTTATTGCATTTATTTATTTATTACATTTTTATACGGCCCAATAGCTGAAGCTCTCTGGGCGGTTCACAAAAATTAAAACCATAATAAAAACAACCAACAGGTTAAAAGCACAAATACAAAAAATACAGTATCAAAAGCACAACCAGGATAAAACCACGCAGCAAAATTGATATAAGATTAAAATACAAAGTTAGAACAGTAAAATTTAAATTTAAGTTAAAATTAAGTGTTAAAATACTGAGAGAATAAAAAGGTCTTCAGCTGGCGACGAAAGTAGTACAGTGTAGGCGCCAGGCGGACCTCTCTGGGGAGCTCATTCCACAGCCAGGGTGCCACAGCGGAGAAAGCCCTCCTGCTAGTAGCCACCTGCCTCACTTCCTTTGGCAGGGGCTCACAGAGAAGGGCCCCTGTAGATGATCTTAAGGTCCGGGCAGGTACATATGGGAGGAGGTGTTCCTTCAGATAACCTGGCCCCAAACCGTTTAGGGCTTTAAATGGCAATACCAGCACTTTGAATCGGGCCCAGACCTGGACTGGCAGCCAATGAAGCTGGAAAAGGACTGGCGTGATGTGGTCTCGTCGGCCAGTCTCTGTTAGTAACTGTGCTGCCCTGTTTTGTACCAGCTGAAGTTTACGGACCATTTTCAAAGGCAGCCCCATGTATAACGTATTGCAGTAATCCAAACGAGAGGTTATCAGAGCATGGATAACTGTAACTAAGCTATCTCCATCCAGATAAGGGCGCAGTTGGTATATCAGCATAAGCTGATAAAAGGTCAGTACCGGACATTCGATCCTGGTGGGGAAACCTGCATCTTAGACGACTGCTGCATCTCACAGGACGCCTCTGCTCTGCCCTCTATAATTGAGAGCACAGTAAAGGAGACACCCCTGAAACACCTGCTCATGGAGAGGCCTCCTCCTGCTGCCTTGTTCCCATGGAAGGCTCCCCTGGTCGAGAAGCAAGGGCTTCCATCAAGGTCAGGTCACCTGGCTGTGGAGATAGATAGGCCATATCAGTGTCCTGTGTTTCCTCCATTCCCAGTTGGCAAGCCAGTGGAAGGCCTGGTAAACCTGCTTTCTCGGGGTCCTGGATTCACACGGCTGGGCCAGATTCTGCAACATCCCCTTCTGACTCAGAATTGGTGTTGGAGGCTATAGCTCTCCTCAATCTGGGACAAGGCCTCACAATTACAAGCAATCTCCCCCACCCACGCACCTACCCATATGTAGCACGGCAATGTAAAACAACAACCACCCTGTGTATCAGCATGCAAATATACTTACCTTTATCCAAAGATTCCAATGAATGGAGAAGTTCCCAGCTCTCTCTAGCCAACCTAAAACTCTCTTGTACTTCAATGGAGTTTGAAAGGTCTGCTGCATTTATTGTAATGAGCCTGCTTTTCCCTTTCCCAGAAGGATCCTCGTCATCAGAGCTCTACTCAAAAGTCAACAATAATAATAATAATAATAATAATAATAATAATAATAATAACTGACCCGCTATAAATTAGAAGTTCAGGAAAACCAAACTATAAAACTGGTAGTGCCACAGTAAACATTTTTAAATAGTTTCTCATCTGATCAATGATAATAAACATTGCCTCCAGACAACCAGCCTTGAAAGAACTGGCGGCTCTTTTGCAGGGTCCAAATTACTTTAGTAAAAATATTTATTTTTCTACTACTTTAAAGTAGCCAAATGTTAACACAGCAGTCTAATTTACGTAAGCTATGATCAAAAAGCCTTTGGTTTCACAACATAAGTAACAAATTCCCTTCTGCACCAAAAGCACAAAAATGGTCAATTCAAGGACCTGCCTTCACTTCTGCACCGTGTAAGCAGGGCTCTACAGCAGCCTTCCCCAAGCTGGTGCCTTGCAGATGTGCTGGGCTTCAACTCCCCTCATTCCCAGTCAATGGTCATGCTGGCTAGAGGTGATGGGAGCTGTAGTCCAACACATCTCGAGGGCATCAGGTTGAAGAAGTTTGCTCTAGTCTCACTTAGGGCTGGTTCACATGATCAAATGCACCTTAAATAAGCCATGGCGTCTTGTTTAAGTGAGCCGTGTGTGCCAGTACATGCTAGGCACCATTAGCCTAATTACCTACCCAGGTGCAGCTTGTCATGTTATCCAAATCCAGGTGATGTGGCTTCTTTGAGGGGGAAGCAACCCTCAAATAACACACAGCCTGTGGTTGAGTTAATTTATTTGTTGGGTTAAGCACAGGCTTTGGATTATTTGAGGTTCATTTCCCCCCTGAACAAGCCTTGTCTCCTGGGTTTGGGTGTCATGACAAGCAGTGCCCAGTTGGGTAATTAGGTTAATGGCACTGGCCTGCACAAGCACACACTGCCAATTCTAAACAAGCCACAGTGGCTTAAATAAGGGTTAATTTGAATGTACATAAATTGCAGTATGGCTGCAAAATAAGGGTTAAGTAAAACAGTTCACAATTTTTTTTCTGAAGAAGGCTAGCAGACCAGAAAAACTGTGCCTCCCCTACTTTCCTGATGTCTGCTACTAGAACTTTTAGGCTGGCTACAGGCCTGAATTCGTCACAGTGGGCAGCAGGGCTTCCATGCAAACCGGCCCATTGTGCTTGCTTACCGAATTTAGCCTATGTGCACCCTAACTGTCGATCTTTGAGACCCACTCTTTTCCCTCAGTAGTTCAGAGCAGACTTTAATAAGATAGTTCTTTCAAAATTCTAAACGTTTAATTCTAACAACAAACTTTTTGCAAGGCTTATCTTAACCACTGGATAACATTCACATTCCAAGTAGTTACTTACTGCTGAAGGAAGCAGGCTCAAAGTTCAATATAGTATCAAACAATGCACAAATTAAATTTGATTCTCATTTTAATTCTGATGATTATCACAGAATGGAATTAAGGTGATGTAACAACATAACCACAAAAGTGTGATGCAGGTAAACATTCATTACACAGTGCTTGCAATTTATCCTTCAGAATAAAACAAAAAGTTTATTCTTTCTAAACCAAAGTATATTAGAATTCCAGAAGAAATACCAACATCCCAAACTAGCCTTTCCCAACCAGGTGTCCGCCAGATGTTTGAACTACCACTCCCATCAGCCCCATCAAGTATGACTAACAGTCAGAGATGAAGAGGGTTGTTGTCTGAAACATCTGAATGGCACTAGCCTGGAGAAGGCTGTTCTAAATCCTCTGTCAAATCACATCTCACTTATGTTAAGATTGGAAAGCATTACCATGGTTTTCTCTCTTCCTTCTGCTAGTTTCCGCTTTTTATGTATATGTTTGCTGCGCTCAATGTCTGTATCACCATAAACGTTAGATACATCTTCTAGAAGAACCAGCGGAACTTGGTTTGGAGCATTTGGCCCTATGTTGAATATGAAAACACTAATTTAAGCACAGTTGCAAATGCAAGAATACCATCAGAATCTGCCCCCAACTACTAGAAAATCCGTTTCAGCCGTACAGTAAAAACGTCCATAGCTGTTATCTTTCCTCACTTGCCTATTAATAGATTATCAAATGTATTCTTCATAAGCCCAAGCAAAACCAAACGTTAATTTTATGAGAGGTCAACACATGCACTTTGATGCCAAATCCTGCTAAAAGTGACACGACCGTTTTCACAGAAGGCTACACCCACAGGTAGGCTTACTTCTGAGCAAGTAGCTCCTTGGCCAGCAACTTTGGTCAGCTACTGACATAAGGAGGGGATCACCACAAGTCTGTCTTTCAGCTATATAAAGAGCAGAGACATCATGCTTATCATGGTACAGCAAGCAGCCGCAAACATATTAGCCTTGTTTTACATGGAGAACTTTTGGAACTAGCATAGGAAGCCTAAAATGCTCCTCCTAACTACAGTTTAGAGGTGAGGAACTGGCTGGGGAGGTTCCAGCCTTAAAGAGGATTCTCAACCATCTTCAACTCTGGTTAAGAAGACTGTTAGATGTGGGACCTAGACAACCTGAATGCTGTTTAACAGCTGGACCAATGTACCCACTCCATCACAGTTGTGGGGGGTATTCTGCATTTGCTCTTAATACTACCAATGCTCAGAGCCAAACTACAAGTGGTGCACAACACGTCATTAGGAACCATGTCAGGGTTTTTTCTTAATAACAGGTGCAGGAGGGGCGTTGGGGCTGCACTGGATGGGGAGGAGAGATTTAATCCTTTTCTCAACCAGCAGAAACCTGATGAAAATTGCCCTGGCCACGTGAATATTAGCTCAGAAAAAGAAGTTTTCATTGGCACCAACTGAAGCGGTTCCGAATTATGCATTCCGCCTCATGTGTATATTGCCCTGCAGTCTTTCAGACCGTTTTTTGGGGGCGCAATTACGTATGTAGCGGATACTCATTTTTTCTGGGGGATTCTGGCAACTTCCCTCAAGCCTGCACTTTCTCCACACTCTAACAGCAACATACAATTGCTGGGAAGCTGCTATTCTTCCTCCAGGTAAACAGACTTATGACTATACTGTGGTCTGTGTGGGATGGGACCATCATCCACATGAGTTACTGAAGAGGTGCATTCGTCTCATTAAGCAACCACAATCGAAACAAGTCACCATAGCTTAAATAAGCTACACTAGCTTGTTGTGAACCGCAGTGCAAGCTGGTCAGAATTTGCATTATCACCACCTGGCCGTAGCCTACCATATCGTCTGAACCCAGGCAGTATTTATTTATTTATTTATTTATTTAAGTATTTTTATGCCGCCATTCAGCCAAAAAAGGCTCTCATGGCGGCTTACAAAAGTATTTCTTGACAGTCCCTGCCCACAGGCTTACAATCTAAAAGACATGACACAAAAGGAAAGGGGATTGGGAGGGAGGAGGAGGAGGGGGAAAAGGAAAGCAAATTCAGGCACTACAATCTTAGTTGGAAAAGTTCAGCAGTTACAGGGGACAGCAGGAGGGAGGGGGCTCTCAGCTGGAGCTGGACCCAGGCACGGTGGAGAAATGCCTGGCTGCTGCTTCCTCCCTCATGGTGGCCTCTGCAGTGGCAGTTGGTAGCAGGAGGGAGGGGGCTCTCAGCTGGAGCTGGACCCAGGCACGGTGGAGAGATGCCTGGCTGCTGCTTCCTCCCTCATGGTGGCCTCTGCAGTGGCAGTTGGTAGCAGGAGGGAGGGGGCTCTCAGCTGGAGCTGGACCCAGGCACGGTGGAGAGATGCCTGGCTGCTGCTTCCTCCCTCATGGTGGCCTCTGCAGTGGCAGTTGGTAGCAGGAGGGAGGGGGCTCTCAGCTGGAGCTGGACCCAGGCACGGTGGAGAGGTGCCTGGCTGCTGCTTCCTCCCTCATGGTGGCCTCTGCAGTGGCAGTTGATAGCAGGAGGGAGGGGGCTCTCAGCTGGAGCTGGACCCAGGCACGGTGGAGAGATGCCTGGCTGCTGCTTCCTCCCTCATGGTGGCCTCTGCAGTGGCAGTTGGTAGCAGGAGGGAGGGGGCTCTCAGCTGGAGCTGGACCCAGGCACGGTGGAGAGGTGCCTGGCTGCTGCTTCCTCCCTCATGGTGGCCTCTGCAGTGGCAGTTGATAGCAGGAGGGAGGGGGCTCTCAGCTGGAGCTGGACCCAGGCACGGTGGAGAGATGCCTGGCTGCTGCTTCCTCCCTCATGGTGGCCTCTGCAGTGGCTTGTTGGAGGGTTGAGCAGCCCTCAAAAAAGCCATAGGCTGTAGCTGCAGAGTTAAACAACCCTGAAACAACCCCACGACAGCCAATGGCATGAAGGTTGTTCAGCCCTCCAACAAACCATGCTGCCTGAGTCAGAAGACACAGTAAGCCCAGCCAGGCAGCAATTATGCAAAGTTATTTATTTATTTATTTAAGCATTTTTATGCCACCATTCAGCCAAAAAAGGCAGTCCCTGCCCACAGGCTTACAATCTAAAAGACATGACACAAAAGGAAAGGGGATTGGGAGGGAGGAGGAGGGGGGGGGAAGGAAAGCAAATTCAGGCACTACAATCTTAGTTGCAAAGTTCAGCAGTGACAGTTGGTAGCAGGAGGGAGGGGGCTCTCAGCTGGAGCTGGACCCAGGCACGAAGGAGAGGTGCCTGGCTGCTGCTTCCTCCCTCATTGGAGGCCTCTGCAGAGACAGTTGGTAGCAGGAGGGAGGAGGGCTCTCAGCTGGAGCTGGACCCAGGCACGATGGAGAGGTGCCTGGCTGCTGCTTCCTCCCTCATTGGAGGCCTCTGCAGAGACAGTTGGTAGCAGGAGGGAGGAGGGCTCTCAGATGGAGCTGGGCCCAGGCACGATGGAGAGGTGCCTGGCTGCTGCTTCCTCCCTCATTGGAGGCCTCTGCAGAGACAGTTGGTAGCAGGAGGGAGGAGGGCTCTCAGCTGGAGCTGGACCCAGGCACGATGGAGAGGTGCCTGGCTGCTGCTTCCTCCCTCATTGGAGGCCTCTGCAGAGACAGTTGGTAGCAGGAGGGAGGAGGGCTCTCAGCTGGAGCTGGGCCCATGCATGGTGAAGAGGTGCCTGGCTGCTGCTTCCTCCCTTATTATTTACATTTATATACCGCCCCATAGCCGAAGCTCTCTGGGAAGTTTACAGAATCACACCCTGCATGCACCACAGCTCACAGGAAGCCACCGTGGTTTATTTTCAGTGTGCAAACTGACACCATTTGATAGAGGTTTATTTATGATGCCAAGCATATTAAGAATAAACAAACACATCTGAGGTAGAGTGGGTTCCACATGTTTAGCATTACATTTAGCATTACGTTTCAAGTGTAACAGCAAGCATATGGAACCCCACACAAGTCTTTATTTTTTAATACCTGGTGTCGCTTCTAAACCAAGCCCTACCCAAAAGCACCTCTAGCCAAGACCTGGCACTGAGGCTATTCGCACAGACCGACAGCCCGCTGTGGATTAATTTAGACCCAGGGGCTGTTGCATCATCTAACAACTCCAGCCACCTATATTCACATGACCTGACAAGCTATGGCAAGCCGGGCATCTGGCACAACATATGGCAAGCCGGGCATCTGGCACAACAGCCCCCCCCCCCCCGCCACCTCGCTCAAGTATATTAACCCACGGTGAGCTGTCATGTTGTATGAACCAGATCTCTGTAATGTTCAGGTGGGGGAAAAAAAGTTTATTTCAACAAACCTTGGAAGAGAGAAGGTTGGATGCTGCTGACATACTGGAATGCATTCTTGAAGAAGACCAGCATTGTAGAATACACAACTTGGGTCTTGTATTTTGCATGGGCTTCATTATCATAGTTACTTATGTATCTGCAGACATCTTTCATTTTGAGCAATGTGTCACCAAAGCTTCTGCAGATACAAGAACACAAATGTGAGTGGAGTTTCTAATCTAATCTAATAGCACAATAAAGACTTAGGTTTAGATCCTAAAATTAGTTCACAGAAGGATTTCCCCCATCTTCTCCTCTGCCCCCCATCATAGGAACAGGTTGTTGGGGGGTTGCTGGGGAAGTGGAGGGGAAATCCCCCAAACATGGGCAGAGGTTAAACCAATTTTGGGTAGTTCTAGTATCCCCCAACAGCCTGCCTCATGCCCCATTCCACGTTGTTCAGGCGGTCCCTTACGCTCCTTAAAGAATGTTTGGGAGAGGCAGGTGGATGCAGGCAAGAGGGGACGGGGCTCTTTCCTCACAAGTGAATTTAGCTTAGGATCCAAACCATTTTTCTTTAAGGCTGCAATCCTATACACATTTACCTGGGAGTAAACTTGAATTTAATGGCACCTGCTTCTAAGCAGACATGCAGAGTATTACACTGGGTATGTAAGTATAACATTAATTTGGTAAACAGAAAGAAAAACAAGAGATCAACCATAACACACCATCGAAAAAGATGTATTACAGAAATATTGAAACATTCAGATCATGCTAAGCCTTTCCTATTCAAACAAGATTAATAACATATTTGAACAGGTATACACATATCATTGCCTTGATTCGGCAAGGCAGACTTAAGTACCAAAGAAGCTTTTGCTTGGGTGTGCAGCCACAAAATGACTTCCATTCATGCCCCACAGAACCAGCTGGACTAATCTTTTGATGCAGTGGGGGTGGGCATGCCCACCCAGAATATACCAGTAGTTACTTGTGACTACAAATGAATTGGCACCATTATCTCCAAACCAGTGGCAATCCCAGTTGAAGTGCGTACAAGGGCTGTGCCCCGCGAGCCCAGAGCCCCATGCAATCACCCCAAGTTCCTCCATTATTTTACTAATCTTTGACATGATTCTTCTTTCTTCTAGTGCAGCCCCATTGCTACCACATGCTGCTGCCATCTGCTGCATCTGTCTTGCACTGGCCAGCCTCCAGTAACTTCATTTTGTAAACTGTGTATGCAGCGAGCAGTGGCTGATCCACTCTCTGACGATCTCTTTCAGGCTAGCTCATCTCAGCAGGCAGCAACACGCCAAATGCACGTGCACAAATCATGCTAAAGAAAGATGGTCATGCCTGCTTCCCTACAGGGCACCCTGGGGAAATCTCCCCAACATCTTCAAAGAAATTGCAGGCATTTCGTTTTGCAATTTCATGTCTTTAATAGCTACTATGCCGTTGTTTCTTGTTTCCTTTATGCTTTAGAACAATCATGTTGCATAGCTGCCCAGCTTTTATTCCTTTAAAAGTTCCTCTGCCATTGTTTCTGCATTGCACCATGTTATAGCTTAAGAAACTCAGGCCTTAGCTAGACCGAAGGTTTATCTCAGCATTGTCCCGAGGTCATGCCTGTACATGTAAATGACACACAGGGGATCCCGGGAGCAGGCAGGGACGACCCCGAGACAATCCCCGAGATAAACCTTAGGTCTAGCTAAGGCCTCATATGCTGCATGCATGACCAACTTTTATGCTCCTCCGCTTTCATTTTTTCCAACCCAATGGTGACCTCCCTGGCTCTACCTTCTGCCGCTAGCCCACGCCTGCAATAGTCACCAGCCACTATTGCTCCAAACAGCACCCTTTAGAAAGGCTTAGGCTGAAAAAACATACAAAGTTTCATTTATTCTGTCTGTTGTTTTTGCAAGGAAAATCAAGCCAAAATTCATCGGGCCACTTAACAAGATTCCTCTTAAGAAATAATAATTATGTCAAACCTTCTTGCCATGTCCATCTGCCATTCACATCTTACACCCACTATGGAAAGTATCTTGAACACCCTTTCCCACGGATCTGTAATCTGAGATGATTTCTCCGTCAAGCCCTCTATTACGTATTTCTGAGAGCTTCGTTTACTGGGGGATACAAGATCAGATGTGTCCTGTGTACCTAGAAATGAATGGAAACAGTAACTTAATTCATCACCAGAAATCAATCTAACACGCTACACTTGCTTCAGTTAGGGTGCAATCCTATGCATCTTTAGACAAAAACAATTTCCAGCGTGCCCCAGACAGTATGGCTGGCTGGAGGGATGATGGGAATTGTAGGACTTCTTTCTGTCTAAACATGAACAGGATTGCACCTCTAGTTTCTTTTATATTTGCACCCTATATGCATATATTATAGAAAATCCCCACTGTTTGTGCTTAGCCATATCCAGTTGGATCTAAAATGGCAAAATAGAGATGCAAAAGAGAAAATGGCTACTGCAGCAAAAGTCCTGGATCCTGAACAAGCTTCTCATCTTTACCTTCAAAGTCCTTCATCGCCTTATCTCTCCACTCTTACATTCCAACACATCTTTGCCTGTGACCTTCACTTGTCTACTCTACCAACCTCAGCTGTCCAAGGGCTTCCTGATACCTCAAATGACTCCATACTTTCTCCCTTCTGTCTCTTATGAATGGAACTACGCCTCAGAAAGTCTCTGAGATGGTTCCCATACTCTCCTGTAATTAAGCCTATTTGTAATAGCGATAACAGTGTGTTCTTCCCCCTTTTTCTTCCCCTTATTTTCCTCTTCTTCCTCTGTGGTCTCCTTTGTATTCTGTTCTAGACTGTAAGAACTCTGTCGCATTCCTTCTGAGTGGGTCTTAAAGCAATCTATCTGGTCAAAGCGATCTGCTACACTGCTGGACTGCAAAAAGTCTAGTGCATTAGGTTGCTTGAGACGAGAAGGTGAACATTTTTCAAGGATGTGCAGATTTAAATAAGTTTGCTGCTTCATTATTAGAAGATTGCCTCTGCCGCACCTCCTGCTCTGCACTGGATTTAAGTTCAGACGCCTATGAGTGTCAAGGGCGGATCACATAGGATTGCACCCTAAGTCTCTTAAAACCTGTCACCTTCAAGACCACTGATTCAGGCTTGTTTTATCTTTTATAAAAAAATTCCATATCCCTACAGAAAGGCTGCTGATGTGACTGCACTTGAGGGAGAGAATACAAACTGCTACAACCAGACAGAGACGAGCTCCTCAATAAATCACAGTCCTAAACCTCACACTCTCCCTTGCAAGACGCCACATATTGTTTCTGAAGTATAGAATCATAGAATAGCAGAGTTGGAAGGAACCTACAAGGCCATCGAGTCCAACTCCCTGCTCAATGCAGGAATCCGCCCTAAAGCATCCCTGTACATTAAACCCTTTCCTAATTTGGTACAGCTTTTGGCTCCAGCAGTTTTACCTTGGTACTGGTTTTCTGTCTGTGCAGATCTAGTCACATAATTAATATAAAACTCTGCAGCTTTATTCAGGTACTTGTATAACAGGTTGGCAGGGAGCCGCACATCAGGGTTGTTAATTATGAGGGGAAGGACATCACAGACTGAAAAAGATACAAAAGCATTAGATTAGGTTTGTCATATTTAACAAGGCAAACTGTACAGGTCTTTTTGACTTAAGTTAGTGCCAAGCTTCTTTGAGACTCATCTAAAATGAGGCCCTGTTAAGATCAATTGCCAATTAAAATCAGGAATGAAGATTTTTAAAAATCATACCAGTTTCTAAAGCACCATCTTAGATCAGGCTTTCACTCCTTTTACGCAGGTTAAAAGAAAATGCTAAATTGATGCCTACTCAAAAAATGTGCATATACTATTCACTAGTATGCAAATATATGCAGATTTAATCAATTAAAATGTTGACAATGAACCAACCAAGGTTTCTTTAATTGAGAGTTTCCTTTAACAACAGCTGTCCTTTCCTATTGGGTTCCCATTGGGTTCTCAAGGGTCCCAAAACAGTTCACAATTAAAAGGGATGAAATGAGGCAGCTTCAGGAGGGCAAATTAAAATAATTCTTGTCCCTATTCCCTATCTCCAACTTGAGGGTCCCAAAACATTTCAATAAAGGCTCTGATGGCATGTACTTTGCTCAAATTAATTTTCCTTCCCCTACTCATTCTCAGCTGACAAAACTGAAAGGAAGAAAGAAAAACAACGATCCGTGCTGTCAATTAAATTTAAGAAAAACCATCATGGCTATCCCAAATCAGGCCTATCCGATGACTGAAAACTTGGGAGTAAGTCCCATACACCTCAATGGGCTTACTTCTGAGTTGACATGTTTAGGGTTGTTCAGTGGGATTTACTTCACATATAAAGCTCCATCACATGTGGGAAAACACGCTCCCTACCGTCACTTCTCCGCTCCTGGTTTCGTTGCTCAGTTACTTCCTGTTTCAAAACAGGAAGTAAACGAGCACCAGGCCCATTCAGTCGGGCGTTCTAATCACGCTGCTTCTCCTGCACACAGCAGGAGAGAGCAGCAACTTCTGGTTTTAAGAATATTTCTGACTTTCTGAGGTTTTTCTTGTGGCGCAAGGAAGGCCGGAAGGGGCGGAAGGCACATGGGAGACAGATGACGTCATGTGAGGGACCTGCAAAAAATCCGTGAGTGCCTAGTAATGAGCATGCAATAAAATGCTCATTGGATGGAGCCCTAAGTGTGCTTAGGATTGCAGCCTAATTTAATAACACACTATTTTTTCCCACTTTTTTATTGAGTATAATGAAGTGCCTGGTCCCAAAGGAAAAGTCAGAACTTATACTGAAGTCAGTAGTGGATGCCAGACTAGCTCAGTTCCAATGGATGAATGGTTAAGGGCACAGTCCTATGCGTATTTAGACAGAATTAAAGTCCTACAAATCCCAGCATTCTCAACAACTCCCATGCTGGCTGCAGCATACTACGAGTTGTAGGACTTTTTTTCTGTCTAAACATACATTACAATGCCCCAACTCTATTGTTGTTGTTGTTGTTGTTGTTGTTATTATTATTATTATTATTATTATTATTATTATTATTTATTTATAAAGCGCCATCAATTTTCATGGCGCTGTACAGAATAAAACAAAACAAGACCATCTGCCATATGGCTTACAATCTAAAATCACTGTAACAGACAGGGGAGGGAGGGGAAAAACCAATAGGGATAGGGGACCTTAAAACTAACTATAGACTAGTATGACCACGCTACGGTTAAAAAGCTTTCGAGAAAAGAAATGTTTTGAAGTGAGATTTAAAAACAGAAATTGACGTCGTGGTCCGCAAATGCACTAGAAGAGAATTCCAGGCATAGGGAGCAGCGAACTAGAATGGCTGAAGACGAGTGAGAGATGTGGAAACTCTTGAGCAGGTAAGAGACACGGTGTTATTGGAGTGGAGGGCACGGGCAGGGTGGAGGTAGGAAGGAACCAGATCATGACAAGCTTTAAAAGTAAGAAGAAGAAGCTTGTATTGGATTCTATAAGAGATAGAAAGCCAGTGGAGGGATTTTAAAAGCGGGGTGACATGATCAAAACAACGAGCCAAGAAAATAATCCTAGCCGCCGAATGATGAATGGAGACCAGTGGAGACAAGTGAGAAGAAGGAAGACTGGTCAACAAAAGATTACAATAATGCAGGCGAGAAATAACCAAAGCATGACAAGGAAAAATGACAAGACTTAGCTACAGCTTCAATATGTGACGAAAAGGCATTAATCAAAATTAATGCATTAGATAAAATTAGACATTCTCTGTACAGAATTGTCCTCTGTATTTCATACTGGATCTCTAGGTACAAACTGAATAATACTGCTACGTTTCTATTACATACTTAATTATTGTGTATGTTGTATGAAATCTTTTTTTAATGAGAAAAAAAGGTAAGACATAAATCGGGGGGAATCGGATACAGATTTAATTTACACAGCTCAAAACACCAGTTTTCACAACATGGGGTGTGAGTGTTTATAACAAAAGAAGATAAATCTCAATCATTTTTCCAGTCCTTTCATACAGATAGATGTCTTATCATATGCGAGATAGCAAAAACACCCATGTAATACCATTGCAGCCTTCAATGTACTAAAACAGCCCCACACCTTGCTTTTTAAGAATAAAATTCTATTCTTACCAAATAATTTTCTAAAGCAATTGACAGGTGATTCTTGGTCTTCAATATTTTCTGCTTCTAATAACGTTTCTCCAAGGCCCACCTTTGCAAAATTTAAAGACAATTAAGATCTAATTGTTATCCTTTCAAGGTATTTTCTAGAATGTTTACAACATATTGAACAAAGAAAACTAATGGCTTCCTTCATCACTATGTCCAGCAAAAAAAGTTGGGGTAGTGGGGAGGGAGGTGTTAGCGAACAGGTGTTTTGAAAAGAATTTACAGTTTGCAGTACATGTTATGTACAGGGATAGCATTTTAAAACAACAACCAGTCAACATGCCTATATTCATAAATCAGCAAGTTTGGTGTTTCTATCTTTTAAAGACGAAAAGACAAGACGCAGAAGCAATAAAACTTATTATCTCAATTCAGCATCAGGAGGATTTGTTCCTTTGCAACTGCTTTGCTATTCTAGTTAATCTTAGCATGGAATGGCCCAAAGATCACAGAGACCTCCAAATGGGTTTGATCCAGATTTACATACCTGTAAATGGGCTGATAGAAGTGGCCTTTCCTGCACAGCACCCCCCCTGAAAATGCTGCACAGAGGGTCAGGGGACCTTACAGAATGGGTAGGCTTTGATGGGGGCAGGGATCAACCAAAATTGGGCAGAGGCACCTTCCATGAGCTGAGCTCAGTCCACAGAAGGTGCCTCCTCTGATATTTTGGAGATCCCCCCTACCCCTCAGCCCCCTCATGACAGCCTACCCCTTAAGCAGAGCTCGATGACCTTCCGAGTAGCTTTTTCAGGGGTCTTCTTTGGGGAGGAGAGAACAGGGATGGGCTTCTCTGTGGAAGCTGTAGGCAACTATGGGCTCCAGAAGGCCCAATCTCTTGTTGTTCAAAGACTAATAGATCTAGATCTACAGTATTTAAGAACTGCTGCTAACAAATCTTGCTCTCCACTGCTCTACAATAATTTTAATAAATATGGGTGATATTCTGGAGGTGACAGACTTGACCTTGGGGGAGCTAGGGGTGGCAACGGCCGACAGAAAACTCTGGCGTGGGCTGGTCCATGAAGTCACGAAGAGTCGGAAGCGACTGAACGAATAAACAGCAACAACAATGGGCTCACTGCAGCCTCATATCTGTATGCTTTAACCATTCCCAAGTATAGGAGAGCATTTACCCTCGCTCGCTTTAATGTGTTGCCATCAGCACTACTAGAAGGACGATTTAGTAAGATCCCGGTTAATGAACGGATATGTCCCTGTGGTTCTGGAGCAATAGAATCTGTTGAACGTGTCATTTTGCATTGTAACATGTATAAGGAATACAGAAAAAAGTTAATCTTTCCTTTATTAACAGCCTTTTCTGGATATAGCCCCACAACGTTGGTATTAATCTGTTTAAGGGATGTGTCCTCCCATATTACTGAAAGGGTCTCTAAGTTTCTCATGACCTCAATGCAAACTAGAAAAATAGCATTGCAATCCCTCTGAGAGAAGCAACTCACCAAGCTGTATTTTGTTTTTATGTCGCTTTTTATCTATCCTTTGTATGTTTTGGTGTTGATTTTGCTGGTCTGTGACCGTAATAAATAACAATGAAAATGAAATGAGTATTTCTGTCAGCACAGATGTACACTCCTAATTTTTTGATCCAAGCCAATGTCTGTAACTTTTTGTTTCAACGTTATGCCTTTGGTACCAACCTACCAATCTGCACTATCATCTACAGGTTTGACAGAGTAAATGCACACTAATTTTGTAAAGCTTCATAACATCTTAAGGAACGTACAAACAAGTATTTGTAATATAAGGGATCTTCACCCTCTTACCCCATGCTGAACCACAGTCTCAGGGAAACGTCGCAAAAGCAGGAGCAACATTTCAGCCCGTTCTAATGTATTGAAGCACTGCTCTGTGGCTTTCAGTAACATTTCACACTGAACACGACCCGGAAGTGTCTCAAATAAACCTATGTGGAGAAAGAGGACAATGAACAACAACAAAAAAAAAAATCTATTCAAAAGTGGAGTGAAGGTAGGAAAAGAGGAAGTAAAAAGTTTAGGTGGAGAGCACAGTAGGAGAATAACAGACACAAAAATCTGAGTAGGATGATGAATTGGCTAAATCTTTTCCTCCCATGAAGGGTTCATGTTATGAAGGGTTCACTGCCCCCTTCCCTATGCAGTTCCTTATGCCCCACAAAGTTGTACCTCGGAGTTGGGGGACCCTCATCAGAGGATGAGAAGGTCAAATCCCTGGGTCCAGCTCTAGCTGAGAGCCCTCCTTCCTCCTGCTACCAACTGCCTCTGCAGAGGCCACCAATGAGGGAGGAAGCAGCAGCCAGGCACCTCACCATCGTGCCTGCGTCCAGCTCCAGTTGAGAGCCCCCCCCCCTCCTGCTACCAACTGCCTCTGCAGAGGCCATCAGTGAGGGAGGAAGCAGCAGCCAGGCACCTCACCATCGTGCCTGGGTCCAGCTCCAGCTGAGAGCCCCCTCCCTCCTGCTACCAACTGTCACTGCAGAGGCCATCAGTGAGGGAGGAAGCAGCAGCCAGGCACCTCTCCATCGTGCCTGGGTCCAGCTCCAGCTGAGAGACCCCTCCCTCCTGCTACCAACTGTCACTGCAGAGGCCATCAGTGAGGGAGGAAGCAGCAGCCAGGCACCTCTCCATCGTGCCTGGGTCCAGCTCCAGCTGAGAGACCCCTCCCGCTGCCAACTGTCAACTGTAATTGCTGAACTTTGCAACTAAGATTGTAGTGCCTGAATTTGCTTTCCTTTCCTCTCTCCTCCTCCCTCCCAATCCCCTTTCCTTTTGTGTCATGTCTTTTAGATTGTAAGCCTGTGGGCAGGGACTGTCAAGAAATACTTTTGTGAGCCGCCGTGAGAGCCATTTTTGGCTGAATGGCGGCATAAAAATGCTTAAATAAATAAATAAATAAATAAATCCCGGGCTGCTGTATCACCGTTGGAGGAACTGGATTAAACACTAAGCAGGAAGCCACAGGAAAAAGCACTGGCCCTTTAAGGAATCATATTCTTCAGATAGAAAGGTGGAGTTAAGGAGGGGTAGACTACAACACTGTCACTTCATGAACACTTGTGAAATCTGCCAGGCTGGGCTAGGTACGTGGACCTCCAAGGTAGTTAATACTCCTTGAGCGACAGTGAGGTTCTCACAGCTTTGAAAGAAGCAGTGGTGCAGCCCTTGTTGAAGAAACGAAATCGAGATCCTGTGGTTTTGGAAAACTGCCGCACTGTGCCACATTTACCATTCTTGGGCAAGGTGCTGGAGCATGTGGTGACCTCACAACTCCCAGGAGTTAGACGATACTGATTATTTAGATACAGTCCAATCAGATTTCAGACCTGGTTATGGAACGGAAACAACCTTGGTCGCCCTGGCTGAGGACTTATGCTGAGGAATGGATGGAGAGAGTGCAACCCTGCTGGTTCTTCTGGACCTCTCAGTGGCTTTCCACACCATCAACTATGGTTATCCTTCTGGCTCATTTATCTGGACTGAGCTTCAGAGGAATGTTTTTTAAAGTGGTTCCAGTGCTTCCTGGAGGAGGAGTCTCAGAAAGTTGTCCTGGGGGACTTTCGTTCTACCCCACGGTCATTAACCTGTGAGGTATCACAAGGCTCCATCTTGTCCCTCATGCTTTTAAACATTTACATGAAACCACTGGAGGAAGTTATCAGGAGGTTTGGGTCAAAGTGTCATCACTATGAAGAAGATTCTCAGCTCCACCTCTCATTTCCATCTAAACATCCCAGAGAGGCTGAATTGATGAAACAGTGCCTGGAGGCTTTTTTGGGATGGATGAGGGCAAACAAGCTGAAATTTAATCCACGCAAGACAGAGGTACTGGGGGTTGGGAAACCAATTAATCTGGACAGCGGTTTATAACTGGTCTTAGATGGGGTTGCACTTCCCCTAAAAGACCAAGTGCAAAGTCTGGGAGTCCTCGATTTTGTACTAACTGGGGAAGCCCAAGTGGCTGTGGTATCCAGGAGTGCATTTTACCTGCTTAGGCCAATAAACCAGCTGTGCCCCTACCTGGACATCCAGGCTGGACTACTGTAATGCGCTGTACGTGGGGCTGCCTTTGAAGATGGCCCATAAACTTTAACTGGTGCACAATGCAGCTGCTCAAGTGTTGGTGGAAGGAAGGAGATTTAACTCTTATACTGCACCAGCTGCAATGGTTCCCAGTGTTTCTCCAAATACAATTTAAAGTGCTGGTTTTGACCTTTAAAGCTGCTTTGGGACCAAATTGCTTAAAATACTGCCTTCACCAATATCAGCCTGCTTGCACTTTAAGATCAGCAAAAGAGAACCTTCTCATTTGCCTACCTGTGATAGCAGTTAGGCAGGCCTTTTCTGCCGTGGCCCCATACCTCTGGAATAATTTGCCATTGGGGGTTTGCCAGGCTTTTAAAAAGTCCCCTGAAAACATACTACTTTACCCTGGCCTTCCCCTGATTATGTGTTATCAGACTGGGGTATAAGTGCAGTTGTCTATGTTTGATTCTTTTACAATGTTTACTGTTGTTGCTGATTTTATTGTGCTTTTACTGTTTTTATTGCCTTGTTTGTTTTTATTATGTGTTTTATGGTTGTACGCCACCATGGAAAAATGTTTTAAATTATTATTGTTGTTGTTGTTATTATTATTTCTTACCCATTTCTGTCTGTATTGAGGCAGGGAACAACAAGTATAAAATACATGAAACTGAACTAAAAACATAGCATACATTATTAAAACATCCTAAAATAATTACCTAATGTTTGCCATGTGCTACCAACTGCTCTGTATGCCCCAGTATGTAAAAACTGCTCTGCAGTGCACATTCCGATATCAGGATTTGATTTCAGCTTTCATGGGCCATGTGTAATTTTGTAAATTAGGTCTGCACACTGACCTGGGAGTAAGCTCCATTGAACACAGTAGGACTTACTGTAAATCTGTAACGGATTGTACTACAGGATTCTCTGCTGGGACAGAAGCAATTTATTGGCTAGGACAAATTGGAGAGAAGCCACCATAGACGTGTTCTTCAAAAGCCTTTAGATACCAAGCTAACTGTGAAACTAGAGGATCCTTAACTGTCCTACAAGGTATTCAATAGCAGAAAAAATGTATACCTCTTAAAAATTGAGTTTGTTTATCCTGCGAGTCATTCCTCAATGCTGATGTAATAACACTAATCTCCCGCCATACCACTGGTTGATCTGGAAAATTTACAAACCTGAAATATATAATGGGGCAGGGGTGGGGGGTGAGATTAGAATAATTAATATTTGAAATCAATCAAGAACAGATTTTTTTCTTATGAAAATCCAAATGTTTTGTCCAGTTAGTCATGTTAAGAGCAATACGAATTATGCTAGGGAACAGCAAGTTCTTCAAACAGTCAGCAGGAACTATATCAGTAATAAGGACAATATGGCAATGGCAGAACTCAGAGAGCCCTCTGTCTTTCATGATGAGAGCATTCTTAGTATAGGCATTCTAAACCATTAAACAGAGTTTCTTCTAACAAAACAGAAATCAGTCTGAAATGCCTGATTCACAGCTCTTGTGTCAGTTTCTTGCTATGAAATGGATTAAGACAGTTCTATATTAGAAAAATAAGCTTTACACTGAATTGTCATAATGGAAAGGAACAGAAAGCTCAAAGCAAACAAGAGGAAATGTTTAGAAGTTTACCCAGATATTTCTTGGATCTGAGGTAGCTCTCTCCTGACATGGGCCAGTCAGATGCTTCCAGAAAGCCCAAAGTGAGGCCGTGAAAGCAATACCCCCCCTTACTGTTTGCTCACCCCACCCCAATAACTGGCATAATACCTTTGCAGCTAGAGGTTCCATTTACTACTGTAGCTAACAGTAGCTAATAGCCCTATCCACTTCCCCCATGAATTTCTCTAATCCCCCTTTAAAGCTATCACCACATCTTATTATAGCGAATTCTATATGTTAATTATGTGTTGCATGAATGCTAATCAATCTCACTGATCATGAGATCTAGAAGCGAGGAAGAAAATGTGTCTCTTCACTTTTGTCACACGTTACATAATTTTATCTCTCTGCCCACCCTCAAGTTTTCTTTATTCTATAATCGATTTTGCTCATCTTTACGGTCACTCATTAAAAACCAATACAATTACAAGTGAAGTGGTTTCCCTAAAAATTCAGTCAATGGTTGGAAAATACTTTTTAAAAGGTATCTTACATGTCATAGAGCAATCTGCCTGCTGATGCAGTTCGCTCTGCATTCCTCTCAATAGAGTACATCTCATACTGAAATACAAGAAAGAAGAGTATAAATCACAAAGAAAACATATACTGTATTTCTTCGATTGTAAGACGCCATCGATTGTAAGACACACACTAATTTCAGTACCACCAACAGAAGAAAAAACCCTAAGACACACCCGTGATTCTAAGACGCACCCCATTTTTAGAGATGTTTATATGGGGAAAAAAGTGTGTCTTAGAATCAAAGAAATAGGGTATCTATCCTCCCACTAGATTTCTCAGTATCACACCTCACCTTTTCTACCACACCATAATGAGAAAGGGAAGCGTGGAGGATAGAAGCACTAAAAAAAATTAATGGGATGGGGAGAAGTGAGCTTCAAGCTAGTACTGAATCTGACTGAGCAGTTCATTCCAGCAAAATTAAGATCACAAGGGGTCCAATCTTAAAGGTAGTGCTCAAATAGCTGGGGGTGGGGAGGGACTGACCCAGGCTGAATTAGATAACATTGGAGGGGTTACGGGATGGGGTTGTGTACTTCATTAAGGGTCTCCTATCCTCCCCCACCACCCTCATACACAGCCCACTGCTTCATCACCTCTGTCCGTTTTCTCTTCCTTATGGATTCTCCCTCTTCACTATCAGTGTAATGATTCTTGCTGCTTCTTCCCTTAGCTGCTCAGCTGGTGGGCCCTTCTAAGCACAAACTGTCCATTTACTTTATAGGGAAATTTTGTCAGGGGCTTCATCCTCATCCTTCTTTGCTTCCAAACTTCTGTTTGCTCACTCAGTGAAATTGTTCCCTGGGAACCAGGTGGTTTATATACCTTCTGAACCTGGCAGGCTCTTCCCCCAAATGAGTGCTTTAGTTCAGCTTTTATTTTCATTTAGTTTCAGATACTGAAATTTGTAAAATGTTAAATTTAACTGCCAGACCCATTTTAGCCTGAGATGGGAGAGATTTAATTATATATATACTAAGTTAATACAACACAAAAACCTCATAGCAATACAGAATGGGAATTTCATCACAAACGGCCTTCCACATAAAGCACAACATGTATTTTTAATACAAGGACGTCCAACAATAAGATTTCAAGTATGGACAACAAACTTCTGATCCACTAGCCCCGACGCATGTCTACATTTGACTACGGCTTAACACATCTTTATTTGTACCACAAAGTAGAGGAGGAGGTTGAGATTTCATTCCAATGTTGGAAACAGAGCATGTGAATTGGCAGTATTAATATTTAACATTCCAATATATTATAAATATTATATCCTACAAACTAGTTACCCTGCTATGTACCATCCACCATAAACCAATTTAAAATATCTAGAACAGTCTTCCCTCCTCTTGCCACACATACATAGATTGAAGCTACATACATTTTTTTCTGTTGTCAACAAGCTAAAATTGATTCTAAAATTTATTCTGCAAGTACCCTTTTAAATATTTTTTGGACTAGAAAGTATTGCATACCCAGTTATTTCCTCACTTAATCTTAGTATCTGTTTCTGGAATGTTTTTATTAACAATCACTTCCAAAGGTATGGATAAAATCAACACTGTTTGTATGGCACTTCCAACAGCTACCTCGATTGGGCCGTACACATTGGGAGACCGCAAGGCACTGCAGGGGAGGGAGGTGCAAAAATGTGAACCCAACTCCTCACATAGCAAACTTCATGTCACTACTCACACCCAGTCTGGATGCACGGGTAAGACTGGAGCTGGTCAAATTCATAGCCGGAAATATAGGAAAAGAAATGTACCTGGTGCAAAGAAATCACTACCTGTTTGACCCAGTTCACAAATCCCCAACCAGGCTGTCCAGGTGCTTACCCACCAAATTGGTAACTGGTATGGGGCGGGGGTGTGTGTAGATGGGATTGGAGGTAGAGTAAGTTTGATAAGGTTCAAGACATTTGAACAACACTAACCAAGTGGTTAAATCTTGACACAGCACACCTCTCATTATTTATTAGTTTTATAACATTAAGGTGAGGACAGAGTAAACGGAGAGGTATTCCTCTCATATCCTTCTAAAACTTTTGGGTCATCCAATGAAGAATGGCAAAAGGTTCCAGACAAGAAGGTATGTCCTTCTACAACTTCATTGGCTGCCAGTCCAGGTTCGGGCCCGATTCAAAGCCCTGGTATTAACATTCAAAGCCCTAAATGGTTTGGGGCCAGGTTATTTGAAGGAACGCCTCTTCCCATACGTACCTGCCTGGACCTTAAGATCATCCACAGGGGTCCTTCTCCGCGAGCCCCTGCCGAAGGAAGTGAGGCAGCTGGCTACTAGGAGGAGGACTTTCTCTGCTGTGGCACCCCGGTTGTGGAACGAGCTCCCCAGAGAGGTTCGCTTGGCACCTACATTGTTTTCTTTCCATCGCCAGCTGAAGACCTTTTTATTTTCTCAGTATTTTAACACCTAATTTAACTTAAACTTTGCTGTTTTAATCTCATATTTTAACCTATATTAATTTTTGCTGTGTGGTTTTATTCTGGTTGTGCTTTTTACATTGTACTTTGTATTTGTGTTTTAAATTTGTTGGTTGTTTTTATGCTCTTCATGGTTTTAATTTTTGTGAACCGCCCAGAGAGCTTCGGCTATTGGGCGGTATAAAAATGTAAGAAATAAAAATAAAATAAAATAAATAAATAAGAGTATCTCTACACACAATGAACTGGTGGAATTATCTACCAGAAAATGTGGCAAAAGCCCCTAAACTGGATGGTTTTAGAAGAGAATTCAACATAAATAAGTCTACCAATGGCTATTAGGAATCTTAATGAAATATATGTTGTGGGTTCGTATCTCTGCTCAGCCATAAAACTCATTGGCAAGTCCGTGTGTGTGTGTGTGTGTGTGTTCAGGAAGGAGATGTTATAGGTCAAGTCTTAAAATGGAAAGGGAAGTTTGAAAATGTGAAGATTTAGATGTTTAGATGTTTTTATTTGCCCAGGTAGAACTGTTTCTACTCCATTCCTATTTTGTTTTGCTCTCTCATTTAACATTCACCCTGACAAAAAGTTTGGATGAACTTGGAATATATTACTTTACTGCTAGATCCGGATTTTTTTCTAATGGGCTAGCACAATATTTTTGATAATTTGTTTACTGTGCGGTTTTCCACATTGGATTTTGCCCATACAGATCAAGCATGTGACAACTAACCGCTCACCTCAGTCCTCACCTGATATGTGGATACTGGGCGGTATAAAAATGCAAGAAACCCCTAAGGAGGTTCGCTTGGCACCTACATTATATGCTTTTGGACACCAGGTGAAGCCCTTTTTATTCTCCCAGCATTTTAACAGTCTATAAATAAATTTTTACTTGGTGTTTTAAATTTGTAATTTTGCATTGCTGCTGTTTTTATCTGGTTGAGCTTCTATATTGTATTTTATATTATGGTTTTATACTGTTGTTTTATACTTTGAATGTTTTTAATTTTTGTGAACTTCCCAGAGAGCTCCGGCTATTGGGCGGTATAGAAATGTAATAAATAAATAAATAAATAAACGAAATGAAATAGTGACAGCTGTCACTTAAGACAGGATGGCTGCAATACACACACCCGGTTTACATTTTTGGGACAGCAACACCAGATTATACAACAGAGCTATTATGAACTCCTCCTGGTACCTACAACAGGAGGTAAAAGAATACCCGAAATTTGTAGCTTTGTCTTGGTGCATGAAACATGGGCAGAATATTTAAAAACACAAAGTCCTATTTCCCCCCAGACAATCCAACGTTGTATCCAATGTTAGACCCTACTTGGAGTAGACCCACTGAAATGAAGGGGACTTAAATTAGTCGAGCTTAAGTCCCATTAATTTCAGTGGGTCTACTCTAAGTAAGGGCTGACACGGGATACAACCAAGGGAGACCCAAGTTTTGAACAGTGTTGATTGCAATTCGCTTCTGCTAGAAACCCACCCAGAGGCGGTGGGACTTAACGGGAGCAGCCCCAGAACAGCGGGGATGAATGGAATGGAAGGAGCCGCCCCGGCCAGCGTTGCTCCACAGACCTGGATGTTGAAGTCGGCAGGGTAGAGGCTCCGGGCAGTGATGAGCCAGGCTTTAGCCGCCCATAAGTCCCCCTGGACCAGCTCCCGGGCTCGCTTCACCAGGAACTCGCAGTCCCCCTGCGCCGACATCTTGGCCGCCGCCGCTGACGCCCCGCTCCCTTACAATCCGCGCATGCGCACTATACGAGGCCCAGACAGCGCCGCTTTCCAGGACCAATGATGTGGAGGTGCTTTGCGCATGCTCCCTCTCTGCCATGGCCATAGGCTCATAAAAAAAGAGTGTAAACATTAACTTACCATAAACTTTAAAAGTAGTAGATTGACAATACCGTTTCGGGAGATAAGACTTCCTGGCTAATTTTTTTTGCAGGGGAAAAGTGACTGCTTTTTTTTTTAAAGGAAATTCAGGCCGTAGCTAGACTTATTTATTTATTTATTTATTTATTACATTTCTATACCGCCCAATAGCCGGAGCTCTCTGGACGGTTCACAAAAATTAAAAACATTCAAAATATAAAACAACAGTATAAGGTATAAACTTAAGGTTTATCCTAGGATTGTCCTGGGGTCAAACCTGTTCACCTAAGTGCCACACAGGGCATCCAGCACTCAGGCAGTGACGAACCCAGGATGATCCTGCGATAAACCTTAGGTCTAGCTATGGCCTTACTAGGGTGACCCTATGAAAAGGAGGACAGGGCTCCTGTATCTTTAACAGTTGTATTGAAAAGGGAATTTCAGCAGGTGTCATTTGTATACCTGGTGAAATTCCCTCTTCATCACCACAGTTAAAGATGCAGGAGCTATACTAGAGTGACCAGATTTAAAAGAGGGCAGGGCACCTGCAGCTTTAACTGTGGTGATGAAGAGGGAATTTCACCAGGTTCTCCATATATACAAATGACACCTACTGAAATTCCCTTTTCAATACAACTGTTAAAGATACAGGAGCCCTGTCCTCCTTTTCATAGGGTCACCCTAATTTATATATGTCTGTGTATTAAATATAGAGGTTAACAGCAGAGTCTTGCACATGTCTGTTCAGAAGTAAACTCCACTGAGTGTTGAGGCGACTCCCAGGTAAATTTGTACGGAATTCCACGCTTATCCCCTACAGCGGCTAGATCCTTTGCATACCAGGAAATGGGTTTAAGGGGAAAATGTAAAAACCATAAAAAATCAACGGATGACCCAATCTGATTCAAATTTGGTATGCTTAAAGCTCTCCTTAATATCTATTACTGTGCCAGTTTTGATGTCTTTATCTTTAAAGCTTACGCAGATGTAAGCATTTGTTTCATTTTGCTTCAAATCCTGCTCCTGAGCCCCAATGGCCGCTTGGAAAACAACAAATGATACGCTCGAAAACTAGTAGCAAAATATTGCACTTCTTTTGGCTAAGAAGCGCAATTAAAGCAGGATGCATGGGAGTACTTCACAATAAAAGCAGATTATAAGCTGGAAAACTTCAGAGTCCTTTGCACGCAATTCACAGTGATTGTACAGTATAACGCTGGTGTGATAAAGCACTGTCTTACAGGATACAGTTGCATGAGATCTTGTACTAGTAAATTATCAGTTGCGGAGGCTGCACATTTAAAGGAACCTTTAAGCAAATACACATGCCTTTTAACCAAGTTTGCTTAAATTGTCTGGCAATATATACATGACAATATATTCATGACTCATCCCCCCCTCAAAAAAAAACCACGTTGCCATATTTGCATTTACTAGAATACTGGAGAGAAAAGAGTATTTGTGTCCTGCCCTAATTTCCAAAAAGCTCTTTGAATACTTGCAGTGCGTTATATAAACATGGGCAAATGTTTCTTTTCTTCCTTCCTGAGCACCATTAAATCAAAGCATACACTTGGAAGTTCAAATATTCCTCATGTTTTTAATTTGCTGCTGCAATTTCTCCTGAGTACAATGGATAAGAGTAATGCAAGGGGACAGCTAATAAACTGTGTTCTGGGGAAATTTGTTGGGGGTCCTCACTTAGAATATAAGTAATGTCATACAAGATTCCCTGGCTCACTAGCACTAACCTTCGCTTTCACAGGGAAGTTTGGCATATTTTCTAGGCTGCCTTCTCCATTCATGTGAGGGAACTGTGAGACCCAAGACAGAGCCCCACAGAAACTGAATGTGTACCCCAGAAAAATCCGAGAAATCTCTGCAATGCACAGTGATTCGTAAGCAGACATCAATATGGAAATGTTTTCTTGAAGGCAGAACATTTGGAAAACAGTTGTATAGTTTCTAGGGTGATTTTGCCCATCTCATTTTCAAATTTATCCTCACTTCATCACAAAAGCAGAACTTCCTATGGGTAGCCAACGTTAGTCCTACTCAGAGTAGACCTATTGAAATTAATGGACTTAAGTTAAACTAACATTGGATTCAAACCTATATTTTCTTGTAGGAGCATATGAACTTCAGAGCATACATATAATATAATACAACAGGACAAAACAGCCAAAGCAGAAAAGTCTCTCTCAAAATATGTTAAACAAAGCCAGAAGCAGAACCTTCCTTTGCCCTCAACCAAGACGCTAATGTCAAACTAAAACTTTATTCAGTCAAACAGTCAATTGCCATTGTCTCAATGGCTCCAAAGGGAAGTCTGGCACAATTCACAGTCATGTTTGATGTGGCAAAATCACCACAAGCTGGGTTTCATATTCTGAAAATTACTGTTTATTTTTATTTATTAAAACATTTGTAGAACAATGTAACACAATAAATAATATCCACCACTAAAAACGTATTAAATCATTAACAAATTAAAATTAGTAGATTTTTTAAAGCAATAGAAGCAATTAAAAACAATTAAAACTATGTGCAACCATGGAGAATTTTGCCCTCAAACTAGTGCTTGATAAAAAGCCATGTTTTAACTTGGCACCGAAATAAAGCCAACGTTGGCAGCAGTCAGGTATTCCACAACTGGGGTGCCCTCTCCCTTGTCCCACCATAATGTATGTCTCACTTTGGTGGGATGCGGAGGAGGGCTTCTCCAACAGATCTCAAATCTCAGGCAGGCATATATAGGGAGAGGCGCTCCCTCAAGTACCGAGGTTCCAAGCCGTTTAGTGCTTCAAATGTCATTGCCAACACCTTGAATTCCAACCGGAAGCATATACGCAGCCAATGCCATTCTTTTAAGAACAGTGTTATATGGGCTATATTTGGACGACACAATAGTCAACCGTGTGTTAATAGTCAACTCCACGATTGATTATTTAGGGGATATTCCCCACACAACCGTCAGTTAACTATTACCTAACTGTGTTGACTAGCTCATCCCTCACCCACCCCTGCCCTCTCTCTGTCCTCCCACTGAATAGTTGTGCTGGTTTCCCCTTGCTGCAAAGCCACCAGTCCTTGGGAAGGGGGTTGTTTTCACTGCCCTCCCCCATTTGCAAATTTGTTTCAGCAGATGACTGCGGGTTCCAATCCTGGTTTCTCTAAACCCAAGCCTGGTCCCAACAGGCTCTTAACCATCACCATGTACATTGATGGTGCTATATAAATAAATAAATAAATAAATAAATAAATAATCTTCAATCATACTTGCTCTGAGACCTGCGCCACCTACATTCTAGCCATCATACATTCTGTTCATTGCCCATAGATCTTCTGTAAACCAATGGAATTATGGGCTCCACAACACTGGAGTAGGCGCTCAGGAACAATTGTATCAATGACCTTTTCCATCTCACCATTCCATAGTGAGATCAAGGCCTTGACCAAATCAGCCAGAAAATCCCGCTGAGCATTCAGGAATCCTTCGGATTCCATAAGTCTTCAGGGGTGGACCATCTTAACTGGTCCCCCACCCCTGCAAGGGGGATCTGGTACTGGGTAACCAGATCCAGGTAGTGCGGGAAAAACTCCTAACTGAAACCCTGGTGAGCCACTACCAGTCATTATCAACAATACTGGGCTTAATGGTTCAATTGTCTGACCCAGTTGTCTGGATTGAGTATCCATTACATATCCCAGAAAGGTGTGCAGCAAAGAGGTTTCACTCCCAGGTTCAAATGAAATAGAGCTGGGGGTCATAGTCTGCATAGTCGCCCATTCTGAACGACCTCACACAATCGGCTCATATAAATATTTTAGTCAACGTGAAAGAGAGTTTGGATTTCAGGAACCCCACAAATGTGTTTACAAACAGGAGCAACTGTCCCCCAGGATCACTTTCTGGAACCTAGCACAGTAAGGGCAGAACCACTAGAGTGTGGTGCCCCTAGCGCCACCAGAAGATATCATGGACAACGGTATTGAAGGTCCCTGAAATATACCCTTATGTAAATTGCCCAGAGAGCTTTGGCTAAGGAGCAGTATAGAAATAATAATAATAATAATAATAATAATAATGGCGTAATCAAGTCACATTCTCCTTGTTTCTTTCTACATGTGGAGTTGTAGGAGGAAACCAAAAGCTCCCTCCACCAGCGTTATAGTCTGCTGTCAAGGTGAATTGCATGCAAAGGACTTGACCATGTCCTGCTGTGTTTGTGGTTCTTCCTCCACCCCTATTAGTGATGTATTTTGGCACGCAGAAAGTCCATTTCTTCCGGTAACACAAAAGCACCCCGCTCAAACTTCAAAGTGTATTTTCATCCATCGTTTTCAATTTGATGTTCTGTGGGCGTGTTTTCAAGGGGCGGTATTACTGACGAAAGTGTGTTCAAGGGGTGGTATTGATGACGAAAGAGAGGGGCGTGCCTTTTCTCTAGTGGGTGTTTTTAAATTCCAGTTCAAATCCATTCCTCCTCCTGCTTCCTGGCTGCTGGGTTGAATGAAAGAATGGTCTATTGTACTTTTGATCCTCCACCTTTGCTTTATGAATTGCTTTGGGGGTGGGGATGGGGAAGTGAGAGGGGGATGCATTGGTTACATCATAAGGGGGCTGTGTAGCTTCTCTCCCCTCCCCTTTCCCTCTTGATTGGAAGTGGAATGCAAGGGGAATGCAACACAACCTCCAGTGACAGGTGATAGGAATTTTAGTTGATTAATAAATTGAACTCTATGGGATTTTTAAAATGGAAATTAAACAAATGCTTACATCTGAGTAAATTTTAAAGATAAAGAGATCAAAATTGGCACAGCGATAGGTCTTAAGGAGGGCTTTCAGCATACCAAAATTGAATGTGGTTGGGTCATCTGTTGATTTTTAAAAATTTCCTCCCTGAAACCCTTTGGAGCTTATAGTCCCCTAGAGCGAAGGATCGTAGGAACGTAGGAGCGCTCTTCCATTCCTTTGATCATGTGAAGCTGTGCATCTTTAAGTTCATGAAGATTGTTCAGAAACTGGGGAGTGGAGGGTTGGCAGGAGAGATGCCTCCACTGAGAACCCTGAAAAGGTTTCAGAGAAGGACAACAAAGGATTAACACATAAAAGGCTAAGTAGATGGCGCCTCCTCACAGCAACAGACTTTTGAGGACCTGTACTCAGACCACTAACTGCTAGAGAGTGTTTTAAACAATGGCCCGACTCAAACATCAAGAGGAGCCACCACTGGTGAATCCCCCATGGGACTTCTTGTCATGGCAGCAGCTGCCATTTTGAATGTTAACTCAGCCAGGGTGGGTTATTGGGGTGGTTAACATGTGCAACCCTAAAAAAGCCCAGAGGTTATGAGTGACTTGTCAACCATCCCCAACATACCACCTTTGCTGAGTTTGCACATAACCAGCTACACCCCCCACCATAGCTTAAATATTCAAAAATGGTGGCAACTACCACAACAAGCGCCCCCACTGGGGAATTCCCCCATGGTGGCTACTTGTTATGTGCAAATCAGGTCGCTGTAAGGTGATTTTATTTATTTATTTATATTTATTTATATTTATATATATTTATATATTTATATATATTTATTTATTTATTTATATTATCCATGAGGTGTCATGGTGCCAAACGTGAGGTTTCTAACTTGAACAGAAAAAAATTTGTTTACTTTTTTAGCTTTCAATGCAACCCTATGGGGGGGGGGAATGGAGCTCCGATCCGGATCCGGAGCTCCGAGCGGAGCGGAGCGGACATGGGCGGAACGGGGGCGGAGCGAAGCGGCCCGATCCGCAAATCGCGGATCTGGAAGTGAAGCGGAGCAGGGGGTCCGTGCACACCCATATTAGATATAACAGGATGGGACACTAACAGGGCGAATGTCAATCTTCAATGGAGTAAAACAAGGCTGCGTACTGGTGCCCACATTATTAAACTTTTATATTAAGTAACTAATGAATGATTTGGCAAAGGGATGTTCCCACCCACCCCTGAAATTAGCAAATAAACCTCTGTCTATACTCCTCTACTTAGATGATGCAGTTCTATTATCGTGGACAAGTATAGGTCTAAGATGTCTTTTAAGAGTTTTGGACTGTTATTGTAAGAATGAACTACTGACGATCAACTATGCAAAATCCAAGGTGATGATCTTCTTAAGAAGGAGAATAAAGCATAAGTAAAAGATCAACAACCACCCTATTGAAGAGGCCACATTTTTCTGATATTTGGGTATTGGATTTCACTGTTCGAGCTCATGGTATTAAGGTCCTCATGCATTTCTTCTATACGAAAGGAGGACATTATCTTCCCTTACCTATTCAAGTATTCCACGCTACATTTATCTCTCAAGTGCTATATGGGTTAGGGCTGTGCACCCACTTCCCTATCCGCCTCGGAGGCCGGTTCGGAGCCCCCGAAGCAGCCCTGGTTCGGCTCGGGGACGCTTCGGGGGTGGCCTGACCCACCTCGGCGCTGAAGCCGAAGCAAAATTCGGGCCCTCCGAGGCAACTCGGACTTTTCTGGGTGCCGGCTATGCAGGTGGATGGCGGAGGCAGGTAAGCCCCCTCCCCCTTCCCCACTTACCTGCTGCCTCTACCTCCACCATGGCGGAGGCAGCAGGTAAGGGACCCACAGAGGGCCATCTCCGAAGCGCTGAGGCAGCCCGAAGCTTCAGAGCCAATTGGCTTCGGGCCACCTTGAGCTTCTCCAGAACTGCCTCAGCTTGGATTCGGGACCTCATTCTGAGGTGGAGCATAGCCCTAATATGGATCCCAACTCTGGGTACATAAAAGCTTTGCCCAATTTGAAATCATGCCAAGTTCCTCCACAAAGTGCTGGGAGTCCCACGCTCTATCCCTCATGCATGTGTGCGCTTAGAGATGGGGCAAATCTCCCTGGAGGCCCACACATGGATTCTTAAGACCCACGATTGGCTAAAGGTGATTTTCATTCCAGTGGGCTTGGCTCCTATGACATTAATGGATGCATGCCAGACAAACTGGAAATCCATGCTTTATGAGAAACTCCAAAATTTGGGTTTCACAACCAGTAACCTAATAGCTTTGGGTTACACAAAAGTCAAAATGCTAATTCAACAACATATCTGGGATGTGGAGCTCCAAACTCATTTAAATAGTGTATCTATCCACTCTGATTACAGACGACGGAAGGGCATCTTTGCCTGCAAATTATCTGCCTAAGCGGCACATGCCCAAATTCAGGAAAGCTTTTACTCTGGCAAGGTACAATGTATTACCTTCTGCCTTATTGGACGGAACATTTAGAAGGAAACCATACCAGGAACGGCTATGCCCCTGTGGGTCAGGAGAAGTAGAAACAGTAGGGCACTTTATGCTACATAGTATTTTCTCTCAGGATTTGCACCCCATAGTTATAACTCCTATTTTACAACAGATCTTGGGGAGAATGGAGAAACAACATCTAACACCTCTAGAGTACTTTCAGATAATGAGTACAAGATCACTTCAAAAGTGGCAGGTTTTTGTGGATCTGCAATTAATCAATGGAAACTGAGACTATTTGGTATTACAGAATCACAATAATTTAATTTTAGCTCTAGACTCCTCTGAATGAGTCACAACTTCTATGTATTGTAAGTATTTTATTCATTGGCTTTTATTATGTTTTTATGTATTCTATATTTTATTGACATGTTTTACTGCTTTTGTGCCGACTGTTTAACTGGGCTACGATCATAATAAAATCAATCAATCAATCTTGTGAGTGTAATATTACGTGGTAAAGCTTCTAGTTTATAAAATGAAACTAGCTTTTCAGCAACTGTTTCATAACCAGCACCTTTATCTTTTCTTTTGGAATTAGCAGGAAAGTAACCTGTTGGCACTTTTTTCCATTGTAAACTTCTTCGCTGTGATCTAAACTGAAACAAAAAAGAAAGAAAAGTTTAAAATAGGAAGACTAAACGATATCATACTTGAGAGCAATCTCAAGTAAAAAAGCAGCCTCTTATGGAAATTTCATATTATTTTCACTAACCCCACCCCACCCCAATTGATGCCACAATACATATGTGTGTTCAAAAAGGTGTAAAATGTTCTCTGAAAGTGTCAGGCTTGCAACACAAAATGCAAGAGTGAAATGAGGGTGAGATCGTGCATCTTGTTGACCAGGGCTGGTGCCAGACTATTTTGCGCCCTAGGCAGAGGCACCACCAGCTCTGGCCCATTTCTGCATTGGCTTCCTTAGGAAAAAAGTGTGTCCCTTGCTCTTGCGTAAGACCCAATTGAGCATTCTCAGCGCCCGCTGCAGCTATGCCCATTCTTGAAACAAATCCTCATGTTCAGCTATGTAGGAAGGCAGGCAGGGTCCAGGCAAGGCTGCTGGGTGTAGCAAAACGAGAGGGGGGGGGCTGAGAGGGAACCATTAACCCTTTGTGCTGAACAGAGTTGGTGGGGTGAGGTGAGCGCCATGCAGGGAGGAGGCGAGGGGCCAAAGGAAGCGCCCGCTCCAGAAGGCAAAGGAGTTGGCATCCTCCTTGCATTTGGAGAGGGCGTTGAGGAGGACCAACACCCAACACCCGGGGGTGCCTCGCAGCCAGGCAGAGGGCAGGCAGAAGAGGTTTGAGGGCACTAGGTGGGGGCCCTGCTGGGGCTCCCAGGGTTGCACAGAGGGGCGGGCAGTGTGGGTCTGTTGGGTGTAGCCAGGAGGAGCATGACATGCGCGCCTGGCTCATGCCGTGCTCGGTGTGTTGCCCCTTTGTGTCCTCAGCCCTCAGGCATCTCTCTCTCTCTCCAATGCCCACATGTCAACAACTACCTTTTGTTTTTCTCTCGGTAGGGCTTTTCCCTGCTTTGGGGTGACGGAGCCCAGTGACGATCCACACCGTCAGCCCCTATCGAGTGATGCTTGGGCAGTACTGCTGTGCCCCTCTGAGGTTTGCACCCTAGGCGGCTGCCTAGTTCACCTAATGGTAGCGCCGGCCCTGTTGTTAACTTCTCAGACAAATGGGTAGGAATAAAACCTTACTATCTCAACAAGTGTTGCTCCTAGAAAAGATTAATAAGGAGCTTTTCTTTCTGGTAGCAAATTTCATGCTTTTTTAAATTTGTAATGAGAAATCTTTTCTGTGAGATAAAAAATAACAGCACTGTTGTGGAAAAACTGAATTTTGGGCCCCATTTTCCAAGATGACAGCTGTTACCATTTTTTCCTGAGCTGCCCCATATCTAATTTTAAACTACATGGTTATAAATACCACCATACCAAATTTCACACTTGTATCACAGTGTGCATGGTTTTAATGCTAAGCTGCTCTACTAATAAGGAGAAAACTATATATACACATGGAGAAGAATAGAGAAGGAAAACACCCTCAAAATTGAGCACAGAAAGCTGAAATGGGCTATGCCACGACACAGGCTCTGAACACCAGACCTCAAGTCTGCCACCACTTCTTATGGGGCGACACAGGCTCTGAACACCAGACCCGGCCGAGGCTACTCCCTGCTCAAGCCAAGCACCACCACTTGGTACGCCTGAGGCAAGGGATAAAGCCCACCTTCCTCCAAACTATGTGGAGAAAGGGGTTTAAAATGGAGAATGGATTTTATTATATATAATAATGCACTGTGAGTTATATCTGCTTAGGTGAATGATTGTCAGAGTGGGTGCTGAATGTGTAAACTTAAGATGATAAACGCCAAACAGACACGTGGGATTTTTGTGGTAGTTTTAAAACAAACAATCAAAATTTATTTTTAAAAGTTCATAAGCTTTGTTTCAAATAACAAAATTTAAAAACCTTTTTGAAACCTTCCATACAATCCGGTCACTCTCACATTCGCGCTTTCCTTTTTCTCACACAATCACTCTTGAACTTTCTTTATTATCAGTATTGATTAATATACTTCCACTATGTGCACACCACACTCTGAAGACACCACGCACTACACTGACCCTCAAATTTCCCAGAACTTAAGTACCATAAACACAGAGAGCACTACAGACTCTAAGAGTACCTAACAAGTCTCCCTGAAAAGCTTTTCCCTGAAAAGAACTCACAATCCCTTCAGTCATTCCCTTATATATATATCACTCTTCCCCACTCCCAAGACATTCTAACTCCGTCCACTCAGGCCAACATTCTACAAACCACAGACTTACAAACTGCAGACATTCATTTGGAATTGACTTGTGGGGTGTAACGCCACATATTCCCCCCCTTTTTAAAAAAACCCCGAGTATGGGGCTGGTTTAATACCTGGACCTGTACATAGGGTTTGGGAAAATAAAACGGTTAAACATTTATACATACAATTAATAGCAATAACAATATATATACATACAAACCTCTTGGCAAATCAACAAGTTAAATGAACCACATTTTTATTAGTCCGCTTTTTGGCTCCAATTCTAAAGTCCAGGAGCATCATAATGTCCACAACAAAGTCTCACGTTATTGGTGAATTGGGCGATTCTTGACGAGACAGTCCATCCACGATGATGTTCTCCCGACCTGCCACATGCTGGATCTCTGCGTTGAAATCTTGGATCCGCCACGACCACTGCTGCAAAAGTTGGTTGTGGCTTTCCAGGGGTTGCAGCCACAACAGCGCCCGATGACCCACTTGCCAGATGAACCACCATCTCCGCACGCACGCCTTGACCTTGTCCATAGCCCAAGCGATGGCCAGACTTCTCTTGGACAGCAGAACAGTCCCTCTCTCTCTGCGTCAATTCTCCGCTGGAATAGGCCATGAGATGTCTCACATCGTCCACCGTCCGCACCAGCCTTGCTCCAATTCTGACCTCCGAAGCGTCTGAGGTCAGAACAAACTTCTCTTTTACTGCCTTTGGTACTCTTCTATCCACCCTATAAGCAGATGACTTAATAGGGGGATGGGTTCCAGTCTTATCTTGAATAAGGTAAGGTCCCTCCCAAACAGCATTGAACTGACTATTCTTTTTGTGAAAGAAGACCACGACTTTAACTTCCAATCTAAAGTTCCGGTCTCTAGCTTCTTCATCACACCAAGTTTTCTGCCTGGTTTGGGCTCCAGCCAAACCTGTGTGTGCCAGCTCTATAACTTCTTTCGTGTCATTCTGAAGGCTCAGACCATAATTTACTCCACATTCTTTCTCTTCTTCTAATTCTCCCTCCCAGCTTTCTTTCATAATACTTAGGGGACTACATACATTCCTCCCCAGCATTAGTTCAAAAGGTGAGAATCTAGTGAAGTCTTGGGGAATTTCCCTAAAAGCGAAGACAAAGTAGGGCAATTCTTGGTCCCAATCAAAGGGATAGTTTGCCATATAGGTCTTAACCATTGGCTTAATGGTGCCATTGAATTTTTCAACTAACTCATTTGTTTGGGGGTGGGAAGCAGTGGATGTTATATATTTGACACCGCAACACCTCCACAAACATCTCATTACATCCCAGAGAAAAGCTGAGTCTTGATCCCTCAAAATTTTATGGAGGAAACCCCAGCAACACAATATTTTTAATAGGGCTTTTGCTCTTGTCAAGGCATCAACATTTCTAAGGGCTTCAGCATCCGGGAACCTTGTGGCAAAATCTATAATGATCCATAGAAACCTTTTCCCCGTCTGTGTAGGTCTAGGGAAGGGTCCTACCAGGTCCAGTCTTATTTTTAAAAAGGGTTGGTTGGTAAGTGGTAGGGGATTTAGGGGAGCCTTGACCTTGTCCCTACTTTTCCCCACCCTCTGGTAACTCTTACAGGACTTGAAAAACTCTGTGGCTTCTCTAGCAATATTAGGCCAGTAATAATTAGTCATCAACCTTTTCTGGGTTTTACCTATCCCCATATGGCCTGCCAAAAAGGAGTCGTGATCTGATTTCAGCAGCTGGTCCCTATCTGGTATTGGTACCACAAGCTGCTTTTCAGCCCCCCAACTTCCTTGTTTCTTCTTGGGCAACCACTTTTGGTATAGGAGTCCCCGATCCCAGAAAACCTGGTCTTTCTGTGTGTCACTAAAAGAGGTTTCTTGTGCCTCAGCTTTGGATCTTAAAACTTCCAAGCTGGGATCATTTCCTGTGTGTAAAGCAAACGTGGTATCAGTTTTTGCAACGATGTTTCTTGGAACAACAGTTCCTTCAGCTGGGTTGCTAGGCAACTGCAGAGGCATGCCCTCAGCCTCTCCAGACTCGCTACAATTCTCTGACAAGCCTTCCACTGCTGCTTGTGAGCCTGTAATAATAAAAACTTTTCTACCTTCTAACCCCATGATATCAGTACCTAGGATTAGAGGTTCTTCCTGACAGGAATTAACACCTAAAATACATTTCCCTGTGACTCCCCTCCATGTAACCTCCATCTCGGCTACAGGAATTTCAATTATGGGCCCTGTCACAGGTTTGATGTTAATTTTTCTGTGAGGAATAATCTCCTCCCTCCTCACAAGGTCTGCTCTAATCAGAGATAAACAAGCTCCAGTATCTAGAATAGCTTTATGCTTTTTTCCATTTATTAAAACATCTTCCCACACTAATGTGTAACACTGGGAACTTTGGGGATGTTCAGCATCTTTATTTATATCCACTCTCCTTACTGAAGTACTTTTCTCTTCCTTCAGCCTGGGACATTGTGGTCTAATATGCCCCACCAACCCACAATGATGGCATGTGAGGTCTGTATTTCCAAACATAGGTTTGGTGGTGTTTCCCGCCTTTTCCATTGGCAACTGATTTTTATTTACTTCAGCCTCCTTTTTACCCCCATTAGGTTTATACCCTGGTTTAATATTATTTTCTTTAGGAGACTTGCTGGTCATATGATAGCCCCAGTTTAAGGAAAATTGATCAGCCAGGGAAGCTGCATCTTGATATGTTTTTGGGTCTCTATCTCTCACCAGCAATCTTATTTCTTGAGGGATTTGAAAAATTAATTGATCTTTAATCATCAGATCAACTAAATCTTGTTTGGTTTTCACCTCAGCGCAGGTGATCCATTTCTCAAAATGATCTGCTAATTTGAGTCCCAACTCCACAAAAGATTTGGATGACACAGCATAAAGGCTTCTAAATTTCTTCCGGAAATACTCAGGCCCATAGTGAAATCTTTTATAAACTGCTGTTTTAAATGAGGCAAAATCTAAAGCTTCCCCCACAGGAAAACTGTTATAAATTTCAGCCAGGTCTCCCTTGATCAAGTTAGGGATAAACTTCATATAATCTTGTGGCTTTACTTCCCACATCATGGCTGCCTTTTCAAAGGTATTGAAAAAAATTTGGGGATCTTGCCCCTCAACATAAGGGGTAAAGTCTTTAGGAGATAATTTGGGAGGTCTAGCCCCTTCCTCAATTCTCCTCTGATCTTCCCGCTCAAATTTTCTTTTTTCCAAAGCAATTCGTTCTAGCTCTATCTCTCGATCTTTTTCTCTTAATCTTATTTCTGCCTCACAATCTTTTTCTCTTAGCCTTTCTTGCTGTTCCAACTCAGCTCTCTTCAACTCCCCTTGTTGTTCTAACTCTCTATCTCTTTGTTTTATCCTTTCCAATTCAAGTTTTTCCTGCTGTTTTATCTTTTCTAATTCAAGTTGTCTATTAGCTTCTTGTTGTTCTCTTTGTTGTTTTATTTTCTCCATTTCTAGCTGAATGTATTGAGGAGACATTTCTACAGGCACTTGCCCCAGAGGATTTACCTCAGTTTCACCTGCAGCATGAACTCTGTAATATTCTATAAGAGCCCATTTCATTTCATCAACTGACTTTCCTTCAGTTGGCAAATTTAAATGTTTACATCTGTCTGACAGAGCATCTTTCTTCAACCCTAAGATCTCCATCGTTATTAGACAGAGACTTAACCTTAATAAATAAAAGGGTACTGGGAGTTTTCAATTGAGGTCAGGAGTGGTAAACTTGATATTTTATAATATGTATCTCACCACAGACAAAAATATCCTGTCAGAGAATTGTATCAGCGCAACCTCTGACTTAGGTAATACGTAACTTTCACAGCTAAGGACCTCAGAGGTGCTTTACAGTAACCACCCTCTGTCCTGTTCACAAATAAAATCCTTTTTGACTTCTGTCACTATAAATGAACAGAGTCTACTTCGGATCCCACCGCTGCCACCACCTATTATGCCACGACACAGGCTCTGAACACCAGACCTCACGTCTGCCACCACTTCTTATGGGGCGACACAGGCTCTGAACACCAGACCCGGCCGAGGCTACTCCCTGCTCAAGCCAAGCACCACCACTTGGTACGTCTGAGGCAAGGGATAAAGCCCACCTTCCTCCAAACTATGTGGAGAAAGGGGTTTAAAATGGAGAATGGATTTTATTATATATAATAATGCGCTGTGAGTTATATCTGCTTAGGTGAATGATTGTCAGAGTGGGTGCTGAATGTGTAAACTTAAGATGATAAACGCCAAACAGACACGTGGGATTTTTGTGGTAGTTTTAAAACAAACAATCAAAATTTATTTTTAAAAGTTCATAAGCTTTGTTTCAAGTAACAACATTTAAAAACCTTTTTGAAACCTTCCATACAATCCTGTCACTCTCACATCCGCGCTTTCCTTTTTCTCACACAATCACTCTTGAACTTTCTTTATTATCAGTATTGATTAATATACTTCCACTACGTGCACACCACACTCTAAAGACACCACTTACTACACTGACTCTCAAATTTCCCAGAACTTAAGTACCATAAATACAGAGAGCACTACAGACTCTAAGAGTACCTAACAAGTCTCCCTGAAAAGCTTTCCTGAAAAGAACAAGAACAAGAACAGAACTCTCAATCCCCTCAGTCATTCCCTTATATATATCACTCCTCCCCCCTCCCAAGACATTCTAACTCCGCCCACTCAGGCCAACATTCTACAAACCACAGACTTACAAACTGCAGACATACATTTGGAATTGACTTGTGGGGTGTAACGCCACAGGCTACTCTAGAAATTTCCAGATTTTTCTCTTGGCATAACTTAAAAGCCAAAATGACCAAACAAAATAATTCACTCAGCTCTGGGTTGTCAATGAAGGGTTAGGTGCTTCAGGCAATTCCCCAAAATGGTGCAGCGCTAGTGGCACATTGTCACAAGTGCTCCTATGGTTTATTTACATCTGGTTCGAAAAAGATCTGGGAGTTATGGATAGAGATAGACTAGCGCATCCACAGCTGGAGGGGGGAAATGACTGAAGAGTCACTTGTACAAGGAAGTGTTTTTGAGAAACTGTACAGAGGGACAAGGCTCTGGAGCCATATCCACTTTTTGAGTTTTTGCAGTGTCTCTCAGAACTGCAGGCCATGGAGGTTTGGCAGGGCAGGTAACCGCATGGTGCCTCATGGTCCCACAGCAAGAGCAGAGACCATCTTGTCTCTGACAGTCCTCCTCATGAGTCAATTTCAGCCGGGTTTCTCCTGAAGGCCTGGATTCCCAGGTGTGGGTCTAATGATGCACAAACTGCCGGCTTTCTAACCATCCATCTACTCTTTGGCATAAGTGAATCAAGGCCTGGAGGGCTGATGGTCTTCCTACTCATGCCAGTTCATCAAGGATGTCATCAGACAGGCCTTCCTGAAATTGGTTTGTTAAGGCTGCTTCATTCTTCTCCAAGTCTCGGGACACCAGACAGAAATTATTCGTATGTTCAGTAACTGATTTTCCCTTCCTTGAAGTCACCTGATGTTATACTAAGTGGTTTCGACTTCCTGTGGGTCCTCGTAGTCCTGGCACATCTCAGTTAGAAAGCCTTTGAAATCAGAGGAGCGAACTGGCCTGTAACAGGTACGGGGTTGCCCATTTGGCAGCAGACCCTATCAGCAGACTGATCAGGAACACAACCCTGGTCTTGTCCTTTCAGAAGTCCTCAGGGCGCAATTCCATATACAGCACACACTGTGCCAGGAAAGCTGGGAACTGCTCAGGTGAGCCATCAAGTTTTCTAGGAACTGCTACAGGGCACTTCCGCCTGGGAGGTGCAGCTACAGGCAGTTGCACAGGCATCTGAGCCTGGAGCCTACTGATATCAGCTGTCAGCTGGGCCATCTGCTTCTTTAACAGGATGGTTTCCTGCGCTAAAGCCCCTGTAAAGGAAGAGCACCAAGCAACCTGCTGGCTCCTTAACTGGATTTAGCACGGATCCCCAGGCACAGACACTCACAGCTCACACAAGATGAGGTTTAAGACCATTTATTAGGAAAAGGGTAGGAATACATGGAATTAGCAGAATAAAACCATAAAAGCATGCATAAATGTATAAGAACCCCGGACAAGCAAGCTAAAAACTAAAACTACAAAGTCATACGTCACCCAGACCGAACTCAGCCGACACCACCCCTGTTCCCTTCACAGGGATGTCTTTATACTATTCTTTTCACTCCTTCCCCCCTCCCTTCAGCTTTGATGCGTGGAGTGCCTTCACACCTCTGCCCAGGATAGTTAATCACTCAAGGACACAAGACAGTTACAATCGGCTTGGCTCCAGTCGTCTCCCCCATACAGCTACCTGGTTCTTATCTCCCTTCCTATGGAACCATAAGATTCACAAATTAAAAGACATGCCAGTCCCAAGGTCCAGTTAACCCTCACCCTACCCTTACACCTTCCCCCTTAAGATGGAATTTCTAAAAAATTCCATCCTACCTCCCTTTACCTTTCCCCAGTTTACACATTGACCCCTGTTTTTTATTCTCTTTTTTCTCGCACCGACTCTCAACTTCCCCCTCCCGTCCAAAGCTCCGGGATAACCCATCCGCCACAACATTCTCCTTGCCCTTGATATGGGAGATGGTGAAATCAAAATCCTGCAGCGCCAAGCTACATCTCAACAGTTTCTGGTTGGTGCTTTTGACCCGGGATAGCCAGCATAGCGAGGAGTGGTCCGTTTGTATTTGGAACGGCCGTCCCCAAAGGTATGGGCGCAATTTCCCCACTGCCCACACAATAGCCAAACATTCCTTTTCGATGGTAGCCAAGGCTCTCTCTCGGGGCAGCAACTTTTTGCTGATGAACACTACGGGCTGAAGCTGCCCCCTCTCCTTCCTGCAGCAGCACCGCCCCCAATCCCGCTTCGGAAGCATCCGTTTGAACCATGAACGGCCGATCGAAGTCGGGCACTCAGAGGACTGGGGCCCGCTTTAATTTTTCCTTTAACCCTTCAAATGCCTGTTGGCAAGCCTCCGTCCACTGTACCCACACCGGCTGTCTCTTCCTACACAAATCCATCAGGGGAGCCACTAGCTGGCTAAAGCTGGGAACAAACCTGCGATAATAGCCCGCTAGCCCCAAAAAGGACTAGACCTGCTTTTTAGTTTGTGGGGTGGGCCACTGTTGGATAGCCTCTACTTTGGCCTCCATAGGCTTTAACGCTCCCTGTCCCACTCGATGTCCCAAGTATGTTACTTCCCCCCTCCCGAATTGACACTTGGAGGCCTTCACCGTTAACCCGGCCTCCCGCAGCCGGCCAAGCACCTGGGTTAGATGTGCTAAGTGCTGCTCCCAGGTGTCACTAAACACAGCCACGTCATCCAGGTAGACACACGAAAAAGCCCCCAGCCCCTCTAAAACCCGGTCCATAAGTTTCTGAAAGCCCTCCGGAGCATTCGAGAGCCCGAACGGCAAAACTGTGAACTGATAGTGCCCCCTAGGGGTGGAAAAGGCAGACTTCAAGGCAGCATCCTCATCTAACGGCACCTGCCAATACCCCTTGGTTAGATCCAATGTGGAGATGTATTGGGGTGGAAAAGGCGGACTTCAAGGTAGCATCCTCATCTAACGGCACCCGCCAATACCCCTTGGTTAGATCCAATGTGGAGATGTATTTGGCTTTTCCCAGCGTCTCTATCAGATCATCCGTACGTGGCATAGGGTAAGCCACCACCGTGGAAGCACTGTTAAGTTTCCGGAAGTCCACGCAAAAACGGATCGAGCCATCTTTCTTCGCCACGAGTACCAGGGGGGAGGACCAGGGGCTGTGGCTCTTTTTAATAACCCCCATGGCCAACATCTCCTCGATCTCCTTATTCACTATTTCTAACTGCCTGCCATTCAGCCGGTGGGGAGGGGACTGAATTGGTGGGTGATTTCCGGTGTCAATGGAATGCGTCGTCAAGGACGTTCGTCCCGGCAGCCCCGAAAACAACCCTCCAAATTCCCCCAAACACCGTTTCAGCTGCTCCTGTTGCTTTAAGCCCAGTTCTTCTGGTATCTGGATGTCGGTCAGTCCCTCCTTTCCCTGATAGCTAGCCAAGACATCCATCCCCGCTTTCCCATCTAAAGGGTCTCCCTTTTCCACCTGGCACACTCGCACGGCTCGCTCCTGAAACGGCTTCATCATGTTTACATGATAAACCTTCGAGCGGCGTTGGGTGGTGGGGTCCTTTAATAGATAATTGACTTTGTTTAGCTTTTTTTCCACCACTTTAACCCATTTTTTCCCCATTTAACCGCGAGCTTTTCCGGCTTCAGCGGTTTTAGCACCAACACCTTGTCCCCTTCCTGGAACACCCGCTGTCGCGCTTTCCTATCGTACCACCCCTTCTGGGTTTGCTGGGCTTGGGCTAAGTTCTCTTGGGCAGCTTCCCCCACCTCCCGTAACAAATTCTGCAAGTTTTGCATGTAGGCTGCCACCGAAATAGGAGTGGAATTGGTCCGTCCTTCCCACCCGTCCCTCAGCAGCTTCAGTGGGCCCCTCAGTTCCCGCCCGAACACCAATTCATTTGCCAAAAACCCCAAGCTATCACTCTTAGCATCTCGAGCAGCAAAAAGGAGATAGGGTAGTGCCTGATCCCAATCCGTTACATGCTTGGTGGCGTACGCCTTCAGCATTCTTCCCAAAGTTTGATTAAACCGCTCCCCCAGCCCATTGCCCTCATGATGATAAGCCGCGGAAGTGCATTGCTGCACTCCGGCCAGCTTCCACAGTTCTTTCAGCAGCTGGGACATAACCCCCCCCAAATCATGTACCAATACTTTGGGGACCCCCAAGCAGGTGAAGGTTGTCATCATTGCTTTTGCTAGCTGCGGGGCGGAAATAGTGGTGAGGGGCACCGCCTCCACAAACCGGGTGGCATAGTCTACCAAAGTTAGAATGTATTTTTTCCCCGACCGGGTGGCCGGGCTGAACGGTCCCAGTATGTCCACCCCCATCTTTTCAAACGGCACCTCCGTAATAGGAGAGGGGCGAAGTGGAGCCTTGGGGTGATACCGAGGAAACCCTACCCTCTGGCAGGTGTCACACGTGGAACAAAAGTCCCGTACCTCTTGGGCTACCCCTGGCCAGTAGAAATCCCGGCTCACTCGCTCTAGGGTTCGGCGGATCCCCAGGTGCCCTCCCCACAGCAACTCATGAGCGGCCTCTAGCACCTTCCCCCATGACGACCGGGGAACCACCAGTTGCTTCTTCTCCACGCCTCCTCCCCCTTTGGGCGAGAACAATCGGTACAACAGCCCCTTTTCCCAGGCAAATACCGCCATTCCCGTCTTCCCCCATCCGTCTGACGGGCCCCCCGCCACCTCCCGCCACCCTTGTAGGGTGGGATCCTGCTGTTCTTGGCGGAACTCTGGAGTATCTAGACTCTCAAGGCCAGAGCCTCCCTCCTCCCTTTCAGCTTCGGCCAACTCGTTTAAAGAGGCTTCTTCCCCTTTGCTCCCCGAATCCGCCCTCTGCTTAGCGGCTTTCCCGCAAGTAACCACGGCAAGTTGTGTAACTTTAAAACATAAGTCGTTACACAATAAGAAAGCTGGCCCTTCCGTGTGGGTGAGTATAACCAATTCTCCCTTCCACCCCCGGTACTCAATCTTTACTCGAGCCAGCGGAGCCTCAAAAGGAGGTGCTCCGTACGGAGTTACGGTCACAGTCCGGCCTGAAAGTTTCTGTCCCAGCTTGAGCAGGCCTACGTGTACGCTGCTCAGATCCGCGCCGGTGTCTCTCTGAGCCCGGACCCGTCTCCCATCGACCACTACACACTCACAGAATTTCTTCCGACTCCACTGGAGCTGCGCTGGGGTCACCAACCGCATCGCAACGGCCGACAAGGAACCTGGCTTCTCCGGACCTGCTGCCGCCTTTGCCACTCTGGCTGGGTGGGAGAGAAGAGAAGGGGATGTAATTCTATGAGATTCAGGACATGGTAAGGAAGGAAAGGTCAGCAGAGCAATAGTAATAGCAGCAACAGATGATATCCTTTTTATCCCTCCCTTCCTCCAAGAAGCTCAGAGTGGTGTACATGGTTCTGTCCACACCCATTTTATCTTCCCAACAATCCTGTTAGGTTAGGGTGAGAAATAGTAACTGGTCCAAGGCTAACCAGTGAGCTTTGTGACTGAGTGGGAATTTGAACCTGGGCCTTTGGGAGTTGAACCTCTTAACAGTCCACCACTCTGACCAGTACACTAGATAGGATGTATTAAAAAGTGGCAACATGGTTTATGGCTTGGTGCTAGCATTAAAGCTCCTAAAGTAGGTGGGAACTACTGCTTCCAAACGTGGGGCTTGGGTGTAGGGACTTTCTCGGCAAGAATGGTGTTTGCCAGCTGGCATAGCCAGTGGTTCATCTAGTGTAGCCTTGGGAGAGTAATGAGCTACAGAATACAAAAAGTGCAGCTAGAGGAGAGTACCTGGGCTAGAAGCACATCAGGGATGGGTATCCGTCCAAACTCTTCTGGATGCATTTTCCAGATAGACACCCAGAAAGTTCATTCAAACTGGATTGTCCAGCTTGGATGTCTAGGCCCTTGAAGGAGGAGGAAGAGGAGGAGGAGGAGGAGGAGGAGGAGGAGGAGGAGGAGGAGGAGGAGGAGGAGAAGGAGAGGGCTGGGATGGATACAGCAGGGTCCGAGGCCCCTGGATATTGGTACATGTCCATGGCACACCTTCAATGGCTCAGAACCATGGGAGCTGATCTGCCATGGTTCCCAGTGTTCTTGATGTGGTGCACATGCGCATGTGGTCAAGAAAGGACTGATCTGAGGCATAAACATGTTTCTGACCAATCTAGACATGACCACCAGGATATTTGGGTGCACACACCCTACAGCAGGGATGGGCAGAAGGTAGGTTTGTATCTATTAGTAGATTGGCAAGGACATCTTGTGACAACAAAATATCTCCCCTTGACCCTAAATTCATGCTTCTGAAATGAAGAAGGGTTTGGGTAACCTGGAAAAGACTCTGGGCTCTGTTCAGTTGATTCCTGGCCTCAGAATGCTTTAATTCTAAGGATGTGTCTTCTGTACCAGTGTGTAACTGGTGGATTTCAAGGTTAACAGTTTTAAAAAAGTAGATACCTTTGCACGCAGAGAGGCTCTGGATGGCAACGGGCAACTCTTTAAACACCCAGATTTTCAGGAGCTGGTGATGAATCTTGTTCTTCACTTCCCATGCCTGGAGAGGTGGAAGGAAAATCCCCCAACGTTAGAAACCATTTTTAATCCAAGAAAAGGGCTGGCACTTTAAAGATGGTATCTCCAACATGGAGCCCACGGGCACTGATTTGTTCAAGGACGTCTCTCTTTGGGCCCTCCAGGCTCCCTCCTGATTTTTGTTTTATTTCTTAAGATTTTTTTTAAAAAAATTCACCCAAGTGGGATGCTGGCAAACTGCAAAGCCAGGTGGGGTGTGTGTCAGGTTTTCTGCCTCGACTGCCTAAATAAATTGGCTGGCTTTGGATTGTGGCTTTGGATGGCGGAGTGGGGTGTGGTGGGATGGGATGGGGTGGGGAGGGCACGCCTGGTTGTGCCTCAGACAGCCAAATGTCTCGGTCCAGCCCTCAGGAAGGGAGAAGAGTATCAGGAAATTACAACTGAATAAGATGGTAGTCTCTTGTGTGAAGAACTGAGACAAGAACTGAGACAGTATGCTTTTGATACTGTATTTTGTATTTGTGTTTTTAACCTGTTGGTAGTTTTATTATGGTTTTAATTTTTGTGAACCACCCAGAGAGCGGTTCACAATTTTTTAATATATTTATTACATATAAAAATGTAATAAATAAATAAATAAATAAAATAAATAAATAAGAAGTTGCTCTTCAGTTTCTCTTGGTATGTGAAACCAAGGCACTTGGTAGAGCACATTATGTTCCAGCAAGTAGCTGCTGTCGCTAACTTACCTTTCTGGTGGACCAGTACTTCATACAGGCGGAACATGCCCTCCCTGGCCTGGCGACCGATGACGTTTTGGGGGTCATTAATGAAAATGGAGAGCTCTGCTACATAGCGGCCCAGCTGTGGGAGCTCACAGGTGTTCTAGGGGAAGGAGAGAAAGTGGGATTTTAATCTCCATCAATCTGTATACTCCCAGAAGAGCAACTCCCTCACAAAGCAAGCTGAACAAGGAAGCTCAGAACGATGGCACTTTGCTATAAGGAACCCCAATGCGCTCCGCACAGCAAAGGGAAAGAGCAATGGGAATTTTGGCCCACTTCTCTAGGTTTCGTGCTTTCCAGCCCAGAACTCTGCAGCCCTTTCGAGCCAAAGCAGGTCGTCAGCATCTGTGGGCTACTTACACCAAAGTCCGCCATTATGGTAGCAAAGCGAAGGATGGAAGCACTGTTCTTGATGGCCCTGGCTCTCTCCTTCACATTCTTTGACTCAAACCAAAAGTGGACGTGCTGTAAGGGGAAACAACACCTCAGAAACATTACGCTGGGCAAACATCTTCCACAGTCTTGATGACATGCTACTGGCAGTTGTGCACCCCCAAATAATTTGCTCCTCATTCTACAGATATTTGTCTTATTAATCTAACTTGTCCTTCACCTCCAGCACCAAAATGTCTTTTCCAACCTTGCTTCGATGTACTTACATCTAAGATTCGGAAGAGATGTGGCGTTGTTGAGTCCTCCTCTAGTAAGGACTTCAGCATTGCTTCCAGGGCTGCTGCAGATCTCCTGTATGCTGCCTGGAAGTAAAGAGAAAGCCACACTGCGCTTGCTGGAGTCTTTCCTTAACAAGGCCTTTCTGCATGCAGGCGACACAAAGCTATGTTGCTCTGCCTGTCGAACAGAGACTTTTGTACTAGAAGTGGTCCTGTGGATTCTGGACTGTAAGATGGAGCTTATGAACAATAACTCCCCCCCCCCGCCCCTTCCTGCCTTTTCTGGGCACAAAGTTTTGCCCGCTGCGCCCCAAATACAGAAACTGTCCCAGAGATTCAGGTAAGGAATCAAGTACCACTGAAGGACCACTTCCTCCCATACTAATCTGCCCATAGATCCTCTTTGGATGCCCAAGAGAAGCTAGGTTGGTGGGCACAGAGTTCTCTCTGCATGGAGAGAAGCAAAATGGCCCAGATGATGCCAAGAGGTGGGGCTTAGGGGTGGGGTGGGGCTTCAGCTGTTCCACCCCAATATCATCCAGCTGTCTTAGGGTGACCATATGAAAAGGAGGACAGGACTCCTGTATCTTTAACAGTTGTATTGAAGAGGGAATTTCAGCAGGTGTCATTTGTATATATGGAGAACCTGGTGAAATTTCTTCTTCATCTCAACAGTTAAAGCTGCAGGTGCCCTGCCCTCTTTTAAATCTGGTCACCCTAGTATAGTTCCTGCACCTTTAACTGTTGTGATGAAGAGGGAATTTCATCAGGTTCTCCATATATACAAATGACACCTGCTGAAATTCCCTCTTCAACACAACTGTTAAAGATACAGGAGCCCTGTCCTCCTTTTCATATGGTCACCCTAAGCTGTCTAGGTTGACACTAGTGGACAAGCTGATCACCAGGACCGATCCTGTACCCCTCCACTGCTTTAGACATGATCTCCCACCCCTCTCTTTCAGCCCCACTGCCATCAGCATTCTTTCTCATAGGCTTTTGTCAAGTACTTTCCCATGATGTGGAGTTCTTCCGGTTCATGATGGCGGCCTAACTATTCCCTTCCAGCTTCCCCTGGTTTTCCATTTAAACCCAACAGTGATTTGTGTGTGTGTGTGTGTGTGTCTCCCCTCCCGCTTCTCAGGTTTTCCGTCAATACTTTTTACTTCTTCAACCCTTGCAATTTCCCCCAAGCCTACTGGCACCTCCCTCAGGTGTGTGCGCAATGTCATTTTATTTATTTATTTAATATTTATTTATTGCATTTTTAATTCCGCTGAATAGCCGAAGTTGACTATCTTGGCTGGATACACAGCGGTGCTGCACTTTCCTGATGAGCTTCCCCCTCCCCTCCCAAGTCCCGGGCTTCTCCTCACCTGCACTCAGGCATCTCTGTGAGTTGCGGCCTTTTTCATTGCCTTGCGCAGATGCATCTCCCTGGGCCACGATGTTGGGGGCTCCAGGGCATTGTCCCCCATTGTCCACCAAGATGGATTTTTTCCAAGGACAAAAGGGGAACCATCTCGCCTTTGGGCTCAGCCCACCATCCTTCGGCAGGGGCCTGAACTTGTTCCTCTTCAGGAAAGAGGTGAACTGCCAGCCCCTGCGATTTCCACAGGGTGTGGCTGCAGCGGCTCCCTGTTCTTCACCGCTTCCTCCTTTTTTGGGGTCCACCTTAGACTGGTGGAGGTGAAACAAGTGCTGCAGCTTGGACAGCCTGGAAGAGAGTGAGGAGAACATGAGGAACGGGGCTTGCAGAGGCCTCCTGATCTGCAGGACTAAACTGAGTTTGGGGCTTACTGTGGTTGATGCTATATTGGATTGTGGGATTTTGCTGTGGCTTAATTCTCATTAAAGCAGAGCTGCCCTTTGGGTTGGGAGGATGGGAAAAAAACAGATTTTTCTTTAGATTTCATAATCCCCCCCCCCCCCACTTCCCAGATTTGTTACCAAAAATCCTAACAAATCTGGGTTTTTCCTGTCATATGGTCACCCTAGAATGGGACAGCACCCTCTAGTGGTTCTTTTGTAGCGCAGGTTCACCTGCACATGGCAGGAAATGCTGACAAATCCCAACATATTTTAGAAGAGTCGGGTTATTTGAGGCTTATTTTTTAATGTAAAGACTGGGAAAAGGAGACTTTTAGGTGGCTCATGGCAGCGTCAACATGAGCCACTCATGAGGGTGCTATAAATTGCTAATTTACAGGAGCCCAGTGACTTGATGTCAAATTATTTTGATTGACTTGTACCCTACCCAGAGATGTTTTACGTAGGGAGTAGGGTGGTCAGAAATATTTAAAGAATAAATTGGTGATCTTCCCCATCTCTTCTCAATGAGATGGGGGGTGGGGGTGGGGGTATGTGAGGTTTTCTCTGAATATCTGGGTCTTTTAAAGAAAACCCCACCAGAAGAAGGAGCCCACTAGGGAGCATGGTGAACAATGATCAGACAAGAATGCAGAAGCTGCTAAGAAATTCCACTTACATGTCTCACACTCTTTCTCTCTGTTAAGATATCGAAAACCGATGAGCTAACCAACTGTGGTCCGAAAGCATTCAGCCTCTTCCCACACTGAGCAACTCTGCCCTCCTGGCTCATGAAGCAGTGGAGGACATGTCACAATGACCTTAGCAACGTAGTAACCATGGGCACTATTGCTGTTCAGTGGCACTAGTCTTGGCTTGGCCTTTCATCCATGTTGAGCCTTTAACTCTTACACATGTGTTTGCTTTTCATTCAAGCTAGATTTGCACATGTGCTTCCTTGGAATAGTCTACTTCAGAAATCAACATTCTTATTTAACCCAAAGACCCCTATCATTAAATTTTCATAATGCTAATAAAAGTATAACATGAATATGGGTGTAGCCAACACAAGGGCTACAGCTGTGTGTCTTTTGTGATATAGAATTGGAAAGTGTACTTTTGGACCTATGGGGTGCAGGCCAGGCAGAGTTGTTTTGACAGTGGAAATGCAGTGCAACCCAAGGCATGCTGGTTTTTACTGGTCAAAAGAAAAAAGAGTTGTTTTTGGTTGTTTTAGACGCCTCAGAAAAGAACGGTTGTGTGAAGGCGTAAACCTTTTGATAAAAGACTATATGAATAATTTTATGTGAAGCTGTGCCCTCCCAGCCCCTTCAAATAGGGTGACCATATTTTGGAAACCAAAAAGGAGGACAACATGGTCGCCCCCCAAGGGGGCGTGTCCAGCACCAAGGGGGCGTGCCCACCCGAACATAGCCTTGGTCACATGTCTGATTTTACAGCACACATTTAAGACAAATCTGTTCTACATAACATCTTAATGCTAAATCACTGAAATAAAGAACAAGTGAGAGATTCAATGTATCTGAAATTAACTTCACTCACTCCTACTTTTGTAGGTTTTGCTGTACTTTGAAGCTTTTGTTGTTCTCTGTGTTACATTCTCCCCTTCCCTCAATTATCTTTTCTGACTGTATCTTCACTCATTGCAAGCTGCTGTTGTTGTTAACAGGGTTTGCTACTGGCCAGCCGGGTGGCTGGCTTTTTTAAATTTCATTTTTTAAAAAAAGCTTGTGTATAATTGTCACAAGTTGCTCTACTCTAACATTAGGGTGGGTGTTGTGGCAGTGAACACTACTTTGCCCATTCACACTTCTCACTTATATACATTAGCTTCTAAAGGCTTGTGTGTTGGAACCACTTCGCACATCCAGACTTAGAGCTCCTGTCTACTTCCTGCACAAACATGCGACTCTGAGACCCTCTTCCTAATGCCCTGCGTTTCATGCCAGCACCATGGGACTAAGTTACAATAGATGTCTCTGGGTTGTCTGTGCCGCCTCTGTTGTCTTTCACTCTAAGTCATTGCAGACAAACCAAAGCCTCCAGCCTCAAACAATCTCTCTCTCTCTCTCTCTCTCTCCCAAAGTCTCCCAATGGTCCAGCTAGGCTGCACACTTGTGGCTTGGGATATTGCTTATTGCAGGTTATTGCTTGGTCATGTCTGGTGACTCTTACATTATTATTATTATTATTATTATTATTATTATTATTATTATTATATCCCGCCTTTTGCCCAATACTTTAAAAACCTCTGCCACCAGCCACTTCCACCTCCTCTCCTCTTGCACAACTTTGATGCACTCTTAAAACACTCTGCGTGGCAAGCCAGCCTCAGGGCCAAGCTACAGGTACATCTGGATTGCCTTCAGCCTCTCTCTGCCTTATGCCAGCCTGCCAACATTTCCAGCCTCAAATAATCCCCCACCCTCTCTCTCTCTCTGCCAAAGTCTCCCAATGGTCCAGCCAGGCTGTGCACTTGTACCCTGTGGCTGGGGGTAGGGCAACAACTTATGGCTTGGTTGCATCCAGTGACTCTTGCTTTTTTTAAAAAACTCCACTGCCAGCCGCCTCTGCCTGCACCAAAACTAGGCTCTGAGACACTATTAAAAAGGCTCTGTGTGGTACAGCAGCCTCTCAGGGCTCAGCTACAGCCATCTCTGAGTTGTGGCTTCAGTCTAACTCTGTCTCTAAGAGATATGACAGCCAGCCAAAGCCACAAATCTATCTATTTTTCTCTGGTATGCATTTCAAATGTTCTGCATTGCATCCCAGCAGTGCAGTCAGAGCCTAGCTCACAAGTGTACAAAGTGAAGTGGAAGGGAAGTGGTAGCGAAGCAAAGCAATGATATGCCAGGTTCCGACATTTGCAGCAACAGGGCATCCACAAAGAAGAGAGCCTCTCTCTCGACTGGCACCCTACTGTTGGTCATGAGAGATTTTCTCTAAAGATGACCCTTCATCGCCCATTATGTGGAAATTTGAGAAAAAGGCCTCTGGCCCATTCTGTTTTGCCCTGTGGGCAGCTTTGACTGTCCTCTCCTTTCCCACATTTTGATTTGTGGATGCCTTGCCTCTGCTGAGCTCCAGGTACCCAGCTGCACACCAAATCTGCAACAGGAAAGGTGCCCTGCTTGCCCAGGACTTCTTACCTAAAGACTAGAGATCCCCTTAATGCCAAGGGCTGAAACTGCTCAATGTGCAACACCCCAAAGAGGAGGTTTGACAATCTGAGTTTGAAGGATATGGCTCCAGCAGTTTTAAAATACAATAATTTTAAAACTTTAAACTTTTTAAAAAATCCTTTAAAAAAAATGGATGAACAGATCTGATTCAAACTTGGCATGGCTAAATCTCTCCTTAAGAGCTATCATGGTGCCAAGTTTCATCTCTTTATCTTTAAAAATAACATTTAAAAAAAAATCCTCAAATTTTAAAAAATTTCTAACAATCAATGGATGAACAGATCTGTTTCAAATTTTGTATGGCTAAAGCTCTACCTAAAAGCTATCATGGTGCCAACTTTCAGCTCTTTATCTTTAAAAATGAAGATTTTAAGAATAATAATTTTAAAACCTCAATTTAAAAAAAAATCTTAAAAAATCAATGGATGAATGGATCTGTTTCAAATTTGGTGTGGCTAAAGCTCTACCTAAATACTATCATGGTGCAAAGTTTCATCTCTTTACCTTTAAAAATGACAATTTTAAAAATAATAATTTTAAAACCTCAATTTTTAAAAAATTCTTTAAAAATCAATGGATGAACAGATCTGTTTCAAGTTTGGCATGACTAAAGCCCTTCCTAAGTTTCATGTCTTTATCTTAAAAACTTGGCCCCATCATGCCAAGTTTCATGTCTTTATCTTAAAAAATGACGGAGTTATAAGCATTTTTGTTAATTCCTATTAGAGCTGCTCTTTGGGGAAAAAAACCGGATTTCCCCACCCCCCTCCCAGGCAAATCCGGTCATATGGTCACCCGAGGGAAGAGGAAGGGGGGAAGGGGAGGGAAGTCATTCACCTGGGCCACAATGATACAGAAATAGGGGGGAGGAGAGGAAAATCCTTGTAATGGGGCAGAACGATACCCAACTCGGGGGTGGGGGGAAGGAATGGAGAAGAGAGGACAAGTGAAATAAACAGGAAGCAAAGGTGAATAAGCGCACCCACACCCCTGCAGACTTTCATGCACTTGGAAGTGTGTTACTCGGAGAACACTGCATCCTCCACTGGCAGCTGATAGTAGTTGTAGTTGATTAATGAGTTGATGTATGGGTAAACAGTATTGCTTCATTTGGAAATGTTTCACACCAGCTGTAAGAAGCACCTGCCCTGTCCTGGGAGATACACCGCTGCTGGAGATTTCAGAAATAGTTTTATTAAAAGCTATGTATGCAATGTGCCTAAGCCTCCAGGTGGAAACCCAGGTTAGCTTGTCCCTGTTTCCACAAGCCTTGCGAATAACCATGACAGTACTTAGGGGAGTAAGAGTTCTTTTCCAAAAGTGTGCAGTAACAAGAGAAGCTACTCCCAGTGCAACACCCGGTTGTCCGACAAGATGAATGGAGGGGGAGTTGTCCAACTTCCAACAACCAATAAACTGTAGGGGGAGGTACAAAGGAGATCAATGGGCGGAGGCACTGGCGAAAACAACAAAGTGTGAGAGTGAACCTCAGCAGGATAACAGCAAGCACTACAGGAGAGGTGTAAAGACATTTGGACATACAAACGCACAGGTGTAAGTTTGCAAGCTTTCATACGCTATGAAACGAAGTGGGATAATTCCAGGGAAAATGTGTAGGTGTGATGGTGCTTCAATGCTAACTCTGGTTGTCCACATCACTATGCTATTGCGCATACACAAATAATTGGTCAGAATTTTGTGATGCTTTTGGTGCACAATCAATTTACTTCCAATTTTTACCTTGTATTTGGCAAAGATCTTTGGACAGCATTATAGAGATATAGGATTATACTTCTATAATGTGGGGCTACCTATATGGCACCAGGTTGCTGCCGCATTAAACAAAACCTGCACTTTCTCTGCTGAGGGGTGGTGGCGGCTAATCCTGACACAGAAGGCGAGAGTGGAGTTTCCAGCGGCCATGCAGCTCGCCAGCCTGCCCTCTGCCCAGGCTTTTGGTGACCAATCAGGGGTTGCCTTCCACTCAGGAACACCTCTGCATTGACTGTGGAGCAAGGGATGTTTTCTCCTCACTCCAGCCTAAAAAGTTGGAGTAAGTCCCTGACTTTTAAAATGTGGAACGTCACAGGAAAGTGCCTCGGTGGCTTCGAGATTGCTGCTGCATCGTACAACCGAAGCAGTGCCACCACGCACCCACCACAGGGCTTTCGGAGTGTATAGACAGCCCCCAGGTCCTCCATTTACCACTGTACTAAAATGGCAGTCAGTGCCCCCTCCCAGGGCTGGCGCTGCCATAGAGGCAGCTCAGGCAGGAGCCTAGAGCGCCAAAGTAAGGGGGGCACCGAACGGCGCACCCGGAAGCTGCTCTCCCACAGCGGCTCTGGGAGAGCGGCTTCCGGGCACGCCATTCCGAAGCTGCCCCCCAACCCCAGTGTCCTGGCTTCGAAGCCAGGAGCGGCTTCTGGCCGGGCGCTGGCTTCGAAGCCGGGACGCTGGGGCGGGGGGCAGCTTTGGAATGGCGTGCCCAGAAGCCGCTCACCTGCCTAGGGTGCAAAATAGTCTGGCACCGGCCCTGCCCCCTCCATCATTTTAAATGCATACATTATGGCATTATAGTGGTATGATACCCTTTCATTCAATTCGTATTTTGCTATTTATTTTTTAATATAGCTGGCACAGTGTTTTAGTGCTACCTAAAATATTGATTTAAAAAGGTGATAAAGATTATGCCCACTGCAAAGGATATTGTGATTGTGTGGTAAGGTGAGATGGACTTAGAGGTCTGATGAGTCATTACACAACTCTTACACACACAAAAAGTCAGAATAAGTGGTGCTAAGGACACCCTCAGAAAATGCACGATATGTCCAAGTAGTGTGGAAAGTCAGCTGCAATTCTGCTTGTAGCTTTACCAGCAGGGGGGAAAAAGATTATAATTAGCACTAGGAAGCACCCCACGTCTAATTGTTCTTCTCAGAAGTAATGTCCAGATGGAGACTGTACAGAGATCCTGAAGCAGCAGCACACATCTGTAAAACAGAAGAAGAAAAGAACGAGAAGCGGGTGGGGGTGGAGAGCGAACCTTTCTCCAGCCAGTGGAAAGTAAACTATGCCAAGAGCATATTGAAAAGCTGTCTCCAGCCAGGGCTGGCCAGTTTAACAACTCAGTTCCCTGTTCTGATTGCACACTGGGTCCTTTGACGCAACAGAAAACTGCTTCCCCCCCAAATCCCCCCTCCCTCACTTCCTCTTAAACCTGCCTGGACAATTTGAAGCTTGTGGATTCTTCCTTTCAGCCTCCCATCAGAGGCAAGTTTATGTCAGGATATCCTTCTTGACCAGATCATTCCATGGAAGTGAACACAAGGCTCTCATTGCAAACCTGGGCTGAGCTCCTGACCTGACCGGTGCCCTTTGACAGTCAAGTGCTGCTTTAGCAAGTAACATGGTTTGCAAGCCAGTGGCAAATGCTCCGGCATTAGAACCGGTCAGAAGTCGCCTTTAGTGTGCATTTAAAAAAAAAAAAGCTTTCAGTGATCGCCAGCCAGTGTCTTTTGCAAGATAATAAATTATCCTCGTTTTGAAAGCGTCTGGAACAAAGCTACATCTTGTGCCTCATGGAAAACAGCACGGCCCAGAACGGATGAGTGCATGCGTGATACTTGCTTACAACTTTGTAAGTACCAAAGAATTTTAGGATAGTCAATATCTGAAGATGTATACTTTGGAATTCTTTGTATGTCTAGTTATTTCCTTGTAGCTTCTCTGTGTGCATGTGTGCACTCATACGTGTTTTTAATAAGACTTTACTTCATAAGGAGTATGGCAGACGACATTTATATAAAATGACTTGCTTTAAGGATTCCTTAAGTTGATAAAGGCATCGTTATACTTTTTAACAGAAAAGTAGACTAAAATATAGGGTTATATCCAATCTTAGTGGAACTTAAGTCCCATTCAGTTCAATAGGTGTACTCTGAATAGTACTAACACTGGATACAACCCATATTACATTCTCCAAGCTATAATAGAGGAAACATCCTTGTTCCCTTCTCCCATATTAGAAAGTAAACCTTGAAAAGAAAGGATGCACTCTTTTTACAACTGGGCTGCATTTACCATGTTGTGAGTTGTCATTTTTACAATCCAGTTAAGTCAATGGAATAATTTTTTAAAATCCTGCAATTCTACTTAAGACACAGCAATATCCTATACATCAGCCTTCCTCAACCTGGGGCGCTCCAGATGTGTTGGACTGCACCTCCCAGAATGCCCGAGCTGGCTGGGGCATTCTGGGAGTTGTAGTCCAACACATCTGGAGCGCCCCAGGTTGAGGAAGGCTGCTATACATGCTTACTGGAAGTCTTACTGTGTTAAACAATGAGTGAGTTTAAGACTGGCAGCCCTGACCCAAGATCTTTTGCCACCTGAGGCAGGGGAGAACACACACACTGCCACCACGTCGCACCACCTTCTCCTTGCTGCTACCACCATGTCGGCTCTTCTGCCTGCAGGGCTCTTGCAAAACGGAGCCGAACTCTCACATGAGCTCCACATCTGCTTTTTCTGCCCATGCAGCAATCCATAGAGCCAATGTGGAGGTGACAAAGGTGAAGGTGTGTGATGAAGGGAACAGCGGGCTGGTCAGCCACTGTCTCACAGCAGCAAATATCACGGCAGGAAGGAAACTTGCAGAGTTCTGCAGAGCACCTGCTGGAGGCGCTGAAACCTCTAGGCAAGTGGGCCCTAAAGATTGCTGATTAAAACTCAAGATATTTGTTGATTGCCGCAGTAAAACGATGTGATTTTGAAAATCTAGCGCAACGTTAAGCATGCTCCACCCACTTGAAGTCAACTCTCCTTTTTCTGGTTCCTTCTACAGCATGGGAATGGTGAAGGATTTTGTGTATGGGCTGGCAAAGCTGTCAGAGAAAATGTGCAGGTATTACATTATACTTCTGAGAATTTATTCTGCTCCTTTATTCTGCTCCTCTCTAAATTCAGTGTGTGTCCTTACTGCATCCTTGGGTGTGTCTCTGCCCTGGTTAGCACATGGCAAGGATTCCCTTCTTGTTTCATTTGCTGGTTATTTGCTTGTCCCTCATTTAAATTTATGGCCTTTCCTGATACTTCTGTTGTTTTCCTTCAGTGTCTTCTGTTACACCTCTGTATTCATCCACTGTCCACGTGTACCTTATATGATCGTGGCTTATGTTGAATTACAGTTGACTTATGCCATAATCTGGCCTATCTTGTTAGACATTGGACTTTCACTGTGTCCCCTGTCATTAGGCTTCAAAGATTTCTTGCTTATCTTTGAACTCTCTTCAGCTGGTTACGTTTGTGGTAGACTTGAGTTTAGGCCTTGGGGATGGAATGTTCCAGTGATCCAAAGGTGCTAGATATGGGTCTGCCCCTGCTACTTTTGCTTTTCTCAAAAGTTTCTTAGCTGTTTTTACTACGGAATCTACTTTGCCATTATCTTGAGAATACCCAGGTAATGAAATGTTGTGCTCAAAATCTTAGTCCTTGCTGAATTTCTGAAATTCTGCTGCAACAAACTGAGGCCCATTATCTGAACACACAGGCCGTAGCTAGACCTAAGGTTTATCCCAGGATTGTCCTGGGGTCAAACCTGTTCATCTAAGTGCCACACAGGGCATCCAGCGCTCAGGCAGGGATGAACCCGGGATGATCCTGGGATAAACCTTAGGTCTAGCTACGGCTATAGTATCTGCTATTCCATATCATGCAAAGTGTTATTGTTCTGGCAGAGATATCTGATAAGTAGCCTATCTCCCAAAAATTTGAAAAGCAGTCTATAATTATGTCTTCCTTGTCTGCCCAGCTAAACAATTGCACTCCTACTTTTGCCCAAGGTCTCTCTGGAATATTATGCTGTAATAGAGGCTATGCAACCCAAAGAACATGGGTGCTGGTAACAATGGTGGTCCTTGAGGGGTGGAAATTGATAGATTTAGGAGGAAAGAAAAATACATAGAGCTTTTCTACCTGAGGCTGTTAATCTAGCTTTGGTTTCGTCGCATAATTGAGATCTGATCACTATACGAAGAGCATTTCCTTTCTTTCTTTTCCATTACAGATCTTTTCTACACAAGACATTTATTGTATACTTGCCATTCCTTACTCACAGTTATTTACAGATTCTTTAGACGACATTATGATCCTCCAGTTTTGCTTCTGTTTTAAAGTGCATTTTTGTGGGTATTTTTATAGTGGAGGAAAAGGAGTGTTGTTTGAGAAAGCAAAAGAAAACATTTTTCCTATTTGTGTAATTGTGCTATTTTGCTATAGCAGACTGTAATCTAGACGTTACGTAGCAGAAAAGAAGGAAAGGAAAAGCTTTTTGTGTAGAGCTCGGATCTCAGTTCTACAACAAAACCAAAACTAGATACAGCAGATTAACAGCCTCAATGCAAATCATAGATAATGGGCCAGCCAATGTTATTCTATAAGCACCCAAAATAAAGGCCTTCTGGAAGGGGACACTAAATGGAGGCCCCACTGCTGTTAGGGACTCTGGAGCCACCACAATTTGGTTTTAAAATAGAATTTGCCTTGGAGCATGAGATTCTCCCATAATTCTTACTGAGATTTAAATTTGGAGATTAAAATTGATTGGACAAATTCACAGAGGCTCAGTCTTCTAGTCCTGATGGCTATATGCTTCCTCTGGCATTGGAGGAAGCCATGGTGGTTAAGCATTTTGAGTTAAACATTATGGTTTAGTACAGTGGTTCCCAAAGTGGGCGGTACCACCCCCTTGGGGGGCGGTGGGATTGCATAGGTGGGTGTTAAGAGGCAAGGGGGCAGCAGGGGGCGCTAAGAGGCAAAGGGGCAGCAGGGGGGCGCTCGAGGTGGTCTTTTCCGAGAAGCGCCTCTCCAGAAGGTCTTAAAACCTTGGGACATTTTTATGGGAAAAGGTAGTTTGGTCCCAAGCCATATAGGGAAAGAATCCACACATGTATTAATACCATTTAAGAAGAGTCCTTTTAACAATGATTTGAAACGTTTCAAAAGCACCAAAACGCTAATGAAGAGACATACCCTGCTTGGTGTGCCCCGCCACGCTGGCTGCAAAACAGATGACTGAATGTGGTGATTTAAGACTCATGTTAAGTGACTTTAAACCAGACATTGGGAAACTGGTATCACTTCATCAAGCCCATCCATCACATTTAGAATTTACAAAATAGTGAGGTACTCTTCCGCCCAGAGAGCTTCGGCTATGGGGCAGTATATAAATGCAATAAATCAAATCAAATTAAATCTACCCTAGTTACTAAATGTGGTATCTAATATACTTGCTAAATAACTATGAGACTTTGAAAAGATGATATCACTGGATCAAGTTCATCAATTACGTTTAATAGAACTAAAAAAGATTAATTGGATTTTGAATAAATATTCAATTGATTGTTACTGTTTTGAATTTTATTAAAAACCGCTATTCTGAATAATGATTTTTATAGGGTAGGGTAGGGGGCACTGGGCATGAGTTTGTGGAACCAAGGGGGTGGTGATCTGAAAAAGTTTGGGAACCACTGGTTTAGTATGTTACGTGAACAAGGACTTATCGTGTTGTGTGAACCATTCTAACCATGGTGGTTACATAGTCAAGGTTTAAACACGTTCACTAACCGTTTGCTACAAAAAGGTTGGTGGCCTAACCATGACGTAGGATGTTGTCTGAACATGCCCTGTGAACAGAATGGTGGACTAGATGGAGTTTTGGTTTGATCCAGCATGTTTATTCTTATGTTCTTAGAAAGGTTATGCTGAGCTAGAGACCTTTAATAACCACTTCTCAATGCTCTAGGCTCTGAGTTAGATCACCATCACCCCTGGACTCCAAGCCAATAACTCACACATAGGTCACGGGCCCTTGCAAGGCATAAAAATGGGTGTAGGGAGCTAACAGCTTGTGCTGCATTATGTGTGGACCTTGGCTTTGTACTCAGTGGCGACTTTACAAGGAGGTAAAGCTTTTTCTCTGGCTATACAAGGCAAACAGATATTTCTGGGTGAATGAAGCAATTAACAGGTAAGTGCCACTGAAAATGTGGGATAGGCACCAACACAGTGGAGAGAGGAATCATACTAGGAAAGAATCACAAAGACCAATATCAGAAGTCAGTCGGAGCCCCAGTTATCCTTAGGCCATTGCTAGACGAGGGTTTAGCCCGGGCTGATACCCGGGCTCACCCCTGTGCATCCAGATGATGCACAGGGGATCCCGGGTTCAGCCCGGGCTAAACCCTCCCTTGACCCGGGATAACCGGATCCACTTGTGGCCCGGTTTTTCCGCAGGCCCGGGCTGAGCTCAGGGCTGTGGAAGGTCTAGTCGGTTCTGCTGCTTTTCCCAGCTACGCGGCTTACTCACAAGTAGCTGGGAGAAGTTTCGCTATGCCCATTGGGCTGGGGTGGTGGCAAAATCACAGGGGGAGATGGGGGCCGGGGGGAAAGAGTGGACCCGGAGAGATGAGGGGGAAGAGCAGAGCCAGGGTGGGGAGATCACAGATGGGGGGGTGGAGGGGGCCTCGGACATGGCGGGTGGGTGATCGGGCAGGGGGCGGGCGATCGGGCAGGGGGCGCATCAGACATGGCGGATGGGGGGAAGAAGAAAGGGGCCAGGGCAAGGAGATTGGGGATGTGGGGGAAGAAGAACGGGGCCAGGGCGAGGAGATCGGGGATGGGGGGGAAGAAGAACAGGGCCAGGGCGAGGAGATCGGGGATGGGAGGAGGAGAAAAAAGGGGCCAGGGCGAGGTGATCGGGGATGGGGGGGAAGAAGAATAGGGCCAGGGCAAGGAGATCGGGGATGGGAGGGAAGAAGAATAGGGCCAGGGCGAGGAGATCAGGGATGGGGGGGAAGAAGAATAGGGCCAGGGCGAGGAGATCGGGGATGGGGGGAAGAAGAATAGGGCCAGGGCGAGGAGATCAGGGACGGGGGGGAAGAAGAATAGGGCCAGGGCGAGGAGATCGGGGACGGGGGGGGGGGAGAACGGGGCCAGGGCAAGGAGATTGGGGATGGGAGGGGGGAAAAGAAAGGGGCCAGGACGAGGAGTTCGGTGATGGGGGGGAAGAAGAATGGGGCCAGGGTGAGGAGATCGGTGATGGGGGGGGAAGAAGAATGGGGCCAGGGTGAGGAGATCGGTGATGGGGGGGAAGAAGAATGGGGCCAGGGTGAGGAGATCGGGGATGGGGGGGAAGAAGAATGGGGCCAGGGTGAGGAGATCGGGGATGGGGGGGAAGAAGAATGGGGCCAGGGTGAGGAGATCGGGGACGGGGGGGGAGAAGAACGGGGCCAGGGCGAGGAGATCGGGGGCAGGAAGATTTTTTTAAAAAAATAAAAACCCACTTACGTTTCCTGGCTCCTGTGCTGCTGCTGCCACTTTAAAACAAACAAAAAAATGGCAGCCGCGACGGATCTCCTCCAGAGCTCATCGCGGCTCACGTCTGCACAAGGGTGAGATCACGCGTTAAGTCATAACGCGAATTCTCCCCTCCTCTCCCCTGGATTTTTGACCTGCTCTATCAAGGCCCTTAGAGATGAGATCTACATGCATGAGGATTGCTTCAGGAAGGGACCAGCTTTCCCACCAACACCCTTGATTAACCGATTCAAAGGTACCCTGATGGGTTTGTCAGCTGGGTGGTGACATGGCAATCAGGCAGCAGTCACTTGCATGTTTCCATAGTTACAGTGAGCCACTAAATAATAATCTAATAAGTGAGATGAAGCACAAACACGCTGCGGCTCCTGCCTCACTGCATCCATCCAGAACCTTATTGGTATCCCTGGCAGCTTTCCATGCTGCTGCGTCTGGAACCAAAATGGATTCTTGAGCTTGCAAGGTGTCACTCAGGGAACACTCTGCGACGTAACAGACCCTTACACTAGGCCCGCTGCATAAACCCTTCTCCTGCCAAGCACCAACACCTGAAAACCTGAGGGAGGGTTGAATAAAACCTTTCCCCTGGCTATGAGGGAAACAGGTTATATATAGGATCTCTCAAAATATACTATGGGAATACTCTGGTGTGGGTGTTTAATAACTGTAAGGCACATAAATAATGCCAAGCTGACATGTGGTATTTGGTAGCTAACAAAATATTTATTTATTTATTTATTTATTTATTTATTACACTTATATACCGCTCCCATAGCCAGGGCTCTCTGGGCAGTTTACAGAAATTCTAAAATTAAAATAAAAACAAGTATACAAAATTTTAAATTCTAAAACACAGAACAAACACACATAAAGCATTAAAAACTGTTAAAAAAAACTAAACATGTGGGTGTGCCACCATATGCCTGGGCAAAGAGGAAAGTCTTAACTTGGCACCGGAAAGATAGCAGCATTGGTGCCAGGCGAGCCTCGTCAAGGAGATCGTTCCATAGTTTGGGGGCCACCACCGAAAAGGCCCTATCCCTCATTGCCACACTCCGAGACTCTCTCGGAGTAGGCACCTGGAGGAGGACCTTAGATGTTGAACGTAGTGACCGGGTATATTCACATCAGGAGAGGTGTTCCGTCAGGTATTGTGGTCCCAAGCCGTGTAAGGCTTTATAGGTCAAAACCAGCACCTTGAATTGGGCTTGGAAACATACAGGCAGCCAGTGCAAGCGGACCAGAGCAGGTGTTATATGGTGGAACCTTCTGGTTCCCAAAATCAATCTGACCACTGCATACAACTTAACAATAAATTTATTGTTATTTAAAAGCTTTAAATCAAAATATAATACTTTCAAACCTGCCTGATCTAGAGTGATCCATATGAAAAGGAGGACAGGGCTCCTGTATGTTTAACAGTTGCAAAGAAAAGGGAATTTCAGCAGGTGTCATTTGTATATATGGAGAACCTGGGGCGGATCCGCACGTCGGCCCCAGAGCGCATTTATGCGACCCCAGGGCACCCCGAAAACGATAGTCTGCACTTGCCTGTAAAAAGAAACGAGGAAGAGACGACGACGATGACGCCGCCGACGCCACCCAGCTTCCTGCTCCCTGCTTTTTCCGCTCTCCACCCAGCTCTCCGTCCCTGGAGAGCGGAAAAAGCTCTCTACCCCGCCTTCTTCAAAAAGAGCTCTCCGAGCCGGCCAGGGAGCAGGAAGCTGGGCGGTGGCGGCTCTTCCTCGTTTCTTTTTACAGGCAAGTACAGACTATCGTTTTTGGGGTGCCCTGGGGTCGCATAAATGCGCTCTGGGGCCGATGTGCGGATGTATGGAGAACCTGGTGAAATTCCCTCTTCATCACAACAGTTAAAGCTGCAGGAGCTATACTAGGGTGACCGGATTTAAAAGAGGGCAGGGCACCTGCAGCTTTAACTGTTGTAATGAAGAGGGAATTTCACCAGGTTCTCCATATATACAAATGACACCTGCTGAAATTCCCTTTTCAATACAACTGTTAAAGATACAGGAGCCCTGTCCTCCTTTTCATATGGTTCACCCAACCTGATCTAAACTCTCCACACACCAACCACCTCACTCTCTTCACACCAATCCTAAGTCCCTAGAATCCAAACTCTTCTTACTCTCCTCACACGCACTCAAACTCACATACCCAAACTCATACACATGCTACTTCACAAACTCCCAACACTCTCCTTATATACTCCCCCCCACCTATTACATCATAAACCACACCCACTCAGTTCTAACTTTCCATACTTACCAGACATACTAATCTAGACATATACAAGATACTCAATTGTGGGGTAATGCCACACACTCCTATGCATGTTTAGATAGAAAATGCTGGGAGTTGTTGGGCACTTTTCTGCCTAAACATGCATAGGACTGCTTAGCGCACAATACATATGTCCAGAGAGCCAGCACATCTGAGGACATCTGTAACGATAAAGGCAGGCAATTCCAGAGCAAACATTATGTGGAAGCAACTATGGAGGGTACATTTTATATATAAAGCGCTTAGGTATGTTACCATTTTGCCACGCCCACTTCGCCTTCAGGAATTCTAGAATGGCTTCAGCTGATACAGGTTGCTAAGCAACAGTAACAACGTGTAACGACAGCTGATACAGGTTGCTAAGCCCCTCACCCGACTCCTCCGGTCTTTCCAAGGTAATCCTACCCCCCGTTCTGTCTCTTCGCTCCCCCCCCCCACGAAGGGGGCAGCGCCACGGTCTGGAGCATGAGCGAGGCATGGCCGGGGCCCTTGGTGGCTGGGTGGGAGGCCGCTCACCTGCTGCGAATGAATAAATAAATAAAATGCGATGATATTTAATTAATAAACTTTAAGATATGCTACAACGGCGTATGATATGCCGGGTACAGCTAGTATTTTATATATTCTCTTTATATAAATCTTTATTTTTATTATTATTTTTTTAAAAATAGCAAATGTGTTAGTATAATAGACAACTTTGCTCATGATGTACGTCAGAAGCAAGGGCTGATAGTTAGGAGCAGCTTTATATTCCCCACACTTTCCCAGTGTGGAGAAACGGTGCAATCCAGAAGCCAGGGTGGACCCACATGCAGGTGCTCTTGGGGGCTCGCAAGCACTTGGGCGTGGGTCCATCCCAGCACCAGGCGGATCCGCCTGGGTCCGTGAGGGCCAGATGCAGGGGCGTTTGCTGCCCTTGCGGACCCAGGCAGACTTTTGCAACTTTCCTAGCAATAAGGCATTGCTGCATGTTTAGCATCCAGGTTTTCCACTCAGTGTAAAAGGGACTGTCTAGGCTATGTGTATCCCATGGGAATACTCCTCATTGGTTTCTCCAGGCCCCCGACTTGACGACAGCGGGTCTGCGCCGCGGGCTGCGGGCTCCCAAATTGGTGCTCCTTCCTGGCATCTGCATGGGAAGGAGCGCCAATGCAGAGTTGCTGCTGCCGGCAGACCAAGCACCAGGGAGGGGGGAGGAATAGAGCAACTGGCTCTCCTCCCTCTGACCTCGCTCTGGCAGCCCCATTCCTCCACCCCCATTTTTTAAAAAATCTGTAGATGCGTACCTTCTCATCTACAGATTTTTAAAAAATGGAGGGGAGAGGAACGGGGCAGCCAGAGGGAGGTCAGAGGGAGGAGAGCCGGCTGCCCTGTTCCCCCCCCCTCTCCAGTGATCAGCCCAGCAGCAGTGGCGACCTCCCGGCTACCCCACTCCTCTTCTCCCACCCCCATTTTTTAAATTATTTATTTACAGTGCGGAGCCCGAGTTAGATCTCTTGGTCTGCCTCTTTCCCTGTCCAGCCCAGCCGATGGCGCCATCGGCTCCACAACCAAAAAAGTCGGGGTAAATGCCCTAATTTTTTAAAGTGGAGTTTCTTGGATTTGTCCCCGGATGGCTTCGCAATGGCAGCTGCGTCATGTAGATGACCTGCCGCCACTCCAAATCCACCCCGGGGCAAACCCTCTATCAAGACAAGCCCCAGTACTGTGTTCCATGTTTTACAGCAGTGGTTCCCAAAGTGGGCGGTACTGCCCCCTTGGGGGCGGTGGGATTGCATAGGGGGCGTTAAGAAGCAAGGGGACAGCAGGGGGGGCGCTAAGAGCCAAAGGGGCAGCAGGGGGGCGCTCGAGGTGGTCTTTTCCGTACCAGGAGTTTTGGTTACAGAAGGAAATTTCTGATTGCTATCCTGCACTATGGAGAGTGGTTCAGAAGCTCCTGGTTGCATTTCCAACATCATATTTGGTGGAATGTGGTTTTAGTGGGGTCTACCTACTTCTCTCCAAGCAAAGAAATCGACTCCAGATTACTAAACGTGGTGATTTAAGACTCACGTTAAGTGACTTTAATCCAGACATTGGGAAACCGGTATCACTTCATCAAGCCCATCCATCACATTAAGAATAGTGAGGTACTCTACCCTAGTTACTAAATGAGGTATGTAATATTCTTGCTAAATGACTATCAGACTTTGAAAAGATGATATCACTGGATCAAGTTCAACAATTATGTTTAATTGAATAAACTAAAAAATGTAATTGGATTTTGAATAAATATTCAATTGATTGTTACTGTTTTTAATTTTATTGTTATTATCTTCCTTAGTGGGTTGTTGAAAACCACTATTCTGAACAATGATTTTTATAGTGTAGGGTAGGGGGCACTGGGCATGAGTTTGTGGAACCAAGGGGGCGCTTACCTAAAAAAGTTTGGGAACCGCTGTTTTACAGCGTAAGCCGTGAAAACTCTGCCATGTAAAAGTGTCTGTTATAGTCAGGATAAGAAACAGTTTCCAATCTTATCTTGTTCCTGTTACTGCAAGGTCATGACTTGTTTTAGAGATTGCATCTGTTCCTAAGGGCAGCCATGAACATTTAACCAGAATATGACTTGAAAAGATATATCTTGACCAAATTGGCTTCAGCAATTAGATGCTTATTAAATTGGTATTTCTTTCCCTATTCCCTGTTTTTGTATGACCTAGTTTGAGTAAGAGTCCTGGAGAACTTGAAAGCTTGCACACTTTTCTGGAATTTGGGTTGGTCCGAAGGTGTTGCCCAATGATGGATTTTTGTATTTGCTTGTCATGGAGCCCAGCCATCAATGCAAAGAAAGGATACTGGACTAATTTTTTCCAGAGGACACCACTGCTATTCATGTTATTTAGCTTCCCATAAATCTTCTAGCATCCAGATCACTGGAATCTGGCATCAAAAAGGCATTTGATGTTTGTACATATGCCAGGAAACATTATGAAATAATAACATAGTGTTCACTAGTGGGTTGCCAAGTCTCCTAAAGGTCAGATCCTGAGGTAAAGTGGAGCCTGCTTGTAAAAGTGGCAGCGGGGAATGCGGGGAGAGCAGAGACAGTAACCTGGGCTTCTGGGTCAGCTTTAACCAACGTGGCAGGCAAGGGGTCATCTCCCCACCCCCACCCCAGGACTACATCAGCTGTCGTTCAGGCATGCTTTGAAGTCCTCAGTAATCTGCTGGCATCGCTACTGTGAGGCTTCCTGTTTTGCTTCAAGACTGTCTCTGACCTGCTGTCCAAGCATCTGCCTTTGCCGCTCCATTTGCTGCTGAAACATCAACTTCACTTGCTCCAGGACTGTTGCACAGGTACTCCCTCCACTCTAGCTCAGGCACACCAACTTGCAAATCATAGAATCATAGAATAGCAGAGTTGGAAGGGGCCTACAAGGCCATCGAGTCCAATCCCCTGCTCAATGCAGGAATCCACCCTAAAGCATCCCTGACAGATGGTTGTCCAGCTGCCTCTTGAACACCTCTAGTGTGGGAGAGCCCATTACTTCCCCAGGTAACTGGTCCCATTGTCGTACTGCTCTAACAGTCAGGAAGTTTTTCCTGATGTCCAGCCAGAATCTGGCTTCCTTTAACTTGAGCCCGTTATTCCGTGTCCTGCACTCTGGGAGAATCGAGAAGAGATCCTGGCCCTCCTCTGTGTGACAACCTTTTAAGTATTTGAAGAGTGCTATCATGTCTCCCCTCAATCTTCTCTTCTCCAGGCTAAACATGCTAAACATGCCCAAATCCTGTCCCCCAAAACACAACCCTGCTTCTAAATCCAGATTACTGCCCTTGCACTCCAGATTCTCCAAGTAACAAGAACCCCAAGGGTTGCAAGTGCGTACCCAGGGTTTGACTTTCCTTGGAGTAAGCTACTGAAGGGTTATACTGTTGTTGTGATATATAGTTTATTTACACAGATATACATGTTAAAATGGGGATTCATTGCAATAATGCTCCAACCAGTACTGCTTTCTCAATAGAAGGGGAGGGAAGGTTTACACCTAAAGATGCTTCCAGAGGTCCAGCCCAACTCTGTCTCTGTTTATCTGCTCACGTTTACACAGGGCTTTCCTAGACCTACCTGATAATCCGTGTGGGAGGAGGGGCCAGCCCATGCTACAAGTAGCACAGGCTGTTGCCCCAGTCTACATGTCAGACACGACGGGCTGCAGGAAGGACCCATTGCGTCCGCCATTTTTTATTTTTAAAGGGCCGGGTGCACTGGAGCGCACCATCGAGCGGTGTTTTTTTTTTTTTTTAAAGGGTTCCCCGCTCCCCACCGGCTCTGATTCCCCCCCTGGCCGCGATTCCCCCCATCTCTGGTTCCCTCCCTCAATCTCCCCCTGATCTCTCCCCCTGCCCCGATGGGCCCAGCACCCCATCCGCCGCTTTTCCCGGCTACTCACGAGTAATTGTGGTAGCTGGGAAAAGCGGCGGACCGGTCTACACACCCACGTTCTTGGGCTCAGCCCGAGACTGTGGGAAATACCAGGCTACAAGCGGTGCTGGTTATCCTGGGCCAAGGGAGGGTTATCCCTGCCTGAGCCCAGGATCCCCTGTGCGTCATCTGGATGCACCAGGCTAACCCATCATCTAGCAACGGCCACAGACTGTTAAGGGAAGGGGAAGAATAGAATCCCATTCATCCTTTTGCTTAACAATAGTTCGACAGGTCTGACCAACTTTAATAAGTTAACCCTTTTCTTGAGACAATAACCAAATTACAAGTTTGGAGGTGACATCAAGAAGATCATCCAGACCAACCCTTTGATTCTGACACCCTTCCTGAGATTTGGCTCTTTACCCTAGGCTCCCCAAGACTGCAGCTGCAAACACCCTGAAACTTCAGATCAGACCTTGAGACCTGGCAACTCTAATACACAAAAAGGCTGTACTAGGCCATTCTAGTGTGGTGCAGAATGTTTTAGAAATGGCCTTTTAGCTGCCAAGTTCCCATACCAAATATATTTACTTTCTCCTTTGGCAGCCTGCCTTATCCCAAAGGCCTCAAGCACATAGCAATATTTATCAGGACAAAGAGAGAGGTATATTTTGAAGATGCCTAGTTTCTCAAAAGAAAGTGCCTTAGAATTTAAAATGGTAAAATAATAATAATAAATAATAATAATAATAATAATTAATAATAATAGATTTTAAATTTGAGGAAAATTTGAAGACTGAGTGGCAGAATTTATTTTATTTTTTAACACTCTGTTGGAGTTTAAGCCATGAAGTTGACTGTTGTCTACGAAAACTCTTACAGCAATAAAATTATTAGTCTTTAAGATGCCACAAGAGTCTGTTGTTTTCGTCTGATATTACTTTTAGACATTCATAAGAACATAACATAAGAACATAAGAAGTGCCCTGATGCTGGATCAGACCAAGGGTCCCTCTAGTCCAGCACTCTGTTCACACAGTGGCCAGTCAGCCATCGGCCAGGGACCAACAAGGCAGGACATGGTGCAGCAGCACACTCCCACCCATGTTCCCCAGCAGCTGGCACACACAGGCTTACTGCCTCGAATACTGGAGACAGCACACTCATTCATGTCTAGCAAGATAACCACATCCAACAAGGCAGCCATCTTGCCTTCATCCTATACATGTAGATGTTGCAAAGTGAGGCCAAGCACTTTACAAATATACTGCATTTTGCAATTTGTATATCATCTATCTCTATGCACACCATTTCCTGTATTTCATCTCTTTATCACAATCTAGTATGCCCAACAAATGGATCCTGGGTTAGGGTTGGGGGTGGGGCAGTAGTTACAAAGAAGAAGAGATGAGGCAGAAACAAATAAAATGCAATATAGGAAAGAGGAATTTGGGAACAAAGCCTGCCTTCATTCCATATAAGGCTGCCAAGGGTCCATACTTGTCCTCCTTCTACCCCATATTAAAAATGACAAACACTTTGCAAGTTGTCCTATAAATCTACCATTAGGGCAAGTGCTAATTAACAATACATAGTACAATAGACAAATCTGTTTTACTTTTTATAACTTTTGTATTTTTGCAAGCAAAAGTTTGCTCTGTCCTCTTTTCTGCATCAGTTAGTAAAAGTTTTTTTAAGATAAGCATGCAACTATATAGGCATTTCTGTATGTAATTTCCACTAGTATATGCATTTTACAAGCTATTTCTCTATGTGACTTTTATGCTATTTTCAATAATACATGCAGTTTTGTATGCAGTTTTCTAATATATGCATTTTTGCAAGCAATTTAACACATGACTTTTATGCTAGTCTATAATATATGCATTGTGTATGCAATTTCCCCAAATTTATGCATTTTTACAAACTCTCAAGTGTATGATTTTCCTGCTATTTTAATATATGCATTTTTGTATGCATTCCCCAATATATGCATTTTTGCAAGCAATGTTCCCTAGTATATTATTTTCCCTGATGCATTTTTGTATGCAATTTCCTCCCAAGTACACATTTTAATGAATTTATTTAATTATTTAGTATCAGAGAACCACATTGCAAAATGAATGTGTGAATTAGGTTGGTTCATATTAAAATGCAAACAGATTTCTCTCCCATCCCTAATATACAGTACAATCTTAAAGACCTGAAATCAAATTCTGTTGTTGTTGCTTTTTTCAATGAAAGAAATATACAATGAAAACCACTCTTTACATAAAGCCACCTCCCCTCCAAAAAAAAAACCCCACCACAATAAAAAAAACACAATTTTTTTTGCAAGCTTCTCATTGGTTTCCCACCTGCAATAAGCATTGTAGCAGAATCAGACCATCAAAATGCTTCCAGTCTCAGAACAATTTTGTTTTATGCAACAGACAATGAAGCCTTGATAAAGTTACAGCCCAATCTCCTTAATGGAAACTGAATTAAATTAGCAGCCCAAGTGTACTGGAAAAGTCTTCAGTTGTGATCTCATGTCTGGGAAAGGAAACTTGATACATTATGCTGAATGTAAATCTAGCGTGCAGGGTTCATGCAAGCTCAATGAAAAAGTCATTTCATTCAGAAAGCACAATATGAAATGCTATAAGAAAAACAGGGGAAGGGGAGGGGTGTTAATCCTGGATGTTACCTAGATCAGCAGGATGATGTAATGGCCAGTGGGAGGAGGCAAAGAGTCCCTTAACACACACACAGAGTTCTCCCTGTCTTTGGACACTAGAAGAAAATGCAAAGCTGCTGAGAATCCCTTTTGCGGAAGAATTCTACAAAGAAAGATTTAAGACAGAATAACCTTTCCAGTAAGTTTTTAACTTCCTCCTTTCCCTCACTGATAGATAGCTTGTGTTATTTGGACAACATTAAAAGCAACATTTGTATTCACTTCTATTTGCCCTGCCCCTTTCCCCTCCCCTCCTTTTCTTGTCTCTCCTACTGTTGGCATTTAGATTGTAAGGTCCTTAGGGCAGAGACCCACCTTTTAAAAATAACACCCTGTAAAGCATCGTGTATACTGACGATGTTATATATAAGTAAAATAATAATAATAATAATGATAATGATAATGATAATGATAATAAATGTTCTTTATTTAACCAAGCTTTAGGCGGGGGCGGAGAGGGGGTTGAAACATTAAAGTATATCACTGGGTACTGTAAAACTAACAACCCAATCCTAACTTATTTACTTGAAAGTAAGCCCTATTGAATTCCGTGTATGTTACCTTCATGTACATAGCACAGGACTGGATTGGGGTAAAAGTTTGTGCTCTATATATACACATGAGGGCTACTGTTCTGGAACATTTTTTTCTGGAATACATTACAATTGTAGAGATTCTTAATTATTTGGGAGTAAAAGAATGCTGTTTAAATTTCTGTGAGAGAAAATCACCAAGAACGTTTCTGTCAAGATTTTATGATAAATATTATTTTAATGCATTATTTCATACTTACCTAAGTAGCTCCGGGCAATGTATTCCCCCTCTCCCCATTTTATCCTTAATTTATGAAGAAGTTAAGGTTGAGCAATAGTGACTTGCCCAAAGTCACCCACTGAACTTCATGACTGAGCAGGGTTTTGAATGTTGGTCTAAGTCCAATAGTGTAGCCATTATTTCATACTGGCTATTATGGTATGTGTGGTATATGCATGTATTCATACTCATATGCAAATGAGTATGAATAGTACACATTTCTCCCCCAGAAGGAATTAGCAGTTTGCTGAGGCCATCACTCTCAGCAAACTGTGCTGAGGGAGATGACCTACTAATGCCGAAGATTTGTCATATGCGTGTGCTGTTAGTATGAGGGCAAGTGAGAATCATGGCTGAAGAAGTCAACTAGAAATGGGATGGACTTATAAAATGAGTATGAAGGAAGATAGGCATTCAGCAAAACCCATTAGATTTCTTCCTTTGCAAAGTACAACCACAGCCATTCCCAGTTTAACCAAAAAGAGTTTCCAGACAAATTTATACAAATCTAAGCAATTGTACTACCCAGTTCTCCATACCATTTACACCCAGTAGCTAGAAGTTCAAATATTTTCCTCTTTTGTGTCGTCCTTTGACTTAGATTCCTCCCTCCCAAACAAACAGGAAAGACAGGATTCTTCTAGATAAGAATAAACAGTCCATCTTATATTCTCTCTATGTAAGAGTTCTGCAAAATGCCTTTACACAATAAATAGCATTTAAGGTAAGGGGAATGGCACAACCCATTTAGCTTGAAATCAAGTAAAGCATTTTGCTCTAAGACTGTCTAAAGACACAGCAATGTGCAGGATAAATTGTTGTTAACATCTGGTGCATAACACACACACCAGAAACCATGGTGGAAGACCTCAGTATTGTTTCCTCATCTTACAAATATTCACTTTTAGAATTCACCAGAACTCTTACAGAGTTATCCCAAAGTCACACTACAGCAACAACTACTAATGTTAGCAGAATCCCAGCATCATGAAGCTGGGATTCTGTGCGTTCCTAGCAGAAAATTTGAAAGGAGGACATTATGGCTTGCATCTTGTGGAACAGACAACACTAATTAAATGAATTGTCCTCCGCTGAATCCTTCCCACACTCACACCCTCCAAATCTGCTACGGAACATTGGGGGAAGGAGAAGGAAAACTCCAATCATGTGAGCAGAAGCCTGCTCATGTAACTAATTTTAAACCACAGAGAAAATACTAATAGGCACTCCTACAGCATCCATAGCAATAACACGGACACCCAGACATCATGACATGGTGCATATTAGCTATGCATGGAAGGAACCAATCTGTGCATGGCACTGGTAGAACACCTCCAAGACAAGATTCTGTACCCAGCAGCAACATAGAACCTAGCAGACACCAACAAAGCACAGCACCCTTTAATGGAATGATTCCTGAGGATTGACATGGGTGGACACAGACTGCTGAATCTGTTAAAATATTTAGCATTCCCTGTGTCACAAATACTATGAGCCTGATTGACATCCCTTCCTCTGGGTAAGTTTCCATAATTCGTTGTATCCAGTAACTGAACCTGATTTAGTTTGACTGATGTGTAGTAGTGATATGATCAACACATTGGAAGAAAGATTATACATACAGTTTACCAATTCCAATATACAAATGGTGGTGGTAATTGTAACTATTAACATTTACCACCTAAATAAGAGCTGGTGTAACGTACTGGCTAATATTTGATCTGTGAGCTGGGAAACGTTGGATTCAAATCTTCGGCCTGCAAGGCCAGTAGCCACGAATGCTGGGATTTGTAGCCCAAAACATTGTGTGGAAGGCTAACTTAACACCTTGCCAATGTGGTGTCAAAGTGAAAGCCCAGAAATCTGCCCACTCCTCACTAATAATTTAGCACAAGAATGTGCCATCAGAGTCATTGATTCGCTTATCAGAGCTTTGAGATCACAACTCCTTTTGGAACTGTTACTTTCCACAAAACTCCTAATCAGGTGAGGGTTCTGTCTCGTCATTTCCAGCATTTTACAGTCCCCCTGATGAACTTCTTTGAATGTGAAATGTTGCAGACTGAAGCAAGTCCCAATGTTACTACAGCCTAACTAATCATGTAAAACCGTGGGGGTGTCTATACAATGTGGCGTTGGTAGGTGGTTCCCTCAAAACCCTGTAGTAACACTGTTGTGAGGCAAAAATGAGAAAGCTAGATGTCAGGAGGGAAGGAGGGCCAATTGCAGCGCCAGCAGCCATTTTGTCAAGCCCACCCCCTGCCCTGTGTTCCCGCGCTTACCTAGAGCTACGCCACCCCTCCAAACTGAAGCCATCAGACACAAAAACAAGATGGCGACCTTGGAGCAAATCAAATGGTCATGGTAAATCGACACTTTGAAAACGCACAGATTTGGGGTGGGCCCCCCAGTGTGGCTGTGAGTTGGCTGCTGCATCATATAAACAACTCACCGCTGCTGTGCAGGCCACTGTGGGGTTAGTAGGGCGTATAGACATCCCACATGAGGAGAGCAATTACCAAAACTGATGAATGTGCCCTTGAATACCCCCTAGAAGAGATCCAACCCAGACTAGAGGCTAGTGCAGCAGGGAAGGAGATTTGTATAAGGGCTTGTATATTGAAGAAAGTATAGCTCTTGATAATGATTCAACAGTTGCTTGTTTGAAGAGCTCTCAAACCAAAAGTCTTGAATGCTGCCGCTGCTGCTTTCAATAACAAACAGGGGTATTCATCTAAATCGTCGAGGTGTAATTTTAACTTATACTGTTAGCACAACTAATCCTTTCATAGGAGCTCAGCTTGTGTCAGTGCAGTCAAAGGCATAATTGTGCAAAACGGAGTGTACAGATACAGCTGCGTTTCATGCTCCGTGCTGCCCTCATTCAGTGGATAGATATGTCGGAAGCCACTTTGCAGTGAGGACAGTGAAGGTACCAGCATTTGGCAAATATGTGAAGAAGGGAAAGGTGTTACGATGTTGACACTCATACAGGAAGAATGAAGGGAGTGGCTGGCCTTAAGCTGGTGCTAAAAAGCAGTGGTTTATCTTAGGAAGAATGCCCAATGCGTTTTGACCATAGGCTTTCCTCAGGGCACTAAACTAAATGACATATACTTAAAAATGGACATTTAAATGAACATAAAGTGTTAACATCAATTGTAAATACCTGACTTTCAAGAAGTAAGTATAAATGATATAATATCGCTGAAATGTCTCAAAATATTTACTGAGCCTCAGGTTCACACAACATGGCGACCACTGAGTGGAAGTTGCATATTCAAGATGATGATGACGATGATGATGATTTACATTTTTATACCGCCCAATAGCCGAAGCTCCCTGGCACCACAGATGGCACCACAGCCCCACCATGGGTTAAATAACAGCCCAATCTCTAAGTCAAATGTATTTAACTGGAAGAATAATGTATTTAACTGAGAAAGAATCATGTTCAGAAAAGGAAGCAAGGAAGGAAGAATGTAGAGAGCGGAAGAAAAATCTTATGCTGGATCACACCTTTTTGCTGTCTTCACTCTCTCATAATGATTCTTTACTCCATAATAACTGACACTTGTCAAGAAAAGCATTGAATAAACCACAACACCACCACAGTTCTTTATATTGACTACTCTTTGGAAGTCACAAGACTTGCATGTTACCACAAGATGTAGCAATGGCCATCAACTGGACAGCTTTAAAAGAAGATTATACAAATTCATGGAAGATAAGGTTGTCAATAGCTGCTAGTCATGATGTCTCTCCTTTGGATTACTGCAATGCGTTATACGTGGGGCTGCCTTTGAAAACGGTCTGGAAACTTCAGCTGGTACAAAACAGGGCAGCCCGTTTACTAACAGGGACTGGCCAGACCACATTACGCCAGTCCTTTTACAACTTCATTGGCTGCCAGTCCAGGTCCGGGCCCGATTCAAAGTGCTGGTACTGACATTCAAAGTCCTAAACGGTTTGGGGCCAGGTTATTTGTACCATATGTACCTGCCTAGACCTTAAGATCATCTACAGGGGCCCTTTGTGAGCCCCTGCCAAAGGAAGTGAGGCAGATGGCTGCTAGGAGGAGGGCTTTCTCCGCTGTTGCACCCCGGCTGTGGAATGAGCTCCCCAGAGAGGTCCGCTTGGCGCCTACACTGTACTCCTTTCGTCACTAGTTGAAGACCTTTTTATTCTCTCAGTATTTTAACACTTAATTTTAACTTAAATTTAAATTTGACTATTCTAACTCTGTATTTTAATCTTATATCAATTTCTGCTGCGTGGTTTTAACCTGGTTGTGCTTTTTATACTGTATTTTGTATTTGTGTTTTTTAGACTGTTGGTTGTTTTATTATGGTTTTAATTTTTGTGAACCGCCCAGAGAGCTTCAGCTATTGGGCAGTATAAAAATGTAATAAATAAAATAAATATTACCTCCAGTATTAGACGCAGTCATACCTCCGAATATCAGTTGCCAGGGCACATGAACAGGAGGAGGATGTTGCTCTCATGTCATAGAATCATAGAATAGCAGAGTTGGAAGGGGCCTGCAAGGCCATCGAGTCCAACCCCCTGCTCAATGCAGGAATCCACCCTAAAGCATCCCTGACAGATGGTTGTCCAGCTGCCTCTTGAAGGCCTCTAGTGTGGGAGAGCCCACAACCTCCCTAGGTAACTGATTCCATTGTCGTACTACTCTAACAGTCAGGGAGTTTTTCCTGATGTCCAGCTGGAATCTGGCTTCCTTTAACTTGAACCCATTATTCCATGTCCTGCACTCTGGGAGGATTGAGAAGAGATCCTGGCCCTCCTCTGTGTGACAACCTTTTAAGTATTTGAAGAGTGCTATCATGTTAGACTTCATAGAATCATAGAATCATAGAATAGCAGAGTTGGAAGGGGCCTACAAGACCATCGAGTCCAACCTCCTGCTCAATGCAGGAATCCACCCTACAGCATCCCTGACAGATGGTTGTCCAGCTGCCTCTTGAATGCCTCTAGTGTGGGAGAGCCCACTACTTCCCTAGGTAACTGGTTCCATTGTCGTACTGCTCTAACAGTCAGGATGTCCTGCTTGTGAGCTTTCCAATAGGTGTCTGGCCACTGTGGGAACAGAATGCTAGACTAGATATGCCTTTGGCCTGATCCAGCTCAGCTCAGCTCTTCTTATGTTGTTTTGCTTCCAATGGGTGCCTTTTAAACAGGGCCAGTGCCAGACTTTTTTGCACCCTAGGCAAGGTGAGCTACTTTCACATACACCCACACCCACCACCAAAAAAATGCCAACTTTGATTTTTAAGAACGTATGTTGCCTGGAAAAAATAAGAAGCACAAAACTTGAAACTGCTAAATTTATTTTAAAGTGCAAGAAATACATCATGCCAATTATAGAAAACAAATTGGAAAGGAACGTCTATGGGTCTAAAATGCATTGTTTAATAGGAATATCACCTCCAAATCATCCCCCACAACTCACACACGCGCACGCACACTCAGCATCACTCACTCCAAACAAACACGCGTGAACACATGAATTCACTCAAAGACCCCATGCACCCCATTCACCCATACATTCTCTCTCTCTCTCTCTTCTGGGCGCGTTCCGGAAGTCCGAACGTGGAGTCGCCCCCACCCCAGCGGCCCTGGGTTTGTTTCGGCTGGGCGGGCGCGGGGCGCCTTCTCGCCCACCCAGGCCCAGCTGATCCTCGGGCCGGCTCACAGCCAATGCATGTGAGTGTTGCGCTGCGCCCGGTGCCCCTCTTAGCTTGGCACTCTAGGCGGCCGCCTGAGTGGCCTCTATGGTAGCACCGGCCCTGCTTTTAAAGACGGGGTAGAGAGGGCAGACAATCTCCCTCTAACCTGCATTTAATAATGTAAACCAAGTAATGTGAATCAAGGAGCAAAATGGTGACGTCCTTGGTATATTGACAGAAATCCAAGGCAGACAATTTACATTTTTTAAAAAAAGGCACTTCTGAAGTGTGTTTAATAAATACCAAGCCTAAATCAGACATGAGCAGCAGTGGATTCCCTATGAAAATGAATTACTTCACACAATGTATCAGTCTAATATGTCTTTGCTTGGTCTTTCAGATCACTCTCTATTGCTGCCAGTGAACAAGACTGAAGCTGGAATCTGTTAATGATCCTTTTAACCTTGGCACTGCCAAGTGGGCATCTGGTGCTGTCCAGTTTCCACGTATTACATGCCAGCTAAGGGGATAGTCATCAACAAAACCAGGTGTGCCCATGCATGCAGCTTGTGAGCTGGGTCCTGCCAAAGACTGCTGGAAACTTGAGCCCCCCTGTACAGGAATGTGGGTGCTACCAGCTGCTTAACAGACAATGGTTCGGCGAGGGATAGTGACATGGCTCCCTCGGGTGGTAGTTCTGCTGGTGGTCCTCTGCTGTATTGTATCTGTGCTCTACATGTTGGCCTGCACTCCGAGAGGTGAGAATCAGCAGCTTGCCTTCCCCAGAGTGAACATCCCAACGGGAAATGAGGAGTATGAGGCAATCCTACAGGAAAGGGAAGAGCATCACTGGGACCACATCAACAGTCTGAAAAAACAGATTGCTGAGCTGAAGGATGAGCTCCAGGAGAGGAGTGAGCAGCTGAAGAGCATGCAGGTCCGCAGTACTGACTCGCTGGGGGTAGAAATGGACACAGGGAACCTGGAGAAATCCCAGAAGGCCCTCTTGCAGTTTCTGCATTCCCAGATCGACAAAGCAGAGATACATACTGGCGTGAAGCTGCCGACCGAGTATGCCGCAGTGCCCTTTGAGAGCTTCACCCTGCAGAAAGTGTACCAGCTGGAGATGGGTCTTACCCGTCACCCTGAGGAGAAGCCAGTGCGCAAGGACAAGAGGGATGAGTTGGCAGAGGTGATTGAATTGGGCTTGGAGACTTTAAACAGTCCAAACAGCAAAGGCAGTACAAACCATCGGACATATTCCTTCTCTGACTTCATAGAAGGTGTGTATTCTTGGAAGTCACTTATGAATGAATGAGGCAGGTGTTGGTGAATGTGTCACATGTCGAGACAAGGTGACGGAATTCTTTTCTAGCCTCAGAGCACCATTAGCCAAGCACGGTCAGGCCCATCAGTGTTGGCTTCCCCGTGCCCCTTTGGTAAGCTCAGTTGAAGGAGTTTGGAGTTTTGGGGTAGCAAGGGCATTGTTCATAGGATTGCGCCCTTATTTTTATTTATTGCATTTTTATACCGCCCAATAGCTGAAGATTGAGTTCGGACCCTAACACACACACCCATAGCCAGACACAACATGCCAACCCCCAAGTGGAGGTTGCATCTCAGCCTCACTGCTGGTGTTTTGGCTGGGGGTAAACACATTGGAACTCTTCCCATGATACAACAGCCCACTGTGTGGGCTGTCGTAACATGTGAACCGTTCCAAAGTGTTTTCCCCCAGCCAAAACAATCCCTGTCATAGATATTACTGTATTTCTTCGATTCTAAGATGCCATCGATTGTAAGACGCACACTAATTTCAGTACCACCAACAGAAAACAGTGCTTTGATTCTAATAAATAATAAATGCACCCGCGATTCTAAGACGCACCCCATTTTTAGAGATATTTATATGGGGAAAAAAGTGTGTCTTAGAATCGAAGAAATACAGTAATTGCTAACCAAGAAATGATGTTGGCATGTTGTTGTCCTTAGTCAGCTTTTCCTGTAAATGAATTGCTTAGTTATGTGAATCAGCCAAAATAGAAACACCTGTTAGGATTGAACCAATAATTGTCTGAAAAACAGGACCTTGTGCCTCTTTTAACATCATATGTTCCCAGTTTTCCAATATCTTGTACTAAGCCTGTACTCTTTCCCCTTTTAAAAAGGGGAAAGGCCTGCTTCCAAAATTGCAAAGAAAATTAGCCTTGCAACAAGCACTACTAGGTACTCTCCATATACTTAAAAAATCAATAGGTACCCCCTTCAGGAATGTCCTACTAATTGTTAAGGTAATTATCACTGTCTGTACTTTTTGCATTTCAGTTCCCTCTGTTTACATCTCCCTCACCTGCCACCCCCAGCATGTATATATAAATCTGCCAGTTTGAAATTAAAACTTCATACATCTGATGAAGTATCCACAAAAGCTTATATCAAAAGAAGTATCCAGGAGGGAATCTACACGTCGTACTGAAGGTGCTTGCGTGTGCCTCCAGTGCGTCCTCAAAACGACTGTGTAGATGGAGAAAGAAGAGATGGAGGAAGAGGCGGTGGAGGCGGCGGCTGGGGAACTGGCCGCGTCCTTGCTGCCGCCGCCGCCGCCGCCTCCCCGCCGGCCTCCTGCTGCCGGGGTAAGAGCCACCCGGGTCGGAGAGCTCAGCTTCCGCTTCCGCCGAGCTCTCCGACCTGGGTGGCTCTTACCCCGGCAGCAGGAGGCTGGCGGGGAGGCGGCGGCAGCGGCAAGGACACGGCCGGTTCCCCAGCCGCCTCCTCCACCGCCTCTTCCTCCATCTCTTCTTTCTCCATCTACACCATCGTTTTGAGGACCCACTGGAGGCGCACGCAAGCGCCTTCAGTACGATGTGTAGATTCCCTCTTAGTCTTTAAGGTGCCACAAGACTCTTTGTTGTTCCTGGTAATTGTTAGTTTTCCTTCATTTTCCTAATAGGCATTCAGCGGACAGAAAGAGATAAAGGCACCCTGTATGAGTTGACATTCAAAGGAGACAAAGGACACGAATTCAAGCGAATTGTGCTATTTAGGCCATTTGGCCCCATCTTGAAAGTTAAGAATGAAAATCTCAGTATGGCCCAGACCCTTATTAATGTCATTGTCCCTCTAGCAAAAAGGGCCAGCAAGTTTCATCAATTTATGCAAAACTTCAGGTTGGTATCATTACACACTCCCCTGAGCGGTGAAAAATGTATGACTTTTGAGGAGCAAGGACTGGAGACAAATATTACAAATATTTGTAATATTTGCTCTGCTTTGAAATGTACAAGCAGAGCATAGAGGCAACAACTTATGTTATCTGTTTATTTTAATTATTTATGTTTTTATTGTTATTTTTGAGGCTTTAGCACAGTAGGAGAGCACATGAAGGGCCTGCAAATAGTCTAGCTTTAAGCCCTAGCACCTCCAGATTCATCTGGAAAAGTCTGAAATCCTGGAGAGCTGCATGAGATACATGGGCACAAAAATGCCAGAGCACTTTTTTCACCCCTGTTACCAACTTATCCAGATGGATAGGTTGCTAGATGCCAGGGTGGATAAAAATCAATGATTTTTTTAAAAAAACAAACAAAAAAACCAGTTTTTTTATTTAAATATGATTTTTTTTATTTAAATATGATTTTTTTAATTTAAATTGCATTTTTTTAATTTAAATCGGATTTTTTTTAATAAAATGCTTTTTGAGGAAAAATCTATCTAAAGATAGTTTTCTATTTAAGATACATTATACTCCAAAGGTTGTTCATCATGAAATAAGGATTAATTTTTAATTACGTAGCATGAAGCTGTTTAAATTTTTGGTTAAATGAATTCCATTAATCCAATGGTTCTCAACCTTCCTAATGCCGCGACCCTTTAATACAGTTCCTCATGTTGTGGTGACCCCCAACCATAAAATTATTTTTGTTCTTCTCTACACGATTCATTGTCATGGGATGGTTTGCTAATGAAAATAATACATAACAATAGCTTTAATAATACAAAAGATGATACATGACATAGTTCAGTCAATACAGTTTCCTAAGACCATCGGAAATATGTGTTTTCCAATGGTCTTAGGCGACCCCTGTGAAAGGGTCGTTCGACCCCCAAAGGGGTCCCGACCCACAGGTTGAGAACCGCTGCATTAATCCATTCACAATGTCATGCTCTTCCAGAGGTTTCTGTAAGATTATTTTCCTCCTTCCAATAAAGTACAGCAGAAAAGTTGTCCAAATAGGAATGATTAACCTATTAAACTGGAGATAGTTCACCTCGCAATAATTTCATAATTATCTATGATGTGTTTCTAATAGTATAACCAAATCTGTATTTTTATATATAACTGTAAAACTAATCTGAAAAGTTGCTATTCTAAAAATGAAACGTTCATCTGGTTGTAAATATTAAGATTATACCAGCAAGAATGAATATTTGGTAACTCTGAATTATGTAAAATACAGTGAGGAAGAGTGAACTTGTTTGGGGGGGAAGTCACATGATTAAATCGTGTCTTTCTGAGTAGTGATTTAAATCGTGATTTAAATCAAATCCAGCCTGCTGGATGCGTTTCGCAATATATACAAAAATTCAAAAGACAATATTGTAAATGCAACCCGATCCATTGTGAAAAATTTAAGGCAGGGGTGCTGGACTTCTTTCAGTCCAAGGGCCAAATGCAGAGAAGCTCTTGGGTGGAGGTGGAGCAAAAGGCAAAAGACGGCTGACCAAAGGCAAAAGGGGTGGGGCGGAAAATATTTTTCTTTACAGTTCTCTCTGCCAGTTACCAAGCCTGAGGAGTTTGAAAGTTTCTTCTCCATTTCAACCTTTTAAAATGGAGAAGAAACTTTCCACTTTTGGTTGGTGGAAAGGGTTTGGGTAGGGGGCTGGGGGAAGGGGAGAATCCGGGGAATTCTGGAGGGCTGGGTGGGGAACCCACGTGGGCTGGATTTGGCCCCCGGGCCTGAGGTTATATACTTCTTTTTGAAAAAGGAAATGGTCATGACCAGTGTAACGGATGTCAGGGTCCACCTAACACCCCTGCCAGGTAGGCTCTTGGACCAAACTAAAACTAACGCTTAAGGTCTTGGTCGGTAAAAAGCCTCTTAAAAAGGGAAACGGGGAAGGGAGATGAGGAAAAGCTCTAACACTTAGCCCTTACCCCAATAATACGTCCCACACCCAGCCGCAATGGCGGCTGGCCTTCTCCAAGATAACCACACACGTTAAAACATAAAAAACCTTTCTAACTCCGAGCAACCCCCTCCTGGTTGCTTCGGACCTGATCTTCCCGCTTGACATACGCACGCGTCTCCAAGGAAGATGGAGGGTCTTCTTCATGGGGCTTTTTATCTCTTCTTTGGCCCCCAACCATCTGTCAGAGATGCTTTAGCGTGGATTCCTGCATTGAGCAGGGGGTTGGACTCGATGGCCTTGTAGGCCCCTTCCAACTCTGCTATTCTATGATTCTATGATTCTCCACCACCCTGATAGTCTCCAGGTGCTAGTGGGAGTCAGCCTGGCTCAAGGAAGGGATGACCTTGGCTGGCAACCAGCAACTCTCGCCCTCCCCACCCGAGCCTGGCACAGCAGATTTGAAACACAATAGAGCATACATAGAAGGCAAATTTCACAATCACATAGCAACAGCTTAGAGGCGCAAGTTTGCACCCCTGTCCTTCATAACCAGTTGACTAACAGACCTTGCTTCAGAAGCCAGAATAGGACAGATTATCATAAAGAGAGTCAATGTAGACGGGATGCAGCAGGCAGGCCGGGGAGAGCCTTCGGCAGTCTGCAATAGTGGGGGAGCAGGAGTTCAGGTGCAGTGATTTTTGGTGTGAGAATGTAGGGATTGCAATTATGGAAAAGCATTCTTAGTTTCATTTGTGAAAACTTGGGGGAAGGGAGCTTATCTGTTTACATCTGTTCCAGGGAAGTGGGCATACAACAGGATGGACGAATTCACCTCACTGTAGTTTATTTTGGGAAGGAACAAATGAGTGAGGTAAAAGGAATCCTTGAAAACACATCCAAGTGAGTACAACCTATGATTTTATGCCATTCATCCTTCAGAAAACTAAAGAAAAACAAGTGTTGGGCTACCTTTCCCTATTCTCATGATCAGTAAAGTTTTTTTTTAAAAAAAAATTGGTGAGGGCTCAAACTGCTCTTGAAGCCATGCAGGCTTAAAATCCTGAATCAAAATACCAGTTTTGTAAGAACTGGGTGGGGCTATTCAGTGAACCGCTCTGCAGTCTGCTCATGCTCAGAGGCATTCCTCAAGCAGCATCACATATTACCCAAGTAATAGGTTGTGGTCCTGGGTACTGTCAGCCCTCTATCAGGAAGTGCTATAAGTGAAGAGAGATTGCACTCCACATAATTTATTGTTGTTGTTATGATTGCATCAACATCCTAAGAAACTTCTGTGAAAATTTGTGCTGCAAGAGTGAAAGGACTTAAAGATGGGATATTTTTTCCTAATGCTAATTATCGTGTGTGTGTGTGCATTGAAGTGTTTCCCACCAATATTACAAGTTTAATATTACACTTAAACTTCCCCTTCCTGCACCCATCATTTAATTTTGTTAATGTGAATGCTAATTGTATAAGATCTGTCAAATATTCCCAAATTTCCAAAAGTACATTGTACTCTGTGATTTATCATCATTGCCTATCGCCAGCAAAATCTAGCTCCATTCATTTGGCTTTCAGGAATCAAGTATATTCAAGTAGGATCCAAATTCTTCAAACCCCATGTGAGCCTTTCCCCCCACTGATGCTTGGATTTTTCTGTTTTAATAGGATAATATAATTTCTCAGCTTCCATATTATAAAACTATTAAAGTGTTAGCTGATTTAACCTGATTTGTGGCTGATATCTTCAATGCCTCTGTTTAATTTGTATAGTTATATTATATGGGTTTTATAATTGTATGTACACTGCCCTAGGATTGCCTTTGGTGATGAAAGAGCGGTATAGAAAATGTTAAAATAAATAGTCACTAGTAGTTAGGTAATTTTAGACTCTGGTCTTAAAGTTTTTATACTCCCCTCTCTTTATAAACTAAAGTGATTAGAGAAGCTAACATTTTGATGGTAATGGGCATTGGGCTAGATCCAAACTTAGTAATACTTGAACTAGATCCATCAGGAACATGTAAGCTATGACTAACTTAAGTCCATTGATTTCAATATGGGCATCATCAGACAAGCGTTGTATCGCACACTCATTACTGCCCACTCATGGTTTTTTGCCACCCTTTTGACAACGCCGTCCACCTCTCACACGACTCCTGACCCTTCTGGTCTTTTTTCTGTGACAAAATAGACCCTGGTAAATCTGACTTATATTTTTTAAAGTGAAACTTGCCATTTCCTGCTGTGGTAAGCCAGCCCTAGTGCATTTGGCGCCCTCCTTCTCATTTTGCTGAGTGGGCCCCTTGGCCCCTGCCCCAAAGTCCGACTGTAATGATACAAATGGATGCATAGAACTTGGCAAACGTATATTACAGACAATCCCTTGGTCTAGGCAGCTGACTATTAAGGGGAACTGCCTGGAGAGATTTCACCATGACCATCTTTTTTTAAATTAAGCCAAATATTTCCTATGGCAAAGAGCTTTTGAATGACATCTTATTGGTATATTTTAGCCTACAACTCCTATCAGCCTTAGTCAGAATAATCAGTTGTGAAGAATCATGGGGGTTGTAGGCCCAATTATCTGAAAGGACACAGACAAGTTGCCTATCCCTGCTTTAAAGTTACTTTATCAGATGGATAATGATGCATCTGACAAAATAGATACTAGTCAGGGAAAGGAAACCCATTCGTCTTTGAGAGAGCAGCCCTGTGATCCCTGGGCAAGCATCTCAGGGACCATAGCATTGTTTGGATTCCCCTTTCTGTGGTCAGAAACAGCGCCTTGACCTCAGAAGGGGTGAGTTGGAAATCCGGACCTCTTCCCTCGCTGCCCTTGAAGGTCGAGAAAATGACTGAGGAGGAAAGGGGATGTTTCCATGGCTCGGGAGAGAGGAGATCAGAGGCATTCCTGAGCCTCCTCCTCCCTTCCCCTCCAAAGCGGCCTCGCTCGACAGGCTGAAAAGCCAGTCTAGTGAAACCTGCAGGGTGGGAAAAGGAGGAGGTGAAGACCGCCTCTGCTGCTTTGGAGGATCGGATGCCTCTGAGTTCAGGGTTTTGCTTATAGTAAGTGATATTGTCTGGTTCAACTGATCACTTTTCTTTGTTTTTTAAAGGCAAAGCTGGTGAGAGCCAAATAAAACGGAAGTGTCATTCTTCCTTACAGATCAGCCAACTTCAGGAATTACACCTTCATCCAGCTGAATGAAGAGTTCTCAAGAGGGAAAGGCCTGGATGTGGGTGCCCGATATTGGAAAGGAAGCAATGTTGTTCTGTTTTTCTGTGATGTGGATATATACTTCACAGCAGAATTTCTCAATACGTGTAGACTGAACACACAGCCAGGTAAAGCTATTCCTACATTTAGAACTTGGTATGTTTCAGTGACAAATGAGTGGAGCAAGCCCATGGTCGCAGCTACAGAAGTGGCGGTTAATGTTGGTGTAATGTCAGCAAAGTTTCTAATGCCAGCAATGATCCCATGCTCTCTCAGCAATAAAGCTGAAAATGAAAGCATATAACTCAATGATAGAAGATAGCAGCTTCAACAGCCACTTTGACTTGAGTGTGCCACCCCTCTGCCACCTCCAGTGTGCCTGAAGGAAGAGGAGAAAGCCAAATGGCGCAACGCCCGCACGCCGTGCGTTTCTGCTCTAGCAGCAGCACTGGTCTAAGATTGCAGCTCTGGAAGGAAGGAAGGAGAAGAAGACGGCGCTTGCTGATCAAGGGGAATGAAATTGGTTTTCCCTGGGCAAGACTTTTTGTGCAGTGTACGTTGCCCTTATGCCCAGGTTACAGTTGATTTTCTAGCTGAAACCTTTTCCGCCACTCCATGCCCCCCGTCTTGACGGCGGCGCTTTGGCGCTGCAAGGCACCTGGCTCTCGCAGTTGTGTTCCTTCCTGGCATCTGCATGGGAATGAACGCAAATGTGAACCTTGCGGCACTGAGGGGGAAAGGAACAAGGGGGCAGGAACGAGGCAGCTAGGAGGACAAGGAGAGGGATATGGAGTGCCTGAACCACCTCTCCTTGCTCTGACCCCCGTCTGGCTCCCCGTTCCTGCTGTCCCCTTTTTTATTTTTATTATTTGTATCTGCGCAACTGCAGAGAAAGAGGAGCAATAGCAGCTGGTGACGATGGTAGCGAGAAGGCAGACTCGCTGAGGGAGGGAACCCACTGAGGGTGTGTTGGCCAAGGGCCTTCAAACACTTGGAGCCAGTGTGGCCTCAGGGCTTCTAGAAATATGTCCCCAAGCAGGAGAAGCAGGAGGCATCTTGTCTCTAGTACACAGGCTAGTGTATGTGTGCACATGAACACTGAGGCTCCACACACAGCCTGCGATTTCACGCATTGATGATGTTCATTTTGAGTTGTAAGACAGTCCTGATTTTTAAGTTTATCTTTAGATAAAAGAACAAACTCCCTCTTCGATTTTAAATTCATGCGGGAAACAAATACAGCGGGTGGAGTACAGACTTGGTGCTGGTGCTGGTGGTAGCAGCTGGAGACGCTCAAGCAGTGTTCCTTACTACTGCAATTGTGGTTTTACAAGCATGTGAACCATAATAATCATGAGTCAGCAAACCTCTCCTGAAGAAAATGCTAGGTTCTCTTGTAGATGACAAAGAAACTCCTTATTCAGGAGACAAAGTAGGGACTTTTCTAATGAAACGCGCATTGCTCATAGCTAATGCAATTATACTGCTTTTATGAGAAGAACCTACCATTTTCTCCAGCCTCTTTTGAGGTTCTCCTCCATTTCTATGGTTTTATTTGAAAGTGATGCTGCCCTCCCTGCTTTCTTCCTACGTTACGGCATCCCTATCTCCAGCTGTGAAATGGTTTAGTGATCCAATAGCACTAACATTACTGCCATTGAATGTTGGATCTAGGAATTTTAGTGTCACTCCACTGTAGTGTCACTCCAGGGTACTGTGGGAAATTAGAATGGAGGTTTGCAGACCCAGCTGCCCAACATGGAGGACCTGGGGCAGGGGTAAGTGGAGATAGTCCTGCTAGGAGCCCTTAGGATGGCAGGTGCTGACACGGGACATGCTAACTATCCTGTGTGTGTGTTAAGATGGAAGTTGTACACTCCCCAGCTACTTAGTTCTTACTCTAATATATTAAAAGTACTCTCCAGAAAAAGATAAATCCCTTCTATTGCCATTGCACCTGCTAAAGTTCACCACTCAGATAGTTGTTAAAAATGTTCAGGAGTAGAAAACAAAATACATGCAAACTTAGTACAAAATAACCTCATTTTTCCAACTCATTATTGTTTCTAGGGAAAAGGGTATTTTATCCAGTTCTTTTCAGCCAATATAACCCAGGCCTAATTTATGGACATCATGGTTCTATCCCACCCCTAGAACATCAACTGGTAAGTAAATGGCTTTATGTGATGTTTTAAAACTGAATTTTAAAGGCATATATATTCAACCAAATTCACAACCTAGAAGCTTTAACTGGTGGAAAAAGCATCTGCTCGGGGCCTTGCTAGGACCAGGTGATCAGTACACTGATATTGTACCCGTTGCTCTGGTTAGTGCATTTTTGGACACAATTCAAAGTGCTGCTTTTAGACTTTAAGCTATACGTGATTTGGGCCCATGTTATTTGAAGGACTGGCTGTGCTTATATGAATGTGCCTATGCTTAACGTCAGTGTCAGACATGTTATTATGAGACCAACCAACTTGAACGCATAATTCCTTTGTTGGAAGGAGATACCTTTAAACACTGGGCGAAGATGGAACAGATAAGGTGTGAGGGAACTTTAATCAGTATCTGGCCATGCTGGAAACACAGTTTTTGATTAGTAGAGTGGGTACAAAATCCATTCACATTGACTACATTGGAAGTGTGGAAATCGAGGATGGAAATATTAACTCCAGGGCTTTCACCACTAATTCCAAAGGCTCACCACCCAGCTTTTCAAATTAGGTTAATGGTAGTGGAAATGGCTAAGTGGAAATCCAAAAGATTTTACCTCCTTAGGGATTTCTTAAACAATGGACAATTGATCAATCAGGAACAATTGATAGAAAAATTAGGCCAGGAGTGGGTACAGTGGTTAAAAATCGCACAAGTTTGTGCCTTTCTCTCTCAGCCAGTAATACAAACTTGTCGCTACTAGGAATTTGACGGCATTTGAACGGGAAGTGGCGAGATATATAGCAGTTAACACAAGGCTTGACTTCTAATTTATATAAGTGGATAATAGCTCAGGAAGTTGGCATAAAAGATTCACATTATCAACTTTTGAAGGAGTGTTATGTAGACAACTTGCAAGTGGATAAATATACAGATATTTGGTCTGCTTTTCTTGAAACCTTTGTATGATTCACTCCATTTTTAAATTTTTTTTATGGGTCATACGATGGAAATGATGATAATTCTATATACACAATGTATGGGTGTTCCCCCCCCCCCCGTTTTTTGCAATGTATTTTCTGTTTTGTTTGTTGATATTCACAACTTTGATTTTTTTTAAAAAAAAAGATTCACTCTGGATGGTATGGGAAATGGATCTTGGAATTCATATAGAGGAAAAAATGGAATGCATTGTGGGAAAGGTGTCCATTTAAAACAATATCAATTAAAAATAAGGAATTAATGTTAAAATTGACACTCAGCTGGTATCTCACACCTAGGAAATTATCAGTGATGAGCCCGGGGACATCCCCATTGTGTTGGAGGGGGTGCTTGGGCACAGGAACATATATACATATAAGGTGGTTCTGCCCTAAGGTAAATGAGTTTTGGATATCTGTGTTTCAAGAGATCAGTTCAATAACTGGACAGTGGGTTCACCAATCTCCTCACCTAGCCTTGCTAAATTTATATATAGGATTAGACATCAATCTGATAAGTAAGGAATTAGTAAGTCATCTCTTGTTAGCGGCAAGATAGTTGATAGCCAAGCATTGGAAAGGTGGTAAAGGGCTCTAAGTCGGAAACTGGTATCAGAGAGTATGGCAGATCACTCTTTTAGAAAAAAAATGACTCAAAAATTAAGGATAGTGTGAGGACAATCAAATGAAGACAAATTTGAAGGGGTATGGAGGGGAATGCATTGATTTTGTAAGTAAAGCTGAACATGGGAGAATGCCTCCGTGGACATATATAGAGTTATGGAGAACATAAGTTTAAGGAAATGAGGTCTCGTCCCTAACAAGGGTGAAAGGAAACATGGGCTGTAAAAGGGTGACCTAGGGTTTAAGAGGGAGGAGCAAGGGAACAAAGTATTTTAAGTACGTTAATGACTAGTAATATTAAATCTGGGTGAGAATTTAAATTGGAATTGAATGTAAATGTATGACTTATTATTTGATTTATGTAACCAGAACTAAAGAACAATAATAAATTCTTGGGGGGAAAAAGAAGTAAGTTCCAATATGTTTAACTGCCGATTGGGAGGGCACCAGGTTGGGGAAGGCTGGTTTAGAGGCAGAATGGCTGGCAGCGATAGGGTTAAACGCCCCTTACCAAGGTTTCTTCCTCGCTTCCTAATTGCAGCCTTCCCCTTTTTTTCATTCAAACTTTTTAAAAATGCAGACTGTTGGGGAAAGGTTTTACATTGTATATTGTAATTTATAATGCGTTTTGTGGTTTTAATAGTTGTGAACCGCCTAGAGAGCTTCATTGTAAGAGTTGGTTTGTGCCAACTTTTAAGATGTATCACAAGATCCTTTGCTTGTTTAATCAGAAGTAAGTCCCAATATATTCAGTTGCCAATTGGGCTTTCTCCCAAGTAAGTGTGCATAGGACTGCAGCCTTAGCTGCCTTCCCAAGGCCTCTGTAAATTTAGTCTCAAAGCCAGGTATTTGAATGAAATAGTTAATTACTCAGATGTACACACCACCCAACTGACGAATGCCATCAGAGCCATTAACATTAGTTGAAGACTTGGAAGACCATCATTTCTCACATGGTAAATGTATAATTTGTAGATGTGTGAGAGCATCATCATAAAAACTCATCTTAGTCCTATGTACATCTTTTCTCTGAGACATTCTTTGTTCTGTCACTTCTTTACTGGTGATTGTTTCATTACCTAGTCAAATTTTATTGGGTTGTGCGGGGTGGGTGGGTGGGTAAGCAAAATATCTTGGGCCGGCCCTGGTTATACGCCAACACAACTGGTGGTCACCAGATATGGGAAGGTTGTACTAGAGCATGCAAAGTAACCCTTAGGACAAAGGACAAAAAGCAGCAAGGATGCAATAAGGGAGTGTTAGCTGCGTGACAACAGTCGCACATGAATAAATTGTCTTTATACATATTTACAGAGATAAATGTATCATTGTTTTTTCCAGGTGATAAAAAAGGAGACAGGGTTTTGGAGAGACTTTGGGTTTGGAATGACTTGTCAGTACCGCTCTGATTATATCAATATTGGTAAGAAATTATGTTTTATTACATTTGCCTAAGTTCCGTCCTACTTTGCCAGATTTCTTCTTTCTTTCTTTCTGCTCGGGTATTTTTGGACAATACCAAAAGACCTGTACTTGTATGTATATAAATATTTTAGGTGTTAGATACCATATAAAAACAAATTTATAAAAGAAAAATCCTTTAAATGTAAACATAGGGTTTCTGACAGACCATCTTTTCAGACTCTTCCATTTTGTACCATATTCTCAATTTTGCTGATAACTGCTTCTTTCCATATCTGAAAATTACCCATAAATTATTGTCATGCATCTCTTTGTTATAAAATAGTGCAATCATTGGTGACAAGCCTGGAGATAAATTCCCCTTAATGTCTGAACATATTATCAAATTGGATTTTAATCTTGCTCTAGCCTCTTTTTTATAATACCAAATCATATTTCCTAATGAAATATTTATTTCCTGTTGCTCAGATGAGTTAACATGGGTGCATGAGCATTTTTAATATGAGGTAATGCCATATTCTGTAAAGTATATTAGCTGCTATACATGTTTTTTCCCTGACCATAAAAAGTCAAGGAATAACCTTTGAAGGATGCCAGAAGTTTCTTCTCCTGAGTCAGGGTCCTATGAACTGGCATCTCTACCATCAACACAACTGATTTCTCACAACTGCAGCCCTGAAAAACCTTGTCGTGTCTGCAGCTTTTCCCCACCAGCTCCTGCCTCGTCACACTGTTTACGATAACTGTACTTCATCTTTCTTTTCTTTTTTAGGTGGATTCGACATTGACATTAAAGGGTGGGGAGGAGAAGACGTACATCTGTACCGTAAATACCTTCACAGCAACCTCATTGTGGTGAGGACACCTGTCCGGGGACTTTTCCACCTTTGGCACGAAAAGCATTGCTTAGACGAACTGACCCCAGAGCAGTACAAGATGTGTATTCAGTCCAAAGCCATGAATGAAGCTTCTCATGGGCAGCTAGGAATGCTGGTCTTCAGACGGGAGATTGAGTCTCATCGGCGCAAACAGAAAACAAGCAATAAAAAGACTTGAAGCCAAGAAGTGTCTTACTCAAAGATAAAAATGAAGAACCTCCCAGTCGAACATAGAAAGTTGTTTTTAAAAAGACTCTAGGGAGATGAAATGTCACAAGAAATTCCTGTCCTTGCTATTAGTTGCAGGGCTCTTGAAAACTCCCTTTTCTCTAATTTGTCTGTGGGCCATACCATTGGTTGATGCCATTAAGGCATAGAGAACAGCTATTTGTTTTTGCCATTTGTTTGATATTTAAAATACAACAAGATAGTTTTATAACTTTCATAGAATCATAGAGTTGGAAGCGGACTTGCAGATCACCTAGTCCAACCCACAAAATCTGCTTACCTGCAATTTACAACTGTTGGTTTTAGTCCTACCCTCAGGAGCAACAGAAAAAAAATGTCTACTCCATCTTCTGCCCAACACTCTTAGATATTTGAAGGCCTTGTTTCCCCTTGACCTTCTCTTCTCCAAGCGAAACGGACCCAGCTCTTTCAGCCATTCGTTGTAGGAAGTGGTTTCCCCAGACCCCTCACCACCCTAGTCACTATTCTCTAGACACATTCCAGTTTGTCAATGTCTTTAAAATGTGCTGCCCAGCCCCTGGACAACAACTTTGGCCCAACACAGAATGCAGTGGAAATTGTTACTTACCATGAACTATCATATGACCAGAGTGTACAAAGCTTTACATTTTATCTGTTGGATAGCCACGTGCTCATGAGCACGTGGCTTATGAGTAAAATCATAGGAATGCTTTTGGAGAGGAGGCCAGAGAGCTATTCAAATTAGATTACTGATGATGGCGCTGATCCAGTTCTAGCTATACTCTGCTGTGTGTAACTAGTAACTCTGAATAGGACTGCACATCCACATTTGGGTCACATTCACCCATCCAAACCAATGGGGGATTCGATTATAACCACATGGCATGTGATCCATATCAGCTGAACATAACAGATCTCTTGCTAGATTGAGGCATATCTCTTTAAGCCCCTCAAAGAAGGTAAAGAACTACTTTCTGTGAGCCATATTTAGATAACTCTGGTGACGTTTCAAAATTCCACAGGATCCATATGAAATCACATATGCCAGTTTAAGCTAGATAGACAGAGTAGGACACAAACAGGGTTGACTTTATATAGAGAAGGAGCAGAAGACAAGGATTTCTGGCAGCTAAAATGCTAATTTCTCAAAAACAATAACAGGTAAAAACATAGAACCATATCTCTGCCCAACAACACTATCAGTTATAATCACCCAAACCAAAAAGCAAATTTGCTGGAACTTCTGTGGATTAAGTAAATAATAAATGTTCACTTGTTCTTAGGAGCTATATCAAATATCATTTGTGTTTGTCCTCAACAATGTACTTTTACTTTTGTGTCACTTTGTGCTTACTTAAATTAAATATAAAGATTTGCTGAGAAGTAGCACAATGTAACTTAGTGGCTAGAAATTTTGCAAATGGATTTTTACCTTTCCATCAAGTGAACCTAGGTGTGCCTTTGATCCACCACTTATTCTGAAAACTGTAAGTTAAGGAGAGATGAATTTAGCAGAAATAGAATATTCTCTGGAAAGGACCTGGAAGTTGACAAAACCTTTTCATCCTACAGAACAAGAAATGCACACAAAACTGCATTTATAGAGAAATCCCAAAATGTCCAATTGTTCATATCTGAAATATTTAATGTGCAATTCAAATATAGCATCTTTTTCTTTTTCACTACTCAATGGTTTGCAGAGTTATTTTTTTCCTCCAATCCTTAACCATTGCTTCATATAGTGCTTAACCATGGAATTACACTTTACTAGGAAAACACAGGATTCCCAACCTCATGTTTTCCTCATAAGGCTAATTTAGGAGTAGTAGGGCTGCTACATAGGAGAACTGACAGGCAGGTGGAGGGTGCTTAACCCTTCACCTTCTCATCAGTTCTCTGCAATGACCACTACCTAAAATTCCAGCCCCAGGTCCAGAAATACCCCCAAAGCTACCAACACGATCCTTTTAGGCCATGAATGGGCAACTTGTAGGTCCAGATGTTTGTGCCTATAACTCGTTCAACCCTAGCCTTCATAGCCAGTGTTGAGAGATCATGAGTTTGCATTAACATGGTTTTTAAAGCATGAAAAACTGCGCTTGCTACGGAGAAGGGCATACTTCATGTGCCAAGATCGTCTTGGGGGCACAGTAGAACTTAAGTAAAAGCCCCATGTAGATACCCTCCAGGGCTTTTCCTGCAGCACATGTGTTCCTGGCATGGCCGTGTGAGGGAAGAAAATCCCTAATTCTTATCTACTACTGTGGCTGAATGGTTAGGAAACTATACTGTGGTATTTGAATCACAGGAGAAGGCATTCCCAATTGTCTGCCTCTAACTTTGCTGCTTTTTTTTTTGCTGGGCACACAAAAGGTGAGTGGGGCTGTGGCTCAGGGATAGAGCACCTGCCTTGTATGCAGAAGGTCTCAGGTTCATTTCCTGGGCTTCTCCAGGTAGGGCTGGAAAAAACCCTGGAGAGCTGCTGCCTGTCAGTGTTGACAATGCTGGGTTAGATGGACCAAGAGTCTGACGCAGTATAAGGCAGCTTCCTATGTTTCCTCTTCCCCCTGTGAAGGATTGACCTCGCTTCTTCTGCTTCCTGTCCCCATACCCAACGAGCACGAGGCCCATTGAGTCTGCTGTCCTGATGGTGCTTCTTCTCCTGCACACAGCAGGAGAGCAGCAATTCCAAGTTTTAAAAAACATTGGCATTTATGAGGGATTTGTTTTTGTTGCGCGAGGAAGGCCAGAAGGGGCAGAAGGTATGTGTTAGATGGAGCTTTGTGTGTTTGGCTGGTATGTGGGCATTGTCACCATCACAGCCTGAGTGGGGACTCTGGTGATGCTTCCATGGATTTGGGTGGGTGGGTGAGGTGCCATTTTTTGTACCATTTGGGTATTTTCTGATCATTGTGTTTGCCCCTCCCAGACTGACTACATTTAGGATACTGCAGTGATTCTGACAAGATAGAAATGGTGTATCTCCCCACCTCCCTCCACCAGAATAGAGTATAGGATTGCTCTGATCATTGTGTTATTAGGCATTGTTTTTAATATATATATTTTCTGACTCTGTTTCTTTACGATTATGTGTAGGAACTTTGGAAAATGTGTGCGTATCAACTTTCAACCATAAAATGGAGCATCAGTTAACTACAGACACAGTTGAAAATATACGTATATTTTCCTGACATGATCTGATGTACAAACAATTAGATAATACTGATGATTAAAAAAAAACAAGGAAGTACAATGAGATACTTGGAGCTTGTCCAGACTCTACACCTTTGGTCTCCTTAACATTTCAACCACTTTGTCTTTATTTGACGCTTTCCTCTTTATCCAGTTGAGATGATTCCTCACAGTAGCGAAATGAAGAACTAAAGCTCAATTAGAGCAAGGCTCAGGCAATGGATGTGTCCTGTGCTCTTAGAGGAGGGGGATTTGATCCTAAGAGTACAACATATCCTTCAACATTTTTCAGAGGAGAATACCAACACTGTTTTGTATTTGTAACATCTCTATTTCCATCTAACCTTGTGGCCATTTCCATACTGAGGATCAGTCTTCAAGATCCCTAACTCTCCAAAAGAGTTAATCATTTACTCTCCAAAAGTCTGCCCTCTGGAATGGCTTCTGAAGCAGGGAAACTGGACAGACACTCTGTGGAGCAATGAAAGGGAAAAGCAGCACGGTGTGGTGTGTCCATGTGCACAAATCTATACGCGTGTGGACTAGAGTCAAGGTGAATCAATGCACAGAGATTTAACCTTTTGAGCCCTGAGCCGATGGGCTGAAAGATGAAGTACTCATGTGCCCACATGTGCTACTAACTATTTGTAAAGTCCTCCCTAGCAACTCCCCAAAAGTCAACACAGGGACGAACCAGCGACTGTCGCCAGAAAGCAGGGGCTGCCCCTGGGAAATGAGGACAGTCGGAAGGTATGATGCAATAGCCTTGACGTGGTAAGTCAGGGGTGAGCAACTTATGGCTCTCCAGATGTTTTGGGCTACAACTCCCATCAGCCCTAGCTGGCATATCCAATGGTAAGGGCTGGTGTAAATTGTGGACTAAAACATCTGGAGGGCCACAAGTTGCCCACCCCTGCTCTAAGGTCTGGCTCGTGGGAACAGAGAGGCCTGTAGAGGGCTGACCACCACTAAATTTTCTCTGCCCCCACCACTAATTTTTCTTTTATGAACAATTTTTTTTAAAACAGTTTACAATGTTATTTTAAAAGGCCAGCAGAGAGATGAAAAGTAGCCCCAGCTACTTTTGCACTGGGGGCTTTCCCCAACAATGCACCCTTTCAAGTATTTTGAGGAAATGTGAATTATACTTTGGAAACCTTCCCGGCAGGGTCACTCAGGAGCAATACACGGGCAGGATTCAGCCTGAACAAAGGTGTCTATGGAAAGTTTAATGCTGTAATTGTGTTTCACAATGGCTTTATTCTTTTGCTGTTTTCTTTAGGATTTTTCTTCCTGTTCCTTTGCAACTTGATGGTGCTTCTAGGCCCACAGCGGGTAGCATTTTACTTCTTGATTATCAAACATACTTCCATTGTAACTTTGCAGTTTTAAGAGGCTACTATAATAACTGAAGGGTGTTGGCTCTGCTTCTTTCAGAAAAGCTACATCTGTCCATTCAAGAAAAGTACCTCCGTTTAGTAAGGAATGGAAATGTCAGGTCTCACTCAAAAAGATCAAGGTAATCAAGCTCCTGGCCTTCTTGGCCACAGGGGTAACGCAGAAGTTCCTTCCCCAAAGATGTGATAGGCTCATCCTAATAGGAAGAAAGGCATTACAAATAATAATTCATCCTTCTGCATTCATGTTCCGGAGATTTAAAACCTACCAAAATTAGCAGTTTATTTCTTACTGAAGACTGATCAGCTTAATTGCAGCGGGGGATGCAGGGTGGATTCCTGCATTGAGCAGGGGGTTGGACTCGAGGGCCTTGTAGGCCCCTTCCAACTCTGCTATTCTATGATTCTATGAAGTAAGATAGCCAGGAGTCCGCTAGCTGGTATTAGTACAGTTTAGGGTAAAGACAGATCAAAGGTTTTAAGAGCATTCATAGGAGAGTCTTCACCCACTGAATGAGCACAGCTTTGCACCTTGAATTACATGTATATCCCAGCAAATGCTAGATTAACTTACCATCTTGCCCCTCCTCACATTGTATTTTAGGAGGTCTTTCTCTCTCCCCCCATTTTTGGTATTTTTAAAAAGTGACTCATGTACATTGTTCTCTTTATATTTCCTTCCTTCACCTTGCCAAAAAATAAAAAAAGAAAGCAGTTGCAAAATGGCTCTAGGGAACGTGAGGAGGATATTTTATGACATCAAAAGTGCTCGCTAATAGGCCCTCTCTACAGTCACCTTGTCCCCAATTAAGAATGGCCACACAGAACTTGAAAAATGCCTTTTGAGAGTTCACCTGGCATCCTTGGGGCCCTGTCAAGCTCCAGAGTGCTGCCTTTTGGCCCACTTCTTTGGTCATTTGGCTGCAGATGTACTGGCAATGGCTGACAGACTACCAGCCATTTTGATTTTCCCACAATGACCCCAGATCACCCGATGTGGTGTCACGCCTGGCCACTGTGAGAAAATTAAAGGAGTGGGCAGCTTCTCTGCCCCTGATGTCAGGTATACCCATGGCCAGGGGTAGGAGTGAGCAGGCCACCCACCATATGACATTTTGCCCTTCTAAACTGAAGCTGGCCTTGTAGCCCTATGACAGAAAAGCAAATATTTGTGCTGAAAGCAGTGAGGAGGATTCTTTCAAACTGGCCCCACTGCTTTAAACTGTTACATCAGTCTTTGCCCTTCCATTCCACCCTTGCAATAAACCCTGTAGAAAGGAACTTCCATACACTAGAAATATTTAGCACAGTCATAGAATGAGCTGGGGTGGGGGTAGGGAGGGGGAGGCAAGCTTTGGGAGAGACCCACCTTGTGGTAATCAACCAGGTCAGCCAACGTTGAATGCTGCAGCTGGTCCACACCAAGGAAGCTGTAAGAGTCCCCAGAAGCATCTATCAGGAAGTGCTTGCAGCCCTCGGCTGACAAATATGAGAGGACGTAGCCTTTGATCTTTTCACTGACCCGGATCAGAAAGCTACCAGATGCCAAACCACTTAAGAGTTCTTCCGCTTTCTTAGTGGTTAAAAGACCTATCCCAAAGACAAAGGCAAAATCTAAACAAGAGAAAAATATTTGCTGGCTTCTTGTATGTGAAAATCATTCACCCGGACCTTCTCAATTACAACAGAACTGCTGTATCTGATTGCCCTACGGTCTCATCCATCCAACCACTTTTCAAGTTTACCACTAAGTGGTCTTGATGCCATAAGACAGCTGCGTCCTAAGGACGTGATGGAAACCCTGAATAGGTGTCTGGAGGCAGTTTTGGGATGGATGAAGGCGACCAAATTGCAGCTTAATCCAAAACAAAATGTTGTGGGAAGGGAAATCTGCTGATCCCGATGGAGGTTTTGTGCAACTGAGTCCAGACTGGACCCCACTCCCTGTAAAGAGCCAGGTACTCAATTTCGGAGTTCTCCTGGACTAGGCACCTTGGAGCTGCAGGTGGCATTGGTAGTCAGGAGAGCTTTTTACCAGCATTGGCTGACTTGCCAGTTGCTAACTTATCAAGAGAAGGCTGACCTTGCCTTAGCAACAGATGCTCTGGTTATGTCCGCTCTTGATCACTGGGGTGCCCTTGATGGTGGTCCAGAAAATACAATGGCAGCAACTAAAACTGGGGCAGGACATTTGGAACAGGTTGCACCTATTGTGTGCCAACTATACTGGCTGCATCTTTATTTCCAGGCCCAATTTAAGGTGCTGATATTTGTTTTTAAACCCTTAAATGGGATTACGTTATCTGAAGGGCCATATGCATGCATATAAGCCCACACGAGATCTGAGGCTCTGCTATTTGGTCTAACAGTGAGAGCAGCAAGGTTAGTGAAAACCAGGACAGGGCCTTTCCTGTGGTGACCCCACATCTCTAGAATAGCCACCCCTGGGAAGTGTATACAGGCCCCTTTTTGTTCTCCTTTAGGAGGATTTTAAAGCTGATTTATTCCAGACTGCTTTTAGCTAATTTCAGTGCACTTTGATTTAAACTAAAAAAATCATTGCTCTTGTCTTCTTTGCTATTTTAATTATTTATTGAATATTTATTATTATTATTATTATTAATTTTAGATTTTAAAGTATACTAGAATCTGCTATGTGAGAATGTTTACCCTGAAAAGTGAGTTATATATCTATTAAATAAAAGTAATACATAATCATCTGAAGCAGAGGAGGTACAAAATGGTATCCCTTAAACGGCTATCTCCCAAACAGGGACGTGAAAATTGTACATTTAGGTGATTTCTCGGCTAAGGATGCAAACAGTTCACAGAGGCCATCTGGGATTATTTATTGATACAGCACCATCTCTGAACGTGGCACTTAGTTTTCAGAGCAACATCAGTGAAAAAGACAAACACCAGGCCTAAGGAGCTTACAGCCCAACTTTCAGCAGTGGGACAGAAAATAGAGGCGAGAATAACAAACGCCAGAAAGAGGGGAAGGAAACAAAGGCATAAGGTTAAGAAGCCTACTGTGAAGGAGGCTGCCACATGCTCCTCTTCCCGGCCTGAGTCTGGCACCCAGAAATAACAGCCACATCACGTAAGGATCAAAATACTTTATTAATTACAAACCGAAACTCTGGTGGAATTCCCACTTCCCAGGGCTGGAACCAACACATAAGGGGAAAAGACACAGCACAGAAACATTTAAGGCAGGAAGGACAACACAACACTTCCCCACATTCACACACTCTACCCATGCCCCTGCTTTCCACGGACTCCACCTCTGCGGGCTAAAAGCCTTGCAGACAAAAGAAAAGATTTCCTCTCAGCCTAAGGCACCAGAATCCGAACTGCTGCAAGGAACCAGATTACTGGCGCTGCCGGGATCTTTTATCCGCTTGGCTGCACGTACAGTATGAGATCATCCCCCAGGTGCAGAGCTGGACGGTTCGATCGTAAGTCTGCCCAGAGGCGAACTTCTTGAGAACTCTTAAAGGGACCTTAACTCCCTCAAGCCCATCACACCTACAAATTCCCCCTCCTTCTCAGCATAGGTTATTTTGTGCTTGTCAAGGGAATGTACTCACCATGGAACCAAGGTGCTATTCTGTCCGTCGATTTCTCAAACCCAGCTCGGAGGTAGAGCTGCTCTTCCTTGAACCACTGGATAATACTCTCCTGAGTCGAACTGGAGACTGTTCGTTGCACTGTCTGCTTTCTGTCATGGCAAAAAGGAGGGGTGGTTAGCAACGGTTAACATTTGCCCTGGATTTAAGTTCACTAAACACGGTTTGGGCAACTTGCATAAAATCATGCTAACTCTTTTGGTCTATTCACAGAAGCGGTGGCCCCAGGTCTGACAGGCTCTTGGGCTGATGCCCTTAGCATGCCTGCCCCTCTTCTCCAAACAAGCCCAGCTGCTGCCGCCACTGGCCATCTGCTTGCCCTCTTCTTTTGGGCCCAGCCTGCGTGGCTACGCAAAGGGAGAGGAGAGGGTGCAGGAAGCGAGTGGAGGCTTCTTCTCCTCCGTCTTGCTCCTTCCTTTGCTGGCTTGCTCATTTAGATGGGGATGATAAACAGGCAGTGATGGCCAGGAGGAGCAGAAGCCAGTCCAAGGGCCTTCAGAGGTTGGCAGTGGTTATACTTCCAGCCTAGCCATTGAAATGAATGGCATTCAAGTTAGTCCTGTCGCATTTATTCTAGAGTAAAAAAATGTAGCGCAAGGGGGGTGTTAAACCTCTTTCAGCCCGAGTGCTAAATTCAGCTTTGGAGAAGCTCTTGGGGCCAGTGGAGGGGCAGGGGGGCAGCAGGGCTGAAGCTACAAGAAGTACTGGCATAGTTTAGCTTAGAACGCTTAACTGCCAGTGTCATTTCAGCCTTTTAGAACAGGGGAAGGAACTGAACAAAACTTGGGAAACCACCCAATGATCAGTGGCAATGGGGCTGGGGGGCTGGGGAAGGGGCCGTGGTGTGTAGGCTGAAGGTTCTGCACTAGCGGTCTTTAAAGTAACCCATGCTTTGCGTTCAATGGAAGCACCTTGGATCACTCCTTTACAGTTCTGACTGGTTGCTGTCATAGGGTGACCCTATGAAAAGGTGGACGGGGCTCCTGTCTCTTCAACAGTTGCATTGGAAGGAGAATTTCAGCAGGTGTCATTTGTATGCATACAGCACCTGGTGAAATCCCCTCTTCATCACAGCCAATAATAGTAATATATTTTTTTAATTATTATTATTATTATTATTATTATTATTATTATTATTATTATTATTTCTTACCCGCCTCTCCGATTGGATCGAGGCGGGGAACAACATCAAGCATAAAATACATAAAATATTGATTAAAATCATGGTATACACTGTTTAAAAACATCCTAAAAGCATCCTAAAAACATACTAAAAACATCCTAAAATTCTACTGGATAGGCCTGCCGGAAGAGATCAGTCTTGAGGGCCCTGCCCTCTTTTATTATTATTATTGTTGTTGTTGTTGTTATTTATTTATTTATATAGCACCATCAGTGTACATGGTGCTGTACAGAGTAAAACAATAAAATAGCAAAATAGCAAAACCCTGCCGCATAGGCTTACATTCTAATAGAATCATAATAAAACAATAAGAAGGGGAAGAGAATGCACCAAACAGGCACAGGGTGGAGTAAAACTAACAGTATAAAAGTAAGATCAAAATCAAGTTCTAAAAGCTTTAGAAAAAAGAAAAGTTTTTAGCTGAGCTTTAAAAACTGTGATTGAACTTGTAGTTCTCAAATGTTCTGGAAGAGCGTTCCAGGCATAAGGGGCAGCGGAAGGAAATGGACGAAGCCGAGCAAGGGAAGGAGAGACCTCTAGGGCGGATCCGCACGTCGGCCCCAGAGCACATTTATGCGACCCCAGGGCACCCCGAAAAAGATAGTCTGTACTTGCCTGTAAAAAGAAACGAGGAAGAGACGACGCCGACGACGCCACCCAGCTTCCTGCTCCCCGGCCAGGACGGAGAGCTGGGTGGAGAGCGGAAAAAGCTCTCTACCCCGCCTTCTTCAAAAAGAGCTCTCTGAGCCGGCCGGGGAGCAGGAAGCTGGGTGGCGTCGTCGGCGTCTCTTCCTCGTTTCTTTTTACAGGCAAGTACAGACTATCGTTTTCGGGATGCCCTGGAGTCGCATAAATGCGCTCTGGGGCCGACGTGCGGATCCGCCCTTGGGCAGGTGAGAAACATGGCATCAGAGGAGCGAAAAGCACCAGCGGGGCAATAGTGTGAGATGAGAGAGGAAAGATAGGAAGGAGCTAGACTGTGAAAAGCTTTGTAGGTCCACAGGAGAAGTTTATATTGGATTCTGGAGTGAATTGGAAGCCAATGAAGAGATTTCAGAAGTGGAGTAACATGGTCAGAGTGGTGAGCCAAGATGATCTTAGCAGCAGTGTTGTGAGCAGAAACCAACGAATTGATGTGAGAAGAAGGAAGGCCAGTGAGAAGAAGGTTGCAGTAGTCCAACCGAGAAATAACCAATGCATGAACAAGAGTCTTGGCAGAAGAGACAGACAAAAATGATCGAATCCTGGCAATATTATACAGGAAAAAACGACAGGATTTAGCTACTGCCTCAATATGAGGAATAAAGGGTCGCTCTAGTATAGCTCCTGCAGCTTTAATGGTTGTGATGAAGAGGGAATTTCACCAGGTGCTGCATGCATACAAATGGCACCTGCTGAAATTCCCCGTTCAATGCAACTGTTAAAGAGGCAGGAGCCCTGTCCATCTTTCCATAGGGCCATCCTAGACTGGTTCTGACTGAAATCCAGAGTGGACCAGCCTCCGCTGGTCAAAGTCTTCAGGGTTACTAACCTGTCTGGCTTCTGGTTGGCTGTTCCAGCAGAGAGGTTCTTGGGCTTTGGGGGTAAAGGTGGAGGAAGCCGCGGCCTTTGCTCTCCTGTTTTAGCTGCTTTTCCTTTGTGGATGCCTTGCAGTGACAACCTCTTGTAGTCGTCTCGGGCATGTCTGGCAAGGGAACGTCGCCTTTCATCGGCTGCTTTTGAGCGCTGCACTGAAAGAGGAAAAGAACATTGGTCCCCAGTTCTTCTTTCAAGGTCTACAGGCATCTCTGATATCTCAACGCACACAAGAGGGAGAAACCCAGTAGGAATGAAACAAATGCAACAGTATTTGCCTGATTTTTATTTATTTATTTGATCGATAAACCTACCTTCCTACCAAAAAAATGGCGCTCAAGGCAGCTTGATGGAAACATCCTCCCAGATGTGCCCACCCAGGCCCTAAGATCATCTACAGAAGCCCTTCATTCTGAAGCCTGGAGGGTGGCTAGCAGAGACCTAGTGGTACTGACTATCCTCAGCTGCGCAGATACAGATAATAAAAATTTAAAGAGGTAGGGGAGGAACAGGCAGCCAGAGGGAGGAGAGGACGTTTGCCCAGCATCCCTCTCCTTGTATCCTCCTCTGGCTGACTCATTCCTTATCCCCCCACCCCGTGTTTTTTTTAAATATCAGCTGCGCAGATACAGACAATAAAATAAAAAAGTTCCTGTTCCTCCCCCCCCTTTTTTTTAAATTTGTATAGAGTGGGGGAAATTCGCACTTGTGTTTCTTCCCATGCAGATGCCGGTCTAGAAACAAAGCCCTATGAAGAGAGACTGAAAGAACTGGGCATGTTTAGCCTGGAGAAGAGAAGATTGAGGGGAGACATGATAGCACTCTTCAAATACTTAAAAGGTTGTCACACAGAGGAGGGCCAGGATCTCTTCTCGATCCTCCCAGAGTGCAGGACACGGAATAACGGGCTCAAGTTAAAGGAAGCCAGATTCCGGCTGGACATCAGGAAAAACTTCCTGACTGTTAGAGCAGTGCGACAATGGAATCAGCTACCTAGGGAGGTTGTGGGCTCTCCCACACTAGAGGCATTCAAGAGGCAGCTGGACAACCATCTGTCAGGGATGCTTTAGGGTGGATTCCTGCATTGAGCAGGGGGTTGGACTCGATGGCCTTGTAGGCCCCTTCCAACTCTGCTATTCTATGATTCTATGATTCTATGAAATGCGGGAGCCAGGCACCTCGCGGTGCCAAAGCACCTCCGTCAAGACAGGGGGCAGCACTTACATGATCCATGATGTTAGGATTCTACCCACCCGGAAGTGTGGTGGTTTCAAGCAGCATTTGTTTTTGATCAGATTCTCAAGATGAAATTCAGGCTACCCCATATCCCTTTTTTTAATATATAACTTAGCAATAAGAATGCAACTTGACAGAAGTCCTATATAGTATGAATTACACAATACTAAACGTGGTTTTTTTCATACCTCAAAGCTTATGTTTCTGGTCTTTTGTCTAATTTGCAAACAAAATAAAGAACAGGAATCTTAACAACTTCATCTCTTCTATGGGCTGCTCTCTGTATCTATAGAAAGTCTACATGATAAACAAGTTAAATGGAAGTATTTTGATTTCAGCTGGCTTCAGACTCTTTAAATGGGCTTAAATCCAATTTAGCTTGTTTATGCACAGGGATGTAACTTGGGGTAGACTTACTCTTTATGTGTAGTTGCATGACTCTTTTTTTTTTCAGGCCTTGCCTCCTCTTTTATACAATGCACCAGGGGAGAAGGGCTCTTTAAATCAGGGGTGGCAGGGAACCTATGGCCTTCCAGATGCTGTTGGACTCCAACTTCCATCATCCCCAGCCACCATGGCCAATAGCCAGGAATGATTTGCCCCCTGCCTTAAATCTTTCTCCCCGTGCCTCTTTTCCACTGAAAATCATCCCCTCCTGGGGAAGGAAAAAGGAAAGGAACCTCTCATGCAAGCACTGAGTTATTACTGACTCTTGGAGGGATGCCAGCTTTCGCTGACGTTTTCTTGGTAGGCCTTATAGTGGGGTGGTTTGCCATTGCCTTCCCCGGCCATTATTCCCTTTCCACCAGCTAACTGGGTACTCATTTTACCGACCTCGGGAGGATAGAAGGCTGAGTCGACCCGAGCCGGCTGCCTGAAACCAGCTTCCGCTGGGATCGAACTCAGGCCGTGGGAAGAGTTTCAGCTGCAGAAAATGCTGCTTTACCGCTCTGCGCCACAGAAGAGGCAGGTGCATATAAGCCCTAGTTAAATTCACTCTGAGCGGCAATAGCTCTCCCAGATCTCGTGCAGTCATGGCTCCCTGCCCTGTGACCCAACATGCTTTTTTAACTGAGGATGCCGCAAACTGAATCAGGAACCTTACTGCATGCAAAATATAGGAGCTGCCTTATACCAGGTCAGATTATTTGTCCCTCTACCCCAGTGTTGACTACCCTGCCTGGCAGCAGCAGCTCTGCGGGGTCTCAAGCGGACATATTTGCCATCACCTGCTACCTGACCCTTTTTAAACCAGAGATGCTGCCTGAGCCCAGGACCTAATGCATGCAACGCAGGTGCTCTACCACTGAGCTGTGGACCCTTCCAAGGAGAAGCAGTGTCAACTTGTGTTCTTCCAAAGAGCAATGGCGCCCTCTCCAAGATTTTCCAAGGTGTGATTCCACACAGAAAAGGTCACAAGGGGACAGCTTCATCTTAGGAGAATGATGGGCGTGACAGCTCCCCATTCAAAAGGATCACAGGTTTGCCCTGATCAGCATGGTCATATACAAGGTACAATATTAGGGTGCCTTACAAGATTCCAACCAGTGAGGATCCTCCTTGTCTGATTTCTGCATTGACTCGTAACTGTGATTCAGGGTCACTTCTTGCGCTTTGGTCTCGTCCACTGCTGTTTTCATTGGCACTTCTTTGTTCTATCATATACACACACACAAAGTGAGCTATTTTGTTGAGTGTCCCAATCAACTTTCTTCTTACCAATCACTCCTTTTTGGAGTGAATGGGCAATTTTTAGCACCTCATCCTATAAGCTTTAAATGATTCCATTGCTAGATTAGTCAACTAAAGTTTTAATCCCATATTAAAAACTGTGCCCTACAAGCCCACGTGCTGATAGCCATTGATGAGAGGTAGACTGAAAACAAGTAAAACCAACCTAAATATGAAGGGTTGGGTAAGAGACGGTATTTTCAACTCTCTTAAAAACTGTCCCATTTATAGAGAGATCACACTAATTGTGAGCAGCTAGGACTTATTTACGGGCTTTTAAAAATGAAAACTGAAATGTCAAGGAAGACGTCAAGGCCTCCTTTGACCCGCCCCTTACCACCCGCCCAGGGCTGGTGCCAGGCTATTTTGCGCCCTAGGCAAGGTGAGCTACTTTCACACACACACCCCCCAAAAAAATGCCAACTTTGATTTTTAAGGACATATGTTTCCTGGAAAAAATAAGCACAAAACATGAAACTGCTAAATTTATTTTAAAGTGCAAGAAATACATGATGCCAATTATAGCAAACAAATTGGAAAGGAACATCTAAAATGCATTATTTAATAGGAATATCACCTCCAAAACATCCCCCCAACTCACACACGCGCGCACACACACACTCAGCATGACTCACGCCAAACAAACACACACATGAACACATGCATTCACTCAAAGACCCCATGCACCCATACACTCTCCCTCTCTCTCTCTCTTCCGGGTGCGTTCCGGAAGTCCGAACGTGGAGCCGCCCCGCCCCCACCCCAGCGTCCCTGGCTTCGCTTCAGCTGGGCGGGGCGCCATCTCGCCCGCCCTGGACCAGCTGATTTCTTGGGGTGGGCCAGCTCACAGCCAATGCGCGTGAGTGCTGCACTGTGCCCGGCGCCCCTCTTAGCTTGGCGCTCTAGGCGGCCGCCTGAGTGGCCTCTATGGTAGCACTGGCCCTGCACCCGCCCCTACATTACACAGCAAGCTTGCAACATGGGCTGTTACGTACAAGAGAGCCAACTATTTAAGAGTTTGGGGATGTGTTTTTTAGGTCACATCTGCGTGACTCATACCTCTGGAACGCCAGGACACAAACATGAGAATTGGCCTAAAATGCTGCCTAAGAAACCTCCATTGTTTGCTTACCTGCTGAAAGCTGTACTTCCTTGAATGACTGATACAGTCTGCCAACATCTGCTCTACGCCTCTTGATTTACTTGCAGGAGGCTAAAATTCAACCAAACAGAAACACAGGAGTGTCAGCTTTTCACACCTCAGTTCAAACCTTGAACCTACTACACCCACGCCAAGATTTTCAGACCCAGGTTTGCAAGGAGGTGATATATATTTTACTTCAGTGTTGTGTAGCTGATTGGAGAGAGTGCTGAAGAAAAGAGACCTGTGTCCACTCGATCTCCACTCGACTGAGAAGTTCACTGGGCCAGTCACAATAATCTGACGTGAGGGCTAAACTGGGAAGAGGACCCGGGTGTGCATCCAAGACCCACCTCCCACATCTCTATGGGCCTGGGTGCTGTAAGAGATTTTCATGCTAGACACAAAGGGGGTGGTCTGCGTGTGCAGCTGAACACAGTGACAGTCCTCTACCTGTGATGGGGAATCCTGAGAAGACAGGACTGCCAAACGTGGGGAGTTTTATAAGTGCATTCAGCTGGATGCATTTATAAACCCCTTAGCGGAAAGACCTCTTAGAGCAGCTGGGCATGTGGGGCGTTGGGGGTGGGGCACTGCCTGTGCACCGCACGTCCCCTCCCCAGTTTAGCCCTCACATGTTGCAGGTGAATATCTGAACAGAGCTTATCTCTCAGCCTTGTTGTGAAAATGGAGGGGAGGAACCATGTATGCCATCCGCAGCTCCTTGAAGGACGGGCAGAGTAAAATTAAACAATGAAATGAAATAAATAAAAAGATAAAAATTCTGGTACTCCAAAAGTCAGTCATTCTAGATTCGCCAAGGAAAGAATAAGCTACATCACATCTTATATTCTGAAGATGAGCTCCCCTGAGCACACATAAAACGAGAGCAACAATGCAGAAGGGGCTGTGAGGGCCCAATCACTTTAATAAATTGTGAATTTATGAAATTATTTCACAATTTATGAAAAAAAATTGTGGCTACTAGGAGGAGGGCTTTCTCCGCTATGGCACCCTGGTTGTGGAATGAGCTCCCCAGAGAGGTCTGCCTGGCACCTACACTATACACTTTTCGTCGCCAACTGAAGACCTTTTTATTCTCTCAGTATTTTAACACTTAATTTTAACTTAAATTTAAATTTTACTGTTCTGACTTTGTATTTTAATCTTATATCAATTTTGCTGCGTGGTTTTATCCTGGTTGTGCTTTTGATACTGTATTTTGTATTTGTGCTTTTAACCTGTGGGTTGTTTTATTATGGTTTTGATTTTTGTGAACCGCCCAGAGAGCTTCGGCTATTGGGCAGTATGAAAATGTAATAAATAAATAAATAAATAAATACTTGTTTGGGGCCACTTGCTGAACTTTTTACTGCCATAAAAATGAAAGGAAACCGATTCCAAATTAGCTCTAGCTGTGCACAACTAGTTACATATATCAACTAGTGGCAACGCACATCAAAAGATGCTTCTGACAAGGACCAGATTAACTTTGTGATTTATAGAAGAGAAAATGTACAGACTGTTTTCTACCCAATTATTCGATAAGGAGTAAAGTTGCTCCACCTTTCAGCATTCTAGCCAGGGAGTGCTAAAAGGTACTTGGCGTATTTTAAATTCTGTATTGAATATAGTTAAGTTAAATTAATTTGAACAGATTGCTTGTATTTAGGCATTTGCTATTTTGCATTGACTTACAATGGCCTCACCATAAAAATATAAACTTCTAGTTACATGTCTGGGTAAAATTATTATCCTGTACCACAGGACAGCGGAAAGGGGAATTCTGTTATGTTTGAAAGGCCGGGGAGGTGGGGCGGTGGGGGGAAACCTTTGGAACAAATGTGCAGTTCTTAAAAGTGACAGGCTGTGTCTCCAGGTGATCAACTGGCCAACTTATTTCCTGGTTGGCAGTAAATAAGTGGCAAAACACTTGGTGTGTAACTCTTGGGTGTGTGTGAAGTGGGGAGTGTGTGTGTGTGTGTGTGTGTGTGTGTGTGTGTGAGAGAGAGAGAGAGAGAGAGAAGAGTCTGAAAAGCAGCTCTCACCGGAATCCCCCCCTCTGAATTCAAAGCCTTCATCAAACATTGATATCACGTTTTAAAGGTTCTTGTGACAAAAATGTGTGTTAGAAATGAATTCTTAAATTTCTCAGCGATCTCATATATGCAATGTATACCACACTACAAGTCACAGAAGACAGGGGGAAATGTGGAAGTCAGGGTATTTTTTCAAGCATCTGAAAGCCAATGATTATGTTACTGGAGTGCCATGCTTGTGACTGTAGAATGGCTGTATCCTGCACAGCACTGTAAGCGTTTGGATGTTTGAAATCATGTTGGAAGGCCAAATCACATGGAAAGCTCCTATATCGGTTCAGCAGAGGCAGCATAAACCTCTAGTACAACACACACTTCATTTCAGGTGAGTGTATTCAGCCTTAATCTTTGAAAATGAGGGGCAGAACAATATATAAGAATTTCCAGAGCGATAACCAAGTTAAATCTGTTGCAGCAAAAGCAACAAACCGTCTTGGGGCACCTCAAAGGCTAACAAACGTATTCTGGCTTAAACTTTTTGAGGACTAGAATCCACTTATATTAAGCTTGAAATTGGAAACTTCCCGTCATGAAGATCAGAAACGTCTCATCCATTTCAGAATCCTGCCTAATGAATCCACAGAGGTTTATGCACGTCTTGTACCTGAGACAAATTCAACTCAGGGCCTATTTCCCATGTTGACCTCCAAATTCTGATTTTAGCACCTCTATCAGCACATTGAGAAAGGCTTCTGCGCTCCTGTCCACCAGCATGTGGGATCTTGTGACCAGCCTCCTTAACAAACATTCCTTTGCATTAAATATTAACACAGAGACAGATTTGTTCTGCTCAGAGACGTGAGTGAAAACTTGACAAGGTGTAAATTCCTGCCCTTGTTCTAAAGCAAGAAAAATGACAGTGAATCCCCTTTCAGCCTTCATTGCATAGATGACCCTCTTTTTGTTTTTTACTCACAGGTAAGTGTGTCGACCCTGGATTCAGACTGTGACCACTATGTGGAGATATTGGAAGTTTAATCCTCCCCCCCACCCCTCCTATTCGTTTTCTGAAATCCTCCCTCTTCCTGCCTGCAACATACATATGAGGGCTAAAAAACCCCACACCAAATGACCTCCATGGGACCAAAGCATACCTATACACCCATGTAGTTTTCTACTTATGTACCATGTACTTTGACCAATGGAATTTTAAAAATAGCCAGCAGAAACTCTAGCAAAAGAGGTTGTGTGAGGCTGTTTGTAGATTCTGTTCCATGCATCAAACAAATGCCTAGAACAGACAAACTGGAAACAAAGAATCTGTTATCAGTTTTAAAGAATTCTAACCCTCCTTGTTGTAGAGATAAAGAGGGCCTTTTCCCACTAGGAACACACTGTGCTGCTGACCTCAAGCAGTGGTCTTGCAAGATTCGGATCATGTTCTTCAGACTAATGAACCAGGATGTGCATCAATGTACCTCCTTCCAAGAGTAGAGTGGATTTTTCTGCTGCGTAGTTCTTCCCAGCTTTTGTTTCTTTACTACTACGTGTACCTGGCTCTAACTCCAGCATGGATTTTTGCCTCTCCCTTCCAAAGGGCCTGTTCAGAAGACACCTTAAACCCTGCTGGTTAAGGCTTTTGGTTAAGCAGCAGGGTTTAAGGTGTCTTGCGTAATGCGTTTTGCTAAACCCTGCTCACTCGCTAACCACAGTCAGACCGTCTGCATCAGGTTTAGCGGCTCTAACCCTGGCTTAAAGTGTTGTGTGTGACAGCATGGCTTGTGGTTAGTGCTAACCCCAGAGAACCACAGAGCCTGAAGTGTCATCTGAACAGGCTCTTAAGCTTTTTTCTTTTCTTTTTATGCCTTTAAAAACATTTTCTCTCTCTAAGCACCTGGTATGTTGTCCTTTAAAATGTTTATTCAGCACTTTTTAAAAGGCCAATCTCTTTTTTTTTATACTTAAAAAAAAAAACCTTTGGGTGAAGGTGGGGAAGTGGCTTCATGATTTCCAATCAGCTCTCTGCACAGCCGGATTTACTGGAAACAAGAAAAACCCGTCACTCTTTTCGGTAGCGATGAATGTGCACCCACAGCAGGATCACTGCTCAAGGGCTGTGCACCTGTATGAAGCCTCATTGGAAGAAAAATCCAAACAAGGAAAACCACGTATTTCAACTTTCCCAGCCCTCCCCTACAAGCTGAGGGAACACAATTTCACCTCCCACCGGTGTTCCCATAGCAGTAGAATGTCGGCCATGCTGGCTAGGAATTATGGGAAGTCACCAGGCGGTTGTCTATATGCCCCATCTACCTGGTGGCGCTGCGTAGTTTACACGATGCGGCCACCAACTCACACCCACCACAGGCTTTCCCCCCCAAACTGCACACTTAAAAAGTCAGTGAGTTGCTGCGACTTTTTCCTTTACTCTGAGGTCACCATGGACTCTGTTCTGTCTGTTGGTGGTGACCTTGCTTTGCATTGAGGCTGGGGGCATTCCAGGGGCAGATGAAGGCCCACAGTAGGTAGCGGGGACACACACAGGAAGGCCAGACAGGGGGCAGGCTCAATGAGCTGAATGGCAGCCGGCACTGCCTGGAAAGCCTGCGCTCCCTCCTGCCGTGGGGATTTGCTGCTCCCACCCTGCAGTTGTGATGCTGTGGGGTTTTGGATGCACAGGCGGTAAAGTGACGCTCTCAAGATAACCCCCTGGCTGGGGAAAGCTGAACTATATGGCTGTGTATATGGAAGTTTCATAAATGCTGTGCTTTGGTTCTGCCCAGTTCGGGCTTTGGCCCCACCCATCTACCAAGCACTTTTCTCCAAGGGAATTTGGCCCTTGTGGGTGGGTGGGAGGAAGGTCCACCACCCCTGCTTTAAGGGCATTGGAGTCAGCAGCAGCTGGCAAGTGATAACGTTCAGATCCGTGCCATGAAAAGCTTCACTCAACATTTTCTGGCCAGGCCCAGTTACAAGTTATGAAAAGAAATGGGTGCATTGCCAGGCAATTGGTTCAAATCATGAGGAATCCAGAAGCCTCCTCCACGGGATTACTCTTTCCCTGGATTTTAGGACTGTAATTTACTGGATATGGTAACCAGAGAGGAGACTATTGAGGCTGGGGGCATTCTGGAGGCAAATTGAGGCAGAGGGTGGGTCGGGGGGACGGACACATGTGAACCATGGTGAATAAGCCTTTTTGCTTTATTCATATACCCGGTCACTACGTTCAACTTCTAAGGTCCTCCTCCGGGTGCCTACTCCAAGAGAGGCCCGGAGTGTGGCAACGAGGGACAGGGCCTTTTTGGCGGTGGCCCCCAGACTGTGGAATGATCTCCTTGACGAGGCTCACCTGGCGCCAACACTGCTATCTTTCCGGCGCCAGGTTAAGACTTTCCTCTTTGCCCAGGCATATGGCGGCACATCTTAATCACCCACATGTTTAGTTTTTAATCAGTTTTTAATTATTTATGTGTGTATGTTCTGTGTTTTAGAATTTTAAATTTTGTATACTTGTTTTTATCTCAATTTTAGAATTTATGTAAACCATCCAGAGAGCTCTGGCAATGGGGGCGGTATATAAGTGAAATAAATAAATAAATAAATAAATAAATGCTTAAAGCCATAGTTTAATGTGTCTTCTGAACACAGCCCAGCTTTCTGGCTTAACCACCGTGGTTAAAGCCATGGTTTAAGGTGTCTTCTGAATGGGGCCTATATGTGTTAGATCCAGGAACTGTGAAGTTGAGGGTTGGGCAAGACAGAGAGGGAGCAAGGCAAAGGTAGACTGGAGACACCAAGAGCAGCTCTACTACTTGCTCTGACCTCTGAGCGAGCCTGACAGGGAATCACTTCTTGTCGTGCGGGATATCCCTCGAGTCGTTCTAGGTGATTGGTATAAGGAGGCTTCCCTGGCTGGTCTCCCTGTAGTTGGCTCCTTTGGCCAAAGCTGGCTGAGCCAGAGTTACTTTTGTACTGAGCCATTGAGCTACTAGAACAAGATGCAATGTGAGCTTCAATCCTCCTCTCATTCATAGAACCATAGAATAGCAGAGTTGGAAGGGTCCTACAAGGCCATCGAGTCCAACCCCCTGCTCAATGCAGGAATCCACCCTAAAGCATCCCTGACAGATGGTTGTCCAGCTGCCTCTTATAACTGGTTCCATTGTCATACTGCTCTAACAGTCAGGAAGGAAGGGGGAAGAGGCAAACTCTTAGTAACATTCTGATCTTAAGGCCTGTAGTGCGGGAGACATGTGATCAGACCTCCAAACCTCTTTGTTTTAAGAGTGAAAAGCAGCTGTGGAGGGCCTGAAGTGAATTGGCGGAGGGGGGAGGTTAACCCTCCCCCAACTCCCTGCACCATTTCTCTGCTCAGTCTGTCTTACCCACTTCCTCCCCACCTGCCATGGGAGGGGCAGATCACTCTTGCTAGAGGTTTGATCACATGCCGAAGGCATAGACGGAAGAAGGCAAGGGTTAACTTTCCCCACTCCAACGGCATGACAGTTCAGTGGTCTACGCAGCAGCTTTAAAGACCTCAGCTGAGCTTTTACAAGTGGTAACACAGTAGGATGACCATATGGAAAGGAGGGCAGGGCTCCTGTATCTTTAACAGTGGTACACAAAAGGGCATTTCAGCTGGTGTCATTTGTATGCATGCAGTACCTGGTGAAATGCCCTCTTCATCACAACAGTTAAAGCTGCAGAAGCCCTGCCCTGAGTGACCAGATACAAAAGAGGGCAGGGGTCCTGCAGCTTTAAATGCTGTGATGAAGAGGAAATTTCACCAAGTTCCCCATATATACAAATGACACCTGTTGAAAATCCCTTTTCTGTTCCACTGTTAAAAATACAGGAGCCCTGTCCTCCTTTTCATATGGTCACCCTAACATAAAGACTAAAATTACCTGGACATATTCTTGATTTCTGGCATTTGCAGCAGGTGGTGCTTTTTCCCCATCTTTCTGCCTCTCCTGCTTCACAGAGTTTTTACTGTCTCCCTGTGTTTCTGAACCAAATTGGGCGTCCGATGGAAAATGCGGAGGCGATGTTACAGAATGCTCTGCAAACCTTTCCACTGGACTTCTATAAATAAACAAAAGAGGAATTTTGCAAGAAAAACACATACTTTTCAAACAATCTGTGCTTCACAGCTGTGCAAAATTTTATTGTGCTGTTTGACAGGTATATTTGCTTGTGCGTACGTGTGTGTCACTCCCTCCCCCAAATCTCCAAAGAGCACTGAAGTGGTACAATCTGATGCCACCTCAGGAAAGGACACCTGAAAAGGGCACACATAAATCAGTCCTAAAAAAATCTGAATAAATAACAGAGGCATGGAGCTCTTAATTGAGGGACAAAATACTCTCCCACATGCAGATTATACAAAGTACCAATATAATTTTGCCTGGGTCTTCGAGTGCCTACTCCGAGGGAAGCTCGGAGGATGGCAACAAGGGAGAGGGCCTTTTCGGTGGTGGCCTCCCGACTGTGGAATGATCTCCCCGATGAGGCTCACCTGGCGCCAACATTGTTATCCTTCAGGCGCCAGGTCAAGACTTTCCTCTTCTCCCAGGATTGAACGGCATTGAACGCTAAGTTTGTTTTTTAATGGACCCCAGAATTGTTGTTTTAAATGGATGCTACTGTTTTTATACTGTTGTTTTTATGTCTCTGGTGATTTTTAAATTTTGTATACTTTTAATGTTTACTGTTTTTAGCTATTGTGAACTGCCCAGAGAGCTTCGGCTGTGGGGCGGTATATAAATGTAATAAAATAAATAAAATAATAAATAAATTTTCTCTGTTACTGAGATGCAGCTGCTAGGATAGGTGGTGTTCAACCTTTCACTCTAACATTTCCCCTGTCTAAATTTATCTCCCTTGGAAACTGCTATTAGCCCTCCAAGGTGGACAAGGGGAGGTACTTGTATTTCTGCCCCTGCACCCTGCCCCCTGCCCCCTCAGACAGGGCTAACAGCACCTTTGGGTAGGGACATTTAGAATAGGAGGGGATTGACATGGGAGAGTTTGATCCCCTCTTTCCCTAGCACCTCTGTTCTGATCAAATTGGCAGCATGCAGCAACAGCAGCAGGACCTGCATTTCAGCTATTTTTTAAAAAGTAGAGAGATGGAAGCCTTCCATCACAGACCTTCTGCCCCAAGGCCTGGCACCTCATCCAAAACAAAATGGTAAATGCTTATATGGGCTAATGGTTTAGTCCCTTGGGCGGGGCTAGAGGAGAAACAGCAGAAAGAAAGAGAACCAGTTCTGCTAAAAGCTGAGCGTTTGAGATTTCTGTTTAATGATAAGCCCTTATCACCTTGTATAAGGGAAATTGAAATGTTAATTGTGTCAGTAGCATTTCAAAGGGGTGGAGAATAATTTTTTTTGTATTGATATTTCTACTAATTATATTATTGCAGGGCTAATACTTTGAACTGTCTTGTTACTCCTTGGGGATTGCCCTGGGAAATAAAAGTTGGAAAAGTCTACAAAAAGGGACTCCTGGGGGGGATCTACACTACTGCTTTAAAGTGCTTTATAACAGTTTTGACACTGTTGGGGCCCAGGACACACTGCATATACAGTTTTCAAAACGTTTTCAAAGTGCTTTAAAGCGCTTTAAAAGCAGTAGTGTAGATCCCCCCCCCCCGAGTACTCAGCACACCACGCAGGATTGAGCTGCAAGCAAGAAATCCATGTTATTGTTGTTATTGCACAAAGAAAGACAGATTGTGGCATATTTCTGTGTTTGAATGTTTACTAAAGACATGTTTTGTTAAAGTTGCATATATATATATATATATATATATATATATATATATATATCTTTGCAAGTTTGTTCTAATTAATCTCCATAGAACCCGCACTAGGGCCCAATCTACACCAAGCAGGATATAACATTTTAAAAACGTTATGAAAACGGTATATGGAATGTGTCCTGGGCCTGAGCAGTTGTCATAACCATTATAAACCATTATAAGCAGTAGTGTAGATCCTGCCTAGGAGAAGTTATACATACTGGGCTTTGTAAGCCTTTTTTCTGTCTAAACATGCATAGGATTAAGACACTTTTCTACCTGTTTGGAGCTGTGTTCGTTTATTTATTTATTTATTTATTTATTACACTTCTATACTGCCCAATAGCCGGAGCTCTCTGGGCCGTTCACAAAAATTAAAAACATTCAAAGTATAAAACAACAGTATAAAACCATACTATAAAATACAATATAAAAGCTCAACCAGATAAAAACAGCAATGCAAAATTACAAATTTAAAACACCAAGTTAAAATTTATTCATAGACTGTTAAAATGCTGAGAGAATAAAAAGGTCTTCACCTGGTGTCTAAAGGCATATAATGTAGGTGCCAAGCGAACCTCCTTAGGGAGCTCATTCCACAGCCGGGGTGCCACAGTAGAGAAGGCCCTCCTCCTGGTAGCCACCTGCCTCACTTCCTTTGGCAGGGGCTCACAGAGAAGGACCCCTGAAGATGATCTTAGTGTCTGGGCAGATACATACGGGATTCATTTAATTTGCCTGTACTCATTGAAAACCAAGGGGTGTTTTTTCTTATTCTTTTGGTTAAAAACATACTGGTAAAGAAACCAAAATGGTCCTACCTAACATAATTACTTTCTCTGATGTGATCTGCCTTCAAAATGAACCTCCCCGATTTTAGCACAAGAAATGGCAAGTTTTGAGTATGGTGACCATATGAAAAGGAGGACAGGGCTCCTGTATCTTTAACAGTTGTATTGAAAAGGAAATTTCAGCAGGTGACATTTGTATATATGGGGAACCTGGGGAAATTTCCTCTTCATCACAACAGTTAAAGTTGCAGGTGCCCTGTCCTCTTTTGAATCTGGTCACTCTAGTATAGCTCCTGCACCTTTAACTGCTGTGATGAAGAGGGAATTTCACCAGGTTCTCCATATATACAAATGATACCTGCTGAAATTTCCTTTTCAATACAACTGTTAAAGATACAGGAGCCCTGTCCTCCTTTTCATATGGTCACCCTAGTTTTGAGCGACAGTTGTGCTTTAGGGTTCACATGTGTGCGTGCATCTATCAAAGCCAAGATGCATCCACCATCCCACCACCCATCCTTACAATTCTGACATTAACATTAAAGAGGGGTGGAGAGAAGGTTGGAAGAAACCAGAAGAAAGGCAACTAACACTCATGTTAAGAAATAGGGCTAGTGATTTACCAGGGACAGTTGGTAAACAGGGATCCCTGGGTGGATGTGTTCACCAACCTACAAAATAGTAGCTCTTCTAGAGAGGAGCAGGAAGCAGGCTACATACTTTTAATTTTTATGAGACCAGCCACCATCAAAGGACATGCAGGAAAGCCTGTCTGGGTTTCCAAAGTAGAAATGAAGGCCTTGAAACCAAAAGCCTTGCTCAGAACAACACTGCAAAGCTTATTTCTAAAAGTATTTCCTGACTGTGTCCACAAGTATTTTCGGAAGTGAAGGGAAATTCATTTGGCGCTGGAGATAATAACATACTAGTAGAGTCACTTTATGAACGTAAGCCTACATAAAATGGAAATGGTTGGGAGTATCTTTCATCTGAATTGAGGAGTAGTCGCAATTTGTATTAGTCAGTACCTGACCCCCCAAAAACTCCTTTCGGCTGCCAGCAAAAATAACCAACAAGACTGGAAGAACCAGAATTTTGTTTGTTTGTTATTGTTTTGAATGTTTGGAAAACCATGCCAACCTTACTGCCTCTGCTTCCTCGAGTGACTGCTGCCTCACTCTTTCAGCAAGGATTTCACTGCAGAGCAGATTGTACGGTTTGTCCAGTGTGTGCTCACCCATTACCCACACCCAGACATCTCCATCTGCTCCAAGCTTCCACTGCACAGATTTTTCATGAGCTGCAAAAGAAAAAAATGGGGAAAAGGCTCAGGAGAAACAGAGGTGTGGTTGACTAGGCCCTTAACTTTCACCTCCGAGTCATTGGACTGGTTCACAATTCTACGGTGGGTTGCTGTGCATGCTGGTGCATGCCAGTGGCCATTTTGAATATTGAGTGTCTAGCCTCAGCTTGTCGTGTTGTGTGAACCCAGGGTCCGTGGATCTTGCGAGCGTTAAACTATTTATTTATTTATTTATTACATTTCTATACCGCCCAATAGCCGGAGCTCTCTGGGCGGTTCACAAAAATTAAAAACATTCAAAGTATAAAACAACTGTATAAAACCATAATATAAAACACAATATAAAAGATCAACCAGATAAAAACAGCAGCAATGCAAAATTACAAATTTAAAACACCGAGTTAAAATTTATTTATAGACTGTTAAAATGCTGGGAGAATAAAAAGGTCTTCACCTTTTTATTTTTTAAACACCTTTTTAAACAACCCTCGCATAACCCAACAACAGACCATGGGTTATGTGAAGATTGTTTAACCCTTGCATAACCTATGGTTCCTGGGTTTGGACAAAATGACAAGCTATTGCCAGGCACGGATTATGTAAATCCTGCCTGGCAGGCAGCAGACTGCAAATTGGCTCATTATCACAGTTCCACCCATGGGGGAGAGGACATCGCTTAGAAGTAGATTAGATATGGTGGTTTGCATACAGGAAGTCCCTCGCATTTCAGTTGGTTTTGTTCACACACATGCAGGGGTGAGTTATCCATTTCATTGAGTAATTAAGTAATGAGAAATCAAGTGAGGAATGTGCATATGTGAACCAGCTCCATGTTCCCTAGTAATGCATGTGTACATGCATGAAATAAATGGCCCATGTTTGTTTAGATGTGGTAGCTTGCACATGTGCAGTTATGACAAGGGGGAGCTGGGTGCCGGGGAATGGAAGGGAGGCAGAAATCTGATTCGCCGAATGGAAAGTCCCGTCAAGGTGAGCCTGAGATGGTCTATAAAGTAAACTGTCTTGGGAGGGAAGAGGAACTATGGCCAGGTGGCTCTATGTTTTCTCCATCATGTCCTTCCCCAGGGAGATGAACCATTGTTAATATTGCTGTTCTGCTTTCCCCCCACACTAATGCTATTGTATTTCTTTTGTTCTGTTTCCTCTTATTTATTGTAAACAGCCTTGGGAGTTCTTTGGAATGTAGGGGCAGGCTACTCAGTGTGTAAAAAGCAAAGCAAACAAACCAGCAAAATAAAATAAAAATTAACCATCCATTAGCAATCCATTGAGTTTGCCACAACTGGCACACAGGAATCTGGGAGTCACACAAGCATTTGGGAGCAAAGGATTTTATTTTTTTTTTAATTAGGGCAGGGGTACTTTTTTGCATGATAAGCGATTGCCCAGTTGCTCTTACTAGTGTATTCAGGGCTGGCAGCAGCACCTGGCATCCGAGGGCAGCTGCCAGGGCCTGGACATCCTGCAGGGTCCACTGCTGCAGCTTGCTCTGGCTCCTCCCTTAAAAAACATCTCTGACCTCCGCCAGATCTACACCAAGTGGGATATAACACTTTGAAAGCGGTTTGAAAACGGTATGGAATGTGTCCCGGGCCCCAACATTTGTCAAAACTGTTATAAACCGTTTTAAAGCAGTAGTGCAGATCCTGCTCTGGCCACCTTTTACATTTCCCACAATATCCGTAACCTCTCATTTCTCTGCGGAACTGTGGGAAATATTAAGGGTTGCTAGATTCAGTTCCCTCTGCTGGGGAAAGGTCCCACGAGAGGATACTTTGTCCAGAGCCTATTCAAAACTGGAACAGACCCTGATTGTATCGTGAGAATCAAAGAATAATCTGGGAGCACCCCAGTACTAAATTAGGAACGATCATTGTCACAAACTCTCTCTGCACAATCCAGGGCAATGTAGATTGGTGAAAAAGAAAGAAAGAAAAAACGTTTTATTCCACCTTGCCTTGGAGTAGAAAGCTGTAACCCTGACATATGTCTAACATCAGCACTTATATTCTACCAGAGATATGTACATTGATGGTGCTATATAAATAAATAATAATAATAATAATATGCTAGTTCTGTACACTAGTTGAAATAAACAAGGCCTGGTTTGCAGGTTTAGCATCTAATTAAGCAGTATCAGAGCATTCAGACAAATGTTCACTATGCAAAATATCGTCAGCACCCCCAAATCCTGATGACTTTGCTGTTTTGAGCTATCACCTCAAGACAGTTGTGTGGACCATCCGTATAATGTTACCATATAATGGCTGAGATCCAATGAGCATGCCTGGTGAGATTTTTTTTACTACCGTATTTCTTCAATTCTAAGACACACCTTTTCCCCAGATAAACATCTCTAAAAACGGGGTGCGTCTTAGAATCGCGGGTGCGTTTATTATTTCTTAGAATCAAAGCTTTTTTTCTGTTGGTGGTACCAAAATTAGTGTGTGTGTTACAATCGAAGAAATACGGTATTTTTGTTTAAACAGGAGACCCACATGTCGTATTAAAACAATCTGCTTTTGAAAGGCTCTTCAGTTACTTCGGAATAAGAAATAGAAGCCCAAAGCCGGCTTGGGTATGCTCAACTAGTTCTCCATAATTTAGATCCCAGACAGTGATTATGAACAGCACATAGGAACAAGACCAGCCCTACCACTAGGCAGAGTGAGTCAGCTGCCTCAGGCAGCAGAATACTGAGGGGCAAAAAGTAGACAGACAGAACTGTGTGTGTGCCCCCTAAATTAATCTTTTCTCCTCGGATACAATGGAGGGTGCTGTACTATTGTCAGAGTTGTTTAAGATTCAGCTGCCAGTCTGGTCAGCTTCTGTTTATGGAGTGGGAGAGGCGCCATCTTGTTTTTCACCTCAAGTGGCAAAATATCTTGGGCCAGCACGGCTGCCAGTTCAGTTGATTTCTGTATGGGGAATAGAGGGCAGTGGTCATCTTATCCCTTGCCTCAGGAAGAAAAAATTCTTGGGCTTGCCCTGCATGAGAATGACTCTATGTAAAATATTGGCTGGAAGTCAACTGCAGGGTGGGTGGGTCTTGACAATGATGCTTTGGCCGGCCATTTCCTCAAAACCCCATATTGTTGCAGTTGTAGGGTGGGAACAATAAATCTGGATGGCTGGACGGAGTGCGGGCCGTCCAGACGAAAAAGCCACAGTGCCAGCGGCCATTTAGCTGGTCAAGCCCGCCCCCTGCCCTCTGTCTGGCCTTCCCGTGCTTCCCGCAACATACTTGGTACCTCGATCCACCCCCAGAATAACCCCAGCCTCAATCTGAAGTGAGGTCACCACTGACAGATGGAGCAAATAAGGTGGTGACCTCAGAGTAAAGGGAAAAGTTGTGGTAAGTCAGTGACTTTTGAAAAGCACAGTTTTGGAGGGAAAGCCTGTGGTGACTGTGAGTTGGTGGCTGCATCATATAAACAACGCAGCACCAACTCACAGCCAACAACACGGGCTAAACAGGGTGCGGGTTTCTTGCCTCGCTTTTTCCTCCTCACCTCTCTAGCCATATTTCTAAACTTACCAGGTAACTTCATGCAAGACAGTCAGCCATCATCTAATCTTTGGCCACTTTAATACTAGATGCTTCCTGTGGAATTGGCATACTTTGGTCACTCCTCTTTTGGGGGCATTTTATGATGATGTCCCTTATCTGGACAGTGATAGCCTAGCTACAGTTATCCATGCTCTGATAACCTCTCGTTTGGATTACTGCAATGCGTTATACGTGGGGCTGTCTTTGAAAATGGTCCGGAAGCTTCAGCTGGTACAAAACAGGGCAGCCCGTTTACTAACAGGGACTGGCTGGCGAGATCACATTACGCCAGTCCTTTTACAACTTCATTGGCTGCCAGTCCAGGTCCGGGCCCGATTCAAAGTGCTGGTATTGACATTTAAAGCCCTAAACGGTTTGGGGCCAGGTTATTTGAAGGAACGCCTCCTCCCATATGTACCTGCCCAGACCTTAAGATCATCTACAGGGGCCCTTCTCCGTGAGCCCCTGCCAAAGGAAGTGAGGCAGGTGGCTACTAGGAGGAGGGCTTTCTCCGCTGTGGCACCCCGGTTGTGGAACGAGCTCCCCAGAGAGGTCCGCCTGGCGCCTACACTGTACTGCTTTCGTCGCCAGCTGAAGACCTTTTTATTCACTCAGTATTTTAACACTTAATTTTAACTTAAATTTAAATTATACTGTTTTAACTCTGTATTTTAACCTTATATCAATTTTGCTGCGTGGTTTTATCCTGGTTGTGCTTTTTATATTGTATTTTGTATTTGTGTTTTTAACTTGTTGGTTGTTTTATGATGGTTTTAATTTTTGTGAACTGCCCAGAGAGCTTCGGCTATTGGGCGGTATAAAAATGTAATAAATAAATAAATAAATAAATAAATTGCCTTCCTGTGTTTTCCTTCTGCATCTTTTTTCAGTCTACAGAAAAACCAGTCATCATTGCTGAGGTGAATAATTCTTAGAGCTACGGTTCCATCTTTTTGGAAGGCATGGTGTCGGCATTCACTGTGGTTATAGGGTGGGTGGGTGTTTCTATCGCCATGGATCTACACTTTGACCCAACTCTACTATTATCATTCTGCTCAGAGGTTTTTTTATCAACATAATTTTTAAGGTCATTTCCCCCTAAATTTTGCTAAACACTTTTGTTGCTTAAAGATGGCCCTGTTCTGTCAGGTTTCTAATGGTTTAATATTTGGCCACTCTTGAATTTTAATGTTGCTTGTAAATTTTGTTTTTTTACAAAATTTATTGTATGGTTTTGTTTGTTCCTTTCTTCCTTGGGTTTTAGATTAAGCTTTAATTGTATATCACCTCAAGTGCGTGGTAGGCTGTTTTAACATGATCCTTCCACCCACAGTTATTGAAATATTTACACAATAAGGTAATTAACCCCCAATTTTTAAAAAAATGAATGAAAAAGGCACACTGAATTCCTCCTCCCACATGCTCACTTGTGTAGAAGGAATGTAGTGGGATGTATACACTAAAAAAAAAAAAAGTACTATAACATCCTGAAGTGTGGAAAGCCAATTACAATTCTGTATGTGGCCGACAGCAGAAGAGCTACTATTTCTTGGATTCTAAGACACACTTTCCCCCCCATATAAACATCTCTAAAAATGGGGTGTGTCTTAGAATCGCAAGTGTGTCTTAGGTGTTTTTTTTCTGTTGATGGTACTGAAATTAGTGTGCGTGCTACAATCGATGGCGTCTTACAATCGAAGAAATACGGTACTATCAGGTAGAGCTAGGAGATGCCAGTCTGGAAGCACCTTGACAGCAGTGGTGATCACAGAATCATAGAATAGCAGAGTTGGAAGGGGCCTACAAGGCCATCGAGTCCAAGTCCCTGCTCAAGGCAGGAATCCACCCTCAAGCATCCCTGACAGATGGTTGTCCAGCTGCCTCTTGAAGGCCTCTAGCGTGGGAGAGCCCACAACCTCCCTAGGTAACTGGTTCCATTGTCGTACTGCTCTACTGAACAGCCAGCTCTTTTCCACCTGACCCATGTAGGACATCAGTTGTATTATATTGTGTTGGGAAAAGAAAGAGGGTGCTTAAAAGGAACAATGGCCAAAACGAGGATAGAGCAAACATGTTTGAAATCAAATCAGAAAATTCAGCGTTATAATTCATTTTGAACTTTGTTTCAGTGTTCTATGGGCGGAAAACCACAGTAGTTTTTAAAGATCCATGGGGGAGAGGGTTTATGTGATGGTGGCATGGCTCACCCTTGGTAGCAGGCCCCACACAAGTGCTTGGGAATGAAAAGGCCATCACCAGCCTCATGGCCAGGCTGTGTTATCATGGAAGTGTTGTTTGCATGAACCAGCATATCCCTAAGTATGTGGCCATTGCAATTAACATGGCTGCAGCAGCATTTTTTAATTAAAGGCTCCAGTGCCAAGACATTTAGTAATAAGGGCCAAAAGAGAGATTACTTTAAATATGTGTCTAGCAGCCATGCCTTTTGTTCATTTCTACTCTAGAGTAGGTGCAGGGCCCCCAGTCCAGAGCCCCTGATCTCACGCACTAGAGCCTTGATCCAAATTGGGGGCCCTGCTCCTACTCCAGAGTCAAAATGAACACAATATGGAGATGCTAGACACCGATTTAAAGAAATGTTTGTTTGGGACCTAAAGTACTTAGAACTACTAGAACTAAAAGAATGCTCCGCTGCATTGAGTTACTAAAAAGAAGATGTAGAAGCTCATGCAAAGTCTACCTCATTTGGGGGACTGTGGGTGAATATGTATCTTAAATCAGAAGTGTTTGTGCATTTTAAAATCCTAGTTATTATCCTATAATTCCTCCTTCCCCCACCTTTTTTTTAACAGAGAGTGGAAGAAAGGCACAGAGTAAAAAGCAGATTCCATGTGCAATATAATACGTCTATGATACAGCAGAGAAAAATCTCCCTATGTGTAAGCTGACTTCAAAGATGATTACTAAAATACTGAATGCCTGTGCGCTTGATTTCGCTAGTGGTCTGCACCAGACAACAGCCCATCATGGCTTAATTTACCCATGGGGGCTGTCGCGTTGTGCCCAGTTTGCCGTGTCAAGGCAGCAGGGATCGATTGAGGGTTAGAAACCTCAAACAACCCTAACCCTCAAACAACCCCTCCTGTTTGCATTTGCATGACACGGCAATCCAGGCACCCAGCACAAAACAGCCCCACAGGTAAAGTAAGCCACAGTGGATTGTTGTGCCATACAAACCAGGTCAGAAAGGCCATAGCTAGACCTGAGGTTTATCCCTGGATCGTCCAGGGGTCAAACCTGTTCACCTAGGAGACACACAGGGGATCCAGTGCTCAGGCAGGGGCGAACCCAGGATGATCCCAGGAGAAACCTTAGGTCTAGCCGAGGCCAAAGTCTTCACCTCAAATCTCGCCTCAACAGTGAACTCACCTCAGGTCAGGCCACCTCTTTCTCTCACTCTGCCTCTCCCACCTGCAATATGGGAGGAATGCTGACTTGACTAACCAGCTGGTCACCCAAAACATTGATATAAAAGATAAATATGAGCGAAGTCTGTAGGAAAGAACTTTTTACAACAGCTCCACAACTTATTGTATTGTAAGTGACCTTGATACTGTGCTTGAAAGAGGCAGTCTAAATCTTAATAATACATAAAATATAATAAAATAAAGTAAAATGCAGTCAATATCTCATTTTCCTCCTGGCTGATCACAGTTCCCGGGCTCTGCCCAAGCTGCTCATGCACTGACCTTTCTTCAATGCTGGTTCTTGTGCAGCGGACCCAGCTTGCCTGTCCTTCCACCTTCTGATTTGCTCCTGCCTCATCTTGAAGAACAGGATCTGCTTTTGCTCCTCGCTGAGCTCTGCTAGGAGCTCCGGGTCCACGTACATGTCTGCCAGGATCTGCTTCAGCATGGCTGCAGGATGCTTGGAGGCATGAAGGAAGGAGGCCTGTGCCCAGACTGACCCCAGAAGGAGGGCACGCCGCTCTCTGCCGCTCGGCCAGAAGCACTGCAGTGGCTCAAGGGGAGGTAGAAAGCTATCCCCACCCTAGAGACGCGGCAGGAATGCAGGCTCTCTTCCACATGGCAATTACGCTCCCAAGGGCTGCACCTATTTTAGCTCTGACTTCCTGCAAGGACTGAAAGAGTAAACAAAGAGTTTCAGAGGAGACAAAGAAACGGAGGACTTGGCTGCATTTGCACAGACAGTTCGCATCTAGAATTAAGCAGAACCTTTTCTTTTTAAGTATAGCTAGATAAAAAATAAAACCACAGCCGTAACAACTAGGAGAGAAGATTGCTTTAATCTGGTACCGTGTCCAAGTGCTCCCTGCACAGTGAAAGTCGCAGGTGTGGCTTACTTCTCTGACTCAGCAAACACACTGCTATGAGTCCAGGAAGTTAATGTATCAGCCACAGAAAAGCAAACCCTTTCCCTGCTCTCAAATCTTAGGAAAGTAAGCTCTGGCCAATGGCAGAAGACAGGACACCATGGCCATAGCTAGACCTAAGGTTTATCCCTGGATCGTCCAGGGGTCAGACCTGTTCATCTAGGTGACACACAGGGGATCCAGTGCTCAGGCAGGGTCGAACCCTGGATGATCCCAGGAGAAACCTTAGGTCTAGCTGTGGCCCATAGGTAAAAGTGATGGTGGCAAACAGCAATGGGGAGAAGAGAGATATTATTGGTAATCCACACCCACCCACTCACACCAGTTTCCAGCGTTCTGTGACTGATTTTGTGTCAATCCGTGAGATCGCCCCATGTCTAGAAGCTCTCGCATACATGTGGACATAAAACAACAAAGTATCCCTATTGATCAATGAAGGTAATACTAGACAAAACCAACAGCATCAACAAAAACACACAAGAAATACCCAAGAAAAGCTATAATGATCAAATACTGCACGAATAAATAATCATGCTCAGACACATCATCAGATATCCTAATAACAGCAACCTATTGCAAAACAAGAAAGTGGGTCAAATTAACTTTTAAGATCATGCCTGCAACACAGTGTTTGGGTGTGTGTGCGTGAATGATTTTGTATAGCAATGCACAAAAGAGTCTTTTGAATCAACAGCAGCATTGCACAGAAAACGTAAACTGTGACAAGTTAATTTCAAGAACATGAATATCAGCCAATAGCTGTGCTGGCTGGGGATGATGGGAGTGACAATCCAAGGTGCTAGGTTAGGGGAGGCTGGACTTTCCAGTCAAAGGGTGTGTCTATATGACACATGTCGAAAGGTGGTTCGCTCAGAAGCCTACAGCATCGCTGCTGCAAGGCGAAATCGAAAAAGACAGATGTCAAGAGGGAGCCTGGGCTATCTGGCCAGGAAAAATCACAGCGCTGGCAGCCATTCCCTAGTAAAGCCCACCCCCTGCCCTCTGCCCTGTGTTCGCACACTTACCCAGAGCTACGCCTACTGGATAACCTGAACTGAAGCAGAGAAACAATGTGTTGACCTCTGAGCTAAGGGGAAAAGCTGTGGAAAATTGAGACTTTGAAAATGCACAGTTTCATTGAGTGGGGGAATCCCAACGGGGCTCCGAGTTGGCGACTGTGTCATATAAACAACGCAGCGCCACTGCGCAGCCGCTACAGGGTTAATAGAGCGTATAGACATCCCCCCCCCCAAATTTAACAAGGTGGGTTTGCATTCAATCAGTAGGCCAAGGTTTCATACATTTGAGTCACTGTTGCTTTCCCTGCACTGTAGAAGGGCCATAAGTTTGGCCTTGATCTGCAGAAGGAGGAACATGCACCTCTAACAAACAGGGAGATAATTATACACTATCTTTGATGAGAAATACTGTGGTTAAAGATACGGTGGCTGTTTTGCTGTTTTTAAGAACTCAAACCTGCAGATCACATTGACTAGAGGGTTCTCCCTTAACCTCCCCCCCCATCTAAAAGTAACGGTTGCAACAACAATCTGATTCAAGAGCGTTGGGAGGAACTTCTAGTGGATCTGTTTGAGTCTTTGGGAAGAGAACTCTGTGTTGCTGAGGAACTGTGGACGAGATACACCTGGTCTTTGGGAAGAGAACTCTGTGTTGCTGAGGAACTGTGGACGAGATACACCTGGTAAGTACATGCTTTGCTATTATACCAGCGTTTACTTGCACACTACAAATAATGGATTTCAGAAGAGAGCATTGTGTGTCTACCAGATATGCTACTAGCTCTTTGCTCCAGTCCTGTATCGTCCAGGACTTTCATGTTAGCTTCTGATGTTACTTTCTAAAGGCATGGGTCCGTGTGTCTGCGCACCTGTGTCTTGCATGTGTGTTACTGAGTCATTTCCCTGCAACAATATGGTTATGCCCAAATTCCAGAAGGACGCAAAGGAACATGCATCGTCAGTGGGGGACGTAGGCATGTGTGAGACTGCATCAACCATATCAAGGGGCTTGCTTCGTGACATGGAAGCGTCGCTATATAATAGAAGTGCCAACTGGTGAACCACAGGCTGGATTTTTGTCTCCAAAGCAATTTTATCTGGCCCCTGGTAATGGCCCCACCACATTTTTTGTCTAGATATGATAAAGTTACGATGATAAAGGAAATATGTCTTCAAGTTGTAAGGCAGAGAGGCAGTCACTTTCCTAATCTTCTTCCCACCCCATAATGTCCATACAAGATTAGATAATGTGTAGGAAATATTTATATGTAGTAGCATGCCTGGTGTGTGTGTGTGTGTGTGTGTGGAAAGCCTTTACCACCACAGGCTTTGTCCTGCCGGTGGTTTTAATTTCATTTTATGTGCTGGAATGGTTCTATTCTGTGCTGCTGTTTTTATCCTATGGCATTTTTACTCTTTGTTTTAATGTTTGTATTCTTTTGCTTTTAAAGCATTGTACACTGCCCTGAGAACATCAGTTATTGGGCAATGTAAAATAAATAAATGGCACCAACTCCATTTGTACACTCTTGGTTGCCAGACCACTGTCTGGCAACCAGAATGGCCCTACCTGCTGCTCTAGAAGGCTCAAAATGTCCACCTTCTCCAGTATTCCGATCCATCTAAAACCTGCTTGAAAATTTGCCTGAGAAACCTGTCCCATGAACACCACAAGAGAAAGATTTGCATGGCTTGGTGGTACATGTTAGACATATGGAAGAAGAAAGCTTCTTCCTGCGAAACTCTGGCAAAACAGCCTGATTATACAGGAGGAATTATTGCTTACACCATGTCTACCCACGAGTGAAAACTAAATTAAGCAGTTTTTAAGTAAGTCCTTTATTTATAGCTCACTCTTCTCAAAATAAGGCAATCACCATCCCTCAGCCAGCCCCTGTCTCTTCGGCCTTTCAGCTCTATTTCTTTTGCAAGTGAGTTTACAACTATTGGCAAAAATTCAGTGGATGCCTTTGGTATATTTAAATTCCTTAGTACCAAGATCTAGCTAAGAGCTGAAATATACAATCATGTTGGTAGGCTACAGTACTTCAGATTGCAGGTGGGAGGATTAGATATTTGAATGCTTGCCCGTATATAAAAAACACCATCCACTTAAAATCACCTTTCCCGGCTATCTGAACTGAAACTATCCAGCAACAAATGTATCACATTAAGGTGTTGATGAGGTGGCAACTGTTGGGGCTCCACCTTCATGCTAATTCTAGGCTCAGACAGGGCCAGTTGTACTATGGCCAGAGTAAGGCAGCTGCCTCAGGCGGCAGATACTGGGAGGCGGCAGTAATACGTGTGCCGTGAGGCCTGCTTTGCACCCACAAAACTAGCTTGATGCCTTCAGGTGAGGTGGATGCTGTTAGGGTGACCATATTTGGAAAACCAAAAAAGGGGACACCTAGTGTGTGTGTGGGGAAGCAGCTTTGTGAGTCCTGCAGAAAGTATGTTATTCCCCCGCCACCTTAAAGAACCCGATTGGAGTGAAGGAGGGGAAAGGATTTCATTCTGCACCACCACCATCCACTCCAATTGGGGCCTTTTCTATAATGTCCACGAATGACCCACTTTCCCCTTTAAGACCTCAATTGGAGCTTGGGGTGGGGGAATGATGTGCCTCAAGAAAGCATGTCACTCCCTCCTGCTATGCTAATGGCAGCCTTAAAGGGGAAGGTGTGTCATTCCAGGACATTATTGAAAATTATAGAAAATCCCCCCTGACACCATGGAAAGAACAAAAACCAGGACAAATCCGGGGAAATCCTGACAGTTGGTCACCCTAGATGCTGTCCCATTGCAAATGTTGAAGAAAGGTTCAATGGCCAGTCCAATCAGCTGTTGTATATGGTATGGGAGGGGGTGCCATCTTGTCTTTTGTCTCAGGCAGCAAAATGTCTTGGGCTACCCTTGGGCCCACATTATTTCTCTCATCTGGGATCATTAAGTAGCTTTACCTTAGATTTGGGGTGGGGAATCTGTGCCTCCCACCCAGTTGTTGGATCCCCAACTCCAATCAGGGATGGCCAATGGTCAGAGCTAATGGGACATGTATAGTTTAATGTTTGGAGGGCCCCAGTTTCCCAGCCCTTGCATTAGACTAATAATGAACTCCTTACTTAATAATGAACATTTGAGGGTAAAATGTTTCTTTGGTTTTTTCTTTTCTTGGCAGTTATTCATCATGATGAAATTGCCACTCTTGCATTTTCTCCTTGGGATTCTCAAGTTACTAGCAGTGAGTATGCACCAGCATTTCTTTGCCTTAATGATCAAGCACAGGAGCTGAAGTTGGGATATTTGGGTACATGTTACGCTCACTACTCTGAAGGCTTCCAGCTAACAAGAAAAGAAAACCGGAGGATGGGAATGATGCAGCCAAACTCACAAGGAAGGAAGAGAGGCTTCCCAGGTTCCACTGTCCATTGTTTACCCCTGGTTCTCTCTCTTCTTTTCCCTGCTCTGTCTCCTCCCAGTTGCTAGGGAAAGTTAGCTGCTAGGGAGAGAACCAACTGGAGACAGAAGACTACAGAGGGTGCAAACCTGACAGCAATTCTTCCTTCTCAGTGTATCTAGCTGCAATTCCCTCCAGGTATTTTGGACTGTCGGCGGAGAATCTTTAAAGTAAAATTACTCCACAGCTTTAGTACATGATCTACTACATGACGTTGGCTCCAGGTTTTGGAGGGGCCCTGGGCAAGACACCCTCAATAGTCCCCCTCTCTCAGTAAGTCTGCCTTCTCACCACAATTGTCACTAATAGATATTGCTCTTAATCCTCTTTCTCAGCTTTGCAACCACTTGCTTACTTGACAGATATGGAGGCCATGAGCAAGAAGGCAGAGGCACCTACTGCTCCTCCTTCACATTACCAACCCCATTGTTTGAGTCAGAGAGGCTTTCTACACATGGCATTTTTTTTGGCCCTTGTGATTCCACCCTCATGCTAGTTTGCAGATGCTTTACAGGATGTTGACATCCTCCAGTGTCTCTCCCACGCATTACAACCATAGTTGGGGTGGTGGTCCTAATGAGGAAAGTCTGGTATTTATGTAAATGGCAGCTTGTAGCCCTGGTGTATTTGTGCAATTCTGCTAAACCACAGCGCCACTTAGTGGTTGTGTAATGAAACATATAGGAAGGCAAAGAAAGAAATCCCCCTGGGTAAAAGAGCCAAACTTAATCCCGCAAAGAATCTGACAGCAGAAGACTTGGTAAAGTGACAGGTTAAAAGCTTCATGCAGAAAAGCCTAGACAGAGAGGCAGGTGAACAAGCAGGTTGCAATGCTGAAGAAGAGCAGCAGTTCTAGGGGTTTTTATCCAATGGGCTCCTGGTTGGGTGTGGCCCCTCGGCAGATGCCCAACCACGCCTGCCTCTGGTGCTGACCTGCCTGAAGAGATTCATAGTGAAGAGAATGGAAGCCACATTAAAGGGATTAGGGGAAGTTACAGAAAAACTGAGCATGGACAGCTCATTAAAGGAGCTTTGAAATGAAGAGGGGTTGATGAGAAAATATTTGCTATGCTAGTTGCCCTTAATCTTGGCAAATCAGATCTCACCCTCTCCTAGAGGGTATTCTGATAGCTTAAACTTTGCCTGTACCTTCCCTCTTTGCCCTTCCAGTCAAGCAGGGGGCAAACAACACAACCAGCCAGAATCAATGGGCTCGTTCAGAAGACACCTTAAACCATGGCTTTAACCACGTTGGTTAAGCCAGAAAGCCAGGCTGTGTTCAGAAGACACCTTAAACCATGGCTTTAACCACGGTGGTTAAGCCAGAAAGCCAGGCTGTGTTCAGAAGACACCTTAAACCATGGCTTTAACCACGGTGGTTAAGCCAGAAAGCCAGGCTGTATTCAGAAGACACCTTAAATCATGACTTTAACCATGGTGGTTAAGCCAGAAAGCCAGGCTGTGTTCAGAAGATACTTTAAATCATGGCTTTAACCATGGTGGTTAAGCCAGAAAGCCAGGCTGGGTTTTTAAGGTGTCTTCTGAACAGGGTCACTGTGGCATGGAATCAGCCAGAGGAATTGTGCTAGGATTCCCCCCCCCCCCCCCGCGCGGTTTGTGAGCTGGATCTTCTGCCTCGAAGTTGTAAGATGGGGCAGTTGTGCAGGGGACTGAAGCAAAGCTGACGCTCAGCTCCTCAACGCAGAAGGGGCATTATGGACATTACCAATCATAGAATCATAGAATAGCAGAGTTGGAAGGGGCCTACAAGGCCATCGAGTCCAACCCCCTGCTCAATGCAGGAATCCACCCTACAGTATCCCTGAGAGATGGCTGTCCAGCTGCCTCTTGAAGGCCTCTAGTGTGGGAGAGCCCACAACCTCCCTAGGTAACTGATTCCATTGTCGTACTGCTCTAACTGCTCTAACATACAGTTATCTATCTGTTTAAAAGAAAGGGGGGTATGAACATAATTGCGGGTGGTACCAGACCCCATCAGGTTTCAGCTGATTAAATGTTCCAAACGCAGCTTCAGATCTGGCTCCTGTTGAGGGGAAGGTCAAAAGCAACCAAGAACGGAGTCTCCTACATTCTCAGACTAGTGAGAAGGCCTAGTCCAGAAGCCATTACAGGGATCAAAGAAGTTCACCTGACTTCTCTGGCCTACTGCCCCCTTGCCAGTGTCCCTGAAACTCCCTCTTTTGACCAGAGCACACCATCCCTGTGGCCCATGACTGTACAGATTGACATCCCCATCTGACATCCCTTAGATCCCAGAATCAGGGCCCACTGTGGGCTCACATTCAGACAAAAAGTTCTTTTTATTCCTTTAGAAAGTACCTGAAGCTTTCTATGCGCTGTACAAAGATTTAAAAAACAGTTGTTGTTTATTCGTTCAGTCGCTTCCGACTCTTCGTGACTTCATGGACCAGCCGTCGCCACCCCTAGCTCCCCTAAGGTTGAGTCCGTCACCTCCAGAATATCACCCATCCATCCATCTTGCCCTTGCCCTCTTCCTTTTGCCTTCCACTTTTCCTAGCATCAGCATCTTCTCCAGGGTGTCCTGTCTTCTCCTTATGTGGCCAAAGTACTTCAGTCTTGCCTTTAATACCATTCCCTCAAGTGAGCAGTCTGGCTTTATTTCCTGGAGTATGGACTGGTTTGCTCTTCTTGCAGTCCACGGCACTCTCAGAATTTTCCTCCAACACCACAGTTCAAAAGCATCTATCTTCCTTCGCTCAGCTTTCCTTATGGTCCAGCTATCGCAGCCATAGGTTACTACGGGGAATACCATTGCTTTAACTGTGCGGACCTTTGTTGTCAGTGTGGTGTCTCTGCTCTTAACTATTTTATCAACATTTGTCATTGCTCTCCTCCCAAGAAGTAAACGCCTTCTGATTTCCTGGCTGCAGTCAGTGTCTGCAGTAATCTTTGCACCCAGAAATACAAAGTCTGTCACTGCCTCCACGTTTTCTCCCTCTATTTGCCAGTTATCAATCAAGCTGGTTGCCATCATCTTGGGTTTTTTTGAGGTTTAACTGCAACCCAGCTTTTGCACTTTCTTCTTTCACCTTCGTCATAAGGCTCCTCAGCTCCTCCTCGCTTTCAGCCATCAAAGTGGCGTCATCTGCATATCTGAGATTGTTAATATTTCTTCCTGCGATTTTAACTCCAGCCTTGGATTCGTCAAGCCCAGCACGTCGCATGATGTGTTCTGCGTACAAGTTGAATAGGTAGGGTGAGAGTATACAACCCTGCCGTACTTCTTTCCCAATCTTAAACCAGTCCGTTGTTCCGTGGTCTGTTCTTACCGTTGCTACTTGATCGTTATACAGATTCCTCAGGAGGCGGACAAAATGACTTGGTATCCCCATACCACCAAGAACAGATTAAGAAACAGATTTATGGTCAAATACACAGAGTAACTGATATCTGTACATTTAACTGGCTAAAAATTACTCAGACATCACTTTTCACTTGTGACAGATATCCCACAATGCCTTTGACAGATCAGAACTGGTCCTACTAATCACCACGTAATGAGATCTTCACTTATTTACAATAATCAAATGTTTTTATCCTGGATAGATTGTGGCATCATACCCTGTTTTGAAGCATGGAGCTCATTATGGACAACTGGTAAGCAAAATGCACAGCAGTAGTAGTTACTGTGTTAAAATTTATATGCACTTTAATTTTATCAAGGTGTTACAAAACAAATATGAACTCACTTAATAGACAGAAGAAAAGAAGATGCTGGACAACAAAGAGACGGTGCTAAGTTCACATGTTATGACTACCCATCATGGATAACTAGCCATGATGAGTTGTTGTGTCATCTGAATTGAGACTGCTTCCCTCAGGGTAGCTTATTTCTCAGAAACAAGCCACACTACCAACCCATGGCATGTTCCAGGGGTTGTTCAGCCCACAGTGGGTTGTCATGTTGTTCAAACCCAGGGAGCAATTTCATTGTGGGGATTGGCTACAGATATGCTTGTCAAGAGCAGCAACCCACCCACCCACCCCGCCACTCTTCACAATCTTGCCATTGCTACTGCCAGTGACAGCCCCTCCATTGATGCCCAAGTTGCACTTTGGAGTGACCATCACTGGTTCACCACTTTTTTGTGGGGTCCCTCAAAATTGCACAAATGTGTCCATATTTATTTATAATTGTCGATCTTTCACAACTGTGCAAATGCACTCTTCTAACTGTCTGATATGTGTAGTCTTCCCTGGTCAATTTCCTTGTATGTTTCAACTGGGAGCAAGGAGGAGGAGGAGGCAGCATGCATGAGAACTGACAAGGCAAGACTGCGTACAGTCTAATTTGAGCACAGTTGCCAGGCAGCAATTCCTGAATTGTAAATGGAAAAGCACCGGGGGGGGGGGGGGAGAGTGACAAAAGTTGGTGCTCCTAAAAGAGACAATATCTCCCCCCTTAGCCATGTGATCCTGTCACTTTTAAGTGGTGGACTGACACTTCTCAGTGCCCTCCATCTTTTCAAACCTTCCCTGACTCGCCAGCTGTTCCAGAAAGGGGAGAAATTGGCTCGCCTCACTCTTCATGGTTCCTTTTTGGAGCACTTTTTGCTGCAGTTACTACACTTACCTGACAATTCTAGTAAAACACCTGAGAAGGCATTTTCTGGGATGGAGTCAATGGGGCCCCATGGGTGTGTGTACAAGTACTGCTGGTGCTGCACCCCATTTTCTCCATCCTGTTCTTCTACTTCAATAGAGGTATTTAAAAAAAATTATTGGGAATACTTGTGCATTTTTTTGGAATGGGAAATATATGCAGATTTAATGGCTGGAAAGTAAATGCAAGGGAATTTTGCATAAATTTAATGGCTGGGAAGTAAATGTAGGGGGAACTCATGCACCTACAATAATGGAGTAGTTAATGCCTGTGCACAAATTTCCCCTCCATTTACTTCTCAGTCATTAAATTTGTGCACGTTTCCTCATTTTTTAACAACTGTTAGAGAACTGGAACAGTAAGTGTTCTAAAAAGGAGCTGCAAAAAGTGGGGAGAGGTAGATTTCCCCTTTCTGGAGTATGTGGAGATTCAGGAGAGTGTTAAAAAGGCCGAGGTCATTGAGAGGTGTCAGTCTGAAAGCAGGAGGATTGCATTGCCAAGACGGAGCTATTGTCTCAATCCTTTTGGTGCACCTACTTTTGCCCCTTCTTTGGCCATTTTTGGTGCTTTTCAATTTCTGGTATTGTTATTTGTGTTTTATTATTTCATTGTAAGTCACTTTCAGATTACACAAAGAAAAGTGGAAGGATTTCAAATAAGCAGATATCAACACTTGATGTGAATATGACAAACCAAACATAGACAGAAAAATCAAAACAAAAATGCCTTGCTAATGGGTAATAGAGAAACTATCAGTCAACAACATTGATCAATCGTGTGCCCCAGATTTCAAGTATTGAAAACAGTATGATAATGTTCCACTGTCTTTCCACAGGTATCCAGAGTCAACAGCTTCTACCCAAACCCACGAAAGGTATAACGAACCCATTACGCCAGTCACTGTTATTCTGTAAATAGTCAAAGGTTATTATACGTAGTGATGTTGCTCAAATCATATAGCCTGATATTACCAGCAAAACTGCCCCGCCCTGTCTCATTATCTGAACTGATACGATGTCATGGAATGTAAACACTCTTAAGTGTTCAGGGGAAAGGATCAGGCCATACAATGTTGGGAAGCATGTTTCACTTCCCCCACAGAACTGGAAAGCCGTAGTGGAGATTATTCCCTGCTTCACACGGTCAAAATAGCCCACTGTGGCTTTAAGCCACCTCATTCAGAACAGGCAGATACCCCAATTTCTAGACCTGGGACTTGTCCACCTGTAGAGTCTCTGTCTTATCAGGATTCAGCTTCAGTTTACTAGTCCTCATCCAACCCATAACTGTATCCAGGCACCAGTTCAAAAGTACATGGTCTGTCCTGATTCCTTTGTCACAGATAAAGAGCCGAGTGTCACCCGCATGCTGTTACCCAAGGTGCCGAACCCAACAGCCACAATAGGTTCAGTCTTTAGAGTTCTGGCTTGTAATGATTAAAACCCAGAGTGGATTCACTGCCCCACTGACATTAGAGCCACCAGGCTCCACTAGTCCTAATGACCACTCCCAACAGCTTCATATAGATATTAAATAACTTTAGGGACAAAATCGTGCCCTATGGAAGCCCACAGTTCAACTGCCAGGGAGCTGAGGCAGAGTCGCTCTGTGTCATTCTCTGAAACAGAAGGTTGAACTAGGGTGACCCTATGAAAAGGAGGACAGGGCTCCTGTACCTTTAACAGTTGTATTGAAAAGGGAATTTCAGCAGGTGTCATTTGTATATATGGAGAACCTGGTCAAATTCCCTCTTCATCACAACAGTTAAAGTGCAGGAGCTATACTAGAGTGACCAGATTTAAAAGAGGGCAGGGCACCTGCAGCTTTAACTGTGGTGATGAAGAGGAAATTTCCCCAGGTTCCCCATATATACAAATGACACCTGCTGAAATTCCCTTTTCAATACAACTGTTAAAGATACAGGAGCCTTGTCCTCCTTTTCATATGGTCACCCTAGGTTGAACCATTGTAAAACAGTACTCCCAGCTCATGGAGGTGGTCCATGAGGATACCATGGTGAACAGCATCAAAAACTGATGGGAGATTGAGAAGATTTAACAAGGTCGCACTCCCTCTGTCCCTCTCCTAAAGATAGTGTCCGTCAGGGCAACCAAGGCTGATTACATCCCAAGACTGGGCCTGAACCTGGACTGCAATGTATCCAGATAACTAGTTTCATTCAAGAGCACCCGCAGCTGTGACACTGCAACTCTCTTGAGCACCTTACCCAAAAAGAGGATATTTGTGACCAAAGAAGAGTTAGCCTGGATTTCTAGGTCCAGGGAAGGTTTTTTCAGGAGTGGTCACGTCACAGCCTCAAACCCCCTTCCCCACTTCAGCTGCTTTTAACATGGGAGAGCTGATCCCTCATGTCATGTGCTAGATTTCCAAGGGCCAAACTAGACATTGGGAAAAGGACGAGGCTAGAACTCTACACAATTCATGGCTGCAAAGTGTGCCATGGGGCGCATGTCTGATTTCAGCAGATAACGAGCAGAAACTTCCAGTGGAGATGTCTTCTGCAGGAGAGTTTTTAATGCCACATGAAAGGGCATGAAACCCTAACTATGGGAAGGGCCCAGAGGGCAATGTAAGTGGTCAACAGTTCAGCACAGTGGATACCAGGGAAAGGTTTAACTCAGGCCTAGGGTCCTGATCCGGCCCTCTGGGGTTCCTCAGACGGTCATGTCTGGCCTCCTCCTTTTCCCCAACCACTGATTGTTTGATGTTTTCCCAGCTTTTGTGAATCTCTTCCCCTGTTCTAAGCTTGAAATACCCTCCCTAAGGCTCAGTTTCTGGCAGTAAGAGCTTCAGGCTACAATATGCTGGTTATTTATTTATTTATTTATTTATTTATTACATTTATATACCGCCCCACAGCCAAAGCTCTCTGGGCAGTTTACAATAGTTAAAAATAGTAAATATTAAAAAATATACAAAATTTAAAAACCATCAAAAACATGAAAACAGTATAAAAACAACAGTATCCATTTAAAAACATCAATTCTGGGGTCCATTAAAAACAAACTTAACGTTGTTAAATGCTGTTAAAATGCCTGGGAAAAAAGTCTTGACCTGGCACCGAAAAGATAACAGTGTTGGCGCCAGGCGCGCCTCATCGAGATCATTCCACAGTCGGGGGGCCACCACCGAAAAGGCCCTCTCCCTTGTTGCCATCCTCTGAGCTTCCCTCGGAGTAGGCACTCGGAGGAGGACCTTAGATGTTGAGCGCAGTGTGCGGGTAGGTTCATGTCGGGAGAGGCGTTCCATCAGGTATTGCGGTCCCATGCCATGTAGGGCTTTATAGGTTAAAACCAGCACCCCTTTTGGGCTCACCCCTTTTGCCTTTGCCACCCCCCCCCCCGGAATGTGATACCCAGGAGCTTCTTTGGAATGGAATTTCAAAGTTTAATTGACATGAGAGCACACAGAGGCTATGCCCATTTTAAAAAGTGGGAGGTACAAACCCTACATAGGGTGGAGCGACTTGAAATTAAGCTGTGTAGGTCAGAAGAGGAAATAAAGTTGACACGTTTGTCCCTCCCTCCCCTCCCCCTTTGCAGGTGATCCCGTCGCAGCAGCTTTGTGTAAGTGTTGCCTTATCTCCAACTTACCCCAGAAAAAGTTGCCCAACCCTTTAATAAAAGATCAAACGTATGCCCTTTTAGATATTGAAATAAATGTTCATTAAACTTTATTGTTCACTTGGCTGGGGTGGTGGTGGTTCTGTTATACTAATGGGTTGGATCCAGGATCTGCTTTCTGCAAGAGGAAGGAAGGACTCTACTTGCAGAAGGTCCCTCAATGCAATTTGGGAGGGGGAGCCCTCCCCACAGCTCACCCCATTCATCAGGGTCCTCTGAAGCTTTTTGGGGACTGCTGTGGGAAGGAGGGGGCAGGGGCGTCCACTTCTGTCAGCGCAATTGATCCAATGTAAATCTGGATCCAACCCAAAATCTAAGCAATTTTTTTCACAGCCTTGGCATTTCTTTCCAAAGGCCAGAGGAAAGAAATAGTATCTCAGGTTGCAGACTCGTCATCAGAGCAGGGGCTCGTCTATATGGGCGCTTCTCCCCGCGGTAGCTTCGGAGTGGCGGCAGGTGATCTACATGACGCAGCCGCCACTCCGAAGGGAGCCAGGGGCAAAGCCCCAAAGCTCCGCGCTAAAAAAGTCAGGTAGTTACCCCAACTTTTTTAGCTTGGAGCCAGGCTCCGCACCTCTGCAGAGCCTTTTTAAGATTTTTTTTAAAGGGGGGGGGTTGGAAGGGGGCGGACAGGGAGCTTCGGGCTCCACACTTTTTAAAGAAATGGGGTGGGTGGGAGGAGAGTGGGACAAACACCAGGGAGGGGGGAGAAACAGGGCAGCCGGCTCTCCTCCCTCTGAGCTTGCTCTGGCTGCCCTGTTCCTCCCCCCCATTTTTTGTTTTTAATCTGTAGATGCGAACCTTCGCATCTACAGATTAAAAATAAAAAAATGGGGAGGGGCAGAGGAACGGGGCAGCCAAAGCGAGCTCAGAGGGAGGAGAGCCAGCTGCCCCCTTCCCCCCTTTCCTTGTTTTTGCCAGCGGCAACTCTGAAATGGTGCTCCTTCCCATGCAGGTGCTGGGAAGGAGTGCCAATTCGGGCGCTCAGGGCTGCGGGGTGCAAACCCGAGGCCGTCAAGACGTGGGCCAGCCTTAAGAAGGCAGCATGGACCCTGACTCCTTTTTCCTCTCTCTCACCTGCAGAGTGGAGCTCACCTGTCTTTTGCTGAGAGCAGTGAGAGCAGCAGCGTATACAGAACAAGGCCATGCATATTACATGTACTGGTAAGTTACCATGAAGATGTTTTTGCCTCGGTCTTTAAAAGACTCTTGGCCAATCCTCAGGTTAGTCAGAAAATGGGTGTAGTAGGATTTAAAGTATATGTGTTATAACAACATTGCCTTGCCTTTCCCTGTAATATTTGCTCAGCTGCCCTGAATTCCAGCCAGTAATGGTGGAGGTGAATCAAGTAAATTGAGATTTGGGCCCAACTGTCTCTATTTTCAATCATGGCTAGTAAATATATCTGTCCAAGTCGTGAACTTAAATAGCAGAAAATATTTCTGCAGAAACTATGGAATAAACAGATGACTTTAAAAAAAATATGCCAGAACAATTCTTTCACCTCCACTGAGTCTCCAATATGTGCATCTGTAACAAAGTGGGGGGACGGGACACCCCACTCAGTGGCCAGGGGCTTAGTACCACATTGTGTGCATTTAAAATGTGACACATGTAACAATGCAGATAGATCATAAGGCTCTACTAGCATCTCTGTGGAAACTGTATGCAGTCATGACTAGAGAGCTTTTAAATCCATAAAATAGGCGAACAGCTTTGCCCAGGGAAGGGACAAAGGCAATTTCAGCGCAATCTGCAGATCCAAAGGAAAAGAACTCACCAAGCATGTTTCAGGAAACTGTGAGCCTTCTTAAAGCATTCCCTGGATGCCGACACACAATGAGGTTGCAAGTTTTTGGGGTGCGGGGAACAATTACAGGATAACCTATTTGCCTGTTACAGCTATGATCATCAGCATTAGTGGTTTGATTGTATTGTAATTGACATTGTTTTAAAATTGGGCTCCCCAGCCCAATAGGGATGCGTCTGTCATTAGATGTTGTGATGGAATTTGGGGTTTGAAGTCCAAGCCTTGTGTGATATTGGACAAGACCATCCACCAAAGGAGCGTGTCCTTTATTTTGGCAGGGAGCGACAATTTCACTCGGTGAGCGTCCAATGTATTGTCGTACTCCCGCAGAAGCCACAACTGTAGGGGTCTCATGTGCAGACGTGCCCAAGGGACGACGTTGACCGTCGCTGCCATGAACCCCAATAACCTTTGCACCTGGAAGGCAGAGGTAATTTTAGAGCGGAAGAGCTTAATTGCAAGTTTAATTAACGTATTAGCTCTATCCTTTGGGAGGAAAGCCCTGGAGCGGGTTGAGTCCAGAATTGCTCCAAGAAATTTAATTTTTTGGGTTGGATGAAAATTTGATTTTTCCCTGTTGATACAAAGGCCTAATTCGTTGAGTAATTTGGTGGTGAGGTGGGTATTACGGGCGGCTTCTTGCTCCGTATTAGCCACTATCAGCCAATCGTCCAAGTAGGGGTAAATTTCTACCCCTCGAGTCCTCAGAAAGGCGCAAACTGGTGCCATGCACTTTGTGAAGACTCGGGGTGCCGTAGAAAGCCCAAAAGGAAGCACTTTGAATTGGAAAATGTCTTCCCCTACTACGAACCTGAGGTATTGGCGATGATCGGGATAGATTGAAACATGAAAATATGCATCCTTTAGGTCGATAGACGTGAACCAATCCCCTTGGGAGAGGAAGGGTAGGATGCTTGCTAAAGAGTTCATCCGGAATTTTTTAGGGTTGATGAACTTGTTTAGCTCCCTGAGGTCCAAAATAGGCCTCAGCCCCCCATTCCGTTTCGGAACCGTAAAGTAGCGGAAATAGAACCCGCTTCCTAGAGCGTGAGTTGATAATTGCTCTATGGCGCCCTTTCCCAACAGAGACATAGTTTCTTGTAATAGGGCGTCTGTAGGTGGTGAGAAACTTGCGGTTCCAAGGGGAGGGGGGTGGAGAATTCTATTTTGTAGCCCCGAGAGATGATGTTAAGGACCCATGTGTCGGATGTAATAGTGGTCCAATTGCAGAAATAAGGGGCAAGGAAACTGTCTCCGATGGAGGTTGCTGGAAGCGCGGGTACGGGGCATACTGCTCCTGGTAGTAATAGGAGTCTTGGTTCCTTCTATATCTCCAGTCCTTGTAGTAATAAGGAGGATACTGTGGAGGATGCCAATATTGAGCAGAATGAATCGGCGCCGGTGGACAGTCTCGTGACACAGGCCGGTATCGACGGCCGTCAGTATCGGGAAATGGCATATCTCGGTACCCATGTGTGTCGGTATCGAAGTCCCGGTACCGATGTGTGTCGGTATCGAAGTCTCAGCGCCGATGTGCGTCGAGCCTCGGACATGACTCATGCCCGTCGGTATCGATGACCATCGGTACCGATGGGTGGTTGTTGGCTTTGGCGGTATCGAGGGGAGGTGGGACCCTCTTCTGCCAGCGTCGGATCTTGTGAGGAGGCTCTGATCTCTCCTTCCGAGATTGATGCCCTTAAACTTGTCTCCTCTGCCGGTACCATAATGATATTGAGAGACAGTACCGGGGACGGCATTATTTGCTCCGTCTGCAACGGTGTTTACACTTCCCTGTGCCTGTTTGCATTTTCTTTCCCTCCTTATTGTTTACTACAACTTTATTAGATTGTAAGCCTATGCGGCAGGGTCTTGCTATTTACTGTGTAATCTGTACAGCACCATGTACATTGATGGTGCTATATAAATAAATAAATAAATAAATAAATAAATAAATAAATAATAATAATAATAGTGATAGGTCTTAACCAAACCATAGAACAGAAGGTGTACCACACTTCTGCGAGCCTAAAGCTTTCCATATCTATGGTCTACTACCAGGGAATAAACATGGCATGTTTGAAGACACCCAAAATAAAACTTCCCAGTGGGGAAATGTTCAACCCTTAAGAAATTGCTCAGCTGCGAGAAGCGTAAAAGCTTCATAGCAGAAAAATGTAGAGACAGCACAAAGCCTTTGTGATTCCTGTTCCCCAGGCATCTGCCTGGCTGCTCAGTCTCAAACAATTACTCTTGATAATCCATAGCTGAATTCCACAGCGCAATTTCAAAAAGTATTGACTGCATTGCTAGAGAGAAAGTCCTGCATTTTTCCAAGCCCAAACTAGTAACATTTGCTCAGGAAACAGTGCCATCTTGTGGAAAGACATGTAGCCTGCTGCAAAAGAACATGAATTTGCTGGCTGAAAAGCCCTTGGGATGACCATGCAGGGCAACAAATTCTGTTACCTTCAGCTTTCTACGCTTTCAAGCTGAAATTAAGTTCAGATCTCCTTCCATTGGTTTTAGAGTGAACTGAATCTATACACTTGTGCCCCTCCATGTGCCCCTGCCAAAAGAAGCTAAGTGGATGGCTGTAAGAGGAAGGGCCTTCTCAGTGGTGACACTCTGCTTAGGGAATAAACTCCCAAAGAGGTTCGCCTGGCACTTACGTTTTTATCTTTTTGGTGCCAGGCAAAGACCTTTCTTTTCTACCAGGCATTTGGGAGACCTAGTTCTACGTTATTATGACTGTTTTATCATTTCCCATGCTGTTTATTGTTTTACATTTTATTACATTTTATACTTTTGAATATTTGTACTATATTTTTAACTGTGTTTTAAAATACAGAGTACAATCAGTTAAAAGTTTTCATTTTAACTGGTTGTACTTTGCCCAGAGACTATTAGTTATTGGGCAGATTAGAAATGTACTCACTAAGTAAATAAATAAATAAATAAATAAAGTTACAAGAGACGGTAGTCCAGCATTTCATAGACATACAATCTCTCTGAATTTCTTTTCAGGTTGGCCAAGGGCTCAGTACAATACCAAAAATCCCAAGAAGGCAAACGAACATGTTGGCAATGAAGGCTCCAAGTGTTCCAGCCATCAGTACGATGAAACCAGGTGTAAGAACAGACCTTGTCAGAACTACAACAGCAGTTACTTTCCTAGGCTATCGGCCCAAGTCCAGTAGAAGTCCTGCTACATTCACTCATGCCAAAGATTTTGGAGTCATTTCACATCTCCCAGGCAGTGAATATCCACTGATTACAAGGGAGACTCCTCTAGATGCCACAACATCTGCTACCCCTTGTACCACTGAAGAGCGCAGAGGAGATGCCTAAAGTCATGCTAGAAATCTCAGCTGCCTTGTTCTATGAACTATGTTCCAGGACTGTTCGCCCACACGGAGTTGGATTTCCCTATACCAAAAAGACGCCATCCACTGGAGCACTTCGTGTGATTTGCAGCTGTCTTACTACAGAAGAAACGAGGATGGAAAAGTGAGAATAAACTCATTAATCAGCATCAAATGGCATCCTGTAACCCGCGTAATTCATATGTTTTTATACTGGTTTTATACTTTGGTTTTAATTTTTGTGAACTGCCTAGAGAGCTTCAGCTAATGGGCGGTATAGAAATGCAATAAATAAATAAATCTGAGAAAGTTTGCATGACTTATTCTCGTTTTATCAGTAATAAGGAGAGACAAGTAGATAGATATGCAGGCCACTGAAGCTCTGCCCTGTCACCAGAAATATTACTCAGCCACTCCTATGGCTTCTGAAATTTCAACAGGTATTATCTGTAACTTCAAGCTCAAATATACAGTCATCATGTCTAGAATTAGGTTTTGTTTTTTGTTTTTTAAGGAAAGCTGGAATTCAACTGAGTTATGAAACACACACAGCCTGAGATCAGGGTAGCATCTTAGGACAGATGATTATAGTGACAGGAAAAGTAGGAGTATCTTTCAGCTGTGCTATGTATGATTTGCCATGAGATTCTCACCTGCTCATAATTTTTATGCATTCATATTTTAAGTATTCTATCAAAAAATGCAAAGCATATGGGGAGAATATGTCCACAGTCACGGTTATGAGTTCATTTCAAGAAATAGTTACTTTTCTCCATTGCAATTTCCAATAAAAGATGAATCACTAGTGATGTGTTAATCGTTTTGATTTACTTCATTGTTAATTTGTTGACACATTGAGCTGTTTCTCACTTTCTATATGTAATAATTAAAAATTAAAACATATTACATTACATTCTTAAGATGATACTGTGGTCACCATAAGCCCTTTAATGCCCTATTCATTTGCTTCCATTTATACATTATGGGTAGCTGGATCACTCATCATACCATGGTAAATCAAATAATCAGGGTTGTTTTTTTGTTTTGTTTTTTGCAGAAAAGGCAGGTAGAGCACTCTTGAAAGTATACAAGCCATTCAATGGAACCTCCAGAATCACAACTGTCTGAGGGCCTCTGCCCCAATAGTATTATTTGAAATATCACTTAAATTCAGATGACCTAAAATCTTTCACCGAAAACAGCCCTGAACGGATGAAACATGGTCATCATGCCAGCTCTTATGTTAAACGGAGCTGCTTCCTGAAGGGATCTGTATGAGCTGGGTGCCTTGAGAAACATGTTGCCACATGCTTGGGAACAGGCGTCTTTGTATTTGGATAACCATTGAATGGCCACAGGTGAGAAAGACATTTTTTAGCAGTATAAAAGTAACCTTCAATTGAAGTGTTGTTTTTAAATACTAATCGACATAATCCTTTTGAGGTAGGGCAGGTTAAAAACCTCTCACGCAAATATACATGTGCAAATTCTGTGGCTATGAGATGAGATAACCTAAAAACTCTTTATGTAACGTTGCTAGTAGTGCATGAATTTTAACCACCATGCTATGCTGGAGTTTATCAGAGATGACTCTGCCCATGTAGCTCATACTCTTGATCTGATGCCCCAACTTAAGCATACAGTGGAAACCGGGCCTTCTTAGAGATGGGCGAGCTCCATGGCAGAGCAGCTGCTTGGCACTGCATGCAGAAGATCCTATTTTCATGTTGGGGAGGTACTGTAGCTAAGTGGTGGGTCAATTCCATGTGTGCAGAAGCTTCTAGGTTCAATTCTTGGCATCTGCCCTGAGAGGATCTCAGGGAGCAGAGCTGGGTATGAGCTGCTGACCATCAGCGTAGACAATACTGGACTAGACTGAATGATAGTCCGACATGGTAGTTTCCTATGTTCCAGTTCCTTGTCATCTCCAGTTTAAAAGGCCTCAGGAAAAGTTATAAGGACTAGGAAAGACATCTGCCAGAGGTATCGGAGAGTTGTTGCCGGTCAGAGTAGACAGTATTGGATTAGATGGATCAATAGTCTGACTTGAGATAAGGCAGCTTTATTTGAACACCATGACGGCGTCCCACTGTGAATTAGAACTGCTGAATTTCAGTCCATGAAGTCAAGTGACTTCTGTGGACAATAATTTTTCACAGGCTGAATTTTGGAAGTTTCAGCTTTAAAGGATATATTGAAAACAAGCACCAGATTAGGTAGTAGAAAGCCTTTTGCACATAGAATACTTCTATTTCCAAAGAGGGATTACAATGTCAAGGTTGCATTCAAATTTATTTTGCTGCAACTCAGCTTATAATTTTACCTGTACCTTGATAAACTGGTAAGTACAAAATAAAGCAACTTAAATACATATCTCTGTAGTAGTGGCCCAAATCCTGCTAATTTTAGAATTTAGTAGTAACTGTTTTGTGAACTACCAATGGAATAAATAGAAACTCTTGCAAATTTTGCAAAAAAAAACACCCACTACTAATTGCCTCGTTTTCCTGAAGGAGGATGCCATGTTTGTTAGCATTTCAACAAGTCAAATTCCTAAAAAAATAAATGTAAGGCTATTCAAGATAATGTAGCATTCAAGAAACCTAATTAAAAGCAATTACAAGTAAATTAAGGAAATGAATACTAAATCTTTATATCATCTATTTTTATTACCAAAAAGCAAGTTGAGGCAGCAACTGCATTTAATTTTTCTTTTTAAAAATCTCATCTACTGGGAATAAAAGTCAATAAATTATGATGAATCAGTGTGTCATCTAAATAATAGAACAAAGGTTTCTTTTTAAAGCAATAATCTGGTAGCATCTTACACTTTTGCAAGGGATTTTTGCACACACACAAAAAAAGAGATCTGCTTTAACATGCTACCAAATACTGCTCTTTATCTATGAAAATCCGTCTACATTGTTTTAGCTTCTCTTTTACTTCTGAGGTACAGAATGCAGCCATTTCAGGTGCAAGGCACTCAATGCTGTACAGTTATTCTCAATCCGAAATTCATTTGAGAGGAAAGCCGAAAGGTATAACCCCCTTTACTTGCTCAAAACTATCCATGCTAATCTTAATTTTTTTAATAATAAAAAAATAGCATGAAAGAGCTCATTAATCCTCTCTCTCTGCTGAATACAGGAGGCAATGATTTCATTCCACAGATGTTAAACCATATACATACCATATTTAATCACATCAAAGACCCCAAAAAAGGAAAGTTAAGTAATGCCAAACACACTGAACATATGCAAATGGAAACACACTTAATTCATCACACTGTTACCTTCAATGCTTTTGACAGCATCTAAAACTGCTTCTAATGTGTTAACAATTCAGTTTGGATGTACATGTTAAAATTAAATGGTAGACTTCTGTTTCAGCTACATAGCATTTCTTGACCACATCAGAAACTCAAAACTAGACCTAGCAATTCTTCTGCTTCCTTAACCAGGTGTTTTGCATTACAAGGGCCATCAACATTTGTTCTTATGATACATCATTAAAAGATTCCCATATTTGACACAATTAAGCACAATTAATTTTCCTCCTCTTCTTCTCCATCCTCCTCTTCATCATCTTCACCTTGGTCACCAGATTCGATATCATCTTCATCCTCAACCTTTCAGTGAGATAAAAAGCAATTTTTAATCAATCTATTAACTGATTAACTGTTGCACAGCAGATTCTTAAAATTGCTAATTATTTTTTAGTGTACGTACAACCCCATGGGTGGAAGGTGCTTTCTTAGAAGAAGCATTCCTCTTCTTCTCTCATACAGGGAGAAGAATGCCTCTTCTGAGATGGTGCCTGCCTTTATACCGCATCGAAAGCAAAGAAATAATTTTTTTTTTCATCAAACTGTGGGATTTTATTCATATGCAAATCTAATTGTTTAAATCTTATAAAATTAATTAATATTCCTTTCTTTGAGAGACAACCCTAACAATAAGCATTGCATCATGGATTCCTTTCACATGGTCTAGAACAGTGGTTCCCAAACTTTTTCAGGTAACCATTCCCTTAGTTCCACAAACTCATGCCCAGTGCCCCCTACCCTACACTATAAAAATCATGATTCAGAATAGCGGTTTTCAACGACCCACTAAGGAAGATAATAACAATAAAATTCAAAACAGTAACAATCAAATATTTATTCAAAATACAATTACTTTTTTTAGTTTATTCAATTAAATATAATTGATCAACTTGATCCATATCTTTTCAAAGACTGATAGTCATTTAGCAAGAATATTAGAGATCACATTTAGTAACTAGGGTAGAGTACCTCACTATTCTGTAAATTCTTAATGTGATGGATGAGCTTGATGAAGTGATACCAGTTTCCCAATGTTTGGTTTAAAGTCACTTAACGTGAGTCTTAAATCACCACGTTTAGTAATCTGGAGCCGATTTCTTTGCTTGGAGAGAAGTAGGCAGAGCACACTAAAACCTCATTCCACCAAAGATGATGTTGGAAATGCAACCAGGAGCTTCTGAACCACGCTCCATAGTGCAGGATAGCAATCAGAAATTTTCTTCTGTAACCAAAACTCCTGGTACGATTTCTTAAACTTTGACTTCAACTCAATGTCATTTTGTAGCTCAATTGGCCCCTTTAAATGGGAAGCACTTGCTGAGGGAGGGAGGGAAAAGAGAGCGAACACCTCTGTTTTGCAGCCGGCGTGGCGGGGCACACCAAGCAGGGGTTGTCTCTTCATTAGCGTTTTGGTGCTTTTGAAACATTTCAATTCACCGTTAAAAGGACTCTTCTTAAACGGTATTAATACATGTGTGGATTCCTCCCCTATATGGCTTGGGACCAAACTACCAAGGAATATTCAAGCTGCGATCACAGCTTGTTGTGTCATCTGAACTCGGGGACCATGCATAATCCATGGCTCACAAGTTGGGACAGAAATGTAAGAAGGAGGTAATCCCTCTGAAACGAGTAGAGCAAAATAAATTTATCTCTGTTCTGAGCACCGGAGTTTGCCTCCTCCTTTGCCTCAAGTTTGGATGACATGACAAGCTGTGGCTTCAATATTTAGGATGGCATTCACAGGTGTGGCGACTTGTCATGGTTTAAATAAGCCATAACGAGCTGTGGCAATAGTACAAACCCAGTCACAGACTGTATATACCAGAAAAGGCTTGGAAGGAAAGATCAGAAGTTTGATCTTGGACATGCTGAATTAATCTACACTTTACTTGAATTCTCTTACTAATTTTCCCATATTAAGTCTCACAGTAGTTTCATAGACACTAGAATTAAAGTAATTAAGATTTAAATTATTTCCTTCATGTTTTGAGACTTAGGAAAGTAGTTTTCCAGCATTTGAAACTTTTATATTCTTGCTTAATTTGTTCCACTTTTCAGATAGAATTATAGAATCATAGAATAGCAGAGTTGGAAGGGACCTACAAGGCCATCAAGTCCAACCCCCTGCTCAATGCAGGAATCCACCCTAAAGCATCCCTGACAGATGGTTGTCCAGCTGCCTCTTGAAGGCCTCTAGTGTGGGAGAGCCCACAACCTCTCTATGTAACGGATTCCATTGTCGTACTGCTCTAACAGTCAGGAAGTTTTTCCTGATGTCCAGCCAGAATCTGGCTTCCTTTAACTTGAGCCCATTATTCCGTGTGCTGCACTCTGGGATGATCAAGAAGAGATCCTGGCCCTCCTCTGTGTGACAACCTTTTGAGTATTTGAAGAGTGCTATCATGCCTCCCCTCAATCTTCTCTTCTCCAGGCTAAATGTAAATATTGTCAATATTTACATTTGGCCTGGAAAATACCCTGCCCAATGAAGAAATGTTTACACAGTGGTTGCAGTGATAAGATTCACAAATAGGTATGGACTAACCAATTCTAACTGTCTCTAAAATTAAGTACTGACTAAAAACCTGAGCTGTTTTCATCACTATGTAAATAAAAGTATAGCAATACTGGAATGGCACAAGTAGACATGGTATAATTGCTAAAGCCGAATTAAGCCTTATGCTTGCTTTCAATGACTATGCATCTTACCGGTTCTCCAAGTTCCTTGAGCTTATTCCTTAATGCAATTATTTTCTGATCTTGATCAGCCAGAAGAACCAGAAGGTCATCCTGTTCTTTTTTAGATTCTGCCACTTCCTGCTGCAATTTACTATTCTCATTTTGCAAAATGGCCACAGTACTATTGGATGAGTCCAGCTGCTTTTTCAGAGATACTTTTTCCTCATTGCGAGTTGCAATTTCATTCTGGCAATAAAAAAATAAAAAATATATTCATGACTATGCATAAAAGGCTGTGCATCTAGAAGTGGGTGGCATTCAACGTTCTTTCAAGGTAATAGTTATCTTGGATAACTCATACAAAAGACTTGTTTATAAAAGTTACCTAGTGAAATTAAAGCCCTGACCCTCCTTCTCTCAGTGTCCACTTTCTTTATAAGACAGAGAAACAAATTAAACATGTAAGCTGATTTGAAGTACAAAGAAGCACCAAGATGCTCTTCTGTCACCTTTCGGTTGAACAATTTTATCAATACATGAAGTTGCCTTCTATTGACTTAGATAATTTAACCCAATGTTATCTACTATGGTTCTGCAGCTGAGGTCTCTCCCAACGTTAGATACCAGAGATCCTTTTACTTTGATGTGATGGGGATTGAATTTGGGACCTTCTACAAGTACTCTACTATTGAACTATAGCTCCTGAACCAAGTTATTCTGAGACAATTTTACAATTCACAAGTGCTTTAGTGACCATGGTGGCAATTCAAGGGGAACTGTAGGGATGCACATGGTGTGTGAACCGCTTCCTCTTTACATGAACAACCCTCAAATGCTGCATTCAAGGCTTGTTTCTGTGATGTCTGAACTCAGGCACTTGGGGTTATTCATGGGTTGAACAACCCATAGCTTGTTCTTGGGTTAACCGGGGATTGTTTAATTAATGAACAACTCAATGGGTAAGATCCAATGGTGCCCTTGCACATATGGCCAGGTCCACTGGTCCTGGTGCATGTGCAGCTGTCCGTGCCACTAATGTGGCCCCTACTGCTGGCGGATGTGACACAGTGCTTCCAGGAGTAAGTCCCCAAATAAGTGAAAACAGTTGTTTCTGGAAGAGCCAGGTAGAGCCCTTTCAAGAAATAAACGTTTCCAATTGATTTGGTGATTGTGCCTGGAAGAGCTACTTGGTGGCTTCCAATGGTAGGGGCTACACACTCTCTCTCTCACACACACACACACACGCTGCACTGACCCGGACTCACACACAAGGAAACCATTAGATCCTGCCCCAAGTGCCTGAGTTTGGACGTCATGGAAACAACCCTTGAATGTGGCATTCCATTAACAAGGGTTGTTAATGGACACCAGAAGCAGCTCGCACACGGCTCACGTCCCTGTAATACGTGGGTTAATTAATCCACGAATTCCTGCTGAAACCTGCTGTGACGTCCAAACAAGTCACTAAAGCACTTGTTGTGAATTGTAAAATCGTCCCAAGATGCTTGATTCATATCATTAATCCTTGACAGGTCTTGAATATCGAATACCCAGTTGTTATTATACAGTTTATTTTTTAAAATTTTGACAAATGACTCCAGATGCATGGTGGAACTGATATTTTTGAACAGGGCAGAAAGGTGGAAGGATAGCAATCAGCATGCATTACAAATCAAGCATTTCCTTGATTCCCCTCTTGGGACATGCCAGAATCTTTACACATCACTATGCATTTTATGGGGCTAAGAGCTTTAGGCTAAGAGTGGATTTACAAGTGCACAAAAAGGACTATGAGGCCACAGATTTTAAAAGCAGCTTTCCTGCCTAGCCTTATGGGGAATTAGACTTCACATGTAAGGCCTACTGAAAACTCCTTGTCAAGATCTGATCGCAAGTTGTAAGAGGAAATTCTTTCGAGCAATTTGTATAAAACAAGTTGTCATTCGTCACCCAAATTGACAGCTGATTAAAAACTGACTTATAATATTCTTTTTGGAACTTTCATTTGGCCCCAAGGTTACTCTATCAGCCACCACGTTCTTCTAGAAAAGCAGAAAAATATGGTTTCTAATTATGAATGATAAAGTTTTCTAAGTTGAAAGTCAAGCAAGAATAAGGCCATCAGCAGAGCAAAACAAAACTTAACTGAATCTTTAAACTAAAGATGCAGTATGTTTTATTAGGACGCAACCTTTAATTCTTTAGTCTCCTGCATGAGTGTTGAGAGCCTTCCTTCCAAATCCGCTGTTTTTGCTACCATAATAGTGCCATTGTCTCCTGACATAGCAACTGGAGTTAGACTCTGCAAAACAAAGAGCACTGAACAAGACTAATAGTGGACAAGACATATTTTCAGACTAAAATTAGTTATTTTTTTGGGGTATGGCAAAGTACAGTTAATGCAACAGAAATAGAGAATAATCTGTGCAGATATTGCCCCAAACAGATACACTGGCATACAAACGGGCCATGGGTACTTATGGATGGTACTGGACAGCTGAAAGAGAAAAGAGCCCATAGGAATGATTCACGGACAAAATGGTATAGTGAAAGCCTTACAATATTACCAGTTTCTGAAGCAGTTCTTGCTTTTCAGTCTGAAGTTTAACAATGTCTGTGGACTGTGACTGGATTTGGGTCCTCAAGGTTTCAACGTGCTGTGAGGGGAAAAAACAAATTCAGCTACCAAACCATCCATATTGTTTGCAAACATAACCATGACTTGGAACTACTGGGAGAGATTGTCTGAGGTTTTGGAGTGTATTGTTATCAATATGCAGATGACATGCAGCTCTGTTTCTCATTTTCATCAGTTATTAGGAAAGCTGCTGATACCCTGAACCAGTACCTTGCAAGTAGTAAGGGGCTGGATGAGGGTTAATAAACTGAGGCTTAATCCAGACAAGATTCCTAGTCAGAAGAGAGATCAAGTCTAGAATACGTACTTAGCCTGTTTTTGGATGAGGTTATACTCCCCATGAAAAATTAGATTCACAGTTTGGAATACTCCTGGATCCAACTTTGTATCGGGACACAAGATAGCAACTGTGGTCAGATATGCTTTTGCCCACCTTATGCTGGTGCACCAGCTATGCCTCTTCCTCAAAAGATCAGACTGGGCACAGTAATATGTCCCTTAGTTAAATCCAGGTTACATTATTGCAGTGCACTCTTGATGAAGCTACCTTTGAAGAAACTTCAGATACTTCCGTTGGACCAGAAAGCGGCAGCAAGAATGTTAGTAGACATGGGATCATACCCATCTATTTCCTACATTCCCCTCTATTTCTATGTTCTTTAGTCTTTTAGCTCTGCTGTTTTAAAACTGTCACTAAATTTTAGATCTCTGCATTGCTGCTAGGTTTTATTGTGGTTTGTACTTTTATACTGTAGATTTACACTTTTAAATTTTATATTGTATTGTAAGATGTATTTTGTGTTTTTAATTGTGAACCACCCAGAAAGCTTCGGCTATTGGTCAGTATAGAAATGTGATAGATAGATAGATAGATAGATAGATAGATAGATAGATAGATAGATAGATATTCAGGCTTCAGTGCCATTTCTTATGTTTTTTTCTTTTTTCTTTTTAAATTAACATAATTAACATAAGTGTGCTCCCTCCTTAAGGAATAATATCTTATTCATATTTCCAAAATCTCATTACTTCCTCTGGAGGTGTTTTCCCTCTCCCCTTTAGTTATACAAATTCTATAAACTGTTTGCATATTCCTTCAAAATCATTCATTTTTATCATTCCTCTTCTAACTTTCATGTTACATGTTAATTTATCATTAATAGCAATATCCCATATTTCTTTATACCAATCTTCTATATGATAATCCCCTTGAACCTTCCAGTTCCTAGATATCATTAGTCTTGCTGCTGTTAACAAATTCGTTATCAATTCTTTTGTCTCTTGATTACAATTCAGTTCTCCATAAATTGATAATAATGCCACAGTAGGTGTCTCTTCAATCTCCATTCCTAAAATTTCTTTTATTTCTTTAAACATCATTTTCCATAAATTTTGTACATATTCACATTCCCACCACATATGTAAATATGTTCCTTTCTCTTGACAACCTCTCCAACATATTGCTGAATTCATCTTATTTATTTTATTTAATTTCACAGGGGTTAGGTACCACCTGCCATTTCTTATGTAAGGAGGTATCAACCCCAAAGTTTGTAGAAGTGCAAAAAACCCTTAGCATTTGAGGCTCATGCCAAAGCCACAGTAAATGTTAGATCAGTTCAGTTATTTTAACCAGGGGAAGCTGTGTCTGTGTTTATGTGAATATAGAGTGAATTGTTCTGCTGAAGGCACAGCAGGAGATCTCAATAAACCCTGTCATTGCAGACTAGACCAGACAGGATTAGGTATGTTGGAGGAATCCATATTGGGAGTGGAGCTGGCTGAGGTTTCATCAGCTTGGCTCTCTGGACTTCACCTTGTTTCTGGCCTGTCTTGATTTGCATCAAGTTGGGCTGGCTCGTGGTTTTTCCTTTTTTCCCCTTCTTTTTATTTGCTTAAATAGAAATGTATGCAATTGCAGCCACAATATGCGTAATTTACACAAATTATAGCCGTAATTTGCGCAAATTGCAGCCAATTTTTGCATGAATTACACAAATTGCAGCTGCAATTTGCACACATTTCTACTTATGCAAATAAAAAAAAAAAACCAGAAAAAGTTCCCAGATTTTGGGGGAAAATACCTGTGGCTGAGCTTGGTTGGGTGTTCAGTGGGCATCGGTCAACCCCCAAAGGGGCGAATTTCACAGCGATGGACATCCCTAGACAGGATCTGAATCTGTGGCAGGGGGCATTCCTTTCATCAGAAGGGTCAAGATTCACATGGCCTTGGCTTGTGAGCAACCTTGTGATACTTTCTCCACTGATTAAGATGATTTGTCCCCAGTTTCAAGCAGGATGCATCTTGACCAATTATTCGAGACAAGCAACAGTAATGTCCTACCTTATGTAGTTCACTATCAGCCTCAGGTCCACTTGCTTTATTTGTTTGCGAAGACTGCTCTATTGTTTCTCCTGCTACTGGTGAAAGTTTCTGCAAATACCAGATATTAAAAAAAATCTTTAAAAAGCACAAGCATTTTTAAAGAACATCAGACTCCCTGAAAAGACTCAGATTTCATTAAAAAGAACAGCAGCAGTTTTCTAGCTCTAGAAAACTCCACTAGCCATCCTTTGTTAAAGGTTAATCCTAGATGGCAGGACCTTTCCCCTGCTATCAGGAACATATATCCTACAATGGGATTTAGGCACAAGAGAAGAAATCCTTTCCTGATCACTGTTCTATATTAGACAAGAATAGACTGGAGGTTTCAAATCAGATGCTAACAGGGACAGTTTGCACTACTCACCAAGATTTCAATCAAAGAATCCTTTTCCCTCAGCTGTTCCTGTAATAGTTCAAGCTTGTGCTTCCATTCTTCTATCTCCTCATGCAATTTGCTGACTTCCTCTGGCTGAACACCATTCATTTGAGCGACATCGCTGTGAGAACTATGATGCTGATTGTCTTTTCCTATTAATCAGATTCAGAAATGGCTTATTTGCAGTGTTCTGGACATAATTTTCAACAATTCTTACCCCAAACTCATTTCAAATCTATCTTTCCTGAAGAATATTAGAAGATATTTATTTAACCATCTTACTGTAGTGTGGAGTGGGCATTAGCAAAAGGTAGATCACGGGTCAATTTCTCATCGGTCATCTAATGCCTGTTGACTAGTGAGGTTCTTAAAAATTCTGGATTAGCTGGACCTTGGTCTGATACTTTTTAGGGACTTCTGTTCTTAAGCAAGAGTGCATACTAAGAATCAGTTATTTATTGACATAATTCATATCCCACACATTCACTTAAGGCACAATCCTATGGGTGGTGCCCTCACATGTATCAATTGCCCTGCCAAGCTGAAGCACGCAGGCTAGGAGGTAGCAGTGGAGGTGATCTTCACCTCCCTGTTCTTCAATGGTTGCATTTTTCGCTAAATGGGCTTTTTTTTTTTGCCAGTCTAGCAATGGTGCTTCATAGGGAGAGGGAAGGGGGCTGGTAGAGGCTCAGGATATCTCATATTCTAACCTCTCTAGGCTCCTTCCCTCCCCACTGATCGGAACACCTTCTTTTCCTTCTCTAAGGTTCAGTTTCCGACCTCAGAGGCCAGCTTGCGTGGTCTTTTCTGTGCTGGCTGTGAGAGGGTGTGTGTGTGTGTGTCAGATCTCCATCTCCCCCTTCTAAGGTCGGAACACTGTCTCTGATCTCAATTGTGTGGGGGTGGTGGAATCCCCACTATCCTATGGCCCCTCAGCCAATATCTAGGGGCTATAGGATTGCTACCTGAAGAATATCACCAGTATAGTATTAAGCCTAAGATCTTGAACATGCACTCTTGTTTTGTAAAATTTAACACATACACTGGTGGACTATGAGAATTCTAATTAAAAACAACAACAACAACAACATCAACAACAAGTTAGCAGACCTCCCAAGACAGATGACAGTGCAGTGCTTGCTTACAGATTTCAACAACGTTTTAGAACCAACAGTTTCTTCCTCAGATCTATATGTATAATTTTTGTGAGGTAAAGCTAGATGAATCTCTCATCATTTTGTGTGTGTCACATTTTTCTTTTGGTCAGAGGTCACCAGTGTAGAAGCAAATCTTCAGAGTTTGAAATTCATGTTTTTTAGCAAATCAGACTCCTTCCTTATTCATCTCCGTCTGTTTAGCTGATTAGGGATAATTGAGGAGGGAGCAGGAGACAAATGACACAAACACAAAGGATAGACATGTACAAACCTCTTCTTAGCTTCCGAGACAAATATGGAAGGATAGCATTAGGGCTCAGAACCATAGCGGAGAAAAGTTTGTGCTTTCTTGACGTAATAGCTAGCTAGCTACTACTTCAAGAAAGTACAAACTTTTCTCAGGAGAACATCCCCTTCCTCTCCAAAGGAAGAGCAACCCTTCTGTTCTATGCTTGAAATTTTAAGAGTAACAGGTAGCAATGAAATTCTGCTGGGCTGTTTTTAACCATTACAGCTCTGCCGACGAAGACCAGATCAGACAAAATCGATGAACAGCTGTTCAGTGGGTATCCGTTGTGAATCTACAACAGTAGTTGCAGAATGAACATGACTTGAGCACACACTCATGACCCCAGTCCTAGGGGTGGGATGGGATTCCAAAAGCAAGGGCAGGGTTCCAATGAGGTTCAATAAGCCTCCTCCTACAACCCATTCTTTCTGTTCTTCTCCACAATGCCTGTTCATCCGCTGCCTCAACCTAAAACCTGCTCCTCCTCTGTCCTTTATCAGGCTCCTACAATCCCAGGCTGTCACCTTTCTACAAATTCAGCCTTGACAGTCCAGACTTCTAGCTACCTCTTCTAAGTAACTGCTCTGCTCCCTCCATCGCCATCTCCCTTCTTGTTCCAGTTTCTTGATCCCCTAAGGACACTGCCTTGAATCACCAACGACACCAGGACTTCCCACATCCAATTACAATGCCCTCAATGAAACACTTGGATTGGTTCCATGGGCCTATAAATCACATACGTGAGTAACATGCCATATGTCTGTGGCCAATGAATCTTCAAGCAAGTTGCAAAAAGTTGCATGGGATGCAAATCTGCAGCACCTGAATTCAACAGCAATTACAGAAGACACCGCCAGCAGTAGTACCTAGCTGAACTTTGAGGAGATTATATTGGTCCTTGTGCTGCTGGATCTGTGACACTTGCTGTGTGACTGCTGTCTGCAACTGCTCATTGTGAACTTTTAAAGTTTCAACTTGTTTCTTCAATTCTTCAAGATCTTGATCCTTTAAAATAATAATAAAAAATAATCTAGTTCATGTAAGTTTACATTAGTTCCTTAATAAGGAACTATGTAGTTATCATATTTATTTTGCTTATTTATTTTGCTTAAATTTATTCTGTACTTAATAAAGCACAGAAATTAAACAACCGTAGACATTTTACCCTAAATATCCCTAGGTTATTTTCCCACCAAATATCACGTTCCCAAAGGTGCAATTTTCAGCATGTAACTATTATTACAAATAGCAGGCGCACCATGTAGGGGGTTGGAGAGCTGCAATTTACCTGTACTCTAATGACGTCTTTATAGTGCGTCACTATGCTGTCATGTTGCTCTAATGTTTTTTTCACTTCCTCTTCCTTTTTATCTTCTTCACTAGACTTATAAACTGCCTTTATTAGAACACCTGTGGAAAAAAATGTTCATTTTGTGAGACAATGTAAGCCAATTTTGTAGCATTCCAGTTATCTTATGGCTTCTGTCTTGACGATAGCCTCCCAAGAAACAAGGAGACGTGGTTTTTAGTAAGGAAAAAAATGTGATTCCTGCCCTGCATAGCCAAGTACTTCAGCATCTAAAATAAGCAAATATCCCTAATGCTTCCAGTAATATTAAATTTCAAACATTCAGGATCTGTATTACTACATGAAGAAAAAATAAAATCACTGTTGACTGATTACCTCCAATACCTTAGGAAAGGACAGTGAAATAGATGAAGACATTTTATTCATATTTATTTAATTTATTACACTTATATACCGCCCCCATAGCCAGGGCTCTCTGGGCGGTTTACAGGAATTCTAAAATTAAGATAAAAACGAGTATACAAAATTTAAAATTCTAAAACACAGAACATACACACATAAAGCATTAAAAACCATTAAAAAACTAAACATGTGGGTGATTAAGATGTGCCGCCATATGCCTGGGCAAAGAGGAAAGTCTTAACCTGGCACCGGAAAGATAGCAGCGTTGGTGCCAGGCGAGCCTCGTCAGGGAGATCATTCCATAGTCTGGGGGCCACCACCGAAAAGGCCCTGTCCCTCATTGCCACACTCCGAGCCTCTCTCGCAGTAGGCACCCGGAGGAGGACCTTAGATGTTGAACGAAGTGACCGGGTATATTCACGTCGGGAGAGGCGTCTGTTTTGGTTTGTGTTTTCTTTGTTGGGCTGCCTCTTAATATCTTTCCTTAGCTCTGTATCACTGGTGTTCTTGCTTGAATGAGACTCTTGTTCCCTGGGCTAACGGATAGGGCCAGGGGGTTCTTTTGCCCTTCCTTCTGCTATGCCAAGGCAACTATCAGTGGGAGCCTTGGACTATCAAGTGTTCTTTCTGGCAGGGAGGGGGAAGCAGCTGCTTGCTGGTGCTCCTTCTCTGGCCAATCGATTGGCCAGGTTAGTCACCCACTTGGCCAGATGTTATTCCTGGGAAGCAGAGGTGCAGCCTCCCAGTGGTCCTATGTCCCACAACTGATTGCAGAAGCCAGCATGTGCTTCCCTTCCTCCTTAAAAAATAATTATACATTCTGGTAGAAAGCTAATGGCAGACTGCATTCTTAGATGCAGAATGGATCAGGATACACTCCCTGAATACCAACCAATTGGAGCAGAAAGCTAAGTAACCCTACTGAGCCCCCAGGTACCCACTGAGCTTAACTAAATACAATGGAGCCTGCCACGACACAGGCTATGAACACCAGGCCCGGCCACGGCCACTCCCTGCTCAAGCCAAGCACCACCGCTTGATACGCCTGAGGCGAGGGACAAACACCGCCTTTCTCCAAACTATGTGGAGAAAGGGGTTACATGGAGAAGGATTTCAATAATAAAATAATGCGCTGTGAATTATATGTGCTGAGGTGAATTATTGTCAGAGTGGGTGCTAAATGAATAAACTTCAGATGATAAATGCCAAACAGACACATGGGATTTTTGTGGTAATTAAAACAAAATGATTACAATTTATTTTAAAAGTTCACAAGCTTTGTTTCATTATAAAACATTTAAAACCCTTTTTGAAACCTCTCATCCAATCCTTTCACCCATTCACATACACACTTTCCTGTCACAGACACATTCGCTCTTGGATTTTATTATCGGTATTGTTTATTTTACACAAACTGTCTATCTGCACACCCCACTCAAAAGACACCACTCTCTATACCAGAGCTTTCCAAACTGTGTGTCGCGACACATTAGTGTGTCAGCTGCAGTGTGTAGGTGTGTTGTGTGAACGTAACAAGAAACCACTGAGTTTATGTGAAATAAGCAATACCAACTTGCATGCATTTTTACGCAGCAAAGGTGCCAATTAGTCTGGTGCACTAGTATGTTCCCCTTCCGTCGTATCCGTGTATGAACACCACGGTCGAGGGATCATACAGGTACTGCGCATGAGCAGTATGCATAATCGGGTCGAAACAGCTGATTCTGCATCACTTCCGGTGACGCAGCTGCACCTGAAGTGACGCATTCGAGAAATTCCATGGGTCCAGTTTTTTGATAGAACACCGTCTCAACCGCCGCATGACAAAATTGGTTCAATGTGAAAAGTCTTGGAAATGTATGTTATTATCTTGCAAATCATATATTTTTAAAAATATAAATGAAAGGTTTTCATGAGATATGTTGTGTCCCCAAACATTTAATTATTACAATTTATGTATGTGTCCGTATCTCTTATAAGGGGTTAGTTTAACCTTTGGTTTGCTAGTAAAACTGAATTACTGTGTCGCAAAATGATGCATGTCTAAAAAGTGTGTCACCAACATGAAAAGTTTGGAAAGCTCTGCTCTATACTGAACCTCAAACTCTCCAGAACCCAAGTACTCTACACACCAAGAGCTAACATACAGAGCTAACCCAGAGAGAGCTCCCAATCTCCTCAGTCATCCCCTTATATATCCTCCTCCCCACTCCTCAGACATTCTAACTCCACCCACTCAGGTCAACATTCTAAGCACCACAGACTTACCAATCTCAGACATGCATTAGGGAACTGACTTGTGGGGTGTAACACCACAGAGCCCACTCTCAAATTTTAACCCAGTGAACCAGATTCATTATAGAGTCAAGCATAACAAACCTATTGTAGCCTCTGTGTAAAACTGTTTGACTCCAGTGTGTTTAACGAGTCTTAACCCTGAAGAAACCTTTTTTAAAACCTTGATCTCTGATTGTGTAATTTAGTTAATTCTAAGTACGATTCTGAATAAAACTCGATCCAAGTTTTTATGTGTAGCTGTCCAAAAAGTAAACACAGAACTCAACAGAAATGATGTAGCAAGTCTTACCCTCTAGTTCTTTTACCAGTTTAGTAAATTCATGATCAAACATCATATGGTCTGGGATAGAAAAGCTTGGCTGAGGTTTCTGAGCTGCTCGGGAATAGAGTTCGTGTTTGCAAATGAATCCCAATTTCTCAATGAAGTTTTCCTTGCCAATCCTCTTTTCTATCAGCTGCTTTAGTTTCTCCCTTGGGGAAGGGGAGGGGGAGAGAGAATTACTTAAACCATCATAAATTGAACAAAGCTGTCTTCTTTATAATCAACCCCCTGATCCCCTTGCCCCTATTTAACAAAGAAATAAATTTTGAATGGTAGAAGGAGAATCAGCTAAGAACAAAAATAAAGGCTGAAAGGTGGAGGGAAGGAGGAGAGGACTGTCAAATACATCAAAGGCAACAGAGAGAATGAAATGGTCAAGCACATAGAAATTACCATCAGATTTGGCAGTGAAGACAGTTTCAGTGGAGTGCTGGGGGGTTGGGTTTTTTTTTAAAAAAAGTATTCATTATTATCCCACCTTTCCACCAAAAATGGTGTGCAAGGTGGCCAACAACAACAAATTTAAGCTTAAAGCAAAACTGAATAAAAAACGGAAACTCTCACTGACACTCCAAGCATCTAATAAAGTGCGCTACAGTCCACTAAACTTATGCCAAAATAAATGTATTGGTCTTTGAAGTTGCCACAAAATGCATCAACACGAGCCATTCAGCTCTATGGGAGAAACATTCCACTGGATAATTTGCTGAGTGTCCCTTACAGCTTCAAACATTTGAACCTACCAAACTAATAATAAAATAAGTCTAGGTTCGGATCAGTTATTTTCATGGACTTAATCAGAATGGAAAGTACATCTACATTCTAGTGTCCTGTAAATTATATTCGATAAGATGGAAAATGTCTGAATGACAGTGAATGGGGCTTCACTACTTATATACAAGCTATTTGGAACTCTGGAAACTGTGTGATCTTTATGCACCATCCCAACCTCCTTCAATATACTTACTTCTTATAATTCTCAAGTGAGTTGTCATTGTAATAAATAGAAATTCCTAACAAAAGAGCACACAATCCTTGGACTAATTGCTCCTCTTCTCCAAGATTTTCTGCTATCTGTCCTGTTAGCTAAATCATTTGCTAAGGATATTTAGTCATTTCATAGGCAAAATGAGCCTCATTCTTGAATAACACTGGCCTATATATATTTTTTGTCATCAGTAGCTGAACTGAACGCAAATAAATATTACCTGTCAAATCATTAGTTAACAGAACTATGTACGTATATTGTGTTCTAGATACACCACATATAACATATAGTAAGTGGATTTTAAGATATCTTGAAGGCACGCCCAAGGTGTAGAGAAGGCAACAAATCCATTTATGAGCACATTATGGAACTGTTTATGAAGCTGTCTTGCAATAATTAACATATTCTGAAGAGTGTCAGAAATGGAAACTTCTGTTTAACAGTTATTTTAAATATATTTCTTTTGGAGAATTAAAACATCTTCCATCACAATTAAACAAGTTTGAGTTATAAGCCTATGTTGCCAAAACTTCCTTAAATAATGTTACATATACTTCTACCAAGTAGAGAGAAAGCTTACTGGTGCACTTTATGCAGTAAACATTATTGCTGCAGGTACAATGGCATTTCCGGCAAATGTGTCAAGTGCGGAAACGCACGAATACATTTAGACACTTGTGTACATGTTATGTGTAACAGCAATCTACATTGCAACACTAATGTTTATTTTGTAAAGTGTGGAGCCCACTGCTCTGGGGCTCTGATGCACAATTTTTGCTCTTAAAAACATTGTCTTTAATTCAGAAGCATTAACGAATTTTTCAAAGGATACAAATGGAATATTGGCTGGATTGTGGAGAAAGTGTGTGACAGCAATAGGGCAGTTGCTTAGCCAAGTACAAAGCAGCATCAATAATCCAACTCTTGTCTGCACTTTGCTTCCCTGAAATAAAACGAAGAAACAAACGTTACTTGTATTTACAGGTCTTTTGTTTCGTTCACACGTTTTCTGCTTTGAAGCATTACCCAAACCTCCAGAAATCTGAAATATTGGTCAAGAACAAGACAATGATCAAACAATTGTTCACTATGTGAAACCATTCAATAATTTTCTCCATTTGCCCAGAAGTGAGTGTCTTATTGTAGAGAAAGTGGCACCATCCAAGCCCAAAAGGGAAACTTCAGCAGGCTTGGGGGAACCTCAAGGTTTAGAGAACTGTGCGCGCGCACGCACACACACACACACAATCAGAAAAAAATGTAAGGGGAAAAGAAATACCCCAAAGAGCCTAAGGAGAACACTGAGTCCGATGGAAAAGAAAACAAGGATAGAGGGTGGAGAGATGGAATCAGCTGGGGAAGAGGATGGTGTGGTTGAGACAGCCTGGAAAGTTTTATTCAAAGGTTGCTGCTAACCTGGCAAGAGAGAGACAGAGTCAAACTAGATGTTACTTTAATTGTTGTTAGCAACTACATCTGGGCTTGTTTTTTTAAAAAAACAGTAGGGGTGGGGAACCACAGCACATGGGGTGGGGGGAGGCTTAACCTTTCCCTCCTCAGCTACGATCCCAATGAAAATTACTCACTTCCACCATCACAACTGCTTTTGTTCTAACGTGAATGACCATGCTTTGGGTTGGGTGGCTGTTGGAATTGTGGCTGAGGAAGCAAGGGTTAAATTTGTTGTGCTCCCCAGACATGAATAACACCATCATCACCACCATCATTATCATTATTATCATCATCATCATGGTATGGTTGCTAACCATGCAATCAAAGTAATACCTAGTCAAGGGGGGGGGTAAAGAGGAGCGTGGAAAGAGGGCAATTACTTTTGTGTCTCTCAGTTGCCCTTTGCTCCATTTCTCTGCTTCTCTTTCCTCCTCTGAGAGAAATGAGCAAAGGAGTATTAAGGAAGACACATAAAATAAAGACAGAGTGAACCTTCTCGTTGTCTGGACAGGCCATTTCCTAGCTAACACTGAGAGGCTATTTTTAACCCTCCAATGACAGAACGTTTTACTTTATCTGTTTTGGGGGTCAAATGTACCCCAAGAAAGCGTAAGAATAAAAAAAGTTGGGAGAGATTATTAAATATGATTCCATTTCTATATAAACCAGAGGTGGGCAACCTTAAGAAGGCTGTACCCCACAAGCCTGTGGGTGCAAAAAACAGGTTGGGGTGGTGAGTTAAAAATAAGAGCAAAATGGAGTACGTAGCTAATATATTTCCAGAAATTATATTTCTGTAACTATTATATTTACAGAAATTCATATATATATATATATATATATATATATATATATATATATGAAGTCTGAATGAAACGCTCCCCAATTGATTTTAGAGCCAAACTTAGCCTCTACTGAAGCAATGGAGGAACCATTTCATCACGGCTATTCCCAACAGCGCTCCAGTAACGTCTAAATGCAGGAACCACAATGCAAGGAGCAAATGGTACAGTTCCTTTCCACAGCAGCATTGCCAAGCATTCTGCAGTGGCTCCTCCCATGTCACTGCTGTATCGAATGAGCCCCAAGATGCGTTCCCCACTCCCACAATCAGCCAACCGCAAAAGGCAGTATCAACTATTAGAGAACAAGAGGTCACAAAAGGCAGTGTCAGCTATGGTTGAGCCATGATTCTACAGCAGACTCTGGCCCACTGTTTTGTGTTTTTAAATGTTTTTAGTTAAATACATTGGCTTGCATTCCAATGTAAGGGATACCTTGTCCCAATTCGCACTGTTCTGGAGGGCCCTCTGACACTCCAGAGAGGGTGTTTTTTGGGGTGTGTGAATGTGTGTGTGTGCAGGCGGCTGTAGGAGGGAGAAGGGGACGGGAAGTTGCCTGGGAATTTCCTTAAGTTTCTTGATCTAGGATGTGAATCATTACATTTATGGTGATTATTTTGGATTTTATATTGTCTGCATTTAGAAAAGAAGTAAAGTTCTCAGCAGCAGGCCTGGCATTGCTATTCAGTTACTCGGAGGGATGTCCTCCTAACCCAACATGCCAGAAAAGCTCACTTTGGGGCAAAGAAACACAAGACACTCCGTTCATATTGCATGCATGTGCAACACACGTTCAAAACATCAGCTGACGAACCAATCCATTCTGTATGCATATTGAACATGATATATTAAAACAACCTGATTCTGTTCATCCTGAAACAGAACGTTAGGGTCTTAATCCAGAGAAACTAGGGCTGCAATCCTGTATCTTCTTACCTGGGAGTAAGCAGCACTGATCTCAACGGAACCTTTTTTGAGTAGATGCATGCTGTAAGTTTTTCACAAAATTGTGCACTTAACTGTTTTATATGTCAATTTTTCTTTTAATACCACTACTTTAAAAAAAAAAAGCTGTAACACATGTTAGGATCCAGAGAGGGTGGCCTAAAAATACATTAAGTCTGGAAGCAACCTCAGAGTTTGGCAGAGTGCTGTTCTGAGGAAACTATATACATTATAGCTCTTTATCTTTTTTTAGAAAACTTCCTAAGAAGATACTTGTGGTTTTCAAGACTAGTATAAGAAAAAGCTCTTGCTCTATCCTAGTAAGCTTATAACTAAGGGTATTCAACAGCAAGAATCTTTGCATTGTTCAAGCCCAGCTCATGACTCCAAAATCAAACTCCTCTATTCCTCAACTATCACCTAATTGTTCCAATTAGGTGATAGTTGCAGTTTCTGAATATTAGAGTGTGGAAATCTGCCTTTCACCAGCACAGACAAAATATGTAATTCAGCCTTCCCTGATCATCCTTAGGAGGCAATATTTGCAAAGTTGCTCTACAGTGCCTATTTCATAGCTCTAAGGCATTTTGCTAAAGACCAGGTAAGGAAGATAACTAATGAAAGATAGTATCCTGCCTCTAAGGGAGCTTGGTTCACGTTCTCCAAAGTGCTGTGCAGGCTGTTCCGATAATGGTACCATGCAATGAGGCTTTGTTAGTGGCAGCCCTCTGTTGTAGAACCCTCTCCCAGGAGAAATTTGACTAGCCCCTTCATTGATGGTTTTTAGATGGGCAGTCAAGATGTTTTAATTTTGTTGGGATTGTTATGGGTTTTGACAATAAATTTCACAGACTTGTGTTCTGCTATTTGCATTTTCTATTTTAACCTGAACTATATGATTGTAATTAACTACTACTACACTGGCTGTTTTTATTTTGTTTTTAGAGTGCCTTTACAATCCTCAATTTTTATTGTTATCAGGATTGGTTTACTGTTGATGTGAACAACCTTGGGGAGGGCGATAAATAAATATACTCTAAGCCAGCTCATTTCTTTATTATTATTATAAGAACATAGCAGTTTCTTTTCCGTGGGAGAGTCCCACCACCTCTCCCAACCAGCTGTGCACTTTTGAGAAGTGGCTGCTACTTAATTGTGCTGACAAGCAAGATTATTTTCTGGACAGCCTACAGCGCCTGGCTAACAGAACGCCAACGGAAGAGTTTGAGTTAATCACAAGTGGTTTTGCAACTTTGTTCCTCTAAAAATCAAGCTAGGAGCCATCTCAACCCTCAGATCCAAGATTTAATACTGATCTAATATGTATCTTATCCTGCAGGGTCAACACAAAATATTAATCATTTGATAATAGGAATATTAAAGCATCTCAATTAAAGTAATAGTGAGGGCACTAACCAAGATTACCATCTTGACTCAATATAGTCAACGTTTTGGAAAATCTGTAGATGCCTCATTTTCCAATCTGGCTGTGAAAAAGCTTAATAGCTTTAAATACTGATTCGGCTTCACACAAAAGAAGTACTGAATTCACATTTAGAGAAAAGAAAGAAGTTTACCACACTGAGTACCCAGTGGCTGTGCAAAGGCTCCCCTAGTGCAAAGAGAAAGCACCCATAACAACCTTGTTTCCCAAACCACAGTTCCCCAACACCAACAAGAGTGGCAGACAGCTTGTTACTAGAAATAAAACTGGGCAGCAGGCACAAAACTGTAAGTAGAAAACCAACAACTTCAAAGCAGTTATTTCATCAAACACACAGCAAAGCTAAGACAGCAGAAAGACCCTATTGCTTCAGGTGTGCTGATACATACCCGTCTGTCGATCTTATCACCCTGTGAATCATACATTAAAAATTATAAAGGGAACGTTGCAGGCCCATTATATATTTGTACAATGCCGGGATAAGATCTAGTTTTTATTGTTTTCATAGTATTTTCATTGATGTGAGCCACCCTGAGGATGTTAACATTGAAGGGTAGCATACAAACCTATAAATTAACAATTCATCAAGTATGCAATGGCTATTCTGCTGGAGCACAACCGCTATCAAGGGCACAGGCTTTTGGATGATAGGGAACACAGAACCTATGGGGGTCTGGCTACCCTGCAGCTTAATACAGGTCAAATCTGCAGAATTTAACTCATAGAGGTTGCACTGCATTTGTATCTGGACATGTACTCCTTTAAATTACTTCCAAAACAGAAGATGGTTTATAAACAACAGTGCGGGATATGCCCAGCACTTTGATTATATAAGTAAAATGCAACTGCGATTTATCCCCCTCCCTACTAAAAAAGGTGCAGTTACACAAGCACATGCTTGAAGGGGGTGCAGTGATGCAAACAAGTCTAAAAATCAATTTGGAGGCTCAATTAGGAACATGGGACACCTTTTATAATGGGGAGAATGAACAAAGGCAGCAGGAGGAAGGCAAGCCTGTTTTGACTTCCACTTGCTTAGCAAATAGGATGGTCAAGCACTTTTGCACCCATACATTTCCTAGTATCTTACATTTGTAACACAGGTATTTCTCCTTGTTCTGCTTGTGAGAAAACAAATGCTATTTCTGAGAAGCCCTCCATGCGGTTATGCATATTTTTTCTTTCAGTTCTGTGAAAGATTTACACACCAACTTGACTACAAACATATTTTATTTATATTTTCTCATTCAGCTTTGTTCCTGTATATTAGCCATAGATATTACCTGTCATGCTAGCAAACAACCAATTCATGACTTTACTCTTAAGAACATAAGAAGTGCCCTGATGCTGGATCAGACCAAGGGTCCATCTAGTCCAGCACTCTGTTCACACAGTGGCCAACCAGCCATCAGCCAGGGATGAACAAGCAGGACATGGTGCAACAGCACCCTCCCACCCATGTTCCCCAGCAACTGTACTGATGGGAATTCAACAAAAATTGATGAAAAAAGATATTTGGTTGGATCCAGACTTCATCATCCTTAGGTCTGACCCATTGAAACCAATGGGACTTAAATTAGTCATAACTTCAATGGGCCTATTCTGGATATGGATCTGATCCACTGTATACTTAAGAGCAACATTTTGTGTACAAGACAATTCACTACCGAAACGTTTTGCGTACAAGGTAATGCATTACTGAAATTTAAAAACAATCAACATGACAGAGGACCCGAAACAGCCTTCTTTCTACTAAAGAGAACCGTGTACCTTGATATAAAGGGGACTATTGTTTCATTAGTTTAACAGGTGACCTATGAATGTACGAAAGGAGAAAAAAGATACTGTACCTGAGATAGAATGTTGGTGCACTGTTGAAGTAAGGACACTGGAGGGTTCCCAATACTTGTTGCAAGCTGCACTCTTAGCAGCTGCTCTTTCAGGGCTGCATTTTCTTGCAAAGCATGAGCCAATGCTACAGCTGCACACCAGTTTGAAAGGGAGTCCGTAGAAAAGAGTCCTCCACACAGTAGCTGGCCAGCTGAGACTGAATTCCCAGTAGCTGTAATAGCAGGCACATAGTTTAGTGCCATCAAAAAATACCAGAGTTGCTATTTCAGACACATTTACACAGAGCTTTTGAAAATACCTGGAAGTTCATTTAAAACAGTTCCAAAATATGGCACATGCATGTTCTGCAGTGGTAGCACTGCACTAAGTGCCCTATAAGCCGCTGATAAGAGAAAGGAAGGTATTTTTCTTGATTAAAATAAAAGAAGAAACTAGAGAACAATCTATTATCATATCTCAGAATGCTTAAATCCCCCAAAGTTGATAATTTCTCCTCTCTCCCCAAAGTGCTATTTTTGCATGCCACCTTTGTCTCCCCACTATCCAAATTGTCAGAAAAGTATCCAATGAATACTTCAGCAATGCACCATTCTGTATTGAGCTCCTAATTCCAGTCCTCCACTAGGCATGTCAGAGAAATCCAAAACAGATTCAAATAAGATCGGATTTTTGTGAATCTGTCTTGCGGAATCGACGTCAGACCAGTTTTGTCTGAGTCCATGAACTTTTGGAGTTTTTTTCTTTTTACTCAGGAGAAGATTTGCTCAAGTGTCCATTTGTGCTAATGCTCATTAGTTCAAGTTCAGATTACCGCAAGTGTACATGTACAGAGAAATGAAACTCTTGTACAAAAACATCTGATTCTGTTAATGAGCAGATGATGGAACAAAAGATACCTGACAATATGTGAAACGCAAGCAGAATGGATTTAACAAATTCTTAACCTCTGCAAATGTCTGGACTCTGCCATAAAATCGCAGGGATATATTTAAAATTCTATACCATCAATGGTTGAAGGCAGAAGCGTTGACACAATTTCTCCTTGCCCCTTCTGGTTCTTGTATAAGAAGCACTGGAAACAGTAAAGGACAGCACAGCGCAGCACAAACGGTTGCCTTTCATTTACCATTGACATAAGGAGTACTACAATTGCAGGCCTGTCAAGTTTGAAAGAAGACAATAATTTTTAAAAGAAAAAGTGTGTATATATACACATACACACACACACACACAACTATTGGACTGAATTATTAATAGTCAAGGGGAAATTATCAGCTAAACAGAAGGCATTCACCTCTGTGTACCATTATAAGAAGGGCGCTGTTAGAAAATATTAAAAATGTTTCCAAGGTCAACTGATGCCTTTACCTTTCTTTGCTTTTCTTGTTCTTCCAAATAATTACTATGGGGCACAGATAAGATGCTAACAGCACTCAAAACTAGAAAACAACATTAGATCTCCATCACAGGATGAAAGAGAAGTCCATTTAACTGCTAAGGTTTTGTTGGTTGGCAACAGAATGCTTCATTTGACTCCTTCAATCTTGCCTACAGGGCTTCTTGTTTCTTCATAAAGAAGGAAACATACAACAAGCACAAGCACTTTTTAATTTTTTTTGCTGTGTCATGTTTTTGGGGGGGGGGGTCTTGGAGTCATTTTTTTTTAAAAAATGCCTGTCTCTTTTTCTCTACACACACACAGAGAGAATATATGTATGTATATATGTTTCTCCCTCTCATATATGTTTATGTTACATTAAACTTTACCAGATCAAAGCCACATTAGTCCTTCCTTGCACATTGCACTTTTAATTTACATATTGCTTTACAATCATAATTTATAATCTAAAAAAAACCCCTCCATTTGGTTAGCCCACTTCATATGAGAGTGACTTATCCAAGGCCAAAAAATGAGTCTATGTTTCTCTCTGGTGCTTACTGAACTCAGTGCGTTCAATGAAGATGCTCTGGTCAATCAGTGGGCAGTTTTTAACATCAATATTTTTAGGCATACATTCCCATACTTTCTTTGGCTGTCTGCACTAGCTGATTTCCTTTGACTTTGATCAGACATAAAAGGTTTATTCCACAGTTAACTCTTCTGCTGCTCTGTCTACACCAAACACACATCCTCCTACTGGATAGATAACCTTGCAACAGAAGACTTGCACGGCCACCTATAAAGAACTCTACTTATGAATGCCTCCAGCTTGAATTTTTGAACACTAGGATTATGGGGGCAGTGTTCCACAATATTACGTTGTGAAAGCTATTGGGGGTAACCCAGGACTGTCTGGAAAAAGGATGAGAGAGGATCCAGAGCTCAGTGGCAAAACATATGTGTTGCACGAAAAGTCATGGGTTCAACCACTGGACCTGCCAGTTAAACAGCTCTCAGATAAAAGAGCTAACACCAACTCCTCTCAGAGGCCTGAAGAGCTGATGCAAGTCAGTAACCTTTTCAGACCTGAGCCCCACTTTTAACCCCACATACTCCTGATTGCAAAAGAAAATAGTAGTGCCACACATTATGTCAGGGAAGGACAGGTTGCTTACCTGTAACTGTGGTTCTTCGAGTGGTCATCTGTGCAGTCACACATATGGGCTCTGTGCCTACGCGAAGCCCCGCTTCGAGAATCTTCTATAGCTAAGAGGCATTTTGGGCGGGAACCCCTCCCCCTCTACTGCGCATATGCAGAGGGGTTCCTGCCCAGATTCCCTCAGTTCTTCTTCGACCAGTAGGCCTCATCTAAGGAATTTGGATACTTTTAGGTGTATCTGAAAAAACTAGTTGATAAAGCATTAGTAATACTTAATGGACACCAAGAGGGGAGTATGGTGGGTGGGTTGTGTGACTGCACAGATGACCACTCGAAGAACCACAGTTACAGGTAAGCAACCTGTCCTTCTTCTTTGTGGTCTCAGTGCATCACACATATGGGCGATTAGCAAGCTTTTACTCACCGGAGGAGGGTTGGTGTCCTTAGGTGAATACAGATGATAATACTGCCCTGCCAAAGGAGCAGTCAGATCTCGACCTGACATCCAGTTTGTAGTGTGACACAAACGTCATTGGTTGAGCCCACGTTGCTGCCTTGCATATTTCTGGGATGGTGATGCCACAATGGAAGGCAGATGGTGTGGAAACAGCTCTGGTGGAGTGCCCCTTGATCGATTTTGGGGGTTCCAATTTTTGTAGCTGATAGGCTAGAGTAATGCACTGGACCAGCCAGGAGGAGAGTCTCTGAGATGATACAGGCTGGCCTCTTTGGCTTTCTCCATGACGAACGAATAAACGTTGTGACTTTCGTAATGGAGCAGTGCGATCTTTATAAAAGGCTAAAGCTCTCCTCACATCAAGTGAGTGAAGAGTTCTTTCCAATGCAGTAGAAGGAGATGGAAAGAAAGCTGGTAAGACAATGTCCTGGTTGACATGGAACGTAGACACCACCTTAGGTAGGAATTGGATGTCAGGACGGAGTACCACCTTGTCATAGTGAAAAACAAGGTATGGTTCATCTATTCTCAGAGCACATAGTTCACTTGCTCGCCTTGCAGATGTTATTGTAACTAAGAATACAACTTTTAATGTAAGAAGGCGTAAATCAGTGGTCGCTAATGGCTCAAAAGGTGTCCTTGACAGCGCATGGAGTACTACTGACAAGCTCCAGGAAGGAGAAAAGGTTCTTACTGGTGGGTTTAAGTTAGATACGCCCCTTAAAAACCATTTAACTGTTGGGTGTGAAAACACCTTAAAACCATCAATGCAATCATGGAAAAAAGAGATTGCTACTAAGTATACTTTTAACGAAGAAACTTTCAGACCCTTGTCGACTAAAAACAATAAAAGTGACAGGATCTGATTAACTAAACAACTTTTAGGAAGAAAACCGTTTTCGAAAGCGAATGAATTGAATGCAGCCCACTTCCTGTTATAATTCAGTCTTGTGGAAGGTTTCAGTGCTGCATCCAAAATCGTTTGGATCTTGGCTGTCAAGTTAATGTTCGATATTGAGGAATTAGCCTCCATGCTGTCATGTGGAGCGTGTGTAGGTCCGGATGATGTATCTGACCTCGGTGCTGGGAGAGAAGATCCTTTTGTGTGGGCAGCTCCCAGAATAGGCCCAGCGACCTGTTCAGGAGCGTCGCGAACCAATTCTGCCTGGGCCACCAGGGTGTCAGAATTATGCAATTCGCATTGTCTTGGACAATCTTGGCTAGTATCCTCGTTATGAGAGGAAATGGCAGGAACATGTATAGGAAGGAGTGGCTCCATTTGTAAAGAAACGCATCCCCTAGTGATCGTCTTCCTATTCCTGCTCTACTGCAGAAGAGATCGCAAACTGTGTTGTCTTCCGTTGCGAACAGGTGTATTTGTGGTTTCCCCCAGGTCTAAAAAATCTGGTCAATGATCGTGGGATGAATACTCCATTCGTGTACAACCGACGCATGTCTGCTGAGGGTGTCTGCTAGCTGGTTGTCCAGCCCTGCTATATGGACCGCCGTCAGGGATATATGACGTCGAGTGCACCACTCCCAGATGTGAATGGTAAGTTTATCAGTGGTGGGGATTTGGTTCCCGCCTGTTTGTTGAGGTAGAACACAACTGTTGTGTTGTCTGAGGTTACTTGTATATGTTGGTTGACTATCCTTGTCTCGAATGCCTTGAGGGCTTTTTGGACGGCTAGTAGTTCAAGATAGTTTATGTGTTTTTTCTTTTCCTTTGACGTCCACGATCCTTGTACTCTTAAGGAATTGAGATGGGCTCCCCAACCGTCGAGTGAGGCATCCGTTGTGATTGCTATGGTTGGAGTGGAGGGTTGGAATGGTACTCCTTTTGTCAGGTTGTGGTGGTTTTCCCACCATTTCAAAGATTTGACCACATTTGGTGGTAAGGTTAAAATGGTTTTCCTGGCGTTTTGCAAAGGATTGAATTGTCTGTTGAACCACATTTGTAAGATTCTCATTTTGAGTCTTGCTAGGGGCACCACCATGGTGGTTGATGCCATTAGTCCTAACAGTCTTTGTACTGTGTGAGAGGTGACAACTCGTTGTTTTCTCACTTGAATTGTCAGGGTTCTTATGGTAGTTGCTCTGTCTACAGGTAAGTATGCTTTTGAAGTGTCTGAGTTTAAGATTGCTCCTATGTACTTTATTATTCTGGTTGGGGAGAGAACGGACTTTTCTGCATTTATTAAGAGACCTAATTGGTTTAAGAGGTCTCGAACATAGAGGATATGTTGTCGAAGGATTTGCTTCGACTCTGCTACCACCAGCCAGTCGTCTATATTAGGGTGAATTTGTATGCCCTGCTTTCTGAGATGGGAGCAGACTGCTGCAACACACTTTGTGAATACCCTCGGAGCTGTTGAAAGACTGAAGGGCAACACTCGGTATTGGAAAGCTCGATCGCCAATGATGAAATGGAGAAATCGTTGACTGTTGGGATGGATGGCTATATGGAAGTAAGCATCCTTTAGATCTATGGAGGCAAACCAAGAATGATTTGTGAGTAGTGGTAGTATATTGGGGAGGGAGACCATTCGAAATTTTCTTGGTGTGATGTAGTAGTTTACGTCCCTTAGATCTAAATTAGGACGAATTCCTCCGTCGCTCTTTGGAACGGTGAAATACCGAGAGTAAACCCCCCCCCGGTGTAGATGTTGCTTTGGTACCGGCCGTATTGCTCCCTTTCTTAGTAGCGAGTAAACCTCCTGTTGTAGCGCCACTGATGGTGATGTTCATTTTAGACGTCCCGTCGGTGGTAGGGAATCGAATTCTACTTTGTATCCCCCTTCGACTATCGAGAGAACCCATTTGTCTGTTGTTATTTGGGCCCATGTCTCGATCGATGCTGATAGACGATTGCCGAAGGGGAGACTTGTGTCGGTGGTGGGTATTTATTTATTTATTTATTTATTACATTTCTATACCACCCAATAGCCGAAGCTCTCTGGGCGGTTCACAAAAATTAAAACAACAAAAAACATCCAACAGGTTAAAAACACAATTATGAAATACAGTATAAAAAGCGCAACCAGGATAAAACCACACAGCAAAGTTGATTATAAGATTAAAATACAGAGTTAAAACAGTAAAATTTAAATTTAAGTTAAAATTAAGTGTTAAAATACTGAGTGAATAAAAAGGTCTTCAGCTGGCAACGAAAGCAGTACAGTGTAGGCGCCAGGCGGACCTCTCTGGGGAGCTCGTTCCACAACCGGGGTGCCACAGCGGAGAAAGCCCTCCTCCTAGTAGCCACCTGCCTCACTTCCTTTGGCAGGGGCTCACGGAGAAGGGCCCCTGTAGATGATCTTAAGGTCCGGGTAGGTACATATGGGAGGAGGCGTTCCTTCAGATAACCTGGCCCCAAACCGTTTAGGGCTTTAAATGTCAATACCAGCACTTTGAATTGGGCCCGGACCTGGACTGGCGTAATGTGATCTCGTCGGCCAGTCCCTGTTAGTAAACGGGCTGCCCTGTTTTGTACCAGCTGAAGCTTCTGGACCATTTTCAAAGGCAGCCCCACGTATAACGCATTGCAGTAATCCAAGCGAGAGGTTATCAGAGCATGGATAACTGTAGCTAGGCTATCTCTGTCCAGATAAGGGCGTAGTTGGTATATCAACCTAAGCTGATAAAAGGTGCTCTTTGCCACTGAGTTCACCTGTGCCTCAAGTGACAGTTCTGGATCCAAGAGCACCCCCAAACTACGGACCCGATCCTTTAGGGAGAGTGCAACCCCGTCCAGGACAGGGCAAACATCACCTCGCCGGAGAGATGAACCACCCGCTAACAGTTCCTCCGTCTTGTCTGGATTGAGTCTCAGTTTGTTAGCCCTCATCCAGTCCATTACCATGCTCAGGCACTGGTTCAGAACAGTCACTGCCTCACCTGGGTTTGATGAAAAGGAAAGGTAGAGCTGGGTATCATCCGCATATTGATGACACCTCAGTCCACATCTCCGGATAACCTCCCCCAGCGGCTTCATGTATATGTTAAACAGCATAGGGGATAAGATAGAGCCCTGTGGAACCCCATGGCTTAGGAGCCACGGCACAGAGCAATAATCCCCCAGCACCACCTTCTGGAATCGGCCATCCAAGTAGAAGCGGAACCACTGCAACGCAGTACCTCCAACTCCCAGCTCAGACAACCTATCCAGAAGGATACCATGGTCGATGGTATCGAAGGCCGCTGAGAGGTCCAGGAGAATCAACAGGGTCGCACTCCCCCTGTCTCTCTCCCGACAGAGGTCATCCCACAGGGCGACCAAGGCAGTTTCCATTCCAAAACCAGGCCTGAAACCCGATATCAAGTCAAAGACGCCGGTTTTGTTGGTAGTCCTGCCTCTGACGTTGAAATTTTGGCTTTGATGTCGGAAATTGTCTCCTTCCTTGTTGTATTGCTGGTAGCTGTCTTTGTTGCTGTTTGTCTGCTTGGTATCGTGGTGCGTTATTTCCAGGTCTATACCACTTTCTTGGCTTGTAGTATTGACTCTGTTGCATCGCTCCAGTCCCCATTTTTCTGGCAGTTGTTCTTGCCTTCTGCACCGTATCCATTGCCTCAACGGTCGTGGAATTGAAGAGGCCAGATCCGTTGAAAGGGAGGCTTTCTATGCGTGTCCTGGCTTCTTGCGAGAGGCCTGCGGATCTTAACCAGGCATGCCTACGTAATGCCACCACTCCCACCATGGTCTTAGCTCCGCAATCTGATTGATGCTTTGCAGTTGCGATCTGTTGGCGTGCCATGCGTGTGGCTTCAGCGTGAAAAATCCTTGCGAGGTCTCTCTGATCATCTCCTAGATGTTCGCACAGGGACATAATCTTTTCCCAGAGGAAGAGCTGATACCTCGACATCGTAGCCTGGTAGTTGGCTATTTTTAGACTTAGAGTTGACGTGGAATAAAATCTTCATCCCATCAGGTCTAAACGTCTACCTTCTCTGTCGACTGGTGCTGTGTGCACCCTTTGTGAACGTCCCTGGGCAGACTCGACAATTATCGAGTTCGGTTGGGGATGCGTAAATAAAAATTCCGCGTCCTTCTCAAATACTCTATACATGTTATCAAGTCTCTTCGGTGAAGGTTGAAGAGTCGCAGGGTCTTTCCAGTGCTCTTTCACAGATTTTGCTAGTGTTGGAAGAAAGGGGATGGCTACCGGTGTTGTAGCCTCTGTATAAATGGCCTCAAACACTGGGTCTGTTAGTTTTTCCAATTCCTGTCTTGTTTCAATCCCAAGGGATTGTGCCATTCTTTGCACGATATCGGCAAAATGCCCCAATCCTTCTGATGGTGAAACGGCTCCTTGTGCCTCAACTATTGAGTCAGGCGATGGTAAAGACGGAGCTGCGGAAGTTATTGATATTGAATCGGAGCAGTAATTCTCCACAGATTGTGGAGAAGAGGGGATTTGTATTGTCTGAATTTCCATTTGTTGGTTTTGATGGATTGTTATGTCCGTAGGGCGCGATGGTTGTCCTGTTTTCTTCTTGCGTAGTCGTTTAGTTTGCAAAGGCATGTTCTGTCGGTTCAGGTGCTGACACCGTTGCTGACGGTCGATGTCGAGTTGGTGATCGTCGATACCGTTTGTCTAACTCACGCCAGTCTGCACAATGGTATGTGTTTCTAGGCGGTAATGACCATTGGGACTCTCTTTCCCAATCTCTCATAGGGGATCTAGAGCGATGTCGTCTTTGGTAATAAGAGTCGGATTCACGATAACGAGAATCTCCGGAACGGACCGACTCTGGGGATCGATGGCAGCTCGATGTCCGATCTCGGTAATCAGGTCTACGGTGATCTGAGGTAGGCAAGTTGATCGATGGTGGAGCCACGACTTGGGATGTCGATAATGGAAGCAGGTCCCTGCTTCGGACAGAGGATGTGTCCCTGATCTCTCCCTCCGATAACGAAGTTGTCGTTATGGGGTCGATTGTCAAAGCCAATTGGGTAACTACCCGCTGGGCTGTTGACGGTGGTGCTAATGTGGGCATCTCTTTCGACGTCGACGGTCTCCCCTCAATATCGTGTCTGTGAGGCACTTTGGATTTTTTCTTGTGTTTCGGTTTGTCTGAGGACTTAGGCGTCCTCGCCTTTTTGGACAGTTTTTTGGCTACCGAGGTAGCTAAGGAACGCCCTGACATAGCAGGGGTGTCCTGTCGGGGCTGGTCCGCTCGACTTGTTGTCGGCAGGACCGGAGCTGGAAGCACGAATGGCTCTTCTTGTGCCATGGCAGGTTTCTCTACTGCCTTGAGTGCCCTTTCCCACAGCTCAGCCCTTAGTTTGTCCACTCTGTGGCATCTCGTCAGCTTAGAAAAAGCTTGACAATGGGAACAAACTTTCACTTTGTGCCCCTCTCCCATACAGATTACACAAAAATTGTGTCCATCCGATGGAGGTAGTTTCGTGCCGCAACGGGCACACTTTTTAAACGGGGCCTTGGGGTCCATGCGGACCAGATAAAGGAAGAAAGTTTGAGGTAAAGTTTAGAGGATTAACAAGATAATATATAAGAATATATATATTCATATATATATATATATATATATATATATATTAGGGAATATATATATATATTAGGGAAAAAACAGCGGAAAGAAGAGGATAAAGGAGAATAAGAGAAAAACGAAGGTGAGTCTTAGCTATATTTTATGTTTTAGACGGAAGCGTTCTTGACGAGGCTGTCGGTTAGACGGTTGAAGAAGAACTGAGGGAATCTGGGCGGGAACCCCTCTGCATATGCGCAGTAGAGGGAGAAGGGTTCCCGCCCAAAATGCCTCTTAGCTATAGAAGATTCCCGAAGCGGGGCTTCGCGCAGGCGCAGAGCCCATATGTGTGATACACAGAGACCACGAAGAAGAACAAGCCATTTGTGGCTCTCAACCTGTTGCTAGAAAACCAATGTAGCAGACAATACTTGGATATGGTTTGTTCTGGTATGAGGTAGCTTCTAATTTGTTCCTTGATTTTTATGATTAGGAATCATATTTCTGGTTTTGCACATACTAATTACACTTACAAATACCTTGCTATTTCCTATATCGATGTTTATAGTAAATGGCATCAAGATTTTGCTTACCATACCTTGGTGGATTTGAAGGTGCATTTACTGAAGCAAAGTAGTCTTGGTTCATTTGACCTCCTCGAATGACTTCTGACACAGTGTTAATGGTCTAAAAAGTAACCAAAACAAATAAACAAAACAAAACCAAAAAAAACCCTGAGAACTGAAGCATCAGAACTGTGAGTTGTATAATGAACTGGTTTTCACTTCATTTCTTCAACCATATGCAACATTACGAAACAAACACACTACCAAGTCTGTATGCATACTCATAGAAATACAAAGCAAGTTCTCTAGTCTTGTTTTCTGTATGAAGTTGTTTAAGTGAAGAAAGCAAAAAGGCGTTTGACATTTTAAAAGATTGAACTGGATTCCTTTATTTGCAATTCATATAATAAGGAGAATCAAGAAAAAAACTTTAAGAAACCTCTCTAGCCTCATTCATGTGGCAGTTCATCCATTGATGATAATGGATACGAGCTGGTTCAGACATGTTCATCACTTGATGACAGAATTTGCACCCTACCCCACATAGATTCAAAATCAATGCTGTTCAGTGACATTAGCACACACTTTCTTCTGCTAGTCGGGTACTTAATAAACAGGTGATACAACAGCAATTAATACTCATTCCTGTATGAACTGAGACTATGCACTGATGGTATGAGGTATTCAGTTCAGAAAAAAATAGTCTACTGCAGGTTTTCTTTAACAAGATTCTTAAACAGAAGGCTATTTAGAACAATCGAAATTACCATATTTCTTCAATTCTAAGACGCACTTTTCCCCCCATATAAACATCTCTAAAAACGGGGTGCGTCTTAGAATCACGGGTGCGTTTATTATTTCTTAGAATCAAAGCTTTTTTTCTGTTGGTGGTACTGAAATTAGTGTGCGTTTTACAATCGGTGGCGTCTTAGAATCGAAGAAACATGGTATTTAGTCTGTCAACACAATGGACAATTTCCCAACAACTCTAGTATTAAAATGATGTAAACCCAGGTTATTTAAAGGTCTGAATTAGAGCAAGTGATTTTGTACGTCAACATTTCAAAGCTGTATAAAAAATTAAAATAATCAATGTCGTTGTTGAATCAATTACTAGTGCATAACATGACATCCTCTCCTTGCCTGATTAAATCTTGCAACATCTCTCTTCAGCTACATCTCTATCCCAGCATAAAATGATAATCTATTCCTCTGCTCCCTTACCTCAGTAAGGATATCAGCAGGAACTCCAGTTGCCATCAGAATTGTACAAAGCTGCTGCAGCAATCCACACTGAAACATGGCTTTTTGACAACTGCTGGTGGCACCAGGTGGGTTTGTGGGGGACACTAACACCCGGACCAGCTGTAGAGAAAAGAAACGCATCACATAAAGGTGCTGAAAGGACACCTGAAGCAAAAATGTTAACTTATTTTATAAGATAGAACTATATAAAATTCATGGGGCCATGAAAGTGACCATATTGGTTTTGACCTCACTTTGACTTTGCTGACTATTATGTTACACTGAAAAGCATTTACCTGCAGCATCAGATGTAGATTGGTTACTTTCTGCGCTGACCATCCAGCATTATCATCACCAACTTCAAACCATGGCTTCATACGCTGAATATAGGAACCTTCCTTAAAGAAATTCTGGTTTGAATTATTGTTCTTCAACAAATTTTGAAGTAAGAGAAGACAATCTTCCACAACTATGCCTGCAAAGACAGAGGGTTGATGGACATTAGCTTCAACAGTCAAGATTATGGCTTTTTCACAGAATCAGAACTTTCTGAAGAGAAAATAGAATGACACATCACTGTTTCAATGAAATGGAGATTTTGTGAGAGTGATTGAGAAGGTCTCTCTACAAAGGCAAAAAGAATGATACTAGACAAATAAGTGTCTAACGGAGTGACTGAAAAAAACAAGACCATCTAGCCTCTGCTCTTCACCATCATATAGCTTAGATAATCTAACAAAAGCAAATTCCTTGAAGGGATCTCAGCATCTTTTGATGTATTAAGAGCGGAGAATGCTATTTGGAATGAATATGGCAGAAAGTTTAGCCAAATCCAGCATTCTAAATAAGCCCACAAAACTCACTAGCCTACTGAGAGACTAGTAACCTGCACTTCCATGCTGGAGGTGTCAAAAGGATGGGCTTCCACCTCTGTGGAATGGGTGAGGAGGGACAGAGAGATTGAATTTCTTGCCAAGATGGATTTCCTTGTCATTTCTGGCTACCATGTGAGTTGTTAAATACATATGTGGTAAAACCCGACTATGTTTCTTCTACTGTAAACTGATTTGCTCATAGAGAGGATGATAGGTTAGTTCTCTAAGCTTATGACAAGTAGCCACCAGATATAGCACTGTAACAGGAAGGTAAGGGCAGCTTAGACAGGATGTTCCTCCAACACGTAAGCTGCTGATTATTTATACGCAGCCAGAAGGCACAGGAAAAAGGGATGATGACGCTGAAAATGGAGTGGCACAAGCAAATATCAGCGATCAACTGAATTAAGATCACACATCTACCAATACATTCATACAGATCAAGCCATTATAAATGTATTTCAAAAATTTTCAGTTCCAACAGTAATGCTGAAATGTTGTGGTACTAAAATGTATGTTCAAAAGTATGTTTTAGTACCAGTTCTCATATTATTTTTCGCAGGCATTAATACTCACAACTCAAAAGCAATAAAACATGCAGTATCACAACAACCCTATGGGTGCCCAACTTTTAAAATATTACAATCCAATATCAGACAGACCAGGGATTCGGGAAGGACTTAAAATAGCAATTCAGGAATAGAATGAAAAGGATGAACTAGTCTAATGTCTGGGAAGCAACCGAATGTCTTTCCCAGCAACCAGGAATCCAGGCATCACACTTCTAGCTTATGAATGACCTCAGGAGCACAGTGTCATAGGGGCAATTTTAAATTGCTTTTTACTATCCCCACAACAAATGAGATGTTAGATTTAGGCCCTGATCCACAAGGCAAGCCAGTTCAGATGTTCTGTGGATTGCATCAACTTTTTTCACATCTACAATCACCTACACCTCTAAAAACCCTTCACAAATTGGTAATTTTACGTTTACGTAAACTATCATATATATTTATATTTTTACCTGCTAATCTGCAACAGACTATTAAAACGTCTATGAAGCTGGGTAAGTAATCTAATATGGTAAACATTTTTCAGGAAAGAAAACCATAATAGAATTGGCTATTATAAGGCATTGGGGTGTGGGGGGAGCAGTACAAGATTTTAAGGTTCATACCACTATTCTTCAGGAACCTCTCAAACTCAGATATAAAAATAGCTACATAGCACCAAATTTGTTGCAAATTGTATTCTTGTATTCTAGGGTTCTTGTAACAAATCCAGTGCCGATCTAATGTTGCTAACCAGTACGTTACAGCAGGGGTCCCCAACCCCCAGGCCACAGACCGGTCCCGGTCCGTGGCCTGTTAGGAACTGGGCTGCGCAGGTGAGCTGCTTTCACCCACCCCCTTCCGGGCGCGCTGTTCCGAAGCCGCCTGCCCGCTCCAGTGTCCTGGCTTCGCTTCGGCAGGGCGTCCACCCAGCAGAAGCGAAGCCAGGACACTGGAGTGTGTGGGGGGGCACTCTTAGAGCCGCTGTGGGAGGGTGGCTTCCGGGTGCAGTGGCGGGGGTGGGGAGCCTGCCGCTGCAGCTCTGCTCCTCCCTCTCGGGGACCAGGTGGGCGCAACCCTGGCCGCCGCCGCTTGCAGGCAGGGACCCAGCCTCCTCCACTGGTCCCACCCCCCGGGGCGGCTCTCGACACAGCTCTTCTCCACCTCATGGTAGGTCAAGGCCGGCTGCCGCGAGGTAATTCCCGCCCATATCTCAGCGAGCGCAACAACAGCAAGCAGCGGCCTGGCTGCTTGTTTTCTTTTATTTGAACAAAATGAAAAATGTTTCCTGTGATATTTTTCATCTTAAGAACACACTTTTCTCAATTATCATTGAGAGTCTAGCTGCACTTCCTGTTTCTAATACAAAAACCAGGTATTAAAGGGGGTTGATTATGTGAAGGCATCCCCTCAAACCCCACCCCACATTCCGTGGAAAAATTGTCTTCCACGAAACCGGTCCCTGGTGCCAAAAAGGTCGGGGACCGTTGCATTACAGGATCACACACACACACCCCTCTTCTGGAGCTCAGCACTCACTCCCACCCACTCTTGAGCCACTCTGTTGGTAACGACATTAACTGCTGTTCGGGCTAACCAGGATTTCCACTTAAACAAGATTGAAACTACATGGGCTCATGTTTGCCATCTAACACTGCATAAGCTATGGCAACAGAATGCAGCTTTCAAGGACATACCTCCATCACTGTTTCCCTCATCCGTTATGATATCCAACAATCTCTCAAAGGCATTTTCAAAAGCAACTATTTTCTGGATGGCTGCATTACTTTTTGTTAACTGCTGAAGTAACAGGACACCCTGTGGGAGAAAAGACAGAAAGACTTGACTGACAAACCTTTAATCCCAGCAAAAAAAGTTTTCCTTAAACGTTCAAGTGGACAAGGCCCTTTCCATTTGCATCATGCAAGCTTGAGGGTGGTTTGTACTGTTCGTATTACACAAACTCTATCCTAAAGACTCCTATCAGTCTCTGATATTCAAACTGATGTTCTAAATATGATCTGACTTCTTTAGCTGTGCAAATTTTAATTATCTGGTGGATGAGTTTTAAATGCTTTACTAAGTTAATACATTTCATTAACTTACGATGTTTTATGTCTTCATTTTTATGGCTTATTCTAGTCCCCAAATGCCTTGGTTTAACGAGGAGAGTTAAAGAACTTACAAATTCACTCAAGGGCCAAACGCGTGGAAATTCAGACTGGGTTCAGACAACATGATAACCAATGGTGGTTTAAATAATCGGCAGTTAATTATTTAACCCACCGTCGTTTATCATGTTGTACGGCAGGAGTTTATTTAACCAATGGTTGGTTATTTGGTCAAAGTAACCAACCCAAATAACCAGTGCTGTGCTGTGCAAATAACCAGTATCGTGTTGTGTGGTGGGCACCATTGGTTATTTCCTCAGCCAATGTTAGCTATTTTGTCAGCAAGGCAAGAGTGGTCAAAGTGGTGGCTGCCGCTCTAGTCCAGCTACCAGGATAGATTTTCAGTAGCAGTGGCTGATGGGAAATTAGCAGGAGGACTGAGAGGGGGGAGAGAGGACCGAGATGAGTGAGTCAACTCGGTGTGGACTAATAGTCAAATCAACGTTGATTCTAATCCACACTACAGTTAATTTTTATCATGTCGTTTGGAGAGTAACCTCGATAAACAACTGTCAATTTGATTATTACCCCACCATTGACTCTAAGTTATGGAAGCAGTTAACACATCTTATATGGTCTCTCATATTGTGCTGTTCTCTATTGCCCCATTTCTATCTTATGAGAGATTACTGAGGGAATGCAGAGGTGTTTCTCCAGAAGTCTGTACCTGATATGGAGATTAACCTGCTATGAGGAAGACCAGACAGTTCTAGTGAATAACCTTTGTGCACCCCTCTGCGCACCATTTCCTTCACCCATGGCTCTGAAGAGAACTCTGCCAATGCTAGATGCTCTATCCACTGCTCCCTTGTCCACAGTGCTGCTGCAGCTGTTTGCAGATCTCTTTTCATGCCCCAGCTGCTTGATTGTAATTGGCTAGATGGAAGTTCTATCTCCTCCTATGGAAGTGAAAGAATGAGTATCCTGCATTCGGGCTCCTTCTTGGGTGTTGAAGGCATATATCTTTTTGGCTCTTGTTTCTATCAGAGTATCCTCAGAAAAGTCTCTGAACAACTCATGAACAGAGAGGTAGTCAGATAGGATTTAAAAGTTGCATATTTTTAATGACATGTGATACATCACCAGGGATGGAATTCAGGACAGCTATCAAGTTATTTTAAAAGGTGGACCCAACTATCTAGTTGTTACATTGGGGTTTCAGTACTTAACCTTCTACTTGTGTTAGATGTTAGATTAACAAAACCCAGAAATATTTAGAAAATTAAATTTCAGTTTATTTTTTAAAATTCCTGATTTTTTGTCATATATTTGTTTAGCTCATCATTTCACCTAGGTTCTTTATCATAGAATCCTAGAATAGTAGAGTTGGAAGGGGCCTATAAGGCCATTGAATCCAACCTCCTGCTCAATGCAGGAATCTACCCTAAAGCATACTTGACAGATGGTTGTCCAGCTGCCTCTTGAATTCCTCGAGTGTGGGAGAGCCCACAACCTCCCTAGGTAACTGGTTCCATTGTAGGACTGCTCTAACGGTCAGGAAGTTATGCTGAATGACAATCTGCAAGAAGCCACCATTTGATGTAATGTGTTGTTAGCTTCGGCTATTGGGCGGTATAAAAATGTAATAAATAAATAAATAAATAAATAAATTGGCAGTCTGTTCATGTTTATGAACAGTAAGCAAGCAATTCATTTAATGGTGAGGGGAAAACATTATCTCTGGGAACGGAGGGTCCGATCTTTTCCTTGAGTTAGAATTCTACTGCTGTACCTCACCCTAACTATATTTAGGATGTTGGCTAAAATTCTCAATAAAAAAGCACATGCCAGATGGGATTACACCAAAAACTACGGCAGCTGAGAGAAATGCTTCTCTCTTTGGTTCATATATGCAGACCTGAGCTGGTAGTGGATACCAGCTGGTGGTAGAGTTGGAAGATGGAGGCTACTGGCCCTGAATAGCTATCCCTAACTCTGTCTGAAATATTTACCAAGAGGATAGTTTGTGCTCTAAGTCTGAGATGCCGTAACACAAGGAAGTGTTATATATGAGCTCTGACCCTCCACCCACAGTGTTAATTATTAGCAAGCTTAAGACTTCTAGTCAATATATGTACCATATGACATGCCCTTATAACCCACCGCAATTACATCCACCTTTTCTTCAGAATTCAGATGCAGAAGAGGTGAAGAGGAGTAGTTTTACAGTTTAGAAATCAATTTCATTATTGAAAATATGATTGGATCATTATTATTTTATACGTACATCATTCCTTATGACCTCTCTAGAATCTGCCAGTAGGTCCATCAGCCTTGAGACACCTGAAAGAGGAAAAAAAAACATAAGAGGAGATTAGTTATGACCATACATTCAGCATCTAGCCCAATATTGCCTACTCTGCCTGACAACGGATTTCCAAAGTCTGAAGCTGAGGCATTCCCCAGGCCTCCTACTGGAGTTCATTTCAATTAGAAATGCCAAGGTTTGAACTTATAATTTTCTGCATGTGATTACTGACACATGGCCCTTGTTTTACGTTGCCAGATCCATAAAGAGAGCAATTTCTGAAATGGCTTACCAACATTACAAGGAATAAAAAAAGTCAGCAATATATTTCTTTGCATCACTACATCCTACTAGATATTCTAGCTAAATGTCCTGCTACCAAGAGACAATACTTTTGCTTGATTTGGGAGATCATGTTCAGGTTGTTCTGGATGGGTTCTGAAGTTTGGAGGTAATATTAGGTGCAGTCTTATCTCTGGGAGGCCAAGTGGTCTTGGTGGCCCAAAGCACCTTTCATTAGCAAAAGTTGGTGAACCAACGGTAGCCTCTCCAAGACAGAAATAGACTGGCCACAATAATTACTGCTCTGGTAACATCCCATTTAGATTACTGCAGTGCACTGTATGTGGGGGGTTGCGCTTGAAGATAGTTTAGAAACTACAAATAGCAATTTAGCTGTTATATTCTGTATTAACTCAGGTTGGGCATATTGGACACACCTAAGTCTTGAAACATCTGACTATCTCATGGTCCATTTCTGGACCCAATTCAAGGTGTTGGTTCTAACCTTTAGGCTCTAAAGGGCTGTAGAACAAGGAGCACTTTCTCCCATGTGAACATTCCTGAGTATTAAGATCCTCAACAGACGTTCCTATCCATCACTTGCTGTCTAAGGTGCAGTGGATATTGACCCAGATATGGGTTTCTCTGTTAAAGCCCCCTATTGTTTGAATGTGCTCCCCAAAGAGGCATATCTGGCACCTATTATTATCCTTTCAGCACCAGTAAAAACCATTTTATTTGTCCAGAATTTAGTATGTCTTAATTTATTGTTAGTTTAATTTAGTTTTTTAAAAAATGTTTCTGCTGCTGGTCTTGTCTTGTTTTATTCTATGTGTTTTATTGAAGTTTTGATTTCTATATCTATATAGATATAACTTTTGGAGGTTGTTGTACCTGAAAAGCAGTATATACATATTTAAAATAAAGTAAGAAATACTTACCCATAGGGCTAACTAGTATTATCTGCTGCACTTGGGGTCCCTGCTGTTTTAACAATACTGTAAGAAGTTTCACTCCAGGCCACCGGACATGGAAATCAAATTCCTGTAATTCATCATGTTATACATTAAAATCCACTGTATTTCACTGTTACCATTATTGTAGACAGGTCAATATACTTGTTCTAAGCCAGTGGTGGGCAGATCAGGATCCATGGGTAAATCTTTGGACAATTTGCAGAAGATCAGCAGGAGGTTCTTATTTCCAGTTGTCTTCAATAGCAACAAATAAAAAAGATTTGCCCCAGTAAGGCCTGGGTTGAATAGATGCTCAGAGGCATCCTGTTTCTTAGCGCATGTCTGTCCACCTAAGCCACTATTTTGCACCTGACTCCGGTTGGTAGACCTCAGAATTCTAGTAGAAAAACAAAGTAGATTCTGCAACCCTGAAGTCTGCCCACCCCTGTTCTAAGCCATAACAAAGCACATGCCATTGAAACAAAATGACATAACCTGTTTCAGCTGAAAAATCTTCTTGTCTGAATGATCAAATTTAAATAATCATAGCACTAGCATTTGTATAATGCTTCACATATATATTCTCAATAATCCTTACAACTATGTGTAAAGTAGGCACAGTTACAAGATGGGGGATACTTGGCTCAGCAATACTACAAACAAGAAGGATTTTGGAATTGTTGTAGATCGCAAGCTGAATATGAGCCAACAGTGCGATATGGCTGCAAGAAAAGGCAAATGCTATTTTGGGCTGCATTAACAGAAGTATAGCTTCCAAATTGCATGAGGTACTGGTTCCTCTCTATTCGGCCCTGGTTAGGCCTCATCTAGAGTATTGTGTCCAGTTCTGGGCTCCACAATTCAAGAAGGACGCAGACAAGCTGGAGCGTGTTCAGAGGAGGGCAACCAGGATGATCGGGGTCTGGAAACAAAGCCCTATGAAGAGAGACTGAAAGAACTGGGAATGTTTAGCCTGGAGAAGAGAAGATGGAGGGGAGACATGAGAGCACTCTTCAAATACTTCAAAGGTTGTCACACAGAGGAGGGCCAGGATCTCTTCTCGGTCCTCCCAGAGTGCAGGACACGGAATAATGGGCTCAAGTTAAAGGAAGCCAGATTCCAGCTGGACATCAGGAAAACCTTCCTGACTGTTAGAGCAGTACGACAATGGAATCAGTTACCTAGGGAGGTTGTGGGCTCTCCCACACTAGAGGCATTCAAGAGGCAGCTGGACAACCCTCTGTCAGGGATGCTTTAGGGTGGATTCCTGCATTGAGCAGGAGGTTGGACTTGATGGCCTTTCAGGCCCCTTCCAACTCTGCTATTCTATGATTCTATGATTATTCCCAAATTGCAGATCAGGGGTAGGCAAGAACGCAAAGAATGTGGATGAGAGATGGTTGTTTAAGGCCACCTAGTGTGTTCATGGCAGAGCCAAGATTTCCACTAGGACTTCTTCATTCACAGCTTGATCATTTAGTCCCTATACTATAATCAACTTATCATTTCTAAAAAATCTAATTATAGGAATTTTCCTCTAGTATATATAATTCTAGTTTATATCAGGAGTCAATCGAAGAAGCTTGAAGGCATGAATTGAAATTAAGAACAAAATGCCTGGAGGAAAAGAAACAATTGGGGAAAGCTGGGAGTATTTTGATTCCCAGTTTTCCTAGATCTAATTTATATTTTATTTTCCAAGTAAATTAGATTATTTAAAGAGGATCATATTCAGCATCTGGCCCTGCCTCCTAGCTCCATGGGATGGGATATCCTGAGGGATAATTACTGCCTTCCTGCCATTCCTCAGAGAACTGTTCATTACAGGGAACCCATGATCAGTTGATTTATATTGTATAGTATAAATAAAAGAACTGCTCCCACAGCTCACGTTTTATGGCAGTAAAACGCACCATCACCACAATGCATGGTTCAGACTAACATACCTCAGTCAATATCTCCTGAATCAATATCCAGTAACTATGAGAAGTAATCTTGAAATTGGTATAGCTTCATTCATGGCAACATCATCCAATTAAATCAAATGTTTATTCTCTAGCTAAAGAAGAGTAGTTCTCACCTCTAAATAGCTCAACAGAAGTGTGACATTTTCTTGCTGCTTAATAAATATTTCTGTAAATTGGCTTCCAAGGTCTTCAGCTGGTTTCTGCGAATTTTCTTCTGTAACATTAAGGATTCAATTACAGCATAGCTTCAAACAGTTTCAGAGCTTCCAACAAAGGCAATTTGCAGTAAATGTAATAAAGATACAAGGCAGCTAAATCTAAGTTTTGCAAAGTAGGGGGAGGAAACCTTTAATATTAAACAATCTATCTGTCATGGCAAAACCTCATTCTCAGAAGATTCTGACTACTTGTCCTCAGAAGAAGATGCTTCAGAGTTAATGGTTCCAGGACTCTACTACAGAATTCCAGAATGAAGCTTCCACCACCCCAGTACCCAATTTTCCGAAAAGATCCTAGGGACGGACTCATCGGTATCTAGAGGAAGTCGCATTACCGCACTCAAACTCTGAGGACTCAGACTATAAGAAAACTACCAAGCCATAACCATTCCCACGTTGTTGCAGTCTGAGACTGCTAAAACAAGACAGATTCCTTATGAGGCAAAGTCTTAGGCAACCAGCCTAAAATGAGGCCAAACTCTTATTTAAGGCTCAGTCTTGCTCTGCTCCTTGTTGGAGCAACATACAGATAACTCTGTCAGGCTTCCAACTCCACTCGGAGCTTTCTGTGGAGCTGATCAATTCCTGTCTAGCTTCCTTTTGAAACCTGATCTATTTGGACCTCTGTTCAAGATTGGACCATAGCAGTACCCTGCAACCCAAGGTACACTATCAATAGGAGATTCTGCTACTTGACTCATATCTAACAATATTCCTTATTTCGTATTAGACAAGTCTTGGATGCAGTCGGTATCAATATCTTTCTGTCCTAGAAGAGACCTGATGGACAGATGCGGGAGACAAGGGAAACAGTATTGGATCCCTCTAAGGAATGTAGAGTCACTCTTTGTGCTGCAATTGGAAACTTGGCTTTGAGTGCACGCTTAACCAATCTCACCACCACTTTTTGTTGTTGTTCCCTTGTGTAGGTAGAGGATATGCAAATGAGTCAGAGATTTAATATTCTTCTGGTCTAATATTCTTATGAGAAGTTTTATACTGAGGATGGCATTACCAGCCTTGAGGGCTCTGCTCTTTTTGCTGAAGCAGCTGGTTAATGATTTCTCCAAGCATCACCCTTTTTGTCTTTGGATAAATTGTTCCTCGCTGACTATAAGAGCAGGGATGGAGGGATACTGTAGGCCTGAAGCGTGAGGGAAAACAACTGAGAGGGCATAGGGACCACCCCCATAATAATCCATAACACAGAATGGCTGAGCTGGAAAGTTTGCAACAGCCTCTGATGGCTGTCCTGCATGCTGTATGGCTTAGAAAAAAGTATGTCTTTTGGGGTGTCCAACTGGAAATCTATAACAAAAAGTCTGTTACGGCCTACCCATCCATATATATATATATATATATATATATATATATATATATATTTGTTGTTTTACATTGTCTTTCTGCCTTAATTACTCTGACTTGTTTTGCCCAACTCATCAATCCTATCCAGCCTGTGTGGAAGTAGAAGACACTGGCTGGAGTATCCATTTATTCCTGTAGAGATTAGAAACAAGGTGATCTTTGCCCTGTTTGCTCAAAAGCTTCAGGAGATGAAAGACAGCAAGTCTACTGGTTTGAGTTGGAAAGAAGCTGACTTCTCCTGTCCCTGTAACTTTGAGATCCACTGAAATACAGAGCAGCACAAAGAAGCTGGAAGAAAATATATTTCTTTGTTGAAAGGCAAGAGTTTAATTTATCTGAATTCAGAATACTGAACTATATTTTAGCATTAGTTTGTTAGTCTATGAAAAACATAATTGAATTCCTACTAATCTGATACTTTAGGGCACAACCATCTCCCAAATTTAGCAGTGAGGTGAGGCTGTTGTTGTTTATTCGTTCAGTCATTTCCGACTCTTCGTGACCAAGTTGTTTACAATCAATTCTGAAGGAAATCAGGCTGCTCCTCCATCCATTACTAAATTTCTACATGCTAAATTTGTACATCTGCTTCTTAATGACATCATGAAGCTGAGCCCGCTCCCAAAAATTTACAGAAGAGCAACAGTTATGGAACATGTCAAAAATACACACTGTTGCAGCAGTCTTCAAGAAGAAGCAAGAATAAAAGAATGCAAAGAATAAAATAATGACACTAAAGCTCTTCTCGAAAATTCAAGGTGGAATAATGATCTCCTTTGAAAGTTCACTAAACAAAGAAACAGTAATAGCTGGGAATCTTAAAATACCCCAAAGTATAAGGAACATGGTACTTGTTGAGTATTTTCTGGGTTCAGCTGTAGAACTCTGTGAAGATTATAAAGCCGGTTTCTTCAGCAATCATTGCATGGCATGCAATGATTTCGTAGGCATTCCCTACCAAATGGCCAACATAAAAATACTTGTTTTGGGGAATCTTAAGTATGCCAACTAACAAGAATAGAAGAAAGTAAAGTGAAAGACTTTATTAAGAAATGGGGGGAATTGTTGTCAACCAATTTATGTTACTGAAAATTCCTTGAATCCAAGATTTAAAGGCAGAAATATATGTGATGGTAGCACTGTTACTGCATTTGACTGAATTACAGAAAAAGCAGCACAGTTAGGAGTTGATGTATGAAAGGTACTTTTAAATGCTGCAGAATACAAAACACCTTCATATATTTGGTTCAGGAGTGCAGTCCAGGGTTCTGCTAAGCATATCTTTCTGAAATACAGCGGCAAGGCCTTTGCATGGCACAGCCTTTGACTTTTCTTGCTCCTCGCCTGCTTTAGATTCCTCTATCTTCTGCAGCAGATGAACAAACTGGTCTATGCTTATATATACACCAAATCAAGAAATAAACTGACATATAAAAGGGTAGATACCTTGTCTCAATCTGGGTTTTTTAGAATTTCCTGAAGATGACAAAAATGAAGGATCCGAAGAAGCAGAAACTGCTGACAGTGATAGCTCAGAAAACGGAAATGATTTGACCAATGTTTCACGTAGCAAAATTTAATGAGATAGTTTCCCCTATTTTTTCCTCAGCTCTTTTTCTGAAAATGAGCTTTTGGTGTTTGCTTGACACTGTGGAAGTTCAGAATACATACTAACTTTGTTTTACTGTAATGTTGATCATTTCATCTGTGTGAATAAGTTATCTTACTTTTAATACACCAAGCGTGATTATTTTATGACCAAACCAAATTATAAATAATAAATTTCATGTTCCTATAGTAAAAAAAAAGCAACTTTAGATCTACAAAGGACACTAACAAAAAATAAGTATTGCATATTTTCCATTTCCCCTATGGTTTCAAAATTTCCAGAAGATTTCCAGCACTCTAATGCTGACACAAAATTTATCATAGAAACCTCTGTAGTGCAGTTTACACAAACCAGATAATGGCTTGGTTCAAACTAAACTACACCCCAGTATTACACAGAGTTTGGACAATGCCATATCCTTGACATTCACAGCTTATCCTCCGTGTCAACTACTTCTTAATCTTCAACAGAGGAGCAACGTCAATATGAACTCACACTATGTGAATTAAAGGGGCACGGGAGAGCCCTTTAGTTACGGTGGAAGCACAATTTGTGACATTGCACAACATCATCACTAATCATGGGACATGTCAGTTAAAACATAACCTTAACTTCTACTTTCCTGGCTTTGTGGAGGAAAGTACTTTAAAACCAGTCTTAAACTAGCAGATTTTTTGATCATTGAATGATATAGTTAGATCAGCCTTGTATTTAAGCACTAGTCTAACAGCCATAGGCAAGATGAATTGCATGCAGGCTAGTGAGCAGGCTGACCTCGTGTCAAGCATAGACATGCAGTAAGGAATGGCAGAGCTCTCCATTTCTCCTCAGTCAGTTCTCAGCAAGTTAGTAACTTTGTGGGATTATTTTTAAGGCTGAGTTCTATAAATAAGATGTTCCACAATTCATATATGGGTGTCATAAAGACCAGACCCACTGGTTCATAGCATTTGCCCTTCTTTCCCAGGATAACAGCACACCTGAAAAATGAGTCTGCAGAGTACAGAGAGATTTTATTTCTTCTTGCAGATTGTTACAGGTAAAGCTGTATGCTTTTAGATAGCACAGTTATTTCACCAGGCTACCGTTCCTCAATTCTCCCTTAAGCCCTTGCTTTTCTTAGTCTGCAAATTTCTACTTTTGTTGTTGATGCATTTTGGTTGGTCCTTGCATCCTGTTTGTTGCTTTTCTTTCTAATTTTTGTACGGTTTTTAAAAATAAAAAAATAATTTAAAAATTGGCACACATAGAAAGGCTAGGACCCTCAGTATTTAGAGAGGAGAACCTCTCTCTTACAGCTTTCCCCCAGCCTGTAGTGACCTCTGCCCCGACTTACTTTTCACTGGGCTAGTTCACTTTGAGATCCATTAGGCAGACTCTGCTTCCTTGCAGCCCTTCCTGCGCTCTGCCAGGGTGCACCAGCATCAGAAGCAGCCATCAGCATTTCCTCCTATTTGCCTCCCCTGCCAGGCACCCCAGTTCCTTTTAACTCTTACTCCCTACAGCTGTGGCCAATCTCCTCCCCTGTCAGCTATAGCCCTTCTCTGATCTCTGGAGGCCACATCTGCCTCCAATCTGCTCCACTCCTCCAACCTCTATAGAGAAGAGCCAGGATGATGGTGCTGCAGAAGGGGAGATAGGCCAGTATTGGCAAATCCAACTATACCACCAGCAATTTTGCACATTGGATACATCAGTCTGAAAAGCATTTAAAATTCCTAGATGCCATCCATTTTTTCCACCCTTGACGACACTGACAATCAAAGTTGTCATTAAAACAATGCAACATCCTTACCCCCTTATTAATATGCATTCTGTTATTTTTTTAAATGTTAAATTAAGCTGATAAATAACTAAAAGATACTTAGGTTTTTCTATTTATTTCGTTTCTGTATCACCCAGTAGCTGAAGCTCTTTCGAATAACAAAAGCATACACAAGGACAAACCAATACGTAATAGTAAGTAAGTAGTAAATATTAACTGTGGTACTAACCAGGTTACAATGTCCCTGAAGTTATTAATACAATACTGTGACAAATATCTTAGGCTATTTGATCAAGTGCTTGCTACATTATTCTAAATTAACCTTGGAATAAGTGCCATTAAATAGAAAACAAATTCTATAAAAGTGCATTTAATAAAGCATGCTTATGTACACAGCAGTGTTTAAAAAGGACACTACAAAGAAGACAATTTTGAACTTCACTTTGCTTCTGTAAAATATTTTGTGAATTAATATCTTCAGCAATTATTTCAGAACACTAGGTGTTCCTAATGCCCTCTTCATAATGAACTCAGCAGTTCTAGTAACAAATGGAAAAATATTCCAGGCATTTTAGTTTAGTATCAGACATCACAAGCCACCATGTTTTGCTCTGACAATATCACCTCACATGATTACATGGCTCCACTGGACATGAAGAGAGCCAAACCAGTTTTAAACTTTGGGGTATGAGCAAAGTATTAAAATAACCCTCTTAGAATAACACTGGCAAATTTCTACACAGTATCCCTTTTAAAACTGAATCAAGTGTTGTGAATCAATTAATGACTGGAACTACAGCTAAAACACACCATGCTATTATAATTCAGGTTCTTTTACCTTCAGAATCATCTGTAAAGGCAGACAAGAAGAGAGAAAGGTTCAAAAATGAAGCAGTTTTCATTTAGTACCGCACAAAAGATCAATTAATAGTATAAAATTGATTTCAAAAGGAAGAATCAATGCTGCAGTGGTTACTTGATTAGTCTAGCTCAAGCACTTCCAATCATGTTTTGCTAAATCCATCCTCTGGAGGTCCCATAGCCCATCAAAGGCTCAACAACCTTGTTTGTTGGCACCACTTTAAATTTTGACCTCAACCTTGAAGCTTTTGTGTTCTTACAAGAAATAGGTGACCCCTTTGGAATGCCATAGTTTAGCTGTCATCAAAACTATTCAAAATAATCAGCCATCAGGAGGAGAGAGAAAACGGTATGGCCCTCTCCAAAGTTGGCCTGACTGGAGCCAATCAACATTTGTCTCTCTCCTCCCTGAACTGATAACTACATCAGTTATCATTGTAACCTGGCTATTACATAACTGCCAGGGTGCCTGAATTCACTTATTTTCCTATGTCCCTCCTTCCTTTTATATATTGTCTATTACATTGTAAGGCATTCTGGCAGGGATGTGTTCACTCTGTTTTTTTATTCAATGCTTTCTTCTATTTTAGGTGCTTAACGAATAAGTGATTTTCCGCCCTCAAAATTAATAGAATATTATGTAATTCCCTTTTTAATATGCATTTCATTTAATCCATTACATTAAAAAATTGTCTTCCAGGGTTACACATCATCATGCAATTTGTGTCTTTCCCCGCAAACCCCACCCCAGCAAAATTGTTTTGGTGAAGGATCAGTACTAGAAACAATAAGACATTCCCATTCAAGTATATTCAAATGTTTTCTATCCATAAAAAAACAAATCCAAATGTAAATTTAAAGATAGAAACTAGAAGTTGTATCAACATGCATTCTGTTTTTCAAGTGCTTTATCAAAATAAAATGCAGTTTTTACAGTAAGTAAATATCTGGAATAAAGCAGTAACACAAGCATTCTGGAGCACTTTTTAGAGCAAACAGGGAGAGTATACAGGAGTGTCGCCTCAATCATATTTAACACGTTCGCTAGATCTAAGCAAACTATGGGAAGAGGTCGCAGAGGTCACTTGCAGTTGCTATTTCACACATTACAAGAGCAAAAACATTGGCGCAAGTCGCATGTGTTTCTTTCTGCTTTCCTTATTTATTTGTAATATCTGAAGAACTCTCTATCAGTATTGTGAGAAATAACCTTTTATTTACTTTGCAAGTAATGGTCAGCTAACTGTTTCTTCCCAATAAGCCAATAGCAGTCTAATAATCAAGAATTTACATTGCTCTTAATGTTGGGACAAAATGAACAGCACCCAATTACTAGCTGCCATATCCACTATAGGGAAGTAAAGCATTGACCTGCATATTGCAAGTATTAGGAAAGATGACACAGACATTCTGAGCAACTTAGCTTATTCCTTACTAGGTCCTAGGTAACACAAAAAATGAGGCACACTTCCGGTCAGTGGTCCTAGCCTCAGATTTTATATATTTAATCTTCAAGGCTGCTTTGTCTGATGTGAAAGGATTTAGAGTTGACACCTTTAGCAAATAAGGCTGAAGCACCTTAAATGTAATATCACAAAATAAGGCAGCTCTATATTAGAGTGAAATAAAACCTGTGGTAGTATAGAAATTAATTTCAATTATATTTTAACCACATATCCCACACTAGTTTTAAACATTACAATAATGAAATATTTGTTTAAAACCACATTGATTTGAAACATTACAGTAATCGAAACTGAATGCTGTGCTTCAACATAAACACTACTGCTCAATAAAAACAGATTCTACAACAGGAAAGATTCGTGGGTTCACACGATAAACCATACTTATGGTTGAGTATGGGGTGAGTGTGGGTTGTTACTGAACTGTGGGATGTTGTGTTGTGTGAACTCAGCTGCACTAACAAACCATGGTTTGTTAACCACGAACAAACAACCCAACAACAAATCATGGGTTCTCTTCATGGTTAACAAACTATGGATTGTTAGGATTGCTGGGTTCACACAACAAAACAACCCACGTTTCAAGGACAACCCACGTTTCAACTCATACCCAACCTTGAGTGTGGGTTGTCGTGTTGTGTAAACTCAACCACTGTTCGGATGCAATGGTTTAGCATTACACAACTGAGACTGAATGCTTTTGGGCTCACACACTTTCCCCTTCTTCCTCCTCTCCTGGTGCAGCTGTGATGAGATAATCAGGAGCATGTGCTTTATTTTTAAACTTACCAGAGTTCCCTGATATGTCTGCATTCAAGGAACTGTGATTAGTTTAAACAAGGCAGGATCAAACTGCTCCAGATAGGGCTGAAAACCTCCCTGCCTGAATCCCTGGAGAGCCAGTGCCAGTCAGCGTTGATAATAGTGGACAAAATGGACCAATGGTCTGACTCAATATAAGGCAGCTTCCTAACCCATTGTTTATCATTAGATTCGAACCAGGCTACTGTGGGTTTTTAAAAACAAATATTTTATTTCTTGCTGGATAACTAAACCAAATTAAGAGATATTTTTTAAAAATCAAGTGCATACCTTGTTCTTCCTCTTCCACATCATTGGATATGATATTGTAGAGGGTATCCAAAGCATAGCCAATAATTTCAGAATCTGAACTATGAATACAAGGTCACATATTGAATGAAAAGCAATGTTAAGACATTTCAACCATTTGTTCATTAGGACTAATATTCATATTTCCCTTAATAGCAGCATCAACATTGCAAGCTGGGATGTCCATGCAAAGCACTTTTGAAAGCAAAGATTTTTTTTAAAAAAATAAGTATGGGATATATTTAGAGTTTGTGTCTGTCAACTTGGAAAATACTGCTTTCCATCTGAGATTAACTTTCCTATACAAATAATCTGGTAACAGCAATCCTAGTTTCTGAAGCTTTTTGGATTTGCTGGAAATGTTTGTAGAAATTAACATTCCACTATTGCAAAAAACAAGAAAGTATACAAACAGGTGCTCTTCATTCAGTCACTTCTCTTACTATGCTAATTGCAGTTAAATCGAAGTGACCGAACGAAGAGCACCTGTTTGCATACGTTTTAAATGTTTCCTAGGATTCTTACCGATCTGTCTGGAGCACTTGGATAAGATGGGACATAGCTTGAATCCCTACTTCCAGGCGATATTTCTGTCAAATTCAAGAAAAGAAGTAACAACTAAAGCAAAGTTATAGAATTCCTAAGAAATGAAAGTACCATTAGGCGACATATAGACTTGGTTCAGATGTCACAATTGCCTAAGTTTCGTTTTAACTCTGAATAGTCATTAATAAGTGGGAGCAAGATGGATCCTGGCCAACCAACTGCTCCCACTGAACAAACCATAGGTTACAAGTCTGGGTTGTTCTTCCCCAAGCAACTCACAATTCCACATTCAGACGTCATGATAAACTACACAGGAACAGAGCATGCCTGAGTTCTTTAGCTCGACAGAAGCAGTCAGGAGCTCGCACTTGTCCATGACTACCCAGAGTTTGTTTAAACACTAGTACTACCCCAAAAAAAAGAGAAAGAAAAGGACAAGATCCCCAATTACAGCTCAACTCAAGCACACCAGGTGCAAAGGACTAACAGAACCTCACTAGATCAATGAAATAAAGTCACAGAAATTTATAAACATATATAATACATACAACACAATTGATGGTACACATCAAATTATGAAAGAAGTAAATATTTCCAAGGCATATGTACCATTTATAACAATCATATCAGTCTGCGGAACCCTGGTGTGGTGTATTCCTGTTTTGACTAAACATTAATCTTCATCAGGAACTCCTACAAACATTCTTTTAAATACATTACAAAGTCTGAAAACTGATATTATTAAAAGATGGTTTCACTTCCTGAATTTATAAATTTTCAATGGTGTACTGGTCTATAAGGCAAAATAGCCAAATATAAATATTTATAAGTTGTGCATTGAGGTAGTTCTTTTGGAGAAAATGTCAATGTTGTGTTAAATATAGAAATTCTGGGGGGGGAAACGGTAACTATTTCCCCAAGTTTAACTAGCACAAACTTGCAATAAATTGCAATTTAATTTTCACCTATTCACTCTTTCCCCCAAAAGGTTTAGTGTCATGACTGAGCTTAGGCCTTCTGTTTTGGTTTCGTACTCTGATTCAGATTCAGATTTAGAGTTCGAAGAAGCCCAGCAGACTCTCCAAATGCCAGCAAAGAACTTTTCCAAGGGCTTATCAAGGAGGCGGGCCAGGCTAAGAGATCATTCCCCCCACCTCACTGTGGGAACCTGGGTTCTGTCAGAGGGGGAGGGAGTTTTGGGATTGACAGATACCAGAGCTCATTACCAAGTTAAGAAGTGGAGTTGAGAGGAGAAGACGGGAGGTGGCACACCAGTTTGGCTGCCCGTCAGAAATCGGAAGGATCCTCCCTTAAGGCAGGAGCTCAGAAAAAGCCAGCCAAGCATATTGGGAAACCCATCCCAAGTCGAAAGGCAACTAACTGCCTTGCTTTCAGTAACTCTCTTACCAAAAGCTTTACTTTGCAAATTAGGCTAAAGGACAGCTCTTAGCTTTTATAGTTGCTTCAGTGGTGAAGATGTGAATAAAGAGTTTGTGGATTGCACAGTGAGTCTGTTACCTCGCTAAAAGCCCTAGTGGGAGATTCTTGACAGCTAGCACTCCAAAGGCCAGTCACTGAACCCTAGGTAGCCATTACATCTGAACTGGATCACAAAGTTGAGGCTTTACGTAATGGACAAAACATACATACCTTTGAAAGAGATTTTAGTGCACGTACAGCATCCCTGCGATCATCAAGTAATGTTGAAGATGCAACTCTGTCGCATAATTTCTGAATCTATAAGAGGAATGAAAAAGCAACTTAGAAATAGTTTCAGAAAATTGTGCTATTTGTAAATGTCTTCTCTCTTTCTATCCATGAGCTGCATAAGTAACTGTTAACACTGAAAGGTCACCAGAGCTGAAACTGAATTGGTTCCATCAACTTTAATGAAAGATGTTAAAAGTATTAAAAGTCTCATCGATCAGAAATATGTTATTTTAAGAATCAAAAGAAATACTGTAGTTACAGCAAAACCAGGAGGTAGTTGTATTTCTTGAGGATAGGATTAACAGTGTTTCAAGTTTAAATTCCAGTCCCATATAACAGGGGTTGCAGTCCCATATAACAGGGTTAGGGATCCTTTTTCAATCTAAGCGACACATTCCCTTGCAGACAAACTTCTGGGGACTGCATTCTAGTGGTGGGTGGGCCCCTGCAAAACAGCAACCTCTACGCATAAATTTACATTTGAGACCAGAACAAAGCTTCATAAGATGAATCATGCATGCAATCTGTAATCCCACCTGCCTCCATCAAGATTTTGCAAAGAATACCCCTTCTCCCTGCACAGTGATTTAAACCTCCCCTGTCTATAGTTCCCCCCCAAACACACACACAGCTCAGCTGACCAGAAATAGCTGAGCAACAGCAAAGAAGAGATTCATTATGAATTGCAACCACAAAGCACTTCAGCCACCTAGAGACTATGGCTTCTGTCTGAGATTTTCCTCACCCCTCCGTTTTCTCATCAGCAAGGGAAGCCTTCAGGAACTATCACTTCAAGGTGCTCTAGGCACCTTAATGCAGCAGCTCCCAAAAGAGCTGGCTTCTCTCTTCCCTTCCCTTTCTCAAAGGGCAAGGCTTCAGGAATGGCCTGGGCCTCCGCAGGCCATATGGGGAGGCCTGGGGTGGGTGGGTGGAAGTTCCCCACAGCTGCTATTTGTGGAAGCAACCCCTTTTGAACTCATTGGAACTTGCTTCTGAATAGACATGTAGAGAATTAGGCTGTTAAAAGAAGGCTATTTGAAACTTTTAAGAATATCTCCTGCTCTATCCTTAGGAGTTTTAATGCCTTTATCCTTAGTTTTCATCTCTGAGGAAGAGCAGGAAGGCAAAGACATAGCATAATAAGGAGGGTCGCAGGGCCGGTGCCAGACTATTTTGTGCCCTAGGCAAGGTGAGCTACTTTCACCCCACCCCCACCCCAAAAATGCCAACTTTGATTTTTAAGAACATGTTTCCTAGAAAAAATAAGAAGCACAAAACTTGAAACTGTTAAATTTATTTTAAAGTACAAGAAATATGTCATGCCAATTATAGCAAACAAATTGGACAGGAACATCTATGGGTCTAAAATGCATTATTTAATAGGAATATCACCTCCAAATCATCCCCCCAACTCACGCACACACACACTCGGCATCACTCACTCCAAACAAACACACGCATGAACACATGCATTCACTCAAAGACCCCATGCACCCCATTCATCCATACATTCTCTCTCTCTCTCTTTCGGGCGCATTCCAGAAGTCCGAGCTTGGAGCTGCCCCACCCCAGCTTCGCTTCGGCTGGGCAGGCATGGGGCACCATCTCGCCCGCCCAGGCCCAGCTGAATCCTCGGGCCGGGCCAGCTCACAGCCAACGCGCGTGAGTGCTGTGCTGTGCCCGGCGCCCCTCTTAGCTTGGCGCTTTAGGCGGCCGCCTGAGTGGCCTCTATGGTAGCACCGGCCCTGGGAGGGTGAAATATCTCTATGTAAGTATCAGTAATGTCTACCTCAGAATAAGCAGGAACAGATTACTTTACTTTCCATAGTGAATGGAGGAACCTTCCAAATACTTGCCATTGCACACATGCACATTCACAGAAGGTACATCATACCAATTCAGATGTCACCTCCTGTCAGGGGATGGAAACAGGAGGTAGAGCCAAGTATCACCAACCTACTAATGAGTTTTTAGCCACAACCTCCAGATGACCCTGCTCAGTAGTTCAATACAGAAGTTAAACACCATGGGAGACAAACCTTGCAGCACCCCATAAACCACAGGGCATGGGTTGGATCAGCAGTCTCACAAGTACCACCTCCAGAGACTGGCCCTCTAGGACTAGAACTACCACAAAGCAGTGACTCTCAGCCTCACCCCAGCAAAGTGACCAAATCAGATTCCAGGATCAATGATACTGAATGCCATCAAAATGTCCAAGGGAATCAAAAAGGTCATACTTCCCTAAAATGAGTTTCTGCTTAATATGCTATTGGCATGCCTTTTTTCAGGAGGAAGGCTGCAGAATTCACCAAATCATTTTCAAGACCAGCACCAATAAGGTGACTAAAGTCTGGTCCCAGCCTTCCAAACTACTTGATGGGGTAGTTCTATGGCCATCACAGAAGTGCAACAAGATGGCGCAACATACAAGTCCATGCTATATCCACATGTCGTGCACCTGGACATGGCCAGAGGTTATTAAAGATGGTATAACCTAGGAAACCACTTCTTTTTCTGGTGGTGCAGCATTTTTGCCAATAGTTACACTGTAGATCAGACTGGTCATTTCGGGGCCAACAGGAATTTCTGCCTGGACTGGGTGCAGTTCCCTGCTTTTTTTCTTCTTCTTTTTTGGACTACTTTACACTGCACTGTTATACAAACAGCTTTAATAGGCAGTCATGTTAAGCAGGCCAACGCAAGAAGGAAGAATGTTTCCTAGAATAGGGGAGCACCCTAAAGCATCCTAGAGTACTCTGGGATAGTCTAGTCCCTCACGGCTTTGGGGCTCTATGGCAGAGGAAAGGTCTCCTCTTTAAAGCTTAACTGGCTTACATAACTGGCTCACACTGGGGGGCTTGCAGGTGTAGTGAATTAGGAGGACCTTCCTTGACACATAAAGGTGTAATGAATGGGCAGGGATTCAGACAAAATTTGGCTTTAGCCCGGGATGGGCAGGCTTGCATGTTAGGGTCAGCATAGGAGGGGCTCCTACCTCAATCACATCCCACACAGCTAGCTGCTTTACGGAAGATGTCTGATGTTAAACATGACCCTAGTTAAACCAACTTATAGGTTGTGCCTTGTTTTTTCCAAATAGTATACTGGCTTATACCTGGGGCACATTTGACAATCACTAGCTCTCCATTATCGAGGGATGCAGCCATCTTGTCAGGAGATGCTCCCAACTATGGTCACAAACACTCACAAATAGATTTATAGCCCTGATTGACTTAGAACAAATTGACAATAGAGTTTTGCTCAAATCTAAGCTTCCATCATAGATATTTATTGTTCATTATAATAGTATTTTAGCTTAAACTGGAATCTCATATTTCTTCTCTCCATGTTTTTTTTAACTGAGTTCAGCCTGAACAGGCTGTGAATTTGAACAAAGTTGCTTGAGTCTTTCCCCTTTCTCAACGCAAGATCAATCGGAGAGAGGAAATACAGGATACCTGTATGCTTTATCCCTTGCAGGTAAAAAAGTAACTTGGGGAGGGTGGCTTTAAGCTGAAAAGTTACAGGAGGGGGAAAGAGTTACACAGACTCACTGCTCACTCCTCCTCCTCTCAGTCTTGCAGCCTATCAAGATTGAACTTGCTTTTTTAAAAAAAATGAAAAGAGGATGCAATTCTCTGAGCCTCAGAAAATTGATTTAACAGTTATACAGAATAGTCTTACACAAACACTATCAATCACATGCAAAAAAAAAAATCTGTATGGTGCTCCCATTGTTAAAATGGATATTTCCCTTCTGTCCAATGTGCTGCCACAAACACCATTCATATTGAGAAAAAAACTTAAACCTGTTTTAGTCCAATGTATAAGGTATAATCTTGTTAAAGTTTTTAGCACATCAACATGGAAGCTACTTCTCTAGCAGCATTTTTAACAACAAATGCATCTGTACTATGAAATTTCAGAATATAAAATGGGGAGGCATTGTTTTTCCTTGGACACATTAGTATGATCAAAGGTCACAAGACATTTTCTTCTACTGCAACCTCTGCACCAAGATAAGGGAACAAGAACCCTACATTCACAGATAAATTGAGTTAGACTCTTCGCAACATTGCTTTTTTTAGTTTGTCATCATGTTCAGAATGATGTTAAAGCACATGGAAGCTCTTCAGCAACAAATAGGTTGTGGCCCTATTATTTATTTGTGGTATTTATATATCGCTAAATATAATAAAATACCTGGTGCATTGTTTATCTCAGGGATGAACAACCATTTCAGTCCTAAGGGCCACATGTGATGCTGGCTGAAGTGACAGAGAACATCTCTATATTAACAGAAATTGCATTGTTTACCAGGGCTGTTATGCTTCCTGGTTCTTTGGCGTAATTGATATAGGCTGCATTACATGGGAAGAAAGGGGTAACAAGGCAGAATATCCTGCTGTTTCTCAGGGCCCCTTTAAACCACAGACATATTTGAATTGAGGGAACACCTCCCTCCCTCTCTGGCATGTGTTTAAAGGAGTCGGGAGGGGGTGAGTTTTGTTTTCATCTGCTGTAAGTTTACAACCTTACCTGGGAGTAAGCCCCACTGAACACAATGGGGCTTACTTCTGAGTAGACACATGGGGATCTGCTAACACAAACCAACAGAAGGAAGAAAAATAATTTAAAAATAATCACATTGGATTTAAAACTAGTACAACTTAATCTAGAATAATGAAGGGTCATTCTTGTGGTCTTATAGAACCCTCTATGTTTCCATGGCACACTTACTTGGGAGTAAGCCCCACTGAACTTAAAGGGTGCTCTTGGTGGGGTGGGGGATCAGACCTATCCCCCTTTGTTGTAGGCAGGCATTTTACCTTTTTCTCCCTCTGATAGCAGGGAAAGTCTGTCCTTGGCAAGTTCACAGCACAATAATAGCTATACACACTGCCGATTTTGCACCATTAAAAAATGAAATAAGGGGGGAAACTGCGGGAGACATCCTGTTTGTTGACAACATCATGAAATCGACTTGCAATCTTGCATGAGTAGCCAGTCACAAGCATGCTATAAATCACTTCTTTCGAGAAGCCCAGAGACAGCACACGTGTATGCACACACATAGACGCACACACATATTCCTGTGATTCTGATACAGATCACTCTTTCCTCACTACTAGCACCGATGGGGAAAGAGCAATTTGTATCAGGATCTCTGGGGAGGGAGTGGAACGCCTTTTCTTCACTCTCCACTCTCGATTCCAGGGATCCTAATGGATCTTTCCTCACTGCTGCTACCAGCAAGGAAAGGAAAAGCTCTATAAGGATTGCTTGGGGAAGGAATCTGGCAATATAGGTAGGAGGTCAAGGAATTTTTGTGCACCCCTCTTTATACATTAGCTATAATTTGAAGGACTGGTTTGAAACGGGCAAACCAGACTTCAGGCTTGCAGAATCTACTTTATTTTTTTATTAGAACCCAGCGATCCAATCAGACTAGTGGCTCACAAGTGACACAAAGTAGTGCCTCAGGGGGCAAGAGCGAATTACCTACTGTACCCCAGAGACATACATTGAGATGACTTGCATATACAAGTAAAATATGGTTTTAATTTTTGTGAACCACCCAGAGAGCTTCGGCTATTGGGCAGTATAAAAATGTAACAAATAAATAAATAAAAGTAGAAACATACACCGGTTACTACAGATAAGGGAGCTGAACAGCCTAATAGGGTGGGCGGGAGGTCCTTTTTGTTGTTATTATTGTTTGAGAGTGTCATAGTGATACATGAGAGTTAAAAGGAGAAATTGCATGAACATTAAACACTACCAGTGTCATTGAAACAAACTAAGATGGAACAAGGAAAAATTAGAGAAAGGAGGCAACAGGTGTACTGCACGAGACAGATGGACAACAGCATGAGCTCCCTAAGGAGGTTCGCTTGGCACCTACATTATATGCTTTTAGACGCCAGGTGAAGACCTTTTTATTCTCCCAGCATTTTAACAGTCTATAAATAAATTTTAACTTGGTGCTTTAAATTCGTAATTTTGCATTGCTGCTGTTGTGATCTGGTTGAGCTTTTATATTGTATTTTATATTACGGTTTTATACTGTTGTTTTATACTTTGAATGGTTTTAATTTTTCTGAACCGCCCAGAGAGCTCCAGCTATTGGGCGGTATAGAAATGCAATAAATAAATATAAATACAAAAATAAAATTAATAGCTGGTCACAATACTTGTCCTCAAGTCACAGGAGCGAAGGTGGCATGTTATGCAAAGTCATGGAGACGGTCAGATATGAAGTGAAGACGAAGCACCACCGAAATGTCGAATTTTGCTAGGGTGGCCATATGAAAAGGAGGACAGGGCTCCTGTATCTTTAACAGTTGCATAGAAAAGGGAATTTCAGCAGGCATCATTTGTATATATGGGGAAACTGGTGAAATTTCCTCTTCATCACCACAGTTAAAGGTGCAGGAGCTATACTATAGTGACCTCATTTAAAAGAGGGCAACTTTAACTGTTGTGATGAAGAGGAAATTTCACCAGGTTCCCCATATATACAAATGACACCTGCTGAAATTCCCTTTTCTATTCAACTGTTAAAGATACAGGAGCCCTGTCCTCCTTTTCATTGGGTCACCCTAATTTAGCTGCTCCATGCATTACTGTTAGTGGATCTTTTTAGAGGATGCAAGATGTGAAAAACAAACAAGCAAACACGCATACTATATAGACACGACTTCCTGCAATACGTTTTATTTACGTGCACACATCAAGCCTGTTTTGCGTGTACACTTGGAAAGAAGCACGACAGCACACAGGTATACTCAGAGAGGCAACACCGGCGGCATTTCTCTGTCAGACGTCCGCGCACCCGCCCCAGAACGAGTGAAACGTCCCTGTTGTACGAGGTGGGGCACAACGAGGGCGTGTAACGTGGGAATGCAGCCGGGAAGCGGGGAGCTGAGGAAACTGTGCGGAGGAGGAGAGCAGTGGGGCGGTTATACTGAGACCCAAACTTCCCTCGCCAGGCCGCCTGACTCACCGTCTCGGCTCCAGAAGGCTGAGGCCCAGCGCTCTGGCCGCCCATGACGCCCCGCAAGAAGTTCATCTTCCCGGGCCGGTCTCCTCGCTCCCAACGCTCTTAGGCCGCAACTTCTCACTCGGGCCCCGTCAGCAGCAGCAGCAACGCGCCTGCGCCAAGACGTGGCACAAAGGTGGCCATCATAGAGAGAGAGTAAAGTGACCCACAGCCTGAACTTCCGGTTTCAATTGATGTTTTTTTCCCCTTACTTTCTGTGTGGGTGGAATCGAAATTTACCCATAGAAGGGAACCCCAAGAATCCTAGGGCAGCTGTGACCGGGCGGCAGGTGTCTTGCTCATCAAAGCAGAACTTTTGGTACAAAGCATGTTCTGTTGCTTCTTAAAGGCCACATAAGATCACAATTTAAATTTCTGAACCTGTTGGAAGTACAACTTCTAGCAAAACTTAGAGGTGGATGACTGCCGCTTTGAGACAAGAGTTGATATTTCAGACAATAAAGATACAGGAGCCCTGTCCTTCTTTTCATATGGTCACCCTAACCAACAGGTTAAAAAACACAAATACAAAATACAGTATCAAAAGCACAACCAGGATAAAACCATGCAGCAAAATTGATGTAAGATTAAAATACAGAGTTAGAACAGTAAAGTTTAAATTTAAGTTAAAATTAAGTGTTAAAATACTGAGAATAAAATACTGAGAGAATAAAAAGGTCTTCAGCTGGCGATGAAAAGAGTGCAGTGTAGGCGCCAGGCAGACCTCTGGGGAGCTTGTTCCACAGCCGGGGTGCCACAGCAGAGAAAGTTACTGAAATTACTGCCAGTGCATTCATTTCCTGCCCACATATAATGTAAATAAATCTTTCCTGGGTGGTACTATTAGGTTACAACTGTTTTTAGATTGCAGAGAATCTCTGGAAGGGTATGTAATATAACTGGGTTTTGTTTTGTAAATGTTTAGAGTGATAGCCCACAAAGCAATTGACCAAACTGTAAAACAAGAAGTTGTGACATTTTATAATCACTTTAGATAATAAACCTCAGCTATACAATACTGCTGATTTTTTAAAAGCAACTTCCAAATGCAGATCAGTTTGCTATTGCTTAACTTTATCATCAACTTTCTAACTATTCAAGCAAGTCTTCAATATGTATATTATTCACAGCACTCAAAAATGTTTCTTTCTGATACTATTTGGCGCTACCATCACAATAAAACAGTGGTTGCCATTAGTTTTTTAACCTGTTGCTTGTTTATTATGGTTTCAATTTTTTGTGAACCGCCCAGACAGCTCTGGCTATTGGGCGGTATAAAAATGTAATAAATAAATAAATAACACTCGAGTCAAATGTCGCTGTTGTTTTGTTTTAGCTTTTTAGCATTCCAAATGGTAGCGTGTCTGCGCACAAGTCAATGGAGCGCAAGGCATCTACATGCAATTCAGGATTTGGGGACTGAGATCTAAACCTCTAACTTGTAATAGTAGTAGTATCACTTTGCTGCCGTAAGACACTCGGGCAGGATCTACACTACTGTTTTTAAATGGTTTATAACAGTAGTGACAACTGTTGAGGCCCAGGAAACACTCCCTATACAGTCTTCAAAACGTTTTCAAAGTGTTATATCCTGCTTAGTGTAGATCTGAGTCGCCTCCACACATAACTTGCAATTGGGGGATAATGATTTGTGTTTGCATTGCCATGGCTATTTATTTTAACATTCAAAGCTAAAAAAAATAAATGTTCACATGAATTAAGGCTTGGTGTAAAAAGAGCAGGAACTCTGCCCTTGCTGCTACCTTTTGTTTGGGGGTGAGGGGGGCACTAGCAGCACAATCGCAGTTATAGAAGAAATCTATTGGTCTTTGTGAGCAATTCTCACCTCGGGAGATATAAAAATGGTTTCCAATATGAACCAGGAAGTTCTCTATTATACAATGGGATGGCTACTTCTTCTCTTTTTTTAAAGCCCTCTGTTGGTACTTAACAGAAAGTCTATGCGTGGCACCATCTATTTATCACATGGGTGGGGAAATTAAGAACATAGACTTATAAAGTAGATCTGCCAATTCCATTGTTTCTAAACAATGTTTGCTGGTGCATTTTGGTTCCCCCCCCCTTATTTTTTGGTTTGCCTTTGGGAGGAAATGACAGCTGTCCATGGAAAACAATGGAAAGATTGAGGACGTTAGCATGATTAGATTTTTATTTCATGTTGAATTATTTCAGTTTTTAAAATTGCTCTGCCTGTGAAAATTCATGGCTATTATCTCGATATTGCAAGTTAGAGGTGTGCTGCGAACTGTTTATAACCCTGTGGAAAACTCCAACAGTGTTTATCCATTATCCAAGCTGCAGTTTTTCGGACATTGTAAAAGCCAGAAAGAAACTGGTTGAAATGACCCTTTTATGAATAAAATGTGATGCAAAAAGAAGAAGAAGAAGAAGAAGAAGAAGAGGCATGTGTTGGAGAAACAGAGAACAATAATGAATCCATTTCACACCTAGAACCCATCCAGAACAGAATGAAATGGACCAGGGAAGATGTTTTATAAATTTTGTGAAACACAAGCACATACAAACATAAGAGTAATACTTTAGGGATGAAATTCATTCATTATTAAATTTTGAGTAGCCTATTCCCAAACAAATCATTCAGAACAACTGATTCTAAGGTATCAACCCAAGTCAAATTCACATACTACAAATGATTAGGTTGTAATGATTTCAAGTAAATATATATGACTGGACAGCAGATCACAAATCTGGCTGTGTCTGATGCCTTAAAGCAAGGCATTCTGATCTATTTTTGTTGTTAAAACGTGTTTTGACTGGGAATGGGTTCTTAAATTTTAATAATACATGGATTGCATTACTAAAATATTATTCCTATACAAATAATATAATTTAGCATATCTTTACAAAAATAAAATCTCTGCTCTGGCCCATTCTGTACGATTTCTGGGTGTGGAGGGGCTAATAAAATAAATATTAGAGTTCAATTCTAACAACTTGTTCTTAAGTGCGTGTAGCAGATCCACTGCTTTGGGTTTTGACCAGTTTTATTTATAAAGGGCCCCTTTCCGGGCCGTTCAATTTCATTCAACTTTATATCGTCTGTCAAAGATCCACAGAACATCAACGTGGATTCCTGCATTGAGCAGGGGGTAGGCCCCTTCCAACTCTACTATTCTATGATTCTATAACTTCTCCGCTACTTCTTTCTTTCCCACCATGACCCTAATGCTCAAGTGAGCAAACGGAATGGGAGGGAGCAGGGAGAATAAAGGCGATGATCGTTCCAAAGCCCTGCAAGGAAAAGAAGCCTTTTTTCACGCAATCTTTAATTTTTCAATTTTATTTTATTTAAAACATTTTTATAGCACCGCCTCACCATTTCTGGCATCAAGGCGCTTTACAATAACATAGAAAACAATTCCATTAAAACCCTCAACTCACATGAAGACAATTCCATTAAAACCCTCACCCTCAAACCATTAAAAGCCCTCAACCCCAATTTAAACCACCCCTTCCCCAAACTCTTGTGAAAATAAAAAACACCTTACAAAGGCATTTGAAGCAATTGAGAGTGGGAACCTGTCTAATCTCCAGTGGCACATTGTTCCATAACTGGGGGCCAGCCACTGAAAAAGCCCTGGCCCCTGCACATTCCAATTTGTAGCGGGGGACCATCAGCAGGGCCAGTGTTACCATAGAGGCCACTCAGGCGGCCACTTAGAGCACCAAGCTAAGAGGGGCGCCACATGCCATGCAGCACTCAGGCGCGTTGTTGGCTGTGAGCCGGGCCGGCCCAGCCCGAGGATTCAGCTGGGCCTGGGCGGACGAGGTGGTGCCCCGTGCCCGCCCAGCTGAAGCAAAGCCAGGGACATTGGGGGGGGGGGGGCTCCACGTTCAGACTTCTGCCTGGAAGCTGCCCTCCCAGAGCCACTCTAGCCGCCCTCTCAGAGCCAGGAGCCTGCCGCCAGAAGAAGAAAAAGCACGTGGCAAGCTTGACCCTGGCCCAAGCCAGCCTCTGCCTTACTCACAAGGAAAGGGCACCGGGTCGCCTCGCCTCTCTCCTTAAACAGGCTGCAATGTCCAGGCAAGCAGGACTCCCTCTCCCTTCCCCCAGGAAAGCTAGGGATTTGTGGACTCCTTGCAAGGCAAACTCTCCTGCTTCCCGATCCTGCACATGTGGATCAACAGGACTTGCATCCGAGAAAGCGTTGCACTGGGAGGCACCAGTGCAGCCCAATCCGCCTATGCCTCCTTACTCAGAAGCCTTATTCCCCCAAGTAAACGTGCAGACGGGATCAGGACACCAGGCTGCATAGCGGGTTGCGTTCGCACAGAAGTAAGTCCCAGTGAATTCCAGACAGTTCAGTCCCAAATCAAAGTGAGCCAGTCCCAGCTCTCCACTCGGCACACACATTTGGACTTCTGCGCAATTTGGGGGGGGGGGCGGTGCAAGTAGCTCACCTTGCCTAGGGCGCAAAATAGTCTGGCACCAGCCCCATGCTCCTGAGAGCGAGTCTGCCAATGGCGAGACCCAGGAGAAAGGCGAGCACTCAGGTATCCAGGACCCAAGCAATGCAGGGCTTTTATACACCCCGAGAAGACCTTGTAGCGCACCCCAGCAGCCAACGGAGCTCTTGAAGCACCCAAGTGATAGAAGACCACTCTGAAAGCCCCTTTTTACTTCCTCACTTGCCACTTCCTCCGGATATGGAAGGGCCTAATCGGAACCGGAAGTGAGCCCTGTACGGAAATCTCTTTTTTATTAAAAAAAAAAAAAAAAGTGCCTGGTGGGGGGAGGTGGTGTGTGTGTGTGTGAGAGAGAATCGCAGGAGCTGTTCCCAGAGGACGTCACAGCCCGGAGCCGCCCGTGACTGCGGTGCTGGAGGACCTGCTCCTAGAGCCCAAAGGCGGGTGGGGGGGGGACCATAAAGATCTGGCCCAAGTTGGTCCGCCAGCGTAAAGCGGAGAGAGAAAATAACCCTCCCTTTCCTCTCGTTGGGCCTTGGAGTGGGGCGGGGGGGCGGGGCTCTGCCGTGACCCCTGACCCCGCCCACATCTGGGCGCCTCAGGAGGCTGCGCGCGCGCGCGCTTCTCTCTCCCCGCCCTCCTCATGACAGAGCGCGCGCGGCGAGGACATCCGGTTCCGCCCCGAATCAGTGTGAGGGAGGGACGCGCCGCACCAGTCGCTCCTCCCCGCGCCTTCGGCCGGGAGCGAACCGGACCTGAGACCCAGGAGAGCGCCTAGGTTGGTAACGGGGCAGAGAGAGGCCCGGCCCGGGCGTGCGTGGGTGGCTACCTTCCCTTCCTTCCTTCCTTCCTTCGCGGGTCTGGGGCAGGTCTCCTCCGAGGTGGTTCTCCTCAGAGCAACGGGCGAGGAAGGAGGGGGGGGGAAGAGGCGGCTACTACCGCTGTCAACGGCGCTGCAGGCCGACTTGGGTTTTAGGGAGAGGGTTCCGCCCCGCCCCCACCCCGGCCCCTCTCCCTGTTCAAAGGGCATGATGCAGAAACAGCTCCTCCAAAGATGCCCATGTAGCGCACAACGCATCTAACAGCCCTCTTTGAAAGCTGCAGGTCAGCCTTCCCCAACCCGGTGACCTGGAGATGTGTTGGGCTTACAGCTCCCATCATCCCCAGCCAGTACGCACTCGTCCTCAGCCACCCCCATACGCGCATGCATGCATAGCCTTAAGATCCTTCGCTGCAGCCGTAACTCACAGTGTAATATTTAAATGCCAGCTATCATTAAACGGTAAAGTACTTTGTGCAAAGCCCTTTGTGCACATTACTTACCCTATTTCTTTGATTCTAAGACGCACTTCCCCCCCCCCATATAAACATCTCTAAAAATGGGGTGCGTCTTAGAATCTGGGTGTGTCTTAGGGTTTTTATTTCTGTTGGTGGTACTGAAATTAGTGTGCATCTTACAATCGATGGCATCTTACAATCGAAGAAGTAATTCTTGAAACAGCCCTGTGAGGTTGGTCAGCGTTGGGTAGGGCTGAAAATAAGAGGACAGCTTACAGAGGCTAAGATTCAAAGCAGAGCCTTCCCATATCATAGGCCATAGTTGCTATGCTTTGCCAGCTTTCATTTCATAGACTAAAACTCGAATACTATGGGCCTATTCAGACAACACACTAAACCATGGTTAGGCCACTAACCCTTTTGCAGCAAATGGTTAGTGAGCATGTTTAATAATAATAATGATAGCACTCTTCAAATACTTAAAAGGTTGTCACACAGAGGAGGGCCAGGATCTCTTCTCGATCCTCCCAGAGTGCAGGACACGGAATAACGGGCTCAAGTTAAAGGAAGCCAGATTCCGGCTGGACATCAGGAAAAACGTCCTGACTGTTAGAGCAGTACGACAATGGAATCAGTGACCTAGGGAGGTTGTGGGCTCTCCCACACTAGAGGCCTTCAAGAGGCAGTTGTCAGGGATGCTTTAGGGTGGATTCCTGCATTGAGCAGGGGGTTGGACTCGATGGCCTTGTAGGCCCCTTCCAACTCTGCTATTCTTTGATTCTATGATATTTTTTTCTTACCTGCCTCTCCCTTTGGATCGAGGCGGGGAACAACATTAGTAAAGGAATCAACACATTTTAAAAATTCTTGATTTTTACATTGATCTGGGTAGTCCTGCTGGAAAAGGCTAGTCTTCAAAGCTGCCTTAAAATCACCGTTAATATTACGAATCTCCTCCAGCAGGCTGTTCCGTAATCCAGGGGTGACAGAAGAAAAGGTCCTCTGGGAAACTGATGTCATGTTTAAACCGTGGTTATGTAGCCACCATGGTTAGGAGAGGTTCACACAACATGCTAAGACATGGTTGACATGACATGCTAAGCCATAATGTTTAGCTCAAAATGCTTAACCACTGTGGCTTAGCGTGTTGTCTGAACAGGGGCTATGTGTTTACTCCCCTAGGCCCACACCAGGGATTGTTTCCTGAGCAGGTTGCCGCCACCATTACATACTGCTTCACCTGCTGACAGCTGTATTTATTTGCTGAGTAGTAATGTGGATGGATCTGCTTAAAATATAGAAATACTAAAACTTCCCTAGTTTAGGGGTAATTAACCTGACGTGCTCCAATTTTTTGGAGCTATAATGCCCATAGAACCCAGCTACCATGGTCATCATGGTTGCCTACCCTAGAATACATTAACTATTCATAACAGTACCTCTGCTGCCTTAGTGTTCATGCAAATATACTATATATTCTGCCCTAGAGATTAGAAATCTGCTTGCCATTCAGAGAATGGCAGCTGTACTGCACACGTGTACTCTAAGCATTTTAATGCAGAGCATTCAAAAACAGCCCTCTTGTATCAGAGTACGTCATCCTGTTCCCCATAGTGGACAATCAAATGCTCCTGGAAAGCCTGCTGGCAGGTCCCAAGACAGTGGGGAAGAGACGTTTTTTCTGGGCTTGGTGGTCCAGGAAGGGCAGAGACAAGCTACAAAAGAAGCCACAACTGTGCCCTTACAAGAGCCTCCTGTTACATCTTGGTTTAAAATGGGATGGGAATGCATATAGCAGGTACAAATCTCATCAGGGAATGGTAAAATGAGTGGCCAAACTTTGCATGTCTGGTCACAACTATTCATGTCAAAAGGTAAGAGGGCAAAGCAGGCAGGGCTAGAACCTATACTTCACAGAGCAACACTTTAACCACCCAGCCACAGCAGCAGATGGGAAAATAAACCATGGAACATTTGCTATCCCCAAGCTGCCAGTTCACTGATCCAGCTATGTATGCCAAAACCAAGAGGGTTGTATGAGGGTCCCTACTCCTGTGTACTAGTACAGGTTTGAACTCCAGATGTCATCTTCCACCAGAAAAGGGAGAAAGGAAGGAATCCATACACAAAGGATACCTGAGGAAGTGTAGTGTCTGAGCCAATCAGTTGCATGGCTCCCACATAACCCTGGTTGCCTTTTGCACTGTTGAGCCTTTGCCGTATAATCTAGCCACACTTTTTCTCATACTCAGTTGCCTGGTTCTGCTGATTATTGCTGCAAGAGAGTTTATTATCCACCACCCCGGGAATATTATTATCCATTCCTCCACATGTTCGTCACATTAGTAGGTGCTTTTAAGTGATTGAGAAAGAGAGAGTGCTCCCACTTAGGTGTTCTTCCAATGCCCTTGCTCAGCCTTCCCTCCCCTGTTCTGGGTTTTTTATGGGTTGTGATCTTCAAAGCGAAAGGGATCATGATTTTTTGCCCTAGTAATAGTTGAAATGGAAAGCCTGGCATTCACCTGCAGAGAGTTTACCTGCAGATGAGGGTTCATGCCTCCCGTCCCCCACCTTTGTGTACTTACCCTATGTGGGAGACACTGCTTCTAGCTGTTGGTAGAGGAAGGATTGGTTGGCCAGTAAAATTCAGCCAAGAAACAGTTATCTGTACTGAATCGGGAGTGGGGGGTGAGGTGATATGGCAGGCCTTTGCAACAGTCATACTTAAAGGCATGGTTTCTCCTTCCTGATTATCTGTATGAAGTGATTTGCCCTTGTTAAAAAAAATGCACTTAAAGCTGATCACCCTGAAGTTTATACTTCTTAACGTTATGTTTATTCTCCTGTATTATAGCCTTTGACATTGTGTACCAAAGAAATGGTGATGGAGAAGCCAAGTCCGCTGCTTGTAGGGCGGGAGTTCGTGAGGCAGTACTATACCCTGCTAAATAAAGCACCAGATTTCTTACACAGGTAACTTCTAAAGATATCCATACCTTATCTGGACCAAAGTAGCAATTTGGATTGATCCCCAATATCGTTTAGTTTGCCATTTTCTCTATAACAAGTTGATCTGTTCTGTATGGACATACCACATTGATATTTGTATCAATTTCCTGTATGCTGCCCTGATAGTTTACAGCCTATGACTAAAAGCTGTAAATTAATACAATACTGAGGGGTGGCTTAAACTTTTTTAAATAAATGAGTCTTTGAATAATAAAGAGCATAACTGATTTGGGCCATATATATTATCTTCCCAAAAACATGTTTCTATCACCAAGAAAATCAATTTTTGCAACACATACAGTTTATGCTTCAGAAATCTAATTCAGTGGTTTCCAAACTTTTTCAGGTAACTGCCCCCTTGGTTCGCTACCCTACACTATAAAAATCATTATTCAGAATAGCGGTTTTCAAGGACCCACTAAGGAAGATAATAACAATAAAATTCAAAACAGTAACAATTAATTGAATATTTATTCAAAATCCGAAGCACTCACCGCAGGCTTGCTGAGAATGGGAGGGAAAAGAGAGCAAACACCTCTGTTTTGCAGCCGGTGTGGCGGGGCACACAAAGCAGAGTATGTCTCTTCATTAGCGTTTTGGTGCTTTTGAAACATTTCAATTCGCCGTTAAAAGAACTGTTCTTAAATGGTATTAATACATGTGTGGATTCTTCCCCCATATGGCTTGAGACCAAACTACCTTCTCCCATAAAAATGTCCCTGGGTTTTAAGACCTTCTGGAGAGGCGCTTCTCAGAAAAGACCACCTAGAGCGCCCCCTGCCACCCCTTCACCTCTTAACTCCCCCCTATGCAATCCCACCGCCCCCTTTGGGAACCACTGATTAATCTAGGTCCTGGCTACATTTGTACCAAATTTATTGTGGGCTTTTTTTTAAAGTTTTAGAGTTAATTGATGAAGGGTTCAGGGAAGCAGCTGATCAACAGGAAATGAGGACTGTAAGAGGGAACAAAAGCGCAGATGCAATTTCTGCTCTTCCTTTATTTATTTATTATAATTATATTTATACTTTCCTTTAACGTTAAATGTCGATACAAAAAAAAATAAGCTTAAAGCCACAGAACAATCAGCAGGATTAAAAATGCATCTAAAAAGCTTTGGAAAATAAAAAGATATTTCTCTTGTCCAAAATGGACAATAAGGTACATGCCAGACAATTTTTTGTGGCCTACAAAAGTGAATGGCAGGAGACGGTCACAGTTGCATTCCAGATCAGTTACGGTAGTTGGCGGAATAGAGTTCCCATCTCCATCCCAACTAAAAGTCTTCAATACTAAAAGTATGTATTTTGTAATTGTGCTTTTAACCTGTTGGTTGTTTTATTATGGTTTTAATTTTTGTGAACCGCCCAGAGAGCTTCGGCTATTGGGCGGTATAAAAATGTAATAAATAAATAAATAAATTTGCTCATCTTAAGACCCTATCAGGAGACAGGGCAGAAAAGTTACTGGAAACCCAATTGATAGCTACAGATTGATCAGCAGTAGCTGAGGAACCTAAATCAGTGATGGGTAGACTTCAGTCTTGCCCCGAGATCCACTAAGTGCAGCCAGGTGCATAAGACATCCGCTTAAAATTAACAAATTTTGAGCTCAATGTATATATTTTTAGCATCGGAACTAAATGAAGTTCACACAAATCCACTCGTGGTTACCCCAAGCTTCCTTATTTAAGCAATATAATTTTAGTGTTAAACAACTTGGAATCAGAAATCTTTCTCAATTCACTGCAAATCACCCAAATATCTACCAGTAGATCCAGATCTACCTTTTGCCCACCCCAGAGTTTATCGTGATGTAATAATTCTGACATCCAGTGGGAGTTGTTTGCTTTCCTTCTCGAGGATTGCAATTTTCAGCTGAGAATATTTTTACAAACTCTCGAACTAGAGCGGTTATTCCTTTTTTCTGTAGATGTTGATTAACTGACACCACTGAATTTTGACATTTAGGAGAAATCCCCATTATTATACATTCAGATGCCAGCTGTCATATGTAATGAAGTGTGTGTGTGGGGCTTGGAAATAATCTGTTGCTTAATCATGTGCTTTTAGCCTTCATGATTCCAAAAAAAATATTGTATGTCTTTTTAAAAAAACAAATGCAGCCATGATTGATATATGTAGTGAACCGCCCAGAGAGCTTCGGCTATTGGGCGGTATAGAAATGTAATAAATGAAATAGTGGTAGAGGAAGCACTATAAGCTGCAAGTGGGAGAGGTAGAGTAGTGTGTGAGCACTGTGCTGCCTACACATGGATTGGGATGGAGAATTAAGTCAGTGAAGTTGGTGACCAGGAATAACTCAGAGGGCCTCTTGTTTGGTTTAGGAATGTGCAGTTCTGGAATAGGCAACTGCTGTCCTGGAACCTAATCCCAGGGGCTTCCTATCTGACCTTCCAGCATAGCTCCTGATCCTAAGGATCCTTGCTGTACGATGCACCTCCTCCCCCATAAACCCAACACATATGCAAAGAGTAATTGTGAGGAAGCATAAGAGCCTGTGTCAGAATTCCCTACAGCTCAGGTGCTGACTGTCATCCCAAAATTAAAACAAGGGCAAATGGGAGTAAGTATGTAAGAGGAGAATTCTGATGTAGCTTTAAGGCTTAAGAGCTCGTTGCCTGTGTCTCGTCTCATACATGACTCAGCGGGCAGAGCCAGTGTTGCTGATGCTTCAGCCTTTATTCAATTCAGAATATGGTTCCTGTTAAAAACTAGTTGCCAAGCAGGGATAAAGGTTCTAGAGTTGCAGTGGGGTTGCAAGTGTTAAAATTTGCCTATGTAGTTTTAGGTGTCGCATTAATTCCAGGGTCAAGTAAAGATTAATCATTTAGTGATTCAGGATATTTAATTACTAAATTTGTGCCCTTCTTTTTGACCCCAAAGTGGCTCTTAATATTCTTAAAATAAAGCAGTATCATTAGAAATGTACACAAAAATATAAACAATAAAAGGAAAGGGTTCTATTATGTATACTTTGGAGATAGTATGGGATGAGCCAGAAGCAGACATGTGGTGCCTTTGCCCACCTCCCCTCCAGGTTCTCTTACCATGGTAAGTTCTTAACATGATTGCTGTGGTTTTCAGGTTTTAAATAAAATTGGCCATTTCCTGTTGGAGAAATGTTGATTATGCTGTAGTTAGAATATATTAAGAGTGCTGCTGGATCAGACCAGTGCTGTATCAGAAAATGGTATTGCATATAGCCATCATGGCTAGTAGCCATTGACAGACTTACCTTCCATTAATTTTTCCAGTCCCTTTTTAAAGCCATCCAAGCTAATTGCCATCACCACAACTTGTGGTAGCACATTCCATAATTTAATTACACAGTTTGAAGAAGTAATTTCTTTTATCTGCTCCCTATCAGTTTCACTGTGTGACCCCAAAGTTTTACATAATGAGAGAGGGAGAAAATATTTTCTCCCCTCTTTCTCCCTGCCACACATAGGGCAGTAGCCAACTGTGTCATTCCGCTAGAACGCTAGCAGAATCTAGATTCTGAACTATGCACAAGAGACGAATCCAAGTAAAGTTACATTTGCACCAGTTTGGTTGTGCAAGCACTTTTCCGTGAGTATTGTGCATGCCACATGTGCAACTGGTTACATAAGTGCTTGTACCCGCTGTGCAATGCGTTGCACCCAGTTGCATATTCTGTCTGTGTAATTGCAACTGCTTGCACCCGCTGTGCAACCGATTGCACAATTGCTCGCACACCCTGTTGCACAGGCATATTGGTCAACTGCCCGTACAATGGAAAGGTTCAGTGGAACTCCACTAGTGCTATTTGCAGAATGTCACCATTGGATACTGCCGATAATGTCATAAACCGTAGTCAGTTTTTCTCTGTAGCCTTTCCTCAAAAGGAAGGTGCTTCAGCCCCCTGATTGCTGCCCTTTTCCAGCTCCTGGTATACTAAGAACATAAGTGCCATGCTGGATCAGACCAGAGGTCCATCTAATCCAGCACTCTGTTCACACAGTGGCCAACCAGCTGTCGGCCACGGACCAACAAAGCAGGACACAGTGCAACAGCACCCTCCCACCCATGTTCCCCAGCCACTTGTGCATATAGGCTTACTGCCTTGGATACTGGAGGTAGCACATAGCCATGAGGGCCAGTAGTCATTGATTGCCTTCTCCAGGAATTTATCCAACCCCCTTTTAAAGCCATTCAAATTGGTGACCATCACTACATCTTTTTTATAGATGCCTTACACTCTCATCTCTTTCCTAGGGCTTCATCTACACCAAGCAGGATATTCCACTATGAAAGCGGTATATAAAAGGCAGGAGCCACACTACTACTTTATAGTGGTATAGAAGTGCACTGCAAGATCTACACCACTGCTTTATAGTGGTACTGAAGCACTGACAACTCTTGGGGCCCATGACACCGCTACACCAAGCAGGATATAACACTAGGAAAGTGGTATGAAAGCAGTATATGGTATGTGTCATGGGCCCCAACAGTTGTCATGCACTTTATTTCTTTCCTATATTAAAATATTTACATTCCTTCTCAATGAAAATGTTGTTGGTTAAAAATCTAAACTTTGAATTATATAGTCCTTTTATCTGAGACTTAAGTGAAATACCTTAAAGCAGTTTTTTTTTAAATTTGGACAGTTTATTTGAAACCATTTTTTAAAATAGTAATGTGTTTTAGAACGTGCTCCTATGATCATCCTAAACTCCGTGCTTCAATGTCTCTGCAGGTTTTATGGCAGGAATTCTTCTTATGTCCATGGAGGGCTGGATGCCAGTGGCAAACCCCAGGAAGCAGTGTATGGCCAGGCTGTATGTACCAGAAATCAACTATATTATCATCTTCTATAAATAAAGGCATGGTCCTTTGGCAATAAACACTTACATGGATTAATAAGCTGCTAAATATTGTGCTTCCATTAGATCTAGAAGTCATCCTTCTACGTTTGTTAGGTCAAATTTAGACATAACATAAAGTCTTTTATTTATTGGCAGTGGCAAAAACATTAGTTGCCAAATGTTGAGAACAAACATGTTTAGCCCTGGATACGTGTGGCTTATAAAAATATGGGGTATAGCTAACATGCCGTATATGATCAGCTTTCAGGAAGGAGCCTTGAATAATATGCAAAGAATTTTAGGTTTTCCAACAGCGTTGAACACTATTTAATATTATTAAGTTATTAATTTTTTGTATGTAGTATAAATGTTAAAATTTTATAGGGAAAAATTAATAGCATGTTTTTGAATCGTTCTTAAAATGTTTAAAAACAAAATGTGTTAACTGGTAAACAAGACTTTTACTCCTAGCTAACATACTTTTGATGTGCTTCTTGTGTTTAGCACTCTATTGTTTGAACTTGTGCATGATATGGCTCACCTTTCTCCATACTTGTCATCATCCGGTGTTCCAGATAATGCTTGACTTCCTCTGCATTCACAAGGCAGTAGGTTCTTTTCTAGAAGAGAGGTGCAGTTGGAGGTCTGGACTAGGAGATGACTCCAACTTCCTCGAGCCAGTTTTTCTTGTGTTTCTATAGTGAAAATTTACCAGAGATGCAATTTGAGCCATTTTGGTCTGGTAAACGCGTGCCCCTATGGATGCTGGCACTCAACAGTGTGTATTGACTGCCACACCCAACTGGAGATTTGATAAAATGATAATTGTGTAGTTTTTCAGCACCACAGGGGTGTGCCATTCTCCCAGGTTATCTAGATTCACCAAAGTAACTCTAGGGAAAGCTCTAGCTTTTATCATTCTATCAGGCTCCCTGTAGCAAGGCTTGCATAGTATTTATGTGATTATTTTTAGTGTGCTCTTGAAAGATTAATTTAGGCTTAGTTTAGTGCTGTGGTGGGGAGCATGTGACCTTCCAGTTGTTGTTGGACTGCAGTGCCCATCAGCCTAGTCAGCATAGCCAATGGTGAAGGATGATGGGAGTTGCAGTTCAATGGCATCTGTAGGGGCACACACTCTACATCCCTGGTTTAGGGCATTGGTATCTTGTTGCTTCATTATATAAAACGCTGCTGTGGGTTGCATACAACTGTATTTACAGATTCTGATTTATCAAAGTCGAAAGGCTCAGAAATATACTTGCTCATAGGGTTACTTATTGCTCAATGCTAATATGAGAACTAGGCAAATCCAATGGTCTTGTGTTGAAGGCCATAGACTCAGTATGCGGCATTGAACCATTTACAGCCATTTGCTCATCGTAAAATGGAATAATACTGATCTACTTTACAAAGCTGTTGTGAGTGTATAAACAATTTGTCACATGCTTAGTCTTTTTGGTTTGTAATATAAATTATTGGTGGTGATAGCAATATTTGACATTCATACATTTTGGCGTTTTTGCCTCAAAGTATGGAAGATTCCAATTTTTGTATCAGAAGCTGACGTTTGGCTTTTATCAATGGTCAAAACTGGTCTTGAACGTGAAGATATTCAATCCAGCTCTGTACACCCATGTAACATGCTCGAAAAGAGCAGTAATTTTGAAATAAGAAAGAATACACTTCAGTCTGCAACGGAGACATCCAGAGTTTTGAAGTATTTATTCAGTACTTCCTGAGATAGCTGGATATTGTACATTACAATTTGAAGCACTTTTATATGAAAATGATGTAGTTCCATGTTAATATTTCCCTTTTTTTTTTCTCTCTGTAAAATCTAATACTGCGCTGTTCAGGTTAGTATTTTCAGGGAAACTGACAAGCCTTTCCTTGAAATCTTCTAGCCTGTCCAAGACATGGTTGTTGATCCAAGGCGTGAGCTTTTAAACCATGAATAAAACCTATTAGTTCTTTCACTTGATGCCTTTTACTTAAGAACTAAATATTCTTTGGGTGGATTACATGGTCGTTTCCCAGTAATAAAAAATCTAGGAAAGGTAAGTGGGTGGCAGTGTGAAAGAGCAGCAGTGTAGTACATTGGCCTGCAGCCAGAATCCTTTTGTTAATTAGTAAATAATGTATAGAAGATATATCTAGGCAGTATCAGAGGAAATTAGCTAGGAGAGGTAAAATTAGCCGGAAAAATAAGTGGCTTGGAGTTTTCCTGAAAAGGGTGCAGTTTTTTATTTTATTTATTTATTTAAAATATTTATATACTGCTCCCCATTGAAAATTTCAGAGCGGTGTACAAGATAAAATAAAATAAAAACGTAATAAAACATTTTAAAATAGATTTTAAAAGAAAATCTAGTTGTACAACTATATATTTTGACATCTTGTCAGGAGTATACTTCACCTGCCTGATGTGGTACAAATGCTATTGAGGTATATTAGATTTCACAGGGATTGGAGTCCCTGCTGTGTCCCACTTAACTCCATCCCTTCCTCTAACCCCCCTGATCTTTTAACTTTCTTTGCATTCTAGTGTCTTGTCAGGCTACGCCATTCAATCACTGCCATTGCAAGTACTGCTAAGTCCTTTCTCTAGGCTGAGCGGGGAAAGCACATTGGAAATGGGACTGGATGGCTAGATTGGCTGCTTTGTTTGCTTATCATGATGGTGCCACCCTTGAGAAAAATTAACAAGCTGCTCTATCATGTAGCCCTATCTCAAATGTACTGAAACATGGTGGACAGGTTAATCTACAGTAGTGCAGCAAAGCATCAGGACAGTTGAGAAAAGGCGGGGTGAGCCCCTAGCCACTAAGGCAAGTGAGAAGGGGCTGAGAATAGGCAGTGAACCTTCAACAGATTCCTTATTAAAAATTTAATCTGCCCAGTAACCAATGTTCTTTTGGCCGATTACAAAGAGTTAAAAGACTAAAATAACACATGAACAGTTAGAAATATAAAACACAGTACAATACATGTATTTTATTCTTTGTGCCACATGCACAAAGTGCTGGTGTTCAGGTCCCCAAGGGTGACAAACTATGTAACATGATAGAAATTGACAGACTGGCTTGTATAGGAAAGGAAGCATATTTTCCCCATGTCCTCTCACATTGAAGGAAAGTGTTTCCAAATTCCGCCTGGAACTCAAAGCCAACTGCGTCAGAACTAGACTTTCAAATTTGGTAATCTTTTTTGCGCAGTTACGTAGTGATGGTAGAAAGGACCTTTATCCATTCCTCAAGTATTAAAAGACCCCAACGAAAGAAAAAGCCCATATCTATTGAATGTATATATTGAGAGCTCAGGATTTGATGTGTAGGAAAGGAAAGGAACTTCTCATGCAAGCACTTGAGTCATTGCTGACTCCTAGAGGGACGCCTGCTTTCGCTGACGTTTTCTTGGCAGACTTTGTAGCGGGATGGTTTGCCATTGCCTTCCCCAGTTGCAGCTACCTTTCCCCCAGCTAGCTGGGTGCTCATTTTACCGACCTCAGAAGGATGGAAGGCTGAGTCGACCTGAGCCGGCTGCTTGAGCACCAGCTTCCACTGGGATTGAACTCAAGCCGTGGGGAGAGTTTTGGCTGCAGTAACTGCCGCTTACCACTCTGTGCCACACAGGGCTCTGATGTGTATGATGTGTATGTTGTAGAAAACTGGACACATGTGGGATTCAAGTTTCTTTAATATTTTTGTGTTTAGGATATACACAAGAAGGTGATGTCCCTGCAGTTCAGTGAATGCCGCACTAAGATTCGCCATGTAGATGCCCATGCAACCCTGAATGACGGAGTAGTTGTGCAAGTCATGGGGGAGTTGACAAATAATGGTCAACCAATGAGGAAGTTCATGCAAACCTTTGTGCTGGCTCCAGAAGTAAGTAATCACCCAAATAGTTGGCTTCCAGCTCAAATAGTTGTGTTCAAACAGTCCAAGAACCCTTTTTCTGATATTAAAGAATAGAGGGAGGCTTGGTCATCTTAGACTTGAAGAGAGTGAACTTCTTCCTTAGGAATGGCATCCATTTTGTAGTGACTTCAGGAATTGTTCATTTTCTCCATAGATGTCCAGGGCACCATTTTATTCAGCCCATTTCAGACAGGCAACATTATACCTGCTTCTTTGTTTCCTTCTTTTTCTTTGTTACTTCATCCAGCAATTTTATCGAGGTATTAATAGATATAATTATAGCTTTGAGGTTAGGCCCATTCATATGTACAAAAGATGAAACTTTTCAAATGGGTTGAAGATTATGGATTAGAGGTCTTAATTATATCAGTAGTCATGTAAGTACAGAAGGAAAAACATAACTGAATTTGAAATATTATGCAGGATTGCTAGAGGCAGTTGAGTTTTCTTCTACCCATGGTCTTTTTACTTTTACAGGGATCTGTTCCAAATAAGTTTTATGTCCACAATGACATATTCCGTTATGAAGATGAAGTATTTGGTGACTCTGAAGCTGAACTAGATGAAGGTGAGGGGATGTGACAGATGGAAGCACACTTGAGTGCTTGATTGCAGAAATTCAGGAGACGTGCTTGAGTTCAACTTGGTCTAGAAATTGTGTGTATGAAGGCAACCTAAGCCCAGCTGGCACATGCTTCTATGAACCTTTTATGCTTTAAGTTGATAGTGTAAATTAACATCTTCATCTGCACTTAAAAACATGTTCAGTACTAGTCTTAGTTTGAGTGTGTTCAGGTTGGTGTCTGCACCCAGTTTGGTCTGATCCAACTTGGGTTATGGGTGCCGCAATCAAGCTTGGCACAGGCCCTGTAAACAGTGCCCGTTTTGCAGGGTCTAACATATTTATGTAAGATTCTAACCAGGCACATTTACTCCCAATTTGGTTGTGTCTTTTCAGTCCCTGCAAAGGGCAAACTCCCTTGAGTTGCAGCAGTTTAAAATTGGAAGACATGAAATCGCGAACTTGAAATCTAAAAGATCCATATGTGTATTTAGGGCATGATGCTCTCTTTTACAGATCTTGGAGAAGGGCGGCAGAGGGCTGGGGCTAAATGAGGGCTGCCTTATAACAAGATTAAAGGATTTAATTGTTAGCAAGATAATCAAACTCAGTTGTGATTATTTTGCAGAATTTGGTTCACAATTACTGTTGCAGATTGGAGGACAAAGTTTGTGGTCAAAATCAGGGGACAGGTAGTACTTTCAGAGGCAAAAGGAAAGGATCTGTCTAAGGAAACCTTATCCCTTGCCAGCTGAAAGGCCTTGAGAAAGCCTTTCCTCAGGCTATGTTTATGAAAACTGGCCAAATGTTTTCAACTTTAATATATAGATTATATAAGACTTATTTTTAAAAATGTAAGTGCTGTGGAATAACTTCTGGTGTCACAATTTGTCTCATGGTAGGAAAAAAAAGGGTACTGTGGTGGTTAGAGTACTCGCCCATGTTTATTAAATGTGGAGTTACATCTCAGCAGCAGCTTTGTCTTAATGGAAGTTGGGTATGCTCTTCTGGGATACCTGGTCATCCTATGGAGTCTTAAAAACAGTTGTTTGTATGTGTTATGCCCCTTTTCCTCAAGGCAGCTGAGTTTGATGTGAAATTCTGGAGGAAGTTGGTTTTCTCCCTCTCTGAAAATACCATAACCCCATGAAGCTAGTTGGTGGGAGATTCATGACAGATAAAAAAACGAAGTACTTTTTCACACAGTGCATAGTTAAACCATGGAATTTGCTATCACAAGATATAGTGATGGCCACCAATTTGGATGGCTTCAAAAGGTGGTCAGATAAATTCTTGGAGGAGAAGGCTACGAATGGCTACATCAGTTGCTGGGGAACATGGGCGGGATGGTGCTTTTTCAGTCGTGCCTTGCTTGCGGGTTCTTGATCGACAGGTGATTGGCCGCTGTGTGAACAGAGGACTGAATTAGATGGACTTTTGGAGCCTGTTCAGACAACATGCTAAGCCATGATGGTTAATTGTTTTGAGCCCCCACTAACCACACGCTGTAAAAAGGTGAGTGGCCCTACATGGCTGAGCATGTTGTCTGTCAGGCCTTCGTGGTTGCTGCCATTAGTGTTGCCATTAGAGATGTTTTACTCTGTACAGCACCATGTGCATTGATGGTGCTATATAAATAAATAATAATAATAATAATAATAATAATAAAGATGTGAATAATCTTGCATAAGTGGTAGCTATATGGCTACCATTTTTGTAAAAGACATTTTACAGGGAATAACAAACCACAATTTTTACACATAATAGCTGCTCGCTAAGGGGATGGGTGGCTGCATGGTGCTTGCCTAACTGTCCAGCAACTTCCATGTAAGACGGTGGTGAGGGTTTGTAGACCCCAGTCCGGCAGGCCAAGCAGTGGGTGGAGTCCAACGGACTCTGGGCCCCATTGGACTCCACCTCCATATTGGACAGCTGCAACATCTCTAGTAGGGAACAAAGATGTTTTTGATCCCAAACCACAGTTATCAAGACAGCAACTTTGAGCACTCTGTGCTCCCAGGCATAAACTTCTGCAGCCACCATGTAAAGCAAAAATCTTCCCGGCTGATGGCCAAGAAGCACAAAAACCTCTTCCCATGCTTCTCTGAGCACTTAGAGAAGAGTGGCTACTCCTTCCTGCAACAGTGCAAAGAGAAGCTACATGCACTGAACAAGGGTGGCTAGGCAGGGTGGCTAGTGCAAGTGTGTTTGGGAGCACTTGGCGTGGTTAGTGCTAACCACCAGCGATCTTGTGGCATCAGTTTCCAGGAGTGCCTTTTATCAGCTTTGACTGGTTCGCAAGCTGTGTTCCAATTTGGAAAAAGCAGACCTTGCCACAGCTGTTTATGCTTTCTGGTTCCATAACACACTTTAAAGGTGGTATGGAAGCTTCAGTTGGTGCAGAGTGCTGCAGGAAAACAAATGACCCCAAATCACAAAAGTGCCCGTGCGAGCAGAATGCAGCCTTTCGGTTGCTTTTGGGGGCTGTGTGATCTGAGCATGTACCACAGGTTCTGTACCAGCTTCACTAGTTACCAGTGCATTTCTGGGCTCAATTTTAATGTATTGGTAATTACATTTAAAGCTCTAAAAGGCCAGGTTATTTGAAGGACTGCCTGCAGCCATATGAAGTTTGCCAGACCCTAAGATTGGCCACTGAGGCCTTGCTTTCATGTCTGCTAGTAAAATATAACAGGTTGGTGGGAACAAGAGACTGGGTCTTTTCTGTTGCCCCATCCTTATGGAATGCAGTTCTGTGGGAGGCATCCCTTTCTTCCTCCCTGACTTAAAAGAGTTGTCTACTTTACATTTTATGCTTTACATTTTATGGCTTTAACTTGTCACTGCTGTGTTTAAAATTTGTATTAGAGTGGCATTTTACTGCTGCTTTTTTAGTTAAAACACTAAATATTTATATATTAATGCATTTGTTTTGCTTTGTAAGCCACATTGAAGAGTTTTATCTTCAAAGGCTTTATAAAATATGTTTAATAATAACTGTTCCATGAGTAGAGCAAGTGAATAGTCCCAGGAAGGATGAGCTAGAGGAGGAAGGAGTGAATTCAGAGTGATGGACACAAAGCCAAAAGGAGCTATGCAAATTGCCTGTGGCTCTTCAGTGTACAATGTATTTCCACAAATGTGTTTGCTATCACAGTGCCCAATTCCAGTTTAAGGCTGAATTACTTTTAGCTGTCCCAATTTGGAGACTAGGGCCAAAATGTAATGTACATTTAGCAGAAGAAATTGCTCCACTACCATTTATTTATTTATTTATTGCATTTCTATACCGCCCAATAGCCAGAGCTCTCTGGGCGGTTCACAAAATTTAAAACCATTCAAAGTATAAAATGACAGTATAAAACCATAGTATAAAATACAATATAAAAGCTCAACCAGATAAAAACAGCAGCAATGCAAAATTACAAATTTAAAACACCAAGTTAAAATTTATTTATAGACTGTTAAAATGCTGGGAGAATAAAAAGGTCTTCACCTGGCGTCTAAAAGCATATAATGTAGGTGCCAAGCGAACCTCCTTAGGGAGCTCATTCCACAGCTGGGGTGCCACAGCAGAGAAGGCCCTCCTCCTGGTAGCCACCTGCCTCACTTCCTTTGGCAGGGGCTCACGGAGAAGGACCCCTGAGGATGACCTTAGGGTCCGAGCAGGTACATATGGGAGGAGGCGTTCACCTAACCTCTGACACCGGTTGTGGAAGTAATTGATTTTAGATATGGAGTAGTATACAAATATAATAAAATAAGTAGAACTCTAGTTGGATTCTTCCTTTACGCATACTTCAGAGCTTGTTTTCTGCTAGCAGAACATCACAATTGGATGTACCCCTAGGCTGGTTGAATGAGGTACAAGAATAAAATAGACATCAACCATTTTTAGAAGGAAAAGGTTTTAGATGGATTACATAGGCCACATACACAGCTATAAGCCATGAATTACGGCTTTACAAACTAAAATGTGAATGTGCAGCATGCTGGTGTACACTGTCCATTTGCTCCTGTTTCATCTCTTCCTTTGCACAAATGGGTAGATTGTTGAATTCGAACGTGTAATTGTATGATTTCTAATGCATTTGTTGTTTAAATGTTGTGTATACTGCTATGGAAACTTGTGGATAAACCGCAGCCTATAAGTTTAATTAATAAACAAATACACCAAGAAAGGGAGAACTTCTCATGAAGTTTGTTGGCTTACAAATCCTGGCTTGTTTGTGAGCATATAAACCAGGATTTGGAGTTCAGATGTCATGAGAAGTTCTCCCTTTCCGGAACAGAGGCATGAAGTGGAAGCATGTGGACTGCATGCACCAGCACATTCACATTCTGGCCTAAGCCATAATTCATGGCTTAAAGTGATGTGTGAAAATGGTCATATTGTGTTGTAATGGATATTGTAGAGACCAAAGGAAGGGCCTTGATTTTACTTGTTCCTGTTTCTGCAGTTTATGTAATGCACAGTTTGTGTTTATGTTCTGAATTGTAAACCTATATTGGGTGGGATAGCTAATACCCTGGAAGACAGAAACAAACTTCAAAGTGATCTTGATAGGCTGAAAACAACAGGATGAAATTTAATAGGGATAAATGCCAAGTTCTACATTTAGGAAATAGAAACCAAAGGCACAGTTACAAGATGGGGGATACTTGGCTCAGCAATACTACAAACGAGAAGGATCTTGGAATTGTTGTAGATTGCAAGCTGAATATGAGCCAACAGTGTGATATGGCTGCAAGAAAGGCAAATGCTATTTTGGGCTGCATTAATAGAAGTATAGCTTCCAAATCACGTGAGGTACTGGTTCCTCTCTATTCGGCCCTGGTTAGGCCTCATCTAGAGTATTGCGTCCAGTTCTGGGCTCCACAATTCAAGAAGGACACAGACAAGCTGGAGCGTGTTCAGAGGAGGGCAACCAGGATGATCAGGGGTCTGGAAACAAAGCCCTATGAAGAGAGACTGAAAGAACTGGGCATGTTTAGCCTGGAGAAGAGAAGATTGAGGGGAGACATGATAGCACACTTCAAATACTTAAAAGGTTTGTCACACAGAGGAGGGCCAGGATCTCTTCTCGGTCCTCCCAGAGTGCAGGACACGGAATAATGGTCTCAAGTTAAAGGAAGCCAGATTCCAGCTGGACATCAGGAAAAACTTCCTGACTGCTAGAGCAGTGCAACAATGGAATCAGTTACCTAGGGAGGTTGTGGGCTCTCCCACACTAGAGGCCTTCAAGAGGCAGCTGGACAAGCATCTGTCGGGGATGCTTTCGGGTGGATTCCTGCATTGAGGAGGGGGTTGGACTCGATGGCCTTGTAGGCCCCTTCCAACTCTGCTATTCTATGATTCTATGGTTTTCCCTTATGGATCATTTAAAGTAAAGCCTGATTTTCATGGTTTTCTTGGTACTAGATAGTTGTAATGTCATAGACCTGTAGGCCGGGGTTCACAAACTTTAGTAACTAGCCCAAACCAATGGTTCCTGGCATCCTGCTAAGTCTCAGAGGCACTCCACACACAGCCCAAGCTTAGGGAAGATCCCCTCCCCAGATCCAAACTCAGGTGGAGGTGGGTGATCATCCATGTCAAACTGGATTTGGAGGCACTTGATGGCTCTAAGGTGAAGTATGAATGCAAGGACAACTTCCTGCGTTCCCCCCCAGTAGGAACCATCCTGAAAGAGGCAATCCCTCCTGTGTGAGTGAGAGGGGAGGAATACCCTGCCACCCATGCTGTTTATTATTATACTTGTATTAAAATTTTAATTTCTTTACAGTTTTCCCAGTTAATTTGGGGTATTTTTAATAAGTCAAAAAATTCTTTATCTAGGCAATTGAAGATTGCTGCCCCCACTTTAATCTGCAATGTTTTAGGTATTTATAATGTTGTACTTAGCAAAAACGCATGTTCCTTTAAAAATGCTTTCCTAATATTTAACGAATAGCTTTAAAAGAAATTTCCATCTAATGTCTTAGAGTCAGAAGATGAAGTAGAAGAAGAGCATGAAGAAAGGCAGCCATCCCCTGAGCCGGCTCAAGAGAATACAAACACTACTTACTATGAGAATCACCCTGTAACGTAAGACAGGTCTTCAAGCTTATGTTACAGACATTCGAAATACATTTTTAAATATAATACAAATCCAATTTCACAGTTCTGAAAAGATATATTTGAAAATATTTATTTTTAGCTGGTGGTAAAAATTGATGTCAGGAAGTTGCAATCGAAAGCGAAAGAAAAAATGTTCAAATTGTATTTCTCTGGAATTGCACAAATACATACAATTGTATGCTCCAACAATTATAGATTATCTTTGAAGGAACTTCATGAGACATTTGGCCTTCTTTCAGAGAACCTTGTGGCATTTATGGCAATCAGAAGAGCAACAATATGAAGCATTTTACATTATATATTTGTGTTTTGGCTCATTTCTGTGTAACCAGACATTAATACTGGCTTGTGTATAAAGCCAGCAAGTGCCAGGGCTGTAAGTGGATGAGGTAATTGAGAAGCTTAATGTTAGTTGCAAATTCTTAGAGAGCCAACATGTAAGGAAATTAGTCTCTTCAGATGCATTTCTTGGCAGGTACAGTAATTATATAATGGACAATGTAGTTAATTTTTATTGTAGTATAAGAATAATAGATTTGTCCAGCTATTGGTAGACAGAGATGAAAGGTTAGTGAAATTGTGCATCAACAAAAGGAGTTCAACGCAAACATGGGTTGCAAGATGGATGATATGCATAGATGGCAATGGGTAACTTATGGTTACCCATTTAGTTGCTATTCAGTTTAGTACATCTGGTTCAGCTAAATATTAGCATTTTAGATTAATAAAAGCTTGACAATTTAGAATATATCTAATTTTTAGTAATGGGATAGAAGAAGCCTTGGAAGAATCTTCTCATGAACCTGAACCAGAGCTGGAATCTGAATCAAAAGCTGAAGAACTGAAACCTGAAGTGGAAGAAAAGAATCTTGAAGAGCTAGAAGAAAAATCTCCATCCCCACCTCCTACAGAAACAGTTTCTCTACCACAGGAACCACCGAAGGTTGGTTAAGTCAGGCTGCTTTGTCTAATTAGATTGAAACTGGTTAGTTTCTTCCAATTAGGAAGAAACCTGGATAGCCATAAACACATGTCAAACTGTTGGGAATACAGTTTGCATTGAGTGTTCAGTGCCTGAGCTGTGTTCATGTTGTCCTGTATGCAAAGAGAAATTCAAGTTACTTATAGTCCATATCCAAAGGATAAATTATTTTAATTGATATTGAAGAAGCTAAATGCTGAAGTAGCATTTAAAGTTATGTCATTAGCAGTGTTGGTACAGAATACTAGATCTTTAATTTAATTTATTTTTCTCACAATTAAACTTGAAATATATCCAATCTTAAAATGAGAACCAAGTAGGTGAGAAGCAATATTACAAACTTTGTGTGCTGTTTGATGAGAGTTGGTTTAATAATTTGAAGTCTGTGGGGAGACGCACACGAAATTTACCCGCAGTCCTTAAGATCTTTAATACTGGTATCTTTGTATTACTATTTAAGTATTACATACTTTACTTTTGTGCTTTTTTTCTTTTCTGGAGATTGGTGCAGGTGTAATATTCATTGATTTCTTAAGCAATGTGAAGAGATTAGGAGTAGACTGGGATTGTATGTGCTGGCCTTAACTGTTAAGCATTTCATTGGCATGGGTGTTAACCACAGTTAACTTTTAAACACCATTAATGTTATCCTAGGTCCCTTCCTAAATTTCAAATCTAGGTTTCAAGTTTATTTTTAAATATTGTAATGCCACTTCTCTGTAAAAATAATCAAATTATCTTAAAAATACATTGATTTAAAATAGAATAAAATAATGCAAAACGATTTAGCAGTAAAGGAAAAGAGGAGCGTAAAAATAAGCACCAATGACTAAAAGCATCACAACTCAGCAGTTTATATATCAGCCATTTAAAAAGTGGGTTGCTATTGCTCTATAAGGTGAGAAGTTTGGTGCCTCCAGGCACACTTTCTTGGGAATAGCATTCTGCAAACAGGAATCACAACCGAATAGGCCCATTCTTGATTTTCATCCATCTAACCTCTGGGAGCAGGTCCCCTCAAAAAGAGCCTCAAATGGTCACCTGAACAATTGAGTGGGTTCATGTGGAAGAGTTGGTCCGGCACATACCTTGGTCCCAACCTGCAAAGGGCTTTTAATGGTTAAAACAAGTACTTTGTACTGTAGTCAGGATAGCTATTTCAAAACTGGCAAGATACATTTGATACAACTGGTCCCAGTCAGTAATCTAGCCACTGTATTTTGAACTAAATGAAATTTTTGAGTAATCTTAAAAGGGAATCCCATGTGTAAATCATTATAGTAGTCTAAAACTCAGCCCTGACCAAGCTATCTCTGCCTTGGAGGGTCACAGTTGACACATCACCCTCAGCTGATAAATCTAGATCTGAGCTAAATCGACTAGCACCTCCAGATTGTGAACTTTCTCTTTAGGTGGAAAGATCCTAGTTATGAGAGATCCTGTCTCGCCCTGGAATGATATCAGCCCTGACAGTACTACCACAGTTGAGGCTGGCAAGGAAGGTGTTAGAGGAATGTGATCCAGAGGCAGAATGTATTGGGGGAAATGGAATCGGGTGTGGAACGTCCTTTCAGCCAGAGGGACAAATTCTATTTCATAGAAGCTCTCGGGGGCTGCATTCCAGTGGTGGGAGGGCCCAAAGGCAAAAGGGGTGGGGCTAAAAACATTTTTAAAACCAGCATAGTCTAGCTTAAACCTCTTACTACCAGTAGCTATGCCTTAGGAGAGGCATTTTAATCTTTTAGAATAGTGTGGGGGGAACTGCACAGGAAATCTCCAAACAGTCCATGGTTGGTGGAGAAAGGAGTAGGCGTAGCCATCTGTGGAACCCTGGAGGGTTGGATTTGACCTCTGGGCCTGAGGTTCCTCACCCCTTCTCTTAACCACGGGAATGTTAAGTCTGTTTTAGCCACAAAAGAGCATGAAAAGCTTACTCTTATGTAATTGCCATCTCTTTTGAAAACTGATTGGGAAGTTTTGGAGGGGATTAGCTGCCTAAAAGTGATTAACCTGAGCATAGCATTTGCTTTGCTCTTGGTTGCTGCAATTAATAATTAGCAAAAATTGTAAAACATATCTGTTTGAGCTAGTGTGTAATCCTGACACTGTTTGGAGTGGAACAAAATGTTTTCATTGGCCTGGTTTTCCCTTAAGTAATGTTGGTGGTTTGCTATGATCAGTACACCAGGTTTGTTGTATTTCTTGCAGGCTTTCTCCTGGGCGTCAGTGACCAGTAAAAACCTTCCTCCTACTGGTACAGTTTCTTCCTCTGGAATACCAACCCATGTTAAAGCACCAGTCTCACAGGTAACCACTCTGTGAACGCCGTAGATTGTCTCTTTGTTTACATCTGCAAACTGCTTCACTAATAAAGCAAGGAATTCCTTGAATTGCACCCATTTGCTGCCTAATATGTAAGCCAGTACCCTGTATTAATTTATGACTGTTCGTAGTCTGGTTCGTTCATTTCTTGCCAGGACATGGGCACTTCAATTTCTAGAATGTTTGTGGTACAGTCATATGAAATACCTGAAAGAATTGGGGGAGGGGGGTGGATAACTTAATAGTTGCCAAATGCTAAGGCATTCCAGTATCATTTACCTTAATGTAGATTTTTTCATTTCTTTAAATTTGTCTCATGCCCTTCCTCCAGGATGCTTTAGACCACTTGAACCTGAATATGTGTATCTGTATAAGCCACTAGAAGATTGATTTTAGCTTCTGCAGAGGTAACATTTGGATAAGGAATCTGAAAAGGATTTTGTGTTCATGGAGTAGAGCAGATTGCCTTCAGAGATTTGTTTCCTCTCGCCCTCTGCCTTCTTTTGATTGCATTCCTTACTTCTTGGGGGACACCAAGAGAAGGAAGGGGAGAGCTACTGGGCTTTGGCTCTTGGTTACAGTTTGAAATTATGCTTCCTATTGCAACAGTTTTGATCTGTGTACTACTCTGCTTTAGTGTCTGGGAAGTAAGGTGGAGTGGAGACTAGTCTGATCTGAAACTGGAGCCTGCCTTCCTGGTCTAGAGGGAGAAACTTTCGCCATGCTAGATGTCCTCTTTCTCTTTGGGAAGAGTAGGAATTCATAAATAAATCCAGAATTTCCATTTTTCTATTCATTTTCTATTGGCTGGCAGAGAGGTGTTGAGGGGGAGAGAAAAAAGACTTTGCCTTTTGTGAAATAGGTATCTGTTGATACTGAAAACTTGGTACATAGGAATGGTTTAATGCGTTGGGGTGCCATGTTTGCCTTGGGCAGGTTACTTGTGCTTTGTGGCTAGCAATGGCAGCCATTTTGTGGTGGTGCCCAGGACACGTTCTCAAATTGTCAAATATGCCAACGGCATCTAAAAGGTTGCCTATTCCTGATCTAGTGAGTTCATAGCCAAGGTGACATTTGAACCATGGACTCACCCATACATAGTGTGTTTAATTATTATAAAGTTCCCTGAACCCACTCCACAGAGATAACTGATGTTAAATCATTAAATGTCAGATTGCCTATTGATACGACCTCCCTCTCAAAGTCAGTAAGATTGCTAGTTATTCTACGAAAAAGGCCCACATTTAACATCACCACTCCCTCTTAAAGCAAGTGCAGGTACCCACAGATTAAAGCCAAAACTGGACCACTGGGAAACGGAGGAATCAGCATACTGAAATTTGCAGAATAATGAAAATATGTTTTTTAACCTTAAAAGAGCAGCCTTCCAGAAGTGGATCTAGCATGTGCATTAGTAACAGAAAGTTGAGTTGGTTGGAAAAGAAGAAACATGAGGATTTTAAAAAAAATGTACTGGTTGAGCTCCTTACAGGTTATGGTATCATAGAGGAGGGCATAATTTGCTGGCTGGAACTGTGAACAGAAGCATTCCTGGTAGAAGGTGATGGTATGCTGCAACGTTTTGTTGCAGATCCCACTTTATTCCCTCTAATAGTGCACTCAGATGATTGAGTGCACCGTGCTGTAAAATGCTCATGTTCACAGGGAATGGCTGCCGGGCCGGGGGGGGGGGGGAGAAAAAGCCTCCCTTTTCCCATCCCACCAGGATAGAAGAGGGCTACAAGACTGCCTGCAGCCCTAAACAGGTGAATTCCTGATAGGGAGTGAGGTCACATAGCAGCATTTTGTTGCATCTCTTTTTGAAACTTGGGCCCTTGAAAATTACTTATCTGTATCTAATACTGGATAGCAGTATCCATCCTATCTGGAGCTGTTTTGCTTGGCCAGTAAAATACATATAACTATAACCAGTTAACATATTTGGAAATATGTTTCATACACAAATTTTTTTGACAGTGCTGAGAAGCTGAGTTAGGTCTAGCTAGTATGAAAGCTAATTTGCCTAGATATTCAGTGCATTCATCCAGTTTTGTCCTTGAAGGACCAAAACAGAATCAATATAACCTTTCTTTCCTGTTCTGTAGTAGGATAGCTACCCTGTTTCCCCGAAAATAAGACAGTGTCTTATATTAATTTTTGCTCCCAAAGATGTGCTAGGTCTTATTTTCAGGGGATGTCTTATTTTTCCATGAAGAAGAATACGGTACACATTTATTGTTGAACAAAAAAAAGGTCTTATTTTCGGGGGGATGCCTTATATTACAGCGAGAGGCAAAACTGGAAGTAGGTCTTATTTTCGGGGGATGTCTTACTTTCAGGGAAACAGGGTATCTCAAAAATCTTTTTATGGTAGTAAAAACACATTCCCATGTGTGTATAACTTTAAATTGATATAAGTGCAACCTATTTAGTAAGTTCCGCTTTTTCCATTTTTAATATTAATTACTGACCTCTGTGATACAAGGCATGCCCTAAATGGGTTTTACCATATTCTGAACTGAGAAGTCTTTAGCCAAGTAATTAAAAATAATGGCTGGGATTCCACCCTGTACTCATCAGTAATTAAGCAGACATCTCTTCTGTATGTGAGTCTGATACGTCTTTCTGGTAGTTGCCCCTCATAGCTTGCTGTTCAGGAGGGCCCCTGACCTTGGTGTGCTTTTAGGGTACAAGGGAATGATCCTAGAAGGGGCACCTGAAAGGCCCCATGTGTAATGCTTTAGATCTCAGCCAGTATGTCATTCAGAACTAAGTTCTCTGTGTGTGTGTGTGTGTGTGTGTGTGTGTGTGTGTGTGTGTGTGTGTGTGTGTACGTGCACATTTTGTTTGTATTTTGTTTGCTGGTACAGCAATAAGTCTTACAGGCCTGGAATGAATAAGTAAATATTTTTCCTACTACAAAAAAAATATTCTGCTTTTGTGAGTTGTACTGTTTTTTAAGTTATCTGTTGTAGTTTTGCCAATAGTGTATTCTGTTGTTTCAGCAAAGAGTAGAAACAAAACCTGAAACCCAATCCCAGCCTCCGCGTGTGCGTGAACAGCGTCCAAGGGAGCGGCCAGGTTTTCCATCAAGGGGACCCAGACCAGGTGAACTCCTTGCCCCCCAAAGCATCAGCACTGTTACTTTGGTTTGCAAATGGAGAAAACTTTTTCTGGTTTGCTTTATTCTTTTGTGCTTATCATAAGATGAGAAAGGATTTTGAAGCCCTGTCTCCAACTACTAAACCTCATTCAATCACCTTTCTGCCTGTTGAAATTTCAGAATTCACTGCCCACATTCATTCAATCATGTATTTGCAGCTCTAAGGGCTAGAAATGAGCTATGGAGAAAAAATGACACTCTCGTAAGAACTCTCAAAGGTACATTCAACAATTGGTGATCATGCACATTCTTTTACACCTTCAAGCAAACATGCACATTCACTCCTCTACTCATGTTAGTATAGTGAATTCTCATTAAGTTGACAGCTATGTCCATCATCACAATTCTGCACTTCTTTTTATGTACTCCCCTGGAATTTTGATATAATCCCTATTGATATTAACAGCAGCCAGCCAGATCTCGCAGGGAAGTTCACACTGGCATAATAAGATTATTTTCTTAGCATCTCTATATTGTGCCTGAAAGATGGCAATTTAGCCACTGAATGTCATGGTTAGTAGCCACTGACTGATCTATCTGATTTAGATAATTCCAAGCTTTGTAATGGAGAACCGGAGATTTTGTTCTTGTATATGTACTGATCTAGTTCCCTACTCGCAAGTTCTTAATATATGTTAATGTGATTTTTATCTTTATATTCCATTTGTGTTCATTATTTTTACTTTACTTTAAATTATCCATTTTTAACTTATTTTAGCTTATCTTTTTACTTGTTTTTTATTATGTCGAATTGTGATGGCTTACTGCTTTTAGCAATAAAGATTTCATTCAAGCCTCCATTTATTTTATACCACCCAGTAGCTTCAGCTATTGGGTGATATAAAAATGTAAGAAATAAATAAATAAAAATATTTAAGGCTGTAGCATTTAAAATGCCTCCAGTTCTGGTACATTAATAAAGCAATATTACCATATTGATAAAATTTATATTAATAAATATAATTGATCAATTATATTGATCAATTTAATAATAAGCCCACAGACTTCAAATTCCTGAAAATAAATGTTTAATTCAATACAATAGAGAAAAACACAACCATAGAAAAAGGCCTACTAACAAAACAATTCAAACTTCAGTACATTTTCCATTATACAAATAAAGCAAGATTTCCATTATTACCAAAGACCATATCAGAAATATGACTCCAAATGAATTAACTGAACATAATTTACTATGCTAATGTGGGTGGAGGAGTGAATTTGCACATTTGCTTGAAGACATGGAGAATGTGCATGTCTTCAAATGTTGAACATGCGTTTGGGAGCTCTTTTGTATCTTGGCTAGGTACTTGTTAACAGTAGATGTATATTTTGTTTTCTATTTCTCAAATCTTGACAATTGGTTATTGCAAATTGGCATTTGGAAAATTCTAGAATGGATCCAAAGAATCATACAACAAGTTCTATGCGCCCAAAGGCAGACTGGATTTGCGTTTCTCAAATATTCCCCATGCTGCTTGGGAATAACTTAACTAGTTTACTGGTGTTCAAAGGAAAGAAGTAAAACATTTCACTGGACGTGCCTAAGGTTTTGCATCCTGGCCAATGGCTTTGACCTCTGAATTTATGTTTACTAACCTATTTTCAAACTTCTCTGGAACCAGAGTGGCCAGATATAGTATCTAAGGTTGCAGTCCTATACATACTTCTGGGAGTGAGCTCCACAGAGCTCACTGAAGATTACTTCTGAGTAGGTGTGCATAGAATTGCACTGTGATTAGCCTACCAGATATCTTTCAGGCAGCAGCCTTAAAGAAAATAAAGAGAACCAACCCCCTTCCAATACTACGTTTTCCCCTGCCTATTTACTTGGGTGATTTCTTACTTGCTACAGATGAATGGGTGAGTTTATTTACGAGTCTGATACAACTGTGATATAGTAGACAAAAAAAGGAACCAAGCCAGAAAACAAGCCATCCTCTAACTTAGATATCAACAGAAGCTTAGCACTGTACATGCTAATTAAAATGTACAGATTTACCCTGAATTTGCCTCATTATTTTGAATGTCTGCAGGCCGAGGGGATATGGATCAGAATGAATCAGACAATCGCCGTATAATTCGCTATCCAGATAGCCACCAGCTCTTTGTTGGCAACTTACCACATGACATTGATGAAAATGAACTGAAGGAGTTCTTCATGAGTAAGTGACACATCTTTCACTTTGCAATGATGTTTTGGGGAAAGGGCCCCCCAAGAAGGCTAAATGTTTAAAACACTTATGATAAAACTTAATATATTAAACTGCCGCTCTAACGGATATTGCAAAAATAGCTTTCCGAGCTTACAGAGGGAGCAATCCTATGGCCCCTAGACGTTGTCTAGGTGGCCCTAAAGTGGTAGGGATTCCCCCCTCCAACCATGAAAGGGAGTCGGAGATCTTCCTCACAGATGGCACAGAAAGAACCGCACCAGCTGCCCTCCAAGGTTGGAAGATCGACCTTGGAGAAGGGGGAAAAGGGGCGGTCCGGTGTTTGGGGAGGGAAGGAGACTGAAGAGACCAGGATACGAGCTATCCTGAGCCTCTGCCTGCCTCCCTCCCTCCCACTCCAAACTGCCATTGCTTGAAATATGCAGGGTGGGAGGACAAGGAGACAAAGATTGGGGGCTTCTGAATATCCAAGAGCTCAATCAATTGGATTGTACCCTAGTTTGCTGTTTAATAGATACTGTGCATCTTTTCCATAATCACTTGCCCTGTGTTTTTACAGGCTTTGGGAACGTTGTGGAACTTCGCATCAATACTAAAGGTGTCGGAGGAAAACTCCCAAACTTTGGCTTTGTAGTGTTTGATGACTCTGAGCCAGTTCAGAAAATTTTATTGGCAAAAGTAAGTAGCTTGACTATAGTCATTTTATGGTATTTGCCAGAGGGAAGGGATTCTGTTTGCATTACTGTGAATAAATGGACTGAATTCTACGTTCTCAGAGCTTTATACCTCCTCCTCATACACATACACACACACCACCACCATCAGTGGTTTTCTGTAGGCCAAAAAATGTCAGTGATAGGTTTGGCCTTAGAATATTTCTCCCTGAGATGATAGCATTTTATCCCTACCTGCATCCTCAAGCGGCTGGTCAAGTCCAATCTACCAAATTATTTGCAGCATGTGTTGATCAGGCCTAATTCTTAATCAGTGTACCAGTTTGTATTCCTTGTGCCATCCTGTTATGGGGAAAATATAAATTCTGGCTGAAGGCCTGTTCAGATGACATTCACCTGCCCCTGGAGCACAGTGAAGTCCAGGAACAGGTTTTGCATTTCTGTTCCTCTTTCCCCACACTTGTTATCCTAACAGCACATACATGGTAGTTTGGCTGGACTGGGGGACAGACTTCCTTTGGAACATGAGATCATTCTGACCCCACAATCCAGACCTCAACTGAAGGACAGGTTTTCATCACAGGTTCATGCAGATCCCATGGCCTCTCCGAGTTCAGTTGTTACCTGCTAACAGTTGTAAACTAGTTCCTAATTAATGTTTTGGTAATAATATAATAATCCTCCCTAATCTGAGGTCTGGTCACAGGTGTTGGATTCAAGACATCAGTGAGGAGTGAGAATGGTGTGTAAATTAAATTACAAAGCTTAATTACCATGAACCACATCTCTAGAAAGGAGTGAATTAGAATAAAGCAAGGTATAAATGGCATAATTTATGGCTTAATGGCATTATTTATTTATTTATTACATTTCTATACCGCCCAATAGCCGGAGCTCTCTGGGCGGTTCACTGATGACTAAGAATGAGCAATGCCTCTAAACTAGAACTTTAATACGTAATGTTAAAAATCTGACAACTTCTACTTGATGGATGTCTTTGTCAAAGATGGCACCAAAAACACCCAATATTGGTGCTAGCAAGGGTTAGGCATTAAGAATGGCTAAGAACATAGCACCTGAGTGCCAACTAGGATTTTGGCTGACATGTTCTCAAGACATGATTTTACTAATCATCTTCATTAGTTGCAGCTGTGCATGGCACATGCAGCACTATGATATGATGTGCCTGATATGGAGTCACAACAGTTTATGTGGGATGGGTGGGGGTTCAAGGACTTGGAGAGCTGCTGCTCATTCCACTCTACATACGAATTTCTAGGGGTGAATATTGTCGGAATGGAAACCTTGCATGTAGCAGAGTGTGTCAACTCTTGATTCTTTTCAGAAGTTCATAGGACAGCTATCGTATTGAAATTGGAAGGGGGAAGCTAGTAACCTAAATACATGATGAAACATTAAAACCAATTGTCACAAAACCACCCAGGAATTAATATAGCAAGTGCATAGTCTGGCGAAATCTCATATTTTGGTATTGTTAAAGCTAAGCATGTGTGGGCTTGACTTGTGCCTAGATAGGAGACTGCTGAGAGCACCATGTAAGCTCTTGAAATTTCTAAAGGAAAGTCAGGATGGAATTAATTAAAATACAAAAATATTTGTAAAGCACCTAAAATGGAAAGCCATTGTTAGTGTTGGACTGAGACTCAGGAGACCTGGATTTTAGTCCCCATGAAGCTCACTGGATGACTATGGGCCAGTCACTGACTCTCAGCCTAACCTAGCTCACAGGGTTGTGGTGAGGATAAAATGGAGAGGAAGAAGAGGATCAAGCCTTGGGTTCCTTGGAGAAAAGGTGGGATATAAATGAAACTAACAAACAATTTTGCTGTGTACGTATTGAAAACATGACAGCTTGCCCACTTGCCCACAGAATTATCACCTAAAAATATGAGACACAAAAGGAAAAAGGGGTGGGGAGGGACAAGAGTCAAATTCATGCAGCAATTATTAAAGTTACATAGCTCATATAATGACTAACGTGAATGGTAACAATTCAGAAAGGGGAGGATCTGGATGGCAGCTGGTCTCTCAGCCATCTCTCCATCTGCTGCAACCAGATAGAATGGCTGCAGATAGATGTCAATTGAGGGAGAGGGGGAGCCTAATGAAATATTTTTGTAAGCCACCTTGAGAGCCTTTTTGGCTAAAGGGCAGGATTAAAATGCTTAAATGAATAAATAAATAATGCCAACTGGTCTCTGAAGAGTTTGTACATACTTATAAAGCTATCTTACACTTGGGGAATGTTCCCCACATTCGCCCATCTAGCCCAGTATTTTCTTCTCCAACTGAGGGCGGACCCAGGGCCTAATGCAGAGAAAGAGGTATTTCCCAGCCTTGCTACCTGAGTTTTTATAAACGGGAGATGGCAGGGATTGAACATGGAATGTTCTGCATGAAAAGCATGTGTTCTTCTACTGAGCTATATGTATGCCCTTTGAACATTTTTAAACTCAGTTTTTGATATCAACCCCTTTTTTCTCTCTTCTCCCACCCCAAAGCCCATTATGTTCCGTGGTGAGGTTCGCTTGAACGTAGAAGAAAAAAAGACCAGAGCTGCTCGTGAAAGGGAGACTCGAGGTGGTGGTGATGACCGCAGGGATATTCGGCGCAACGACAGAGGTCCTGGGGGTCCACGCGGCATAGTGGGTGGTGGAATGATGCGAGACCGTGATGGAAGAGGGCCTCCTCTAAGGGGCGGCATGGCCCAGAAACTTGGCTCTGGAAGAGGAACTGGGCAGATGGAAGGCCGGTTCACAGGTCAACGTCGCTGAAGATCCCAATGTTGGCAGGCAGTCTTGGCAGTGATACATTATTCGTCGTGTTTGCATTCTTGTTAATTTTCTGGCTTTGGAATGTAACACAGCCTTTTTGATCATTTCTTTGATGTGAGAAACATCTTTTGGTTACCAGTTAAATTGAGGTGGACGTTCTTTCCCCAATTTCACAAAGAAGTCACACTGTTAACTTATAAATTAGACTTGGAGATTAAGGACTGAGAAATGACCATTTAAACTTTCTACAGCAACAACAAAAAGGACAAAGGGCGTGTCTAATTGAGTTAAGGTCCTTCCAGTGTAAAAAAAACAAACAAAAACTAATCCTTTTGCTGCACATTTTGTGTAAGTGTTACTGTTTCTGCCAATTACTGTTGGAAACGCAAATAGTGCAATCTTTGCAATTGGAGAAGCTTGCCCTTTTTTTCCCTTTTAGAACACTTGGCTCCAAACAACTCACGTTTTTATGAACTTAAACGCATTAATGGGTACTTGACTCATTTTACGTTGACATCTGCTGAAAGCAGCAAGAAAAAAAATAGCTTGTGAAACGATGCGGGCATCTGCTCTGCTTGCTGTGACCAATATATGTACACACACAAACCTTAACAAGACTACAAGTATGTTCCAGAAGGAAACCATTTAGCTGTAAACACAAATGTAAAACTTCAGAAATCATAGTCCTGAATACAAAACAAGTTTTTTTTTTTTAAAAAAAAAGAATCTTATGAGCTCCCCGCCTCTCTCCAAAACAGGGATGGCTGACTGCTCAACACACTCCTCCTCCCTTTTCCCCTTTCTGTAAGCAGTGTACAGTGAAAAATTGTCTTTACTGTATTGAGGTCTCTGGTAATGTAATAAGCATGATGGTGCCTTCTATTAAATACATCATTCCAGTCTTGCTGGTGATTTTGTACAGTATAGTGTATGAATGGCTGTGCTGCAAAACTTTAACAGCTGTAAAAAATGTTTATAAAATCATTGTATAAAAATTGCAGTATCTTTAAATCAGTAAAAGTTACTGGAATATTATTTGCCTAGCTCTACAGCTAACAAGTTTCTGAAGCCTTTGAAGAAGGGAGGTATGAAGTAGTAGCTGCATTTTTTACAGAAGTGGAGTTATGGAAGTGAGTGTGCATTCTTGCATAGACAAGTCCAAAGTTAATCAAGCGCGTACCTTCATTTTAAATATACTCTGGATAACATATTTAACATAAAACTTGTTACTCAAGGATACTGCAATTTTCACAGGGCAGGGTAATAGCTCAAGTATTTGCTATTTCCAGTTTTCGAACTGTCACCAATTTTGCACAAACCTTGAAGCAACTTTGATGCCTATGTGGCTCAGATTTGTACATGGAGAGAAGACCTCCTCTTGTGTACTTGGACTTTGTAGAGCGTCTTGCGTTTTGGTGAGAGGTTTGCTGTTTCCAGGTTGCTGTTTGCATAGATAGCACATTCCAGAAAACTGCAAATGTAGCAAGCAATACTCCCTGGCTTCACATGGGACAGCTCAGCAAACCTCAGGCTTACTCTTGAGGAGGGGAGGCAAAAGTATGTGACCACTCAGAGCTGCTCTAAGCATGGAAGACCTCACTTGTTACGTAACAAAATGCCTAATGCAAGGAGCATTTGGTTAAAGTAGCCATTTGCTGTTTCCTATGAATGTGGAAAATCTTGCCTGTGTTTATTGGTGTGGGGGGAGTGAGTTTGTATCATTCTTTTCCACCATCCCACCCCCACCCCCAAATTGAGGTCTTCCATGTAAGTCTTGCACTATTTTCATACACTTTCTGGGACACATTTCTCTATTTCCATGTTTATATTTTGGGGATGATTTTTTTTTGTGTTGAACTGTTTCATTTTCAGATGATACCTGGAAATGTAGTACTTGAATGCCTCACCACAAACCATAAACTTGACTTAAGTTGGAAGCCTTTCTTTAAACTGCAGTTCTCAGCAAGCAGTTTGCTTACCAGTGTTTTGTGTTCCTTGGCTTTTTTAGTGCTACGGTATTGCCCTGCCATATTCTGTAAAAACTGTTAAGGCAAATGGCACTGGAGGAATAATCAGAAAAATACGTAACTGACAATTAGAGGAGCTACTGAGCCATTCAGCTTTCCGGCTTGCTTCTTTAAATGCCATGAAATAATATTGGAAGCATACACAGAAGTTTACATGGTGACTGTTCACCTACTGTACTGTGGACTCATAGTGTTCTTGTCCCTCCTTTCAATAAATGTACCTCTAGAAGGAAAAGCAACAGATCTCTTTGACCTGTTAAACTGCTGATTTGTTGATATGGATAGTATTGCTATCATTACAGTCCTATTTCAACAAACTTGCTTTAACCATCTTTTGGCTTTAGTAGGTATGCAAGACAGTGGACTACCATCTTTATTGCTGTAATGTGTTAAGCATTATATGCTAGTAGAATCTAGTTTAATTGTTGCAGGTGGAAAGTATTTACTTTTAAGTTTCCATTTTTGAATGTGTTTTGACTAAACATACCAATAAACTACTGATGTCTGCAGCATTCACCAATGGTTCCGAATTCTCTCTCGGTGGGATTAATGTTCCAGTGTGGCAGTTTTCTACGTTGAAAGGTAATCCTATCGAGTGTACTGATCCCAAAACTGTTCTCGCCCTAGACATTTCATTAGCAGTGAGCTTTAATAGTCAGGATTCTGTTCACTGTAGCATATTCATTCTGTATTGTCAGTCTCCATATCAAAGTATTTAGCTGTGCTATAGCTATTCTAACAATTTAATGCAGCTTACAATTAATTGCTTTATTTATTTTAATTTCCCTCAAACATAATGAACTCATGCCCCTTTTTAAACATACTAGGTCTTTGTGCCAACAGAAAAGCAGAATCTTCCTTGTAGAAGTTAAGCACAAATAATGCATTGCTTGTGTACTTCACTGCATATGCTACTGAATTTTCTTGTGCCGTTTCTCCATCTTAACTGATCCCCACTCTTTCACTGCTACTTTATCACTGAACTGGCTTGTGTGCTTCTACTGACTGGAGGGTGACATTTATATATCCCCAGTTTGAGGTCTAGTTCACGCAAACAACAGATCATAGAATAGAGTTGGAAGGGGCCTATAAGGCCATTGAGTTCAACCCCCTGCTCAATGCAGGAATCCACCTTAAAGCATCCCTGACAGAGGGTTGTCCAGCTGCCTCTTGAAGGCCTCTGGTGTGAGAAAGCCCACAACCTCCCTGGATAACTGGTTCCATTGTCCTGCTGCTCTAAAAGTCAGGAAGTTTTTCCGGATGTCCAGCCGGAATCTGGCTTCCTGTAACTTGAGCCCATTATTCTGTGTCCTGCATTCTGGGATGCTGGAGAAGATATCCTGGCTATCCTTTGTGTGACAACCTTTCAAGCACTTGAAAGAGTGCTATCATGTCTCCTCTCAGACTTCTCAAGGCTAAACATGCCCAGTTCTTTCAGTCTCTCCTCATATGGCTTTGTTTCCAGACCCCTGTTTGTGGACTACCGCTTCTGGTAGTTTGTGGACTACAGAGATTCGGATGTATTTTTTGGAAACTCCGAAGCCTTGACTATAGCATACAAAATTGTCTCAACCTTCTTGCCCCACTTCATTATAGGAATATTAGTTTAACACCCTCCTTATTAAACACCATGTGACTTCATCACACAATGGCAGTAAAATTCATTACATTCCAATAAAGGTCATGCTTAGTAAAAGGACAAGCTTTGCAGGCAGAAAGTCCCACGTTCAGTGTCCAGTCGATCTGAAAATTTTGAAAAGGGCTGGGGAACCTGTTGCCCTCCCAATGTCATTTGGTTCCAACTCCTGTCAATGGCCATGCTGTCTGGGGCTGATAGGAGTTGTAGTCCAACATTCATAGGGCCACAGATTCTGTCCTGCTGACGAAGTAGACAGTACTGAGTTAGATGGATCAATAGTTTGACTTGCAAATATGTATGTTCACTGCAGATGTGTTTTGTTTGATTCATTAACTGATTTTGCATTTCTCCATCTGACTGAAAGGGTCAAGACTTCCTCTGCCTTCCAAAACCACTTTAAATATTTTACTGAAAAGAAAAGTTTTTTGCCAAGTACATTTATGATGAGTTTAATATTAGACAATCACGGATTCCATAAGTGCCCACAAGTCAGATTATTCTAGGGATGAAAACCACATGGCCCCCCAAATGTTGGACTTGCCTCCCATCAACTGTGACCATTGGCCATGATGGCTGGGCCTGATAGACGGAATCCAGCAATGCCTCGAGGGGCACAGATCTCACCACCACCACCACATTTACTCACAGGGATCAGCCTATATTACCTGAAAGCAGCTAAACTGGAGCATGACCTGTACCTTGGGTTAATACACTATTGGAACAGTTCACTGGACAGATACACATAAGTAGAAAGCTCAAATCTGTATTACTGCCAATTGAAACGCTACTTGGGCTTAAAGTCATAAAATAGGAGACGATGAAGCAGAGCTGGAAAGAAGGATGGGAGAAAGATTTCTTGTGACAGAAATGCAAAACCACTGATACTCCTTGAAAGACATTCCAAAACAATGATGCAAAGCTCTAATAGAAAGTGGAAGACCAGCCTAATAAGGCAACACAGCAGCCCAAGCCATACATAGTACCAGCAGAGAATGGCCAGATGTTCAAATTCAATCACAGATTTCTAAGGCCCATTGGGGTCTATCACTGCTGAAATGGCACTGGCTAGTTGTAGATCATACATTGTAAACATTAACTCAGATTCCACAATGGCCCTGAAAGCTGAGGCAAATGAACCAATACATATTCAGCTCAAACAACCGACATCTCCATAGACTTCCCAGTCGTGAACTCAATACATTTATTTATTTATTACATTTTTATACCGCCCAATATTTTTATACTGCCCAATAGCCGAAGCTCTCTGGGCGGTTCACAATACAGGAAATGTATTGAGTACAAGGTATGGAAGGAATGTAATGTATCCTGATACAAGCATGGGCAGTGATATTCAATGATGCACACTACTTTTTCCATTTGCAGATGTGTTGTACTGAGGCATTCTGGATGAACTGTGTACTATTGCCTTAAACACAATCTAGTTTCCACCCTCTTTCCTTGGACTTGGAGAACACCTGATGTAATACCGTGTGTTTAGAGCTTTGCCAGGGAGCGGTATATAACCCTGTTAATAAACTTGTTACACCAATACTTGTTATTATTTAAAATATTTATATACCGCTCAATTATCTAACACAGATTCCAGAGTGGTGAACGTTGGTAAGTATAAATAGTAAAAGAAAGAAGATTTAAAAAGCAAATTAAAATTGTTCAATTTAAAAACAAAGGAACCTGAAAAACAATAGCTAGTCAGTTGAGGAAGGCTTCTTGAAACCGAGTTGTTTTCAGGAGGCGCCAGAAGTAGACTAGTGTTGGCGCCTGCCTGATCTCCAGGGGCAGGGAACTCTATAGAGAAGGGGCCACTACGCTAAAGGCTTTTCTGCTGGATTTCATTCAGGCCATAGGTCCATGTGGAATCACCAAGAGCGTGCCTTCCAATGACCCCAGTAATCGGGCAGGTTAGTAGGGGAGAAGGCACTCTCTCAAGTAACCTGGTCCCAAGTTGTTTAGGGCTTTGTACACTAGTACCAAAACCTTAAAACTTGGCCCCGGTAGCCAATAGGCAACTAGTGCAATTCCCTCAGCAAAGGAGTTATATGCTGAAAAGAGACAGCTACTCTACTTGTGTAGAGTCTGAATCAGCTGACAATGATCAACAGACTCGGTGAGAATCGGTCCTATCAGCAGCTTGATTGTGTCTTCTCTTTCTTCAGGCAAACTCTAAACTCCCTGCATAACTCCAACAAGATCAATCAATATATGTAAAAATGAGTGCAGTCTGAATGAAGTGAAGCTGCTGAAGACTCCAAACAAGAAGCAAAGCATTATTGCTTATTGGCACTGAAATTGAGAGGTCCACATAAGTGAAGAGAGAAGTGGTAGCTGTAAAAACTCTGTCTAATACCCTTTGCTTGCATCCAGTGGTGTCCTTCCACCAGCAGAACAGACACTACTGTCAGACTGAATTTCCTGTCCCACTTGCATATCGCCAAGTTTGCTCCAGAGGGTTGAGGGACCCTCCAGAGCAGATTTTGGGGAGAAGGGGAAGGGAAATTCCCATTGCAAAGGTCCACTCATGCAATGTTGGATGTATCCCTTTACTCCCAAGAGTTTTGTTTGCACTACATTTGCAGAAAACTTCAAGAACCTATACATGTCGCAACAACCTCCTCTTAGAGCTTCCATCACACCTATTTTTCCCCTCTGGTATTCACCCACGATTTTGACTTTTTGGCAAGTGCTGATCCTTTTCATGATCGTAGCTGTACCGGGGCACTCTCTTTGTATTTGTTTGCTCTCCCATTATTGCACCCTGCCCCCTCCTTCCCCCTCCACTTCATTGGTTCCTGTCGGGTGATGGTTAAGGGAGCCTCCACAAACCAGGCATGACAAGAGTGCGACAAAAAAAGACCCCGGTAAATCTGAATTATTTTTGAGATGGAACTTGCCACCATCTCCTGCTGTGTGCAGGAGAAGCAGCTCCATCAAAACAGCCCGCAGGTAGTTTACTTCCTCTTCCAAAAGAGAAAGTAATGAGGGCCAAACGCTTGGGCGGAGAAGCAACTGTAAGCAAACGCGATTTCCCCCTGTGTGATGATGGTTTTCACCCTGCTTGCTGGCCTCAAGAGGCTGCACTGAGTCCAACATTGAATAAACCCCGATGTACGTAGGGTTGCCATACATTCTGGAAAACCGGGAATGTCATGGTTTCCAAGCATTTCCAAAATGTCCCAGCCAGCCAGTCAAGAATCCCGGATTCCTGTTCCAGGTGGCCGGAGAAATTCCAGCCTATGAAATGGTGTCTTGAGCCTGCTCAGTGGAGTGTAAGTCTCCATATTGAAGTCTCCTCTAACTTTTGAGAACTAGTGGAGAAATGTAATTTAGTGTCATTTTTTTCTGTTTGTTTGCTTAAACTTTTCTTTGCCTGTTATTTATTTGCAGGTGCTTAAGTACTTTAGGCTGCAATCCTATGCATACTTAACTGGGAATAAGTCCTATTTAACTTAATACGATTTGTTTCTGAGTAGACACACATAGGATTGCAGTGTTAGATAACTAAAGCTTAGATAGCTTTCTTTCTTTCCCTAGACCTTTACATATTGCTCATTTTAAAAAAATAAAAATCAACCCCCCCCCCCAAAAAATTGTCCCGGTTTTGTCCGCCTGATGCCTACACTGTACTCTTTTCATCACCAGCTGAAGACCTTTTTATTCTCTCAGTATTTTAACACTTAATTTTAACTTAAATTTAAATTTTACTGTTCTAACTCTGTATTTTAATCTTATATCAATTTTTGCTGTGTGGTTTTATCCTGGTCGTGCTTTTGATACTGTATTTTGTATTTGTGTTTTTAACCTGTTGGGTTTTTTATTACGTTTTTAATTTTTGTGAAACGCCCAGACAGCTTCGGCTATTGGGCGGTATAAAAATGTAATAAATAAATAAATAAATAATTTTGTGGATTCAGAATATGGCAACCCTAGATGTAGGGGAGGTGAACAACGATGTCATTGAATGAAATGCAGGTGTGAAACACTGGGTACCGTATATGGCACCATGCCCATGATGGAGAGATCCTGTACAGCAGTGGTTCCCAAAGTGGGTGGTACTGCCCCCTTGGGGACGATGGGATTGCATAGGGGGGCGTTAAGAGCCAAAGGGGCGGCAGGGGGGGCGCTAAGAGCCAAAGGGGCGGCAGGGGGGCGCTCAAGGTGGTCTTTTCCGTACCAGGAGTTTTGGTAACAGAAGGAAATTTCTGATCGCTATCCCGCACCATGGAGAGTGGTTCAGAAGCTCCAGGTTGCATTTCCAACATCATATTTGGTGGAATGTGGTTGTAGTGGGGTCTGCCTACTTCTCTCCAAGCAAAGAAATCGACTCCAGATTACTAAATGTGGTGATTTAAGACTCCTGTTAAGTGACTTTAAACCAGACATTGGGATATTGGTATCACTTCATGAAGCCCATCCATCACATTAAAATTTTACAGAATAGTGAGGGACTCTACCCTAGTTACTAAATGTGATATCTAATATTCTTGCTAAATGACTATCAGACTTTGAAAAGATGATATCACTGGATCAAGTTCATCAATTAAGTTTAATTGAATAAACTAAAAAAATGTAATTGGATTTTGAAGAAATATCCAATTAATTGCTACTGTTTTGAATTTTATTGTTATTACCTTCCTTAGTGGGTCGTTGAAAACCGCTATTCTGAATAATGATTTTTATAGGGTAGGGTAGGGGGCACTGGGCATGAGTTTGTGGAACCAAGGGGGCGCTTACCTGAAAAAGTTTGGGAACCACTGGTGTACAGCTTACGCAGCGTGGCGCGCACCGCTGGCTGCCGTCACGCACCACCAGTGCTGCAGCAGTTCCTCCTTGCGCGCGCGCCCTGCCCCTCGTCCTCCTCCTACCGTCGGCGCGTGCTGGGCTCTGCTGTGTGTTGTGCACGCAGTAGGCCGGCCGTTGCCCCTGGTTACGGCCCGGGCTCTTGCGTTCTCTTCTCGCAGCAGCGAGCGGCTGAGCTCGCGCTGTGCGGCTTCTCCCCCGCCCGCTGCAAGAGGAAAGCCTTGAAACCCGGGAGTGCGTCTTGGGAGGCCGGGCGGATCTTTGCCTTCAGGACAGGACAGGTGAGTGGCTGGGCGTGCTGCGGCTGCTGCGGCAGGTGCAAATAACTTCGGGACTAGGGACAATAGGACCACCGCTCCTATGCATATTTTTTTTAAGAGTGGGGTTGGCCTTGAGATCTTCAAAGAGCTTTCGCCAAGGCCGGTGCCGAGTTTTGCGGCTCCTCGACCACGGCATGCCGCCGTATCCAAAGGGAGAGGCGGGTAAGAAATATTATTATTATTATTATCATCCCCATCTCCTCTAGCGAGCCCAATCCTCCCGCTGCACCGCCCAGAGGAAAAGGAGGCGCGCGTGGAGCTGGTGCAGTTGCCCCCAAGCCCTTGAGCTTACGGGTCACAACCAGTAAAATGAATACAGCAGGGTGGCCTGTTCATGGGAGCAGTGCAAGGAGCATCTACTGCCCTGTGCGCCTTTCTCTCTCTGGCCGGCAAAGAAGCTGGGATTTGGGGGCACAGAGGGCCCGATCCGCCTTGCTGTGCTGCCCAAAGAGAGGGGATTGAACGTGTGAAGGAGGCAGCTGTGAAGAGTAGGACCCAATCCTCAGAATTGCTCAGAGGCAAGCAAGCACCCGAACACCTACTTGTCCACTCGCTTGGCCGCTCTTGCTTTGCAGCGGCTTTGCTCCATCCTTGTATGATGTTCCAGAAGGCCGTGCAGGAGATTACTGCTCCTTGGGGTGGGAGTGGTCCCCTCCATGCTTTATTCATCTCCCTTTTTAACATCTGCATGAAAATATTGGATGAGGTCATTGGGGTGGGGTGGGGTTGGAGCTCCGGGTCATCACGGTGCAGTTCTGTTTCTCCTTTTCTTCAGGAGGGATCTCCATGAATGTCAGCTTGAGATCAGTAACTCAAGGTGGAGTTGCTGATAGTGGGTTGATCCATCTTCTTAGGGGTACATAAGATCCAACTTCTTGACTTGACTACTGAATTACACAATCAATCAATCAGTTTTTATTGCTTGTTAGCCGAATAGGCCAATCGCAAACAAATAAAATAGTAGCAAAATAACATATTAACATAATAGCATGTCCATACACCATCTGACCGCAATCAGAAGAATAATACAAGATAATAATGTAAAACTGATAGTAGGCTCAATTGCAGTACTTTGGTGAGCCCCTGCCAAAGGAAGTGAGGCAGGTGGCTACTAGGAGGAGGGCTTTCTCCGCTGTGGCACCCAGGTTGTGGAATGAGCTCCCCAGAGAGGTCCGCCTGGCGCCTACACTGTACTGCTTTCGTCGCCAGCTGAAGACCTTTTTATTCTCGCAGTATTTTAACACTTAATTTTAACTTAAATTTAAATTTTACTGTTCTAACTCTGTATTTTAATCTTATATCAATTTTCCTGCGTGGTTTTATCCTGGTTGTGCTTTTGATACTGTATTTTGTATTTGTGCTTTTAACCTGTTGGTTGTTTTATTATGGTTTTCATTTTTGTGAACCGCCCAGAGAGCTTCGGCTATTGGGCGGTATAAAAACGTAATAAATAAATACCAGTACTAGCCCGCATGTAATCTCAGATTAGTAAAATTTGATCCTATATGGCGAACAAAAGCTTCCGTACCTCCAGCGCCTGCTGTACAAATTTGGCAGTCCTGAACGATATATAGTGATCAGAGCCTAACAATAATATCTGACTTACATTTTTAGGTGACATGTGAACCCGGGAATCAGGGGCTCAAGGTATTGCTTTCTCAGCTCGACATACACTGGACACTCAACTAGAAAGTGTATCATATCCTCAATTTTGGGGCAGCCGGCTGGGCAGTCAGTTTTAGCACGTGGATGGATCCTATAACACGCTTTCACCTCCATTAACTGGAGTGAATTTAACCTGCACCGGGTAAATAACCGTCTCAACTTGTGTGAGGTAACAGAAGTTAATTATAAAGGAACTTTTCCCGGGGCAGTAATTAAACTTTTGTACATAGTATTTGAATGGCTCGCTTTGATGACAGCCAATTATGATTGTATTTCACAATCATACAGTCTTCTTGCAGCCTTATTTATAACTATTGAATTGTACAGTATGTGGGGCTGCCCTTAAAGACAGTCAGAAATTTTGAGTTTGTCTGGAGCTTGGCTTGCATTATCATGCTCAGCCTTTCTTAATTTTATTGCTTGCCAGTTTGTTTCGATGTTAAATTCAAGGTGCTGGTTTTGACTTTGGAAGCCTTACCTGGCCTGAGGCTGGAATATCAGTAAATACCTACTTCAGGTGTCACTTTTGTCAGTCTGACAATTATCTTCTACTTTCATCAGGTATTTTCAGTGGTGACACTTCTGTTGTGATAGTCCCTCCCATGGGAAATCTGCCAGGTCTGAACTATCAGAATTCATTGAAGATTGGGGGGAAAAATAGGGTACAGTTATACATTGGTATATAACAATATAAACTAGTAATTCATATTTTTATTATCCTTTTACTATATTTTTATTTATTTTATCCTAAGCTACTTTGAAGATAATTCTTGGGTTGAAAAGTGACATATAAATATAAAAGTGAATCTAAATATGCTTGTTATTTATTTTTAACAAGGGATTCCAGATCTACTGCTGCAAAGCAACACTTGAACTGGAATCATTGGCAGTTGCAAAAGAGGTCTGAAGCTGAGATGCAACAAAGTTCCTGTTTAGTTACCGTTTTTCTCATATTTACTACCTGTGGCTTTACTGTCTTCATAGTAAGTATGTACTGTTGTTGTCTGCTTGATTTACTGTTTAGGATTGTTTTTAATGTGTGATATAATTTTTATTTATAAGCTGTGTTGAATCTGATTTATCATAAATGGTAGGATATAAATGTCTAAATAAATAAATAACCCACCAGTGACAGAGTAGAAATAGTAATTGTCTTCAAGATGGCCAAGAGTACTGTGCTTCCTAAAAATGTGAAAGGTGTGGGGTTGAATCTAGCCTTGGTCATGCTTAGAGAAGACCCATTCAAATCAATGGGACAAATTAGTCCTGACTAACTTGTCCCACTGCTTTCACTGGGTCTACTCTAAGCCCAGCTAAGTCTGGATCCTGCCCATAGAAGTTAACAGGGCAGGGAATGTGGAATATACAAGTTTCCTCCTTATTTTCTGTAGGTATTTATAAATGTATTTCCTCTCTAGTTTAATTCCGATATAAAGAGAGAAGCCACAGTTGAAGTAGAAATGACTTGTTCTGTTTAATAGCTTAAATAACGAGATAAACGTCCATCATGAATAACTTTCCGTCTCTGGCCTGCACTACATAGGTCCCTATCTCCAAAAGTATCAGGAATCTATTTTCATGGTTAAAGTAGAAGCAGCCAGATGCTGTGAAATAGGTGACATGACTTGAAGCCACAATGTAGCCAGGTAGGATTGCAACAGCCAGGTAGCTTTCCTGCTCATTTGGTATTTTTTCTCTTGGATTTGATATTGATGTTTCGAGCCATGGGTATAAATGTAGATTACTCTACCCTCTGAGCTACCAAGAACATACCAGCTGCTGCCTAGTGACCAGTCTAAAGCCACTCCTATGTCTGTTCACTGATGCAGCATTTTTATTATTATTACTAAAATTATTCCTGCATGATCAATTTTTGTGGAGCAAAAATAATAAGAAATGAGCCTAGAGGACATTCCTGAAAGAGAACAGCTAATTGGAAATGGTTTTATCATCTATGAATCTTTTCATCATATATTTTACATGACTTCTTGTGACAAAAGAAACTGAAATGAGGGGGGAAATGTTACGTTCGTTTAGAAAGTCCTGTTTTTATATTGTCTTGAATGAACAGATTTCACCCCCAAATTTTTTGAATACCCTTTCTTACTCTTAAAAATGTAATTTTTTTTAATGAAAGAGTACCTTCTCTCTTACCAACGTGCCTGGTCCTTGAGGCCATCTGAGGGCATGTTCCCGGTGGTTCAATATGGACCTAGAGTCCTATTGAAGTCTACCAGGAGAAGAGCCTTCAGTGTAGTGACCCCCATCCTATGGAATTCCTTGCCTTTGGAGGTCAGGCAGGCTCCAACAATGAATTCCTTCTGGCGCATCCTGAAAACGTAATTCCAGGAAGCTTTCCCTGAATGACCAGTTGTATTTGCACTTTGTTTCTTTTTAAAATGTAATTTTTTAATATGTTGTTTTTATGTTGTTTTTATTCTTTCGTTCTGTTTGTTGCTCACTGCTCCGAAATCTTTGGATGGGGAACAGTATATAATATTGTAAATAAATAAATAAAATAAATGATACATTTTTCTATTGAGAAACAAGCTCTCAAAAAACAACTTCTGCAAGTTTCCATTGTGTTAGGGAAAAGCCATCTGTGACGGGTACCTATTGACTAGTGCCTGTGATTTCACCAATGTACTTTCCTGTCTTTATCCTGTGACACACGCATGCTGTAGAAGGATGTATATATATTTCGGTTACCCCATATGTGCCTCTTTAAGACTTTTCTTTTTTAAAAGATGAGGCTTCGTTTGTTTTAGCCCTGGGATTTGGTTTTTTTTAAAATAAAGAATCAAGTTTTCTAGTTGCAATCTCCTCTCTTCCAACCAAATACACCACAGCCTGGCACCATTCTGAAATAGGCAAGTGACTGCCTTCTAGAGTTTCCAGCGGCTTTTAAAAAACGTGTTACTTCTGTGGTGGAGTGTACTGGAGGTGTTCCCTCTTGTTTGCCAAAATTAAATTTCTGATCGCCACTGTGACTGCTTGGCAACTATATTTCTGGACACCCTGTAAGTGTGCAAGGCAAATTATGAATCCAGATTCCCACCACTGATGGAGAGCCTGCTATGATTGCTGTTTAGAGTGTTACACCTACCTTCCGCCTTAGAGGCAAGCTGAAATACCACATTAAAAAGTGCGAGTCAAACAGTGTTTGTTACACTATAAGAACATATTTCCCCAAAAAAGTTTCACTGTGCACACTGATGCTGATTTGTGTCTTACAGCTTAGAGGACCATCAATTTGAATTCAGATGGACAAATATGAGATCCTTGGACTTGTAGGTGAAGGAAGCTATGGAATGGTGATGAAGTGCAGGAATAAGGAGAATGGTAGAGTAGTTGCCATCAAGAAATTTTTGGAAAGTGAGGATGATAAAATGGTTAAAAAAATTGCCATGAGGGAAATCAAGCTTCTCAAGGTGAGCTTATGGAGACTACAAGAAAATCAAAATATAAATAGAAGGGAATGTTAAATTAGAATTTTAATTGCATCTGCTATTTTAAACATACTTTCTTGGATGTAAATGTTATTAATAGTACAACCTTATGGACAACTACTCAGAATAAAGACTAATTTAGTTCAGTGATACATATTCACAGGTAAAGGGTACATAGGATTGCAGCCTAAATTAGTATAATGTAAATATCTTTGGGATTGAGGATTAAGGTGAAATATAGAAATATTCCATTTTGTGGAACTTTAATATGTGAAAAACAAAGGTTGTTCTCTCCAAATCATACCTTAACCCTTCTTTACATCTTTTTTTGTTGCCATTACTACATTTATTTATTTTTATTTATTTATTTATTACATTTTTATACCGCCCAATAGCCGAAACTCTCTGGGCAGTTCACAAAAATTAAAACCATAATAAAACAACCAACAGGTTAAAAGCACAAATACAAAATACAGTATAAAAAGCACAACCAGGATAAAACCACGCAGCAAAATTGATATAAGATTAAAATACAGAGTTAAAACAGTAAAATTTAACTTTAAGTTAAAATTAAGTGTTAAAATACTGAGAGAATAAAAAGGTCTTCAGCTGGCGATGAAAGGAATACAGTGTAGATGCCAGGCGGACCTCTCTGGGGAGCTCATTCCACAACCTGGGTGCCACAGCGGAGAAAGCCCTCCTCCTAGTAGCCACCTGCCTTACTTCCAGATGGACAGCCATCTTTCAGGAATGCTTTAAGGTGGATTCCTGCCATGAGCTTTCCCCCCTTTTCTTTAATCAACCTAAGACTTTACAAGCTCTTAAGGCAGTTTTGCATGTAACAGTTGCCCATTATATGATGAACTATATAACTATAGTTCATTGTAAAGCTTTTAATATTATATTTTACGCTGTTCTGTATGGTTTTAATTTTAAAACCATAAAGAGAGCTTTGGCTATTGGACGGTATAGAAATGAAATAAATAAAATAAATAAGTCATCCATGATTGAAGACACCAGTTTCATAGAGGTTATTTCTGAATGGATCCCTTCTCCCCATTCTTTTCATCACGATATTGAATAAGAAGCAGGTGGAACCTTTTTCTTACTGTCATCTTAGAATACGATCAGGGTTGAAGGTAGGCAGGAGCAGACAGGCACAAAGCAGTTCTGACAAAATGATTTATCCACATTAATTATGATACTTAGCCTCGATTAGTCTACGTAGGGTATTATATGGGTGCTTGCTGGTTTCTGTGACTCCACGTTATCACACGCTGTTTGTGATACGGCCTTCCGCTCATGGTTTGGATAATTGTAGCCATGTGGCCAGGTACCTGCATCTGTGAATCACGCTATGGGCTGTTACCAATGCATGAACTCCTATTCTGTGGCTAAACGATTGGAGCAGGCAGCAGGATCATATGGTTCCTTCCCGCAGCACTTCCCCATTCCAGATTGAAATCCTCACCAGCCTTAACCATCATTAATTGGTTCATCCGCAGTTAATGCTAACCATGGTTTCTTCTTAACCAGGCTTTGAAGCTGGTTAGCAAACTGCGGTTAAGATAAAATTTAGTTCATGTTAACTTCGGCCTTAGTTAGACCGGGCAAAATCCCAGGGCGAACCCCGGGATCGTCCCTGTGCGTCCAGATGACACACAGGGGATCCCGGGATCAGGGAGGGATGATCCCTCCCTTGCCCTGGGATCTTGCCCTCCCCTTTGGCCCTGCTTTTTCTGTGGTCCCTGGCTGAGCCCGAGACCGCACAACGTGTGGCCCGTTGCCGCAGTTTGACCCGGCTCCGTGCGATTCCTTGCGCGTAGCCGTGCACAGGACGCAGTGCTCCTCAGGAATGCTGCGCCCATCGAGGGTAGGGTGGGGGGAGTGGAAAAGTAGGGTGACCATATGGAAAGGAGGACAGGGCTCCTGTATCTTTAACAGTTGTATTGAAAAAGGAATTTCTGCAGGTGTCATTTGTATATATGGAGACCCTGGTGAATTTTCCTCTTCATCACAACAGTTAAAATGCAGGAGCTATATTAGAGGGACCGGATTTAAAAGGGGGCAGGGCACCTGCAGCTTTAACTGTGGTGATGAAGAGGAAATTTCACCAGGTTCTCCACGTATACATATATACAAATGACACCTGTAGAAATTCCCTTTTCAATACAACTGTTAAAGATACAGGAGCCCTGTCCTCCTTTTCATATGGGCACCTTAGGGAAAAGTAATTAATTTTTTTTAAAAAAATTACCTTTAGTGCACGATCATTCATGCGCTCCTTCCTCTTTAAAAAACAAAACAAAATGGCAGGCGTGACGCCTCTCCGCCTGAGGTCGTCGCGCCTGACGTGTAAACGGAGGCGGGATCTCCCGTTAATCACAACATGAGATCTTCCCTTTTCTGTCGCGGACTATGAGGTAAGTCTAGCTAAGGCCTTTATCTTAGAGCTGATGCCATGCTTAGATGTGCTGAGAGCTGGGGAGGTGGCTGGTGGAGAAGGGAGTGCCGTTAAATAGCATCCTGTTTTGTTCATGTGTCAAGTTAGCTAAATTGTTTGCCTACTCTCCTTTTCTGCCTTGCCCAGGCTTCTCGTGCCATACTGCCCTTTGTTTTGCACAATAGCTGAAAAGATAGGGGAAGTCAGAGGTGAGGCTAAACAGGAAAAGACGTGCACAAAGTCCGTTACGTATCCCTCAACTTTTGAGGTGGCAGGGGTTCACCCAGAAGCTACGTGGAGAAGCTGGTCTTTGAGGGAAGATAAAAGAGATTTGGTCCCATTCTGGGATGGAGTTGCAAGCATATGGGGCAAGAATGGGCAAGCCGAGGAAAAATGGCATGTAGAAAAACTGCTGTTCAGATTTACAGTCAAGCTGCAGAATTTAAGAAACCTAGGTTTCAGGGGATCCGTGTCACAAAGCAGGAACCTTGTGATCTGAAGCTGGGATCTAAGCTGCCAAACCTTTATGTAAGAAGAGTTGGTATCACACAGTGATTGACAGCAGCATGAGATGTGAGATAGATGGTCCCTTGCCTGATCCAGGTCAGCCATGTACTCACTGGGGCTGCTGCATCAAACTGATTCAAAGCCGCTCGCAGTGTTTAGCCTGTTCTATTGATTAGGTTTAGCTGATTAATCTGTAGGTTAAAGGTTGCAAGTCTAGTACTATGAAATGGACAATATGAAGGTGCTTGCAGGAATTGTTGGGATAATGTGTTGTATGTAAAGTTTTCTTAGAACATAAGAAAAGCCCGGTGTAAATGCTAAGGCTGTAGTCCTAAACAGACTTACTAAATTGGGAATAAGCTCCATAGAACATGGTGTGACCTTCTTCGTAGTAAACATACAAAATCAGATTGCAAGTATTGGTATCATTATTGTTTACTTAGCATTGTGTATATTCAAGGGGCAATTACTGAGGATGTTTTCAGACTATATGTGGTTAGATGCTGATGTTGCATTGTGACGCATTTGCTGTCTCCTGATAGCAATTAAGGCATGAAAACCTGGTGAACCTTCTAGAAGTCTGTAAGAAGAAAAAGCGATGGTACCTGGTGTTTGAGTTTGTGGACCACACCGTCCTTGATGATCTTGAGACGTTTCCCAACGGCCTGGATTATAATAGAGTTCGAAAATACTTATTTCAGATTATAAAGGGAATAGGGTTCTGCCATAGTCACAATGTAAGTAAACTGCTGTCCCTGCTTATTTATTTGTATTAGCATATTATTTGTTCTTGATAACACGCATTGCATGTATGGATTCTAGCAATTGAGCTTTACATTTCAAGTAGATGTCAGACTAATAGGCGATAGAAATGAACATTATCATTGTAACAAAACTCCTTTTGACAGTTAGCAAAATAGGATATTTAATAGATATCACTGTCAGTTTTACATATTATTATTTTTTTAAAAAAAATGTATTATTAATTTTTATATACTGCCTTATTTGCTAAAAAGCCGTCAAGGTGATTCACAGCAAAATTTTAAAACAATAAAAAGCAGAACATCAAAACAGTAAAACATTTGCTTTCAAATTTCTGACCATTAAGGACTCAGTGGTAGGTTTTTCACTACATGCAGTCTAGAAACATAGATTGATGATCTTGGTGTAGAACAAACATTGAGGTTCTTGTACTTCTAATCATCTTTGTATCAAAGAAATTTTGTTTCCCCTCTTAATTTAAGCTGTGATATGACTTGTAGTAGCTGGTTCAGCCTTCGTTTATGGTGTGGGCTACTCTCCAAAGACAGGTATAGTTTATACCAGCATTAATCTTTTTTGCACATAGCTTGGTATGCTCCTATAAGATCATTATGATTACATGATTATATGTCACTCCCCAAAGGTAGGAGGATATTTCTCTAGGAACAGGAAGGCAGGGCTTTAAAGTACAGCTCTCTCTGCATAATCAGGAACCCCGAGAAGCAGGGTTCCTGATCACGTGGAGAGAGCTCTCTGCATGTATAATTGTACATGCTTAGGGGACAGTACATTAAATCCCACTCACTCCCATGCATGTTCCTTGGACATCTGAACGTCTATTGTTAACAAGGATTTACTTTTTTCAGCAAATGCATATTATTATTCTATTACTGTATTTTAATTTATAGTCTAGTAAAATACTAATATCTTAAAAGCATTGTGCTTGAGATGATAAAATAATGGGGGTGGGGTTCCAGAAAAAAAATGGAAATTCTGGAAATAATTGAGAAATAAGCAATACTTATTTGGTTCTGTGCAGCTGAGCAACAACGTGACACTGATTTTAAAAGTTTGAATATGAGAGTTGGCTGTGCTTGATGGGGTTGGGTGAAGAATAGTACAGCTAGCTCTATTATTATTTATTTATTTATTTATATAGCACCATCAGTGTACATGGTGCTGTACAGAGTAAAACAATGAAATAGCAAAAACCTGCCGCATTGGCTTACATTCTAGTAGAATCATAATAAAACCATAAGAAGGGGAAGAGAATGCACCAAACGGGCACAGGGTAGAGTAAAACTAACAGTATAAAAGTAAGATCAAAATCAAGTTTTAAAAGCTTTAGGAAAAAGAAAAGTTTTTAGCTGAGCTTTAAAAGCTGCGATTGAACTTGTAGTTCTCAAATGTTCTGGAAGAGCGTTCCAGGCGTAAGGGGCAGCGGAAGAAAATGGACGAAGCCGAGCAAGGGAAGGAGGGACCCTTGGGCAGGTGAGAAACATGGCATCAGAGGAGTGAAGAGCACGAGCGGGGCAATAGTGTGAGATGAGAGAGGAAAGATAGGAAGGAGCTAGACTGTGAAAAGCTTTGTAGGTCAACAGGAGAAGTTTATATTAGATTCTGAGGTGAATTGGAAGCCAATGAAGAGATTTCAGAAGTGGAGTAACATGGTCAGAGCACCGAGCCAAGAAGATGATCTTAGCAGCAGAGTGGTGAACAGAAACCAATGAACTGATGTGAGAAGAAGGAAGGCCAGTGAGAAGAAGGTTGCAGTAGTCCTGTGACTCATGGCCACTGCAAGGAACCATTATGAACTAAGCAACTGATTTAGAAAAATGTTAGTGACTCTTTTCGTAGTGAAATTAATTAGCCTTTGTTAAGGAGCTGCTCCATATCCAGCTGGGGGAACATGAAAGCAATTAAAATATTTGTTAAGAGTTTGTCTAATTCAGAATGCTCAACCCCTACATGTGACTTGCCTACTTGAAGTGTCTTTCTAGCATTTCTCCCCATGAGAGCTATTTTACCATTTTTAACTGTTTAAACTGCCCAGAGAGCTTCGGCTATGGAGCGGTATATAAATGTAATTTATAAATAATAAATAAATAATAAATAAAGCCCTCCCCAGCATGGTGCCCTCCAGATATTTTGGACTTTGCCTCCCATCAGCCTCAGGCAGCATGGCCGATGGTCAGGAATGGTGGACACTGCAGTCCAAAAGTTCTGGAGGCCATCAGATTGGGGAGGGCTGCTTAGGTACATAAAAGAGCCTTTCTGTCCCTAAAGTTATTTTATGTATGACTTCGTTTGTTCATAAAATTATCATTATATTTTAAAACTTTAAAAAGTAAACTCAGTAAATTTGTAATCATTGTCTGAATAGATTGGAACTACATGAAATGGCTGCTACTGCATCAGAAACTCTGGATTCTATAGATCAAAACTCAGGCAAAAATGCACATTTACTCTCAGGAATGCACAACGTTTGCTCTACTCACATGTTGGGAAACTGAGCTTCAATGCCTAGCAGTAAAACATACCTTATATTAAAATGTTTAATAAAGAATTAAAGAAATAACTATGCTGGGAATCTTACAGAGAGAATAAAACACACGCACGCATCTGGTTTCATTATTTTTAGACATTATGCATCTACTGACTTTCTATCACAGTGTTCTTATTACATTGTTTTTAGAAATAATTTTGGGGGAGTAAAGGCTGGGTTATTATATGTAAATTATTTGTCTTAAATTCTAAAAGAAAATAATTCATAATCCAACGCTGTTTAATTTTTCCATTTTTTTGGAAAAAATAAAAATCGGTCCTTGGGAAAAAAAACCTTTTTTTTAAAAAAAAACCCTTTTTTTTAAGAGGGGTGTGTTACCAGGCTTTTACATCTCTACACCCATGCAAGTCATCACTTGATGTAACAGTCATCCAATAATGAACAAGTATATATGAACCAGCCTGTTGTCCTTGTGCATAAATCCCCAGAACCTGGCTCTTTCTTATGGGTCAGTGTTCAGAATGTAGTGATGGAATTACGGAGACTTTGCTAATGTAAACGCACAACTTTTTTTTTTTTTTTAGATCATACATAGAGATATTAAACCTGAGAATATATTGGTCTCCTACTCTGGAATTATCAAACTCTGTGACTTTGGATTTGCTCGAACGTTGGCAGCCCCTGGTGAAGCTTACACGGATTACGTGGCGACGCGGTGGTATCGAGCTCCGGAGCTGCTGGTTGGAGATATCAAATACGGCAAGTAAGGAACCATAGAATAAAGCGTTGAGGTTTCCTCAGACTTTCAGGCACAGCTTAACAGCAATAACTACAGCTTTTAATGGCGAAGCTCTACAGGTAACAACTTTTTGCCCAAGCAGGGGGATTGGTTGCTGTGGGGAGGCTGGTTTTGGCAGCATCCTTGTGGCGGTGACCGTAACGTGTGCTCCAGTTTGGGTAGCGACCAAAGTTTCTTTTGCCATTGTCGAAAAAGGGTTTATTTTGGCAGAGCTGGGTCTGAATAAAGTGTTTATGTTTCCTCCCAAGGGCTGTTGATGTGTGGGCTGTTGGCTGCCTGGTTACAGAAATGCTTACCGGAGAACCCCTTTTCCCTGGAGACTCTGATATCGACCAGTTGTACCATATCATGAAAAGTCTGGGTAAGAACGCATTCCTTGTTTTCCCTTTCTTCAGCCTTCACCTTTAACCAGAATATTCTTTTTGTGAGGACTGCCTGATAAAACCTGAAAAGCCAGATGGGTTGCTGAATAAGATTGCCCTGGCCAGAAGGGTGCAGCTACAGTATTATTTATTTATTTATTGCATTTTTATACCGCCCAACAGCCGAAGCTCCCTGTACCACATGTAGCTCCTGGCCACTCCCCAGTTCCAGCAGAAACAGAATAAATTGTGCAAAATAAGATGGATTTGCTTCAGCTAATATGAATTATACACCTTGCTTTGGGGGCAGAATTTTATTTTATATTTTTAATGTAGAGTACCCACTATTGGGCTGAACTTTTTGCAATAATACTGAACAGTATTATAAATGATTATAAATTTCAGGTAATTTAATTCCAAGGCACCAAGAGTTGTTCTATAAAAATCCTCTCTTTGCGGGTGTGCGGTTGCCTGAAGTTAAGGAACTGGAACCTCTTGAAAAGCGATATTCCAAGCTCTCTGTTGCAATCATAGAATTTGCAAAGGTAAAAACTGCGTGAGTGCCTTGTTTTATTGCTATCGGCACAGCCTTCCCCTTGATAACAAAATGGGGTGACTGAAATCAGAAATGTGTCTGGGACCTGGAGCTAGCCCTTGGAATTTGAGATTGGGACATAGCCCAGTGAACAACCCTGAATTGTGTATGTTCAAGTCCCGGAGGTCTCTTTAGGCACAAAACGGAATAGGAGTGTCCAGGTAGCATGAAGCCAGGCCTGGTATAAATATCAGAAAACTGGTCTTCTGCTCTCACCTGGTATACAGAGCATTACTTTTCTGGCTGTTGCTCTCCAGGCTCTGGCTGATAGAGTTTGTATGTACGTGTGTGTGTGTGTGTATATATATATATATATATATATACACACACACACACACACACACACACACACAATATACAAACTATATTACACACACACATATATATTATATCATATGTGTGATGATGTCCTAAGCACATGTATAGCATTTCTGGCTGGCAATTGTGTGACTCTGCCTATATGGCTACCCTTCATACCACCAACACTGAACGATAGATCACCTTCCTTCCTTTTGTTGAAAGAAGGATCTAAAGAGCTACATCTGGCATTCCCAAGAGCTTGGGATGCCCAGTGGTTTTTTTCTTTTCTTGAAATGCCCCCCTCCCACCTTGCATTCCAGACACTATTATGTGTTTGGAGGAAACATAAGCCTGAACCCTCCTTGGGTGTGCAAAACCAGTTAGGCTGTACATTGGATCTCAGCCAACACAGTGATTGAACTCTTGGGACTTTCCTTTTGATTCTACTGTAATTAATGAGAATGTTTTAAAAACGTCTTTCAGCGATGTCTGCAGACGGATCCGGACAAAAGGCCATCTTGTGCTGAACTGCTGCAATGTGATCTGTTCAGCAAAGATTGTTTTGCTGAAAGGTGGGTTGACTTTCCTTATTCTTAAAAGGAAGGAATACTGAGATTTCCTAAGGGCCAACCTAAGGTAGTTTTCTATCTAAGGCAGAAAATTCTCTTCCCGACATGCACAATGCCAACACCATTTAAGGTGGAACTAGATATTGGTGGAAATATGGGATTCTGAAACTGCAAGCGGTGTAACGGGGCACACGTGCTCCGCAACGGCACTCCTGAAATTGCGGTACTCAACAGTGCCGTGTGCCCCATGAGTGTCGATTGCAGAAGCAGGAACATTCGGAAGCAACCCTCTTCCGTGCCGAAATGCCTGCAGGTGTAGATTAACCCCCAGTGATTTCAGTTTATTTGTTTGAACTGTTACTAAATCTGGATTCAATCCTATATGTTTTTGTTTGTTGCATAATTAATAAAAGTTTCATTCTGTACATGTGCTTGTCTTTTAAATATAAAAATGAAGATTTACCCAGGAACTTAAAGCAAAGATTCAGAAAGAAAGAGAGCACCCTTTGCCCAAGAAATCAAAAATAAGCAGGAAAGACAAAGACGATTCTGGTGATGAAAGAAAAATGCTTGTAATCCAGGTTTGTGGATTTCAGTTTATTTTATTTTTTTCATATCCATCCATATATATCCTGAGTCAGGCCATTGGTCCATCTAGCCCCAGAGAGCTTGTGAACCGCCCAGAGAGCTCCGGCTATTGGGTGGTATAGAAATGTAATACACTCAACAAAAGTTGAGTGTAGCCATACACGTACTCTGGATTTTAGAAAAGCTGATTTTAATAAACTAAGAACTATGATAAGTAAGGTCCCATGGCAAATGAGCCTAATGAGAAAAGGAGTGCAGGATGGGTGGGAGTATTTAAAAAAGGAAATTTTAAAGGCACAGTTACAAACAATTCCAACGAGGAGAAAAGATAGAAGACAACAGAGGAAACCAATGTGGCTCCACAAAAAGCTTAGAGATGACCTGAAAACAAAAGGGATACATATAGGAAGTGGAAGGAAGGCCAGGCTACAAAAGAAGAGTACAGACAAGTGGCACAGAAGTGCCGAAATGGCGTCAGGAAGGCTAAAGCTGTGAATGAGCTGAGATTAGCGAGGGATGCTAAAAGCAATAAAAAGGCTTTCTTCAGATACGTGAGCAGTAAAAGACAGAGGAAAGAAATTTTGGTTCAACTGCTTAATGAGGATGGCAAATTGATAACAGACGACAAAGAAAAGGCTGAAGTGCTCAATTCCTACTTTGCCTCGGTCTTCTCCCAAAATGGCCCCCCTGGAAAAAGTGAAGCAGAAGTTGAGGGGGCAGGATTACAGTTTGAGATTGATAAACAAATGATCAAAGAACAACTAATTTCCTTGAATGAGTTCAAATCTCCAGGGCCCGATGAACTGCATCCTAGAGTAATGAAGGGACTAGCGGAAGAACTCTCAGAACCTTTATCTATTATCTTTGCAAAATCATGGAAGATGGGTGAGGTGCCGGATGACTGGAGGAGGGCTAACGTTGTCCCTATCTTCAAAAAGGGCAAAAAGGAAGAACCTGGGAACTACAGACCAGTCAGTGTGACATCCATCCCTGGGAAAATTCTGGAGCAGATTATAAAGAAGTCAATCTGTAAACACCTTGAAATCAATGCGGTGATCACTAGAAGCCAACATGGATTTGTCAAGAACAAGTCCTGTCAGACAAATTTGATCTCATTTTTTGATAAGGTAACCTCCCTTGTGGACCGTGGGAATGCTGTGGACGTCATATATCTTGACTTCAGCAAAGCTTTTGACAAAGTACCACATGACATTCTGATTAACAAACTAGCTAAAAGTGGGCTAGATGGAACAACTATTAGGTGGATTGACAGTTGGCTACAGAATCGGACTCAAAGAGTACTCATCAATGAAACCTTCTCAAACTGGGGAGAGGCAACGAGTGGGGTACCGCAGGGCTCAGTCCTGGGCCCAGTGCTCTTCAACATTTTTATTAATGATTTGGACGAGGAGGTGCAGGGAACGCTGATCAGATTTGTAGATGACACCAAATTGGGTGGGATAGCTAATACCCTGGAAGACAGAAACAAACTTCAAAGTGATCTTGATAGGCTGGAGTGCTGGGCTGAAAACAACAGGATGAAATTTAATAAGGGTAAATGCCAAGTTCTACATTTAGGAAATAGAAACCAAAGGCACAGTTACAAGATGGGGGATACTTGGCTCAGCAATACTACAAATGAGAAGGATCTTGGAATTGTTGTAGATTGCAAGCTGAATATGAGCCAACAGTGCGATATGGCTGCAAGAAAGGCAAATGCTATTTTGGGCTGCATTAATAGAAGTATAGCTTCCAAATCACATGAGGTACTGGTTCCTCTATTCGGCCCTGGTTAGGCCTCATCTAGAGTATTGCGTCCAGTTCTGGGCTCCACAATTCAAGAAGGACGCAGACAAGCTGGAGCGTGTTCAGAGGAGGGCAACCAGGATGATCAGAGGTCTGGAAACAAAGCGCTATGAAGAGAGACTGAAAGAACTGGGCATGTTTAGCCTGGAGAAGAGAAGATTGAGGGGGAGACATGATAGCACTCTTCAAATATTTGAAAGGTTGTCACACAGAGGAGGGCCAGGATCTCTTCTCGATCCTCCCAGAATACAGGACACGGAATAATGGACTCAAGTTAAAGGAAGCCAGATTCCAGCTGGACATCAGGAAAAACTTACTGACTGTTAGAGCAGTGCGACAATGGAATCACTTACCTAGGGAGGTTGTGGGCTCTCCCACACTAGAGGCCTTCAAGACGCAGCTGGACAAGCATCTGTCGGGGATGCTTTAGGGTGGATTCCTGCATTGAGCAGGGGGTTGGACTCGATGGCCTTGTAGGCCCCTTCCAACTCTGCTATTCTACGATTCTATGAAATAAATAGTGTCTTCGTTGATGAATAGTCCCAGCTGGGTACCTTTCCCAGTGCTTGTACCTAAGAATTTTTCAACTGGATTTGCTGGGGGTTGACATTTGGTGTTTCTCCCTCTCTCCCCTCCTCAATTCTAAGAATCGTCACTTGCGGCCTTCTTAATTCTACTAGAAATTTGGATTTTTTTAAAAAAAATCTAGAAGGCTATATCTAAGGCTGAGATCAAGGTGACGTCATAGTTCACTTTTTTTTTTTTTAGGGTTTTATGTTATATTTTGGTAGCGTTTTTGGACAATTTTTAGAAGGACTATGATTCTAACAAGGAATCAAATAACTTGTTTAAATTTTACATCCTTGAAAAATGTTCACCATCTAATCTCTAGCATACTAAGGGCTCATCTACACCAAGCAGGATATTCCAGTATGAAAGTGGTATGAAAGTGGTATATAAAAGGCAGGAGCCACACTACTGCTTTATAACGGTATTGAGGTGTACTGGCAACTGTTGGGGCCCATTGACACATTCCATATACGGCTTTCATACCACTTTCACGGTGTTATATCCTGCTTGGTGTAGATGTGTCAATGGGACCCAACAGTGGTCAGTGCACTTCAGTACCACTATAAACCAGTAGTGTAGATCCTGCAGTGCCCTTCAATACCGCTATAAAGCAGTAGTGTGGCTCCTGCCTTTTATATACTGCTTTTATAGTGGAATATCTTGATTGGTATAAATGAGCCCTAAGATACTGGAAATGTAAAATAAGGAAGTGAGGCAGGTGGCTACTAGGAGGAGGGCTTTCTCCACTGTGGCACCCCGGCTGTGGAATGATCTCCCCAGAGAGGTCTGCCTGACGCCTACACTGTACTCTTTTCGTCGCCAGCTGAAGACCTTTTTATTTTCTCAGTATTTTAACAATTAATTTTAACTTAAATTTAAATTTTACAGTTCTAACTCTGTATTTTAATCTTATATCAATTTTGTTGCGTGGTTTTATCCTGGTTGTGCTTTTTATACTGTATATTGTATTTGTGTTTTTAACCTGTTGGTTGTTTTATTATGGTTTTAATTTTTGTGAACCGTCCAGAGAGCTTCGGCTATTGGGCGGTATAGAAATGTAATAAATAAATAAAATAAAAGACTGAAAGAACTGGGCATGTTTAGCCTGGAGAAGAGAAGATTGAGGGGAGACATGATAGCACTCTTCAAATACTTAAAAGGTTGTCACACAGAGGAGGGCCTGGAACTCTTCTCGATCCTCCCAGAGTGCAGGACACGGAATAACAGGCTCAAGTTAAAGGAAGCCAGATTCCAGCTGGACATCAGGAAAAGCTTCCTGACTGTTAGAGCAGTACGACAATGGAATCAGTTACCTAGGGAGGTTGTGGGCTGCATTGAGCAAGGGGTTGGACTCAATGGCCTTGTATGTCCCTTCCAACTCTGCTATTCTATGATTCTATGAACCATGTAGAATAATTCAGAAGGAAATTGGTCCATATTGGTCTATGTTGAGGAAAATGGAGTGGGACAGCTGTGTCTGGATTTAAATAAGAACTCCTCAAGTCTTTTGTGTGGTATCTTAAACCTGGAAATTCCTATTAGTGATACAGGTTTCTGCAATCTTCATTTGAGAAGTTCATTGGAAAATCAGTCTCTGCAATTATTGGGTGATCGGTGCTTATTAACTACCTAAGCGGTAGTGTAATCACACAAAGTAAGTTATATGGAGAAATCACACAAATGGATGCATGAAGTTCAGTGATAAAGGCTAGAATTCTTACAGCTGCCCAAATGCTTTAGGGCAAAACAGATAAAGATGTAAATTAAGAAAGCATAATGTCTGACTGTATTAAACCCTTATGAGAACTTGCAACAGATGGCAGCAATTTAAAGATGCAGCTTTTGAAGATTTTTGAGGAAGATGCTACTTTAATAGTGAATGTAGGAGGAAGATAAATTCTTCATTGGGGTTCAACTACCACTACTGAGACATTGAGCTCCAGCACACCTGCTTTTTTTTTAATCCAGTTTTCATCCATGGTTTCCCCCTCCGTTTCCTTCGCTGGGCACTTTCACGTCTGTGCATTGTTGCATTCTTTCAGCTCATGTTTCTTTTCACATGGAGCACTGCTATTCTGGTGAAACCTCCTGCCCCACCCCTTGGGAAAGGTTAACAGGGGAGGAGGAGCAAAGATTTGTTTTGCTTGTTTCAAAGGGTGGGCAGATGAAAATCATTTTAACTAATTTCTTTTGTAAAGGTGGTCAGGTCCCCTCCTTTGTTCCAAGGTAACCAAAATGCCTATATCTGCATAAGTTTTAAAAATAAAGAGATCAAACTTGGCACAGTGATAGCACTTAAGGAGGGCTTTAGGCGTGCCAAATTTGAATCAGATCAGTTCATCTCTTGATTTTTTAGGATTTTTTTTAATTACCCCCTTAAACCTTTTTCCTTATAGTCCACAAGTGCAAAGGATCGATTTTCCTTTCCTTTGATCATGTAAAGCTGTGCATCTCCAAGTTCATAAAATAGAGACCTGCTGGTTCCCTTACTCAAGAGTAAATCTCATTGATTTCAACTGTATTTACATCCAAGTCATATTAAAATGCCATGCATGCTTACCTTTAAGTAAACCCCATTGAACAGAGAGAGGCTTACTTCTGAGTAAACAGAAGGAAGACCTCAAAAGTAAGCATAGGGTTGCAGAGCACTTCTTTCCAGTTTCCCTTTTTTGACTTAAAAAAAAAAGCTTCGGAGTGGCCACACCATTAAAAGTCTATTCTATATGTGTTTACTCAGAAGTAAGTCTCTCTGTTAAATGGGGGTCATGTCTACTCAGGAGTAAGAACATAGAGTTAAATGGGACCTCTCTCCCTCCCCCTTCACTGTTGAGTGGAGAACACACATGCCCCCAACAAAGAACGAGATGGTCTGATTGAACGCAATGACAGCAATACACAGGAGGGAGGAGAGAAATGAAGGGAAAATAATGCAGACTTTCCCCGCTTCAAAAAGAAATGAAACGTGGAGGGAAAGAGGCGAAATGAGCACAGGATGTGGAAGACTGCAAAACTGCATACCAGGCATGACGAGTGTGCGATAAATCGCTGGTGTGATGGAGCCAATTAAATAGGTCCTCAATTAGATTTTCTGAGTGTGGAAAAGATTAAGAAAGAATGAGGATAATTCTGAGTAGGAATACAAGACCTTGGTACTACCATTAACAAATGTGTGCCAAGGAACAGAGCAGGGTGGTCTTATGAGATGATGGGCAAAGGACTTGCAGAGTGTCTCATCCAATTTCATGCTTCTCTCCAAGAGACATGAACAAAGGCACGCTCTGCAAGGCTTTACTTTTTACTCCCTACCTGCAAATATTGAGTTGAAAACAAAGGAATGAGCGTGGAAGGACTGGTACTATGTGTTTCAACAGGTTTAAATGTTGACATACAAGAATTACTGCCTTCCTTCTTTTCCAGAGAGTAAGTGTATTTGTGTTCATGTTTATTGCTTCTGCCAAAGTTCCACTCTTTCTACCCCCAGGGATTTCAACAATAAAAATTAGGAGCAGTGAAAGCAGCTGGCATTTTCAATGTGAAATGCAATGAACGCAAGAATATCCATTAATATTTTAAAAGAAAGCAGAGGCCAGTCAATCTTACATTAAAAGGAAGCATTTCCACTGTTAAATAAACCTGATGCCTGTATTGAGACATTCTTAAGTCTTTGTATTTCCAGGAGTGTGTTAGTTTCCCTACACCACATGTTCATATTCAGTTAATTACTAGAGATATAAACAGGAAACTGCCATCAATTAAAATTGCATTTTTGGAAGACACTCTAAATTTAGGGTGACCATATGAAAAGGAGGACAGGGCTCCTGTATCTTTAACAGTTGTATTGAAAAAGGAAATTTCAGCAGGAGTCATTTGTATATACGGGGAACCTGATGAAACTCCCTCTTCATCACCACAGTTAAAGCTGCAGGTGCCCTGCCCTCTTTTGTATCTGGTCACCCTAGTATAGCTCCTGCAGCTTTAACTGTTGTGATGAAGAGGGAATTTCACCAGGTTCTCCATATATACAAATGACACCTGTTGAAATTCCCTTTTCTATGCAACTGTTAAAGATATAGGAGCCCTGTCCTCCTTTTCATAGGGTCACCCTATCTAAATTGGGAAGTGTTTAGAAATCTTTTTGTTTCTTTGTTTGTTTTAGACACCTCAAATGGCTTCGTTTGCTCAGGGCCAATTCACACATGACATTTTTAGATGTATTCGTAATATGCTTTTCAGTGTACCCCCAAGTGTGTTCATGTAAAGTGTGAACAAGGCAAGCATGTTTGGAAGCACATGTTTCATGCAGCATTGGCTGCAGCTCTTTGTCAAGCATATACTTGGGCCACAGCAAGATCTAGGGTTTATCTTGGGATCATCCAGGGTCTGCCCCGCCTGAGCGCTGGATGCCCTGTGTGGCACTTAGATGAACAGGTTTGACCCCAGAACAGTCCTGGGATAAACCTTAAGTCTAGCTATGGCGTAGGTCTAGGGTGACCATATGAAAAGGAGGACAGGTCTCCTGTATCTTTAACAGTTGCATTGAAAAGGGAATTTCAGCAGGTGTCATTTGTATGCATGTCGCACCTTGTGAAATTTCCTCTTCATCACAACAGTAAACACTGCAGGAGCTGTACTGCAGCTATACTATGACCAGATTTAAAAGAGGGTAGGGCACCTGCAGCTTTAACTATTGTGATGAAGAGGAAATTTCCCCAGGTTCCCCATATATACAAACGACACCTGCTGAAATTCCCTTTTCAATACAACTGTTAAAGATACAGGAGCCCTGTTCTCCTTTCCATATGGTCACCCTACCTAAATAAAGGCTCAGTTATATCCCTGTGGGATGTAGGTTTGGCTTTTCTGCTGGTGTCAATGAGAAAGTAGCATACAATTCTCCCACAGTTTTAGCAAATGTTTTCTCTTCTGGATACCAGAATAATTTGTTTTATCAGCAATTGCTGGATAGAAGATTTGAACTGTGATTTGTCACCTTTTGCAGATAGAAAGAAGAGTTGTTGTTGTTCTCTATGTTGTTTCACTGGTTCCAAAATGTAATCACTTTCAGAGGATGCAGTTGTGGGTATAAATTTTTAACAAGCAATTGGTTTGATAGAAAGCATTACAGTTTTTGACAAGCAGCTGCTAATTTTTCATTTGTAATAAAGTTATAATAAAATCAAGTTTAACATGCAGTTGCTATGTTTAATAAACAATAGTAGATCATTAATAGACAGTTGTTTACTCTACAGGTCTTAATAGAATCTTAAGACATAATAACGGCTAAATTATATATATTTCCAGTTGATAGCAAGCAGTTGCTAATTTTTAATTTGTAATAAGTATCATACTTATTACAAATTACAAATTTGCAACTGCTTGTCAAAACCTGTAATGCTTTCTAGCAAACCAATTGCTTGTTAAAAATTTATACCCACAACTGCATCCTCTGAAAGTGATTATTCATGTTCTTTTGCCACCTATTAGGTCCTTCTTTTGCTATCAGTTTTATTGCGAGAGTCTCTCTCTCCCTTTTTGCTGTTTCACTGGTTCCACCAGCTAATGCTGATTTTTTTAAAAAAAATATATATTGGCCTTCTGTGTACTTCACTTCTGTAAATTAATTTTTACTCCTGCTTTAATCCATTTTTAGCACTGTGGCGTGCTTGTGTTTTGAAATAGGATGTCAGTGTGGATTCAAAGAACAGGGACTCCAAGCTGTTCAGAATGAAATTCTCCAAGGCTGACATAGAAAAATCTGACAGATTGTCAAATACGAGTTTCCTGTATGAGAATGGAGGTGGACAAGTCAAAGCAATTCCTCCGGCAACTTCAAAGGATTCAAGTAGTAGTCTGGATTACATAAAGAATCCCAGCATAGTGATTCCTCCCATTGCACAGAACTACTCCACGATATCCAGCATCAGTGGGACCCCTAGCATAGTGGCAAAACTAGGAACCCACAATTACAGGTACAAAATCAGAGTAAAGTAATAAGAGTTTATGCTTAACTTGTAGGTCACCTTTATTTATTTAATAGATGTATATGCCACTCACCATATTGAAAAATATCGCTAAGCAATTTACAAGAAAATTGAATACATTAAAAGACATTATGATATACATTAAAATACAATTAAATATGTAATAATTGCTAAAATGCTTATACAAACATTAATAAAAAACTTTTAACCCAATACAAGACCACAATTACAAACAAACTGGGCAGTGCACTGGCTCAGGGCAGGCCTGGGCAAAGAAATCGGTCTTAATCAGCACCTAAACCTGCGGTAGTTGGCACCTTCTCAATACCAGAGCAGAGGGCATTCCATAAGGTGGGCACCACCATGCAGAAGGTCCACTGCTGAGCTGCTGTGGGATGGGCAACCTGCAGGTCTGTATTGGGGAAGGTTATTTGACAGGTGATCTGGTCCCAAGTTGTTAACGGTTTTATTTGCCTATAAAACCTTATGCCTATAGGGTTTTATATCCCTGTATGGCTCGGGTCCAAGTTATTTGAAAGACCATATTCTCCCTGATGAGCCTGCCCGTGCTTTGAGATCTTCTAGAGAAGCCCTTCTTTCAGTCCCACCATCTCCACAGGCGCGCTTGGTGGGAACATGGGAGAGGGCCTTCTCGGTGGCTGCTCCAGTGCTTCGGAACTCTCTTCCCGGGGAAGCTAGGCTGGCTCCCTCGTTGATGGGCTTTCGGAAGCCGGCGAAAACTTTTTTGTTCCAGCAGGCCTTTGGAGAGTAATCTGGCCCTCCGTCTATGTTAGTGTCTTATAATTTTGTTGTGTATTTTAAACGTTTGTGGTTTTTTGTTTCCCCCCCACAATGTATGTTTTAAACTTTGTGAGGCCGCCTTGAGGCCCAGCGTTGGGCAAAAGGCGGGATACAAATAAATATAATAATAATAATAATAATAATAATAATAATAATAATAATAATAATAATAAGCCAACAGCAAGACCTTATACTTGGCACAGTAGCTAATAAGTAACTGGTGCAGTTGCTTCAGCATTAGTATATGCAAGGCCAGGTGCTTTCACTCAGCATTCTAGCTGCCACATTCTGCACCAGTGGCAGCTTTCTGACCAAGCATGAGAGTAGCTTCGCATAAAGCCTATTACAGTGATCTAAACGTGATGTTACCAAAGCCTAGACTACAGTGGCCAGGCTGTCCCTGTCCAGGAATGGACATAGCTGACATACCAACCAGTGTTGGTAATAGGTGCTCCTTGCCAAGAAGTTGGGCCTCTAATGGCAATGATGAATCCAGGAGCATCACCAAACCGTACCTGTTCTTTCTGAGGGAGTGCAACCCCATCTAGAACATGCAAACTCCCTAATTCCCATACCTGGGAACCACCCACCCATTGATTCTCTTGTCAGGATTCAGTCTCAGTTTTTTGACCCTCATCCAACCCATGACTGCATCCAGAACATGCACAGCCTCTCCTGATTCAGATGTTACAGAGAGATAGAGCTGGGTGTCATCAGCATACCGGTGCCCAAAATCTAATGAACACCCCCAGTAATTTCATATAGATGTTAAATAGCATGGGAGACAAGATGGTCCTCGGTGGCACCCTGGAGCATAATTGCCAGGGAACTGAGGCACAGTTCCCCCAGTGCTACTTTCTGGAATGGTCCCCACAAGTAGGAGCAGAACCGCTGTGCCCCAATTATCAACTCACTGAGATGATCCCAAAGGTTACCATGGTCAACAGTATCAAAAGCTGCTGAGAGATCAAGTAGGAGTCTCACTCCCTCTTTTCTCTCCTGCAAGAGGACATCCATCAGGGTGACCAGAGCTGATTCTGTCCCAAAACCAGACCTGAACTGAGACTGAAATGGGTGAAGATAATCAGTATCCTCCTAGAACGTCTGCAATTGCCCAGCCACCTTTCAAGTACCTTGCTCAGAAAAGGGGGTATTAGGGAGTGGGCAGTAGTTGGTATAAACGTCTGAATCAAGGGAGAGTCTTTTCAGGAGTTGACACACCACTGCCTTCTTCAAGGCTTGAGTTTAGAGAAACCAGGATTGGAACCCACGGTCATCTGCTGTAATAAATTCGCTAGGCAGTTTGAGGAGAAAGTTTGCTTGTATTCGCTCAGAACTTGATGCCACAGTTATTGCAAAACCTGGTTGTCCAGTGCCCCATCTCGTTGTGTTTTTTTGGATCAGTTACAGATGGTGCAGCATAATGACGTGGACTGGTCGCTTGACTCAGTCCATCCCACCACTTCTAAGCTTGACCCTTGCCCATCCTGGCTAAAAGCATCTAGCAGAGGTGGATTGATTGGGTGGCTCCAGGGGGTGGAAAATGCCTCGCTTTGTTAAGGGGTGGTGCCTGCTGCCTTGAAAGAGGCTGGGGTGTGCCCTCTCCTGAAGAGGCCCTCCCTGGACCCAGAGGTATGTGAGAACTGCTGCTGTGTCGCTAATATCCCCCTTTGGGGCAAGGTGCTTGAGCATGTGGTAGCTGGGCAGCTTCAGATGTTCTTGGAAGAAATTGATTATCTGGACTCGTTTCAGTCTGGTTTCAGGCTAGGGCACAGCCTTGGTTGCTCTGACCAACGACCTTCGCTGGGTGAAAGACAGGGGGAGTGCTATTCTGTTGAACTTTCTGGATCTCTCAGCGGCTTATGATTCCTTTGATCATGGTATCTTACTGGATCGGCTCTGAGATGGGAGTAGGGGAAACTGTGCTACAGTGGTTCAGCTTCTACTTGTAGGGCCAATTCCAGAAAGTGGTATTTGGGGATTCCTTTTCCACCCGATGGCTATTAATCTGTGGGGTGCCAGAGGGCTCTGTGCTATCCTCCATGCTGTTTAACATCTAAATGAAGCCTTTGAGTAAACTCATTAGGAGTTTTGGGGTTGGGTGCCATAGGTATGCTGATGACACTCAGCTCTACTTCTACTTGTCCTCAGAGTCAACTGGGGTGGTGAAGGTGTTGGACCAGTGCCTGGCAGCTGGAATGGTTAACATATGCAGATATGGAGTGCCAGTGAGTCCATAGTTATTAAAGTCATTATAGAATAATGGACAATAAGATTTGTTAGCAGTAGTTCTTAAATGCTGTATATCTAGGTCTGTTAGTCTTTGAACAACAAGAAATTGGGCCTTCTGAAGCCCATAGTTGCCCAGAGCTTCCACAGAGAAGCCTAGCCTAAGTAACTTCATCTCTTTCATCCAACGAGTGACATAGGAATCTGAGAGCAATAAGAAGAGATAACTACCAGGAATTGCTGGGAAGTGTAACCATAGCCATTATTTAAAGGCCTTGGATTCAACTGATCCAGTACCCATTTCCAAATAAATAGCTGTGTTCCCCACACAGGCAGGGAGCCCCAGTAATTTCCTAAAAATACAGACTGGACTCTCAGTTTGGGCATTAAATCCCAAGTATCAATGTAAGGACTCTTCCCACTTGTGTGAAGCCAGGTCTGTTTGCTATTGAATAAATTAACTTAGGACCATTTCATACTGCTATTTCCCTGCTACTGCATTCCCCCAAAATTTATGCCACATTTTTGCCTGCGGGAACCAATCCAGCCCCTATCCGTGTTTTGTTCAATTTCCTCTATGGAGCTCAAAGTGCAATCTTCCATCCAAGCATGGACCTAAAGTTAATTTACGGTTTCGAAAGTTGCTGCGTCGTGTGCCTTCAGACCATGCTGTGGGACAGTTCTGTTTCTTAGTCACAGTAGAGTGTGATGCAGTTTTGAGAACTGGCTTTTAAATATGCTTATGATAATAGGATCTCTGGATTGTTTGTGTGCATTTCTAGGATCGATGAGAAGACCAAAATATATTTCAATCCTTTCATAAAACAAGGCAAAAAATCACCAGCAGGACACTATAGTGTGAACTTGACAGCAGCATCGGTAAGGTTGTTTCAAAATGTTTGATGAAAACAAGCATGCTTCAGCTTTTGTGGCGCTGAATGCCTTCTCTGATGGACCTTGCCTTTGAAATAGTTTCCCTTGTATGGGGCTGGCCATGTTGCAAACATTGGCTGATGTCTTAATGTAAGCATATGTATTGACTGGAAACGTATATTAGGGTGACCCTATGAAAAGGAGGACAGGGCTCCTGTACCTTTAACAGTTGTATAGACAAGGGAATTTCAGCAGGTGTCATTTGTATATATGGAGAACCTGGTGAAATCCCCTCTTCATCACAACAGTTAAAGCTGCAGGAGCTATACTAGAGTGACCAGATTTAAAAGAGGGCAGGGCACCTGAAGCTTTAACTGTTATGACAAAGAGGGAATTTCACCAGGTTCTCCATATATCCAAAGGACACCTGCTGAAATCCCTGCTGAAATCCAACTGTTAAAGATACAGGAGCCCTGTCCTCCTTTTCATAGGGTCACCCTTCGTATATGCACCATTCTCAGCCCAACATGGTTTACTCGAAAGGACATTTCACTGAGTTCATTTCCTAGAAAGGCTATTGAGGATTGCAGCCTTAGTGGGACAGATGATGTGGGAGTTTACAGAACAGAATTTACGAGTGTCTGAAACTATCTTGTACTGAATCAGACGCTTGGCCTACCTAGCTGTCTCCTGTAGCTGTTCTCCAAGACGCTCAGGCCTGTTGCCTGGATCATATGAGCTGGAGCTGTCAGGCCCTTGCATATACGCTTTTCCACTGAGCTATGCCCCCTCCACATAATTAGGGGTCCTGAATAATCACTCTAGTCTCATACTCGTGCTCTGGCAGTATCATTCCAAGATCTCATTTGGAGGTCTTTCCCAACCTTTTTTACTGGGGTCTCTAGCTGAAGACTCCTGGGCTTAAATTAGGGGATCTTCTCTATGCACTGAGCTAGGGTTTCCCCCCAATTTTCTGCCTCTCTTTCCTCCCTCATCCCCTGATGGTATCTCTTTGGATCTATGCATGCTTAATTTTCATTATTTAACACATTTTTACTCTGCTCTTCAGCCAAAATTGACTTACATAAATTCAATAAAAACAAGACTTGCAGCCTTACAGTTTGAAAGACACAACAACAAAAAATAAAAAGGACATAAAAGGAAAGAAGGGGGTGGGAACACAAACTCATTCATCAATTCTTAAAGTTACAAAAACTTTTCTCAAATCCTGTTTAGTCACAAATTTGCAACACGATTAATGCTTCTTCTTGTTCCAAAGTATATGTGTGGACACTTATTTCACAATTACACGGTTCCAATTTGTTCTAAAATTCTGTCATTTTTGTTATGATTTGTTTTCTCAATCCAAACTTGTTTGCACAGCGTATGTCTTGGAAAGTCATAGATGTATTAGTCTGGATCCCATTTCCCCCAAGGAGATTAGAACATCTCAATGAAATCCAGTATTGAAAGTTCCTGCCTTGGCCAATCAGATAAGGGCAGATAGAGAGACAGAGATATGTATCTCCTGCGTAGCCTTCCTACAAAAGGCTGGAGACAGGCATTGTTGGGGAGCATGGTGCATGTGTAGAAAGGCTAACTTTCTTAGAGGTAAGGCAGCCTTTCAGCTTTTAATAGAAAAATAGCTCTAATGCGATTGGCTGATTTGACTCTTGAATCGGAGAACCAAATTCATGCTGTATTATTTGAAGAAACAAGTGAGACTTGCAACAAAATGTTGCAGTATGGACAGCTCTTAGGGCCTTGCTAGACCTACCTTTAAATCCCGAAGTGTGGAGGGGCCAGCCCACGCTAGAAGTAGCGTGGGCTGTTGCTCCTGTCCACACGTGACACATGATGGGGTAAAGGAAAGCCCCGTCGCGTTGGCCATTTTTTTTAATCTTAAAGGGGCAATGATGCCCCCCGTCCACTCGCCATGTCCAATCCCCCCATCGCCCACCAGCCAGCCATGTCCGATCCCCCCCATTACCCCTGGGCCGTGATTCCCCCCCGATATCCCCTGGCTCCGCTCTCCCCCCCCCCCCGGCCCGATGGGCATGGCTTCTCCCGGCTACTCGCGAGTAAGCTGCGTAGCCAGGAAAAGTTGCGGAACTGGTTAGATCTTCCACAGCCCTGGGCTCAGCCTGGGGCTGCAGAAATACCGGGCCACAACTGGTGCCGGTTATCCCGGGCCAAGGGAGGGTTTAGCCCAGGCTGACCCTGGGATCCCCTGGACGCACAGGGGTGAGCCCGGGTATTAGCCCGGGCTAAACCCTCGTCTGGCAATGGCCTTATTCAGGCTTCTAGCAGCTACCCCCACCCCTCCAGCAGCCAGTGAGCGTTGCATGGCTACTGAGCACGCTCTGTCCTCATTGGGTTATTTTTGGTGTCATCTCCCTACTTGTCATTAGGATTTTTTCTAAACTTTTTTTGGGGGGTACTTCTGCAAACCTTGGAGTTCTCCCAAGCCTGCTGATAACTTCCTCTTCTATATGGGTGGTGCCATTTTGGTTGTATAAGGATCCGCACAAAGCATGAGTTTGCTAAAAGTAGATAGGATAGAGCTGGCTCGGATGGTATAATCCCTGTATATCATGGAAAGTTGAACTATAAAGCATGGATTTATTTTTTAGCAACCTTAGCTTCATCATTCATTTGTGTCAATTTACTGTTTGGTAATAGGTCTCAAATGAAAACAACGTCCTTCAGACAAACAAGAAAAGATGGGAATTTTCCAGAACAGATGTGCGTTTGCCAGAACTTAACTATAGCCATCTTCCTGAACTCAAAGGTGTGGAAGGTAAGAGTTTGTGATAGATCCCAGAATTGGTTGAACGTAACTGAGCAACATCTACTGCTGTTGACTTTTCCGGAATTAGGCTGTCCAAAGCAAAGCAAAATGATGCACATAAGTCAATGAAGCCCTACCTGGGGAAACCACAGTTGTGATCCCAGCCGTCCAGAGAGAGGCTTTCTGGTGTGATGTTGTGCATTCCTAGGATAATCCTTGAAATTACTTGTGTAGTTGCAAGCTGCACAGCTGGTGCATTCTAACAAAGCATTATTATATTTATGCATGTGTACAAATCTGTCCACTATGGTCCTTTATGGCCCACTGTGCTGCAGATGTGAGGAACCATGGTGCCAGCCTGCTTACCTAGCAAGAATGATTTTAGCCCAGGCTTTCCCGCTCCACAACAACTGTGTTTGTTAAGCTCTTATTTCTGCAAAAACGGGAGTGGGAAAAGATTTTCATGTAGACTTCCATGAAGCAAGCAAACATGAACCACTTCTCTCTCTATAAAACGCTTAGATATGTTACCGTTTTGCCACGCCCACATTGCCTTCAGGAATTCTAGAATGGCTTCAGCTGATACAGGTTGCTAAGCAACAGTAACAATGTAATGTCAGCTGATACAGGTTGCTAAGCCCCTCACCTGACTCCTCCGGGCTTTCCAAGGTAATCCTACCCCCCTTTCTGCCTCTTCGCTCCCCCCCCCCCACGAAGGGGGCAGTGCCACAGTTCGGAGCATGAACGAGGCACAGCTGGGGCCCTTGGTGGCCGGTTGGGAGGCCGCTCGCCTGCTGCGAGCCGAGGCCCCGGCCTAATCTCATGCGAGCTGGGCGGACGGCCCAAGGCTGACAGGAACCCCGGGGAGAGGGGACACCTCCCCCGACCTCCCTGCCCCCCAGGTCTGCCACTGTATCGGCGGCCTCCAAGCAGCCTGCACCCCCCTCTAGCCCTTCTGGCTCCGGGCTTTCCAAGGTAAACCTACCCCCCTTTCTGCCTCTTCGCTCCCCCCACCACAAAGGGGGCAGTGCCACGGTCCAGAGCATGAGTAAGGCACGGCCGGGTGGGAAGCCTGCTGCGAATAAATAAATAAATAAATAAAATGCGATGATATTTAATTAATAAACTTTAAGATATGCTACAATGGCGTATGTTACACCGGGTACAGCTTGTTAATTAAAAACCTGGTAAAGACCAGGTGGCCGGCAAATAACTGTCAGTGTTTGAATAAGTTAAATCAAAAGAAAATGAGTGACTCAAAATCATTCTCAGGAAGGAGTGGTAGTGCTGCAAAAGAGAAATGGCATGGTTATGTGTGTATATTGCTTGCTGTATTTTCTTCATCTACAGCTCGGAATTCCAGATTTCTGAAGAAAGAAAACAAAACTATTTCTGAGTCTCGCATGCTGTCACTTGCCACGATAGATCTTCAAAACACAAGCTTGGCCCTGCACCAGGTACTCAGTTGCTCTGAGTTGGAAAGGAGTGGATATACACCCAGCTTATTGTGTTTTCTTTAGCGGTGTTATCTTGTAAAGAAAGAGAGCTAGTAAGTTATTACTGTAAGCTGCATATCTCTGCAATATGCATGGTTGGCTTCCTTCAAAGAATGCAGGGTGTCCCTTAGGCATTTGCCTGTACCTTTGTAAAAAGGATAAACTCCTTGCTATATATTATTTAAAAGTGTTGAAAACAAAGCAGCATCGCTCATAATGCTATCATATAAATCTGGTGCAGCCACATTTAGAACATTGTATACAATTTCAATTACCTCATGTCAAAGAGAACATCATAGACCTGGAAAAGTTTCATAAAGCGTTAAATAGAATTAACTTGATTTGTAACCTCTTTCCTATCAGAAAGGGCTATGAGTTCGAAACTTTAAATGTAGAAAAAAGCTGACTGAATATGATTGAGTAGATAGAATTTCATTGTGGCTCAGAAAATAGTTTATCCTCATGTTCTTGTTCAGAGTAGCTGCCTGGTAAACTAGAGAAATCATAAACGTATGTGGAACATTTGAAGTTCAGTTAACATTCACTTGCTTTTCAGGTTTCCAGAACCTCCTTGCAAGATCCTTCAGAAGCCACCTTCCCCAGAGTAGAGCATTAGCAACAAGTGGAGCCGAGGATTCTTGTATGATTCACTCCAACAAGCGTCTGCAGCACTTCTACACCCCTGTTGCCTTTTGGAAGTCCAGGAATCCTTTTTGTGGACGTACTTGAAGCATGGGTGGGGGCAAGTATTTTTGCTATGTTCTGGATAGTGACAGTAAAAGGAAGCAATTTCTCCCACAATTATTCCAAAGTTGCCAAGGTGCTAAAATTGCAACTTCATTTCTTGCACAATGCATAGAAAATGCCACCCTAAATTAATTATTTCAAAGTGCCTCGAGTATTGGGCTTTAGAGTGGCGAAATGCATTAGGAATGTGTTAAATTGAGGGATTCCCTACAAGTGAATATACCAGTCAGAGATTCAAACTTTTAACATTGTAAGTATTAACTGGCTTATTTCTGAAAGATAGCTGATAGCAATGTAGTCACTTTTCATAATTGTAATAGATAGGGTGACCATATGGAAAGAAGGACAGGGCTCCTGCATCTTCAACAGATGTATAGAAAAGGGAATTTCAGCAGGTGTCATTTGTATGCATGCATCCTCTGGTGAAATTCCCTCTTTAACACAACAGTTAAAGCTGCAGGAGCCCTGCCCTCTTGACTTGATTCAAAACAGGACAGGGCTCCTGCAGCTTTAACTGTTGTGATGAAGAGGGGATTTCACCTGGGGATGCATGCATACAAATGACACCTGCTGAAATCCCCTTTTCTATACATCTGTTAAAGATACAGGAGCCCTGTCCTCCTTTCCATATGGCCACACTAGTATTACAAAAGTGAAAATTGATACTTGAACAACTCTTTAGGGCATGTTTACAATGTCTATAGAAAAGAGTGTTTGTCACAAATAACCATTCCAAAACAAAAGAAATGAAGATCCAGTTTATAAATTTATAGCATTTAATTTATAGAACCATAGTAAGATGTGTATACCGGAACGCTGCTACGATTGTTAGAATGCCTGCAACTTTGCGTAATTGTGTATACATTGGTGTCTTGTTTGTATTGGTTTATCTTCATGCCGTCACAAGCATTCATCTAGATAGGATTGCATAGATGAAATTTAGCAGGACCACCATAGCTGTGGACCACCATAGCTTGCACTCCATTTTCCCTTCGCTTGTTCTTGGCCTATAGCTCTAGCACAGGGGGTGGACAACCTTGTTTCTCTTGGGGACTACATGTCAATGATGAGTGCAGCCGAAACCAGTGGTGGCCAGAGCCAGAAGTGGGTGAGTCACCATCATTCTCTTTCCCTTTCTCCCACTCTCTTTCCTCTCTCTGCCACCCACTTTTCTCACCCCCCCTCTTCTTTCTCACACAAGCAGGATCTGCCATGATTGCTATTGCCAGAGGTCTGACTTGATCGCACGTAGAGGCCTCTTGAAATTAGGCTGAGGCCCACAGATTGGCTGCCTCAGCGCTAGCATAACTCAATTTTCGTGGTGCTGGTTTTGAACACTGTGACAATTTTGTGTACATTGAAATAAATGCCATTCGTGTAGCTTTCTCTCTCCCCCCCGCAAATAATGTGAATTTATCATAGGCTTTTCTAAAGAGATTTTTGTATAACAAACCTAATTCAAGATATCAGAAAAGTCTGTCTGTAAATATTTGTGTAGTTTATATGTTCTTGCTTTTGTTCTTGCTTTTTGTGTAGTTTATATGTTCTTGCTTCTCAGCACATTTGCAAGTCCTGGGCACTGTTACTTTTTTTGAGTGTACAGATATTGACTCTATAAAGCCCCATGTATGTTGGTGGCACTATAATAATAATAATAATAATAATAATAATAATAATAATAATAATAATAATAATATAGAACACCAATAGCATTTCACATAGTTTTATATCATATTTATAGCACAGACTTAAATTGGTTTAACAGCGATTCCCTCTCCTTAGGGAATCCTGGGAATTGTGATTCTTAGAAAATTCTAGCACAAGCTGCAGTTCCCAGGATTCTTTGGTGGAAGCCATGATAGTTGAACTGGCATAAGACCAATATATGTTTGTAGTGTAGATATGTCCTTGTGTTTCCTGTTGGAGTGATCTGACCCCACTGTTATGAGAAACTAGACAGTGAGATTGCGGGACAGTGCAGCTGATAAGGGCAGTTTTAAGTCCTCTTTTATTTACCACCCTACAGCTGCTTAATAGGTATGGAAGGGTTGAGTTCAAGGGTTGAGACAAATCTGATATTTGGACGCTACTTGCTGGACTTGCATAATTAGATCTCTTTCAAAAGTGGCAAATCTGAGTAGGGAACTGATTTGTTCTCAGTTTTATTTCGATAACAGAGTGCCCACTACATAGAAAAAGTGGTTTTCAAAAACATGAATGGAAATAATCTTACACGTACATATATAAAGGTTATCATGAAGTATGGCCCAAGGGGCTGTCTTCACAGCTCCGAGTTGGCACCGCCTCCCTCCTCAACCCTGTGCTTTCCCTCTCCTGGGGCAGGGTCAGGTAGTCCCAATGCTGAGGAGGGAGCACGAGGTTTCTGGTGGGCCATCCAGGTCCTGGAGCCACCCACCCGTGCCCTGTTCCTGGTGGAAGGCGACCAATCTCTGGTTGCCTTCCACCAGGCTTTACCCGCAGCTTGACCCTGGATTGGCCGTGAAGCAACGTTACAGAGTGGAGGTACTGTTTGACATAGCTGCCTTTGAAAATGTCGGGGTAAATCCCGACTTTTGCAAATCGCGGGGAAACCCCGCAGTGGCCGTGAAGCTGCACTTGTATCATCTAACTCAGCCTTCCTCAACCTGGGGCGCTCCAGATGTGTTAGACTACAACTCCCAGAATGCCCCAGCTGGCTGGGGCATTCTGGGAGTTGTAGTCCAACACATCTGGAGCGCCCCAGGTGGAGGAAGGCTGAAACTGATCCACAGCCACCGTGGGTTTTTCCCCCAGAGTAAACAGCCCCCAAGTCAGCATACCTTTGTAAATTGCCCAGAGAGCTTCGGCTACGGGGCGGTATATAAATGTAATAAATAAATAAATAAAAATAACTGCTGCAAATACCACCAGACCCTCTGATGGTGGTTCACTCAAAACAAATGGGGCTTAGGTGGGCTGATTGAAACGTTTATATGATGTTCCCATGTTCCACATTCCTGCCACCACTTTTATTTTGCCTTTTCAAAGGAAGTGTCTCTGTTAACAAATGCACTTTAAGAAAACAAATCTATTATGTGTTAGTAGCATATTTTTAATGAGGCAAATTAGCCCTCTGTATCGGTGTCAGTTGGCTTTTGGCACCATGAACTATTTTCTCGTGTCTCTTCTGCAAAGCAGTATATAAGTCATGGAGCGCTATGTTATATTTTCCTTTGGATAAAATACCGAAATTTTAATAAATGTATGTTAAGGTTTGTTTATGTTATGATGTATATTAGAAGGATGATACCCCATTTTCTAGTATAGTTGATATTCATGCTTGTTGAACAGAACTGTTATACCAAAATAAAGGAATATTTAGTTCCATATCAGTACATTTGACCTCTTTTCAGTTTGGTGTGTAACAAAACTTAATGAACAAATCAGATTCATTTAGGGTCACCATATGGAAAGGAGGACAGGGGCTCCTGTATCTTTAACAGTGGTGTAGAAAAGGGAATTTCAACAGGTGTCATTTGCATGCATGCAGCACCTGGTAAAATTCCCTCTTCATCACAACAGTTAAAGCTGCAGGAGCCCTGCCCTCTTTTGTAAGTGGTCACTCTAGTATAGCTCTTGCAGCTTTAACTGTTGTGCTGAAGAGGGAATTTCACCAGGTGCTAAATGCATACAAATGACACCTGCTGAAATTCCCTTTTCTATACATCTGTTAAAGATGCAGGAGCCCTCTCCTCCTTTTCATATGGTCACCGTAGATTCATAAGATTATCAGTATTTATTCACTCATTTAAATTCGTTATAGATTGTTTTCCTGTTCGCCAGGGTCCTCAAAACAATGTACAATTTAAAACAGCAATGCAGTACAGTGAAATCAGCAAATCGCAACAACAAAATAAAAGCAGGACCTGAACCTTGTTTAAAAATGCTGTCATGCATTCAGCTGTCATGCTGAATGTTTCCATTATATTATTGGGGAGAAAATGGTGGAATTGAAGATAGGGGTAAAGGAAAAACAGGGTTCAAAGCTGACAACGATTCAGGGCAATGTTTTTCAGAATATTGATATTTTTAGGAAGTGTTTAGCTTTATTAATAGCTTTATTAACAGCAGAAGAGGGAAACACTGCCCAGAACCACTAAACATCCCAACGTGGATGAAGTAGAGATCCGTCATCTGCTCCCAGGTGCTCTCTGAGTCCCTCCATCCCCTACCTTTCCACCACAACCTGTGTGAGCTCCCTGTTCCCTTGTCTCCCCCTCCCCACCTGCCCTTCTCTTCACCTTGCCATTGTCCCAATGTGAGGAACCATGTGAAAAGAACATCAGGAAGACTAGCCTGAATGACTTGATCTAAGGCAGCTTCCTACGTGATGAACTCGAGCTTGAAAACCTCTAAGAGAAGCTATTTGCTTTCGGTTAAGTATTGTTCGCTTCTATAGAAACTGTAGAAATTAGGATGAAACTTGCACCAGGAATGTGTGCCTTTGATAATATGAAATCAGGGGGTGAGGAGTCCTTTCTCCGCAAGGGCGGAATTCCTTCTGGGGAAATGTTGGGGAGGCTGAACCATCCCACTCTCTCCTCTCTCTCTCCTCCACTGCTTGTCCCCAATGGAAGCCTTTTTTAAAAACAATTGCTGTGCAGGGGGTTGAGCCAAGGCCCTCTTCGGTTCAAGGAGATTTGAAGAGTTTGTGTAGTGCAGCTAAACAACGGGCCTACAAATAAGAAAGGCCCCAGTTCAAATTCCACCTCTGCCATGAACTCACTAGATCAGCCTTCCCCAACCTCTAGATGTGCCAGACTACAACCCTCCATCATCCCCAGCCGCCATGGGCAAGCTGGCTGGGGATGGTGGGGATTGTAGTCTGGCACATCAGGAGGGTGATGTGGAAGGCTGCACTAGATCATTTCAGGAAAGCCACTCAGCTCCCACCTGGAATGGGATAAAAACACTTTACAGGGTTATTTTAAGGATTCTTACAAGATAATGTTTTTGAAACACGTGATCATTCAAAAAGCACTATATAAATGCTTAGTAGTAGTATTTATATTTAACAGAGGTGCTTTCTAATAGGAGACTTTACTGCTCTATGAATGTGCCCCTTGTGGTCTTTAGAAGTGTATTCTTACAAGCCTGCCTTTGAAACTAAACACTGAGGGCCTTGCTAGACCTACCGCCGTATTCGGTGGTGAGGAGGGGCCAGGCCGCGCTAGAAGTAGCGCGGCCTGTAGGTCCCGTCTACACCTGAGGTGTGACGGGGCCGAGGGAAGCCCTGTCGCGTCCGCCATTTTCTTTTCAGTTAAAGCGGCCGCGTGCGCAGGAGCGCACCAATGGCCAAGGTAAGGGATTTTTTTTAAAAAAAATATGGACCCCCTGCCCCCGATTTCCCCCCCCACGACTTCCCCTGGCCTCCGATCCCCCCCTGTCACCACGTGCATGTCTCACCACCACCCCTGTCCCCACCTGCTGTGTCCTGCTGCTGCCGATGACCCCAGCCACTCTGTTCCGCTGCCGCCACCGCCACCACTGTCCCCATCCGGCTTTTCCTGTTGTCGCCATGTTCGGCCTGTGATGCCTGCTCAGCACGCATCACAGGCTGGACATGGCGACAGGGATCGCCATGTCCTGCAGGCCAGACATGGTGACAACAGGAAATGCCGGCTGGGGACAGTGGCGGCAGCGGCAGCCACAGAGGACAAAGCAGGTGAGGATAATCACTGGTCTATTAATGAAAAATGGATTATTTGTAAAATGGTGTGGATAAAAGAATTCATAAACGTATGATAAGATTAGTGCAAATTTTTAAAAAACGCCAGAGGGATCTTTTATATTAGATTTTGTTTTGTTTTTTAAAGTAATTGGCATTATACGTTTTCATGTTACGTTTTGTATATTTTGATGTTGCAGTTAAAAGTTATGGATAATCAACTTAATACTATTTGTAGCAGAAATGCCCTGCCTTTCTTAATGATAAAAAACTGCCAGCTACCTTGCCTGGTGAAACATCTTATGGCTAAACGTTCAGTATATAAAGAACATAAAATCTGTTCAGCTTCTTTGCGGATTGTAAGATGTGTTTATTCTACATCTGATACCTATCTCGAGTGACATGAAGTACCATAATCTTTATACAAATATATACCTCTCCTCTTAAAGTGTTACCACAAAATACCGTTCTGATTTCAACACCCAATAACCTGTAATTTCTGTGCTCTGTGGCTTTGCAGTGTTGAAACATGTACATCTCATTTTTGTAAATAAAAATCTTAATGAAATGTTTGTCTGGCCTTTGATCAGGTTTTTCCCCCTCATTAAATAGAAGAGTAGGCAAAACAACAGTGTTAGCTGAGGACGTTGGAGTTAGTGCTTTTAAATAAGTGACACATACGTGTTTTTAAGCTGGTTGAATAGTAGTTCTTTAATGGCTGGACACAGAGTCTAAAGACACAATTCTATGCATGTTTAGATAAAGAGAAAAAAGGCCTACTACTCCCAGAATTCCCCAGCCACCCTTGCTGGCTGGAGAATGCTGGGAGATATACAAACTTTCTCTGACTAAACATGCATAGGATTACACCCTAAGCATGTGTAGATTTTTAAACCACTAGTATTTTAAAAGTAATGATCCATTTTCTAAATATACTAATAGGTTTGGACAAGCCCTTTATATTTTCTTGATGTAATATGGCCCAGTTCTTCTTCTTTGCAATAGCCGCCCATGTATGGAAGCTCAAATCTGGTGGTCTTATTGCCAATTTTTTATTTCAAAAATCCTGGTACTGGATAGGACCACGGGGAAGCATTGGTGGACTTCAGCAAAAGAGAAACTTATAAGGTGGGGGGAATCATTCTGTTTGCCTCTCTGCCTGACGTTGGTAGGTTGGGTGTGTAGAAAGCGTGCTTGGGTTCTAAACCGGTGTGTAGAAAAGTGAGATCAGCTGCCATAGTTGCCATGTTGTTCTGCTGTTAGTGCTGGAACAAACTTTGAAGTGCTGAAATTTTGGCCCAAATTGGAGGGGTGGGGAATCTTAGGGGTACATAAGAATATAAGTAGAGCCATGCTGAATCTGACCAAGGGTCCATCCAGCATTCTATCCACACAATGGCCAAGCAGCTGTCAACCAGGGACACAGACACAGGACACGGTGCGACAGCACCCTCCCACCCATGTTCCCAACAACTGGTGTACACAGGCGTACTGCTTGTAATACTGGAGGCAACACGTAGCCACTCCTTGACAGCCTTCTCCTCCAGGAATTTATCCAACCTCCTTTTAAAGCCATCCAAATTGGTGGCCATCGCTACATCTTGTGCAGTGCTCTTGTGACCTCCCTCCTGCAGAAGCCATTTGGGGCATTTTATTTCCCCCAAATGCCCTGGAACATTGTTCTGAGCAGCATTCTGAAGGAAGGGGAATGGTGCCCCCTGGTGATGCCACTGCTGATGCCCCTCCTCCCTGGCCAGAATGCTGCTCGAAGATGTGTCATGATGTAATGTTCTGGGGCATTTGGGGGAAATAAAAAATGTGGGTGGCAGCTGCAGGCATGCCTATAAATTTCACAGAGAGAGAAAGAGAACAGTGCAGTGGTACAGCAAAGCAATTGTGCACTTTTTCACAAAGCACCAAGTTTACATCATTTGGAAACTTATACATAGTGATCTGGGGAACTGGCCTGTGCTTTGTGAATGAAAATGCTCAAACAATTAAGTTCGATAACCCTAAACCAATGGTTCCCAATTAGCTAAGTACTACGGATCCTTTGTTTTTCAAATGCCAAGCCATGGACTTTTGAAAAAATTGTTATCTCCATGGTAGTTACCTGTGCAAAACAACTTTTTTGGAGAAAATAAGGGGTAGCCCCTAATAAGCAAAGGATTTTAGGTATACTAAAAAACACACCATAAAATTTGTGATATTACCATGCAAAAAATGACAATGATTTAGTTAGGAATATAAAGACGAATTTAATTTTACTAACGTCTAGTTTACAATTGAACAAATTATGACATGTCCAGCAGCTACTAAACCTAAATGGGATTGGGAGAAATCCTGCCTCTTTTTGTCCCAAACAATCCTTTCCACTTCCGGTTCAATATTTCCTACTTTTAATCTCAAATCTGGATCAACATCGAGCCGATTTCTATGCTTGTTCTTCATATAACAAAATGTCGAAAATGTTTGTTCACAAAGATATGTGGAACAAAAGGGAACTAGACGTTTCAAAGCTTTTTCACCTAACTTCGGTCCAGTCTATATTCTTTGAAAAATGATTTCAATGAACCATCACGAGTCACGTCAACAAGTGCATCTTGCTCTTCCGCAGAGAGAGTTGTTAGTTGTACATCACCACATTCAAAAGGATTCCTTATCCATGAGTTTTCAGGATTAGGTGCAGGGAAGTAATCTCTGAAGCTAGTCGCTAAATCACGCAGGTGCTCAGTGATGTTATATTTTACTTCTGGTAGGAATTCGTCATCAGTGGACTCCAGAAATGAATGGCGAATATGTAAATGCTGCCACGGACCCCCTGGGTGGGTTACGCGGACCCCCTGGGGCCCACGGAGCCCCAATTGGGAACCACTGCCCTAAACAATCTTGTTCAGCTTGGTTGTATATTAAATGTCAGACTCCAGTTTTTAACAACCTATGTTCAAATTTCTACCTGATTTTTATGAACTTTTGCGGTCATATAGGTGGCATATCAAGTGTTTGCATGTATCAAAAAATCCTGAAAATTACAATTGTATTATTGTTCAAATCTATCCTGGTATTTTTAATTATTTGATTAATTGTGGTCATATAATCTTTTTTCAGAGACAAGTCATTGTGTGTTATTTATGCTCACGTACAAACACTTTTTCAGTTGTATGCACATGGAAACATATGTGCAATATATTTATATATTTATTTCTTTGATTGATTTGTACCCTGCCTACCAAAAAGTGGCACACCATGGCACTCAGTATAGGACCCAATGTCTAAAAACCATCACTCTGTGCAAACAAGTGTCGGCAGCTGTGTTTAGCCTTCAAAGTTCAGGGGTGGGGAACCTCTTTCAGCCCAAAGGGCAAATTTAATTTTGGAGAAGCTCTCAGGGCCTGGATTCTTTGCCTGCAAAGGTGAAAGAAGCCGGATTAAAAATGTTAATCTGGTGCTAAAAGGGTTAAATTATGTGCAAGAAGAAGGCTACTTCAAGTGAGATATGGATGATCTGATCTGGAATGGGGTAGCTTGAGTGAGGGTTTTGGAGAGATTTACAAGAAGAACCCCTAAAATATGGTGACCAAATTACCGGATTTGCCCGGACATGTCAGGAAATCCCGCCCCCAAGCAGGATCTGGGGGGAGATTTCAACATTCCCCCAAATGTCCGGGAAATTCGCGGTCCCATGGCTTATCCAGGCCTTCTCTTGGCCGGCGCAATCACCGTGCTGGGAGGGGCACGGGCCCAGAAAAAAACCCGAATGGCTGAGTGGGCGGGGCTGGAGGATGCGTCTCCAGCCCTTCCCAGCACCATCCGGGGCTTGTTTGCTTCCCGGCGAACACCAAGCCCCTCCCCTTTCCTCTCATCACGCTGTGACGAGAGCAAGGGGCGGGGCTCACTTTGCTCTTTGTCCTGCACGGATAAGGCCTGGTGCAGCTGCGCTCAGGTATGGGAGGCAGCCGCCATGCCCCCTCCCCTCCCCTCTAGGGGCCGCGGGCCCCGCACTCCTCCAGGGGCACAGGTGCTGGTCGCGACTCCTGCCTGCAGAGGGGGGGGAGGGGGTTTGCTTGGGCAGGGCCCAGCGGACCAGCAGCAGAAGCACCAGCAGCATCACAGCAAAGAGGTAAACAACGCGGTCTGTCCTCCTTCTCCAACTGCTGCGTGCACGTGGCTGCCCAGGCCTGCTCTCCTGCCTGGGAGTCCAGCAGCCCAGCCAGCCATTCTCCTCCCCAACTATCCTCAGCCGCATGGTGCACGTGGCTTGAGCTCCCCGGGCCTCTCCAGCAACCCAGGGCTCCATTCCCCCAATGCATGCTTTTCCTGGGAGTAAGCCCCATTGAGGGGGTTGGGGTTACTTCCGAGTAGGCGCGCAAAAGCCAGCTGGGGTCCTGTGCGCACTACTGACCTTGGAAATGCTGCACGCGGAGGATCTGGGTCTCTCCTGGGCTACTTATAGAAAATTTCGTGGTGGGGAAAAGATCGAGGGAAGCTGTGAGGAGGTGAGCGTTGGTGGTAGCTGCGTGAAACAGGCTGAGGGAATCAGTCTTCTTCTGGGGAAGGGGTGAGTGATTCCAGCCCAGAAAGCCAAAATTGAAATTTGTGGCAGTTTCCTACTCCTGGGTCTGGCAGGATATTTTGGGCTTCTGAATTCTCTACCCTTTCCCCCTTTTAGGACTTAAACCTATGCATGTTCAGACAGAAAAAAGCCTTACAACCCAGTGGGATTCCCCCCCCCCTTTCTGAACATGCATAGGATTGCACCCTTAGAAATTTTATTTATGATAATAATAATAATATATTTAAAATGGCATTTTAGCTTTTGTTCCAATGCTTGTAAGCCTCTTATCAAACATGAGTTATGGGGCAGACTTAAAATGTAAGAAAGAAATAGCCTTAAAATGCAATTGAAGAGACCTTTTAATATTAAACTGTATTAAGCAGCCACTAAGGAAAAGATTCACTTTTAAAACAAGAACTTTAATTTTGGAGGATCGCTAGGCACTCTGGAAAAATTTCATTGACTGCTGTTGAGATAGTAAATTGAAAAGAAAAATGGCTAAGTGTGAAAAGTTTATTAAGTTTCCTTCCCTCGTGCAGCCAGTGGTATTATGTCCTTGCTTTGACAAACAAACAAACAAGGGATAAATTGTATACTGCCTAAGGCTGTAGTATTCAAATTTAACTTGATTAATCATATTGACTTCAAAATTATATTTTCTAACAGTGCAATCCTAAACCTGTTTTGTCAGAAGTCAGTCCCATTGAGCTCAATGGGGCTTACTCCCTACTAAGTCTATTTAGGAGCACAGCGTTAAGACTTGTTTTAATTGTCCTTATCCACCCCTGCATTGCCAAAACTGCTAGATTATACGCAAAATAAAAACATATATGATCTCACTACAGGACAAGGAGGCAGACTGCTAGAAGAACATTGTACTCTGCTCTTTTTCTTAAGAGGGAGTTTAAACTTCACTCTCCTAACAGCAAACCCTTGTGACATAAGTTTTTGTTCCACTTTCTCTTCATATTCTTATGGATAAATTGCTGGAGGAGAAGGCAACCCTGATGATTACGTGCTACCTCCAGTATCAGAGGCAGTAAGCCTATATACACCAGTTGCTGGGGAACATGGGTGAGAGGGTGCTGTTGCACCATGTCCTGCTTTGTTGGTTCCTGATCAACAGCTGGTGGGCCACTGTGTGAACAAAGTACTGGACTAGATGGACCCTTGGTCTGATCCAGCAAGGCTCTTCTCATGTTCTTAGGCTTAATTCTATTTGGGACATTTCTCCCCACTGTACCCTACATGCGTAACATAATAAAAGGAAAACAGAATAGTTCTTGAACAGCTGAATCGATCAAAGTTGGTGATTTGGGGTGTGTGTGTGCAAGTCGCTCGCCTTGCCTTGCCTAGGGCGCAAAATAGTCTGGCCCTGCGTGTGAGGAATGCTTGCAAGGGACTGTGTTGTGTTTGTAGGTTGTGCAGAACGGAGGCAGGGCGCAGACCTCTGAGGGGTGCAGTACAGCCCTTTAAGGGTCAGTTTTATACTGTATGTGGGATGAGAGTGGAGCGCATGGCAGAGGAAGAACTGAGGAAGACACTTTGCTTCCTTCTTTTTTCCTCTCACCCTTCCCAAAATCGTTGCTGGTGCCACCCCCGCCCCCGTCATGCAGGAGCTTATTGCCAGCGTGGACCACATCAAGATTGCGCTGCCCTAGTATGTCTGAGGGGATGAGGGAAGGAGGGAGGGAAGGGAGAGCCCAGGCATAGCAGACCCGTGCACCGATCCACCACCCTACCAGGCTTGGGAAACACTTTTCTTTCCTTTTAATTAGTAATGCTATGATTCTCTTCCTTTCGTTAGTTTAGGGCGCGATCCTATGTTGGTTTAGACAGGAAAGAAAGTCCTACAGCTCCCAGCATGCCCCAGCCCGCATGTTTACTTCTGAGTAGACATGCATGGGGTTGCACTGGAGGTGGATCTTTGGTCGCACGCAGCAGGGCTGTTTTTAGGGTTAAGGTTAGAACTAGGTCCAAGAGCTTGTGCTTTTGCGAAGTCAGCTTGAGTTAGGGTGCAGTCCTATAGACAGAAGAAAGTCCTACTGGCAGAAAGCGGAGCATGCTCAGATGGTGTCCACTAGGAGGGAAAGTTGTTTTGAAATCTTGTGGTAGCACCTGCTGATAAGCAATGTCCTCACTCAAAGTTGGGTATGAGAAGCGACAATACTGAGCAAACAAGACCCCTGGAATATGACCTAAGATGACCTAATGAAGAACATGAGCTCAAAGAAGATGTCTTATACGCCGATCAAGATAAGGCACCCATGTAGCAGCCATGTTGTCTAGGACCCCATGAGTATAACACGTGAACTATTGGGAAGGGGGAAACACCTAACTTCTGATTGGTGAATGGGTGGTCTAATCACTTATTCATGCCAATTGTGATTGGAAGATAGTGGTCTCATCACTCATTGACCCCCACCTTTGAGCCAGAACAAGTGTATAAAAGCACAGGTAGCAGAGCTGTAAGGTTGGAATGTTTTATTTTCTCTTCAACCTCACCTCGGACTGGAACTTGACGGAGCTGGGTCATTATGAATCTCTTTACAATTTTAAAAGTTGGGACTCAGAGTATTTTCCTGAAAGTTGGGACTTAGAGTACCATTAGCCTCTAAGGGCCTTGCTAGACCGACCTGTTAATCCGGAGAGGAGAAGGAGCGAGGCCGCGCTGCAGCTAACGCGGGCCTTCGCCCTTTTCTACACATGAGACGCGATGGGGTAAGGGAGAGCCCCGTCGCATCCTCCATTTAAAAAAAAACTTAAAGGGGCCATGTGCGCAGGAGCACACCAACGATAAGGTAAGTTTTTTTTTTTTAAAAAAAGGGTTCCCCACTCCCCCCTGCCCCCGATTACCCCCCCCCACAATGTATAATGCCCCCCGCTCACCCCCTCGCTCACCCGTCCGTCCGCTCGCCCCCCTCACTTGCTCGCCTCCTCACTCGCTCGCCAGCTTGCTCCACCCCCCCGCTTGCCCGTCCACCCCCCCCGCTCGCCCGTCCACCCCACCGCTCGCCATGTCCACACACCCCACTTGCCATGTCCACCCCCCCGCTCACCTGTCCACCCCCCCCGCAGGCTCGCCCACTCGCCATGTTCGATGCCCCCTCCGCCCCCCGTCCATGATCTCCCCCCCCCCCAGCCCGATGGGCACAGCGCTCGGCTTCTCCCGGCTACTCACAAGTAAGCGAGCAGCTGGGAAAAGCCATGGAACTAGCTAGACCTTCCGCAGCCCCGGGCTCAGCCCAGGGCAGCAGAAAAACCAGGCCAGAAGCGGATCCAGTTATCCCGGGTCAAGGGAGGTTTTAGCCCGGCCTGACCCCGGGATCCCCTGTGCGTCGTCTGCACGCACAGCAGGGAGCCCGGGCCTCGCACCGGGCTAAACCCTCGTCTAGGAAGGCCCTAAGACTTGGATTTAGTTTCTGAACCTGGAACTTGGAGTTATTTCCAAGTCTTAGAAGTTCTCTGACTTTTATTTTTACTCTTTACATGCCTAGAGGAACTTTAGCATAGCTTTTAGATTCAGATAGTAAGCTAAGAGAAAGCATAGAGAAGGTTGACTATTATGTTTTAGTATAGTTGAAAGAGTTTAGTTTAGCTTTAAACTGCAAATAGTAAACAGAAGCGGATAATGAGTAGAAGTCATAGTAATGCTAGAAGCTCAAGTCGTTATCTTATTAGCTAAATTTGTAATACCTGCTTTTGCAATTGCAATTCTTGTACTTAATCTGATATTTACATTTTACTCTCTTGTAACCACAGAGAGAGAGAGATTGTATACTTATATAACTGCCATGCCAATTTGTTTAATTTTGCAATTTTTACAATAAATAGATTCTTATTTACAATTATGTCTGTGGTGATGCTTATTGGCTGGAATTAAATGTTTGTCTATTTGGATTAGTACTGGTTCCCCACTGGGGTGTTTCGGACCCGTTAAGGTCCTGAGGTTAAAAAGGACCAAATTTACAAAAAATACAGAAGATATCAGTATAAAGCAGTTTAAAGCACTTTTTGCCAGTAACTAAACTTTAGGTAAGGAATTTCAACCTTTTAGGATAGGGAAGAAAAGCTGTGCAAAAGCCAGTTAGCCACTCCTGATTGGTGGTTGGGGGAAAGAGGGTAGGACCAGGGGAAAGGGTCATGAACATTTGGAGATGCCAGGAGGGCCAGGTTGCTATCCTTGGAGGGCTGGATTTGCCACACACCCTGGGCCTAAGGTTCCCAACCCTGGTTTAAGTCATGTTTGGGGTGGTAAAAATAGAAATAGAATGCATACCCATGTCTTCATGTGAACAGGTTGAATACCCAATTCGTGCAGCAGTTGCATGTATATCCCATCCTGGCTTTTAAAAAACAAACCAAAAACCAGCTGCTCTACATTAAAAAAGAAAAAACCAGCTGCTTTCTGCTTCCATTTTCGTTCTGAGATTACAATCAGCTCAATTGCACGGGTGGCCATATGGTTTGGTTTGAATATACTTCCTATCTCTGCATCCTCCATTCAACTTAGCAAAACATTTCCATCTAGTGGCGGAATTATAGTGCAACAACACAGAGGCGATTTTGCAGAATTTTTTTTAAAAAAGCTGATTAGTTGTTTTTTGACAACAGGGGGTGATAGTGCTGTAGATGTCCTGGCTGTTGACAGCATCATGTAATCAATCAATCAATCAATCAATCCTGCAAACTCTTATGAGTGGCATGTCAGAAGTGTGCTATAACTTGCTCGTTTAGAGAGCCCTCAAACAGCTATGGCGGTGGCAGTCTTGAGTGGAGGACGAGAGTGGGAATGGAAAGGACCTGCTGCACCTTTTTACCTCAGCACTGCCTCCATAGAATCATAGAATCATAGAATAGCAGAGTTGGAAGGGGCCTACGAGGCCATCGAGTCCAACCCCCTGCTCAATGCAGGAATCCACCCTAAAGCATCCCTGACAGATGGTTGTCCAGCTGCTACTTGAAGGCCTCTAGTGTGGGAGAGCCCACAACCTCCCTAGGTAACGGATTCCATTGTTGTACTGCTCTAACAGTCAGAAAGTTTTTTCTGATGTCCAGCTGGAATCTGGCTTCCTTTAACTTGAGCCCATTATTCCGTGTCCTGCACTCTGGGAGGATCGAGAAGAGATCCTGGCCCTCCTCTGTGTGACAACATTTTAAGTATTTGAAGAGTGCTATCATGTCTCCCCTCCATCTTCTCTTCTCCAGGCTAAACATACCCAGTTCTTTCAGTCTCTCTTCATAGGGCTTTGTTTCCAGACCCCTGATCATCCTGGTTGCCCTCCTCTGAACACGCTCCGTCTTCCAGGCTATGTTTCCATTTGCAGCACAAACATATTGGACTCATCATTGTTTCTGGTGACAAAAAGCAGCTGGGGAGTGACTTTGAGTAGGAAAATAACCTAGGGGGGAAAGGGTTAATTTCCCCCACCCCACCATTGTCAAAAGCTGCTTTGGGTTACATTTTAAAAAAAATCCAGGAAAGAAACAACGACATAGCATTATGTATAGTTTGGGCCTCAGTGTCCTGCAGTTTTCTGAAGCAAACTGGAAATTTTAGCTAAAAATAAAGGATTAGTAGCATACTGAAAGTCAAAGGTAGGCCCAGAAGTATGTGCATTTTGTGTTGTCAGTTCTCCATGAAAGCAAAACAACAACCGCAACCCTATTTTTACACAGGGAAGGGAATAATGTTGGATTAATTGAATTAAACCGTATTACCACAGATAAATTGCAATGTGTAATTTATGGCTTAATCTGTTTCTTTTGTCATCTGGTTCTTGCCCAGAATACATCTGGCAGCAGGTTCAAGGCCGTAGCCGTCTGATGATAAATTCTTGTAGCAAAAACAGAAGCTTGACTCAGCAGCTCCTTGATCTGGATTTGTATGGGGCGTTTGTTGCTGCTGAATACATCCCTGCAAGGGGGCGGTATTCTGCTCCTTGGGCTGTAGTTAACAAACATTTCCCTTCAATTATCCGTTTTAAATATTTATCTCGCGCTGTCATTTGGATACTTATAAATTTCCTGTTTTCTGAAGTGTCCTAGTAAATTTCAGTGAAGTACGTCAGGAAAAGGTTGAATAAATCTCAACTAGCTAGGACCCTAGAATTTTGCTGCTGCCACCCAAGAAGAACTATGAATTTCTTGCCCAGACATACATGATATAGTATCATAGAATCATAGAATAGCAGAGTTGGAAGGGGCCTAAAATGCCATTGAGTCCAACCCCCTGCTCAATGCAGGAATCCACCCTAAAGCATCCTTGACAGGTGGTTGTCCAGCTGCCTCTTGAATGCCTCTCGTGTAGGAGAGCCCACAACTTCCCTAGGTCATGGGTTCCATTGTCGTACTGCTCTAACAGTCAGGATTTTTTTCCTGATGTCCAGCCGGAATCTGGCTTCCTTTAACTTGAGCCCATTATTCTGCGTCCTGCGCTCTGGGAGGATCGAGAAGAGATCCTGGCCCTCCTCTGTGTGACAACCTTTTAAGTATTTGAAGAGTGCTATCATGTCTCCCCTCAATCTTCTCTTCTCCAGGCTAAACATGCCCAGTTCTTTCAGTCTCTCTTCATAGGGCTTTGTTTCCAGACCCCTGATCATCCTGGTTGCCCTCCTCTGAACACACTCCAGCTTGACTGCATCTGTCTTGAATTGTGGAGCCCATAATTGGACGCAATACTCTAGATGAGGCCTAACCAGGGCCTAATAGAGAGGAACCAATACTTCACATGATTTGGAAGCTATATCAAGTGCAATTAATTCCTTGCATAAGTGGTACTGCTAAATCCTTTTGAGTTCTTTCCCTCTTTTTTTTTAAACCAAGGGCCGATTCATACTGTACATTACTACAGCAACACGTGAGCTGCTTCCTCTGCTGAATGTTAACTTCTGATTCAGCTTCTACAACTACAACGGTGTTGGCAACCTGTAATAGGTTTATTAACAAACAGTTCTCTGGTTTGTTAATAAAACACAGGCCTGCAGCAGACTATCTGTTAGTCTAAAGGAAGTTACAGAAGGGGAGTCTGCAGATTGGGTTATACAGGAGACAGTGTAGTTAATTCACCGTGTCTGTCTGCAACACTACCCTGCAAATGTAAATGGGGATTGCGTGTGTTGCTGGCAGTATGTCTGCTCATGATTGTATCAAGATGAAACATAGTTTCCCCATTCTTAGGGCTTGAAACACCTGTATCTGGAATGTGTACTGCTTTTATTCTACTTTGGTCTGGAACTTTGCATACAAAAAAGTGGATTTCTGTACCTGATAGAAGACATATCAGGTCTAAAATGATCCAGGGGCTGGAGCATCTCCCCTATGAGGAAAGGTTATATCAACTGGGATTGTTTAGCTTGGAAAAAAGGAGGCTAAGGGGAGACATGATAGAGGTGTACAAAATTATGCATGGTATGGAGAATGTGGGTAGAGAGACATTTTTCTCCCTTTCTCAAAATACTAGTACTCAGGGTCATCCCATGAAGGTGATTGGTGGGAGATCCAGGACAAATAAAAGTAAGTACTTCTTCACAAAGCACATAGTTGAATTATGGAACTTACTACCACAAGATGTAGTGATGCCCACCAATTTGGATGGCCTTAAAAAGGAGTTGGATAAATTACTGGAGGTGAAGGCTATCAATGGCTACTAGCCCTGATGGTTGTATGCTATCTCCAGTATTCGAGGCAATAAGCCTGTGCGCACCAGTTGCTCGGGAACATGGGTGGGAGGGTGCTGTTGCACCATGTCCTGCTTGTTCATCCATGGCTGATGGCTGCTTGGCCACTGTGTGAACAGAGTGCTGGACTAGATGGACCCTTGGTCTGATCCAGCATGGCACTTCTTATGTTCTTATGCTGGCTGGGAATTATGGGAGTTGCAGTGCAATACTTCTGGAGGACACCAGATTGGAGAAGTCCAGTTTAATGCTTTTGGATAAAAACTGCTTGGGTGTCCGGGAAAGCCGCCAAATGGCTTGACAAAGACAAATTAGACCAGCTGGTAACTAAGCAACAGATGAGTTTATTGCAGTTTACAAACAGTGCAAAGCAGGCAGTGGAAATGGGGCTTGGAAAGTCAAGGCAAAAAGGGACGGAGTGGAGCAACATTCAGGCTTACAGCAAAGTCTCGGTTCAGTCCAGAGTCTAGGGGTCGTGGCAAAGCGGAGGCACGGTGGTTCAGTCCAAGGTCATACACAGCCGACGGTCAGCAAGGTCCAAATCCACAGTCCAGGAGTCACGGGAGTAGTCACAGGCAAAACGTAGTCAAAAGCAGTCCAAGGTCGAAACAGGATTCCAGAGTAGGCCGACGTGGTCATGGGGTCCGGGAGTCAAAGCTGGATTCAGGAAGTAGGTATCTGGAGCAAGGCACGGGGTCAAGAGATCTAAGAGCCAAAAGCTTCCGCCAGAAAGCTCAGATAATCTCTGACAACCTTGCATGGCTCACAGCTGCGCTTTTATCCTTAGTCAGAGTGCTGAGTCATGTCCTCTCAGCTGATCCCTAATTGCCTGGTGTTTCTGGTGGAGGCGGCGAGACCGGCGTCTGGTTGCCTTCTCCGCCCGCAACTGGCTGAAACCAGGCTTCTCCGCCTCCTCCTCAGACCTCTGCGGCTCCTCCGTAGTCTTTGCTGGCATCAGGCCCTCAGAGCTAGCAGAGGTCCCAGCTGGCCTTGGCTCTTCTCCCTGAGGCTCTGCCACAGTCTCTGCCAGTCCAGCCTCCTCACTACCTGTGCTGGGCTTCTCGGTACTAGGTCCAGCCTCTGCCACCTCCTCCTCATCTCCTGACTCCATCTCTATGCAGGGCATGACATTGGGACAACTTTTCTGCTTCAGCCCACCTATACATCTTAGCTGCATTTGACACTGCAGCTTCCTGATGTCCAAGAATCATAGAATAGCAGAGTTGGAAGGGGCCTACAAGGCCATCAAGTCTAACCCCCTGCTCAATGCAGGAATCCACCCTAAAGCATCCCTGACAGATGGTTGTCCAGCTGCCTCTTGAAGGCCTCAAGTGTGGGAGAGCCCACAACCTCCCTAGGTAACTGGTTCCATTGTCGATCTTGGTATTCTAGTTTTATTGATACAGGCAATATGAGTTGTATGTCCTTGGAGATTTCCTTGTATTTTATTTCAGCGAGCGGTTTTGTTCTCCCATGCCAATCTTAACTTCACTAATGTGTGTTTGGGTCTTCTGTGAATAGTAACGATGATTTCTTCCTTTTCAAAATCTTTTCAATCTTGTCAGGGCTGTGGAGTCGGCACATAAAACCTCCTATTCCTTTATTCATGGCACCTCTGACTCCGACTCCTTTAATTATATATCGATATAGGAATATATATGTCCTACACTGACTGCAAGCACACAACTTTTTAGAACCCTGACCTGTTAAAGCCTGGGTCTAAAGGCTATAGCTAAGACATTCTGGTTTTTTTTAAAATTTTATTTATTAAAGAAGCCCAAAAATGAAAACAATGAGGTTATATTTTCTAAAATCCAAATAAAAATCTCCTTTACTGTGTTACGTGATATGCTCTCATTAGACCTGCGTACAACTTGCACACGTTCTAATGAGACTCACAAACACACACTTGTAAGGAATCTTTAGACATTGGTCATAGAGCGTCTGTGGCTAAGTAAGGTGATTCTTATCGAAATGAATTGCTTGACCTAGCCTTGTGATTGCTCTCAGTCCCATTCCTGTGTTTTTCCCCTCATCTCTGTTGGAGATGGAGGGGTGAAGACACCTTGACTGTTGGCTGCCTCAAAATGGAGTCTGTACTGCTCACTCACAGGAGAGCTACTTCGTAACAACTGTATTTTATTCAGTTAAAAATGAAAGTTTGTTTTTGTGCTTCCTTTCCTTCCTTCCTCCCTCCCCCCACTCCCTCCCTCATACACCCCCCAAAACTCTTTCCTCCCCCACAAACAACCCAGCGGGGCCCAGCGCTTACTGCAACCAGCCAAGATTACCAAACTCCTTCTTGTGCTTGGAACTCACATGCTTGGAGCACCTGAGTCATGGCGACTCGTCTGAGCCTGCCTGTGAAGGAGCAGCGGCACTCTGGAAAAGGCGGTACCTTGATCTGTCTTTTACTCTGCTGCTGCCGATCTGCTGAGGGGGTCTGAATTTCTCTGGCCAGCTGGACTGCGAATCCGGGATTTTTGTCCAACCAGCCAGAATATTTTGGAATTGGCTGGAATCCAGGACAATCTTGGTTTTCAGGGACATATCGCAACTCTATATACAATTTAAATTTATTAGGAGTCCGAGTCGGTACATTTCTACCGACTTTGACTCCAGTAGCCCAAGAATTGCTTCCGACTCCATGACTCCGACTCCACAGCCCTGCTTGTGGTTAGACATAAGCCTTATGCAGGTGTTATTGCCTGAACCTGTGGAGGGTGGAGCAGGGTTGTTCATGCCAGCTCCACCTGCCAACATCCTCCCAAGTGCTGGCTCCACCCCTGAACTTCCTGCATGAAATGGGAACTTCCTGCGTGACATGTTTGCTTGAATGTGCTTAGAATCCTTCCTTCCCATGATCTGGAAGCCTGTTTCTGATTGCAGTGAGGAGTCTAAATATGTTCAGTCCAATGCAATTAGGCCAAAACAGACATTACTTTATATCCATATCAAGCAACTATATCTTACTCTAGAGTGAGTGCAGGTATTCTTCAGTGCACCTAGAGTAAGTTGTCCCCCCTTGCATCTATTCTACAGTTAAAATTGGGGTGGGGGGAAATGCAGCTGCCCGATACAGGTTTAAACTTTTGTTTGTCTTGACCCTTAGAATCCCCCTTCAGACCTTTCCACTCAACATAGGAAGGTCGGGGATGGAGTCAGCTCGGGTGGCCATGTGTCTTCTTTTACAGAAGGCTGTCCTCTATTTTGAAGGTGTCCTTTGTCCAGTCCTAAGTACAATGTAAAGATAAAGAACCATCAGAAGGAAAAGCTGGGCCTTGAAAGTTGCCCTTCAACCGCACCTGGACAGCAGACTGAACAAGTTCACACGGCTCACCTGGTCACGGACTTCCACACTATTGCGAGAAGAATTGTATTTCTATTTAAATGTATTTCTATTTATTTGCATCTGCACATATAAATTAATGTATGCAGATTTTATGCAAACAGGTGTCCCATTTTTAGGGATGCAATTCTTCATTTCTGGCGAGCCACGAGTAGCCACCCTAGCCAGTATTCAGGGAGGATCTTTGGGGCTAGAATGCACAGCTCCCCTACATGGTTCGGGTAATAATGCCTGAACAGGTTGATGGTGTTGCATCTGAGTTCCTCCACTGTTTATGCTGCTTGTCCTTTTGCACTGCATTCTCTTGCAAAGTGGATTGCTTTATGGCCCCTTCTTGAATACCTTACCTAGCTCTGGACATTTCCCTTTCCTTACATCTGTTGTAGACATGCAGTTTCATGTTTACAAAAAACCCAGCGTATTTCTATGTTCTTCATCGTGGTCTCTATGCATCACACATATGGGCTCTGCGCCTGCGCGGAGACCTGAACCGGAACCTTCTATAGCTTAGGGAAACGTTTTTGGTGGGAACCCCTCCCCCACGCTACTGCGCATGTCCCTGGGGTTCCCGCCCTTACCTCAGTTCTTCGGCGTCCGCCATTGTGCAAAGACCTTGAAACCGTTTCCTCTAGCGTTTTCTTTCAAAACTCTTCTTCATCTAAATTTCTCTTCAAATTCTTGTATATATATATATATATATATATTATTATTATTATTATTATTTATATAGCACCATCAATGTACATGGTGCTGTATCTTTAATCTTTTCTCTTCTGCCTTTCTATATATATATATATATATATAAATTCTATTTGCTTCTTACTATTGTATATATTCCTCTCTTCCCCCTATTCCTCTAAGTGATCCTCAGATCGCAGGCGCCCCAAGCGCATGGCTGTAAAGGCCCCTTTCAGAAAATGTGTCAAATGCGGCGCTAAACTTCCACCGAAAGATGGTCACTCCCTTTGCGTAGTCTGCCTGGGGGAAGGCCATAAGGTCCAGCAGTGCCATCACTGCATGGCATTTACTAAACAGACCCGAAAAAATAGAGCGGACAGACTTCGTTCAGTGCTCTGGGGAAAAGCTCTGAGGGCCACTGAGCCTGCACCTCAGCAGCGTACGGAAAAATCCTCCTCAAGGGCAATGAACAGAGCCCAAAGCCCTGAGATTCAATCCTTCATGATTACTGAGGAGATGGTGGTGGAAAACAGGGCCATACCCCTGACGCCAGGCCGATCCCTTGCGGTGTCCGCGGCCAAGAAAATTGTCTAAAAGGCCCAGACCCCGAAATCGGCAGAACAATTGAAGAAAAAGAAGAAGAAAAGAAGGGAGGCTGATAAACATTCCTCCTCGAGGGTTGAGACTGTAACAATGGCGTCGCCCAGGCCTAGCCAGCCGAAACCAATCTTGGTACCGACACAGACATCGGTACCAGAGCACTTGGCGATACCGACCCCGATACCAACAGCCAGAAGCTCCATGGCTGAGGGCGAAATACGTGATTCAGTGTCGGCTGCCTCAGTACCGTGTACAAATGGTCCGCAAGAATCGAGACCACAACCTACGGTACCATCTACCCATCGACAGAGACCTTCTTCTCCTAGGCCAGACTATGACCGTATCTCCCAGTATTTGGGATACCACAGACCGCATTCATACGACTGGGAGTATTACCGACCTCAGGAATACTACCCGATTGAGTGCAGACAGGAGGACTACTACGCACACCCTCCTCCACCTACTAGGGTCATTCAGGTGCCTCCCCCGCAACGTGCTCCTACACCATTGAACCATGGTAGCAGGGACGACACTTCGGTACCAAGAGCAGCCGCTTCCTCGTCAGTCCCGCATCGCGAACAGGCTTTGCAGCCAATACAGCAAACAATGCAAGTCACTGCATCGAACTCACCTGACGACGATTATAGATCCGACTCAGACTCCATAGCCTCGGTAGCAGCCTCGATGCCATCACCTGAGGACATAGTAAACACCCACGATCCAGCTTCTCCCTCGGAAGATATGGGAAGTTTCTCAGATCATGTCCTCAGGATGGCGCAGTCTTTATGCCTGGACATCGAACAGCCTGCAGAAATTGAGGATGATCCAATTTACGATGTACTAAAGACAGAGGCAAGCTCCACAGTCGCTATCCCGTTCCCTCCTACCCTGAAACGTACGGCACAAATCTCTTGGAAAACGCCGTGCGCAACGCAACCAACATCCAAGAGGCTGGAGGCGATGTACAAGGTACAAGAGGCTTATGTGGAATTCTTATTCCAGCATCCTAAGCCCAATTCGATAATTGTTGAATCAGCTCAGGGCAAATCGCAGAAAGTACATTCAGCCCCTATCGACAGGTAAGGGAGAAAACTAGACTACCTGGGCAGAAGGGTGTACGCTTCTTCCTCGCTAGGAATACGGACTTCTGCCTACGAAGCAACTATGGTGAGATACCAGATTTTCCTCTGGGAAAAAATAGGCTCCCTCTGCGACCATCTACCTGAGGAAAAGCGTGAGTTAGCGAGGATTTTTCAATCCGAAGCTACAGCGATAGCAAGGCTACAACTCAGTTCTGCCAGGCATCAAACAGATTCCCATTCCAAATCCATGATGGGATCTATAGCACTCCGTTGCCATGCCTGGCTGAGATCAGTTAATCTTAGTAATGAGACAAAAATGAGAATAGAGAACCTGCCATTCGATGGCGAAGGTCTATTTAACACCAAAACGGACGAGTCCTTAGACTCCATTTATAAAGCACTCACAACGGCTAGAAAGATGGGATTTTCGCAACCGATCCTTCCATACAAACAGAGGCGTTGGACAAGACAGCCTTACCAGCAACTACACCAACGGCCCCAATACGATAAGCAGCCTGCCAAACAACAACAACAGCTTCAGAGGAAGAGGCCTTACCAAGGTCGATACCAACAAAACAGACGTCAGCCTGACTTCTCCAAGAGTCTTTGACTTCCCTGTCCCAGGCCTACCACCTTTTACTAACCGCCTAGCACCCCTTTACCATCAATGGGAGTCATTAACATCCGACCCCTGGGTGCTCACCATCATCAAAACGGGGTATGCCATCGAGTTCGATACCTTCCCTCCTTCTTCGGGGGTGAAAGTAACAGCACCATCCCCTCCTCTACTGCTCGAGGTACAAACCTTACTAGCAAAAGGAGCCATCTCACCTGTACCTGCGGAGGAGATCAACCAAGGGTTCTTTTCGCACTACTTCATGGTCCCGAAGAAGGATGGGGGTCTTCGACCGATTATGGACTTAAGACAATTAAACAAGTACATCACCCCGAAAAAATTCCGAATGACAATGGTTACTTCCATTCTCCAACTGTTGCATACGGGAGTAAGGTTTGCGGTGGTAGACCTGAAGGATGCATACTTCCACATTTCCATCAGGAAGTCACATCAAACTTACCTGCGTTTCCCCATCGGCGCTCAACAGTTCCAGTTTCCCGTTCTTCCCTTCGGCCTTGCGACCGCTCCGAGGGTCTTCATGAAGGTGATGGCTGTTGTATGCGCACATCTACGACAAAAGGAGATTCACATATATCCATATATAGACGACTGGCTTCTGGTGGCGGAGAACAGCTACACGCTCCAGAAGAACATAGTTATGACTCTCAACCTTTTAGACTCTTTAGGACTATGGATCAACGAGGGAAAGTCCATACTGACTCCTCAACGGACAATAGACTTTATAGGAGTGACTCTATTGTCTCGGGACGGAAGAGCATACCTCCCTATGACAAGAGCAAGGACTCTTTGGGATCAGATTCTCGATACCGAAACCCAAACAAGGCCCTCGGCATGGACAATCCAAAGATTGCTAGGTTTGATGGCAGCGACCACCGCTGTCATCAGATTGCGAGACTGCGAATGAGGGTCCACCAAGGTTGTTTTTTGAGGACGTTCGACCTTCGGCGCAACGCCCACAGAACTTACCTCTCGATACCGAGGCAGGTACGAGCATCCTTGAAGTGGTGGCTCTCGATGGAAAATGTCCTAGAGGGAGTTCCTTTTCAGCAAGAGGCGCCGTCGGTGACTATCATGACCGATGCCTCTGATCGGATGGGGAGCTCACTGCAACTCCTTCACCGCCCAGGGCCGATGGCCTCCTCGACAGAAAGAGGAGCATATCAATCATCTGGAGCGCCTAGCAGTGGAAAATGCACTAAAGACCTTTGCTCAGATCATCGAAGGCAAAAACATCCTGATCGCGACGGACAATACCACCGTAGTCTGCTATATAAACAGACAAGGTGGAACGAGATCACATCCCTTGACCTGATCTGCACTCAGAATCTGGAACTGGTGCGTAAAAAGAAAAACTTACCTGACTGTGATCCATGTAGCGGGCAAGGAGAACATCGTCGCGGACTCCCTCAGCAGGTCCTTCCACATCGACCACGAATGGGAGCTCGATACCGAAGTAAGAGAAGATCTCTTTCGGTACTGGGGGCGCCCTGCTGTCCATGTCTTTGCCACCGAAGAAAACGCAATCTGTACCAGATTCTGCAGCAGAGCAGGAAGAGGAAGGAATTCGTTAGGAGACGCTTTCACAAGAACGTGGACAGGGGACTTGCTTTACATCTTCCCCCCCTTCCCACTCCTGACGAAGGTCATAGCCAAGATACAAGCAGACTGCATTTTAATCGCACCTTGGTGGCCTCGACAGCCTTGGTTCCCTCATGCCCTTCGACTGTCGAGAGGGGACTACATCAAACTACCATCGGTACCGAAACTCTTGTCTCGACACCAGGGCAAGGTTCAACACACGGACCTGTCGACGCTCAAGATGATGGCGTGGAGGATGACAGTACACCCTCCCGTACCGTACAATTAACTGTAGAAAATATCTTGATAGCATCATGAAAGCCTTCAACAAGGAAATCCTACGCGGCGAAGTGGCGAAGATTCCTTAAATTTGCCTTACAAAGGAATCAAACAGCAGAGACTTGTCCCATTTCAACAATTCTCGAGTACCTACTCTCATTGTACCGAACTGGACTAAAACTCTCTTCAATCAGAGTGCACTTAGCCGCTATTGCAGCCTCTCACAAGAGTGTGGAGGGGTTTTCACCCTTCACTCACCCTACATCAAAGGCATTTTTAAAGGGACTAAAAATACTATACCAACAATTAGGAACATCATTCCATCCTGGAGTTTATCAGTTGTTTTGCAAGCACTGATAAAACCGTTTGAGCCCATGGCTACAACAGACTTGAGACTTTTGACTTTCAAGACTGCGTCCTTAGTTGCCATAACTTCGGCAAGGCGCGCAAGTGAGCTCAGGGCTCTAAGGATAGATGCTCCCTACACAACATTTCACAGTGACAAGGTCGTTTTACGTACAGACCCAGCTTTCCTACCTAAGGTGCTAACACCTTTTCATCTGTCTCAAGAGATTGTGTTACCAGCATTCTTTCCAAATCCTACAACACCTACAGATGCATCACTGCACATGTTGGACATTAGGAGGGCTCTCGCTTTTTATAGAGCGAGAACTGACAATTTCAGGAAAACCAAACAATTATTTGTATGTTATGGAGAGCCTTATAAGGGACTCCCAGGGTCATGTCAGCGGTTGTCACGCTGGATTGTAGAGACAATTGAACTTGCTTACTCTATATCCAAGCTACAGCTACAACTTCCTGTGACAGCTCATTCTGCCAGGGCAATGGCAACATCTGTGGCTTTCAACAGGGGTGTTCCACTTCAGGACGTTTGCAGAGCCGCAACGTGGTCAACCCCATCCACATTTGTAAAGCATTACAGCTTAGACACTCGCTCTAGGCAAGACTGTTCATTTGGAAGGATGGTGCTCTCGGAAGTTCTAAAGCAATGCACCAGCCCACCTCCAAGGTATGTTAGCTTGCTACTCGCCCATATGTGTGATGCATAGAGACCACGATGAAGAAATGCAGGTTGCTTCCCTGTAACGGTAGTTCTTCGAGTGGTCATCTATGCATTCACACAACCCACCCACCCACCATCCCCACTTGGTGGTGTGAAACTTACAAATGACACAGTTAAATGTACAACTTTACTTTATTTATTATACGCTCATGTTTATGGGGGCACAATGTCGGACTCCTGTAAACTGAGGTGAGGGCGGGAACCCCAGGGACATGCGCAGTAGCGTGGGGGAGGGGTTCCCTCCAAAAACGTTTCCCTAAGCTATAGAAGGTTCCGGTTCGGGTCTCCGCGCAGGCGCAGAGCCCATATGTGTGAATGCATAGATGACCACTCGAAGAACTACAGTTACAGGTAAGCAACCTGCATTTGTCTGTGGCTGATAGCCTGTTGTACCCTTGCTTCTTTGCTTTATAATGTATGTTACTTTATAATGTAAAAGTAATTATACATTACATTAATCCACGGAGAGCCCTGCGGTCACCGTGGATCTGCGCTGCGTCAGTTAGACGACTGAAGTGCAGCTTCACAGCCACTGCAGGGTTTCCCCACGATGCTGCCATATGAAAAAGTCAGGATTTACCCCGACTTTTTCAAAGGGAGCAAAGTCAACATGGCGCTTCCTCCATGTGACGTCACTCCAGGGCCAATCTGGGGGTGGAGCCTGGTGGAAGGAGACCAGTGATTGGTCACCTTCCACCAGGAAGAGGGCGAGGGTGGCTCCAGGACCCAGGTGGCCACCCAGATGGCTCCCTCCTCGGCAGCGGGATTACCCGATACCACCCCAGGAGAGGGAAAGCGCAGGGTTGAAGAGAGAGGCGCCATGAAGACAGCCCCCTGCAGCCTATGAAGTGCTTTCATCAGTTCATTGGATGTTTCATGAGTTCTAGCCAGCATTGTGATTTATCTAGAGTTAATCCATCTGCCAATATTTTTTCTTGAATTACTTTTGAATTAAATCCCGTGGTAATCCTATCCTTGAGCACGTTTTCCCTGTCTGGAAAGGCGCAATGACCTAACCATAACTACAGGTGCGTTATCCACCAAGCAGTTGTTTCAGTGGGGCCTTGGTTTTCTTTCATAGAAACATGCCGAAGGAAGTGAGGCAGGTGGCTACTAGGAGGAGGGCTTTCTCCGCTGTGGCACCCCGGTTGTGGAACGAGCTCCCCAGAGAGGTCCGCCTGGCGCCTACACTGTACTCCTTTCGTCGCCAGCTGAAGACTTTTTTATTCTCCCAGTATTTTAACAATTTTAACTTATATTTAAATTTTACTGTTTTAACTCTTTTAATTTTATATCAATTTTGCTGCGGGGTTTTTATTCTGGTTGTGCTTTTTATATTGTATTGTGTATTTGTGCTTTTAACCTGTTGATTGTCTTAGTATGATTTTAATTTTTGTGAACCGCCCAGAGAGCTTCGGCAATTGGGCGGTATGGAAATGTAATAAATAAATAAATAAATAAATAAATTTTCTCTGTATGGAGTCATTTCTATGGGCTGCAATAGGATTCAAACAATGAAAGTCAGTCTATCTGCTGGGTCTTTTCTGAAAGCTCTTGTAATCTTTCCACTGGAGAGGCGGAGACCCATGTTCAATAGATCCCTCTGCCCTTTGGATATTAGAACACAGACATCTTTGGGGGCTGCGGATCACTTACTTCTGGCCCTGCCCAAAGTAGCTCCTTCTGTCTAGTCCAGCTCTGCAGTGTTTGCAATTTCAACATTTACAGAAGACATATTTCTTGCAGTGTCTGGATGGAAGCTATCCCTGTCTCCAGTGCCATGAGTTGTCTGTTGAACGTTGGCTGCTGATTTAGGATCCACACAGGCATTGATAACGTAACCCATTTATTAACAATTATACAATCTCTGCGGAGTGTCTTCTAGTCCAGAGGAAGTAGGAAGTTTGGAGGTTTGATTGTACTTTAGTCAGGAATAAGGAAGGTGTGGCCTTACAGATGTGGCTGGAGTGCTACTTCCATCATCCCTCACATTGGCTATGCTTGCTAGGCTGACATTCAACATCTGGAAGGCCAGGGCTGGGCAAAGCTGGTAATAGGCCCAGGCCAGATGGGAAATGTAGGCGCCATTTCAAACTGCTCATTAAGTATTTTTAATTAGTTCTAAATACATATGAACTAGAACAATTTATATAAAAAACGTAATGGCAAGCGCTTTTATTCAAGATGCATATAAGACATCACTTCTTCACATTCAGAAATGCTTTACGTGCTTTTCTTTGGACAAATTCATCAACAACAACAGAAAAATCAAGCAACTTTGCCTTGTTACTGTTAATGTTCAGACCCGCTAATCCATTCAGTACTGCTCATTCACAGGAGAGCTACTTTGTAACAAATCTTTATCAAAGGGTCCCCCTTTGTCTCTACAGGGGGACTCGAAATAGGCCCCCTCAAAATCGTAGGCCCATGCCAACTGCCCTCCCGCCCCCCACAGCCCTGTGGAAGGTCACACGTTCCCCATTCCTGACATAAGAAGACAGTTTTTTGTTGTTTATTTGTTCAGTCGCTTCCGACTCTTTGTGACTTCATGGACCAGCCCACGGCAGAGCTTTCTGTCGGCTGTCGCCACCCCTAGCTCCCCCAAGGTCAAGTCCGTCACCTCCAGAATATCATCCATCCATCTTGCCCTTGGTCGGCCCCTCTTCCTTTTGCCTTCCACTTTCATTTAGTTGAATGTGCATGGATACAGCACACTGCCTGTCCTATGCTACTAAGGTAATATTTTTGTGCCGGCTGTTTGTGTGAGAGAAGGAGAACCATAGCATTCACACTGTCCATAAGGCCTTCCATTCTATTTCTAAAGAGGATTGGAACTGGACCTCAAGAAAATGACTCTCACACTATGGTGCTCACTTATATACTAGGTTTTAATTATCCCCCATCCCATAAGGAAGCTGCCCATGCCTCTTTAGTTCATACTACACTCCAGGGTTGTTTTCAGTTTAATTGTCATTACTTCTCCCAAAGTATCCTAGGATTTGTAGTTTTGTGAGGGTGCTGGACATTTTCTGTTAAGAAATTCCTTCATCCAATCTCCTTATTTATTTATTTTATTTATTTATTTATTTATTACATTTTTATACCGCCCAATAGCCGAAGCTCTCTGGGCGGTTCATAGGTGACCCTATGAAAAGGAGGACAGGGCTCCTGTATCTTTAACAGTTGCATAGAAAAGGGAATTTTAGCAGGTGTCCTTTGTATATATAGAGAACCTGATGAAATTCCAACTTCATCACAACAGTTAAAGGTGCAGCTATACTAGAGTGACCAGATTTAAAAGAGGGCAAGGCACCTGCAGCTTTAACTGTGGTGATGAAGAGGGGATTTCACCAGGTTCTCCATACATACAAATGACCCCTGCTGAAATTCCCTTTTCAATACAACTGTTAAAGATACAGGAGCCCTGTCCTCCTTTTCATATGGTCACTTTAGTATTACTACACAACTGTGGTACTTCGTGATCTCTGTGCATCACACATATGGGCTCCGTGCCTATGTGGAGATCATATGTGTGAATGCACAGATGACCCCTCAAAGAACTATGGTTACAGGTAAGCAACCTGCATTTTCCAGGTTTGCCTAGGGCAGGGCTAGGCAATCTAATTTCAATAGATCCGTTCAAGTATGCAAGCAATTCAGACCTCTGGCAAGAGAAACCTGTGCCTCCCCAGGCACCCTGCTGGGCGGGGATTGAGAGAGAGAGAGAGAGAAAAGGGGGTGGCTTAAAGAGAGAAAATACTGTTTTGGTTCTGCACACCCCACCCACCCCGCTGCAGCTGCAAGCATGCAGGGAATGCAGCCTTTGACAGAAAAAATAGGGTGATCATATGAAAAGGAGGACAGGGCTCCTGTATCTTTAACAGTTGTATTGAAAAGGGAATTTCGGCAGGGGTCATTTGTATATGTGGAGAACTTGGTGAAATCCCCTCTTCATCACCACAGTTAAAGCTGCAGGTGCCTTGCCCTCTTTTAAATCTGGTATCTCTAGTATAGCTCCTGCACCTTTAACTGCTGTGATGAAGAGGGAATTCCACCAGGTTCTCCATATATACAAAAGACACTGGCTGAAATTCCCTTTTCTATGCAACTGTTAAAGATACAGGAGCCCTGTCCTCCCTTTCATATGGTCACCCTAAGAAAAAAGGTTCCCCAACACAGAGTGGCCCAGAGTGGGAAAACGACTCTTGCACCAGTCAAAGTTTGTGGTGTAGATATGCCTCTAATAACTCGAGGCCTATATCTCTTCTGGGACCTAAAGAGCCAATTAGTTCATAGCAAGATCAGCCTGACCCGAAATGGATTGAAATGCCTGTGGAAGAAGCTCATCCATTCATTAGTGCTAGTCTCAAATTATTCTCCCTCCTCTACCTTTCCCCCTCCCTTTCTGAATCTGATTTCAGACTCTAAGCTAAAGGGGTGTGTGTGTGTGCTATTTTGATATATGCACAGTGCCTAGTTACTACAGAAGTTTTTGAAATAACATATTTTTAAATGACTCATTTTCTTTTACCAGAACTGGGGGGGATCTACACTACTGCTTTTAAAGCGCTTTGAAAACATTTTGAAAACTGTATATGCAGTGTGTCCTGGGCCCCAACAGTTGTCAAAACTGTTATAAAGCGCTTTAAAGCAGTAGTGTAGATCCCCCCAGGTAGAATGAATGAGAGAATGGGAGATGAGGGGAAATGACAGGCAGTCATTCCTCAAATAAATTCAAGGTCAATAGCTGCAGCATGCAATATTACCATGCTCAACTAACTTAGTGGTGTATATGTTGATTTTCAGAAAAGAATATCCATGATGTATCAAAGCCAGCAAATAATGTGATGTACTTTGTGAAATGTTGTAGTATCCAGGTCACTAGTTGCTAAAGATAAAGGGTTGGATCCTTTCAGCCATCAAAATCAATAGGACATTGATTAGTCGTGACTTGATTTCAGTGGGTGCACTCCATGTATGACTAAGGGCCTTGCTAGACCTGGTGGAAAATCCAGGGGAGAGGAGGGGAGACCTTGCGTTATGAATAATGTGAGATCTCGCCCTTATTCACACGCGAGCCGTGACAAGCTCTGGAGGAGAGCCGTCATGGCCACCATTTTGTTTTAGTTTTAAAGCAGCAGCAGCAGCGCAGGAGCCAGGAAAGGTAAATGGGTTTTTATTTTTTAAAAAAATTCTCTTTCCCTGTCCACGATCTCCTCGACCTGGCCCCATTCTCCTTTCCCCCGTCCACCATGTCCGATGCCCCCCCTGCCCGATCACCCACCCGCCTGCCATGCCCGCCCGATCACCCACCCACCTGATCACCCGCCCGCCATGTCCGATGCCCCCTCTGTGCGTCCCCTGTCCGTGATCTCCCCACCCTGGCTCCGCTCTTCCCCCCCATCTCTCCTGCTGGGTCCACTCTTCCCCCCCGGCCCCCATCTCCCCCCATGATTCCCCCCCGGTCTGATGGGCACAGCTTCTCCCAGCTACTCGTGAGTAAGCCGCATAGCCGGGAAAAGCCACGGAACTGGCTAGACCTTCCTAAGCCCAAGACTGAGCCTGGGGCTGTGGAAATACCGGGCCACAACCAGTGCCGGTTATCCCAGGCTAAGGGAGGGTTTAGCCCGGGCTGAACCCGCAACCCCCTGTACGTCATCTGGACACACAGGGGCGAGCCCTGGTGTCAGCCCGGGCTAACCCGTGGTCTAGCAATGGCCTAAGTGTGGATCAAACCCACTGAAACTTAGAGTGACAACTCTGCTTAAGCCATCATTGCTCTTGCATTGACAATTCTGCTTGTATCATTGTATCTGGACAGATTACTTGTTAGTGCCATCAGCTTTGCTCCCAAAATCTTTATAATGCTGTTGATGAAATCTTACTAAAATTAAGTTTCCCACAGGGCAAGAAGTCTCTTTCATTAATGACAGCAAACAGCTATACTTCTCCTAGAAATGTGAAATTCCGTAAGGAAACCCTTTGGCATGACTTGTGTTCTGTTAGCAAGCTTTTGGAGGACAGATATGTTAGAAATGAATAGATATGTTACTTTTTCATATTACAATGTTTAACATAAAGAGAAAATATAATAGCTAATGCATTATTAAAATATTATTATAAGGGCTTCTGAAAAGGGTCAGCTAAAAGCAATGTTATAACTGAAGCATTATAAGAAAAACAGGAAAGCATGGCTTAGCAGGTGGAGGGTCCTTTTTCAGTTAAGATAATGAGAGTAACGGAACTTGTGGTTAGGACTGGTAGTCAAGAGAAATGAGAAATTGAACCAACCAAAAACAGCAGTTGATAACACATCTGTTGTTTTCTGAACTCATGACCTTGTGGTTTAGCTAACAGGGAGGGGAAAGGAATAATAGAGCAATCAAGAGGTGGGCTCTTGGAGAACTAATTCTTAATATGGAAGTAAGTAAATAAGAGTGGGTGGAATATCAAATGAAGGGAAGCAGGGAGGTAAACAGAGGCGGGACCAACAGGCGTACCAGGATAGGCTGTAACCCCTTGAGTCTCTGACCAATGAAGAGACCGGGGAGGGACCACTTCAGCCGGGCTAAGGGATAAAATGGTTTTGCTCTAATTGGTAGGTGTGCCTACCTGCCTAGACACCCAAACTTGCAATTTTGCTCAGTAAAACAGAGTGTTTAAACTTTCACCACTTTGTCCTAGCATTTTTATTTCAAACTGTGTTTCTAACAGATATAAAGCTCCATCACACCGGGGGTTAACACGCTCCCTACCTTTGCTTCTCCGCCCGTGTTTTCATTCGTCAGTTACTTCCTCTTTTCAAAAGAGGAAGTACACAACGAGCACGAGGCCCATTGAGTCCGCTGTTCTAATGGCACTGCTTCTCCCGCACACAGCAAGAGAGAGCAGCAATTCTGAGTATAAAAAAAATCGGACTTAATGAGGTTTTTGTTGTTGTTGCACAAGGAAGGCCAGAAGGGGTGTGGGAGGCAGACGACATCCTGTGAGGGACCTGAGCAAACTCTGTGAGTGCCCAGTAACGAACGTGCAATAAAACGTTCGTCGGATAGAGCTCATAGTGATTTCTTTATAGTCCTAGCAAATGACTTGCATTGATTAAGCTAAGGGTAGCAAAGCTCTGAGGCATAGTGTTAGGGGATCCTGAAAGGGATCTTGTTCGCCTTTGCTGTTCAGAAGTAGATCTCAATTTACAGATTGGGCAAATCTTCCTGCAAGCTATGCTTCTTCTGCTGATTCACTTGCAGGCAAGGACAGGATCGGGCTCTCCCACACTAGAGGCCTTCAAGAAGCAGCTGGACAACCATCTGTCAGGGATGCTTTAGGGCGGATTCCTGCATTGAGCAGGGGGTTGGAATCGATGGCCTTGTAGGCCCCTTCGAACTCTGCTATTCTATGATTCTATGATTTAAATTCATTGTGTTAAGGCAAATCACTTCTGTAGTAAATACAGTGAGCAGATTTCAGGCTTGCAAAATCTACTTTGCTTTTTTTACTAGAACCCCGAGATCCACCAACTGGCACCAATTGCAAAAGACATAAACTTAGAATTAAAGAATTCTGAGCCCAGAAATTGGTTTTGAGTACCAGAACTGAATGGAGCTCACAGTTTCCCCACACAAAAATCCACTCCTGGTTACCCCAAGCTTTCTTCATTTCAGCAGTAGAATTAGAGTGGGATGGGGAACCTTTTTGTCCTTTCTGTTGTTAAATGCCTGGGAGCCAGAAACCCTTGCTGATCTATTGCAAATCACGCAGCAATCTACCAGTAGAACCAGATCTACCTTCTGCCCACCCCTGTGTTAAGGTGTCATCGCTTTGCTGTGGCCAGTGGCTGAAAAGAAATACAAATGTGACTGCTACTATAACACCAGCTCATTCTTCCAGGGAGGTCTTGCGCCTTTTCTGGTCTGTTGAAAGCGTGTCTCGCTTCCTTCTCTTTTCTTCTGAGGAGTCCTCTCTTGAAAATTTGTTATACCAAATGGGGTTATAACCCTTATAACCATTGGTACCTCTGTTAACAGGAAATAAAACATTATAGAAGATTTGTTGTTGACGTGGGTAATAAGGTAGGAAATATAAGAGCCGAGGCCTGTGTTCTGGGGAGGCTGATTCAATGGCAGGGTGGTCTTTGGTTGTGGTTTGCGGTTTGGTCACCGGCACAGCTGCAGTTGTCACTGGGAAAATCTGACAGTTGGTTTCTTGGCTTTCCAGGCCTTTGAGCCAAGGCACATCAAAGGAGCTGGATCTCTTGGTCAGTTCTGTAGCAAATACAGTTTGTTTTACTTAGAAACATTTGATCCTATTTAGTTCGTTGGGGACATTTAATGCAGATTGGAACAATATCTAAACATTCTGCTGAAGGTGAGGTTGTTTAGGTAGTAGTGTGGGGTGGGTGGGTTGTCACAATAAATGCACGTAGGTGCACCTTTGCTGCACATAATAAATGCATTGTAATAAAATCTGCATTTTTATTATTTATGCATCTTTTCCTGCCACAAAAAGGAGTCTGGAAGCAACTTGAACACAATACAGAAATCCATAATTAATATAACAAAAAAAAAAAACCCAAAATTTGACCCTGTTCAGATGACACACTAAGCCACGGTGGTTATGCATTTTGAGCTAAACATTATGGCTATGAACCATTCCTAACCATGGTGGCTACATAACCATGGTTTACACACACACACACACACACTCACACTCTAACCATTTGCTGCAAAAGGGTTAGCGGCCTAACCATGGCTTTGTGTGTTGTCTGAACAGGCCTTATGTGGTGCTTTATGTGGTACCTTAGAGTGTTCCACGAAACCTTACAACAATACTGTAAAATAAGTCAGTATTATTATCCCCATACTGTAAATGGGGAAAGCTGAGCCATGGTAGTTGACCTAAGGCTGTCTAGAATGAGTTTAAGGTAGAAGTGAGGTTTGAACTGTTCACAGCTCATTCCGCTCACCACTATGGTGCACTAGCTCTTCCTCCAATGATATCTTTCTATTGCAGGGATATCATATTCCCAACACCCAAAGCATATTATTTGGTCCCTGGAAAGTGCTCTAATTCCCCACCAGAAACATCGGTGCTGATGGGAACATAGAAAGAGGGGGAAACAATGCATCTCTGTGTTAGCCTGTGAACAGAGGTGCATTGCCTCCAGTCTCATGTTCAAACCTGGATGTCTACACACATCATAAATGATGACATCTTCATATTATATATGAAAAATCTTAATATATATGATATCCATCATCCAGTGCATACATAATCAACTCCAATTTATTTTAACTGTCTCTGCATGCATGGAAATTGTGACCCAGTTCACACATAACAGCAATTCCTGGGTTGTTTAATCCAGGAATTGCTGTGGCTAAGAAGGAGTGAGCACTGTCTCCCACACACATCACTTCCGCTTTCAATCAGCAACCCAGAAATACCCCATGGCATCTGAATACAGGAACGCTGAGTTAAACCAACAACAAATCATGGGCAATTGCTTGGTTAACTCTGGGTTGTTTAACCCCTAAACAACCCAGAGTTCTTGGGTTCAGTTGTCACGAAACAACCCAGGAATGGTCCTAGGTTGTTTTAGAAAGAGGATGTGGTGAGCGGGAGGGAGGCAGCATGCATGCTCACTCCTGTATGACCACAACAATTTAACCCAGGAATTGAACGTTACATGCAAACAGGGGCTATGTACTGGGTAGCACCATAGACTTAAAAAACCAAAAGCAAGTATTGCTAACACATTTCCAAGGGGGTTGTTATATGTTAGATATTCGCATTATTATTATTATTATTATTATTATTATTATTATTATTATTATTATTATTATTATTATCATTTATATCCCACCTTTTTTCCTTCAGGGAACCCAAGGGGATGTACAGAATCCTCTTCCTTTCCATGTTATTCTCACAACAACAACCCTGTGAGGTAGGATGGTCTGAGACTGGCCCAAAGTCACCCAGTGGGTTTCCATGGCCGAGTGGGGACTAGAACCCGGATCTCCCGACTCCCAGTCCAACACCTTAGCCACTACACCACACTGGTAATAAAAGTAATAGTAGTGTTCTGTTACATTCTACATTCTGAGGGAACTCTGCAACATTACTTATCAACTAGACTCCCTGGTATTTGCCTACAAATCAATTTCCTTGCAGTATTTTGAAAACAACAACAACAACATATTCCTACATGTTTAGCTTCCTGTTACTTAAAGGATTTCTTATTTCATTTTCATACTTATTTCATTTTCATACTTACTTCTAGGGCTGCATTCAACTGGAAACTCAGTATTGTCACTACGTTCATTGTCGGCCTTGGTACGCTCAGCGTTGACATCTCTGTTTTCTTCACCATGGAAAAGGCTTGAATCTTTTCCTAGAAAGTTAATGCCAGAACTAGTCCAACATTCCATGCAACCTCCCCAAATTGTTCAGTTTTGCATTGATTTGTGTTTGCCTTGTGTTCCTCATCAGATTATATAAAAAGTAGAGGCATCCTTCTCACTCACATGCAGACGGTATCTGGTGCACTCTCAGGTTAAGAGCTGGACTGTGCCAGAAGCAGTTAGATGTATAACCTGAACTGACTTACGCTGGATATTCCGGTCACAGCATTGAGCATTTATATCAGGGGTGCAGAACCTCTTTTAGCCCAAGGGCTGACTTCCATCTTGAAGAAGCTGTTGGAGTTGCATTCCTGTGGTGGGCGTGGGACCAAAATGCCAGCCTATTTTAGCTGAAAGCTCATACTGCCAGTAACTGAGCTTTAGGAGAGGGATTTCAACCTTTTAAAATGGAGAAAAAACTTCACAAAAGCTGGGAAAACAGCAAACGATTGGTGGTTTGGGCCTTCTGAGGAATCCTGGAGTGACAGATTTAGGTCCCCGGCCTGAGGTTCTGTAGCCCTGACTTGTATCAATATTGCGTTGAAGCCAGAGACAGAAATGTCTTCAGGCATTTCATAGTGAACTTATCTGACATGTTCACATTGTCTGTTCTTGTGAAGGCACAGAACTGTCTTTTAATTTTGTATGTAGTTTAGTTTGAATGTTATGAGGTTAAAAAATATATCTGTATTTGTTAGAACCAAAGGATCAAAAGTTCAAGCAGCCAAAGAAACACTAAAGTAAAGGTTAACATTAACATTAAGGTGACATAAATAAGGTTCAGCAAGCTGAACTCTTAACAGTAAAATATTGCTGAGAACATAAGAGAAAATAGGGACCCAGTCTAATTAGGAATTAGTTGATTTACCCTGGTTATATCTGACCCTTTTGCTCTTATGGTTTAGTTGTGTGTGCGTGTGGTAGCCATTCAGATGTTAAAAGTTTACAGAAAAAGTATTATTAGGAAAAAGATTTTTTACACTCTGTTGTTCAAACCCTGTGGTCTCCTTTCTTGTTGGATTACCCACCCTACTCCTGAAACCCACCCCCACCCCACTACCTAAGGGTATTTACAAGTGACCCAGAGGGTTTTAAGGCTATTTGGTAGAGGCAGCCAGGGAAAATATAGAATTCCACCTGGTGGTGGAGGAAACATCACTGGAAGGAAAGATCAAACAGGAGCGGGGAGCTCTATTTGGCCTGATCACCTTTTCATGGGTCAGCACCTAGCTGGCCCTGTGACAATTCTGTTGCCATATTCTGCTGAAAATTATATCCTGTTCAAATAGTGCCCCTGCCACACCAAGGTGCGATTGTGTGCCACCTATTACACTGTACTTACTGCTCCCTCCTTCAGCAATTCTAAAACAGATGGAGTGAGATTTATATATAGGCTCATTCCATCAATAGGAGAGAATGTATAAACCAGCCCTCATATGACTCTTTGGTCTCATAGCCATCTAAAGGAATTGTTTCCCCCACTCTTTCTGGAATTCGATGATGGGCTATTTTGGGAGGCAAACAGGAGAAATGTGGGACCCGGATCAGTTTGGACATTCGTTTCTAGTTAGGCCATTGTAGAAGAAGTAGGTTGATTTCTGGTTAGGCCATTTAGGAGAGTGTATTGGGACCCCAATTCCCCCCCTTTTTTTAACCATTACAGTTTCATTAGCTGGAGCCACAAAATCCTAGAATAGGGAGCAGTATAGAAATATTGTAAATAAAACGTCCCAGCATTATCCTTGCATCTGTACCATACTCTTCAACTGCACCTGTTTGTGAAGAACAAACTGCATTGGGAACATTCCTGGCTGCGTTCCCAAAGTTTGGGAGATTCTTAGAAGCTAGCACGTGATTGCTATACCAAAGCATATAGGCTGAAAAGCTTTTTGAAAAAGGTCTCATTATTAGTCTCGTTATAAAGGGAGCTATATGGACTACTTCAGCCTTTATTTTCTTCATCCCCCCCCCCTTTTGCTCTGCATTAAAGCAGCTCTTACTGCACTCCATATTAAATGCAGACTGAAGGCTGCAACAGGCAACAGGATGTAACTTGCTATTTACCACTTCATGGAAGTAACACTCAATTATAATTAAGTGGACAAAAAGCATGTGTTCAGATCAAAAAAAGAAATACGTCAGAAGCAATTTCAATTTACTTTCTTAAAGGAAACTCACTTCAGATACGTTAATTTGCCTGGATCATGATATAAGCTAATTCTGAAACTGTTTGCGGAATAAACGTTGATACGGAGATATTTATACTTTGGGAGATTTTCTGTGCCGTGGAGCAACAACTAGCAGTCTTTAAAGAAAAAGAACAGCAGCCCGATTAGGAATCACAGTTGTAGCTGTTCTGAGAATCCATTGGGTCAGGAGACCAGACAGAAATCGTAAAATACGTGCATATAAGAGTGACTGTAATTGGTGAATGTGGACTTGGATTGGGTAGACCTGGGTTTGAATCCTCTCTCTCTCTCTCTCTCTCTGGGTGACCTTGGTCCAGTCTCTCTCTTAGCCTCACCTACCTCCTGGATTTGTTGTGAGGATAAAATAAGATGACCCCAAGGACACTGCCCTGAACTCCTTGGAAGTATAGGTACAAATAAACACACATGGAATCACATATGTCATAAGAACATAAGAAGAGCCTTGCTGGATCAGACCAAAGGCCTGTCTAGTCCAGCATTCTGTTCACACAGTGGCTAGGGTGACCCTATGGAAAGGAGGACAGGGCTCCTGTATCTTTAACCGTTTCATTGAAAAGGAAATTTCAGCAGGTGTCTTTTGTATATATGGAGAACCTGGTGACAATTCCCTCTTCATCACAACAGTTAAAGCTGCAGGTGCCCTGCCCTCTTTTGTATCTGGTCACTCTAGTATAGCTCCTGCAGCTTTAACTGGTGTGATGAAGAGGGAATTTCACCAGGTTCTCCATATGTACAAATGACACCTGCTGACATTCCCTTTTCTATGCAACTGTTAAAGATACAGGAGCCCTGTCCTCCTTTTCAAATGGTCTCACTAACAGTGGCCAACCAGCTGACGTAAGGAAGTCCAGAAGCAGGACACAAGTGCAACAGCACCCTTCTATCCATGTTCCCCAGCAACAAGAATACAGAGTAGATACTGCTTTGATGTCCTCTGCTCTCTCCCTTAAATTGTTAAATATCTAGAGTGTAAAATCCTTGAGAAGTATTTTCCCCATAAGTGCTGCTGTGAAAATTATTGGGATTGCTTATGTGGTAAGCACTGACCAAATGTCCTTAATGATATCCTGAAGGGCCACGGTGTTAACTCCACAAAAATCCAATCTATTCCCACCCACCCCAAACAAATTTATATATGAGTTTATGGCCTGACATTTGTAGCACCCCTGTACCTCATTCAACATTGGACATGGGCACATACACTTTAGTTCTGAATTGAAATGAAAAATATAATAAAGCAGGAAAGCCTTACCTTCCACAATGGAGAGAGCCAGCCAGAAAGTCAGGCACCTGCAGGAGAAGCAAGCAGTATGCTTGAGAGACATTTTCTACACTCCGAGCAAATGAAGAGCCCTGCCTTTAAAAAGAGCTGATGAGTCACAGCCTGTCCTGGCTATGAGTTGGATTTTTTTTTTTTAACAAAAAATATTATGTTTGCAAAATGGACCACAAGATAAAGAGCGGAATGGCTGAAGCTGTCTCCCTCCGTTGAATCAGAGTATTAAAGAGCAACCCCATCAGTTTGTCTGTAAAGAAAAAAAAGTGTGTGTGAGTGTGTGTTCTGGAGGGCAGAAACTATGACTGGGTACTCTGGCGAGTACAAATTGCTGCAGAGTGCTTGATTTGAGGCACCGCCTGCCAGAATTTGTTTTTTCAGTTTAGGATAATGGTGGTCTGTAACCAGGAAGAGCGGGTCTCCTTACTCAGATCAGAATGCAAGTCCTAGCTTGAGTGCGGGTGGCTACTTTGTCTTGGGCCAGGACTCCACGGTGCTATGACCACAACGGGACTTACGGTCATGGTGAATTTTGAAGTGTAAGCACTCATTTTTATATCCTGTTCAAATATTGTCCCTGCCACACCAAGGTGCGATTGTGTGCCACCTATTACGCTGTACTTACTGCTCCCTCCTTCAGCAATTCTGCAAGAATTTTTCCCAAAGGGAGGGGAAGCATATACATACAGGCTATAATATATACATATAAAAATGTAAGTAGAAATCTAAACAGATAAAGGAAGCATTTTATATAATACGGAAAATGCATGTTTTCTTTCTTTCTTCAAGTTGCTTTGCTGTTGTCTCGCTTCAAAATGTTGAAATTGCTCTAAAAACTTCATATATCATCCAGAGTTAAAGGGGAGTCCTTTACCTCAATAAATAAAAAACATAAGCTTATACAGCTTCAGTGTAAACCTTCTAACAGTGCTGAATTTTTAAAAATAAAAATCTTCACCAAAGATGCCTGGCAGAGATTTCACATTGACAAGTGAATTATTTGCTAGTTGATACATGCTTGAGGCTGCAGTCCTGTACACAATTACCTTGGAGTATGCTCCATCTGTGGGGCTAACTTCTGAGTAAAAATGTATAGGGTTGTATTGTAAAACTTCAGGCATAAGTATTTATTTATTTATTACATTTTTATACCGCCCAATAGCTGAAGCTCTCTGGGCGGTTCACAAAAATTAAAACCACGAAGAGCATAAAAACAACCAACAATTTAAAACACAAATACAGAGTACAATATAAAAAGCACAACCAGGATAAAACCACACAGCAAAAATTAATATAGGTTAAAATATGAGATTAAAACAGCAACGTTTAAATTTAAGTTAAATTAGGTGTTAAAATACTGAGAAAATAAAAAGGTCTTCAGCTGGTGACAGAAGGAAAACAATGTAGGTGCCAAGCGAACCTCTCTGGGGAGCTCATTCCACAACCGGGGTGCCACAGCAGAGAGAGCCCTCCTCCTAGTAGCCACCTGCCTCACTTCCTTCGGCATGGGCTCACGGAGAAGGACCCCTGTGGATGATCTTAAGGTCCGGGCAGGCACATATGGGAGGGGGCGTTCCTTCAAATAACCTGGCCCCAAACCATTTAGGGCTTTGAATGTTAATACCAGCACTTTGAGTTGGGCCTGGACCTGGACTGGCAGCCAATGAAGTTGTAGAAGGCCTGGCATGATATGATCTCTCCAGCCAGTCCCTGTTAGTCGGCAGGCTGCCCTGTTTTGTACACTTTCCTGGTCATAAGCCCCATTGAACACAATGAATCTTCCTTTTGAGTAGACATACATAGACTGTCCTGCAAGTGAGCAGAATTTAACCATTTGACCAATTTCCAGTAAGAGATTGGGAGGGGGCAGAGTAGCAGAACAATGATGTACAGACAGGACAACCCAAATGGACAGCCTCCAGATGTTTTGGACCACAACTCCTTGACCATGAGTCATGCTGTCCGGGGCTGATGGGAGAAAAGGAAAGAGTGGGGCGCGAGATGGCCCTGGACAGCAGAAGACCAGGAGGTCAACATTGCTCCAGGAGTCTCTTTGCTGTTTTCAGCACCACAAACAGCAGAGCTTTCCTGAGTCTGAATTGCCTGTTCCAAATACCTGAAATACTTTGCATGACCACAGGCATAGCTCTCAACAATATTTTGTTGCTGGGAAAATGCATCAGTATAGGAAAATGAGGACTGCTGCTGCGAACCCAGAGAAAAGAGGGACACTTGATGGCCTACAGAATGAGTCCTTGCCCCTGCTGAAAAACAGGTCCTATCCTGGCAGCTCACTCTGCGCCCCCTCCCCACTACAATGACCTGGTTCAGGCAACATGACAGCCCACTGTGGATGAATTAAGCCTCGAGGGCGCTGCAGTGTGTACTGTTTGCCATTATGAATATGCAAGCCCTGGCCAAGGGTTGTCGTGGCTTGCCAGGTCATCTGAACGTGGGCAATGGCAGTTATTTGAACAAATAAACAAATTTAGAGTTATGCAAGAGTTGTTTAGCCCCTCAAATAAGCCCTGCTGCCTGAGTTTGAACAACACAACAAGCCATGGCAAGCCCTCGCCAAGGCTTGCATATTCCTAATGACGGTCAGGATGTTCTGCAGCTGCTTATGGATAAATTAACCCATGATGGGCTGTTGGACTGTCTGCCCGTGTGGCTCTGGACTGGAAGATGGTGGTCTAGTTGAGGGGGATCTCTTTCGATTCTATTGTCATAGCCTGATAACTTTTTGCTGAGGTCTAGCTGACAGTGGCCACTCCCCTCTGCAGGGCTGTTGGATGGATTAGGATGGTCTATCTGTGGAGGCTAATGGGACCTGAAGGATTCTTGAGTGCTCTTGGGAAGATCCCACTTGCCACAGGCTGGAGTCTATGTTCAAACTTCCCCCAATCTGGTGACATCCAGATGTTTTGGATTTCAACACCCATCAGCTCCAGCCAGCATGGCCAGTGGTCAGTAATGGTGGGAGTTGTAATCCAAAGTTGGATACCAGATTTGGGAAGACTGTCTTAGAGCTCCATCAGATGGGGGGAAATCACACTTGCCTACCATCGCATCTCCACCCCAGCTTTTGTTGCTCGATACATCCTCTTTCTCTCAGGGAGAGGAAAGAGAAAGTAAAAAAGTGCATATGGCCCATCCATGGGGCGTCTTTTTTGTGCCACTTCTCATGCACACAGCAGGAGTTAGCGGTAACGTCCATCTTTAAAATACACCGGACTTACTGGGGTGGTTTTTTGTTGCACAAAGAAGGCTAGAAGGGGCGGGAGGCAAATGACATCATGAGAGGGACCGTGAAAATTTGTGTGTGCCCAGTAACGAACGTGCAATAAAACACTTGTCTGATGACGCCCTTAGTTGCTCTATGAGAAGTGGATATGGCCCGGGCAGTGAACACATTCATTCTCAAGTGCCTTCTGTTGCCAAGTTAGGCTTCCTCAGCAATCTGCTATGCATGCGGAACGTCCCAGATTCAATCCCCATCAACTCCAGGTAGGGCTAGGAAACCCTCAAGAGCTGCTGCCAGTCAATACTGGGCTAGATGGACCAATGCTCCAACTTGGTATATTTATTTATTTATTTAAAATATTAATATCCCGCCCTATATCAGTAAGATCTCAGGGCAGCGTACAGATAAAAACATACAGCATGAAACAATAAATATACACAGTTAAAAACAAATTAAACCATAATCCAAGTTAAAACAATGTATAATTTAAAAGCAATAGATGCAGTTAAAACAGTTAAAACAATGTGCCAGTGAGTTTTACCATCAAAAGCCATGTTTTTACTTGGAGTCGAAATGCAATCAATGTTGGCGCCAATTGGGCCTCCAAGGGGAGGGCATTCCACAGTCGGGGTGCCACCACAGAGAAAGCCCTCTCCCTTGTCCCATCATAACATATACGTTGCATTGGTGGGATGCGGAGAAGGGCTCCTCCAACAGATCTAAGGTCTCGGGCAGGCATATATAAGGAGAGGCGCTCTCTCAAGTATCAAGGTCCCAAGCCGTTTAGGGCTTTAAACGTCATTACCAGCACCTTGAATTCCAACCGGAAGCGTATAGGCAGCCAGTGCAGTTCCTTTAAAACCGGTGTTATGTGGTCTCTATAAGATGTACCTGCCAGCAGTCTAGCCGCTGCATTTTGCACTAGCTTCAATTTCCGCGTCGTCTTCAAGGGCAGCCGCACGTAGAGTGCATTGCAGCTTCCTGTTTTCCTGTTAGGGGAAGGGCCATGGTTCAGTGGTAGAACTTGGTTTCCCAAGGAGTTGGGGGCTATGAACCTGGCAGTAGGGAAATGGCTTTAATGCAATAGGTGGAAAATTCAGAGTGACTCTCACCTAGGCACAGGTAAGGGCTCACCTTTGAGCCTATTCCATGGCAGCGATGATGGTGAAGAAGCTATACGCCCCCCACATCCCTTGTGTATGTGCAGTGTCTGTCCAGCAGAGCTTTCCCATGTGCTGTGGGGCTTCTCCAGCTTGGTCCATAAAGTGATGAGAATGTGCACTTGAAGTCATATGGGGCTCTTGCTAAGCACACTTCCCCAACCTGGTGCCCTCCAAAGAAGCTTCAGCAAGTTAAATTAAAACATATTTGCAATCTTCTCTTACACAAGGGAGACTATCAAATATAGCAACTCTTTCAATTGAAAACAGAATTACAAAACAAATAATTCTTGACCAAGTATTCATGGATTTTACTGCAATTAAAGCTTGGAGGGTTAAACGATAAATTAATTTTTGAAAGTGTTCTGCTTTGAAAGATGATCTTTTTTATGATTTTATGATTTTCTTTACTGTTTTTCTATTGCTCTGTGTGATCTAATAACTATAATTTGTGTTTTTCTGTTCCATTGTCTATTTTATAGTTTATACTATCAATACTCTTTGTATGTTATTAAATAGTATACATTATATTAATTTTTTCCCTATTGATTAGAATGATTATTAGTTTCCATCTTCCTGGTTTAATTGCTATTGTACCACAATTTAAATAAATATTTAAATGATACATATTTGTCATTTATAATTTTATTATAACTGTTATTAATTTTGACGTCATAAAATTGCTGGGAATATTGCAGCTTTGTCTGCAAGTTACTAAAAGAAGCAGTGTTAAGAACATAAGAACCCAGAAGGAGCCCTGCTGGATCAGACCAAGCGTTCATCTAGTCCAGCATTCTGTTCACACAATGGCCAACCAGTTGTTGACCAGGAACCCACAAGTAGGACACAAGTGTTGCAGTTAGCTAGTTAATGCATGGGAATTTGGGACCTTAGAATCTCTATAGCCTACAGCAGTGGTCTTCACCTCGGACTCCCAACCTGCAACATGGGACCCACTTTCACAATGTCACAACTGCCCAACATGGTGGTAACAGCTTTGCTGCAACACATCTGAACTGATCTCATGACCCACTTTTGGGTTGTGACCCACTGGTTAAAGACCACTGGCCTACAGTGTGGTGTCCTGCTCCTCCCCTTCTGCCCCCCTGCTCTGCCTTCCTCCATTGCTGGGAGAACCTCTCTCTCTCTCTCTCTCTCTCTCTCTCTCTCTCTCTCTCTCTCTCTCTCTCTCTCTCCACACACCACCCCCCGCTGGTGTTGTAGAACACAAAGAAATGGACTGAACAATTTTGTTTGAGACCCTACTCTGTACCTTCATCTTATGTGCAAGAATACTTGTGAACAAAGCTGTTTTATTTCTTCTCTGAAGAAGAGTTTGGTCTCCATTTTTATTTTTGCTTTGCGTGTGCACATGGAACTGGTAAATGCTCATTCTGTCCTGCATCTGTTTTTCTCTGCTAGACGCAGCGATACGAAATAATACTGATCAAAAATAGGTTAGCATGTTTCATTTGTTTGCCCTGGGCATCAAGATACCAAGTTCTGGCCCCATTTCTTAGGCACAAAAGATCCAGGTCAATAAGGCACAGAGCAACACAACAATTGTGTATATATATTGATTTATATCTGTATTTACAAATGTAGAAATAATCTAGGATTTATTTACATTTCATAGAAGGCAAAGCCAGCCAATTAACTGATCATCCAAATCATTTCAAATAAAATAAGTTCTTCAATTAATTTGAACCTTGTCCTAGATCATCTCAAACCAATGGAACAAGCTTTTTTCTAAATTTTATTGCCAAGCAGGGAGAGATTTCAGGGTGGGGAGAGTTAACCCTTCCCTCCCCAGTTGCAATCCCCCCTTGAAAATCGCCCCCTGCATAGCAATTAAGCAAAGAAAAAAACACCTTCCATTGGCACCAGTGGACACTCAGGGCTGGGGATGATGAGAGTTGCAGTCCAACATATCTGAAGGGCATTAGGTTGGCGAAGGCTGGCCTTTAAGCACTGTGAAGAGAACAATCCTAAACTCTGTAAGGACGTTCAATCCAGCATGCTGTTAGAATTGCTTGAGGGTGAGTAGGAATGCGCTGGTTGGCTCCTCCCCATCCCTGGCACCATAGACCTCCACATGTTGGAAGGGCTGCAGTGGGGAGTTTATTTATTTATTACATTTCTATACCGCCCAATAGCCGGAGCTCTCTGGGTGGTTCACAAAAATTAAAACCATTCAAAGTATAAAACAACAGTATAAAACCATACTATAAAATACAATATAAAAGCTCAACCAGATCAAAACAGCAGCAATGCAAAATTACAAATTTAAAACACCACGTTAAAATGTATTTATAGACTGTTAAAATGCTGGGAGAATAAAAAGGTCTTCACCTGGCGTCTAAAAGCATATAATTGTAGGTGCCAAGCGAACCTCCTTAGGAAGCTCATTCCACAGCTGGGGTGCCACAGCAGAGAAGGCCCTCCTCCTGGTCTATTGCACATGCATGTTTTAGACCCCATTAATGTTTGGGCCTGTGTTCACTTTGGGGTTTGATTTTGTTGAAAATTAAATTGAGTTTTAACATAATACAAAAACAAAACAGGCACAGTCTATGAGGCTTGCAGGGTTACAGTCACTCCAAAATTTGAATTGTGCAGATGGAGAAGCAAGGGTTGCTGAATGTGTATTAGCATGTTCAATAAATGCATACCACCCTTCTATGAATAAATCTGGGGCAGAATCTACACGGCTGCTTTAAAACGTTTCAGAACAGTAGTGACAACTGTTGGGGCCCAGGGCACACTCCATATACAGTTTTCAAACTGTTTTCAAAGTGTCATATCCTGCTTGGAGTAGATCCCAGTCTTTTATAAGGCCTTACCTAGACCTAAGATTTATCCTGGGGTCGTCCTGGGGTCGTCCCTGCCTGCTCCCGGGATATCCTGTATGTCATTTACATGCACAGGGATGACTCTGGGATGATCCCAGGATAAACCTTAGGTCTAGCGAAGGCCTGAGTCTCAGACTATGCGGTGTTCACTTTGGTTCATGCTTGGACATATGAGAAGAATCATTAGGATGGGTTTTCTTCAACCTCTTCCTTCTTTGGGTTTTCCCCCTCGAATAAGCCTAAGGAGGAAGCAAGGAACAGAAGCATTTAATCCTACCTTCAACTGTTAAACTCTGCCTCAACAAAGATGACGGAGTAGTATGTAATTTGCTAATTCCCCAGCTACCTTGAAAGAGAAACTGCCGGGTATATGTGTGCATTGGCCAGCTATGACTCAGGCGCAGTCCAGTACTTAAAAGCTTAAAGCAATGAATGATGCATGAGCGTTATTTTCCACAATAGTGCCACTATCTAACGTAAAAGATGGTAAAAAGGATGTTTACAGAGAGTGGTGCTGTAGCTGCTTAGATGTGTACAGTTAGTATCACTAGCTTTCTCACAGATTTCCAGTTAGACCAAATTTGTGTTTTCATTATTCAAATATAGAAAGCTCAAAATTATTATTATTATTTATTATTATTATTTATTACATTTATATACCGCCCCATAGCCAAAGCTCTCTGGGCAGTTTACAAAAGTTAAAAACAGTGAACATTAAAAAGAAATATACAAAATTTAAAACCATAAAAAGCATAAAATACAAACAAAAACAGATAATATCCATTTAAAAACAACTATTCGGGGGCTGTTAAAAAACTCAGCATATGCTGTTAAATGCCTGGGAGAAGCAAAAATTCTGGCAAAATTGGCACAATTGCGCTTGCCGCTGTAAATGTGTGTGTGTGTGTGTGTGTGTGTGTGAGAGAGAGAGAGAGAGAGAGAGAGAGAGAGAGATGAACTCACCCACCTTCATATCTGATTTGGAAATGAACCGAGGGCTCGCCCTAACCCAGCCTCCCCAGTTCGGAAAATTACTTGGCTTATTGTCCAAGCCTGCTGCCATTAATCGGTTAACTGGTCTGCTCACTTTAGAAAAAGCCTCTCATTTGTTTCCGATTCCACATTAATAAAGTCCACAAGTGATACATTTCATTCCGAGGGTCGCATGGGGTAAGCTCCCTTTTGCTCTTCTCTGGCAAAAGATTGCGTTGCACCTGTAATACTCCCAGTCATCAGCTGGGGATGCTCAAGGCTTGGCACTAGGGCTTCGTGGAGTGAGCGCTGCAGCTCGGCAAAATGCATTTCTTCCAACTGGGTGGCCTCTGATTATAAAGAAGCTGGAGGTTTGATGGGTGTGACAATGAACGCTGGGTATTTCTGGAGAGTTCCTAACCTACCTCACTAGCTGAAATGGCGAACAAACCATCTTCCCCTACACACACCAAATCATCCCCGGAGATCTTCTTAATGGCCCTTCCGTGACCAATAGTGTGTCATCAAGTACTGACATGTAGGCAGGCCTTCTCAGGAGTGGCACCCACTCTCTGTGGTTCAAGAGGCAGAACCCGTGACTAATTTTAGACGTCTCTTGAAGTGATACTGTTTACTCGAGCTTTCCCTGACCTTAGCTAGACCTAAGGTTTATCCCGGGATTGTCCTGGGGTCGTCCCTACCTGTTCCCGGGATCCCCTGTGTGTCATTTACATGAACAGGGATGACCCCGGGACGATCCCAGGATAAACTTTAGGTCTAGCTAAGGCCCCTGACATATAATTGCACTGCTCTGTCATGCTGTTTCTGTAATGTTTTTAAGGCATTTATTGTTTCATATTGTTTTTATATTGACTTTTATCTAGTACTCTATGTTTTTCTTATGTAAACCAAAAAGCGATCTGATGATATCAAGCAGCATATAAGTAGTTTGAATGAATGAATGTTCATTCTTTTGGCTGAATGCATACTCCACCATTGGTTTTGAATAGAGTTATGTGTACTTTGAACCAGCCAGGGCTGCCTGAGGCTAAGGCCTGGGTTTCTATTTTCATGATAGGAACTTAGGACGCCGCCTTCTACTGAGTCAGACCATTGCTCCATCTAGCCCAGTATTGATAACACTGACTGGCAACAGGCAGCTCTCCAGGGCAGCCGTTTTTCCAGTCCCACCTGGAGAAACCGGGAATTGAACTTTCTGCAGGCAAAGCAGGCGCTCTGCCACAAAGCTATGGCAACTTTCCAACAATCCTATGCATACTAACATAGATTTTATTGTATTTTAATCTCTTGTTGAAAGTTATCCTAGTGTTGGTAAGCTAATTAACACCTGTAGTGTGATTTTTAAAAACACACACAAAAAACCCACCTTCATCCTGATTCAAGCCGCAGGAGACAGAACTGAACCTCTTGATAAACTGAGTCATTCTCACTAATGACACAGCTAACGGAAAGACTACCCACACTCTCTTTAAGGACTATGGTAAACTCTGTGTTCTGTTACCCACTTGCTTTGCTTCCTCCCTTCACTCCTTTCCCACATGCTGGTTCCAAGGGCAAGGGCTTCATTTTTGCCATTGTTCAGGGCCTGAATAGTCTCCACCTGCCAAAGATGCATTCTTTATCCCCCCCCCAAATATGACTGCCTTCAGGGCAACGACAATCTCTTTCAGGGTGCCTTCCAGTATTTTAATAGTTTGCTCTACAAAGTTCAACTGGAGGGCTGCAGCCTGACATGGGAACAGCTGAGGAGCCATGTGTAGAATGCTATTTTCTAATGGCAGTTGTTGATTTGTTCGGGGCTGTTCATGTAACTCTATTCCAATGAAGCGGCAGTCTCTGGTAGATCGCATGAGTCCCAGTTCAGCTGCTGCTGTTGGAAATATTCACTCCAACATACATGTAAACAATTCCTAGGTGCTTCCATGTTGAAGGACAGTGCATGGTTAGCAAGATTCTGTAGCAAGGTACATTTAAAGACCCAAAGAATAAACCAAGCTATTGTGGCCTATTTCTTCTACTTTAGAATGCCTGCAATAGAACTGTACAAGGCATTGAGTTGGACGTAGATTGCTTACAATAGAATCATAGAATAGCAGAGTTGGAAGGGGCCTACAAGGCCATCGAGTCTAAGCCCCTGCTCAATGCAGGAATCCACCCTAAAGCATCCCTGACAGATGGTTGTCCAGCTGCCTCTTGAAGGTCTCTAGTGTGGGAGAGCCCACAACCTCCCTAGGTAACTGGTTCCATTGTCGTACTGCTCTAACAGTCAGGAAGGTTTTCCTGATGTCCAGCTGGAATCTGGCTTCCTTTAACTTGAGCCCATTATTCCGTGTCCTGCACTCTGGGAGGATCGAGAAGAGATCCTGGCCCTCCTCTGTGTGACAACCTTTGAAGTATTTGAAGAGTGCTCTCATGTCTCCCCTCAATTTTCTCTTCTCCAGGCTAAACATGCCCAGTTCTTTCAGTCTCTCTTCATAGGGCTTTGTTTCCAGACCCCTGATCATCCTGGTTGCCGTCCTCTGAACACACTCCAGCTTGTCTGCGTCCTTCTTGAATTGTGGAGCCCAGAACTGGACACAATACTCTAGATGAGGCCTAACCAAGGCCGAATAGAGAGGAACCAGTACCTCACGTGATTTGGAAGCTATACTTCTGTTAATGCAGCCCAAAATAACATTTGCCTTTCTTGCAGCCATATCGCGCTGTTGGCTCATAATCAGCTTGTGATCTACAACAATTCCAAGATCCTTCTCGATTGTAGTATTGCTGAGCCAAGTATCCCCCATCTTGTAACTGTGCGTTTGTTTCTATTTCCTAGATGTAGAACTTGGCATTTATCCCTATTAAGTTTCATTCTGTTGTTTTCAGCCCAGCACTCCAGCCTATCAAGATCACTTTGAAGTTTGATTCTGTCTTCCAGGGTATTAAATATCCCACCCAATTTTGTGTCATCTGCAAATTTGATAAGTGTTCCCTGCACTGCCTCGTCCAAATCATTAATAAAAATGTTGAAGAGCACTGGGCCCAGGACTGAGCCCTGCATTACCCCACTCATTGCCTCTCCCCAGTTTGAGGAGGTTCCATTGATAAGTACTCTTTGAATCCGATTCTGTAGCCAACAGACCCAGTGAAATCAATGGAACAAGTTAGTCATGACTAATTTAAGTGACTAAGGGCACAATCCTATTGATCATGCCCTTGCTGCTCAAAAGCCCCCAAACTCAAAGGCTTCTGAGTTTCCCATGCTCTGCCAGGCTGAAACTGTCAGGGCGAGAGGCATGGAAAAGATGGTCTTTGCCCCACACCCCCACCCTGGTCCTCTGTCTTGCTTTTCACTAGATGGGCTTTTTAGTCCATCTAGCGAGGGTACTTTGGAGTGGGAGGGAAGGATTGTAGAGGCAGCTTAGAATAACTCATATTTTGGCCTCTCTGGTCTTCTCCCCTCCCTGCCCACTGAAATGCCCTCCCATCAGTTTTCTGACCTTGGAGGGCAGCTGGTGTGGTTCTTTCCTTACAAGAGGTGGGGGGCAGGGGGGCAGAGCTCCGACTCCCCCTTCCAAGGTTGGAGCACTCATGTGCAGATCTGACCCATTGCTTAATTTCATCTGGCTTGGGCAAATTATGGCCAAAAATACACATGCAGACTTTCTCAGGGCCCTTTGTGCTCTGCCAATGTGAGCATTTTAGGGACCCGTTTTGGGTCATTTTCATGGGGAGAGGCTTACCATCAGGGATGCCTTTCAAAGTGAGGGTTGGGACATCTGACAGCCACTCTGATCTGTGCCTTCCAAGGTGGAAGCCCACATCTGGTCAGCTGCCAGCCCATCTGATTTGCACTTTCAAAGGCATCAGGACACCTCCCGCCCAGTGGAAGCTGGTGACTCCTATGTCAATGGTGCAGTGAATCCTCTCTGGGTTTCAGTCAGAACCAGTCAGAATTCCAGAGAAGCTATCCAAGGTGCAGCATCTCCTTGGATAACTCCTTTAGATTTCTGACTGGTTCTGACTGAAGCTTGGAGTAGAACCACTGCCCCACTGACATTGGAGCCACCAGCCTCCACTGCTCCAGCCTGGAGAGAGCTTTGGAGCGCCATCACACCAGCATTTTATCACACTTTCATCCTGCCTTGTTTACCGCTTTGCCCCACAACCCTCAACTGACATCATCCCTGTCCTGCAGTCATCCGGCCTCATCCCTTCCATTTTCTGTATTTTTCTGGGGTGGGGAAAGTGCAGTATTTTTTCTCCACATGAGATAAAACACCCTTGTGTATTGCCCTCCTCGCTCTATGTCGCAGAACGTCCCTTCTTGGGGGCTTGTGCATTGAAGGGTGGTCTTGCTGATGAAAGAGGAGGGCGGGGCGGTTCTCCTCCAGGCTCAACTGGGAAGGGGGAGGGACAGAGGGCATGCAAAGACCCCACACAGAAGGGAGCATCATCTCACCTCTAAAGGCAGAAACGGTGCCTAGCCGATGAAATGCTAAGTCACTAAAATGCTAGAAAACAAAACCAGAGGGAGGGGGAGGCGACCACACCCATCACAATGCCCATCACTCAGAAGAACCAATGAACTGGAAGGAGAAGGAGAAGGGGACGAGGTGGGGCGGGCACAATAGTGGAAGAGCGAACAAGGGAAAAGACATTTTGCTGATACAATGGCGATATCAGGAAGGCATGTGAAAGGGACCAGTGCTTGACATGCTAATGAAATGGAGATGGAACCTGTGGATAGTACCTGGAAAAAAAAGTTGGTGTGATGGACCCCTTGAAGGTGCAGATTTGGGCATAGGATTGCTGCTGACCCCTTTTATGCTTTCATCTTTGAAGACTTGGATTGGCCTGGCTGTTGGCTCTGTTCCATACTTTCAAAGACATCCCTCTTTTCCCATGTTTGACCCCCGATTGAATTTTTCTGTAGATCAATGGACAATGAAATAAAAATTCCCCACTCCTGACCTAAACCATGATTAGGGATTTTCTGCAATCCAGGATGTGATACCATAATTTTAAGGGGTTTAACCATAAACCACGGTTAAGACTGCAATTCTATACAAACTTACCTGGGAGTAGGTTCTACTGAATTCAGTGGGACTTGTTTCTGAATAGAGGTGTATAGGACTGCACTGTTAAATTGCAGACCTTCACTGAGCAAAACGTGGTTAAGGTGGTTTGCGTGCCTCTCTAGTCTCTCTGCTTGCAGGGTGACAAGCAAGCTAAATCATTTCACTGTACACTTGGATTTAGCAGGATTAAACAAATTATGGTTAATGCTAACCATGTCTGTGCTAGGCTCCTGTACTTGTTATTGAAATATCATGAATAATCTTTAGGAATGAAGCAAATATTGTTGCTTTTTTGTTTTGTTTCTCTGGTTCTTACCTGTTCATCGATCAAGTTACCAGGTTCGAGTGGGATGGACCGTTCTCCTGAAATCTTTCAAGTTATTACTATTTTCCCCCTGAAGTAATTCTTTACACTGGGAAGATTAGCACTTCCCAGAAATAGCAGGGGATCTGCTAGAGGGTTGCAGGTCAAAGTATAGATCATTTCACGAATATGAATCGCGGATATGTGGGGTCGATTTGCAAATGTATCACCTAAAGTCTGTGAAATCACTTGCTTCCCATTTAACAGCAATCATGAGCTTTTAAAAGGTGAAAAAAGGCCAGCCCAAGTCATTGTTGAAAACCAACAGTGAAGTAGCTATCTTATCATATTTTTATGTTTTAGATTGCCTGTAATTGAACTATAAATCCTTGAGACACTCAGCAAAGGTTGGCAGTTTTACAAGGGAAAAGATCCTTATAGCAATAAGGATTGTAGTCAAATAATGTGTTTGGGCAACTCTAATAACATCTAATCATATATAACCCAAGCTGTGGGAATTGGACATCACACATGTACAGAAGCATGCATGTCGGATGCAGGTTGTAAATGACAATTTCCTTGGTGGAGATTGGGCCTTCTCTGCTCCCACCTCCCATGGAAGGGTGGTTGTGTGTGCCTGGTCACCATGGTGAGGAAACATCTAGTGAAACATGGGCCCAGCTAATCGGGAGAATCTGTTGGATTGATTCTTTCCCTTTTTTTCTTCCATTCTCTACACAGTATTACAGGAGTAGACAGAGTTTAGGTTTGTGGAATCTACTTTTTTTCTTTTATTAGAAACCCAAGTTCCAGATCCACTAATTAGAGCCTGGTGCAAAAAACATACTCATGATTAAAGAATTATGAGCACAAGAATTCATTTTGGGCACCAGAACTTCAAAATCCACTTCTGTTTAACCTTATTTTTCTTCATTTCAGCAGTATATCTGCAGGAGGGAATCATGCTGTTGTTTAGGGTGACCATATGAAAAGGAGGACAGGGCTCCTGAATCTTTAACAGTTGTATTGAAAAGGGAATTTCAGCAGGTGTCATTTGTATATATGGAGTACCTGGTGAAATCCCCTCTTCATCACAACGGTTAAAGGTGCAGGAGCTATACTAGAGTGACCAGATTTAAAAGAGGGCAGGGCACCAGCAACTTGTTGTGATGAAGAGGGAATTTCTCCCAGGTTCTCCATATATACAAATGACACCTGCTGAAATTCCCTTTTCTATGCAACTGTTAAAGATACAGGAGCCCTGTCCTCCTTTTCATATGGTCACCCTACTGTTGTTAAATTGAGAGTCAGAAATCCTTGCCAATCTACTGCGAGTCACCCAGAGATATATTAGTAGACCCAGTTCTATCTTCTGCTCCCTCTACAAGATTATATGGAAAGGATAACTGAATATAACATAGGGTGACCATATGAAAAGGAGTACAGGACTCCTGTTTCTTTAACAGTTGCATAGAAAAGGGAATTTCAGCAAGTGTCCTTTGTATATATGGGGAACCTGGTGAAATGCCCTCTTCATCACAACAGTTAAAGGTACAGGAGCTATACTAGAGTGACCCTATTTAAAAGAAGGCAGGGCACCTGCAGCTTTAACTGTGGTGATGAAGAGGAAATTTCACCAGGTTCTCCATGTATCCAAATGACACCTGCTGAAGTTCCCCTTTCAATACAACTGTTAAAGATACAGGAGCCCTGTCCTCCTTTTCATATGGTCACCCTATATAACATGTCTTTCCTCCAGTGCCGATAATAACTTAATTTGTGAAAGTATATTGTGGTACATGCCAGTAATTAAAATTCTTCGATAAGGTAACTAAACATTGAAGGCAAATTTGCTACCAAGATTTGTTTCTCCTTTTATTCTAGCTATATGTAGAGTAGGGTGACCATATGGAAAGGAGGACAGGGCTCCTGTTGTATAGGAAAGGGAACTTCAGCAGGTGTCATTTGTATGTATGCAGCACCTGCCATTTTTTGAATCTGGTCACTCTTTAACACCTGCTGAAATTCCCTTTTCTATACAACCGTTAAAGATACAGGAGCCCTGTCTTTCCATACGGTCACCCTAATCTAGAGGCACCAAGTTCCTTGGCCATGATATGAGCACAATCCAAAATAGTTCCCAACTCCCCACTCTCATTTTTGATACTAGGGGACCATTTGGGCTTGCCCTTAGAAGGTGCTATGTTGGTGTGTTATTTTTAGACAATGAATTATCTTTCAAATAGAAGCTGCAGGGTAGCAGAGGGAGTGACGTGACCCAGCTAAGATTCTAAATCCACCACCTCTGTCCCCATGGTTACTATTTCCTCTCCTTGACAGGGATCAAACATAACAAAACACCACAAACTTAATCTTGGCCAAAGCATGAAGTGCCTTGCTAGCGCAGAGGGAGAATGACTAACAAAGAAGAAATTGACATGTTATGAAATAAAAAGCAGAGCTTATCAGAAGGGTTGTCTGTATGCTCATGTAACTTGGAAGCAAATCAGGTAATTATTTGCTGTGCAAAAATAAAATAAAAACCACTAGGGGCTAGTGTATATATTTGTCAAAACTAGCTGTAATCTAGGCACTGATATTGGTGGAAGCAATGAGGGCCTGGCCCATATCCATGTTATAATTTGGAAAACAGCAATTTGCACTTTACTTACGCTGAACCTCTTTTACTCTTTTGTTGGCCATATAGCTAGTTTGAGGAAACCCCTTTGGGAGCTTTTCACAGTATGCTTAGTGTTTTGCCATACTGAAAAGTTCATATATTCCAAAAATGTGGCCACTTTATTGCTCACCTCTTACTCCAGATCACGTTAAATCATAGAATCATAGAATAGTAGAGTTGAAAGGGGGCCCATAAGTAGGGTGACCCTATGAAAAGGAGGACAGGGCTCCTGTATCTTTAACAGTTGCATAGAAAAGGGAATTTCAGCAGGTGTCATTTGTATATATGGAGAACCTGGTGAAATCCCCTCTTCATCACAACAGTTAAAGGTGCAGGAGCTATACTAGAGTGACCAGATTTAAAAGAGGGAAGGGCACCTGCAGCTTTAACTATTGTTATGAATAGGAAATTTCACCAGGTTCCCCATATATGCAAATGACAACTGCTGGAATTTCGTTTTCAATACAACTGTTAAAGATACAGGTGCCCTGTCCTCCTTTTCATAGGGTCACCCTACCATAAGGCCATCGAGTCCGAGGATCAGTATTACATCGATTGTAATACTGATCCTTAGGGGACCCACTGCTCACTTCTCTCCATTGCAAGAACTGTCCATTATTCTTCCTGTCTTCTTCCTATTCTTTAACCAGTTATTGATCCATAAGAGGAGCTGCTACATTATCTCATAACTGCTACATTTTAATCGGGAGTTTTTGCTGCAGGGCTTTGGGAATTCCAAGTATATCATTGTTCACCGATCACCCCATCTGCATGCTTGTTGGCAAAGAGAGAGAATCCCAAATGATTGATGAGAATGAGGCAGAACTTCCCTTTGCATGCTGAGTTTTCCTTAGCATGGCTTGTTCTTCATCCTGTCTTTAATAGTGGTTTTCACCAGTTTACAGGCTGACTGGCCTGTAATTCCTCCAGTTCACCCCAACCACATTTTAACAATGGCATTGCATTAGTCATTTTATTTATTTATTTATTGCATTTCTATACCTCCCAATAGCCGTAACTCTCTGGGCAGTTCACAAAAATTAAAATCATTCAAAATATAAAACAACAATATAAAACCATAATATAAAATACAATATAAAAGCTCAACCAGATCCTATCCCTATGGCTGCCAGTGGCAATTTCAGGTACTGCGTTGCCTATCCTTCCTCCCCATTTCATTAAACTCTTTGCCCCCTGCAAAAGGAGGGAGAATTTAGAGAAAGCTTGTGGATTGGAGATCGGAGATGGGGCAACTTTTTCTGCTTAATTTATTAATTCTAGAAGGTGGACTTTTTTTATTTTAATACCTGGTTGCTGTTACAGTGATGTGAGACTCTTTCTTTACAGGTGCCCAGCCTGGAAACACTTCTGCATTATTACATTTTCCCCTTGGGGTGTCCCACTCATTTCTTGTTCATCACAGGATCATCCTTATGACTTTGGCTGTGGGGCGGGGTGTAATAACATATCCCTAGCAGTAAATTACTTTTGGGGCCTAATATTGCCATCCACAGCAGTTCCATGAAGGAGTTTATTTCTCTTAAGTTTTCTAGTTCATTGGCATTAAAGCAACACACATCCCCTCCAATATACTCATCCATTCAATAGAGTTTATTTCCACTGATAACAGCATACTACTGATTCTTTCCTTTCCACTGGGGCCGTTGCTAGACTAGGAGTTAATCCGGTGTGAGGCCTGGTCTCCCTCCTGTGCATCCAGATGATGCACAGGGGATCCCGGGGTCAGGCCGGGTTAAGTCCTCCCTTGAACCGGGATAAGCAGATCCGCTTATGGCTTGGCTTTTCCACAGCCCCGGCCTCAGGCCGGGGCTGCGAAAGGTCTAGCAGGGTCCGTGGCTTTTCCCAGCTGCTCGCTTACTCGTGAGTAGCCGGGAGAAGCCACGGACTGGGCACAGCATTCCATAGGAGCACTGTGCCCATCGGGCCGGGGGGGGGAATCACGGGGGGGGGGGGAGAGATGGGAGCCAGGAGAAAGAACGGACCTGGCAGGAGAGATGGGGGGGAGAAGAACGGGGACAGGGCATGGCGGACTGGGGGGGGGAAGAATGGGGACAGGGCATGGCGGACGGGGGGAAGAACGGGGACAGGGCATGGCGGATGGGGGGGAAGAACGGGGACAGGGCATGGCGGATGGGGGGAAGAAGAATGGGGACAGGGCATGGCGGACGGGGGAAGAAGAACAGGGACGGGCATGGCGGACGGGGGGAGGACAGGCGAGCGAGCGGGCAGGGGGGGCATCAGACATTGTATGGGGGGAAATCAGGGGCAGGGGGAGCGGGGAACCCTTTATTTTTTTTTAAAAATGTACTTTTTCATTGGTGCACTCCTGCACACATGGCCCTTTAAGTTGGAAATAACTGGAGCACGCGACGGGGCTTTCCCTTGCCCCATCACGTGTTTACGTCTAGCTAGGGGCGATGGGGCGTGCTAGCTGCAGCGCGGCCTCGCCCCGACTACCGACCAGATTATCTGGTAGGTCTAGCAAGGCCCTGGGTTGCTGATACACCCTCTACAACTATGTTTACATTTTGCATCAGGCATTCCACCATGCTCAGTGGAGGCCTTGTTTTGTCACCCACCACTGGCAGAATCTGAGTTAGTGGAGACACAGGACATCTCCATGATAATGCCCTGACCAGCTGGAAGCTTGGCTAGTTCTGCCACACTTCGCAGTCTTGCACCTTTTAGAAACTATTTTATCTGGGACTAAGCCCTCTTGAACCCAGTGGGACTTGGTCTGGAGGGCCCAAACATTCATTGCTTTAAAGATAGAGCAATCAGCTAATCTTTTTCATTTTTATTCTAGAGTAGCACAGGGTCCCCAATCCAGAACCTAGCATGGGGACGGGTAGATAAGTCTTTATCCCCCTGCCCCCCCTGCTATGGGCCAAATCTGCACTGGGGCCCCAAATAATAATAATAATAATAATAATAATAATAATAATAATAATAATAATAATAATTTATTTCTTACCCGCCTCTCCCTTTGGATCGAGGCGGGGAACATTAGTACAGGAATCAACACATCATAAAAATTCTTGATTTTACATTGATCTGGGTAGGCCTGCCGGAAAAGGCTAGTCTACAAAGCTGCCTTAAAATCACAGAGAGAGTTAATATTACGAATCTCCTCCGGCAGGCTGTTCCATAATCCAGGGGCATATGTACAATTTGTATTCCAAAATAGTGGCCCATAAGGCAAATGGACCCAAGCTGATATGCACAGTATCGCACTGATAATTAATAAGCAACAGTAACTATCATTTGACAAAGTAACTGTCTATTGTCTTACGGAGGTGCTCAGCCTTACTGTTATTTCTGAGGCATGCCCCTCATATCTTTACTCAGAATCTTCGTTTTGTTCCGGAGGACAGATTAAGCAGGGTTTAGGATCAGCCAGAGTAAGAAAGCTGTCATTTACACTTGCTGACCTCGAACTTTATTAAATTTCAAGGAGCAATCGCCACTGGTATACAAAGCATGGGAATTCTGGAATCTGCAGATGTCTCTCAAATTGCTGAGTCACTTTTCTAACCAAACTAATCCAAGGTACATCCTGAATTGGCCAGTCCAGAGACCTGGTGGGGAAAATGTCCCATTCATGAAGCATCACCATTACTAGTCAACAAGTTAGCAGTTGTTAACAGCCCTTGAGGAGAGGAACCTCCACCCAAAACCCCATGGTGAAGATCAAGATCATCATAGAATCCCCTCTTTTGTTTTGTTCCCCACCCCCCCGTTAGGAAAACTCCTCCCCATCAGTCCAAGGTTTGAAAAGTTACTGTCTAGTAGGAAGTGAAAGAGTTATTTGCCAGAGGCCAGCCCAACTCATGTAAGTCTTTTCCAGTCCTTTTTCTCCAGCCAAGTAGGAGGTTGCCTCTTTCTCTTTAGCCAGCTTAGGAGGGTTTGAGGAGCACCCAAGATTTCTGTTTTGTCTTGTCCACCACACCATGTGGGGCTCAAGGGAATCTCTACCTTCCCTCCTGCCCCCATCACAGGATTTGCATTCACGGAATGAAACCATCAATTCATGAGCAGCAACCCCAAGTGCCCTGGTATCCAGTCCAGCTGATGAATTCCTGGATCATCATGAGCCCTTGGGAAACCCTCTCTGGACCCCTTAGTCTCTGGAATAGGTAAATATCTGCTCTCTGATCTTTCTTTCCTATTTCCCCCAATTTAACTCGAGCATCTCTTCATTGAGTTGCCCAGCTCTATGCCATTTCCATTTCAAATTTGCCTAATCCCCACTTCCTAATTTGGCATGAGAAATCTCCCTGCGTCTCTCTCTCTTTCTTCCTTGTTCTAGAGATCTTGTACAGTAGCTGCCAGTCCAAGCTGAAGTGTGTTTGTCTAATCAACAATTCTGTACAAAGCTTGCATATTAACTAGTCTTATCTTCGGTAATGAAACAGGCATTTCCCCCCCTTTCTCATAAGGGAGAAGCTGATGGGTGGGGGGTTCAGGACAGATAAAAGGAAGTACTTCTTTACACAGTGCATAGTTAAATGATGGAATTCACTGCCACAAAATGTACAGATGGCCACTAATTTGGATTGCTTTAAAAGGGGGTTAGACAATTTCCTGGATGAGAAGGCTATCAATGCCTACAAGTCCTAATGGCTATACACTACCTCTAGTTTCAGAGGCAATATGCCTATATGCACCAATTGCTGAGGAATTTGTGTAGGAGAGTGCTGTTGCATTCATGTCCTAGTGGTGGGTTTACTGTGGGCAGCTGGTAAGCCACTGTGTGAACAAAATGCTGGGCTAGATGGATCCTTGGTTTGATCCAGCATGGCGCTTATGTTCTGTATTTAGTCATAGAATCATAGAATAGCAGAGCCGGAAAGGGCCTACAAGGCCATTGAGTCCAACCCCCTGCTCAATGCAGGAACCCACCCTAAAGCATCCCTGACAGATGGTTGTCCAGCTGCCTCTTGAAGGCCTCTAGTGTGGGAGAGCCCACAACCTCCCTAGGTAACTGATTCCATTGTCGTACTGCTCTAACAGTCACTAATTTCCCCTTTAGTTTCAGTGCAGTTTCCATGTAGTACACCTCTCTCTCGGCCCAAAATCTAAGATTTCACATGTTAGCAATTATACATGTAAATAAGGGTGATCAGTGGTAACAAAAGGGCATTTAACGTCACTGTGGTTTTAGGGTGACCATATGAAAAGGAGGACAGGGCTCCTGTATCTTTAACAGTTGTATTGAAAGGGGAATTTCAGCAGGTGTCATGTATGCATGCAGCACCTGGTGAAATTCCCTCTTCATCACCACAGTTTAAACTACAGGAGCCCTGACTAGCATGAGCAGATACAAAAGAGGGCAGGGCTCCTGCAGCTTTAACTGTGGTGATGAAGAGGGGATTTCACCAGGTGCTGCATGCATATAAATGACACCTGCTGAAATTCCCTTTTCAATAAAACTGTTAAAGATACAGGAGCCCTGTCCTCCTTCCCATATGGTCACCCTATGTGATGTTTTTTACACTCAGCAGTGGTCATGTAGTCCGGAGACCATAGGTTGCCTCTTCAAAAGTACTGAAGTTGGTATGATTGAGGACTTGTATATATTGGCCTTTCCTAACCTGGCACCCTCCAGATGTGGTGGACTGCAACTCCCATAATCCACAGCGTGTCTGTAATGATGGGAGCTGCAGGCCAACACATCTGGTGTACATATACCTCTTTGATCCCACTGCTGTTTCTGGTCAAACAAGTTGAACCTGCTGAACCTGTAAGCAGAGATTATTGAGAAGACTGTGTACACCATCTGCAATAATCCCGGTCCATCTCCAGTTTTAAATACACGTTCCCCTGTTCTGATCATTGTTCTCCCTCTTACCAAGGCTTGTTCTTAAAATGAGATGCATGTGAGTAGGTCATTCGATGTGTCAGTTGTATTGTTCTTAGCCTAGGAAAAGTGTGTTGCATGGCCTAGTATTGCCTTCTGAGATAAAGATCACGTGTTCTGAATTGTTCAAGAGACCATTTCTCTCTGACTTAGCTTTGACAGTTTCTGGCCCTCGATTTCTGTCAGTCAAGACGTGCTTATAATTCAGGGCCTCACCTGCCCTACTTTCTCACAGCCTTCATGAAATAGAGCTGCTGTTTGCATATCAGCAGTCATTAACAAACAAGTGATCAATTACTTATGTTACATCTAGACACTGACACTTCATGGATATCATGGGAGCCTGAGCTGAACCAGAAGAAGTGTAGTTGATAACAACACCTCTGCAAATGTATTCTCCTTAGTGGAGAGGTCACCTTGTCTGACTGGTATGGCACCAGCCTATCGAAACACAGCCCCTCCCCAAGGTCCTTATTTGTATTGTTTTAAGGTTTGATTGTTTTAAATTATTGTACACCATCTTTATGACTTTTTAATAGATAAGGTAGTATATAGACGTTAATAAATAAAACTTAATTGTGTAGTAAGTGGTAAAGTTGGAGACCTTTGATGGTGCCTCTGATTTGTCAACCTGTCCATGAGAAATCCCCATCAGAACAGATGCAAGTCTTCTTTGGCTTTTCTTACAATCCCCAAGGATTTCACGGATCCAGTAGGCCTTGTTATGCATTTCAGAACAGAATTGCTCGTTTGATTTTTAAAATCCTGGCCCATGGCCAGGCCCATGATTCAAGCAGCAACGTGATTCACGCAGACCCCATCCCTGGCCGACGGCTGACTGGCCACTGTGTGAACAGAGTGCTGGACTAGATGGACCCTTGGTCTGATCCAGCAGGGCCCTTCTTATGTTCTTAACAGAGCTATTAGCAAAGTAGCTGGTGATGGCAAACACAGTGGTTGAGTCTCTGTCTGGGTGGTAGCAGAAGATCGTTGAATGAAGGTGGAGGTAAGAACCACCTCTGAGGCGCTACCACTGCCAGCATCATTCATACCATAAGCAAAGGAGTGGATGGGCAGAAGCAGGCAGAATTAAGACCCCACACCACCTGCCCCATAGAGCATCTGTCTCTCCCTCGCAGCCCCAGGAAGGGAAAGGCCACATCATGGAGCATTTGTCATTTATTTTTTATTATTGATTGATTTTTTTTTATCCTATTCCTCAGCCTAAAAGTCTCCTGGAGCAGCTTACATACTATCAATAAAAAGTAGGAAGTCCCTGCCTGCAGGCTTACCATCTGGAAAAAAAAACATGGCACAAAAGGAAAAAGGGATGGGAAAGAAAGAGGAATGCCAGTGGAAGGGCCCTGCTTCTCATCCCATCTCCGTTTGCTGCTGGAATGGCTGCCTTCAGACCCAGCCATATATGCCAGGCCCAGGCAGATTACATAAGAAGCTCTTGCCCTGTGAAACAGCACAGGTTTCCCATGCAAGGACGCTTAGGGTTGAACCGTCAGTGCATGGGCATCTGCAGGAATTTTCCACAGGGGCAAAGTATGTGCATATAGAACTAGTGACAGAGGACATATCTACCCTTTCTGGTAGATTTAGTGACCGAGCAGCCAAGAGGCCTGGGTGCGGTAGGTCTGGTCTTGGAGAAACATGTCTAACCTTCTGTTATTTCTCGATGGGTACACCTGACGTCTATCACTGGGTGGATCTGTTATTTGGCTGATGTCTTTCCACCTGTGGCTGAAACCCTCAATTTTTCTCAATTCTTATACACCAGTCTTTAATTATGCTGCAGCTACAATGAATTTCATGGTCTCCCCGCCCCCCCATTTTCCTTAAAAAAACCCAAACCAAACGAAATGCTAGATTTGATAACAACAATGGGATGCCATGTACTATGCTTATTCCCCACCCCACCCCCCCGGGCAAAATGCATATAACATTGTACTACATTGCAGAACTGATATAACCACCCTCTCAGCCACAGCCATTCCCACTGGAATATGGGTATAAAAATGTTGGGCTTTGTGTGCAGTGGCATTAGCAGAGTATGGTTTTTTTTAATATTTACAAACTTAGAGTGGGGAGGAAATTATATGAAATAAGACCTGAGTTAGAAAGATCATGAACTCTTTCCTTTGCTGATTTTCTTTCTTTTTTTGCAGGACACAGTACTAAAATAGTAGATTTATGATTTGTTTCTGTGGAGCAACAGCCATCACCTCTCTACCAGGGAAGACAAAAAAGGTCCACTGTGGATCCAAATATGGCATTGAAAGAGAGAGTGCAGGTAGGTTGGGAGAGCCTTTCACCACCCACCCCCAGTAACCACCCCTGAGAGCACTAAGGGCTGGGAGAGAAGTGGTGGTGAATTGATGGTGGGGATTTGGGAGGGGTTGGGGCACCCATGGGGGCTGCATTGAAAGCCTTGGGTGGCTGCATGTGTCCCACAGACTGCATGCTGCGCTCTCCTGGGTTAGATACTTGCTTTTCCCACTTTCTTTAAATGAAAGTTAGGAATCTAGGAATTATAACCCATTGGGGAGTGGATATTTATTATATTAAGTAGTATATAAGTGTTTCCAATAAATAAACTGTCCCCACTTGCCTCTTCTTCAGACAACTCATACCTCAGTGTGGTTTCCCACTACAAAAGCCCAATGGCCCCCTAAAGAGAGTGGAGTGCAAAAGTTAAGCAGAAGGATTCCTTGATGGGCCAATAGCTCAATTTGCAAATGACTTGGCTCTCACCTGACTTCAGCTGCATCCCTCCACCTCCAGTGTCATCCCATCTCACCACACTTTCTCCATAACTCTTAGCTTGATTGGCAGTGCCTGCTGGTGACTGGCACACAGAAACCTGGTCATCCATCTCCTCTGCCCACTCCAGAGACTGTTCACAGTGCCGACTTGGCGCCTCTTCCTTCAGAAACTCCATGGTTTTCCTCTCCCGCTGTGGTGTTGGGTAACCCCGATACTGAGGAGGGAGCGCAGGGTTTCTTGCGGCCATCTGGATACCAGAGCCACCCCCTCCCTCTTCCTGGTGGAAGGCAACCAATTGCTGGTCGCCTTCCACTAGGGCTGCCCCTGGATTGGCAACAGAGCAACGTCAGACAGCAGAAGAGCCATACTGACTTCCCTCCCGTTGAAAAAGTCGGGGTAAGTCTCTGACTTTTTCAATGTGCAGCTTTGCAGGAAAGCCCCATGGTTGCTGCGAAGTAGCTTGGGACCACAATACCTGATGGAACGCCTCTTCCGACATGAACCTACCCATACACTGCGCTCAACATCTAAGGTCCTCCTCCGAGTGCCTACTCCGAGGGAAGCTCAGAGGATGGCAACAAGGGAGAGGGCCTTCTCAGTGGTGGCCCCCCGACTGTGGAATGATCTCCCCAATGAGGCTCGCCTGGCGCCAACATTGTTATCTTTTCGGCGCCAGGTCAAGACTTTTCTCTTCTCCCAGGCATTTTAACAGCATTTAACAATGCTAAGTTTGTTTTTAATGGCCCCCAGAATTGTTGTTTTTAAATGGATACTGTTGTTCTTATGTTTCTGATGGTTTTTTAAAATTTTGTATACTTTTTAATGTTTACCATTTTTAACCGCCCAGAGAGCTTCGGCTATGGGGTGGTATATAAATGTAATAAATAAATAAGTAAATAAATATCTGCACCCTATAACTGACACAGCTCAGATCCACGGCCACCGCAGGGCTATTTCCCCATGTATAGACAGGCCCTAATAACTCTGTGGTTTATCACACCAGCTCTAATTGGGGGGACTTTCAGCTATGGCCAGCCCTGCCCCCTTTCCTTTGCCAGTGGCTACCAAGAGAGTGGAGATTACGGCCCGGCAGGCAGGGACAAAGGGAAAGCTACCGCTACCCGATGACCTCTAATTTAACAGAAATAATAGCAGTAAGTAAATCAATATCTTGTAGGGATGTTGTGAGGATTTGTACAAGGTTATTGCAAAAGCTTGCATCAAACCTCTTCCTCCCCCACGTTCAAATAACAGGTGGTCAGTTCGACAATATTTCTCCTGTCAAATGGCTGGCAGCCTGTTTGCTCTTCTAGAACGGAAAATTCTGGTTGCATTATGAATAATTAAAAGCTTTATCATGTGCTACTTATGGAGAGAACACTAAAGTCCAAGAAGTGTTTTATGCACTGACATATAACTGTTTTCCATCTATCAGCAAAATCCTCTTCCCAGAAATAAGGATGGCAGATTTAATTCTAGCCAGATTGAGAAGCTTTGGGAATTAAGACTGCAATCCTATATTCACTTACCTGTGGGTAAGTTCCATTGATATCAGTAGGAATTACTTTTGAGTAGACATGTAAAGGATTTCACTGTAAACTGATAAACTTGCTAAAACTAGACTACGTGTTAACTTATATAAATAATGTACTGGTTGTAGGTTTTATTTTGCAAACTACTCCTCAGTCGGTTTCCAGGCTTCCTACCTCATTTTAATGTTTCTGTAGGGAGGTGGATGCTCCAGTACTCAATATTTTTTTTAAAAAAGACTTCCTCCTTCTTCCCAAAACCCTGACAAATAACAATAACAATAATACATCACTTTAGAGGACAATTTACACTGGCCGTATACCTTGAGATATACCAGCACCAAGAATAGCACTAGTAGCAGTATGTCATAGAAATACCAAAGCATTGCTTTTCTTGAGAACTCCTACCCAGTACAGGGACACCAGTGTGTGTGTAAAGGTGTATCAAGGAAGGAACATGTTTCCATTGCCAAAGACAATGAAATGATTGCAAGACAGCAAGGCAGGGACTATTTGTCAGCAATGAAGATGCTTTCTTTACCTTCCAACATACATTCAGAGTGAGGGAATTGTGGCTTCAGCAACATTGACATGATTTAACCAAACATGACTAGCTACTTTGCTCTACAACGGACCAGTTCTCATGATTGAACAACCCACCATAGCTTAATTAAGCTGCTGTGGGCTGTTGTGTCTGGCAGTGTGTGGATGCAGCCATTTTGAATATTCATAGCCTAGCCTGGCTTTTTGTGTCATGCAAAACCCTTGCATAACCCAATAACTGCAACAATAAAAATTAAAAATGTCCAGTGCAAAATTGGGGCTTTATGGATTGGTTCTCAGTCTTCCCTCTTCCTAGCCCTGTTCCCTGTAGCCTCCCTCCAAAAACCCTCCCATCATTTGTCATGTGCAACATGTGCTTTTATGACGTTTCCTAGCCCCTCCGTATTTTTTATTCAGGCTCAATGTTTCTAGATGTGTTGAGTAGGCACCCTACATGCACTCTGCAATGGCAGCAGTGCAGTGAGTGGTTTTGTTATAAGAACACAGCTAAAACGGAAAAGACAAACCCCGAACCCACAACGTCTTGTGTTCAATTCTTAAAAACATACCAAATTCCTGTGTTGGCATAACCCACAGCCCTGCAAAGCAAAGGGGAAATGCTTTTTAAAGGTGATGAAGAATGATAAATAATGCTCTGTCTCAGCAACTTGTGCATAGCAGGTTTAGGTTTATAGAAAACCAGCATAAGAAAAAGAAAACAAATGTAGCTCAGTAGTAGAGTACATCCTTTGCATGCACAAGGCCCCAGCTTCAATTCCTGGCATCTCCAAGTTGGGCTTGAAAAGTTCCTGTCTGAAACCCTGGAGAGCCCCTGCCAATCAGAATGGACAACACTGGGCTAGACAGACTAACATTCTAACTAGGCGCTTTCTAGGTTTCTATCCTCACTAATGTCAAAATTTATTCACAGCGTAAGCAGCCAGCTGTTTTAGCTGCTTGACATTTTATAAAAGTTTACCATGGTATGTTTTTAAGGGCTGAGCATAAGAAGAATTCTCACACAGCACTTAGTGGAAAAAAATAATAATCCCAAGAGGCAAGTGGGTTGCAAAATAGTATGAGACACCAGATTATTCACTGTAGGTTCATGCCATGCTGCTCGGCCATCAAACAAAGCAGTAGCTACTTCATTGCAGCCTGTGTGAGAACTAAACAGCCCCTCCCCCTCACTTGTCTTCAACCCACATGCATCCTGCCCAGATTGCTCGGGGTTAATAGCAAATGAAAGGATGGACCCGCTGCCCCCATAGAACCCTGCATAACATGTAGTTTGACAGCAAACCAGTTTGCAAAATCAATAAAACACATTAAATGTGACTTTGTGCACTGAAAAGTGGAAGGGAAGGAGAGAGGAAACGGATCATTAGGTTTTGCATGCTGAGAAGGCAGAAAATAACACAGTAGTGCTGGAATTTCAGAACCAAAAATAAAATGGCATCCTTTTCCCTCTTTTCTATAATAGAAAATGAATATGCTTTGTACCTTCTAAGTTGGGTTTAACATTAGCAACCTTTGGTGGAAAGGCTGAAAAGAAGTTAACTTCTATCATGTGATCTTGTGTAAAAAAAGGAAAGGAACCTCTCGTGCCAGCACGGAGTCATTACTGACTCTTGGAGGGACGCCAGCTTTCGCTGACGCTTTCTTGGCAGGCTTTATAGTGGGGTGGTTTGCCGTTGCCTTCCCCGGCCATTATTACCTTTCCCCCAGCTCACTGGGTACTCATTTTACTGACCTCGGGAGGATGGAAGGCTGAGTAGACCCGAGCCGGCTGCCCGAAACCAGTTTCTGCTGGGATCGAACTCAGGCCGTGGGGAGAGTTTCAGCTGCAGTAACTGCTGCTTTATCACTCTGAGCCACACGACCAGCCCAATAATTCTTTGTCTACACTGAAGCATTGAGTTCAGTGGGACTTACTCTTAGGTAAGTGTATGTAGTGTGAATAAATTATCCTTATATTGGATGGATTGCGCATTTGGGTTACAAATACCTCTTCTACTGCTTTCTGATTATGTAACCATACATTCAGCTGTGCACAGAGGAGCTCAAAGGTGACAACCTTCATATCTAGTATTTCTGAAAGTGTGCATACTGTCCTAAATTAAGTACAAATTTCAGATATGAAAGTGCCCTTGAAGGTTTGCTTTTCCATGTCTTACCTGGTTGGTTTTTTTGCTTGGTCAGTAAGAATGAAGTGAATTATATAATTCTGTAACTTTGTAAATGATGTAACTATGTAAATATGCTCTTTGTATACTATTTTTAAAAAGAGTTTGCTTTTTCACTGATTCCCAGCAAAACAAACTTTATTAATGATCATAGCATCAGATCCTCTGTATTTAGGAGGCAACAGTAAATTTACTCTCAAAAGAGGCTCCAGATACAAGGGCACACGGTTAATCATGTGCTCCTCTAACCTTTCAAAAACAATCGCCCCAAGCTGTAATCACTTTGTGGTGTAGGGGGCTCCAATATAGCAAGGCTTCGTCAATTGTCAATCAGTGTTTGCCCTCAGCAATCTTAGAACATTTCTACAGCAGGCTGAAATCCTGCAACTTTCCCAACCTTAGGGGAGAACTATATATTAAGAAAAACCTAAGGGTGCTGCCACAAATGACAGCACAAGGCTGAACCTTCACCTCGGTAATGTCTAGCTCAGCTTACAGGTTCTGACATTACTATAGTGTGCACTTCTTTGTCCATTTCATTTGCTGCCACTGGTGGAATAACTTTTAAACAAATGACAGCAAGACAAGGCAACCTAGTGCCCACCAGATGTTTTGGACTACAACTCCCATAAGCCCTAGCTTTCATGGCCAATGACCAGGGATTATAGTGGTTGCAGACCAAAAGATGTGCAGGGCACCAGGTTGCCTGTTACTAGGTGGAGCGGAGAACATGACGTGGAGCTGCCATTTATGGGAGCAGCTCTGGGTAGTTCTGCCCTTCTGTGCTGAAGTAGATACGTAACAAAACACTTAACAAGAACTTCAGTGTAGTATCAGGTTGTTCCAACCTTTATAAATTTGAACACTGTTTTTAAGGAGACAACCTGCTAAAGGTATTAATTTTCTGAGACTCCCTCCTGAGCAGCCTCCACCACAAACCTTTTGCTAATTGATTACTAAAGAGGCCAAATTCAGACTTTCTGTCTAGCAGATCTCCCATCAAAGCTTCACTAAAGCTTCACTTTGGCTTCACCAAAGCTTCACTCAGCAAGTTGCTGAGAATTTAGCAGCCACAGCAGTACGGCTATAGAAACTTTCCGTGGATTTTTCCTTTTGCAGAGATCCTAACAACTTTATAATAAAGTATTCCTGTGACTGCAGATACCAGCTCTTGCCCGCTTTGACACTTTGGTCCATTTCACTTTGTGGGTTTTGGCCTGTATTGAAACCAGGATGGTTCATCAGAAGAAGCAGCCGGAGGAGGAAAAACACAGGAGTTGTATGTAGAAATATATCACACCATGGCGCTTTTAGTGAAGTAAGTGCGTCATAAATACAAGGAGAGTTTTTGGCTTAACATTCTTTGATTAAGAGTCATCATAGAGAGGGTTGTTGTAGTTTCCCCAAGATCCATAGTCATGATCATCAAAGAGTCGTCCATATGAAGAATGCCTGAGGATGAAAAAGAAAAGGCACCTTACTCTACTCAGCATATGCTTATTACTGTGCCTCCTTATCAGGCATTGCTATTTACCCTGCAGAGAAGAGGGTGGAAGGAGCCGTAGAACACAGCCAATACCAGCAGCAACATATTGCTGGGAGAGAAATCTCTCTGGCATCCTCCTCCCTCCTCCCTCTGATTGTCCTGGTAGTTCATTACTTAAACTTCCAGCCTGATCAGTCATCCAATAGCGCTTGTTGAAAGGCTGTTGCCTTGGGAAATCGAACTGTGTTTAACAAGTAACCCCTTCATCACAGTTCTTGCACCACGTCCATCTTGCTGTAAGTTTGAGACTGGGGTTTGGGAAGAACAAAGTGAAGATCACCGAGGCCCAGCATCAGACCCAAAAGCTGCAAGGAGCTCATTTCCCCCTTCCCACCCAGAAAAAACTCAGGGCCAAGCTACACAGTACATTAAACGCAGCTGGGGTGGGGGGATCCAGATTGAGAGTTTTAACAATTCAAGCGTGAGTTTTAACCATTGTTGGGACCTGCTGAGGTCTCAACAGAAATTATCCCCTGCCCACAGCTGCTATTTGCCCCTGGAGGGAAGATCTCATTGGGTGAATGCGTGGATGCAGAATAAAGGAAAGAACTGAAAGGGGGAATGAAGAGATGGGGTCTCAGAAAGACCTGTGGTGGCACGGAGAGATCTGTCGGGGGTAACAGATGAGGGTACAAAGGCAGAAGACAGCGCTAGTGATGTGAAGAGAAAAAAGAGGGGTGGCATACAGATAGATCTGTGGGTGAGGAACCAGAAAATGAGGGAAAGTAACAGATGGTGATGCAGGCTGCTGCTGCAGAGAGAGAAAGTGTGTATGTGTGTATAGTAGTAGTAGTAGTAGCAGCAGCTGCTAAGGAGTGGAGGCAGAAATGGAGGGATGCAGAGAAAGAATAGTGCACATGTTATGTGCTACAGAGAGAAAAGGTTATTTCTGTTCTGTCAGGTATGCTTTAAGGTGGATTCCTGCACTGAGCAGAGTTGGACTTGACGGCCTTTTAGGCACCTTCCAACTCTACTATTCTATGATTCTATGAATAGGGAAGAAAAACATCTTAAAGGGGGAGAAAAACAGTTAAACTTCTGACCCCTTTGAGTAAATGAAAATGACATGAATTCAGCAAGTGAATTTTATACGCACTCTTCCACTTCCATCTCGGAACAGCTGAGAAGCCAGGCTCTCCCCAAGGAATTACCGTGTCTCCTCTTAATATGCGGGTGCCAATTCTTACCTGATCTTCAGGAAGGCAGCGATGCCAAACACCAACAGAACCACTGCGATCACGGTTACAGTAATAGCTGCAATGCTTCCTGCACAGAAAAAGTGATGCACACGTAGGTTGAAAGCTCAGTTACCGCAACTCCATCTTCAACTCTCCAGATATTTTTCATTATTATAATTCAATACAGCACATTTGCATACCACCCGCTAATGTAGGAAATGTGGTAGGCCAAGAAAGATTTTAGCACAGAGAGTGAGCTCTAAGATTGGGATCTGGAATAAGGCACTAACTCCAATTTGTAAATAATTATTAAGTCTGAATAAATGTGTTTTTATACTTCGGTTTGGTAACACAATTCTTTTGATATATCAAGATTAAGAAAACAGAATTGGGACTTAGTTGAGCACAACCTCATTATTATCACCATCATCGTCATAAATAGCGCTGACATTATGCATTTCAAGTACTTCACACAGGCTGGTATTATTATCCACCTATTATAAATGGCAGAGGTGAGGCTGAGAGAATAGTTGCTTGCTTAAATCCATTAAGTGACGTCATGGTCATGAGATTTAATCTGTGTACTTCTGAGTTCAAAGATCATGCTCTTATAAGTGGCGAAATGCTGCTCTAGCTTTTATACTAGCCAAACTAGATATTCTTTCAACTACACACAGTAGAGCTATGCATGATTGGTTTTCTTACCTCTCTGTAACTGTGTGCGAATCAGGACTGAAGTGATTTGGGAGGGAATTTAAGCTTCCCCACCTCCCATTTTCGTCCTGAAATTCTTAAATATAAAATAAAATATATCCATTGGAAAGGGGCTTGGGGGACATGAATCCCTGTCATGAGTGAAATTCCATCTCCTGAGTACTGGAGGTTTCTCCCCTTGTTTCATTGCCAAAGATCAATAGAAATACCCCACCTAGATTTCATGTGTCATGCAGATCATTTCATAAGTCATGCAGATCTCTTAAAAAGATGGAACTCAAATACTGACTCCTACAGTGGCAACTCCTTTAAGTTGTCACGGTGGGCATAGAGGCTCTTTGCCCTCATAACCACTGTTAGTCTTTCACATATGTGAGCAATAATAATTCCTTCACACAAGTGGTAAGAAACAACTAGTAGGGGCACACTTAATCCTAACAAACCTTTCACATGTGTTTGGTTTTCGCATGCTCCTAAATTGCCTGACTAGAAAGCATTGTCTATTTGTGTTTAGAATCACTTAGGGCCCCCAAAATGCCCTCGACATCTGCAAATAGAGGACATGGTTTAAAGCAGGAGTACGAAGGAATCAAGGAGAAAGAGACAGAAGGTCACCTCAGCCCCCTGTCCCAGTTGGACTGCCTCTCCCTTGCCTCACAAGGCCTTCTATCACCAACTGCCCTGTGGGAAAAATTCTTATGAGTTGTTGTTTAAATATTGTTTATAGGCAGGGACGGTCCAAGACATTATGCTGCCTAAGGCAGAGCAGCAAATGGAATCACACACACACACAAGTCAAGGTGTATAGCATTCAAAGCCAGCCATGTTGTTTTGGTACATAAGGCAGAAAATCTCATAAGCACTTCTCCCCTGCCCTGGCAGTACAAATACAGTAACAACAAAGTAAATAACTAACAATTTGCTACCCTTTTATGACACACCAAATCTCCCGCCTGAGGCGACTGCCTCACTCTGTCTCATGGTAGGGCCAGCCCTGTTTATAGGGACTTCCTTAATGTATCTTTATCATATTAAACTATAAACCATTTTGGAAGAATCTCTATCCTGAAAAGCAGCATATAAAAATAATGGAAATAAATAAATCTGATGCCCTCCAGATGTTTTGGAATACAATTCCCATAATCTCTAACAACTGGCCATGCTGGCTAACGGTTATGGGAGTTGTAGTCAAACACATCTGGAGGATCAGTCCATACCATGGTTAAGTTTAACTATGATTTGGCATGATATCTGAATTGACAAACTATGATTTGCAATTGGCTGGCAGGCCCAAATCAGAACCCATCATGTTTTGTAGCGGGTTTGCAAACACTGATCTGTACTAATTACGTTTTGGCATGATGTATGAACTTGAGGGAAAAACATAGTTACGGCCATCATCATTCTGCCTCCACAAACTGCTACATCACAGAGACAGGGGTGTGGGGACAGAAAACAAAAGCAGCCCAACACTCCTATATCATGGCTTGCCTAACGTACATTTACAAACCATAGTCTTGAGTTCTACATCGTGGCTGGTTCAAACTATGGTTTAATACTGGAGTGGGCAACTTGTGGCCCTCTAGATGTTTTAGCCTACAACTCCCATCAGCCTTTGCCAGCATAGCCAATAGTGAGAGATGATGAGAGTTGTAAGCCGCAAATTGCCCACCTGTGCTTTAGTAGAATATCCGAATTGAATCTATTTATGGCTCAGAATCTCAACTTCCATCTTTTAAAAGGTCAGCCAGAACGTTAAGATGTTTAACGAGGCAACCCTAGGCAAGTTTAGACAGAGGTAGTTGTGGGACCTATTACTGTCTAAACATGCACAGGATTTCATCCCAAGTGTAAATAAACGTCTTTACAATGTGTTCTGACAAATGAAACCTTGAGATTAAGCACCAGTAAGGCTAAACACTAGTAAGATTATTGATTTTCAGAATCTAAACTGACTTACTTTGAGGGGATATAGGGTTTCTTGCTAAATGAAATGCATATTCACCCATTAGGGAAATGCAAGAAAGAAAGACATTTCCAAAGCGCTAAACTATGCTGTAATAAATGTGCCACTTTAAGTGTCATGCATCTTTTGTAACTTTAAATTGCAGCCACTGGGAGGGAAGCATGATCAGGATTGGGACCAGGTCATGGGGAGGGTTAACCTATGCCACTGGCCTAACAAAAATCATCCCACAGTTATTATTTGACCAAGAAGGGAAGATCTCATCAGTGCTGAGTACTGAAAGCATAAAATAAAAATTTTGATAGGTAGAGCTATCTTGGAATTCCCATGATCTTCCACACTGCCCATGAGCTCATTGAGGCTTAGGACATTAGAGAATATTGTTTGTAGGGTATGCCTTCTTTTGTATTGCTGGATTATTTTGAAGGGAGAAGAAATCTGACTTATCTTTCTAAATATTTTAAAAAGCGACATTTGCTTCTGCCTTATGCTTCAAAGTAACAGAAAATAAATTAAATCAATAAATCAATAAGGCTCACCTGAACTCAAAGCACGTGAAACCTCTTGTATGGTTACTCCTGCAGAGAAAGTGGTACCATCAGTACGGGAGATCTCTGTGGTGGCTTTACTCGCTCGCGAAGTCACTTGTGAAGACGTAAGTCTTTCTGTGGCGCCTGGGGAGGTGGGTGCCACAGGACTCTCTTTAGAGGTTGCCTCTTCGGTAGGGAGTTTCTTGACTGTGGTCACAGTTACTGCTGATGTTGTGGACTTGGTTGGCAACTGGGTAACAGCAGTTGTGCTAAGGCTTGTAATATCAGTTGAAGCAACAATGGTGGATGACACATTCGTAGTATGTGAAGAGGTAATCGCTGTGGTTTCTGAGGGGGGAATGGTGTCTGTTGTCAGCCTAGCAACTGATGTCACAGAAGGCACCATGTGTTCTGTACTTCGTAATCCACTGCTTGTCTGTGGTGATGAATTAGCTGTTGAAGCATTCAATGTTGTCGATATAGGGATTGTAGCTAAAATCTCAGCTGTTGAGGCAGTAACAGTAGGAACGGTGGTGTGCTTCTGTTCTGTAAGTCCCAATGTGGTCCTAAGGGTAAGAGTGGCCGATGCTGCAGTTCCTGGCACGGTGCTCACCGAAGTGCTGGCACTGGAGGTAGCAGTTTGATCATCAGATTCTGTTATTCCTGAGGTAACTATATTTGAGGGAGTAGGTGTGTTGACAGTAGGCGCACTTGTTGGAGAGGCAGAGTAGATATTTAATCCTGTACAGGTGAATGCACATACATGTGTTATTAGCCTTCCAGCTGGCCAGCCATCTTCTATCTACCTAAGCCTCTTAGCTGAGGTTCAGCTCAGGCCCTTCTCCAGATGCCCTTGCTATCAGAGCTAGGGCAGGTGGCTACTGGAGAGAAGCCCTTTTCTATGGTAGTACCCCACTTGTGGAATTGCCTGCTGCCATTGTTTTGGATACCGAGCTAGGGTCTATCGTGGTTTCCTGATTAAGATTACAATTGTTTTTCATCACTACTTTACACTGCTGTTTATTTGCTCTGCTTAGTTCATTTTTAGTCTGTTAATTAGTCTTTAACAGGAGTTGTAAGCTGTCTTGAGGGCTATTATAGAAGATGTGGAATAAAAAAAAACCCTAAATAAATAAATAAAAGTTGTCTTTCACCTCTGTGGGAAAATTAAATCACTGCACTTAGGGAACACTGTTCGGATGAGAGCAAAACTTATGTTCCACTTCCAACACTGGGAGGTCTGATCGTCGACTGGGATCTCACACCGAGATGCCATGTGTCTCCAGGGGAGTTTGCAATGTAGATGTCCTCACTCCACACTCACATCATAAGGATTCCATAGTTGCCAATATTTCCCTGATGAAAATACACATGACACTCTAATCCTTCACCATGGACCACTTGGCCAATAGCCAACTCTCATAGAATCATAGAATAACAGAGTTGGAAGGGGCCTACAGGGCCATCGAGTCCAACCCCCTGCTCAATGCAGGAATCCACCCGAAAGCATCCCTGACAGATGGTTGTCCAGCTGCCTCTTGAAGGCCTCTAATATGGGAGAGCCCACAACCTCCCTTGGTAACTGATTCCATTGTCGTACTGCTCTAACAGTCAGGAAGTTTTTCCTGATGTCCAGCTGGAATCTGGCTTCCTGTAACTTGACCCCGTTATTCCGTGTCCTGCACTCTGGGAGGATTGAGAAGAGATCCTGGCCCTCCTCTCTGTGACAACCTTTTAAGTATTTGAAGAGTGCTATCATGTCTCCCCTCAATCTTCTCTTCTCCAGGCTAAACATGCCCAGTTCTTTCAGTCTCTCTTCATAGGGCTTTGTTTCCAGACCCCTGATCATCCTGGTTGCCCTCCTCTGAACACGCTCCAGCTTGTCTGGGTCCTTCTTGAATTGTGGAGCCCAGAACTGGACACAATACTCTAGATGAGGCCTAACCAGGGCCAAATAGAGAGGAACCAGTACTTCATGTGATTTGGAAGCTATACTTCTATTAATGCAGCCCAAAATAGGTACACATGAATCTCGTAGGTACACATGAATTACACTTTCCTGAAGGCTATGCCCTGCCTGCTGCACCATCCTGTCTTCATTGACTCTCTCTGCTACTGCCTTTCCTGCTCGAGCTTCTGAAAAAAGATGCATCGCCATTTCCTTTTTAACCCACCCCCAAACTTTGCAAGAGTTCAACAGAACGTTTTACACCTCACAATGGATCAGGACATATGTATTAAAGAGTAGCTGCAACTAAAACACTTTCAGCAACTGTTGTTATCCGGATAGGTGCCTACGGGGTGGAAGGGAACCTAGTAGATTCAAATGTACCTGTACAGTCACTAAGATGAGGCTTTTATTTGCACAGCCTCACAGGGGTCTGGAAGTTGTCATCTTCCATTTGTAAGTAACTCTCTTCTCTTTTGCCACTGCTTCTTTCTGCTTTTGCCTTACCACAACAATCCATTAAGGAGAAAAAAGATAGCTGCTGAACAATGCTTTCTGATTGGTAGCCCTAGGCGCTGTCTGTCTGGAAGCACCCTAACAAAGGTTTTCAAAAGGCATGGCTAAAATCCCCCCTCAAACCAAAACAGACACACATACCAGAAAAAGGAACTATCTTTGTTAAACAAGGACAAGATTGGAGCATAGGTGATGGGCATTTTGCTTCAAAAACTACCAATGCAATAGTAATAGAACACTTAAGAGACTTTAGAAAGGAGTAGCTGCGCATGTAAACATTCTAATATTTTCTAGGATGAATATTTTCTATTGTGATAAACCAAAATAGGTTTCAGAGAAGCTGCATACTGGACAAATATTCCTATTTATATTGGTGAGCAAAATAAGTGTATTCAAATGAGAAGTAGAGGCGGACCCTTATTCTGAACTGGCAACTTTTGGGTAAATTTCTGGTTTTGGATTAGCAAAGTTTTTTTAAAAAAATAATCCGGCAGATACTGTTCGGGTTTGAGAAGAAAATTAATGGTTCCATCAGATAATCCAGCAGATTTCTAATAACTAATAATCCAGCAGATACTGTTCAGTTTATCATATTGACTCCCTGATCATATTATGATGTGTTTGTATGTGATGGTAAAATGTGTGGCATGTACTAGTTTTCACCTTAAATACACTAGTTCTCAAAGTTTTTGAACTCCCTCCTAAAAACACATGCAACCTTAATCTATCCTCCAAGCCCCCAAACACTAGTAGCAATGTCTTTATCAGGTGAGTGTACAGAACGCTGTATGCAGCCTGCTTTTGTGTACAAGGAACCCGTGTCCTGGGGCACGGTGGATGTTAACAGTGGAGAGTCTGGTGGCTCTGATATCAGTGGGGCAGTGAATCCAGTCCGGGTTTCAGTCCTAACTCTAACTTTGGATAGCTCCTTTAGAGTTCTGACTGAAACCTAGAGCGGATTCATTACCTCACTGACATTGGAGCCACCAGACTCCACTGATTAGAAGACAATTAGAACTTCTCAAACTTCTTCCCAAAGACCAGCCAGTCAGGGGAAGAAACTGCTATTGCCAGAAGCTCCGGTATATTCCCAGCCCCTCTGCAACTTCCATGTTTAGCATAACAGCTTTGGTGGCTGAAGCACAAATCTACTGCTGGGAGTAATGTGCCTCTAATTGCAGAATTCCCCCTCACTTCCTGTTCCCTTTAGGGTTCTTCTCTGGGGGGGGGGGGAACCCCACGGTTAGAGAACCCCATCCTTGAATGTGATGAAACCTGTCCATGTGGAGCTCTAGACGGAAAATTGCGAAGACTATCAACAAAAGATTACCTAATAAACAGAATTCAGCTTTGTAAGAATTGTGCAAGACTGCTGAATCAGGGTTCCAGCAGTCGGGGGATCGGGCCTGAGCATCCTGCACGTTTCCTGCCTCCTCCCGGTGACTAACAGAAACAAGAGTCAATTGTGAAAAATAAGGGAAATGCCTAAATTTGAATAATTTATATAAGTTGCAGAATTCAGTTTTTCTCAGTGGAGAATTTATATAGCCCCTTATTTTATTTTATTTTTGCAGAGTACACAGAATCCTACTTGATATCTACTTGTTGAAAATCACATTTGTCACATATAACCAATTCTGAGTTAAATCATTCTCATGTGTGCAGTTCTCTGCATCAACTTTAAGGGTACCATTACATATTCCTGTTTTTAAAGGGTGAAGATAGACATAACATTACAGTAGTGACTACGGCACGTTTTTCACCCATAGGTGAGCTGAACTTCAGCCAGACGTTGAAACCTGTCTCGCATAACTACATACATACAAACAAACTGAATGCTGTTTCTTCTATCAGTCTTCTTGTCCACTCCCCTCATGCTTCAGGCTTCTGACATAAAAAACAAATTAATGAATTATCTGTTCATTCTTCAATTCCTTTATTAACAAAAGAAAAAGAGAGAGAAAAGCTAAACTGGCAAGACAACTTCAAAGATTGGCAAGGAAACTGTACTAGCCAATTGGCATCACCCACAGCTGCATTTTCTGTATTTGAATTGAACCGACTCCAAAGAAACTGCAGAATAGGGGTCCCCCCCCCAGAGCTTTCCCTGATATAAATCAGATTGAACTTCAAAACCTCTGCTCTACAAATGGTGTGCCTGCTGTCACCAGGACTTCTACTTCCATTTCATGTCTCTCTCTTTATCCATTTTACACCATCTTCAGTCATGGATGCAAAAACCAAATATAATAGTATTACACAAACTACTCTTGGAAGAATGTGTATTACATTTCTTTGGTGACATTAAATGCCACATATGCCTGCCCTTGTACAGAACAATAAATCCTGAAATTAAACCATTTGTCCACTGCCTGACAAGAACTGTACTGAACTCCAGAATGCGTTGCAGCTGAAATAAGCAGGGCTGGCTAGTGGGGTTAATAATATACACACTTAAGAGCTTGTTTCGTCTCTGTGAAAACAAATCTCTTAAAAATCATTGTTGCTTTTGTGCTAGGACTACCTGTTCATGTAACACTGGGTTCATTAAGTTCTGACCTTTTGGAGTCCTCCTCAATGGCAAAGGTTTCAGAATAGCAAGTACCAAAAGACTTGAAAGGAGACTGTTAACATCACAATTAATACAAACAACTGAGGATCAGAAGAAATTGATCTGGTGATTTTCAGACTGGCAGCCATCTAAGAGCACCTTCCTGCCTTTAAATGGCTCTGTCAGAAGATGGATAGAAGAACTGTATAGGGAAGCATCAAAATTGAGAAGTCGCCAAGTATTATAGGATTTGTCCTCTGAAATACTTTAAAAAATCATATTTTAAAAAATGCGTCATTTCGAAGCTTCTAGCGTACTGCTGACATTTAAAAGTGTGGGGAGATGTAACAGTGCTCACAGGAGGTTATTCAGTTATGGTGCCATCCTGGCTTAGCAACTTGCCTTACTCATTTTTGTATCACCAATCAAACACAGCTGCAAAGTTGGTCTCTCTCCCATGATGCTTCAGGTAGTTTGTCCTCCTCTTAAACTTAACTTTAAAGTGTTATACTATTATGTTAGACACAGATAGATTCACACATCACCTTATTTTTAAAATGTCCATTGAAACAACTGCAAAACCACTTGGGGAATTGAGGAGACACACAAGCTGGGATGTCAAGGATGTTACCAATGGACTCAAATGGAACCAACCTGCAAGCTTGGAGAGGCCGTTTTTCAAAGCTCACACCAAGACAGAGAAACACATGTTTGTACTGAATGAAGTGGGGATTCTTGCAAATAGGCCCCTGTGGCCTTAAAACATTATGTCTGTCTTTACCCACAAATGAACATTTACTGGAAAGGAAACACAATGTACTCTGTAGTCTTGAGGAAGAGGTATTCATTTTTTGGAACATCTCAGGGATACTGGTGAACCAGTGGTGATGTTAATGTATCATCTTAATCTTGTGCTCACTTGCCCCACCTCCTGTCACCACCCAGCTCTGTTGCCCCCCAGTCATGCTTGGCATGCAGAACGCCCAATCCACAGCAATTCCAGGTAGGGTTGAAAAAGACCCTGCCCTGGAAATCTTCTGCCAGTCAGTGTAAATAATACTGAGGCAGTCAAACCAATGGGCTGACTCAGTATAAGACAGCTTCCTATGTTCTTATAGTTATGAACATAAGAAGAGCCATGCTGGTTCGGACCAGCATTCTGTACCCTGTTATGGCCTACCAGATGTCAATGGGAAGCCCAGATGTAGGGCATAACCCTGTTCCCCATCTACTGATATTCACAGACATACTGCTTCTGATACTAGAGATAATACATAGCCATCATGACTAGTAGCCAGTTGATGTCTCTGCCTTGGTTTAATTATTTTTAAATGCAAAAATAGTAATTAAAAATGGCTCCAGTTAAACTCAGCCAGTGGCTAGCATCTAACAATAAAATATGCAGCTGCTGGAAAATAAGCTAGCCTGAGTAATGGTGGGTATAAATAGACAGCATTCATTTCTAAACTGCCTTCAAGGTAGCCTCCAGCAGATAAAGAGCTTGACTAAAATCCTACAGCAACATATAGAACGTTTATGTTTTACCTTGTGGTATCTACTGTAATCTCCAGGTCACATTACCCCATGATGAACTTTTCATGCAAAAAAATCCGTTACAGAAGAAAAATAGCTTTGAACACACTATAATCGCTTGTCAGTCTAGTAGAATCTGGGTGGTTCGTTACTCCAACCCTCCGAAGGCAAAATAGTTGTTTTAACTACTGCTTTTTTAAAAACGGTTGCTTTAAAAAAAATAAAAACGCTTACTACTGATTGTGGTTTTTATTGGATTTTCAGATAACTTATAAGTGTCGTATATTTTTTATTATTATTACAATGTGTTTATTGATTTGTTGCAAGCTGTCCTGACAGTCCCGGTGGACAGAAATGAAGACAAAAACAATAGAATAAGTTCTTTATAAGTACGCATTTTAGAAATCCTGGTTTCAGGTTTCACTGGGCTGCCTAAGGGGCTGTGGGCTACATCTGTCTCTCAGCATTCCTGCTGTGAAGGAATTTATTCATTATTTAAACTATATTTTTAATGAAACATTTTTAACAAATGAAAGAGGTTACACATTCACGTGCAAACCAAACTAGAATGTGTAATACCAGTGAAAAAGTACCAAAAGAACATAACATAGAATATACTAATGATATTCACTAGACTAAGACATTTAGTATAGACAAATTATGTAGCAATCAATTCTTTCCAAAATGATTTATGCTATACGAGAAAAGTTACATAAAAGGAATCTTACTGACAAATGAAATGAAGTGAAACCACTGGACTGTAAAAGTAATCTGAGTGGGAGTTATTACTAGCTGTACAGATTTGTTGTGGTAGTTTTTCTGTTAAGGGTTAGGGTTAACAGAAATCAATGTTCTACATCAAACACACATTAAGTGTTACCACTTATCTTGCAGCAAAGAACACCTCATGTCTAGCAGCTAATAAATTGTGTCATATCTTTAAAGTCCCCCATTAAATATATTTAATAAAACTAATTTGGAAGTAAAACTCACATAGTGTTTTATTGTGGTATAGGTACTTGTCGGACGGTTCTTCATCTCTCTACATATTTATTTTATTTTATTTATTTATTTTATTTATTTATTACATTTCTAAACCGCCCAATAGCTGAAGCTCTCCGGGCGGTTTACAAAATTAAGACAATTCAAGTACAAAACAACAGTATAAAACCATAATATAAATACAATATAAAAGCTCAACCAGATAAAAACAGCAGCAATGCAAAAATACAAATTTAAAACACCAAGTTAAAATTAATTTATAGACTGTTAAAATACTGAGAAAATAAAAAGGTCTTCACTTGGAGTCTAAAAGAATATAATGTAGGTGCCAAGCGAACCTCCTTAGGGAGCTCATTCCACAGCCGGGGTGCCACAGTAGAGAAGGCCCTCCTCCTAGTAGCCACCTGCCTCACTTCCTCATATTTTAGGAAGTAGGAGGGAATGGTTGTGCTTCCCTTCCCTTTTTGTGCATCTAGATACTAATCGTAGATGAGGAATATAGAATCTACATAGTTAATATTCACTGGTAAATAGGATTTTTATTAGTTTACTTCTATTTGTTTATTTGAGTAAGCAACATCACCCCAGGTACAACTCTGTACATTTTTGCTTTGCAGATTCTGTTTAGAAATCCCAATCTTATGAAACTAAGGACTACAGTTATTGCTTACATATTTTCTTCCCACTTATGAAGAACAATCAGGTCAAAACACATTTGGGTTATGCACACTAAACATTAGTATAGTCTTCTCTTTGGAAACCAGTATTGTTACTACGTATGCATGAAAACCATTGGACTACTAATTGACTGGGATTTTTTTTAAAAGTAAAAGTTTATATGATACCTTAGCTATAGTATTAAAATTTGTAATATTGTTATTCTATATTTTTATTCTTAAAACTTTCCTTACACCTATTTTGCTTCATAGCACAAATCAAGGACCCGTGGATAATTTTGCTTTTCTTATAGGTTTGATCCCAAAGTGTCTGAGCATTTTCACTGTATGGAGAGATCCTGGGACTTTACATTCTCTCTAGCACATTGGAGACACCTATCCATATCCACAGATGCAAGGGAACCTCAGTGGAGATAAATACCAACAATGGATAACTCTAAAAAACTTTCTCTGACTTTGGAGGAAATGCTTTTGAAATGTTTCTTGTTGCACAAGTCCTGCCCACTCTTCTGAACTTAAACTTCCCCCACCTGGACTTCCCATACTTTTATAGTTCCTAGACTGATGTTCAAGAAATCACCAAAATTTGAATAAATTCTGGGTTTGAATATTAATGTATATGTACTATTAAAAAATTTAACTTTGTAAGTGGGTATGTGTCCCGTTTAATTACTCTTAGGTGGAGATATGAACGAATGGAAAAAGTGGAAAATTGAGGGGGTGGGACTTATTGGATTCATACAAAAGTTGGCTTCCAGATGGATTACATCTTATGCTACTGTATTCCAACTGCATCACATGACAGTTTACTTAGGGTCAAACCATATGTTATATTAATTTTGTAGTGTGCAGCTGAGTCTGTTGTTGTTTTTTTACTCTAGAGCAAATGCACACAGACCTAATCTGGATCAGTTTTAAACCTTTCCCCCTCAGCTGTTTAATTCCTGAAATTCCACACCTAGCAGGCATGGGGGTTAAAAAAGAAGAAGCAAAAAAGCCTTCCTTGATGCCAATATACTTAACATTATGTAATTAATTTAATGTGTAGTTTGACTCCTCGACCGCAAATTCTGTCTGGGAACCTGATTGTTATAAAGTCCAGGGTCAGCAACTAGTTTCAGAGGAGGATTACTTGGATCAGGAAATGGATGGGTTCTATCTATCCTCCAGGTGTTGGCAGCAGGTCCTGTTGCCACGACCACAACTCCTGCCGTATCACTCTTGCATCTGGGTTGGCAAGTGTGAGGAAAGGGGGGGGGGAAACAGGTACTCTTAAAGGGGCTACTGTAGGCCCTGGCACCTCCACTTGCCAATTCCTATGATAAAAACGGAATTAAAGAGAAAGGCAGGCTAGTGAGTTAGCCAACCTTTTTGCTTCTCTTTCCATATATGTTTGCAAAGTTCCTTATTGCCCTGGGTGGATTCCCTTGTGAGCTGCTTCAGTTTGCTGGTTGGCATTTGATAAGGCTGGGTGTTGCCCAAGAAGGGGCAAAGAGATCCAAACTGTGAAAATATACAGATAAAAGACCTTCACTTCACTAAGGCCTACTCCACCCGCTTATCAGGACTAGTTCACAGAAATAAGTGAAAGGGGCCCCCTCCCCCAATTTTACCTATTTATTTATTTATTACATTTCTATACCGCCCAATAGCCGAAGCTCTCTGGGCGGTTCACAAAAATTAAAACCATAATAAAACAACCAACAGGTTAAAAGCACAAATACAAAATACAGTATCAAAAGCACAACCAGGATAAAACCACGCAGGAAAATTGATATAAGATTAAAATACAGCATTAGAACAGTAAAATTTAAATTTAAGTTAAAATTAAGTGTTAAAATACTGAGAGAATAAAAAGGTCTTCAGCTGGCGACGAAAGGAGTACAGTGTAGGCGCCAGGCGGACCTCTCTGGGGAGCTCATTCCACAACCGGGGTGCCACAGCGGAGAAAGCCCTCCTCTTATTATTATTATTATTATTATTATTATTTATTTATATAGCACCATCAATGTACATGGTGCTGTACAGATAACACAGTAAATAACAAGACCCTGCCGCATAGGCTTACAATCTAATAAGTTGTAGTAAACAATAAAGAGGGAAGGAGAATGCAAACAGGCACAGGGAAGTGTAAACAGGCACAGGGTAGGGCAAAACCAACAGTGTAAAGTCAGAACAAACTCAATATTTGAAGGCTATAGGGAAAAGAAAAGTTTTGAGCTGAGTCTTAAAAGCAGTGATTGAGTTTGTAGTTCTCAAGTGTTCTGGAAGAGCGTTCCAGGCGTAAGGGGCAGCAGAAGAAAAAGGACGAAGCCGAGTAAGGGAAGTGGAGGTCCTTGGGCAGGCGAGAAGCATGGCATCAGAGGAGCGGAGAGCCCGAGCGGGGCGATAGTGTGAGATGAGAGAGGAGAGATAGGCAGGAGCTAGGCAGTGAAGAGCTTTGAAGGTCAGTAGGAGAAGTTTATATTGGATTCTGAAGTGAATTGGAAGCCAATGAAGAGACTTCAGAAGTGGAGTGACATGGTCAGAGCGGCGGGCCAAGAAGATGATCTTAGCGGCAGAGTGGTGGACAGAGACCAGCGGACTGATGTGAGACGAAGGAAGGCCAGAGAGAAGAAGGTTGCAGTAGTCCAACCGAGAGATAACCAGTGCGTGAACGAGAGTCTTGGCAGAAGAGACAGACAAAAATGGTCGAATCCTGGCAATATTATACAGGAAGAAACGACAGGATTTAGCTACTGCCTCGATGTGAGGAGTAAAGGAGAGCGAGGAGTCAAATATAAAGCCAAGACTACGAGCTTCCTTGACTGGAGTAAGCGTGACATCGTTGACAGTAAGGGAGAATGAGAGGTGAGGAGAAGGTTTAGGAGGAAAAACTAGCAGTTCAGTCTTTGCCATGTTAAGTTTCAAACGACGATGAAGCAGCCAGGCTGAGATATTGAGTCTTGTATCAAAAGCTTACTTTGTTAACAACGTTAATTTTCTATTTGTCATTAAATTTGAGGCAATTCCATCAGGGTGCTATGAGGGAGGGGTTATTATGCTTGCATACCAGCCAGCCAGTTAGGTGAACAATGTCATGTAGGCTCTTTCGCTGAAGTAAATGCTTTCCAAACTGTTAGGAGTTGGGGTGGGTGGGTTTTACCTGAGCAGCTAATAGCTCCAGGGATTTGTGGCGAATTACCTCAAGAAAAGGTTAAAACCTTTTCCCAGAGCACCACATCACTGATCTTCAAAGCATTAATTAGCAAAACAAAAACCACCCGAGATCTTAATCAAGGCTCTGATACATCTGGTTTGAGCAGGGAATGTGTGGAGATTGGGGGAAAAAACCCTGAGAGCTGGTGGAGACATAATTTGAATGATTTTCTATATTGACCACAGTCTGATGCAAAGCCTGCCCTGAATTTCTGCCTGTCATGCAGTGCACCTCAGGTCAAGTAATAAACTTGTGTGGCATGATTACAAGACAACAAGTTACATGCCAACATTTAGAGGTAGTGATTCGTTTCTCTATGGTCTTGAGTCTGGGCTGTTGCTTCTTTTGCCGACAGCAGCTCTTGCGCTTTGAACAGTTGTATGACGGCAAGTTTAAAACACAACAGGAGCTGCTGTGTTTGTCATGAAGCTGCAGTGACGGGAAAAAAGCAGATCTCTGCTGGGAAGAGAAGCAGCAACCCTCTAAGCCAAAAGAATCAAGAACTCCCGAAACAAAGCAAAGCTAACGCAACCAAATTTTGCTTGCCGACAAACCTGTAGCATTTTGCAATTGATAGAACACGTGCAAAAGAAAAGACTGCAAGAGAAAACTGAGCAGCTGCAGATCTGTCAACTTCAGAGACTGAAAGAACTTGCAGAAGCTGTCACAAACCAGCCATTACTAGAGCTCAGTTATTAAGCTGCTCTGTAAAGTTTGCTGTTGATGTGACAGTTGAGAACAAATGTTACATTTTGGGGTTTGTACAGTAAAATCTGAAGACTATTTTCCCTTCCTCTGGCACCCTACTGCAGCCCCATACCCCCACACTCCTGAGTCAGTTTATCTTTCAACTCTGCATTTATAAAGGTTTTTGATGGGAAATTTAACTAGAGTCGACACTACACAACAAAATGTCTGCTGAAGGTAGGGCCAAACTAAGCCTGACAGTTTGATCTGGGACTTGGCACTCAGGGAAGGAATGCTTAACCCTTTCTTCCCACACTGTTTCCCAGATCTAAAAATTGCCCTCCTAAAGCTGCTATTTAGCCCTGCATGGGGGTGGGGGGCAGTTATAGATGAAATACCTATTTTCGCTCTGTGGAGCTGATACAAACATGGCCTGCCCCTGACATTTCTACTAGGTTAGGCCTTATACACCAGATGCATGGCATAAGGTTTAGCCCCCATCCACAAATCCACCCCTCAAGGCAGGGGTGGGGAACCTCAGGTCCAAGGGCCCAATTTGGCCCTACAGGGTTCCCCAGAAGGCAACGTACCCTTTCCCCCCAACCACCGATCATTTGGTGGTTTCCTGGCGTTTGTGCCACTGTAAAAGGGGGAAATGCCTCTCCTAAAGCTTAGTTACCAGCAGTAACAACCTTAAAGTACAATATGCTGATATTTTGGGTATTTGGGGTACCATCCCTTTTAACTCCCCGCTACCCAAGAGCTTCACTGAAATTGAATTTGGCCCTGGGGCTGAAAGTGGTTCCTCACTCTTGTCTCAAGGGAAGCAGCGCACACCAATTTGGAACAATAAACTTTTCAATTTTCTTTTTTATATTAACTGTTCTGTGGATCACATCCACAGCATTAGAATAGTTCAAAATAACTGTTTTAGGCAGATATAACCTCTGGTTCCACTTCCACAAACAGTGGAAGTTTGTAGCAGAAAAGCTGACCACTTCCACAAACAGTGGACCACTTCCACTGAGCTGACCACTTCCACAAACAGTGGTTAGTATTTCAAATATAATGGTGACACCTTGCACAAATGAAGGTGTCATTCACATAAATCTTAGCATATATGTGAGCTTCCATCTTGTTATATGGAGAAAAACCCCATATAACAAGATCTGTTATATGTAGTGCAACTTGTAGATGTTTACACTATCTGCTGCTCCCTGGGCAAACCGTTTTTGAATGTTCTTTTCTGGATGTTTGTTCTGAAAGTTAATTTTGTCACCCAGCCAGCTTATTTACTTAAGCATTGTTTATTTATTGACAGACTTGAAAGAGTATACGTCTGAGGAAGTCTGAAATGAAATTGATATGACGAAATGGGAAAAGATAACCGGAATCCTGTTATAATTAATAATACAGTATATTACTGTGTTGTTATATTTTATTGTCAAGTTATTACCAGAAGCAATTCTTTGCCTTGTTTTGTCATCTTTATAATTGTGCATATTTGAATTGGTCTATTTGATAGTACTATATAATATAGAAGTCATTATTTTGACTCTGTACATCATCATTGTCTGACTGTATTGTTAAAATTGTTATGCAGTTATGTGCCTGTAGGCATTCTGGTCATTTGGGGTTTATAGTAAAACAGGTTGGGGAAGGATCCAGCCAAAGTTAAGCACTATCTGGGTGATGGAAGATGTGAGGATGTTTTCCGCTGCTATTATGTCGACTGAGATTAAAACACTTTTTGCATCCTTATTATAATGTTGCTGCTTTGGTAGAAGTTGATGAATTTAATTGGTTTAAAATTTAATATATTTTTGACATTTATTTTCTGCTACAAATTATTTTTCGTAATGTGTTATTCAGAGAAAGGTTTGTTAGTTAGCTAATTGTGGATATTTGTGCCCTTGTTCTTTTCAGTGGATGGTACTGTCGCTGGGTTTACATGTAATGCTAAGCCATAATGTGTTGCTATCCACTATGTATCATAGATTATGCAAACAGCCCACTATGCCCATACTGCAGAGTGTGGGTTCTCAAAGTGGGTTGGTTGAGCAGATTAACCCATTGTGGGTGGCGGAAATATCCCACAGACAACACACAAACCCATCATGGGTTCTGCCAGAAGATAAATCATCATGGTTAGCATGTTGTGTGAACTCAGCCAGTGTGTATGTGTGCATATATGGTGGAATGTTGTTGACTTGTTAGCTGGCTAGTGTGGATATATTAATGAAATGTGTTAAATGGATTAAGTATGAAATTTAAAAATCTTGGCTGTATTCTTGTTTATGTTTTGTCTTAATGTCTTTGTCATTAATGTTTTGGGCTCTATTGTGTTTGACAAAAGTGGCATATAAACAAATCTAAACATTAATTTTCAGCTCCACTGATTTCAGTGGAGAGATTTAAGATCATCCTTAATAATCCCACTGAAATAAGTGGGATTGTACTGGGCCCAGTGATGAGAGAAGAGTGACAGTCAACGGTCTAAAAGAATTCACAGAGATTACAGAGTTACCAAAATAGATGTATTCAAACTTTCGTTTAGAGAAACAGAATTATGGTAAAACTCAATCCAATGTTATTGAGGCCAGGTGTTAAATAGGAGTCAATCTGATTCAGCAATCCAAATAACATGTGGGAAAACAGCAGCCACTCTTTGAATTCACGTAATTTATTATTATTATTATTATATTTATTTGTATCCCGCCTTTTGCCCAATACTGGGCAGTAAGGAACTCTAAACCAGGGAGTGAGGAACATGTGGCTCTCCAGATGCTGTTGGACTACAACCCCCATCAGCCCTAGCCAGCATAACCAATGATAAAGGATAATGGGAGTTGTAGTCCAACTTCAGGGGGGGCACACCCCCGCTCTCAAAACTAGCTGCTGAACAACATACTCTATTTCTGATCTTTAACTAAATAGCAACTAATCAATGTCTACCAACCTGGGCAAATGAGCAGAAGTAGCTCAAGCTGCCTGAGTAGCCCAATTCTCACTGAGATGGGGCACCTGTGTCTGGACTGCATAACTACAGACTGGGACTAACATGACTGAATGCTCTTCCACCCCACCCTTGAAATCCCTGTACAGGGAGTTGTCATGGAGCAGGGTTCTAGCACAGCTTTGTACTTGACACATCCATATTCTGTGTGCAGGGAATTTTAAAAACACTGTACTATTCTGCTGTCAGAAGTGGGAGAGCCCAGGCAGAGGTTTACCACCTCAGTCAGAACGCCTCTGAGCCTTTGGCTTTTGATCAGACAGAAGCTTCCAGAACATTCTCAGTCAGTGTTCCCCTAATCTGGTGTCCTCCTAATGTGTTGGACTACAACTCCCACTACCCCCAGTCAGCACACCCTAGAGCTTGCTGACTGGGGATGATGGGAGCTGTAGTCCAACATGCCATGTTGGGAAAGGCTGTTCTAGGCTGTAGCTTGAAGATTTTGCCCAAGAACTCTAATACTGAGCTTTACAAATGTTTCAGCACTTTCCATTATACTGGGAGAATTACAGGATGAAACCAGGGAGGGGTTCTGAGCTCCCTACAAAAAAGATGTCTTTGTCGATGACTTGGAGCAGCCTGTCTTCTTCCAAAGTAATTGAATTTCATGTACTGGGAGTCACGCATCCCTGTCAGTCTCTTATAAATTACCATCTTTAGTTCCACAGTTCTGGGCAGATGCTGCTTGAGAGTACATCCCATCATCACACTAATACGCTGCACTGCCAGACCTATTTTATTAAGTTTAGAGGTCTCTGTTTTCTGTCACCAAGTCACAGTGACAAGTCAGCTGATAACTCCACAAACAGGCCAGGCCATGGATGCGATAGGATGTTCCGTTTTGTACTGGGCTTCCACCATGAATGTGTATTTGACAGCAGTCTGTAGTAAAAGTGCTTTCAGGGCAAACAATGCTTTAATAACATGATTTCTTATATGAACACTCAACTAGATTAACAATAGCCAGGCTCGTGCATATGTCACATTTGTGCAGAAAAACAATATAATATGGTATTGACCAGAAGATGCAGCTCCGTGACCATCTCAGCTTTTAATCATCCTCATCCTCAAGTTTCTAGTACTTACGCTAACAGAGATATGCTGGGATGTGGGCAATGCCTGATGAATCTCAGAAGCCAAAATATTTGCTGAATATTAGCACTTTACACTTTCCAAAATAGGAGAAGCACCACAAATTGTGCAAAACAGTAATAATTGTAGAATAAATTATAATCAAGGGAAATTATGCAAATTTGCTTAGCCTGCATAATGTATACAGGGTGCAGGATTCAGATTTTTGGTTAATTCAGGTTGACAGTTGTTATGTTTAGCATAAAAAAGGAACCACAAACCACTTAGGCTTCCTCTCATCTTTCTCCTTAATACTGTACAAAACTGCTCTTTTTTGTTTATGATTTTTAATACAGATATATATATATATATATATATATATATATATATATATATATTAAAGGCCCATATTTGTAAGCTGTCACTCTGGCTGAAAATTACTGTAACCATTTTAAAATCACAGGAACTAGATGAAATCTTGAGAGGACCTTCCTTCCCGTGTAGAACCTGGTAATGGTCAATCTACTGGCTCCTTTGGAATCCAAAAAGTTGGTAAAGCCTGAGATCCAAAAATCAAGAAAGGGTAAGTTGTGAACCCAAATCAAAAGCAAAAGAGCCACTGTAGAATGAGCTGAGACAAAACAGGGGCACGGATTACAGAACCAGAGGAAGGAAAGGTTTTCTGTTGCATCATAATACTGCTGTTGCAGTATGTAGTCACTTGCTCAGCTAAACATAACACGTTGGCATTCTAAGACAATAGCCATTTCTACACAATTGTTTTTCATATGCTGTGGTTATTTATTTGTATAGAATTCAGAAATTTCCCTTCAAGGTGATGATTCTCTTGTGGGATATCACAGTTTTCCTTTATTCAGAGAGCAATTATTTTGTCATTAGGAATACACATTTTCTTCCGTGGGAGAGTACCATTACTGCTATGTGAAATATAGTTATTAATATTTCAGAGGCCTTCATTAAGGCTGGTGACATCACAGGTTCAAACATTACATTGTTATGTGTATGCCTAAGAATGTAACATGTGAACGAGACAAACAGATGTTTGGGAACACATATATCAAACAGATATAGGACATATTTCTGTCTAAATATGCATAGGATTGTTCCCTAAGCCAACCTCAAATTATAGCTTTATGTCCTCAGTTGTTCCAAACCTGTTAACCAGTTTCCTAGTTCAGATGACATGAGAAACTATAGTTAATAAAAGGTTTCCTTGTTTGTTTACTTGCTCATGTGAAGTAAGAAATACAGTGATTGTGTGCACGGCCAAAAGGATTATTTATATCTCAGTTAGTAAGCTGATCAAATATTGCTTTCCAGACTCTACCTCCTAATTGTTTTCCAGACTCTTTACTTCCGTATTGTATAGCATTCTTAACTAGGTCAGTATATGTTATCTAATGCAAAAGAAGGCAGAATACCAACAGCAGGGCCACTAGAGGTCGATCCGGACAAGTTCTGCTTGGACCCACCTACTCTCACCTCCTACAAGTTTCCCCCCTGCATGGACCGGCCACACTTCTGTGAGGATTGGCAGCAGAAAAAAGAGCAGAAACAGCTTTTACCATGCAGTATAGTGAATAGGAGGGTTGGGGGAGAAAAAGAAGAGAAAATATTTTGCTTTTGTATAAGGCAGCTTTCTATATTTTCCTCCATAAAGTTGCAAAACTTTGTTATCTCTTTCCTATAGAATCATAGAATAGTAGAGTTGGAAGGGGCCTAAAATGCCATCGAGTCCAACCCCCCTGCTCAGTGCAGGAATCCACCCTACAGCATACTTGACAGATGGTTGTCCAGCTGCCTCTTGAATGCCTCGAGTGTGGGAGAGCCCACAACCTCCCTAGGTAACTGGTTCCATTGTTGTACTGCTCTAACAGTCAGGAAGTTTTTCCTGATGTCCAGTCAGAATCTGACTTCCTGTAACTTGAGTCCATTATTCCGTGTCCTGCACTCTGGGAGGATCGAGAAGAGATCCTGGCCCTCCTCTGTGTGACAACCTTTTAAGTATTTGAAGAGTGCTATCATTTCTCCCCTCAATCTTCTCTTCTCCAGGCTAAATATGTCCACTTCTTTCAGTCTCTCTTCATAGGGCTTTGTTTCCAGACCCCTGATCATCCTGGTTGCCCTCCTCTGAACACGCTCCAGCTTGTCTGTGTCCTTCTTGAAGTGTGGTGCCCAGAACTGACGCAATACTCTAGATGAGGCCTAACCATGGCCGAATAGAGGGGAACCAGTACCTCACGTGATTTGGAAGCTATACTATTAATGCAGCCCAAAATAGCATTTGCCTTTCTTGCAGCCACATTGCACCGTTGGCTCATATTCAGCTTGTGATCTACAACAATTCCAAGATCCTTCTCATTTGTAGTATTGCTGACGAGACTCCATGACTCCACTGGCACTCCTTATTAAATTGGAAGAGCCAGTATCTCTCACAAATGTGTTTTTTTATTTGAAAATTTCGGGTGGGGGCAGAAAGAAGATAGTGTAAATCTATCCATTTTACTCAGATGTAAGTCCCACCATAATCAGTAGGGTTTACTTTCATTTAAGTGCACATTTTTATTTGGAAATGGAAGGAGAGTCCTGACCACTATTTTCACTTTAATATTCTGTGAAGCTTCAGGATGCATAAAGTACTTCGCAAAACATCAAGTACAACAGGTCTGCAAGAGTGGTGTTCTGAACATGCTTGAATAGTAGTATCAACAATTCTGTTCCGTGAGTTCCTGTCGCAATCAGCCATAGGATTGTATTGTAAGGATCTTATTCTAGCTCTATATTCTGCCATAGGTCCAGTATAACGAGCAAGCAATAACTTCTTCTGCATTTCTGTAATGTGCAACAAAAGGAATACATTTCCAAGCTTAAAAGAACAAAAGTTATACCAGTTTCACCAAGAGTCTTTCTGTAGTAAGGAGTCTTCCATGAATACACATACACACACACACACACACACACACACACACACACACACACACACACACTCACTCTCTCTCTCTCTCTCTCTCTCTCTCTCTCTCTCTCTCTCTCTCTTCATGTAATATTTTTAGGGTCCACTGTTAGAATCTCTGATCTGCTAACCCAGTGGTAAACTGTGTGTCAATAGAGTCAGGACACCCCACTGCATGACTCATCATGAGATACAGTTAGTAACTGCAACCTAGCTCTGCCCCAACCCACCATTTTGTGTTTGGCTCAGCCTGAGCTACCGTTTTGCAGTTGGCTCCGGCAAAAGCAAAACACACATACAGACACAAAAGTGTATGTAGATCCCGCAAGCCAAAATTCTGCCCATCCCTGATCGAATGGCAGTATTGGCCAACAAGATAATAGTGCTCTTGTGCAGCTCCAATTCCTTTCGAGGTGGTTGCACAGGAGAATTTCGCTGCACAACTGAATTCCAAACCAAGGAGGCAGGATGGAGTTGCACCACAACATATCTTAACAGCAACTCAAAAAATGACTACTATAATAGGCAAGGCTGAAAGAAGTTAAAAAGTAAACATTTGGCCAAGTGCCAGCCTATGTCCTTCACCGCCAGACATTTCTGGTCAACAAGTGAGTTCAAAAGCAATTCCATTAAATGTTGAACTTATTATTCACTTATTATCCAACACAGCAACAATGGCCACAGTTTCCAGCCACCAGGCTTCTGACTCCTGCAATTTGCTAGCTTACTGTCACATGTCTGTGCGTTAAAGCAACAACAGGGCACTAGTTAGGTTTTAAACACATAATGAGGCTCCTGGCTTGTTTTGTAGCTTTTTATCTCAGCATGAACTCTGATCTCATTAAGACAATTGTTTACAGCATCAGATCTTTCTAAAACGAGATCCCCCCTTTCCCAAGCGGAATTGTCGTTTCTTAAGACAATGAGCTCAAGTTTAACAAGCGACTTTGCTTTAACAAGCAAATTTTTTAAAAAAGCATAGTTAAATCTCAGTTGTAGCCACAGGGATTTGAGCAACTTCATTATCCAGAAAAAAAGTGTGTGTGTGTGTTTGAGGGGGTGGGGTAACTAGCAATCAAAGCTTTAAAACTAATGGGATTTCTTACATGGGTAAACTCAGAATAATGAAGTATTGCTCAGTGTTGTGTGTTTATTTACGACACAGGGTTTGTGAGCAATTACTGCAGGCATCAGCTGTCTCTATGTAAAACTAGAAAAAATCCTGTCATAATTATGGTGGCTGGGTGGGAAAGGGGTGCATATATAGCAAGGGGTGGGGTGGGGGAAAGGCATGTGTCTCTCCCTAGTTGGCTGCTGTCAGGGGCAGAAGGCATTTTTATTCCCACCACATCATTGTCCCGAAGTACAGGCCTTGCTCTTAGACCCACAGGAGCGAGCTGGTTTATTTAATAAGGGTATACCCTTATTAAATGTAAAAATATTTCCATGGCTGCTTCAATGTAAAAATATTTCCATGGCTGCTTCAATGTAAAAATATTTCCATGGCTGCTTGTAGGGCGTGCTGGCTCCAGGTTTCTGAGGGTCCTTGGGAAGGACAACTTCAATGGGACTCCACCATCAATGGCCCCGTTCAGAAGACACCTTAAACCATGGCTTTAACCTTGGTGAATAAAGCAAAAAGCCTTATTCAATGTGGTTAAATCCATGGTTTAAAGGTGTCTTCTGAACACGGCCAATGAGTTTACCGTCTCACTGCCACTGTCAGTAGCTGCTATTGGTCGTCATCTTCTACAAACATGCACGGGGGCGTGTTTGTAGTCCCGCTTTTGGTCCTTAAAGAGGACTGCTTCATTCTTGGTGAATTTTGGACACTGAAGATTTACCTCAAATACAGGATAACTAAGCAAGTGTTGCATGGTACCAAAAGCCTTTCTAGGTTACAGATTAAAAGGGTAGCTGGCAAGCATGAAACTGCAGCTGTATCTTATAAATAATTGAGTTGGAGTTAAAATAAGAACAGGATCTAAAAATATCACTTTCAGATTCTTTTGAAATTCAGAAGAAAGGAGATTGTGTCCTGGTTCACACATAACACTAACCCACAAATTATTTAACCCATGGTTTGTTTTCTTAATCCCAGGGCTTTTTGTTTCCCTCCTCCTTTGCCTGCTCCTTCCCTGTATTACCAAAATCCCTTTGTGGCACTGTAGTACTGGTATGTAGAGCAGCAGGGGGTTTTTAAAGCACTTTTTCTAACCACCTCTGTAACTTGGCAAAACAACCCATAAACAACCCATGGTTCTGCATTCATATGTAAGAAACTATGGCTTAAACAAACCCACGTTCACAACCCAACAGCAAACCATGGGTTCTCCTTCTGGGTTGTTCTTTGTTAACAAACCATTAAAATGGTTGGGTTCACACGTCATGACCACCCAAATTCAACAATCCATGAGTGAATATACCATGGGTTAGTGTTATATGCAAACAAGGTGTAAGGCTACAATTCTATACACATGAACCTGGAAGGAAATCCCACTGAACTTAATGGGGCTTACTTCCTGAGTAGACATGTGTAGGATTTGCTCTGTAAAATGCAGTTTGTTGGATTGCAAGGAGACAGCTCTTCAGAAAACCCCAGATTATTTAGGAAACAAAATCAAAAGGTTTTGATGCACCCTAAAAACAAATAATTTGATTGTGGCTATAAGTTTTTGTGGACTGCAGCTCACTTTGTCGGATACTACATTAATATTATCCTCAGTTGGCAGGTATAAACACATAAATCATGGCTGAGAAAAAGATATGAGAAAGTATGGGACCAAAAGGCCTGTTCAGACTACACACTAAGCCATGGTTAGGTTGCTAACCCTTTTTGCAGCATATGGTTAGTGAGCCTGTTTAAACTGTGGTTATGTAGCCACTACAGATAGGAATGGTTCACACAACATGCTAAGTCATAATGTTTAGCTCAAAATGCTTAATCACTGTGACTTAGCATATCGTTTCAACAGGGTCAATGAAATGCAAGGAGTAGCTTTTGATCTGTGGCATTTCTACTCAAAACCTAAATGTATGCAAGATAACAACAGACTGACCACAGCAGATTATCTGAAAGCTTCATCACACCAGCAGTTTAATGCACTCTCGCCATGCCTGGTATCTGGTTTTGCAGTGCGGGACTCGCAAGACATCGTCCCTGTCCTGCACCCATTTTGCGTCTTTTCCTCTGTTTTGCATATTATTTTGGTGTGAGGAAAGTCTAGATTATTTTCCCCAAGTGATTTTAATGCGCCCTTAAGCCTCGGTGTAGTGCTGTCCCCTTGCTTTTTCCTTTGTTGGGGGCGTGTGCTTTGAATGGAGTTTTGCTGATGAAAGGGGAGGGCAGGGCGGTCCTCCAGCATTCTGAGTTGAAATGAATGGACTTTTTTACTGCTCCAACTCCACCCTCCTTGCCTGCAGCTCCATCATTTTAAAGATAAAGAGATGAAACTTCAGACCTTGAGAGCTCTTAAGTAGAGCTTTAGGCATGCCGAGTTTGAAACAGATTGGTTCATCCTTTGATTTTTAGGTTTTTTAAAATTCCCCCCCTTATACCATTTCCCATTGATTTCAACTGCATTTACATCCAAGTCATACTAAAATCCGATGCTTACCTTTGAGTAACCCCATTGAACAGAGAAAGACTTACTTCTGAGTAAACAAGTATAGAACTGATTTTTAATAGTGTGGTCACTCAGAAACTTTTTTTTAAAAGTCTAAAACAGCAAACTGGAAAAAAGTGCTTTGCTGCCCTATCACTTCTGAGGTCTTCTGTTTACTCAGAAGTAAATCTCTCTCTGTTCAATGGGGTTTACTCAAAGGTATGCATACATCAGATTTTAGTATGACTTGGATGTAAATGCAGTTGAAATCAATGGGGTTTACTCTTGAGTAAGGGAACCAGCAGATCTCTATTTTATGAATTGGAGATGCACAGCTTCGCATTATCAAAGTAAAGGAAAATAGATCCTCCACAAATGTAAACAGGTGGAATTTTGCATTGGTGGACTATCAGGGAAATGTTTTAAGGGGGGGGATTTAAAAAATCCTAAAAAAATCAAGGCATGAACCAATCAATTCAAACTTGGCATGCCTAAAGCCCACCTTAAGACCTACCACCCTGCCAAATTTCATCTCTTTATCTTTAAAATTACACAGATGTAAGCATTTTTAAAAATTCATTTAAAAAATTCCTAAAAATGAAGGCATGAACGGATCTGATTCAAACTTGGCATGGCTAAAGCCCTCCTTAAGAGCTATCACCGTGACAAGTTCATCTCTTTATCTTTAAAAATGAGGGAGCTGTAAGCATTTTGATTAATTCCCATAGGAGCTCCAATGAGTGAAGGGGGAAGGCTGTCACATTTATTTATATATTAAATTTTTATACCGCCCAATAGCCGAAGCTCTCTGGGCGGTTCACAAAAATTAAAACCATAATAAAACAACCAACAGGTTAAAAACACAATTACAAAATACTGTATAAAAAGCACAACCAGGATAAAACCACGCAGCAAAATTGATATAAGATTAAAATACAGAGTTAGAACAGTAAAATTTAAATTTAAGTTAACATTAAGTGTTAATACTGAAAGAATAAAAAGGTCTTCAGCTGGCGACGAAAGCAGTACAGTGTAGGCGCCAGGCGGACCTCTCTGGGGAGCTCATTCCACAACCGGGGTGCCACAGCGGAGAAAGCCCTCCCATCGAGAAATTTAACCTCTTTGTCACGACTGGAATATGAATTTATCCAATCAATGTGAGGATAATTGAAGTCACCCATTATTACAATACTTCCTCATTTGGAGGCCTCCCTGATTTCATTCTCCATCTCAAGGTCACTCTCAGCATTTTGGTCTGGGGGACGATAGCACTTTCCTAGCACTACATTTGTTTTGAGGCTCTGCATTGTCACCCACAGCACTTCTATGGAAGAGTCTTCCCCGTTTGGGTGCTCTAGTCTACTTGACACAACACCCTCTTTGACGTGCAGAGCAACACCGGCCCCAGTACGCCCTTCCCTGTCCTTTGTATCCAGGGTTGACCGTATCTCACTGGTTCTCTCCATTCCACCAGGTTTCTGTAATGCCCACTATGTCCAGGTTCTCCTTTGAAACCAAGCACTCCAATTCTCCCATTTTGGCTTGGAGGCTTCTAGCATTTGCACAGAAACACCTATGCGCGGTGTCCCTCGCCAGACGTCTCTGATGTGTCCCTTTTTTCCTGTTGCACTTTAGCCTCTTGGATCGGCTATCATGTTCTATCCTGTACTCATGGCCTATTTGCTCCCCTTCTACATTGGGACATACACAGCACTGGGTAGAAACGCACAAGGTTTTAGTTTTATTTTGTTTTGACAGCACAGGCTTCACGTGAGCTTGTAAGGTATTGTGTGACAGCAGAGGCTGCTGCATAACTGTAATCAAACTGGGCTTTTCTCAAATCTTGCTGAAAGTTCTGCATGCCAACGTTGCTTTATACAAAAACAGTAAATACCGCCATTAACAAAGGAAAGGATAAATTACCCAAAATTTTGGCAACAAACAGGAAAGCCTTTCTATTCCGAAACAGCCACAAAACAATAAACAACAGAACAGGGAGCATGATGCCACTATTATGAAACTGCTGTCAAAAAAATTCATGAACCAGTCACTGGGAGATGAGGTACCTGCCTTGAAGAGAGCCAAAACGTTATAAAGCTTCAAAAACTGGAAGTAGAGCAGAGCCCTGCAGCCCAAGATCGGTCAGGATATTCCAGATGAGTGAACTTCAGTTCTCCTTAGCTCCTGATCATTCGAAGCTCTTTACTTTGCCACTTCTCTCTCCTGCCTAGAATTCCCCCCTCCTCGGGGCCGAACGGACATAATGCAGCCATTCCACGATTGGATCTCCCAGGGCAGCTAGCAGGAGCAATTTTAATTGGAAAAGTAGTGCTGGGGGAGGATTTTTTTTTTCTTTAAACACTTTTACCCAGTGCCTTTCGCCTGATGTAACCCCTCCCCAGAAACTATTAGCCCCACTGTGGGAAAAATGGCGGAAAGACAGGCACAAAGAGGTAACAGCAGTTTCAGATTGTAGCAAAATCGGAACAACTTAAATCCAAAAAATAGATTGCAGGGTGGGGTGGGGGGGAACCACCCCCAGTGCTGTTCCTCCACTAAAGCAGAGCTCCCCTACAGATGCTTGACAGAAAACTGAAGTTCAAGCACTGACAGAGGAGATGAGGAGATGAAAGGATACAGAGTCAGAGAATTATTGGCACTGCACCGCCTGAAGCATATGAGCAGGTGTCATGGATCAAAAGAGAAACAAAAAGCCCATGGTTTCCTACGCTGTACCAAAATTCTGTGATAGTTCTCCCCTCTGCTGTAAAACTGGCTGCTTTCAATTATTTACTGCACGTTGTAGCTAGTGCACTATGTCTATCAGCTGCATCTTAGGGCGGGGGGAGAAACTCAATTGCTGTGTACTTTGCACTGTGACAATCACCTTGAGTGACTTATGGAATTTTACTATTTTGGGACAAGCAATCTTTGGTGGTGGCTGCTGACTTGATAAGCTAACTGTACAGAACTGCCATTAAAAAAAGCGAGTAATTCTTCTACCATTGTTTTAGAGCATTTGAAGAAAGCTACAGCTCTGAGGCTGGCCCGAACCGTTCTAGCACTCTGGACCAAACCATTTTGCACTCTCGTGGCTCCTTGGCCTGCTATGCCCTGTACGCCCCTCTCCCTTCCTTTTCCTGTGACTTGAGGAACACCAATGGGGCTTCATCCAGGCCTGTTCAAACCTGAGCCAGTCCACATCCCTGCTTCCCTCCACAACTTTGTTAACCCTGGCTCCAGGGCACCTATAGGCACGGCTGTTTGTCTCATACGAGGACAGAAAAGCCAAAGAATATGGTGTTGAGGGCAGATGTTAACTTCGTGAGACTCTTAGCTTTCCTTTTCTTTTTGAAAGGAAGTTTGTAACCCTTATGGAAAATGTTTCTGAAAATATATTACTGGCACCTGCTGAAATCTCAGAAGCAGAGATGCTGAACAAGATTTCCAGTAGTTTTCTTGGGGGGTGGAGGTGGATTTCAATGTCCAGGATAGCTTCTCATCCTTCCCCATGACTAGCAAAACCAAAATAAATTATGCAAAATAGCAAAAATTGCAGGGAAATATAGGTAAAGTTGTTCAGACCAAATTAATTGTTGAATAGCATTTCTACCAGTTCATGCAAATGACTTAAGGGTTACCTGTCTCACCTGGAACCTAGTTCTCTTTTCTTCTTTTTAAAGAGGATTTGAACCTTGCCACTTTTCACACTGATTTTGTGCTTTCTTGTTCGGTAGCGACTGTACATTCCCCCCGTTCCCACACTTGATCTGAAATTTTTGGTTTACCAAAAAACCAAACACCCATCAAAAGTAACAAATTAAATTTTCTAGATCAGCAGAGAGAGACTATATGATTTCTGGAAAATGCTAATGTGAATAACTGAGGAAGGTATGAGACGTAAACGTAGAGGCATGGAAATTTCACAGGTGCAGGGTAGCACCAAGTAAAATATAGTTGCTGCACAGAACTGGATGACAGAGATCACACAAAAAATGCACAGACTTCCGAGAACGTCATGAACAAGAGGCAACCAGAGAGTGACCTCCTGGTTAGAATAAGGGATATTCAAATAGTACTGATTCGCTGGTAGCAGCATGCTGAATAGGCAGCTGAGATTAATGTAGAATCATAGAATAGAATAGCAGAGTTGGAAGGGGCCTACAAGGCCATCGAGTCCAACCCCCTGTTCAGTGCAGGAATCCACCCTAAAACATCCCTGACAGATGGTTGTCCAGCTGCCTCTTGAAGGCCTCTAGTGTGGGAGAACTCACAACCTCCCTAGGTAACGGATTCCATTGTCGTACTGCTCTAACAGTCAGGAAGTTTTTCCTGATGTCCAGCCAGAATCTGGCTTCCATTAACTTGAGCCCATTATTCTGTGTCCTGCACTCTGGGAGGATTGAGAAGAGATCCTGGCCCTCCTCTGTGTGACAACCTTTTAAGTATTTGAAGAGTGCTATCATGTCCCCCCTCAATCTTCTCTTCTCCAGGCTAAACATGCCCAGTTCTTTCAGTCTCTCTTCACAGGGCTTTGTTTCCAGACCCCTGATCATCCTGGTTGCCCTCCTCTGAACACGCTCCAGCTTGTCTGCATCCTTCTTGAATTGTGGAGCCCAAAACTGGATGCAATACTCTAGATGAGGCCTAACCAGGGCCAAATAGAGAAGAACCAGTACCTCACGTGATTTGGAAGCTATACCACTTCTGTGCCAACACAGAAGCAATGGTCTTCCACACTACACCATTACTAGCTGGTTGGGCTCGCCAGAACATGGGACTGAACTCTTCTGCCTCAAAAATAATTTTGCAAGGCAGAGCTTTATCCTGTGCTTCAGAAGCTGATCGGCCACAGCTCCCAGTAGATGTCTGCTACACATCTAGACATATACATCTCCACATCATATTGTGTATGTTTATTGCAGAAAATACCACTGGAATCTGCCGTACAACAGGTGAAGTGGCCCTTGAATATATTTGTGTAGGTGTACCTTGGAGCACCTGAATTGATAGTAAGTTCAAAGTTACAAGGTTTGAATATACATCTAGCCTTTTGTAAATTGCAATGTTTTTATTGTGTATTAAATAAATGAAAGTATTTTAATTGTTGGGACTAGCCTGGGTTTATGACAAAGGATGAGCTATCTTAACAAAACATTATGTAGATAGTAGAATTGCACAAAACATTATGTAAAAAGAAGCTACCTGTGACCAACAATTACCAGTGATTGACCATTGACTACCATATTTCTTCGATTGTAAGACACCATCGATTGTAAGACGCACACTAATTTCAGTACCACCAACAGGAAAAAAACCTAAGACACACCCGCGATTCTAAGATGCACCCCATTTTTAGAGATGTTTATATGGGGGGGAAAGTGTGTCTTAGAATCGAAGAAATAGGGTATGTTGGCTAGGACTGATGAGATTAGCAGGCCAATAAGATCTGGATGGCCACAAGTTGACCACCCCTAACCAAATGGAACACACTGCAGACCACAACTAAAAACTCAATTCTGCCACCCAATCAATGCTCAATGTAGTGTAGCACACTGTGTAGCACACTCAATGAGCTGTGCAGCAAACATGTGCTGGCACATGTTACATTGTTAGATACAGACCAAAAGACATGTAACAAGTGAATAGGTAGCCTTCTGTTACCAGCGACTGTCTTCAACTGAAGTTTTCTGTCATATTGTTCAAGGGAGAACAAGTAACAAGTTTTTTTCTCTTCTGTCCTTAGATATTATCACCTTTCAAGGAGGTCAAAATATTCCTATTTAATTAGCCAAGGAAAACTCTCTACATTCTGGAGGCATTCTGCTTTCTATTTCTATTCTCACTCCCTACATCAACAGTACACAAGCCACGTTTGCAATGCTTAAGTTTCAGTTTCCCCAACCTTTTCTCTTCCTCCTCCTGCAAATCTAAATAAACCCTTCTTTAATGACCAGACACCCCTCTTTTGAGGAAAGTGACTTAGATGATAGACTAGGAATATATCCTTTTGTAAATTATGTCCTGTTTATTGGGATTCCTTCCCCAAGAATTCTGTCCCTCTCTACTTGGAATTAAGTGCTATTGATTCCAGTGTACCTGACTTCCAAGCAGGTGTGCTTTGGATCGCAGCCCATTTTTAAGACCGAAAACAAACCCTGCACTTGAAAATCTGTAGTCACACTCTTTGAAGTAGAAAAGAAGGGTGCGTGTGTGTTTCTTTTTTAAAAATACACAATTCCATGAGTATCTTCGGGCAACTCATACTGGCTGATAATTTCAAAAACCACCTAGTTTATTTGTTTCATAGGATCACAGAGTTGGAAAGAGCTTTTAGGTCATCTAGTTCAACCCCCGTTAAAGAAAATTTAAAGCGAACGCATCCAACTGATGGCAGCTCAGCCTCTGCTTGAAGACCCCCCCCCCCCCCCGGACCCACTCCAGCAATTGGTTCCATTGTAGAAGTGCTTCTACCATTAAGAAGTTTTTATTATATTCATCAAAAAATTACCCTCCTGTAACTTCAGCCCCATTACATCAATTATGCCTTCTGGGGGAGCAGAGAACAAGCCCTTGTCCTCTTCCCTTCAGGTATTTTAAGAGGGCTGTCATGTCTCTCTCCCCCCCCCCCCCCCAGTCTTCTCTTTCCAAGGCCAAACACCTTTCCTCATAGGACTTCTTTTCTTCCACACCTCTGATTGTTTCACTTTGTTTAGATCCTTCTTAGGTAAATGCAGCACTCCTGATGCAATCTATTTTGGGTATGATCAGTGTGATGCAACCTACCCATGACTGGCATGGAATAAAATGGAACTATTACTACTCCCGGCTCGGTAACTACGGTTCTGTTCATGCAACCTAAAATGGCATTAGCCTTTTTTGCAGGTGCATCACGCTGCTGACTCACGTCCAGCTTCTGAGGGTTGGCGTTTATACCCCGCCTTTGCTCCTCGGATGCAGCACTGGGCAGAAATATAGCCTCTGGTCTTGGATACTGGGCTGCAACTTAAGCATCCCAGTCGACACCAACGGCACTTCGGAGGTCCAATCTGAACGGCGGCTGGGATGGAGAACCTCCCCAGAAGAAGTCGCACTTCCCGCTTCCTTACCTGCCGCTACGGCCACGAGGAGAAGGGCGGAAAGAGCCCGGCACTGCTGGGGAGCCATCGCGCCCACCGGCGTCTGGGCGCGGGGACCACTGCGGCAGGAGCGTCTAGAGCCGGAGATGGTGGCCACGGCGAAGCCCTCCGGCTTCTTGCGCGAGGCGGGCGACGAGGTTCTGCCGGCAGAACCAGCCGCGCTTCCTCCGGCTGCTCCGAGAAGCGCGTCTCTCTCCGCCACCCGGGGCTGCTGCAGTGAGACGCCTCCCTCGAGCCCGGGCGCCGTCCGCCGGCTCTTGCCTGCCTCCTTCCGCCGCCGCAGCTCCGGCTCCCTCCTTGCTCTGCCCCAGCGCGGCCCCTGCTGGGCGGTGCGCCGGACCTGGCAGTGCCGCGGGGCGAGAGGCGCCCGGACGGAAAGGGAGGCGCCAACGCCGGAGAACAGAGAAACGCGCGCCGGAGGCCCCAGCCAGCAGCATGGGCCGGGTGCTGTGACCCACCCGCTCCGCTACCTGCTCCTGCCGGCTTTGCCCTGCCGGGGGCCCCTCTGCCTGTTCAGGAGGCAAACGGAACCGTGGGCACTTTCACACTCCGCCGCTAAGTGCTAGCATAAAGTTTGGCTCAAAATAAAAACTTCATATCCCTGGCTATTTTTTTTTTATAATTGTTCGCTGTGATAATGACGTTTTAAAAGGCCTTTTAATATAAGCCAGGAGGGCCAGAGTGGGTTGAAAAAGCAGATTTAAAAATAAACTAGGGTGACCATATGGCTCGAGGCAAGGTTATTTGAAAGACCGTATTCTCCTTTATGGGCCTGCCCGTGCTTCGAGATCTTTTGGAGAAGCCCTTTCAGTCCCGCCATCTTCACAGGCATGCTTGGTGGGAACATGGGAGAGGGCCTTCTTGGTGGCTGCTCCGGTGCTTTGGAACTCGCTTCCCCGGGAAGCTAGGCTGGTTCCCTCCTTTGATGGGCTTTTGGAAGCAGGCGAAAACTTTTTTGTTCCAGCAGTCCTTTGGAGAATAATCTGGCCCTCCATCTATAATTTTGTTGTGTATTTTAAACGTTTATGTGCCCCCTCCCCACAATATATGTTTTAAACTTTGTAAGGCCGCCTTGAGGCCCAGCATTGGGCAAAAGGTGGGATACAAATAAATATAATATAGGGTGACCCTATGAAAAGGAGGATATACAGGGCTCCTGTATCTTTAACAGTTGTATTGAAAAGGAAATTTCAGCAGGTGTCATTTGTATATATGGGGAACCTGGGGAAATTTCTTCTCCATCACAGCAGTTAAAGCTGCAGGTGCCCTGCCTTCTTTTAAATCTGGTCACTCTAGTATAGCTCCTGCAGCTTTAACTGTTGTGATGGAGAAGAAATTTCACCAGGCTCTCAATATATACAAATGACACCTGCTGAAATTCCCTTTTCAATACCACTGTTAAAAGATACAGGAGCCCTGTCCTCCTTTTCATATGGTCACCCTAAAAGCTGCTTCACAAACATGCAGCTTATTCAAGTCACTCCTACAGAATTCAATGGGTTTCATTCCCCAGTAAACGTGCTTTAGTATATAGCAGTGAAATGATTTGGCTGTGAGTGCGCTCTTAAATCCTGTTCACTGAGAACAGGCCAATAATTAATCGTCCCATCTTTTCATCTAACCTTACAAAAAAAAAAGCATAAAACTCATTCATTCATTTATTTATGCCTACAGTCTAATCAAAATAGACTGTATTTTGAGGGAGGAAGCAGCAGCCAGGCACCTCTCCACCGTGCCTGGGTCCAGCTCCAGCTGAGAGCCCCCTCCCTCCTGCTACCAACTGTCTCTGCAGAGGCCACCAGTGAAGGAGGAAGCAGCAGCCAGGCACCTCTCCACCGTGCCTGGGTCCAGCTCCAGCTGAGAGCCCCCTCCCTCCTGCTACCAACTGTCTCTGCAGAGGCCACCAGTGAGGGAGGAAGCAGCAGCCAGGCACCTCTCCACCGTGCCTGGGTCCAGCTCCAGCTGAGAGCCCTCCTCCCTCCTGCTGTCAACTGCAACTGCTGAACTTTCCAACTAAGATTGTAGTGCCTGAGTTTGCTTTCCTTTCCCCCCTCCTCCTCCTCCCTCCCAATCCCCTTTCCTTTTGTGTCATGTCTTTTAGATTGTAAGCCTGTGGGCAGGGACTGTCAAGAAATACTTTTGTAAGCCGCCATGAGAGCCTTTTTTGGCTGAATGGCGGCATAAAAATACTTAAATAAATAAATAAAATAAATAAATAAAATAGCAGAAATGTCAACATTTTTAATGATAATATCTGTGCTTTGAACCCAGTCTGCAAGATTCAGCTTGCAAATAACCCGTTTAGCAAATAATCCTCCACCAAAATATTGGATTTGCTATATATGGCAGAATTGCCTCCTCCAGATTCCCCAAATACTGGGCAGCTTCATATGCAAATATCTGAATAAAACAAACACTGGTCACAAGCAAGTTTTACAGTTTACAAATTATAGCCACTATACTGGTTTGTAAAAAATAAACACAGAATTCTAGAGGAGTAATTCTTCTTCTTCCAGGAAAAACAACTAAGATCTGTGGCCAACAGTATTATGACATAACTTTCCATGGACTAGTGGATACTGGGGGAGGGTTTATAAAGTGCGAAAAGGTCCTGACATTGAAGGCATATTAGTAAGCCTGTCCCACTTCTAAGCAGAAGTCAAATGAATGAAAGATAAGAACAGAGTTTAGAGAGAACTTACTTAGAGGTTGCTTTATGTTTTGGGTCAGGACACATCACAATATTTTTGTTTGTTTTTGAAAGCTGCTACTTCATCTGCTTCATTTTGCTTCATTTTGAAAGCAAAAAAAAAACTATCCATAAAGCCTCAATAGCACCTGTATGTCAAACAAAATTCTAACATTAAAGCCTAAATGTTGGCCTGGAGTATTTTATGAGTTAAGCAGCATATATTGGCCAGATTTAAAGTAGGCATGTAGAACAATGCCAGGAAGTTACATCCCCCCCCCTTCTTGGGCAAATTTCTGCAGTTTAACCCCCCACCCCACCTGCAAAAATTTGAAGAAACTGCAGAGGTCTCACACTTCTTATTTTTGAGAAAATCCATAATCTCCTTATGGTTATTTGTTTTTAAATTCCCCATTGCTTTATTTAATTACAGTGGGCACAACCTGAAATCCAAATTTGTCTCTTCCAACAGCAAAGATGGCTGCTGTCAAGTGAGGAAGTTTGTACTTGCTATTGCTACAAGTAAATTGGGAGAAGTGTTCTTCAGGTGGGGGAGAAAAAGAATGGAAGGTAGGAGAAACAACCATGCAAAAATGGGGAGAATAAAAACCCCTGTGGAAATAGGAGAAACGACTTTAAAAAATATATTATAGAGCCACAGTGAAGTTAAACTTTGCTGCCCCCAAAAGATTCCATATAAACTTTTTCCATAAGCTTCCTTTTAAAAAGAAAGATTTTTTTATCCCCAGATTTCCTTTTTCTTTTAAGATGAGAATTTAAGACATAATTGAACTTGCATATTGTGCTCACTTTGCATATGGTACAGCCTCAACATGCAATTTCTGTCGTTTTTGGTGCATTAGTAAGTCTTTAAGCACCTGAAATCTCTTAACCCACCTTTTTTTATTTAAAGAAATCCAGTCATGCTTTGAGAAAAAATGTATTGACAGTGACCTAATTTATACATGATATACTGATAAAGAAGCTTGCTTACTTGACTATGGTTAGCTGCATACATAAAAGCCCTCCTGCCACAATTGTACAGCACCAGTTGCAATTTCAAAACAAAACAAAAACCTATATTGCTTTGAAGAAAAGTAGGTTGCTGGTCTGTGGTTTTGCGATATTTTGGGTTTTCCCCCCTTTTGTCTATTGGGTTGGGTGGAGAGAATTAGTGAGAGTAAATAGGAGACTGCCTTAAAATGAGATAGGTGTGTGGGGGTGTTTTCATGGTTCATGTTTGAACTGTGGTGTTGGAGGAAAATTCTGAGAGTGCCTTGGACTGCAAGAAGAGCAAACCAGTCCATACTCCAGGAAATAAAGCCAGACTGCTCACTTGAGGGAATGGTATTAAAGGCAAGACTGAAGTACTTTGGCCACATAATGAGAAGACAGGATACCCTGGAGAAGATGCTGATGCTAGGGAAAGTAGAAGGCAAAAGGAAGAGGGGCCGACCAAGGGCAAGATGGATGGGTGATATTCTGGAGGTGACAGACTTGACCTTGGGGGAGCTAGGGGTGCCGACAGCCAACAGAAAGCTCTGCCATGGGCTGGTCCATGAAGTCACGAAGAGTCGGAAGCGACTGAACGAATAACCAACACATTATTTTTTAAAGCTGGCAGAATCTGTTTTTGTGAGGTGGAACACTATGGACACTGAGAATTGGGGAGGGTGAGCATGAATTGACAGTGTAGAAATCCATATGGGCTGTGTGTAATTCTGAAAGTGCTACTCCTTTGTGAGATGAGGGGGAAATGATTGTACAGATAAACCTTGAGAACAGAAAAGATGTGGCTGCTTTGGATGATTGCATTTCACAATAGCATCCTCTGCTCCTTGTCTGGTGCTTTCCTATACTAAATAAGCAATGTGGGAAGTCCCAGCACAAAGAATGAACATAGCATGCATAGAGCTTTGCATGTTGATGCAGCTTGTGAACATATACCAGCCCACACCATTCAGTCCATCTGCTCTAGTGTCCACTCAGACTTACAGCAGACTCTCCAAAAGGTCTTACTCTCTCAGTCCTGTTACCCAAGATGGAAGCCGGCCCAACCATTAGGCAGAGTGGGGCAGCCACTTCAGGCAACTGATGTTGATTATCATGAAAGGGCAACACATCGTTAGTCATTTAATTTTTTGTTGTATTATTACTTCCAGGGAGAGGCACTTGCCAAAAATAATTTGATACCAAAAATAATTTGAGATCAGGAAAGAACTGGAAATTTTACATACAAATAACAGCACTATAATAATAAAATGGGACTTGGGAAATCTGGGTTCTAGCCTCCACTCAGCCATGAAGCTCACTAAGTGACTTTAGACAAATCACTGACTCTCACGGTTGTTGTGAAGATAAAATGGAGAGGAGGCAAATCATGTAAATTGCCTTGGGCTCCTTGGAGGATAAAAAGATGAGATAAAAATAGAAATAAATAAACAGCACAATAAAAGGTGTGGTAAAAGTCAATTAGTAAACAAAAATGGAACTAATTTCACAGTAATATATACAAGAGATATAAGGACAGACAAAACACCGTGTTACAAACTTCCCAGCTTCAAATTACAAGGGCAATCTTGTTGAATTTAACACCATTGTTTAGCAAACATGTTTCAACTAGATAGTTTATTTCAGTGGCAGATTTTCAAAACTTCAAATTTCAGCATAGATCCAAAAAATGGCTTGGCCCAGCCCTGCCCAAACTCGCTTTTTAGCTAGAGAATACAGGGATTGGTGTGTGTGTGTGTGTGTGTTTAATGCCACTTCTGCTATATTACTTATAAATCAAATTAACAAATTTGTAATCAACATCTGTGCTCTTGCTGATTTTAAGATCATTGTACACCAGTGAAAAGGTTTTGGTCAAACACACCTGGTTTTGCTTATCTGGGGTTGTACAATAATGTAAATTAAACCGCCTAACTTGCTTCTGTGGGCCTCATGATGATAAGTTAAGTCTGCCATCTACTGGTCACAGAAACATTAGGCAGCTATGTTGGTCTAACAGTGGTAGAATTTATTTATTTTAAATTATTATACATATGTACAATTTAAACTTAATATAGTCTCCTATCAAATAACAAATGGCAAATATTATAAGTTCACAAAGATTTAACAAATATAAAATGTCTCAATTGATTCTCAAAAACCTGTAAGTTAACAAGTGTATCATAGCATATGTTGAATCCAGAATCTTCCTATTCAAATACACTTTAAAAAAAAAGTATTTCAGAAGAAGGGTAATAATTTTATTAGGACCACCTAAAAGGTCACAAAGTAGGGAGTTCTTAGGAACTCTCATTCAGGCTAAACATGAGGCCTGGGGTCGGGTGTGTGTGTGTGTGCATAGAGAAAAACTTGGACACAGCTTACATTTCCATCTTAGTGGGTACTCCAGCTGTCTCTTTCTGTGAAGAAATAAACTGGCCTCAGTTATACATGTTCTGGTAACATCACAGTTAGATTACTGCAATATATTTGATGCACTGGCTGCCTCTGAAGTGCTTTAAACCTTAAACTAGTACATAATATAGTGTCTAGGATGTTAACTAGCCCTGACTGCTGTGAACATTTTACTTCAGTATTAAAAGCCACTGGCTTCAGGTTTGTTTCTATGCACAATCTTAGAGTGTTATTAGACGAATGTTTTAGCTCACACTTGCTACTGCCCACTTACGGATGAGCGCACATCCTTTAGATGATGTCATCCTCCTGCTTTTTCCTCTCGTTTTTCCGTCACAAAATAGACCCCTTTTAATCCGTCTTTTTTGAAAAAAAAATGTAATGTGCCGCCATTTCCCACTGTGTGCACAAAAGGCGGCGTGATAAAAACAGCCCCTGAATGTGCCACATGGTCATTGCTGCTTCCTCTTTCTCTCCCCGTGTAAAGAGATATTGTAAGACAATAGCAGGAGGCCATAACGATAGTAGAGAAATGCAAAAATTTACCCTTCTGATGACACTCTAAAGTGCTGTTTTTTTATTCATTCATTTCATTCATTTCCATACCACCTAATAGGCAGTTCACAAAAAATTACAAAACAGAATATAAAAAAAACTTTTACGTACACACATTTTAAAACAGCTAAAAACAATTACAATGAGATACCAGGACCTGTTAAAACAACTAACATTAAAATTGTATCAGATGCTATCAGATGCTTGGAAGTAGAAGACAGTCTTAACATGACACCGAAAAGATGGCAATATTGGCAACAGGTCGAACTCAGTGGGGGCTATCCCTTGTTGCCACCCTCCAAGCCTCCTTCGGAGGAGGCACTTGAAGAAACATATTGATAGAAGGAACCAGGAAGTCTGAGTATATAGCATCAATTCTGGCCCACTTGCACTGGTTGCCTGTACATTTCCAAACCCAATTCAAGGTGTTGGTTTTGACCTATAAAGCCTTGTATGGCTTCGGACTGCAATAGCTGACAAAGCGCCTCTCCTGGTATGAACTTACCCATACACTATGGTCAATAACTGCCTCAGAGGACTTCTCTTCTGCTCCTCCCAGACTGTGGAATGGCCTGCCGGAGGAGACTCATCAACTTGACAGTCTAGTAGCATTCAAGAAAGCTATCAAGACTGATCTCTTCTGGCAGGTCTATCCAGGGGAATTTTATGATATTTTTAGAATGTTTTTATGAAGATTTAACAATGTATATTATGTTCTTAATTTAGTTTTATGTATTTTATATTTACTGTTGTTCCCTGCCTCGATCAAAATGGAGAGGCGGATAAGAAATAATAATAATAATAATAATAATAATAATAATAATAATAATAATAATTCTCATGTGGCGGAAATAAGCCGGACTTTCCCCACTCTAAGAAACACGAAAAATGGAGGGGAAGAGGTGGAAGGACTGCAGGACAGGCACAACGTCATGTGAGTACTGCACTGCAAACCAGCAAAACACGCATGACGAGAGTGCAATAAAACGCTGGTGTGATGGAACCCAGAGATTAGTGCTGCTGCATGAGTGCATGCCAAAAGAAAGTAAAAAAAGCAGTTAGAATGTAATGAGTGAAGCTATTTGCATAGCAGGCTGGCAAGAAGTAGCTTTGGGGTAGCTACAAGAGTGTGCTGTTGCCTGGAGAGACTGAAGCTCCTTTAAAACTAGTACAACCTGTGTGCCTACGTGCTTTCCCATCTGCTGAACCTATTTATTTATAAAAAACAGAACTGCAATTAATATATCTTATTGTGACTAAACTACGATAATATTGTTTTATATTGTACTGTAAGATGTCTTTTGTTAATGCTGTGGTGGATGATATTGGCTAAAACCTATTTTGATTGCATAATAAAGATGTACGTATTTATAAAAATAGATCTCACAAAAATGCCATGAATTGCCGGTACATTTTCCTCACAAAGAAACTGATAGTATAAAGCTGCCCTTGAACTTTAGTTCAGGTAACGAGAAGCATGAAACCATATTTGCATCAGGATTGTTTTAAGAGGGATTATTTGGGAGTAGATATCAGATTTTCAATACATTATCCTTTTACAGAATGGGGGTGATATTATCAAAATCTGGAAACTGGTTTGAAATATTGAGGCTGAAGGACACAACATACCGATAAGTGCTGAATGCTAAATTTTCAAGGGTTTTCGTATTGCTGTTTTAAACAACTCCGCCTGCACTGTCTAGTTCATGCCAGTTAAAGGCCCTGTCTTGCTAATTATGACTATTGATTCTGCTCTGCATCCATTGGATGTAATACTTCTGACAAGTCTGGCACATTTTTAGGATTGTGCGGTTTTCACAGAATCAGCTGCATTTATTTTATGGTGCCACACCTCATGACATGATTGCATATAACGACAGTGGGTGTGAAGGATGAGACAGTGGGTGTGAAGGATGAGACTTTCTCACACTTCAAGTTCTAATGGTGTAGCTTCAAACACCCAAAATTATGCACACCCTGCATCCACATCAAAGCTGAAACTTGGAAAACCAGCTATCCAAATTAATTAGAGATGAGGAAAAAGTCTCAGTCCAAGGAAACAGCAATGATTTCCCTGTTGTGGGTAAGAATAATTACTTGGGTGAGACACCTCTTGTGAAATACTATTTTTGCTATTTAATGTCTCCTTCCACACCAGTTTAGTTTCCTATAGCATGACTTTGTATAATCACTAGAAGAACTGTCATGTTATTTCTTTAAGAACTGCTGCTTAGAGGCTGGTGGAAGATACATGTCTTGAGATTGTATATGCTAGTCTTCGATATTATTTCATGTGGACAGAAGCCTGGGCTCAAACGAAACTGATTTTGCTTAGCCTTTCTGCTTGCTTACTGATACCAAACAATTTACAAGACTAGCAACGAATCACATATTTTTAGCTGTACAGTACACCTAAGACATTTTAAGTGTGCACTTTAAACTATAAAGTATTAACTTTTACACTGACTACCAACTTTCTCAATATGCACCTGCATTTACTAAGTAGGGAACCAGGATTCGACATGACTCCTTATTGACCATACTTTCATAGCAAATCCAGGTGTTTTTTTCTTTGCCATTATATAATGTGTGAAAAGGCCTTTAGATCTTAAAATCTTAAAGTTTACAGTGAAAAAACACTCACATTTTATGCACTATAATTTGTTTATTCAGACAGTTTGTTCGGAGTGCTTAACCCTTCTAGGTTCAGGGGATTAAAATATTTTTGCTCAGCTTACTCCTACTGTAGCAGTTGGGTATTATTTTTACTGCTGATTTCAGAGCTAGGTTGATGCTGAAAACCCCATCTAGGCCTTGAGCCGACCATGTTATCGGTACCACTTGGAGGGATGGGTTTGAATATGTTTTTTGGCAAGGTATGGATGCCTAGAGATGGAAAATATGTGATAGCCAGTCATAACTCTTTGCCTTTTGTGTGTTACCACTCCACTCCCAAGATACCTTGATGTAAATGGAATTTTTTTGATAATGTTTAATATTGTGACTTTTATTATTAAACATAACAATTACAGTAATTCTGATTATATAAACTAATAATAATTATAATTATGATTATAATAATTTCACCAATTAAAATATATAAATGTTTTAAGTATTGGTGTGTGTGTTTTGTTCAGAGCCGGTGGTGAATGACCGTGCAGCTTCATGAAGAAGACTGAAACAAGCCCATCCTGTCCCTCTGATCCCCAGTGTATAATTCATTTATGTTCAAATGTCCAACCTGGAGATACGCTGACAAGCCCACAGGACTACTCATCACGGAAAACTCTGTTAGGGGCAGCTCAAGTGAGGAATCACATTCCACTGTTAGACATGTGGAAAGCAACACAGTTCCCAAAGTATTTTAACACAGGAAGTGCAGGAGCCTGTTTACTATGAAGAGATGTACAGAGTATTAAGCGAAAAGCTGAAGCAAGCATCAGTGATGATGCTGGAATGAGCGAGTGCACAAGTAAATGCTTAAACAGAAGAACATCATTAAAGTCAAACGTGTATGCTAAAGAATGTATGTTTTGTGGAAAGATAAAATGCTACAAGGGAACATCAACGCGTGAGAAATTAATCAAGGCCACGGAGCTTAGAGTTGACCAAAGGCTTCGAGAGTGCGCAACCATTAATTATGATTCAAAGACCTTAGCAGTTTGTAGTAGGGACATAGTGGCTGCAGAAGCCCATTATCATGCATCTTGTCCTAAGAACTATGCAAGAGTTAAAGCAAAGGAGGAAGATCGTGCATCTAGCATTCAAACCAATGATCACTACAAAAATATGAGAGATGAAACTTATGATGAACTATTTCAATACATTAGAACTGTGATTATTCCTAAAAAAGAGGTAATACGTGTGACGACTCTCACTGAAAGGCTTGAAGCCCTCATGACACGCAGAGGAATACAGGGAATAGACGAATCAACCAAGAAGCACATTAGAAGAAAATTGGAATCCGAGTTCGGTGACAGCCCCCATATATTCCCAGACAACCAAGGAAAATTATTGGCCCAACCTGATAGTGTCATGCTACAGGACGTTGTAAGAGAAACCCAGACTTTGAAAAGAGAATTATCAGTTTTAAAGGTTAAGGCAACAGACATGAACAAGATCATTGATAAAACATCATCGCACATAAGAACAATGATTAAAACAAACCTGTCATCAACACCATGGCCATATCATCCTTCAGAGGTTGATAAAGATTCATTTACAGTGCCTGATTATGTTAAACGGTTCCTAATAGGGCTTCTGACTTCCAGAAAACACAAAGTCCTCCAAAAGGGTCACCTTACTTATGCAATCATTCAGTCAGGACGTTATATATGCAGTGACAAATGGCCAGCAGAAACCCCCAACGCAATTGTTGCTCCCATATGCCGTAAAACTGCTGACAGGCAATGTTGAAATAATTCGCACTCTAAACAGACTTGGTCAGGGGATTTCATACTCACAACTGGAAGGAAATGATACCGCCTTATGTTTTCAGAAACTTGCTGCTACCTTAAATGAGCAAATTGTTCTTCCAGCCACCATTCGGCCTCATGTATTCACTAACTTAGCATGGGATAACGTGGATAGGCTGGAAGAGACTCTTAGTGGTAAGGGGACAACTCATCGAGTCAACGGTATAGCTGTGCAGCCCAAGTTGTTTGGACCACAACCTTTTAAAGCTCCTCTCCCAAGCATTGAGAAACAAAAGCAAAGAACATTGACCACCACAATTATTGAAGAATTGTTCATGTATATTTCTGGTGAATGAGTTGGGCCTCAGCCATTGATGACAAGTACCTAAGTTATGCTGGAATGTGTTGCCCGATTGAAGCTTGCACAAAATAAGAACATAATCTGGGTTGTTACAAGACAAAAAGGGAGCCTCGCACAGATAATACTAAGTTGGAAAGGATTTAACATCAGTACTAGAGACCTAGTTAGTGTATCACAGGATTCCATTGGCTACTTGCCCACCATTAATGCCCCTGCAACTGAGTTGACAACTGTTTCTGAAATTATGAAACAGTCAGAGCTGATAAGGGAATCACTGCATTTGGCGAAAATTTTAGTGGTCATGGATCAAACTCTCTACGCAAAAGCAACTGAGATCGTGTGGAAGCATAAAGCAACATACCACAGGATCATTCTTCAAATGGGCACCTTTCACACCATTTGCAATGTCGGAGACGAATGGGATCTCTCTGAAGAACTAATGGACAAATTGGAACAATTCTCGTGCTTAGTGTATGCACCAAAATCTTCAGTACATCATGTACTTGAGATATCACCTATTTTGCGCAAAGAAGGGTGAGACAGACAGTCATCAACTTCCATCTTGCAGGGACTGTCTGAAAAAACATGCCGAACGTGCAAATTATCAAGCTGCTATAAGCAAGAGATGTCTTCTGAATGATCCACAGACACCTAGTCCAATTGGGAGAGGGTGGAAGTTGGAAAAACAAGATGGAGCAGAGCAACTGGTAGTGGACTGGATGGAGGGGCAGCCAGCACCGCAGGCTGTGTTAGATCTACTAGCTTGCAACTGCATTAGCAACTGCCAACGTGTGTCTGCTGTCTAAATGACCTCAAGTGCACTAGCATGTGCAGACTTCCCGGCTGTGAAAACCAAACAGACGCAGAGAGTGATGACGCCTATTCAGAAGAAGATGATTATGTCGAATGTGAATGATAAAATTGTGTTTATGTTCAATCATAACATAACATAAAATCTTACATTGCCTATGTAAGATTTAACAACTACTACTATTAGAAATTGGCAGTGAAAATTATGCATATGATCTATATCAATATATAAGGAATACAATAAAGTTCTATTGTTATTATAAGGACTATATTATTATTGCAATTAATAATCCTAATTATTTTTAAATACTATTGAGTTTAATCAATATGGTGGAATTAGATTTATTTTTCAAAATATTATGATGAATTTGAATGCTATTTATCAAAAATATGAAAACCATTTTATTGCCTATGGTTGCTAAACCAATAATATCAGACAAAAGGCAAAGAGTTATGACTCGCTATCACATATTTGCCATCTCTAGGCATCCATACCTTGCAAAAAAATCATATTAGAACCCATCCCCCCCGAGTGGTACCAATGGCCTAAATTTGAGGTCCTGGCTCATGGCCTAATCCCACCTCTTCAAGGAACACAAAAGTGTTACTGCATTCAGGCTGATCTTCTTGTTAGGAAATGTTAATTGTTAAGAACAGGTTTTTACAGTTGTGTAGAAACTGTGAGCTCCATCACAGCACGTCGCTTCTCCGCCCGTGTTTTCGTTCCTCAGTTACTTCCTCTTTAAAAAGAGGAAGTACGCAACACGAGGCCTACTGAGTCCGCTGTTATAATGGCGCTGCTTCTCCTGCATATAGCAGGAGAGCAGCAATTCCGTGTTTAAAAATACATCAGACTTTGTGGAGAGTTTTTTTGTCATGTAAGGAAGGCCAGAAGGGGCGTGGGAGGCAGATGATGAAATGTGAGGGACCTGAGCAAACTCCGTGAGTGCCCAGTAACTCAGTTGGATGGAGCTTTGTATGTCTGAGCCTAATCTTCCTTTTGTTCTTTTCTGCCCTGTTGGTTCTCATGTTTAAGAACAATGCACCTTTCTGGCAAGTAGTATCAGTGGTGTAGTAAGAATATGTATAGTGTCTAGAGGCTGACAACACAATCCTGTCCTTGAGTTATGACAGGAGTAGGGTGACCATATGGAAAGGAGGACAGGGCTCCTGTATCTTTATCAGCTGAATTGAAAAGGGAATTTGAAAGGGGGATTTCAGCAGGTGTCATTGGTATGCATGCAGCACCTGTGAAATTCCCTCTTAATCACAACAGTTAAAGCTGCAGGAGCTATATTAGAGTGATCAGATACAAAAGTGGGCATCTTTTACTGTTGAAGTTTTTTTTCTACCAGGTGCTGCATGCATACCAATGACACCTGCTGAAATTCCCCTTTCGTTTGTATGCATGAAGCACCTGGTGAAATTCCCTCTTCATCACAACATTTAAAGCTGCAGGAGCTATACTAGTGACCAGATTTAAAAGAGGGCAGGGCACCTGCAGCTTTAACTGTGGTGATGAAGAGGGCATTTCACCAGGTGCTTCATGCATACAAATGACACCAGCTGAAATTCCCCTTTCAATACAACTGTTAAAGATACAGGGGCCCTGTCCTCCTTTTCATATGGTCACCCTAGACAGGAGTAACTCCAAATTAAAAAAGCATGCCAAGGTTATGAAGTTTCCGTGGTATATATTTTTTCAGTCCTTGTAACTCTTATGCCAACTTCGCTGAACCAGGTTAAGAGGGAGGGTAAGATGTATGGTGGGGAGGAATAGGGAGGTGTCCTTCTTAGTCCATAGCCTATGTTCTCCTGGGGTGGGGAAGTGCTCCGTCTGCCAGCCAACGGCATAAAGTTTTGACAGCAAAAAAGCTAGCATAAATGCACACTCACTGAACTCAGAGCCCAAGATGGCTGTCTACAACTCCTCCCACTTCACCCTCACTGCCACAACCTGCTAAGTCTGCAGCTAATCACAGCATACTTAGAGCTGTATATAAACTCCTGCCAGGGAACTGATAATTTAAATGAGGGCGCAAATGGTATAGGACAAAATCTATTTAGCCTCATGTTGTGCAGAGTTAGATCACAGAAGGGGAAACTTTGATGATCGAAGCACTTCATGGAAGCAACATAGTTGCTGAAAAATATATCGGAGAGGCATCTATCTAACACTTGTCATCCCAGAATGCTTACATATAATCTGCCTAAGTCATCCAGATACATACACCAAATAACTGAGAATATAAACTGCAGGTTTTGTAAAACTTGTCAAAACGGCACACGTGCTAAATTCACACCAGGCACTAACTGGCCGTCTTGGGCCTCGCAGTCACTCTACCCATAATCCATCTAACACCTTCCTGCAGCTGTACATTGCTGGGATTGGCAATGATGGGCAAGTTGCCTTTTAGAGATACTTAATTCAGATCTTGTTAAGAACCCATGGTAAAGTTTCAAGGAACCCCAATCTTCCCCAGAACAGTTTGAAAAACCAGTGCATTAACACACACACACACCAACCCTCTCAACATGCTTGGTGCGGCCAGTGGTGCAGTTAAGGTAATTGTGTACTTTATGGTCTAACATCATTATTATCTAAGAGTGGATGGGCACGTGCGTTACTCCACTTAGTTCAAAATGTGGTAAGAGAGCTTGGCACATTTGAGGGCTGTTTGGCTCATTCTGCTGAATGGGTCCCTGGACTTCAGCTCCCAAGTCCTGCCCTGGCAGCACCTCTGGCTGTGGCACCATAGGTTAAGCCTGGTGCGCTTGCTTGCTTGCGGGCGCACCTTTACCAACAGAGAGTAATATGGAGGTGGAGTTCGGATGACGCACTCATCATCGGGGAGCCGGAGAGTAACAGTCTACCCTTCTAGTCCTGGAACGCCTAGGCCAGGGATCCCCAATACCGGTCCGTGGCCTGTTAGGAACCAGGCCGTGCTGGTGAGCTGTTTTCACCCACCCACCCCCACCCCCACTCCAGCGTACCTGGCCGAGGGGCGCCATCTCGCCTGCCCAACCGAAGCGAAGCCAGGACGCTGGGGTGGGGTGGGGCAGCTTTGGAACGGTACGCACGGCCGGAAGCCCCTCTGGGAGAGCGACTTCAGGGTGTGCCGTTCCGAAGCCGCCCGCCCGCCCCAGTGCCCTGGCTTCGCTTCAGCTGGGCGCCCACCCAGCCAAAGCGAAGCCAGGACGCTGGGGAGGGGGGGAGGAGGGGCTTCCCCAAACCATCCCCTAACCCACCCCCCCCGTGGAAAAATTGTCATCCACGAAACCAGTCCCTGGTGCCAAAAAGGTTGGGGACTGCTGGCCTAGGCCACAGGTGTCTCTTCAAGAGTGCTATGGCACCGGGGAGGGGGGGCAGCCTAGCTCCCGTAGGTGAGCAAGAGCAAGGAGACCTTAGATGGGGAAAGCACCCGGGCCCCCGCTCGTTCGTTGTGCACCCCCGAAGTGAGAACGGAGCTCCACCCAGCTTGTGCCAGGAGGAGGAGGAGGAGCAGGAGCCGCGGCTGGCGAGAGAAGCCCATGCCTCCTTCCGCGCCGAGCGCCCAGGCACGCCGCGCTGGGCCGTGCGCCCTCCGGCAGCCAGGAGGAGGCGGCGGCGGCGGCGGTAGCAGCCTCTCGGCTCGCAAGGCCTCCCCCGCTTTTCTCTAGCCAGCCGCTACCTCTAGTGAGCGGCTGCAATCCGCTCGCTCGTCAACCTGGGGCCGGGCTTGGATGGCCCCGGCGGTGTTCCCGGGCTACGGCCCCCTGCTGCTCCTGGGTGAGGACGGGGCTGCTCCTGCTCGCGGGGACGGGGGCGGCTGGACTGCGCGACGCGGCTGGTCGCTGGTTCGGTGAGGAGGAGCAGCTGCTGCTGCTGCTGAAACCACCTGCCCGGGTCACAGGGAGCACTTTCGAGCGTGGCCTCCTCCTTTGCCTTTAATAGTTTCAGGACAGGCGGACATCCAACAGGTGCGGGCTCCCCGGCGCAGTTCCTGCCTAGCCTGGAGCTATTAAAGGGGCAGGGAAGGGACTTGCAATGGCAATCCCATTCTTGGCCCGATTTCCCACCTAACTTTGCCAGCTTTCTGGCGGGGGTCCCTGAGGGTTTTCCCGGCTGCATCACAAGCAGAAACCCAGAAATTTATTTATTTATTTATTGCATTTTTATATCGCCCAACAGCCGAAGCTCTCTGGGCTGTTCACACAAAAAAGTGCAACGCCGCGGTGCAAAACTTCTCTTGCTGCGTTTCTGCTCGTCATGGATGGACGGGAGCCTTGCCGGGGAAATAAGTTGACAGTCGCTACCACCATCTTCTAAAAGGTGGCTCTGGGCAAGGCTTCCTATAAGACCTATAAGGAGTAGTTTTTGGAGACCTCTGGAAAGAGAGGTTTGTTGCTTAGACTAGAAGTGCTGCTGAAGTCGGACTGCAGGGAAAATGTCTTTGGCCAGATTTCACATCTTCCTTCGTCAGTGGTTTACTTAAAAACACCCACCCACAATCCTAATATCTTGTGTATTGAAAAGACTTGCTGCGTAATGGTACAGAGAGGTCGAGTTTACTCAGTGGTAACGGGAAAGGAACTTTGTGCATGCTCGGGGGTAGTTTTTAATTGCGTCATTTGGGAGCTCTGCCCAAGCACAAATTTCCCGTGAGGCTTTGGTTTTGGAGTTTGCTGTGTATGCTATAGGGATGCCTTTCAGGGGACCCATTGAATAGGACCAGTAGTCTATCTTTAGTTCTGTGTGTTTATTTTAAGATGCCTTAGAACCTAGAGAAGTTTGGAGCAAGTAGGACTTAAAGTCAGGTCAGTTAGTGCTGGTGTAATATTGCATGTAATTTAAAATAGTTTACTACATTGCTTGCCTGGGAATATTAGCATACAGATTTACTTTCTTTGCTGTAATATGGACTTTAATCTAGCTGTACTATTAAATAAACTCTTCTTAAAATTGTAACAATACCGGTGCCCGTTACCATTGAAGAGCATAAAAAGTAATTCCTAAATTAATACTGTTCTTTGTAGACTTGTTTCCAAGTAACGGTTTGACCTAGAAGTCAGTGCCATTTATAATCCACAATGGTTTGATTACCCAAAGGTGATGAAAAATTAGTATTACAACACACTTCATCTTATCTTGGCCGGAGTCCTGCGGCTCTTCCACACGTCGTCCTGAGGCCGCTTCTATGCGACCCCAGTGCGACCCCAAAACGATCGTGTAACTGGCCTTTGGAAGAGCCGAGGAAGAGGCGTCCTTGCCGCTGCCACCACCCACAGAACTCCTCGCGGACTGGGACAGAGAGTTCAGGGGAAGAAGGCAGGGTGGAGAGCTTCGCTCTGCACCCTGCCTTCTTCAGTAGAGCTCTCCTCGCTGGCCGGCGAGGAGGTCTGTGGGTGGCGGCGGCAAGGACGCCTCTCCCTCGGCTCTTCCAAAGGCAAGTTACACGATCGTTTTCGGGTCGCACTGGGGTCGCATAGAAGCGGCCTCAGGACGACGTGTGGAAGAGCCCCTTGTTTAAATGGTCAGTAATAATCAACTGAGAAATACTGCAAGCCAGTTTAACTACATGTGATATTATTACATTGGTGGCATTTGAAAAAGTTGGAACCTGATCCAGTTTGTGACATTTACATTGGGATACAGCCAGTGATGAAACTGGCTTACATATTTTACTGGAACTCCCAGAATGTTTTAATATCAATACTCTAAGAACAGCGATGAAACATTTTGGTGATCCATTTCCATATCTTTCTGTTCCTATTCACTTTCCTTGCTGGGATGCCGCCAGTTGTGTGGCTGCTTTGCTAGAAATAAGGTACAGTTAACCTTTAACAGGTCTCTTTTGTCTTTTAGTGAACAATTTCTAGTTTGTAATTGCTTAGTGGTAATGCAGCATGCAACAAATAATAGGAGTGCAAGCTTGAACTGGTTTAGCCTACAATCCTATATATATATATTTACTTGGGAGTCAATCCCATCAAATGTAATCAGGCATACTTCTGAGCAGACACATCTAAGATTGTATTGTATGTTGGTAGATTAATCTGCAAAAGCTTTAGGTGGTTATTTGGGTGTGGCCTAATTATTGGTGGGACAGAGAATTAAGAGCATAAATTAATTGCGTTGGTAATGTGACGATAAAAGGAAATGAAAAAGAAAATGTGAAGTGTTATTTATTTATTTTTGCATCTTGCCACACGTAATTTTTATTTATTAAATTACGTTTCACGCTTCCTTCAAAATCTCAAAAAAGGCATCTGTTTTAAAGTTTTCATTCAATTACTAGTTTACGATTGATAAACCAGAAATTCTTGAATTGTTGACAGCTAAGTTAATGTCTATTTCTGAAATATTGCTACTTTCAAGTCACCAGACCACGTTTTAGGCCTCATGCTTCAAGAGTATCTAATTTAATATTATCCCCACATGTCTTATTTTAAAAGCAGCTTGGATGTTTTTTGTTGTTGTTGGTCTGTATGTGTGTTTTTGTGTTTATTTTTGTGTTTATTTTTAAAATTGAATAAACTATATTTGAACCTCAAGATTAAGGTCCCTGAGCAAATGGATGAAATCAGCCAGATGTGCAGTCTTACAGACAGGCTGCTTAAGGGTTCAATCGCATGCACGCTTACTTGGGAATAAGCCCCATTGAACTCAATGAGACTTGCAAGTAAACGTGTATCAGATCAATGCACTCCATTGACTCCAATGCGATTTTAGTAGCCTAATGATACACAGGACTTCAGCCAAAATCTTTTGTTAAAGTTCAGTTCATAAACCTATTTTTATAAGAGTTCCAAAGGTTAATATGTTGCCGGTTTTCTTCTTCCTATGTGCGTATTTTCTCATAACTGGGATAGATGTCATAGTTCTGGTGAAATACAAATTTGTCATTTTATAGAAGTGAACTTATTATAAATCACCAAATCAGGAATGGTAAAACTGAAATCATAGAATCATAGAATAGTAGAGTTGGAAGGGGCCTAAAAGGCCATCGAGTCCAACCCGCTGCTCAATGCAGGAATCCACCCTACAGCAAACTTGACAATATTATTATTATTATTATTATTATTTATTTATATAGCACCATCAATGTACATAGATAACACAGTAGATAACACAGTAAATAGCAAGACCCTGCCGCATAGGCTTACAATCTAATAAGTTGTAGTAAACAATAAAGAGGGAAGGAGAATGCAAACAGGCACCGGGTAGGGTGAAGCTAACAGTATAGAGTCAGAACAAACTCAATATTTGAAGGCTATAGGGAAAAGAAAAGTTTTTAGCTGAGTTTTAAAAGCAGTGATTGAGTTTGTAGTTCTCAAGTGTTCTGGAAGAGCGTTCCAGGCGTAAGGGGCAGCAGAAGAAAAAGGACGAAGCCGAGTAAGGGAAGTGGAGGTCCTTGGGCAGGCGAGAAGCATGGCATCAGAGGAGCGGAGAGCCCGAGCGGGGCGATAGTGTGAGATGAGAGAGGAGAGATAGGCAGGAGCTAGACCGTGAAGAGCTTTGAAGTTCAGCAGGAGAAGTTTATATTGGATTCTGGAGTGAATTGGAAGCCAATGAAGAGATCTCCAGGATCATCTCACTAGGCGTTCCTTCGTGGACCACAAGGAGATCAGCATTGGAGAGGTAGAGCTGGTGCGCTTGGGATTTTCTCTCCACGCTTGGGATTTTACTGTTTAGTAGCAGCAGCATATGGAAACTTTGCAGCAGTTTAGAGAGGCTAGTTTGGATGGTGGTATAAGTGCTAATATTCTCACGAGATTACTGCGATGCACTCTCTGCGGGGTTGCCCTTAAAGCTGCTGCTCCAGAAACTGGAGCTAGTGCAGAATACAGCAGCTCAGCTGTTGGCAGGAGCTTCCCCTTTTTGGCATGCAACTCCTTTGCTGAGGAAATTGCACTGGTTGCCTATCTGCTACAGAGGCAGGATTAAGGTTTTGGTACTAGTGTACAAAGCCCTAAACAACTTGGGACCGGGATACCTGAGAGAGCGCCTTCTCCCTTATCAACCTGCCTGGTCACTGAGGTCATTAGCTGGCATGCTCCTGGTGGTTCTGCATGGACCGATAGCCCAATTGGAGTCCACCCAGAGAAGAGCCTTCAGTCTGGTGCCCACCTTCTTTGGATCTTCCTGCTTCTGGAGATTAGGCAGGCGCTGAAAACATCTTTATTTGATATGACTGACCAGCCATGGTTTTTATGAACATTCTGGTTTTGTTTTGTTTTTTAAACCACATATATTTGGTTTATATATGGCTCGGGTCCAGGTTATTTGAAAGACCGTATTCTCCCTTATGAGCCTGCCCGTGCCTTGAGATCTTCTGGAGAAGCCCTTCTTTCAGTCCCACCATCTTCACAGGCGTGCTTGGTGGGAACATGGGAGAGGGCCTTCTCGGTGGCTGCTCCAATGCTTCGGAACTCTCTTTCCGGGGAAGCTAGGCTGGCTCCCTCCTTGATGGGCTTTCGGAAGCAGGTGAAAACTTGTTTTTCCTTCCATTTCAGCATTATATTGAACTACACTTAGGAATAACATGATGAAACGTGTGGTATATTTCAGGAGGGGAAGTTGTCCTTCGGCATGTCTACCCCTCCCAGTGTTCTGGGAGGGAGGGGGGAGGATCTCACGATATTCTGCTCATGAGATCCTCCCCTTTGGACAGATGTGTGCACGACATCCCGGGAGGAACGAGGGACGTCACGCCCGCCATGTCTTTTAACAGTCGATGAGCACACATGCCCTCCAATGCAAATGTGTTTTCTTTTAAAACAACAACCCAATGCTACATCTCCCACCCACCCACCCCCAATGGGCACAGAGTGACTGAAGAGCGCCGTGCCGGTTCTCGTCTCCTCATGTTTGTTTGCGACGAGCCGGGACGAAACTGGGACGGACGCCCACACCTCCCGCTTTCTCCGGACGATCCTGAGACAGTGGGAAAAATCAGGCTAAAAGCCGTCCCAGTTAGCCCGGGGAAATGGAGGGATCATCATTCCCTGCCCCTGGGATCCCCTGTGCGTCATGTGGACGCACAGGGATGATCCCGGGATGATCCCTGGGATAAGGCATGGTGTAGACACGCCCCTTGTTTCTACACTGCTATGCTTGGTAGAAAAAACATTATTGTAATGTCCTGAAAATATATTTGTGTAATGCCTTTGCTTTGCTTTCTCTCTCCCACCCCACCCCTGACGATTGAAGGCCTTGCCATTTTCAACTGTGTGACTGGTAATGGAAATGCAACAACTGAACATGAAGCCAAGAGGCTGTCCTGCAGCTACCCTAATGGAAACTGTACAGGTAACATAATGGATTATGATAGCCTGTGAGGCTGCTGAACATATTGGATATAACAGAGAAGAGAACCCTCTCCTCAGCTATGATTCTTGTGTAATTACTATGGAACAAATTGGCACAGTAATTATATTCAGTATAACTAATCATGTGTACCATTTTATGGAATTGACAGATGCAAATCCATGTATAGACCACACTTACTTTATAATAATACATTTATTACTAATATTGTAGGCCTACTCTGATGAGGCCTTGAATTAAAACACACACGTAATAAGGCTTTCCTGTCTATGAATAACTTTGGATAGATGGCTTCTTAAGGCACAATCCTATGCATGTTTAAACAGAAAGAAGTCCTACAACTGCCAGCATCCTGAAGTCAGCCATGCATGCCATGGGATTGTGCCTTTAATAAATAAAGCTTTATTTCGAGATCATAAATCATCCTTTATCCAGGTTGCTCTCTCCATATCTTTTGGGTCACTCTGCCAACTTCCAGCTAACTAATTTATTTATTTATTTGTTACATTTCTATACCGCCCAATAGCCGGAGCTCTCTGGGCGGTTCACAAAAATTAAAAGCATTCAAAGTATAAAACAACAGTATAAAACCATAGTATAAAATACAATTTAAAAGCTCAACCAGATAAAAACAGCAGCAAAGCAAAATTACAAATTTAAAACACCAAATTAAAATTTATTTATAGACTGTTGAAATGCTGGGAGAATAAAAAGGTCTTCACCTGGCGTCTAAAAGCTTATAATGTAGATGCCAAGCGAACCTCCTTAGGGAGCTCATTCCACAGTCAGGGTGCCACAGCAGAGAAGGCCCTCCTCCTGGTAGCCACCTGGCTCACTTCCTTTGTTTATTCATATTTGGAATTCTCTGTAGTTTCAGTACTTAAAGATATACTGTCATCGCAGCTTTTCGTTACACACGCGCGCGCACACCCACACACCCACACACACACCCCTCCCTCTCTATAAAAACGCTTAGGTATGTTTCCGTACAGGCTTTAGCTGATACAGGTTGCTAAGCAAGAGTAACAACGTGTAATGTCAGCTAATGCAAGTTGCTAAGCCCCTCGCCCGAGTCCTCCGGGCTTTCCAAGGTAATCCTACCCCCCTTTCTGCCTCTTCGCTCCCCCCCCACACACGAAGGGGCAGTGCCACGGTCTGGAGCATGAGCGAGGCACAGCCGGGGCCCTTGGTGGCTGGGTGGGAGGCCGCTCGCCTGCTGCGAGCCCTGGCCTAATCTCATGTGAGCTGGGCGGGGCGGCTCAAGGCTGACAGGAACCCCAGGGAGAGGGGGACACCTGCTCCCCCTCCCCCAACCTCCCTGCCCTCCAGGTCTGCCAGACGGCGTTGTATCGGCGGCCTCCAAGCAGCCTGCGCCCCCGCAATGATATTTAATTACCATACCATATCATACTAACTGTATGACTTCATGTTTGATTCTTGTTTTTTTCATGGATCTATGGATCGCAATAAAGAAGTATGGTATGGTGTATTTAATTAATAAACTTTAATATATGCTACAACGGCGTATGTTACGCCGGGTACAGCTAATATATTTATGTATCTCAAATCAGTTTTAGCTTCCTGCTATAAGCAGTCAGTGTTTTAGCAATTTTCAGTAAGTTTTTGAGGGTGCCTGACATATAGCAGCCTTTCCTAACCTTGTGCCCTCCAGAGGTCTTGAATTACAGTTCCCAGCATTCCTGATCATTGGCCATGCTGGCTGGGCCTGAATGGTCCAAATATCTGGAATGGACCAGACTGGGGAAGGCTGCTCTTGTTGATCTATATGTAGTGCAGTGCTATGTGTGACTACTCAGAGGTCAGTCTCGTTGCATTCAGTAGAACGTACTCCAGCATAAACATGCATAGAATCCGACACACTTACCTGGGAGTGGGTTTATCCTCTGTTTGATACCTTGTATGAAATTTGGACTTTTCTTAAGTGTTGTTGCTGTAATAATAATAATAATAATAATAATAATAATAATAATAATATTTTTTTTTTGTAAATAGCAATCTTGTAAATTTGAAATGAATTCTAATTGTTCTGTTATGAGCCTGACAGATTAAAACAAATAATGAAACAGCTTCATTGTGTGCAATGTTTAAAAACACTGCCACCTCTTTGAGCATCTTCCTTTGAGTTGAATTCACTTCTTCATATATAAAGCAAATTCCTATATTTCAGTTCAGTTCAGTGGCATTCAAAACCAAGCTTGCATTTCTAGGTTTTCTCAGTTGCTTCATCCTTTAATCCCCCCCCACTTCTCCATTCATCAGCTAGTCTTTATTAAGCCCCCATGTTTACTCCTGCTAAAATGTTGTGGTACTCTTTATTAATAGCTTTGTGTAGACAGCATTTTAACAAATAAAAGTCTTATTTAAAATTCTAATCAGTCAGACAATATCCGGGCAGCTCTTTCTATATCGCCCTAGTTACTTTATCACCACCCAACTGATTTAACCTATTCACAATCTAGGAATATCACTATAAATGGACATATTACTCAAGTAAAATGTTAATTGCTGATTAAAATGTGACTCTTAATTGTTTGGGAGTGAGATAAGAGCCTGTGCAATCATGCTGGCTGCCTTCTGCCTGTGTCAAGTTTGATGTCAGCAAAATTTGAAGATAGCTTTTCATTCCAGAATATAACTTAGGCCAGCAGATATTTTGCATTTCAGGCTGAAATCACGATGGTTTTCCCTCTAGCAATAAGATCCTGAGCAAATGAAGTCAAGAGTCCTCAGTAGAAATCAGTGTGAACATATGCCATTTTAAATATCAGTCTTCCACAGTACTGACAGGCGTAGATCATGCTGATTTTTGAAGCCACTTAGGTGTATAATAGAGAATGTTCTATATTTTAATTGGTCAATGTGTTTAAGTTGGCCATTCCTTCTGACAGCAAACCCCTAATCAGTGATCCCATTTACTTGGTTCCGGTCAGTTTCTGGCCAGGAGACCATGGTGGTATGCCCAGGTATGGTGCCTTGAATTTCACAGAAGAAAGATGGAATATAAAATAAATAAATAAATAGGTCTAAACTTCTGTCTTGGCCCTTTCCTAGATGAGAAGTAAAATTTAATGCTAATATTGTCAGCCTGGTATTATTCCCAGGCTAGCTTGCTTCACATAGTGACTGCTAATGAGGGAACCAAATTAATTTCCATGCAAAACATGACCTTAAATTGCTCAAGGTTTCCAGGATGGGTAGTTGTTACATTGTGACATCATCATCACCGTCATCATAAATAATTTATGTAGCGCTTTCTAACAAAGTACTGCACGTAAGATAAAATAGCTCAGGGAGTTTACAAAAATGGAATAAATACAATAATTCTGGCTGAAATTAAAAGAATGTAACAAAACCTTAAAAAACCATATAGAATGTGTCATGGCCACCACAAAAACCATCAGCATGTTTTATCTCAGGAACTGTCAGCCAACCCCCTCTATTCAGAAAGAAAGGTTTTCCCTTGCAAAGCGACCTCTTTGCTTCAATTCTATGAGAATATTCAGTTTAAGAGATCTGCTTTGATGAGATTGTAATCTTGCTGTGATTCTGGCTGTGCATTCATAACAAAGTGTCATTTTGTATCCAGTGTAGTAACCCTATCTGCACAGCTAATTATTCTTCTGTAACAGAATTAACTTTTAACCCCTGTGATTATAGTTTCCGGAATGGTAAAGCGCATAGTTTTCTGTTCTGTTATGCTGCTGGATTTCCAAAAGATATGGCGCAGAGCATTCAAGAAGCTGTAGCCTTCATGAATATGAGATACAGCTGACATTTTACATGTGTTTAGCACAAATAAATAACCTTGACAGGTATGTCATATACACATATCCATAATATTGTATTGGAAAAAGTTATCATTGATGTCAGACCACCATTTAGCCAAACAGTGTTTTCTGGACCTACAGAATAGAGAAGGTTGGGTGAAATCTTGCAGATGTCTGATGCAGGCTTATTCAATACTCCCAGTATTGAATACTTATTCAATACTCCCAGCAATGATGATGCAGTTTGCATCTGCCTGTAAGGTCCAGGAAATAATCTTTGCTGACCTGTAAGGTGTGCTTTTACCCAACTTAGATTTCAATTGATGCCCGCTGAATATCTGGCTGGCAGATTTTCTAAAAAGTGCGAAAATAAGGAAAACCCCATAGGGAAGTAAAAAATAGCCAAAGGCAAGGGCGGAACCAAGTCATCTTCTACAATAATATTATTAGTAAAAGGTTTATTAAAGTGCCTGGTGCCTACATCCCTAGCAGCTTCTGCAGACAACTGCACTAACGTTATAAAGCCCTGAGGAAGAACGCAACCGCGTTCGAAATGCGTAGGCACCTGGCACTTTCATAAACCTTTTACTAATAATATTATTGTAGAAGATTACTTGGTTCCGCCCTTGCCTTTGGCTAGATTTTCTAAAAAGCCAGCAAAAGATCAATTCTGTATATGTGGAGCATGTCAAATTGAATATGTGGTGCACTATATTTTATACTGTCCTCTATACAGCTCCGCTAGAGTCAAGTTCTTCCTTCTTTTCCAGACTTCGTTAGAAGGCCTACCAGATGATTTTAGGGTTAGATGGCTGCTGGTGGACATAGACAAATTTGTCAGCTGTAGAGTAGCTCTGTTTGTGCTAGCTGCAACAAAGGTTAGAGGGGCCTCTGAACAATACCAGAGACAAAAGCTAAGGGAAGTTCTGTTTGAATTTAAGCAAAAGTTTAAGATTTTATTACTTGTATTTTTATGGCTTTACCAGTCCCCCTCCATTTTAATTGTTTGATGTTTTAGAAATATGCTTTGCGTGTTAATAATAATAATAATAATTGTTACCCCGCCTCTCCCTCTGGATCGAGGCGGGGTACAACACAAATAAAAACACCATAAAACCCATCCAACTAATTCAAACATTTTAAACCAGTGCATCATTAAAAGTAGCACACGTTATGGCCATTGGCTATAAACAATAACATTTGAACAACCAAACAAAATATATCTTCTAGACTTAGTTTCAGAAGGTGATGTGGGCTAACGGGTTAAGCTGAAGGGTTCTCTGAAAAGTTAACCACAAACAACTCATGAAGGCCCTGTTCAGAAGACACCTTAAACCACAGCTTTAACCATGGCGAACAAGGCCTTTTGCCTTATTCACCATGGTTAAAGCGGTTTTCTGAACAGAGAACTGATGGTTTGTTATTGGTTTGTGAGGTGTGGGTTGCTCATAGTTAACAAGCCATGGTTTGTTAGCACGGCTGGGTTCACACAACACAACAATCCACAGTTATGTCTTGTTGTGTGAACCCAGCCTATCTTTGTGCAGGGTGGCAGAGCCCCATGACCTATCATCTGGATTAGGATCTTGTTGTCTGGGTGGTAGGTAGATTGAATCTATACTCTATCCTAATGGTGTGGTATAATAGCAGGAGGTATTTTTTGTTTTTGCTCTCCATTAGGTTCAATAGAAAAGTTATAACGTAAACATCTCCTTTGTTGACCTAATGCCCTGGAGTGGGGTCTGGAGCATAAGGGTTGTATCCAGTGGTGCCCTTCTGCCAGCAGAACAGACACTGCTGACAGATCAAATTCCCCCTTTCCTTGTGTGCCCCCAAAATCGCCTCCAGAGGGGGCTGCATGAGGCAAGATGGGGGAAACACTCCTGGTGCGCAAATGGACTTCTGCTCACGCAATATTGGATTTAGCCTTAGATTGCATAGTGTGTGTATGTGTGTGTGCATGTGCATGCATCTCTTGGGTTTAATTTTAGTTTATTCCTTTATCTACTGTGTCCTCTGACTTCTGGAATTTACTTATTATGGGCTTCCTTAGCTCAAAACCAGCCTTAGGCTTCTTCTTCTGCATTTTGTACTGTTAACAAACAAAATTTTATATATAACATAGTAGTTCTCTACTGAGAAGTTTCAGCTTGAAATTCCCTCCCCCCAAAACAGGGGGCAATGTTATATACTAAGTGGGGACTTCTCTACCAGGTTTAGGAGGGCTGACCACCACTGCTCTGTTTCTGTTGTTATTATTTTTTTGGGGGGCCACTACAGACAAGGACAAAACCAAAACGTTAAAATGTACGAAAAGGTCACTGCTACGAGTGAACTCTCCCAAATCCATTAGAGAATTTTACCCCTGAAATAGACAGTGGACCTACCCCGACCCCTAATTTGCCACCCATGAATGGGGCAATGAATTGGGGTGTGTGTGTGTCAGTTTTGCTCAGCTCTGTATAGAGTATGAGTTTCATTTTCTACTCATTAGGAATGCTCAAAGCAAAATATCAAAAACACTTTATCTATAAAGAACTGTTAAAATTGTAAAACTATTAAAATATAGCGGAGCAGCACAGAGCCAACAGAAGTCACTTGGGTGTGTTGTCTTTGTGGGAGAATGTAATGTATGTTTCATTTTTTATTTCTAGATGGCACCAAAGGATTGAGGTGGAGGGGACATTTTTCTAAGTGTCCTGAGGAGTATAAGCACTACTGTGTCAAGGGAAGATGTCGTTATGTTGCAGTAGAAAAAACACCAGCATGTGTGTATGTCTTAAGTTCCAAAACACTGAAAACATGTCCTTTATCCAGAGCTAAATTATGACATGACAGACTCTGGAAATATTTGGCTAACACCGTATATGCTAATTGAGCCTGTTCTTCGTCAGCTTTCAGTTCTGGGTCTTATTCCAAAATATCAAAAATATTTTGAAAGGCATAACGTAGCCACTTTGACTGAGGTATAGAGCCTGAAAATGTTGAGTGTATTTCAAGGGGGATTCCACACGTCGTACTGAGGCCACTTCCATGCACCCCCAGTGCAACCCCAAAGCGATCGTGTAACTTGCCTGGCGAAGAGACGAGGAAGAGGCGTCCTTACCGCCACCCGCCGCCGCCACCCACCTACCTCCTCGCCGACTGGGACGGAGAGCTCTCCGAGCTGGCTGGCGAGGAGGTAGGTGGGTGGCGGCGGCGGCGGCAAGGACGCCTCTTCCTCGTCTCTTCGCCAGGCAAGTTACACGATTGCTTTGGGGGCGCACTGGGGGCGCATGGAAGCAGCCTCAGTACGATGTGTGGAATCCCCCCAAGTCTGGATCTCTCTCCAAGTTGTCTCTAATCTCAGTGAGGGATGAGAATCATTCCCACGACAGGATGGTTACTACTGAGAGGCACCCTTGTGGGGCGGGGGTGTGACAGTGTCCATGAAAGGACTTTTTCCTTTTCAGAAGGAAAATGGATTATTGGGTTTGGAATTGAGAGACCCTGGGCTTCTTCATTCTACCTAGGCTGAGATGTGGAACTGGCCTTGCACTCATGCAGAAACCTTGCCTTCCTCTTAACATAGGGGGAATGTAAGAACTGAACTGGACGCTCTTGTGTTTCAATAGATGCATAGTCTTAAAATAAAGGCAGGGAGAAGCGTAATACCATAGATTAGCCTTCACCATTTCACTGTGCTTAGGGGGATAGCAGAAGGAGCATCTGAGCCTGGGATTTGGTCTTGAACTCACTCAAGGTTCAATATATGGAGCTAGAGAAGAAAACTAACAAACGGACATCGGAGCTTCCCAGAATACCACATAACAAGTCATACCGGGCAGTTACATGCTCAAATAACATTTGATCTCCTATCTCCTACTTAATTTCCTCCCTTATCCTAGTCAAAACACGCGGTGGAAACCCAAACATTAATTCAAATGGTGACACCTTTAAACATTTTCGGGGCATTCTCCTAAGGTTGGTTAAAGCTAATGGCAGGGCAGCCACCCAATTCTGGGAGGCCTCTAATTGAATTTTTTTAAGCGTCTCTTTAAGGGACCTATTCATTCTCTCAGCTTGTCCTGTGGCCGCCAGGGAGTATGTAGCTTCCAATCTATCCCTAACTCTTTTGCTATGCCCTGTACTACTCCAGAGGTAAAATGACTGTCCTGATCCGATTCCACAACTTCGGGCAGGGAAAAGCAAGTCATAATCTCTGACACTAACTTTTGGACTACATCATCATAGCTGAAAATTATGTGGAGCATGGAATTGGGGAAAACAGATGCAAGTGTTGTTTTTTTCGGTGCTGATGGGGTGCATTTGACCCCAGCTGTTCTTGGAGAGTTAAAGAAACTTCTGGATCTCAATTTAAAGTTTACATTTGACAGTTATAAACAATAATATTTTAAAAACTAAAATACAGTAGAGATGAAATATATCAAAGTTCAGGCAAAGCAATAAAAGTACTGAAACAACAGAACCAAACACAATTAGTTACAGCATGTCCAATGGGGCAGTAATAAAAGGCTCATAAAATAGAGCCATTTCAACCTGGTGAACCTAGATGGTGAATTCCATAGCTGTCGTGTGGACCTGTGAAAGGCCCTGCTCCTCACATTCCCAGATTTAACTTCACACAACAATGGAGCTCCATGGAGAGCACAGGGTAAGTGATATGAGATTTGCTTAATCCGCTCCGCAAATGAGGTAGGCAACAGGATGATAAATTCAGCACTTTCTGATCTGCCTGTAAGGCAAAGTGTCTGCTTGGTACAGGGGCCAGCTGGCAAGACTTTAGCTGTGCAAGGGAGGAGCTCTATTTGCAATGCACTGGGTGGGCGGGGGAGTGTTCTTTACATCTCCGGTCTTTCCTTTACAGCTGTGAGAGCGGTTACACTGGCGCAAGATGTGAGAGGTTGGACCTGTTTTACCTAAGAGGAGATCACAGCCAAATTGTGGTGATTTGTTTGATAGCTGTTATGGTGTCATTTATCATCCTGATTGCATGTACATGCACTTGCACTCAGTAAGTATGTCTGTGTAAAACCATGTGGAGTTAATTTTGGTGTCTTTTGACTTCTTCTACATGAACTGTTGTAAATGGCTCCTAGTGTAGCTATATATTATTTTTTAAAGGGGAGATGTTGGTTGTCTTTTTTTTAATGTTGCCTGGGCCGTGTTGCCAGACTCAGAACCTACTTTTAAATCTAATCAGAAACATGAAACCCAGTGGTGACTCATGTCCTCCACAGGGAATCCAGTCAGCCACAGTAGGAACTACATGTACTAATCAGATCAATCCCATCCTGTGCTTGTACTTTTCAGTCTTGGTTCCAGAATGTAGGGTGGTTTTTTTGGTGTTTTTTTTACATTTTATCTGTTGAATTTCATCTTGTTGGTTTTGGCTTAGTGTTTCAGCCTGTCAAGATTGTTTTGAATCTTGATTCTGTCTTCTACAGTATTAGCAATCCCTCCTCCATTTTGTGTCTTGTGCAAATTTGATAGGTATCCTTCTACGTCCTCATCCAAGTCACATAAAAACATTGACTAGCACAAGGCCTATGACAGAACCCTGTGACATTCCCCTCGACATCTCCCTCCAGGTTGACACAGAATAATAGATTAATTTCATTGGCCTTAAGTGACGAGCTGCCACACAAAAGGTACACAACATTCCTTTTACTTCAATGGGGCTTGCAAGCTATGGTAGATATGAAATAAAGGCCTGTTTAGTTTGGTTTCGATTTGAGAGAACTATGCCTGTGAAAATAAAATCTTGTGTTCGTAGAAAATATATTTAATCTTAAAACAAATATGTACACTTAAAATTTAAACAGAATGATCCACATACAACAAACATCAAACATAAATCTCAAACGTGTTTCGACCATAAAATTCTTCATCAGTGGGGAAAGAATTGTATTCGGATTTTAAAAAACTTATGCAAATTTTAAAACAACTTTTTTATGCCCCAGTTTCAGGGATTTCCAATAGGACCAAAAGTTGGCTTCAAAAATATGGCAAAGAAGACTGGGGACTAGGCGTTCCCTGTCTTCAAGAGGCTTGACTCCCTAGTAATATCTGATGCATAGATGATATCTCTGGTTCATGTAGGCTTGTGAAATGCACTAACTTCAAAGGTATATGCACGATAAGCTGGTGCACTAGACTTGCACATAATCACACAAATTAATTTTGCAACTTGCTTTTCAAGTTACTGTCGAGAGAGACGTAGGAAGAGGGAAGAGGAAGAAATGGGAACACTTGACAAGGGATTGCCTATTAAAACTGAGGATATTCTAGAAACTCACATTGCTTAAAGGTAAGGAAGCCTCAGGACTGCTTTACTTCTTTGAAGCTGCAAATAAAATGCAAGAGTTAGTTATTCTCTTTTGTTTTCCTTTAAACCAGTAGTTCCCAAAGTGGGCAGTACTACCCCCTTGAGGGCGGTGGGATTGCATAGGGGGGCGTTAAGAGGCAAGGGGGCGGCAGGGGGACGCTCGTGGTGGTCTTTTCCGAGAAGCGCCTCTCCAGAAGGTCTTAAAACCAAGGAACATTTTTATGGGAGAAGGTGGTTTGGTCCCAAGCCATATAGGGGAAGAATCCACACATGTATTAATACCGTTTAAGAAGAGTCCTTTTAACAGTGAATTGAAATGATTCAAAAGCACCAAAACCCTAATGAAGAGACATACCCTGCTTGGTGTGCCCCGCCATGCCGGCTGCAAAACAGAGGCGTTGGCTCTCTTTTCCTTCCCTCCCTCGGCAAGCCTGCGGCTGGTGCTTTGGATTTTGAATAAATATTAAATTAATTGTTACTGTTTTGAATTTTATTGTTATTATCTTCCTTAGTGGGTTGTTGAAAACCGTTATTTTGAATAATGATTTTTATAGTGTAGGGTAGGGGGCACTGAGCATGAGTTTGTGAAACCAAGGGGGCGGTGACCTGAAAAAGTTTGGGAACCACTGCTTTGAACCAATGGAGCGCAGGCTGCTCATTTTTTCCCCTTAAGTGTGAGCTTGTTGTATATACTCACAATTCCTTCATGAGAAGATTTGGGACATTCGCTATACCAGTTCGGTGATGATAAAGTTTTGATGGGCTTCCTGGAATGTTGGTGCAGTGCCCTAATTTCCTTCCTAAGTTAAAGTCTATGTAGCTTAATGCTTATGAAGGCAGACAAACTCAGAACTTGTTCTTATTTTGCCTCTTAGGGGCTGTCTAAATGTTTGGAAAGCCCTGGGGTGGGTGCGTGGCAACACGGCGGCAATCATATGACACTGCTGCAATCGTGCATCCACCCCAGGGCTTACCCCAACTTTTTTCTCCGGAGCGAGGGGAGGACGCGCAAGATGATGTCAAGACAGCCCTGTGCCTCGCTCTGGAGTTGCAGCGGAACCATGGCTGGGCAGTGCCTGGTGGAAGGCAAACTGCGATTGGTCACCTTCCACCAGGAAGAGGGTAAGGGCAGCTCCAGTCCCTGGATGGCCTCCCAGAAACCCTGTGCTCCTTCCTTGGTGTCAGGAATACCCGATGCCACCCCAGGGGAGGGAAGGCCCAGGATTTCCGAGGGACACAGCACCAATCCAGCACCTTGAAGTCACCCCCTTAGTTAGGGAGCATAATGTTTAAACCATCTAATATGTGGCAAATTTAATGATGAGTATATACAGATGATTTCATTTTGTTTATTAACTTCTGTAGTTAACAACATCCATGACATCCTTCTCTCATGTGTAGTGGGTTATAGCTGTGATGCCATCACCCACCCACACACACACACACCTCATTATCTTGGTATTTGTTTAACTTATTTAATTGTGTACACTCTCATTGGAATGGTATTTACAGTAGCTGCAAAACATGTCCTTATGATTTGTGATGAAATTCTTTTTAGGCAAAACATTCAAAAGTTTGAATCGCAAACATTATTTTGGAAACGTTGTGAAATTATGACTGCTGTGCAAGTAAATAAAGGGCTTTTTTGGGGGGGGGGTTGTTCCAAAAGGTGTTTTCTCTTTTATGATGGCATCCATTTTATGACACAAGTATGAGCCACAAGTTGTAGTTTCATAAGATTACAATCCTAATGACCCTAGCAGAAAGGGATACTTCAGAGTGTGCCCAGAAATGTCAACTTCAGTGTCCAAGCAGGCAAGATGGAGGCCTGCTCGGATAGTGACAGAGCCTCCCACCTATTACTGGCTCCCTCTCCAATCATGGAAGGAAAACCAAGGTGCTTGCACTTTCTCTTCTCCTTACTTTAGCCTGCAAACTGGGGGAGGCAGTCAGAGGTTTTTTAATCATTCCTTCGGGCTACTCAAAAAAGCCCTCCATTTTTATTTGGTGAGCAATCAATGGGAATTCTCACCAAAAGTGATTGTTCTTGAGGCAGAGGCAAACAGGTGGGTGTTCTCCCATCTCTAATTCATACAACCTCTGAATTCATGGCAGATGCTTTCAATACATACACACACATGGCAGTGCCCTGCTTGTGGTGAAGAGGTGATATTATTTGTTTATTATGAGCAAAATGCAGCCATTTTACCAAGCCTTCTGAGGTGGTAGATGGTGAATGGCCAGCTTCTTGTAGCGAATGGGTCTCACAACCTGGTCATGGCTTTTTCTTCATTATAAGCTGAAGAGAAAAAAAACAGCCACCATGAGCCCAGCGTGCTTCCAGATGGTGGGGTCTTAGCATTAACAAAATGGAGGATGTAGTGCAATTATTTTGTCTTTCCTTACTTACTTAAAGTATTTTCCATGGTAAGACAAAATATGAATGAAGCGGTGGGAAAACATGGCTGGGCTAAGTTATCATCTGTACTCAGGCACAATTCTTTGAATGAGGAAAAAATGTCTTGTCAGGAAGCACGCTATAGGCCCACTCTGGCACTCACTGCTCCCTTAAGCTGATTTTACAGGGACAGTTTGGACTGATCTTACTTCACTTTGCATCACTTATGAAGGAAAATAAAGTTTGCATCTTGGTTCAGAATTTAAAAAGTGTTGCAGTCAGTTAACTCCATGGATAACTACTCTTAGCTATGTGGGAGAAGGATGGGATGTAAATATCATGAATAAAAAGAATGCTGTCCTATGCACACTTACCTTGAGTAAGTGACTTCAGTCTACACAGTGGGTCTTACTTCTGCATAGGATTGAGCTTCACAATAAATATTCTGACAGTTACTTTCTCTCTTAATCCCACAGATTGTCAAAGGTGCCTGCTGGCAGGTTTCAAACGCACTAGTGCGCTTTTCCTCTTGATGACTTCCATGAGGGCTAGTGACTTGAAAATAAATGTAGAAAAATGAACACACGTGTACGATTTACTGTTCAATTGCAACTCTTTATTTATGAAACCAGAAAGAACTGTCTAGCGTGGGAAAGCCAGGAATTTTCATTAAGTGTCTAATGGTTTTAAGGTGTGCTATTCTTCATATTCTCTTGAATGTTTCTACAACCCCCTTGCGTTAAGGGAAACGAGTAGTCTATTTATAATGAGCACAGATAGATAGTGAGTATCATCACACGGGGGAAATTGCATTTTCTTACCGTCGCTTCTCCGCCCGTGCTTTTGTTCCTCATTACTTCCTCTTTTGAAAGAGGAAGTAAACAACATGCACATGGCCCATTCAGTGGGCCGTTTTGTTCGCTGTGCTTTTCCTGCACACAGCAAGAGATAGCGGCAAGTTCCATCTCAAAAATAATTTGGATTTACTGGGGTCTTTTTTTGTTGCGTGAAGAAGGCTAGAAGGGGCAGGAGGCACACAGGATGTAGACGACAACATGAATAGGTCCCGTGAAAATCCGTGAGTGCCCAATAACAACAATGCAATAAAATGCTTGTCTGATGATGCCTTTTATCTAGTAGTATTTTTATGTATAGCACAATTATTGAATCAAATAGTGCCTTCGGGAGTCAATGGAATGGGCAAGTAGGTCTGAATGTTGGACTTTTTAAAACAGCTATAACTTTAATTGATGGTATAATGTGTTTTCTGTGTTCATGTATATTGCCTATTTTCAAAACAATTATGCTTTGGCATAATTTTGACTGATGCATTGTAATTGTAACAATGAGGTTTTGGGAAATTTCAGCATTCTGGAGATGGTGTCCCTTAGGGGTTTCAAAGACACAAAGGATAAGTTGGGTAGGTGATCTTTGGTGGGTGCCCTAAACTTCACAGATCACTTTAGTGTTGTTCTGAAACAATGGAAACAGTAAAGTGCCCTGTGCAATTTTTAAGACTGACAAATGTATGCCACAATAGGATGCAAAGTTGCCGCAGGACTCTCTTGTTGCTAAAATAGCAAAGCAGTATATTTTATTATGAGACCACATTGTCTTGGAGTTAGCGTTTTCGAAATTATCTAAAAGTTTCTAAAATGGCAGTGCACCCCGAGGGAGGGTAGATAGCCTTGGTGCTTTCGGGGCCCTCAAGCTTCCCCTGGGTGGGGCCTGGTTCAATGGTAGTAGTCCACCTCCCCAGGTGGTCCCACCCCTCTACTTTACTTTGGTGGAGTAAGATGGGAACAACAAAAACAAAAAGTACTGCTGCTGGCACCAGCAATTTTAATTCCCCCACAATGCCTCAGGGGACCAACATAGCATTGTTGAGGAATTAAAACGGCTGGCATCAGCCACAGACATCTGGGCTCCAATCCTGAGGGGTGCAAGGCCTGAGTGGCTATATCTAGCATTTCGGGCCAGCGACAGCATAGGTTGTTGTGGACCCCCCTGAGGGCTTGGGCTATCAGCAACTACTCAACAGGCCTGTTATAAAAATTATGGCTGGGTGAAGCCTCCTGTGCTGTTAATCATTGTAAACATTGTGGCTAGATGGGCTCTTCTGTTGAACAGTGGAGTTGTACATGCTCTCAAAAGAATGGAATAAATCTGTTCAGGCATGTGATTGGGAAAGTTGCTGCTTATTTAAAAAACAACAGGTTTGTGAGATTTCCAGAACCTCATTCTCTACAGCAAGCTTGAATGTACTATTTTGGGGAGGAGTATTGTATTACTTTTCTACACATACATTTCTAGGAAATGGGATGTTCTCTTCAATGAAACTGAAGAGAACATCCCATTTCCTAGAAGACGACACTTGGACTGTGTTCGCCAACATGAAGAACAATGGTTTATTCCTTACATAAACCTATGTGGAAAGGCCTTCTTGACTTTATTTTTATGTGAATAGCTGCTGCTTCAATGTGTGAAAGGGTAGTAAGAATTTAGGAATATCTTCTAGATAGCTAGGGAAATACAACTATCTGTACTATTGATAATGCATGGACAATATTAAGAGAAATCCCAACCGCAGCATTGTTAAATATTCTTGCCTTTAACACTAGTGAATTCAATTCTCATCATCCTTTGTCTGGAGTAAATGTGTGTATGCACACATTCAATAACAAGGAACACAAACATAAGGAAACATTTTAGATTTTCTTTAATGCGTCTTTCCCCACTTGCATTTGGAGGGTTTTTAATAGATTTTCAAGTAAATGATACTTTCAAAACCATTGACTCTGAATCTGTAAAAGGATTTTCAGCCCTTCCCCCAAAAATCTTCACACTCAAATCCCATATTCCATCTCAAATTCCATTGGAAGAAATTTCATTTTTTTTACCCAATAATAATTAAACAGTACACTGAATTTTGAGCCAGACCTAATAATTATACTCCGAATAATCACTCACAAATCTCTCTATCTGATCAGGTCAGCTTCCCTGTCGTGATATGGTCATATGTGAAATATTGAAACAGGGGCCGTCCATCTGAGTATCCTCCAGTTCAAAAAGAGTGTTCTGGCTATGGTGCAGTATAGAAATGTACTAAATAAATAGCTTCAGCCTCATTGGTAAATCCTCACTGGGAGAGCCCCATGGTCTCTCAAATGCTCTCCCTCTCTCTGTGTAGCTGGTGCCCTCGTGTAGCTAATCCAGTCATTTCCTGCTCAATGGATTTTTTGGACAGGCCCTTAGGGTGACCCTATGAAAAGGAGGACAGGGCTCCTGTATCTTTACCAGTTGCATAGAAAAGGGAATTTCAGCAGGTGTCATTTGTATATATGGGGAAACTGGTGAAATTCCCTCTTCATCACAACAGTTAAAGCTGCAGGAACTATACTAGAGTGACCAGATTTAAAAGAGGGCAGGGCACCTGCACCTTTAACTCTTCTGATGAAGAGAAAATTTCACCAGGTTCTCCATATATACAAATGACACCTGTGGAAATTCCCTTTTCAATACAACCGTTAAAGATACAGGAGCCCTGTCCTCCTTTTCATATGGTCACCCTACCTTGGCATTATGTTTTGATGCATGAAGTTGGGGTTCTAATCTGCATTACGACTGTCTGCAAAATTGAACATGTGTTAGTTCTGGGTGAATAGCCACTGAGTAGAAGGGTATATAATGTTATGTATATCTGCCACCCCAGCTACTCCTCTCAGCCAACTAATGGGAAAGGCAATGAGAGTAACTAGCCTGCCATTCCTATTCATAAAAGCAAGTTAGATATTCTCTCTTTCTAAAGCAGTAAGTGTGCGATTTAGGGGAGTAAAATTGCTATCATGCATTTATGAATGGAAATGGAGGCTAGGTACTCTCTGTGCCTTTCCTGTTCATAAATGTGCAATAGTGATTTTACTCCCCTTTGAAATTGTGCACTTACTGCTTTAGAAAGCTTCCAAATCACGTGAGGTACTGGTTCCCCTCTATTCGGCCCTGGTTAAGCCTCATCTAGAGTATTGTGTCCAGTTCTGGGCTCCACAATTCAAGAAGGATGCAGACAAGCTGGAGCGTGTTCAGAGGAGGGCAACCAGGATGATCAGGGGTCTGGAAACAAAGCCCTGTGAAGAGAGACTGAAAGAACTGGGCATGTTTAGCTTGGAGAAGAGAAGATGGAGGGGAGACATGAGAGCACTCTTCAAATACTTCAAAGGTTGTCACACAGAGGAGGGCCAGGATCTCTTCTCAATTCTCCCAGAGTGCAGGACACGGAATAATGGGCTCAAGTTAAAGGAAGCCAGATTCCAGCTGGACATCAGGAAAAACTTCCTGACTGTTAGAGCAGTACGACAATGGAACCAGTTACCTAGGGAGGTTGTGGGCTCTCCCACACTAGAGGCCTTCAAGAGGCAGCTGGACAACCATCTGTCAGGGATGCTTTAGGGTGGATTCCTGCATTGAGCAGGGGGTTGGACTCAATGGCCTTGTAGGCCCCTTCCAACTCTGCTATTCTATGATTCTATGAAAGAGAGAATAGCTAGTATTTTATGAATGGGAAAGGAAACTAGTTACTCTTTCTCTGGCAGCAGTAGTCCTATGGGGGAAAAGAGTGAATCGAGGGAGCCCCCCCCTTAACCACGTCACTGCCAGTTCACAGAGGCACACCCAGGATGTAATGCAGAATTATGGGGCATATTGCAGGGGAACCGCCTGGGAGCACTTTTAAGTGAAAAAGACGGAGTTAAAGGACTTTCAGAAAATGTGGCTTTTAAAAAGTGGCTGGTTTGCTGCGGATTGGCAATGTCTTGTGTCATAAAGGACCTCAAACTGCTCTTCCTTCACACCAAATTTCTCATATATAATCCCTCAGGATACTGGAAAAATGAATACTGAATCTCTTTCTCCTTTGTATAATAACTAAATAGAGCCTATGATTGAAACAATCACAGTGCTTGAGATGCTTCCTGTGTGAGAGCTTGCATACCTTTAAGTTTTCCACTCATAGCATTGGCTCTATCATGACCCTGGATAATACATTGCTGTATATTAATCCCACACCATGACAATGTCTTCATGTACTGAAATGAGACTTTTTAGGAAGTGACTCTGCAGGCTGATAACCAAGAAATCCGGATACTATGCCAGTTGGTTGGTTCCGTTAACCATTATAGAGAAAACATTAGTCTCTCACACACCCTGGCCTATTAATTCAAGTTCATATTCTGATGTTATGGGAATGGTTTGTCTTTGGACTGACAAATGGTATTAATTTTGCTCTCTGGTTAGGTAAATAAGTTCCTTATTTATCTGGAGCTACATTTTAGAGCAGCAAGTAAAATATGAATCAGGTGAGGCTGTGCAGGTCCTGGAACAGTGTCTAGACTCAGTAATGGGCTGGATGAGGGCCAATAAACTGAGACTGAATCCTGGCAAGACGAAAGCCCTGTGGGTGAGTGGTTCCCGAGTCCGGGAAACAGGCTCATGGCCTGTTCTGGATGGGGTTGCACTGCCTCTGAAAGAACAGGTTCATAGTTTGGGGGTACGCTTAGACGCATTTCTGTCATTGGAGGCTCAAGTAGCCGCCATGGCTCGGAGTGCCTTTTACCATCTTCGGTTGGTTCGCCAACTACGGCCTCTCCTGGATAGCTTGGCCACGATGGTATAGGCATTGGTAACCTCAAGGTTGGATCACTGCAATGCGCTCTATGTGGGGCTGCCCTTGAAGCTGCTCCGGAAGCTGGAGCTAGTGCAGAATGTTGCAGCTTGGCTGTTGTCTAGAGCTGCCCCTTTTCCAGCATGTAACTCCTCTGTTGAGGGAACTGCACTGGCTGCCCATTCGCTACCGGGCCAGGTTTAAGGTTCTTGTACTTGTGTACAAAGCCCTCAACAACCTGGGACCAGGATACCTGAGAGAGCGCCTTCTTCCTTCCCAACCTGCCCGGTCACTGAGGTCATCCAAGGGCCTGCTCCTGGTGGTTCCACATAGACCCATCCTCCGATTGGAATCCACCAGGGGAAGAGCCTTCAGTGTGGTGGGCCCCCTCCTATGGAACTCCCTGCCTCTGGAGGTCAGGCAGGCGCCAACCTTGTACTCCTTTCGGCGCCTCCTGAATACAACTTTATTCCAAGAAGCCTTTCCTTAATATGCAGCCTTTAATCTCTGTTTTTGCTTCTTTTAAATTTCGTTTTAACTGTTTTATTCTGTTTTTATTTTCATTTTATCTTGTACACCGCTCCGAAATTTTTCAATGGGGAGCGGTATATAAATATTCTAAATAAAAAAATAAAATATGCTCTTGGTGTGTTGTGAATTTCTCATAAAGGAGACTGAAGTCATTTGCGTGCTGCACCATTACAAGCTACAGAACTTTGACGTTCCGTCATGATCCTAAACACCTTTAAAGTGGAAGCCTAATTAAATCAGTGGCATTTGATTTCAAGTAAAATGCATTTAGAATCGGATGACTTCTTGGCTTCAAAAGATTTGGACTATTATAAAATGACTAAACATCTCAAAACTCAGATGTTTATATTTCTTTTTTATTTATTTATTTTAATTTTACCATCAACCAGATCTGCAGTATGTTAAGCTACGGTGCTTGGTGATAAGAAATTTTGGCCCTATTGATGAATCTGGGATTAAGGTTGCAATCCTGCACACACCTATCTCAGAATAAGCTCCATTGAATTTAGTGGAATTTGTTTCTAAGTAGAGGCTACACTCCTGTGGGCAGCTATGTGGAAGTAAGTCCCATTTCACATAGTAGAGCTTATTTCTGTGTACACATGGTTATGATCATGCTGCATGATGTCTGTTTGTTGAATTAACCATCAGGAAGTACATATTTCTAGAAAATGTGAACTCTATTCAGGTGGTGAAAAGTCTAAGCATAGAGGAGGACAGCCCTGCTCTTCAACCATCCAACTTCCCCAGTGTTGATTTTGAAGAATGGTCGTTACAGTGCTCCACTCATCAGTCTTGAGATGAGGCAGGGGCAGAACACCTCCCTCCGTCTCCTCCAAATTTAGACTTTTGCATGCCTGAATAGGGCTCCTCATTCTGGTCATAGACTGCAATAACTAGATCTGAATTTGAATAGGGCCATGTCGACCACCTGATTTGGATTAGTTTAGACAAAGAAGAAAACTTCTTCCCTCCAATCCACAATACAAAAAAGTAGGGTATGCATTTCTAAATAAATATAGGAAACAATTTTAATAACCCAATCATCTCCTCTCCCAAAAGCACCCCCAATAAAACTACAGTTGGACAAAATGGTGTGTTTACTATATTTTTCAAAAATAAACAGGATTTGAAACTGAAGCAGAATACATGTTGCTAAAGAATACACGCAGATGGTGAAGTTTTTCTTCAATTGTTTTAGAAAGAATTGCTTTCTATTCATTCAGAATTCATGCCACTAAATTTGAACTAATTCTAGTTGGTCTGCAAGCACGTGAGTTGCCAAGTCACAGTTCCTGAAACTGACTCACATCTCTTAAATGAAGCTGTCAATTGTTGCCCAGAATGTGGGTGCTCTTTAAGTGTACAAAATACGGAAAATCCCCAAAGAGCAAGCCAGGAAGCTGTCTTCTGAATAAACTCGCTCTAAGTGAATTCATTATTTACTTGGAAATTAATGGATTTGCCTAGGTGAGTTCAGACAAGTGTTATTTAATGCAAACTTTTGGTCTGTGTGTATGAGTTTTTGTGCATGCTCAATAAGAGCACATCTTAATCACCCACACATTTATTTTTAACGGTTTTTAATGCTTTATGTATGTGTGTTCTTCATTTTAGAATTTTAAATTTTGTATACTCTTTTCTATCTCAATTTTAGAATTTTTGTAAACCACCCAGGGAGTTCTAGCTATGGGGGCGGTATATAGATGTAATAATAAATAAAATAAATAAATAACAAGGGGCATCTTGGGAGCTGTAATTTGGAATTGCATAGTGTGGTATGATGTCATGTATCTCCATGTTATGTGTCCCCCTCCTTGTAAATTGTTGTTTTCACGTGGCTGCCTGTGTGTTTTTATGTGATACTTATTCGCTGTCACTAATTGCCGTTATGAAAATGGACCCCATGGAATCCTCATGGAACCAAAGCTGTGCCAGTAATGAGGGAAGCAGCTAAGGAGATTGCTGCATTGCTGCAAGTAATTGTGAAGTTGTAAAAATGTGATTAGAAAAGCAGCAGCAGCAACAAAATTATGAACAAACTAATTTCAGCATTTGGCTTGATTGCAAGTTGTGCAGGTCTGCCTTGGTCTGTCAGAAGAGAGACAACTGCTAGCAATTTTAGATATAACTGACTAGGAATTGTAAGATGAATGAATAGAGTCCCCTCTGAGACTAGAAAACTGCAGTATATTGACCACTTTTAGCTGTTTTTAGCCTTTATGAGTAAGGAGTTGATAATGGTTTATTTCCTTGAGCTGCTAAACAGGTCAACAAAGGAGATGGCTTTTTTCAATGGTAGACTGTTAAATGATGTACCAGTGACACTACAGAGTTCATTATATGCTTACCTCTGTCTCATGACCATCTATTGGGTCTTGCGTACTTGGAAATACATTTCTGTGTTTTAGGACACAGCCTGCAACCCCAACAACCTGAAATTGAGAGAGCTAGCTGGCCACTTTGTGTGGTGTTTAATCCCAAAGTCGTAGAATCATGGAGTTGGAAGGGACCTGTAAGGTCATTGAGTCCAACCCCCTGCTCAATGCAGGAATCCACCTTAAAGCACAGATGGCTATCCAGCTGCATATTGAATGCCTCTAGTGTGGGAGAGCCCACAACCTCCCTAGGTAATTGGTTCTATTGTTGTACTGCTCTAACAGGAAGTTTTTCCTGATGTCCAGCCAGAATCTGGTTTCCTGTAACTTGAGCCCATTATTCCATGTCCTGCACTCTGGAATGATCGAGAAAAGATCCTGGCCCTCCTCTGTGTGACAACAATTCACATCCTTGAAGAGTGCTCTCATGTCTCCTCTCAGTCTTCTCTTCTCAAGGCTAAACATGCCTAGTTCCTTCAGACTGTCCTTATAGGGCTTTGTTTCCATCCTCATTGCCCTGCTCTGAAGTCCCTCCATCTTGTCTGCATCCTTTTTGAAGTGTTGTGCCCAGAACTGGACACAGTACTCAAGATGACACCTAACCAGTGCCAAATAGAGAGGAACCAATGCCTCGTGTACAAGTATCCAATTTATTTACAATAACTTATAAACTCCTTTCTTTTTAACATTGACAAAAAAGCAAGAGTTAGCCTTTCAGGCTGCAATCCTATGCGTACATTGAGGAGCAAGGCCTATTGAACCCAAGAGGATTTACATCTGAGTAGACATGTGTAGGATTGCACTGTAAGTTAGCCTCCGTGTGCTTTTTTCATCAAGCTGCATTCAGTTTTCATTGGGTGGAGATCTGGCAAGCAAAGTAGAACAAGAAAAATATTCTAGTTTTTAAGAAATTCCAAATCTAGCCTTACCAAGTCATCACCTCTCACATATGCACATTCGCAACCATACCCTGACTTTTCAGACCCACGTGATGTCTACCCAGCAGGCTGTAACTGGCTAGGTTTTGTAGCTTGATACTTGGCATCCACATTTATCATGATTCATGGCTGCCAAAAAGCGTGTAACCTGACTGACAGGTCTATCTATTCCTTATGAAATATCTGTGCCAATCAAAAGATCTCTGCCTGCTAAATGTGCAGGAAATGATTTTATAGATGTATCCTCCAATACAAATCCCATTTTCTTCTCAGGGTGAAATTTAAAGATACTTCAACATACATTTTCTCCCCATGTGTGAAATTAATAGCTGAAGTTGGCAATGACTACATTTTATTGTAAAGAAATTGGACCTGAGTGAGCTACTGTTAAGTTTCCCCTTTTGTTCCAGTGGTCACAATTAACAGCTAGTTTGGGGCCACTACATTAAAAAAATACATTTCATTATTCTTTACGATAGAGTAGATAGACAGAAATCAAATTTCCCCTTTTAATATATTAATTTCTTAGTTATTGGAAAAGTTTTATTTCTGTATTTTATTGAAGTACCTGGCTGTCTCACCACATGATGGGGCTATAGTATCATGTTTTGTCTGATCTGAGATAAGAATACAGTTAACCTCTGAAATGAGTGGAGGCCTGTTTGCCCCAATGGTAAGATGTACATAGACCAATGCAGCACCAGTATCAAGAACCCTGACCAATATAGCAGTGGTCTCCGGCTTGTCTTGTTAAGAGAGGATACTTGCTGATATCATACTGTTGTCCTTCAACAACAACTTGCTGTTCTAGTGCGTTAATCCAATCAAACGCATGAGGCTGGAGAATGCTCTTAATTGATTTAATTTATAACACTGCAGTATAGGGGTGCTCTCTTTTGATATGCAAGTTGGAGGCACTTCGAACAAAGGAATCTTACAGTATATATATGCTCTGATTATACAGGGTGTGTGACTTTCTTTCAAACCCCTTGATATTAGGGCTGTGCTCTGCTCTGTATTGGGTCGTAGAAGCGGGAGCGGAGTGGCCCGATTAGCCTTCGCCAAAGGTGGATCCGAATCAGGTCGGGGGAGCTGTGGATTGAGGCGAAGAGATTGAGGCCCCCATTTTGTCCCCCCTTCCCCACTTACCTGCCTCCACTGCAGAGGTAAGTAAGTAGGGCGGGGGGGGGGAAATCTTGATCCACCCCTCTGGATCTCACTCCGCGGAGCGGAGCGGGGGAGGGTCGGATTGACCCGAAGCGGTTTGGGCCTGATCCAGAAGTTCTGGATCGGGCCACGAAGCAGTTCGGGGGGGGGGGGGTCCGTGCACAGCCCTACTTGATATATTCAAAATCAATGCTAGCAATACTGTTTTAATGACTGTTTCTAATCACTTTATTTTGCACTTTGTTTCTTTTAAAATGTACTTAATGTGTTTTTATTCTATTTTATTTTGTCCACCGCTCCAAAATTCTGAATGGGGGAAAGTATATAAATATTGTAAGTAAATAAACCAATAATTATCAGCTCATTTTGGCAACACATTTAATTATGCCATCTGTAAGTGTTCCTTCATTTCCCCCCATGTAATCTTGGGACACTTTCTAAGTATATAAAAATTAAAAAGGGAGCAGATGTTAGGATTATTTAGGAAATATTCATGAATGGATAAAATGTTTTTATTGATAAACAAAGAACATACTGTGTTTCAGTTACAAACCTTCCGTCCATTCTGACAATTTGTTTTTATTTCTAGATAATGCTTCCACTTTCAATAATTCATCTCCAATTCTACCTCTCTCTTACATTTCCAGCCCTGGAGACTTTTTCTTCACATCATACAGAATGGGTTATGCTGGGCGAAATTATACTGTGTTTTATCTTTATTAAATACTAGCTGATATGCCTGGTGTTGCTTGGGTCTGCGAATAATGTTTATAACATTTATTTGATAAATAATAAATTTCTCTTGTTCGGGCTGCCTAAAATATATGTCTGTGAGGTAATCATCTTAAAGTAGCAGCCCGGTGCTAGGCCTGTGTGATAACCTTTAAACAAGTTAAATTCATTTCTTTTTTCCTCTCTTGTCCTCATGACAACCCTGCAAGGTAGGCTGCTCCTGGGCCTGTGAGGTAACTTTAAAACAAATTAAATTAGTTTCTTTTCTCTCTCCTGGCGCTCTCCCTTCAGGCCCAGGATGGCAAGCCACTTCCAGATGATTGGCTGCCAAAGCCTGATAACTCTTCCCTCCCACCCAAGGCATGCTGGGAGTTGTAGGCATAAGCCAAGGTCCCTGAATAATGTGTTAATCTTTGAATTAATCTCAGGTGTAGTGGAAAACAAACTGGAGAACAGGCCATCTTAGTTGTGGCACCCTGCTTATAGATTTATTATTATTATTATTATTATTATTATTATTATTATTATTATTATTATTATATTTATTTATATAGCACCATCAGTGTACATGGTGCTGTACAGAGTAAAACAGGAAAATAGCAAAACCCTGCCGCATAGGCTTACATCCCAGGCAGGCTTGCCTAGTGACTGCATTTATGGCTTTTAAGTGCCAAGTGATTTTTTTTTTTTAACAAAAATTTTATTTTCCAAGGCCTTTTAACTAGCCTTGTGTGTGTGGCGCAGAGTGGTAAGCAGCAGTTACTGCAGCCGAAACTCTCCCCATGGCCTGAGTTCGATCCCACCAGAAGCTGGTTCTCAGGCAGCCCGCTCAGGTCGACTCAGCCTTCCATCCTTCCGAGGTCGGTGAAAGGAGTACCCAGCTAGCTGGGGGAAAGGTAACCGCGACTGGGGAAGGCAATGGCAAACCACCCCGCTACAAAGTCTGCCAAGAAAATGTCAGCAAAAGCAGGCTTCCCTCTAGGAGTCAGCAATGACTCAAGTGCTCGCACGAGAGGTTCCTTTCCTTTCGTTTTCCTTTTAACTAGATGAGATTTTTTATGCTGCATTTTTTCTGTTATAACTAAGTCACAACATTCCAAGACAGATGCAAGAATTACTCAATAAAGTTTATGATTTTTATGTAAAAGCCTGACTTTACTATTGAAACAGAAGAGTGAATGGAGGAATGACTGACAGCTGAGGCTAGAATGGAATGGTGGGCGGAGTTAGTGGCAGTTGGGGAAAGTCAGTTAGTGGGGGCTATGTTAGGACTGAGAGATTACTGGGGGGGCGGAGCTGGCCGCCTGAGCAATGGCGGGTTTCTTCTGAGGCTCTAAGCGGCGTTTGCCGGAAAAAGCAATTATCTCTCTTCTAATGGGCATAAATCTTTGAGCAAACGACAGAAAATGATTATAAAAGTCACAGGAGCTGGAAAAGCAGAGAGATTTGAAGAAGGGAGGTGAGATGATTGATATTTAATACAATGTCTGTGTAAACGGCAACACTATCGAAACCGAAAGTAACACTGACGCAGTTTAAAAAGAAGGAATTTATGCTTGCTGGACATTGATTTGTGTTATAACCTTTCATTCTTATCTCACATGGGAAAGATTGAAATGCTGGCTTTGTAAGGTGGAAGTTGTTGATTGGATTTATTGGCGTGGTGAGAAGGGGGGAGAGAAGGTGGAAGAAGCTGCATTCGGCATTCGGTGAGGGAGATGTGGGAAGCTGAGAGGCTGCGAATGATTAAACTGATCCCCTCTAGTGAATGCTGTTGTGAACTGGATATTTCCCCCCCCCCTCATGAAGAAGGAAAAAGTGTTTGATATATAACAGAGAAGCCAGCATAAGTTGCTAAGGAAGTGAGTTACACTCTAAGATTTATGCCCTACCCAGAAGAGTCCCATGCCTAACGTTAAAAGAAAGATCAAAAGTTGGGCAAAGCTCAATATACAAAAAAAGAAAAAGAAAAAAAGAAAAAAAAGAAGAAAAAAAAAATAAGAAACCTTCAAATCATAAAAAAAGGAACTTTCAAATCATAATTTGGCATACCTCTCCCTCCTGGAAAGGACAGCCCCTGGAGTTGAGCAAGAGGAGGAAGATAAAGACCCAGTCCCTTTGGATACAATAACAAATAAAGAAAAAAATACGACTGAAGGAGGAGAAAGTGGTAGTAACCCTCCCTCGTTGATGGAGATCAGGCCCATTATAGCTGAAAATAACATTGTTATATTTTTAAAAAATGGATCAGCATATGAGTGAATTTAGACATCAATTGTGTATTTAGCGGATAAAAAGGCGGAAAATTCGGATAAGATCAAAAAGATAGAGGCTAAAGCGGATTTGGACCAGAAGAAATAAGAGGCTTTTGAGAAATCAACTAATATACAATTTAAAGAATGGGTACTGTGATTGATTGCCTTGGAAGATTAATCTAGTAGATCTACTTTTTGAATAAAGCAGCTAAAGGAGTCGCAGGGAGAAGATCTTAGAGAAATCATCGTGAACTGGTTCAAGGAGCTGATGCCTGATATATCAACAGACGGATTGGATCCGGATCGAGTCCATCGTGTGGGGGGGCAAAACCACAAAGGGGCAAGAGACATTTTGGTGAAATTTGGTAATTATTATAAAAAAGAGCAAATTATGAAAGAATTGAGATTTAAGAATCAGATATAATATAAAGGCAAACCAGTGCAAATTTACAATGATCTTTCTCAACGTACATTAAATTGGAGACGTAGTCTTAAACCAATAACGGAAACATTAATGAAGAATAAAATTCCTTATGCATGGGGTTACCCGGTTTTTTTAAGATTTACATATGGGAGGAGGGAACATAGAGTAACCTCATTGGATCAAGGTAAAGATTTGCTGAAGAGGCTGGGTCTGGATGGGGAAGCAGATGGGGCTGGACTGGGTGGGGGAGGGAATGAGGCTGGGACATCTGGAGAGTAAGAGAATTGTTAATTATGTTTGGAGATAATTGCAAATAAAAATGCTAATATAGAAACCTGCCGGCCAGGCACAGCACTGCCTCCCCCCTCCCCCTTTAAAGTAGATGGCTGGAGTACTAGACTCACGGGGATATGGGGGGGGGATTAGAGTGGGGGGGTGGGGAGGGGGGGAAGGTAGGGGAGGAGGGATTGGGGTAGGAGGGTGGGGGTTTTATGTATGGAGTTTGTGTTTTTATGTAAGCAAGTTTGAACTGCTGAGCACAAGGGATCGGAAGAGATTTCAAAAGGGTGATTATGGATAAAAAGATAAAGGTATCAACACTCAATGTTAAAGGTTTAGGGGCAGTCGTGAAAAGGAAGAGAATAGAACAAATGCTTAATAAAGAGGGATCAGATATTATAATGATCCAAGAGACACACCAAGGCTCCGAGAATTCGAATATGATAAAATTAAAGTGGCTAGCCTATTATGAAAAGTCATTAGGGACATCAAAAAAAAATGGAGTGGCCACTTTGATTTCAAAAAAAAGTGGGTTTACATTAGAAGAGGTAAAAAAGGATGATAAGGGTAGATATCTTATGTTAAAAGGTAAAATTGAGGGAAAGGTTTATACTTTGATTAATGTTTATGCCCCAAATGAGAGGCAAAGAGAGTTTTTTATAAAGTTGTTTAAAGAAATAGAAGAATTTAAGGAGGGGTATGTTATATTAGCTGGGGATTTTAATATGGTTATGGATAATAAAAGAGACAGGTCAAATCCCACTAATGCTGAAAAGAGGAACAATATGACTATATTGAATAAATTAGTAAAAGAAAATGATTATTTAGATTCGTGGCGCTTACTTAACGGGAATAGGCCTGGATTCTCATATTTTTCCCCAGTTCATCATACATACTCCAGGATAGATCATATATTTGTTTCAAAAGACTTTGCAACGAGGATTTGTAAAATGGAAATGGGGGTAATAAAAGTAACTGATCATGCCTTGTTAAGTTTAGAATTTACAGTTAAGAAAGATTATAAAGAGGCATATAGATGGAAGTTGAACACAAAGATATTGAAATACAATAAAATAGTAGATAAAATTCGGAAGGAACTGTCGGAGTCATGGGAAATTAATGAAAAAGGAGGAACAGCTGGGTCAGTCATTTGGGACACCATGAAGGCTGTAGCAAGAGGAATCTGTATTAGAGAAACATGTAGTTTAAAAAGACAACAACGTGCAGAACAGGAAAAGTTAGAGATAGAAATTAAAAACTTGGAGGAAAGATATTGGCGAAGTAAAGATAAATATAAATTAGTGGAAATACAAGCTAAGAAGAAACAATTAGAAAATTTAAATATAGAAGAGATTCAAAAGAATTTAATGTATATGAAAAGGGAATATTTTGAAAACAGTGATAAGAACTCGAGGTTGCTTGCCAAGCTCACACAAAAAGAAAAAGGGAGGAATGGGATAGAAACGTTGAAAGATAGCCGAGGGAATTATTGTCATGCAATGAAAGCTAAAATAAAAATTTTCAGGAATTTTATCAGGAATTGTATAAGGGTAAAGAAATTCAACAAGAAAAGGTGGAGGAGTATATTGGAAGGTTTATAAAGAAGGAAATAAAATCGGAATATAAGGAGTTAATGGAGTCAGTAATAACTCAAAGAGAAGTTGAAGAGGTTATTGATAAGTTAAAAGTGGGTAAATCACCAGGAGCAGATGGTTTGGGTCCAGAATATTATAAGGTCTTCAAAGATTGTTTAGTTCCAAAATTAATGGAACTTTATAATAGGATATTATCAGGAGAGAAGATACCCGAATCATGGGAACATTCAGTGATAATTCTGATCCCAAAACCAGATAAAGATTTGACTAATCCCGATTCTTATAGACCTATTTCTTTAATAAATCAGGATGCTAAAATTTTTACATCTATTATGGCCAAACGACTAAATAATTTTTTGGCAGAATATATAGGAGCAGATCAATGTGGGTTTGTGGTAGGAAGACATATGCATAATTTAGTGGGTAGAGTTTTAAATGTAATAAATGTAATAAAAAAAGCAAATATTAAGGCAGGTATTATGGCATTAGATATTTTTAAAGCTTTTGATTGTGTGAGCTGGCAGGCACTAAAGAGTATTATAGATAAATTGGGATTTGGAAATAAATTTAAAAATGTAATAGAACAGCTATATTCCCAAAATACGGCGGTAGTGGTGGTAAATGACGGACTTACTGAAAAGATACGACTAGCCAGAGGAACAAGACAAGGATGTCCGCTCTCGCCGGTCCTTTTTGTAATGGTTATGGAAGTTTTGGCGAAGGCACTAAGGGAGGATAAAGAATTAGAAGGAATTGGAGAGGTAAGGGAAATAAAGCTAAACATGTTTGCGGATGATACTTTATTGACCATTAAGAATCCATTAAGAAAATTAGAAAGAATTAAATATCAGTTGAGGGAATTTGAGGAAATTACAGGGTTAAAAATAAATTGGTCTAAATCAGAGATGATGTTGTTTAACTATACTAAGAAGGAAGAAAAGGATTGGGAATTTAAGGGAATGGAATTGAAAGTTAAGAACGAGATTAAATATTTGGGAATTAAAATTACAAAAAATCTAGAGAATTTAGAAAGGGAAAATTTAACGAGGTTAAAGAAGGAGGTACTAGAGAAATTGGAAAAATATAAAAGATTAAATTTATCTTGGTTTGGGAGAATAGCTTTGATAAAAATGAAGATATTAGCTAAAATTAATTTTGTATTTAGGATGTTACCTATAAAAATATCAGAAACGGAGATAAAAAGTTGGCAAAATATTATTAATAAATATTGTAATGGAGAAAAGAGAGCAAGAGTGAATAAAAATAATTGGTACCTAAGCCAAAAAAAGGGGGGAATGGTGCTCCCAAACATAAAATTATACTACGTAGCAAATAGATTAAGACATGTTGTAGAAGCAATTATGGGAGTAGGAGATTTATATTGGATGGAAGAAAAAATCATAAGTAAGGTAGAGATGAATCTGGAGAATGTTTTTTTTAAAGATGGAGGAAGAAAGTGGGTTGGAAGTATAGATAATCCACTCCTGAGGACTCAATGGGAAATTTGGAGTAAATTTAAAGGGAAGCTGCTTCCGAGCAACTCTCCCTTAGCACCGATAATAATGTTAAAGAATTTCCCAGAGGATCTAAAGGGTAGATTAGGTAAAATATTAAAAGAGAAAAATAAAATAAAATTAAAGGATTGGGTAAGAGATATTAAAACAAGAGAAGATATGGAAAATTTGTTAAAGGAGAAGAAGCTATCTTGGCTAGAATATGGTCAATTAGAACAATGGAATAAAAAGTGGATTAAAGATAATAGAATGTGCAGAAAGATGACGAGGTTTGAAGAATTAGTAGTAAGTAAGGAGAAAGGAAAAGGAAGTAGTATAGTTTCAAAAGGATTAATGAGTGAAATATATAAAATATTGTTAGAGAAGGAGTTTAGAGAGAATACAGAGAAAATGATTTGGGAATCAGATTTGAAGATACAAATAGGGCGACAGAGCTGGGAGGGACTATGGAAACAAAGAGTGTTGAGAAGTTTATCAGTAAGAATAAAGGAGAATTATTTTAAAATTTTATGGAGGTGGTACCTAACCCCGGTTAGATTGAATAAGATAAGTGATCAACATTCAGCAAATTGTTGGAGAGGATGTGGGGAAAAAGGAACGTATTTACATATGTGGTGGCAATGCAAATATGTACAAAGATTATGGAAGATGGTGTTTTCAGAAATTGAAGAAATAGTGGGAATGAAAATAGAACAAACACCAAAAATAGCATTGCTGTCACTATTTGAAGATATAAAGTGTGGAAAAGGAACTATAGAGCTGATATCGAGTTTGTTGGTTGCAGCACGATTGATGATAGCTAGGAACTGGAAGATCCAAGGGGAATATTCTATTGAGGAATGGTATAAAGTAGTATGGGACATAGCCATTAATGATAAACTGACATGCAATATTAAGTGGAGAAAAGGCGTAACTAAAATAAATGAGTTCGAAGGAATCTGGAAACAGTTCCTAGTGTTTGTGTTTACTAAGGGAAGTGGGAAACCACCAGCAGAAGAAATGATTAGATTTTGGACTCAAGAATGATCCCGAGGTGGGGGGTGCACATTTATGTTAAGAATGAAGATGTTGTAGTGTGATAAGGCATATGTAATAGTTTTTGATATTTGTACTCAACAATTATTCAATATGTATGCAGCAGATATTTGATGTATTTTTTTTCTTATTGTGTTAGTTTCAGTTATATTTTGGAAATGTTTATCTATGTTTAATAAAAAATAAATAAATAAATAAATAAAAAAATAAAAATAAAAATAGGACTGAGAGATTACTACACCTCCCAGCATGCCTTTGGCGGCCTTCAGGTGCCCATGTCCTCTGAGAGGCGCTTTCCTCCTCTCGTTGCCAATGCTGCTCCTTGATAAAGCGTCAAGGAATAGCATCGCCAAGGAGGGCAGGTAAGTGGCTGTCAGTGGATGCACCCAGCTCTGGCCAATCTTGACGTGATTGCTTTGGCCTGCGCTTTTCACCCACCAAGTGCTCCATCAGAAGCCTGTGCTGAAGGGCCGAGGCTGAACTGGGCACTTTCCCCCACTTTGTCAGGTCTGTTTCTGGGCATGCACAAAGTGCCTCCCCTTCCTCCCTCTTAAGGGTGAAGGCTGCACGTGTGCGTCTCTCAGTTTCTGAGAAAACAACGATATCAGCACGGGGTCCCTTTGAGCATGTCCAGAGTTCGGCCTCTCAAAGACACACGGTTGTATCTAGTTATGATTTTAAAACCACACATGGCAGGTAGGAAGAGTCACCGCAAATGGATGCATCCCATTTATGTGGGTTGTTTGCTTTATGTGGAATTGGGTTGACTGACTTTAGGAATCACAATGGCCGCCAAAGGCCAGTAAGTCTGGCCTCCAACCTAAGGCATGCTGGGAGTTGTAGGCGTAAACCCAGTTTTTATTAAATTCTTTAAAAATACTTTAAAACCCCCAATTCATGTTTTTAGATGTTTTCTGATCCATGTACACAAAGACCTGTCTGGGTAAACAGCATTAAGGCAGTACCATATGTGGAAGTGGGTAAACATTTTGAGACATAAGTGACACACACATACTTTCGGCTTTATAGCTAGAGATTCTATCATTGTTTGAATCATATGTAGAAAATATCAATAAACTGTTAAAAAATAAAAGAAAAAGGAGAAACCCAGTGTTAATTGTGGTAGGTCTTCACATGTGATTTGCCACTCATTGTTGTAAAAACAAACAAATCCTGATTTAATATTTCATTTGTGTCTATTTATCCTCTTCTGTAGAGACAGTCCAGATTGGCCTATGTAAATGGCAGATGAGCATTCTGTGGACATTACATCAGAACAGAGCTTTCCAAACTGTGTGTCGCGACACGTTAGTGTGTCAGCTGTAGTGTGTAGATGTGTCACGCGAACGTAACGAGAAACCTCTGAGTCTCTGTGAAATAAGCAATACCGACTTGCATGCATTTTTACACAGCAAAGGTGCCAATTAGTATGGTGCACTAGTGTATTCCCCTTCTTTTGTATCCGTGTATGCACACCACGGTCGAGGGATCATACAGGTACTGCGCATACGCGGTATGCATAATCGAGTTGAAACAGCTGATTCCACATCACTTCTGATGACGCGGCTGCACCTGAAGTGATGCATTCGAGAAATTCCATGGGTCCAGTTTTTTGATAGAACACTGTCTCAACCGCCGCTCGATCACAGCTCGACAAAATTGGTTCAATCTGAAAAGTCTTGGAAATGTATGTTATCTTGCAAATCATATATTTTTAAAAATATAAATGAAAGGTTTTCATGAGATATGTTGTGTCCCCATACATTTCGTTATTACAATTTATGTATGTGTCTGTATCTCTTATAAGGGGTTAGTTTAACCTCTGGTTTGCTAGTAAAACTGAATTACTGTGTCGCGAAATGATGCATGTCTAAAAAGTGTGTCACCAACATGAAAAGTTTGGAAAACTCTGCATCAGAAGATGTGAGGGTGAATGAGCCTTTGAAAGTTATGTTGGGACCTCTGATATGTCACTCAAATTGATATAGGCGCAGAGGGGCCACTGGGGGGCGCTGCAGGGACTAGTTCCTGGCTTTGCATTCCAATTGTTGCTGGTTAGTAGTTACTTCAAACTGGGGGACATTCCATAAGCAAGAATAAGCCTTCTACACATGGCCTGTGACAGGTAAGGATCATCTTCGAAAACAGGCTGTAGATCAGTCTTCCTCAACCTGGTGCCCTCCAGATGTTTTAGACAATTCCCATCAGCACCAGCCACCATGGCCAATGGTCAAGGATGATAGTCCCAAACATCCAGAAGGTACCAGGTTGGGGAGGGCTGCTGTGTAGATCACTGTGGTGCACTCAAAGATGAACATCTCCCCAGCTCACTGCAGACTAAATCTCTAGATCTTTTCTCCAAATTTAGGAGATCATGGATAATATTTCTGATCCAGTCCTTGCGGTCCCCCGCCCCCAAACTTTCCCCTTTGCAATGAATATCAGAGGGGTGTGTGTCTTGCTTTCCCTCCCACTTTCTCTGTTGCCTTCACACAGTGGGTAACAGCATACCAGGATGCAAAAACCCAGGAGCTCATGGGAGATGTAGTTCATCTAGGGAGAATTACATTTCCCATAGCCTTCTTAACCTTTGTGTTCAAGTACATTGCTAATCAACATGTAACCATGACAGGAAGTAAGGGAAAATCAAAATGAGAGAAGAAATTTGGGGCTTCTTATAGTTCACCTCTCTTTTGAGGTGATCTGTGAGCTCCCAAGGCTTGTTTTCAAGGCTAAGCTCAGAGAACTTTGCCAGTATCCTTAGATGCATTGGAAAAGATTACAGTGAACGTTGTGGATGACAAGCAGAAGTGTTCCGTTACTTTTTCTGCTGAGCTTATCCTATAGTAGGTGACTCCTGGGTATACGTCTGACCTGGCCCATTTGTCTTCATCAATCTGTTTCTTCACTTTCCTCAGTTTTACAAAGATCCAGTTCTGAGAGCTTATTTATATATTTATTCATTACATTTAAATCCCACCTTTTTTCCTCCAAGGAACCCAAGGTGGCAAACATAATCCTCCTCCTCTCCATTTTATCCTCACAACAACATCCTGAGTTTGGGCTGAGTGTCTGTGATTGGCCTAAAGTTACCCAACTTCCATGTCCGAGTGAGGATCATAGAATCATAGAATAGCAGAGTTGGAAGGGGCCTACAAGGCCATCAAGTCCAACCCCCTGCTCAATGCAGGAATCCACCCTAAAGCATCCCTGACAGATGGTAGTCCAGCTGCCTCTTGAAGGCCTCTAGTGTGCGAGAGCCTACAACCTCCCTAGGTAACTGATTCCATCTAACTCCCAGTCTAACACTCTAGCCACTACACCACACTGGCTCTCTTATTCATAATGCAGTTCTGCGATACTTTAGTTCTGAGATTTCATTCTTAATTTTTCCCCATGTGCTTTACAGGATGCTGATCAAGTGGTTCCACAGTCCATAGTTTGTGCAGTATGTGGATTTTTTCCAAATTCATTCATTTGGTATCAAGTGTAGTAGTTTGCACTTGGAGAAGGTTTTAATTTTTTTTAAAGTTCTTTAATATTAAAAAAATGTATTGTTGTATATACTGTTTCCTGGCCGTTCTGAGGGCCAATTTAGCTGAAAATGCAGCCTATAAGTACATGGAAAAACCACTATATTCTCTTAAAACAATACTGGGTAGATAATTTACAGAGTTCATCCCAATTATGATAAAAAATAAAGATTTTATTATTAGTGAAGTTCCTTGTCTATATAATTGTAAAGTTGTGTTTTAAAATGTGTAGGCAATGCTTGGCGAAACTTCCAAAGCACAAGTATTTTGGGAATAAGATTTCCCATCAACTTTGTTATGGTCACTGACCAGACTTTACACATACAAGAGAGTAGGGCAAAATTACATACAGATTTGAAAAGTGTGCAGCAGAATCAATTCTGGAGAGACCTTATTCTCATAGCATTCAAAAAGAATTTTGCAAAAGCCTTGATTGTGTCTCTGTCCTTTGTGGCCCTGATGTACTGAAGAAGTGCATTAATTTCTAAACTGGTGTCAATAATTTCTCTCTAATCTTTGTATAAAACCAACAGAGTAAAACATGGATAACTGATTCAATTTCCAGTGATATAGGAGAAGGGAGGGGACTCTTCAGCTCCCAGCATAAGCTATTTGCCCCTCCCAATCACTACAGAAGTATAATAAATTACGGGAAATAATCAAATTTGCAATATATCAATATTAACCTGGCTAGCTTCCTTAATTTGCATAACCAGCTGTGGAATTCAGCGTTTCCTGTCACAGAATTTGGCTCACCTTGGTGTAGATTTATTTTTTAAGCACACAAAACCTAACCCCCTTTACACTTCCAAAAAGGTTAGGATTTAAGCCAGGATAATTCAATATTCACTCAAGGGAGAGGAGTAAAGATGTCACATCTGCTTCAGAAACTAGCGCCAGGTTTCTGGAAGGTCTCCGGATGCCTTCCTCATGCGTCTACAAGCTGCTCGGCTGGTGCCCTGTAGGTAGCTACGAGGGAGATGTTTCCAGTCTACGGTCTTCAAATATGCATCGCTCTCTTGCTATGTGTCAAACAAATGCGGCATTGTTTAATTTCTTTTTAAAAGAGAGCACAGAGCGTTGAATGTGAATGTTACATTGCATACCAGCCATGCTACTTCGCGCTTTCTCAGCTGTTGGCCTCTGACAGGCAGAAGCATGTGGTTTCTAAAAATAATTTCAGGAACACACATTATCTTCGCAGTAGGAGAGTGTCAACTAAATGTTGTGGCTGTTGCATGCGCAAGAATGTTCATTTTGGGAAAACATTGTTTTATACGTTGCCCTAATGAAGCAAGCCCTGATCACATGTAGCCAACCTTTCTGCCCCCCTCCTGAAGACACTTGGGTAAACTGAATAAAGCCACACCACCAACTCCCTATAGAAATATAGTACTAGTTGGGAGGTGCCGAGACAGCCCATTTATAGAACTGGTCCTCTGGAAGTCGGGAAGCCTTTAAAGAGCAGGAGTGATAAGAGATTTGAGTCACTTGGAACGCCCTGGGTTACAAGCTTGGATGCCTTGACACATAACAAAAGGAGGCATGGAGACAGTGGAAGTGTTCAGCACCGAAAACAAAGGCAGGGGGCTGAAGGCCGCGAAGGAATTTTGGGCCGGAGATGTCATTTTTGCAGAACGAGCCTACGCTGCTGTAGTATTTGACAGGTAAGGAGGAAGCGAGTGCGTTGCTGTAAACCAGGCAGCAAATGCAGGAAGGGGTTAACGCGGAACCAGCTGGTTGTAATTCATCACCTTCTGAGCAGAGAGAATGCTAAGACTCACTTACTAATTTACTAATGGGACTGTAAGGGCATTTCAAGATGCTTTCAGGATAAAGCTCGTCTAGAGTAGCGACTAAGAGATTTAGCCGTGCGTCTGAGAGTTCCCGGGTGAAGCCTCACTTCTTAAATGAGTTCACTGGGTGGCTTTAGGCAAGTTACTACCTTTCAACCTTCGCTCTCATTCTCCAATCTGCAATATGGGGATAATTCCTTATGGGGTTGTTAATAAGCTCCCCATAATGAGCTCCCCAGAGAAGTCCGCCTGGTGCCTACACTGTACTCTTTTCGTCACCAGCTGAAGACCTTTTTATTCTCTCAGTATTTTAACATTTAATTTTAACTTAAGTTTAAATTTGACTGTTCTAACTCTGTATTTTAATCTTATATCAATTTTGCTGCGTGGTTTTATCCTGGTTGTGCTTTTGATACTGTATATTTGTATTTGTGCTTTTATTTGGTTTTATTTGGTAGCTTTATTATGGTTTTAATTTTTGTGAACCACCCAGAGAGCTTCGGCTATGGGGCGGCATAAAAATGTAATAAATAAATAAATAAATAAATAAAGATCACTGAGATGGAGTACATGAAGAACCTGTTGCACTCAAAACATACTATGTGAATGCTAAACATTTATTACCTGTTGTGGTTGTTGTTATCACCTGCAATGGACTTATATGTCAAAGGTGTGCATGTCTCATTTTGGTACTGTTTCACTAAGGCCGTCAAACGCCCCTGACCCCGCACCTGATGACAACAAGGCTCCTCCTGCCCCTGCTAACCACCTGCTAGCTTGAATGTTTGAGGCAGGGAAGCTTATGTGTACAGGCCTAGATGTGCCAGTGGAGGCTGGTGTCTCTTATGTCAGTGGGGCGGTGAATCCATTCTGGGTTTCAGTCAACAACAGTCAGAACTCTAAAGGAGCTATCCAAGAGTGCAGACCGGTTCTGAGTGGATTCACCACCCCTATGGACAGTGAAATGGATTCACCGCCCTTACGGACAAAGGGCTTTTTTTTCAATTCTCCCCTCCAATACACATCTCTGTTTGAATAGCAATAGAGTTCTTTCCTTGCACATCTCATCTTCTAATTCCTGTTCAGCTGTGGTGCTTAAGGGAAGAACTCAGACGGTTCTTCTGGTGGCATAAAGTGCCTTTTGCCGGCATCTTGACTCGTTTGGGAAGAAATGGCTAAAGTGCTGCTGTACGCTAAGAAGGGTGACCTTGGGGTCAGAGGTTGTGCCAGGGATTGGGTGGGTTTATTTATTTATTTATTTATTTATTACATTTTTATACCGCCCAATAGCTGAAGCTCTCTGGGCGGTTCACAAAAATTAAAACCATACTAAAACAACCAACAGGTTAAAAGCACAAATACGAAATACAGTATAAAAAGCACAACCAGGATAAAAACCACACAGCAAAATTGATATAAAATTAAAATACAGAGTTTAAAACAGTAAAATTTAAATTTAAGTTAAAATTAAGTTTAGGGTTGCAGTATTTATTTATTTATTATACTTATATACCGCCCCCATAGCCAGAGCTCTCTGGACGGTTTACAGAAATTCTAAAATTAAGATAAAAACGAGTATACAAAATTTAAAATTCTAAACACAGACCATACACACATAAAGCATTAAAAACCATTAAAAGTAGAGCTTGCTGAGCAGAGTCTTTGGTGTAATTTGAAAAGATGCAATTAAGACTGAAGTTGGTCTAATAAAACTCTCTTTTTGTTTCCTTTCTTCCTTGCCCACTTGTATTCTTTTTAATTATTGGAGGTTTTCTAGAATAACACATATAGTATAAAAATTCTCATTGTGGAATTCCAGACCATTATGTTCCTAATAACCAGCAGTCTTCTGGTTATGAGCTGATGAGTGTTGGGCTTACAGCTGTTATATATGTTTGATTTGGAGCAGTGAATGTGACAATATTTTTTTTTATGCTTCTGTACAATCGTAGAAATTATAGCTGCTTGTTTCTCTCCCTCTTCCTATGCTGAATAGAGTGACCACATGAAAAGGGAATTTCAGCAGGTGTCATTTCTACGCATGTAGCAGTTAGTGAAATTCCCTCTTCATCACAACTGTTAAAGCTGCAGGAGCTATATTAGAGTGACGAGATACACGCCTCACCCTCTTTTTTTGTGCTTTTGGGTAATGGCCACCAGGCCTGTGCAGGGAGGAGGGGGGCAGAGGGGGCAATGGATTTTAGGAAAATAAATGGAAAAAGTGGTAGGAAAAACAGAAGGGCTGTTAGTGGAAGATGATGTCGTCTGGACCTGCTGTAAAATTTCATGAATGAAGCATGATGGTGGTGGGATAAAAGCCTCCTCTGGGAACACACTTCAACTAGCTTAGCACTGCACTGAATTGTGGCCGGTGTCAAAAGCAACACTAGCAGCTCTCAGAGTAAAAAGAAAAAATGAAGTGCAGTAGAAAAATGGTCAGGACTGTCTCAGAATATTTCCGAAGTGGCTGTATGAAAGATGTTTCTACCACAATCCTCTGCACTCCTCACCCAATGCTTAAGTCAATACAGAGTTGTATTGAATAGATTAGTATTGCCAAGATATAGAGGTTCATCAGATGAGTGTTTTATCGCACGCTATCTACTACCCACTTACGGATGTATGCATGCCCTTTGGATGACATTGTCCACCTCCCGCGCGCCTCTCGCTCATTTTTCCGTACCAAAATAGACCCCTTTTAAACTGTTTAAAAAGAGGGGGAAAGAATGTGGTGCCATATCCTGCTGTGTATCGGAAAAGTGTCGCGATAAAATCAGACCCTGAATTGGCTACACGGTCTTTCTTTCCTCTTTCCCCTTCGGGAAGAAAGAGGAAGTGATGAGGGTAAAAACAGGGGCGGAGAAGCGACGGTAAGGAAATGCGATTTCCTCCCGTGTGATGATGTCCATAATGAGTTGGGCCACACTCCTTAATGTTTGGAAGAGATCGATACATACATACAGAGAGAGACAGAACCCTTTATTACGTTCAACACGTTATTATTATTATTATTATTATTATTATTATTATTTATTTATATAGCACCATCAATGTACATTGATGTACATTGTACGTTACAACATACATTGTACAATGTACGTTAGTGGCTTTTGAGGAAAGAGCCAGCCATGCATTCCCAAATCTTTTATTTATTTATTTATTTATTACATTTCTATACCGCCCAATAGCCGGAGCTCTCTGGGCGGTTCACGAAAATTAAAACCATTCAAAGTATAAAACAACAATATAAAACCATAATATAAAATACAATATAAAAGCTGAACCAGATCAAAACAGCAGCAATGCAAAATTACAAATTTAAAATTTATTTACAGACTGTTAAAATGCTGGGAGAATAAAAAGGTCTTCACCTGGCATCTAAAAGCATATAATGTAGGGTGACCATATGAAAAGGAGGACAGGGCTCCTGTATCTTTAACAGTTGCATGGAAAAGGGAATTTCAGCAGGTGTCATTTGTATATATGGAGAACCTGGGGAAAGTCCATCTTCATCACAACAGTTAAAGGTGCAAGAGCTACTAGAGTGACCAGATTTGAAAGAGGGCAGGGCACCTGCAGCTTTAACTGGTGTGATGAAGAGGGAATTTCACCAGGTTCTCCATATATACAAATGACACCAGCTGAAATTTCCTTTTCACTACAACAGTTAAAAATACAAGAGCCCTGTCCTCCTTTTCATATGGTCACCCTAATATAATGTAGGTGCCAAGCAAACCTCCTTAGGGAGCTCATTCCACAGCCAGGGTGCCACAGCAGAGAAGGCCCTCCTCCTGGTAGCCACCTGCCTCACTTCCTTTGGCAGGGGCTTGCGGAGAAGGACCCCTGAGGATGACCTTAGGGTCCGGGCAGGTACATAGAATCATAGAATCATAGAATAGCAGAGTTGGAAGGGGCCTACAAGGCCATTGAGTCCAACCCCCTGCTCAATGCAGGAATCCACCCTAAAGCATCCCTGACAGAGGGTTGTCCAGCTGCCTCTTGAAGGCCTCTAGTGTGGGAGAGCCCACAACCTCCTCCATATGGGAGGAGGCGTTCCTTCAGATAGCCTGGCGCCAAGCCGTTTAGGGCTTTAAATGTTAATACCAGCACTTTGAATCGGGCTCGGACCTGGACTGGCAGCCGATGAAGTTGTAAAAGGACAGGCGTGATGTGGAACTAAAAGCAATCCATGATAGGACCATGTGTCCCAGCAGTTCAGCCCCTCCATTGAGTGTAGCTAGTCGTTTCCAGAATGCAATGTACTGGAAACCTAAGAACACATTCTTACTCTCAGCTCTGTCTCTAACATGCTATGTTGGCAACTTATCCCTGCAGCTCACATTACACTCAGGGCATTTGTATGTGCAGCACAGCTATGGCTGCTTGACGTGATGCAATGAGTTACTGCCTTGTATCCAAGAAAGACTTGCATCATTGCTCATGGAGATTATGATGAAGAGATCTTTAATGAATTATTTCTTTATTATTTTATGTAATTTATTGATACCGCCTCTCTGGGACCAACCAAGGGAGGTGACAAAAGTTCAAAAACATAAAAAAAAAACCCCACAGTCAAAACAATAGTAAAATCTTAAAAATTACATTAAAAACTTCACAACAATTTAAAAAGCCAAGTTAAAAAGATGAACGCAGAAAGAGTAGGGACCAGTCACAACTCCACAATTCCAGAATTTTTTATATTATCAACCCAGCTAAAGTGCTGCTCCACAATATTAATTGGAAACTTCAAACATAATGTTACACTTCAATTTGCTTTTTTGTGAAGGACAGGACATTTGTGGATTGTGACGTTCTGTTTCCTTTCTCCCGCCTTTTAGATTTAAAACAACTGTGTGATCAGGTTCACATGATCACCAAGGTGGTGATATATAAATAGGAAATATTCAGGTCCCATAAGTAGTGGTGCTGAGCAGTTAAAAAAAATTCCTCTTTTCAGAAGCTAGTATTTATTTTGGGGTCCCCCACTGATGCCAATGGCAGATTCATCCTAATGCAAATACTAGCTTGGGACGACTCTGGCAGGAGAGGAAAGAATTAAATTTCTCCTCCATACATGCTGCAATTGCAATTATGATGATTATTCACATTTTTAAAAACCACCACATTCAATGCAAAGGTGATGGCACAGTATGCTACCGGGAAAGAAGAATAACCCAGGATGTTTTCTACAACATAGCAAGAAATCAAGAGTGCTATAGAAGCGAGCCCAACCACAATCCCTCCTCGGATGTCTGGTCTGCCTGGATCCTTGAGGTAGTACCCTGGCCTTGTAGGGCTGGGCTGTATTTCTCAGAGTGGGCAGTCGTGGTCTTGGGGCATGTTGCGTCATCTGCCTGGGTGGCTGTAAGGAGGAAGGTCAGCCACTCACCGGTGTCCCTCTTACTGCAAGGTGGAAGCCCACAGAGTTAGGTTCCTGGAAGTCTTAAATCTGTAAAGCCTGGGAGCTCCGTTAATCATACTGGCTTCCAGAAAATCCAACTGTCCTGAAGGGTATAACTTCCCGTTGCGCTTTCAGCCACAGTAAGGTCACACACACACACACACACACACACACACACACACACACACACTGTACCTCAGGTCAATTAATATCCAGTTGTTTTCCTCTTAGGTTTCCCTGCCCACAAGCCCACAGTGAGTGCTTGGAACACACACACAGGAGTTGCTTTGGGCCTTGTATGAATCATAGAATCATAGAATAGCAGAGTTGGAAGGGGCCTACAAGGCCATCGAGTCCAACCCCCTGCTCAATGCAGGAATCCACCCTAAAGCATCCCTGACAGATGGTTGTTCAGCTGCCTCTTGAAGGCCTCTAGTGTGGGAGAAGCCACAACCTCCCTAGGTAACTGGTTCCATTGTCGTACTGCTCTAACAGTCAAGAAGTTTTCCCTGATGTCCAGCTGGAATCTGGTTTCCTTTAACTTGAGCCCGTTATTCCGTGTCCTGCACTCTGGGAGGATCGAGAAGAGATCCTGGCCCTCCTCTGTGTGACAACCTTTTAAGTATTTGAAGAGTGCTCTCATGTCTCCCCTCAGTCTTCTCTTCTCCAGGCTAAACATGCCCAGTTGTTTCAGGCCGTTGCTAGACGAGGCGTTAGCGTGGTGTTGAGGCACAGGGGATCCTGGGGTCAGGCTGGGCTAACGCCTCCCCTAAGCCAGGATAAGTGGATTCGCTTATGGCCCGGCTTTTCCGCAGCCCCAGCCTGAGGCTAGCGACTTCTGTGGCTTTTCCCGGCTGCTTGCTTAATCGCGAGTAGCCGGGAGAAGCCACGGACTGGGCACAGCGCTCATAGGAGCGCTGTGCCCATCAGGCTGGGGGGGGAATCACGGGGGGGGGAGATAGGGGCTGGCCGGACCCGGCAGGAGAGGGGGGGGAAGAAGGACGGACACGGGCATGGTGGATGGTGGATGGGGGAAGAAGGACGGGCATGAGCATGGGCATGGGGGATGGGGGATGGGGGAAGAAGGACGGGCATGGGCATCGGAGGGAAAGATGGACGGTGGACAGGGCATCGGGGAGGGGGAGAAAGAAGGACGGGGGACAGGGCATGGCGGACGGGGGGAGAATGGGCGAGTGAGCGGGCAGGGGGGCATCAGATATTGTGGGGGGTGGAATCAGGGGCACGGGGAGCAGGGACCCTATATTTATTTTTAAAAATACCTACCTTTTCCGGTGGTGCGCTCCTGCGCACATGGCCCTTTAATTCAAAATAAAAATGGTGGACGCGACGGGGCTTTCCCTTGCCCCGTCGCGTCTTACGTGTGGAAAAGGGCGACGGCGTGCGCTAGCTGTAGTGCGCCGTCGCCCCGACTCCCGGCCGGACTATCCAGTAGGTCTAGCAAGGCCCTCAGTCTCTCTTCATAGGGCTTTGTTTCCAGACCCCTGATCATCCTGGTTGCCCTCCTCTGAACACGCTCCAGCTTGTCTGCGTCCTTCTTCAATTGTGGAGCCCAGAACTGGACGCAATATGACCTGGAAACCCTCTTGTAATGGTGGTTCACAAGTGTACAATTAGTCAGTATGGTAAAAGACAAATTCTATTCACAGGTACAGGCCATTCCTGAATGGGTAAAGTGGGGCTAATAATTACACTGTACTACAGGGATGAGATGAAACGAGGATCTGGGAGGACAGTCCTGCATCTATGTGATACAGGGTTGCACTCCCATTGCATCTAAAACTTTGCTGCACCATGGTACATGAAGAGAACTCAAGTGCTCTTATATGCTACCTTTGCTCTTCGTGGCCTCTTCTGGGAGGCCTTTTCTTCCTGGCAGCGACAGAGATTGTTTGAGCTGCAGTTGTTTTTAACCAGGCTTCGGTCTCCTTGTTGCCATATAAGGAGAGCAAACTCTGCAGCACCTTTTCACCCCACTGACTTGACAGCTGATAGAAACCAGTCAGGCCCTTCTGACAGATGCCCAACTCTGCGGCTCGCCTGGTTTAGCCCACAAGGATGCTGCCGCAGATCTGCTTTGTGCTGCTTCTCCAAAGCAATCTGATCACTCCCACTGTAAATCTGCAAATTTCACCTGAGGTTTTATGTCTTGCATATCGTGATCTCATTTGCAATTATAAGCCTTGCAAACCAGGATTGCCTTATCAAACCTGAACTGTTGGAAGAGATACATACTGCACAAGGTTAGGAGCTGGGCTACGTAATAGGCAGAAGAGCAAGGTCCGCTGATTTTATCAACCCTTTCTCTCCTCCAACCCTATTCCTTGAGCATTCTGGAGATGTAAGTCCTAGAGCCAGATGACAGAAACTTGTTAAGGGCAAACGGCTAAGTCCTATGAAGGATGGTGGTACACATTTCAAATGGATTCAGCACTAAGGTCTGATGCTGAAGGTAGTTGTCAGGCAGGGGTTACTTCTCGACTGAACTTTGCTTATGGTGAAGCAGTGAGGCTATTGCAGACTTCTAGAATGTTGGTTGGAGAATCAGCACAAAATGAGCCCATAGGCGTGTATCAGCAGTCCCCAACCTTTTTGGCACCAGGGACTGGTTTCGTGGAAGACAATTTTTGTGTGTTGAGATGGTTTTGGGATGATTCAAGCACATTACATTTATTGTGCACTTTATTTCTATTAATACATTGTAAAATATAATGAAATAATTATACAACTCACCATAATGCAGAATCAGTGGGAGCCCTGAGCTTGTTTTCCTGCAACTAGATGGTCCCATCCGGGGGTGATGGGAGACAGTGACACCCGAAGTGTGTTGCTTATGTCCAGTCTACTCCGTAACCTCGTTTTGGTTGTTGTCAATGCAGAAATTGCATTGTTGTCAATGAGAACGCAGCCCAGGTTCTAACAGGCCATGGACCGGTACCGGTCCGTGGCCCGGGGGTTGGGGACCCCTGCTGTATATACCCTGTCGTGGCTGCACAGTTGCACTCTGTTGTTTATTTGACAAAGATGCCAATTCACAGCAAACGACACACCCCGGTCATGAAGCTTTGCATTTTCATTGTCTCATTTTACCATGAGTTTTTACTTTGCTCTGATGTCACCACAGTTGCTTGTACATGTGTCAGTGGTGGCTTCAGTTCAGATTAAGAAAGTGGGCATAGTTAGGGGGTGGATCCCAGGGCAGGGTAGGTGTGAGAATACAGGGCAGGGGGCGGGCTGCAGGTGAGTGTTTAGCAATGGCCCCCATGCCGACATTAAAACCTTATTCTGGAATCAAAGTAAGGACAATTATCATGTATAATACATAAATTCAATGAAACGTTGTAGCGCAGCGGCAGACTTTCAAAGCTCCAATGTTGCACAGAGTTGCCAGAAAACAACAGCAAAAAATGCTTTTGGAGATTTTCAGTCGCTCAATATTTGCTGCGCATTACCGCCGTGTGACAATGGCGCTGTGAATTTTCTTGGCTGGATAGCCTGCACTCACTCCTGTCATGTAACCCTGTCGTTGCCACTTTGCAGCAGCGATGCAGGTTTGGGGAGTAATAATCAGTAGCGAAAGCGACACTGTGACAGGAGCATCTCAGCCCCTCAAGCAAATGGTACAGATTAAAAGGTCATTTAAAAACAGAGAACAGAAGTGCCCGGCAGTGGGGCGGGGGAAAGTTGGGAGTATCAGATCTGAAAAAAAGGGTGATGGGTTCCTTAAAATGCACCCCATGGGGGAGGTGGATTAGAGGTGGGAAACTAACAGGCCTCCCAGAGCTTTGGGGGCATTCTCTGTCTTTTCTTCAAATTCTGTGGGGCCCTAGCTCTGCTCCTTGGTATTGGACCTTCTCAAATCCAGGATTTTATCTCTACATCTACAACTATTATTAACTGACACCAGAAGCTTTGCTCTTTTCAGCTTCCAAGCCTCTTTGTGCCGCATTGACACCACAACTTTCATCCTTAATGCTCTCTTGTCTGAGGCCTAAATTATGTTTGGCACTTGGCCTGTTTAGCTGTTCAGTATTTGCAAATCAGTTCGATTTCCTGAGGTCAGCAATGTCCGTGGAGGTTTGATCACTATCCCAACCCTTATGTTGCCCGGTGTGTTCCCTGTTTCTCATGCCCCAAGAATACATCTCATTCGATGGCATTTGAAAGCATTTGATGGGATATAATGGGTTGTTTAAGGCATCAGTCAAATTATAGTTGCCACTGACGATTTAGGTTTTTTTGTTTTTGTTTCGGAATAGTTGTATTTTAATGCATAATTGTAGCTGTTTCAAATGCTGTGTATTATAATCTATCGTAAATCACCCTGAGTCTTTTTTGTTTTAGAAAGGTGTCTAAGAAATGTAATAGTAACAGCAACAACAATCTCTTAATATCTCTTTAAAAGTATTTACTAGTTATCATTTGAAAACTCAAATGCCATAACTCAAATGTCATAGAATCAAATGTCAACTCAAATGTCATAGAATCATAGAATAGCAGAGTTGGAAGGGGCCTACAAGGCCATCGAGTCCAACCCCTTGCTTCCTGCATTGAGCAGGGGGTTGACCTCGATGGCCTTGTAGGCCCCTTCCAACTCTGCTATTCTATGATTCTATGATTCTATGATTCTAATTCGAAGTGTAAACCATGAACTATAACAGAATCGGAAAGGAAGGCAGAGGCTGGCTCGCAGCTGTTGTGTCACCTTTGACTAAATATCCCCTGCACTTAAAATGAAATTTATGGAGACAGCTGGTTCTTGTGCAAAGAACAGCTGCAGACAACCCATTGCATGAGAGATTACCAAGGTGTTTCAAAGAGCTCTAAAAAAAGTGCCACAATCACATAAAAGGCCGGTTTATTGAAAGTCCTAGATAAACACTTCATTACTTTTCAGGCCAAAAGGTGGCACATAAATATTTTTATACATAAAATATAGGAATGTATTTGTTTATTATTTTCTAGCCAAAGCTCTCTGAGTGGTTCACAAAGCAAAGCTAAAAGATGTAATTGAACCACTTCCGTCCCCCTTGGTGAGTATAGCTGAAGTGATCAAGACACTATTCAACACAGGGGCATTACTTCTTGTCCTGTTCCAGAGCACAATTGAGAGGATGCAGGGAACAACTCTCTCACCCGCCCCTCTCCTCCTGCATCCCCCCAGTTGCCAGCGCTGCCAGTGCTATACAAAGGACAACGGACACAGTCCCTGTATACAGTGAGAGTTTAACATAAGTGTGGGCATTCTGGTACCTGTAAGCCAAATCCAGTCCCAATGCAATTCTATCTGGACCCCGGTAGTCCTACAAAACTATAATCAAGACACAATGAAGTGATAGTCTACAGATTCAGTGATATAGAAAAGAAAAGAAAAACTATTTTCAGCGAATCACTCTTATGTTACATCTCTCTTTTGCTTATTGAATGCAATGCCCTGGCTATATATGTCTGTGATTCTGAATGCCTTATAGTGCTAAATAGTAGCAGTTTCATTGGAGACTCTATACTGAGCATACGTTACAAGTTCAGCTTCTGTGGCAAAATCTGCCCATCTGCCTGTGCATTAAGATCATCACAGGAGGCTTTTCTATGTACTCCTTCTATAAGAGAAGAGCATTTATCATTGACAAAAGAGCGGGCCTGACTTTGGAATACCCTCCTATGGGAGGTGTGCCTGGCACCAATGCTATCTTCTTCTTTTAAAAAAAACAACAACACATTTTTATTTGTGCATTTTAAAACAAATTTACATAGTTTTCCATTTTAAAATTCAAATTAGTATCCCTTTTGTTGGTTGAAATAGCATTAGGCCTCTTGATTTAATTGTTTGATGATTAGATTTTAGATTGCTTTTATTGTATTATATGTAAGTTGATTTATTGCACTGTTTTAGGTGATTTTATGTACACCACCCTGAAATTATTTTCAGGATGAAGGCATGGTTTATAGGGTGACCGTATGAAAAGGAGGACAGGGTGCCTGTATTTTTAACAGTTGCATAGAAAAGGGAATTTCAGCTGGTGTCATTTGTATATATGGAGAACCTGGGGAAATTCCCTCTTCATTACAACCGTTAAAGGTGCAGGAGCTATACTAGAGTGACCAGATTTAAAAGAGGGAAGGGCACCTGCAGCTTTAACTGGTGTGATGAAGAGGGAATTTCACCAGGTTCCCCATATCTACAAATGACACCTGCTGAAATTCCCTTTTCAATACAACTGTTAAAGATACAGGAGCCCTGTCCTCCTTTTCATACGCTCACCCAATAAATCATGTCTTCGTCCCGAAAATAATTTCAGGGTGGTGTACATAAAATCACCTAAAACAGTGCAATAAATCAACTTACATATAATGGTTTATAATGTTTAAAAATAAGTACAAATTTAAAAATGCTCTTCTGATAGTCCTCCAGCGCTTCTCTCCTCCATCTCAATACTCCCAAGTCAGATTCTCTGGATTAGGGGCAAACTGCCCACCAGGTGTTTTGGAGTACAACTTCCATAAGCCTGAGCCAGCATGGTCAAAGGTCAGGGATTATGGGAGTTGTAGTGCAAAACATCAGGAAGGCGCCAGGTTGCCCACCCCTGATCTAGACAACTGGACATGCAGTGTACAGAGCACCAGTGGCGGCAGGGATGCTGTTCTAGTCTGTACACCTTCACTATCAGAAGTTGGGGGAAGGGATGGTGCAGTGCAGGGGAGGATAAGGGTTGGGGCAAGGGGGGAGGTGAGTGAGAGAGTCTGCAGCAAGTGGTAGAGTGGGTAGAAACAAGGGAGGTTTGGCAGTGGGAGGAAGTGGGTCTGGAAGGGTTCAGATGGAGTGGATGGGAAATGAGGGCATTCTGCCTTTGATACTTTCATGGATGGTTTGCTAGTTTTTAACAACCACTTGTAAATGCATGGGTGCAATATTGGGTGGGCTGGCACCAGGTTCCTGGTGTTGGATGCATAAGGCATGGAATGCTGCAACTATAAACATTTCTACATTAAGGAAAAAACCCACCTCCTTACCAGCCTTTTTTTCTCCCCTTGGGCTTTTCTGCATTCACTCCAGCTCCTTAAGATGTGACCATGTGATTTGTAATTGAAGCCTTCCCCTCTGGCAGAATGTTTCATAAAGCTCAATGGAACAGCACCATCTAGTGGTGAAATTAATCCCGCAATTATTTTAGATATCCAATTATCTCTGAGTGTTTTTTAAGCAAGATTTCTGGGGAGAAGGAGCAAGAAATGTCCTGGATGTTGACGGCATCATGTAAATGACCCCAGAAATTCCATGAGTGGCCAATCATGAGCGTGCCATAACTCTATATAGAATCAAAGAGTAGTAGAGTTGGAAGGGGCCTATAAGGCCATCGAGTCCACCCCACTGCTCAATGCAGGAATCCACCTTAACGCATACAATAAAACTTGAACAATATTTCCCCATCACGGTTGGATCATTGTGTTTCACATTGATTGTGAGCTGGGCTGGGCTTGACACATGAATCTATCCAGCACTAAAATATCTTGCACACGGCCTGTCTGATAGGGTGACCATATGAAAAGGAGGACAGGGCTCCTGTCTTTTTGTGTTGAGAAGAGAATTCAGCAGGTGTGATTTGTATGCATGCAGCACCTGGTGAAATTCCCTCTTTATCACAACATTTAAAGCTACAGGAGCTACACTAGACTGATCAGATACAAAAGAGGGAAGGGCTCCTGCAGCTTTAACTGTTATGATGAAGAGGGAATTTCACCAGGGCCTGCATGCATACAAATCACACCTGCTGAAATTCCCTTTTCTATACAACAACTGTTAAAGATACAGGAGCCCTGTCATCCTACTGTCTGAGAAAAACTTATCTTCCATTCTGTTCTTTGGGGCGGGGGGAGGGATCACTGGTCAGTTTGGGAGGCTGGCTGCTGTGGCATCTTGCCAAGTAAGCCTTAGAATGCACTTCCCATCATGCACTTCTCATGATGCCATTTCCCCCCTTTTCAGCCTCACTCACCTCGTCTGCCACACTTGCTTTAAACGGCATGCGAAACTCCACCGCTGTGGTCAGTGCAAGTTTGCCCACTACTGTGATCGGACCTGCCAGAAGGATGCCTGGGTGAACCACAAGAGCGAGTGCTCTGCCATCAAGAAGCATGGGAAAGCACCCAACGAGAATATCCGGTGAGTGGAATAGCTCTGGCTTAAGTGGCTGGCAAGGTTGACGTTGATGACGGTCTCAGAATTTGGTAGAACCCTCCCCTTATCAACCTGAGTTGTTTGCCTGTGGGCCTTGCCACACAAATAGAAGAGAGCAACTTCATGTATAATGTGATATTTATGAGAATCATAGAATCATAGAATAGAAGAGTTGGAAGGGGCCTCCAAGGCCATCGAGTCCAACCCCCTGCTCAATGCAGGAATCCACCCTAAAGCATCCCTGACAGATGGACGTTTTTATTTTTTTATTTCTTTTTATGACATTTGTATTCTACCCCATAATAAAAAGTCTTCTGGGTGACTTGCAATAAACCAGGGGTCCCTAAATATTTTAGGACCAGTAGGCATGGGTGGTATTTCGAGAGCATTGTGGGCGCACACTCACAGAATGGTTGCCATGGGAAGGGACTTGCCCATTAACAAAATGGCTGCCAGGGTGGGCGTGGCCAGTCAACAACACCCTTTTCTCATAAGGCAAGCTGGTGAGGCTACAAGTAAAGTATCTCGGCAAGGAAGCTGAGTACAAGACAGAGGTGGAATCCATGCCCCAAATGACAAATCACATATTTGTCCCCAGAGAGCACAACAAAATACTCAGTTTACAGAAGGCAAACTGGGGATGAAACTCATAACATTCCCCCCACCACACAGACATGCACCAAAAAGAAAGGAGCCAGGCAACGTGGGCTTAAAAAGTTCAGACAAAACACCATCTCGTTCCCCACTTCTCTATCCCCGACCCCCAGTATGCTCCCTATCTGCCCCCAGCTTACTTCAAACAAATCACTAGGCAGCAGCTGCCCTCTATTTCCACCCACCCACCCCTAAGAATGTCTCAGGGACCCATGTGGGGCTCAGAGGCATTCTTGGAAATAAAGATGGTGCTGGAAGCTCATGTGCTTCTCTTTGCAGCATGCCAGCCTCCCAGTTATTGTTATTTTTTAAAATTAAAAACAATCTTTTAAAAAATCGTGATAGTCAGGGAATGTGTCAGGCACCAAGGAAGTAGCCTGTGGGTACATTAGTGCCTACAGCCACCACCACATTGGGCCCCAGCAATGAACAAATGGAAACATAATTTAGATGCAAAACAAAAGACCGTAAAATCAAAAGCAGAAATACATACAACAATAAAATAAATACATCAAAACTCACAGCAACCCCAGAATTAAAGTATGGATTTTAAAACTGGTTATACCCATTCTGACCCTGACCTGGACATGGACACACAAAAGACAAGGGACCATTTAAGGGAGCCACTGGCACATTTTTATTTATTTATTTATTTCATTTCATTTCATTTCATTTCATTTCTATACCGCCCAATAGCTGAAGCTCTCTGGGCGATTCACAAAAATTAAAACCATGAAGAGCATAATAAAACCACCAACAATTTAAAAACACAAATACAAAATACAATATAAAAAGCACGACCAGGATAAAACCACACAGAAAAGATGGATATAGGTTAAAATATGAAATTAGAACAGCAGAATTTAAATTTAAGTTAAATTAGGTGTTAAAATACTGAGAAAATAAAAAGGTTTTCAACTGGCGACGAAAGGAAAACAATGTAGGTGCCAAGCAAATCTCTCTGGGGAGCTCGTTCCACAGCCGGGGTGCCACAGCAGAGAAAGCCCTCCTCCTAGTAGCCACATACAAGTGCTGGACTGGACCCTAATACCAAGTCGGGAGTCCAACACCCAGAAGACGCCTGCCTCACTCGAAGGCCCCCCTGATGCTACAACTCTGACCCAGATTCCACAGAGAGGCCAGTATCCTCTTCCCCAAGGACCTCACGCTCCACAGAGCCTTCTGTAACACAGGCCAGGCCCCCAATAAGAAATAGTAGGGAGGCGTTGGAGAGCTACTGCTCAGGCCACACGGTTCCCCCTTTAGGATTTTCCATTCCACAACAAGGGGTGGAGCCTCTGAGGGATAGTCAGGCCAGTGGAAGACAAGCACCTGTGCTCTGTCCAGGGTCCTGAAAGATGTCCCCCACGTCCCCAAATGCATGATCTTGCCTGTTCCTTCCCTCTCTCCAGCAGCCCCAGAATGGTTATTGGACCTGCTCCTCCCAACCCATCCATGAGCTTGGTCTCACCAAGATTAGACAGCACATTGGCACTGAGTAGTAGGAACTTATTTATTTATTTATTTATTTATTTATTTATTACATTTCTATACCGCCCAATAGCCGAAGCTCTCTGGGCGGTTCACAAAAATTAAAACCATGAAGAGCATAATAACAACCAACAAATTTAAAACACACATACGAAATACAGTATAAAAAGCACAACCAGAATAAAACCACAACAGCAAAAATCAATATTGGTTAAAATATGAGATTAAAACAGCAAAGTTTAAATTTAAGTTAAATTAGGTGTTAAAATACTGAAAAAATAAAAAGGTCTTCAGCTGGCGACGGAAAGAAAACAATGTAGGTGCCAAGCGAACCTCTCTGGGGAGCTCGTTCCAAAGCCGGGGTGCCACAGCAGAGAGAGCCCTCCTCCTAGTAGCCACCTACCTCACTTCCTTTGGCAGGGGCTCACGGAGAAGGACTCCTGTGGATGATCTTAAGGTCTGAGCAGGCACATATGGGAGGGGGCGTTCCTTCAAATAACCTGGCCCCAAACCATTTAGGGCTTTAAATGTTAATCCCCAATCACTTATTAATGAACTTTTTGAACACCTGCAAGGGAACAAGCTGTTTATAAAGGTGGACCTGTGAGGGTCGCACCACCTGGTGTGCATCTATGGCCTTGTCTTGACAAGGGGGTTGCCCTGGGGTGGATTTGCAGTGGCGGCAGGTCAGCTAAACGATACAGCCACCATCGTGAAGCCACCCAGGGGCAAACCCCCGAAGCTCTGCTTTAAAAAAGTCGGCTACATACTGCGACTTTTCCCTGTCAGCAAGGCGCAGAGGTTGCCTTGCTTCAGTGTTGCAACGGAGGCGTGTCCCAGCCAATAGCAACCCCTGATTGGTCGCCATGGCCGGACAGGGGGAGGGGGAAGGAGGGGGCAGACCAGCAAGCCGCGTGGCTGCTGGACCGCCTCCGCACTTCCCTGAACCTTGCAGAGCTTCCCAATATAAAGTAACAAATAAAATAAAAAATTTGCAGGGCACACCAGGAAAGTGGGAAAGTGGCGGTTCATCTCCACGCCTCTCTGGAATTGCCAATTGCGCAACTGCACAATCACAATCTTTTTTAAAAAACCACAACAACCTCAAAACACTGGTAAAAAAAAATGGGGCGAGGAGCTGACTTTCCCCTCCATGACTCCTTTTTTTTTGGGTGCTGGGAGGAGGAGGAGGAGAGAAACAATGGTTGGTGGTGCAGGAACACGGGGGTGCTGGGGTGGGGCAGCCCCATGAACCTCCAAAACCCACATTTGCGCTCCTTTCCATGGGTATTACCCTGGAGGAGCACTATTGCAGGATGTCAGATAGCGAGGCACCAATGTGACCTCGGATAGATACAGCCTAGGATAAGGCTGAATGGAAAACCATGTTCTGCACGTGGCATGGCTGTTCTGAGTACAACATAACGCTGTTTGGTCTATGCACAATCCTGGAAATGTCCAGATCTTTGTGAACAATGTCTTTCTGGACTGATTTGAGGTTGCTTCTTTAAACAACATTTTTGGTTTTTTTCTACAACTTGGAAGAACATGGCCATCATGAATACTTAATACCTTAACCTAGAATTGCTACAGAATCACCACCTCTATTCAACATTAGAGAAGTGTGCCTTTGACCAGGAAGAGATGGAATTCCTGGGGCACATGATGTCTCCCTTTAGACTTTTAATAGATCTCTGAAAGGTGAATAACCATCACTGAATGGGCTCTGCCCTTGGATATGCAAGGAATCCAGTATTTGTGGGGCAGGGGGGGTTGCCAACTTGTACTGCTTTGTCTGCAACTTCTCTTGTGTAATTTCATCATCATTGAACTCCTGAAAACGATGGCCCATGATCTCTGGAGTACTGCAATACTGGAGATGGTCAACCTACTAAGGAATGCCTTTACTTCCAGTCTCATTTCGGTCCATCATCCCTTTTAGGTCTAATCCAAGGCAACCATTTGTGGTGTAAACTGATGTATCAACTCAACTCAGGTTGTGGAGGGTGTCTTATCCCAATACTAAGGACCATACAGCCTCCCCCATCCACACCACTTCTACCCACAAACTGATCCCAGCCCTTTTTAGGTACAAGTCAAGAAGCTGCTCTTAATCTTTAAAGACCCAAAGAACTTGGGAGCCAGGTAGTCCATCTTCTCCCATGTGAACCTGTTCAAACACTGAGATGATTTTCAAAGGCCCTTCTCCAAGTCCCCTCCCCAAGCCTTTGGACGAGAGGTAGGGGATGGCTTGAAATGAGCCATTTAATCATGGTGCCCCAACACTAGAACATCCTCCTTAGGAAAGACTGCCTGGGTCTGAGTTTGATATCTTGGCGAAAACCCTTTTTATTCAACAAGCCATTCCAGATCTGTCCATCCCTTATGTTCAGTTTTTATATTGCTTAATTGCTTCTGCTCTACTGTGTTTTATATTAATTTTGTTTATTGTTTTAACTTATTTGTAAGCACCTCTGAGTACCTTTCAGAGAAAAGTAGTAAGATATAAATGCCTCAAATAACTATTGTTCGCCATTATGATGTCTCAGTGGATTTAAATTTTGTTTGCCAAGTGATCAGAAAATCACAGATGGTAGTAAAGGACATAAATAAAAAGAAGCTAGAGGATATTTTGGACTTTTCATTAAAAAAATCAATATCCATTTTAGGGTACTACCTTTGTTAGGTCAACTTAAAGATCACAAACCAGTGTGCTACTCCTAGAACTGTTGAGATGAAGAACCAAACAAACAATGGTTAGTCTCCCATTTTTAAAAAACCAAACCAAACCCCACATCCAGCTGCTACTGGGAGCCATCTCCAACCTTAAGTGAAACACACAGGTTCCTTTTTAGGTGCAAAAAGAAATAGAGAGAAAACAGACAGGTTTTATAGTAACGTTCATTGTGAGCATTGTTTTAGAAGAGATGCCTCTAATGCTAAACTGTGAAACAAGTAGATGTTTCAAAAGCTACTTGAGCAAGTTAATATTCTGGAAGAGTAAGAAAGCAAAGGAGGATCGCTTGGGCTCTATTCTGGAATTGCCATTTGCTCTCTGACAGATTTAGCCCCTTCACTTATCAAGCATCCTATTTATAGGAGCCGGGTAAAAATGCCCCATTGTGATACATGAGACAGGAAGGTATTGTGAGCTGCAATGGAAAGTATGCTTCCAGTCCTTCTGGAAGGTTGCCAACTATGAGTGTATTTGTAGAAAAAAAATAAGGCTGATTCTCCCCTTCTCAAAGCCATTTAAGAGAAGCTGCTTTGTTAGCAGCATCAGCCCTAGAGATTCTGTCACCCCATGTAGCCGCATCCTACAGTCCAAGAGGTGAACCCCAGCTGTTTATGAGCTGAGGATTCCATCCCTGAATCTTCTGCAAGGTTACAATAGATCTTGAGAATGGACTTCTCAGATTGTTCAGTGCTTCATTGCAGCCCATGTGACTGTCTCCTTTTGTAGCTAGGTTGTCCCACAAGCCACAGCATGGCATCCCCTCCCCACGTAGGCTGTGCCCACGAGAGCTTGCCTTGTGTTGTGCCTCTATAGCCTGTCCATACCCTTTGTTACTGCTCTGTCACAAGTTCAGTGGATGGACACAGACAAAGAGCCTCATAGAATTCCACCGGAAGGTGGCTACTTCCCAAAGGCTCTTCCTAAGGGGTTCCTTGCGCCACTGTGTTGGTGGCCATTTTGTGACACCCACAATTCTCCAGACCTAGTGTTATTCTGGGGCATTGGGGGAGGGGATGTCAGCAGATGCACACACATACATGGTGGTGGAGAACATGTGGCAAAATGGCCCTCTTTTTTGGGCAAGGGGCAAAAGAAATAATGTTCATATTTTCTCAGTAAAATATCTCCTTTTTAAAATATTTTTTTATTTGGATTTTATAACACATACAATAATCACACCTCATCAACTTAATATACCACAATAATGAAATTTAAAAAGAAGTTGTTGAGATAATATAATACTGTCTCGTGCACCCCACCCCTGGGACCCTTATTCTCCTTTCCAAAATTGCAATGTATCCTGCGACGGTTTACTCCCTTTCCCTTTTCCTAATACAAATTTAACAAATGGTCTCCAAATCTCATCAAAGTCATTTCGCTTCCACACTCCTCTCTTAACTTTAATACTACTCGTGAGTCTGTCATTAATAGCTATGTCCCAGACTTCTTTATACCATTCTTCTATTTGATAATCCCTTTGTCCCTTCCAATTCCTGGCAATTATTAATCTAGCTGCAGTTAATAAGTTGTTTATTAAGTCTTTACTATTTTGTGTACATTTAACCCCTTCATATATTGATAACAGTGCTGTCCTTGGCCCTATCTTTACCTTCCATCCCATTATATCATTTATCTCTTTAAATATAATTTGCCAAAACCTCTGAATAGCTTCACAAGTCCACCACATATGGAAATAAGTGCCTTTTTTCTGACATCCTCTCCAACAATATACAGAATACTTTTTATCCATTTGATGTAGTCTTACTGGTGTTAGATACCACCTCCATATCAATTTATTATAATTTTCCTTTATTCTTACTGACATAGTCTTTAATAAACGTTGGTTCCATATCTTTATTTATTTATTTATTTATTTATTTATTATTTTATTACATTTCTATGCCACCCAATAGCTGGAGCTCTCTGGGCGGTTCACAAAAATTAAAAACATTCAAAGTATAAAACAACAGTATAAAACCATACTATAAAATACAATATAAAAGCTCAACCAGATAAAAACAGCAGCAATGCAAAATTACAAATTTAAAACACCGAGTTAAAATTTATTTATAGACTGGAGCTCATTCCACAGCCGGGGTGCCACAGCAGAGAAGGCCCTGCTCCTCCTGGTAGCCACCTGCCTCACTTCCTTTGGCAGGGGCTCGTGGAGAAGGACCCCTGAGGATGACCTTAGGGTCCGGGCAGGTACATACGGGAGGAGGCGTTACTTCAGATAGCCTGACCGCAAGCTGTTTAGGGCTTTAAATGTCAATACCAGCACTTTGAATCGGGCCCAGACTTTTCCCACTCTTGACTACTCAACTGTCTTTCCATATCTTGGTCCCATGTCATTTTATAATGTTCATGTTGCTTTCCCATTCCCAGTAAAATATCCCCTGAGCAAGATCATCTGAGCTCTAAATGTTCCATACAAAAGCATAAAAGCTTCCCTTGGGAAAAACAACAACTATTTTCTTGTTTTAGGATTGGACAACGTTAGAGATGGGACAGGACAATAAAGAACAATGAGTCTTAACAAACTTCATGTTCAGGGTAAAACTTTGAATGCCAGATGCTGAAGCCCAACAAGAGGGAAGGCCGTTATGATCTGCATGTGAGCATATCGGAGGTATCTTGCTGGCCACATATGGGAAACAGGGTGGTATACTCTAAGGACATCACTATCCCACTCTTCAGAATATGAGAAAAGCAACCAGGTTTTGTGATTGGTTCTCACTAACGTGCAGTGGATAAATATATATATTTTTGGCCTGCTAGGTTGGCTGCCCGAATCATGTGGAGAATAGAGAAAGAAGGAGGAGGCCTGACAGAGGGCTGTTTAGTCTCCATTGACAACCTGCAGAACCACGTGGAACATTTTGGAGAGGAGGAGAAGAAGGAGCTGAGAATTGATGTGGAGAGTTTCCTGGAGTTCTGGCCACCTGAGAGCAAGCAGTTTGGCATGCAGTATATCTCTCACATATTGGGTGTGGTATGTCTGCCTAGTAACACAGGCCTGGGAGAATAAAGGAAGAACTATATATTAGTGGTGGAGAGCCATGGAGCCCAGTTTGTGGGCTCATATTGTGGGTGACCTCACTCATATTATGGGTGAGATTTTGGGCTGGCCTTGTCCCTGCACACTGTGCTCAACATCTAAGGTCCTCCTCTGAGTGCCTACTCCGAGGGAAGTTCGGAGGATGGCAACAAGGGAGAGGGCCTTTTCGGTGGTGGCCCCCTGACTGTGGAATGATCTCCTCGATGAGGCTTGCCTGGTGCCAACACTGTTATCTTTCAGGCGCCAGGTCAAGACTTTTCTCTTCTCCCAGGCATTTAACAACACTAAGTTTGTTTTCTAACGGACCCCCCAGATGATACTGTTGTTTTTATATTGTTGTTTTTATGTTTCTGATGATTCTTAAATTTTGTATACTTTTTTAATGTTTACTGTTTTTAACTTCTGTAAACCGCCCAGAGAGCTTTAGCTATGGGGCAGTATATAAATGTAATAAATAAATAAATATTCTCAAGTTTCAGGCAATGCAGTCAGGTAGCTTCGATGTCAGTGGAACAGTGAATCTGCTCCAGGTTTCAGTCAGAACCAGCCAGAACTCTAAAGAAGCACCATGGATAGCTCCGTAAAAGTTCTAATTGGTTCTGACTGATACCCGGATTCACTACCGCACTGACATAGAAGCCACCAGCCTCCACTGGTTTCAGGTGTCATCTCTATTGATTAGAATGGGAACATCTTCCAAATTTCAGACAAATAGGTGCAGAGGGATTTGTGTAAAGGAAGCCTTTAAAGTTTGCAGGGTTCCTTTCTGTTTTTGAAACACTATCTGGGAAATGGAGTCACCCCTGAGAATACAGACACTGGTTATCCCTAATCTAGAATACCCCATTTCCCCTAATCTGTTTTGCTCTTATATTTTGTGGGAGCAGATAAACTGCAATGGTTTCACCCTGAGTGACCAGCGGGGCCTGCAAGCCGTTGGCGTGGGCATTTTCCCCAACCTTTGCCTGGCAAATCATGACTGTTGGCCCAACTGTACCGTCATCTTTAACAACGGCAAGTAAGTATTTTCCTTCTCTGCAATTACACGATGGAGTAATGTCAGTTTGAGCTGAAAGATTGCCTGAATCTGTATATCAATGTATAGGAACTGCATAGAATACATTTTCAGAGAATTCTTAGTGTGAAGACTACAGCCATGGGTGTGAGTATTTCTGTTGGCTTATGGCATTTCAGTGGAGCCTGTTCTCTGATACTTCCCAGAAACAAAATGTGTTTAAAGATGGAAAAGGGTAGGATCCATATAAATGAATGGGAGCTGCCCGAGAGCATTACTGTGCAGGTTCCATTTATTCCATTGCAGTTGTTCCAGGAAACATCCTTCTGGCGTTTGCTCAAATTGAGTAATTTGGAGTATCTACAACCCTGCAGAACAATCTTGCATCTTGCCAATGTTAAAAATTGGTTAGTTTGATCATGTGTTCAGTGTACGTGATCTCTAAAATGAAGCTATCAAATTTTGGCCTTAAATACTTTGACTTGTATTTCCCCACAAAACCTGTTCAGTTAATTTCTAACACAATTTAGCTCCCTTTGAGTAGGCATTTCTGGTTTTGCAGGATTGCTGGTCATGCAAACTGATTACCTTTGCAAGATGAAAACCATGGGGAGCTCTATTCTTCCTAAAAACAGAGGTGTGGCACCAATCAGGCTGTTGAAGATTCTGCTGCTATAAATAATGCCCTGGGTCTCATGACAGATAGCAGGGTACAGCCATTACTGAAATGCCACCCTCAAACCCCCCATCACCACAGAAAACCCCTCCTCTCTTAACAGAGACTAGGCAAGAAGACGGCTGGCAAATAAACAGTGCTATCATCAAAATCTCTACAATAAAGTGGAAATTGCTTACACCTTCTTTTCTAGAAGGATATTTTTATTCCATTAAGAAATCTCAAAACAGACATACATACAAAATAATACTACAAAAAAGTGTGTCACAATATGAACAGAAAAGCAATGGAAAAAACATACTCATTCACAAAATAGATAAATATCAGATATCAAGTGCTGAATAAGGGCATTGAAAACAGCTTGATTTGACTTGGAAATTCATCTAATTACTGCTCTCAGAATATCTGTCCCTTCCAAATAGCAAGTTTAATGTGGGGGATCAAAATAAAACCCTGGCCCAGAAAGAGCACATCTGCACCATGGTGGTCATTCAGGCCCAGTGATCCTGAATGTTGTGTTTCTTGATGCAGATTCACACTGTCGACTGGGGCTGTTACTTGTGCACAGATAAAGCTGGATTAAACTGGACTGATCTGCTCTTTGAATAGCTTTGGGTATTGCAAATGTCTTGGATTTCCAGGTAGAAGAAAGGTGAAAACGAAGAAACACGATTACTTTAGTAATTAAATTTAAAGGAAAGTTCCATTATCACATACCTCATATTTTTCGACTTCACTGTTTTTATTTTTTGCTGTAGGAACGAAGGGGGTGAATCTACCCCTTTGACAATTATATAAAACACAGTGGGCCTGTTCAGACAACGACGTGCTAAGCCAGTTAGGCCTCTAACCCCTTTGTAGCAAATGGTTAGTGAGGGCCTTACTAGACCTACCTGGGAATCCGTGCTGGAGGAGCGGCGAGCCCGCGCTACAAGTAGTGCGGGCTGTCTCTCCAGTCCAGACATCAGATGCGATGGGCTGCAGGAAAGCCCCGTCGCGTCCTCTATTTTGTGTCTTCCTTAAAGGGCCGGGTGCGCAGGAGTGCACCATTGGCAAAGGTAGGGTTTTTTTTTTAAAAAAATAAAGGGTTCCCCGCTCCCCCACCCCGATTTCCCCACCCCCCGGCCGCGATCCCCCCCACTTGCCTGTGATTTCCGATTCCCCCCCGCCCGCCCGCAATCTCCGATCCCCCCCATCCCCTGCGATCTCTGATCCCCCCATCCCCTGCGATCTCCGATCCCCCCATCCCCCACGATCTCCGATTCCCCCCCATCACCCTGGCTCCGGTTTCCACCTCATTCCCCCCGGCTCCAGCTTCCCCCCCATCTCCCCACCTTGCCCTGATGGTCACAGCGCTGCAGCGGAGCACTGCGCGCCACCCGCCGCTTTTCCCGGCTACTTGCGAGTAAATGCAGTATCCGGGAAAAGCGATGGAAAGGGCAACATGCCCATGGTCTCGGGGTCAGCCCGAGACCGCGGAAAATACTGGGCCACAATTGGTGCCGGTTATCCCGGGCCAAGGGAGGGTTACCCCTGCCTGAGCCCGGGTTCCCCTGTGCATCATCTGGACGCACAGGGACCAGTCCGGGGCTCGCACTGGGCTACTCCATCGTCTAGCAAGGCCCTGAGAGTGTTTAAACTGTGGTTACGTAGCCACCATGATTAGGAATGGTTCACATGACATGCTAAGCCATAATGTTTAGCTCAAAATGCTTAACCCCCAAGACTTAGCATGTTGTCTGAACAGGGGCAGTAACTGATAGCTCTAAGGAAGTTGCTCACTGCATTCTCCCACCCCACCCTCACTGGCCCTCATGTTTTAACAGCAGCCTGATACAAAGCAAAGAAGCAGGGGAAGCTTTGCCTAGCAGGGAGCTACATTTCAGAGCAGAAGGAAGCTTTGCTTACTTAAATATCAGCAGGCTGCTATTGAAGGCACATTATTATTATTTGTTTCTACGCTACCTTTTAGGACAAATCCACACAAGACAGTTTATGATAAAAATATATATATTAAAAGCAAAGTATTTGAGCAGAGCATTCAACATTAATAAAAACAGCAATAAATAAAATGATTTAGAAAGAGCCAGTAATGAAACCAATAAAGCGCTTGGCAGAGTAAAAGTGCCCCGGGCGTGCTTAAAGAAAGGGACACGTCTACAGCCCACCAACACAACGGCCTTGTAAGCTATACAGGCGCGGATTGAGAGACTAGCTCTGGTGCCGATAAAAGTGATTAAAATCTTTAATAATTCTCGTCTGTGTCCAGAATGCTCGACGTTTCGGATTAAAAACAATCCTTCCTCAGGAGCTACAATCAATCAAATTAACACAGTTTTAAAACTTCTTTACAAAACCGAACTCACATGGGATACAACACCTATGGTATTCTCAACATTTCAATAGCCATCGGGGACGGTGTTCTGTCTTAGGACCCCCAGTCTGCCCTGCATTCTTCACTCCTGCCTTTGGTTTCAGCATGTTGCTTTAAAGCTGAATGCTACATAGTTACATACTAACTAAATGTATGGATTCCATTTGCTTTTTTATGTCTGTACCTCTTTAAAACTGCAGATGTCTGTTTTTTTCTTTCAGTCATGAGGCTGTAAGATCATTGTTCCACACCCAGATGAGGTGGGTTGGTCTTGAAAGCATAATATTCCCCCTTTGACCGCTACCCCTCTCATCCTGCATCCACACCAAAGTCCCACAGGGGATAATAACCTAAAGAAACATTTCACTGTTTCTACCACCTCTATGCAAAGTCCCACTAAACCCAACCCTTTATTTTGTAATCCCTGCATTTTGTAGTATATTACCAGTGGTGCAGCTAGGACTGGACCCTGGGGCCAAAGTCCAGGGCCCTGGAGCCCAGCAGGAGCCAATGAAAGCAGCAAGCCCCTTTTATTCATGTAGGCCTGGCAGTGCTGTGATTTAAGCGAGTTTAAGGTGCAAAATTGCTCATGTTCAGTATTTATTTCTTAAAAAACCAATCAAGGTTGGCAAATAGTATTGTTGTTGTTCTAACATATCAGGAATGTTCATTGTAGAGCATGGAATGGTGGTTGTGGGGGTATAAGAGAGATGTTTCTTATGTGTTTCATGACTGAAGTAATACACATGGCCATCTAAAGTCCCCCCCACCCCTACCTGCATAAGATCATAATGTGCAGAGTCCAAAATTACCTGGCTGCACCACTGTGTGTAACTGCACCACTTTAAAAGGGCAATATTAATGATGACAACCATCTCCCCTCCTTCTCTGACAAAACTGCCCACACTACTTAATGCCTGTTCCAACTTATCTTTCTGTCCTGCCCTTTTAGCAATCATGAATGACAGCATGAGAGTCTATCATGGTGGTCGTTGCAACCCAAGTAAATCCAACAAACCTTTTGTATCATTAGCAAATGTGATTGCCTGATACACTACATACTCTGATTTTGGCTGCATTGAATAAAATGGATTAAAATGCAAACATTTTGGCACTGCTAAAATGATGCACCAAATACTGGAACAGAACTGATTAAAATGGCAAAAGCTAGAGGTGTTGTGTTTGAGCAGTGCGATACCAGATGATGGATTAACTAGTTCCAGGCCACAGTGTGGCACCTGTTTTGATCTAATGGCTTCCAAGCAAAGATCAGTTTTCTTAGTGGGTTTGGGATAGAGTAGGTGTAGATTCCATGGGGACAATCCAGCCAAAGTTAAGTACCTTTTTATAACTATCAATGTTGATGAACTTTACATATTAACCCATAACACAATACATGTTAGCTTCCACTTATTTCAATGGGATTTGGAAGCCTATGGTTAATCATTCCATTGAAATGGGTTTGAGTGTGCTCATTTTTGTATTCCTCTGATATTTATTTTGTATTTAAGAAACAGGGTGTGTACAGATGTATCTAAAAACAGGGGCTGGCATGGTGTGTCCCCCCGCCCCCCGGGATCTGACTTCCTCCTGGCTTCACACTGCCGTCGGCAGACATATTTGCCCCTGCTGTGAACACGGAGGAAATTTTTTATTTTGGCCCTCCCCACATGCTTCAGGTGGGCTATTCACTTAAAGGAAACAACAACAACAACAACAACAACAAACAACAACAGTTTAAGCACAGGAGTGCTTGTATGTTTAAGAAGACAAGGGAGGTTCATGACATCAAAGTCACTAACCAATCTATGTTGTGCACTTAGTTCTGCTTCCAGCTTGCAGTACCAATTTCCCCTGAGCTGTGTTCTGGGAAGGAATGGGTACATTTGATCACAATGTGGCCAGTGGGCTTCCAGAGTACAGCAACCACTGGTTTTTCACTATGTTTGTATGCATTTTAATGATAAATCTGGTCATTCTTCATCACTTATTGGGGGCTTTCATTTTGAAAAGACTGGAGATTCAAAATAATGAATAACAGCTTCAGAATGTTCAAAGCACTTCACATCCTATACTGTCTCAGCAATCCTATAAGGTAGGTCAGCGTTATTATCATCTCCAATTTGCAGAAGGGGGCTGAGAGAGAGTGTGTGGTTTGCCAAAAACCACCTAGTACGTTTAGGGTGAGATTTGAACCAGGGACTTCCTGTTTCACTTTTCAGTCTCTTATGGTCTAACTACATATTACACAGTGGCAGAGTAGCACTCCCATTTTTTAAAGTATCAAAGCCACAGGTGTGTGTATGGGAAGAGAAGAGGGGAATAGGGTTGGGGCAGTGGCATTGATGGAACAGGAATTTAACCCTTTCCTCATGCTTTCCATAGGTGCAAATTGCAGCTTCAGGTGGGTGGTTTCAGTTGGGGAAATGGTGTGTTGTGTGTTGGGGCAGTTTAACCCCCACCTTCAACACTGCTGGGCTGATCCAATACATCCTCCCCAATATAGCTGCTTTAAAATAAAACATTAAAAGGTGGACGGTTCAGACACAGCTCTTCTGTGCAACATGCAGTTTGAGTCTTCGCTGCTACACTGCTTGAGATCACAAATATTATAATCACTGTAGTTTAAAAGGATACATCGTAGCTTTGGGAGTTTCATATTCAAAACAAGCAATTTCTCCCGATGTTGAAAGCTGAAATTATGCAGTGTTTGCTTCCTGGAATAACAATGATTTGTCATATTCAGTCTTGTTCTGCTTTAATTTGCATGCAGGTTCTTTTTGTTTACTTTGGGCAAGGGGTGTCTGGTAGAGGATTGGATAAGGCATGAGAGCTATGGAAACTTTCTGGGGTTTTCTGAACATCCCTAGCAAACACTTGCAATATTCTTTGGGATTTGTTTTACTATTTGCCAGAAATGTTCTAAAAAAAAATAGATGGCTTCAAGGAAAGCAGAGGGTTATTCGTTCATCTCTAATACAAGCCAAGAAAGCTTCTACTCCTTGATTCAGCTGGTTGTCTAAGATGCCCCTTTATGGAAGATAAGGCATGGTTGATAGCTTCTTGAAACCAGGGGCGTGTCCACACCATAGGGTGTAGAGGGAGGGAGGGGGAAAGGATCATGGACTTACTGGTTTCCACAATCCTCCCCAGCTTCTTGACGGCTACGCGGTGTCCCGGAAGGATGTCAAGGACGCCATTTTTTTTTCTGAAGAGGGAGGAGGAGCTCAACAGCACTCCTCTGCAAAAATTTTTTTTTTTAAAAAAAAGCCTCGGTCCCACCCCCCACCCCCAATGGGCGAGGTTCGCCCCCGTGCAGCTCCGTGCCCATTTTACGGTCCCTGCTACATGTGGGGATGACAGGAGGATCCAGGAGCAGTGGCCACATGGCCTACACTCCGTGGGATGGTCCCGGGATTGTGGAAAAGTCAGATTTTCCGTGGTTTCCTATATACCGGGGAAAGTCTTTGGTTGTCCTGGGTTGTCATTTGGAGGATTCAAGGACTACCCCAGGATATAGGGCTAGTGTAGACATGCCCCAAGAGTCTTCACAACTGATATTAAGAGCACATTAATGTCTCTTTAAATGTGTGTGTGTGTGCGTGTGCACGCGCGAGCATTTTTAATTGTAGATAGAATTAATGTGGCATGAAAAGAAACTCCCTTTTAAGTAAATTAATTGGTGTTTTCTACTAGAAAGCTGTGACTGAATTTGAGTGCTCTCTGGCAGATGTGTATTGTCTTGTTTCTGTAAATAGATCTGACCGTAAAGATGTGCATCGTTGGTCTTCCAATCAGTGACTAATGAATTGTTCTGGGCCAGCATTGTTGAAACTAAGCTGGTAAAGATCTGATCAGTGCCTGTATGGGAGCTTCATGCAAGCTGCTTGGAGCTTTTCAAAGGAAAGCAGATTATTTCAGCATAAAACTTTCTTTTTTTAAAAAAAAAATCTTTGCATGCAGCATTCTTGGAAGGACTGCTGCTGAAAATATTTATGTTCAAATATTTATAACTGGGTTGGTTGGACATCACTCTGCCAACTTGGGGAATTCCCAAACCTAAATTTTCCTTAATGAAATTGCCATAGAGGAGGAGAAGGTTGGAATAGTAGCATCAATGGGACTTTGCAGTAACCCACTGATGTACTTGAAATTGAAATCTTTACTTTGCAAATATTTCAAAATACATTCTTGCTTATGGATGATACATGTTTGTGTTCGTATTTTTCTACATGTTCAGCCTTTGAGGAATGAAAATAACAGCCTAAATGCTGGTACTCCCATCAGGACAATTTCACATATGTTATCCCAGGCCTAGTTCAGCTGATCTAGAGAATAACCTAAAGGCTCATAGATTCAACTTCTCAAACTAAAAGCGTCTGTTCCTGAGCAATGCATGAATGGGGGGGGGGCACCTGTGAAACCATGTGCAAGCAATTCTGAGCTCCTTGAGGAGCAGCTGGGTACTAATATAATAAACAAATGGTCTCCTTCTGGTGGTCTCCTTCTGGTGGACCTCTTGCCCAACCCTACAAAGAGGTGTGGCATTGTTTCAATTATTTACCATATAATTCAGCTGATGATCCAGATATTGCTGGAGCCATGTGGAGCTCTAACTATATGTGGGGTGACCATATGAAAAGGAGGACAGGGCTCCTGCAGTTTCAACTGTTGTGATGAAGAGGGAATTTCACCAGGTGCTGCATGCATACAAATGACACCTGCTAAAATTCCCTGTTCAATACAACTGTTAAAGATACAGGAGCCCTGTCCTCCTTTCCATATGGTCACCCTAAATTTTGAGCCCTTGTACTTGTGAGAACTTACTCAAAACCAGGCAATGCGTGCTGAAATCTTAGAGGTTGCTGAATAGGATTTCTCACATGCAGTACTTTATATGGATTTGTGGCTTTCCCCATGACTAGCAGAAGCCAGAAAAGCATATAGAAAAACAATGCACTATAATAATGCAAAATGAGGAAAGGAAAGGAACCTCTCGTGCAAGCACTTGGAAAGTAGCGGGGTGGTCACAGTTCTTCTTCGTGGTCTCTGTGCATCACACATATGGGCTCTGCGCCTGCGCGAAGCCCCGCTTCGGGAATCTTCTATAGCTAAGAGGCATTTTGGGCGGGAACCCCTCCCCCTCTACTGCGCATATGCAGAGGGGTTCCCGCCCAGATTCCCTCAGTTCTTCTGAGACCGTCTTACTGACAGCCTCGTTGAGAACGCTTCCGTTATATTAAAGATTATAGTTAAGACTTACCTTTTTTCTTCTCTTCTCTCTGATTACCTTCTTTGCCTTCCACTGTTTCTTCCTAAAAAAAAAAAAGTTATTTCTTCAAACTTTACCTCAAAATATCTTTCCTTCTTAACCTTGTCCGCATGGGCCCCAAGGCCCCGTTTAAAAAGTGTGCCCGCTGTGGCACGAAGCTACCTCCTTCCGACGGACACAACTTTTGTGTGATTTGCTTAGGAGAAGGGCACAAAGTGGACGTTTGCCCCCATTGTCAGGCTTTCTCCAAACTAACGAGACGCCACAGAGCGGACAAACTAAGGGCTGAGCTGTGGGAAAGGGCACTTAGAGCAGTGGACAAACCTGCTATGGCACAAGAAGAGCCGTTCGTGCCTCCAGCTCCCATCCAGCTGACAACAAGTCGAGCTGACCGGCCCCGACAGGACACCCCTGCTACCCCAGGGCATACCTTAGCTACCTCAGTAGCCAAAAAGTTGGCTACTGAGAACGCCAAAGTCTTCTGACAAGACGAAACATAAGAAGAAATCTAAAACTCAGGGCACGATATCGAAAGAAGACTGTCGACGTCGATACAGCCTTCTGTATTAGCACCGCAACCGACACCCCATCGGGTAACTACCCAATCGGCTCCAATAGCCGACCGCATAACGACAGCTTCGTTATCGGAAGGAGAAATCAGGGACTCATCATCTGCCCGTAACACAGACCTGGTTCCGCTACCAACAGGCCAAACGATCGCCCCACCATCGATCGACTTACCTGTCTCAGACCATCGTAGACCCGAATATCGAGATCGGATATCGAGCCGCTGTCGATCTCCAGAGTCGGTCCGATCGTTTGACTCTCGATATCGTGAATCCGACTCTTACTACCATCGAGGACAACATCGATCCAGATCTCCTATAAGAGATTGGGAGAGAGAATCGCAGTGGTCATTACCCCCTAGACATTCATACCATTATGCGGACTGGCGCGAACTTGAAGACCGATATTGAAGATCACCGACTCGATGTCGACCTTCGGCATCATTATCAGCACCCGAACCAACTGTGAGCATACGCGCAAATCAAGTGACAAGACAAGACGAGGATATAACAAGACAGTCACGACCTGTAGAAACAACCCATCAAGCTCAGCAGATGGAAATTCAAACTATTCAAATCCCATCCTCTCCACAATTAGTGGAGGACTACTGCTCCGATTCGATATCAATAGCTTCAGTAGCACCATCCTTACCATCACCCGACTCGATAGTCGAGTCACAAGGAGCTGTCTCGCCGTCAGAGGGACTGGGACACTTTGCCGACATTGTACAAAGAATGGCGCAGTCCCTAGGCATTGGAACGAGGCAGGATTTAGAAAAACTGACAGACCCAGTGTTCGAAGCTATATACACCGAAGCTACAACGTTGGTAGCTATACCCTTTCTCCCGACGTTGACTAAAACTGTCAAAGAACACTGGAAAGACCCCGCAACACTTCAACCTTCCTCAAAGCGGCTCGATAATATGTATAGTTTTTGAGAAGGATGCAGAATTTTTATTCACGCATCCCCAACCAAACTCAATAATAGTCGAGTCAGCCCAAGGATGCTCCCAAAGGGTGCACACAGCACCAGTCGATAGAGAGGGAAAGCGCTTAGACCTGATGGGACGTAGACTTTATTCCACAGCATCTTTAAGTCTAAAAATAGCCAATTACCAGGCTACAATGTCAAGATACCAGCTCTTTCTCTGGGAAAAGATGATGTCGCTGTGTGAGAACCTAGGAGAGGACCACAGAGAGCTCGCTAGAGTATTCCATGCTGAGGCTACACATATGGCACGCCAACAAATCGCAATGGCTAAACATCAGTCAGATTGCGGGGCGAAAACAATGGTCGGTTCAGTGGCATTACGTAGGCACGCCTGGCTCAGGTCTGCAAGCCTTTCGCAGAAAGCCAGAACGCGCATAGAAAGCCTCCCATTCGATGGCGTAGGCCTCTTCAATTCGAGTACCAATGAGGCAATGGATACTGTGCATAAAGCCAGAATGACTGCCAGGAAAATGGGAATTGGAGTAGGACAACAAGCACAATACTACAAGCCAAAGAAGTGGTACAATGGACCCAATGGACCCAATGTACCACGATACCAACCTGATAGACAACAACCCAGGCAGCTACCAGCACTACAGCAAGGAAAGAGACAATTTCCAGCCTCAAAACAAAAATTTCAACGCCGAAGACCGGACTACCAACAAAACCGGCATCTTTGACTCAATCATTTCCCGCGTCACGAACACCCCCTTCGGCAATCGCCTCTCAACATCAATCGAGGCATGGTCCCAGATAACATCAGACAAATGGGTTCTGTCGATAATCGAGGGGGGTTACAGAATAGAATTCGACTCCCTACCACCAACAGGGCACCAAAAAAGAACAACACCATCAACACCACTACAAGAGGAGGTCCGCTCGCTTTTAAAGAAGGGAGCCATTCAACCAGTACCGAAACAACAACTAAACTGGGGTTTTTACTCCCGATATTTCACAGTTCCGAAGAGCGACGGAGGAATTCGTCCCATATTAGATCTAAGGGATGTAAATTTCTACATTACCCCAAAAAAGTTTCGGATGGTCTCCCTCCCCACTATACTACCGCTACTCACAATGCACTCTTGGTTTGCATCCATCGACCTAAAGGATGCTTATTTCCATATAGCTATCCATCACGACAGTCAACGTTACCTTCGCTTCATCATCGGCAATCAAGCCTTCCAATATCAAGTGTTGCCCTTCGGTCTATCGACAGCACCAAGAGTTTTCACAAAGTGTATTGCAACAGTTTGTGCCCATCTCAGGAACCAGGGTATTCAGATCCACCCTTATATAGACGACTGGCTACTGGTAGCAGAATCGAAACAAACCCTTCGACATCACATTCGCTATGTTCAGGACCTCTTACTTCGACTAGGTCTCCTAGTAAATACAGAAAAATCAGTTCTCTCTCCAACCAGAACAATAAAGTATATAGGAGCTATCCTAAACTCAGACACTACCAAGGCATACCTTCCTGTAGACAGATCAAATATCATAAGAACTCTAACAGCCCAAGTAATGAAACAGCATACCATAACTGCTTATACAGTACAAAGACTGTTAGGTTTGATGGCATCAACCACCATGATGGTACCGTTTGCGAGACTCAAGATGAGAACCCTGCAAATGTGGTTCAACAAACGATTCAATCCCGTGATGAACGCCAGACATACTATCCTGACCTTGTCACCAAATGTCACAAAATCCTTGAAGTGGTGGACGAACAGCCACAATCTAACAAGAGGGGTGCCCTTCCAACCCTCCACTCCAACCAGGTCAATTACAACAGATGCCTCCCTTGACGGTTGGGGAGCCCATCTCGACTCCTTGGCAGTGCAAGGAACCTGGACAACAAAAGAAAGGACAAAACACATCAACTATCTTGAGCTGTTAGCAGTTCAGAAAGCCCTCAGGGCATTCGAGACAGAAATATCCAACCACCATATTCAAATAACGTCAGACAACTCAACAGTTGTATTCTATCTCAACAAGCAGGGGGGAACGAAATCCCCACCGCTGATAAAACTTACCATCCATATATGGGAGTGGTGCATTTGACGTCGGATATTCATCATGGCAGTCCATATAGCTGGACAGGACAACCAACTAGCAGACACCCTCAGCAGGCATGCATCAGTAGTCCACGAATGGAGGATCCATCCCACGATCATCAAAGAAATTTTTTGGATCTGGGGGAAACCACAAATAGACCTCTTCGCAACGGAAGACAACACAGTTTGCAACCTGTTCTGCAGCAGGGCAGGGATAGGAGACGGATCGCTAGGAGACGCGTTCCTCTACAAATGGAACCACTCCTTCCTATACATATTCCCTCCATTTCCCCTAATAACAAGGACACTAGCCAAAATAATCCAAGACAACGCAAACTGCATAATTCTGACACCCTGGTGGCCCAGGCAGAATTGGTTCACGACATTGCTGAACAGGGCGCGGGGTCTTTATGCGAAGCTGCCCACCTTCTCTTTCAGCACCAAGGCCAAGTACATCACCCAGATCTACATACACTCCACATGACAGCATGGAGGTTAATCCCTCAATATCGGACGTTAATCTAGCAGCCAAAATAAAGACAGTTCTAGATGCAGCACTAAAACCTTCTACAAGGCTGAACTACAATAGGAAGTGGTCTGCATTCAATTCCTTTGCATTGGAAAAACATTTCCCTCCCAAAACTTGTTTGGTTAATCAGATCCTGTCGTTTTTATTGTTTTTAGTTGACAGGGGCCTGAAAGTTTCTTCTTTAAAAGTGTATCTAGCAGCAATCTCTTATTCCCATGATTGCATTGATGGTTTCAGGGTTTTTTCACACCCAACAGTTAAATGTTTCTTAAAGGGTTTATCTAACTTAAACCCACCAGTAAGAATTTTTTTGCCTTCCTGGAGCCTCTCAGTAGTACTGCGTGCACTATCAAGGCCGCCTTTCGAGCCACTGGCAACCACAGACTTACGTCTTTTGACGTTGAAGGTCGCGTTTTTAGTAGCAATCACATCTGCAAGACGAGCTAGCGAGCTGGCTGCACTAAGAATAGATGAGCCTTACCTGGTGTTCCACCTGGATAAAGTGGTACTGCGTCCTGATATACAATTCTTGCCTAAAGTAGTGTTGGCTTTCCATGTCAACCAAGACATTGTATTGCCAGCTTTCTTTCCCTCTCCTTCAACTACTCTGGAAAGGACCTTACATTCACTAGACGTAAGGAGAGCTTTGGCTTTTTATAAAGACCGCACTGCTCCGTTTCGAAAATCGCAACGTTTATTCGTTTGCCATGGAGAAAACAAGAAGGGTCAGCCTGTGTCATCTCAAAGGCTCTCCTCTTGGCTGGTCCAGTGCATTACTCTGGCATACCAGCTACAGAGATTGGAACCCCCAACATCGATCAAGGGGCATTCCACCAGAGCTGTCTCCACATCGTCTGCCTTCCATCGTGGCATCACCGTCCCAGAAATATGCAAGGCAGCAACGTGGGCTCGACCAATGACGTTTGTGTCACACTACAAACTGGATGTCAGGTCGAGATCAGACTGCTCCTTTGGCAGGGCAGTATTATCATCTGTATTCACCTAAGGACACCAACCCTCCTCCGGTGAGTAAAGCTTGCTAATCGCCCATATGTGTGATGCACAGAGACCACGAAGAAGAAGGACAGGTTGCTTACCTGTAAGTGTAGTTCTTCGAGTGGTCATCTGTGCAGTCACACAACCCACCCACCATACTCCCCTCTTGGTGTCCATCAAATGTTACTAATGCTTATCAAGTAGTTTTTTCAGATACACCTAAAGGTATCCATATTCCTCAGACGAGGCCTACAGGTCTCAGAAGAACTGAGGGAATCTGGGTGGGAGCCCCTCTGCATATGCGCAGTAGAGGGGGAGGGGTTCCCGCCCAAAATGCCTCTTAGCTATAGAAGATTCTTGAAGCGGGGCTTCGCGCAGGCGCAGAGCCCATATGTGTGACTGCACAGATGACCACTCGAAGAACCACAGTTACAGGTAAGCAACCTGTCCTTACCTTTCCCCCAGCTAGCTGGGTACTCATTTTACTGACCTTGGAAGGATGGAAGGCTGAGTCGACCTGAGCCGGCTGCCTGAGAACCAGCTTCCGCTGGGATCGAACTCAGGCCGTTGGGGGAGTTTCGGCTGCAGTAACTGCCGCTTACCACTCTGCGCCACATGAGGCTCTGCAAAATAAGAGAGGCCATTAAAAAAATCCTGGATTTGCATCTATTTATACAGGTTGTCAAATCCAGCTTTTCTCGTTGCAAGAGTGAGCCTGATGTAGAATTTTGATTTTGTGCAGAAGATGCACAGCTCTGGAAAGCATCCTCTTAAGCCTAGACATCATCTAAAGAAGACGGGTCCTTTTTGTCAGTGGCCAGTGTTGTTTATCTTGTGCTGCCCCTTCTCATGTTTGAAACCAGATAAAGGCATGTGCAAATCAGCAAAACATGAGCCGAATTTCGCTGAATTCCATCTCGAAACTTATTCTGAGTCTGTATAAGATTGCGAGCTTTGTTTCTGTGTGTATTTTAATGCATATTTTTCCCAAATGTACACATCATTGGTGCACATATTTGAAATGTACACATTCTCCTCCCATTTATTAAAGAGTATTTGTACACATTTTTCAAAAAAACATGCATTTTTATGCACATTTTTCAAATGTTTACAAGATGTCAAATGCATTTTTTGGGGATTTGCAAAGCTCATAAATGTATGGATTTTGATCACAGATTGCATCTGACTCCGTGTTTGGTCCAGAAGGTGCAAACAGGGTAAATCCTAATCAAAAATGAACTGAAACAAATTTCTCATAAATCTCTAGGATAGAGCTGCGTGCATTGGGTAAGATCTCTGTAGGGGAAGAGCTGACGGTTTCCTATGTAGACTTCCTCAACGTCAGTGAAGATAGGAAGCAGCTGTTGAAAAAGCAGTATTATTTTGACTGTACCTGCGAGCACTGTCAAAAAGGAATCAAGGATGATCTGATGTTGGCTGTGAAAGAAGGGAATGAGAAGGTATGTGGCTGACAGTGAAGGCAAGGTTGATTCCTGGACATTTCCAAATGTGAACCTCAGGGGTATGCATCCAATTTCAATCAAAAATCCAACAAGAAAGTGCCAAAATGCAGTCTACTAGTTTTCTGTAAGTGTCCCTGAGCATAGTTAAGCAAGATGTTTTGCAGGGAACCTTGTCCACCATTATGTATCCTTTTGTTGAGAAACCCTTGATGAGCTTCCAAGGAAACCAATGGTTCCCCATTGGCCGTGGTAGCTGGGGATGGTGGGAGAGAGTGCCAGTTTGGGGAAGGTTGCTGTATATAATTGATCCCACTCATGTTGGTCATATTTTTCCTGACATTTTGCAAATAAAAGGGTAACTGGGCTTGCGAACTAGATGTTTTTTTGTGGGGGTGGACTGATGGGGCAAGAGAAACCAGCATAGTTCCATTGTTTCATCTTGCCTCTTGCAGCCATCTCAGGAAGCGGTGAAGGACACCATCCAGTTCTCCAAGGACACCATGGAAAAAATTGAGACAGCCCGTTCAGAAGGGATATACCATGAGGTAAGTCACAGAAGGCCTGATCCTCTGCTTGCTCCCACTTCCTAATGTTTTGAGGGGGTATAGAAAGGGCCGATGCCAGACTATTTTGCACCCTAGGCAAGGCGAGCTACTTGCATCCCCCCCAAATTGCCCTTAAAGGTCCACAGGATCTGTCCCTAGAATCTGACATGGGGAGAAGAGGGGAAAAGACGCGGTTGAGAGGCAGAAGTTTGGAGGACGTCTTGGCAAGAGCGGCGCATATTAAGCTGTGGGGGGTAGGCAGAGGGGGACTCCGGGCGACGCGGAGCCTCTCCTTGCTTGTTTCGCCCTCCCAGCCAGGGAGGCGGCCCACCCTGGGGTGGGGGGCTCAGGAGCGCCAGCACGGTACCTTCTCCGCCAGTCCAGCCATCCCACGGCACGCCACTCCCAGCTCCAGCGGAGGCTTCCTGCCTGCCAAGCAGACTTGCCGAGCAGGTCCCTGCGGTTGGCTGGCTGGGGCTCCGCCCCCATCAGGCAGAGGGCACTCCCCCTCTGCCCCAAAGGAGCCGTACTGCGACAGGCGCTGGGTGGTCAATACTGCGCCCCTCTGAGGTCTGCGCCCTAGGCGGCTGCCTAGTTGGCCTAATGGTAGTGCCGGCCCTGGGTATAGAGCAATCTTATCCCATGTTCATGTTAATTTATGGCTAAGGGGCATGTGAGATGTGTTGCTGTAGTGTCATTTTAAAACGTTATTTCCGCACTGTCAGTTTGTTCACCCTCCCATTTACCAATCTGAAAGATGGTCCTCACTGACTGGAGGAAGCAGTGGTAGCATAAAGGCCCCCCTAGTGCTCCAGTGACAAGTCTGCATATAGGAACGCTCTCAAACTATGTACCTGACCCTTTAGGGGAGTGCACCCCATCGCAGAACAGGTTTAACTGTACCTGCACCATCATACAAACCCCAATCAACAGTACCTCTTTCTTGTCTGGATTGACCTTTATTTTATTGGCCCTCATCTGGACCATCACCTTATTGAATAAAGCCAATTTAGATGTAAAGGATAAATAGAGCTGTGTGTCAGCAGCATGTAACAGAACGTTACTAGGCCAAAAATCAGTATATGTATTACTGAAAACTGGACTGGAGCCACGATGGGCTCTAGTAAAAACACATCTAGGGTGAAATCACATCTTGGGAAAACCTCTTCCTCCCCCTGCAAAAACATGCTTTTGAAGATCTCATTTTTCTTTGGGCCATATGGCCGGTCGGGTTTTAGCACCAACTAAATACAAATTTTAGCGCCAACTAAAATTCAAGAATACAAATTTGAGTTTTAGCACCAACTAATGAAGAAATTAGCTTCGACACAGGCACTTCAAATATTCTGCTAATTAACCAAGGTTAGGAAGCAGAAAAGGAATATATCAAGAGGTGGAATGGTTTTCAGAAGGCAGAAATACAAGAAGTCCTTGATATCGTTAGACCAATTCCTGGAGGAGAAGGCTACCAATGGCTACTAGTTCTGATGGCTACGTGCTACCTCCAGTATCCGAGGCTGTATGTGTATGTACATCAGTTGTTCGGGAACATGGGCATGAAGGTGCTGTTGTGTTGCTCTCATGTCCTGCTTGTGGGGTTCCCATCAACAGCTGGTTGGGTCACTGTGTAAACAGAATGCTGGACTAGAAAGACCCTTGATCTGATCCAGGATGACGCTTCTCATGTTCTTACATAGTATGGCTTCCTGAACGGGGATTCATTTAGCTCCACGTTCCTCAACCTGGTAATTTCCAGATGTATTTTGACTACAATTCCATTATTATTATTATTATTATTATTATTATTATTATTATTATTATTTATTTATATAGCACCATCAATGTACATGGTGCTGTACAGAGTAAAACAGTAAATAGCAAGACCCTGCCGCATAGGCTTACAATCTAATAAAATCATAGTAAAACAATAAGGAGGGGAAGAGAATGCAAACAGGTACAGGGTAGGGTAAGCAGGCACAGGGTAGGGTAAAACTAACAGTAGAAAGTAACAGTAGACGTCTGCACAACATCAAGTTTTAAAAGCTTTAGGAAAAAGAAAAGTTTTTAGTTGAGCTTTAAAAGCTGTGGTTGAACTTGTAGTTCTCAAATGTTCTGGAAGAGCGTTCCAGGCGTAAGGGGCAGCAGACGAAAATGGACGAAGCCGAGCAAGGGAAGTAGAGGCCCTTGGGCAGGCGAGAAACATGGCATCAGAGGAGCGAAGAGCACGAGCGGGGCAATAGTGTGAGATGAGATAGGAAGGAGCTAGACCGTGAAAAGCTTTGAAGGTTAACAGGAGAAGTTTATATTGGATTCTGAAGTGAATTGGAAGCCAATGAAGAGATTTCAGAAGCGGAGTAACATGGTCGGAGCGGCGAGCTAAGAAGATGATCTTTGCGGCAGAGTGGTGAACAGAAACCAACGGACTGATGTGAGAAGAAGGAAGGCCAGAGAGAAGAAGGTTGCAGTAGTCCAACCGTGAAATAACCAGTGCATGAACAAGCGTCTTGGCAGAAGAGACAGACTTCAACTTCAGGCAGTAGCATGCTAGCTGGGGATGATGGGAATTGAAATTTAATATATCTGGAGGGTGCCAGATTGGGCAAGGTTGATCTAGCATGCTCTCATAGGGTCAGTTTTGAATGGGTAGATGTTCTATCAACATTTGCCAAAAAGGACTTTCTTTTTCACAGTTATTTCTAATGAGCAATGGGGTATTTTGATTATATGAAGTAGGTGGTTACTGAAACAGGCCATATATGCTATCACAGCCCTATCACAGCTCTGCATTGCAGAGTCAGAACATTCCATGATGTTCCTCTCTTTGTTGATTTTGCTCTCTGTACTTGTCCTAGGTTGTAAAGCTGTGCCGAGGGTGTTTGGAGAAGCAGGAACCAGTGCTGGGGGAGACAAACCTTCACCTGCTCCGGATCCTCAGCATCTTGTCAGAAGTTCTTTCTTACCTCCAGCTCTTTGATGAGGCAGCTAGTTACTCGAAACAGATGGTGGATGGTTACGTGTATGTGACAAAACTTCCACCTTTTCCTGACTTTTCAGTAATACAATTAATATATCCAGTAACTCCTATTTTTACAAGCCTCGTGTGGTGCAGAGTGGTAAGCGGCAGTTACTGCAGCCAAAACTCTCCCCACGGCCTGAGTTCGATCCCAGGGGAAGCTGGTTCTCAGGCAGACGGCTCAGGTTGACTCAGCCTTCCATCCTTCCGAGGTTGGTAAAATGAGTACCCAGCTAGCTGGGGGAAAGGTAGCTGCGACTGGGGAAGGCAATGGCGAACCATCCCGCTACAAAGTCTGCCAAGAAAACGTCAGCGAAAGCAGGCGTCCCTCTAGGAGTCAGCAATGACTCAAGTGCTTGCCCGAGAGGTTCCTTTCCTTTCTCTTCCTATTTTTACCCAAATACGCTATCAAAATATCCATAATCGAAAGAGGTGTGTTTGTGTGAGAGAGAGACAGAGAGAGAGGAATAGAAGCCAATCTTCATTTAGATGGAAGCAAGTAATACAATCTACTATCAGTGTGGGGACTAACCCCGTCTCATGGCTATGGTGACTTCAGCGTCTGCACTAGAAAGTAGGCTTCCTTACCTCTCCAACTGCAACCCAGATCGAAGCCTCTTTACTTAATCCCATGCAAATTAATGAGAGCCATTGCTGAAGATCTAGCCTATCCAGAAATAGCACCGTCTTTGATTCCGTTTTTGTTCATAGTGGTTCATGCCATTGAGGCCCCATTCTTAGTAGAACATCCTAGGAAACCAGCAGCAGCCTTCAAGTACTGCTTCCTGGGATGCTTTGGGGATGCTCTAAGAATGAAGTTTCTGTGGCAGGAACCATAGAGCCTGTTCCTAAAGTGTTTTTCCCCTCCCCTTGTTAGCTGTTTTTTTTCTGGGGGTTTGAGGGGGTTCCTGCAGGCCTCATATTTTGCACCCCTAGTCCAAAGGCACAATGTCTTGCAGATGGGAGACCAGCTGGGCACCCCCACATATGCCATCTTGTGACTGATCAAAGGTGGGATTTAAATGTATTGCTTACGTGCCTAATTTACATTCTGCAGGAGCCGGCCTGGCCCTGCACTTTGCCCTTCTCACAGTAATGCCCTCAATTTATTTATTTATTTATTTATTTATTTATTACATTTCTATACCGCCCAATAGCCAAAGCTCTCTGGGCGGTTCACAAAAATTAAAACCATGAAGAGCATAAAAACAACCAACAATTTAAAACACAAATACAAAATACAATATAAAAAGCACAACCAGGATAAAACCACAACAGCAAAAATTGATATAGGTTAAAATATGAGATTAAAACAGCAACATTTAAATTTAAGTTAAATTGGGTGTTAAAATACTGAGAAAATAAAAAGGTCTTCAGCTGACGACAAAAGGAAAACAATGTAGGCGCCAAGTGAGCCTCTCTGGGGAGCTCGTTCCACAGCCGGGGTGCCACAGCAAAGAAAGCCCTCCTCGTAGTAGCCACCTGCCTCCCTTCCTTCGGCAGGGGCTCACGGAGAAGGGGCTCCTGTGGATGATCTTAAGGTCCGGGCAGGCACATATGGGAGGAGGCGTTCCTTCAAATAACCTGGCCCCAAACCGTTTAGGGCTTTGAATGTTAGTACCAGCACTATGAATCGGGCCCAAACCTGGACTGGCAGCTAATGAAGTTGTAGAAGGACTGACGTGATAGGACTCACCGGCCAGTCCCTGTTAGTAACCATGCTGCCCTGTTTTGTACCATCTGAAGTCTCTGGACCGTTTTCAAAGGCAGCCCCTGGTTCAGTGATGAATGAATAAGGCAACTGAGTGGAATATCTTCCCTTCTGACATTTTCTGACCCAGCCCTTCCCAAATCCAATGAAGCATTGCCTTAAGGTGGCTGGAAATGCAGGCAAACCTATGTGGAACTTGTAAATATTGATTTGCCAATGTAAAGTTGCTTTTTCTTTTGCGCCTCTCCCCCCAGGAAACTTTACCATCCAAACAATGCCCAGCTTGGGATGGCCCTCATGAGAGCAGGAGTGACACACTGGCACGCTGGCCTCATTGAAGTGGGGCATGGCATGATTTGCAAAGCATATGCTATTCTTCTGGTGACGCATGGCTCCACCCACCCCATTACCAAGGATTTGGAGGTAAGTGGCCACAATGGTAGGGTGAAGATCCAACTGGAGCTTGTTTTGCCATATTCAGAGATCATTCACATGAAGAGAAATTATGCTGAAGAGCCTTGGAATTGGATCTGCTCAGTCCTTACTCCATGGGGCAAACTGTTTGTAAATCGTGTCCATTAGCTATAGCCATGCAGCTTTGGGTCACGTCCGTGCCAAGGATTGCTTGGGCTTGCAATCTTTTTAGGGTTGTCAAATAGAGCAGTCCTCAATGCACAAACTGTGCTCTATTAGTAAGGTGAGCAATGAAATCTTTCATTTAAAGAAAATCTTAGAAGCCAGGAGTGATTGAATAAGACAGGAATGGGCAATATGTATTTCTAGAGAATACATATCTTGAAGTATGACATGGTGAAAATGTTAGCCATTTGTGATCAGAACAGGGCTTTGAAGTTGAAGGGCTTCCCCATAGGTTACCAGTAGGATTGGATCCTGACTACCAGAACGGAATTGTATATATCATGGCCCCCTCCTTGGTTTCTCTCCCTTCAGGCGATGCGTATTCAATCTGAGATGGAGTTGCGGATGTTCCAGCAGAACGAATTTATGTATTACAAGATGAGAGAGGCAGCTCTGCAGAATCAGCAGATCCAGGTTATGCCTGAGCCCACCAATGAGATTTCACCTGGCATCTTCCAGAAGAAGCAATAACAGGTTCCTTTGTAGCCTGGAGATGTGTCGTCATAGCCCTGCGCCTGGTGCCCCATCCGCCCTTTCACTTCTGAACAGAAGCAAGGGTCAGGCCAAGGAAAGTAGGGTTTCATTCCCAGGGTTTGGTTCTCCTCAGGACAGCTCCAGACAGATATCATTTTTCTATATACCCAGCATGTTGGTTCACAGATATTTCACCGAAAATGTCAAAACCTCTCTTCACTAACAACAACAACAACAACAACAACAAATAAAACGATTACAATAACGCTTAGCTTCAACCCTTATTTCATTCAGGTGGGGCTGGGTCATGCACACAAAAGCATCATTTTGCCCGTTTATATGTACATCTGGGGACAGTGCTGAAACAGTGTGCCAGGAGGGCCAGAGCATTCAGAGAGGGAGAAGGTAAGTATGTTCCCCACCCCCCATCAATGTCTGGAACCTTCTTCATAGAACCATAGAATAGCAGAGTCGGAAGGGGCCTACAAGGCCATCGAGTCCAACCCCCTGCTCAATGCAGGAATCCACCCTAAAGCATCCCTGACAGATGCTTGTCCAGCTGCCTCTTGAAGGCCTCTAGTGTGGGAGAGCCCACAACCCCCCTAGGTCACTGGTTCCATTGTCGTACTACCACTTCTGGATTATAGTCCTACTCCTTGAGGAATAAATTTTCCTCAAATTCCCAAACAGTTCATCTTCTTTCTTTCTTTCTCTCTTTCCTTCCTTCCTTCTTTCCTTCCTTGGAAAAATGAGACTTGAGGTGCTTAGTAGTCTTGTCTATTTGTGTTTGATGGCTACATTTCTTTTAAGATTGCAGCCATCCAGCTTTCTAAAGTAATCAATAAGCTTATGCTCATGTTAACTTAGGTTGCTTTCAGGGGGGGAAATGCATTTTCCACATAATTATTTTGTGTGAGAATTTGAGAGGGCCCGCTTTAGTGAATTCTGTCACTGAATATCAAGTAGGGATTTAGGATAAATGTGTCACTGTAACTAGTGGATACTGTCAACTTCAAAGAGCTTGTTTAGAGTATATACAGAATTTCTTTCTTTCTTTCTTTCTTTTTTAAAAAAACTAACTAATGAAATTTAGAAGGAGAGTAGAATACAAATGACATTTGTATTTGGCAATATCCCCTGATTTTGCAGGGTCAGAAAAGGTCGCACTTAACGTGTGAGGGAATTTGATCCTAGTGGTGGAGACAGAGAGAGCCCAAAGAAAATCTGTCAGCAGAGCAAAGCTGGAGTCCAGGGGAAAGGAGGGAGGCAATAAATGACACCCAGCTCTCAGCAGGTTTAAACAACTAGCCACGACTTTTACTGGTTAGAGATTGAATCGATCTGGCTGGGGAATAGGGCGTGGATCTAGTATTTCGGCAGCTTGTATGCTGACAGATGCTTCGACCTGCAGGAGGGGGAGGTAGGAGTCTTGAGCTCACCATGATGCGAATCATTTTTGTGAGCCCTGGGTGTGTGGCACGGTTGCCTACTCCTGAACTGGGCTGGTCCTTGCTCCCCACCCCACAAGATTCCTTAAGTGGATCCCCACCATGGAAAGTGGGCAATTATTTATTTATTTATTTATTTATTGCATTTTTATACCACCCAATAGCTGAAGCATTTTTATACCGCCCAATACCCTTAAAATCCAGCCCAAAGCCTCAAAAGCTTACTTCAATAAAGTTGTGATGTAAGATACAGCAAGAGTATTTGCCACACAACCTGAGAAGATTTTTTATCCTCCTCCTCCTCCTCCTCCTCCTCCTCCTCCTCCTCCTCCTCCTCCTCCTCCTCCCCTAACATTACTATTCTTGCTGCAGGGAAGTCAAAAACCCTGCCTTGCCAGGCCAGTTGCACCTGCAGGTAAAATTCCTTCTCTGCCCTGCAGCAGCTAAGCTCTGTCCATAGCAAGATGCGTCACCCTTTGGGGAGTGGAGGTGGAGATGTCTTCTCCAACTTCCAGGTGGGCAGCCTGGGCTGCAATTTATAACACAGTGGCAGACCAGAGGGAGAACGCTCTTCCCCTGGTCTGCCCCTGAAGTCCCTCCTCCCACAGAGCCAATCCCAGCCCCAATTGGCTCCCCAGGCCAACAGCCACCAGAAGGTCGCAGCACCGCTGCAAATTATCACTAACTGCAACATTCCCGCCTCTTGTTCCCTTGCTGCTCATCCTGAAGTCAGGGTTGGCCCTTCCACTTGCAGTCCTATCTCTCATTTGTGTAGATGTGGGCAGAATTATTTGCTTTCCCATCTAAATTCAGACGCCAATAGTAGAAACTAAAGATGAAGGAAGAAAGTCATGCTTCTGTTTTGTCTATAATCGTTTTTGAGTGGAGGGGGGAAATGGTTCATTGCAGATGTGAATCCCTGACAAACACTTGCAACATCTGTGTTATGTGTTGCGCCCTCCTTTTTTTCTGATGTAGCTCTTGTGTGTCAACAGCTACATGTCAAGCAGAATTTTGGTAGGTGAAGCTTTAGCTGTCACTGCATTTACATGCTGAAAAAAACCCACCTCCTGTTGAATCATGGAATCATAGACGAGTTGGAAGGTGCCATTGGGTCCAACCTCCTGCTCAATGCAGGAATCCAACTTAAAGGCCCAGTATTGGGCAAAAGGTGGGATACTACTACTACTACTACTACTACTACTACTACTACTACTACTAAGAATAATAATAATACAGCATCCCTGACAGATGGCTGTCCAGCTGCCGCTTGAAGGCCTCTAGTGTGGGAGAGCCCACCACCTCCCTGGGTCACTGGTTCCATTGTTGTACAGCTCTACAGCTAATCATGCAATTGTTACAGGCAAGGGTTAGGGTCAGAACTTTTTTTTTTTAGCAACCAATGCAGTATATGAATGCTGTGGCACTCTGGTGCTTGCTGACCGTTCGGAAGATGACAAATTTCCTTACTCCAGCTTGTTGCATATCAAAGTAAATGCGGTTGCAACAATGTCATGAATGGAATATTTCGATTGTCAGTGAGCAAAACTTCACTTTGGTTACCTTCCTTGCTCCTTGCTTTTTTTGTCTGCTCTCCTCTGATTCCAATGGTAAGATCAGCAAAAGTGTTTTCTTTTTTCCCTTTCTTGTTCTTGGCACATTTGGACAAACACTGTAAATGATTTCTAGACGATTCTTGATATGGTAGCAAATATTTATTTGCCACCATTTGGCGACAAATATTTATTTAAGATTTATATCCTGCCCTTCAGAGAAATAATAATACCCAGGGTGGTAAGTAATAAAGAACAAAAAGGTTAACAAGATGCTTTTGGAGAACGGACAGGATTGCATTGTAAGGCCCTTATCCAAAGGGAGAAACAACAGACCAATGAGGTGACCATTGGAGCAACAGCTCTAAACCACGTACTGTGACTCCCCACTGCAATAGGCTGAATTCCCAGTGTGTGTCGATCATCATTTTGAAGTAGGTTTGAATAGATCTACTGCCAGGCCTTCAAAACATGTGTATGGAGTTTTAAGCCCATCTATACTGAGAAGGTGAGCGGATCCATCTGCCTTATTTGAACTGTGCATTTCATATCCTGCAGGCTAGATGACGATGATGACAGCAATGGAAACTTTTGTATAAATTTAACTTTATTGTACCACTTTTACACAGCATGTCTAGATTCTCTTACTGATCCTCTTGTAATGAATGTCACCCACACTCAGTGTCTGGAAAAGAAAAACATGAGCTTTAACTTCCATGTTCTGCAGATGCTCAACACCCACAAATCTGACTTCACTTTGAAAGATACCTTCCAAACTGAAATAAACCAACTATATTCTAGTTTTAAATAAAAATGAAAAGCCCAAGTCAGAAATGCACATGTGTGTGTGTGAAATACAAAGCCATGCAGTGACTACAGGGCAGGATTTGGATGCTGAACCAAATCTCTGGATGGAGAGGAACATCTTTGCTCGGCCATGAAGTGCACTGAGTGGCCCAGGTTGGAGAAGGCTGAGGCCGTAGCTAGACCTAAGGTTTATCCCAGGATTGTCCTGGGTCAAACCTGTTCATCTAAGTGCCACACAGGGCATCCAGCGTTCAGGCAGGGACGAACCCAGGATGATCCGGGGATAAACCTTAGGTCTAGCTATGGCCTGAGAAAGAGCAAACATAATCCACTACCATGCCTTCTGCCTCCTCTTTTCATAGGGCTGAAAACATGCCCCCCACAAAAAACACACCCAAAGAACTGAGGCAGGGCGAGAGATAAATATTTGCTGTAAGAGACAGTATATTGTGTGTGTGTGTGTGTGGGGGGGTATATCACCCTTCTTGCTGCATTTATCTATGAATAGGGTGACCCTATGAAAAGGAGGACAGGGCTCCTGTATCTTTAATAGTTGCATAGAAAAGGGAGTTTCAGCAGGTGTCATTTGTATATATGGAGAACCTGGTGAAATTCTGTCTTCATCACAACAGTTAAAGGTGCAGGAGCTATACTAGAGTGACTAGATTTAAAAGAGGGCAGGGCACCTGCAGCTTTAACTGTTGTGATGAAGAGGGAATTTCACCAGGTCCTCCATATATACAAATGACACCTGCTGAAATGTCCTTTTCAATACAACTGTTAAAGATACAGGAGCCCTGTCCTCCTTTTCATATGGTCACCCTATCTACGAAGAGCTATTTGTGTGGTCTGGTCTTACTCATGTTATTGTGACTTAGGAGGCAGTCCCCCACCCCGGCATCAGATGGCCAGGTGTCCTCTTTTATAGAGAACAGTCCCCTATTTGAAGGGCTGCCAGAGAACCATCCTTTATTTGAAATGCTGACTTGCCAGTTCCAGTTTAAAGATAAATAACCATAAGAACCCATCAACGTGGATATTTTTATTTAAATTATTATGATTTCTAAATTTGCACGAGTGTATATAACATATGCAAATGTTATGCAAATGTCTGCACTCTTTTTTGGTGTTTAATTTTGTCTTCCTTGGCAACTCATAAGTGGTCACCCTATTCTGCTTCCTGAAACCATTGTCTCACTTTGCAACATGGCCGGCTATGCTTTTTCCTACCGAAATATGTAAATTGTGAACCGCCCAGAGAGCTCCGGCTATTGGGCGGTATAGAAATGTAATAAATAAATAAATAAATAAATAAATAAAATTCCACTTGAATTTTAAAACAAACCATCAATTCCACTGAAACTGGGAGAAAGTACATATTCCTGTAGCTGTGGTTGGCAGCATATCTGCTCATAAACATTTAGACCAGTGGTTCCCAAAGTGGGCAGTACTGCCCTCTTGTGGGCGGCGGGATTGCATAGGGGGGTGTTAAGAGGCAAGGGGGCAGCAGGGGGCGCTAAGAGGCAAAGGGGCGGCAGGGGGGCGCTCGAGGTGGTCTTTTCCGAGAAGCGCCTCTCCAGAAGGTCTTAAAACTCAGGGACATTTTTATGGGAGAAGGTAGTTTGGTCCCAAGCCATATAGGGGAGGAATCCACACATGTATTAATACCGTTTAAAAAGAATCCTTTTAACAGTGAATTGAAATGTTTCAAAAGCACGAAAATGCTAACGAACAGACATACCCTGCTTGGTGTGCCTCGCCACACCGGCTGCAAAACAGAGGCGTTCGCTCTCTTTTCCCTCCCTCCCTCCCTCAGCAAGCCTGTGGCGGGTGCTTCCCATTTAAAGGGGCCATGTGCAGCACAGCCCCTTTTTCATTCTCATTTCATCTCCTCCGCTCAGCCGCTGCTGCTCAGCCCGGGCGCCCAGACCAGCAGGATTCAGAGGAGCGTTAAGAATTTACAGAATAGCGAGGTACTCTACCCTAGTTACCAAATGTGATATCTAATATTCTTGCTAAATGACTATCAGACTTTGTAAAGATGATATCACTGGATCAAGTTCATCAATTATGTTTAATTGAATAAACTAAAAAAATGTAATTGGATTTTGAATAAATATTCAATTAATTGTTACAGTTTTGAATTTTATTGTTATTATCTTCCTTAGCAGGTTGCTGAAAACCTCTTTTCTGAATAATGATTTTTAAAGGGTAGGGTCGGGGGCACTGGGCATGAGTTTGTGGAACCAAGGGGGCGGTGACCTGAAAAAGTTTGGGAACCACTGATTTAGAGCATGACTACAATGGGCATGTCCCCGCCTTTGAGGTACTAGTAGCTTTTGCTTCCCAACCCTGAAGGTGGCAGAGGCAGGTCAGGCCACAATGGCTTAGTAAGTTTGACACTCCCATTCTAGCTGATCTTACATTAATGATGTTGTCTCCGCTTATTTCAGTGACTGACTTGATGTCCTTCAAGTTGACAATTAGCTTATTGTTTCCTTCCATTTGAACAACGGACTGTGGGAGAAGAAAAGAAAAGAAGTATAGTTTGGGCCCCAGTTCAGATATTCACATTCGGTTTTCACAACTTGTCAACGTGTAATGATCTTAAGTTTTCTTCCACGCATGAAATTTGGCCAAGGAACATGACTTTTTTATGTGTTCTGAGGCACTTTTTCAGTGTGGCTATCTGAGAAATGTCACGAGTGTCTCTGTTTTCATAAAGTGGGGAATGTGTGCATACAATGGATAGGATCTCATTTCCGCCACCAATAAATCTTCATATGGAATATTAGCTTCTGTCTCTTTAATGATAGGTCGGTCCTGAACATTTGTTGTGACTGGATCTGAGGGTTCTCAGAAGAAACCAGTTCTTGTTTAGAGGATGAAACCATATGTGAATTAAAAGTGAGATACCCTACCTTAATCTTCTCTCCTGTTGGGGTCTCCAACTCGGCCTCCTCTCCAATAGTAAATTCATTAGTCAGCACCTTGTTGCCAGTTGTCACGGTGACCTTGAACTTCTTGCCCTCCTGCACAATTTCTGAGATGCTTTTGACCTCCTTGCCCTTTTCTATCAACTCATCAGAAAGACCTGAGCAGAGGGAAATCGACAGGAATAAATGTACTACCCACGGAGCAAAAAAGAAGACCGTCAGTGGCTTAGCTCTCAAGATCTGGAACAGATGCAACCAAACAAAAATTGGCCCTAACGAAAAGGACGAATCCAGAGTTAAGGGAGCACTGTGACAAAGATGTGTGTGGAATAAAGTTTATCATGGGAACAGACTATTGTAATGTCTATCTTCTATAGCTAGCTTTGAATGGTTAAAATGTATGATATATTAGTTAAAAGACAATGCTGGTGGCATCAATTATTGAAGCAGTTTCTATTATATACAGTATTTTTTGAACTTCACCTACTTCTTTTCCAGGTACAGCTTCTCTGAAGTATCCTTTGTGGTTTGGCTTAAAAGGCAATGGCCCCCTGGGCAAGGCCAGGGGGCAGAGCCTGGTGGAATCTGGCAAAAGAACACAGTAGGCCCTTCGTCTGAGCAAACATACCTGGGGTTGCAAACGAGGGGTCATATGGAACCCAGACTATGAGTGTTATCACACGGTGGTGGTGGTGCAGAAATCATGTTTACTTACCGTCGCTTCTCCGCCTGCGTGTTTGTCCCTCATTACTTCCTCTTCTGAAAGAGGAAATAAACAACATGCACGTGGCCCATTCAGTGGGCCGCTTTGATCATGCTGCTTCTCCTGCACACAGCAGGGCTAGTGCCAGACTATTTTGCGCCATAGGCAAGGTGAGCTACTTTCACCACCACCACCACCACCCAAAAAATGCCAACTTTGATTTTTAAGAACATATGTTTCCTGGAAAAAAATAAGAAGCCCAAAACTTGAAACTACTAAATTTATTTTAAAGTACAAGAAATATGCCATGCCAATTATAGCAAACAAATTGGAAAGGAACATTTATGGGTCTAAAATGTATTATTTAATAGGAATATTACCTCCAAATCATCCCCCCCAACTCTCTCTCTCTCTCTCTCTCACACACACACACACACACACTCAGCATCACTCCAAACAAACACACGCATGAACACATGTATTCACTCAAAGACCCCATGCACCCCATTCACCCATACATTCTCTCTCTCTTTCTCTTCTGGGCACGTTCCAGAAGTCCGAATGTGGAACCGCCTCACCCCCACCCCAGCGTCCCTGGCTTCACTTCAGCTGGGCGGGCGCGGGGCGCCATCTCGCCCGCCCAGGCCCAGCTGAATCCTCGGGCCGGGCTGGCTCACAGCCAACGCACGTGTGCTGCGCTGTGCTCGGCGCCCCTCTTAGCTTGGCGTTCTAGGCGGCCGCCTGAGTGGCCTCTATGGTAGCACCGGCCCTGGCGGCAACTTCCATCTTTGAAAATAAGTCAGACTTACTAGGGTGTTTTTTTGTGGTGCAAAGAAGCCCAGAAGGGGTGGAAGGCACATGGGAGGCAGACAACATCGTGAGAGGGACCTGCGAAAATCTGTGAGCGCCCAGTAACAAGCGTGCAATAAAACGCTTGTCTGATGGCGCTCATTATTACTCATATTACGCTTTGTGTAATGAGGTTGTAAATTATTTGGCTCCCTGACTGATGATACTCATGAATGAGAAGTTCTACAACTGTTCAGCACACTCCAGTGGGAAGTTCTCCTGCACAAGACCTGCTGAAATGAACAGGAGCTGCACAGGCCACTTCCATATTCTTTGGCAGCTCTCATTCATTTTGACGGGGTTTGCACAAGAGACTTTCCTGCCTGGGAGCTGCAGGAGGCAGGCAAAGAATTCAGAGATGGACAATCAAGCAATCTGCATGGAAGTGAATATCCACATTAGTAAGTCCAGTGTTGCCAGTGTGCTTGAATTCTGCTTTCATCCACATGTGCAAAGTGAAGATTGGTGCATTTAGAGGTGAGCAGTAGCTCGTCTCTCTGTGTGCACAGGATGTGCTGGTTTTCAGTTTACAACAGGACCCCTCATTGGGTTGAGTGAAAGAAAGGCAGATGTGCTGTTTCCACAAGCCTCATGTACCACAACCCTGTGTGGGTTTGTGTGCCCAGTAGAATTGTTTTGTAAATAGAATGGCTGCACTCTAAATGAGAGGAAGTACTCTATAAAGACCAGATTATGGAATATACATACACACACATACATAATCATGCATATAGGGCTTTAGAGCATTTCAACTGGCCCACATGCAGTATCTCTGCATTATAACATGTGAGTCCTGCAAGGAAGGCCAGTATTATGCTTTGAGAGAATCCTAGAATAGTAGAGTTGGAAGGGGCCTACAAGGCCATCGAGTCCAACCCCTGCTCAATGCAGGAATCCACCTCAAAGCATTCCTGAGAGATAGCTATCCAGCTGCCTCTTGAAGGCCTCTAGTGTGGGAGAAGAGCCCACAACCTCCCTAGGTAATTGGTTCCATTGCTGTACTGCTCTAACAGGAAGGTTTTCCTGATGTCCAGCTGGAATCTGGCTTCCTGTAACTTGAGCCCATTAGTCTGTGTAATGGCTTGGGTAAGACCACTCAGGATGTTCATGGTGAGGGGAATAGAGGACTTCACAGCTCATACCCTGAGAACATTTTCAAATTAATGAACCTTCCTGGCACTATTTTTGTTAACATCTGATTGTTGATCATGCAGGGGTGGGGGGTGGGGGAGAAAGAATTGATCTGCAATTCAAATGAGTATTCTGGAAAATGTAGGTGTTATATTCACATAATATTTTACTGAAGTAACACCATTTTAAAGCATCTCTGATAAAAAAAATACCCTTAGCCACTACAGCGGATTTAACCCCTTTAGGCACAGAATTGGATAAATGTGGATCAGGTTAATGCCCCATTTGCGGTGTTGATGTTACCACAGATTTTAAAATGATGTGTTACCACTATGCTCCGTCCAGAATTTAAAGATGTATAATCCAAAGTACATTGTACCAGTAGAAAAGTAAGAAGCATAAACTGGACAAGGTCTGCTATCAATCTACAAGAATGACATTTTAAACAAATGTAACATAAAATTCCTTTGCCTTTTCCTGCTTAGTGTTTAATTTCAAATCCCCCCTTTTTAAAGTAGCTGTGAATTAGGGATGACATTGCAGGGAGCAAAACAGAGTTCAGTAAATGAAACACTTACCAATGGCTTTCATGAATGGCACAAAGTTTTCATGGGATTGGAGTTCATATTTTCCAGTGAAGCTCATAATGGTGATATTCTCTGAGTGCTCAACAGAAGAGAAAACCTTTCCCTGGGAAGCCAAACCTTCTTTTTATAAGGATCTCTTCCCTTGGAAATTGGTCAGAGGTTACATGATCTCATTCTTTTATGGCTTAACTCAAACATTAACTTTGTGACTAAGTGATATCAGAGGTTATCACTTAAACCATGCCCAAGTTAAGAAGCTACATTTTCTATTTCTACAAAGACCACTGTGAACTGCAGACAGAAACCACATATAAAGAAGCATTTGCAAAAATTAGGGCAAAAAGGAATTAAATGATGCTGAGCTACAATCTGTTTCCTGCTCTGTACAAGCACTAGGGGCAAATCTACACAGAGTCTTTGGGGCGCCTGGAGTGCGCCTGCAGTGCGCCCCGAAATTGATGATGTAGACAGTACCTTAAGCGTTCCAAGAAGAGGCGGAGGAGGAGGAGGAGGAGGCCCCGCATCACCCCTTGCGGGGACGGGGTGAAGAGTTGCCGGGCTCGGCGGCTTCACCGGTGAATCAGCTACGTCCTTGGCGCCGCCCACCTGCCCACCGGCCTCCTGTTGCCGGCGAAAGAGCCACCCGGGTCATTGAGCTCAGCAGAAGAAGCCGGCGGTGGCTTCTTCCACCGAGCTCTCCGACCCGGGTGGGCCCGGGTGGCTCTTTTGCCGGCAACAGGAGGCCGGCGGGCAGGTGGGCGGCGCCAAGGACGTAGTCAATTCCCCGGCGAAGCCGCCGGGCCCGGCAACTCTTCACCCCGTCCCCGTGAGGGGCGATGTGGGGCCTCCTCCTCCTCCTCCTCCTCTTCTTGGAACTCTTAAGGTACTGTCTACATCATCAATTTCAGGGCGCACTGCAGGCGCCCCGGAAACTCTGTAGATTTGCCCTCAATATTTACTAATGGATAGAAGACTATGAAGGATACCTACTATGTATTTCCTCCCAGGGTTTAAAATTAATTCCTTAATATTAATACTGATTTTGGAATTTTTTATACCATTTTCTCTGGAATAGATGTTTAATAGATCTATTGGCTTAAACTGAACTATATTGGCAGGAAGGCAGAATCAAATAATGGTTTATCCCACTGTGGACATGTTTCCATTACAAATGTATATCAGTTTTACACCAGTTTAGCTGTCACAGCGTCTTCCAAAGAATCTTGTGAATTGTAATTTAGTAATGATGCTGAGACTTCCGGTAGCTGCTCTGACAGAACTATAGACTACCCTAGGAAGAGGAAATGACCATTAAACCTGTTTAACTCTACGGTGTAGATATGCTCTGTATGATGACTAGGGCCAGATCTACACCTTGCATCAAATCATTACAAATGTGGAATCAAAAGCAGGAAATAATACTATGAAAGTGGTACATGGGATGTGGATAGAACCCCAACAGTTAACAGTGCACTTCAATACCTCTATAAAGCAGTAGTGTAGATCTAGCCTTTGAGTATGGGGAAGGTTAAATATATATTGGGGTCATGAATGAACAATATCCTTTTCAAATCAGGTTTGACAAATTTGTCAAATAGTCTAGCAAATTAGGCTTTTGCTAGACTATGGGTTAGCCCGGGGTGAACCCCGGGCTCTCCCCTGTGCATCCAGATGATGCACAGGGGATCCCGGGGTCAGGCAGGGGTCAACCCTCCCTTGCCCCAGGATAACGGGCACCACTTTTGGCCTGGTATTTCCCGTGGTCTCGGGCTGAGCCCGAGACTGCGAACATGTAGCTCGTTCCGCTGCTTTTCCCGGCTACCACAATTGGAAAAGCGGCGGACGGGCCATCAGGGTGGGGGGGGGGAGATCAGAGCCAGGGGGAGATTGGGGCAGGGTGGGGAGATCAGAGCCAGGAGGCAGGGTGGGGAGATTGGAGCCGGGGGGGGGGAGGAAGAGATCAGAGCCAGGGGGCGGGGGGGAGATCGGAGCCGGGGGAAGGGGGGGATCGAAGCCGGGGGTGGGAGGGAGCAGGGAGAACGATTAAAAAAAAAACCTTACCTAAGCGCATGAGCATTTGTGTGCATCCAGCTCCTTTAAACATAAGAAAAAATGGCGGACGCGACAGGGCTTTCCTGCAGCCCGTCGCGTCTGACATGTGGATAGGAGCGACAGCCTGCGCTACTTCTAGTGCGGGCTGCCCCCTCCTCACCACCAGATTATCAGGTAGGTCTAGCAAAGGCCTTAGGGTCCCTTACATGATCTGGAACCACAGGGATCTCCTTCACAAGACAACAGCAGAAAGGCAACGAAGCCAAATGGGGAAAGGCAGTTGCAAGTGGAGAAGGAAGCATAGAATAAAGTCACAGACACCAGAGCTTGGGTTAAACTAAGGGCCTCTTTATTTGAATAATATGGGTAGTTCATCCCTCTTTGGATCTGCATGTGAAAGTGCAGGAATCAATGGGTCCCTCCTCAGGCCACTTGCCTGGCTTTAGGGGCGAGCATTCTCCAAAGCCAGGAGTCAGGAAAACCCGACCCCTGCCATGTATGACACTCTGCAAGTGTGGGGAGACCAGCCCACATCACCCCCACCTGAAGCCTCACAGCTCGGAGGAGGTGAGGCAGGAGAGTCTCCAAAGGCAAACCATATCCTGACACGTGAGCCTCACAGCTTGCTAGGAGCAGGTCTTCTGGATATGCCAATCACCAAAGGGGCCGGAGTGCTCACCGTCCCTATTTTAATATATTGCCAGTTCCTGCACATCCCTATATTTATCCACTCTCCTTTCATAGCACTTCCAGCATGGAGTAGGCAAAAACCTGCCCTCATTTAGCGGAAGGAAAAATTCTTACTCCGCCCTCCCTACAAAGGGAACGTCTAGCTAATCTATGCTGTATGAGAAACGGAGAAATCTGGGCTTCTCACCAAATGCCTTAGGTGCTCTTGGTTATGAAAACGCTAAAATGACAATTCAACAGCGTATTTGGGATATGGAATTGCAAAATGTTTGGCCTTAAGGTACCCTGAATTTAGAGATAATAGGATGACATTTGCTTATGCAAAATATCTGGTGGACTTGAATTTTCCTAAATTCAGGAAAGCTTTCACTCTGGCCAGGTTCAATGTTCTGCCTTCAGACCTTTTGGACGGAAGGTTTGGAAATATACCCTACCAAGAATGGGTTTGCCCCTGTGAGATGGGTAAAGTGGAAACAGTAGGCCACGTTCTGCTGTATTGCTCCTTTCACCAAGATTTGCGCCAAACGTTTATAAACCCTGTTTTGCAACGAACTCCTGGCAGATCAGATGAATGCTACCTAAAACATCTTCTATCAGATCAGAATCCTCAGGTTACTCTTAACAGTGGCCAGTTTTTGTGTGGCTGCCATAAGCCAATGGAAATTGATGTTGAAGAGTTTTATTGCATTTTAGATTCAGGCTGAGACTGCTGTGTTTTTATGTATGCATCTTGTCAGGGTTTTCTAATATTATTGCTGATGATGTTTTCTGCTGTGCTGGTCCATGACCGAAATAAATAAACTGAAACTTCCATACTAGTTTAAGGAAGGGAGGGAGCTGAGACGAAGGAGGCCGAGTGTTGGGGTGGGACTGGCCTTTACAGCCTCTGCCCTGCCCTTTGTCTCCAGAGGTACACGTGCCTCTGCACCTGAGGTGCCATAATTCTATTCCCTACCCCCAGCAACAGCCATCTCCTGCCCAAGCAGTTCTGGCTGGGCTGCAACAGATTCACACAATCCTATTTTAAGGGACGGTGTAAAAGCCGGAACGGAACGGAACAGGCCGGAACAGCCCCATTATATTAAAAAACCATACCAAAAACAGTGGCATGTGTTAGCAACACTTGAGAACAATATTTTAGGACTAAAACCATACCAATATTATATCACTATTAACCCCAAAACTCCCAAAACGACGTCCGGAACAGAATGGGATGGCCGGAACGGCCACTAGGGAACGAGCGATACCAACCAAACTCACCAGTCATGCATAACTAAATGGCAGGGATGCAATAAGCCACAAAAGTTGCCCCGAAACCACGTTCAGATACCCGTTCCGGGCAAAAACACGTATTGCGCAAAACGGGCCGTAACGGCAGCTTCCCAATGAGATAAGTGAACCAAACTCACCAGATGCACATAACTAGGTGGGACAAATATAGAAAGCTCCAAAAGTTGCCCCCAAACCACGTTCAGATACCCGTTCCGGGCAAAAACGTGTATTGCGCAAAACGGGCCGTAACGGCAGCTTCCCAATGAGATAAGTGAACCAAACTCACCAGATGCACATGACAAGGTGGGACAAATATAGAAAGCTCCAAAAGTTGCCCCAAAACCACGTTCAGATACCCGTTCTGGGCAAAAACACGTATTGCACAAAAACGGCCGTAACGGCAGCTTCCCAATGAGGTAAGTGAACCAAACTCACCAGAGGCACATGACAAGGTGGGACAAATATAGAAAGCTCCAAAAGTTGCCTCAAAACCACGTTCAGATACCCGTTCCGGGCAAAAAAGTGTATTGCGCAAAAAGGGCCGTAACGGCAGCTTCCCAATGAGGTAAGTGAACCAAACTCACCAGAGGCACATGACAAGGTGGGACAAATATAGAAAGCTCCAAAAGTTGCCCCGAAACCACGTTCAGATACCCGTTCCGGGCAAAAACGCGTATTGTGCAAAACGGGCCTAAACGGCAGCTTCCCAATGAGATAAGTGAGCCAAACTCACCAGATGCACATAACTAGGTGGGGCAAATATAGAAAGCTCCAAAAGTTGCCCCGAAACCACGTTCAGATACCCGTTCCGGGCAAAAACACGTATTGCGCAAAACGGGCCGTAACGGCAGCTTCCCAATAAGGTAAGTGAACCAAACTCACCAGATGCACTTGACAAGGTGGGGCAAATATAGAAAGCTCCAAAAGTTGCCCCGAAACCACGTTCAGATACCCGTTCCGGGCAAAAACGCGTATTGCGCAAAACGGGCCGTAACGGCAGCTTCCCAATGAGGTAAGTGAACCAAACTCACCAGATGCACATGACAAGGTGGGACAAATATAGAAAGCTCCAAAAGTTGCCCCCAAACCACGTTCAGATACCCGTTCCGGGCAAAAACGCGTATTCCGCAAAATGGGCCGTAACGGCAGCTTCCCAATGAGATAAGTGAACCAAACTCACCAGATCCACATGACAAGGTGGGACAAATATAGAAAGCACTTTTTTTGCCCGGAACGGGTATCTGAACGTGGTTTTGAGGCAACTTTTGGAGCATTCTATATTTGTCCCACCTTGTCATGTGCATCTGGTGAGTTTGGTTCACTTACCTCATTGGGAAGCTGCCGTTACGGCCGGTTTTGCGCAATACGTGTTTTTGCCCGGAACGGGTATCTGAACGTGGTTTCGGGGCAACTTTTGGAGCTTTCTATATTTGTCCCACCTTGTCATGTGCATCTGGTGAGTTTGGTTCACTTATCTCATTGGGAAGCTGCCGTTACGGCCGCTTTTGCGCAATACACGTTTTTGCCCGGAACGGGTATCTGAACGTGGTTTCGGGGCAACTTTTGGAGCTTTCTATATTTGTCCCACCTAGTTATGTGCATCTGGTGAGTTTGGTTCACTTATCTCATAGGGAAGCTGCCGTTACGGCCCGTTTTGCGCAATACGTTTTTTTGCCCGGAACGGGTATCTGAACGTGGTTTCGGGGCAACTTTTGTGGCTTATTGCATCCCTGCCATTTAGTTATGCATGACTGGTGAGTTTGGTTGGTATCGCTCGTTCCCTAGTGGCCGTTCCGGCCATCCCATTCTGTTCCGGATGTCGTTTTGGGAGTTTTGGGGTTAATAGTGATATAATATTGGTATGGTTTTAGTCCTAAAATATTGTTCTCAAGTGTTGCTAACACATGCCACTGTTTTTGGTATGGTTTTTTAATATAATGGGGCTGTTCCGGCCTGTTCCGTTCCGTTCCGGCTTTTACACCGTCCCGTGGGAGAAGCTCCTCTGCTCTTCTGACTTAAGGCCAGAAGAACAGTTCTTAAAATCTCAATCCTATGAGCTCTTACCTGGGAGTAAGACCTAGTAGGACTTTCCTGGGAGGAATAGGCGTAGGACTGCACTGTTAAGTCCACTTCCTGGACATGGATTCTGCTGGTCAAATCATAGCAACGACCACCAAACGTTCATGGAGAAAGCTATCTACGCCCAATGCTGCCCTGTGCTATCCTCAGAAAAGTGGTAAGATGCAATTTTTTTATTTTTTTATTTTGGATCCGTCAGTGTTTCTTCCTGTGTGACCTCAGGCTTAGGGATGGGAGAATGAGCTTTGCCCAAAGAATGTGCTCATGTTCCCATTTGGGGGTGTGAATGGGGCACATTCTGATGTTTAGCAAACTGAAATGAAATTCTCATACGTCCCTTCTGTTGCTTTAAGGACAGAGTTCAGCAAAGCCAAACGCCTCCAAGATTTTCACTTCTTGTCGGATAACTCTCTGTCATCCTGCTTAGATGCCCTGTTCTTTTCTAAGAACAAATTCAGTAGGGTGATGTGTTTTAGAAGGCCATCATCGGTGACTGAAATGTAAGATTTAAAAATGAGTGAGCAGCAGCCCTTGGGTCAGTGGTAGGGCTAGAAGGGGATTTATTCTTGTTCCTTCAGTTTTTACAGGAGGAGTTCATTGGGCACCCATGATTGATCACTTACATTAGTTTGTGTATCCTTTGCATGATGCTGTTGTCATCCTCCAGGACCTTTCCTGTGCTTTGCAACCATTATCGAGGAGGGTGGGGTGGGGTCCTAACAAGAAAGCCTGGTGTTATTTAGAAATATTGGAAGGAGAGACTTGTGTAATTGTGCAATTCCGCTTTACCATAGTGGAATCTAGTGGTTGTATAATGAAATGTAGTAGAAAGGCAGAGGAAGAAACTACCTGGAAAAAATCATGTGTAAAGAAGCTGATCTTAGTATCACAAAGAAACCAGAATGCCCATTGTCTCTTGCAGTGACTCCTTTAATCACATACAAGACTTTGAACACGTAGCGGCTGGTTCCTAGGCTGCTGCTCAAATCGGACTGCGATACTAGAGAAACGTTAGGGTTACGAAGCGCTGACTGATGGATGCCAGATTCAAACCGAGGTGAAGAAGGTGCTGGTTTTTGCTCTGGATCAGAGTTGATGGAAAGTGTGGATGACTAGAAACTTACCTTGCAGAAGAAATGTGCCACTGCTGAAGTCTCCCTCTGGTTACAAATTTTTGCATCAAATGTGCTTGAAATAGAATTAGTACAAAAATGGTCAAATTGTGCTTTGGAAAAGGGAAAGACAAGACCAGGCACGCAGGCAGAAAGACAACAGGTGAAAGCAGAAGAATGCAGATTAAAAGAAAGGGCCTTGGCAATAGCAGTTAGGGGCACAAGATGAGAGTTAAAATATCTTTAGTTCAAATACCAACTGAGACATAATCTAATGAGTCACTCAGCTGCTTCACTGTAATGTGCAGTTTGGTGATGACAATAGTGGCCTACAAAACAAGGTTGTGGTGAGGATTGTTCTGATAATGTACACAAAGCATTTGCATTACTTAGGAGAAGGGCCACATAAATGTTAGTGTTTATTGTTTCATTGTTGCTTGCTTTTCTGATGATTAAATGCCTAGATTATCCTGTATTGGTGTATGCCAGGTATCTCTTCTGAGTGAGTTTTCTGCGGCTATGCATGGATGAGGAGTTACACCAATGTAAACAAGAGTAAAGTTTGGCCCTTAATTACCTTTCTCAAAGATTAAAAAAAAGAAGGTCTGTGGACTTGAAAACCGTTGATAAAAGCATAAAACAATTTGTGGAAAGAACATGGAGGTAATTTATTTCTTGATTACATTTTTATACCGCCCAATAGCCGAAGCTCCCTGGGCGGTTCACAAAAATTAAAACCATAATAAAACAACCAACAGGTTAAAAGCACAAATACAAAATAGAGTATAAAAAGCCCAACCAGGATAAAACCACGTAGCAAAATTGATATAAGATTAAAATACAGAGTTAGAACAGTAAAATTAATTAAGTTAAAATTAAATGTTAAAATACTGAGAGAATAAAAAGGTCTTCAGCTGGCGATGAAAGGAGGAGGAGGCGTTCCTTCAAATAACCTGGCCTCAAACTGTTTAGGTCTTCAAATGTGAATACCAACACTTTGAATTGGGCCCGGATCTGGACTGGCAGCCAATGAAGTTGTAAAAGGACTGGCGTAATGTGATCTGGCCAGCCTAGCAATGTTTCTAGGGGGGAAATGTTTGGCTTCAATGCACAAATTGTTTATGTACATTGCCCTGAAGTTTCTTCTTCTGTTGCAGGAGAAGGCTGATAATAAAAAAGTTGTAATAAAATTAAAGGAAAAACAACAACTCATCTCAAAATTCATCTTAAGGTTTGCACTGACAAACAGCAAGCCAACAAAATTACATAAAATCTTAACCTTAGTTATCAGTAGACATTGAACTTTCAGTGTGTAAGCTTCTGTAGACATGACAATTACACATTAATGATCACACAATTTAATGTGAGGGGGAAAGTAAGGGGTTCTTCAGACATTACCTCAGTGAAATGATGATGATGATGATGATGATGATGAAGAATCTGAGTTCACAATTACACTAATTAGTTAAAGAGGAGTAACTTTGTTTTGCTGTTGATTATAATAACACAAGGCTATAAGGAAATACACAGGTCGCTGTTTGACTGTTGCAGGTAAATGCTATATTTACAAAATGTGAATGTAGTAATGTCACATTAGAGCTTTATTCTGCTGTCTAAGTTGGCGTGATTTGGAGACCTTCACAAATATTCCTCCTTAGGTAAAAACTCCAGACATCCCAGGTGCAAAAGTTTCAACAAAACTAGCAAAATCCTCCAACTGGGCTGTGGAAATTGACATTCTCAAGGTGCCAACTTGCCACTGAATTCAACCTAAGAGAAAAGGAGAAATTTGGAGGCACTGGAATAGATGCTTTCTGAGGAATGTGATAGAAGTGTTAGGAGTTTAGATCTGAGGAGTGAAATTTCTTAGATGGATTTCATTTGACACCTTAGTTATGAATACGTTCGAATAAGAAATGAAGATCATATCATGATTAGGCATAGATCATAGAATTAATTGGAGATTTATAAGGAGTTCAGATTACTAGGGTTGGGCAATAGGATTTAACAGGATTTTCTATTCTTGCATACATTATTGAAATAGTAAATTCGTCAGAAAACCTGTTTCAGTCAAGCAATGGAATGGTATCATAGAAGTATCTTCGGAATAAGAATGAACCATATTTTCTGCCCAGCACTAGTTCATGTTCATGGTTGCATGAACTGAGCCTGATGGAAAACAAGATATTACATTAGTTGTCCATTATAGATTATGAATGAATGAGAAGGTCTAAGCGACAGATGAACTCTTAGCAGAACCATTTTAATGGATAATTAAAATGGTGCTGTTGATATGCACCTGATACAATTTGAGTAACTATAGAATCAAGTAGGGCTGTGCACGGACCCCCCACTCCGCTCCGCTGCCGATCTGCAAATTGCGGATTCTGCCCGCTCCGCCTCGATCCGCCTAGGGTCCGCTCCGCTCTGCTGCAGAGCTTCGGCTCCAAATCGGAGCTCCCATCTTGCGGCCTACACTTCCAGGTTGAGCCGCGGGCTCTAGTGAAGCTGGTGATGGGCCACGACAGACGCAGGTAAGACCCCCCTCCCCCTTGCCCACTTACCTGGCTCTGCCGCTGTCGCCGCAGCTGCTTCAACTGAGCCCAAGGACTCAAACAGAAAGACCAGGCCGCACTTGGGTGGGAAGCCGGCTGTTGCGAGGGGGAGGAGCAGAATAGAGGCACCCCTCATGGCAAAATGTAGACCATGTGAGGTAGGGAGGGACTGTGCCTATAAAAGGCAGCCCACCCAAGGCATCGGCCTCTTTCATTTCATAAATGGAACTGCCCTTTCCTGACTTTTTTTCCCCTCCCCTGGCCCATACTGCCTCGGAACCTAGAGGTTCTATTACATCATCGTGGCTAGCAGGCTTGGATAGAATGGCCAGGTTTGCACATAAGGGAGGACTGAGGTGCAGGCCAAAGAAGCCACAATGGCTTATTTCCTCTCCCTGTGTGTGTCGGTCTCATGGAGGGAGGATTAGCCTAATTACCCCTGGGCAGCGTGGCTCTGGCGTGGGCTGGTCCATGAAGTCACGAAGCTCTCTGGGCAGTTCACAAAAGCTAAAAACAGTAAACAAGATATAGATATATATATATATATGTACACACACACACACACACACACACACACACACACACATACACACACACACACTTTAAAAACCATCAGAGATGTAACAACAACAGCATAAAAACAGCAGCATCCATTTAAAACAACAATTCTTGGGTCCATTAAAAAACAAACTTCGCGTTCAATGCCATTAAATGCCTGGGAGAAGAGGAAAGTCTTGACCTAGCGCCTGAAAGATATCAGGTCAAGGATTTATCTGAACAAAAATAATATTACACTAGCTGATTCTCTCCTTAAAGTAGACTAATATGTGAGCATTAATACACCCAGCAAGTAAGATTGCACCTTTTATTGGATGTTTCTTCACTTAATACTGGAAGCACACTTTCAGGTTATGCTAAATGCTTCTTCAGATTTAGGTTATGAGTTTGAAACTAAACATCACACTTGGATAGTCGGGCTGATGGTTACTTCATTGCAGAGCATTATGTGCCACTTAGTTGCAGAGCATTATATGGCACAGGGATAACCTGGTGAGTTCAAATGTTATGCTTGAATATCATGGATGATGTCACAATCAGGATACACTTTAAGTTCTGGCAAAGTGTAAAACAGTTTACAGTCAGACTGAGTCTGAATGCAGTAAAAATGGGTCTTCGTAACAGGTATTGAAAAAGGTTTATTTTGGAGCTATATTAACTTTTACTTAGGGCTGGTTTGCAGATTGGATTTCCAATTCATAACCCACCAAAGCTAAGGGCAATTAATACACATTTTAAACACTTTTCCCATCAAAGAGCCAACCTTATATGAGAGTGGTTTTGTGAGATCCACAAAACCATATTGAAGATTTAAATATGGTTAAATATGCATTGTGATCTTGGAAAGCCAGACCCACAGGATAATATCATTTTCTGTTTTATATTATCATATAAGGAAGACTTTTCCGAGACTTCAGCTGAAATGGTTATGAAATTCACCTTTACAGCCATACTCCAAGCAATACAAGGGAAGTTACTTAGTCATGGTCTGCCTATAATTGTAGGTCTTCAAAACTACATCCATACCGTGACACTAATTTATTTTATCCTCACTGTGATCGTCATGGTGATAGTTTAATACTTCAATTCTTTGTATTGAAATGGAAGGGGTTCTCCTACTGGTTGTATAGGACCACGTATTTGACAGAGAAGAAGCCCATCAATGGAAGCTTCCTAAGGTTTTAGCTAACATTGCTGCCAAGGGGGGTTCTGAGTGCTAATTCAGAGACTTCACTCTGGGGCCTCATCTACACCAAGCAGGATATAGCACTATGAAATCAGTGTGAAAGTGGTATCTAAAAGGCAGGAGCCACACCAAGCAGGATATAGTGGTATGAAAGCAGTATAGGGTATGTATCAATGGGCCCCAACAGTTGTCAGTGCACTTCAATACTGCTATAAAGCAGTAGTGTGGCTCCTGCCTTTTAGATACCACTTTTCATAGTGGAATATCCTGCTTGGTGTAGACGAGGCCTGGATGATAAGGGAAGGCTGGAATAAAATATGGTGCAGCAATCAAGAGGGGTCTCCACTAGGGTTGTTGACAGCACCCAACTGGGTCCTGGAGGCTAATGGACCTCCCCCACGTCTGGCCTTACATTTGGTTCTGGAAATCCTTTGTGGAAGGGAGGGCCAACTGGTTAGCATCAATTTGGTGTTGGTGCTAAGTAGCAGCGTTCTGTCTTTCTTTGTTTGTTTCCACAAGCTGATATGAAATTTTGAAAGAAGTTCTTGATCTACTTTCATTGCACAAAAATGTCTTATAACATTTCTTTGGGTTACAGCAACTCTCATCACAACTCTGGCATTTTACACGTGTTTCATTTTGCAACGCTTCTGCAGGTTTTTCTCTTCGTTAAGAAGGCTAATGAACTGGAGGAGTCCCCATGTGTATCCAAAGGATGATTTGGGTGTATCTGGTGAGGATCTAAGTCTTGTACTTCTGGTGTCTAAGGATTGGCTTAGGCAGAATTGGGGTTTCATACCTTTGAATTGCTATTCCGTCAGTAGGAAGTCTCTTTGGGATAAGATTTGATACGCATCCAGTGCTTTATTAAACTAGAAATCATACCTTTTGACTATATTCCACATCATCTGAACACATCATTGCCCTGCACTGCTGTGGGTGGCTTCTGCAAACATTAAGGCAGGAGCCACACCAAGCAGGATCTAGTGGTATGAAAGCAGTATAGGGTATGTGTCAATGGGCCCCAACAGTTGTCAGTGCACTTCAATACCGCTATAAAGCAGTATTGTGGCTCCTGCCTTTTAGATACCCTTCCAAAATTCAGCTACAAGTGCAGATTAGCCACTGAATTCTGCCTCTTGGAACAGAGGGAGTCTGTACATGCCAAGAGACACTGTTGTTGTAAGGGAGCCTTTGTGTTTCATCAGGCTTTTTGAGGAAGAGAATCACTAAGCCCAGAGAGGACACCAATGGGCCCCACCTGTCCATTCATTCACCAATTTAGGATTGCCATGTTTCAGACTTTGCCTGAGATTGAATCCAGGGGCAGGGCTGTCTCATTCTGATGGTGACAAAATTAAATTGCAGGAATAGCCCAACAAACTTGTCCATTTTATGGAATAGCTAGGCAAACTTTTGGGGTTTGAGTGCTGTACTGGCCCTTGATGAAATGTTCAAGGGCTGCACGAGTGAGCAGGGTTGATGGTGAGAATGGCAGTGGTGGGTGGGGTAAGACCTACAATTCCCATTCATTTCTCACACACTCATGAATTCTCTCCCTCTCTTACGCACACGCACACGCACACACACGCGCACACACACACACACACACACACACACACAAGATCACTGTTTCCCCACTGCTAATACAAAATTAAATTGAAGGGTGGCCCAGACTAGGAGTGGGCACTGCTGGAGCCCCAATGCCCCATCATCTGTCCAAAGATGACATGTATTGGTGCCAGGCCTGGCTGTGTCACTACATTCGGTATTAGCTGAGGCTTTGGAACAGACTTCAAGAGCAGCCTTCCATGAAAGGGGGATAGCAGCCATTAAGTTCTGAAGGTAGAAAACATGAGAGTTATGGGTCACAGGCCTCTTTTTAAGGTAGGAGAGATCTAAAAAAAGCAAGAACTTGTTACTTGTGACTTGTTACTTATCCTTCTAGAAAAGGAGGTAGAAGTGCACATACGAGACATGATAAGGACACGCTGTCCTGTTGAACAAGAAGTCCTTGAAGTGTTTTCTGTAACTGATCTGTTAGTGTCACTTGCTGTAGGTCTTTTGTTTTCTCTTTCTTCCTAGATGCACAGCTGTGCTTTACACACCTCCAGAATTTGGGGTCAAGTAACACCTACACCTTGGCCCATTCTAACCTCAGCCTATGGGCCATGAGGATCACTCAGCCTGTGGTGGTCTTAACGAGTGCTTGCAACTACCTGCAGCAGTTTTATGGGGTACAACTCTTCTTAATCTTTTTAATATGGTATTTCTACTTGCATACTGGGCAACACTTTGGCCATAGCTAGACCTAAGGTTTATCCTTGGATCGTCCAAGGGTCAAACCTGTTCATCTAGGTGACACACAGGGGATCCAGTGCTCAGGCAGGGGCGAACCCTGGATGATCCCAAGATAAACCTTAGGTCTAGCTGTGGCCTGAGTTTCTGAACAACTCCTTGCTTTTTGTAAACCTTGGATGAGTGTTCCTTTCACAGAAAAGTATTGGTTGATTCTTTGGCCTACAAAGAAAAGACAAATTACACGCTGGCAGAAGAGACTACCAGCCACATTGGCAGCACAATCCACTTGCTCTTTAGAAGCTTTGTTTTAAATTCATTTTTGTGACTTTACATTTGCATACAACCCATTTTTGGGATGATCCCCTTCAGTTCAAGGGGACATAGGCCTTAGCTAGACCTAAGGTTTATCCCAAGATTGTCCCAGGGTCATCTCTGTTCATGTAAATGACACACAGGGGATCCCGGGAGCAGGCAGGGACGATCCCAGGATAAATCTTAAGTCTAGCTAAGGCCATATTGAGCTGGGGCACTATTATTTTATTTTAACACCCACTTCCATTGTTTTAAAAAACGTTTAAATGTCTTGTTTTTATTCTTAGGCTCTAATCCTAAACATGGCTACTGTGGGGTAAAATGCATTGATCGTGATGGGCTTACTTGGGCATGGGATTGCATGGTTAGACCTTTCTTATTGTGGGGTTTTTGTTTTTGTTTTTTAGCAAATAGAAATCTTGGATTTGGTGTTTCCCCCTCTTTCTCTCTTGGAGACACGGGGACACACACACACAAGCAAACTGAGAAATTATTGATTTCATTTGAATTCTTACTCATTTTTAATCCTATGCAGATCGCACCAGTACACCGGATGCGCATCAATGAACTTCTGCCATCTTTTATCAAGTCGGCCAGCGAAATAAGTGGCAATTTGGCCATGAACCTGCTCCATCTTGCCATGGAGGACATTGATAAGAAAACAGTGAGTATCGCAATGGCAAGGTTGGACATTTATATGTAGTCTGGCCTGTTTGGAGATTCTGTGAAAAACGCATGCCTCCTCATTCCAAAAATGCAGTCTCACCAGTCCAAATTGTTTGGAGGAACATGCATACGATTTGGTGAGCCATGCACTGAGAGAAACCAGGGTTCTGCTTCCACATGTTCCTATGGCTATGGTGGCCCCTGGATGAATTTAAAGAACTTTGCAAGGAGGTTCGCACAGAGTCCATGTTAATATTGAGAGTTAATGTCACACTGCTTAATTTGTGACATTAACTAGCTGAGCCCCCACACCCATTAATTTGATGGGTGTGGGGGCTCAGCTACTCTGGTTCACTTGTCAATCTTCTTCATAATCCCAGATCTGTGTATAAGGTGTTGTGGGAGGGGGTCCTTGGCGGGAGATAAAAGCCATGCCAGTTACAGGCCAAAAAGCACTCTGCGCTTGCTTTCCCACCTCCTACCCCTTGTTTTCATAAGGCCCACTGATATTGGAATGCAGGTTCCCAGATTGAGCCCTGCTTTGATTTAAGCCCTATTCCAAACATTGCCACTTGATTAACCTGTTCTGAAACTCCTCCCCTTCTTCCTTAGATGAAGCCTATGCAACTTGTGACCCACTAAGCTTAATGAACCCCATTTGCCCTGTATAGTGGCCCATGATGAGCTTGAGAAATCTCCTGAACTTGCTGCCTGCCTAGGACTGCAAGCAGGGAGGCTGCCAAGGTCCTGATGCAGTACAATACATGGATGGTGGGGTTCCATTAGCTTGATAGATCCAAAGTTGTGAGGCCTGCCTTAGATGGTTCCCAAAAGGGTATGCCGATCTCTCTTTGTGCTGTAGGATCTTCAGAATCTGTACAACGACGCAGCTGGAGCCATCGTCGAAGCTCTCTGGAGCTACATCCCAGCAGAAGTCCTCACCAAGCTGCTGGAGACTTTCCAGGGCCAGCTGTTATCAGATCGCAGCTCCTGGAAAGTGCTCAGGACACTTGCCTCCAAAGGTAGAAGAGGGTCTCCCACCATGTCACTTTGATGTTTGCAGGAGCACAGATTTCATATTACCATAACAGCAGCAGTGAATCTCTTCATATGTGTGCAGCTCACTGAGGCCTAGGCCTAATTTACCCCAAGCAGGATATTGCACTATGGAAGTGGTATGAAAGCGGTATATAAAAGGCAGGAGCCACACCGAACAGGATATAGCACTGTGAAAGCAGTATGCGGTTTGTGTCAATGGGCCCCAACAGTTGTCAGTGCAGTTCAATACCACTATAAAGCAGGAGTGTGGCTCCTGGCTTTTATATACCGTGTTTATTTATTTATTTATTACATTTTTATACCGCCCAATAGCCAAAGCTCTCTGGGCTGTTCACAAAAATTAAAACCATAATAAAACAACCAACAGGTTAAAAGCACAAATACAAAATACAGTATAAAAAGCACAACCAGGATAAAAACCTCGCAGCAAAATTGATATAAAATTAAAATACAGAGTTAAAACAGTAAAATTTAAATTTAAGTTAAAATTAAGTGTTAAAATACTGAGAGAATAAAAAGGTCTTCAGCTGGCGACGAAAGGAATACAGTGAAGGCGCCAGGCGGACCTCTCTGGGGAGCTCATTCCACAACTGGGGTGCCACAGCAGAGAAAGCCCTCCTCCTAGTAGCCACCTGCCTCACTTCCTTTGGCAGGGGCTCACGGACAAGGGCCCCTGTAGATGATCTTAAGGTCCGGGCTACATATGGGAGGAGGCGTTCCTTCAAATAACCTGCCCCCAAACCGTTTAGGGCTTTAAATGTCAATACCAGCACTTTGAATTGGGCCCGGACCTGGACTGGCAACCAATGAAGTTGTAAAAGGAATGGCATAATGAGATCTCGCCGGCCAGTCCCTGTTATTTATTTATTTATTTATTTATTTATTTATTTATTTATTATGTTTTTATACCGCCCAATAGCCAAAGCTCTCTGGGTGGTTCACAAAAATTAAAACCACAATAAAACAACCAACAGGTTAAAAGCACAATTACAAAATACAGTACAAAAAGCTACAGCTTAGCTATAGCTTCTGTTAGTAAACGGACTGCCCTGTTCTGTACCAGCTGAAGCTTCCGGACCGTTTTCAAAGGCAGCCCCACTTATAACACATTGCAGTAATCCAAACGAGAGGTTATCAGAGAATGGATAACTGTAGCTAGGCTATCTCTGTCTAGATAAGGGCGTAGTTGGTATATCAGCCTAAGCTGATAAAAGGTGCTCTTTGCCACTGAGTTCACCTGTGACAGTTCTGGATCCAAGAGCACCCCCAAACTACGGACCCGATCCTTTAGGGAGAGTGCAACCCCGTCCAGGACAGGGCAAACATCACCTCGCTAATACCACTTTCATAGTGCAATATCCTGCTTGTTTTCTAACGTCTTAGCTATAGCTTCAGTGGACACAAACAAACCTTTCACAATGTTTTTATTTTTTAAAACACACACAATAAAACAACCCTTCTACCATAGGAATTATGGGAGGAAGAAAGGCTAGATGGGTTGGGAAGGAATATAGAATACAGAATATGTGGGCAAATAGGATGCGGTAAGCAATTATTACTAGTAGTAGTAGTAGTAGTAGTAGTATTTGCGTTTTTATACTGCCCAATAGCTGAAGCTCCCTGGGGGGGTTCCCCAAAACTAAAAGAATTCAAAATATAAAACAAACAGTATAAAAACATGATATAAAATACACATTAAAACGGATTAAAACATACCATACATGATTAAAACATCTTTAAAACATCCTGAAAACATTCTAAAATTTCACTGAATAGGCCTGCCACAATAGATCAGTCTTTATTGCTTTTTTAAATTCTAAAAGACTGTCAAGTTGACGAATCTCCTCCGGCAGGCCATTCCACAGTCTGGGAGCAGCAGAAGAAAAGGTCCTCTGGGTAACCGTTGTTAATCTAGTTTTTGCTAGCTGAAGGGGATTCTTCCCAGAGGACCTGAGTGTGTGGGGTGGATTGAACGGGAGAAGGCGATCCCACAGGTAGTCTGGACCCAAACCATGTAGGGCTTTAAAGGGAATAACCAACACTTTGTACTTTGCCCGGAAACTAATCGTCAGCCAGTGAAGAGATTTTAAAACTGGTGTAATGCGGTCACCCCTAGGTGTACCAGTGACCAGCCTGGCTGCCATATTTTGGACTAATTGAAGTTTCCGGACTAGGCACAGAGGTAGCCCCATGTAGAGCGCATTGCAGAAGTTGAGCAAATAGAAGGAAGAATCAGTGGGTAATGCGAAGAAGCCTTTGCCATCTTCAATTGGATCTTCCATGACCCAACTTTTAAAAGGAACTAAGCTTCTAGTTCTTATTGTTAAGTATCTTAGTTGGATAAAATGAAATCAGTGTGGGAGAAAATGACAGAAAGCTGGCAAAGAGAAGCTAATTCATGCAAATTCCTGCCACGGGTATCTAGATTAGATAGATGTAATACGCTCAATGTGGGCCTGCCTTTAGAATGTATTTGGAACGAGCAGCTGGTTCAAAAGTAGCTGCTAGATTGTACTGGGGCTGGCCATGTGGAGCATACAAATGCTGGTTTTACATGTTCTTTGGCTTCTACTTGGTTTGCAAGCCCATTCAGTTGCTCTAAACATGCTGGGTCCAAGATACTTCAAGGACTATCTTCTCCCATAGGAACCTGCCTGCCCATTAATATCTCCCACAGCAGCCTGCTCTGTGTTTCCCTCACTGTCTGAGGGTCAAGGAGGATTTTTTATTTTTTTTACTGCTGCTAACTGCCACATGGGGGGTGTTTTCATCGGAGGGCCCAGTTGGGGAGAGAAGAATTAAACCTCCCCACACACTGCAGTTCCAATCCAGTTGGCAGGGAGTGTGTTTACTCTGAAATAAATAAATAATAGAAGGGGGAGCAGCACACTAGTTAGTTAATGTAACGTGTAGTTTAACCCTGAAGTATAGCGAGTACTAACATGGGACCCCATTTTTTCACAGCCTATCACATTGTTTTGGGTCAGTTAAAGCTCCCAGACATATTGTAAATGGGAGGTTTCATGCAGAGCTCATTTTAGTTATTTTACAAGTCAGGCATGTTAGTTATTTGATTTGCCAGGTCTGATTTAGAAAGAAAACCTCACAGCCATCTTGTCCAATAGAACAATATTCCTAACCAATGCATTTCTTCTTCTTCTTCTTCTTCTTCTTCTTCTTCTTCTTCTTCTTCTTCTTCTTCTTCTTCCACAGAACTTTTAGAGGAGGATTCCTCAAAAGCAGAGGAATGGAGGAGCAAACTGAAGAGGGTAAGGAAGGATCTCCACCTCTTGCATCTGGGTTGCTTTCGGTTGGGTTTAACGTTGACATCAGAGAACAAAGCATAGAATTGGGAACTTCGTGGTTCTCTCTACATGATGGTCGATTTAATAAATTATTCTGGAAGTTATGCCCAGGATGGGGCCCATTAATGGCAGGGAAGCCATATTGATGTTACACCCAGGGCAGATAAAATGTTTGCTTGTCTTATGAGGCAAAACACATGGCAGGTGAAACTTCTGCCTTGCAAAACTATCCATCTTCATCAGTGGCAGCTCTGCTTTGATGGACTCCTGCATCTCCCCAGCACTGTTATCTGAGGGGTTCCCCCCTTTGTGCCAGCATGGCATGGCCAAGGACGGCTGATCAGAATGTGGAGCTCTGAACTAGGCTTGCTGGGTAACAAGACCTGAGATGATAGAGAAGTGTCCCTGTGTAACTCATGCCCTCCTGGAGGCCTACTCTGACTAGAACCTGTGAAGTAGACTGTGGCATAGCCAGAACCTGTCAGCCTAAGCATGGTGGTAGTCGGGAATGACTATTTCAGTGTCAGGGATACAATGGCCATCCTAAGAGCACCTTGACCTGAGATTGGAATCCAAAATAAAAGAGAGGAACAGAAGATGACAGGGCGCAATGGAAAGGCATGCTGGATCAAGCCTGTTCGGACAGTGGGAGGGTTAGACATCCATGAATGGTGAAAGGCTTGATTTCTTTTCCAACAGCTTGGCGCCAGATCCCTTCACTACCACCAGGAGAAGGAATTATCCGGAATCCTCCACCAAGTATTCAGGGAGGAGGGAAAGACCTCAAGGGATTCCGCCCTGCCAAAGGTCAGTGGAAGCTGTCTAAAGTTTATGGTGACCAAGCTCACCGTAAAGCAAGGTGGAATAGTCCAGTTTGGAGATGTCTTTCTAGATGCAGAGCCAGTATCTGCTTCTGTATTTTCTTTTTGATAATGAGGTTTGGTCCAGAGTGGCAGGGAGGTGTCTCTCTTTTTGTCTTTTTCTCTTCACAAATGAACAGGGGTACAGACTAGTGCTAATACAGCATGTTTAGACTATGACTAAGTTTAAGTGTGTGACATTGACATGACACGGAAGTCTTGCTCATTCATTCCTGCCTCCCCGTCCCTCCCCTCCCCTCCCCTCCTTCTGTTATCTCCCCTATGTCAAAATAAAGATTGTATATTGACCAAAACCTGCACTTTGTAAACTACCATGAAGATGTAATGGTGGTACAATAATAGTAATATCCAACTTTCTTTAGGGCAAGATGAAATCATGAGATAATGGAGTCTATCTACATTTGCTGTCCCAATAAATGCAATCTTTGCCACTCCTTCTTGCAGCTCTTCCTGTACCAATATTATGGGGCCATTCTCCATGCCTCAGGAGATCATGCCCTCGTGGAGGAATCTCTGAACAACCTCCTGCAGTCATTGCTGACGAAACCATCAGATAAGGAGGTGAGAGGAATACAGCTGTCAGGCTTGGAACCGTAATATTTATTTTGAGCTCTATTTAGCATAATCATGATTATTAAAGTGTTACATTGATACATGCATTGATACATAACGTTGATCCATGCATTGTATTAATATTTTACAACGTGAAACCATCCTGCACTTTTAGCTTCTTGCCTTCCATCCTGGTATGATTTGAAAAGGCCCTCAAAGTGTTGCTACAGTGACCCTCTCGGATTGTGACTGTGTTTGCAGCAAGCGGGAATTTACATCCTTTGAGATCCCTCCCCCTTCGGCATCCAGGCACCTGATAAGAGGGAACTTACTTCACTGCCAATTAAATACTCCTCCTGCTTCCCCATGTGTGCACGTTAGCAGTCCGCCCCTTAATCAGACCTGGGTATTTAATGCACTTCCCTACCTGCGCTACAAAGGAATATGTCTCTGAGCAGATCATAGGCTGAACAGAGCTTGGAAAGGAAACCAACTTCCCTCATACTTTGGAGAAGAGAATTTCTTGTTAGAATATGGGGAAGCATAGCAGGGGAGATCCACAGGCTTCTAGAGTGTTCTGTTTTCTCAGCCTTTGTGGGATGCACGATGAAATTATGAATGTGCGATGTCTCGAAGATATCGCGCATTGAACAGGGATCTGTGACCCCCATTCACAATGGAGCTATAAATGGAGCCCCGTGTCCCTTTTCATTCTGTATTTCTTGCCCTGGAGTTGGAGAGCAGAAAGGAAGCACACCCTGGCTTCCAAAATCCGCCAGCCGACTGAGGGACACTGGGAGGCTGCCTCTCCTGCTTCCCAGGAATAACACCATGCCAAGGGGGAGACCAACCTGACCCATTCTTCAGCCAGAGAAGGAGCGGTTGCAGGGAATTCTCTCCTCCCTCCTTGCCAGAAAGACCACTCAGCTCCTACTGCCTGTAGCTCTGCAACTACAGTATCAACAGAGAGAATGCTCTGGTCCCATCCATTGGCCAAATAGCCACCAAATAGTATTTGAGCAAGAACCCCAGGGAGAGAACACCCGCTTGGCCCAATGTCCATTTAAATGCCACTGCTATAGCTCAGTGCTTTGTTCTGGCCTTGAAAAACAATCTCCCTCCTCTTTACATTTTCCCTCTACTCCTTGTCTCTATTGTCTCTTTACTTTGCAACCTAATGGCAAGAACTGTCTCTCTTTTCAATTGTTGTGGACCACTTTGGGAGACAATAATTTGAAAATACATCAGATAAATGTTTTTCAGACTCTCAAGGAAATAGGAATCAACTGAATAACCCCTGATTCTTCCTAGGGCATTCTTTCCGCCATTGGGCTTATTGCATCTAGCCATATCGAGTCCGTTTTCAAAGTCCTGAAGAAGTACTCTTCAGAGGAGGTCCTTTCATCAGAACCTCATCAGGTATCATGTCAGAAAGATAATGCATTTGGGAAGAACTGTGAGCCAGCACACTAAGCATGTGCAAGAAGTTATGGTCTCTCCTCACTCACTGAACTGGGGCTCTGTACATCAGGGGTGGCCAGAAGATAGATCTCCAGATGTTTTTGACTTCAGTGTTTCATGGAGATCCATGTTCTGCTCACCCACCCCCAGCATAAATCAGGAGCTTCCAGGACAAACCTGACGACTAATCATGTATCATGATGGCCTGCCTGATGCTTGTTTACGTGGTCGTAGCCAGGCAGGCAAACCAGCCAGCCTTTGGAGGGCTTTTTAGCAGGATGACTTGAAGGAGCTTCAAAGTGTGCAGGCACTGGGAAGTTCATTTGTGAATTGATGTAACATAGGGATATCCTGTTCGTGGGATTTGATCCCTGATGGCTTCTTCATACTTGCACATAATTGTCGATTAACATCACTATACAATTTGATTAGCTAGGGAAGTTCTAAGTAAAAAGTCACTTTTACCAGTTAAGGCTGAAATCCTATACTAGGGATGTATGAGAACTTCCTTCACCTGTGAAAATGTGAGGAAAGCACCCTGAATGCAAACTTGTGCATTCTTGAGCTTGCCATCACATTTGGAAGGGTGTATCCGTTTTGAAAAATGCACACTCTAACATGAGCATTTTTCAAAAAAGGACACATTTTTACACCATGGTTAATGTGGTGTGGGTGCATTTGCATTCTTGCTTGAATAAGTGTACATTTTCCCTGTTCGGAGATGTGCACACATTTACGTGAAAATAACTTCCCTGAGGCTTACTTCCGAGTAGTCATGCATATCTGCACCGTAAGCTTTTCACATCTTCACATTACAAAATTCTGACAAGTTTCTTAATAGCACTAGAGGGACTTAAAAGATATTCTCTGTCTATTCCACTTAGGATAACATCCAGAACATACTGGTGGAGTCTATTGAAAAGATTGCTTCAACAGTAAGTGTCAATTTGAAGGGATGGTTGCCTGTTTGACTCAGCTTTTACGGTACCAAACGTATTTCGATAATCCTTATATTTTAAAGTTTGGGATACCATGAATTGCCATTCAATGTAACTAGAGGGGATGGCTTCTTAAGAGGAAGCCAAGGACTGGGGAGTGATATGAACTGTACAATAAGCGGGCAGTGCTGTGAAGTCGTTTTTCAAAACAGGCTCTTGGATTTGCACACCAAAAATCATTCCGACTCATTTCTGTACTAATCTGCAGGATACAAATCCATGGCTTGTTTTGTGTGTGGATTATCCAAAGGTGCACATGTATGCATTTGCTCTCCCCATCAGATAAAGCGACGGTGCACGTATTTGCCCACATGACGTGCCTTTTGAAACATGCACAATTTGGGGACAGATTTTTTTTAATTGATGGAACTTTAGCCCAGCTACCCAAGAAAGTGCAGATTTCCAGTTACAACTGCATTCTGGAATGCGTTTTGGTCTGAGGGGTGTGCCAACTGGATAGGTCTGCAGTAAAATGGAAACCCAATTAAATTCTCATCTAGCCCTAATGGCCAGTGCAGTTGAACCCACATGAGAACTAATGCTTTTTCCTTCATAACTCTTTCTCCAGGAAAGATACGGAAGCCTTTTCCAAGTTCGGCCCTTTAAGAACATGAATGAAGAACACCAGTCTTGAAGAGGGATTGATGACCTGCAATTATTTAGGCTGTCAATTCAACTGGGGCGTCTCTCTCTTTCTTTCTCTCTCTCTCTCTCTCTCTCTCCTTTGCTAGACTTACCGTTAAATCTGCAACTGAGGAGGGGAAAGCCCACGATGCAACTATCCAGACATCACGTGTGGTGAGCTCAAGAAGAGAGCAGTCACGTCTGCCATTTTTTTTGTTTTCATGCGCACAGGTATTGGTTTTTTAAAAAAAATTAATTGATTTTCCTGCTCCCCCCACCCTGCCCCCGATGGGCGCAGCACTCCTGGGGAGCGCTGCACCCCGTGCGCGGCTCCCAGCTACCTGCGAGTAACTGCGCGGGGCCGGGGTCAATCCACAGAAACGGGCCACACCTTCCGCGGTCCTGGGCTCAGCTTGGGACTGTGGAGAAATCGGGCCCACAGGCCTTTGCTAGACCAGGCTATATCCCTGGCGTATAACCGGGATCACCCCTGTGTGTCCAGATGATGCACAGGGGATCTCAGGCTCCGGCAAGGATCAACCCTGCCTGGCCTCGGGATATAGCCCTACACTTTGGGACTGCTTTTTCCACGGTGCCGGGCTGAGCCCGGGACCGCAGAAGGTATGGCCCGTTTCCGTGGCTTGACCCTGGCTCCACGCGGTTACTCGTGCGAGGCTGGGAGCCGCGCACAGGGTGCAACACTCTCCAGGAGTGCTGCGCCTATCGGGGGCAGGGTGGGGGAGTGGGAAAATCAATTTAATTTCTAAAAATAAATTACCTGTGTGCACGAGCGTTCGTGCGCATCATCCCTTTAAGAAAACAAAAAAATGGCGGATGTGACGGCTCTCTTCTTGAGCTCGTCACGCGTGACGTCTGGACTAGTGCAACAGCCCACGATAGTTGCATCGTGGTCAATCCCCTCCTCCGTCGCAGATTTAATGGTAGGTCTAGCAAAGGCCTCTGTCTCTCTCTCTCTCTCTCTCTCTCTCTCTCTCTCTCTCTCTCTCTGACACACGCCTGACTCCAAGCAGTAGCACAGCCTGTTTTTTGAAGTGATGACACAATGTACTGCATGTATGAAAAAAAATATTAACATATTGTACATTAAAAAATATAAAGGTTTTATTGACTTCAGCTTCATTCTGTTTCATTATTACTGTTGGATCCTAGATTGGATCTGGTTTTTCTTTTTCCACTATTTTTCCAATTACCTGGAGACCTGAAGAAAATGAGGAGTCAGCAGAACATGCAATTCCCTCAAATGTCAAGGTGTCAGCTGGACAGTTATTGAATTGAACACCACAGGAGTTAACAGAGGCCGGATCAGAGTTAGAAACGCAGCCAGAACAGAAAGAGGAGGCGGCATTTATCCCCCCTCGCTCTCAGAGAGCAAATAAAGGAGTCCCGCCAAAGCGGTTTGCCTCTGAAGCCTTTAATATAAGCTTTGAGCCGAATTCTTATGCAGATGTACAAAGATTCGGTTCTTTAGAAAGGCAGAAATGGCTAGAAGCCATGGAAAGTGAGTTGAAAAGCCTAAAAGACAATGAAGTTTTTCAAGAAACAGTTTTGCCTCCAGGGCAGAAGTCTGTAATGTGTCAATGGGTTTTTAAGCGCAAACAGTTAGAGACAGGGGAAGAAAAATTCAAAGCCCGACTTGTCGCAAGGGGTTTTAATCAAGTTAAGGAGGTAGACTATACCTCAACTGTAAAAGCAGAAACTTTAAGATTATTTTTAACTATTGCAGCAAAAGAAAAGTTAAAAATTAGGCAATATGATTTCCAAACTGCATACCTGAACGCCCCAATTCAGGAAAAAATATACATGAGAAAACCTGAAGGTTTTGAGTCAGATGACAACAAAGTTTGGTTCCTGAAGAAAGCAATTTATGGCCTTAGACAGAGTGCCAGGTGTTGGAATTCTGTCCAAAACACCACTTTGGTAAGTGAGATGGGATTTGAAAGGAGCTGTGTCTGTACACAAAGGGGAGTGGTCAGAATTATAAAGCTCTCATGGTTTTTGTTGATGATGTTTTGATTGCTTGTCCTAGTGATGCAGAGGTCCAGAAAGTTGCAAATCAGCTTGGAAGCAGGTATAATTTGAAATCCTTAGGTCCAGTGAAGAATTACCTAGGAGTAGAAGTTAAACTAGCAGAAGACAGAGGTTTTTTGCTCAGTCAGAAGCAAAAAATTCTAAAGCTGCTAGAGGATTTTGGAATGCAGGATTGCAAAGGGGTCAAAAGCCCCATGGAATTGGATATCCAGAAAAACCTGCAAGGAGAAAGTTTCAGTGACCCAAGCCTGTATCACTCTGTGGTGGGTATGCTATTGTATTTGGTAAGCTGGTCAAGGCCAGATCTGTCTGCTGCGGTTGCTATCTTAAGCAGAGGGGGATCCGCACGTCACTCCCAGAGCGCTTCTATGGGACCCCAGTGCACCCCGAAAACGATAGTCTGACTTCCCTGTAAAAGAAACGAGGAAGAGCCGTCCATGCCGCCGCCGCAGAGAGCTCTCCGCCAGCGAGGAGAGCTCGGCAAAAGAGCTCTCCTCTCGGCAAAAGCTCGGTGAGGAGAGCCCGCCTTCTTTTGCCGAGCTCTCCTCGTCAGCGGAGAGCTCTCCTCCTCCTCTTCGTTTTCGGCGGCATGGACGGCTCTTCCTCGTTTCTTTTACAGGGAAGTCAGACTATCGTTTTCGGGGTGCACTGGGGTCCCATAGAAGCGCTCTGGGAGCGACGTGCGGATCCCCCCCCGGTTCATTGCCAAGCCAACAGTGGCTGCTTGGCATGCAACCAAGAGAGTGTTAAGTACCTCAAAGGCACCTTAAATTACAGTTTGAAGTTATCTGCTGAGCCAGATAAAAAGCTCTTGAGTTATGTGGATTCGGATTGGGCAGGCTGTATAGAAGACTGGAAGTCAACGTCTGGAATTGTGCTAATGTTGGGAAAAGGACTAATCTCTTAGAAGTCCAGAAAGCAGGCTTTTGTCTCCAGATCTTCCTGCGAAGCAGAGTATGGGGCACTGTCAGAGTTGTGTGGAGAAATCACTTGGCTAGTGCAATTAATAAAGGATTTCAAAATCCAAATTGAAATGCCAATCACAGTGTTCTGTGACTCCCAGGCATGTATTGCGTTGGCAAACGCAGACATGTTCAAGTCAAAATCCAAACACATTGCTATTAAGTACCAAAATGTGAAAGAACACATAAGTAGTGGAACTCTGAAGTTGTGTTATTGTGAGTCACAAGAAAACTTTGCTGACATATTCACAAAACCTTTAGGAGCTACAAAACACAGGGAGATTTGGGAAACACTAGGTTTCAGGCAGGATGAAATGTAAACGTCTGTACAAGTGTTGTGTTGTAAAAACTGTGGTGTAAAAATCAAAAGAACGGGTGTTGGATCTTGAAGAAAATGAGGAGTCAGCAGAACGCGCAATTCCCTTAAATGTCAAGGTCTTAGCTGGACAGTTATTGAAGTATTGTATGGAAGCATTTTCATCAATTAATCAATTAGTGATTGCATGTTTTCATGTTTCTTATTCTTCATCTTACCCCATCTTGATGTATGCTGATGTGTATTGATCGTCTGTGAGTATTTGTATATATGCTGCCATAACTAAATTATTTCAACTGTCAGTAAAGGGTTTGCTTTTAACTTACAAAGAATCCTTTGCCTCATCGAGTCTTTGCTGCGTCCTAAACTGAGAGCCGCTGCTACTTCTGCTCAACTCTGGTTCAGAGTGTGATTTCCCAACAATTACGTATATTGGTTTTGGTATTTTCTTGTTTTGGTTTGCTATGCCTATTGGTTTTATATCTTTTAGGAATTATTATTATTTTTGCTCTGAACCACCTTGACAACTAAAGAATGAATGAAGGGATGCATACATTATATTTGCCCAGGAATGAATTGAAACAGCAACTACAGTTGCTTTAATTTGCTTAACAGCCCACTTCACATGCATATGGAAGAGGGATCCTTCCCATTTAACATAAAAAATAATTTAATTATTGCGGCTGATTTTCCATTTTAATTCTGTGTTCTCCTAAACTCTTAAGTTACTTTGAAGCTGTTGCTTTTATTTCAGCTGGGCTGAATATCACACCCTTCCCTTCCACAGGACCATTTGTCCCCTGCAGAAGGGGGGAAATGCCCTTAACTTGGGAGGGCAGGAGGGAATTAAATCAAATCACTTTCTGCAGTGCTTCCCATATAACTTTAGACACCATACTATTTCATTATCAAAACACGTGTTGGTTTAAGACCAGGGTTAAGGCTACCTCATGTTGCTCGAGTTTTGCTAGAGAAATCCTGGAAGGTGACCTCTTCCTGTTTGTTACTTCCCTCAGTAGCTGCAGGATGGGTTACTACCTCTGTTCTAGTCTGGACTAGAGTGTTACCTGTACCTTTAAGATACAGGTAGATAAAGACTAAACTAATACACCTGTCTGCAGAACTGGCCACCATTGAATCTGTTCAATAGAGTTGCTTGGGATTGAGGGTTGAGCTCCTTAATTAACATTTGGCTGTTAATTTGATCATGTTTCTGAAACTTTGTATTTGTTTTGCAGCCAAACTTCCTGGGGTGGGGAATTAATAAGTTTCTGGGACAGAAAGATTACTTAAGGTGTTTCAACTTTCCCTTACTCCCACCACATTGCTTGTGAATTGCAGCGAGTCCTAACAGAAAAGTCTCTGAGCCTTATCTGTTGCTATTTGCCAATAACTTTGTCTTATGTATGTTTTTTGGTTTTCACAGATTTAAAGATTCAGTTTGAAATTTGGCTTTCTGAAGAAGCCAAAACATGGCAAAACAGGACTGAAATGGGTGCATGTTATACTTTGCCTATCTTGTAGAAAACCTGTGTTCAATGCACGCTCTCATGTTCTCTCCGTCGCCCAGCTGTTAAACCTCATTGCTTTTTGCACTTTATTTACGTCTTCATTTCATACTGAGTGTCTAGCATGTTTTGTGTAGACTCGTTCAATTTACTATTTTCTGTTTAATTGCATCGTTCCTATGTTATGGTTTGTCACGCATTATAATATTGTTTGTAGAGTTGTGTGCTCTTTAGCATTTATTTTTAATTGCAAATTCAACTGGTGCCCCCCTTTTATTGGACTGATGATTGGTTCTCAAGCCAGAAACGGGTGGGGGAGGAGGACACTGGAAACTCTGTGCTCCCTCCTTGGTGTGAGGATTACCAAGCGCAACCCTGCAGGAGGAAAACTGCGGGCTTTAGGGGCAACATGGTGTCAATGTGGTGCCGTCAAAGCAGCTCTCTTTTCTAGGAAGGAACTTTATTAGTAGTCTCTCCCAGGCAAGCTTTTTCATGTTACTGGGGCGGGGTTGGAAATGACCATGTGGTTTTAAACCTGCAATTAATGTACGCTGAAAGAGTTTTGACCAAGTGGGAATCTACACTGGTGTTGTTCTAACGTTTTGAATGGGTTACTGTGATACATAGTGTCACGTGACCCTGGGTCTCCAACGTTGTAAATGAGTCGTACTTACAGGTTCTGTTTCTTAGTTCCAGCGTGGCTGCAGATTCATGTGCCTCCTTATACCGGTAATTCTCCTCTCGCAACCCAGAGCTGCTGAGTTTGCTCCGCCCACTTCCTGTTCTCCTTCCTTCGCCCCGTTTGCTATATTATCTGCTACAGCAGATAAATCACACCAGCCTTATACTGTACAATCACTGACAATTGTATACAAAGGACTCAGAAGTTTTCCACCTTAGAATCTGCTTTTATTGTGAAGTACTTCCATGCATCCTGCCTTAAAATTTGAATCAAATTGGGTCATCGGTTGATTTTTAATGATTTTTTAAAAAACGTTTCCCACTCTTTGAAAAGGAGCTATAGCTCCCTGCAGGAAAATTAACAAGGTCCATAGCTCAGTCTCCCATACCAACCCTGACCAGACCCAACCCAGCTTAGCTTCAGCAAAGTGGCTAGCTCTTATGCATTGAGGCAATTCCCTAGGACTTGTGTTAAGATGTTTTGGGAGGGAGGGAGTTTGTGTGTGCTTGGAATGAGGCAGGCAGTGGGCGGAGCAAATCCAGCAATGAAAGGATTTAACAATGTGCCCTGAAGTAACGTTACAGCTACAGAGAACCGATACAGAGAACCACGTTAGAAAGGGACACTAGCAACGTTATAAGACTAGTGTAGATCCGGCCCAAGGCCCCTTATCTGTGCCCAAAACTAACAGGGGAGGCCGATATAATGCATTGCTCATCTGGGATCCATTGAATTGCACATTCTCTCTCACTTCTGAAAGTCATCTGATGCTTCTAGCCAACTACCAAAAGTGGAAGGTGTTTTCTTTTGTACAGCAGGAATGGAGAACCTGGGGCCTTCCAGATATTGTTGGACTCCAGCTCCTATCAGCCCATCCCACCATGGCCAATGATCAGGTGTGACAGAAGACGGATTTCAACATCGGGGGTGGGTGGGATAGATTTACCACCCCTGTGTAATAGCTTTATGTATAGTACATAGCTATGCTAGGTCAACCAGCCCCTTATCTTATTATTAGAGCTGTTAGTATTCTGTGGAGGGTAACCCTTAATGTAGGAAGAAGGAGCTAATGAGGTAGCCATTGGTTCTCTTGCTCTCTGTAGCTGCAGGGAGTTCAAATGATTTTTTGAAAAGGGCATGGGTGCATGTGCTCTCACACTGTGGAGAGAACCATTCGAGAAGTTTCTATTCAGCATGTTACTGGTTTAACCTTCCTGGAACACTGCAGGATCAAGAACATGGCACTTAGCTTGCTGAGGTTATGCTGAATAAAGCTATTTTCTCTTTTTAAAAGAGTTGCAGTTTTCCTCTGTTTTCCACCATATCACAGAGAGCAGGGGCAGATATGTTGTTGCTCATCAGTGATGTCATGTGCACTAGCCAATAAGAGACCTTGACATCCACACTGCATGCATTTGGTTGCAATAAAACCACTAGCAGCAGGGGGTGAGGTGACTCAATCTTTCAGGCTCTTACCTGGAAAAGAGCAGCGAAAGCCCTACATTTAATACATCATCTGGACCCCTCATGATAACTTAGCAACAATTGCATTCTTTAAGGCAAAAGATCTGTATGTACCCTGAAGATACTCTATGTTTTCAAAGTTTTGCCTGTAGCTTGGATACACATCATAGGTTTTTTTCCAGAGAACTGAAGGCAGTTTGAAAGATGGATGGGTGGTAGTGTTATACCATTCAAAAAGGTGGGAGTTGCTTTTTTTTTTTAAGTGTCTTTTACACAATTGGATATTTATATACTGCTGAGGGTGGAAGCTGAAATGTTTAACTGATGTTAGTCTTTCAATCTTTCATATCTTTCATATCTTCTCAATCCCCCCAGAGTGCAGGACACGGAATAACGGGCTCAAGTTAAAGGAAGCCAGATTCCCGCTGGACATCAGGAAAAACTTCCTGACTGTTAGAGCAGTACGACAATGGAACCAGTTACCTAGGGAGGTTGTGGCCTCTCCCACACTAGAGGCATTCAAGAGGCAGCTGGACAAGCATCTGTCAGGGATGCTTTAGGGTGGATTCCTGCATTGAGCAGGGGGTTGGACTCGATGGCCTTGTAGGGCCCTTCTGTTAGACAAGTTCTTAGCCCTTAGGGACGAGATCCAATTCGGCCCCCAAGAACGACACCACACTTCCAACTTGCAACACTTCCAACTCTGCTGTTCTATGATTCTATGATTCTATCCTGGATTTTTTTTACTTTGCATTTTATTTTGCTAAATAAGTTGGAGAACTAAAACTTCTTAAAAATGTAAGCAGACTTAGATGAATCAGTTTGGAAATTAGTTCAAACCTGGGGTGGGTGGGTGGTGGGGAAATCTGCTGGTAATTGGTAATTTTCCAAGGCATCAAAGAAACTACTTGGTCTTGCTATTTACAAGACTCAAACATCACTAACACGATTCCCTTCAAGGCTTTTCAAATTAACTGCACTATTCTATCCCGCAAATACAAAGCTAAAGCTTTATTTATTTTTTATTACATTTTTATTGTTATTATTGTTATTTATTATATAGCACCATCAATGTACATTTTTATACTGCCCAATAGCCGAAGCTATTATAGATGTGTTCATTGGCTGAATAGATTGATAATCAAAAACATTAACAACCAAGCAGGTCAAAATTTCCAGCTGTTTAAATTGCAACTTGAATAACTTTGCATTTGAAATCTAAAGGCCTGCAAATGTCCTCCAGACTTCACGTTCCGGCTTTACTTAGCATGCGGAAGCATAATTTGGCTGTCAGAAACCAAAGGTAGTTTCACAGAATGCATCACAACCTTATGGCGGTTCAGATAATTCCCCTCCCCACATCCTGCTAGGCCACACAATATAAGACTACCAACAAATTTGGTGGGGCCAGGTTGTGTTACACGTTTTAGGTTGGATAACTCCAGTTCACAATATTCTGTATTGCATGAGTAAGTTGGTTCAAGGTGGCTTTTTGCAGTGGGCAGCGATGCATACATTTTAATAATACTAACAACAACAACACAGTACCTGTGTTTCCCTTCAAGCCTTTGCTAGAGAAAATGCTAGTAAAGGGAGTTGAGAGGCTTCCACTTGATCCTACAACAGAAACAACTTCCATGTCCTGGTGCCAGTGATAATCTTACCATTCCCCTGAAGAAGATCCTCTTGTCCTCCGCGCAAAAAGAAGTAAAACAGCAGCTTTAGAAGAGACAGATTCAGACACAGGCCATAGCTAGACCTAAGGTTTATCCCAGGATTGTCCTGGGGTCAAACCTGTTCATCTAAGTGCCACACAGGGCATTCAGCGCTCAGGCAGGGTCGAACCTGGGATGATCCTGGGATGATCCTGAGATAAACCTTAGGTCTAGCTATGGCCACAGTGTGGGAATTGTGAGTTGTGTGAAGGCACTTTGGGGATGCAAGGCCTCTCTGGGGGTATCTGATTTGGGGCTGCAGAACTGCTGTGTCTTGGAAATTGCCTTGCAGGAGTGCCTCCATGCATGTTCGACTTGTATATTTATAAATGCTGCAAATATTACAAAAATGTCATCTTTGTCCTCCCTTGTTCTCTCATCCCAAAGAAACCAAAATCTGACAGCACTGCTCTTGCAACACCTTGGGGACCAAAACATGGCTGCATCAGCAGAATTGCCTAATCATGCCATGCATGACCTTCGACTTTGTAAATTGACTTCGTCTCGGCTCTCGCCCTTTGTTCTCAGAACAAACATTGCTGCTGAGGTGTCTTTACAGCCCTTTGTAAAGCTCAAGTTGCCTGTTGAGACATTAGCACAAAGGTCTGATGGTAAAATTTCTCAAATTATCCAGTTTTCTTCCCGTAGTGATTTGTAAGCAGATCCAATAAAATACGTTTCAAAGAAATAGAAGGGGAAACACTTTCTCCCGTCTATTTGCCTGTCTGATCATCTGGTTGCATATTTTAGCTCCAGATGGTCACGGAATTCAGAAAACATTGGCATGGCAGACACAATAGTATGTGCAGACAGTTCTTAAAATAAATGTGTCCCCATAACCCTTTGGCTGCATGTGCATGCACACACTTGCACAACTATTCCAGAACTCTGAACAGGGTGTGGCGTGCGTGTACACATCACTGGGTCAAGTATGGGACATGTTAGGGGAACGACTTCAGCAGGAAAAGAGGGAATGTGAAAATATTTTCCTTTGCCCCCTGTAGTTGGTAATGGAAGACCCCGTGGGCTGAAGATGTGTGGAGGTTATAGTATGGGCTTGAGGAGCTGGGTATGGAAGTGCATGTAAAAACAACAGCCACAGCTGGAACATAGGAAGCTCCCTTCTACTGAGTAAGACCAGGGGTCCTTCTAGCCCAGTGTTGTTGACACTGAACGGCAGCAGCTCTATAGGATTTGAGGTGGCTAGTTTTCCAGTCCTACCTGGAGATGCTGAGGGTTGAACCTGGGAGCTTCTGCATGCAAAGCAGGTGCTTTGGTCCAGTGCTGCCACTAACTCTCTCAATTGCTCAGCCATAATTAATTTGCCTCCCTGGGCTCAACAAAATCTGATGGAGCAGACCACGGAGGAAGCACTTACATTCACATCGTCCACATGAGAGCTGGCAAGCTGGGTGGTCCAAAGTTCAAGCATGCACTCAGTGAAAACGTTGATGCTGACTTCTGCTTTTTTTAAAAATACAGTTTTCCTCAACAAATTCTAGAGACTCACAGTAGAAGAGAGCCTGTGAAATGTGAGAGCGTTATCAAAGCATCCCAGATTCAAATCCCAATTTAGGCTTTATAGCAGTATTGAAGTGCACTGATAACTGTTGGGGCACGATCCACATTCCATATACCGCTTTTGTTCCATTTTCGTAATGATTTGAGACAATCTGGCCTTACCCATGCAGCTCACTGAGGGACTAATCAAACAGCAGCAGCAATTGACTTGCTTGTGTTTGTTTTCTTATCCATGTGTAACCCAGCCCTAGGCATGCTTACTCAGAAGTAAGTCCCATTGTGTCTCTTTGCTTTGTCTGCCTGCTTCGTTTTTCTCAGGAAGGGAAAGATATTTGGGTTACATCCACAGAAGAAATCTGGAGGCATGAGCATCAAGAATAATATGTAATGTTTTAATAAGGTTAATAGTAAAAAAGTATTTAATAGAGGCTGCTGGCTCCAATTTTGGTGGGGCTGTGAATCCATTCTGGGTTTCAGCCAGAACTCAAAAGGAGCTATCCAGGGTGATGGACCTAGATTGGGGATAGGGCCCATGACCTTAAATAGCTCCTTTATTATTTTATTTATTTATTTATTTATTACATTTATATACCGCCCCACAGCTGAAGCTCTCTGGGCAGTTCACTAAAGTTAAAACAGTAAACATTTAAAAGGATACAAAATTTAAAAACCATCAGAAACATAAAAACAACCGTATAAAAACAACCGTATCCTGGCTCAACTCCACCATGGAGTTCTGAAACCACCATTGAGAAACCTGTTGTCTGAACTGGGCCAAAATATAACAGTTGATCAGCAATATTAAGCCCCTCAGGAGATATAAGAAACTGGGAATGAATAATAAATAATTTGAACAATATGGCAATTGAATAATATCAGAATCCTGAGTGACTCTGCCCTAGTTTCACTAACTTATGGAAAGTTACGGATAAATAATGGGACCACTCTCCTGTGACACAAAGATGTGTGGACCCCAAGGCACTGGTGCCAAGTTCTGAAGTTAGAGTTCTGGATGGTTCTGACTGAAACCTAGAATGGACTGAGTGGCTTGTTCAATCTGTTGTTGTGCCAAAATTGTAAGAGACTATGGTTATAAAGAATAAAATAAACTGAACTGAATGGATTTACAGCCCCACCGAAATCAGAGTCACCAGCCTCCACTGGAAGTGTGGCGTTTTATAGCACAACTTCTCGCAACGAGGTGGATTTCAACCGAGAACCCGAAATGTAGCTGTGCCAAGGAGTCAAACTCTTCCTACCTCTATGGTTTCTTTCATCGACATTCACTGCGAGTTCAGTGGGCGGGATCTCTGCTGGCCGTCCAGCCAATCAGTTGTTCTCAAATTTGCAGACGCCCCTGACCCCGACCCAGGTTTCAAAGGTAACGTTCAAGCGACGCCCCGGAGAATGAGATACGTGTCCGCGAGCGGTGGCCAAGCGGAGCTGGTAATCGCGCACACGCGTCTGGGGGGTTGACCCAAAGAATAGTTGCAGTGCAAACAGCTGGGCTAAATTGTGCTTCGCTTTGTATCATTTGTGCGTGAACCTGTTGCGTGACTTCAGTTTATTTATTTATTTATTTATTTAGGGTGACCATATGAAAAGGAGGACAGGGCTCCTGTATCTTTAACAGTTGCATAGAAAAGGGAATTTCAGCAGGTGTCATTTGTATGCATGTCACACATTGTGAAATTTCCTCTTCATCACAACAGTTAAAGCTGCAGGAGCTATACTGCAGCTATACTAGAGTGACCAGATTTAAAAGAGGGCAGGGCACCTGCAGCTTTAACTGTTGGATGAAGAGGAAATTTCCCCAGGTTCTCCATATATACAAATGACACCTGCTGAAATTCCATTTTCAATACAACTGTTAAAGAGACAGGAGCCCTGTCCTCCTTTTCATCTGGTCACCATAATTTATTACATTTATATACCGCCCCCCAGCCGAAGCTCTCTGGGCGGTTTACAAGTTGAAACTGATGGGTTGGAAACACACAAATTTGTGTGTTTGTGTCTCACCAGGTCTGATATCTGAGATATCTGTTTTTAATCCTGGCATGAAGTACACCAGGATATTTTTATTATTGTTATTAATTAATTAATTAATTAATTATTAATTATAATTAATTATTAATTATAATTAATTAATTAATTAATTAATTACAACAATAATAAAAATCTGCTATTTTATGGTTTTAATTGTGAACTGCCCAGAGAGCTATCGGGCAGCCGGGGGATACTTGGCTCAGCAATACTACAATAAAAGAAGGAATTGTTGTAGATCGCAAGCTGAATATGAGCCAACAGTGCGATATGGCTGCAAGAAAGGCAAATGCTATTTTGGGCTGCATTAATAGAAGTATAGCTTCCAAATCACGTGAAGTACTGGTTCCTCTCTATTCGGCCCTGGTTAGGCCTCATCTGGAGTATTGCGTCCAGTTCTGGGCCCCACACTTCAAGAATGACGCAGACAAGCTGGAGTTTGTTCTGAGGAGGGTAACCAGGATGATCATGAGTTAATTAATCCACGATTTGTTGGGATGCAAGACACTTCTGCTTTGCATAAACAACCTATCAACACGCTGTTTATAGGTTGTTGTGCGATGTGAGAACCTGAACACTCTGGTTTTTTATGGGTTAAACAGCCCAGAGTTAACCTACAATTTGTTTTTAGGTTAACTAGGGTGACCATATGAAAAGGAGGACAGGGCTCCTGTATCTTTAAAAGTTGTATTAAAAAGGAAATTTCAGCAGGTGTCATTTGTATATATGGGGAACCTGGTGAAATTTCCTCTTCATCACAACAGTTAAATCTGCAGGTGCCCTGCCCTCTTTTAAATCTGGTCACTCTAGTATAGCTCCTGCAGCTTTAACTGTTGTGATGAAGAGGGAATTGTCACCAGGTTCTCCATATATACAAAGGACACCTGCTGAAATTCCCTTTTCTATGCAACTGTTAAAGATACAGGAGCCCTGTCCTCCTTTTCAGATGGTCACCCTAGGTTAACTCTGAGTTGTGTAACTCATGAACACCCCAGAGTGTCTGGGTTTGCATGTCACCTAATGACCTATGAACAGGACATTCATAGGCTATATTTCAAACTAGAAATGGCTCCTGTGTGGTGTGTGTGCTCCACACATCCCCAGCAAAAATGATTTGCTGCCATGAGGTGCAAATCAGGTTAATTCCTGACGAATCTGATGAGCTAAAGGAACTGCTGAATAAGTTTTCCAGGGGCCAGAGGGTTAGAGTAATGACATCCCTGGCTTTATATATGAAAAATTAGATAAATGATTTACACACAATTTATACATTTTGTTTATTTTCCTCTTCTGGAAAGGCAGTGACAGAAAGGCAGTACTTAAATATGGTAAATAAATAGAAAATATGTACCCATTTCCATCCACCTAAAACTCTGGCAGTTGTCTTCTGCCTCATAAGCTTTTGTGCATCTTATAACAATTAACATTCTGTTGTTTGGCATTATAAGCAGAACAAATGGCTAAGAACCTTACGGTGGAAAAGACAACACCATAAGATAATTGCCATTGGGGAATTTTTATTCAGTATTATGGAAACTCTTTCCTCAAGCTCAAATTAATTCTTTTTTTTCCAGTTTGCTGAAGAGGGGTAGGTTATTTTACCAATGTCATTAATTTTGGTTCAGGACTGCTAAATCTGTTTAGCAGGTCATAGAATCATAGAATAGCAGAGTTGGAAGGGGCCTACAAGGCCATCGAGTCCAACCCCCTGCTCAATGCAGGAATCCACCCTAAAGCATCCCTGACAGATGGTTGTCCAGCTGCCTCTTGAAGGCCTCTAGTGTGGGAGAGCCCACAACCTCCCTAGGTAACAGATTCCATTGTCGTACTACTCTAACAGTCAAGAAGTTTTTCCTGATGTCCAGCTGAATCTGGCTTCCTTTAACTTGAGCCCGTTATTCCGTGTCCTGCACTCTGGGAGGATTGAGAAGAGATCCTGGCCCTCCTCTGTGTGACAACCTTTTAAGTATTTGAAGAGTGCTATCATGTCTCCCCTCCATCTTCTCTTCTCCAGGCTAAACATGCCCAGTTCTTTCAGTCTCTCTTCATAGGGCTTTGTTTCCAGACCCCTGATCATCCTGGTTGGGCTCCTCTGAACACGCTCCAGCTTGTCTGCGTCCTTCTTGAATTGTGCAGCCCAGAACTGGACGCAATACTCTAGATGAGGCCTAACCAGGGCCGAATAGAGAGGAACCAGTACCTCACGTGATTTGGAAGCTATACTTCTATTAATGCAGCCCAAAATAGCATTTGCCTTTCTTGCAGCCATATCGCACTGTTGGCTCATATTCAGCTTGCGATCTACAACATTCCAAGATCCTTCTCGTTTGTAGTATTGCTGAGCCAAGTATCCCCCATCTTGTAACTGTGAATTTGGTTTCTATTTCCTAAATGTAGAACTTGGCACTTATCCCTATTAAATTTCATTCTGTTGTTTTCAGCCCAGCACTCCAGCCTATCAAGATCACTTTGAAGTTTGTTTCTGTCTTCCAGGGTATTAGCTATCCCACCCAATTTTGTGTCATCTGCAGATTTGATAAGCGTTCCCTGCACCTCCTCGTCCAAATCATTAATAAAAATGTTGAAGAGCACTGGGCCCAGGTCCCTCATATAAGATATCTAAGTATTCAAATGCAAAGCACTGGCTCTTTGTTTGAACAACAGAAGCAGGCAATTAAGTCAGCAAACTTTACCCAACAAGCCATTTCAAGATTTATTTATTTTTATGCAGGGTGGATCCTTTATACCTTCTGCTATTCAACTTTTTAAGGCTAAGTCCTTGACCCAACTTACATTTGGTATCCCAATCTGGATTTCTGCGTTCAACCCTCAGGTAGAAAGAGTTCAATCTAGCTTCCTTAGGAAGACTTTGGATCTACCTTTTTGTGTTGGGAATGCAGCTATTTATTTGGAAGTGGGTATTCAATCAGTTGAATGTCAGTCTTGGATAAATGCCTTTAAATGCCAGTGTGGTGTAGTGGCTAAAGTGTTGGACAGGGAGTCGGGAGATCTGGGTTCTAGTCTCCACTCGGCCATGGAAACCCACTGTGTGACTTTGGGCCAGTCACAGATTCTCAGTCCAGCCTACCTCACAGGGTTGTTGTGAGGATAAAAATGGAGAGGAGGCAGATTATGTATGTCGCCTTGGGTTCCTTGGAGGGAAAAGGCTGGATATAAATGCAATAATAAAATGATGGATACATGAGCATTTTTCTGCAGCTCCAGCTACTAATATTTATCTTCTGCTTTCTGACTCCTTTGTTAGTCGGGGGATGAGGGTGATGGAGAAGAGGATTTCTAGGTTGGGTCTTTCTCCAGAGGTTTTGGGAAGTTATGTCTTAAAGAAGTCCCAACTCTGTGTTAGGCAGAGATTAATTGATTTAGATCTCCAGTATGTGAGAGCTGCAGCTAAGTCCTGTTCTCCGTCTTCTCTTAAGTCAGTGGTTCTCAACCTGGGGCGCTCCAGATGTGTTGGACTGCATCTCCCAGAATGCCCCAGCCTGGCTGGGGCATTCTGGGAGTTGTAGTCCAACACATCTGGAGCGCCCCAGGTTGAGAAAGGCTGTCTTAAGTAATCCTCTAAAATATGGAATTGTTATTGCTTCGTATTTCAATATGCTGACTGTTTCCGAATACCGGAGGGCGTTTGTACTCGTTTATTTCAATGTGTTGCCCTCTACACTGTTAAATGGACAATTCAATAAGATCCCGATTAACAAATGTCTGTGTCTGTGTGGAGTGGGTGCTATGCCACTGAGCAGTTGTTAGGTTCCTTTGTATTTCAATGCAATCGAGGAAAAAAATATGTTGGCCCCATTTTAAAATTTGCTGGTTTTATTTCATTACTCCTATCTGTATCTTTTTTTTGTACAGAATTTTGAATGGGTCTGTAACTGCAATAAACAATTCATTCATAAATCTCTCTCCCTCTCACCCTGCTTGCTAGATAAGCTTGTCATTTTAGAGGGGGGAAACTCCTGCTTGTCACGAGGTGTACTAATATTTTTTAGGATCGCCAGCCTCAAAATAATTTATTGTAATGACTGTGTATGTTGCAGGAACCAGGGACGAAAAGATGAAGTATGTCAGCAGCCGAGGAGGAGCAGGAAGCATTGATTTTGAGGGTGCTCTCTTTTCTGGGTATGCCATAGATGGTGGCCTCTTCATGCCCCAAACAATCCCAGTCCTGGACTACACCACCCTTCAAGCATGGAGAAACTTTTCCTATCCAGAACTGGTGAAACAACTGTGCCCTCTCTTCATCTCACCTGAACTCATTCCGAAAGCAGAACTGAATGGTAAATTAAATCCAGATCGTTATCAATATGAGGAAGCCTTCAAAACCGTGGCAACATTTTTGGTTTAAGTTTTTGACAATTTCCTTCAATCACTTTAATATACTGTAACTTATTTTCTGGTGACTTACAGAAGGGGTTAACATGTTGACATTATTATTTATATAACGCCAGCAATGTGCCTTGGGCTTTCCAAAGTAGTCTATAATAATAGAAGAGGGTGTGTCTGTTCATTAGCACCGTAGTGCCAAGACCATGAAATCTAGACACCTGAAACTTGATATTCAAACTAAGGGGACTGTAGGGAGTGTGCACCTCAGGGTTATTTGGTTTTAAAAGGCATTTATCAATTTTAATTAATTTAAGTGGGTCTGTGTTTGAAACTTGCAGTACCATCTTTAGTTACCAGGTAGCCAAGTTCCTTCATCAGCACATGGCTTTGCAGTCCATACAGTTTGATGCCAGGGGAGGTTAGTAGTCCAAGGGACAGAGTTATAAGGTTCCCCCTCCCAACTATTGTGGGGCAGCCCTCTTGAGGGGAATGGCGTGGGTAGACCCCCCTCCCTTTGTCTTGTAAACCGCCCAGAGAGCTTCGGCTAATGGGCTGTATAGAAATGTAATAAAGAAATAAAGAAATAAAAAAAGAAATACACCATGTCAGGGGCTGGGTCTAGGGGTGCCAGTGGACGTGGCTTCACTCAAACGGGGCAGGCACAACATGCCAAACTCTGTTTGCTGCATAGGTTTGCTTAAAAGATTTTAAGAGAGCTTCGGCTATTGGGCGGTATAGAAATGTAATAAATAAATAAATAAAGGATTTGCTGTATCAAACGGACAGCTATTTCTAGTCACTCAAAGCTGGGTCTGTTCAGTAGTGTAAGATTAAAACAAAAGACACACAAGTCCCTGCCCTCAGGAGGAGCACACACTCTGAAATGTCAACAGTGTAGGACAAATTCCAGAGATAAGATTGTTCAAACTATACGTGGCGCTAAATATGTCACTTGAAGTTGTAGGTGTGTGTGTGTGTGTGTGTGTGTGTGTGTGTGTTTGTGTGTGTGTGTGTGTGTGTGTGTGTGTGTTTTACTGGAAGCAGCAGGCATGGAGGGTGGATTGAGATCAGCTTCAAGATTAACGCTGAGGCATACTAGGATGGGGTGTAAGCATTTTCTTCCAGGCTGCATTCACAACAAAATCTGCCCCCCCTCCCTGCCCACAAAGTTGCTATTAGCCCCGGGAGGGAGGCCACATTCACACCAATCTATTGGTTCTGTGATGTGAGGGGGGGGGAGTTAACCCTGCTCTCCCCAAGCGTCACTTGCTGTTTCCAGTAAAAAAACCCACCCATAACACAACTTAAAGTGACACGTTTAGTATCATGTGGAATTGTTGTAGATCACAAGCTGAATATGAGCCAAGAGAGCGATATGGCTGCAAGAAAGGCAAATGCTATTTTGGGCTGCATTAATAGAAGTATAGCTTCCAAATCGCGTGAGGTCCTGGTTCCCCTCTATTCGGCCCTGGTTAAGGCCTCATCTAGAGTATTGTGTCCAGTTCTGGGCTGCACAATTCAAGAAGGATGCAGACAAGCTGGAGCGTGTTCAGAGGAGGGCAACCAGGATGATCAGGGGTCTGGAAACAAAGCCCTATGAAGAGAGACTGAAAGAACTGGGCATGTTTAGCCTGGAGAAGAGAAGATGGAGGGGAGACATGAGAGCACTCTTCAAATACTTAAAAGGTTGTCACACAGAGGAGGGCCAGGATCTCTTCTCGATCCTCCCAGAGTGCAGGACACGGAATAACGGACTCAAGTTACAGGAAGCCAGATTCCGGCTGGATATCTGGAAAAACTTCCTGACTGTTAGAGCAGTACGACAATGGAACCAGTGACCTAGGGAGGTTGTGGGCTCTTCTCTCACACTAGAGGCCTTCAAGAGTCAGCTGGACAACCATCTGTTAGGGACGCTTTAGGGTGGATTCCTGCATTGAGCAGGGGGTTGGACTCGATGGCCTTGTAGGCCCCTTCCAACTCTACTATTCTGTGATTCAGTGTGTGTAGCCCTTAATCTGTTACAGCAAAACCCGCAAAGGGCTAAAATAGGCATGACATGATTGTCCCTTGCGTGCTTGTTTTAGTTTCATAAATATCAACTCCAAGAGGGGGGAATCTGGCTTGGCACTGGGATGTGGGGGAAGACAGGTTTTAACCCTTTGGCCCTCATCCAGATTGCCTCCCTGCCCATTGCTGATGCTTGTCCCTTGGGGACCCTGCCAGTAGTGTCAATTTCTAGATTTTTTTCAGAGATCTAAACATGGTGGTCTATGGTCTTTGATAATCATGTCTTTTTTTCTTTTCCTCTAGACCTGATTGACAGAGCATTCAGCAGATTCAAACACAAAGATGTTGTTCATCTGTCGAGACTCAAGAACGGCTTGAACATTTTGGAGCTTTGGCACGGTGTGACATATGCTTTTAAGGACCTGTCCTTGTCTTGCACAGGGCAGTTCCTGCAATACTTTCTGAAGAAAAAGAAGCAGCACGTCACAATTCTAGTGGGTACGTCTGCAACTAGAAACAACTCGTGGAATGATGCAGATTTGGGCTCATTTTGAATAATGCTGTGCCTTTGCTCCAGATTCTTTTGTGACTTGCAGTCTCTGGTCAGGAAGTGTCCCACTGTATTTAGCTTCTACTGTTGGCCCACTCTCATGTCTTCTGTAACCCTCTGATTAGTCCTGAGTTCAGCCCAGGGTTGTGAGTCTCTGTGAGTCCCATATTGCACATTGTATAGCTACATCAGCACCAGCACTTGCATTAAACACAGAATACATTTGTGAATAAGCATTCTCTGCCACAGGAAGTGGTGATGGCCACTGGTTTAGGAAAGAAAGGAACCTCTCGTGGAAGCACTGAGTCATTACTGACTCTTGGAGGGACACCAACTTTCGCTGACGTTTCCTTGGCAGGCCTTATAGCGGGGTGGTTTGCCGTTGCCTTCCCCAGCCATTATTCCCTTTCCCCCAGCTAACTTGAGTACTCATTTTACCGACCTCAGGAGGATAGAAGGCTGAGTCGACCCGAGCCGGCTGCCTGAGAACCAGCTTCCGCTGGGATGGAACTCAGGCCATGGGGAGAGTTTCAGCTGCAGAAACTGCTGCTTTACTGCTCTGCGCCATGCGAGGTCACTGGCTTAGATGGCTTTAAAAGAGGATTAGACAAATTGATAGTGGATCTCTTCAACTATAGCTAAATCGAACCTGCACGTTAAGAGGGAATGTTTCATTGGATACTGGTCACTGGGGTGTGTGTGGCAATAGCAAGGTTGGGCTGCGGTTGTTTTCATGCCCTGTATCCCAGATGCATTGTTGCTTGACTAGATGACCCCTTGACTTGCTCTAGGGGCTCTTCTTAGGTTAACAGCTGGGTAGGTAAGTCATTGGTGGAAGGTAGTGCCCTCCCATCCTTGGGATTCCCAGTGGGTGGGAAAAGATACTCATTCACAAGTTCCCTCAATGTGTGCATCAAGCCTTACGAGATGAGGACCCAGGCCACATACTGTGTACCGCCGATGTGCTACTCAGAGAGGCCTCCAAGGCCTAGGGTGAGCTCAGTTTTGGCTCAAGTACAAAGCTGTTGGATGCCAACCAATGAAAGATGGTTGCCAACGGCAACTCTTTTATTTATTTAATCCACGTCTTTTGTTCATACATAGGTTTCTAACGCTTTTGTGAAGAATTGAGCATCCTGGAGCCTCAAGATAGATTTGCCCACAGAACAGCAAGTGGATACACTGGCCAGGCTAAGCCACTATACTTCTGTTGAGCTATCAGCCTTCCCCAACCAGCCATTGGGGGATGCTAGGAGTTGTAGTCCAGCAGATGTAGAGAGCACCAGGTTGGAGAAGGCTGAGCTAGAGCATTGTTTTTTAACCTACGATACGTTGCATCACCAGTGCCAGGACAAGGGAAGGAGAAGGGCAGCAAGAGAAAAGACAACACTGGAGAGAGAGAGAGGGAGAGAGACAGACAGACAGACACATGAAGGGAAGGAAAAGAGGAAAACACAGATAAAGCTATGGTTTAAAATATATAGATTTTTTTTTTTAAAAAAAAACACCTAAAAGGAGATCTGGTCTGTGTTGCAGACTTCCATTAAGTCTTAAAATGCAAAGAGCTTCAATTATTTTCAAACAGGGACTTCAGGAGATACTGGCAGCGCAGCGATTGAAAGTGTCCGGGGTGAAAAGAATTTGGACATATTTGTTCTGCTGCCACATGGTCTCTGCAGCCAAGTACAAGAACTACAGATGACAACAGTAATAGAAGAGAATGTCCACGTGTTTCTCAGTGAGTAATGTGATGGGTGTTCCATTTTGGAATGCTTCAGGTTGTCACCATTGGCCAACGAATCCATACAATTTGGCTTTGATCCATTCTGCACTGCCGAAGGAAAGGAAAGGAACCTCTCAGCCATTGCTGAGTCCTAGAGGGATGCCTGCTTTCGCTGACGTTTTCTTGGCAGACTTTGTAGTGGGGTGGTTTGCTGTTGCCTTCCCCAGTCGCAGTTACCTTTCCCCCAGCTAGGCTGAGTCGACTGGAGCCGGAACCAGCTTCCGCTGGGATCAAACTCAGGCCATGGGGAGAGTTTCAGCTGCAGTAACTGCCGCTTTACCACTCTGCTCCACACGAGGTTCTTCTGCATTGCCGAACAACTCTCAAAATAAAACCTTTGTCCCTTGTTAGCAGAGTGTTCAGCGTTATAAATATTATGGGTTTTTTTTTATGTCAAGTTGCATTTCTAAAATAATTTGGTCTTGGTGGCCAAGTAGACACAGGGCTGTTATTTGCTAGGTCTACCAGCTGGAGCAACCTTGCCCAACCTGGTGTCTTCCAGATGTGTTGGACTACAACTTTCAGACTCCCCCAGCCAGGGAGTTGCAATCCAACACATTAGAAGGGCTTCAAGTTGGGGAAGTCTAAAGTGACTCTACAAGAGCTGGGGGCCATGTACATGGCGCCGCTTTCAATGCTGATCTCTCCAAAACCCCGCATCATGCAACACATAGGCGGGATTGAACACAGAGTATGTGGCCTGAAACTTTGCAGCATTGCATTACACAGCCAAAATGCACAGTAAATAGTGACTGATGATGGGGCTCTTGAAGTATTTCCCCCCTCTCTTCTGTAAACGCTGTGCAGCTACGATGCTACAGACTATTGAGCCTTGGCATTTAACACATATTTTCTGCTGTCCTTTGGTTTGCCAATGGTACCTGACTTGCCATGCCTACTGTTTGTAAACACTCACCTGGGTCCTGCCTCTTGCCCTGCGCTCTCGGAGGTGTCGCATATGTGCAGGGATGTGCCCAGGTGAGGCGTACGTGCTCTGCAATCATTCCAAAATGGAATTGAAGCTGCTGGTGCTTCAACTCACTGGAACAGCACAGCTGTACAGATGCAACGCAGGGAAATAAAAATGGGAAGTCCCACAGCAGTGACAGAGGTGGGATCTGTCCCCAAAGTACACCCACTGCCCGAACCTGCATTCACCCCACCAATGACACAAGCACTGGAGAACCACGGCAACAAGTCAGCAAAGTGAAAATATGTGGTAAAATGCTATTGCGAAAATGCGCAGCTTTGGGAGGAAAAATCACAATGTGGCAGCGAATTGGCGGTTGTGTCATTTGTCCAAAGGCGCACAAATTTGCAGTCACGTTGGAGTAAATATCCCATTTGGATATGCCCATGCTGTTGCAAAGAAGGGGAATTCGGCTAGTGGTTGCTGTTGCTGTCTGTGCAGTGTTGCGACCTAACAAGCCTCAGGAAGCAAGAAGGGCCAAGAAACGGTAGGTAGTGGGGCTCAATTTCACATATTGATTTGAACACCAGGTTTCTGATTCAATGTTATTGTTCTGTGCATCTTTCCCAGACCATCTTCTCCTGAGTCTTTGCCATCACCCAAGTTTCACCCATCATTTCACCCTACCTTAGACTGGAGATAGCAGAGAGGAAGCTCCTTTGGTTGGTGATGCCATGGAGCTGGGGAGCAATGAAGTTTGGGGTTTTGCATTTATTGCCTTGTGTGGCGCAGAGCAGTAAAGCAGCAGTTTCTGCAGCTGAAACTCCCCACGGCCTGAGTTCGATCCCAGCAGAAGCTGGTTTCAGGCAGCCGGCTCAGGTCGACTCAGCCTTCCATCCTTCCGAGGTCGGTAAAATGAGTACCCAGTTAGCTGGGGAAAGGGGATAACGGCCGGGGAAGGAAACGGCAAACCACCCTGCTATAAGGCCTGCCAAGACAACGTCAGCGAAAGCTGGCGTCCCTCCAAGAGTCAGTAATGACTCAGTGCTTGCACGAGAGGTTCCTTTCCTTTCCTATTGCCATGTAGATTGAACATGATGGCTCAAAATATCTGGTTTCTTCATTATTCTCTTTCACCGATGTGCAAGGCACAATCACACTGCCAAGGGCTTTGCTTCTTCACTCTTTGATATTGGGAAAACAGTTCACACAAGGCCAGTCTGCTTTGACAAAGAGGTGGGGAGTGACTGGCCAAGGGTCCTTTTGCCAAAATCGCCAATCTTTTCATAGCCCTCTTCCCCTCTGGGTGGGCAACAGAGCAGTAGGGTAAGGCACACCTCCGTCATGCCTGCTCATTCCTTTCCCACTTCTCCCTCTCTCCAGCTGAAGGAAATAGTGACGATATAGATCAGCCAATCAAAGAATTGTTTGCAGATGACGATTTTTCAAGAAGACACAACCTGATGAGCCTGAATTCAGTCAACTGGTCTAGGATTCTGCTGCAGATTGCTCATTATTTTTACGCTTACTTCCGGTGCGCTCCAACCATGGATGCTCTTCCGTTGCCAGTTGTGGAAATTGTGGTTCCAACTGGAGCAGGAGGAAATCTCACAGGTGAGTGAACAAAGACCAAGTAAAATTATTTCTTGGCTCGGGACGATCCGGGCCAGGATCTCTTCTCGATCCTCCCAGAGTGCAGGACACGGAATAACGGGCTCAAGTTAAAGGAGCCAGATTCCGGCTGGACATCAGGAAAAACTTCCTGACTGTTAGAGCAGTACGACAATGGAATCAGTGACCTAGGGAGGTTGTGGGCTCTTCCACACTAGAGGCCTTCAAGAGGCAGCTGGACAACCATCTGTCAGGGATGCTTTAGGGTGGATTCCTGCATTGAGCAGGGGCTTGGACCCGATGGCCTTGTAGGCCCCTTCCAACTCTGCTATTCTATGATTCTATGATTTATCGCACAGCATCCATAATGTGAATTATGCTTTTAAAGCCTTAATTTGTGTGCTGAACCTGCCTGAAAGTTGTGTCACTGGAGAAAAGAGTAGTAAAATAAACAGCACAACTTTTAATTTTGCTGCTTCTGTGGGAACTGAGCTCTTCTGAACAACCTGGCCCAGTGTTAGTTTTTTACTAAAAACTCCAGGCACGTCATCATGGCTCCCTAAACGTCCATCACTTGATTGGGTTAATTGTCATAGATCAGGGAAGAATAGACTGGAACTGGGCACAGCCAGGTTCTGAAACAAGAAAAACTAAATTATGCATGCTGAGCAGAGTGCAAGATTTGCAGAATTGTGCAGTTGTACCATTCTGCATATTGTATTCTTTTATTTTTGCTAGACATGGGGATAGTCAAGGTACCGTAGGGTTAAATCCCAACATTGCACGAGCAAATTGCTGTTCATGCAATGGGACTTCCCCTTGTTCTCTTACCCCCTGCAGCCCCCCTATGTACCCACCAAATCTGTTCTCGTGTGGGCGGTGTCCCCCCAACCCTCTGGAGCAGATGGCTACAAGGAAGTTTGGTTCAGCCAACAGTTTCTGGTCCGCTGGCAATCCATTTAGGGCACCGAAGACACATTTCCTCAACACTGAAAGCCTTATTCAGTTGCTCTTCTGGATTCTGAGATTTCACTAGGCAGTAGCCATGCACTTTCAAGCATATAGTTGCTACCATGAGGCATAAAATTGTGCATTTTCTCTTAATGCCAGTGCTGAAACTCTTGGGATCTTTCTGCAGCTTTTCCGTGCCTTTCTGCAGTTTTTCTATATGGCATACGCAGAGCAGGGTTCAGTCTACTGTCCTGACCCTGTAGAGCTACTGATGGCAGAGCTTTCCTGCTAGTTCCCTCAAAAACCCGCAGCATTGCAGCTGCAGAGAGGGAACAGTAAATCTCCACAGCAGGGAGTACGTGCTTTCCCGCCAAAAAAACCACAGCGCCAGTGGCCATTCAGCTTGTCGAGTCTACCCTCTGCCTTCTGGCTTTCCCATGCTTCCTGCATCTTCTCCTAGGCCTCAATCTGCACCCAGAATGCCCCCAGCCTCAGTCCAAAGCAAGGACACCACCGACAGATGGAGCAAAGAAGGTGGTGACCTCGGAACAAAGGGAAAACTCACTACAAGGAAGGTTCCCCCCCAAAATTTAAAAAGCACAGTTTTTGGGGGAAAGCCCGTCGTGGCTGTGAGTTGGCAGCTGCGTTATATAAACAACGCAGCGCCAACTCGCAGGCAGCACGGGCTAAACAGGGCTTATAGACAAGCCCTGATAGATCATATTTCCACTGACTTCCAGTTGTGCACTATGCTGATACTTTCTTGGAGACAGCCAGATTGTCTCCAGTGCACGGTTCTGTTCTGCTGCTGTTCACCACAATAATAAAGGGACTTTATAAATTCTGAGTTATAAATTCTGCCCTGGCACTCTGGAAGCAGATGCTTTTGATTTTGTTGTTGTAATATAGTTCTGCAATGAAGCTCTGATAGATTTTGTCTGCTTTACGTAAGCAGGTTTGTCCTACAAAATAAGAGTTGCTTTTCTTTGGTCTAGCTGGATGCATTGCACAGAAGATGGGGCTCCCTGTTGAGCTTGTGGCTGTTGTGAATGACAACGACATTGTGCACAGAGCTATTCAGCAAGGAGATTTCTCATTGTCCAGGACTGTAAAGTCCACGCTAGCTTCAGCAATGGATATTCAGGTACGCATCTGGTTAGTTGGAAGGGCAATGGTCTCTCCCATTTAGTGCAATCCTATGCATGTTTAGATAGAAAAAAATTCCTACAAATTCCCAGCATGCCCTGGACTTTTTCTGTCTAAACATGTCTAGCATTGCACCCTAAGGCTGTTCCCCTGAACCATTTAGACCAACGCCACCATCCCTGTGGGATTTCTGCAGGGCATTTGTTCTTTTACATTACATATGAGAACAGCCTGCCTTCTTTCTATTTTTTATATCTAATACTGGCAGTGCCCCCTGTTTCTGCATATAAGCCTCCCTCTAGAAAATGTCGTATTGTTATTTAACAGAATTTTATACAGCTTACCATTTTTTAAATATATATATATATATATATATATATATATATGTGTGTGTGTGTGTGTGTGTGTGTGTGTGTGTGTGTGTGTGTGGCTATGTGTCTGGTGTGTCATCTTTTCCTTTTATAGGAACCTTACAATATGGAGAGGATTTTTTGGCTACTTTCTGGCTCAGATAGCAATTTGGTCAAAAGTTTGATGGAAGAATTTTATACTGCTAAAAAAGTTCAACTCCCATCAGAGTTGCAAAAGAAGGTTAGTTTTGATTTCACTTCTATATTCCAAGATTTTTGAATTTGCTTTCTTTGGAACCTGCCACGACACAGGCTCTGAACACCAGGCTTGGCCGCGGCTTCTCCCTGCTCAAGCCAAGCACTGCAGCTTGATATGCCTGAGGCAAGGGATAAAAACCACCTTCCTCCATGTGGAGAAAGGGGTTAAATGGAGAAGGATTTCAATATATATATTCCAATATATATATATTTCAATAAAACACTATGAGTTATATGTGCAGAGGTGAATTATTGTCAGAGTGGGTGCTAAATGTGTAAACTTCAGATGATAAATGCTAAACAGACATGTGGGATTTTTGTGGTACGTAGTTAAAAACAAAATAATTAAAATTTATTTTTAAAAGTTCACAAGCTTTGTTTCAAATAAAACATTTTAAACCCTTTTTGAAACCTTTCATCCAATCCTTTCACTCATTCACATACACCCTTTCCTTTCTCTCACACAATCACTCTTGAGCTTTCTTTATTATCTGTATTGATTAACATACATCAACTATGTGCGCACCACACTCCAAAGACACCACTCTCTACCCTGAACCTGAAATTTCCCAGAACTTAAGTACTCTAAACACAGAGAGCGCTAACGACTCTAAGAGTGCCTAAAAAGCCTCCTCAATCCCCTCAGTCATTCCCTTATATATCACTCCTCACCCCTCCCAAGACATTCTAACTCTGCCCACTCAGGCCAACATTCTAAACTCACCACAGACTTACAAACTGCAGACATACATTTTGGAACTGACTTGTGGGGTGTAACGCCACAGAACCTCCCTCCCTTCCACTTCCAGATTCAGTCCTTGGACTCTCATCTGGATGTATCCACTTTTAGCCCCATAAAACTGGATGTTTTATGGGTCTAAAAGTGCCTTCAGTTTACAACCCTTTTGTAAACTATGTTAAAGATTCTACATAACTAATTTCTCCTTTACCATTACTACCATCCAATGAAGCTGAAACTGGATCGGGAAAGATAGATATATAAAATGGATAAGATAATGCTTTACTGTTAAAACTTTTTAGTATTTTTAAAGACTGCAATCATGCTTTGTAGAAACAACTGTAAATATATTTTTATCTTGTAATAAAATATTATTTTTTTAAAAAAAGTTCAGGGCACTTTTACATCTTTGACTCTGGAGACAGAGGCCTTAGCTAGACCTAAGGTTTATCTCGGGATCGTCCCGGGCTCATCCCTGTTCATGTAAATGACACACAGGATATCCCAGGAGCAGGCAGGGATGCCCCTGGACGACCCCGGGATAAACCTTAGGTCTAGCTAAGGCCAGAGAGTGGTCTTAAGAGAACCGAAGCTGGTATATCAGAGCCATTGTTGCCTGTGTGGCAAACATACTAATTACTTTTCTCATACATATCCACAGTCACAGACCCTGCAGTTTTTGTCATGCATCAATGAAGGATGAACAGGCATGTCTGAACAGACCTTTAAATTTGTAGTGATGTAAACAGTGAAGCGCTTCAAATTAATTCAAAACTGAATTAAACGTGTTTGGTGGATAGCCAAGGAGAGTATGGTTGGCCAATTTTGAAGTGTGGTATAATGGTATAATGGATAGAGCATTGAACTTCGGACTGGAGATAGCTGGGTACAAGTGCATCTTTAGCATGAAGTTCACTCATTGACCCTGGGCCAATCTCTCTCTCTCTCTCTCTCTCTCTCTCTCTCTCTCTCTCTCTCTTCCTTTCTTTCTCAGCCTAATCTGAGAAATCGTACAAAAGAAACCAATGCACACTGCCCTGAACTCCTTGGAGAAATAATCAACCAATTGTGGCATGTACTGACTGGATGGGTGATATTTTCAATTCCTTTATTTGATTGCAGCTCTCGGAAGGTCTGAAATCTTGCACAGTCTCAGATGAAGAAATTATCCAAACCATGAGATGCTGCTGGGAGGAGAACCACTATCTCTTGTGTCCCCATACAGCTGTTGCTGTTTGCTACCATTACAAGCACACCATTTGCCATCCAAGCATGTGAGGAGATCTTTATAGAAAATTACACTCTTTGCGGGATGTGACTGCATGCAAAAATATGAATCTTGTCCCTGTAATTGGAGCCGTGAGGAACCGGGCATGGAGCTCCGTGCCCATCGGGGGTGGGGGTGGGGGGAGGACGTTGCGTGCCGCGTATAGACTAAGGAGGAGGATCTCGTGATCATCATATCGTGAGATCCTCCTCCTCCACCCCCCTTGTCTAGCCATGCCCTCTGTCTCTTTCTCGGGTCCAGGCCTTCCATCTGTGATACAGCAGACATTATTCTGACATAATTTACAGGGTTGTTGTAAGAATTACAACTAGATAATGCATGTAGAATGCTTTGAACACTTGAAAGTACTATACAAATGTTTAGTAGTAGTAGTAGTAGTAGTAGTAGTAGTAAAAGTAGTAAGGAAGGCAGGATTAATTGTGGCTGTCTCTTGAATGGATTTTTATTAGCAAATTGAGGTTTTGTCAGTGCCTAATGTAGGAAAAGATCCAGAGTAGTATTTGCAAGGACAATGAAGACTAAGAAATGTAGCGGCAGTAGCATTTTCTGAGACAGAGCCCACTTGTTCAGGACTTCCTGTCCAGGTTTCAAAGACATTTCTAGTGCAATCCCATACATGTCTGCTCAGAAGTATATCCCATTTATTTCAGTGAGGCTTGCTCATGGATAAGTGGGCTGTGTAGGTTTACTGAATGTTGCTTCTTCCACCCCAGTTCCAGATGCTGCTTGGCTCCCGCCTCCCCCGTCAAGTTTGAAGATGCTGTTCGTAAAGCTGGCCTCACTCCCGTGGTCTCAACTGAGATAAATATGCTCAAAGATATGGAGACCAGATCCTGCACCCTAAAGAGAGGTGAAGACTGGGCAAAAATACTAAAGGGTCGAGTAGAAGCAGATGCAAAGCAAAGGAATCATATCCAAAGCTGAAGAGTTGCAATACATAAATAAATATGGACTCTAAGGCTAGAATCATACTTAAAGTCTTGCTGAATCAAGGTCTCCTACTGTTATGCAAGGGATACAATGATGGTAGACACTGCTTCTTTTGCTAATCAGTAAAGAATAATTTTGTCACCATAAATGTGCAGAATCTCTTATTTGTTAAAAGTGAAGAGGAAGGTCCGTCTTTAATGCTGAGAAGGGATGTAAGACTTGTACAATTTGGTGACTCTTTTTAAAAGCACCATTTTAAATAAGATGTGCCTGTTAGTGGTTCAGCTTCATACATCTGAAAAAATATATCTTTCTGAAAACATATTTGGCTTATAGGCTAGAGCAGCCTTTCCCTAAACATCTGGAGAACACCAGGCTGGGGAAGGCTGCTTTTAGCTGTGATAATTATATGGAACCTCCATGATCAGAAGCAGTCTGTCCCTGAATACCAGGTACTGGGGACAAACAGTAAGGGAAGGCAATCACCTTTGTGCCCAGATTTTGAGCTTTCCGGATCATTGGGGTATGTTCTAGGAATCAGAGTGCTGGATTGCACAAACCTTTTGGCCTGATTAATTAATTAATGAATTACATTTTTAGTCCAGCCTTTCTCCAAGACTGTCAGGCCTTCCAACCCCATATTTTATCCTCACAAGAATCCTGTGAGATGGGTGAAACTAAGAGAGAATGACTGGCTGAAGGTCACTCCGTGGGTAGGGTTGCCATACGTCCCGGAAAACCAGGAATGTCCCGGTTTCCAAGCATTTCCGAAATGTCTCAGCCAGTCAGTCAAGAATCCAAGATTCCTGTTCCAGCCAGACAGAGAAATTCCGACCTCCGAAATGGTGCCTTGAGCCTGCTCAGTGGAGTGTAAGTCTCTATATTAAAGTCTCCTCTAGCTTTTGAGAACTAGTGGAGAAATGTAATTTAGTGTCATTTTTTCCTGTTTGTTTGCTTAAACTGTTCTTTGCCTGCTATTTATTTGCAGATGCTTAAGTACTTTAGGCTGGATTCCTATGCATACTTACCTGGGAATAAGTCCTATTTAACTTAATGGGATTTGTTTCTGAGTAGACACACATAGGATTGCAGTGTTAGATAACTAGAGCTTAGATAGCTTTCCTCCTTTCCCTAGACCTTTACATATTGCTCAGTGTTTATTTTTTAAAAAAAAAACCTAGCCCCCCCTCCCCCCCGCCCAAAATTGTCTCGGTTTTGTGGATTCAGAATATGGCAACCCTATCCGTGGGCTTCATGTCAGATACTGTGATAAGCTTTGATGATTCCTCTTATGTACAGCCTAGTATAGCCTGAAAAGGAATAACGTAATTAAAAAGAAAAGGTGTGTAATATGAATGGATATTAGGCATCCACAAGGGGGCAGAATAACCTAAACTTTGACTTGTTTCAAATACCTATGGCTACTTACTTGCTTTTAACTGAAATAATTTAAGTAATAAAAATTCCACCTGGTTTTAACGCTATGCTGGAAACATTTCACCTGCTAAGGTGTGTGTGTGTGTGAGAGAGAGAGAGAGATTGAGAGATTGAGAGAGAGAGAGAGAGAGAGAGAGAGAGAGAGAGAGAGAGAGAGAGAGAGAGAGAGAGAGAGGCAAGCTGGCCAAGAAAAGTTTCCCTAGTGGTGGCCAAGTGTCCTTGTTCACTAAGATACCTAATTCAGATTCCAGGAAGAGGTAGAGATCACAATCTCAGCCCTTGAGTGGGTTCTTGTTCTGGGGGTTCTCTGGCAACATGGTATCTGGTACACTCTTCTATTCATGCCACAGGCCACGGGCACTGACCCCTTCCCTCTTGCTTTCTCCCCCTCTCTTCTGGGCAGACAAAAAGCTGGAGGATGTACTTCTGAGCCAATGTGGTGTAGTGGTTAGTGTGTTGGACTGGGAGATCTGGGTTCTGATGTGCATTTGGCCATGGAAAGTCACTGGGTGACTTTGAACAAGTCACAGATTCTCAACCCAACCTACCTTACTGGGTTGTTATGACAGTAAAATGGAGATGTACACTGCCTTGGGTTCCTTAAGAAGAAATAAAGGCGGGATATAAATGTAATAAATAAATGGAGTTAATACCGCTTGTATTCATAAACAAGGATGTTTATGACTCAACAGTGACCTGTCTGACCTGATGCCTTCAGTGAAAAAGGAAAATTTGGTAATGCCCCATTAGTATAACTGACTTTCCATCGCGCTGGGAGTTCAACTAACCCTGTTCTATTCCAGTTGTTCTCAAAAAGCTGGTCCATACATGCATGTACTTGGCATTTCATAATGTGTGAACTGATTCCACTGAAAAAGTATTGTGCCTGAAGTGATATAGAAGTTCTGTGGTGATTTTATTTATGGTGGCTCATTCAGACACTCAAGTAACACTTTACCGATTCACTCATCAAACGAGAATGTGAATTGGATTAGTACATTTGTTTTATTTTTTGTTATAGATTTTTTAATATATTGGATTCTACTCATGGCTTTATATTTGATTTTGGCTGATGTAATGGCTATAACTTGGTTTGATTCTATTCTGCTTATGTTTTTGATTTTGGGATTTTTTAAAAATTCAAATTCAAAACCTGTGATTGATTTTAGGCTACACATATAATCTCGTTCTAGTATTGCCTAACTGCACTACAGCAACACTATGTATGAGTAAATGTTCCTCTTCTACCCCTGCATCTCCAGCTGCTGCTACTGCTGGAAATATTCTAGATATTTTAACGGGGGTAGAATGCCACGTGCAGATAACTTTGTTTAAAAAAATGTTTAGAACTCATGTCTAATACGTATCTAACTGTGCCATCCTATACATGTCTACTTGGAAGTATAAGATTGTAGCCTAAAAGAATTAGTACACACATTCTTTCCTTGTTCATCTGATACTATATTAAATTCTCTTGCCCAGTTTTGTTGAACTGCTTCCATTCCACTATTATCTATATAATAGTGGAGTCCCCCAGGGCTCTATCCTGTACTTGATGAAGTTTAATAAAGTTTGTAGTTTGGGGGTGCTTCTTGACCTGGCCCTGCTTCTGGTATCCCAGGTAAGTGCAACAGTGAGAAGCGCTTGTTATCAGCTTCGGCTGATATGCCACTACGCTTATTCCTTGGAATATGTGGACCTGGTAACAGCGGTGCACGCACTGGTAACTTCAAGGCTCAATTTCTATAATGTGCTGTACTTGGGGCTCCCTGCATATTTAATTCTGAAACTTCGACTGGTACAAAATATGGCAGCCAGGTTGGTCTCCAGGACATCACGTGGCGACCATAACTGCCTAGTATGAGATCAGCAACCACACGCCAGAGGACTTTTTCCTTTGCCCCCCCTCAGCTGTGGAAGGACCTGCTGACTTTTTTGAATGTCTTTAAGCAGGCATTAAAGTTTCTATTATTCTGGCAGGCCTTTCCTTTTTAGAATCTTATTGCTGACCGATAGTATTGTTTTATTTATTGTTTTATATATATTTTTAAATTGTTTTTAACTTTGTATGTGGCCTAGGGTATTTTGTATATAGGCAGGATACAAATTGAATAAATCATCATCATTATCATCATCATCATCATCATCATCATCATATTCCTCAATATCTTTTTGTACCCCAGAATGTCTCTTTTGGTTTTCCAAAGGAAATATAATTTTCAGCCATATTTACTCTTCTCGGTTTTTCCTGGATGTAATTTCTAATATGCAAATATTGGAGAGTGGAGATTAATATTTTTCTGAAGTAACTGAGCATTAGAAGAAATTACTCCCTGAGAAATAAAGTCGTTGAATTTTAACAAATAACCTTCAGACGAAAGTGATTAATCCCCCAACTCCTGTGCAGTCCTAAACCCTATATTATTCATTACATGGGCTGGAGAGGTGTTTCTAAGTCATAAAATATGACTATATTTCCCCAGGTTTTAACAATTATGTTTCTAATTGCATTTTACTGTACTCTCTCTCTTGCTTGACGGCTGAAACATATCAAGTCTGCAAGTGGGATATTCACCCCAGTTTGTTCTCCTATCCAGGTTGGGAAGCCTTTAAATTTTTCAAGTCGTTGTGTAGCTGCAAGTATAGCTGCCTGTTAACAGCATGTAATATTGGAAGTCCTTCTCTACATTTCTTCTGTTGTAATATTTGTGACTTAATCTTACCAGCTTTATACTTCCAGAGATATTGATTAATTTCTGCCTAAGGTTTAGTTAGAATCTTTTGTGATACCATAATTGGTACTGTGAGAAAAACAAATATTTTAGGTAGTATTTTCATTTTGGTAACTCTCCCCAACCTTGAAACAGTTAATTTAACCCACCTCCTCATTTCTTGTTTAGTTTTCTGTAAAATCTGCATACGGTTATCCTCAATTAAATTATGTATATTATCTGAAAGTATTTCCTGAGGGTTTTTAAATTTGTTGTCTTACATTTCGATCCTGTTATATATGCAGTCCTCTCTTTTTGCTCATCATCCATATTTAGTGATACCTTTTTTATTTTTCTGGATTAACGTTATAACCACACACTTTGCCAAATGCTTCTAATTCATTTTTAATAACTGCAGGTGATACAATTTTGCTTAACATCGTTAATCTTCATAAAGCTGTCTAAGGGCTCATCTACACCAAGCAGGATATTCCACTATGAAAACCGTATATAAAAGGCAGGAGCCACACTACTGCTTTATAGCGGTATTGAAGTGCACTGACAACTGTTCGGGCCCATTGAAACATAGCATATACTGCTTTCATACTGCTTTCATAGTGCTATATCCTGCTTGGTGTAGATGTGTCAGTGGGCCCCAACAGTTGTCAGTGCACTTCAGTACCACTATAAAGCAGTAGTGTAGTTCCTGCATTTTATATACCGCTTTCATAGTGCAATATCCTGCCTGATGTAGATGAGACCTAAGATAAGGGTTAGGATTACCCTGTTCATGTCTCTAGTTTGTCAACCTGCTGTGCCATGATTTTAATAAATTAATTAGCAGTGGGAATAGCAGGCATCTTTGACTAACACATCTTTGTAGTTTGATTATGAGGGACATCTTAGCCAGAATGGCTGTGCAGATGAGCCAAACCAAAATGCAGAAGCATGGGCCAAATACAAACCTCTTTAAAGTATTTAAAATACATTCCTATTCTATGGAATCAAATGCTTTTCCCACACCCACGAAGTAAAATAATAATATGGCTTGCTTCTTCTTGAGTTTGGTCTATCAGATTTATCATTTCCCTTGTATTCCATGATCGTAGTCTTCCTGTCATAAATCCTGTTTGGCCCCACTATACAATTTTTCAAAATTTTATTTACTCAGCTAGCTAATACAGCCGTCATAAATTTATTATCAGTATTCAAGAGAGATATTGGTCTATAAGACTGAGGCTTTGGGGGATTTCCCTCAATTTTATGGATCATGATTATAGGAGCTTCTGTCGGGCATTTAGGGATTATGTTTTCCAGTAATACCTCATTGAAAACGTTTACCAACCTCGGGATCATCAGTTCACAAAAATCTTGATAAAGTTCTTCTATGATGCCATCTAGACTTAGCAATACTTTATTAATATTTTGATTGTAAAATTGAAAGATTTCCCCTTGAAGTACGGACTTCCCTCAATCCTGCTGTGCATGCCTTGATCAGCTTGCAACCATGTGCGAGGATCCCTGCTTGAATGCTTGCAATACGCCAATCAATTTTGGGATGATCCTGAGTTCTAGCATTATGAGAAAATATTATTATTGTATCGTATCCAGATTATTTAACAATCTTTATGAATCGCTTACATTGAATTAATTTCTAAACAATGTACAAAAACAAGTCTTCATACAGAGGGCAAAAGTTGGCGCCTGCACAAATTGGTTGTCTCCCTTTGACAAATGTTGTCTAAATTAAAAAGCCTCAAACTCTTGAGTTTTTCCTGATAGGAAAGGTACTCTAGCCCCATGTTCATCTTGGTTGCCCTTTTCTGTACCTTGTCCAGCTCTGCACTTCCTTTCAGAGATGGGACAACTAGAATTGTACACAACATTTCAACTGCAACTGTACCATACAATTTTGTAATACCATTATCAGGATTTTGTCCCCTTCAATCCCTTTCCTAATAATCTCTTGCATGGAATTTGCCTTTTTCTCAGGTGGCACACAAGGTTAACAATTTTATTGTACTATCTACTATGACCCCAAGGTCTCTTTCCCAATTGGTCACCACCAGGTCGGTCCCCATTAGTATACTCAAGAACATATATAGGTGTGAAGTTAGGATTAATTCAGCTTCACTGTTACCCTGCCTGAACAGGAGAAACCGGACACTCTTCTGCAGCTGTATGTTGAAGGCAATTATTTGTGGTGGGTAAGCCGTTTCCCAGGAAGCTTGTTTGCCATTACTGATCTTCTCATTGAGGAACCCTGGGGAAGTAAAACTGAATTGGAGCTTTGGGTCAAATCCTGTATTAGTTCCTGTATTAGTTCCTTGGAGGGAAACTCCCAATGAAATAATAGACATTTTCCCTGCCTAAGGACAGGACTTTCCATTTTTAGTAATCCTTGCCTATATTCCATTGTATATTAATACAAGTTGTTGGTGTACCTGCTGCTTCTACAAGTCATAGATCTTTAAATAATGCACGCGCACACACACACACACCTACACACACTTATGCAGAAATGTAAGAATAAGTATATTTTTAAAAATCCCCTTTCACATCAAAAGCATTCCATAATCAGAGGATTAATTGTAAGCTTTGGTTGCATTTGGCAAGTTAGAAGAAAGTGCTGTGAAGTAAATAACATGGGATTTTATAGGATAGAGAGAAGAATACAAAGGTTCACTTGGGCTAAAGTCCCTTTTTTTTCTACACGCTCTGTGGCCTTTTTTCACATTTCCTCTGATAGGTGGGGCAGAGGACAGGAATTTTCCCCTTCCTCCCTATTATGAAGACCCTGATCCTATGGAATGTTGGAAGGCGCATATCTGGAACAAGATCCAAGACAACCAATTCTTCAACCGTCTGGTTTCCACTACCTGCTCTTCTCACATAAGGCTTCCGAGCAAACTCACATTAGTCAATCCTCAGCATGGTATTATGCTGCTCTTTGGGAGGGGAGGGGCTCTTTTGGACTCCGTTTGGGAGGCATGGCTGTGGGAGCTGTCGTGATGAGTGCCTGCACTTCAAAATTTACTGCTACTTCACTGGTCACCCTCTCTTAGGGTGACCATATTTTGGAAACCAAAAAGGAGGACAACATGGTCGGCCCCCAAGGGGGCATGTCCAGCACCAAGGGGGTGTGCCCACCTGAACATAGCCTTGGTCACATGTCTGATTTTACAGCACACATTTAAGACAAATCACATTTAAGACAAATCTGTTCTACATAACATCTTAATGTTAAAATCACTGGCATAAAGAACAAGTGAGACACTCAATGTATCTGAAATTAACTTCACTCACTTCTACTTTTGTAGGTTTTGCTGTGCTTTGAAGCTTTGGCTATACTCTGTGTGTTACATTCTCCCCTTCCCTCAAATATCTTTTCTGACTGTATCTTCACTCATTGCAAGCTGTTGTTGTTGTTGTTGACAGGGTTTGCTACTGGCCAGCCGGATGGCTGGCTTTTTTAAATTTCAATGTTTTTAAAAAGCTTGTGTATAATTGTCACAAGTTTCTCTACTCTAACATTAGGGTGGGTGTTGTGGCAGTGTACACTACTTTGCCCATTCACACTTCTCAGTTATATACATTAGCTTCTCAAGGCTTGTGTGTTGGCACCACTTCGCACATCCAGAGTTTGAACTCCTGTCTACTTCCTGCACAAACATGAGACCCTCTTCCTAATGCCCTGCATTTCATGCCAGCACCATGGGGCTAAGTTACAATAGATGTCTCTGGGTTGTCTGAACTTTTCAGACTTGGCATAGTTAAAGTCCTTGTTAAGAGCAATCTTGGTGCCAAGTTTCATCACTTTATCTTTAAATATAACATTTTTAAAAAATAATAATTTTAAATCCTCAAATTTTAAAAAAAATCCTAAAAATCAATGGATGAATGGATCTGTTTCAAATTTGGTATGGCTAAAACTCTACCTAAGAGCTACTATCGTGTCAAGTTTCATGCCTTTATCTTTAAAAATGACAGAGTTATAGGCATTTTTGTTAATTCCCATTAGAGCTGCTCTTTGGCTGGGGAAGATGAGGAAAATCCGGATCTCCCCTCCCGCTCCCGGATTTGTCACCAAAAGACCTGGGCAAATCTGGTCATATGGTCACCCTATAGTGTGTGGTAAGAAAGAAGATTGCAACTGAAGGCCCTACAACCACTAAACCTGATAGGAAACTTACGGTATTGACAGCCTCCAGGCTCCCTCTCATAGACTAGGAGAAACCATGTGCAAGCTTGCCTTAGGAGCCCTCCCAAGGAGCTATATATAACTTTGTGTAAATGAATAGTTAAGCTATCAAACTTATGTGGCACTTAAATTCAAAAGTCCATGCTCAACATTGATTGGTACAAAACTATCAGAGAGAAGAGAGAATGATATACACATGCTATATAATTAAATTATCTCCCTGTTGTAATCTTGAGCCTCTGCAGAATTATTAAAAAACTCACCTGTTTTCTAACACGTAAGTAGGAAGAAACAAAATAGAATCTAAAAGAGGGGAGAACAAGAACATATTTATTTTTAAAATTGTGAAGAATTAAAATGTTTCTGTGGCGAAATTACTTGGATGCCCTTAGCTGTTTGTAGATGGGATTATGCAGGTGGTTAATCAAGATCTGCAGTCTGGAGGTACAGGCAAAAGAAACTCCGTTCAGGGCCAAACTATGCCTGCAGTTTCATATAAGGATACGCCAGATTTGTTAGCTTGTCCTGGTTTACTCTAAATGAGCAGCTTGTGCACACAGCTCATTCACTCCTGCCTCACATGAGCAGGTAAAGCAAAGAAGAATAGAAACCTCTGCATGACATTTGAAACCAGACTCCTGGTTTGTTGCTCCCAAACAAGCCAGGCTCATAAATTAGGGTTTGGCGTTGGCGTTTTTGGGAGCAGCAAACCCAGAGCTTGGGGATGGATATCACACAAAGCTTTCTATTTATGGTTTGTTTGTTTTATCAGTTTGTGTGAAGGGGGAGTGAATGAACTGCTGCTTGTTCACAGTAAACCAGGATAGAGCAACAGTGCTGGTGTGCTGTTATGCGTGAATGCTGGCATGCAGCTCGTTTTGCAAGGATGTGGATGGAAATAGGGTACATTCCCATTCAAAGCAATGCAATATAAATAGGGAGGCTACAAAATATACACAGCTAGATCAACAGATCCACTGTGGAAGTGCACTCATTGCATTTTGTTGAGACATGCAACCTTTTCTCTAGGATTGCTTGAGCAGTGTGAAAACTGGTTCTGCCCATCTGCACCCCAGGTTGTGCGCTGCACTGATTTGCTGATGCCCGAGTCCTCCTGAATCTGGAGTAGGTTTTCAAAGTTAAAAAATTAAAGAAAATTATATTGGGAAAAGCCTACAAGCCACCTGAAGCCTACAGGACTGGCAACACTAAAGGGTAAACCAGTGTTTGAAACAATAGAGTTCAAATTGTTTCCCATGTGTGGTGGTGGTGGTAGTCAGGCAAAGATGTGTTCACACAAAGGGACCTTCCCCCTGTCCTCGTCCCCGTCCCCCCACTGTCACCCCTCCTTGGAATGTATGTATCTGTAGGCTTCATCCTTACTCAGATGCACAACTGGTCTATGCCAGTGGAATGCCTTTTAATCTAGCAAGTGATCCACACATGCCAGCCTGTTTAAGTGCACAAATCCTCTTTGCTGGATTGCGTTGCAGAAGTGCCAAGGTTGTGTCACTCTCCAAGCAGGGCACGGCAGCACCAGTGGTGCCCCTTGAGTTTTACAACTTCTACCTATGCAGCCTTTTTGGGGTTCCCCCTACTTTGTATAATCACTCCAAAGCCTTCCTTCTATTCTCTTCCTCTACAGAGACAGGTAGGGCTGGGTGTCTGTATTTAATTATAGCCTGAAAGAGCTCCATTTAAAAGACAACAGCAAGGTATTTCATTATCATTAACACATTTAGGAATGCCTAGCAGCAATTTGCAACAACAAAGCTTGGCCATTTGATTTATTCCCTTTTTTCCTTCTTTCTTTTGCATTCAGAAGTTTATTTTTTTAAAAAAAGTTTACTTTTGCACTGTGTTCAACCAAGCATTTCCCCCAATGCAAATCAATCCTAGTTCGCTAGCCTGCTGGCTCTGTGGGGCAAGAATAGGTGTCACAGACCTCAGGGAGGCTTGCTGATACTATAGGCCATGTTCCCTTTCTGGTTCACCATGGCATCATTCATTCTTCACAGTTGCATTTGCAAGCACAGTCACCACGTGCTAGAGCTGGTAATAATGATATTCAGATCTTACTTCAGTCATGAACTGAGTTGATGGCTTTAGGCAAACCATTTTTTCCTCTCCTTTTCTGCCCTCATGCCTTATATAGGAGCTATATTGCAGGGACAGCCCTTCCTGTCTCTGCAATATAGAAATAATAATTTGAAACTACCTTACAAGGGCCTTGCAAGGATTACTGAGCTAAATTATGCACTTTGAATATAGGCTGTATAAAATACCTAGAAAATCGCCATCATGCAGGGCAGGGAGTTTCTATGTTTTATAGCCCCAAGGTTTTGTGTATTATATTCCAGTTCATAATATTCAGATATGTCTGATGGCAGCTCAGATGACTTTGATAGAGGCGGCGAGAGATTTCATCTTGCTTAAGAATGTAATGTGCCAAGGGTTGGCTTCTCTGGCCCAGGATGGCTGCAGGTGGCTACATGCCAGATTTGCATTCCTTAATGGTGGACATCATGTGCTAGCAGACAAAGAGGAAAACTTTAAACCGATGGAGCTTCGAATGTAACCTATGACTCAATGAGATTGTGCACCTTAACTTGCAAATTGCTAACCCCGCCCTGACCAATCAAGGGGTTAGAAAGTAACACCCCCTGTGTAATCAGAGTATATATATTAATATTATATGTGTAATATTAATATATATTTAATATTAAATATATATTTAATTTTATATATATATATATATATATATATATATATATATAATATTAAAACCTACGGTTTACAAAACAATGTTAAAGGCTTTACAGTTTTCAACCAAACTCCAAAAAGAAGGGAAATTGGGAGTTAAGGCTCACAAGCCTTTAACAACACATCCTCCCTAAGGAGGCAGAAAGTGCCAGTGAAATTCTCATTCTCCCAAAGCAGATATAAACCATGAGGACAGGATGGAGAATAGGATATGCAGAGGTGACTGTGGGGTTGTGGAAAACTTATGACAAACAACTTAGGGCCACTTACTTCTCTTTTTTTGTTTAGAGCAGCCCTTCCCCAACCTGGTGCCCTCCAAAGGTGATAGACTACAACTCCCATCATTGCAAGTCAGTATGTCCCATGGACAGGAATGCTGCAACTTGTACTCTCAAACATGTGGAGGATAGCAGGCTATTATATGCAGAGGTGACTGTGGGGTTCTGGAAAACTGATCAGGGAATGCTGTTCTAGAGCAAGGGCAGGCAAAATGTAGATCTCTAGATGTTTTGGCATTCAACTCATAAAAGTCTCTGTCAGCATGGACAGTGATCAAGAATGCTGCGAATGCTGTGACCGCAGAGGATTTTTCTTACATGTTCAGCAGTGTGAGATCAAAGGCAGAGCTACCACCTAGTAGGTTCATGTATAAGGAAGGATTATTTTAAAAACTATTGATGAAAATTATTTTTGTCCTCACCATAACATGGGAGTTGCACCGCAGCACGTCTGGTGAGCACCAGGCTGGAGAAGGATGGTTTATACTTGGTTCCTATACACGTATTCTCAGAAGCCAGTGCCACTTAGTTTACTAGGGCTTCCCCCCAAGTGGTATAGGATTGCAAACTATTTTCATCTGAAAGGAGTTCAAGACACCCAAACTAATCCTTTTCTGTTCTTCTGTCACTCTGATGAGATTATGTATTGTGGAGGGGTTGTGGGGAGTGAACAGTATATTTTGTATGAACACATTTTAAGAAAAAACATTGGTTCTTTGAATGGCAGGGTATTTACCAAAAGCTGAAAGTGCCAGCCCTTGCTCTGGTTCTACATCTCCAACAAATAGTGCCCCTTCTGTTATCAATCGTGCTGCTCTATGCGAGATGTGTGTTAGGAAAAAAATATTGCGCGAAATATCTTTTAGGAACAACAACTTGATACTTTTAGAGATCCGCACCCCTTGTTCAGCAGCTAGTTGAGATACCATTTCTACCAATATGTCAGGAATCCATACCACAGAAAGGGGGAAATGAGTCTTGAATCTTAAGATCGAGAGTGCAAAGCTGCGCGCGGGGGTGGGGAGTCCCACAGGCACACAAAAAGCACTCCTTTGAAGCCTCCTGTTCCAGCAACAACTCGCTCTGCAAAGACAATCAAATGGCATTAAGAACATGAACGGTGGGAATCCATTCAGCCAATCAAGATGATAATGGTGATGTTGTTGTTGTTGTTGTTGATAATAATGATAATGATATCATCCTCAAAGTCAGATGTCCTCAACAACAAAATCAATCTTTTGAAACCAGCAGTAAATTCTGAGCATACAAAAACAAATCCTTTGCAGATGATGATGATGATGCACAAAAGAGCTTGTCTTTTAGTCACATTTTTTTGTTCTAGCAATAACAACACTGGACATAGAAGGAAATGGAATCAAGTAAATTTAAGATCACGAGCAGAATCCAAAAAAAATCTTCCCGTTGTGCAAATGATTGCATAACCCAAGCGAAATGTGCAGCCATAAGGTAAAACCACTCGTGCAACCATGCTTGCTCAAACATACCTTTAGTTGGATTTTTCTCTTGTTCAGAACCTAGTTTCCACTCGCACAATGTCACTTGCGCTAACGGAATTATATAACTGGATACTGCCCCAATGAATACAAAGTAGGGGAAGTTAGAACTTCTAGAAATTCAATAGGTGAATATTTCACTTCTTGAATTACTGCTGTTCATGAATCTGTTAAAAGGCACAGAAGTTTTGTCAGGAAAATAATAGGGTGGCCAGAGAGAGAGAGAGAGAGAGAGAGAGAGAGAGAAAATATAACAACAGATAGTATTTATGTGTTTCTTCTCTGTCCCTTTATTTTCATTTCTAAAAGTAATTATCTGGTCATGACTCACTTCAAGGAGAAAAAACTGTTTATTATGAATGCCTTGTTTGCTGCCTGCTAAAATTGTTCTGGCAAGGTATTACAAATTGCTGTGCTCCCAACAATGTCAGAATGTACATCGAAAAACTGATGGGATATAAGACAAATGAACAACATGTCATAAAATTCTGTGGATTCAAAAAACAAGGAAGATCTGGGATCAAAACCTCTTTAGTATAAGAGAAGAACTAAGATGCCTACAAATTCACTCATGCACCACACAGTATAGAAATTGTAAACCACGGTGCCTGCAGCAAGTATGTTCCACAGTCTCACATATTGTGCTCCCTTACATCATCATGTATTTGCCATGTGTTGTAGTAGTTTTGATGTAAAATAAAACAATCTAGTCCTCATTTCTTGCTACATAACTGTCACGGCTAATATTAATGTTGCCATTTTTTCTCCCCTGGCCCTTTGACAACTGCCTGACACTCAGAAATTAAGCAAGGCAAGCTTTCCCTGGCATGGAGATAAATAGTGGGGGGAAGTTTTACCTTTACATTTCTGTGTGTCATGTTGTACCTGGCTGCCATATAGCTGGTGAGGATGAGGCGTGTGACAGAAAAAAATAAGAGAGGAGGCGACCTTAATTCACCATCATAAACATGGTTGAATACAAAAGTATTCAAATCCAGACTTCTAAGTGCTCTGCACTCAAAGCCTTTGGCCTCGATGGATGAATCTGTCAGGGCTCATCTACACCAAGCAGGATATTCCACTATGAAAGCAGTATATAAAAGGCAGGAGCCACACGACTGCTTTAGAGCGGTATTGAAATGCATTGACAACTGTTGGGGCCCACTTACACATACCGTATACCACTTTCATACTGCTATATCCTGCTTGGTGTGGCTCCTGCCTTTTATATACCACTTTTATAGTGGAATATCCTGCTTGGTGTAGATCTGGGGCGGATCTACACTACTTCTTTAAAGCGCTTTATAACAGTTATAAAGCGCTTTAACTGCTTTAAAGCGCTATAAAACTGTTATAAAGCGCTTTAAAGAAGTAGTGTAGATCCGGCCCTGGCCTCAGTTTGGGTTTCTCCCCCATATTCCCGCCACCCCGATCTCAAGTATTTCCCATCCTCTATATGAAGAGATTTGAGGATTTTGATAAGTTCTTATAAAATAAAATTAACAAAACAAAATGCTCTCCCATGCCTAGGAACAGCCCCTTAAAAAATCTCAGTGCATGCATCCCAAAGTAACCAAGCCATTATTTTCTACTTCTCTTCCAGGTTGTGTCTGGAAAGCTGAAAATCTCTTTTAATATCCTCAGTTGGGGTGGAGGGGATGCTTCAGATAATTGCACTCTGTCGCCTAAGCAAAAAATAATCTCTTGGAACTAAATTATCTAAAAGTCACATTTCAGCCTCAGGAAATCTGTCCATGAGCCATTCCTACACGTATCACCCATCTCTGCAGCGGGCAGCAGCCCTCCCCTCTCATTCCTAGTTAATTGGTGTGAAATTGGAGCAAGTTCTCAGGTGATAATGTGTTTGCATTTGCTGCTTCACTGAGCCGCCCTAGACACTCTATCCCCAGCTAGCTTCATTAAACCTTCAGGGTTTCCCCCCCCCCTTTTGCTCCTAGCTGTGAGCTTCAAACCTTATTTCCTGTGTTCTAGACATGCAGCGTGGCATATATGTCAGGAAGACAGCAGGAATATAACTGTGGCTGACCAGCCAGTGACTAACCAACCACTTCTAAAAAGGGAGAAAATAGATTTTATGTTAGATAAAGGCAGATCCTTGCTCGGATACATTTTGCAAAACTTCAAATGATTTGCACAGTTCTCATGCTTGTAAGGGCACATTTTATGCCCTTTAATTATCCACTCGAAATTAATTGTTCACAGAACACTTTGAAGCTATTGAGTGCTATATATATATTCTCTTACTAATATCCAGCCATGCCCCTTTCTTTAAATAATCTAAGGTTAAGTTAGTAAACAGGTGTTCAGAACAGTAAAATCCCATTGCCAGTCCCAAGGATTCAAAATATTATTAGAGTGGAAAATAATTGCACCAGTAAATCTTCAGTGCTATTTTTTTCTTTATTGTGATAATTTTTTTGAGGTAAAAATAAGACAAAATTTACATTTTATATATGCTCTCATGGACATTTCTCAGTTGCAAGTAGTTATGTATATCACATTGGTCACAACAAGAGCAAAATTAATCGCCTTTAATATACTTTTTTACAGTATTAAAAAAATTACAAACACAGATCATCACTAATTCAACTGAAAAGGGGAGTAAAAATTTCAATCCAGTGAAATTTTAGAATGTTTTAAAGATGTTTTAATGTTTTAAAGATGTTTTAATCATGTGTGGTATGTTTTTAATCAATTTTTAATGTGTATTTTATGTCATGTTTTTATACTGTTTGTTTTATACTTTGAATGGTTTTAGTTTTTGTGAACCACCGAGGGAGGTTTGGCTGTTGGGTGGTATAAAAATGCAATAAATAATAATAATAATAATAATAATAATAATAATAATAATAATGACCCAACAGATCAAAATGATTGTACATGAAACGGTATATTCTCATACATCTCTGAATTCCAGTCAGAGGCGAGCTTTGGACTTCCTGCCCTACTGGTTGTGGGCTTCTTGGAAGCATCTTAACTTAAATTTAAATTTTACTGTTTTAACTCTGTATTTTAATTTTATATCAATTTTGCTGTGTGGTTTTTATCCTGGTTGTGCTTTTTATACTGTATTTTGTATTTGTGCTTTAAACCTGTTGGTTGTTTTATTGTGGTTTTAATTTTTGTGAACTGCCCAGAGAGCTTCGGCTATTGGGCGGTATAAAAATGTAATAAATAAATAAATAAATAAATAAATAAAATCTGGATGGTCACTAAAGGATTAGATTAGTCTTCTCCAACCTGGTGCCCATCAGGTGTGTTGGACTGCAACTCCCATAATTCCCAGCCAACAAAGCCAACAAGAACGCTGGACTAGACAGACTGCTTCAGCCCTTCTTATTAGAACTGTGCCCAAATGGCCTCTCAAAATTCTCCACCCTATTATTCTCCAACAATTTCTCACAGGTAGGCATCTATTGTAGAACAGCTTCTTCCTTTTTTTTCCTAAGGGGTTTTGGTATTTTTGCAGTGCCACCGCAAGTAGCTACAGCATCAACTGTGTTGGCAGCTTGGCCCCCATTTTGCATCCTCCACAATGCCCCATAAACCTAGCATCGCTTCAGAGCATTGAGGGGAAGGAATGCAGCCACCACAAAAACAAAAACAAAAAAAATAGTGAAGAAAATGTGAAGAAAATTCTCAAAAGCGTCCTTCTATTTGTAGGAAATAATAATAATAATAATAATAATAATAATAATAATAATAATAATAATAATAATAACAATAAATTTATTACCCACCTCTCCCTATGGATCGAGGCAGGGAACAACACCAAACACAGTATAATACATAAAATTAGTTAAGAGCGCATATAAAGAGAGCAATATTAAAATAACAATCACAGCATCTTAAAATTCTTAGGTTTAAAATTCGTCTGGGTAGGCCTGCTGGAAGAGACTAGTCTTTATATCTGTCTTAAACTCTGAGAGAGCTTTAAGCTGACGAATCTCTTCCGGCAGGCCATTCCCCAGTCTGGGGGCTGCAGAAGAACAGTTGCCAGCCTATTATTATTATTATTATTATTATTATTATTATTATTATTATTATTATTTATTTATATAGCACCATCAATGTACATGGTGCTGTACAGAGTAAAACAGTAAATAGCAAGACCCTGCCGCATAGGCTTACAATCTAATAAAATCATAGTAAAACAATAAGGAGGGGAAGAGAATGCCAACAGGTACAGGGTAGGGTAAGCAGGCACAGGGTAGGGTAAAACTAACAGTAGCCTAGTTGTGGCTGACTGGAGTAAACCCTTCCCAGAGGACCTGAGTGTGCGGGGCGGACTGTACGGGAGAAGGCGATCACACAGGTAACCTGGACCCAAACCAGGTAGGGCTTTAAAGGTAATAACCAACACTTTATACTTCACCTGGAAACTAATTGGCAGCCAGTGAAGTGATTTTAAAGTTGGTGTAATATCGTCACCCCTAGGTATACCGGTGACCCACCTGGCTGCCATATTTCAAACTAGTTGAAGTTTCCGGACTAGGCACAAAGGTAGCCCTATGTAGAGCGCATTGCAGAAGTCGAGCCTCGAAGTTACGAGCATGTGCACTACCGTCTTTTGTTCTTCCATCTCTAGGAAGGGGCACAGCTGGTGTATCAGCTGAAGCTGATAGTAGGCACTCCTACCCGTCACATCTATCTGTCATTTGGAGCGATGGATTCAGAAGCACCCCCAAGCTGCGCAGTCTTTCAGGGGGAGTGTAACTGGTTGACACACCTCCAAACCCAGGTTGCGGCCTTTGACAGCGAGCGCCTCCATCTTGTCTGGATTCAGCTTCAGTTTGTTTTTCCTCATCCAGCCCATTACCAGTGCCCCAGATTTCCCAATCCCCTCCGACGTTCCAGAAGGATACCATGGTCGACGATATCAAAAGCTGCTGAGAAGTCCATAAGCACCAGCAGGGACACACTCCCCTTGTCAATACTCTTGCGAAGATCATCCACTAAGGTGACCATAGCAGTCTCAAGTCCTTTCCCTGCTCTGAAGCCAGTTTGAAATGGGTCTAGAAAATCTGTATCATCCAAGACTGCTTGGAGTTGGAAGGCAACTTCCCTCTCGATCACTTTGCCTGTTCAGAAGAGGGCAACCAGGATGCTCAGGGGTCTGGAAACAAAGTCCTATGAAGAGAGACTGAAAGAACTGGGCAGGTTTCGCCTGGAGAAGAGAAGATTGAGAGGAGACATGAGAGCACTCTTCAAATACTTAAAAGGTTGTCACACAGAGGAGGGCCAGGATCTCTTCTCGATCCTCCCAGAGTGCAGGACACGGAATAACGGGCTCAAGTTAAAGGAAGCCAGATTCCAGCTGGACATCAGGAAAAACTTCCTGACTGTTAGAGCAGTATGACAATGGAACCAGTTACCTAGGGAGGTTGTGGGCTCTCCGACACTAGAGTCATTCAAGAGGCAGCTGGACAACCATCTGTCAGGGATGCTTTAGGGTGGATTCCTGCATTGAGCAGGGGGTTGGACTCGATGGTCTTGTAGGCCCCTTCCAACTCTGCTATTCTATGATTCTATGATTCTATGAAGTCTAACATGATAGCACTCTTCAAATACTTAAAAGGTTGTCACACAGAGGAAGGCCAGGATCTCTTCTCAATCCTCCCAGAGTGCAGGACATGGAATAATGGGTTCAAGTTAAAGGAAGCCAGATTCCAGCTGGACATCAGGAAAAACTCCCTGACTGTTAGAGTAGTACGACAATGGAAGCAGTTACCTAGGGAGGTTGTGGGCTCTCCCACACTAGAGGCCTTCAAGAGGCAGCTGGACAACCATCTGTCAGGGATGCTTTAGGGTGGATTCCTGCATTGAGCAGGGGGTTGGACTCGATGGCCTTGTAGGCCCCTTCCAACGCTGCTATTCTATGATTCTATAAAAATGGAAGATTTGATATTGGTCTGTAATTATTAAGAAAAGAAAAATCCCTGCAATTTCCGGAAAGTTTTCTTTCCGCATGCAATGGGCTTCCATTTTTCTGCCTCGTTCTCAGGTCAGTTTATAATTTATTTTGAATATGTGTTGGTGGTGCTTTTGACGTCAACTAATCATTGTGAGGTGGCTGAAGGTACTCTCTATATTTTTCTTTCTGTTACACATTGCTCTACAGTCTCCAGGCTGCCTGCATTTCATGATCTGAAAAGGCCCTATGAGAAGAATACAGTCATGATGTCTTCCCCGGAGTGGGAAGTGTAGGAAGCCAAGGAGGCTAGAGGCTGTCAGAGAAGTGACTTGACAATGAAAGTCAAGACACACAGACACACTCCTTCATCATCTCATAAGTAAGGTAAGCACAAGAACCCTGAGCCAATCCCATGAGAATTTCTCTGGATTTTGTTCTCCTTTGAATTACTTTTCGAAAGCAATTTCTTTTCTATCAAACTCAATGAGAATGGTTGAAATTTCTGTAGGAAAGTTTTTCGGCACAGCACTATTTATTAATTATTTATTATAGCACTTTTATCCCACCTTTTAGCCAAAAAGGCTCTCAAGGCAGTTTACAAAAATATTTCTTAAGACAGTCCCTGCCCACAGGCTTACAATCTAAAAAACATGATCAAAAGCAAAGGGTTTAGGAGGGAGGGAGGGTGGGGGAAATAAGCAAATTCAGGCACTAGATTTTTAGGCCTTTGCTAGACCTACCTTGGAAACCGGGCAGTAGGAGGGGCGATCCCGCGATACAAGTATCGTGGGCTGTCGCCCTAGTCTTAACGTCAGATGTGACAGGCTAAAGGAAAGCCCCGTTGCGTTCACCATTTTTTAAAAAAAATTAAAGGGCCGGGTGCACAGGAGCGCATGAACGACCAAAGGTAAGTTGTTGTTTTTTTTAAAAATGCTTTCTCCGCTCTTCCCTGCCCCGATCTCCCCCTTGCCCCCGATCTCCCCCCTGCCCTGATCTCTCCCCCTGCCCCCGATCTCCCCCCTGCTCCCGATCTCTCCCCCTGCCTCCGATTGGAGCGCTGCGGACCATGTGCGGTTTCTCCTGGCTACGCGCGAGTAAGTGCGCATAGCCGGGAGAAGCCGCAGACTGGTCTACACCTTCCATGGTCCTGGGCTCAGCCCGGGACTGCGGAAATACTGGGCCAAAGGTGGAGCCCGTTACCCCGGGGCAAGGGAGGGTTGACCCCTGCCTGAGCCAGGGATCTCCTGTGCGTCATCTGGACGCACAGGAGTGATCCCGGGTATCAGCCCGGGCTAAACCTTCATCTAGCAAAGCCCAGCGTTGCAAAATTCAGCAGCTGCTTCCTTTCCCTCTCCCTCTAATAGCCTCATACAGATCAAGGCATGATGGAGGGATGCCTGACTGCCGGTTCCTTTCCATCTGATGGCCTCCGCAGTGACAGTTGGTAGCAGGAGGGAGGGGGCTCTCAGCTGGAGCTGGACCCAGGCACGATGGAGAGGTCCCTGGCTGCTGCTTCCTTTTCCACTGATGGCCCCGGCAGTGACAGTGGTATCTAGTAAATTTCCAGTGCAGTTCAACAGGGATACAAAAATATCCAGTGCAGTTCAAACAAATCCCAAGGGCTCCAAATAAATTCAGTATAGTTCAAATAAATCCAGTTGTGAACATATAACAAGCCACAAAGGAGACAGAGATGATGAGGATGAGGATGAGGATGAGGATGAGGATGGCAACCCTGCTAATTTTTTAAAAAGATTTTTAAGAAGGATGAACAATTATCAGCAATTTTTACAAAATATATGTCATGCCAATTATATAAAAAAATGGAGAGGAAGGTCTATGGGTCAAAATGCATTATTTAATAGGAATATCACCTCTAAATCATCCACCCCCAACTCACCCACAGAAAACTACAGCCCTCCCCTCCCCCCCACACAGAGCAAACATGCACAAGCATCCATTCATAGTCAAACAACCAGGCATCCCATTCAGACATCATCACATCATTAAACTCACACACTGCCAGCACGCAAACACACACACACTCAGGATCACCCACTCCAAAACACACGCACATACACATCCATTCACTCAAACAACCAGGCACCCCATGCACCCCATTCACCCACTTCCTACTTGCTTCTTCTTCTCCTACTTGCTTCTTCTCTTGCTTCTTCTTCTCCTCCTTCTTCCTCTCCGTGCTGATCCGGGCCTTCTCCTTGGCCGGAGCGATCATGCCAGCCAAGGAGAAGGCCAGATCGGCACTCGGAGGTGGGTGGGCTGGAGGATGTGCTCCTGGAAATCTGGGAATGCATCCACCAACACCTCCTTAGGCCGATCTGGGCCTTCTCCTTGGCTGGTGCAGTTGCACCAGCCAAGGAGAAGTCCTGGATCGGTGCTGGGAGGAAGATCCAGGCCTTTCCCCTGGTGAATTGGGGCCCAGCCCTGGTTGCCCTGGAGAACCCCTATTTTCCCATAGGTCTCCGGGGTTTTGTGGGTCATCTGGTCACCCTACTACTGAGGCCACTCAAAAAGTACAATTCTGTAGTGTGACATTTGGTGAAATAGAGGAGTTTAATTCTGAGTTACAAGAAGAAGTATTGATGGAAAACTCCATCTTCCTAGCCACACTGGAGCTGGAATCACCCTTTTGAGGGCAGATTTGGTCCAGGAGGAAAATATTTTATCTCAGGAAACAGTTCAGATACGAGGCATTAGTTTTCCCAAACCCATTCAACTGTACAAAACCCACCACGATTTGTTGTTTGAAATGGAGGGGGAGACATTTGCAGTCTTTGTAGGTTTTTATCCTGTAGAATGTCCTAGAATGCATACTGTCCTAGAATGCATGTGGGTTGAAGGAAAGAGAAAATCAGTACATATTTTAGTTTGACTTGAAGATGGCAAGAACAATGTATACCATCCTGATACTGAAGGAAGGGTGAGATAAAATGCAGTTGACAGATCAATTATATGTTCCTCTGCTAAGCTGATTTTGTCCTGACGATCTAAATTTAGGCATAAGATATAAGGTGCTGACTTAGCACCACAGGTCCATCTTGCCCCAGAGTGTCAACTCTAGCCAGAGTCTTGGGTTGGGCTGTTCCTTAGCCATGCTCTCTGAGATCTTTTCAGGGGATGTCTCTACATTAAGGAAAAAAACTCATCCATACCACACTTTTCCCCCCATTGGTCTTTCCACATTCACTACGGGCTCCTTTAGATAGCAACCAACAGCGACCACATGATTTATAATTGAAAATTTCCCCTCTGGGCAATGTTCCATAAAGTTCAATGAAAGAGCACTAGTGGGAGAATTAATCCTGTGATTATTTTAAATACTGCATTATCTCCATTTTTTAAAAGTGGAATTACAGCAGAAAGGTATGGGAGATGTCCTAGGGGTTGATTGCCTCATGTAAATGACCCGCAAACTTCTGTGAGTGGTCATTCATGAGCGTGCAATAAATCACTCATGTAGAGGCATTGGAAAACCACTAAATCCAATACTCTACCCTTGAGCTTCTCCTTCCTAAAAAATAATAATAGCTTGACTGATACAGCACACATCTACTGTGGCTAGGCTGGACATAAAAAAGAAGAGGTGGCAACATCTCTTAGGAGCCTTATTTGGACCTACATATCTTGCTTCTTATTGTGGTCCTCTTAACCACTTGGCCAATCCCTCTGGCCCAGCTTCAAGCTAAGCTCCTCGTATGAAACCTGCCTACTTTTTTACCCTGATTCTTCTATTCATGTTTATCTCTGTGCCAGGTCTAGGCTTTGGAACTCCCTTCCTGGTGAGACCTGTCTTGTTCCCTTCTCTGCTGACCTTCTGCCTAGACTTTCCTTGGTGGTTAAGTACGTCTTTTCTGTATGAAATTAATTCCTGCTTTTGGGTTTCTCTGAGTTCAGTCCCATGTGGACAAACACCTTTTCGGTTCTTAAGCTGTTCTTTTTATATCAGGGGTGGGGAACATGTGGCCCTCCAGAAGTTGCTGAATTGCAATACCCATCATCCATGACTACTGTCTATGCTGGCTACAGCTAATGGGAGTTGCAGCCCAGCGATATCTGAGGAGCTGCACCTTCCACACCCCTGTTTTCTATAGTTTGGGGCTATTTGCTATTACATTTTGTTTATTGTCGTTGGCTTTGATCTTAATTTTTGTAAGCTGCTTTGAGCATATTAGTGAAAAGGGTGGGTATAAATGCCTTAAATAAATAATTGGGTTGTGTGAAGAACATGGAGATTTACAACTTTGGTCTCCCTTGCAAGGCTGTCATGAGCCTGGAGCTGGCCTGCACGTACAAACACCACCTGGCCCTTGTTACCAGAAACTGTTGGAGCCAGGCCAGAGATTCAAGGCCGCCGCTAATTGGGAAGGTCGATAGCAGCTGCTCTGGTGGGAACTGTGCTCTAGTTGGGTGGGGGACACCTAAAGGCGCAACTCGAGCCTGAATTGGTGGAGCCAGATCAGCTTACCCATCCGGGCTACGGGCATAAGATGGGACAGTGAGAAGAATCACTGGCTGAGTTTGGACGACACACTAATCAGCGGCTGTTTCCCATTCTCTTCCTATTAACACCCCACGCCCCCAGTAGATTAGTGCATCGTCCGAACTTAGCTACTGTCTCCCTAGGTGTCCCCAAGGTATGGAGGATGTGTGCTTCACTAGCTGGAGACCTCTACGTGGTAATGTATAGTATAGGCAGCTAGGAGTCCTTGTTTTGCTTGGTTGTAACTGGTGAATGGCTCTCTAGTTTATTCTGCACTCTATTATACTGATTTTTTTTATCGCAGCAATGTTTTTTCCTTGTTATCCCTTTTTACCCAGTTTTATCCCTTTTAAAGACTTCTCTTCCTTTCTCCCCTTAATAAACTGCTTTAAAGCCTTAAGTTGGCATGGTTTACTTCAGGGTAACTCCTGGTGCGAAGTCCAATATTTGGCTGGTTACAGACAGGGCCGGTGCTACCATAGATGCCACTCAGGCGGCTGCCTAGAGCGCCAAGGTAAGGGGGGTGCCGAACGCCGCACCCAGAAGCCGTTCTCCCACAGCGGGTCTGAGAGGGTGGCTTCCGGGCGCGCCATTCCAAAGCCGCCCACATGCCCCAGCGTCCTGGCTTCGCTTCAGCTGGGTGGGCGCGCCCAGAAGTCACTCTCCCAGAGCGGCTTCTGGCTGGGTGCATCGTTCTGAAGCTGCCCGCCCGCCTCCCCCAAGCATCCTGGCTTCGCTTCAGCTGGGCGCCCACCCAACTGAAGTGAAGCCAACCCCACCCCCACCCCAGCGTCCTGGCTTCGCTTCGGCTGGGTGGGCGCCTAGGCGAAGCGAAGCTAGAATGCTGGGGTGGCGGCGGCTTCAGAATGGCGCGCCTGGAAGTTGCTCTCCCAGAGCGGCTTCCAGCCGGGTGCGCCATTCCGAAGCCATCCCCACCCCACCCCAGCATCCTGGGTTCGCTTCGGCTGGGCAGGTGAGATGGCGCTCCACGCCCAGGTACGTTGGGGTGGGGGTAGGTGAAAGCAGCTCACCTGCCTAGGGCGCAAAATACTCTGGCACTGGCCCTGGTTTCAGGTGGGTGGCTGGTTGGTTTGTCGGGACTTACCTGGTCTACCTGGCAGGGAGAGTGTATTCACTACACTCTTCCTTCACAGGTTGGATCCAGACCTAGTTCTATTTAGAACAGACACTTTGAAATCTGTGGGACTTAAGTTTCTCTTGACTAATTTAGATCCCATTGATTTCAATGGGTCTACCCAAAGTATAATTAACTCTGGATCCAACTCATTATACACACATAGTTCTTTCCTTTGGCTTTTTAATGCCCACTTTCAGACATGATATTTTCCATGCTGTGTGGTTCTTAGTACAGTAAATTTTCCTGATCTGCTGATTCCTGGTACTTTTTAACCTGAATCCGAATTCCTCCTTTTGGGTTTGCGCTGGACCCAGTCCCATGTATACAAATGCAAGATACATCTTGGATGAGAAATCTTTGTGTTGTCTTTTTTATCCTGGTATAAAACAGATCCCACCCTTTATATCTCTGGTTTTCTGGCTGTAATTCCCTTCTCTCTTATGTCCCCACTAGAACATAGAATTTTTTGATCAGGGATCAGCAGTGTAGTGCCCGTGAGCACCAATACGCCCCAGACGCCTTTCTTGTCACCCTCCAAGATGCCCCTAATCTTCCCATGTTTTTTTTTAAAAAATAGTTTTACCTGAATGAACAAAAATTAACCCATGTTTCTTACTGTGAAATGGGTTTCTTTCTGGTGGTGCTGAAAACTGTGGGTTCAAAGGAGTTTTACATGTAGGTGCTCAAAACCCCACCTTTGCCTAGTTCTGTCTTTTGGGCAGTTGACTTGTCTTTCGCCATGCCTCCCAGAACAGTGTTGCCCAGAACAGTTTCTCAAATTGCCAGATGTGCCCATGGCTCAAAAAAGTTGCCTATTCCTGTCTTTAACTATTATTTTCCCATCATCTCAGTAAATTACAACCAAATGAAATGTCTGTTTGTATGATCATGATCCTAGTAAAGTTGTTTAGTCCCAAAGCTTCATTATCTTAAGCTGATATTAAGATAAGCAAAATTAATTGCTAGTTGAGTGTTTCTATATGTATTGGAATGGGTTATGTTGTTGGCATCAAGCAGTCATAATGTCAGCATTACTGCTTTCACTTGGCTGCTGTTTTCAACGTTGGGAAAGGTGTGCATAATGCCCAAAACAAATGTCTATGTATAGAAACATAGTCCTATTTCCCTCTCCTCCAATAATATAAACCATCTCTTCCAACATTTCCCAGATAAAATTGGGCACCACATACTTGAGCACCTCTATTCTTTCACAAAAGGATCAGTGCCTGAGTCGTTCCTACTCCCTACACAACACAACACAACACAACACACACACACACAAGCTCTTCTACTCCTGTTGCGTGTTGTATAATATTTGCAAAAAGCCTGCACAGCTTTAAAAGCAAAAGTAATATTTGCAGTGGTTAACAATATTCTAGAAACGTGGAGGCAGTGACAGACTTTGTATTTCTGGGCGCAAAGATTACTGCAGACGCTGACTGCAGCCAGGAAATCAGAAGACATTTACTTCTTGGGAGGAGAGCAATGACAAATCTTGATAAAATAGTTAAGAGCAGAGACACCACACTGACAACAAAGGTCCGCATAGTTAAAGCAATGGTATTCCCCGTAGTAACCTATGGCTGCGAGAGCTGGACCATAAGGAAAGCTGAGCGAAGGAAGATAGATGCTTTTGAACTGTGGTGTTGGAGGAAAATTCTGAGAGTGCCTTGGACTGCAAGAAGATCAAACCAGTACATACTCCAGGAAATAAAGCCAGACTGCTCACTGGAGGGAATGATATTAAAGACAAAACTGAAGTACTTTGGCCACATAATGAGAAGACAGGACACCCTGGAGAAGATGCTGATGCTAGGGAAAGTGGAAGGCAAAAGGAAGAGGGGCCCACCAAGGGCAAGATGGATGGATGATATTCTGGAGGTGACGGACTTGACCTTGGGGGAGCTGGGGGTGGCAATGGCCGACAGAAAGCTCTGCCATGGGCTGGTCCATGAAGTCACGAAGAGTCGGAAGCGACTGAACGAATAAACAACAAAAAACTGCCCTCAAGACCTAAATGGTAGAAAGACAGGATGTAAAATATGCTAAATGAATAACAGAAAAATATAATTGTCCTACAATGGTGCGTTAGTTTTCAATCCGTGTCTATTAACACATATGTGCACTAGTTCTAAGAGGCATCAGCCCCCTACTGAATTGCTACAGACCTCCAGGAGGCAGCTGACACATATATTAATATATTTTAATATAGCATATTAAAATATACCATTAACGTTCTTTTTTTTAAAGGAATCTGAAGTGCAGAAATTCACATAAACCATTTTTTAAAAGAATATCCCTAATTTCCCCCCCAAAGGTGAAAACAGGGACAAAAGAGGAAAGTGGCCTACCAGGGACAGTGGTTAGAAGGTTGGGAGTGATAAATTACCTTTCTTCAGAACGTGTAACTGTCACAGGCGTGACATCTATATTCACTCAGCCAATTGTGAGAAAACATGCAAATAGGAGAGGAATCAGAGGCAGCGGATTGGCCTACTGGTTGGCGATGTCACAATGATCAGCAGGACTGGTTTTGAGGAGGCCTATTTCTTCGATTTTAAGACAAACCTTTGACCCCATATAGAACATAGTTACATAACAACGCTCGCATATTCGAATGCAACGTTGTGTCAAAATTTCAAAGCAATCGGTGAAGAACTTTCGGAGATATAACATCTGTTTCGAAAGGACATTTACATTTTTATTTATATAGATTTAGACTTCCCATTGCAATCCCCCATCCCAATTATCCCAAATATATCCTTATTTGGTTCACTCAGTGGAGTAGCCTGAGAAGTAATGACCTCCTTAAAGGCCACCCTGAGAGCTTCCTGGTTGAGCAGAGACTGGAAGCTGGACAAAATGCAACTAATGCCGTCACTCTAGGGCTATCCTCTCCCCCACTTTCTGAATAGTTCTCACTCCACTAATTCATTTGATCCACTCCACCTGAAATCTTTGTCTTTAAAAAGAAAAAGAAAAAAGGTCTGGATTGTGTTTAATTGAGACGACTAACTGCTGATGTAATTGCCTGGCCTTCCTGTCACAATCTAAGCAGGATGGTGTTTGGTTTTTCAAAATACAGCTAGAGGGTAAAAGAAGACCCACCTAACAGAATTTATCTCAGTTCCCTCCCCCAAGAATGTAGTGATGTATAAGTCACAGGACTTATTTTTTATTATGTTTATAGTTGATGCTGTATGTTTTATTTATATCTATCACAGGGACTCACCTGCAAACTGTATCTGTGTTTTTCCCCAGCACAGCATTATGTGATTTAACTTTCAAACTGCTTGTACAATCTTACTTGCTTGTTTTAAATTTTGAATGCTAAACATTTTAGTATTTTGGGAACTGCCACATACTGTTTATTATATTTATTATCTAAATGCAACAACATACATTGTGGGTTGTAGAGAAATAGATATTTTAAGTTACTAGATTATAAATATTTTTTGAAAGGTGCCACAAAAAAAATGGATGTGTGTCATTCTTTGCCTGACTCATGTATACCTCCTTCTTTTAATGTAAATGCAGAATGGTATCCAGTATTTCTATATTGTATGTACCATGTAGGCACACCATAGCCTGAGTCTTTCAATACACGATCTAATCATTACTGAGCAATTTCAAAACCGTTTATAAACCAGTCAAATACTAGAGGCTAGTCCCAGAGAATTTTGCAAATTGCAGTTTTGCGAAGATGCTGGTACATTATGTGAAGGCCCATAATGCAGCAACCTTGCTGAAGCTTATCAGAGCTGTGTCTGATCACTGCTTGAATGGGAACTCTGTGTATGTTGGAATAGAGGAACCAGTCAAATTTGGTTTCTCTCAGTTTCTCATTTTTCCAATCTTAAGATCAGTTTGTCCTGTTTCCACATCCGTTTCAGAATGCTTAAAAAAACGCACAAAAATTTGTATGCATTTTTGTTTGCGTTTCTCCTAATATATATATTTTCCATGTGATTCTACCTAATATACACATTTGTGCAAGCAATTTCCCCTAATGTAGATTTTGATATGTTATTTTCACTAATATATACATTCTTCTGTGCACATTTCCTTGATAACACATATTTTTGTATGTATTTTCTGACTGACAAATGGCATCACAAAATTTGGAGAAGTGTGACATTTGAAGGATAATTGCATTTTGGTCCGCATATTAGTTTGAAAGTGCAAAATCAGACAATTTGCTTCAAAAAACTTCCCCCATCCCTATCTGTCTGCTGTCTGCACCTCAACAATGGATGAAAGGAAGGAGTGCTCTGAGGTAACACCCAGCATTTCTAAAGCCCTGCCAGGCTCCTTCCGCCAGCAAAATGGAGGGCAAGGAGGAATATGAGTGAAGTTGTGGAGATGAGCAAGGGCCCGACTCGGGTCGGGGGGTGGGGCTCTGCTGCTTCTAGTTGGTGATAACGAGTGAGAGGCTGGTGCTTCCTTTGCCCTCACGGTTGAGCCTTCTCAACCAACTTGGGCCCGCCTTCCAGGGACCTCCCTTGGGTGTTGTCATGAATGGGACCTCTGTTCCTTCACGGAGCAGACTGCTGTGCTTGTCTCCTTTGTGGTTTTTATCCGACCTTCTGTGCGGATACACTGCTTAGATTAAAACAAATAAACATTTTGCTCCAGTTTTATTGTAAATGATAATATTTCTGCTTCCAAAGATGTGTGTCTCTGTGCTGCATTCTTCATTAAACAGAGGCAGCTGGACAACCATCTGTCAGGGATGTTTTAGGGTGGATTCCTGCACTGAGCAGAGGGTTGGACTCGATGGCCTTGTAGGCCCCTTCCAACTCTGCTATTCTATGATTCTATGATAATGGGGAAAATGTTTCCCAGTTTATGAAAATCTTCAGGCTAGGTCTGAGGAGGGGGATGTCACTGGATTGCAGCCCAAGAATGCTTTGTTAAGGAAACCTAGGTCTACTCTATACCAAGCAGGATATTGTACTATGAAAGTGGTATATAGAATCATAGAATAGCAGAGTTGGAAGGGGCCTACAAGGCCATCGAGTCCAACCCCCTGCTCAGTGCAGGAATCCACCCTAAAGCATCCCTGACAGATGGTTGTCCAGCTGCCTCTTGAATGCCTCCAGTGTGGGAGAGCCCACAACCTCCCTAGGTAACTGGTTCCATTGTCGTACTGCTCTAACAGTCAGGAAGTTTTTCCTGATGTCCAGCTGGAATCTGGCTTCCTTTAACTTGAGCCCATTATTCCGTGTCCTGCACTCTGGGAGGATCTAGAAGAGATCCTGGCCCTCTTCTGTGTGACAACCTTTTAAGTATTTGAAGAGTGCTCTCATGTCTCCCCTCAATCTTCTCTTCTCCAAGCTAAACATGCCCAGTTCTTTCAGTCTCTCTTCATAGGGCTTTGTTTCCAGACCCCTGAGCATCCTGGTTGCCCTCCTCTGAACACCCTCCAGCTTGTCTGCAGGAGCCACACTTCTGCTTTATGGCGGTATTGAGGTGCACTGACAACTGTCGGGGCCCACTGATACATACCATATACTGCTTTCATACGGCTATATCCTGCTTGGTGTGGCTCCTGCCTTTTCTATACTGCTTTCATGCCACTTTCATAGTGCAATATCCTGCTTGGTGTAGATTAGGTCTAGAGCTCCCATTCTTTGATTTGAAGCCTGGTTTGAAGTGGGTTTAAACTGTAGTGTAGATAATAATACCTTGGTATTATGGCCCCAACAGTGCTGAATAAAAGTGCTAGAGGTGGGAGACTGTGGTACGAGGGGACAGATTATGCCTAATTAGAATTAAAAGCATAAACTGAGGAGGTCTACCTGGCATTTTTAGAGCCTATTCCGAACAAGACAGTTCACCTTTGGCTGCATTTTCCTCATAGTAGTTACATGACCTAATTCTACTCCTGTAGAGACCTCCATAGTAGCTGTCCTGTTTTGCTTCTTTTATCCAGTATTTTATGACTGCATGCTCCTAACATATTTACTTTGCATCTGCCATGGTGAAGTGTAGTAGTTTGCTGGGTGCTCCTGTTATATGAAATAGGTACTGCTTCTTATTAAATGCTGACATTCTGTTCCAGTTGGATGTAACTTTCCAAAGGCATTCTGGCACAACGGTGTAGAGTCTTGCCAGATATAACACCTAGAAGCCATTCGGGAATGCGGAACATTAATAAATTCCTCGATATTGCAGACTAATGCTGATCCCACAATACCAGTGACAGCTCAAAGCTGCCTATCCCCAACCATTCACTTCACATTGCCGCTAATAGCTATCGCCCTATCGGACATTTTATTCCCACAAACTAAGTATACTGAGAGCAGTGAAAGCTAACCCCCATCCCTCAACCCCCACTGTATTGGTGTTTATATGACCATCAGAGGAAGAACTGTATTTCATTTTGCATCTCGTTGCATTTCTCATTGTTGTTTAACGCAGTCCTACAAGTGAGTTTTAAGAATAATAACTATAATTTGAGGTAGAGGAATCCTTTATGTCATTGCATCCCAAATACAATATGATTTCTCTCTCTGTCTCTCTCTCTCTCTCTCTTTCTCTCTCTTTTATTTCAGGAAAAGCACTTGACTATCTTGCCAGGGCCCTGCAACACCTTTCTCATGGTTAGGGATCCAGGAATATTGGTATCAACTCTATTATCATCCATGGCAGCAGAAACTGAGCACTCTGCAGCAACGATCCTCAGGGAGGGAAAAACGCCACCAGTGCTATACTCATACTGTGGAGTATAGCACTGGTCTATGGGGCTTGCAGTTCACACTGTGCTCGGCATACTGAAGTGTAGCATGCTGTATTGAATTACCACGGAGAGCTCTCTCTCTTTTGATCCTGGCCTCCCGAATGTTTCTTTGACTCAAGGTTGCCTCTGCATTAGGCAGTGCTGAATGGCTCTTCTCTTAAATGGGGGTTTAAGACATGCATTAGAAACTGATTAGGCCTAATCAAGATCAGTGGCTGCTTTAGATCTATCACACTCACTGACATCAAAGGAGAGACAGGAATATGCTGGGAGGGGAAACTAGGTGTTACCATGAGCAGGAAGGATTTAGACCATGCAAGGTCACACCCATCCTTTAATGACACAGGGTATTGTGTATCTAATCTCTCCCTCTTGGTCTTAGTAGCTGCTGGGCTGAGGGGGTACTTTCCCACTGGAGGCAAACTGATGGGATAAGAACATGGGGCGCTATTCCATTGGAAGTTCTTCTAAGCACAAATGTTTAAATGAATTGGAGCTGCGCAAGGGCACAAAATAATATCCTGATGGATCGTGCCCCTGAGAAGATGAATCTTGCAGCATAGTCATTTGGGCACATGGTACCTATTTGTTTGCCAGTGATTATTGACAGGCATGGCTGCATGTTCAATTAAGGAGTCCTTCTACTGCTTTCTTCCAATGCTGGGTAGCTGCATGGCTATGGCACCATGTCTACACCTTGTATTCACTTAGGCCGTAGCTAGACCTAAGGTTTATCCTGGGATCATCCCGGGTTCGCCCCTGCCTGAGCACTGGATCCCCTGCGTGTCACCTAGATGAACAGGTTTGACCCCTGGACGATCCAGGGATAAACCTTAGGTCTAGCTATGGCCTAAGTACCACACAGGGCATCCAGCGCTCAGGCAGGGACGAACCCAGGATGATCCTGGGTTAAACCTTAGGTCTAGCTACGGCCTTAATCTGTCACATCTGTTTCAGTTCTTTCCTCAAAGCTATTCGGAATGGCATATCCACAAGGACCTTGTGAGGTTGGTTTGCATCTATTGAAGGTATTATTCCAAGCCCACAGTAGTCTCCTGAGCTTCATGGATGAGAGCATATTTTAATTCAGGCCTCCCCAGACTGAGTCCATCACACTGTCCAAAACACTGTACCCTGTTCATCACCATATCTACACCCCCATGATATAAGGGAAAAGATGGATTTATTTATTTGAAACATTTGTATCTCGCCTATATTGCTTTGGATCTCAGGGCAGCATTGTCATCTTTGATCTGGGAGTGTAGCTGCTGGGCATGACTTGCATAGTCACAGTTTCTCATGACGTCTGAACTCAGCAGTATGGTTTGTTGGAGGGTTAAACAACCCTCAAATAACCCATTGGTGGGTTGTTATGATTGGGCAAATTGGCCCTATATATTTAGTGTGAAGTTGCTGTGCTTTTTCACTCACTGTTTAGGGCAATGCTGCCATCCAGTCATTGTCCTCCTGTATTTTCTCTTTGTTTTGTCTTTTTTGAGATTGCAGAAAACCTGATTTTTTTCAGAAAAATGGAAGGGGATCACTCACAATCTCCACAGGTGTAGATGCTTTTAATGCTGCTTTTCTGTGATATATATATAATCAGAGGTATAATGCTATAATACTATATTTTTAAAAATTATTTTCTTACCACCACCATTAACCCCATTTCTAAAATAGTGGTTACAGGAATCCCCCCTCATTTTAAAAGATTAGTATTATTGTATGATAGTGTTATAGCGTGGTGAGATCTTAATACAAAAATTTGCATTGTTGTGTTGGAGTGTTATACCTCTCTTTCATTAATATGGATGGATGGATGGATAGATGGATAGACAGAGATATAGTTGAAAAAGTGTTCTAGCCCTAATTAAAAGATTAATTCATTTTTAACAGGATTATAAAATGTCACCCAGCACAAAGGTCCAAGTGAAAGCTGCGCTGAGTTTTGAATGCAGCTTTGTCACACTTCAGAAAAAGCCGATTCGCTACGGACTGATTCAGAGGCCACCCAATTAGATTCAGGGGCTGAATGTGAATCTCGATTCGGAAATCCGAGGCTTCCTATAGGGAGCTGAACCTGCCGGACGGATGAGCATAGCAAACCTCTGGGCTGCAAAAAGTCTCCCCTCCCCCCCCACACAATTGAAGTGCATGGGAGCTATCCCCACATACAAATTGCTCTAGAATCATAGAATCATAGAATAGCAGAGTTGGAAGGGGCCTACAAGGCCATCGAGTCCAACCCCCTGCTCAGTGCAGGAATCCACCCTAAAGCATCCCTGACAGATGGTTGTCCAGCTGCCTCTTGAAGACCTCTAGGGTGGGAGAGCCCACAACCTCGTTGGTAACTGGTTCCATTGTCGTACTGCTCTAACAGTCAGGACGTTTTTCCTGATGTCCAGCTGGAATCTGGCTTCCTTTAACTTGAGCCCGTTATTCCGCGTCCTGCACTCTGGGAGGATCGAGAAGAGTTCCTGGCCCTCCTCTGTGTGACAACCTTTTAAGTATTTGAAGAGTGCTATCATGTCTCCCCTCAATCTTCCCTTCTCCAAGCTAAACATGCCCAGTTGTTTCAGTCCCTCTTCATAGGGCTTTGTTTCCAGGCCCCTGATCATCCTGGTTGCCCTCCTCTGAACACGCTCCAGCTTGTTTGCGTCCTTTTTGAATTGTGGAGCCCAGAACTGGACGCAATACTCTTAATGAGGCCTAACCAGGGCCGAATAGAGAGGAACCAGTACCTCACGTGATTTGGAAGCTATTCTTCTATTAATGCTCTAATATGGGTTGCTCTAATATGGATTAGGACCATAGGTGCAAAGGGTGGAAAAATCCCTACTCCCTTATTTATTTATTTTTATTTATTACACTTACCGTATTTCTTCAATTGTAAGACGCCATCGATTGTAAGACGCACACTAATTTCAGTACCACCAACAGAAAAAATACACCCTAAGACACGCCTGCGATTCTAAGACGTACCCCATTTTTAAAGATATTTATATGGGGGGAAAACTGCATCTTAGAATTGAAGAAATACGGTATATACCCCCCTCCCATAGCTAGGGCTCTCTGGGCGGTTTACAGAAATCCTAAAATTAGGATAAAAACGAGTATAGTGGGGTCCTGTTCTAGAATGGGACCGCATGCCAACTATTTCTAAAAGGAAAATCATACATGAATAATGTCATACATATTGGCCTCTCACTTCCAAGAAAATGTTGATAGGATCAGGCTGCAGGGAGTTCTGTATTTGGGGTTCATTTGAATTCTATGGCAGACTGTAGAGATGCCCACCCCCTTCTCTCTCTTCCCTTTCCTTTCTTCCAGACCATGATTTCAGAACTTACTTTTTAAATATATATATAGGAAGGAATTTTTTTTTTAATGCTGGAAACTCCATGAATATGAATGTTTGGAATTGGCTCGGCTCTCTCCAGTGACATAATTAGAAGGCTTTTGATATGCCAGATTGGCTGATCTCTGTTACTTCCCTCTGGTGCTGGGGAGTGTCAGCAAAAGGATTAGCCCGAAGCTACTTCCTGACACTCTGCTAAATCTCTCCTGCTTTGTTCTGCATCCAAGAGGTGGAAGGGAGAAGGGAAGAAAGCTGCTAAAACTGATATCGAAGCAAGCCTGAGAGCCTTGCAGAGCCTCCAACCTGCCTTGGCTTTACAGGATCCTCTTACCGTCCAGGCGCTTGCAATGACAGCCACAGAAGGTGTGCTATATGAAAGCCAGGGGAGCGTGGTGAAGACAGCGTTGGACTTGGACCAGGGAGACACAGGTTCATTTCCGTGCTTGTCCATGAAGCCTGCTGGGTGACCTTGGGGCTGGGCTCATTCTCTCTCAGCCTAACCTACCTCACAGGGCTGCTGGGAAGATAAAATGAAGTGGGGAGGGAGACAGACCACACACCAAGTAGAGTACAATTACAGTGAATACATTTTTTTTATCCTGCTAGAAACAGCTGTTAATATGATTAGAAAAACCCCTAGAAAAAAAGAAGAACATGATTATAAGGGGAAAGGAACATGATAGAAGTTTATACAATTGTGAAAGGTGTGAAGTGAGTGATTTTCTCTCTTTCACTCCTAATACTACAAAATGCTGATTGGCAGTAGTTTCAGGACTGACAAAAGAAAGTGCTTCTTCACACAGTGTGGGATTTACTTTATTTTTATTTATTATTGCATTTATCGCCCGCCTGTCTTCCTCCAAGGAACCCAAGGAACCCAACATAATCCTCCTCCTCTCCATTTTATCCTCACAACAACAACAACCCTGTGAGGTAGGTTGGGCTGAGAGTCTGTGACTGGCCCAAAGTCACCCAGTGGGTTTCCATGGCCAAGTGGGGACTAGAACCCGGATCTCCCGACTCCCAGTCCAACACTTTAGCCACCACACCACACTTCTGGAATTGTTTACAAAAGAAAGCTAACCCTTCAGGGCAGCCCTTCCCGGAATGGCACCCTCCTGATGTGCTGGACTTCTGCTCCCATCACCCTAGCCAATAAGGTTGGGTGGGGATGATGGGAGCTGTAGACAAGCACATCTGGAATGCCCCAGACCAGGGAACACTGCTTTAGGGTTTAGGAGCTTTCCTTAAAAGGCGGCAGATAAATTTTAATAATAAATAAAATAATAATAAACAATGGTTAGCTTTGGTCACCTTAATGGATGATCTACACTTGAGTATTGACAGGGGGAGTGTGTACCTGCTGGTACTTCTGGACCCCTCAGCAGCTTTTGATACCATCGACCATGGTATCCTTCTGGAACACCTGGGTGGGTGTGTGTAGTGGGAATCGGGGGCACTGTGCTTCAATGGTTTGGCTACTATTTCTCGGGCAGTTTCCAGATGGTGATGCTTGGGGACAGCTGCTCCTCAAAGAAGGAGCTGTTGTATGGTGTACCACAAGACACCATCCTATCCCCAATGCTGTTTAATATCTACATGAAACTGCAGGAAGAAATCATCCAGAGGCATGGGGTGGGGTGCTAACAATATGCCGATGACCCCCAAATATATTTCTCTATGCCTTCGACAACAGCTTCAGCTAAGGATGGTGTGTGTCCTCTGAATGAATGGTTGGAGGTGGTAATGGGCTGGATGAGGCAAAATGAACTGAAGCTGAATCCAGACAAGACGGAGTTGCTTACTGTTAAAGGCCCCAACCTGGGTTTGGAGGTGTGTCAACCAGTTCTGGATGGAGTTACACTCCCCCTGAAAGACTGTGTTTGCAGCTTCGGGGTGCTTCTGGATCCGTCACTCCAAATGACAGCTCAGATAGATGTGATGGATAGGAGTGCCTACTATCAGCTTCAGCTGATATGCCAGCTGCACCCCTTCCTAGAGTTAGAAAACCTAGAGTTAGAAGACCTAAAAATGGTAGTGCATGCACTGGTGACTTCGAGGCTCAACTTCTGCAATGCGCTGAATCATAGAATCATAAAATAGCAGAGTTGGAAGGGGCCTACAAGGCCATCGAGTCCAACCCCCTGCTCAATGCAGGAATCCACCCTAAAGCATCCCTGACAGATGGTTGTCCAGCTGCCTCTTGAAGGCCTCTAGTGTGGGAGAGCCCATAACCTCCCTAGGTAACAGATTCCATTGTCGTACTGCTCTAACAGTCAGGAAGTTTTTCCTGATGTCCAGCTGGAATCTGGCTTTCTTTAACTTGAGCCCATTATTCCGTGTCCTGCACTCTGGGAGGATCGAGAAGAGATCCTGGCCCTCCTCTGTGTGACAACCCTTTAAGTATTTGAAGAGTGCTATCATGTCTCCCCTCAATCTTCTCTTCTCCAAGCTAAACATGCCCAGTTCTTTCAGTCTCTCTTCATAGGGCTTTGTTTCTAGACCCCTGATCATCCTGGTTGCCCTCCTCTGAACACGCTCCAACTTGTCTGCATCCTTCTTGAATTGTGGAGCCCAGAACTTGACGCAATACTCTTAATGAGGCCTAACCAGGGCCAAATAGAGAGGAACCAGTACCTCACGTGATTTATTTATTTTCAATTTGTCAATAAAGTTGAGAACTTCTTCTTTTGTCACCACTAGTTGCCTCAATTCCTCAGATTCCCTTCCTGAAAACAACAGCTAAGGCACAGGTATCTGTCCTATATCTTCTGCACTGCAGACTGATGTGAAGAATTCGGTCAGCTTCTCTGCAATCTCCTTGTGGTCCTTCAGTACTCCTTTAACTCCATCGTCATCCAACTGACCACCTGCCTCCCTAGCTGGTTTCCTGCTTCTGATATATTTAAAGATCTCTTGATTGTTGGCCTTGATATTGTTAGGGACATGCTATTCAAAATGGGTTTTTTGGGGGTTTTTTTTGGCATGTCTTATTATTTGCTTGCATCACGTTTGTACAAGCTTGTGCTCCCTTTTGCTTTCCTCACTTGGGTAAGACTTCCATTTTCTGAAAGAAGCCTGTAGTGGAATTGCTCCGTTTGGCTGAGCAATTCCCCTGCCAGAGAAGGGGGGGTCTGACTCAGCCAGCCCCAACACTGCCACTTGTTAACCCTTTACAGTCTAGGTCCTCAAGGAAACCACGCCACACTCCAGACCAAACGCTTTTATTCTTGACACTACACACTTCCATAAGGGTCCACACATTAAGGTTAACACTTAAGAGGTTTGGGGGAAGAACACGGACAAAGAAATGACACACATAGGACAGCAGGGACTAATACCTCACCCTTCCCTTTCACATGCACAAGCCTAACAGAATTCACACTCACTCCCCACTTAACCACCCCCACCAGCCGTAACTCCGGCAAGGTCCCTTGCCCAAAATTGTACCCAAACCTATTCTAAAACAAAACAAAACACTTAACTCTGCGACTCAACCTTTGTTGCTCACCCCGACTTGGCTTTACACCACTCGAACTAAACTCCTTCCCTCAGTGGCCGCATGGGGCCTCCGCCATCCAGCCGGTCCAGCCTGGATGCTTTGACTCACCACACACACGCTGGACTCCTAACACCCACAGGAAAGAGACCGGACCCTCAGGGACCTAAGCCTTTTATCTCTTTCTGGAACCCCTTTGTCACCAGACCCACCCTGACCAATAGAAACCCCATAGCAACCCACACCTCTCCTGAAGGGAGGGGGAATGCTCCCAGACATTGCACAGCTGCAACTTATTACTCTCCAGTCCAGGGAGGCGTTATCAGATGCCGGGTGCTTCTCGCCCCGCGTGGCCTTGGCATTTCACTTGCTACTCCCTTTTCAGACACAAAGAATCCCCTCTCCCTCTCCCTGGGATGAAGCAAAAGATGTCCTCTTAAAGGGACCATGGGCTCAGCCCATGACAAAGCCCTCTTTTAGCTCTCTTAACATTGCTCTTTAACCATGCCAGTGACATCTTGCACTTCGTCCTACCTCTCCTAACCTGTGGTATACATTTTGCCTAAGCTTCTGTTATTGCGTTTTGTTTTGAGTAACCAAGCATTTTGAGGGAATTTAACCCTCTTGACTCCCCCTTTCAACCCCCTTTCAACCTCCTAAGTTGTCTGCGGGAATTCAAATTGGGAGGTGGGAGAAGGAATTGGCCTCGGAGAATGTGTACCCGTCTCCACCACATAGAACTGAACCTTGAGGGAATTGCGGGCACATCCAAATGCAGAATTGGCCTGTCCACACTGCGTTGCCTCCCTGCCCTAGGATAGTCTTTCGGAAGCACCCTCCTACACTGCTTTCCCACCCACACCCACCCTTACCGATCTACACTTTGATATATTTCTTTGACAAGTAACAGGGGCAGCCTTGCCCAGGCCGGTGCCAGACTATTTTGCGCCCTAGGCAGGTGAGCTGCTTTCACCCCACCCCACCCCAGCGTACCTGGGCATAGAGCACCATCTCGCCCATCCAGCTGAAGCGAAGCCAGGATCGGGGGGGGGGGCAGTTTCAGAATGGCACACCCAGCCAGAATCCACTCTGGGAGAGCGACTTCCGTGCATGCCATTCTGAAGCCACCCACCTGCCCGCCTACCCCAGCGTTCTGGCTTCGCTTCAGCGCCCGCCCAGCCGAAGCGAAGCCAGGACACTGGGGCGGGCGGGCGGCTTCGGAATGGCGTGCCCGGAAGCTGCCCTCTCAGAGCTGCTGTGGGAGAGCGGCTTCTGGGTGCGGCGTTCGGCGCCCCCCTTACCTTGGCACTCTAGGCGGCCGCCTGAGTGGCCTCTATGGTAGCGCCGGCCCTGGCCTTGCCATGGTGTAAGCTGAGGGGACGATGTCAGGCCAGGGATTTGGGGTGGCAGATTGATCTGACTGACAGAGAACAAATTATTCCAGCCAAGCCTCCCTTAAGTGAACAGGACTTGTGCTAGAGCACTACTATGGTCTTGCACAACTCCCATCCCATTCAGTGAGGGTTGTGCATCCTGAACGTTAATCAAGCAGGCAGTCCTGTATTGACACATCCTCAATGCTTGTTGGTCCTGATCCTGATCCATTGTATTCCACTTTTGAACCTAATCTCCAAAACAGAGGGAATACGAGGGGGGAATTTAGCATTTAGCATTTTTTCAAAGGGAGTTGAGCCCATTCCATCTGCCAGGATCAGCCCTGATGTATGTCTTCTTGATTTCTGTGATGTTTGATGCTTTCCTCCTCTGTGCTTAACTGCCTTTTGTCAAGTGTATCAGCTGTAAATCACCCAGTTCCTGGCTGTGCTCCTGCCCATTATTTACTGTTCCTTGGTAATCCATAACTGAATACCATGCTTTGCTGTGCACCTTTAATTTTCCAGGCCAAAACAAAATCATAAAACTGCTCCTAATCTCCTAGCTTTTCCAAAATCCCAAACTCACATTAGCCATTCCATCCTTTTCTTTTAAAAGGATACTGTATTTGAGGGGCTCTTTTTAGAAACCAGTGAGCCTTTATTACTGGACTCACCTCCCGTCGGTTTCAAAGGGCTGCACCCATTTCCCTTCTTTGGATTAACGCAGAAGATGAATCCTGCCAAAATGGCATCAGAGAATTCCACGACTAAGAAAAAAATAATCATGGTAAATAGTATGGCTGAAATGGTGCAGCTGAGTTTTGCAGATGTTTGAAACAGGCAGTGGCATCTGTCTCTATCAAGGGAATGTTCATTTCCAACATCATCATAATCATCATCATCATAATCAGCAATAGCCTCCTGGACAGGACCAGGGGTAGGCCCAAGGCTGAGCCTAACAGAATTTAGAGTTTAGTAGCTTCAGCCCCCAATACTTGTTACCAGCCAAATCATGATTTTACTGGTTAAATAAATACTGGCTGGTTGGTAGTTGTACCATCTCCGCAATGCCACCATGCCTCAGCTGATTTCACCCCACCTCCAAATATTTCTAGGTCAGGGAAATATTATTCCTAGGGTGGCCAGATACAAAAAGAACAGGACTCCTGCACCTTTAATTCATGTGCAGAAGAGGGAATTTCTGCCGGTATAGCTTGCATGACTGGGCAAAATTCTATGAAATGTGCACCTAGTAAAGGTGCAGGAGCCCCACCCTCTTTTGCATCTGGCCACCTTAACTTTGAAAAATGCACAAGATGCAGATGTAGGACACAACTCATCAGGAAATTCTTCTCCACAAGTTAAATATATCTGAGGTGTGCAAGAACACTGCTCTGAAAATTCTAACCTAAACATCTACTGCATTACTTGTTGGCAAAAAAACCCACCCTCAAACAAATTAATTAGGCAATTATAATTAAGAATGTTGCTAAACATGAACAGGACCTTAGATCTGAGCTATCTAGAAACACAACAAAGTTGTAATGGCTTTTAAAATTAGTAATATTTATTTCTTTTCTATACTACCCAATAACCGAAGCTCTCTGGGCAATTCAAAATGATTCACAAAAATTTCAAACCACAATGTTAGAGAAACATTCTATGATACAACAAATATATTAAAACTGGTCTAACATATTTAATGTACAAAAGTTGACACAATTTAAACAGCTAAAACAATGTCAGTAAGCAATTTCAAAAATACACCTGTTCAAGACAGCTGACATTAGTGCTCCATCATGTGCCATTAAATGCCTGGGAGTAGACAGTGGTTTACATAGAATCATAGAATAGCAGAGTTGGAAGGGGTCTACAAGGCCATCTAGTCCAACCCCCTGCTCAATGCAGGAATCTCATGCTGAAAAGATGACAGTGTTGGCTCCAGGCAGCCCTCAGTGGGGAGCTCTTTCCACAGTGAGGAGGCCATCACTGAGAAGGCTCTCTCACCTGTTGCCACCTTCCAAGCCTCCTTTGGAAGGCAGTATCAGAGGCATTAAGCCTATATACACCAGCTGCTGGGGAACATTGGTGGGAGGGTGCTGTTGCACCATGTCCTGCTTGTGGGTCCCTGGTCAACAGCTGGTTGGCCACTGTGGTAACAGAGTGTCGTACTAGATGGACCCTTGGTCTGATGCAGCATGTCTCTTCTTATGTTCTTAAAACACTCAGGAAAGGCCCCAGAAGTTGATTGTAGTATCCAGGTAGATTCAGGTTGGGAGAGGCGTTATGTCAGGTATTGTGGTTCCAAGCCATGTAAGGTTTTATAGGTTAAACCCAGCACCTTGAATCAGGCTCAGAAACATTCAGGCAGCCCACGCAAGCAGGCCAATTGGGCTTATACGCTCAGACCTTCTGGTCGCAGTTATTAATCTGGCTGCCACATTTTGCACAAGCTGAACAGTCTTCAAGGGTAGCCCCACGTAGAGTGCATTGCAGTAATCTAACATGGAGGTTACCAGAGCATAGATTACTGAAGCCAGCTTAACACTGTCCAGATAGTGACATCCAAAACTGGTAGAAGGCACTCCATGCCACTGACAAATTTGGCTTCGGGAGAACCCCCCAAGCTATGATCCTGCTCCTTCAAGGGGACTGCAACCCCAACCACAACAAGCTGAGCACCGTCCATCGGGTCAGAAAAACCACATAGTATCTCAGTCTTGTCTGGATTGAGCTTCAATTTATAAGCCCTCATCCAGTCCATTGTTGTATCCAGTAACTGATTTAGCACATCCACAATACTTACAATGCTTTTGCAATGCTTATAATGAAGGAGCACTATTCTGCAAGCTCCGCTCTTGGAAAACATCCCATAATCATCAGATCATTGATCATGTTTGTTAGGAAGCTTCAGTGAAGGTGAATCTCACCACACCAAAGGAGACGTTGAGTGATCGGATTTCAAAGCCGTTGCAGCCTTTAAATCCGGATGCCTCTCACTCCAAGTGGAAAACATGTCATTTTGCAGCCTCCTTGGGCGTCTGTTCTGTGCAGAGGAGCAGCACAATTAATTGGTCTTTGCAGAGAGATAGGGGCAGAGCAACAGCCAATAATAAGGCTGTTGCAATCACACGGTTCTATTATACCAGAGGGGGTCAATTTGTACCCGCTGCACTTAAAAGTTTCTAAGGCCAAACCGCTTATGCAGCTGACCTATGGAATTACAATTTGGATCAAAGCTGTTAACCCTTTAATAGAATCTGTATAAACAGCTTTTGTACATTCTATTCTTGGGTCTCTCAAAGTGTGTGGCAACACCTGTTGGAAACTGGTTTATAGTCTATCACATCGAGAGCTTGGTTGAGTGCACTCAAATTTTGGATTTGTTTGTATGACCCTAGTTCTTCAGGCTGTCTCTACAAGGTACATAATGACTTATACATCACTGAGTGGATGGAATTACTCTGGAATAAGATTAACCCTTTGGGCTGATGCCTGGAGTCTCTATTAATGATGGAAGAAACAGGCCAAAACTCTTCTGTCTCAAAGGGTAAGGGACTGTGACCTACAAGTTTTAAGGTCTGCAGCGGATAGAACTTGCTCTCCCCTGTTTCTAGGCGTTAACTTGAGTTATGGAATGGCAGAAGCGAAATAATTTTCAATGCTTCACATCCCCAAATATCGGCATGCACTAACTGGCAAGATTTAATGTCCTGCCATCTGTTCTGTTATAGGGGTGTTTTCAAAAAATCAGCTTTCCTGATCGCTTTTGCCCATGTAGAAGCAATGAAATTGAATTGGTCATCCACATTCTACTCCGTTGCTAGATTAGAGAGAAATTATTGCTTGACATCAGATTACAAATTAATGCAATCCTTCATTGCTTCGAGGTCACAGAGGACAGAGATGCAATCAAGGCTTTTGCTAAATTCTTTCTGAATGCTATCAGAATAAGGTCTCTCCAGAATTGATTTTGTTGCATGTTTCTCTAATTTGTATGTAATTTCTTCCTACTCTTTTGTAGGTGTACAGTCTAGTTGGTAACCGTAATGAAGTTGATGAGGATTAATTGAATTACTGGGAATTACTGGGTCTGAAAACAGGAAGCTATGTGTGAATCATTAGAATGGCCACTTGGAGAAACTTTCTGGTAGTGAAATGTTCTCAGGTTCTGGACTGGCCCTGCCCATCCAGGCTGGCCATGGGGCCCTGCTGGACTGGAAGAGCTATAAGAGGCTTCCTATTTGGGCTGGGATCAGGGCCAGTGCTAACGTTGTGCCAACTAGGCAGCCGCCTAGGGTGCAGACCTCAGAGGGGCGCAGTACTGCCCTTTAAGGGTCACAGTTTTATTCAAATTAGCTGTTATCAGGAAAAAAACATAATAAAAGGAAAATATAATAGTTCAGAAACTCTTCTTGAACAGTTGAATCGAAGTTGGGAATTTGGTGGTGGTGGTGAGGTGCAAGTAGCTCGGCTTGCCTAGGGTGCAAAATAGTCTGACACCGGCCCTGGCTGGGACCTGGCCTGAGCAGAAGTGGCCTTCCTAGCTCTGATGCCTTACTTTGCTTTGGCTCAACTGCTGGTTTATTTATTTATTTATTGCACTTATATACCGCTCCCATAGCCAGGGCTCTCTGGGCAGTTTACAGAAATTCTAAAATTAAGATTAAAACGAGTATACAAAATTTAAAATTCTAAAACACAGAACATACACACATAAAGCATTAAAAACCGTTAAAAAACTAAACATGTGGGCAAAGAGGAAAGTCTTAACCTGGTGCTGGAAAGATAGCAGCGTTGGCGCCAGGCGAGCCTCATCAGGGAGATCATTCCATAGTCTGGGGGCCACCACCGAAAAGGCCCTGTCCCTCATTGCCACACTCCGAGCCTCTCTCTCTCGTTCATTTCTGACTACTGCCCATGGCTCAGCCTTGACACTCAGTAAGCCAGGTTCAACCTCAAGTCACAGGGTTTCTGGTTCAAGCCCTCCTGGAGTACCTGACAGACTCTGTCGGCTCTACCGTTAGGCAGAATGAAGCAGCTACCTCATGCAGCAGATGTGGTAGGGCCGAAGCCAAGAAAGCTGTTTCACCACGATTAAAATAAGATTCAACTTCTGTATATGGGTTCAAGGGCATCATTTTAGCTTTTGCCTCAAGCAGCAAAATATCTTGGGCAGGCCTTGCTGATAGAACTGAAAGAAAGAAGAGTTTCAATGGTAATGCAGGAAATAGAAGCTGCCCTCTCTATCTAGCTCTTCTTGCCTCCTATAGCAGCAATCTGACACTCTTCTGGAACATAGCCTGACCCTTCCTTCAACTTTTAGAACTAACTTGAAGCTGAAAGGATTGTTGGGCAGAAGGTTTTCAGGAGTCCCAGGAAAAACTCCCACAGACTCTCCAGAACTTCTCTTCAACCTTGCCTCTCTTAGTACTACTCTGTGTCATGTTACCTGCATCCAGATCCCAGCATTGTCCCATGGAGGATACAGGTAAATCAAAGGCAGCCCCACTCAGGGGAGAGCCCGTGACATCCCCTTCTTTATCCCGATGAAGCAGAATACTGTAGAAGAGAGAGTACCTAGGAATGGACAGGGTTGATCCAAGACATTTGGAGGTATCGCTTCCCACTAAATACGTCAGAAAGGTCTCCTGTGTAACCTTCAATGAAACAAACAAGAGCTGTGCAAGAACTTTTAACTGAGCTTAAGAATGTATGAAGAGCCATGTTGGATCAGACCAAGGGTCCATACAGCAGCCAACCAGCTGCCTCTGGGAGAGCCACAAGTAGAAAAGTAGGAAATGAATCCATTAGCTTTTGCAGGAGAACACAGTGATTATGCCCTCATCATAAAACAACTCAACCCCCAAATTCAGTCCTAGGCCGAATCTACATTACTGTAGCTGTAACGTTATAGATAGTTCTGGATGATGTCAGTGATCACATGATGTGTTGCTTATAACGTTATACAGAAAGGTTTTGTACCGTTTTACCTTTCGTTGTAACACTTCTGTGTCATTAGACTTCTTTCAATGTGCTCCGTTGTTACGATGTCTTCTGTGTCGCATTTCAAAATTAATGTCACATGATCCCTCACCGGGCTTCCTGTCTGATGTAACTTCCTCTATGCGCCTTCAGTAACTGTTGTTAGAACTGGTGAACGGAATGTATTAAATCTTTCTCATTTTTTAAACATTATTTCCATGGCATTACATGCAGCCTACCTCGGGTAAAAACCTACCTCAGGTTGCATGTAATGCCACGGGTCAATGTTTAAAAAATGAGAAAGATTTAACACATTCCGTTCATCAGGCTTCCCTATACTTTCCTCAAGAGACAGAGAACTCCGACAGTCCACCAACCACTCTCTCTGAAGAACTCCCGCCACAAAGGTTTGAAATTAAGAGCATGCGCATAAAGGAATGTTAGCTAGAGAGGCGCGGAAAATACAAAAACAAGGAAGTGGGAGGCACAGAGAAAGGACAGTCTGGGAATTGCCAGGATCACAGAAACGAGAAGAAGAAACTACACAGACAATGAGGCAACAAACAGTGTGCTCCACAACAACGTTACAAGAAAAGGTAAGTAACACTACTGAGCAACAGTATACAAGGTAGCGATACAAGTTACAACGTTACAAAGGCTCAAAAAATCGATATAAGCAGAAGTGTAGATCCACACCTAGGAAGAAAATGTTACAGAAGGGTTGCATGCAAGAGTATTTTGAGATGCTGCAAAGATGTGAGAAGTACCACGAACACAGCACTTAGGGAAGCCTGCGTTTGTCATTTTCTATAGGATACCTAACCTTTATCCAATGGAAGAATTAATTTATCTGATAAGTGAGAACTGCTGGTCAGAAGACTGAGGCCTTTGCTAGACCTGCCGGCTTATGCCGGCAGGGAGGCGGGGCCGAGGTGCGCTAACGTTAGCGCGCCTCACCCAGGGTTCCAGACGTCGGACACGCAGGGACGTCACGTCCCTGCGGCGTCCGCCATTTTTAATTTTATTTTAAAGGGGCCGGGTGTGGTCCAAAGACGTCGGACTGGTAAGTCCGGTTGTTTTGGTTATTTTTACGGGGGGGGGGGGCGAAGGATGGCAGGGTGGGTGGCACGGGGGAGGGCGGGGGAGATCGCGCCACGCGCCGCCCGAGCAAGCAGCCGAGTGGCGCTTGGGCAAGCGCCACTCGGCTGCTTGCTCGGGCGGCGCACGGCGCGATCTCCCCCACCCTCCCCCGTGCCACCCACCCTGCCATCCTTCGCCCTCCCCTCTCTTCCCCCCCCCGCCGATGGGCACAGCGCTCCTATGAGCGCTGTGCCAGGCAGGTCCGCAGCTTTTCACGGCTCCTCGCGAGTAAGCTAGGAGCCGTGAAAAGCCGCGGAAGTCACCACACTTCCCCCAGCCCCGGCCTGAGGCCGGAGCTGGGGAAAAAGCGCGCCATAAGCGCATTTGCTTATGGCGCATTAGACCAAGCCTCAGCGCGGCCTGCCTCCGGATTCCCCTGTGCGTCATCAGGACGCACAGCAGGGAAACCGGGTCAGAAGGCGCGCTAAGGCCTCGTCTAGTAACGCCCTGAGACTCTTCTTTCTTTCTGTGGAAAAGAAAGCAGGTTGTTGTTACCTTCATGATAACATCCAAATTGCTTTCCTCCACACACACACACAAAGAGCGCAATCCTATGCATGTTTAGATAGAAAAAAAGTCCTACAGTTCCTACAGCTGAGGGATGGTGGGAACTGTGGGACTTTTTTCTGTCTAAACATGCATAGGATAGCACCATAATTAAGGGCACAACCCTCTGAAGTGATTTCTAGAAGGGTTGCCATGTTAATCTGTTGCAGCAGAAACAGCAAAGAGACATAGGCCGTAGCTAGACCTAAGGTTTATCCCAGGATCATCCTGGGTTCGTCCCTGCCTGAGTGCTAGATGCCCTGTGTGGCACTTAGATGAACAGGGTTGACCCCGGGACAATCCTGGGATAAACCTTAGGTCTAGCTACAGCCATATTCTGCCTACAAACTCTTAGGCCATAATACATGTATTAATTACTAAGGTGCCACAAGTCTCTTTGTTGAACTTTCATTGAAATGAGTGACAACTGTGCAAAAGCATCACAATGATCTTGAGCAGCACCAGTTTATTTCAACGGGGCTGGTTGTGCAGGAGAGCTTCCCATTGGGTTGTGCTTCATGGATCAGATCTCCCCCTTGCTTCCCTTCATGGCTTCCCAAGTCTACAGCCTGAGGTTGCCTCTGGAAATGAAATGAGGTGAACCCAGCTGCTGACCTCAACCAACTTACACTTGCAGTTTGCTCAACCAGTTCACATTTGCTGGTGCATACACACCCCACCCTTGCAGTAAGCACCAACTGTAACATGTTATGCAGAGTAACCATGAGAATCCATGTAACTTTTGTTTGAAGAAAACGACAAAGCCAAAGCTCCATTTCACCAATAGACGTATCTTCTATCAGAGCGGTTAAATAGCTTAAAAGGCAAAGATCAAAAGATAAAAGTGGTACTTTCTGGTATTAATCTCGTAGATTTATATTGAGGGAGCCTAGGAGACCACACAGATCTCCACTTTGAGGTGAAGAAATGTCCCAAGCCCACCTCCAGCCCTGGATGTTTATTTTAATGCATGTGTGGTCTTGAACAGTTTTACATGGGAAATCTTCAATTGTAAGTCTAAGGAAAGCTTAATTATCCCTTTCTAGAACATAAAACGTGAAACCCCATTTTCCCCCCACTTAGGGCCAGGCTACATATGACGCTGAGTCACGAGATTCTTTCTCCCACTAAAGGAAAATGCCACTGACTGTAGGAGGATATAGGAGCTCATTAACAGGCACAAACATGGCACAATCATCTGATATGTTCACAGTGTGCAGAAATAACGCAGTTGCCTCAAAAGTGGTACTCTGGGACCCTGCTGAAAAGGGGCAGAGCCGAGGGAAAACATTCTCCTCATCCAAGGTACATGGTTTCTAGTGTCTCCTGTCATCAAAGCCAGAGTGCAGGACATGGAATAACGGGCTCAAGTTAAAGGAAGCCAGATTCCAGCTGGACATCAGGAAAAGCTTCCTGACTGTTAGAGCAATACGACAATGGAATCAGTGACCTAGGGAGGTTGTGGGCTCTCCCACACTAGAGGCCTTCAAGAGGCAGCTGGACAACCATCTGTCAGGGATGCTTTCGGGTGGATTCCTGCATTGAGCAGGGGGTTGGACTCGATGGCCTTGTAGGCCCCTTCCAACTCTGCGATACTATGATTCTATGTTGCCACACCAAATACAGATTTCTGGAACAAAGATTACAACTCACGCTTTAAAAGGCAGTTTTCTGTTCCCTGCCTCAAGTCCCCTGGCTCTTCTAGATCCCATCCCAATGAATGACAAATGCTTCTTCCTTTAGATGGCTGTTACATGGACCGTTTCTTCTTTCGAAATGACATTCATGGCACTTCCAGTGGATGCTGGTGGCTCTGATGTCTGTGGGGCACACTGCAATCAGGGCCAGCAGCCTCCACTGGGCACTCCCATCTATTCTGTATTATTGTTAAAACACACTGTGGAGGTTACTTGAAGCCACAACTTTCTGCAGGGTTGTGGTGGCTAAATGCACCATTCGGGCAGCTTCGATGCAGCCAGAAAAAGAGGACCTTCCCCACCCCACAAAGAATAAATTATAGTCTCCGGGTTTAATAGCTTGAATGCCATAATTTCCAAGTGGGGTGGTCACTTTTCACCCCAAATGTGGAAATGCATCACCCCAAAAGAAAAAGAGGAGAAAAGAGGACATTGGTCTGCATACATTTTGTATATGCAAATAATTTTGTATAGATGCAAATTTATAAATAATTATTTTAATTTAAATAGTTAGTCTGCTGCCTAGGTACTAACTATGGATAGGTGACTTGAAGGTTCCTGTTCTCCCTTCTTAAGGATCTTTATCTTTAAACCAGATGTCACTTCAAATAGAGGACGCCTTCAAATAGAGGACAGTCCTCTGAAAAGCAAGTTACTTGACCGCTCTATGCCATCTGCTGTGGTGGAACACTAGGGTGTTGTGAGAGAGCTGTTTGTGTGCCACAAGAACCGAATTCCATAAAAACTAAGGGCAGACACCTGTGACTCCCAAGGACGTCCCCACGCACAGAAGAGGCCACTTTCTCTATCTCAGCCTTATTTACTGCTCCTGACTTGCCTCTTTGCAAGTGGGGTGGGGGGACGCTCAGAAGAGGAACTCACACCAAAACAATGGGGTATGTTTCTTACAGGGCACTTGATTATTTATCTTTTAGGTTAATCAAAAAGCAAACCGTTTCAGATGTATGAGTGAAATGTGGAATTCTAATTTGTGTGGCTGGGAGTGTGCCTCAGCTATCAGACCACATACATTTATTGTCTTCCCCACTGAAACAGATGTGAATGGATTATGTTCAAGCCTGGCCTAGCGCTGGGCATTGGGCTCTTAGAAGCAGTGTTATCTTCTTCATCATGTGATACAAATTTGCAGGCTTTGTGGACTACGGCTACCTTAGGAAAAAACAGTTCAAAAGAAGATTAGGTTTCAAGGAAGCTATTAAGTCAGGACCAATGTGTGTAGAGCAACTGTTTCCTCCTCCTCTTCCAACCCCTAAGGATATCAGAAATGAGTGGCTACGCAAGAGCAGGATGAGGAAACCTAGAAAGACTGCAAATTTAGCCAAGTACAATTTAGGAATTGCTGATGGTCTACATTTTGCTTGTAGTTCCACAAACTAAAGTGTTTGCCATCAATTACCTTCTCAGAACTGACACAAATAAAAAATGGGGCAATAATTGCTAACATTAAGCTTCATTTGGTAAGAACATCTCCATGTAGCGAAAACCACAACCACAACATCAATGACTTGCGTCATTAAAAGAAAGCATTGCAAACTTCTTCCAGTTAGAATGGAAAATGAAACCAAAATGTCTGAGCTGTCTATTCAGCCTTCCTCAACATGGGGCGCTCCAGATGTGTTGGACTACAGTTCCCAGAATGTCCCAGCCTGGCTGGGGCATTCTGGGAGATGCAGCCCAACACATCTGGAGCGCCCCAGGTTGAGGAAGGCTGATCTAGACTGTGGGATAAACTGATCAAATCTTTATTCATTATTAATAGGGCTGCAAGCTTTAGTTGGTTTGATGACAGCTAAATCAGCTAAATCTTAAATTAACCACTGCAGATCAGTTTTAATCAGTGGGACTATAAGCTGAGGACACATGTTTATGTTTTGAGGTTAAAGGGAACAGGTTCAAGAGAGCCTTTCTGTATAACAGTAAGTGGTAGACTTTGCTTATTGAGTTGTAAATTATTTCCCCGTCAATGTTTGTAGCAGGTACCCAATCATATGAGATCAAAAGAAAATGAGTACTTGGTGTAATTTGTTTGTTTGTTTGTTTGTTTCAAAAACAATAATAGAAAACAGAAATTTGGGCAAATGCACTTTAAAGAACAAATCGAACTACTTAAATGTAATTGATTAATGAACTAAAATACTTTAACTGGTTGACAGCCCTAGTCATCAGTATCACGTCCTGCCATATTAGTGGAAGAGAGCAACTTTATTATGTAAAGGAGCAATGGAGCTTCATCAATTGGCTTAAAGCACAATTCTATGCATGTCTACTCAAAAGAAAACCTCGTTCAATTCCATAGAACTTGCTCCTAGGTAAGTATAGACAGGATTGCAGCCTTAACATATTAGTGTATCTCAAGCCTAGTGTGGCGCAGAGCAGTAAAGCAGTAGTTTCTGCAGCTGAAACTTTCCCCACGGCCTGAGCTCGATCCCAGCGGAAGCTGGTTTCAGGCAGCTGGCTCGGGTCGACTCAGCTTTCTATCCTCCTGAGGTCAGTAAAATGAGTACCCAGTTAGCTGGGGAAAGGTAATAACGGCCAGGGAAGGCAACGGCAAACCACCCTGCTATAAGGCCTGCCAAGAAAACATCAGCGAAAGCTGGCGTCCCTCCAAGAGTCAGTAATGACTCAGTGCTTGCAAGAGAGGTTCCTTTCCTTTCCTTCAGGCCTCCACAATGTGTGACCCACCAAACCAAATGCATCCCACAATTCATTTACAGTAGTTCATCAGAAGTTTGATAAGTCTTTGGTTTCTGGGACCCACCTGGAGCTACCAAAACAAGAGGAGTGGGGAGCCATCAAGCACTTATTGATTTTATTTATTATTGCATTTATATCCCGCCTTTTTTCCTCCAAGGAACCCAAGGCGGTATACATAATCCTCCTCCTCTTCCTCTCATTTTATCCTCACAACAACAACAACCCTGTGAGGTGGGTTGGGATGAGAGTGTGTGACTGGCCCAAAGTCACCCAGTGGGTTTCCATGGCTGAGTGGGGACTAGAACCTGGATCTCCCGACTCCCAGTCTAACACTTTAACCACTACACCACACTGACTCTCTATACCACACTGGCTCTCTACAGCCACTACACAACACTGTCACTTGGTTAATCCACTTCATTTGACTTGCAGAAGGCAGGGTCATAGGTTTGCCAGTGGCAGTGATGGGAACAGAAATCCTAGGAGAGAAAATCCATTTGCAGGCAGAATACCAGACCTACATTTTGGCAGCCATATGTGACAATAGCAATTGGGGATGCAAAACTGAAACGTCAATAGAATATGAAGCTGAGATGTCATTTATTTATTTAGTTATTTAGTTATTACATTTCTATACTGTTCAATAAAGAAATAGCTCCCTGGGCAGTTCACAATCATTAAAACCACAAAATACATCATAAAATACAATATAAAATATAAAAAGTTTAAAACTAAAATATAAAAATACAAACCAAAATAAAACCTAACAGTAGTGCAGATATTTAAAATACAGTAAGGGATTTAAAACGACAGAGCAAAAAGACTCAAACACCTGGGAAAATAAAAAAGGTCTTTATCTGGCGCCAGAAAAAGTGCAACGTAGGCCCCAGGCAAGCTTTTCTAGGAACTCATTCCACAAGCGAGATGCTACAACAGAAAAAGGACGTACCTTTGCTCTTCCTTTACCTCTGTTGGAAGTTTGTTACAGTTGTAGCTTTAAGAGGCATGGGAATCTTTCATCTCTGTGTCTTTGTCTAAACTAGACAGGTTCGGATTTGCACCCTGATCCCTAGAAATCTTCTACTTGCCAGAGCTTCTTCATTCATTTCAATGGAAGGGACCGCTTTGGGTATTTGTTCCATTGTGCATGCAGGCCTTGCACCAAGTAGAGTTGGAATATTCATAAACATTTCATAACACCTAAGCAGCTAAACCAAAGGCTAATGAGGACTCATTTCAATTAAAAAACACACAACAGAGCTCTCATAGGCAACAGCTATAGATATTTCAAATACTGCACGCTACACTTACCTCAGGTGGAGGTTGGTTGCCCGGTTGACATCTCTACGTCTAAATGTTTTGTATTTTAATTTGATAGCACATTTGTGACTTTATGGCGATAGCTATTGCTTAAAAACAGTATCCAAAGCTGGCTTTAGTTAAATACATACACAGACGGTTATCAGTAAAGAATTCAACTCCATTTTTAATAGTAGCTCATTGACATAAAGCCAGTGGGAATGCTTGTGTGCATGACTCCCATTTCTCACAAGAGAGAGGATCCAAGGAAATTGTGCCTAGTTTCTTCAAAATAAGCTTTTTCTCTCCCCCCCCCCCCCTCCCCTGGACAGGGCTTTTTAAACTGGGAAGAAAGCACAGAACAATCCTGGTGGTGTTGCATTCTCCACGATTTTGCAACTGTCAGGTTATGTTAACGTTTTCTAAGATCCAGTTACATGAAATCTTAGTCCTGAGAAAACTTCGTGTAGTCCAGAGGAGATAAAATGGTGAAAAATTAATCTCAACAGCATAGTCACTTCTTAATACTCTAATCCCAAAATAAACATCCTTCCCCTTTAATCCAGTTTGTTTTACACTTCCTTTGTTAAAACTGTCAGATGTAAAGACAGCACTGAACAAGTGAGGCCATGCCGTGCAGTCAAATTCCTCTAGATTATTGCCACCTGTAATTTGTAGGGTTACTCGATAAGTTTCCCTCCTCTGTTGGAGAAAGAGGTTGCTTCCATACTAGCCCATTTCTCCAAAATTTCTATCCTTTGTTCGCACGTTTTATGGAAATTATTTGCAGTTGAGTGTTTTTCTGTTGTTCTCCTATGATTTGGGGAGATTTGTTTTAGCAATAAAACACACTTTTAGCACCAGCCTATCTAATATAGACAGCCAAAGCACTATGGAAACTTTAAAAACAAAGTTTCTGGTTTGCAAGTCGCTTGATTTATTGTTTTCTGTTAAGGCTGGGGGATCAGTGGTAAATTGCCCCTTAATTCCTCTTCAATTGTGTATTTTAATTGCCCCAATGTCAGTTTCTGTTCTCATAGTGGAGGAGGCTTTTGTTATTGAATTACTATTATTATTATTATTATTATTATTATTATTATTATTTATTTATTTATTTATATAGCACCATCAATGTACATGGTGCTGTACAGAGTAAAACAGTAAATAGCAAGACCCTGCCGCATAGGCTTACATTCTAATAAAATAATAATAAAACAATAAGGAGGGGAAGAGAATGCACCAAACAGGCACAGGGTAGGGTAAAACTAGCAGTATAAAGTCAGAACTATTTCACTCTTTGGGGGGGAAGGAAAAATAATGCAAGACAATCACACAGAGATGAGCAGAAACTGAGGTCTTAGCTAGACCTAAGGTTTATCCCGGGATCATCCCTGCCTGCTCCTGGGATATCCTGTGTGTCATTTACATGAACAGGGATGGCCCCGGGACACTCCTGGGATAAACCTTAGGTCTAGCTAAGGCCTGACACCAAGGAAATGAAAAGTCTATTCATCACTAATCCCCGTTCCTGAAGCAATAAAATGGGCAGCATTTGCAAACTGGAAACATTATTAATATTGGAAGGGATCTTTTACTTGTGAGTAAAGATTATAGATGAATCTTGGCTATACGGAAAGGCATTGCTGGATATTATGTTATACTAAGTGCTTTGTGGAATCTCCATCTTAATTCAATTTCCAAGTAATTCCAGGAAAGCAATGTTTGAGAAGTGCTAAAGGGCTATAGTCTGGAAGGAACCAGAATCTTTAGGTGTGGTTACTTTTCTTCTTTAAGTTGCTGTTAAAAAGCTGTTTGAGGAAAGAAATAGATTTCCATTTGAAATAAATCTGCCTCATCATGCTACTGAATTTGAAGCTGTAACTTTGAATTCAGAAAATTCCAGTCCAAACTTGGGATAAAAATATTAAGCTTTTTCATCAGTAGATTAATCAATTGTCCAACCCAGCCTTCCTCAACCTGGAGCGCTCCAGATGTGTTGGACTGCACCTCCCAGAATGCCCCAGCCAGCAGAGGGGCATTCTGGGAGTTGTAGTCCAACACATCTGGAGCGCCCCAGGTTGAGGAAGGCTGGTCCAACCTAAGGCAAATGACTAGAATTATTATTATTATTATTATTTATATAGCACCATCAATGTACATGGTGCTGTACAGAGTAAAACAATAAATAGCAGGACCCTGCCGCATAGGCTTACATGGATGTAGTCTTTCAGGAGGGCTGTCAATTTATTAACATTTTTAACTTGATAAACCTTCTGGTGAATAATTTGCATATCATCAAGCTGACTTTCAGAATACGAAGACAGATTTAAGAGTTGGGGTCTAGAGGGTTCTCACAGAAGAGGAAGTTAATGTTTGCCAATTTCTCTCCCCCCGCCCCCCCCCCCCCGGATCCTCTTGTACTGCCTCCCACACTGTAATGGTATCTGTCAAAGACATTATCTGTCAAAAATATAGTCAATTCACGAAAAGCTCTTCTGGGATGAGGAATAATATGAGAAATCTTTGGCTGATGAATGATTTAGTCTCCAAATATTTGCAGGGCAGCTGTTATGAGGTTCCAGAATCTCCAGACAGCCTGATCTTTAGAGAAATTAAACACCACATTCTAACCCTCAGGAAGAATTAGATCCCCTCTTTAAAGTATCAATTAGGCCCATTGATAGAATATTTTAAAGTTGACCCTAGTGAGGAGCACAGATAGAACCTAACTTTATATGGAGATTACCTATTTTACTAATAAGTATGCATCTACTCTGACGTTCTGAGACAGCTCCTAATAGTTCCGATTGTAAAGGGAAGTCCTCATTTTGGACAGGTCCCAGGGAAAGAGAATTGCTGCTTAAAGCACTTGTTGTAAAGTGACACGGCCTCTCCAGCTTTATGATCCATTTATTGAAGCAGAGTTCCATCTGGGTGCTGTATTGCTGGCGATTGAACAACTCTCTTGTATTGAATTGGGTTGTTAAAACCAAGAGATTATTACAAGAAATTATTGCAAACCTTCTCATATTAAAGGCTACTCTTGTTCAAGTTGGAATTAATACCAAAGTAGATGGATGATTAATATTAGTTCTAGGTGTACAGGTTACCTTTATTAACTGTCAACTATCTCAAACCACAAACACCCATAACAAACTAAGGACAATGCGATAAAAACAGCACCCTGCCACTGGTGTGCCCAATTAACTCCATGGTCTGAAAAATCTGGGCCTACCCATTACCCTAGAAATGGGAGAAACCAAGAACTCTAGTGTAAGGGCTGACCTTGAAGATGACTCAGAAACTTCAGTTAGTGTACAATTCAGCAGCCAGAATTCAAACAAGTACAGCTAGGTTTATTCATATCACCAGTTTTAAAAAGACAGCACTTGTTGCTTCTGGGTCTAGTTAAAGGTTCTGGTACTTGTGTTTAAAAACCTTAATGGCTTGGGACCCTGAAGGAGCACCTCTTCCCATATCAGCCTGCCCATGCCTTAAGATGTTATACAGAAGCCCTTCTTTGAGTGTCTTCCTTAGGGGAATTAAATGAGAGGGCCTTTTCCATGGTGGTGTTACAATCTTGGAATGCCCTCCCAAAAGAAAAATCCCAAAATCTATTTTAGGGCTAACGGTTAAAACTTTCTTAGTACAATCCAAATGTCGCGAAAAAAGAACAGACACTGCAATCTTTTTGGTGCGTCTTTTATTTGCCAAGGTATTTTAAATGGTAATGTTGCCTCTACCTGCTTTGTGGTTTGTATAGAGTTATCTGCCTCTTGTTTCTTCTATTTGTTGTTGATGCTTTATCATATTGCATTTATATTGGCATAATTCATTTTATTTAATCCTTTGTACGCTATCCCTAAATCCATCTGGATGAAGGGTGATTTAGAAATATTTCAAATATTTAGCACTGTCTATTCTTTGGAAGTGGTAAGCTAGAAATGTGTGATAAAGTACAGTCCCCATTGGATTCTTTAGAAAACCTGAAATTTAGAAGGAGAATCAGCATATGCGGGTGAAAGGTGATCCAATTCCAAAGGTGACGTTAGCTGAGAATGCACTTGGTGTATCCTGTGCAATTGTTGAGATTGCCATATGAAATATGCAACTAACCCTTGCTGTGTCTTGATGTAACCTGACTCTGGGGCTTGTAGGCTAACAACTTCCCATAATTCCAAATGTAAGCATTTTTGCCCTTATGAAAAAGAATTAACGGCAGGATCTATACCACTGTTTTAAAATGGTTTATAACAGGTTTGACAACTGTTGGGGCCCAGGCCACACTCCATATACAGTTTTTAAACAGTTTTCAAAGTGTTATATCCTACTTGGTGTAGATCTGGCTAGCTCAGTGGGATGGCCCCAGAAAGGTGGGCATTCAGCTCTACATCCAGACATCCTGATGGCTCTTTGAGGAGGCCCCTGTCTTAAGGGTGTCAAGGCTTAAATGCTAGATGATTGATATTTATTTGTCTTGCATAAAATTGGGCCTCTGGATCTCACCAGACTAGTTATTTTTTTCATTCCTTTCATAGAAAATGAATTTGGGAATTACATCCCACGAGTTATCTCCGGGTCCAATAAGTTTAAGCAATGATCTGAGCAGTCATTCTGTGTGAAAGACTAATCTGGAGATATTATTGAATGAAGACTGCCCCTCAGATTTAGAAATGCCATGACAGCAGACATTGGAGTGGCAGCTGTGATTCTCCAGAGTCTAGAGCAGTCTTCTCCAAACTGGTGGTCTCCAGGCGTGTTGTACTACACTGCTTCCCATCATTGCCAGAAAGCATGTCAAGTTCTTTTTTAGCAGTAGCTCTTATTTCATTAACTTTGGCATTAAAGCCCTTCCATTCATTTTGAATGGAGACCATTTGGTCTTGGACATCTACCTGGCCCTTTATTATTTAAGCTAGGATTTCAGCTAAATGGTCTTTCTTATCAAAATCATAGAACATTAGACTTGGAAGGGGCCTATAAAGCCATTGAGTCCAACCCCCTGCTCTTATCTGAGGGGATTTGTCTTTATCTGGTTGGGGCTGGGGACGCCACCTCCTTGCAGAGGATTGTTCTCCTACTGTACGCTGCAATTTATTTCTGACGCCGGAAAATAACATTTAAGGTTCCAGTTTTGCCAGGAAAGTAATTATCTCAGGCCAATACATTAATTAGCCAAGGATTAGGATCCTGCCAGGGTCAGGAGTAGCAGAGGCCTCAAAGTGCCATTCAGGTGGATGACATCACTTTCTTCCCAGCTTTTCTTATTAAATTGTAAGGTATCACCCAAAGGTGTATTAGCTTTGTTAGGTTTGAAAGTATTTCACAAATAAACCTACACTGGGATCTTGGTGATATATACATTTATTTAAACTATTAATTAGTCCTTCAGTTAAAAAAACAAGAAGATTAACCAATTGCAATTCTTTAATAGGTTGACAGCCACATCCATTCTGGAGGTTACCATGAAGCTAACAGCTCATTCACAAGTCCACATGTTCCTCACCCCTTTCATATCTTCACTTGGCAAATGCCTTTGGCCTCCAGACAGAGCACAACATACAAACATGCACAGCTTCTAGACAGGTTCTGCCTATACTGGCTGGCTGCAGCTCTCCAAAATATCTTTCTAAGTCTTACTGTCTAAGGGCCAAACTACACATGGTGCTCAGTTGTGTACAGCCACCCCACTCCCACCCCACCCACAGTTTTTGTTTTTATAAAATACAGTTGAAGACCCCCACCACCAGTGTTGTGTGTGTGTGTGTGTGTGTGTGTGTGTTCTTAACCCTTTCTCCTCCAATAGTTTTTTTCTGCTGAAAATTGCTCCTCCTCCATCTGCTACCCACATCTTTTCCCCAGCATGGAGCCATTTTCAGTGAAAGAACTAGAGTGAGGAAATTTAAGATGCATTCTTTCCACTCCTCTCTCTCCCACAGCTCCTCTACTTCTATTTGCAGCCTTCAAAGCTGCATTTGTGGGGGGGGGGAGGGGGGAGGCACATGTATATTAGTTTGTTAGTTTATTAGGTACCTGGGAAATTCTGCATGCAGAGGAAACTGGGAAGCAAGCAACGGCCCCTAATTAATAATAGATTTATTCTAAAACTCCCAGCAAAGGAGCTTGGCTCTAGCCATTCCATGTGTGGAGTGATGGGGAGAAAAGTTGAGTTCCGACTGTATATTTTATGTGTGCCTCTTTTGGACAAGAGCAAATGCCATGTTTTTTAAAACATCCCTGGGTTATGTTAAGTTTAAATCCAGTTGGACAGTTTCTAGTTTCCCAGTAACTAATTTGGGCACTGAAGCTTGTTCTTCTCAGCTTGAGGCTCCTAAAACCTCTCCTGAGCAGGTAACACAGACCCTTCCTTGGGAGAAGAACATACATTGAGCAGCTACGTGAAATCGTTGGGTAGCAAAGAACTCACAGTAAGTGGTTGTTGTTGCTGTTGTTGTTGTTGTTGATGATGATAGCTGATACCGTATTTCTTCGATTATAAGACGCCATTGATTGTAAGACACACACTAATTTCAGTACCACCAACAGAAAAAAAACACCTAAGACACACCCATGATTCCAAGACGCACCCCGTTTTTAGAGATGTTTATATGGGGGGAAAAGTGTGTCTTAGAATTGAAGAAATAGGGTATATTGGACTAATGAAATTGTTATAACGTAGCAGCATTAACAAGCTCCCCCCTCCTTTTCCTCTCTGTGGCAATGGGATTGGCTCTTCTGTGTTATTTTTGTACTGTGTGGACCAGGCACCTGTTGCCCCAAGGGGGTTGCCTGAAGATCCAAGGAAAACACATTCCAAAATGGAACACATTGAAAAGCCAAAAGAGTGGTGGGGGGGGGGGGTGGAATGGTTGCAAAGCGGCATGAATATTAAAATGATTATAGTGCTTAATGAAACGCTTTAGAAGCAGAACAATAACAGGTATTGTTGGCAGGCGCGATGCTCTACTTCCCGTGGTTTTTATGTCTTGATAACAATCACAATATCTTTTTAATCATCATTAGCTGCACATCTCTCCCAGCTTGGGAGAACCACACACATTCCAGACTGCCCTTTGATGTCTGTCTTAGAGCACAAACCTGCCAGGTTTGAAGCAGGTTTCACAGTCCTCCCCCCTCCCCTCAAGACTCATGTGCGTACAGGTGGGAAGGAAAGCCAGCAAAAGCTTTTTTCGTTCTGCCTTCTCATTGCTGTTCGGCTTCTTTTTCTTCCTTGACCAGCATGAAACTGCATGTTCCTGGCAGGCTGAAATTTGTTTCGGTGTGGGATAAATATGGGCTGGGGCAGTGCTGTATAGCCTGCATGTGCAGCCCAACTGGAAGTATGAGCAGAGGAGCAATTGCTCATAAGATCCAAGTGAGGGGAGCATCCAAGAAAAAGCTGGAGCAGGAACAAACGGAATTCCACTACTTCAAACTTCTCTAACCTGATGCCGTCTAGATGCTTTGGATTACAATGTCCAGCATACCTGACCACTGCCAATGCTGACTGAGGGATGATGGGAGTTGAAGTCCAAAACACCTGGAGGGCAGTTGGTTGGGGCTGCACTATCTTAGACCATGTGGTCATCTGGGGCTGGAGAAAAATGAATCAACTAGAAGAAAACACTGCTTTATAAGTACTGGTGTCTCATCTCTTTCTTATGGCGTATGAGTAAACATGTTTCCATGGAAATGTTAGAACAAATTATTTCAGATGATTAAGAACCATCAGCTTAAAAGGTCCTATTTTTACATGTTGGAAAAAGGTGAAGGATGATCTTCGTATTTATAAATCACATTTGTCAGATATCCTAAGTAACTGATCACATTTTAATCTCAGAACAACGCAGTAAGGTACGTTAGGCCAGGATGTACTGGCTTGCCTAGGTTCATTGGCTGAGCTTCATGGCTGCATAGGGATTTGAACCCAGGTCTCCTCTCCTTCCCACAACCAGGTCTAATACTATTATCTACCACACCACATCAGCTGCTCACCAAAAAGATAAAATATCAATTAGCTTTAAAATTGGAGGCTTACATACACTCCTAGTGTTTGAGGGGGTTTTCTAGTAGGCCATCTAGTCCAGCCTCCTACTCAGTGCAAGAAATCCAGAGTAAAAGCATCCCCAAGAGATGGCTGACTAGCCTTTGCTTGAAGACCTCCAATGAGGGAGAGCCAACCATCCCCTGAAGATAATTGGTTCCATTATTGAACTGTTCTTGCCATTACAGACATAATCCAATGCCCGTAATGGCATTTAGGCAGAAAAAGGCCTACAACTCCTAGCACCCCTACAGGGAGTTGAAGGACATCTTTTCTGTTTAAATATGCATCGTTGTGCCCTAAGAGGTTTCTCTTAAAGTTCAACCCAAATCTACCCTCATGTAAATTAAGCCTTTAGAGCTAGCCCTTGCCATTGCGGCAGAATCTTCTTCGATGTGCCAGCCCTGCACGTGTTTGAAAACTGCTCTCATAGTCACCCCCTCCTCAGTCTTCTCTTTTCCAAGCTAAGTGTACCAAGTTCCTTCAGTCTTTCCTGATAAGAGCTTTCTATACCCCTGATCACCTTTGTTGCCCGATGTGATGTTTTGTTGTTTATTGCTATTTATCTAGGATGTAAGCTGTATGGACTTTGAATGGTAAGGATGGTAAGTGGTTAATTCTGTTGGAAGGGGCAGTGAGTGAATGGAATGTTGGAGTGCAATCTGATTGGCTGTTAGATTCAAGTGTTTGAATGACAGTTAGCAGTTAGAAGCAGTTGAGAGTTGTGTGTGGAGAGTTGAGAAAGTGAAAGACAGTCTGGGTTTGTCTGCTGAAGGGGTTTAGGACAGAGTAGGATCAATGTTTTATCATTTTGGGAAAAGAGGGAATAGGAGGAGATAGATTTGACTAGTGGGTAGAGTAGGCAAGGATACATTATATATTGTATTGTAACAAACAAGCATTGCAACAAATGAAACCACAAGATTGAGAAACTGCATGAACTTATTATTAAATAAAAGTGGTTTTGTTTCATAAACTGGATTGATTTCTTAAAGTACCTGAGGTAAGGTACTGGGATATATGGTGGCAGTAGTGAAGGGTGAATCGGGTGGAGCACAGTGTGCTGGGTTGGTTGTTGTGGGGCCAAGAAGAGTCAGTGAAACACAGAACCAGTGAGCAGCAGTATGCCGACTGGGTCCGTAGTTGGGATCCTTTATAGAGAGAAGTAAAAAGGAGACCCAAAGGAAGCAGTTGTGATACATGGTGGTATTTAGTGGTGGGATGCGAAAATATCCAGTGCAGTTCAAAAGGGATCCAAATAAATCCAGTGCAGTTCAAATAAATCCATTTGTGAACATATAACAAGGCACAAGTGAGACAGTGGTGGTGGGAAAACAGTTAACAGAAGTAAGGAATAAAAGAAAGTACTATGAGGAATAATGGCAGAAATTTGGGCTTTAAAGAAAGAAGCACTAGTCAAGAGATGTAAAGTGCTGAAACTAAAGTATGAGGGGAAAACAACAGAAGAACTAAAAGTTCTGTTAATTAAGCATCAAGTACTAGATCCCAGTGAGGCAGACCATGAAAGAAACCCTGTGGTAAATGTCTCTGATTACGGTCTGCTTCTTTAGGGTCATAGATAGTAGAATCATAGAATAGTAACATCGGGGCCTGCTCCTGCTGGACTCTTCCCCCCCCCCCACAGGGCAAACTGCCATCTTGGCCCTGTGGGGAAGAAGAAGGACCGAGGGGACAGGAGCAGGCAGAAGTAACATCGGGGCCTGCTCCTGCTGGACTCTTCCCCCCCCCCACAGGGCAAACTGCCATCTTGGCCCTGTGGGGAAGAAGAAGGACCGAGGGGACAGGAGCAGGCAGAAGTAACATCAGGGCCTGCTCCTGCTGGACTCTTCCCCCCCCCCACAGGGCAAACTGCCATCTTGGCCCTGTGGGGAAGAAGAAGGACCGAGGGGACAGGAGCAGGCAGAAGTAACATCGGGGCCTGCTCCTGCTGGACTCTTCCCCCCCCCCCACAGGGCAAACTGCCATCTTGGCCCTGTGGGGAAGAAGAAGGACCGAGGGGACAGGAGCAGGCAGAAGTAACATCGGGGCCTGCTCCTGCTGGACTCTTCCCCCCACACACACACAGGGCAAACTGCCATCTTGGCCCTGTGGGGAAGAAGAAGGACCGAGGGGACAGGAGCAGGCAGAAGTAACATCGGGGCCTGCTCATGCTGGACTCTTCCCCCCCCCACAGGGCAAACTGCCATCTTGGCCCTGTGGGGAAGAAGAAGGACCGAGGGGACAGGAGCAGGCAGAAGTAACATCGGGGCCTGCTCCTGCTGGACTCTCTCTCTCTTTCTTTCTCTCTCCTCCCTCCCTCCCTCCTTGACTCCTTTTCCTTGTGTGTCATGTCTTTATTAGATTGTAAGCCTGAGGGCAGGGACTGTCTTTTTTCCTAAGTGTAAGCCGCTCTGAGAGCCTTTTTTGGCTGAGGAGCGGGGTATAAGTATGATAAATAAATAAATAAATAAATAGTAGAGTTGGAAGGGGCCTATAAGGCCCACAACCTCCATAGGTAACTAGTTCCATTGTCGAACTGTTCTAACAGTCAAGAAGTTTTTCCTGATGTCCAGTCTGCATATATAGAAACTCTGAGAGAGCAGAACAGAATCAAAATTTTAGAATTAGGATGGAGATGAGGGAAAGAGGAAAAACTGCATGAGTTGGAACTGGAGAGGATGAGATTGGAAACTGATAAGTTTAAGGCTGAGGTAATTTGGTGGAAAAAGCAAGAAGGGATAGAGAAAGCTAAGATTGGAAGCTTAAAAACACCCAAAATTACACCTAGGGATTTTGTGGCATATAATCCTGGTGAGGATCCTGAGATCTTTTTCGCCACGTTTGAGGAAGCCACCAAAAAACTGAAATATTCCCAGAAGCAAGTTCATGAGGTATAGATTACAAGGTACTGTTATAAGTGTAGATGTGTGGGACATTTACAATATGACTGTAAAGAAAATCCTAAAAACAGTACTTCAGCAAATGTTAAATGAGTTGCCACTACAGAATCAACTACTGAGGCCACTCGGAAAGTACAAGTCTGTAGTGTGAAGTTTGGTGAAATAGAGGAGTTTAAACTGAGTTAAAAGAAGAATATTGGTGGGAAACGCCATCTTCCTAGCTGGAATCACTCTTTTGAGGGCAGGTTTGGAAGTGCAGGAGATGCTGGAATCACACAGCCCATGGTCATCCAGAGTGGTGCTAGTTCCCAAAAAGGATGGGACTATACATTTCTGTGTAGACTACAGGCCCATAAACAAAATTACTGTGGCAGATGCATTCTCTATGCCAAGAGTGGACGATACGTTGTTGTTGTTGGGATCAGCTACCATAGTTTCAACCGTAGACTTATGCAAAGGTTTTGGGCAAATGGAGTTAGAGGAGTTATCACAATGCAAAACTGCTTTCATCACCCCAGATGGACTTTACGAATTTACCATTCTACCTTTTGGGTTGAGGAATTCTTAATCATTCCAGAAACTTGTAAATCCAGTGTTAGCAGGAATGTCTAATTTTGCCATTGCTTACATCAACAATGTTGCTGTTTTTAGTAAGACTGTGCCAGAACATTTAGAGCATCTTATTAAAGTATTGGAGGCAATTGAAAAGGCAGGCTAAACTATTAATGTAAACAAATGCCAGCGTGGGAAGTAGAAAAAACTAGGAGGAGGGCTTTCTCCGCTGTGGCACCCCGGTTGTGGAATGAGCTCCCCAGAGAGGTCCGCCTGGCGCCTACACTGTACTCCTTTCGTCGCCAGCTGAAGACCTTTTTATTCACTCAGTATTTTGACACTTAATTTTAACTTAAAGTTAAATTATACTGTTTTAACTCTGTATTTTAACCTTATATCAATTTTGCTGCGTGGTTTTATCCTGGTTGTGCTTTTTATATTGTATTTTGTATTTGTGTTTTCAACTTGTTGGTTGTTTTATGATTGGTTTTAATTTTTGTGAACCGCCCAGAGAGCTTCGGCTATTGGGCGGTATAAAAATGTAATAAATAAATAAATAAATAAATAAAAATAACTTCCCTATGGGACAAGGTGGAGACTACAAAGAATTGGCCTATTCCAAGAACTAAAAAACAAATTAGAGCATCCTTTGAATAATTGGCTAATACAGAAGATTCCTGGGGAAATGTGGTGATTTTGCATACCCACTACATGAACTGACCAAAAAGAAAGAGCCTGATACCATCAAATGGAGTAATAAATGTCTGAAGCTGTTTGAAGGGCTAAAAGAGGCTTTATGCAAAAGTGCAATTTTAATTGCTCCTGACTTCGACCAACCCTTCTTTGTGGAAATTGATGCATCTGAAATTGGACTTGGAGCAGTGTTACTACAAGAGAGGAATGAGACTAAATACCCTATCATTTTTTGAGCAGGAAGCTGACCAACAAAGAGAAAAATTATTCGTCTCTCCAAAAAGAATGCTTGGCAATTGTTTGAGTGCTAAACTGAGACCTTGTGTGTGGGAAGAAGATTCACTGTGATGATGGATCATCGTACACTAATTTGGCTAGAGACTATGAGGAATATGAATATCATGTTGCAGAGATCGTCATGGATCTTGCAAGAATTCCAAATTGACTACCAATTCATCAAAGCAAGGACAATGCACAAATATTAATATGAGGAGAAACCAGCGTTTCAGAGTCCCCAGGAAGAACAGTGAATGGACAATCTTCTTGATGTGTTCTTCTGTTGGTGAAGACTTTGTGAACTACACCAACAGCATTTCTCCAGTTTTGGGCACTACATATTCTTCTTGGTAACAAGAAGTATACTCCGTTTGGTTTTAAGAGGAGGGATGATGTGATGTTTTACTGTTTATTGTTATTTATCTAGGATGTAAGTGCTGTTTGGACTTCAAATGGAAAGGATGGTAAGTGGTTAATTCTGTTGGAAGGGGAGTGAGTGATGTTGGAGTGCATGCTGATTGGTTATTGGATCAAGTGTTTGAATGACAGTTAGCAGTAAGAATCAGTTAAGAGTTGTGAGTGGAGAGTTGACAGAGTGAAAGACAGTCTGGGTTTGTCTGCTGAAGGGGTTTAGAACAGAGTAGAATCAACATTTCATTGTTTTGGGAAAAGAGAGAATAGGAGGAGATAGTTTTTTTGACTAGTGGGTAGAGTAGACAAGGATACATGATATATACTGTACTGTAACAAACAAGTATTGCAACAAATGAAACCACAAGATTAAGACACTGAATGAACTTATTATTAAATAAAAGTTGTTTTGTTTCATAAACTGGATTGGATTCTTAAAGTACCTGAGGTAAGGTACTGGGATATATGGTGGCAGTGGTGAAGTAAAAGGGTGAATCGGGTGGAGCACAGTGTGCTGGGCTGGTTGCTGTGGGGCCAAGAAGAGTCAGTGAAACACAGAACCAGTGAGCAGCAGTATGCCGACTGGGTCCATAGTTGGGATCCTTTATAGAGAGAAGTAAAAAGGAGACGCAAAGTGGGCAGTCATGACACCCGCCATTGAACTCGTTACAGTTTCATAGAATCATAGAATAGCAGAGTTGGAAGGGGCCTACAAGGCCATCGAGTCCAACCCCCTGCTCAATGCAGGAATCCACTCTAAAGCATCCCTGACAGATGGTTGTCCAGCTGCCTCTTGAATGACTCTAGTGTGGGAGAGCCCACGACCTCCCTAGGTAACTCCCTAGGTAACTTTATCAGCAGTCTTCTCAAAGTGAGGTCTTGAGAACTGGACAAAGTCCTCCAGATGACTAGAATAAAAGGAAACTATTACTTCTTATGACTTGGAAACTATGGCCTTAGCTAGACCTAAGGTTTATCCCGGGATCATCCCTGCCTGCTCCCGGGATATCCTGTGTGTCATTTACATGAACAGGGATGACCCCGGGACAATCCCGGGATAAACCTTAGGTCTAGCTAAGGCCTATGTTAAAATTGCATGAGCTTTCTTCTCCGCCTTTTGTTCTTCTCTGTCCCCGTATATTTCTGACACATGTTCAGATTGTGTTGGATTGCAGTCCCAAGATCCTTTTCACATAAAGTTTTGTGCACTTGATATTTTCAAGATCTGATTCTAATTTTATTTTTGCTAGTTTAGCTACTTGACATTTTATGCAATCCTACAACTTTATTCATTTAGATAAATCATTTTTTGTCGTATTGCTTGGAGCCTTATTTCCTGAAAAAATAAAACTGTGGTATGTAATAGTATAACACAGACATACCAGTGGTGATTTTCAAGAGATGTTCATTAGTGATCACCCTGGGGTCACATGGGGAAAACCCTGCAGTGGCTGTGGATCTGTGCCCCACATTGGTTAGATGATTCAGCTGCAGGTTCACAGCCACCATGGGGCTTCCCTGCGATGCTGCATTCTGAAAAAGTCAGGGATTTTCAAAGGCAGCAACATCAATATGTAACATTGCTCTGCAGTCAATCTGGGCCAATCCAGGGGCAGAGTCTGATGGAAGGTGACCAGTGCTTGGTCACCTTCCACCAGGAAGAAGGTGGAGGCATCTCTGGGACCCAGATCGCCGCCCGGAAACCCTGCGCTCCCTCCTCAGCATCATGATTAGCTGATGCTACCCTGGGAGAGGGGAATTGCGGGTACCTCCTAGAACTACCTGTTAGAAGGAATTATGCATTTATTTCCATCTTTTTCTCCTTAATGGAGTTTTTGTGTGAAAGGAAAAGATGGAAGAAGCAGTAAGAAAAAAAAGGAGGCCCACAAATCAAAGATGTTGTTGACTCAGTCCCATGAACATCCATGAATGAAACAGGGCGATGGTGTCATAAAAGTTTTGTCTGGAAGCACCCTAAGTTTTTGCTGTTTTACTGAATGAGTAAAGATACCATGAGCTTCTCTACATGAGTGATTTATTGTATGCTAATGATTGGCCACTCATGGAAGTTTGCTGGTGCTTTACATGATGCCATCAATCTCCACGGCATCTCTGTGCTTTCCCCTGTTAATCTTGCTTTTTTAAAAATGGAGATAATACAGTATTTAAATTATCACAGGATTTCCCCCACATGTAAAGCTGCCGTAGCACTATAATTCCACCACTAGGTGGCACTGTTTAGTTGAATTTAATAGCATTGCTGAGAGGGGGAGTTTTCAGTTTAAAATCATGTGGTTGCTGTCTAAAAGACCATGTAGTATATGTGGAAAGACTCCAGAAGAAACCCTAGATAGGCTATGGGTTTTTCCCCTTAAAGTAGAGACACCCCTTTAGTTGTTATGGCTGCTCCTTGCTGCAGTCTCCAAGCTGAGATCTCTCCCATCAAAATGACAGGATATTTTGCTAGTGATTAAGAAATCTAGTAGTTGGCACTGTTATTACCAAGGTGGTACAACACATACGAGAAAGCAGAACTGCTCCTAGTATTTCAAAGTTGTACACTGAAAGATGGGAAATCCCTTCATGCAGACAAGCTTGAGCTTGAAGCAGAAGACTTGATTTCCCGTGATCATTATCTGAACTTATACCACTACAAAAAGTTATAAATTGTAAGATCTTTTTCAACTACAGAAAAAAGCAATGTGATGCAGAACTCACAAAATTCAGAACAAACTAAACCACACACAGAAGGAAATGAGCTGAGTAAGCACTAGGCTGACCTGAAAAAAATGGGGGTAGAGAAAAGTATCCTGCCCATCCCCCGCCACATTCAAATCCCAAACCCTGACCCGATATCACCCAAGCTGGAAAGGCTTCATTATTCCATTTAAATTCCCTAAACATCATCCCAGCAGGGAATCTGTCCTGGTTAAGATCTTCTTGCCAGCGGAGTCTTGAGAAGTGCCAACATCAATCTGTGGATTGTTCCAAACACTATAGAGCTGTTCCATTGGGAACTGTTCTTTTTAAAAGAAAACACACACACACACACACACACACATATCAGACTCCTCCTATGGAGTGGAATGTTCCTCCCCTGACATCAAATTAACTTTATTGAGCTGAAATCCAAGCTGGCATTCAAAATGTGAGCAAGGGAAGTTCCAGGGCATTGGGGGATGGGGGGGACCCATGCAATTATGTTCCTATTACAAGAGCTTCAACATGTGACTGTTTTCCTTTTTTCACGGTTTTTCAAAGTTGGGCCCTCATGTGTTATCCCAGTCTTGTGAATGGTTAAGTGTGTGTCCTAAGCAGTAGCATGTGCCATCTTAAGTGTGCTCTGATGTCTTGCCAACATTAAAAGAAATCAAAATAAGGCTTCCTAATATCTATCTGTCTGTCTGTCTGTCTGTCTGTCTGTCTGTCTGTCTTGCAAAGGCAACTTTAAAAGAAGCACAGAAAATGTATTTTTAAGAACACAACAGATTTTTGAGCTGGTTAGCTACCAAATGAAACTTCATGTAAAAAACAATGAAACAGACCTGGTTGTCTTAGATATAGAGGGGGCTTATATTAGCCCAGTGAGAGAGTTTTTTTTAAATAAAAAAATCCAAAAAGTAACAATTCTACTCTTTTTCTCTCTCAGCCTCAATATCCTCTCAGGGCTAAAGTAGTTGAGATGCTGGAGATTGTGATTGGATCTTCCATTTATTTTAAATTTATTTCTTTTTAAATCATTTGGGGCATTTTTATGATGACAACAGGTTTGGGGAGGGTTTAACCTTTTCCCCTCTTGTACTGTTCTCTCATATAAATCACATCTATTAAGCTGTTATTTTTCCTCCTGAGATGTTAAATCAATGAGCATCTCTGTAGTTGGTTGCTTAGGGATTGCACATTTTCTATTTTGTATTGTATGGGGCTGTACCATAGGTTTCCTTCTAATGGTCTGCTTCAGCAGCAGTGTAAATTGAGTACAGAATCATAGAATAGCAGAATTGGAAGGGGCCCACAAGACCATCGAGTCCAGCCCCCTGCTCAATGCAGGAATTCACCCTAAAGCATCCTTGACAGATGGTTGTCCAGCTGCCTCTTGAATGCCTCTAGTGTGGGAGAGCCCACAACCTCCCTAGGTAGTTTTGAAGACTATTTTTTCTAGATTAGACCAGGATTTAGTTAAACTCTGGCTGAGTTCACACATCACGCTAATCCATGGTGGGTGGCAAGCTGCACTGGGTAGGTGGTTATGCTAATGACCTACTGTGTTCCCATCAGGCTAACAAGCTACACAGAATAGTTTATTTAACCCTCTTGCCCTTCTTCCTCCTGTAGTCCCCCTGCCTAGGGAGGCTGGTATCCCAGCTTCCTTTGCGGCGGGAATAGAGATCATTAAGAGGAGCAGAGCAGTGGCAGCATTTTTGGCCTCTCTTGCTGAGTAGCTCTGTAACCCACACTAACATGACAGACAACATGCTAACCCACCATAGGTAAAAAATAACCATTACTGCAGGCTTGGGTTCTCAGAGTGTTTGGATGAAGGGTTGTTTAAGGGAAGTAAACCACCCTTGGATGGTGTGGGGGGGGACAACAACCCACAGACAACATGCTAACCCATCATGGGTTGTTCCGGAAAATAAACCATCATGGGGTAGTGTGTTGTGTGAATCCAAACTTAGAGTAGATCCATTGAAATCAATGAGATGCGAATTAGTCATGACTAAGTTAAGTCCCATTGATTTCAGTGGTTCTATTCTAACTATCATTAAGACTGAATCAAATCCCATGTACATTTCCTCTAAGTAAGACTGTCTTTTTTGATAAGTGTAAGCTGCTCAGAAAGCCTTTTTTGGCTGAGGAGCAGGGTATAAATATGATAAATAAAAAAATTATTAAAAAAGTAGGTTTGCTTCAACAGACCTGCTCAGATAGTGCTTCTTAAATGATAATTGAGCTTTTATTGGTGGTGTTCTATAAAATTAAAAAGAAATGGTTTCAAAAAACCAAAACCAAATACTTTGGATTACCTCATATTTCTGTAAGTTTAATTTCATTATTTATTTGAAATCCTGTAGTAACAGAGAACTTTCACTAGAACTTAAAACACTGGATTTGTAAATTGGTGAGCAAATTACAAATTATGATGGGTTCAGCTTGCCCATCACATGACATGCGTACGCTGGCCAACATTTGCAAGCTAAGCTAAACCTAGATCTATGAATATGGCCTAAATATGGTCACATTTTAAAAAGCTATAAAAACTCTGTACGAAAGCCAATTCCAAACATTCTGATACCATCTCGCAATATTCCATCATACTTTGGTGTGATCAAGAAACAGTGTCTCATATTGGGCTCTGTCAACATAAGCCAGCTTCATTCTCCATGGCTGAGGTCACCAGTCATGTCTCTGAATGGACCCTTTCACTTGTTTGTATTTAAGTCAATACATGACCTTAATTTCTATGGGGGAAAGTACAACACCACACTTGGGGGCAGTCTCCCAGTGAGGGCAATGCTTAGCCATCAACCCTGGTGCTGAAATGCAAACTTTTGGGAGAGGCAATATCCCTTCCCCATCAAGGGCTGCGGTAATATGTTTTCAAAAGAGCTGAGGTAAAACACAAGGCACTTTCCATTTATTTCTTGGTTATGAGACGTGCCTGTGGTGTTCCACCCCACAAGTCAGTTCCCAAATGTATGTCTGCAGTTTTTAGAATGTTGGCCTGAGTGGGCGGAGTTAGAATGTCTGGGGAGGGGGAGGAGTGATATATAAGGGAAGGACTGAGGGGATTGAGGGAGACTTTTTAGGTACTCTGAGGGCTCATCTACACCAAGCAGGATATTCCACTATGAAAGTGGTATATGAAAGGCAGGAGCCACACTACTGCTTTATAGCAGTATTGAAGTGCACTGACAACTGTTGGGGCCCATTGACACCTACCATATACTACTTTCATGCCACTTTCATAGTGTTATATCCTGCTTGGTGAAGATGTGTCAATGAGCCCCAACAGTTGTCAGTGCACTTCAGTACTACTATAAAGCAGTAGTGTAGATCCTGCAGTGCACCTCAATACCGCTATAAAGCAGTCGTGTGGCTCCTGCCTTTTATATACTGCTTTCATACCGCTTTCATAGTGGAATATCCTGCTTGGTGTAGATGAGCCCGTAGAGTCTTTAGTGCTCTCTGTGTGTTAGCTCTCTGTGTTTAGAGTACTTGGGTCTGGAGAATTTGAGGTTCAGTGTAGAGAGTGGTGTCTTTGGAGTGTGGTGTGTAGATAGTTGATGTATATTAAACAATACTGATAATAAGCTCAAGAGTGATTGTGTGAGAGAAAGGAAAGCGCGCATGTGAATGGGTGAAAGGATTGGATGAAAGGTTTCAAAAAGGGTTTTAACTGTTTTATTTTGAAACAAAGCTTGCGAACTTTTAAAAATAAATTTTAATTATTTTGTTTTTAACTACGTACCACAAAAATCCCACGTGTCTGTTTGGCATTTATCATCTGAGGTTTATACATTTAGCACCCACTCTGACAATAATTCACCTCAGCACATATAATTCACAGCACATTGTTTTATTATTGAAATCCTTCTTTATTTAACCCCTTTCTTCACATAGTTTGGAGAAACGCGGTGTTTGTCCCTCGCCTCAGGCATATCAATCGGTAGTGCTTGGCTTGAGCAGGGAGTAGTCGCGGCCAGGCCTGGTGTTCAGAGCCTGTGTCATGGCAGTGTCCCCTTCAGGTAATATTTCAAGGAAGAGCAAACAGAGTGAAAGTATTTACCCTATTTTATGGTGAGGCAGGGAGGGCAGAAAACATTGTCATGTTGCCAAGGCATATGGGGGGTACACCATGGCTTCCCAAGTTCAGTGCAGTGCAGAGTTCCTGTCTTTCAGCACTGCGAAGGTGGGCAATGAAAATGCCCCGGCAATCTTGGGAGGACAGGAAGCATTGCCTAGTTGTCTCAGGAAAGTGGGGACATGTTCTCTCCATAAGCTCCATCCAACGAGCGTTTTACTGCACCCTGATTACTGGGCACTCACAGATTACTCACATGACGCCGTCTGCCTCTCACATGTCTTCCGCCCCTTCTTGCTTTCGTTGCATAATAAAAAAAACCTATTTATTTATTTATTTATTTTATTACATTTTTATACCGCCCAATAGCCAAAGCTCTCTAGGCGGTTTACAAAAATTACATGAAAAACCGAAATAAAGTCCGGTTGCTGATCTCTCTTACCTGACTGAACAGGGCTATTATTTCCTGTTTTCAGGAAGCAACGTCGTCGGAGCAGACCGAAGAAGCAACGGGAGCCACACGTTTGAACTAGATGTGATGGGGAAAGTGAGGGCAATGTTGCTTCGTTTGCCTTTAGTTAGGATGCTACTTAACTAAATCTAGGGGCAGTATCTGCTGGTGGTCCTAGCCAGACACAGCCCATGCACTTTAATGAGTCTGTGTAGGAGGACCATTGGATACTATCCCCATGTCTGCTCACTCATTCTCTGGCCCTTGATTGACTGGGAGGGACAGTGGCTGTATTTTGAGCCCCCTCCCATTTGAACCCAACATTTTAACGGGAAAAATTAAATTAAAAGGAACTTGGTTCAGGAGTGGGGAAGGAGGCAATGTGTAGTATTCCCCCTTTGGAGACTGGCAATGTGGAGTGGGACGGTGAAGAAGCAGAAGAAGCTGGAGTACTGGGGTGGAGAAACAGGGGGAAACAGATAGTGAGAGGAGATGGGGAAATAGACAGGAAATGCCATTCCTTCCTTTCTTCTCTCCCTGCCCCTACCCATTAAACTTCATGGCCTTATACCTAATTAATAATAACCAGGGTCAAAATCACCACCACCATCATCATCATCATCATCATCAGGCAATTAAAATATTGTGCCAAAAAGCAGCCTGCTACTTAAGTCAATATATGCAAATAGAGCAAATATGCATGATTTCTCATATTGTGCAAATCTTATTTTAGCCACTTGAAGGGCAAGGAGCTACACAGGGCATTGAGACTCCACACTATAACCCCTGGAGCTCTTATTCCACCATCTCTCTGGTTTCTGACATTTCAGCAGGCATTCCCACACACTTTTAAGCATATTTGTTCAGCCATGAGGGCTAGAAACTTTCTAAAATTAAAGCTGAGATTCTTAGGTAGTTGAATTCTTGATCCAATAGCACATTTTGTTCTCTTTCTGCACTCCCAGCGTGTACACACACACACCACTGACAATAATTGGATGCACAGTATGTTTTCCCCCCTGCCACGGGATCATATATCCCATCCTACAAACAGAGATAAAATAGAAGTCTGGGGGCTAAGGAAACAAAATGATCACATTTCTTAAAATATCTGTCCATCATTATAGCTTATCTAGTCTCCGGGAGGATAAAAAATCTAGTCTTGGCAAGTTTTTATTACTGGGTGGGTGAATCAAATAACCCTATATTAGCAAGTTTCAAATAAACTTAAATTCCATTCAGCAATAATGACTGACATACTGTTTGCACTACATTAATCAAGGAATACAGTAAAATTCTTGTCATTTTCTAGCTGGCCTCCAAGTGATGGGCAAAGTGCAAGAGAATGGACGGGGCAGAGCATGACCATGATGACCCAGAAGGTGTGTGTGGGCAGCAAGCAAGAGGGACCAGGTCTCCAATAGCACAGCGCATTCACAACCAAATGCTCCCAGGGATTGTTCCAACAAGTTCAAGGTTCAACCAGAGTTCTTATTAGGGCTGTGCATGGACACCCCCCCCCCGATCCCCTTCTCTTCCCAATTCGCAACTTCCAGATCGGGCCGACTCCGCCCCGCCTTGCTCTGCCTAGGGTCTGCTCCACTCCGCTGCAGAGCTCCAGCTCCGAATCGGAGCTCCGCAGCGGCAGGGGGCGGTGCCAGGTAAGGCTCCCTTCCCTCCTCCCCCTTACCTTCGTCCATCCACGGCCCCACGGCTGCTTCAGCTGAGCCTGAGGACTCAAACAGGAAGACCAGTCTTCCTGTTTGAGTCCTCGGGCTCAGTTGAAGCAACCGCGGGACCACGGATGGATGCAGGTAAGACCCCCCTCCCCCTTGCCCCCTTACTTGGCTCTGCTGCTGTCGCCGCACGGGTGGCGGCGGCGGCAGGGCCAGGTAAACCCCCCTCCCTCCTCCCCCTTATCTGCGTCCGTCCACGGTCCCGCAGCTGCTTCAACTGAGCCCGAGGACTCAAACAGGAAGTCTGGGCCGCAGTTGCGGCCTGGTTTTCCTGTTTGAGTCCTCGGGCTCAGTTGAAGCAGCCGCGGGACCGTGGACGGATGCAGGTAAGACCCCCCTCCCCCTTGCCCCCTTACCTGGTTCTGCCGCTGCAGGGCCAGGTAAACCCCCTTACCTTTTTTGCAGAGCTCCGGATCGAGGTGAAGGATCCGCCTTCACCTCAATCCGCTCCGCTGCTCCCCGATCCTCTTCGCCTCCGCCTTAAGGGAGCGAAGCCCCCCAATCCGCTTCTGCTTCTCCAGTCCGAGGAGAAGCGGATCACAGCCCTAGTTCTTATAATGCCAGACATGCCTGATGGTTGGTTGCCCAAGCCCATAAGAGAGTTAATGGGGGGTGGATACTGTAGCTTGAAACCATACAAACTGGTAACATTATTGCTTTGGATTGTGCCTTTTTCCTTTTTCAAAAGGGATATCTAAGCGACTAAGCAACCTTGGGTGTCTGTTGGTAGTGATAGACAAATTCCACCGAGGTCGATTTGGAACTGGGCTTGGCAAACCAAGCCATTTCCCCCTACAATTAGAAATATCTGTTTATTCTGAGCTCAATTCTTTGCTCAGGGTACGGATACCTGTCCCAATCTCTGCCCCTATAGTCTGCCCCACTGTCCCCCTCACATTTGCCAAAGCCTGGCAACAGTAGTAGGAACTACAATGGCTACAGCAACAGAGAGGTCTGGCTGGAGGCCTCCTTCCCTCCTGGAGCCTGGGACAGGACATCGACAGAAAGGCCTCAGGCCAGCAATTTGGGGAAATTATGTTTCCTGTGGCCCTTGGTGCCTCGGATGCTGCTGTAGCAACTTTAAAAGCACTAGAGAGGAAGGGAGGTCCCCATTGAGACTGGAGTTGTTGCTGCTTCTGCCATGCCAAATAAATAGGAAAGCAGAGAGAAAGCCATACTGCCTGTTTTGCATTAGCATAAGAAGGGCCATGCTGGATCAGACCAAGGGTCCATCAAGTCCAGGGGCTGCCTTCATGCCACTGGGTTGGTGCCTCCTCCTCTTCAGCTCCGCGTCTTCCCTCTCCCGGATAATCTCGACGCCGAGGAGGGAGTGTGGGGTTCCTGGGTGGCCATCTGGGTCCCGGAGCCATCCCTGCCCTCTTCCTAGTGGAAGGCGACCAATTACTGGTCGCTTTCCATCAAGCTCTGCCCAGGGTTGGCCACAGATCGGCTGCAGATCAATGTTACACAGTGGAAGCACCGTGTCAACATTGCTCCCTTTGAAAAGGGAGTAAATTTTCAATTTACTCAGGTACCTGAGTAAATTTTCAGGTAAATCCCTACTTTTTCAAATTGGAGCATCAGGGGAAAGCCCTGATGGCTGCAAACCTGTGCCTACATCGTCTAACCAACAGGGCGCAGACCCAAGCCATCACAGGGCTTTCTCCATGTGTAGACAGACCCCAGCAATCTGTTCACTCAGTGTCCAACCAGCTGTCAACCAGGGAGCCACAAACAGGACCCAGGTGCAATTCAAGTTGAGCATTAGGAATCGCTAAGGTTCTTATCCTCACGCAAGAAATTATGAACTTTGGTGACATCAATAATTGCTGCTGCATTGATTCAGATCGGAATGATTTGAGCTGCCAGACTATGTTCGGTGTTCTGGCAATGCATCCTTTTCCTCCACAGAAAGAATCCCCTGCCAAGAATCTATTTCTGGCAGATTCAGGGGCTGCAGGAACTCTGGGGCAGGTAACTTTGGTGCAAAGTTGCTATGAGATGAGTCACAATTCATGTATGCCAGAAACAAAAATGCAAATGAATTCCCCCAAGAGATATCCTTAGAATACTTCTTAAAATAAAAGAAACACGTTTGCTATAAAATGAGAAGAGAAATACAGTCTCCTGTGAAATTCTCATGCTATGAAGGTATGTCAATGAGACTTCTGCAGCTTCCCCATGGATTGCGCCCATAATTCAAAGGGGGGGGGGGTAGGCAGCTTCTGCCTCATTATCCAAAAATGAGGTTAAAAACCAAACAGAAACATAATCTGCCTACTGCACAAACTTATGAATGTGGCTGTAACGTGTGCCTTTGCTTGCAGTCAACATGACCCCTGCCTTCTATGGCTGTCATGACGCTGGCATGTTGATGCTGAGCTCTAAGCACGCTTGGGTTCTCACTCTTTCTGCTGAAAATAATTGACATAGACCCCAGCAGGCAATGTAGCTGTGTTTATTGGTAAATATAGCTCGCTGTACTTTTGTGAACGGAGGCAGGAATGATAGAAGAGTATTTGGTGTTTTTTCCGCACAACACTTTTAATACGTCAGGGTGAATGGGGTATGGAACCCTACCTGTTATCACGAGCCAGGTTCCATGGGGTTTAATGTGCTACTGTATTATTAAAGGGAGGCCACAAGATCTTACAGTATTGTGGGACCACCTGGCATTCTAAGAGCCCAAGGAATAAAATATAGGGCTGTGCTTCGCTTTGCATCAGAGCGTAAAAGCAATAGCAAGGCGGCCTGATTCGCCTCTGGCAAAGGCGGAGATGAAGCGGGTCGGGGGGGCTGCGGATCGAGGTGAAGAGGATCGAGACCAAGTGGATCCTTTGCCTCGATCTGAAGCTCTGAAAAAAAGGTAAGTGGGGGCTTACCTGGCGTTGCTGCAGTCCATGCAGCGAAGGTGGCAGAGCCAGGTAAGGGGGCAGAGGGAGGGGGCTTACCTGCCTCTGTTGCGGTCTGGCGGCGGCTTCAACTGAGGCTGAGGCTCAAACAGGAAGACCAGGCCGCTTCCGGTTTGAGCCTCAGCCTCAGGTGAAGCCACTGCCGGAACGCAATGGACTCAGATATGACCCTGTCCCCTTACCTGACTTCGCCGCCACACAGACTGCGGTGGCGGCAGTGGCGCCAGGTAAGGCCTCCTCCCTCCTCAGCCCTGCCCTTCTGCTTTGAGCCTCGGCCTCAGGTGAAGCCGCTGCTGGAACGCGATGGAAGCAGGTAAGGGGGAGGAGGAGGGCTTTACCTGGCGGTGGCACTGCCACTGCGGAGCTCCAATTCACAGCTGGAGCTCAGCAGCGGAGCAGAGTGGCCCATAGGCGGATCGACGCGGGGCGGAGCAGGCCTGATCGGGTGCAGATCAGATCGGGGGGGGGGTGTCCGTGCACAGCCCTTATAAAATATTCCTCTGCGAAGGGGGAGGTGTGTAGGAGGAAGGAGTTGTCCAGAGAGTTTTTGTTTTCAAATTTGTGAAATTCAAAGCCTTCTCTCCTCATATCCTTACAGTGCAATCCATTTTTTTTTTTTTAATAATTTTTATTCATTTTCAACACTATATAAACATAAATGAACATTTCCAAAATATAATTGAAACAAACACAATAAGAAAAAGAAATACATCAAATATCTGCTTCATACATATTGAATAATTGTTGAGTACAAATATCAAAAACTATTACATATGCCTTATCACACTACAACATTTTCATTCTTAACATAAAAGTGCACCCCCCACCTCGGGATCATTCTTGAGTCCAAAATCTAATCGTTTCTTCTGATGGTGGTTTCCCATTTCCCTTAGTAAACACGAACACTAGGAACTGTTTCCAAATTCCTTCGAACTCATTTATTTTAGTTACGCCTTTTCTCCACTTAATATTACATGTCAGTTTATCATTAATGGCTATGTCCCATACTACTTTATACCACTCCTCAATAGAATATTCCCCTTGGATCTTCCAGTTCCTAGCTATCATCAATCGTGCTGCAACCAACAAACTCGATATCAGCTCTATAGTTCCTTTTCCACACTTTATATCTTCAAATAGTGACAGCAATGCTATTTTTGGTGTTTGTTCTATTTTCATTCCCACTATTTCTTCAATTTCTGAGAACACCATCTTCCATAATCTTTGTACATATTTGCATTGCCACCACATATGTAAATACGTTCCTTTTTCCCCACATCCTCTCCAACAATTTGCTGAATGTTGATCACTTATCTTGTTCAATCTAACCGGGGTTAGGTACCACCTCCATAAAATTTTAAAATAATTCTCCTTTATTCTTACTGATAAACTTCTCAACACTCTTTGTTTCCATAGTCCCTCCCAGCTCTGTCGCCCTATTTGTATCTTCAAATCTGATTCCCAAATCACTTTCTCTGTATTCTCTCTAAACTCCTTCTCTAACAATATTTTATATATTTCACTCATTAATCCTTTTGAAACTATACTACCTCCTTTTCCTTTCTCCTTACTTACTACTAATTCTTCAAACCTCGTCATCTTTCTGCACATTCTATTATCTTTAATCCACTTTTTATTCCATTGTTCTAATTGACCATATTCTAGCCAAGATAGCTTCTTCTCCTTTAACAAATTTTCCATATCTTCTCTTGTTTTAATATCTCTTACCCAATCCTTTAATTTTATTTTATTTTTCTCTTTTAATATTTTACATAATCTACCCTTTAGATCCTCTGGGAAATTCTTTAACATTATTATCGGTGCTAAGGGAGAGTTGCTCGGAAGCAGCTTCCCTTTAAATTTGCTCCAAATTTCCCATTGAGTCCTCAGGAGTGGATTATCTATACTTCCAACCCATTTTCTTCCTCCATCTTTAAAAAAAACATTCTCCAGATTCATCTCTACCTTACTTATGATTTTTTCTTCCATCCAGTATAAATCTCCTACTCCCATAATTGCTTCTACAACATGTCTTAATCTATTTGCTACGTAGTATAATTTTATGTTTGGGAGACCCATTCCCCCCTTTTTTTGGCTTAGGTACCAATTATTTTTATTCACTCTTGCTCTCTTTTCTCCATTACAATATTTATTAATAATATTTTGCCAACTTTTTATCTCGGTTTCTGATATTTTTATAGGTAGCATCCTAAATACGAAATTAATTTTAGCTAGTATCTTCATTTTTATCAAAGCTATTCTCCCAAACCAAGATAAATTTAATCTTTTATATTTCTCCAATTTCTCTAATACCTCCTTCTTTAACCTCGTTAAATTTTCCCTTTCTAAATTCTCTAGATTTTTTGTAATTTTAATTCCCAAGTATTTAATCTCATTCTTAACTTTCAATTCCATCCCCTTAAATTCCCAATCCTTTTCTTCCTTCTTAGTATAGTTAAACAACATCATCTCTGATTTAGACCAATTTATTTTTAACCCTGTAATTTCCTCAAATTCCCTCAACTGATATTTAATTCTTTCTAATTTTCTTAATGGATTCTTAATGGTCAATAAAGTATCATCCGCAAACATGTTTAGCTTTATCTCCCTTACCTCTCCAATTCCTTCTAATTCTTTATCCTCCCTTAGTGCCTTCGCCAAAACTTCCATAACCATTACAAAAAGGACCGGCGAGAGCGGACATCCTTGTCTTGTTCCTCTGGCTAGTCGTATCTTTTCAGTAAGTCCGTCATTTACCACCACTACCGCCGTATTTTGGGAATATAACTGTTCTATTACATTTTTAAATTTATTTCCAAATCCCAATTTATCTATAATACTCTTTAGTGCCTGCCAGCTCACACAATCAAAAGCTTTAAAAATATCTAATGCCATAATACCTGCCTTAATATTTGCTTTTTTTATTACATTTATTACATTTAAAACTCTACCCACTAAATTATGCATATGTCTTCCTACCACAAACCCACATTGATCTGCTCCTATATATTCTGCCAAAAATTTATTTAATCGTTTGGCCATAATAGATGTAAAAATTTTAGCATCCTGATTTATTAAAGAAATAGGTCTATAAGAATCAGGATTAGTCAAATCTTTATCTGGTTTTGGGATCAGAATTATCACTGAATGTTCCCATGATTCAGGTATCTTCTCTCCTGATAATATCCTATTATAAAGTTCCATTAATTTTGGAACTAAACAATCTTTGAAGACCTTATAATATTCTGGACCCAAACCATCTGCTCCTGGTGATTTACCCACTTTTAACTTATCAATAACTTCTTCAACTTCTCTTTGAGTTATTACTGACTCCATTAACTCCTTATATTCTGATTTTATTTCCTTCTTTATAAACCTTCCAATATACTCCTCCACCTTTTCTTGTTGAATTTCTTTACCCTTGTACAATTCCTGATAAAATTCCTGAAAAATTTTTATTTTAGCTTTCATTGCATGACAATAATTCCCTCGACTATCTTTCAACGTTTCTATCCCATTCCTCCCTTTTTCTTTTTGTGTGAGCTTGGCAAGCAACCTCGAGTTCTTGTCACTGTTTTCAAAATATTCCCTTTTCATATACATTAAATTCTTTTGAATCTCTTCTATATTTAAGTTTTCTAATTGTTTCTTCTTAGCTTGTATTTCCACTAATTTATATTTATCTTTACTTCGCCAATATCTTTCCTCCAAGTTTTTAATTTCTATCTCTAACTTTTCCTGTTCTGCACGTTGTTGTCTTTTTAAACTACATGTTTCTCTAATACAGATTCCTCTTGCTACAGCCTTCATGGTGTCCCAAATGACTGACCCAGCTGTTCCTCCTTTTTCATTAATTTCCCATGCCTCCGACAGTTCCTTCCGAATTTTATCTACTATTTTATTGTATTTCAATATCTTTGTGTTCAACTTCCATCTATATGCCTCTTTATAATCTTTCTTAACTGTAAATTCTAAACTTAACAAGGCATGATCGGTTACTTTTATTACCCCCATTTCCATTTTACAAATCCTCGTTGCAAAGTCTTTTGAAACAAATATATAATCTATCCTGGAGTATGTATGATGAACTGGGGAAAAGTATGAAAATCCAGGCCTATTCCCGTAAAGTAAGCGCCACGAATCTAAATAATCATTTTCTTTTACTAATTTATTCAATATAGTCATATTGTTCCTCTTTTCAGCATTAGTGGGATTTGACCTGTCCCTTTTATTATCCATAACCATATTAAAATCCCCAGCTAATAATGCATACCCCTCCTTAAATTCTTCTATTTCTTTGAACAGCTTTATAAAAAATTCTCTATGCCTCTCATTTGGGGCATAAACATTAATCAAAGTATAAACCTTTCCCTCAATTTTACCTTTTAACATAAGATATCTACCCTTATCATCCTTTTTTACCTCTTCTAATATAAACCCACTTTTTTTTGAAATCAAAGTGGCCACTCCATTTTTTTTTGATGTCCCTAATGATTTTTCATAATAGGCTAACCACTTTAATTTTATCATATTTGAATTCTCGGAGCCTTGGTGTGTCTCTTGGATCATTATAATATCTGATCCCTCTTTATTTAGCATTTGTTCTATTCTCTTCCTTTTCACGACTGCCCCTAAACCTTTAACATTGAGTGTTGATACCTTTATCTTTTTATCCATAATCACCCTTTTGAAATCTCTTCCGATCCCTTGTGCTCAGCAATTCAAACTTGCTTACATAAAAACACAAACTCCATACATAAAACCCACACCCTCCTACCCCGATCCCTCCTCCCCTACCTTCCCCCCCTCCCCACCCCCCCACTCTAATCCCCCCTCCATATCCCCGTGAGTCTAATACTCCAGCCATCTACTTTAAAGGGGGAGGGGGGAGGCAGTGCTGTGCCTGGCCGGCAGGTCTCTATATTAGCATTTTTATTTGCAATTATCTCCAACATAATTAACAATTCTCTTACTCTCCAGATGTCCCAGCCTCATTCCCTCCCCCACCCACTCCAGCCCCATCTGCTTCCCCATCCAGACCCAGCCTCTTCAGCAAATCTTTACCTTGATCCAATGAGGTTACTCTGTATTCCCTCCTCCCATATGTAAATCTTAAGAAAACCGGGTAACCCCATGCATAAGGAATTTTATTCTTCATTAATGTTTCCGTTATTGGTTTAAGACTACGTCTCCAATTTAATGTGCGTTGAGAAAGATCATTGTAAATTTGCACTGGTTTGCCTTTACACTGTATCTGAACCTTAGATCTCAATTCTTTCATAATTTGCTCTTTTTTGTAATAGTTGCCAAATTTCACCAATATGTCTCTAGTCCCTTTGTAGTTTTTCCCCCCCACACGGTGGACTCGGTCCAGATCCGATCCATCTATTGGAATGTCAGGCGTCAGCTCCTTGAACCAGTTCACGATAATTTCTCTAAGATCTTCTCCTTGCGTCTCCTTCAGCTGCTTTATTCGAAGCGAAGATCTACGAGATTGATCTTCCAAGGCGATCAAACGCAATTCCCATTCTTTAAATTGTATATTAGTTGATTTTTCGAAAGCCTCTTGTTTCTTCTGGTCCAGATCCACTTTAGCCTCTATCTTTTTGATCTTATCCGAATTTTCCATCGTTTTATCCATAATAGTACGCATTTGTTTTCTGAATTCACTCATTTGCTGATCCATTTTTTTAAAAATAATCATGTTATTTTCTGCTATAATAGCCTTGATTTCCATTAAAGAGGGAGGGTTACTACCACTTTCTTTCCCCCCTTCTGCCATGTTTCCTTCTTTATTTGGTATTGTATCCAAAGAGACTGGGTCTATATCTTCCTCTTCCTGTTCAACTCCAGGGGCTGTACTTCCCAGGAAGGAGAGGTAAGCCAAATTATGATTTGAAGGTTTCTTTTTTTGTTTATTAAGCTTTTCCCAACTTTTGATCTTTTTTTTAACGTTGGGCATGGGTCCCTTCTGGGTAGGGCATAAATCTTAGAGTCCAACTCTCTTCCTTAGCAACTTATGCTGGCTTCTCTATTATATAGCACTCACAGCTCCTTCTTCACGAGGAGGGGGGAAAAATCCAGTTCACAACAGCATTCACTAGAGGGGATCAGATTTAATCACTCAAAGTCTCTCACATCCCACATCTCCCTCACCGAATGCCAAATACAGCTTTTTTCACCCCTTCACCCCCCTTCTCGCCACGCCAATAAATCCAGTCAACCACTTTAACCTTAGAAAGCCAGCATTCCAATCGTTCCCATGTGAGATAAAGATGAGAGGTTATATCACAGATCAATGTCCAGCAAACATAAAGTCCTTCTTTTTAAACTGCATCAGTCAGCGTTTACTTTCACTTTTCATAGAGTTGCCGTTTAGACAGACATTGCATTAATCATAGTTCATCTCACCTCCCTTCTCCAAATCTCTCCACTTTCCCGGCTCCTGTTGGTTTTATAATCATTTTCTGTCAGTTGCTCAAAGATTCATGCCCATTAAAAGAGAGATAATTGCCTTTTCCGGCAAGCGCCGTTCAGAGCCTCAGAAGAAACCCGCCATCGCTCAGGCTGCCAAGCTCCGCCCCCTACAGTGCAATCCAATACATACCTACTCAAAGTAAGCCCTATTGAGTTCATTGGGGCTTACTCCCAGGTGAGTGGGTATAGGATTGCAGCCCTTGTAACACACAACATCATCCATCAGTCCTTCAGAACACCCGTATTTAAAAGAGATGTCAGATAAGGGGCTGGAGGTGGGGGTGGGGCCGTCCAGCACAATCATCAGTTCCACAGCTGAATGTGCAAAGATCTGTGCATGCAGTCACAGGCATAGTTACAGCCTCCCAATTGCAGCATAGGAGGCCTGGCGGTGGAGACTAGTGGCTCTGATGTCCGTGGGGCGATGAATCCACTCTGGGTTTCAGTCAGACCTCTAAGGACCTATCCAAGGTATAAAGCTCCTTTAGCATTCTGACTGGCTCTGACTGAACCCCGGCGCGCCCCACTGACTTTGGAGCTACAAGCCTCCACTGAGGACCGGTGGTTGGCGGTAATACATTCACAATGGCATTCTATAAGGAACAACTAGGAACTGCAACAAATTGTTGCACTGTGGAGTGCTGCTGTTCACGGTTCCACCTACCCACTCCATTCCATTTACCTTCTCCCCATGCCAGCTGGCCTTCCATGGCCACTGTGCGGGCACATTTCACATTGGGCTGTTTTGGAGGGGGGCCTCCAGTCTACCTTAGGGTTTTTTTTTCTCCAAAGGTTTTTAGCATTTCTACAAATATTTGGGTATCCCAAATCTCCTTAGACCTCCCTCTTGTGTGGGGGTAGTTCAACTTTGACAACATAACCTATGGCATTCAGAGCCTGGACATAAAATACCAACGTAACGATTTTCCCCACCCTAAGCAACTATTTAGACATTAAATGGAGCTGAATGTGTTTGAGCTGCAGCTATTCTAGAAGTACTACCAAATCAGTTCCAAGATTCTAAAAAATGTAAACCACAAGCTGTTGTGGTGAGCTTACTAACATGCCCTGATTCAGAAACCAGTGCAGGACAAGCTGGGTGACAGAATATATTTATACAACTTACAGCAAGCAGAAAAGAGCCTCCAGATGTGTGCTTACATGTGCTCAGGTAGCAGTCCTCAGCCTGAGAATAAATGCCCCTATTTTGATCTGTGGAATGTTGGAGGGTATAAAAAGGTATTGACTACTGGCAGCACATATAAGCTCACCGCCCAGTCATTTTGCATTGGTGTCGTGATGGACTGCGACTGGGAAAACCCAAGTTCAAATCCCAACTCAGCTATGAAGCTCAACAGGTGACCTCGCTCAGTTGCTACCTCTTAGCATAACCTATCTCATGGGGTTGTTGTGAGGATGAAATGGGAAGTGGGGAGCAGGAGGGGGAAAAGTTATGTACCGTATTTCTTCGATTGTAAGACGCCATCGGTTGTAAGACACACACTAATTTCAGTACCACCAACAGAAAAAAAAAAACCTAAGACACACCCGCAATTCTAAGACGCACCCCATTTTTAGAGTTGTTTATATGGGGGGAAAGTGCAGCTTAGAATCGAATAAATAGGGTATGTTGCCCTGAGCTTCTTGGAGGATGGCAACATGAAGAAATATACAAAAACAAATCAGGCTCCCCTTAGAGGCAACATTTAAAAATTCTTTTAGCAGCATAGCATTTCCAAAAGACATGTAGCATGTGCACAGGGTCTTAAATGCACTGGCTGTTATTCTGTTATGAGCAGGATGGCGCATAACAGAATAGGAGTCATAGTTGGAAGGGAATTCAAAGATCATTTAATCGAACACCCTGCTGAAACAGGAAATATATTACTACAGCATTCCAAATAGGTGGTCATCTGCCTCTGCTTGGAAACCTCTAATGGAGGAGGATCCACCACCTTCCAAGGCAGTTTGCTTTACTGTTGAATAGTTTGTACCATCAGGAAGTTCTTCCTAACGGTTATTTGAAATTCCAATTCTTGTAATTTGAACCCTTTGTTCTGGTCCTATCCTCTACCGCAAGAGAGAATAGCCCTTCAAATATCTGGAGATTACTACCATATCACTTCTTAATTGTCTCTTCCCCAGACTAAACATACCCAAGCTCCTTCAAATTTTCCTCATAGAACTTGGCCAGGCTTAGTATGCCTCAGAGCATTTGTTTAACAGGGCCTAACCCAGCAGTGCCAAATATATGACAACATTATGTCAATCCAATTACGACTGGAGCCCATTCCTCCCCACCCCTAATTTTTTTTTAAAAAAAAATCTGTATCTGCGAAGCTGCCAGAGGGAGGTCAGAGGGAGGAGAGGTGGTTCAGGTGCCCTGCGTCCCTCTCCTCATTGTCTTCTGGCTGCCTCGTTCCTCCCCCATCCCTCCTGGTGCTCAGCGCAGTAGTAGCTATGGCGGAAAGTCCACACTTGTGTTTCTTCCCGTACAGATGCCGGGAAGGACCACAAGTGCGGGAGCCGGAGGCCTCGTGGTGCCAAAGCACCACCATCAAGACAGGGGCCTGCTGCCCACCATCCCATGGTCCCATGGAAGGTTCCATGGGCCGTAGAACCTTCCAGGGCAAAAAAGGTTGCCCACCAGTGTGTAGGCTGGGAATACCAAATGCTGTATTGGAATACTTTAGATGTGCTTAAAATTTTACTGCATCATTCTAATAAGAATTGATATTGGATAGACTATATTTTCAATCGTTGAGATGATACAGGAGGTTTCAGCTACATGGGACACCAAAAAATCAGCTGTAAGGGCCAGAACAGACCAGGCAATAGCTACTCCTGCTTCTCAACAGAGCGCCTATCAAAATAAATCATATCCATGAAGCTGTTTGGATATCAAAACCCGGCTCCTCAATACACCACCGAAAAGCTCAGCAGGCAATCAGAGCACAACAAACAAACAACCAGAGCAAACATGATCCAAACAAGCCAAGAGCTGATGTTCAGACATTGAGTTCTGTGCTTGTTCTGCCAACCTGCTGAGGCGCAAACGAACTGGCTCTCTGACAACACCTGTGCCATATCTTCTCATAACATTGTGTGCTCTATATCCATACCAGTTTTTAGGTCATATTCCTAAGAGTGAGGGCAGAGTCGCACAAGAGGCTTTCCCATAAAGCATCACCATCCTAGCACAGCCCCTCCACCAGCTTTTTGGGTCAATGGGTACATCTGGAATTTTCAGTGTGTCGTGGCTGCTTTCACAAAATGTCTGCCAATGGGGGAGGGATGCTTGTCCATTCATAGAATGGCTGTTATGGTGTGCATGGCCAGTCACAAAACTCTCATTTCTTTGAAGGCAAACTGGTGAGACTATAAGGAAAGAACCTAAGTACCTAAGGTCTGAGCTCCAAAACAAAACTACTCTTAAATCCAGTTTCTGCTCCAACAAATATTTCGCAGAAGGCAAACGAATGTGGCTCACAGACAAGTAATTTGGCCAAGAAACTGAGTACAAAGGCAGTGGGGGGGGGGGGGGTGTGCGCGCGCGATTGTCATTCTTTGGTCATGTTTTTCCTGCATGCTTTACACAATGTTGTTGCCATGCAGCTGCTGTCTCATGTCTCCCCCTCCCCCTTTCCCTGTGTTATTTTGGCACAAAAATGTGGTATTTTTTGTGGTCATGCAATGAAAACAACATGGCCTCCCCATGTATTCCTGCCATCACACTACATTTTGCTTTGTGTAGGCGGTTGTTGGGGGTGGTGCGATGTTGACATCACTACTGACAAGGATCAGGTGGGAATGTCTCCTCCCACACCTCCTTTGACCTCCTGCTTCTCCATCATTCTGCTCCTGGGAATGTCAGAGATGCAGCATATCTGCATTTCCCTAGTACAGCATGAAGCCAAGCTGTACTCAGCTCCATGTCTGTCTCAGGGATGCCTGAGCAAATGGGCAACAAGAGGGTGTGTGTGGTTGCAATGGCCCAATACGTGATATAGGTAAAACATGAGCACATGCAACCCCTTTCCATTCAATCCTCTCTCCCAGCGTATACTCAAATGAGAAAGGTGTTGTTGTTGTTTATTCATTCAGTCGCTTCCGACTCTTTGTGACTTCATGGACCAACCCATGCCAGAGCTTTCTGCCGGCCGTTGCCACCCCTAGCTCCCCCAAGGTCGAGTCTGTCACCTCCAGAATATCATCCATCCATCTTGCCCTTGGCCCGCCCCTCTTCCTTTTGCCTTCCGCTTTCCCTAGCATCAGCATCTTCTCCAGGGTATCCTGTCTTCTCATTATGTGGCCAAAGTACTTCAGTCTTGCCTTTAATATCATTCCCTCAATTGAGCAGTCTGGCTTTATTTCCTGGAGTATGGACTGGTTTGATCTTCTTGCGGTCCAAGGCACTCTCAGAATTTTCCTCCAACACCACAGTTCAAAAGCATCTATCTTCCTTCGCTCAGCCTTTCTTATGGTCCAGTTCTCGGAGCCATAGGTTACTACGGGGAATACCATTGCTTTAACTATGCGGACCTTTGTTGTCAGTGTGGTGTCTCTGCTCTTAACTATTTTATCAAGATTTGTCATTGCTCTCCTCCCAAGAAGTAAACATCTTCTGATTTCCTGGCTGCAGTCAGCGTCTGCAGTAATCTTTGCGCCCAGAAATACAAAGTCTGTCACTGCCTCCACATTTTCTCCCTCTATTTGCCAGTTATCAATCAGGCTGGTTGCCATAATCTTGGGGTTTTTTAGGTTTAACTGCAACCCAGCTTTTGCACTTTCTTCTTTCACCTTCGTCATAAGGCTCCTCGGCTCCTCCTCGCTTTCAACCATCAAAGTAGTATCATCTACATATCTGAGATTGTTAATGTTTCTTCCCGAGAAAGGTGTTACTTCTTGCTTGTACAAGGAAAATACTGACTTCCACATGTGCGGGGCGTGGGGGGACTTCAGAAGTGATGTATACTGACATTTCATTAGTACAGTATGGCAGAGTTCTTGTTAACCACTCTGAACAACCCAACAACCAACCATGGGTTCTCAGGTTGGTTTGTTTTAGAAAAATAAGCCATACCATATGGTTAGCCACCTTGTGGAAAATGTCCTGGGTTCAGACAACACTCTAACCTACTGTTCAACAACCAGTCACTGAGTGTGGGTTAATGTAGCCTATGGCTTGCCTCAGATTACCTGGCAAGTTCATGGCTAGGCAAGATTTGAACCACCCTAAATATTAGCCTCCTCAGAAAACCCGCTAAACACTGTTGATGCTTAAGAGAATTTTAAAGAGCTATCATAACTTTTTAATGACAAACATCTGACAAATAAGAATATTCTGATTAAAGTTATTCCAGAGAGAGACAAGAAAAAATTGTCAACCTGCCTCATGTCAAGTTGTTTTCAAAAGTGATGGTAAAATTGTTTGCACTTCCCATCTATTATCTGATCTAGTGATGGAGCTATGAACCAGGAGTTCAGTTCAGTTCAATTTCCCATCTGCTATGAACTCATCAGACAGCAGCACGCTCACCCTCAGCAACTGCCCATCTGCAAAATTGGGATAATATGATTGACTACTTTACAGGGTTGAAGGGTTACAGAGATAATGTAGCTGAAATGCTTTGAAAAGTGATTATGATGATTTTGGAATGGTTCAACATGGCAACTCCTACGTTTCTTAAGTAAGTCTGCCCAACATGGCCAGGCCTTTGGCAAATGGTTTTTTCTCTTCTGCTTTTAGAAAGTACAGATGTGGAACCTTATTGTAGAATATGTTCAGAGATATAACTTGCAATATCCTAGAATCATAGAATAGCAGAGTTGGAAGGGGCCTACAAGGCCATCGAGTCCAACCCCCTGCTCAATGCAGGAATCCACCCTAAAGCATTCCTGACAGATGGTTGTCCAGCTGCCTCTTGAAGGCCTCTAGTGTGGGAGAGCCCACAACCTCCCTAGGTAACTGGTTCCATTGTCGTACTGCTCTAACAGTCAGGAAGTTTTTCCTGATGTCCAGCTGGAATCTGGCTTCCTTTAACTTGAGCCTGTTATTCCATTTCTTGCACTCTGGGAGGATCGAGAAGAGATCCTGGCGCTCCTCTGTGTGACAACCTTTTCAGTATTTGAAGAGTGCTATCATGTCTCCCCGCAATCTTCTCTTCTCCAGGCTAAACATGCCCAGTTCTTTCAGTATTTGATAGTATTTGAAGTCAAACTTTGTTATTGTAAAATATATTTCAAGGGGTAGTGGTGGTTCTGAAGTTTGGAGCTGACATTGGATCCCGCTGCCAGTCTATACATTCAGAGCTGGGAATCAATTTACCTTCATCTCCCTATCTGTCCAGAGGCTAGCTGCAGTTCTGTAGCATAGAGTGCAGTATAATGTGAAGACATCTCCCCTCCCTCCCCACCCCCAAATTAATTAACCTAATCTGGTTAGAATTTAGAGGAGAAAGCAGGGAAATTCCACATGTTGAACATTTCCCTTTTAAACTAGGATTGTTTGATCAAAAATTGAAAACTGCTAGAGATCTGATATCTCCCACCAACAAATGGGGCAAGAACATTTCATTGAATTCATAGCTTTGGAATGTTACAGACTAGCAACGTTTTAAGTGTTGCTCGACCCCCAACAAATTTTTAACGTTTTCACACAATGACGCATAAAGTCACATTGGAGTATTCCTGTCATCTGTAATTGCTGTCAATGCGGCAGAGAATGTGGAAGATAACATGATTGTACATGCTGTCCAATTGTAGACTTTACAAATGCTGCAGAGAAAACATCAGCAGTCAGGCTGAAACTAGAGGTTATCTCAATAAACCCATGTCCCAATGTACCAAACCAATCCCTAAGTGCACACCAGACGATTTCCCCCTGAGCTGGGTTTGCTTCCAATTCTCTCTTGGAACACCTAGTTATGCCCTTTACCTCTTGTGTAAAGACTCCCTTTCTCTAGGGTGACATATTGGGGGGGGGGGTTGGGGGGGCAGCATCTCCTCCGTTTTTCAGGCCCCATGTGATTATTCATCAGGTGCACCCATATGTCTGGTAGGGGCAGCCCAAGGTGTTTTTGCTGTCCAGGAAGGGATCTACACTAGTATATGAAACATTTTTACAGTCATTGAACGTTTTGTTTTTGAACGTTTAAAATGTAGCAGTTTTTAAAACGTTTACTCATTTTTCTCTTTCCGTGGGAATGCATTCCTTTTGGCCACACTAAGAAAATAAATCCGTTTGTAATTTCCCCTCCCACTTCCTCTTCTCTCCGAGACAATCCTCCACCTACAAACAATCCAGCCAGCAGCCTCCCAAAAGTGAAACTGGAAGTGTCTGCAAAAAAGAGGCTTGAAAGAAAAAAAACGGCTCCAACTTTGGGCGCGGAAATTACATAAACATGCCCCCAGGAATGTGATTGGCTAATTAAGAACTATAGGAAACCCATTTAATACGACGAAATCGGCCACATCATAACAAATAGAACGACTTATCTCAGAGAAGTTCAAAATAAAAACCGGAGCACAGACAACAATAAAACGTCACAAACTATAAGTCATGTGGCGAAATACTACCAAATGCACACTTAAAAAGGGTAAGACACGTTCTAACTTGACTAGTGTAGGTCCCCTCCTACATGAATTAAAATTTTGCACACGCATAAACACAGACTTCATGTCATCTCATATGCTGAGCAACATGACAATGTCTCATTAAATGATTCACTGGGATACTACATCTCATTTTCATTTTTATTACCTGCCCCTTCATTATTTCTCCCCCTTTTATTCATACCACATCCTTCTATTGCAACCACAATACACAGGACAGCTTACAACATTAACTTGGTCTTTAAATATGGATCTGTTCCCCAGGTGGCCAGTGGAGACAAGAAGGCACTCTGTCACATCCTCTGGGATGCAGGAGGAAATCAACCATCCCACGACCTGCTAAGCTGCCTCCCAGTGTCTCCGCTAGAATTTTGGAATGCCAGAGGGCAGTTCCCTAGTTTGCCTCTATTGTTGGGCCAGCCCTGCCCTCTGGCCCCATCACTTGCTCTATTCACTAAGAGTGTACACAGACACAGTATTTACAGAGCAGTCACAGCAAGTACTTCACCATACATACATACATACATACATACGTCACTGAGCTGAATGTTGCTTCAGTCATTACACTTACCCTTTCCTCCAGGTAGGCCTTCGTCTATACGACAGCGGGATTGCTCCTCATGAAATATAAACTCGATTTTTCGTTGATTCGAATGTAGGTAAAGAGCATCACGCTGCAGCAGCAACAGCGATTGATCTCCTGGTATTTTTTTTGTAGTGCAGTTATAAATGTGCACATGCGCATTATCGCACTTTGGGATATACGATGCTATGGAGACAAATGAAGTGATATAGTTTATATACGGAGGTCTGCAGATTGATATAACAGCAAAACTGGAGCGGGGGGAAGGAACGAGACTGCAGAGGAGGATGGCAGCGTGTTTCTGCCTCTTTGTTTATGTGGAGCTCTGTAGGATCAGATAGTTCAACCTAAAAGCAGCACAAAATCACGTTCTCCTACCCTCAACGCTCCACTCACCTGTCAAAATATGATTTAACTCCCCCAATGACACTTAACTATAATGCAGAGCAAACTTGGAAATGATCGAAAAGTCATGGTAAATCGCTGATGCGAATATGCGCATTATCGCGGTTATAATGCAATGTTGCTGCAAACAGACAGCTGACTTGTGTGTCCTAAAATGAGAATATGTCGGGATAAACAAGCCGTATAGACAAGCCCTAGGTTGTCCGCTTTTTAAAAAAGGTACATCTACTTATATTGGTTTGTATGATTACCCTTTACCTTAAAACAACAACTTACAGCTGCAAATCTACTTCAGGGATTGGGGGAGGATGTGATTTGGTGATACCATGCATGCTAGCTGATCAGTACCTTTGACAGACAGCTTTTTTCTTGCCCAAACTGAACCATGCTGCAAAAACACTGAACTTTCCCCCCACAGGGTAGAACTATACATTTCTTGTATGAATAGGCCTGATTTTGACATAGAAAACGGCTTGGTCACCCTGATGGAAGAGAATAATCCTTTTGATACACCGGAGTAGGGTGACCATATTTTGGAAACCAAAAAGGAGGACAACGTGGCCACCACCAAGAAGGCGTGCCCACCAACACGTCCAGCCCCCAAGGGGGCGTGCCCACCCAAACATGGCCTTGGTCACAGGTCTGATTTTACACCACACAAGACAAACCTGTTCTACATAACATCTTAAAGTTATAATCATTGGAATAAAGAACAAGTGAGACATTCAATGTATCTGAAATTAACTTCACTCATTCCTACTTTTGTAGCTTTTGCTGTACTTTGAAGCTTTGGTATATTCTGTGTGATACAGTCTCCCCTTCCCTCAAATATCTTTTCTGATTACAAGTCCTTTACTGGATGACCATAGTCTCATCTTTCCTAACATTTAACACTCTTTCCCCATCACCTTTCTCATATCCATACTCACACATTCAGCATACTGCTACCACTGAAAAATGAAACAGTTGACAAGTACAGAAAAATCTAGTACAACAAACAGAAAAGTTTTTACAGAAAACTTTCAGAAATTAGGATTACCAAAATACATGCACGCCAACATGCAGAAAGCAGTCATACTTAAAACATGTTGAATAGTCAGGGAATTTCGGAATCAGTAAAAGACAGTATGACTTGGCAAAGCCCATCATATTCATCTAGAAAACCACCACAAGGAAGAAAAGAGAGGAGGAGGAGGAGGAGGAGGAGGAGGAGGAGGAGGAGGAGGAGGAGGAGGAGGAGGAGGAGGATAATGGAACCCTGTTAATTTGTTAAAAGGTTTTTAAGAAGGATGAACAATTATCAGCCATTGTTACAAAATAGACGTCATGCCAATGATATCAAACAAATTGGAAAGGAAGGTCTATGGGTCTAAAATGCATTATTTAATAGGAATATCACCTCCAAATCAACCTCCCAATTCACAGAAAACTAAAGCCCAACCACCACCACCACACACACACACCCTGCAAACATGCACATGCATCCATTCATAGTAACACATCCAGGCATCCCATTCAGACATCAATACATTCACACACTGCCAGCACACACACGCACACACACACACACTCAGGATTACCCACTCCAAAACACACACATGCACATATCCATTCACTCAAACACCCCATGCACCCATACACTCTCTCTCACACACAAACACCTCAGTCTTACCTCCTACTTGTGTCTCCTCCTCCTGCTGCTGCTTGCTGCTGCTGCTGCTGCCGCTGCCGCCGCCGCCGCCTCCTCCTCCTCCTCCTCCTTCTTCTTCTTCTTCTTCTTCTTCTTCTTCTTCCTTCTCCTCCTCATAGAATCATAGAATAGCAGAGTTGGAAGGGGCTTACAAGGCCATCGAGTCCAACCCCCTGCTCAATGCAGGAATCCACCGTAAAGCATCCCTGACAGATGGTTGTCCAGCTGCCTCTTGAAGGCCTCTAGTGTGGGAGAGCCCACAACCTCCCTAGGTAACTGATTCCATTGTCGTACTGCTCTAACAGTCAGGAAGTTTTTCCTGATGTCCAGCTGGAATCTGGCTTCCTTTAACTTGAGCCCATTATTCCATGTTCTGCACTCTGGGAGGATTGAGAAGAGATCATAGCCCTCCTCTGTGTGACAACCTTTTAAGTATTTGAAGAGTGCTATCATGTCTCCCTTCGATCTTCTCTTCTCCAGGCTAAACATGCCCAGTTCTTTCAGTCACTCTTCATAGGGCTTCGTTTCCAGACCCCTGATCATCCTGGTTGCCCTCCTCTGAACACGCTCCAGCTTGTCTGCGTCCTTCTTGAAGTGTAGTGCCCAGAACTGGACGCAATACTCTAGATGAGGCCTAACCAGGGCTGAATAGAGAGGAACCAGTACCTCACGCGATTTGGAAGCTATACTTCTATTAATGCAGCCCAAAATAGCATTTGCCTTTCTTGCAGCCATATCGCACTGTTGGCTCATATTCAGCTTGCGATCTACAACAATTCCAAGATCCTTCTCGTTTGTAGTATTGCTGAGCCAAGTATCCCCCATCTTGTAACTGTGCCTTTGGTTTCTATTTCCTAGATGTAGAACTTGGCATTTATCCCTGTTAAATTTCATCCTGTTGTTTTCAGCCCAGCACTCCAGCCTATCAAGATCACTTTGAAGTTTGTTTCTGTCTTCCAGGGTATTAGCTATCCCACCCAATTTTCTTCCTATATCAGCTTGCCTAGATGTTAAGATCTTCTATTGAGGACCTTTTCTGGATACCTCCAACATCAGAGAAAAGGCTGGTTGTAACCAGAGAGAGGACATTTATTTATTTATTTTTGCTGTGGTGCCCCTGTGGTGGAACTCCCTAAAGAAGCATGCCTGGTGCCTCCTCTGTTAACAGTATATTAAGCACTAGGCAAAAACATTTCTGTTCTCCCAAACTTTTAACTCCCTCATATATACTTTTTAAACACTGTTTCATTTGACTGTCGTTTTAAGTATTTTTTACTGCTTTTTATAGTTGCATTGGCAGCGTTGTGTTTATTTTGTTTTTAATTTGCATTGTAAACCAGCTTGGGACATATATTTTATGAAGGGCAGCATACTCATGTTCCAAACAAACATATTAATAGTTACATGATCCTTTTTTCCTGTGGGTAGCTTCAGGTTGAAGCCAGGACAGGTGGTGGTGGGACTATTTAACCCATTCTTTCTCAACTGTTTATTCAAAATCCCCCCTTCCACTGCTTTTCTTGAGAAATGAAAGATGTAACAACCATCTCCATATTTCTGAAAAATGTTATGTGAAAAATGTTACCCACCTGCATAAGAACCATCTTTTAATATTCAGGATCACAGTCTTAGGGGATTTGCAGCAGTTTTTATTGCAAATAAATCCACAATTGCTATCTGTTTTCTGCATGCTGACCAAATGTTGTCTTTCAAAGCTGCACGTCTATTGATGGGGGCAGTGCTTTTCTCTAGCACTGCATGTATCATATTCTTGCAGTGCAATTGTTCTCCCATGGCACGCTGCTGGGGCTAAGAGACATTCTTCCTCTGGAAATACAAAAACCAGCAGCCATCCATCTCTAGCACTAATCGGAACTGACCAGGTCTAAGGCAGAGAACTGAAGTGAAGAAAAAGGTGGCAGCCCTTGGAGATTAAAGCTGGAGACTAATTGTAAAACACAAATTATAATGCTACAAAATCAATCCAAATTTGGTGGCATTTCCACATGATTGTGACTTGAAGAAAACAATTTCCTATTTTCTTTAAGTATGAAAAGAATTTGAACTCTGGAAAGGTATTGGATTTGAGAATCTAGGAGATGCCGGGAATTCTTTCCTGTCATTTAGATGAGGAACGAACGGGTCAGTAGAAGGAGATGTTGGATCAAGCAATTAATGTGGTAAGATGTATTGAATCCAGTTCTTGTTAAGTGGAAAGTAGTTTTTCATACAGCTTACTGAATTATACTTGATTGATTCATTGATGTTTTGCATTTCTTTTCTTTTAAAATACAGACCGCCTTGTACAGTTGAGCAAGTTCATTGTATTCTTTTTCAAAAGAGCAGGGATAGGAAGATGCCATTGGACTACAACTCCCATCCTCCCACATCACTGGCTATGCTGGCTGGGGATGATGGGAGTTGCAGCCCAACAATAGCTGAATGGTCATGAATCGTCTTCCCTGCAAAAGAAGAAATCTTGGCAAAACTCTGGAGAAAGGTGGCAGCTCAGAGGCAGGTTTCCAGGAAGATGCCATGGCATTCATTTATACGAATAGTAAAATCAACTGGCAAAGCATTTCCTGGATGGTATCATGTCGTAGTCCAAGTGGGAGGTTGCATGTCTGAATGTTTCCCAGTGAAAACATCCTGCAACTTTAAAATTAGCACATCAGTCAGAAGGGCTCAGCCTGGCCTTCTGCCCAATTTACTTATTTTCTATGTACAGGGTGATACATGGGAAATCATGCAAACATGCAATCCCACCCATTGCCTGAAGTGGTACAGTCTAGTCCTGAAGTGGTACAGTCCAGAATATGTGTTATCATTTGATACTGTTGCTTGTGGACTGGACTTCCAAGAAACACTTGACCCAATAGAATATTTCAGACCATGGTGGTGACAAGCCTTACAGGATTTAGATTGAAAATTGGTGAGGATGGTGATCAGGCACATATATTATTTTATGCTTTTCTCATGGGTGTAATTTATTATTTCTTAAGCACCTAAAATGAGGAGACTTACCGTGGCTGAAATGATGAATTAAACTCTCTCTCTACTTGCTGTAACAGGTTTCCCTTTTGAAAAGTACCACTGACAATCTGAGCCTGGATTTTAAAAGCTCTTACTGCAGAGATAAATTATACACTGATCTTTGCCTAAAGTTTGGTCCTATGCCAAAAGGAGACTCAACCTCCCAGTGAGTCACATAAATCATAGCCCAGGAAGCCTCAGGTGGTTGGATTAATACTGGATCAATGTGAATGTGCTACAAAGTTATTTGATCACTACAATGCCGGTATTGACTGTTATACACCTGTTATATCATTACGGATTATATCTATTGTAAACAAGCCGTTTGATGTTGCAGACTGTGCTAACCGCATGCTCCATAATCATGGCTTGTAGCTGCTGCGGAGGCCCCAACATGCCTGGATCATACTCAGTTTCATGTTGTGTGGGGTGGCCAAACAATAGAGATTTGTTTGTCATTCTTCCATGGAGAACATAGTCTAGACCAGGAATGGCTAACTAGCTGCTTGGGGTCTGGATGTGGCTCTCTAAGCAACGTGTATCTGGCCCTTGGTATCCTTTTCTAATTTTAATCATGGTGTAGTAACAAAAACGTTTGCTAACTGTTTCTCTTGTTAGGAAAATAAGCAGTGCAGCTCCATCTGTATTCATATAAAAGTTATGGTTTTGCTATCTCATGTACTTCCTGGAAAGGGAAAGGGAAACAGCCAGTCTGGCTCCTGAGGTGATCTTTCAGAAAGTCGCGTTTGCTCCTGGGATCCTCCTCATCAGTGAACAACGTTGCACTATCTGAGCACATGTGCTTCATACATGTGAAAACTTTACTGCTGGGTGATACCTAATTAATTAATAGAGCCTGACCGTCCTTGAGGGTTTGGATTGTTCTGTCTCTGTGGGTCTGCTTGGAGAATATAGCGGCTCCCAAGCATAGAGAAGCTGGCCATTCCTGGTCTGGACTGTGGTGGTGAAAATCAAAAGAGTATTGACACTCTCAACCAAGAAGTTCAAGAATATTGATATGACTGAGAGCAGAAAGGGCATGCCATGAGGTTTTGCCCAAACTATCTAAAGTTTTAACGTATTTCATTTCTTTATTGTTTGTAGCCAATGGCCATCACAACATAAAACATTAAAACATTAAAACATTAATCTGATTAAAACCGTTGAAACGGTAGAACAAGTTAACACATTAAGCAAAACAGAGCAGCAATAAAACACGTTATCTTGAATCAATGCCATACTCTATGTGTTATTGTCTACCTTATCCAAGGTCAGAATCCAGACCTGCCACAAAAGCTCTCCTTAACTTTAATGCTGCTAGGGCAAATAGGGCCACCCTGTAGCTTACAAAGTTGTCTGGGTCTGCCAGCAACCACCTGATTTTGAACTCTTCCGTGTGGCCTTCAAGGAAGTTTAGAAAAGGGACGATGAATTTGGTCCATGGTGATTTATAAAAGTGGCAGTGAAGAACATAATGAGCCAAGTCCTCAACTTGGCCTGCTCCGCATATGCATAAACGCTCACTTACGGGACAGTTACCATATCTCCCCTTCAGGAGTTCCATAGGCATCTGTTGAAATCTTAATTGCGGAAACGCTCGCCTGACAGGGAAAAAGGTTAATTCCTTGAGATATGAAGCCATTTTGTGGTCCTGCTTGAACTTAGGATACCAGATGGCCAACTTACATTTCCTAACTTGTTCAAGGGCCATCCCAATATCATTACTGAATATTATATCACGGATTTGGCGAACAGGTAGGTCATGTAAGGTTGTGACTGAGAGAGGTGAATAGGATGACATCAAACTTCTACCAGTACGCACCCATCCTTCCCTATCCTGTAGGTCCAAAAAGCACATTTTTGCCAGGTGTTGCTCAGGCATCTGGCAGAGCTTTTTCATATAAAGAATGACAGATTTATGTACACGAGCTCTCAGGGAGCTCTGTTCTTATTTCTGTTCTTAATAGTGCTCCAGGCATATTATGTGCCACTGCCAAGAGAGTGCGTAAAAAGTTATTCTGTATAGGTTCTAATTCATTTTTGTAGTAGGCACCCCATATGGGTGCACCATACAAAAGATGTGCTATTATTTTGGCAACATAGACCTTTACCATGGGTTCGACTAAGAGGTGTCCCTTTGTATAGTACAGCTTTTTAATAGGTCCTAAGAGGCGACTGCTAGAGCTTGAAATTGCTTTGATGTGGGCATGCCACAGGGTGTTCTCCGAGAAGTGGAGACCCAGGTATTTGAAAGAGCGTGTCTGCTCGATAACTTGTCCATGTAAGATCCATCTATGATGAACGTGTCTCTTAGCAAATACCACAACCTTAGTCTTGTTGTAATTGACAGTTAGGCCCTCCTGTTTGCAATACCCTCCAAGTTGTGTAAGTAATCTCCTCATACACACTTGAGTTAGTGAAATGAGGGCCATGTCATCGGCATAAAGCAAGGCTGGAACCTTCATCTTTCCAATTGTGGGAGGGAAAAAAGTAGGGGCATAGAGTTTTTGAGTTATATCATTAATATAAAGATTAAATAATAGCGGGGCCAGAATGCAGCCTTGCTTGACTCCTTTTGATGTCAAGATGGGATCAGAGAGGGAGCCTGCTATACCATACCGGATTTTAATGTCTGTATTGGAGTATAGGCGCTGTATAAGGGAGAGGAGGCGCTTCTCGATTGATAAAGCCTGCAGCTTATTCCACAGCCTATGGAATCAAAAGCAGAGGAGAGGAAGTTTTGACGTATGAATCCCCTGCAGTGTGCAAATTCATAAAGCTCAATTCTAGTGGTGTAGGTAGTTGGTGTGTAGCAATTCTCACACCATCAGAAAGCATGTCAATTCAAAGCAGGTTGATAGGACAGAAAAATTGAACCTGGTTTCAAAAATAAGACCAGCACTGTTTAATCATGCGTGGAAAAACTCTACACACTTTACATGCTTGTTAGTTAAGCCAGACAGTGACTATCAATGTGCATCCCAGACATTTTAAGCAAAACAAGAGCTCCATCACACCAGTGTTTTATCGCATTGTCGGCCTGTCTTGTTTACCGTTTTGCCGTGCAACCCTCACACGATGTCATCCCTGTCCTGCAGTCACCTCATTTTCTGTGTTTTTCTAGGGTGGGGAAAGTGCGGTACTTTTTCTCCATGCAGAATAAAACCGCCCTTCTGTCCCTGTGTATTGCTGTCCTTGCACTATGTCGCAGAATGTCCCTTCTTGGGGGTGTATGCATTGAAGGGCAATCTTGCTGGCGAAAGAGGAGGGCGGGGCGGTTCTCCTCCAGCATGCCAAGTTGGTCAAATGGACTTTCGCTGCTCCAACCCCACTCTCATTTCACTATCATCCACCTGTTTCAACTTTCCTTTTTTTTTTTTTTTGCCCACTGTACGAGGTGTCCAGCCAATAAAATGCTAAATCACTAAATTTTAGACAACAAAACCAGAGCGAAGGGGTGGGGGAAGGCGCCCACATCTATCAGAATGTCTATTAACCACAAGAACCAATGAACTGGAGGGAGAAGGAGAAGGGGTGGGGCGGGGCAGTGATACCAGGAAGCATGAGCCAGCACAGGTGAAAAGGTAAACAAGGCGAAAGGGACCAGTGCTTGATGCGCTAATGAAACGGAGGTGGAAATCGTGGATGCATACCAGGAAAAAAAAAGTAGGTGTGATGGAGCTGTGAGTGTGCTAGGGATCCCTAACAGGATTTTCAGCATCCTTCCCAAACTACTGTTCCAAGAATTCAATATACGTCTGTAGAATCATAGAGAAGGGACCTTAAGGTTCATCTAGCCAGCCCCCGCCATTAATGCAAGAAATCCATTGTACAATCTGTTACAGTGTAAACTATGCGGCAGGGTCTTGCTATTTACTGTGTTATCTGTACAGCACCATGTACATTGATGGTGCTATATAAATAAATAAATAATAATAATAATAATAAGAAGAAGAAGAAGAAGAAGAAGAAGAAGAAGAAGAAGAAGAAGAAGAAGAAGAAGAAATTATTCCTAATGTTTACTTGGAATCCTTTTTCTTGTAAGTTTAGCTCATTTGAATGGGGCCTACCCCCTGGCATTACAGAAAATAGAATTGCTCCATTACCTATGAGACAGCCCTTCAAATATTTCAAGATGTCTATCATATTGCTCTTCTTCAGGCTCAAGATACCCAACTCCTTCAACCGCTTCTCATAGGACTTGTCTCGAGGCTCCCGCTCTTCTTTTTGACCTTCCTCTAGACACCTTCCAGTTTGTCAATGTGTTTCTTAAACTGCCTTGTCCAGAATTGGACACAGTGCTCTAGGTGAGGTCTGACTAAAACGGAATAAGCTGATACTAGTTTTTCTTGCAATCTGCTGATGGAGCCTAGAATTGCATTAGTCTTTTTAGACACTCATCACGTAGCTGACTCATGTTTAGGGTAAAGTTGCGGGATTTTCCCCTGATGTAGAAATCCTCTTGATCTAGAATCTTTCTAGGTATCAACATGAAGCCGATTGGTTGGTAGTTGCCAGAATCCTCTCTGATTCCCCACCACCACCACATTACAGTGCCTAGTAGTGCTGGTGGGGTGAAAGGCAAGGTGGGGTCACTCTCCCACCCCCACCTCTCTCTCTCTCTCTCTCTCTCTCTCTCTCTCTCTCTCTCTCTCTCTCTCTCTCTCTCTCTGGCCCACACATCTATCCCACTCTCATCTAAACTCACACATCTAAAATAGTTCTCCTTCAATTAATTATCTCCAAAATCAACTCTTAATAAATTCTGCTTTAATTAACGTACTCCCTCAAATTAATATCCTCCCCACAAGATGGTTGAGGGAATTTTAAGAAAACTTTCTCCTTAGGTACTTTAAAACCCAAGGCTATGTGTCATTCCTGCAACATGTGCAGCATTGCACTCTTTTGAGGGCTTGCATTCCTAGGCATCTTAAGGAGTTACTTCCACTGAACTCAGCCACACTTGTTTTGAGTACGCATGCATGGATCTGAGTGAAAGAGGTGGGGAGAAGGGGGAGGTAACAGAAGGGGGTGGTTCAAGCCCAGCAATGGAGGTTGGAGGAAAGGTGGGGAGAATAGAAGGAAGGAGAGGAGCCCTTTAACGGAGGAGCTGAGCGGTAACCAAGCAACCAAAAATATTTTTAATGAGGAAAAAATAGCTCAAGCAACTGAAAAGAGATTAACAAAATAGGCAAAGTTTTTTAAAAAAAATAATCCAAGGAGACTAATTTTAAAAAACAGTCCTCAAAATAGGAAGCGTTCCTAAATTCTGGCTGTTGCTTTATCTTTCTGGATTCAAGATGGCTGCTGGCCATGACTCACTCTCTCGGGGTCTCTCATATGCAACTTCTCTCTTTCTCTCTTGCGGTCTCTCCTACATTGGCCATCAAGAAACCACCACCACCACCCCGCAGTAATCTTTTCTGGTTCAATATGCAATATGGCCCGCTCTGGTCTCTCAAGTGGAATGAACAGCCCTGCCCATTTGATTTCTCTGCACACCTGAAGGTACATCACGTTTGGCTCAGGGCATTGGACCTCCTGCACAATTCTTCAATTGTTTTTTGTTGGCCCCCTGATTGCCTGAGGGGGACACCACAGCCATATATGGCATCCACACAGTTCAGGACTTCCAAATGTCCTGCCTGGTGCCTGCATTTGTTTTCTGCACCTGTAAATGACAGCATGACTTGGCAAACCACCAAGAGCAAGAAAAGAGAGATAAGGAGGATGAGGATTTTTAAAAAAAAAGATTTTTTAAGAAGGATGAAAAATTATTGGCAATTGTTACAAAATATACATCATGCCAAGCAAATTGCTTTATATCAATTTGCTTTATATCAAAGCAAATTGGAGAGGAAGGTCTATGGGTCAAAAGGCATCATTTTTTTCAATAAAATGAATTACTGTCTTCTAGCACCAGCTAGAGGCCCACTTCTTCCTTTGCACTATGGAGCAAGTAAGCACAGATAACTCAAGCAAGTGAGCCAAACCACATACCACATCACAATCGACAATCGATTAAAAGCAGCAGAAGCTAAAAAGAGACATCAGAAAAGAATTAAAAGTATAAAGACAAAACTACTGAAAACATAGCATAATAGCCCAAAAGATAATGAAGTAGGTGCCAGCGAGACCTCTCTGTGGACAGTATTCCACAACAGGGGGCTACTACTGAAAAGGCCCTCTCCCAAGTAGACCCTCACCACACCACAGCATACGAGGGCACTTGGAACAGGAGCTCCAATAACCATCAAAGGGCTCAGGGAGGATTATATGGGAAGCAAGTCAATATCCATATATTGATATTGATATCTGCCTGGCGCCTACACTGTACTCCTTTCGTCGCCAGCTGAAGACCTTTTTATTCTCTCAGTATTTTAACACTTAATTTTAACATAAATTTAAATGCTACTGTTCTAACGCTGTATTTTAATCTTATCTCAATTTTGCTGCGTGGTTTTATCCTGGTTGTGCTTTTTATACTGTATTTTGTAATTGTGCTTTTAACATGTTGGTTGTTTTATTATGGTTTTAATTTTTGTGAACTGCCCAGAGAGCTTCGGCTATTGGGCGGTATAAAAATGTAATAAATAAATAAATAAATAAAATAAATAAATCCAATTTTCAACTGAAACGAGTTCTTAAAGCAGCTTGTGAGGTTTGCTATTCAAAGTTCTTACTCTATGTCTGACAATGAAAGAATTGCTCAGGTACTTTCACGTGCCCAAGGAGGCACTGGACATGTTTCTCAAACAGCCACACACACACACCAAGCTGCATGTCCAAAGAGAACTTCAAAAGCAATTTGGGATAGGGGAACTACTACAGAAGCCAAAAATCCCACTGAGCAAGCCAAGTACAAATACTGGAGTAACTGCAGCAGCTCTTTCTATCAGTCTAGAAAAACAGCTACAACATTTTTATTTTATTTCAATCATTCCTTTTGATCCAGAATTCCCAAGATAGCTTACATAAATTATATTTGGCCTGTCTCTATCCCATACATCATATTTGTCTTAAATCAAGACGTTGCTGCAAGTAAAATAAAATTGGAAGCTTTTTATTTATCTTCATCCTCCCCCGCCCCTTCTGTCTTCTTTTGAAATTTTCCTAATGTAAAGAACGGAGGTATTAGAAAAACTGTGGGCCCTATAAAATATATGGAATGTATAAACAGAAACATTTATTTCCCTGTACTGAGAAAATAAAATGCGAAAATAGACTTTACTCATATTTGCCCTAGCCCATTTTGCAGAGCTACCCACTTCCTGCTCCAAAGAAAAGTGCTGTTCTAAATTAAATGGAATCGTATTCAAATTATACACAAACTAATAATGTTGAGTAGCATGCAGTTATTTATTTATACATTTTCAGGTTCTTTTCCAGAACACAGTTCTAAGAGAAGCTTCAACACACACACACACACACACACACACACCACTACCACCACCACCATCATCATCATCATCACCAAAAATCACAAAGTATAAGCAACACAAAATAATTAGGCGTATGAACTCATGCATCTATAAAATCTTATACCTGACTCCTCAGTAACCAATTATACAGTTCATTGATCTGAACAGCAAAAAAACAAAAAACAATCCACTATTATGGTCGGGATCCAAATTACTGAATAATTAATCTTTTGTATGCCCAAGTAGCCCCTTCTATGCCAGTACCAAACTGCTTTTATAGCAGAGGGAACTTCAAAGCAATATAAAATTGCACTAAACACACCCAACTAAAAAATACTTCTAAAAATGCTCTTCGGATTTCCAACTTTTAGTGTGTAAACTTCAATAACTATCCTTTAACCTACAGTTATCTTTGCTTACCACAACATTTAAGTATTATTTCTGCCTATATTAATGCTGTTTTTCTTACCTGATCTCTAATGATGGTAAATAAAGCCAGGCTGTGGTGCCAAGCTAGAGCCAGGCCAGGCTGGGCCAGGCCAAGTTGCCCGCCGCTGCACATGCCCGCTGCCCCACGCCTGCCCGCTCGCCGCGCCAGGCTAGGCAGCGGCTCCAGGGCCAGGCCAGGCCAGGCTGCTCACTGCCATGCCTGCTCACTGCCCTGCGCCCACCTGCCTGCTGCACCAGGCTAGGCAGTGGCTCCAAGGCCAGGCCAGGCCGCCTGCTGCAGCACCTGCTCACCAAGCTGCCCACTTGGCTTACGACACACCTGGCCAGCACAGCAACAGCCCAGAAGCCTGGATGGGCAATGGGAGGGCTTGGAGGCTGCGTTTCACACTTCCAGAAATGCAGCCTCCAGCCCCTCCCCGCGCAGTGATATGGGCCTTTTTTTGGCCGGCGACATTGTGCCGGCCAAGAGAAGCCCGGATGGGCAATGGGAGGAGCTTGGACAGTGCGACGTTTCCCTGGACAATTAATTAAATTGCAAAATTTCCCCCTAGACCCCAGTTTGCCCCCCTTTTTTTTCCAGACCTGTCTGGGCAAAACTGGACAGTTGGTCACCATACACCTAAAGGGACACCTGTTGTGTTTTATTTATATTTATTTACCACTAAATATAATAAAATCCCTGCCTATGTATGTTAGGCAGTACCCTCAACGATCAAAGCAGAACATGAAAACTGAACTAATAAAATCAAATTGGGAGGTGTGCATTAATTGGATCACTCAGAATATGGTGTTGTAAACCTGGGGGCAGGAGGGATTGGACAGGAGGGGGCTACTGGCCACAACTGTTTCACACATCATGTCTTAAGTAAACTATAGGCAATGTGTTGCCATGGGAACTAAATAATTAGTTGCTCCCTGATACTAAATATTCTGAATAGGAAAACATAGAAACATAGACAGACCTTCCCTCCTTCCAGGTGAGCATGATGTGATGTGGGTTCAAGGAAGAGACAGAAAAATAGATTTAAGTTTTGAGTCAGAGAGAATTTCCCTAGAGATGACATGGGAGCAATGTATTTTGGATTATCTGTTCTATTGTTCAAGCTGTGCCTTCACCTATGCCTAACCTATATATTTGCCAATAGTCCAATTATTGCAAAACAACAACAACAATAAACCTCTAGTGATTTCTTTCCAAAGGGAACCAAATCAGAGTAAGACCTGTATCTCTGAAATTTATCACTGCTCGGAGAAGTGGGTTGCATGTAATACTACTAAACTTCATCTTCAGATCATTGCAGAAGAGGTGGTTTTCCTATGTTGACATTTGTAGCCTAAGGCCCAGCATTGGGCAAAAGGCGGGATATAAATAACTATAATAATATAATAATATTTGGGGTGTGTGTGTGTTTTTCTTTTTCTTTTTTTCTTGAAAAACGTTGCGTGTAAATACCTTTTATGATTAGACAACTTAGTCGCTTTCTGGGAATGTTGATGCTGTTCAACCAACAGTGAGAAAAGCAGACTCAAACAAACACCACAAGTAAACAGAGTCATTTTGAAATTATGCCAGACAAAATTTGCTATATCTAGAGTTAAAGTCATATAAGAAAGGTTTCCTAGGGGGCAACTCAAAGTTTGCATTTCCTAATGATGCCGGATCCTTCCCACCGCCATCACCACCTTTTCCGGACATTTCAAGTAAAAGCTCACTGTAACTGACCTTTGGCTTTATCATTTTTTGAAAAAGATGAAAACATTCTTTCAGTCTGTCACTACTGTCCATGGAACACCCTCCCAACCATAGACTCCCTTCAATCTGATTTATCAGAAGAAACTCATAATTGAGCCTTTGACAATAGCAGGACTGTGCATTTTTTGTCAATAACAATGAGATGTCCAAGTTCATTATCGCAGATTGTTTAAAAACTGATTCATGGGCCAGTAGTAGTAAGCTTATTATACAGCATAAGTGACAGTGTAATCTGGATGGAGGCCGAAGACATTCTTAAACAGTCATGTCCAATTAGAACAAATGTCGCCCACATTCCTGGTGGAGCCACATTAATGAATTTGTCCTACCACAAACTGAGAGACGCTCACAAGGGCCCTAATACCTTTTGTTCCGAAGGATAATTCAGTACATTTTTAGGTGGTGGGGTGGGGGAACAGTGCAGAGCATATTAGTAAAAGGGTAGCATTCACAGCCACTCTATTATAATAGATATTTCTCTAGCTTAAATCTCCCAGTTAACATCAAAACTTTCCGTGTTGATTTGCGAGTCAGTACAGCTAATATTTTTCTATTCTGTGTGTCGGCACATGCTTTGCTACTAAGAAGTTAACTGCTTTTGGAAGCAGTTTCCATGACAAACTGGGATGCAAATTTAGTTTGTTTTTGTAACCTTGCTCAGTTGCTGTCTGATGTAAGGATTCCCAGTTTGCAAAGCGGTGGCCCTAGCTGAACTTTCCCTTTCTAACTGTGCACTTTATGCTTGTGGTCTGGATTCTCTAAGATAACCAGAGGTGGAGTGGCGGCTGTTGGATAGTTAATTCTGCCCTGCAGATGGTGGTCAGCCTAGCTGATCTTGGAGCTTACATCTAGATTTGTAAGGGCAGCTTAATTCTCTATGAAAATGAAATTCTTTTGAAAAAAAACCCTGATATATCAAAGCTACTGAAACATAACATTTTTGAGAGTCTTTTAGGCTAAAGGGCAGGATAAACTGCTAAAATAAATAAATAAATAAATAAATAAATAAAAGTATTGACATACCCAGTGCCCATGAGGTGTTGAGGCTAAAGGTAAAACGTTTTTGAACAGAGGGGCTGATCGGGAGGTGGGGGGGAATCCTTACCACCGTCAATATAATTGTGCCCTTTTCTCTTCCAGGTAAAGCTCTGAAAAAAAGAATTCTGTAAGTTTTCAATATGATTTACTTTGAACTGAGGAAAAATCAACTGAGGAGAGTCCCTATTGCTCAGCACCCATGCCATCCCCAATACACCTCTCCTCCCAAAATCCTGGTGCTGCTGATATATGTGACCGTTGGGTGGGTGGGGGGCAGGATATGGCAAAATATGAAATAGGAACGTAAATGTGTTGTTTAAAACATTTTTAAAGCTGGCAGCCCTCTTGATGCATGAAGACAAGATTGACAGCTCATCTAGTGTTCAATTGGCTGGAACATATCTCTGTAATGCAAGTTGCGAAACGGAGTTCACGGAAACTACTCCCAAAATCGGACATCTGTCTTCACCCTGATCTTTGTGGAACAAAAGAATTCCATTTGGAGGACAGTAATGCATTTTTAAAAACTGTTATTTTCTGAAAGTTGCACCACCTGCCCCCCAAAATAAAAATAAAACCCAACCTTTTTGTGCAATACAGGAGCACTGAATCTTCACTGGGCACAACTTAATTACTTTTCATGCCTTCACAATTCCTTAATGATGATTCTTCCTAAGATAATTTGTGGTAGGCTTAAATGAATATTCAGCCAAACTTCTCACATGTCATTGCTTTCTATTTTTATATCAACCATTAAGTTACAGAATCTTAACAGGAAGTGGATGGAATGATAGAAGAACCGAGAGAGAGAGAGAGAGAGAGAGAGAGAACACAAAAGTTTAGGACTTTGTCTCTCATAGATTTCAGATTTAGTGGCAGAATTAAGCAAATGTTTAATTGTGCCCTACTGAAACCAATAAGTCTTTAAAGTGCTTAATTTTGGCTACATTATGCCCTCAGGTTTTTTTATTGCATTTGTTATTCATTTGTTCTGACTCTATACTGTCAGCTTCACCCTACCCGGTGCCTGTTTACACTTCCCTGTGCCTGTTTGCATTCTCTTCCCCTCCTTATTGTTTTATTATGATTTTATTAGAATGTAAGCCTATGCGGCAGGGTCTTGCTATTTACTGTGTTATCTGTACAGCACCATGTACATTGATGGTGCTATATAAATAATAATAATAATAATAATAATAATAATAATAATAATAATAATAATGATGATGCTGATGTCATTTTATGCAGTCCAACTTGTTGGAATTTTGGTTATAGAGCATATTGAACGTTATGTTCAGTTTTCATGTTCTGCTTTGATTGTTGAAGGTACTGCCTAACATACATAGTCAGGGGTTTTATTATATTTAGTGGTAAATAAATATAAATAAAACACAATAGGTGTCTGTTTAGGTGTATGGTGACCACCATACTGCAACACTTATAACCTTAGAGTGGATCACTCTAATTTTTACATCTGGTTCAGTATCTATTTCTGTAAAGCCTGCTCCTGGGGTCCATGTCCATGACCAAGAAACAGGGCTGTGCAGAAAATAATAGACTTTGTGCCCAATACTTCTCATTGAGTTCTACTGCAGCTATGACATATGAATGTTTGGTAGAGGAGAAAAATATGATTTCTGCCCCAGACAGTGTGTCAGGAATGCCTTGTATGCTGGTGAAGAGAACAACTATTAGATACGGTCTGAATTCAAATTCCTACTCAGCTAAGGATATCGGAAGAACCCTGCTGGATCAGACCAAACACCGATCTAGCATCCACAGTGGCTAACCAGATGCCTCTGGGAAGTCCACAAACTGAATATGACTGCAATAGCACCTTCCCACCGTTATTCCCCAGCAACTAGGATTGAGAGGCATGCTGCCTCTTGATCCTGAAGGTCACATATAGCCATCACGACTTCGCCTGATCCTCCATGAATCCACCTAATCCCATTTTAAAGCTGTCCAGGTTTGCAGCCGTCACTATAACTTGTGTTAGCAAATTCCATCCTTTAATTATGGTTGGAAACTCCCATAATGGCTTTGGGAAGCAATTGTCTTTTAAGGAGCTGTTATCAGGACAGAAGGGAATACCCTCAGGTGAACCAGCTTGAGCTCTTTGAATGAAGAGTAAAATGAAATTGTGATGAACAAATAATATGTTTTCTTAAAGGCATTCCCCTTATAAAGAACCGTTATCGTCTGAAATGCGTTGGGATTTTTTGGTGACGTTTCTGTACATTTTTTTCTGCACTTCTTTAGCTCCCCCACCCCACCCCTGGCCCGCAATATTGGGAGGTGCTTATGAAGGTCATACTGCTCTAACAGTCAGGAAGTTTTTCCTGATGTCCAGCTGGAATCTGGCTTCCTTTAACTTGAGCCCGTTATTCCGTGTCCTGCATGGACACGGGCTCAAGTTAAAGGAAGCCAGATTCCAGCTGGACATCAGGAAAAACTTCCTGACTGTTAGAGCAGTACGACAATGGAATCAGTGACCTAGGGAGGTTGTGGGCTCTCCCACACTAGAGGCCTTCAAGAGGCAGCTGGACAACCATCAATCAGGGATGCTTTAGGGTGAATTCCTGCATTGAGCAGGGGGTTGGACTCGATGGCCTTGTAGGCCCCTTCCAGCTCTGCTATTCTACGATTCTATGATTCTATGAAGGTGCCTCTCCAGTGCCAGCTCCGGAAATGTATGTATGTGCCCACCCTGGTCTGTCTGAACTCTGGCATGTAATTAAAGCTACCACTGGCAGATGGAAGGGTAAAGACAGGAAAGAGACCTTGGCAGTTCTCTTGGATGCTGCTTCTTAGTGAAGAGATTTTCTACTCTATTATTTGTAAATGCTGAAGAAAGCAACAGAATCTCTCAAGAAGCTAATTGGAGGGGGAAAGAAGCAGTTCCTGAACAGGTAGCGATCGCCACTAGTCATTAGGCCTCCATGATAATGGGCATTTATCCTGCTTAATTGTTACCTGCATTGCAACTCTCTTCTACATTCAGTGTTTACATTCATTGCCTCACACATGTATAGCCCTTACTGGATCAGTAAGAAGAATTGTGGGGATCACAATGGGTAGAATTGCCCTTTGAAGCTCTATGCCAATTTGTGTATGAAGTAATATCTCTGAGGATGACTTCAATTGCAGACAAAGTCCTCTTTGCTTCTACTATGCCATTGCTTTGCTTTTAAAGATGAGTTATTATTAGTGTTCTCTTTTTTTTTTTTTATGTAACGCAATTTGGGTTGGGCTAAACCAAAAATGTTCTCTGAGCTACCCTGCTTTGAGTTTTGACCTTTTAGGGCTGAAATGGATATTTACAATCCAAGTAGTAGGGAAGTAGGCCTCTACTTCCCTTGCTCGGCTTCGTCCATTTTCGTCTGCTGCCCCTTACGCCTGGAACGCTCTTCCAGAACATTTGAGAACTACAAGTTCAACCACAGCTTTTAAAGCTCAACTAAAAACTTTTCTTTTTCCTAAAGCTTTTAAAACTTGATGTTGTGCAGACTTCTACTGTTACTTTCTACTGTTAGTTTTTCCCTACCCTGTGCCTGCTTACCCTACCCTGTACCTGTTTGCATTCTCTTCCCCTCCTTATTGTTTTACTATGATTTTATTAGATTGTAAGCCTATGCGGCAGGGTCTTGCTATTTACTGTTTTTCTCTGTACAGCACCATGTACATTGATGGTGCTATATAAATAAATAAATAATAATAATAATAATAATAATACAAATACTCAAATTTTGCTGAATCTTCCAATGACCCTGAATTTTTTAATGTGAAATCTTAATCCTTTAGACGTCTTGACACATCTTGTTTTGGCAGGCATGGTGCATCTCAGAAGCTAAACACCATAGCATGCTGGGGGTTTTTAAAGGCTGCCGTCCAATGCATTTTCACCTGGACAAAAGTGCTACTGAACTCAGTGGGGCGTCTTACTAAACATGGATAGGACTGGGCTGCAAATACCACTGTATGCCAAGTATCAAATAGTAAAGACTATTGCATACTAACCACCAAGAGCTATCACATACTAATACTATTACATGCCATCTATCAAATACTACACATATTAAAATGAATAACATGTCAGATGCAGATATCAAATATTCAGTTATTCAGAAGGTATCAGAACAATTTTTGACAACAAAATGTGCAGAGGCAGTGAGAGAAGAGGCTAGCAAGGTTAGTATGAGATGCCTCTATTACTGAACAAAAGATTCTTTCTTTTCCATTTGCTGCAGCAGCAGATTACTCATGAGAACACATCTTTGCTCAAGGGAACACAAGAGAACACCTAAGTCCATTAGGGACTTGGGAGAAGGACCACAGGCTTGCTTTCAGCCCTGGAGATACTAATTAAGAACAAATTGTCATCTACAGAGAAGGGGCAGTGCCATGGATACAAGAATATCTCCTCTTTAAACCATCCCCCCCCCCACGTACAGGGCAATGGAAACGTTTGAGGAGGGGGTGGGGGTGGAGCAGTCCTCACCTTGTGTGTTTCTTCAACACAGGACAAAGAACCACTGAAGAGGGCTTTAGCTATCTGTCTATCTGTGACTGTCCTATAATTCCTACATAAAGGGGCATGCCCACCAACATGCCCAGCCCCCAAGGGAGCATGCTCACCCAAACATGGCCTTGGTCACAGGTCTGATTTCACACAACACAATTAAGACAAACCTGTTCTACATAACATCTTAATGTTAAAATCACTGGCATAAAGAACAAGTGAGACACTCAATGTATCTGAAATTAACTTCACTCATTCCTACTTTTGTAGCTTTTGCTGTACTTTGAAACTTTGGCTATACTCTGTGTGATACAGTCTCCCCTTCCCTCAAATATCTTTTCTGACTGCAAGTCCTTTACTGGATGACTGTAGTCTCACCTTTCCTAACATTTAACACTCTTTCCCCATCATCTTTCTCAATTCCATACACACACATTCAGCATACTGCTACCACTGAACAAATGAAGCAGTTGACAAGTACAGAAAAATCTAGTACAACAAATCAGCAACCAAGCATTCAGAAAGAGTATAAACTACTATTACCCTGCAAATATTAGCCATGGAACAAAATGGACTAAAGGCTAGCACCTCTTAGCTTGTTTCAGCTTCAACCAGGCACAACAGTCAAAAACAACCAAGAAAAACACACCTACCTCATTGACATAGCAATACCTACTGACAAAAATGTTGCAGGGGGAAAAAAGAGGACAAGAAAGAAAAATATACACCACTAGCTATGGAAGTTAAATAACTATGGCAACAGGAAAAAGTTAAAATTATTCCATTATTCACATCAGTCATCAGCATCACATTGTCATTATTTTTTAAAGAAAACCTTCAGAAATTAGGACTACCAAAATACATGAATGCCAACACGTAGAAAGCAGTCATACTTAAAACATGTTGGATAGTCAGAAAATTTCTGAATCAGTAAAAGACAGCATGACTTGGCAAATCCCATCATGTTCGTCTAGAAAAACCACCACAAGCAAGAAAAGAGAGATAGATGATGATGATGATGATGATGATGATGATGATGATGATGGCGGCAACGCTGTTCATAGAATCATGGAATCATATAGAGTTGGAAGGGGTCTATAAGGCCATCAAGTCCAACCCCCTGATCAATGCAGGAATCCGCCCTAAAGCATACCTGATAGATTTAAAAGGTTTTTAAGAAGGGTAAACAATTATCAGTCATTGTTACAAAATATACGTCATGCCAATGATATCAAACAAATTGGAAAAGAAGGTCTATGGGCCTGAAATGCATTATTTAATAGGAATATCACCTCCAAATAATCCCCCCAACTCACAGAAAACTACAGCCCCCACCCAACACTGCAAACATGCACATGCATCCATTCATAGTAAAACAACCAGGCATCTCATTCAGACATGAATACACTCACACACTGCCAGCACATGTGCATGCGCACACACATACCCTTAGGATCATGCACTCCAAAACACATGCATGCACACATCCATTCACTCAAACATCCATTCACTCAAACACATCTTCCAGCCCTTTTCCCTGGTGAATTGGGGGGCCAGTGCTGGGAAACATTTTTCTGGAGGTCTCCAGGGTTTCCCGGTGCATATGGTCACCCTAGAGCGAAGTGATAGTGACTGACCCAAGGTCACCCACTAAGAACAGGGATTTGAATGAAGAGGGATTTGAATCTGGATCTCCCAAGTATAAACTCAACACTCTTAACCACCACACCAAATTGGCAATCCAAATTCCTTCACTACAATTAATGGATCAGGCGTCATACACTGAGGGCTTTGCTAGACCTGCCGGGATAAGCCGGCAGGGAGGCGGGGCGACGGTGCACTGACGTTACCGCGCGCCGCCTCGGCTTCCAGACGCGGGACGCGCAGGGACTTCGGGATCCCTGCAGCGTCCGCCATTTTTTTTTTTTTTTTTTTAGTTTAAAGGGGCCACGTGCGGCCCGAAGACTCCGGACCAGGTAAGTCCATTTTTTAAAAAAAAACGAAGCCCCCCCCTCCCTGTCCCCGGCCTTGCCCTGGCAGCACCTCTCACCTGGTTGCTTGGGCGGCAGCGCCCGGCGCGCTCTCTCTCACCCGCCCTCCCCCCTTGCCATCCTTCCCCCTGTCCCTCTCTCCCCCCCCCCCAGGCTGATGGGCACAGCGCTCGTATGAGCACTGTGCCAGGTCCGTGGCTTTTCGTGGCTACTCGCGAGTAAGCGAGTAGCCGCAAAAAGCCACGGACCTTCCTAGACGTTTCGCAGCTCCAGCCTGAGGCCGGGGCTGCGATAAAGGCGCGCCATAAGCGACTTCGCTTATGGCGCGTTAGAGGAGGCCTCAGTGCGGCCTGGGCCCGGATTCCCCTGTGCGTCATCTGGACGCACAGCAGGGAAACCGGGTCTCAAGGCGCGCTAAGGCCTCGTCTAGGAACGCCCTCAGTGACCTAGGTTCAAATCCCTTTTCAGCCATGTTGTTCATTGTAACCTTGAGCCACTCACTGACCAGGGGGCTGTCTTGACGATGACGCATTGGCACAGCAAGCCCCCCCAAACCCCGCACTTGCAATGCTGCTTGGTTGTCCCCATGCTAAGGAGCAAGAGCGGGGTTTGCATTGGAGGAGGAGGAGGAGTCACCGCCGCCCCATGCACTGCCGCCCCTGTGCACTACTGCACATTGCTGCACAAACACATCCGCGCATCCCTCCATTTTTTCCACTTTTTTTTCACCTTGGCTTTCTCTGCCAAACGTTTCCTTCTCCCCATGCCAAAGAAGCTCAGAGGCATTCCAGCAGCCATTCAGCTCACTGGTCTGTCCCCTCCACCGGGATGCACTGTCGTCCCCTCACTCCAGAGAAAAAAGTCAGGATAAATACCTGACTTTTTTATTTCGGAGCTTCGGGGGAAAGCCCTGGAATGGCTCCACAGTGGAGCCATTATACAACTGCGTTGTATAAACAACACAGCGCCAGTGCGGAGCCACCCTGGGCCTTTCCCCATGTATAGGCATCCCCCTGGTTTGCATGACATGCCAGTCTTATTGAGGGGTTTTTTAACCCCCGATGAGCTGCAGTGTATGCTGGGTGCTATTTTGAATATGCAACCCCCAATCGGGGTGATTGGGATGTTACTGTGTTGTGCAAACCTGGCACAGCACACCCATGATTTCCCCAATAGGGGGCTGTTTATTCAAGCAATGACAAATCTTGATAAAATAGTTAAGAGCAGAGACACCACACTGACAACAAAGGTCCGCATAGTTAAAGCAATGGTATTCCCCGTAGTAACCTATGGCTGCGAGAGCTGGACCATAAGGAAGGCTGAGCGAAGGAAGAGAGATGCTTTGGAACTGTGGTGTTGGAGGAACATTCTGAGAGTGCCTTGGACTGCAAGAAGAGCAAACCAGTCCATACTCCAGGAAATAAAGCCAGACTGCTCACTTGAGGGAATGGTATTAAAGGCAAAATGAGAAGACAGGATACCCTGGAAAAGATGCTGATGCTAGGGAAAGTGGAAGGCAAAAGGAAGAGGGGCTGACCAAGGGCAAGATGGATGGATGATATTCTGGAGGTGACGGACTCGGCCTTGGGGGAGCTGGGGGTGGCAACGGCCGACAGAAAGCTCTGGCGTGGGCTGGTCCATGAAGTCACGAAGAGTCGGAAGCGACTGAACGAATAAACAACAAACACACTACAGCTCATCAGAGGTGAGCCTGGAGTGTCATGCGAACTAGGCCACTATCCTTGGTTTGTTTAATTATTTCTTTTGTGTATTTATATACCACTTTTCAACAAAACGTTCAAAGGGGTTCACACAGCAAAAAGGTGGTTTATGAACATGTTCCAATGAAGTTGTTTACAGTCTCAGCAGTAGAAGGCTTTAGATATATTCTCCCCTCAAACAAAAGAACAGACTTCCTCACTTCATGCCTGATTGTCCCTTCAGGTTCTGTTTGTTTTGAACAGCAATTCCACCTTGGAAGCACCCATTCCCCACCCCCAAAGCCCAGATATGGGAATGGATCCAATAATAACCAGGCCAGCAGGACAGCAGGGTTGCTTCTGCCACACAGCTCTTCCATCAGACAGCTGGCTTGAGAGCATCTGAAATCCTCACAGGAGGGGGCTTTCCCTTCTCCTTTGCTGATGTCAGTGGCAGTTCTGGCCACCTTGGCAACCCCTCCTAAGAAGCACCTGCCCCACAGATTAGTTCAGGAAGCAAAGCAGCTAACAATGCCCACACCATGAGGTCAGAGATGTTCCCGCCACGTAGTTTATTTATTTTATTTTATTTGTTACATTTATATACCGCCCCATAGCCGAAGCTCTCTGGGCGGTTTACAAAAGTTAAAAGCAGTAAACACTAAAAGTATACAAAATTTAAAAACATAAAAACAACAGTATAAAAACAACAGTATCCATTTATAAAACGACAGTTCTGGGGGTCTGTTAAAAAACAAACTTAGCGTTGTTAAATGATGTTAAATGCCTGGGAGAAGAGAAAAGTCTTGACCTGGCGCCTAAAAGATAACAGTGTTGGTGCCAGGCGAGCCTCATCGGGGAGATCATTCCACAGTCAGGGGCCACCACCGAAAAGGCCCTCTCCCTTGTTGCCATCCTCCTAGCTTCCCTCGGAGTAGGCACTCGGAGGAGGACCTTAGATGTTGAGCGCAGTGTATGGCTAGGTTCATTTCGGGAGAGGCGTTCCATCAGGTATTGCGGTCCCAAGCCATGTAGGGCTTTATAGGTTAAAAGCAGCACCTTGAATTGGGCTCGGAAACGTATAGGCAGCCAATGCAAGCGGGCCAGAATTGGTGTTGTATGTTCGAACCTCCTTGTTCCAGTTATCAATCTGGCCGCTGCATTTTGCACAAGCTGCAGCTTCCGAACCGTCTTCAAAGGCTGCCCCATGTAGAGGGCATTGCAGAAATCTAATTTGGAGGTTACAGAGTATGGACAACTGAAGCTAGGTTATCCCTCAGCTGACTTGTTGGTTATTGTGAGGATAAAATGGGAAAACCCAATGTGAAATTCCTACCTTGAGCTTTCACAGCAATTTCCTGTAGGTGTGTGGGCGCTCATATGCACATGGAGTTTCTTGCCCACACAAGCTTCCTATTAACTTCAATGGAAGGAGCAGCTCAGTGCTCACATGGACCTTTCACTGAAGTTAAAGGGGAAGCTAGTTATCCAGGAGCGTTGTATATGCATATTGGAGTGCCTATGAAGCTCTGGAACAGGATGTATATGTTATACTTGGTGGCATTAACTTCTTACATAATTCTGAGGTCTGCAACATGTTCCTGCGGAGGTAATATTAGCCAGCAAAACTGATGTTTCTCTCTATCCAATATCTATATACTCTGGCATGAGATCTGAAGCAAGGTTAGCATATACAGTAACCGAAGGAACAGTTCTCATGGCTGCCTGCCAGGCAAATGACTACACATTTTATCCCTGTTTCACTTGGCAGTCAAATAACACACAGCCCAGAAAATGAGGCCTTAGCTAGACCTACTTGTAAATCCGGGCTAGAGGAGGGGAGATCCCGTGATGCAACTATCGCGGGATCTCGCCCTCGTTCACATGCGAGGCGCGACAAGCTCTGGAGGAGAGCCATCACGCCCGCCATTTTTTTAAAGTTTTAAAGGGGCCAGCGCTCCCCCCTGCCCCCGATTTCCCCTCCCTGGCTGCGATCCCCCCTGCCCACCCGTGATCTCCGATCCCTCCCCGCCATCTCCGATCTCCCCCATCCCCCCTGGCTCCGTTTCCCCCCCATCTCCCCCTGGCTCCGGTTCCCATCCATCTCCCCACCCTGCCCTGATGGATGCAGCGCTCCTGTGGAGTGCTGTGCACTGCCCGCCGCTTTCCCCGGCTACTCGTGAGTAAATGCGGTAGCCGGGAAAAGTGGCAGAATGGGCTACACGCCTGCAGTCTCAGGCTCAGCCCGAGACTGTGGGAAATATCGGGCCACAACCGGTGCCAGTTATCCCGGGCCAAGGGAGGGTTACCCCTACCTGAGCCTGGGATCCCCTGTGCGTCATCTGGACACACAGGGGCCGGCCCAGGGCTCGCACCAGGCTACTCTGTCATCTAGCAAAGCCCTATGAGAAAATTATGATGATGCTTTTTATTAGATACACTTCTGTTAATGTGTTATATATATATATATGCTTAGGCCTTTGAGCTATGCTGTTCCTGTATATGGGGAAATGTGTGTCCATAAGAGCAGTTCACAACTTTCCAGATACATTTTTAAAAATAAAACAAAATAATCTTCTCACATTTTCCCAGTGGTGAATATTGCAGGGATTTTAAAAGTTTAAATGACAATTGCAGTCAGATCTGTGAGCTCAAGGTGGCTCTAGATTTGTTCTCCTCAAACAGGAGCTCCCTACCCAGCTTGTGTGGCAAAACCGCTTTGGAAAAAGAGAGGAATTTCAGAAGTGGCTTGGGATATCACATAAGCAGTGGCAATAGAGTCAGCCATTAATGAAAAAGAGACCTTCCCTCCGCCAAAAACAAACAAACAAACAAAAACCCATGAGGCTACTACAAGCCTAACCAAATATTTTGAACCGGGTCAGTATTTTCAGCTTAAGTACACCAAAATGGAATTATTTTTATTTTTTAAAGGCAGTCTAGGCTGACTGTCCCTATGAAATCATTATACATACTCATAGAAATCTTATTATAAAATTCGGTTTCCTTCTTTAGTTCAGAAGTTTCCAAGCTGGGCCAAAAGAGGTCCACCACATCAGCAAGAAGCACCTTCAGGCGAGGTCCACCACTGCACCCCTGGGCCCCTCTTTAAAATTGACACTGTGATGAGCACTGGGCGGTGGCCATTTTTATTTCCTACGATGTCCCAGAGTGACACAATATTGGGTGCACTGTGGGAAATTCAAAGGCAGCATCAGATTAGAATGCTGCTGTCACCTCTATTCGCTACTTACTGGCACCCACTGCGAGGTAAAACCGCAAGGTGCTGGTTTTAACCTATAAAGCCCTACGTGGCTTGGGACCGCAATACCTGATGGAACGCCTCTCCCGACATGAACCTACCCGTACATTGCGCTCAACATCTAAGGTCCTCCTCCAAGTGCCTACTCCGAGGGAAGCTCAGAGGATGGCAACAAGGGAGAGGGCCTTTTCGGTGGTGGCCCCCCGACTGTGGAATGATCTCCCCGATGAGGCTCGCCTGGCGCCAACATTGTTATCTTTTCGGCGCCAGGTCAAGACTTTTCTCTTCTCCCAGGCATTTTAACAGCATTTAACAACGTTAAGTTTGTTTTTTAAGGACCCCCAGAATTGTTTTTAAATGGATACTGTTGTTTTTATACCATTTTTTATGTTTTTGATGGTTTTTAAATTTTGTATACTTTTAATGTTTACCATTTTTAATTGTTGTAAACCACCCAGAGAGATTTGGCTGTGGGGCGGTGTATAAATGTAATAAATAAATAAATAAATAAGTCCTCCAGGCTAGGAGAGGCCAAGCAACGTAAACAAGAGCAACAATGCCTTATTAAAGGTTGGCGTTTGGAAGGAGGATGAAATGGGCTGTGTGATGTAGGTAAGAGGCAATGCCTGAATAATCAAGTCCTATCTTTTAGCTGGGTTGTCTACTGTAATAAATAAATTGGGTTGATTTATTATGTTCATTGATTAACATGACAACCCCAAGATCCCTGCTGGATCTTGAGTGCTGTCTTCAGTTCTCACAATGGCCAACCAGGTACCTATGGAGAGTCCCCAGGTAGGACATGAGTGCCCTGGCACCCACCTGCTCCCATTCCTCAGAAACTAGTATACAGAGGCATTTTGCCTCTGATACTGGAAGGAGCATATTTGCTTATTTATTTCTGTATTTAATAATGTAAACTGCCTTGGGTACCCTGGTAGAAAGGCAGTATAGAAATATATTAATTAAATAAATAGTTATCACAATTACCAATCATTTAGAGTCTTATGATCCAGAAATTTTTCTAATCCCCTTTTAAAGCCGTACAAATTGTTGGCCACCACTTAATCTTGTGGTAGCGAATGCCACGGTTTGATTATGTGCTGTGAGAAGGAGCACTTCCTTTTATCTATCCTGAATCTCCCACCATTCAGCTTCATAGGATGACCCTGGGTTCTAGTATTATGAGAGAAAGAGAGAGAAATATCTCCCTATCAACTTTCTCCACAGCGTATCACGTCTCCCCTCACCCCCTTTTTCTCTAAGCTAAACAGTCCCATACGTTGTAACATTTCCTCATTTGCTCCGGCCCCTTGATCATTTTGGTTGCACTTTTCTGTACCTCTACTTACAATTGTTCGTCAATATATCTCACTATATGGGTCATTAAGGCTCATCTAGTATGGGGAAGTTCAATGTCAGTGTTTTAAGTAGGGCTGTGCAGTGCTTCTCTTCGGATCAGAGAAGCAGAAGCGGATCGGGGTGCTTCGCCTCCCCTTAAGGCAGAGGTGAAGAGGATCAGGGGGCAGTGGAGCGTCGCAGAGCGGATCGAGATGAAGGCAGATCCTTTGCCTCAATCCGGAGCTCCGCAAAAAAGGTAAGGGGGCCTTACCTGGTGCTGCTGCTGCCTGTGCAGCAGTTCCGGATTGAGCCGCAGGCTCTAGTGAAGCCGGTGACAGGCCACGACGGACCAGGTAAGTGGTGTGCATGAGGGGGAGTTTACCTGGCCCTGCCGCCACCCATGTGGCAATGGCGGAGGAGTCAGGTAATGGGGCAAGGGGGAAGGGTCTTACCTGTGTCCATCCGTGGTCTGGCAGTGGCTTCAACTGAGCCCGTGGACTCAAACCGGAAGATCAGGCCGCAGCTGCAGCCTGGTCTTCCTGTTTGAGTCCTCGGGCTCAGTTGAAGCAGCTGCCAGGACTGCAGAGTGATGCAGGTAAGGGGGGAGGAGGGAGGGGGACTTACCTGGCACCACCACTGCCGCCGCCGAGCTCCGATTCAGAACTGGAGCTCCGCAGTGAAGTGAAGCGGACCACTGGCGGATCGGCGCGGAGCAGACCTGATCCAAAAGTTGCGGATCGGGATCCGAAACGGATCGGGGGTGTGTGTCTGTGCACAGCGCTAGTTTTAAGCTAGGCTGGAGTGGAAGAAGATAACATGTCGGATCTTTTTTGATAGTTGATCTGTAGTATTATCTAATATCTGACATATAATAGTATTTGACAATATACAACAGCTGACCTGCATTCTATTTTGTATCTGACAGCTGATGGTTTATGAAATTTCATGTTTGATGGCTGCCAAAATACAAACCATCGAGAGATACCAACTAAGCGAAAGTATTCAGATACTTTTTTTTTTTTTTTAGATAGAAGTTCACATTCAAAATGCAAATTCAGATTTTATGGTTGAAGTTCAAAAGGTGAAATTTGCAGTTCTGGCAGATATTGAATATTTGAGAATATTTGTCTTCGCTCTGTGGTTCTGCCTTATACTGATTCAAGTTCACCTAGCCCAGTACTGACTCCTCTGACTTTCTCTGGTACTACAACTGGCAGAGTTTTCTCCTAGTCATGATATCTGAGAGTCTTTACCAGGGATTGGATCTGGGGCCTTCTGAATGTAGAGTTTGTGCTCTCTACCCTAAAAGAACTTGTCAGTGCATTGTCCTCTTCTGAGATGCTGGAATGCCTCCCCTTCCCATAATAATTTCCACAGGTCACTACTACTTCTCAGTTTTTCTATAAAGTTTCATGATGAAGTTCAGGATGCAAAATCATGTTCCCCAGAGCTTACTGTAGCAAAACATCTGCCTGGTACAGTGCATGGCAGCCAGGAGACATTTTACTCATTGGACATCCATGCATCACAATGGAAAACACTCAAGTTATGCAATGGCACAGCTAGGTAATTTTTTACCCAGGACTAAAGGGCCTTATGAGCAAAAACCAAAACTGTTTGCCAACCCTGATTATTATTATTATTATTATTATTATTATTATTAGCATGTGCAGTTTTGCATTTTAAACTCAAATCATAATTCCATCATAACTACAGGAATGAAATGGAGTTTGCTTCTGCAGCCCTTATGCTAAGGACATTTACTTAGGAATAAACACCATTTTGATCTAGAAGAGAATAATACATTTTTTAAGATAAAATAAAATAAAATTAGCATCTCTGACAATGTACATGCCCAGCTGGTTGTCCCCTGATTATGTAATGTTTCTGAGCCCAATTCAAAGTGCTGGTTTTGACCATTAAAGCCCTAAACGGTTTGGGACAAAGTTACTTGAAGGACCACCTTCACCCATAACAGCCTGCCCGCACTTTACGATCAGAAAGAGAGGCCCTTCTCATTTGCCCACCTGTGAGAGCAATTAGATGGGAGATCACACAGGAGAGGGCTTTTTTGCAGTGGCCTCACATCTTTGGAACAAACGCCCATTGGAGGTCTGCCATGCACCATCCTTGCGAGCTTTTAAGAAGGCCTTGAAAACATTTTATTTTACCGTGGCCTTCTCATGATGAGTACCGCCATTGTTGTTATTGCTGATTTTATTATTGGCTTTTATTGGTTTTAATTGCTATTTTATTGTTTATGTGTGTGTGTGTTTTGCTTTTAAGATTTTAACTGTTTTTATGTATTTTATTTTTGTAAGCCACCTTGTGCGGGCTTCTGCCCTGATCAAGAAATGTTTTCAATAAATAAAAGAAGAAAGGTTGTTGCTGTGACCAACTTCAGTCCCAGCCGGCTCTAGCACGCCTATTCTGTTCCAGATAATAGCATTCTGCCTGTTTGCTGCTGCCCCATCAACTTTAACTCTCTGGGTGATTATTTGGAGAGTGGAGACTTGGACTTCAGCCCCATAATAAGACATGGTATTCACATCACTGCTGTTTCTGAATCGCTAGATTTTAACATGTCTGTGATGTATGAGAGAGAACCCAGAGGCCTCAAGGTGAAAAACCACCTTTTAGAATTATGTCAATATGATGGCAAAATTAAGGGCTTCATCACATGAGACTGAAATCCCGCATTCTTACCAGGGCTTTTTGCTTCTGGATTCTTTCCAAGATTATAATGTGCTTCTTTACATGGTGGCAGACATGTGATTTGAGTTGAACTGAATACTTTCTTTTTCTATCTTTTTCATTACACAGTGCCATCTAGTGGCTGAATTAAATCACAATGCCAGCATTTCATACACTCAATCAATCGGAATGACACCCCTTATCACATTTTCTCCAATTTTTTGAAAGTAGGATAAAGGTCATAAACTATGGAGGGGACCTGGAGGTTGATAACATCATGTAAAGGACTTGCAAACTTTCATGAGCAGTCAATTTTGATTGCACAATATAAGCTCCATTTAAAAGGGTTCCAAATCATGCCATACAGTACAAATATAACAGATTAAGTAGTACAAATAGGTAAATATTGAATGAAAAAAAAATTCCAATAGTCTTACCCATAGAATCTTTTTTAAAAAATGGCATCACAAAAATGTTCTCATTTTATTTATTTATTTATTTATATTTATTTATTTATTTATTTCATTTATATACCGCCCCACAGCCGAAGCTCTCTGGGCGGTTTACAACAGTTAAAAGTAGTAAACATTAAAAAGTATACAAGATTTAAAAAACCATCAGAAACATAAAACAACAGTATAAAAACAACAGTTTTCTTGGTCACACTATATTTTCTCAATATAGTGTGAAATCTGTCATTCATCCTGCAGACACTTTCCCCCCTAAGTATTTTCACAACTGACCATGTATCTCCCAGCCCTCTGAAATAGTTTCAAAGCACTAAGCTCCATATCTGAAAAAGAAAAAGAAATGTTTGCTACTTTTCTGACTTACAAAAAGTCTCCCAAAGGCTTCTTCTTTGAAGAAGGTCTTAATGGCCATGCAGCTTCATATGGGAGTAGGTGGTCCTATCAAATGCCCAAGTATAATACACTGAATGAGTCTGGATGACACAATAGTCAACGGTTGATTAAATAGTCCACAGTAGACTAAATAGTCCACTGTTGGCTATTGTGTCGGCTGTCAGGAAGAAACCATGCCATGGAGGGTAGGGTCAGAAGATCTGTCACCTTCTTCTTATGGAGCCTTTGACTGGGTTCGGACGACACAATCATCAACGGTTGATTAAAAAGTCCACCGTTGTTTAAATAGTCTACTGTTGACTATTTAATAGTCTGGCAAATCTTTTCCATACAACTCCAATAATCCGGGTATGGTATCCCCCACACAACACCTCTTTCCCCATTTGTTGTCAGGAGACAGCTGTCAGCATCTCTGTCTGCCCTTGGCCGTGCAACAAATGGGGAAGGAGGCAGCATGGAGCAAATTCATCCCGTCAGGAAATGAGTTTGCTCCATGCTGCTGCCTCTTTCCCCTGACAGGAGAGGGATTCCGTCCGCTGCCTCCTTCTTGCTATGGCGGCGTCCATGGAAAAAGTTGTGTCGCAGCTGCCACCATAGCAAGAAGGAGGTGGCGGATGGATCCCCTCTCCTGTCAGGGAGAAGATCCGTCCACCACTTCTTGCTGTGGCAAGGGCTATGGCATGTCTTCCTCTGCATCCGCTGCCATAGCAACAAAGGGTGTATCTCTTGCTCCCTGCCACTCCCCACAGAATGGCAGCGCCCTGATATGTAAGCGGGAACCAGCATCGCCATTCAGTAGAGAGGGCAGAGGTGGGGGGAGAGACAAATAGTCAACCCTGTGGGCTCTGTGCACACCATGGCTGAGTATTATCTCAACCTCATCTAGAGTATTGCGTCCAGTTCTGGGCTCCACAATTCAAGAAGGACACAGACAAGCTGGAGCGTGTTCAGAGGAGGGCAACCAGGATGATCAGGGGTCTGGAAACAAAGCCCTATGAAGAGAGACTGAAAGAACTGGGCCTGTTTAGCCTGGAGAAGAGAAGATTGAGGGGAGACATGATAGCACTCTTCAAATACTTCAAAGGTTGTCACACAGAGGAGGGCCAGGATCTCTTCTTGATCCTCCCAGAGTGCAGGACACGGAAAAACGGGCTCAAGTTAAAGGAAGCCAGATTCCGGCTGGACACCAGGAAAAACTTCCTGACTGTTAGAGCAGTACAACAATGGAATCAGTGACCTAGGGAGGTTGTGGGCTCTCCCACACTAGAGGCATTCAAGAGGCAGCTGGACAACCATCTGTCAGGGATGCTTTAGGGTGGATTCCTGCATTGATCAGGGGGTTGGACTCGATGGCCTTGTAGGCCCCTTCCAACTCTGCTATTCTATGATTCTATGAACCCTAGTGACTCTTGATGGGAAAATAAATGTTACAAACACAGGCACCCCTAGACTATTTGGTGAAATATTGGAGAATATGAGGTTAGAAGTCAAAGAATTGGGCTCCCTCCCTTGAAGAGCAGAAGCAGCTCATTTCCCTCAAAGGGTTAACAGATGCGCTCTCTCTCTGCCTTCAGTAACTAGCTTCATAGCTTGACCAGCTCACATTGTGGTAAAAGAGTGCAGGTGTGGGCTATGCTTTGTTGATCACAATCCCTTTTGCAGAGGAAGCTTTGAATATGTTTGACATAATCAGCTCACAGCCTTTGCCCACTCTCTTTCATAAACAGGCCATTTTCACATCCTTTTCATGGGATCCGACAAGCGGAAAAATAATTAATGTTACCTCAGCCTAAGAGTGACCCAGCTTGGATTCAAAAAGGCAGCCTGTTGCATAAACGAACCATTTAATTGAGTGACAGACGAATACAGCATGTATCAATTCTGCCACTGTGTATTATTACAAGAAACTGCAAGCTTGAGGAAAATTGGGCTTCCTCAGTCACAAAACAAGTTCAGATCAAAAAGGAAATCTTTACGGAGGGAAGGGATAGGCTGCCTTGAGGCTCAGCATTGGGCAAAAGGCGGGATGCAAATAATAATAATAATAATAATAATAATAATAATAATAATAATAATAATAATAATAATAATATAGCATGAGCCCAGTCTGGGATGCTGTGTGTATGAGGAGAGAGAGAGAGAGAGAGAGAGAGAGAGAGAGAGCGCCAATGAACCGGTACCAGGTACACAATGCTAATACTAGCTTCCATTTCAAAGGCAGCCTTACCCTTAGGCTAGATGAGGCAGCAACCTCAAGTAGCAGAATCTGTATGCCATGTAGATGTGCCTGGGAGACAGAAAGATATAATCCATGGGAAGTTCTACTGTGCACACCCTATTGAAATATGAATGGATGAATTAATGCTCTTTGTCTTGGTGGTGGTGGGGAATATGCCCCCATGGTACAGCATTGTAGGTTACAATCCTCAAAAAGCTGTCTGTAAAATGGAAACCAATGAATCTGAATGAGGATGACAATGGATAATGGGCACCTCCTAACTCCACCAGACTAAATGGGGCGGCGGAGGGGGTTAGCCTCACTGCTAGCCTCAGTCAGTTCTCCATGGTCTCACATAGACTTTCAAAATTCCAAGGAGTATTCGGCTAATAGCGATATGCTTGTTCTTATATGGGAGAGTGGCCTCCATTTTGGGAGTTCGAAAGTGATGAACGGCCACCCCAATTAGCTGTGCTACTAGTGCCTGTGTTTTAGCTTGCACCATTACTCCAGATCAGTGAGATAATCTGGGCATATCTACACTAGAAAAAGTTGTTGTTGTTGTTGTTTTACTTCTATACTGCCCTATAGGCAAAGCTCTCTGGGTGGTTTACAACAATTAATTTAAAAAAATACTACAAGTACAGTATTTCGGAATACAATAGTATGATAAAAACAATCTAATTTTTTTAAACACAAAAAATTTAAAACAATATAAATAGCTAAAAACAATTCCAGTAAAACTTACATATAGCACTCTTCAAATACTTCAAAGGTTGTCACACAGAGGAGGGCCAGGATCTCTTCTCGATCCTCCCAGAGTGCAGGACACGGAATAACGGGCTCAAGTTACAGGAAGCCAGATTCCAGCTGGACATCAGGAAAAACTTCCTGACTGTTAGAGCAGTGCGATGGTGGAATCAGTTACCTAAGGAGGTTGTGGGCTCTTCCACACTAGAGGCCTTCAAGAGGCAGCTGGACAACCATCTGTCAGGGATGCTTTAGGGTGGATTCCTGCCTTGAGCAGGGGGTTGGACTCGATGGCCTTGTAGGCCCCTTCCAACTCTGCTATTCTATGATTCTATGATTTTTTTTCATAATAGAGCTGTTCAAGGCAGCAGGTACAAATGCCATTAAACATCCAGGAGTAGAGAATCAGTAGTGTAGTGGTAAAGTTTGACGTGAAAGTGCTCATCGTGGCAATCCGCATAGACGCCCCAAGAAGAGTCCAAAAATGCCAGCAGCTGTGTTGGCCCATATGTATAAATGTGTGTATGCATGTGTGCGTGCACACACACTCACACACAACAAACAAAGAGCACCCCAAGTTATCGGGGCAGCTGACAGTCATAGAATAGTAAGTTGGCAAAGGGTGGTGTAGTGATTAGCATGTTAGACTTTGATGGGAGAGACCTGAGAATGCGTGAGAAAGGGAAAGAGAGGGACACAGCAGGAGACCACCAGCTCCAGGAGTTTGATCTCCAGCGCCAGAGAGAAACAGTTGGGCCATAGCTAGACCTAAGGTTTATCCCTGGATCGTCCAGGGGTCAAACCTGTTCATCTAGGTGACACACAGGGGATCCAGTGCTCAGGCAGGGGCGAACCCTGGATGATGCCAGGATAAACCTTAGGTCTAGCTGTGGCCTTGATCTCAAACTCAACAAATCAGTTCTAGCAGCTTTATATCCTTCATGAGCAGATCTTTTGCAAAGCTAATGGGACTTAATTGCCCAATCAAGACCAAGTTATCCCAAGATACTTGCATTGCCACAGAGATAGCGCACAACAATACATTGTTGCTGGGAGAATCCATCCCCCTCCCCAGCTACTATGAGGATTGCGCCTACATTTAGAAGGAACAGGGAAGTGGTGACAGTTGATTTCTAGACGGCAGGAACATCATGTGCTTAACTGTCCTCTTCCATAGGTATCAGCAGGACTCACAAGAGCTCAACTTTGGCTGCATTGTACCCTGAAGGTTGGGTTGAAGTTTGCAGGCTTCTCAGTAAGACCCATTGCGTGGAAAGTACTTGAAGTGAAACTTACCCGCCTGGGTGGCATCTGGAAGAAACGGTTTCATTAGAGACAGTTTGGAGTTTTGGTGTTGGCCTGGAAGAAGCAGACTTCCCTTGGGGGCAATGCATAGGTGCCGCTGCTGCTTTTGATGGCAGGTGCTGCTTTGGGACTAGCACTGCCCAGCTTTTGTGCCTGCCTACCACGTCCTCCCTTCCTGTTGCAACCTGCATACTTGTGAATACATATTACAAAAAGAGTACAAGTTTCCAATATTCTCTTCTCATGAGGCAACAGTATTAGAAAAGTGGGAGTAAGAAACTTTAGAAGAGAGGCAAATATTGGCAATAAATCTGGCATGTTAAAAAAAAAGCATAGCAGTTGCAAAATCAAAACAAAAACAACACATACGCACACACACACACACACAAAATATGCCTCTACTTCTCATGTGCTTAATTGGATTTACTGCCTGAGTGCAGAAATACTTGCGACGTTTCTAGAAACAGAAGAGAATTTCAGATGAACACATCCTATACGCTCTAGTACATGTAGCAGGACAGATAAAATGCAGTTAAGCATGGTAAAAATCCTCATAAACCCAAAAGGGATTGCAGCTAGGATCGCCACTGGTTCCCTTCAGTGTATTCAACTTGTCTAACCATTTTCTGCTGACATCTTGGCAAACCCACTTCTTAGCATTTTGTTGCAAGTTATTCCTTAAAAATAAATAAGTGAGCAAGACCTGTCTCTTGGGATCATTGATTTTTCTTTTTTCTTTCTTTTTTTTAAATTAAGCTTTTAGGCTCATTCTCGGATCCAGCTGAGTAATTTGGTCTTTAAATCCATTAGTAAAGCAACCTTTAAAGTGGCCCCACCCTCTCATTCTTTATTACATTTGCATGACACTCTTCCACGGACGTCAGGGCAACATACATGGTTCTCTCTTTCCCCTCGATTTTCACAACAACCCTGCAAGGTAGGCCAGGCCAGGAGGAAAGCCCAAAGTCACCCAGTGAGCTTTGTGGTTGAGAGAGGATCTGAACTGGTATCTAATGACAACCTTGTTGTCTTAACCAGAATTTACTCATGATCGTCTGCCAGACGAACATGCAAAGCATAGGCTCTTTATAAAATTATTGGAATGTTTGTTTCCCTCTTCCTTTGTCCATTCCCTCCCTGCATCCCAAATGGTTTTTCGGACCTGCAGTATTGACATGTAGAGCAGCTGGGTTTTTTTTTTAACCACTCTTGACCTCTGCCTTTGCTGCCTGGTGAAACAACCCATGAACAATCCATGGTTCTGGGTTTGCACGTAATGATAACCCATAGTTAAAACAACCCAACAACAAATGATGGGTTCTCTTCCTCTAAGCCCCAATTGGGTGTTGCATATTCATAATGGTGGCCACACACTCTTGGCACATGCCTTGGCTCAACAACCAACGATGAGCCCACCGTGTCATGCTCACCAGGTCAGTGACTATTGCCAAAGAAGCAAAAGGGAATACAAATTTGTATAAAAATTGCAAGTCCTAATATATGTATGTGTGTGTGTGTGTGTGTGTGTGTGTGTGTGTGTGTGTAGATACACATTAAAATTTTAAAAAATACAATACAACTCACCATAGTGGGGGAAACTGACCAAGGCCAGGTCTACACCAAGCAGGATATGACACTTTGAAAACAGTTTGAAAACTGTACAGGGAGTGTGCCCTGGGCCCCAACAGTTGTGATTACTGTTATAAACCGTTTTAAAGCAGTAGCGTAGTTCCTGCCCAGGTTACCTGTATGCCTGCTCAGTTTGCTGTTGAGGTAGTAACTGTTGAAGGGCAGCTCCAAGGCCCCTGTTCTCCCTCCTTATGGTTCTTTATCTTTAAACTGGGACGGGACAGCCCTTCAAACAGAGGACTGTCCTCTGTAAAGTAGATCATATGAACACCCTAAGTCTGGATTGTGCTGGTCCTACCCACAATTCTCCATTGTGCCACTCCCTGAATTACCGCCACACTCTGCTCCTAACAAACCTTAACCCCCTGTACTCACGCAAAAGGGTGACCTTATTTTCATCTGGGAAATGTTTATTATGTAATTATTTATATATAACATAATTATACGTTTCCAGTTTCCAAGATGATAGGAGGCACATTTCTCACATTGGGTTGCGTGGACATCATCCCATTCTGATACCATATTATTTGTTGAATCTTGACTATTGAATCCAGGTCCCACGCATGTATATTGATAACTGAACAAGATTATTACCCTATTTCTTCGATTCTAAGATGCACTTTTTTCCCCATATAAACTTCTCTAAAAATGGGGTGCGTCTTAGAATCGCGGGTGTGTCTTAAGGTTGTTTTTTTCTGTTGGTGGTACTGAAATTAGTGTGCGTCTTACAATCGATGGCGTCTTACAATCGAAGAAATACGGCATGTAGCACCTGGCAGGGGTCTGAAACACAAACCTGTAGCAGAGTTTCCCTAGTTGAAGGAAAGGAAGGAAGGGTGGAGTTTTGAGACTGGGTAGTGAGTAGTACTTAAGGGGACCATGCCTAGTTAATTCACTGTGAGCGTCTCTACATTAAGGAAAATCACATTTACCCAGGGCTGTTGTGCTTCCTAGTTCTTGGCGCAATTGATATGAGTTGATTATAAAGGAAGTCTTGTTTTCTGAAGTTAACTTGTGATGTACTGTTTCATCACAGCCCCTAGGAAAGCCAGGACCTTCTCTGAGTAGATGTAAGATTGTGCTTTAAGTCTGCAACCTGAGGCACACTTCCTTGGGAGTAAGCCCCATTGAACACAATGGAATTTATTTCTGAGTAGACATAAGACCCTCAGCCCACTTACTTGGAGGTAGCCCCACTGAACTTAAAGGGATGCTCTTGGTAGAGTAGAGGGGATCAGATCTGCCTCCCTTTGTTGCAGGGAGGCATTTTACCCTTCCTCGGCAAGTTCGAAGTGCAAACCCAGCTTTATACACTGCTGATTTCACGCCATTAGGGTTTATTCCAGCTTTTCTCTGATCGGTTTTAAAATGGAATAAAGGGGGGAGAATGCAGGAGACGTCCTAGCTGATGCCGATATTGTCAGAAGGATGCATGAACTTTCATGAGTGGCCAGTCACAAGTATGCTTTATTTTGCTTGTGTGAAGAAGCCCTGTGTTTGAACAATACAGCAAGCATGAAGCTAGAGCCTGTTGTTTTATCTGCTGCTGGAGTGATATTCGTATAACTGAAGAATAACGTAAAAGGTGTAGACATCCCTAACTTTTCGCTAAAATACAAACGGCTGTTGTGGATCAGTCATATCACTTAGCTAGTAAATACATGTTGTTCTTACCTAGGAGAAAATCCCAAATCAACACTGGTATGGTTTGAAGAATTTATTCATAGCATATCTTATTGGTTTTCACTTTAAGCTTAGAAAAGATAATAAATCTTAATATGCTAGTAATTATAAGAACAAAGAAAGAGAGAGAGAGCGCTAAATGTGACTTACAAGAGTCCTTTTAAATATGGGACATTCGTTCAAAATCTTTAAAATAATTTATAGAGTACCCAGATTCAGAAATATTTGTCCTCTTCTTATTAGCAGAAATGTGCTCTAGACATGGCATCAATTTATTGTAGAAATCTAATCCCCTTCCGTTTCCACAAAAGGAGGGCCTGAAAATACCAATGACAACTGTGGCCATCACTGGCTCCCCCCACCCACACACCCTGCCCGGCTTCCTTGCATTCCCAGAAAGGTGAAAAAGGAGCAAATACAATCTCAGAATCTGTGGCAGACAGACATTTTCAACACTTCTTTTGAGAAGGAGGAAGACGGACCACCGGATTTTTAAAAATGTTGTTTGCGACCGTTGGAAAGACTAACAAAAACATTGACTGACTGCCCTGAGGTTTAAAAATAAAGCATGAAGGAAACCATCACTCAACTCCAATGACCTGCTGAACTGCTGCCCAATGTCTAACCTCCGCCAATGAAATAGGCCAGAAATCAGCCAGAAAATAGTCCCCAGTGCCATCTGTCAGTGGCCATTATCTGAAATCTTTCTGAAGCAGGCTCTATGCCACAGCCTGGCACCAAGAGAGCCGCAAGTGTTGATCATATGGGTGCAGAGTTTCTACCCTGCTTATGTGAACATGCTGAAGGCTCTTGAAGACTGTGAAGAGATGGGGGAGAGTTTCCCACCTGCCTGGATAGACACTACCAAAGGGACAATGGAAAGATATGTGTATATAAATCATGACAGCTACACGAATAACAGAAGTGCCCACAGGAGCCTCAGCCCAATGTTTGTGCCATCTGCCACAATTTGGAATACAGAAGCCTGGGTCTGCTATTCTCCACCACCACCACCCCTCCCACCTGTCAGATATTAAAAAATGCTGGAGCTCAAAGTGGTGCCAAGGGCAGTTTAGCCACCAGTCCTGAATTTAGCCAGGAGAAGAGAAGGTTGAGGGGAGACATGATAGCACTCTTCAAATACTTAAAAGGTTGTCACACAGAGGAGGGCCAGGATCTCTTCTCGATCCTCCCAGAGTGCAGGACACGGAATAACGGGCTCAAGTTAAAGGAAGCCATCAGGGAAAACTTCCTGACTGTTAGAGCAGTACGACAATGGAATCAGTTACCTAGGGAGGTTGTGGGCTCTCCCACACTAGAGGCCTTCAAGAGGCAGCTGGACACCCATCTGTCAGGGATGCTTTAGGGTGGATTCCTGCATTGAGCAGGGGGTTGGACTCCAAGGCCTTGTAGGCCCCTTCTGACTCTGCTATTCTATGATTCTATGAATGGTCATGATGTAATATTGATTGTGGGTAAGCTCCACGTGAGACCTTGTTTTGGTACATACATCCCACACATAATAGCCCTCTTCAGGTGTTAGAATTCATGTGTCCTCCATTGGGATGTGTGGGACTGTGCTCATTACCCTCTGCCCCCTCCGTTGGCTCACAGTGCTCAGCTCTGGAGCTCTCCCCATGTGGTTGGATGAGCTGCAGAGCTGCAGAGGGTCAGCTGTACTTGTTCAAGCCAACCTTAGTTTGCTTCTGCATAATGTGTGGAATGGCCCTGAGATTGGGTTTTAAAGGTTTCAATAAATTACTATCCTACTTTATTCTATTACATTCCTCCAAATCTATTACATTCATTCAGCTCATTGTACTTTGCATGCACAAGTGTGGTTAATATGATTGACTCATAGTATCATCGCCCCTTGAAGAATCTGAAGTAGGAACATTAATAGACAAGTAATAACTTCACTTAGAATTCGTATAGTGTCTTTTGAATGTTCAAACCATATCACATACATTATCTGATAAGGCTTACAACATCCCTGTAAGGTAGGCCAGTATAACTATCCACAAATTAAAGATGGAGTCCAGATTCTGAATGGAGAGTAGCTTGTATTAGGCCGCTTAAGGTCAAACTAGTGAGATGACAGAGAAGCAAGGATGAGACTTTTGAAAAGGAAATTGTCAGTGTGTTTCAAGGAAGTGCAATGTAGTAGTAGTGCAGGACTTCAATTACCCTGATTCCTGTTGGGAGACAAATTCTGCCAAAAGCGGCCCTTCCAAAAAATTCCTGACATGTGAGATTAATAACTTTCTCCTACCGAAAGTGGAGGAAGGAAGGAGAGGATTTGCTATCCTTGACTTGATACTGACCAATAGGGATGACTTGGTGGATAAAGTGGCAGTTATGGGAACTCTGGGGGAAAGAGACCACGTCATACTTGAATTCTTGATTTTAAAGGAAGCAAAAGCTGAGTGTAGCCATACTCGTACTCTGGATCTTAGGAAAGCTGATTTTAATAAACTCAGAACTATGATAAAGTAAGGTCCCATGGCAAGTAGCCCTAATGGGAAAAGGAGTCCAAGATGGGTGGGAGTTTTTGGTTTTTTTTAAAGGTATTTTAAAGGCACAATTCCAACAAGGAAAAAAGATAGAAGACAACAGAAGAAACCAATGCGGCTCCACGAAAAACTTAGAGATGACCTGAAAACAAAAAAGGACACATGTAGGAAGTGGAAGGAAGGCTAGACTACAAAAGAAGAGTACAGACAGGCAGCACAGAAGTGCAGGAATGGCACCAGAGCATGTCCATGCTCTGGTAACCTCCAAGTTAGATTACTGCAATGCACTCTACGTAGGGCTGCCTTTGAAGATGGTTCGGAAACTGCAGCTCGTGCAAAATGCAGCGGCCAGATTGATTTCAGGAACCAGAAGGTTTGACCATATAACACCTGCTCTGGTCCGCTTGCACTGGCTGCCTGTATGTTTCCGAGCCCAATTCAAGGTGCTGGTTTTGACCTATAAAGCCTTACACGGCTTGGGACCACAATACCTGACGGAATGCCTCTCCCAGCGTGAATATACCCAGTCACTACGTTCAACATCTAAGGTCCTCCTCTGGGTGCCTACTCCGAGAGAGGCTCAGAGTGTGGCAATGAGGGATAGGGCCTTTTCGGTGGTGGCCCCCAGACTATGGAATGATCTCCCTGACGAGGCTCGCCTGGCACCAACGCTGCTATCTTTCCGGTGCCAGGTTAAGACTTTCCTCTTTGCCCAGGCATATGGCAGCACATCTTAATCACCCACATGTTTAGTTTTTAATCGGTTTTTAATGCTTTATGTGTGTATGTTCTGTGTTTTAGAGTTTTAAATTTTGTATGCTTGTTTTTATCTCAATTTTAGAATTTCTGTAAACCGCCCAGAGAGCCCTGGCTGTGGGAGCGGTATATAAGTGTAATAAATAAATAAATAAATAAATAAATAAATAAATTAAAATCAGGAAGGCTAAAGCTGAGTATGAGCTGAGGCTAGCGAGGAATGTAAAAGCAACAAAAAAGCTTCCTTCAGGTATGTGCATAGTAAAAGAGAGGAAAGAAATGGTGGTTCAACTGCTTAATGAGGATGGCAAATTAATAACAAATGACAAGAAAAGGCCAAAATGTTCAGTTCCTACTTTGGCTCAGTCTTCTCCCAAAAGGGGATCTATGACCCCCCTGGCAAAAGTGAAATACAAGCTGAAGGGTAAAGATTGCAGTTTGAGACTGATAAACAAATGGTCAAGGAACACCTAATTTCTTTGGAAGAGTTCACCACTGTCTATTATCTTTGCAAAAACATGGAAAACGGGTGAGGTGCCGGATGACTGGAGGATGGTTAATGTTGTCTCTAACTTCAAAAAGGGCAAAACGGAAGCACCCGGGAAGTATAGACCAGTTAGTCTGACATCAATCCCTGGGAAATTTTTGGAGCAGATTATAAAGAAGTCGATCTGTAAGCATTTTGTAAACAATGCAGTGATTACAAGAAGCCAGCATGGATTTGTCAAGAACAAATCCTGCCAGACTCATCTGATCTCATTCTTTGATCAGGGAACCTCCCTTGTGGACTGTGGGAATGCTGTGGACATAATATAGCTTGACTTCAGCAAAGCTTTTGACAAAGTACCACGTGACATTCTGATCAGCAAACTAGTTAAAAGTGGGATAAATAGAACAACCATTAGGTGGATCCACAGTTGGCTACAGAATTGGACTCAAGGAGTGCTAATTAACAGTACATTCTCAAACTGGGGGAAGGTAACAAGCAGGGTGCCGCAGGGCTCAGTCCTGGGCCCAGTGCTCTTCAATGTTTTTATTAATGACTTGGACGAGGAGGTGCAGGGAACGCTTATCAAATTTTCAGATGACACAAGATTGGGTGGGATAGCTAATACCCTGGAAGACAGAAACAAACTTCAAAGTGATCTTGATAGGCTGGAGTGCTGGGCTGAAAACAACAGGATGAAATTTAATAGGGATAAATGCCAAGTTCTACATTTAGGAAATAGAAACCAAAGGCACAGTTACAAGATGGGGGATACTTGGCTCAGCAATACTACAAACGAGAAGGATCTTGGAGTTGTTGTAGATACACAAGCTGAATATGAGCCAACAGTGTGATGTGGCTGCAAAAAAAGTGAATGCTATTTTGGGATGAATTAATAGAAGTATAGCTTCCAAATCACACGAAGTACTGGTTCTCCTCTCTTTGGCACTGGTTAGGCCTCACCTTGAGTATTGTGTCCAGTTCTGGGCACCACACTTCAAGAAGGGTGCAGACAAGCTGGAGGGGGTTCAGGGGAGGGCAACGAGGATGATCAGGAGTCTGAAAACAAAGCCCTATTAGGTTGGACATGTTTAGCCTGGAGAAGAGCAGACTGAGGAGACATGACAGCACTCTGAAAGGTTGTCACACAGAGGAGGGCCAGGATCTCTTCTCGATCCTCCCAGAGTGCAGGACATGGACTAATGGGATCAAGTTACAGGAAGCCAGATTCCAGCTGGACATCAGGAAAAACTTCCTGACTGTTAGAGCAGTACGACAATGGAACCAATTACCTAGGGAGGTAGTGGGCTCTTACTTTGACGTCCAATAGTATGTTGTTGTTGTTTTGACAAAGTCAGTCCCCAAAGACTCCTGAGCAAATGTAGCAGTCATGGAATAAAAGGAAAGGTCCTCTTATGGATCAGTAACTGGTTAAAGAATACAAAGCAGAAATAAATGGTAAATTCTCTCCCAATGGAGGACTGTAAATAGTATTAGATCTATTGTCTTTCAACTTATTCATAAATTATCTGGAATTAGGAGAAAGCAGTGAAGTGGCCAAGTTTGCAGATGACACAAAATTATTTAGGGTGGTGAAAACAAAAAGAGATTGTGAGGAGCTCCAAAAAAGGATCTCTCCAGACTGGAAGAATGGGCATCCAAATGGTAAATGCAGTTCAATGTAAGCAAAGTGTAAAGTGATACACTTTGGGGCAAAAAATCCCAAGTATAACCTGATGGGATCTCAGCCAGCGGTGACTGACCAAGAACGAGGTCTGGGGGTTAAGGTGGACAGCTCAATGAAAATTACAACCCATTAAGCAGGTACTGGCTCTTCTTATGTTCAGATGCCAAATATATGGTTTGACTTTTGCTTTATATTTGTTGTTAAACTTGAGTGACACCTAAAGGGACAGGTGCTAAAGGGACCCTGGTGATCAGAGCTGACACCACTTGCGATCCTTGATGTGAGTGAGATCACAGCTCTTTAAATGTGCAGAGATACGTTAAACATCTATGCATCCATCCATTTATCCTGGGCAAAACCTGACATTATTTTTAATACGTGGTTAAGAAACACATCTGGATCTTCTTTAAATTTAATAACAAACTTCATGGGGAAGGAGGGGGAGATTTGCACTGGGGCTGCAGCGTGTGGGGAAGGTTTTTTCTTAGTAATAGTTTTTTGGGTTTTCAACGAAAACAAAGGATCTGGAGGAAATGCAGTGGGTTATAACAACAACAAGAAAAATCTATTTCAGCTTCTGCCAGCTTTACAAAGCTAATACATATTTACACATACATATTAATATATGCAGGAGAGGTTTAACCTCCCCTCCCCCAAAATGGTTGCTAACCATGCATGAAAAGTAAGTAACTGTAAAAGCAATGTCTGGTTTGGCTGTTAGATTTAAACAGCACATTCCCTCGGGAAAATCTCCCATGCAAATCAATGGGAAGTAAATGGAACCTTTCTGTTCACGCTATGTTTGCAGAATGCATGCTGAGGAGACCTTCCAAGTGGATTGTGGCCTTTGGCATTTCTGAGCTGGGATTCCCCTTCAAGTAGTACCACATAAGGGCTATTGAGTCAGGGACAGATCCCACCATTTTACAGCAAGCTGATACACAACTGCCTGGAGGAAGGCTAGAGTGAACTGGTTTGGGCAGGCAGGCAGGCAGGTAGGTGGCAATTGCAGCTGATGGAAAAGTACAGCTATGCCCTTGGAAGGGTCTGTTGGCTCCTGCATGTTCAGCCTCATTCACACAGAGAATGTTTTCCCTGGTGGTTGTGGATTACACAATCCTGGAGGAAGCCTGCTGTGAATGAATCGCTTTCTGTGCCATACTGGGAAAAGGTCCCAAGATAGCCATCCTGGTCCAATGGAAACCCCAGGAAAAGACTGCCCTTCATTCAACAAACTGGGATCCATTCAAAGGGCAATATTTCCGTTTCACAGTTCAGTCCACATGAGGGAAGATTTTCAGAAAGAGTCAAAGCTCCCCCTCCCCCAATTTGAATCTATTCAAGACGAAATTGCACCAGGCTTTCAGGGCAACGTACAACCTTGCATCTTGCTCACAGTGCTGTAACTTAAGATTGTGTGTGCATTTCTTTTTGCTGTTCCTTTTTATTCTTTTATTACAGTAACGTATTTTTAAAAGCAGTATTTTAAAAGGGTTATATATTGAGATTATTTTCATATTATTGTGGCTTATTTAACACAACATGGGTTATTGTGACATCTGAACCCAGCCTATGGCCTTAGCTAGACCTAAGGTTTATCCCGGGGTCGTCCCTGCCTGCTCCCGGGATCCCTGTGTGTCATTTACATGAACAGGGATGACCCCGGGACGATCCCATGATGAACCTTAGGTCTAGCTAAGGCCTATGTTTATCGAGTCTGATTTTTATTTTACTATACCAGGGGTTGATCAGAAGGCTTTTGCTCCAGTTAACACAACTTAGATTTTGTTTATTGTTTATATGCTAGTTAAGACAGTTAAAGTTATCATCTTGGCATATTCCCGAGGAAGAGTTTTACTGGCTCAAAATTTGTCAGGATAAAGTCTGCCATAAAATGCATTTCACATTTTGATGCAGTGGCTTGGGAGGGCTGATCACGGAGCTCTGTTGAGACACCTCTGCAAGAGACGCCCCCTGCTTTCTCTCCCCACCCCCTCCTGGTGCTCCACTGCTGACTTCCCACTTTCTCCTCATATGTTCTGTTGCCCTCTGCCCGGCACCCTGGTTGCTCTGCGCTCCTTCCCAGCCAGCATACCTTCTCCATTTGCCCAGAGGCACAACTAAATGTTGAAAAAGGCCAGGTGGGGACACTGCCCGTCTCTTGACACTGCCTACCTACCCCTGAACCCACCTCACCTTCTGCCACCGCGGCCTCCTCTGGCAGTTGCTGGGCGGGAGGCTGAACTGTAGGACCATGGATTGTGCCCCAAGGTGCAGCCCTAGGACAGCTGCTGCACTTGCTTTTGTTTGACCTCTGTTGAAATGCAATGCTTTTTTGAGAAATAGCCCAGAGGCCTCTAGGGCTCAACCTTTGCATGTATGGACCAGGAGTGGGCAGACCACTCCTACTTTGTGTTTTTACTAGAACCCCCCAGGTCCAACAAAAGCCAGGTACAAAACAGTGGTGCCAAGGGGTGCAAATGGGGACAGAACAGCCTTCCTCAAGCCAGTGCCCTTCAGCGGTGTTGGGACTACAACTCCCATCATGGCCATATGAGCTGCAGTTGATAAGAGGTGAATTCCAACACACCTGGAGGGCACCAGGTTGGGGAAGATTTGTTTTCATTTAATCAATTTATTTACTACTTACCATATCGAAAGGTATCCCTAAAATGTTTAGAATTAAGGAACAGGGTAGCTCTGGGACATGCTCATCCCCAAAAATTATTTTGAGTATCAGAACTGAGCTTGCAGTCCTTTTATACAGAACTCCATTTTTGGTTCTCTCTCCCCAAACTTTCTTCGTTTCAACCTCCTAATTTAGAACCTGCCCCCAACCCGGCTCAAAAAAAGCCTTTCTGGTGTTGCTATTGTTAAAATGATTGAGTCAGAATCACCCAGAGATCAGCAGATCCCAGTCTGCCTTCCCCGGACTTCTATCACCTGTTCCATAGATGTGACGATCACTAGAGCTAATAAACGCCCTCTGTTCTACAACCCCAGTCCTCCGCTGGGGTTAGAATTTAAGGCCAAACTACATGGCACGTTAATCACACTTTTAAAAAGGTGTTTTTATTGCCATGACTTTTATTTTGAAGAAAAGGCAGCCTTGCAGGGCTCTGATCTGGTGTCATTTCCCTGCAAACAGCACCTCTGGGGGCAAATAGGAGCTAGATTGCATTTTCAGCAAAAAGATATTTCCTTCAAAATAAAAAGTGGCAGCATTAAGCATCCTTTTTTTAAAAGTGTGCAGTTCAACCTTGGGTTTCAACTTTATTTAAAATGTTGTCCTCAGGTTCACTTGTAGCCAAATACAGAATGACACTGCTTCCAATGAGGGACGGACAGATTTTTGTGGTATCTATTCTGCCTGTGTTCCACAGGTTGTCAGGTGTCTTTGATTCCATCACCCACTCATTTATGGAAGCGGATTTTTTTACCAGAATTTGGTCCTTCCATTAATGCACTTGTAAAAATGCATGAACTCACATTAGTTAATATGTATTAACCGTAATGCACATTAGCTAATGCGGAGTAGCACATTAGCACAAAAGTGCACAGTAGTGAATTAGCACAAATCCCACCCCCAAAAGTGAAAAACCAGCCCACAACTCCACAAAATCTGCACAACTCAGAAAAAGCTGGTCTGCTGCAGAATCTGCAGGTCAGAGAAATCCAAACTCGTTTGTGTCTGTTGTGAATTTCTCCAACCTCCCTACTTGATGCAGGGATCTCTGTGTTACTGGATTTCTTATTTGCATCAATGGAAAGAGCAAATCTGTGCATTATGAATGAGTCCATGATCCATTTCCTCCACTCGAACGAATGGGGAAACTGTGGCTATGAGCAAATGCACATGGAATCTCTTGTGCTTAGGGCAGATTGCTGAATTGGTGTGACTGATAAAAGGGCACAATTCACCAGGACTTTCTCCAACATGACTGAACTTCTGCTTCTTCCTTCTTCACAACCCTAAGTGAATCATGACCTAAAACTCTAATGCAGGAGTAGGCAACTTTGGGAGCTCCAAAGCCCAAGCCCTGTGTGGGCCTCACTCCTGCTGCCATCACTCTGAGGAAGTTAAGCTTGAGAACAAGCTAAATTTGGCCATTGTACACTACTTTTTTAAATTATCATCATTGCATATTTCAGAAGGGGGCTGCATGTTGTTTACCCCTGCTCTAGTGAATCAACACAATTTCCCCAACCTCATATGCTAAGATGTGTATTGCTGGCAAAAACAATAACACAAAACAATAGAAGGTAAAAAAAATGTTTAAAAATGTAACAACTTAAATTTTTTATTCCCAACACTTCTAGATTTCCTTAATGTACTACCAAAGAAAAACATAACACTTTCCCAAACCATTATAAATAAGTACATTTTCAAGATCATAATTTACAAATACGACCCCTGTAAAAATACATTTACAGAGTGGCGTATTACAAAGTAGTATGTATAAAAAAATACCCAAGGTGTTTGTTCTGTTAAAAACTGGAAGTCTAAAAATGTATGTCTTTGGTATGAAGCTGCATTAAAGTGATTGCTCCAGACAATGAGTTCCTGATCTGGTGCCCAGGTCTTAAGGCACAACGTGGAAGTAAGAGCTCATCCACCTGAACATGTTACACAGCCCAGAACTGCACAACTTCAGAGTGCAGATGTGGAATTGCATGTTTCCATACCCCTTGGCAAAACACATACCTGCACATAGAAAAACTAGCCTTCTCTGGGACATACATGAATTTTCTATGTGCAGGGAGCCTTTGTCATGGCAGAGATTCAAGTATGTGATTCCTCCCACTGCACTCTGAAGTAGTACAGTCCCAGGAGGGCTGTACTGTGTGTGTTTTTTCCTTTCAGTCTTGAGCCTACCAAGATCAGTGACATTTATTTCCATACAAGCATGCTAACCATCTTGACATCAACATACAACATGGGGTTAGACTGCTAAGCTTGATTAAAAGTGTGCAGCACTTTTGACAGATAAAAGACTATGGCACCCATACCACAGTTTGGTCTAGGACACACCTGGAGGGGACCATGCTGGAAAAGGCTGGCCTAGGACCAAATCAAATGCAAGCTGTGTTTGCCAGCCCACCAGGGGATCAATAGAACCTAGGTTTGGTGTCTCCCTGTGGATTGCAGAAACAGGGCTGGAGAGAGAGTTGCCAAGCACATGGCAGATCAGCTCTAGGGTCTAGCAGAAGCTTCAAATAGGCTGTTACTGGCAAAGGCAACTCAATTTTTCACAACATCTCGTCATCAGTTTCTTTTACACCACAGCCCTTGTAAACAGAGGCTCAAAAAACACAAACACCCAGCCAACAAGCAATGTACTTCCATGGCTCCTTTTCTATATTTGGTCCCCTTTCTACCTATTTCTTTTTTAGAATTTCAACACTGAACATGATTTTCAATCACTCAAGCCAGGCGGACCCTCACTTGCAGAACTTGTTGGTATGCAAAACGCAGGCATATTTTAAAGACAGGGTGGGCTGCACAAATCTTTTTTCAAATATCAAGTTTCAAAAGCTTTTTTTGTTTGTTTGTTTCCTGGGCATTATAGGTGTCCTACATGGCTTTTGTTTTAAAAAGCAAAACAAAAAGTCACAGTCTTCCTGGATGCAGAATAAACTTGGCCTCCTTGTTGCCTGGTGTCACCAGGACTACCTGCCCAATACCCTACACTTCAGTGCCTTCCCGGGCGTAGATAAGGCTGTTGACTGTGAAGTTGTATAAGTGGTTGTACTGGCCTGGCTGGCCACCACTGCCAGGATGGAACGGGCTGTAATAGGCGCCGGCAGGCCCTGAAACGCGCTGCAGCGTCTCGACAGGAGGAACTTCCTGGGTGAAGCTGCTCCCAGCAGGGAGATTCCTGTGGTGCAGCTCGCTGCTGAGGCGCCCCCCGTTGCTCAGTGAGTTCATGCCACTGAAAAAGGTGCTGAGGCAGCTGGAGGCGGGTGAGACCATTCCCGGCGGAGAGGCACTCTTTGAATGGTCCCTCAACGAGGCCATGGACTCCAGCTCAGAGGAGGGACTTTCGCCACATGGCTTTCCCGGCACCAAAGAGTTGAGGTGCCCTTCCTCAGTCTTCAGAGTTCCCAAGGCAGAAACGGTGGACGCCACAGACGAGGCGGTGGGGTCAGAACGCCTCTTGCGCTTGCGACGGAAATTCCCGTTGTCAAACATTTTCTCACAGTTTGGGTCCAGTGTCCAGTAGTTCCCCTTTCCTGTAGGATGACAGAGAGCAGGGGTTGAAAAAGGAATCTTTTCTAGAAAATAGTGGGAAATTGCACACTCCCCAAGTACGACCTTAGCCATGTTTGTGTGCTTGGATCAGAATACCATGCCCGAAAAATGATAGAACAGAGGGCATCCTCTAAAAATTAGAACTAGAAAAAGAATAGATATACTAGGAATAAGAGTAGGGGGGAAATTAAAGTCAGGACTGTTAAGTCAGCTAAAGATTCTGTGTTGATTAATTCTCTTTTTAAATAGTTAACAGATCAATTATTTTTTAAAAACGTGTGTATTACCAAACTTTTAAGAGAGATACTTTGTGTAGGTGGGAGGGACTCTGCAAGGAGTATAAGAAAAGACCTTGTAAGAAATAAATATTTATCAATCTTTGTCAAAAGGAACAGCTATTTCTACTATTTTATTTTTCATTCTCTTTTACAGTTGCACCAAGCAAAATTCTCCCCCTCCCAAAAGTAAATCTGTGTGCCCTTTAAAATTGGTTCCAGATCAATCAACCACCAGAGTTCTAATCTATTATACATAAAAATGAAAGCCACAATTCATATATGAAAACATGGTATTCAATTAAAGCCAGAAGGACCGGCTCTTAGAACAAGTTTCCATTATACAAGAACTCAAGTTCTGAAGAGAACTGAGAAGCTCACATATTGCTCCCAGGAAACAAATGACAGCTGACCTGTTTGTGTCTATGGTTTGTGGCTCCCAAGATATTAAAGAGTTTTCAGCTATAATGATATTTACATTCCGTCTTTATCAAGGGCCCAGGGACGATGTGGGCCTGCCACATACCCGCATATGATGCGTATGGCTGGGTGCAGAGCAGTGCTTGCAGCGTTCTGTGTACTTTTCAGGAGATGGAGGGAGCTAGACAGAATTAAATTAGAAGAACTGTGATGATCCCCACCAATGGGCACAGCCATGGAAGAGGTGATGGGTCATGATAAGTGTATTTTGTCAGCAGCATAGGAAGTTGGAAATACAGTTTGCTAAAGGGATTGTGTGGCAATCCCTTTATATTTTATATTAAAAGCATATAAAAGGTGGACAAATAGCCAGTTTCACATCAAGTTATTTATTTCCTTAGAGCCATGTTAGTACTTGAAACTGTCTTCAGGAAATTCCTATGTTTAGCCTGGAGAAGAGAAGATGGAGGGGAGACATGATAGCACTCTTCAAATACTTAAAAGGTTGTCACACAGAGGAGGGCCAGGATCTCTTCTCGATCCTCCCAGAGTGCAGGACACAGAATAACGGGCTCAAGTTACAGGAAGCCAGATTCCAGCTGGACATCAGGAAAAACTTCCTGACTGTTAGAGCAGTACGACAATGGAATCAGTTGCCTGGTGAGGTTGTGGGCTCTCCCACACTCGAGGCCTTCAAGAGGCAGCTGGACAACCATCTGTCAGGGATGCTTTAGGGTGGATTCCTGCATTGAGCAGGGGGTTGGACTTGATGGCCTTGTAGGCCCCTTCCAACTCTGCTATTCTATGATTCTATGTATAATAGAAACTTTGTTTCTCCTGATTTTAAAGTGAACATTTAAAGCCCTATATGGCTCGGGTCCAGGTTATTTGAAAGACCGTATTCTCCCTTATGAGCCTGCCCGTGCTTGGAGATCTTCTGGAGAAGCCCTTCTTTCAGTCCTGCCATCTTCACAGGCGCGCTTGGTGGGAACATGGGAGAGGGCCTTCTCGGTGGCTGCTCCAGTGCTTTGGAACTCTCTTCCCGGGAAGCTAGGCTGGCTCCCTCCTTGATGGGCTTTCGGAAGCAGGCTAAAACTTTTTTGTTCCAGCAGGCCTTTGGAGAATAATCTGGCCCTCCGTCTATGTCTTATGATTTTGTTGTGTATTTTAAACTATGTTCCCCCCCCCTCCGCAATGTATGTTTTAAACTTTGTAAGGCCGCCTTGAGGCCCAGCATTGGACAAAAGGCAGGATACTACTACTAATAATAATAACAACAACATTTTTAAATGTTTTTGTTTATGATTTATAACATTTTTATTGTCAGTCTATTTTACATTAGTTATTCCAAGTATCTTGCTTCTGGGCCTGTTTCTGATCCCACACATTTGCTAAGGAAATATATATCATGGTTTGGGCCCATATAACAGGAGTCAAACATTTTTCTCCCTCCACTCCCAAGCCCGAACTCACTGTGACCACTCTCATCCCTACATGCAGAGGCTTTATGGGCTAAACATTGTAACCAAGGAGCAATACACTTACGCAAAGTCAGCGGATGCACATTCAGGATTACTTCTTTCAGTAATACTCAGACTTGAGCCTTTTTCTCCTGGCAACTCGTTTTTATTTCATGAGCAGAACCTTTACTGCTACATGAAGCAACTGTGAAAGCTCTATTAGTAAATGCAAAATATTCATAATCTGTGCTACTAGCTGGGGTCCAAAGACTTATGAGTGTACACAAAGCACACATACACACATGCATGCAAACATACACAGATATAGACTTCTGCTCCAAATGCAGTAATGCTGCCTTAGAGGGTCTCCCAACCTATAGGAGTAGCTTTTTGCAGACTCAATGTGATGAAAAATTGTGGTGAATACACAGAAGCCCCTTGAATTTCACCCGCTATATACAGCCCAAACCAGAGTCTCTTCTGCATATCCGAATCCCTAGCCTCCAACTCATAAAATTGGATATCTTTTGTTCTGCAAAGGGTTAGGGTATTAAAAGCAAAACAAAAGAAATATTACACATGAAATGAATCAATTCCTTAATCGGTGTGTTCTCTTTCAGTTCTGAAACTATGGCCATTGCTAGACGAGGACTTAGCCCGGTGCGAGGCCCAGGCTCCCTGCTGTGCGTGCAGACGACGCACAGGGGATCCCGGGTCAGGCCGGGCTAAACCCTCCCTTGACCCAGGATAACTGGATCCGCTTGTGGCCCAGTTTTTCCTCAGCCCCTGGCTCTGCCCGGGGCTGCGGAAGGTCTAGCTACTTCTGTGGCTTTTCCCGGCTGCTCGCTTACTTGCGAGTAGCCGGGAGAAGCCGCCCACTGGGCACAGCACTCCATAGGAGCGCTGTGCCCATCGGGCCGGGGGGGGGGAAACACGGGGGGGGAGATGGGGCGGGGAGGGGAAAGAGCGGACCCGGCAGGAGAGATGGGGGGGAAGAGTGGAGCCAGGGTGGGGAGATCACGGGGGGGGGGTAGAGGGGGCATCGGACATGGCGGGTGGGTGATCTGGTGGGCATGACGAGTGGGCTGGCGAGCGGGCAGGGGGGGCATCAGACATGGCGGATGGGGAGAAGAAGAATGGGGCCAGGGCAAGGAGATCGGGGACGGGCGAGCGAGCGGGGGGGTGGACATGGCGAGCGGGGGGAGGATGAGCGAGCGGGCAGGGGGGCATCAGACATTGTGGGGGGGAATCGGGGGTAGGGGGAGCGGGGAACCCTTTATTTTTTTTAAAAAAAAGCCTTACCTTTCCGTTGGTGCGCTCCTGCGCACATGGCCCTTTAATTTTAAAAAAATGGCCGACATGACGGGGTTTTCCCTTACCCCGTCGTGTGTTACGTCTAGCTAGGGGCGATGGCCCACGCTAGCTGCAGCACGGCCTACCAGATTATCAGGTAGGTCTAGCAAGGCCCTAAGTCACTCCTAATAAAACGATTCAAACAATGGTTTTGACCCACTCGGATGTAAACTTGCTTTTTGGGGGGCAGGGGGCAGTCACATTGTGGAGTTTCACAACACGGGTCTCAGGTTTGTGCGCATTCAGCTCAAACCATATTGCCCTGAAGTCTCAAAAGTCAAGCCTGCGCCACAACTATAAGGCAGTAAAGACAGGGTCCCAGGTTCCATCCTGGCCTCCAACATGCAATGTGTGTGGTGGGAGGGCGCATTAGCTTGGGAAAAGCAGCAGGTGGGGATGGTTAATCCTTCCTTCACCTTTTGTTTTTTCTCTGCTCAGACAACAGGTTTCCTGGCCATGCGAAGAACTGTGTTTGGAGGGGAAGGGGAGAATAAGGCAACCAGGAGCAAGATTAAGAACAGCACCTCCCTCTCTGCCGCCCACATCTTTCTGCTACAAATATGCCACCCTCCCCACTTTGCACATTGGATGAAATGTTCAGTTCTACCCTATCAGAGTATTCACAAGACTAGCCTCTGCATGGGTCTCCAATGAAGGGAGTCAGGTTGACATGGTTAAATTGAGAAGTCACCTTTTTACTTTGGTAAGCAAAGTTAGTGAACCGCAGCCTGTGAACATTTATAGAGAATATTTTTTAAAAAAGAAAGATGACTCTTTTTTAAACACTGCTGCTCCACGCCTCTTGCCAAGAAAACCCAGTAAAGACTGCATCCAGAAGCATTTTCACAACGAAAGCATAAAAATGTATCAATCCATTTCTGAGGCCAAAGCTAGACCTGAGGTTTATCCTCAGATCATCCCGGGTTCGCCCCTGCCTGAGCACTGGATCCCCTGTGTGTCACCTAGATGAACAGGTTTGACCCCTGGACGATCCAGGGATAAACCTTAGGTCTAGCTATGGCCTGAGTGAACATAAAAAACGTCCAACAGCTTTCCCAACCTCTCCTCACATGGGACTGTAACTCCCATCATAGGAGCGATGGGGTTTGCAGCCCAACACATATCTGGAAGGAAACAAGCTGGGAAAGGCTGACTTGCACAGATCAGAAATCTTCACAAATAACTCTCCTCAGCATCCTTAGCAATGATCTGACATTTATAAGGATCAAGGCTCTAAAGGAGATGTAAGCCTCTCATATCACCATTACATTGTCTCTACACAAAAGGACAACGGGAACTATTTTTGTTCAGCAACTGGATAGGGATTTTGACCCTTGCAGTTGTGGGCTTGCATCCTAGCCAACCATGTAAAGGAAGCAGATAAGAGGGAGTGGATAGGGGTTACAGGCCTGCAATAAAAGCCTTCAGCCATTCATCCTAAAAACAATCCCAGGTGGTAGCTTAGTTGGCAATTCTGGTGGTAGAAGTCGCGGCTGAGCAAAGATTTGAGCCTGTCTCCACCCACCCACCCTGCCACACCTGCCCAGGGTTGGACAGAAGGTAGATCTGGATCCCTTGGTAGATCTCAAAGTAACCTGCAGTAGATCAGCACTGAGTTTTAGCACCTAGTTGCTTAACAATAGCAGAAAAATTATACTGCCTAAATAACTTACAGCAGTATGATCTATACTGCTGAAATGAAGAACGCTCGACGGAAGTAGGAGTGGATTGTTATATGGAAAGACTGTGAGCTCCGTTCAGTTCTGGTGCTCGAAACAAATTTCTGGGCTCAGAATCCTTCAATTAATTCTAGGTATCTGTGTTGCACGAGGCTACAGCTAGTCGATCTCAGGGTTCTCATTAAAAAAAGAGTCAAACTAGAAAGTGTATCCTCTTGCCAACCTCCTCTTTCAGAATCTCTGCCCATCAGCAATACAAATGTCCAAACAGTCATAAGACTCACAGATCAATTTCAAAATGACGTGTGCTTTAAACAATAAATATAATCTGTTTTAAGCTTGCTCCTTAAACTGAAAGATACTATTTTAACAACTATTAAAACTGGCTAGAAATCCTCTCGCTCGCAAGTGTCCAAGTCTAGCTGCCTGCTGTCTCCCACAAATCCCTACAGCATTCACAGGAAAATGAGTATTACTGGGCTGTAGAATTTCTTTGTGCAAGATCCTCCTTTGCAACACTGGCTTAAGTCAACTGGAAGAATTCTGTTAGTCACGTTCCTTGTTCTACAAGTACAAGAAGCTTTGCTGTTATGTGGCAGGGAAAACTGGAATGGGCACTTCAGGTTCTTCTGAGACTTGAGATAGAACTCATCCACAGATGTGGTATTAAAAAAAAAGTCACCTGCTTTCCCCCGTAAGCCGTCCATCGCATCCCACACATCTTCCCTTATCCAAATGTCCTGCACACTTTTCAAATACCCCCCAACTATTATGAAAGAATCTCCAGTGTTTCCTCTATTCTGAGTAATCTTCAGTTCTCTCTCCTCCTTTAAGAGTGATCAGGAACCAGAAAACCTAAGGGGAGGCTGGCAATTGAAGCGGGCTTGCTAACTATTGAGGGAGAAGGAGGGATCTCTGATCTTTAGGATGCTTTAGGGTGGATTCCTGCATTGAGCAGGGGGTTGGACCTGATGGCCTTGTAGGTCCCTTCCAACTCTGCTATTCTATGACTCTATGATCTTTATTTAGTCACAGCCCACCAGGCTACTTTATATTTTCCAGGGAGAGAGAGAAATTGGTGAGAAAGTGAGGTTCAGTTGTGTCTTGTTATTTTCTCTCACCACTAATAACTTTGAACAGCACCACGAGGCCAGAGAGTCGGACTTTTAGCCAGGCACTTCATAGCAACTCTGAGGTGGCACCATTCCACAGAACAGGAATCCCCTCTATAGGGCTTGTTAGAGCCATCTAGCTTTAGTTTTACAAAACATCCCCAACCTTGGTCTATAGGCAATCTGGCCTGGTGGTATGGTTCCTCCCACTCCGTCACTGGCACAGGATTCATGTGAGAGCAGGGGGTTTCCAGCTTCCCACCTTGAGTTCATTGCCAAGAAACTGCAGAGCTTTGTGTGCTGCAAGATTCTGGGCCGTGCTCTAGGATTTGGTTTGTCCAAGCCACTGGCCAGGTTTGTCAGGAACCGCTGTTGCTCACTGTTACATTTGTGAATTATATCTAACCTGCATTTCTGTAAAAAAAAAAAAAAACCCATTTCAAAAAGCAGCTTACAATAAAAAAAATACGGCAAAGGAGAAAACAGGATTAAAAAAATACAAAGCTGCAAACTGAAAATCAAACTAGATGTGACAGGGGCAGCCATGTTTGATGTTTACATGTCTGCCCCTCCACATACAAAAGGGCAGATGTGACTAATTTTTAGGCCGAAAGGAGCACACAAGTGAGGGAAGCTGAATTCTTGCCACCCCTTTTTTCTTTTTCTTTACCTTCCTGTGGTCTGTCATAGCAGGTACATTTCTCCCAGCCCAGCTCCAATACCAGAAGCCAGCCGGCCGGGCATTCGAGTGCCTGAAGCAATCAAACACCACTAGTTAAGGCAGAGGAGAGTTCCGGTTGCCTCAAATATGTGTCCCCCACATATAAATAAAATGTAAAGAGGATAGAAATGTGGATAAAAATGTGGTTGCTCCCATCACATGTAGTTCAACCCTGAGATTGTATGGTAGAACTTACACAACAGTCTCTTACAGCTAAGCTTCCCATGGGAAGAATGTCAGTCAGGGTGGGGAAGCCTCTTTCAGGAAAATTTGCCTGCCACTGCTGATCTTCTTATGGAGGAATCCCCAAAAAGTTTCTGAGGAACCCCAGAGGAACTCAGGACGAAAGGAGAGGTGGTGTTATTCATACATTCAGCAATTGCCCAGGCAGGGGCAAGGAGCTAACACCCTTCTCCCTCCTCACCCCACCTCTCAGCTGCTATTTACTATTTTAAAAACCCAACACATTCATGCAATTGCTAAAAGCATGAATACTGGGACACAGCCACTAAAATTCTGGGGAATGCCAGGAGTTGCGGTCCAAGACATCCAGAGGGCACCAGGTTGGGGAAGGCTGCTGTGACATCTAGTTTAGCCCACAGTTTGACAACCACGATACATTAATTTGTAAAGCCATACTGACTGGGCTGTCCCTTCTGAGAGCAGCAGGATAAGGTATACTTAAACGTCTCAGCTTAAGCTCTACAGGCAAAACTGGGCACCACCTTGTTCTGTAGAGTGGCAGTAGTTTTTAGTGGTGATGCCGATGGATGAGCAACTTTGAAAGAGCTGGGGAGAATCCACCTTTGTATTGTTCTTCCGATGTGTGGTGCACACAAATTATTCAGGTTGTTAAAAAGTTGCTACGCTACGCTTAATGGCAAAATTCATTTACCAAAATATACATTAAGTGTACTATCGACAGAATACATCGAGCTGAGAGAGCAACTGCTTCTTTGTCACTCTTCCAATCATCATCCAACATTTATGAGCCATCCGAGAACAGTTCAATTTCTTTAATGTGTATTTTACAGCATTTTGGATTTTTTTAACCTAAAATTGAAAAGTGAGATAGATATCATAGTATAATACTACAGACATCTAGAGACAGGGATTGTGATAGAAGCCCTTTCGTTACTGCAAAAGAAAAGGTGGATGTTTGCTTCTTCAATACACAGCCATCTATCTTCGCCTCAAAATAGGTTATAGGTAACCAAGGTTGCCTACAACACAGGTTGCCTAGAACACATTCAATGCAGACGCGTGTACGAGTAAGAATTCTAATTCACATTAATTATTTGCAACACGTACATGGATGGTAGCTATTGTAGATTAATATAGCCTAGAATAGGGGGTGAGAGGGAACGGCTTATTTGATCTGAAAGGAAGTTCCCTTCCAAGATTCAAGTAATCTCAGTTTCAGTAGATTAGAGCATAACTCCAAGACAGCATGTAGGACCAAAGGGTTGAACACGTGCTACACAGAGATGATGCCGTTTTACTCTGCCTCAATGAATAGAGACTATCCTCCACCTCACTACCACGGCTTGGAACCCTTGCTTTCCAAAGGAATGGAGTAAAGGGCTCCATTTTGCCTCTTTGCAGCCAGCTGTGCAATTATGCCACAGCAACTAGGAACGGTTAAGGGGAATCGCTAATTTAAATTAAGCGATTTAGAACGCGCATCTCATCCCAAAGACACTAGCAGCGCAATCCTGTACTCGTCTATTCAGAAATAAGCCTGGTAAATAGGATTTACTTCCAGGTAAATGAGCGCAAGAACACGGACCAGGGAATAAACCCCACTGGATACAGTGGTACTCTACCTCTGAATAAACGGGCAGAGGATAACACACCGCATGGATGTTCCTACCCTTGTTCGGTTGGGAGTGAAGACTGCCTGGTCTAAGAAGACAGAAAGTTAGGAGCCATGCCCACTGAAACCAGACCTGGCTCGGCTCGGGCTGGCAGCGCAAAATCCACGCTCCTTTCCCCACGCTCCTTCCACCGCCGCCTGCCTTGCGGAGCGCAGGGCGCAGCCATCCGAGGGCATCCCTTTAGGGCCGGGGAGCCTGTCTAGAGACCTTCCTCGCCCAGCAGACATTATGCGCGTGGGCTGGTTTTGGTTTTCAAAGAGGGCCCCTGGGACAGACGCGGGCCGCGTGAAGCGCCAGTCCTTTGCCCATGCTCAGAAGCCCCCTTCCCCCCCCTTGGGCCTCGGAAAGAAGCCCGCCCTGCCCCCGCCCGTCCCGTCCCTTCCCTTCCCGAGCGAGGAGGCACGCACCGGGGTCGTCCTCGTCGCGGGGCACCTTGCGGAAGCAGTCGTTGAGGCTGAGGTTGTGGCGGATGGAGTTCTGCCAGCCGGCCTTGCTGCGCTTGTAGAAGGGGAAGTTCTCCGCCACGTACTGGTAGATGTGGCTGAGCGTCAGCTTGCGCTCCGGCGCGCTCTGGATGGCCATGGCGATGAGCGCCGAGTAGGAGTAGGGCGGGCGCACCAGGCGCAGCAGCTCCTCCTGGCTCGCCAGGCTCAGCCAGCCCAGCTCCGACGAGGAGCCGCCGCCGCCGCCGCAGCCGGCCGACGCCCCCAAGAGCGGCGGGCCCCCGACGCCCCGCGGCGGGCAGCCGTAGGGCAGGAAAGGCGCGCCCGGAGCCCCGGGCCCCCCGCCGCCGCCGCCGCCGCCATTCGGCACGTAGGGCCCCGCGCCGCTCACGCCCCACAGGTAGCCGGCGGCCCCCGGCGGCGCGCCGTAGTCGCCCAGCGCGTAAGCGGCGGCGGAAGGTCTCTGCCCCGCTGCGCCCGCGGATGCGGCGGGCGGCGGGTAGACGCTGAAGGCCTCGCTGCAGTAGACGGCCATGGCGGGCGCCTCGCGGGCGCTGCCGCACGGCCAAGGCGCCAAAGGGCTGGCGGCAGCCGTCGGGGGCGAGCGGGGAGCCGAGTGCGCGGGCCGAGGCGGCGGCGGCAGCAGCTCGCTGGCGCTCATCGCCGGGCGGCGGCGGCGCAGCGCAGGTGGCCCGCGGTCCCCGCCCCTCGTCGGCTTCCCGAGGGGGCTGCCTCGGCGCTCGCGCTCGCGCCTTATAGCGCCCAAATCTCTGCCCGGCCTCCCGGCCCGGGGCCCAGGGCTGGCTGAGCGCGGGAGGAGGGGCTCCTCCAGCAACCAGTCGAGGGGCGGCGTGGCCAGACGGGGCGGCGAGGCGCCACCAGACAGGAGCGCACGCCCGTTCGTCTGAGCCGCCCCGCCTCTGCCTCGACGGGGCTTGCCGCAAGTTAAGCGCCTATGGGGGGGGGTGCCGGGGAGGGGGGGAGCGGAGCGCAGTGAAAGCGACGGGTGACGCGAGGCGCTGCCTAGGCGAGACGAGCCGCGCTCGCTTTCAGGACGCGGCGCGCTGCCCAAGGACGGCGGGGGAGTCCCAAGCCCAGCGCGGCTCCCCGCCCGAGATGCCGCTGCTCGCTCGGAAGGGAAGCCCACGGACGTCGCTGGGACCTTCCTCCCAAGTAATAGGCTTGCGGTGTTACCAGTATCCCGGGCCCCAAACGCTGATGCCGAGGCTCGGCTGCGGAGTTTGGCGCCGAGGACAGAAGCCGTGTATTCGTTTTTCTTTTGAAAACCGGATCTTCGGAGCATCCTTACAAAAACGCACGTGGCCAAGACCACCTGGGCGTTTGTATCAGTCAGTGGGAAGTGAATCGAATAGAAAAGTTCAAGCATTTCAACATTTTTTTTCCTTTAAAATATTGTAAGGATCACACTGGGATCCCGTTCTCGTCCCGTTTGGAAAACGGGGGGGGGGGGGGCGAATGGCGAAAGATAAAACCAACTATTTTTAGCTTCCCTAATTTTTTATTTCAAAGCCTGATTCAGTTTCCATTTCCAGTTTCTGATCAGTTCTGTTTAAAAAGTACATCCCCACTTCCCATATAAAACTCCCCAAAACCCGATTCAGGGATTGTATCCAGACTGCCATGCTTATGCAGGATCTACACTCCTGCTTTGTAACAGTTTGTATCAGTTTTGACAACTGTTGGGGCCCAGGACACATTTCATATACTGTTTTCAAAACGTTTTCAAAGTGTTATATATTACTTGGTGTAGAACCGGCCCCACCATTGACAGTAACGGGACAAGTAAGTCCGAAAATGAAATCCCATTGATTTCATTGGGTCTACTCTACACGTGATTAAGTCTGCATCCAGCACTACTATTGCAGTTTTCGGGGACGAACTTTGTAATTTAAAGCTCATAAGCTGACTGGAAACAATCCACTTGCTTAATAGTCTATGCCATTATTAGTTTGGCCCATCCATTTTTTTTCTTTTGTACTCCCTTGATATGTAGGCGTCCCCTTCAAATAATTTGCTCTCAAGTTCCTCCTTGCCTATTTTTTTTTTAAATTAGGATACGAAATAAATAATCATAGGGAAATAATATTACGAAATCTTATAAAAGAATAAGTACATTAACATACCAGAATTCATCAACATATATATTATTATAATTAATAATAAAATAAACACTGTTGCCTATATGTATGCTGTAACTTGTCTCTCGTTGGCTTCAGTTATCTGTGGGTAGTCAACAGGTGTGTATAAGAAATAACCTAAAAATTAAAAAAACAAAAAATGCCTCATAAAATTATATTGTACGGGAGTGGAGAAATCAGAATGATTCTTTGAACAGATTAAAAAAAGATCTAAGTAAAAGTTCAATCATTTCAATATTCCTTATTTGTTAAAGATTTTGGATAAATATATATGTATTTACGATATTTTGTTTTCATCCTGGAATTACTATTAGAAGAAAGGCTCCTCAAAAGGTTTATGCCAACATCAATTTGTTAGTCTTTAAGGTGCCACAAGACTGTTTGTTGTTTTTCCTACGACAGACTATTTAAAGAAGCCGTTTCTTAGGATGCAATCCTATACGCACTGTGACTACACATTTACATGAAAGTAAATCTAAGAAATCATGATTAGGAATGCACTGCTAATCCCAGATGACCACAGCACACCTTGATCTGGAAACTCTAATGCAGAACACACACGCGCGCGCACACAGGCACAAATGTGGCATGAAACTGATCACTGCTTTTGTGAACTACTTGACTGGTGCATTAATTTTATACTGGTGTGAAACATTCAGCACTTTGCACTCATATTGATTTTAATGGTGTTGATTTACCGATCTGCTTAACTCAGACCACGAGGAAACACTTAATAGCCACAGCCTTCGCTATTTTGTCAATATGTGACAATCGTTTTAAGATAAATGCCTGTCTATGCACGCAGTTTAAGTACCCTTTTATTATTATTTTGTGCCCTAAAATACACGCAAAAGGGTCAAGGTAAGATTTCGAAGCAAAACAAAACCTTCCAGCAAATTATTTGAACACCGTCGATTTTGAAGCCACCTTTGCTGAAGACCCCCGAAGCAATTACTTATAAAGGAAGTTACACATTTCATGCCGGCTGTTCTGGAAGGGATATTGCTTGAAAATCTTCCCATGGGGAAGGGAAGCGCCTTCGTTTTAATAGCCAAGTGTAAGTCCTCCAAAGTGTATTAATAAGCCCCTGAAAGTCAGATTCTGGGCAGGGTTCTTCGAAAAGTAATTTCCATTTAAAACGTCGGCTTATTTCCAAGTAAATGTGTTTAGGAGCGAGGGTGTGAGTGTATTCCGCCTTTTTTTTTAAAAAAAAAAATGTGAACATCTTCAGTGCAGACAAACGGGAGGAGAATTTGGGACACGATCCTTGCTTAGCAATAAGATCCATTCACTACCGCGGGACGAAATTCAGAGTAAACGGGCATAAGATTGCGTTGCACATTTCTCCCACTGAAAGCCAGGAGACTTATATATCTTGGCACTGGTTTGGATCGTGCGCTTTCCTCTTCTTATGAATTGAAAAGGAAAGATTTTCTCTCACTCCCCCCACCCCCCCCCCACTTGACTTTAAAATCGCCGCCGAAAATGCTTTCCTTCATTGTATGCCCCTTAAGCCTCGGCAAATTCCCGTAGAAAAATGTTTGCCCCAAGCTCCTATAGTAAAGATCCAGTTAGAAAATAGGGAAGATTAATTAATTATAAGGCAACAGAAAACTTGTTTTGTTTTTGTTTTTTAAATGCAAGAAGCGGTTTCCCCCTGCAAACTCCAGAGCGCTGAAGATTGAGGATTGGATTGATAGATTTGATGCTGATGCTGCTGGATGGCGTGCACAACGTGTCATTTGTTCATAAACTCTGGCGAACGAGATGGGGAAGTGGGATGGCGAGAGACAGCATCGTCCCATTCCATCCTTTCATTGGCAAAGTTGACTCCGGGCAGGCAGGGTCCGCTGCTATTTGGAAAACCGCTTTGAGCCTCCTGGAGGTGTCCCCTTGCATTGCAACTGAGCTTTTTCTCCAGGAGGCTGTTAATCACTGGCCGAATCTACATTACTGTATTTATTTATTTATTTATTTATTTATTTAATTTATAATATTTATACCCCGATCCTCGGACAAAAAAGGCTCTCGGAGCGGCTTACACTTAGCAAAAAAGACAGTCCCTGCCCTCAGGCTTACAGTCTGATAAAGACATGACACACAAGGAAAAGGAGTGCAGGAGGGAAGAGGTAAAGAGAGGGAGAAAGAGAGAGACACAGAGAGAGAGAGAGAGAGAGAGAGAGAAATTAAGTGGACTGGGAACAGGGCTGATGGGATTGTCGTGCTCCCAAAGGAGGGGAACTGTTACTGTAGCTGTAACGTTATAGATCGCTCTGGATGTTCCTTATAACGTTATACAGAAAGGTTTAGTACTGTTTTACCCTTCGTTGTAACACTTCTGCGTCGTTAGACTTCTTTCAATGTGCTCCGTTGTTACGATGTCTTTGTGAAACTAATGTCACATGATCCCTCACTGGGCTTCCTGTCTGATGTAACTTCCTCTACGCGCCTTCAGTAACCATTGTTAGAACTGGTGAACGGAATGTGTTAAATCTTTCTCATTTTTTAAACATTATATCCATGGCATTACATGCAACCTACCTTAATTTACATTTTTTAAAAGATAAATTAAATTAGAAGTTGGCTACGCACATATGCACATCCTTTAATATATATATATATTTAAAAGTTTTTACCCAAGGTAGGTTGCATGTAATGCTACAGAAATATTTTTTTGTGAACCGCCCAGAGAGCTTCGGCTATTGGGCGGTATAAAAATGTAATAAATAAATAAATAAATAAATAAAGTTTAAAAAATGAGAAAGATTTAACATATTCCGTTCACCAGGCATCCCTACACTTTCCTCAAGAGACAAACAACTCTGACAGTCCACAAACCACTCTCTCTGAAGAACTCCCGCCACAAAGGTTTGAAATTAAGAGCATGCGCATAAAGGAATGTTAGCTAGAGAGGCGCGGAAAATACAAAAACAAGGAAGTGGGAGGCACAGAGAAAGGACAGTCTGGGAATTGCCAGGATCACAGAAACGAGAAGAAGAAACTATACAGACAATGAGGCAACAAACAGTGTGCTCCACAACAACGTTACAAGAAAAGGTAAGTAACACTACTGAGCAACAGTATACAAGGTAGAGATACAAGTTACAACGTTACAAAGGCTCAAAAAATTGATATAAGCAGAAGTGTAGATCCACACACTGTATCTTCTTTCGGTTTAGTCACAGAAATGAGATAAGAGCTTTACACAAAGAGCTTTTCGTTTCCTGCTTTTCCATTACATAACCTCTAGGTGGTGATGTGCTATAGTGGAATAGCACATATAGACACGTATAAAAATATATTTTCTTTCACCATCAGAAATAATGCGCTTTTCTACAGCAGGCATGTTATTGTGCATTTATGATCCCTCATTTATAGTAGTTTGCGGGAGCTTTACAAGATGTTGTCATCCTCCAGGGCCTCTCCCATGCTTTGCAACCATTATAGCTCCCCCCACTTCTTTCTTTCTAATGAGGAAAGTCTGGTATTTCTGTGAATAGTGGTTTGAAACCCTGGCGTATTTGTAGAATTCCGCTATACTGCAGCAGCACCTAGTGGTTGTGTAATGGGACATATAGAAAGGCAGAGAAAGAAAAAAATCAGTGGGGAAAAACATATGTAAAGGAGCCAAAGAATACCACAAAGAATCTGGAAACAGAAACCTTTGTAAAATGCTGTGTTAAAAGCCTCACTATCTCTGAAAGCACTGTTTCTACTTAAGTATTTACACCACTCCACTATAGCACAGCTCCATCCAGAGGAAAAGCTCAATACCCCAATTTCCTGCTCTAAAAATAATTCTGAGGAAGTGTTCTTTAAAAAGGAATTGAAACCAGAGGATCACAACATCATCTAAAGAATTCGTAAACAACAGTAAGGAATCGCAGTGCACAATAAATGGTTTGTGTAGAAAAGCTCAGAATATAAACATAACGGTGACCACAAAGGGCAGAAGACAAGAGCTGTGTTTGGATAGGAAGGGATGCCTGGTCAAAACCAATATACATTCTCTATCCTAAACAGACATCTTCTATCCTATTCGCATAGGAACCCTGGCAAGCCAGAGTTATTACTGAGAGTACAATTGTCCTGGACTCCTAATGAGATAGACTGGTTCATACATGCTTTGTACATCGCTTGATACATGGCTATTCATACTTTGAAGAATGGCAGCTGAATGGGTAGATTCCATTCTAAAACATTAGATTTGAGGTGGCATTGAAAGGTATGAAAGTTCATCTGCGGTGGTACAAGTTCAATCGCAGTTTTTAAAGCTCAGCTAAAAACTTTTCTTTTTTCTAAAGCTTTTAGAACTTGATTTTGATCCTACTTTTATACTGTTAGTTTTACTCTACCCTGTGCCTGTTTGGTGCATTCTCTTCCCCCTTCTTATTGTTTTATTATGATTCTATTAGAATGTAAGCCTATGCGGCAGGGTTTTGCTATTTTATTGTTTTACTCTGTACAGCACCATGTTGATCAGGGGTCTGGAAACAAAGCCCTATGAAGAGAGACTGAAAGAACTGGGCATGTTTAGCCTGGAGAAGAGAAGATTGAGGGGAGACATGAGAGCACTCTTCAAATACTTAAAAGGTTGTCACACAGAGGAAGGCCAGGATCTCTTCTCAATCCCCCCAGAGTGCAGGACACGGAATAACGGGCTCAAGTTAAAGGAAGCCAGATTCCAGCTGGACATCACGAAAAACTTCCTGACTTTTAGAGCAGTACTACAATGGATTCAGTTACCTAGGGAGGTTGTTGGCTCTCCCACACTAGAGGCATTCAAGAGGCAGCTGGACAACCATCTGTCAGGGATGCTTTAGGGTGGATTCCTGCATTGAGCAGGGGGTTGGACTCGATGGCCTTGTAAGCCCCTTCCAACTCTGCTATTCTATGATTCTATGTGCACTGATGGTGCTATATATATAAATAAATAAATAAATAAATAAATAAATAATGCATGTTATAACAAGGTTGAAGGCATTAAGTAATGAGTGCATGTATGTAAACCAATCCATAATGTGGGAAGGTATTCATTACGTGAGTTTGTCCCCATGGTTTCTCTCACATTTTATATTTTCAGGTGTGCACTTAAAGTATCTTAGGTGTACACCTTAAAGAAATGTAATGTTCCTAAGCTGAATACAGGTAGAGTACTGGCTGATTTAAATCTATGAATCTGTCAGTTTGCTTCCTCAAAACATACCAAATAAGGAGGGGGTGGGGTAGGGACTTTGATTGCAACCTCAGTGCCATCAATGTCATTCTCAAGTCTTTGATATCAATTTAGTTAAATATTATTCCACTGCATATTCTTATTAAATACCTGCAGCCAGGACATTAGATCTAAAAGTGCTTAATTTCATCTTGATTGTCCCCTTTCAACAATAACACAAAAAGCAAAGCAAAATGTTTAACCTCTTTAAAAACAAAACGAAAGGAAAAAAGCCCAGCATTATACACCACTTTGCTTGAAATGGTGCCATCATGTACCTTATCTGAGTAACCCTCACAGCGATCCTGTCAATATTGTCCTCATGTGTGGATGAGGCGTTGAGAGGCAGTAACTTGTGTGTTTGTGGCTGTGTGAATTAGGAGTGTGTAGTTCACATGAGGGCTATACATGTGGTCACCGTGAATTGTGTGATGTAACAAATTGTGTGATCTAATTCCTTCCAGTGGAACTGCAAATGCCCTGCTACAGAACAGGCCTGGAAAATGTATGTGTCCCAGACTGCTCCTTCCTTAATTTGGTTGCTGGTTCCTGAGCTGCCTTGCAGTACTGTATTGCAAGCTTCCCCAACTGGTGACCTCCTCTGACCATGCTGCCAGGAAATTATGAGAATTGTGGTTCAACATGTCTAGAGGGCACCAGGCTGTAGAAGGCTGCTGTATTCTTATAAGCTGCCCCTTCTATTGTATCTTCTATTGTAATACTTAAAAGGTTGTCACACAGTGGAGGGCCATGATCTCTTCTCGATCCTCCCAGAGTGCAGGACATGGAATAATGGGTTCAAGTTAAAGGAAGCCAGATTCCAGCTGGACATCAGGAAAAACTCCCTGTTAGAGTAGTACGACAATGGATTCCTGCACTGAGCAAGGGGTTGGACTCGATGGCCTTGTAGGCCCCTTCTAACTCTGCTATTCTATGATTCTATGATCTGTGCTTCTCATCTCATCGTGGAGGCCACTCTGTAAGGACTACACCCACCTAAAAGGTGGCTGAGAAATCATGTTGGCCTGCTGAAGCATGACAATGACAATGCCCTTTTTGCCATGATGGTGTGTGCTTGGAAACCTCTTTATGCTTATTTCCATGTCGGGAAAGTATCATGTGTAAGGGGAACTTGGCACAAGCACAACTCTGCACTGGCTAAGTAGACATGTCAACCGAAGGTTCAAGGAAGCGGGCCAGGGCAGGTGGTGGGGATAATCTGCACCCTCATGGAAGTCAGGCGATTGCAGCGGAATAGAGAATGTATGTTTATGACCTCACATGCTGAAGGTTTGGATGGCTTCTCTTATTGTAAAAGGCTGAAAGGCAAGAGCGGGAGAAGAACAACTGGTTTGATCTTTGGTGTAAAGGAGAGCAAAAGAGAGAGCAATTAAGCAGCATCAAAGAGGAACAATTAATGTGAATTTCCCCAGAAGTGAAGTTGATGCCTCAGTTGCTTCTCTCTGTGAGGTTATTTCTTTTTAATTAGACACTGTGATATCCCACTTCTATCCGTTAAGAACTGGACCACCACCCAGTTCCTGTCGGTGGGGTGAAATAGAAGCAAATCCCTTAATCTGTTAAAATGGATAATTTCTAGCAGATCAAACAATGGCCTCTCCTGCTACTGAGCTATTGAACCAGAGTTTAGGCCATTCTATAATTGAAAACCTTGCAACTGTCTCTTCACCTCAAGCGCTCACAGCAAATAGTCCATATCAGCTGATCACGATCACTGATAGCCTAATTGGCTCTTTTCTGAAGGGCGAACATCCCCAGAAGAAGAGATTAGCCAGAGAGATTGGCAAATAATGGTATTCCTGACAGACAGTCTCCAGTTTCAACCAGAGCTTGCTAGCCTTAATAAATTTGACTGCTGCAGGGCTTCCTGCTTGCTCCCCTTCGGGTGATCGTTTTATAGCCAAGGGGTGTGTGTGTGTGTGTGTGTGTGATACACATACACACACTATTCAAGGATTGTCTCTCCCTCTACTTGTCTTCATAAATGTCATGCATAAATTAAGCAGGTGAAGCTTTCCCCACCACCTCATCTTAAGAAGAAAAAGCTTAACCTGAACATTGGGCAGCTGCTATTGCCGTAAGGTCAGTTAAAAACACACATACAAATACCTCCAGTCATGGCTCTGAGCCAGTGCATTCATATTGGCCTAGTTCACACATAATGACGACCCAGAGTATGGGTTGAGGATGGGTTGTCATTGAATCATGGACTGTCATTAGGTGCGAACACTGCACTATGGTTTAAGTATGGGTTGTTAACCACAAACAACCTAGGAAGAGAATCTATGCTTTATTGTTAGGCTGTGAACTCTGTATTGTTCATGGTTAACAAACCATAGTTAAACCATAATGCAGAGTTTGCACAAAACAACAAGCCATGATTCAACAACAACTCATACTCAACCTGTATGTTGAGTATGTACATAACAACCTGTATGTTGTTATGAGCGAACCAGGTCAGTATCTGCTATAAGGGATCATCTGAGCCAAATCCCACCTCCTAAGGTTGTGTGCTTCTCAGCTAAAATGCAAAAGAGGATGTGCAGTTACAGGCCTTGGTGACAGGACATTCAGGGAAGGGGAATGATGACTCACCATCCCCCACTCCCTTCCTAAAGCAAATTGTCGTGTACTGTAGCTTCTCCAGCTTTCTCTGGGAGACGAATGAAGCAAAGTGCTAGGCAATTTACAAAGCTTTATTACAAACAATAAACACTCTGTAACACAAACTAGGCACCTTCTGTGAAACCCCCCCTTAGGCAAAAACTATACAAACTAAGTAAGACAATTGTCCGTTCAAAGAAAAGGCTTTTCAAATGTTCATAATTTCAAGGTGGTTGATGTGTGGACGATTTCTCATGCAATCTGTCCGACTGTCTCTTTGCCACTAACCTCGCTGAACGTTTTAGTTTCTGGCGATTCCTAGCATCAAGTAAGGTTTCTGAATGCTCACCCCCAGAAGTTGACCCCCTGTCCTGTGAAAGCATAGGATTTGGCCTTGAAGAGATAGACTCTGGAGGGGGCAGATTTACAGCTGGAGCCTCTCCCGTGTGAACCTCCTCCCCTACTAGCTCTAACTGCCTGGTGTCTGGCTCGGCGTCTTCTGAGTCTGAATCTATTTCTGATTGATTACCTGCCTCACCTACTCCCAAAACAGGAGCAGTAGGCCTATACATGACACAATCCTAGAGCAAAACTAGTTGCTGGGGTCTCTCCTGGTGGCAAATGAAAGAGGCAGTTGTGGGGTTCAAAAGAGGTTTACAAGCAACAAGTAGAACAATGAGCATGTTATAGCCATGTTACGGCCAGGATGGGCAACTGGAAGGACTGGAGTATCTAATCTTGTTTCATGGTGCTCCAATTCAGCCAAAATATAAGGGAGAATGTTCACTATTTTCTATGTTAGTGTTGGCTGTATGATCACTATTTGTTACAAATGGTGTGGAACTCCTTCTATGTATCATCCACTACACATATGGCTCTGAGAGTAACAACTCTGGGGGGCCCTTATGCCCTAACTAGATGAGACACTGGCAGATCCATGTGCTAGAATGTGGTTGTGCCACATAGCAGTAGGGTAGGATGTGGAGGTGATTTAAAGTGAAGTAGCAGGCAAAAGAAGGGTATTCAATCAGTACGACAATGGAACCAGTTACCTAGGGAGGTTGTGGGCTCTCCCACACTAGAGGCCTTCAAGAGGCAGCTGGACAACCATCTGTCAGGGATGCTTTAGGGTGGATTCCTGCATTGAGCAGGGGGTTGGACTCGATGGCCTTGTAGGCCCCTTCCAACTCTGCTATTCTATGATTCTATGATTCAATCTTTCTCCTACCTATGCCATGTTTCTTCCAACCCAGCTCTGAGATCAGAAGCAAGCCCAAAAAGAAGAATGTGCTTGAGAAAAGGTAGTGTCAGGTACAAATGCAGTGGATATGCCATCTCTCCATCCACTTTACCAGGGCTTTTTAAAAAAAATGTGCAACAAGCCACAAAATGTGCTATTCTAGGGGAAAAAATATGCAGTTCTAAAAGAACATTTGCTCAGTTCAAAAATTTAAGTAATGCATAACTTGTATTATTCTGGCTGATGTAAAAAGCATGCTAGCTACAGGTTGCCCACCCCTGTTGTAGAACATGGGGAGCCCTTTTCGGACAAGTCCTGTGAAGTCATCCATGATATTTCATTTATTTATTTATTACATTTATATTCTGCCTTTCTGCCAACTATGGAGTTAAAATGTTGTTATGATAAGGGCAGCGATGCCAGAAAATATGCAATATGACATTTTTAACAGGATGCTTATTAGGGTAAAGCTTCATGAACATTTGTGTCTGAAAGTATCATCACAACACGGTGGTCAGTCTAGTCCCAATGACAAAACACCTTTGAAGCTATTCAAAGATTATTCCAAATTCAAGAACTAAATTATTGAGCTTCAAGAAGAGAGAAATCTTCTATCTAGATCGATGATTGTAATAAAAAATATCAGTGATATATTGACCTCAGATATGCTCTCAGGAATTATGGGCTCTCCGCTCTCCCAAGAAGCCGCTTCATCCTAGATCATCCTTCTTAAGCTGGTGCCCTCCAGATGCAGTTCAATACATAGATTAAGGACAACTACTCCACTTGGGAACATGCTCTATGTCTCCTTACAAAAGACAAATCACACGGTAATTTCTCTATTAAAAATACAAAAAAGTAAAAACTGAAGTCCAAACCCATTTTTCTTTTACAAAATAACCTTGCATTCAACAAGAAATCAATAGTTTTATTTAATCATTTCATATAAATTGCATATTAAGAGCCCCTACGATAAGATCTAGAACTTCTTTGTGGTTTCAGTTGGCCATCTTTTTGCTGACTTTTATGTGAAGCTTGACTATTGGAGCACAGGCTCCTAAATGTCATGGAATGTGGCCCTAAGCCAGCTTTCCCGAACCTGGTGCCCTCCAGATGTTTTGGACTACAACTCCCGGCATTCCCCAAAACAACTGGAGGACACCAGGTTGGGCAAGGCTGCTTTAAGCAACAAGTACACAAAGGAAATGCAAAGTTATGCTGCAGCCGCACATGATTCAGGCACTCAGCCATGTCTGCTGCCTAATCTGAAATGCTTCCCGTCCTCTCCTTCAGTCTGTGGTCCCAATGGCTCAGGGAATAAGGAACTGGTGCTTGGCCCATGGGGCTCCCACCTCTAGTCCTCTTGCACCTGACCCAAAGCACAGTGGTGAAACTTAAGGCCCGATATAAAAATGACACTGCACATGTAAACACACACACATGGCTGGGGTCCCATTTAATTTAAACCAGTTGCCATGCATATACAATACCTACAACATTGGCATCGTAGGGGATCCATGACTCACCACCCCAAAATCAAGGTCTGGGGCCTTGCTAGACCTACCGGATAATCCGGCCGGGAGTCGGGGCGAGGGCGTGCTACAGCTAGCGCGTGCTGTCGCCCTTTTCCACATGTCAACACGCGATGGGGCAAGGGGAAGCCCCGTCGTGTCCGCCATTTTTTCCCCCTTAAAGGGCCATGTGCGCAGGAGCGCACCGCCGGAGAAGGTAAGTGCTTTTTTTAAAAAAATAAAGGGTTCCCCACTCCCCCTGATTTCCCCCACACACAATGCCTGATGCCCCCACTGCCCACTCGCTCGCCTGTCCTCCCCCATCCGCCGTGCCCATGCCCGTGCCCTGTCCCCAGTTCTTCTTCCCCCGCCCCATCCCCCGTCCGCCGTGCCTGTGCCCTGTCCCGTTCTTCTTCTCCCGCCCCCATCCCCCGTCTGCCGTGCCTGTGCCCTGTCCCCCGTTCTTCTTCCCCCGCCTCCCATCCCCCGTCCGCCATGCCCGTGCCCGTGCCCATTCTTCTTCCCCCACCCCCCATCCCCGATGCCTGTGCTTGTTCTTCTCCCCCCTCTCTCTCCTACCGGGTCCGGCCTTTCTCCCGGCCCCTATCTCCTCCCCCCCATGATCCCCCCCGGCCCGATGGGCACAGTGCTCCTATGAGTTCTGTACACAGTCCGTGGCTTCTCCCAGCTACTCGCAAGCGAACAGCTGGGAAAAGCCATGGACCCTGCTAGACCTTCCACAGCCCTGGCCTCAGGCCGGGGCTGCAGAAAAACCGGGCCATAAGCGAATCCGCTTATGCCGGGTTAAAGGAGGCTTTAGCCCGGAATCCCCTGTGAATTCACACTGCGCTAAGGCCTCGTCTAGCAACGGCCCTGGTTTAAACAAGATGACAACGGTATGGAACATGGGAGGTGCAATTGTTTTAAAAGCCACAGCCTCCTCTTTAAATTGGGCCTCACTTGGAGACAGGAAAAGCCAAATGCAGGTATGAGTGAGTAGCCAGCAAGTCCCTACTGACCTTGATCTTTGCTACAGGCTTCCAAACCCATGCTTAGAATGATCATGCAAATTATAATATAGGTGATGTTCTGTCAGTAAGATGACAGCCTCCTGTTCACCTGATGCATACGTGAGTAATGTTTTTTGATCTAGGCTGCACAGGACTGACTCCTCTTTTAAGGTGCTCTAGCCTGATAGCTGTAAGTGCCATGTTTTCACTCAGAAGAGACACCCAGAGTTCCTTATCTCTCCCTCGCCCTTTTCCTGGTGTCACTTCAACCATATCAGTCTGTCAGCAAGACGGATGCTTCATGGCTCTGGGCCAATGTGTCCCATCCTTCTTCCTCTAAATATGTCAGCAGCTGTCCCACCGAAAACTAAATAAACCAATGGGGAGAGGTTTTGGGGGGGGATGTTGTTAAAAACACACAAACACGTGATCCCTTCAGCTGAAATTAATCTGAATTTAATCCTGATACATAACTCTTTCTTTGACCTGCTCGTTTTCTCACCTGTTGACAACTACTTGCCAGGTTACCTTTGATTTAGCTGTAACAGCATCTGAGTACTTAGGAAGGCTCTTGGCCTGTAATCTTTTCAGAAGCCTCCATCAGTTTGTAGCGTAACCTGAGAGGGGGTTCTTAGTTCTCTGTGATGTCATTTCTTGTTCATGCTACAAGTAAAGCTCAAAGTCATAATCACATGGACTCTGTTTTCTTAAAACATGAGAATATACGTATTTGAACCAAATATTTGGAGAGGTTTGGCTTAACGAGCACTAGGGCATACAACTAATTTAACATCTGGTTTCAAAAGATGATGGCAAAGGGCTGCTGATCTGAAATCATGTTTGGGCCTACTCAGTTCTAACTGGTTTATTAAATGGTTCACTCATGCAAACAAGCAGTCACATTTCTAGGGATTAAGTTATAGAACTGATAAAACAGTAGGGTAGGAAAATTAAGTGAGATTATGATATGAGCGAAGAGAATAGCTGGCTCTCACACAGAAACCCTGAGCAACTTTGTTCAAATTATGCAAGGTACCTGTGTTGTATTTGCCTCTAAACTGGATGCCAGCAGTTTTACAGTACAGTCAAGGGATGTATTCAGAGCACCATCTAGTCTTGTTTTATGGAATGAAATTTATTTATTGTATTATTGGATCTTGAGGACACCCATGCGAGACTGAATGGGTAGTCAAGGTTCAATAGACCACATATGGTGTCAGAGAGTGGGATGATCTCCACATAGTGAGAAATGTGCCTCCTATGAATTTGGAATTTGGAAATATTTCAGGAAAAGTACTGGGTAGAAGAACTTAGTGGAGCTTATTTTTGTGCAGGGTCAGAGTCAGAGAAATGGTTTGCAGTCCCAAATTGCTCGTTTTCTAATATGTATTGGTTTGAAGGGTAGAGCATGAACCCCCAGTGGAAAGATTACTGAAACAAATAGGAAAGACCCAGACTGACTATTTGCATTATTTAAAGCCTGCTGCAACCCAAAAAGAAATGCCTTGAGAAAAGATTTAAATGAAAGTGACCAAAGACCCACTGAAACCATTGATGAGAGGATAGATAATTGGAATTACTGATGGGGATTTTGCCTATCAGGATGATATCCTTAGGGGCAGGAATCTTATGAGATCTATCTCCAAAGGAATACAATAAAATTGTTATTATGACAGAAATGCAAAACTACTGAACTGTCTTGAAAGACATTCCATCATCATGATGCAAAACACTAGTTTATATGCAAACCACTTAGAGATTTTATTATATTAAGTAGCATGCTAGTATTATAAATAAATACATAAATAAATAAGTAGTAGTAATTGAAATCCTGGTGTAGTTAGGGAGTACACTACAGGTAAGGTTGTCACCCTAGAATCCTGTTAATAGAGTTAAGAGATATAATAGTAAATTCACTTCTGTTTCTTCCTAAAAGCAAAACTCCAAATACACTAGTTTTTGTGAACCGCTCAGGGAGCTTCGGCTATTGGGCGGTATAAAAATGCAATAAATAATAATACATAGTACAAACAAAGAGTGGATCTGTGGCTAGCCTGGTCAGGACCTGTGCCAGAATATTTTGCGCCCCAGGCAAGGTGAGCTACTTTCATACACACCCCAAAAATGCCAGCTTTGATTTTTAAGAACGTATGTTTCCTGGAAAAAATAAGAAGCACAAAACTTGAAACTGCTAAATTTATATTAAAGTACAAGAAATACATCGTGCCAATTACAGCAAACAAATTGGAAAGGAACGTCTATAGGTCTAAAATGCATTATTTAATAGGAATATCACCTCCAAATCATCCCCCTCAACTCACTCACTCACACACACACACACACGCACACACACACTCAGCATCACTCACTCCAAACAAACACACACATGAACACATGCATTCACTCAAAGGCCCTATGCACCCCATTCACCCATACACTCTTTCTCTCTCTCTCTCTCTCTCTCTCTCCCCCGGGCGCGTTCTGGAAGTCTGAACATGGAGCCGCCCCATCCCCACCCCAGCGTCCCTGGCTTCGCTTTGGCTGGGCGGGCGCAGAGCGCCATCTCGCCCACACAGGCCCAGCTGAATCCTCGGGCCGGGCCAGCTCACAGCTAACGCGCGTGAGTGTTGCGCTGTGCCTGGCGCCCCTCTTAGCTTGGCGCTCTAGGCGGCCGCCTGAGTGGCCTCTATGGTAGCACCAGCCCTGAGCCTGGTTCATCCTTGCCAAAAGCCCTAGCTGGTGGCAAACAAATTCACAAAGGTCCTCAGCCACATGCTCAGCCGCCACAAGCAACATCACATGTAGGCAACACAGCCATGGATACAGGTAGAGGAAGTACACACTGCAGATATGGGAAGGATTTCAAACTCAAAGAATGAAAGGACGATGACGGGAGAGGAAGTATCAGCAGCAACATGCTACCCCTTTTCTTCTGCAGAGGACTTGTGTTGTATTCAAATAGGGCGAATTAACTGTACACCGTTCCCTTATGTACAACACAGGGCCCCCCTCCCTCCCTTCCCTTGGACAAAGACAAACCCTGCAAGAGCTATGTGTTGAGCAGCCTAGCCAGGGAGCTGCATGGAATCCTGTTACTAAACTTTATTACATTACCAAGACCTGGGTGGGTCCTGAGTTTAATAGTCAAACTTAAACTGGGACACGGTATCAATGAATTCACAAAAATTATCCAATCTCATATATACACGACTTTGGCTGCATTTGGATGACACAATAGTCAACCCTGGGTGAATAGCCCACTCCATGGATGATGATTTGCCGGTCACGTGGGAGTGCCCCACTATTGTTCTCACCCCCTCCTCTGCCCTCCCCACTGAATGGTGGTGCTGGTTCCTGCTTGCAGCAGAGAAAGACGCAGGAGAACCACCTGCCCCTTTGCTTCTTTGTGCTGAAGGGGCGGGTGACTCTCCTGCATCTTTCTCTGTAGCATCCTGCTATGGAGAGCGGGAACCAGCACCTCCATTTGGTGGGGAGGCGAAGGGGGTGAGGAAGATGCAGGTGAGCGACCACCGAGTGCCCCCCTTCGTCATGCACGCTTTCCCCATTTGTGGATATGGAATGCGCAGAGAAGGATGCTGTTAGAATAACTCTTCTGACAGCATCCTTCTCCATGCATTCCATATCCACAAATGGCAAACCAGGCGTGGCGGATGAAAATGCCACACCTCGTTCGCCTCAAAGTCGTGGTGCATGGGGCAGGGGCTCTCAAGGGGCAGGAGATCCCATTCACCACCCATTCACCACCATTTTGAGGCAAATGCAGGCGGGGTGCTAAGCGTCTGCTGCCGCTTGAACACCCTGCCCCAATATCGGCAGAAGGATATCTCCTGGGATTTGACTTTACACGTCAAGCAGTGGGAGACATCCTTCACACGCACACGCCCCGCGATCCATTTGGATATTGGATCAAGGGGATGGGAGGAGCGCCTTCCATCCCCTCGAGCCAATATCCAAATGGATCGTGGGGTGGAGGGATTGGAGGGGCAAAGGGGTGAAGGCACGTACATGCCTATAGAGCTCTGCTGGGCAAGAGCAGCAGGGGTTCCTGCCGCTCTTGCCTCGCAACTCTGTAGGCGTGTGAAATAGTCAACGGAGCTCAATACACAACCCAATAATCAACGGTTGTGCAGATAGTCAACTCTGCACACCGTTGATTATTTGCATTGGCTATTTCAAGGAAATAACCAACCGTTGTGTGAAAAAAGCTTGACGACACAATAATCAAGGTTGACTGTTTAAGCAACGGTTGACTATTTAACCGACCATTGACTATTGTGTCATCCGAACCCAGTCATTGAAAATTTGGCTGTGATCCATATACCATTCTTTGAAAATCTGTTCCTTTCTTGTAAGTGTCACGGAAGGCAACACATCAGGGCCATAGATATAGTGAGAAAACTGCATAGGAATGCTGCCCCTGATAGTCTGTTTTTTGTAGGGTTTTCCCCCTCCAGTTTCCAATTAATTATGTTTGCTTAATTATACTTATGAGCCTCGTGTGGCGCAGAGCGGTAAAGCAGCAGTTTCTGCAGCTGAAACTCTCCCCATGGCCTGAGTTCGATTCCAGCGGAAGCTGGTTTCAGGCAGCCGGCTCAGGTCGACTCAGACTTCCATCCTCCCGAGGTCGGTAAAATTAGTACCCAGCTAGCTGGGGAAAAGGTAATAACAGCCGGGGAAGGCAATGGCAAACCACCCCACCATAAGGCCTGCCAAGAAAACATCAGCAAAAGCTGACGTCCCTCCAAGAGTCAGTAATGACTCAGTGCTTGCACGAGAGGTTCCTTTCCCTTTCCTAATTATACGTGCCATTTTTTGATATTAAAAATAAAACTTGGGCAGTATAAAAATGCAATAAATAAATAAATAAATAAATAAAAATGCATTGTTATAGAAGATATCCCACTTCTTTAAAAAAAAAAGTAAAGTAAAGAAGGAGCTTTATGGACATAAACGCCTAAGTTTGAATTATGGGGGCTGCACATTACTGGAGAGGACACTAAGGTGCAGTCAAATCAATGGCCCTCCGCATCTCACTGTTCCACAGTAAAACTAGGGCCTCAGCTAGATCACCAGCTTTCTCCATTGGAAAATCCCCAAGAGTTTTCAGAATTCCATTGGATTCCATCAGTCCCCTGTGGTGGACTATCCAAATGGGTCCCATACCCCTATAGGAAGGAAATAGCACTGTGAGTTCAAATCTCACCAGGAAGTGGTCTGACCATGACAATGAGATTACTTGGACCCTCCCCCACCCCCAATTTTCAAATATCCATCTCACAACTTAGAGCAAAAACCAAGTCAAGGGTATGCCTTGCTTCATGTGTTTGGCCAATAACAAACTGAGACAGCCTATTGGTTATCATTGAGGCCATGATGCCCCGAGCTGGAACTGCAGAGACAGTCTCAGCATGGAAGTTGAATTCACCAACACCACACTTGAGACTACCTCAACCAGCTCAGGGTGGGTGGTACAGCAGCAGCATTCCCAACTGTTTCTACAACCCAAAACCAGATGCAATATCTCAACAGCTGCTCCAAGGTGGAGTGGTGACATAGATGGGACCTCCACAAATCACAGTGACTCCCCAACCTCCGGCCTTCCAGCCTACGTTGGTGGTGCACCAAGAACCCAGGTGGGAGGAGCTGGATCAGGTCAACCCCATCCAGCTCACCCACCCAAGTCTCAGTAATAATATACACGGGATTGGCCTTCTCATCCTTGTGCCCTTACATTTCTGGCTTTGGATCTGCAAGTCTGAAAATGTGATGTAATGCTATCTTTGCTCTAGATTTGCATGGTACACACACACACACACACACACACACACACACACGCACTGCATTCCTGAATTTATCTGCTCTGGCATATATGGAGTTTGCCTTTGTGTGTGTGTATGGATAGCTAGCTAGATCTAACAGAATCCTCTACCCAAAAACACATAACAGGCAATTATTTCTTTTAACAAACCACTCAAAGGCCTTCTACATAAGGCTTTTATTATGTGCTCATGATTCTTCACTCACAGTAGTTGCAAGTCCTTTACACACCATCTTCATCCCCCACGGCCTCTCCTGTGCTTTGTAATCATTATCACATGCGTGTTTTTTTCCCTAATGAGAAAAGTCTAGAATTTTTCTGAATGGCCTTATAGAAACCTACTAGTATAATTGCACAATTCTGCTATACCACAGTGCCACCTAGTGGTTGTGTAATGGAACATATAGAAAAGGAGAGAGAGCGAAACCCAGAAGAAGAAAAGCACATGGAAAGGAGCCGAACTTAAATCCTATAAACAATCTGGAAGCAGAAGCCTTGGTAAAAGTATGAATTAAAAGACTCATGTACAAAAGCCTAAGAGTCCCTGCGGAAAGGCAGGGCCAGGGGCATCACCTGCCCTCAGCTAGTTGATCCAGTGTAAATCTGGATCCAACCCCAGGTCTCCTCTTTGTGAAGTTTGTTCCTTAGAATTTCTGTGATCTAGTCCTTGGGATTATTATTATTTTATTTATCTGCCTGTATAGTTTTGTCCTCTCCTCAATTTGAAAAAAAAATGCCTACAGTAATTTACAAAACTGAGATTGGACATCCCAATATGCTCAGAGTTTTAAAGGAGAGAAAAACTGTGGGAAAGATGGAGGAAGGAGAAGGGCAGGTGCTGTAAAAAAGGAGGTAACAATAAGTTGTGTTAATTTCCTCCTAGGACTGACATGAGATCAAATCTCTGAACCTTCATCACCTCAAAAGTTAAATGTGACGGAAAGGATACATCAGGTCTTCAGATTCTTAACAAAGCCTTGGATACTTGATACAAAGCAGTATTGCTTCCCACAGGTATGTTTACTTTAGACTGAGTGACTGAAAACCTTTTAAGAAAGTCTGTTTCCCCTTCAACATAATAAGGTGAAAAGAGATGCCATTACTGGCAGACTTGAACAGCCCCTCCCAAAAATTATTTATTTATTTATTTATTTATTACATTTCTATACCGCCCAATAGCTGGAGCTCTCTGGGTGGTTCACAAAAATTAAAAACATTCAAAGTATAAAACAACAGTATAAAACCATAATATAAAATACAATATAAAAGCTCAACCAGATAAAAACAGCAGCAATGCAAAATTACAAATTTAAAACACCAAGTTAAAATTTATTTATAGACTGTTAAAATGCTGGGAGAATAAAAAGGTCTTCACCTGGTGTCTAAAGGCATATAATGTAGGTGCCAAGCGAACCTCCTTAGGGAGCTCATTCCACAGCCGGGGTGCCACAGCAGAGAAGGCCCTCCTCCTGGGAGCCACCTGCCTCACTTCCTTTGGCAGGGGCTCACAGAGAAGGACCCCTGAGGATGACCTTAGGGTCAGGGCAGGTACATACGGGAGGAGGCGTTCCTTCAGATAGCCTGGCCGCAAGCCGTTTAGGGCTTTAAATGTTAATACCAGCACTTTGAATCAGGCCCGGACCTGGAATTATAATTTATGTATAGTATTTAAATATACATTTCTGTTTGCCTCATAAGTGATCTTAAATAACACATTTGAATAAAGCCACCGATATTAAGCCTAAGCAAGTAAACATATGTCTTTGCTTAACAGGAAATAATAACGAAATATGTCAGTTTAGCAAGGGTATTTGACACTGATATTCGATGGAATGCTGTGTGTGTGTGTGTGTTGTTTTGTTACCGATCTTAAAACTTCATGATGAAATGGCTATAAATAAATCAAATAGCCTCCATATAAGTGTAGGAAAAGCCCTACTTAATAGAATAACATGAAATGAAGAGCTGCAAACAGAACCAACTTTTGTTCATGGACAATTTACACTTTATGCTTTTAAGTGTATATCTAAGGCTCCATACTCCCATTTGATAATCACATGGTAACTGCATACGTTGTCTCGTTCCATGCCCTAGTTGTTTGCATGGCATGTTGGTCTGGCTATTAATTCTTCCTCCTCCTTTTTTCTATGCCAATTATTTGGGGACTGATTAGTCCAAAATTCAGTGGCGAGACTTTTCTCTTGCGCTCACAGGTTGAAAAAGGTAACTAAATCTATGTCAGTTCCTTTGGCTTCCTATTTGTTTCTCAGCTCAATTTAAAGTGCTGGTTCTAACCTTTAAATGGCTTAAGACCAGGTTAGCTTAGGTACTGCTTGCTCCTATATAGGCCTGCCTGGGAATTTAGATCAACATGGATGGCTTCCTCTTGGTGCCATCTCAGCATATTCATCAAGTGTGCATAAGGGCTTTGCTAGACCTACCGGGTGTTCCGTCGCTGAGGAGCGGTGAAAGTGGCTTTTCCCGTTCAGCCGTGATGCCTCATCATCCACACCTGCCTTCGATTTGTGGCGGAAGTTTGCACCGGTTGTGCTGCTGCCGCCGCGAGCACGGTTGCGCAGCCACACCGGCCTGATTGCTGCGGCTTTTTTTTCCGCTCGGCGCACGGTTTGCGCAAGTCCAAAAGACCGCAAACTTGCGCAGCCGTCAGCGATGCCGCCGCCGGCCCCGGCGGCAGCAGCGGCGGCGGAGGCAGTGGCAGTGCCAGCTGAAGTGCTGCTGGTGCTGTTTAGGGTCAACATTGATGCGCTCACTTCCTGATGGGGGTCGTGGCGGGTGTAATATGACCTTAGGTCAATCGTCTGCATGGGCACTCTGTGCCTACATCTCCCATCATGCCTCTGAGGTGTCAGCGCCGATGACCGCCTCTGTGCCCTCTGCCCCATCCCAAGGAGCCAACCCACATCTGGCTGTAGCCATGGCAGCAGCCCACAAACAGCTCTGCCCTCTGCCAGCCTGGTACGCCCACCGCGAGGAGTCACCAACTCCCCATGAAGGCGCACTATGGGATGCCCGGCTTTCCGAAAACTGACCCACGCAGAGGTTGCAGTAGAAAAAACAGGCGCACATGCCCCAGCAGCGCACCAGCCACTTTTCCGGTCCTCCGGTCCTGCGCAAATTGTCACTGTGGAAATAAAAAAAAAGCCGCTCCGCCGCGCTGCCCCAGCTGGTGGGCTGGGCGCAAACGGCGGAGGCGGCTTGACCGAAGCCGCTGGCCACTCCCCTTAGCACGCCTTTTCCTGACCAGTGCAGACCGCAGTGACCTCACATCCTCCCACACGTACTCCGAATTAGCGCAGGCCGCCAGGAAAAGGCGCACTAGAACTCACTTTTTTAAAGTCGGGAGAAAGAGGCTTCACCGCAGGATAACGACGGATCCTGGTGAACGTCATCTGGAAGCCTCGACACGACTGCGGAAGGTAACGCGCGCTACAGCCTCGTCTAGTAACGCCCTAAGACTCATGGCCTTTGGTATCGCCATGACTCTGGAATTTTCTCTTGATTATAATCCATTAGGAGCCATCTCTTCCCATAAGGGCCTGCCTGGGAATTTAGATCAACATGGATGGCTTTCTCTTGGTGCCATCTCAGCTAGGGTGACCATGTGACCGGATTTGCCCGTGATTTTGATGACAGATCCGGGAGGGGTGGGGAAATCCGGATTTTCCAAAGAGCAGCTCTAATGGGGCTTAACAAAAATGCTTATCTCCATCATTTTTTAAGATAAAGACATGAAACTTGGCACAATGGTAGCTCTTAGGAAGGGCTTTAGTCATACCAAATTTGAAACAGATCCGTTCATCCATTATTTTTTAGGAATTTTTTAAAAATTTAGGTTTTAAAATTATTATTTTTAAAATTGTCATTTTTAAAGATAAAGAGATGAAACTTTGCACCATGATAGGATTTAGGTAGCGCTTTAGCCACACCAAATTTGAAACAGTTCTGTTCATCCATTGATTTTTTAGGATTTTTTAAAAAATTGAGGTTTTAAAATTATTAAATTTTAATCTGTCATTTTTAAAGATAAAGAGCTGAAAGTTGGCACCATGATAGAATTAAGGTAGAGCTTTAGCCATACCAAATTTGAAAGAGATCTGTTCATCCATTGATTTTTAGGAATTTTTTAAAAATTTAGGATTTAATTTTTTTTAAAAAAATGTTATTTTAAAAGATAAAGAGAGTTTGAGGTTTTAAAATTATTTTTTAAAGATTACATATTGTAATGGGGATAAGAAAGCGAGGGTAAATAAGAATAAATGGTACTTAAGCCAAAAGAAGGGAGGAATGGGTCTCCCAAATATTAACCTTTATTATGTAGCAAATAGGTTAAGGCACATTGTGGAAGCAATTATAGGAGTAGGAGATTTAGATTGGATGGAGGATAAAACCACAAGCAATATAGAGGTGAAGTTGGAAAATATATATTTTTAGGGAAGGAGGGAAAAAATGGGTTGAAAGTATAGATAACCCGCTCTTGAGGTTTCACTGGGGAATTTGGAGTAAATATAAAGGGGAGTTGCTCCCGAGCAGCTCCCCTTTATCACCGGTAATAATGTTAAAGAATTTCCCGGAGGAATTAAAGAGTAGATTAAATAAAATTTTAAGGGAAAAAAATAAAATGAAATTAAGGGAATGGCTGAGAGAAATGAATACAAGAGAGGATATGGAAGAGGTTTTAAAAGATAATAAATTAACTTGGTTAAATTATTGACAATTAGAACAGTGGACCAAAAAGTGGGTAAGAGAAAATGGAGAATGTAGAGAATTGATGAAGTTTGAGGAATTAATAGTCAAAAGAGAAAAACATAAGGGAGAAAGATCAGTGTCAAAAGGGTTAATGAGTGAAATATATAAAATGTTGTTGGAGAAAGGGTTGTCGGATAGCTCAGGAAAATTGGTTTGGGAGACAGATTTGAATGTACAAATAGGACAAGGGAGCTGGGAGGGACTTTGGAAACAAAGAGCGTTGAGAAATATGTCAGTGAGAATAAAAGAGAATTACTTTAAAATTATATGGAGGTGGTACCTAACCCCGGTCAGATTGAATAAGATAAATAATCAGCGCTCAGCAAATTGTTGGAGAGGATGTGGGGGAAAAGGAACGTATTTACATATGTGTTGGGAATGCAAATATGTACAAAGATTGTGGAAGATGGTGTTTTTGGAGATTGAAGAAATAGTGGGAATGAAGATAGAACGAACACCAAAAGTTGCATTACTGTCACTATTTGAAGATTTTAAATGTAAAAAAGAAATTAAGGAATTGATATCGAATTTGCTGACTGCGGCACGATTGATTGTAGCTAGGAACTGGAAGATTCAAGGGGATTATTGTATTGAAGAATGGTATAAAGAAGTTTGGGATATAGCTATTAATGATAAACTGACTTGTAATATTAAATTGAGAAGAGGTATAGCTAAAACAAATGATTTTGAAGGAATTTGGAAACAGTTCCTAATATTTGTGCTTTCTAAGGGAAGTGGGAAACCACCAGCAGAAGAAAGTATGAGATTTTGGAATCAGGAATGAGATCCCGAGGTGGGGGGTGCACTTATATGTTATGTTTGATTATGTTATGTAGATATGATATTATGATATTCAACATTTATGTAGTATGTTGTTTTCTTTAATTGTAATGGTGTATGTTTAAGTATTGTAGAAAATAAATAAAAATGTTTTTTTTTTAAAAAAGATATTTTTAAAGATAAAGGGCTGAAAGTTGGCACCATGATAGCTCTTAAGGAGAGATTTAGCCATGCCAAGTTTGAATCAAATTTGTTCATCCATTGTTTTTTAAGGATTTTTTTAAAAGTTCAAAGTGTTAAAATTACTGTGTTTTAAAACTGCTGGAGCCATATCCTTCAAACTCAGGTCGTCAAACCTCCTCTTTGGGGTGTTGCACATTGAGCAGTTTCAGCCCTTGGCATTAAGGGGATCTCCAGTCTTTAGGTAAGACGTCTTGGGAAAGAAGGGCACCTTTCCTGTTGCAGATTTGGTGGGGAGTCGGGTACCTGGAGCTCAGCAGAGGCAAGGCATCCACAAATCAAAATGACATTGAATCTCTCACTTGTTCTTTATTTCAGTGATTTTAACATTAAGATGTTATGTAGAACAGATTTGTCTTAAATGTGTGCTGTAAAATCAGACATGTGACCAAGGCTATGTTCGGATGGGCACGCCCCCTTGGTGCTGGACACGCCCCCTTGGGGGCTGGCCATGTTGTCCTCCTTTTCGGTTTCCAAAATATGGTCACCCTAATCTCAGCATATTCATAGAGCGTGCATAGAGAGTCAGGGCCTTTTCTGACCAGAAACTGAAGACACTCTTATTTTGACAGGCTTTTCATCTGGTTTTTATTGTTGCCAGTTTACATGTGTAACCTCTTTTATCTTAGCTGTTCAGGACTTTTCTTTTTTTTTTCATTGTGTTGATTGAATTTCATGGGTTTGTTTATTTGCTTTTAGAAATGGTTTGCTATTTGTAAATTTATAATTATATTGTATGGTTTAAAACCACTCTGGGTAATTTACTAGAAATGCATTAATAATTATTTACAGATTTCCCCCCTGAAAAAGTGGAAATAACTTACAGATTTTGGAGCTGTGAAACTGAAACTGAATTGAAGTGTGAAAACTGAATGAAAGAATGAAACAACGAGTGACTAGAGTGTTGGACTGGGAGTCGGGAGATCCAGGTTCTAGTTCCAACTCGGCCATGGAAGCTCACTGGGTAACTTTGGGCCAGTCACAGACTCTCAGCCCAACCTACCTCACAGGGTTGTTGTTGTGACGATAAAATGGAGAGGAGGAGGATTATGTACACATTGCCTTGGGTTCCTTGGAGGAAAAAAGGCAGGATATAAACGTAATAATAATAATTTTATTTATTTATTTATTACATTTTTATACCACCCAATAGCCGAAGCTCTCTGGGCAGTTCACTAATAATAATAATAATAATAATAATAACCAAGCAGTTTCCAGCTCCTCCAATGCAATAATTCAGCTTTCCCTTACACCTTCCTGTCATGAATAGCTCACCCTATAGACGTTAGAGCTGCAGTGACTTCAACTCTTTGTGCTCTATTTTGCTCGTGTTTCATACTAATTTTCCCTTGCAATGCTTAGGTATCAAAGTGCCCCTTTTCATTGCTCTTTCCAACATCTGCCACTGGTGTACAGATTCTTCATAATGGCAAAGTCATGAGCAGCAGCCTCGGTGTCCTCCAAAATATTATGTGATCTCAAAGCTCTGTTTGTGGACCCTTTTCCTCAGGTTTCTCATTCAGTCAGCATTTGGGAGTATAACTCTTGGGATTGTAGTACTGCTATTTTATTATGGAAGGAAATAAGCACCTGATACTTATTGCAGCGGGATTATAGTCTGCACTTCTGAGCACAAATGTCTTTAAAGATTAATTGTACTATTCTGTCATTAGCTTTCTTGGACCAGAGCACAACTCAAAAGACACATACATAATAGAGGAAAACACAAAGATGTTGCTAGGGTGCATCCAATTGCTTCCAGATTGTCTCTCCGTTGACAACTTGTCTGTAACTGCTACCTGGCAAGAGCTGGTTGTTCAGAAAGGATGGGATCAGAAGACCTGTCACCACCTTCACATCAAAAAGAGAGAGTCTGCTAACCCTCCATGCCTTGGGATATGGAGCCTTTGACTGGGTTCGGACAACTGAGGCTAGTTCTACACCAAGCAGGTTATGGCACTATGAAAGAGGGTTATAAGAGGCAGGAGCCGCACCAAGCAGGATATAGAGGTATGAAAGGAGTATGTATGTCATGGAGCTCCATCACACCAGCAATTTATCGCACTCTCACCATGCCTGGTATATGTTTTTGCAGCACAGTACTCACATGACATCGTCCCTGTCCTGTACTCATCTTGCCTCTTCCCCTCCCTTTTCCACCTTATTTTAGAGCAGGAAAAGTATGTTTTCCCGCCCCCCCCCCCCCTTCATGTGCAATAAAGCTGCTCCTCCATCCTGTGTATTGCTGTCCTTGTGCTATATTGGACGATCTTGTTTTTTGTTGGTGTGTGTGTGTGTGTGTGTGTGTGTGTGTGTGTGTGTGTGTGTCAAAGGGCAGTCTTGCTTGACAAAAGAGAAGGGTGGGGCAGTTCGCCGCTCAACTGCTCAACCATGAAGGGGGAGGGAGAGAGAGCACCCGAACACACCGCAGAGAAGGTGAGCAAGGCCGCCGCCACCACCCATGCCTGGGACTCAGTCCCATTCAACTCTATGGTTCTTACTCCTGAGTAGGCATGTCTAGGTTTCCTGACCGGAACAATGTCCACTTCCCATTGCCATGCCAACATTGATCACAAATTTCTCCAAAAACTAATTGTAATACTTTCTCTTCACTTATATTGTTTAATATGATCTTAGGGGAAAGCATAGTGTGTTGTGTTACCATAATTGTGCAGAAATAAAATAATAATATAGATATATTAAAAAAAATAACTGTAGGGGGAAGGAGAATGTAGGGGGCGGGGCAGGAGATTTCACCAGCACAGTAGTGATACAGATGAAAAGATACATGAGATGAAATAGCGCAACAACGCACAGATGTGAAAGTGCCCAACGCTCAACTTGTTAAGGAAACAGAGGGGGAAACCGCAGACTCAAAGCGGGATAAAAAGTAGGTTATTATTATTAATATTTATTTATATAGCACCTTTCACGGTGCTGTACAGAACAAAATAAAACAGAATACAAAACACCCTGCCATATGGCTTACATTCTAAAATCACAATAACAAACAAACAGGGAGGGGAAAGGCCAACCAGCATGGGGGAACAATAAAACTACGTAATAATAAAAACTAGTATAGTCGCACTACGGATTATAACCTTTCGAGAAAAGAAACGTTTTCAAGTAAGATTTAAAAACTGAGATCGACATCGCAGTTTGCAGATGCGCTGGAAGAGAATTCCAGGCATAGGGGGCAGCGAGTGAAAATGGGCGAAGACGAGTGAGAGAAGAAGAAACTCTTGGGCAAGTAAGAGACATAGTGTTATTAGAGCAAAGGGTGCGAGCACGATAGTAGGGTGAAATAAGAGACGAGAGATTGGGGGAGCCAGATCATGAAAGCTTTAAAAGTCAAAAGAAGAAGTGTATTGAATTCTGCAGGAGATAGGGAGCCAGTGAAGGGACGTGATCAAAATGACGAGCCAGAAAAATAATCTTATCCGCAGAATGATGAATGGAAACCAATGGGGAAAGATGAGAAGAACGAAGACCAGTCAACAGGGGATTACAATAGTCCAAGCAGGAAATAACCAAGGCACGAACGAGAGTCTTGGCAGAAGAAACTGATAAGAACGGGCAAATTCTAGAGATGTTATACAAGAAGAAATGACAAGACTTAGCTACAGCCTCGATATGGGAGGAAAAAGAAAGTGAAGAGTTAAAAATAAAACCAAGACTGTGAGCTTCCTCAACAGGATAGAGTATAACATTATTAAAAGTGATAGAAAATGAGAGAAGAGGAGAGGGTTTAGGAGGAAAAACTAGCAGTTTTGTTTTCGCCATGTTTAGTTTCAGGTGACGCTGAAGCATCCAGGCTGAGACATCGGTGAGACAGGCTGAGATACGATCCTGAACATCAGAAGACAAATCAGGAGATTAAAGGTATAGTTGGGTATCATCGGTGTACAGATGGTATTGAAGGCCAGGAGAATGAATAAGATTACCCAGAGATAACGTATAAAGAGAAAACAACAACGGGCCTAGCACAGAGCCCTGTGGAACCCCGACTGAAAGGGGAAAGGAAGAAGACAAGAGGCCATTAGCCAACACATCAAACAACCGGCCTGATAAATAAGAGACGAACCAGTCATAGACTGAATCGCAAAACCAAGGTCACAGAAGATCGTGATCGATCGTATCAAAGGCTGTGGTAAGGTCCAGAAGAATAAGGACAGAGTAGAGGCCTTTAGACTTGGCAAGAAGGAGATTGTTAGTAATCTTAGTAAGGGCAGACTCAGTGGAATGAAGACAACGAAAACCAGACTGAAAAGGATCCAAAGCAGAGGTAGTAGAGAGAAAGTCAAGGCAATGGAAGTAGACCACCCGTTCCAAAATCTTTGAGACAAAAGGAAATAAAGAGAGAGTGGTAGTTAGAAAGCGAAAGCATGTTGAGAGATTTTTTTTAAGAATAGGAGAAACTGTGGCATGCTTATAAACAGAAGAAAATGAGCCAAAAGACAAAGAAGTGTTGATAATGTGGAGCACAGAAGGAAGAATAACAGGAGTAAGATTAATAAAAATATGGTAAGAGATGGGGTCAAGAGAGCAGGCAGAAGGATTAGAAGAGGACAGTATTCTTGAAAGTTCGTCTGCCGAAGTCGGAGGGAACCTCTGAAAACTTCTGTGAATAAGCCGGAACAATTACACAATAAAATTCTCATCTTGAAACACCCTTTTCTCTTTGTTTGCTACTCCCAATTACTGATCTATGATACATAGAGGCCTGTATCCAAAGAACTATGTGACTAGTTCCATGTGCCCAAGGGAGTTTTAGACAAATATTTCTTGAATTGTACTTCCTCATATTCATTGGCAAACATCTTCTGAAGTAAGAGGGAAGTTTGAAAGTAGTTTGTACTGGAGCATGGGAGTCTACTGCTCCAAAGCGAAAAGCCAAAAAATCCCACTTGGCATGCCTAAGTCGTCAGACATTGCCTAAAAAAGTTACTTTGAATCTCAGCCATTTTAAGTACCAAACACATGCTTAAACCAACTTCATTCAGAAATAAAGGTAATCTGTTCCTTCAAATATTCGCAGTAGGAGAAGTTTGACTTTGATTTTAGGTAGTGTCCCATAGTCTGGCCAGATTCTGAGGAAACTTTGAGAAGGAAAGGATCATAGAATCATAGAATAGCAGAGTTGCAAGGGGCCTATAAGGCCATCGAGTCCAACCCCCTGCTCAATGCAGGAATCCACCCTAAAGCATCGCTGACAGAGGGTTGTCCAGTTGCCTCTTGAATGCCTCTAGTGTGGGAGAGACCACAACCTCCCTAAGTAACTGATTCCATTGTCGTACTGCTCTAACAGTCAGGAAGTTTTTCCTGATGTCGAGCTGGAATCTGGCTTCCTTTAACTTGAGCCCGTTATTCCATGTCCTGCACTCTGGGAGGATTGAGAAGAGATCCTGGCCCTCCTCTGTGTGACAACCTTTGAAGTATTTGAAGAGTGCTCTCATGTCTCCCCTCAATCTTCTCTTCTTCAGGCTAAACATGCCCAGTTCTTTCAGTCACTCTTCATAGGGCTTTGTTTCCAGACCCCTGATCTTCCTGGTTGCCCTCCTCTGAACACGCTCCAGCTTCTCTGTGTCCTTCTTGAATTGTGGAGCCCAGAACTGGACGCAATACTGTAGATGAGGCCTAACTAGGGCCGAATAAAGAGGAACCAGTACCTCACTCATTTCCCTGACATCAGATTCCTTTGGAATGTGTTAAACTTCCAATGCCTCACAAAGTGTGGAATGTTCTTCTGCTTCCCTGGAAACAGTCCTGCCTTATACTCTAGGCCTAGTATAGTCCCTTCAAGCAATACTACCACCATGCCAGAACAGCAACAGTCAAAACCCCAGCTCAGAGGTAATAGTCTTTTAGTTTTCCTTAGGATGGAATGACTGGGTAATAACAAGATGCTGAAACACAGCCCAAGCCTGCTCGCCTGTTCCATGTGCTGTGAGTGGTCATCCGTCTTGAGTGACTTGCCACCAAGATAACTTCTCAAGCAGTTTTCCATAGCCACCACAAACACCTACCTTAGTTCACTTCTTTGAGGTGCTACAGCTCACCTGGTCACAGAAAGTATGCAGATATTTGTCTCATTGGGAGTTGGAAATGTTTGAGAGTGCTATTGAGATAAGGGTAGTAAGCACTACCAGCATCTAAGGGTCAAACTACATGTTATGTTAATTACATAGTATGTACCCGGGGTTTAACTTCCCCCAACTCCGAAACTCTCTATAGAGCAAATGTGTATAGCTTGGTAAGGACTACAGTGCACTGTGAGAGGAGAATTAAAGTCTCCTTCCCGACCATTTGCTTCCTAACCTCCCCCACACAATCATAGAATCATAGAATCATAGAATAGCAGAGTTGGAAGGGGCCTACAAGGCCATCGAGTCCAACCCCCTGCTCAATGCAGGAATCTACCCTAAAGCATCCCTGACAGACGGTTGTCCAGCTGCCTCTTGAAGGCATCTAGTGTGGGAGAGCCCACAACCTCCCTAGGTCACTGATTCCATTGTCGTACTGCTCTAACAGTCAGGAAGTTTTTCCTGATGTCCAGCTGGAATCTGGCTTCCTTTAACTTGAGCCCGTTATTCCGTGTCCTGCACTCTGGGAGGATCGAGAAGAGATCCTGGCCTTCCTCTGTGTGACAACCTTTTAAGTGTTTGAAGAGTGCTCTCATGTCTCCCCTCAATCTTCTCTTCTCCAGGCTAAACTTGCCCAGTTCTTTCAGTCTCTCTTCATAGGGCTTTGTTTCCAGACCCCTGATCATCCGGGGGGGAATCCGCACGTCGTTCTCAGGGCGCTTCCATCTGCCCCCAGTGCACCCCGAAAACGATCGTGTAACTCGCCTGCAAAAGAGCTGAGGAAGTGGCGTCCTTGCCGCCGCCACCCAACTCCCACCTCGCCGGCTGGGACGGAGAGCTCGGGGGAAGAAGGCGGGGTGGAGAGCTTCTTCCGCTCTCCACCCCGCCTTCTTCTGCCTAGCTCTCCGAGCCGGCTGGCGAGGAGGGAGTTGGGTGGCGGCGGCGGCGGCGGCAGCGGCAAGGACGCTTCTTCCTCGGCTCTTTTGCAGGCGAGTTACACGATCGTTTTCGGGGTGCACTGGGGGCGGATGGAAGCGCCCTGAGAACGACGTGCGGATTCCCCCCTGGTTGATGATTGTGGGGAGACTTTTAAAAAAGAGAAACAGTCTCAACTGGCATCAATGGAGTGTGTTTTTTTAACTCATGTGAGGGGGAGAGCAATTGTAGGAAGCAAACTGGGTGGGAGAAGGTTGAATCTTGGCCCCTCCCTGTGTGGAGTGGTCCCAATGTGAATCTGGGCCATGAGCACTTACTCCATAGGTAAAACAAAACAGATAGCCCTGAGTTACACAGAAAGAAAACGTCTGTCATTAGTTCAATTTATTTTATTTATTTATTTATTTAAAATATTTATATCCCGCCCTATATCACTAAGATCTCAGGGCTGCGTACAGATAAAAACATACAGTATAAAACAATAAATATACACAGTTAAAAACAAATTAAACCATGATCCAAGTTAAAACAATATATAATTTAAAAGCAATAGATGCAGTTAAAACAGTTCAAAGAATGTGCCACTGAATTTAACCATCAAAGGCTTTGTTAAAAAGCCATGTTTTTACTTGGCGTCGAAATGCAATCAATGTTGGCGCCAATCGGGCCTCCAAGGGGAGGGCATTCCACAGTCGGGGTGCCACCACAGAGAAAGCCCTCTCCCTTGTCCCATCATAACATATACGTTGCATTGGTGGGATGCGGAGAAGGGCTCCTCCAACAGATCTGAGGTCTCGGGCAGGCATATATAAGGAGAGGCGCTCTCTCAAGTATCGAGGTCCCAAGCCGTTTAGGGCTTTAAATGTCATTACCAACACCTTGAATTCCGACCGGAAGCGTATAGGCAGCCAGTGCAGTTCCTTTAAGACCGGTGTTATGTGGTCTCTGTAAGATGTACCCACCAGCAGTCTAGCTGCTGCATTTTGCACTAGCTGCAACTTCCGCGTCGTCTTCAAGGGCAGCCCCACGTAGAGTGCATTGCAGTAGTCCAATTGGGAAGTTACCAGTGCATGCACTACTGTGGCTAGGTTGTCCCTGTCCAGGAAAGGCCGTAGCTGGCGGATCAGCCGAAGCTGACCCCAAGTATCTATGGCTCCAAGATAATGGGCTTTGTCAATTTACATTTGTACAATACCGGAAAGTCTGTGTTATCACTAATACTGATTTGTGAAAGGTTACCATTACACTTTAAATAACTGCCACTGTCTGCATTTTCTTCCTTTCATTTCCATCTGATCTCACTGTTTACAATTCCCTGCCCTTCAAACCATGCGTGTTAGCTTAGGATAACACGTAATGCATCTGATGACATTGGCCGTGTCTACAACAGTAGTTTATTCTAGAATAATATCAATGTTGTTCCTACCGGACCACATGATGCACAGTTGATCCTGCTGTGATCGCAAGTCCACCACTCAGTTATTCAGGAATATCGCTGACTGCTTTTGTGACGTTTTTCCCGGCTCTCTCATTACAATCCTTAAGTCTGCAACTGGTGTGTCCCCCCTTCATGAAGCTGTTGCTGTTTGGTGCAAGCTCCTGGCTCAGTGAACAGCCAGGCGCGGATTGAGAGACTAGCTCTGGTGCCGATAAAAGTGATTAAAATCTTTAATAATTCTCGTCTGTGTCCAAAATGCTTGACGTTTTGAATAAAAAATAATCCTTCCTCAGGAGCTACAATCAATCAAATTAACACAGTTTTAAAACTTATTTACAAAACCAAACTCACATGGGATACAACACCTATGGTATTCTCAACATTTCAATAGCAGTTTAGTGCCTAAACAATCATATATATATATATATATATATATATATATATATATATATTAATTTGATTCATAGTTTTATAAGAATTTTTTTATAATAAATTTTTAAAACGTTTTTAAGAAACATTCTCACAAAATGCAGCAAATGATTTTTACTAGAACATTAAACATGATGTTTAATGTTCATGTTTAATGCAGCAGTGCATTTTCGACACAGTACCTATTCCACCTTGTGTTGCTACATGCCTGTGCTGGTGCACAACTCTCAGGAGTTATTAAAAAAAATTCCGTGCCCCATACCCATGTGCCTAGTCCTGCCCACTTCTGCCAATACACATTCAGAACCACCGTCATGGGGCACATATTCTCCTGCAACGGCTCTCCTTTTCTTGTAGGAAACATCAATGTCTTGTGCCCCATGAGTGCCAATCGCAGCAGCTGGGAACCATCACAATTATCCCTCCTCTGTTGCGAAAGGGCTGTAGGTGTAGATTAGGCCAACCATGCAAGTTTATGCCATAATTCATTGGTTAATTTTTAAAGTGTCCCTTAGAAATATAGAAAAGTGGAGTGTGTTTTTCCTTGGAGCAAATGTTCCCTTCCTGTTATTTATTTATTTATTTATTTATTTATTACATTTCTATGCCACCCAATAGCCGGAGCTCTCTGGGCGGTTCACAAAAATTAAAAACATTCAAAGTATAAAACAACAGTATAAAAACATAATATAAAATACAATATAAAAGCTCAACCAGATCAAAACAGCAGCAATGCAAAATTACAAATTTAAAACACCAAGTTAAAATTTATTTATAGACTGTTAAAATGCTGGGAGACTAAAAAGGTCTTCACCTGGCGTCTAAAAGCATATAATGTAGGTGCCAAGCGAACCTCCTTAGGGAGCTCATTCCACAGCCAGGGTGCCACAGCAGAGAAGGCCCTCTTCCTAGTAGCCACCTGCCTCACTTCCTCTGGCATGGGCTCGCAGAGAAGGACCCCCGATGATGACCTTAGGGTCCGGGCAGGTACATATGGGAGGAGGCGTTCCTTCAGATAGCCTGGACCCAAGCCATTTAGGGCTTTAAATGTTAATACCAGCACTTTGAATCGGGCCTGGACCTGGACTGCTTATATACTTGCTTATATACTTGCTTATATTTATCAAGCTTTAATTCCTAGATCAGATAAAATGCTACAGTAGTAGCATTAAGGGGGAAGTCTCACCCACTGTTCTATAGAAATGAATGTTTATGCTTGCCCAAGGGTTCATGATTGCAGGAAATGCATGTTTGGCATCAAGTCTGCCAAGGCCTGTGACATGACACCAAACACATTTGGAGTTAGATCCAACATAAAGGAAGTGGATTTCCCCATTCCCTCCTTCCCATGGCAGTCCTTTCAGACCCCTGAAGATGCTACACAGAAAGTCAGCAGAAAGTCAGTAGTTTGTATTGTGAAAACAATCCTTTAATGACTCAGTTGCCACCTTTCTTTGTCCCAGGCAACCAGTGCAACATGGCAGACATAATGCAGAGAATTTCCCTTTCCAAGGTGAGGCACAGATTTGTGTTTTTGTTTCACTAACCTTCCCCTTTCCTTGCCTATGATGGTTAAATTGATTAGCAGTTCAACCATCCAAACCTATACATGGAAGATTAAAGGTAAAATGATTTTTAGATGTGTTTATTTAAAACAGGGGTGCTTCTTAGATGGATTGGATGACAAGGGTATGCCAGGGGAGTATCCTGATCACTAAGGGCCTTGCTAGACCTAGCTGTTAATCCGGTGGGGAGTAGGGGTGAGGCCGCGCTGCAGCTAGCGCGGGCCGTCACCCCAGTCTACATGTGACACGCGACGGGGTAAGGGAAAGCCCCGTCTTGTCGGCCATTTTTTTAAAACTTAAAGGGGGCATGTGTGCAGGAGCGCACCAACAATAAAGTAGGTCTTTTTTTGTCTTTTTTTTAAAGGGTTCCCCGCTCCCCCTGCCCCCAATTCCCCCCCCCCCAATGTCTGATGCCTCCTGCCCATATACTTTCCAGGCCATATACATACCAGGCCACAAGCGGATCTGGTTATCCTGGGTGAAGGGAGGGTTTAGCCCGGGCTGACCCCGGGATCCCGTGTGCGTCATCTGGCAGGGGTGAGCCCAGGTATCAGCCCGGGCTAAACCCTCGTTTAGCAACGGCCTAAGGCATCTGGTTCCTAGCTTGAAAATGGCTTAGCAATTTTGTGGAAGTTATACTGTGGGTTACGTTAAGGACCCTTATGTTTGACACCCCTGATTTTAAATATAAGACAAGGCAGAGATCTACATTGGTATATATAACATCGTTTTGTCAGTCAGTAAATGTAATATGTTATACCGATTTAAAACGTCACTCGGCACACGTAGGTATTAAGACATTTCTTACCGTTTTCCTCTCTGGTAGGAATGCAGCACTCTGGGCCACACAATGTATGTTGTAACATTTTTTTTCCAATTCCCAGGGGGAATCCGCACGTCGTTCCGAGATCGCTTCTAAGCGACCCCAGTGCGGCGTGAAAGCGATCGTGTAACTGGCCTTTCACGCCGCACTGGGGTCGCTTAGAAGCGATCTCGGAACGACGTGCGGATTTCTCCCCAGTCTGCTTAATGTTCCTCCCACTTCCTCTTTTCTTCTTCTTTTCCCTCCTCTGAGAGAAATGTGAAGGGTGGTGGTGGTGGAAAGATTTCCCCTCTTTCCACACCTGGGAGCTTTTCCTAAGCAGGAGCCAGGGAGGAAGGGGAGGAGGGAGCCTCCAGGCAGGGTGAGGGGATTTACTTTACTCAAAAGTAAATCCCATTGATTTCAACGGCTAACGTGACCTGCTGCCCCTTGGTCTATGCTTCGAGGGGAGAGAAATGGAGGGGGGGCTGGAAAGATTTCCCCTCTTTCTGCGCCCTTTTCCTAAGCACAGACCAAGGGGAAGCAGGTCATGTTAGCAGTTGAAATCAATGGGATTTAATTTTTTGTAAAGTAAATCCCCTAACCCTGCCTGGAGTCTCCCTCCCTGCTTGCTTGCACCTTCAAGTTCAGGAACTACAGGTGTGCTGGTTCCCTTACTCAAAAGTAAATCCCATTGATTTCAACTGCTAACGTCACATGCTGGCTTACCTTTGAGGAAAGCTCATTGAACAGAGAGAGTCTTACTTCTGAGTAAACACATATAGAACAATGCCCATACATGGAAGGGGGGAGGGAGGTTGTGGCTGCAAAGAGGAACACGAGGCAAGAAAGAGGGAAAACGGCGGCAAGTTTGGGTGCGGAAACACAAGAAACACGCCCCGAGGAAGGTGATTGGCTAAGGAAAAGCATATGAAAAAGAAGAAGGAAGGTTTCTTATGATGCAATCGGCCACATAAGAGAAAATACAACGACTTATATGGATAAGAACAGAAAATAGAACGACAGAAAGGGTAAGCGATGCAATGTTACAAGGCAAGCGTCATGTGGCGAGATAAGACTCAATACACAATAAAAAAATGCTTATAAGCGGTATATCCAGCTTAGTGTAGATCTCCCCAAGATTGGCAGAATTTTTTTTAAAGTGCAGTTGGTGGAAAGGAGTAATGTAAAATTAATGTGTGTAAAAAAAGTAATAAATTGTGCTTGTGGGAATTTTAGCACAAGCAGTTATAATATTCTAGATGTGCTTACCACTTTTTTTGTCTTCATATAAGACGTAGGAAAAACAATTCCTTTATATAGCATTTAAGTGACACGGCTGCAGTTGCCTTTGCCGCTGCCTCCTTGACCATTTGCACACCAAGCTGGGCATCTGTGGTGCTTCTTCCCATTAAATTCTTTGCATGCACAACTCCTAAGAGTCTGGGCATCGTTTGCAAATTATGTAAACACGCAAGGGGGGGGCAATGTAGATGCAGCCCTTTACAACGATCTACGCTGTGCAGAGGCAACTGTGGAAGCTGTGCTGGTAAATATATGTGTTGTTTTGCGTTTACAGTTTCCCTCCCAACAAGTGGGAGAAAGCTACTGGATGATGGCTCAGAGGTTAGGATGTTAAAATAGGAATTCAGAAATGTGGGCTGAATTATTTAATTTCCAGTTTGTGCTCTCACTGCATAGCTATTTAAACTCTTTACTAGTCTTTTCCATGTATAAAACGGATATAACTATCAACTCTGCCCATCTGAAATGTTGAGCTTTTCTACATGAGGCTTTTAACCCAGCACTTTACAGAGGCCTCTGCTTCTGGATTAAAGATGCAATTCGATGAGATGAGCCCTAAGTACTCATAAACCCATAGCTTTAGGCCTCGCACCTCCAGCTCTGCATTTTAGTTAGACTGGAGAATTCGTCCAAGAAGTGGAGGCTTCAGGGAGGGAGAGGGAAGCAGGCTGGGAACAGCTGAAGATACCACATAACCCCACATCCCCAGTCACCTCCCCGCCCCACCCCTGAGAACGCCTCCTGCGTTTTTGTGAATGCAGAGAATTAGCTGGGTGGTTCTCTCCATGCTGGCTACAAGTGGGAGTGGGTGGGGAACATGATTTCCTGGCTCCACATTTTGAGCCAGGAAACTGAACAATTCTATGTCCCCCCAACCACTGTCTAGGAGACATAGGATTGCTCCCTAATATTAGTTTCTTTACACATTTTTTCTGGGGTCTTTCTTTCTCTGACTTTCTATATGTTCCATTACACAACCACTAGGTGGTGCTGTGGTATAGCAGAATTGCACAAATACACCAAGGTTTCATGTGCCGTTCACAGAAATACCAGATTTTCCACATTTGAGCAGTGGGTGGGGGGGACATGCTAAAAAAGTTGAAAAGCATGAGAGAGGGCCTGGAGGCCCATGTAAAGCACCCTAAAACTACCACAAACGAGGAATCATGAACACACAATAAATGCCTTGTATAGAAAGGCTCATTATGGAGTTAAACACTAAACAAATTAAACTCACAATAAACTAGAAGCTTGCGGTTGGCCAGAGCAAGTGGATTGAAAGAGTTCAAAGCTAAAGACAAGATCTTCAGACTTCTAAAATAAAAAAGAAAAATGGTGATTCAATAATACATTAAAAATCAAAATGCAACTATTCGTTGGACAGAAGCCTCTAATTTGTTTTAGGAAAAAAGGTTTAAAAATAAGAAAAATGTTAGAAATAACAAAGTGAAAAAATGATTTCATTGTTTGTGCTACATAACTTCCAGCCCAAGCACCCTGCTTTCATTGAATTGGGAGTTAGGGCCTTAGTATCAGCATGCCAGGAAAACCTCTCCTCAAGTTGACTGTATCTTGGGCACCACTGCTGAAGTTTTAGCTATTTTCAGGGTTGTTGGACCAGAACTTCTTGGCAATTCTCTGTAGGGCTCTGTTATAACACAGAAGCCACTGCAAGAGAATTTATTTTTTTTAGCCACAAGACACTATTGAGAAAAGATCGTGACTGAAGATAATGATCTGTAACATAGAACTAAAGCAGTGGTTCCCAAAGTGGACGGTACTGCCCCCTTGGGGGCGGTGGGATTGCATAGGGGGGTGTTAAGAGGCAAAGGGGCAGCAGGGGGTGCTTGAGGTGGTCTTTTCTGAGAAGTGCCTCTCCAGAAGGTCTTAAAACCCAGGGACATTTTTATGGGAGAAGGTAGTTTGGTCCCAAGCAATATAGGGGAAGAATCCACACATGTATTAATACTGTTTAAGAAGAGTCCTTTTAACGGTGAATTGAAATGTTTCAAAAGCACCAAAACACTAATGAAGAGACATACCCTGCTCGGTGTGCCCCGCCATGCCGGCTGCAAAACAAAGGCGTTCGCTCTCTTTTCTCTCCCTCCCTCGGCAAGCCTGCAGCGGGTGCTTCCCATTTAAAGGGGCCAATTGAGCTACAAAATGACATTGAGCTGAAGCCAAAGTTTAAGAAATTGTACCAGGAGTTTTGGTTACAGAAGGAAATTTCTGATCGCTATCCTGCACTATGGAGAGTGGTTCAGAAGCTCCTGGTTGCATTTCCAACATTGTATTTGGTGGAATGTGGTTTTAGTGTGGTCTGCCTACTTCTCTCCAAGCAAAGAAATCGACTCCAAATTACTAAATGTGGTGATTTAAGCCTCATGTTAAGTGACTTTAAACCAGACATTGGGAAACTGGTATCACTTCATCAAGACCATCCATCACATTAAGCATTTACAGAATAGCGAGGTACTCTACCCTAGTTACACAATGTGATATCTAATATTCTTGCTAAATGACTATCAGACTTTGACAAGATGATATCACTGGATCAAGTTCATCAATTATGTTTAATTGAATAAACTAAAAAAATGTAATTGGATTTTGAATAAATATTCAATTAATTGTTACTGTTTTGAATTTCATTGTTAGTAGCTTCCTTAGTGGGTCGTTGAAAACCTCTACTCTGAATAATGATTTTTACAGGGTAGGGTAGGGTAGGGGGCACTGGGCATGAGTTTGTGGAACCAAGGGGGCGGTGACCTGAAAAAGTTTGGGAACCACAGAACTAAAGCATATACAAAACAGACATACCCAAACTGCAACTTCTAATTAGTGAAGACCATCCACAGATAGAACTGGTCTGAAAAGTCTTATCTGTTCCATGTAGTTCTGAAAGATGACTGTGTGCTTTAGGCCACAAATGCGCTGGAAAGGGGAGGGGTCCACAGCACATAAACCTTTGGGACTGTTCCTGGGAATGCACCATGGCTGATATTCTATTCTCGTTGCAAAGCATTTGGGAATAAAAGTTGATTAGCCACTCTCAGGAACATAGAACATTTCTCCACTCCACTGCTATTATATAGTGAGCAATGTGACAACAGAAATTGTAATAATTTGAACGGTATATTTCTTCACTCCCACCCACCTTGTTGTTCAGCCCGCTGTGAACCATGGTATGTACAAAACCTTGTACATGATGGACTACAAGCCATATGCAGAGTACCACCAGGAGCTGCCCACAACGGATCTCTCACAGGTATGCAACATTTTCCTCCCCAGTTCTCACCTACGTAATGGGTCTTTGGCCACAGCAACCACTCTCTCGTGGCTAAGAACAGAAGGTGGATTTGTACAACCACTTCTTTCAAACATCTCACAGGGAGGGTCTGCTTTTGGTCATGCAGACATCAGAAGAGGTTAGCTCCATGCGCTATGAAAATGCCTCTAATAAAATCAGCCACAAAGAGGCTGACATGTTTCAAGGTTGTGCAGCGCTTGATCAGGACAAAGAAAGAACAGTTTGTAAGTACACTTTGAGGAAGGCATCCAGGACGTTGGAAGAGGAGAAACAAGTGCACCTCCCTACAATAGTGTCTCTGGTTGCTTCCAGACTAGCCCTTTGCCCTAGAATTGTGACCATCTTTTCTTCACTCACTTTTTACAGAGCATCTAGATCAGGGATCTAGATCAGGGTATATCTGGTGCCATCCAGATGTTTGGGAATATAACTCCTATTATAACGCCACTCTGAGATCTTAATGATATAGGGCAGGATACAAATGTTTTAAATAAATAAATAAATAGACCCTTGCAATTGGCCATGCTAGCTGGCTGTAGCCCAAAACATCTGGAGGGTGCCAGGGTTGGGCGACCATATGGAAAGGAGGACAGAACTCCTGTATCTTTAATAGCTGTATAGAAAAGGGAATTTCAGCAGCTGTCATTTGTATGCATGCAGCACCTGGTGAAATTCCCTCTTCATCACAACAGTTAAAGCTGCAGGAGCCCTGCCCTCTTTTGTATCTGATCAAGAGGACAAGAGTCCTGCAGCTTTAATTGTTGTGCTGAAGAGGGAATTTCAACAGGTGCTCCATGCATACAAACGACACCTGCTGAAATTCTCTTTTCTGGGCAACTGTTAAAGATACAGGAACCCTGTCCTCCTTTCCATATGGTCGCCCTAGGCCCACCCCTGATCTAGATGTTGTCTGCCCATTGCATTCCAGTATTTTCTGTATTCTCCTCGTGTGCTTGAGACCCGATTTGTGGCAATAGTTCAAAATCATCAAATGTCGTTGCAGTCTAGTCTGCACTGGCAAAGTGCTGCTGCGGGTTTTAGGAGGTCCTAGTCTTTAAACAAATGTTTCTAGTTTGCAGGCAGTGGAAGCAAGTGTGGGGCTAATGACCAAGAGGCAATTAACAGGCTATTCAATAGCCTCTCTTAATTGCACCCAAGCTTCTCATGGGACGGGGGCTTTAACTACTGGTTTCTTCTCATTATTATTTTTCCTTAGCATTTTTATGGCAGAAACAGCAATGATACTGGGGCAATTAAGATAAACTATTCAAAGGGAACTCCTAGAATTTTCATAATTAATCCTCCATTGACCACATCAGGAAGCAATGAAGGCGGCCGAATTTAGAACAAGGAATACATGCCTTCTAGGCATGTTTTAATAACATACCTTTAAATTTAATTGAATATATATGAAAAAAACTATATGGTTTTTAGAGCAGAATTATACTCCTTCATATGCTGAGAAATGTTATAATCATGAATATGGCATTAGAGGAACCCAAAATGGTAGTGACTTTAATTTCCATGCTGAGGCTGTCTCTAGAGCTCTGACAGGGGCTCATGGCCTCCATAACAGCCAGTTTGTCATTGGCCCAACACATGAAGCAGGGCATACCCTTGATTAGGTCTTTGCTCCAAGCCCTTGCCGCCTCTGCCATCCTCACAACACCCCCTCGGCACCCCTACGACACGCTCCCCCAACCTAGAGCTGCAGATGCCAAGACTTACCTGCAAATGTGATCTCCTCCCAAGGGCCAGCTGCGATTTAATGTAATGGCAGGGGTTCTTTACTTTAGTATATCTATGGCCATAAACTACAGTGGCCATAAAGGTCATGGCCAAGTGCAGTGGTGGTGGTGGCGGCCAGGGAGGGGGAAGGAAGTGAGTCTGGTGAGTCCAATGGACTCACCTGGACTCACAGCCAGCCTTGTGCCGGCTTTCCCGGGAGAGCAACCCTGAACTGGCCCGAGGCGCCCTGAGCCTTCAGGGCCAATCTCCTTCAGCCTCGGGGCACCTCGGGCCAACCCAGTGCCACTCCTGCTTCAGGCTGAGGCAGGCGCCTGAGGTGGTGCACAGCCCTAATTTTTAATATGGTGTTTTATCTTTTTACCTTTTAATGTTCACTGTTCCAGAATCTGTTTAGATGTGGATTGGTATATAAATATTTCAAGTAGATAAATTAAATAAATATTAAGTTGTATGCTTTTAGATGCTTTTCCATGGATTTTAAAAAAAATACTATACAGCTTCCTAACAAAGAGCTGCGTATGTTTGAAATAGATCTGATGGACTGTGGGAAACTTCATTAAAGACAATTTAATGTCTTTAATATAGTATCTTTTGGATCAGTTCCTCCTTCACTTCCATCACCACCTTCCCCACCACCCCTGTTTTCAGTCATGGTCCTTTCAGTTGTGATAGCTGTGGCTTTTTAGTTAGCCTCAGCTGAATTTTAGTGATGCTGTGACTCTAGGTGGATGGTTACATAGCACCGATTCAGTGCTAGGTTCACAACGCTGCTGTTTTACAGGCATTGGCTGTGGCTACTGGGCCCTGTAACATGCAGGATGCTAAGAAATCTTCTCCAGCATAACGACTGCTTGTCCAATTTGCTTTTATAGAAAATGAAACTGGAAGCCCAGCTAAAGGCCAAGGAGTTTAAAAGGCCCGTGGAGAACGAACCTGTAAAATATCTTGAAGAACCTAGCTGTCAAGAAATTCAGCCTCCTTATCCTATAAGATTGGATGGGAGGGTGTCAAAAGCCCAAGGAGCTCTGTCAGCATTCCAGCAAGTCCAAGATCAAGGGAACTGCTTTCCTCCTGCTGAGCCAACTATAATCCAGGAGAGGGAAGCAGAGAGACTAGCTCAGCAAACAGATGCACTTGCCATGCCAGGTAAAGGGGGCGAGGTCTGTAAGCCTTTGCCATTTGGGATCAGCCACTCAGACCTGGAAAGAAAAAGACGTCTCTTGTAGGCCTCTAGCCAGGGGGGATTCTACACGTCGTACTGAGGGCACTTGCATGTGCCCCCAGTGCGCCCCCAAAGCAATCGTGTAGCTTGCCTGTTCGAAGAGACGAGGAAGAGGCGGAGCAGGAGGCGCCTGGGGAATCCGCCCGCGTCCTTGCCGCCGCCGCCCACCTACTTCCTCGCCAGCCGGGTCGGAGAGCTCGGCGGAAGAAAGCGGGGCGGAGAGCGGAAGAAGCTCTCCAACCCGGCTGGCTCTTTCGCCGGCAGCAGGAGACCGGCGGGGAGGTGGGCGGCAGCGGCAAGGACACGGCCGGATTCCCCAGCCGCCTCCTGCTCCGCCTCTTCCTCGTCTCTTTGAACAGGCAAGCTACACGATTGCTTTGGGAGCGCATGCAAGCGCCCTCAGTACGACATGTAGAATCCCTCCAGAGGGCTGAAGTAGGCTCTGAGCGAAGCTGCTGAGAGATCAAGCAAGTTGGAATAATACATATTTATGTAGTTATACATCGTTAAAGGAAGCCAGATTCCAGCTGGACATCAGGAAAAACTTCCTGTTAGAGCAATCCGACAATGGAATCAGTTACCTAGGGAGGTTGTGGGCTCTCCCACACTAGAAGCCTTCCAGAGGCAGCTGCACAATCCTCTGTCAGGGATGCTTTAGGATGGATTCCTGCATTGAGCAGGGGGTTGGACTCGATGGCCTTGTACGTCCCTTCCAACTCTGCTATTCTATGATTCTATGATATGCGAAGTAGGCAGAGAGTGTTGTGGGGCAATTCAAGAGAATAATAGAGCTGGAAATCAGAAGTCAGGATTGAGAGTGTTGCAAAAGAACGAAACTCCAGGACAAAAGGATCTGAGTTGAAAGAAAGAAGCCTAGATTGACTAGAATTAGCTTTATGTTTAGGGTGACCATATGAAAAGGAGGACAGGGCTCCCGTATCTTTAACAGATGTATTAAAAAGATAATTTCAGCAGGTGTCCTTTGTATGCACTCAGCACCTGATGAAATTCTCTCTTCATCTCAACAGCTAAAGCTCCAGGAGCCTGCCCTCTTGACCAGCTACAAAAGAAGGCAGGGCTCCTACAGCTTTAACTGTTGTGCTGAAGAGAGAATTTCTTCAGGTGCTGAGTGCATACAAAGGACACCTGCTGAAATTCCCCTTTCAGTACAACTGTTAAAGATACAGGAGCCCTGTCCTCCTTTTCATATGGTCACCTTATTTATGTTAGTCTTGGTTTAAGTAGGGAAATAGGATAAACTAGGTTCAGATAGATGTATATTTCAATGTTATTTTCAGATCCCTATTCTTATGATTAATAGTTAAAACTATTTTAAAAATCTGTGCATGTGACCCCCACCCTGCACAAGAATAACTGTTTCCCCCCCAATATTCTTTAGTAAAATCTAAATTGTTCATTTAACCTCTGTTTGAAGGCTTAATTTTTACACACCTCATTGCCTTACCACACTACCCAGTACAATTAGGTGGCTGATTCAGTAAGTAAGGTACAAAAGTTAAAGGTTCTTCTAGTGGAGGCAGCGGGATACTCACCACATACATGACACCTTTTGATACAATGCTTGTTGACCTAAGGAAGTGCCGATTTATTTTATGCCTTCCATATCCCAGCTGGTGAATACCCATGGTATAAACTGGCATAAAATATTTTTTCTTCTTCTCTGTAAATGGGAGCAGATGATTCTTACCTGATAAATTAGTGAATCTTATCTCTGAATATATAACTGTTCTCCATGGCTAACCTTTTTGACACGAGTGGAAGAAAATTAGTGTTTCAGTAAATGTTGCTTATCTTGCAATGTAGACTTGTCCTTTTCCAGATAAAATAGATGCTCCCTGCATCAAGCAAGAACTGGGCCAGAACTGGAACACCTACCAGCAATTTCTCTTGGAAACTCAGAGAGCTAATCAAACACAACTTAAGGAAATTAAGAAACTGAACCTGGGATCTTCTCTATCTCCAGGTCAGTTGAATTATTATTATTATTATTATTATTATTATTATTATTATTATTATTTATGCTACGATGTTGAGGGTATTTTGAACCCTTACAACCCCTTTTTGTGTTAGCACTAAAACCACGAGCTAAATATTCCGAAAGAAATACAGGAAAATGTATAAAAATGCATAATGACAAACAGAAGACATATAAGCTGTGCAAGTTCCATTTAGTGGTTTGATATTTGATTTTTTTTAAAAATAGATTTCATCACCAGTACTGAAGCAAGTACTTACCAAACGGATTACAAATACTGGCCCAGAGTCAACAGCGGATATTGTCGAGCGAATCGGAATTTCTCCAACTTTATATTTCAAGATGGCTACTACAATGAGTGAGAGCTATTGCAGGGACTTTATGGTGGGATGCACTAAAGGATTTGAGGGCATAAGGATGGTGTCACAGAATAGTAAATGTTATATTTGCATGCCACATATGTGGCTGCAATCAGTCTAAGTCAAGGACTCCTTAACTCAGGTCATGATATGTATCTTCTAAACAATGAGCAAGAAGGTCACAACAGACCACATAAGGAGTTTGCATGGGACAAAGGGCTCCTCGGTTTCGTTTACTAGATTTGCATCCTTCTTCTTGGGCTGCTTCCAGGTGAGCAGGGCCGGTGCCAGACTATTTTGCGCCCTAGGCAAGGCGAGCTACTTGCACACACACCCCCAAACTGCGCGGAAGTCCGAACGTGTGCGCCGAGTGGAGAGCTGGGACTGGCTCACTTCGATTCGGGACCGAGCCATCTGGAATTCACCGGGACTTACTTCCGTGCGAACGCAACCCGCTTTGCAGCCTGGCGTCCCGATCCCCTCCGCACGTTTACTCGGGGGAATAAGGCTTCCAAGTAAGGAGGCATAGGCGGATCGGGCCGCACTGGTGCCTCCCGGTGCAACGCTTTCTCGGATGCAAGTCCCGTTGATCCACGCGTACAGGATCGGGAAGCAGGAGAGTTTGCCTTGCGATGAGTCCACAAGTCCCTAGCTTTCCTGGGGAAGGGAGAGGGAGTCCCGCTTGCCTGCCTGCCTGGACATCGCGGCCTGTTTGAGGAGAGAGGTGAGGCAACCCCGTGCCCTTTCCTCGGGAGTAAGGCAGAGGCTGGCTTGGGCCAGGGTCGAGCTTGCCACGTGCTTTTTCTTCTTCTGGCGGCAGCAGCCTCCCAGCTCTGGGAGGGCGGCTTCCGGGTGGCTAGAGTGACTCTGGGAGGGCGGCTAGAGTGGCTCTGGGAAGGTGGCTTCCGGGTGGAAGTCTGAATGTGGAGCCGCCCCACCCCCACCCCAGCATCCCTGGCTTTGCTTCGGCTGGGCGGGCGCGTGGCGTCATCTCGCCCGCCCAGGCCCAGCTGAATCCTTGGGCCGGGCTGGCCCAGCTCACAGTCAACAACGTGTGTGAGTGCTCCGCTGTGTGGCGCCCCTCTTAGCTTGGTGCTCTAGGTGGCCGCCTGAGTGGCCTCTATGGTAGCACCGGCCCTGCAGATGTGCATTTATTATGGAATGGCCATGGCGAATTCGCTCACATTTTATGGGCGGGGTGTGTGTTCCCACACGACATTGTCATTCATTTGTTCTCCTTCTGTGTTTTCCCAGCAATTCTCCTGACGTTTTTCTTAAGGAGGAAAATCATTGTGCTGCATGAAGGCATGAACAGGAAAATGTGGAATCAAGGCAGGGGGGGAGGAGTTGTCCCTGGGGAAGGTGGATGATGTTTGGAGATGCCCCTTCTGTCTTGATTGCACTTCCTGTGGCAGAGCCAGCTTGCGTCCTTCTTGAATTGTGGAGCCCAGAACGGGGCGCAATACTCTAGATGAGGCCTAACCAGGGCTGAATAGAGAGGAACCAGGACCTCACGTGATTTGGAAGCTATACTTCTATTAATGCAGCCCAAAATAGCATTTGCCTTTCTTGCAGCCATGTGATATGTGAGGTACTGGTTCCTCTCTATTCAGCCCTGGTCAGGCCTCATCTAGAGTATTGCGTCCAGTTCTGGGCTGCACAATTCAAGAAGGATGCAGACAAGCTGGAGCGTTTTCAGAGGAGCACAACCAGGATGATCAGGGGTCTGGAAATAAAGCCCTATGAAGAGAGACTGGAAGAACTGGGCCTGTTTAGCCTGGAGAAGAGAAGATTGAGGGGAGACCTGATAGCACTCTTCAAATGCTTAAAAGGTTGTCACACATAGGAGGGCCAGGATCTCTTCTCGATCCTCCCAGAGTGCAGGACACGGAATAACGGGCTCAAGTTACAGGAAGCCCGATTCCAGCTGGACATCAGGAAAAACTTCCTGACTGTTAGAGCACTATGACAATAGAATCAGTTACCTAGGGAGGTTGTGGGCTCTCCCACACTAGAGGCCTTCAAGAGGCAGCTGGACAACCATCTGTCAGGGATGCTTTAGGGTGGATTCCTTCATTGAGCAGGGGGTTGGACTCGATGGCCTTGTAGGCCCCTTCCAACTCTGCTATTCTATTATTCTATGATTCATCTCCTTCCTCTTAAAGAGTTTTGCCTTTTGCTTGTACTGTTTGTTCAATCATCTGCTTCTTCTTAAAAAGAAAAGTATGAACGCATTTGGCAGCCCTTCTCCTGGGTATCCCACCTGACATTACCAGCCACTCAATTAATTACTTCTTGAACTTGTCTGATCCTGGATTGAGTTGTCTTCAAATCCAGCACTGAAATTACCTATTTAATTGCAGGATTGAACTTCATAGTTACTTTAAAATAATAATAATAATAATAATAATAATAATAATAATAATAATAATAATAATAATAGCACATTAGCACAATTCTGATAAAACAGAATTGTGCAAGAACTGTATTTTTTTTTTAAAAAAAAGAGAGAGATTGTGTTGCTGAGAGGAGAGTCTGCTCAGTTATGTTATTCACCACCACCCCTCAATATTCCCCCTCCACAACTTGTCTGTGTTGTGCGAAGCCCCTGTGCTTGTTTTTAAGCCGATTGATAACTCCTCCACCTTCTCCTCTCTCTGGTAGCCTTCCATCAGGCTCCGCCCCCAGACTAAACTCAGATTGGCAACAGATCGACATCACACGGCAGAAGCACCATATTGATGTCGCTCCCTTTCAAAAAGTGGGGGCAAATCCCTGACTTTTTTGAAATCGCAGAATCTCGGGGAAGCCCCCACCTATAGACAGCCCCCAAGATAGGATGAGGAAAGGCCATTTGGCCTCTGAAGGTTTCCAGAGGGCAGCTAGCTGCCTGAGGTGATTGTTGCCTCTTCCCTTTAATGTGGACGTGAATCTCTGCCTTGCCAAGGTGGAGGAGAAAGGTGGTTTTAAGGGGCATTGCGAAGTCCTGTGAGGAGTCTACAGGTGCTGCCTTTTTGGTGGGAATAAAACCTGGTACCCCCCGAGACGCTGGTGCTCTGAAATACTGCTGAAATAATCAAGCACTATACCACAACTTAAGAAACAGATTTTGAAAAAATGATGGGAGGGAGGAAATGGGTGAACTAGACCCTTTCCGTCCCCCACAGCTATGCCATGAATGGAGTACAACAAGATGTACATGGAGAATAGTCAGTCAAGTTTATTGCTTTTGGCCAATGGCCTTTGCATAAAACAAACAACACAACAGTACAATCAGCAACAAATATGGAAAGAATTTACAGAAGTCAAACATATGCATATAGACAAAATTCATATAACACTTGATATACAAAATTTAAAAATATAAAATAGTGTGTCATCGTTGATCTATAAGTGATATGATGTAAATCAGATCTGGTCAAATGCATATCTTTACAACTGACGACTATCTCTGCTATGTATTTCTTTCTGATCTTTTTGGCAGCTGTGGCAAACAGAGCTACTCGCCAAGTCACATATTTATCCATATCCACTAGGAGGTAAAAAGTCACATCCAGTGGGCTCTGGGAAGGACAATTTTCCATCAAGGGTGTCACAAATCGTTCCCTTGGGTCATTGTGTAGTGGACAGTGCAAAACATAATGGACCAAGGTCCTCTGGCTCAGGGCGACCACAAATGCAAGTACGCTCATCTATTGGGATGCCCCCGTGTCTCCCATCTCTATAGGCATTATCCATCATATTTAGCCTTAACTCTGTGAAAGGTTTCCGAAGTTGTACAAATGTTAAATTGTTAAAGTAATCTGCACATTCACAAGCCTCTGAGTTTAAAATATAATGGTGTGCATGGGGATATATAAGCAGAGTTTAGGTCCTTTGGAGTGACAACCTCCCTTATAATTCTTTTGATGGTGGTTTTCTGAATATCTGGTGGGAAGCTTTTAAGCTCAGTTAGTGAAAACCCATATTTGATGGCAAGTTGGGCAGCATGATGTACCCAATTTTTAATAGTCTTTGAGTCAACTGCAATTCCGCTGGTAGCTTACAACAGAAGACCGATGAGTGGCTGGAACTAGGAGTCCTTGGTCTGGAAGCACCCTTAGAAGGATGACAATATGTTAAAAGCAATTAAAATGAAATAAATGAAGTAATATTAAAAAGCAGCCCTCGTAAACCTTAATCCCAGCCATCAAAAGCCAGCACAAATCAAATACATCACTTTCAAAAATTGCTTATATCGGGGCCTTAGCATGTCTTCATGGGAAGGGAATTCCACCAGCAATCCTCACCACTGAGAACAAGGGTAGGCAGTTCTCTGACTTGTCCACGTAGCTTGTAAAGTTAAGAGGGTATCTCCAGAATTATCTGGTCATTACATCTCTTCACTCTCCCCCTTACAGGAACCCCTGGATGTCAGAATACATGGACAACTACAACATTTTCTTGAGGAAACTGAACTGGAAGTCTCGGAACCCTGTGTCATCTTTCTGCTCAGCAGTAAAGCCCATTCCCCATCTGTCCCACGGGATGCCCTTGCAGACACCTGTAGCAGTGACCACAGCACTTTGAAAATGCAGGCAGATGCCTGGCAGCCATAACAATTATGGTATGTGCTAAAGTTGCCCCCATAGGTATTATAGATTGCAAGATAATCATGTAATTTTTTGGAAATACGAGTAATTTAAAATTTCATAATTCACAAAGGCAATCAGCACCAGTAATATAAACAGTAGAGGAGACTTCCCTAACTTGGTGTCCTCCAGATCTTTTGAACTACAACTCCCAGCATGGGAGAAAGCTGCAGTAGAAACTTCCAGTTGTACTAAAAAATTGGCATTAAAGATTAGATTTGATCATAAGTGAGAAAAACAGCAAACAGATTCTTTGTTGGTTACTAATATGCCTTGCTGGTTCAAATAAATGTCTATCTAATCCAAAAGTCAGACAGACCAGGAATAGACTGATTCATCCATTCCTAGCTCTATTTAGCTGTCATGGCTAACGCTCTTCATGAATTTGACTATTTTTAAGACAGTGGCCATCACATCTTGGGGCAGTGGATTCCATAAGTTAATAATACATTGTATGAAGGGGAGCTTCTTTTCTTTCCTATAGAAAACTTGGCATTCATTTCCATTGACAAAGGGGGAATCCACACGTCGTACTGAGGCCGCTTCCATGCGGCCCCAGTGCACCCCGAAAACGATCGTGTAGCTTGCCCGTAAAAGAGACGAGGAAGAGGCGTCCTTGCCGCCGCCGCCACCCACCTCCCTCCTCTCCGGTCGGCGAGGAGAGCTCGGCGGAAGAAGGCGGGGTGGAGAGCGGAAGAAGCTCTCTACCCCGCCTTCTTCTGCCGAGCTCTCCGAGCCAGCCGGCGAGGAGGGAGGTGGGTGGCGGTGGTGGCGGTGGCAAGGACGCCTCTTCCTCGTCTCTTTTACAGGCAAGCTACACGATCGTTTTTGGGGTGCACTGGGGGCGCATGGAAGCGGCCTCAGTACGATGTATGGATTCCCCCAAAGCCAATATTTCAGCATCTGAGAGTATCTATTACTGAAATGCATCCTACATATACTAATATTTTTCTTTTTCATCATAGTTCTTACAAGCAACATCAGATACCAGCCATGGAAATTTTGGCATGAGACTACGGAGACATAAAGACATTTTATATACGACAGGCAATTGTTTATATTTTGCTTATGCATATATTAGTTTATATTATAGCTATGTTTTCATGATATACTTCTTTACCAAAACAAAACCAGAGTCCTGGTGGAAATTGACAATGCTATTGTGTAGTACATAGAACTTAGAATCCATAATCAATAGATAAAATTCTTCAGGTTGTTGTGCTTTATAAATAAACAATTGACAAAAACAACAACTAGGATTTGCTGTTGCACTTATTTCACATATGAATAAGAATTCTTTATTGTTGGCCTTGATATTGTTAGCAATGTGCTTTTCAAAATGCTTCTTTTTTTTTCATCTCTCATTGATTGCATCTCCTTTGTGCCAGCTTGTGCTCCCTTTTATTTTCCTCACTTGGGCAAGACTTCCATTTTCTGAAGGAAGCCCTCTTTTCTACAATAGCTTCCTTGACACTGCTTGTGAACCATGCTGGTGACCTCTTGGACTTGGTGCTACCTTTCCTAACCTGTGGAATACATTTTAGTTGAGCTTCTATTATTGTGCTTTTGAGTCAGCTCCATGCATTTTGCAAGGATTTAACCCACTCAATTCCCCCTTTCAGCTTTCTTTTCACCAGTTCCCTCATTTTAGAGAAGTTTCCTCTTTTGAAGTCAAGTGTGAATGTGTTGGATTTCCTGGGCAGTTTCCCGCTTGTATTTATTGAATCTGATAGCACTGTAGTCACTGTTAACGATTGGTTCAACAATATTTACATCTTGTGTTAGGTCCTGGGCAAAACCACTTAGGATTAATTCCAGTGTCGCCTCCCTACTGGTTGGTTCCATGACCAACTGTTCTAGGGCACAGTCATTTAGGACATCAATAAATTTAACCTCTTTCTCATGACTGGAATATGCATTTATCCAATCAATGTGAGGATAATTGAAGTCACCCATTATTACAGCACTTCCTCGTTTGGAGGCCTCCCTGAATTCATTCTCCATCTCAAGGTCACTCTGAGCATTTTGGTCTGGGGGACGATAGCACGTTCCTAGCATGAAATTAGTTTTGGGGCCCACAGCACTTCTGTGGAAGATTCTTCCCCATTTAAGTGCTCTAGTCTAGTTGACACAATGCCCTCTTTGATGTACATAGCGACACCACCCCCAGTACATCCTTCCTTGTCTGTCATGCCCTTGCTAGAGGAATCCTCCTTGGAGGAGGAAGCAGAGGCCCCAGAAACCAGGGAGACACTACATCAAGCACTGGCACCCAAACAGGAGGAGCCTGGGCCTTCGGGGGAAGATGATTCCAGGTCCATCCCTGACAGTGGGAGGGAACTCTGACTCTGGAGCAGAGGCTGAGCAAACCCCTGAGCCCCAGGAGCGTCGTCGCCTCAAGCAACAAGCCAGTAGGCCTCCTGCAAGAAGGAGTGTTTGTTTGCAAAAATGGTCTCCTCAGGAGAAAGCTACTCCTCTTGAGTAGGGCTCTTGCCAGAAAGCTTGATGGACAGCAGGTAAGCCTGGGTGGGGCTCAGCAGCCTTTGTGAATAAAAGCCAGCAGTGAGAGTTTTCTGGTTGCTGGAAACAATGTTTCACCAGCTTCTCCTGCTTTGTCTCCTGTTTTCTTGACCCTGCCTTGTTCTTCAACCCCCGTGCTACAACCTTGGACTCCTGCTTGACTCTATTGGATGATGCATGTATTGGACTGCCTAGCTGTGTTTGGCCATTTGCTTGTTTGACCACTCCTGCTTTTATTTTTTTATTTAAGCAATTGTATCCCGCCATTCAGCCAACAAAGGTTCTCACGGCGGCTTACAAAAGTATTTCTTGACAGTCCCTGCCCACAGGCTTACAATCTAAGAGACATGACACAAAAGGAAAGGGGATTGGGAGGAGGAGGAGGAGGAGGAGGGGGAAAGCAAAGCAAATTCAAGCACTACATTCTTAGTTGCAAAGTTCAGCAGTGACAGTTGACAGCAGGAGGGGGGGCTCTCAGCTGGAGCTGGACCCAGGCACGATGGAGAGGTGCCTCGCTGCTGCTTCCTCCCTCACTGATGGCCTCTGCAGTGACAGTTGGTAGCAGGAGGGAGGGGGCTCTCAGCTGGAGCTGGACCCAGGCACGATGGAGAGGTGCCTCACTGCTGCTTCCTCCCTCCCTCTATATCTTGGACTGATTGCCTGTGCCTTGACCCTGTGCCTGTTATCTGGACGAATTCTGCATTTGCCTGAACTTCCTTGCACTGAAAACTTGTCTGCTGGAACATTGTTCTGGGTTATTACTTGGCCTTCTGGTCAGCCAAACAACTAAGACTGCTACAGTCAACACAAGACACTGTCCTTCCTATAGAATTTATATCCAGGGATGACCATATCCTACTGGTTCTCTCCGTTCCACCAGGTTTCTGTAATGCACAATATATCCAGGTTCTCCTTTGAAACCGAACACTCCAATTCTCCCATTTTGGCTCGGAGGCTTCTAGCATTTGCATAAAACACCTATAGAATCATAGAATAGCAGAGTGGGAAGGGGCTTACAAGGCCACCGAGTCCAACCCCCTGCTCAATGCAGGAATCCACCCTGAAGCATCCCTGACAGATGGTTGTCCAGCTGCCTCTTGAATGCCCACCACCTCCCTAGGTGCCCCTTTCCGGAGGTCTCTGGCATGTCCCTTTTTCAATGTTGCACTTAAGCCTCTTTGATTGGTTAGCATGTTCTATCCTGTACTCATGTCCTATTTGCTCCCCTTCTACATTGGGACAATCAGAAACATTTTCATGTTCGTCTCCTTCAGATGATTTAACCTGAAGTGGAGAGCTCCTGTCAGTTTTACCCCAGGTTTTCAAACATACTTGGAAGGGACCATTTTATTACAAGGAATGCCAAGATGTTAAAAATGATGATGATGATTTGTATCCCTCCTTTTGCCGAATACTGAGCCGTCTGTGGCCCCAGCATCTCCTGGCAACAGTTACCCCAGATAAACTTTGGAAGGATGGAGGAATAGGAAACTGCCAGTAATAAAGGTTGTAGACACAGGCATTGAGATGAACTAATTAAAGCTCTATTGTAAAATCTATGCAGAATATTTAAACAAATCAAATAAAATGGACACAATGAATTTCAAATCGGTCCATACGTTGACAACATTATTTTGTAATTAGAAAGCCAAATGGAATCAATATCGTAAAGATTATTGGAGGATAGCGTCAGACATCAGGCTGCAAAATCAATAGAGTGAAAACACAATTATGTGGTATTCCACCTTGTGGGATAAAGTAAGTTCTTAAAAATTATTGATTAGTTGTTGACCAGTGTTTTATACTATCTATAAAATTTGTTCACAATAATGTATTGGTGCTCTTTCGTGGCCTACAAGCTTACTAATGTTCTCTGATTAAACAACAAAACAAAAGCCCTGGCCATTTAAGAACAGATTTAAAGCTATCTCATACAGGCTCAAGCTCCACAATGCCAGGAAATTAGAAGCTAAGGAGGGTGTCTTAATAGACATGCCCTGTAACTAGTACTGATATTGTGCAATGTCACCAGAAATTGCGCTTGCCTATAACATACCCCTATGCACCCATATTTTTCCTAGGTCTTTCAGGCCCAAATCCAGATGCGGGGGGATGGAGTGCCTGGGACCATCAAAGATGCTCCATATTGTCCTGGTCCTGTATTGGTTTATGAAGCATTTGAACCTTACTGTGTTGCTAGAGGAATCCTCCTGTGAGTTCTCCCATGCCTGTTTGTTGCTTGTAAGCAAGCACAATTTGTGACATTGCACAGCATCATTACTGATCATGGGACATTAAGGCAACAGCTTCCAATTATGTTATCAGGAAGGTCATGGATGCCAAGTTTCAAGTTATTAGCTCAACAAGTATCAGTTTTATAAGCAGTAGCATTTTGAGGCTTATAATGGCAGAACCTTTATTTTGTTCCTGCAACTTACTGGAATTTTAAAGGGGCACTCCTCTGCTCCTGTAATAATAATTTCCTAGAAATCTATTTGCTGATTCCTTCCTGCAGGTGGTGCTGTTTATGTGTTCATCCTACAAAATAGCAGCGAATTTAAGAGAGGAAGTTATATAAAGGGTGTAAGTCTTGGCTATGTCCCATGCATATCACCTGTTTGCCTTCTCAGTGGTCTTAATTTGGAGAGGGGGGAGAGAGAGAGAGAGAGAGAGAGAGAGAGAGAAGGCAGAGATCTTGAAATGAATTTAAAACTTGCTTTTTCAACAGTATTACTGTATTTTCTTGGCTGCCTCTAATAAGCAGCCACTAACGCAGTGAATGCCAAGTGAGAGTCAACTATAGTCTTCCAGGCAAATAGGAGCCTCTTTGGATCACACTAGATAAAACAGCAATCCCTGATTGCTAAAATCTAAGAACATAAGAAGAGTTATGCTGGATCAGACCAAGGCTGTAGCTAGACCTAAGGTTTATCTCAGGATTGTCCTGGGGTCAAACCTGTTCATCTAAGTGCCACACAGGGCATCCAGCGCTCAGGCAGGGGCGAACCCGGGATGATCCTGGGATAAACCTTAGGTCTAGCTATGGCACAAGAGTCCATCTAGTCCAGCACTCTGTTCACACAGTGGCCAACCAACTCTCAACCAAGGACCCACAAGCAGGTCACGGTTCCCCAGCAACTAGTGTATACAGGCTTACTGCCTCTGATACTAGGGGTTGTACTTAGCCATCAGGTCTAGAAGCCATTGGTAGCCTTCTCCTCCAGGAATTTATCCAACCCCCTTTTAAAGCCATCCAAATTGGTGGCCATCTTGTGGTAGTGATTTTCATAGTTTAACTCTGCACTGTGTGAAGAAGTACTTCCTTTTATCTGTCCTGAATCTCCCACCAATCAGCTTCATGGGATGACCCCCATGTGAAAGGGAGAAAAATGTCTTCCTATCCACATTCTCCACACTATGCATAATTTTGTTCACCTCTATCAAGTCTCCCCTTAGCCTCCTTCCCTCACAGGGGAGATGCTCCAGTCCCGTAATCATTTTAGTTGCCCTTTTCTGCACTTTTTTTTCAGCTCTGTGATATCTTTTTTTAGGTGTGGTGACTAGAAATGTAGACAGTATTCTGAGTGTGGTCGCACCATAGATTTGATTAAAGGCAGTATGATACTGGCCGTTTTATTCTCAATTCCTTTTCTTATAATGCCTAACATGGAGTTTGCCTTCTTTACAGTAGCCACACACTGGGTTGACATTTTCATCATGCTGTCCATCACTACCTCAAGATCTCTTTAATTTAGTCTTTAAGAATGCTTTCAACCAATTTACCTGGAACAGACGTTAAGCTAACCGGCCTGTAATTTTAGGGATCCCCCCTGGGTACCTTTGTAAAAATTGGTGTTACATTGGCCATCCTCTAGTCGTCTGGTACAGACTCTGAACTTAGGGACACATTTATCTTCCCCGAGGCCCAATTTCAAAATTCATCTCTGATTTTGATTCATGTCTGACCATTTTACTCTCTGATAATTCTCCTACCCTTATCTTGGGTGATTTTAATATCCATGTGGATGACCCTCAAGACTCTGCAGCTTTATGTTTTCTCTCGTTATCATCCTCTTTTGATCTTGAGCTTTGGTCTGACTCATCCACACATTCCCTCGGACACTGCCTGGATCTTGTCTTCACTAGGAATTGCTCTATCTTGGACCTGTCTGCTGCTGACTTTCCTTTGTCAGATCATCATCTAGTTTCCTTTATAATTACCTCATAATTCTCCTTCCTTACATTGTGTTTCTCACTCTTGTTGCAATTTGCAGTCTATTAATTATGAGGGTTTTTCTCAATCACTGTCCTCCTCTCTTCCTTCTATTATTTCTGCCATCTCCTTGGACTCAGCTGTCTCTCTCTTTAATTCCTCTTTATCCTCAACCTTTGACAAGTTTACTCCATCTTTGACACGGATGGTTCATCCTTCTCAATCCCAACCTTGGCTCACCTCTTTCATTTGCTATGTTTGTTCTTGTACCCGGGAGGCTGAACGCCTTTGGCGCAAGACCAGTGATTGGGCAGATTGTGTCCATTACAAATTTGTTCTTTCTTCTTTCTCTTCTGCTATTTCCTTGGCTAAACAGAAGTGTTACTCATTGCTAATCCAGTTGAATGCTAAGCTAGGGCGACCATATTTTGGAAACCAAAAAGGAGGACAAAATGGCCGCCCTCAGGAGGCGTGGCCACCCCAACATGCCCACCCCAAGGCGGAGCCAACTCAACATGTCCGGCCCCCAAGGGGGCGTGGCCTCGGTCACATTTATTTATTTATTACATTTTTATACTGCCCAATAGCCGAAGCTCTCTGCGTGGTTCACAAAAAGTAAATGATAGCAACCAATGAGTGCCAAAGGCACACAACTACTATAATAATATACTAAATACTAAAAAAAGAATTAACACTTATATAAAACCATTTCTTTATTTTTATAACATAATAAACAACTACAACCAGCAAGAGAAGGAGCATTATTAATATTAGAATCAGTATCCATTATCACCATCACCAGCAAGAGAAGGAGCATTATTAACAAATGAAGCAGAAAAATCTAGTACAATAAAAAGAAAGCCATACTGTAAAATAACCATAATCTCAAAGACATAGGGCTCATCTACACCAAACAGGATATAACACTATGAAAGTGGTATCGAAGTGGTGTATAAAAGGCAGGAGCCACACTACTGCTTTATAGTGGTACTGAAGTGCACTGACAACTGTTGGGGCCCATGACACATCTACACCAAGCAGGATATTACATTATAAAAGCGGTTATGAAAGCGGTATATGGTACATGTCAATGGGCCCCAACAGTTGTCAGTGCACTTCAATACCACTATAAAGCAGTAGTGTACATCCTGCATGTTATATACCGCTTTCATAGTGGAATATCCTGCTTGGTGTAGATGAGCCTTAAGTCAAAAATAAAAATTTATTCACACACACACTCAAGGTAAAATAACAACAGCAATACACAGCTCACATATGCTCATCAAAGGTAATAAAAATTAAAATCCACACATCCCTACACACTCACCCAGCATGGAAAAAAATCCACACCCTCCCCAAGACAATTGCCTGACACCTACATTAATATCTTTCCAGCACCAGGTAAAGATCTTATTTTTCTGAGCTTTTACTGTCTGAGGTGTTTTATTATCTAGTTTTATTACTGCTTTTACTCAGCTGACTAATTTGTTGTTTTATGTTGTTGTTTTAATTGGGCTTCTGCCCTGAAAGATGGCCAATAATAATATTAGTAATAATAATATCAATATTATTAATATAATGTATGTTTTACTGTAAACACCCTGGTAATGTTTGCATTGAAGGAGCTATATAGAAATCAAACAGAACAAAAGAGCCCTAAGTACTTCCAGAAACAATCTCACCTTGCATTTTCTTTTATGAGCCCAACCAGACGTGACTAAATGTGGCTTTGCATTTAAAGTGAAATTTTTTAAAATGGAAAAAACACCAGATGGAGGGAGGAGACTGGTAATTATCAGTATCAGAGCTGGTGTGGAGGGTTTATTTAGCCTGTTCCTCCCTTATGTGGGCCTGAAGAAAATCCATCTTCTGAAGCTAATATTTGTTTTTTTGGGGGGTGGGGGAGTGGGAATCTCTTCATTGTACACACTGGTGTAACTTCACATCTAATTTGACACAGAAATTCCTCAGACTTGAGCTCAGGCGAGAGGGAGAGGGAGAGACCAAAATTCAAACACTTTGCTGTGATCTCGCCATCTCTGCCTCTCTTCCAGTACCTGTCCCTCAAATGTCAGTTCCTCCTGCAACTTTTTCTGCGTTCTCTTTAGTCTCAGCTGATGAACTGTCTAGAATATTGCATTCTTCGAAGGCTTCCACTTGTTTTCTTGATCCAATCCCTTCTCGTGTTTTTATCAATATTATTCCTGTTATCCCTCCCTCCCTTGTTATTATTAATATCTCTTTGTCTTCTGGTTTATTTCCTTCTGCTTTTAAGCATGCTACTGTCTCTCCTAGCCTTAAAAAGCCTTCGCTCAATGTTCTCTCTCTCTAACTACTGTCCTGTTTCCTTGTTGCCATTTGTTTCAAAGGTTCCGGAACAGGTGGCTTAGTCCTGTTGCCTCAGTTTTCTTTCTAGTAACTCTGCTCTGGATCCTTTTCAGTCTGGCTTTCGTCCTTTGCATTCCACTGAGACAGCCCTTACTAAGATTACCAATGATCTTCTTATTGCCAAGTCTAAAGGCCTTTATTCTGTTCTTATTCTCCTGGATCTCACTGCAGCTTTTGACACGATTGATCATTATCTTCTGTTGGATTCCCTTTGTGACCTTGGATTTTGTGACTCTCCGACTGGTTTGCTTCTTACCTGTCTGATTGGTTGTTCAACGTGTTGGCTAATGGCCGCTTGTCTTCTTCCTTTCCCCTTTTAGTTGGGGTTCCACAGGGCTCAGTGCTGGGCCCATTGTTGTTTTCTTTATATATGTTGACCTTGAGTAATCTTATTTGATCTCATGGCCTCCAATATAATTTGTATGCCTATGATACACAATTATATCTTTCATCTCCAGAACTTTCTCCTGATGTTCAGGATCATATCTTGGCATGTTTTTTTTAATATCTCAGCTTGGATGCTTCAGTGTCGTTTGAAACTTAATATGGCAAAGACAGAATTGCTTGTTTTCCCTCCCAAACCTTCTCCCCATCTTTCATTCTCTATTACGGTCTCAGCATTATATTCAATTCCTCACTTTCCTTTACTCCTCATATCGAGGCAGTAGCTAAGTCCTGTTGTTTTTTCTTATATAATATTTCCAAGATCCAGTCGTTTTTATCTGTCTCTTCCACCAAGACTCTTGTTCACGCTTTGGTCATTTCTCGTCTGGACTATTGCAGTCTTCTCCTGACGGGTCTTCCTTCTTCTCATGTTAGTTTGTTGGTTTCTATTCATCATTCTGCTGCTAAGATCACCTTCTTGGCTCGTCACTTTGATCATGTTACTCCACTCCTGAAATCCCATCATTGGCTTTCAGTTCACTACAGAATCCAATATAAGCTTCTCCTGTTGACTTTCAAAGTTTGTCACTGTCTAACTCCTTCCTTTCTTCTCTTACCTCACATTATTGCCCCGTTCACACTCTTTGCTCATCGAATGTTATGTTTCTTACCTGCCAAAGGGTTTCTACTTCCCTCCCTCGCCTTGGTCCATTTTCTCTCGCTGCCTCCTATACCTGGAATTCTCCCCCAGAGCATTTGTGGACCATGAGTTCAATTACAGTTCTTAAAGCTGAATTGAAAACGTTTCTTTTTCCCAAAACTTTTAGAACTTCAGTTTGATCATACTGATTTATAATGTTGTTAGTTTTATTGTCCCCTGTGCCTGTTTGGTGCATTCCCTTCCCTTCCCTGTTGTTTTATTGTGATTTTATCAGAATGTAAGCCTATGTGGCAGGGTGTTGCTGTTTTATTGTTTTACTATGTACAGCACCATGTGCAGTGATGGCGCGCATCCTTTGTAAAAAATTGGTGTTACATTGGCCATCCTCCAGTACTCTGGTACAGAGGATGAGCTTAGGCACATGTTGCATATTTTGTTTAGAAGATCAGGAATTTCATATCTGAGTTCTTTGAGAACTCTAAGATGGATACCATCTGAGCCTAGCGATTTATTTGGGTGTGCCAATCACCAGTTCTTAAAATACTCCAGTTCTTTTTTGTGTGGGGGAGGAGATTTTAAGAGATCCCATTTTGGAACTCTCACATTGTGTGTAGTTTGGCCCCAAGTCAGATTGCAAGTAGGAGGGAAAGCACTGAGATGCAGCTGTGCAAGGGCTGTGTTCCCAGAAATCACACAGAATCAGGCCACCTGTTTTTCCTTATTCTCCCAGAAGCCACCTCTACACTTACTTGCTTCGAAAAGACCAAGTGGTGCCATATGGCAGGCAGTTGAGTCACAAGCAGTATCTATGTAATGAAGAGCTCACTATGTCTGAGGCTTTACAATTCTGGCCGGGACTTCAAATGAATTTCTATATGGAGTTGAGAAATGAATCCCTCCGTTTATCCACGGCAATGACTTTCACGATGGTGCTAATAATCAATATTTCTGAAGAAGATACTCGTGAAACAGGTTGAAAATATACTAGATGCCTGCATTTCTTCGTTTATTCTCTTTATAAATAACATTGTAAAAACTGTTTATTCTCTTTGTATAAAATATCTCTGCTTAGCATTTGCTCTTTATCATTGACTGTTTAACTGTTGTTTAAACACTCCTTATTCAGCTGTGCCAGCTCAATATAAACTGTATCAATGTTATCTCATGTTTCAGCGATATTATTACCGTATATGTATAGAATTTAAAAATTGATTTATGTGATAAAAAGTATTCTCTTACCCCAGCTTTGAAATTGATTATAGATTAGTAGTTGTGTGCCTTGTGCATTATATATTTATTTGGTTTAGGGACAGAGCCACAATGCCATCTGATAGGGAAAGGGGTAGAGTAGGGCAAAGTGGACCATACTCTTTTTTCATAGCCCAATACTTTAAGAACATAAGAAGTTCCCTGCTGAATCAGATCAAGGATCCATCTAGTCCAACACTGTGTTCACCCAGTGGCCAACCAGCTGTCGATCAGGGACCCACAAGCAGGACACCCTCCCGTCCATATTTCCCAGCACTTGGTGTATATTGGCTTACTGCTTCTGATACTGGAGGTTATACTTAACCATTAGAACTAGTTTTAGTGCAGTAATAAATCAGTAAAGTACTGTCTGGTTGACAGTGGCCCTCCATGCATCTGTAATATGAGGAAATTGGTGTACCTTACAAAACTGTTTCTATGATTCTGGAAATAACATCTGGAAAGTTCTTTGTGCATTTGTGGAGGAAGTGCTATTAATGTCCTTCTGCCTATTTAATTTCCAGACTTGATGCCACATTAGGCTTGCGCCGAGCCCTTAGAACAATAATAACAAATTCACAAATATTGCTAAGGCCTTCCTATTTTGTCGCTATTCTTAGTTCAATATGGGCTTGGGGCCAGATTCGGCTCTCCTGGGTTCCCCAGTCACAGAGTGGCATGTCAATGGGCCTGTTCAGATAGTACATTAAGCCATGGTTAGGCCACTAACCCTTTTGCAGCAAATGGTTAGTGAGCGTGTTTAAACCATGGCTATGTAGCCACCATGGTTAGGAATGGTTCACACGACACGCTATGTCATAATGTTTAGCTCAAAATGCTTAACCACTGTGGTTTAGTGTGTCGTCTGAACAGACTCAATGACACTTGAATGTCACTTAAACTTAGAGTTACCTTTATGCACAACAATGGGGAAAGCCCTCCACAATAATATCAAGGCCAACTATAAAGAATTCTTTAAATATATCAGAAGCAGGAAACCAGCTAGGGAAGTAGTTGGACCACTGGATGACAATGGAGTTAAGGGAGTACCAAAGAAGGGCAGGGAGATTGAAGAGAAGCTGAATTAATTCTTTGCATCGGTGTTCACTGCAGAGGATACAGGACAGATGCCTGTGCCTGAACTGATGTTTTCAGGAAGTGAGGCTGAGGAACTGAGGCAAATAGTGGTGACAAAAGATGAAGTTCTCAAACTTATTGACAAATTGAAAGCAAATAAATCATCAGGCCCAGGTGGTATCCATGCTAGAGTTCTCAAAGAACTCAAATATGAAATTGCAGACCTCCTTACAAAAATATGCAACATATTCTTAAGTTCAGCCTCTGTACTGGAAGATGGACAATGTAACACCAATTTTCAAAAAGGGATCCAGATGAAATCCAGGAAATTACATGCTGGCTTGCTTGACGTCAGTTCCAGGTAAATTGGTTGAAAGCATTAAAGACAAAATTATTAAGCATATAGAAGGGCAGGTCCTGCTGAAGAAGAATCAACATGACTTCTGCAAAGACAAGTCCTGTTTCTCACTAATCTACTAGAATTCTTTGAGAGTGTCAACAAACATGTATACAGGAGTGATCCGGTGGACATTGTTTACTTGGACTTCCAAAAGGCTTTTGATAAAGGCCTCCATCACACTAGCATTATAGCCCACTGTCACCCTGCGTTGTATGTTGATAAATCACATGATGTCATCCCTGCCCTGATCTCACCTTTCTCCCCGGCTTCTTAGCACTGTTTTTTGGCATGGGGAAAGCCCGGTTCTTCCGGTAATGCAAAAGGACACCACTTTACCCTCAACATGTATTTTTAGGGGGCATGTGTGTCTAAGGGCGGGCTTCCTAACAAAAGAGGGCAGTGTGATTCTCCATTCAACCATGAAGGGGGAGGGAGAGAGGTCCCATTTAACTCTATGTCCTTACTCCTGAGTAGGCATGACCAGGGGTACATTTTCACCTTAAAAGAAATGTGGAAAATGCACCCTCCTTGTCCACAGCTCCCTCATTTTTAAAGATAAAGAGATCAAAATTGGCACAGTGATAGCTCTTAAGTAAAGTTTTCAGCATGCCAAGATTGAATGAGATCGGCCCATGTCCATCCCTTGATTTTTTTAGGATTTTTAAAATCCCCCTTAAACTCTTTTCCTTTGATCATGCATTTCCAAGTTTATAAAATAGCAATCTGCTGGTTCCCTTAGTCAAGAGTAAATCCCATTGATTTCAACTGCATTCACATCCAATTCATATTAAAATCCCATGCCTGCTTACCTTTGAGTAAATCCCATTTTAGTAAGTCTCTCTGTTCAATGGAGTTTACTCAAAGGTAAGCATGCATTGGTTTTTAGTAAGAATTAGATGTAAATGCAATTGAAATCAATGGGATTTACACACACACATGGTCTGCCAAAGACAGAATCACTACCATGGCCCATGTACTGCATGAACTACTGTGGTACAGCTAGCAAGAGCTCAGCAGTTCAGAGACTTCGAGCTTCATCCCACGTACCCGTTTCCCTTGAATTATCCCAATAGCATAAAGCTGTTGTTGTTATTAGTTAAATCGCACCCCGGGCGGCAGCGCTCCTAAGATCCTTTGCATACCAGGAAAAGGGTTTAACGGGGGAGGGGGAATTTAAAAAATCATTAAAAAATCAACGGCTGACCCAATCCAATTCAAATTTGGTATACTGAAAGCCCTCCTTAATATCTATTTGAAGTCTTTATCTTTTTAAACTTACGCAGATGTAAGCATTTGTTTAATTTGAAGTTTAAAAATCATCTTTCTGCGCCCACAGTGGCCGCTTGGAGAAGTACAAGGAAGTATGTTAAAATTAGCCTTGGGATTGTGGAGGAATAAGAAGAGTCGCTCTTTCTGCGATTCTATTTTCAGCGCTTCTTTTAGGGAAGCAGCACAATCACAGCAGGATGTGTCGGAGTACTTCACAATAAAAGCAGATTAGAAGTCTTTTGCACGTAATTTGCAGTGAATGCACAGTATAACGCTGGTGTGAAAAAGCTATCCAACAGTCCCTGCACAGAGGGTTTGAATGCCATTATGTACACCTCTCATACAGAAGCCCTTTGCAGACATTCCTCTCATGTGGGAGTGTGTGTGTAAAAGTGGGCCATGCCCACTGTCCCTACTATCACATCCCCTGCCTAGCCTGCCCTCAACCACCCATGCATTGAGGGAGATAAGCATTCTGGTCTAGAAAAGGGTTAACCATTTACGCACTGAATGGAAGAGACCTGACCCTCACATGGTATCTCCACTCTGCTGGGCTCTACTTTTCCCTGTACTTAATGTGATATGAGCACTGTTTTTAACTGAAATTTTATCATTGAGCTCAACTAAATTAGGAAGAACATAAGTGTTCATAGAATCATAGAATAGCAGAGTTGGAAGGGGCCTACAAGGCCATCGAGTCCAACCCCCTGCTCAATGCAGGAATCCACCCGAAAGCATCCCTGACAGATGGTTGTCCAGCTGCCTCTTGAAGGCCTCGAGTGCGGGAGAGCCCACAACCTCCCTAAGTAACTGATTCCATTGTCGTACTGCTCTAACAATCAGGAAGTTTTTCCTGATGTCCAGCTGGAATCTGGCTTCCTTTAACTTGAGTCCGTTATTCCGTGTTCTGCACTCTGGGAGGATCGAAAAGAGATCCTGGTCCTCCTCTGTGTGACAACCTTTTAAGTATTTGAAGAGTGCTATCATGTCTCCCCTCAATCTTCTCTTCTCCAGGCTAAACATGCCCAGTTCTTTCAGTCTCTCTTCATAGGGCTTTGTTTCCAGACCCCTGATCATCCTGGTTGCCCTCCTCTGAACACACTTTTCCCAGCACTACCATTTTTCACCAGGTAATAACTTTCAGTACATCCATTTTATCATCTTTAAAACTGTGCTATTTTTAGATTCCAGTTTTGAGCCCTAATCAGCTCCAACATCATAAGGAACTCTATGACTTAATTTTACTCATCTGAAAGCACGAAGTCAAAGTTGCTACAGGCAACTAAATTGTACTGACACACAATACAATCTTATCCAGTTTTACTCTGATGGAAATTACTCCTACATAGATGTGGTGAGCATTAGACTAGCCATCTGAGTCAGCACTTGTGTTTAAAATCCCATAATGGCTGCTACAGTATGTTTCATTTGTGGTATTGCACTGCCAGAACCCCTTTTAATTACAAATCCTGAAAGAAGCCAAGTTTCCAACAATTAGATTTCTTTTATTACAAACATCCTGTGTGCATTGGCTATTGTACTGCCTGCTATGCTTCAATTTCTATTGCGTCTCTTTGAGGTTATTCCTTTAAAGTTCATGCTACTTTTCAGGAATACAGGCATTTATGTTATTCTCCACTCTGTGAAGGTTCTTTGCATGGCACCATTACCCAGAATGCTGCTTTCTAAACTACAAAGAATGGGAGAAGGAGAAAAACCCTTGGACCTTGACATGAAAATGCTTAATTCTTAGAATTGTCCCTGAATATCCCCCTTTCATAGGGAAGCATGTTCGTGAAAGCTGGGAGATTTTAATGCACACATTCCATTTAATGCACACAGTATCCGGTCAAAGTACAAGCATTTCACAAAAATTCACTTCTCAAGACTTACTTGCTTCAACTGCTGCAAGCCTACAGAGTATGCTGGCAGCCATCTTTCTTTTGGGAAGAGGCTCCACCTGGGAAGTCAGTCTGGCACTGAGCATGCACTGCAATAAACAATCGATTTAAATCATGGGAACTTTTTTTCTATGAATATACAATGGATTTTCCCCAAGCTAGGAAGGGTAAGTCCCCTGCAATTTTTTTGAATTTCTGAGAAAATCTTAACTGCCAAAACGAAAAATGGAAGGTATGGCCTCAAACAGGAGGGAAAATACACTTCAAGATGAAACTGTTGTTATATCAGCCACTTATTATCAGATCTTTTAAATATTTAGCCAGCATATATTGTCTTTCATCTAGGTGCTCTGTGCCAAACTTCAGACGGTTGGGATGCATTTATAATGACTAGAATATCCCAGCTTTGTAATGATAGAACGTTATTTGACTCATCATAACTATATAGACATATGCATAGGAACAAAACAACTTCAGAATCCCTTCAAATAGATCATTTTGGATGGGTGCTTTGGGCTGACATCTCTTTTGGAGTTGGGTCCAAAGCACAGCCTCTTTTCCAAAAATATAAAACCTTCCAATGTTACGCCTTGTCTATGAAGGAAAAATCACAAATGGGTATAACCCTTTTATTTCCAGGCAGAAAATAAAGTTGAATAAAATTGCAGGCATAGTAGCCCCTTCTGAGGGGATGAAGCCTGGCTATGGTGCAGAGGGGTTTTGTGTGTGTGTGTGTAGGGAGGGCCTTTAAAGTTTTTTGTTTTTTTAAAGGGGTCTCATTCCCCAACCCTGTGGTTTCATGAGCTCAGTTATTTATGAACATGATGTACAATGCAGAGGATTTCCAAGGTAAGTTCCCTGCAAAATTTCAGAAGGACAGGTACAGGGTTTAGGAGGTTATGAGGAAGGAAGGAAGGCTGGCTGGCTGGTTGGTTGGCTATTATTTGTTGTGTATATTGTGTCACACTCAGAGAGACAGACATATACATGCACACCCAAATGCATACACATGTGCATGCACACACAATGTTAAGAGTAGCACTCGGTGCAAGCCCTAGCTACTTGTTAAGCCCTCATAGCACCAGAACAGCAGTATTTAAGTAAGTGTGTAACCCTGCACACTTTCCTTTCCTTCCAGGGCATTTAAACTGGTGGAGCAGCAAATCGAGGGCTGCGTCATGTGATGAGCCACGGGGAAAGGCGCAGCACAGGCGAGTTATAGAGCCCGTATAGATGTAAGCCAGTGAAAACGTGCCGTGGAAGAGCTTGTTCAGGTTGTGTGGATTTGGTGAAAACCCACATACGTAACTAGGGAGTTGGTGTCAGCCACCAACTGAACAGGCAGGAATGGGACACCAAAGCGGAGATTTACGCCTTGAGTGCTGCTGTGACCTTTGCAGCCAGCCAAAAAATAGCTGAAAGGCGCGCTCAGCTTCTGATAAGCTGTTAGAGCTCCTGAAGCACTGTAATTAGGAGGAAAAAGGAGAGTCCTGGCCAAGTCATTTCCTGGCTGGAAGTCACAGAGCTGTCAGTCACAAAACTACCTTCTTCTTCCCCGCTTGGCATTTTCCTTTTATAGAGAGCTGGCCTGTGGGAAGGTTCAAAAATGTCTCAAATTCAGGGCTGCAAATTGAAACTAAATCAGCCATCTGAAGCTCCTGAGTGAGTCAGAAGCATTGGACTGCTTTGGAGAAAAGCTGCCTTAGAGCTCCATCAGGGAACGGATGGACGGACATGCTCCCTACCATCACTTCTCTGCCCGTGTTTTTGTTCCTCAGTTACTTCCTCTTTCGAAAGAGGAAGTACACAACCAGCAGGAGGCCCATTCAGTCCGCTGTTCTAATGGCGCGGCTTCTCCTGCACATAGCAGGAGAGAGCAGCAATTCCGTGTTTAAAAATACATCAGACTTAACGAGGGTTTTTTTGTCATGCAAGGAAGGCCAGAAGGGGCAGAAGGCGCACGGGAGGCAGGCGAGGTCATGTGAGGGACCTGAGCAAACTCCGTGAGTGCCCAGTAATGAGCGTGCTCATCCGATGGAGCTTTTAGTCCAATATTCAGGGTCATCTGAAATGGATTCACACCTCTACTCCATAATATAGCTGCGGTCTCATTCTGAAATTCTTTGTAGTCCTAGGCAAGCGTCTTTTCTGCCCTTTTTCTTTCTGTCCCCTCAGGCTATCCATCTCCAAGCAAGCAAGGTGCCTAGGATTGCTGCTTACAGATAATAAGAATCCCCAAATTCTATCCCTTGCCCATTATGCTTGCACAATTGGTTGCAGAGCACATTGTACAACCAGTTGCACAAGAGTTATGCAAAACCAGTTGCGCAAATGTAATTTTAGTTGGATTCTTCTCTTGCGCATAGTTCAGAATATAGTTTCCACTAGCGCAACAGAATTTGTGATAACGTAGTTGGATACTGCCCTTAGATTGCTATAAGATCACCATGCGTAGATTCTCTTGAAATAGTAGTGCAGAGTAATGCCTGAATCTCTTCAGCGATCCCAGGGGAAACAAGAAAAAGAACAAACCAGCACTATTCAGAACATAGAGTGGCATCAAATATGGATATGTCCCAACAGTGCGCCATTTGGACATGTGCATCAATGCATGGGGAGGAGTATACCAGCCAAATCTGAATCTTTCCTGTACTGTAAGGGTGCTTTTACATGTTACACTGGAACGAAGTGTACACTCAGCAGGCAGCCATTTTTTGGTAGAAAGGCAGGCTAAAAATAAAATAAAACCTATCCCTCTGATAAATGATACATGTGATCCTCACACACATGACATTTTCAGATGTACACTGAAATTCTTAGGTGTAAATCCAAGAATCAATGCAGGAAGTGGTTTTATTCAACTATCCGTCCAGTGCAACTGTCTGCAATGTGCAGGAAATACTTTGTGTGTGTGTGTGTGTTTTTCTCATGCAGTGGCTGCTTTGAAAGTAAAGGAGTCCAGGGCCAGCAGCATTTAGGTAATATTAAAAATAACAGAGTCTTTGGTACCCTCAAGGTATCACTTACTGACTCAAGCCACAGTCCAGAGGTCCTCTTTCAGGTATTTCAGCCTCCAGTTTGCTGGAGGCGCGAGCCGAAGGGCTCTCGGCCTGAGGCTCTCTGCCGTGGGCGCGAAGCCGGTCAAGCGGAACTTCTACTCCGGAGGAAAAACCCCAGCCGCGGACCGGACGCTGCTACTTTCTGATTCAGGACACAATCTTCTCATTTTCTCTTCTCAATTCTTTTCTCCTCATATCTGTTCCTTATGGCTCGTTCCAATTTCGTCTCTCCTAACTTAGTTCCTATTCGGTGTCTCCCCTCTTCTCAGCTGCCTTTTTCGTGTTCCTTATGGAACTGTCGCTCTGTTGCTTCTAAGGCCCCTGTCATCCAGGACTTGTTTATCTCTAGGTCTCTCCACCTCCTTGCTCTTACTGAAACCTGGCTTCCCGCCCATGATACCGCCATCTCTGCTGTCCTCTCTCTTGGAGGACTCTCTTTCTCTCACACTAGTCGCCCAGAGGGTCGGGGTGGTGGTGTGGGTCTTTTATTATCTAGTTTGTGCCAGTTCCAGCCTCTTTCCATTCCACCTTCACATTGTTTTTCCTCCTTTGAGGTACATGTGGTGAGGCTTTTCGCTCCATTGCGACTGCGGATTGCAGTTCTGTATCGCCCCCCCAGACTCGTCCTCAAAAATTTTCTCTGATTTTGATTCATGGCTGTCCTTTTTCCTCTCTGATAACTGTCCTACTCTTATTTTGGGTGATTTCAATATTCATGTGGATGACCCTCAAGACGCTGCAGCTCTACGATTTCACTCATTATCTTCCTCTTATGATCTTAAGCTTTGGTCTGATGCACCCACACATTCCCTTGGACACTGTTTGGATCTTGTTCTCACTCGGAATTGCTCTGTTTTGGACTTTTCTACTGCTGACTTTCCTTTGTCAGATCATCATCTAGTTTCTTTCATGATTACTCATAATCCTCCTCCTTCACATTCTGTTTCTCGCTCTTGTCGTGACTTGCAATCTATCAATTATGAGGCTTTTTCTCAGTCTCTAGCCTCCTCTCTTCCTTCTGTCTTTTCGGCTGTCTCCTTGGACTCAGCTGTCTCCTTCTTTAATTCCTCCTTATCTTCAACTCTTGATAATCTCGCTCCATCTACAACTCGGATAGTTCGCCCTTCTCAACCCCAACCGTGGCTCACCTCTTTCCTCCGCTACCTTCGCTCTTGTTCCCGGGCAGCTGAACGCCTTTGGCGTAGGACCAGGGACTGGGCGGACTTTGTCCATTACAAATTTGTACTCTCCTCTTTCTCTTCTGCCATTTCATTGGCCAAACAGCAGTATTACTCAACGTTGATCCAGTCAAATGCTAGGCATCCTCAGCGGCTCTTTGCGTCCTTCAATTCTCTTCTGAAGCCTAATCCACCATCTCTCCCCGCCTCTCTGTCTGCTAATAACTTTGCCTCTTTTTTCAATGCTAAAATCCAAACTATTCGCTCTGATCTGGCCAGCTCTGCTCCTCTTCCAGTTCCTGTTCCTCATCTGTCAGTTCCTCCTGCAAATTTCTCTGCATTCCCTTCGGTCTCAGCTGATGAACTGTCTACAATACTGCGCTCTTCGAAGCCTTCCACTTGTTCTCGTGATCCGATTCCTTCTCGCGTCTTTATTAATCTTATCCCTGCTATCCTCCCTTCCTTGCTTCATATTATTAATTTTTCTCTGTCCTCTGGTTCATTTCCTTCTGCTTTTAAACATGCTACAGTCTCTCCTATTCTCAAGAAACCTACTCTTGATAGGCTATCTCTGTCTAACTACCGACCTGTCTCTTTGTTGCCTTTTGTTTCAAAGATCCTGGAGCGTGTGGTCTACTCTCGCTGTCTTGATTTTCTTTCTAGTAACTCTGCTCTGGATCCTTTTCAATCTGGATTCCGTCTTTTGCATTCCACTGAAACAGCCCTTACTAAGATTACCAATGATCTTCTTACTGCCAAGTCTAAAGGCCTTTATTCCGTTCTTATTCTCCTTGATCTAACTGCAGCCTTTGACATGGTTGATCACGATCTTCTTTTGGATTCCCTTCATGACCTCGGATTTTGTGGCTCTGTCTGTAACTGGTTTGCCTCCTATCTAGCGGGTCGCTCTTTCAGCGTGATGGCTAATGGCAGCTCGTCTTCTTCTTTTCCCATTTCAGTAGGGGTTCCGCAAGGCTCGGTGCTTGGTCCGTTGTTGTTTTCTTTATACATGTTGCCCTTGGGTAATCTTATTCAATCTCATGGCCTCCAATATCATCTGTATGCCGATGATACACAATTATATCTTTCATCTCCGGATCTTTCTCCTGATGTTCACGATCGTATCTCGGCATGTCTTTCAGATATCTCCGCTTGGTTGCTTCATCGTCGTTTGAAACTTAATATGGCAAAGACTGAATTGCTTGTTTTCCTCCTAAACCTTCTCCTCATCTCTCATTCTCTCTTACTGTCAATGATGTTACACTTACTCCAGTCAAGGAAGCTCATAGTCTTGACTTTATATTTGATTCCTCGCTCTCCTTTATTCCTCATATCGAGACAGTAGCTAAATCCTGTCGTTTTTTCCTGTATAATATTGCCAGGATTCGATCATTTTTGTCCGTCTCTTCTGCCAAGACTCTTGTTCATGCATTGGTTATTTCTCGGTTGGACTACTGCAACCTTCTTCCCACTGGCCTTCCTTCTTCTCACATCAGTCCGTTGGTTTCTGTTCACCACTCTGCTGCTAAGATCATCTTCTTGGCTCGCCGCTCTGAACATGTTACTCCACTTCTGAAATCTCTTCATTGGCTTCCAATTCACTTCAGAATCCAATATAAACTTCTCCTGTTGACCTACAAAGCTTTTCACTGTCTAGCTCCTTCCTATCTTTCCTCTCTCATCTCACACTATTCCCACGCTCGTGCTCTTCGCTCCTCTGATGCCATGTTTCTCACCTGCCCAAGGGTCTCTCCTTCCCTTGCTCGGCTTTGTCCATTTTCTTCTGCTTCCCCTTACGCCTGGAACGCTCTTCCAGAACATTTAAGAACTACAAGTTCAATCGCAGCTTTTAAAGCTCAGCTAAAAACTTTTCTTTTTCCTAAAGCTTTTAAAACTTGATTTTGTTCTGACTTTATACTGCCTGTTTGGTGCATTCTCTTCCCCTCCTTATTGTTTTATTATGATTTTATTAGAATGTAAGCCTATGCGGCAGGGTCTTGCTATTTACTGTTTTACTCTGTACAGCACCATGTACACTGATGGTGCTATATAAATAAATAAATAAATAAATAAATAAATAAATAATAACAACAGAGAACTACACAAGTAGATCCAGGCTTCCAGCAGAACTTTGGTTTTTTAAGTAGCAGCTTTCCGTGCTGTAAACTCCCTTTCGACCTTAAGGGAACTTCAAAGTTGCTTCTGAAACTGGGGAGGGACTGAAGTTCCAAGGATGAAAAAGCAGGCTCCACTGAAGCTTTTGGTGCACCTCAAGTAGCTCCATACAGGGTGGTCACAGGCTGTAAAGAAGTCTCCCCTGAACAGGCATCTTCCAGGTGTGTTGGAATGCAAGTCGCATCATTATAGGAGTTGCAGTCCAACACACCTGGAGGGCAACAGGTTGGCAAAGGCTGCTGCAAGGACGGTTGGTAGATCAGTTGCTAGAACAAACTATTTTCTAGGGATAAGAAGAAGCCTCTGTTTCTGCAGTTCTCCACCATCCCATCAAAGGCTCAGGGGACAAAACAGCAGCCAGAACAGCCATTCCTTCCTGTTCTCTTTCTGGAAATGCCTATTTTCATCTATGTGTGGTTGATGGAGGCGACCTAATGGCGACACATCAAGCGATTCACTCCTTGACTGGCCATTTAGTGTAAACTGTTTCGGGATTTTTAAAATGGGAAAGGAAGGAAAGGAACCTCTCGTGCAAGCACTTGAGTCATTGCTGACTCCTAAAAGGACGCCTGCTTTCACTGACGTTTTCTTGGCAGACTTTGTAGCGGGGTGGTTTGCCATGGCCTTCCCCAGTCGCAGTTACCTTTCCCCCAGCTAGCTGGGTACTCATTTTACCGACCTCGGAAGGATGGAAGGCTGAGTCGACCTGAGCCGGCTGCCTGAGAACCAGCTTCCGCTGGGATCGAACTCGGACCGTGGGGAGAGTTCTGGCTGCAGTAACTGCCGCTTACCACTCTGCACCACACGAGGCTCTATATAAATATCTTACTTAGGTACAACAAACAAACAAACAATGAGTCCCAAAAGCAGCAGCAGTGCAGGATATCCTGCTGCCTGAGGCATCAGGACACTTTCCACCACGGCACCCCCATCCCACCCACCCACCCAATGAGAGATCAGGTGGGCAGCCTTTCTGGAGAGGCACCCAGACCCTTGTGCCATGCTTTGAAGGGGTCCATCCTCAAAACAAGGCATTAGGTAAGGTGACCATACAAAAAGGAGGACAGGGCTCCTGTATCTTTAACAGTTGTATTGAAAAGGGAATTTCAGCAGGGGTCATTTGTATATAAGGAGAACCTGGTGCAATTTCCTCTTCATCACCACAGTTAAAGCTGCAGGTGCCCTGCCCTCTTTAAAATCTGGTCACAGTATAGCTGCAGTATAGCTCCTGCAGATTTAACTGTTGTGATGAAGACGGAATTTCACCAGGTTCCCCATATATACAAATGACACCTGCTGAAATTTCCTTTTCAATACAACTGTTAAAGATACAGGAGCCCTGCCCTCCTTTTCATATGGTCACCCTACTTAGGAGCTGCCCTGGAGACTGCTTGTCTCTCCAGAGCGGCTCCCTGCCCAATCTCTCGCTCAGGGGGCTCTCCCAAAGTGAGAGATTGGGCAGGAGGGATCTCCTGAGAGGTGAACTGCCTGCCTAATCTCTCGCTCTTAGAGATCCCCCGAGTTAGAGACCAAGTGGGCAGTCTCTCTCTCTCTCTCTGGAGAGAGAGAGAGAGAGAGAGAGAGAGAGAGAGAGAGAGAGAGAGAGAGAGAGAGAGAGAGCCTGCCTGCCCACCCAATCTCTTGCTCTGAGCCCTCTGCCACCTGGTCTCTCACTTTGGGAGAGGGTTCCCAGTGAGAGAGTAGAGGGGATGCACCCCGGTTGTGGAATGAGCTCCCCAGAGAGATCCGCCTGGCGCCTACACTGTACTCTTTTCGTCGCCAGCTGAAGACCTTTTTATTCTCTCAGTATTTTAACACTTAATTTTAACTTACATTTAAATTTTGCTGCGTGGTTTTATCCTGCTTGTGCTTTTTATACTGTATTTTGTATTTGTGTTTTTAGACTGTTGGTTGTTTTATTATGGCTTTAATTTTTGTGAACCACCCAGAGAGCTTTGGCTATGGGGCGGTATAAAAATGTAATAAATAAATAAACAAACAAACAAACAAATGCTCCTCCAAGGAGCCCTGCTTGCTTACTGGTCTCCCGCTGTGGAATTGGCCGCAGTGGGGGAGCAGAGCCGGCCTGGCAACAGCAGTGCCCGAAAGGCCCCTCCCAGCACAATCTGCCACCTGAGTGGGGAATGTACCCTGTCACATGGGAGGGCCAGCCTTGCCCAAAAGGCATCACAATTTATTTATTTTTAGTTTTTCTGCAGTATTTAGTTTATCAGACTTGTTCATTGGACTTCATAGTAGAACTGCCTTGGCAACTGATTGATCTTGCATTTACTTCAGTGTGTTTTTACTGTGTGTTTTTATTGTGTGTTTTACACAATTTTACTGTGCCTTAGATTATACTCTATTGCACAACCAGCGATTGCTCCCAAATGAAAGGGATGCCACTCTGAAGAGAGATCTTGGAAACTGGTATGAAAGAGTCAGTATCTGAATTTGCACAATTCCCTCCATTCCTTTGGTATCATGTCTCTAAGAGTGTATGCCCCCTTTTTTTAAAAAAACTATAAACTTTTTGCTTTGGCAGAAGGGGTGTGTGCGTGCGTATCACTTCCTTTTTGCATTACATCACCCACACTCAAATTTAATAGCAAGCTCCATGGGTCATCATCACACAGCGTCATCCCTTGGTCAATTGGTCTTGTTGGAGTGACAGCAATGCTTCCTAGGGCCTTGACTCAAGGCACTTCTGAGAAATAAAAATGGGGGCCACTAGAACTCCTGGGAGCGCCATCACTGCCGCCCGCACCAAGACAACAAAACACACAGCAGTGGCAAAGAAGGCGACGCAAGGGTGGCTGGGAGAGAGCAAGCTGGTGAAAAAGCTTTACAGAAATTTGGCTCAACACGATCTGGTGTACAGCAACCCACTAGCAGCACTATGGTTGGTAACAGAAAATGTATTCAGGGAAGCTTTCCGCTCATTCTAGTGACTGGAGCAGGCCCTTGCAAGGTAATCTGATGCAAAGTGCTGCATTTTCAGCTTGAAAGAGATGCCCACATTTATACCCACCAGACGTCCTGTTCTCGGTCTCTGGGAACCTGCTGCCAGAATAGGAAGTGTAGGCAGATGAATCTTTTTTGTTGTTTTTGTTTTAACGAGGCCTCGGAGAAAGATATCAGTTTGGAAGTCTAGTGCAGAAGGGAGGAGGTGGATAAAGCCAGCTCACTCATCAGCGTGACGGAGATTCTGATTTCTCTGGCAAGTTCACGGGCAGCCCAGTGCTGAAATAAGTAAAAACAACAACAACACCCCACTAAATAGCCAAAAGGAGTAAAAAGGTGAGTACGCTTGCATTAGCTTCCTTTGTATTTTTGTTGTTGTTCCGTGCTGATTTTATTCCAACGTATGTTGATTTCTTTCAAATTCCATCTGCTTCCTTCTCCGTAACTAAATTGCAGAGAGGAAAACTAGCTAATGGTTAATTGCAGGAATGAAATACAATACAGAAATAAAGGTATATAAAAACATAGACTTAAATATTGAAAATGTTAGGGAAATGGAAGATGTACAGAACTGCAAAGTACTGGACATGTTAACTACCTGAAAAGAACGCTAAAGTAAACAATGCTGCATTTCATGTAACTTCTATAGCTGGTACATAAAGACAGGAAGCAAACTTAGCAGCATAAATACTCTAGTCCAGGGGTTTTGTCTGATTTTTCCATGAGTCTCTATTACTAACATAGCCAACAGCATTTCATTCCAAAGACAGAATCACATTTGTATTTTGCTTTTAATCCTTCATATCTTGGCGTTAATTTCCCCATCTGGAATATGAAAAATTATCAAATATCTTTGGGCTGGTTCACACATGCATATAGATAGATCTCTTTTCGACTACTCAGCATACTGGCTGCTGAATTTCTGAATCGGTGATAACAACTAAAATGTAAATGCCAGTGAAGGTAGCTAGTGTGGAAACTGTCCATCACACCAGCCTTCAATATACACTAAGGATGTCTTAACATTCAGGGCAAGGGTCCCACTACATGATAACAGTCTTAGTCTAGGTGGCTCCAGTTGTGATAGCCATATTTTGAGTTGATTTCCCCTGCTTTGGTTCGGTTATAATGTATATTATTTTTAAGTGTTTTTTCCCTTGAATGCTGTGCTGGCTGTCCCCATTCTGAATAATGTGTCCTCTGAATGTTGGACATCAAGGACATGGAAACAAAGGTATTCCATCTTCTCGTCCACCCCGATTTTGATAGATGGGAAAATAAGTGTTTCCCTGCCCAAAAGATGGGTGAAATGACTGGTTCTCATTGAATAAATGTGCAACATATAGCTACAGTTCACTGTAATTTAATAATACTCAGCCATGTTGTTTTCAGTGCTTTTTCACTCCTTTACCTAATGAATGACATGCCTCATTCACAAAGAAAATAATTCAACATTCATTATTTATTTGTTTGTTAACAATATTTATATACCACTTCTGGTTTGAAACAAACCCTGAAGCAGTTTCATAATCCCCGTAGTATTGCAAACTTAATGAAATAATGATGGCAAGAAGTTAATGACCAAACAACATTTTCTTACTATTTTTTTCCCTTTTCACAGAATTGGATTAATTTGTTTTAAATCTCCCATTCCTCTGCTTTAAGCCTTAGTAGTGAAGATGAAAGTGGATATGAATATGTCTTTGGTATTCAATGTCTGTTCAGCAACCTTGTCCTTGAAAAAAGAAGGCAGGAACCAGACAGAAGCAGGAATTGGATTCCAGGAGGTGGCTGTTGGACTGATCCTCACTTTTATAGATTTAGTGACCTTTCTGGGAAATACAGTGGTGTTTATCTGCCCTTTGATGGAGAAGAGGCTCCGGACCATCACCTATATGTTTATCATGTCCTTAGCTATGGCAGATTTTCTTGTGGCTTGTCTGGTGATGCCATTTAGGTAAGGAATCTGCTAAAGGTCATCTACTTCCTAGGATGTACATTTTAATGTTCAAAACTAGCCACTCATGGTTGTCATTATTACTCTATGGAAAGGTGCAGCCTATGCCATTGATCCAAAAAGCAGGAAATATAGATTTGTAAGAAATCAGCTGTTAACACCTTGCCAATGCATAGCCTAGGGATAGTTTGGGCATATCCTACTGTGCATTCTCAGTTCATGTAAGATAACAAAAGGTCTAGCCAGCACCCCAGGGTGCCATAAAACATATCCCAGAATCTTCTATGATACACAGGCATTTTCCCAGCAGACAAATCAAGGTGGAATCTATTCCTTCAAAGTAGAAGGGTTAACTATTGTCTTTTAAAAGATCAACTCAATATTTAACTAATTGGAAAAAATTATAAATGGTGCGTAAGAGCATGCTGGAAGATTGGATTGGCTCTAAAACAATGTGATTGGTCATACTTAAGAGTAGACCCATACAAATCAATGGGACTTATTTACAAAGGATGGTTACGGGTGAACTGGGATCCCAAAGCAGGGAGAAAATATTGGTTTTCTAGCTAAGTTGCATATTTTGATCTCTTCTTTCAGTATCGTTTATGAAGTGACGGGCACGTGGATGTTTGGGAGAGAGTTCTGCAAAGTCTGGATCTCATTTGATGTCATGTTTTGCACTGCCTCTATTGTCACCTTGTGTTTTATCAGCCTGGACAGATACTGTTCTGTAGTAACCCCCTATCGTTATTCTAAGAGGATGTCACGGCAAAGGTAAGTGTATTTTGTCTTTTTGTTGGAACGGAGCTGTGGCAGCCTATTCACAGACCTTCTATTACAAAACTTATTTTGAAGGTTTGAAACTTAATTCATAGACATCGCATCTCGTTGTTACTCTTGCAAAGGGATGCAAGAAGCTTCATCAATATCCTTCAGCCTCAAAACATAAACTAAGTGCTGAAACAGGTGGCAGTTTTGTATTCCAGGATGAATAGAATACAATTTACTTTCATCACCGGCATACTATAGAGCTGGGAGCTGGCATAGCCCTTCAGTTATTATGTTAAAGGTGCGATATGGGTAAGAAAAAGAGGCTGCAAATCACAGCTAGAATTGGTACAAAACTTTCAAAATCCTATAAAATGCGAATCCTAATGCCAGAGTAGTGGGGCTAAGAGACTTCCCTGGGTTGCAGGTTGTCCCTTCTTCAAATTCCATTTCTGCCAAGAACTCAGTAGATGGCTTTAGGCAACTAACAAAGCCTCAATCTCCTATCAACAACATGTGGATAATAATATTTATTGGTTGTCGTAACAGACACTTGACTAAGGCTACTTCTAGATGAGGTTTTTATTGCACAATATCCTTGCTTCATTCATGGAATTCTGCAGGGGATCCAGATGTCATCTTCCACGTGTAATCCTTTTGTGTTTCCCAAAGCTTCTTCCATTTCGTTCTTACCAGAAAATATCCAATAACAAGGGAAAGATGGAGCTTTCTGTTGTTATTGGGTGTTTAGCTGCACAGGGCTTTTTGGGTTGGGTCCTGAATTAGGTGGGTGCGATGGACTGGTGGAAGTTGTTCTCACCTCAGCAGCCCCTTGAAAATGCTACACGCTGGGGGACCCTGCTGAGTGGGGTGAGTTGTGGTGTGGGGAGGAAGGAGATCCCCCAAATTGGATGCATCTTTCACGAGTGGAGCTCTTCAGTCAATAGATCCAAGCCTTTAATAAGAAGTACTTGGAGCCATCTATCTGGAAGCACCCAGAGAGAATGCCAAACATCATTATAAGGATTTTCTTGTCATTAAAAACATTTTCTTTTCAGTAATCTAACCTAAAATATTTCATTCCAAATATTTCTTCCTGTTTCCACCTGCAGCATGATCAAAATGCATCTTCAGCACCTGAACACCAGCAAGTAGGTCACAGAAACAGGTGTCCCAGTAGTTTTCTTTTCATTCACAGGTGTATCTTAATGACCTGCATTGTCTGGGTGTATTCCTCCCTGATCTCCTTTCTACCTGTCATGAAAGGCTGGAACGAGATACCTGGCATAGATTTTGATGCCAGCAAAGAATGCATTTTTGTAACCAACTGGACTTTTGCCATCACAGCTTCAGCCCTGGCATTCTTCATCCCCTTCATGGTCATGTGCAGCATGTACTACTTCATCTACCGCGCATCGCGGCTCAAGTCCTCTCGCATTGCTTCTCAGGACCTTGACCTTCATTACCATCCACACAGCAAACGCCAGAACAACCTGCAGCTCGAGAACAAAGCCACTCGCACAATTAGCATTCTCATTAGTGTCTTCATATTGTGTTGGCTACCATATTTCATCTTCAATGTATGGCTGGCCACCCAAGGTGCTAATTCTACCAGCAAAGTTTTGGTTAACGCTTTCAAGATCATCACATGGTTAGGTTACTGCAATTCTACAATCAACCCTATGCTCTATGCCTTCCTCAATCGTGACTTCCAAAGAGCTCTGAAGAAACTACTTGCTTGCAGGCGCAGGTCTCAGGTGAACATGTGTGAGGACATAGTTTCGATTGCCACTTTTACAAAGACAGCTCAAGACCCCAGAGGACAGTGTGAAAGAACAGCTATCTTCTGCTCCTCTGAAGAGCAAATATAAACATGAAAGCCATGATGATTTGCATTGCACTTCACATCAGCAGGTAGAGGTGTGTGAGCTGTGTATCAAAAATCCAAGGGTCCGACTGAGCTCTGAACTTTCGGTGTGGTTAAGGGACATTTTTAAAACCATTGGATACCTGCGGAGCTCTGTCCCGTTTTCAGATAACTGTCTCATTATAGGCTTTTTAAAAAGTTTGACAGACAGGTAGCTGTTCCGTTAGCTCTTGGCAAATAACAAAATGCTTACAATCTCTGTAAATTTGACAGCATGATAGCTCGTAAGTAGGGCTTTAGGCATGCCAAGTTTGAAACAGATCCCTTCATCCCTTGATTTTTAGAGATTTTTAACATTTCCCCCCCCCCCCCCAAACCCACACACTCAACTGATTCTGCGGTAATTCACCCATGCACATTTATGGAGGGAGCTTTTATCCTTTACTTCGCCAATGCACTGTGCATTATACTTAATATTAGATCAGAACATTTTATTGTGTTTGACAAATAGCCATTACAAACAACCTAAGTCAATACATTATGCAATAACAGAACATAAACAGAAATCAAGTTAATGAATTACTTGCAGTCCGCTGCAATAGCATTCGGAGTGATTGCACAACTATGTTTTGTGGCCTTAGAAAACAAAGCGGTTTTGCGTGTAATGTAAATATCACCATCTGACAGTAACTAGCAAATCTTCTACCCTGTAATAATACCAAAATCTGACCCAGGAATCCCTCCCCTTGGGATTTTGATATAGATCAGCAGCCCCCAACCTTTTTGGCACCAGGGACCGGTTTCGTGGAAGACAATATTTCCACGGACCTGGGGGAGGGGGGTTGAAGGAATGGTTTTGGGAACCCCCCCGCCCCCCCACTCTAGTGTTCTGGCTTCGCTTCGGCTGGGTGCCCCCCCAAAAAAGGTATTATTTTTTCTACCTGGTAAATAAGCATGTTGCAAGAAACCTACTATTCTGTATCTGCGGTATGGAAGAGGTAGAGGGTCTTTCATGTTATTTACTGTATTATCATCTATATCAGGGGTCCCCAACCCCCGGGCCACGGACTGGTACCAGTCAGTGGCCTGTTAGGAACCGGGCCACGCAGGTGAGCTGCTTTCACCACCCCACCCACACCCCAGTGTACCTGGGTGCGGGGCGCCATCTCGCCTGCCCAGCCGAAGCGAAGCCAGGACACTGGGGTGAGGTGGGCGGCTTCAGAACGGCGCACCCGGAAGTTGCTCTCCTAGAGTGGCTTCTGGCCGGGCGTGCCATTCTGAAGCTGCCCACCTCACCCCAGTGTCCTGGCTTCGCTTCGGCTGGGCAGGCGAGATGGCGCCCCGCGCCCAGGTACACTGGGGTGTGGGTGGGGTGGTGAAAGCAGCTCATCTGCGTGGCCCGGTTCCTAACAGGCCATGGTACCAGTCCGTGGCCCGGGAGTTGGGGACCCCTGATATAGATGACAATACAGTAAATAACGTGAAAGACCCTCTACCTCTTCCATACCGCAGATACAGAATAGTAGGTTTCTTGCAACATGCTTATTTACCAGGTAGATAAAATAATACCTTAAGAGAAATTAAGGTGCCCAGGTTCACTTACCTTTTACCAATGCTAATTAAAATAAACTTACTTTTAGATTGAGAGATAGCCTCAACACTGAGACTAGTGAAGTCAGGCCCCACCTGGCTCTTCCTTTCTGATTGAGTTTTGTGACTACCCAGAAGCTACTCCTAAGGGTTGGGGGACTCTTCACAAGCTGTATGCAATGTGGTATTGGGGATGCAACCTGTGTGTGGATTTGTATGTAGGGGGAAATTGGTAATTCTCTCCCCACCCCCACCCCCTATTGTTAATACACAAGTCTGGCTCTTTGGATCCCAGGCATTGATAGAGAGCTAAAGCAGTTATGCAGTTTATAACTTTAAGAAAGAACAAGCACATCTAAATAAAAAGATTTTATTAAATCAGACTTGAAAGAAGTCACAGTAATTAAATGCACCTAACAATTGTTCCAAGTGCATACTGTACACCACCAACCCAAAAGGATTGATCTTGCAATTTTATAAATAAAAATTAACATATTTACAGTGAGAACAGTGAGAAAAGGTGTTATTAAACAATAACATCCTATCAAAGAAATGCATAAGACTTGATTACTACAAGCTTGGAAGATTACATTAGATATTACATTCCAGGAATTACAAAAAAAATGAATAAATGATTCATTTGTTACTGTGGCAATTCAAGCCTGTATCCAACCATTTTTTTTGCCAAATCTTCTTCCATCTTCTTCTAACAGCTTTTCAATAACCCTGTACTGTGTAGAAACATATCACAATTTGCTCTAAAAGTGGCTGACGACAATTTGCATTGTTCAAGTTATTCTCCAGGGACAAAATAAAGAGGTTTTATATTTTAGTTTCTTTTAAGATCATCTTCATATGTTAAATTAATGTAATCAGGACCTATATGTCAGGGTTAGAGACTGATTGGTTCTATAAAAATACAGAATTTAATTCTATATACATAATATGCATCCTTTCCGATTTCCTAGAAAATATTTACAAGATTCAAACTCAAAAATGTTTATGAGAACCAAAATAGGCCAAGTTATGATGTGAAAGTCATTTGCTTCAAGAGGACAGAAAACATTAAATGCTTAGCTTCATACAATGGTAAATTTTGTGAATGAATCTGACATGAGAAAATAAAGCTCAGAATATTAATATTCCAAAGATGTTGCTTGATGTTAGATTCTCTTGCTGAATAGCTACTGTTGAGTCCTTTCAGTGTGCTCATAATAGTTGTGCCAAAATATTTACTGAGCTATCTTTGATACTTAATTCCAGATGAACTCATTGTCCGTGACCTCTGCCTGAGCACTGGTTTTGATGGGAATTCCAAGTCTTCAAATAAAGGGTTTTCTATAATGTCTGCAGCTTCTGGTCTTTCCGTGGGACTTGGAGAGAGCATGTGCTTTACCATTGCATACTAAATGGAAAATAAAGCACTGTGTTATTTCAGACAATGAAAATGTTTACAGTGATTTTAAGTGCCCACACACTATCTCCTCACTACAAAGGAAATGCAAATAGTAGCGAAGTATTTCTCTGCACACCAGCTGAATGTAGACATTTTGGCTCATTATAACCCGTTTAGAGATTTTTTAAAACTTATTTTAAAAAGACTATTAAGAAAATTTCCCTTGGAATAAATTGCAATTAACACTGATTTACCCTTCTGAAGCTGTCTGATCTTCTTCTCTCACTGAAGCCAAGCTATTACTGACAAGAGACTGCCTGTGAAATCACATAAGCCAGTCTAAGCAGGATTAAGGCACGATGCAGATACCATGGTGAGATTCTTTATTTCTTTTTATTGATTTATATCCCACTCTTCCGCATAAAGATCCCAGGGTGACTAATTTATTTATTTAATTTTAAGAATGTATTTTTTTCAATAAAATATTGTAAGGCAATTTAAAAATAAAGTAAGTTACTAAAATGCATAATGAAATCAAAAGGCAACAAATCAAAGCAGCCCCACCACTGGACTACTCTCAGCGGAGAAAATCAAGTCAAAAGTGTCACCTCCTACATGTAATGGGCCAACGACATGGTGGAAATGACATACTGTTCTCAGAAAAGGAAGAATTGGCATGATGTTGAAATCGTTCAGATCAAAGTGTGTGTGTGTGTGGGGGGGGGTCAATGCCAAGTCTGAGACCACCTCTGTCAGTTCGGTTATGGAGACTCTTAAGCAGCAGGATGGTTGGTATAGTAAAAAACATCCCCAATCTGTCCAATGAGCCCAACTGGAACCCATCCAGACTAGAAGCCTGGAGAGAAAGATGGAATAGACTACAGCAACCTCCATTCCACTGCAACCCTTTGAGTTTGTACGGGTGCTGTACTAAGTACCCAGATGGACTACTGAGAGGGATCCACTCTTCCTTCAGCTCATCCAGTCAGACCTTGGTAACAAAAGCCAGGTTGTGCTTCTCATCCACTATGAAAATTGTGAAAGAAGGATGTTTATTAGCGACTGACCTGGCATCAAACAGCAGAACCCCCCGACAGGTTGGCAGCACAGCCTGGACAGCTGTGGCTGGGAGAAAGACCAGAAAATTGGACGGTGCCTAACCCCCTTCCCCACACCTGGCAAGACCAATTCCTATCACCAACTCTCTCTCTGGACATTCTCCACTGAAGAGATCGGGTTAGTGTTGGAGAAGGCGCTGATGATGTATTCCTTCTATTCTACCTAGCAAGCAACCACTGGGAATTTAAAATATGACAAGGAAAATATGTTTTTCAACTGTAAAGTAAATGAAATTCTAGTCTAAGAAAAGCTGAAAACTAAAGCACAAATCTAGACTGAGAACAGCTGGACAACCATCTGTCAGGTATGCTTTAGGGTGGATTCCTGCATTGAGCAGGGGGTTGGACTCGATGGCCTTATAGGCCCCTTCCAACCCTACTATTCTACGATTCTAACATAAATGTATACTTACCTCCTGTGTATATTTCTGAATGAACAGTGGAGGGAAAACCAAGCTCCTGACTTCACTCAGTGTCTGTAATAAAAAGATATTTGTACTGTAGTCTGAAACAGTGTTCTCCAGGAATCACACAAATGCCTCAGCCTTAAGCACTAAATCGTACTCCTTCAGATACAACGGAAGAATTCAAGCCTTTTTACGATGTACGGAATATACTGCAGCTTCATAATAAGTAAGCTCCAGTTTCTTCTATCAACATCTGATACTGTGCTAGTTGCTCTACATTCCTAGTCATACTTATATTATTTATCCCACCACAGCTTGATTTTTTAGACTGCAAACTGTCAGGAGCAGGGACTGTCAGAAAGTTGTAGTTCCTCATGTAACAGGGTCCAACCTGCCACTGCAATGCTTTTGGGATCTTTCAGATTATGGCGAAGTGATGAAGAATTATCAAAACTTTTATCTACCTAGTTATAGCAAAGTGTTCCAGTTAAAAAATTATGTAAGATCTATTAGTCGTTAGCTGCAAGGTAAAACTTTTGATTCAAGACAACACTGGCAAAGAAAATCCCAACAACTGAGTGTCCACTGACAACTTTAATACTTCTGGGTTTATTACACACTTCAGGATCAATAGAAGGTAGCATTCAGTATATAACACACGGTCTCCACTGGTTGTGATAATTTCTAAAGCAGCAGATTGATAGGAAGAACAAACCTTAAAGGAAGCACTTACAAAATCAAAGCCCATGATTACAAGGAGAAATGTTAAATTCCCTTTTGGAGAGTGTAGACGTCCTTATTTATGGGCAAAAGGTATTTATAACATAATGTGAGAATAATTAAGCAAGCATCTATTTAGATTCTGATACAAGACAAGAAAGTTTCACAACATACGTATTGGGACCGAACAGGTATTGTCACTATCACTCACTACATAATAAATAAAATTAAATAAAATAGCTATCAAACCTACATGTCTTAACATATAAAAACCCACAAACCAATGTCAAACTCTGTCCCAATCTGCGCTCAGCATGTTAGAATAATTTGGGATGGGTTATATTTTACACCGGAACAATTCTTTACAGTGTACCCATGGGGTTCCCAGAACTTTTGAGTGTTTCATTGACATCACAGCTTCTTCAGGGAGGTTATAGAAACACAACTCCATACCATGGCATTCATGCCAACTGTTCTGTGGCTGGTGCTTACACCTTAATGGTGTATGTCCAACCTTCATCTTATTACTAAGATGTAATACATTTTCTCAATGGCAGAGACAGAAGTATAGTTTCTAGCAGAAGAATACCTACCCTCACTCTTTCCATTTGGGTGCTGAAAGGGTAAAGGAGCTCAAACAAGATCAGACCCAGAGAGAAGATATCCACTTTGTGTGAATAAGCATTTCCATAGACCTAGAAAATCAAGAAAAAAAATCCTGAAAAACTCTTTGGAATTCATACAAACTACATTTATTTCTTCCTACTCTTATTTCTGCCTAAGCCCACAAGAAAACGTTCTGCATCAATGAAAATCAAATCAATTTTTAAAATTGATTTTAAACTTTTTGCAACTTTATAATAATTTTATAGCAAAATGTTTGGAACAGGTATCAAAAGAAATGAAATTTAGAAAAAAAATGCACGTCCAGAACACCCCAATTACTAGAAGAGCCTGGAAATGGTACATGCTTATGTCTCTAACTCAACTATTTACCTCATAACAATGTGACAAAATAAAAGGATGTGGAAACTCACCCCGCCACACACTGAACTAGCCTAATAGATTACACTGTAATGTTATCATGCATTTTCAATTAACTTAACTCTACTATTAAGTACAAAATGGGGTTACTGACAAACAACAGTGAGCTATCAGTGTGCTTGGGGAAATCCCAAGGTTTGCATAAGTACTAAAATAGTTTGGGTGGGGGGAATCCTAAGGAGGCAAACCCTCCCCCAAACAGTTCAATAAGGGCCATTTATACTGAGTGGCCAAAGAATGCCTAGAATCCATTGGGGGAGGACAACAGAAAGCCAGGAGGTAGGGGGATGAAATGGAGTATCCTAGAAGCAGGCTTGGCTGGCTGGCATGCAAGCACATTGAACAGGAACACTCAACACTGGAACATTTGCATTCCCACCGTAAATATTTATTCTTCGTACACTCTATAGAAACCTTTCTCAAACTGGTGCCTGCCAGGTTTTGGACTACAAGTCCCAGCATATCTGGCCTTTGGCCATATTAGCTGGGACTGATTGGACTTGATGTCAAAAGCATCTGGAGGGCACAAAGTTGAGGAAGGCTGTTTTAATACCTGAACACATTCAGAAATAGTTTTAATGTTCTTCAATCTAAATATATTCACTATCTACAAAAGAAAGATGCCATTACTTTCTCCAACCTTCTGGGTTAAAAAACCACTCTGAACTTTCATTTCTTACATTTTTATACCGTTCCATAGCCGAAGCTCTCTGAGCAGTTTAATAAATGCCACTTAGCTTAATAACAAACACACACCATATATAAAGCACGTCTAAAGCACTTCAGGGCACAATCCTATGAGGACGACCCTAAGTCTCTGAACTTGGAGGCTTACTGCCATCCAATGCAGAGTGGGAGATGTGGCAAGGACAATCTCCGCCTCCATGCTCCTCTTGCTCTGCATTTCAGTCGGACAGGAATCCAAACTCAATAATGGCCATTCAGACACTCTCTAGGGGATCTAGAATTGCTCTCTCTGTATGTTAAAAACATATTACATGCATTTTCTCGGTATTCCTTACTACCACCCTGTAAGGTAGGTTAGAAGTACTATCCCTAAATTTCAGATAGTGGCTGAGACTGAAATATTTGCCCAATGTCACCTAGTCAGTTTGCAGATGAGGCAAAATTCGAAACAGGCTCACAGTTCATACTCATAGCCAATTTATTTCACTATCATCTACACTTTAAATGCTAGAGTGACAGTTACAGCTCTGATGACTGCATGAGGCACAGACCGCACCTGTTCTGGGCTCATGTAGAGCTTGGTCCCAACTTGCCCTGTGTGCCTGTCATAAGCTGGCATTGGCGTTAGAACGGATTCCTCCTCTTCATCTTGGTCCATCGCAGTCACTAGCCCGAAATCCCCAACTTTTACTATGTCATCCATTGTGAAAAATATGTTGGAAGGCTAGAAAAACCAATCAGATGAACACAAAGAGCATTATGATTAAGCGTTTAAAGTAGATAGGATGTCTGAATCTCCTAAGTCACAGTGGGTATATGACTGTATCATTACCTTTTCCAACTCTGTCAAGCTTCACAACACTTGTGGAAGGAAGTTCCTGCTTCCACACTTTTCCAAAATGAAAAATACATATATACAGATCTGAAAACCATCTTGGAAACCATCAAACTCGCTCTTAAATCAGACTGCCCCAAAGAGGATTTTGAATCATCAAGTTCTTTTGAATTTGCAGATGTGCTAAAACAGCTTTACCCAACCTGCTGCCCTCTAGATGTGTTGGCACGCTAGCCTGGACAGTGAAGGGAGCTGAGAAGATATAAGCTTAACAACCAAAGAATTAATGTTTGTGTAATACATCTAGAACAAACAAAACAAGTTGCTCTAATACAGTGAACTCTGCCCCAAAGAATATTTCTATGATAGAGAATCCTTTATAGCTATAACCAAGAGCTTAACATCCTATCTAAAGAAGAACAATGGTTTGTTAGGGCTGCCTCAAAACAGCCGTTTCCTTTAAAAGCTGAATCCTAATCAAAAGTGGTGAAATCACACCTCAATACCAATTAGTTTGGGAATACTGTACTACCTCTGCCAATTTGGATTTTGAATTGCCCACACTTATCACCCATGTGGGATGCATTCCATCTGCTAACATCCTAATCCATCATCGTATCAAGCCCTGCTTAAGGACCCAGAGCAATGATCACCACTGAGCATTCATGGTGTTCCCGAGTGCGTGCATGTAGCCTATCAGCTTGCACCAGGGAGCTGAAGCATCATTGTCATAGTGTTATTTACAATACAAACCTTAAGGTCCCGATGCATTAACCCTTTACTGTGCAGGAACTGAACCGCTTCAGCTATCTGTAGGAATATCAGCAGGCACTCTGTTCTTTCTCTCTCCTCTATGGAACATCTCCTGTTCATCCAGTCTTTAAGGTTTTCCTTCCTACAGAGTTGCATCTGGATGTAAAGGTACACTTTTGGAGTGGTAGGTAACGCTTTCTGTGCAGAGTTCTTAGAAAAGTCCAAGCTTAAGGTTGTTGGTCTTGGTGGAGAAGTGGACAAAGGACTTGCTGAAGATGACATCCTATTATTGGATCCTTTTGTGCTTGTTGCTTTATCCTCACAGTGGCTATCATGAAGTGAATCATAGGTGTTACCCTCTTTACTTAAAGTATTATCACAACCAGAGTCTTCAAAAACAATAGATGAAGAAGTCCTCTCCCTCACCCTTACTGTTGGCATGGCTGGAAGACAAAGTTCAAAGGAGTGTCCAGGATCATTTTCATCAACAGTACTACCATCTATATCATAGTCAGCGAGGAAACTGTCTTGCATGTGTAACACAGGATCTGCCACCTGGCTCAGGTCTCCATTATCAATGGCAGAAAATTCCAGTGGGGAAAACTGGCTCTCTGATGAATCTGATCGGCCACAAGGTATCCCAACAGAAAGCAAGGTCTTCCTTTCTACAGATGTAGCAATAACTTCAATGTGTTCCTTTGCAGAGAATGGCTCAGTTCTAATTTTAAATGATGGCACTTCCACTGGACTGGGAGAACTGAGTGGCCAATCAATACTTTAAAAAAAAAAGCAGAATAGGACATTACAAAACTTTAGGTCATCTTAAAATGCATTGTCTAGAGAACAGTATCTGCACAGCTCTGTATTTTCTTACTGAAAATCCACAGAGAAGTATAAATAAATTCAAATAATATAAGAGAAATCTACATTACTTATCCACAACCAAGGATCTTTTCAGCCTCCAAATTCCCCTTAAAAGGCATATCCTTCTGAACATTTTAACAGGAACATCTCAAGGCTCTCTATGAGATAGCTCTCCTACCACCAATTTTCCAGAAAACCCAGATCCCTGATTGGACAGGACAGAAATCAGATCTTGTCCCTTCTCCCAAGCTTATTTCTAATCCCTTACTTTTAATGGGCCTAGGATCGGTAACATGACTTAAAATCGACCATAATCAAATAAAAGCCAAATTTAACTATGCTAAAACAAGTCTGAGATACCTTATAACTGCTTAACCTTAGCCATTAAACCATCCTATGTGATTTATTATAAACCACTTAGTTTTTTATATGCCATTTTAAAGAGACTACAATATTTTTATTAGACGATCAACAATTTCATATTTGAGTTCTTTAAGAACTCTAGAATGGATACCATTTGAATGATTCATTATCTTTCAATTTGTCAATAAGATTAACTTCGCCCTTTGTTCCTGAAAAAATCAGTTCAGGCACAAGTATCTGTCCAACAAACCAAAGTGGGCAGCAGCTGAATAGAAACAAACCAAACCAATGCTAAAGAGCACCCAACTGTATGATACAGGCATCAGATATTCAGGCAGATGATTATTATCTGAGGTGGAATTTAATGTTATTATAACTCACACTGATTTATTAAAGGACTATTTTCCTTTTGATCTGCCCCATATTGCCTATCATATTCCACCCTAGAAAATATCCGATTTAGTCCTGTTAGCACAGACTGTGTTTTCCTACAGGATCTATTTCTTGTTTGTTCCTTCAGTGAGGGCTCCTCCCCTTATTTGTAGGAATCTACCTGAAAGCATACCTGACAGATGGCTGTCAGGTAAAGGCTTTTTATTACACTACATGTGATAAAGCAAAGGTATCTGTATTACCATTAAGTAACTATTTTGTGAATGGCCATGGTTCAATTATTACTGCCTGCATTTCAATTTCCTCTGACCCTCATTGTTTACAACCCACCCTTCCCAACCATGTCTATATATATCTGCCAATTGAGAATAACACTTGCATCCAATGAAATGGACAGTGTCCACAAAAGCACATGCCAGAATAAATTTGTCAGTCTTCAAGGTCCCATAAAACTCATAAAACAATGCACAATTTATATAAAAACCAGAAGTTACAGCGTAGAAATGTAGAGTTTTTCCATTTGCTAGGTCTTCTGGAATACAATATGGTATCTCCAGAGTCTTTTAGTAAACACAGACTTTCCAGGAACTGAAAGAGATACCTTTCATCTTTTAGCCACAGTTTGTCCATTCTTTCTTGCCAGCTCTCAGGTGGTGCTTCTAGCCAAGCATTGAAATAACGAACAATACAAGGGTGTTCAAGTTTCGCTAAAGCTTTAACTTCACGCATCACCTTTTCACGAGCCTGCTCCCTAGAATTTGAGAGAGTAACAAAGTAAAACTCATAAAACAGCAGTTCTGTGAGCGACAAAGTGGGATGGACATTTCACTTTGTAGAAGAGAAAATTCACCTTCAACTTTCATTCTCTGACATGCGGGGACTGCGTACACACTTCCTATTATTATTATTATTATTATTATTCTGAATATGTGTTAATATATTAACACATATTCAGTACAAACATCCAGTGAAAAATCCCACTGCAACAAAAGGCCCTGGAAATAGTTCATACAATTTGGCTAAAAAGGAGGCACCACGGGCTTACTATAATTTCAAAGGCCTGGAAACAAAACATACCTCCTGTGCCAACGCTCCCCCTCTCCCCACACCCTCATACACACATCTCAATTGACCCCAGAGTAGCATCCCACAAGGGTTGCCATTAGAAGGAAAAACCAGCCCCACCTCCCCCGTTTATACCCAGAAATACTTTCACCATGGCCCTTCTTAGGGCCTGTCCAAAGGAAGCAGTGACTTTGCAATCTTTAAAAAAAGCCGCCCAAGACTTTTCCGTGTACAAAGGCTTTGGAGAAGGATTACAGATTTACTTAAGTATGATATTGGTTGTTTATGTTGAAATTTATTGTTCATATTATTAATTTTAACCGTTTATTATGCCTTATATTGTGATTTTTAAGATTTTTAAGGTTACTGAACCAAGTGGGGTTACCACAAATAATGATAACCAAAAAGTGAACCACAGTGCCACCTAGAGGTGCACAGCATGAAGGTAACTAGAAAGCTATTTACCTACCTATTTGGTAGACGAATTCTTTTAATAGCATAGTTACAATCATCTACTTTGTTTCTGGCTTCAAACACTACTCCAAACCCTCCACGACCTAGACACTGAATTGGTTCAAAATCTGTTAGATATCTGCAAGAAAAAAAAACACACAATCACAATCTGATCACCTGTTCAATGAACCACTTTATTTTTGCACAAACTGATTTAACAAAGCCTTGTATTAAAGAACTCACCTAGTAGCCACAGCTGACCAGGAATTCAATGAAGGTAAATGGGTGGGCAAGCAGCAGAGGGACAAATCACTCTGTCCCTCCTCTGCCAGTCTGCTTGGGTTCCATGCTAGCTGCAGAAGACAGCCCTTCTTCTGCGACCATAAACATTCGGAAGGGCTGGTGGAGGTAGCACAGACCATTCTGTCCCTCCTCTGGTAGTCTCCTTAATAGAAGGCATTTACTTAAACTAGCCAACATTTCCATGCTGGTTTCAGAGAAAGGAACTTTTCCTTCTCCACTGCCAGCATTTATAAGGCTGGTTTAACACATTTAGCCCAATGTGGCGGGCAGCAATTCTAACGAAGCAGTTGCCGACAGGAGCCTTTCCAGGCCCTACAGGGAGATGACAAGGACTGAAAATCAGACCTTTTGCATGCACTGGGCTAAGTGGGCTACGGCCCTTCACCATTTTCACCCCAATTGCCTTCTTGCAATTAAGGCGTTTTCTCCCTAAGAAAACACTTCTCATGAAAGCCATATACAAATCATGTTAATAATGATTTCTTTATTAGACATGTCACCATTTAAATAAGTAAATTCCTCCTTTTGCATTCATCACCTTAAAATGTCTAGAACATCTCTTGATTTGAGGAGAACAATCCCAAAAGAACATGAGGCATACAGAAAATGTTTTCCTCTCATTCTCTCCCAATTGCAGCTCCTTCTGCCCTGTAAGAAGCTGCTGTTGAAACCCCTATGAGTTCTGAGCATGGCTCGCTGGGTGGTAGGGGGAGTTACTTTTGGAAAGAGCGACTCAGAAATAGTAAAATCTCCACATTACTATGTTTCATGAAAACTAAGCCTGATTGAGTATCTGCTCTCTGGTCCATAATGGGTAAGGCACTGTATGCATTTTGTCAATACCCAGTGGTTGCTTTTACCTTGACACATATCCAGAGTCCTTTAAGTCAACCAAGCTGTTATCTTTAGTTTGTCCAGCAACAGGTTCATATTTACTGTCTGTCTGACACTGGGTTTCAGACTCCTTCCGCTGCTGATAGATAAGAACATTTCATTCACAACTAAGCTTATATTGACAAGTATGGAAGAAAATCATTTTCATAAAGCTACTGCTATCTAAGGACTTGTCCAGATCAGTGTATGTGGGCCCCAACTATATCTTACACTCTATGCAATAACCCCACAAGTCCTCATTCAAGAGCAATAGGGCTACATCTAGGCCACCACACACACAGCTAGGGGCCAAAGGGTGGAGGAGAGAGAAAAAGGACATGACCTTCAAATAAAAGATAAAGGGTATATATTTTTAAGCGCAAAAAGTTCACAACATAGCAGAACATTGCTTGGGAAGGAGAAAATAGGTTTGCCAATGCCATTTTTTCACCCCTTTCTAGCGCTAGATGAGTTCTCTGACCCTGGAGTCATATAGCATAAGACTGCTCAACCTTGAAAAAATTAAAAATAACTTTAAGAAATTGCAAGATGGTGCGGGCATAGAGGGAGGGAGTGGCATTACCATTCACACCATGGACAGTGTCAGGTAACAAAAATATCTATATATATAAAACGCTTAGGTATGTTTCCGTAAAGGCTTCAGCTGATACAGGTTGCTAAGCAACAGTAACGTGTAACGTCAGCTGATATAGGTTGCTAAGCCCCTCGCCCGACTCCTCTGGGCTTTCCAAAGTAATCCTACCCCCCTTTCTGCCTCTTCGCTCCCCCCGCCCCCTACGAAGGGGGCAGCACCACGGTCTGGAGCATGAGCGAGGCACAGCCGGGGCCCTTGGTGGCTGGGTGGGAGGCCGCTCGCCTGCTGCGAGCCGAGGCCCTGGCCTAATCTCATGTGAGCTGGGCGGCCGGCCGAAGGCTGACAGGAACCCCGGGGAGAGGGGGGCACCTGCTCCCCCTCCCCGCGACCTCCCTGCCCCCCAGGTCTGCCAGACGGCACTGTATCAGCGGCCTCCAAGCAGCCCGCGCCCCCGCGATATTTAATTAATAATCTTTAAGATACGTTACAATGGCGTATGTTACGCGGGGTACAGCTAGTTTATTTATAAATTGCTTATATTCTAGGCATTGTACAATAGTTTGTTATCAATTTAACATGTTTATCATTAAAAAGGGGAAATTCTTGATCTACATATAACTGGGTTATGTGTTTCTTGTGCTAAAAGTGATCATCTGGCCAGACTCAGAGATCATTTATTTTTCTTTAGCAGTCACTAAAAAGTTCCTATGATATACTGGTTCTTTAAAACTAGACCTACATTTCATTAAGATCAATGTACAACTTGTAAAAATATTAGCCATAACAAAAGAAGTTTCTGAAGGGAATTACATTTCAAGTTTAAAGTCTACTTACTCGATTACGAGCATTAGGATGGAAAAGTCTGCGCACAATAAAAGTTGTAGCCACAATGCAGAATAAGATGGTGCTAATTATTTCTTTCCACCAGTGCAGAAGTAAAACTGGATCTTTTTTACGGATATTCTTGTAGTTCATGTTTTCAGAAAACCTGACAGTGATCTGAGTGCTTCGTCTGTTCCTCTCTCGTGTGTAATAGGGCAAAAAATAGCCATTATCTATGTTGAAAAGAAAAGAAAAGAAATGTTACAAAAGTGTTTTCTTATACCTACCACTTATTGAGCACTTTTGATTTTTGGATCAATAAGTTTGTCCTTTTCAAATGGCTAAATATTAAAAAGCAAACAAACTGATCAAAGACACTGGCTAGATTACAAAGCATATCCAGCGAGACTTATGACTTTTTCCCTTTGAACAATAGACTTCCATGCCATCCTAGAAACAGATTTTGGAAACCTCCTTCTTTTCAATATTGCCTTTGCCATGTGGCATAAGGGCTGCTCTATCAGAAGTATACAGAAAGTGTCCATAACTCAAGTTTTCCACAGGGAAGACAAAATCTTCCATACTGAGAAGACAGCCTCCTCAGTTTGTGTAGAGTTTTGTAATAAGGGTTCCACAGATGTAAGCATACAATTACATTTTTAATAGGTGAAAACCCTTGCTCTTTAAATACATGCAATAACCTAATCAAGCAATGGTTTGAAAACAAAGCACAGCTTACACACACCGTAGGGATACTGCAGGACTGAAAGGGCACCATTACTGTATTCTTCATGAGAAAACTTGTCATTACTGAGGCATTTATCGAACTCATCAGATCCCACCAGCACAGGAGTTCTAGAAGGGGAATCTAGGAAGAAAGCAAAAATTCTCTGAGTTGGGGATGCTAGAAATATTCATTAATACACTTTCCTAATTGTGATGGTCAGGTTGTTAAAATACCTAACATTTTGTGGCTCCCATCATTGCTGCCTCTTTCCAAAAGCACCAAAGGAATAGAAGTGGTGTCACTCTCATCTTCCATTTGTAAGATAAAGGGCTGCAAAGAAGGAATTGCTGGGGAGGGGAGAGAAACTGGGTTTGGATGACACGATAACCAACGGTGGTTTAAATAGTTACAGTGGGTTATTTAACCCACCATTGGGTACTGTGTCATCTGGCGGGAGTATTTTTAAACCTCTGTTGACTATTTCCTCGGACACTGTTGGTTATTTTGTCAGACGCAGCAGAGTTTTGTGGTAAGAGTGGCCACTCTAGTCCAGCTGGCAGAACTCAATTCCAAGATCTGCCTAGTGACAGATTGCGCACAGATCCCTAACCCCGCCCACAGAACACTTCACAGCTGTCAAACACCATTTTGCAGTTCAGTCAGCCCCAGCTTGCCCACTGCTGTTGTCATGTATCACGTTAGGTGCAGCTCAGTTAGCTCCCCATACGCAATACACACCTGTGCTCACTAAACTGTCTCAAAAGTAAAACAAAACAAACAAAGCACACACCATAGAACTCATCCTCTTGGCTATGACTTTTCGGATCATGCTACCCAAAACTAGAAGCGTCGCATCTCCCAGACATCCCATTCATGTTCTCATATTTCTGTTCATTTCCCTTAGCTGTGTAACATGTCATAGGTGAGCCGACCAAGAGGGGCTATGTACGAAGTTTGGGCTTGGTCCAACAATCCCTTGCGGAGATATATGCAGCACCCCCTTATCCGGGCATCCTCAATCTCCCCATCCCCGCCTATGTCGTCATGGGGGTTTTGCGCTGCCGTCGCATCCTCCTGACCCCGGAAGGCTGCCTGTCAAGTTGGGGGAAGGTTCCGAAAGTGCACACACTGCTATGAGTCTTGCCCCCCTTTTCCAGGCATCTGCAATCCCCCCATCCCTGCCTGTCTGATCGCAGGGCTTTTACACTGCCGCCACCTTCTCCCCCACCCTGGCAGCCTGCCTGCCAAGTCTGGGCACGGTCCTGCCAACCTAAATGGCGTTACAAGCCCCTGACCGGGGCAGTCGCCATCCCTCTTCCGCAACACAGCTGCAAAACCCATTGCTTCCCACCGCCACCTGTCCCAACACAGCTCCAGCTGGTGGTGTTTGTGTGAGATATCACCAGAGTTTACCACAACATTCTTCCATAGACTTTCATTACACTGTGGAGGGATGCTGCATAGGCGGCATGCGCTAATACTGCTTTTATTCTTTCCCGTTAAAAGTTTAGTGGTTCGCTATTATGTCACTTGGCAAGGGACCAAGTTCTGCCTGCACCTCCTCCCATCCTCAGGGTCCCTGCCTAGTTCCCACAGATATCTCCAGGTCCCTAATCTAGAATCCCACGCCGCTGAGGATCCTTCCTGGCAGATGACCCTGGAAGCTTCTCAGTACTCTTGGAGCCTTTCACCTTTGCCAGCATATACCCCAGCAGCCAAGATCCCTCACAAAGTCGGGTCAAGGGTCTCGGATCACGGTCCCTCTTCTCAGAATATCTACTCTTTGCTCCAATTCAAGTACTGTTTGGCTCTCCAGTGGAGCATCCCCTGGAGGCCAACATCAGACTTAGAACTCAGCACTGGTCATAAACAAAGAAGGGCACATTCATTGATCTATGGAGCAGCCCAGAGGCCTCTTGCATTCTGCACAGAATCTGTGAGTCATGGGGGATGTATTTCTGGAGGACCACCCATTCGGACCTGTGGACGGGAGTGGCTGCCCCCCATTCCCATGCTGCCTAAATCCAGTTTCAGAATGGGCCTCTTTCTCAGAGGTGATGGCGGTGCACACAAAGATTGTACAGTGGATCTGGGCCCACTACCCACATGTGGCGAGATAATAATGGGAGTGTGCTTGAATATGACTTGTGAATATACTTTCAGCCCCAGCGCTCAGGGATACCTAATGAGTTGTGCCTTAGATTCAGCCTGCCCAGTGGCAGTCTTTTCTCCTCACTTGCAATTTATATTAATCGGACCCCTCACTGTGAAAGAGTCCAAGCAGTTTAAGACCCTAGCACTGCCCTCCCAGACCAAGACGATTGTAGCATCATAGCATGGCCCACCCCAGCTTGGATGATGCCACATAATAGCTTCGAATCATTGTTCCTATTACCAAAATTATAATATGGTTCACAGTTGTTGCAGAGAAAACTCTTACCCAACTTGGGCCCTCCAGATGTTTTAGATGGCAACTCTCAGCATTCCCAGCACTTGGCTATTTTGGGGCTGATGGTAGTTGAAGTTCAAAACATCTGGAGAGTTGGGGAAGTTTACCCTTCTGTTTCTTCTTGCATCATAAAGTTCACAGCTACTGCTAAGGTCTCTTATCCTTGCAAAACATTCTCTTATCCCTGCAAAAGTCAACATTCACTTGACTTTTTTGCCAATGGCTCCATTAATATCAGAAAGAAATGTCAATGAGCAGTGATGCTCTTCTGTGGAAAATGTTCCATTTTAAAAATGCATTGTTTACTAGAAGAATTATCATAAAAATGGATATAATCCCAGTTAAATTTTCCAGAAAACCCTTTTATTTAAGAAATTAGTTACTATTGCAATATAAGAATACTGAAACACATTGCTCTATAAATTGCATGCAAATCATTCCTTCTTTTCCTGATAACAGTCAGAACTACCACTCTTTGGAAATCTGATGGAATATCTAAGTCATCAGCCCAAACTTAAAAGAAATATAAAATGCACAGAAGTATCAATATATTAATACAGCCTTTCCCAATCTGGCACTGTCCAGATGTTTTGGACTACAATTTCCATCATCCATGATCATTGTCCATGATTTCTTGGGTTGATACTAGCATCTGATAGACACTAGGTTGGGAAAGGCTGTTCTAGTCAAATAACAATAATACAGTTTCCTATCAAAAGTTATGCTCCATCTTCCAACTTGTTAAAAAAAAAAGATACTCTCAAGAGAAATTACTTACGAATCAAAGGTTTCCACTTGATCACGGGCAACGGTATAACTGCATTATCATTTCTGGACTCCAAAGCTTTAGGGTTGGTTGGGAATTTATCAGAAATTCTGACTGATGACTGAAGGTACAGCTGGCCTCTGAACATTCCTACATAATATAACAAAGATAATATTTATTCATATTTATTTTAGGATTGATTAGCTTACTCTTTTAAGTGTCAGAGACTTCTAGTTCTCCCAAAAGAGAAAAGTGGCACTTCAGATGAGGTTTTTAAATCACTTAAAAAACGAACTAATTAAAATGTTTACTCTTTTATACTTGCAGGAACAGAAGGGAAGATACTACAGATATATGACCAGAGAATGCTACAGCAATGGAAAAGATGCATTGACCAAAGAGGTGGCATTAATACATCTACCTAGCTAGAAATCTGAGAACACATACGTAAGGAAAAATCATATATGTATCCTAGCAACTATTTAACATTCTTTCTATATCTATTCTTTACACAACATACATTTTAGAAGTATAAAATTGAAGCAACTTCTGGAAATTCTGTATCTCCTAATTGTCAATCCCCAAAACTGCTTTCCTTCAACTGACTTCAATGTAAATCCTTTGGCCAGGGTCTAATTTTCATATTTTATACAGCAGCCTGTTGACTTAGGTAATTATGTAACTGTATTAGTAAGGGTACACATCTTTGAAAGTAACCAGCAAAAACAACAACAACAACATCAGCAGTAGGAGTCGGTAACATCACCCACCAACATGGGCCATGCTGTAGTTACTTCAGTTTAAACAATATGCTTCTGTATGGCAATGACTGGAGTTATACATGCCACATTCTTTAAGATACATGCTGCAACCACCATATTACTAAAGGCAAATTAACCATGTTTAGTTCCTGTTCAATATTCTAATTTTGAGAACTCTGTGTGCAAAATGATTGCAATCAGGAATGGTGTTTTGAGGAGAATTTCCAGTGATTCAGCCCCAAGGGGTTCAGAAGGTCTGCAAAGAAGTGCTGTCAGGATCAGATTGAGGCTACACAATGATAACTGCCAAACTGGAAGCACAGAAATCAAGGAGACAGCTTGAAGCAACTTCTTGATGAGATGAGAAGAAATTAGGTGAGTCCCCTATGCTGCTAATAACAGGTTCGTAGTTTGGGGGTACTCTTAGACCCATTTCTATCGTTAGAGGCTCAAGTAGCCGCCACGGCTCGGAGTGCCTTTTACCATCTTTGGTTGGTTCGCCAACTACGGCCTCTCCTGGACAGGGATAGCTTGACCACGGTGGTACAGGCATTGGTAACCTCAAGATTGGATTACTGCAACGCGCTCTATGTGGGGCTGCCCTTGAAGCTGCTCCGGAAGCTGGAGCTAGTGCAGAATGCTGCAGCTCGGCTGTTATCTGGAGCTGCCCCTTTCCAGCCTGTAACTCCTCTGCTGAGGGAACTGCACTGACTGCCTATTCGCTACCGGGCCAGGTTTAAGGTTCTTGTACTTGTGTACAAAGCCCTAAACAACTTGGGACCAGAATACCTGAGAGAGCGCCTTCTCCCTTACCAACCTGCTCGGTCACTGAGGTCATCCGAGGGCCTGCTCCTGGTGGTTCCACCTAGATCCATCCTCCGATTGGAATCCACCAGGGGAAGAGCCTTCAGCGTGGGGGCGCCCCTCCTGTGGAATTCTCTGCCTCTGGAGGTCAGGCAGGCTCCGACCTTGTACTCCTTTCGGCGCCTCCTGAAAACATCTTTATTCCAAGAAGCCTTTCTTTAACATGCAGCCTTGGATTTCTGATTTTTCTTCTTTTTAAATTTTGTTTTAACTGTTTTATTCTGTTTTTATTTTCATTTTACCTTGTACACCGCTCCGAAATTTTTCAATGGGGAGCGGTATATAAATATTCTAAATAATAATAATAATAATAATAATAATAATAATAATAATAATAATAATATGCTGACACTTCTCAAGGTGTGAGGGTGCAGGCCAGCATTCGATCCATCCTGGAGGGAAAGCAACACACCGCTAAATATCACTCTGAGGACTGACTTCTGAGTGATTACACCATGACTGATTAATCTCACCCTGAGATAAGAATTGATGCTTAGGAGGAACTATCTTTCAACCTCCAAGCAAATGGAATGATTGAGGATGACTTTGGAGGAGCAGTTTAGATGGAAAGCGTAAAGAGGTTAGGGGATCAGGGGTGCTCGGGCTACTGGGAACAACCAAAATTATTCCTCTTAGTTATTCTGGGGATCAATGGAAAGGAAAGGAAGAAGGAAAGAGATGAATTTGCCTGTAATGCATCACATTCACTAAGGCTGCCTTTCCCACTTGTAGATTGCTTCTGAAGTTCACTACAGGAGATGGAAACCTGGATATCTGCTGAAAAACATTCTGGTATGGGAACCATTGATGTTTGGCTGACCCAGTCAGCTTGGATGACTCTGCTCTGTGGTTGCTGCATCTCAGATGCGCTGGAGCAGGTTGGAAACCTGATCAGGTCATCCAGATACAGATAAAAGCCCTGGGAGCTGCGGTGACACCAATCCCAACATCGAATCTCAAGAAGCAGCAATGGCCAAGCTGAATTGGAACATGCAAATAAACTTCCATGATTTTTATTTAGGCCAAGAAGTCCCCCATTTCAGGCTTGCCAGGATGGAATACAAGGCTTCCGTTCTAAAAAGCTTCACCACAGTGGAAGTGTTCACCCTTGCAAGGTCTAAAACTGCCCTTGTATAGGACTGAAAACACTGTTGTAGAATGCACTTGGGGGTGGGATTTCCAAAAGAAGTTGGATGGCATTGGTGATTCTGGAAAGTTGTTCGAGATTGCTGAAATGTGGGAGGGAATGAAGTGGTCTGGAGGAGCAGCTTTTTTGAATGGTTTCAAAACCCACTTTTCTTTAGTAATTATTCTTGAGGTGCGTTTTAAGACCTGAAGCTTGCCTCCCATATGCAGTCGGGGTGTAGGGAGAGAACATCTGAACCATTTAGTATTTTTTCCCTTCTTGCAGATATTCATCCTTGTACATAGTATAATCATCCTGGGGATTGTTGAGAAGTTACCTATCTGGAAGAGGCCAGTCCCAGGAATGAAACCTAACCCAAATTTGAATGTCTTCCTAATGCTGAGGGGGAAATGGTTCAATTTCAAGAAGTTGAAATTAAGTCCTGATTCCAGAGTCCATTAGGAGGAACCATCTTATTTAGGATGCCATCCTCCTCCAAATAGCTCATGAGTTCTGAGGGCTGGTTAATCATTAGTTAAGAGTATAGTAATAAGAATCTGAAAGTACAAGTCATGCCTGGTACAATGTTCCATGTTTCAGCCAAGAGTGAGTACATTCTGACAGATGGCAAAAATGTTTTAAAAAATAAAATCAGCAGTCTTATTTCTTAACTTCTAGCAATGTATACACAGTAGTGGAAGACTGAAATCCAACACAATGCTTCTGAGTAGGGATAAGGTGTGACTCCACATCTTGTGGCTGGATCTCTCATATCTTTCTCTCTCAAAACACCAGAATTCACCAAAGGGAGGGGGGAAACCTTTAAAAACTTCCCACTATAGTAGCAGGAAAAACTCTGGAAAATAAGAGTCAGAAAGGACAGAGATTTTATAACCTTTCAAGCCTAATCAAGCAATATGACTATGTCTTAGGGCCTCCTCCAGGGATAGTCAAAACTACAGTTTATTTGCTAATAATGCAAAGGCTGCACCACGCCCCCAAGCAAGCCTGCTAGAAATGAGGTCCCACTGAAGACAATGGAATTTACTTCTGCATAAACACATATAAGATTAGGATGAAAATGAATTGTTCATAACAACGCACAAATCTTTTGTCAGGGACAATGCACTGGAACAGCAAACACTAAACTGCCAAAGTAAAACATACATACCCCATATTTCATATTTGTACTTTGGGAGCAGGGGCAGAAACCCTGAATTTATTACTGCAAGCTGAAAATACAGAATCTAGAATCTGTGTACAGAAGTTTGGACAAGACAAAGATTATGTTATATATTGAACTAGGCACTGCACCTAAATAAACACTGGACTCTGTAGCTCCACGGGCAGCTTCCACAAGGTCCTCTTCGTCTTCTAAGATATCATTATTTGAAGTGTAGCTTGTATCATCAAAGAGACTGATTGGAATAACTTTGCCATCTTTAACCAGCCAGGCAGAAGCAACTGGAGTGCAAAACTGTAGGTAAGTAAACATAGTATTTAAAAATCACTTAAATACATTTTTCTGTAATACTGAAAAACATTTTTTGTGCACAGCTTTTCATGAATTCAAAAAAGAATTTAGATGATAATCATTATTAAAAAACACACACACGAATTCCACAACGACCTCTAATACAAAATGATTTGGGGGTTAACATGTTTCCATCTTCATTACCTGATATTCCCATTCCAGGTGTCCCCCCTTCTTATTGAATGCCATAATCTTCCAGTCAGCTACGGAGACCTTTATCACTGTATCCTTCATTATAGCCTCCTGCTCTTCCACATCCGAAATGATTTTAGAAGCTTCTTGGTTTAGATTGAATTTTAAATTGCCTTCAATAAATCCTACACTTGTTTCAGTGTCTGGAACGTAGCGCAGTTCAAAATGACCAACACTAAAATTCCACCTTTAAAAGTAAAAAACAACAACAACAAAACAAATAATAATTCAAGATAGTGACTCCAAATCAATCTCATTTTTAAAACATAGAACAGAAGATATCATAACAGAAGTAATGCAAGACTAATATTCTGAATTGTACTAAAAGAGAGTAAGGCACTATTATGTATTAGGCCTAGTATGTAATCTTCTAATGTATTATGCAAGCTTTTAAGTTAACATGTACCTCTTCCACAGCCTAGATGATTTAGAGTGCAATACTATAGGTTGTGCCATTATGTGACAGAAGACCCCAAACTGTGAATCCAATGTCTAACGCCTCATCTTAAAAAAAAAATCCCTAGAAGGTGGATTAGTGGCCCTGGTCCTTAATCCTGACTCCCCAAAAACTAATAATCCAGCATTATGAACTAACACTTCATTATTACTATACTAATTATTCTATTGAATAACAAAACCAATATTGGTTTGCTTTTCTTTCTTTTTTTAAAGCAATTATTTTTCCTTAAATTGAACACCATTTACAATCTGCCGCTGATTCCTATAGATTACCCTGTGGCAATCAATGCTGAGACTTAACAAACCATATAACCTCCAAGTTTCCGTCCCTTCTTACTTGCGGAATTCATCTGAATGCTAGGAAAAAAATTCTCTAATTTTTGCACTATGGCCAAAACAGTAACATTCATTGGCTTCCAATTCACTTCAGAATCCAATATAAACTTCTCCTGTTGACCTACAAAGCTTTTCACTGTCTAGCTCCTTCCTATCTCTCCTCTCTCATCTCACACTATTGCCCCGCTGGTGCTCTTCGCTCCTCTGATGTCATGTTTCTCACCTGCCCAAGGGTCTCCACTTCCCTTGCCCGGCTTCGTCCATTTTCTTCGGCTGCCCCTTACGCCTGGAACGCTCTTCCAGAACATTTGAGAACTACAAGTTCAATCGCAGCTTTTAAAGCTCAGCTAAAAACTTTTCTTTTTCCTAAAGCTTTTAAAACTTGAATTGTTCTGACTTTTATACTGCCTGTTTGGTGCATTCTCTTACCCTCCTTATTGCTTTATTATGATTTTATTAGAATGTAAGCCTATGTGGCAGGGTCTTGCTATTTATTGTTTTACTCTGTACAGCACCATGTACATTAATGGTGCTATATAAATAAATAATAATAATAATAATAATAATAAATAATAATAATAAGAGTCCAATGACTTTTGAGTATAAGAGAATGTGACTGAATATGCATTGTAAGGTGTGAGGTTGAAAAGAATTCATAATTTGTAGAGATGATTCATTGCAAACAAAAACATGTCCTTGGAACTGGGGCAATAGTGGCTTGGTTAACCCTTGGAAGTAAACACCTCCTTAACTCAGGAGGAGATGGACTTTCAGAAGGGTTCTTTTGAAGTTAGCTACAAGCCTGGCTGCATTAGGGAAAAGACCTCTTAAGAATAGGACAAGAAGCTATGACCTAATCTTATGTTTGAGTCAAGCTATAGAGATATATGTGAAGATAAGGAACTAGAACTAATGTTATAGAATGCTATAAACAGCAAAAATTTTGACTTGGTTGGGCAAAAAGATCATGGAAGAATTAGAAGCCTGTCAAAAATACTTACAGTATGCTAACCCGTGCCTTCTATTTAGCTTAATCCAAAATTTTGATATTGTTGGATTGAGATAAACATAGATTTTACTTCATTAAGAATATTCTTGCTACTATTTCTATTATACTTTTAGTGTCTATAATTTGCATGTTCTCATGTTGATAGTTGGCAGCCTCCAAACTTGGAGGCTGCCGAGTTTCCTTATGCAGGGCGGCCGGAGTACAGAGGCGTGCTCCAGCTGCCCTGCACGTTTGCTAGGTGGATGTTTTCCCCAGTCTAGCCACACCACTTCGGAGCGGCAGGGAAGGAAGCTGGGATACGCATAGGAAGCTGCCAAAGGTAGCTTCTCCAGCTTCTTCCCCCTCGGCCCATTCCTTTTTCATCTCTGTGTTGAGGTTTCCAAGCATGGAGGGTGGCTGGCACAGTTTTCTCCACGCCAGCTACGAGAGGGAGGGGGCAGGAAATGGTCTCCTTGGAGCCAGTAAACTGACCTATTGTCTGCCTCCCCTCCCCCCCCCAACTCTGTCTAGGGGCCATAGAATTGCTGTCTAAGACTGCTTAAGCAATGATTATATTCTTTGGTACCAATCTGGTGTTGTATTTTATTTTTATTATATTTTTGATACCCTGAACAATTGAATACCTTACATAAAACTATATCTGATTGGGGGCCATTCATAAAAACACAATTTCAATCCTGCTCATACAAACCATAGGTGCACCTGTCCTAGGTGTGAAAAATTAGTTAGCTGGATGAAGCAAGTGGAATAGGCCTAAGAAGAGACACCAAATTCAGGTATTCTTAGAAAAAAACTAAAGCTATCAAATTTCTGACTTAAAAATTAATGGAGATAAAAAAACATGAAACTTTCAAATACTAACAATCTGACAAAGTGCCTCCAGCTATAGAAACTATTTACTTATGTTTTAAGATACCAGGTATTGGTGTACATACTTTTCATTGCCGCTGCGGGGCCCAACAGCACGGACTGTTTTCTGGGTTCGATGCAGAAGAAGAATATCTTCCTGGTCTATCTCATCTTCATCCCAGCGACGACAGCCCATTGCTGAACATACGTATTTCACCTGGGGCAAGAAGGGAAGTCTTACATCTGAAAGACTTCTTTGTAGATTTTTGTGGGTTTTTTTTTTTAGTATAGCCTTCTATTCACTAATTATGCAGAAAAGGTGACTCTCCTCTATTTTACTTATCCCCAATTTCTATATTTGTACCCTCAAGTCATATACCACATGGTACTAAAGAAAAGTCATGAATTTAAAACCCACTAAAATACTTAGTTTTAAAGTATTCAATGCACTTCACATATATTATTAGGCTGCTGTATTTTTATTGCTTTTAAAATTACTATTGTAAAACTACAATTGTGTTTTTATTGCAAACCATTCTCAGGCCAGGTTCGGACAATCACTGGGGATAACAAGTCACCATGATTTCTCCTGCTCTGTGCATGCCGCTCGCACACCTGACAATTTTGCAATTTCCCATTGGTGCAGGTTGTCGTGTTGTCCGGTGAGGTGTGTGGTAGAGGTGGCTTCTAAACCACCCTGCAACCCATGGCTTATTGTAGGGGTTACAGGGTGGTTTGGAAGCACACACACCCCAATCACACACCTTGCTGGTTTCAGACAGCATGCAACTTGCATCATGTCACAGGTAATTAGGGAAATGGTGTGTGCAAGCAGCATGCACAAGGCAGGGAAAAGAAGCCACAGTTGCTTCTTCTTCTCCAATGATCATTCGAACCTGGCCGCAGAGTTACAGCATTGAAGGGCTATACAGAAATTTAAGTAACTAAAAATCCAGCTTGAAAGCAGGATAGAAATTTATAACTTCAGTAAGTTCTACAAAATCTTGCAAGGTACACTGATGTTATTACCCCATTTCAGACAGCTGAAAGAGAGAGAGATTGAGTGAGAGAGACCCAATTCGCATGTACTGACATGGGTTGTTGGGACCACTCAGGAGTGAGTGCACTGCCTCCTGCTGAATTAATACTTCCACTTTCTTTCCAGCTTACCAAACAATCCAGGAACACTCTGTTCCTGGGTTGTGCTCCATGATGTGTGAACTCGGAACACTGGGTTGTTCAGGGAGAAACAACTCAGGAGTTTTAACCCATGATTTGTTGCTGACCCCAATCAACATGCGGCCCTGATAAACCACGGGTTAAGTAACCCAGGGTTGGCTGTTACAAGCAAATTGAGCAAATGGCTTGCATAAATCCACCCAACTTTGTAGCTGAGAACATATGAACTAGGGACTTTCTGGCTCACAGCTCACTACAGAACATCTGCTAAAAATTAAAAAAGATATTATTTTATTTTAAAATGAAGTGTAAGTGAAACAGAAATAGCATAACTATTTTCTGTCTTACTGTTGTCTAGCGACTTTGGAGAATTGCAATGCACAATGGAGTATTTTAACCTAACTGTCAGCCAGCCATGGTAGGTTTTATGTTCACATATGAAGCTGTTCCAAGACAATTTAACTACAGACCCAAAGGTGTGCCTTCTTTCCAATGCTTTCTAGTGTTCTTCCTCTTGCATCCAATCTTTCCAATTAGACATATATGGAAGACAACTACTTTTAAGAATTTTGCTGCTGTAAGAAAATGTTTCCCAATTCTAGTGAGCAATAAGCTCTGATTAAAATTACTTCAGTTTTTATGTACTGCTTCCATAGTATGTCTAAGATGCAAAAAGGGAAAAAGCTGAACACAAGATATCACAAGAATAAATACATCAGCAGAAGTCAGAAAAAGAGGGAACATAAAGGCAATTTTAGAATCTTAACTCAACGTTCATTCATAACATTAAAAAATATTAGAAAACAAAATCTGTGTCCTCTCCAGAATTATATTTTAAAACTCAAATTACTCTTCCTTTGTCAGGGGCTACAAACCATGTACAATTAAGAGGCAAATCACATCAGATCTATCTTTTATCTAAAAATAATGACATCAGCCACAATAATTGTAATTTCATAGGGGAATAAGTTGCAGATAATGAATGTGTTTGAATCAAAGCAAAGTCTAGCACAGTAGTCATACAACAAGAAGTCTTGTGGTACGTCAAAAACCAATATATTTGTATATGGAGCTATTTTGCATAGTCTACTTCATCAGATGTATGAAGAGATCTGTACTGCAGGTGCTTCGAAAAAGCACTCAAATCTGGGATAGTTAAAGCCATCTGGTCGCACCCAGCAGCCAGCCATCCTCCGTGAGAACCATCATTTTTAAGTAAGATGGGGACTTTTCCTTTTCCTACATGTAGTGTTGCAAACTATGGTGGCTGAAAATGGCCATTTCCAGTGGGAGCACCCAGGAAACCACATCATTCGATCCGCTTTGGATGTCCAGATCTCACTTTTGGTCCAGATCCAAGGTGGGTTGGACCAGGTCTGAACTGGGCTGAGGCCGATTTGGAAGCTCCAAATTGGCCTCTGAAGCAGGTTTGGGGGTGACAACACCCTGCACAACCCTAGAGTAAACACAACTTCTCAAGCAACTTTTTTCCTGAAAGTTCTGGGGGAAACGCCACAAGGTGCTTTAGGCTGCTTCTGTTGATGCCTCTAAGTCTATCTTCTGTGAGGAAGACACCAAACAAAACTCGTGCATGCATTAGCACTCACTGTTGTTCCAAATGTATCTATACACGTGTGCAGTGGCAGTTTCTTTGGAAGAAAATTATCACACATATTTTATGTGGAATTCTTTATGAAAGTCAGAAATACAAAATCCAAGTATGAAGAACAGTTCTTGGCAAACTGTGTGGGGACTAGTTATCAGTGTACATTTCCTGCGACATATCTTGCTTTCAAATTACCACACCTTGTCAAATTTGTTTATAATTCCAAATTGCAGTTTTTAAGACACAGAAAAACATCATCAATGAAATGAATCTGCAAGACACAATTTCTTGTATCCATCTCGGGTCTTTACTCTCACAATGTTGCAGCTGTATTTTAAGAGGAGTGGGGAATACCATTCACCAGAAATGGGAAACTGACCCATCCCACCTCTCAAGCCTAAATGCAGCAGGGGGAAGGAGGAATTCAGGAGGCACACGACTGAGGAAGGAAAGTTTAACCTTCCTTTCCCCACATGCTGAATCCACCCTCCAAATCTCCCGTGGCAATTAACAATATGAGGCTTTTTTCAAGCCTAATTGCACTAGAGGAGATGGGCATCTGCATGGCTTCAGACACAGTAATTTTGTGGCCTCTGGAAAGAAAAAAGTTCCCGACCCCTGCCACCTGTGAAGATTGTGCTATTAGTTATGGAATTAGCCTAGCCTATGTTCCAAAGTTTCTTTGGAAAGGTATGTTTGGTAACTTGCCTACGTTTGCTGGGCTTTTCATTAACTAGATGCAACTAAGCAAATTTATTCCTTAGTAGTCTCCATGACCTTGGTGGTGAGTCTTACGTGATCTCTCTGGGCTGTATAACAGTGTCTCCATATGCATACAAGCTTCTTCCATACAACTGAATTTGTGCCTTTTGGGTGATATGTATCTGCTGTACTTTGGCGTTTTCTCAAATTAATGTCAACTTTCAGAAAAAACAAAACAAAAAGTCTACCGTCACATATCAAACTCTGTACCTTTCCTGAATATATGCTCAGTCCATATGTTGTCAAAGACTTTCCTCCAACCAGAACAACATCGTCCCCAAATCTGTAGGATGATTCAAGAAGAGATTCAACAGTGAAAGGAACAGCTTCCATGCTTTCTCTATCACGATCCCATTGGAAAAGGTCTCCATCCAAGGAGGGAATTATCATCTTATTCCCAAATACCTACAAAGCATTAAAATGGAAACAATGTAACATTTTAAAGGGAAAGGATACAGTACTAACCAAGATTTAGAAATAGTTTAAATCAAATATAGAGTACAATGGGTTGTATCCAACAGCATTCTTTTGCCAAGAGAATAGGCACCTCTAATGGATTGATATTATCCCTCCTCCCTTTATATCCTCCAAATCTGCTCCAAAGGGCTTGGGGTGCAGAGGACCCACAACCCTTTGGAGCAGATTTGGGGAGGAGTGCAGGGAGAAGGAGGGGAAGGGAAACTCCCACTGTGTGAGCCAAAGTCCAGTAGAACCGGCAACATAGGTGTTGACACTGGTCTAGCTGTATCGGAGGTGACAGAATCAAACACAGGATCTTGTACTGTCGGTGTCGACTGTTCTACCTGTAAACCTAATGCCGACATCGTCCGGAGGATCTGATCAGAGAAGTGGCCAAGATCCTCCGAGCGGGAGACTGAACCTTGAGAAGCAACCTCAGCATCTGGAGAAGATAGTGAAGGTGGCGCTGAAGAGGAAGAAGTCGAGTCAGAGAAGTATTCATCCTGACCCGAAAGTAGAGAGTCACGTGGGATAGGATGAGGCAAGACCTGCTGCTGGGTTGGAGCAACCAGTTGGGATACTAATGGTAGACCAAATGGCTCAGAAGAGGTCCAAATTGTGTTGATTGAGGATGTCCCTGTGGGTGTTCCACTGTCCTATCTGATGGTGGTGGAGAATCCAGAAGGATAGGCTGTAATAATATCCCCTTTCAGAAGCCATGGAAAACATTTGAGTCTGGAGAGTCATGGCTATAATCTCTCCTTAGGTCAAGGTTCCCTTGATTGTGTTGGCGTTGGAAAGACATCTCTAATTTCACTCTCCAATGTCTAGAGCTGCCTCTGTTCTGGTATTGGAGCCGGGTGCACTGTTGGAATAGGGGAATGGAGCATCGGTGGTGGTAGACGAGTCTCCATTAGTGTTGAGCGTGGAGTAGCCTCCAATAGCATTAGAAGTGGAGGGGCTTGGGTCAAGGTGGCCTGATCACGATTAGGTGAAGGAGACTGAGACCGAGCTGGACTCGGGGGAGAAGGTGTAGCCTTTTAAAGATAATTCTTTCTGTTCTTTTCCCCCTGCCCTTCTGACAGTAGCACAGCGTATTTTGTCATTTTGTCACCTTAGCCTTTTTGTCATTTTTTTGGCTAAAGATAAAGAGAATTGCGGGCAATTCTGGTTGATCAGCCTTGTCTAATAACAGGAACTTAGGAGAAGTCTCTTCCGTGGCCATATCTGAAGAGGATTTCTGTTTATTGGGCGTATCAACAGCCTGTAAGTCCTTGCTCCTGTCAGATCTATGTCTTCTCGTTTGCTTTGAGAAGGTTTGGTAAAAATGACAGGCTTCCACAATGTGGTTTTCGCCTAAACAAAGTAGGCAAAATGAATGGATGTCCGAGGGTGAGAGCTTACTGCCACACCTCGTGCATTTTCTAAAAGGAGCCCTGAGGACCATGCACCCTTTTGGGCGATCAGAGATTGCGAAAACGATAAAGTAAGAAGGTAACAAGAGAGAAATGTAAGAAGAGAGAGAAAAACACTTCTAGAACAATGTTCTACGCAATATTATTTTTTTTACAAAGGAAGAAAAGTTCCCAGACAAGGTTGCCACAATGGTGGTCGAAAGAGAACTGAGGAGGTTAGGGAGGGAACCCCTGTAGTCACACGCAATACTGCATGGGGAGGAGTTCCTGCCCCAAACGCCTCAGCTATGAAAGTCTCCAAAACGAGGCTCTTCGCAGGCACAGAGCTCATATATGTGATGCACAGAGACTACGAAGAAGAACATAAGAAATGCCATGCTGGATCAGATGACAGGTCCAGGATTCCATTCACAAAGTGGTCAACCAGCTGTTGACCAGGAAACCACAAGCAGGACACGAGTGCAACAGCATCCTTCCACCCATGTTCCCCAGCAACTGCCTCTGCTACTGGAGCTAGCACATAGCTAAAAGGACTAGAAGCCATTGACAGCCTTCTCTTCCAGGAATTCACATACTGATGAGACTTCACTCCAAACTTCCTGACAACGTACCCAACAGTTTCATGTAGATGTTAAAAAGCACAGGAGACACTGATTATCTAAGGAGACAACCACTTTGCTAGGAGTATTTCTGCAGACATCTCCTATCAACCCCCTAAGGAAGATCTTTGCAAGAACACAGGCTGAAATGTGTTGGGCTTTGAAATAAAGTATTTTAAGCATCCTGAGAACCTGTTTCTCCCCTTTTTTCTATTCTGACTTAGATGCTCTCCTCCTTTTGGATTTTTGCATTGCAAACCAGGTATCATGAAATCTGCTTCTTTTGCTACTTGAAATATATTTTGGGACACTATCTGAGATGTGAGTAGTGACTGCACACTAACCAACTACATTGGAGGTACGGAACATCCTGCCTAAGGACATTTCCCCTGTATCCACCAAGTGCCCTGCTGATTCCTGTTTATTTAATGTGTATTTTTTATTAAATAAAACATTTGGGGCAGCCATGCTGACCTAGAAACATTCTCAGAAGTTAAAGATGTGGTGGATGACTGTGGCCAGTACTTCACTTTGAAGCAGTCCTGGCCACCACCATCCCACCAAAAGGAAGAAAGGGGTGGAGCCCATTACATTTGTCTGGTATAGGGGAAGCTTGGAGATGACAGCAAGTCAATCGGAGGTGACCCGAAGGAGAAGAAATGAAAAGTTAGAAGATCAGGACTGTGAAGAGCATTAAGAGTATGTCAGAGACTGTGAATGCATGTCTTAGGTGGGGGATGATCCTGATGAGAAATGACCGATGGGATACATGGCACTTGTGCGCTGGGTATGTGAATGGGTGAAGACAGAAGCATACAGGTACAGTATCCCAGCACCCACCCACCCCAGATGTGAGACAGAAAAAGATGGCACAAAGATGACCACTAAAACATTTACATGGAGCACAATGCAAAATCACATTTTGCAAAAGCAAAGCCAAAGAAATCATTTTATAAGCACTCCAAACTGTTAATCAATGTAGTCAATTTCTGAGAAAATAGGAATGCAAGTGTTCTGAAAAGTAATTGATTATATTGCTTTGTCATCCAGAGTGTATGTCTCAAAACCCAGACTATAAACTGGAGGGATTACATGACTCCTTGTGGTTAGGAGAAATCAATGCCATTGGAGACATTTTAGAGTTCCAGAAGACCAGTGAAGCTAAAAAAAAAAAAGCCTTTTCTTGGGCAAAAAGGTCTAGGAGAATCCCTTTATTTGATCCAATTTGATTTTCCACTTTTCCCATGGGAAGAGAAAAAAAAATACTTAAGTGATGAGATCACCACAGACTCCAGAATGATTGGGGGCATATGCTCCCACTGGAATTAGCAGGAGATTCAAACAATGAGGAAGTAGAATGAGACTTCATAGGAGGCAATAAGAATCAGTAAAGGCATCTAAGTTAAGTAAAGGAATGACATCACCCCCTTTCTGCTAAACCATTACCTCACCTTCTAATGCAAGAATGAGTCATCCAGGCAGTCATCTGCAATTATCTTGATACACAGAATGTAGGTTACCACAGGTACTTTCACATGCCTCCTAAACTGTCAATGTAAAGAGCTATTTGTTCAACTTCACTGACCATCCAATAATTCCATCCAATACCAAACCCAGGCTGCTGAATACCTTTTAAGTTTGGAAGAGAAATGAGATCACCGAAAAAATAAGGTAGCAGTTTCTATACATGCTAGGGACTCCCTATATACACAAAAGTACATGAGGTTGGCTCTCTCCCCACCCCATAGTGATGTAGTTTTTAAAAAGGCCACCATTAAAGATTCAATCTGGTAATTCTGTTCACTACAATGTTTCACAATAAGTACTGGCAAGTTAGATATGCATTGAGTACAGAACTAAAAACAACTACAATAAAAGATAATTTAATTCGATTAGCTCATAGCCTGAGTAACAGGCCTACAATAATAAATCAATACTTTATATCAATATTACTGCATTGTTCTTCAGAATATTTTGGTCATTATAGAAGCTGCCTAAATTTAAGGGAGAAGGAAAATATTTTTTATAAAAGCACGTCTAGCAAAATATGCAGGGTGGGAGGACAGGGAGGTGAAGATAGGATTGCACTCTAAAACTATATTCCAGTTTTACAGCTTGCATTTCAGCTGTTTAAACAGCCTGTTAAGGAAATGCTCACCTACGTCAGACCTATGTACGTTTGCTCAGAAGTAAATGCCACAGAATTCAATGAAGACTACTCCCAGGTAAAAATGCAGTCTCAGAAAAATGTGTTTCCAGTTGTGAACAATTGGAAGGGTTTTATAATTGGAATACAGCTTGCCAGATTTTCATCCTCTTTTGAACAAGACACTTCTACCAAAAAATGCAAAATAAAATTTGGCAGCTTCTGGATGTATTAAATCCTGCTGACAATCCATGTAAATTAGTTCTACTATTTGCCAAATTATGGATTCACAAAGGAGGCATCAAGAATAAAGTGGCATAAGCTTGTTACAATGTTACTGTATATCATGTGTCACGCAGGTTCTTGAAGGAAGAAACAAATGAATCTTCGCCATTCTGAGGATCATTTATACCCTACTTTTTGCCTCCAACGTGGCTTATAGTATATATGCAAAGCATATACAATAAAGTCATAGTAATATCACAATAAAATACAAATCAGCTGAGAATTAATAGAACAAGTCACTTATAGCACCACAGTGCAAAGTTAACAATTGCAAAACAGAAAGGTGTTAACATTTGTAAGGGATGAGTGGAATATTACTGGGAATGGTTTGGGTTTTAATATGTTAAATTTTATGGCTCCTAGGAACTGGGCGATAAGCGGCCATGGGGGCGTACTGGCACATCCAGGAACCGCTTGGGGCAAGGCCGGCCTTGAGAGAAATTAACATCTCTGGCGGAGGTGTGAAAAGATCTTCGCATGGAAAGCCAAGGGGAGTGGGGAAGGAGCGGGGAAAAGAAACTATAAAGGCTATTCTGGGAGAAGGGGGTTGGTCTGAGCTGGCTGACTTCAAGGTTGGGTGATGTATGAGTTGTAACTTAGTTTCTAGCTTGCTTCTTCTGGGTTCTTATATATGTATGTTTTATAGTTTTAGTATGCTAATCCGATGTAACCTACCACTTATCCTGAAATAAAAAACTGGTCTTAAACCTCCAAATTGTGAGCTGTGTGCGTATGTTCTGGGGATCTGTGCAAAATCCAGTGGAAAGGCCAGCTTTGCTGGGGCGTGCTTCCTTTACAACACTTGCCTAAAGCAGCTTTCCAAGGCTAAAAGAAGGAGGCAATCAAGCTTTCTGAGGAAGCTCCTTGGTGCTGCTACTAAAAAGGGCCATGTTTCAAGCAAATATGCCTCTGAAGGCAAAGGGATATGAAGCAAAGCCTCCAATGATAATAGTAAAGGACAGGCAACTTCTGACCTTAAACCGGTTTAGGACTTTAGAGGTAGTCACCTGCACTTTAAGTTCTGCCTGGAAACAAACTAGAAGCCAACAAATTGGAAGCAATTTGCTCTAAACTGTGCTGTGAAGTCGATCCCCGCCAACGTCCTGGCGACTCCTAGCCCCACATTCCCAGACAAACACTACTCCACACACACTCCTCTACAAAGTGGAAATAACACTGGGCTACTATGCAGGACTTTTGTAACCTATACTTTCTCAGCCACAGCCCTGCCTCCTGCAATATGGGTATAATAATGATAATCTTCCTGTCTAAGTCCCAGCATTGCACGTCCACCACAACGCTGCTTCAGTCTCAAAACCACTTAGATTCACATCAAGTTTGATGGATCCAAGACAGAGATAACTAGAGCACCTTCTGGTCAGACTATCATGGGTACCTTTCAGCTTCTGCAATCAGTTGTGGACAAGCTACCTGGATGTTCACGACCCCAACACTTGTTCTCTGTATCCTTGCCCATCATGGTTTATAAAAGCAGTCAGGAAGGACTGAAGAGTTGACAGAGGGGTTATGGGTTGGGAGGTCTGCCAATGTGGACAAAGATTATAGTCTTGCTATGGATGAGCATGTGTTCCCCCTGAAGGGCCAGGGACACAGCTTGGAGGTGATCTTGGACTCATCACCGTCTGGAGAAACACAGGTGAAGGCAGTGGTCAGGAATTCCTTCTTTCAGCTGTGTATGCCAGCTGTGACTGGACTTAGCTTTAGTTACCCATGAACTAGCTCAGCCTTCCCCAACCTGGTGCCCACCAAATATTTTGGATGACAACTCCCACATTCCTGACCATTGGCCATACTGGCTGGAACTGATGGCACTTGAAAATATATAAAATGCAGGTTTTAGCGTCTATGGCAGCCTGGCCAGATCTGTGTTCAGAGGGCTTTCCATAAAGGGGAGGGGTGGTGTCTGGTTCATCACAATGGAGCCTATATTTAACGGCACTATCAAAACCATCACAAAACTAGTTCTTGAAAGCCTTATTAGCTATGTATCTATCTGCATTGACAACTATGGTCCACGCAGAAACTGTTCTATTCGGAATAAGCCCCAAAAAATTAAATTATCAGATTAGAGTAGTCTAATTGCCAAAGGACAATTTTATTTATTATTTTAGAGTATTTTTATCCCACACCTCAGCCAAAAGGCTCTCGGAGCGGCTTACAATTTATCAATAAAGAAGACAGTCCCTACCCTCAGGCTTACATTCTAAAAAAGACATGACACACAAGGAAAAGGGGATGGGGAGGGAAGAGGGAGAAAATAAAAAGAAATTAAGGAGACTGTTTAGGCTGGTGGGAAGGCCTTGCGCCATCCTCCCATCTCCCAATGGAGGGGGCAAACCAACAGCTCCTTCTTCTTCCCCACAGGATGCAGATGTTAGCCCTGTGGGGGGGGGTGTCCAACTGAAGCAGGCTCCAATGGTCCCTGCCTGCTCCAGTCTCCCTTGCTAAAAATTACGCATGGAGGAAGAGAAACTCATGGGGAAGACTAGCGGAAAGAGTTACAAACCTCTTCGTAGGTGATCTGGCTTACCTAGACATGAAATATAGAATTGTACAAAAAATACAGAAAACATAGGGCCAAGAGGAGAGAGATAATGGGCTGGGTCCAGACAAAATTTAGCTGAACTACCTAGGAAGATCTATCTTATTGTAATGTCCAAACTTAGGTTCCTGGTTTATTGAACCAAAACAAGCCAGGATTCATAAGCCAGAAACAAATTTGTTTCTCTCTTATGAACTCTGGTTTTTTTGGGAGCAACAAACCAGGATACCAGGATCAGGTGTCACAAAAAGCTATCCCTTCCTGGTCTGTTTTATCTCCTTGCAGAAAGGGGAAAGGAATAAGCTCTGTGCATCAGCACACTGCTTGTTCACATTAGACCGGAATCGTGGCTTATTGTTATATGTGAACATGGCTACTGAAACCAATGGGATGAGTTAGCAGTGACCTAGAGTTAACTCAATCTGAACCCAATCCATAGAAAGCAAATCAAAATCTGCCACGTGACTTGCAAATTTCAATGAGTGGGGCAGAGGCCTCAGTATTTAGTATGTCACCTAGTTCATAGATTTCAAAATACTTTTACATCTTTTATATTATAATCTGTGAATAATCGCTCTCTTTATGGGAGACTGAATAATATTAGCTATGACAATCAACTATGTATATGTATTAGCAATTCAGGCAAAGTGGAAGACTTAGTTCATTATTTGTTTCATAAATTGTACAAATTTCAGAAGGAAACTTTATTTAAGACTTTTTGATTTATTTTAGTCAAACCAACTGGCATACTTAGTCTTTCACTTAAATGAAAAATATAAGAAATGTATTTTTTAGGTTACAAGAATAAGGGAAGTTTTGTTTCATTAATTTTTGTAATAAATTGGGCAGCAAATTAAAACAGATTTCTTACTGACCAAAACCCACACTTCCCCCATATTTTGGACTTTGTACCACAAAACAACTGTTTTATATATAAGCTTACATAACATATTTATGAAGGGAAAAGAACAGTCTTAAAAATTAGAAAATAATGTTTGGATACCAAGCCCAGCCACAATTAGTGAAGCCCTGCTTAAAACACTAATTTTTAGGTAAGTTCTATTTTTTATTTCATTCCATTAATATACCTCCCACTAGCCAAAATTCTCTGGCCAGTTCACAAAAGTTATATTGGTACTGACAACGTTTTCAAGTACAGAGGTGGAAGAGTCATTAGCATACATAAAGGCAAAGATGTAGTAAAGAAAATTACAATTTCCTAAATCTAGTGACTGGACACTGTAAACTTACCTCTGGTTTACTGAGGCTTGATGAAACGAGAGCACCTGATCCCACATCCAGATCCCACTGTTTTCTACCACTGTTCTCTGGGTCTAGAGCAGAAATCCGTCCATCCAATGTACTTATAATTACTAATGATCTGCAAATAAAATATATGTCCACAAGTGAGAGCTAAGAATAACACTAGACTTAAAACACTTAACACCAACCTAAAGCATGGAAACCATTTTCAATTTGTTACTCTATACAATTGTATTTTCCTGCTGTATCCCCTTCCCCCACTATTTTTCTCCTTGTCTAAATAAAATCATAGAATCATAGAATAGCAGAGTTGGAAGGGTCCTACAAGGCCATCGAGTCCAACCCCCTGCTCAAGGCAGGAATCCACCCTAAAGCATCCCTGACAGATGGTTGTCCAGCTGCCTCTTGAAGGCCTCTAGTGTGGGAGAGCCCACAACCTCCCTAGGTCACTGATCTCATTGTCGTACTGCTCTAACGTCCCTAAATTGTGGTATTACTGGTATAACCCACTTTGGTCAAGGCACAACACAACTTGTGGGTCCCAACTCACAAACGGAACACCAATTATCTGAACTAATTTGAAACCATTTTGCAACACGGAAATTACTACATGGCAATTATAAGAAATCCATAATAAAATAATTCATATATCAAACTTTGGGAGCATTTTCCTTCTTAATTTCTCACAAATATTATAAAGCAAATACCAAATACTTCTTTGTCCTCCCAAACCTTTTGGGGGGTGGGCAGCAAGATTAGAAGTGGCAGAGCTGCAACTAGAGTATTATATACTTTTAAAGCACAATATCAGCAGGTTTAATAACTAGACCCAGATACACAGATTTTCAGTAATAGTATTGTGCCTTAACACAAACAAAGCTCCTAAAAAGTTAAGAACATTGTATGTTACTTAGCTTGCTCTTAAAATTATTATATTTTTGAACTTTTAAAAATAAACTCAATTAATAAATATTGCCTGAATAGATTAGAACTACATTAAATGACTGCTACAACATCAGAAACACAGGACTCTATAGAACAAAACCCAAACTTCAAGAATGCACAATGGTGACTACTCACATGATGGGACACTGAGCATACATGTCTATTAGTAAAATATACTTTAAATTAATAATTTTAATAAGGAATGAAAGAAATAACTTATGCTAGAAATCTTACAGAGAGCATTTAAAACCATCCCCACCCCCCATGGCTTATTTCCAGACATTTTACACCTCTAGTCTTTCTATAAAAGTGTTCTTCTTACACAGTTTTTAGAAATCATTTTCAGGGTGAGTAAAAACTGGGTAACAATATAATATTGTGTCTTAAATTGTATAAGAAATTATTTCATAATCCAAAGCTGTTCAATTTTTCAGAAAAAAACAAAATCAGTTCTTGGGGGGAAAAGGGGAAACAGGTCTCCCCTTTTTCTGGTTCTCCCCTCCCCCAGCCTTCATATCACTGTGCTGGATTAGACCAAAGGTCCATCTATTCCAACGTTCTGTCCACAATGGCCAGCTAGCTGTTTGTGAGACACCCATAAGTACAACCTGAGTTGTAGCACCGTCCAGCTCCCATGTACATAGGAATACTGCCTCTGATACTGGAGTTAGCATATAGCCATCCAGAGTAGTAGCCATCAATGGCCTTATACTTCATGAATTTGTCTAATTAACTTTTAAAGCCATCCAAATTGGCAACTATCATTACATGTTGTGGTACTCAATTCCATAACTATGCACTGTGTGAAGAAGTCCAGAATCTCCCACCAATCAGCTTCATGGGATTACCCTGGGTTCTAGTAAAATAAGAGAGGAAGAAAAATGTCTCCCTATCCCGTTTTCCCACACCGTGCACCATTTTGTACACCTTTATTGTGCCTCTCCTCAGTTGCTTTTTGTCTAAGCTAAACACTCCCAGATATTGTAACTTTTCCTCATAGGGGAGAGTTACTCCAGCCCCTTGATCATTTTAGTTGCCCTTTTCTGCAATTTTTCCAACTCAACAAAACCATCGTTTTTTAGTTATTATTATTATTAACCTGCTGCCACAGCTGCCTATGCGGTGCAAATGGTGTGACCATGGCACTGCGCAGTCTGCAGCATTAAGACCCAGTTGAATGTGGGTCTCAACCCACAGTTTAAAAAACACTGCTGTGGAGTTTTACGCATGAATTCCTTCCAGAGCCAAAATGTAGCACTTTGTTTGAACAATTATAGTCACAAGACCCATGTCCTGTCCAAGGCTGAAGCTATGTGTATTTAGAACAGGAACAAAATAAATATCTGAAACAGGAGGTAACTATTACATGTATATTTACTTCTTATGGACAATTTCACACAGATAGAAAGTTGTGCCGCATTAATAACTCTATTATTTCTCAGACTATTAAGTCATTGTTAAATACTGTATTACATACGCAGGTGTCATATATCAACAAATATTCCTTAGAATGATTACATTATTTCAAATACTACATTAAGTAACCTTATTTACTGGTTCCAAATATGTGCATATGTCTAGCACTTTTAACCAAAAATTGAGAGTAAGCCATCACTCAGAGTTAGTCTTTATCCAAGCGATGAGACAAGCCACAGCTGGTTGTCAAATTCTGGAGCAGGGAGACCAAAGAACAGAGATAGAATGTGATCAGGTTTAATTGCAGGCAAAAAAGGTGTGTGTCCAAGAACTATGATAACTAGCTCAGAGAGAGGATCCAAATTAGACATAAGAGCTATAAAGGGCCTTGTGGGTCCTAATTGGCTTGTGGAATGAATTGATAGCATAGAAGCCAGTACTGAAGCGGATCCGCCAAGTTTAATCTGCCTGGTACGCTGAGACACCAGAGTTGGTGGTGCAAGTGGTAAGGCTTTGGAAACGGGGGGGGGGGGCATTTTTACATAAATATATGTGTAATGTGACATACACCCAGCACCTTACAATTGCATTACAACTCTTGCCATACACGCTTTTAGTTCAACCTCACTGCCATTTTTTGCAAGCTATTAAATTCACTTTCAAAATGTCACACATTTAGAAATTTACAAGTTTCTAAATTGTTTTCATATAAACAAAGCTTTTACATTTGTTCTGGTGGATGAATTACCTAATCAATTTAATACAAGGACTTGCTAACAAGTGAACCAAAAAGAGCATTATCATTTACATTATGACTTCCTTGTTTGCCTAACTCAGGAATACTGTTTAAGGAGTTTGCTCCAGAATTAACTTGTTGTGAATCAGAAGATAAGTGTTCAAGATGCAACAGCATAGTATCTCAGATCATGTGGCATTAGTTTCCAGTTCTATTCCCATGCAATGCATGGAGGTAACTGCTTAAGACAAGCGCTTCAAAGGTTTTATGGAAAGGGTAGGTTTTGAGGAGGATTTGAAGGATGTGAGAGGCCTGAAGCATTCTGGGAAGGAGTTCCAGGCATAAGGGGCAGCAGGGAAGAAGGGAAGAGTCATTTGAGGAAGGGGGGAATCTCCAGATGGGTGGAGCTGGACGAGAGCAGGTCATAGCTGTGTCAACAGAGTGGGGAGGCAAGAGACAGCAATGCCATGGAACATTTTGAAGTTAAGGATGAGATGCTTATGCAGGATCCAAAAGTGAGTACTATGTGAGCTAGCCCTAAGGCTACAAACATGTATGTGGGCTGATGGCGTATTGCCACTGACTTGTTTCTATTAATGATGTTTGACGTTCAGTTGAACTATTACACTGGTTTGAGAATTGAAGTCTAAAAGGGTTTCTGCAAAAGAAAGAGTACAAGCAGCAACTCCATGCCTACATTATTAATTCATACAATACTATTTTCACTTTTAACCTGCCTCTTCTGGCTTGGAGCAGATAACACTTTAAAACGAAAATACGATCAAATGAGAGAAATCTATTAAAAAGCCAACTTAAATAGGAAATACCATGCTAACAGTTCTGAATTTAATTACATCCAAATATTCACAGTAGGTTCTCCCCATCTCCCAATGCACACAAATGTTTAACTGTGTACAGCTACATAATGGACTGTAACATCAAACTATGGGTTAACCCTATGAGCCCTATGCTTGTGTGCTCCCCAGGCTGGCATGCCTCCCTTCCTTTCCTCTCCCTCTTCGCCTGGTAGGCTCTGCTTCAATTGGTTACTTCCTGGTTTTATCAAACCATAGTTTGCCATTATTTATTACATTTGTGCCCTGCTTTTTGACCAGAGTTCCCAAAGCATCTCACAAAATACAACTCCCATTAAAAACCTTCCATGAAAATTGAGACCATAAAAAAGTTTAATCCCTAAGGAAAGAATTATGAAAATAGTCCACCTAAACCAAGAGCAATTCTGTGATGTTACTTCTGAACCCACTAACCTATGGTTGTACTTGCCCTCCAAACCAGGATTGCAAACCATGCTTTGAAGCTGGTTTGCATAGGGCCTGTTCAGACAACACACTAAACCATGGTTAGGCCCTAACCCTTTTGCAGCAAATGGTTAGTGAGCATAGTTATGTAGCCATCATGGTTAAGAATGGTTCACTCAAGACGCTAGGCCATAAAGTTTAGCTCAAAATGCTTAACCAACATGGCTTAGTGTGTTGTCTGAACAGGGCCATAACATATTACATAGCACATTCACCTTCTCTCAGCAAAAAGGGACAAATCTCTGTTTAAAATGCTCTTTCATCACTAAAAACAGTTAACAGCAGTTTCATTTTATAATAAAAGGACAGACTATCAAACTTAAGTTGCTTTATTAAGGAGCATTATACTTACTGATGAAAGTTTTAGATTGCAATCCCAAAAACACTTACTATTAAATAAACCCCATTAAACATGGTGGGATTTACTTCTGAGTAAATCTGCACAGGATTGCGCAGTTAACAATGGCAAAATGCCTATCTACTTGTGTACCTTCAGTTGTGTTTTCCAAAACAATAAAATGAATTGGGGGAAACCAATTTCTTATTCAGATGCTGCCAGTTTCAGAACATTTCACACACACAAGAAAGAAAAACACCAGTATCAGTTAATGTGGCAGTAGATCAAGATCTAGACTCCACAAAACCTGGAATTCAGACACCTTAGATCAGATTTGGGGAACCTCTTCTTTTACTGCAGGCCACATTCCCCCAGGAGTCTCAGTGACTGCACATTGGCAGGGTCACTCCTTATCCTACCTTAGATTCTAAATAATGGATTAGCCCTTCTCCAGAATTTTCAATTAAATGCTGTAATTTCCCTTATCTAAATGAATGGAACAAAGTGGCACAGAATAGAAGAAGCCCAGTAATTACACTGAAATTTTAAACACTTCTACAGTGACTAGATTCTTGGAGCAATTCAGTCTTTTCCCATAGGTGAAGGAGGGAGAAATCCTACAGTGGCTATACATTGCCTGAGAGTCCACAGGAGATCCTTCCCTGCCCCTTCCCAGACTACCAAAAATAACCATGTAGGCTGCTCTCCAAGGTCGGAAAATCAACATTAGAGATGGGGTTAAGGGGGCATTCTGGTGGCTGCAGAGGCCAGGATACAAGTTATCTGCACCTCTGCCAGTCTCTTCCCCTTCCTCTCTGAAGTGCTGTTGCTAGGTAGACTAAAAAAACCCATCGAAATATGCAGGTTGGGAAGATGGGGAGGCAAAGATCGCCTCTGTCGCTCCTCCCAACCTGCGTTGATGACTGGAAGAGTCCAAGTTTGGTTGCTTCCAATCATCGAGGTGAAATTGATAGTATTGTGCCGTAAGACTAATTTTTAACAATGTCTTTTTATTGCTGTATCATTTCCCACTCTGCAGTTAAGAGTCAGTTTCGAGATTACTCACATCATATAAAGCCTTTGCATGTATACATGTAAGGCTTTTACAAGTTTTACATGTATACATCAGAATGAGTATACATGCAGCCCAATCCTATACATGCATACTCTAGAGGTAAATCCTCTTGAATTTAATGGTGCTTGCTCTAAAAGAAAAAAGTTCACATAAAATTACAACTTTAAGGACTCTTTACTGGTTGTGCAGTGCCTTGCATATGCAACACCTTCACATCACCAGCACTACTGGAGGCATTGAAGTGATACAATCACCACAGAACCCGACTGTGTTTTAAGCACTATACCCTCTCTTGAAGTTTCAGTGTGGACTATCCACATTCAGCATGTGAGTGAAATAATGGCAAAATTGGCTCTAATGTTCTCTCTTGTACAGCAACACACACATTTGCTGTCACCATCACTCCCAGCACATCCATTACTGAAGTATTAACTAGCTCAATGCATTTTTACTGTTTACCAAAACATAAAGAACTGATCCCTAAGGAATCTATTAAAAAAAAGAAGATACTATCCCATTACACAATGTAAGACTTCAGAGAGGACATTCTGTTTCCATATAGTTTTCCAGAGGCCAAATCATTGGATTTAAGTCATAGTTAAAGTACAACAATAGAAATGAATAGGACCTAACTTAGTTATGTTCGATCTACGATTTCAATGGATCTATATGAAGTATATGAAGTCAGGATCAACCAACCAAAAAGCTAACAACAAAGACAGTTAAGTTAAAATCTAGTGGGTATGGTGTAGTGTTGTTTTTTAGCTAGGTTCAAACTGGGGGTAAGCAGTAAGTATACTGGGCAACCGTGAGCCAGTTTCCCCTCCAACCTAGCCTATCTCACGGGGTTATTGTGAGACTAAAGCAGGAGAATGTGATGAGCCATATATTCTACAGACAGGACATAGAATCATAGAATAGCAGAGTTGGAAGGGGCCTACAAGGCCATCGAGTCCAACCCCCTGCTCAATGCAGGAATCCACCCTAAAGCATCCCTGTGTCCAGCTGCCTCTTGAAGGCCTCTAATGTGGGAGAGCCCACAACCTCCCTAGGTCACTGGTTCCATTGTCGTACTGCTCTAACAGTCAGGAAGGAAGACGGAAACAAAATGTAGCAAGTAAGTACCAAACTCTTCTTCCCTGGGTTGCTAAGTTTCTACATCGCGCCCATCGTGCAAGGCGCTTTTGTCGCGGGGAGAGAAGCCTGCGATTGCTCCCGACGTGCGGATTCGCTCATCACGGGAGGAAGGCCCCGGGAGGGGTAGGAACAGGATGCTGGGGCTGCCCTTGACCCGCCAACTTCCCGAGCCCTCCCAGGCCTCACCTGCAGCTGCTTCCACTCGGGGCGGGCGCTTCCACGGCTTCCTCCTCCTGCTCCCCGGGGGACGTCTCCTGAGCCACCCCGCTGGCCTCATCGTCCTCGACAGTCACGTCGGCTACCACCGGGAGGGCGGCAGCCGCAGCGCCCGCGAGTCCTAGTGCGGGCCGGCTCCCCTCATCCGAAAACGCCGCCGCCTCCCTCCGGGAGACGCAGAGCGGCAGAAGCAGCCAGAGGAGCACCAGGGCGGCGGCGGCGGCGGCGGAAGGAGCAGACCGAACGCTCGGGCCTCGCGGCCCTGGCATGAGGCGGCCCTCCCTCCACTCGCCTCAACGACGTCGTTAGGACATACGAACCCGTTTGGCTCACACGCCGCACCTGCCAAACGGCCTCCGAAAAGGGCTCGGTCGGTTTACCTCAGCAGCCCGAGCTCTCCACTACGCACGCGCACTGGAGCACTTACAACCTAACTTGCCTGTGCTTTACGAATTCCGCCCCCTCTTGGCCACGTACCGGCGCATTCGTTCACAACCTAACCCGCTTGTCCTTAGTGAGACGTTGTGTCATCTTCCGGGTTTGTCCAATCTCAGAACTCAAACCGAGCCCCCTCCACGGGAAAAGAGAACAACGTGTGATGTTTGTCAACACGCCGGCCCAGCCAATGACAGTGACGCTTCTAAGTTTCTCTGGCCAATTAAAAAGCGTATATTTCCAAGATTCCGTATGATTCGGTTAAATAGAAATTAGCTTCCGCTTTTTGATTGGAGAGTTTGGAAGCGGTTGGTGGAGTGGAGCGATTGGCTGCTGCCCTTTCCCGCCCCTTCCTGATTGGGCAACGCCGATGCTTCCTACGTGGCCGATTCTGAGTGTCGACGGCATTCCCCCAGTGACGCCAGCGTCCCCTGCGTAACGTCTTAAAGGGGCCGCAGCAGTGAAGCCCGCCCACCTGCGTTTGCAACAGGTGAACCTGTCAAGAACGGATGTTGTAGAGCAGTGGTTCCCAAACTTTTTCAGGTCACCGCCCCCTTGGTTCCACAAACTCATGCCCAGTGCCCCCTACCCTACCCTATAAAAATCATTATTCAGAATAGCGGTTTTCAACAACCCACTAAGGAAGATAACAATAAAATTCAAAACAGTAACGATCAATTGAATATTTATTCAAAATCCAATTACATTTTTAGTTCAATTAAACATAATTGATGAACTTGATCCAGTGATATCATCTTGTCAAAGTCTGATAGTCATTTAGCAAGAATATTAGATATCATATTGTGTAACTAGGGTAGAGTACCTCACTATTCTGTAAATGCTTAATGTGATGGATGGGCTTGATGAAGTGATACCAGTTTTCCAATGTCTGGTTTAAAGTCACTTAACATGAGTCTTAAATCACCACGTTTAGTCATCTGTTTTGCAGTCGGCGTGGCAGGGCACACCAAGCAGGGTATGTCTCTTCATTAGCATTTTGGTGCTTTTGAAACATTTCAATTCACTGTTAAAAGGACTCTTCTTAAACAGTATTAATACATGTGTGGGTTCTTCCCCTATATGGCTTGGGACTAAACTACCTTCTCCCATAAAAATGTCCCTAGGTTTTAAGACCTGGAGAGGGGCTTCTCGGAAAAGACCACCTCGAGCGCCCCCCTGCCACCCCTTTGCCTCTTAGCGCCCCTCTGCTGCCCCCTTGCCTCTTAACACCCCCCTATGCAATCCCACCGCCCCCAAGGGGGCAGTACCGCCCACTTTTAGAGTCTGATAACTGTTCCACACGTAATTGAGGATTTGCCATATTTCCGGGTAGATTTTTAGCTCTAAAAATATAAAAGCACGGCTGGGTTAGACCAACTAGACCTGAACTTAGCATGCAGCAGAATGAGGCGTGAGAGGCATTAGATAACAGAATGGAAAATTCGGTGGTAGAGTCTAAACGGCGCACTTCAGTCTGCAGCGAGGGTGGGGCCACAGGTTGGAATGCTACTTGAGCAGGTGCAGAAAGGGACAACCAAAGGGAACAAGGAGCAGCAGGGGCAACTGCCCCACGAGGAAAGGTTACAACATCTGGAACTGTTAAACTTAGAGGAAAGGCAAGTGAGGGGAGCAGGGCCGGTGCCAGACTATTTTGCGCCCTAGGCAGGTGAGCTGCTTTCACCCACCCACCGTACCTGGGCGTGAGGCGCCATCTCACCCACCCAGCTGAAGCAAAGCCAGGATGCTGGGGTGGAAGGGGCGGCTTCGGAACGGCACACCCAGCCGGAAGCCGCTCTGGGAGAGCAACTTCTGGGCACGCTGTTCCAAAGCCGCCCACCTGCCCCAACACCCCAGGGTTCTGGCTTTGCTTCAGCTGGGCACCCACCCAGCTGAAGCGAAGCCAGGATGCTGGAATGGGGAGCGGGCGGGCATGGCTTCACTTCAGCTGGGTGGGTGCCCAACTGAAGTGAAGCCAGGACACTGGGGGGGGGGGGCAGGCGGCTTCGGAATGGTGCACCCGGCCGGAAGCCACTCTGGGAGAGCAACTTCCGGGCACGCCGTTCCAAAGCCGCCCACCTGCCCCAACACCCCAGGGTTCTGGCTTTGCTTCAGCTGGGCACCCACCCAGCTGAAGCGAAGCCAGGATGCTGGAATGGGGAGCGGGCGGGCATGGCTTCACTTCAGCTGGGTGGGTGCCCAACTGAAGTGAAGCCAGGACACTGGGGTGGGGTGGGGGGGCAGGCGGCTTCGGAATGGTGCACCCGGCCGGAAGCCACTCTGGGAGAGCAACTTCCGGGCACGCCATTCCAAAGCTGCCCGCCCACCCCAGCGTCCTGGCTTCGCTTTGGCTGGGCGCCCACCCAGCTGAAGCAAAGCCAGGACGCTGAAGTGGGGGGGCAGGTGTGGCTTCACTTTGGCTGGGTGGGCACCCAGCCGAAGCAAAGACAGGATGCTGGGGTGGGCGGGTGGCTTTGGAACAGCACACCCGGAAGCCGCCCTCTCAGAGCCACTGTGGGAGAGCAGCTTCCAGGTGTGGTGTTCGGCGCCCCCCTTACCTTGGCGTTCTAGGTGGCCACCTGAGTGGCCTCAATGGTAGCGCCAGCCCTGGGGGGGTGGGGAGATGTGATAGAGGTGTACAGATTCATGCACGGTGTTGAGAAAGTAGATAGGGAGACATTTTTCTCCCTCTCAAAATACTAGAACCGAGGATGGTCCCATGAAGCTGATCGGTGGGAGATTCAGGACTGATAAAATAGATTAATAGGGAATGGTGTAAAAGCCGGAACGGAACAAGCTGGGAAGACCCCTTTATATTAAAACAAACAAAAAACAGGCCAAAAACACTTGAGAACAATATTTAAGGACTAAAATCTTTGTAATATTATGTTACTATTAACCCCATAACTCCCAGAGCAACATCTGGAACATAACAGGATGGCCCAGAATGGCCACTTCTGAATGAGTGAAATCAACTAAACTCACCAGTCCCATGTAACTCCACGGCAGGGATGCAATAAGCCACTCTGAAAGGTGTGTGGCTTATATCTATCCCATCTATTCTGGTATGACTGAATTATAGTACCAATTTTTCATTCAACTACTATTGCTATTTTATTATTCATATAGCGTCACAGCACTAACAATGTATTTTACTGAATGGGATCAATATTATGTAAATAACCACAAATAAGAGCCATGTGATGCTACTGATTTGATGAAGACTGCAATGCAATTTCTGCACCATTTCACAATGTATCATTAAACTCATAGGAATTCTGTGCAGGAATTAACAATTCACTTGAGAAGTCTCAGTCTGACATTCACAAAATCCAAGCCTTATGCATACTTATTTAGGACGAAGGCTATTTGAATCAGTAGGACTTTCTTCTGAGTAAGCTTGCGAGCGGTAAAGCAGCAGTTTCTGCAGCTGAAACTCTCCCCACGGCCTGAGTTCGATTCCAGCGGAAGCTGGTTTCAGGCAGCCGGCTCGGGTCGACTCAGCCTTCCATCCTTCCGAGGTCGGTGAAATGAGTACCCAGTTAGCTGGGGGAAAGGGAATAACGGCCAGGGAAGGCAACGGCAAACCACCCCGCTATAAGGCCTGCCAAGAAAACGTCAGCGAAAGCAGGCGTCCCTCCAAGAGTGAGTAATGACTCAGTGCTTGCACGAGAGGTTCCTTTCCTTTCCTATGAATATCAGCGTTACCAGCGACTTGATAAAGGGTCATGAAAAGCTAGAAAAGCATGATGACAGCCCAAAACTCTGTCATCTAGCAAATTTAACAGTACAATCATATACATGTCTACTCAGAAGTTAGCCCAACTGACTTATTCCAGGTAAGTGTGTATAGGATTGCAATATAAATCATACTGTATAAATGAAGGCAGGCTTGAGTAGCTTAAAGTATGAATTCACTCCAGAATAAAGGATGGTCTGAAAAATAGAACCCCCCATTGTTTGAAGGCTTTGTGTTCTGAAACTGACAATTGAACTGTGAAGAATTAAATTATTTCTAGCTGTTTAAAGTGTCACTCTTTTGGTAAAGCTTCTTGTCTCTATTGTTGGAATAGGTTTTTCTGAGGAACAATAAAGATGCATCAGAGCTTTATCACACCAGCGTTGTACTGTGCAATCTCTGCGAATTGCATGCAAAGGACCTTATAATCCACTTTATAATCTGCTTTGATTGTGAAGAACTCCCATGCATCCTGCCTTAATTGTGCAATAAGGCGAAAAGATTCGCCGTATTTAGCCCCTACTTTTTGAGTATATCTTCCGAGCCGCCTCTGGGGTGCAGGAGCAGGATTTTAAACAAATGCTTACATCTGCATAAGCTTTAAAGATAAAGACACCAAAATTGGCACAGTAATAGATATTAGGGAGAGCTTTAAGCATACAAAATTTGAATTGAATTGGGTCATCCGTTGGTTTTTAATGGTTTTTTACATTTCCCCCCTTAAACTCCCTGGTATGCAAAGGATCGCTGTGGCCCGTAGCAAAAACAACAACAACCGCGAAAGTTTAGCGCTACGGGGATAATCCGAGGGAAGCAGGTACGTGGGATGAAGCTTTTACCCACTGCCAAAATCACTGTTCCAGCTCAGCCCACCAAATGCAATATGGGAATACTATTTCTAGCTACCTTGCAAGAAGAGCGGTTGTAATGATTATTCAGGATTAAATCATTATATAAATGCTGTTCTAAAATTATGTTTGCATTTTACTTCTACAGATTAACACAGCTAATATATTGTAACTTTTTTTTTTTTTAAAAAAAAACCCACCTTCCATTCACTGTTTTATATTTGCAACACAAAGTGCACCCAATTTTACCCATGAAAGATTTACCACTTTGAACAATTCAGAATAACTTGAAAGTCCGCCCACAGCTTTATCCAACAACCAGTTCACACGTGTGTGTGTGTGTGCGCGCACACACACACACATCCCTTGGGCAATATTTGATTATTGGAACTACTTTCACTGAAGAGCATCTCCTTTGTGTGGTGAACAACTCCCATAATCCCTCACCATTGAGCACGGATGCTGGGGTTTATGGGAGTTGTAGTCCAAAACATCTGGAGGTCAATAAATTCCCTGTCCCCACCCACCCACGCACCCCGGCTTTAGGCAGCGCAGTTATGTGATTTGTTATGTGAGCCAACCCCGCTGAGCTTGTGGCAACAATCACGCTGGCATTATTATTTCTTGTCAAACGGCCCTGGTTAGGCCTGATCTAGAGTATTGCGTCCAGTTCTGGGCTCCACAATTCAAGAAGGACGCAGACAAGCTGGAGTGTGTTCAGAGGAGGGCAACCAGGATGATCAGGGGTCTGGAAACAAAGCCCTATGAAGAGAGACTGAAAGAACTGGGCATGTTTAGCCTGGAGAAGAGAAGATAGAGGGGAGACATGAGAGCACTCTTCAAATACTTAAAAGGTTGTCACACAGAGGAGGGCCAGGATCTCTTCTCGATCCTCCCAGAGTGCAGGACATGGAATAACGGGCTCAAGTTACAGGAAGCCAGATTCCAGCTGGACATCAGGAAAAACTTCCTGACTGTTAGAGCAGTACGACAATGGAATCAGTTACCTAGGGAGGTTGTGGGCTCTCCCACACTAGAGGCCTTCAAGAGGCAGCTGGACAACCATCTGTCAGGGATGCTTTAGGGTGGATTTCTGCATTGAGCAGGGGGTTGGACTCGATGGCCTTGTGGGCCCCTTCCAACTCTGCTGTTCTATGATTCTATGAAACGTCCTCTTTTTACAGCGGCAGCAGCTTACGTCCTATACAGCCGAGCTGCCGGAGTGCATTGTGGATGTTGTAGTTTTCTGGGCGCCGCCGCGCAAGAGAACTCGCCGCGCACAGCCCCGTAGGTGACACTACAAGCCCCACCTGCCCGTAGAGGAAGAAGGCGAGAGTCGGGCTTAGCCATTCCTGCGCGATTCTTCGGGGCAGCGGCAAAAGGCGACAGGTGGGCGGGCATGTCGGCATGCGGCACTGGGGGGTGGGGAAGGCTGCCGCCGCCGCCGCCCTTCTCTGCGGGACGCTGGTAGCGGAAGCCAGACTTGGGTCAGGAGCCCCGCGTAGAGAACACGTGGGAAAGCGCCGGCAGCTCAGCAGTGTCAGCAGTAGTAACAGCAGTGCGATGGCCGAGGGGGCGAAAAAGCTGGCCGCCTGGGCTGCAGTCAGCAATCACGTGCAGGTGGGAACCTCAGTTTGGCCATCAAGGCGCGCCCCGGTTTTTTTGCCGTCTCCTTTTTGCAAAGTTCTGCGCGCCTTCTGACGCTTGCAGCGGGCTGCAGAGCTGCGCGTGTCCTCGCAAGAAATTTAAGGCATGTCGCTCCTGATGCCACCGAAACCCGCAGAAGGCACGCGTTTCTATGCAATAGTTTCGGAAAACCCCAAAGCTTGCGATTGTAATACTTCTGGAGGTCCTTGAGCAGGCGGCGGGCGTTTAAACTGGGAGCCCTTTTCATTTTGGAAATCCCCAAAGCGTCGCGTTTTGGACGAGACAAAATGCCTGTTTTCAGGCGTGTGTATAAGTCTCAAACATTGTTTGGCGGATTTCAGCGACTGCCAAGGGGCAGACGTTTTCATAGAAGCATAGAATAGCAGAGTTGGAAGGGACCTACAAGGCCATCGAGTCCAACCCCCTGCTCAATGCAGAAATCCACCCTAAAGCATCCCTGATCCTACTGAAAGGCAGTAATTGGGTTATGGCTGCTATGGTTTGGGTGGCACGCGATGCTTTAAAAAGAAGCAGGAAAGGCAGCTGGAAAGCATACTTTTGACACGTGATAGCGTTTATCTCGAATTGTGTGGCAGACGGAAGGAAGTTAGTGGTTTTGGCCCAAGTGTGTGCTTGTTTCTGGAAAAGAGAAGTGTTTTTGTTTCCATGTATGTTTTGTAAAGGGGGAAGCCAATATTGATTCCACACATTTAATTATTATTTTTTAAAATAAGTTGGGCTACAGTCTTATACACATTCACCTGAGAGTAAGTGCCATTGAACTCAATGGGTCATAGTTCTGAGTAGGCATGTATAAGATTCTGCTGTCATGTTCCACTATCTGTGAGCCGTTGGCATGCCTAGTGCTGATTTGTGCACCCGCAGCATGCAAAATCAAAAGATCGATAGCACATACGCATATTGGCTCATATTTGTTCTCTTAGATTCAAGCAAAACAGCACTGTTGAGCAGAAACATTTAATTAATCCCAGGGGAACAAAGGGAAACCTGTTCCAAAAACCACACAACCATTATTATTTTCTTTGGAGCACAGGAGGAAGATTTAGCGTCCAACTACTTTCTAAACTGTGGTTGGACTCGATGGCCTTATAGGCCCCTTCCAACTCGACTATTCTATGATTCTATGACCTCCCCTTAAAGCAGAAACGTGCTTAAACTTCCAGTCTTACTGAACGATTCACAGGTTGGCTTTTCAGGTGCTTACCTGATATTTCAACGTGCCTACGTGAAAGGCAGAGTGTGATGGGAAAGCAAGGGATTTGAAAACATGTAGCTTTCCTATACTCACCAAACCACTGAATGTTGTACCATTTGTAATAAATATAGTATTTAACTTCATATGTCAATACTGGTTTTCCTTGAAACAAAAGGACAAGCGGGTTTTATGCCCACCTCTTTTCATCCTTAATGTTTTAAAAGAGCTGTGTTTAGTTTTTGGATCAAAACACATTCGTGTAGTTTTTCTGAAGTACTGGGCAGAATTTTATATATGTGTTTCTGGTTCCTTAAAAATTAAATCATAGAATTTATGGTTTCAAAGTTGCTGTTTTTGATAAATTTTAGATATGCTTTGTTGACATTGCATGGCGTAATTTTTGTGTTGATTGTGAGAACAAAATATTTGTGCTCCTTTGTTTCTAGACCAATCAAGTCCTTGGAATTGGAAGTGGCTCTACAATTGTTCATGCTGTACATAAGTTGGGTATGTGTTTTCACTGTTCCTTTTGTCAGAAATGTTGGTTGTTACAATTATTCAAATTGTTGAGTCAATCTGCTCTGTTGGGTCAAGTATCTATCCACACCTAGTGCAAGTGAATTTCTGTACGGAAGTGAACATTGAGGCTGTGTGTGAGGACCAGGCCTTCTGGTCATCTGTGTGTTTAGGGCCTATTTATATAAAATTGAAAACATTTAGTCCAAACCATATAGTTATTTCTTATGTAGATTGAACAATGCTGGTAGACTCAAACCATGCAATTAATCTTGGATGCACTTATATTGGGCTTGTGTGTGTAACATGTGTACATGTGGTGGGAACAGAAGTGGGAACAGATTCATGTAGTTGATAGGGGGAGAAGGACATGATTCTGTTCCTCCAATGTACATAACAACTACAAAGTTAGTCCCAATTGAATTTTAGGGGATTTGCAAGCTTTTGGAAAAATCCGTTTATGTTTTCTCGACTAATTCTCATAAAAGTTGTAATTAAAAACTTGGGTTCAATTATAAAGGATTAAAGCCCCAAGTGTAAATAGATTTTAGGGTGAGGTGTTAAATATTCTGACATATACAGTCACCATGACCTTACACAGTCAATTAAACCTCGCTTCTGAAGATGTCTCAAAAGTGCAGGATAATGGCGGCAACTATTCCACTGTCTTGCAGAGTTATTGTAAAGGTTTTTTAAACAACAACAACAAACATTTTAAACAATTTTATAATTAGAAGAATTAACCCCTACCAGGACTGCTGATTCCTCAAAACTTTCCTTGAAAATGCCTTTGGCAGAGTAACTAAGGATCTGTTGGGTGCATGTATCTGTACTAAAAGCTCTCTTATTCTGGGAATTTATTGACAGCGCAAGCCAAAACTTCTCTTGCACATGTGCCATCCAGGATAATTACAGTTAATCTGAAAAACAAAACAAAAAACCTTAGCATGGTATGAAACTTTCCAAAATGTCAGTGAAATTATTAAAAGACCATTTTCATTAGCTGCTAATTTAATGGTTTTCTACGAAAGGGTGGAAGCCCTGGTGTAAACTCCTGTTCTTGACCTGATCTGTGATAAATGTTAGCTTTCTTCAACATTATGCTTTATCAAGAAAGCTCTGTTATTGGAAGAAAGGCAATCAATTCTAGTTTTTCCAGGGTAGCTTCTGGCCATACAGCCAGATTTTCTAACAATTTGTTATTGGTCATCGTTGACAAGCATGTCATAATGATCACTTTGCAATGTGCTTTATGGAAGGTGCTCCAAAACTGCCACATTTACTAAATTTTGCAGAATTAGTGCTGCAGTTAAAATTGGACACAATTCTTGTTTCATTTACTGCTTAGGTATGGCATGTTTAATTAGACTTTTCATTAAATATTGAAGCAGAGAAACTGTTTCACATAACAGGAGCAATGAACTGGCAAGCAGCAGTATCACCATTTTGCAGTGAAGGGTGCCTTTCGTCATTGTAAGCAGCATTAGGCTTAGTAATTGTAATATTTTAAATGGACCATTTTGAGAAGGGATGTTTTAATATGACTATTTACTTGTATGATTCTTACTGGTCTGAGTGTATATTAAACCCAGTAATTTCCCCCTACAGCTGAGAGAGTGAAGCAAGAGAATCTCAACGTAGTTTGCGTGCCTACGTCTTTTCAGGTAAAACTTTCCTCTTGCATCCCCACTTCTTGATTACTCAGGGGGCTACAGGGGCACACCATGGCAGAGTGCATGCCTAGGGATGCCAGCAGGCATGGCTTTATTCAGATAGGGTGGGCACAATATGCCCAACTCTGACAGCTTTGTAACTTCGTTTGAAGATTTGGCGTTTCGCTGTGTCAGACACAGCTGTTGCATCCCTTGGGAAGATGGGTCTGTTTGCTAGTACGGAAATAAAGCCCTTGCATAACAGTTTTGAAATTGAAAAGTCCCTCTGTGTGCCCTGTTAGTTTCATTGACTTCATATACCAAAAAAATGTCGTTTTTCCACACCTCCTTTATGAAGTCCCCATTCTATCCTTATTTATTTATTTATTTATTTATTTATTTATTACATTTCTATACCACCCAATAGCCAGAGCTCTTACTAACAGGGACTGGCCGACGAGACCACATCACGCCAGTCCTTTTCCAGCTTCGTTGGCTGCCAGTCCAGGTCCGGGCCCGATTCAAAGTGCTGGTATTAACATTTAAAGCCCTAAACAGCTTGGGGCCAGGCTATCTGAAGGAACGCCTCCTCCTGTATGTACCTGCCCAGACCCTAAGGTCATCTTCAGGGGGTCCTTTTCCGCGAGCCCCTGCCAAAGGAAGTGAGGCAGGTGGCTACCAGGAGGAGGGCCTTCTCTGCTGTGGCACCCCGGCTGTGGAATGAGCTCCCTAAGGAGGTTCGCTTGGCACCTACATTATATGCTTTTAGACGCCTTTTTATTCTCCCAGCATTTTAACAGTCTATAAATAAATTTTAACTTGGTGTTCTAAATTTGTAATTTTGCATTGCTGCTGTTTGTATTTCATATTATGGTTTTATATTATCATTTTATACTTTGAATGGTTTTAATTTTTGTGAACCGCCCAGAGGGCTCTGGCTATTGGGCAGTATAGAAATGCAATAAATAAATTTAATAAATAATAAGGCTTAAAGTTAGCTTCATATCCTGGCTTATTTGGAAGCCGTGGATCATAGTTTCTGAAGACTTCCTGGCTTGTGTTTGGTTTGCACTAAGGGAGGAGCAAAGTAGTTGCATATGGGGCCATGGAGCTCTTTCACAATCTGTCTATTAAACTGAGAAATACTTTCTGAACATGGCTGGTGTAAGAGACCAACGGGGCATCTAAAGAAATTCCATTATTTTCTAATCCTCATGGAATGTGATCCTGTTTGCATAGCCAGTTATATTACACCCACTTCTAAGTAAGTTTAGGATTGCAGCCTTTCTGATGCTAACCTTGTACAACCTTTAATGAAGATATCTTTTACATTTTGGTGAAAGATAGATTGGTTTTCAGTTAACATGAAATGGGTACGTTCATATGAAAGCCTCCTTTCGAAGGAAACTGCCTTCTACTGCATGAGACCATTGTTCCATCTGGCTTAGTAGCGTAAATACTGTCCGGCAGCAATGACTCCCCAAGGTTTTAGGCAGAAGTCTTTCTCATCCCTGCTTGGAGATGCCAGATATTGAGCCTTGGACCTTCTCTATGCTCTACTACTGAGCTGTGGTCCTGCCATGCAGATGCTGGTTTGACATTATAGATGATGTATTGCTGCCGCTTCTGAGAGGATCAGCCTTACCCCACACAGAAAGATAATGGATCTTATACCTGCTTGGCTTGATAAGAAAAGGAGGAACTTGAGGATACCAAAACTGCAACGCTTATTTCATTGTGGGAGAAGAGAAACTTTTCATGCTATCCTCTTGCCAATTTCCTTGGTTCAGAAAAAAATGCATCCTTTTGAAAGATTATTATTCACTCCAGTATGGTGTAGTTTCTTAAATCCAGATTTATATTACTGGATCTAGCTGCTAAAAAAATATTGAAATTAATCTGCTCTGCCCACCCCTCCGTAAAACCTTGAGAAACAATCTTGCTTTTCAATTTCCCTGTAGGCACGTCAGTTGATCCTGCAGAACGGCTTAATCTTAAGTGACCTTGATAGACATCCTGAGGTAAGAGAGTTCGGGGTGTGTGTGTATGTGTACACACACCAGTGGTTTTTCAGTTGGAATAGGATTCCCTCTGCTGTGTAGATAGCAGTGCGTACATACCTCATCTTGCAGTGGGCTTTACATGATGGATTAGCAGTGTGGGCATCCTTCATGTGAACACCTTGGTAGGGCTGTGTGAATGGGGCATCTGTATGATCACCCTGTAGTGACTTGTGGCATGGGTGAGTCCAGATGTATAAGGGATATAGATTGAGGGGAGACATGATAGCACTCTTCAAATACTTCAAAGGTTGTCACACAGAGGAGGGCCAGGATCTCTTCTCGATCCTCCCAGAGTGCAGGACACGGAATAACAGGCTCAAGTTAAAGGAAGCCAGATTCCAGCTGGACATCAGGAAAAACTTCCTGACTGTTAGAGCAGTACAACAATGGAACCAGTTACCTAGGGAGGTTGTGGGCTCTCCCACACTAGAGGCCTTCAAGACAGCCATCTGTCAGAGATGCTTTCGGGTGGATTCATGCATTGAGCAGGGGGTTGGACTCGATGGCCTTGTAGGCCCCTTCCAACTCTGTGATTCTATGATTCTATGCTTAAATTGCAGTAACCAGCATCCAAAGACATAATTGTAGTAGTTGCTCTGCATCTAATGCTTATAGTACTTCATATATACTCATATGTTTACTGCTCATAATTGCAGCTCTTAAAGCATAATGACTCTGAGCCCATTGTGCAAACTACCTTCATGGAAAAGTGTTGTGTTTGAGATGGCATTGGGTGGTACAAACGTTCTCTGTGGTGGTGAGTCGTCCCTTGATGCTGAAGTATGCAAACAATAAATATAAACAGGGGAACCAGCCTCAAATTCCACTAATTCATTTCACTAACTGTGTGATTCTCAAGCGCAATCATAGATTTAAAAAAAGGATGAACAACAAAAGGAAGATGTCAGGAAGTCTAATCGCAAGATTCACCCTAATTTCGCAAGTTTAAGATCACACGTGCAGAAGTGGTATGTTTCTGAAATGTAGGAAGGCAACATGCCCCGGCATCCCTGGGGCTGGTCCATTTGCCTTGGAATAATCCCACTGTATTCAGGCACACGAAATACGTCTAAAATGAGAGCATTGGAGAAGGAAAAGTTTAGGAAAATCAATGTGCTGCAAGCAGTGCAAACCACATATGGGGCAAGTACAGTTCTATGGCGCAGGGTCTTCCCTCTTCTAGGGAAGGAGCGTTGTTCTGCCTCATAACAGAATGTGACTACTTTCTTGTCTTGAACTGTTTTCCTGGTGCGGACAGGAAAAGTACCGTTGGAAAGCTGAGACAGAGGGTTGATAATAGACTCTGTTTGGAGAACTCACCATCTTTCACCCATGAGAGAAACTTCCAAATGCCCCTTCCATCTAGGAACTGCTTTGGGGAATAACACTGCCCCCACCCCACCCGCTTTAGGGATCCATCTGTATTTGTGACAACAGTCTCTTTTACACCAATCCTCACCATTATCTTAGACCTGTTTGCACGCCTACCAACCAGCACACCTCATAGTAAGAAATGGGAGCAAAGATGACTGTGTGAAAGGTCCTACATAGTACTACACAGACACACACACACACGGCATCAACTGGTAGGAAATGGAGGCGATTGCCGTAACTCCAGCATCCCTAATATGCTGAATCTTTTTGTGGATTATAATTGTAAACTGCCTTGAGAGTCAATTCTGGCTATCAAGAAAGGTATAAATATAATAAAATAAATTAAATATAATGCAGTGTATACAAAGCCCTGGATATTTACTTGGGAGACTGAGATTAATGACTCAGCCTTGACACTGAAGTAGTGCTTAACCCCTTGCTGTTTTGCTGCAGTCCAGGCTTGAGAAGGACTTGTGCCTTTAACTTCGCTGTTGCTGTGGGGTTGTAAAATCTGCCCCTATGTGTGATCTATGGTCTGTTCTTCCAAACTGGCCATGCCAGGTTCTGGTGGCTGCCAGCCAAGGTCATTATTTATTTATTTATTTATTTATTACATTTCTATACCGCCCAATAGCCGGAGCTCTCTGGGTGGTTCATCCCTGCCTCAAGTCGGTTCGACTCCCACCGGCACCTGGAGATTATCAGGGTGGTGGACACACTAACGAGATTCAGCTGTGGGAAAAAGAGGGGGCCTGGCCCCTCTGGGAGGGGGGTGGGCTATAGCCCAGGAAGGGCACTGGTTGGTCTGCTAAGGTCATGGGACCGGGGGTCCCCAAAAGAGATAAAAAGCTCTATGAAGAAGACCCTCCTTCTTTCTTGGAGACGCGTGCGTATGTCAAATGGGAAGATCAGGGCCGTGGCAACCTTAGGAAGGTTTTTTATGTTTTAACGTGTATGGGTACTCTGGAGAAGGCCAGCTGTCGTTTCGGCTGGGTGTGGGGACGTATGATTGTTTCTTGGGGTAATGGCTGAGTATTAGAGCTTTCCCTCACCTCCTCTCCTCACTCCCCGCTTTTCCACATCGTCCCTTCCCTTTGCCTATTCTTTCCTTTCCTTTGTGTTAGGAGGCTGTTTTATCGACCAAGGCCTTACGTGTTAGGTTTTAGGGATTGCACTAAAATTGCTTTGGTCCCTGAATATGTGTCTGTGTGTTATTCCCATGAACATCTGGCTCGTCCCGGTTGTGGACAAGGCAGGGAGGTGGGTTGCTTGGGAGTTTAGGACGTTTGGTCCAAGAGCCTACCCTGCAGGGTTGTCAGGTGGACCTTGACTTCCTCTACAAGGCTCAGTGCTATATTGCTGTTGATGTCACTTCTGCAGTATCAGGAGTTTCCCCTCATAGGCTCTGACCCAGACTGCCCTTAAGTGAATAAGATTAGCCTTCAAATACCAGAGGGTTTTTTTTTCAGGTGAAAAAATTTCCGAGGCTTGTCGGCTGCCTTGCATTCGTTCGCTGGTCCACCCCTACGAGTATTGATATCCAGCAGGTGGCTGTTCTGAGTCATCTGAATTTGTGTGATTAGTTGTTTCCCAAAGTAGACTGCTCTTGCCCTAAAGGAAAGCAGTGGCAGTAATAAGCAATTCTGAAACGAGTGTTGTAGGTACAAAGTTATCATACTTTAAAGCCTCTTTGTGGATAATATGTGGGAGGACTGTACGAGCGTACTTTTGTTAAATGGTGCCAGAAAAGTAGAACTGGCCACTGCAGAACTTGTTCCACAGGCAACCTGCTAAAACTTCAGCCATTCTACATGCCACATTCTCTCTCTTTCCTATCCCCTCTCCACTGACCCATTGGACAGTAATTTCCAAATAGTATGGTGCGCTGTACTCTGAGAGAATAACTAGAATCATAGAATAGCAGAGTTGGAAGGGGCCTACAAGGCCATCGAGTCCAACCCCCTGCTCAATGCAGGAATCCACCCTAAAGCATCCCTGACAGAGGGTTGTCCAGCTGCCTCTTGAAGGCCTCTAGTGTGGGAGAGCCCACAACCTCCCTAGGTCACTGATTCCATTGTCATACTGCTCTAACAGTCAGGAAGTTTTTCCTGATGTCCAGCTGGAATCTGGCTTCCTTTAACTTGAGCCTGTTATTCCGTGTCCTGCACTCTGGGAGGATCGAGAAGAGATCCTGGCCCTCCTCTGTGTGACAACCTTTTAAGTATTTGAAGAGTGCTCTCATGTCTCCCCTCCATCTTCTCTTCTCCAGGCTAAACATGAGTAGTTGTTTCAGTGTCTCTTCATAGGGCTTTGTTTCCAGACCCCTGTGAATCCACCTAATAGTTGTTTCATCTAGCCCACTTTTAGCTAGTTTGTTAATCAGAATATCATGGGGCACTTTGTCAAAAGCTTCGCTGAAGTCAAAATATAACGTCTGCCATGAGAAATTATTGAGGCTCCTGTTAGCCCAAAGTTCCCACATATAGTGGAGGATGCCTGCTGTGTGTCCCCAGGAGTTACTGACCTGAGCTTACCTGGATCCAGCAAGGAAGCAGAAAGACAGCATATAGGCTCCTCTGAGGGTGGAGTAATTCTTGTTCGTACACACACTAAAAGTAAGCTCCGTTCCAGGTTTAAACAGAGAATAGCTCTTAAAACTCTTCCAGATTGGGAAGCTTGTGAAAGGGTGTTGTAGGGATTCCTAGGTTTTCTTCAGTAGATGCTCTTGGCTATTTCACATGTGTACGTACATTGCTTGTTTTCTGTGCTGTTAAATAATTGATTCATATTCCATAATACGTTTGTATCCGGGCTTTCCAAAAATTGTTTGTGGCAGCAAGCAAGAAGAAAACATAAAAGTAAGTATATCCAAAGCCTCATGTGGCGCAGAGCGGTAAAGCAGCAGTTTCTGCAGCCGAAACTCTCCCCACGGCCTGAGTTCAATCCCAGCAGAAGCTGGTTTCAGGCAGCCGGCTCAGGTCGACTCAGCCTTCCATCCTCCCGAGGTCGGTGAAATGAGTACCCAGTTAGCTGGGAGAAAGGTAATCACGGCCGGGGAAGGCAACGGCAAACCACCCCGCTATAAGGCCTGCCAAGAAAACGTCAGCGCAAGCAGGCGTCCCTCTAGGAGTCAGCCGTGACTCAAGTGCTTTGCACGAGAGGTTCCTTTCCTTTCAAGTGTATCCGTAAATGATAAAAAATAGAAGCTTCACAAACTAAAGCAGCAGATTAAAAAGTCAGGGTAAAAAACCTGTTGACTAAAATTACAGTTCAAAGCAGCAGCAATAAAACATGATATCTTGAGATTAAAATGGCTTCGTGGTTAAAGACATCTTCTCCTGGTGAGGAAAGGTTCTGGGTATAGAAGCCATGTATGCAGACCTAGGCCATATTCCGCCACTGACACTGTTTGACCTGTGTTTGGGTTTGTATTAAGTGTGAATTGGTTAATAGATTGTATCATTTAATTGTAATATTGTATTTATGCCATGATATATTTTATTGATTTACTGTTTTATTTTGTGACTTTGTTTTCAGATGTAAGGCTATATACTGATACTGATAATTGTGAACCACTTTGGGCCCAGTCTGCTGTAGAAAAGCAGCACAGAAATATAAACTGAACTGAAAAGGGTTGTTCCCTGGTCACCACACATGACAGGCATCAGTAGGTGTGAGACCTCTGAGAGAGACATTGCAAAATAATCCTAAACGTGGGCAGGCCTGTACAGGAGCAGGTGGCCCTTCAGATACCTTGAGCTCCCATGCTGTATAGCTTAGCAGGCAGCACCCTGAATTGCTCAAGTGCCCCAAGAAATGATGGAACTGTTCCAACAGTGGTGAAATGCGATCCTTTCCTAACCCATTAGGAGTACAACTCACATTGTTCCCAAGCAGCATGGTTGTTCTGGCTGGGGATGATGGGAGTTATAGTCCAACACATCTGGAGGTTAACTGGTTAGGGAAGGTGGATCTAATGTATTTTTACATGATACTGGTTTAACACAGCTGATATTGTTTTAAACCCCCCCACACACACACACACAAAGTTATATTGTAATACTTCAGCTGTTTTCACTGTATTATTCTGGCTTTTATTGCTAAATTGTTTTTAATAGGTTTGTAACTACCATCTGAGCCTCGTGTGGCGCAGAGTGGTAAGCCGAAACTCTCCCCACGGCCTGAGTTCGATCCCAGTGGAAGCTGGTTCTCAGGCAGCTGGCTCAGGTCGACTCAGCCTTCCATCCTTCCGAGGTCGGTAAAATGAGCACCCAGCTAGCTGGGGGAAAGGTAACTGTGACTGGGGAAGGCAATGGCAAACCACCCCGCTACAAAAACAGTCTGCCAAGAAAACGTCAGCGCAAGCAGGCGTCCCTCTAGGAGTCAGTAATGACTCAAGTGCTTGCACAAGAGGTTCCTTTCCTTTCCTGTAACTACCATCCTAAAATAATTTTGTACTGCCAAGAGTGAGATATAAATACTATAACTCTCATTTTCTTCCTGTGTAGTTGGATGTTGCCATTGATGGTGCTGATGAAGTTGACCTGGACCTCAATCTTATCAAAGGAGGAGGGTAAGCAATAACAGCATTAATATCCAGTAGTGCAAACCATTTGAGGGCTGCAAGATGTAATCTGTAAACTTCCAAATTAAGCACTTAAAGGGTTGGGATCTAGATTTAGCTGTGTGCAGCTGGGCTGTTACAAGTGGACATCCCATTCTCTCATCCCTGTGGCAGCCCCTGCTGCTCCCTGAAAATGCTACACAGCGGGTTGGGGTCCTGCTGAATGGGGTGAGCTGTGGTGTGGGGAGGAGTAGGGATCCCCCACAGTTGGCCCGAGGCACGTTCCACGAGCGGATCCCTTCCACCCTGGATCCGGCCTAAATTGGTGACGATACATTTGAATGGGTGCTGCAGGTTGAAGACAAGCATTTGTTTTGTTTTTTTGAAGTTGCTTTGGTTTTGTTGAGCCTCATTTGGCGCAGAGCGGTAAAACAGCATTTTCTGCAGCCGAAACTCTCCCCACGGCTTGAGTTCGATCCCAGCGGAAGCTGGTTTCAGGCAGCCGGCTCGGGTCAACTCAGCCTTTTATCCTCCTGAGGTCGGTAAAATGAGTACCCAGTGAGCTGGGGGAAAGGTAATAACAGCCGGGGAAGGCAACGGCAAACCACCCCGCTATAAGGCCTGCCAAGAAAACGTCAGCGAAAGCTGGCGTCCCTCCAAGAGTCAGTAATGACTCAGTGCTTGCACGAGAGGTTCCTTTCCTTTCCTTGGTTTTGTTGTGGTCATGTAATAGTGAATGAAAAAGAGAAGATGAAATATGGAATTTTCCTTCTCATGTGTGCAAGTTGTGCTTATTTAAATTGTATGGTACGTTTATTCTTGAAGGTACCCTTATTGACATTTGGGGGAATATGCAGCTCTATTAAATTTTAATTGGTTAATTGACTAAAAGGCAGTCGAAATCAAATGGGAAGAACCTGATGCTCGGGGACAGGACCTGGGACATGTCAGGCCGGAGCCTCTGCTGCTGAGCTATCGCCCCTCCTGGACAGTTTAAAGAGACGACTCACATGGTGTTGGGCCGCTCTCCCATCTAGCCCAATCTAGTCTGACTTGTGGCAACTCTCCAGAGTCTCGGGCAGAGGACCAAAGTCAGGTGTGAGTTAAGGTGGTTTTTAATGTAAAACAGTGGTGCTCATTGGAAGAGGCCAACTGGCCTTTACCGAAAGGAAATCTTGAAATCCCCCCAAACTGGTTTTCATTTTGACACTTACCAACATTGCCATGCTTTTAAAATCCTGAAATCTGTGGGTTTATTTCACCCACCGGCAAATGGAAACCAATACAGAATATTGCCACTTTTTGCTTTAAACTGAAAGAGATGGGCTTCTACAAGCGATTTCCAACATCTTTACTTAGGAGCAGGGTTTTACTGATGTGTACAAAGGTGTGAAAAGTATTACAGTGCAACTCCTACAGCTGCCTTCCCCAGCCTGGTGCCCTCCAGATGTTTTGAACTTCAACTCCGATCAACCCCGGCCGCCATGACTAATGGGTAGGATGTCTGGGAATTGTAGTCCAAAATATCTGGAGGGCACCAGGTTGGGAAAGACCGTCCTAGAAGTACTGGCGTCCAGTAATCTCGTTTGGATTACTGCAATGCGTTATACATGGGGCTGCCTTTGAAAACGGTCCGGAAACTTCAACTGGTACAAAACAGGGCAGCACAACTGCTAACAGGGACTGGCCAACAAGACCACATCACGCCAGTCCTTTTCCAGCTTCACTGGCTGTCAGTCCAGGTCCGGGCCTGATTCAGAGTGCTGGTATTAACATTCAAAGCCCTAAACAGCTTGGGGCTAGGCCATCTGAAGGAACGCCTCCTCCCGTATGTACCTGCCCGGACCCTAAGGTCATCCTCAGGGGTCCTTCTCCATGAGCCCCTGCCAAAGGAAGTGAGGCAGGTGGCTACCAGGAGGAGGGCCTTCTCTACTGTGGCACCCCGGCTGTGGAATGAGCTCCCTAAGGAGGTTTGCTTCGCACCTACATTATATGCCTTTAGACGCCAGGTGAAGACCTTTTTATTCTCCCAGCGTTTTAACAGTCTATAAATAATTTCTAACTGGTGTTTTAAATTTGTAATTTTGCATTGCTGCTGTTTTGATCTGGTTGAGCTTTTATATTGTATTTTATATTATGTTTTTATACTGTTGTTTTATACATTGAATGGTTTTAATTTTTGTGAACCGCCCAGAGAGCTCCGGCTATTGGGCGGTATAGAAATTTAATAAATAAATAAATACTGGCTGCAATTCTGTGCACAGCCTACTTGTATTCCATTGACTTCAATGGGAATTACCCTGTCCGGGCAGGACTGCAGCCAAAGTTCTTTGGGGCACACAGAACAGTAATAAAATCCTTGCTCTTCCATGTTAGCCTGTCACGTGCGTTTTACGTGGTGACGCCACCTTAGTTTGCATGAATTGTCATAATTTTATCAAGGAACTGGCAAACATTCTCCCTTCCTTTTAACTACTTGATTGCAATTGGATTAATTCAGATGGATTCGATTGCATTTGTAACATGATTGGGCTGGAACCATTGGGTATCCAGCCCGCTGCTGCTGCTCCGTCTGTACCGTTGCGCTGATGTTCTGCTTGTTGGATCCTGGAATGGATCTTGGTTATGTTTTCCATTGCTTTGTTAATTGCTGAGGATCTGGAAGAACAGAAGACTCAGCAGAAACTTAAAGGTCAACTCTAGACCTGGACATTGAGTGTCATAATTGTTTAACTGATTGTCTTCAATTAAAGGTTGCAAGGAGTTGCATCATTGTACAGGTTGTCTATAAAAGTAAATGTGTTTTCATGTTCACCTACTTCCATGTCCCTTACCCAACTTGATGTGAGCTGTATTGACTGACCGTTTGTAAGTATTTGTATCTGTACTGCCATAACTAAATTATATATTTATTTGCCAGTAAAAGGTTTATTTTAACCTACATGAATCTTTGTCTTAATTCACGTCTTTGCTGACTTGGCTGAGAACCGCTGCAATCTCTGCTAGTCTCTGGAAGGCCCAGACAGAGACTTAACACAAAAGGTTATGTGCCAGAAACCCAGTCTGTGCCATAACTAATCAGCTTTTAAAGCCATAACTCAACACTGCTCTCTTTTCCCCCTCCAGGGGCTGCCTGACTCAGGAGAAAATAGTCGCAGGCTTTGCCAGAAGCTTCATAGTCATTGCTGATTACAGGTGAAATTTGCTAGCAGCTGTTCCTTCTCCCCCCCCCCCCAATCCCCCGTCCCCCCAGAAAAAGGACTTTCTTCAGCCATAACTACTGGGTTCTTTCTTGTACCTGATGATCCTGTGTGCAACTTGTAAATCCATGTAGATCAGTGGTTCCCAAAGTGGGCGGTACCGCACCCTTGGAGGGGGGTTTGGATTGCATAGGGGGGCGTTAAGAGGCAACTGTGCGGCAGGGAGGTGCTAAGAGGCAAAGGGGCAGCAGGGGGGCAGCAGGGAGGCGCTCGAGGTGTTCTTTTCCGTACCAGGAGTTTTGGTTACAGAAGGAAATTTCTGATCGCTATCCTGCACTATGGAGAGTGGATCAGAAGCTCCTGATTGCATTTCCAACATCATATTTGGCGGAATGTGGTTGTAGTGTGGTCTGCCTACTTTTCTCCAAGCAAAGAAATTGACTCCAGATTACTAAACGTGGTGATTTAAGACTCCTGTTAAGTGACTTTAAACCAGTCACTTAAACTGGTATCACTTCCTCAAGCCCACCCATCACATTAAAAATTTACAGAATAGTGAGGGACTCTACCCTAGTTACTAAATGTGATATCTAATATTCTTGCTAATTGACTATCAGACTTTGAAAAGATGATATCACTGGATCAAGTTCATCAATTATGTTTAATTGAATAAACTAAAAAAAATGAAATGGGATTTTGAATAACTATTCAATTAATTGTTACTGTTTTGAATTTTATTGTTATTATCTTCCTTAGTGGGTTGCTGAAAACCGCTATTCTGAATAATGATTTTTATATTGTAGGTCAGGGGGCACTGGGCATGAGTTTGTGGAACCAAGGGGGCAGTGACCTGAAAAAGTTTGGGAACCACTGATGGTTCATGTTTCATTTTCTTTATGACATATGAAAAGCCTCTTTTCTTTGCCTACTCGCTACTGTCAACTGCTTCTCCTTTGGAGGAGGGGGTATTCCTTGTGCGGGGCTACTCCTGGCTGTGGCTGTGGCTGGCAGGGCCATTCAGACTAGTTTTGCTTTGGTCCGTTCAAGGGGAAGGCGCTCCCCCACCACAGGCCTTCAAGCAGAGGCTGGATCAGCCGCCTCTTGGGATGCTCTAGCTCTAGATTATCAGCATCAAGCAGGGAGTTAGACTATTGACAGAACATCTTATGATATCAAGAGGTTTATAAGTACTTTAGATCGATCGATCGATAGATTACAAAGCCCTGTCCAACTATTTGATTCTATCATAATTTCTCCTGATGGGGAGAGTTTTTGGCAACAAACTTTTGATCCAGCCCATCACAGTGTCCTCCTCCCATTCCACAGCCGAGTTCTGTGAGGTGCTTTGGTGTTTTTCTGGAGGAGGAGCAAGACAGAGGGGCAGGCTGAGGGGAGGGGACTTCCTGCCAGCGGCAGGCGTGATTTCTCTTTGGGAGGAGGCCTCCCTTGTCCCAACTTCTGCAGATTCTAGCGGCAGGGAGGAGGCCTCCGGTGGTGCAATGACCCTGCAGGAGACCTTAGGGCAGCATTGTTCTGGCCTCAGCCAAAGGCAGGAGAGCGCAACTCCCTTAAGGAGAGGATGGCAGTGCTTGCCTTCCCCTGTTGTGAATGGCCAACTTTGTGGGTGGATGTGGAAAGCAGTGGTTAAAGAGCTGAATTGGGACCTGAGCCCCAGAGGAAAACAAGGAGAGGAGGGAGGCAAGCTCTCCCTTTCCTTCCCCCACCCCCCTCCATCTAGTCCAGAATGATACACTGCCTCACCAAGGGAAATTCCTTGGCAGTCCTCGGGCTGCTTGACAGCGCTCTCCTGCCGTTTTTGCAAAAGAGCACAGTGCTTGCATATGACGGCCCAGTTTGCACAATTCTTCCCCTGCTGAAAAAGGGTCCCAAAATAGAGACTCCTAGGGCACTGCCCTAGGAATGGATCCTTTGTACTAGTCATTGCTGAGTGTGCGGCCACTCAGGGTCCACAGCCTCTTGTTTCAGAGTTCATACTTATATATGTAAATAAATGTAAATAAATTTTAAGGAGAGTTGAGGTCTCGGTTCAAAAGGGAGAAGGGAAGTTTTAATTTTGTTGAAGTTTTTAAATTGCTAGCAGCGCTCTCCAGGCTGAAAGACAGGAGGGAAGTGCCGTGCTGTGTCAGGCCTGGAGGTTCCCCCCCCCTCCCTCTCGTATTGTTTAATCCCTTCCAGTTTGGAGCATTAGCACGGAAAGGGTTTGCTCGATTTTGCTAACATCTTAAGCTGTTATTTTGAGCTAGGTATGGAAGTGATTGCATCTCTTCTCAGCAGGACCACCCAAAAAAAGGTGTGGGGGGGATGCATACTCAACATGGCATATAGTGCCCCCTTCTGGTGGGGGCAGTTTGGAATCCTTGCTAGCTCTGATTGGCAGGTGGAAAGAAGCAGAGCGAGTGATCCCCCAACACAGTGACATGTCCAGCTTCTTTCAGTCCTGAACACCTGCCTGAGCCTTGTTGCTGTCTTTGCTGACATGTTCCCTTACCCAAGCCTCTAACGCTCCATCCCAGCCTTCCACAGCCTGGTATCTTCCAGATGTCTTTGACTACAACTCCCAGGATTCCTGACCATTGGCCATGCTGGCTGGGGCTGATGGGAGTTGAAGTCCACAACATCTGGTGTGCGCCAGGTTGGGGGAAGACCGCTCTATGCCCTGCGCTGCATGGCTCATATGCTCAGAGGTCATTCAAGAGGCAGCTGGACCACCATCTGTCAGGGATGCTTTCGGGTGGATTCCTACATTGAGCAGGGGGTTGGACTTGATGGCCTTGTAGGCCCCTTCCAACTCTGCTATTCTATAATTCTAGGTTTGGGCAGTTTACCATCCCTTTATCCCACTGCTTAAGTAGGGACTGAATTGGCAGACATTCAAACATGAAATGCTACATCTGCCACCAGGCTTCTTTCTGCTGCTCTTTTAGGTGTGAGGCGTTTGGTCGCCAGGATTGAGATCAGGTTGCAATTGCCGTAATTTTGATGTGTATATTTTAAACTCTGTTCCTGTAGGAAAAGGTCTACATGCCTTGGAGAGCAGTGGAAGAAAGGGATTCCTATTGAAGTCATCCCAATGGCCTACGTGCCAGTCACCAGAGCTTTGGCCAAGCGGTTTGGGGGCGTTGCGGAGCTGAGGATGGCTGTCAGTAAAGCCGTAAGTATGGGAGGGAGCAGATCCACGCTGCTGAAAATTGTACTTCTGTGCAGAGGAACGTTGATAAGCTGGAAGATACTGGTGGGGAAACAATTGCTGCTTTTGTAAGCTTTTGCTCTTAATATGTTAAACCAGCATTTCTGAGATTCCAACGTTGGTTCCATTTCAGAAAGTGGCCAAAGAAAGAAACGTTGTGCTTTCTGCTGACTGCCCTGGCCTGATACAACAAGGCAGCTGGTTATCCAAAGGTTTTGCAAACTATGCAGCATGCTAAAACGACGGGCCGTTCCTGTAACTTCACATATGCCGACGCTTGGCAGTGACTCTGAAAACATTGCACGGGCTCCCAGCCTATTTATTTATTTTATTTATTACATTTTTATACCGCCCAATAGCCGGAGCTCTCTGGCGTATAAAACAACAGTATAAAACAACAGTATAAAACCATAATACAAAATACAATATAAAAGCTCAACCAGATCAAAACAGCAGCAATGCAAAATTACAAATTTAAAACACCACGTTAAAATGTATTTATAGGCTGTTAAAATGCTGGGAGAATAAAAAGGTCTTCACCTGGCATCTAAAGGCATATCATGCAGGTGCCGAGCGAACCTCCTTAGGGAGCTCATGCCACAATATTTCCAAGCACAATTCAAAGTGCTGCTTTTAACGAAGTCCAAGATGACACCTCTGCTCGCACCCAGTTGACAGGCAGTGATATGTTGCCCCCTTGGTGAGTGACGGTGATGTTGGGAGGTCCTAGAACCAGCTGCTGGCAATGCTCTCGGTTGCCATGATTTCCCCTCAGGAGGACGTGCACAAGAGCATTGCTGCTGTGAAATAAGTCGCAGGGAACGAAGGTGAGTCTCTCGTGGCAGCTGGGGGACACTTTTCTCTCTCTCCCCCCCCCCCCCCCAAACTTCCCATAACGCTGAAAGTTTACTATAGTGAACTTCTGGCTTGGCCATAGTTTTAAACTTCCAGAGAGGCAGCTATGTTCATTAGCCTACTTGTGGCCCCTTGAAGTCTAACTCATGTATTGCTGCCTAAGCATTCATGGAAAAAGTACAGTCTGTGACAAGTGTATGTAACACTTAAGATAAGCGAAATGACTGTTGATAAGCTATAATCGTACAATTGTCCTTGCATTGCTAAGTAACGCCTCTAGTGAGACAGGAAACCATAAACCTGAATGAAGCTTAAGTGGGTAAATCACACTTCCTTAACAGCACCATCCTATTTAGTTCAATGGAGCTTACTCCCAGGTAAGTGGGTTTAGGATTGCAACCAGAGTTATAATTCAGCAATTAAAATTAGTTTTTCTGAATATGTTTTGCTAGCTATTGGGAGGGCTGAGGAGCTGTGCAGGTTACTGTAAACCCATCCACTAAAAATCTTCCTCAGCTACATGTCTGCCACTTTTCAGCAGGTAGTACTCTTTCAAATATAGGGTTAGAAACTTGCTTTGTAAATAAATAAAACTCAAGAAACTGAATTTTGCACTAAATACGAACTTCTGCACTTCAGCTTATATACAGCTTGTAAGATTTTAAGCCCATGCTTTCTGCTCTTCTCTTGTATTTATTTATGTGTGTATGTTCTGTGTTTTAAAAATTTAAATTTTGTATACGTGTTTTTATCTTAATTTTAGAATTTCTGTAAACCGCCCAGAGAGCTCTGGCTATGGGGGCGGTATATAAATATTATGAAGCCTTTATAGACTGATTAGGACCAGTTATTACTTGTCTAATAAACACAGCATTTGCCTACAGATATTGTGATGCTAGAAGGCCTGCTTCTACAATTCTATCCATCAGATTCTTAGCAGTAACCATTCTGTTCAGAAAATGTGATAATTAGTCATGACTTGTATGAAAGCCAGAAACAGGAAGGTTCATTCTGTTCAATATCTGTATATCGTAACAGGTCTAAAATGTAATGTTACAAACCCTGATTTTTATTAATACCTGCAAGAGCTTGTGGGAAATTCAGAGCCATCAGCTTTATAGGATCATTAAAATTTAAGTTTTTCTGTCACAGATATAAAATAGCTATATGATTTGAACATATCTTGAACCCGTCACTACTATTTAAACAACAGAAATATCAAGAGAACATTTTATGAAATGAGGAATTGGGGAATTTGATATACACTGTGTTAACCATTAACAGTTAGTGGGACCTTGGAAGTTTATTTAAGGTTATGTGCATTCAGTAAACCAACAGCAGTGGACTGGCAAACATTACTCCAGATCTTTCTATATCTAATTGCCAACTTGCCACATATTTTATTAAACATCTTTCATTAAATGGCTCTGGGTGTTGCTGTGTTGAATCATTTTGGCACAATTTCATGATATGCAAATGGTATATTTAATGCATGCTGTGTAATGCTTGTTTTGCTATGTATTTAATGTATTATGTATTGCCAAATATGAACGCGGTGTCATTCGCTTCAATCAAGCATTCCATCATTCTGTACGTGGTTTGTATGATAGCTTACTTTCAGGTCACTTAGTTTTCATCTGAAAGGTTGCATGTGCAATTTGATCTACGGTTTTAAAGAATGTGATGTTGTGCACAAATAGGATTGTTTCTCGTTTTTCTGGTTAGGGACCTGTGGTGACAGACAATGGGAACTTTTTATTAGACTGGAAGTTTGATAAAATCCATAACTGGAATGAAGTGAACATGGCAATCAAGATGATACCAGGTAGTTTTTCAATACTATTTTTACTATATTTTAAACCTGCAAAGGGTTCATTTGGTGATCTCTGAGTTATACATTAGTCTGACAGAAACCTATACTTATTTGAGATGTTTTTGCTTCTTCTCGCAGGCCTTTTAATGGCTTTCAAATTGTGTAAGGTGGAATTCCAAGAGTCTAGTCATTTACTACACAAATTAATATAAAAGTATGTTTAATGTCCGAATAACACAGGCGCCAAATTGAACCTCTCTGAGATTATTTTGTTTTTTGCCTTAGCTATACAAAATCTTAGCACAGTCAGCAATTATACATGTGAATTCCTAAATTATTCCTTTTGTTAGGGTGGTGTGGGGAGAATGTTAACCTGTATTTGCAAATGTTAGAGCAGTGGTTCCCAAAGTGGGCTGTACCGCCCCCTTGGGACGGTGGGATTGCATAGGGGGGCGTTAAGAGGCATGGGGGTGGCAGGGGGGCGCTCGAGGTGGTCTTTTCCGAGAAGCGCCTCTCCAGAAGGTCTTAAAACCCAGGGGCATTTTTATGGGAGAAGGTAGTTTGGTCCCAAGCCATATAGGGGAAGAATCCACACATGTATTAATACCATTTAAGAAGAGTCCTTTTAATGGTGAATTGCTATCCTGCACTATGGAGAGTGGTTCAGAAGCTCTTGGTTGCATTTCCAACATATTTGGTGGAATGTGGTTTTAGTGTGGTCTGCCTACTTCTCTCCAAGCAAAGAAATCGAATCCCGATTACTAAACGTGGTGATTTAAGACTCATGTTAAGTGACTTTAAACCAGACATTGGGAAACTGGTATCACTTTATCAAGCCCATCTATCACATTAAGAATTTACGGAATAGTGAGGTACTCTACCCTAGTTACTAAATGTGATATCTAATATCCTTGCTTAATGACTATCAAACTGAAAAGATGATATCACTGGATCAAGTTTAATTGAATAAACTAAAAAAAGTTAATTGGATTTTGAATAAACAATCAATTGTTACTGTTTTGAATTTTATTGTTATCTTCCTTAGCGGGTCGTTGAAAACCGTATTCTGAATAATGATTTTTATAGTGTAGGGTAGGGGGTGCTGGGCATGAGTTTGTGGAACCAAGGGGGCGGTGACCTGAAAAAATTTGGGAACCACTGTGTTAGAGGATCCAGCAGGTGGCAATATTGTTTCAGTATGTTCTTCCAACCAAGAATTGGTGGAGCGATGCACAAATTCAAAACACTTCTCCCTTTTTCTCAGTAGCATTTATATTTTTCAGAGTAAACATGCCATGCCTAAAATATTAATTTATTTTATTCCCTAAATGAGTACCTTGAGAACTAATGGGACCTGGGTACTGACAGAAGAAATTGTTACACCTAAACAGACTACAAACCTAAACAGCAGGTTGGAATATAATCTAGCATCTAAATGGCCTGGATACTGCTGTGACATAAAAATAAGAACTTTACATCTCTACTCTATATCAGGGGTGAGCAGACATCCGGCTTGTGGGATCCACTTTGGTTTTTTTTACTAGGACCCAGGGGCCACCAACCAGAGACAGGTACAAAATAGTGGCTGAGGGGGCGGAGCTGGATTCAAAATGGTGACTTGGGGGTAGAAGCAATTTCCTACTGCATCCCCACCCACCCATGACCTTGCATATAGAAGTACAAATCTACACCTGAGTTCCTCACGACCAGAGATTTCTAACACAAAAATCTAAAAGTGGCCAGGAGAGCTGCACAAAGACCTGGTAAAAAGTAACCAATTGATACTCAGATTCAAAAAACAAACCTTTCTGTTGTGTTAAGGGCTTTTCATGTTCACGCAACCTTCAAAATGCCTGGAAATCATATCTAAGGTGCATGTCCTTAACAGACACTATGCATATGGTATGGTAGCTTGTGCTTCACCACTACCATTGAGCTGGTTGGATGTAAGTGGCAGAATGGTGGACCAAAGTCCCAGATTGATCTGTTCTCTAGAAAAGGCACATGGAGTCTATGCAACTGAGGTTATTATGCAAATCATAGAATCACAGAATAGTAGAGTTGGAAGGGGCCCATAAGGCCATTGAGTCCAAACCCCTGCTCAATGCAGGAATCCACCTTAAACCATTCCTGACAGATGGTTGTCCAGCTGCCTCTTGAATTCCTCTTGTGTGGGAGAAGCCACGACCTCCCTAGGTAATTGGTTTCATTGACATACTGCTCTAGCAGTCAGGAAGTTCTTCCTGATGTTCAGAAGGAATCTGGCTTCCTGTAACTTGAGCTCATTATTCTGTGTCCTGAATTCTGTGATGATTGAGAAGAGACCCTGGCCCTCTGTGTGACAACTTTACAAGTATTTGAAGAGTTCTATCATGTCTCCCCTCAGACTTCTCCAGGCTAAACATGCCCAGTTCTTCCATCTCTCCTCATAGGGCTTTGTTTTCAGAAGGCTGATAATCCTGGTTGCCCTCCTCTGAACCCCCTCTAGCTTATCTGCAACCTTCTTGAAGTGTGGTGCCCAGAACTGGACACAGTACTCAAGATGAAGCCTAACTAGGCCGAATAGAGAAGAACCAGTACCTCGCGTGATTTAGAAGCTATAGTTCTATTAACGTATCCCTGTGGTACTGTGCTCGTTACCTCCCCCCAGTTTGAAAAGGTACCATTGATAAGCACTTTTTGAGTCCGATTCTGTAGCCGTGGATTCACCTAATAGTTGTTCTATCTAGCCCACTTTTAGCTACTTTGCTGATCAGAATGTCATGTGGTACTTTGTCAAAGGCTTTGCTGAAGTCAAGATATGTTATGTCCACAGCATTCCCACAGTCCACAAGGGAGGTTACCCAATCAAAGAATGAGTTCAGATTAGTCTGGCAGGATTTGTTCTTGACAAATCCATGCTGTCTTCTAGTAATTACTGCTTTGTTTTCAAGGTGTGGAGTAGTGGCTAGAGTTTCAGACTGGGAGTTGGGAGATCCGGGTTCTAGTCCCCACTCGGCCATGGAAACCCACTTTGGGCCAGTCACAGACTCTCAGCCCAACCCACCTCACAGAGTTGTTGTTGTGAGAATAAAGTGAAGAGGAGGAGGAGGATTATGTATGCCGCCTTGGGTTCCTTGCAGGAAAAAAGGCGGGATATAAATGCAATAATAAAAATAAATAAATGAATAAGGTGCTTACAGATGTCAGACTAACTGATCTATAGTTCCCAGGTGCCTCCGTTTTGCCCTTATTGAAGGTAGGGACAACATTAGCCCTCCTCCAGTCGTCTGGCACTTCGCCTGTCTTCCATGATTTTGCAAAGATAACGGACAGTGGTTCTGAGAGTTCTTCTGCCACCTCCTTTATTAGTCTAGGATACAGTTCATCAGGCCCTGGAGATTTGAACTCGTTTAAAGAAATTAGAAGTTCCTTGTCCATTTGTTTATCAATCTCCAACTGCAATCCTTCCTCTTCAGCTTGTACTTCACTTTTGCCAGGGAGGTCATAGACCCACTTTTGGGGGAAGACTGAGCCAAAGTAGGATTTGAGCATTTCAGTTTTTTCTTTGTCATCTGTTATCGATTTGCCATCCTCATTAAGCATTTCAACCACCATTTCTTTCCTCTATGCACACACTTGAAGAAAGCTTTTTTGTTGCTTTTAGCATTCCTCGCTAGCCTCAGATCATTCTCAGCTTTAGCCTTCCTGATGCCAATCCTGCACTTCTGTGACACCTGTCTGTACGCTTCTTTTGTAGCCTGGCCTTCCTTCCACTTCCTATATGTGCCCCTTTTTGTTTTCAGGTCATCTCTAAGCTTTTTGTAGAGTCACAATGGTTTTTTCTGTTGTCTTCTATCTTTTTTCCTTGTTGTAAAATTCCTAGTTGCCTTTAAAATTACCTTTTTAAAAAACTCCCACCCACTTTGGACTCCTTTTCTCATTAGGGCCACTTGCCATGGGACCTTACTTATCATAGTTCTGAGTTTATTAAAATTAGTTTTCCTAAAATCCAGAGCACGTGTATGGCTGCACTCAGCTTTTGCTTCCTTTATAATCAAGAATTCAAGTATGACATAGTCACTTTCCCCCAGAGTTCCCGTAACTGTGTCATCCCTATTGGTCAGTATCAAGTCAAGGATAGCCGATCCTCTAGTTCCTTCCTCTACTTTCTGAAGGAGAAATTTATCAGCCACACATGTCAGGAATATCTTGGAAGGGCCACTTTTGGCAGAATTTGTCTTCCAACAGATATCGGGGTAATTGAAGTCCCCCATTACTACTACATCGCACTTCCTTGAAACCCTGGCTATTTGCTTTTCAAAAGTTTCATCCTCGTCTTCTCCTTAGTTGGGTGGTCGGTAATAGACTCTGACTATCATGCTCCTTTTATTCCTTTCCCCATTTATTTTAATCCAGATGCTCTTGATGTGACTCCCAGGCTCCTCCTCCTGTATTTCTGTACAGGGATGAGTATTTTTAGCATATAGAGCAACTCCGCCTCCTTTTCTGTTTCTTCCGTTCTTTTTGAACAAATTATACCCTTCAATTGCTATATTCTATATTCTAGTCATGGGAGTCATTCCACCAGTTTCAGTTATACCTACCATATCAAGTCATATTTGCCTTCATGTATTAAGAGTTCAAGTTCGTTCTGTTTGTTTCCCATACTCTGGGCATTAGTATGTAGACATCGAAGACCATGTGCTTTATAGTCTGACTTCTTTCCTATATTATTGTGAGGACTAGTTGGGGGTGCTATTAGAGCTGTTCTCTCTGTTATGGTGCAGAAGCCTTCATCCATTGTTGCCTCCACGTTTATGTCTTCCTCCCCATAGGGTGGATTCCTGCATTGAGCAGGGGGTTGGATTCAATGGCCCTTAGGCCCCTTCCAACTCTACTATTCTATGATTCAGTTCAAAGCCCTCCTGATTAAGTTCTTCATGCTGTGGCCAAACACATTCTTCCCAGCCCTTGTAATGTGCAACCTGTCCCTTGCCAGCAGTCCATCTTCCACGTAGAGTAGCCCGTGGCCCCACAAGCTGAGTCTCTCACATCAGCACCACCTTCGTACCCAGTCGTTCAACCAGAGTATTTTTCTTTCCCTTTCTATTATTCTTCCAAGAACTGAGAGGATGGATGAGAAAACTATCTTGGCCCCAAAGTTCTTGAGTTTCCTTCCAAAAGCTTCAAAGTTTGATCTGTACGCCGCCCTGAGATCTCAATGATATAGGGCAGGATATAAATGTTTTAAATAAATAAATAATGTAGCTCCACTTGGCAGTATCATTTGTTCCCACATGGATGAGAAGAAAATGATATGTGTCAGTGGGCTTTATGAGTTTAGGCAATCCTTCAGTCATGTCTCTAATCCAGGGAGACAGCATATCTGACAAGTCTATGGGACTTTGCGACATACTTGAGTTTCAATCCCACACAGCGGAGAATCTCCCACGACGACTTCTCTCTTCTTGTTGTTGTAGGCCTTGGTATTGTTGCCTCTGCTCGACTGGCCTTCTACCTCTTGCTCACTGCTGCATGGGGTCCCCTGTAATTCTTGCTTTGCAGACTGTCCTCCAGTCTCAATTTCTAGCAGCTGAAAGCGGTTTCATAGCTCTAGTGGTTCCAGTGGTGCAGAGTGTCTTCTAGGTCTTCTGCTCCTGTCACCCTTTTCCAGGGAGTTTCCTCTTCTTCGGCCTTCCTCACCTCAGCATTCCCCACTTCTGCTTCAACTTGCTGTTGCTCTTCCACCTCCTGTGCTTCTCTCTCTTGTTGAAGTTCCGCCGTCCTGTCTAAGAACCTTTACTTAGTACACTCACTTTTTCTTGTAATAATGCAACCAGCTTGCACTGGTTGCACTATTACGCCATGTTTATCTCAGGCAGGAACACAAACCTTGCAGGTCACCACCACTGGAGAATCCTTTCCGTCCATAGTCTCTTTTGTTTCTGCCCTTCTGACTATACTGGAATAGCCTGTGCTTTCCTCCCTGAAGGTTAACAACAGAGTCCCGTACTATATGGGTGTGTATTACAAGAACAACAACAAAAAAATGTTAAGGACCTCCCCTGCCGAACTCCCCCTGACAAACTCCTGTTTGCTCTCTCTGTTTGCTCTCTCTCTGGGAGCTGGCTTCCTTATGTAGCTTCTAGTCCAACTGAAGCAGCTTCTTCTCTGCTCTGCTCAGCTAGGAGTCAGGAAACAGAATGAGTTGGGGCAGGTTTATTTATTTATTTATTACATTTCTATACGGCCCAATAGCCGAAGCTCTCTGGGCGGTTCACAAAAATTAATATTCCCCTCATGGTGCACACTGGTCCTGATCCAATTGGGGCTATGTGCAGTTACACTACAGTAAAGAAAAACATCAGGCTCAGCTACACACTATGCTGTGCAATCAACACATCCTTTCTGCCTCAAGGAGGGACAAGGAATTGTGGAGGAGTTTCGCCTAATCTTTCACAGAGCTTTGAAAACTAACCTCAGTTGTTTTTGTCAGCCCTGTAAAGAAAGGCAGCATTTGCTATACAGAGCTATACTTGCTATAATTGAATCGCAATTAAAAAGTAATTTGGCTTTTTTGTTCTAGGAGTGGTGGAAACGGGTCTCTTTATCAACATGGCAGAGCGTGTTTACTTTGGCATGGAAGATGGCTCTGTCAGTGTACGTGAGAAGCCAGTCCACTGACCACATTCAGTTCCCCAGATCCACTTTGCCTGTGGCCTGTTGCATTCAGTTTGGTGCCAATCTGACATCTTGCCTTAAAGTGTGTCTGTGCAGATCTCAAGAGTATCAAATGGAAGGTCCAGCAGATTTTCAGCAATACTGAAAGTGAATGTTACCTTAAAATCTATTTTTTACTTTTCATGTAATCATTTTTTTAAGTGATCAAACATTTTGAGCATTTCTAATTGTCACTTTATTTTTATATAAAACATTTACCAAAAAAGAATATTTTATACAAAACTTGAACAATCTGGCTGCTTAGTGTGTGTCTGTTGGAAGAAAGATAGTAAATGCAGATTGTGTTGTGTTTAACCACAAAAAACCAAGATGCTTTTACGTGAAAAGGCTGAATCCAGTTGGTACTCACAAATGCCTTATTGGAATCTTTTTGGTTCTATAATTTATGCCTTTTAATACTTTTTACCATGACTGTTTTAATAACAGAGAATGTTTAGCTAGTATCAGCTGCTACTATCAAGATCAACTGCACAAATATAAATGGAATGTTAAGTTTTCCTTAGAATTGACTTGTAATTTTCTGCAGCACAGTAGCTGTTCCCCTGTTGCTCCAGTAATGGCTGAAATAAGGGGATTGGGTGCAACATGGTTGCATCCTACACCATTGCCACTGGCCCTAGCATGGGGTTAACTATGGCACCAGCCCCATGTGCCGTGCCACACTTCCAGAAGCCATGCCACAGTGTCTCCTGGACCACTGTGGGTGTAATGTATGAATCGGTCAGATGTTTGGTACTTAAGAAGTATTCTAACCCTTTTGTTGGCCCTGTCCCGTATGGGGGAGAGTTGAGTTTAAATTCCAGTCAATTTGTGTAGAGAATCACTTCTGTCAATCCACCTGAACTGTTGAACACAATTTAGCGCCCAATTAATTTTGAACATTGCTGGTTCCTTGCATGATTTACAGAATCCTGTATCTAAATGCAAACAAGAATTGAGTCTTCCTGGATGGATATATTAATGTAGCAAGAACAAGGCACATTCAAAACATGTCATATTCTATCTCAAAAGTGCTTTGCATGGTATTGTATGTCAGAAATATGACTCATTGCTTTACCTATTTTAGGCACTGAAATAAAGAGTTGTAAAGTCAGCCTTTTTGTGTACTTGTTTGTGTATGTGTGTTAAGAGTGCCTTCCTAGTTGACTGTTTCATTCTTTGTATTTGCTATTAATTGTATTTGAAATGCTGTAAACCACCATTAGTACTTTAAAGAGAGGCACTATAATAATTTTAGTAAGTGCTGATATAGCATATGAATGAGGAAGGCTGTGCTTTGAATTATATTTGTGCCTTAGATTCGTCTCAGCTTCCAATCTGCAATACAGGGAGAAGACTGATATGTACCCTAAGGAGTAGATAATGTATATGAACTGCTTTAAATTCTAAATAAATGATCAACAGTGGTATAACTAATATATCCTTTACTGATAGTTATGTCATTACTGTATTAATAGATTTGCAGCATGTGGATGGCAGAATAAGTCCTCCTGAATTCAGTGGGGTTTATTTCTATGTAAGTGTGCATGGGATAGTCTCTCTCAATTTAACTGTTTTAGTCAGTGCATTAATCAAGCTGAGTAAATACAACCATCTCAAAAGTCCACACCAAATCTCCATTTTAAGGTACTGTTTTCAAGACTGCCCAGCAACTGACACCATGGGACAGTGTTCCTTCCTCATACAGTTTTAACTGTGGTGACCAACAGGAGCTACAAGTAGATGGGATAGAATGTGAGGGGTGAGGAAAACATTTCTGTTGCTCTGTATTCCCATTCTAATTTGCAGTACAAAACCTTTAGGACAGAGACACATCTTCCCTGTTCCACAACTTAGGTATCCAGTCCACAGAAGAGGTTACACTCAGAACTCTAGCAGCAGACACAGTCCCTTTTTGTGATTTCTTAAACAGTTATTTTTATTCAGTCTGGGATTTTCGGATATGAAACATTTATGCATCCAAGACTCACTTCACCCATATGGGCAAGAATATCTTTTAAAGGACAAGCTGAAAACACCCACACAAATATTTGGGAAACTGCATACAATTCAGGGGGTTCTGAAGTAGTCACTGACAAAATAATTCCCAGGGGTGGGGTGGGGCTGGGCGCATATTTCCCCACTCCGCAAGCTCAAGGCCTCATATCACACATCTTAGTGATATGAACTTCTTTATTATCAAAATAAATATGCCATTTATCATTGGTTCAGTGGAGGTGCCACATTAAATATGGATCTTTCAACAGAGCATTATTCAATTCCAATCACTTCAGGCTATAGCGTAGGACTTCACAAAGCACAAATATTTCACTTCAAGAAATATTTCGCATAGAATGTAGTAACAATGTCTCTGTAAGGAGTGTCTGAATCAGACTTGGTCCGAGGTATGCGGCAGAGTCTACGGAAACTAGGAGAGCGTAGGAGAAGGTTGTGCGAAAGACCCATGAAGCTTGAAGACATCCAGTATAAAGCCATAGACTGCAATAAGAAAGAAAGGAAATACTACTTTCAACAAAGCAGATACAGTATAGATACTACAATTCCAAGTGAACACATGTTAACATTCTTTATTAGGAAATATCCTGAAGTGAAAAACTAGATTTATTTAATTAGATTTTAGGAGTTCAATAAGGCGCTCTCCCACCCCCATTTTGAACCTGGCTCTTACAATTAAGAAGACTTTTTTTTAAAAAGTCTTCTAGAAGTAACGTTTTACATATCATCACTTAAGATTAATGGGTTATATCCAACATTACACTAAAAACAGCAAGTCACAGGCAACAGGTTGCACGACAACTTGCACAAATGGAATCGAAGTGTTGAATCTTACAACTGTGCAAGGATAAAAACTATTAAGTGACAGAAGTGTGTGCTAGAGGAATGACACCACTGGATACAGCAATTCAATGAATTTTAACATCTCAGATGAAAGCACATCTTTTTTTTATGATCAGAGTAGAGCAGCCTAGCAGACAAAGCTGGATTTGGGCAAGGAAGACTTGGGTTCACATCTCTGCTAGGCCATGATGCTGAGAGGCCTTGGATCAGTCACTCAAGACCCCAGTACTGTGTCACTGAGCTCTTTGATACAAATATACTATTATAATTACATTATGTGATCTACACGTTTTTCCAAAGAAAAAATAGGAATATTCTCATGATTTTCTGCTGGAGATTTCCAGAGCAAGCTGTTCAGCCTTGGAAGCAAAGAGCATTTGGAAGTAGTGTGTATTACACATTTTTACACACAGTTTTAAAAAATGAAGTTGCCTTATACTAGGTTAGGCTTGTCAATCTAGCCCAGTACTGTTTACTCTGACTGCCACAAATTCTCCAGGGGTTCAGGCAGAGGTCTTTACATTACCCACTCTCTGATCCTTTTAAATTGAAGATGCCAAGAATTGAACCCGACACCTACATGCAAGGCGTGTGCTCAGCCAGAGAGCCATGGCCCCTTCCTCCACAACAGGAACAGCTCAGGGCATCTTCAGTATGCGACAGGTATACACAATGCTGGAGAATATCATTCTGCATGTGGCAGTTCCATCTTAAAACGAAGCATACCCAAGCTCCATGCTGGAAAACTGGGGGCTTATTTGTAATGAGTTTCTCAAAGCACACCAGGGCTTGGAAGAAAGGCCATTACCCACCCCCGTACTAGTGCTTTAAATTACTTACTGAAGGTACAGTGGCAGCAATTGGGATCATGAGTACAGACACTCCTCGGAAGAAGTTAGTGGCATACTTCTGAAACTTAGACAGTTCGGTTTTTCGCAAAGCAAAAATCTAGGAGGAGAAATTTCACTTTCAATATCTATAGGAAATGAAGTGTCAGCTGGTATGTTTAAGCAAATATGAAGCTCAATAACTGGGATCTTCAGGTCAAATGTGCTCCACTGTGTACATATGTAGCAGAGGAACAAGTATTTGGGTCATTAGCATAATCACATTACACTAAGGCAAGGATCAGGGCACCCAGGTGGGGAAAAGTAATGAACTGGTTTCTCTCTGATAGGGAATTAGTGACAAGAGAAGAGCCAGAGATTAAAATAATCACACTTACTATTACAGAAATTATATGGGATAGAGAGAGAATTAGAGCACAAATGTTACGTATTCCAGAGCAGGAGAGAAAAGGGCTTAACTTCTATGGATGCAGTGAGTACTGCAGACTAGGAAGCTGTCTTCTCATGCCAGACTGCACAGGTTATCCTTCTGCAAATCTATGATGGGGAACTGGAGGTCAGTAAATACCTAGAAACAGGTCCTTTTAGTCTTATGAATTTTGAGTTTTCTTGAATAGCTTAAATGGGACATGAGGCTATGTGTTTCCTTGGAACCCTAAATAATCAGAGAGCAAAACAACCAACACTGATATGGGCAAGAAAAACTGGGAGAAATGATGGTGAGTGAGTGAAGTTCACTTAGTGGTGGAATAACCAGGATTAACCAGGCCTGAACAAACAAGGATCAGGCCTTCTGGGAAGGAATGGATGGACCATTCAAAAAGAGTTTCATGTGTACTATTTCAGTGGATACTAATGTATACTCTATGTAGGCCAAACAATATTGGTACAACTTGGGGAAGAAGAAGCAAGGGAGGCTGGAGCAGGCAGAGACTATCGGAGCCTGCTTCAGCTGCACACACACACACACACCCCAGGGCTAACTGTCATCTTCACCCTGTGGGGAAGAAGGAGCTGTTGATCTGCCCCTCCATTGGGAGATGAGAGGACGGAGCAGGGCCTTCCCGCCAGCCTGAACAGTCTCTTTAATTTATTTTTATTTTTCTCCCTCTTCCCTATGTGTCATGTCTTTTTTAGAATGTAAGCCTGAGGGCAGGGACTGTCTTCTTTACTGATCAATTGTAAGCCGCTCCGAGAGCCTTTTTGGCTGAGGTGCAGGATAAAAATACTCTAAATAAATAAATAAATTTGGATGGTTTGATTGTGGTTTAGCTTGATTGTCCTAGGTACCTGGCCGGGAAGAAGGGATCTGCGTATTTCCAGAGATCTCACACCTCTTTGCATAACAAGCGCAAACCATTCCTCTTTTATGTAGAGATGTAAAAGCCCAGAAAAATTGGGGGGGGGAAGTACTTTTTTTCTTAGGACCTTTCCTCCCCAAACCTGAACAACTTTGGATTATGAAATATTTTCTTTCAGAATTTAAGACAATCTGTTTACTCAGCCTTGATTCTCTCCATTTCTAAAAACTATATAATAGGACTTTGATAGAGAGACTAGAGATTTAAAATGTCTGGAAATAATGAATCCATGGGTTGTTTTTTTAATTCTTTCTGTAAGATCCCCAGCATAATTGTGAAGCAGGCAGGACTGGAAACGGGTCTCCTCCCACTGAAAGAGGAGCAAGCATAAAGTCATTTGTATAACCTTACCTCTGAAGCAAGTGAGAGGAGTAACTTACTTCTGGATAATCTTCACTAGAAAAGAATAAATTTTCATCGTTGCCTATTGAGGCTATTTGGATATTCACACATCATCTATAACTGTGCTAGCAAATGTAGTAAAATCTATTATGCTCACTGCAACATTGTCAGGAATTATCTGCAGCAAGCAAAGCAATAAAATTCTCAAACTGAAATTAAAATATTAGAGTGATTACTAAACACCATATTGGCAATTGTAATATTTTCACCAGGATGTCTCAAATGTAGGAGTGAAAGTATACAACTTTTTGATATCCTCTCTCTCTACTGAGAAACTGCTGTGCTACTTGTAATGCAGTAAATTACAAGCCAGCTAAAGAACTGTAGCAGATACGATTATATAATAGTCTCAACTCTACTCTTCAATACCTCCACTATCAGAAGATTAAGAATTCCAAGAGCGATCGGCAAAATCCAAGTTGAGTCAGGTACAGTGAGGTCTTTAAACCAGAGTATACCTCCTGTGGAAAGCTGTTCCTGAATGAAAAGCCCTGTTGAAAACATAAGACACACACAATTGATATATTTTTGCTACCTATAGTGAATGTGGCTAGTGTTCAGCAGGGATGGGGTTGACCAGTTAATCTGAATCCAGAGAAGGAAAGATCATTGGCAGCTCAGAGAGAAATGATTGGCAGCTTCTGAGCTTTGGACTCTCTTCCAGTGATTCAGATTTGCAGCCCCTGCAATCCATCATTGCACCTGGAAAGTCAGGCTACAGCTGTGGCTAAGAACGCATGCTGGTGAAACAAGCGCCAACCTTTCTTCTTGGATAAACTACATAACCTCAGCAAAGGTTCCTGTATTTTAATTTGGTGCAACTCTTAAAAATCTGTCAGCAGTTTCAACCAATGCAGAATGTGCTATACCCCTGATATGTTTGGGCTTCTGAATGCACAGTACATTGATGCACCAGAGATTAATCTGATTGCCTGGGGTCTTCTCTGAATAGCTTTTATTGGCTTGCTTAGACAACATCTCCCTTATCTATTCTCCATCACAATCATTAAGACCAACTGAGAGGCCTGTCCTAACTGTACAGCCCTGAAAATGAAAAGCCCAGTAGCAGCATATTCATTTACCGGATTTGCATTTGACAGTGGCAAATCATGGGTTAATTAACCTACAATTTCCTGTGGTATGTGCTAGGCATGATCCAATTTGAATATGCAGCCTCCAATTGGGCCGAACCTAGGTTGCTCAATGACATACGAACCCAGACATTTTAAGTTGTTTGTGGGTTAAACAATCGAAAGTTTCCAGGTTCACATGTTATGGAGCAACTTACAATCAGGCTGATCAGAGGCTGTATACTGAAGTTGGAACCAAATAGTCGCACAGCAAATAGTAAGTTAATTAATGATTTGCTGTCATAGGCTATGCTCATTTGTAACATTAAACCATAAATCAGTGTTAGGGGGAGAATGTGCTCTGAATCAGTGTTGGGAGGAGAATGTGCTCTACTTCACACATGGTGGGAAAAATAAATGAAGTTTGTTATGAACTGCTTCTGGTAGACGCTCTTTACAAACCAGTCCCCATCCCTCCCACTACGTGCTGGGGAGAAAGAGCAAGTGGAACGCGCAAGGCCTGCTGTGTATCATTCTTCTTAATGCTAAACCAGGGTTTAGTATTATGTCTCAATACAGCTAGAATGTAAAATAGTATTAATCTTTGCACCAAAGTAGCTTTTTCTTTATAATGCAGTAGCTAGCACTCTGATAAATGGAGCTGAATTGAGTTGTCTGAAGCTCATTGGGGACTTGTTGCCTCTTCCTTGGATTCTTTGACCCTAGTTTGCATGTAACTGCTACCCCATTGATTGAACAACCCGTGGGTTGTCATGCATGAGCAGAGACAAGTGGGCACACTGCCTCCCACATGTCTGGCCCTTCTGTTTTTACTCCATGACACATGGTAGGTTGTGGAATGTGGCGTTCAAACCCAGACCAATGCTTTTTTTAAGAGTTAATCCATGGTTTGTTGTTGGGTTAACTTTTGGGCTGTTTGTAAACAACCCATTGTTCCGGGCTTACACATTCACAACCTACAGAAGGGGACCATGCTCCCCTATATACTTGTCCCCATCAAACCAGAGTTTCACATCCATATTCGCCTTCTCCTGATCACGAACAGGAAAAGGACAGAGGTGAAACTGACATTTACTACTAATCTTTGTTGTGCTCTCAATTTAATTCAACTTCATAAAATATTTGTTTCTTAAAGTTGATGTTGGCCTGATAGATTGCTACACACAGAAAATGTAATTTCAGCGTGGATGAAGTTTTGTGGTGAGAATATAAATAATTGTGCCAACTGATAATAATGATGGCTGCCTGCTTCTATATACTGATATTATTACATGAGCGTGTCATTAGCCTCAAAACAACATCAGCTGGCCAGTAGTCTTAGTGGTAGCCTTAAGGGCCACAAGTTGTGTTTAATGTTCTTATGTTGACGATCTCTGCCTTAGGTTCTTATTAGCTAATAGCTAACAAGTTGTCTTAAACTTGAAGTGAGATACTTTTGTTCAACTACTGGTAAAGAAACAGATCTGGGACAAAACAAGCCCGGAACAATGGGTTGTTTATAAACAACCCAAAAGTTAACCTAACAACAAACCATGGATTAACTCTAAAAAAAGCATTGGTCTGGGTTTGGACGCCACACTCCACGTGGAGTAAAAACAGAAGGGCCAGACATGTGGGAGGCAGTGTGCCCACTTGTCTCTGCTCATGCATGACAATCCACGGGTTGTTCAATCAATGGGGTAGCAGTTAAATGCAAACTAGGGTCATAGAATCCAAGGAAGAGGCAACAAGTCCCCAATGAGCTTCAGACAACTCAATTCAGCTCCATTTATCAGAATGCTAGCTACTGCATTATAAAGAAAAAGCTACTCTGGTGCAAAGATTAATACTATTTTACATTAGCTAAATAGCTAACAAGGTGTCTTAAACTTGAAATGAGATACTTTTGTTAAACTACTGGTAAAGAAACAGATCTGGGGCAAAACACATAACACAAGGTTAAAATTATTACCTTCAGAAGCTCCTCTACCAATACTGAGGTTACGCAAAGCTATAGAAACAAAGACCCACACTGGAATCTGTATCCATATGAGCAGGCTGGCTTTGAAAGGGTGGCAATTGTCTCGAACGTAGAGCTCTGACACAATCCTTTTCAGATTTTTCTTGAAATAGAAACTGGTTGAAAAGACAAGCAAAACACAGCTCTATAAACTAACAGTACAATCCTATACATGTATTACTTCTAAGTCTACTTGGGTTAAGTGGAACATACTCTATGTGTGATTTTAAGGCAGCTTTAAAGACTAGCCTTTTCCGGCAGGCCTATCCAGATCAATGTTAAATCATGAATTTTTAAGATGTATTGATTCCTGTTCTAATGTTGTTCCCCGCCTCGATCCAAAGGGAGAGGCGGGTAAGAAGTATTATTATTATTATTATTATTATTATTATTATTATTATTATTATACACATTTGAGAGTACAGAAATAGTCTTATTTTATTTATTTATTTAAACTGACTATAGGTAGAGGAAGCATCATGGACATTAACCATGTTCAGGATTGGCATGTAAAGCTCAGCTTTTCTTAAATAAGACACCACATTCAATTTAAATCAGAAAGCTACAGGCAAAACTATTTTTCATTTCACGTGCAACAATGCATGTTACTCATGTTTCAAGTATTTTTCTTTTGTATAGCATTCCTATATTTAAGTATTATTTTTGATATATTAATCTACTAGTTTTATTCTTCAACACCACTACATTCCAAATGTTCAGGAATCAAATCCACACTGGAATATATATATAATTCTGCTCATCACTGTGAGCAGGGATCATACAAAAAGGCCTATTCTGCTTTGCACAGCAGTTTACTTGTATTATGGAGAAGAAAAGGCACTGGTAGATCTGAAAGGAAATAGAACCAGCAGACAGATTAGCAAATGTCTAGCTCCTTCTCTCTTTCACCCCTCTGTTTTTACACAGCATTTCTTTTTCACTGAGCTGGTGTGGAGCAAGCAGGAGAAATACCAATTTTGTAAGCCGAAAGCAAACCGCCAAATCATAGAATCATAGAATAGCAGAGTTGGAAGGGGACTACAAGGCCATCGAGTCCAACCCCCTGCTCAATGCAGGAATCCACCCTAAAGCATACCTGACAGATGGTTGTCCAGCTGCCTCTTGAATGCCTCTAGTGTGGGAGAGCCCACAACCTCCCTAGGTAGCTGATTCCACCGTCACACTGCTCTAGCAGTCAGGAAGTTTTTCCTGATGTCCAGCCGGAATCTGGCTTCCTTTAACTTGAGTCCATTATTCCGTGTCCTGCACTCTGGGAGGATCGAGAAGAGATCCTGGCCCTCCTCTGTGTGACAACCTTTTAAGTATTTGAAGAGTGCTATCATGTCTCCCCTCAATCTTCTCTTCTCCAGGCTAAACATGCCCAGTTCTTTCAGTCTCTCTTCATAGGGCTTTGTTTCTAGACCTCTGATCATCCTGGTTGCCCTCTTCTGAACACGCTCCAGCTTGTCTGCGTCCTTCTTGAATAGAGGGGATCCTAATGACAGGATCCCCTCTATTCAGAAGAAAGCCCCCACTGAGTTCAATGGGTCTTACAATTTTTATTTAAATTGGATTTTTTTAATAAAATGCTTTTTGAGGAAAAATCTATCTAAAGATAGTTTTCTATTTAAGATACATTATAGTCCAAGGGTTATTCATCATGAAATAAGGATTTGTTTTTAATTATGTAGCATGAGGCTGTTTAAATTTTTTGGTAAATGAATTCCATTAATCCATTCACAATGTCATGCTCTTCCAGAGGTTTCTTTAAGATTATTTTTCTCCTTCCAATAAAGTACAGCAGAAAAGTTGCCCAAATATGAATGATTAACCTATTAAACTGGAGATAGTTCATCTCACATTAATTTCATAATTATCTATGAAGTGTTTCTAATAGTATAACCAAATCAGTATTTTTTTTTTGATATAACTGTAAAACTAATCTGAAAAGTTGCTATTCTAAAAATGAAACCTTCATCTGGCTGTAAATATTAAGATTATACCAGCAAGAATGAGCAAGAGTGCACTTTTGTGTGTGGGGGGGGGGGGAGTCACATGATTAAATCGAGTCTTTCGGAGTAGTGATTTAAATCGTGAATTAAATCATGATTTAAATCCAATTGATTTAAGTCAAATCCACCCTGCTTCTGAGTAAATATGCATAGGACTGGGCAAGGTGCAAAAGACTACTATAGCTAACATTGCTGTAGCGTCCATATGTTATGGACTGTAAGTTATATTCAGACAAACAATCAGAGGTCAGAGGAGAACTGTAACTTTAGGAACTTTAAACCAAACTTTAAACCAAATGCAGTTACAAGATGGGGGATACTTGGCTCAGCAATACTACAAATGAGAAGGATCTTGGAATTGTTGTAGATCACAAGCTGAATATGAGCCAACAGTGCGATATGGCTGCAAGAAAGGCAAATGCTATTTTGGGCTGCATTAATAGAAGTATAGCTTCCAAATCACGTGAGGTACTGGTTCCTCTCTATTCGGCTCTGGTTAGGCCTCATCTAGAGTATCATGTCCAGTTCTGGGTTCCACAATTCAAGAAGGACGCAGACAAGCTGGAGCATGTCTAGAGGAGGGCAACCAGGATGATCAGGGGTCTGGAAACAAAGCCCTATGAAAAGAGACTGAAACAACTGGGCATGTTTAGCCTGGAGAAGAGAAGATGGAGGGGAGACATGATAGTACTCTTCAAATACTTAAAAGGTTGTCACACAGAGGAGGGTCAGGATCTCTTCTCGATCCTCCCAGAGTGCAGGACACAGAATAACGGGCTCAAGTTAAAGGAAGCCAGATTCCAGCTGGACATCAGGAAAAACGTCCTGACTGTTAGAGCAGTACGACAATGGAATCAGTGACCTAGGGAGGTTGTGGGCTCTCCCACACTAGAGGCCTTCAAGAGGCAGCTGGACAACCATCTGTCAGGGATGCTTTAGGGTGGATTCCTGCATTGAGCAGGGGGTTGGACTCGATAGCCTTGTAGGCCGCTTCCAACCCTGCTATTCTATGATTCTATGAAATAGTGCCTGAGTTAACTTTTTCTTCCCTTCCTTCTTTTGTGTCATGTCTTTTAGATTGAACACCTGAGGGCAGGGACCTGCTTGTTTTTTTATTGTTCTGTAAGCCACTCTGAGAGCCTTTCTGGCTTTAAACAAAAAAATAAATATTAACAAATAAAATACAACAATTAGGTCATTGTAATGGGGAGAGAAGACAGCAAAAAGGATTACATTGATCTTTCAAAGGGATGACAATATGTACAAAGGTTTGACAGAAAGTAGAGAAACGGAAGGGTCTCTCGGAGATGGGTCTGTGAGCAGCACAGAGAACAGTGTAAGTCTAACCTAGGATACAAAACACAGAACAATTATACATTTCAAGGAAGGGGGGACCACTACAGAACCACCATTCACATGGGAAACTTTCAGGCATATCTATGGCTATGACCAATCCACACGTTAAATATTAAAGAATTTTCATAGTTATTCCAGCTGGATTAATTAGGACACTGTTGAAATGCTTTTACCTGGCTAACTTTTCAGACCAACCCTGTTGTTTTGCACAAACAGAAACTTCATAGCGAAGATGCTTGGCTAGGCTTTGAATTTCAGGCTGCAGGTTTTCCAACTAGCTGAAAAGGACATGGGAGATTTAGTTATAAACCAATAAAGTACTGCTTTCTCAGCTACTCTTCTCTAAAGAGTCGTATCTTAACCTTAATGCATAGTCTGGTTTAGTCCTAGATATCTTGAGTACCAGTAAAAATGTGGAACTTGTGCTTATTAGCATCACTAAATTTCTGTTTTTAAATCTTGCTTGAAAAAAATTCTTTTCTCGAAAGCTTTTTAACCGCAGCGTGGTCATACTAGTCAATATTTATTTTATTTATTTTATTTTATTTATTTATTTATTACATTTTTATACTGCCCAATAGCTGAAGCTCTCTGGGCGGTTCACAAAAATTAAAACCATAATAAAACTACCAACAGGTTAAAAGCACAAATACAAAATACATTATAAAAAGCACAACCAGGATAAAAACCACGCAGCAAAATTGATATAAAATTAAAATACAGAGTTAGAACAGTAAAATTTAAGTTAAAATTAAGTGTTAAAATACTGAGAGAATAAAAAGGTCTTCAGCTGGCGACGAAAGGAGTACAGTGTAGGTGCCAGGCAGACCTCTCTGAGGAGCTCATTCCACAACCAGGGTGCCACAGCGGAGAAAGCCCTCCTCCTAGTAGCCGCCTGCCTCACTTCCTTTGGCAGGGGCTCACGGAAAAGGGCCCATGTAGATGATCTTAAGGTTCGGGCAGGTACATATGGGAGGAAGCATTCCTTCAAATAACCTGGCCCCAAACCGTTTAGGGCTTTAAATGTCAATACCAGCACTTTGAATCGGGCCCAGACCTGGACTATTAGCCAATGAAGCTGTAAAAGGACTGGCGTAATGTGGTCTCGCCGGCCAGTCCCTATTAGTAAACGGGCTGCCCTGTTTTGTACCAGCTGAAGCTTCTGGACCATTTTCAAAGGCAGCCCCACGTATAACGCATTGCAGTAATCCAAACGAGAGGTTATCAGAGCATGGATCACTGTAGCTATACTGTAGTTTTAATGTCCCCTACCCCTATTGGTTTTTCCCCTCCCTCCCATCTGTTACGGTGATTTTAGATTGTAAGCCATATGGCAGATGGTCTTGTTTTGTTTTATTCTGTACAGCGCCTCTGGTGCCACAAGGGGATGGGGCTTGGCCTCTAAACCCTGCTCCCTGGAGAAATCCCGATGGTCACCTCCCATCTCAGACTGGAGATAACTGGGGATATAGGTGGTGGTGAACATGGCCGGCACTGGGAAGTGTGGCTGCTCTTTTCTGTGCTGGCTGAGTCACAGCCTCTGTGCTGAGAGCTCAGAGAAAGGCAAAATAGGCAGGGTGGCCATACCCACCGATGCCATCCAGCCCACAGAGGGTTGGGGTGCGTGTGTGTGTGTAATTTGGTCCCTGTTATACATGGTTCTTCAAAGTACCCTATTTCTTCGCTTCTAAGATGCACTTCTAAGATGGACAGAAGAAAAAAAAAACTTGTTTCTTGTTCTCCCTTGAACAATATGACAGAAAACTTCAGTTGAAGACAGTCGCTGGTAACAGAAGGCTACCTATTCACTTGTTGCATGTCTTTTGGTCTATATCTAACAATGTAACATGTGCCAGCACATGTTTGCTGCACAGCTCATTGAGTGTGCTACACAGTGTGCTACACTACATTGAGCATTGATTTGGTGGCAGAATTGAGTTTTTAGTTGTGGTCTGTGTGAAGCAGTCTGCAGTGTGTTCCATTTGGTCAGGGGTGGTCAAGTTGTGGCCCTCCAGATCTTATTGGCCTGCTAATCTCATCAGTCCCAGCCAACATACCCCATTTCTTCGATTCTAAGATGCACTTTTTTCCCCATATAAACATCTCTAAAAATGGGGTGCGTCTTAGAATCGCAGGTGTGTCTTAGGTGTTTTTTTTCTGTTTGTGGTACTGAAATTAGTGTGCGTTTTACAATCGATGGGATCTTACAATCGAAGAAATACAGGTATGTAAGATGCCAGCAGTGAAAGATCAGGGTGGGGAACAATATCTCAAGGGATGGGTGAAAAGGAAGGTGACAGGATATAAGGTAATTGCTGCGATCTATTGAAAGTCAACCCTGCACACACTGGGTCAGGGTTTCCTACTCAGCAGAGCAGCTCTCCCACAGCGACCTATTGAAAAGATAATATATTATGGGTATACTAAATAAGTTTTACAGAATGGCAAAAAAGAGAAGCAGCTGTCGAAGCGCACCAAACAATAAAAGCTAGTAATCCTCTTGGAAGTCAAGGACACTGATGAACTCCACTTGGGCTGTAGCTAGACCTAAAGTTTATCCTGGGATCATCCAGGGTTCGCCCCTGCCTGAGCACTGGATTCCCTGTGTGTCACCTAGATGAACAGGTTTGGCCCCTGGACGATCCAGGAATAAACCTTAGCTCTAGCTATAGTCTTAGTTAAATGTCTTTCAAGACTTTGTATTACATTCCTGTTGTAATGGCCAATACAAATCTACTACTACTACTATTTATTTATTTATTGCATTTTTATATCACCCAGTAGCCGAAGCTCCCTATTACTGTGAAGTTCATGAGGGACCCAAGAGATTTCCCTTTTTTCCTTTCTTTCTCCACCCGCCTGCGCTTTCTCACTGGAAACACTTCCTCCTTCCCGCTACTCCAGATGTACAAGGTGGGGCACGTTTTACCAGCGATGCGGAGGAGCGCCGCCTATGCTCAGGGGGGCTTCGGCCTATTCATAACAATAAAGCTGCAGGTGCTCTGCCCTCTTTTGAATCTGGTCACTCTAGTATAGCTCCTGCAGCTTTAACTGTGGTGATGAAGAGGGAATTTCACCAGGTTCCCCATATATACAAATGACACTTGCTGAAATTCCCCTTCCTATGCAACTGTTAAAGATACAGGAGCCCTGTCCTCCTTTTCAAATGGTCACCCTAGTAAATGCTGACTAAGTCCATAGCTAGACCTAAGGTTTATCCCAGGATCATCCCGGGTTCGACCCTGCCTGAGCACTGGATGCCCTGTGTGGCACTTAGGTGAACAGGTTTGACCCCTGGACGATCCTGGGATAAACTTTAGGTCTAGCTACGGTCTCAGACTTCGTATCACATTCATGTTGTAACGGCCAATACAAACCTACCACTCTTACTATGAAGTTCACGAGGGACCCAAGAGATTTCCCTTTTTTCCTTTCTTTCTTTCTTTCTCCCCGCCCCCGCTTCCCCCGTCCCGCTACTCCAGATGTAAAAGGTGGGGCACGTTTTACCAGCGCTGCGGAGGAGCTCCGCCTATGCTCAGGGGCGCCTCGGCCTGCCGCTGGGACCCACCTTGGCAAGGACGCGGCTCTGCTGGGCGGCGAGAGGCAGGGTGAGGCCGGTGCGGAAGACGGCGCTGGCGGCCAACACGGCGGCCCACCAGGGCAGCCCCGACGCGGCCTGCATCGCCACCAAGCCCGACTCCATCCACGCGACGGGCGCCGACGAAGACAGCGCCTCATACCAGCCCCAGGAGGGGTCTCCGGGGGCGCCTCCACCGGCCCCAGCGGGCGCGGGCGCGCTCAGGGCGCGAGCTCCGCCGCAGCGCAGCAGGAGGCGGCCAGTGCTGCGCAGCCCGCGCGCGGCTGAGGAAACGGCCAGGAGGCCGGAAAGGGCGCGGGGCGCCATCTTGCTCGCCGCACCGCGCGGGCGCCTCAGGCCACCAACGCCCCGCTCTGCTCCTCCAGGCTTCCAAACGCCCCAGCTCCCGAGCTCTCGCTCGGCGTTTTCTTGGTGGCGAAAGAGGAGCGCGCTTGCATGCACGCACGAAGGCAGGACTTGGGTGGAGTTCCTCACCCTGGCGCTTTCCAGGTGGGTTGGACTTCAACTCATGGCTGGGGTGTGCTGGGAGTTGTAGTCCAATACATCTAGAGGGGGCCCAGGTTGGGTAAGGTACAGTGACCCTATGAAAAGGAGGACAGAGCTCCTGTATCTTTACCAGTTGCATAGAAAAGGGAATTTCAGCAAGTGTCATTTGTATATATAGAGAACCTGGTGAAATTCCCTCTTCATCACAACAGTTGAAGCTGCAGCAGCTATACTAGAGTGACCAGATTCAAAAGAGGGCAGGGCACCTGCACCTTTAACTGTGATGATGAAGAGGGAATTTCTCCAGGTTTCCCATATATACAAAAGACATCTGCTGAAATTTCCTTTTCAATACAACTGTTAAAGATACAGGAGCCCTGTCCTCCTTTTCATATGATCACCCTAGGTAAGGCTGGTCTGGGACGAGCAAGGCAGCTGCCTCAGGTAATTGATATGAAGTGTAAAGGAAGGGTAGCAAAGGCTTTTGTTGTTTATTCCTTCAGCCACTTCCTCTTCGTGACTTCATGGACCAGCCCACGCCAGAGCTTTCTGTCGGCCGTCACCACCCCTATCATCCCCAAGGTCGAGTCCGTCACCTCCAGAATATCATTCATCCATCTTGCCCTATAATATTTAACACACAATCGTATGCATGTTTAGACTAGGGTGACCCTATGAAAAGGAGGACAGGGCTCCTGTATCTTTAACAGAAGATAGAAAAGGGAATAGAAAAGAGAATTTCAGCAGGTGTCATTTGTATATAGAGAACCTGGTGAAATTCCCTCTTCATCACAACAGTTGAAGCTGCAGCAGCTATACTAGAGTGACCAGATTTAAAAGAGGGCAGGGCACCTGCAGCTTTAACTGGTGTGATTTAGAAGAAATTTCACCAGATTCTCCGTATATACAAATGACAACTGCTGAAATTCCCTTTTCTATGCAACTGTTAAAGATACAGGAACCCTGTCCTCCTTTTCATAGGGTCACCCTAGTTTAGACAGAACAAAGTCCTACAACTCCCAGCATTCCTCAGCCAGCATAGCTGTAGGATTTTGGTTCTGTCTAAATATGTGTCGGTTTGTAGGGCGCAATCCTATGCATGTTTAGACAGAAAACAGTTCTACAACTGCCAGCATTCCCCAGCCAGCCATGTCGCAGGGCAGTTGCAATCGAGTGCAGCAGGGATAAACTAGTGAGCTGGAGGAAAGAAAGGGTGCATTCAGACAACACTTTAGCCAACGGAAAGGAAATAGACACCTCAATGGATGGCAAATCCGAGTGTGCCTTTGGACTGCCTCCTCTCCATGGAGTTGTCTCTCCCACTGCACCTGTAGGCCCTCCCCACCAAATGGCGGTGATAGCCCCCAGAATGAGCGAGGGTGGGTGAGCTGAGTAGGTCCACTCCTCGGCGTGTACTTTGCCAATGGACACACCAGGTTGGAGAATGCAAGTTAAAGTTTATTCATAAGTTAATGTTGCAACATGGAACTCCAGCGCAAAATGCAAATTAAGAGTTCCCCGAACAAAGAGATCCTCTAGAACAGTGGGCGGCCAAAGTGGGCGGCACCGCCCCCGGTGGTGGGATTGCATAGGGGGGGGCGCTGTCTTTTCTGAGACACGCATCTCCAGAAGGTCTTAAAACCCAGGGACATTTTTATGGGAGAAGGTAGCTTGGTCATGTAGGGAAAGAATCCACACATGTATTAATACCGTTTAAGAAGAATCCTTTTAACGGTGAATTGAAATGCTTCAAAAGCACCAAAACACTAATGAAGAGACTCGGTGTGCCACGCCACGCCAGCTGCAAAACAGAGGCGTTCACTCTCTTTTCCCTTCTTCCCTCAGCAAGCCTGCGGTAGGTGCTTCCCATTTAAAGGGGATGCGCGCAGGGGGCACTGGGCATGAGTTTGTGGAACCAAGGGGGCAGTTACCTGAAAAAGTTTGGGAACCACTGCTCTAGAATATATAGACTCTGATTACATCACTTTGTAAGTAACATTATTGGTCAGTTTGCTTATCTCTAATGGACCTTACTGACCCATGCTCTGTTAATCAAACTAGGTTACATTGCCAATACAAGGTAAGGTGAATACAATTCATATGTCACAGCTCACATTCGACACTGATTGGTTGAAAGTTTTTCCTTTGTCTAAGATGAACATAGAATCCACCATGCAGGAATGTTGGGGGTGGTGGTTCTTAACCTTTCACCTGGAGCATAGACTTATTCCACAAAATGAAATTCCCTTTTACACACATCAGCGGCACTGGTCAGTGCTTATCTTACTAGAGCTGCCATTACGGGGGGGACGATTGAAGACAATTGGGGCTCCTGAAGCGCTCACCAGCATGGCAATACAGCCCCATGGGGCTAGTGTGGCCAGGTTTCTGACACTCTTGCCTCGCGCCTCTGTGGATGGGAGAATAATAAACAGAGTCTGCCAGACAACATGCAAAGCAACAGTTGTCGGGATAGTTTGTTAGCATAACCACCTCCATTTTAAAAAGGAAACTGTGAAACACACCAAGCAAAATGTCATGATGTCCTGTATGAGAATGTCTCCTTGAGTGCATCTTTCTTATCTAAACATAAACAAGAGTTCTGGCTCCAGCTGGCTCCAGTGCTGCTGTGTCGAAGTTAACTTCTGTAACTTACTGTCAGGCCAAAGGTATTGTTTACAGAACTGTTTAGCATAATTAGCTATGCCCCAGTGTTATGTTCTGATTGGTTAATGCTGCAACAGGGCCCTGCCCCTTGCAAGCTCAAATACTGTACTGTATTCCCTATGTCTTTTGTCTGATTGCTCCCTTTGAAGAGACCAGGCCTTGATTACTAATCAATAAAGCGCTTTTGAACCCTCTGTCGCTGGAATGGTGGAGTCGTGCTTAAGGGCTGTTTGGATTTCGTCCTTGGGTGAAAAGAACATTGATCTAACAAGTTAACGTTGTGTTTCTCCATTCACTATTTTGGGAAAATAGACAACTGACGGTTGTGTGTTGCCTGACAACACAATAAGCAACTCAACTGATGGTTGACTAATTAAGCAACCGTTGCTTATCATGTCGTTGGAACCCAACCAAAGTCAAAGTGGAGAAATACCAGTTGGGTGTTCTCTAATTCTATCAGGTGCTTTCAATGCAATCGTTTTTGGGGATTGCCTTATTTTGTATGAGGCCTTGTTGATTGTGCTCTCACCCCATCCCACAGTCTGAAATTTGGTGGGGTGGAGATGAGGCACGGCTTTTCCAATTGCAGTGCCAAGATTGGAACATCTTGCCAAATAGAGCTCATGCAGTTACTGCTTTGTTTGCCTTTTAGTGAGCACCTGATAATGGCTTCAAGAGAGCTTTTTGTCTGGATTAGTATTTGCTGGTACAGCAACCATGAATTTTCATTTGGTTGTTTTAAATTTTCCTTTGTGGCTGTCCCAGAATATTTATCCAGGCCGGAAACTAGGCTCCTCTACTGTCCTTTTCTGTGCATGAGATGCTGTCACCCCCGATGAACAGGAGTGTCATCTCTCTGTGCCAAAGCAGGGCAGTTCCCTGTGGAAAGATGTGCATCGGAGGAGGCAATGCAGATGTCTGAACTCCAGCAGCTGAGATGCTGATGCCCAAGGATCAGAGATTCAGCCCGTCTGTGTCAGAAACTCAAATGTGTCTCCCCTGGCAGAGCCTGTGCAACAACAGGGGACCATGCACAGGGGTCTTGCCTGGTTGCATGTTGGTTTTCCAGGGAGGTTGTGCATCTTTACGGAGGAAAGAGTAGCTTTGGAAGTTTCAGAGTTCAGTCTAGGCTTTATACGGACAGGTGAAAAATCACAAAAGTAGAAATGGGTAAGTGTAAATACAGCAGGAATTCCTGGGTGCTCCCACCCTATCTGCAGCAGGGGCAAGTGTATCTGGGGTCCTTGCATGGCTCCTAGCACACCCTTGCAGCCTGGCCAGCTAATAAGAGCAATGGCTAATGAATGAGCTAGTGTGGTGGAACCTAGTCACCCGGCTATCAGGACCCCTAGCTGTAAAGCTGGTTCATGTCCCATGGTCAGGTCCTAGTATGACCAGGCTCAGCCACCTGAATCTTGACTTCATGTACCTGGATCCATTTTGCATGTAACCATATAAGCTCAAGAGTTGAGGAACAGCAGTAGTTGACTACAGGTCATTATTTGTTGACCCCAAAACACTGGCTATTTAAATGTAGCATCTTACCATGTGAAACTGCTTCCAACCATAGCATTTGCCAGCTTTGCTTCTGTGCAGTAGGAGTGGTTTCTTTTCTCTCAGTATTAAATATTATACTTCTACCTCCTTGGCATTAATAGGTATCTGATACAAAGAATTTATCCAATGTGTAGGTAGTGAAGGATTAGGGTTGTTGTTGTGAATTTGAAGTATTTAATGTAATTGTTAGGAATGAGAGCTCAGAAGTTGGTTAAAATCTCACCTCAGCCACAAATTTACTAGGTAGCCTGTTGTCTCAACCACAGTTTACCAACTGCTCTAGGGAGAATAATAGTAGCTGATATTGTAGTAGGATCTTCACAAAAGTTACTCAGATAATGTACATAAAAAACAAGATTGTATCTGTGCTGGTCCATGAGAAAAAATAGCCAAAATCCACAATTGGGCAATACTTTTATTAGGACCAACCCAAATGTTACAAAAGTGTATGCAAGCTTTTCCATTCTCTAGAACACTTCATCAGGCTAAAAGGTACAAAAAAATGGGGTGCGGTTCAAAAGACAAAGTACAAAGATTAGCCCAGATGTTGTAGCCGTGAGGTCTGAAGAGCTTAAGCTGAATTTTTATGTGTCTTGGAGAATATCATATCTAGTTGTTCAGGGTGGAATCTACCACCTGAAAAGGGCCTTTGCATTTGAAGTTTCCATTTCCTCCAACCACAAATTAATACTAAACAATTTGGCTTCAATTCACCTGTTTTGATGAAGGGAAGAGAGAGATCTGAGTTACAGCTGACCTTTAGGTTTTCAGAAATGGGGGTCAGCCATTGCTTCTTTGTCTCAGAATGCTACCTGCAGCACCTACTGGTAACTAATTAATTCAGTTTGCAGTCTTCACCTTGAGACTGAGTCTAAGATACAGATAACATGACCATAATATGGGCCGATCTTTGTACTCTTCACCACATTTTTTTGTATCACTTAGCTGGATGAAGAGTTCTGGAGAACTTGAAAGCATGCATACTATTTTGTGGCATCTTGGGCCTAATAAAGGTATTGGCCAAGTGTGGATTTCAGATATGTTAGGTAATATGAATACTCGAATTGTGCTATATAAACTGCTATTATATTTTTACTACTATTACTACTAGATTCATGTGGTACTGACTCTTCTGGCATGAATTCCGTTAAGCAATGTTTACTAGTGGAAGAAGTGACATGAACATTAAAAACGAAGTAATCCGCTTGGCTCAAAAGAACTGCACAAATAATTTGAAGTTCCCAAAGAAATTTTGGACTTGTGTTTTTTGAATAGCACTCCTCCAGCCCCCCCCATTCTAACCTCTTTTGACACAGATAGGAGTAGAATAAGCAGCTTATGATATGATGTTAATGTCTGCCATTCAAAAGAACATTAAAATTTATCAATCATGATCAAGTCTGTGGCTATAGTTGTTTAGATTCTGCCCATTTTTGAAATGCACTTCTGTACAATGGCACTTTAAAATATCAGGATAGGATATCATGAAATCCTAAATGCTTCTATTCAGATGTTTGTGTGAAATAGCAAAGAATGGAATAGGCTTGTTAGCAAGTTCTACCACATTTAGAATTCATGGAGTGAGCTTATTCTCTAAATCAAAAGGAAAAAAAAATCTGCCTATATATTTTCCAAGCAATTATATAATAATGTTTTTTGAAAAAATAGAGATGACCTAGAAGGTCTCAAAAAGAACACGTTCCTTGTCTTTATTGGTCAAGTACATTACATTTGAAATATAAAAAGTGTTCCAAAAATGTTCCTAATACAGACTTCTAGCACCCCCACCACCATATTTAATTTAACAAGCCTTATTCCATAAACAAGAAATGGGGTATTCCATCCTGTTCTCCTGTCAACAGTTTTGCTTTCAAGTTAATAAAATACAGATAAGCTTTATAATAAGAAACCACATCCTAAGAAACTTAGCTCAGCTGAACCTGACAATATATTTTGTTGTAAGAAGTACTAAGCAGCATCTATGTTGAAGGATTATTTCAAGGAGGGAAAAGTAATCCTAGTTAAATGTGGAGATGCATCAGCTAAAGGAAGTGGGAAATCTTATATAAAATACTTGAATAACATTAGTCCCCCACTCATTAAAGTGCTGAAAACTGAGTTTTTCCCCTCTCCTTTCCATCAACAGCAGTTTTGTTAGGTATTAATTTTGCTTCAACCAATTCAAACATTTCAGTAGGAACAGTAAGTGACAATGGCAGGGTTATTTTTTATTTTAAGAGCACCAATAGAGGGCATGTACACAGGTGAACTGGTATGTATTCACAAGCCTTCCAACATCTCAAGTTGTATTTGCAAGGCTGCAGTTTTCTTTGGGAAAACCATTTTTCTTGCTGGCTTTACATATGAAACAGCATTTTCAAGCTCCAGGTTTGTAGTTGAGAAACTGAACTGGTCTAGTAATCTGAGATTTTCATTCAACTAAGTCTAACATTGAGCCACTAAGGCTGCAATTCTATAACCAGGGAGGTAGCTCCATTGAACTCATGTTTGAGTTGATGTGTAGAAGATTGCACTATAACACCCTATGAGAACAGGCTAATTAGTGCTACTGTAACATTAAACAGACTTTCAGTTTACTTTTTTCCATCTAGCAAAGGAAAGAGACAATGGATTGTTTGTATCCTAACATGCAGTACTAAACATGAGTAATAGATCAGCTTATAAAATTTAAAAATACGTTTCACACATTCACAGATATATCAGTTATAAGTAGGATCTTAAGTAAAGATAATTAGGCATCATCAGCTGGCATAGGTGCTTCTAAAATCTGCTCTAGAGCTAAACAGCTTCTTTCCTAATTAGAATGCTGATATTTCATTCCAGCTGACTTTCTAGGTGCTGTAAATGATCAAAGATGGCCACATTAAATGTCTTGAATTGGAGTCTTGCAAATCAATACAACAAAATTTCATTTCAGAACATGTTATTTCCTGGCATGATACTCCAACATCATCTGAATAATGCTTTGTTTTGGGACGTTTCTGTTAGTGTAGTTCTTAGAAAATGGTGATGCTGGACATGTTTCAGTTCAGTATAGTTGATTGTAAAACAATATATGGCAACAGAATTCTGCACGTGACGTAATTGAAAGCCACAAATGGCTATGCTGAAACTTATTGAAGGACATAACTCAACAGACTTTAGTAAGCCACATTTGTTAGTAAGATCTCTGCAGAACTGCTAAAAATCCCTTAAAGAACAAACATTTACTGATGGTATTGAAGGGAAAAAGAAATAGCTTTTGAAGAGCCTAAATGTTGCGGAGGTTAGAGGTTTGTGTTTATGTTTTGTGTTCAACATCTGAAAAGGAGATGGGGAACTATTTCTTTGACTTCATATTCCTGTTATAAAAGTAAATTAAATCATAATGAATATATGTCAAATTCCATCGTATAAAGCTGTGGGGAGAGCCAACAAATAATGCCCATTTTCTGCTGTATTTAAAATTATGCAAGTAGAAAAAAGTTATGCTTATTAATAGTTTAATGTATGAAGGAAACATCCAGACTGCTGTATATGAAGGTACATCTGTCACATTAAAGTCTACATAAAGTAGAGCCTCTATACTGACATACTGAAAAGATTTACTTTCTGCTTAGCCATTTCTGTTATGTAAACAATTGTACATTTATCTGCCATTCTAAAACTTCAGGATCAAGTTTACATAATTTTGCTAAATTTCTGTGTATGCCCAGAAGCAGCTTACAGTACTAAAAACCAACCAGCCAAAGAACAGCTTCAACGGAAAGTTATGTCCAAAAATTAATAATAATCAAAGGGAAAAGAAAATGAAACTAAGAGAGGCTAAGTTGAACCATATGATGGTAGGAAATGGGCAGTCACAACGTTCACAGAAAAGGGTCAGTTAGTACGTTCTTCTGCGAAAGCCTACACACTTCAGTCCAACACAACCGAAGAATGATCTGAGAGCTGAGGAAAACTGGTTCTGCCAATTTGTATTCTCCTTTAAGCCAAAAGAAAATCTCCAGGCTATCAAAAGTGATCCCCACTCAGCCAAGCTGGTTCATATGCACACTGTTCATATGAGGTGTCCATGTTCCAGTCCATACCTGAGGGAGAAGAGCAAAAGGTTTTAAGCTATGCAGAACCTGCCATTTCGAATAGGTATTTAAAAAAAATTCATTGATTTGTTACATTTATATCACGCCTTTCCTCAAAGGAGCCCAAGGTGGCATACAAGATCCTCCTCCCCTCCATTTTATTCTCACTACAATTCTGTGAGGTAGGTTAGGCTGAGTGTTGGTGACTGGCCCAAAGTCACCCAGTGAGCTTTATGGCTAAGTGTGGCCTAGAACCTAGGTCTCCAGAGTCCCAGTCCAATACTCTAACCATTACACCACACTGGCTCTCACATTACAGTTCTACATTATCTTTCTCCTTATCTCAAATCCAAGCTATATGTATGGAATTATTAGGTACTGGGCAAACAATGTGGCTAGGACATGGTTAAAAATATGCAGACAGGTCAACTACCCCTTCTACGGTAATAGTAAAAATTCATTGGTACATCAAACATGTCTAAAACAGTAAGGCACATAGACTTACTGTCTGAGGGCCATTATTCTCTGTAGAATTTGAAACCATCTTTATCAGTGAGTTCCAAGATGGGTCAGCAGCATGAGGTCCATTGAATATAGGTCCTCCAGTACCATCTGCAATGGGTGCAACAGGAGGAATCATTGCATTCCCATACACCGAGAAAGGCATCCCCTATCATAAGGAAAAGAACATGTTATTAGACACATTTTGGATACATATAACAATAGAATTTTATCTCTGAAGTTTAAAAAATACACATTTTTCTTCAAGAATTCTAAAATAACCATAGTTGATCTGGATACTATAGAAATTTGTGTTACAACTTCTCTGCAAAACGTTTTAAAATACACTTGCTAGAAGTTTGAGTCATCCTAAATAAACGGTACCAAAATACATGTTTACATGTTACATACCAATTTTTGCAGAGTTGCTGCTTTATACTGTATGTAGTAAAGGTGGCTCCTAGGAAATTCAAGTGCTGGTTCTGGGCAGTTGATAGAAGTGCTTAAGAAATGCCTATGTACCATAAATTCAACAGATACTTGCTCATCTCCTAGCTTCTTAAAGATCTTTCCAGCCACACTGGCACCAACGAAGATAAGGATGGAGGAAGTATTGCAATAGAGCCAGCTGGAGCACGAATATTTGTCTATTTGGGAGCTGGGTCAGAAAGAGAAGCAAGAACTGGAAGTTCTAGTGGGAGAGGCCATGGCTCAGTGTGGTTGGAGTGCATGCTTTGCATGCAGGAGGTCCCAGCTGATCTGAAGAAGCAAAATGTCCTCCAGAAGCTGCCAAGAACATGAATTCACATTAAGAAAACTTCCCTTTTCTTTGTCATCCTCACAGCCACAGAACAAGCTTTCAAATGAGCTGCAGCTCATGTTTTCCGCCAATGTCACCAGGGAGCTCATTTGGCTCTACTCCATGGAAGAGGACACTCAAGAGCTATTTTGTCAAGCACTCAAGCCAGTTCTCCATTCCAGAGGTCAATCAAGATGACAGGAAAATCCCCAAGAGCCATCAGTTTACTCAGATAGACCATCTTTATCAGCTCCCTTGCAGAGGCTCCAAGTCCCAGAAAGTCTAACTCCACCAGGTAGTGATCTGCCCATGACAATGGGACTATATAGAAAGTTCCTCCACTTCCAGATCACCATCACTCTACCCTATGCAGAAAACCAAATCCAAAGTATCCTGCTGAATGAGTGGGGACGCCATAAAGTCCTGAGCCATTCCCAACAAGGTGGCCTAAACATGTATGATGAAGCTTCCCAAGACAACAAGCAGAGGCGACTTTAGCACTAACCTTGAGACCAACCTGGCTACCTCAAAAAGGGAGACTGTTGGGCATCAGGGTGGGTGGTAGACCAACATAATCCCTGTTATGTCCTGAATACCCATCTCCAGATACACTCTAAACTGAAAGGCAGGATGGGTCACCTGGATAGGGTAGAGAGTCATGACGGACCTCTGCAAGGTCTTGCCTGGTGTAGTGGTGAGATTGTTGGATTGGGAGTCAGGAGATCCTGGGTTCTAGTCCCCACTCGGCCATGAAAACCGACTGGATGACTTTGGGCCAGTCACAGACTCTCAGCCCAGCCTACCTCACAGGGTTATTATTGTGAGGATAAAACGGAGAGGAGGAGGAGGAGGAGGAGGATTATGTACGCCGCCTTGGGTTCCTTGGAGAAAAAAAGGCGGGATATAAATGCAATAAATAAAAATAAAATAAAATAAAAACATGGAGAACCTAGGTGGGCAAAGCTGGGAGAGATTTACGAATAGCCATGGATGAAGAAAATTGAAGTCCAAAAGATCTGGAGGCCACCAGGCACTGGGAGAGAGTTCACAGGGACAGATGTTGATTCTTGCGGCAGAGCTACATTTTATTTAACAACAGTATTTTTGTCCTGCCTTTCCTTCACTAAAAATAACCCCTAAGAACAGCTAACAAAATATAGAATTAAAAACTAATAAAAGTAATTATACAAATTATGTTAAAAAAAAATAACACAACAGTAGAAAAAAAGAAGATGCAGAAAAAAGGGGCAACTTTCAATTCAAATGTATGCTGGAGGCCCAGTGAAACAGAACGGACTTTACCTAGCATCAGAAAGTCAGTAAAAGATGTGGGGGCAGGGCGTCAAATGGGCCTCCTGGGTTAGGTAGCTCCACAGCTTGGGCACAACACCAGAGAATGTTTCAACATATGAGCCTTAAGAGTAGGAACCCTGATCATCCCTGGTGTAAACATGAGACATACCAGTCTACTTACGGTGCTGACTTTATGTTGGTCAGTAGTTTCTCTCTACTTAAGAATTCCTGCATGACTACAAAGGGGCTTAAGCATGCGTCTCACCACAAACTATCAGAGGGGAAAGACAGTGATAATGCATGCCCTTGCTGCACAACTTATATAAGAAATAGTCTTTCAACAGGATATATGTATCAAAACATCTTCTATATTTGAGTTCCCGGCAAAACATTTAAATCATTACCCCAACTTTAGGAAAATCCATGTATCCTGCAGGAACGTGCTGATGGAATGTACCAGAAGGAGTTACAATTCCTGTGCTGTCTCTCTCCATTGCTTGATGTTGCGAGAATACACCTGGATCAGACATTGGCCTGTGAATCACATGGTTTCCCATTCCACTGTGACACCAATCTACTTTATCTAGCAAGAAAGAAGTGGGTATATCCATAAGCATCACATATTTACCTAAATTACTCAGCTGTAGCAGTGAGCAGTTAATGCCAGACATATCATCTGTGTTCCAAAAGCTTGGCAGAATGATCTAGAATCTAAACAAACAGTACTGCACAAGCTTTATTTCTTGTAGCTCTTGATAACTTAAGGTTCATTTAACTTCAATTAACAAATCATGGAAAGACTAAGAAGAAATTAAACTCGTAAAGTTGGATTGTATTAAACAATCAAGTGAAGTTCAAATGAAGTATCCAGTTAATGAACAATGAACTGTGATGCAGAGAATCAAGACTACCATTTGTGGTAGGAATATAATTTCTAGCATTTAAATTGTCCTCATCCTATGCTTTAGCTCCTGTCTAACATGGCATGAGAAGACAAATAAGTGTGTGCAAGGCAATACATACCACCTTGATTTCCTCCTATCCCTTCAAAAGACCATATACCACTGTGACCCACTGGAGTGGCTAAGTTGCTCCCTATCACAGAGGGCGTAGATGTTCCAGTTTGCCTGATGCGTGCAGAACGCTCTGTTCCGATTGGGACAGGGACCTTTCTGTCCTGAGACACACTGCTGGTCTTTTCTGACCCCAGGGAAACAGGTGAAGGGGTTGGAGATGGTGCTCTAACTCCAGCAGACACTGGCTGAGGGGGTGGCTCTAAAGAAAAATAAATATTGAAACCAGTTAAAGATGTTCATTAGTCCTAGTATTTCAAAACAAGAGGCTTCCACTTCAATACACACTAAACCTAAGAAGTCATACAGGCTATTGAAATGTCATGATTTAACTACTAAAATGCCACTAGTTACAGTATGGTTAGGTTCTATCTAGAGGTTTGACACAATTTGGACAATAAGCCATTAGCTTAAGAACATAAGAAGGGCCATGCTGGATCAGACCAAGGGTCCATCTAGTCCAGCACACTATTCACACAGTGGCCAACCAGCCATCCGCCAGGGACCAACAAGCAGGACATGGTGCAACAGCACCCTCCCACCCATGTTCCCCAGCAACTGGTGCACACAGGCTTACTGCCTCGAATACTGGAGATAGCACACAACTATCAGGGCTAGTAGCCATTGATAGCCTTCGCCTCCAGGAATTTATCCAACCCCCTTTTAAAGCCATCCAAATTGGTGGCCCTCAATACATCTTGTAGTAGTGAGTTCCATAATTTAACTATGTGCTCTCCCTATCCACATTCTCCATAGCATGCATAATTTTGTACACCTCAATCATGTCTCCCCTTAGCCTTTTTTCCAAGCTAAACAATCCCAGTTGTTGTAACCTTCCCTCATAGGGGAGATGCTCCAGCCCCTTAATCATTTTAGTTGCCCTTTTCTGCACTTTTTCCAGCTCCATAATATCCTTTTTTAGGTGTGGTGACCAGAACTGTACACAATATTCTAAGTGCGGTCACACCATAGATTTGTATACAGGCAGTATGATACTGGCTGTTTTATTCTCAATTCCTTTTCTTATAATGTCTAACATGGAGTTTGCCTTCTTTACAGCGGCCGCACACTGGGTGGACATTTAAATCTTTTATAGCTGACTTTCTAGAATATACAATTGAAGAAACTATTGGAAAAATCTTTTTGTCGGAGTACATCATTGCAAATCCACAATCACAGTTGTCGAAACTCAACATTTCCTTATTTGTTAGAAAAGAACGCTAGAATATAACAAACGCAGGAACACTCTGTGGTTTGCTGGAGAAACAAAATTGCAGTTACATTTGTTCACATTTGGAATCTAGACATAAACCAAAAGGAACTTTAGGGTTGATACAACTTCACTGAATATATATCGCAATGACATTTGTGGCAGGGTGACAAATGTCAATGTTACCAATACTCCACTAAACATCCGAATCCACCAAAACCTTTGCAGGTAGGTGTACATATGTACATGCACATGCACTCAGACATGTACACAGAAGCTCCTCCCACCAAGAGTTCCCCCACTAATTTTAATGGAAGGGGAATCGAGATGTATGACAAAACACATGAAGCTCTAAACTCAAGGCAAATGCCGTTTAGTTCTCATATTCAGGTACAAAAGGAAAGCTTAAAATGCAAGACTGTAAAAATGAAGCATCAACTAATCAAATTGTATTTCTAGGAAGATAGGTCTATTAAGGGTTGTATAGTGCAAAACCACCTCAGCTAATACTGCACCAGACTCTGGTTCCCAAGATACAGACATTACAGTAACTGATTACTCCAATCAAAGCAGAGTAGAGCACTAAGAAAGGGATCCATCCCAGCCTTCTCTATGGCATCCAGCTGAAGGGATCTCATATAAGATTAGGACACCCCAGTCTATATTACTGCAACAAAACAGATATTTTTAGTTTTATTAACAACTCACCATTTGATGCAGAGGAACATGGAGGCAATAAATTGAGTGGGGAAAAATGCTGTCTGTTAAAATTAGCAGCTGCCGGTGCTCCTCCAAGAGGTGTTCCTGGCGCATACACTTGACCACTTGAAAGGTTTGAAGCAAAGTTACCCAAATGTGTAGAGGGAGGCGTTACAGAACCATACGGTGAATCAATACTGACAATACCTATAAAATGATTTGCAAGATATCAGTTCTCCCTGGAAAAACAATGGCATATGAAACAGAAGATGTAGAGAAGGAAGTAACTTCTGCAAACAAATTGCTTCCTCAGCATTAATCGTTAACACACTACACATGATTTCTCCCGTTTTCTTTGAATTTTATGCACATTAATTGATCAATGTATTTACTTACATGAAGAGGACAATAACCATACTACCTCACTACTTACAAACTGTATCAGTCACAATCTAAACAAGATAAAATTAATTCAGTTAGACACAATTCAGTGTTAATGGAAACCCAAATTTCTAGGGTAGTCTGGTTACATGTATATTAAATACAACAGCTCCCTGAAACATTCACAGGAGAAAGCTTCATTATGTTGTTCATGTCCAGTAAATTCACAAATTAATGATATATATATATATCAGAGATGCCTGAGCATGCAACCAGTGTTTAGCAAAGTTTTTGCTAACAAGAAAGGATTTCCCTGTGTTACATTCTCACTTCATCTAATACATATTTAAAGAAATTACCAATGTATTTAATGGAAGCAACCTCAATTTATTAATCCATCTAAGATTCTTTGCCAGCATTTGCTTTTAGTTAAATTGAACACTGACCTTTCCCTCCCATGGAGTATAGTAACACTGGGCTATATTTTTTGTACAGATTTTAAATCAATCTACATTCAAACTACACTCATTACCATTTATCATGGCCCTTTTCATTAAATTTTCATTGAAATTCCTTTCCCACTTGCCAATATATTCCATACGTTTTAAGAGAAAAAATACTTTTTTCAAGTCAAAATTAAGGAGTATCTCAAAATTTCATTTCCAGGTTTCTTCCACTGAGAACTTTTATTATATCAGACAGCAAATCTGAATAAGGTTGCAAAGCAAATGCCGGGGTTGTGGTGCTTCTGCTTCTAGCCAGGTAAGTAAGGAAACCCCAAGCCTAATTGAGGAGAAGATTCCCGAACTTGGGATCCAGAGAGCAAAGAATAAGTTGGGTGGGAACTGGATAAGGAGGAGAATTCACAGGTAAACAAGTTCTCCTTTGTTCCTTCTTGTCACCATCCAGGAATCTAGAATCGTGGTAGATGGAATGGGCTAAACTCTCTTTGGAAAAGAAGATAAATGCTGAATTCCTCACTCATGCAATATTCACTCTGTTTTGCGGACTGGGTTGAAAAGTGGGATGCAGTGGACCAAGATCATGGCTAATACACACTGAGGATGCAGCAATTAAAGTCATCTGCTTGAACAAAGTTCCAGATGGTGCACAAAAAGGAAAAAAAGATGGTGTACCCTGAGTTGATAGCAGCTGCAAAATTGTTTGCAGTTTCTGTTTACAGGAACATAGGAACCTGACTTACACTGTATCCATCTTGTTCAGTGTTGTCAATACCAGTCCCTTTCCAAACTGATGCCTTCCAGATGTGTTGATTACAACGCCCATCATCCAACATCTGGAAAGCATCAGGTTGGGGGAAGTTGGTATATTGTATTCATTTATTTGTGAATTTCTATACTGCTTTTCATTTTTAATCATCATCATCATCATCCTAAAGTGGCTTATTAAGTAAATTAATGATAAAGTATAAACTAACTGTAATAAAACAAGAAAATATTGCATTAAAATATCAAAAAAAAAGTAATGATGCTAGCAGTCGGGAAAACACCAGGGCATACAGACGTTTTTAATTGTCAGCGGAAATACTCCACAGTATAGGAGCCTGCATGCTCTCGATGGAGAGATCATTCCTGATGGTGGGGGCCATAATGGAGAAACCCCAACTCTGCACCATGGCCAAGTGAGCACCAGTAGGCTGTGGTATGGTAAACATGGCTTTCTCTTCAGAATGTAGAGACTGTAGGGCGGCCTATACAGGAGGAGGCAGTCCCTCTGGTAACTTGGTCTGGAGCTGTTTAAACTTTATAAACTAACAATATAGACAAGTGGCCAGAGCTGAGCAGGTTGGGGTAGGTGCAGAGTGGTGGACCACAAGTGCTTTTGTCATCTGGGGGTGATGAAGATTTGTGCTGGTGAGGGGATATGAAGAAGTCCCAAATGGGGGTGGAATAAAAGAGTTGCATGTCCTGAAGTGTGATATGATCTGGTTGTGAAGGCTCCCTTCCCCAGGGCTGAGGTTCTTTCTGCTCAGCAGTACACCCCATATATTATTAGGAAAGGCCTTCACTGTCAGCTATTTCCTTAGTCCAAATGGGAGTGCAGGACAGCATAGCCTAGAGCTGGCTTCTCCTAAATTGGTGGCCATGGCCAGAGTAAGGCACTCAAAAAGGGGTGGTGATTCTTAACATGGCAGAACTTGAGGCTGTTTGCCACAGGAGGGTATGGCATGGTCAAAAAGTTGGCAGCCACGGGCCTGGCAAAATGGCAGCCCTGGTGTGACCTAGAGCCAGCCATCTGGGAAAATGGTAGACCCAAGATGTTGCCTAGAGCTACTCACCCAAGCTGCAACAGTGTGGTGTGTGTATGTGTGCAGCATGACCTAAAAACTGGGTCAAAATTCTCATTAGCTTAGCCACCGCATTACTCAGGAACCTCCAAGCCCTCCCACTTGCCCCAAAAATACTAATGAGGAGGAACCACAGCCCACAACTCAGATGGAAGCTGATTCTAAGCACACACCTAGCCCCACTGCATATTCCTTATCACTGGGAGGAAGGAGAGGAGACATGCCTGCAAGGTCAGCTTTAGGTTCACATAGGTACCAGGACTAAGGATTATGCTTGGCCTCAAGAAAAGAATTTTCCCACCCAACCCCACTTTTGTCTTCCCTGTAAAACAGAGCACACCCACAGACCTGTGTCTGTTTGCTGTGGAGGTAAGACAAATATTAACTGTAAGGAGAAAGTATGAGCTCACTCATCCTCCAGCCAAGCTTTCTTTCTAGAAAAACAGCCTGTCTTCTACAGCACTCCAGTATTCTAGACCACTGGATGGCTATAAATAAGCTGAAGAGGAGAATTTATACCAGCCAGACTGCAGAGCTTTGCAACCAGTAATGAAGAGGTAAAAACTTACACAAGTTAAGTGTGTGGCAATATTTCAAACTGTGAAACAAGGAAAGAACAGTACAAATATTCACCTGAGGGACTTGGAGCTGGTCTCTGCAGTGGGGGCCTAAAACCGGGGGCTTTGGAAGTATCTAACTGATGTAATGGATCTGAGTTTGGCAGAAATGAAGACTTTCCAGACAGCATGGATTCTGGCGTTGTCTGAGATGATAAGACAGATCCCCCCCAGAAGGCATGAGCAGAGGCAGCGCTGTTCTCAAACAGTGTGCTGAAGGGCCCAAATGGTAAAGCAGCACTGAAGTTGGTGGCCATGGGCTTGCCTGCCGGATGGACTGCATTCTGAGAAGCACTTTGTGTACTTAAGGTAGAAGGAAGTTGTACTGAAGAAGGAACGCTATGGGGTCTTTTTATGTGGTTGATATTAAGTACGGCAACTGAAGAATTCTGAGCAGGAGCTGAATTCTTCTGTGCAAGATTTGCTCCATGGGAAGGTAGCCTGATGGCGGGGCTTTCCATTTTAGCTGGAGGCAGTTGCTGCGTAGATCCCACTGATGCCTGAGGCAAAAGATAGTTCACTGGAGAGTTCACCGGAGCATTAGCAGGGGCAACTACTGGCGCAGAAGAACTCACTGTTATTAAATTTGGAGGCACAACCATTCGAGGATCTTGTGACTGAACCTGAGGCTGCTGTAGAGGTGGTCTAGCTTCTTGGGAAAGAGACCCGTGGGACTGTGTCTGAGCAGGATGCTCTGAAGGAATGCCAACAGCGCCACTATTTAATGGCCTGTTGCTGGACAGACTGGCTGCTTCCACTACTGGGGGACTGCCCACTTCCTGGTCAGAGGAAGGCAGCCCGTTACTTGGGGAATTTGTCACAACTTCTGAAGGACTACTTCTAGAAACCCTTGCTGGCTGGGCTGGTGGTGAAGGGGAGGAAGTGGACGACACAGGATAGTGCTCTTTGGCAGTAGGGAAAGGATACGTGGCATTTGTGGGTGTTGTGCTGTTGTTGCTTGCAGTAGTTGCAACTGTGGTTGTGGTAGTGCTGGATGTCTTAACCACAGTGACAAAGAGTTGCCTTCGAACTGAAGGTGAGCTGGGACTGCCATTTGAAGAAGTAACAGGCACAGTAGACACAGCTGAACTTGTGGTAGCTGTTGGACTGGAAGTTGAAGAACCCACGGAATTCACCTGAGAACCACTGCTATTCTGATTGTTATGGCGAGGCACCGTGTGAGGCTTAGGTGAGTTAGTAGCTCTTGCGGGGCTCAGAGGTCTAACAGGGAAAGGGCCCCAGGTGGACTGAGCTGGTGGGAAAGTTCCTCCAAAATGGGTCATGGGCAACCTTGGTGGACGGATCTGTTGGAAAGTCTGAGCAGCAAGCAATGCATGTGCAAACTGGGGAGGAGGATAAGCTAATGGCAGAGAAACTGGAAATCCGGGACGCACATTATTCACTGGGTTCTTGACCGTTTTGTGAGAAGATGCTGAAGAAATCGTAGGCACAGAAAGCACTGTGGCAATTTGAGAGGATGACGAGATTGCTACAGTGGTCACCTTGCTCCCAGCTACAGAATTGTGAGCAGTTGTAGCGGTGGCATGTGCTGACGTCCCTGTCTTGGGATAGGCTGCAGAGCTTTTTAAACGACTCTTTGGAATGAGCTCATCAATTTCCTTGTCTGGATCCTTAATCAGGGCATTTATGAGCTGCGTTGCTTGTCTTGTTGATTCTGTGCCTCCCCTGTAACAGAGTTGAATAAAAATTGAGGACTTTTTTTTGTCATTCACAGATACATTTAAATCTTCCCACCCGTTACATGAAAACACATGAAATGGATGATCTTTGCAGAAATGAAATTGAGCGGCTCTATGTTTGTACAAGAATAATTCTCTGTAATAGTGAACTCAGGTGATTAAGCGCTGACAGGATTGGATCCAAAACAGGGCCAGTGAGAAACAAAAGGAGGTATCAGAATGGCTGAGGGAACGCCAAGGCATGCACAAGCACAAAACATTGAAAAACAGCCCAATGAGGGCTGACTATGCTCAGTGGCCTCCAGGAACCATCAAATGTTGAGTGTCTTTGGAAAAGAAAACTGGAAAACAGGAGTGGAAGGGGGGCGGGCGAACTGACACGCCTGAGCCCCTTTTAGTTTATAGTATCTGGAGGAGGGCACAGCTGGCCAGCTAGCTGGAACTCTGAATAGGAGTACTCCTGTCAGAGGGGAAGGACGCACTACACTATTCCACTGAAGGTCCTGCGTGTTTGAAAGCAGTTTTACATAACAGTACTCACATGAGTCATGTAAGTTTGTTTAGTACAGGGTTGCAGAACCTCCAGCCCACGGGGTACCCTAATCTGATTTCTGGGGTTCCTCCAGGGGGTGGGGCTTAGGCTCCAAGGAGGAATCCACTCAGAGGGCATCCCCACTATTTCTGATTGGAGGTAACAGCAGGGATGTCAGGAGGCCAGGGCCTGACTCGCCCATGCCAGGGAGAATTGCTGCTCTTCCTTGCATGGGTGAGTCCCAATGACCCTTCATCTCTGCTGCTATAATGGGGAGACGGGGCAACAGGACTCACCTGCATGGGGTGGGGGTGGGGAGAGTAAGTGCTCTTCCCCACACATGGGCAAGCCCCCGTCTCTGCCACCCTTCATTCCTGCTGCTATCTCCGATTTCACATCGGTGATAGCAGCAGGATGCAAGGCAGCCTGGGCTTTTTCCACACTGGGTGGAGGCACCATTTCGTAAATAGTAATTGAGTGCCAGTGTGTAGAGCTTAGACCGTTGGACTGGGAATTGGGAGATCCAGGTTTTAGTCCCCACTGGGTGACTATGGGCCAGTCACAGACTCTCAGCCCAACCTACCTCACAGGGCTGTAGTTTGTGAGGATAAAATGGAGAGGAGGATTATGTAGACCTCCTTGGGTTCCTTAAGGAGGAAAAAGGCTGGATACAAAAGTAAATGTAATAAATACATACAGAAGCCCTCCAAGTGAGTTTGTATAATTTTAATAAGTAGCGTCTGAATAAGTATTTACCTTATTGTTATGATCCTGTCCCCCGTTTTGTCTTTCTGTTTATCTATGTCTATGTGTGCTCCTGTAAATTCTCTGATAGCATTGATGTTGCAACCACCTCTTCCAATTACTCTGGAAATAACAGTTGATGGAACAGAAACTTTCTTTGATCTACAAAAAAGTATGAAAAGCAATGAGAATGGTTTAGTAAATTGAAATTAGGTAGTGCTTAGTAGGAAGAAAGTTGTGTGTGTTAAAAAAAAAAAAGATGTGCAAGGGTGTTAGCTTGTCTGGAAGCTACACCATGTTCCAAATCACAGGTGCCCATAGGTTGACTGTTTAGTTATTTAGTGGATATGAAAGGCAGATATTCCAAGGCTTTCTCCTTTCCAGCAAATTTACAAGTGAAAAGCAGACACGCCATGCTAATACTTGACACTAGAGACTGAGGTTTCAGGGCTAGATGTTAGAAAGCTTTGACTGAAACCAAGTATTGAAGCACTCTATTAAGAGTTTTAATTGCAGAGGCATCCCAGTTAAATCCAGGCTGAAAAGACAGAGAAGACACCACCACGGGAAATGCATTCTACATACACAGATTTATTGTGTCTTAGCAAATTGCCATTATACACAAAGGAAATGCATTCATATCCCACTTCTCAGGTGCTGACACAGAAAACAGATTCCAAAGTGTTCCATGACAGGAACTTACAAGCTTAGATATGTGTACACTAAACAAAAAATGCAACTACCAGACGATCACTGATGTTGCAACACGAACACACAAGAATGAAATAAAATATTCTAAAGCAGAGATATACAAATGAAAAAACCTTGAATTTACTACAGTCACAGAATTTAACTTGCCTTCTTACAACTTCCTTCCACCCTTCTTCTCTCTTCTGACCACGTTTAGGGCTAGCTAAGGCGATTTTTCCATTAGGAGAAGCGAGTGGTGACGGACAAGATTTTGTGCAAGTAGATAAGGAGTTACCAGTTACTTCACCAATCACATCAGACAACCTTTCAAGGGAAAGGAGGAAGGAATAAAAGAGTTGCACGTTAACAAAATCCCTATGAGACAAACATCAACTACAAATGCAGGCACCGCCCTTTGCCCTGCTGAGTAACAGCTTTAATATTAGAACACTGGGTTGGAGCCGGACTTAGTCACTGTTAGAGTATTGGGTGGTAGAGAATGCAGTAAATAAATAAAATAAGTAAAAATAAATAGATCCATGGAAATCAATGAGGCATATACTGCTGAAGGCAGTGCTTTTTACAAGTCTGCATGAACTACAAACATTATTTATGCTTCATTTATAACTTGGGAGTCAAGTTTCTTGGAGACAGGAGGGAACACCAAGTCCCCCGTCTTTTCTGATATATCTTCGAAGATTTATAGGAGCCAATTTTGGGTCCTATTGGACATTTTTTGTATTTGGGGCATAAAAAAAGGTTTTTTAAAATCTGTATAATCCCCCCCCCACTGATTGTGGGTCAAAACACATTTGGGATTATTGTTTGCTGTATGTTTGTGGACCATTCTTTTCAAATTTTAAGTGTACATATTAAATATCTTTTCTATGGACACACGATTTTATTTCAACAATCATAGTTACACCAGAATTTGGCACAACGTTTCTAATCAGTTTCCTTAAACCTATTTTGTTCTTTAAGTCTAGATTCAACCCATTAAATTTATGCCACTCTAAAATATCAAAATGTCTATTACAGAAAAAGTACAATCTAATTTTTTGTTTGTATTTAGGAAAACAATGAAAACTTTTTGTGTTTAGAATGAGTGAGTTTTTTAATTAAGTCTGATGAAGGACCTCAGAAACACGGGGGGGGGGGGGAATGCAGCAGATAATTACAAACAACTGTGCCAAAGCAAAATACACTGTCAAGACATAGAACATTTCAGCTTTTCCTCTTATATTTATTGCAAGTGATAGTTTGAAATGCACTTTGCAAAGTCCATTCTATACTTTAACAAATGTAACTGATGTCACTTAACTGAATGCTACTTTTATCACAATGTATGATCCCTCTGAAGGCAGAGTTGGGCCTACAGTAAAAACTTGAAGGAGATAAGTTATATGCACTGATAATTCGGGATCCAAAGGTGTTGTGTGCTTAGACTCTCTCGATTTCCAGGATCTAGAAGAGTTTATGTGCCTGGAAGGCATTTCACGGGCCTTTATATCTTCAACTATAATTGTGATATGATTGCATTAATTGGTCTTCTCTTGTTGTTCTCAATTAAACACCTCAAACCTTAAAGCAATAATGACTGCTCAAACTGCCATTATTTTCTTCTTTATGATTTGGTTATACTGTATCTACTGTCTTGTGGTTTGCTTTATTGATACTGTATTTTGCTGGCTTCTTGTTTTAAAATATTTTTGTATGCCACCTTGAATAACTTATTTGGAAGAAAGGCAACAGAGATTTTAAATAAAATATAAATCATCATTTCACTGTTTTGGTCAATAAAGTATTTATTATTACTAACCTTTACATGGTGTTATTTGCTTAAAAAGCCATCAAGAAAAATAATAAAGTAAAATAATACTTGGGAATGAAAATGGAAACCTTTAAAACATCCTGAGAGGTTAAATCGGCATCCCCCAACCTAGTGTCCTCCTGTGATGGACTAGAACTCCCAGCATCCCCAATCAACAATGCCAATGTCCAACACATCTGGAGGCCACCAGGTTGGGGAAGGATGGGACAGACCCTGGTCTGAGCAGGTTATGAGTAATCTGAGGGTGATAAGGATTTGAGTTGAAGCATGGGGCGGAGATATGAAGAGGTCCCATGTGAGGGTCCTGCAGTGTGAGATGACCTGGTTGTGAAGGATCTGTTCCACAGGGTTGTTTCTGCTCAGCCAATCCACACATACATTATCTGTTCCCATTATGAAGGGACTTCAACGACTGGGTTCAGACGACATGGTAACCAACAGTGGGTTAAATAGGCAACAGTTGGTTATTGAGTTGTCTGTTGGGACTTTTCACATCCAGCCAGCAGAACTTGCAATGGCTGATGGGATACCAGCGGGAGGACTGAGGGGGAGAGGGAGAGCAGATGTGTCAAACACACTATTGGCCTTAATCCACACCACAATTGATTATAATCATGTCATGTGGGGAGTACCCACTCAATAATCAACCATGGAGTTGACTATTAACCCACCATTGACTATTGTGTTGCCTGAGCGCAGCCAATGACTATTATTGGCTCAGCCCACATGGGAGAGCAGAACTGCAGACTAGAGCTGGCTTTCCTTGAAGTGGCAGCTGTGGCCAGGAGTAGGCCACTGAAGAGGATATGGAAAACACCAGATGGGGGGAAATTGGGTTAGATCATGAAGGTTTTTTGTAGTGAAAGCCACTGGCTGGTGAGACCACATTACACCAGTCCTTTAACAACTTCATTGGCTTCCAGTCCAGGTCCGGGCCTGATTCAAAGTGCTAGTATTAACATACAAAGCCCTAAACGGTTTGGGGCCAGGTTATTTGAAGGAACGCCTCCTCCCATATGTACCTGCCCAGACCTTAAGATCATCCACAGGGGCCCTTCTCCATGAGCCCCTGCCAAAGGAAGTGAGGCAGGTGGCTACTAGGAGGAGGGCTTTCTCCTCTGTGGCACCCCGGCTGTGGAATGAGCTCCCCAGAGAGGTCCGCCTGGCGCCTACACCGTACTCCTTTTGTCGCCAGCTGAAGACCTTTTTATTCTCTCAGTATTTTAACACTTAATTTTAACTTAAATTTAAATTTTACTGTTCTAATTCTGTATTTTAATCTTATATCCATTTCTGCTGCGTGGTTTTACCCTGGTTGTGCTTTTTATACTGTATTTTGTATTTGTGTTTTAAGACCGTTGGTTGTTTTATTATGGTTTTAATTTTTGTGAACCGCCCAGAGAGCTTCGGCTATTGGGCCGTGTAGAAATGTAACAAATAGATAAATAAATAAATCAACGGTAGCTTACTTGATGGAAGATTTGCCAGACGCTGCTTTTCGCTCTTCTTTTGGAAAGGTGACAAGCACTGACGGCTGCTTCTTGTTGCTTGGAGCACTAGTGACAGTTGTGGAAGAATGACTGTCACTTTTGTGACTGCTGTTACTATTGCTGCTTTCATCGCTACAGCTGGAAATCCTCATGTTGTCACTGTCACCACTTTCGCTGGTACTGCTGCTTTTTGATTCACCATTTATTTTTTCTGGTTGAGAATAGGAGATTGGGAGCTGATCATCAAAAATGATCTGAACAGTCTCTTGGCTGATTTTGTTTTTCCTGCTTTTCCTCTTAGAGCTGCTTGTGGTGACAGTATTGTTTCTTTTTCCATGGGAACCAGCCAAAGTTGTCCATGTTGCAGATATACCTATGGTAGTTGTCGTAGTAGCACTAGGTGGTTCTGTTAGGACTCTTGGCTCATCTAATTGAGAACCAAAAGAAGAATTACTGAAGTCCAAACAAGTTATTTGCCTGTAAAAGTTTTACTATACTACTGGCCCATACATACCAATGTAAGACATTTTGGAGCTCTGACATCTTGTAATTAGGATACGTCAACATGTATTTACTTAATGCACATGCACATATGACTCTGTTCCACCTCTAAAATCAGCATATTTTAATACAAACCTGATATACAAAAATTCAAAGAAACAGAACACTGTTCAGAGACTGATCGAGAAGGTCCTTTCATTGGACTTCATTTCTCTTAACTATTTACTATATGTGAATTGCAGGTTATGTTTTGCCCATAGATCTTTGGTACGTAGCCTCGCAGGATCCAAAGAACCATGAAAACCCAAGAGGTCTTAAAATTTGTTTTTCCTCAAACAACAACTTCCTGTGCTTTGTGGCAAACCGTTTTTTAAACCGAGGAAAGTTTCTAAAGCAATTTGATATATGGCATAGGCACTAGCTGTTCTCAAAGGAAGCCAAAAAATACACTGGCTTTTGTTGGTGACCCCATGAAAGTTCATCTAAGTACAGTTTTGAAAAGTTTCCTCCATTTTGGATGGAAGAATGGCAGTTCTTTGTAACAACAACACTGCAGTGTTATGATAGTTGAAAAAGAAACACAGATCAGTTGCAGCAGATTAATGACAATCCAATTATATGTTCAATGTTACTGTCATGGGATAAAGGTTAATCCATGATCACCTCACACCTCTTCAATAATATATAGCAGGACTTTGCTTTAATTAGATTGCATAGACACGTTAATTGATTGAATATATTCAAGCTGACAGGATTTAATGATCGATTTAAAGATAATCTTGTATCAGAGACCTGAGAATAGAAGAAAAGAGGGGTTTGCATTTGGAAAAACTGTTGCAACCTGCTCTGAGTCGATTGGATTCAAATCTAATATCTACCTTCAACTTTTAGTTTTTCCTTTTCTTGAGCAGCTTGTAGTTCAAAATTTTCTTTGTTTTTTGCCTCAATTTCTTCTAGCTTCCTCCTTTGCTCTTCCTTTTTCTTTCTTCTCTTCTCCTTTCTTTTCTCTCTTTTAGCAGCTAGAGCCAGCCTTCTACTTTCTTCTCGTAGCTGCAAATCAAGATTATTCAAATGGTGATCAAAGAACATAAGAAGGGCCCTGATGCTGGATCAGACCAGGGGTCCATATAGACTGGCACTCTGTTCACACAGTGGCCAGTCAGCCGTCGGCCAGGGACCAACAAGGCAGGACATGGTGCAACAGCACCCTCCCACTCATGTTCCCCAGCAACTGGGGCACACAGGCTTACTGCCTTGGAGACTGGAGGTAGGGCATAACCATCAGGGATAGTAGCCATGGATAGCCTTCACCTCCAGGAATTTATCCAACACCCTTTTAAAGCCATCCAAATTCGTGGCCAGCATTACATCTTGTGGTAGTAAATTCCATAATTTAACTATGCACTGTGTGAAGAAGTATTTCCTTTCATTTGTCCTGAATCTCCCTCCAATCAGCTTCATGGGATGACCCCGGGTTCTAGTATTTTGAGAGAGGGAGAAAAATGTCTCCCTATATCCACATTGTCCACACCATGCATAATTTTGTACACCTCTATCATGTCCCCACCCCATTTAGCCTCCATTTTTCCAAGCTAAACAATCCCAGCTGTTGTAACCTTCCCTCAAAGGGGAGATGCTCCAGCCCCTTAATAATTTTAGTTGCCCTTTTCTGCACTTTTTCCAGCTCTATAATACATTATTTTAGGTGTGGTGACCAGAACTGTACACAATGTTCTAAGTGCGGTCACACCATAGATTTGTATACAGGCAGTATGATATTGGCAGTTTTATTCTCAATTCCTTTTCTAATAATGCCTAACATGGAGTTTGACTTCTATGCAGCTGCTGCACACTGGGTTGACATTTTCATCGAGCTGTCCACCACAACCCCAAGATCTCTTTCTTGTTCGGTCACTGCCAGCTCAGATCCCATTAGGTTGTATTTGAAGTTGGGATTCTTTTGCCCCAATTTGCATCACCTAACACTTGCTTACATTGAACTTCATCTGCCATTTGGATGCCCACTCTCCCAGTTTGGAGATCCCTTTGGAACTCTTCACAATCCCTTTGTGTTTTAACAACCTTAAATAATTTGGTGTCATCGGCAAACTTGGCCACTTCACTGCTCACTCCTAATTCCAGAACATTTATGAACAAGTTGAAAAGAATAGGTCCCAGTACCAATCCCTGTATTTACTTCCCTCCATAGGGTGAATTGACCTTTTATTCCTACTCTCTGCTTTCTGTTCTTTAACCAGTTACTGATCCATAAGAGGACCTCTCCCCTTATTCCATGACTGCTAAGTTTGCTCAAGAGTCTTTAGTGAGGAACTTTATCAAAAGCCTTTTGGAAATCCAAGTAAACAATGTCCACCGGATTACTCCTGCCAACATGTTTGTTGACACTCTCAAAGAATTTTAGAAGATTAGTGAGACAGGACTTGCCTTTGCAGAAGCCGTGTTGATTCTTTTTCAGCAGGACCTGCCCTTCTATATGCTTACTATTTCTGTCTTTAATAATGCTTTCAACCAATGTCAAGCTAACCGGCCTGTAATTTCCCAGATCTCCCTGGGTCCCTTTTTAAAAATTGGTGTTACATTGGCCATCTTCCAGTCCTCTGGTAGAGAGGCTGAGCTTAGGGACACATTGCATATTTTTATAAGAAGGTCCGCAATTTCATATTTAAGTTCTTTGAGAACTCTAGGTTGGATACAATCCAGGCCTGGTGATATATATGCTTTCAATTTGTCAATAAGGTTGAGAACTTCATCTTTTGCCACCATTATTTGCCTCAGTTCCTCCGACTCCCTTCCTGAAAACATCACTTCAGGCACAGGCATCTGTCCTGTAACTTCTGCAGTGAACACAAATGCAAAGAATTCATTCAGCTTCTCTGCAATCTCCCTGCCCTCCTTTGTCATCCTTTGTCATCCAACGGTCCAACTGTTTCCCTAGCGGGTTTCCTGCTTCTGATATATTTAAAGAATTCTTTGTTGGCCTTAATGATGTGCTCTTCAAAATGCTTTTTTTGCATCTCTTATTGTTTGCTTGCATCACCTCTGTGCAAGTTTGTGCTCCCTTTTATTTTTCTCACTTTGGAAATACTTTGGAAGCCCTCTTTTCTACAATAGCTTCCTTGACACTGCTTGTTAACCATTCTGGTGACCTCTTGGGCTTGATGCTACCTTTCCTAACCTACGGAATACATTTGAGTTGAGCTTCTATTATTGCGATTTTGAGTAAGCTCCATGCATTTTAGCCCTCTTGATTCCCCCTTTCAACTCTCTTTTCACCAGTTACCTCATTTTAGAGAAGTTTCCTCTTTTGAAGTCAAGTGTGAATGTGTTGGATTTCCTGGGCAGTTTCCCACTTAAGTATGTATTGAATCTGATAGCACTGTGGTAATTGCTACTGAATAATAATAATAATAATAATAATAATAATAATAATAATATATTTATTTATTGCCCACCTCTCCCTCTGGATTGGTTCAACAATATTTACTGTTTTACTCTGTACAGCACCATGTACATTGATGGTGCTATATAAATAAATAATAATAATAATAATAATACATCTTGTATTATGTCCTGAGCAAAACCACTTAGGATTAAGTCCAGGGTTGCCCCCCCCCCCCCGGTCGGTTCCATGACCAACTGTTGTAAGGCACAGTCATTGAGGACATCAAGAAATTTAACCTCTTTGTTGTGACTGGAATTCTCCATCTCAAGGTCACTCTGAGCATTTTGGTCTGGGGGATGATCGCACTTTCCTAGCACTACATTAGTTTTGGGGCCCTGTATTGTCACCCACAGCACTTCTATGGAAGAGTCTTCCCTATTTAGGCGCTCTAGTCTACTTGACACAATGCCTTCTTTGATGTACAGAGCAACACTGCCCCCAGTACGCCCTTCCTTGCCCTTCCTGTAAAGTTTGTATCCAGGAATGATCGTATCTCACTGGTTCTTTCCATTACACCAGGTTTCCGTAATGCCCTCTATGTCCAGGTTCTCCTTTGAAACCGAACATTCCAATTCTCCCACTTTGGCTCGGAGGCTTCTAGCATTTGCATAGAAACACCTATGCACGGTGTTCCTCTGCTGATGTCTCCGGCGTGTCCCTTTTTCACTGTTGTAGCCTCTTTGATTGGCTCTCAGGCTACTGATGGCCTATTTGCTCCCCTCCTACACTGGGACAATAAAAAAATTCCATATTCGTCACCTTCAGATGATTTAACCTGAACCGGATGCTTCCCAGCTCCTGATGGCTTTCCCCCAGGATTTAGTTTAAAAGCTGCTCTGCCACCTTTTTTATGTTTAGCGCCAGCATTCTGGTTCCATTTTGGTTTAAGTGCAGCTCATCTCTCTTGCACAGGCCCAGCTTGTCCCAAAATGTTCTCCAGTGCCTAACAAATCTGACCCCTCCTCTCTGCATCACCATCTCATCCACACATTGAGACTTCTCAGCTGCACCTGTCTAGCTGGCCCTGTGCATGGAACTGGTAGCAGCCTCATGCCTAGCAACCTAAATTTGGCTTCCAGGACCTCCTGACTACATTTCCCCACATCACTGGTACTAATATGGACCACAACAACTGACTCCACCCCAGCACTGTCTACTATGCTGTCTAGACGGCGTGTGATATCCGTAACCTTCGCACCAGGCAGGCAATTCAACATGCAGTCTATACGCCTGTCACAAACTCAGCTGTCTATGTGCCTCAACTCTCCCACTACCACAAGCCCCACCCCCAAGAGGCACAACTTCAGTACGAGAGGATATTTGCATGTCTTCTGAGGTAATGAAAAAGAAAAATATATAAATAACTATAGTATCACAATGCTCATTTCAAGTGATGCCAGAATGTTGCTGCCTGCTAGCCAGGTAGAGGTGGGATGGAGGTTGATGGGTACCCGGTCCTCTTGTTGTCATTTGCAAGGGAGTCATACCTGCTACCAACTGTCACTGCAGAGGCCACCAGTGAGGGAGGAAGCAGCAGCCAGGCATCTCTCCACCGTGCCTGGGTCCAGCTCCAGCTGAGAGCCCCCTCCCTCCTGCTGTCCCCTGTAACTGCTGAACTTTCCAACTAAGATTGCAGTGCCTGAATTTGCTTTCCTTTTCCCCCTCCTCCTCCTCCCTCCCAATCCCCTTTCCTTTTGTGTCATGTCTTTTAGATTGTAAGCCTGTGGGCAGGGACTGTCAAGAAATACTTTTGTAAGCCGCCGTGAGAGCCTTTTTTGGCTGAATGGCGGCATAAAAATACTTAAATAAATAAATAAATAAATAAATAAATAAATACCTATTTATCTGGTTGAGCTTTTATATTGTATTTTATATGATGGTTTTATACTGTTGTTTTACACTTTGAATGCTTTTAATTTTTGTGAACCGCCCAGAGAGCTCCGGCTATTGGGCGGTATAGAAATGTAATAAATAAATAAATAAATAAATAAAATCAAGAAAAGGTGCTTTTTCTCACGCCACAGAACTACTAGAGGATACATATTTTCTAAATCTGAGCCTTCCTTGGTTTTCTTTCCCTAACCTGGACCAAGATATTTCAGAAAAGAGATTATTATTATTATTATCACTTTTACCTTCTCTAAATCCAACTCTTCTAAAAGAATGCTGGCATTCTTGTTCGCTTCAGCAGCTTGCCTGTCTTTGGCTTGAACAATTGATTCGATACAGAGGTGGCACTTCTTCAACATCTCCTAAAACGCCAACGTTAAAAAACGAAAAACACACACACAAGAACACTATATTTGAAAGAACACAGACACAAGGAGTTGAACAAATGCAGCATACTAGCCTTTTAAGCACTGGGGTAGGGTGAGTGGTACAGTATGAGTGCATTATGGCCTGGGCAGTAAAGCTGCTTAGTAAGAGAGACAAAATTGTAAAAAGTTGGAGGGATTTTATTCCTCTGGTATTAGGGGGCTCAAGTGCTAATGACTGTAGGGACACAGAGGGATTTTACTCTATCCCAACGTGTTAAGGTGTTGCAATTGATTTGGGAAAGGAGCGGAACAGAAAACATGCCGGGGAACAGAGCTCCGCCGAGTGTGAGTGTAAGAGAGAGAGCCCAAATGGTGAAACGAGACTTAAAAGTGCTCTGGGGAGTTTTGGTCCGGGTATAATGGTGGTTGGGTAAGATATACTATGCAGATATTGAGACCAGGGAAGGGGCTCTCAGTCAAAGAGGCACGGGAATGAATAACAGAAAGGAAGAAGTACGAAAGGAGAAGAAGTGAGGGGTAATCATAGAATCATAGAATAGCAGAGTTGGAAGGGGCCTACAAGGCCATTGAGTTCAACCCCCTGCTCAATGCAGGAATCCACCCTAAAGCATCCCTGACAGAGGGTTGTCCAGCTGCCTCTTGAATGACTCTAGTGTGGGAGAGCCCACAACCTCCCTAGGTAACTGATTCCATTGTTGTACTGCTCTAACAGTCAGGAAGTTTTTCCTGGTGTCCAGCTGGTTTGCACAGTAATGTTTCCTCCCTCACCTAATCTCCTTTCCCACCTTTTTCTTTCTGTTCTCATCCATTCATATGTAGGTCAATTACACAATTAGAATAACCACAATGTGTTCTAACCTACTCTAGGACAAGGATGGTTAAATATTCAAATGCTCCTAAAAACAGTGAACAAATGAATAAGAATTTACATTTTAAATGTTCTTCAGAAAAGTATAATTAAATTTGGAGTGTTAAGCCAGAGGAAATCAGAAGATTTAAAGAATTTTAATGTCTGTGATGACTTCATCAACTTACAACTTGTTCTACCTAAGCTTTAGTGAGGAATGAGAGCAACAAATTATTCTTACCTTGTCAGTAACTGTTGCTATGTATCTCATACATTCTGAATCTGATGGGAATTGGTTTACTTCTTTTACCAGATAGCGTACAACTTTCACATGACCCTAAGAATTAAATTTCCAGCATTATCCCCTTTCAGTGAAGGTAGATTAAACATTTGAATGCATTTAAAACAAATATTAAAACTATAAGGTAATTTAGTGAAAAGTGCTCTCAGTCACTGTTGCAACCTTGACTCCCTAATGTAGTGACAGATACGGAAGCGTGCCCAAACTGTAAACCTATGTAACCAGGAGATGATCAATCCATATATTTAAATATACTGAAACATATATTTCAAGATGGGAACTGGTACTACACACACAGGCAGCACAATCCTAGGCTTAATTACTCAACCCACTGAGTTCAAAGTGGTTTTCTAACAGGTGTTTGTATAGGAAAATGCAGAGTAAGAAAACTATGGAAGTCTCAGCTTCTATCCTGTACTCCCTGAGTCTCAAGCACACTCTCCAGCAGGCACAAATGCTTGATATAAGGTCATCACAGTACAGTTGTATTTTCAGAGGGCTAAAAGAAACAAAATAAAAAATCAGTCTACCTTTCGAAAAGCTGCCATCAGTGGGGTTATTTTTCTGTTGTCAGCAGCATCTACATCTGCTCCTGCTTGTACTAGCAACTGGACAACATCTAAATGACCACCATTTGCAGCAAGCCATAATGGAGTATTTCCTTTCTTATTACGGACATCAATGTGAGCTCCCCTACAAAAAAGCAAGATCAAAATACTGGATTTATAAATTAAGTTACTACAAACTTTAAATAAATATTCCAAACTGAAGTACTGATTACTCCTACTCACTTTAGAAGGGAGTAGGAGGTTTGGGGTGACATTAGCAGTTCTCCTTACCTTTAGAAAGCACTGTCTTTTCTTTAAAAAATAATTGTTTTTGAACAACTAGCAATAGTATACATGCTAACAGTTGTTTTAAACTGATGGCTGGATATTCAATTCGATATTCAGAATACATATACGTTGCAGTGAATGTACAAACACCTAGCTGTCACTGTGAATGTTCAACTACTGTAATTCCTTAATTTCAGACATTACCAGATACTAGTCACACCATTCCCTTATGATTGCTGAAAAAGTCCTACAGAGGACGAATATCCACTGTAACACACAACACGGTTTCATTAGTGCCAAATAAAGTAGTTTTTTTAAAAAATGAGGACAGGCAGTAAGTGGTCCCACCACTTTGCTCCTCTTGACTGTTGGGATGAAGTGTGGGGATTTAAGAGAGACACAAAAGGGCAAAGCTACTTGTGGGTGCATAAGGGGTCCTTACGTTTTATAAGTAAGGTACAAGTTCATAGCTACACTTAACACTCAAAGCAGGATCTCTTTGGATGAATTGCTTTCCTTAATGATAGTGCCTCTGGAATGACAATTATGGAAAAACACGTGCAATCATCAGAATGGAAAAATATTCAATTTTTTCCATCAGTGGAGGAACCATAGACCTTTCTTGCGGGGCGGGGGTGGGACCTTTCAAAAGCACGCCAAAACAGGCCCACATTTTCTTATAGATATATATTGTATGGGCAGGGGCATATGCCAATTCCTCAACTAAAATCATCAGAACTCAGAATTACAATAATCAAAAAGATAGCATTTTCTTTCCCCTCCTCAGAAACATAAAAATAGATTGCAAGTAGAGGATTAAATATGATACCTGCTAATAAGCAGCTCACAAAACTTGTAGTGTCCTTTGTCTGCTGCAATGGTTAAAGCTGTGTCTCTTGACGAGGGAACTGGTGGCGCATTTACATCAGCACCTTTGTCTAGAAGAACTCTGCCTACTTCTGCATACCCACCAGAGGCAGCTTCCATTAATGGTGTCAGGCCAGTCTAAGGGGGAAAGAATGTCATGAAAGATGTTTTCTCTGTTGAAATATGTGAAAATCTACAGCAACAATAAGCAAACAATCACTTCTAGTTTTCAGAGTATCTGTACTTACAGAGTAAAGTAAATTTAGTAAAACTTAAGTAAAGAAAACCCAAGCACCTCTGAGCCTGATCAGTTTGGCTATCATATTTGGAAGGTTTTGGTGTGGTTTTTTTTTTTTTTTTGCTATATGCATCAGTAATGAATGGAAGGAGGCCTACAGCAGAATCAATGCAATATTAGTGTGACACTGACCCATCTAATGCTGTATTAAAAAAAGTTTAAGAGCTGATAAAATTTATTTATTTATTTAATTACATTTATATACCGCCCCACAGCCGGAGCTCTCTGGGCGGTTCACAAAAGCTAAAATCAGTAAACATTAAAAATATACAAAATTTAATGATGTTTTTAACTCCTGATATCCCCTATTTGGTGATAAATGGAATGGGAAAAGTGCTAAGTTTACAAGATCTCCTTTTCTTCAAATGTTCATAGCTGAATACTCCATATGAAAGAGCGCTTTATATATATAGCTGCAGTTAAAACCTGATTTTATGCATATTTACTCAGAATTTAGTCTTACAGATTTCAATGGGACTTACTTCCAGGAAGCCTAAAGGACAGAGGGGTTTTAGGCAGACTACCGAGACAGGGAACGCAGTAGTGAAAGCGCCACCAATGATAAGGCTCTAGTCTTGGATATTAAGGCAAAGTATAAAGTGTTCTAAATTGAAAGAAATTCTGGGTAGCCTATCATTTCAGATGGCAAGGGCATCCACACTAAGCAAAGGTGCTAAACAATCCTTTGTGTGGGGGAGAGACATATGGGAGAAGGTGAACCCAGAGGATTTACAGCTTTATAACTGAAAGCTAGCACTCTGACCATTAACATTAGTATAATATGGTACCTACAACAGGTACAAATAAGTAAGCCAGCTTCTGCATTTTGGATAAGTTGCAGTTTCTGAACAGACTTCAAAGGCAGTCCCAGGTAGAATGCATCACAGAAATCTAGCCCTCAGGCAACCAGAGCCAAGCACTTAGCATAAAGGTTGGCTTCCCCCACCACCCTGAAAATTCACAGCACTGGCAAAAACAAATCAGTGGTTTGACGGCAAGTTTTAGCAGCATCTGCTATGGAGGGTTTTAAAAGACAAGTTCAAAAACAAGGTAAATTTGTCCTTTGTAACCCTCTGTAGTGGTTTGCTGCCCCCCCCCCCTTTTTTACCACTGCCATCAAATTTTGCTCTTCAATGGCAGGGATGCAGTCCAGAGGAGGGAGTGTCTGAGAGGATTAAAAGTCGCCCCCAGATCCCCTGAAGTTACCTATGCCTGCCTTACAGTGTTTAGAACGGGCTGCAGTTTACACAACATGACACTGGAAAAAGATGCTATGTGAGCATCAATTAGCAAAGATGTGAGCCTGATCTTGCGTGCATGTAATCAGACCCAAGGTAGAGATAGCTATCCCCAGATTGATTGGATTTCCCAACAACCCGCAGCCATATTGCACTTTTTATTATTTATTTATTACATTCCTATACCATTCAATAGACGAAGCTCTCTGGATGGTTCACAGCAATTAAAACAACAAAATACAGCATAAAACACAATACAAAATTTAGAAGTTTAAATCTACAGTATAAAAGTAAAACCACAATAAAACCTAGCAGCAATGCCAGGAAAGGGAATGACGGAGCAGGTGGAGGAGTAAAGGGGAGGCTCATACTATCTCAGACAGCTTTGTTGTTTGGGGGCAATAGAATTCATTGTGTCTTAGGACACTTCAACTTGAAGTGTCTCCACAGCTCTGGACAATACTTTATGGAAATAATCCAAGGGCAAAAAGCCTACTTTGAGAAGACTTGTTCCGATCACTCTCTTCTTCTGAGATCTCTCAACCTAGTTTGTGAGGGAAGATCTGGGTTTCCTCATACTGCCTAGAGTTTCCACACAGGAATGGTTCTTTTTCCACAGGACAGTCTTGACACCGTTTCTTATGGTAGGACACAATTTCTGCACCAAGTGCATGTCCGACTTGTGCCAAAGAAGAAAAAGCAACTGCCTCAGACTTCAGCTATGTTCGGGTTTAAGATGAGGAGGCACCTGAATGTTCTTCACAGCATTCTCACTCATGTCACCCAAACAGGAAAGGGCCCTAGCAGATTTCCCTTTCCACTCAGAAATTTTAATCCAAGCCTTCCTTGCTTGCTTCCGGCGAACAGGGCTCTCTGTAGTGCGAACCCTGAAAGAGTCTACCTATTCACGGCAGAGGCAGAAAGACATTGGGGTTGGGGAACCACAACAAGAATGAGGAGGAAGAGGCCCACCATCTACCAGATATGAAGACTCTGGAGATTAACTTTTGTCATGGAGGAGAGACCCCTCACACCTCTAGCTGTCCTCTTCCCCTAGAGGAGAGACCCTAGTGATATCTCTGTAAATTACAATGACTCCACCAGTCAACCTTTTCCATCAGGCATTCTTGGTGGTGCATCTAGAAGGTAGCTGGGCACATTTGACACAAGGTATCTGTCTTCCACTGCCTCTTACAGCCAAGTCTCGCTAATTCAACCCAGATCAACTGAAACCTGGATGCTAACTATTTCACTGGAGATTGATTTAACTACAGCAAATGCAAGGAGTTGATATCCGCCTGGTACCAACATTGTTATCCTTTTGGCGCCAGGTTAAGACCTCTCTGAGCCTTGTGTGGCACAGAGCAGTAAAGCAGCAGTTTCTGCAGCTGAAACTCTCCCCACGGCCTGAGTTCGATCCCAGCGGAACCTGGTTTCAGGCAGCCGGCTCGGGTCGACTCAGCCTTCCATCCTCCCGAGGTTGGTAAAATGAGTACCCAGCTAGCTGGGGGAAAGGTAATAACGTCCGGGGAAGGCAATGGCAAACCACCCTGCTATAAGGCCTGCCAAGAAAATGTCAGCGAAAGCTGGCGTCCCTCCAAGAGTCAGTAATGACTCAGTGCTTGCATGAGAGGTTCCTTTCCTTTCCTAAGACCTCTTCTACTTTCAGGCATTTGGCAGCATACGATAAGGTTTTAATCTGGATTTCCTTATTATTGTTTAACTTTGTTTAGATGTGTGTGTATGTGTTTATGTCTGTTCATGTGTTTGTATGTAAACAGTTTTTTATAATATGTATAATATTGTATTTTTAAGGTTTTGATCTTTGTAAGCTGTCCAGAGAGCTTCAGCTATTAGGCAGTATGAAAATGGAATAAATGAGAAATGAAATGAATACCACATATAGAGTTTTGATGGTTGGGAAAAGACCCAGAGACCCTATCCCCTCATCCTTTGATACTTTTTACTATGCCTATTCCTGCTATACAAAAGGAAAGTGGAGTATGTCACCCCAGGGCCATTCTTTCATCACCACAAACAGCACCAACTAGGAAGCCCGTCCCATGCCTTCTGGTTAACATATCCCAATCCTCACAAACAAAAACCCCTTGGCCATCCAAAACCTAATTTATGATCACCTCTGAACCCTAAACCTACTATATACTTAAGAGCACTTGCATACAAAATAATGCAAAATACATTTTGTACAGCTTGGGGTAACTTCTGAAGTGTGAAAAGTATTAACAAACGTAAGCTGAAGGTATGTAAATCAGAGCTTACTACTTACCTTAGCTCTGTGCTCAACATTAGCTTTTCTATCCAAGAGAAGGCTAACCACTTCAGTTCTTCCTTGGAAACAGGCCAGTGTCAAGGCAGTATTCCTATTGGTCTCTATCTGTGCATTAATATCAGAACCCATGTCCAAGAGCAGCTTAACAGCAGCAGTATGACCATTCATGGCTGCTAACATTAGTGGAGAGATGCCCAGCTTGCTACCAGTTCTGAAAACAAATGAACATGCATTACATTTTAATTTGTATTTACTTATTTCTATAGTATGAAAGTCTTTTATACACATTTATTTATTATTTATTTATTACATTTACATACCGCCCCATAGCCAAAGCTCTCTGGGCGGTTTACAAAAGTTAAAACCGTAAACATTAAAAAAAAGTATACAAAATTTAAGAATCATAAGAAACATAAAAACAACAATATACAGTAAAAACAACAGTATCCATTTAAAAACAACAGTTCTGGGGTCCGTTAGAAAACAAACTTAGTGTTGTTAAATGCCTGGGAGAAAAGTTTTAACCTGGCGCCTGAAAGATAACAGTGTTGGCGCCAGGCAAGCCTCATCAGGGAGATCATTCCACATTCGGGGGGCCACCACCGAAAAGGCCCTCTCCCTTGTTGCCATCCTCTGAGCTTCCCTCGGAGTAGGCACTCGGAGGAGGATGCTAGATGTTGAGCTCAGTGTATGGGTAAGTTCACGTCAGGAGAGGTGTTCCATCAGGCATTGCGGTCCCAAGCCATGTAGTGCTTTATAGGTTAAGACCAGCACCTTGAATTGGGCTCGGAAACATATAGGCAGCCAATGCAAGCAGGCCAGAATCAGTGTTATATGCTCAAACCTCCCTGTTCCAGCTATGAACCTATGGGTGTGGCCACTTCACATGGTGGCAGATATATCAATGGTGGCTGCAAAGGCCACACACCTGTACATGGAATTATATAGAGATAGTACTTGAAGAAGTTCTTATTAAAAATAAGAAATATTTTTGTAAGCTGCCTTGAGAGCCTTTTTGGCTAAAGGGTGGGATAAAAATGCTAGAATAAATAAAATATAAATAAATATCTCTTGCAGGGAATCTCTGTCCCAGAGGCTACTGAGGTTAGGTTGCAGTCCTAGGAGAATTGGGCACGATGCCCTCCAATATCTGCAAATCGCTCGACATATAGCCCAGGGTAACAGAAGATGGCCAGTGGATGAACAGGCAAATGGCCTGAAGAGCCGACACCCAGCATATACCACTCCCTTCCCTAAGGGGTGCAGCCCATGTTCTTTTGCTCTGCGGAAACTTGAAAAGTTCTGGGGGATAAAGGCGGACCATCTTGCCCCAGTAAAAAATGCTGATCTGTGCTAAAGAGACAGCCAATCATCAACAAAACTTCTTGAAAGGCAGGATTTTTAGGATGGAGGTACCAAGTGGTTTGAATAAGGTCTGCAGGATGAGCAGTGCTGAAGGAATCATGTTGAGGAATATACAAGTGTGGGGATGCAATGTAACTTGGAAGGGAATGGTGTCACTTGGAAGGGATGCTGGCTGGGGCCAAAGTTCATCTATGAAGCATATTCATTTTGAACCCCTGAAGGAAAGCTAGAGTTTCCCAGTTCTGAGATGAGAGCCATGTACTCTTCAGCCATCCAGGAAAGGGTAGGCTGAGATGAAAAAAGACGTCAAAGAGGGCCAAATGAGCTCCTCTCTGCATGTCCGATGTTCCTCTTGTTGTTCTGAATTTGTTCACTTGTTTTTTAAAAGATGCGGGCTTGACAAGAAGCATGGAGCCCTAATGGCAACTGTCTCCCTCAACAAAGGCAGGGAGACTTTTGTAGAGTAAAGGGAGAGGCTCCCACTCCTTCCCTGGTGAGACACTGATTTCCCAGCCTTCTCAATGCTAGCAATATTCTTCCCTTAAATCAGCTTTCCTCAACCTGGGGCGCTCCAGATGTGTTGGACTACAACTCCCAGAATGCCCCAGCCAGTGGCTGGGGCATTCTGGGAGATGCAGTCCAACACATCTGGAGCGCCCCAGGTTGAGGAAGGCTGCCTTAAATGGATAATTTGAAGAGCAGTTCAATGCAGATAACCCAGCAGAGCAGAAGGAGCGTCAGAGGCATTCTTCACCTCTCAATCCCCATTTCTGTTACTTGTAAATAGTAAAAGGCTAATTTGGTCAGGCAAGAGGCCATTTGGTATATTCATTTTCAAGCTTTCAAAAAAAACCAAAACAAACAAACAAAAAACCAGGAAGAACTCCTAAATTTGGAAAACAGGAAATACTCCTAAATCTGGGACATAGTATTGTGGTAAGCAAGGAGATATTATACATTAGGGAGAGAACAGACTTGACTAGACCCTGTTGGGAATATGCCAATATATTCTGGCATGGGCACACTAGCCCCACCACCTATGCCCCAGTATGTGCTGGCCAACTTTGCTGCATTGAATGGCAAGGTCTGAACAGGAATTCTATTCACGTTCGCTTGAATGTGAGTAGAACTCTCAACATGATTGGGGAATCTATGGTGCCTACAAATTTGATGTCAGCCCCAAGGAATCTGTTTGGTCTGTGTAGAAGAATATTTCAAAGTCTGAAGGAATGCCAATGTAGTTGGAAAAATAGAAATCCTTCAGTAAAAATAAGAAGTCTGGCTCAAAGGGAAAGACTGCTTGCCTTTACCTAGAGACTGCTTGCCTTTACCTTCATAGCACAGCTATGAAGCAGAAATGTAAAAAAGGAACTTGCCTTGAATTGATCTCCGCACCAGCGTTCAACAGGATTTTGATGATATTCACATAACCACCAGACGCAGCTAAGCTCAGAGGTGTGTAATCAGAAACATTTCTGTGCTCTTTGTTTGCACCTCGAGCTAGCAGAAGCTCCACCACCTGAATTATTATAAAAAAGAGTTACTTGAAGATGTGACTATCTCTCCAATCCTGAACACACAACCCGCAGCCAGTGTTTTCTGACCATGTGACCATGTGGTTCTGACAGAAAGTAGAGTTATGTATCATATGTGAGGGTGTGGTACACACTATCATGGGATCAGCTTTAACCATGGAGTATACATCACTTGGAACTACTTCTATGCCTGCTACAAGTAATGTACAAGTGTTTTGCAGATATCACTTGCAGAATGGCATTTTTTTAGGACTGGACTATTAGGCCAGGATCTAAAGAATCATAACAATTGATAGCATTGGATAGCTTTTTCCTGAAGAGCAGACCTCCCTCTCCAACATGTACACATGCTGCAGTTTTTTATATGCATTGTTGGGAGGAGTTGGACAAATTCAAAAATTTCACTGGACTAGCGCAAGGTCCTTACATGAGCTTTAAGTAGCTAACTGGATTCTGGTCTTAGAATGCAATCTGCTTTCTCTGAACCAGTAAGATATCAGGTTGAAAACTTAGAGCCAAAACTGCATTTTTTAAAATTTTGTAAACTGTCCTGGAATTTTTCACAAAGGGCACTATATAAATTTATTGATAAATATTTGTCTGAAGATACGTACATAGCACAAATATTAACTCAAACATGTACTGTCAAAGAGTACTTTTCAGTTTGGGTAAAAGAAATGTGGGGGAAAACATATACAATTAGTTCGTCTTTAAGGTACTACAAGACACTTTTTATTTTGTTGCAACAGATTAACTTGGGTACCATTCTGGAAATTATTACGTTTGCAATATATAATTTGTAAGAGATGCTAGCACATCAAAAGTATCCAGGAGATCTTCAGGTACAAATGCGCTCCCAGACACCTTCCTTGGTGCCCACTGAGACATTGTACTCCTCTCAATTTCTATTTAATAATATTTTTATATTTTCTTACTGGCAACTGAGTTTGCTTCAAAGCAAAGTGGGAGCCTCTAGCTGCTTCCGTCTTAATTTCCCATGAATGCCTCTGGACAGGTTACTTGCCCTTTGTGATTAGCCATGCCAATCCATGGCAGCCATTTTATGGCTGCATCCAGGAGAGTTTCTCTAATTTCCAAATATGCCTACAGACCTAAAGGGTTGCCTACTCCTGGTTTAAACTATGGCTAGTGTACAAGCCAGAATCACAAACCACAGTTTGAGCCTGTGGTTCAATAAACCATTCAATAAACCATGGTTTAATCGACCCATTGTTTAGCACTGCGTCCAGAAAGGCCCTACATGTACATTCAGGAACGATTCTAAACATTCCAATTATAAATGTGGTATTTCAAATTAAGTCTCACTAATTTCAATGGAGTGTTCCTAAGTGTGCTTAGACACTACTTAATTCAACTGTATATAGCACACTTGGATAGAAATTCCCTTGAAATCAGTTGAACAAGATTCCAAGATGTGTATTTAGGATTAAAGACCAAAGCTATAAGCTCTCAGTTAGTATATCAAAACAAGTAATGTTTATTTCACCTCCTGTCTTCCTCCAGAACAAGCTAAAGATAAAGGTGTGTCCTTGGTTCTCTCAGACTGAGCTTCAATATCTGCGCCATTGTCTAATAAGATCTCAACAACACCGACATGACCAGCTGTGGCAGCCAAAATAAGGGGAGTAAACCCTGGAAAAAACAAAGAGGCATCACTTAAGGTTTGTTTGTTTTCTAGTTACATGTATTTTAAAAAAAATCATTATTCATCTTAACAGTACAGGAAAAGAAAATTTAATTTAGACCATCTGGAACAAAATGGCACTCACCCTTTTTGTCCCTGTGTTCAATATTAGCTCCCCTCTCTAGAAGTGTTTGTACCAGCTCTTCATGTCCACCAGCACAAGCGAGAGTCAATGCAGTATCATGGTTACTTTCAGTCTAGAAAATAAACACTATTAATGGTTTTCTTTATAAATAACATTGTGTGTTGCTTGTAGGAATTGTACATCATAAAACAGCTACTAAATTTGATTGAAGTTGAGATATTGCTTATGGAGTTAGTCATCTTTGAATGAGATGCAATGCTTCTAAAGCACCATTGTAAAATAATTTTGACATAGTTCAGGAAACAGTCTCATTTATTTTCTGCTGAAGAGTTACTGTTTAAATCTAGAATCATATTGACCAATATGTTCCTAACTACAGATGTAAAATTTCCGGAAATTTTGAACCCATGGGGAAAAAACTGTTTTTTCCCCGTTTTTGTTTGTTTTTGGGAAAAATTGGAAATTTTCAGAAAAATTGAAATAATGCAATATTAGCACTTTTCCTTCCCTCCTCCTTGTTAAAACTTTCAGTTGCTGTTTTGAACAAATGTTTCCCTTTACATCAAAATATGGAAAACTGTAGTTTTCTCTAATATTGAATTAACAAACCCTGTTCTGAAGCCACAGCTTGATCCTGATAAATTTGTTCTAACCATGGTTAAGTTCAAACCAGTTCCCTACATCCAGACATAGGGCCTGTTCAGACTACACCCTAAGCCATGGTTAGGCTGCTAACCCTTTTACAGCAAGTGGTTAGTATGTTTAAACTGTGCTTATATAGCCACTAGGGTTAGGAATAGTTCACATGATATGCTAAGCCATAATGTTGCGGTGAAAACATTTAATCACCATGGTTCAATGTCTGAACAGGATCAACGTTTAGCTCAAAATACTTAACCACCATGGCTTAGCATGTTGTCTAAACAGGGCCAAAATGGGGAAATGTATTTTGTTCAAAAACATGACCAGAGGCATGCAGATGAGGAGACTGGAGTATGTAGCGCATGCCTGCTCATTGTCATAACACTAAATCATAATTAGCGTTGTTTCTGAATCTGGCCATTGTCTTCAGAGTTGCTCACAGGAACAAAATGCCTACTCCTTGGTTTAGTCTGGCAATTTGACATCCATAAATCAACGGAAAAAACTCCTCTGTATTATGGCCAAAGTCTTTAAGGGCACAATCCTATCTTGATAGTCGGCAACCTCTGAAGACGGAGGCCTACCAGAATCCTTGCCGCCCTGCATTTTCCCTGGATGGGCGGCTTTGGGGAGGAGACAGAAGGAGGCCAGGATGCTCACAGGAAGCTGCGTAAAGCTTCCTAAGGCACATCTCGGGACCGTCCCCTTCTCACCCTCTCTGCACTTCATTTCCAAGTGTGGAGACATAGCCAGTGCAAAGAGAACCACACTGGCTACGAGGAGGAGGGGTAGGAGTGGGGAACATTGTTTCTAGGCTCCAAAGTCAGAGCCCTGGTTCCAACCTCGTATTCCAGAAACGGAAAAATCCTATGTTTCCCAGACCTTGTCTTGGGGACATAGGATTGCACCCTAATAGAAGATTTTAAAAGAACAACCAGCCTCAAATTTCACTGTTCTGGAAACTGCAATTGCACTATATCTAGAGTTTGTTTTCTCTCTAATTAAATATCCTGCTTATCTGAAGTATAATCAGTGCTTAGCCATAAGTATCTCAGTGTTTCAGAGAACACTGTTTATATACAAGGGAACTCCTTTTTCAAGTCCACCTTGAATGCAAACAGAAACTTCCATTTTTGTTTTGGTGTTCAGTTTTGGGTTTTCGTTCCCAAATGTGATCCTTAGAAGATGTGGTCTTTTCAAGCTTACCTGTGCATCAATATCTATGGCAGGGTAGACAGGTAGCAGGGTTGAAGGAGAAATTATAGGACTTGGAGCTGGTGTCTGAGGCTGGGAAACAGACGTTGCAATGCTGTGGGTGGGGGTGTTTGACACTGCAGATGCTCTTCCGCTCACTGCTATTGGAAGAGAACAACTATGCTTATTCAAAGTACTTTTGGAAGTTCCTGAACATTTAATAAAAACTTGCATTAAGAAGTTACAACATAATAAACAAGGTTTGAAAGCGGCATTCTTGAGGCTTAATCTATACCCCGGATGAAGCACACTTTCCCCATCTTTGTAGAGACAAAAACGCAGCTGACAAGAGCCAAATGCATGGGGTAAGATGACTGCATTTCACTCTAAGAACAAAAAATTAACTCTTGTGTGGAATTTACTATCTCTTATAAAAGCTGCTAGCAAATGGAAGCTTTGACAGAAAATAGAGATATGACATCAACATAGGACTATCTCGGACTTGTGACGTGAGAGAACATAGTTCATAACTAGGAAAAATAAAGTGAGTTGGATTGTCAGAATCTAATAATATCCCGTCTTTCATTACTACTATATGCCCAACAGTCTGACATAGGACAATCATAAAGTTGCAATTATAGGTCAGGGAACTAGTGAAAAGACGAATAGAAATTCTTTAATTCAGGGAACTATGGTCAAAATATTTAATTCAACACAGAAGACGCATAAAGAACATGAACGTCTTACTGCCTTTCACAGACTGAACTGAATTAGCATGTTGTCATTTCTTATGCTTTTGTATCCTGCAATAAAGTTTAACAGTCTTTACATCAGTGTATAGTTGACTATGGAGCATCAAGCTATAATAAGACTAACAACTGCTCAAACTCTGATTCAAGACTGTTGGTATCAAGAAGTAAATTATTCACATATCAGAAAATAGAAATTAGCGATGCTACTTAATATAGCACCAGAAAGTTTATGAATACCCCCTAAAGAAACTCACACCTGTACTTTCAAAAGCACAGATGCCTGATCAAGTTGTAGATCAGTTATATTGTCTACTCTACATATTGTTAAAGCTGGCTGTGTTTCAGAACTCTCTGAGGAAGATTTGCTGCCTACTGACCAAGACGAAGGCTTTGGAGATGCATGCAATAAAGCAGGTTGACTAGGGCTGCCAAAATAAAATAAAAGACCTGTGGCGGATCAAGAAGGAAGGGAAAGCTTGACTTCACTGAAACCAACTAACTTTAAGTTGCTCTGCAAGACTTTGAATTAAAGAGCAGGGTATAAATATTTGTAAATATTTAAACAATAAACTGCAGCATAGATCTTTTAAGAGGTAGCACATGGTGATGGCAGCAGTGAAAAAAGGCCACATCTCTACTTGTTACCATACACAAAAAGTGACAATAAGAATAGGTTTTCTAGTTGCAGCAAATGGCTAGATAAATTGAGGCTGGCCCCACCTGGAGTCTAACCCAGCATATGTATACTATGACAAATTTGTACATATTGTGCCATACAAAAGAAAAATCCCTTGAATCTGGTTCAGCCTAGGAATACCAGTGTAAAACCCAGAGTCAATTTGTACAGATGGAGCTCCATGCACACACACAAGTCTTCCAGTTCAGCTCTGCCTATGCAATGGAGACAGAAGTGAAGTAAGAACCCCCACCCACCCTGCTGCTTCCATGGCACCCTGGAGATGTGCACTGGAATTACTGGATCGGGGTTATGAACTTTTCAGACTCTTTCTGTTGAAGTACAAAAAGGAAAAGAAATTAAGCTTCTTGTCCAAATCCATCTTCCTAAAGTATTTTCTTGTATAATTCAAATGTATTCAAAAAAACATGTCATTGCACGTGTATTTCAGAAACTTGACATGTGCTGTAATCAATAAGACTAACAAAAAATTGAAATTCATTCATAGGAGCTCAAAGAAAGGCCACATCATTATCAAGGCCAAAACATCTGATTTCCAGAGCTTGAGACAAAAGGGACAATATATTTGACAACGTAGGTGCTTGTCCACTCACTTCATGAATGCCGATCACTTCCCTTTACACCTGTTTTGCCCATTGCTGGAGAAACACCAATGTTCTGTAGGCAACTGTTCTATTAAAAGGTTATTTTACACTACTAATTATCTAAAATAGAACGTCATTTCCCACATCACAGTACACTAACCTGTTTTAATGAACTAGGTAGTCAATACTGCAAACTTAAATAGAAATGTTAGCTTCCCTTCTATTTCAGGTGTTAATTATTCTAAAATTGGGGAACAGGCCAAACTAACCAGCCTTTGTGGTGTGGAAACTAAGTAAAGATGTTGTCATACCAAAACTGCCATTTCACATTTGATATTACACCTGCATGTAACAAATTATACACACCTGCCATGATGTCATCCAGCGTGTCATTGAGGGTCTGGGCAGGGCTGGCTACCATTAACCCTTGCTGTGCGTCTGTTAGAATTCCTTGCCCCAGCCCTGTGAGTTGTGCTTGGCCCAGTACTGGCTGTCCAACTATAACACCTTGCAGTTCTGAAAGATTTGCAATAGACCCTGGAGGTAAGGAACCTGCAGACAGCGGCAAAGCTTGTGGCATTGCAAGCGGCTGAATTGGAGCAAAGCCCATCTGAGCACCAGTTTGCTGGGGATCGTCTTTGAGTAAGTATGGGTCCACTTGTTGCAATCGTGCATAGTCTCCCTCAGTAAGCTGCTCTCCTACCCCAACAGGAGTTAGCAGTCCCAGGTGCTGACAAGACTGCTGCTGCTGCTGCTGCAGTTGAATCCTCTGCGCTTTAACCTCCAGGTATTGCTTTTTCAGTTGCTGCTGTGTTTTCAGCTGCAACTCCCGCTCCACTTTCTGCAGTTCCTCTAGGATCTTTTGCTTCTTCTGAATTTGTTCCTCTCTGGTTTTGTTCAGCTCCTCAATCTTCTCCTTGGTGAGCTGGTCGGCATGTGCCAGTTCTAAGGACTGCAACTGTGCATTCTTTTCTATGGCTTCCTTGATCCTTTGCTCCAACTCTGTCAGCTTGCCCTGAGCCTCCTCCACAATGCTTTCTGGAGACTGGTTGGCAATGTAACCTTGCACATCTGGGCTGGCTGGTGGCAAATGGCTGCTGGACTTTTGTTTGGAAGTGGCTGTGTGAAAGAGAAACCCCCTCAGAACCAAATGGAAGTGCACACGAACAGCATTCTCATTACAGACCTACTGGTCAATAAAGCACAAAGACAACGTGGCACCCTGAAAAGGTGAAAGGCCAAAGGGGAAAAGGCGCGCGCCTATTTTCCTCCGAGTATTTAATTGAGGAATTAGATGACAAATCTAAATATTGATTGATGGGTACCCCACCTTCCTACCAAGAAAAATGCACTCAAGGTGATGCTCAATGGCTTAGTTGCTACAGAGTACAGATACTGTACAATAGTTAATTACTACAGACACCACAATGAAGTGTTTTATGACCTACTTCTCTTCAACAGTAACCAAAGCTTAAACCTATGCTTGTTTACTTAAGAGTAACCTCTCCTGTATATAACGGGGCTTACTTCCAGATAGGCATGCATAATATTGCAGCCTAAATATCCTAAGTTGGAAATGTAGTTGTGGAGATCCAAGACATGATTGCCACTATATAAGCAAAGTATGTTGCAGAAGATGGGGGAGGAGCAGGAAGAAGGAGCAGGTTCATTGCCCTAAACTGACAGTTTGTGCTTATGGATGGTTAATGAAGTATGCTGAAGTAAAAAAAATAAAAATAAAAATAATCCAGAGAAGTAAGGAATAATGTCATTATTTCCCCCAATAAATGAGTTTCAAACCCTATCTTGGTACCTTTATGAAAATATGAGTTAATACTGAATCCTTTTGCATTGGAAGCGCAAGTCTGACATTCAATAACCAGTCTTCAAAAACTGAAAACATTAGAACACCTATGCTCAGTAAGTATATGTCATGTTGTACATAAGACATGGCTTTGCACCTATCATCAATATGCATTTCCTGGACTGACAGGCAAAGATTTCAGTCTTTACGTAAGAACAAGTGTTTGATTACAAGTGTTTAAGAACCAACAATGCAGCATTAGCAATGTTACAGTGATTTAGCAGCAGATGTTTCAAGTGCTATACGTGCTACCTGGGACAAAATTATATTGAAATTTTTTAAAGCCAAATAAAAAAGGAATATAAATAAAGTGGAAGGCAACATCCCTTCATTGCTAAACATGGAAATGTCCTAGCCTCTTTAACAAGTTTTAAAGTATAGTTTTACAGAAATGTTAGATGTCTCAATGAATACTAAATACAAATATAATCATTAAAGAGTACTTGGGTTACGTGCATGAACGCAATTCCAAAACCTTACAGTAAAGTGTTGGAATGAAATTCTGCTTTTAAGACATACAATTCTGACCAACAATATTACTGGTAATATGTACAGTGGTATAGTGCAATTATCTCCCAGTTTTTGCACTGTTAGATGTTTACTGATTGATGAGAAAACCCAAGCCAGCAATCTAGCTATCCCATACATAAAGGCAGACATCCTGGGGGGAAAACCCAAGCCCTAAATAATTTGTTCTCCAGAAATATTCTCTAAAGAAACTAGTGTTGTTGTAGAAATGAAGGCAATCCTGTATATTCTACCTACAGTATATATATATTTTAGTGACAATCTGTAGAACTACAACTGACCTTTATTTCTGATGGGAAGGGTTGTGGCGACATTGGCAGGGGGTTTGTCAGGCTCTTGGGGTGGGACAACCATGGGAAGTGCCTGCACTGGTACACGAGGAGCCTAGAACATGGGACACTAAGATTACATTCTTTGTTGTCCTACATGACTATAACAAACTGTTACCCCCACCCCACCCCAATGGCAAGTGTAAATATTTCACAGTTCAAAAATAAAATAATTACCAATAGTTACAGTTTTAGATGACATAATTTGATTCATAGGCCTTTTATGTTCTCAACACTAATAGCAGTAGTTTAATATCACAATGAAACTAGCAAGACACTTTATTTCTCCCCAGCCAAGGCTTCCTACAACAGGTTTCTGCAGAACCAGGAGGCAAAAATTAAAATAAACCCAACGGAAGATGGCAGTATTTCCTTTGCATCTTAACCAAGCTTAACATTTTCCTCCACAATATCTATTGACTAAAATGCTTGTTTCCAGGATGAGTGACAGTTATTTTGGTAGGACTTCATCATTAAAAATAAAATATAAAACAAAATCCAAAAGGACAGACATGACAGCTCTTCAAATCTTACCCTATTTAAATCATGAGATGGGGGAGTCAGTTGGGTGGACTCAGGTGGAGGAGCAGAAAGCAGGTTGTTAGGGTAGTCCAACAGGTAACAAACTACACTTGTATGTCCACCCTTAGCAGCTTCTATTAGCATGGTTGAACCATCCTATAAAGAAATAATGGGGTAAAATTAAAAAAATCATACACAAAAACCCACACACCTTGATAGCCAATGTTTAATAAAGTATTTAAACAGAGCTTATCAATGTTGTAAGAATAATTTTAACTAGCATTTATCAGTTTCTGGCTTCCCCAGCTGCATGCAAACAGTACCACTGGCTAACTGGGAAGTTCAGATCAAAGGAGATGAATATAAAAATACAATCTTATGTAGAATAGCCAATTCTTTCAACACAAGAGTTCCTTAGGGATGTTTTTACCCAATAGTAGTAGGAAAACTAAATGTAAAACCCATTTCAGATGAAAAATACTTAAACATATAAGTCACTATGCTACATTCCCCAGTGTTACACTAGCTGATCAAAAGACTGCCCAGCGACATGCACCCAGTAGATATTGAAATGATGGAATAGGAACCGCCACGTACTTTCAGTCTATGTGTAGGATCAGCTCCATGAGCCAACAACAATTCCACAACTGCCAGGTGGCCTCCAGCACAAGCAAGTGACAATACCGTATGCTCATTGTTAGCTGTGGTCCTATTCACATTTGCTCCTGTCATAAAGAATAATAATAATAATAATAATAATGTCAGAAGAGGTTCTTATTCTTAATTGCACTGTTACTTTTTGATAAGAACTTTCCCACTGATCACTTTCTACTGGGGACTATACTGCAAGCCCATCTCTATTCCTGAAGTAACTATATGGGTCAGCACCCCACGCCTCAACATCATGACCTAGCTCAATTACTTTCCACAAGCCCTCAGTGCAGCTGTTGAAGGAAGTAGAGGCCACTGCCTCCCCCACTCTCCTACTAGGTTGGTGAAGGATGCTGGTGGAGGAGAGATCTTTGCAGCCACGCTCCTCCCAGGCGTGCTACCTGAACTACAATCAGAGAAGGGAGAAAACAGACTGATGTGAAGAAAATCCATGAGCCTTCTGTGAGAAAGACCCACAGCTCAGTTTTTGCTCAGCTCTCTTGTGCAAGGCAGGACAGCACTCTTCAATTACTGAAAAGGTTGTCACACAGAGGAGGGCCAGGATCTCTTCTCGATCCTCCCAGAGTGCAGGACACGGAATAACAGGCTCAAGTTAAAGGAAGCCAGATTCCGGCTGGACATCAGGAAAAACTTCCTGACTGTTAGAGCAGTACAACAATGGAATCAGTGACCTAGGGAGGTTGTGGGCTCTCCCACACTAGAGGCCTTCAAGAGGCAGCTGGACAACCATCTGTCAGCGATGCTTTAGGGTAGATTCCTGCATTGAGCAGAGGGTTGGACTCGATGGCCTTGTAGGCCCCTTCCGGCTCTGCTATTCTATGATTCTATGATAAAGTGTGTGTGTGTGTATGTGCATGTGTGGAGTTCCTCTATGAGAAGAGAAGAGACTAAACTGCATATGCTTGCTTCAGAACTGATAGAGCCACTTGCTCCAGACATGTTTTTATTCATAAGTGCATCCCAGTTATTCATATATCACACAGGTAGTTCCATACATATTGTTATTGTTGCTTTCATCCCTTTACACTTAAGGCTACAATCCTGTACTCAGTCATGCATAAACTGACTTCATATGAGACTAAGGAAAACCAACATGATGCAGGTCTGCTTATTTATTTAACCCTATGCATGCATTTCATTCCTCAAAAATTTGGCCCAGATTCAAAGGGCTCCTTTAAAGGTGATCCCACAGCTTTGATGTACACAAGGGGATTTTGGACTTTTTTTCCCTTTATGCATGCGTCCACCCACCCATCCCTTCCCCAAATTCCTTCAGTTCCAAGAGCAGCTTGGCATGAGTGTGAGATGAGCTGGTTATTGTCCAAAAGAGAAATAGTCAAAAGCCACCAAAGATTCATAGAACAAGTTGCACAGTTCTTTGGTTCTTGACTGCTGTGCTTACGTAAAAAGAGGTGTCTCCACTGCATTATAACAACAGGCTTTAATTATATTCATTTATTTATCACATTTGTATCCCTTCTCTATCACAAAGGAGCCCAGGGCAGCATAAATAAGTTTATCCCATTTTATCCTCACAATCACCCTATGGATAATAACCCACAAAGCCCTAAGTTTCAAAGGCTAAAGGGGGGGGGGGGATTTCTAGAATAGTCTTGCTATTCTATGTTTATTATTCTATCTACTGTGCCACAACACTCACATATTCAATTGAAAGAGACGTAAGTTTGAGATGAGAGTAAAAATCATGTGCATTCTGGGAAGTTTTTCCCCTTCTCCAGCTGAATAAAAATATGGCTGCATACGCAAGTAACTTGAGAGAAATTCATTATTTCCTATCCTATTAAACCTTAGCTAATTTCTGGAAAGCACAAGAAAATCTATCTAAATTATCTATCATTACTTTCAAGTGCTCATGCCAATTCAACCCATTAAAGCCTGGTGTACTCTTGCTTCTTTTCTCTAATTGTCTTTTTATAGAATTTATGCAGTGCCAAATAGGAATGTGGTAGAGTAGCTAAACTATAGATTACTAAACTAGTGTGCAATTGGACTGTTTAGCTGGTTGTTAAATTACAAAACTAATGTCAGCTGAAATTATGTTATACAGCCTAGAACTGCCCCCTTTTTCATTATGGTTAATGAAAAATTTCAAGCATCTAAAGACCTCATAAATCAAAACATGAAAGCAACATTTTAAAACTAAGATATAGCAAACTGGACAAAAACACCTTAAACACATTAAAAGTGAAATATTTTCACAAAAAGTACCTTTGCTTATTAAGAACTGAACAGTACAGACATGACCCGCTCTTGCAGCTTTCATTAATGGAGTTCTTCCTCCTTCAGATTCATGTTCCTAGAAAGAGAGAGAGAGAGAGAAAATAGAAGCCACCTCGGTAATTAGATTCCTAAGTTTTTAAACATCTTTAATAATTTAACCTGGATTTTTTCAAGATTATTTTATCTAATGAACTGTATTGAGTGTGTACAGTCACTCAACATTCTAGGCTTTCAAAAATAAATTCACTTAGTCTAAGAAAGTGCTGGCAAAGAGTGCATATAGTCCAATGAACCAGAAAACATAATAGGGATAAACTGCTTCAGGCATAAATACTAATTTAGTAATGGGGATGTACCCTCTGGCCAAAATTCTGAGGGTAATCTTGATGAAGAATATTTCAAAAAGACAACAATGGGGTGACCATCTACCCTGTCATCAACTGGGAAAATGCATAGGTCATGACAGAGACAGAATTTCTAGATATAATACCAGGGTTAGGGGCTTTATTAGCGGCTGTTTAGACAAACGTACTTGGAGTGCCTTAACTGTGCAGTGATTAAATCAGTAAGAGGAGGGGCAGATGACCACATTTTTTGGCCTGTCTGCCAAAGCCAGCCAAAAGTTGTGGGCCCTTGTAAATGACTCTTGCTTAGAGCAGTTGTTCATAAAATTGACTAGAGGGAAGGCAAACTTGGACTTGACCTACAGTGGTGTCCAGGATCTCGTGTATGATGGAAGAGTTTTTGAACACAGACAGAATAAGCTAAAGATTATAAATAGATTATAAATATAATATAAATAGAACCTCTATTATATTCTCTCTCTAAGCAATCTCCCCAGGCCATATGATTGTAGTTAGCCCTGCCCAGCAGGTCTAACTGCAGTGACATGGGGTGGAGCAAGGGCTTAGAGAGTATAAAGAGTTTCCAACTAAGCTTTGGCTCATTCAGAGCAAGAACTTAGAAGCTTGGCCAGAGAAACTTCAGCATCGCATACCACCTTTGCTCACAAAGCCTAAGCTAGGCCCTGTAATGGGAGCTTAGGGAATGTGCAATTCCGTGAAGACTTAAAAAAAAAGCTTTTAAAGGCTTTACACAAAGCTCTGAGCTGTAATTAATGCCCAGGTCCTAGATGAAAACTCATCCTGAAAGAGGCTAAGAAAATAGGAAGAAAACAACAAGAAGATAGAAAATTAGAGTACAACTGGAGAAAAACAAGAAAAGTCAACCAGAAGTCTACACATACGAGCTACTACAATGGCAGTTGATGAAGAACTGAGGGAAGAGGTTGGAAACCACTGGAGTATGCGCACTGAGACAGTGGGGGAGGGTTCCTGCCAAAAATTTCCTCAGCTATGGGATGTTTCCCAAAATGAACCCCGTGCAGGCGCAGAGCCCATTCATGTGATCCACACAGACCACAAAGAAGAACTAGTCCTGAAAGAGCCATTCTGCTTACCAGCTTGTTTCTGGGCTCAATTCAAAGTGCTGGCATGACCTCTAAAGCCACAGTGGCCGGTTTCAGACAGTCAGCAGAGGAAACAACATAGCATTGGTTGTTTCCCCCAAGCCCACGCGTACCAGTCGCACAACCAGGATTACCTTAATTACCCATGGCATGACCAGTAATGCAAAATTGACATGGAACAGGAATAGACTGATCCGTCCATCCCTTACTGGAGGTAGTACTCATTCAGATACTGGCTGGGTTCAGATGATCAGCAGGGGAAACAATGCATGTTGGTTGTTTCCCCCACCTCTGCGTGTGCCAGCTGGGTGACTGGGATTGCCCTAATTATCTGCACCGTATTGTCTGAATGTGGTGTGGGCATAGTTAATTTTCACCCACCCTATAACCCATGGCTTGCAGTAGGGTGGGTGAAAATCACTATACCTGAATGAATGCTACCTCCAGGTAGGGATGGATGAATCAGTCTATTCCTGGTCCATGACAATTTTGCATGTGTTAATCCACACAAACATTTGTATTTAAATATATATATTTTGAATTATTTACTTACAAAAATATATTTATAAATGTATTTTATCTCCATATATAAATGTATATTATTGTAAAATATGCATTTTAAAATATTTTTTAGCCAGGTGTTGCACTGTAAAATTTGGAGAAGTGTAAAATCCACACAGAAGTGCAGGAGTTGTGGATCAGGTCAGTGTGCATCAGAATTTAAAAAGGCTGAATTCCTCAAGCATCTATAGGAAAAAAGGAAAGGAACCTCTCATGCAAGCACTTGAGTCATTGCTGACTCCTAGAGGGACGCCTGCTTTCGCTGATGTTTTCTTGGCAGACTTTGTAGTGGGGTGGTTCGCCATTGCCTTCCCCAGTCGCAGTTACCTTTCCCCCAGCTAGCTGGGTACTCATTTTACTGACCTCGGAAGGATGGAAGGCTGAGTCGACCTGAGCCAGCTGCCTGAGAACCAGCTTCCGCTGGGATCGAACTCAGGCCATGGGGGGAGTTTTGGCCGCAGTAACTGCCTTTTCATGGTTGCCTTTTCAATCTTTTGTTATTTTGGTTGGTTGTGATTAGCTGTCCATTTTGTTTGGTGAATATGCTGCACCTTTAATCTGATTCATATGTTTATTATGTTTTGTTATTTGTGTTGTGCAACTCACTCTGAGAGTCTGTTGCTGGGGTGGATCAAGCAGCATATAAACCCAAATCAAGTAAAATATAGTCTTTTTACAAAAACAACAGCACGAAGCCACACAACATAGAAAAAGTCCAAAGCTTCATCTGCCAACTTACCAGATCTGCATCTGCTTGAAGCAACACATCTGCTACATCTGTATGACCGTTCTCACAGGCGTATGTCAGTGCTGTGTCTCCTGTTGCTGTTGTTGCATGCACATTCGCTCCTGAAGCAGCATTAAGTATATGAAGCTTAGAATCTATGCAAGCATATCACTGTCTAGCATGACAGTGTCTATATTATTTAACCAAATTTCAAAATACTCAGGTATTAAAATGTCTGATTAATACGTTTGGAAATGACGATTTCATAATTATTTGCACAGACCTAGGATGCAAGTGACAGGCTACTACAAATAAGGACACACATTATATGATAAAGTAGTTCAATATAGGCCTATGATAGCAAAGTTTCAATGGTGTGCTTTCAACTTGAGCAATAAATGCACAGAGAAAACAATTCCATACCTGCAGCTAATAAATATTTAACAAGCTCTAAGTGACCCTCCTGAGCAGCTTCCATTAAAGGTGTAGAACAGCCAAGTTCTATATCGGCTCCTGCTTTAATAAGAAAGTCAGCCACTTCCAGAAAGCCCCCACAACATGCTAGAGTTAAGGCAGTTTCTTGCGTCTCTTCTGTCTGAGCATTGATGTTGGCTCCTTGGAGAAAGAAATATACCAGTGTAGATTAAGTTTCGAGAACAGCACTTAGCAACAATTTAACATTAATTGACTATTGTATAGAAAATATTGTATAGGGACAGGGAGAGTGCAACCCTGTCAATTCTGCTCTATCTCTCTTGATATGCCGATGTAGGAAAAAAATGCACCAATAAGTGTGGATGCTAAAAAGAGAAATCAACTCTGGTACTTGATAAACATGTTAAAAACTATTTTATTCTTTAAATCCAAAAATGCTCTGCTCAATGTTTCGGACGTATCGTCCTTCGTCAGGAGCTATAATAAAATATACATTTTTTTTTTAAAATAACAAAACAGGAACAACACCCATGCATTACTGAAACATTTCATGTAGAAACCTCAGCTACTCCTATCCACAGATTTTGTACAGTGGTTCCGGAATCATTTTCAAAGAGTAACGTTGGGTGACCATTCCTCGGCTCCTTGGCAATTGAGCTATGGGGTGCTGCAGGGCACCATATTGTCCTCAATGTTATTTAACATCTATATGAAGCTGCCGAGAGCGGTCATCAGGGGATTTGGAGCTACATCCCATCAATATGCTGATGATACGCAGCTCTTTCTCCCTGTGACAAATGAATTGACAGGTCCTGGACCAGTGCCTAGACTCAGTAATGGGCTGGATGAGGACCAATAAACTGAAACTCAATCATGGCAAGACGGAAACCCTGTGGGTGAGTGGTTCCCAAGTCCGGAAGATAGGCTCATTGCCTTTTCTGGATGGGGTTCCACTACCTCTGAAAGATCAGGTTCATAATTTGGATTCATCTCTGGCGCTGGAGGCTCAAATGGCCACGGCCGCTCGGAGTGCCTTTTACCAGCTTCGGCTGGTTTGCCAGCTACAGCCTCTGCTGGACAGGGATAGCTTGGCCACAGTGGTACAGGCATTGGTAACCTCAAGATTGGATTACTGCAATGCATTCTATGTGAGGCTGCTGCAACTCAGCTGTTGTCAGGAGTTCCCCTTTCCAGCATGTAACTCCTCTGCTGAGGGAACTGCACTGGCTGCCTATTTGTTACGGGGACAGGTTTAAGGTTCTTGTACTAGTGTACAAAGCCCTAAACAACTTGGGACCAGGATACCTGAGGAATGCCCTTCTTCCCTATCAACCTGCCAGGTCACTGAGGTCATCTGAGGGCATGCTCCAGGTGGTTCCACATTGACCCATCCTCTGACTGGAGCCCACCAGGGGAAGAGCCTTCAGCATGGTAGCCCCCCTCCTATGGAATTCCCTGCCTCTAGAGGTCAGGCAGGCACCAACTTTGTATTCCTTTCGGCGCCTCCTGAAAACGTCGTTGTTCCAGGAATCCTTCCCTTGATGACCAGCCACGGTTCGCTTTGCAGTTTGCTTCTTTTAAAAAAAACCTATTTTAATGTGTTTTTATTCTGTTTTTATTTTATTTTATCTTGTACACCACTCCGAAATTTTGAATGGGGAGTGGTATGTAAATATTGTAAATAAAATAAATAAATAAAATGGTCAAAAATTATCAATTACTCAATTAAGCTAAGTTAGGTCTGTCTCATGCTATTTAGTGATAGCTTTTCATCATCCCAGGTGGCATTCCTTACTGTTGTAGAAACTTCAGAGTCTATCAAGTGCACCTATTAAATGAACATAAATTAAGGGTCCTGACTGAATGGCTAATGACTTTCTAGGGAACATATCTTTTGCTGTCATTGGTTATTAGTGCTTTGCATGTTAACCAGAATTTAATTGTATTAATCATACAATTGGAAAACTAGCATTCCCTGGAGTCAACATGGTACATATGGAACAGTGGTTTTTGTATATTTAATATCCTATATTATAAATTAAACAATGAAAATTAGCAAACAATTCAGTCTCCTAGAAGATATACTTCAGGGAAGCCTTCAAATGTGCTACTAATACAGTTGTTATATTCTTACCTTGGCCTAGAAGTAGAGCCACCATCTCCTCATGACCCTCTCGGGCTGCTTCCATCAGTGGTGTATAACCTTCATCATTTACCTCCTCCAAGTTAGCCCCTCGCTCAATTAATAACGCAGCCAGCTCTACATGCCCACCACAGGCTGCCAGAGTTAATGGAGATTCAAAGGAATCAGCAGGCATGTTCACCTGAGCACCACTATCAAGGAGTAACCTAGCAACTTCCACATGGCCATCCTAGAAAGAAAAGAGGGGGGGGGAACACTTACGTATACAAGGGCTGGATAATCATGTTCCCTACACCCAGGAGATTATTTTGTAACATGAAGCAGAGCATTATTACAAAGCTTCTCACAGCACATGGACCAGAAAATAGTGGTTTTAGGTTTGTAGAAATATGAACAAATTAAAATAGTCCAAATTTACAGCAAGCCCTGAGGAAGTTTGAAATCGCTCATTTACACATCTGTTTGAATTTATATACTAACAAACAAAATTAATTTTAAACAATTAAAAAAAATGGGCAAAACTGCTGCTGTTGAGTTTGGAATATATCATGCACACTGTCCAGGTTCGGACGATCAACAGGGGAAACAACATGGAGCTGGCTGTTTCCCCTGACCTGGTCGCATGACCAGAATTATCCTAATGACTCGCACTGCACCATACAACCTGCACCTTGCAGAATGAGTTGTAGGGTTGGAGAAAATGCACGGTACTTCACCACGCACCAGATTCAGATGACATAGCACAAGTAATTAGGGTTATCCTATTCATGTAATTGGCATGAGCAGGGGAAACAACCAAGGTTGCATTGTTTTCCCCACTCACTGTCTGAACGAGCCCACTGACTGGGTCTGCATAATCACGGGTGGGGAAAGAAGACATGGTGGCATATCCCTCCCATTTGCATTCTGGATGGCTTGTTACCATGGCAACAACCCAACCGCTGTGTTGCCAAGAGCAATTATGTAAATTCTCCTGGCACGTGACCAGCATGTGTACGAACTAGGCCACTGTGGACAACTCATGAAATACAAAGTTAGACACCCCCCCTCTGTGGTTACAGTTGTATTTCAGATTCACAGTTCTTTCTAAAATGGTATCCTTCAGTACCATGCATTCTGGGTTGCCATCAGATTTACATATATTGTATAATCTTTGGGGTATTATTCCTTGTCTAACAAGAGTACAAATTACTTAGAAGCAGAAGCTAGGCACCATAGTTCTAACTAGACAATAATAGCTAGAACTCCTCAAGTGTCTCTGGAACAGAAATACAACATGGACAAAATAAGACTGTAAGCTATCGAACAAACACAGAAGTTGACTGTGCATTTGGCAGCCTGTATGGGATCGCCACTTTCCCTCCTATCAGTCTTAAAGGCTTGACACCAAAGTCAAAATGCAATTCTCTTTTATGGCAGCCCTGTGGCAAACCAGAAAAGCAGAATAATCACAGTGCACCACACAGTGCGAATGCCGCTTACCATGCATGCCTCCATTAATGCCGTATGCATCTCATCTGTTTTATGCTCTTGGTCTGCACCTGCTTCCAGCAAAAACCTCACCATTTCTAAATGGCCTAAAAACAAAACAAAAAAGAAAACACACACTGAACATAACAATTCCATCAAAGTGTAAGCACGTAGTCCCTGAAATTTATTGACAGGCATAACTTTACTGAACAAAATGCAACAAAATTTCCCCAACAGAGTGTGTACTGGGGCAGGGAGGACTGTTTTAACACCAGAAATTAAACAATTTGCTATTCTGAATAATAATAACAACAACAACAACAACAACAACAATGCAGTCTGTGTTCTAGTAAAGGAAAATAAATGGCCTGCATACAAGCTAGGAAGAGACACACAAACTGACTTCCAATTCTGAAGCATGAAAACTAGAAGTAAAACAAAAAGGTGAAAATACTTCAGAAAAAGTAACTTAGGAACATAAAAATTCTTTATATTTCAATGTTATTTCCTCTTTAAAAAAACATGAAGCTGGACAATGAAACTTTTTAAAAAATGAATTTGCATAGCTATTAATCCTTAGCTGCTTTCTTTTTACATTGTGGTATAGTTCAATGGTTAGAATTGAAAATCTGAGTGTGTAGTTGTAATATAGGCAGTTTGCATTAGAACTCCTCTATTACTTCAATTTTATTCCAGTACTGAAAAAAATCTACATCTTATTCCTTATGGAATAAGGATTAAATTTGTAATTTTGCATTGCTGCTGTTTTTATCTGGTTGAGGTTTTATATTGTATTTTATATTATGGTTTTATACTGTTGTTTTATACTTTGAATGTTTTTAATTTTTGTGAACCGCCCAGAGAGTTCCGGCTATTGGGCGGTAGAGAAATGTAATAAATAAATAAATAAATAAATAAAAAATCATGGAAAGAAACAGAAGTATATCATGAACACTAAATACAATCCCCATCCCAGTAAATATACTTGCACTCAATACTGCAATAGCATATTTCATGACTGAAAATACGTAATTTAAATAATAATTTTTCTGGGAATAACAGTAATAAAATCCTGCTGAAGATCAAGATCATGTTGAGCTATATTCCAATGACACTTAATATGATTTAGATTAGGAATTAAAATAATAGAATCTCATTTTATTAGTTTGAACAAAGGTACAAAAGCAAATGAGAATCAAAAGTTTAAATTCAATCCCAATAATGTCTTTAAATTAAAAGATCGAGTCTTTCCAATGTCTGTGGAAGCACACCATTAGCTTATTTCAATACTATACCTTTATAGCAAGCCAGTGTAAGTGCACTCTCCTTAAATTCATTGGAATGCGTATTGATTCCGGCTCCATTTTCTAAGAGCACTCTGGCAACTTCCACATGTCCAGCACTCCCTGCCTCCATAAGAGGAGTGTGGCCATTTTCATTATGGTCCTCAATACTAGCACCCGACTCCAAGAGGGCCTTCACAACATCTACATAACCTCCAGCACAAGCATAGGTGAGTGCAGTGTTGCCTAGTTTCAAAAAAGAAAAGAATAGTGAGATTAGTTTGAAGAGACCCCCTCTCCTCAGTCCAAATCCATAATAGCACTGACCACTTGTACCTCTGCTACATCAAACTTTCAGGTATATAAGTAGCATGATGCTGTGGTTTAATAAGCTGAGCTATGAACTAGGAAAATCTAAATTTAAAACCTCTCTTCGAGGAACTCACTAGCTGGCCTGAGGAAAGTTGCCACCTCTGAATCAGGAATAATAATAATACTGGCTTCCTTTACCAGACCACTGTAAGGATTACAAGAGAGAGAATGCATGTGTACGCACCCTCCCAAAAAATGCTCCAGAAGGTGGGGAGACTCTCTGGAACAGTGTGGGATGTGGTGCCAGGAATGCAGAACAAAGGACAACTGGTGAATATCATCTCCCATTTATGGAAGCCAGTATTGTCATGGGCTGGGCCCATGGTCCCTTTAAGAAAACATCTTTGCATTATCCCGGGGAGAAAGAGATGGGTTTCTCTGTGTCCAGAAGGGAGTAGCAAGCTAAATGCCAAGGCTGCGCTTTTGCAAGAAGCGTCTGGCATCTGATAGCACCTCCCTGGGCTGGTACTGGGGGAGAGTAACAAGTTGCAGCTGTGCAATGTCTGGGAGCATTTCCCCCTCACTTCGGGTGAGGTGTAGGTTGCTAGGGGGTTTCAATTGGTCAGGGTGGGTCTGGTGACAAGAGGGTCTCAGAAAGAGATAAAAGCTTGGGCACCCAAGGGTCCGGTCTCTTTCCTGTGGGTGTTGGAGTCCGGTGTGTGCGTGTGTGAGCAAGGAGCCTCCAGTCTGGCTGGATGGCGGAAGCTCCATGTGGCTGCTGAGGGAAGGAGTCTAGTTCGAGTGGCATGCAGCTGAGTCGAAGTGAGCAACAGAGGTTGAGTCGCAGTGTTAAGTGTTTGTTTTGTTTTAGAATAGGTTTGGGTACAAGTGGGCAAGGGACCTTGCCGGAGTTACGGCTGGTAGGTGGTTAGTGGGGAGTGAATACGAATCCAATTGGTCTGAGTGTGCAAAAAGGGGGAGGGGGACGTATTAGTCCCTGCTATCTGAAGTGTGTCATTCCTTTGTCCGTGTTTCCCCCCCCAAACCTCTTACGTGTTTATCTTAATGTGTGGACCCTTATGGAAGTGTGTTTGTGTGAAGAATAAAAGTGTTTGGTCCCTATCTCCTGTGAGGTGTCGTTCCTTGAGAACCTAGACTCCTGAAGGGTTAAAAGCGGCAGTGAAGGGGCGTGTGTCTGGTCTGGCTGAGCCAGACCCCCTTCCCTGGCCAGGGAATCGCTGAGTCAAGCCTGGCGGTTCCATCACAAGCATCATTTGACAAAAGGAGGTGGATGGTCCCAACACTGCAGGAGTTGTCAGTATGTATGCGACCTCCAAAGAGATGCAATTAACTTTCCCCAATGATGGTGTTATGGCAGAGTCAGAGGAGACCACAACTGATGTATTTATAAGAGCAATGGAATGTATGGAACAGAGTGTTGAGGACCGAGACAAAGTTGACTTGTCCGAATCTGCTGCAGTAGCCACACATTTGGTGGGAACTGTGGCTGAGACGAGGTAGTGATGGCCATAATAGTGAAGTGAAGGTGATCTGCTTCAACATCGATATTCAAAGGTAGAGTAGTAGGAATGATGGTATTTTTATCATATTAAAAAAAATCAGAGATTGGTATCCTGAAGTAACATCAGTTCCTAAATGATCAAGAATTCCAGATTGGAACAAAACAACTATATGCAACTAGTTGAGACACAGCAGGATTGGCTCTCTCATGACCTTCAAGGAGGTGGTGCTGATTTGGCCCTGATGGAGAGGGAAACAAACAGACAGTGGCATACACCCAAAGATTCTGAAGGGGTTAGCTATCATATAAGAGCGTTCACAGCCAACTATGAGGAGGAACTAGAGTATACTTTCCAGATAGCTGGAGGTAATTAAATAGAATATCTATCATATAAAGAGAAAAGGAAGACTATGAGTGAAATAAATAGCTTCTATATTTGGGAAAGTATTAAATTGTGCCAGCTCAATCAAGTTTCCTTATTTGAAAAAATAACATAGATCTGAAGCTGATATATTCAGATTTGATCAAGAACTTTAATCCAGTCCCACAAGACATCCACCCAAGAAAGGTTGAGAAATGTAGACTAGAAGGAACCATAACAAGATATTTCATAACATATAACATGTTCACCAACTGGCTGAAATATCAAAGGGTAAAAAGTGGACATTCTACCTCAGTTCTCATTTGACAGCAATAAGACAACAAGGAAACCAGGAATTGGCAAAAAGTGGATGTATTTGTTTTAAATTTAGAAAAAACCCCACGAGTGAAGTGTTGTACATTTTCAATTAAGGGATGTAGCCTGATGGTCAGTATTTACTCATTTCATTTACCTTCTGGGAAAGAGTGTGTATCCTTATGTAATCATGCAAAATGTTTGGAAATGTGACAACTTTTACTGAGAAAACACAAAGAACTGAAACCTAACAGTTGCAAGCTAGGACTGAGCAGCATTTATGCACATTGTTCACAATCCAAATTCACCTTTTTGTGCATTTACTGCCAAGGTTCAAAATATTCCGTCTTCTTGACCCAGATCAGGAAAAGCCTTGTATTAAATTCTCTTACCCTTTCCCTGGGCACAGTTCTTTTCGTGACACCTCCTTGCGCCAATGTAGCAACATCTCTGTTGTTTCCATAATACTGCCCCACCAACCCAAGCCAAACTTTTTCAGCTTAGAGATAGTATGAAAGTTTTACATAAATTGTCTCAACTGGTATAATATTAAACCTGCAAACTGTTGAATTCCTTTTTATTAAAAATGTGTGATTTGCGATGCAGGATTCCTGGGCTGCTCCACATTCCTATTACATTGAACTGTAACACATTTATTACCTGTTGAAGACTGTGCATTGACATCAGCACCATGAGCTAGCAGCAGCTTGACGATTTTAACATGTCCCCCATTAGCAGCAGCCATTAAAGGTGTTATATCTCCTTTGATCCCTCTGTCTTCGACATTTGCATGCATTGCCAGCAAGACCTGTTGACAGAGAGAACAAAAAAATGGATAATTAAGGTGAAAAGTGACCAAATCTGTTATGTAATTATGCATATGTAATCCCTGTGCGCTTGCCATGCCTTGAAAACAAACCACTTTAAGCACCTTCTGTTCATAAATGTAGTAACGTTAGCAGATGGTTTATCATGTTTGCATTTCAGTTACGTAGTGTTTAGGCAACATTACATAACACCAACTATGTCCCTGGGACAGAAGGATCAATCATCTGCTGCAAGTTTTATTCCCACATTGTCATAGTGTTGGATTGATCATCTTTGAGGTAATTCTATGAACAAGAATTTGGAATGGGTCCCATTTAAAATGATTTAGCTAGAAACAGAATCAAGCTAGTAAGTGTAAAGAAACAGGCAGATGCCATGGTGGATTTCACAAGGTCAGAAGAACATATGCACCTTGAAACACAGAAAAGAAGCACAACATTCACATGCTTTTCTGTCCAGTAATTTGAATTGTAGGCTATCCAAAGAAGAGTTAACACGGAGTACTGTGGGAGAGGGAGAGTTTTCTAAGAATCTTCCCAGTTTCTTGCCCAAGCGATCCTTCTCAAGAATTCCACCAACCCTTGTAAGCACTGATGCTCTGAAGCTGGCCTTGAGCCTCACTGCTGAAGCATCTAACTCCCTTCAGAGAAAGGCTTCATCAATCCTATCATGTTGGTTCATCTTATTCTTTGCTCAAAATGCAAGGAATGGAAAAAGTACTGGTGGGATGGAAAGTGAAACTATTGGGCAGGGGGTTTCGGGTTCCTCATCGGAAGAATTGAGCTGAAGAATCTCCATAGCTCCAGAATATCTTAGGAAAGCAGCTCAGAGAAAACAAAGTCTACTTTGTGTTGACTTATCCAAAGTTTCTTCAAAGAGTTCACCATCCTCATGATGGTCAGGAAGGCCTCTGATCTTGATCGTCTGGGTGATCTGGAGCTCAGTGATTTGGAACAGAAATCTGACTGGCAATAAAAGTCTTGAGCTTCTTTCTCCCTGCAGGTGTAAGCTCAGCAGTTGAAGCTGCTGGAGAGGATACCCTCTCTCTCTTTCCTTTGGTGTCAGGGAGATGGGGTGAATGACTCCCAATACGTGATGTCCTTTCTCTCCTCCAAGGAATCTCAGGTGGGTTTATATAACTGATTCCACGACAAAATTTTGGAGAGAAAGTCAAGCTAAGTCAAAAAATGGATTGTGAATCTGGGGCTATTAAACATGGGTTGTGAATCTGGAAAAAGACCAGTACTCTGAACATGAAGAGACAAACCTGAGCAAGTTCATAGTATCCAGCTGAACAGGCTAAACAAAGAAGACTTTCCCCTTCCTCAGTGTGTTCATTCACACTTCGCCCTTCGATGAGCAACTTTCGCACCGCATTTACATCTCCTTCTGAACAAGCTTCTGCCAAACTGCGGCTGCAAAGGGAAGGAGGAAATCGATGTTTTGAATTATACAAGATTTCTAACAAATATAGACTTAAACTTGTCACATGGATATAGCGAAATATAATAGACAAACTTTTTAAAAAGTGATTACTGTAATGTTTTGTGGCCTTTGAAAAGGGCCTTACTCTAGTGATAAAATCAAGGTTGTAAGAATGACCATCGTAGCCTCTGCCTACAGTTCAACCAGAGTTCTAGGAAGCAGTCATTGGGCCCAAAGAACTGGATGCCAGGGCCTACTGGAAACAATATTGGGCTACAAAATGCATTAGCTGACTATGGGTGCAAGTGAACAATTATGAAACTGCACTATCAAGTGGGAAATCCAACTTCTTTTCCCACTCCCTACTAAAATCAATTGATTTATCCTCCTGCCTCTGAAATTTCCTGTTCAAAGTGTTTATTCACTTAATGTCAAGAGCCACACAAGCATATTAACAGAGTAAGTCGGTTGTGCTATACCTGAAGTGGAGGAGAGGGACAGCATCTATTAAGAAGATTTGAACCAATGTCTGATATCTCATATAGCAAGCTTAGACACTAAACTGTTATATCAGACAGGGGTCACCTGCAATGTCCTCACTCCTTTAGCTTCTGTTCAGTGCTCATATTTTAGTACCGATGGATCCAGACCTTTCTTTATTATAAAATACTCATCTCAATAGTGTTTATCCATGATGTATTTGAATTATGTTAGAAATATTGATATTGTTTTGTTAGGAATTGCAAGGAGAGATTACCACTGACCAGGAGGAGAGTTTGGGCTGCAATTTGTCGACCTGACTTTGGCAATGCTAATCAATGCATCACAGTTGGCAGAACGGAGGACACAACTGAGTTCCCATCGTTATGTACATTCACTGGGCATGATCCAGAGGAAAGAGGAGGAAGGGAAGGACTACGTGAAGTGTTAGCAGCCATAATATTTCAAGGATGCTGCACACTGACTGGTGTTTTCCCTGTGCAGCTATTACAGGCCAAAACGCAATGTTGGAGAATTGTATACTTCTAGTGAACTCTGTGGGCACTGCCTGTTGCTAGTTTCATTCTTTCAACATGGTTAGTGTTGAGTTTCTGCTGCATGAAGACAGAATATATCACTAGCTTATGACTGATTTCACCGTCTCCTTTTATAGGTAATGTACATTCAAAGATTTTGCAAAATGCCCTATTGTTTAAGCCAGCAGTCCCCAACCTTTTTGGCACCAGGGACCGGTTTCGTGGAAGACAATTTTTCCACGGACCGTGTGTGTGTGTGTTGAGGGGATGGTTTTGGGAAGATTCAAGCACATTACATTTATTGTGCACTTTATTTCTATTATTATTACATTGTAATATATAATGAAATAATTATACAACTCACCATAATGCAGAATCAGTGGGAGCCCTGAGCTTGTTTTCCTGCAACTAGACGGTCCCATCTGGGGGTGATGGGAGACAGTGACACCCGAAGTGTGTTGCTTATGTCCAGTCTACTCCGTAATCTCGTTTTCGTTGGTGTCAATGCAGAAATTGCATTGTTATCAATGAGAACGCGGCCCGGTTCCTAACAGGCCACGGACCAGTATCAGTCCATGGCCTGGGCGTTGGGGATCCCTGGTTTAAACCAGAAAGTGTTTGGGCACCCTCCTTTCTTTAAGGGTTAACTGAAGGAACTGTTTCTATAGACAATCTGAACTTTTAAAATTTTTGGTTCAAATAAATTTTACAAAGTCATTAAAGAGACAAAAAATACATATGTACACTGTACATGAAAAAGACAGGTTGCTTACCTGTAACCGTAGTTCTCCGAGTGGTCATCTGTGCATTCACACATATGGGCTCTGCGCCTGCACGGAGCTAGCAATTGGAACTTCTAAAGCTGAGAACGCTCAATTTGGGCGGGAACCCCTCCCCCACCGTCGTATGCGCATGTACTGCTGGTTCCTGCCCATCTCCTCAGTTGCTGAGACCATCTTGCTGGTCCCAGTTTCTAGGAGATAGTGTCTCTATCGATGCCGAACTATATCGACACCGAAGAGGGGACGGTGAGGGGGTTGTGTGAATGCACAGATGACCACTCGGAGAACTACGGTTACAGGTAAGCAACCTGTCTTTCTCCTTCATAGTCTCTGTGCATCACACATATGGGAGATTAACAAGCTGACTTGGGTCGGTGTCAGCTGTAGTTACTGGAAGATGGCAGAAAGGACGGCTCTGCCGAAGTTGGCATCACTCCTGGCTCTGGTATCGAGTCTGTAGTGGGTGACAAATGTAGCCGGTTTTGACCATGTAGCCGCCCGGCAGATTTCTGGGATAGAAATTCCCCTGGAAAAAGCAGTAGACGCAGACATTCCTCTGGTCGAATGTGCCTTTATTGTTTGCGATAAGTCGAGATTCTGAAGTTGATACGCTAGTTTGATAGTGTGTACTACCGAGGCAGCAAGTCTTTGGGTTGATACAGGCTGTCCTTTTTTAGGGCCTCCGTAGCAGATGAAAAGTTGTTGAGTCTTTCGATACGGAGCTGTGCGCTCCTTGTAAAAGGCTAGGGCCCTACGGACGTCAAACGTGTGTAGTGTCTTCTCCAAAGCCGTAGTTGGTGATGGGAAGAAAGTAGGCAGGATGATATCCTGATTGACATGGAATTCGGACACCACCTTTGGGCGGAAGGTAGGGTCTGTGCGGAGGACTACCTTGTCGTTATGGAATATGAGGAGGGCGTAACGATGCGAAGGGCTGTGAGTTCACTAGCTCTTCGCGCTGTTGTGATGGCTACCAAGAAGGCTACTTTCCATGTAAGGAGTCTTAGGTCGGCGGAAGCTAGAGGCTCGAAGGGTTTGTCGAGTAGAGCTTTGATCACTACGGATAAACTCCACTGTGGGGTATAGTCTCTTATAGGTGGAGCTAGGTTGTTTACTCCCCTTAAGAATTGACATACGAGTGGATGTGAGAACACTGAAAAGCCATCAACTGTGGTCTTATTTGCTGAAATTGCAGCCAGGTAGACTTTAAGCGAAGTCAATCGAAGTCCCTTTTGGAACAGATGATTAAGGAATGCTAGAACTCCTACAATTGAGTTATCATATGGGTCTAATTGACTGTCAGTGGCAAAATGGAGGAAACTTTTCCATTTGACTGCATAGGATCGTCTTGTGGATGGTTTCCTGGCCGCTTCCAAGACTAGTGTAATGTCTGCTGGTAGAGATGTCTGTATTGTCAAATCCTCCATGCCATGAGTCTTAGCGACTGTAGGTTGGGGTGGCGAGTTTTTCCTCCGTGTCGGGTTAGAAGTGGTATGGAGGTTGGCAGGTGTATGAAGTGACTGTTCGGTAGATTGAGGAGAGGGGCGAACCAAGCCTGTCTGAGCCACCATGGAGTTATTAGTATCCCTTCGGCTCGATCCCTCTTTATTTTGTGGAGGGTCCGTGGTATTAGTGGTAGTGGAGGAAACGCATAGAACGGAATGTGAGTCCAAGTTATTTGGAAGGCGTCCCCTTTGGAATGCTTGCCTATGCCGCCTCTGGAACAGTATAGGTGTAGAACTGTATTGTGAGGTGTGGCAAACAGGTCTATGGATGGCGTTCCCCACATTTGGAAGATCTGTGTTGGGACGGATGGTTCCATTTCCCACTCGTGTGAGACTGCTATTTTCCTGCTGAGAGCATCGGCTAGGATGTTGTCTTGTTCTGGAATGCGGATTGCTGATATGTGGATTTGGCGTGGAATGCACCAGTCTAGGATTTGTATCATTTTCCTGACTAGAGCAGAGGAATGGGTACCCCCTTCCTTGTTCAGGTGCCATAGGACTGCGGTATTGTCGGTGAGGAGCTGTACATGGTTGTCTAAAAGTATATCTTCGAAGGCAATTAGGGCCTTTTGTACGGCTATCATCTCCAGAAGGTTGATATGATTTTTGCTTTCGCTCTTGTTCCATATCCCTTGTGTTTGGAGATGTGCACAGTGGGCTCCCCAACCGAGCATCAATGCGTCCGTCGTGAGGGTGCGTGTAGGTGGTAACTGTGTGAAGGGCATTCCGGAGATGAGGTTGTCCCTGTGTTGCCACCAGGAAAGAGAGGCTCTCACTATTGATCGGATTTTTAGGCAAAATCTCTTGGCGTTTCTTATAACTGGGAATGACTGGATGAACCAATTTTGTACGGTTCTCATCCGGAGTCTGGCCCACCGAACTACAGACACTGTTGCTGCCATGTGTCCGAGTAGGCGTTGAACTTGGAATGCCGTGGTGGGTTTGTCTTTGGATAGCTGCTGTGCTAGTGTAATTAGCGCGTCTGCCCTGTTGGGGGGGGGGAGATACGCTCTGGCAGTGGTGGAGTCAAGGATTGCTCCTATGAATTGTATTCTCTGGGTCGGGATGAGTTGAGATTTCTTCAAGTTGACGTAGAGACCCAAGGCTTTCACTGTTTGTATTACTTCTTTCAGTGCGTCGAAGAGAATGGGGCAAGTGGGAGCTGCTATAAGCCAATCGTCGAGATAGGGGTAGATTTCTATACCCCTCTTCCTGAGATGGGCACAGATGACTGCGACACTGTTGGAGTCCTGAATTAGGACTGGTTTTTTGTGATTTCCATATCTTTGTACAAGCCTGCAAAACCTGGAAGAAACTGAAGACTCAGCATCAGTCAATCAGCTTAAAGGTCAAGTTTGCAGGTGGACTTTATTGAATTATTGGGATGATGCAAAAGTCTAATTGTCTTGCCATTGCCAATTAGTGGTTTCATCATTTGTTCAGGGAAGTGTATATAAAGAGAGTTTTGGAGCTTTGTAACCAGATTAAAATATTCCCTCTCTGCTGATGTGAGCCCTGCTGTAACGTGTATGACCAAGTGTGTGAGTATGTTGGAGTAAATTTGTATTGCCATAAACTGTGTTATTTTCTATCAGTAAAATACTTTATTTTTGTACCAAACAAAATAGACTCTGTCTTGAAGTTAATTTGGTCTTTGCTGACTTTCATAGTTAAGAACCGCTGCTACTCTGCTAGTTCACTGGTATAGTGAACAAAAGGGTTTATAAATTATATAACCCTCAAGAGACACATTTCGTGAATACTCGTGGGGCTGTCGCCAGACCGAAGGGCAGGACGTGGAATTGGAACATCTTTGATCCGACTAAGAATCGGAGAAAGTGACGGTGAGTTGGGTGAATCGTTATGTGAAAGTATGCGTCCTTAGGTCGATGGACGCAAACCACATGTGCTGATGCAGGAGAGGTAGAATGGTGGGTAGAGTGATCATGCGGAATTTTTTGACCTTTATGTAGCGGTTGAGGTGTCTTAAATCTAGGATGGGACAGAGACCTCCGTCTGCCTTCGGTACCGTGAAATACCTCGAGAGGAAGCTGTTTTGGGGGCTGGGATTTACTCTTGTGATTGCCCACTTTTTAAAGAGAGTGGTTATTTCTTCTGCTAGAGTTTGAGAAGGAGTTGTTCTTCTTGTGGTACCGAGGGGAGGAAGTGTTTGGAATTCTATGAGATAATCGACTCGGACGATATTGATCACCCATTTGTCTGAAGTTATATGTTCCCAATTGTGAAGAAATGGTTTGAGTCGATGGTCGAAGTCGAATAATGAGTCAGATAGGTTGGTGGGGAACTCGTAGTCAAAGCCGACGTTTGGAGGCAGCATCTGGTTTGCCGCGAGGCTGTGTGTATCTGGAAAAAGATGTTTGCTTTTTCTGTCGTTGTAGCTGTTGGGAGCGCTGGTATCTGTTGGAATATTGTCTGTTTTGAGGAAAGGATCTATTCCAACATTTGTTCTTGAAAGACGTGGGTTGGTATTGATTAACAGCCATCTTTTTTGCTGTTGCTCTTGCCTTCTGTATCGAATCCATGGTGTCGTCAGTGCTTGTATTGAATAGGCCCTCGCCATCGAACGGGAGGTCTTCGATACGGGCTCTGGCTTCTGGTGTTATGGAAGCTGATCGGAGCCAGGCGTGGCGGCGGAGGGCTATTGCTGCTACCATAGCTTTGGCGTCGCAGTCGACTTGGTGTCAAGTTGTGCTAATTTGTAATTTTGAAAGGCGGGTAGCTTCGTCCTGGAAAACGTGGGCGAGCTCTCTTTTTTCTTCAGGAAGATAATCGCAAAGAGAACCAATTTTTTCCCAAAGAAAAAGTTGATAGCGAGCCATCGTGGCTTGGTAGTTGGTGACTTTGAATCCTAATGCTGCCGAAGAATAAATTCTGCGGCCCATCATATCTAGGCATCTTCCCTCTTTGTCTGCTGGGGAGACGTGTGTTCTATGGGATTTTCCCTGAGAGGATTCTACTATAATAGAGTTTGGTTTAGGGTGAGTAAACAGGAAACCTACGTCTTTGTCTTGGATGCGATAGAGAGATTCCAATTTTCTTGACGTGGGCGCCATGGTGGCGGGTGTTTCCCATGACACTTTAGCTGTTTGCAGGAGTGTGGGAAGGAAAGGGATGGATACCGGGGCAGTAGCCTCAGTATAGATTGCATCAAAGACGGGGTCCTCAATCCTTTCGATAGGTTGGTGAGTTTGGATTCCCAATGATTGAGCCATTCGTAAAATTTGGTCTGTAAAATGGAAGGTATCCTGAGAGGGTGAGGATCCTTCTGGAGTTTCTACCACATCAGTAGGTGAAGGAATGGACGGTTAGATAGACGATATCGCTGTTGCATCGGATATGTAGTCTTCCGCTGAGTCTGAGGATGACGAGACGCGGTCGACGTTGTCTCTGGTATGAGTGGGTGGCGGGGGCGGAAGTGGGCGATCGTCAAAGGATGGCGCTACTGATGCTATAGCTGGCTGGTTTTGTTGATATCGAAGTGAGGATGTCTTTGTCAGCGAAATTCCCCGCAGTGGTATCGGTGGTGGTTGGTCTGGTGCCTTCGACAGTGTGGCTGAAGGACATCTATGAGGTGTTGAGGACCGTGATCGAGTTTCGTTGTTGTGAACGGTGTTGTGATATGATCGTCGTAATTCCTGTTGTTGGTTGGATGGTATCGACCAAGCTGTGGGTCGATTCCAGCTTCTATCCCTTATGGGAGATCTGGATGTCGAGTTAAATGATCGGTGTCGGGATCTGTTCGATGTTGTAGAGAGGCCTGGCTGTACTGTAAATGTCTAGGTGATGCCTGCTGTGGGAGGTCTATCACAATGATCGGCCTTGGGGACAACAAATCTTGAATCTCTCCTTTAGAGAGAGAAGCTGTATTGGGTCGTCTGTGTCTCGATGTCGAGGGTATGGCGTCGAGTCTAGAGACAGAGCTCTGGTCACGAGTTGGGGTGGATTGTCTCCCATGCAATGAAGCAGTGTCCCGTCGGGAACTGTTTGTGCTTCGATGGTCGAGTGCCGACATGGAAGGTGTTGGTGTCGACGGGTTGATTATTTGTCGAGGCGGAGAAAATGGCGTCGACGGACGTGGTATCGAAGGAGACGGTGGAGGAATACTAGGCGTTGGGGATGTATGAGCGACCCCCGATTTTTTCGCCTTCTTTGCCTCATGTTTGAGTAGATCAAGTTTCCTCTTTTTTGCACGTACCTTCTCTGGGAAGGGGTGTTTCTCCTTCGGCTTTTTTGGAGGTTTGTGTTGGCTAGTCAAGTCCGGCCCACTGGTTTCTACTGATTGAGTGGGAATGGTGGTAGGTTTTTCAGTAGTCATAGTCGCTGGTTTGTCGACTGCTAGTAAGGCGTTTTCCCACAAAATTGCCTTGAGTCGGTCGGAGCGGTTTTTACGAGTTTGTTTAGAAAAACTCATGCAATGAGCACAGGACTCAGTTATATGAGCCTCTCCCAAGCATAGAAGACAGAGGGAATGACCATCTGCGGGGGGAAGTTTGCTACGGCACTTAACGCACTTCCTGAAAGGGGCCTTTAGTGCCATGCGGTTATAAGAGAAGACAGAATGAGTTTAATAAAAACTTTATTTTTTATTTTTTTAGGAAAGAAGAAGGATGAATGAAGAGGAAGAAGAAGAAGAACTACGAACGTTCGGTATACTAGTAAAGGTAAGGTTATTGGAGCGAAGTCCCGAGCGTGCTGTTAGCAAGGCGGTTGAAGAAAAACTGAGGAGATGGGCGGGAACCAGCAGTACATGCACATACGACGGTGGGGGAGGGGTTCCCACCCAAATTGAGCATTCTCAGCTTTAGAAGTTCCGATTGCTAGCTCTGCGCAGGCGCAGAGCCCATATGTGTGATGCACAGAGACCACGAAGGAGAACAAAGGTCAATTGGGTCTTTTAGTTAATGTCATATACATTAAGAATGATCTGTTTAATCAGAAAAATGTCAGCACACAGGAAGACAAAAAAGGAAACTCTTAGATGAACTTTTTAGGAAAGTATTTACTACCAACCAAGCCAATAATATTGGCCAGAGTTTTTCTCAAATTAAGTTTGAAGTAGCAGCAACAGATTCTGAATTTGCTACACGAAACATAAAAACTGCAATCTTTCCCTTAATATACCAACACTTTTAGGCCTGTGTGCAGGGGCTCATAAGTCTGGTTACCAGTAGCAACCACCCCATGCCTGGGGTAACATCTCTTCTGCCCCAGATGCCCTGCAACAACCCCCCTCCCTTGCATTCTCTACAAATTGCAGAAAACTTGGGAGGTGGGGGGAGAGGACTTTCACTGTGCTTTGTATGAAAGACTAACCCTGTCCCTGCTCCCCAGTCCTGTGGCTCGTGCAGAGAACTGGGGGAAGAGGCAGAATTGGTCGCTCACCTCCTGCTGGGTTTTGCAGAAGCCACAAGAGTCATTTGTCATAGGATTTGATGGTGACCCCAAATAATGCCTGGCTACTAAGCCGTGCCAAGATTTTTTGGAACCCTTCCTCTGGGGATTCTTTTCTCATTCTGGAGATCTGTAGTACAAAATGGGATAAATAAAAAAATGCCATCTTTGAAATCTGAATAATAGGAATACAGTTTAATAGACAACTGTTTTAAAATTGGGGGGAAAAACCTATAAGGAACAGCTAGCTGTCAAGACTGACAGAACTGGCTTCTATAAAACAAAATACTCACTTGTCCATCTGCCCTGCATTTGCTGTGCTTTCTGCTCTCATTCGGGTAAGTGCAGCAGCGGCTTCATCCAATGCACAGCTGACTGAAGAAGTCAGTCTGCGAAGCACCTCAGGATCTGCAAAGGCTTTTCCATCAGCTGTGGATAATTTACCTATTCCTTTTATTTCAGATCACAAGGTTGGTGGATAACCAGTTTTATATGGAGAAAGAGACAAACAAAGACAACTGAAGCCCATAAAATACTAGCCAAATACTACTAATTTTATCATATTGAGGAAGCTGAACAAAATTAAGCATTGCATATGTGATCAGGAAGTTTCTTGAATATAGTGTTTGGAGGAGATTGCAAAGCAATATTCCTCATGACTTGAGCTGGTCTTTATTCTCTTATTTCAGGTTACTTCAAACAACTACCAGGACTGAATGAGAATCACTACTTCACACAAACATGCATTAAACTAATGAGAAACCCCCCCAGACTACATTAATACATTTTAAAGAACTTACACAACACTTTTAAATTCAAAATATATCTCCAAATCAGCTATTCAATAAACATATAATTTAAATCCACAAAGGAACAGGGAGAAGACACCTGCATCAGCAATAAAATTAATAAAAGCTCTTGCATTAAATGATATAAAACAATCTGTGCAAAAAGTTATCTGCAGACAAAACCAAGTTCACTATTTTCTCAATAATCCAAAACTTCAAATGACTTGGGCAAATACAGAACTCTTAACTGGTACCTAAATCTTGACCAAGATAGCAGTAGGCCAGGAGTAAGGAGCCTCCTTCAGCCCAAGGGCTACATTCAATTTGGGAGAAGCTCTCGGGGCAACATTCCAGTGGTAGGTGGGGGCTGAAGGCAAAAGGGGCAGGGCCAAAAAACCCAAATACCAGCCTATTATTATTCATTACATTTCTATATTGCTCCATAGTTGAAGATCTCTGGGCAGTTTATGAAGATTAAGATGCAGGGGAAAAACTGCACAAAAGATGGGAAACCATCAAATGATCTGTGGTCAGGGGAAAGGGTTATGGCCTTCTGGGGGAGGAGAAACCTGGCACCCCAAGAACGTCAGATTTGGGCCCCAGGCCTGAGGTTCCCTACCCCTGCACTAGGCAGACCTTTGTGGAGATATTGCATAAATGAGGCACTGTCAAGACCACCTATCACCTTTGATGGCAAAGGGCATTGGATAGGGGCATCTGAAGAGGATCAGAGTACCTGGGCAGGTTGTATGAGAGCGGGCAGTCCTTCACATATCTAGATGACAAGCCATAAACGGCTGCACAAGTTTAAACCAGCACTCCAAATGGGGAGGCAGTGGAGCAGTTTCAACAAGCTGTGTTCCTGGTAGTTGGTACCAACCAGCAACCTGGCTGCTGCATTACGTGCCACTTAAAGTTCCTAACTAGTTCTAGTCTTCAAAGACAACTCTAGGAACAATGCACTGTAGGAGTTCAGTTTCGAAATTACTAGGATGTGGATAGCCATGATCAGCTAAATACTGTCTAAAATGTTTAAAAGTTCAGTAATTCACATTAAATTATCTTGGGGACATATACGCACAACTCTGCAAAAATAGAGCAACAGCTCTGGGTATTTACCTGCAGCTTCCAGTAAAGCTTCCAACCTAGCTTGGGTTTCTGGGTCTACTGTTCTGAGATCAGCACCATCAGCAGTACTTGACAAGAGCAATTTTGAAGCCGTCTCCAGCATAGGATTTTCCAGGTCATCTTGATCCAAAATGAACGACTCCACCTAGAAGGGGAGAATGAGTTTAAACGAACACTCCAGTTTTACTTTTGTCATACACATCATACACATTCCAGTACCCGAGGCAGTAAGCCTGTGTGCACCAGTTGGGCTATCTTTTCCCAAGGCCAGTTTGCTTTTTTGCTCACTGGTGAAGCAAGGTGTAGAACTCAACAATAACCTGGTCTTCAGATCTCTCCTTGGAATAGGTAGCTATACATTCCTTTGAATCCCCCTGTCCCCCAATACACACACAGTGCTCCTGTCCATTTTTCTAAGCGTTTGGTCTATACTGCTGTGAGGGAACTGGCTGTCATTTCCGGTTATGACCTTAATGAAGGCCGTGCTCTTTGTGCATGCCTGAAGTCCGAGGCAGACATTCCTACCGAACAGGTTTGAACCGGTTGTGCTATGCTGCCAAGATGCGCACGCAATTCCTTTGTGTAAAAGTGTGGGCGTTTCCTCTGCATGAGGGGCGTGTATAAAAAGCCCCTCCTCCCAGTCCCCAGGGCAGCTGCCCGTGGACTCATCCCGGGCTGCTGTTTCGCTAGCGAATAAAGCTATCTGTTTGGACAAGAACTTTGGTGTGGACTCCAGTTTCTCCGTGTGGGCTCCAGTTTTTCCGTAACATTCCTGGCGCCCGAACACTGCTATAAAGTTGAAAGCTTCAAACACTTAATTTAATTAGTTTGGGCTGGTGTAAGTTTTTAAGTACAATTTTGAAACCTTTCAAAGTGTTCTGGGCCTACAACATTGGTTTCAGCCTAGTCACACTGTTTTTCTAATTAGAAACAGTTAAATTGTAGTGTATTTTGCATAGTGTACACATGTGTTTTCTTTCCAATCATTGCTGTCTAGACAGGCTCTTGATGTGTTTTTGGAGGCAGGCAAAACCTTCTTTGTTCTGGCAGGCCTTTGGCAAATAATCTGGACATCTGTCTATACCTTGGACTTTTAAATTGTTATATATTTTTAAAGTTTTAAATGTTTTAATATTGAAATGTATATAATTATGTTTTTAACTTTTGTATATTTCTATTTATAGGCTTTAGCTTTATAAGTTTTCATTTTGTAAGGCCGCCTTGAAGCCCAGCATTGGGCAAAAGGCAGGATACAAATAATAATAATAATAACAACAACAACAACAACAACAACAATAATAATATAATAATAATAACAGTATGGTTTCACATTTCACTTCTGTATCTGATGTTCTTTTGCATTTACTTTTCTTAACAAACCATTCATATCTTAAAACTTCTTGTGTGGCATGTTTTCATTGGTTTAACAAATTAAAAGGGGTATTCACTGTTTTCCTGCTTATGTTATAAAATCTATTTCCAACAGGCCTAGTACCTTCAAGGGTAACAGAGTTGGGGGGAAATCCTCAATCTCTTTGCGATCAGAGGCACTGAGTAAGGGATCCCTGGAGATAATTTAGACTGACCCCAACCACAAAACACTATTCCCCTTTCTGAAGAGGTCTGGACCACAGACTACTAAAGACAAGCAAAGTAGCAGACCATAATAACAGTTCTCATGTGGCCATTTGCTTTATGAGGCAGGTGCTCCTGCAGGCTACCAAACAGAGGAACTAACAGGCCATAAAATTGCGTGGCTGGGTCTGCCAAAAATCTGGCCTCAACACTCCTAGAAGGTCCATGTTCTACAGCACCCGCTCTCTGATGAACTTGATGGAATCCCACTCACCACCCCTGGGTTTAATTTACTGGCCTCCCCTGGCTGGGCCTTGTAGGAAACTATAGGGACAGACAGAGCAGGCATTCATAGCACACAAAGAGTGCTGAGACTACCAAATCTAAAAGCAAGTATGTTGCTTTTCAATAACCAAGGAAATTCAAAACTACTCCTCAGAAATTTGTCATTTTCAACCATTTTGAATTATGCTCCTCCCATTTTAAAATTGAAAATCCAATAAAAATCACACCATTCATCATATCAAAAACTCCCACTGATGCATATGAAAATCCACGTATCTGTACCAATTTGCTTTCAAAATACAATAAATGATTGCCATTCATGAGAAAACAGATGTACCCGAATGTACCTTAGCTTCCTTATTTACCCACAGTGTGAGGTACCATCTCAATACTACTTTATACTGGGCTTCCCTAAGGTAAAGCAAATACTGTCCGTTTTTGAAGTTTCTCCTGATTTATTTTCCCCATCACTGAATGCATGATTTGAACATATGGGGTGGTGGGGGGGAGAAGGTATTCATGTTCTGGTATTAGCTAGTAATCAATAAATTTGAATAGTAACCCATAAATCTATACATTGTATTGGATATAGCTTAACCCATTTGTTTATATTACTCATAATAGAACAGGAATCAAAACCTTTCACAACCAAGATACAAGACAGAGGTGATAAACTCGGATTCAAGCTTTACCTGAACTTATTCCAGACCTTTATCTGATCACAAACTGGAATAATATTAGTTTGTGCTATGTTATTTCTCTCTTTTGAGCAAAGAATAAAGCTTAACAGAGTAATAAAGTGACTTCTAATTCTTTCTATGGTCAAGTATCCCCTCATGAGTCAAAAACTCTAATGGACTAGCATAAAAATACATGCATTTTTCTAGTAAACCTAACTCCTTTGCTTATAAATCTGGGCTGTTTCTCCACCCACAGAAATAGCAAGATTCTTCTTTTCCACTCCTTCAGCTTCAGAGGTGTAATATATAATTATGTTTTAGAGGGGAAATAGCTTACAGTGCTGTCCTATGCATGTCTACTCAGATATAAGTCCTATGGAGTTCAATGAGTAATCTTTATATGCTCTGTTAACACAGTGTTTGCAATTTGTACATCGATTATAAAAGAACCAGTTTAGTTTTATGTATAGCAATATCACTGAATGCACCCACCAGCTCCAGGAGCTTAATAGATGCTCCCATAAACAGCATATAACAATGATTTAATACTTTAAACTCTTCCTAGTTGAGAGAACATTGGCTCAGGTGGGGTGGGGTGAGGATGGAGCAATACCAGTTTTCAACTGGCAGCCATTTGACCAATGAGTGCCAAAGTACTGTGGCTAGGGTGCCAAACAGGTCCTGTTGGCAATGGGCTCCAGAATGTCAAGTCTAATTGCTGCTCTGGTGTCTTGGGGGTGGGGGAGTGGGCGATAGATGGGCACAAGCAACAGGAACTGGCTACTTGCTCCAAATCTTCCCAACGTTGTTGGGAATTTTCACTAGGCTAAAACAGTTGGGAAGAAGAGAGAAAAAGAGGAAGGAAAAGGTAGCATGTGGTGAGTTTTAACGGACCTGCTTCACTGCTACTAGGCAGGGTCAAGATGAGGTGGTCTTTTGAAGGAGCTAGTATGCTTTTTCCAGGAGTCTAGAGAAAATGACTCAGTGCTGTGGCAGTGACATGCACTGTTCTTTCTCTTCTCCTAACCTTATGAAGACTATGAGCTGCTGTCCCAGTTATTTCATACAAGCTAGAATGCCTCTTATACTGCAGCGTACAAGAGTGTCTCCACCCACTCCACATTCACGTTGGTATAAACCAAAGCATTTCAACAAGATCCTTTACACAATACAATGGCAAATGCTCAAAGTAAATTTAAAGTGATGCACATAGGAGCAATTCCCCCACCCCTGTCCCCAACTTCATATGTACCTGGGATCCCTATTGCTGTGCCTGTGGGTAGCAGTGCACCTGGGAGGCTTTTTTCTCTACACAAGTTCTCCATGCAGTTGCATGGAATGCAGTGGGGAGGGCTGTGCTGCTAAAAAATGACCAGAGGGCAATGGAAGCCCACCATCACCCTGCACACTTGGGGCAACAGGATCTTTCTGCTGTTTTTTTTTTTAAAAAAAGCAGGGAACCTTTCCCTCCCATTCAAGTGAATTGAATCTTTTCTCCATTCATTTACATAGGGTTGGCATGGGGCGGAATTGCACGGACAAAAATGGTTGCAGAGTTCCCTCTGCACATTTTCAGCTACTGAAAAATGGCTGGAAAATGGCTGCAGGATCCTGGGAGCAGTATATGCTCTGCATATCTTTTTTGCCAGGAGAAGAGAACATGTCACCGGCAAAACAATTTTTTTTTAGTAGAATACATTCTCTGAAAAAAGAAGAAAACCAGGATTCACTTAAAAGGCTGATCATTCTTTTGATTATGGAGATCTGAAACTATTACAGCAAACGCAGAACAAGTGTGCTTAGTAAAAGACTACACATTGGTTAATCATGCTGCAAGCTACTAGCTCATGACATTTCAGATAGACCCTAGACTGAGAAGCAATTTGAGAAGAGTTTTACTTCAGGTTCATCAAACTAGTAAGATTAAGCTTTTGTCAGCTAAGGCATCTCAAAATATTTTCACCTTTAATAATATTTTAAAAGTTTCTCAATGAACGTCTTCAAATGTTATAATTTCCCCAATTTAGGAAACATATTGAATAACTAAAGATCAACATTTAGTCATTTTCATTCAAATTTTTCAATGCTCATTCTAGCACAAAACCAATGCAGCTATTTAAAAGTTAAAATTAAGGAAAGAAAACACGGAACACAATTACTTACTTTCCTATATTTAGGTCATAAGATGATGCCAATAAAAAGGAAAGAGTGTTTTTATTTAGTCACTTCCTCTGTACTTACAGAACCTGGATTGCAAGTTAATTGGACATGATCTCTAAACTGGCATTAGGGAATAAGAAACCTGCTCTGGCCCCTAGAGCACCAGGACATTTCCTCAGTGGCTGGGGAAAGAGACCACAGTATTAACGCAAGGAAAAACTAAGGGCTCAATCCTATGGCTTGTGTCCTCAATGATTGTAAACCCCAGGACTTGGAGGCTTACAATCATCCTATGCAGGGTAAGACGACCAGTGGAGACGATCTTTGGCTCCTGCCCTGCATTTGTTGCTAGATGGGCTTTTTTGCCCATCTAGCTGGGGCACTTCAGAGGGGGGGGGAAGGAGGCTGGAGAGGCCTCGGACTAACTTGTTTCTTGGCCTCTCCAGTGTCCTCCCTTTCTTATCCACTGAAACACCCCCTCCCTCATCCTCCAAGGTTGAGTTTCCGAAGTCGGAGAGCAATTGGCTGCTATGTCCCCTCCGCATCCCCCTTATTGAACAAAGTAATATCCATCCCAGATTATCTTTTGAAACAGCTAAAAAAGCAAGAATCATAAATCTATACTCCGTTGAGTGAGATCAAGTTAGAATTCATCAGGCTTTCTTCTAGATTAAAGCTCCCAAAATTAGATATGTATGGAAAACAAGAGGGAACAAAGCCAGATTTTACAGAACGAAGCCAATACCATCCTATAGTATTCAGCTTCTTAACCATCTTTCCATCAATGATATGGGTTTGCAACCCATCAAAATTGTTCTCGGAGCTCTAAAGCTGCACTGATAAATCAATTAGTGAATTTACTGAATCTTCAAAATAGCAGAATAGATCTCAAATATGTGGACATTTCATTCTCTAGTACTCAGATAAAAAGATGCATCTTTATATTTAACAGTGAAAGGATAGCTAATGTGCTGTTGGCTAGGAAAACTAAATTATTCCATAGTGTAGTAACAGTAGCTAATTTTTTTATGGATCCCTTTAAGAAATCTTTGGTGACCAGAACAAATTTTAAGGGGGTGAGTAGATTAACTCTTGAGGTAGTTCAGATTGTCAGATTAGTCCTGATTTAATTAGCTAGGAGGATCCTATTGTAGTAGTAGAACACTTACAAGAGGAGACAGTGCCTTGTGGGCAAAATTCTGAAGCCGCTTCAACTAATTTCTCCCTCTGTTACTAGTGAACAGTTTGCGCATTTAGAAGATTGGTTGTTGATTTCATTCTCAGCCCTACCCAGAAAGAACAAGTGCCATAGTGGACAGGATGTCAATCTTAGAAAATAAGCTTACTGATCTAAGGAAATCTACACTAGCTCTTCCAATAATGTCAACCCTGTAGTTCAAATAGTACAACTATTCAAGCCCATGAAAATTGTTTCAATATAATAGTATTTGATGAAGCACCCCAAGGAATTTTGTTTTTGTTCTAGTTTTGGCATTCAGTTCCCAAATGGTGTGCAGAAGTGACTATCTGCACAACCATTGATTATTGTGTCATGCGTCAGGCTTTGTGGACTATTTCACATGCCTGCAGTGCACGAGGCAAGAATAGTGGCAAATGGGGACGGGGAACACTAGGATCTCCTGCCGCTCTCAAGTGGCAGAAGATCCTAGCATACCCGGTCCCCGTCTCCATGGTCAACGAGGGTAGGGCGGAAGAGCTGACAGCTGCAGGACGAGCATTCTCCTCCACCTCGGCCTCGCTTCCCATTTGTGAATATCGGGCGGAAGGAGGATGCTTTTCCTCGCACCCCATATCCACAAATAGCGAATGAGGGCGAGGCGGAGGAGGACGCTCCTCCTGCGGCAGTCAGGAGAGTGTCCCCCTCCACCCTCGTAGTGCCTGAAAAGATTAAATCTTTTTCTGTTGCAGTTAAGGTGAGAACCCAGTTAATATGCAATTGATTTGTCTAGTGCTGATAATATACTGCTCTATAGGTATATGCTTGTGGGTTGTGCATCTTGTTTTCTCTACCTGGTCACAGACCATAATAAACAGATTTTGTTTGGAAACAGATTCTGTTTTGCTCCTACCTGAAGCTCAGCTAGCATGCAACCATCTGCGTGAAAGCTCTGGGAAAGGTCATTTGGGGATTTGAAGTGAAGTAAACTCAGAATGCCGATAACACCAAGCAATCTCTCTTCAGATTCAGGTGAGGCGATGGAAGTGCTGAATCAGTGCCTCATATGAGTAATGGGTTCAATGAGGGACAGTAAACTGAAATTCAATCCTGACAAGAAAGAGGTTCTGTCAGTAGGTGGTTCATCTGTTTAGGGAGATTATGTTCATCCTATTCTGAGTGCAGTTGCATGCACCAGAGGCAGCATGTATGCTCACTCTCGCTCAAGCATGGCAAATTGTGGGTTAATTAACACACAATTGCTGTTCATATGAACAGATGGATGTGTTATTTGTCCCTAGAATGAAGGAGAGATGGATAGCTGGGAGATATCAAGCACAGATCAAATCATAATTTGGCTGGGTGAGACGATTCTTTTTATAATCACAAAAAACCAGGGCAAAGGCATGCACAAGTTCAAAATTCATCTTTCTACAAGCAAGAGCTGATTTGCTAACTTCACCCTGAAGATCCAATGAGCTCCAGGTCCACATTATGAACCTCCTCCCATACCAACCTGCCCATGCATTAAGATCAGAGGAGGCATCTATGTTCCATCTATATGAAAAGTACATTATTGATCTACACAATTGTTCTTTGTGGAGCCCTAACTTTAGAAAGCCCTCCTACAAGAGGTAGACCTGGCACTGTTGATGTACTGTTTTCAGCACCAGATTAAAAACTTCTCATTTGTCTAGCCACTTTAAAACATAAAAGTTGTATTTTTAGCTGTATCAGTGTTCTCCTTTGAATATTTTAGTTTTGTATATACTGCCCTGAAATCTGTTTTTCGGATGAAAGTGCAGTCTATACATTTTAAAATAGGTAACATTACGGTTACAGTTTCTCTTAAAGTGGTAGCATCTGAACAACAAGTAGACTTCTACAGCTTTTGCCTGTACCCAGATGGTTCCCAATTCTGGGATCTGGGTGTGGAGTGGGAAGATCCCAGTGAGCTTTCCTACCAATTCACCAAAAGATATAAGATCCCTAAAGGTAAAAGTCACAATAGATGCTATTAACTAGAATTTCAGGTTTAACCTTCCAATCTTGTATACTGGCAAAATCTTTGATAGAGAGGAGGCCTCTAAAGTCCTGATTCTGCCAGAATTCCCTAGTCCCTGAAGACTTCCCCTGTGAGATTTCATAATATCCATGGTCTGTCTCTGTGCTGGTTTTGTGAGCCAAAATAGAATTCCATCACCAAAGAAAGTTCTCCTGTGCAGGAAATCAAAGAATTTGATAATAAAATTTACTTTATTATCAAGCAGTAACTAATAGAAGGGTCCTAGTTTCTTCATAGTCAGAGGCATGAGAGTGAACAGTACAGATGCCCAAGTGCTGAGGTAGGCAATGTGGTCCCTGTGAGCACCAATGTGTCCCCAAGACCTTTCCTGGTAGCCACCAAGGTGCTCTAATCCATAATATAGTCTTACAAGCAGCTGTAAACCCTTCAAAGCAAAGTGAGGGCCTCCAGCTGCTGCCATCTTCATTTCTCATGAATTTCTCTGCACCGCATGATGGGGCTCAGAGACACTCTTATGAAATGAAGGTATGAGAGAGGGAGAGAGAGAGAGAGAGAGAGCACATCTATTGATGGTGATCCAGAGAAAGAGAGATGGCGATGGATAAGTTGCTTGGCAAAGGAGTGGGGTGAGGAAAACGAGTTTGCCTTCTGTGAAATAGCTTTTTGTTGCCACTGAAAACTGTGGGTTCAAAGGAGTTGTTTAATGAGTTGCGGCTCAGACTCCACCTCTGCATTGTACACAGTTGTTTGGGCAGGTTGTCTCATGGCAGGTATTTGTGGTGGTGCCCACAACTGTTTTTCAAACTGCCAAATGTGCCCATGGGTCCAAAAAGGGTTGCCTACCAGTTACTAAAACGGAAATCAAGTCAATATAGTAATACCAGATTTCAATATTGCATGCACATGGTTTCAAACAAAATACTGTATTGGAACTGTTTTCTCACTCTGAAGAGAAATAGGTCAAAGTGGAAGTGGAAGCCTAATGGTGTTTAATGAAACTTCCTCTTACCATTGCAAATATAAAACTAAAATGCAAGATAGACTAAACTGCAAACAATTATACATGGGATGGCAGCTCAGCTCCTTTTCTGCTGACCCTTCTTTTGCACATGTGCATGCGCTCTCTCTCACACCCACACCCACACACAGTGTTGCTGATTACCTTTCACCATCTTCTTTCAACAGTGAGTTTAATCCAAGACACATGTATGTATGGGACTGGTGCAGCAACGAAAATCCATGTGCCACCTCTATAAACATACCATGTTAAACTGGACAGGTAATAACCTCTCTTGTAGCCTTTCCACTAACTCTTAAACTAGAAAGAAAATGTGTCCTTCTCCTTCAGCATCGCCCACTTGTAGCAGTGCTACAAAAGTTGCATGATGGAACCATCATCACTTCCTGGGACAACTTATTTACATGGAATGATTTTCATTATTTTCAAAGCGTATAAACTTGAGTCCTATCTTCAAAACAGGAGATAATACTAGCAATAGCAAACTTTTCTCTTGCCACCCCTTCTTCTCTTGACTTTATGCCCGGCTAAGTTAATAATAATATATAATAATATATTTATTTCTTACCCGCCTCCCCTTTGGATCAAGGCGGGGAACAACATTAGTACATCAATCTGGGTAGGCCTGTTGGAAGAGGCTAGTCTTTATAGCTGTCTTAAACTTGGAGAGGGAGTTAAGTTGATGAATCTCCTCCAGCAGGCCATTCCACAGTCTGGGGGTGACACAAGAAAAGGTCCTCGGGGTAACAGTTGTCAGCCTAGTTTTGGCTGGCTGAAGTAAGTTCTCCCCAGAGGACCTGAGTGTGTGGGGCAGATTGTATGCGAGAAGGCGATTCCACAGGTAACCTGGACCCAAACCATGTAGGGCTTTAAAGGTAATGACCAACACTTTGTACTTCACCCGGAAACTAATTGGCAGCCAGTGGAATGATTTTAATATGGTGGTAATATGCTCACACCTAGATGTACCAGTGACCAACCTGGCTGCCATATTTTGAACTAATTGAAGTTTCCAAACTAGATACAGTGCATTGCAGAAGTCAAGCCTTGAGGTTACCAGTGCATGCACTACTGTCTTTAGTTCGTTAAACTCAAGGAAAGGGTGCAGCTAACAGAACAGCCAAAGCTGATAGTAGCACTCATGGCCATAGCATCTATCTGGGCTGTCATTTGGAGTGCCGGATCCAGGAGCACCCTCAACCTGCGAATGCAGTCTTTCAGGGGAAGTGTAGAGCCATCCAGAACTGGTTGACACACCTCCAAACCCAGGTCAGGGCCCTTGACAGCAAGCATCTCCCATCTTATCTGGATTCAGCTTCAGTTTGTTTTTCCTCATCCAGCCCATTACCGCCTCCAAGCAGTCATTCAGAGGAGACACACTATCCTTAGCTGATACTGTTATTGAAGGCATAGAGAAATGTATTTGGGAGTCATTGGCATACTGATAGCACTCCGCCCCATGCCTCCAGATGAGCTCTCCCAGCGGTGTCATGTAGATATTAAACAGCATTGGGGATAGGATGGAGCCTTGTGGTATGCCATACAACAGCTCCTTTTTTGAGGAGCAACTATCCCAAGCATCACCATCAGGAACCTACCCGAGAGGTAGGACCGGAACCACTGGAACACAGTGCTCCTGATTCCCAAACCCCTCAGGCATTACAGCAGGATACCATGGTCGATGGTATCGAAAGCCGCTGAGAGGTCCAAAAGTACCAGCAGGGACACACTCACCCTGTCAACACTCATGCGGAGATCATCTGCTAAAGCGACCATAGCTGTCTCAACTCCGTATCCCACTCTGAAGCCAGTCTGAAATGGGTCTACAACATTTGTATCATTCAAGACTGCTTGAATTAGAAGGCAACTGCCCACTCAATCACTTTGCCCAAAAATGGAAGATTTGATACCGGTCTATAATTATTAAGGTCCAGGGAGGGCATTTTTAAAGAAGCAACTGTACCACTGCTTCTTTTACACATGGTGGAAAACTCCCCTCCCTGAGAGATGCATTAATAATATGTTGTAGTTGTAGTCTAACTACATCTCCTCCCTGGGCAACCAGTCCAGAAGGACAGGAATCAAGAGGACAATTTGTCTTCCTTACTCATCCAAGCAGCTTGTCCACATCCTTGGTACTAACCAACTGAAACTGATCCAGTGTAATCCTACTCGCCTAGGACCAAAAGCCTGGGCAACTCTAACACCAACTCCGAGACCAGTCCTGTGAGCTCGGCCAGGGAGTTTGATAGTGTCCCGGCCACCCCACTGCCTAACAGAATCCCCAGTCTATCCTGGTCTTCAGGCTCAGGTACACACAGTTCAGACACAGCTCCCATAATTTAAACATATGGTATATGGTACCAAGTCGACACACATGGAGATGGGGGACTTTGATTTTTGTAGGAGGTTTCTAGTTTCTGAAAGTTCTGCAAGCTCTCTTGAGAGAAGATGATGTGCATATGAACACTTCACTCAATAACACACAAAGGGGGAGTGGAACTTGAAATAGAAAAAACAAGAAGAACTAGCATATACAAGAATCAAAGAAAAGAAGAAAGAAACAGAGAGAGACAGCAAACAGCAAAGCAAGCAGGATCTCTCTCTCAATGATTCTCTCTCTCTCTCCCTTCCTAACACTCCACGAGCTAGCAAAGAGATGAGTTCCAGGGCAGGGACAAATGGGTTATATCATTTGCAATCCCTCCCCCTAAGCACTGTGATTGGAGGGGGGACGGACAGGGAGGACGCTGTGGCTATTAGTTAGCCACAGATGTCAATCTCAAAATTACCCCTCCCTCCCTCCCCCATCAGCATCTTCCTGATATGGAAAAATGTTCAGTTAGTCCATCAAGTTAAAACGACCCCGCACAAAGCCTAAAAAACCTTTCGATACTTCGGATACCTTCAGAGCTCCGAATGACCTTCACTCTGCACTGCAGTGAGCAGATGGTTTTAAAACCGTCCAATGGCCGCTCCGCGAGATTGGACCTCTGACGGACTCTTGAATTTGCTGAGCGGAGCACACACCCCTAAAGCCTATGTACATCAGTTGCTGGGAGGCATGGGTGGGAGGGTGCTGTTGCACTCATGACCTGCTTGTGGGTTCCTGGTCCATAACTGGTTGGCCACTATGTGAACAGAATGCTGGACTAGATGGACCCTTGGTCTGATCCAGCATGGCTCTTCTTATGCATGCATGTATTCCTACAAAAAGGCTAGCAGCATTTATTTTTTAAGACAAAGTGAGGTTCTCAAGTTCCTGAGCTAACTCTTCGGTTGTGCCAAATTCCACACACCAATTGAGTTAGTCCTACCTAAGAGCACATTTCAGAAATTGGGAGTAAATCTCAGTTCCGATATGGGCACATTTTACCACTAAGAACAACACTAGAGTTGTGCGCCACCACACACAAATTTCTGCAACTGCAGATAAGATTCTTGGGATTGTAACTATAACCCACAGGTTGCTATAAAAAGCCTGGGGGAGTTAAATGCAGCATACAAGTCACCAGTGCTTTAAATCCCTAAAGCAGGCCACACAAACTTGGTTCTCATAATAAATCCCACACTGACAGTTCAGAAAACAAAGGATTCTCTATATATTGTATGAATAAATGTAGCAGAAAGAGCAGCTCTCATACTTTCACAATAGTAAGCCTTGAACTTCATGTTAGAGAGAACCATTTTGTCCAACCCGATGACACCACATTTCCTCATTTGAAGATGTCAGTGGGGACTTAAACTAAAGAACTTTTCATAAACAAATGTTTTCCTTACCAGACCCATCTTCCAAATAACCCCTAATTAAAAGGTTTCAACAATTAAAAAGGCATCTTAAAGCTGTACTGATTTCACACTATCTATCCAGCATCCTTCCTGGGGCTAAAAGTAATTCATTTCTACATGTTCTAAATCATTTATCTTCCAAAATTGATCACATCAGGGGCACAATCACCACAACCAAGATAAGAAGGCAAACATTCTATTAAAAATAAAAATAAATGAAGCGTACATCCCATTTAGAAGCTTGGGGATAAGAGTGGATCCCAGCTCTGAAAAGGTTGTAGTCTAGATCCCTCTGATATTTTAAATTGTATTTTAAGAGCTAGTCATTCGCATATGCTTGCCCCCCCCCCAAAAAAAATACAACAACACTTGCTTTGGAATGGCAGCACCAAAGAGATGGTTAAAAATAAATTTAAGGGTAGTAGGTTAATGGTCTGATAAATGTGATTTTTAAAAAGAAGTCTGGCATACAAACCAGAAGTAGCATGAAATGGACCAGCCATTTCTTGGGCAAAACAATTTAAGCCAAAGATACATTCAGCTAACAATTTCACAAATGCAGTAACCAAGATGGCTCGGCTCTGTCATGCCACATAAACAAAAAGGGTTAGTTAAGGTACCACAAGCCTCTTCCTGTGAAAACCTGGTTTTTTCCCTTCATTTTTGTAATAATGTTTCTTAGACAGGAAATTAAGATAGGCATCTTATTGCTAAAATCCATTACTTCCCCATATTTGGGTTTTTGTGTACCAGCAAACATAGTGCTTAACATGTAAGATTTGTGTAGGGAACAGAACAATCTGATAAACTTACTTCAGTGGGACTTAATTTCTGAATAAACCTGCAAAGGATTGTGTTGCACATTGTTAAACACATATAATACTGTTGCATTATCTAATTCAATGCGTACATCTCATCAAGACAAGGAATCTCCAAGACCAGACTATTCGGCCCTGGTTAGGCCTCATCTAGAGTATTGCGTCCAGTTCTGGGCTCCACAATTCAAGAAGGACGCAGACAAGCTGGAGCGTGTTCAGAAGAGGGCAACCAGGATGATCAGAGGTCTAGAAACAAAGCCCTATGAAGAGAGACTGAAAGAACTGGGCATGTTTAGCCTGGAGAAGAGAAGATTGAGGGGAGACATGAGAGCACTCTTCAAATACTTAAAAGGTTGTCACACAGAGGAGGGCCAGGATCTCTTCTCGATCCTCCCAGAGTGCAGGACACGGAATAACGGGCTCAAGTTAAAGGAAGCCAGATTCCGGCTGGACATCAGGAAAAACTTCCTGACTGTTAGAGCAGTGCGACAATGGAATCAGCTACCTAGGGAGGTTGTGGGCTCTCCCACACTAGAGGCATTCAAGAGGCAGCTGGACAACTATCTGTCAGGGATGCTTTAGGGTGGATTCCTGCATTGAGCAGGGGGTTGGACTCGATGGCCTTGTAGGCCCCTTCCAACGCTGCTATTCTATGATTCTATGATTCTTATATTCCTTTTTCATGTAAATGATACTTCATGTAAAGTGAATCCATTACCAAAAATAGCCATCAAAGATTAAAAATTGAATATATGTAGGTGCGCCAGTAAGCAATTCAGCTCACCTATCTGTTCTGATTTTATTTTCAAGAACAGATTGTGATTTTTCAGAACACTTAACAGTTCTATTATATTGGATTATTCTTGCCAGCCTGGACAGCAGCAATGTATGGCCTGACTGTCACTAAAAGAGATTTGGGCAGCAACTCCTAGGGACTCAATGCGCAAGACTGCAACTTCAAGAAAAAAAGTTTTATTTTATATCTCGTGCAGAGATCTAGACCTCAGATAATTTTATATCAGCCAACACTGATTGAATCCAAATGCAGATAGGCTTAACACTGGGTATACTGAATACCCACCAAGGTTGTCTATAGCATGTTTCAGTTTTTCTTCTCATGAAACAAAGACTGTTTTAACGAATTCCAGGAAAGAATTGTAGTTATACAACTAATGTCAAAGCACATATGTTTGCCATGTACCCATGGCAGAAGGGAACTTCCAAAATGTATCAAGGAAATATCACAAGGCCCCTTGGTCCCACTCGCTTACGATTTTGTATCTAATTAAAATTTCAGCAGTATGAGTCTTCTCACTGAATGTGCTGGGCTTATTTGTATTTTATTGTTGTATTTTTACTGTATTTTATTACACTGTGATTTTAAGTTACTGTAAGCTGCCCTGACTAGTACATAGACACCAGAAGTGCAAGACAGAAATCTCTATATAAAGAGGAAAAAACCCACAATTTTAACAAATTACACTCTTATGTTAATAGCCCATACATTGAGAAGAGAAAAGACTTATAATTATTACTCATTCGTAGGCTCAGTTCAGACAACACATTAGTCAACGCAGCGTGAAAACTCCACTCAAAGGTTGAGTTCCTAGGAGATACTCCCCACACAACATGTTCTAAATCCACCATTGTGTGACTGTGGGCTACTGTGGAATTGAGTAAAATCCATCATGGCATTTGACTGACAGTCTGCCCTCTCTCCTCACCCAAGCCTCCCAATGGTAACCCATCAGCCATTGCTGCAAAAACCCAATTCCAGCAGCTCCCCTACAGCAGCACTCACGCCTTTTGCTGCTTTTGTCAGGAAACTCTGTAGCCGGTGGGAAAATCAACTCAATGCAATGGAAAACTCCATGCAGCCTGCCACGCAACACATTGGGACTCTCCTCTGCGTGGCGTGGATATTCTGTGTGGTGTACTTAAAAGAAAAAACACTTCACCATTGCGTGGAGTTTTCCTGCCAGACAACACATTTCTCTACGGTGGTGTAAAAACTCCACCGTCGAGTTCTAAAACTACAGTTGAGAAACATGTTGTCTGAACTCAGCCGTAGTGAGTTAAGAATCTGCTCCAGGTAACCAAGCAAGGAGCTACTGTAAACTGAAAGAATTGATTGTGTGCGCCTCTCAAGCCATCAAAACATTACAGATAAAATAAAATGAGGCAGTCAAGCTAGTAAAAAAAATGTTATGGGTTTAGTAAATGTTATAGACCTTTGTAAGGCTGGATTTACATTCCTGTTAATACATTTCATGAGAATTAAAATGGCGTTAAAGGGTATGAAAAATTAAGCACACGTATGCTTGTTTATTTCACTGTACTTCAAAAGCCAGTCAGTTGATTTATATATCAAAGCTAAAGGGGGTTCCCTCATAACAAACTTCTAAGACAGTACAAAAATGTTTTTTAGCGTTATGCATAAAAGTTGCTTTCTAGCAAGGCCGCTGCCTGCTTTGTTTGTATATTGGGTTGTATATCAATACAAATTTTGTCAGCATAAAGACTTCCCAAATGAAATAACCAGTTCCCCGATACTTCCTGCTTGCATTTCTAATGCTTGGATAGAATACTTTGTTTTGACTACAAAGTTTTTAGTTATGCGCTTCCTCTCTATACAGAACTCACATTCCAGCAAGGCAAAGCAATAAAACAGATTTTGTCCTTGGCCAAAACAGACTCCTTAGGAGCAACCTCAACTGTAACATGAGGAGACACAGTAGAGGTGGAAAGCATACAAGCACTTCAGGATGTGCAAGGAATGAGAACATAGGAGCATTCCTGATGGATCAGGCCAAGTGGTCCGTCTACTCCATAATTCTGTTTCCAACAGTAGCCAACCAGATGCCTCAGCTGCATACTCCCTCTGAAACTGAATGTTCCATATAGTCATGAGGATTAGCAGCCATTGATCAACATAACCTCCATTAGTGCACCCATTCTCTCCTTTTAAAGCCAGCTAAGAAACTGGCCATCACCATGTTTTGTGGCAGTGAATCTCAACAATTCCTCATGTATTGTGAGAAGTAATTTCAGGACAGATCAAAGGAACTACCGTTTCAATGAATGACCAAGTTCTCTTATTATAAAAGAGGGAGAAAAAGCGGTCTCTATCCATTTTCTCCATACCATGCTATAGCATCCATACCATGCTATACCATACCCCTCTATCTCACGTAGTTTTAAAACTAAAAAGCCTCAATTTTTTTAGTTTCATATCATAGTAATGATGCTCTAAACTTGTTTCAGTTGCCCTTTTCTTCACCATTTCCAGATCTACAATATCTTTTTGGGAATGGGCAACCAGAACTGTACATGGTATTCCAAGTTATTTTCAATTCTATTCCTAATTATACCTCATATGAAATTCACCTTTTTCCACAGCTGCTGCACACTGAGTCAACATTTTCAATAAGCTACTCACAACAGTTCAGGCTCTATCAGTATTTGTGTGACATTAGAATTTTCTGCCCCAAATGAGGTGTCACTTACTAACACTGAGCTTCATGTGCCAGTCTTTTTGCTCAGCCATTCAGTTTGGAGATTGCTTTGGAGGTCTTAACAAATTGCTTTGGAGGTCTTAACAAATTGCTTTCATCATGCTGAAGCATTTTGAATCATCCTGAACTCTGGCTGATTCACTGTTCACCCCTAACTCCAGATCCCAATACAGATCATTGGAGGGCGCATACTCTTCTCTATTGCGATAAATACCCATTTATCCTTACTTTGTTTTCTTTGCCTTAAAACCAGTTACTAATTCAAGAGATAACCAATTCTCTTGTCTTATGACTGCTAGGGTTTACTCAGAAGCTTTTGGTGAGGGATTTCATCAAAAGCTTCTCAGCAGCCTAAGTATACAGTCTACAAGATAATCTCATCTACATGTTTTTGGTACTCTTGAAGAACTCCAAATGTTTAGTGTAGCACAACCTTTATCTGCAGAAACCAGAGTTAGACTGCAATCCTATACACACTTAATAGGGAATAAGTCCCATTGAACACAATGTCTTACATTTATTTAACATATTTCTCTGCTACCCTTCAATTCAAAATTTCCAGGGCAGTTTAAAATAATGTTTTACTTAGAGCCAATGTTAAGCTAACTGGCTTGTAACTTCCTGGTTTCTCTTTAAAAAATTGTTAAATTGGATATGATTCAATCATGTCGGATGGCGGTCTATTTTAGGGACAAGTTTTTTTAACTTGTCAGTAAACCCTAGAATTCAATCTCATCACCTCTATTTGACTCAGTTATTCAGCCTCCATCCCTTTAAAGAGTTGACTCAGGAACAGGTATCTGACCTACTTTGAAGTTACAGGCAAATAATTACTTTAACTTTTCTGCAGTCTTCCTAGCCTCCTTTACCATACCTTTCTCTCTTTCGTCCCTAGCTGGTTTCCTGTTTTTGATGTACACCCCAAATCAGGAAGTGTCCAAATAACATTTCCCCAAATATAATTTACAGGGCAACACAATAAATGGAAGTGCCCCTTGCATGTTACATACAATTAACCTATGGAATGTTACAAAGACTAGCTAACAATACAAGTTTTTTAAACATTCATAATTGAAACCCCACCAGTGATTATTAATGTAGGAGTGATTTTTAGGGAATGGATTCTTCCCATAATTGCTTTGTAACCTGTGCTTTTCCCACAAGACATGTACTATAGTCACTGATGTTTTGCACCTGTATATTGATTATGTGGCTTTCCAATGTTTTCTGGGTGTTTTACTTTACTGCTCAATGCTGTAATTCTTATATAGTGGTTTTATTGTAATATTATGCATTATAGACCATTAGCTGCTTCAACAGTCCTGTTGGCTAAATATTCTAGAATATCAATTTTAGAAATAAATAAGCAAGTTATAAAGCCAATCTAGGACACTGTGTCAAACCAAAAGCATGTTATTATTATTATTTTAAAAAAAATTGGTTCCTATATTTGGTACTTAAAATAGTTATCAATTTATAATTCATTGTAAACTAGGAAATATTTACATAAAGTAGTTGTTTCAATCTACTCCAATGGACATTGCATAGCTACCATGCCTGCTAATTCTTTACAAGGAGTATGCAAAAATCAATAGCTGCTGTGGCACAACTAAAGAAGAATGGCATTCACAGGACATTTAATATGAAAAGGACAAATTGCATAACAAGAATTCCTTTTTACTTCATGTTCCATTGCAGGTACTGCTAAGAGTATTCATTAGTGTGCTGAAGATGCACCCATAAGTAAACTTCTAAGAAGAATCTGAAAAGCAGCTAGCCATTGATATTTTATGACTCGAGGGTGAGGGTGAACTATTTCACAGATTTAGTTCAAGAGAAAAAGACTAATAACAGGCAAGGATTTAAGTAACAAATTACAGCAGAAGCAGTTTTCATTCTCTGATCAGAGAGAAGCATAAAACAGCTACTGCAGTGTCATCCCCAACCGCACACACACACACTCTCGCTCCATCTCTCTCTCACACACAGACTCCAGAAAATGTTCATTGATCATGCAGCACTTTATAATGCGCAGAAGGCCTTTATCTCCTCCACTGTCTCTCCTCCTCCCGACTCAGCATTATTCTTAACTGAGAATTCCAATAGTCTACACGCTGTGTACATTTTTTAACAACTGTCAAAGTAATAACCTGCAAATCTATAATAATTTCAGAATACACATGAAAACAGGCCACATTCTACTAAACCAAGTCTCTGTTATACTTCTATCATCTTCAAATGGCAGATAAGATGTGGCTACATATTTTACCTAGGAATTAATTTTCTATTGCAGTTATTTCTTAATTGAATCAATGTCAATGCTTACATTAAGCAATGATGTTCCCCTTAAATGGAATATAAAACCTTTCATGTAGAATATACTATGTTAGAATTAGAATCTAACATGATTATGTGCTGATTTGCAGCCCCACCTTCTAACGAGTTAATCTAAAGGTCACAAGCAGGCAGGCATAACGAGAAATCCCAGGCTTCTCTCTCTCTCTCTCTCTCTCTCTCTCTCTCTCTGCCTCCCTCCCTCGGTAACACCACTGCTATGAATTACACATCCACAGTTATTGAACAATGCTCAATTCTCGACTGATCTACTTGCACTGTAAGTCAATCTTGGCACATCAGATACGTAACAAGGACTCTGTGACTTACCTTAATGCACAGCTTCCCCTTTAAGGGACTTTTATTTATTGGTTTCTTGCTTGCACTTTGCAATATGTAAAAATGCAAACCCTACCTCAAGAATGTCTTCTAAAACATATGCTTCCATTTCAGCCGCTGTCTCCACCATGTTTTATCAAACTGCCATGATTCTTACTGCACTATGATTAGATCACTGCCAGTAGGAACACTCCTCTGTGTCAGCAAGGGAACAGGAAATGGAATGTTCTATTATATCCCTCAAGCAGCTTTACTGCTGGCAAACCAGGGATCTACCAACAGAGCAGGGGTGACTCAATGGATATCCTTTTTAAAGACACAGCTGCTCTCTTCTGGTAGCACACAAAACAACCATAAGTAGATCTAACCAGTTTTGCATTATCCTTTCAAAATGTGTTCCAATCTGAATTTTAAATAAAACCCTTTTCAAAACAAACTTGGATTATGCGTTTCAAACTAAATTGTAATTTACCTGTATCAAAACACTACATGCTGCCTTGCAGAAGTTCAATTAACTCTACACAAAATTTAGTACACCAAATCAAATCTGATATGTATTTAAAGCAAACTTCTAGTAGTTTGATCAGCCATTAAAGCAGGTGACAGAAATACTTTTAAAATGCAATTTAGGTCTTTCATATACATCTTTTAGAAATGTATAACATTCACTGGTTTCCATGGGTTAATTTCCAACTTCCACTAGGTTTCCTTTCCTTGGGTAGTTTAAAATCATGTGTCCAGGCAATGAAAATTCTTAGAACATGAAAAGCTGGGTTCCCCTCCTCCTCCTTCTATTATTTATTATTATATTTATAGCCCGACTTTTTCCCAATACTGGGACTCAAGGTGGCTTTTCAAATTAAAACATGTACCGTTAAAACTTATAGAGATATACAAAAATTAAAAATATAATTAAACATGCTACAATATTAAAACATTTAAAATACGAATAATTTTAAAAAATCGAGTACATAAACAATGCATAAGCAGAAGTCCAGATTACTCCCCAAAGGCCTGCTGGAACAAAAAAGTTTTAGTTTGTCTCTGGAAGCACACCAAGGAGGGAGACAGTCTAGTTTCCTTGGGAAGGGAGTTCCAGAGCCCTGAGGCAGCCACCGAGAAGCCCCTCTCCTGCGTTCCCACCAAGCGTGCATGTTATGGTGGTGGGAATGAAAGAAGGGCCTACCCTGAAGATCTCAGAAGATGGGCAGGCTCGTAAGGGAGAATATAGAATCATAGAATAGTAGAGTTGGAAGGAGCCTATAAGGCCATCGAGTCCAACCTCCTGCTCAATGCAGGAATCTACCCTAAAGCATACCTGACAGATGGCTGTCCAGCTGCCTCTTGAAGGCCTCTAGTGTGGGAGAGCCCACAACCTTCCTAGGTCACTGGTTCCATTGTTGTTCCATAGTCTTTCAGATAACCTGGACCTGAGCCATATAGGGCTTTATAGGTTATAACCAGCACTTTGAATTGTGCCTGAAAACAGACTGGAAGCCAGTGAAGCTGTTTTAACACGGGAGTTGTATGCTCCCTGTAGCCAGCCCCGGTCAACAATCTGGCTGCACCTCTTTGAACCAGCTGAAGCTTCCGAACACGCTTCAAAGGCAGCCCCATGTACAGCACATTACAGTAATCCAAATGGGATGTAACTAAGGCATGTGTCACCGTGGCCAGGTCAGACATCTCTAGGGATGGGCACAGCTGGTGCAGTAACTCCTGGCCACTGTTGAAACCTGGGCATCCAGGCTCAGGGCTGAATCCAGGAGTACACCCAAGCTGCGAACCTGTGTCTTAGCGGGAGTGTAGCCCCATTCAGCACAAGCTAAATCCCTACTTCCTGATCTGCCTTTTGACTGACCAGGAGAAGCTCTGAATTGTCTGGATTAAGCTTCAATTTGTTTGCCATCATCCAGTCCATTACTGCCGACAGATACAGGTTTAGCACCGGAACAGCGTCCTTGGAATCAGGTGGAAAGGAAAAGTAGAGTTACGCATCATCAGCATACTGGTGGCACTGCACCCTAAAAGTCCGAACAACCTCTCCCAACGGTTTCATGTATATGTTAAATAGCATGAGGGACAAAACAGAGCCCTGAGGGACTCCACAGGCCAACAGCCAAGGTGTCAAACAGAAGTCCTCCTGAACCACCTTCTGGGTCCATCCCTCCAGGAAGGAATGGAGCCACTGTAAAACAGTGCCTCTAAGTCCCATCCCAGTGAGGCAGCCCAGAAGGATACCATTGTTGATGTTACTGAACACCACTGAGAGGTCCAGCAGAACCAACAGGGACACACTCCCCCTGTCTACTTCCCGGTGTAGGTCATCGACCAAGGTGACCAAAGCTGTTTCTGTCCCATAACCAGGAGTGAAGCCATATTGAAATGGATCTAGATAATCCATCTCATCTAGAAATCCCTGGAGATGGGAGGCCACCACGTGCTCCAATACCTTGCCCAGAAATGGAATATTGTATGAATCTCGTATACTTATTTTGCTTATTGGTTTTGCTAGTCATGGGGAGCATCAAGCTACTATGCCTGGCACTGAAACTGCACCACCCAGAAGTGGAGATCTTATGCATGCACCTTTTTAGCTTCTGAAATTTCAGCAGGCATAAAGGATGAAAACATGCTTTTTCTAAAATGAAAGCTGAGATTCTCAGAAATCCTAGACTGCATTCCCGCAGAATCATGGCATACACATACCGGAACTATTGTGGTAGTTTAGGAACAAACAGATTCAATATTTGGGGGAGGGGGCAATCTATTTTCCAGATTACTATCTGAAGCACAATCTGACCAATCACAGAGTATTACAGTAAAAAAAAATTGACATCATCTAGCAATAAGCATGATGAATAATAAGGGACAGAAGAATAAGTAATAACAAACAGAAAACACATAAGCTTTGGTGGTACGAGAGGCCAAGAAACAAAGGCAATATAGAATGCAAATGCAATAGCAGCACAATGAAATACACCTGAAGAGTAATTTATTTTTTCCTTACAAGTTTAATTAACTTTTGTAAAGCCGGTGTAGTAATAGTCAGACAGATATGCTTCTGGGGCTGGAGCTGGTACTTGGCCATCCCGTTGCTTACTGAAAAAAACAGAATGGCCCATTTCTGTGTATTATGTACAAAGTTCAGTTGTTTACCTTTTAAATAGTGCATTTTCAGTGTTAGCATTTATAAAAACATACTCTCTAAGAAGTGTGTACAAACAGTTTATGAACAATTAAAGCCCCACCAATTTCAATCCTAACACACAAATCTGACTCTTTTGTCAGGAACATGATGACCTTTAATAAATCAGTAACCAAAAATAATAAAATCAAGAATTAACTCAAGTTCAGTTTCTGCACCTTCATCTGCTCACCTCTTTAAAAGCAGGGTGAACACTTGGGATTGCACATTAATACTTCACTATGCTAAGATGTGCCTTTTATTGCTGTTGTAATGGTTGTGTTCAGATGTCACTTTAAGCCATAATGGGTTAATAAGCAACTCACGAATGCTTATTTTGAAAATAAGCTACACTTATCCCACACACAATCAGGCAAATAGGGTGCGTTTGGACAACACAATAGCCAACCCTGCGCTTATAGTCCACGCCACGGATGATTATTTGCATGTTGCACTAGGACGACATGCAAATAACTCTTCCGTAGAGTAGGCTATAGGGCAAGGTTGGCTATTCCTCTCCTTCCCCTCCCTCACCAAATGGCGGTGCTGGTTCCTCTTACCTTATAGGTGCGCCGCCATTCCATGGGGAGGGGCGGAGGAGGGGAGAGACGCTCACCTGCCTCCTTCCTGCTGTCAGTGGAGGAGACCCATGGGCGCCGATTCTTGTGGTGGTGGAGGCTGCAGCACGGGAGACGTGCCACAGCCCACCGTTGCAGCAAGAAACAGCACCCACAGGTCTCCTCCACTGAAAGAGGAGCTGATCTTGCCGCCAATTCTTATGGCAATGCCAGTGGAAAGAGATCTGTCCATTTGAGCCATAGAAACAAGGAAGGGGCTGGCTCTAGCAACAGCCAGCCCCTTGCCTGTTTCTATGGTCCTGGAAGTGAATGGAGAACAGGGCACAGGAGGAGTGAGTGCGTCCTGTCCTCTGTTCCCCATTACTTATAAGGTGGAGGGACTTGTCAGCATCAGGTCTCCCCGCCCTCAGCCTTGAAACTAATGAGAATAGACGTGCTGCGGCTGAATACCATACTCGGACCGGGTATGGTATTCATCTGCAACACGTCTATTCACATTAATTTCAAGGTGGGGGGAGAGCCAATGCTGACAGCTCCCTTCGCCTCGAAACTAATGGGAATGCTCATCCTGCATACAAATATCATACCTGGTCCAGGTATGGTATTCATCCGCAGCGCAAGAGTTCCCATTAGTTTCGAGGTGGAGGGAGCTGACACTGACAGCTCCCTCCACCCTCAGCCTCAAAACTAATGGGGAACGGAGAAACAGGACGCAGGAAGATGCACGCCATCTTCCGTTTGCTGCAAAGTGCTGGCGGCTGGCAACGAGGGACACAAAGAGCTCCTGCCACTCTGAAGCAGCGACAAAGGTTCCTAACATCCCCCACCCCCGTCCCCAATCGCCAGCACTTTCCCTTCGTGGTTGGGGTGGGGGAAAGGGACATGCACATCCCTGGGAACACGTGGGGTGTCACGATTGGTGGCACCCTACCCAGGGACGTCATGTGCCTGTCCCAGGAAACATGTGGGGAGCTGTGGATTGTGGTGCCCCACCAAGGAACAGCATGATGGACAGCTCCCCAAGCACTTCCGGACAGGATTATTTCCCCTGTCTATTGAGCCCCACTGGGCAAGAGCAGCAGGTGTTTCTGCCACTCTTGCCTCACGACTCTGTAGGAGTCCATGGATTCCGACAGACACAATAATCAACGGCTGTGCAGATAATTAACTCTGCACAGCATTGATTATTGGAGTTGGTTATTTCTAGAAAATAACCAACCAAGGGGTGGTTTTTGCCCCACAGATGACACAATAGTCAACGGTGGACTATTTAGTCTGCTGTGGAATATTTAATCAACTACTGACTATTTTGTCGTCCGAACCCAGTCCCAAACTACTGTGCGTAGTTTATTAAGCTACTGTGCATAATCCGAGTCATCCCTCTGCTCCCTGTCCTGTTGCAATCCTCCCACTCCAGCAGTGTTGCTGTTTCACCCATTGACAACATTGCAGCAGCCTGTTTTAACCTTTCACAATATCCCAATGAGAGGGAAGAGGTGTGGGGTACAGTACAGGGGCTTAATTCAGTGCTTCCAGTATTACCCCAACAAAGGCTTTAAAGTGCTGGACATCTGCAGGATTGGGGCAAAATTTCACACACAGCTTCCCCGGTCAGGAGGCACCCGATGCACCAACAAACCTTTCACACAAAGGAGCGAAAACCCCAGGTGCACCAAAAAGGGAGTAGCACAAATAAAACATTGGAAGTTTGCAGGACCAAGACCAAACTTTATAACACAACATGCCTTGGCAGGGATGCACACAAGGCAAAGTGACAACCCTGTGCAGCTGCCACCACCCAACCGACATTTGGGGAGATTGCAGAGAGCACTACTGGAGGAAGGGTTAGGGCGGGGACAGGCTGCGAGCACAATCAATTGCTAGGCAGATCATGGAAACAGAGATCTGTCGGCTGGAGGAAAGTGGCAGCAGCAGTTTTGACCACTCTTGCCAAGCAACTCTGTAGACAAAATAACCTGCTATGACCACAACACAATAACCCATGATGGGTTAAATAACCTACTTTGCAGACTGTGGGTCATCAAAGTGGGTTATTTTGTCCAAATAAATCATCGTGGGTAAAAAAAAAAAACTCTGGACACATGACACGATAACCCATGGTGGGTTAAATAAGCTATTGTGGGTTATTTAACCCACCGTGGGTTATCATGCTGTCCAAACCCAGTCAACCCCTTGTCCAGTGCAATAGTAAGAATACCAAATACTATACCAGGAAATACAATAGTTTCTGAACAGTAACACAGCCATTCTTGTTAGATTGTAATATCTCTCACGGTTGTTTACCTGTGTGACACCTGATGAAAATGTGCCACTGATTGTGTAGCCCATTTGTATTGTATTGAGGTACTTTTGACTAATGCTGTACATGGCCTCATGAAAATACACCCTAAATCGTAAGTGGACTATTCTAATGGGAAAAGCATATTCCTGCACTGAATGTTCCAGTTTGAACAGTTCTGAACCCGCTTTTCTGCTTCTTTGTTCTAGGCTCCTATCCCGGCTACACAAAACATGAGGCATGTTTTATCACAGAGGCTCTCCTCCCACTCTGAGAATGAGGTTAGGAAGCCTTTGCTGTAAAAACTCTTACCAAGTGTGAAAACAAGAGTATTGCGCTGGCTGTTGTAGATATGTATATTGAAAACAAAACAACTCATTAACGTGCAATGTTTTATCATTTTTTTAAATGACAAATTAAATAAAATGGTTTTCGGGGGGTGGGCAGGTGGTTGTCTCCTTAGGAGCAAACCAACTTACTGTGTCTCCAAGAATAACAACCACCATGAGGTTTGGTTCTTAATGCTATATATTTCAGATTGCAAGTAGGAAGAGAAAAGCACAGCATTTGAGAGTACACAATCATATAGTTCAAATGGGGATAATGATCTCTTGACTAAGAAATAGTACCTAAATAATTTGGGCCCCAATTCTCCTCTTTTCTCCAGACTACAACAAATCAATAAAATAGACATATAAAATAGACACTGGTTCCAGATTTTGTCATACTTAGGAGTAGAGCCACTGAAATAAGTTATACCTTATATCCCATTTTTTTCAATGGGTCTAATATAAATATGGCTAAATCTGGATTCAACTGACAGATTGGTAACATGTAGGAAAAATAAGCACATACATACACATCAGTAATTCCACTGTCCAATCGTGGCAGCCATTTCAGCAAATGAAGCCACCTTATACGAAATATTGTTTTCCAGCCATTAAAGCAAAAAATAATTTCTGAATCAGGGAAAGCAATGTTTTGAGATTATCAGAGAGGAGAAAAGCAAAAAGATAGTAGGGATACTTTCCACTGTGACAGAACCACAAATGTGAGTCTTTTTTTTCTAACTAAGGTTTAGTACAGTATCATGCCTGCTAATAACTACATTGCCAGTAGCAAGTAAAACATGCCTAGGTGAGCCTTCTCCCTACTGGCCTCAGCAGCTACTATCACTTTGAGGCTAGGAAGATGTTTCTTCCCCACTTCCCCTGTCCTGGGAAAGGGAATGAAACAGACCCAAGCCTCATGTAGCTTTAAATGCCTTTTGAAGAAGGAGAAGGAGAAGAACCCAAAGCTATTTACAATTACTCATTAAAATATAACCACTATTATATCCATTAGAATATAAAAATAAAACAAAAGCATCAGTGAAAACCATAGACAATTCAGCTGATGCATTAAACAGCCCATGGTATTGTATCAAATGCCTGGGAACAGAGGAAAGCCTTAACCTGGCGCCAAAAAAAATAACAATGTTGGTGCCAAGAGGGCCTCACTGGGGAGAGCATTCCACAATTGGGAGGCTACTGAAAAGGCCTTCTCCTATGTTGCCATCCTCCAAACCTCCCTCAGAGGAAGCACCAGGAGGAGGGTTTCAGATACTGATTGTAGGATACAGGTAGGTTCATACTGAGAGAGGTGCTCCATCAGGTATTGTAATCCCAAGTCATTTAAGGCTTTATAGATTAAAGCAAGCACCTTGAAATGGGCTCAGAAACACATTCGCAACCAGTGCAAACAAACCAGAATTGGTATTATCTGTTCTGACCTTCTGGGCCCCATTAACAATCTGGTTGCTGCAGTTAGCATTAGCTGAAGTCTCCAAACCGTTTTCAAAGGCAGCCTATTTATAGTGCATATTTATAACATTTATATACTGCCTTTCTACTAATTTCACAAAGGTGGCATACATTGCTTCAAATAAAAATACATTAAAATAATAAAAATACATTAAAATAATTAAACCATATCAAACATTAAAACAGCATTGACATAACATAAAAACTATTACTCACTTATTAAAAGGCCAAATTAAACAAAATTCAGAAAAACAACAACAAAACAAAAACAAACTAACTAACAAAAACCCAAAAAACAGGGAGTGGAGATCAATCTTAGGGAAGCATTGTACAATTTGGGAACGATGCAGGAGAAAACTTTTTCATGCATTTCCAAAAATGAGCCAACACCTTGAATTGAGCCAAAATTTTCAACCAGTGCAGATACCATGCTCTGATTAACAGGTTAGTTGCTGCATTTTGCACCAACTGAAACTTTTCTGGAAGCTTTTTAAGGGTAAGCCTACATACAGCACATTGCAATAGTCTAACTGTGATGTAACCAGGGCATGAATAACTGTTGCCAGATCAGACAGATTCAGGAATGGTCACAGCTGGCATATTAAATTGGCAATCATGTGTAATTCTGCAAATGCACTCCTTGCCACTGCCACCATCTGAAAATCCAGGGATAACGTAGAATCAAGGAGCACTCTGAAGCTACAAACCTGACATTTCAGGGGAAGCACAACCTTTCCCGAATAGGTTGAATCCCAATCCCTGAGCAAGGCTTTCAGATGATTTCTCTTCGCCGTTTCACGTACATATTCAATAGGAAACGAGACAAAATAGTACCCTGTTGGATGCCAATCAGCCAACACCAACGTCTGGACATGATACAACAGAAAGAATCAGAATCACTGCAATACAGTCCCCCCCCAAGGCCACCAGTCCAGAAGGATACTATGATCAATGGTATCAAAACCCACCAAAATTGGATTTGGAAAATCCAGAAAATCGAATAGAGCCACACTTACCACATTCAGTTCCTGGCACAGATCATCAATCAAGGCAAGACGCAGAAAGAGAGACAAGCTCAGGTGCTTATAAAAATAAGTAAAATTCATTAAAGAAAAAAAATCTAAGCGCCAGAACTTGTCTTTCTTTCTGCATCGTCATCCATTTTAACAGGATTTAACAACGTTAAGTTTGTTTTTAATGGACGCAGAATTGTTGTTTTTATATGGTTGTTTTTATGTTTTTGACGGTTTTTAAATTTTGTATACTTTTTAATGTTTACCATTTTTAACTGTTGTAAACCGCCCAGAGAGCTTTGGCTGTGGGGTGGTAAATAAATGTAATAAATAAATAAATAAATAAAATCAAGGTGACCAAAGCCGTGTCAGTCCCATATCATAGCTGAAAGCCTGATTGAAGTGGGTCTGGATAACTGGTATCACCCAGACGGATCTTGAGTTTCAGCACCACTACCTTCTCAACCAGCTTAGATAAGAATAGTACATTTGAGGCTGGTCCTGAATTTCCCAAGTCAGCTGGGTCAAGTGAGGTTTTTTTAAATAAAGGTCTTATTACTGCTTCCTTTAAGCAAGAAGGAACAAGCTCATCCAAGAAGAAGGCATTAATTACTTCCCTTTAACCATAAGGTCAGTTCTGCCTGGGCCAATTTAATCAGCCAGGAAGGGCAAGGTTCAAGTAAACAGGTGGTAACCCTCACCTCTCTCCAGACATCCTCAAGATTTACAAACTACAAAGGTTGCCAAGTGATTGCCAAGGTTACATTCCCCTGAACTGCCCCAATGCTGGATTCCAAATCGAGGAGGATCCATGTGACTTTATCTAAGAATGAAAACAAACTGTTCATAGTGAGCCTCCACCTGTTCCGGCTTCCCTCTCCTGCAACCTGACGAAGAATGCCTTGCACAGTATGTAAAATCACCACTGATCTATTCTGTACACACTTGACAGCCTCAGAGAATTAAGCTTTCTTCACTGCCTTCGCTTCTCCAAGTGGCTTCTAGTCCATGTTCACTTCATCCCAAGTTTTTTCCCATCATTGCTGTAGCCATCATCCTTTCTGTTTCATTGCCCTCACTGTTCTGGCTCTGTTAAGAGGGGCAGGGCACTTGGGAGCAATGGTGTCAACTGCCCAGGCCATTTCCGTGTTCCACAGATCAGCCAGTACAGTATTACCATTTCTATCAGGACAGGTGCCCATTAACCCTGTTGGATTTCTCAGCAGCTTTCAATACCATCATCCATGATATACTTCTGAGGTGTCTGTCTGAGATGGGACAGGGAAGTACTGTTCTATGATGGCTTAGATCCTTCTTGGAGGGCTGGTTTTGGGGTTGGGTGCCTTCAGTATGCTGATGATACTCAGCTCTACTTCTCCTTGTCCTCAAAGTCAGCTGGGGCTGTGAAGGTGCTGGACCAGTGCCTGGAGGCTGTAATGGGCTGGATAAGGGCTAATAAACTGAAGCTGAATCCTGATAAGACGGAAGCTCTGTGGATTGGTGGTTCCCAAGTCCGGGAATTGGGTAAGTGACCTGTTCTGGATGAGTTGGCGCTCCCTCTGAAGGAGCAGGTACGTAACTTGGGAGTACTCCTAGACCCATTATTGTCACTGGATGCCCAGGTGGACTCTGTGGCGCAGAGTACTTGGGGTCAGCTTCGGCTGATCCGCCAGCTACAGCTTTTCCTGGACAGGGACAACCTAGCCACAGTAGTGTATGCACTGATAACTTCCCGATTAGACTACTGCAGTACACTCTATGTGGGGCTGCCCTTGAAGACGATGCGGAAGTTGCAGCTAGTGCAAAATGCAGCAGCCGGACTGCTGGCGGGTACATCTTATAGAGACCACATTACACCAGTCTTAAAGGAACTGCACTGGCTGCCTATACGCTTCCGGTCGGAATTCAAGGTGTTGGTAATGACGTTTGAAGCCCTAAATGGCTTGGGACCTCGATACTTGAGAGAGCACCTCTCCTTATATATGCCTGCCCGAGACCTCAGATCTGTTGGAGGAGCCCTTCTCCGCATCCCACCAATGCAACATATATGCTATGATGGGACAAGGGAGAGGGCTTTCTCTGTGGTGGCACCTTGACTGTGGAATGCCCTCCCCTTGGAGGCCCGATTGGCGCCAACATTGATTGCATTTCGACGCCAAGTAAAAACATGGTTTTTAAACAAAGCCTTTGATGGTTAAACTCACTGGCACATTATTTTAACTGTTTTAACTGCTTTTATTGCTTTTAAATTATATATTGTTTTAACTTGGATCGTGGTTTAATTTGTTTTTAACTGTGTATATTTATTGTTTTATACTGTATGTTTTTATCTGTACGCTGCTCTGAGATCTTAATGATACAGGGCGGGATATAAAAGTTTTAAATAAATAAATAAATAAAAATTTCAGAAGGTGGTGCTAGGGGATTTCTGCTAGACGCTGTGGCTGTTGATCTGTGGTGTTCTTCATGCTTCCATTTTGTCTCTCGTGCTATTTAGCATATACATAAAACAGCTGCGAGAGGTTTTGTCCAGATTCCAAACCCTCCCACTGAGATGTGAGACAATAAAGAGGTCTGCTGTGCAATCCATAAATATTTATTCAGTAAATAGATGTCTTCACACCTGAAGCAAGTGTGAATGATAGGAGCTATTCTCTAAGCTTAATTTGCCTAACAAAGCAAGGCTATTGCCTATCAACTGACTGGATAGTTTCCCACAATGTCCAACAAAAATTTTTCTGAATCTCTCCTTCAGGGAAGGTCCTTAAGTGGCCAACCAAGTGGCCAACCTTGCAGACCACCTCCCACCTGCTCTCAACTCCACCCCCTTGACTTTGCAGCAGACTCTGGGTCTGTCAACTCGGATGTTCCCTCCCTGTCTGACAAAGACTGAGTTCCCGGCAGGTGGGTGGGTGGATCTCTGAGACTGGTTGTCCAGTCCAATAAGCTCCTGGGAAGATTTCTCCTTGACTCCTGAAGAGTCTTGAGAATTTCCTCCCCCACTTTCTTTCCAGACTCGTGTATGTCTGCTTCTTCCTCTTCAGCCTCTGAGTCAGATTCGGGTTCTAAAATCCAGTCTCCCACACCAGGAGGAATGGGCTTGATTGTGACACCAGTATGCTGATGACATAGAAATCGTATCTCTCCTTTCCATCTAAATCCAAGGAAGGTGTTCTAGTTCTAAATCAGTGTCTGATAGGGGTAATGATTTGGATGACGGCAAACAAATTGAAGCTTAATCCAGACAAGATAGAGGTACTCCAGGTTAGCTGAAAGGCAGATCAGGGAATATGGATTCAACCTGTGCTGATGGGTTTACACTTCCTCTGAAGACTCAGGCTCACAGTTTTGATACTCTTGGACTCAGAATCAAAATGCAAATGGCCTAGAACATACCCACAAGGCTATATTCTGAAAGCTGTGAGGTGAGCTCTTCCTTCTGGATTTACTCGGCAGACTTTTTAGAAATGATCATATGTAGCCTTATTTGCAAAGCTCCATAATGACATTCTATAAAGAACATTCAACAAATATCAAATCCAATTCATACTGATTTAAGGAATGTCTGAATTCTGTTTTCCACAGTTGACGTAGATTGTATGACTAAAAAAAAAACCATCAACCACTTTTAACTAACATATTGACCTTCTCTTATTGAAGCACTATAGAAACATATATTGGTCAACAGAAAGAATTGCACCAATCATGATCCATTTTTGCTGGGGGTTGGGGGAAGAAACCCATGTGAAAGAGGCCTAGTTCCAATAATAACTGATAATAATAGGGCAAAGAAAGCAGTGTCCATGCTCTGCAAGGTTAGTATACTAAAAAAAATGTACATAGTGTGCAAGGGTAAAGAGTTTACTGTAGGATGCCAAGTCTGGGATCCATGTCACACAATAGGTAAACCAAACTTACAGAGGCCAGTTTTCTTCCTCACTTCCTTGTTTGGGCAAACCACAGTTGGGCTCCAACACAGAACTGGAAACCGACTTCCCACTCTGCATTGGAGGCCAACTGTAATTTGCAAAAAGTGATATAAACAGCAAACTATCATTTGACCAAACCAGGAATCAAAGTAAGAAATATTATTATTTATCACATTTATATCCCGCCTTTTTTCCTCCAAGGAACCCAAGGTGGCATACATAATCCTCCTCCTCTCCATGTTATCCTCACAACAACAGCCCTGTGAGATAGGCTGGGCTGAGAGTATGTAACTGGGCCAAAGTCACCCAGTGGGTTTCCATGGCCGTGTGGGGACTAGAACCTGGATCTCCTGGCTCCCAGTCCAACACCTTAGCCGCTACACCATGCTGGCTCTCACAATATGTGTGTACAAACCTGAAGGAAGAACTATAATTTGGCCATTACATGTGAACATTACATCCTTTATATTTTTTAGGTCTACACTCTGCAGAAAACCTGTTTTTTCTGCCATCTATGTGGAATGACACTAAAGTCACTCGGAACTGCTCTGTCCTGGACTTTTCTATCGCTGACTTTCCTCTGTCCGATCATCATCTAGTCTCTTTCAATATTACTCACAATCGCCCTCCTTCACGTCCCGCTTCTCGCCCTTGTCGTGACCTGCATTCTATCAACTACGAGGCTTTTTCTCAGTCTTTAGCCTCCTCTCTTCCTTCTGTCTACACAGCCGTCTCCTTGGACTCAGCCGTCTCCTCCTTTAACTCCTCCTTATCTTCAACTCTTGATAATCTTGCTCCATCTACAACTCGGATAGTTCGCCCCTCTCAACCCCAACCGTGGCTCACCTCTTTCCTCCGCTACCTTCGCTCTTGTTCCCGGGCAGCCGAACGCCTGTGGCGTAAGACCAAGGACTGGGCGGACTTTGTCCACTACAAATTTGTTCTCTCCTCTTTCTCTTCTGCCATTTCACTGGCCAAACAGCAGCACTACTCAATGTTGATCCAGTCAAATGCTAAGCACCCTCAGCGGCTCTTCGCGTCCTTCAATTCTCTTCTGAAGCCTAATCCGCCATCTCTCCCCGCCTCCCTGTCTGCCAACGACTTTGCCTCTTTCTTCAATGCTAAAATCCAAACTATACGCTCCGATCTAGCCAACTCTGCTCCGCTTCCAGCTCCTGTCCCTCACCTGTCAGTTCCTCCTTCAACTCTCTCGGCATTCCCTTCGGTCTCAGCTGATGAACTGTCTAAAATACTGCGCTCATCGAAGCCTTCCACTTGTTCCCGTGATCCGATTCCTTCTCGCGTCTTTATTAATCTTATCCCTGCTATCCTCCCTTCCTTGCTTCACATCATTAATTTTTCTCTGTCCTCTGGTTCATTTCCTTCTGCTTTTAAACATGCTACAGTCTCTCCCATTCTCAAAAAACCCACTCTTGATCGACTATCCCTGTCTAACTACCGACCTGTCTCCCTCTTGCCCTTTGTCTCAAAGATCCTGGAACGTCTGGTCTACTCTCATTGTCTTGACTTTCTCTCTAATAACTCTGCTCTGGATCCCTTTCAATCTGGCTTCCGTCCTTTGCATTCCACTGAAACAGCCCTTACCAAGATCACCAATGATCTTCTTACTGCCAAGTCTAAAGGCCATTATTCTGTTCTTATTCTCCTTGATCTAACCGCAGCCTTTGACACGGTTGATCACGATCTTCTCTTAGATTCCCTCCACGACCTTGGACTCTGTGGCTCTGTCTATAACTGGTTCGCCTCCTATCTAGAGGGTCGCTCTTTCAGCGTGTCGGCTAACGGCAGCTCGTCCTCCTCTTTTCCCCTTTCAGTTGGGGTTCCGCAAGGCTCGGTGCTTGGCCCGTTGTTGTTCTCTCTATACATGCTGCCCTTGGGCAAGCTCATTCAATCTCACGGCCTCCAATATCACCTGTATGCCGATGATACACAATTATATCTTTCATCTCCGGAACTTTCTCCAGATGTTCACGATCGTATCTCGGCATGTCTTTCAGATATCTCAGCCTGGCTGCTTCATCGTCGTTTGAAACTTAACATGGCAAAGACTGAATTGCTAGTTTTTCCTCCTAAACCTTCTCCTCACCTCTCATTCTCCCTTACTGTCAACGATGTCACGCTTACTCCGGTCAAGGAAGCTCGTAGTCTTGGCTTTATATTTGACTCCTCGCTCTCCTTTACTCCTCACATCGAGGCAGTAGCTAAATCCTGACGTTTCTTCCTGTATAATATTGCCAGGATTCGACCATTTTTGTCTGTCTCTTCTGCCAAGACTCTCGTTCACGCACTGGTTATCTCTCGGTTGGACTACTGCAACCTTCTTCTCTCTGGCCTTCCTTCGTCTCACATCAGTCCGCTGGTCTCTGTCCACCACTCTGCCGCTAAGATCATCTTCTTGGCCCGCCGCTCTGACCATGTCACTCCACTTCTGAAATCTCTTCATTGGCTTCCAATTCACTTCAGAATCCAATATAAACTTCTCCTACTGACCTTCAAAGCTCTTCACTGCCTAGCTCCTGCCTATCTCTCCTCTCTCATCTCACACTATCGCCCCGCTCGGGCTCTCCGCTCCTCTGATGCCATGCTTCTCGCCTGCCCAAGGACCTCCACTTCCCTTACTCGGCTTCGTCCTTTTTCTTCTGCTGCCCCTTACGCCTGGAACGCTCTTCCAGAACACTTGAGAACTACAAACTCAATCACTGCTTTTAAGACTCAGCTCAAAACTTTTATTTTCCCTATAGCCTTCAAATATTGAGTTTGTTCTGACTTTACACTGTTGGTTTTGCCCTACCCTGTGCCTGTTTCACTTCCCTGTGCCTGTTTGCATTCTCCTTCCCTCTTTATTGTTCACTACAACTTATTAGATTGTAAGCCTACGCGGCAGGGTCTTGCTATGTACTGTGTTATCTGTACAGCACCATGTACATTGATGGTGCTATATAAATAAATAATAATAATAATAATAAAGTGGGCTAGGCAGACTTCAGGCCTAGAGGCTCTACTTTGTTTTTTCACTACAACCCCAAGACCCAACAACTGGAGCCTGATGCAAACGACATACAATTAATGTATCTTACATCACCGGGCCACCATGAGGGGTGGGCAGATTTTGTGCCTCTGGGATCTAATTTGTTTTTTTACTAGAACACCAATTGGAGCCTGGTGCAAAACACATACACTTAGAATGAACAAATTCTGAGCCCAATAATGTGTTTTCACTACCACAACAGAATGGATTTCACAGAACTTCCACACAAAAATTCACTCCTAATCATCCCAAGCTTTCTTCAATTTAACAAAATTTAGAAAGGGAGCAGAGTAATTTTGATTACTGTTATTGTTAGAGTTGGGAACTAGAAATCCTCGGTGACATACAGCAATTCATCAGTACATTTACCCTTACATTCAGATCTACCTTCTCCCTATCCCTAGGATAGGCTAAGTAGCATATATAAACCCAGAAAATGCTATATAAACCCAGAAAAAATGGTGCAATAAGACATCATACCACATTGGAGTAGGTCTAGGCAGAACCAGATGGCATGATGTAACCAATGGGCCTCAGGCATCACCTTGCAAGACCATGCAAGTCAGCTGTAACAAGGTTGCACGGACATGAAGACATAGGGGAGCTGTAATGAGCCCTACCTTCTCCTGCTGCATTCCCACTGTGTGTCTAAAAGCACACAACTGGGCAGGGTTTTCATGGCAAAAGCATCCTATGTAGCCACTAATGTGCCAGAACAAAGCAAGACAATAAGAACAGAAGCAGAATGCTGCCGCTGACTTGTCTGTCACAGAAAGGAGAAAAAACAAGTTATTTATACATTCCTAATCAGAAGGGATGCATATACTTCACAAACAGATGGATCCTATCAACTCTGGCCCCAAACTATAACTGGGTTAGGCTCACTACAGCTAGAGATGGGCAAATCTATCTCACTTTGTATAACATACATACTTTCTCAAGCACAAGCTCATTCTGCTCCATTTCAGCTTCAGTTCACAATATTTTTTTAACTTCCAGATGAAATGTTGCAGTTTTGTATAAAATTTCTCTAATATACACATTTTCCAAGCATGTTTACCTAATATATACATGTCTGTATGCAATCTTCCACCTGAGAACTCATCACAAAATTTGAACAAGTCTGAAAACAAGGATAATGACACTCCAGTTTGCATATTAGTTCAGGAGGTGTGAATTATTTCAATTCACATTAAAATGTGAATTAAACTAATGTTGTCCCAATCCCTACTCATACCTATTGTCTATTGTAAACTGAAAGGCCTCTTTATTATCATGTTTAACAAGAATAGCAAGACAGAAAAAAGATGCACGAATCTGGGCTCATTTCAAATTCAAATGATTTCATTATTTTAAAGAACTTTTTATAATTCAAGTTTCCAAACCCTTTTCAAAGACAGTCCAATGAAGAGCCCATTACATTAATCAAAGTAACTTAAGCATGTGTCACTGTGACTAGATCTGACATCTCTAGAAACAGCCGCAGTTGGCACACTAGTCTCAGCTGTGCGAACGCACCTCTGACCACCACAAAAAACTGGTATCAAAGTTCAGGACTGAATCCAGGAGTACACCCAAACTGTATTCTTCACTCTGAGATTTTAAGGGCCAGGATGCTCCTTCCTCATGCCCTTTCAGTGTGCCCTTCTGATAAAACGTGGTAAAGGACAATTCCTACAGGAAGAATTCAACAATAGGTACAAACTGCCTAGAGAGGTAATGGAGAATCTGGAGCGCCACAGATTCCCCACTCCTGGCATAGATGAACACAATGTAAATACTTCTTAGGGAAGAGACTGCCCATTTCACATAGACCAGGTTCACACAACTTGACAACACACCATGGCTGATTGTCATGTTATGCACACCTGGTACAATTTCTGCAGGGTGGCTTATTCTTTGTGAACAAGACACCCTTAGAATCCATGACTTGTTTTGCAGTTGTTGATACCTGCGGTGTCCTGTCCAAACCCATCAAGGAGACATTGTTGTACAGCTACAGAGCTGGCCGACCAAAGCAGCAAAATCAAGGAAGGGACTAAGGAAACAAGGAGTTCTTCCGTCAATGCACCTGTGATACATGACAGAGCTGACAAGAGGATTAATTAATGGGGAATGAGGGGGAAACAAACCACGGCAAGCCTGATCGTCTCTTGGGCTAGCAAGTGAACAACCAACCCACAGTGGCCTATTCGCATCATGGCTTAGCATGATGTGCAAACCCTCCCGTTACGTCTTCTAATTTCTGTAAGTTAGCTAAGGCTCCAATTCTATGTATGCTTAGACAGAAAAAAGTCCTACAACTCCCAGCATGGCTGTTTGGGGGGGCAAATACACCACAACCTATATAAGGCTTAGGCCTTGGGCAAGTCAATGAGCTTTATGGAACCCAGCTGGGTATAATAAGTAAGGGAGAAGCCATATGTGTTATGCAGGGCAGAGGGAGATATGGTGATGGCAGGATGAAGTGCTGTTACAGGGGAAGGAGAGATAGATATATAACACCCATCTTATCTTCTGATCGCCCTGCCAACCTGGGGAACTTGAAGAACGAACCAGGTCACCCACAGAACCTCTCCTTGCTCATATGTAATGCCAGGTCAATTAAGAGCAAAACAAATATCATCTATGACCTCCTTCTAGATGAGGAGGCTGACTGGCATGCTTCACAGAGACCTGGCTGGGAGATGACAGTGGCCCAACATGGGCCCAGGCCCTCCCAGCTGGGTACTGTGTTACTGAGCAGGTGAGGGAAAGTGGGGGGGGGGGCGGAGTAGCTGTGGTCTATAAAGATAATCTTAACTTGACCAGACTTCCTGTTTGTGAATTGAATCACATTGAGTTGTGTACCTGAGTCTGAAGACCAGAGATAGACTAGGGATTCTGTTAGTGTACCAGCCACCCTGCTGCCTAGCAGACTCCCTGGTCGAGCTTACGGAACTGGTCTCGGAGCTGGTGTTGGAGTCGCCCAGGCTTTTGGTCCTGGGCGACGTCAACATGCCATTTGAGACCAGTTTGTCAAGTGCAGCTTGGGAGTTCATGGCATCCATGACAAACATGGGCCTATCCCAATTGGTCTCTGGACCCACACATTAAGCAGGTCACAGCCTCAATGCTGTTTTCAGTTCTGAACAGATGGATCTGTGGGCGGAGGTGATAAATACTTCTGTGTTGTCATGGTCAGATCATTCTCTGGTCAGGGTTAGTATCACGGCTACTATTAAGATGGTCCGCCCTCGAAGGCTGATGGATCTTCTTGGATTCCAGAAAGCCTTAGAGGGTTCTGTGGCTGGTATCGTCCACGATCCTGTTGAAGCCCTGGTTAACAGATGGAATCGAGACCTAACTAGGGCTATCGACACGATCAACCCAAATGTCCTCTCCAGCCCGCTGAAAAGGGAAGGACAATAAATTGAGTGCCAATGGTGGAAAACTCGACTTATATCCAACAAGTCACGACATAGAGAACATCTTCGTTCCTATGGGGTGGCAATACGTGCAGCAAAGAAAGCCTTTTTTTCTGCATGCATTGTGTCTGCGAATTCCCGTCCAGCAGAACAGTTCAGGGTGGTGACGGGTCTAACGCAGACACCTTCCCCCCTGAACCCGACTTTAGAGCTTATGGTAGTTCGCTGTGATGCCTTTAACGATCATTTCACAGACAAAATCTCTCGGATAAGAGCTGACTTAGACACACTCATTATAGCAGAAGCTGACAATGGAGTGCCCAGCAACTCCTCAAGTAGGATTACACTGTATCAGTTTCAGTTGGTGAATACCAAGGATGTGGACAAGCTGCTTGGACGAGTGAGGAGGACGACTTGCCCTCTCGATCCCTGTCCTTGATTGGTCACCCAGGGAGGAGATGCAGTTAGATTACAATTACATATTATTAATGCATCTCTCAGGGAGGGGAGTTTTCCATCATGTCTAAAAGACACGGTGGTATGGCCGCTTCTAAAAAGCCCTCCCTGGACCTTAATAACGATAGATCAATATCAAATCTTCCATTTTTGGGTAAGGTGATCGAGAGGGTGGTTGCCCACCAACTCCAAGCAGTTCTGAATGACACTGATTTTCTAGACCCATTTCAAACCAGCTTTAGAGCAGGATACGGAATTGAGACCACTATGGTCGCCTTAGCGGATGATCTACGCCTGAGTATTGACAGGGGGAGTTCGTCCCTGCTGGTACTCTTGGACCTCTCAGCGGCTTTCAATACCATCGACCATGGTATCCTCCTGGAATGCCTGAGGGAATTGGGGGCACTGTCCTTCGGTGGTTCCGGTCCTACCTCTCGGGCAGGTTCCAGACGGTGATGCTTGGGGATAGCTGCTCCTTAAAGGAGAAGCTGATGTATGGGGTACCACAAGGTGCCATCCTTTCCCCAATGCTATTTAATATTTACATGAAACTGCTGGGAGAGATCATCTGGAGGCATGGGGCAGGGTGCTATCAGTATGCTGATGACCCCCAAATATATTTCTCTATGCCTTCGACAACAGCCATCAGCTAAGGATAGTGTGTCTCCTCTGAATGAATGCTTGGAGGCAGGAATGGGCTGGATGAGGAAAAACAAACTGAAGCTGAATCCAGACAAGGCGGAGGTACTTTCTGTCAAAAACCACAACCTGGGTTTAGAGGTGTGACAACCAGTTCTGGATGGGGTTACACTCCCCCTGAAAGACTGTGTTTACAGCTTGGGGATGCTTCTGGATCCATCGCTCCAAATGACAGCTCAGATAGATGCGATGGCCAGTAGTGCCTACTATCAGCTTTGGCTGATACGCCAGCTGCGCCCCTTCCTAGAGTTGGAAGACCTAAAGTCAGTAGTGCAGACACTGGTAACTTCGAGGATCAACTTCTGCAATGCGCTCTACATAGGGCTACCTTTCTGCCTAGTCTGGAAACTTCAATTAGTTCAAAATATGGCAGCCAGGTTGGTCACCATTACACCAGTTTTAAAATCTCTTCACTGGCTGCCAATTAGTTTCCAGGCGAAGTATAATGTATTGGTTATTACCTTTAAAACCCTACATGGTTTGGTCCAGGCTACCTGCGGGATCGCCTTCTCCCATACAATCCGCACACTCAGGTCTTCAGGGAAGAATCTACTTTAGTCTGCCAAAATTAGGCTGACAAGTATTACCCAGAGGACTTTTTCTTCTACTGCTCCCAGACTGTGGAATGGCCTGCCAGAGGAGACTCGCCAACTTAACAGTCTTTTAGCATTTAAGAAAGCAATAAAGACTGATCTATTCCGGCAGGCCTATCCAGTGGAATTTTAGAATGTTTTTATAATGTATACTACGGTTTTAATTCAGTTTTATGTATTTTATACTTATTGTTGTTCCCCACCTCAATCCAGATGGAGAGGCAGGTAAAAAATAAATTATTATTATTAGTAGTATGGCTGATCATGGATTGGAACCCAGGTTTCTCTAGGCCAAGCTCAATATTGGCTCACAAATACAAGTCTCATGTAAACTCTGAATGTTTCACATAAAACTAATAACAGCCCTAGAAAACAACTTTCTTCAATCAGAAAAATATGAAGAATTTCTGGACTTGGTGGCTGCGTTCGGACAACACAATAGTCAACGGTGGGTTAATAGTCAACTCCAGGGTTGACTATTGTTGCCCGAACGCAGCCATTGTCTAATCTTAAAAAGAAAGGGAGCAGAATGGATCTAGTCTCTTTCTGAGGCTCTGACCAAATCATCACCAAAGCCAGCTTTATCACGAACCCGGAAGAAGCGCCCACATGAGGTAGCGCGGAGTATGGACAGCGGCGAATCCTGCCATGGGCCCACCTGGGCAAGGCAGCCTCAGCCAACAAGCAGGGAGGGCGCCTCAGCAAGGCAAGGGTGACTTACATTCAGACTTGCCGTTCCCTCCCTCCAAGCTGGAGGAGTCAGTGTGTGGGCTTGCACGTCACTGTTGGGAAGGACCCACGTGGGCCTGGCTTGGTGGCTGCCTTTTTGAAGCTCAGCTGCTTTAATGGAGACACTGGAGCGCAGCGTTCCAGGCAGCTTCTACCTTCTCTTCAGCTCAGCAATGCCCATCCCCCTCACTCAGCTTCGGCAAGCCAGTGGAGCCCAGCTCCTCCTCTAGGCAGGGACAGAGGAGCCTAGAAAGAGACAGCTTAGCAGGATAACCAGCCATGTGGGACGGAGTTGTCGCCTGAAAAGAGGAGGGAAGAAAAAAAGAATGTGCTCCCTCTCTCAGGGATTTCCAACCCGGGACAGGAGAGCTGGAGAAGAAGGGCAGAGCAGAGGGGGAAGAAAATCAGGGCTTACTGTAGGAAGGCCCTAAGCCACACATCTTCAAGCTGTCACTTTCAGCGCTTGCTCTCTCTTGCTTGTCCCACTACCTGGGGAGCGAGTTCAGCCAAGCCCAACTGACACTGCTGCTCCCTTTTCCATTTTAGGCTCTGGCAGTGAAGCAGCCAGGCCTCATCTTCCTGAGCATTTCTTTCCGCCCCCCTGCTTGTGAGAAGCTCTGGCTGCAGTAGGTGTCCTCCACGCTGGGTCTCTGCTCTTTCCAGACATGATCTACCCCTACGGCCAAAGCTACTTCAGAAGGGAGGAAGGCGACAGCCCCCTCCTATTCAGGACTAATCTCTTGCACCCCTTAGCTTGCAGGGAGTGTCTGTGAGCTTTCCCATGAGGAGACCCAGAGGGATGGACAGAGCAATCTTATGTAGGTCAACTCAGAAGTAGGTCCACTGAGATCAATAGGTCTTACTATGAGGTAAATGAGCATAGAACTGCAGCCTGAAAAAGAAGGGAGAATGAAGAAAAGGCAAGATGAAGGCATTACAGAAATAGAGTAGCAGGATTCTGTGGGGTGTTTAACCATATTTAAGGACTATAATAAGTACAGGAATGATTAGTGCCCCTAAACATATGTAAGACAGCCTCTCCTTCAGTCACGAGTAACTGCATTTCAGTTGCAGTGAAATAATCACAACACTGAACCAGCCAGGTTTTCCACGGGAAAACTCTGCACATGGTCACAGAAGCTTATTCTAAAATGTTAATGAATATATCCTTTTCTGTAAAAAAAAAAAACACACAAAAAAAACACCAGTGCTTACTCTGAAGTAAGTGTGTTCAGCATCAGGGCAGGAGAAGGAAATCTTATTTTATTCCTGTGGTCATGCTAATGTGAAATGATGAATTAAAGGCACAGTCCTATACACGTTTAGACAGGAAAAAAAAGTCTTGCATCTCATAGAATCCTCTAGCCAGTATGGCTGGCTAGGGCATGCTGAGAGCTGTAGGACTTTTTTTGAAATGAACTTTAAAAAGAACAATCAAGTGGATTTCACTCTAATGAAAGAACATAAGGTAAAATAAACAGAATATTACATCTAACTGTACTGTATTCTGATGCTTTATCTAAAGCTTGATCTGGCTAGCAAAACCTATTACAATTGTTAAGTTGTTTTTTTTCTTTATTTTGAGTCTGAACCAAATACAAAGCATGAGTTTTGCAACTTTGCCAGAAGAGCAGCAAAAATGGCTTTCAGCACCCACTTTCCATTGAAAGCATCTAAAATTGCACATGGAAGATGAAGATGCACCGGCAAACACCAGCTACACCGTTGCCACAAAAAAAATACAGCAGCAGAACACTCTATCTGTGAAGTTGTTCTACCAGTACAGATACGCCAAGTACAGATACATGGTGAGGCGTTGTGGGCTGGACATGAACGGCAGAGGAAGGGAGCACACATCACATCCTATACCCTGCCAATCCATGGTCAAGCCCCATTAAAGGTGCAAAGAATTTCTCTCCCATTAATTTAAATGGGAGGGAAAGAAATTAAAAGGTAATTGGCCACACTGTTCAAATCACCACAACAGAGTGTAGGATACAGTGGTCGCTCAGTAACCAGTTACAACACCCACCACCAGTATATAAACGCAACAGAGGGAGGGAGGCAGGCCACAACTCAGCAATGGCATGCACAGAATGCAGCTATAGCTCTCTGGCCTCATAGCATGCACCTCTGAAAGCTCACAAGGTGGAACTTTGGTGATGAGAAACTATGAGGAAAGAGCACTGTACATAAAACAGCCCGTCTGCTGAACGTATATCACTTTTCTACCTAGTGGGGTGCCGAACCTCAGACCTCAAGGCCAAATCCAGCCCTCCTCAGTTCCCCAGATGGCCATGCGCCCTTCCCTAACCCCCAACCCCTTTCAACTGACCACCAATCATTTGGTGCTTTTCCTTTTTTTGTGGCTCTTATCCCCCATTCTAAAAGGTTTAAATGCTTCTCCTATGGCTTGGTTACTGGCAGTAAGCGCTTTAAGCTAAAATTTGCTGGGATTTTCGTTCCTCCCTTTTTGCCTTCAGCTGGTATGCAGCCCCCTAAAGTTTCTCCAAAATGGAATTTGGCCCCCTGGGTGAAAGAGTTCAACACTCCTGCCTTATGTGTACTCTGCCTCAGGCCATCAGACTCAAACTCTGCTCCAACAACCGAGAGTGGCAGGGTAGAACACCCCGTGCCTGTAAAAAGGGAAGGAGAAAACACATGCTGCAACGCATAACCTTTCCAACTGTCTCCCATGTCTATATACTCTCTACTTCTTTTGTTATATGTAAATATTTTGCCCTGTTTGTACTGTATTGCTCTAATACTCTCCTTTCCCCCTTTGGGAAGCAGTGTCTCCCACACACAACAGAGGCACTCGTTCCCACACCCACGTAAGGTCTCTGTTGGAAAAGACCTGGCATTCAACTCTAACCACGGCAACTGCTGGAAGCAAGAAGAACTTTTGCTTTGCAGGATCACACCCTGAACGTGTATAGCACAACAAGTTGTCACCAGACCCCACACCTACAATGTTACATTGCAAGCCCAGAGGGGGAACAGACAATATGACCATGATCTATCTATCTATCTGTCTGTCTGTCTGTCTGTCTGTCTGTCTCTGTCTCTCTCACTCACTCACACTCTCACACACACACACACACACACACACACACACACACACACACACACACACGGTGGGGGAGGCTGAGGCATGAGACTTGCCAAGCACTCAGGTGACTCTACTCCCTTTTCTCTCCCACTCCCACACACTTACTGTGCATCCAGTTGCAGCAACTCTATGCTCCAGCTGCTGACTATTCCTTATTATTCTGTCTGTGCCACTCTCCCACAAATATAGGCTCCATCCCACACCCCATTCCATGCATACTAGAAGGAGCCCATGAGACCAGAATGCTTTGATTTGTTCATCCATGGCACTGTCGACCTACGTGCACCAGGCAGGCTCCTCTACCCTTACAACCTCTATTCCTAACATGGAACTGGTGCCATAAGGGGCACATCTGCTATCCTCTTATCTGTCAAGCTATTGTTGAAGGCACAAATGTGGCTGGCAACCCCAGCATGACTTTTCCTTTCAGGGTCACCTCCATCTTGGACGGTGTTCATAGGACTATGCTTTTGCTATCTGTGTTGTTTCTTTGTTGTAAGGATTGACAGGGATTGCTTTCTCTAGCTCTACTACAATCTGGTTTCAGCTGGGCTCAGGCTCACTAAAGCAGGGAAGGAGTTTGATGGGCTCAGGACCAGAGGCCCTTCCGCTCCATGCTCACTCAGGAACCCTGGACTTTGAGAGGGGCAGGCCTATCAGGCTGCACAACTGGGGTGGGGGCTGCTGGCAGGGATGGGAGGAGGAGCAATGGGTCCTGCTGGAATGCTACCAACAAGGACAGCCTATCAGGGAAAACAGCAGGCGATGGATTGGTCACATGGGCTGCCATGAGCAGGGCGAGACAAAAGTGCTACCGGAACTAGGAAGGAGCCAGGCGTTTGGTCCATGCAGCATTCCTGAATCAGTTAGCTGTACTCGTGTGTGTGGGGGGGGAACTCCTCCCTTTTCCTAGTGTGGGTTTTTCTGTGGAATTGAACCCAGGACTAAACTGTTCAACCTGAGTGGGACTCTTCTGCAGCTCTTGTCTGCTGGTATCTATAACTAGGTCTTGAAGGAGGAGGAAGACAAATCCCCCATGATGTATCTGATTTCTGAGTGCTAATGTGGCAGAGTGGCTAGCTCGCAACCCTGCAGTGTTTTCAATGTGGGTTTGAGTTCCAGGCACTCCCTCTTTTTTGCCCCTGACATGACACTTGTTTTTCCTAGCATGCAATGTCTGACTTCTGCTTCCCAACCCCATCCCAGGGTGTGCATATATTGGATATGATTGTTTCAATAGCATAGCACTGGCATATCGTATCCCATCCCCCATGTAATACGAGTACGATTGCTCTGCAATTTTAAATAAAGTTATTCTATATCTATGACACTGAGTTGATTTGTCTCAAACCACCACAAAGGGGGTTTATTTATTTATTCGTAATAGTATATGCTGGTTTAAAAAATGTTCTCAAAGTGGTTTACACAGTAAAAAAGTGCCTTGTGAACATATTTCAATAAAATTATTTTTAGTCTCAGCAGGGGTGGGCTTCCACACATGTCTCTCTTACCCTTACCTTAACTTTTACCCTTACCGTGTCTCTTACCCTTACAGAGTCCCTTACCTTATGTCTGATTGTCTTGGAGAGCAACGCACCCTAGAAAAACCACTTCCCCCAAGCCCAGACCTCATTTGTTTACAGATCAGATAATGATGTTCAAGCACTTTAATCAGAGTCCAGCCTGGGCTACAAGCCCATTACAGATGGACTGGATGAGAATGAATAAAGTGAAGTTGAATCCAGACAAGACAGAAGTGCTTCTGGTCAGCAGAACAGCAGATTGGGAATAGAGATTTGATTTGTGCTAGACCTGTACTAGTATTACCCTTGAAAACTTAGGTTTCGAGTTTGGGTGTTTTCTTGAACCAAATGCTGAACGTGGATGCCCAGATCTCAGCAGTGGTGAAGAGTATGTTTGCATAGAATAGGCTGATGTGCCAACTACACCCATTCCTTGAGATGTCAGATCTGGCTATGGTGCCACATGCCTTAATTACATCTCAATTGGTTTACTATAATGCACTTTATGTAGAGCTGCCTATGAAAAAACTTCATTTGCACTGGAATACTGCGACTACACTGTTCATAGAATCATAGAATAGCAGAGTTGGAAGGGGCCTACAAGGCCATCGAGTCCAACCCCCTGCTCAATGCAGGAATCCACCCTAAAGCATCCCTGACAGATGGTTGTCCAGCTGCCTCTTGAAGGCCTCTAGTGTGGGAGAGCCCACAACCTCCCTAGGTCACTGATTCCATTGTCGTACTGCTCTAACAGTCAGGAAATTTTTCCTGATGTCCAGCTAGAATCTGGCTTCCTTTAACTTGAGCCCGTTATTCCGTGAGCTGCACCCTGGGAGGATCAAGAAGAGATCCTGGCCCTCCTCTGTGTGTCAACCTTTTAAGTATTTGAAGAGTGCTATCATGTCTCCCCTCAATCTTCTCTTCTCCAGGCTAAACATGCCCAGTTCTTTAAGTCTCTCTTCATAGGGCTTTGTTCCTAGACCCCTGATCATCTGGTTGCCCTCCTCTGAACCAAAGACAATTATTGGGGACGTGCAATTGCCTTGTTTTAACAACTTAACTGCCTCCCAGTCCATTTCCAGTCACAGTTGAAAGTACTGGTTATGACTTACAAAACCCAAAATGACTATGGACCAGTTTATCTAAAGGTCCATCTTCTACAACATGAACTTGCTCAGGTGTTTAAGATCTGTAGGAGAGGCCTTTCCTTCTGTCCCATCAATATCAGACACACATTTGGCAGGGAGTCTAGAAAAAAGGAGTATCTTGGGCCCTGGCTTTGGTTGGACTCCCTTCTCCCACAGGACCTTTTATCACCAACTACCCTGTGGAAAGGATTCCATGAGAGATACAGGCAGGCAAAGATCACCTCATGCCCATTTCAGCTAGACTGTCCCTCTCTTCCCAATTCTAAATCAATTGCCCTGTTGGAAGTTTCTAGGATAGAGAGACAGGAAAATGAAGACCACTGCAGGCCTCTTCCCCCAGAGGACTTTGGACATTCAGCTGCACAGTGGGAAAGATCAGTGTAATGATTAATGTAAGTATCTTACCTGGAAGGATTTCTATCCCGAAAGGAAGGATATAATAACTTTAATAAATACATAAAATAAGTAACAAGGCTTTGTAATAGGTGTATCAAGGCTCTGGAATTTCCATCCTAGGCAGTCCTGTCTAGCCTCTTCTTTGATGGCATTCCATAACATGTGAAGACTTTCTTGTGCAGACAACCTTTTGACCTACTAGGTTAATGCATTTTCTGGTGCACATTATTTTATGTTTCTGATTATTTTAGCTGCTCTTATTTTTAATTGCTTATTTCTTTCTTCTAGTTTTGTTTTAATTTCGATAATGTATAGAATTTGCAGGTTGGGAGAAGTTGGCCATTGTTGTAAGCCAGTTTGTGCAGCATGAGTTTAAATAATAGGCAAAGCAAATAATTATAATGTAGAGAAAATTAGACTAACTACAGCCTCAATTGCTTGGGCATATTTATGCTAATGTATTTCCCTACATCTATAAAGATGTCCACATATACTGGTACCAGCAAATCTTACAAGAAATAGTACTAGAACCAAACAAGCAACATTCTAGAACTGTAAATTTATAAAATTAATACATTTAACTAAATAAATTCATCATAATCACCTAGATTTAAAACACCCTGTCCAATTTCCCTCTTGACTTGGAAATTTAACTTGCCAGCTACTAGGGAATACATGCAATTCCATAGAGCTCAGGACTTCCGTGTGCACCAGATCAGAGCTGGGAAGGGTCATCTTTGCTGCAACCTGAGCTATGTTTATATGGGTATCCCCACTTCCCCTGGAAATTAAAACAAGCCAGCAACAGAAAGTTAGTTTTTAGGGGAAAGTAGCAGTAAGGTGCACATTGGTCCTGCAATAGGGAGTGCTTACCTCTTTCCCTGGTGGCTATTTTTGCAGCCAAATTTGCTACACAGACCTCCCTGTACGATCTTGAACCATTCCCGAAAACACACCTCTTGGAGACTAGATGACAACATTTCAAACACCTCCCAGGCAACAAGTTCATGCCATCTTCCCATTGCAAATAGATTTGTATCTTTAAGAACAGGATGGTTTGATTTGTAAATTGATTGACTGGACAACAGAAGGCTGAGGGCAATTTCAGATCTTTTACTTCTCTCAACGATTTTGTGCCCACTTCCTTCTCTCAACACCTCTACCTGCAGCCTTTTTCCATTGCCCAGTTCCACTTGCAACTGAGTCCCATTCCCCCTTTTAACACAAGAAAGAAAGAGAAAGACCAACTCTTTGTTTTATCCTTTGAACATTAAGATAACCATCCAACCAACCACTACAAAGATTGGATTGTGAAAGGGAACTGCTGCAGGGAAGGAAGAAAAAATCGGAATGGACTGTCCCCTAGCTTTTTAACCCAGGTTTTGAAAACAGATGCTTGCTGTGTGGTGCTGGGGCTTGCCAAGAAATGGGGAGCAATGTTTAATTTGTAAAATGTGATCTGCAGGAGATCCATATTTATGGGGAAGAATGCCATCTATGCTATTAGCCCTTCTCCTTAATTCTATAGGAGAGTGTAAAAGGAAAGCATGTGTACTCTGCATGCATACAGGGTATATTCTTGCTGGCTATTAAAAATAATGTTCTGGACTCCTGGTACCAAGCATAAAGAAATAACATTTGGGCACTGAACACCAAGTTACAATTGCAATACAAGTGATGGGCATAGACAGGTACATCTATCACACCACAGGTCCAGACCTCTTCTTCCCTTAACCCACAGCATGAATATCTTACCGATTCACATGCCATTCCCCATGAATTCAAATACCACAGAAAGTAGATCTGGATATACTGGTAGGTCAGTGGGTGGTTGGCAGTAGATCAGCAAGGAGCTCTGACTCTAAATATTTAGCAACAGCAAGATGGCCCTCCACCCTAAATTATATTGTTGAAGTGAAGAAAGCCTGTGGTAACTGGGAGTGGATTTGTGTATGGAAGGATTGTGAGCTTATTCAGTTCTGGAACACAAAACAAATTTCTAGGCTCAGAATTTTTAAATTCTAAGTATATGTTATTTGCACCAGGCTCCAGTTAGTAGATCCTGAAAGTCTAGTAAAAAGATCCCAGAAGCCTAAGATCTGGCCACCACTGTAATACCATCTCAATGGTAGCCTGGTGACACACCATACATCAATTGCAACCAGAGCCCAAACCATGACCACAGGCATTACAGCAGCAATTGTATAAATACTGCAGCTATTTCTCTTCATCAGGTTGTACTACAGAAGAGTACAGGAAAGCTTTTTTAAGAACATGAATGTAGGCTGTCCCTCATAATGAGGACAGGTAGAAAACCTGGGAACAGTTTGAAGCTACTGTATATGAACACCACGTAAGTGAAATGGTTGGTGAAATAGTCATCCAAAAGTACTGAGATGCTACCACGAATCAAGTCTCACCCCATAAGAGAAGCTCCTGCATAATTAAGACTCACACACATTAAAATCAGTAGTCTGACTGAGAGGTGACAAATATACTTTACCAAGAGAACCCATCAGCCTGAACATTCATTAGGTTTAGATATTTGTTTATAGGCATGTACTTCCCAGTGTAATGAAAGACAAAAATGGCTGCACCTACTAGCAACAGCCTTGAAACAGTGAAAAATTAAAAGGAAAAGTAATGTTGCCATTGTCTATTTGCAATGCTGCACCCACTAAGAAACCTTGCTCTACAAGGACAGGAACAAGAGCAAATATAAAAAGGATTTTAATCAGTATTTTGGATTAGAATGACTGTCAGAGAGGGCCTATTTGATGGAAACAGAAATGGTTTTTTCTTTGCTTTTAGAGTACACCACTGATAAGTTACTCATAGAATACTTCATAGCATCCTGTTATGTTTAGTCCACAGAACTAAAATTTATGCCGCAGAATCACTTATCTTTCAACTCTGCAAGAAGTTGAATAATATGTCTCTGTATTCTGTAGTAGGTCCTCTGTGCTTAAGACAGATAAATACAGACAAGGTTATTTTTCTTTAAAAGTATCTAAAGGCAAATCAAGAGCAAATGAACACAGCTAAAACAAATGGGATGTTAGGGCCAGACAGAATACTCAATGAATGCTACAGATGCGACTTTGAAGAAACCATATGTTATTATCCAGTACTTCCTACCTTAAACTACTGGCAAGCAATACAGCATAGAAATATTGCGTCCTTCCCAGCAACTGAATATTAGAAGGTGGCAGACATTACCAAGTGCGCTTGATGAGAAAAATGAAGGCTAAAATTCTGCTCCAGATTCCTTGGAGGAATGATGGCATACACATGTAAGAAACACAATTAAAATGCCTAACTGTAGACCCTCTACAGAAGAATACTACCTTCTGGGCACAAAGTGTCAGTACCAAGCTTGAAAAAGGTCACTTGTCTGGCCACATGGAGAGAATAAAAAATTGCTTCCAGGTGCCCAAATAGGGAAACTTTACAAAGTATGGATTGTATGGGCAATCTGTTGTGCTACCTATTTTGGGTTTTAGTAGGAATGCTGAGGTGTTGGAGGAAAATTCTGAGAGTGCCGTGGACTGCAAGAAGAGCAAACCAGTCCATACTCCAGGAAATAAAGCCAGACTGCTCACTTGAGGGAATGGTATTAAAGGCAAAATGAGAAGACAGGATACCCTGGAAAAGATGCTGATGCTAGGGAAAGTGGAAGGCAAAAGGAAGAGGGGCTGACCAAGGGCAAGATGGATGGATGATATTCTGGAGGTGACAGACTTGACCTTGGGGAAGCTGGGGGTGGCGACAGCCGACAGAAAGCTCTGGCGTGGGCTGGTCCATGAAGTCACAAAGAGTTGGAAACGACTGAACGAATAAACAACAAACCAACCAGAGACAAACATAAAATTGTGATTTGAGGTGGGGGGGGATCAGAGTCAATCATCTACTGTACCCCATGAACCATACAGAGGGCCAGTGCATGTGTAGCAGTAAGAGTGTTGGAATGGGACTTCAGATACCTAGATTCTAGTCCCCATCAGCCACAAACCTCGCTAAATGACTTTGGGCCAGTCAATGACACACTTAGCCTAACCTATCTCACAGGTTTGTTGTGAAGATAAAATGGAGAAGAGAAGAATCATATATGCCACCTTGGGCTCCTTGGAGGAAAGATGGAATATAAATTTAATAAATAAATAAATACACATTTTTACACACATGAAAATCTACATTTGAGGTGCCATAGATCAGGGATTCTAACACCTCATTCTAAAATTGGCTAGCAGAGCTGAATAAAGACCTGGTGAAAAGCAACCAACTACCAATCTATTTTACAGATGAGGATCACTGAGCCTGAGAGATAACACTAATATATAACTCACTAGCTTACAGTATGTAAGATTATTTAGATGATGCCTTTTGATCCTAAGAAAGGCCTTCCATAGTGACTCATGTAAAAAGTATGAAAAAATACCAGAAAAAAAACCCAGTTAAAATACTCTACGTTTTGCTGTTTTATAATTAAACTAAGAACAATCAGCAACAGGAGACAAAGAATGATTTTTCAAACTAAAAACTAGGCAGAGTAAGTCTTAGTGGCTCACCTAAAGCTTAGAAGGGAAAGAGTCAGCCAAACCTTGCTAGGGAGGATGTCTGTTGGGTGCAGCAATAGAAAAGGCTCCGCCTCGCATCCCAACTAGCCATACCGCCAAAGGAAGTGGCAAGCAGGAGCAAGGCATCTGATTTTGAGGGCAGTGGGATCACATAGGAGGAGGCAGTCCTTCAAATATCCTAGCCCTATATCATAGAGGGCTTTGTAAAGTAAGAAGTAGCACTTCGAATTGTTCTTGGAAACAAAAGCGAAGCCAGACTCTAGAGATCAATTTGGACATCATATTTTCCTAAGTCTGTTAACGCTTCTAACAGGCCATGGCATGTAGAGTGGGTTACAATATGGATGTGAACAAGGCTGATATGACAATGGCCAGATCTGTTTTATTCAGGGAAGGGAGTAACTGGTGCACTAGCTGAAGCTGCACAAAATCATTCCTAATCACAGCCACCACGTGGGCATCTAGGAGCAGGGCTGGATCCAAGAACACTCCGAAGTTGGGGTCCTGATATTTCAAAGGAAAGGTAATGCCATCCGGAACAAAGCATATTCCCATCCCTAGTTGATCTCTCTCTCTTGTCTGGATTAAGCCTCATCATATTAGCCCACATCCAAACCATTACTGCACATAGACAATGGTTCAGAACCTCCACTGTTTCCTCTATATTATATGGAAAGGAGAGATAGAGCTGGGTATCATCCATATATTGATACCATGTTCTTCACTCTCACTGATTTAAGTGAGATAGGTTCAGTGCATTAAGCAGAAAGCATTTAGAGCCTATCTGAATACTCTAAATGAAGAACTTCACTATATTAGCAATATATTAATCCTATATACAAATCTATGCTGAATTATGCATGGCGTATCATGATATGCATCTTGATTTTAAAATGCTGATGATGCTCAAGACAAACATACTCATTAGAGTATGCTGCTGGCATCTATCTATGAATGTACTATGCTTTGAGAACATGTGCAATCAGACCTCAAACCATATTAAAAAGTACACATGTTAAGGTCGACTGCTCACTACTTCAAAAGGACTTTAAGGGCACAATCCTATGCATGTTTAGATAGAAAAAAGCCCCACAACTCCCAGAATGCTAACTGGCAAATGCTGGGAATTGTAGGACATTTTTCTGTCTAAACAAGCATAAGATTGCACCCAAAATACAGTAAAGATTTACATTTCTTGTAGTATATAAAATCAAACATTCTCCAACTGACTAAAACAGAAGTAGATGCCTGCACACAAGAACTCCCTCCTCTTAAGATTAAGGGAGTAATCCTATGGGCCCTAGCTGAGTGGGAATAGGATGCTGGGGATTCCCCGCTCTGAGGTCAGAGACGGCACAGAAATAACTATACCGCAGAAAGAACTAAGCTATCTGCCCTTCGAGGTCAGAAAAGCGACTTCAGAGAAGGGGGAAAGGGAGCATTTGAGTGAGCGGGGAGGAGAGGAAACTGGCGACCCTCTGCCGGCTTCCACCCCTCCCCATCACTGTTGTTGTTTATTCGTTCAGTCGCTTCCGACTCTTCGTGACTTCATGGACCAGCCCACGCCAGAGCTTTCTGTCGGCCGTCACCACCCCCAGCTCCCCCAAGGTCAAGTCTGTCACCTCCAGAATATCATCCATCCGTCTTGCCCTTGGTCGGCCCCTCTTCCTTTTGCCTTCCACTTTCCCTAGCATCAGCCTCTTCAAAAAAGCCTGTCTAGCTAAATATGCACAGCAGGAGGACAGGGAGGCAAAGATCACCACCACCACTCCTCCCACCCTGCATTGGATGATCAGGAGCATCCAAGTTCAGTGTTTTTTGAGAATCAAGGGCACAATCAAAAGCATGAAACCAATGATTTCAGTAAGACTGTACTTACCTAGAAGTGCAGGGGAAGTGAGGCAGGTGGCTACTAGGAGGGCTTTCTCTGCTGTGGCACCCTGGTTGTGGAATGAGCTCCCCAGAGAGGTCCACCTGGCGCCTACACTGTACTCCTTTCGTTGCCAGCTGAAGACCTTTTTATTCTCTCAGTATTTTAACACTTAATTTTAACTTAAATTTAAATTTTACTGTTCTAACTCTGTATTTTAATAAATTTTGCTGCGTGGTTTTATCCTGGTTGTGCTTTTGATACCGTATTTTCTATTTGTGTTTTTAACCTGTTGGTAGTTTTATTATGGTTTTAATTTTTGTGAACCGCCCAGAGAGCTTCGGCTATTGGGCGGTATAAGAATGTAATAAATAAAAATAAATAAATAAATAGAAGTAATTGGAACTGAAACCAACTGGACTTACTTCAGAGTAAATATGGTTCGAACCATACTGTGAGACTTCAATTCCATGCACTCTTACTAGGAAGTAACCATGCCTAAGATTTAAAGTAACCGATGCTGAGCAGCCAGAATGTAAGTCAACAAGATGAAACTTTACTTGGAAACACACTTCCCTGAACTCAAGAATCAATTCCAACTACCCTATTTCTTCGATTCTAAGACACACTCCCCCCCCCCATATAAACATCTCTAAAAATGGGGTGCGTCTTAGAATCGCAGGTGTGTCTTAGGATTTTTTTTCTGTTGGTGGTACTGAAATTAGTGTGCGTCTTCTAATCGATGGCGTCTTACAATCGAAGAAGTACAGTATACACATCCAGGACTGGACTGTGAGAGGCACTGGTTTTGAGATAGTTGCTGAAGAAAGCACCAAGTTAACTGACCAAGCAGGAAGGTCTTCTCATGCATCTAGATTCCCCCTTCCCCCAGCATTTTCCCAGCCTAGAGTTGAGGAGGCTTTCCTGCCTAGCCCTTATGAGACAGCTGATGCTGCTAACCAGGAAGCCAGTAGGAGGAATTGCACATGACTTTCAACACAATGCAATACTTAAGCCCAGCTGAATTCAGTAAGGCTTAATTCTTAATCAACACTCACAGGATCAGCTATAACGTTGATGACAGCTCTAAACACCATAAGGTGGAATAGTAGGCAGCCTTAGTCATACTTTGAGTAAACCCACTGAAATCAAAGGGGCAAGTTAGTAACGTCTAACTGAAGTCCTTATTAGTTTCAACGGGCCCATTTCTAAGCCTGCCTGAGAGTTTACTTGGCCTTCCCAGCGACTGAATTATCTCTAAACCTGATTAAAAGCGCGCTCTTAGGCACGGAGACCTGGACGCAGGATTTAGGTGAGCCCAGTTCCCGTTCCGCTGTGATCCCGTCAGGGCACTCGTGACCTCGGTCTCCTCACGGGCAGGCTCTGGAAGCCCTGCTGCTGTGCTCTTCTTCTATTCTGTCAGGGATGCTTTAGCGTGGATTCCTGCCTTGAGCAGGGGGTTGGACTCGATGGCCTTGTAGGCCCCTTCCAACTCTGCTGTTCTACGATTCTTCCTCCTGGTCCGGTGCGTCTATAGACCTGCTTCTGACGCCGTCATCCGCAGGGACAAGGTTACGAAACCACCTCAGAGAGGCCACGCCGGGCAGCCCCCTCGCCCTGCCTGCCTGCCTGCGAGACCCACCGGGGGCGAAGGGGCAGCGGTGACCCCAGCAAGCCCCGTCACCTACCTCGGACACTTCCTCCTCCTCTTCCTCCTCTTCCTCGTCGTCGTCGTCGTCTTCCTCCTCGTCCTCCTCCTCGTCGTCGTCGTCGTCCTCCTCCTCTTCATCCTCGTCGTCCTCCTCTTCCTCTTCGCTGCCACCGCCACTGCTTTCGCTGCTGCTGCTGCTGTTGTTGCCGCCGCCGGTTTCCGCACCCGGCTGCCGCCGCTGCTGCTGCTGGCGCCGCCGAGTCCAGCTCTGCTTCGGCGGCGGCTGAGGAGGAGGCGGCGACGACGACGACAGCGGCGGCGGCGGCTGCTGCTGAGGCAGGTCGCTCTGGAGGAGCAGGTCGCAGACCCGTGCTAGCCCGTCGGCCGTCGCCGGGCACGGGGCGGAGGAGTCGTCGCCGCCGCCGCCGCCGGGCTTCTCCTCAACTCCGCCGGCCTTCACCTCCACTCGGGCAGGGGAAGGCAGCTCCATGGTCGCTCGCGCCAACCGCGGGGCTCTGCTCGCTCGCTCGCAGCCGGTCACCTCCAGAGCCGTCGCGGGGATGCGGAACTCTCGCGAGACGCGAAGGCCGGCAGGGCCCGACCCGGCTCGCTCTTGTGTGGCTGCCACCGTCCTGAATCCCGCCCCTCTTCGGGCTTTTTCCGGGCTCCGGCTTTTCTGCGCACGCGCAGCCGTATTCTGCGGCGGCCGGAAAAGAACTGGCGTTGGGTTTCTTTGCGCCCTCTGTGCGCAGGCTCCGTCGCGCAGGCTTACGGCTGGCGAGCGCACGTCATCACGCTGCGCCACTTAGGAATGTTGGTTTCTCTTCCTTAAAACTAGTCATGCTTTCTGTCTCCCTCCCCTCACCCCCACCCTGCCTTTAAAGGGAATCGATGGGAGAATAATAATAATAATAATAATAATAATTAATAATAATAATAATAATAAAGCTGAAACTCTCCCCACGGCCTGAGTTCGATCCCAGCGGAAGCTGGTTTCACGCAGCCGGCTCAAGTCCACTCAGCCTTCCATCCTCCCGAGGTCGGTAAAATGAGTACCCAGTTAGCTGGGGGAAACGGAATAACGGCAGGGGAAGGCAACGGCAAACCACCCCGCTATAAGGCCTGCCAAGAAAACGTCAGCGAAAGCTGGCGTCCCTCCAAGAGTCAGTAATGACTCAGTGCTTGCATGAGAGGTTCCTTTCATTTCCTTATTAATATATTTATTTATTATTATTATTAATATATTTATTTCTTACCCACCTCTCCCTTTGGATCGAGGCAGGGAACAACATTAGAACAGGAATTATTATTATTATTATTATTTATTTATTTATTTATAAAGCACCATCAGTGTACATGGTGCTGTACAGAGTAAAACAATAAAATATTTATTTATTTATTTATTAAATTTCTATACCGCCCAATAGCCGGAGCTCTCTGGGCGGTTCACAAAAATTAAAAACATTCAAAGTATAAAACAACAGTATAAAACCATAATATAAAATACAATATAAAAGCACAACCAGGATAAAAACAACAGCAATGCAAAATTACAAATTTAAAACACCAAGTTAAAATTTATTTATAGACTTAAAATGCTGGGAGAATAAAAAGTGGTTTTGTAACACTCCCTCTTCTTTCTTTATCTCTACTTTGTATTGTTTTATATAATGGTGTATCTTCTTGTTTTATATTGGTCTGTTGACTGTAAATAAAGAAATACAAATACAAACAAAAAGAATAAAATAGCAAAACCCTGCCACATAGGGTTACATTCTAATAGAATCATAATAAAACAATACATCTAAAAAATCTTGATTTAACATTGATCTGGATAGGCCTACCAGAAAAGGCTAGTCTTCAAAGCTGCCTTAAAATCACACAGAGAGTTAATTTTACGAATCTCCTCCGGCAGGCCGTTCCACAATCTGGGGGTGACAGAAGAAAAGGTCCTCTGGGAAACTGATGTCAGCCTAGTTTTAGCTGACTGAAGTAAGTTCACCCCAGAGGACCTGAGTGTGTGGGGTGGACTGTAAGGAAGTCATAGAATCATAGAATAGCAGAGTTGGAAGGGGCCTACAAGGCCATCAAGTCCAGCCCCCTGCTCAATGCAGGAATCCACCCTAAAGCATCCCTGACAGATGGTTGTCCAGCTGCGTCTTGAAGGCCTCTAGTGTGGGAGAGCCCACCACCTCCCTAGGTCACTGGTTCCATTGTCGTACTGCTCTAACAGCCAGGAAGTTTTTCCTGATGTCCAGCTGGAATCTGGCTTCCTGTAACTTAATCATTATTTATTTATTTAGAATATTTATATACCGCTCTCCCATTGAAAAAATTCAGAGTGGTGTACAAGATAAAATGAAAATAAAAACAGAATAAAACAGTTGAAACAAAATTTAAAAGAAGCAAAAAACAGATTCAAGGCTGCATATTAAGGAAAGGCTTCTTGGAATAAAGATGTTTTCAGGAGGCGCCGAAAGGAGTACAAGGTTGGAGCCTGCCTGACCTCCAGAGGCAGGGAGTTCCACAGGAGGGGCGCCACCACGCTGAAGGCTCTTCCCCTGGTGGATTCCAATCAGAGGATGGATCTATGTGGAACCACCAGGAGCAGGCCCTCGGATGACCTCAGTGACTGGGCAGGTTGGTAAAGGAGAAGGCGCTCTCTCAGGTATCCTGGTCCCAATAACTTGAGCCCATGTCCTGCACTCTGGGAGGATCGAGAAGAGATTCAGGCCCTCCTCTGTATGACAACCTTTTAAGTATTTGGACAGTGCTATCATGTTTCCCCTCAATCTGCAATCTTGTACCACGCATAATGACTCCAATTTTTTTTTTTTTTTTTTTAGTGGACTGTTTTTCAATTACAGCACATGTTTGCTGCCTCGAGCTCCTTGGAGAAAAGGGGAGCTACGAATGTAATAAATAAAATATATACATGCCTGGCTGTGTGCCTGCAGTTACTCCTTGCTTTGACGGTACAACAACTCAATACTTGGTCTGAAGTCTGGCTCTAGGTACATAAAATCAAGAAATGCTTGGCAAAGAAAACAGACTGGTTGCGTAAGACAGGGTTTTCTCGCCTCCATCCAGCCCTTCTCTGCTGTCATTGGTCTTGGGCTAACACTGGTACTGCTCAGTTCCACTTGGGAGTCTGAGAAAAGGGGGAGAGAGATCTGCCAACAAAGGGAGCAGACTGGTTAGGGCAGTGCTTTCTCTCCAATCCTCTCTGCTATCACTGCTCCGAGTCTGCTTGCAAACATAGGTCTGTATCGTTACCAAACTAGATGTGAATGCACTTAACTTGGAGTGGGGTGGGTGCGCCTAGAATGGAAGAGATTAAGCAGTCTCTGAAGAGGGTGGCGGAAATTTAACTCTTTCTCTTCCTGCTACAGGCCTGATAAAACTCTCAGGGCAGAGCAAAGAAGAATTATACCAGCATATGCTCTGTGAGCCAACTCACAGCAAAGAAGGATGGAGCAAAACACTGCTCAGACTAATCTGCTTCCCTCCCAAGCCATGGCCCCCTCTACCCCTGCACCCCTGGTGCAGTTTAGGATCGGTCTAATCCAGCATTCTGTTTGCAACAGTGGCCAGCCAGGTGCACCAGGGAAGCTTACAGGCAGGATATTTAAGCAACAAACATACACTTCTCCTGTTATTTCTCCTTAGGAGCTGATTTTCAAAAGTATACTGCCTCGGGTTTTTGAAGTTCTATTTAGTATTGGGGAGTAACAGCCAATGATACATCAACCTTCTATTAGTTTATCAAATTCCTTTTAAGCCATTTAAGCTAGGTTTGCATGGATCCCTGACAAGATCATCATTGCCCTCTAAATCTGGAAAACCGTCCCCCATGCGCTTTGGGAGATGAAGAATGTAACATCCTTTAAAGTCCTCCTAAAAACACATCTTTTCATACAGGCTTTTCCTGGGCTGAACTGCTGCTGGATTTACTTTGGTTTGGCATGGTATTTTTAAACTTTTAAAGATGTATATTATGTCTTGATTGGTTGAATTTTATGATTTTAATAGTGAACTGCCCAGAGAGCCTAAGCTATTGGGCAGTATAAAAATGTAATAAATAAATAAAGTGCCTTTCCTTCTTCATAGCTAATCTGCAGTGTTAATCAATTGATTAATTACATTTCAATGCCACCCAGTAACCAAAGCTCTCTAGGTGGTTCACAACTGTTAAGAGTTCCTCTACTTGAGAATTTGACTATGAAACCTAGATCTCACAAAACCATCATAATGGACAGTTACTCTTAGAGCCTTTCTACATGAGGCATTTATTGCATGCTTGTGATTCTTCACTCATGATAGTTTGCAGATGCTTTGCATGAAGTCATCCTCCTATAAGGCCTCTCCTGTTCTCTGCAAGCATTGCAGCAATTTTTTTTCTAACAAAAGAAGTTTGGTATTTTGATACTTGAATGAAACCCTGGTGTATTTGCAATTCTGCTATACCACAGTGCCACCTAGTGATAGAGTAATGAAACATATAGAAAGTCAGGGAAAGAAATCCGGGGGGGGGGGGGGGATATTTAAAGGAGGCGATCTTAATGATGAAAATGGAACAATGAATAATGAAAACAGAACAAATGAACTGTAGCAGCTGTTATATTCAGAGTTTACTTCTGTAAAAATATTTGATCTCCTTGGTAGTTGCAGTTGAACACTTCTGTAAAGATAGGTGAAAGAAGCTAATGTTGGGGGGTGGTATATAGTGTGGAGTTGATTCTGTACCAAACGTTCACAAGGTTGTACTGTATGTAATGTCAATGCCTGTTAGCAATAGCTATGGCCAGCATCTGTTCTTGGTTCAGGCAGTTCAGGACTTCATGGCCCCCATGGCAACTATGAGGTTTTCTCCATACATTGCTCAATATGCATATTGTAGGTAATACTCTCAATCTGGTGTTTACTATAGGGTGGACCATCAGTGTAATAAATTGAGTGTAGGATCAGAATGGTATCATTACGCTGCAATTCGATGCACACTTTCCTAGAAGTAACCTGCATTAAACACAATTGGACTTACCTCTGAGTAAACATTCACACCTAGTTAAGCGGAGTAACAGGATATATTCTGAGTGATTCATTTATCATAATGAACACTTACTCTTAAAGCCGTTCTACACGGCACATTTATTGGGCATTCATGATTCCTCAGTCATGATACCGTATTTCTTTGATTCTAAGACGCACTATTATTATTATTATTATTATTATTATTATTATTATTATTATTATAGCACCATCAATGTACATGGTGCTGTACAGATTACACAGTAAATAGCAAGACCCTGCCGCATAGGCTTACAATCTAATAAAGTTGTAGTAAACAATAACGAGGGAAAGAGAATGCAAACAGGCACAGGGAAGTGTAAACAGGCACCGGGAAGGGTGAAGCTAAACAGTATAGAGTCAGAACAAACTCAATATTTAAAAGCTATAGGGGACAGAAAAGTTTTTAGCTGAGTTTTCAAAGCTGTGATTGAGTTTGTAGTTCTCAAGTGTTCTGGAAGAGCGTTCCAGGCGTAAGGGACGCTCTTTTCCCCCTAAACAGCTCTAAAAATGGACTGCGTCTTAGAATCGATGGCGTCTTAGAATCGAAGCAAGACAGTAAGAGGAAAAGAGGAAGCTCCTGCAGCAGCCTTGAGCCATGCGAGCGAGGAGCTGGTTGGGTAAGCGCCTGTTTTTTTGTTAGGCAAATTTATTCGTAAGTCCCATCGATTTCCATGGGACTTACTCGCGTGTTGTTGTCCCCTGGTGCAGAGACAAGTAAAGAGCGGGACTGGAGAGTTAAGTTTACTCTTTGTTTCAACGCCCCCCCCTTCTTCCCGCGCAAACGGCAGTTTCTTCTCTCACAGAAGGAAAAAAGAAAAGGACACAACCATTAGAAGAAAGCGCGGAGGGGGTGGGGGAGGAGGTTTGCTGGGCGGTGAGGGAAGTATTTCTTTGATTCTAAGATGCCCTTTTCCCCCCAAATTAACATCTCTAAAAATGGGGTGCGCCTTAGAATCGATGGCGTCTTAGAATCGAAGAAATACGGTAGTTTGCAGATGCTTTACCTGAGACACAGCACCACCCTCCAAGGCCTCTCTCATTCTTTGCAACCATTATAGGGTGTGCGTGTGTGTTTCTAACAAGGAAAGTCTGGTATTTCTATGAATGGCAGCATGAAGCCCTGGTCTATTTATACAATTCTGTTATACTGCAGTGCCACCTAGTGGTTGTGTAATGTAACATATAGAAAATCAGAGAGAAAAACCCGGGGGGTGGGGGGTGGGATGTGTCAAGGAGTTCCATTTAGTATTCCCACAAAGAATCCGGAAGCAAAAACCTTGGTAAAGTGGCAGGTGATGAGGCAGAGACACTCATCTCACCAAAGAAGATACATCAAATAACTACTTCCGTGCTATCATATTGCAAATAAGAATTGCTTCCAGACCATCAGAATAAGTAACTTGGGAAATGTTGGCTTTTAATTCTTTTTACATCATCAGTATGCCACAAATGACTGATGTGGATAATGTGTATGGGCAGGTGGGTTAGTGAACTTTTCTGTAGGTTTGTAACTTTTGTGGACTTATTTGCAAGGCTTTTAAATGATAGGTTTATGGTGGTAATACTTTTGATAGTACTTTTAATAATGGGGGGGGGGAGCAAAATGCCAGCTAGCACTTCTGTTGAGGACTGGCTTTACATGCACATGCATGTCTCCATAGTGATAGAGATAGATAGACAGACAGACACACACACACACAAGCAAATTCAGGTACCAACTCTTACATGTTACATAATGAAGTCACAGAATGACAACTGGAATGCCTGCTGATGGAAGCAGTTCTGGAGGGGGAGGACTGGAGGAGCCAAATGACAATTGGTCCCCATCAAGCTACAAGAAGCAGCCTCACAGTCTCACCTCTCCCTCAGATGGAATGTCCATCCACTGATGGAGACAATTTTGGCAGGGGAGGATTCAAATGCCAGATCATCCCAACTAGACTGATGGAGTGGGGAAGGCTCATCGCTCAGTGGCGGAACACATGCTCTGCACCGAAAAAGTTGTAGGTTCAATCCTAGGTAGGGTTGGGAAAGACCTCTGTCTGAAACCCTAGAGGGCTTCTTCCAATCAGTGTAGACAATACTGCGCTGAATGGACCAATGATATAAGAGCTTCATCCCACGTACCTGTTTCCCTTGAATTATCCCATACAGCGCTAAGTTGTCGCTGTTGTTGTTGTTGCTGCTGCTGCTGCTACTGGGCGGCTAGATCCTTTGCATACCAGGAAATGGGTTTAAGGGGGGAAATGTAAAAAAAAATCATTAAAAAATCAACGGATGACCCAATCCGATTCAAATTTGGTATGCTAAAAGCTCTCCTTAATATCTATTACTGTGCCAATTTTGATGTCTTTATCTTTAAAACTTGCGCAGATGTAAGTATTTGTTTAATTTTTCTTCAAATCCTGCTCCTGCGCCCCAGTGGCCACTCGGAAAACAACAAATGATACGCTCAAAACTAGTAGCAAAGTATTGCGCTTCTTTTGGTTAAGAAGCGCAATTAAAGCAGGATGCATGGGAGTACTTCACAAAAAAAGCAGATTATTAGCTGGAAAACTTCGGAGTCCTTTGCACGCAATTCGCAGTGATTGCACAGTATAACGCTGGTGTGATTCAAAGGTTCATCCCACGTACCTGCTTCCTTCAAATTATCCCTGTAGCGCTAAGCTTTTGCCGTTGTTGTTTTTGCTACTGGGAGGCAGCGATCCTTTGCATACCAGGAAGTGAGTTTAAGGGGGGAAATGTAAAACATCATAAAAAATCAATGGATGAACCAATACAATTCAAATTTGGTATGCTTAAAGCTCTCCCTAAAAGCTATTACTGTGCCGATTTTGGTGTCTTTATCTTTAAAGCTTACGCAGATGTAAGCATTTGTTTAAAATCCTGCTCCTGCGCCCCAGCGGCGGCTCAGAAGATACGCTCAAATTTTAGGGGCTAAATATGGCGAATCAAAGTTGCATCAAAGTTGTGCAAGAGGAGAGGAGGTGAAGGCGGCTGGTGGCGGAGGTTTATAAAGTAAGAGTCATCAGACATGACCAAGCAATAACCTGCAATAAGCATTATCCCCAGTCACAAGTGCGCAGTCTGGCTGGACCGTCGGGAGACTTTGGCAGAGAATGAGGGAGATTGTTTGAAGCTGGAGGCTTTGGTTTAGCTGCAATGTCTTAGAGAGGGAGAGAGACGACAGAGGCAGCAAACAACCCAGAGACACCTGTTGTAACTTAGCCTCATGGTGCTGATATGCAATGCAGGGCATTAGGAAGAGTGTCTCAGAGTCACATGTTTGTGCAGGAAGTAGACAGGAGTTCAAAGTCTGGATGTGCAAAGTGGTGCCAATACACAAGCCTTGAGAAGCTAATGTATATAAGTGAGAAGTATGAATGTACGAAGTAGTGTCCACCGCCCACAACACTTACGCTAATGTTACAGTAGAGAAACTTGTGGCAATCAGACACAAGTTAAAAAATAAATAAAAATAAGCCAGCCAGCCAGCAGCAAACCCCATTAACAGCAGCAGCAGCTTGCAGCGGAGTGAGGATACAGTCAGAAAATATATTTGAGGGAAGGGGAGACTGTATCACACAGAGTATAGCAAAAGCCTCCAAGTACAGCAAAACCTACAAAAGTAGGAGTGAGTGAAGTTAATTTCAGATACATTGAATGTCTCACTTGTTCTTTATTTCAGTGATTTTAACATTAAGATGTTATGTAGAACAGATTTGTCTTAATTGTGTGCTGTAAAATCAGAGATGTGACCAAGGCTATGTTTGTGTGGGCATGCCCCCTTCATGCTGGACATGCCCCCTGGGGCTGTACAGGTTTGTCGGTACACTCCGTTGGGGGCCAGCCATGTTGTCCTCATTTTTGGTTTCCAAAATATGGTCATCCTATTTAGAATTGGTGCCTTTTTGTGCTTTACAATGCAGGGAGTGGTAGAGAAATTTTATAGCAAAGTTTCTTTTACATCTTGATAATCATGTAAAGATGGAGGCATATAGGTGGTGCAAAGCCAGATGAGGTCTTGCTAAATTACTGAATATCTGTTGTAAGAGTTGCTTTGTGCCAATTCTTGGGATTTATCACATAATCCTATGCTAGTTTACCCAGTAGTGAGTTCAATTCCTGGTTTGGGCTTTCTCCCAGTCCCAGGTAACAGTGCATAGGATTGCAGCCTTAGCTGCCTTCCCAAGATCTCTGTAAATCTAATCTCAAATACAGTATTTTAATTATATAGTGTTACAAACTTTGCTTTAATTTAGACGGACATGCGTCTCACATACATGTAAACTAAACACATACTGGAGGGATCTTTTGGCACTGAACACTGGGTGCTTAGGAAAACCCGATACTCCTAAAAGGTAAGAGAGTCAGAGACCATAGCAAGGTCTTTGAAAGCAAGTCTTTCATATATTACACATCAGAGGAATTAGAATCATACATAAACAGTTCCAGATAATCACCTATTTAAAGTCAATAGTGCAAGTATAGGTGCACTGAGATGCATAGAAAAGTTTGTGTGTGTTTACAAGAGGTTTCATAGAAGTGCAGCACCTCAAAGAGCAGTTTTAACACTTAAGAATGTGTATGTGTGTCACAGAAAATTTTCTGTGTGTTTTGACTCTTAACTAGATGTGTGTGTGTGTGTGTGTGTGTCTATGTAGCTGATCATGGGAGAAAGAAAAGAAAGTGGAAGGAAAGGGGGCTTAATGTAGGATAATTTGAATGGGAGAGGAAAAGACTGTTTGGGGGGATTGTGTGAGAGGGAAATGAGTGGATGGAAAGGCGAGAAGGACTTTCAAAACCAATGGGTTTTGGATTTTGGAATGGGATGGAATATTAGAAGAAAAGGAGGAAAAGAGAATAATTGGAATATGGATCACTGTCTTAGAAGGAAAATAGAAGATAGTGTAAAAATATCTCTCCCCTTATCTGCTGACTTGTTAAGTGATGGGGAGCTCCTTCTCTGGGAAAGTAGGGGGAGAATGAAGGGAAGAAAAGTGGGGTGGGGGCGCTCTTGTCAGCAGAAAGGATAGACAAGGACCTCAATTCATAGAATCATGTTTGTTGTTGTTTATTCGTTCAGTCGCTTCCGACTCTTCGTGACTTTATGGACCAACCCACGCCAGAGCTTTCTGTCAGCTGTCGCCACCCCCAGCTCCCCCAAGGTCAAGTCTGTCACCTCCAGAATATCATCCATCCATCTTGCCCTTGGTCGGCCCCTCTTCCTTTTGCCTTCCACTTTCCCTAGCATCAGCCTCTTCTCCAGGGTGTCCTGTCTTCTCATTATGTGTCCAAAGTACTTCAGTCTTGCCTTTAATACCATTCCCTCAAGTGAGCAGTCTGGCTTTATTTCCTGGAGTATGGACTGGTTTGATCTTCTTGCAGTCCAAGGCACTCTCAGAATTTTCCTCCAACACCACAGTTCAAAAGCATCTATCTTCCTTCGCTCAGCCTTCCTTATGGTCCAGCTCTCGCAGCCATAGGTTACTACGGGGAATACCATTGCTTTAACTATGCGGACCTTTGTTGTCAGTGTGGTGTCTCTGCTCTTAAGTATTTTATCAAGATTTGTCATTGCTCTCCTCCCAAGAAGTAAACGTCTTCTGATTTCCTGGCTGCAGTCAGCGTCTGCAGTAATCTTTGCGCCCAGAAATACAAAGTCTGTCACTGCCTCCACGTTTTCTCCCTCTATTTGCCAGTTATCAATCAAGCTGGTTGCCATAATCTTGGTTTTTTTGAGGTTTAGCTGCAACCCAGCTTTTGCACTTTCTTCTTTCACCTTTGTCATAAGGCTCCTCAGCTCCTCCTCGCTTTCAGCCATCAATGTGGTGTCATCTGCATATCTGAGGTTGTTAATGTTTCTTCCTGCAATTTTAACTCCAGCCTTGGATTCGTCAAGCCCAGCACGTCGCATGATGTGTTCTGCATACAAGTTGAATAGGTAAGGTGAGAGTATACAGCCCTGCCAAACTCCTTTCCCAATCTTAAACCAGTCCGTTGTTCCGTGGTCTGTTCTTACCGTTGCTACTTGTTCATTATACAGATTCCTCAGGAGGCAGACAAGATGACTTGGTATCCCCATACCACCAAGAACTTGCCACAGTTTGTTATGATCCACACAGTCAAAGGCTTTAGAATAGTCAATAAAACAGAAATAGATGTTTTTCTGAAACTCCCTGGCTTTCTCCATTATCCAGCAGATATTGGCAATTTGGTCTCTAGTTCCTCTGCCTTTTCTAAACCCAGCTTGTACATCTGGCAATTCTCGCTCCATGAATTGCTGGAGTCTACCTTGCAGGATCTTGAGCATTACCTTGCTGGCATGTGAAATAAGTGCCACTGTCCGATAGTTGGAACATTCTTTAGTGTTTCCCTTTTTTGGTATGGGGATATAAGTTGATTTTTTCCAGTCTGATGGCCATTCTTGTGTTTTCCAAATTTGTTGGCATATGGCATGCATCACCTTGACAGCATCATCTTGCAGTATTTTAAACAGTTCAGCTGGGATACCGTCGTCTCCTGCTGCCTTGTTATTAGCAATGCTTCTTAAGGCCCATTCAACCTCACTCTTCAGGATGTCTGGCTCTAACTCACTGACCACACCATCTGAGCTATCCCCGATATTATTATCCTTCCTATACAGATCTTCCGTATATTCTTGCCACCTTTTCTTGATCTCTTCTGTTTCTGTTAGGTCCTTGCCATCTTTGTTTTTGATCATACCCATTTTTGCCTGGAATTTACCTCCAATGTTTCTAATTTTCTGGAAGAGGTCTCTTGTCCTTCCTATTCTATTGTCTTCTTCCACTTCCGCACATTGCTTGTTTAAAAATAATTCCTTATCTCTTCTGGCTAACCTCTGGAATTTTGCATTTAATTGGGCATATCTCCCCCTATCACTGTTGCCTTTTGCTTTCCTTCTTTCTTGGGCTACTTCCAGTGTCTCAGCAGACAGCCATCTTGCCTTCTTGTTTTTCTTTTTCTTTGGGTTGTTTTTTGTTGCCACCTCTTGGACAATGTTGCAAACTTCTGTCCATAGTTCTTCCGGGAACCTATCTACTAAATCTAGTCCCTTAAATCTATTCTTCAGTGCCTACAAGGCCATCGAGTCCAACCTCCTGCTCAATGCAGGAATCCACCCTAAAGCATCCCTAACAGATGGTTGTCCAGCTGCCTCTTGAAGGCCTCTAGTGTGGGAAAGCCCACAACCTCCCTAGGTCACTGATTCCATTGTTGTACTGCTCTAACAGTCAGGAAGTTTTTCCTGATGTCCAGCTGGAATCTGGCTTCCTGTAACTTGAGCCTGTTATTCTGTGTCCTTGCAGCCATATCGCACTGTTGGTTCATATTCAGCTTGCGATCTACAACAATTCCAAGATCCTTCTCGTTTGTAGTATTGCTGAGCCAAGTATCCCCCATCTTGTAACTGTGCATTTGGTTTCTATTTCCTAAATGTAGAACTTGGAATTTATCCCTATTAAATTTCATTCTGTTGTTTTCAGCCCAGCACTCCAGCCTATCAAGATCACTTTGAAGTTTGTTTCTGTCTTCCAGGGTATTAGCTATCCCACCCAATTTTGTGTCATCTGCAAATTTGATAAGCGTTCCCTGCACCTCCTCATCCAAATCATTAATAAAAATGTTGAAGAGCACTGGGCCCAGGACTGAGCCCTGCGGCACCCCACTTGTTGCCTCTCCCCAGTTTGAGAAGGTTCCATTGATAAGTACTCTTTGAGTCCGATTCTGTAGGTAACTGTGAATCCACCTAATAGTTGTTCCATCTAGCCCACTTTTAGCTAGTTTGTTAATCAGAATGTCATGTGGTACTTTGTCACACTCTATGATGTGTTGGTTTTTACTTGAAGGAAGGATTTGGTGGTGGGGGAACCGAAGACGTGGGCACACGTGGAAATGATGTCTTAGGGCCTTGCTAGACGAGGCCTTAGCGCGCCTTCTGACCCGGTTTCCCTGCTGTGCGTCCAGATGACGCACAGGGGAATCCGGCAGCAGGCCGCGCTGAGGCCTCCTCCAACGCGCCATAAGCGAATTCGCTTATGGCGCGCCTTTTCCCCAGCTCCGGCCTCAGGCCGGAGCTGGGGAACGTCTAGCGACTTCCGCGGCTTTTCGCGGCTACTCTCTTACTCACGAGTAGCCGCGAAAAGCCGCAGACCTGCCTGGCACAGCGCTCATATATATATATCTGAATTATTCATCTTTAAGGAGGGACAGGCAAGGAAGAAAGAGCCTCCGCAGTATCCCGGCACCCAAGCCACCCCTCACTGCTTCGCCTGGGCCCCACGCCAGGTGCTGCTCATCCTTGTCCTCCTCGCTGTCCTCAGCCTCCCACTGCTGTGGTGGCAGCAGCTGCTCAGCCTCCCGACCAGCCCATTCTCCACCGCAGGCTCCCTCAGACTGGCAACTATGTCCTTGGCATGCAACTGGAAGTTAGCATGCAGCTGGAAGCTCAGTCCCTGTTACCCATTTCCTTAGTGACAGAGGCAGGGGCACCATAGGTGGCCATTTTCAAATGCTGTGCCGCGATAGCAAATGGGTTTCTGTGCATGTGCAGAGTGCTTCCCCTCCCTCTCAAGGGCCAAGGCTGCATGCATGTGCTTCCCCCTTTGGTTGGAGACAGATTTTGAGAAACAATTGGGTTGACTGCTCAAGACCAACCTTAGGAGACTGGCTTGTGAAAGGCACACAGAGCCCACCCAGCCATGCACTCACAATGGCCACCAAAGGCCTCCCACCCGAGGCATGTTGGGAGATTCACCCAAGGCATGCTGGGTGTTATAAGCATAAGCCCTATATTTTTATTAAAAAAAATAAAAAAATACTTTAAACCAAAAAAATCATGTTTTTAGATGTTTCTGCTACATTGTATGGCCAGACCTGTCACTGTGCCACATTTCAAGTTTATAACTCATCTGGAAGTGGGTAAACATTTCTGGACATACAAACTCTCACACATACTTTCAGCTGTATAGGTTGAGACTTCATTGAGATATAAAGCAAAACATAAGAGAAAGTACAGTAAATACCCTGCTATTGAACAGATCCCTTCATATTATTCAAGGAGGAATAATATTGGCCACACGGTGGTGCCAATCCATGCTACTTGAAATGTACAAGCAGGAATGCTTGTGCATAGTACCCATTCATGTGCCTGAAATGAAACCAAACTCAAGACTCCTGCCTCATACATGCGTGGCTGTTTATAAACCTTCACATACTATACATTAAGCAAACATTTGACAATTATGGGAACATTCCAAATATTCACTGGATTTGAAGAGAAGAACTTTTAGGAACAAGTTTGATTCTGGTATCTTTAATTGTCCAGATACGTCGTCATGATATTATACAGAAGTTTAACCAGAATTTCCTCAAATACCCATTCTTCAAGGGAAAAAAAATGCTGAAGAGCAGTCATTGGTGGAATGAATCAGCGATTTCAATACTATCATGTTATGTAATAAATGTCTTGAATTGTAACAAGAAGGTGGCACTAGAGGACTAAAAAATGTGCATGAATAATTTTTAGAGCAATGCCAAGCCATCCTACAAAGAGAATTAGGAACAAGTAACAAAGGAAATTGTTTTCTCATTTTTCCAGAAGCTGAATAGAATGCTGGTTTGTGGTAACTTCCATAGACAACGATGGGTGTCCCTAACACTTCCAAGTAAAAATGACAAATCAGGTCCAGTGGAAAACATTTTCTTGCCCAGGGTGGAACAGCAAAAGGCACCCATCCCCACCCTTGTGTAGGTGCATAAAAGGCCCATAAAAGATGCTTCCAGTCAAATCTTTTATTGTGCAATTGCCTTGTCTCAACCCTGGAATATTGGGGGACAGGCATCATCATCTTCATTTTGTACCCCCCCTCATGCTTCTTCCACCATTACTGCTTCTTCCACCATTTTTCTCACCAAGAAAAAAAAGCATTAAAGAGGGAAAGACAGAACAGTGCACAATGCTTTTGATTGTTTTATTTATTTACAGGGCCAGTGCCAGACTATTTTGCGCCCTAGGCAAGGCGAGCTACTTGCACACACACCCCAAATTGTGTGGAAGTACGAACGTGTGCGCCGAGTGGAGAGCTGGGACTGGCTCACTTCGATTTGGGATCAAGCCGTCTGGAATTCACCGGGACTTACTTCTGTGCGAATGCAACCCGCTATGCAGCCTGGCGTCCTGATCCCCTCCGCACGTTTACTCGGGGGAATAAGGCTTCCAAGTAAGGAGGCATAGGCAGATCGGGCTGCACTAGTGCCTCCCGGTGCAACGCTTTCTCGGATGCAAGTCCCATTGATCCACGCACGCAGGATCAGGAAGCAGGAGAGTTTGCCTTGCGAGGAATCCACAAGTCCCTAGCTTTCCTCGGGGAAGGGAGAGGGAGTCCCGCTTGCCCGCCTGCCTGGACATTGCAGCCTGTTTGAGGAGAGAGAGGCGTGGCGACCCGGTGCCCTTTCCTTGGGAGTAAGGCAGAGGCTGGCTTGGGCCAGGGTCGAGCTCACCACATGCTTTTTCTTCTTTTCGCAGTGGCGGCCTCCCGGCTCTGGGAGGGCGGCTTCTGGGCAGCTAGAGTGGCTCTGGGAGGGCAGCTTTTGGGCGGAAGTCCGAACGTGGAGCTGCTCCACCCCCCATCCCAGCGTCCCTGGCTTTGCTTTGGCTGGGTGGGCATGGGGCGCCATCTCGCTCACCCAGGCCCAGCTGAATCCTCAGGCCGACCCGACCCAGCTCACAGCCAACAACGTGTGTGAGTGTTGCACTGTGCAGCGCCCCTCTTAGCTTGGCACTCTAGGTGGCAGCCTGAGTGGCCTCTATGGTAGCGCCGGCCCTGTTTATTTATTAAAGCATTTGTATCCTGCCCTTTACATTGGGATCTCAGGTAAAATCAATTCAAACAGTAGAAAACAATAAATAATGTACACAGCTAACAAGCTAAAACCAGAAGAAAATTTAAAAGCAATAAAAACAGTTATGTTCAGCTTTTGGGGCAAATTTAGCCCTCAAAGGCTTTGATGAAAAGCCACATTTTAACTTGGCGCCAAAACGAGGCCAACATTGGTGCCAGTCAGACCTCCAAGGGGAGGGCATTCCATAACCATGGTTCCACAACAGAGCAAGTCCAGGAATGCTTCATCTGGTTATTTTGACATCTACGGTAGGATCTCTCATCCTTTGATGAGTAAAACTACTACAACAATAAATCAATTCACTAGCAATTTGTTATCCTTTCCTGACACTTGAAATCAAATGACTGAGGTGGGTGACCACCTATTTCTCCTGCCTTCTGTCAAATTATATTCTGAATCATGCATAGTATACTCAACAGCAGTATACTAGCTATATTATTCTAGTTTAGAATTAGGCCACACGAACTTACCTTCATAAGAAAAAGCTTTGGCTTTTTCCCAACTACGTCACTGTCTGGGGACATGCAGCTGATAGCGGACTCCAGTTTAGAATCTTCTGGGAAGGAATTTGCTTAGAATGTTTCTGTGTAAAACTTGGAGCTAAGCTAACAGTTAAAACATTTTTTGAGGCGAGCTGAAAGATACGAAGGGTTTTGCTAGATGAAGCAATAGTGCGGTGAGAGGCCCGGCCTTGTCCCTGTGCGTCCAGATAATGCACAGGGGATTCCGGGCTCAGGCAGGCCTCAAACCACCCTGGCCCCGGGCTAACTGGCACTGCTTTTGGCCTGGATTTTCCGCTGTCCCGGCCTGAGCCTGGGGCTGCAGAAGGTCTAGCCCATGTACATTGATGGTGCTATATAAATAAATAATAATAATAATAATAATTCCGCCGCTTTCCCCAGGTACTGCATTTACTCGCAAGTAGCTGGGAGAAGCCGTGCACTAGGGCTGTGCCCATCAGGCCGGGGGGGGGGAATCGGGGGGGGGAGGGAAATCGGGATCAGGGGGGAATCGGGGGGGGAGAGATGGGGGCCGGGGGGGGAAATAGCAGATACACTGGGAGAGATGGGGGGGGGGAAGAGCAGAGCCAGGGGACATCGAGGGGGGGAATCGTGGCCCAGGGGCGATGGGGGATCGGTGATCGTGGGTGGGTGGGCGAGGGGGCGAGGAAGGCATTGGGCAGGACGGATGGGCAGGCAAGGAGGGCATCAGACATGGCGGGCGGGCAGGTGAGGGGGCATCAGACATGATGGGCGGGTGGGGGGTGAGGGGCTGAGGAGGGCATTGGACAGGGCGGGCGGGGGGCGAGGAGGGCATTGGACAGGGCGGGCGGGCAAGAAGGGCATCAGACATGGCGGGCGGGCGAGGGGGCGAGGACGGCATTGGACATGGCGGGCAGGCAGGCGGGTGAGGGGGCATCAGACATGGCGGACAGGCGGGCATCAGACAGGGTGGGTGGACGAGGAGGGCATTGGACATGCTGGGGGGGAATCGGGGGCAGGGGAGAGCGGGGAGCGGAGAACACTTTTTTTAAAAAAAACTCCTGCGCACATGGCCCCTTTAAGCTGCAAAAAAAATGGCCGACGCGACGGGGCTTTCCTTTACCCCATTGCATGTTACGTCTAGCTAGGAGCAACAGCCCGTGCTACTTCTAGCACGGGCTGGCCCCTCTACAGGCCCGGATACCCAGGTAGGTCTAGCAAAGCCCATAGTCAAGTGGGATGCATATGCCAGAAAGAGCACCTCACAACACATACCGAGGGCCGCAATATCCTATGGCCCCTGGGACTCCATTCCTAGAACTACAGGCAGGCTAGTCCTTATATGCGAATCCCCTCAAACATTACAACCCAAAGAGATGGCTTAAGTGGGATATAGTCCATGAAAGCCTGTGCCACAATAAATTTGTTAGTCTTTAAGGTGAAACAAGACTGTTGTTTTTGCTTCAATAAACTAACATAGCTACACTGCTGAAAAGTGTTTTGTGTTAAAGAGACTGCTCTGAATGTAAATATCTAGGGAGCATGTACAGTTCGAGAGAGAGAACCATTTATCCATCTTTTATTTCCTTTATTTGCTCATGAGGTGTCTAACCGGTTCTTTTGCTTAATCAGGATAGTAATGGTAGGAAAGTTAACCAAGGACATAGAGACCACATAATAAGGAAATTGAATGTACAGGAGTGCCCTCTATTGTTTCCTCTTAACAGTAGGAGTGGGAATGAGGGAATAGGACAGAAACGAAACAGAAATCTCACTTATTGAGCTCTTGCAGCTTTCAATTTGCCTGGAATTTTCCTCACCAGGTAAAGGCGGGCGCATACAACCCATTTTACTTGTCTTTTGATTAGCCAAGCCTCCACAGCAGCTATGGAGTGACTAGTTTCCACATCCTCCGTGGGAGCCATTTTGTGTTGGTGCCCACAGCATTTTCTCAAAAAGGGTAACTCATCCACATTAGCTTAGTAGCCTCTAAAATGAGGGCAATTAAACTATCATTATTGATCACTTGCAATACTTTTGTTTGCCAAAGTGTTTGCATCTTATTTAATTCCCAAGTCAAAAGTCTCCTTGGCTTAGTTATACACTTACAGGAAGTTTTTAGATTGTAAGCCTCTACGCAGGGTATCGCTGTTTTATTTGTATATTTTGTACAGCACCAAGTACATTGTTGGCGCTATATAAATAATAATAATAATAATAATAATAATAATAATAATAGTTTATTGTGATTATTTATAGGCCATGGGTCAAAAAATGGAGTGGCCATTATCAGGAGTGAATGAATGAGGTACCCTTTATTTTGATAACCTATAACTCTAGTAAATTATTAGCCATGATGACCATACAAAACAAAAATCACATTAGGAGGCAATCATATGCACATTTAGACAGGAAAAAAGTCCTACAATAATGTTTGGAAGCATCACTGAAAAGATGCAGAACAGACTGTAAAACTAAACTATATATAGGAAAAAAAACCTTGTTTTTTAGACATGCATAGAGGCCAAGGCATGTTCCGTCTTATGCATATTATACCACAAAATCTTCCTCATTTACACTGCTATCTGACACTGATCAGTGATTGATCATATCTCTATTGAGTTAACATTCCTGGTATAAAACTATGCACACCCTGTCTGTCAGCACAGTTCCTTCCAAATACAGTATAAGTTCCTTCCTTACACCTGCAGAACTGACTCAGGTGCTGGTTCTCCAGTCATCCACTGTATGGTAAGTACCTCTGCCATTCTCCATCCATAGTCATCTCTCAACCGGGAATGTGTGGAAACCTGAAAGGGCAGTTTTTCCCAACAAATGTTTAGTAATTCGCATTGTAAAAGTTCTGATGGAGCACTAATTGTTTCTCCAAGTTGTGGAAATGTAAAATTACTCAGCCAGTGATGAAGATGCCACAGAACTTCTATCAAACCAGGAAGAAGCAGATACTAGACAGTTTCTCTGTGTCCAACATCCAATCAAGGCAATCATTCCTGCCTGTGAGGACACAGAAATAATGGTTCTAAGCACTGCTCAGTGTTACAACTTAGCTGCACTCGTGTTTCAGAAGCATGGGTTACAATGATCAAGATACACTGATATTAGGCAAACTGATTCTGCTATAGGACATGGGGTATTCAGTAGGGCTGTGCTCTGCTTCTCCTCGGACTGGAGAAGCAGAAGCGGATTGTGGTGCTTCGCCTCTCCTTAAGGCGGAGGCGGAGAGGATCGGGGGAGCAGCAGAGCGTCGTGGAGCGGATCAAGGTGAAGGCGGATCCTTCGCCTCGATCCGGAGCTCCACAAAAAAGGTAAGGGGGGTTTACTTGGCCCTGCCACTGCCGCCGCTGCCTGTGCGGCGACAGTGGCAGAGCCAGGTAAGGGGGCAAGGGAGAGTGGGGTGTTACCTGCATCCGTCCGCGGCCTGGTCTTCCTGTTTGAGTCCTCGGGCTCAGTTGAAGCAGCCGAAGGGGCGTGGACGGATGCAGGTAAGGGGGAGGAAGGCGGGGGTGGTTACCTGGCCCTGCCACCACCGCCTGTGCAGCGACGGCAGCAGAGCCAGGTAAGGGGGCAAGGGGGAGGAGGGTCTTACCTGCGTTGTGGCCTGTCGCCGGCTTCACTAGAGCCCGTGGCTCAACCCGGAAGTGTAGGCCGCAAGTGGGGCCTACATCCTGGTTGAGCCGCGGGCTCTAGTGAAGCTGGCGGCGGGCCGGGACGGAAGCAGGTAAGGGGGAGGAGGGAGGGGGGCCTTACCTGGCGCCGCCCCCCACCGCTGCAGAGCTCCGATTCGGAGCCGGAGCTCCACAGTGGAGTGGAGTGGACCCTAGGCCGATCAAGGCGGGGCGGAGCGGGCCTGATCCGCAATTTGCGGATCAGAAGCGGGGCGGAGTGGGGGGTCTGTGCACAGCCCTAGTATTCAGTGCACTTGCCGGGTTTTATGCCTTCTCTGACTGTGACACAGTGACCTGGTTCACCTGACATGATAAGCCATGGTGGGTTGTGAACCTTGTTTATGTCAGCATGATGTGCGAACCTGGCATGGGAGTTTCAGCATGGTTTGTTAACCAAGCACAAAACACCCTGAGAACCCATGGCTTGTTGGGCTATCGAGGTTGGCTTGTTTTAAGGGGGCTTGTGTGAGGGTTGTTGTGAACCTGGTGGTGCGGCTTGTGAGTGGGTTGTTGGCAGAAACTATAGAGTCACCTAGCAAGAGCGACAAAAAATCCAGCTGCTCCTTGATATCCCACTAGTGCCGCCTCCCTCCGCCCTCATCAGTGCTGTCTACCCCTCCACCAATACAGAAATGACACTTGAGAACGTCCTCAACACATTCATAACCTTGGGTTGTTTGTTTGTTTTCTTTTTTGCTGCTTTACAATTGCGCAAATGGACTTGTAGTCAGATTTTTGAAAAACAATTTACTTCTGAAGAATATGTAAAACAAAATGCTGTGTACCTAATTTTTGCACTAACTTACACACAAGCATCGTCACCACCAAAAAATTATGAACCCATTTGCACCCTTGCAAAGGACCGAAAAAGGTTGCAGATCGGAAGAGCTGGGGGAGCCGGAAAAGTGGCTCTCCGTAGGCAATGCAAGGATATGAGAAGAGCTGTGCCACAAAGGCTCTGGGATATGTGCAAGGAGCATGCAGGAGAACTGGAGGGTAAACGAACCACAACAAGCTGGGGAGAGCCTGATTGTCTGTCAGGAGAAGTAACGTGGTTTAGCAAGCAAACAACCCAACATGGCTTATCAGGGTATGTAAACTTGCCTAGTCGGCTGGGTCACACGATCGCTGTAGCCTGCCGTGACTTAAATAAGCCATGGGTTGCAGTGTGTGCCCACCTCCCTTTTGCATATTCAAGTGTAGTCTCATCTTTGCAAATGAAGAGCTTAGCTTATACTTGCAGCAATTGCTAGCTCTCTCAGTTTGGATAAAGGATCTGTTTTCTGTTGACAGAAGGGCTCAGCTCACGGAAGGTGCCACAGTCCAATGTGGGGGAATTCCCCGATTGCGCCACACTTTATAGCTCACTTCCTTCAGCAGGGCCCCCGGCTCACTGTGTAGCATTTTCAGGAGGCTGGAGAGGCTGCTAACCCCCTGATCTACACACAGAGAGGGGGGTCCTGAAAGGGGTGAACTGTAATGGGAGGAGGGGGAATCTCTGAAAATCAGGGACTTTCCTCTTGTAGAGGGTCCCTTCCTCTTGAGAAGGCAGATCCTGGATCCAACCCCAATTATTCTGTCATCATTCTGATAAAGTTTGATTAAAGTTTATTTAATAGCCAGTCAGTCTGTTTACTAAAGAAGAACAATTGTTAAATGCCTTTGACCTTGAGATATTAGCTTCTTAACGATTATTGGGTGGTGTACGGATGTGGATGTTTGCTAAGAAATAAAACTTGCCACTTGAATAGCTATTATGGGGCGTCGGAATGAGGATCTAGAATACATTTTAACTAGAAGCTTGGCTACTGGCATTTAACAAGGAGTACAACTATTCTTTGGCTCCGTAATCATGCTGTAGCTAGCAACCATAGCTATTTCTGTTATGCCTTTTCTTTCCATCAAGCCTTCTTCACACATCTGCACATTCTCTTTATCTTCAATAACATCTCTAGTAGCACAGAGAAAAGTTGCTTGTTCTTCATGTAGTTCCCCACATGAAGTGAGTCAAAGCAGCTACCACAAGGCAGCCATAATGGGCTCCAGCACAGCTACTTTTTTAATCCAGTTTTCATCCATGGTTTCCCCCTCCGTTTCCTTAGCGAGTCCAGCGCTGGGCACTTTCACGTCTGTGCGTTGTTGCGCTCTTTCAGCTCATATATCTTTTCACCTATGCTGTTGAAATCTCCCATCCCACCCCTTGGGAAAGGGGTACAGGGGAGCAGGAGTGAAGGTCTGTTTTGCTCGTTTCAAAGGGTGGGCAGATGAATAATCATTTTAACTGATTTCTTTTAGAAAGGTGGTCAGGTCCCCTCCTTTGCTCCAAGGTAACCAAAATGCTTAAATCTGTGTAAGTTTTAAAGATAAAGAGATCAAAATTGGCACAGTGATAGCTCTTAAGGAGGGCTTCCAGCAAGCCAAGTTTGAATTAGATTAGTTCATCCCTTGATTTTTTAGGAATTTTTAAATTTCCCCCTCTTAAACACTTTTCCTCATAGTCCACCAGTGTGAAAGATCTCTTTTCCTTTGATCATGCAAAACTGTGCATCTCCAAGTTCATAAACTACAGATCTGCTGGTTCCCTTACCCAAGAGTAAATCCCATTGATTTCAACTGCATTTACATCCAAGACATATTAAATCAGGTGCATGCTTACCTTTGAGTAAATCCCATTGAACAGAGAGAGACTTACTTCTGAGTAAACAGATATAGAACTGACTTTTAATAGTGTGGTCACTCAGAAGCTTTTTTAAAAGTCTAAAACAGCAAACTGGAAAGAAGTGCTCTGCAACCCCATGCTTACTTCTGAGGTCTTACTTCTGTTTACTCTTGAGTAAGGGAACCAGCAGATCTGTAGGTTATGAACTTGGAGATGCACAGCTTCATATAATCAAAGGAAATGAAAAGCGATCCTTCGCATTGGTGGACTATGAGGAAAAGGGTTTAAGGGGGGAATTTAAAAATTCCTAAATAATCAAGGCATGAACAGATCTGATTCAAACTTGGGGTGGCTAAAACCCTCATTAAGAGCTATCACTGTGCCAATTTTGATCTCTTTATCTTTAAAAATGAGGGAGCTGCAGGCAAGGAGGTTGCATTTTCCAGATTTCTTTTAAGGCGAAAATGCCTACACAGGAGTAAGAACATAAGAGTTAAATGGGACCTCTCTCCCTCCACCTTCATGGTTGAGCAGAGAACTGCCCTGCCCTCCTCTTTTGTTAGTGAGACTGCCCTTGGACACACATGCCCTCAACAAAGAACAGGATGGTCGGATAGAATGCAATGACAGCAATACATGGGAGGGAGGAGCACATTTATTTTGCATGGAGGGAAAATAATCCAGACTTTCCCCACTCCAAAAAGAAACGAAACACGGAGAAGAGGTGAAATGAATGCAGGATGTGGATGACTGCAAAACCGCATCCCAGCCATGGCGAATGGGTGATAAATCGCTGGTGTGATGGAGCTGAACATCAGAGGCATTCCTACCCTGAGGGAAGTGTGTCTGTGTGTGTTGGTTGGGGGTATAGATTTTGGATGCAATTGAGAATGGAGGAGTGACAGTCACATTTGACGGTTGACCCTGGAATGTAACCCTACAAAATTAACATAGGCCAGCCCTGAACAACAGGGAAGGCTGAAGCCATTTTACAGTAAAGCTGAATTACCCAGAAATAGTTGACTACCGTATGGCCGATTTATGACTTCTTAGACGGGTTATTACAAAACTTGTATTTGTAAACTTCCCCTTCCAGTGACATTTTGGCATTGTTTCAGCATCCTCAGGAAACTGACTCAGCCTCCCGCTGCCACAGGTATGCAAGATGCCTGCCAGTTTTGGCTGTGCTGATCTTCTTACACTCTCAGAGGTCAGATTACTAAAACCTGCGATGCTTTTGTTCTGTGCAAGGTTGTCTTGGTACTCTTTTAGTATTATTTTTAGTGGAGTGAGAGCTGCAACAGGAGCATGACAATCCCATCAGCCCTGTCGCTTGTCTACTTAATTTTCTCTCGCTGCCCCCTTCCCTCCCGAACTCCTTTTTCTTGAGTGTTATGCCTTTTTTAGATTGTAAGCCTGAGGGCAGGGACTGTCGTCTTTGCTAATTGATTGTAAACTGCTCCAAGAACCTCTTTTGGCTGAGGAGCAAGGTAAAAATATGATAAAGAAATAAATAAACAGCACAACATCTTCCCATAACATCAGAACATTCATACTGCTCTTTCTGCATCCACAGGGTACTAATTTCTGGCAGGGTGATTCTGCCAAAGATAGGAGATGTGCCATAGACTCCTCTCATATAACCACACACTTCTGATGTTGAAGCAATGTGGGGAGAAATCATGCTGCAGGTAACATTGAAAAAGGGCCCTCTTGTTTTTTCCAGTTGCCATGTTCTCAATTGATCTAGGGTACATTTTGAGAACATGGCATTTGGAAAGAACAAGAAGCCCTTTTTGATACCTTCTAGGGTGACCATATGACCGGATTAATATAGCATTAAGCAGATAGCTTCCCTCACCAAACCTAGAGGGGAAAGAGACTGTTGTAATTCAGACTGTTTATTGGGATGGAGCTGCATACTGCTGAGTAGCTATAAAAGTAGGGTGACCATATGACCGGATTTGCCTGGCTTTGTCCGGGTTTTTGATCACAAATCCGGGAGGGGGATGGGAAATCCGGATTTTTCCAAAGAGCAGCTCTAATGGGAATTAACATAAATGCTTATAACTCCGTCATTTTTTTAAGATAAAGATATGAAACTTGGCACGATGGTAGCTCTTAGGAAGGGCTTTAGTCATACCAAATTTGAAACAGATCCGTTCATCCATTGATTTTTTTATTATTTTTTAAAAAATTGAGGTTTTAAAATTATTATTTTTAAAATCATCATTTTTAAAGATAAAGAGATGAAACTTAGCACCATGATAGGATTTAGGTAGAGCTTTAGCCACACCAAATTTGAAATAGATCTGTTCATCCATTGATTTTTTAGGATTTTTTTTAATTGAGGTTTTTAAATTATTATTTTTTAAACTGTCATTTTTAAAGATAGAGCTGAAAGTTGGCACCATGATAGCTTTTAGGTAGAGTTTTAGTCATACCAAATTTGAAACAGATCTGTTCATCCATTGATTTTTAGGAATTTTTTAAAATTTGAGGATTTTTTTTTTAAAAAAAATTATTTTTAAAGATAAAGAGATGAAACTTGGCACCATTATTGCTCTTAGCAAGAACTTTAGCTATGCCAAGTTTGAAACAGATCTGTCCATCCATTGAGTTTTAGGATTTTTTTTAAAGCTTGAGGTTTTAAAATTATTATTTTTAAATGACATTTTTAAAAGATAAAGGGCTGAAAGTTGGCACCATGATAGCTCTTAAGGAGAGATTTAGCCATGCCAGGTTTGAATCAGATCTGTTCATCCATTTTTTTAAAGGAATTTTTTAAAAGTTCAAAGTTTTAAAATTATTGTGTTTTAAAACTGCTGGAGCCATATCCTTCAAACTTAGGTTGTCAAACCTCCTCTTTGGGGTTTTGCATATTTAGCAGTTTCAGCCCTTGGCATTAAGGGGATCTCCAGTCTTTAGGTAAACTGCCGCAACACCCACCCTAATGTTAGAGTAGAGAAACTTGTGACAATTATACACAAGCTTTTTTAAAAAATTGAAATTTAAAAAAGCCAGCCATTCGGCCAGCCAGTAGCAAGTCCTGTTAACAACAGCAGCTTGCAATGAGTGAAGATACAGTCAGAAAAGATATTTGAGGGAAGGGGAGAATGTAACACACAGAGTATAGCAAAAGCTTCAAAGTACAACAAAACCTACAAAAGTAGGTGTGAGTGAAGTTAATTTCAGATACATTGAATCTCTCACTTGTTCTTTATTTCAGTGATTTTAACATTAAGATGCTATGTAGAACAGATTTGTCTTAAATGTGTGCTGTAAAATCAGACATGTGACCAAGGGCCTTCCTAGATGAGGCCTTAGCGCGCCTTCTGACCCGGTTTCCCTGCTGTGCGTACAGATGACGCACAGGGGAATCTGGAGGCAGGCCACGCTGAGGCCTCCTCCAACGCGCCATAAGCGAATGCGCTTATGGCGTGCTTTTTCCCCAGCTCCGGCCTCAGGCCGTCTAGGTACTTCCTAGACGTCTAGGTACTTCCGCGGCTTTTTGCAGCTCCTCGCTTACTCGTGAGGAGCCGCGAAAAGCCGCGGACCTGCCTGGCACAGCGCCAATACGAGCGCTGTGCCCATCGGCCCGGGGGGTGGGAAGAGAGGGGAGGGCGAAGGATGGCAGGGTGGTTGGCAAGGGGGGAGGGGGGGAGATTGTGCCGCGCGCCGCCCAAGCAAGCAGCCGAGCGGCGCTTGCCTGGGCAATGCCTGGCAAATGCCAGGCATTGCCCTCCGGGCAAGCGCCGCTCGGCTGCTTGCTCGGGCGGCGCGCGGCGCGATCTCCCCCCCTCCCCCCTTGCCACCCACCCTGCCATCCTTCGCCCCACCCCCGTTTTTTTTTAAAAAATTAAAAAACCCTTACCTTGTTTGCCGTCTTCGGGCCACACGCGGCCCCTTTAAACAAAAACAAAAAATGGCGGATGACGCAGGGCCTGCGTCTCCGCCGTCTGGAAGCCCGGGGGAGGTGCGCTAACGTTAGCGCGCCTCGGCCCCGCCTCCCTGCGGCAGGTCTAGTAAGCCAGCAGGTCTAGTAAGGCCCCAAGGCTATGTTCGGGTGGGCACGCCCCCTTGGTGCTGGACACGCCCCCTTGGGGGCCGACCATGTTGTCCTCCTTTTTGGTTTCCAAAATATGGTCACCCTAATACCTTCACAATAACTTTGGTTGTTGGGCAGTTTAACATCGAAAGAAAGAAAGAAAGAAATGTCAGACCCAACATTCAGCTTTAACACCAACTTGCAACATAAGACCCTCTTCTTCTCTTTTTAATGGTATATCTCCATCTTTCTTTTTCACTCCTGTAGTAAAAAATGGTGGTGCCACTAGTGTGTTTACAAAGAAAACAATCAAGGAGACCATCTTGGTCAGTTGAGGATAGAGCATTTCACATTGTAAAGGTCTTCACAAAGGTAGATGTCTTTCTGGGAGCAGGTCCTTGAGAAATAAATCTGAGATCAAAGAGAAGGAGGAACTGAAAGTCCGATCCAGGAAGGCCAGCCAAGATGACTCAGAAAGGCGGCTAGCTGCTAGACCTGATTGTAGAACCAGTCTAAGATCCAGGAAGTTTACTAAACATTTATGTGTTTGATATTGCAAGAATGAAAGGCTTCTCATTTAGCTTTGCCAGTTAAGAGAAATTGTCCAGTAAGACCATATGGAATCAACATAGAACCAAGTGATCACCCTGTGACTTGAAAGAAGTTTTCCTGCTTGAAAAATTGACACCTTTTCCTCTTGTTTTTAAAACTTTTGCATGGGAGCATTTTTTTTATTTCTATGCACCTTATGCATGGGAGCATTTTTTTAAAAGTTTATTTCCACACTGACATACCTGCTCAACCCAGGAATTCCCTGGCTAGAATATGTATCATTCTCTATTGGGTTGGTGGGAGAAATTGAAAACATAAAAGAAAGCGTTATGAGCAGAATGGTTTGGAAGTCAATTTCTCACGAAGTGAAGGAAGCTGGCTTCTTTGCATTAATTGCTAATGAAACATACGTAAGCAGGAACAAATGTCAGTAGCTCTCTGTTATTGCTGAGAATCCAAGAACATTTCCCCTATTATCACTTGTCTCACTTTCCCAATGTCCATGCTGAGCTTTTGTTTTGTTTTTGTACAACAGAGAATAAAAGAATTTCTGCAAGAGTGGTTGTATGATGTCTATTTTCTTTATGAACATCACTTAATTGCACTAAAACGGAGCCTCCTTTGGATTTCTGTGTTTGTTTGTAACTCTCCCATGCCACCGTACAGGCTTTGTGGACTACACTTCTGTTATGCAGCATTATTATTATTATTAGTAGTATTAGTATTAGTATCTCGCCTTTTGCCCATTGCTGGGCCTCAAGGCGGCCGTACAAAGTTTAAAACATACATTGGGGGGGGGGGAACAAAACCATAAACGTTTAAAATACACAACAAAATTATAAGACATTAACATAGATGGAGGGCCAGATTATTCTCCAAAGGCCTGCTGGAACAAAAAAGTTTTAGCCTGCAAAAGTCCTGAATCATTAGCAGTAGCTTTTTCCAGTTGTTGTACCCTTTATGAGTAAATGGATTTTCAGCAGGGATCTTTTGCAGAGAAATGACGACAAGCAAAGCAAAACACAGCATTTTCTATTACACTGTATTCCAACCAGGAATAGCATTTGTACCATGCTGGGTTGAAATGTCTCCATATCTTGTTGATGGATAACTTTTTAGCACTGGCTGAAGTGGAGTTTCTTCTTGAGACTGTGCAATGTCACTTGGACCAGGTAACTTCTTCTCCCCCCCCCCTTTTTTTTTTTTTTTTACAAAGGGAGGCATTAACTCAACCCCTAAACCAGCATCTGGCAACTCTGAAACACTTTTGTCTTCAGAATTATCCATTTCAGAAAACTGAGGGCTTTGCTAGACCAAGGTTTAGCCGGGGCTGATACCCAGGCTTGCCCCTGTGTGTCCAGATGACGCACAGGAGATCCTGGGGTCAGGCAGGGGTCAACCCTCCCTTGCCTCGGGTTAACAGGCTCCACTTTTGGCCCGGTATTTCCACAGTCGCGGGTTGAGCCTGGGATCATGGAAGGTCTAGCCCGTTCCGTGGCTTTTCCCGGTTACACGGCTTACTCGCACATAGCCGGGAGAAGCCGCGCACGGAGCGGGGGGGGGAGATCGCAGCTGGGAGGATCGTGGCTGGGGGGGGGAGATCGGGGCCAGGGGGGGAGATCAGGGCCGGGGGGAGCAGGGAAACCTTTTTTTAAAAAAAACAAACACCCCTTATCTTTGGCGCTCCTGTGCACCCGGCCCTTTAAAAATTAAAAAAATGGTGGATGCAACGGGGCTTTCCTTTAGCCCGTCACATCTGATGTGTGGATTAGAGCGACAGCCCGTGCTAGTTGCAGCGTGGGCTCGCCCCTTCACACGCCTGGATTTTAAGGTAGGTCTAGCAAAGCCCTTAGACTCATTACCACTGCCAGATAATTCCTCCTCCCAGGCAAGTTCTGGTCCAGTTAGTTTTTCCAAGGAACTCTGTGCTTCTCTGACAGCTTCTTTTCCTGAGTTTTGCTCAGCTTGTGAAGTAGTAGTCGAAAGAGCCAAAAGATGAAGCTCCTGATGAAGCTGGGTGGGTTTTTGTTGTTTTTTTTAAATTGCAATTGCCTTTGTAATATGGAATAAAAGAAATAAGAGCCATTGAATATGGCGGGATTAATTGATGAATAAACATTCATCGGCTTGTACTGTGTGTAAATTCTCCTCAACCCACTCATTCCAGTCCTAATTCTCTGTGGAGAAAAAAAGGAAGTCGTGGAGAAGGTACAGATGAATTTTTTCCTCCTCCTCTCATTTTTCCTGGCCTACTGTCCTATGAAAAAAGATTTAAATTAAAGGGAGATGGGAGACCAGGAAATCATTCCACACATAGGAAAACTGAGGCAGCAGGAAAATAAGTCAATGGTTGTGAGTGAGTTTGGGTTACATAATCATAGGTTTAAGAAAGAAAGTATACCCCATAAAACAGGAAGAATTTAGCCAGGAATATGTGTTAATTGCACCATGAAAAGGAAAGAAAGGATTTTTAAAAACCACATCTTTACAATATGACTGAGATGCATTATACAGCAAAACAAAATGGATTTCAGGCCCAAATTTATGAGCAGTTCAACTCAGCAATCCCCTTACAACATTGAAAGCAAAGAGCTGAGGCGAAACACCCACTATCCCTTTCCTTGCCCAGAAGGGCCCCTAGCACCCATTAGCAGTAAGTTGGGACTTACTTCTGAGTAAACATGCAAAGGATTGTGTGATGAATTCTAAAAATGACACAAAACAACTCTTACAATGAAGCTCTCTAGTCAGTTCACAACAATTAAAAAACCACACACACACATTTTAAATCACAATATAAAATGTAAGAGCATAAAACTTTTAGAGCATAAAAATTTAAAAGTCCTGCCTTTTAAAAAAGTTTTTAATGAAAATAAGTGGAAGGCTGCAATTAGTAAGAGAGGAAGAAAACTTCGTAAGGGGTGTTTAACCCTATCACTGCCAGCTATTCTTCCTCTAAATCAACCTTCCCCAATCAAGAGCTAGCTAGCATCAGCCCTAGCTAGCATGGCCAATAGTCAGGAATGCTGGGAGTTGTGGTCCAAACCATCCCAACCAACCCACCAAATACACAAAAGGCAAGTGAGAAACAAGTCCACTGTGTATTTTCCTCAGTGGGGGCAAAAAGCAGGTTTTGGGGAAAAGGGGGTGAGAGCAGCAATGACTGGAAAGCTTTAAACATCCCCTCCCCACAAATTCTCCCCCCACTCCTAATTTCATCCTGGAGACTTACAGGGATTTAGTAACATTTTAAAAAGGGCTTGCAAGTGGAAAGTGCTAATAGCCGTAATAAGTCATGATGGAATACAAAAAATACTTTTCCCAGTAGCTGGAAACTGTAGGTAGCACGCTTACTAACAGGGACTGGCCGACGAGACCACATTACGCCAGTCCTTTTCCAGCTTCACTGGCTGCCAGTCCAGGTCCGGGCCCGATTCAAAGTGCTGGTATTAACATTTAAAGCCCTAAACGGCTTGGGGCCAGGTTATCTGAAGGAACGCCTCCTCCCATATGTACCTGCCCGGACCCTAAGGTCCTTCTCAGGGGTCCTTCTCCGTGAGTCCCTGCCAAAGGAAGTGAGGCAGGTGGCTACCAGGAGGAGGGCCTTCTCTGCTGTGGCACCCCGGCTGTGGAATGAGCTCCCTAAGGAGGTTCGCTTGGCACCTACATTATATGCTTTTAGACGCCAGGTGAAGACCTTTTTATTCTCCCAACATTTTAACAATCTGTAAATTTTAAATAACATGGTTTTAAATTTGTAATTTTGCATTGCTGCTGTTTTTATCTGGTTGAGCTTTTATATTGTATTTTATATTATGGTTTTATACTGTTGTTTTATACTTTGAATGGTTTTAATTTTTGTGAACCGCCCAGAGAGCTCCGGCTATTGGGCGGTATAGAAATGCAATAAATAAATAAATAAATAAATAATAGGTGATTATCAGCAGAAATCAACCAGTGTTTGGGCTTGACGTTGGGTGAGGGGAAAGGGCTCTAAGAGGCTGAAGAGGAGAGGCTGCCCAGGGGGATGTTTATATGGGTGGGTTCTTTACCCCGACCTAAACGCGCAGATTCGCATTTCAGGACACATGATCCAGCTGCCCATTTGCTGCAGTGCTGGGTTTTTAACGCGATAACGCGCATATTCGCAGCTGCGATTTACTGCGACTTTTGGATCAACGTCTGAGTTTGCACTACATTATAGTTATGTGTCGTTGGGGGAGTTAAATCACATTTTGATATGTGGGCGTAGCTCTGAGGGCAGGACAAAGTGATTGGCTGATTTCCAGCCTTCCCACCTATTGCGTCCTGCTCTGGCTCCCTCGTTCCTTCACGACTTTTTCATTTTGAATTATATGAACCTGTGGAGCTCCACAGATAGAGCTTATAATATTAAAACAAAGAGGGAGGAACGGGCAGCCAGAAGGAGGAGGTGTTCAGTCCCCCTCTCAAGCAGAGACTCTTGAGCTGACCGCCTCTCCACCCACGCCCTGCGCTTCTCCTGCCTTTGGGAAACTTTTTTTTTTTTAGGGTTGTCCTTTGCAATGTGCTGCTTTCCCCCCTCTCACATCCTCCTCTGCTGCCTCATTCCTTCCCCCCGACCCGGAGCTCCGCAGATAAAATTTATAGCTTCGCTTGTCTCTACTCCATAGCATCATATGCACGTATGTGCGCATGTGTGCATGAATAACTGCACTACAAAAAAAAATTCAGGAGATAAATCACTGTTGCTGCTGCAGTGTGATGCTCTTTACCTAGATTCGAATCAATGAAAATTCGGGTTTATATTCAATAAGGAACAATCGTGTTGACATACAGATGGGGGGCAGGATGCTGTACTCCAACCTCTTTCCTCCAAAGCAGCTGAAGAGGACATAGAGGCTGCCCAGAATGCTGCATTCTAGCCTCTCTCTCCTCTAAAACAGCTGAGTTTTACCTTGGAGAAAGCAGCTACAAGCCCAGCCTACGTGACTCCTTGTCACTCCTTCTCTAAAACGAGAGGAGGAGAATGACAACAAAGGCAACAGTGCAGGCGCTGGCCCACAGCCGCAGCCTGAATAGCCTGACATTGGCAAGGCTAACTGTTAACCCTTGCCATGCCAAGGCTGCCTTGCCTGGATGAGCCCTTTTCGTAAAGCCAGCTCTGACAGCAACTGGGGTGGCAAGCTCCTTGTTTAGGGGGGCACTTACCCCCTCCAGTGCCGCCACTACAGTCCAAAAGTATTTTATCTTCTATTCTGAAAGCTATTTATTTATCATATTAAATTGTTTCCTCTTAGTTAACATTTTTGTTGCCAGATCTGCTGGTACTTTAACCATGAAAGAAAACGTGTGGCTGAGGCCGATGTTTCTGCTAAATGAGCCTGCCGAAGGAACAGGCTCCTCTGGCAACACCCTTGTGGCACTGCTGGGCCATCAGTACACTGTAAGGATTTCCCAATGTCGCATCTGCCTGAGCTTGTCCTAGGGCTTCCAGGGAAGATTGGGTTGCAACACTGGTACTGCCCAGAAGGGCTGGATGAGACAATTTGGTCAATGAGACAAATTCAGATTCCCGTCAGGCAAGATCTGCCTGGACAGGCCATTCTCAGGTGCGAGCTACACATAGGGCTTTGCTAGACATACCTGATAATCCGGTGGTGAGGAGGGATCAGCCGGCGCTAGAAGTAGCGCAGACTGTTGCTCCTATCAACACGTCAGACGCGACGGGCTGCAGGAAAGCACCGTCGTGTCCGCCATCTAAATATTTTTTTAAAGGAGCTGGATGCACACGAACGCTCATACACTTAGGTGGGTATTTTTTTTTAAAAAAAAATCGTTCTCCCCGCTCCCCCTTGGCTCCAATCTCCCCCCCCCGATCTCCCTGGCTCCGATCTCCCCCCCCAATCTCTCCGTGGCTCCGATCTCCCCCCCAATCTCTCCGTGGCTCCGATCTCCCCCCGCAATCTCTCCGTGGCTCCGATCTCCCCCATGCCCCCAACTCCAATCTCTCCCTGGCTCCAATCTCCCCCCCCCCCCCGCCCCCGGCTCCAGTCTCTCCCTGGCTCCAATCCCCCCTATCTCCCTGGCTCCGATCTCCCCCCAATCTCTCCGTGGCTCCGATCTCCCCCCTGCCCCCAGCTCCAATCTCTCCCTGGCTCCAATCCCCCCAACCCCGCCTCCGATCTCGCCCTGGCTCCGATCCCCCCCAACCCCGCCTCCGATCTCTCCCTGGCTCTGATCCCCCCAACCCCAGCTCCGATCTCTCCCCCTTCTCCCAGCTACACGTGAGTAAGCAGCGTAGCCGGGAAAAGCCGTGGAACAGACTAGACCTTCCGCGGTCCTGGGCTCATCCCGGGACTGCGGAAATACCGGGGCCAAAGTGGTGCCCATTACCCCGGGGCCAGGCAGGGTTGACCCCTGCCTGACCCAGGGAGCCCCTGTGCGTCATCTGGACACACAGGGGCTAACCCCTGGTCTAGCAAAGCCCATAGATGTCTCCTGAGGCCTTATGAAGGCTGGCTAATCTGGCCCTGCTATTAACCCTATGTTTCTTAAAGGGCTGTTGCCCAATTTTGCACCCACTAGCTATTAAGGCATGGGGCAGTAAGGACTGTGTCGGAGGGATGCCCTCTGAGACTGAGGAATCTGGTAAAGCCTCTGGCCTGGAAGATCCTGAACAACATCAAGAAGAAGATGGCTCATTGAAGGAATCCTCCAGAGGAGGGATCATGGCTGGAGAACATAACAGTGGGCTGATTTGAATGACACAACAACCCATCATGGGTTAATTAACCTTAGAGGGGCCATCGCACATGCCGTCTGCCATTATGAATATGCAACTCCCTGACTGTGCCAATATGACTATGCAACTCCCTGGCAGTGCGAACCCAGCTTGGGCGGGTTATTCGGGGTAAAATAAACCTCACATAACCCTACAATAGACTGTGGGTTATGTAAGGGTTGTTCAATCTTCAAATAACCCTCTCTGGCCAGGTTTGCAGTACACAAAAAGCCAAAGCAACCCCTGGTTGGGAGTTGCATGTTCATAATGGCAGATGGCATGCCCTGCAGCCCCTCAAGGGTTAATAAACCCACAATGGGCTGTTGTTCAGTCTGAACCAGGTCAATGTCTTTTATTAGGGTGACCATATTTTGGAAACCAAAAACGAGGACAACATGGTCGCCCCCAAGGGGGCGTGTCCAGCACCAAGGGGGCGTGCCCACCCGAACATAGCCTTGGTCACATGTCTGATTTTACAGCACACATTTAAGACAAATCTATTCTACATAACATCTTAATGTTAAAATCACTGAAATAAAGAACAAGTGAGAGATTCAATGTATCTGAAATTAACTTCACTCATTCCTACTTTTGTAGGTTTTGCTGTACTTTGAAGCTTTTGCTATACTCTGTGTGTTACATTCTCCCCTTCCCTCAAATATCTTTTCTGACTGTATCTTCACTCATTGCAAGCTCCTGTTGTTGTTAACAGGGTTTACTACTGGCTGGCTGGATGGCTGGCTTTTTTTAATTTCAATTTTTTAAAAAAGCTTGTGTATAATTGTCACAAGTTTCTCTACTCTAACATTAGGGTGGGTGTTGTGGCACTGAACACTGCTTTGCCCATTCACACTTCTCACTTATATACATTAGCTTCTCAAGGCTTGTGTGTTGGCACCACTTCGCACATCCAGACTTTGGACTCCTGTCTACTTCCTGCACAAACATGCGACTCTGAGACCCTCTTCCTAATGCCCTGCTTTTCATGCCAGCACCATGGGACTAAGTTACAATAGATGTCTCTGAGTTGTTTGTGCAGCCTCTGTTGTCTCTCACTCTAAGTCATTGCAGACAAACCAAAGCCTCCAGCCTCAAACAATCTCTCTCTCTCTCTCTCCCAAAGTCTCCCAATGGTCCAGCTAGGCTGCACACTTGTGGCTTGGGATATTGCTTATTGCAGGTTATTGCTTGGTCATGTCTGGTGACTCTTACATTATTATTAATGTGAACCACCCAGAAAGCTTCGGCTATTGGGCGGTATAGAAATGTAATACATAAATAAATAAAATTATTATTATTATTATTATTATTATTATTATTTCCCACGTTTTGCCCAATACTTTAAAAAACTCTGCCACCAGCCGCCTTCACCTCCTCTCTTCCTGCACAACTTTGATGCACTCTTAAAACACTTTGCGTGGCAAGCCAGCCTCAGGGCCAAGCTACAGGTGCATCTGGGTTGCCTTCAGCCTCTCTCTGCCTTATGCCAGCCTACCAACATTTCCACCCTCAAATAATTCCCCACCCCCCCTCTCTCTCTGCCAAAATCTCCCAACGGTCCAGCCAGGCTGTGCACTTGTACCCTGTGGCTGGGGGTAGGGCAACAGCTTATAGCTTGGTTGCATCTGGTGACTCTTGTTTTTTTTAAAAACTCCACCACCAGCCGCCTCTGCCTGCACCAAAACTGGACTCTGAGACACTCTTAAAAAGGCTCTGTGTGGTACAGCAGCCTCTCAGGGCTCAGCTACAGCCATCTCTGAGTTGTGTCTTCAGTCTAACTCTGTCTCTAAGAGATATGACAGCCAGCCAAAGCCACAATTCTATCTATTTTTCTCTGGTATGCACTTCAAATGTTCTGCATTGCATCCTAGCAGTGCAGTCAGAGCCTAGCTCAGAAGTGTACAAAGTGAAGTGGAAGGGAAGTGGTAGCGAAGCAAAGCAATGATATGCCAGGTTCCAACATTCGCAGCAACAGGGCATCCACAAAGAAGAGAGCCTCTCTCTCGACTGGCACCTTACTGTTGGTTGTGTGAGTTTTTCTCTAAAGATGACCCTTCATCGCCCATGATGTGGAAATTTGAGAAAAAGGCCTCTGGCCCATTCTGTTTTGCCCTGTGGGCTGCTTTGACTGACCTCTCCTTTCCCACATTTTGATTTGTGGATGCCTTGCCTCTGCTGAGTTCCAGGTACCCGACTGCACACCAAATCTGCAACAGGAAAGGTGCCCTGCTTGCCCAGGACTTCTTACCTAAAGACTAGAGATCCCCTTAATGCCAAGGGCTGAAACTGCTCAATATGCAACACCCCAAAGAGGAGGTTTGACAACCTGAGTTTGAAGGATATGGCTCCAGCAGTTTTAAAACACAATAATTTTAAAATTTTGAACTTTTAAAAAAATCCTTAAAAATATATATGGATGAACAGATCTGATTCAAACTTGGCATGGCTAAATCTCTCCTTAAGAGCTATCATGGTGCCAACTTTCAGCCCTTTATCTTTAAAAATGTCATTTTTAAAAAATAATTTTAAAACCTTAGACATTTTAAAAAATCCTAAAACTCAATGAATGGACAGATCTGTTTCAAACTTGGCAGCTAAAGTCCTTGTTAAGAGCAATCATGGTGCCAAGTTTCATCGCTTTATCTTTAAAAATAACATTTTTTTAAAAAAAATTAAATCCTCAAATCTTAAAAAATTCCTAAAAATCAATGGATGAACAGATCTGTTTCAAATTTGGTATAGTTAAAGCTCTACCTAAAAGCTATCATGGTGCCAACTTTCAGCTCTTTATCTTTAAAAATGACGGTTTACATTTTTTTAAAAAACCTCAATTTTTTTAAAAAAAACTAAAAAATCAATGGATGAACGGATCTGTTTCAAATTTGGTGTGGCTAAAGCTCTATCTAAATCCTACCATGGTGCAAAGTTTCATCTCTTTATCTTTAAAAATGACAATTTAAAAAATAATAATTTTAAAACCTCAATTAAAAAAAATTCTTAAAAAATAATGGATGAACGGATCAGTTTCAAATTTGGTATGACCAAAGCCCTTCCTAAGAGCTACCATCGTGCCAAATTTCATGTCTTTATCTTTAAAAATGACAGAGTTATAAGCATTTTTTGTTAATCTCCATTAGAGCTGCTACTTGGAGAAATCCGGATTTCCCCTACTCCTCCCAGATTTGTCATCAAAAACCTGGACAAATCCAGGCAAATCCGGTCATATGGTCACCCTACTTTTATAGCTACTCAGCAGTATGCAGCTCCATCCCAATAAACAGTCTGAATTACAACAGTTTCTTTCCCCTCTAGGTCTGGTGAGGGAAGCTATCTGCTTAAGTCTCCGCAATTTCTGGGCGCATAACCTGACGGGTTTTTAATCACTGGACTTATCAGTGATAGCAGAGTAACAACGGTTTTAACTATGAAACTAGTAGAAGACTCAATAAATTGTAAGGCAGAGAATTTAGGTTTGTATTGTACAAAAATAAATACTTTACTGGCAGTTCATTATGGCATAAACAATGTACAAATATACTCACACATGATCAGATAGAAATACATCAGACAACAGTCTTCACAGGAACAGAGTGATTATTTAAGCTGGTTACAGAGATATCAAACACTCCTTATATACACTTTACTGTACAACTGATGCAACACATAATTGGCACTCATAGAAAACTTCACACTATGTCACAGTCCAATTATACAATTAAGCACATCTGCAAACTTGACCTTTCCAGTAATTGTCTCTTGCTGACTCAAGGCTTTTATCCGGGTTTTGCAGATCAGTCCAGAAATATGGAAAAAGAAAAAATCTGAGTCCAGTTCCAGGATCTCAACAGTGTGTCCTTATTGTATGGCTCTTAAATTTAATGGAGAAACAAAAGGAATGTGTTGCGCTGCTGGAAAAATTAAACTGCCTCAACTTGGAGAACCACCAGAGCCATTACAGCTACTTCACGAAAAAAACAATTTAGTACATTTGTTCAAAACAGCAATTTACATGATGCCATCTGATACACACAAGATTGTTATTCATGCTGACAAAACGCCTGCTGGAGAACATGTGCGAAGATTCAATGCTCCAACTATAGACGAAGTGGCAATTGTTATAGTCGGAGATCAATCTTGACAGGACCTTTCGAAGGTGAAGATGTCCTCATTCCTCGCATTCCTATGATTCCAACAGATATGCCATTTCAATTTAAGAGATTGCAATTCCCAATTCAATTGGCGTTTGCAATCACCATCAACAAAGCTCAGGGCCAGTCTTTAGAATTGTGCGGTTTAGATCTAGACACAGATTGCTTCTCACATGGACAATTATATGTTGCGTGTTCTAGAGTCGGCAAACCAGACAATCTCTATATCTACACAGACAATGGAACAACTAAAAATATTGTATATCCACAAGCATTGTGAAATTAAACATATTAGAAATATCCGCTTTGTCTTTTCTTTCTTTTCAATTTAACCAGACTGAGCCACAGCAACCTCTGCCTCCTCTCCTATTTGCATGTTCTCTCCTATTTGCTCTTATAGGTCATTGTGACATCGCCAACCAGTAGGCCAATCCACTGCCTCTGCCTCCTCTCTTTTTGCATGTTCTCTCACAATTGGCTGAATGAATATAGATGTCACACCTGTGACAGTTACACGTTCTGAAGAAAGGTAACTGCCAGGAGTTTCCACTAACCTCCTCACCGTAAAAACATCCTTTTTAAAAAACCAAACAGTAGGCCAATCCACTGCTTCTGCTTCTTCTCCTATTTGCATGTTCTCTCACAATTGGCTGAGTGAATATAGATGTCACACTTGTGACAGTTACACATTCTGAAGAAAGGCAACTGCCAGGAGTTTCCACTAACCTCCTCACCATAAAAACATCCTTTTTTAAAAACCAAACAGTAGGCCAATCCACTGCCTCTGCCTCCTCTCCTATTTTCATGTTCTCTCACAATTGGCTGAGTGAATATATATGTCACACCTGTGACAGTTACACGAGCTATTCTTGCGGCCAAGAACAAAAACGTCTACGAACTTAACAATATTATTCAATCTAACATTCAAAGCGAGGCAATCACATACAAGTCCATCAACACTGTTGTGGAAGCAGATGAAGCGGTTAATTATCCAACAGAATTTTTGAATTCACTCGATCTGCCAGGGATGCCACCGCATGTACTGCAATTGAAAATCGGCCTGCCAATTATCATGTTGCGAAATAATATGCTTCCCGCCCAACCTAAAGTTTGAGCGGGAAAGCAACGGTTGTGGGTTGGGAGGGGCTGGAAAGGAGCAAGGGCTCATGTGGCTCAGTGTGCGAGCCTCGTGTGCTAGGGGCGGGGCCACGGCTATAAAAGCCGCACCGCCCGAGGCTCGGCCTCTTTCGGTTTTCGGCTGCCTATCGGGCAGCACGGACGAGGAGGCTCTTCTCTGCGGCGGCGGCGGCGAAATCGGCGGTGAATTCTGCGGCCTGGAGGCTTGGCTGCGGCAGCGAGGCTTCTCTTCACCCCAGCACGGCTTAGGCGGCTGGCGGAGGCCGCTTTTACTTAAAACAAGCGGTTTGGAGCAAAGGGGGGAGGTTTGAAGGGTGCGGGGGTTTTAGGGCTGCCTTCGGGCGGGCTCTTCGCCCAGCCCTTACCACTCGGGGGTTGGGGCGCTGGGAGACTAGCTATTGGGGTTCTTTCCGGTGGGGTTTTTTGTTGAGCGGCCCCGGGCCACTTGTACCACCAACGTCTTTTCCCATCCTTTGGGGCGAACTTGCCCAGTTACCCGTCCCTCTCTTACCGGTCCCAGCCCCGTTTTTCTGCCAACCCCCCCCCCTTATTGTTTATCATTTTTTCCCTTATTTCCACTGTTCATTTAACTCCCTGCTTCTGGCCTTTTACCTCGTGCGTGGCCCACGCGGCCCATAAATTCACAGCGAAGCGCGTTGCCCTTGCAGTATTGGGCATTGGGTTTGAAGGTTTGGAGTCATCCATTTTGCTGAAGCTAAGTAGGGCAGGGTTTATCATTGTTTGGTAGTGGATAATTTGAAAGTTTAGTTTCACTTTTGGTTCCTTTTGTATTATTTGTTTATTTTACCAGCTTTTTTCTGCTTGGGTTTCCGTTTTAGCCTAATTCCTATGATTCCAACAGATATGCCATTTCAGTTTAAGAGATTGCAATTCCCAATTCGATTGGCGTTTGCAATTACCATCAACAAAGCTCAGGGCCAATCTTTAGAGTTGTGCGGTTTAGATCTAGACACAGATTGCTTCTCACATGGACAATTATATGTTGTGTGTTCTAGAGTCGGCAAACCAGACAATCTCTATATCTACACAGACAATGGAACAACAAAAATTTTTGTATACCCATAAGCATTGTGAAATTAAACATATTAGAAACATCCGCTTTGTCTTTTCTTTCTTTTCCATTTAACCAGACTGAGCCACAGCAACACGTGGCCGGGTACAGCTAGAAAAAAAATAAAAATGTAAATGTTCGTTCGAAACAGACATTATATCTCCGAAAGTTCTTCACCGATTGCTTTGAAATTTTGACACAACGTTGCATTCAAATACGCGAGCGTTGTTATGTTACTATGTTCTATATGGGGTCAAAGGTTTGTCTTAAAATCGAAGAAATAGGCCTCCTCAAAACCAGTCCAATGGAACAACTAAAAATATTGTATATCCACAAGCATTGTGAAATTAAACATATTAGAAACATCCGCTTTGTCTTTTCTTTCTTTTCAATTTAACCAGACTGAGCCACAGCAACGCGTGGCAGGGTACAGCTAATATATATATATATATATATATATATATATATATATATATATATATTCATCACAAAAAAGTAAAAAGCAAACACCTAACAGTTTATAATGTTAATTGTATTTCTTAATATTTAATTATATTGTAATTAATTATTTAATTGTTAGGTTTTTAAAAATCCATTTTGAGTTGTAATGTAACAACAAAAATACCCTTCTTTTTTCAATTAAGGTAAATTTCATGAATCAGGTTGCCCACTTTTTTTTCTTGCCATGCTCCGGTGCCTTTATCAGCAGTCTATCAGATCTCCCAAAACCTAGGCTGACTAGTGAGGCATTCTAAGGGTCATATTAGCAGCTCCGTTCTCCTAGCATTGGTGCGCATTGTGCACTGTCCAGAAGCTTTAATGTTTGGTAGTGGTGAATCTCTTTCTTATAGAATCATAGAATCATAGAATAGCAGAGTTGGAAGGGGCCTACGAGGCCATCGAGTCCAACCCCCTGCTCAATGCAGGAATCCACCCTACAGCATCCCTGACAGATGATTGTCCTTGTCCAGCTGCCTCTTGAAGGCCTCTAGTGTGGGAGAGCCCACAACCTCCCTAGGTCACTGGTTCCATTGTCATTATGAACTTTACCCTTCTGATTGGAAAGATGGCAATGAAAAGGAAAAGTTGAAAGCACATCCTGGAATTGTGTAACACAGGCTAAAAAGGAAACCTCTGCTGAAGGTTTGCCAACTATTCACCAACAAAATATTCAGAGGAAAATGCTCTTGCAAGAGGATCCTGTCCAAAAAAAAATTAATAATCCCTGTGAAAACTGTGCTATGGGTTACGTCCCATTGACCTTTAAAATTCTCCAGAACTATAATTAAGTGCCAACATTTTCAAATTTCCAGATGTAATATATGTCATCTTGGGTATATGCTTGGGTATATGGAAAAGTCAACAAGTTCAGGCCCTACTTCTATCCCCCTTCCCCTCTGCTACTCCAATATGACTCCGCTAATGATGATATCTGCAATAGGTCTTAGGTTTGCATGTTTCCTACTCCTCCCTTCCTCACAGTGAGTAAAAGGCTGAGAGACTGCTGTGTTGAAATGCAGGATCCGAAGAGGTCGTCAGAAATGCAAGAGTGGCGGCCAGGATTTTGAGTATTTGGCGGAATGCTAATTTTATCAATGCTGTAAGGCAGAGGTGGGCAGCAGGACACTGGCTGCAGTCACAATGGACCACAGATTGATTTTTGGTGAACTCCATGATCATTACTGGTTTCCCAGTGCTGGAAAATCCATCAACACAGATAGTGGTGACTGATACACATATAATGTCATCTTTGCATGTACCTGTCCTATTGCCTAAACAAAGGTGGTGCTAACAATGCATCATATTTATATAAAGGTTTTCACAGATGAGGCTTCAAGGTGTTAGCTGGTTTGCAATGTGAATGCAAATACCTATATTTTTCAGAACACTTCCTTGCAATATAAATACCTCTCTTCTTCATGAACAATGACAACATGTCAAATTAAACAGAAGGGGAAAGGCTTACAGGAAATCTAAGCTGCACATCTGTGGGGTGTGTATGTGCACACATTTTGCTGGAATGGGGTAAAATGGGGGGAGGGGTGCACACATTTTTGCTTCTTTTCAGAACAGTGGGCATAATGGGAGTGGGGATCGGAGCTATTACTCCTCCCCCCCCCCCCACGGAAGTATGTTTTTCCCAGCACTGAAAATCTGGGTTTTAGGGACAGCATATAACACTGATGGAGCACAGCTGATTTCATCATACTGCAGAGAATAAGAGCAATGTGCTTTCCTCCTGTGCTCGTCAAGATGAAGCCATAAACAATGTGGCAGAAATTACACATTCCATTTAAGAACATTCACATTTAGGAACATGCCTTAAAACAATTGAATTTAAAATGCACCTTAAATCTTAATAAAGTTACTCACTGAATCTGACAGTGAAATCACCATGTAGAAATCACCAAGTTCACTGAAATTGGAATAAGATAAGATTATATGTTAAATTTAAGGACAACCAAGTTGAAAAAGAACCTTTAAACTTGCTAAAGTTATTCAGAAGGTTAACTCTCTCAAATAATTGAATCACCCTTATAGTCTATTGTCATCTCATTCAAGGTTCTCGCATGAATCCCCCCCCCCCCCCCGTGATGCAATGCAATTTGGTAAGAAATATACTCCTGGTTGACCCTTGATGCCGCCTGGATTATTAAATTCTGAACTGGCCACCTGCTAGATTGCAGCACAAGATGTGACAGAAAATGCTCTCTGGGACAGGCATACAATGGACTGCACAGTAAATTGTGCACTAGATCCTCCACACAACCATTTCCACAAATGCAGACTCTGTGGTTTACAGGAATGTGAAAATATCTGCCATCCAAGTAAGCGGATAGCATTTGTTAAAATCTTAATTCTGTGAAAGCCTTACTCAAGAGTAGGTAAGTAGTGATTTTTAGATACCCTTTTAAAATAGCACCAAACCATCACAAAGAGCAATTTTTGTAAATAATCTCCCTATCCAAGAATAGGTGGAATTGTTCAATTTGTTGTTTAAAGATACCCGACAGCTAAGTATTTATTTATTTATTACATTTCTATGAAATGTCTTCATGTTCTGTTCCTTCATCTGTTTTCTTCTGTTTCTCATGAAGACTTGGACATTTGTCTTTATTATTTGTAACTGTTGAACAGAGGCAGAGAATAGCACAAAGATGCCCTGTAGTACCATGCCAAGAAGGATAATGGATTCCTTTGATGAGGAGGCTGCATCTGAAACTATCAGACTGGGAGAATAACAGCGACAGGGTAAGAACATAAGAACATAAGAAGTGCCCTAATGCTGGATCAGACCAAGGGTCCATCTAGTCCAGCACTCTGTTCACACAGTGGCCAACCAGCCATTGGCCAGGACATGGTGCAACAGCACCCTCCCACCCATGTTCCCCAGCAACTGGTGCACACAGGCTTACTGCCTCGAATACTGGAGACAGCACACATTCATAGTATGAATGAAACTCATTAGTTCAGTGTAAGTAGCCTTCCCTGGACACTTTTTTTTTTTTGCGCCTTCATGTTGGCACCATTATCATAACCCTGGACACGACTGTCCTCAATGTTAATGTCATTTTCCCTCAGTGTCTTCAGCAAGAGTTCCATAAGCCTTTCTCCAGGTGATTTGTGACTATCCTGAATCCTACCCTCATCTTTGTCAACAAATCTCACTGTGAATGGCATCTTCTCAGAGCAACTTACATCAAGTGTGCAATCCAGTATGACAGAGTAATACTTAGCTTTGTCCAACCTGTTCCGTTGGTTCTCCAACACTTCCTTGGCTGCAAGGACTTTCTGTTCATTCTGTATGGATCTCCCACAGTAGTGATCATTGCACCCCGTTAAAAAAGAGATGCTGCAAATGCTCTCCCAATACCTCATTGCACCTGCCCAGCAGCAGTACAAGCCCCATAAAATTTCCATTATTTTCTGTGAACAGGTTGTCCGAAGATCCCTGGAACACCAAGTTGTGCTCTGCCAGGAACAGTGTAATATCCATTAGGCATTTCAGCATGCCCCTCCAGTGCTGAATTTCTTGGTTTATCATCATTCTATCCATGTGCAGTATGCAGTGAATGCTCAGGTGAATGCTCAGGTGACTTTTCATCCTGCTTCAGAACAGCACTCAACTGTTTCCAGTCGTGGGTCCTGGTACTTGCAAGTGAAGAAATATTTTGCAGCAGAAGCAAAAAGCTTGGTACTCTTGGAATAGAATCATAGAATCATATCTAGAATCATAGAATAGCAGAGTTGGAAGGGGACTACAAGGCCATCGAGTCCAACCCCCTGCTCAACGCAGGAAGCCACCCTAAAGCATCCCTGACAGATGCTTGTCCAGCTGCGTCTTGAAGGCCTCTAGTGTGGGAGAGCCCACAACCTCCCTAGATAACGGATTCCATTGTCGCACTGCTCTAACAGTCAGGAAGTTTTTCCTGATGTCCAGCTGGAATCTGGCTTCCTTTAACTTGAGCCCGTTATTCCGTGTCCTGCACTCTGGGAGGATCGAGAAGAGATCCTGGCCCTCCTCTGTGTGACAACCTTTTAAGTATTTGAAGAGTGCTATCATGTCTCCCCTCAATCTTCTCTTCTCCAGGCTAAACATGCCCAGTTCTTTCAGTCTCTCTTCATAGGGCTTTGTTTCCAGACCCCTGATCATCCTGGTTGCCCTCCTCTGAACACGCTCCAGCTTGTCTGCATCCTTCTTGAATTGTGGAGCCCAGAACTGGACGCAATACTCTAGATGAGGCCTAACCAGGGCTGAATAGAGAGGAACCAGTACCTCATGTGATTTGGAAGCTATACTTCTATTAATGCAGCCCAAAACAGCATTTGCCTTTCTTGCAGCCATATCGCACTGTTGGCTCATATTCAGCTTGCAGTCTACAACAATTCCAAGATCCTTCTTGTTTGAAGTATTGCTGAGCCAAGTATCCCCCATCTTGTAACTGTACATTTGGTTTCTATTTCCTAAATGTAGAACTTGGCATTTATCCCTATTAAATTTCATCCTGTTGTTTTCAGCCCAGCACTCCAGCCTATCAAGATCACTTTGAAGTTTGTTTCTGTCTTCCAGGGTATTAGCTATCCCACCCAATTTTGTGTCATCTGCAAATCTGATCAGCGTTCCCTGCACCTCCTCGTCCAAATCATTAATAAAAATGTTGAAGAGCACTGGGCCCAGGACTGAGCCCTGCGGTACTCCACTCGTTGCCTCTCCCCAGTTTGAGAAGGTTCCATTGATAAGTACTCTTTGAGTCCGATTCTGTAGCCAACTGTGAATCCACCTAATAGTTGTTCCATCTAGCCCACTTTTAGGTAGTTTGTTAATCAGAATGTCATGTGGTACTTTGTCAAAAGCTTTGCTGAAGTCAAGATATATGATGTCCACAGCATTCCCACAGTCCACAAGGGAGGTTACCTTATCAAAAAATAAGATCAAATTTGTCTGACAGGACTTGTTCTTGACAAATCCATGTTGGCTTCTAGGGATGTGCACGGACCCCCCACTCCGCCCAGCGGGCTGATCCGAAAATTTCGGATCGGCCCGCTCCGCTCCGCGCCACTCCGCCCATACTCCGCTCCTCTTCGCCGCGGAGCTCCGGCTCCAAATCGGAGCTCCGCAGTGGAGGGGAGTGGTGCCAGATAAGGCCGGGAGAGGAGGGCGGGGGGGTGTTACCGGGCCCTGCCGCCGTCGCCACCCATGTGGCGACGGCGGCAGAGCCCGGTAAGGGACCAAGGGGGAGGGGGGCCTTACCTGCCTCCGTCCGCAGTCCATCGGCTTCTTCAATTAAGCCCGCGGTTCAGCCACGGGCTCAATTGAAGAAGCCGAGGGACCGCGGATGGAGGCAGGTAAGGGAGAGGAGGGGGGGTTTACCGGGCCCTGCCGCTGTCGCCGTATGGGCGACAGCAACAGCGGCAGGGCCCGGTAAACCCCACTTACCTTTCCGGCGGAGCTCTGGATCGAGGCGAAGGATCCGCCTTCACCTCGATCCTCTTCGCCACGCTCTGCTGGCCCCCCAATCCTCTTCGCCTCCGCCTTAAGGGGAGGCGAAGCACCCCACTCCGCTTCTAATTTGCCAGTCCAATTAGAAGCGGAGCACATCCCTAATCACCGCATTGATTTCAAGGTGTTTACAGATTGACTTCTTTATAATCTGCTCCAGAATTTTCCCAGGGATGGATGTCAGACTGACTGGTCTGTAGTTCCCAGGTTCCTCCTTTTTGCCCTTTTTGAAGATAGGGACAACGTTAGCCCTCCTCCAGTCGTCCGGCACCTCACCCATCTTCCATGATTTTGCAAAGATAATAGACAAAGGTTCTGAGAGTTCTTCTGCTAACTCCTTCCTTACTCTAGGATGCAGTTCATTGGGCCCTGGAGATTTGAACTCATTCAAGGAAATTAGGTGTTCTTTGACCATTTGTTTATCAATCTCAAACTGTAATCCTGCCCCCTCAACTTCTGCTTCACTTTTTCCAGGGGGGTCATAGACCCGCTTTTGGGAGAAGACCGAGGCAAAGTAGGAATTGAGCACTTCAGCCTTTTCTTTGTCATCTGTTATCAATTTGCCATCCTCATTAAGCAGTTGAACCACCATTTCTTTCCTCTGTCTTTTACTACTCACATATCAGAAGAAAGCCTTTTTATTGCTTTTAGCATCCCTCGCTAATCTCAGCTCATTCTGAGCTTTAGCCTTCCTGATGCCATTTCAGCACTTCTGCGCCACTTGTCTGTACTCTTCTTTTGTAGCCTGGCCTTCCTTCCACTTCCTATATGTATCCCTTTTTGTTTTCAGGTCATCTCTAAGCTTTTTGTGGAGCCACATTGGTTTCCTCTGTTGTCTTCTATCTTTTCTCCTTGTAGGAATTGTTTGTAACTGTGCCTTTAAAATTTCCTTTTTTAAATACTCCCACCCATCCTGCACTCCTTTTCTCATTAGGCTCATTTGCCATGGGACCATACTTATCATAGTTCTGGGTTTAATAGACACACACCAGCGCCTTTTCAGCTTCTCACCATTAGCTAAAACCCTTTCAGCAAAAGTTTTAGAGAAATGACATTTGTTCTCTTCTAGAGGAAAAGTCATCTTCGATTTCACTTGGAAACCACTATGAGCTCCATCACACCAGCTGTTTGATGTACTCTCGCTATGTCTGGTATCTGGTATTGCAGCACAGGACTCACATGATGTCATCCCTGCCCTGCACCCATCTCACCTCTTTTCCTCCATTTTGTGTATTATTTTGGTGCGGGGAAAGTCTGGATTATTTACCCCAAGTGGATATAATGTGCCCTTAAGCCTCCATGTATTGCTATCCTCTTGCTTTTTCCTTTGTTGGGCGTGTGTGCTTTGAGTGGAGTCTTGCTGATGAAAGGAGAGGGTGGAGTGGCTCTCCTCTTCCAGCACGCCATTGAAAGGACTTTTTACTGCTCCAACTCCACTCTTATTGCCTGCAGAAATGGAGCCTGGCCAATGAAATGTTAAATCCGTAAATTGCTAGACAACAAAGCCAGAGTGACGGGGGAAGGAGCCCATATCTCTGAGGACCCCAGCACATCTCTATTTTTATGAACTGGAGATGAACAGATCAAAGTAAAGGAAAACAGATCCTCCACAAATGCACAGGTGGAATTTCGCATTGCTGGAGTATCAGGAGAATTACTTATGGGGGGAAATCCTAAAAATCAACTCATGAACAGAACTGATTCAAAATGGCTAAAGCTCTCCTTAAGAGCTATCACAGTGTCAAGTTTCAACTCTTTATCTTTAAAAATTATGCAGAGGTAAGCATTTTTGTTAATTTCCATTTAAAAATTCCTAAAAGTCAATGCATGAACAGATCTGATTCACACTTGGTGTGGCTACAGCCCTCCTTAAGAGCTAGCATCATGCCAAGTTTCATTTCTTTATCTTTAAAATTGATGCAGATGTAAGCATTTTGGTTAGCCACAGATGTCAACATCAAAGCTACCCCTCACCCCACTCAGCTTCTTCCAAATATGCTTACTTCTGAGTAAACACATATAGAACTGACTTTTAATAGTATGGTCACTCAGAAGCTTTTTTTAAAGTCTAAAACAGCAAACTGAAAAGAAGTGCTCTGCAACTCTATGTTTACTTCTGAGGTCTTACTTCTGTTTATTCAGAAGTAAGTCTCTCTCTGTGTTCAATGCGGTTTACTCAAAGGTAAGCATGCATTGGATTTTAGTATGATGTAAATGCAGTTGAAATCAACGGGATTTACTCTTGTGTAAAGGAATCAAGCCTGGGCAATAAACAAGCTCCATTGAACACAAATAATCAATAATTGTGTGGATAATCAACTCTGCACACTGTTGATTATGGGAGTTGGTGATTTCAAGAAACTAACCAACTGTGGTATGGTTTCCTGCCCCGACAGATGACACAATAGTCAATGGTGGACTATTTAGTCTACTGTGGACTATTTTATCAACCGTTGACTATTGTGTCAGCCGAACCCAGTCACAGTTAGAGGTGACTCTAATTTCTGAGTAGTCTTGCTGGCCCATTAATCAGCACTTTTTGCTAGTGGCCAAGCGATTAGTCAGAAAGTAGCTTTCTCATGCGACCCTTCAACCTGTTGCTGTATTTCCTGTAACTTCTCAATAATGCCACTCTGATCTGCATCATGTACGTTCAAATATTAACTTCTTTCGTGCACTTAGCAATATCTCCACTCCCATTTCTTTGCAATGGTCAATTATCGGGGAACCCATATGCTGTTTACAGGAACAAGAAGAGCGTATTCTTCTGAGATAAAGTGAGTTCAATCACCTCTTTTCAGAGGGGAAAGGAAGTATCATTCAAATTAAAAATGGTGCCTTATCATGCATTGACATTTAAGCACAAGAAACCAAAAATGCCCTTAATGTGAATTTCCACTTTTTAGGAATTTAAAAATAAAATGGAACAATGCTGCTACATCCATTAGTAACTGAATAATATGGGAAGAAAAGGGTAGAGAAGTAAAACCAAGTTCAATCTACATATCCTTTATTTTCGTAAATTCCAATGTTGCAAAGAAAGAAAAACAACAACAACTCACTAACCAGACACTGTGGCTTTGCAAAGTCAGCAATATGCATTTCTCTTTTCTAGTAAGCTAGAGAGATGAACGTGTATGCTGTTAACCACAACTGAAATAGCATTATATATTTCTCTTGTTGACCTACAAAGCTTTTCACTGTCTAGCTCCTTCCTATCTTTCCTCTCTCATCTCACACTATTCCCCCGCTCGTGCTCTTCGCTCCTCTGATGCCATGTTCCTCGCCTGCCCAAGGGCCTCTTCTTCCCTTGCTCGGCTTCGTCCATTTTCTTCTGCTGCTCCTTATGCCTGGAACGCTCTTCCAGAACATTTGAGAACTACAAGTTCAATCGCAGCTTTTAAAGCTCAGCTAAAAACTTTTCTTTTTCCTAAAGCTTTTAAAACTTGATTTTGTTCTGACTTTATACTGCTAGTTTTACCCTACCCTGTGCCTGTTTGGTGCATTCTCTTCCCCTCCTTATTGTTTTATTATGATTTTATTAGAATGTAAGCCTACGCGGCAGGGTCTTGCTATTTACTGTTTTACTCTGTACAGCACCATGTACATTGATGGTGCTATATAAATAAATAAATAAATAAATAAATAAATAATAATAATAATAATAATCCTTTCATATTGGCTTTTGTTTTCACTGAGCTGTGGGCCAGAAAGTCCCCCAAACCAGCCTTTCGCAAGGTTAGTGGTAGGCGGAAGTTAGGCTTCATGAACCACAGTTCTCTCATTTCCCACACCTTCAGTTTAGAGATAATAATAGCATAACTAGCTATAGCTGTTGTAAAGATTACCAAAATCATCTCTGCATTTCACACATTTTAAATAGGCTAACAAAATGCTAAGCACTGTTTGCATTAATAATTTCAATTTATCTCAGTTAAAATCACACCAAACTAGAAATTAAGATTTTCAAAATCTCAGCTTGAATACTAGCTTAGTTCTTCCTAATTTAGGATTGCTTTCCTCTGGAAGATTTTTCTCACTCTCCCCACAGCCTGAGTTCGATCCCAGCGGAAGCTGGTTTCAGGCAGCTGGCTCGGGTCGACTCAGCCTTCCATCCTCCCGAGGTCGGTAAAATGAGTACCCAGTTAGCTGGGGGAAAGGTAATCATGGCCGGGGAAGGCAACGGCAAACCACTCCACTATAAGGCCTGCTAAGAAAACGTCAGCGAAAGCTGGCGTCCCTCCAAGAGTCAGTAATGACTCAGTGCTTGCACGAGAGGTTCCTTTCCTTTTCCTTTCTACTGCAGCCGAAAGTCTCCCCACGGCCTGAGTTCGATCCCAGCGGAAGCTGGTTCTCAGGCAGCCGGCTCAGGTTGACTCAGCCTTCCATCCTAGCTGGGGGAAAGGTAGCCGTGACTGGGGAAGGCAATGGCAAACCACCCCGCTTCTAAGTCTGCCAAGAAAACGCCAGCGAAAGCAGGCGTCCCTCCAAGAGTCAGTAATGACTCAAGTGCTTGCACGAGAGGTTCCTTTCCTTTCCTTTCTCCAAGGAGCCCAAGGTTGTATACATGATCCTCCGCCGCCTTTTCCTTTTATCCTCACAACAACCCTATGAGGTAGCTGAGGCTGAAAGTCAGTGAATGGCCCAAAGCCCCAGTCCAACATTCTGACCGCTACACCACCCTGGCTCTGTTCTGTCCCAGGTGGTAGTCCCAGTCAGGTGAGGATCCAGTCAGGTGCAGGGTTTTAGGCAACAGTGTAAGTCTCAGCAAGGCCAGGCAAGTCAGACAAGCAGGGCAGGGCAAAGTTCAGTTTCCAGAAAGTTCAGTTCAGTTCCCAGTAAGGCGGAGTAGGCAACCTGTTGCCCTCCAAATGCTGGTGACTCCATCGCTCATAATCCATGTCAATTGGCCATACTGGCTGGAACTGATGGGAGCTGGAGTCCAACAACATCAGGAGAGCTGTATGTTGCCAAGCACTGTAATAAGGCAAAGGAAGCAAAGCTAGGCACAAGTTCCAGGTAGCACCTGTGCGCTGCTTGCGCTGGAGATCCAGACAAGCAGCCTTCAGCAACACAGGCAACCCCAGGCTGAGGCCTAAAGAGGACTTCAGCGCAATCTGGGTGGTAAGTTCTGCCTCCACTGACAGCAGCCTCTTCCATTTGGGGGGCGTGTGTGCCTGATTCAGCAGTGGTTGGCTCTGATAGCATGGGGGAAGCTGTGGCTTTGCTGGGACTCCCCAGCCAGAGTCTTTCGACTCAGAGAAAGGTAGCACGGAGTAAGTAGCAAAACAGGCTCCTGATATAAAGCTCCATCACACCGGGGGTTAACACGCTCCGTACCGTCACTTCTCAGCCAGTGTTTTTGTTCCTCAGTTTCTTCCTCTTTTCAAAAGAGGAAGTACCCAACGAACATGAGGCCCATTGAGTCTGTTGTTCTAATGGCACTGCTGCTCCTGCACACAGCAGGAGAGAGCAGTGATTCCGAGTTTAAAAAATCATCCGACTTGTTGAGGTTTTGTTGTTGTTGCACAAGGAAGGCCAGAAGGTGCAGGAGGCAGACAACATCATGTGAGGGACCTGGGCAAACTCCGTGAGTGCCCAGTAACAAGCGTGCAATAAAACACTAATTGGATGGAGCTCATAGAGGATCTTCTAGGAAAGGGGGGTTCTTCAGTGAGGGCAATTCTCTTTTTCACTTTGACACATCCTCCAAGTCTACACAGCCTCATTCCCTGAACTTGGGGACACTGACCTGGGGATCATAACGTATGTTTAGCTATACTCACTTGAATGAGGACATCAAATGGAGGAGGCGGAGGAAGAAGAGGAACCAAGATTGGTCTGATATAGGGGGAGAAGATTTATGTAGGAAACCGTAGCAATTGAGACAGCACATGGGGTACAGTGTTCCTTTTTCAGTTCCTATAAATATAATTCATAATATGCTTAACTTGCATATTTAGTCCAGTAGCTTTCAAGTCAGAATCGAGTCAGGTCTTGAGCCATTCATCTCTCCGTTGAAAATTGGATTACATGTGCAATGAGAATTTCATGTGACTAAGGACCTGCCTTGCATGCGATGGTACCATTTTTCAGCATGCTGTCTTTCTTCGATTTGCATCATTTCTCCATTTCCTGAACATTTCACATACTCATACAAGCTGATCTTTCCCCCAAAAATGTGGCCACTCCCTGGGTGGAGGGTCAGGAATTCCCCTGGGGCCCAGCACTCATTAGCTTTGGGGTGGTTAAGCTACTGGTAACCCCTGACATACTTTTGTAGCATGTGGGGCTGGGAAGAGTAAGGAGCAGTGCTTGCAGATGTCTGCTCCAAGACCCACAACCAAATAGGGTTCACCAAGAATAGGGCAGGGCAATTTGTAGCCCTCCAGATTTTTTACCTACAACTCACACATGCTCTCACGATCATAGCCAATAGTAAAGGATGATGGAAGTTGTAGGCCAAAACATAAGGGTGGACAACATAGGTTGTCCACCCCAATCTAGAATGTGGGGGAGAAGTGGGGCAGATGCACTCTCCTGTGCCTCACCCTATTGGGGATATCAGGCAACTCCTGTAGGGCGGGGTTGGACATACTGCAATGGTTAGAAAGTTGCAGAGCTACTTAAAGAGATGTTCAGACATGTCTGAACATCTTGCGATGTACTGAACGAAAATGCAGTTGCAGCCTAAGGACTGCTTCACTCATACATGTTCATTGCTTGATGACACTCACACATTTTGAAAATGTTAATTTTGAGTTGCTTTGATTGCAATTAAGCCATCCAAGGGCAGGAACAGCCTGAGAGACATGGCCATGGTTCATTCACCTAGTGCTGGCACAAACGTGCCCTTGCAAAACTAACAGGTAGTGTGTCAAAAGGAAAAGGGTTTGGGTGTTTCCACAGTAGACATTTGGTATTGAATTGCCATGTTTTTTTCACTCACATTTTATGGGGCACCATGTACATGACATTGCCATCAAAACATTGTCTTCCTGCGTCATTTCTGCGCTTCTATCCTTTTTCAGTTTACAGAAATTCCAATGATAAAAAGAACAGATCAGTGGGCAATATTCAATTCTGCCCATCCGTGAGCAGGGCCCGCCACCACTTCCATTCCACGAGCAGCCAGTCCAACCGATTCTGTTGCGCAAGCAGCACCTGCTCAGATTTAGCACACGTTTGTGGACTGGGTCATGTTGGCAGAGTGCCCTTATGTGAGCTCCACCAACCTGTCCCGTTCCAGAAAAAAGATTTCTGCTCATTTCGGGTTATCCCCAGAAGCACTGAATCTCCATTTCGCAAGTGGTGGGTGCCACTTGCACAATGGAATTGATTAGGCCGGCTGCTCACGGGCGCTCACCATTGGGTCCTGCCCAGATCTCTGCAGGTGTAGAGCATCTCAGTGCTCTTCCATCTTCTTTTTTAAGGAGCGAAGCTTTGATGTGTGCACTGAGGTTTCTGACAGCCACACTTCTTCGCTTCCACATCTTCACTATTACCTTTCTGGATGCCTTCAGCACCATTATAGAAGCATATTAATTTTGAATAGGCTTTTTTTGCTTATTCTTTTTTTTTTTAATACAAACATATTCATGCAAAAACACTTAATTTTAATTAAGCTACCTGCAGGTTTGTTTTAATTCTAATTCATTCTGAGTTAGGGAAATGACCACCTGGGGAACACTAATGGACACTAATGTCTGAACTGGATCCTGTTGTTTGGGAGGGGTTGGTTATTTCCTCAGCCGTCGCTGGATATTTCAGCAGCCACAGAGTTGCAAGGCAAGAGCAATCAAAGCAGTGGCTGCTGTTCTAGTCCAGCTGGCAGGATAGATTTTCAGCAGCAATGGCTGATGGGATACTAGCAGGAGGACTGAGAGGGGATTAGAAGGCAGGGGATGAGTGAGTTAACTCAGCATGCACTAACAGTCAACTTAACCCTGACCCTAATCCACACCATGGTTGATGGTTATCATGTTGTGTGGGGAGTACCCCCTAGAAAAACAACTGTCAAGTTGATAATTACCCACTGTTGACTATTGTGTTGTCCGAATGCAGCCACTGATTAAAAAACTTTTCTTGAAATTGTGCTATTGTACAACAGTGTGATTAATAACCAGGGAGAACCAAGCCAGCAAGTTTTCTAGCTCAATTGTGAAACTGACTAGATCGGGTTAGTCTGCTCCAGTTGTGAAATTGACCAGAGATCAAGCATGCCCAGGGAATCAATGGAAGTTACAGCCTGATCCACAATTACCTTTACTCAAAATAAGTTTAGCTGCAGTCCTCTTGCCCTGTGCTGAAGGTTCCCTCCCTCTCTCCCTCTCTCTTAAACTACTACTTTTTAATGATTGTGCAATTTCACTGTTTCCAAAACTAAACACACAGACAGATACACCACACACACACACACACACACACACACACACACACACACACACACACGGTTCTGAGAAGTACCAGCTGCAAAATACTGGGAAAGGGGTGTCCGTGGTAACCAATGAAGGGTGGTGAAAGAGAACAGATACTGAAGCTTCCTTGCATACTTCTACTTAAGTGACACCTGCCACCACTTCTAATATAATCAATACAAGCCTTTCCCAGTTATAGCTATTCCCCTTCCTCGGGAGGGGAGGAGGACAGGGTGACTTGTGCCTAGGCAGTGATCTATGCCTCACTCCAGCTTTTATTATTTGTTTCATTGTTGCCTTTCAATGATTTTGGAGAAGGAAGAGGCAATGCACCTGAGCACTTCCCACATGGTTATGCTACACTTAGAACTGTGGATGGAACATTTCAGGGTGTTCAGACAAGAAACATGATATATCCACCAATGTTTGGGAAGTCCTTTTCTATTCTGCATATAGTTTATTGCTGAAGAACAATAACTGAGCTAATTACCAGCCTGTAAGCTTGCTTAGAAAGTGAGGGAAAGAAACTCTCCTCGCTCCACGCCCTTGTCATAGGGATGTCATCGTGGTTGTTGTGGTAGAAGTAATCCCTACTTGAACCAGCCCAGAGGTTAAAAGCCCTGAAAAGGATTGAGCTTCACAGCTGGGGAAAAGCCAAAATTCTGCTATGCGGAAGGTATCATGATACCTGGTGATTTCCCTGAATATGACAATACGGGGGATTTTCTGAGCTGGGAACGCTGCAGAAGAAATGCAGAAAAGTGTGGGGGAAGAAGTAGACCTGATCCTAGAGCTTGTTCTGGAGCTCAATTCTATTTTTCAACAAGTGGCCTGCATCCTCAGGAAAACCCGAACTACAGAGTTAAATTGTTAGTCACTCTGGCCCTTCAAAAAAGCAGTGACGTGGAGTCACAAAAAAAACTGTAAAATGGAAAGGTAGGGAAACTGTAATGCCAAAGGACAAGAAAAAGTATTATTGGGTAATCTTGGCCAGAACCCTTTCTTGAAAGCACAAGCCTCTTCCTTCCTTCCATCTGTGGTAGGGAGCTCACATCCAAACACAAGCTCCCATTTATCACTTCCCCTTTCAAGCATATACACATAGGCCAAGGGGACATAAACCCACATATAGTGCAATACTATATACACAGGACTGGCCCCAAATATTTTGATGTCTAAGGTGGACCCGCAAATGGCCCCATCCCTCACTGAATGACCTTTTGCAAGCATGTACAATACAGACAAGTTGCATAGAATCATAGAATAGCAGAATTGGAAGGGGCCTGCAAGGCCATCGAGTCCAACCCCCTGCTCAATGCAGGAATCCATTCTAAAGCATCCCTGACAGATGGTTGTCCAGCTGCCTCTTGAAGGCCTCTAGTGTGGGAGAGCCCACAACCTCCCTAGGTAACTGGTTCCATTGTCATACTGCTCTAGCAGTAAGGAAGTTTTTCCTGATGTCCAGCTGGAGTCTGGCTTCCTTTAACATGCCGTACCGCACTGGGAAATTTATCTTATAGAGACCCTGGGGAGGGAGCAAAATCTTGAAGAATGACACCAAGTCCTATAACACTTGTTAAGAATTAAAAATGAGGGGTGTGTGTGTGTGTGTGTGTGTAAAAGGGGGGGAACCAACCTCATGCTTCTAATTTGTCCCACCTATAAGCCTCCATCTTCTGAACGATCATCAGTTCAGAAAACTTCAATAACAGTGTGACCCTATACATGTCTACTCAGAAATAGATACCATTGAGTTCAATGTGGCTTATTCCCAGGCAAGTGTGTGTAGGATTGCAGCCTTAGAGCACAATCCTATACATGTGCTATCTCCAGTATTTGAGGCAGTAAGCCTGTGTGCACCAGTTGCTGGGGAACATGGGTGGGAGTGTGCTGTTGCACCATGTCCTGCTTTGTTGGTCCCTGGCCGATGGCTGGTTGGTCACTGTTTGAACAGAGTGATGGACTAGATGGACCCTTGGTCTGATCCAGCATCAGGGCACTTCTTATGTTCTTACGTCTACTTAGAAATAAGGTCTCATTGTTTGCCTGGAGGGCAACCAGGATGATCAGGGGTCTGGAAACAAAGCCCTATGAAGAGAGACTGAAAGAACTGGGCCTGTTTAGCCTGGAGAAGAGAAGACTGAGGAGAGACATGATAGCACTCTTCAAATACTTAAAAGGTTGTCACACAGAGGAGGACCAGGATCTCTTCTCGATCCTCTCAGAGTGCAGGACACGGAATAATGGGCTCAAGTGAAAGGAAGCCAGATTCCAGCTGGACATCAGGAAAAACTTCCTGACTGTTAGAGCAGTGCGACAATGGAATCAGTTACCTAGGGAGGTTGTGGGCTCTCCCACACTAGAGGCCTTCAAGAGGCAGCTGGACAACCGTCTGTCAGGGATGCTTTAGGCTATTCCTGCATTGAGCAGGGGGTTGGACGCGATGGCCTTGAAGACCCCTTCCAACTCTCCTATTCTTTCTTTTTTAAAAAAAGTTTTTAAAATAGTTGTTATTCTTTCCAAAACTTAAACATACATCAATACAATAACAAAAAAACCACATAATACATAAAATTGAATAACCTTGTAAGATTTTCTAATTTAAGATTTTAACATGATCATATAACATAAAGTGCACCCCCCACCCCACCCCGGGATCTATTCCTGTTTCCAGAATCTCATTGTTTCTTCTGGAGGTGGTTTCCCACTCTGCTTAGATAGATCATGTTCTAGGAACTGTTTCCAAATTCCCTCAAAATCATTCGTTTTTGTTATCCCTCTTCTTACTTTTATATTACATGTTAATTTATCATTAATAGCAATATCCCATATCTCTTTGTACCAATCTTCAACATGATAATCTCCTTGAACCTTCCAGTTCCTAGATATGATCAACCTTGCTGCCATCAGCAAATTCGTTATCAATTTTTTTGTTTCTTTATTACAATTTAATTGTCCATATAATGATAGCAATGCCACTGTAGGTGTCTCTTCAATCTCCATTCCAACAATTTCTCTTATCTCATTAAACAACATTTTCCACAATTTCTGAACAAATTCACATTCCCACCACATATGTAAATACGTTCCTTTTTTTTGACATCCTCTCCAACAATTTGCTGAGTTCAGCTTATTTATTTTATTTAATCTCACCGGGGTTAGATACCACCTCCATATGATCTTATAATAATTTTCTTTTATCCTCACTGACATATTTCTCAACACTGTTTGTCTCCATATTCCCTCCCAACTCTGTTGCCCTATTTGTACCTTCAAATCAGTTTCCCACACCATCTTACCCATATTTTCTGTCTCCCCCTTCCCAACTAATATTCTATATATTTCACTCGTTAGCCCTTTTATTATTTTATTTTCTCCTTTCTCAATTTCTTTCTTTAAGATCAACTCCTCAAATTTCGTAATTTCTCTACACTCTCCATTATCCTTTAACCATTTCTTTGTCCATTGTTCTAATTGACAATAATTTAACCATGATAAATTCTTCTCGTTTAATATCTCTTCTAATTCTTCTCGAGTGTTCATCTTCCTTAACCAATTTTTTAACTTCATTATATTCCTCTCTATTAAAGTTTTCCCCAACTTATCTTTTAAATTTCCTGGAAAATTCTGTAACGTTATCACTGGTGTTATTGGGGAAATACTTGGAAGTAAGTCCTTTTTATATACACGCAATATTTCCTAGTGATTTTTTAAGAGGGGGTTCTCTATTTCTTCCCCCCATTTTTTATTATATTCTCTAAAAATATATATTTTCCAGTTTCCATTCTTTATCCGCTCCCTTTCTATCCTCCAGACAACTTAGGTCTCCTAATCCTATCATACTTTCTACTATATGTCTAAGCCTATTAGCTACGTAATATAATTTTATGTTTGGGACTCCTAACCCTCCTTTTTTTTTGCATTATATACCACCTTTTTTATTTATTCTCACTTTCCTATCCCCATTACAAAAATTATTTAAAATATTTTGCCAACTTTTTAACTCTTTTTCCGATATTCTTATTGGTAACATTCTGAATACAAAATTTACCTTTGGTAATATCCTCATTTTTACTAAAGCTATTCTTCCAAACCAAGATAAATTTAGTCCTTTATATTTTTCTAATTTATCTATAACTTCTTTTTTCAAATTATTTAGATTCTCCTTTTCTAAATCCTCTAATTTTTTTTGTAATTTTAATTCCCAAATATTTAATTATTTCTTTAATTTTCATGTTCTTCTCTTTACTTTCCCAATCTTTCCCTTCCTTTTTACTATAATTAAATAACATCATCTCTGATTTTGTCCAATTTATTCTTAATCCAGTCACTTCCTCAAACTTCCCCAGATGGTACTTTATTTTTTCCATTTTCTCCAATGGATTCTTAATTGTCAGCAATGTATCATCTGCAAACATTTTTATTTTAATTTTTTTGTTGTATCCTACTCCCTCAATATTATCATCGTCTCTTATCACGTTCGCCAATAGTTCTATAACCAATACAAATAGGACCGGTGAGAGCGGGCATCCTTGTCTTGTTCCTCGGGCCAGTTGTAACTTTTCTGTAACTCCATCGTTTATCACAACTGAAGCTGTGTTTTGTGAGTATAATTGTCCAATTAAACCTTTAAATCTATCTCCAAACCCCATTTTTTCTATTACCAACTCTCCTATTCTATGATTGTATGAGACTCTCAGGTAAGTATGCTAACTCTCAGGTAAGTATGAGACTCTCAGGTAAGAATTGCACCCTAGTCTCTCATCAGCCTCTTCCTTCCTTCCTTTCCTCAGGTTATATAGCTATTAACTTCACAGCATCCCCCCATCCCAAATCAATACACCATTAGATTGGATAAAAGCACTAGCCTAGACTTGGCTGCTGGGGTGTCATACACTATTCTTTCTCTTTTTCCCTCCCCCCAGAAATATTGGCATAGCAATAATGGGCAACTTTATAGCGTGAGTGCCATTCACCCCGCAAACCCACTTCAACACTCACTATGAGTATAATGGTGGATTTTATTTGGATTAGCAGGGTGAGTATTATTATTATTATTGTTATTATTATTAAAAAAATGTTTACAAACTCTGTGGGAACCTTCCTCCACCTCACCCCCTTTTGTGCATGAAAATAAAAGAACTTCTGTCTTTGCTACTACATATTGTTTTGAGCTGGATGTACTGCTGTCTAATCACAATTATACTAAAGTTCTGGCATTCTCAATTATTTTCTATGGGCGGTAATCACGACTCCATGATGCCGGACCACTAAATGGGCTCAAAAATGGACTTTAAAAATGTGTTTTCAATGTTATTTCCTCCCCTCTTGTTTTAAATGGTTGCACACTGCCTTGATAGCATTTTAGCAGAGAAGGTGGTAAATAAGTATATTATTTATTTATTATTTATTTATTACATTTCTATACCGCCCAATAGCCGAAGCTCTCTGGGCGGTTCACAAAAAATAAAACCATTCAAAGTATAAAACAACAGTATAAAACCATAATATAAAATACAACATAAAAGCTCAACCAGATAAAAACCGCAGCAATGCAAAATTACTAATTTAAAACACCGAGTTAAAATTTATTTATAGACTGTTAAAATGCTGGGAGAATAAAAAGTATAAATAACAATAAATTCTCCAGACAGTGTCAGTCACAGCTGTGACTTCACACATTGACTAAGTACACTGAAAGGTGGTAGCAGGTTCAAAAACGATTGGACAGAATAGCGCCTGAATGTTTTGTTTCATATTTTGGGTTTTATCAGACTTCCTTTTGTTTGAAAAGCTGGGAATCTGGGCTAGCCGATGGGCTCCCGGAGGTCGTGGGCTAGGGCTTGAAGCATCTCGCCCATGGCACGCCTGTGTCCATTCCTATCAAAACAGAACCACTGTGCACCACGTGGTTTCTTTGCAGTACGCCTCTATGACTGCTTCTTTGGAAGTAACTCATATTAAGTTCGGTGGGTCATATTTCAAGGTGTCTGGGTGTGCTTAGCTTCCTCACCACAGGACAGGATGACAGAGACATAGATTCAGGGACTTGGCTATTTATTTTGGAATAAAGCTAAGTCACTGAATAGTGTTTCTGTCATCCTGTTGTGTGGCGAAGCTAGACACACCTGGGCACCAGGTAAGGCTGTATAAGATTGCAGCCTTAAACAATTAACTAAGAAGCACTTTTGGATGCCTAAAGCAACCCTTCCCTTCCCCAATGCAATTAATTAATACAATACCAAAGCGAGAAGCAAACAAGCCCTGACTTGTGGAAGACGTATTCTCAGAGTGTCTACATTTGGTTGCCTTTCCCACTACTATTTCTTATCTCTGTATAAACAAGTCAACCCATTTGCAACTTGGGGAGGAAGCAGCCTACCCATCTTGGGATAAGATTTTTAATGGTCCTGGGATTTTTATTGTAGATTGTGTAAAATTGTTTTATCCTTTTGTATGCAAACAGTTTTATTATTGTATGTTGTATTTTTAGGTGTGTAAAGCATCCAGAAAGCTTTGGCTATTGGGCAGTATAGAAATGTAATGAATGAATGACAGGCTCACCCACTTAAAGCTATATTGCTCTTCATCTTTATCCTGTGTGTAGGTGGAGTGTATGCAAAGTCAAGATATTAAAAGCACAGGATAAGGCAATTGAAATACATGACATTGCAATTACAAGGCATGTTTTAGTTACTGAATTCAACATTCGAAAATTCAGTTTTTACTTCGGTTCCCTTCTTGCCCTCCTCTTTTTTCCTTCCAGGTCCATTTATGAAGGGTTTTAAAATGTTTATTTTAGGCTCTTTAATGGCCATTTGCACAATTAAACTGCTTCTCTGTATGAGTGCCTGAGATTAGACAGGATATCCAAAGTTAATAAATTGGCAAGTGATTTGGGGTGTCATGAAAAGACAGCAAATCATTAAATATCTATCTATCAATCAGTCAATCAATCCTGGGAATATTACTTCTGCAATATTCTGCTTTCCATGCCAAAATACCTTAGGCAATCTGGGGGTTCTATACACTTTGACTTTGGGATCTACCTCAAGCAGCAAAATATTTGAGTGGAGGCAGGTGGCCAATATACTCACAGAATTCCTGCTAATGGTATATAAAACTGTAGAAAGCTCCAGTTGGTTTTACGATCTCATGTTGGAGAACAGAATTAAGACCAGCAGGAGAATGGAAGTTTGCACATCCTTGCTTTTTGGTGTTCCCTAACTTTAGCAGCAGTTTAGAATCAATGTATTCCAAAGTAAAGTTAATGAAGCTGCTCCAAAGTAAGTGTATTCCCTCTCATGAATGAATGAATTTTATTATTTTATTTCACAACATTTCTGTCAAAGTGGGCCTGTATATTTACAAAACAAAAGCATTGGTTTTTAAAACTGATGGGAGCATTCAGAAACAAAGATCCCACCCACACTCTTCGTATGTAAGTGAATTTTTTTTGAAAGTATACACTCTCCAGGATTTAAAGCATGATTTTTGCAGCTGTTTGGAATGTTTCCTCTACTTAAAAGAATTCAAGTAGGGCTGAACTGGGAATTCATCGAGTTGCAGCAGAGGTCAGCGTTGGGCCAAACTGCATGTGATATTAGTCACATGAATGTCCCTTGCATGATTGTTTGTTCTTTATTAAATAATATCTGCAGCAAGGCAGGGTCCAGTATAAGGTGGCCATGTGTCCTATTTTACAGAGGATGATCCTCTATTTCAAGAGCTGTCAGAGAACCATCCCCTATTTGAAGGTGACCTCTGTTTGATGGGCAGGCCAGCTGAAAGATGCAGTATCATAAGAAGGTAGAACATGGCCCTTGAAGCTGGTCCATCAACAGCACCTGGACAGCAGACTGAGCAGGTACACAGATCACCTGGTCACACATCCCCACTATGCATGATGACAGTAATTGTATTTAAATCAAAGTAATTAATTCAAAATTTGCAACTAAACATATAAATTACCACATCAAAATATTATGCAAATCGACATCCTCTTTTGATTTCTTTTCTGGTGCTGCATTTCCTCTTTTTTTTGCAATATGAAAATAGCCACCCTAATCAGGACTACGGCGTCGGGGAAGGCAACCTGTTGCCCTGGTCATGGTCCTGATCCAGGTCAGGGAGCCCTAGCAGAGAAGGGCTTCCCTTTCGTGGCAAATATTAGTTGCAGGGGGCTGGGGAAAAGGTCTGGATTGAGATCACAGTGGTGGCAAGCAATTAAATTTTTCCCCCACCCCCAGAAGGGGCCCAGCTGTGGCTGCGATTTTATAAACAAGAAACAAGAGTGCAAATAAATAATTATTTACCCCCCCCTCTCAATATCTCAGAGGAAGCATTTGGTCAGGCCCCAAGGTCTCAATCTGATTAGAGATGTATAGGTCAAAACCATCCCTTTGAATTGGGCCCAAAAATGAATCAGAAACCAGTGGAGGCAAGACAGAACCCCCTCAGGCATAATTTGCATTAGCTGATGTTTCTGGGCAGCCTGACAGAATCTGACCCAAATTCCCAGCAGAGACCATGGAAGTGGATTCAGAATAAGAGGATGAGGGAACCTGAGCTTCCAGGGGACAGAGACCGGGTGTATTTAAATTCCAATTCAAATCCTTTCCTCCTGCTGCTCCCTGGCTGCTTGGTTGAATGAAAGGATGGTCTATTGTACTTTCGATCCTCCACCTTTGCTTCATGACTTGCTTTGGAGAGGGGGAGGGAAGCAAGAGGGGGATGCATTGGTAACATCATAGGGGGGGGCTGCGTAGTTTCTCTCCCCTCCCCTTTCCCTCTTGATTGGAAGTGTGTGACAAGGGGAATGCAATGCAACCTCCAGTGGCAGGTGATAGATTTAATTGATTAATCAATTAATCTATGGATTAAATTTGTGGAAAATGCACCCTCTTTGCCAGCAGTGCTCTCAAAGTATACAAAATTTAAAACCATCAAAAATATAAAAACAATAGTATAAAATAACAGTATCCATTTAAACAACAACAGTTCTGGGGTCCATTAAAAAACAAACAGCATATGTTGTTAAATGCTGTTAAATGCCTGGGAGAAGAGAAAAGTTTTGACCTGGCCCTGAAAAGTGCCAGGCAAGCCTCATCAGGGAGATCATTCCATAATTGGGGGGCCACCACTGAAAAGCTCCTCTCCCTTGTTGCCATCCTTTGAGCTTCCCTTGGAGTAGGCACTCGGAGGAGGACCTTAGATGTTGAGCACAGTACAGGTATGTTCATGTCAGGAGAGGTGTTCCGTCAGGTATTGTGGTCCCAAGCCGTGTAAGGCTTTATAGGTTAAAACCAGCACCTTGAATAGGGCTCGGAAACATATAGGCAGCCAATGCAAGCAGGCCAGAATAGTCCACCAGTGCAAAGGATCATAGGATCAATCTTCCAGTCCTTTGATCATTTGAAGCTGTGCATCTTCAAGTTCATAATCTACAGATCTGCTGGTTCCCTTACTCAAAAGTAAATCCCATTGATTTCAACTGCTAACATCACTTGCTGTCTTACCTTTGAGGAAACCCACATACAGAGTCTTACTTCTGAGTAAACACATATAGAACTGATTTTTAATAGTGTGGTCACTCAGAAGCTTTCTTTTTTAAGTCTTAAAACAGCAAACTGGAAAGAAGTGCTCTGCAACCTCATGCTTACTTCTGAGGTCTTATTTCTGTTTACTCGGAAGTAAGTCTCTCTGTTCAATGGGGTTTACTCAAAGATAAGAAGCCTCCATCTGATTTTACTATGTTTACGCTCCAAAGCCTCCAGGCAGGGTGAGGGGAACAGCTGTAGCCTAGGCAACAGGGAATAACAACCTAGGGAGGGATGGCACAGTGTCCAAGTACCATCAACCAATGAACTGTAGGAGGAGATACAAAGGACATCAATGGGCGGAGACGATGGCAAAAACAACAAAGTGAGAGTGAACCTCAGCAGGATAACAGCAACGCGCTATGGACGTACAAGCGCACAGGTGTAAGTTTGCAAGCTTTCATACGCTATGGAAATGAAGTGGGATAATTCGAGGGAAAACCAGGACAAATGTGTAGGTGTGATGGAGCTTTATCGCTCCTACTATAGTGCATCCATAAAGGGTATTTTTAGATAAACTATTAGAGTTGCGTCAGCTTAATCAGGGATCTTCGCTTTGGGTTGTCAGAAGACAGCCAAGTCTGTAACCAGAAATGAAACAACTAGGGACAACGATACTTAGCAGATTGCCTTCCCTTATACATGCCCTGGTGACCTTGGGGATCCACTAAGGAGGCCTTGCTGGTCATTCCAAAACTAATGGAATGTTGCCATGAAGTACCCAGATGACGGGCGTTTTCTGTAGAGGCACCCACCTTCTGGAAACCCTCCCTTATGTAATTTGGAAGACAGAAAATGTGACATCTGCTAAATGCCTCCTGAAAACAGGCTTTCCCAGGGCTGTAAGTAAATTAATTATGCCACTCCATTTTACTGTTCCTTGATTTTTTACTTTTGTTGGAAGTGGTTCACAATATTTATTTTAATATTGTGAACCACTGTGAGATTTTACTATACTCAGTGTTATATAAATAAATGAATAAATAAATGAATAAATAAACAAAAATTACTGATAGACTGATTGCTTAGCATAATAAAGCCTATTTATTTGGAGATTGATTTCTTTATCTGACTACACACATGCTAGGAGGACTCAGACCTGTCACATCCCCATGTACAACACATTACAGTATTCCAAACAGAAGGCTTTCAGGCCATGGATTATTGCACCTCCACATAGTATCATAGCTGAGATACCAGCCAAAGCTGGGAAAAGGTGCTTCATGTCTCAGAGGACTCTTGAGCTTCTACTGGCAGTGATTAATCTAGGAACACCCTCCAAACGATGTACCTCGTCTTTCAGAGAGAATGCTACTCTCTCCAGAATACATTAAATCACCATCATCTGGTCTGAGGAACCACCCATTAGAAGTGCCTTTTGGGATAACCCCCCCCACCGCAAAATAAACAATTTTCACAAGCTTCCGGTGTTGTGGTACCAAAAAGATTCTGCTCTGAATCATCTGCATAATATCTGGAGGTGGAGACATCTGAAGCAAGGCCTCAGTAGAAGATCTAAAGATAAATGAACATCCTTTAAGTATGAAGAACGCAAAGTGATAAGACTTCACTGACATACGAAGTTTGAACATTTGGTATGCCTTATGTCTAGAATAGGGAGGAAATATGTAATATAAGTAGACTAGTTTTGAGTGGTAATATGCTTACAGCCAGTCATATATGAAAAGAATCTATCTACAATAGCTCCTATAGAATAGGGTGACCAACTGTCAGGATTTCCCCGGATTTGTCCTGGTTTTTATTCTTTCCATGGTGTCAGGGGGGATTTTCTATAATTTTCAATCATGTCCTGGAATGACACACCTTCCCCTTTAAGGCTGCCATTAGCATGGCAGGAAGGAATGACATGCTTTCTTGATGCACATCATTCCCCCACCCCGAGCTCCAATTGAGGTCTTAAAGGGGAAAGTGGGTCATTCGTGGACATTATAGAAAAGGCCCCCATTGGAGTGGATGGTGGTGGTGCAGAATGAAATCCTTTCCCCTCCTCCACTCCAATCGGGTTCTTTAAGGTGGCGGGGGAATAACATACTTTCTGCAGGACTCAGAAAGCTGCTTCCCCACACACACACTAGGTGTCCTCTTTTTTGGTTTCCCAAATATGGTCACCCTACTATAGAATAATAATTAATCTATAATCTTCATTTATCACCTATTTATGCAACTTGAAAATATTGATTAGAAAATATGTTTTTAATATTTTCTAATACTTGGAGTCTTCCATGAATCTTTTTAGAGGCTTTTTTCATTCAAAGAAAGAAGTGGCTGATGTAGCAATTTGAAAGGAAAGACAGCCCTAGCTGCTTTTAGCAAGCACCACTAGGAAAAAATGACTCTTATCCCACGCCACCCCACCCAGTGGAAATAAGGGCAGCTTAGAGATGATTTGCAGTGGGGAAATGAGATGGTGAGAAATAGTTTAGGAATCTCCCTGCTTTTGCTCTTCCCTGTACCACTCTTCTCCCTCCAATTGCAGCCTCAGCAGGTGCCTCATAGAAAAAGAAAAGTCTCGAAAAAGAAATATGGTACTGCATATTGCATGTAGTCCAGCCCTTGATATATGCCAAAGTGATGGATTCCAGAATGTAGAACAGAAGTCTTGGACATAACTCCCTTGGGGGGAAAGTCACACTGGAAAGCTAAAGACAAATTTGCTGAATCATATTTTGTCTTCCTGTTTTGTCATCACTTTGTGCTGACAAGCACAGCGTCTTCAAGTGCTTCTAGACAACATGCGTCATATGCATTACTCTTCAGTACATTGCCAACGATTTTCTTTGCAATAATTTCCCTTTTGGGACATCACTTCACTTCCTGTGTTTTGGAGTGCAGCAGTTAAAACAGAGGAAAGGTTATGTATCTATTGATTTATTATTTATATACATTGTTACCCTACTCTTCTGTTATCCTACTCATCAGAGTTGCTTACAAGGTTTAAAAACTACTAACTACCATCTGATAGTTGTTGTTGTTGTTGTTATTATTATTATTATTATTATTATTTGTATCCTGCCTTTTGCCCAATGCTGGGCCTCAAGGCGGCCTTACAAAGTTTAAAACATACATTGGGGGGGGGGGGGACAAATCCATAAACGTTTAAAATACACAACAAAATTATAAGACATTAACATAGATGGAGGGCCAGATTATTCTCCAAAGGCCTGCTGGAACAAACAAGTTTTCGCCTGCTTCCGAAAGCCCATCAAGGAGGGAGCCAGCCTAGCTTCCCCGGGAAGAGAGTTCCAGAGCACTGGAGCAGCCACCGAGAAGGCCCTCTCCCACGTTCCCACCAAGCGTGCCTGTGAAGATGGTGGGACTGAAAGAAGGCCTTCTCCAGAAGATCTCAAAGCACGAGCAGGCTCATAAGGGAGAATACGTTCTTTTAAACGTAGTTAGGGTTTTTAAAATCGAAGTAGCTTAGCACTTAAAACACTTCCATGAAAAGGCAGTGGAAATAAAACCCACCTAAAGATAGCTAAAAGACACAGCCAAGGGGAATTCCAGAGTCACAGGGTTATTTCAGAAAAGCCTCTACCTTTCATGTCTGCCTGGTGCACCTCTGATGGTGGAGGAACACAGAGCAAGACCTCCAGCATTGTTCTAACTATTCTGGCAGGTTCATAGCAGAAGAGATAAGGCTTCCCAATTGTTTAAGGCCTTAAAGGTCAACACTAGTACATTGAGCTGAGCCTGGTAACAGAAGGTAGCTAATATAATTTAATCCAAGAATAAATAGGATTGCCAACATGCGTTGCATTGCAGAATGCTCCTGTCCAACCCTCCACATTCTTTCCCAGGATGCTCCATTCCACCCCAGACAATTTGTATGGCTGTTGCAGGACAATACAGTTAGTGAATATAAGTGATCTGTAGGGTATTTACCTGGGCTTATGTTTCCGCTATTTGTAATAAATTATGCTGATTTGTACTGCTTTTTCTTTTGACAGTCTTTTCATACTGGGCTCCATCACACCAGAGATTTAATGCACTCTCACCATGCCTGGTGTGCAGTTTTGCAGCACGATACTCACATGACACCCTGCCTCTTCCCCAGCCTTTACCGTCTTTTCCTAGAATGCGGAAAATCTGGATTATTTTCCCCAAATGCATTTAATGCACCTTGAGGCCTCCGTTTAGTGCTCTCACTTTTTCCTTTGTTGGGGATTTACTTCTGAGTAAACACATATAGAACTGACTTTTAATAGTGTGGTCATTCAGAAGCTTTTTTTAACGTTTAAAAGAGCAAACTGGAAAGAAGTGCTCTGCAACCTTATGCTTACTTCTGAGATCTTCTGTTTACTCAGAAGTAAGTCTGTCTCTGTTCAATGGGGTTTACTCATCGGATTTTAGTATGACTTGGATGTAAATGCAGTTGAAATCAATGTAAATGCAGTTGAAATCAGAGAGCTTCGGCTATGGAGCAGTATATAAATGTAATAATAATAATAAAACGAGATTTACTCTTGAGTAAGGGAACAGCACATCTCTATTTTATGAACTGGAGATGCATATCTTCACATTATCAAAGTAATGGAAAACAGATCCTCTACAAATGCAAACAGGTGGGATTTTGCATTGATGAAGCATCAGGAGAATGGCTTGAGGGGATTTTTTTAAAAAAAATCTTAAAAATCAAGGCATGAACAGATTTGATTCAAACTTGGCATGGCTTAAGCCCTCCTTAAGAGCTATCATCGTGCCAAGTTTCATCACTTTACTTTTAAAAATGAAGGAGCTGGTTTATTTGGTTAATTCCCATTGGAGCACCAATGAGAAAAGCTGTCACATTGATCACAATGTCTATCAACGACAAGAACCGATGAACTAGAGGGGGAAGAAGAGGGGGCTGGGTGGGGCAGGCGCAATAGCAGCGGGAGAGCAAACAACTGAAAAGAGAGTTCACCGGGATACCTCCAATCGAGAAATGGAGGAGAGCTTGCAGCACTTATGAAACGGAGGTAAAAAATGGAGAGGCAACCACCAAGAGAGCTTCGGCTATTGGGCGGTATAAAAATGTAATGAATAAATAAATAAATAAGGCAAACCCCGGGAAAAAATAGATGTGGGAGCCCACTGAGAAAGATTCTGAAACCGAGTTAATAGCTGGCTATATTTATTCATTTGTATACAGCATTTTGTATCATTTGTACGTGTCTATTTTTATAGAATACGTTTGCATATTTTAAGTTTGTACATTTCTAAATACTCTTTATATTTTGATATCGTGTATTGCTATGATTGTTTGAGTTAGGGAGAGCTTTTCGGCTCCGCCTTTTGCTATGCATTTGCCCTTTCCATATTTTCTTTTTTCTGACAACACCGAAAGCCATGATTTCTTTGTGCTCTTAGTTTGAAAGCTACAAATGCCCTTGAGTCCAGTAATTAATTTAACAGCCTTTACTGTGAAAGAAGCAACTCTCCCAACTACAAATTGGTTAGTGCCTTGTAGCAGAAATCCCAGTTCCCTCTTTACATTCTGGAAGACAGTGGGCCACAAGCATCAGCCCTCTGAATTTTGCTGGCTTACAGCCAGCAATTTGGGATCACTCTTGGGCTGATGACAAATGCTTTATTAGGGACTGACTTCCTTCTGAAATGGCAAGCTGGTATTAGTTTTGCCACTGGTACTTGCAGCACCTGCAGTGCTGCAAGTGGTAGTCTTACAAAACATGACAATTCCCCCAATGACTGGAATGCAGGTGAGTGTAAATCTGAAGGGGGAAATCCAAGCCGTGGCAGAGGAACTGTGGAAGGCCTGGTCAACATTACAAACAGAAGTGTTAACTGGTATTAGACACCATTAATAAAGTGTATAATGATAAGACAGGAACAGCTCTATATTAGGGGCAAATGGGGCAGCAACGTCCCCTGCCTGTTCCTCGCTCACTTGTGACAGCCACCCACCCCAACCAGCTACATTTGTCCAGATTGCTCCAGGGCACAGCACTCGGCTGCTGAACGCTGTGCTTGATCTTAACCTGTCTTCTTCTGGCAATCTCAGGGGCATGTTGAGCATACTCAGAATGTTTAACCTTAAGCAGTCAGTGCTCAGAGCAAGAGGCAGTAGGACCGGGTGGATGGCAGACCACTGTCCCTCACAGGCAATTATGGTCATGACCTGGCTCACCTCATAGAATCATAGAATAGCAGAGTTGGAAGGGGCCTAAAACGCCATCGAGTCCAACCCCCTGCTCAATGCAGGAATCCACCAGAAAGCATCCCTGACAGAAGGTTGTCCAGCTGCCTCTTGAAGGCCTCTAGTGTGGAAGAGGCCACAACCTCACCAGGCAACTGATTCCATTGTCGTACTGCTCTAACAGTCAGGAAGTTTTTCCTGATGTCCAGCTGGAATCTGGCTTCCTGTAACTTGAGCTCTTATTCCGTGTCCTGCACTCTGGGAGGATCGAGAAGAGATCCTGGCCCTCCTCTGTGTGACAACCTTTTAAGTATTTGAAGAGTGCTATCAAGTCTCCCCTCAATCTTCTCTTCTCCAGGCTAAACATGCCCAGTTCTTTCAGTCTCTCTTCATAGGGCTTTGTTTCCAGACCCCTGATCATCCTGGTTGCCCTCCTCTGAACACGCTCCAGCTTGTCTGCGCCCTTCTTGAATTGTGGAGCCCAGAACTGGATGCAATACTCTAGATGAGGCCTAACCAGGGCTGAATAGAGAGGAACCAGGACCTCACGTGATTTGGAAGCTATACTTCTATTAATGCAGCCCAAAATAGCATTGGCCTTTCTTGCAGCCATATCACACTGTTGGCTCACATTCAGCTTGTGATCTACAACAATTCCAAGATCGTTCTCGATTGTAGTATTTTGAGCCAAGTATCCCCCATCTTGTAACTGTGCATTTGGTTTCTATTTCCTAGATGTAGAACTTGGCATTTATCCCTATTAAATTTCATTCTGTTGTTTTCAGCCCAGCACTCCAGCCTATCAAGATCACTTTGAAGTTTGTTTCTGTCTTCCAGGGTATTAGCTATCCCACCCAATTTTGTGTCATCTGCAAATTTGATAAGTGTTCCCGCCCCTCCTCGTCCAAATCATTAAAAATGTTGAAGAGCACTGGGCCCAGGAGTGAGCCCTGCGGTACCCCACTCGTTGCCTCTCCCCAGTTTGAGAAGGTTCCATTCTGTAGCCAACTGTGAATCCACCTAATAGTTGTTCCATCTAGCCCACTTTTAACTAGTTTGTTAATCAGAATGTCATGGGGCACTTTGTCAAAAGCTTTGCTGAAGTCAAGATATATGACGTCCACAGTATTTCCACAGTCCACAAGGGAGGTTATCCTATCAAAAAACGAGATCAAATTAGTCTGACAGGATTTGTTCCTGACAAATTATGTTGGCTTCTAGTAATCACCTCAACGGGTCGGGACCCACAAACCTTAAAGATGATCACCCAGAGTCAATTGGCTTTCTTACCATGCGCCTGGATAGAGCCCTGAACTCCTTCCTTGCCTCCCTGTTGTCTCAGTAGCCTCTGGTCTGGTTCCCATGACACAGCAGCCCACCAGGGCTTAATATGTTTCTTTTTCAGTTTCCACTTTGATGTCATTTGAGCTAGGTAAAAATCAGGGGAAGGCAGCTTTATTTTGAGGCAATGTTATCGAGCTCTTAGCACTTCAAATACTGTAAACACTATACGCACTATATAAATAATACTAAAATAAAGCCATCAGCTGGATAAGTTTTTTTTATAACATTTCTTTATTATTTTTAAATAGAAGAATAACTGGAAATGTTTATCTATGTTTATATAAAAAAAAGAAAAATAAATAAATAGAAGAATAACAGATACTCTTTTACAGCTCCTATGTTTTGTAATCCTGCACAAGCCATACAACTTGGTAACACTGCAAAATTGCAGGGCTACCCAGGGGTGGAGGCAATGGAAGCAATTTGCCCCAGGCCCCCACAAAGCAAGGAGGACCCTGTTTCACTTTCTGTGTGAGGCCCCTGCCCTGCCCTGCAACAGTGCTCTCCAGAATTCTCGGTAATTTGTTCAACGTTTTCATCAAAAGAGGAAGTGGTATATCAGAGTGTAAGATGACACTAGGGATGTTATATGACTTCTTTACCCTGACGTAAATGTGCAGATTCACGCTTCAGGACACATGACACAGCTGTCCATTCGTTGCAGTGCTGGGTTTTTAACACTCTAATGCGCACATTCGTAGTTGCGATTTACCACAACTTTTAAATCAACGTCCGAGTTTGCACCGCATTATAATTATGTGTCGTTGGGAGAGTTAAATCACATTTTGACATGTGGGCGTAGCTTTGAGGGCAGGACAAAGTGTTTGACCGATTTCCCACCTTCCCACCTATCGCGTCCTGCTCTGGCTGCCTCGTTCCTTTGCGCCATTTTCATTTTGAATTATATGATTCTGTCGAGCTCTGCAGATAGAACTTATTAAAACAAAGAGGGGGGAATGGGCAGCTAGAGGGAGGAGACATGTTCAGTCCCCCTCTCGCATCCTCCTCTGCTGCCTCAGTCCTTCCCCCCCTCCTGGTTTGTCTCTTATATGAATCTGCGGAGCTTTGCATATAAAATTTATAGCTTTGCTCTTCTCTACTCCATATCATTGTATCAGCATATGTGCACATGTGCGCATTAATAACTGCACTACAAAAAAATTCAGGAGATAAATCGCTGTTGCTGCTGCAGTGTGATGCTCTTTACCTAGATTTGAATCAACGAAAATTCGGGTTTATATTCAATGAGGAGCAATCCCGTTGTCATATAAATGGGGGCACTAACATCATGGAACCTCTCCCCACCATCATGAATGAAGTATTTTATGTAGTTGTGCATGAATAGATGCTAATTTTAGGAGTTAGCTGGCTGTGAAATGTATCCTTGGGAGGCTAGAAGGGAAAGGCCTTAGTATTGACAGGGGGAGTGTGTCCCTGCTGGTACTTTTGGACCTCTCAGCTGCTTTCAATACCATAGACCATGGTATCCTTCTGGATCACCTGAGGGGACTGGGAATCGGGTGCACTGTGCTTCAGTGATTCTGGCCCTACCTCTCGGGCAGGTTCCAGATGGTGATGCTTGGAGATAGCTGCTCCTCAAAAAAGGAGCTGTTGTATGGCATACCACACGGTGCCATCCTATCCCCAATGCTATTTAATATTTACATGAAACCGCTGGGAGAGATCATCCGGAGGCATGGGGTGGGGTGCTATCAGTATGCTGATGACACCCAAATATATTTCTCTATGCCTTTGACAACAGCGTCAGCTAAGAATAGCGTGTCTCCTCTGAATGAATGGTTGGCGGCGGTAATGGGCTGGATGAGGAAAAACAAACTGAAGCTGAATCCAGACAAGGCGGAGGTGCTCACTGTCAAAGGCCACAACCTAGGTTTGGAGGTGTGTCAACTGGTTCTGGATGGGGTTACACTCCCCCTGAAAGACTGTGTTCACAGCTTGGGGGTGCTTCTAGATCCGTCGCTCCAAATGACAGCCCAGATAGATGCAACGGCCAGGAGTGCCTACTATCAGCTTCGGCTGATACGCCAGCTGTGCCCCTTCCTAGAGTCGGAAGACCTAAAGATGGTAGTGCATGCACTGGTAACTTCGAGGCTCAACTTCTGCAATGCACTCTACATAGGTCTACCTTTGTGCCTAGTCCGGAAACTTCAACTAGTTCAAAATATGGCAGCCAGGCTGGTCACCAGCATACCTAGGGGTGACCATATTACACCAGTTTTAGAATCTCTTCACTGGCTGCCAATTAGTTTCCGGGCGAAGTATAAAGTGTTGGTTATCACCTTTAAAGCCCTCCATGGTTTGGGTCCAGGTTACCTGCGGGATCGCCTTCTCCCATACAATCTGTCCTGCGCACTCAGGTCCTCTGGGGAGAATTTACTCCAGTCAACAAAAACAAGGCTGACAACTATTACGCAGAGGACCTTTTCTTCTGCCACTTCCAGATTATGGCATGACCTGCCGGGAGAGATTCCTCAACTTAACAGTCTTCCAGATTTTAAGAAAGCTATAAAGAATGTTCTCTTCTGGCAGGCCTACCCAGTTGAATTTTAAGATGCCTTTTAATACTGTGCTGCTTTTAATAATGTATTAGTTTCAAATGTTTTAATCAGTTATATGTATTTTATGGCATTTGCATTTGTGTTGTACCCTGCCTCGATCCAGAGGGAGAGGCGGGTAACAAATGAATGTATTATTATTGTTATTGTTATTGTTGTTGTTATTATTATTATTTAGACCTGCAGTCCAACTGTAAGGGAATCCAAACCTATCAGGGCAAGGTAAAATATTTCTTCATGTCCAGGCAGCAATAAAGATAACATTAGTTAGGCAGGCCGAGAAGCCTTAGCTGCAGAGTTTGTTATAAGGAGAGAAGGAACAGGGAAGGCTTTCAGGGAAGTTTCTGTGGTGGAACAGGTGGCCTGTTACAAGAAGAAATCCAGATCCACCAGGTGCCCCTGGAGAATAATCACCCTGTGACAGTTACCACAGGAAAAAAGTGTAAGAGTGAGGCCAGGTCTTAAGGAAGGAATCCTTCCTGAGTGAGTAGTGGAGAAGGCCAGGAGCAGGCCACAACCAGAAGACCTGCATGACTGAGCCCTAGGAAACAGAAAAAAGCTCTGCCAGAATTTGGAAAAGGTATTCAGGAGAATACGTGTCATCATGTAAGAAAAAAATATGAAGCACCTCTATCATTCTGCTTAATCCCAGGGCAAAGGGGAGTTGCAGGGGAGAATTCTCAGAGGTAGTCCATGCATGCAATAATTCTCACATGTGCCCCCCCCCCCAGCTTTGGACACATATTCAGCAGTGGGCCCACCATCACACCTGCACTAGGCCCCATAAACCCTCTGGGTGGCCCTGCTAAGCGGACCACGTGTGTGTGTGTGTGGGGGGGCACCTAAGGAACTCTTTGCTGAAGGCGCTATTTATTCTTGGGCCTGCCTGAGCCCAATGGGTACCAGTTGCCACTGCACCAAGATAACACTGGGTTGCTAATTTGCCACTGACATCAAAACTTTGTATCAGAACATGGATGGAACTTTTTACACCAGTGTGTGGATGGATCAGGAGCCATGTAATGTGCTAAAATGCTAGGTCAAGAGTGGTTATGAAGCGCTAAAATGGCCAAACATAGCTTCAAAACAAGCTAAATTTGACCTATTTCATGCTTTGTCACTTTGGTGCTCTGTAGAGATGTGAAGGGCTGGGGAAAAAATTGGAAAAATCCAGAAAATTCCCATTTCCTCCATTCCCCCTCCCCCAAGCCTTTTTTTGGTCTTTTTCGAAAAAAATGGAAAAAAAAACCCCGAAGAAAATGGATTATGGGATGTTTTATTTTAGCATGATGAAAAAAATGTTTAAGACAAGGTGTTCAAATGTTTACTTCTCCAAATGATTTCTAAAAACTATGTACAGTATCAGATTCCATGCCTTCAAAATTTCTGGAAATTTTACATTGGGGGAGAAAGTGGTCTTTTTTGCCACCATCAAATCCAGTGGCAGGGCAGAGATGCACCGGGGACCTGGTTGTGGCCCATGGTCCATGTTCCCCACCCCTGAAGTCAACCCCTTCCACATGTGTGTTGGCAGTGTCATGGAACTGATTAAAAGATTAGTATGACAGGACTTACCATTGTGGAACAGGATCCATGTAGATTCTTTTTCAAAGAATGAAGGCTACAGTATTACTTTGCTCATGTAAGTTATTTATGTTGCTTTTATACTGGGTTCTTTCCTTGTCTTTTGTTCATCCAAAACATTCTGTCTTTTGTAAGATGAACCCTACTTCTGTTTGAGAAAAATCCAGGAGTGAAATGTTTGTATGAACCTATAATAATAATAAGGAAATGATGCTATTTCTTGCAACCAGCCTGCCTGCCTGCATTTATCTACACAAGCTGTTTTCTAGGAAAGTACCTGAAATGTTCATCGGGATGACCTTCATTAATAAAGCTATCAACCTCCCTATTCTGGGCTTCAAGCCATGGGCTGTGGTAGCTATGAAGCCTGAGTGTGCCTCTGCAACCCACCCTGTCTGTCTTCTGAGTTGGATGGTACACAAGGTTTCTCAGTGTTTTTACTGTGATCATTAAAATTCACACAGACATAGGCACACACCACTGAATAAACAAGAAATTCTTGTAGAGAATTACTTTAGATCTGAAACCAAGACAGCTCTTCAGTCACGTTTGATGATTCATTAGTTGAAACATTGTAGAATTTCCAGCCCAAGCTCCAATGTTTTAAAACGGTTGGACATTAAATTATTTGACGCAACATTTTGCTATTTATTTTATGGTCAACCATCTGGTCATCCTTGTTCCTTCAAACACAACTAATAAATTATAGTCATAGCTTGCTAATCCAAGGAAATAAAAAGTTCTCAGAGTTAATGCAATTGTTACGTGAAGGCTTAAAGGGGAAATCATTTGTGATATATCAAGCTCCTAGTTTCCCTGTTTCACAACCATGTCGTAACTTTTTTTTAATTAGGAGAGGAATGATTTTAACAAAGGAAAGTTTTAATGGCCTGGAGGAAATTCCTAAAGTTAGTAAGAATCACTGAAACTGCTGCTGCTGCTGCTGTTGTTGTTGTTGTTGTTGTTATTATTATTATTATTATTATTATTATTATTATTATTGATGTATTCTGGTATCTGTGTCTTTGTAGCTCTTGAGTTATTTACAAACTATATAGTGTGGAAATAAATATAACTAGTTTTTGTTCTGGATTTTTTTAGTTTATGAAGACTTTCAGTTTTACATGTTGGCCAGGATCCTAAATCATTAAGCCCAAGAAAAGATCTAGCCCAGTGGTTCCCAAAGTGGGCGGTAGCACCCCCTTGGGGGCGGTGGGATTGCATAGGGGGGCGTTAAGAGGCAAGGAGGCGGCAGGGGAGCACTCAAGATGGTCTTTTCCGAGAAGCGCCTCTCCAGAAGGTCTTAAAACCCAGGGACATTTTTATGGAGGAGGTAGTTTGGTCCCAAGCCATATAGGGGAAGAATCCACACATGTAGTAATACCATTTAAGAAGAGTCCTTCTAACGGCGAATTGAAATGCTTCAAAAGCACCAAAACGCTAATGCCATGCCGGGTGCAAAACAGAGGCATTCACTCTCTTTTCCCTCCCTCCTTTGGCAAGCCTGCGGCTGGTGCTTCCCATTTAAAGCGGCCGCGTGCAGTACGCCCCCTTTTTCATTCTCAGCTCCTCAGCTCAGCTTCTCCGCCCAGCCCACGCTGCTCAGCCCGGGCGCCCAGACTAGCAGGATCCAGAAGAGTGCGGCCCCTTCAATTATGTTTAATTGAATAAACTAAAAAAATGTAATTGGATTTTGAATAAATATTCAATTAATTATTACTGTTTTGAATATAATTGTTATTATCTTCCTTAGTGGGTCGTTGAAAACCGCTATTTTGAATAATGATTTTTATAGTGTAGGGTAGGGGGCACTGGACATGAGTTTGTGGAACCAAGGGGGCAGTGACCTGAAAAAGTTTGGGAACCACTGATCTAGCCTCTGGTTTGCTTTTCTTGAGCAGCAATCTTTCCTTTGCACTTCATGACACACAACTGCTGTTTGATGTAAAAGTTTTTAAAAACAAAAAACACCCAGTGAACTAGAACAAGTCCCCTTGCGTATGGAGAAGAAACTCTTTGACCGCAGCAGCCCCATATATGTAAATGTGTTGCATTTTGTTCTAAGAGTAGGAACCCTGAATCATCTAACCAGTATGAAGTTGTTGTTGCTGTCTTTGTATTTTAAAGTTCCACACTTCTGTTTAGCACTCAAGGAGCCTCAAAATAGCTTAACAGTCAATCAGTTTGACAAACACATTAAAAAGACATTAGGGTTAAGGTTAAAAACCACTTGAAGTTGACATTTTGATACAAACTGGAGATTGGATACAAAATATGTTTAAAAATGAATTGCTTGGGGTGATACATGTCTATGGGTAATTATGGCTCATATGCACTGTTATATAGCATGCATGCCAAATGTGTGACTATGGCTGAAAAGTCCTCAACCTACAGAGAATGAAATTGGGTGTGGGCCTTGGCTGAGAACTTTGTAGTCTGTTTTGCAATATGTATATATCAGCCTGCTCCAGTCTGGTGCTCTCCAGATATATTGGGAATAAACTCCCATTATCCCCAGAGGTGGTTGTAGAAGAACATATCTGAAGGTCACCAGGTTCAGAAAGGCTGGTGTATAACTTAATATGAGCTATCATCAGCATCATCTCTCCTTCTAATGCCAAAGTTGGTGGTCTATGAGCTTTGCCATGAAATGCGGCCACCCACACTTCAAGACAGCCATTTCTGCATATTTATGGGACCTCCCCAGGTCTGCAGAAAAATATTAATCTGTAAATTAAAAGAAAAAGGGAGGGGGAAAACCAAAACAGTTTGACAAAGGCTCCTGTCAGTGGCTTCAGAGGCAGGTGTGTGTGTGTGTGCGAGAGAGAGAGAGAGAGAGAGAGAGAGAGAGAGAGAGAGAGAGAGAGAGAGAGAGAGGAATGGAACTGGCCTACTTAAGCCCCTATATACTAGAGACTGAGATCAGGGTAAAGCGAATGCTTATCATAAAAAAAAAAATACCCCTCCCCAAATTATATGGGAATGCTTCAGGAAGGAGGAAATATATTGCTTTATACAGCAACGTAAAGCTACATAGCGATAAAATGCTCAGGTTTGAGGCTGACAGCCAGTTCCAAACCCGATTCAATGGTAATAAGACAGTGGGGGAAGATTTTAGGAGAATGGAAAAGAAAAAAGCTGCTATTCCCAACACACACACAGCAGTACCACCACCACCACTGTCCTCCTGGGGCTCATCTACACAGGTGCTTTACCACGGGGTAGCTTCGGAGTGGCGGCAGGTGATCTACATGATGCAGCCGCCACTCCGAAGGGATCCAGGGGCAAAGCCCCAAAGCTCCACGCTAAAAAAGTCGGGTATTTTCCCTCACTTTTCCAGCTTGGAGCCAGGCTCCGTGCCTCTGCGGAGCCTTTTAAAGAAAAAATCGAGTAAAGGGGGGGGGTGGAAGGGGGAGGACAGGGAGCTCCGGGCTCTACACATTTTAAAGAAACGGCGTGGTGTGTGGGTGGGAGGAGAGGAACGGGGCAGCCAGCTCTTCTCTGTCGGAGCTTGCTCCGGCTGTCCTGTTCCTCCTTTCTTTTTATTTGTGCCAGCGGCGGCAGCAGCAACTCCGAATTGGCGTTCCTTCCCATGCAGATCCTGGGAAGCAGCGCCAAAATCGGGGGCCGGGGGCCTTGGGGTGCAGCCCCGAGGCCTTCAAGACAGGCCCCTGCAGACCCCAAACAACGCTCCTACAAGGCCTCAATTCTAGACTGGTGCTCTGAAGAGAAGCACTCCTTACACAGGCTGGGGATAATGTTGCAACGTTTTGTTGTGGGTCCCCGCTTGAGCAACTCTCAAGGTAGGCAGAAATATAGTACTTTATAAAATTAAAAATTTAAAAAAAATGGGAGGGAGGAATAAAATGAAACAGCCTAACAAGGACTGAGCATGCTCATTGCCCTCCAGGGCACTTTAGGAGAAACCGTGATGGCAGGATTTCCCACAGAGTAAGCGAAGAGAGCAGTCTGCGTAGACGGGTGTGTCAACCTGTGCAGCCTCCATACCAGGCACTCCTAAATTTTAATCTTGGGTGTGTCATCCTCTCCTTTGGTTTTCGGTGCTGTTATCTTGCCCTGCATCAACAAAATGGATTAAAGCTTGTAATCTTATCCTGAAAATTGATTCCTCCAGCTTTCCAAAAGTAGGGTGACCAGATGAAAAGGAGGACAGGGCTCCTGTATCTTTAACAGTTGCATAGAAAAGGGAATTTCAGCAGGTGTCATTTGTATATATGGAGAACCTGGTGAAATTCCCTCTTCATCACCACGGTTAAAGCTGCAGGAACTATACTAGAGTGACCATTTTAAAAGAGGGAAGGGCACCTGCAGCTTTAACTGTTGTGATGAAGAGGGAATTTCACCAGGTTCTCCATATATACAAATGACACCTGCTGAAATTCCCTTTTCAATACAACTGTTAAAGATACAGGAGCCTTGTCCTCTTCGTCACATGGTCACCCTATCCAAAAGTAGGGTGACCATATGAAAAGGAGGAAAGGATGCTGCATGTGACTAGTGTGACTAGATATAAAAGAGGGCAAGTCTTCTGCAGCTTTAACTGTTGTGATCATAGAATCATAGAATAGCAGAGTTGGAAGGGGCCTACGAGGCCATCGAGTCCAACCCCCTGCTCAATGCAGGAATCCACCCTAAAGCATCCCTGACAGATTACATACTCTTGAAGGCCTCTAGCGTGGGAGAGCCCACAACCTCCTAGGTAACTGATTCCATTGTTGTACTGCTCTAACAGTCAGGAAGTTTTTCCTGATGTCCAGCTGGAATCTGGCTTCCTTTAACTTGAGTTATTCCGTGTCCTGCACTCTGGGAGCTTTAACTGTTGTGATAAAGAGGGATACAAATGCATAGAAATGACATCTGATGAAATTCCGTTTTCAATACAACTGTTAAAGAGACAGGAGCTCTGTCCTCCTTTTCATTTGGTCACCCTATCCGAAAGAGACTGGGCACCTATAGAATCAATATGTCCCGAAAGTACCTTTATAAATGTTGCTGTGTGATTCCTGCTAACAAAGCAAGCAAGACATGTATGAGCGTTGCATCAAAATGTATATTGTATTAAAAATTATATTCTCTTTCATGGGATCAGCATAGACCCTCATCCAGTGTATGTGAGTTTATTTTTAGAGTGTTGAAACAATTTTTATGGTCATTTCCAGGAACTGCTGGGGAAAAAAATCTGTCTGATCCCCTAGAGGAATTGCTACAAGTCAGTCTAGATTCAGCCTTCCCTAACCTGCTGCCCTCGAGATGTTTTAGACTACCACTCCCATTAACCTCAGTCAGCTTGAACAATTGGAATTGTAGTTCAAAATATCTGCAGAGAACCATACTGGGGAAGGCTGGTGTAGACAAGTATGTCAAGTCTTCTATATTTATTTTATTTATTTAAAATATTTATATCCCACCCTATATCACTAAGATTTCAGGGTGGCATACAGATAAAAACATACAGTATAAAACAATAAATATACACAGTTAAAAACAAATGAAACCATTATCCAAGTTAAAACAATATATAATTTAAAAGCAATAGATACAGTTAAAACAATGTGCCAGTGAGTTTTACCATCAAAGGCTTTGTGAAAAAGCCATGTTTTTACTTGGCGTCGAAATGAAATCAATGTTGGCACCAATTGGGCCTCCAAGGGGAGGGCATTCCACAGTCGGGGTGCCACCACAGAGAAAGCCCTCACACATGGCCTTGAAACTGCTTTTGGCTAGTGGAGGGGAGAGAGAGAGAGAGAGAGAGAGATGTTTTCACTTTCCAGCTCTATGTCCTCTTCCTACTTGTATCATCTTTTGAAATTCCAGCTCAGTGGCTGGAAAGAGATGCATCCTCCAAGGTATGCCCTGGCCAGGAAGAAGGGCACGCTATATTTTCAATATCCTGTTCCTGGATGGGACATGAGAAGACAAGTATGAAACACAGCTGCTAGAATACTACCTGGGACTGGCAGTCCCAGGTAGTATTCTAGCAGCTGTGTTTCATACTTGTCTTTTCACGTCCCACGTTATTTACTTATTTATTTTCTGTATCACTTGACTGCCAGTCTATTTCTGGGACCAATTCAAAGTGCTGATTACTATCTATGAAGCCAATGGATTTGCACTTGGGTTCTTGAAAGACTGCCTCCTTCTTCACGAGCTTAGCTGACCCTTCCTTATGTTGAGTGTTAAACCACCCTGTGTGTTTGCAATCAATGAAAACATATATCCTTTTCATAAATAGCCTTTATTATGCAAACTAGTCAGATCAACAGTGCTTTAGGTCACAGACTTTTTTAGCCTTCAGCTGCTTAGAGCTAAGATTTTCAACTAGCTTTGTACAATATTACATAGACTACTGGAAGATCTTTTTGGTGGATGTCCTAGTGCTATGAAAGCTACAATTTTGTGCCAGGCTGCAATACAAAACTTGAGTGGCTTTCTAGTCCTGGCATCAGGGAGTCTCATTTCTTAGGGACTTCTTTTGTGGGGCCAACTTTGTAGACCACCTAACTTCCAGAAGTTGCTCCTCCCTTTAGACCTGACCTCTGATTCTGGCTTCTGTCACTCTCAACTCCTCCCTCCCGTAAGATCTTGTATTCCCACGGATGGAGAGTCTTTTGTTTAACTGATTAATTGGACAGATTCTTCTCTCCTCCTGTCTCCCTGCTCCATCTCCTAAAGCCTTAGTAAATCCCCTTCCTGCTTCACCTTCTTCCTCATCAGACTCTGAATCAGCTCCTACACTCTCTCAAGATGCTTGATCAGATACAAAAGAGGGCAGGGCTCCTGCGGCTTTAACTGTTGTGATGAAGAGGGAATTTCACCAGATGCTGCTGCATGCATACAAATGACACCTACTGAAATTCCTTTTTCTATACAGGTGTTAAAGATAAAGGAGCCCTGCCCTCCTTTCCATATGGTCACCCTAGGACACGGTCAAAAGGTTTCTAGTAGTCACCCCCTTTTGGAAGGAGGTCATAATAAGGATAAACTTTGTACTGAAACAATCTATAATATGGAACGATGTCCATGTCCGCCTAAACTACCTACCAGCTTCTTAGAAGTTAACACATGGTCAGTGCAAATGGATTTTCAGTGCTAAAAGACTTATATTATCACATTGGCAAGATAAACCTCACCTCCCATAACGCAATGGGCTGAGGACTTAACACTATTTGAATGCTATTAACATTTGAACGGGTCTTATGTAGGCGAACCTTGCAAGTGGATAAATATATGGATATTTAGTCTGCTTTTCTTGAAAGGATTCTAGAATGATGGAAAAGAGAATGGTGTCCTTTTTCTTTTCCCAGTTTCAGAGACCTCCCTGTAGTGCACAATTAATTAAAACACACACACACACACAAACACACACAAATCCATTGAAAAAGCATCAAAATATTTAGAATCAATTCATGAATTAAGAGATACTGAATTTAATTTTACTCCCCACAGAGCTCACATCATAATTGGAAGACACATTACAAGACTTCGTAATGACTCATTTTAGGATATATATATATATATATATATATATATATACAGGAAAGGAAGGCACATTATGTAACAGAAAACAGGAAGAAGAAGAAATCTCAGACTGACTAATTTTATTTGAGCCCAACACATTTCAGAAAGGTGACCCTGAACTCCTGGCTCCCCAGAGAGTAGGCCACATTAACTTCAGTGGATTTGAGACTGGAGTCGCTATGAACTAGCCAATCCTTGAGATGTATTCAACTAATTAGAGGCCTACTATTTTAACCAATGGAGGCTGGTGAGTTCAATGTCAGTGGGGCTGTAAATCCATTGTGGGTTTCAGTCAGAACCAATCAGAACAATAAAGGACCTACCCAAGGTACTGAAGCTATTTTGGGGATAGGGATCATCATCTTGGATAGCACCTTTAGAATTCTGACTAGTTTTGACTGAAATTTAGAGCAGATTCACAGCCCCACTGACATAGGATCCACCAGCCTCCACTGATTTTAACCAAGGCCACAGCGAGACCTAAGGTTTATCCTGGGATCATCCCGGGTTCGCCCCTGCCTGAGCACTGGATCCCCTGTGTGTCACCTAGATGAACAGGTCTGACCCCTGGACGATCCAGGGATAAACCTTAGGTCTAGCTGTGGCCCAAGAGTATCTTTGACCAGATGTCAGCATTTATGAATGTTATTGAGTGATTTGTTAGTTACAATGTCATAGGTCAAACTGCAGACTATGCTATTATTTCATTTTGCATTTTAGGCTGTTAAAAGATCTTCTCCTTATCATAATCCCATCTTTTAGCCTTATTTGTGACCAGCTGATGGTATCCTCTGTCATGTAATTGTTTTTGCAGAAAGCCAGCTTCTCATTCAAAATTATATATGGAGAAATAATTTTGTCTTAGTTTTAAAAATTGTCCATATGCAGGTTGTGTCTCACATGTTTCGGATGGGAACTGTCAAAATAAACATACATTTTTATCTGTGTGTTTTTTTGTACACCAATGTATGTAAATTTGTTCAGCCTTTTGTAATTCTAATATACAGAAAATTAATATTTTTCCTGTCACCATGGCCCTTAGATTGTATTTGTACATCCTGGGCATTCAGCCATGTAAAAATGCTTGAAACTCAGTCTCTCAAATAAAATAAATATCATCTATATATCTCCTACAAATGATTAACTTGGAGAACCAAGAATTTATATCACCAAATACATTATAGATTTGAAATCCCCCACATAAAATTAGCCAGCTCTGAAGCCATAGCTACCCCCTTTATTCTGCCAGCTGGTTGTTAAATATATAATCATTTTTTTCATAAAGCCATTATAAAATGTGTGGGTCAAACTCCTATAGTCCATTTCTCAAACACGTCAAACTCCTATAGTCCATTTCTCAAACACGTCAAACTCCTATAGTCCATTTCTCAAGCACGTGTTCTATGATTGATCGTGCTTGACCCTGTGGAATGCTAGCCTATAAAGCAGCGTTCCTCAACCGGGTGCCCTCCAGATAATTTGGACAACAACTCCAGAGGTTCCTGACCATTGGCTATGGTGGCTGGTGCTGATGGGAGTTGGTTCACAACATCTGGAGGGCAGCATTTTGTGCAAGGCTAATATAGGAACTTCGCACCCATGGTTATCAACGTATCACCATCGCCTTTTTATGAGATAATGAAACATGGTGCCGCTTCTGTATGAGGCTATATCTGGAACACAGGTTTTAATAAACAAACCTACATATTAGGATAAAGTTTCTGGGACAACCTGGAGGCAGACATGTTTCTCTGTGAATTGTAAGAAATATATAGAAAAGAGCGCTCCTATGCTCACATCCAGAAGGGTACTTGTGCTAATCATTTTGGTAGGGTCTGCTAGACAAAGAGTATTACATAAAGTACAAGAAAATGCCTCATAGAATCATAGAATAGCAGAGTTGGAAGGGGCCTAAAACGCCATCGAGTCCAACCCCCTGCTCAATGCAGGAATGCACATTAAAGCATCCCTGACAGATGGTTGTCCAGCTGCCTCTTGAAGGCCTCTAGTGTGGGAGAGCCCACAACCTCCCTAGGTCACTGGTTCCATTGTCATACTGCTCTAACAGTCAGGAAGTTTTTCCTGATGTCCAGCTGGAATCTGGCTTCCTGTAACTTGAGCCCGTTATTCCGTGTCCTGCACTCTGGGAGGATCGAGAAGAGATCCTGGCCCTCCTCTGTGTGACAACCTTTTAAGCATTTGAAGAGTGCTATCATGTCTCCCCTCAATCTTCTCTTCTCCTGGCTAAACATGCCCAGTTCTTTCAGTCTCTCTTCATAGGGCTTAGTTTCCAGACCCTCTCTGTTTCCAGACCCTCATGATCCTCTCTATTTTGTATAACTATCTCTCTTCCTTTGTCTGTTTCTTTAATACTGGTGGAAGAAATATTTCTAAGGGCCAGTATGAACATTTCTCTATTTTTTTCCAGATAAATCTTGTAGCATTTTGCTTTGAAATACTACAGTTGTAGGTTCAGTTGATCCTGGAGGCATCCATGGTGAGTGGGGGAGGGGAGGGTGCTTCCTATGCTCAGAGGGATTTCAGCGATCTATAGGAGATAAGGCAGCAGAATCCCCTTTGAAAATGCAGCAGAAATTATATTCAATTGATGATGAAGACAAAATATTTAGAAACAATTCACAAATTAGGTGTCGATTTGCCATGTTATGCCTGGAGGGCCCACAGCGCAATTTTACCACAAGATTTCCTAATGACTCATTAGGTGATAGCGTCTTGCCTGATCTGGGAATTTCCTGTGACATGGTCCTTCAGGGCAAGTGACAGGCAGGAGAGTATTTAAGAGAGAGGGTTTGCCCTAGAGCTCAGTCAAATACAAACCTTCTCAGGCAAACAAGCATCCTGCCTTTCAGGACCACAGCCAAGAAAGACATTCTCTGCCTCGCCATGAACAACATCAAGATTCTTGCTGCAATTCTGGCTCTTTTCGTCGCCTCTGCGACTCTTACAGAAGGTAAGTGAACTCTCTTGCTCCAAACTAGCATTTGTATTTCTATCCTGAAGACGTTTCTGTAGAACTTTATTGAAGATTCCTACAGGATTGTGCTGAAGACCGTAGCTTCGAACACCACATTTATAGAGAGGGGAAATCGCTGCTTATATAATGCACAGTTTTCTAGCTATTGAATGCTATATAAACAGAGCTGCTGACCTCTTGTGGAAAATGTACAGAAATGTTTTTCATATTTCATGTCTTCATTTTAGGGTTGTTGTGGTTTTGCTTCTTTAGTTGATTAAATACATTTGTGGAGGATAAGGATTATCAACAACTATTAGAAATGATAGCTAAATGGAACCTCCAGGTTCTGAAGCAGTATACCTCTGGGTACTGGATGTTGGGAACAGTCAATAGGTAATGGTCATCGCCTTCATGCGGTGAACTGTCTGGCCAATGTTGGAAACAGAATTTTTGGCTAGATTGACCGTTAGCCTGATGCAGCAAGACAATTCTTGTTTATCTTAATTCTTCTTGTTTGTTCAAAATCAAAATTATGTTGATCAGTCTAGGTTAGTCTACTAATTACAATTAACCTCCCTCAGACAGAGATTTGCAGTGGATAAGAGAGCATTGACAGGAATAGCTGATTCTAATGACTCCAAGTCCTTAAAGACGAGGAGGCACTGGCCTCTTTTAACAACACTGAATCAGGCCAAAAGGAAGAGACCATTTTAAAGTGATGCTTTTGGAAAACAGTTTCTAACCAGATTTTAAAATTGAAGATGTTTCATGGGGAGAGTTACCCTGTTTAAATCATTTCTATTCTTCTGCTCCTTTATAGGCATCTCGCTGGCCCGGATAGGGAGTGAACTCCGATGCCACTGCAGGGGCACTGAATCCAGACGTATCCCAACCCGAAACATCAAGGAAGTCAAGTTGACCGAAAGTGGGCCGCACTGCAAGAATGTTGAAGTCATGTAAGAGCTCTTTTAATATCTCTGACCGATTTAGAGCTTCATCACACCAGGGTTATACTGTGCAATCACTGTGAATTGCGTGCAAAGGACTCCGAAGTTTCCCAGTTTATAATCTGCTTCTATTGTGAAGTACTCTCATGTATCCTGCTTTAATTGTGCTTCATATATAAAAGAACCAACCTATTTTGCTACTTCTTTGGGAGTGAAACTTTTGTTTTTCTCCAAGCGGCCACTGGGGCGCAGGAGGATGATTTGATATGTTTAAAGTACAAATTAATTACAAAGCTAGGGTATCCACCCTCCAACCACAATAAAGAACAATAATTAATCATTATAATTAATAATTGTAATTATTAATTTTTAATAATAATTATACTTATTAATTATTAATAATTATTTAACCCTTTATATGACCTCTGTAATAACAATTATATATCATAATAACAATTATATATCAACATTCCAATAACTGCAGCATTGCATATATGCATAAACTCAGTCTTTGCGCCAATTTTACAATATACACTATTCATCATTCAAACACACCAATTTGATGTCATATATACATAGACATAATCTTTGGCACCAATTTTACAATATAGACTAATCACAATGCATTTCACCATTCCAAAAATTACAATTTTACATACATGTAAACATAAGACTTTTAATTAACAATTACATGTATGTAAAATGGCATGCAAAGGATCTTAGGAGTGCCGCCGCCCAGGGTGTGATTTAGCGAACAACAACAACGACAACAGCTTTACACTATGGGGATAATTCGAGGGAACCGGCTAAGTGGGATGAAGCCCTTAGGGCACAAATAATTGTTTTTAACTTTTTTAAACAGCCCAGGGAGCATTGGCTATGGGGCGGTATATAATAATAATAATAATAATAATAATAATAATAATAATAATAATAATAATAATAACAACAACAACAACAACATAATCTACTTCGGTTATTCTGCTGCTCAATCCCCACTGAAATGAATAGGACACTTCTATGAGCTCTCTATGTATTTCAAACTGGGGCTTCTATAGGAGATTTCCCTCATGGATTCTACATTTTGAGCTTTCCCCCTTCACCTTTAGAGGTTGCTTATTGTTGATGATTTCTCCACCAACTACTTATAACCAAATAGCTAGACATCATGATGTAGCAACATTCTGCAAAGTAGATGTCTGACCTTCCTGGTTTTCTTTGATTGCAGTGCAACTCTTCACAACGGCAAACAAATATGCTTGGAACCCTCAGCAAAATGGGTGAAGGTGATCATCAATGCCATGTTGAATAGGTGAGTTGTCGTTCTCTTCCAATTTTAAAAAAACCTAACCCAGTGCAATCTTTTGTATATTTGCTCAGAAGTAAGTCCCATTGAGTTCAATGGGGCTTACTCTCAGGAAAGCATGCATCAGATTGCAGCTTGAATCTCCTTTTTAATAAGGCTTGTGCAAGAGAACTTCCTGGTGGATTGTGCCCTGTGAGACTGGGGCCGTAGCTAGACCTAAGGTTTATCCCAGGATTGTCCTGGGGTCAAATCTGTTCATCTAAGTGCCACACAGGGCATCCAACGCTCAGGCAGGGAGGAACTCGGGATGAGTCTGGGATAAACCTTAGGTCTAGCTATGGCCTGAGCCTCCTTTTCTCTTCCCACTTTAGTCAGGCCCGAAATCCAACACTCTTGCCTCTGCCCCAGACAAAAGTTTTTAAATCTTGGGAATCACAATGTTCTATCTGCTGCCAAAACAAGTATACACAGGAAACATTTCACCGAATTAGCCATAGAGAAGTCACCATGGTACAATTGGCTAAAGAATTAGACTTGATATTTTTGAAACTGGGCATGCCGGAACAGTGACTAGCAGTCAACACTAGCGAACATGGCTCCATATCTCAGGGTTTCTCTCTGTAAATTGAATCAGACCTTTAATGATACTGAGGGTTTGCGAAACCTTATAATTTATTTCAATCAATATCATTCTGGGCCATTCCACTGACTGGTATGTAACCTCTGCTTGCTTTTTCTTTATTCTAGGCCTGAAGCCAATACTGGATCACAGCTATAAGGAAAACTTCGGAATCTCTACCATTTTGCTTTGCTGAATGAAACTGAGCCATTTCAATCAAGCCTACTTCTTAAAAGAAGAACCAGGAATATATATATATATATATATATATATATATATATATATATGATAATATTTATAACCAGGAATCTGTCTATATATTTTATCTTATTCATGTATTTATTTTTATAACTGCTGTGATAGGAAGCCTTTATAAAGATATTTAACGTATGTATAAAAGAAATACCATACACTAGAAGCACAAAAATAAGAAGGGAAATGAAGGAGATTTGAAAAGCAGAACGCATTGCTAAATGCAATTGAAATGACAGTGCAGCTGTTTTTATACCAAGCCTGCTAATAATAGTAAAGCAAATTGGCAACAGGTCCTGCTCCCCTGGGGCATGTGCCAACAAATACAGTTGCATCAAGAGTACTGTGAATCACTCACCTATAGTGAGTCTGCTGGTTAGAATACCAGCCTCGCTTCAGGAGACCAGGTTCAAATCCCCATTTAGCCATGGAACGCATTAAATGACCTTGGGCTAGTCACGATCTGCCAGCCTAACCTACCTCATATGGTTGTTGTCAGGTTGAGGGGAGAGTTCAGTGTTATATACTGTGCTGAGAACCAAAGGAAAGGCAAAGAGCCTTTCAGAAATGTACATTGTTTTCAATGCGAGTGTTTCTCACCTTTCTCACCTACTATTTATTAATGTGGCCATATCTGAAATAGTATTTATTATACTAAAAACCTTCTGCATCAGATAGAATTTCTAAATGGTCATATTTGATGTTGAGAGAAATATTTATTTAAATGGTTTGTCAAAGAGTTTTCCTAAATTGAGAATTCCTTACAAAGAAATTGTATACTTATTTAACTATTTATTGATCAATGATGTTGAAAATTGTTTTTTTTTAATTATTTGTGCAGCTCATTAAATTATTTTAATTCTGAAATACAGATTTGCTTGTCTTTTGTAATGTAGTAACTAAAATGGCCTCAGGAATTTTGTGTAATCTTTGCTGTCTGTGCTGCGAGAGAGTTCAGCATTAAGTGGGCCATAAAGCAACATAATCCACTGCACACACACAACTTGGGATGTGAGCATTTTGGCTGTGGTAGTAAGAGCAAGACCCCTGGAGTTTGAGTCCTATGGGTGCATGAAAAGGGCAACGTCATCAGGGGACGGAAGGACTTGTGTAAAGGTGAAAGCTTTGGGGTCTTTTCAGCTTAGGAGATAAAGATATCCAAGAGAGGGCAAGAAAAATGCTTTTAAAAATAATCAGCACAGGGCAAATGATTTTCTTCCCATCTCCTAATACTAGAACTCTGATGGTCAAACTATTCATTACGTTTGGCTGGGACCTTGTTGGCTTCCTGGCACTAGTGAGGAGAACCAATGGCAGAAGGTGCCTCCGAAAGAGTATGGGAAGGAACGGGTGGCCTAAGAAAAACAGCCTCTTATCTGTCTGCCGGCTGGCCGGCCTCCCTCCTTAAGAATCATGGGGGCTGTCTTCACAGTGACGCAATGAGAATTGCCTCCATCTTTTCTCCACTTTATTCTGGTTTGGGCTCTGATCCAACAAAGTCAAAATCAGTCCCATGGAGAGGAAAAAAACAGACAATGCCTCTCCCAAACTAGGTGATGACAGCAGTCACACTGCACTCTACTCCACTTTATTTTCCAATGGTTTAGGCTGAATCCTGGCAGCCTACTTGAACATTATCCTGGGATCCTTGTTCACACACCCCCTTCTCTGCTCTGTGGAAAGGGAAAGCATGCTGAGGGGCATGAGGCATCCTCAGAAAAGAGCATAGCCTTCTGTCTGGAAATCTGAGTAGCCAGTTCCCCACCAACAACAGCGCTAACGCATTTCCCCTCTAAATGATTGTGGAATGTATCCTAAGAACACTTCCCTGAAACTAGCCAAATAGCACATAGCTGTAATTTGATATATCCACACATTGAAATATCTATAGGGTGATATATAAACACATTTATATATCTATACATCCATTTGCGAAAAAGCGATATATCGATGTAGCAATGTGTTTGTGAACATGTGATGTTGCCGTCTTGTTGTGGGTTAGAATTTTAGGGTGACCAGTAGGTGTCCTTTGTATGCATGCAGCACCTGGTGAAATTCCCTCTTCATTACAACAGTTAAAGCTGCAGGAGCCCTCCCCTCTTTTGTATCTGGTCACTGCAGGGCTTCTGCAGTTTTAATTGTTGTAATGAAGAGGGAATTTCACCAGGTGCTGCATGCATACAAGTAGCACCTGCTGAAATTTCCTTTACTAATCAAATGTTAAAGATACAGGAGCCCAATCCTCTTTTCCATATGGTCACCCTATAATTACTGCTTTATAAGTACTATATTCAATCTGTGGCCCCAGTTGTTCATTTGGCAGGAAATCAGCTCATAGTAACCAGTGTTCCTGTCATTAGAGTGAAGCTGCTCTTTCATTGTCTGCTCCCCCCATATGTCGAGGAGATCCAGGATTTTCTCATGCTTCCAAGAAACCCCACAGCCCATGCTGGCACACTCCCCTACAGCCATTGAAAGTAGCACCAGAGAAGTTCTTCAAGCCCAGAAACTAAGGCTGTTGCTAGATGAGGACTTAGCCTGGTGTGAGGCCCGGGCTCCCTGCTCTGCGTGCAGACGACGCACAGGGGATCCCGGGATCAGGCTGGGCTAAGTCCTCCCTTAACCTGGGATAACCGGATCCGCTTGTGGCCCGGCTTTTCCACAGCCCCGGGCTGAGCCCGGGGCTGCAGAAGGTCTAGCTACTTCCATGGCTTTTCCCAGCAGCACTCCACAGGAGCACTGTGCCCATCGGACCGGGGGGGGGGAATCACAGGGGGGGAGATGGGGGCCAGGGGAAAGAGCGGACCCGGCAGGAGAGAGGGGGGGGAAGAACAGAGCTAGGGTGGGGAGATCATGGACGGGGGGGCGTGGAGGGGGCATCAGACATGGCAGGTGGGTGATCGGGTGGGCATGGTGAGTGGGCTGGCGAGTGGGCAAGGGGGGCATCAGACATGGGGGACAGGGGGGGAAGAAGAACGGGGCCAGGGCATGGCGAGCGGGGACAGGTGAGCGAGCGGGGGGCAGGCATGCTGAGCAGGGGGAGGACGGGCAAACGAGCAGGCAGGGGGGTCATCAGACATTGTGGGGGCGAAATCAGGGGCAGGGGGAGTGGGGAACCCTTTATTTTTTAAAAAAAAAATTACTTACTTTTCCTTTGGTGCGCTCCTGCGCAGATGGCCCCTTTAAGATTTTTAAAAAAATGTAGGATGCGACAGGGCTTTCCCTTACCCCATTGCGTGTTACGTCTAGCTAGGGGCGACGGCCCGCGCTAGCTGCAGCGTGGCCTCGCCCCGACTCCCCACCGGATTATCAGGTAGGTCTAGCAAGGCCCTAAGAGTGCAAGTTCCAACGTGCAATCACACTTAGGGCTCACCTACAAGCAGGATATTCCACTATGAATACGGTATGAAAGCAGTATTTAAAAAGCAGGAGCCACATTCGTGTTTTATAGTGGTACTGAAGTTCACTGAAAACTGTTAGGGCCCATGACACACCTACACCAAGCAGGATATAACACCATGAAAGGGGGATGAAAGCGTTATATAGTATGTATCAATGGGCCCCAACAGTTGTCAGTGCACTTCAATACCACGGTAAAGCAGTCGTGTGGCTCCTGCCTTTTATATACCACTTTCATAGTGGAATATCCTGCTTGGTGTAGATTAGGCCTTAGACTACTGTGTACAGTTCTGGTCACCACAACTAAAAAAAAAAGCATTGTAGAGCTGGAAAAGGTGCAGAAAATGGTAACTAAAGTTATCACGGGGCTGGAGCATCTCCCCTATGAGGTTTCAACAGCCAGTATTGTTTAGCTTGGAAAAAAGAAGGCTAAAGAGAGACCTGATAGAGGTGTACAAAATTATGCATGGTGTGGAGAATGTGGACAGGGAGACATTTCTCTCTCTCCCATAATACTAGAACCCGGGGTCAGTCCATGAAGCTGCTTGGTGGGAGATTCAGGACAGATAAAAGGAAGGACTTCTTCACACAGCGCAGAGTTAAACTATGGAACTCACTACCACAAGTTATAGTGCAAAAGAACATTTATAAATTCCCCCCCCCTCTTGGCAGCTTCTCAGTTTCAACCGCAGTTCACCCTCCCTTTTCCACGGAAGCTGAAGCAATCCCAGCACAGCCTTGCTACAGCAGAACTTCCCAGCTCCTCTGTCCTTCTCCCACTCTCCTTCTTCTAAGACAACCTTCACAGCTAACCATTAAATTGCTGCTTTGCTATTCATTCCCAATAAACGTAACTCTTTGGAAAGGTTCCCACCTCTGTTGCTCCTCCAAGTACTTTATGAGGGATATCTAGACTAAACAAACCATGTGAAATTATTCATACTGTGCTCCTGTGTATTTTGGTGAGTGTAATAATTTCTAGGTCGGTTGTACTAGAGAGACAGAAACCTGGCTTGCAGGGAAAGGGTTGCCCTCTGCAAGTTCTGAGCAAAAAACCCTCACCCAAGTCATTTCTGTTCCAGAAGGGCTTATTCCACAAACACAGAGAAGTAGTCTGCTTACGTGAATGAAGACACACGTCCCAAGCAAGCAAGCATAGTAACTCACGGGCAGGTGGTGTTCAACACGTTTCAGCTTGCATTGAGCTCTCACCAAACCCATATGGCTGACACAGGGTTGAACACAGGGTGTGCAATTGGGATGTCTGGTGGTGACTGGAGTGGCGGGGCGGTTGGGGGGCCCTCAAGTGAGACTTCAGCTCTTCAGCCTCGGTCACCTGGAGGCAGGGAATAAAAGTATTTCAACACCATGCTTATCACCTTTGCATGTTGTGTGTTAGCTGCAGCCCTGTGTCGTGCAAGAGAAGAAAAATGCCTATTATGGCTGCAGTGCAGCGCTCTGGAATGATTCATGAGGGTAACAGGGCAAAGTGCTGGAAGCCCACCCCCAAGGCACTGCTTAACAACAACAACAACAACAACAACATATTTATTTATTTATTACCTGCCTCTTCATCTGGATCGAGGGGGGAACAACAGTAAATAAAATATAATACATAACATTAGTTAAAAGAGCATATAAAACCAATGCAATATTAAAATAACCACCACTGCCTCTTAAAATTCTTAGATTACTTAGTCAAAGGCTACAGATTAATGCTCCAGCCGGACTCTGGTAACTTGTGCCATCTGCCTTCCTTTGTACCTCGGCTGTAGTTTCGGTTAGAGATTAGTAACCGGTAGCCCACATGCCAGCTCGGAGGCAGGAGGTGAGTGTCGAGAGGGTGCAGCCGGCTGCTGTCACTGGGCACTCACTTGTTGGGAACCCATGTTGAGGGGGGGGCGGGGAGGGGGCTGGAGGGGCCGTGGCGGCACGGCTGCCTTTTAAAATTGGTAATACTAATTGCTGAACAGGGGCTCTGTGATAACTAGGGCTTAGAATGTACTATTTTTTATCACATCACAATGAAATCAAATATCTCAGTGTTCTATCTACATGACCTTTCATTTTCATATGAAACCATGACTACATAAACCTCTTGCAGTTCTGCTTGCACGGTTTGGGAAGTGGCAGGCCTACCTTGCCCATCGTCTATGCCAGGGGTCCCCAACCCCTGGGCCATGGGGATTTATACAAAGGTGTCATTTGTATATATGGAGAACCTGGTGAAATTCCCTCTTCATCACAACAGTTAAAGCTGCAGGAGCTATACTAGAGTGACCGGATTCAAAAGAGGGCAGGGCACCTGCAGCTTAAACTGTGGTGATGAAGAGGAAATTTCACCAGGTTCTCCGTATATACAAATGACACCTGCTGAAATTTCCTTTTCAATACAACTGTTAAAGATACAGGAGCCCTGTCCTGCTTTTCATAGGGTCACCCTAACATTTGTAAGTCTTGTCTGGGGGGCGGGAACAGAGGTGGCGGTGGTGGTGGTGGAAGAGGCTGTGTGTTAGGAAGCATCTCCCAGGCTTTGTTGTTAGGTAGTCCATCTACAAAGTTTCTTACCGGATTAATTCCTGGACCATATACATATCATGTATTGTTTAGCTCACTTTCTTGAGGTACCCGCTCTGCCTGTAAGTTGTTTTCTGATTGTGGTATAGTTGTAGCCTGAACTGTGTTGATCGATGGGGATAATTGGGTAGACTTCAGATTGTGTGGGGACAGTATTGACTGGTGGCAGGGGAATATATAAGCACATCATAACAGGAATCTTAAATCGGGGGTGGGGCGCTTTCAGGGGTCAGAGGCCACACTGCTTCCCTAGGGGCCGCACCCCACCCCTGCTGTAGCCAAAATGGCTGCTGCAGTAGCCAAATATGTAGGAATTTTGCAAGGAACCAAGGTGTGTGTGCTCCTCCCACGCCTTGTTTCCCAGCAGAATTGTGCTCCCAAGAGCGCATGCCTTGTTTCATTGCAAACTACCATGACCAATTCAACAGCAGTAGGGTGAGAGAACTTGCAAAACCAAGCAGATGGGTCTGTAGGGCACCCCTATCTTAGATTTTCTCTGCCTCTGGACCCCCCAGGCTATGCCTGTTTCTGCTTCTTGACCTGCCAGGCTTTGCCTTCTGAGCAACCAGGCAGTGGAGAGAAGAAGGGGAGCTCATGCCATCATTTCCTGATGGGACCGTCAATAGCTGACAGGAGTGGCAAGATACTTTGCGACATTTTGTTTTGGTATTTTAAATTGTAACCCACCTTGTGTTCCTTGGCAGAAATGTAGCATATAAATGAAATTAATTAATGTATTAATTACTGAGATGTGGCATGGCAGGATGGGTGGAACGTGTAGTTCCCTCACTTAAAGCTTTATCACACCAGGGTTATACTGTGCAATCACTGTGAATTGCGTGCAAAGGCCTCTGAAGTTTTCCAGTTTGTAATCTGTTTTGACTGTGAAGTACTCCCATGTCTCCTGCTTTAATTGCGATTCAAAGGCAAAAGACCCGACCTATTTTGCTACTAGTTTTGGAGCTGAAACGCTCCCCACGGCCTGGGTTCGATCCCAGCGGAAGCTGGTTTCAGGCAGCCGGCTCGGGTCGACTCAGCCTTCCATCCTCCCGAGGTCGGTAAAATGAGTACCGTTATTTCCTTGGGGAAAGGTAATAACGACCGGGGAAGGCAACGGCAAACCACCCCGCTATAAGGCCTGCCAAGAAAACATCAGCGAAAACTGGCATCCCTCCAAGAGTCAGTAACAACTCAGTGCTTGCACAAGAGGTTCCTTTCCTTTCCTAAGCGACCAATGGGGGCGCAGGAGCAGGATTTGATATGTTTAAAGAAAATTTAAACAAATGCTTATATCTGTGTAAGTTTTAAAGCTAAAGACATCAAAATTGGCACAGTAATAGATATTAAGGAGAGCTTTAAGCATATCAAATTTGAATCAGATTAGGTCATCTGTTGATTTTTTACATTTCCTCCCTTAAACCCATTTCCTGGTATGCAAAGGATCTTAGGAGTGCTGCCGTTGGGGATGTGATTTAGCAACAACAACAACAACAACACTGACAGCTTAGCGCTGTAGGGGATAATTTGAGGGAAACAGGTACGTGGGATGAAGCTATTTGGAGAGGCACCCCACCCTCTGATCAGGAAATAGCTGAGGTGCACTGTTCCTCCCATCTCCAGTGGAGTGAACACTGCAGGTAATGGCCAGGTAACCATCACAACTGCTTTCCAAGCATGAGTATTTTGTGAATTTTTTTGTGGGCTGCTGATGTTATATGGCTCAAAGCACTAAATGCCTTTTTAGCACATTTTGTGGAGACAGCCCAGCGTTATAGCTTGCTAATTTTGCATCAGGAGTGGAAAAACTCACAAGATTCCCAACCCTGCACATTGTGGATTACATAGGCCACAGCTAGACCTAAGGTTTCTCCTGGGATCATCCAGGGTTTGCCCCTGCCTGAGCACTGGATCCCCTGTGTGTCACCTAGATGAACAGGTTTGACCCCTGGACGATCCAGGGATAAACCTGAGGTCTAGCTATGGCCATAGTCACGTTGAATGCATGCCATCTTGTTTGTAGCCGGTGCTTAGAGATATTTTAAAGTAATAAACTAACCTCTGATTAATGTTTTTTAAAGAGAGGTTTTGCAAAGCAAACCAAACAGACAAAACCATTACAACATGCACCACTCTGCTATTGAAACAAGATCCCCAAAGTTCAGGAATTAAATATCCAGTTTTGCCTGAATCTGGAGTTCAGAGAAGGAAGCAGGAGCGGATTTTGGTGATGGGTTTCAGCTACCAGTTGCATATTGCAGGTGGAAGTTGCATGCATATAGATATTTGTAAATCATATGAAAGATACTCTCTCACAGCCCAGATGGAGCTGCAATCAGATTACTCATGAGTAAATTTGCATATTTGTGTCTTTATGGTGAAAAGACCCATCAAGCTTTGAATATTCTTCAATCATATTTTCCCACAGAATTGTGGCCACATAGACTGGATTGATCCAAATAATGATTTTGCAGGCCTTGCCTTACTCTGTAACACTAGCACGGCACACACATATTATGCAGAATTCCTATTTGCTTTTCAGAGCCTTCAGTATGATACACTGTCAAAAATAATAATAAAGTCTGCAAATAGATCCACATAGGTATGTTCTCAAAATAAGTTTTCCTGAACTTCTTTCTTATCTGACATGCACTTCTATCTCATGCATGTGGTAGAATGGTAGCTACGAAAGCTCATGTGATAGTAAACTAATAATATCACCTTGATTACTATTGGCGTGCATTCCAGGGGCAGCACTTTGGGGGCATCTTCAGATGGGTGTTTTCTCCTGCAATTTACCGCTTCTTCTTTTGGGGCCTTAAATGGGGTCTTTATACAGCCGGTTTTTCATAGAATCATAGCATAGGAGAGTGGGAAGAGGCCTACAAGGCCATCGAGTCCAACCCCCTGCTCAATGCAGGAATCCACCCTAAAGCATCCCTGACAGATGGTTGTCCAGCTGCCTCTTGAAGGCCTCTAGTGTGGGAGAGCCCACAACCTCCCTAGGTCACTGATTCCATTGTCGTACTGCTCTAACAGTCAGGAAGTTTTTTCTGATGTCCAGCCAGAATGTGGCTTCCTTTAACTTGAGCCCATTGTTCCGTGTCCTGCACTCTGGGAGGATCGAGAAGAGATCCTGGCCCTCTTCTGTGTGACAACCTTTTAAGTATTTGAAGAGTGCTATCATGTCTCCTCTCAATCTTCTCTTCTCCAGGCTAAACATGCCCAGTTCTTTCAGTCTCTTCATAGGGCTTTGTTTCCAGACCCCTGATCATCCTGGTTGCCCTCCTCTGAACACGCTCCAGCTTGTCTGCATACTTCTTGAATTGTGGAGCCCAGAACTGAGCGCAATACTCTAGATGAGGCCTAACCAGGGCCAAATAGAGAGGAACCAGTACCTCACGTGATTTGGAAGCTATACTTCTATTAATGCAGCCCAAAATAGCATTTGCCTTTCTTGCAGCCATATCGCACTGTTGGCTCATATTCAGCTTGTGATCTACAACAATTCCAACATCCTTCTCGTTTGCAGTATTGCTGAGCCAAGTATCCCCCATCTTGTAACTGTGCATTTGGTTTCTGTTCCCTAAATGTAGAACTTGGCATTTATCCCTATTAAATTTCATTCTGTAGATTTCAGCCCAGCACTCCAGCCTATCAAGATCACTTTGAAGTTTGTTTCTGTCTTCCAGGGTATTAGCTATCCCACCCAATTTTGTGTCATCTGCAAATTTGATCAGCGTTCTCTGCACCTCCTCGTCCAAATCATTAATAAAAATGTTGAAGAGAACTGGGCCCTGGACTGAGCCCTGCGGCACCCCACTCGTTGTCTCTCCCCAATTTGAGAAGGTTCCATTGATAAGTACTCTTTGAGTCTGATCTTGGTTATATGCTTCTCTGGAAAAGTCAACAAGTTCAGGCCCTACTTCTATCCCCCTTCCCCTCTGCTACCCCAGTATGACTCCGCTAATGATGATATCTGCAATAGGTCTTAGGTTTGCATGTTTCCTACTCCTCCCTTCCTCACAGTGAGTAAAAGGCTGAGAGACTGCTGTGTTGAAATGCAGGATCCGAAGAGGTCGTCAGAAATGCAAGAGTGGCGGCCAGGATTTTGAGTATTTGGCGGAAGTGGTGGGCAGCAGGACACTGGCTGCAGTCACAATGGACCACAGATTGATTTTTGGTGAACTCCATGATCATTTCTGGTTTCTATTTCTTTTTATGCATAACACTATATGCCATTTGCAAGGGTGGGTGGAGCCTGGCAGGATGTTATCGGTTGTCCCTTCCTGTGGTATAGCCCCTCCCCTCTCTCAGCGTGAAATGAAACACTTCTTCACAAGTTCAGAAGTCTGCGTCATTGGAGATGACGTGGAATAATGGGCTCAAGTTAAAGGAAGCCAGATTCCAGCTGGACATCAGGAAAAACTTCCTGACTGTTAGAGCAGTACGACAATGGAATCAGTTGCCTGGTGAGGTTGTGGGCTCTCCCACACTAGAGGCCTTCAAGAGGCAGCTGGACAACCACCTGTCAGGGATGCTTTAGGGTGGATTCCTGCATTGAGCAGGGGGTTGGACTTGATGGCCTTGTAGGCCCCTTCCAACTCTGCTATTCTATGATTCTATGAGATCCCCCGAAGCGAAGCCAGGGTGGTGGGGCGGGTGGGCGGCTTCGGAACGGCGTGCCCGGAAGCTGCCCTCTCAGAGCCGCTGTGGGAGAGCGGCTTCCGGGTGCGGCGTTCAGCACCCCCTTACCTTGGCGCTCTAGGCGGCCACCTGAGTGGCCTCTATGGCACCAGCCCTGGTCATCAAGGAGTCTGCCCCATGGCCCGGGGCATCAGCTATTGGCACAGCCTGCAATCAGCAATCTGTGAGGCAGTATGGAGAGATTCCCCTCCCCCGAGATGCATGCAGAACTGGAAGCAAGCCCCAAGATGGCCCCTTCCACCCCACAACTGGTGCGCCCAGTGGCGAGGCACCATCTCAGTGAGGAAGAAGAGCAACAACGATCAGGGCACACACTTCTTGACCTAGACCAGTGCATCCTGGAGTCCATTGCACACTCTGGGACACCAGACTATTATTTATTTATTTATTTGTATAGCACCATCAATGTAAATGGTGCTATATAAAGCCTGCCACATAGGCTTAATTCTAATAAAATCATAATAAAACAATACGAGAGGGAAAAGAATACACCAAACAGGCACAGGGGACAATAAAATTAACAGTGTAAAAGTAAGAACAGAGTGAAGTTCTAAAAGCTGTAGAAAAAGGAAACGTTTTCAACTGAGCTTTAAAAACAGTAATTGAACTCGTGTTCCGCAAATGCTCTGGAAGAGAATTCCAGGCATAAGGGGCAGCGATGGAAAATGGGCGAAGCCGAGCAAGAGAAGTCGAGACCCTTGGGCAGGTAAGAAACATGGTGTTTGATGAGCGAAGCACACGAGCAGGGCAATAATGTGAGATGAGAGAAGAAAGTTAGGAAGGAGCTAGACTGTGACAAGCTTTGAAAGTCAACAGGAGAAGCTTTTACTGGATTCTGAGGAGAATTGGAAGCCAATGAAGAGATTTCAGAAGTGGAGTAACATGGTCAGAGCGGCGAGCCAAGAAGATAATATTAGCAGCAGAGTGGTGAACAGAACCCAACGAACTGATGTGAGAAGAGGGAAGGCCAGTGAGAAGAAGGTTATAATAGTCTAGCCGAGAAATAACCAATGCATGAATAAGTGCCTTGGCAGAAGAGACAGTCAAAAATGACCTGATCCTGGCAATATATATATAAAAAAGACTTAGGTATGTTACCGTTTTGCCATGCCCACTTTGCCTTCAGGAATTCTAGAATGGCTTCAGCTGATACAGGTTGCTAAGCAACTGTAACAACATGTAATGTCAGCTGATACAGGTTGCTAAGCCCCTCGCTCGACTCCTCCGGGCTTTCCAAGGTAATCCTACCCCGTTTCTGCCTCTTTGCTCCCCCCCCCCACGAAAGGGGCAGTGCTACAGTCCAGAGCATGAGCAAGGCACGGCCAGGGCCTTTGGTGGCCAGGTGGGAGGTCACTTGCCTGTTGCGAGCCCAGGCCCCGGCCTAATCTCATGTGAGCTGGGCGGGCAGCCCGAGGCTGACAGGAACCCCGGGGAGAGGGGGCACCAGCTCCCCCTCCCTCTGACCTCCCTGCCCCCCAGGTCTGCCAGACAGTGCTGTATCGGCGGCCTCCAAGCAGCCCGTGTGCCCCTCCAGCCCTTCTGGCTGTAGGCTTTCCACCCCTTTCTGCCTATTTGCTCTCCCCCCACGAAGGGGGCCGCACCACGGTCCGGAGCATGAGCGAGTCACACCCAGGGCCCTTGGTGGTCGGGTGGGAGGCCGCTTGCCTGCTGTGAATGGATAAATAAATAAAATGTGATGATATTTAATTAATAAACTTTAAGATATGCTACAACGGCATATGTTACGCCGGGTACAGCTAGTTATATAAGAAAAAATGGCAGGATTCAGCTACTGCCTCAATATGAGGAGTAAAGGAGAGTGAGGAGTCAAATATAAAACCAAGACTATGAGCTTCCTCAATTGGAGTAAGTAACATTATTGACAGTAAGAGAGAATGAGAGATAGGGAGAAGGTTTGGGAGAAAAAACAAGCAATTCAGTCTTTGCCATATTAAGTTTCAAACCACGATGAAGCATCCAAGCTGAGATATTTGAAAGACATGCCGAGATATGATCCTGAACATCAGGAGAGCGAAAGATATAATTGTGTATCATCAGCATACAGATGATATTGGAGGCCATGAGATTGAATAAGATTACCCAAGGGCAACATGTATAAAGAAAACAACAACGGACCAAGCACCGAGCCTTGCGGAACCCCTACTGAAAGGGGGAAGGAAGAAGACAAGCAGCCATTAGCCAACACGTTCAATGAACGACCCGCTAGATAAGAAGCAAACCAGTTATAGGCAGAGTCACAAAATCCAAGGTCACGAAGGGAATCCAAAAGAAGATCATGATCAACCGTGTCAAAGGCTGCAGGAAGATCCAGGAGAATAAGAACAGAATAAAGGCCTTTAGACTTGGCAATAAGAAGATCATTGGTAATCTTTGTAAGGGCTGTCACAGTGGAATGCAATGGATGGAAGCCAGATTGAAAAGGATCCAGAGCAGAGTTACTAGAAAGAAAATCAAGGTAATGAGAGTAAACCACCCATTCCAGGTTAACAAGGAGACAGGATGGTAGTTAGAAAGAGAAAGTACATCAAGAGAAGGCTTTTTAAGAATAGGAGAACCAGTAGCAAGTTTAAAGGCAGAAGGAAATGAACCAGAAGACAAAGAGATATTAATAATATGAAGCAAGGAAGGGAGGATAATGGGAATAATATTAATAAAGACATGAGAAGGGATTGGATCAAGAGAAGAAGTGGAAGTCTTCGAAGAGTGCAGTATTTTAGACTGTTCATCAGCTGAGACCGAAGAGAATGCAGAAAAAGTTGCAGGAGGAACTGACAATCGAGGAACAGGAACTGGAAGAGGGGCAGAGATGGCGAGATCACAGCAAATTGTTTGAATTTTGTTATTGAAGAAAGAGGCAAAGTCGTTAGCAGACAAAGAAGGGGGAGAAATGGTGAACTAGGCTTCAGAAGAGAATTGAAAGACGCAAAGAGCTGCTGAGGATGCGTCGCATTGGACTGGATTAGTAATACTGCTGTTTAGCCAAGGAAATAGCAGAACAGAAAGAAGAAAGAACAAATTTGTAATGGGCAAAATCCGCCCAGTCCCTGGTCCTACGCCAAAGGTGTTCAGCCACCCGGGAACAAGAACGAAGGTAGCGGATGAAAGAGGTGAGCCACGGTTGGGGTTGAGAAGGATGTACCATCTGTGTCATAGATGGAGCAAAATTGTCAAGAGTTGAGGATAAAGAAGAATTAAAGAGAGAGACAGCAGAGTCCAAGGAGATTGCAGAAATGACAGAAGGAAGAGAGTAAGCTAAAGATTGAGGGGAAAGCCTCATAATTAATAGATTGCAAATCACGACAAGAGTGAGAAACAGGATGTGAGAAAGGAGGATTATGAGTAATTGTGAAGGAAACTAGATGATGATCTGACAAAGGAAATTCAGCAGCAGAAAGGTCCAAGATAGAGCAATTCCTAGAGAGGACAAAATCCAGACAGTGTCCGAGGGAATGTGTGGGTGAATCAGACCAGAGCTTAAGATCAAAAGAGGAGGCTAGTGAGAATCATAGAATCATAGAATAGCAGAGTTGGAAGGGGCCTACAAGGCCATCGAGTCCAACCCCCTGCTCAATGCAGGAATCCATTGATTCCATTGAAACTGTAGAGTCTTGAGGGTCATCCACATGAATATTAAAATCACCCAAGATAAGGGTAGGACAATTATCAGGGAGGAAAAAGGTCAGCCATGAATCAAAATCAGAGGCCTGGGGGGCAATACACAACTGCAATCCACAGCTGCAGTGGAACGAAACGCTGCACCCCATGTACCTCAAAAGAAGGAAAACAATGTGAAGGTGGAATAGAAAGAGGCTGGAACTGGCGCAAGCTAGATAATAAAAGACCTACTAGTGTGAGAAAAAGAGAGTCCTCCAAGAGAGAGGGCAGCAGAAATGGCGGTATCACGGGCAGGAAGTCAGGTTTCAGGAAGAGCGAGGAGGTGAAGAGAGCTAGAGATAAATAAATCATGAATGACAACAGCCTTAGAAGCAATAGACAGACAGTTCCATAAGGAACAAGAAAAAGGCAGCTGAGAAGAGGGGAGACACCAAATAGGAACTAAATTCGGAGAAACGAAATGAGAACGAGCCATGAGATATGGATAGGAGGAGATAAGAATAGAGAGAAGAAATGAGGAGAGAAATAGTATGAAGCCAGAAAAATAAAATAGGTGGAGGACAACAGCAGTAGCCAGAGCTGTCCCAGCCACCACCAGTTGCAGCTGATCACAAAACAAAGACAAGAACAAGAAACCAGACACAAAAAGAATCAAACAACTGGGAGATATAAAAGCAGTCACAGAGCTGAAAAATATCCAAACTCTGAAGAAGATCATGTCTGGGGGACCAAATAGAGTTCATTGGCATCAGAAAGTCTCAGGTGATGCTACCTGAGCTGTCACAGTCCCAGGCTGAGCTCCACTGCATCTTCACGCAGCCCAGTGATGAAACCTTCCTTGGGTTCACAGGGGCAGGGGGAGACATGATTGATGAAGGAGACGCAAGCCCAGAGGCATTGGCCATGGCTGAGGAACTGGAGGAAAGTGCAGAAGTGCAGGCTGAGAAATGGGCAACCAAGCGCCCCTCGAAGAGGAGCCATTGCCAGCACCAACCAGCAAGGAGCAACCAGCCCCTCCTCAGGATGACCACCCACTGACTAACACCCAGAAGTCGGCCTGATGGCGCAACAAGCACAAGGCTGACACACTGCAGGCGGCCAAGGACTTGGTCACAGCCACAGAGGTCACCAGGAAATGTTTTCATGAGCTATTCAAGTGCATTGCGGAGGAGGAGAGTGGATGGGCCAAAGGGCACATACTAACAGTCAATGCGCATGGCCATTCAGAGCATGGACGGCTGTGCCCAGGTAGTCTGGAGGGTCTATGTGAGCAGACCTGTGCAAGCATGGAGAGGCTGTGAGTATAATGACTGCTGCCTCTGATCGTGTTCTTGAATGAGCCCTTCGGGAACGCACTGTTGCCGTGGACCAGCAAACAGAAATGCTCAGGGCTTTAGCTGCGGCATTCCAAGGGGCCACTGCATGCATGCCTATATGCCTGGCTCTGGCTATATGACACCACAGCCTATCTGACTGATTCTCTGGGCTGTGGATTTGGCCCCCAGCACCCACCGGTACCACCCGTGGGCTTTGAGATGCCAGGGGCTGCAGACGTCATGCCTGCAAGTGGAGCAGAGAGGGAAGCCCAGGCTTTCATACGCGTTGCCACTCCATGTCAGGGAGGAGGGCTGGAGAAGGTGTTGTTTTATACTTTGAATGTTTTTGATTTTTGTGAACCGCCCAGAGAGCGGTTTATTTATTTATTTATGCAATCAATCAATCAATCAATCAATAAAATAAAGGTGAGGAACGGGCACATGGCAGCGGAGACCTAGGAGCGAAGAGGACTAGTGCCACCCGACTCCACTCCACCACCACACCTTTCCCTTCTGCTCTACCCATTTTCTGTAGTAGAGGGTGCCCCCCACGTTGCACTGCATGGCTGCTATCTTGTGCCATTGCTTTAGCAACAACTCAAGGCCACGTTGGTGGACCCCAGGGGCAACAATGTCGCAGGTTTACAGTGTGTCTGGAGGGCAGCATTCTGGCTCTATTTTCTTTCCCAACCCATGGAGATGCCAGCACCGAATTCTGCAGGAGGAAGCTCATGGGCCCGCTCAGATCTTCATAGCCTTTGACACACAGTTCCAGGCACAGACCTATTTTCCGAGGAACATTTCAGTGAGGCTTTTGTAGAAGTGATTAATTAAGAAGTATTTCAAATAGCTCCATTCCTTCCTTTTGGTCTGTCGGGGTGGGTGGGTTAGAAGTGGAGGGGTGGGGAGGGTCCCAGTGAGCCGAGTGAAGCTGCGCTGCACGTTCGGCCATGTGGGTGCCAGGAGCACCAAAGCAATGGGCTTTGCAGCTGAGTTGGGGAGGAGGGACAGTGGGAGAGATCATGGCTGCCCGAAACAGCGGATTGTACGTCTGTTTAAATTGGCGGGGCCATGCCCAAACTTGGCAGCCAGGCTGCCTGGATGGGGAGGCAGTGGTGGCAGAGCAAAAACCCCACAACCTAACAGGCAGGGATGATGGCAGCTGCCTGAAAATGGAACGGAACCCCCTCCCCCATTCTAAAGGGCACATCCAGGTAGAGAGCAAAGGGAGACAGGCACACACCCATGGCCAAAAATGGACCAGTTGGGGAAGGGTGGTGACGTTTCAGCAGTGCGAGGGCCGCCGGGATAGATTTTTGGTGGCAATTGCTGATGGGATTCTAGGAGGACTGAGAAGGGGAGAGAGGGCTGGGAATGAGGAAGTCAACACAGTGAGGATTAATACTGAAGACCTTTTTATTCTCTCAGAATTTTAACACTTAATTTAACTTAAATTTAAATTTTACTGTTCTAATTCTGTATTTTAATCTTATATCAGTTTCTGCTGCGTGGTTTTATCCTGGTTGTGCATTTTATACTGCATTTTGTATTTGTGTTTTTAACTTGTTGGTTGTTTTATTATGGTTTTAATTTTTGTGAGCTGCCCAGAGAGCTTCAGCTATTGGGCGGTATAGAAATGCAATAAATAAATAAATAAATAAAAATAAATAAATAACCAACTCGATGCTGATCCTAATCCACCCCGCCATTGATAGTTACCTTATCGTGTGGGGAATGCCCACTAGATAGTCAATTGCTGAATTGATGATTAACCCACTGTTGACTATCATGATGTCTGCATGTGGCCACTGTGTTAAAACAAAAAGAAAAACACACAACGCCCTTAGGGGGGGATCTACACTATTGCTTTTAAAGCGCTTTAAAGCACTTTGAAAACGTTTTGAAAACTGTATCTGCAGTGTGTCCTGGGCCCCAACAGTTGTCAAAAACTGTTATAAAGCGCTTTAAAGCGCTTTAAAGCAGTAGTGTAGATCCCCCCCTAGTCAAATTCCCCCTTCTGCACCCACAGACTGGCAACGATAGTAATGTAAGAGCCAGTTCCACTCTCAGGTAATTTTGAAATGCAGTTGACTAACAACAGCAATTTCCTGCTATTCAAGTAACATGCAAAACAGGGAGACAGGGGTACAGATAACAAATCTCACACCTGGTGACCTCCAGATGATGTCACACCATAGGTGATCTCCATGAGTTTGCATTTTGAACATCATAGCACTAGATGATGCTCTGCTTTCCCCCACCCTCTTTTTAGCAACATCTGCACTGGCTTTGGAAACAGAATTTATATCCCCCTTCCCCCCCCCCCGGGCCCACAAAAAAGCATCAGGAACTCCCAGAATTCCTTGGCAGAACCATGGGAGATACAATTATTTAACACTGGCTTAGGTTTGTTCTGTGCAGCAATATGTATTGGGACTTGACATAGATGATGTCCACTTCTGTTTAGGAAATTGTTAGAATTCTCTAACGTGTGTTATTGTCTTAAAATTAAAAAATAAAGATGGAATAGGAATATCTACTCCTTCTTAAGGAAGAATAAACACTCACACATTATTTGTTCATGTTACATTAGAAGATCAGAAGAAGATGACTTTGTCCATTGTAAAGAGATTTTTCTGAAAAAATAGCAGAGAAGTACTCTAAAAAGAGAGTGCTTCTCTCTTTTGTGGTGCAGTGGCTAGAGTGTTGGACTAGAAATCAAGAGATCCCGGTTCTAGTCCCCACTCAGCCATGGAAGCTCACTTGGTGACTTTGAGCCAGCCACCAATTCTCAGCCTAATCTACCTAATCGACTAAAACATAGCAAACATTTAACTCTGCAACTCATCCCCTTTGTTGCTCACTCCGACTTGACTTTACGCCACTCGAATTAGAATTCTTCCCCTCAGCAGCTGCGTGGAGCTTCCACCATCCAGCTGGCCTGTCCTGGATGCTCTAACTCACCATGCACACACTGGACTCCTGACACCCACAGGAAAGAGAGTGGACCCCTGGGTGCCTAGGCTTTTTACCCCTTTCTGGAACCCCCTTGTCACCAGACCCACCCTGACCAATAGAAACCCCATAGCAACCCACACCTCTCCTGAAGGGAGGGGGAATGCTCCCAGACGTTGCACAGCTGCAACTTATTACTCTCCAGTCCAGGGAGGCGTTATCAGATGCCGGGTGCTTCTCGCCGCTTCTCGCCCCGCGTGGCCTTGGCATTTCACTTGCTACTCCCTTTTCAGACACAAAGAAGCCCCTCTCCCTCTCCCTGGGATGAAGCAAAAGATGTTCTCTTAAAGGGACCATGGGCTCAGCCCATGACATATACAACCTTGGGCTCCTTGGAGCAAAGGCAGGATATAAATGTAATAAATAAATAAATAAATAAATAAATGTTAATCTGACCAAGCCAGTGGGAAATACATTTCAGTAGTGAAAGCAATCCTAAATTAGGAAGAACTAAGCTAGTATTCAAGCTGAGATTTTGAAAATCTTAATTTCTAGTTTGGTGTGATTTTAACTGAGATAAATTGAAATTATTAATGCAAACAATGCTTAGCATTTTGTTAGCCTATTTAAAATGTGTGAAATGCAGAGATGATTTTGGTAATCTTTACAACAGCTATAGCTAGTTACGCTATTATTATCTCTAAGAGAACTGTGGTTCGTGAAGCCTGACGTCCGCCTTCCACTAACCTTGTGAAAGGCTGGTTTGGGGGACTTTCTGGCCCACAGCTCATAGTGAAAACAAAAGCCAATATTAAAAGAATATATAATGCTATTTCATTTGTGGTTAACAGCATACACGTTAATCTCTCTCTAGCTTTCTAGAAAAGAGAAATGCATATTGCTGACTTTGCAAAGCCACAGTGTCTGGTTAGTGAGTTGTTATTTTTCTTTCCTTGCAACATTGGAATTTACAAAAATAAAGGACATGTGGATTGAACTTGGTTTTACTTCTCTACCCTTTTCTTCTCATATTATTCAGCAGCTTTGTTCCATTTCATTTTTAATTTGAATGATACTTCCTTTCCCCTCTGAAAAGAGGTGATTGAACTCACTTTATCTCATGAGAATAGGCTCTTCTTGTTCCTGTAAACAGCATATGGGTTCCCTGATAACTGACCATTGCAAAGAAATGGGAGTGGAGATATTGCTAAGTGCGCGAAAGAAGTTAACATTTGAATGTACATGATGCAGATCAGAGCGGCATTATTGAGAAGTTAAAGGAAATACAGAAACAGATTGAAGGGTCCCATGCGAAAGCTACTTTCTGACTAATTGCTTGGCCTCTTTCTTTTTCCCTAAATAGCTTTGTATGTTGTTTTTCTTGGTATAGGCACTATGGCCATAGCTAGACCTAAGGTTTATCCCTGGATCATCCAGGGGTCAAACCTGTTCATCTAGGTGACACACAGGGGATCCAGTGCTCAGGCAGGGGCGAACCCTGGATGATCCCAGGAGAAACCTTAGGTCTAGCTGTGGCCTATGAGATCTTTTAAGGACTCTCAGGCCTTAGCTAGACCTAAGGATTATCCCAGGCAAATGGAGGGGGTCGTCCCTGCCTCCTCCCGGGATCCCCTGTGTGTCATTTGGATGCACAGGGATGATCCCAGGACAATCCCGGGATATAATAGGCCTGGTCTAGCTTTGGCCTTAGTCCACCTTGAGGAACTTCCACAAGTCTCTCCCGCAAATTGTCACCTATTTCCTCGTTACTTCAATGATGCATCGAGCCTTTTCCCCACAGAGCCACACAACTTTCATCATCTCCAAGAATACTGTCACTAACAACGCATTGCTCAGCGTTCATTGTTGTGAAATTTGCTGTAATGTTAAAACAGAAATGATACCTGCATTAGTGGCATTAGTTCATTGTCAACCTTTTGGAACTTAAGTTAAAACATTTAAGTTACATCATAATGGCATGTATGTAAATCACGGAAAGATGTAAATAAATGTGACACCTGGATTGCATCAGGAAAACAGCATTCCTGAGGAAGAAAGCTCTAGATTTTTAAAAAGGTTTTCTGGCCACAAAAGAAGAGTATGTTTTGGATAGAATTAGTTTATGGTCAACATCTACATCTTCTGGACTATATCCAACTGATGTAATTAAAAACCAGGTTTCTTTTCACATGCTGAGATACTATTCTTTAAAAGATGCCACATCTGGCAAGAATATTAGATGGGTCTTTGTGACAATTCATTAAACAGCAGATATGGATTAATCTGAAGATGCTCACATACAAGAGTGTACTGTATGGTGCTAGTACCATGAGTAGAAAAATCATGTGCAGTGGGAAAAGCAGTCAGACCCTGTTCTATGTATTGGGGGCGGGCAGCAGGAACAGGGTTGCTTTGCCTGGCTCACATTGGCATGAACATGATGCAATGGAATTGCTGACCCATCCAAGCAGCTCACATTGGCCTCATCTACACCATGCAGGATGTTGCACTATGAAAGCAGTATGAAAGCGGTATATAAAAGGCAGGAGCCACACTACGGCTTTATAGTGGTATTGAAGTGCACTGACAACGGTTGGGGCCCATTGACACGTACCTTATACCACTTTCATACCGCTTTATCCTGTTTGGTGTGGCTCTTGCCTTTTATATACCACTTTCATAGTGCAATATCCTGCATGGTGTAGATGAGCCCTTAGTTTGCCAGTGGCTCCAACAGTGTTCCATGAGCACTAGAAGTCGATTTCTATATTGTACCTTTCTAGTTGCATGGAATGGCATTTCATGTAGTTTTGTGCAAGCAGTCCAGTTATTAGGCTGGCCAGGGCACTGCACTGCTGATACTGAATTAGACTAGTCCATTATTCAGATTCAGGGTAGTTCTGAATTTAATACCGAAACACATAAGCAGGTTATAATTTCTCTTTTAAAAGAGGGACAGAAATGAGCTTTATTCATTTAACACATTTGAGTGTGGCTTTTCTGCATACAGGGGCTTTTGCCCCACTAGCAGGTTATCAGCTGGGAATATCCATGTCAGCCCTGCATTATTTTTTGGGGGGTGTCATGTTAACAAAAAAAACACATGCTAAATAGGGGCTTTGCTAGACCTACCGGGTGTTCCGTCGTTGAGGAGCGGTGAAAGCAGATTTCCCCGTTCAGCCGTGACGCCTCATGATCCACACCTGCCTTCGATTTGTGGCGGAAGTTTGCGCCGGTTGTGCTGCTGCCGCCTCGAGCACGGCTGCGCAGCCACACCGGCCTGATTTCTGCGGGGGGGGGGGGGTTTTCGCTCGCCGCTCAGTTTGCGCAAGTCCGAAAGACCACAAACAGTGTAGATCGCTTGCGCAGCCGTCAGCGATGCCGCCGCGGCACCGGCGGCGGCAGTGGTAGTGCCAGCTGAAGTGCTGCTGCTGCTGGTGGTGCTGCTGCTGCCTACCAGCCCCCTCAGGCACCAGTGAGTGCCGGTGTTGAGGGTGAACATTGATGCGGTCACTTCCTGATGGGGGTCGTGGCAGGTGTAATATGACCCGAGGTCAGTCGTCTGCATGGGCACTCTGTGCCTACATCTCCCATCATGCCTCTGAAGTGTCGGTGGCGATGACCGCCTCTGTGCCCTCCCCCCCATCCCACGGAGCCAACCCACATCTGGGCGTAGGCATGGCAGCAGCCCAGAAACAGCTGTGCCCTCTTCCAGCCGTGTACCCACACCAACAGGCACACAGCCCTTCATGCCTGGAGCGACCCCCTCAGTCCCCACTAGCCTTTACATCTTCGGCGCAGCTTACAGCACCGCCATTATGTGGCCGCTGTGGCTGCCCACCCGAGGAGTCACCAACTTCCCATGACTGTGGGATGCCCGCCTTTCCGAAAAGTGACCCACGCAGAGGTTGAAATAGAAAAAACAGATGCACATCCCCCACCCATCCCCCACTCACCCCCAGCAGCACACCAGCCACTTTTCCGGTCCTCCGTTCCTGCGCAAACTGCCACTGTGGGAATAATAAAAAAAAAGCCGCTCAGCTGCGCTGCCCCAGCTGGCGGACTAGGCGCAAATGGCGGAGGCGACTTGACCGAAGCCACTGGCCACTCCCCTTAGCACGCCTTTTCCTGACCAGTGCGGACTGCAGTGACCTCACATCCTCCCACACCTACTCCGAATTAGCGCGGGGCGGCAGGAAAAGGCGCACTAGAACTCACTTTTTTAAAGTCGGGAGAAAGAGGCTTCACCGCAGGATAACGATGGATCCTCGTGAACGTCATCTGGAAGCCTCGACATGACTGCGGAAGGTAACGCGTGCTACAGCCTCATCTAGTAACGCCCTAGGTTATTAGACAGGCATATTTACACTACAGGCTTAACAGCCATTTCATCTTCCCACAGATTCCTGATAATCACAGCTGCATGAAAGAGCCCAGAGATAGCTAGCGAAGTTCTTGCCAAACTAGCATTCTCAGGAATATTTCCCATGACAGTTACATACTCCTGCCTTGGCCCTGGGTGTAGGTATCTCTGCATCATGAAAAAAAATCATAGCACCATCCTTTGAGATCTAAAATAAAAAGGCCATAGCTAGACCTAAGGTTTATCCCTGGATCATCCAGGGGTCAGACCTGTTCATCTAGACGCCTTCCTAGAGGAGGGTTTAGCCCGGTGCGAGGCCCGGGCTCCCTGCTGTGTGTGCAGATGATGCACAGGGGATCCCGGGGTCAGGCCGGGCTAAACCCTCCCTTGACCCGGGATAACCAGATCCACTTGAGCCGGGGTGGGGAGATCGCGGCCGGGGTGGTGGTGGAGGACAAGCGAGGGGGCAAGCAGGTGAGCGGGCAAGCTAGCGGGCGAGCGAGCGAGCGGACAGGCGAGCGAGGGGGTGAGCGAGTGGACGGGCGAGCAGGGGGCGAGCAAGTGGATGGGTGAGCGAGCGGGCGGTCCAGTGGGTGAGCGGGGGAGTGAGCGGGCGAGCGGGGGGGGGCAAGCAAGCGGGGGGGGGCGAGCGAGCGGGGGGGGCGAGAGAGTGGGCAAGTGGGGGAGCGAGTGAGTGGGCGAGTGGGGGAGCGAAAGGGCAAGCAAGCGGGTGAGCGGGGGGCAAGCGGGGGGCATCAGACATTGGGGAAATTGGGGGCAGGGGGGAGCGGGGAACCCTTAAAAAAAAGATCTACCTTTTCATTGGTGCGCTCCTGCGCACATGGCCCCTTTAACTTCTTTTTAAAAATGGAGGCTGCGACGGGCTTTCCTTTCCCCGTCATGTCTGACGTCTGAATAGGCGCGATGGCCCGTGCTAATTGTAGCACGGGCTCGCTGCGCCTGAAGGCCGGATTCAAAGGTAGGTCTAGCAAGGCCCTAGGTGACACACAGGGGATCCAGTGCTCAGGCAGGGGCGAACCCTGGATGATCCCAGGATAAACCTTAGGCCTAGCTGTGGCCAAAGATAGCCAAGTAAGTCATAAGGAAAATTCCAAAATCTGTATTAGGGGCAATAGCTTCATTAGGCCAACCAAAATGTCACAAAGTAGTGTGTAACCTTTTACATTTGAACTCTTCATCAGACTAGATGGTGAACAACTTGGGGAATGCTAAATTTAGCTGTTGACCAGATGAAGGAAAGGATTTTATACCACCAAATATGGGACTTCATTCTCTGAGGGCATATCCCCATCAATTACTATGCACAGATTATTTTGTCTATTAGGTGCCAGACTATTTTGCGCACTAGGCAAGGCGAGCTACTTGCACACACCCCTCCAAAAATTGTCAGCTTCAATTTTTAAGAACAGATGTGTTGTAGAAAAAATAAAAAGCTCAAAACTTAGAATCATAGAATCATAGAATAGCAAAGTTGGAAGGGGCCTACAAGGCCATCGAGTCCAACCCCCTGCTCAATGCAGGAATCCACCCTAAAGCATCCCCGACAGATGCTTGTCCAGCTTCCTCTTGAAGGCCTCTAGTGTAGGAGAGCCCACAACCTCCCTAGGTAACGGATTCCATTGTCGTACTGCTCTAACAGTCAGGAAGTTTTTTCTGATGTCCAGCTGGAATCTGGCTTCCTTTAACTTGAGTCCATTATTCTGTGTCCTTAGGGTGACCATATTTTGGAAACCAAAAAGGAGGACAACATGGTCCAGTACCAAGGGGGCGTGCCCACCCGAACATAGCCTTGGTCACATGTCTGATTTTACAGCACACATTTAAGACAAATCTGTTCTACATAACATCTTAATGTTAAAATCACTGAAATAAAGAACAAGTGAGAGATTCAATGTATCTGAAATTAACTTCACTCACTCCTACTTTTGTAGGTTTTGCTGTACTTTGAAGCTTTTGCTATACTCTGTGTGTTACATTCTCCCCTTCCCTAAAATATCTTTTCTGACTGTATCTTCACTCATTGCAAGCTGCTGTTGTTGTTAACAGGGTTTGCTACTGGCCCCAGATCTGTTTCAAATTTGGTATGGCTAAAGCTCTACCTAAAAGCTATCATGGTGCCAACTTTCAGCTCTTTATCTTTAAAAATGAAAGTTTAAAAAATAATAATTTTAAAACCTAATTTTTAAAAAAATTCCTAAAAAATCAATGGATGAATGGATCTGTTTCAAATTTGGTGTGACTAAAGCTCTACCTAAATCCTATCATGGTACAAAGTTTCATCTCTTTAGCTTTAAAAATGACAATTTTAAAAATAATATTTTTAAAACCTCAATTTTTAAAAAAATCCTAAAAAATCAATGGATAAACGGATCTGTTTCAAATTTGGTGTGGCTAAAGCTCTACCTAAATCCTATCATGGTACAAAGTTTCATCTCTTTAACTTTAAAAATGACGATTTAAAAAATAATAATTTTAAAACCCCAATTTTTAAAAAATTCCTAAAAAATCAATGGATGAGCGGATCTGTTTCAAATTTGGTGTGACTAAAGCTCTACCTAAATCCTTTCATTGTGCAAAGTTTCATCTCTTTATCTTTAAAAATGACAATTTAAAAAATAATAATTTTAAAACCTCAATTATTAAAAAATTCCTAAAAAATCAATGGATGAACGGATCTGATTCATATTTGGTATGACTAAAGCCCTTCCTAAGAGCTACCATTGTGCCAAGTTTCATGTCTTTATCTTAAAAAATGACGGAGTTATAAGCATTTTTGTTAATTCCCATTAGAGCTGCTCTTTGAAAAAAAATCCGGATTTCCCCTCCCCCTCCCGGATTGGTCATATGGTCACTCTGGGAGGATCGAGAAGAGATCCTGGCCCTCCTCTGTGTGACAACCTTTCAAGTATTTGAAGAGTGCTATCATGTCTCCCCTCAATCTTCTCTTCTCCAGGCTAAACATGCCCAGTTCTTTCAGTCTCTCTTCATAGGGCTTTGTTCCCAGACCCCTGACCATCCTGGTTGCCCTCCTCTGAACACGCTCCAGCTTGTCTGCGTCCTTCTTGAATTGTGGAGCCCAGAACTGGACGCAATACTCTAGATGAGGCCTAACCAGGGCCGAATAGAGAGGAACCAGTACCTCACGTGATTTGGAAGCTATACTTCTATTAATGCAGCCCAAAATAGCATTTGCCTTTCTTGCAGCCATATCGCACTGTTGGCTCTTATTCAGCTTGCAATCTACAACAATTCCAAGATCCTTCTCGTTTGTAGTATTGCTGAGCCAAGTATCCCCCATCTTGTAACTGTGCCTTTGGTTTCTATTTCCTAAATGTAGAACTTGGCATTTATCCCTATTAAATTTCATCCTGTTGTTTTCAGCCCAGCACTCCAGCCTATCAAGATCACTTTGAAGTTTGTTTCTGTCTTCCAGCTATCCTACCCAATTTGGTGTCATCTGCAAATTTGATCAGCGTTGAAACTGCTAAATTTATTTTAAATTGCAAGAATAAGTAATAAATAATAATCAATGTTTGATTATCTTTCGCAAATCCAATGGGGGAACCCACCACCTCGAACGGAGACTGAAGATGCCCAGAGGGGTGCAAATGGGGTGCAGAAGTGCCGCTTGGCCTCTTCCATGCCTGCACATGGACGTCCATGCGTGCCCCATGATCACACACAGTACAAGATTTTACAGGGGGTCCAGAGGACGGCGTCTTCCACTTGTAATACTCCTGTGTTTTTCCACCTCTCCTGACATTTTTCTCTCTTAAGGGAAAAAGGTGGACTAGGTGTGCCAAGCCTTTTGATTCATAGCTCTTAAAGCCCTCTTCACCTTGGAGTAAGCGCCATGGAACTCACTGACGCTTACTTCTGAGTAGACATTGTATGATCGCCCGTAGTCTAACTAGAACAGGATTATTTATTTTTAAATGAAGGAAATATGTATGACAAACACCCACTCACTCATTACTAATGCCTCAAAGCAATCTCCACACTTCCCTTCCCCACCCCCACACACTCTCAGGTATTTTTCTTAGACTCCAGTTACCCCGTTCCCTTTTGTTTCAGAATTATTAACATGGAAAAAATATATGCAGCTCTCCAGGAAATGTGCTAGATTCAAATCAGGAAGCTGTAAGAATTCAAATCTCTTTCACGATAGCAATCTCATGTCTTAAGGCTGCTCAGTACTAGAGCAACCTGTGCAGCAGCTCTTGCCCAGTCTGGTGCCCTCCAGATGTGTTAGACTACAACTCCCATACTCCTCAGCCAGCATGGGCAATTGGCTTAGGAGTGTGGGATTTGTAGTGCAACACATCTGAAGTGGGCAGTTTCGGGAAGGCTGCGATATCTCCTCTCTCCTCCCCCCCCCCCCCGTGTCCCACATGATAAGAGATATTGATTAAAGCCGACTTACCCCGCTCTTTCAAAGGGGGGGCAGCGTGGATTTGCTCTCGCCTTTAACGCCGACATTCTTGCCCCGCTCTTTCAAAGGGGGGGCGGCGGCGTGGATTTGTTCTCGCCTTTAACGCCGACATTCTTGCCCCGCTCTTTCAAAGGGGGGGGGCGTGGATTTGCTCTCGCCTTTAAAGCCCACATTCTTGCCCCACTCTTTCAAGGGGGGGGCGTGGATTTGCTCTCGCCTTTAAAGCCCACATTCTTGCCCCACTCTTTCAAGGGGGGGGGCGTGGATTTGCTCTCGCCTTTAAAGCTGACATTCTTGCCCCACTCTTTCAGGGGGGGGCGTGGATTTGCTCTCGCCTTTAAAGCTGACATTCTTGCCCCACTCTTTCAAGGGGGGCGTGGATTTGCTCTCGCCTTTAAAGCTGACATTCTTGCCCCACTCTTTCAGGGGGGGGGCGTGGATTTGCTCTCGCCTTTAAAGCTGACATTCTTGCCCCACTCTTTCAAGGGGGGGGCGTGGATTTGCTCTCACCTTTAAAGCTGACATTCTTGCCCCACTCTTTCAAGGGGGGGGGCATGGATTTGCTCTCGCCTTTAAAGCCGACATTCTTGCCTCACTCTTTCAAGGGGGGGCGTGGATTTGCTCTCACCTTTAAAGCTGACATTCTTGCCCCACTCTTTCAAGGGGGGCGTGGATTTGCTCTCGCCTTTAAAGCCGACATTCTTGCCCCACTCTTTCAAGGGGGGGCGTGGATTTGCTCTCACCTTTAAAGCTGACATTCTTGCCCCACTCTTTCAAGGGGGGCGTGGATTTGCTCTCGCCTTTAAAGCCGACATTCTTGCCCCACTCTTTCAAGGGGGGGCGTGGATTTGCTCTCACCTTTAAAGCTGACATTCTTGCCCCACTCTTTCAAGGGGGGCGTGGATTTGCTCTCGCCTTTAAAGCCGACATTCTTGCCCCACTCTTTCAAGGGGGGGCGTGGATTTGCTCTCACCTTTAAAGCTGACATTCTTGCCCCACTCTTTCAAGGGGGGCGTGGATTTGCTCTCGCCTTTAAAGCTGACATTCTTGCCCCACTCTTTCAAGGGGGGCGTGGATTTGCTCTCGCCTTTAAAGCTGACATTCTTGCCCCACTCTTTCAAGGGGGGGGGCGTGGATTTGCTCTCGCCTTTAAAGCTGACATTCTTGCCCCACTCTTTCAAGGGGGGGCGTGGATTTGCTCTCGCCTTTAAAGCTGACATTCTTGCCCCACTCTTTCAAGGGGTGTGTGGATTTGCTCTCGCCTTTAAAGCCGACATTCTTGCCCCACTCTTTCAAGGGGGGCGTGGATTTGCTCTCGCCTTTAAAGCTGACATTCTTGCCCCACTCTTTCAGGGGGGGGGGCGTGGATTTGCTCTCACCTTTAAAGCTGACATTCTTGCCCCACTCTTTCAAGGGGGGGGGCGTGGATTTGCTCTCGCCTTTAAAGCTGACATTCTTGCCCCACTCTTTCAAGGGGGGGCGTGGATTTGCTCTCACCTTTAAAGCTGACATTCTTGCCCCACTCTTTCAAGGGGGGCGTGGATTTGCTCTCGCCTTTAAAGCCGACATTCTTGCCCCACTCTTTCAAGGGGGGCGTGGATTTGCTCTCGCCTTTAAAGCTGACATTCTTGCCCCACTCTTTCAAGGGGGGCGTGGATTTGCTCTCGCCTTTAAAGCTGACATTCTTGCCCCACTCTTTCAAGGGGGGCGTGGATTTGCTCTCGCCTTTAAAGCTGACATTCTTGCCCCACTCTTTCAGGGGGGGCGTGGATTTGCTCTCGCCTTTAAAGCTGACATTCTTGCCCCACTCTTTCAAGGGGGGCGTGGATTTGCTCTCGCCTTTAAAGCCGACATTCTTGCCCCACTCTTTCAAGGGGGGGCGTGGATTTGCTCTCGCCTTTAAAGCTGACATTCTTGCCCCACTCTTTCAAGGGGGGCGTGGATTTGCTCTCGCCTTTAAAGCTGACATTCTTGCCCCACTCTTTCAGGGGGGGCGTGGATTTGCTCTCGCCTTTAAAGCTGACATTCTTGCCCCACTCTTTCAAGGGGTGTGTGGATTTGCTCTCGCCTTTAAAGCTGACATTCTTGCCCCACTCTTTCAAGGGGGGCGTGGATTTGCTCTCGCCTTTAAAGCTGACATTCTTGCCCCACTCTTTCAAGGGGGGGGGCGTGGATTTGCTCTCGCCTTTAAAGCTGACATTCTTGCCCCACTCTTTCAAGGGGGGGGGGCGTGGATTTGCTCTCGCCTTTAAAGCTGACATTCTTGCCCCACTCTTTCAAGGGGGGGCGTGGATTTGCTCTCGCCTTTAAAGCTGACATTCTTGCCCCACTCTTTCAAGGGGGGCGTGGATTTGCTCTCGCCTTTAAAGCCGACATTCTTGCCCCACTCTTTCAAGGGGGGGCGTGGATTTGCTCTCGCCTTTAAAGCTGACATTCTTGCCCCACTCTTTCAAGGGGGGCGTGGATTTGCTCTCGCCTTTAAAGCTGACATTCTTGCCCCACTCTTTCAGGGGGGGCGTGGATTTGCTCTCGCCTTTAAAGCTGACATTCTTGCCCCACTCTTTCAAGGGGTGTGTGGATTTGCTCTCGCCTTTAAAGCCGACATTCTTGCCCCACTCTTTCAAGGGGGGGGCGTGGATTTGCTCTCGCCTTTAAAGCTGACATTCTTGCCCCACTCTTTCAAGGGGTGTGTGGATTTGCTCTCGCCTTTAAAGCTGACATTCTTGCCCCACTCTTTCAGGGGGGGCGTGGATTTGCTCTCGCCTTTAAAGCTGACATTCTTGCCCCACTCTTTCAAGGGGTTATTGGATTTGCTCTCGCCTTTAAAGCTGACATTCTTGCCCCACTCTTTCAAGGGGGGGGGCGTGGATTTGCTCTCGCCTTTAAAGCTGACATTCTTGCCCCACTCTTTCAGGGGGGGCGTGGATTTGCTCTCGCCTTTAAAGCCGACATTCTTGCCCCACTCTTTCAAGGGGGGGCGTGGATTTGCTCTCGCCTTTAAAGATGACATTCTTGCCCCACTCTTTCAGGGGGGGCGTGGATTTGCTCTCGCCTTTAAAGCTGACATTCTTGCCCCACTCTTTCAGGGGGGGCGTGGATTAGCTCTCGCCTTTAAAGCTGACATTCTTGCCCCACTCTTTCAAGGGGTGTGTGGATTTGCTCTCGCCTTTAAAGCTGACATTCTTGCCCCACTCTTTCAAGGGGGGCGTGGATTTGCTCTCGCCTTTAAAGCTGACATTCTTGCCCCACTCTTTCAAGGGGGGGGCGTGGATTTGCTCTCGCCTTTAAAGCTAACATTCTTGCCCCACTCTTTCAAGGGGGGGCGTGGATTTGCTCTCGCCTTTAAAGCTGACATTCTTGCCCCACTCTTTCAAGGGGTGTGTGGATTTGCTCTCGCCTTTAAAGCCGACATTCTTGCCCCACTCTTTCAAGGGGGGGGCGTGGATTTGCTCTCGCCTTTAAAGCCGACATTCTTGCCCCACTCTTTCAAGGGGTGTGTGGATTTGCTCTCGCCTTTAAAGCTGACATTCTTGCCCCACTCTTTCAGGGGGGGCGTGGATTTGCTCTCGCCTTTAAAGCTGACATTCTTGCCCCACTCTTTCAAGGGGTGTGTGGATTTGCTCTCGCCTTTAAAGCTGACATTCTTGCCCCACTCTTTCAAGGGGGGGGGCGTGGATTTGCTCTCGCCTTTAAAGCTGACATTCTTGCCCCACTCTTTCAAGGGGGGGCGTGGATTTGCTCTCGCCTTTAAAGCTGACATTCTTGCCCCACTCTTTCAAGGGGTGTGTGGATTTGCTCTCGCCTTTAAAGCCGACATTCTTGCCCCACTCTTTCAAGGGGGGGCGTGGATTTGCTCTCGCCTTTAAAGCTGACATTCTTGCCCCACTCTTTCAAGGGGTGTGTGGATTTGCTCTCGCCTTTAAAGCTGACATTCTTGCCCCACTCTTTCAAGGGGTGTGTGGATTTGCTCTCGCCTTTAAAGCTGACATTCTTGCCCCACTCTTTCAAGGGGGGGCGTGGATTTGCTCTCGCCTTTAAAGCTGACATTCTTGTCCCACTCTTTCAAGGGGAGCGTGGATTTGCTCTCGCCTTTAAAGCTGACATTCTTGCCCCACTCTTTCAGGGGGGGCGTGGATTTGCTCTCGCCTTTAAAGCTGACATTCTTGCCCCACTCTTTCAAGGGGGGCGTGGATTTGCTCTCGCCTTTAAAGCTGACATTCTTGCCCCACTCTTTCAAGGGGGGCGTGGATTTGCTCTCGCCTTTAAAGCCGACATTCTTGCCCCACTCTTTCAAGGGGGGGCGTGGATTTGCTCTCGCCTTTAAAGCTGACATTCTTGCCCCACTCTTTCAAGGGGGGCGTGGATTTGCTCTCGCCTTTAAAGCTGACATTCTTGCCCCACTCTTTCAAGGGGTGTGTGGATTTGCTCTCGCCTTTAAAGCCGACATTCTTGCCCCACTCTTTCAAGGGGGGGCGTGGATTTGCTCTCACCTTTAAAGCTGACATTCTTGCCCCACTCTTTCAAGGGGGGGCGTGGATTTGCTCTCGCCTTTAAAGCTGACATTCTTGCCCCACTCTTTCAGGGGGGGCGTGGATTTGCTCTCGCCTTTAAAGCTGACATTCTTGCCCCACTCTTTCAGGGGGGGGGGCGTGGATTTGCTCTCGCCTTTAAAGCTGACATTCTTGCCCCACTCTTTCAAGGGGGGGGGGCGTGGATTTGCTCTCGCCTTTAAAGCTGACATTCTTGCCCCACTCTTTCAGGGGGGGGGCGTGGATTTGCTCTCGCCTTTAAAGCTGACATTCTTGCCCCACTCTTTCAGGGGGGGGGCGTGGATTTGCTCTCGCCTTTAAAGCTGACATTCTTGCCCCACTCTTTCAAGGGGGGGGGCGTGGATTTGCTCTCGCCTTTAAAGCCGACATTCTTGCCCCACTCTTTCAAGGGGGGCGTGGATTTGCTCTCGCCTTTAAAGCTGACATTCTTGCCCCACTCTTTCAGGGGGGGCGTGGATTTGCTCTCGCCTTTAAAGCTGACATTCTTGCCCCACTCTTTCAGGGGGGGGGCGTGGATTTGCTCTCGCCTTTAAAGCTGACATTCTTGCCCCACTCTTTCAAGGGGGGGGGCGTGGATTTGCTCTCGCCTTTAAAGCCGACATTCTTGCCCCACTCTTTCAAGGGGGGGGGGGCGTGGATTTGCTCTCGCCTTTAAAGCTGACATTCTTGCCCCACTCTTTCAAGGGGGGGCGTGGATTTGCTCTCGCCTTTAAAGCTGACATTCTTGCCCCACTCTTTCAGGGGGTGTGTGGATTTGCTCTCGCCTTTAAAGCCGACATTCTTGCCCCACTCTTTCAAGGGGGGGCGTGGATTTGCTCTCGCCTTTAAAGCTGACATTCTTGCCCCACTCTTTCAAGGGGTGTGTGGATTTGCTCTCGCCTTTAAAGCTGACATTCTTGCCCCACTCTTTCAGGGGGGGCGTGGATTTGCTCTCGCCTTTAAAGCTGACATTCTTGCCCCACTCTTTCAGGGGGGGGGCGTGGATTTGCTCTCGCCTTTAAAGCCGACATTCTTGCCCCACTCTTTCAAGGGGGGGGGGCGTGGATTTGCTCTCGCCTTTAAAGCCGACATTCTTGCCCCACTCTTTCAAGGGGGGGCGTGGATTTGCTCTCACCTTTAAAGCTGACATTCTTGCCCCACTCTTTCAAGGGGGGCGTGGATTTGCTCTCGCCTTTAAAGCTGACATTCTTGCCCCACTCTTTCAGGGGGGGCGTGGATTTGCTCTCGCCTTTAAAGCTGACATTCTTGCCCCACTCTTTCAGCGGGGGGGGCGTGGATTTGCTCTCGCCTTTAAAGCTGACATTCTTGCCCTACTCTTTCAAGGGGGGGGGGCGTGGATTTGCTCTCGCCTTTAAAGCCGACATTCTTGCCCCACTCTTTCAAGGGGGGGCGTGGATTTGCTCTCACCTTTAAAGCTGACATTCTTGCCCCACTCTTTCAAGGGGGGCGTGGATTTGCTCTCGCCTTTAAAGCTGACATTCTTGCCCCACTCTTTCAGGGGGGGCGTGGATTTGCTCTCGCCTTTAAAGCTGACATTCTTGCCCCACTCTTTCAAGGGGGGGCGTGGATTTGCTCTCGCCTTTAAAGCCGACATTCTTGCCCCACTCTTTCAAGGGGGGGCGTGGATTTGCTCTCACCTTTAAAGCTGACATTCTTGCCCCACTCTTTCAAGGGGGGCGTGGATTTGCTCTCGCCTTTAAAGCTGACATTCTTGCCCCACTCTTTCAGGGGGGGCGTGGATTTGCTCTCGCCTTTAAAGCTGACATTCTTGCCCCACTCTTTCAGGGGGGGGGCGTGGATTTGCTCTCGCCTTTAAAGCTGACATTCTTGCCCCACTCTTTCAAGGGGGGGGGCGTGGATTTGCTCTCGCCTTTAAAGCCGACATTCTTGCCCCACTCTTTCAGGGGGGGGGGCGTGGATTTGCTCTCGCCTTTAAAGCCGACATTCTTGCCCCACTCTTTCAAGGGGGGGCGTGGATTTGCTCTCGCCTTTAAAGCTGACATTCTTGCCCCACTCTTTCAAGGGGTGTGTGGATTTGCTCTCGCCTTTAAAGCCGACATTCTTGCCCCACTCTTTCAAGGGGGGGCGTGGATTTGCTCTCGCCTTTAAAGCTGACATTCTTGTCCCACTCTTTCAAGGGGTGTGTGGATTTGCTCTCGCCTTTAAAGCCGACATTCTTGCCCCACTCTTTCAAGGGGGGGCGTGGATTTGCTCTCACCTTTAAAGCCGACATTCTTGCCCCACTCTTTCAAGGGGGGGCGTGGATTTGCTCTCACCTTTAAAGCCGACATTCTTGCCCCACTCTTTCAAGGGGGGCGTGGATTTGCTCTCGCCTTTAAAGCTGACATTCTTGCCCCACTCTTTCAGGGGGGGCGTGGATTTGCTCTCGCCTTTAAAGCTGACATTCTTGCCCCACTCTTTCAGGGGGGGGGGCGTGGATTTGCTCTCGCCTTTAAAGCTGACATTCTTGCCCCACTCTTTCAGGGGGAGGCGTGGATTTGCTCTCGCCTTTAAAGCTGACATTCTTGCCCCACTCTTTCAAGGGGGGGGGGCGTGGATTTGCTCTCGCCTTTCACCTCGCTCGCTCCAACAACAGGAAGTCCAGGGAGAGAGAGGGAGAGTTTTGCTGGGATCACAAGCATTTCTCTGCTTGGCAGGGCTGCGTCAATTCCAGGCGTCCCATGGCTGAAGGTGGTGGCCGCCGCCATCAACCCCTGCCGCTGCACTCAGCCGCTAAGCGTTCGTGCCGGCCGGGAAGAGCCCGCAACGGCGCTGGAAGCAGGCAACGGGTTGCGAGTCCTGGGGGCTGCAGACCAGGCAGGCCATGCTGTGCCCCTCTGAGATCTGCACGCCCTAGGCTGCTGCCTTATTCGCCTATGTGTTTGCCCGGCCCTGACTATGCAAAACTTCCCAATTTGGCGTTTATTGTAAAATTATCTCCAGGTTTGTTAACATACAAACTGCGTGGTATCTCTCAAGCTCTGTTTCCAATCAACCAAGGATCTTGCGCGTTTTGCCTAAGGATAAAGATGAATCTAGACAACAGTATTTTATATTCAAAAGCGGTGATCCAAAAATTCAAAACACATTCTCTTTGCCAACGGAGAGCTCACCTATATGGGAGATAGCAGGCCCTGCTTTTGTGGGACAAGTGTGTTTAGGCAAGACACAGTTTTCACATATGGCAAAGAGAGTGGGGAGAGCGATGGGAGGCAGCTGCAGCAGTTATACTTTGTGGCACGGATGCCCCCTCCCGTTGCTGACCCTTGTGGGATTACCTATCCTGGCATCCCCAGTGGTTGGGAGTGGAGTGAGGTTTGACGTTGGGTGTTTTTGCATGGAATCCTGGGGCAGGATATCTGTTAAAGTTCTAGGAAGAGAATTATTAGTAATGTGCTCAGATCCTAGGAATGTTCTGGAGACAGGCGCTTTGCACAACACTACCCTCCCATCCCAGATCTTCCTTAGCCAAAATGGCTAGACTGCCTATAGTTGGTCCCTTCTCATTTTGTTTCCATGCGGAGTTAACCCATGTGTTACATCCTGGAACTACTAACTTGTTCACATTTCTTGCAGTGCCAAAATATTGGATATTTAGATAAAAATGAATTATTATTATTTATTATTATTAATTTATTAAAACACTTGTATCTCACCCTATATCACTAGGATCTCAGGGCGGTGTACAGATAAAATTATATATATATAAAGCTAAAGACAAATTAAACCATTAAATCAAGCTAAAACCAGTATAGAATTTAAAAGCAATAAAAACAAGTAAAACAATGTGCAAGCTTGGTGAATTTAACCATTAAAGGCTTTGTTAAAAAGCCATGTTTTTACTTGGCGCTAGAATAAAAGTCAACATTGGCTCCAGTTTGGCCTCCAAGGGGAAGGCATTCCACAGTCGGTAAGAAAAAAATTATGCGAAATACCTCTTGCAAAAACTAGAGGACTGGGTGGAAGAAAGGCCTTAGCTAGACCTAAGGTTTATCCTGGGATCGTCCTGGGGTCGTCCCTGCCTGCTCTGGGGATCCCCTGTGTGTCATTTACATGAACAGGGATGACCCCGGGACGATCCCGGGATAAACCTTAGGTCTAGCTAAGGCCCCAATGCCATTTTCACAGAAGAGCAGTGTGATTTCTGGAAAGGACAATATACTCTGGACAATTCTTTTATTTTACACCAACTTATCACTAAGTATTCTGCCAAGGGTGAACGGCTTTTCACAGCATTTGTAGACCTAAGCATAGCTTTTGTTTCCATAATAGATGCTGCCTCTGGGAAAAGTTGGCAAATACAAATATAGACTTGAGGCTATTATTAATAAAATCACTTCATTCAGAAACTTATCCGAAGGTGAGAATAGGCTCAAATTTTGCCCTCACTGATCATATTCCATTCACGTAAAGATATCCTTCAAAGTTGTATTCTAGCACCATTTCTCTTTAATTTTTATATTAATGATGTGGTAGCATTTGTACATAATCAGAGTTATCAAATGCCCAAAATTTCAAATAGAGCAATAAATATATTATTGTATGCAGATGATTTATTTATTTATTTATTTATTTATTACATTTTTATACCGCCCAATAGCCGAAGCTCTCTGGGCGGTTCACAAAAATTAAAACCATGAAGAACATAATAAAAATCCAACAATCTAAAAACCCAAATACAAAATACAATATAAAAAGCACAACCAGGATAAAACCACACAACAGAAATTGATATAGGATTAAAATACAGAATTAAAACAGCAAAGTTTAAATGTAGTTGTTAAAATACTGAGAAAATAAAAAGGTCTTCAGCTGGTGATGAAAAGAACACAGTGTAGGCGCCAGGCAGACCTCTCTGGGGAGCACATTCCACAGCTGGGGTGCCACAGCGGAGAAGGCCCTCCTCCTAGTAGCCACCTGCCTCACTTCCTTTGGCAGGGGCTCACCAAGAATGTTATGATTTTACTTTCAACTCAAGTGGGCTTAAGAAGACTCCTCAAACAGCTTAGCATATATTGTAAAGAAAACAAACTACTCATTAATAATAATAATAATAATAATAATAATAATAATAATTCAGAAGTGGAAGTATTTGGCAAAAAGAGAAAATCTCATAGATGGTCTATTAATTCTAAGGCGTTAGAGCAGGTAAAACACTACTGTTACCTTGGTCTTAACTTCTCAGCATGAGGATCCTGGGCATCACAAATAAAATAATAAATAAAAAATGAACTGAAAACAGTTGCCTGTTTACAAACTTTAAATAGATTGTTAAATTACAGGTATCCAGGAATTTTAAAATCTATAAAGCAAAAGTGATATCTATGCTAACTTTTGGTGCAGAAAATTGGGGCTTTGCAGACCTTACAAAAATTGAAAGTGTTCAAAATCTTTTTTGTGTCTGATTTTGGGAATTTCTACATCTACCCCAGCATATTTAACTAGAGCTGAATTGGGCATGGAAAAGATCTCTGGATTGATATATGTAAGGATAGTAAATTATTGGTGCAGAATAACTAACTTAACAGAAGAGAGACTTCCTAAGATCAGAGGAACAGAGGTCAATTGTGCAAGTAAATGTTTGGCTGCAAAAACTTTTTAAACTTCTTCCAACTTTTAGTTTTTCTGACCAAGCACTTAATCCAAAGCTGAATACTAACAGCATTATTTTTAAACAAAGGGCTCATCTACACCATGCAAGATATTCCACTTTGAAAGCAGTATATAAAAGGCAAGAGCCACACTACTGCTTTATAGCGGTATAGAAACGCACTGACAACTGTTGGGCCCACTGACACATACCATATACCGTTTCATACCACTTTCATAGTGTTATATCCTGCTTGGTGTAGATGAGCTCAAAGCGTGTTTGATGTAGGAATGCGAACCAATATAACTGCTCTTACATCTTCAGGAACAGCGAAATGGTTAGCTAGTACAAAATGAGAAAGATTTGCCAGTATCCCATGAAAATGGAATAGTGGAAAGCCTTTATATTTCTAAGATTTGAACAAATGGATACTATGATACTGGGAACCATTCACACTTCATATAGAGTGAATGGCAAAATGCTGTAGACCGTAAGGAAGAAAGTGCAGGAGATCCTGGAGCTGAAAGTCATCCAAGAATCATTCAGCCCATGGTCATCCACAGTGGTGCTAGTGCTGAAAAAGGATGAGATTATATGTTTCTGTGTGGACTACAGACCCATAAATAAAATTACTGTGCCAGATGCATTCCCTATGCCAAGAGTGGACAATATCTACCATCATTTCAACCATAGACTTACCCAAACGGTTTTTGCAAATGGAGTTAGAGGAATCATTGTGATGCAAGACCGCTTTCATCACCTGAGATGGACTTTACAAATTTACTGTTCTACCTTTTAGATTGAGAAATTCTTCTTTATCAAGACTTGTAAATTCAGTGATAGCAAGAATGTTTGATTTTGTCATTGCTTACATCAACAACATTGCTATTTTTAGTAACTGTGCCAGAACAGAGCATCTTACTAAAGTATTGAAAGCAATTGAAAATGCAGACTTAACTATTAATGCAAACAAATGCCAGTTTGGACTACCAGAAGTTACATAATAAGGTCGTACAGTAGGAAGTGGAAAAATAGCTCCCCTATGAGACAAAGTGGGGGCTATAAATAACTGGCCTATTCCAAGAACTGAAAAACAAGTCTGAGCATTCTTAGGAATAATTAGCTATTGTAGAAGATTTCTAAACAAAAAAAAATGGTGTAATTTGGCATCCCCACTACATGAACTGACCAAAAAGAAAGAGCCTAATACCATCAAACGGAGTAATAAGTGTCAGAAGGCATTTGAAGGGCTAAAGGAGGCTTTATGCAAAAGTCCAATTTTAATTGCTCCTGACTTCAACCAGCTCTTCTTTGTGGCAGCTGACATGTCTGAGACTGGAGTTGGAGCTGTGATACTACAAGAGAGGAATGGGACTAAACATCCTATTGCCTTTTTGAGCAGAAAGCTGACCAGCAGAGAGAGAAATTATTCATCTATCCAAAAATAATGTTTGGCAATTGTTTGGGCACTGAACAAACTGAGACCTTACATGTAGAGAAGAAGATTCACTGTGTTGCAGAGATGGTCGTGGATGTTGCAAGAATTCCAAATTCATTCCAATTCATCAAAGGCAAGGACAATGTACAAATATTAAGATGAGGAGGGGAGACCAGCGTTCCAGAGTCCCCGGGAAGAACAATGAATGGACAATCTCCCCCATGTGTTCCTTTGTTGGTGAGAACTTTGCTTTTTGTTGTTGTTGGGTTTTTTAAAAGTGTTTTATTTATGGTAGTTCTAGTTATATAAATCAAGTGTTACATCATTTATATGAAATTCTATATCAATTCAGATACAAATTACAAGTTTCTGCCTGGATTGGAAGTTAATTTTCTAGTATTACCATCCTCCTATCCACTCCAAATGTTTGTATATATCAATGGGGGTGTTCTCCCCTCTTCTTTGTTCACCGTCAATAAACTTCCTCCATACCCTCTCAAATTTATCTTTGCTTAATTGTCCTTGCACTTTCCGCATTTTTTCCTGTCATTTTTTCTAAAAGAGCAATCTTCCAAACCCTTTGATACCAATTATCAAAATGAAGCCCTTTGCCATCCTCCCAGTGCATGGCAATCAGCCATCTTGGCATCAGTAGTAGGTGGCTTAATATCCAATCCTTTATATAAGTTTAACAGTGTTAGGTGAGAGGATGGGTGAACCCATTTTCCAGTTATTGAACTAATCTCCTGGAATACTTTATTCCAGAAAATATTCACCTTTGGGAATGACCACCACATATGTATATATGTCCCGACTCCTCAGCAACCCCTCCAACATTCTGGGGCTGTCCCTGGGCTCATCATTGATATTTTTCTTGGTGTCAGACACAATCTATATATCAATTTTAACATTAGTTCCCTGTTTCTACATGATACTGTATTAAATGGACATCTAACCCACAAAGCATTCTAATCTTTTCCCTCAATTTGGATTCCTAGATCAGTTTCCCAGACCATCCTAAGTGGATCCTTTGTACCAATTTCCAGAGTCAGTATTCACTTATATAAATCTGAACTCAAACCATTTGTAACTCCTTTGTATCCTGTCACCTCTCATTCAAACGTTTTTATATTCCTAGTAGCAGCAATTGGCAATTCTGTCTGAGAAAGGAAGGCAATACTTGTGCGGCTGAAACCCAGAACGGATTCATAGCCCCCATCGAAAACGGAGTCACCAGCCTCCACTGATCGCAAGGCGCCATCTAGCTGCCAAAGCAGCCGCGGACTTACCGGCTGGCATCATGGACGGATGCTAGGCGCGGGGCAAAGAGGCGGCGGAGGAGGGGGGGGGGGCAGCAGCTGCAGCAGCAGCAGCAGCGTCGCGGCCGAAAAGGCCTCGCGAGTTGCCCGCCGCCTCCTTGCGCAGGGACCCCGCCCCAGGGTGTCGGCCAAGGGCATGGGCGGCGTCCTTTCCTGGGCTTCCGCCACCTCCCCGCGCGCCGCGGCTCTTCCGCGGGGTGGCTTGGCCCGCCGCGCCGCCCACGCCCTTGGGCCGGATAAAACGCTCTCGGAGGCAGCGAGGCGCTCAGAGCGCGCCCGGGCCGACGCTCGCAACATGAGCCCGCGCCGCGTGGTCGCCCTGCTCGCCCTGCTGCTCGCCGGCAGCGCTTTGCTCAGTCAAGGTAAGCGCCCCGAGGTGGGCGGCGGAGGGCTGGAAGGAGGGGCGGCTGCGCCCTCGCCCCGCTCCGCTCCGCAGGAGGCGGCGGAGGAAAGCAGCCTCCCCTGCTCCCGTCCGTCGGGGGTGGGTGGGTTTGTATGCGGGGCTGCTAAGGAGGGGTGCCGAGGCCGTTCACACATGCTTTGTATGCAGGGAGGCTCGGGGCGGCAGGATTCTTGTGCCCCCCCCTCCCCGCGCACATGGACTCACTTGAACGGGAGCAGGGCCTTCTCTGCTGTGACACCCCCGGCTGTGGAATGTGCTCTCTAAGGAGGTTCACTTGGCACCTACATTATATTCTCTTAGACGCCAGGTGAAGACCTTTTTATTCTCCCGGTATTTATTTATTTATTGCGCTTATATACCGCTCCCATAGCCAGGGCTCTCTGGGCAGTTTACAGAAATTGAGATAAAAACAAGTATACAAAATTTAAAATTCTAAAACATAGAACATACACACATAAAGCATTAAAAACCGTTAAAAAAAAACGTTGTTTATTCGTTCAGTCGCTTCCGACTCTTCGTGACTTCATGGACCAGCCCACACCAGAGCTTTCTGTCGGCTGTCGCCACCCCTAGCTCCCCCAAGGTCAAGTCTGTCCCCTCCAGAATATCATCCATCCATCTTGCCCTTGGTCAGCCCCTCTTCCTTTTGCCTTCCACTTTCCCTAGCATCAGCCTCTTCTCCAGGGTATCCTGTCTTCTCATTATGTGGCCAAAGTACTTCAGTCTTGCCTTTAATACCATTCCCTCAAGTGAGCAGTCTGGCTTTATTTCCTGGAGTATGGACTGGTTTGATCTTCTTGCAGTCTCAGAATTTTCCTCCAACGCCACAGTTCAAAAGCATCTATCTTCCTTCGCTCAGCTTTCCTTATGGTCCAGCTCTCGCAGCCATAGGTTACTACGGGGAATACCATTGCTTTAACTATGCGGACCTTTGTTGTCAGTGTGGTGTCTCTGCTCTTAACTATTTTATCAAGATTTGTCATTGCTCTCCTCCCAAGAAGTAAGTGTCTTCTGATTTCCTGGCTGCAGTCAGCGTCTGCAGTAATCTTTGCAAAATGAAATGAGCTAAATATTATAATCACCCTCCAGCCAAAGTTAGGCAGTTATAAAGTTCAGCTGCTATTGATCTTAAGTAGCAGGTGAGGACCTTTTTATTCTCCCAGTATTTTAACAGTCTATAAATTAATTTGAACTTGCTGTTTTAAATTTGTATTTTAAATTTGTATTTTTGCATTGCTGCTGTTTTTAATCTTGGTTGTGCTTTTATATTGTATTTTATATTATGGTTTTATACTGTTGTTTTATACTTGAATTGTCTTAATTTTGTAAACCGCCCAGAGAGCTTCGGCTATTGGTACGGTATAGAAATGCAATAAATAAATAAATAAATGATGGGGAGATTCCGAACAGCTTTCAGTTTTCATTCCTTGTGATCAAAGCTGGGCAAAATCACGGATAGGTGGGAATCTCCAAAATTACTAAGAATTAAGCACCTAAGATCTTAATATGGGGCTTGATCTAGCTGTAGGTGGTGGCTATTTTGGAGAAAGGATTCAGCACCCTGGATAGCTCCTTTAGCATTCTGACTGGCACTGATCGAAACCTAGGATGAATTCACAGCCCCACTGTAATCGGAGCCACCAGGCTATAATAAGTATTATTTATTTATTTATTTATTTATTTATTACATTTCTATACTGCCCAATAGCCGGAGGTCTCTGGGTGGTTCACAAAAATTAAAACCATTCAAAGTATAAAACAACAGTATAAAACCATAATATAAAATACAATATAAAAGCTCAACCAGATAAAAAGAGCAGCAATGCAAATTTAAAACACCAAGTTAAAATATATTTATAGACTGTTAAAATGCTGGGAGAATAAAAAGGTCTTCACCTGCTACTTAAGATCAATAGCAGCTGAACTTTATAACTGCCTAACTTTGGCTGGAGGGTGATTATAATATTTAGCACATTTAATTTTGAACTCCACTCTGAGGTTCATGTTATCCGATGGTAAACCTGGTAACTGCCAGGAATAAAATTACCTGAGTAGGTGTAGAAGTGGCCACTCCCTCAGCACGCTCCTCAGGAGCAATTACATCAACAAAAACATACGTGTGTGTTGAGCTTGATGGAGCCCTTCTGTGTGGTGCTCAGTTTCTATAGTTGTGCATTTATCTTTCTGGTGCTTTTTGCAGAACATCTACAGAACGTAGCACGCTCCTGGATACTAAATAAAACAAATACATTATGTACTGCTATTTGTGTGCTGAGTGCAGGGAGTAGGGCAGAAGCTAATGCCTAAAATTTCAATTAAATTAATACCTAATTTCATGCCTTAATGGAAACAAGAAAATTCTACCTTCTACTTTCAACTCTGTATAGACTGGCTGAGGTTGTGCAGCAGTGAAAAAAAATTACTTTTAAAGAAAAGAGATTTAATATACAATTTGAGCCTACACCAATATAATACAATATTTAATATTAAACATTAAACATATATGTAACATGTTAAAGTGAATAATAAAATCATATCTTCTTAGGAATCCTATCTGTATTCTTAATCACAAACCCACATACTGTTTTTAAAAGTATCCTTATTTTAACTAAATTAGTCCATCTCAAATAATTTGTATTGATTTATACTTTATTTATTTATTTATTTATTGCATTTGTATACCACCCCATAACCAAAGCTCTCTGGGCAGTTCACATAAGATAAAAACACTTAAAAACAATATACAAAAATTAAAAACCACAAAATCATGCAATATACACATACATTTAAAACCACCGTAACGACTTTAAAAACCATGAGCCAAAAAACAGACCCAAGCTCATTACGTATTGATATCCACATTTACCTTTCATAATTCGTATAAATGATACCAAATTAATATTTAAAAAATCTTAGCTTTTTGTTCCCATCTTTCAAGGTAACATTTTATTCAGTAATCTTTATCAAGTTTGCAATATTCCATATTTTAAATAACCATAATTTCAATGGAGGTGCCTAATTTTTTCTCTCCATGAAGTAGCTACAGTAATTTTTGCCACAGTTTAAAGATTCCAGACCCATTAATAATGTCTGGTCTTTACTGTAACCTAATAGCATTTTAAGAGGGCTAAAAGTATTGTGTAGTCAAAACCCCATTCAGCCATATAATCAACCTTTTTCCAAAATATCACAGCCAATTTCACCAGATCTGATAAAAACCTGCATTTAATGGAGAACCCCTGCAACAAATGTCTATTCATAGTTTACAGAACCCATAGAACCCTGCTGGTGTTAAATACTGTTGATGAACTATTTTATAATGATTCTCTCTTAAATCATTATAAGATTATTTAAATTCTCATATAAGAGGTAATATGAGAATGTAAGAAATTCACTTTGTACATGCTTAGCAATGCATTTTTGTTTGGTTTAGAGATGAGTCCTGGTATAGAAATATGTTCCTGGGCAGAGAGACCTGGGTTAGCTTCAACCGTAGGAGTGGAACTGTAGCCTTTGAGAAAAGGCTAAATATAGGCTTAAAAATACTCAAACTGGTACACTCTTAGTTTTGTTGAGAGTAAGATGTCACCAAACTTATTAGCCAGTGTGGTGTAGTGGCTAGAGTTGGACTGGGAGTTGGGAGATCCAGGTTCTAAACCCCACTCAGCCATGGAAGCTCACGGGGTGACTTTGGACCAGTCACAGATTCTCAGCCCAACCTACCCCACAGGGTTATTGTTGTGAGGATAGAAATGGAGGAGGATTGTGTATGCCGCCTTGAGTTCCTTGGAGGAAAAAAGGTGGGTTATAAATGCAGTCAATCAATCAGCTGTTGGGGAAATGTATCCTACAGCTTCAAGCCCCACCAATTTAGGCACTGACTGGGTTTGGACAACACAATAACACATGATCAGTTACTTAAGCCATTTTGGCTTAATTAACCTATCATGGCTTATTGTGTCATGTATTGTTATTAATGAAGAATGTCTTCATATTTGGTGGGGAAGTAAAATGATTAAGAATTTCTGCATCAAATCAAAAGAAATGATTCATGCAATGAGTGTCTTTCTGACACTCCAAACATTTTTACAAAATTCTTTTGGAAGGTCAATTAGGAACGAAAAGAAATGTTTGGTTAGCCACATGGAGCTTAGATGCCAATAAGGCAACAGTGAAGAGCTGAAGAATCCCTGCAAGAGGGGAGTGTTGTCACAATGTTTGGTTTGTAATTATTTTTAAATTAACGACACTCAAGAGACCGGAGAAGGCCTAAGTAGTGGTTAAACATTGGGAGAAGGTTGTCATGTATTGGAACATCAGACATCCCAAGGGAGACAAGCAGTTGGAAACCATGACAGTGCTGCACTGCGACTGATTTCATAGAAGTATGCATTGTGTTGTGAAATAATTCACCCTCTTAAGCTATGAGGCAATGTTTTGTGTTTTTTATAATGAAATAAAAAGCATTTATGTCTTGGGAGAGGGGTGGGTGGGATTAAATATTCATTGTGGTTGACCCATGCATGTTTACTTGGGAGTATGCCTTATTTAACACAGTGAGGCTTACTTCTGAATAAATATCCATAGGATTGCACTGCAAGTCCCTATTTTCTCCTGCACAGGTGTCCCCTTGACTGGGGAGCTGCGCTGCCAGTGCATCAAAAAGAAGTTTGTGAAAATCCCACAAAAGCTCGTTGCATCGGTAAAATTCATCTATGAGGGACCTCACTGTGCTGTTTCTGAAGTTATGTAAGTGTCTTGAACCTGTCCGGCTCCTTTCTTGCCACCATGAGTTATGTGAAAGCTGCACTCATCCAGCTACTTTCTTTGCTCTTCCTGCTCTTATACAGAGGCACCTTGAAAAATAAGAGCGTGGTCTGCTTGGATCCCACAACAAAATGGCTCAACATGTTTCTTAAAAACGAGCTTCTGAAAAGCAGGTACTTCTTTAAAAACTGTTTTGAGAGGTGCTGCATAAGAAGAGCAGTTTCTAATATCACATGGGCTGTAGTTCTGTGCACAGTTAAATCTTACTAACGTAAATAAGTTTTAAGCAGATATAGCATTGTAGCTTTGTTTTCTATTGCAAATAATGTGTATGGTCTTATTCTATTGCACTATGGGTGATATATGCCCATTAATAACACTTAATTATTTTATTAATGGGCTTCTTTAGATTAATGGAAATCACGTTGTCTTACCCGGGCTTTGCTTCCTGCTTCTCTTGTGCAGTTGTAATGGGCTGTATTACATGGGCAGAGAGGGGCGACCATGTGGTCTATAATTGAAAACTTCCTCTCCTCTAGTGGGTGCTTTGTAGTGTAACTTTGGTTGCACATGGTAGGAAACCCCATGATATTTCAGAGGAATTGAGATAACCTGGGTTTTTTTAGAACAGGATTACTGGGGGAAAGCACAGGAGATGTACAGGAGGTTGATGTCACCATCAAAAGGACCCATAGCATCCATGAGTCACAAGCATGCCTTATTTTGCTTGTGTCAAGAGCCCCAATATCAATAGATGTAAGTCAATAAATACAATGTTAGTTGGCAGGAATTAATAGCAAAAAAGCTTCTATGGATCCCAAGAGATCAATTCACAATTAATGCATTAGTCCTTTTAATTAGGGGTAGACAACATGCAGCTCATGGAGTACACCTATGGTTGGGAGCATGAAACGCATGGGAGAGAAACTCAGATGTAGATAAGACAATAAATAACCATTTGCAGCTTCATGCATTGCAGTTTCTCATGCTTTCCTTTGTATATGTGTTCTCATCTGCCCTTTCCAGAAACACCAGAAGGCTGTGAAGGAAGCTTTGGAAATGGGTGTGGAGCTGTAGCAGAAGAAACTATGTTCTAGAAGTGAATTCTGCTTTTGAGGATCTTAAAAACAACTCTTCAATTAATGACCTGCTCCTTTTCACTCATATTTATTACTGAAGTTCACTACCTCTGTATATGATCAATTCAGTATGCTAAATGCCACTGTTATGTGCTCTGTGAAATTAATTATTATTATTGTTGTTGCATTTATATTCCTCATAGATGTACAATGGGATGCCGTGTGTGTGTGTTATTGTTAATATATTGTGAACCGTTCTGAGCATTATTTTTACAGTGGAAGAGTAAGATATAAATACTTGAGGAGAGTATTTACTTGAGGAGAGCGTTCCAGGGACCATAGTATTTTTCAGAGTCCTTATGCCCACCTCTGAAGACTTAGACACTGCTACGATTTCAGGAGGGAGACTCCAAAATCTGACTTTCCCCCCGTCTACTCACAGGAGTTGTGGAAAGAGGTTGCAAAAGCAGCCTTGGAGGGCCTTGGAGAGATTAGAAAGGGGGAGGGCATTCCCAGGGGAGGGGAGGGGAGAGGCCAAGTTATAAGAAATCCTATCGCTCCTCCAGCCCGATCCTCAGCAGTGCGCCTCCTCTAGACGGGCTCAGAAATACATCTAAAGGAAAAAGAAAGAAAAGGATTGAGAGGCAAAAAATATTTCTGTCACTCCTATTGCCCTGCGTTGAATATTTTGAAGCCTCCCAAGTTCAGAGGCTTCCTTTTAAAGGGGAATTGCGTCCTTAGTAAATAAACGCCAAGGATTTATTTACTAAATGCTTAGTAAATAAATGCAATTCAACAAGAAGTTCTCCTGTGCAGTCCTAACTGAAACAAATAGAAGAGGTTGGGTGGGTCCTGTTCTCTTCGCTGGGGCTTGTGCAGGAGAACTTCTTGATCGATTATGCCCAAGAAAGCCTCTTGTCAAGATCCAAGTAGATAAAAGGATTGAGTCAACGGTTAGGGCCAGGAAAGGCCCATGAAGTGAGCAACTAGAGGCTGGAATGCAGTAGGTAAAAGGCCCCATTGACTAGGAATAGGTAGAAGGCTATACTCATACTTCTGTGTATTGCCTGAGCAGAAGTGTCCAGTGGTGAGGCTGCAATTCAGATATCTGCTGCATTTGGGAGAGTTCTCCTGTGCAAGTCTCATTCAAATGAATGGGAGCTGCACAAGAGCACTGCCATTTAGAATTCACTGATGTCATTGTTGAAAACCTGGCGCAAGTTTATAGAATGAACATAGACTGCTTGATGGATGTATTAAATTGGAAAGTTTACTTAACTGCTATATATAGTCAAACCTTAAGAAGAGCAATGCTCTAAATCTACTCAGGTATATATTTTTATCTTCGTTGTATGGCATACTATCATGTTGTTTTTACAGAACAAGCAGTTTTGCTGATGCTTTTGGATTACAAAAAAATCTCATCTGTTTAACAGTGGAGTGTTGCACAGCATAAACAAAAATAAAATATTTTTCTAACCTTAGTACACTGAACTATGGCTGTCTTTGGGAGGGCAGGGGTTGATTTCTGGTGACTAACTAAAAATGCTGAATATGAACATGCTTTTATTGTTCAATTAATATGCTGCCTTTGGGCCCAAGTGGACCCTCAAGGTAGTGTTTGATTATATCAAAGACAAGTTAAAATGAATTTTAAACAGAAACTGCAGCCTATATAAAACAATGCCCCATTCAGAAGACACCTTAAACCATGGCTTTAACCATGCTGGTTAAGCCAGAAAGCCAGGCTATGTTCAGAAGACACCTTAAAGCGTGGGGGTGGGCCAGTGGCCATTCAGCCCACTGGCCCACCCCCTCCCGCCTGTCTGGGCAGATGGCAACCAATCAGGGTTCGCCATCTGCCCAGACATGCCTCCAAAGTAGCTCCAAGAGAAAAAAAAGTCAGGGTAAGTGCCCCTGGATGGCTTTGGGATGGTGGCTGCGTCATGACCTGCTGCCACTCTGGATCCACCCCAGGGCAAATCCCTCGTCAAGACAATCCCCCAGGGAACAAGTAGAAAGTGGCATCTATTGCTTCTCCCTGCCATCACTGTTTTCTGGGCCAAGTGAGAGACAGGTAAAAAAGAAGGTTGCAGTAGTGAAGAGGAAGAGGAATTCCAGAGGACTCTTGTCAGTGGGCCCCTACTAGGATGTGGGCCATCAGCAGGTGCCCTTGTTACAGTTCTACTTTGTTTGAGCCATCTGTCTATAGTTCATTACCTTTGTAGCTTTAAGCTGCCTGTTTTCTCGCTAAAGCAGATAAAAACACTTCTAAACAAAGTATACACCTAAGATTGTTTTGCGGGTTGCAGTCCTCCTCAGTTTGTAAGAGATCAGTCCTATCGCCACTAGACCCTATCTAGATGGCCATAGGATTTTTCAGTTTCTGGAAACCAGTGCTCTGAGCTTGTTCTCAGAAGCTGCACTCCCCACCCCCTCATAGCTGGTGCAGTTCTGGTGGTGCCGGCTATTCCTCTGTGATCGCAAATGGAGGGTGGAGGGGATGTAACTGCTCTGCACAGCTTCCTATGTGCACCCTGGCCTCTCCCCCACCCTGCTCCAAAGCACCCTTCCTACACAGCTGATTTCAGCTATCTAGCCAGAAATGCAGGGCACTGGAAAGACAGAGACGAAGATCGCCGCCATCCTTCATCTCCCCTGCACTGGATAATCCTTAGCTCCGAGTTACGACTAGCCCAATAGGATCGCACCCTAATTTTTTTCTAGCCACCTGTATATCAGACTTTTTGATGTGCATACCTTACATAGCGTGACCATATTTTGGAAACCAAAAAGGAGGGCAACATGTCCAGCCCCAAGGGGTGTGCCCATCCGTGGCCTTGGTCACATGCCTGATTTCACAGCACATAATTAAGACAAACCTGTTCTACATGACATCTTAATGTTAAAATCACTGAAATAAAGAACAAGTGAGACATTCAATGTATCTGAAATTAACTTCACTCACTCCTACTTTTGTAGCTTTTGCTGTACTTTGAAGCTTTTGCTATATTCTATGTGATACAGTCTCCCCTTCTCTCAAATATCTTTTCTTACTGCAAATCCTTCACTGCATGACCATAGTCTCATCTTTCCTAACATTTAACACTCTTTCCCCTTCACCTTTCTCATATCCATACTCACACATTCAGCATACTGCTACCACTGAACAAATGAAGCAGTTGACCGGAGCAGAAAAGTCTAGTACAACAAATGAGCAACCTAGCATTCAGAAAGAGTATAAAATGCTATTACCCTGCAAACATTAGCCATGGAACAAAATGGACTAAAGGCTTGTTGCAGTCACTTCTCACTAGTACCTCTTAGCTTGTTTCAACTTCTGGTTTATCAATGAGAAACTAACCCAAAAAATGTGCTGTTATATCCCTGGTTCATTAGCCATGTAAACAAGACCATATCCAATAGCAATTCAAAGAAAGGCCAGCTGATCTGGTTCACTTGGAAGTTGCCATTCTGGGCAATTTGTTGAATATGGACTATGGCCCAGAACAGGTATTAGAATATGGTTTTGGAGATTATTATAAGCTAGTACTGTGTGTCTGATGCGTTGGGATGACTTACCTCACTTGGAAGCTGCCGTTCTGGCCCACGTTGCACAATATGGACTATGGCCCAGAACAGTTTTGGAAGAACTTTTGCAGCTCATTACATCTCCCACCTTATTACAATTATTCCTTTAGTCACATCAGTCACCAGCATCACATCATAATTATTAATTATTATTATTATTATTATTATTATTATTATTATTATTATTATTATCAGAAAGCCTTGAGAAACTAGGCCTTCCAAAATACATCCACACCAATATCCTGAAAGCAGTCATACTTAAAACATGTTCAATAGTCAGAAAATTTCTGATTCATTAAAAGACAGCATGAATTAGCAAACCCATCATGTTCATCTAGAAAAACCACCACAAGCAAGAAAAGAGAGATGATGATGATGATGACGATGACGATAACAATAGCAACCCTGTTAATTTTTAAAAAGATTTTTCAAGAAGTATGAGCAATTATCAGCAATTGTTACACAATGTATGTCATGCCAATTATATCAAAGCAAATTGGAGAGGAAGGTCTATGGGTCAAAATGCATTATTAAAAAATGAATTACTATCTTCTAGCACCAGCTAGAGACCCACTTGTTCCTTTGCAATATGGAGAAACTAGGCGCAAATAACTCAAGCAAGTAAGCCAAACCACATACCACAGAGGATGGCTAAAAACAACTATCTATGTTGGGAACGAATGTCCTTCATGACTCAAAATTCCTCATCCCAAGTATGATGACCCAGTAAAGGTTTTAAGAAATTTTGCTCATATTGGCAAAGGTTGAAATATTTTGCTGGTCAGACTTTTCATCAGTAGAACTCCAATGGAAATACCTTAATGGGAGACTTGCCAGTGAGATACTGTGGCAAGGCAGTTGTAAAGCTCCACACCCCCACTTCAAAGACCCTGGAGTGAGGTTGTGCAGCCCGGGCCATGCATATTTACTCAGAATTAAGTCCCACAGAGTTCAATGGGATTTACTCCAAGGGTTCCAACTATGCGTACATAAGATTGCTGCCACTTATTCTTATCACCACTCACCCTCAGTTTCCATTTGCAAAAGAATATTAATGACTCCCATTCCAGGCAGAAGATTCCTGACATGTGAGGCTAAAAATGAAAAAGGATGAGTTGGCAGAGGGTAACATTTCAATAGGACAGTTGGGCTGCAATCCAGTTACACTTTCCTGGGAGTAAGCCTCACTTGAACATAGGTGGGACCAGGGCCGGTGCTGCCATAGAGGCAGCTAAGGCAGCGGCCTAGAGCGCCAACCAAAGGAAAGCGCTGAACGGCGCGCCCGGAAGCTGCTCTCCTAGAGCGCTTCCGGGTGCGCCATTCTGAAGCTCCCGCCCCGCCCCCCAACCCCAGCGTCCCGGCTTCGAAGCCAGCAAAGCCAGGACGCTGGGGTTGGGGGGCGGGGCAGCAGCTCCAGAACGGCACTCCCGGAAGTGGCTTCTTGGCACGCCATTCTGAAGCCGCTGCCCCACCCCCCAACCCCAGCGTCCCAGGACGCTGGGATTGGGGGGCGGGGCAGCGGCTTTGGAAGGGCACGCCCAGCTGGAAGCCGCTCACAGCCTAGGGCGCTGAATAGTCTGGCACCGGCCCTGGGTACGAATTACTTTTGAACAAATATACTCCGCTGCCCCCCTCCCTCGGCCCAGGTCTGTTTCCTACCATTTTCCATGCTCCTTGGATTCCCTTCCTCTTTTTGCTAAGCATAGCTAGGCCATCCCGGTATCAAAATGCATCGGGCATCAGACTCCTCTTCCTCCTCCTTCCCCACCCCCAGAACCCACACACTCACCCCTTGGCCTTACAGAAAGTCCTCATCATAAGGACTTTCCCCAGGCCTATGAAGTTAAGATTAATGGCCACTGTAAGCCACTGTAGTTTGCAGCCATAGATATAGGAAAAATTGAGCGTTGCCATAACAACTTCATAGGCCCTTTGGGTGGAAAAGATTGAAAAAATCTGAATTTTCCTTCAAATTTCACAAATTTCCCCTGTTTTGGCTTTGTTAGCAAAATTTCTAGTGAATCTGGATTTTTCCTGTCATTTGGGCACTCTATCCAAATCAACATTTTCTCTTTGGATACTATCCATGTGATCTTGACCATTATTTTTATTCCAGTTTTTATGCAGTTACTCAGAATTCATTGTAAACCTGCTTATGTATTTGTATTTTCTTTTCTTTGTTGTCTTCTCTTTAATACAATACTTCTTATTGATATGCATTTTCTAATTCTTAATTATTCAATATTAATATTTAGTGTTTGCATTTCAAATTAGAGATCTTATATTGTTGTAAGTCTTTTTTCAATGGTCCTCTCAGCCAGTGTGGTGTAGTGGCTAAAGTGTTGGACTGGGAGTCGGGAGATCCGGGTTCTAGTCCCCACTCAGCCATGGAAACCCACTGTCTGACTTTGGCCAGTCACACACTCTCAGCCCAACCCACCTCACAAGGTTGTTGTGAGGGTAAAATGGAGAGGAGGAGGATTATGTACGCCGCCTTGGGTTCCTTGGAAGAAAAAGGCAGGATATAAATGCAAATAAATAAATAAAATAAATAATAAATAAATAAGTTCAATAAAGCAAAATCAGCTATTTTCTAAAATCCAGGACACCTGACCACACCTACCCTTGACATTGGCTCATTTCAGAGTAGATTTTGATGAAACTGCTGTGTCTTCAACTACATTCCGTTTGAAATAAGGAAGCACAAAACTAGGGTGACCCTATGAAAAGGAGGGCAGGGCTCCTGTATCTTTAACAGTTGTATTGAAAAGGAAATTTCAGCAGGTGCCCATTTGTATATATGGAGAACCTGATGAAATTCCCTCTTCATCACATCAGTTAAAGCTGCAGGTGCCCTGCCCTCTTTTAAATCTGGTCACTCTAGTATAGCTCCTGCACTTTAACTATTGTGATGAAGAGGGAATTTCACCAGGTTCCCCGTATATACAAATGACACCTGCTGAAATTCCCTTTTCTATGCAACTGTTAAAGATACAGGAGCCCTGTCCTCCTTTTCATAGGGTCACCCTAACAAAACAAAACCTTTGACGTTATCAGTGGTGCAGCTAGGTAATTTTTTGCCCTGGACATAATGGTTTTCCGGGGGCAGGGACACATGCATTACTTCAGTTGCAAAGCACAAAACTTACATTTCTCCCTCACCATCCCATGCTTTACAACTCCTGCTACACTCCTGATATGTTTGCCAGCCATGATTTAAAAAAAAGGAAATACTTTTGCATTTTAAACTCACTTAAATAATAGTACTATCATGACTACAGGAATAAAATGTAAAACACATTTACTTGGGAATAAACACCATTTTGTTATAGAAAAGAAAATGATTATATATTTTTAAAGCAAAAACATCTGTAACCATGTATGTGTCCAGCTTCCACACCACGACTATAAAATGTTTTTAAAAAAAATTAAAATAAGGATGCTGTGGAGAGTACTGTCAGCTTTGTGGACCCATCGCATGCCTAGGCCAGCCCAAGTACTGACGAGATACAAAAGAGGGCAGGGCTCCTGCAGCTTTAACTGTTGTGATGAAGAGGGAATTTCATCAGGTGCTGCATGCATACAAATGACACCTGCTGGAATCCCCTTTTCAATACTACTGTTAAAGGTACAGGAGTCCTGTCCTCCTTTCCATATGGTCACCCTACCTTAGGGCTTCCCTGCTCAAAGTTCTTTGTATTTCTGCAAACTTTGAGATTTCCTTCAGCCTGCTAAGTTAGGGTGACCCTATGAAAAGGAGGACAGGGCTCCTGTATCTTTAACAGTTGCATAGAAAAGGGAATTTCAGCAGGTGTCATTTGTATATATGGAGAACCTGGTGAAATTCCCTCTTCATCACCACAGTTAAAGCTGCAGGAGCTATACTAGAGTGACCATTTTAAAAGAGGGTAGGGCACCTGCAGCTTTAACTGTTGTGATAAAGAGGAAATTTCACCAGGTTCTCCATATATACAAATGACACTGCTGACACGACTGCTGACACTGTGCATTCACAAGACGCAGGACAGATGTACTGAATCACCATAAGCTGTTTGGCCTAGTCACATGTCTTTTACAGTGTTGGAAATTCCAGGCTCTATAGATAAATATTTTCTGAATATTTTCTGTCCGTATGTCATCCAAGTGAGACAGATCTGAGGCATAGGGGAGAAATGCTGAACAGTCTCCCCATCCCCAAATAGGCACATCCCATAACCTGAAATTCTGGAAAGGGTGTGAGTACTCAGATTAGGTGTAGGGATATATGTACAATGAATTATTTTAAAATCTCTTGGAATGTGTCCTTTAAGAGAGAAATCTTAGGATGCTGGGGATTCCCCCTTCCCCCTACGCCCAAGGTAGACAGAGCTATGAACGGGGGGAACAGGGGGAGTCCAGGTGAGAATTCTTTCCCAAGCCCTAGCCATACTGGATAGGGTGACCATATGAAAAGGAGGACAGGGCTCCTGTATCTTTAATAGTTGCATAGAAAACGGAATTTCAGTGGATATCATTTGTATATATGGAGAACCTGGTGAAATTCCCTCTTCATCACAGCAGTTAAAGGTGCAGGAGCTATACTAGAGTGACCAGATTTAAAAGCGGGCAGGGCACCTGCAGCTTTAACTGCTGTGATGAAGAGGAAATTCCCCCAGATTCCCCATATATACAAATGACACCTGCTGAAATTCCCCTTTCAGTACAACTGTTAAAGATATAGGAGCCCTGTCCTCCTTTTCATATGGTTCACCCTAGTAATACTGGAAAGCTCTGCATTGGCTTCCTTACTTGAGGTAGCTGTTGTAGCCTTGGAAGAGGACAGGGAGGGAGGAAAGGGTTTGTGCTGGTAAGCAAGCCAGTTGGACTGAGAGGCCCAACTAGCTAACAATGCTAAACCAGAGATCAGAGAGCCTGGGTCTTCCCAGCAGGGCTTTGGGTAGGTGGGAGAGCTTCCAGAATGGTACCCTCCATCTGTCCTGTCCTTTCGGATTGTGCTCTTTCAACAAAGGCTAGGTACTGTGCTAGGATGACTGTGACAGAATTCAGATGACAATTTGAAATCTATCAGCTTGTAGCTATTGTGTCACTGTCAGGATAGTTTTGGCACTGCTGTGGAGCTTTGTAGTTATTAGCTAAGGTTTAATTAGAAACAGTTTGGAAGCGTTTGGGCCTATTCAGCCTCTGGAATGTCAGAATCTGTGTGAGCTTATCTCTGTTGGTGTTCTCAGAGCAGAGCTGGGGAATTTACCCTACTCCCCATCTGCCTGCTGGCTTCAGCCTTGGAAAGAAGAAGATCTCTGAGAGAACCCGACAGAGAAAGAGTGGGGGTTTACAGAAGGATCGCCCACATTGAAGTGTCATCCTGGTGGGCTGAGCAGTGCCGCCCTGGTTGGACAGGGGCATTTGTGGAAGGCCAAAGCCCCTGTCTGTCAAGCAGACTGAAAGAGGCCTACATCTCCCTTTTTAAGCTGGTGCAGAGGCGAGGAGCCTTTGCTAGGAACATCTCATCTGCAATGCCCGAAACCCCTCCCTGTTTGGATCCATCATCTTCTGAGACCATGGCCATAGCTAGACCTAAAGTTTATCCCTGGATCGTCCAGGGGTCAAACCTGTTCATCTAGGTGACACACAGGGGATCCAGTGCTCAGGCAGGGGCGAACCCTGGATGATCCCAGAATAAACCTTAGGTCTAGCTGTGGCCTATGGGAACACTCTGCACGTGGTCTCTCCTAACTGGAACTTTGCATGGCTAAGGACTTGCTATGAAAAGTACTGTGAGGCTTTTCAAAGACTTGAACTCTCGTTTGCTGTGGATTGTGTATCTTCATTTGTCATCAGCTCAGGGCTCATCTACACCAAACAGGATATTCCACTATGAAGGCTGCATGAAAGCAGGATATATAAAAGTGCACTGCAGGATCTGCTTTATAGTGGTACTGAAGTGCACTGACAACTGTTGGGGCCCATGACACTTCTACACCAAGCAGGATATAACACTGGAAGTGGTATGAAAGCAGTATATGGTATGTGTCATGGGCCCCAACCATTGTCAGTGCACTTCAATTATACTTAGACTTGTGTCAAGATTAGTACATATTGGATTTCTATCTTAAATGAAATTGAAAAGATGATGGGATCTACATTATCTTTAGATCCAATAGTAATATTTTTGTGTTATGTCAAAGATGCAGTGTTACTGGGGAATACAGAAATGATGTATTACCTGCAGATTGTTCTGTGATTAGCTATTGACACTGAATAGGAAAAAAATAACCCTCCCTTGTTTGATGACTGGCGAAGCTGCATATAGGACAGTGTACATATGGATCAATTGACAAACATAGATCAAGAGAAGGAAGAAAACAGCAAAACTGTTTCATGGAGAAATTGAATGCATTATGTACTGGAATTAAAGAGTTCAAGATGTAATGTAGCCATATCTTCTCTGGGGCATCTTATGAGGAAACATCACCATCAAAAAATTATCATTTCATAGAACCATAGAATAGTAGAGTTGGAAGAGGCCTATAAGGCCATCGAGTCCATTTATATCAGTAGTATCAGTTAGTTCCTACTTCTGAATAATGCAAAGTTTAATTCATATCTGTTTTACTTTGCTTGAAAATGTTATAGCTCTGGTTTACCCTTTCCTTTTTGGTAAAAACATAAAATAATGATAAATAAATGTGCCGGGGAATCAAACATTATTTCAAAAGAGAATGTGTAGAAAGACACAACTTTATGTACATTTAGACAGAAAAAAATAATCTACAACTCCCAACATTTGCCCAGCCAGCTGGCTGTGGAATGCTGGGAGATATAGGGCCTTTTTCTGTCTAAACGTGTGTAGGATTGCACCCTGAACAAACATTATCTAAAAGAACAGTATGGAAAGAAAATAAGGTAGAAAGAGCTACACAGAAAGGAAATGCAGTTGGACACATTTACCCTGATCTCTTTGGAGGATGAACGTATCAGGTAAATTGGTACACACCTGGATCCATATTTCATAGAAACTGGAAAAACAACAATATTGCATTTAAAATCAAAATGTTCCTCCCCCCCTTGCTGGGTTATATGCATATTGTTTCAGCTTGTTTTTATCTAGATTCTGACATTTATGGGTTGTGCAACAGTGGGATTTTGTATCTTCTTATCAGAAGATAATTACTGGAGGACACGCTGTATTTCCCTGAAACAGCATGGACAAATAGCAGCAGTTTATGTTGAAACCAGATCTGTCAACAAAAAATTCCATCTGGTGGTTTTCTGTGTAATCTCTCCTAAAAGATAATGTGAGCATTTCCAAATTACTATTTGGCCTAGGACTGCAGAATCTGGCCCTCATCTATCGGCCAGAAACCCATGAGCTATAGGGAGGCTGCAGCTCCCTGCCTCCCAGGAAGAACAACAAATCAATGGGGAGATGAATCGAGCCCCATACATCATCCACAGAAGAAAAACTGCAAGGAATTTATTTCACCCTTCACTGCCAGAAAGAACACCTATAAGGCCTTTGAAACTAAGAACTGGTGCCTGAGCTCTGTTTCCCCCCTCTTCCTTTCCTTTTTTTTTTGTGTGTGTGTCATGCCTTTTAGATTGTAAGCCTGAGAGGGCGAGGATTGTGTCCCTGGGCATGTTTACACCTCCCGGGCGTACCGGGAGGGCGGGGGAGGATTTCGCAATATGCTGATCGTGAGAGCCTCCCCCTGCGTTCACATGCGGCGCACGTGGGAAAAAAAGACAGGACCAAACCAAATTTTGCACTTATTTTCCAAGTTTTTTTTTTTTAAAAAAGCCCTGACCCCAATGGCCACGGAGCGCTTGAAGAGCTCCGTGCCCTGTGCCTGGTTCCCAGCTCCTCGCATTTACTCACAAGGAGCCGGGACGAAAGCGGGATGGCTGCCCACACCTCTCGTGGTCTCTGGACAATCCCGAGACCACGGGAAAAAACTGAGAAAAAAGGGTATGGCAATATCCCAGGGGAATGGAGGGATCATCCCTCCCTGTTCCCAGTATCCCCTGTGCATCATGTGGATTTTTGCAAGCCACATGATGTATCTTCTGGGTAAAAAGACACAATCTGGATTAAGTACATTTGCTGTAGCCAGCAATTTATTTATTTATTTATTTATTTATTTATTACATTTCTATACCGCCCAATAGCCGGAGGTCTCTGGGCAGTTCACAAAAATTAAAAACATTCAAAGTATAAAACAACAGTATAAAACCATAATATAAAATACAATATAAAAGCTCAACCAGATAAAAACAGCAGCGATGCAAAATTACAAATTTAAAACACAGAGTTAAAATTTATTTATAGACTGGAGCTCATTCCACAGCTGGGGTGCCACAGCAGAGAAGGCTCTGCTCCTCCTGGGAGCCACCTGCCTTACTTCCTTTGGCAGGGGCTCGTGGAGAAGGACCCCTGAGGATGACCTTAGGGTCCAGGCAGGTACATACGGGAGGAGGCGTTCCTTCAGATAGCCTGGCCCCAAGCCATTTAGGGCTTTAAATGTTAATACCAGCACTTTGAATCGGGCCCGGACCTGGACTGGCAGCCAATGAAGCTGGAAAAGGACTGGCGTGATGTGGTCTCGTCGGCCAGTCCCTGTTAGTAACCGTGCTGCCCTGTTTTGTACCAGTTGAAGTTTCCGGACCGTTTTCAAAGGCAGCCCCAGGTATAACATATTGCAGTAATCCAAACGAGAGGTTATCAGAGCATGGATAACTGTATCTAGGCTATCCCTGTCCAGATAAGGGCACAGTTGGAATATCAGCCTAAGCTGATAAAAGGTGCTCTTTGCCACTGAGTACAGCAAGGGAGATCTGGATGCATGTACCAGCTTTCTTGATGTTTTGCTGATGTGCATCTGGCTGCACCGTGACGTCCATTCAAGGTGAAGTTGTACATCCCTATCCAGGGCTGTTAGTTGTTAAGTATAACTAGTAATGTATTGTTATAGCGGTATTAAGGCTCAAGTGTATAAAATGAAAAAAGAAACATAGCCAACTATAGAATCATAGAATAGCAGAGTTGGAAGGGGCCTACAAGGCCATCGAGTCAATGCAGAAATCCACCCTAAAGCATCCCTGACAGGTGGTTGTCCAGCTGCCTCTTGAATGCCTCTAGGGTGGGAGAGCCCACAACCTCCCTAGGTAACTGATTCCATTGTCGTACTGCTCTAACAGTCAGGAAGTTACCTAGCAAGATTGTTTTATTTTATTTTTAAATGGAGCTTATCTTTTTTGTTTTTTTAAATAAATGATTCAATTTATTTCCATGTGGCTTGCACAACAGAACCTCCTTCTGGATTGTGATGTCAGTAGTCAAAATAGAGTACCTACATGTCACATCATATCCCTCAGCTCTGTCTCTCTTTTTCAACTACGACTGAGGAGGCTGTGGAAGTAATACATGAAAATGAAGTCTTGAACCATTGTCTGTGTACAATGAGGGACTAGATGTTGTCGAACAAACAGGAATTCAATCCAGACAAGACAGAGGTTCTGTTGGTCAGAAGACAAACCATCCCAGGATGGGGACTACAACCTGTTCTGGATGGGATTCCTCTCCATTGGAAGGACCAAGTGGGAATCTACACTGATGTTATTCTAACGTTTTGAATGGGTTACTGTGACGCACTGCGTCACGTGACCCTGGGTCTCCAACGTTGCAAATGAGTTGTACTTACAGGTTCTATTTCTTAGTTCCAGCGTGGCTACAGATTCATGTGCCTCGTTCTACCGGTAATTTTCCTCTCCCTTTCTCAGAGCTGCTGGGTTTGCTCCGCCCACTTCCTGTTCTCCTTCCTTCGCCCCGTTTGCTATCTTATCTGCTACAGCAGATAAATCACCCCAGCGTTATACTGTGCAGTCACTGACAATTGCATGCAAAGGACTCAGAAGTTTTCCACCTTAGAATCTGCTTTTATTGTGAAGTACTCCCATGTATCCAGCGTTAATTGTGCTCCTTTTGCAAAAGATTCGCCCAGCCGCTGCTGTGGGTGCAGGAGCAGGATTTTAAACAAATGCTTACATCTGCGTAAGCTTTATAGATAAAGACACCAAAATTGGCACAGTAATTCAAATACCAAATTTGAATCAAATTGGGTCATCGGTTGATTTTTTATGACTTTTTTTTTTTTAACATTTCCCCCCTCTTTGCAAAGGAGCTGAGGAGTGCTCAAAGGATCGATGCAGCTCCCTGAAGGAAAATTAACAAGGGTCCAAAGTCCAAAACTCATGACCAGCGGGGCTTAAATGGGGCTGTTGCTAAAACTTTTCAATTTGGTCTCCCATCCAAACTCTGACCAGACCCAGCCCTGCTTAGCTTCAGCAAAGTGACTGGCTTCTATGTGTTCAGGCAATTCCCTGGGACTTGTGTTAACATGTTTTGGGAGTAGGTTTGTGTGTGCTTATGACTATTACCCTTCCAGGTAGGAATGAGGCAGGCAGTGGGTGGAGCAAACCCAGCAGCTCTCACAGAAGAGGGAGAACAACGGAAACAATTGAACAATGTGCCCTGAAGTTCCGTTGCAGCGAAACGTAAGTCACGCTAGTGTGTCCCGTGATACAGAGAAACGATACAGAGAACCACGTTAGAAAGGGACACTAGCAACGGTATAAGACTAGTGTAGATCCGGCCCAAGTTTGCAGCTTGGGATACTTTTGGTCCCAGATTTGCTCCTGGATGGCGATATGGCTGCTTTGGCCAGGAGTGCCTTTGCTCATCTTTCCTAAAAAATATCAGTTTGGGCATGAGTATCTGTCCTACATCCTTTGCAGTAAAGGCAGACAAAAAGAATTCATACAGCTTCTCTGAAATGTCCTCATATATTTTCTTTGACTTGATGGTCATGTTTACTAGTTTCCTGCTGCAGATATATTATGAACATTTTTCCCCCTTTGATCTTAAAGTTATTAATAATATGGTGCTCAAAATCCATTTTTGAATCCCTGAAAGGCTTTTTACATTAGGTATTTATTGTCCTTTTCACAATCTCTGGTGCCTCTCTCATTGTATTTTAGGTTTATTCCACAATTTTATAAATGGATGAAAATTAATTGATAAAAAAGTGCCAAAACTCACAATGAAAGACCATGTAATTCAAGAATCCCGCGATAGTGTAGCAATCCTGCAGTCCCATCTGCTGTCCATATAAATGGAACACATGGAACTTGCCCACAAAAGAACTGGGGGAAACAAAGGGAGGGCGGGAGAGGAAGCACATGTATTGTCCTCATTGTGAACCCGGAAAGACGAAGCCCTGGTAAGGCAGTGGGATTTTCCCTTAGTATAGAGAAGCTATTACTGTCTCCCTGCATTTATATTCTGGATAAATTTACTCTCTTGATTTTCCCTTTCACCTTCCTCTTTACAAATGGCCTCATATTTGAGAGTGTCCTACTTTGAAGTCAAATGTGGTTGTCTTGGACTTCCATATCAATTTCCCACTTAGTTCTAAATTTGATTACATTGTGGTCACTGTTTCAAGGTGATTCAACAACACTCACGTTTTACGGGGACGGTGTAAAAGCCGGAACGGAACGGAACAGGCCGGAACAGCCCCATTATATTAAAAAACCCTACCAAAAACAGTGGCATGTGTTAGCAACACTTGAGAACAATATTTTAGGACTAAAACCATACCAATATTATATCACTATTAACCCCAAAACTCCCAAAACGACATCCGGAACAGAATGGGATGGCCGGAACGGCCACTAGGGAACGAGCGATACCAACCAAACTCACCAGTCATGCATAACTAAATGGCAGGGATGCAATAAGCCACAAAAGTTGCCCCGAAACCACGTTCAGATACCCGTTCCGGGCAAAAAAACGTATTGCGCAAAACGGGCCGTAACGGCAGCTTCCCAATGAGATAAGTGAACCAAACTCACCAGATGCACATAACTAGGTGGGACAAATATAGAAAGCTCCAAAAGTTGCCCCGAAACCACGTTCAGATACCCGTTCCGGGCAAAAACGTGTATTGCGCAAAACGGGCCGTAACGGCAGCTTCCCTATGAGGTAAGTGAACCAAACTCACCAGATGCACTTGACAAGGTGGGGCAAATATAGAAAGCTCCAAAAGTTGCCCCGAAACCACGTTCAGATACCCGTTCCGGGCAAAAACGCGTATTGCGCGAAAACGGCCGTAACGGCAGCTTTCCAATGAGATAAGTGAACCAAACTCACCAGATGCACATGACAAGGTGGGACAAATATAGAAAGCTCTAAAAGTTGTCCCGAAACCACGTTCAGATACCCGTTCCGGGCAAAAACACGTATTGCGCAAAACCGGCCGTAACGGCAGCTTCCCAATGAGGTAAGTGAACCAAACTCACCAGATGCACATGACAAGGTGGGACAAATATAGAACGCTCCAAAAGTTGCCTCAAAACCACGTTCAGATACCCGTTCCGGGCAAAAAAAGTGCTTTCTATATTTGTCCCACCTTGTCATGTGGATCTGGTGAGTTTGGCTCACTTATCTCATAGGGAAGCTGCCGTTACGGCCCATTTTGCGGAATACGCTTTTTTGCCCGGAACGGGTATCTGAACGTGGTTTCGGGGCAACTTTTGGAGCTTTCCATATTTTCCCCACCTAGTTATGTGCATCTGATGAGTTTGGCTCACTTATCTCATTGGGAAGCTGCCGTTACGGCCCATTTTGCGCAATACGTGTTTTTGCCCGGAACGGGTATCTGAACGTGGTTTCGGGGCAACTTTTGGAGCTTTCTATATTTGCCCCACCTTGTCAAGTGCATCTGGTGAGTTTGGTTCACTTACCTCATTGGGAAGCTGCCGTTACGGCCCGTTTTGCGCAATACGTGTTTTTGCCCGGAACGGGTATCTGAACGTGGTTTCGGGGCAACTTTTGGAGCTTTCTATATTTGCCCCACCTAGTTATGTGCATCTGGTGAGTTTGGCTCACTTATCTCATTGGGAAGCTGCCATTAAGGCCCATTTTGCGCAATACACGTTTTTGCCCGGAACGGGTATCTGAACGTGGTTTCGGGGCAACTTTTGGAGCTTTCCATATTTGCCCCACCTAGTTATGTGCATCTGGTGAGTTTGGCTCACTTATCTCATAGGGAAGCTGCCGTTACGGCCCATTTTGCGGAATACGTGTTTTTGCCCGGAACGGGTATCTGAACGTGGTTTCGGGGCAACTTTTGGAGCTTTCTATATTTGCCCCACCTTGTCAAGTGCATCTGGTGAGTTTGGTTCACTTACCTCATTGGGAAGCTGCCGTTACGGCCCGTTTTGCGCAATACGTGTTTTTGCCCGGAACGGGTATCTGAACGTGGTTTCGGGGCAACTTTTGGAGCTTTCTATATTTGCCCCACCTAGTTATGTGCATCTGGTGAGTTTGGCTCACTTATCTCATTGGGAAGCTGCCGTTAAGGCCCGTTTTGCGCAATACGTGTTTTTGCCCGGAACGGGTATCTGAACGTGGTTTCGGGGCAACTTTTGGAGCTTTCTATATTTGCCCCACCTAGTTATGTGCATCTGGTGAGTTTGGCTCACTTATCTCATTGGGAAGCTGCCGTTAAGGCCCGTTTTGCGCAATACGTGTTTTTGCCCGGAACGGGTATCTGAACGTGGTTTCGGGGCAACTTTTGGAGCTTTCTATATTTGCCCCACCTAGTTATGTGCATCTGGTGAGTTTGGCTCACTTATCTCATTGGGAAGCTGCCGTTAAGGCCCATTTTGCGCAATACACGTTTTTGCCCGGAACGGGTATCTGAACGTGGTTTCGGGGCAACTTTTGGAGCTTTCCATATTTGCCCCACCTAGTTATGTGCATCTGGTGAGTTTGGCTCACTTATCTCATAGGGAAGCTGCCGTTACGGCCCATTTTGCGGAATACGCTTTTTTGCCCGGAACGGGTATCTGAACGTGGTTTCGGGGCAACTTTTGGAGCTTTCTATATTTGCCCCACCTAGTTATGTGCATCTGGTGAGTTTGGCTCACTTATCTCATAGGGAAGCTGCCGTTACGGCCCATTTTGCGCAATACACGTTTTTGCCCGGAACGGGTATCTGAACGTGGTTTTGAGGCAACTTTTGGAGCGTTCTATATTTGTCCCACCTTGTCATGTGCCTCTGGTGAGTTTGGTTCACTTACCTCATTGGGAAGCTGCCGTTACGGCCCGTTTTGCGCAATATGTGTTTTTGCTCAGAACGGGTATCTGAACGTGGTTTCGGGGCAACTTTTGGAGCTTTCTATATTTGTCCCACCTTGTCATGTGCATCTGGTGAGTTTGGTTCACTTATCTCATTGGGAAGCTGCCGTTACAGCCGTTTTTGCGCAATATGCGTTTTTGCCCGGAACGGGTATCAGAACGTGGTTTCGGGGCAACTTTTGGAGCTTTCTATATTTGTCCCACCTTGTCATGTGCATCTGGTGAGTTTGGTTCACTTACCTCATTCGGAAGCTGCCGTTACGGCCGGTTTTGCGCAATATGTGTTTTTGCCCGGAACGGGTATCTGAATGTGGTTTCGGGGCAACTTTTGGAGCTTTCTATATTTGCCCCACCTTGTCAAGTGCATCTGGTGAGTTTGGTTCACTTACCTCATTGGGAAGCTGCCGTTACGGCCCGTTTTGCGCAATACACGTTTTTGCCCGGAACGGGTATCTGAACGTGGTTTCAGGGCAACTTTTGTGGCTTATTGCATCCCTGCCATTTAGTTATGCATGACTGGTGAGTTTGGTTGTTATCGCTCGTTCGGTAGTGGCCGTTCCGGCCATCCCATTCTGTTCCGGACGTCGTTTTGGGAGTTTTGGGGTTAATAGTGATATAATATTGGTATGGTTTTAATCCTAAAATATTGTTCTCAAGTGTTGCTAACACATGCCACTGTTTTTGGTATGGTTTTTTAATATAATGGGGCTGTTCCGGCCTGTTCCGTTCCGTTCCGGCTTTTACACCGTCCCTTCTCCCACATGGTCATTTCCAACCCCGCCCCAGTAACATGAAAAAGCTTGCCTGGGAGAGACTACTAATAAAGTTCCTTCCTAGAAAAGAGGGCTGCTTTGACGGCACCACATTGACACCATGTTGCCCCTAAAGCCCGCAGTTTTCCTCCTGCAGGGTTGCGCTTGGTAATCCTCACGCCAAGGAGGGAGCACAGAGTTTCCAGTGTCCTCCTCCCCCACCCGTTTCTGGCTTGAGAACCAATCATCAGTCCAATAAAAGGGGGGCACCAGTTGAATTTGCAATTAAAAATAAATGCTAAAGAGCACACAACTCTACAAACAATATTATAATGCGTGACAAACCATAACATAGGAACGATGCAATTAAACAGAAAATAGTTAATTGAACGAGTCTACACAAAACATGCTAGACACTCAGTATGAAATGAAGACGTAAATAAAGTGCAAAAAGCAATGAGGTTTAACAGCTGGGCAACGGAGAGAACATGAGAGCGTGCATTGAACACAGGTTTTCTACAAGATAGGCAAAGTATAACATGCACCCATTTCAGTCCTGTTTTGCCATGTTTTGGCTTCTTCAGAAAGCCAAATTTCAAACTGAATCTTTAAATCTGTGAAAACCAAAAAACATACATAAGACAAAGTTATTGGCAAATAGCAACAGATAAGGCTCAGAGACTTTTCTGTTAGGACTCGCTGCAATTCACAAGCAATGTGGTGGGAGTAAGGGAAAGTTGAAACACCTTAAGTAATCTTTCTGTCCCAGAAACTTATTAATTCCCCACCCCAGGAAGTTTGGCTGCAAAACAAATACAAAGTTTCAGAAACATGATAAAATTAACAGCCAAATGTTAATTAAGGAGCTCAACCCTCAATCCCAAGCAACTCTATTGAACAGATTCAATGGTGGCCAGTTCTGCAGACAGGTGTGTTAGTTTAGTCTTTATCTACCTGTATCTTAAAGGTACAGGTAACACTCTAGTCCAGACTAGAACAGAGGTAGTAACCCATCCTGCAGCTACTGAGGGAAGTAACAAACAGGAAGAGGTCACCTTCCAGGATTTCTCTAGCAAAACTCGAGCAACATGAGGTAGCCTTAACCCTGGTCTTAAACCAACACGTGTTTTGATAATGAAATAGTATGGTGTCTAAAGTTATATGGGAAGCAGTGCAGAAAGTGATTTGATTTAATTCCCTCCTGCCCTCCCAAGTTAAGGGCATTTCCCCCCTTCTGCAGGGGACAAATGGTCCTGTGGAAGGGAAGGGTGTGATATTCAGCCCAGCTGAAATAAAAGCAACAGCTTCAAAGTAACTTAAGAGTTTAGGAGAACACAGAATTAAAATGGAAAATCAGCCGCAATAATTAAATTATTTTTTATGTTAAATGGGAAGGATCCCTCTTCCATATGCATGTGAAGTGGGCTGTTAAGCAAATTAAAGCAACTGTAGTTGCTGTTTCAATTCATTCCTGGGCAAATATAATGTATGCATCCCTTCATTCATTCTTTAGTTGTCAAGGTGGTTCAGAGCAAAAATAATAATAATTCCTAAAAGATATAAAACCAATAGGCATAGCAAACCAAAACAAGAAAATACCAAAACCAATATACGTAATTGTTGGGAAATCACACTCTGAACCAGAGTTGAGCAGAAGTAGCAGCAGCTCTCAGTTTAGGACGCAGCAAAGACTCGATGAGGCAAAGGATTCTTTGTAAGTTAAAAGCAAACCCTTTACTGACAGTTGAAATAATTTAGTTATGGCAGCATATATACAAATACTCACAGATGATCAATACACATCAGCATACATCAAGATGGGGTAAGATGAAGAATAAGAAACATGAAAACATGCAATCACTAATTGATTAATTGATGAAAATGCTTCCATACAATACTTCAATAACTGTCCAGCTGAGACTTTGACATTTAAGGGAATTGCGCGTTCTGCTGACTCCTCATTTTCTTCAAGATCCAACACCCGTTCTTTTGATTTTTACGCCACAGTTTTTACAACACAACACTTGTACAGACGTTTACATTTCATCCTGCCTGAAACCTAGTGTTTCCCAAATCTCCCTGTGTTTTGTAGCTCCTAAAGGTTTTGTGAATATGTCAGCAAAGTTTTCTTGTGACTCACAATAACACAACTTCAGAGTTCCACTACTTATGTGTTCTTTCACATTTTGGTACTTAATAGCAATGTGTTTGGATTTTGACTTGAACATGTCTGCGTTTGCCAACGCAATACATGCCTGGGAGTCACAGAACACTGTGATTGGCGTTTCAATTTGGATTTTGAAATCCTTTATTAATTGCACTAGCCAAGTGATTTCTCCACACAACTCTGACAGTGCCCCATACTCTGCTTCGCAGGAAGATCTGGAGACAAAAGCCTGCTTTCTGGACTTCTAAGAGATTAGTCCTTTTCCCAACATTAGCACAATTCCAGACGTTGACTTCCGGTCTTCTATACAGCCTGCCCAATCCGAATCCACATAACTCAAGAGCTTTTTATCTGGCTCAGCAGATAACTTCAAACTGTAATTTAAGGTGCCTTTGAGGTACTTAACACTCTCTTGGTTGCATGCCAAGCAGCCACTGTTGGCTTGGCAATGAACCGGGGGGGATCCGCACGTCGCTCCCAGAGCGCTTCTATGGGACCCCAGTGCACCCCGAAAACGATAGTCTGACTTCCCTGTAAAAGAAACGAGGAAGAGCCGTCCATGCCGCCGAAGACGAAGAGGAGGAGGAGAGCTCTCCGCTGACGAGGAGAGCTCGGCAAAAGAAGGCGGGCTCTCCTCACCGAGCTTTTGCCGAGAGGAGAGCTCTTTTGCCGAGCTCTCCTCGCCGGCGGAGAGCTCTCTGCGGCGGCGGCATGGACGGCTCTTCCTCGTTTCTTTTACAGGGAAGTCAGACTATCGTTTTCGGGGTGCACTGGGGTCCCATAGAAGCGCTCTGGGAGTGACGTGCAGATCCCCCCCTGCTTAAGATAGCAACCGCAGCAGACAGATCTGGCCTTGACCAGCTTACCAAATACAATAGCATACCCACCACAGAGTGATACAGGCTTGGGTCACTGAAACTTTCTCCTTGCAGGTTTTTCTGGATATCCAATTCCATGGGGCTTTTGACCCCTTTGCAATCCTGCATTCCAAAATCCTCTAGCAGCTTTAGAATTTTTTGCTTCTGACTGAGCAAAAAACCTCTGTCTTCTGCTAGTTTAACTTCTACTCCTAGGTAATTCTTCACTGGACCTAAGGATTTCAAATTATACCTGCTTCCAAGCTGATTTGCAACTTTCTGGACCTCTGCATCACTAGGACAAGCAATCAAAACATCATCAACAAAAACCATGAGAGCTTTATAATTCTGACCACTCCCCTTTGTGTACAGACACAGCTCCTTTCAAATCCCATCTCACTTACCAAAGTGGTGTTTTGGACAGAATTCCAACACCTGGCACTCTGTCTAAGGCCATAAATTGCTTTCTTCAGGAACCAAACTTTGTTGTCATCTGACTCAAAACCTTCAGGTTTTCTCATGTATATTTTTTCCTGAATTGGGGCGTTCAGGTATGCAGTTTGGAAATCATATTGCCTAATTTTTAACTTTTCTTTTGCTGCAATAGTTAAAAATAATCTTAAAGTTTCTGCTTTTACAGTTGAGGTATAGTCTACCTCCTTAACTTGATTAACTTGCGACAAGTCGGGCTTTGAATTTTTCTTCCCCTGTCTCTAACTGTTTGCGCTTAAAAACCCATTGACACATTACAGACTTCTGCCCTGGAGGCAAAACTGTTTCTTGAAAAACTTCATTGTCTTTTAGGCTTTTCAACTCACTTTCCATGGCTTCTAGCCATTTCTGCCTTTCTAAAGAACCGAATCTTTGTACATCTGCATAAGAATTCGGCTCAAAGCTTATATTAAAGGCTTCAGAGGCAAACCGCTTTGGCGGGACTCCTTTATTTGCTCTCTGAGAGCGAGGGGGGATAAATGCCGCCTCCTCTTTCTGTTCTGGCTGCGTTTCTAACTCTGATCCGGCCTCTGTTAACTCCTGTGGTGTTCAATTCAATAACTGTCCAGCTGACACCTTGACATTTGAGGGAATTGCATGTTCTGCTGACTCCTCATTTTCTTCAGGTCTCCAGGTAATTGGAAAAATAGTGGAAAAAGAAAAACCAGATCCAATCCAGGATCCAACAGTAATAATGAAACAGAATGAAGCTGAAGTCAATAAAACCTTTATATTTTTTAATGTACAATATGTTAATATTTTTTTTCATACATGCAGTACATTGTGTCATCACTTCAAAAAACAGGCTGTGCTACTGCTTGGAGTCAGGCGTGTGTCAGAGAGAGAGAGAGAGAGAGAGAGAGAGAGAGAGAGAGAGAGAGAGAGACAGAGGCCTTTGCTAGACCTACCATTAAATCTGCGACGGAGGAGGGGATTGACCACGATGCAACTATCGTGGGCTGTTGCACTAGTCCAGACACGCGTGACGAGCTCAAGAAGAGAGCCGTCACATCCGCCATTTTTTTGTTTTCTTAAAGGGATGATGCGCATGAACGCTCGTGCACACAGGTAATTTATTTTTAGAAATTAAATTGATTTTCCCACTCCCCCACCCTGCCCCCGATAGGCGCAGCACTCCTGGAGAGTGTTGCACCCTGTGCGCGGCTCCCAGCCTCGCACGAGTAACCACATGGAGCCAGGGTCAAGCCACGGAAACGGGCCACACCTTCTGCGGTCCCGGGCTCAGCCCGGCACCGTGGAAAAAGCAGTCCCAAAGTGTAGGGCTATATCCCGAGGCCAGGCAGGGTTGATCCTTGCCGGAGCCTGAGATCCCCTGTGCATCATCTGGACACACAGGGGTGATCCCGGTTATACGCCAGGGATATAGCCTGGTCTAGCAAAGGCCTGTGGGCCCGATTTCTCCACAGTCCCAAGCTGAGCCCAGGACCGCGGAAGGTGTGGCCCGTTTCTGTGGATTGACCCCGGCCCCACACAGTTACTCGCAGGTAGCTGGGAGCCGCGCACGGGGTGCAGCGCTCCCCAGGAGTGCTGCGCCCATCGGGGGCAGGGTGGGGGGAGCAGGAAAATCAATTAAATTTTTTTAAAAAACCAATACCTGTGCGCATGAAAACAAAAAAAATGGCAGACGTGACTGCTCTCTTCTTGAGCTCACCACACGTGATGTCTGGATAGTTGCATCGTGGGCTTTCCCCTCCTCAGTTGCAGATTTAACGGTAAGTCTAGCAAAGGAGAGAGAGAGAGAGAGAGAGAGAGAGAGAGAGAGAGAGAGAGAGAGAGAGAAAGAAAGAGAGAGACGCCCCAGTTGAATTGACAGCCTAAATAATTGCAGGTCATCAATCCCTCTTCAAGACTGGTGTTCTTCATTCATGTTCTTAAAGGGCTGAACTTGGAAAAGGCTTCCGTATCTTTCCTGGAGAAAGAGTTATGAAGGAAAAAGCATTAGTTCTCATGTGGGTTCAACTGCACTGGCCATTAGGGCTAGATGAGAATTTAATTGGGTCTCCATTTTACTGCAGACCTATCCAGTTGGCACACCCCTCAGACCAAAACGCATTCCAGAATGCAGTTGTAACTGGAAATCTGCACTTTCTTGGGTAGCTGGGCTAAAGTTCCATCAATTAAAAAAAATCTGTCCCCAAATTGTGCATGTTTCAAAAGGCACGTCATGTGGGCAAATACGTGCACAGTCGCTTTATCTGATGGGGAGAGCAAATGCATACATGTGCACCTTTGGATAATCCACACACAAAACAAGCCATGGATTTGTATCCTGCAGATTAGTACAGAAATGAGTCGGAATGATTTTTGGTGTGCAAATCCAAGAGCCTGTTTTGAAAAACGAATTCACAGCACTGCCCGCTTATTGTACAGTTCATATCACTCCCCAGTCCTTGGCTTCCTCTTAAGAAGCCATCCCCTCTAGTTACATTGAATGGCAATTCATGGTATCCCAAACTTTAAAATATAAGGATTATCGAAATACGTTTGGTACCGTAAAAGCTGAGTCAAACAGGCAACCATCCCTTCAAATTGACACTTACTGTTGAAGCAATCTTTTCAATAGACTCCACCAGTATGTTCTGGATGTTATCCTAAGTGGAATAGACAGAGAATATCTTTTAAGTCCCTCTAGTGCTATTAAGAAACTTGTCAGAATTTTGTAATGTGAAGATGTGAAAAGCTTACGGTGCAGATATGCATGACTACTCGGAAGTAAGCCTCAGGGAAGTTATTTTCACGTAAATGTGTGCACATCTCCGAACAGGGAAAATGTACACTTATTCAAGCAAGAATGCAAATGCCCCCACACCACATTAACCATGGTGTAAAAATGTGTCCTTTTTTGAAAAATGCTCATGTTAGAGTGTGCATTTTTCAAAACGGATACACCCTTCCAAATGTGATGGCAAGCTCAAGAATGCACAAGTTTGCATTCAGGGTGCTTTCCTCACATTTTCACAGGTGAAGGAAGTTCTCATACATCCCTAGTATAGGATTTCAGCCTTAACTGGTAAAAGTGACTTTTTACTTAGAACTTCCCTAGCTAATCAAATTGTATAGTGATGTTAATCGACAATTATGTGCAAGTATGAAGAAGCCATCAGGGATCAAATCCCACGAACAGGATATCCCTATGTTACATCAATTCACAAATGAACTTCCCAGTGCCTGCACACTTTGAAGCTCCTTCAAGTCATCCTGCTAAAAAGCCCTCCAAAGGCTGGCTGGTTTGCCTGCCTGGCTACGACCACGTAAACAAGCATCAGGCAGGCCATCATGATACATGATTAGTCGTCAGGTTTGTCCTGGAAGCTCCTGATTTATGCTGGGGGTGGGTGAGCAGAACATGGATCTCCATGAAACACTGAAGTCAAAAACATCTGGAGATCTATCTTCTGGCCACCCCTGATGTACAGAGCCCCAGTTCAGTGAGTGAGGAGAGACCATAACTTCTCGCACATGCTTAGTGTGCTGGCTCACAGTTCTTCCCAAATGCATTATCTTTCTGACATGATACCTGATGAGGTTCTGATGAAAGGACCTCCTCTGAAGAGTACTTCTTCAGGACTTTGAAAACGGACTCGATATGGCTAGATGCAATAAGCCCGATGGCAGAAAGAATGCCCTAGGAAGAATCAGGGGTTATTCAGTTGATTCCTATTTCCTTGAGAGTCTGAAAAACATTTATCTGATGTATTTTCAAATTATTGTCTCCCAAAGTGGTCCACAACAATTGAAAAGAGAGACAGTTCTTGCCATTAGGTTGCAAAGTAAAGAGACAATAGAGACAAGGAGTAAAGGGAAAATGTAAAGAGGAGGGAGATTGTTTTTCAAGGCCAGAACAAAGCACTGAGCTATAGCAGTGGCATTTAAATGGACATTGGGCCAAGCGGGTGTTCTCTCCCTGGGGTTCTTGCTCAAATACTATTTGGTGGCTATTTGGCCAATGGATGGGACCAGAGCATTCTCTCTGTTGATACTGTAGTTGCAGAGCTACAGGCAGTAGGAGCTGAGTGGTCTTTCTGGCAAGGAGGGAGGAGAGAATTCCCTGCAACCGCTCCTTGTCTGGCTGAAGGATGGGTCAGGTTGGTCTCCCCCTTGGCATGGTGTTATTCCTGGGAAGCAGGAGAGGCAGCCTCCCAGTGTCCCTCAGTCGCCTGGCGGATTTTGGAAGCCAGGGTGTGCTTCCTTTCTGCTCTCCAACTCCAGGGCAAGAAATACAGAATGAAAAGGGACACGGGGCTCCATTTATAGCTCCATTGTGAATGGGGGTCACAGATCCCTGTTCAATGCGCGATATCTTCGAGACATCGCACATTCATAATTTCATCGTGCATCCCACAAAGGCTGAGAAAACAGAACACTCTAGAAGCCTGTGGATCTCCCCTGCTATGCTTCCCCATATTCTAACAAGAAATTCTCTTCTCCAAAGTATGAGGGAAGTTGGTTTCCTTTCCAAGCTCTGTTCAGCCTATGATCTGCTCAGAGACATATTCCTTTGTAGCGCAGGTAGGGAAGTGCATTAAATACCCAGGTCTGATTAAGGGGCGGACTGCTAACGTGCACACATGGGGAAGCAGGAGGAGTATTTAATTGGCAGTGAAGTAAGTTCCCTCTTATCAGGTGCCTGGATGCCGAAGGGGGAGGGATCTCAAAGGATGTAAATTCCCGCTTGCTGCAAACACAGTCACAATCCGAGAGGGTCACTGTAGCAACACTTTGAGGGCCTTTTCAAATCATACCAGGATGGAAGGCAAGAAGCTAAAAGTGCAGGATGGTTTCACGTTGTAAAATATTAATACAATGCATGGATCAACGTTATGTATCAATGCATGTATCAATGTAACACTTTAATAATCATGATTATGCTAAATAGAGCTCAAAATAAATATCACGGTTCCAAGCCTGACAGCTGTATTCCTCTCACCTCCTTATCTGATGGTTTCGTCAGCAATGACTGCAGGAGGTTGTTCAGAGATTCCTCCACGAGGGCATGATCTCCTGAGGCATGGAGAATGGCCCCATAATATTGGTACAGGAAGAGCTGCAAGAAGGAGTGGCAAAGATTGCATTTATTGGGACAGCAAATGTAGATAGACTCCATTATCTCATGATTTCATCTTGCCCTAAAGAAAGTTGGATATTACTATTATTGTACCACCATTACATCTTCATGGTAGTTTACAAAGTGCAGGTTTTGGTCAATATACAATCTTTATTTTGACATAGGGGAGATAACAGAAGGAGGGGAGGGGAGGGGAGGGACGGGGAGGCAGGAATGAATGAGCAAGACTTCCGTGTCATGTCAATGTCACACACTTAAACTTAGTCATAGTCTAAACATGCTGTATTAGCACTAGTCTGTACCCCTGTTCATTTGTGAAGAGAAAAAGACAAAAAGAGAGACACCTCCCTGCCACTCTGGACCAAACCTCATTATCAAAAAGAAAATACAGAAGCAGATACTGGCTCTGCATCTAGAAAGACATCTCCAAACTGGACTATTCCACCTTGCTTTACGGTGAGCTTGGTCACCATAAACTTTAGACAGCTTCCACTGACCTTTGGCAGGGCGGAATCCCTTGAGGTCTTTCCCTCCTCCCTGAATACTTGGTGGAGGATTCCGGATAATTCCTTCTCCTGGTGGTAGTGAAGGGATCTGGCGCCAAGCTGTTGGAAAAGAAATCAAGCCTTTCACCATTCATGGATGTCTAACCCTCCCACTGTCCGAACAGGCTTGATCCAGCATGCCTTTCCATTGCGCCCTGTCATCTTCTGTTCCTCTCTTTTATTTTGGATTCCAATCTCAGGTCAAGGTGCTCTTAGGATGGCCATTGTATCCCTGACACTGAAATAGTCATTCCCGACTACCACCATGCTTAGGCTGACAGGTTCTGGCTATGCCACAGTCTACTTCACAGGTTCTAGTCAGAGTAGGCCTCCAGGAGGGCATGAGTTACACAGGGACACTTCTCTATCATCTCAGGTCTTGTTACCCAGCAAGCCTAGTTCAGAGCTCCACATTCTGATCAGCCGTCCTTGGCCATGCCATGCTGGCACAAAGGGGGGAACCCCTCAGATAACAGTGCTGGGGAGATGCAGGAGTCCATCAAAGCAGAGCTGCCACTGATGAAGATGGATAGTTTTGCAAGGCAGAAGTTTCACCTGCCATGTGTTTTGCCTCATAAGACAAGCAAACATTTTATCTGCCCTGGGTGTAACATCAATATGGCTTCCCTGCCATTAATGGGCCCCATCCTGGGCATAACTTCCAGAATAATTTATTAAATCGACCATCATGTAGAGAGAACCACGAAGTTCCCAATTCTATGCTTTGTTCTCTGATGTCAACGTTAAACCCAACCGAAAGCAACCCAGATGCAAGAGGTGGAGATCCTTCCTTACCCTCTTCAGTTTGCTCCTCCATTCCTCTGCTTTTGAGGAATCCTCCTCTAAAAGTTCTGTGGAAGAAGAAGAAGAAGAAGAAGAAGAAGAAGAAGAAGAAGAAGAAGAAGAAGAAGAAGAAGAAGAAGAAGAAGAAATGCATTGGTTAGGAATATTGTTCTATTGGACAAGATGGCTGTGAGGTTTTCTTTCTAAATCAGACCTGGCAAATCAAATAACTAACATGCCTGACTTGTAAAATAACTAAAATGAGCTCTGCATGAAACCTCCCATTTACAATATGTCTGGGAGCTTTAACTGACCCAAAACAATGTGATAGGCTGTGAAAAAATGGGGTCCCATGTTAGTACTCGCTATACTGCAGGGTTAAACTACACGTTACATTAACTAACTAGTGTGCTGCTCCCCCCTTCTATTATTTATTTATTTCAGAGTAAACACACTCCCTGCCAACTGGATTGGAACTGCAGTGTGTGGGGAGGTTTAATTCTTCTCTCCCCAGCTGGGCCCTCCGATGAAAACACCCCCATGTGGCAGTTAGCAGCAGTAAAAAAAAAATCCTCCTTGACCCTCAGACAGTGAGGGAAACACAGAGCAGGCTGCTGTGGGAGATATTAATGGGCAGGCAGGTTCCTATGGGAGAAGACAGTCCTTGAAGTATCTTGGACCCAGCATGTTTAGAGCAACTGAATGGGCTTGCAAACCAAGTAGAAGCCAAAGAACATGTAAAACCAGCATTTGTATGCTCCACATGGCCAGCCCCAGTACAATCTAGCAGCTACTTTTGAACCAGCTGCTCGTTCCAAATACATTCTAAAGGCAGGCCCACATTGAGCGTATTACATCTATCTAATCTAGATACCCGTGGCAGGAATTTGCATGAATTAGCTTCTCTTTGCCAGCTTTCTGTCATTTTCTCCCACACTGATTTCATTTTATCCAACTAAGATACTTAACAATAAGAACTAGAAGCTTAGTTCCTTTTAAAAGTTGGGTCATGGAAGATCCAATTGAAGATGGCAAAGGCTTCTTCGCATTACCCACTGATTCTTCCTTCTATTTGCTCAACTTCTGCAATGCGCTCTACATGGGGCTACCTCTGTGCCTAGTCCGGAAACTTCAATTAGTCCAAAATATGGCAGCCAGGCTGGTCACTGGTACACCTAGGGGTGACCGCATTACACCAGTTTTAAAATCTCTTCACTGGCTGACGATTAGTTTCCGGGCAAAGTACAAAGTGTTGGTTATTCCCTTTAAAGCCCTACATGGTTTGGGTCCAGACTACCTGTGGGATCGCCTTCTCCCGTTCAATCCACCCCACACACTCAGGTCCTCTGGGAAGAATCCCCTTCAGCTAGCAAAAACTAGATTAACAACGGTTACCCAGAGGACCTTTTCTTCTGCTGCTCCCAGACTGTGGAATGGCCTGCCGGAGGAGATTCGTCAACTTGACAGTCTTTTAGAATTTAAAAAAGCAATAAAGACTGATCTATTGTGGCAGGCCTATTCAGTGAAATTTTAGAATGTTTTCAGGATGTTTTAAAGATGTTTTAATCATGTATGGTATGTTTTAATCCGTTTTAATGTGTATTTTATATCATGTTTTTATACTGTTTGTTTTATATTTTGAATTCTTTTAGTTTTGGGGAACCCCCCAGGGAGCTTCAGCTATTGGGCGGTATAAAAACGCAAATACTACTACTACTACTACTACTACTACTACTAATAGTAATAATTGCTTACCGCATCCTATTTGCCCACATATTCTGTATTCTATATTCCTTCCCAACCCATCTAGCCTTTCTTCCTCCCATAATTCCTATGGTAGAAGGGTTGTTTTATTGTGTGTGTTTTAAAAAATAAAAACATTGTGAAAGGTTTGTTTGTGTCCACTGAAGCTATAGCTAAGACGTTAGAAAACAAGCAGGATATTGCACTATGAAAGTGGTATTAGCGAGGTGATGTTTGCCCTGTCCTGGACGAGGTTGCACTCTCCCTAAAGGATCGGGTCCGTAGTTTGGGGGTGCTCTTGGATCCAGAACTGTCACAGGTGAACTCAGTGGCAAAGAGCACCTTTTATCAGCTTAGGCTGATATACCAACTACGCCCTTATCTAGACAGAGATAGCCTAGCTACAGTTATCCATTCTCTGATAACCTCTCGTTTGGATTACTGCAATGTGTTATAAGTGGGGCTGCCTTTGAAAACGGTCCGGAAGCTTCAGCTGGTACAGAACAGGGCAGTCCGTTTACTAACAGAAGCTATAGCTAAGCTGTAGCTTTTTGTACTGTATTTTGTAATTGTGCTTTTAACCTGTTGGTTGTTTTATTGTGGTTTTAATTTTTGTGAACCACCCAGAGAGCTTTGGCTATTGGGCGGTATAAAAACATAATAAATAAATAAATAACAGGGGCTGGCCGGCGAGATCTCATTATGCCATTCCTTTTACAACTTCATTGGTTGCCAGTCCAGGTCCGGGCCCAATTCAAAGTGCTGGTATTGACATTTAAAGCCCTAAACGGTTTGGGGGCAGGTTATTTGAAGGAACGCCTCCTCCCATATGTAGCCCGGACCTTAAGATCATCTACAGGGGCCCTTGTCCGTGAGCCCCTGCCAAAGGAAGTGAGGCAGGTGGCTACTAGGAGGAGGGCTTTCTCTGCTGTGGCACCCCAGTTGTGGAATGAGCTCCCCAGAGAGGTCCGCCTGGCGCCTTCACTGTACTCCTTTCGTCGCCAGCTGAAGACCTTTTTATTCTCTCAGTATTTTAACACTTAATTTTAACTTAAATTTAAATTTTACTGTTTTAACTCTGTATTTTAATTTTATATCAATTTTGCTGCGAGGTTTTTATCCTGGTTGTGCTTTTTATACTGTATTTTGTATTTGTGCTTTTAACCTGTTGGTTGTTTTATTATGGTTTTAATTTTTGTGAACAGCCCAGAGAGCTTTGGCTATTGGGCGGTATAAAAATGTAATAAATAAATAAATAAACACGGTATATAAAAGCCAGGAGCCACACTCCTGCTTTATAGTGGTATTGAACTGCACTGACAACTGTTGGGGCCCATTGACACAAACCACATACTGCTTTCACAGTGCTATATCCTGTTCGGTGTGGCTCCTGCCTTTTATATACCGCTTTCATACCACTTCCATAGTGCAATATCCTGCTTGGGGTAAATTAGGCCTAGGCCTCAGTGAGCTGCACACATATGAAGAGATTCACTGCTGCTGTTATGGTAATATGAAATCTGTGCTCCTGCAAACATCAAAGTGACATGGTGGGAGACCCTCTTCTACCTTTGGAGGCAAGTGTCCTGAGCACTTTCCAGGAGCTGCGATCTGATAACAGCTGGCCCTGGAAAGTCTCCAGCAGCTTGGTCAGGACTTCTGCTGGGATGTAGCTCCAGAGAGCTTCGACGATGGCTCCAGCTGCGTCGTTGTACAGATTCTGAAGATCCTACAGCACAAAGAGAGATCGGCATACCCTTTTGGGAACCATCTAAGGCAGGCCTCACAACTTTGGATCTATCAAGCTAATGGAACCCCACCATCCATGTATTGTACCGCATCAGGACCTTGGCAGCCTCCCTGCTTGCAGTCCTAGGCAGGCAGCAAGTTCAGGAGATTTCTCAAGCTCATCATGGGCCACCATACAGGGCAAATGGGGTTCATTAAGCTTAGTGGGTCACAAGTTGCATAGGCTTCATCTAAGGAAGAAGGCATAGGCGTGCGCAGCACATTTCATTAGGGGGTTCAGCCAGGGGTTGGTTTTTTTAAGGTAAACATTGATTAAATATATAGTAATAAAGGACTTTTTTCCATTCATCAAACAAACAAAATAAACGAAAACTGAAGTAAACTGTATTTTTTTTAATTAACAAGTAATCTGTACTTTAAAAATACACATTTTAAAATGGAGACTCTGAATACTGTTTTTTGCTGTAGTGATAACCAGGCATATATAAAGATATAGTCAATTTTCACCATCTTTAAATTTAATCAGATAATGACCTAATCCAAACTTACTAAAACAGATTCACATTTAAAACAGATTCTATCACATTAACAACGATGAGTGTCATCTTAAGTTCCAGCACCATACATAGAATACACCATACATCAAATGCCCTAATAATGATTTTAAAAGATTGCCCTGTGTGCTGCTGAGCAAAGAATTTGGAATGAGGTCCAGGAGAGAGACTTCTGGGGTGAATATAGTGAGGACGAGGGGTGGCTGCGAGCCTAGCATAAGAGAGGGCTGGCTGGAAAGATTTGGAAAACTTGGGGGAGTGTAGGAGATCTGGAACTAGGGGCATCTCTGGAAGGCCGCGAAGGGGCTATTGGCAGAAGACAGGAGATGAAGGAGAAAAGAGAGGATGGGAAACCGTCACAAGGGCACATCACTCTTCTTTACTGATCAATTGTAAGCCGCTCCGGGAGACTTTTAGGCTGAGGTACGGGATAAAAATACTCTAAATAAAAATACTCTAAATAAAATAAGGGCAAAAGAAGAGGATTGGTGTAGGGGGAGCCCTGGGGAAAGAAGAGAGAGAAATGCCCCTATGTGTGGGGCTAGAAGAGGGAGAGAGGGTGCAGACAGGAGAGGTATGAGTGTCCCGGAGGGGAAAGGAAACAGAGGTAATGTTTAGCCTTGAGGAGAAGCCTGAGGGGAGACATGATAGCACTCTTCAAATACTTGAAAGATTGACACACACAGGAGGGCCAGGATCTCTTCTCGATCATCCCAGAGTGCAGGACACGGAATAATGGGCTCAAGTTACAGGAAGTCAGATTCCAGCTGGACATCAGGAAAAACCTCCTGACTGTTAGAGCAGTATGACAGTAGAACCAGTTACCTAGGAAGGTTGTGGGCTCTCCCACACTAGAGGCATTCAAGAAGCAGCTGGACAACCACCTGTCAGAGATGCTTTAAGGTGGATTCCTGCATTGAGCAGGACTTGATGGCCTTATAGACCTCTTCCAACTCTATTATTCTATGATTCTATGAAAACAGTAGTGTAGATCCTGCCTGAGACACCTGGGCCCTGTACACCTAGGAAACCCAATGCATATTGTTCAGTATCTAAATTATAGCCAGCTCTTGCCAGGGCTGGTCCAAGACATTTTGCTGCCCAAAGCGGAATAGCAAATGACATGACCCCCCACCCCACCCCTAAACTCACAGTGCCAAGCCAGTAAAGTCATTTTGGCACTTGAGGCCAGTGGACAACAGCTTATTATGCCATAATAAAGTTGTGAGTCTTCCAGATCTCACAGGATACTTTACAGCTTTTAAACACAAAAGAAGAAGAGGACTATACCACAACCTGGGCTTGTGGGTCATGTAACCAGCAAGTCCAGTCCAGAAAGGAAATCCAGACACAAGCAATTCAAGCCAAACCACACCACATACCCACATACTGTATAAGAAGTCCTACAATTCTCAGCATACCCCAGCCAGCCATGCTGGCTAGGGGATTCTAGGAGTTGAAGGACTTTTTTCTGTCTAAACATGCATAAAATTGTGCCTTTAACTTATCATGTCACACTAACAGGAATACAGGAATCAAATAGGATTTCCTTCTTCAGTGGGACACACTTACTTAGGAGTAAGTACCATTTTGTTATAGGAAAGGATAATATATTTTTAATTAAAATTTAAAAATAACTATCACCTGGTACAGAGTTTTCCTATGGAAGACCTGGCTGGTTCACTGTTGTAATTATTTGATTGGGACTGAAGTAGAAGGGCACTAATTTTGCTGTACTTATTGTCTTTAACTATGGTTAAATATCCCAGTGTGGGATGTACTTACTGTCTTTAAATATGGTTAAATATCCCACAGTTACCTTGCTATTCTATTTCTACAATTCTTTTTCTCCTGTCCTTTCTTCATCCTCTCTTCATTTTCAGGCTGCATCCGGTGCACATTTACCTCAGAGTAAGTTTTATTGATCTCAGTGGGGCTTACTTCTGAGTAGACATACATAGGATTGTGCTGCAGCTCTGTTTTAAAGTGACACAAGAGACACACATACCATATTTACCAAAAGAATGGCTTGAAAAATAAATATTGTAGAGCTAGGAACAGTGTAGGCCCCTGACTGTAAGCCCCACCGCTGGCCGGCCTTCTCCCCCTCACCTCCTTCGCACGTGGTGCTCTTCTCTTCCTCCTCGTTGCTGCTGCCAGCTCTCCTCTGTGAGGAGAGCTGGCAGCAGGTCTCTTCCAGTGGTCTCTGTGAATTGGAAATAGGAGAGCAGCCCTTCTCCCCGAACATCTGTCTTTGCCCCTGAAGGAACGTGCCTGCCTGACGAGTGAATTGCGGAAAGCGCGGCAGCCCCTCGCCCACCGGCCACTCTCCCTGCTCTGGCCCTTCGCAGGGAAAGAGAAAGGCGGAAGGAGGTAACTGGGGAAAGCAGCGGAGAAACGCACCCACAAAGGTCTCCGCTCCGCAGGGAAGCCCAAACGGCACTTACTGGCCCCGCCATACACCTAGCCAGGCCCCGCCCCCGCCAGGCCCAGCAGCAGGAACCGCAGCTGCGGCCACAACGAGGCGCGGAGCCGGAGGAGGAGCAGGAACCGGAGTGGGGTGGGCGCAGCCGCTGGAGGCTTCTGACGGGCGGCACTGCACATTTCCCTCTGACCCGTCTCCAGAGTGACGGCGCCTGGCTCGGCCCGCAGCGGCCTCAGAGGGGGTTCAGCAAGGACGGGGCAAACATGGCGGCGGCGGCACATTAGGGGGTTCAATGGAACCCTCTGCATCCCCTGTGCGCACGCCAATGGAAGAAGGGGAGGAGTTTCAGAACAGGTTAATCAAGTGGCAATGTTTGGAATAGGGCTTAAATCAAAGCAGGGCTCAATCTGGGAACCTGCATTCCAATATCAGTGGGCCTTATGAAAACAAGGGGTAGGAGGTGGGAAAGCAAGCACAGAGTGCTTTTTGGCCTGTAACTGGCATGGCTTTTATCTCCCGCCAAGGACCCCCTCCCACAACACCTTATACACAGATCTGGGATTATGAAGAAGATTGACAAGTGAACCAGAGTAGCTGAGCCCCCACACCCATCAAATTAATGGGTGTGGGGGCTCAGCTAGTTAATGTCACAAATTAAGCAGTGTGACATTAACTCTCAATATTAACATGGACTCTGTGCGAACCTCCTTGCAAAGTTCTTTAAATTCATCCAGGGGCCACCATAGCCATAGGAACATGTGGAAGCAGAACCCTGGTTTCTCTCAGTGCATGGCTCACCAAATCGTATGCATGTTCCTCCAAACAATTTGGACTGGTGAGACTGCATTTTTGGAATGAGGAGGCATGCGTTTTTCACAGAATCTCCAAACAGGCCAGACTACATATAAATGTCCAACCTTGCCATTGCGATACTCACTGTTTTCTTATCAATGTCCTCCATGGCAAGATGGAGCAGGTTCATGGCCAAATTGCCACTTATTTCGCTGGCCGACTTGATAAAAGATGGCAGAAGTTCATTGATGCGCATCCGGTGTACTGGTGCGATCTGCATAGGATTAAAAATGAGTAAGAATTCAAATGAAATCAATAATTTCTCAGTTTGCTTGTGTGTGTGTGTCCCCGTGTCTCCAAGAGAGAAAGAGGGGGAAACACCAAATCCAAGATTTCTATTTGCTAAAAAACAAAAACAAAAACCCCACAATAAGAAAGGTCTAACCATGCAATCCCATGCCCAAGTAAGCCCATCACGATCAATGCATTTTACCCCACAGTAGCCATGTTTAGGATTAGAGCCTAAGAATAAAAACAAGACATTTAAACGTTTTTTAAAACAATGGAAGTGGGTGTTAAAATAAAATAATAGTGCCCCAGCTCAATATGGCCTTAGCTAGACTTAAGATTTATCCTGGGATCGTCCCTGCCTGCTCCCCGGATCCCCTGTGTGTCATTTACATGAACAGAGATGACCCTGGGACAATCTTGGGATAAACCTTAGGTCTAGCTAAGGCCTATGTCCCCTTGAACTGAAGGGGATCATCCCAAAAATGGGTTGTATGCAAATGTAAAGTCACAAAAATGAATTTAAAACAAAGCTTCTAAAGAGCAAGTGGATTGTGCTGCCAATGTGGCTGGTAGTCTCTTCTGCCAGCGTGTAATTTGTCTTTTCTTTGTAGGCCAAAGAATCAACCAATACTTTTCTGTGAAAGGAACACTCATCCAAGGTTTACAAAAAGCAAGGAGTTGTTCAGAAACTCAGGCCACAGCTAGACCTAAGGTTTATCTTGGGATCATCCAGGGTTCGCCCCTGCCTGAGCACTGGATCCCCTGTGTGTCACCTAGATGAACAGGTTTGACCCTTGGACGATCCAGGGATAAACCTTAGGTCTAGCTATGGCCAAAGTGTTGCCCAGTATGCAAGTAGAAATACCATATTAAAAAGATTAAGAAGAGTTGTACCCCATAAAACTGCTGCAGGTAGTTGCACGCACTCGTTAAGACCACCACAGGCTGAGTGATCCTCATGGCCCATAGGCTGAGGTTAGAATGGGCCAAGGTGTAGGTGTTACTTGACCCCAAATTCTGGAGGTGTGTAAAGCACAGCTGTGCATCTAGGAAGAAAGAGAAAACAAAAGACCTACAGCAAGTGACACTAACAGATCAGTTACAGAAAACACTTCAAGGACTTCTTGTTCAACAGGACAGCGTGTCCTTATCATGTCTTGTATGTGCACTTCTACCTCCTTTTCTAGAAGGATAAGTAACAAGTCACAAGTTCTTGCTTTTTTTAGATCTCTCCTACCTTAAAAAGAGGCCTGTGACCCATAACTCTCATGTTTTCTACCTTCAGAACTTAATGGCTGCTATCCCCCTTTCATGGAAGGCTGCTCTTGAAGTCTGTTCCAAAGCCTCAGCTAATACCGAATGTAGTGACACAGCCAGGCCTGGCACCAATACATGTCATCTTTGGACAGATGATGGGGCATTGGGGCTCCAGCAGTGCCCACTCCTAGTCTGGGCCACCCTTCAATTTAATTTTGTATTAGCAGTGGGGAAACAGTGATCTTGTGTGTGTGTGTGTGTGTGTGTGTGTGTGCGTGTGCGTAAGAGAGGGAGAGAATTCATGAGTGTGTGAGAAATGAATGGGAATTGTAGGTCTTACCCCACCCACCACTGCCATTCTCACCATCAACCCTGCTCACTCGTGCAGCCCTTGAACATTTCATCAAGGGCCAGTACAGCACTCAAACCCCAAAAGTTTGCCTAGCTATTCCATAAAATGGACAAGTTTGTTGGGCTATCCCTGCAATTTAATTTTGTCACCATCAGAATGATACAGCCCTGCCCCTGGATTCAATCTCAGGCAAAGTCTGAAACATGGCAATCCTAAATTGGTGAATGAATGGACAGGTGGGGCCCATTGGTGTCCTCTCTGGGCTTAGTGATTCTCTTCCTCAAAAAGCCTGACGAAACACAAAGGCTCCCTTACAACAACAGTGTCTCTTGGCATGTACAGACTCCCTCTGTTCCAAGAGGCAGAATTCAGTGGCTAATCTGCACTTGTAGCTGAATTTTGGAAGGGTATCTAAAAGGCAGGAGCCACAATACTGCTTTATAGCGGTATTGAAGTGCACTGGCAACTGTTGGGGCCCATTGACACATACCCTATACTGCTTTCATACCACTATATCCTGCTTGGTGTGGCTCCTGCCTTAATGTTTGCAGAAGCCACCCACAGCAGTGCAGGGCAATGATGTGTTCAGATGATGTGGAATATAGTCAAAAGGTATGATTTCTAGTTTAATAAAGCACTGGATGCGTATCAAATCTTATCCCAAAGAGACTTCCTACTGACGGAATAGCAATTCAAAGGTATGAAACCCCAATTCTGCCTAAGCCAATCCTTAGACACCAGAAGTACAAGACTTAGATCCTCACCAGATACACCCAAATCATCCTTTGGATACACATGGGGACTCCTCCAGTTCATTAGCCTTCTTAACGAAGAGAAAAACCTGCAGAAGTGTTGCAAAATGAAACACGTGTAAAATGCCAGAGTTGTGATGAGAGTTGCTGTAACCCAAAGAAATGTTATAAGACATTTTTGTGCAATGAAAGTAGATCAAGAACTTCTTTCAAAATTTCATATCAGCTTGTGGAAACAAACAAAGAAAGACAGAACGCTGCTACTTAGCACCAACACCAAATTGATGCTAACCAGTTGGCCCTCCCTTCCACAAAGGATTTCCAGAACCAAATGTAAGGCCAGACGTGGGGGAGGTCCATTAGCCTCCAGGACCCAGTTGGGTGCTGTCAACAACCCTAGTGGAGACCCCTCTTGATTGCTGCACCATATTTTATTCCAGCCTTCCCTTATCATCCAGGCCTCGTCTACACCAAGCAGGATATTCCACTATGAAAAGTGGTATCTAAAAGGCAGGAGCCACACTACTGCTTTATAGCGGTATTGAAGTGCACTGACAACTGTTGGGGCCCATTGATACATACCCTATACTGCTTTCATACCACTATATCCTGCTTGGTGTGGCTCCTGCCTTTTAGATACCACTTTCACACTGATTTCATCCTGCTTGGTGTAGATGAGGCCCCAGAGTGAAGTCTCTGTATTAGCACTCAGAACCCCCCTTGGCAGCAATGTTAGCTAAAACCTTAGGAAGCTTCCATTGATGGGCTTCTTCTCTGTCAAATACGTGGTCCTATACAACCAGTAGGAGAACCCCTTCCATTTCAATACAAAGAATTGAAGTATTAAACTATCACCATGACGATCACAGTGAGGATAAAATAAATTAGTGTCACGGTTTGGATGTAGTTTTGAAGACCTACAATTATAGGCAGACCATGACTAAGTAACTTCCCTTGTATTGCTTGGAGTATGGCTGTAAAGGTGAATTTCATAACCATTTCAGCTGAAGTCTCGGAAAAGTCTTCCTTATATGATAATATAAAACAGAAAATGATATTATCCTGTGGGTCTGGCTTTCCAAGATCACAATGCATATTTAACCATATTTAAATCTTCAATATGGTTTTGTGGATCTCACAAAACCACTCTCATATAAGGTTGGCTCTTTGATGGGAAAAGTGTTTAAAATGTGTATTAATTGCCCTTAGCTTTGGTGGGTTATGAATTGGAAATCCAATCTGCAAACCAGCCCTAAGTAAAAGTTAATATAGCTCCAAAATAAACCTTTTTCAATACCTGTTACGAAGACCCATTTTTACTGCATTCAGACTCAGTCTGACTGTAAACTGTTTTACACTTTGCCAGAACTTAAAGTGTATCCTGATTGTGACATCATCCATGATATTCAAGCATAACATTTGAACTCACCAGGTTATCCCTGTGCCATATAATGCTCTGCAACTAAGTGGCACATAATGCTCTGCAATGAAGTAACCATCAGCCTGACTATCCAAGTGTGATGTTTAGTTTCAAACTCATAACCTAAATCTGAAGAAGCATTTAGCATAACCTGAAAGTGTGCTTCCAGTATTAAGTGAAGAAACATCCAATAAAAGGTGCAATCTTACTTGCTGGGTGTATTAATGCTCACATATTAGTCTACTTTAAGGAGAGAATCAGCTAGTGTAATATTATTTTTGTTCAGATAAATCCTTGACCTGATATCTTTCAGGCGCTAGGTCAAGACTTTCCTCTTCTCCCAGGCATTTAATGGCATTGAACGCGAAGTTTGTTTTTTGATGGACCCAAGAATTGTTGTTTTAAATGGATGCTGCTGTTTTTATGCTGTTGTTGTTACATCTCTGATGGTTTTTAAAGTGTGTGTGTGTGTATGTGTGTGTGTGTGTGTGTGTGTGTGTGTGTGTGTGTGTGTATATATATATATATATATATATATATATATATATATATATATATATTGTTTACTGTTTTTAGCTTTTGTGAACTGCCCAGAGAGCTTCGTGACTTCATGGACCAGCCCACGCCAGAGCCACGCTGCCCAGGGGTAATTAGGCTAAACCTCCCACCATGAGACCGACACACACAGGGAGAGGAAATAAGCCATTGTGGCTTATTTGGCCTGCACCTCAGTCCTCCCTTATGTGCAAACCTGGCCATTCTATCCAAGCCTGCTAGCCACGATGATGTAATAGAACCTCTAGGTTCCGAGGCAGTATGGGCCAGGGGAGGGGAAAAAAAGTCAGGAAAGGGCAGTTCCATTTATGAAATGAAAGAGGCCGATGCCTTGGGTGGGCTGCCTTTTATAGGCACAGTCCCTCCCTACCTCACATGGTCTACATTTTGCCATGAGGGGTGCCTCTATTCTGCTCCTCCCCCTCGCAACAGCCGGCTTCCCACCCAAGTGCGGCCTGGTCTTTCTGTTTGAGTCCTTGGGCTCAGTTGAAGCAGCTGCGGCGACAGCGGCAGAGCCAGGTGAGTGGGCAAGGGGGAGGGGGGGGTCTTACCTGCGTCTGTCGTGGCCCATCACCAGCTTCACTAGAGCCCGCGGCTCAACCTGGAAGTGTAGGCCGCAAGATGGGAGCTCCGATTTGGAGCCGAAGCTCTGCAGCAGAGCGGAGCGGACCCTAGGCGGATCGAGGCGGAGCGGGCAGAATCCGCAATTTGCAGATCGGCAGCGGAGCGGAGTGGGGGGTCCGTGCACAGCCCTACTTGATTCTATAGTTACTCAAATTGTATCAGGTGCATATCAACAGCACCATTTTAATTATCCATTAAAATGGTTCTGCTAAGAGTTCATCTGTCGCTTAGACCTTCTCATTCATTCATAATCTATAATGGACAACTAATGTAATATCTTGTTTTCCATCAGGCTCAGTTCATGCAACCATGAACATGAACTAGTGCTGGGCAGAAAATATGGTTCATTCTTATTCCGAAGATACTTCTATGATACCATTCCATTGCTTGACTGAAACAGGTTTTCTGACGAATTTACTATTTCAATAATGTATGCAAGAATAGAAAATCCTGTTAAATCCTATTGCCCAACCCTAGTAATCTGAACTCCTTATAAATCTCCAATTAATTCTATGATCTATGCCTAATCATGATATGATTTTCATTTCTTATTCGAACGTATTCATAACTAAGGTGTCAAATGAAATCCATCTAAGAACTTTCACTCCTCAGATCTAAACTCCTAACACTTCTATCACATTCCTCAGAAAGCATCTATTCCAGTGCCTCCAAATTTCTCCTTTTCTCTTAGGTTGAATTCAGTGGCAAGTTGGCACCTTGAGAATGTCAATTTCCACAGCCCAGTTGGAGGATTTTGCTAGTTTTGTTGAAACTTTTGCACCTGGGATGTCTGGAGTTTTTACCTAAGGAGGAATATTTGTGAAGGTCTCCAAATCACGCCAACTTAGACAGCAGAATAAAGCTCTAATGTGACATTACTACATTCACATTTTGTAAATATAGCATTTACCTGCAACAGTCAAACAGCGACCTGTGTATTTCCTTATAGCCTTGTGTTATTATAATCAACAGCAAAACAAAGTTACTCCTCTTTAACTAATTAGTGTAATTGTGAACTCAGATTCTTCATCATCATCATCATCATCATCATCATCATCATCATCATTTCACTGAGGTAATGTCTGAAGAACCCCTTACTTTCCCCCTCACATTAAATTGTGTGATCATTAATGTGTAATTGTCATGTCTACAGAAGCTTACACACTGAAAGTTCAATGTCTACTGATAACTAAGGTTAAGATTTTATGTAATTTTGTTGGCTTGCTGTTTGTCAGTGCAAACCTTAAGATGAATTTTGAGATGAGTTGTTGTTTTTCCCTTAATTTTATTACAACTTTTTTATTATCAGCCTTCTCCTGCAACAGAAGAAGAAACTTCAGGGCAATGTACATAAACAATTTGTGCATTGAAGCCAAACATTTCCCCCCTAGAAACATTGCTAGGCTGGCCAGATCACATTACGCCAGTCCTTTTACAACTTCATTGGCTGCCAGTCCAGATCCGGGCCCAATTCAAAGTGTTGGTATTCACATTTGAAGACCTAAACAGTTTGAGGCCAGGTTATTTGAAGGAACGCCTCCTCCTCCTTTCATCGCCAGCTGAAGACCTTTTTATTCTCTCAGTATTTTAACATTTAATTTTAACTTAATTAATTTTACTGTTCTAACTCTGTATTTTAATCTTATATCAATTTTGCTACGTGGTTTTATCCTGGTTGGGCTTTTTATACTCTATTTTGTATTTGTGCTTTTAACCTGTTGGTTGTTTTATTATGGTTTTAATTTTTGTGAACCGCCCAGGGAGCTTCGGCTATTGGGCGGTATAAAAATGTAATCAAGAAATAAATTACCTCCATGTTCTTTCCACAAATTGTTTTATGCTTTTATCAACGGTTTTCAAGTCCACAGACCTTCTTTTTTTTAATCTTTGAGAAAGGTAATTAAGGGCCAAACTTTACTCTTGTTTACATTGGTGTAACTCCTCATCCATGCATAGCCGCAGAAAACTCACTCAGAAGAGATACCTGGCATACACCAATACAGGATAATCTAGGCATTTAATCATCAGAAAAGCAAGCAACAATGAAACAATAAACACTAACATTTATGTGGCCCTTCTCCTAAGTAATGCAAATGCTTTGTGTACATTATCAGAACAATCCTCACCACAACCTTGTTTTGTAGGCCACTATTGTCATCACCAAACTGCACATTACAGTGAAGCAGCTGAGTGACTCATTAGATTATGTCTCCGTTGGTATTTGAACTAAAGATATTTTAACTCTCATCTTGTGCCCCTAACTGCTATTGCCAAGGCCCTTTCTTTTAATCTGCATTCTTCTGCTTTCACCTGTTGTCTTTCTGCCTGCGTGCCTGGTCTTGTCTTTCCCTTTTCCAAAGCACAATTTGACCATTTTTGTACTAATTCTATTTCAAGCACATTTGATGCAAAAACTTGTAACCAGAGGGAGACTTCAGCAGTGGCATATTTCTTCTGCAAGGTAAGCTTCTAGTCATCCACACTTTCCATCAACTCTGATCCAGAGCAAAAACCATCACCTTCTTCACCTCGGTTTGAATCTGGCATCCATCAGTCAGCGCTTTGTAACCCTAACGTTTCTCTAGTATCGCAGTCCGATTTGAGCAGCAGCCTATGAACCAGCCGCTACGTGTTCAAAGTCTTGTATGTGATTAAAGGAGTCACTGCAAGAGACAATGGGCATTCTGGTTTCTTTGTGATACTAAGATCAGCTTCTTTACACATGATTTTTTCCAGGTAGTTTCTTCCTCTGCCTTTCATTTAACTACATTTCATTATACAACCACTAGATTCCACTATGGTAAAGCGGAATTGCACAATTACACAAGTCTCTCCTTCCAATATTTCTAAATAACACCAGGCTTTCTTGTTAGGACCCCACCCCACCCTCCTCGATAATGGTTGCAAAGCACAGGAAAGGTCCTGGAGGATGACAACAGCATCATGCAAAGGATACACAAACTAATGTAAGTGATCAATCATGGGTGCCCAATGAACTCCTCCTGTAAAAACTGAAGGAACAAGAATAAATCCCCTTCTAGCCCTACCACTGACCCAAGGGCTGCTGCTCACTCATTTTTAAATCTTACATTTCAGTCACCAATGATGGCCTTCTAAAACACATCACCCTACTGAATTTGTTCTTAGAAAAGAACAGGGCATCTAAGCAGGATGACAGAGAGTTATCCGACAAGAAGTGAAAATCTTGGAGGCGTTTGGCTTTGCTGAACTCTGTCCTTAAAGCAACAGAAGGGACGTATGAGAATTTCATTTCAGTTTGCTAAACATCAGAATGTGCCCCATTCACACCCCCAAATGGGAACATGAGCACATTCTTTGGGCAAAGCTCATTCTCCCATCCCTAAGCCTGAGGTCACACAGGAAGAAACACTGACGGATCCAAAATAAAAAAATAAAAAATAGCATCTTACCACTTTTCTGAGGATAGCACAGGGCAGCATTGGGCGTAGATAGCTTTCTCCATGAACGTTTGGTGGTCGTTGCTATGATTTGACCAGCAGAATCCATGTCCAGGAAGTGGACTTAACAGTGCAGTCCTACGCCTATTCCTCCCAGGAAAGTCCTACTAGGTCTTACTCCCAGGTAAGAGCTCATAGGATTGAGATTTCAAGAACTGTTCTTCTGGCCTTAAGTCAGAAGAGCAGAGGAGCTTCTCCCACGGGACGGTGTAAAAGCCGGAACGGAACGGAACAGGCCGGAACAGCCCCATTATATTAAAAAACCATACCAAAAACAGTGGCATGTGTTAGCAACACTTGAGAACAATATTTTAGGACTAAAACCATACCAATATTATATCACTATTAACCCCAAAACTCCCAAAACGACGTCCGGAACAGAATGGGATGGCCGGAACGGCCACTAGGGAACGAGCGATACCAACCAAACTCACCAGTCATGCATAACTAAATGGCAGGGATGCAATAAGCCACAAAAGTTGCCCCGAAACCACGTTCAGATACCCGTTCCGGGCAAAAAAACGTATTGCGCAAAACGGGCCGTAACGGCAGCTTCCCTATGAGATAAGTGAACCAAACTCACCAGATGCACATAACTAGGTGGGACAAATATAGAAAGCTCCAAAAGTTGCCCCCAAACCACGTTCAGATACCCGTTCTGGGCAAAAACGTGTATTGCGCAAAACGGGCCGTAACGGCAGCTTCCCAATGAGGTAAGTGAACCAAACTCACCAGATGCACATGACAAGGTGGGACAAATATAGAACGCTCCAAAAGTTGCCTCAAAACCACGTTCAGATACCCGTTCCAGGCAAAAAAAGTGCTTTCTATATTTGTCCCACCTTGTCATGTGGATCTGGTGAGTTTGGTTCACTTATCTCATTGGAAAGCTGCCGTTACGGCCCTTTTTGCGCAATACACTTTTTTGCCCGGAACGGGTATCTGAACGTGGTTTCGGGGCAACTTTTGGAGCTTTCTATATTTGTCCCACCTTGTCATGTGCCTCTGGTGAGTTTGGTTCACTTACCTCATTGGGAAGCTGCCGTTACGGCCGTTTTTGTGCAATACGTGTTTTTGCCCAGAACGGGTATCTGAACGTGGTTTTGTGGCAACTTTTGGAGCTTTCTATATTTGTCCCACCTTGTCATGTGCATCTGGTGAGTTTGGTTCACTTATCTCATTGGGAAGCTGCCGTTACGGCCGTTTTTGCGCAATATGCGTTTTTGCCCGGAACGGGTATCTGAACGTGGTTTCGGGGCAACTTTTGGAGCTTTCTATATTTGCCCCACCTTGTCATGTGCATCTGGTGAGTTTGGTTCACTTACCTCATTGGGAAGCTGCCGTAACAGCCCGTTTTGCGCAATACACGTTTTTGCCCGGAACGGGTATCTGAACGTGGTTTGGGGGCAACTTTTGGAGCTTTCTATATTTGTCCCACCTAGTTATGTGCATCTGGTGAGTTTGGTTCACTTATCTCATTGGGAAGCTGCCGTTACGGCCCGTTTTGTGCAATACGTGTTTTTGCCCGGAACGGGTATCTGAACGTGGTTTCGGGGCAACTTTTGTGGCTTATTGCATCCCTGCCATTTAGTTATGCATGACTGGTGAGTTTGGTTGGTATCGCTCGTTCCCTAGTGGCCGTTCCGGCCATCCCATTCTGTTCCGGACGTCGTTTTGGGAGTTTTGGGGTTAATAGTGATATAATATTGGTATGGTTTTAGTCCTAAAATATTGTTCTCAAGTGTTGCTAACACATGCCACTGTTTTTGGTATGGTTTTTTAATATAATGGGGCTGTTCCGGCCTGTTCCGTTCCGTTCCGGCTTTTACACCGTCCCCGTTTTACGCTAGGTCCTGGGTGTCACTTAGGATTAAATGCGGGGTCATCTCCCCTCTTCCTGACTGTTAGAGCAGTACGACAATGGAATCAGTTACCTAGGGGGGTTGTGGCCTCTCCCACTCTAGAGGCCTTCAAGAGGCAGCTGGACAACCATCTGTCAAGGATGCTTTAGGGCAGATTCCTGCATTGAACAGGGGGTTGGACTCGATGGCCTTAGAGGCCCCTTCCAACTCTGCTATTCTATGATTCTATGATTCTCAATGGTTCTTTGGCCAACTGTTCTAAGGCACAGTAATTTAGGCTATCTAGAGATGTTACCTCTTTGTTGTGACCAGAATGTGCACTGATACATTCTGTGTGAAGGTAACTCAAATCATTTTGGTCAGGGCTACAATGCTGAAATAGGGATGGGAAAGGATCACACCAAAGAAGGGTGAATTTGTCCCTAGAATTTTAAAGCAGTTGGTAGGTACAATATCAAGGGTCACTCCAGGTGCAGCACTAATTAACAGTTCTAGATGCGAAGGACCTTGGATAGCTGCTTTAGAGTTCTGGCTGGTTCTGACTGAAACCCAGAGCAAATTCACCGCCCTGCTGACTTCAGAGCCACCATTCTCCGCTGATGTAACGCCTTCATTACATCACATCTCTCCGGTCAGACAGTTCTAGCACACTACCATTGCAGAGGGGTCATCCGCTGAGCATGCAGTAATTTGAGCATGGTAATAGCTTCACATTCATGCCACCTATCTCCAAAACATAATATTGGGTAAGCTAGTTTCAACCACAAACCAAAAAGGACAGCAATTGAACAGAAAACAAAACTAAACAATGCTAAAGAGCACAGAACTGCATACAAAGTCAAATTATTTTATACAAATCAAATAGGTTGTTTTTTATAAAACAGGTAAATCAAATGGGTTGGGTTTTTTTACAAGTCTGATTACTGACATCTGTTTTTTGTCCTGTTTCATCACATATATAGACCATCAGAAAAACAGCTCTGTTTTCACCATGAACGAGCAATACCATGGGAGTATAGGGGTTTATCATCTTTAAATTTAGTTCCGTACTGTTTTTTAGTTTAAGCCCTCAAAAGGAGGTTTTTCTCAATCCCCAGCAAGTAATCTGAAACATATCATGCATAATCCGCCTATTTGCAGCCTTTGTTACCTTATCTTGGAAATTATACTGACATTTGGCAACATATCTCAATCAAGAAATTTTTTGGAATAACTTGAAAAAAGTAAAATAAGCTAAAAATATATATTCCAGTCTAAGGCAAATGCACAGGCTACAGAATTGTTCTAGCCATTATATTTAATTCACATTTACTTCACATTCAGTTCTCCAAAATTCTACTTCCAAAGGTGTTCCTATGGAAGAAAATATTAACTCTGCATTGGAATATTATTTAAATCTTAAAAATATACGTGAGGTGTTTGATGTTTAGTGGCTGAGGAAAATATTTGATATTATTTCAGTCTGATTCTAACCATGTTTATTCAGAAGTGAAAACTCCAGACATAAATATATCTGGATAGCTCAAATTCATAGACGTTTATCTTTTAAGGAGCCTCGTGTGGCACAGAGTGGTAAGTGACAGTTACTGCAGCCGAAACTCTCCCTACGGCCTGAGTTCGATCCCAGCGGAAGCTGGTTCTCAGGCAGCCGGCTCAGGTCGACTCAGCCTTCCATCCTTCCGAGGTCCGTAAAATGAGTACCCAGCTAGCTGGGGGAAAGGTAACTGCGACTGCGGAAGGCAATGGCGAACCACCCCGCTACAAAGTCTGCCAAGAAAACGTCAGCAAAAGCAGGTGTCCCTCTAGGAGTCAGCAATGACTCAAGTGCTTGCCCGAGAGGTTCCTTTCCTTTCCTTTATCTTTTAGCAAAATTAGGGGAGGGATCTCCTAGGGTGACCCTATGAAAAGGAGGACAGGGCTCCTGTATCTTTAACAGTTGCATAGAAAAGGGAATTTCAGCAGGTGTCATCTGTATATATGGAGAACCTGGTGAAATTCCCTCTTCATCACAACAGTTAAAGCTGCAGGAGCTACACTAGAGTGACCAGATTTAAAAGAGGGCCGGACACCTGCAGCTTTAACTGTTGTGATGAAGAGGGAATTTCACCAGGTTCTCCATATATACAAATGACACCTGCTGAAATTTCCTTTTCAATACAACTGTTAAAGATACAGGAGCCCTGTCCTGCTTTTCATAGGGTCACCCTAGATCTCCTTTATAATTTCCAATTTAATGCTCATCTGCTGACATCTAGTGGTTATACACAGAAACAACTGAAAGGGCACTTTAACAAGTAAAGTAAACCCCATTCTAGTGTGAGTAAACCCTATTCTAATGTAGGGCTGGGTGAGGCATTTGTAGTAGACAATCACTGGACAAGAATGAGGTACTTAGCCCATCACCTGCCAGTCGGTTCTCTTCTACAAGATCTCCCATCAGCTGGCTTTAAAAGCAGAAATCAGCCTGGCTATGGGGAGAGGGATTGCAGAAGGGATCAGCAAGCTGAGGAAAGGTTAAACACCCTCACGTGTCAATACTCTTCAAAAGTCCCTCCCCTCCCCTCCCCTGCCAATTTCAATTAAAGAGGAAACACAAGGTTTAGAAAAGGATGTGCCAAAAAAATGTCCTTTCACTTTAAGTGTAGCAACCGTATTTTCTATTAGTATCCTAAATGAACGTATTACATCTGCTACACAATCTTCCTTTGTTAGGCAGATTACAGATTAATTGCCCAGGAACGTGACCCAAACTCCCAGCTGATGGGAAAGGATAATGTGAATGGGTTCAGATGAGCATATGCTCAGGAGCTGCGTATTCAAAATGGTGACCACATGTGACCACATTAAATAACCCATGATGAGCAGTTGTGTCATGGATACTGTTAGGTACTTAGCAGAGTTTAAGTAAACGCATATCAGCCTTCGACCCTTTGCTTGGCGACAGAGTGCCCTCCTTGAAAGAAATACTCACAGACGTGGAGTTTCTTCAGTAAAAGAGTTTACTGAGACATATCAGCATACATCGTTCCCAACACATAGAATCATAGAATAGCAGAGTTGGAAGGGGCCTACAAGGCCATCGAGTCCAACCCCCTGTTCAATGCAGGAATCCACCCTAAAGTATCCCTGACAGATGGTTGTCCAGCTGCCTCTTGAAGGCCTCTAGTGTGGGAGAGCCCACAACCTCCCTAGCTAACTGATTCCATTGTCGTACTGCTCTAACAGTCAGGAAGTTTTTCCTGATGTCCAGCTGGAATAATCTACCACCGACCAGCAATAACAAGAGAGAGAAACGTTCAATATGTACTATATATACATTCAGAAAACTAGATGATGACAGTATTGCATCAGTCAATTATTCAATTAGGGATGAGGGGGGAACGTTTCCCCTTATCTTTGACCTTTACAGTTTCATCATTAACTAGCAACACCTGCTGTGATACTGAAACTCGGACTCTATGCCAAGTCCAGTTTTATTCAGGGCTTATCTTTCTGTAGATAAATTTTCTGCCCCTGTGTGTCTCAGAACTGGTTCACATCAACAAACAGCCAACTGTGGCTTAAGGTATGGGGGATTGCAAGCTGTATGACGGACAAAGCTAGGGGCTGTAGGTTATGCAGAGTTTAACAACCCTCGCATAATCCTAAAACAGTTTATGGATAATTGTGTGAATTTAGGGCTCATCTACACCAAGCAGGATATTCCACTATGAAAGTGGTATGAAAGCGGTGTATAAAAGGCAGGAGCCACACTACTATTTTATAGCGGTATTGAAGTGCACTGATAACTGTTGGGGCCCATTGACACATACCATATACTGCTTTCATACCCCTTTCATCGTGTTATATCCTGCTTGGTATAGATGTGTCATGGGCCCCAATAGTTGTCAGTGCACTTCAGTACCACTATAAAGCAGTAGTGTAGATCCTGCAGTGCACTTCAATACCACTATAAAGCTCCTGGCTTTTATATACGGCTTTCATAGTGGAATATCCTGCTTGGGGTAGATGAGCCCCCAATCTCTATGGGAATCATCAGACAAGCGTTTTAGTGCATGCTCATTACTGGGCACTCATAGATTTCCACAGGTCACATTCACGACATTGTCTGCATCCTGTGTGCCTCCTGACCCTTCTAGCCTTCTTTGCGTGACAAAAAAAGACCTTGACAAATCCCAATTATTGTTGAGACAGAACTTGCTGCTATCTTCCACTGTGTGCAGGAAAAGCAGCACGATCAAAAGGGCCTACTGAATGGGCCACGTGCATGTTGTTTATTTCCTCTTTCAAAAGAGGAAGTAAGGAGGGACAAAAGTGCGGGCAGAGAAGCGATGGTAAGGAAATGCGATTTCTCCCCGTGTGATGATGCTTTATATGTGAAGAACAGAAGAAAGTGAATAGTTTGGGAGAATGAAGCCCCATTCAGGCATTAAGCCAGCACAGGGCATGTAAAGTCATATTAGTGATATGGAGTCATGCACACTGCTCTTGATCTCATGTTCCTGACCCTGCCACATTGAACAGCAAGGTCTGAAGAGGTGTTCCACTCATGTTCACTTCAATGCATGTAGAACTCTCTGTGCAATCAGTAGGGATGTGCACCGCCTCGGTTCCAAACCCCGAATCTGAAGTGGATTGGGGTGGTTCAGATCCTTCCAAACAGGATCCGAGGTGGTTCAGGCGAAGGCCGAGGTGGTCAGAAGCTGAAGCCAATTGGATCCGAAGCTTCGGGCCACCTCAGTGCTTCGGAGCCCCCCGCCCCCTGTCTCCTTACCTGCTGCCTCCGTCACCGCCACCATCTTTCTTCTGGTGGCTTCTGGTGCCGCTGGCGGAAATGAAAGTGAGTAGGCCACGCAATTTTAAGTTATCACTTCCATTTCCAGCGGAGATTGGGATGTCTTCAGATTTGCCTAAATCCATACATAAAGAATCGACATTACACTGTTTTTGTGGGTGCACAAAAACACCCATGTGGACATCACAAGAGTGCTTCATTCTCCAGACGAGCGTCACACCTTTCTGCTTGCCACTGTCCGGGAAAACAGATACACTTTGCAAAAAGCAGAACTCCTTACAAGTTCTTTCAGCCTTCAAATGTTCTACACCCATTACCAACAAAAACAAAACAAAAAAGTGTTATCAAGCTGGGGGCAGGGGACGCAGCCCAATGTAATTTATTTATTACATTTTTATTACATTTATTTATTTATTTATTTATTTATTTATTACATGTCTTGTCTCACTAAATTTTGGGGGGCTGCCTACATGGGGGTAAAGATCTGCAGTGGCTGTGGATTTACGCCCTGTCGGTTAGTCATTGTAGGCGCAGGTTTGCAGCTACCACAGGGCGTCCCCAAGATGTTGCATTCCGAAAAAGTCAGGGATTTGCCCCGACTAAGGGAGCAACGTCAACACGGCACGTCCGTCATGTAACATCACTCCGCTGGCAATCTGGGGCCAATCCGGGAGTAGAGCCTCGAGGAAGACAACCACCAATTAGTCCCGTTCCACCAGGAAGTGGGCGGTGGCGGCTCCAGGACCCAGATGGCCGTCCAGAAGCCCTGCGTTCCCTCCTCGGTGTCAGGACTACTCAACGGCACCACAGGAGATAGGAAGTGTGGGGTTGAGGAGGGAGGTGGTGCCAACCCGGTGCCATGAAGACAGCCCTTTAGAGTAGGGTGACCCTATGAAAAGGAGGACAGGGCTCCTGTATCTTTAACAGTTGTATGAAAAGGGAATTTCAGCAGGTGTAATTTGTAAATATGGTACAAATTAGGTATAGCCCTGCCCTCTTTTAAATCAGGTCACTCTAGTATAGCTCCTGCAGCTTTAACTGTTGTGATGAAGAGGGAATTTCACCAGGTTCTCCATATATACAAATCATGACACCTGCTGAAATTCCCTTTTCTATGCAACTGTTAAAGATACAGGAGCCCTGTCCTCCTTTTCATAGGGTCACCCTACTTTAGATAGCAGTGATCCAATAGATGTTGTTTACTTTGCTTTTCAAAAAGCTTTTGACAAAGTCCCTTCCAAAGAGTCCTGAGCAAACCTGGCAGTCATGTGACAAGAGGAGTTAAAGAAGAAAAAGAATAGGAATAAATAGACTGGTGCTGTTTAACTTGTTCATAAATGATGTGGAGTTAGGGGTGAACAATGATGTGGCCACATTTGCTGAAGACACAAAATTATTTAAAGTGATTAAAACAAAAAGGGGCTTCTACGCGAGGATGCTGAAGGCCGGAAGCAGGCCACGGCCTCCTTCCGGCCTTTAGTGTCCTCATGTAGAAGCCGCTGGACGCAGGTAAGTGGGGGCTCCAAGTTGCCTCAGAAGGTCCGAATTTCACCTCGGCTTCGGTGCCGAGGCAGATCAGGATCCCCGAGGCTGCCCCAAGGCAGATCGGGGCTGCTTCAGGGGCTCCGGATTGGCCTCCAAGGCGGATTGTGGGGTCCGTGCACAGCCCTAGTGCTGTTGCACTCATGTCCAGCTTGCAATTTTCCTCACATGCAGCTGTTTGGCCACTGTATGAAGAGAATGCTGGACTAGATAGGCCTTTGATCTGATTCAGCAGGGCTCTTCTGTCCCTTCCATCTCTCACTTGCCCATTCACCATTACCCCTTCACTTCTCATTCCTTCTCCCATCATCCCTTCTGCTTCCTCTGCCCCTGCTCTTGCCCCCTTGACTGTTCATTCACCCGTTTCCATGCCCCTTGTGGTGTATTGTTTCTTTAAGAAAATTGTAGGAATTGCTGGTTTAGCAAATGTGAGAGTAAAAGTAGCCATGCTCCCTCAGTGCTTAGGGAGTTCTGACCTGAGAATTTGTTGAGGCCATCTTAATACGTATTGATACTTGCACAAGACCGATGTCCTGAGATTGATCTAAATAACCAACTGTTGTATCCAAAAAGAGGCAAGATAACAGTATAAATATAAGTCCTTTATTTAAAGTATGCCTTGCAAGGCCGGCAGCATAGCCGTATGCCTGACTAAGCCTTCTCAAAGCTATCCCCAATTTCCCCTTATGGATTGCCCAGCCTCCAGCTGGATCCAATCCTTGCTCTCTTAAAGATACACCATCTCCATATTTCTCCCCCTCTTAAGAAACCTCCATAATCCCACATCCCAACATTACATAACATAGTCCTTAGTCCAAGCAGGTGGGTGTCTGACACGGACTGGCTGTCTTCCTGGTTCACTTCCTGGTTGGTCAGATCCAGCTGCTGGCCTAGTCTCTATTGTGGGTGGAAAAGGCAAATCCTCTAACCCAAAATGGGTATCTTCATCATCTACTGGAGCAAGATAAGAAGCATTCCACACACGTCCATCTGAAAGTTTATATGTATAAGGTCCTTTTTTCCCAATAATTTTACGAGGAGATGTGAGTCTTTGTTCTCCCTTTCGTAAAATCCCAGATTTCCTAACTCAAACAAAGGAATTGCACTGGAATGTTTGTTCCTTAGCACCACGACGTCCATCTGTATATACTATAGATTTCCTTTGTTTCTCTTTAACTTTCTCTCTCATCTCGGATTCCAAAGGTCTATCTGGTCTAGATTTTAACACTCCAGCCACATTCAATTTTGTATGCATCTCTCTGCCATGCAATAACTCTGCAGGTGACCTCTGTGTTGTTGCGTGCTGTGTAGCTCTATACACTTGCAAAAAGTCAGTGGTGAATGTTTTCCATGCTTTCCCTTCTAACTTCGCTGTTTGTAAACTCTCTTTCAGGCTTCTGTTGAACCTTTCAATCTCCCCATTAGCTTGGGGGTAATACACAGATGATCTCCAGTGAATAATATTACGTTCTTCTAAGAAGGTTTCAAATTCCACTGAAGTGAACTGTGCTCCATTATCTGAAACCAGTTCTTTTGGATTTCCTTCTCTACTAAAAACAGTGGAGAGAAAACTAATAACTGTAGCTGAGGTAGCTTGAGATGTAAACGCTACTTCTGGCCATTTACTATAATAATCAATTAAAGTGATAGCATAACGACAATCAATTGGAGCAGCCTCAAAAGGTCCTACAATATCAATTGCAACCTTTTCCCATGCAGCATCTGGAAGTGGAACTGGCTGTAATGGTGATGCACGTGTTATTGCTGTCTTATCATGTAATTGACAAGTAACACATGATTTTATAGCAGCTTCCGTTTGAGAGTCCATTCCTGGCCACCAATACAAATCTCTCAATCTTTGCTTAGTTCTAACAATCCCTTGATGGGTATCATGTGCCAAACTTATATAGACTGCAATTCCTCTGGCACAAGTAAACGGTGTGCTCCCCGTAACACATACCCATCATGGAAAGAGAGTTCATCACGTATTCTAAAATAAGGCAACAAAACAGGTTCAAGCTTTTTCTTATTACTAGGCCATCTACCTGTCAAAAATTCCCGTAACTTTTGTTGGATTGGACATGCCAAACATGCAGCTAAGGATTGCTCTTTTGTAACTACATTAAGTGCACTAGTAATGATAGCAACTACTTCTTCATCACTTTCCAATGAATTCTCAGATGATGACAAAGGCAAACGGGACAAGCAATCAGCAGTCACATTTTTAGTCCCTGGTCTATATTCCATTTCATATGTAAAAGACAGTAGTTTTGTTGACCATCTTGCGATGCGATTTCCTACTCAACCTACTCCCTTTGTGGTTAACAATGTTGTCAAGGGCTTATGGTCAGTACGCAGTTTAAATACATGGCCCCATAGATATGTTCTCCACTTTTCTGTAGCCCAAACACAAGCAAGCGCTTCTTTTTCAATAGTTGAATATTTCCTCTCAGCTTCAGTAAGTGTTCTTGATGCAAACGCAACAGTCTTTTCCGTCTTATCCTCATTGAGCTGTGTAAGTACTGCACCCAGTCCATAATCAGAAGCATCCATTGTCAAAGTTGTCAATCCGTTGTCAAAGCAAAACATCCTTGCTCCCCGAAGTTCTGCAAAAACTTCTTCTATATGTGGAAGAGGATGGCTATCAATCACAATAGCTTTATTTGGCTCCCTCAGATCTACACAAACACGAATATCACCATTATTCTTCTTTGCCACTACTATAGGTGAAACCCATTCAGATGAATCCACCTCCTCAATAACATCTTGTTGCACCAATTTCTTAATCTCTCCAGAAACAGCATCTCTAACTGCAAATGGTAAACGCCATAACTTCTGGCGTACAGGTATCATATTTGGTTTCATTTTAACTTTATGGACAAACCCATGTGCACAACCAAGTTTTCCTTCACTTTGATCTTTCAACACAGCTGAAACTGATGTTTGCTCTACAAAAGTACTTAACTGGGGAGGAACAACATGCCCATCAACTATTCCAAGATTCAATGCAGCAAATACATCCCTCCCAAGGATAGAAGTACCATCAGGAACAATGTAAATCTCTGCAGATGCACAGCATTGCCCAAAAGTTACTTTTACAGGTAGACATCCACATACAGGAATTTGGTTCTTCAGATAACACACTAACTGCATTTTTGGTTTCATAAGTGGTATATCCCTGAAGTAATGGCGATGCAATGATTCAGGTAATATAGAGACTGCTGAGCCAGTATCCAACATTAATTCAACATCCTTTGATACTCCTGTAACAGAAATATTAACAGTACACATGATTTTTTCTACTGTATGTGTGGGACTAGTCCTGTCCACACTCAAAATAGTAACATCTGGTATTGTAACTACATGTACTTGCTGGTTACTACGACGACATACTTTAGCAAAATGTCCCTTTTTTTGCAATAATTACACTGAACGTTCTTAGCCGGACATCCTGAGTGACTTGCAAGATGTTGTGAAGACCCACAACGAAAACAGTATTTAGTTTGACTTGGCTGATTTGATTGCTTTTGACCAGCTTTCTCTTCATCATCCTCTATCTGCCTTCTATTTGAACGCTTATGCCATGGATCTACTGCTTGCACCACACCCCCTTTGTCCAAACTCATTAGTTTAGCTTCTGCCAGGGCTGCCTCAGTTTGAGTTGCAATTGTTATCGCTTTCTCTAATGTGAGATCTGTCTCTAGGAGTAAGCGTTCTCGTATACAAGGCAAAGATGTTTTCTCAATTAGCTGGTCTCTAATCATCTCTTCTGCCATATCTCCAAAGTTACACGAGCTCATTAAGTCTCTCAAAGCAGCAGTATACTGCAACACCGACTCCCCCGGTTTCTGCTCACGTTGACGAAATTTGTAGCGGTTAGCTACCACATTCACTTTTGGCACAAAAAGGTTATTTAAAGCAATACATGCAGTCTCATATTTATCATCAGCAAGTGGAAGATTGTAAAATATCCGTTGTCCTTCAACTCCCAAGCAATGAGTAAGCAACGCACATTTTCTTGCTTGAGGAAGTTCCTTATCGCTGACTGCCAACAAGTAATTTTCAAACATCCGAATCCAGGCAGGGAATGCAATTGGAGGCTCACCTGGACTCTGAAGAAAAGGTACTGGTGGGTTCAATGATAAAAAAGCCATTCTTCGTCGCCAAAATGTTGTATCCAAAAAGAGGCAAGATAAAAGTATAAATATAAGTCCTTTATTTAAAGTATGCCTGTCCTTTATTTAAGTCCTTTATTTAAAGTATGCAAGGCCGGCAGCATAGCCGTATGCCTGACTAAGCCTTCTCAAAGCTATCCCCAATTTCCCCTTATAGATTGCCCAGCCTCCAGCTGGATCCAATCCTTGCTCTCTTAAAGATACACCATCTCCACACCAACAGACATCTATAGATTATTATTATTAATCTATAGATGCGATCCTTCACATCTATAGATTATTATTATTATCATTATTATTATTAATAATAATAAATAAGGGTGGGAAAGAGGAATGGGACAGCCAGAGGGGGAGGAAGAGAGGGACCCTCCCTCTGACCTCCCTCTGGCTGCCCCCTTCCTCTGCCCCCGTTTTTAAATTTCTTATCTATAGATGTCAGCCTTTGCATCTGTAGATAAAAACAACAACAAACGGTGTGTGTGTAAAAGGAACGGGACAGCAAGAGGGAGGTCAGAGTGAGGAGAGCCAGTTCTGTCCCTGTCTTCCTTGTCATCTGGCTACTGGGTTCCTCTCCCTGCCTATTTTAAAAAATATATATCCATAGATGTGATCTATAAAAAGGGGTGGGACAGGAATGGGACAGCCAGAGGAGGAGGAAGACAGGGACACAGACCAGCTCTCCTCCCTCTGACCTCCATCTCGCTGCCCTGTTTCTGCCACACCTTATTTATTTTTTTATCTGTAGATGTGAACCTTCACATCTATAGATAAAAAAAAAACTGGGGATGTGGACGAACTGGGCCACCCGCTAGAGAGGTCAGAGGGAGGAGAGTCTGGCTTCCTCCCGCTCTCACTGCCCAACTCCTCCCCCCCTTCCCGGTGCTTGGTGGCAGCAACTCCGCACTCGCGCTCTTTCTGGGCAGATGCCGGGAAGGAGCACAAGTGCAGGAGTCCCAGGCCTCCCGGCGTCAAGACGGGGGGGGGGGGGGAGAGAATGGTGATGTGTCAGAATTTTATTCTGATAACCTGAGTAGTCACTGTCTTTAATTTAAAACAATGGTTCCCAAACTTTTTCAGGTTGGTTCCACAAACTCATGCCCAGTGTTCCCTACCCTACACTATAAAAATCATTATTCAGAATAGCGGTTTTCAATGACCCACTAAGGAAGATAATAACAATAAAATTCAAAACAGTAACAATTAATTGAATATTTATTCAAAATCCGAAGCACCCGCAGCAGGCTTGCTAAGGGAGGGAAGGAAAAGAGAGCGAATGCCTCTGTTTTGCAGCCGGCGTGGCAGGGCACACCAAGCAGGGTATGTCTCTTCATTAGTGTTTTGGTGCTTTTGAAACATTTCAATTCACCGTTAAAAGGACTCTTCTTAAACTGTATTAATATATGTGTGGATTCTTCCCCTATATTGCTTGGGACCAAACTACCTTCTCCCATAAAAATGTCCCTGGGTTTTAAGACCTTCTGGAGAGGCACTTCTCGGAAAAGACCACCTCAAACGCCCCCCTGCCACCCCTTTGCCTCTTAGCGCCCCGCCTGCTGCCCCTTGCCTCTTAACACCCCCCTATGCAATCCCACCGCCCCCAAGGGGGCAGTACCGCCCACTTTGGGAACCACTGATTTAAAACAATGGGACTGAAGAGTATTGCTTTATCGTCAAGCTGTAATGGCTAATCAGCAATAGTAGTACAACCCTATGCATGTCTACTCAGAAGCAAGTTCCAATTCATGCAGTGGGGCTTGCTCCAAATAAGCGGGTATGGGAGCCTTCTAAGCTCCCCCCCGCCCCTGATGTGGCAGAAGGAGGCCAGTCTTTTCTTCCTCCTTAGGACACGCATCAGTCAGTTCTCAAGTGCGGTGGCGTCTGCACCTGCGGGCCGCACCTCCTTGCAACCCGCTTGGGGCGGGCGCAGTAAGGAGGCGGAGCCGATTCAAAGCCGGCCGGCGTGAACCAACATCCAGGGCGCCCTCTTCGCCTTTGATATGGCGGCGGCGACGTGCGTCCCCAGCCGCCTCCTTCTGCGGAGGAGACTGCGGGGCGGCTTCTTCCTCCTGCCGGGGCCGGGAACCGCGTCCCACCGCTGCGGCGGCAGCTCCTCCCTCCGCGGCGTTGCCAGGTGCGAAGGATGGGGAAGAAGGAGGCGACGCAGGCAGCCGGGAAGCCGCCGCCGCCCGTGCGGGGCGTGGGTGGGTGGAATAACCGGGGGTGTTAATGAAAAAGGGCTGAACGGGCGCGTTCACCCGCTCCCGGGGTCGCCTTCGCGCTCTTGGGGTGCGCGCGGGCGCATTCCTTGGCTCTCGCCCGACAGGACTCGCCATCCAGGGCGGGGGCGCGGGGGAAGCCTTGCTCGTGAACTCCGTTGAGGCGATTGGGAGCTGTGAGAATTCCACCCTCTCCGAATAACACCCCCCCCCCCCACGGCCGCTCGCGGGCCCTCCGGGAGGGCGCTTTGCTGCGAAAGGCCCCCGAGGGGCCTCGCCGGCTCCTGGGAAGGCCCTTCTCCAACTGCCCTTGCGCCCACCACCAGCCCTGTGTCAAAGGACAGCCAGGGCTGCTGCTGCCCGCGCTCTGCCACTCAGTCCTTTGACTCCCTCACCTGCACGCTGCCTCTGGGTGGTGAGGGTTCGGCACCCAGGCCTTCGGGCCACCCAGGCCATAGCTAGACCTCAGGTTTATCCCTGGATCGTCCAGGGGTCAAACCTGTTCACCTAGGTGACACACAGGGGATCCAGTGCTCAGGCAGGGGCGAACCCGGGATGATCCCAGGAGAAACCTTAGGTCTCGCTGTGACCCCAGTGAAAGAGGGAGGCTGAGCAGGCAGCTTTGGCAAAGCCCCCAAGTGCAAGGGGACGGACGGACGGACGGGGAGGGGGGGCTTCCTGGCTAGGGAGTTTCCTTTGCCCTATTCTTTTTTTATCCTCTGCTGAAAGAGCAGCAGGAGCAAGAGCTGGCTTTCTATCGTTTACTGTTTGAGAGAGGAAAACACTCCCCAGCTGGGAATACTGAGAGTTGTAGGACCTTCCCCCCCCCCCCCGTCAAAATATGTATAAGATTGCAGCACAGCTTGCAACACAGAATTATGATTTAATGTGCCAGCAGGAGGAACGAAGCGGGAATAAATGGGATGCATGCACCTTGTGCACCGTGTGGTTTAAAAAGCCAGGATTCCCAGCTTGTGAATACCGCATTTGTTTCAGATGTCAAAAGAGTAACTTTTTGAGTTGCGCTTGCACAGTTGATTTTTAAATAGCTTACTATCAGTATGGGCTGAACCCATACTGACAGGAAACCAACAAGTGCTTAGCGATCTTTGAGGAATACATTGTGATGTTATGTACTTAGGTGCTGACATGTACACAATGGTTTTCAGTTGTTGTATACATTTAGAAACTGCTGGATATTTGGCTTAGGGGGGAAAAGTCAGCTCAAAAATAAATGGCCTATGAAAATTTCGATGTGCCATGCTTTGGGATATGTCTTAGAAGATTTCCAGAATTAGGAATTTGGGGCAAACAACGCATTACACTGTAATCATATGCAATGAGGCTATGATGGCCTTTTCCTCCGGATCCATGTTCACCTTGAAAACGTGGGGCTAACCTTGTGAAGGATGGGGAGAGGATGGGGAGAGTTTCAGGGCAAAAGTCACCAGCTAGGGGAAGATTGATTAACACTCCATTCCCTCCTGACTCTTTTGTGATGCAAATCCGTGAGGACACAGTGCAAAGGGAAAAGTGCATTTGGATCATGTTATATGGGACTCTAGTGTGTGTCTTGAATGTTTTATAATGGGTTGCTAGACCCACAACATTTTTGCCACCCGACTGGAAGACTTGTTATGCTGGCATACAAATCCTTGTCCTGTAGCTATGAGTGGAAAAATACAATACAATCTGAGACAAAATTATGATATTTTTTATAGAGATGCTTGTAGCATAATAGTTGGATACATCGGTACCAAGTGTTCAGAGTAAAGGTCCCCTGACCTTTTAAGGAGATAGAAAAAAATATTTGGGGATTGTCTCAAGAAAATGGAAATTGACGGCTGCCCCGTAGTAACTAGAAATCCTGTCCCTCCCCACCACCCTAAAGAGTGCTTTGGCTTTTTACTTCAGCTGGAGACAAATGATCATTTGTCAGAAGTGAAGAAGGTATGAGAGAAATATCCCTGTTTGTGCGTATTCTTTTTTTTTGTCGAATTATCATCACTGATAAGAGTAGCTTTGCAGAGATTTGTAGTGCCTTTGTGGTTTTTATGATATATATATATATTATGGATCAAAACCTTTTGATTCAGAATTTTAAAAATAAAGCATCTGGTTGCTTGTGAATCTTCAGTTTGTTCTCACAATAGTAGTTTATACTCCAATAGTATGTAGAAACACCTACTGATTCTCAATGGTACAGAAAGCTTGATCTCAGCCAGCATTGGTAACTGTAGGAACATTGAACATTAGACGTGGGAAACCTTGCAGGAGATATCTGGGGTGGAAACTCATGGCTTATCTTCATTAACATATCCTTTGGAAGAAGATATTGGCCCTGTACAGAAGACACCTTAAACCACGGCTTTAACCAAGCCATGTTTTAAGGTGTCTTCTGAACAGGGCCATTGTGATTAATGCTTATATGGTTATTTGGGTGAAGAATAGGAAGGGTAGGTTTTGAACTTTGTATCTGTATGCATTTTTTATACCATACTTGCTGTAAATATAAAGTCATTGTTCTAAAAAATAATGTGAAGCAGGTAGATTTTGTATTAGTTAAAAGTGTAACATTCAAACAGGTCCCGTCCATTAGAAACTTGAAAGCTCTTCTGCAAGTTCAAGTACTTCTGACAGAGAGTAGCAAAACTTTTTGCCCAGCAGTGCTTTCCCTTGAAAAATGCATATTGAATAGAAGCCTGTGTTAGCTGTCCTGGCGGTCTGCCAGGCCATCTGGCAGGTATATAAGTAATTAATAAACAAACAAACAAAATGCTGTGAATCACAGTGAGTAGAGGTCTTGACCTTGGGTGTAACATTTTGCAATGCAGATTTGGTAACTTAAACCAGTATGTTGTAGTGATAGAATATCAGTGTAGTTCTGAATGATTATGTTTTCCAAAGCCAGGCTTAAGTGGGTCATCCATTTGTGAACATGAGTTATGGGTCATGGTTGGGGAAAATACAAGGCAGTCTGCCTATTGCTTATTGGTTTCTCTTTTCTCTTCTAGGAGCATCAGAGAGAAGAGATTCCATCTTCAGAATTCAGCCTTGTCTGTTTCCCCCATATGCCCCTTAAACTCATTTACTTTATGAAACAAAAGGATGCTATTAAGTAAAATCTTTAGATATTAAAAGGTATTTTTGCCTTTGCTGTTTTTAATCATATTTGATTATTTTAGAATAGTATAAATGAAACTGTGGCTTCTTATTTCAGCATTTTTGCATTTTGTTTGTTTAGACAAATTTAGACTCTTGCAATTACTATAAATTTTCATTTGTATTTCAGGTTTTATTACTTGCATTATGGAAATAGTCGGAAACCTCTCATGAATTAGTTAGATTTTCATCTGATTGTAGGGCGAGAGGCAAAATTAGTAAGGATTTGAAAATAAGACTAGCCTTATGATACTTGCAGAAGATTTCCCCCCCTTCTATATAGATTGATATTTTTCCAAATATTATAGTAGAATTTTATCTCAAAATAACAATACAGATGTCTAATCATCACTTTAGAATACAGCCATAGCTATAAGTTAATTGATGATGCTGGAAATCTTAGTAGTGTGTTCGTTTTAAATGTCATTAACAATGAAACATATTGCATTAGATCTCATAAGCAGTGGGACAATTTACTTATGACTTAAGTCCCATTGATTTCAGTGGGAATGAATGATGCAATCCTATGCTTGTCTACTCAGAAGTAAGTTCCATTGAGTTTAATGGGGCTTACTCCCAGGTTAAGTGGGTATAAAATTGCAGGGTAGATAACTTCAAATGCAATTTTATATCTTTTTACTTGGACATAAGCCCTATTGAACTCAATTGAACTTATTCCTGAGTAACTGGCATAGGATTGCACTGTTAAGCTGGATCCAATCCATTGACTTTATGCTAATATTCAAATATAGTCTTGGGGATAGTGGTGTACAATTTCTAGAAATTTGGAAGCCATGGGGGGGGAATGGTGTGTGGTCCGTCCCGTCCCCCGTCCCCCGTTTTTTTCAGGGGGGAAATGGATTTGTTTGAAAAAATGCAATATTAGCACTTTTTACAGATTGAAAGTCACTTTGTTACTTTAGGAACATAAAAATGTAATCATGTACAAGTTGGTTTGGCATAAAATTATCACATTTGGTATATTAAAAGTACAGTGTATTTAAACAATTATTACAAATTGATTTTTCTTTTTAAAATTTTTACTTTTTTTGGTAACAAATGGAGGTGCACGCTCCTGAACTGTAAGGAACACCTGAACTGTGAGGAACCTCTTTGGTTTTGTCAGTTTATGAGAAGGCAAAAAACTTTTTTAAAAAAACAAACAGAAGAAACCATCAACATTAGTAACAAAGAAAATGATTTATGTCAAAACTAGGCGGACAACTGTTACCCAGAGGACCTTTTCTTCTGTCGCCCCCAGATTGTGGAATGGCCTGCCGGAGGAGATTTGTAAAATTAACTCTCTCTCTGAATTTAAGACAGCTTTAAAGACTAGCCTTTTCTGGTAGGCCTACCCAGATGAATGTGAAATCAAGAATGTTTAAGTTGTGTTGATTTGTTGTACTAATCTTGTTCCCTGCCTCGATCCAAAGGGAGAGGCGGGTAAGAAATAAATATATTATTGTGAAATAGTCTAATCCAGGGATAGGGAACTTTGGGGGCCTCTGGACACATTTGGCAATGTGAAAAACTGTCCTGGGCACCACAACAAAATAGGTGCCATGGAAATTTAGCTAGTCACAAAGGGCAAGTAACCTGCTCAAACAACTGTGTACAAGGCAGATACGGGGTTTGAGCCACAATGCACTAAACAACTCCTTTGAAGCCGCAGTTCTCAGTGCCAATAGAAACTTGTTCTTCAGAAAGCAAACTTTTTCTCTCTCTCCCTCTTCTATTAGCAAATTCATTTTCCACATCTTTTTTCATTCTCTGATCACCACCCATAGATGCAGCAGTCTCTCTCACATGCTTATTATTATTATTATTAGTAGTAGTAGTATCCCGCCTTTTGCCCAATATTGGGCCTCAGGGCAGTATTACAAAGTTTAAAACATATATTTTAAAACATAGGAAAAGAAATGTAAAAACAAAACAAAACATGTTTAAAATAAACAACAAAATTATAAGTCATTAACGTAGATGGAGGACCAAATTACTCTCCAAAGGCCTGCTGGAACAAACAAGTTTTAGCCTGCTTCCAAAAGCCCATCAAGGAGGGAGCCAGCCTAGCTTCCCTGGGAAGAGAGTTCCAGAGCACTGGAGCAGCCACCAAGAAGGCCCTCTCCCATGTTCCCACCAAGCACGCCTGTGAAGATGGTGGGACTGAAAGAAGGGCTTCTCCAGAAGATCTTAAAGCACGGGCAGGCTCATAAGGGAGAATACGGTCTTTCAAATAACCTGGACCTGAGCCATATAGGGCTTTATAGGTCATAACCAGCATTTTGAATTGGGCCCGGAAACAGACTGGAAGCTAGTGGAGCTGTTTTAACAGGCGAGTTGTCTGCTCCCTGTAACCAGCCCCGGTCAACAATCTGGCTGCAGCTCTTTGAACCAGCTGGAGTTTCCAAACACTCTCTAAAGGCAGTCCCATGTAGAGCATGTTACAGTAATCCAAGGTAATGCATACACATACATCCTCTTTCTGTTCATTTCCTAAGAATGTCCCTAAGCCCCATCATGTCGCTCAGAAGGAAATGAAGATGGCTGCAGCTGGAGGCCCTCACTTCGCTCTCAAGCAGTCCTAGTTTTTTTAAGTGGGAGTACTTTGGTGGGTGCCAGGAGACGTGTCCAGGGCACATTGGTGCCCCATGTCCACCATGTTGCCTCTAATCAATGAACCAACTAGTCATACAGGCAGTTGATACCCCAAAAGGAAATACATTACTCAGAGTTTTGTAACTGACGTTAACAGCCATCTTGTAGAGGAAGAGGGTGAGTCTCAGCAGGCACTGAATGACTCCTCTGTGTCTTGGGAGCCATGTCCTGGGCAAGATGATTGAAGGTCTCCTTAAGCATCTGGAAGTTAGGCCTGAATCATGTTGCCCTATTCCTCAGGATTATTTATAGTCAGAATTTGTTTGTTCTTGCTGAAGTCCATTTTTTGTGGTATGGGGTTGTCTCTGCTATGAAGCGCCCTGTTGCTCTTTCAGTGCTACCAGCCAGGTGATCCAAAGCCATGCTTGCTGACACCCTTAACCATCATCCCAATAGTTTTACAAGGGGTGACATCTGCCCATTTAGAAAGCCATGCTGCTTCTTATTTCAAAGTTGGTGTATTGTACCTCACAGACTGTCTTCCAAAGAAAGCTAAGTTTTATTTAAAACGTTCTACTGAGCTCTCTCAGGCAAGGCTCTCCCCTTTGCCTCAGGCCAGAAGCAGCGGGTGTTGCCCTCAACCGCTTCCTGGTTCCTCTCAGGAAACACAACCCACTCAGGCCGAATCCAGTACTTATTTTATATTGTTACACTTTTCCAGAACTCGCCATCCTACTATACTACTCTGCTGAAAAAAAAGTCAGTATCACTGCAATAATGGCCTGTAACTCCATATAGAGATCATGAGCAGGCAGGAAGTTGATGGTAGTTTGTTCCTGGAAGTAGCCTGGGACTTTCCTAGAGATAAGGGATTTGGTGGGGAGGCCTCCCTATAGAAATGATGAGTACAAACCATGGGCAGAGAGTGGGGAACATCCTTTTCTCTGCACCTGTTGACAGCTGCTTGGAAAGAGCCAAGTAAGAGATGGGGACAGTCATGGATGCAACAAATAGTGCCTGAGTGTGATCTGATTGCTGCCTCTTAGGAGTTCTTGCACTTCCAATGCTGCACTGCTTTCTGGTGCCTCTGCTATATTCAGGTAATGATTGATTTGCCTGTTGTTGGGGAATGGGAATTTACTGACTGGATTTGAGCAATATGCTAACCCACACTCAGTGGTTGAGTGTGGGTAGTTGTTGAACCATAGGTTGTTTGTTGAATCATGGATTAGTATGTTGTCTGAACCCAGGACGTTGTTTGCAGGCTGGCAAACTGTGTGGTTAACCAATACAATTTACGTATTTTGGGAGAGGGGGAGATTTGTAGCAATAGCATTGAATCTCTTCCCCACCCCTTTAGCTCTGTGGGTGCTTGCATCCCTAGAGGGATCGATGGAGGGAAGGTTTCTGCTGGGTATCTGGAGTTTTGAGGTGAAGTACCTGTAAAGATCCTGAGGAAAATAAGCCTTAGCAACACACTCTTTTGGTTTCTGCTATTGGGCAGGATGTTTGCTTTTTGTGCAAAGTGTTAGTTTTCTGTGAGTTTCATCAGAGTTCTAACACCAAAATTTCCTCCTTGCAGGCTGTATAAGCTCGCTTGATAAAGTCAAAGTGATGTAGTCCCATGCTATATTATATGAGGTAGGTGTTTCTTGTTTGGGATTTATATATTGCTGGGGTGTTGTGCTTTGCTGCAGAATTCGTTGGAATCCTGTGATCCACTGTGACTATGAGTGGGAAGGCTTTGGCTTTCCACTGAGTTAAATGACAATGTTATAGCTTCACCAGCTTTTTGGGGGGGGCAGTTTTGCAAGGGCTGGTACTAAGGTCTGAAGGATTCTAAGGTCCTGACTAAGAGCATCATCACATAGGGGAAAATCGAGATTGCTTACCATCGCTTCTTCGTCTGCACGTTTGTTCCTCATTACTTCCTCTTTTGAAAGAGGAAGTAAATAACGTGCACGTGGCCCATTCAGTGGGCTGTTTTGATCGCGCTGCTTCTCCTGCACACAGCAGGAGAAAATAGCAACTTCTGTCTTTGAAAATTAGTCGGATTTACTGGGGTGGTTTTTTGTCGTGCAGAGAAGGCTAGAAGGGGTGGGAGGTGCATGGGAGGCAGAAGATGTTGTGAGAGGGGCCCATGAAAATCCGTGTGTGGCCAGTAATGGGCGTGCAATAAAACACTCGTCTGATGGATGTCGAACTCCTGCTCCTCCCTTGATATCATCCATTTTTGGCCCCTACACTTGCAGAGATGTGCTGGCATCAGGGTAGTTAGCATAATGCTGTTGTAGATACTTGATGCCACCGTATCTTTGAGGTTTGTCAGTGCAAGGAGACTTAGTTGGTATTCTATATTATTATTTGTAATACGCCCCTTCCAACTCTGCTATTCTATGATTCTATGAAATCAGGATAGCATTATAAGAGATGTTGGATGTAAAATATTATTTTGAAAACATGTTTCTCTCTGGATTATATTATCTACAATGGAAAGATGAAAGATGTTGTTCATATCATTTTCTGGAGTGGGTAAAGCGTTTAGATCACTAGTTGCATTCTACTGGCCTCATTATTTCCTCTGCATTTCTGAACTAATAGAGGGCAGCCCAGAAGGATTCCTCCACCTGAGTTATGAAAGTAGTCTTAAATGTTTCCTGGGGTATTCACAAAGGCAGAGCCTTAAGAAGGTGAGAGGACAGTTCTACAGAAGTGGCAGAACTGCTTTGGAAATGTCTTACAAGATCGTTTTCTCCCTCTGAACTCCGTACCATTTTACATTGGGCTGTTTTTCTGAGTACTAGCTGTACCCAGCGTAACATACGCCATTGTAGCATATCTTAAAGTTTATTAATTAAATATCATCGCGGGGGCGCAGGCTGCGTGGAGGCTGCCAATACAGCGCTGTCTGGCAGACCTGGGGGGCAGGGAGGTCGGGCGGAGGAGACCAGGTGTCCCCCTCTCCCCGGGGTTCCTGTCAGCCTTGGGCTGCCCACCCAGCTCGCATGAGATTAGGCCGGGGCCTGGGCTCACAGCAGGCGAGCACCCGGCCACCAAGGGGACCGGCTGTGCCTCGTTCATGCTCCGGACCATGGCGCTGCCCCCTTCGTGGGGGGTGGGAGAGCGAAGAGGCAGAAAGGGGGGTAGGATTACCTTGGAAAGCCCGGAGGAGTCGGGCGAGGGGCTTAGCAACCTGTATCAGCTGACGTTACACGCTGTTACTGTTGCTTAGCAACCTGTATCAGCTGAAGCCTGTATGGAAACGTACCTAAGCGTTTTATATATATATATAGATAGCCATACTGTGTTTTTGCTTTTTTATTTTGTGAGCCTAATGGCAGGGCCTCCCTCTCTCTCTCTCTTTCTCTTTTAATGTGAGCTGCTTTGTGAGATAATAATTGTCTGAAAAAGCAATATAAAAATACAAACAAAGAAAATCATGATTAATGATGATGATGCCATTCATACAATGCAAATATTTATTAATGTAAACAATAGATTGACATAGGGTTTTTTTTCAGCAGCAAAAGTTTCGACTTAAAATTATGGCTTCTTTTAATGTTTCATTTGTATCTTTTGTATCTTATAGTACAGAAGCAACTATTATCTCAGGAACAAAGATGGCGGCACAGGTCTTTGAGGAAATCCGGAAGGATGTAGAATCTTGGCTTGCCCTTGGAAACCAGAGGCCTCATCTCACTGTTGTCTTGGTAGGAGACAACCCAGCCAGTCACACATACGTAAAGAATAAAGTAAAAGCAGCAGCAGCTGTAGGTATGCCTTTTTGAAAACCCTAAATAGCTTTTGTATAGTGCCAGCTTTTTAGATGCAATGCATTTTTTTAATGTACGCAGTATTTTATTTTATGCTGTTTTTTTAAAAAAATCTGCTAAATGAAAGATGGTATTTATCCTAATTCTTAACGTTTTAAACAAATAACTGATGTGTGTGAATTTATTTTACAATTCTATATCTCTTGAACAATGTTAAATAGAAATGTGGAACTACAAAAATGCTGCTGAAACGTGGAACTACACAACTTGAGTTTTGTCTCACTTGAATAAGACAGAACTAAATTATTTTTGCTGAAGACATTGTGTTGTTGTTTTTTAGGCATTTCTAGTGACATAATACTGAGGTCCAAGGATATTTCTCAAGAAGAGCTTTTAGACCTGACTGCCAAACTAAACAAGGATTTGAGAGTCAGTGGTATATTAGTCCAGTTACCTCTGCCAGGTAACGGCATGCTGTTTTATATATTGTAACATTACAAAGTTGGGTTGTTGTGAGTGCAGTTAGCTTAGTATGCACACTGCTGAAAAAGAAGAGCTGTATAAATAACCAAATTCTTCAAGACTTCGTTGGCCCTATTGGTATTTATTTCTCCAATGATATTCTTTCTCAGTTTTTAAAAATCTCGTATCATAAAGCTTAGTTTTTGAATCTCAACATGGCTAGCTCAGATTAGTTTGCAAGTGCTTTTATTTGCAAACTGTCTGGCAATTTGGCAAACACATCTCTCCAGGCTGCTTCCTTTAGGTCAGCTGCAGTGGTGACAGAGGAGCTTTCAGTAAAGTTTATGCAGTGTTCAGTTAAATGCAACCAGATTTTTTGCAATTTGTTTTATATCCCAGTTCCTTACATCCTGGCATTGGATCCATAACTTGATTTTGACCTATCTTGCAAGACATTTTGTAGATAACATTGTCTGGGTCCACTTTTGTATGAATGAACAAAATTTATAATACAAATTTGGGCCTGTTTCTACTTCTAGTACTGGCCTTAAAAAAAAAAAAAAGCTGAAAGACTGTATTCTTGGGATTTATTTCACTGTTTCTGGGGGTAATCATGACCATTAGGGCTGTGCACGGACCGCCCCCCCCCCCCGATCTGCTTCGTGGCCCGATCTGGAACTTCCGGATCGGGCCCAATCCGCTTCAGGCCGATCTTTCCAGGTAGGCCAACTGCCCCCTTACCTGCAGTCCGTCGCGACGGACTGTGACTCAATTGAAGTTGCAGTCCGTCGTGGGCTTCAATTGAGGCCCCGGCTTGAAGCCGGAAGAGGCCTCAGCCTTCACTTCCGGCTTCAACCGGGGCCTCAATTGAAGCCTGCGATGGATACAGGTAAGCCTCCCTCCTCCCTGCCCACTTACCTGGCTCCATCGCCGTTACCGCAGGGACTGCGGCGGCAGTGCCAGATGAGTCCCCCTCCCCCGCTCTTACCTGCGTCCGGAGATCCGGATTGAGGCAATCCTCTTTGCCTCGATCCGCAGCCCCCCCCCCCCGACTCGCTTCATCTCCGCCTTTTCCATTGGCAAATCAGGCCGCCTCACTATTGCTTCTCCGACCCGAAGAGAAGCAGATCACAGCCCTAATGACCGTGCATATTCCAATGTCCCTTTTTATTAACGTGCTTGTAGATTTGAATAAGAGAAAAGTATTGTCCACATGGTGGCAGTATAACATGGCCGGACCTAGGATTGTCTGCCTGCAGAGCAGATAGTTAACAAGATTAATTCCTCATCTGACAACATAATGGGCAAGTTTTAAACTCCTACAGTGGATGTGGCTTAAGGATTTTACCTGTGGCCTATGGATCTCTGTGATAAGTACATAGAAGTGGCTGTAAAGAGAAGGTTTGAAGCTTGAGTAGCATTGCTATGAGCATTGTTCATCAACTTGATGGTTACAAAAGCAAGTTACAAATAGGTTGTGGAACCCATGTTCTTGGGCCTGACTATTCTCAAGGCAATAAGATATGCCTTGAAGGAAGTTACTATGTATGCTGTGCTATTGCCAGACTTATCCTTAGATCTGTCAACTCCAGAGCCGGGATTTCCAATATCATAGCCAGAATGTAGGGGTCCATTACTATGTTACAAGTGATGGATACTCCAGAGCTCTTTGATGAGGCCTTAGATGTGGTGTTTTGAAACCAAAGATATGAAGGCAGCCCTTTGAACTGCCAAATAAGATGAAAAAAGAACAAGCCTTAGGAGCCCTTTCAGAGATGCTTTCCATGCTAGGAAGAGGTCATGAATCAGCTCGGCGTGATGATCCCCATTTCGACCAAACTGGAGGTTGCACTTCAACCCCCAGTATGGTCACGATTTTGATGGATGCCCGGCCACACTGGTTCTGAGACGCATATGCTGAATCAGGATACCTAGGAGCAGAAGTGAAGCCCAGAAGAGTATCAACTGGCTGGAGTTAGGGGCCATCACGTTGGTTCTAACTTTGCATGAATGGATCTTGTTCTCTTCCAGACAGACAATGGAGGCATACATAAGCAAGAACCCCCCCCCCTTATGGAGGTGAACATAAGGGAGCATGATCTCTCTACAGTGACATTTTAAGTTGATCGGAGAGCTAAGTGATTACTTCTGATAGATCTGTTTGCGACATCCTTGAATATGTGGAGTTTCATGTTGGAGTTCACAGAAGCAGAGAGGAGTGAATGTCCTTGGCAAAGACTGGCTGAACAGCCTACTGGAGAACTTCCCACTCTTCAGGAGGGGTTTCTTAAGACGACTGGAGCTCAGAGGGTTGAAACTTTCTTAATCACTCTGCATTGACTCCAGAGGGCTGTGATTTGATAACATCCACCTAGGAGAATAAAAAATACTGTCCTTCCTCTCCTTAGAACAGGAATTCACAATAAGAAAACCCACTTTTCTGTCTCATCATTTCTGTCTCATTAACCCTGAGTATGGAAACCTAACACACCAGTTGCGTGTATCTTAGCCTCCATAAATGTTTAACGTTGTCTTTAAAAATTGACAAAGTAAGCTGAGCAAGATAAGTAAAGATTATCATACTGGTAGTATTGTTGAAACAACTAAATAGCAAAAAGTATATAAAATGTTTTTCAGATCACGTTGATGAAAGGGCTGTGTGCAACACTGTCGCACCTGAAAAGGATGTGGATGGATTCCATATTTTCAATATCGGACGACTGTGTCTTGACCAGCCGTCTGTTATACCTGCCACTGCTGCTGCTGTTTGGGAAATAATAAAGAGAACAGGTAACCAAATCATGTAAGAAGTTGATGTAGGATTAATACCTTGTGGAAAATATTTCAGAGAAATTAGATGTCATCTTTTATATTATAGGGTTCTAGAATGCTAAAATTCCAAACAACTTAGCTTAGTATCATACCTGAAATGGAATATGTTTTAAAATTTGGAATTACAGTGCATTTTGTTGCACTGAAGGTGTTTGTCCATCTAGGCTCATTTGATAGTATTGCACCTGGAAAAGCAAAGCAATCAGTTGTTAAACAGTAGCGATTATTCTAAAACAAAGGTGCTTCTACCCTAATGTCCTTTAACACTGCTGTAGCATCATTGTTCCAAATGACACTTAATATATTGTTATATCTGCCATGTTATCCACATGGCAAAGAGAGGGAGATGCCATCCTCTGAAATTCTGAAATTGGGGGAAGTAACCATTTCCTGTTCATTTGTTTTTAAATTTAAGAATGTTAGTTTTAGCTAGTGCACCAGCATATTTTTGGAAGGAGGTTTAACATATAGGAAGAAAATAAGGGGGGGGGGGGGATCTCCCAGGTTTTGTCCTGAGTGCTTCACGATACCAGACTTGGGATAGTGCAATGATGTGGACCTTTGCCTTATGGAGAAAAAGTCTGTGTATGTGCAAGCTGGGAGTGAGGAGCCAGGAAATTCATTCTGCTGTAGAAGGAGGGTAACATTTCAAGCTCCTTCCTTGGCGGTGTTGGGCTGCTTGACTCCAGGACCATGAAACCTAGGCACTTGAAACTTGGCATGTGTACTAAGGGGATGCTATGGGTGGGATTTTGATTTTTTTAAAATATATTAATTAATTTTAATGTGTCTCTGTATTTGAAGCCTGCAGTACAAGACTGTGGAATGCCCTCCCCTTGGAGGCCCCACTGGCGCCAACACTGATTTCATTAAAAACATGGCTTTTTAATAAAGCCTTTGATGGTTAAATTCACTAAGATAGCACATTGTTTTAACTGTTTTAACTGCTTTTACTGCTTTTTAACTATATATTGTTTTAACTTGGTTCATGGTTTAATTTGTTTTTAACTGTGCATATTTATTGTTTTATACTGTATGCTTTTATCTGTACGCTGCCCTGAGATCTTAATGATATAGAGCGGGATGCAAATGTTTTCAATAAATAAATAAACTTGAGTCACTAGATGGCAGGCTTCCCTAGACAGTGCATAGCTTTACAGCTGATGGTAGTTTGAAGCCAGGGAGAGTCCAAGTCCAAGGGATAGAGTTACACACCTTTCCTCTCTCCCCCCAGAGGACTGGAGTGGACAGACCCCTACCTCAGTGGGCTGCAGGGGTGCACCATACCAGAGATGATGCCTAAGGGTGTCAGCTTTTGTGGCTTCATGCAGATGGGGTGGACACAACTGCATGATGTTGCTTGAAGGCTTCGCTGAAGGCTACTCCAACCCATGCAACGTTAGGTCTGTTCACTAGTTTAGTTATAAAATGACACTGGACAAGGAAGCTTCTGGCACATCACACACCCTTTTAAACAAAGTGTTCCAAAAAGATGGGACAATAGCACTAAGACAATGAGGAGAATGTAGTGCTCTACTGTCCTTTCCCAGAAATAAAAATACATCTGATTTTCTGAGTTCCAAAACAAAGTGGAACAGCATGGTGAAAATGCAGGGTAACAATGGTATGTTAACAGTGAGTGTCATCACGCAAGGGAAAATCATGATTGCTTACCGTTGCTTCTCCGCCTGCCCGTTTGTCCCTCGTCTCACTGCTTCTCTTGCACACAGCAGAAGGAAGCGGCAACTTCCATCTTTGAAAATAAGTTGGACTTACTGGGGTGTGTTTTTGTGGCACAAAGAAGGCTGGAAGGGGTGGGAGGTGCACAGGAGGCAGACAGTGTTGTGAGAGGGACCTGCGAAAATCCATGTGTGCCCAGTAACAAGCGTGCAATAAAAAGCTCATCTGATGGAGCTCAGTGTTACGTAGATTGCCGTAAAATGTGAAAGAATGAAGAGTGGCAATTCTAGAAGAAGTTGCTACAATAAAGAACTGGAGCTGCATAGATAAGCTCTGATTTAAAGTCTAACTTTGATATAAGATGTGTTTTTTCAGGACGTCATTTTCTTTGTGAGCTTTTAAAAGCTCATGCCATAACATAAGAAGAGCCATGCTGGATCAGACCAAGGGTCCATCTATTCCAGCATTCTGTTCACACCAGCTGCTTGTGGGAAGCCACAAGTAGGACATGCATACGGTAGAACCCTCTTGTTTGTGTTCCACAACATATAGCCATCAGAACTAGTAGCTGCCAGTAGCCTTATCCTCCATGAATTTCTCCAGTCCCCTTTTAAAGCCATCCAAATTGGTGGCCTTCACTACACCTTGTGGTAGTGAATTCCATAGTTTAACTATGTGCTGCATGAAGAAGTACTTCCTTGTATCTGTCCTGAATCTCCCACCAATCAGCTTCATGGGATGTGCCCGGGTTCTTATATTATGGGAGAAGGAGAAAAAATTCTCCCTATCTTCTTTTGCTCCATGAATTTCTCCAGTCCCCTTTTAAAGCCATCCAAATTGGTGGCCTTCACTACACCTTGTGGTAGTGAATTCCATAGTTTAACTATGTGCTGCATGAAGAAGTACTTCCTTGTATCTGTCCTGAATCTCCCACCAATCAGCTTCATGGGATGTGCCCGGGTTCTTATATTATGGGAGAAGGAGAAAAAATTCTCCCTATCTTCTTTTGCTCCATGAATTTCTCCAGTCCCCTTTTAAAGCCATCCAAATTGGTGGCCTTCACTACACCTTGTGGTAGTGAATTCCATAGTTTAACTATGTGCTGCATGAAGAAGTACTTCCTTGTATCTGTCCTGAATCTCCCACCAATCAGCTTCATGGGATGTGCCCGGGTTCTTATATTATGGGAGAAGGAGAAAAAATTCTCCCTATCTTCTTTTGCCATAACATGCATAATTTTGTACACCTCAGTCAAGTCTTCACGTGCTTTCCATTTTTCTAAGCTAAACAGTCCCAGCTGTTGTAATGATTCTTTATAGGGGAATTGGTCCAGCCCCTTGATCATTTTACTTCTCATTTCTGCACTTTTTCCATCTCTACAATATCCTTTTTTAGATGTGGTGGTCAGAGCAGTAAGATATTGGCAGTTTTATTTTTGATTCCTTTTCTAATTGCCTAACATGAAATTTACCTTTCCACAGTAGCCACACATTGAGTTGTCATTTCCATTGAATAGGCCCCCACACCCCCCAAAATATCTTATTTGGTCAGTCACTGCTTTCTCAGATCCCATCACCATATAAGTGAAGGTGGGTTAAGTGAAGGTGGGGTTTTTCTTGCCCAACATGTCCACTTGCTTACTTACGTTGAAGTATCTTTGCTGTACTGTAGTAGTGTTAGTCAATTCATAGAGAGGAATTCAAGAGCCTAACCATGACGTGTCATAGTTTCCAGATATTTCCGTAAGGGAAATTATGTATAATAACTTGATCAAACTTTTTCAAAACTGAAAAATCAAAAGCCTTTCGTTTTGCATGCATGATGAACAATATAGGATATTATTTTGGTTATTTTTACTCATTCTATAAGGAATACAAACGTTTGGAAGGAATGTTGTTGTAGCTGGAAGATCGAAGAACGTTGGAATGCCTATTTCAATGCTTTTGCATACTGATGGAAGACATGAAAGGCCTGGAGGTACATTGAAGAACGCTCTGATTTATTGTGATGAAACTCTCAACACAGAGAGAAGGGAAGGGACCAAAGCAAGACAAAGTAGTTCATTTACCACTTGCATTGAAACATGGAGTAGGTCCCATCATGATACTCAAGTAGTTGGATAGCAATCTGAATCCCTGATATTTTCCTGCTATCTACTTTGCAAAAGACTGGTTTACTCTGATATCTCTTAGGGCAGATGTTTTGGCTTACAGTTCACAACAGACCCAGCCAGCATAACCAAAGATGAGTAATCAAGTTGTAGGCCAGTATATTTGGAGGGCCACAAGTTGCCAACTCCTGTCCTAGGCAGGATCTACACTACTGCTTATAACGGTTTATAATGGTTATGACAACTGTTCAGGCCCAGGACACATTACTGATACCGTTTTCATAATGTTTTAAAGTGTTATATCCTGCTTGGTGTAGATCAGGCCCTAGACATGTAGCCCATCTTGCTGTTTTGTACTCTTTTCATGTCTGTATTTTATGACAAATGTCAGCTGTTTTTACAGAATTAAGTGGGCATTAGGTATGCTGTTATTCAGACACGATCCAGATATTTCTTCCGTTTTCCTAACTTAATAACCAGTTTATGTTTCCTTATATTTCTTCAGTTTTCCAAACTTAATAACTGATTTATATTTCTTTTATACATTACAAAGTGGAGGTGAGGCCAGAATGATACGAAAGGAGCCTATTTTTTCATATTCTTATCTGAATATGTTTTGCTCATTAATTTTATTTTGCTGCTTGTCTCTAATGCTTACACTAAGATTATGTTACTTGCAATTCAGTTAACATATCTGTCCTGTGTCTTGTAGCTCTTTGCTAAATGCCATATATTCAGCATTTTGTCATTTTCTATTAACCAGTCAGGGCCAAACTCATTCTAACATTAATGATCTCATAGACCAGGAATAGCAACCTGGTTCTCTTCAGATATTTTGGACTACAGCTCCCATGATAGGAGCTGTGGTCCAAAACATCTGAAAGACTCCAGTGCAGGATCTACACTACTGCTTTAAAATGGTTTATAACAGTAGTGACAACTGTTGAGGTCCAGGACGCACTCCATAAACAGTTTTCAAAGTGTCATATCCTGCTTGGTGTAGATCTGGTACAGGTTGTCTATCCCTGCCATAGACCTTTGGTCTGCAGCAGTGGGTTGTGACCACCACTGAGTCCCATGTTGCAGGCTGGGGGTCCAGGTGGGGCTTATTAGATCTGAGAAAGCTGGGAGGCTGCTGTTCTAGACAGTTATATATTTTGAATTATAAATGTGAAAGGGCAGACACATATGCTTACTGAACTTCCGCAAGTATCTAAGAGAGAGAAAAACCTTTGCTTCAGCCAAAACTCAATCATTTCTCAATAGTTTCCTAGATTTCAGTGGGATGACTAGGGCTGGATCTACACTACTGCTTTAAAGCACTTTATAACAGTTTTGACAACTCTATATGGAGTGTGTCCTGGGCCCCAACATCTGTCAAAACTGTTACAAAGCACTTTAAAGCAGTAGAGTAGATCCTGCCTAGAGCAACTGATGGATTGATAACAATAGTGTTTTCAAATTTCAGTTTTTGGTTTTAAAGTGGATACACGGCATCTTTACATATTTAGACTACATTTAGACGATGGGCATGTCTACACCAGCCCTATATCCCGGGATCATCATGGAATCGTTCTGTGCAACCAAATGCCACACAGGGGATCCCGGGAGCAGGCAGGGATGAACCCTCCATTTTCCTGGGATAACCCTTAAGTGTAGAAAGGGCCTATGTTTGTGTGGAAAAGAAATCAGAAAGTTTTTAAATTTCAGTGGACCTTGCACAGCAGAATTTCCAAACTGTTGAAAATAAAATGGCTGCTGAAAATAAAAATGTATAGGCCTGGTGCTTCGGGAGGGGGGGGATGCAAATTAAAGAAAGTACTGTAAAGTTTACAGTGGGTCAGCACTAGGAAGATAATTTATTTACTGCTGCATTGCAGTTTTTGAATGAGTATTAATTATGACTAATGTATTTGTGACAGGTGATGCTACAGTGACAATTACTCACAGATATACACCAAAAGATCAGCTGAAGATCCATACACAGCTTGCTGATATTGTAATAGTTGCTGCAGGTATGTAGCACTGTCAGTGTTTTAAAATACAGTAACATTCAAACATGGTAGATTTGAAATTCACTTCATTGTTGTGAAAGCAAAATACTGCACTAGGGCAAAGAGAAAATTGCATTAAGTACAGACTGTAAGGGAGGTGCTGATATGCAAACTTGGTCAATATTTTTTTAACTTGCCTAAAATGATTGTGGGCTGGGAGTTTCTCCAAGGCTGCAGTCTCCATTTACCTTCCCCTCAGATTTCCTTTCTTCTTCTTTTGGTTTTTTAGTCCCTGTGATTATTTCTCTTTAAGTTGCAACTTGTGAGAATAACTGTTTCCCCAAAAATTGACATGTTCTGGGACTCCTTTCTTTTTCTTATGTCTACATCTATTATAAGTGCTCCTATTATAATGTTCCAGAACATTTGAGAACTACAAGTTCAACCGCAGCTTTTAAAGCTCAGCTAAAAACTTTTCTTTTTCCTAAAGCTTTTAAAACTTGATGTTGTGCAGACTTCTACTGTTACTTTCTACTGTTAGTTTTTCCCTACCCTGTGCCTGCTTACCCTTCCCTGTACCTGTTTGCATTCTCTTCCCCTCCTTATTGTTTTACTATGATTTTATTAGATTGTAAGCCTATGCGGCAGGGTCTTGCTATTTACTGTTTTACTCTGTACAGCACCATGTACATTGATGGTGCTATATAAATAAATAAATAATAATAATAATAATAATAATAATAATAATAATAATAATAAGTGAACCTTGTCATCATCTCCATCAATTTCTTTGAGAAAAGAAATGGTATTGGCTTAACCACAGAGTTTTAAGTCCCACGAAATATTATGTATTTTACTTCAGTTGGGTTTTTCATTTGTGCATGTTAGGGGCACTTTGATTTTATTACATGTTTGAGGATTTCTCTCAAAGGAGATGGAAAGTTTGGACCTTGTGTGCTCCCCCTCACCATTTTAGTAAGATAGGCTAATTTGAGGAAGGAGTTGTGTATTATTCCTACACTAGAGGAAGCCAAATAACAGCCAGGTTTACAGTTGCATTGTTGAACTAAACTTTCGGGTGTGTTTTTTTCTTTTGTAAAATTCTACATTTTATCATGCAGCTAATTGCATCATTTCTGCAGAGATTTAGTTTTTGATTACTTGTGCGGGGGGAAAAGAGCCTCTTAAAAATAACCCACAGTAGTTCATAGTAGCCCAGACAATCCAAGCTGTCTGTGAAAAAGGTCACCCTCAAACCTGCTAGTTGCCTTAATTACCCCTGCGTATTTGCAGAATTTTTGGTATGCAAATATAATTATAGGGCTGTTAAAACTGCAAATACCAGTGTTTACTAAGTATTATGTCCCTTCTCTGACACTGTCCTGTTGCTGCCCTCTCCTTCAGAGGCATCTGATTCTTCTGCGTAACACACCCTAAAGGTGGTGGTATCCTTCTCCTCCTTTGAAATTCTGGCAGTTCCAATGCCTGACCACCTTCCTTCATCCCACGCCTTACTACTTTTTGACATTTGTTCTGTCATTTGTGGCTCCTTTTCTATCTCCACATTATTGTTTCTGTATCTCCCACTGCTTCGCTCTTAACTTTCACTGCAGATCTGATGCCTAGCTTCCCTTCCTCTTATCTGTCACCCACCCGCCCACATTAATTCCTGGTGATTTCAGCCTTCTTGTTGCTGTGCCTCTGACCCAGCTATGTCGCCGCTCTCGCTCTTTCAGTCTTCAGCTTCCCCTCACATTGCTTATGGGCACTTCCTTGACCTTGTCTTGCCAAAGAACTGCTTTGTCTTTAGCCAGTTTGCTGTGGAATTGCCTGTTTGATCATCGCCATATCACTTTCGACTGCACACAGTCCACCTCCGCGGGTTCTGCTTTCTGTTCTGGGACCGCCCGTCCATGATCCAGCGGTTTTTTCCAAAGCATTGTCCCTCCTGCTGTTTCTGCCTGCTCAGTTGACTCCGTAGTTTTCATCTTCGAGGCATTTGCCTATGTGTCCCCACGATGGCTGTGAATCAGTGTTGCATCAGCCACCAATTCGTAGTCACCACGGGGCTTTCCTGCAAAGCTGTGTATTTTGCCCTGTCTCCATTTCTCTCCCCTGCTTCTGTTGTCTCCTCCAAGTTGAAAGATAGGTTATAAGCCCCTTAGGACTTACAGATGAATACAGCCCCTTAGGACTTACAGATGGCATTCAATGAATAATAATCTGTTCTGTCAACATAGTGGAATACGAACAAGCCTGCAATCCATTCATGAGCACCCAGTGTGTGTTTCATTTTCTCCACTTTTGGTGAGGGGAACCAAATTCCCATGCACTAGTTTATCGTGTTTTATATTGCTTCTGATGGTGAAAGAAGAATGCCCAGAGCCAATGTGATGTGTGGGCCTTGTAGAACTTGCAGGGGGTCATTTTACAAATAGTTTAGTCTCCTGTACAAAGGTTATTTTTGTACTAGGAGATCTTGGTGGACCAAAGGAGGGAAAGTGGAGAGACTCTGCCCTCAGTGATGAATGTCTACTGATGTTCTAAGCCAGCCTTCCTCAACCTGGGGCGCTCTAGATGTGTTGGACTACAACTCCCAGGCTGGGGCATTCTGGGAGATACAGTCCAACACATCTGGAGTGCCCCAGGTTGAGGAAGGCTGCTCTAAGCCTTACAGATTCAGACCACGGAACACCTCTGTCTGATCTTGTACGTGAATTAAGGAATTAAAACAATAGAGAGAGTTATCTGCATTACTATCTGGTTGTGCTTTTTATATTGTATTTTGTATTTGTGTTTTAAATTTGTTGGTTGTTTTTATGCTCTTCATGGTTTTTAATTTTTGTGAACTGCCCAGAGAGCTTCGGCTGTTGGGCGGTATAAAAATGTAATAAATAAATTAATTAAGAGGGTCCAAGTTGGTGAGGACAAACTAGGCTCTGTTTTCTGTGGAGTAAAGCAGAATTCTGAGCCCTGTATATACAAAGTATGCCAGTTAAAAAGAAATTGTATGATGCATCTTATTTGCATAGAGTATTTCATTTTGCATTTCTCCCTTTTTCATGGTTATTCCAATTCTCATGGGGGAGAGATCAGGGAAGGCCTGGCCTTCTGAATACCAGAAACGCTATTCAGCACTTCCCATATGGGCAAACCGTTTTTGGGGTCGAAGGCCTCATTTGATGTTGGGTAACGTGGCAGGGTCTGTATGCCAAAAGGGGGTTGATCCTCTAACCTGTAAAAAGAAGAGAAAAAGCCATAAGTGCCATTGCCCATTGCGTTTCTGTTATGTAAGAAAACTGTAATATTTAACTCACCTTAATGTGATGCCTTTGGTGAGCTTCATTATATCTGGCAGAATGGATAGTGTTGCCACTCTCAACCCTTTCTTTTCCTTTGCTGCTACCCTTTTGTTTTTCTTCAAACAATAATTCCCCCATCACCACCACCAATTAGACTGGCATTGAACAGCAGCTTCCTTCCCCGGGCCCCATCTCAAATGATACAGAATGACACAGATTTTCCCCTTCCCTTTGGTGTTCCTTCAAACATTCCACCCTCCACTTCCTTAGCTGACAGCAACTCACTTTTCAAGATTTAAACATTTGCCCCTGGGACACGCACTAGCGGCAACTGAGTGGATCTTTTAGGAAGTCCATCTGAGAGCAAGACCTGGACATGGAGATGGTGAGCTGAAAGTGGTGGACTTCACATCAGTCCCTTTGGCATGGTCCTGATCCAGGATGGAATACGGTGTTCCAACCCAAAAACAGCTGATAAAACACACTGCCCCTGTTCAGATGACACTTCGGGGAACATGGTTATGGTAACTACACCTATTGCTGCTGCCACAGGACCATGGAACCACAGTCCTTTGTGTGGTTTGCCTAACCACATCCTAATGACCTCTCTGCTGATCTCGGACTGATGTGTTCTACATCCCAGTGTCCCTTGTGGCATGCATGGCCCTGGGCAGCCATTTCCTGTCTGAGGCTGATGGCCATGTTGAGGCTGTGGCACTTGCAGGTTATATAGCAACCAAGGTTAGGGGAAATGCCTTACACATAACGCACTATGCCTTCATAGTTAGCCCAAAAATGGTTAACCAGCATGGCTTAGTGTGTCATCTGAAAAGGGTCAGTATTTAAGGATGCTTTTCTGTAATTGTTCAGTTTGTGTAAGAGATCCTTCTAAATTATGATGAATGCACAGCATGCCTTGGTAACTCCATAGATTCCCTTCCACCCCACCCCACCCCACCGGTCTTAACCAGCATAACTTCTGCCTTGTCCAGTTTCAGTTTCATCCAGCTTCACTTATCATGCCTAATCTCTATGTTTGCTTAGTGACAGTGGTCTTATCTGCTGCGAGGGATTGATAGGGTGGCATTCCATGTGCAGATAATGGGTGCGCTGGTTTGAGTGTGCAGCATTTTTCTGCAGTTCTAGATTGCTAAACTGGGAAGGTTTATAGAAGCAATTCCTGCAGTACTGGAGTGTGTGCTGCAAGGTTGCTTTCTTTTTGCAGCAGTGTAAATTTGATGCCACAAATATTTATTTATTTATGCTGTTGATTTCCAAAGCAGGATACAATTAAGAAAAGATCATAAAACAACAATAAAAGAGTCAGTGTGGTGTTGTGCTTAGTGTGTTGAAACGGGACACAGGAGATCCAGGTTCTACTCCCCACTCTGCCATGAAGCTCACTGGGTGACTTTGGGCTAACCTACTTCACAGGGTTGTTGTGAGGATAAAAGAGGAAAGAGGAGGACTATGTTAGTCGCCTTGGGTCCCTTGCAAGAGGAAAAAAGGGTTGGATGTAATAGTAATAATAATAACCATAATGCAGAAATGGGACAAAGTACAGTTGTGTTATGGGCTATATGTCTTATATTATCCAACTAGGATAGCAGGGTAGCAGCAACAACAAAATACTTAAATTGCAGAGAACCTGGCATAGAAAGAAGACTGGATTGAAGCAAGACAGTCACCAGAGGAACCAAGGCTCTAGCCTCATGAGAGCACGTTTATTATTGCAGTCCAGGATTCAAAGAGCTGCTTGGCTCAGACAGGGGGGTTATGTTTGCCAAGTGGGACACATGATTATTTTTGTTTGAGTAGCTGATTCCCCTGCCGCATCACAAACTCCTTCTGGAATTTCAATTTCAACAGAAGGCTGCTATTTAAGAAAAGCAGGCGTAAGGCCCCCTTGAGTTCACAGGAGCAGTTTCATGGTTCTTTGAATCCTGGCTTCTGCTCTCAACGTAGAGGGGATTTTACAGAGAAACGAGAAAAACAAAGATTTTCAAATACTTAAAAGGTTGTCACACAGAGGAGGGCCAGGATCTCTTCTCGATCCTCCCAGAGTGCAGGACACGGAATAACGGGCTCAAGTTAAAGGAAGCCAGATTCCAGCTGGACATCAGGAAAAACTTCCTGACTATTAGAGCAGTACGACAATGGAATCCGTTACCTAGGGAGGTTGTGGGCTCTCCCACACTAGAGGCAGGTGGACAACCCTCTGTCAGGGATGCTTTAGGGTGGATTCCTGCATTGAGCAGGGGGTTGGACTCGATGGCCTTATAGGCCCCTTCCAACTGTGCAATTCTATGATTCTATGAAAGATAGGTTCTTTCCCTGAGAAGCTTCCAATCTACGTTTTGACAGTAGTGAAGGGAGGTGAAAACAGGAGGCAAAAATCACCAGAGTTGAATCCGAGCCAGTGTGGATGCACGTACTCAGGCGCTTTGGCACCAGGAACTGGAGCCACCACCACCCTAGTTGTGGCTGTGGAAATGTCCACTCGGGGTTGGCGCCACTTTCCAGTGTCTGTACATGCTGTCAGACATGGATGGTGAAAAGTCATGGGTTGACTTGAAAGGTGGCAGGTTGCCTTAACAGGCTGGCTGTGGGGTAAACTGGGAAGGTGAAGATCAGGAGATGGAAGGAAGAAGCAACGGAGAGGAAAGGACCTCCTGATGGATAAGGGGCTGTGCTAGAGAAGCAGGAAAGGAAGAGGGGAGAAGATGGCCAGCGGAGGGACTCTTGGCATGAGGTACCCAGGGAACCAAGAGGGACTTATTAGGAGTGGCTCCCCTTTTTCAAATATTCCTTGGGGAGCCAATCCAGGCTTCAGTCCCTACCCTGAAGTCAAAGGTAGGATGCTCCCCCTTGTCAGAGTATTGGACTGATACTCTTCAGGAGAGTTATGGGCCACAGCTAGACCTACGGTTTATCCTGGGATCATCCAGGGTTCACCCCTGCTTGAGCACTGGATCCCCTGGGTGTCACCTAGATGAACAGGTTTTATCCCTGGATGATCCAGGGATAAACCTTAGGTCTAGCTATGGCCATCAACTTCTCAAAGAAAGATATTGTGCCTTGCATTTCCCATGCCTCCGGGTTGATTATTTCAGGATATAATCTTGTTCCAGCCATGCACAGTGCAACAAGAAACACAGAATCAATGATAAATGTATATATCAAGCTTTTAAAAAAAGTATTCCTAGTTTTACAGTTGGTAGAGCACATTTTGTCTCTGGATTTCTGAAGCCTAATTGGATTTTTGGTTACAGGTATCCCAAAGCTGATTACTTCTGATATGATCAAAACAGGGGCAACAGTGATTGATGTTGGTATCAACCACATCCATGATCCTCTTACAGGGAAGGTCAAATTAGTGGGGGATGTGGACTTTGAAGGTAAGCCAAATGCCTTGCTCATAGAGCTGCTAAATCAACCTCTTCCAATTGCTTTTGAGTCAGAGGGAATTTGTTGATTATTTATCCCTTGTCTTAAAAGACTTGCACCGTCTTCTCTGAAAATTTCACAGGTTGTTGATTTCCCAACTCCAAAAGTGGTACTGAGCAGGAGGCAGCCCACGTTGTATTCCGATTTGTAGAGCGTCAGCATTAACCCCCCCTTTTTTTTTACTGGCATAGTTTGTCACATTATTGTATTTTCCCCCTGGGCTATTGGGTCAATTTCATCAGTAACAGTTCCAAACATTTTCTGAGACATCCAGAAACTTTGACAGAAATGGGCTTGTGTGTGTGGAAGAGTCCAGCGGCATCGAACACAAGTCCACATTCAGGTGCTAAGCCATAACAATGGTTATGGCAGCTGCCCATATCTGCCCTTGTGCTGTTACGAAGAGCTTTGCTTATGTACATAACAATGTTGGAACTGATTAGGGTGCTTGTTTGAGGATGGCCGGAAGATGCTGCACATTCATGTATGATGATTAAGAGATGATAATGGCTAAAATGTTCTTTTCATTTAACATTTTATTACTTTGCACAGTAGGGAATTTTATACTTTATTACTTTACTCAGACAGTAAAAAGAGGATGTTGGAAACAGACTGAAGACTTACATAAATATTATGTTATACTCCATCCCTTACTAAAATATATATACACTATCTATCCCAGGGATCCTGGTGCCACCTGCTGAAGGCCACAGTGTCAGCCTTTTTATTGCCCTGGCCTCTCCCCACCACAACAAGTTCTTTTCACTTTGGCTTATTCAGAAGTTGTGTTTTCAAGATAAGCATACCTCAATATCTACATTTCTTATAGAATAAACTAGGGGTGTGCTCCACTCCATTTTGGATCCCCAAATCCGAAGCGGAGTGGGCCGATCTGGACATCCTAAACCAGGTTCCAGAGTGAAACGGATGTCCGGATTGACCCGAAGCGGTTTGGAACGGTCCGAATCGATTCGGATCGTTCCGAAGCTTCAGAGCCAGGGGAGGGGGAATTACCTGGCTCCGCCGTGGCCTATTTCCGGCCTTAGGCGTTGGTGGCAGTCGAAGCTGCCACACGGACCGCTGTGGCGGAGCCAGGTAAGTGGGGGAGGGGGGCTTACCTGGCTCTGCCATCCGCCACCACTGCGGTCCATGTGGCGGCGGCGGAGCCAAGTGGGGGGGATGGGGCTTACCTGGCTCTACCGTCCACCACCACTGCAGTCCGTGTGGCAGCGAATGGTGGAGCCAGGTAAGGGGGGGAGGGGGGCTTATTTGGGCACCATTTTGTCCCACTTACCTGTCTCTGCCGTCCGCTGCAGAGGCAGGTAAGTGGGGAAGAGGCAGCGAAATGGCGTCTGAATGTCAATCTGGACCTCCGGATCTTGCTCCGGATCCGGTTCCAGAGTGGGTCAGGGGGGTCCGGATCGCGACCTGAAGCGGTTCAGGCAGGGCATGCACAGCCCTAGAATAAACATTACTTTACTTTTAGGACTGGAGTGAGCAACTTGAGGCTGCGAGAATATAATTTGGCATAGGCTCTGTAATTAATTTGCAGCAGTTTGTCCCCATGACTGGTTCATACATGGCTTTGGCACTGAAATTGAACATGTACACATGTGCAAGAGCGAGTCCTGAGTTTATGCATATCTGTCTCTTCCCATCCCACTACTTATACCTAGTAAAGAAAACAGGGGCTATGTCCAGTGATATGGATGGAAGCCTGCTTGCACAACCACTTGTCTTCATAACAGACTACACACAGTGGGGGAAAGTATGTAAACCCAAGGCTTCCATATCTTCCGCGTGGAAGGCCTATGTGCCTGAGACATGTATGAGCTTGTTTTTCATCTGACATATTGGCCACTGGATCAGACTAGTACTTAATTGATTGTGTAACATTATTCTTTGCCTTATGTATAAAAACATTAACCCAATAAAAATCAGCCAGCTCTAAAATCCTGGGATCAGAAACCGATTGAGTTTCTTCATTACTTTTATTGGGTTTTACATTTTCTACCAATAATCTGAAAAGCATTTGTAAGTATTGTTGTTCACCCTGTGTTTGTGGGTTGGGTTTGATTGATTACCAGCATTTTTTAAAACTAGGTTTTACACGCGCTTTCTCTCACTTACTTTTTTTTTTTTTTAAATGTCAGAGGTAAAGAAGAAAGCTGGCTTTATCACCCCTGTGCCAGGAGGGGTAGGACCAATGACCGTTGCCATGCTCTTGAAGAACACATTCACTGCTGCTACGAAGTTTATTCACTAAAATTTACAAATTCGAGCCATTCTATTTATGGATACATAAACATTTATTTTTATTACAAATATATTTATTTCTACATTTTCTTTACTTATGTCAGAATATTGACAATAGTTTTGTTTGCAAACTGTTACAAAAATGTATTACTTACGCTGTAGAGTGTCCAGCTACTGATTTCATGCATGGATTGATGACATTTCTATGCATAATCCTTGTCTAAATACTTGGTCCAAATTTGAGTTATGCTGTTTTTTGCAAAACATCCCGTATCAATGGGAGTTTATTTATCTATTTATTTATTTATTACATTTATATACCGCCCCAAACCGAACCTCTCTGGGTGGTTTACAAAAGTTAAAAACAGTAAATGTTAAAAATACACAAAATTTAAAATGTAAGAACAACAGTATAAAAACAACAGTATCCATTTATAAAACAACAGTTCTGGGGGTCCATTAAAAAGCAAACTTAGTGTTGTTAAATGGTGTTAAATGCCTGGGAGAAGAGGAAAGTCTTGACCTGGCGCCTGAAAGATAACAGTGTTCGTGCCAGGGGAGCCTCATCGGGGAGATCATTCCACAGTCGGGGGGCCACCACCGAAAAGGCCCTCTCCCTTGTTGCCATCCTCCAAGTGTCCCTTGGAGGAGGACGTTAGATGTTGAGCGCAGTGTACGGGTAGGTTCATGTCAGGAGAGGCGTTCCATCAGGCATTGTGGTCCCAAGCCATGTAGGGCTTTATAGGTTAAAAGCAGCACCTTGAATGGGCTCGGAAACGTATAGGCAGCCAATGCAAGTGGGCCAGAATGGGTGTTATATGTTTGAACCTCCTTGTTCCAGTTATCCATCTGGCCGCTGTATTTTGCACAAGCTGCAGCTTCCGAACCGTCTTCAAAGGCTGCCCTATGTAGAGGGCATTGCAGTAATCTAATTTGGAGGTTACCAGAGTTGCAAAAGGAAGTGAGATCCAGGCCTGAGCTTCAACTGTGAAATGCTACTTCAGCACACAAAAGGTCCATAGTTTACTAACACAATGCACAAGGGGGGGGATTTTAATTGTGCACCTTGAGCCGACTGTAAGGTATGTTCACTAGAAATTAACCCAGAACAATTTTGTCCCTGGAAAGCTGGATTTTGAAAATATTAAAAATGAAGTAAATTCCACGTGAATTTTTAAGCATGCTTGGTGTTTGCTATTGCTTTAATCTTGACTCAAATGTGCACTAATCTAAAATCTGAAAGGAAAGGGCTGCATTTCATAACATTCTGCCTCTACCTCAGGTTTGACCCTCACATCCCAGAACAAGCCATTGGTCGTATTCCTTTTTAATTTAATGAATGTTAGCTGGCCCTTTTAACTCTCATCGCAGAGGCATAATTCCCATAGAAAAGGAACAGGAAATCTTTTGTAAAAGCAATTTAATTTATATTTGGCGGAAACTATGATTTGTGTTACAGTTCAGAAGGATTTTAAAAGTTGATGGTCTGTGAAAGTATTGTTATAAAACAGAATACCTAACTCATTTCAAAGGGTCTACTTTAAGTAAGAGTATTGGATATTACCTTTAAACTTAAACTCTTTTTTTTTTTTACATGAGCAAGTAATTTCATTGAGAAGATTGCTAGATAATATTGCTGTTTGGACAAGTTTTAGGACTGTATGTTTAATTCAGTTTTAGGACTGTATGTTTAATTTCAATGTTTAATGATGGAGGATTTAAATCACTGGAAGAAGGTATTATGTTGGATCCAGATTTAGTTATATTTAGAGCAGACCAACTGAAATCAATGGGACTTAAGACAGTCAGGACTAACAATTGCCATCAATTTCAATGGGTCTTCTGTAAGTATAATTTAATCTGGATCCAACCAACTGAATTATGGGATGGAACTAGAACCCCTTTGTTTCAATATTTTTTCAAGGCATGCTGTCTTAGGCCTTAGCTAGACCTAAGGTTTATCCCGGGGTTGTCCCTGCCTGCTCCCGGGATATCCTGTGTGTCATTTACATGAACAGGGATGACCCTGGGACGATCCCAGGATAAACCTTAGGTCTAGCTAAGTCTTCAATGTTACTTAGAAAATATGGGAATTTAAGATCCGAGTGGAATGAGAGATAACAACGGGTGTTACTCAAGGCCTGATTAGCAAAAGGTATCAGACGTTATTAAATTTACAACATGAAAATTATTATTTTAAGGAAAAATTGGGAAGATCTCTGTAAATCAACAAATCTCATAGGTTCATTGGAACTGAATCTGGAGTACTGTGCCATCCAGACTGATTTCAACAAAACTGAAAAGAAATGTCTACAAAATACTGTATCATTGGTATCTTATACCCCACAGAATTCTTCAAATTTATGAAACAGGCCATGGCAGCAGCTGGTGATGTTCTGACTCTCCAGTTGCCTTTTTTCATAATTGTTCTGCATGCTAATTATTAATCAAATTTGGAAAAGGATAGCGGAAATACTGAAGGAAATTACTGGATTTTCTTTGCCAGTTGCACCTAAAGTTATCTTGCTATGTTATTTAAAGGATATAGTACCTGAGTGGTTTAGAACTAGTAATCAATTCATTGACAGTGGTTAAAATATGTTTTGCAAGATACTGGAAGAGAACACAGTAGCATTGAATCAAGATTTTCGTGATATAGACCCAACTTCTATGGGTGGGAAAAAGAAGATGCAACAAAAACTCTCAGTTCTATTTTGACACCATGAAGGACTGAGACCGCGCCTATGAGGTTTTGGAGATGCTGTACTGAACGTGTTGGACTGGAAGATGCTGTATTGTATCACAGACTGTATTCATTTTTTCAACTGTTCCTAGACAAAGAATTACATAAATAAATGAACAATTGTACTATTAGTGATGAGAATGAAGGAAACTAAAAATATATGTTTGGTATTAGTTTCATAAAGTCATTTTATACAGAATTTTTCCAACATGTTGACCATTGTTTGTGTAAGTGCAATTGTTAAACAACTGCTTCTTTTTCATAATTGTCTTTCTGTACTTATTTTAGTTGCTGCATACTACTAATTGTATCTGCCAACACCTACATTCTTTTCAACGTACAATTATTAAATAATATTTTTACCTAACTGAACCATGATGTTTAATCATATTGCTAACCTACTGTATTTCATTTTTTAAAAAATTATTGACTGGGAGTTTGTAGAAATGAACTCCTTGAAACCTGTAAACCTACACTTAAACAGATTATTGTCCATGGTTTTATAGAAAGGACTGTCTGTGAGCTCCATCCGATGACTGTTTTACTGTGCGCTCGTTACTGGGCACTCGTGAATTACTCACATGACGTCGTCTGCCTCTTACCCGTCTTCTGCCCCTTCTGGCCATTATTGTGCCGCAAAAAAAACCCTCATTAAGTCCGGTGCTGCTCTCTCCTACCGGACTGAATGGAGTGAATTACTTCCTGTTTTCAGGAAGCGACATGGTAGCGGCGACAGAAGAAGCAATGGGAGCCGCGCATTTGACTAGATGTGATGAAGCTTGGTCTCATTTATCATTCTGGCAGACGTTGCGTGCCATTTTGCAAATATGAAATCCACACAGATTCTAAACCAGCACGGTCAAAATACACAAAAATACAGAAAATAAGTACACATCAAAAATTGTAATGCTCTCTTTCAATCTGTTATAAGATTTAAAAAAAAACACTCCTGGTGGGGCAGGGGTTGATAATTTAGGGTGCAATCCTCTACTCGCCTGGCAGTAAGCTTAATTAAAATCAATGGGACTTATATCTGACTGGGGGCTTAATATGTTAAGTTTGTCATTTTTATACGGTTCTGTAAACAGAGGTGTAACTTGGGCTTAAATAACACAAGGTACTTTGCAGTAATTAGGCATAATGCACTTTGTTTCAGTACATATATTAACTTATTGCTCATTATTTTCATAATTTATTTTTTCTTCTGTATTTTGAGTATATTTTACGATTTTCTATGTGCCTAGTTATGTGGAATTATTGTAGTTAACATTTAAAATTAATTAATAAAAAATATTCACAGAACATGGTCCCCAAAGCAGCATTATAAGGGCCCTCATTATGTTTCTAAGCCTTGGCAAATTCTTCAGCACCCATATGCTGTCAGACTTGGAAACCAGTTATAAATGTCTCCCAGCACTTTCCCTTCGCCCAGGCACGTCAGAAGCAACTTGATCACAAACATCTGGGGTTGGCACCTGTGTATTCTCTAAATATGTGCACGCAGCAAAATCACCTTTGCATCTTCTTTCTTGTGACAGAAATCAAGTTCCTCCTTAAGACAGTGTCCTTGAATGCACAATTATGCCCACGGCTAACAGGAACCTAGGTGCTTTTTTAAAAAACCACCTGATCACATTACAAAATAGTGGTAATTTTCTAAATCAATGTCTAGTTGCTCTGAGGCTTCAAGCTTGTTGCTAGGTGCACGATTTCTTTGACTGGTAAAAACAAGTGACAGTTTGCGGTATGTAAATGTGTGAGAGATGAAGGAACAGAACAGAAATATTTGGAAAGAAGAAAGGTGAAGCTAGTACATAAGAACTAATGACTGGCATGGCTTTGGGGATTTTAATATATAGCTAAAAGGTAGGCTTGTTCAATTTTTATCATTTTAAATGTATAGTTCTATGTTTAAACTTGACTTGCTAAGTTTCATTAATTTAATTTGGATATTAATAAAAAATGCATTGATAAATTTGTGAGAGCATTTTAACCAATGAGCCTGTTAAATGGGCACATTTTTAAAACCTAGTTTCATTTTGGTGTGTTAATGCTATATAAAAAATATTAAAGATGCCATTTCCTTCTAATAATGAGGTAGTTGTTGCTATTAAATTCCATGTTTTCTTACACTTCATTCAATATCTCAAAATAGTACCAGTATTCGAAATTTGATAATGTGTTAATTGATTTATATTTACAACACAATCCTATGTCTACTCAGAAGTAAGTCCCACTGAATTCAATGGAGCTTACTCTAGGTAAGTGAGTATTGTATTGCAGCCTCAAAGTGCAGTATTGTATTGCAGCCTAAAAGGTTAGGTGAATCACTATTTTTTAAAAAATCAGTTCTAGTTTAAACATTGGTCTTAGAGAAATTCATTCATTCAAGACATGTATTTCCCAGTAGTTTAAAGATAATGAAGTACTAATATATGTGTCATTACTTTTCATACTACCTTTTTAGATAAACATTGGGCCAGTTGATATGACACGACAGCCCATTGTGGGTTACTCAACCCTCAATGTGGCTGCGGCACGTGCTGATTGTCATTTGGTATATTTAACCCCTGACCAGGGATTGGCATGTCATGCAAACCTAGACATTGTGGGCTACGCAAGGGTTAAACAACCCTTGCATAAACCATGGTGAGTCACGTGAATTTGGAGGCCAGGTTCACAAGACATGACAATCCCTGGTCATGGATTGAATATGCAAAATGGAGTCCATAGTGAGGCACAGCATATTGTGTGAACCAGGTCTGTATGGCTTGGATCCAGATTTAGTTATACTTAAGAGTATACCCACTTAAAACAAGTTAGTCATGACTAGCTCAACTCCCAACTGATTTCAATGGATGTACTCTTAAGTATGGCTGTGCCTTGATCCAACCCTAGGATGTAAGTGAGAAGGATTTTTAAAAGAATGTGTGTTGTGCAAAGGTATATATGTGGGTATTAACATGTTTGTCCAGCCTCTTACAGGAGATTTCAGGAACCTCTCTGATGAGTAGCAAGGAGGTATTGCAATTAACATTCCAGGCAATCAATCTAGGAACTGTACAGAATGTCCTTTTTTACATTTACTGAAGCAACTCATAGTAAGATGTGACATCAAAAGAACTACTGGGTCATTTAAATTAGCAGGAGGACATTATAAAAAGACATTTTTGACCAATTAATTTAATTCTCTGGAAATTCTTAATATTCTGTCAAACAATTACCAGCTTGCATTATACAGGATTAATGTGACTGCAGTTACTTTTGAAACCATTACCAAATTATCCTTCTGGATTGCATATCTACGATGGGAGTTGGAGGAACTGTGTTTCAGTAGTTCAGCTTCTACTTGGCAGATAGATTCCAGCAGGTAGCACTGGGGGGATTGTTCTCTACTCTGACACATGTGCTACAGGGTTCCGCCTTGTTCCCCATGCTCTTCTACATCTATATGAAACAGCTGGAAGATGTGTCCAGAGATTTGGACTTTGGGGCAATTTATGATACCCACCTCTCTCTCTCTCTCTCTCTCATATATCTAATCTGGATATCCTGGATATGAGCTTGAAGGAGTCAGTAATCAACTGGACATGGGCTAATAAAGTGAAGCTCAATCCAGATAAGTCAGCGGTGTTGGGGGTCGGTGATTAATTAGATAATTAAGCTGGTTCTGGATGGGTTGCACTCCCCTTTAAAGATTGGGCACATAGCTAAAGATTGGTTTTGTGGCTGCTTTTAGATCCAGTTTTGTGCATGGATGCCCCACTGCCATCCCTGTAATGTAACAGCTACTTATGTATTTCCACAGATCTAGCCGAATCACTCACCACTGCGAGTACATCAGGAAAAAGTGGAACGTATTCATTTTTGCACTGGTCTTTCCCTGGCTCAGGTTAGCAGTTTGTCAGTGGTCTCAACTGTAATGAGCAGAATATTTCACGTGCCCAGCTGCTCCTTTTTCTGAAGCATCAGATAAGCAACAAGGATATCTTGAAAGCTACATAGAACAAATACAACGAATGACAGTGCTAAAAGGCTGTCACCTCGCGTTCATTGTTATATTTAAGTACTAGGGATGTCTCAAAGCATCTTGCTGTCTACCTGGATACATGCATGGGAGCATGTACCTTGGTGGTGGTGGGGACCTGCTTTTTAGGGTTTTTTGTCTGCCACTGATGATCTTCACGGCCAATGGGCGGTAGTAATTAGAGCAGTAGAGGCTGGTGGCTCCAATGTCAGCACCTTGGATCAGAGTAGCTCCTTTAGACTCCTGACTGGCTCTGATTGAAACTTGGAGCAGATTCACCAACCCACTGACAATGGAGCCAACACTGCCTTCCCCAACCCCGGTGCTCTCCAGATCTTTTGTACTACAGCTCCCATCATCCCTGATCATATTGGCTATTGCTGATAAAGGTTGTCATCCAAAACATCTGGTTGGGGAAGTATGTGTTGAAAGAGTTTCTCTTCACTCAGCTCTGTAGCTCCTTGGGTGACCTTTGGGCAGTGAAGGAAGTGCATTTCACCATTACCACTGTGTCAGCACCGGGTCACCCAGTGGAGCTTTTTCAGGGGGTCAGAGGCCTATTACGCTCTGGCCTGCAAAGAGAAAAGGGGGACCACTTGATAGCCCACTGTGATCAACTAGCACAGCACTTTGAAGTTAAAATTGATCCATTCTGTGCTGACTTGGAAGCCAGAGGTCCAGTGGATGTAACTTTGGCCCCTGCTTGTCCAGTTACAATGGATACTTTTTTCAATCTGTACAGCCCGTGGATGTGGACAGGACATGGCAGCTTCACAGACAATTTCTAGAGATGTCTCATGCCTGTTTGGACTATTGCAACTTGCTCTATGTGAGGCTACCTTCTAAAATTGTTCTGTTTCTTCAGCTGGCCCAGAATGCCGCATCCAGACTGACTGGAGCCAGTTCCAGGGCGCACATGACTCCCTTTGTTACAACTACTTCATTGACTACCAGTCCGTTTCTGGGCAGAATTCAAAGTGCTAGTTATGACCTATAAAAATTTATACAGCTTGGAACCAGGCTACCTGAAAGACTGCCTTCTCCCTGGTCTTAAGAAAGGAGAGGTCCTTCTTTCACCACATTCAGAGGGGCTGCTCTAGTGGCAACACGAGACAGGGAGGTCTTGGTGGCTGCTCCCAGGCTGTGGAACCCACTACTGAGGGAGGCTAGGTTTGCTTTCTCTCCACTGTCCCTCTGCTAGCAGGGGAAAACCTTTATATTCAAGCAAGCCTTTGGCATATGAGTAAGTCTGTTGCATTGGAGGCTGTTTTTACTTTGTTATTGTTTTTGTGACTGTGTTTTAATGCATGTGTTTTATTGTTGCTTTAATCAAGTTGTAGTTATGATTGTAAGCTTCCTTGCATGCCATTTTTCTTGGTAGGAAGGTGGAGTACAAATTAATTAATTAATTAATTAATTAAATTATATAATTGGCTTTTCTGCTACAAAAGATTAGACTTTTATAGTACAGTCCTATGCATAACTTCTCAGAATAACCATTAATTTCAGTGGGACATAGTCCCAGGTAAGCACATATATAGGAGTGTAGCTTTACTTTCCATGGCACTTTTTCTTATCTATTTATTCCTTGAAACAGGTTATGTGGTGGAGGATCCTATGTATCTAAAAAGTGTACAGTTTTGTCTTGAAGAGCACAACAGCTATTGTCTTAATGGTATCTGTATATTTCATAAGGAACTAAATATGCCCACCTGCAGGTAAACAAGTGATTCTCTGGCAAATTAGATTGTATGATGAAAACTTTGTTCTTGTTGAGCTGGACCAGAAAACATCCTGGTCTGTGATCTGACTATTAATTTATGTTCTACAAGTAAATGCACCTGACTTGAAATGAATTTCTTGTACACCTGTAATTGGCTGCAAAAGCTATAGACTGGTTAGGGAAGGCTGCCACCTACTAACTGAAGATGGTACTGCATGCTTCAAACACATGGACACATTTAATTAAAATCAATTAATGTGTTTTTAAAACCAAATAAACTCAAGGTGCATGCAAAGTTTCAGGTATCTTGGTTTCATGGTCTTGGAGCAATGGTGTCTCAAAGACATATTCACATCCTCTTTTGATTGATTGATATACAGATAGATAGAGGCTAATGCAAATTGGGATTTATCTTCCAGGCAATCCTTTTTTAGGATTTCTTTTCCCCCATAGGTGTCTTACAGGTTTCAGTGGTGAAAGATGTGAACATTTGATGTTAAACTCTTATGCACAGTATTCCTATGAAAATTACATTGCTGCTGGAATTGGTGTCGGAATATTGCTAATTGGAATTTTCACTGTAATCTACTGCTACATAAAAAAGAGGTATGAAAGCCAAGAATTTGTCATATCTTTGCCTAACGTAGTTATAATACAATCGAAAGGCCATCTTGACCGATCTGCTGCACTGAAATAATAAAGTTTACATGGACATTATTTCCCTTCAATTTGGAGCAGGCTTTGGATCTGCCTGTATGCTCCTCTCTCTCCCCATCAGGTTCAGTGATAAATCACATCCTATGATATGCTAATGTAGAAAGACTGTGATGTAAAGAAGCATCAGGCATTCTGTTGCCAAGGCTCAGGAGTTTCCTTAATCTCTCCCCCCACCCACCCCACGCCACCATGCTAGGAGCTGAGAGATTGCATAGTAGTTTCCTGGAGCTTTAAAATCAGTATGGCGGGTGGGGGTGGGGGTGGGAAAGAGACGGAGAGAGCGCTGCGTTTTCATTTTTGAGATCATACATTTTCTATAAAACCCAACTACCTCCATGAAGGCCAGTGAATAGAAGCTCATGTGCAATTTTGAAAGCCTAGGAAAGGTCTTTCGGTATGGAAACCAGTTGTTGAGGAGCAAGTCAACAGCAAAGTGATCATACTTGGCAAATGGGACTTGCCCTTCCCCACTTCCCTTCAAAATGATAAACTGTTCAGTTCTAGATGCCTTGTTCCTGTAAAGACTCATATTAAGAGAAGGCTAGCTTCAGACCACAATGAACATTAACTAGGGCTGAAATTAGTATCTGAAAAAAGGATGCACATGCCTATGAAAGGTGTCTGCATCCATACTTATGTCCTGTATCAGCCTGTGCTGGAGTGTAGGTTCTGTGTGTCTGAGCATGTGAGTTTGTCTGTGCAGTGACCAGTTAAATTTGTATGGCTGGCTTCTACCCAGTAAGTTAGCTTGATGTTAACATTTGATTTCTTTTTTACATTTGCCTGTTCCTTGATGTTTTCTGTCTCTCTGTCTGACACCAATACACATTTTTCTGTATTCATGTCTTAAGCTATAAGACTCTTTTCTTGTAGCTAAATTTACACAAAATTCTGGAAAGTAAAAAAACCCGCAAGTCTGTGGAATCCGTGTGACTCAGGAAAAGCCGATTCACTGCAGAATCTGCAGGTTGGATTCATAAAAATCTGAACTCATTTGAACGCTGGTGATAACATAAAAAGTGCTGGAACCAGGCAGCTCTGGGGCATAAATTTGTGAGCATGGGCAAGCCCTGGGTTAAAGGGGGAGGTCCAAATTCCCTATGTTAATTGTTGCTCTGGCTTCCCGGACAGAAGGCCTTTGCATTGCTTTGCCTGATCTGTACTTGGTGCTGGGATATGGATGAGTGATAATTTGATAGGCAGTTGGAAATTCCTTGAAAAATGTAGATGCTTTTGAACAATTACAGAAATCAAAGCAAAATTTTAAATACTGGCTGGGCCTGGCAGAAGGGCATGAATTTCTATGCAATGGCCCACTGTGGCTGGTTTTGGGAGATGCAGCTCCCAGAGGCAAAATGATAAGGGCATCCTCATGCTAGTACTAACATTACAAACCAAGAGGGGATTCTCAGAAAACAGACAAGCTTTTTCCAAAACAGCTTGGATGCCATGTCAATTCCACATTTAGCCAAGGGTTGTACACCCATTCCCTAGTACGTTTATTACAAAACACGAGCCTCTCTCTGCTACCGTTTTCTTGTATTTTCAAAGAGGATGAAAATGAACTCTAAATGCTTGCCATACTCAGAAATGACTAAAATGACTTGATCTTAATTTTGTTCACACTGTGTTGTCTTCTGTAGGTACAGAGAACTCCAATCTTCCTGCAAAGTCTGCCATGAGAAGACAGCACTCTGAAGGTCTTCTGGGCATTTCCGCATTAATTCAGAGAGGCTGAAACCAAATCTCTACCAGAGCCAGCAAAATGCTTGCTGATGCCAGTGCTTTATAAAGTGAGGGCTCAAAAAAACCATTCTCCCCTGTCTTAACAGTTGCTTCTGAGAAGAATGCTGCAGAGATCACATACAGTGGGCCAGATGCAATATTAAGCTGCCTTATATTGACTGAAAACTAGTCCAGTTCTGTCTACTCAGTCCATGCAGTCCAGCCCTGTCTATTCTGATTGGTAGTTGTTTTGTAGAGTCCTGGGCAGAGAGTAAACTTGTGTGTGGAGGGTAGGAGGTGTGTCTTGCTGTCTGAGTCCCCTTTACACGGAGATTGAACATGGGACCTTCTGCATTCAAAGCTTGTGCACTATCAATACAAACAGCTGCCATTTTGACTGGCCAACACACAGGGAGGGAGACTTGGGGGGATTCCACACGTCATACTGAGGCCGCTTCCATGCGCCCCCAGTGCGACCCCAAAGTGATCGTGTAACTTGCCTTTGGAAGAGCCGAGGAAGAGGTGTCCTTGCCGCCGCCACCCACCTACCTCCTCGCCGGCCGGCTCGAGCTCTCCGTCCCGGCTGGCGAGGAGGTAGGTGGGTGGCGGCGGCGGCAAGGACACCTCTTCCTCGTCTCTTCACCAGGCAAGTTACACGATCGCTTTGGGGTCACACTGGGGCCGCATGGAAGCGGCCTCAGTACGACGTGTGGAATCCCTTATGGACAGTCCACCAGCACACCATTGTGGTCTCCATGGCACTGGGTATGGGAGCGTCCCTGTTTCTACTATAACTGTTTAAAAACTGTTTACAGCTACTAATAGACTGCTGTGTTTAGTACAAAGAATGTCATCAGTACAAATTTACAAAATGGACTTTTCATTACAATTCGTAAAATTCACTACCATCCATACAAATGTCAAACACAATGAAGAAAAACATTAGCACCCAAATATTAATAACATATATTGGCAAAGCACACACTAGCAATATACCCTATTTCTTCAATTCTAAGACACACTCCCCCCCCATATAAACATCTCTAAAAATGGGGTGCACCTTAGAATCGCGGGTGTGTCTTAGGGTGTTTTTTTTTCTGTTGGTGGTACTGAAATTAGTGTGCGTCTTACAATCGATGGCGTCTTGCAATTGAAGAAATACAGTACTAAATACTGCAATTTGTTGTTGGAGAAAGTCCACTCATATAGAAAAAGAGGCACATTCCTGTAGAAAAAGCATATGTGTGTCTAGTAATCTCTCTTCTCCGAAGTCAACAGTTTATGATACTGATTGAATAAGCACGTTGCCTGCTTTCTTGCCCAGATTCTTCATGACAAGCTATTTCAAATGCAACTGCAAGTCATGTTGAATAAGGCCAATAGTTTCCTCAGTAAAGACGTTCTTCTCAACACATCCCAGAACACATTGAGTGCTTTGTGCCCTCAAACAAATATCGTACCATATGCCTGTTGGTGAAAGCCGGAATCTCCTGACTCACTCTAAAAACTAAATAGATGGATAAATAGCCAGGCATGGTGCTGGGCATTGCATCGTCTGAGTTACGGGTTCCCTGGAAGGGGTTTATGTATGGCTGTTGGTGTGCTGTGATAGTCTGCAGAGATAACCAGAATTCTAAGTTCCATCATGGCTGAGTAAATTGAATAAGACAGACTTCAGAGCAGTGTTCGTTGTCTCTCCATCGAGTTTGATGGGAGTGTTAATTTACGCTACCTCTTTTGCAGGCATAAAAATCACACAATTAATGGGGAGGGTGTAGGACCGAGATCCAAGGAAACGTAGGATCCCAAATAAATCCTGCTTCTCTTCTTGCCAACATCCATTTTTGGCTCTCTTGACGGACGTAACATTCTGCTGGCAAATGCTGAGATTATGTGGTATTTGCAGGATTTGCCAGCACAGGAAACTCACTTGGGATCATAGAGCCAGTGTAAATGGAGCACAGGAGTGCACTGTAACAGACTGTAAAGGAAAACTAAAAAGGTACATTTTGTGAATGGGTTGTTGCTTTTAATAAGGGTTCCATAATATGCTATCTAGAAACGCCAGACCAAAACTGCCATTTCCTAATGCTGAGATATAGCCACCTACAGAGGTCACTGTTGTTCCACAAATCAAGGGGGAAAGTTGCCTGTTTAAAAAATGCTACACAGATTTCTGAAACAATTGCTCATGTTTTTAAGTCCTCTCTGAACTATTCATACTAATTAACATGCCTGCAATAAAGACTTATTAACAATGGAACTAAGGTTGAAGTTTATCCATGGCCACAGTAGAATCAATGAGTTTAAATCTGACTTCAGCAGTTATTTTTTTATGGAGAAATTAAAGCTAAATGAACCTTTGAAATCTAATTGCGCAACATAAAGTATATAATTACTGACAGTATACTACAAACAACTGTGCACCATCTCTGAGCACAATCCACCTAGAAGGTCCTAGAGCCAATCTGCATTGAGCAGGGGGTTGGACTCGATGGCTTTGTAGGCCCCTTCCAACTCTGCTATTCTATGATTCTATGTGACTTCCTGCGGAGGGAAAGCACTTCAGGGCCATTTGGGACACATACGGTATGTCATCATGGCCACCCTGCAGGTATTCTGCTGCTTCCCAATTTAAAATGAGCCTTTTCTGAAAATTGTTTTAGCACGTAATTTACCTTAAATGCAGTTCCTGCGTGCTTCAGCTGCAGTGTGCCCCTTTCACCCAAATTACATCCTGCATAGTAGGTATGCCTAGGGGTGTGTCTGCACCTGGCCGTTAGAGAAGGGTTGGGAGACTAGCCCACTAGGAGCATCATCAGATGGGGGGAGGAATCACGTTTCCTACCATCGCTTTGGCCTCCTGCTGCTGTCCCACAATAGGCCGAGCAGCTTCCTCTTTCTTTACACAGGGAAGAAAGAGGAAGCAGCAACGACCCTGTGGCCCATTCAATAGGCGTTTTTATTGCACTGATTTTCCTGCACGCAACAGGAAACGGCAGCAAGTTTCATCTTTAAAAAAAATCAGATTGACCGGGTCTTATTTTGTTGTGGAAAAAAGACCAGAAGTGGTAGGAGACGCATGGCAGGTGGAGAGTGCCGTTAAAAGGAACTGCGAAAAACTTTAACGTGCTAAGTCTATTCAGATGTAAGGAGCAGGAGTGAGAAAGCGTGGAGAAGGGGTACCGAAAAGAGCTGCCGTTCTGCTGCCCCCAGACTGGCCTCCCCACCGCCCTTGTAGCATCGTCTTTCCATTGAGAAAATCGGAGCCGCCAGTCGTGGCTGCATGAGAACAAAGAGAAGGGAGAGTGTGGGTGCCAATGGGAAGTTGAAGCTTGGCCTTCCTGACGCCATGGAGCAGCAATAGAATGCCCAGTGCCTGTCCCAGATAAAAGAATAAGAATGGGCACTAGTATTCCATAATACCAGTGTTGCTCTGTGGATTTGTACAGTGAAGAAATCGGGCTAAATCTAAAGATTCTGACAACCACAAATATTACTTAGAAAAAAATAATGGTCATCTTACCAAAATCTGTAAAATCTGTAATCTGTTGAGCCCAGGGATTATATCCTTGCAGGATGACTTTATATATTTTTTGGAGATTTTCTTAAGTAACCTTTTACCAAACCACCTCACCTCTTTTGCACCAATCTATCTATATATAACGCGTAGGTATTTTTCGTACAGGCTTCAGCTGATACAGGTTGCTAAGCAACAGTAACAACGTGTAACATCAGCTGATACAGGTTGCTAAGCCCCTCACCAGACTCCTCCGGGCTTTCCAAGGTAATCCTTACCCCCGTTCTGCCTCTTTGCTCCCCCCCTCACACGAAGGGGGCAGCGCCATGGTCTGGAGCATGAGTGAGGCACAGCTGGGGCCCTTGGTGGTTGGGTGGGTGGCTGCTCATGCACTAATCTCATGCGAGCTGGGTGGGTGGCCCAAGGCTGACAGGAACCCCAGGGCAAGGGGGACACCTGCTCCCCCTCCCCCCGACCTCCCTGCCCCCCAGGTCTGCCAGACGGCGCTGTATCGGCAGCCTCCAAGCAGCCCGCGCCCCCGTGATGATATTTAATTAATAAACTTTAAGATATGCTACAACGGCATATGTTATGCTGAGTACAGCTAGTACCTATTTAAATGTTTAATTCTTATTGGCTACCCATCAAACGTAAAGACTCCAAATCTCGTACTCCGGTGCAATTTGCAAGAAATATGCATGCGCATGCTGAAGGGACCGCACTTGAACCACCCTTCACGAAAGGGTTGGGAGAAGTGGCACCATCTCAGGTCATCAACAGGCTGCCAGGCTGCTTGTAGAATCAGCCCCAGGACTTAAGAGGTTTCCTGGGTCCCGGGAAAGAAAGGCCTTTGCCAGACCTACCGGTAAACGCACGACAGAGGAGGGGAGAGCCCGTGATGCAACTAACATGGGCTGTCGCACTAGTCCATACGTCAGGCACAACGAGGTCAAGAAGAGACCCGTCGCGCCTGGGATTTTGTTTTTTTTTTTCCCTTAAAGGGCCAGCTGTGCACGAGTGAAAAGGTAAGTTTATTTTTTTAAAAAAAAAAAATTCCCCCACTCCCCCCACACTGCCCCCGATGGGTCAGTGCTCCTGGGGTGTGCTGCGCCCCGTGCATGGCTCCCGGCTACGCGCAAGTAACTGCACGGAGCTGGGGAAAGCCACAGAAATGGGCCACACGGCCTGAGACCGCGGGAAAAACCGGGCCCAAAGTATAGGGCTGTATCCCAGGGCCAGGGATCCCCTGTGCGTCATCTGGATGCACAGGGGCGATCCCAGGTATCAGCCCGGGATAACCTCTGGTCTAGCAAAGGCCAAAGTCTCAGATTGTGCCAGGACTCTGGGCCTAATGTAAGTCTAAGATTTTCTGCCTCCCATTGTGCTAAATAGGCATTAGTCCAACACACAAGATACAGTATGCCCTTTTACCTGGAACAAAGCCCCATTTAGCTCAAGGGACCTTAATTATCTCAGTAGAGATTGAGCATTTTTCTTCTCCCGCCCCCTTTTTTTTAACTGCTTGCGTGTTCCCTCTGAGCTCAGCCCAGCTGCTCCACCTTCTCTGAACCACTTGAGTTTTCTCTGGCCAGCCCGCTGCATCCTCCCCCTTAATGACAACAACCACTCTGGATTTTCCACTGGTCATTCAACTTTCTCATCCCTTCCCAGGAAGTGGTGTGTGTGCACACACACGGAATTTGCAAAGGTCGTGGTGACTCACTCACATTTTGTGCACTTTTTGCTGGCTGAACTATTGGTGATAGCAGAGGTCCCAGGTTCAAGCTCTGGCACCTCCAGGTGGGGCTGGAAAAAGCTCCCAATGTTTCTAGATATTCCCTCGCCCCGTGTGCCAGTCAGCTTCCCCCCTGCAGAACAACAACGTACCAACTCCCCAGTAAGTGCATTTAGCACTTCAGCCCAAGTTTTTTATTGAGTTATTTTTGTGCCAAATAGCCAGCAAGACAGGGGAGAGAAGAGAGAATTCGGCTGCCATTCTATGCACAATTTCTTGAAAGTAATTCTTATTCAACGCAATGGGAGATTTTTCTAAGTAGGCATACATTGGACTGTGCAGTAAGTGAATACGCCAGTCCTTCTTAGTAACCAAGTTTCTTGGAACAATAAAATTTGAAATTGGTTAATATAGGATAGGAAATCAGCATCCTCTAGCTTATTTTTCCATCCTGCTATGTTCCAAGAAAGGCAAAGAAAATCTGTCTTAGGTTGAATTAATGGTCAATTATAGTTTGGAACCTGTGTTTCAGTGACAGTTTCTTCCGCTGCTGTTAATCGATTCTCTGTCAGAGAAGGGCTACCATTTAATTGATGTACATCAGCAGTAAAGGTGACTTGTTTCCCCTTCTTGGGTCCTTCCATTTCATGTGGCTCTAGTTTCCTCATAGCTAGCCAATTTGCCGTTGTTTGGCGTGCGTGATCAGAGATAACATTCCTGTTTTTAGAAGGAGTCACAAAGGATATTAAATCCTTCTGGGACATTGGTTCTTGGTCTGGATTCATCACCAATCTACTTGATGCTGCTAACCTTGACCTTAATGTATCTAATCTATCGATTATGGCCTTTTTTTCATTCAGAGGTAGGCATTTGTAAGAACTAGTAGACATTAGTAGACATGTATAGGGTCACATATGGGTGGAGATGGCGGCAGATGGATGAAGCGAATGAGAAGCGGGAGGATGCCTTATATACATTTTGATTTTTTAGTACAAGTTACAAAGTGCTGGTGTCAGTCTTCTGGCCCCCTCGCCAGGGTCCCTATAAGATCGATCTCCAAATGGGGGACTGGATGCACCTTGTCTCGAGTGCGCATGCATGTAAATGTGTCCACACAGGAAGGCATTGTGCAGTTGGCCATGTGAGGCTTATTTGGAACAGTTAATAACATAATTGTGTTATTCTAATATAGCACTCTCTCTCTCTCTTTATTTTATTTTATTACATTTATGTTCTGCCTTTCCTCCAGAAACTAAAGGTCTCCCCATTTTTATCCTCAGGGTAGAAGCTCCAGGGCTTCATCCTTGGATTCATTCCAATTTTTGCCCTTTTCCCTTTACCTTGGGAAGGTCCACTTTCCTCTCCCTACTCTTCTTCCTCAGCCCTGGCCTGTCCCTTGTGAGTCCCTGTTGTGGCTTGCATCAGAATGTTCCTGGATCTAGTTTAGTAAGAACCTTCAAAAGCTATGAGGCCCTATTTCCTAGAATTGGATGACCCAACAGGAGGAAGACGTATTTAGAAAAAATCACCTGGAGATAAGAAACAGATGGCAGTATATTTGCATCAAGATTGACAGCAGCAGTAATACATTTCAATGCATTTTACTCTAAACTAACGGACCAGCCAGGTTCTACAATAGTAATGAGGATAATTTGGGGGACCCTCCACAAGCATATGGGATAGTGGTTTATTATTTATTTTTATATGCAATAAAAACAATTAAAACAGTTAAAATAATGTACAAGCTTGGTGAATTTAAATATTAAAGGCTTTGTTAAAAAGCCATGTTTTCACTTGGTGCTGGAATAAAATCAGCATTGGTGCCAGTCGGGCCTCCAAGGGGAGGGCATTCCACAGTCGGGGTGCCACAACAGAGAAAGCCCTCTCCCATGTCCCACCATAGCATATGTGTTGCGCTGGTCGGATGTGGAGAAGGGCTCCTCCAACAGATCTCAAGTCTCGGGCAGGCATATATAAGGAGAGGCGCTCTCTCAAGTATCGAGGTCCTAAGCCGTTTAGGGCTTTAAACGTTATTACCAGCACCTTGAATTCCGACCGGAAGCATATAGGCAGCCAGTACAATTCCTTTAAGACCGGTGTTAGATGTACCTGCCAGCAGTCTAGCTGCTGCTTTTTGCACTAGCTGCAACTTCCAGGTCTCCAAAGGCAGCCCCACATAGAGTGCATTGCAGTAGTCTAATCGGGAAGTTACCAGTGCATGCACTACTGTGGCTAGGTTGTCCCTGTCCAGAAAAGGCTGTAGCTGGCAGATCAGCCGAAGCTGTCCCCAAGTAATCCATGCCACGGAGTCCACCCGGGCCTCCAGTGACAATGATGGATCTAGAAGTACTCCCAAGCTAAGCACCTCCTCCTTCAGAGGGAGTGCAACCCCATCCAGAACAGGTTGCTTACCCAATTCCAGGACTCGGGAACCACCAATCCACAGAGCTTCCGTCTTATCAGGAGTCAGCTTCAATTTATTGGCTCTCATCCAGCCCATTACAGCCTCCAGGCACTTGTCCAGGACCTTCACCGCCCCAGCTGACTCAGACGACAAGAAGTAGAGCTGAGTATCACCAGCATACTGATGAGACCCAATTGTTTCAGGTAGCTAGACGACCAAAGGAAATGCAGGAGTGAGCTGGGGTAATAGCCAGTATGGTTTTACATAAAAGGCAGGCACTTCCTGCAATCTTATGGACCTCTGGTAGCCCTACATGTGATTCTGTTGAATCACATGATCATCAAAGTATCAGGTCAGAAAGCATAGAACTCAACCGACTTATTCGCTCAAGCTGTATGTGCATAGTCCAGTCAGATAATTGGTGACAGAATTGATCAACTGTTGGGAGTGAGGGATCTAAATCCAGTTCCACCAAGCTCACCCTCCTGAAGAGTTATGCACAGATATGGATAGTTCCTAATTGTATTCTTGGTTTGTTCTTTTGCACTGGGCAGAAATGTGGTAACTACAAGTTTTGTAGGTGGGTCTAGTTCCTTTGTTACGGACAAATCATTACCTGGTAGCAGAGACAGGCAAGTCACCCATAGCTTCGTTCAGCTTTGGCTCAGAAATAAACTAAGCTGCTTCCCCCCAAATCAGGGAAACCAAAGCTGAATTAGCCCCTCCCTGTTAAGCACCAAATCCACCCCAACCCACCGACACAGACACCCAATCTTCCTATTATCATAGAAGTTCCCCTAAGAACAGACATTGCATCTTAGGAATTTAGGGTGACCAAATGACTGGATTCCCCCAGATAAGTCTGGAAATGGGGGGGGGCAGAGTCTAGGGGGGGGGATTTAATTATTTTATAGTTATCCAGAGAAGACACAATGTCCAAGGTCCTCCCACTGCCATCCGGGCTTTTTTTTGGCTGCCGCAATGTAACCAGCCAAGTAAAGGCCCATATCACTGTGCAGGGAGGGGCTGGGAGCCACGTTCCCGGAAGTGTGGGAACACGGCCTCCACCCCTCCAATTGCCATCCAGTCCTTCTGTTAGCTGGTGGAATGTTGCCAGCCAAGAAAAGGCCCAGATTGCTACGCTGGGAGGGGCTGGGGGCCATGTTCCCAGAAGTCCGGGAACATGGCCTCCACCTCCTCCCATTGCCATCTGGGCCTACATCATCGACTGAGGGGCAGCTCGGTGGGCGGGCAGGTGTGGCAGCGGACGGCCTGCCCTGCCCTGCCCTGCCCTGCCCTTGGAGCTGGCGTTAAGTGGGCATGGCGGTAGTGTGGCCACGGAGCAGAGGAGAAGTGGCAGTAGCAGCAGCAGAAGAATGGCAGCACCAATGGGGTGAAGGTATGTAGGTGGCTGCTGTGTTGGTTATGTGAGTGCGGTGGGGGAACCACCCAATCTTCTACTCCTTTGGTTAACTCTTTCCCCCCTCTCTCTTTCTGCCAGCCCCTTCTCTCTCTCTTTTTTCCATCCCTCTTCCTCCCTGCCATCAAGGTGCCAAGGCGGGGACAGATTTTCCCCCTTTCCCCCTGGTTTGAAATTGAGTCTAAAACACAATTGGAGCCCTATGGCCTCTCATAGAATCATAGAATAGCAGAGTTGGAAAGAGCCTATAAGGCCATCGAGTCCAACCCCCTGCTCAAGGCAGGAATCCGCCCTAAAGCATCCCTGACAGATGGTTGTCCAGCTGCCTCTTGAAGGCCTCTAGTGTGGGAGAGCCCACAACCTCCCTAGGTCACTGATTCCATTGTTGTACTGCTCTAACAGTCAGGAAGTTTTTCCTGCTGTCCAGCCGGAATCTGGCTTCCTTTAACTTGAGCCCGTTATTCCGTGTCCTGCACTGTGGGAGGATCGAGAAGAGATCCTGGCCCTCCTCTGTGTGACAACCTTTTAAGTATTTGAAGAGTGCTATCATGTCTCCCCTCAATCTTCTCTTCTCCAGGCGAAACATGCCCAGTTGTTTCAGTCTCTCTTCATAGGGCTTTGTTTCCAGACCCCTGATCATCCTGGTTGCCCTCCTCTGAACACTACAAGCAGTAATAGAGTAATAATTGACAACCAGAGAGCTTCGGCTATTGGGCGGTATAAAAATGTAATAAATAAATAAATAAATAAACCAGGAGTTCTTCCCACATGCTACTGGGAGGCGGATGCTCTCTCTTACGACTATTAACTCTTCATTCACCATAGTCTGATTTGATGCATTTCTTTACCACATCTCCCCATTAAACTGCAGGGCTGCCTTTCCTGGCATTACAATAATAAAAGGAAGAAGGAAGAAAGGATACATCTTTTTTTTGTCCCCTCTCTGATGTCTGGTGCCTTCCTTCAAAAAGGCCCTGCTGGTCCTTGGAGGAAACCCTGCATATCTAAATCATGTTATTACATAGCTAAACTTACAGCAGCCGGGGGGGCGGATTCTGTTAGACAACCTAAATAGAAGCAGCAGCAAAGATCCCTTTAGCTGATCCTCTGTGGCTTATGATACTACTAGAAAAACAGAAACATTTTTCCAAAGTCAGCTTTCAGCATCCTATTAGGACGGGACAGGATCTATACTATAGACTTTTTTTTTAAAGAGTGATTTCAAGATTGTCACTCCTTATCTCATTCATTTTTTAAAAATAATAATGAGCATTTCTATGCACCTGAACTCTTAAGGTATATCTATTGTTGGAATCAGTATCAATTACCTCAAATTACAAATGTATAAGATAATAGCTTTGTAGGCTTTCAAGATGTGATTAAGTAAACTGAAGGGAAATGAACCTCTTTCTTTTAATATTTTCATATAATGGAAATTTTATGCAAATAGATATCTTCTCTTGTCTTCTTTCTTGGTGATGCATGCACCCTTTTTTGGCGATTCATAACGGCCACTCTGCTCCTTCACCATCAAATGCTATTTCAGGAAACTTTGGGCCTGCCTGCTGCTTAGAATGTTTTTATTAGAAGGATTTCTTTAACCTGTTCAGCATCTATCTATTGTTGAATTGTTCAGTGTTTTCACCTGCTGCTACTAAGTTTTGATGTATTGTTTTACATTATTTAATTTATTTTTTTATTCATTTGGTTTATACCCTATCTTTCTACCAAAAAATGATACTTCATTTTGTATAATTATTTTTATTGATTTATTGTTGATGTGAACTACCTTGAGTGCTTCTTGGAGCTGAAAAGGTGGGATATAGCGCTTTATTTATTTATTTATTTATTTATTTGTTACATTTATATACTGCCCCGTAGCCGAAGCTCCCTGGGCGGTTTACAAAAGTTAAAAATAGTAAACATTAAAAAAGTATGCAAAATTTAAAAACATAAAAACAACAGTATCGTTTTAAAAACAATAGTTCTGGGGTTCGTTAAAAAACAAACTTAGCGTTGTTAAATGCCTTGGAGAAGGGAAAAGTCTTGACCTGGCGCCTATATATACTGTTTTTACTTTTTTATGTTACTTTATATAAGTGTTGATAGTTACCTTGGAGATCTCTTATGATGAACAGTGGGGTAGGAAATACTGTAAGAAAGTAAATAATCTGTTTAAATACATGCATGGAAGAGCATATTTCTATACTCACAGGTTTCAGCAATAAAACCCAGCTTCCCTTCTCCCTACCTTCCTCAATAATAATAATAATAATAATAATAATAATAATAATAATAATAATAATAATAATTCTGAAAGTCTAGATTTGCTTTATCCAGGCTTTAAAATGTTTTGTGCATGTGCATTTGAAGCAGCAAATTAGGAAAGGAAAGGAAAGGAAAGGAATACATATTTAACTAGCAACACAGTGTCAGGACAATGTATTTGTACCTAGTCACTCTGGGAGGTTTTTGTAGGTGGTGTTAAATCTGGCAATATCATGAAGCTGAAGTTTAGCAAACAGACAGACTGATAATGGTCTCCATTGCACTTCCGCCTTTCCCCCCTCTGTGATTTCTAGCTCTGTTTCATGACCACGTCAAGCTAATGGCCCCTTTCGCAAATGTTTGTGGTGAAATGAAACCTCCCTTTTGCTTGTTTGGTCTCCCACTCCACTCCACCCTACTCTGCCCTGTCTCTTTCCACCTCCAGATTCATTGGTTGTAACATTGTGATGGGTGTGGGGTCCTCCCCCTCCCCAATCTGGCTTTGTTGTCTAGCGATTAACCAATTTAATGTTTCATCAGCTGGGCTCTGTTTCTGTGGGCAATGAGAGTGGGGCTGGAGCAGTAAAGGTCTATTCAACCGACTCAGCACAAGTCCGTTGGTGCAATACGATGGAGGAGAACTGCCCCACCCTCTCCTTTCATCAGCAAGCATTCCTTTCAAGCACATGCCCCCAACAAAGGAAATAGTGAGAGGACGGCACTATGCAGGGGCTGAAGGGCGCTTTAATTCCATTTGGGGGAAATAATCCAGACTTTCCCCACTCTAGGAAAACACAAAAAAGGGAGGGGAAGAGGCAGCGTGTCTGCAGGACAGGCACGATGTCATCTGAGTGCCGTGCTGCAAAACCGCAAACCAAGCATGATGAGAATGAGATTAAAATGCTGGTGTGATGGAGCCCTACAGCTCTCCTTCAGGTGTCAGCTGTGCAACAAATGGGGAAAGAGGAGGCACAGAGCGATATCATCACCCGTCAGGAGAGAAGATCGCTCCACACTGTCACCTTTTTTCCGGCGGGGCCATAGAAACAAGGAAGGGGGTGGGTCTATCAACCATTGCTAGAGCAGCCCCCTTCCTTGTTTCTATGGCCACGCCAGCGAAGGAGGCTGTGGAGTGGAGTGAACTCATCCCCTATCAGGGCATGACTTCGCTCCATGCCACTGCCTCTTTCCCTGGTGGACAGAGGCAGAGAGAGTCTCCCCCCTCCCCACAAAATGGCAGCACCCCGATAAGGTAAGGGAACCAGCCCCACCATTTGGTGGGGAGGATGGAGTGGGGAAGTGAGCAATAGGCAACCCTGACTTTATAACCTACTCCACAGATGACTTATTAGCAAGTCGCTGAAGCGTGACATGTGAATAGTCATCCGTGGAGTGTATAAGAGCAAGGTTGGCTATTGTGTTATCTGAACGCACCCACAGAGTGAGTCACACTTATACCCAATGGTTTCAATCAATGGGACATACTACCAAAAATTGGCACAATTCAGTAGAGCAGTTGAGAAGTTGGCAACCAGACATGGATCTCTCTTCAAGTCTATGGTTCATGGACCACCAACCCAGCCATGAGGTGAAAGAATGTGCAGTTGTATATGCAAGGGGGGGAAGGTTCTAGACTGGGCAAGTATCACTTTTCAGACCTCTGCGAAATGTCCCTATTCATCCTGCCTTGTCTTGTTATGTACTTGCTGCTTTCCACACTGATGTTTCGGAGAATGGAAGGGCTCTTCCTACAGGTGTATTTTGAAACAACACCATCCTGAAATGTCTTTCCTGTGTCCCTCAGTGTTCTTCCAGTTCGACAGATTTTCTGCTGCTGAAGGTCAGTGCTTCCTCTTGCATGAGAGAAAATGTGAGGTATATGATACCTGTTGCTTTCCCAGTGAGTTTTCCCCAAACTCCTGATATGGAAACTAGTATATTAATGTTTGCAAGGAACTCTCCTCTGAACTCACGGTGCTATCAAGGAATTTCACATCTATTATTCAGCTGGGAAATAGCTCTTGTGGCTTATAGAGCTACAGTAGTATTTGATGTGAGGTCACTGGGGCAAGCTTGCCTTGCGATATTGTCAGTCATCATTTGTGATGCCATTAGAATTTATCACAATATGTCAGGTGGTAATTTCCAAACCGTGTGCCAGGGACGAGATAATTTAAATAATTAAAGGCTCCTGAAAACCCCAAGGCCCCAGCCACAGAGGAGAATGCCCACTACATCTTTACTGCTTGCAATTGGCCTTCAGTTCACTGGGGATGCATAATTCAGCTGTGTCAGCACTGAGCGTGATTGCATCATCCGATCCCTCCCAAGGCTCAGCAGAACTGTCTGCGCTTCGAGAGGTTGTCCATTGTCTCACTGGTTGAGTCAGAGCTCCAGCCTGGCTTCCTGCCATTCAGGCTCAGGAAGAAATGTGGGGAAAGAATTCTCTGAGGGGCAAGTCATGCTACACTTTCTGACTTTAAAAGGAAAGTGTGTTGTAAGATTGAAATGTGTCTTCATCTATAATTCAGATATATGGGAAATCATGTAAATTTGCAGTAATCTATCTTTACGGTAAAAGACCCCTCAGTCTTGGTCTAGTAATCAAACATATATTTTCAAATAATGTTTGCCTCACAGGCTAGACAGATACTATCACCAACGGCATTATTTTCACAGGCATCATGTATGGCATTGGGGACATCGGTTTCAAACAACACATTTATCTTACTGAAGACCTGGAATGAATGCAATAATTTTTCTCTCACATTTTCTCTCACAGATGCATTTTCTCTCACAGATGCATTTTGTTGAGATCTCAAAATCCAAGCTTTTGGGTGCAATGATTAACACGTTTCTCAAGGTGTGCAATAACTGGAAGGCAGAAACTGTGGGGCTGTAAATATAAATGCCCTGAATATAGACAACAAACTCACTGATTGTACATCTTAGTTTCATTAGTAATTCCACATACACGTTTGATATATTTTGCATGTAAAGCAACCAGAATGATATAATACAGCTCAGTATGAAGTTACTCATCTTCAGGTGTGAATATGAATTGGTGAACGTATACCATATGACAAATACATTAATATTACCTCTGTGTCTCCTTCTTCACAGAAGCTGGATTTGAATCTGTAGTACCAATCTGCAGTACCACCTGTGGGTTGGGGAACAATTCTGGGACAGAAAGGAGATGACACCAGCTCTGTCTTTGGTATTATCATCCTCACAGGAGTAGGATTTGAGAACCAACTTCTCACATTCATCTCAGGATATTTTGAGGGTAAAATTTGCTGAGAGGTTGTGACATATTTGAAGCGGTCCACAATGCCTTATACAATGCCTGCAAAAATTATGCTATAAATTATGATGGGATTTGTCTAGCCTAGGCAGTAAAGATTCTTTGACATATATGTTTAAAGGGTATCTCAAGTTTGATAATATTACACCATAAAGTTGTAACTGTGTTAATTTACGTCTGAGTAGCCCCATGATGGGCTTCAGTGAGACTTGCTTGCTCCATCTGGCCCATGTGAGAGTGTCTTCCAGGGGATTTGCAAACTGCCACATACTGTACACGCAGCTTCACAGAATCATAGAATAGCAGAGTTGGAAGGGGCCTATAAGGCCATCGAGTCCAACGCCCTGCTCAATCCTCCAGCCACATGCAGCCGATCGCCAAAAGTGCAATATGTTAGAATGAAGTTCCTGCACTATAAACCCAGCCAGCATGATCACAGCATAAGGTGATGTAGCACAATGGCCGACTGCATGCGTTCCATGAAAAAGGTCCCAAGTTCAACCCATAGAGCCTGGGACCTCCAGGCAGGCATGTCTGAAACCCTGCCAAGTCAGTGTACGCAATACTGAGCTAGTCTGACTCAGGAAAGGGCAACGTCTGATGATTCAAGGGGCACGTGGGTGGTTTATTTTAATCGTGTAAATGAGCCAGTAAAAAGTATGACATTTTACTAACCCATGTGCTCTCATATATACTCTACTTTTTGTAGCCTGAAAGGGACTCCTCGCCACAACTCTCTTCCAATTTGCAAATGATTACCCTGACTTTAAGGAGGCATGTTCCCCCATTTCAACTTTTGAGCGAAACTAAAGTGTTAAGGGTATTAGGGTGAATTATTTCCCCCAAAACTATTGAGAATGTTCATCTTTCTTTGAGATTTTTAACCAACTTCGTTTTCCCAGTCTGCTGGGGTTTTTTGCTACTCCTTCTTTCCATTGGCTGGGACTTCATTCTCATTCATAGAATCCCAGCCAACCAGGGATCACATAGTTGAAGAAGCATTGGATTTAGCTATGTATGGGCATCATTAAAAAGAAAAGAAAAGAAAAGAAAGCTAATTTAGAGCTAATTTTGCACTGGCTATATGGGTGAACAAAGCTAGTAAGGAATGTTATGAGGTCAATGAGGGCAAAAAAAATCTACTTGGGGAAGAAGTGCAGGGACTTCTTGGGGACTTTTACCCTGTCACTTTTACCCCGAACCCTAACTTGAGTTTTAACCCTAACCCTAATGCTTCTGTGAGACATGACTCCAGCCCCTAAAAGTCAGTCTGTAAGGTGTCCTCATGGCCCACTCCATCCCTCTGGCCCTGATAGGCTCTTCCACGGCCCTAGTTCCTCTCTGTGGAGCCATGCCCCCTCAACCCTAACCCTAACTTGAGTCTTAACCCTAACCCTAATGTTCCTCTGAGACATGTCTCAAGCCACTAATGTTCTATTAAGAGGTGACTCCAGCTACTGAAAGTCATACTGCAGGGTGTCCTGGTGGCCCACTCCTTCTGTATGGCCCTGCTAGGCTCTTCCACGGCCCTTGTTCCTCTCTGTGGAGCCATGTGTCCTCAACCCTAACTTGAGTCTTAACCCTAACCCTAACGTTTCTGTGAGACATGATTCCAGCCACTAAAAGTCAGTCTGTAAGGCGTCCTCGTGGCCCACTCCATCTCTCTTTGGTTACACTTTGTCCTCCCCACCCACCTCACCCGTGTGGCTGGTTGAGAAGGAAACTTTTATTTCATTTCTGCTGTGGCCTTGCATCATGCTTTTAAAACATTATTTGAACAGAAAGGTTTATGTTTATATCTTGCTTTGATTTGTGACAGAGAGGTAGGCAACCTTTGTTCCTTTAATACTTCACATTCCTCCTTGAGGGCATTGGGCTCTTTCATTCCTTTACAGTTGACATACTGTATAAAGATTACAGTTTCCTCTTGATTGTTGTCTACGAGGTCTGTAAAGTTCTCTTGAGACCATTATACACTGGAGAGCTTCAAGAGACAACTCCTCAGAGCAAAAAGAAAAAGACAATTAAATATTCAGGGACTAATAGTGCTTGTACTCAAAGATACTATTTTAAGTTTAATAATTCAATGCATTCTGCTTAGATAAATGATTTTCACTGAATATTTAAGTATGTTTGCTTTAATGGCTCTGTGGTCCTGAATGTGCATCTCCCTTGGTTTATATCTGTCAGGTATAAAGCTATCCTTCCATCAGTGGGTGCTGAAACAGAATGATTCAAGTATACCTATGGGTTGGTAAGGCAAATGTTAGCCCAGTACACCTAGAAGCTCAACCCTCTCCTTTTGCTGGACTAGAATTTGGCCTACAAAGCCAAGTTGCCTTGTCAGGGCACATGTGTGAGCTGCCACAGCACACATGTACAAAGGCATTGTATCGAAATGGTGGGTGTATTTCTGGCAGAGTTCATATGTGTGTGTGCATGTGCTGTCAAAGTTTTGTGCTGTGCATGCAAACACATGCACACTAAGCTGCTATACGGAGCTCTGGCTGATGCCATTTTGCAAGGCATATTCAATGTGTCTCCCAGCCCCTGTACTGGTGAGCAGCAGCCAGTCCAAAACGAAACACCAACCTCATTCTCTCAGGTTTGAAGCAGCTAACATGAAGCCAGTGGAGTCACTGGCATCCCACGCAGGCACGTGCTGCAAGAGTCACAGGACACGAGGTTCCACAGGGCACTTGTGCAAAAGATTCCATTTATAGAGGAAAGGAACTTCGCCATTCAGAGGCCCTCAGGTAAAGATGCCAGAGTTTTTGTGAACAAAGGATGGTAACCATAGACAAAACTTGCCCCTCAGAGGACTCTCAGAGCAGGTTACTGTGGAGAATGTGGGCTGGTCAGAAGTAGGGTGACCATATGAAAAGGAGGACAGGGCTCCTGTATCTTTAACAATTGTATAGAAAAGGGAATTTGAGCAGGTGTCATTTGTATGCATGAAGCACCTGGTGAAATTCCCTCTTCATCAAAACAGTTAAAGCTGCAGACCTACCATCTTTTGTATCTGTTCAAGAGGGCAGGGCTCCTGCAGCTTTAACTGCTGTGATGAAGAGGGAATTTCACCAGGTGCTTCATGCAAACAAATGACACCTTATGAAATTCCCTTTTCTAAACAATTGTTTAAAAAAACAGGAGCCTTGTTCTCCCCTCCTTATGGTCACCCTAGTCAGATGACTCCAAGAATTCCCATTTTCTTATCAGATGTTCTGCCTGCCCCGCTCACCACTCTTGCCTTAAACACGCCGCAGATGTTTTAAGCATCCTCCATGCACACAGGAAGGAAATCTAATTGATCTGACTGCTGAGAAGAGATTGGAAGTAAGGTTGAGCAAATCTGTCAAGCTCAGTCTGGCTCGGGTTCTCAGTTCTCCATTGCTACGCTCATTCCACTTTTGTTCCATGCAAGCATGCATATTTCTCTACCCATTTTTCAAACTCTGGGCATTTTGTGTGCTTATTTTTCAAATAAATGCATTTTACATGCATAAACCCATTTAGAAATGTACACATCTTTCTTGTGCATGTTTCAGATGTGCCCATCTTGTCAAATGCATTTTTTTTCTTTTGTATAATGCATCACAAATGCAGACATGTATGGATTTCCAACCAGTTCCAGGAGCTGCAAATAGGATAATCTTGCGTTAAAATGGCAAGCCCAACAAATTTCTCACCCATTCGTAACTGGAAGTAATTTCTTACTTTCCTTGATACTTTGAGGTATTTGAACAACTGCCAGTTAATATGCAGAGGATAACCAATCTCAGGTGTCAAAAATCCTGCCCCAAAGGAGTGCCTTAGCTCACCTGACTGTGGGAAGATTCTTTTCTATTGGATAGGAGTTGGAAGAAGGTGCTGGTTTTAACCTATAAAGCCCCACATGGCTTGGGACCGCAATACCTGATGGAACGCCTCTCCCGACATGAACCTCCCGACATGAACGACACTGCACTCAACATCTAACGTCCTCCTCCAAGTGCCTACTCCAAGGGAAGCTCGGAGGATGGCAACAAGGGAGAGGGCCTTCTCAGTGGTGGCCCCCCGACTGTGGAATGATCTCCCCGATGAGGCTCGCCTCGCGCCAACATTGTTATCTTTTCGATGCCAGGTCAAGACTTTTTTCTTCTCCCAGGCATTTTAACATTTTAACAGCATTTAACAATGTTAAGTTTGTTTTTAATGGACCCCAGAATTGTTGTTTTTAAATGGATACTGTTTTTATGTTTCTGATGGTTTTTTAAATTTTGTATACTTTTTAATGTTTACCATTTTTAACTGTTGTAAACCGCCCAGAGAGCTTCGGCTATGAGGCAGTATATAAACTAATTAAATAAATAAATGTAATAAATAAAGATCCTTCCCACCTCCTCACTTCTGATTGGTGGTTCAAACACCCCTTCATTCACATACATACATACATACATACATACACACACACACACACACACACCCCTTCCCCAGAATGTTTGAGTCTGCATTTTTCTGTGTGATGATCAAATCACCCTGGTAGAAATATGTTAATACAGAGAGCTCCATCACACCTGCACTTTTGCCCTGGTTTACCATCGAATTATTCGCCCTCGTTTCCATAGCATGTGAAAGCCTGACCAACTTACACCTTTGCGCTTTTACGTTTCATTCATTATGCTGGTGCACCTCTCCTCTCATGTGCACCAGCGTATCACTGTTCTTCGGTTGAGATGCACAGCCCCGCCCCCCAATCTCCTCTGTACCTCCCCCTACAGTTCATTGGTTGGTGGTAGTTGGACACCGCACCCTCCCTACAGGGTTATTCCCTGTTGCCTAGGCTATGCCCATTCCTCTCACCCAGATGCAGATTTACCTTTGAGTAAACCCCATTGAACAGAGAGAGACTTACTTCTGAGTAAACAGAAGTAAGACCTCAGAAGTAAGCATGGAGTTGCAGAGCATTTTTTTCCAGTTTGCTGTTTTAAGACTTTAAAAAGAAAGCTTCTGAGTGACCACACTATTAAAAATCAATTCTATATGTGTTTACTCAGAAGTAAGACTCTCTCTGTTCAATGGGGTTTACTCAAAGGTAAGCCTGCATGCGATTTTGGCAGTTGAAATCAATGGGATTTACTTTTGAGTAAGTGAACCAGCAGATCTGTGGTTTATGAACTTGAAGATGCACAGCTTCGCATGATCAAAGGAATAAAGATCGATCCTTCGCACTGGGGGACTATGAGGGAAAGGGTTTAAAGGGGGGAATTTTTTAAAAATCATAAAATATCAAGGGACGACTCAATCTAATTCAAATTGGGTATGCTGAAAGCCCTCCTTAAGAGCTATCACTGTGGCAATTTCGATCTCTTTATCTTTAAAAATGAGGGCCCTATTGGCAAGGAGGGTGCATTGTCCACATGTCTTTAAATGTGAAAATTCCTACTCAGAACATAGAGTTCAATGGGACCTCTTCTTTCTCCAGAGGGAGTGCTTATAACCTACATGCAAACTTAATCCATAGATTAACTGATTAATCAACTAAAACTCCTATCAGCTGCCAATGGAGGTTGCATAGTGTTCCCCTTGTCATGCACTTCCAATCGCAAGAAAGACTGCAGGTGCGTGGGTGCGCTTATTCACAGTTGCATCCTATTCATTTCAATGGACTCAAACTCCCCTCCGCCTTTGGATACTGAGCTGAGGGAAGGCAGGAAGGCTTGCTTCGGGGGAGGAGGAGCTGGGCTGCGATCCTGTGCATGCTTGCTTGGGAGTAAGCTGGATCACAGCCTTGGATTGAGGGTGCCTTGAAGCCCCCTTTTATTGAAAAGGAGAGAGGGAAAGAGGAGGAGAGAGAAGCTACACAGCCAGCCCAGTCCAGCTTAACACCTTGGTGGGGAAACCAGCCCAGACAGCAAGTCATGACGCTACGGTCGACGAACAAAAGTACAATAGACTATTCTTTCATTCAACCCAGCAGCCAGGAAGCAGGAGGAGGAAAGGATTTGAATTGGAATTTAATAACACCCGCTGGAGAAAAGGCACGCCCCTCTCTTTCATCATCAATACCGCCCCTTGAAAACACGCCCACAGAACATCGGATTGAAAATGATGGCTGAAAATACACATTGAAGGTAGCACGTAAGAACCAGACTTTCCGCACACCAAAAAACATCGCTAAGTGCGGGGGAAGAACCACAATCACAGCAGAACATGGACGACATCATCTGAGTCCTTTGCACACAACCCACGTCGACAGTGACGGAGAGCTCAGAGAATGAAGGAGGCTTATTGTGCAAGGCTAAACCCCCACCCGGCAGTCTCACTCACTTTCTATGCACCTTCAGATCTGAAAGAGCCAACCTTTCATATTCAGGTTTCGTCAAAAGACAATGGAAAGGAAGCCCAGAAGAAGGTGCACTTTATCTTTCATTCTGTCTTCCTCCCCTGCCCCTTTTATATCTTCTGACCCATTGTTTGTTCCACTGGATCAAAACTGTAGAGGCAAAACTAAGCACAAGAAGGTACTTAAACAAACAGTCAGATGATTAGTATGCCACCTTGGGTTCTTTGGAGGAAAAAGGCAGGATATAAATGCAATTAAATAACTAAATAAATAAATTAGATGAACCACTTTACTGGAGACCTTGCGGTGTGACCCAAATGGTCTGTTTTCTATGTCCTCCTCCTCCTCCTCCTTACTTCTTTCACCCCTTTGGTTGGATCCTTCTAAACCAGTGGTGGTCAGAATTTTTTGGGGTGACAGTGTCATAAGCTAAGTCCAAAGTTTAATACAGGGCAGATACAGCTTCAGCCCCACGCCTCTTCCAGTGCCTTAATGCGTTTGTGCCTCTAACCTGCTGAACTGAGGAGGAGGAGGAATAGCAGCAGCAGACTGGGACAAGCAGGTAGGTGTTCAGAGCTGAGTGTGGCCCATCCCAGCCCTCTGGGTTTCAAATAAAGCAAAGAATTTAATCCAAAGGAAATCTGTCTCCTCCCAGTAATGACCAAGAATCTTTAAGTAATGGTCCTGGCCCAGAATGATACAGCCCCATGGAATGCGCTGAGACTTCTACTATAGTCATTTAAATATATGCTGGCGGTGAATTTTATGATTAAAGGCCACCAACTTTTTATCCATGTTAACGAAATTCCATTCAGCAATTAGCAATGGCTTTAATACTATATAAATGAAAAACCATGCAACCCCCACCCCACCCCCACCCAAAAAAAGCTCACATTTACTCCCAGCTCCAGGTTACCATCATCCAGCATTTTATTCTTCTGACTAGTCAAACTATATTATGTATTATGGTTCCGCAAAGCTAGTAAAATCTAGATACTTCCAGGCTCTGCCCATCGCCCAATAGATGTGGTCCCAGCTCTACTATTGACCAACCAAATCTCAGTCTGGTTTAAGGGGTGAATTTCGGTTGTTGAGAACTGAGTATGTGAACAAAGAGGAGTGCAGCCTACTACATGTTTGCTCAGCTCTTGCCTTATAACATCAAGCAGGAGAAGGATGACTGGCCAGGTCTGGAGGTGATTAATAGTCCCAACCATCTTGAAGTTATGAGACCACTCTAAAGAAACCCTCCTTGGAACCCAAAGATTGCTCTATCTGCTGGGTGAAGACCTTCCCTCTGTGATGGCTGTACAATTCCAGGCTTTCTGATTATTTGGAACCATTTTAATATAGATTTTCACCTGGGTTTGGCACTGGAACCACCTCGGTTTCACCACTGGGTACATCAAGAGAAAGACCCAAAGTGTGCAAACCTGCTAATTCTTCTGAACCTCCAGAAACCACTAAATGAGGTCATCTGGGGATTGAGAAGGAGGTATCACGAGCTGTTTCTCCCTTTCACCAAATGAAGGGGAGGCAGCAGATGTATCTGAGCTTAGTCATGGGCTGGAGGAGTGCCAGTGAACTGAAGCTCAATCCAGATAAGATGGTGGTGTGGTTGGTAGCCGATTTGTCTGAGCAAGGAAGTGGCACACAACCTGTTCTGGATATCATTGTTACACATAATAGTAGTAGTTGTTTAGTATTAGAAGAGAAAGCCATCAGTGGTGAGTTACGTTCACCTGTCCCTTGGGAACAAGGCTTCTGTGACCTGCTCTTTCCCCTGCTGTGCTACAGGACTGCGCCCGTGCCCTCCTTCCCTTGGAGTAAGCTGGCATGGGTGAGGATTGGTGAAGCACAGCCACTTGATTGTGGGTGGAGTGCAGGTCAATGAATAGGTTTTCACCCAGGTGGAGATCACAATGATTTCATATCTTTAGCATCAAAAAGATATGATATGACCTGGCAAACTTAAGCAACGCTCAAATGATTCTGCTAACATCTAAAAATATTTTTAGGTAAGTCTATGCAACTTTGTAAAAGCCCCACATTTGGCTGATATAAGAGCTAACCTGTGAAAGACAGGAAATGAAAAACTTAATTTTAAGACAGACATCTTTACTTCCATCAATTAGAGAATTTTAACCCAACTGCAAGTATTTACAAATAGCTCTTCCTTCTTCTTCTTCTTCTTCTTCTTCTTCTTCTTCTTCTTCTTCTTCTTCTTCTTCTTCTTCTTCCAATTCTTTCTGGAAAGATTTCTAACAGGATATTTACATCTTAATATCCTGTTTACAAATTGGTGCAAACAGTACAAGTCCAAACTCCTACAGTTTCCTTTGTATTCCGGTCCTCCTGGAGTACACATAAACTTCCAACATTTGTAATACAGATAGAGGCTCATCCTGTATGAGAGTACTGATGTAAGTGGCAATTAAGGGAAAGCTATAATTTGCACTCTGTTGCCTAAGAACAGCATGTAAGGCACATGTAATCAGATTCCCTTAAAGGTTACATTTCAAGCAAATTTATTTATTTATTTATTACATTTCTATACCGCCCAATAGCCAGAGCTCTCTGGGCGGTTCACAAAAATTAAAAACATTCAAAGTATAAAACAACAGTATAAAACCATAATATAAAATACAATATAAAAACTCAACCAGATCAAAACAGCAGCAATGCAAAATTACAAATTTAAAACACCAAGTTAAAATGTATTTATAGACTGTTATTTATAGACTGTTAAAATACTGGGAGAATAAAAAGGTCTTCACCTGGCGTCTAAAGGCATATAATGTAGGTGCCAAGTGAACCTCCTTAGGGAGCTCATTCCACAGCCGGGGTGCCACAGCAGAGAAGGCCCTCCTCCTGGGAGCCACCTGCCTCACTTCCTTTGGCAGGGGCTCGCGGAGAAGGACCCCTGAGGATGACCTTAGGGTCTGGGCAGGTACATACGGGAGGAGGCGTTCCTTCAGTTAGCCTGGCCCCAAGCCGTTTAGGGCTTTAAATGTTAATACCAGCACTTTGAATCGGGCCCGGACCTGGACTGGCAGCCAATGAAGCTGGAAAAGGACTGGCGTGATGTGGTCTCGTCGGCCAGTCCCTGTTAGTAACCGTGCTGCCCTATTTTGTACCAGTTGAAGTTTCCAGACCATTTTCAAAGGCAGCCCCACGTATAACGCATTGCAGTAATCCAACCGAGAGGTTATCAGAGCATGGATAACTGTAGCTAGGCTATCTCTGTCCAGATAAGGGCGCAGTTGGTATATTAGCCTAAGCTGATAAAAGGTGCTCTTTGCCACTGAGTTCACCTGTGCCTCAAGTGACAGTTCTGGATCCAAGAGCACCCCCAAACTACAGACCTGAACCTTTAGGGAGAGTGCAACCCCGTCCAGGACAGGGCAAACATCACCTCGCCGGACAGATGAACCACCTGCTAACAGTACCTCCGTCTTGTCTGGATTGACTCTCAGTTTGTTAGCCCTCACCCAAATTATATCTCCATGCTCATTAAACTGATGCATTTTGAAAGGAAAGGCCTGTAAACTTCAGAAGCTCTTAATGTGTGACTTAAACCAGGATTTATTTTTACCTTGAAAGTCCTAAACAGTCTAGGACAGAGATATGTTGGTGGATATAGGATACAGTGGATATTGGTGATGGTGGGGAGTTTGCCAACGAAGTTTATGTACTCATCTTCATTTTCATGCGTCGTCATTGTAACTTTCACAGCAACATGAATTTCCACGGCACCTTACGATGTAACACAAGGGGGAGAGGAACACATCATCCTTCCCTCAAAGAGCTTATAATTGAACTTTTTTACTGTGCAACTTTACATATCTTGTACATTTGTTTCTACGTGGCAATTCATAAATGTGTCTCAATTTTGGATTATGATTGTGTGTGTGTGTGTGTGTGTGTAATTATTTATGTCCACACATTTATTTTTCCTTTTTCTATATGAAAAAGAAATTATAAAGTCCGTGTCCTGCACTCCTCCCAGAGTGCAGGACATAGAATAATGGGCTCAAGTTACAGGAAGCCAGATTCCAGCTGGACATCAGGAAAAACTTCCTGACTGTTAGAGCAGTATGACAATGGAACCAGTTACCTAGGGAGGTTGTGGGCTCTCCCACACTAGAGGCCTTCAAGAGGCAGCTGGACAAGCATCTGTCAGGGATGCTTTCGGGTGGATTCCTGCACTGAGCAGGTGGTTGGACTCGATGGCCTTGTAGGCCCCTTCCAACTCTGCTATTCTATGATTCTATGAAGATACTCAAATCTCATTCAAAGCAGAATCAAAAAGTCAAGGACAATCCAAAACAACACAAATCCCAGCATTAAAAAAACCCAAGAAAAATCAAACATTATACAAACTATAGCAGAAGCAGTATCATATTATGCAATATGTTCAAAAATGTTCAAAACATCAACATCACCAACACAGTTTACTAGGCTCAAACCCCTAAAGTGTTTCCATGTCTGATAAAAGGTGAATAGAGATCTCCTTCTGGAAGGAGTTCCACAACCTCAGCACCAGAACTTCCTTTCATATACACCTGGAGCATAGCCCCTGATTTCAGTGTTCAGGTAGGTACATGTGTGAGAGGAGGTAGTTCTTAACCTATCTCTGTCTTAGATTGCTTTGGGCTTTCAAGGCAGACTCCAGTTATTTATCTAGCAGCTGCATTTTCCCCCCTCCTCCTCCTCCCTCCCAATCCCCTTTCCTTTTGTGTCATGTCTTTTAGATTGTAAGCCTGTGGGCAGGGACTGTCAAGAAATACTTTTGTAAGCCGCCATGAGAGCCTTTTTTGGCTGAATGGCGGCATAAAAATACTTAAATAAATAAATAAATAAATAAATAAATGTTGAACCAACTGTAGTTTCTGAACCATCTTCGATGACGTCTTCATGCAAAGTGTTACAGAAGTCTAATCTAAGTTTGAGTCAAAGATGTCACACACAAAATGGAAATTAGTGGGGGCTCTTTGGCCCACAGTGAATAGTGCATTGGACACCTAGGAAGGCAGGTCAGCAAGCCCCTCAAAGGTTATGGGTTTGAGTCTCACTGGAATCACTTTTGGGGAGGGGGTCAGAGCTCACTAGTAGAGCATAAGCTTTGCATATAGAAGGTCCCATGTTTAATACCTGTCACCTCCAACAGAAAGGGTCAGGCAGCCCTTCTTTCCTGGGAGACTCTGCCAGTCAGAGTAGTCAACACTGGGCTAGATGGACCCAGAGTCTGTTGAGGAGATGGCAGATTCCTACATTTCAAATTTGAATCTTGCTTACATTTTCTCACTCTCATTGGAAAATTTAGCAAAGTCTAAAGTTGTGCTACCTGTTGAAGCTCAACAGTTATGCAGTAGAAAACGAAACAGAGTGAGCTCATCCAAACGTGGTGATGGTAGGAATCACCTTCACAATCTACCTAAGGCCAATTCATCCAGCTCAGAGCCATCTAAATTGGTGTAAAGATAGACGTGATAGATAGCGGTAAGTTGATAGCTATGGAATCGGAACACCCATGCTTTAAATCGGGACTCACCTATTCCACCCAGCTTGTGTAGGATTTGGATCTCATCGCTTTAGGTCTAATGCATCAACCCAACATCTATGCTTTAATTCTCACCTCTTTAGGAATTTCACTGACTTCAACAATCAATGGGTTAATGTTTGCTGTCCATGGACAGAGCTGGCTTCTGGTATTACAGTGCCTGAGGAAAATCAAATGTCACGGTCATCTCCCACTAGTTCACATCAGGTACAATTCACCAGGTTCTCCTATACAATCCTTATTGAGACAAATATTCATTACCATTGGTTTGCTCAGGAGATGATTTATGCCCCATATGTCAAATCTTTCTTCCATACTGCCACCATTAATAGTGTCTCTTTACCTCAGGTGGCTGCCTGACCTCACCTGGCTAATAATAATAACAACAGCAGCTACGAACATCTAAGACTGTGCTGTGACAAATCCCAACCATGTTGTGACCACTTTTAAACTGCTTGCACACCACTCACATCAGATGGCCCGGGATCATCCCTGTGCAACCAAATGACACACAGGGGATCCTGGAAGCAGGCAGGAATGACCCCTCCATTTGCCTGGGATAATCCTTAGGTCTAGCTAAGGCCATAGTTGTCCCAGACTGGAGCTTTCTCTCCTCATCAGTGGTGTAGTGGCAAATTTTGAAGTGCAGGCACTCATCATGACAAGTTCTAGCAGTTTTAATCTCTGCCAGGAGCAGATTGCTGGTAAAGCTAATGGATCTTCATTGCCCGTTCAAGACCAAGTCATCCCAAAATACGTTGTATTACAACAAGAGCAATATATGTTGCTGGGAAATTCATCCCCACCCCCCGCTCCCGCTCCCGCGCCAGCTACAGTGACGATTGAAGTTAGGTTCAGAGGAGACCGAGAAATCTGGGTGGGATGGCAGAGAACAGCAGCAGCACTGCTGTGCTCTGCCAATAAATTTTAAAATCTACACTGACAAACAGATTTATAAGGTTTGTGAAAATGGGTTTTTCTTCTTCAGTTCCTTCTTGGTACCAAAACAACTCTTGCGTACTCAGGCCCTTGTCCCAATTTTAACTTTAGGTGTTGCCGCTGTCAGCATTTACATGATTAACAATAATTGCAATACCGTGAGAAGTGTTCAATTAGACAAACGTGGGGGACAGGATAACTCCACTAACTGGTGGAATTGTTTTCACGGTTTGCTGCCTGTTACTAGGCCAAACAAATACCGCCTATGTCTTGATACATAGCTTAGGACCTACATAGCTTGACTGCCTTTTCTCTTGGTGGCTCTGTTTCTGCTTAAGGTCATGGAGTTAGGAAGGAAGCCAAGCTAGAACCAGGTCCCTCATTATGGTAGCCCTCCAGCTTAGTAATAGCCTTCCTTCCTGGGTTTTAGGAGGGGTTCCAAAACATTTCTTTCAGCTGTTGAACAAATGGCATATTTGAACTGGACCATATCCTCCGAATATACCTTTTTTCCAGAAATCACATTTTCCCAAATTCTTTAGCAGTGTATAACACAGAAAAGGCTTTAAAAATTATAATAGCATTAGAATTATAATAAGATTTCACTAGCACTATGCACATGGGGAAAAGAAAGTGAAATGCCAACTCTAGGAATGGTTTTTGAGAAATATTGTTTGGATTTCCAGGAACAAATGTGTGGGGTGGGTGGGGGTGCGCAGAAGTTGGGAAGGATAGGCAACTTCGGTCTCATTCCTTCCTAGTTTTCAGGATGGTTCCTTATGGTCTCTCTTACGTCTGTGGAATGATCTACCCAGTGAGACCCACCTGGCACCAACACCGTTATCTTTTCAATGCCAGGTATCTTTCGCTTTTCTCAGACTTTTGGCAGCTTATTATGAGTTTTTAAGTGGTCCTGGGTCTCTCTAAGGGCTTCCTCTCCTTACCTAGTCAACTGTTCAAAGTTGTTTTTAGATATACTGTATATCTTCGATTCTAAGATGCACTCCCCCCCCCCATATCTCTAAAAACAGGGTGCATCTTAGAATCGTGGGTGCGTTTATTATTTCTTAGAATCAAAGCTTTTTTTCTGTTGGTGGTACTGAAATTAGTGTACATCTTACAATCGATGACATCTTAGAATCAAAGAAATACGGTATGTTGTAAATTGTTCTTAAATTTTGCATACTGTATTTTAATGTTTTAATCTTTGTAAACTGTCCAGAGACCCTGGGCTATGGGGTGGTATAGAAATGCAATAGAGGAGGAGGAGGAGGAGGAGGAGGAGGAGGAGGAGGAGGAGGAGGTGGTGGTGGTTAGAGTATAGAATGCTTTATTGACATATGCAAATAAAATCAAACTGGCACCTCCAAGTTTCATTTGTGGGGTATTTGGAAAATCTAGAGGCTAAATCCAGGAAATAATACATCTATTTTCCCTGGGACTTTTAGGATTCCATGCAGGAAGCTAACAATGTACCAGAATTGTTTGTGCCCATGTCAGAATTGGTTGTGGTGACTCCAGCTGTTGGCTTCACCCTAAGAATTTTGGATAATGTCTCAGAGCTCCATCACACCAGCGTTATTGCCCGCTGTCATGGTGCATTGCATACAAAGGACTCAGGTGACGTCGTCCATGTCTTGCCCTGATCTCGCCTCTTTCCCACCCCCTTTGCAAGGTTTCCAGGTGCGAGGAAGGAACGGTTTTTCCAGCAATGAGCTCAACCCTCTACGTGCATTTTTATCCCATCATCGTACTCAATCCAATGGTCTGAGGGCAGGCGGCATTGCTGATGAAAGGAAGGGGGAGTGCCAGGGTGAGGTGTCCCTGCGAACAACCAAAAGATTGAAAGGGGAGGTACAAATGAGATCTGAGGGGTGGGGAGAAACAGCAATTCCGGAGAGAGGTGTGAAGATGAATGAAATGTAAGGCTTTCAAACACTAAGTAAATGGAGGGAGATAATACAAGAGCAAATGTTCAGGTGTGATGGAGCTGTCAGGTTCAATTTATTTAGTTATTTATTACTAAATAATAAATTTACAAAAATTTAAATAATAATAAGTTCACAAAAATTAAAACAAATTGTTTCACAACATTTGTTCTTGGATGCAAAACCAAACTTGTGTAGAATGAGTAACGCTCCTTTCTCTTGCTCATTTAATTTTTTTCAACAGGTGAAGAAAAGATTCTGTGTTGGACCCCGAAGTCTACCATAAATTCTCTAATAGCAGAGCAGGGAAATGGTACCAGCCAATCCAATCATACAGCCAAGAACGGGGATCGGGGGAGCCTTTTGCCAGCTTTTCTAGGCTGGACTCTCTTAGATGCAATTCAGACAAAATACTGCTGTTCATATATGAGGGAGGCATAGGCCCAGTCCATACTAAAAGCCTAAACAGACTCAAAGCCTCTGCATGGTCAAAAATATCTGATTGGCTGCAGCAGCTCACTGAGACACTTGCTTTGTGGAGTGGGGGATATTTTTGCAGCTGCAAAGAATAAAGGCCATAGCTAGACCTAAGGTTTATCCCAGGATCATCCCGGGTTCGTCCCTGCCTGAGCGCTGGATGCCCTGTGTGGCACTTAGGTGAACAGGTTTGACCCCAGGACAATCCTGGGATAAACTTTAGGTCTAGCTACGGCCAAAGTCATAGCAGCACAGCGGTTGGGCAATGGCACCAGCACAGAAAGAGGCTTTAAAACAGGGCTCTCTGGAGCACCTATCAGAAGAATCAATAGTTGTGACAGCCAGACAGCCAGAGGCTTCTGATCATGTAGATCAAGGGTGGGCAACTTGTGGCACTCCAGATAATATTGGATTACAGCTCCCATGATCCATCACAATTGGCTCTACTGGCTAGCCTGATGGGTGTTATAGGCCATAACATCTAGAGGGCCAGAAGTTGTCCACCCCAAATGTACATGCTGTGTTAGAGTTCCTACATGAATCAGGCCAAAGCCATCCCACATTTCTGCCACAGGTGTGCTTGTGATGACGCCTGGAATTAAGGGGTTGTTTTTCTCTCCTTACTTGGGTGACTTTCTTTCATTTATTATTATGGCAACCCTGAATGGGTTTTAGCCAATTACAAGTCATATATAAAATCAAATACAACAAATACATCAATACATATATTGTATTCTGACATGGGCACAGTGTCACCACACTGGGTGACAGTGTGGTACCCTAACCAGGCCTGGCCAACACAAACATTTCCAGGTTTGGATTTGGTTATGGCTGCCATTTTGCACCCCCAAGTCTATCTTGCCACATAAACAAACTGAAATGCATAGGAAGTGACCGCAGGAAAGCATGATCATATATATATCCCTCCTGTAACGTAGGAACAGGGTCTTAGGCTCAACTGTACCCCATGTCATGGCTAGTTTGGTCCTTCATGAGATGTGAGATTTACCTTATGTGTGAATACTACAGAAGCCCAAAGCCCAGCTTTGGAGAATTCCTGTTCTGCATCATGAAAGATGCCAAACAGAGGAAATCAGAAGATATTGTGGAAAGGCTCAGCAAGAGAATTTTCTCAGTCATGGTGAAAGCTAATTAACAAACTGGTAAAGCCAGTTCCAAGGAAAATTACCACTTACTCATCCAGAATTCCTGGCATTGCACTTCACTCAGGCCATCCTCACTCTTCCATTGGCAGAAAGGCTCCTTGGCCTCCCTTGTGTAATACATATCGTTGTTTTCATTAAAAAAAAAACTATTTTAAAAAGGCTCTCAGTCATGAGACAAATCATTTTCAACCTGCATTTCAAAGTCCGGATTAAATGTCTCAAATAACCTAAAGGAGATATTCCTATGGGTGGAAGTCCATGGTCCAAGTTTCAGGGATCAGTCCAGTAGTTAGGATGTTGTCCAGGAAACTGAGAGCTACATACAGTATAAAGGTGAATCATAATGCATAACAAAGAACAATAAAAATAAAAATTTGTAACATGGGTGTCTCTTCCTGTCATTCCTGCCCTAATGATGTGGTCTCAGAGCTTTTCTATAGGAGGCTGCTAATTGGCTGTTAATCCACTATGTCTACTTTCGGTTTCATTGCAGAATTGAGATCTAAGCACTGCACAAAAAGCATTTCCTTTCCTGCTTTCGTGCTACATAACCTGTCGGTAGAGTGTAATAGCACAAATACACACAACAGGAAAGTGTTTTCTTTTGCTTTTATAATTAAATACCACACTTCACCTGCTCTAAAAAAAAAAAAAGCTTGCCAAAAATGCTCTTTAGAGACAGAAGCAAAATTGGAGGGTCATGTCGTCATCTAAACGAACCCATAAACAAGGAACGTATGATAGGGAATGAGTGCCTGATAAATGCCTTGTGTAGAAAACCCTCAAAAGAAGAATCTGATTCAGAGCTAGGAGATTATTTAAGGCCTAGTCAAAATATGGATTGCCAGAGACTGGGAATTCATCTCTGCCAAATTTCAAAGTAAACTGCAGGCAGTGGGAGGTACCTGCTCTTTCTCAAGTACTGCCAAACCTAGTCATGGGGAAAGTGCTTGAGGGGCCTAAGGTTGAAGGACCATCCTTGATATGCAAGCAGAAGACAGATTCAGGTGATAAAGGTAGGGTGACCATATTTTGGAAATGAAAAAGGAGGACAAAATGGCTGCCCCAAGGGGGCGTACTCACCAATATGTCCAGCCCCCAAGGGGGTGTGTCCACCATCATGTCCAGCCCCCTTGGGGGCATTTCCATCGAAACATGGCCTTGGTCACAAGTCTGATTTCACAGACCACAATTAAGACATATCTGTTCTACATAACATAACATATTCAATGTATCTGAAATTAACTTCACTCATTCCTACTTTTGTAGTTTTTGCTGTACTTTGAAGCTTTGGCTATACTCTGATACAATCTCCCCTTCCCTCAAATATTTTTTCTGACTGCAAATCCTTCACTGGATGACCATAGTCTCACCTCACCTAACATTTAACACTCTTTCCCCATCACCTTTCTCATATCCATACTCAGAGATTCAGCATACTGCTACCATTGAGAAATGAAGCAGTTGACAAGTGCAGAAAAATCTAGTACAACAAACAAGCAAACAAGCATTCAGAAAGAGTATAAACTACTATTACCCTGCAAACATTAGCCATGGAACAAAATGGACTAAAGGCTAGCACCTCTTAGCTTGTTTCAACTTCAACCAGACATAAACCCAGGCATTTAACACCATTTAACAATGCTAAGTTAGTTTTTAAGGACCCCCAGAACTGTTGTTTTTAAATGGATACTGTTGTTTTATACTGTTGTTCTTATTTTTTAAGTTTTGTATACTTTTAATGTTTACTGGTTTTAACTTTTGTAAACCGCCCAGAGAGCTTCGGCTATGGGGCATTATATAAATGAAACAAATAAATAAATAAATAACAGTAAAAAACAACAAAGAAAAACACACCTACCTCATTGACATAGCAATACCTAATGACAAAAATGTTGCATAAAAGGAAGAGGAAAAGAGAGAAAAATATGCACTACTGGCTATGGAAGTTAAAGAACTATGGCAACAGGAAAAAGTTAAAATTATTCTGTTAGTCACATCAGTCATCTTTTCTTTTTCTTTTTTAAAAGTTTTTACACAAAAACTTCAGAAATTAGGCCTACCAAAATACATCCACACCAACATCCAGAAAGCAGCCATACTTAAAACATATTCAATAGTCAGGAAATTTCTGAATCAGTAAAAGACAGCATGACTTGGCAAAGCCCATCGTGTTCATCGAGAAAACCCACTACAAGCAAGAAAAGAGAGATTAATAATAATAATAATAATAATAATAATAATAATTTATTATACAGTCACAGACCCAATGAGAAACAGTGGTAGACATCATTAAAACAGTAAAAACACAATCATTAAATCGTTATGGTGAAGGCAGAGAAATTATTAAAATATACGCATGTTTAAAATATCATAACATAGTTAAAACACCTGAGACAAAGAGAGAGAGAAAAGGAAAACAACAACTTGAGATAGAAGTTGCAATTACATTGGGGAAATCATCTTACGAGTCCTTTGTTCAGAGAAAAGGAACCTAGCCACTGCCTCTGTTGTTGGTTTGGTCATCCCTGCCAGGAAGTATTCCAAACCCAAGCAAGAAAAGAGAGATAAACGATGATGATGAAAATAATAGCAACCCTGTTAATTTAAAAAAAAAGATTTTTTAAGAAGGATGAACAATTATCAGCAATTGTTACAAAATATATGTCATGCCAATTATATCAAACAAATTGGAGAGGAAGGTCTATGGGTCAAAATGCATTATTTAAAAAATCAATTACTATCTTCTAGCACCAGCTAGAGATCCACTTTTTCCTTTGCACTATGGAGCAAGTAGTCACAAATAACTCAAGCAAGTGAGCCACACTACAGCGGATGGCTAAAAACAACTATCTATATCTATGTTGGGGGGGGGGGGGGAATTTCATTCATGACTCAAAATTCCTGATCCCAAGTATGATGACCCAGAAAAGATTTTAGGAATGCTTTATGTTTATACTGAAACCAGCCATGCTTGGAACTACCAAAATGGAAATCAGAAGTTACTTGCCTGACCTGATACTTGACTAAAATCTCATCTTCTTTTTCTAAACCGCTTCAAGATTTGTTCACATCAGAAGTGGTAAATAAATATTAATATGTCAATTCATACAAAAACATATTACAATGTCTGCCTCCAACAAAACAATTTCCTCCTCCTCCCTCCCAATCCCCTTTCCTTTTGTGTCATGTCTTTTAGATTGTAAGCCTGTGGGCAGGGACTGTCAAGAAACACTTTTGTAAGCCGCCGTGAGAGCCTTTTTTGGCTGAATGGCGGCATAAAAAATCCATAAATAAATAAATAAATAATAAAAAAGCAAACAGGTGAGGACAAGCAAAACCCGTTTTTCAGAAAGGAAAGCCAATTCCCTCAAAGCACCTCTAAATAAATTCTAAGAAAATTAATTCACTGAAATTTATTTCCCATGAAAAGGAATATCACCTGCATATCATCACCACCGACTCACATACAGAAAACCCCAGCCCCACCCCATTGCCAACAAGCACACGCATCCATTCATAGTCAAACAACCACACAGCCCATTCAGACATCATCACATCAATATACTCACGCACTGCCAACATGCACACAAACACACCCACACATACTCTGGATCACCCATTCCAAAACACACACATGCACACATCCATTCACTCAAATACCCCATGCACCCCATTCACCCATACACTCTTTCTCACACACATACCTTAGTCTTACCTCCTACTTCTCCTCCTCCTCCTCCTTGCTGCTTCTTCCTTCTTCCTGCCGTCTCTTCCTCCTCCTCTCCTTCTTCTTCTCCCTTCTCCCTGCTTCCTTCTTCCTGCCTCCTCCTCCTCCTTCTTCTTCCTTCTCCTCCCCCTCCTCCTCCTGGGCTGGCAATCGCATCAGCACAGGAGAAGGCTAGATCGGCCAGGGGCGGGGGGCTGGAAGACGCGTTCCCGGGAGTCTGGGAATGCGTCTTCCAGCCCCTACCACCCCCCCAGGGCTGATTTTGGCCTTCTCTTGCGATGGCACGATTGCACCAGCGCAGGAGAAGGCAAGATCAGCGATGGGGGTGGAGGCTGGAGGACGCATTTCTGGAAGTTCCAGCCCTTTTCCCCAGTAAATTGGGGACCAGTCTGGTCAGAGGGACTAGAGAGCCTTACTTATGAATCTCTGGCCTTAGCTAGACTGGGCGAAATCCTGGGGCGATCCCCAGGATCATCCTTGTGCATCCACATGACACACAGGGGATCCCGGGAGCAGAGAGGCCCGCAGTATATGAGGCAGGAGCCACACTGTTGCTTTGTAGCAGCATTGAAGTGCACTGAGAACTGTTGGGCCCCATTGATACAGACCATATACTGCTTTCATACCACTTTCATGGTGCTATATCCTGCTTGGTGTGGCTCCTGCCTCTTATATACTGCTTACATAGTGCTGTATCCTACTTGGTGTAGATCTGGCCTCTGTCTTCCCATAAAAGTTAGCAAAACTGATTTCTGAGTCCAGTGTTGCTAGATCCCAGACATTCCTCTACATGGATCCTTGGCCTATATATCGTACCTTGAATTCTGGGTTTGAGGCCCTTCTTTGGATTATATCATTAGACTTTAGGACCCTGCCTCTGGCTTCTGTTAGGAGTACCTGAATTTATTGAACTTGGGCACATGGAAGACTTTTATCTATGGACTCTGCTGGGGTGCTTGTGTTATGCTGAAATGAAAGACTGTATTAAAGTGATTCTTTAATACATATCTAGTTGCTGAACTTGCAAGGGAGCCATTCCTGACACTTAGAATCATAGAATCATAGAATAGCAGAATTGGAAGGGGCCTACAAGGCCATCGAATCCAACCTCCTGCTCAATGCGGGAATCCACCCTAAAGCATCCCTGACAGATGGTTGTCCAGCTGCCTCTTGAAGGCCTCTAGTGTGGGAGAGCCCACAACCTCCCTAGGTCACTGGTTCCATTGTCGTACTGCTCTAACAGTCAGGAAGTTTTTCCTGATGTCCAGCTGGAATGTGGCTTCCTTTAACTTGAGCCCGTTATTCCGTGTCCTGCACTCTGGGAGGATGGAGAAGAGATCCTGGCCCTCCTCTGTGTGACAACCTTTCAAGTATTTGAAGAGTGCTATCATGCCTCCCCTCAATCGTCTCTTCTCCAGGCTAAATATGCCCAGTTCCTTCAGTCTCTCTTCATAGGGCTTTGTTTCCAGACCCCTGATCATCCTGGGGCGGATCCACACGTCGGCCCCAGAGCGCATTTATGCGACCCCAGGGCACCCCGAAAACGATAGTCTGTACTTGCCTGTAAAAAGAAACGAGGAAGAGACGCCGCCGACACCACCCAGCTTCCTGCTCCCCGGCCGGGACGGAGAGCTGGGTGGAAAGCGGAAGAAGCAGCAATCTACCCCGCCTTCTTCAAAAAGAGCTCTCCGAGCTGGCCAGGGAGCAGGAAGCTGGGCGGTGGCGGCGGCTCTTCCTCGTTTCTTTTTACAGGCAAGTACAGACTATTGTTTTCGGGGTGCCCTGGGGTCGCATAAATGCGCTCTGGGGCCGACGTGCGGATCCGCCCCAGGTTGCCCTCCTCTGAACACGCTCCAGGGAAGAGAGGAAGAGGCTTTGCCTTCAGATAGATCCAATACACCTGGACCCATTTTGGTAATGCTACTTAAGAGAGTCTTCAGGGTCTCTACTGTGATCCCCCCACTGCCATTTGAATTTGACGAGCAATAGCTAGAAATCTTAACTATGTGCTTGATGTGAATTTTCATTTTCTGTAGACAAATGTGTTCTTAAAGCTTGGGATTAAAAATGTACTCCAGCCACAATTGTGGGGAGGTGAATACCTGGGCTTCATCTTGACGAGTGCAGGAGGAAATTTTTATTTATTTATTTTATTTAAAGCGCATTGCTCTTATTCTCCACAGTATGCTGAAGTTGGCGCTGCTCCTTCAGTGTTATTGGGCAGAGCTAGCTGTCCCTAAAACCTGAAAAAGCATTCTTCGGGGGGGGCAGGTGGAAGCAATTGCTCCCCCCTCCCCCTGATTATGTCCACTGTTCTGAGAAGAAGTAAAACTCCCCAGCTATCCAGGGCAGGATCTGAAGGGAGAATCTGCACATTTGTGGAGGGAGCTTTTATTCTTTGCTTTGCTGATACACAGCTGTGCATCTCCAGTTTCTAAAAACAGAGGTCTGCTGCGTTCCCTGAACATTTGCTCCTGACCCAATTTCTCCCCATTAGAGCAAACGGTCAGGCAACGCAGCAGACCTCTGTTTTTAGAAACTGGAGATGCAGCCTAACCCTCCACAAATGTGCAGTTTCAGATATAAATTGGGGTGAATTAATGCAGCATCAGAGAAGTTAATTAACACAACCCTGCCCTCTGCCCGGCTTCCAGCAACCAATCAGGGGTTGCCATCCAGCCCTGGCTTGACCCTAGAGCAAGGACACGGCAGGAGAAAAAAATTGGGGTAAATTCCCAACTTTTTTACCGCGCAGCTTTGATGAAAAGCCTCACGGTGGCTGTGAGTCAGAGGCTGCTAAGTATAACTGACCCAGTGCCACTGCACAGCTACTGTGGAGCTTAGAAGTCGTATAGACACACCCACCCTGAACTTTAGTATATAAATGTTGTTTCTGGTGTGTTCATAAGGCAGTATGCTGGAACCACACAACGGCAGGATCTACACTACTGCTTATAGTGGTTTATAATTTAATTTATTTATGTATTTATTTATTTATTACATTTCTATACCGCCCAATAGCTGGAGCTCTCTGGGCGGTTCACAAAAATTAACAAAAATTAATAGTGGTATTGACAACTGTTGGGGCCCAGGACACACACTCCATATACTGTTTTCAAACCGCTTTCAAAGTGTTATATCATGCTTGGTGTAGATCTGGCCAACATAAACCAATGTATGGTTTATGGTCAACATAAAACGAAGGTATGGTTACATGCACGCACCCCACCTGTGAGCACTGAGAGGGTTCAGGGGTACAGCATTCACCCAGGGTTCTGTTTCCTTTGCAAGGATATCGCAGGAGGTGTTTTGTAATATTTGCATTTATTACAAATATACGTATTGAGCATAGGTGAGGGTTCGCAGCATTAACGCCAACAGATGTCCCCAAGTCCACTGCGCATGGAGACTTCTATTCATGCGAATGCAAGTTGAAGCTCCCTTCAGACCTCCCCCCCTTCAACGCAGGATGTTCGAGGCCCAAATGGGCCCAGGGACATTGGGAGCAGAGCTTGTGTGCACACTCATGCCTCCTTCCCACTTTTAGCCCTCGAAGTAAGCTGGCTGAATGCCTGCACCAGGCGTCTGTGTCCCTTTCAGCCTCACTCAGTCTTGTCCTTTGGTTTCCTGCCTACATACAGATCTGGCTTTGTTCCTCCTCCCTTGTGTAGAGAGCAGAATAACGATGAGTCATCTTGACCCCTCACCTATGCCTTCTTGGGCCGTTTTAGCTTACATTGAGACACTTCACCTGGTTGTTGCCCGGATCTCAGCCGTCTGCTGTCAGGTCAGGGATGCCTCAAGGACACCCAGTCCAATCCTCCAAACTCACGACAGTATGAAAGAGGCCTGGTTAGAAAGAGAATAAATGTCAAAGTGAGGAAAGCAAAGGTCTAGCAAGAGTGTAGAGACAGAGAAGTATTATGTGGCACTTTTGGAGAGGAATAAGATGGAATCCACACATGAAGCTTGTAGACTGAGTAACAGCTACATTCCCCTGCCAGCAAGATGCTTTTCAAAAGTGTACAAACAAAGGGAAGAAACTTTTCAGTACTTGAGTAAACAGCAACGATTCTAAAAATAGCCACCAGGTTCACTGACTTCCAAGTTTTTCAGAGTTTGTGAGCTCATCCAAAGCTTATATGAACTTCCATGCCATTCATCTGACATAGCAAGGGAGGAACAGGAAATGTTTATTGCCACTCTTAGGGTTAATTTCACTTGTCTGCCCTCACCCTGTCTTTGCATCAAGGATGTAACCCTTTTGTCATCAGGCCGTATTGAATACTGGGCATAGAAGGGATAATTCCAACAAGAACCCCCTGCTTCTTGGCTTGCAGTTCAGTTAAATTACATCAGAGGTTGCCCTCCTTTCCTGATTTTCTCCTTTTTCACTGAACCACCCCCCACCTTTATGAAATACCAGAGGAGTTTGATAACCAAGAACTTGGCAGTTCTGCAAAGATCAATTGGTCTAAGAGCCCAGTTTCCATCAGAGAACCAAGGTCAAGAGGCAGTTGGCAAGGAGGGCAGAGAGAGGGGTTTAGAGAATATATTGCAGTTCTGTGAAAGACCTGCAAATATACGTCTGTGTGCCAGTACTACACAAACCATACTTTTTCAATGTTTCAGGGCTGGGTTAGGCTGAAATTGGATTAATCTTCTGCGGTGGCTGAAATCAAAGGACTTTGCAGGGGCAGGATGTAGGTTTTATTTATGTTTTTCTAACAGGCAAAATGCTTTGCCACTGCTTCAGGCAGCGGGTTATGCACTCATCATTCCTTACTCACTGTTGTTTACAGGTTCTTTAGACAATGTCATGACCCTCCAGTTTTGCTTCCATTTTAAAGTAGCATTTCAGTGTGTGTTTTTAGAGCATGAAAAATGCTGTATGTGAAAGCTAAAGAAAACACCTTTTCCATTTGTGTAATTGCTCTATTCTGCTATACCACAGTGCCACCTAGAGGGTATGTAGTGGAAAAGCAGGAAAGGAAACAGTCTTCATGTAGTGCTTAGATCTCAATTGTATGACAAAACCAAAAGCAGATACAGTGCATTAACAGCCTTATGTAGAAAAGCTGTACATCATGATGTAGCACCAGGGACTTTCTTGGGAGGGGAAGAAGATGGTTGTCTTTACTGGGATCCAACTGGGATGCCATCGTTTCCCCTACAAGGATACCTCTCTGCCACCTCATCTTTAAAGGTAAACCTACCATCCACTCAAATGTTCTTTAAGTCCCCCTCCCCCAAAGTTGCTATTCTCTCTCTTTCTCTCTCTCTCTCTCTCTCTCTCTCTCTCTCTCTCTCTCTCTCTCTCTCACACACACACACACACACACACACACACACACACACACACACACAGAGGGGCTGTTCACATGTAACCCTAAGCCACTGGACAGCACGCCAATGCACAGCATGCAAGCTGCCATTTTGAATATGAAAGAGTTAGCAGTGCACTCATAGCTTAGGGTGACCATATGAAATGGAAGACAGGGCTCCTGTATCTTTAACAGTTGCATAGAAAAGGGAATTTCAGCAGCTGTCATTTGTATATATGGAGAACCTGGTGAAATTCCCTCTTCGTCACAACAGTTAACGGTGCAGGAGCTATACTTGAGTGACCAGATTTAAAAGAGGGCAGGGCACCTGCAGCTTTAACTGTTGTGATGAAGAGGGGATTTCACCAGGTTCCCCATATATACAAATGACACCTGCTGAAACTCCCTTTTCTATGCAACTGTTAAAAATACAGGAGCCGTGTCCTCCTTTTCATATGGTCACCCTATAGCTTGCCATGTTGTGTAGACAAACCTCAAATAACCAATAGCTTGTTTTAGAGTTGTTTGAAGGTTGTCTACTCCCTCAAACAATCCACAACACTGGATTCACACAATATGGCAAACCACAGCCAGCAGAAGAGCCCGCAGGTGCCATACAAAAATGATGGGATGCCCATTCTTTCACCTTTAAATATCAGCTATTAATGTTGCATACATCTCTGCTCCTGAATTTTTCATCCTTTCAGATGCCCTTTCAGAAACAGAAAGACAGACAAATTGTTTCCCTTACAATTATATTTCCAGGAACGTGACATTTTATCTGAAACTTGATATAGTTCTTACTATTTCACATCCCTACTCTCCTTTAAGTTCCAGTCAGTATATAATCATGAAGGAGTCAAGGAGTTGATCTGGAAAGCAAAGGAAAATGCATTCATCTTCATTGTGTTTTTACACTGCTTAATGCTTTCATTTCTCTTACAAGCACCAGAAGCAATGATTTAGTTTTAATAAGTAAATGTATTAGAAATGGAAAAGGCTTCAAAAATATTGTGCAGTTTAGATCTTTGGAATATGCATAAAAAAAGGTATAAACATTTCTGGAACTCCTATTTACAAATAGTAAAATGACTGTAGAAAATGGCAAGACAATGAAAGAAGATGTTTATATGATGATGATGATGATGATGATAATAATAATATATTTCTTACCCGCCTCTCCAATTAGATCGAGGTGGAGAACAACAGCAAGCATAAAATACATAAAATACTGATTAAAAACATAGTATACATACACTATTAAAAAAAACATACTAAAAGCATACTAAAAGTATCCTAAAATTCTACTGGATAAGCCTGCCAGAAGAGATCAGTCTTGATAGCTTTTTTGAATGCTAAAAGACTGTCAAGCTGACGAGTCTCCTCCGGCAGGCTATTTCACAGCCTGGGAGCAGCAGAAGAGAAGGTCCTCTGGGTAACAGTTGTCAGCTTAGTCTTTGCTGACTGAAGTAGATTCTTACCAGAGGACCTGAGTATGCAGGGTGGATTGTACGGGAGAAGAAGATCCCGCAGGTAACCTGGACCCAAACCATGGAGGGCTTTAAAGGTGATAACCAACACTTTGTACTTCACCCGGAAACTAATTGGCAGCCAGTGAAGAGATTTTAAGACTGGTGTAATGTAATCACCCCTAGTGTACTAGTGACCAACCTGGCTGCCGTATTTTGAACTAGTTGAAGTTTCTGGACTAGGCACAAAGGTAGCCCTATGTAGAGCACATTGAAGAAGTCGAGCCTCGAAGTTACCAGCGCATGCACGACCATGTTTAGGTCTTCTAACTCTAGGAAGGGGCGCAGCTGGCGTATCAGCCGAAGCTGATAGTAGGCACTTCTGGCCATCGCGTCTATCTGGGCTGTCATTTGGAGCGACGGATCCAGAAGCACCCCCAAGCTGCGAACACAGTATTTCAGGGGGAGTGTAACCCCATCCAGAACTGGTTGACACACCTCCAAACCCAGGCTGCGGCCTTTGACAGTGAGCACCTCCGTCTTGTCTGGATTCAGCTTCAGTTTGTTTTTCCTCATCCAGCCCCTTACCGCTTCCAAGCATTCATTCAGAGGAGACACGCTATCCTTAGTTGACGCTGTCAACTTTTCATTCTATTAGAATCTGAAAGAGGAAATGCCAATGAATTGCTCCAGTCATGTTAGCATTACATGGATCTGGGAGAGAACTCCATTGCAGGTGTCAGTAGAAGTGTTTGGATGAACCTGCACTTCAGTTAGTATGAAAAATCCCCTTTTGATTAGTTGATTTAGTAATAATTTAATATCTCTTGTTTTACACAAGGTGATACTACACAAAATGCACATTGCAATTAGCCCATAATGAAGCGGATGAACCCTTTGGAAACAGTTCAAAGAGCCCAGGGCGGAGAGCTGAAGAGGGATACCTTTTAATGGTAGTAAAGCAAGAAACTACTCCAGCAGAACCTAGAAATGACCCCTCCTTATGAGAAATTTATGGGCTATATAATATCCTGCCAACATGAACTGACAAGCGGCCTTCCAGTCATCCAAACCCATAGAGCTGTGATGCTTATCGTGCTGCTTTTCCTAAAATTCAGTCAACAGCCTTGGTGAATAATGTGCAGTGATGTCACTGGAGCATGTAGAAACACTTTGCATTTTGCCCAGTGTCATCCCTCTTGACCTTCCTTTAGACTGCAGGGAAGCATAATGAATCACCAGCAAGCACGCTTCACTCTGTTACGTCAAATTGTTTTGCTGCCGGGGTGGTTTATTTGGACTGCATGCTGCTCCTAAACATGCTTCCTTGGAAGAAAGTCCCACTGAGTTTAAAAAGGCTAACAGTGGAATCCTTTACATGTCTACTCAAGAGTAAGCCCCAGTGCATTCAGGAGAGCTTACTTCTAGGGTATCATTAGTGTACTGATGGCACCTCACTTGCTTTCACACAGCACTTTCATATAAATGCTACAGTGTATAGGAGACAAAAACAGAGCCCTGGAGAACATCACAGGACAAGTGTCTTGGGGCAGAACAATAGTCTCCCAGCACCAGCAGCAGCAGCTATTTTGACCCAATATCCAGCTAGGATAAGAACCACTTAATCACAGTGCTCCTAATCCCCATTTCAGCCAGATGTTCCAGAAGGATACTTTTGTCAATGGATTGAAAGACACTAGGAGGTTCAGGAGAATTAACAGGGTTGCATTCCCTATGTCCTTCTCTATGACTAAACTGTGAGAGTGTGTGTTTTCTTAACAAAAATAAACACCCCATGCATTTTAAAGTATGCATTCCACCCCACCCCACCCCAAAAAAAGCATTTTCCAAATGCAATCACAAGATTGGAAATGTGCACGTTTATTTTTCCTGAAAAAAGCTCTCCTATTCACATTCATATCCAATGTTGCGAACTGGGCAAACTAATCACAGCAAAAATTTTGTATATCCCTAATCCAAAATTCCTCATCCAAAAGGGAATATTGGCAACTGGCTGGTTGTTGGAGCAGTCGTCTGGGTCCAGGATGGCTTCTGTAGGAGCAGTCTCACGACTGCCTCCTTCAAGGTGGCTGGGACGACTATGGGTTTACTTGGGCCTCATCTACACCAAGCAGGATATTGCAGTATGAAAGTGGTATATAAAAGGCAGGAGCCACACTACTGCTTCATAGCGGTACTGAAGTGCACTGGCAACTGTTGGGGCCCATTGACACAGACCAGATACCACTTTCACAGTGTTATATCCTGCTTGGTGTAGATGGGGCCTTGGTTTGAGCTATTTGTTTCTACTTAAGTTCTTTGAGAACCTTTAGCTGCTTGTTTAGCCCTTAGAGCAGATAAAAATACTTCTAAACAAAGTGTACTCCTAAGATTGTTTGATGGGTTGCAATACTAACAATAATTATAGTACAGGAAGTTATGAATCTGTTGTTTTATTGATATAAATATAAAATCTTTCTTACAGCACAAGTATTTAAAAGCAATTAAGGTTATATTTTTAAAGCACTGTGGCTGTTATAAAAGAGAGTATTGCTGAATACATTTTGCTTGGCAAGACTTCTTTATAGAGTTGTTTGAGAGTATTATAAGCAAAGAGCTTCAATATGAAAAAAGATATTCAACCCCTGAATCAGACCACATTTATATAGTTTTAAAATATTACTTCACTGCCAATATGTTAATACTAAATGCTGTTTTATAAATGTATGCCCATAATCTTAACGTCTGAAATAAACTTTTATGTCCAAAGCACACAAACAAACTTAAACATACACTTTTAAAGTTAGATACAATTCATTTTGATAATATTTTTGGCAAAATTATTTTTCATTCAAAGTTTCTTATTAAACCAACGTACACCGATTTTTTTTAGACAATGATAGATTTAATGTTGATACTTTACAAAATATGTTTTGCTCATTAATTGATAAGCAAAAAATTTAAGTTCACTCTGACCTTGAATAAAACCGTTTGTTGTATTTTTATTTCTTACATAATCCTTTTTATCTTTGGTGATGACTTATCATTCAGCATCCGTTTTTTTTTGGGGGGGGGGTATTACCCAGACTGCTTTGCCAATTACATTTTGATAACAATTACTTAAAGCTCATTGTGAACTCACTTCATATCTTTTCTTTTGGTACCAGTTACCTTGTTATTTATATAATTCTGTGGATTCCTAATTACTTCTATGCAACATGCTTAATTGCCTGGATCTTGCAGATTCAGATAGCGTTTGCTTTTTTGCGAGGAAAAGAAAGTCACTTTCTTCAGTTATCATTTTGAGCATATTAAAAACTGTGTCACCTGCCTTTCCTGGCAAGTTCATAACAGGACCATGCCTTTTCTCGTCATCTTCTGAACGTATGGCACCCTGAGATCCTAGTGATATAGGGCGGGATACAAATGTTTTAAATAAACAAATAATAAATACTTGGGATGCCTGTGCCATCACGGCACCCTTGATGTCAATCCTTTTCAAGGCCAAGTGCAAAAGCTGTTGGTTGTGGCAATAAGCCACAAAATCCCAGCTGATCAGAGGGAAGACTACTGAGGAACAACCATTCTTGTCCTTTGACTGGTAAGTGCCATGCAGCCTAAATGCACATACCGCAAACCTGTGGAGCTGGGCCACAATTCCAGAGGCTGCTCATTCTTTTCAGATGTCCTTTTACACCCTTGGTTTTCTTCAGGGCCACGTCAGATGTTTTGTTCTGGTATGCATTTGTACGCATGAGAGCCGTATCCATACGTAACGTGCAAGCAAATGTCATCTACAGTAGCTTCCATGATCTGCAATGTTCCAGAAAGTACATCTGGGTTTATGGCATTTGCTACAGTTGATATCTAAGTATGACAGACTCACAGGATATAATGCAGACACAGTAATGATGAAACCAATATAATATGGTTTCTTCTTCTTTAAGAAGCTGCCTGGTATTGATTCAAATCATTGATCCAGCTAGCCCTGTTCTGTAAGCGGTGAATGTAAAACATTCTGTCCAATAGAGATTTTTACCAGATCTGCTCGAATACATCACATAGGGCTCGTCTATACGACTTCTTTACCCCAACCTAAATGCGCATATTCGCGTTTTAGGTTACATGATGCAACCGTCCATTTGTCTCAGCGCTGGGTTTTAGCTGCAATAATGCGCATATTGGCATTTGTGATTTACCGCGACTTTTAGATCGAATCCAAATTTGCACCACGTTATGGCTGTGTATCTTTGGGGGAGTTATGTCGGATTTTGACATGTGGGCGGAGCTTCGAGGGTAGGATAACGTGATTGGCCCATTTCCCGATTTTGCACCAATCTGCTGCCTCCTTCGTTTGCGCCGATTTTAGTTTGAAGTCTCTCTGCGGAGCTCTGCAGAGAAAGCTTCTTAAAACAAATTCATTCCTATATATATATATATAATTTCTGTTCCGCCAATATGCGAAGCTCTCTGGGTGGTACACACAAAAAAAGAGAGGGAAACGGGCAGCCAGACAAGGAGACGTGTTCTGCTGTCTCCTTCCTTTCCCTCTGTAGCCTCGTGTGTCCACACACTCCTCCCAGTTCATGGAGGCTGTTTCTTTGAATTTCCTTATGAGGAGCAATGGGAACAAAGCAGGAAACAGGCAGCCAGCCTCCTTCCTTTCCCTCTGTAGCCTCGTCCCCCCACCCAGCTCCCTCTCGGCTTGTGTGTTATATTAGTCTGCGGAGCTCCACAGATAAGATTTATAGCTTCGTCGGCTTCTACTCTTTATTATCGCATATGGGATAATGCAATAATGCCCTTGTGTGCATTAATAACTCACTATAAAAAATAATTCTGGAAATAAATCGCTGTTGCTGCTGCAGTGTGACAATCTTTACCTACATTCGAATCAACGAAAAATCAGGTTTTTATTTAATGAGGAGCTATCGCACTCTCGTATAGATGAGGGCATGGAGGACAATTGTGTTTGCTTACCATCGTGTCTCCGCCCGCGCATTTGTCCCTCATTACTTCCTCTTTTCAAAGAGGAAGTAAATAACATGCACGTGGCCCATTCAGTGGCCCATTTTATTCACGCTGCTTCTCCTGCACACAGCAGGAGATAGCAGCAACTTCTTTCTTTAAAAATAAGTTGGACTTACTGGGGTGTTTTTTGCTAGCGTGAAGAAGGCTAGAAGGGGTGGGAGACACGTGAGAGGCAGACGACATCATGAGAGAGACCTGCAAAAACCTGTGAGTGCCCAGTAATGAGCATGCAATAAAATGCTCATCAGATGGCGCTCTACAGCTAAAGTTATGGTCCATTTTAAAAATTATCTAAAGCAGCATTAGGTCAGATCTACACCTTGTGCCATATCAATACAATTCCATCATGGTGATGCAATCATAGAATCATAGAATAGCAGAGTTGGAAGGGGCCTACAAGGCCATCGAGTCCAACCCCCTGCTCAATGCAGGAATCCACCCTAAAGCATCCCTGACAGATGGCTGTCCTGCTGCCTCTTGAAGGCCTCTAGTGTGGGAGAGCCCACAACCTCCTTAGGTCACTGATTCCATTGTCGTACTGCTCTAACAGTCAGGAAGTTTTTCCTGATGTCCATCTGGAATCTGGCTTGAGCCCGTTATTCCGTGTCCTGCACTCTGGGAGGATCGAGAAGAGATCCCACTTTTGCATTTATGCCTTGTAGAAAGCACACAATGACATCTGTGGCTGTTATTTTGGATAATATGGAATAAAAAGCAGGAAAGAATGCTAGAAAAGTGGCATAAGGAATATGTAACGTGCCCCAACAGTTATCAGTGCACTTCACTACCAATAAAAAGCACTAGTGTGGATCTAGCCTTGGTGGACAGACTTCAGACTTGTGGTTCTACTTTGTTTTTTTGCTAGAGTCTTAAGATCCACCTAGTGCAAAAGGCATACACTTGGAATTAAAGAATCCTGAGCCCAAGAATTTGAGTACCAGAATTGGTTGCAATCCTTCTGCACAAAGATCCATTCCCAGTTATCCCAAATTCTTCATTTCAGCAGTATAATTGGCAGGGAGAGTTACCCTATTTCTTCGATTCTAAGACACACTTCCCCCCCCCCATATAAAAATCTCTGAAAATGGGGTGCATCTTAGAATCGCAGGTGTCTTAGGGTTTTTTTTTCCTGTTGGTGGTACTGAAATTAGTGTGCATCTTACAATCGATGGCGTCGAAGAAATACGGTATTTTGTTGCTGCTATTGTTAAACAAATGGGAGAAATCCTTCCTAATCTACTGCAAATCACCAGCAGAACCAGATCTACCTTCTGCCCACCCCTATTCTAAAGGGCAGGCCTTACTGCCTACCTCTCAATGTGGGTGCTTCCCAGTACATGATTCCAAGGGATAGCTTGGAAGGCTTTGTGCACCATTCCATCTTTCCCTCATTAACGGATGCTTTTCTGGTAAGAAAAACAAAACAGAAACAGCACTGAAAAACACAGGAAAGTTTCAAATGGAAGACCACGATGCTTGATGTGGAACCCCCTGCCCCCATAACATTCTGTGGATGGGGCAGTGCAGTTGGCAGTAAAAGACTCAACTGGAAGCACCCACCCACCCAGGTAAGAGGGGCTTCTGTTGGGGATGAACCAAAGATTTCTCTCTCTCACGCTTGTAAGCCGATGGATCTCTCTGATTTTCCTGGCAATGCCCCCACATGTGACTTAAATATTTTTCTCATGTGTCATGCTTTTTGGCCTCTTGCCCCCACCCCGGCCAAAATAATTGACATATTATATATAGTGTTTGCATTTCATTGAAGTTCTTTTTGTGTATATATTGCAAGCCTCAAGGAGGGAAGTATACACAACAAATAATAAAACAATGATGTTATCCACACTGGAACTTGCGGAATTTATTCTATAGTCTTTTATTTCTGTCCAGGGGATGTGGGGAGAGGCAGGGACTTTCTGTCTGCCTTCTGAATTTCTGCCTCCTGCCTCCTAGGTAATGCAGGTGTTGGCTGCGATTCCTGCCAAGGTGAATAACCTCAGAGTCCATGAAATCCTAGTTTGGGCCCACCTGTAGCTTTGGAATGCACTTCCTTCAGTTTTGAGTAGAGATGCCACATTGATAGGAACAGCAGAAATGTCCTTTTGACCACAATATAGTATCTGAGATTCGACACTGCCAATCTGGCAGTAATTACTGCATACCTTTCGGAGTATGCTAGATGTGACAGAAGGGTCTTGGCAAGTCACCTGTGAGTTGGAACCTCCTACTCATGATCAATGTTGGATGCTCAGCAATTGGCCCTTTCTGTTGGAATGAACATTCATGCCAGTAATAGCCTCGTTGGTAACTTAGCTCAGATAAAAAAAAAGAGGCCTTTTGCATAGTCCACAGTCAGCCAGGGAGATCTTTGTTGATGGAAGAGCTGGAGCCAAACATTATGACCTAATTCCTTCAAACGGCTGGTTGGTTTTACGACTGATAACAATGTTTAAAATTACTCTTGCTAGAGTAAGGGTAATGAAACTCAAGGCTTTGGGCTACCAGCCAACCACTACTAAAGGTAGCAGTGAGCGTCTAGTGAAGAGATCTGGGTTTCACTCTTGGATCATCACCAAGATCAAGACTGTCATGGAAAGACTGTCGAATTAGATGGTTTCTTTAGTGGATCCTACAGTCATGTCATCTGCTTAGATAACCTGTAGGGTCTGAACTCTAGAGCACTTCTTTTAGGTACCAGAAACAATGCTCTGAGCTACAAAGGTTGTCTCTGCTAGCTCCCCGGGAGATCCAATGGATAGCTCAGATACCTGTTCTTTGGGAAATGAAAGAGTTGGCTCTCCTGCATTCACATTCCAAGAACAAACAGCTGAGCATGGAACATTCCAGGAGGGCCTTATTTCCAGTACATCAACTGCAGTGCATCCAGACCTAGCACAGTGACAGAAGCAACGTCCCAAGTATGTGTACAGAAGCTATGCTTTGGTAAAGAGGCCTGGCTCTTCTTAACACTCTTTAGGCACACACACACACACACACACACACACAGAGAGAGAGAGAGAGAGAGAGAGAGGTTATGAAAAGATGCAGCAGATTTTGCTAATCTGAAATACATTGACGCTGGGGGGCATTAATTTGTTAGCCACTGTCAGTTAATTTTAAATTATGCTCACCACAGCTCTATAGCCTGTGGAGAACATGGCCTGAGAAATGCTAGAAATGTGCCATGTTCTTCACATTTTTGTACATTTTCTCTTGCAGTTGAGTTCAGATGTATTCTGGCATTATATAGAGTTCTTTCTACTTATTTTCATAGTGCACTATCAACCTATACACATTTTATATCAGTTTAAATTATCATGGTTTCATAGCTTCCCCCAAAGCATCCTGGCAACTGGGGACTGCTGTGAGTGCAGAGATTTTTTGTTAGAGACCTCTAAACCCTACCTCCCTTTCAGTACTACAGGTCCCAGAGTTCCATGGGGAAAGTGAATGTCTATTAAACCAGTTTACAGTTATGGTGTAGATAGCCCCATAATTCTAGGATCCTTCCTTCCTCTATTTCACTGTGATATAACACCACCAATATAAATTTCTCTGAATATCAGTAAGAGATGCCCTACCTCCAAAAGAGGGAAACTCCCTAGCAATAAACCCACCTTTTCTGTACATTTCTGGAGGTTTTGTCCAATGACCAGGAATGAACAATACACTACTTATCTCTGCAAACCTTTGGGGAATAGGCTTAAAGCTTGCTCTGGTTTAGCAAGAGGTTTTAATAGAAATAACTGCATAATCAATAAACAAACACATTAATCAGAGGTTAAATATACAAAAGCAGCTACACCTTACAGACAAAACAGATGTGATATGGGAGGCCCATGACTGGATCTGCCAACTTTCCTTTTTTACTTTTTTTTTCTTTTGGTGGGGAGGGGCTCTTTTTATTGCAGCAATAGTACTAAGGAAAGTTTTTTCCTTAGTACTATTCTTCTGTGCCCTGCACTGGATGTAAATAGCCTCCTCAAAGCCCTCCAGGAAAAAAAGGCAGGAATGGTATATATATAATATGCCTGGGTGTTGTTGTTTTTTTCTGTGGTGGAGCTCATAACTTTAGATTCAGGAAAAGGTACAGGGGTACGTGTTTTTAAAATTCTCACTTCCGATGCTGGTTCTCCATTTGAAATCGGACTTTTCCTCCCTTGCAGCTCCATTAAAGTAAAAAATAAATAAATCTTTTTTTAAATTGGGCAATCTAATCACAGTTCTTCTGCATCACATCTGTTTTGCGCCTTAGAAACTTGAAGTTTGAATCCACACGCGTTTACGCAGAAGTCAGTACCACTGTGCTCTGCTGAGCTTATTCGCAATCCATTTTCATCTAGGGTAACCACTGTCTGACCTGTGCACATTTGGGGGAGTAATTCCCACTGAGAGAGCTGGTGTACCAGAGTGGCTAAGAGACTGCTCTGAATTAGAACCAAGCAGGCTGATTCAATGCTTGTGGGATCTCGTTATTTTATTTTTAACCAGAACTCGGAGGTCCAGAATCAGAGAAGTGCAAAATGGTGGCTGAGGAGGGCAGAGACAAATGAAAAATTGTGACTCAAGGGGTGGAGACACCTGCACCCCACCTCAGATCCCTTATGACCAACAACTATTTATTTGTGGATCCTCAGAGATTGAAGGTCTGATATACTATCTACGGGTGTGTCCTTTATATGCATTACCATGTTCAAAATCTCATGGAACATTGTATCTGGTTTGCAATCCAAAGCTGCCTTTAGAAATTCATGCTACCTGTTCTCTAACCAAAACAGTCAAGAGACCCAACAGGTTATGCTTTTTGCCTCAGCTGCTTAAAGAAAAAAAACTTGCTAAAGCCATAATGGCCATATGACTCTTTGGCATAAATATGGGCATGTTCAGACAACATGCTAAGCCATGATTAGGCCGCTAACCCTTTTGCAGCAAATGGTTAGTGAGCGTGTTTAAACCATGGTTATGTAGCCACCGTGGTTGGGAATGGTTCATATGACATGCCGAACCATAATATTTAGATCAAAATGCTTAATCACTGTGACTTAGAGTGTCATCTGAACAAGATCTTTGACTCATAGAATCATAGAATCATAGAATAGCAGAGTTGGAAGGGACCTACGAGGCCATCTAGTCCAACCCCCTGCTCAATGCAGGAATCCACCCTAAAGCATCCCCGACAGAGGGTTGTCCAGCTGCCTCTTGAAGGCCTCTAGTGTGGGAGAGCCCACAACCTCCCTAGGTAACTGATTCCATTGTCGTACTGCTCTAACAGTCAGGAAGTTTTTCCTGATGTCCAGCTGGAATGTGGCTTCCTTTAAGTTGAGCCCGTTATTCCGTGTCCTGCACTCTGGGAGGATCGAGAAGAGATCCTGGCCCTCCTCTGTGTGGCAACCTTTTAAGTATTTGAAGAGTGCTATCAGGTCTCCCCTCAATCTTCTCTTCTCCAGGCGAAACATGCCCAGTTCTTTCAGTCTCTCTTCATAGGGCTTTGTTTCCAGACCCCTAATCATCCTGGTCGCCCTCCTCTGAACACGCTGCAGCTTGTCTGCGTCCTTCTTGAATTGTGGAGCCCAGAACTGGACGCAATACTCTAGATGAGGCCTAACCAGGGCTGAATAGAGAGGAACCAGTACCTCACGTGACTTGCTCTAGTTCAGACTCACTAATCTCCCTTTTTCATTGTTTAATTATTCTGTAGTTTTATTTCTGTTATTCATTTTCTGATGTAGTATAGGTCTTATTAACGCCTTTGGCTTGCAAAGAAATGACTGACTGTATCCCATTTCTTCACAGACACCCCACCCCCAACCTGCATCTACAAGTGCATATTTATGTCTTAATTACTACAGATCGGGATTTCAACACCCAACTCTAAAATTGGACAGCACAGCTGTATTAACACCTGCTAAATAGCAAACAATGGACACTAACACTTTACAGAAGAATACTGAGGGTGAGAGAAAAGCGATTAGTGAAATGTCAGCCATGGCAGAAAATTATTTTTACTTCCAATTTTTAAAGTACTGCGAGACGAAAACCCATAATCTGCTGCCAATTCCCCAGAGATCTACCAGGAGAGCTCAATCGACGGTCTGCTCACTTCTGAATTAGAAAGCTGGACTCTCCTGCTGACATGTACACACTGGGAGTTTTAGGCTCTCAGTCTCAGTTCTCCCATCTGCAATATGGGGATAATACTGATGTGCTGTAAAATGTTATAAGAATTACAAAGTAAGAGCGTCATCCCACATACCTGTTTCCCTTGAATTATCCCCTACAGCGCTAAGCTGGCGTCGTTGTTGTTGTTGCTAAATCACACCCCGGGCAGCAGCGCTCCTAAGATCCTTTGCAAAGGGTTTAAGGGGGGAAATGTTTAAAAAATCATTAAAAAATCAGTGGATGACCCAATCCGATTCAAATTTGGTATGCATAAAGCTCTCCTTAATATCTATTACTGTGTCAATTTTGATGTCTTTATCTTTAAAGCTAACGCAGATGTAAGCATTTGTTTAATTTTCTTTAAACATATCAAATCCTGCTCCTGCACCCCCAGTGGCCGCTCAGAAAACAACAAATGTTTCGCTTGAAAACTACTAGCAAAATACCTCGATTCTTTTCCCTTTGAAGCACAATTAAAGCAGGATGCCTGGGAGTACTTCACAATCAAAGCAGATTATAAACTGGAAAACTTCAAAGTACTTCAAAATCAAAGCAGATTATAAGCTGGGAAATTTTGGAGTCCTTTGCACACAATTCGCAGTGATTGCACAGTATAATGCTGGTGTGATAAAGCTCTAACATAAACGTAGTGCTTTGAACATTCCACACTGCTATATAAATGCTAAGACTAATAATTTACCGCATACTTACAAGAAGAAATGCATATGTCTAGGCTGTCAACAATTTAATACTATATGGATTTTCACAGTCCTGACCCCCTACAATTCACTTTTTCAGTTGGGGCCATCAACTTGGAAAGTATGTTTGCTAGAACTGTTGCTGTTGTTAATCTGTCTTTTTCATATAGATAATGTCTTTGTGATGACTTTCCAATGACTGCAGTTAATTTTCTACTGGTGATTGGCTCCATTTTAGTAAGTTTGGTTTGCATTCAGTTTATTGAGATATGTAAAATTTAAATAGTACATTAATCTCATGAGTGTTCATCTGCTAAATCAGGACCCTTGGGTCTCTGGCCCAGATTGTCTCATCTGGCCCAGGGGGTCTTGGGGGAGGCTCCTCCCCCTGCCCAAAGCTCCACCTCCTCGGAAGGGAGAGTCGCGGCTCAGCTGCTTTGATTCAACCTGCATTTTAGGCAGTTGTCTGAGACCCAACTACAGCAGCACCAGCTGAGCAAGCTTCATATGCCCTTCACTTTCCTCGTACCAGAAAGGTGAAGGATGAACAAAGCCAGCTACTTCCAGGAGCCATCTGAGTCCAACCACAGGGCTTCGTAGGCTCCTGGAGGTGCCAGACAATTGCACTTTGCTTGTCCTTCACCTTCCCCATGTTGAGAAGGCAGCAGCTACGTGAAGTCACCTCCCAGGCTGAAGGGCCGTCTGGGGCAGCTCCAGCTGGAACTTCAGCCAGGGACACAATGATGTCAAGGGGTGAGGCCTGTGGCAGCAAGAGGTCTGGGTTCAATCCAATAGACAACAAAGGAGTTAAGGAAGAAGATTAAAAAATAACGATTTTATACAATAACGGGCTCAAGTTAAATGAAGCCAGATTCCAGCTGGACATCAGGAAAAACTTCCTGACTGTTAGGGCAGTACGGCAATGGAATCAGTTACCTAGGGAGGTTGTAGGCTCTCCCACACTAGAGGCCTTCAAGAGGCAGCTGGACAACCATCTGTCAGGGATGTTTTAGGGTGGATTCCTGCACTAAGCAGGGGGTTGGACTCGATGGCCTTGTAGGCCCTTCCAACTCTGCTATTCTATGATTCTATGAAAGATTGAATAACAATGTTTAAAAATATTATATACAAAGCATTCTATCACATGTGAAAAAATACAATCCATCCATCAGACAATTCAACACAGAATGCTCAGTAAAGTTGTATCCAACACAATTCTGTGTTGAATTGTCTGATGGATGGATTGTATTTTTTCACATGTGATAGAATGCTTTGTATATAATATTTTTAAACATTGTTATTCAATCTTTCAATCTATAAAATCATTATTTTTAATCTTCTTCCTTAACACCTTTGTTGTCTATTGCATTCGGTTAGGTTAAGGGTAACACTTTTTTGTTACAATTGTACACCGGGTTCAATCCAGCCTTCAGAGCAACTATGGTTCCCCAACGTGTGTTAAAGAGACAAATAGAAACTTGAATTTGTTGACAGGCATCTCATCTTAACATAAGCCCAGCAGTCCCATCAGGCCTGTAGCCAGGAGGGGGGCAGAGGAGGCTGCTCCTGCTAAATGATCTCTGTCCCCAAACAAATATATTTTTTTAAGTTTAAATTTTTGTCTTTAAAAGGCCTGCAAATCCTTTGAACTGCCTGCCCTATGTTTTTGGTCTCCCCCACCAAACTCAAGCTGGCTACAGGCCTGAGTCCAACACAAGCCCCACTTGCACTGGGCCCCACAGTGACACTTATTTCTGTGTAGGAATTGGATGCACAGGTGGTTTGTGATGTTCGATTCTGCAAATGAAATGAAAGAATGATTTTTAAATAGCCTTTGCTGCTTTTTGTATGGCATTTCCAAAAGCCAGCTGAAAGAAGGCCCCTTTGATGGTCACTTGTGAAATCGCGTCTCCATCTGTAAACTTCCAGAAGTTCCAAATTATCTAATAAATGCCCTGCATTTTTGGCCATGAGAAGGAGAGATGATAAGTGCAGTGAGGGATTCTGGAGAAGAGGGTCTGCCGGGGAGCCCCCACATGTGCCAATCCATGAAGGGTATTCCCAAGTGGTGAAATAAAACCCATGCTGCACAGGCTCAGAGGCATGCTTGCATCAATCCCATATCTCAGGGATGAATGTAGACACTGAAAACAGGTGCTGGGGCAGAACCATGTCTCTGGTCATTCGGGAAAACTCTCTTGAAGCCAAATGCTTGCAACAACAACCCCCCCCCACTTAACAGAAGAACAGCTCTACAGGCCCCCCCCTTCCCAGCCCAATGTCCAGGGCAGCTTGCAGGCAGGTCCAGTGCTACCATAGAGGCCACTCAGGCGGCTGCCTAGAGCACCAAGCTAAGAGGGGTGCCGGGCACAGCGCAGCACTCACACGCATTGGCTGTGAGCTGGCCCGAGGATTCAGCTGGGCCTGGGTGGGCGAGATGGCGCCCCGTGCCCACCCAGCCGAAGCGAAGCCAGGGGCGCTGGGGTGGGGGTGGGGGCGGGGGCGGCTCCACATTCAGACTTCTGCAACGCGCCTGGAAGAGAGAGAGAGAGAATGTATGGGGTCTTTGAGTGAATGCATATGTTCCCGCTTGTGTTTGGAGTGAGTGATGCTGAGTGTGTGTGTGCACACGTGTGTGAGTTGGGGGGGATGACTTGGAGGTGATATTCCTATTAAATAATGCATTTTAAACCCATAGATGTTCCTTTCCAATTTGTTTGCTATAATTGGCATGGCATATTTCTTGCACTTTAAAATAAATTTAGCAATTTCAAGTTTGGGGCTTCTTATGTTTTCCAGGAAACATAAAAATCAAAGTTGGCAATTTTTGGGTGTGTGTGTGTGTGTGTGTGTGTGTGTGTGTGTGAGAAAGTAGCTCACCTTGCCTAGGGCGCAAAAGAGTCCGGCCCCGGCCCTGCCCTCTTCCCAGCCCAATGTCCTGGGCAGCTTGCAGGCGGGGCACTATGGGGAACCCCAACCCCGCCCTCCAGCCTAGTGGTCCAGGAAAGGGGCGCGCCCGTGCCGCTGGAGAGGGAGGCCCGCGTTGCGCGGCGGCCCCGGCAAGCCTCCCGGCCGGCCGCCCCGGGCCCCTGCTAGAGCCCTGCCGGGCGCGACGCGTGCGGTGGCGCGCCCCAGCCAACTCTGGGAAGGGCTTCCCCGCCCCCGGAGACCCGGTTGCGTCACGGTGGAAATTCGCGGACTTCGCCTGTCGAAGGGCGCGGGGCCGCTGACGCCGCGGCCCGGCCTCCGCCCCCACCGGGGAAGGGATAAAGCTCGAGGGCGCGCCGGCCGGGGAGGAGGAAGACCTGAGCTCGCTGCAGGCAGCCACCGGCCCCGGAAGAAAGCCGCCGCCGCCGCACCCTCGCGCTGCCTGCCTGCCTGCCTGCCTGCCTGCCAGCCGCCTTCTCTGGCGCCCCGCTCCGTGCGCTCCGTCGAGTCCTGCAGCGCGGCGTTCCACCGATCGAGGATGGCCAGCGGGAGCGCCCAGCAGACTGAGCGCGTCTTTCTGCTCCTGAGTAAGTAAGCGCGCCCCCGCCGCCGCCGCCGCCGCCGCCGCCCCACTCGCTTGCGGGTTTGCTTCTGCTCCGGGGCTGCGCTGTCCAGCAGAGCGGGCAAGCCAGGAGGCCTTTCCCAGGCAGCCGAGAGATGCTGGCCGTCGGGGTAACCTGGCTGTGCCGCTGGCTGGCCTTCCTTCAGTGTCAGTGGGGCTGTGAATCCGCTCTGGTTTTCAATCAAACCCTGTCAGAACACTAAAGGAGCTAGTCAAAATGCTGAAGCCAACACTCCCCCCCCCCACACACACAATGGGTTTAGCACCTTGGATCGCTGCTTTAGAATCCCAGCTGGTTCTGACTGATGCAGAACCAGCAGACGCAGAGCCCCACTGACATCAGAGCCACCAGCCTCTGCTGCCTGCCCTTGAGAGGGAGATTTGGCCTGAACCAGGACCCAGGCGGGAAGCTGCAAGTCCCGGCTTGCTTGCCGGCTTGCTTTCCACCCTGCAGTCACCTGTCACTGGTTTCCCAGGGTGGCAGGCAACAACTGCCTCTTTTCTGGCCCAGATCTGCTCTGCCTTTGACCGCTGGAAACCAGCCGGTGTCAACCGGGCAGAGCCAAGGCGCTTTCCACCCTCTGCTCCATAATGTGCCTGGATTTCCCCTGGTCTTGAATTGTAATGGACTTCAGTCTCAGTTCTGGGCTCAGGTGTCCATTTGACAAGCTGGGTTGGTAAAGACAGCGGGCAGCTCCTAAGCGTGCTCACTCGGCCACTGAGTCCAACAAAACCCATACCAATTAAGCATGCATAGTTGGAATATGCCCAGTGGATCTGCTCCCGAAGTAAGAAAGAGGGTGGCAAGACCATCATAGGATGTAGCTGACAGTTGTCCTGAGGATGATGGGACAGAAAATTTCATCAGGACACGGGACAGAAAAATCAGGAGTGGCAGACACTCCAACACTGACCCAGAGAACTGGGTTTTGCAGCTGCTGGCCAATGGCCACATCTATGTGCAGAGAAAGGACAGCCCCACATGGCATACATTGTAAGGGTCTAGTCTGGAGGTGGCCAGGGAGGGTGTAACTGTGGCAAAATCTGCTATAACTAGATAGGGTTGCAGGCAGCATAGCAAGCCCAAGTCACCCTCCCCAGCATTCCTGACCATTGGCTATGCTGGCTGGGGCTAATGGGAGTTGAAGTCCGAAACATCCGGAGAGCACCAGGTTGGGGAAGTCTGGCCTAACTGATACAAAACACTCTTATCCAGTGCTGCTGCCTGCGTTTCCACTGATAGTGCCGACATTAACGTCCGCTGACATTTGAGCATTTGCTCCGGCTTGTTTTTGTTTTAAAAATCACATTTGCTGAGGTTACGCAGAACCACGGAATTGCTCCCACTGGAATTCACCAGCTCAAAGTTTCAGGATCTTTGGTTGCTTTTATTTATTTATTTATTTATTTATTATTATTAATTACATTTCTATACTGCCCAATAGCCAGAGCTCTCTGGGAGAATCACAAAATTTAAAAACATTCAAAGTATAAAACAACAGTGTAAAACCATAATATAAAATACAATATAAAAGCTCAACCAGATAAAAACAGCAGCAATGCAAAATTACAAATTTAAAACACCAAGTTAAAATTTATTTATAGACTGTTAAAATGCTGGGAGAATAAAAAGGTCTTCACCTGGCATCTAAAAGCTTATAATGTAGATGCCAAGCGAACCTCCTTAGGGAGCTCATTCCACAGCCGGGGTGCCACAGCAGAGAAGTATAACTTTGTAATAGTTATTGTACAGTTAAGGACTGACCCCTGAGTGTGAAGTTTGTGTGAGCAGAAAGACGCCGGGTAGCGTATGTTTCCTATGAATCAAATGGTGAAACGTTTTTGCCTTGCATATGTGATTCTCTAGCTAATGAATTCACAATCTCTTCTCTGGAAGAAGAACAAATTTGGCCTCAGCTGAAGTTTCAGGCAATTAATTCCAAAATCTGTCTCTACTTGCAGTGACAGCTATGAAGCCTGCCGATTTGGTTAAGCATGACTGCACGTGAGCAATGCACTTGTACAGTTCCCATTCATTTCAACAGGGCTTGCACGGGAGAAGCTCCTGCTGTTTTGGGCCCGTAATTATTACTCCAGACGAGCCATAAGCCTGTCATTTGGAATTACAGCATGTATCTGGAAGGGGTGCTTGTTCATTGCCAGGGCCCCTTGGAGTTCCTGAAAATGTCTCTGTACTCTGTATAGATCGAGAGACTGAAAGAACTGGGCATGTTTCGCCTGGAGAAGAGAAGATTGAGGGGAGACATGAGAGCACTCTTCAAATACTTCAAAGGTTGTCACACAGAGGAGGGCCAGGATCTCTTCTCGATCCTCCCAAAGTGCAGGACACGGAAGCCAGATTCCAGCTGGACATCAGGAAAAACTTCCTGACTGTTAGAGCAGTACGACAATGGAATCAGTTACCTAGGGAGGTGGTGGGCTCTCCTACACTAGAAGCATTCAAGAGGCAACTGGACAACCATCTGTCAGGGATGCTTTAGGGTGGATTCCTGCATTGAGCAGGGGGTTGGACTCGATGGCCTTGTAGGCCCCTTCCAACTCTGCTATTCTATGGTTCTATGATTCTATGATAATACACCTATCCAGGTAGGATTCCTGTCAGTGAGGCCCAGGGCACCTCATGGCCTGCTTGCCATGTAGAGCAGACTTTCGCTCACCACAGTGCCCCTAATTGTAATGAGGGGTGTGTATGTGTGTCTTTTCCCCATAGAAGTAACCATTCTCTAATATGCGAGAAAGTAAAAGGGTGCTCTGCAGGCCACCACTGAGAGGTGCTTTAAACCTGCTCCCATCTATTTAAGAATCAATCAGCCTCCCTCTTCTTCCATGGTCATGCTAAAATGGTGGAAACTGGCTTCTATATAAATATGTTCCCAATGTTTACCTGCAGCAGCAACTTAGCTGACAGATTTTATTGTTGTGTGCGATGTTGTTTTTATGGAAGTTCAAGCCCAGCTTCAAAATAATATAAATGGTCCTACCGGAAGTTGCCTGGACATGTCAGAAATAGGTTCGTTAATTGAGTTGTTAAATGGCCCAGGAGTTGCCTTGTCACTCACCCTCTGCCTAGTGATTCTGAGCTTTTCTCAAGGAAACTCAGCAACTCGGCTGCACCTCCTAATTACAGGGCAGGTGTTTCTTCACCTGCCAAGCCTATTTCAACAGGAGCTGCTCAGTTTCTGTTTTTTTTTACGCCAAGCCAGGTAATTCCCCCCCCACACCTTCTATTCCAGCCATTATACAACATTCTAACACATGAAATGTAGGCAGGAGGGGAGGGGACCCTTGATGATACCGTTTGGGTGCAATGCTCATGTTGCACAGTGTGCAGTTACTGGGAATATTTTTGGCACATCTTATGGCCATGTGTAACTTTAAAGGAATTTGGGTCATCCTGCTTGGCATATGTTGGGAGAACGTTGCTTTCATTGTTTACTCATGCAACAAGCTCTCTTGGGCAAGAGAGTTCCTGGTCTATTGAGTTCTATTGGCTGGCTGCAATTCCCACTATAATACGTCTCTCTGAATGCCACACGCCACAAAACTAAGAAGTGGAAGAAAGTGGGTTCATCATCCCTCCTTCTCATTGTTATCCCAGCCACATGCACTAGTTTGACAATGAGAATGCAGAAAGGTGGGCCAGCTCTTTTTCACTCCTGAGTTTTGCAAAGTGTGGCATTTCCCTCACCACACCACCCCTGTCATCCTTGGCAGTTACTCTAGAGCAATCATATCAACTACTCAACTGTATATGGAGATGATCTATCTCAAATATAGGCCCCATACATGTCCAAACATTGGTAAGGAACGAACACCAGTGGTGCATCTTATTCATAGATCCTTCTATAGTACAGTATAGTACTATACTATACTATACTAGATTCTGTACAGAATCTAGTATAGATTCTGTACCATAGAAGGATGAACAATGAATAGAACGATGAATGTGGGGTCAACAGGTGAGGGCTGTAAAAGTAGCACAGAGGGACATCCCCATCTGACCAACAGAGGGGATTATAATTTACGTATAAGTGGGGCTAGCAGCAAAATGTTGCACTGTGGAGTGCACTGTTCAGCCAGCCAGCCCCTCTTCCACGCTACTCTATTCTGTCACACACCCACACCCACTAGTTTTTCACACATACCCCAAGAGAGATTCAGCATTCTGTGCAGAGTCGGTCCTCATTAATTGTTTTTGGTTCTTTTCATTTTTTGCCCCCTTTGGTGTTTCCCCCCTAAAGATTGCTTGTACATCTGCGAACTTTGGGGTTCTATGGAGCATGCAAATACCTCCCTCATGCTTTTCAAGGCCCCCATTTTGCATGCAATCCTGTCAGCACCCAGAAGCTGAGTTTCCTATTGGGAGGAGTAATATATTCAGTTATTCTCTTTAGTATGTGGCCAGGCTTGGTTATGGACAGAATACACTCTGTGCTTCTATGTTGTTCTGGGTTGGCATATTGAAACCTTGGTTGAGCTAGTGTCTTATCCACAAACATGCCAACTTCTCAAGGAATCAAGAGGTTGGCAATGAAAAGTCATCGCCTGGGACTGAAACCTCGCATAGGCCCATAGAAGGAGGAGCTGTATCTTGCAGGATATGCATTGGAAATGTGACTGAGAGGACATATTAAAACCCAGGGGACCAAGGAATAGAAAATCCAGACAGGGAGGGACCACGTGAGCAGTGGAGTGAGATGCAGGAACCTGAGGGAAGAGCAGATGGAAGAGACAGAGGCCTGAGGAAAGAGAGTGTGGACAAAGGCAAACAATGAGTATGGGGTCACCAGGTGAGGGCTGTAAGAGTAGCACAGAAGGGAGGCAGCTGTGTCCTGGCAATCCTAAGGGAGCCGTTAGATCTAAGAAGCCATGGGACAGGGTTGAATTGCATGTGGGTGAACTAAGCAGCCAATTCTTTGCCTGCAGGCATCTCTCATTTTTGTGGAACCCCTGCCCAGGGGCAGTCTTGACTTTCGCTGTCATAGAATTTTGACTGAAGTGGAAGGTCTGCAACTGGAATAACGGGCTCAAGTTAAAGGAAGCCAGATTCCAGCTGGACATCAGGAAAAACTTCTTGACTGTTAGAGCAGTACGACAATGGAATCAGTTACCTAGGGAGGTTGTGGGCTCTCCCACACTAGAGGCCTTCAAGAGGCAGCTGGACAACCCTCTGTCAGGGATGCTTTAGGGTGGATTCCTGCATTGAGCAGGGGGTTGGACTCGATGGCCTTGTAGGCCCTTCCAACTCTGCTATTCTATGATTCTATGATTCTATGAACTCCAGATTCCACCATGCACCCCTTTTCGGCAGAGAATTTTTCCTTGACAAAGACACAAATGTGCAACAGTGCTTGCATTCTGGTACAGGTAGCCTACAGAGCAATGCTAACTTTCCTGTAAAGCAGGAATATATCTTGCACTAACATTCCTCTGGCACAGCAATAACAATAACCATAACATTCCAATAAGAGCATAATAAGTATCCACCATCTCCCTTATAAAGGATAAGATAACAGTATTTGTTTAATGACCCGAGTAGCCGTATTAATGCAAATATAGCCCCACCTTCTTCTGTCTTGGCTAATCCATTTGATGCACTTGAGAGCAACGCAAGACATGGGCAGGTTAAACTTCCAAATGCATAATGATTAAAGGGAGGAATGTCCTTTGTACTCCACAACACAGTATCCATAGCCAGGTTCTCCTTTGCCCTCTCATTGTCGTCACTGGGCCATAAGTGAGAAGCAGTGCGGGTTAGGAAAGTAGATTTGATTTAGAGCCAGGAAACGGACAGAGGAGAATGTGGGAAAGGGTTTGCACTGAATTCAGTCTGCACTGTATTTGCAAATGCAAATTGACAACTGCACTGACAACTGTTGGGGCCCGTGAGACATACCATATACCACTTTTAAACCACTTTCATAGTGCTATATCCTATTTGGTGTAGATCTGGCCTGTGTTTTTCTTTACTGCTCGCCCAGGAACAAAGGAAGTTGCCTTATACTAAGTCAAGCCATTGGTTCATCTAGCCCAGCATTGCCAACGTTGACTGGCAGGATCCTCTACAGGCATTTCAGACAGGAGTGCTTCCTAGCCCTTCCTGGAGATGCTGGGGATTGAATATGGGACCTTCTCCCTGCAAAGCCGATGCTCTAGCACTGAGCTAACATAGAATCATAGAATAGCAGAGTTGGAAGGGGCCTACAAGGCCATCAACTCCAACCCCCTGCTCAAGGCAGGAATCCACCCTAAAGCGTCCCTGACAGATGGTGGTCCAGCTGCCTCTTGAAGGCCTCTAGGGTGGGTGAGCCCACACATGCCCCTCTGCATATCCACCTGCAGCTCCAGCATCCCTCAAGGTTCCAGCATGGCCCCTTTTGTGATGTTTACATCAGGATAAAAATCAGGGCGCTCCATCCTTCCACAGGCTGGTTCAGCGGCTGATGTCTGAGGCGTCAAGCGATGTCTCGCATGTGTGGTCAGCCCACGACAGGTCAAACCCCACAGATAGAACTGCCATAGATACGTACAGATTGTTTCAAAGACAAAATGCTTTTCAGTCGATTCAGCTCACATACGTTCATCCGCTAGCCATAATGTACAGAGAGCGCAAGTGATGTGCAAACCAGGTCCATATTGAAAGGACTTTTCCATACAGCATTCACTTGCAAGGGTACCCAGTTTGTTGCTTGTAGTAATTAACTTCCACAAAAGCTGTTATTGGTATTGTGTGGTGTCTATTTTATGCAGTTGCTGGGTGGCGGCTTGTATTGTGTTAGCAAAAGCATCCAGCTGCCGTCATTCTTTCCAGCAGTGATCTGGGTTCACCGAAAACGTGGAAGATCCCTTTTAAGTTAATAACAAGAGTTGCTGCTGCTTTTGTTTGAGTTTTCAATCTCCATGTGATCTTTCTGTTAAATTTCTAAGACTTTTGATGACCATGGCAGTATAGGACCACAGTTCAAATAATATTTAATACATATCATGTACAATCTTTTAAGAATACAAGTAAGCTTTTTATTTCAAAATACATCATTGACAGACATATAAGGTTTTCTTTCACATGAATATAGTAGACTTATCACATTACATGAACCAATATGACATACTTTTTTTCCCCCACTGTGGCTTTTAATGGAATTGATGTGTAAATTCCTAGACTGGATTCAAGATGGCTCTACAGACGTGTAAAGCATTCCATTGGAGTTGATTTGTTGTAGATCTATTCTCAAAACTTTACTTTGCTCCTTCCACTGAGGATCCTATCTCTAGAGGAGTCTAGATTCACTTTAAAATAGGGTTTTCCGATCTATGTTTTGATTTGTGGATTTATTCTGGGATAATAAAGAAAGCTCAGACAGTGGCGACAAGAGAGAGGACCTTCTCAGTGGTGCGCCCCCTGCCCTGACTTGGAATGAGCTCCTCACTGAGGCCCACCTGCCGCCGACACTGTCATCTTTTCGGCGCCAGGTAAAGATCACCCTCTGTTCCCAGACATTTAATGGCATATGATGAGGTATATATGTCTGCTGTTTTAAATCAGGTCTACGAGGGAAAACATTGTTCGTTTAAATTGTTTTTAGCTGTTTACATTGCTTTAATTTTTCTATGTTAAAACTTTTATATTATTTTTATTATGTTGTATTTTGTATTTTCACGAGTTGTTGTAAATCGCACAGAGAGCTTCAGCTCTGGAGCAGTATAGAAATAATAATAATAATAATAATAATAATAATAATAATAACAACAACAACAACAACAACAACAACAACAAGGCAGTCACTACATTCCAGTACCATAATTCCCATTAAACTTATGGTCATATTGAAATGAATGATGTGTGGTTCTCAGAGATCAGTGGTATTTCAGACTTTACGTGGCAAGGGTGTCTGCTGCTTAAAGGACCTATGTATCCGCAGCAAACAAGTATGAAGTGAAAATACACGGTTGTAAACCTGTGGAAAGGTGATTGGCAGTAGCTGTCTTGGCCATGCCCACTCTGCGACATTTCTGCTTTCCACTTTCATTTCACACACACACACACACACACACACACACACACACAAACTGCAAATAACAAAAGAGTGAGTCAGCTCTCAGTCAGGGCTGGGTGTAGGGTTGGCATTTTGCACGCAGGCAGGAGTGCTATTGGCACAAGTGGAACATCCTGTTGTGCGAACTTTTCCGTTCTGAAACCAGGATGGCATGAGTGCTGTCAGAGTAAAATGATCACATTTTTCATTGCCGGAAAGTATTCAAGAAGCTCCCCCAGCCCAGTGTCTCTGTATTAACTTGGCACATTCTTTCTCTGCAGGCTTGCACCTATTTCAAGCTGTTCTTGGTACAACAGTGACCCCATTATGTGGACCAAATGAAACTGAGAGCTGTACCACTGCTCTGGGTGAGTCTAATTCTCCAGCACTTGCTAAAATATGGAAAACGTTATCAGAATGCCCACAAGTGTCTGTCTCTGCCTGTTTGGCTAAAATGGACTATTATTGGGGTCAGTAAGTATGTGTTCCTTCCTACACTTTACTGTTTTGATGACCTCTTCTCCAGTTTCCCTCCTGTCCCAATTTAGACTGTACGTTCCTTGGGGCAGGGGCTTCTTCTTTTTGGATAAAGTTACTCTGAAATGTGCTGTGCACATTGATGGCCCTATATACTGCATGAGGACATCCCTGGAAGTTCTCCTGAGCTTTAGTGTTCTTGGGCAGTTCCCATTCCTTTCTTCCAACAGGATTTGTTCAGGAAACATTTCAGTTGGATTGTGCCCTAAATAACAGGTGTTCACTATTGTTTAGCCCAGGGGTACAGAATTGTTTTATGGTGGTGGGGGGGCTGAACTGCCCCCCCACTGGGCCCTCTGCATGCTGGATGAAGGACCACCCCCACTGACATCACTGCACTGTCCCCACCTTGCACCGCTCATTTTGCCATCCTCCCTGCTGGGAGAGGCATGGAATTCCGTGCCTCCCTCAACCTAGGGAAAGGGACTTGGCTGGTGCTGGGAAAAGCAGATGTCCATGGGGGAAACCGACACCACACAAATGACTTAGCCAGTTGCAGCTCCGCTGTGGCCTAGATCTAAGCACAGCAGGGATTCCTCCAGGGGATTCCTCCAGCAGGGATCTAAGGAGGCTTCACATCTTCACAGGCAAGATGCAGAACTTCTGTAGACTGGATTAGGCCCTTGAGTCAGAAGGTCCGCATCCCTGGAGGAACCATACCCAAACTGTGAACATCTAGTAGGAACCAAGGCTTGAAATGTGAGAGGCTTTTTTGTTTGTTTGTTAAGTGTTCACATATTCATATTTAATATGCATTTGAAACAAATCCTCTTAGTAAATTAATATGGTTTCCCCCTTTATCTGGTCTTCAGTATCAATAATAATAATAATAATAATAATAATAATAATAATAATGATGATTTTTCAAGATACTATCCTAGAGACTGAGCATCCTAAAACAGTTAACTTTTAAGATTATTCTGTGTTACATTTTGTTTAATATCCCAACCTTCCACCAAGAAGTTCAGGGTAGCACAAATTCTCCCCTTGCCCTGCCCTTGTGTCCAGTAGGTTAGACTGAGATAAACAGAGTAACTGGCCCAAGGTCTACCAGGGAGCCTTTGTGGCTGAGCCTGTGCCTCCCTGGTCCTAATACAACTCTGTCCACTACACCATTCCTGCTTTCTTCCAATTCATGTAGGTAAGAGAAAAGCTCATCCTTAGCTTCAAAACCAAACTGATCCTAAGCAGAGATAAGCAAGTAGTCAATGAGAACATGGGGGAAGCTGCCTGCTCCAGCCATTGGTCCACCTAGGTCCATAAGAGTGCCTGCTCCTCAACCCCCGGCAGTGGCTCTCTTCCAGCGTCCCTCCCCAGCCCTATCTCCCCAGCCCTATCTATTCGGCCCTGGTTAGGCCTCATCTAGAGTATTGCGTCCAGTTCTGGGCTCCACAATTCAAGAAGGACGCAGATAAGCTGGAGCGTGTTCAGAAGAGGGCAACGAGGATGATCAGAGGTCTAGAAACAAAGCCCTATGAAGAGAGACTGAAAGAACTGGGCATGTTTAGCCTGGAGAAGAGAAGATTGAGGGGAGACATGATAGCACTCTTCAAATACTTAAAAGGTTGTCACACAGAGGAGGGCCAGGATCTCTTCTCGATTCTCCCAGAGTGCAGGACACGGAATAACGGGCTCAAGTTAAAGGAAGCCAGATTCCGGCTGGACATCAGGAAAAACTTCCTGACTGTTAGAGCAGTGCGACAGTGGAATCAGTTACCTGGGGAGGTTGTGGGCTCTCCCACACTGGAGGCATTCAAGAGGCAGCTGGACAACCATCTGTCAGGGATGCTTTAGGGTGGATTCCTGCATTGAGCAGGGGGTTGGACTCGATGGCCTTGTAGGCCCCTTCCAACTCTGCTATTCTATGATTCTATGATTCTATGCCAGGGTTTGAACCTCAGGCCTTCAGCATGCAAGGATGTGCTGGACCACTGAGCTATGGTCCTTCCCCAAAGACACTAACACAATTTGACCCTTTCTTTCTTTCTTTTTATTGAAGTTCGAACAGAAAATACCCCTCGTGCGGCTCACGTTTTGTTCAAAAGCTGCAAGGCTGACATGCGAAACTACTGCATGAATGGGGAGTGTCGGTACATCTTGGATTTGAACAAACACTCCTGCAAGTAAGAGAACAGCTGTGGAATGATAAAACAATCCATTTCTTTTTATGGCTATCCAAGTGGGGTGGCCGTCTTTTTTATTGTCACTTCTCCTGCGCCTTAAATGGCAGTCTTGCATGCAGGAATTACAGAGGTGATATTCTTTTCATCTCCATTCCAAGGGAGAGTTCACCTGGGCAGGGGCAAAGTTGGGCCGATGCATTCAAGTTCTGTGCTCATTTTGATCTTTCGCTTCACTGAACGGATACAGACAGACAGTTTACTACGTGGGGAATGTGAGGGAGTTTTCCTCTTTCTTAAATCAGGGTTAGGCAATGTGAGGCCCTCCGAATGTTTCGGCCGGCAACTCCAATCAGCCCTAGGCAGCATAGCCAGTGACGGGGTTGATGGGAGCTGTAGGCCAAAACATCTGGAGGGTGTGGTATTCAACTCTGGCTGCCTTCGAACTCTTCTTCAGTTGCTACTATTGCTCCATCCCTGATTACTCACTGGATCTGTTGCACGCCCCGGGAGGGAGTGTGGGCATGCCCGCGACATCAGGGCGGCGGTGGGGGCAGCGGAGAGCAGATTGTGCAGCCTTGCCAGGGATGCAGCTCGCTCGCTGCCCGGGCCCTGTGCGGTGGGGGAGCCTGGCGAGAGGCACCGGCCCAGCTGCAAACTGTCAGTCCTCGCCTCACAGCAGACGGATGCATTTTCCTGGACGCAGGTCTTGGATTTGTGAGGAAAACATAGCTATTTGTTTTAATTGGACTCCTCTGGAGTAAGGGGGTCCCCAGGGAAAGCTGTTGCAGGGCGCTCTCTATAGTCCTTTCCTTGAGTTTTGGAGATCCGATTCAGCCGATAGTGATATGACTGATAACTCGACTGGTGACTCTCGCTGTCCCACCCCTGCCCCCTTCAGGTTTCTCAGCAGGAAGTGGGTGGGGGGAGAGGAAAGGGAGGATGAGAACGGGGGGGGGCGTACAAGCCTGCCTAGGCCCTGCACGGCGGGAGAGCCTGGCTTCGAGCTGTCAGTCCTTGCCTTGTGGGGGTGGGCTGCTCCTCGTCATGAGGCTCGCGTCTCCGCCGGCTCTGAAAGCCCTTCACCCCCAGTGGCCACTTGGAGTCCCGGAAGAACCGGACTTTAAGTGGTTCTTCTGGGGGAGCTTTTTCAGCCAGAAAAAAGTGCAATCAGGGCAGGACATGGGCGACGTCATTCGACTATACAGTGGCCGTCATGGGAGTCTTTTGCACAGATTGCGCCGTGAAAGCAAGCTATTTAGTAGGTGGGATGAAGCTATATGTCTAACATGTACTCTTTCCCTGTTTCCCCCTTCCAGGTGTCATATGGGCTATTTTGGTTCCCGGTGTGAGCTATCCAATTTAGAAGTTATACAATTGCCCCTGAGCAAGGAATACCTGGCACTGACTATTCTCATGGTTCTGATTTTCTTCATGGCAATTTCAGTTGCAATCTATTTCTACTACAGATGGTAAGCACCACTGCCACCACCCTCTCTGTTTTCATGTTACTCCTCCAGAGTGGTAGTGCAACAGTAGCTCATATAACAGAGCAAGGCTATATTACATTCATAGATTCATTATTAGAGCACTTCACATTATATTTTTAATTGTTCAACACAACAATCATAAAGCTGAATGCAGCAAACCTCTGTATCATATGGGCATACTCCTGAGGGATCTGAGATCGACAGTAGCTCCTTGTGGTGTCTAAGGAAGAAGGAAAGGAACCTCTCGTGCCAGCACTGAGTCATTACTGACTCTTGGAGGGATGCCAGCTTTCGCTGACATTTTCTTGGCAGGCCATATAGCGGGGTGGTTTGCCGTTGCCTTCCCCGGCCATTATTCCCTTTCCCACAGCTAACTGGGTACTCATTTTACCAACCTCGGGAGGATGGAAGGCTGAGTCGACCCGAGCCGGCTGCCTGAAACCAGCTTCCGCTGGGATTGAACTCAGGCCGTGGGGAGAGTTTCAGCTGCAGAAATTGCTGCTTTACCGCTCTGCGCCACACGAGGCTCTTGTCTAAACTCTACTTCAAACCTGGGTTTGTTGCTCTGTAATGCATGCAATGACCCCTCATGGAAACATAACCTATAAGCCTGTGAAGAGTTCTACACTTTTGAAACATGACCAGCTCCAAGGGTGAGATCCAGACTTATGCCTAATTTACACCTACAGCCCTTTCGCAAAGGAGGAGGGATGGTTGCGATGGGTCCCAGATTGCGCAATCAGCACTCACAGGGCACACACACCAATGATGTTTCCTGCAATTAAAGGAGAGCCATTGTGGGAAAACGTGTGCCTCGTTACGGTGGTTCCAAATGTGTATCAGCAGAAGTGGGTGGGACTAGGCAGATGGCTATGAGGCATGGAATTTGTTTTAATAACTCCCAAGAGATGCACACCAGTGCAGACATGCAGCAACGCAAGGGGGGATAGGTACTGTGTCAAGAACGCGCTCCTGCGTAGAGATGTTTGTTAAAAAAAAACACTTAGCAATGAAACACGTCGATGCCCATGCACACGCCCCTGACAGCGGGTTGGCTGTTCGCTGAGCCAGGAGCTCGCACCAAATAGCAACAGTTTCGCGAAGGGGGTGGCACACCAGCTGCAGACTTCGGGATTGTAGCAATAAAGCCAAAAAAACCGTGGCAAAGGCAGTCATCAATATTTCTGAATAACTGAGGGGTCGACCTAAGATAACAGTGGGATGAGCTGTGCAATCTTGTGGCCCCATAGGGATGACTTCGATATTATCGTGGAATAAACTGCTGGTATAGACACAGCCTTAGTCATATTAAACAGTAGACCCATTGAAATCTTAAATTAGACATGACTTACTCCAGTCCCAGTGATTTAAATGGTTCTGCTCTAAGTACGGGTCCAAGCCTAAATGTTCATAAAAACATTGCATCGCTTTGTCCTGAAACACAGCTCCGTCAGCCCTGCCTCTGCTATTGTGTCTTTATCAGCAGCATGACCTGCAGAAAATAATTAGGTGAAATCTTTCCCGGTATGATCATGAAATCATGAAGGCTTCAACTGCTAAATCTGCATGTCAAGTTGATGTTAAAAAGACAGGAGCAAAGTCAGTTTTTAAAAAGTGGTTATCCTAGGTGGAGAGGGTGACTTCATCTCTTTACAGTAGTAATTCTCCCCAAGGATGCTTATGAAATCCTCCCCATTTGCACTTCTTACTAGAAGAATAACACTGTTGGGTGAGTTTGTTTTTTGATATCTGAACTTTTTTCAGATCGTGGTTGCGCAGTTGTGCCCTGTTGTTTCTATGATGCAGCCGACAACTCGCAGCCGCTTTGTGCTATTCCCTGTGAAACTGCACTTTTTCTGTGTGTTGTTTTACCGCAATCCTTTACCTTGCTCTGATGTCAACATGGTCGTTTGTTGTCCATCAGTGGTGGCTTCAGTTTGGATTAACAGATTGGGCATAACTAAGGGTGGATCCCAGTGCAGGGTAGGCATGGGGCCCCGACCAGCCTAGTTATGGTCACCATGGCAATATTTAAGTCTGAAAAATGAAAGTAAGGGCAGTTATGATGAATAATGCATAAATTCAATGAACTATAGCAGTGCTGATGCACTGCTACAGGCTTTGAAAGTTGTGCAGAGTTGCCAGGAAAAGAAATATTTTCATGGTTTTCGGTCCCTCAATATTATCTGCGCGTTATCACCATCTGATGACGGTGCTGCAATTTTTCCTGGCTGAATAACCCGTGTTCACTCCTGCCACATAACCCGATCAATGCCGCTTCGCAGCAGTGATGCCAACAGGGTTTTTTTGGGGGAGGGGGGATCAGTAGGCAAAGCAGCACTGGTATAGATGGCCCCCAGTAAACAAACCCAAAACTACCAACTGCCGCAAACATTGCATGCCCCAATATTATCCAACTTAAACTAGCAGAATGGGACACAGGGCAGAGCCAAAACCACAGAGCAATAACCAAACCGGGGACCCCTCTCACCTGCCTTCCTCCATGGTGCTCTTGTACCAACTTAATGCTTTGAAGGGATACAGTTCAGTGGATAATGTGATGGGTCCCATTGCCTGTAATGTATCTTACATCTTTCTAAAGAAGCTCCTTCTCTCTGCAACCTTCACAGGTATGAGAACAAGAGGCGAAAGCTTGCTGCAAGGCGTAACTATGAAGAGGTTGCTACAGATACTGAAAAAGACCCTGCGCTGCTTCATGTGTGAATTAAGAGACTTCGAGAAACCATTTATTTAATATTAAAACTTATTTTAATAATAATATTTATGTTCAAAGCAAAAGAATTTCAAGACAATGTTGATAAGATTACATGTACAGGTCAAAAAGGCTATTTTTTTATAAATAATATTTGTATTTTATTTTTTATTCTATTTTATTTCTGTGTTAACATTTTGATAAGGTAATGTAGTGATAACTTGCATTCATATGTATGAATGTAATTTTCTCACCTCTTGTACTTGACGCACTGTGAAATACATGCTTTTGTATTTTGTTCACTTGAAGAAATTCTCAGTTCTTGGGGGGGGTTAAATCTTCCTAACCGCTCTAATTCTGTTGCTTTTCCTTAAAACTGGGTGCAGTGAGTAGCGTATCATTAACCTGTGCACTTCAACTAGAACGCTGGATAGATGTAAGGGGACCAAGGTAAGACAACAGAAGGCCAGAGAGGAGAAGATTGTAGTAGTCAAGGTGACAGGGCATAACCAAGGCATTCATGACCAGGGCATGAATAAGAGCTTTTGCTGAACAAGCAGAGAGTCGGATCCTTATTTTTGCATGTCACACAGGAGACAGTGACACGACTTGGACTCAATATGACATATAAAGTGGAGAAGGAGAGCGAGCGAGCGAGCGAGGAGTCAAAGATAAAGCCAAGTTGAACAAGATGGATGGTGGCATTGGCCATTATTAAGTAGATTGTACAAGGAGAGGCTGATGCTAGGGAAAGTGGAAGGCAAAAAGAAGAGGGGCCGACCAAGGGCAAGATGGATGGATGATATCCTGGAGGTGACAGACTCGACCTCGGAGAAGCTAGGGGTGGCGACGGCCAACAGAAAGCTCTGGCGTGGGCTGGTCCATGAAGTCCCGAAGAGTCGGAAGTGACTGAACAAATAAACAACAACACAAGGAGAGAATGGCTTTGGCTTTGGAGAAAGGGTGAAAGGTTTAGGCATATTGTGTTTGAGGCAACGATGAATCACCTAAGTGAAACTATCAGAGAGGCAACTGGAGATGTGGAAGAGGATGGGGAGAAAGTTTGGAAGTAGTGAGGTAGAGCTGGGTGTCATCGATGTACTGAAATCCATAGGATTTGATGAGGTCACCCAGAAACACTGTGTAGAGCACAGAGTCAAGAACAGAGCCCTGAGAGAAACCCATGGAGAGACAGAGGAAGAACTTCCCCTTATAGAAACATTGAAAGAGCAATTAGGCAGAACCATCTGAGGGCAGGATTTCAGAACTCTTGAACGTAATGGGTGTCAAATGGGAGAAAGTGTCCCTTAAGTTACTTAGATACTTTTATATGGTCCATTATATTCATATATGTGATGCAAATTGCAAACTTATTACCTGGGAGAGGGGCCATAAAACTCAGTGGCACTCACTTGGGGTACTTATGTTTAGGATTGTGCTGGCAGTTATTTGTATGGTAGGAGAATTCTTGATTAAATATTATGTAGAACTCCAACCTATATCAATGGAAGATGGTTCAGAGAATCATAGAATCATAGAATAGCAGAGTTGGAAGGGGCCTACAAGGCCATCGAGTCAACCCCCTGCTCAATGCAGGAATCCACCCTAAAGCATCCCCGACAGATGCTTGTCCAGCTGCCTCTTGAAGGCCTCTAGTGTGGGAGAGCCCACAACCTCCCTAGGTAACTGATTCCATTGTCGTACTGCTCTAACAGTACAAAGTTTCTCCTGATGTCCCGCTGGAATCTGGCTTCCTTTAACTTGAGTCCGTTATTCCGTGTCCTGCACTCTGGGAGGATCGAGAAGAGATCCTGGCCCTCCTCTGTGTGACAACCTTTTAAGTAGTTGAAGAGTGCTATCATGCCTCCCCTCAATCTTCTCTTCTCCAGGCGAAACAATTCTTTCAGTCTCTCTTCATAGGGCTTTGTTTCCAGACCCCTGATCATCCTGGTTGCCCTCGTCTGAACATGCTCTTCAATAGAAGAACATTACACCTTAGTTGAAATCCTTTAGTCTCCATAACCAAACACCAGATGGGATGCACCTTGATCCAAGCATTTGTGAATTAAGGATTTCTTTGGAAAGGGTGCCATTTCTATGACACCCTGACCTTTTTCTCTGGCAGAGAATATCCTGCAACTTTTAAAGTATTATTCTCTCTCTTAATGTGATGCCTAACTGCAATCCCACAATGACTGCTTTAGAGTGTATTTCTCAGAGTCACTTAATTTGGAGGGGTGGGGTACTTCTGAATACATGCTTCTTCTGAGGTGCCCAATGCAACACCACCTGTTCCACAATGCATGTGGACTGAATGTGGACAATGCATGTAGACTGAAGTACTAATACCAGGGTCCAATTAGAAGAGGAAAAGAACAGAGAACCTTTGCCCCATTCCTAAATCACACACAGGGAAACCTTACTGAGACAAAACAGTAGCTTTTACAGAACTCCTTTCTTCCCAGATCAGTGAAGGATGAGGGGAAGCTTTGGGCTCAAAGGATGTGATCTGCAACCCCAAACTTCAGCTCTTGGGGGCAGCAGGGAGAAAGATTTCACCTGGCTCAAGAGTTTGTCTTCCTTGGAATGTCAGCCCCTTGGGTTTCTTGTACCTGGGTGGTCTTGTGCCTTCCTTGGAGCAACACTGCAATGCCAAAGGCAGGTTCTACCTCCTGGTGCCGTATACATTAATTGTACTGTTGAAAAACCAACAGTGTCGGGCTTGCTACAACTTGCTCATATGTGACTGGAGACAATGCACAAATAATATGCTATATTCCCCTGCCCCCTAAACTAAGAGGACAGTAGTCCATACAGGACCACACCATAGTGTTGAGTCCTGCTATTTACTTTATTTCTATCCCACCCTTCCTGTTAGGAGCTCAGATTGCCATAAATGAGTTTTCCCATTTTAGCTACACAACAGCCCTGTGCGGTAGGTAGGTTAGACTTTCCGCTATGCTGCTGTACCTGCACCAAATCTTTACCATCTTGCAGTCATTCTTCAGCATAACTGAGGACCATTATCAGATTGCAAAGACTTGAAAGAGAAACCTGTACACAATCTCTCCACTAGAGGCTGCTGCAACATCAAAAGAAGAACAGACAAAATAAAGGGGGATTATTGCTAGAATGAGCGAGTATGAATAGTTGGGAAACGAATTTATTTATTTATTTATTTATTTATTTATTACATTTCTATACCGCCCAATAGCCGAAGCTCACTAATTCAAGCAGTCACTATTGCAGATTAAGATATAGGGAGGTTGTGGGCTCTCCCACACTAGAGGCCTTCAAGAAGCAGCTGGACAGCCACCTGTCAGGGATGCTTTAGGGTGGATTCCTGCATTGAGCAGGGGGTTGGACTCGATGGCCTTGTAGCCCCCTTCCAACTCTGCTATTATATGATTCTATGATATCATCAGGTTTGCAATTTACCCAGTCCTCAGCAGTGAGGTCCATCAGACGAGCATTTTATTGCACACTTGTTGCTGGGCACTCACGGATTTTCGCGGGTCCCTCTCACGACATTGTCTGCCTCCTGTGCACCTCCCGCCCCTTCTGGCCTTCCTAGTGTCACCAAAAAACAAAAACAAAAACATCCAGAAAGTCAGATATATTTTCTCCACGGAAAATAAAAGCACCCTCCTGTCCTGTGTATTGCTGTCCTCCCATTATGATGCTTTTGTTTGGGGTGGTCCTGCTGATGAAAGAGGAGGGCGGGGCGGTTTTCCTCCAGCTTGCTGAGTCTGTCGGTTGATCGAACGTACTTGTGCTGAGCTGGTGGAACAGATGTTTGCTGCTCCAACCCCACCTTCACCCGCAGAAACGGCACCCAGCCGATTAAACGTTGAATCAGTAAAGCCCTAGACAACAAAACCAGAGTGAGGGGGGAAAGGCAACTACAGCCAGCACCCGACAAGAACCAATGAACTGGAGGGGGGAAGAGAGGAGGGGGGGTAGGGCGGGCGCAATAGCAGAAGGGCAAGCAACAGCAGCAACCGTGTAAGGGATCAGCACTTGCTGCACTAATGAAACAGAGGTCAAAATTGCGGGTGCATACCAGGAAAAAAAAGTAGATGTGGTGGAGACCAATATTCCCCTTCCCCCATTGGCATTTTGAGAGTCAGCATATTTGGTATAAATGCAAACAAATCTTTGCTTTGTTTGCACTTATACAACTTGCACATTTCTGCTCTTGAAGAGAAGTGATCTGAAAACAGATGCACCTTTAAGTGTATTCTAGGATTGCCAACTGACTTGGCAAAAATTGGCCCAGTCTGCCTGCTCTTATGAAATTAATAGGTGAAGCTTTTCTAAACTAAACATTATCACTTGATAACTGTCGCAAATCAAACTGCTGACAAGAGGCTTCTCAAAATGAGTCTTTTATTGTATGTTCATGATTGGTCACTCATGGAGGTTTGCAGGTCCATTATACACCATTGTCAATGACCAGGATGTCTCCCACACTATCCCTTGGAAATCTCGCTATAAAAAGAACCACAGATAATATGGTAATATCCAGAAAAAGTGGGATCCCCCAGTGTTATGCACAATAATGCCATCACTACAATCCCAGTCTCAATGGAAGTGAACAGAGCATGCAGAGCGGGGGAGTATTCAGTCCAAACCATGTGGCTGTCCAAGTAATTGAGCTGACCGCAATCCCAGAAAGAAAGCGGAAGCAGAAAGTCCTGACAAGACAGCAGGATTTTAAAAAGAAATATAGAGAAGCAAAGTGAGAGGTCCAGGTTCCGAAGCAAATTTTGGCAAACCCAATTCTTGATTTTAAAACTTGATGTTGTGCGGACTTTATACTGTTAGTTTTACCCTACCCTGTGCCTGTCTGCATTCTCTTCCCCTCCTTATTGTTTTACTATATGTTTTACTATTGTTTCCAGAACATTTGAGAACTACAAGTTCAACCACAGCTTTTAAAGCTCAACTAAAAACTTTTCTTTTTCCTAAAGCTTTTAAAACTTGATGTTGTGCAGACTTCTACTGTTACTTTCTACTGTTAGTTTTTCCCTACCCTGTGCCTGCTTACCCTACCCTGTACCTGTTTGCATTCTCTTCCCCTCCTTATTGTTTTACTATGATTTTATTAGATTGTAAGCCTATGCGGCAGGGTCTTGCTATTTACTGTTTTACTCTGTACAGCACCATGTACATTGATGGTGCTATATAAATAAATTAATAATAATAATAATAATAATAATAATAATAATAATAATTAAGGAAATGATCCTATGCCTGAGAGTACTTTGCAGTAGTGACAGGCAAATCTGTCAGTTTCACATCCTTCAACATTAGAATTTTTAAAGTCTAAGTTCTTTCCGTCCTGTTTATGAAGAAATTTGAGAATTTTGGTAACTTCTTATAAAAACAAACGGAATGATATTCTTACCCATCTACACTACTAATAGGTATAGCTACTCCCAGCATGGACAGCACTACGTTGTACCTGCCTAGAATCATAGAATCATAGAATAGCAGAGTTGGAAGGGGCCTACAAGACCATCGAGTCCAACCCCCTGCTCAATGCAGGAATCCACACTAAAGCATCCCTGACAGAGGGTTGTCCAGCTGCCTCTTGAATGACTCTGGTGTGGGAGAGCCCACAACCTCCCTAGGTCACTGATTCCGTTGTCGTACTGCTCTAACAGTCAGAAAGTTTTTTCTGATGTCCAGCTGGAATGTGGCTTCCTTTAAGTTGAGCCCGTTATTCCGTGTTCTGCACTCTGGGAGGATCGAGAAGTGATCCTGACCCTCCTCTGTGTGACAACCTTTTAAGTATTTGAAGAGTGCTATCATGTCTCCCCTCAATCTTCTCTTCTCCAGGCTAAACATGCCCAGTTCTTTCAGTCTCTCTTCATAGGGCTTTGTTTCCAGACCCCTGATCATCCTGGTTGCCCTCCTCTGAACACGCTCCAGCTTGTCTGCGTCCTCCTTGAATTGTGGAGCCCAGAACTGAGCGCAATACTCTAGATGAGGCCTAACCAGAGCTGAATAGAGAGGAACCAGGACCTCACGTGATTTGGAAGCTATACTTCTATTAATGCAGCCCAAAATAGCATTTGCCTTTCTTGCAGCCACATCGCACTGTTGGCTCATATTCAGCTTGTGATCTACAACAATTCCAAGATCCTTCTCATTTGTAGTATTGCTGAGCCAAGTATCCCCCATCTTGTAACTGTGCATTTGGTTTCTCTTTCCTAGATGTAGAACTTGGCATTTATCCCTATTAAATTTCATCCTGTTGTTTTCAGCCCAGCACTCCAGCCTATCAAGATCACTTTGAAGTTTGTTTCTGTCTTCCAGGGTATTAGCTATCGCACCCAATTTTGTGTCATCTGCAAATTTGATCAGAGTTCCCTGCACCTCCTCGTCCAAATCATTTTTAAAAATGTTGAAGAGCACTGGGCCCAAGACTGAGCCCTGCGGTACCCCACTCGTTGCCTCTCCCCAGTTTGAGAAGGTTCCATTGATAAGTACTCTTTGAGTCCGATTCTGTAGCCTAGCATACAGCTGAAAAAGATATGGAGCCTGACAAAAACACAGACAGGAAGTCCAACAGCGTCCCATTTGACTTCAAAAGAGGAAACCTCTCTAAAATGAGGGAGCTGGTAAAAAGTAAGTTGAAAGAGGCATCATGAAGATTAACTCTCTTTAGAATGCTTGGAGGTTACTCACAACCACAATAATAAAAGCCCGGCGTGAATGTAGACCACAGGTTAGGAAAGGTAGCACCAAGTCCAACAGGTCATCAGCGTGGTTAATGAGTACTTTCAAGGAAGCTATTAGAGAGAATCATAGAATCATAGTATCATAGAATAGCAGAGTTGGAAGGGGCCTACAAGGCCATCGAGTCCAACCCCCTGCTCAATGCAGGAATCCACCCTAAAGCATCCCTGACAGATGGTTGTCCAGCTGCCTCTTGAATGCCTTGAATAACTTGAGCCCGTTATTTCGTGTCCTGCACTCTGGGAGGATCGAGAAGAGATTCTGGCCCTCCTCTCTTATGTTCTTATAATTTGTAAGGGATCTTGGGTACATAGCAGAGAGGGGCTAAATATTTTAAGTAAAACAAATAAGGTCAGCCTGGCTTCATTCTGGGCAGCAACTCACCCGGGTGCAGAACCTCCCATTGTGGAACATTTCCTACTGCTGTGGCAAAATTGTTTCAAGGCTGCTGACATCATGAGAGCAAAAGCAATATCAAGTGTTTCCAGCACACAATAGGATTTCCAAGGAGGCATAACAAACATGCCACCAACCAAAAAAACAAACCATTAAAAAATAAATAAAACCTATTAACGGGTTTCTTCACTTATTCATTATTTAAGAGAAGGAGAACCTCCTCTAAGACGTGTGTAATCATTGTGTCTACAGACTTGCCTGGGCTTTGTTCTACAGAGGTTTACACATTTCAAGAGCAGGTACAAAAACCTCTTTTGGCAAAGAGCAGGGAGGAAAGGAATTTTTATTTGTTCAAGGCTTCCTTTTGTGATATATTGTTTCTGCGCACATAAAATCCAGTTGGTATGTGTGTGTTTTCAAAGAGAAAAGTGTGCATCACATTTAAACATCAACTTAAAAACACCCATGGGGTTGGATCCAGATTTAGACACATGCAGAAGTGCTGGTGGAAGGGAACTTGCACACCCCTTCCTCCCCAGGGCAGCCCCTCCAGCCTCCTGAAAATGTGACATGGAGAGTTAGGAGTGAGCTGGAGTAATCCCCCAAAACTGGGTCAAGGCACCTTCTGCGAGTGGAGCCGTTCCGTCCACGGGAGAAGAGATTCTGCATTCTACCCATTCTGGATGCTTCAAGGTGGCATAGGCTAGTCATCAATGGAGTCATAATTGTCTGGTGACTATTGGTTTACAATTGTTTAGCATTCAAGGTAACAACATTCCTCCATCATGCAAGGAGGTGGTGGTAAGATGTCTCTGCAGCACGAAGACTGATTTGGCTCTCACAGGAAGCAGTGCGAACCAGAAGTAATTTCACTGAAGTCAAAGGACAAACAGTACTTATGCAACCGGCCTGTGTAAAAGCAAATTCAGAATCTGTTTCTTAACACATATTGTTCTTCTGATTTGTTCCTCTATGGGCCTATCAGATAATTTTAAACTGTCCAGTTCCTTTGCTTCTAATGGCATTAAGGCAACCTTGCAAATAAAGCCTGAAAAATCATTACCTTACCATTATTTTAGTTTTCCACCAGTTGAAATATTTTTCCGTAACCATTTGCAGCAAAAAGAACAAAGGATCAACTTTTATAAAGGCATTCTCCTTGTTTGCCTAGAGGTAGTTCTTATTGACCGTAGTGAACAGGGGGAGAATGGCCAAGTTTGCATTAAGCTATATTCACTTAGGGCAGTATCTGGATTTCCCGTTGTTACACTTCTGACTCAGCAGGATGTGGGAGGAGCAGGAGCAGCGAGACAGCACATGCCTCCTGAAGGAAAAAATGTAGTGAAGGAGGACCCCAAAGCAACTTCTTTCTGGCTTGTGAACACATAGCAACATTATAGTTCTACAGTAGCCAATTTGGGTGGCCACCTGGGCCATAGCTAGACCTAAGGTTTATCCCAGGATCATCCAGTGTTCGTCCCTGCCTGAGCGCTGGATGCCCTGTGTGGCACTTAGATGAACAGGTTTGACCCCTGGACAATCCTGGGATAAACCTTAGGTCTAGCTATGGCCCTGGAGACTCCAAGGTGGCAGAATATTCACCCATGTGCAACTCTCCTAAGAAACGGCTGTCCTGCAGGCACAAGTTTACATTTAACATGAGGGTAAGCAAATGTCTTTGAATCCGGGGGATTTGCATGCTACAGAATTCCATGTCTTTTTGCTCTCTCTTCCTTGTACCATAGAATCATAGAATAGCAGAGTTGGAAGGGGCCTACAAGGCCATCGAGTCCACCCCCCTGCTCAATGCAGGAATCCACCCGAAAGCATCCCTGACAGAGGGTTGTCCAGCTGCCTCTTGAATGACTTCATCATGACATTTCACTTACCCACCAGTAGCCAAGGATAACACACACAGTAGCAGCAGCAGCAGAAACAGCTTGGTGAGCTGCCACCATCTAGTTCCGTGGTGGCCCTTCCCTCCCATATCTGACACCAGAAGGACATCTGTGGGACATCTTGCCCTGAGAGGATGGGAAGAAGAACAGACAAGGCTTCAAGAGGAGGAGGAGGAGGAGGAGGAGGAGGAGGAGGAGGAAGAAGAAGAAGAAGAAGAAGAAGAAGAAGAAGAAGAAGAAGAAGAAGAAGAAGAAGAAGAAGAAGAAGAAGAAGCCGCCAAAGACCAGACCAGCCAAGAGGGACAACAAATGCAAGGCAAATCTGTGTTCAATTGATAAATTCCCATCCATCCAGGCAACTGAAACAAGGATCACAATCAAGCTTCCCACCTCCCTCCCAATCCCTTTCCTTGTGGCTTTTTAGACTTAAGCCTGAGAGCAGGGACTGCCTGATTGTTGTTTCTTGTAAACCACTTTGGGAGACTTTTGACTGAAAAGTAGTATAGAAATGCTTTGAATGAATGAATGAATGAATGAATGAATGAGAGAGTGCAGATGGGGAGACATCCAGTTACATCATATGTAGTAGTAGAAATGACCAGTGTCTGAAGCAGCAGTCAAATAGTGCCCCACCTACTGAGGCCAGCACCTCACAGCCTTACTGTACCATTCAGACACCAATTCCTCCTTCATCTATCCCCCTCATGGTGCCACTTGAAGTTGGTCACTTCACCTTGCTGCGTGGCCAGGACCAGCCCTGGACATTATGAGCTTCTCCACACAAAGGCTTTTCATCCCGCAATTTTTACCCGGGCTTCTGCTTCCGGATTCTTTGCGGGATTAAGGTCAGCCCTTTACATGCACTTCCCTTCCCACGCTCCCCCTCCTTTATCTGCAAATTCTATGTTTCATTAAACAGCGCCATCTGGGGACTGTAGTTATAGCGGCATTTCCTCTTTACACGAGACAAATGCAAACAGATTGAAATTGGATCTTTTTATTACCACATTATTTCCGTTTCAGTCAACTGCATTTAGAAGGGCTGATGAAGCAGCATGAGATCCAAGAGGTGCACTTTTGGTGGTCACTGTCGTGTCAGACACCGCTGTCCCAGAATCCTCTGCAAAGAAACTTGGATCATGCAGTGCACCTGCTTGGGCAACAGGCAGCAAATGTCTTGGAGCTTGGCCAAGACCTCAGCATCTTAAAGTGGCTCTTGTCAGTCTAGTTGGAGCCCCCAGGCACTCATTCTGAATCCTTTATGCCACACAATGGGAGAGCATGTGTGGTGAATGATTGTGCTGACAATAATATGGCAAAGCTGACCAGAGTTTGCCTAACATGGATCTCTTTGGCCATGTCAGAAGGCTCTAATTTAGCAGACCAGATACAACTTTTCATCCCTATTCCTGACCGCGTTGGTCCAGATGTGAGGGCTGGGCCAGCATGGACTAGGCAGAGCTTGTGAACGAGTACATGGTGCCCTCAAGGAGAAAGGTATTCACCATCTCTGGCATTCCTAGTTATTCACTACCATGTCAAACCCCTGCTGCCAGTAGTGTCAGGAAATCCTGTTCGTAGTTTCATTTATGCTTTTCTTTCACACAAGACGCACAGACTTCAGCTTACATGCGAGCCTTAAGGTGTATTCGCCTTAGTATAAATCCCACGAAACCTGCCCTGTGCAGTAGGCCAGTACTCCATAGCCAACAATTCATAACCCAGCCCTATAATCTCTCTAAAAATGGATGCAGTATCAGAAATTGGTTCTATTCTACTTTACACATTATACTTTGATTTCAGAATGTGCTGAACTGTCTTCCCACTCTCTACTCCCTTTTTGGAATTCAGGGTAGATAAAAATCATTTTTTTAAAAAAAAATCAAAAAATCGATTTTTTAAAATTTAAATTGGATTTTTTTGATTTAAATCAGATTTTTTTATATATAAAATGCTTTTTGAGGAAAAATCTATCTAAAGATAGTTTTCTATTTAAGATACATTATAGTCCAAAGGTTATTCATCATGAAATAAGGATTAGTTTTTAATTATGTAGCATGAGGCTGTTTAATTTTTTTGGTAAATGAATTCCATTAATCCATTCACAATGTCATGCTCTTCCAGAGGTTTCTGTAAGATTATTTTTCTCCTCCCAATAAAGTATAGCAGAAAAGTTGTCCTAATATGAATGATTAACCTATTAAACTGGAGATAGTTCACCTCGCAATAATTTCATAATTATCATAGAATCATAGAATAGCAGAGTTGGAAGGGGCCTACAAGGCCATCGAGTCCAACCCCCTGCTCATGCAGGAATCCACCCTAAAGCATACTTGACAGATGGTTGTCCAGCTGCCTCTTGAATGCCTCCAGTGTGGGAGAGCCCACAACCTCCCTAGGTAACTGGTTCCATTGTCGTACTGCTCTAACAGTCAGGAAGTTTTTCCTGATGTCCAGCCGGAATCTGGCTTCCTTTAACTTGAGCCCGTTATTCCTTGTCCTGCACTCTGGGATGATCGAGAAGAGATCCTGGCCCTCCTCTGTGTGACAACCTTTTAAGTATTTGAAGAGTGCTGTGATGTCTCCCCTCAATCTTCTCTTCTCCAGGCGAAACATGCCCAGTTCTTTCAGTCTCTCTTCATAGGGCTTTGTTTCCAGACCCCTGATCGTCCTGGTTGCCCTCCTCTGAACACCCTCCAGCTTGTCTGCGTCCTTCTTGAAGTGTGGTGCCCAGAACTGGACGCAATACTCTAGATGAGGCCTAACCAGGGCCGAATAGAGAGGAACCAGTACCTCATGTGATTTGGAAGCTATACTTCTATTAATGCAGCCCAAAACAGCATTTGCCTTTCTTGCAGCCATATCACACTGTTGGCTCATATTCAGCTTGTGATCTACAACAATTCCAAGATCCTTCTCGTTTGTAGTATTGCTGATAGAAACACATCTATGTTGTGTTTCTAATAGTATAACCAAATCAATATATATATATATATATATATATATATATATATATATATGTAAAACTAATCTGAAAAGTTGCTATTCTAAAAATGAAACCTTCATCTGGTTGTAAATAGTAAGATTATACCAGCAAGAATGAGTCTTTAGTAACTCTGAGTTGTGTAAACTATAGCGAGGAAGAGCGCACTTTTGGGGGTGAGGTTAAGTCACATGATTAAATCGAGTCTTTCTGAATAGTGATTTAAATCAAATCCACCCTGTTTTAAGGTACACAAAATCTGTACTGAGAAATTTATTAGCTCAGCATTTAAAAATTGTGGCCACAATCCAGCAGAAAGGTTTCTTGTACGAGCCTCACTGAAGTGAGTGTGGCTACCATAGCCAGGCTTATGAGGGAGCATTTCCCACTTTACCGTGCCCCTTGTGAACATACAGATCAGGGACGGGGAACCTCTGGCCCAGGAGGCTCCCCAATTCAAACCACTTCTGCTCTCCGCAAGCTATGCAATTGCCCCCACCCTCTCCTAGGCACGATTTTATCCCACAGAAGGTAAAAAAAAAACCCATCCAGAATGCCGGCGTAGAGACGCCCCACCCCTGTTTTAAGCAATCAGAATGGTGAAGAGGAAAGACAGGGCAAAGACTCCTTTCTTCTGTAGTGGGATTTTGCAACGAAGTTAGTTAATTCTCTGATGAATGAGTCTCTACAAGCTAAAGGGACTCATGCTTTGGTTTTATATATATTCAACTACTGTTCCCTTTGTACAGAAACATTATTTTAACCAAAAATTCTAATTCTAATAAATAATTTTTTCACTCCTCTGACTGCCACAGTCCTGCTCACAGTAATATATACTTAAGTGCCATTCAACTGAATGGGTCTGAAGAAGAGCATGTAACTATATGCTGCTAGATTGATGATTTTCTTTTTGCTGTAAAAAATTTTAAAAAACCCAAACAGAAATACCAAGAAAGCCTTGAATGAAAATGACAGGAAGGAGTGGGAGACGGCTGGCACAAAAGTGTGTGACTAATGCCTTAGGAATGGCATGTTCATGCAGGTGTTTGCAAAGTTAACCCTTTCAAAGCATATTTGATAATACTTTTAAAAAATATTGGCAATTCATTGCTATGATGTGTACTATTCTGTACTGAGGATGCCGTAGCAAGAGAAAACAAAAATCTGAAAAATTGTAGCAAAAAAGCCAGAAAGTCAAGGCCTCGGTCTCACAGAAAAAGTTGCATGCCAGGGGAAAGGATAGGCTGGTATTCTTGTTACCTGATATCTAGTTTTCTATGTGGAAGGCTTTGTTTGTGTTTACATGAGGGAGTATTCAATTATGTGAGGCCCAACAAACAATATGAAGTGTGCTATAAGCAAACACATGTTTGTCAAGTCAGAACTCGACCTTAGAATTTCATTTGTTTAAAATATACCACCCTGCATTATAAAATCACAAGTCGGTGTATAAAACACATGAAAATAACAATTAGAACAAAGGACAGGAGATTCATTTTTAGCATATAGCTTCATCAATGATGAATAAAGGGCCATTCACTTTCTTTAGGCTGCAGTCCTAAATTTTAAGTGAACAGGCTATAGGTATAGAGGGCACAGTTCATTGTTAATAGATCCTGGCCGTTCTGTTGGCCATTTGCAATGGCCAAGAAAGACTGAGGGGGGTCTCCACATTAAGAAAAAAAACTGCACCCAAACCAAGCTTTTTTCCCCTCGGGTCTTTCCATGTTCACTATGGGCTCCTTTAGTCGGCAACCAACGACTACCATGTGATTTGTAATTGAAAACTACCTTCTGGGCAATGTTCTAGAACAGGGGTTCTTAACCTGGGGTCCATGGACCTCCAAGGGGTCCATGGATGGACTTCAGGGGGTCCGTGAAAGTCAAATAAATTTATTCATACTTTGTGTATGTCATACATTGTATGAGGCAATCAATTTTCAATAAAATTGCATGCAAAGTCATTGCATGCAAAGTTGTGTTTATGTGCCTATGTGCATTTTTATAGGGAGGGGGTCCATAGCTTTCACCAGATTTTCAAAGGGGTCCGTGACTCAAAAAAGGTTAAGAACCTCAGTGCTAGAAGGTTAAATGAAACAGTGCCATCTAGTGGCAGAATTAATCCCCCAATTATTTTAAATACGGCATTATCTCCTTTGTTTTTTTAAAAAGTGAGATTACTAGGGGAAAGCATGGGAGGTGTCCTGGAGGTTGATGGCCTCATGTAAAAGACCCGCAATCTCTGTGAGTGGCCAGTCATGACCATGCAATAAAACAGTCACGTAGTGAAGCCCTAGCTTAGGCTGCAATCCTATACAAACTCAGTGGAGTATAAACTACCATTCATCTCAGTGGGACTTACATCTGAATAGACAATGCATGCAAAGCATTGCATTGTAACTCAAGTTTAAACAATCTGACCTGAATTGGGTGCTCTGATATTATATATTGATCAACAGGGCAGGAATCTGAAAAGTTGCCCAGGTTCATACAAGGGGCTCAGCTTGCTCATGTCCTATGCAACTTTTTTTTTTCATTCGAACTGATCCCTCTCCCCCCCTCCTAGAGTGTTTTTGAAAATCCTCTCAGTTTTCAATCAACTTTGAGCTCATCCATGGCTCTTTAGATTCTAGCTTTGGGCTTCATATGCCACTAAGGGATAGGAGATCAGTGACAGGATCTCCCAATGTTTCCTTTTCCCTCTCTTAAAGGCAGCTGGTGGAGCAGGTGAATAATTGGATAGGGGCATGGCACTGGTGAGGTGTTTCATTTTAACTTTTTTCCTCCTATGCCATCTTCCCAGCCTAAATCTCCATATAGACACTTAAAGGTACTACTTGTCCTGCTGGGAGAAACAAAATAGATACTGCACCAATGTAGAGCCTTCTTAAGAGTTTCCTCTTCGCTCAAACACAATTCTGTTTAGATTTCAATGTGAAACTTTTAAAAACCAAATACCCATACTATTTTTGGGGATTTCTCTCTAGCCTTAGCTAGACCTAAGGTTTATCCCAGGATCGTCCCGGGCTCATCCCTGTTTATGTAAATGACACACAGGATATCCCGGAAGCAGGCAGGGATGACCCAGGGATGACCCCGAGATAAACCTTAGGTCTGGGGGGGGGGATCTACACTACTGCTTTTAAAGCGCTTTAAAGCATTTTGAAAACATTTTGAAAACTGTATCTGCAGTGTGTCCTGGGCCCCAACAGTTGTCAAAACTGTTATAAAGCGCTTTAAAGTAGTAGTGTAGATCCCCCGTGTCTAAGGCCTCGGTGTATCCTTTCCCCATTTATCATACGACGATCCCAACGGAGTGAAACCTAAGAGACTTTGTTCCCCAGGTAGGGTTGGGTTGTCATATTAGGTTTCTGGTGCAATTTCTGCGTAATACCTTATCTAGCCGGCATCTGCTAGGAAATAGAGGAAAGGGCATGGAGCCTATTATCATAGAATCATAGAATCATAGAATAGCAGAGTTTCACACCCCAAGCCCAGAATTCTAAACAGTAGTAAGACCAAAGCGGAAGACCCTGAATTTAGTATTGAGGCTTAAATGGATTAAAGCGCAAACAAGCTTTGAAATAGATGTGAAATTTATTAACATTGTCGTTCCCTGCCTTGATCCAAACAGAGAGGCAGGTAAGAGATTTATTATTATTAATTATTATTAATTATTATTATTATTATTATTATTAACAATAAGGAAGGAGAAAGGAGTAAAAAGGGTATACGAATATCAGAGGAAATCAAGAAACCCAAAACAACCAGGAAAAGGAAAGGAAAGGAACCTCTCGTGCAAGCACTTGAGTCATTGCTGACTCCTCGAGGAATGCCTGCTTTCGCTGACGTTTTCTTGGCAGACTTTGTAGCGGGGTGGTTCGCCATTGCCTTCCCCAGTCGCAGTTACCTTTCCCCCAGCTAGCTGGGTACTCATTTTACCGACCTCGGAAGGATGGAAGGCTGAGTCGACCTGAGCCGGCTGCCTGAGAACCAGCTTCCACTGGGATCGAATTCAGGCCGTGGGGAGAGTTTTGGCTGCAGTAACTTCTGCTTACCACTCTGCGCCACACGAGGCTCTTAAAACAACCAGAGGAAACATTTAAACAAAAAAACCTTTTCAAGCAATGCTGCAGGCAAAAACGATAAAGTACTACCTATCCTATACTTTACCAAAGTAAGGGCCTTCTTATGGGACAGGATCCAAAAGTTCCCAGGCCCAGAAGCCAGCTGACAGACAAAGACTGAAGATCAACACAAAAACCGGATGGAAGACCATTTTCACAGATGAAGACTAATGTGAAGACCCAAGTACAGACTTGGGTGATGATCAAGTGGCAACAGTAGCCCCCTAGCTTTTATCCCTCCTGCCCCACACCAGCCCTTGAGATGCGTGAGGTAAGCTTCCGCCCCTCCTCCCGCAATGGAGCTTCTTCACCCCATCTATTAATAATCAGCAGCGTGGTGCAGAAGTGATTATTTTGTCTATCCCAGTGCCTCAGCCACTAATGTCTATATTAATAATATGAAGTCCTGATCGTCAACATTGGCCTAGTTCAGAACTGGTCCCTGCAGAATAACACTCTTTAACGGAGAACGAGATTGAGCCCTAGGAACATGCACCAAGCCCCACATGAGTTATGTGTTGCATGAGGCAGGGTATCATAATACGGGCATGCCCCCAGGGCTGTTCAACTGCTTAATGAGGATGGCAAATTGATAACAGATGACAAAGAAGAGGCTGAAGTGCTCAATTCCTACTTTGCCTCAGTCTTCTTCCAAAAGCGGGTCTATGACCTTCCTGGAAAAAGTGAAGCAGAAGTTGAGGGTGCAGGATTACAGTTTGAGATTGATAAACAAATGGTCAAAGAACACTTAATTTCCTTGAATGAGTTTAAATCGCCAGGGCCCGATGAACTGCATCCTAGAGTAATGAAGGAGCTAGCACAAGAACTCTCAGAACCTTTGTCTATTATCTTTGCAAAATCATGGAAGACGGGTGAGGTGCCGGACGACTGGAGGAGGGCTAACGTTGTCCCTATCTTCAAAAAGGGCAAAAAGGAGGAACCTGGGAACTACAGACCAGTCAGTCTGACATCCATCCCTGGGAAAATTCTGGAGCAGATTATAAAGAAGTCAATCTGTAAACACCTTGAAATCAATGCGGTGATCACTAGAAGCCAACATGGATTTGTCAAGAACAAGTCCTGTCAGACAAATTTGATCTCATTTTTTGATAAGGTAACCTCCCTTGTGGACCGTGGGAACGCTGTGGACGTCATATATCTTGACTTCAGCAAAGCTTTTGACAAAGTACCACATGACATTCTGATTAACAAACTAGCTAAAAGTGGGCTAGATGGAACAACTATTAGGTGGATTCACAGTTGGCTACAGAATCGGACTCAAAGAGTACTGATCAGTGGAACCTTCTCAAACTGGGGAGAGGCAACGAGTGGGGTGCCGCAGGGCTCAGTCCTGGGCCCAGTGCTCTTCAACATTTTTATTAATGATTTGGACGAGGAGGTGCAGGGAACGCTGATCAAATTTGCAGATGACACAAAATTGGGTGGGATAGCTAATACCCTGGAAGACAGAAACAAACTTCAAAGTGATCTTGATAGGCTGGAGTGCTGGGCTGAAAACAACAGGATAAATAGGGATAGGGATAAATGCCAAGTTCTACATTTAGGAAATAGAAACCAAAGGCACAGTTACAAGATGGGGGATACTTGGCTCAGCAATACTACAAACGAGAAGGATCTTGGAATTGTTGTAGATTGCAAGCTGAATATGAGCCAACAGTGCGATATGGCTGCAAGAAAGGCAAATGCTATTTTGGGCTGCATTAATAGAAGAATAGCTTCCAAATCACGTGAGGTCCTGGTTCCTCTCTATTCGGCCCTGGTTAGGCCTCATCTAGAGTATTGTGTCCAGTTCTGGGCTCCACAATTCAAGAAGGACGCAGACAAGCTGGAGCGTGTTCAGAGGAGGGCAACCAGGATGATCAGGGGTCTGGAAACAAAGCCCTATGAAGAGAGACTGAAAGAACTGGGCATGTTTAGCCAGGAGAAGAGAAGGCTGAGGGGAGACATGATAGCACTCTTCAAATACTTAAAAGGTTGTCACACAGAGGAAGTCCAGGATCTATTCTCGATCCTCCCAGAGTGCAGGACACGGAATAACGGGCTCAAGTTAAAGGAAGCCAGATTCCAACTGGACATCAGGAAAAACTTCCTGACTGTTAGAGCAGTACGACAATGGAACCAGTGACCTAGGGAGGTTGTGGTCTCTCCCACACTAGAGGCATTCAAGAGGCAGCTGGACAAGCATCTGTCAGGGATGCTTTAGGGTGGATTCCTGCATTGAGCAGGGGGTTGGACTCGATGGCCTTGTAGGCCCCTTCCAACTCTGCTATTCTATGATTCTATGATTCTATGATTCCTCCTCACCACATGAAGGAACGTATTGTCATATTGGAGGATGCCAGCAGCTTGAATGTGGCGAAAGGCCATGGCTTAGAGATAGAAGCCTTGCATGTAAAGGATCCTGGTTCAGCAGCTGACATCTCCAGAAGGATCATAGATAGTGGGATTGGGATGGAAAGCTCTCACTTCGCCTAAAACCTTGGAAAGCCGCTTCCCTTAAGAGCAGACCTGTAGCAGCCAAAGTTTCAGACACTTGAAGCCCCAGACCACAACCTTCAAATGTTCAAAAGCCACAAGATATGCACAACCCTAACCCATGCATTAAATATTTTTATATTAATAATACAAGACAAAGTTACCATAAACTGGCTTCAGTTCTTGTGTCAACTGAAACAATATAAAGGAACTACTGGGTTCAGGCTTAATGGGTGGTACTTCGGAGAGGACCCAGGAAGTCGTTAAAGGCAACACCCTCTGCTTCTGGCCTGGGAAGAGAGAGGCCACAGGCAGAGAGCGCTGTAGAAATGCCTCTTGCTCAAATAAAACTTAAATGTTTGCTTATAAAGCAAGGGCTCTCCGTTTTATCTATGTGTTTATGAAAATGGGTCAGTGCCTGAGTCAGACCTTCCATCGGTGAGTTGCTACTCTGCGTGTACCTGTTAGCATTATTCCAGCCCTTGCTAGCCTTGCCCTTCTGTGGGTTCGCTGCCGGCTGGGGCCTTGAGCTGGCTCTTCTGCGGCTGATGTCCCTAGTGCATGACAGGGCACATGTTGCCTTCCTACCCCCACCCTCAAACTTGCTTTTTCAGGCAGCATCCTGCTGAAAAAAATAAATAGAAATAAACCGTGTTTCATGTACTCGGTTTTTCGAAGCTCGAAAAATTGAGAAGTCTACACCCGTTCCTGTCTACTAACAAAGCCCTATGAAGAGAGACTGAAAGAACTGGGCATGTTTAGCCTGGAGAAGAGAAGAAGGAGGGGAGACATGATAGCACTCTTCAAATACTTAAAAGGTTGTCACACAGAGGAGGGCCAGGATCTCTTCTCGATCCTCCCAGAGTGCAGGACACGGAATAATGGACTCAAGTTAAAGGAAGCCAGATTCCAGCTGGACATCAGGAAAAACTTCCTGACTGTTAGAGTAGTATGACAATGGAATCAGTGACCTAGGGAGGCTGTGGGCTCTCCCACACTAGAGGCCTTCAAGAGGCAGCTGGACAACCATCTGTCAGGGATGCTTTAGGGTGGATTCCTGCATTGAGCAGGGGGTTGGACTCGATGGCCTTGTAGGCCTCTTCCAACTCTGCTATTATATGATTCTATGAGGCTTTGTGGTGGCAGCAGCCACCAGGCAAGCAAGCAGTCAGGCAGGCAGGCACTAGGTTAGGGTTGATTGAAAACTGGCAGGCACTAGGTTTTTCCTTGTTTCTTCCAGGCCTTGTGCTGGCTTTCATCTTGACAACATCGGGAATGCTGTGTGAGCAGGGTAAAGCCACGGCAGCAGCGCATTGATGCTCCTTCCAACCATCTACATTGGAAGGAGCGCAATTGCAGGCTTTCCAGGCACCAGCATTGCTGCGCCCGCCCGAGCACTCACGCAGTAGGCCCAGGGCTCCTGGAAGCATCCACACCCCCTCTTCTAAGGTTAGTGGGGTTTTTTTAAAAAAAAAATTGGACTGACTTCTGTTTTGTTTTAAAAGGATTGCATTTACAGCTAAATGGGGGGAACAAGGGGGAGGAACGGGGTGCGTTAAAATAAGGCAGGGTAACTACCCAACTTTTTTTAGTGTGGAGCTTTGGGGGTTTGTCCATGGATCGCTTTGGAGTGGCAGCTGCGTCATGTCGATCACCTGCCGTCACTCCGAAGCTACCTTGGGGGGAAAGCGCCTGTGTAGACGAGCCCCTGGGCGAGTCTTCTGGAGCTTATTTATTTATTTATTTATTTAAGGATTTTTATGCCGCCATTCAGCCAAAAAAGGCTCTCATGGCGGCTTACAAAAGTATTTCTTGACAGTCCCTGCCCACAGGCTTACAATCTAAAAGACATGACACAAAAGGAAAGGGGATTGGGAGGGAGGAGGAGGAGGAGGGGGGGGGGGGAAAGGAAAGCAAACTCAGGCACTACAATCTAGTTGGAAAGTTCAGCAGTTACAGGTGACAGCAGGAGGGAGGGGGCTCTGAGCTGGAGCTGGACCCAGGCACGGTGGAGAGGTGCCTGGCTGCTGCTTCCTCCCTCATGGTGGCCTCTGCAGTGACAGTTGGTAGCAGGAGGGAGGGGGCTCTCAGCTGGAGCTGGACCCAGGCACGGTGGAGAGGTGCCTGGCTGCTGCTTCCTCCCTCACTGGTGGCCTCTGCAGAGACAGTTGGTGGCAGGAGGGAGGGGGCTCTCAGCTGGAGCTGGACCCAGGCACAGTGGAGAGGTGCCTGGCTGCTGCTTCCTCCCTCACTGGTGGCCTCTGCAGAGACAGTTGGTAGCAGGAGGGAGGGGGCTCTCAGCTGGAGCTGGACCCAGGCACGGTGGAGAGGTGCCTGGCTGCTGCTTCCTCCCTCACTGGTGGCCTCTGCAGAGACAGTTGGTGGCAGGAGGGAGGGGGCTCTCAGCTGGAGCTGGACCCAGGCACGGTGGAGAGGTGCCTGGCTGCTGCTTCCTCCCTCACTGGTGGCCTCTGCAGAGACAGTTGGTGGCAGGAGGGAGGGGGCTCTCAGCTGGAGCTGGACCCAGGCACAGTGGAGAGGTGCCTGGCTGCTGCTTCCTCCCTCACTGGTGGCCTCTGCAGAGACAGTTGGTAGCAGGAGGGAGGGGGCTCTCAGCTGGAGCTGGACCCAGGCACGGTGGAGAGGTGCCTGGCTGCTGCTTCCTCCCTCACTGGTGGCCTCTCCAGAGATAGTTGGTAGCAGGAGGGAGGGGGCTCTCAGCTGGAGCTGGACCCAGGCACGGTGGAGAGGTGCCTGGCTGCTGCTTCCTCCCTCACTGGTGGCCTCTGCAGAGACAACTATAACGAAGTCAGCGATGGCAATGATGAATCCAAGTGGGAGTCTAGAAACGCCACCCCCTGCCTTGTTGCCATGGAGATTGGGGAGACACGCAAGTTGTAGCTGAGCAGATCTGATCCTTGGGTGTCGGCTCTCCTCCCCTTCTGCCTCAGCTGAGGGGCCATGCAGGGCTACGGCCAGGGCCGGTGCCAGGCTATTTTGCGCCCTAGGCAAGGTGAGCTGCTTTCACCCCCACCCCCACCCCCCATTTCATGTCCAGCCATGGGAGGCATCCTCCAGGCCCCTCCCCCCGATCCATTTGGGGATCACCTTGAGGGGATGGAAGGGGAAGGTAGTGGGGTTTGCTGCCACAATCCCACTCTCCTCCTACACACCTTATACACGAGAGCATGTGAGAAGTTCTTATGATGCAGGAAGTGTTCCAGGTTTTGGAGGTGACCAATCCCCTTCTCAGCATCTGAAGGCGCTGTTGGGAAGAAAGAGATGGTCATGGCGCTACAGGTTATTTGAGAAACTGCTGTGGGGAACCACCATAAAATGGCTCCCATGGAGGATGTGGATGGTCAAATAATGGCTGCCATGCCGTGGGGTCCTGGCTAGTGAGAAGTGATTTAAAAAGGGCAGGGAAATAGTGAGGCTAGAGGTTGGGGGTGGGAAAATAGCAAGGCAAAGAAGGAGAGGGGAGAAAATGAACAAGGCTGGAGGCTGGGACAGGAGAAACAGTGAGGTAAAGAGGTGGGACAGAAAGAGCTCTATCACACCAGCATTATACTGCGTAATCACTGTGAATTGCATGCAAAGGACTCTGATGTTTTCTACCTCATAACCTGCTGTTACAGCGAAGTACTCCGATGTGTCCTGCTTTGATTGCGCTTTCCCCCAAAAAATAGCGACGTATTTTGGACCGTGGAAAGTGTGATTCTTTCATTGTTTTCCGAGCAGCCACTGGGGGTGCGGAATGAGGAGGAGGAGCAGACTCGGCTGGCTGCCTCCCTCGGCAACCCCCAAGCAAGCGCCACAGAGCCTGGAGCAGGCCCAGCCCTCCTGGGGCGTGCGCTGGAGCAGGGTGGAGGTGGATGTATAATGTTTTATTTATTTATTTATTTATTTATTTAAGGATTTTTATGCCGCCATTCAGCCAAAAAAGGCTCTCATGGCGGCTTACAAAGGTATTTCTTGACATGTTGGTGTGGTGGAGCTAATGACTATGACAGCTTTCATATGCTATGGAATAATTCGAGGGAAATGGGTAGGCATGATGAAGCTCAATGTTAGAGGCTGAGAGAGAGGGGAAACAGCAAGCAAAGAGCAAGCTTAAAGGCTAGGAGGAGAAATAATGAGCTAAAGAAGTGTGGGGTGGAAAAATGACAAGGCTAGAGGCTGGGAGGGAGGTGGAAATACAAGGTTGCAGGGTAGGGGGGAGTGGGGAGAGAAAGAACAAGGCTAAAAATGGAGACAGAAAAGAAGGCATGGGACAGGGAAAGGACCGAAATGGCGAGGAAAGGGGGCAGACAGTGAAAACTTTCATGGGATGTCCTCCTGGATTGCTGGAGCACCCACAGGCACTGCATTAGGGACCCCTGCTGTATTTGGAGGCTTGCCAATGAGTGATGAGGCCTTATAATAGGCCTCAGCAAATCCAGTTCCAAATGTCAGGAGGCTGGGAAATCCTGTGCCTCATGAGATTTCCCAAATCCCAAAGTCCTCTTGTAATGACTTGAAGTTCCCAGTCACTGTAGAATCACAGAATCATAGAATAGCAGAGTCGGAAGGGGCCTACAAGGCCATCGAGTCCAAACCCCTGCTCAATGCAGGAATCCACCCTAAAGCATCCCTGACAGAGGGTTGTCCAGTTGCCTCTTGATGGCCTCTAGTGTGGGAGAGCCCACCACCTCCCTAGGTCACTGATTCCATTGTCGTACTGCTCTAACAGTCAAGAAGTTTTTCCTGATGTCCGGCTGGAATCTGGCTTCCTTTAACTTGAGCCCGTTATTCTGTGTCCTGCACTCTGGGAGGATCGAGAAGAGATCCTGGCCCTCCTCTGTGTGACAACGTTTTAAGTATTTGAAGAGTGCTATCATGTCTCCCCTCAATCTTCTCTGTGAGATCTCCTTTGGTCCTGCAACACCCAGAAAGCTTCCTGAGCACTGCACACACAGCGCCGGTGCCAGACTATTTTGCGCCCTAGGCAGGCGCGCCGTTCCGAAGCTGCTGCCCCGCCCCCCCCCCCCAACCCCAGCGTCCTGGCTTTTAAGCCAGGAGTGTCTTCCAGCTGGGCGCTGGCTTTGAAGCCAGGATGCTAGGGTTGGGGGCGGCCGGGGCGGCAGCTTTGGAACAGCGCTCCCGGAAGCCGTTCTAGGAGAGCAGCTTCTGGGTGCGCCGCTCGGCACCCTCCTTTGCTTGGCGCTCTAGGCCACCGCCTGAGCTGCCTCTATGGCAGCGCCGGCCCTGTGCACACCCCAGTCGTTTTCAAAGGGAGTGGTGAGTAGGGAAGGTGGTGCCACTCATCTCTCTTGGCTCTGCCATCTTCCCCCTTCTTGCAAGGACTGCTGCGGAAGGATGCAGCTGAAAATTAGGAGCACAAGCTATTTTACCTAAGAAGCGATGGTAGAAATGGAAAACGATGGGGGGGGGGGAATGAAAAATGAAGTGAAAGTCTAAAACAGCATGCAGACAAGCTCAAATTGTGAGTCATGGTAGTTTGCAGGTTTCCTCTGTGTGTCATGCACTTTTAACTGGAATGGTGAGGAAGGATAACTCATGTTTGAATACCCAGGTCAGTCGTGTGCCACGCCCTGAGGAACTCCAGCTCTCATTTGTGCAGCTAAGGTAATTTATCTGTAAGCACTTGTTTCACTTCCTTTTGGTTCATAAATTTCACGCATTCCAAGAGTAAATGGAATGATTAACGAGATCTTAATTTTCTATATGTAATACTAAATAGTTTTGACAGCAAGGATATTTTAGCCTGAAAACTCCCGCATCATAGGAAAGCAGGTCAAATAGTCAACCTTGTAGAAAGTTCAGACACGAAGCTACAGATTTCTTTCAGTACTCCAAAACTAGGGTGTGGAATTATCTGAAACAGCTATGTTTCATACTACCGTATTTCTTCAATTCTAAGATGCACTTCCCCCCCCCCCATATAAACATCTCTAAAAACGGGGTGCATCTTAGAATCTCGGGTGCGTTTATTATTTCTTAGAATCAAAGCTTTTTTTTTCTGTTGGTGGTACTGAAATTAGTGTGCGTCTTACAATCGATGGCGTCTTAGAATCGAAGAAATACGGTACTTTCCTGTCACTAAAATATGATCAGATGTAATCACTTCAGTTTAATTGTTTATAACCTTAGGTCATCACAAAAAGAAAATATCCAGAACATTACAAAAATAAAAATGGACAAATGAAAGGATTATGTATGGTTTCCTTGGAGGAAAAAAGGCGGGATATAAATGCAATAATAATAACAACAACAACAACAACAACAATAATACATAGATCACAAAAATGACTAACAATTTGGGAATAATAAGCTAAAATTAATGATAAAAAAACCAGATATTAATTTCATTCTCCCAGCAAACCAACTTGTTCCAATCTTTATTTAATTATTTTTATTTATTTAAAACATTTATATCCCGCCCTGTATCATTACAATCTCAGAGCGGCATACAGATAAAAGCATACAGTATAACTGAAACTTGGCTAGAATTATTTATCTGCAATATTTTTATTTATTTATTTATTACATTTTTATACCGCCCAATAGCTGAAGCTCTTTGAAGCAAATCCCAAAAGTTTACAAAGGAATAAAAACAAACAAACAGAAGCCACATACATATGCTAGAGCATTATTTAGCAAAATTATATTACCTGGAACAACTGGGCTTGAATTCATCAAGGAATTCATCTTGATATCGGAATATGATGTCTTTACCATATAAATTTGGTTATTCAGAGACTTATTTCTTCCAGAAAGGTCCTGTTCTAGCTAAAAAGTTTAAATTACACAGTGAAAATTTATCTGTTTGCTTTGGTTTTCCCATAGCCATGAGCTATTTTTGTACCAACCTCATTATATTATTGTGTGTGCACAGCGCATATGTATGTGGCTTCTGTTTGTTTGTTTTTATTCCTTTGTAAACTGTTTTGGGATTTGCTTCAAAGAGCTTCAGCTATTGGGCGGTATAAAAATGTAATAAATCTATATAAATAAAAATGAAAAAGACCGTTTGTTACTGTCGTTATATCTCCGAAAGTTCTTCACCAATTGCTTTGAAATTTTGACACAGCGTTGCGTTCGAATACGCGAGCGTTGTTATGTAACTATGTTCTCTATGGGGTCAAAGGTTTGTCTTAAAATCGAAGAAATAGGCCTCCTCAAAACCAGTCCTGCTGTTCATTCTGACATCGCCAACCAGTAGGCCAATCCACTGCCTCTGCCTCCTCTCCTATTTGCATGTTCTCTCGCAATTGGCTGAGTGAATATAGATGTCACACCTGTGACAGTTACACGTTCAGAAGAAAGGTAACTGCCATGAGTTTCCAGTAACCTCCTCACCGTAAAAACATGCTTTTATATCTCCGAAAGTTCTTCACCGATTGCTTTGAAATTTTGACACTGCGTTGCGTTCGAATACGCGAGCGTTGTTATGTAACTATGTTCTCTATGGGGTCAAAGGTTTGTCTTAAAATCGAAGAAATAGGCCTCCTCAAAACCAGTCCTGCTGATCATTGTGACATCACCAACCAGTAGGCCAATCCACTGCCTCTGCCTCCTCTCCTATTTGCATGTTCTCTCCTATTTGCTCTTATAGGTCATTGTGACATCGCCAACCAGTAGGCCAATCCACTGCCTCTGCCTTCTCTCCTATTTGCATGTTCTCTCCTATTTGCTCTTATAAGTCATTGTGATATCGCCAACCAGTAGGCCAATCCACTGCCTCTGCCTCCTCTCCTATTTGCATATTCTCTCACAATTAGCTGAGTGAATATAGATGTCACACCTGTGACAGTTGCACGTTCTGAAGAAAGGTAACTGCCAGGAGTTTCCACTAACCTCCTCACCGTAAAAACATCCTTTTTTAAAATCCAAACAGTAGGCCAATCCACTGCCTCTGCCTCCTCTCCTATTTGCATGTTCTCTCCTATTTGCTCTTATAGGTCATAGAAGCAACAATCTTGACAGGACCTTTCAAAGGTGAAGATGTCCTCATTCCTCGCATTCCTATGATTCCAACAGATATGCCATTTCAATTTAAGAGATTGCAATTCCCAATTCGATTGGCGTTTGCAATCACCATCAACAAAGCTCAGGGCCAATCTTTAGAATTGTGCGGTTTAGATCTAGACACAGATTGCTTCTCACATGGACAATTATATGTTGTGTGTTCTAGAGTGGGCAAACCAGACAGTCTCTATATCTACACAGACAATGGAACAACTAAAAATATTGTATATCCACAAGCATTGTGAAATTAAACATAGTAGAAACATCCGCTTTGTCTTTTATTTTATTTTCAATTTAACCAGACTGAACCACAGCAACGCGTGGCAGGGTACAGCTGCCTCTGCCTCCTCTCCTATTTGCATGTTCTCTCCTATTTGCTCTTATAGGTCATTGTGGCATCGCCAACCAGTAGGCCAATCCACTGCCTCTGCCTTCTCTCCTATTTGCATGTTCTCTCCTATTTGCTCTTATAGGTCATTGTGACATCGCCAACCAGTAGGCCAATCCACTGCCTCTGCCTCCTCTCCTATTTGCATGTTCTCTCACAATTGGCTGAGTGAATATAGATGTTACACCTGTGACAGTTGCGCGTTCTGAAGAAAGGTAACTGACAGGAGTTTCCACTAACCTCCTCACTGTAAAAACATCCTTTTTAAAAAACCAAACAGTAGGCCAATCCACTGCCTCTGCCTCCTCTCCTATTTGCATGTTCTCTCCTATTTGCTCTTATTGGTCATAGAAGCAACAGTCTCTATATCTACACAGACAATGGAACAACTAAAAATATTGTATATCCACAAGCATTGTGAAATTAAACATATTAGAAACATCCGCTTTGTCTTTTCTTTCTTTTCAATTTAACCAGACTGAGCCACAGCAACACGTGGCAGGGTACAGCTAGTAGAAAAATAAAAATATTGCAAATAAATAAATAATTCTAGCCGAGTTTCAGTTATACTGTATGCTTTTATCTGTATGCTGCTCTGAGATTGTAATGATATTATTTAAAAATATATATATTTTTAAATAAATAAAAATAATTAAATAAAGATTGGAACAAGTTGGTTTGCTGGGAGATGGAAATTAATATCTGGGATTTTTATCATTAATTTTAGCTTATTATTCCCAAATTGTTAGTCATTTTTGTGATCTATGTATTATTGTTGTTGTTGTTGTTATTGCATTTATATCCCGCCTTTTTTCCTCCAAGGAAACCATACATAATCCTTTAATTTGTCCATTTTTATTTTTGTAATGTTCTGGATATTTTCTTTCTGTGATGACCTAAGGTTAATAAACAATTAAACAATTTTCATCTCCTTGCTATATTTTGGAGTTCTTAAAAACAACAACACTCCTTTCAGCATGAGATTTGCGTGAGAAGCTATTCCTTGATTTTAGACCTTTGGGTTGTATTAGAAAATGGCCTCACAACACATATAGGAAGAGCAGCTTGCTAAGAGTTGTCTTCTCAGAACCTGGGAAAGGTGAGGGGGGAGCGAAGCAGAGAAGCTGCCAGCTCCCTCAACCCCTCTCTCTTCTGGGAGGGGGCAAGCAGGGCCTTGCAGGAAGCCTTCCTCAGTAGGGCACACGGGTAGCCATGTGCCCTACTTTATAGAGAACAGTCTGCCTCGTGTAAATCCAGTATAAAGAACCATATGGTGAGATATACCTGTATTCCTATTTAAGTTACAGTCCTTCTGTCCAAATATGCACCTCTACGTATTAATCAGCATGTGCACATTTTATGAAAGCTGATGTCCTCTTTTGCCTTTTTTTTCTTTTTTGGAATTTGTAATGAGGAGGCCTGGTGGACTGGACCCGGCCCATGATCCAGAGGTTATTAATCTGTGAACTAACATATTCACATTCAGAATGCTCAGGTTGTTACCCCATTAGCCGTTTAATCTGGAATTGCCATTCTTCATTCACTAAGTATTACAGAGAGCTTTTTTAAATGAGCAATTTATAGCATGCTCATGACTGGCCACTTATGGAAGTTCACAGGTCGTTTTGACAACAACGTGAGCCTCCTGCGTGTCTCCTGCTCCTTTCCCCAGTTAGTCCATTCAAAAATAAACCTCTGGAAACTCAATTCTTCTGAAATGTTGGGATTTGTCAGGATTTGCTGCCATATGCAGATGAAGTTGCATTATAAAACACCCACTAGAGTGCGCTGTCCCATTGAACTATATGGGCTGGGAGGTTTAAAATTACAGGCCATGTAGTGGCTGCTCTCTTCCTGTGTAATTCAGCTCAATTCAAATGTGGAAGAGAAGTAGGAAGCAGAGCAACGGTAAGGAAATGTGATTTCCCCCATCTGTAAGTCCTCAGAGAATCCAGATGACATCATTGTCAGTCTATTGTGGTCCAGTGTTTTGTGAGCTTTTCACCCAGTTTTTAAACATCTGATCTGGTGGCAATTTTTCTGATTTTCAATGTATCGGAAGTACCTCCCTTTCATGTACAGGCAAGCAGAGTCTGAGGTTAGGGTGATTATATGTTTTGTTGATGACCCATCTGATTACACAATGAATGGGTTCCTTCCCCCTCTACTTTTAAATTGCTAGCCTCAACTCCTGTGATAAAATTAAGAGCGAGACAGACATTCACCTTTCTCCACAACACATCATCTCCAGCCCATCAAACTCTAAGAGCAAGGAATGAGGACTAGAGTAAGGAGTGTAGGGGTCTGCATTCACATTTGCTTAGAAATGGAAAAGCTAGTATTCATCTTCCATCTGTTCGCTTCTCTATAATCTCTTTTTACTTTAAAATCAAGGCTTACCAATGCATGGTCAGTTACTTTAATTACCCCTTTCATATTACACACCTTTATTGCTAGATCCTTTGAGACAAAAATATGATCTATCCTGGAAAACGTTTTATGTACTGGAGAATAATACGTGAAGCCAGGATCCCCCCTGCTAATTAAACGCCACCCATCCACAAAATCCTTCTCTTTTATCATTTTATTTAAAAATGTAATGTTATTTCTTATCTCAAACCTGGTAGGGTTGGACCTGTCTACCCTATTATCCATCACCATATTAAAGTCTCCTGCTAAAATAACATAACCTCTTTTAAATTCATCTATTTCCTTAAACAATTCTTAAAAAAATTCCTTTTGTCTCTCATTTGGTGCATATACATTTATTAAAGTGTAATAATCACCTTCCAATTGCCCTTGTAACATAATAAATCTCCCTTTGTCATCCTTTTTACTCTTTTCAATATTAAATCCAGTTTTCTTCAAAATTATTATAGCAACTCCATTTTTTTTGAAGTCCCCAGAGACTTTTCATAATACCCTGACCATATTTTAAATTTTAAAATATGATAAGATTGTAGAAAAAATGCAGAAAGAAATGTCGGAAATATGGGAAATTAATGAAAATGGTGGGAGCTCACCATCAGTTGTGCGGGACACAATGAAGGCTGTGACTAGAGGAATCTGTATTAGAGAAATGTGTAATTTAAGGAGGCAACAAGAGGAAATACAGAAAAATCTAGAAGAAGGGATTAAGAAGTTGGAAAAAGAGTATTTGCAAAGCAGAAATAAACAAATATTATTAGAATTACAAGCAAAAAAGAAAGAATTAGAAAATAAGAATTTAGAAGAAGTGCAGAAGAATTTGATTTATATGAAAAGAGAGTATTTTGAGAACAGTAATAAAAACTCAAAGGGACTTGCAAGACTCACACAAAAGGAGAAACTAAAGAATTCAATAGGACAAATTAGGGAAAGCATGTAGTATTATGAAAGAGAAAATAAAGATATTTCAGGAATTTTATCAAGAATTATATAAAGAGAAAGAGTTATTAAAGATGAAGATGGAGAGAGATATAGATAAATATATAAAGAAGGGTCTAATAGAGGAGGATAAAGATTTAATGGAAAAGGATATATCTCAAAAAGAAATTGAGTAAGCTATTGAGAAATTGAAAGGGGGTAAATCCCCCGGACTAGATGGGTTGGGATCTGAATACTATAAAATATTTTTAAAAATGTTAGTACCAAAGTTAATGAAATTATATAATGGAATTATAAAAGGAGAGAAGATACCACCATCGTGGGAACAATCATTAATTGTATTAATTCCAAAGCCGGACAAGGACTTAACAGTCCCAGACTCTTATAGACCTATTTCATTAATAAATCAGGATGCAAAAATCTTTTCAGCTATATTGGCAAGGAGAATGAATACTTTTATAGGTAAATATATTGGGGAAGATCAATGTGGTTTTGTGAGAGGTAGACAAATGCCTAATTTGGTTGGAAGAGTTTTAAACATAGTACAAGAGGTAAAAAAAAAGGGGGGGAACAAAAGCGGGGATAATAGCGTTGGATATATTTAAGGCGTTCGATTGTGTGAGCTGGCAAGCACTAAAGAGGATAATAGAAAAACTGGGGTTTGGAAATAGATTTAAAGGCATAATTGAGCAATTATACTCAAAAAACACAGCTTCAATGGTGATAAATGATGGAGTTACAGAAAAAATACAATTGGCCCGAGGGACCAGACAAGGATGCCCACTCTCACTGGTCCTATTTGTATTGGTTATAGAACTATTGACAAATGTGCTAAGAGAATATCACATTATAGAGGGAGTAGGTTGTAATAATAATAAAATAATAAAAATAAACATGTCTGCAGATGACACTTTGCTAACAATTAAGAATCCATTAGAAAAAGTGGAAAGAATCAAGTATCATTTAAAGGATTTTGAAGAAGTTACGGGATTGAGAATAAATTGGGCAAAATCAGAGATGATGTTATTTAATTATACTAAAAAGGAAGGGAAGGATTGGGAAAGTAAGGAGAAGAATATGAAAATTAAAGAGATGATTAAATATTTGGGAATTAAAATCACAAAAGATTTAGAAGATTTAGAAAAGGAGGATTTAAATACTTAAAAAAAAGAAGTTATAGATAAACTAGAAAAATATAGAGGATTAAATTTATCGTGGTTTGGAAGAATAGCTTTAGTAAAAATGAAGATATTACCAAAGGTAAATTTTGTTTTTAGAATGTTACCAATAAGAATATCTGAAAAAGAGATAAAAAGTTGGCAAAACATTTTAAATAATTATTGTAATGGGAATAAGAAAGCGAGAATAAATAAAAAAGGTGGTACTTATCACAAAAAGGAGGAGGATTAGGACTCCCAAATATAAAGTTATATTATGTAGCTAATAGATTAAGATATATATAGCAGAAAGTATGTTAGGAGCAGGAGGTTTAAGCTGGTTTAGAGGATAGGAAAGGAAAGGATAAAGAGTGGAAGTTGGGAAATATATTTTTTAGAGAATATAGTAAAAAATGGGGGGAAGAAATAGAGAACCCCCTTCTAAAAAATCGCTGGGAAATATGGCGGGTTTATAAAAAGGAGTTACTTCCAGGTATTTCTCCTATAACACCAGTGATAATGTTAGGGAAATTTCCAAGGAATTTAAAAGATAAATTAGGGAAAATATTAATAGAGAAGGATATAATGAAACTTAAAAATTGGTTAAGGAGGATGAACACTCGAGAAGAAATAGAAGAGGCATTAAAGGAGAAGAATTTAACATGGCTAAATTATGTTCAACTAGAGCAGTGGACGAAGAAATGGTTAAAGGATAATGGAGAATGTAGAGAATTAACGAGATTTGAGGAGATGATTTTAAAAAGAGGAATGGAGAAAGGAGAAAATAAAATGATAAAAGGTTTAACGAGTGAAATATATAGAATATTGGTCGGGAAGGGGGAGTTAGAAAATATGGGTAAGATGGTGTGGGAGACGGATTTGAGGATACAAATAGGGCAACAGAGTTGGGAGGGAATATGGAGACAAAGAGTGTTGAGAAGTATGTCAGTGAGGATAAAAGATAATTATTATAAGATTGTATGGAGATTTTATCTAACCCCGGTGAGATTAAATAAAATAAACAAGCTGAATTCAGCAAATTGCTGGAGAGGATGTAAAGAAAAAGGAACGTATTTACATATGTGGTGGAAATGTGAATTTGTTCAAAAATTGTGGAAAATGGTGTTTAAAGAGATAAATGATATTGTTGGAATGGAGATTGAAGAGACACCTACAGTGGCATTGCTATCATTATATGGAGATTTAAAATGTAATAAAGAAACAAAAGAATTGATAACAAATTTGCTAACAGCAGCAAGGCTGATCATATCTAGGAACTGGAAGGTGCAAGGAGATTATCATGTCGAGGACTGGAATAAAGAGATTTGGGATATTGCTATAAATGATAAACTGACATGTAATATAAAAATAAGGAAAGGGATAACAAAAACAAATGACTTTGAGGGAATTTGGAATCAGTTCCTAGAATATGTATTATCTAGGGGGAGTGGAAGACCACCTCCAGAACAATCAATGAGATTTTGGAAACAGGAATAGATCCCGGGGTGGGGGGGGTGCACTATATGTTATGTATGTTATAAAAGATTAATTAGAAATGTTATAAGGATAAATAAGATGGTATTATGTTTTTTTTAATTGTTTTGTTGTTGTTTTGTGTTGTGAATATTGTAGTATTGTATTAATGTATTGTTAATCAATAAAAAAAATTAAAAAAAAAGAAATGGAAAAGCTGCTTCCCATTTTGAGGGAAATACCTTGGCTATTTTTGGAGCCAATCAGACAAAAATGTGGAGAGGCAGACATCTTTATTTCTGATGAGTGAAATTGTACTTGAGCAATAGATTAAAAACATAAGAGATGCTGAATCAGATCAAAGGCCTATCTAGTCCAATATTCTGTGCACACAGTGGCTAGCTAGATGCCTCTGGGAAACTCAGAAGTAATATATATATATATATATATATATATATATATATATATATATATATTACATTTCTATACCGCCCAATAGCCGGAGCTCTCTGGGCGGTTCACAAAAATTAAAAACATTCGAAGTATAAAACAACAGTATAACATGAATGCAATAGCACTCTCCTGCGCATTTTCCCCAGCATCTAGTATACAGAGGCATACTGCCTCCAATACTAGTGATAATATATAGTCATAATGACTAGCAGCCATTCATAGCCTTATCGTCCATGAATTTGTCGAATACCCTTTTAAAGTGATCCAAGTTGGTGGCCATCTTGCCCATCACACTGGCCAGCTCTATTGCTGCTTCTAGGAAGTGTTTTAGGGGTATCTGCTGCATTATTGGATTACAAAATTATTTCACCACAAAATGCTCTCCAGTGTATCCTGTATTTTAGGGGACAATGGTTGATAGGCTCTTGACACAAGGTTCATGGGAATTTTGACTACAGCTAGCCTTAGGATCTCTTTAGCCTACAGTGTAGTTTCCTGTGATTTTGTCCTTTTGACTGCCTCCATTACTAGGGGCACATATGTTTGCTCTCTCACACCTGCTGGTGTAACAGAACACAAAATGGACTTAACAAACTCATTTGAATCTCTATGCTGTACCTACATTGTATATGCAAGAATACTTGTGAGTAAGGGTGCAATCCTATGGTCATTAGACACTGTCTAGCTGCCTTGGGCTCTTTGCAAGAAGAAAAAAGTGGGATATAAATGTAATAAATAAATAAATAAATAAATAAATAAATAAGCTGTGCTTGCTAATGGCATATTACTTGCACCCTGACCCCACCTCTACTACCAAATCATAAAAGACTCCACCTGGATTGAGTTTATGGCCATGGTATCTTCAGGGTGAACAATAGCCTTAGAAGTGATGTTCACCACAAAATTGGGAAACCAAATAACATGAATTTTACAATTATTTGGTTCATTTATAACAGATTTGAGAGTCAAGAAAGCAAACAATATTTAAACATAGAATACTTCGTAATAATTTTTGTCATGTCAAGTTCAATGTATTATCAGTAAATCACTTACCTTAAATATTAAGTCCCTCTCTGCTTTGTTAAATATTGATTTATGCCAAATTAAAAACCTATGTAGAATATGTAACAAAGTAATGAAATAACAGGAACAGTGCCAGCTTTTCATGCGTTTTCAGAGAATAGCTGTCGTATTCTATTGAAGCAAAAACTACGAAGAATTTTGTGGCACCTTAAAGACTAACAAATTTATTCTATAGCACAAATAAGCTTAAGCCAGGATCAATTTGTTGGTCTTTATTGTTTTAACTTTATGTAAGCACTCCAATATTCTCCTAGCCCTAATACATAGCAGTGCCCCTGAATTTTACACGTCCCCGTTGAAATTATCCTTTCCAGATTTGTTTCTGTCCTGTGGCCCTCCCTGGATTGGACACTCTGGCTTTCAGGATCTTGCCTCTGCAGGCTTCCTGACCCCACTCTGCAAGATCTCTCTCATGTAGGCACTACCAGGGCTCTTCTTTCATACACTTTCTCAGCTTGGTCTCTGTTCAGGAATCTAACAGACCCCTTTCATCCATTTTCTCTGATGAATTTGATTTATATTGGAAATCTTCTATTCAGATACCTAGAGAGGTTGTGGGCTCTCCCACACTAGAGGCCTTCAAGAGACAGCTGGACAACCATCTGTCAGGGATGCTTTAGGGTGGATTCCTGCATTGAGCAGGGGCTTGGACTCGATGGCCTTGTAGGCCCCTTCCAACTCTGCTATTCAATGATTCTATGATTACCTGTCTGTCTGTCCCTCCCTGCTCTCTCCCCAGCCCAAATGCATCTCTGGCCAGCTGAGCTGACCACTGACAGTTGTTCCTCCAGCTGTTGCTTAGCAGCTGGGTGAGAGCGGTGCTGGGGCCTGCAGAAAGGAGTGAGTACAGCTTGCTTCAAGGTGTTAGGAAACCCACTCACAGGTCCTGGAACCAAATTGTCCACTAAGAAACTTAAGTCAGGCAAAAGGTTTAGGTTGGATGACTTCATGGGCAAATTTTATTTTAAAAATTCAAGCACTCTCTTATCTCTAGAATTTTCACTGTTTAATAAAATTATGGAAGAGAGTAAAACTGTAGTGATCTCCACAGCTGGCAAAGATCCCACATTCCAAAGCCCAATCTTTCCAATCAACAAAGATTTAAAGATTCATATTGTTAACACAGGGATTAAATGCCATTAGTGGCAACTTTATCCAGCCAGAGCAGACTGGTTACATCAGCCCACCATTTGATCTCTCAAGCCTTACACGGCTTGGGATCACAATACCTGACGGAACGCCTCTCCCGACATGAATATACCCGGTCACTACGTTCAACATCTAAGGTCCTCCTCCGGGTGCCTACTCCGAGAGAGGCTCGGAGTGTGGCAACGAGGGACAGGGCCTTTTCGGTGGTGGCCCCCAGACTATGGAATGATCTCCCTGATGAGGCTCGCCTGGCACCAACGCTGCTATCTTTCCGGCACCAGGTTAAGACTTTCCTCTTTGCCCAGGCATATGGCGGCACATCTTAATCACCCACATATTTAGTTTTTTAATGGTTTTTAATGCTTTATGTGTGCATGTTCTGTGTTTTAGAATTTTAAATTTTGTATACTCGTTTTTATCTTAATTTTAGAATTTCTGTAAACCGCCCAGAGAGCCCTGGCTATGGGAGAGGTATATAAGTGCAATAAATAAATAAATAAATAAATATAAGGCCGACATAATGTGTTGCTCAGAAAACATTTTGACTATGTGGAATGGTGGTATTACTAAACATGGGCTTTGGGCCATTTTCCCCCAGGAGCAAGTTGTTGTATGCTGTATAGTGATGGTTAATAATCAGCAATCTCCATTGTTCTATTTCTGAAGGGGAATGAGGCAGGGGTGCCCCGTCATCCCTTCTGTTTACTTTAGTGATCATGTCTTTGACAATAGCTCTTAGAAATCATTCCAACATCAAAGCACTGTACGTTGGAGATTCCAAACATAAAGTAAACATGAAGACGAAAGATGTGATGCTTTATGTTACTGGCCCAAGCATAGCCCTTTTAGAGCTAATATGTGATAGAATGATTTGGAGCCACCTTGAGGTATAACTTGAACTTGAAGTCTAAAATCATGCACATTACAATTGCTACTCAAAAGCCAATTACAGACAATGTATGGTTCCCTGGTCTAACTGACCCTACAGCAGAGGTGGACACAGTGCCGGTGCCAGACTATTTTGTGCCCTAGGCAAGGTGAGCTACATTCACACACACACCCCAAAAATGCCAACTTTGATTTTTAAGAACAGTTGTTTCCTGGAAAAAATAAGAAGCACAAAACTTGAAACTGCTAAATTTATTTTAAAGTGCAAGAAATACGTCATGCCAATTATAACAAACAAATTGGAAAGGAACGTCTATGGGTCTAAAATGCATTATTTAATAGGAATATCACCTCCAAATCATCCCCCCCCAACTCACACACACACACACACACGCACACACACACTCAGCATCACTCACTCCAAACAAACACACACGTGAACATATGCATTCACTCAAAGACCCCATGCACCTCATTCACCCATACATTCTCTCTCTCTCTCTCTTCCGGGCGCGTTCCGGAAGTCCGAACGTGGAGCCGCCCCACCCCAGCATTCCTGGTTTTGCTTCGGCTGGGTGGGCGCGGGGCGCCATCTCACCCAACCAGGCCCAGCTGAATCCTTGGGCCGGGCCGGCTCACAACCAAAGCGTGTGAGTGCTGCGTTGTGCCCGGCGCCCCTCTTAGCTTGGCGCTCTAGGCGGCCGCCTGAGTGGCATCTATGGTAGCACCGGCCCTGGGTGGACAACTTATGGACGTCCAAAAGTTTTGGCCAACAATTCCCATTAGTCTTAGCCAATGATGAGGGGTGATAGAAGTTGTAGGCCCAAACATCTGGAGGGCCACAAGTTGCCCACACCTGCCCTAGAACCACTTAAGATTTATATTTCTTCTGATTTACTAACAGTGTGGTTCTGTAAATTGCACTTACTCAGAAGTATGCCCCACTGAGTTCAATGGGACTTATTCCCCAGTAAGTTTGTATTGGACTGCAGCCTGAATAAGTAAAATGTATTCAAATTTAAAATGACATGGAAGACTGAATATCAAAAATGTACCTTGGTTTGCTTGTATTCTAGTGATACAGATGAACATCCTACGGAGAACACGATTTCTGTTCCGAGACTTATCATCCTAGCTGTCTGACCAGGATCTAGCCAAGTGACAAGGGCTAGTGTAGAATTTTATTTGGGTATGAAGATGCTCTAGATTTAAAAGTAGCATGCTACAAAGTCCTATAAATAAAAGCATCTTACGAGTTCCTAATTCGGAAGGTTGTTATGCTGCTTCCCAAATTCAAAATATACATGATCACAAAACAGATATAGCTTCATTCTAGGGCTGGCTGAAATCTCCACCCCTACCCCATTTCACAGTCCCATTTGCAGGACATGAAAGGGGGGGAGCCATTTTGCAAATGGCTACCAGGTGGAGGCCACATCAAAGTGCTCTGCTGGTAGCAGTGAGTTTTACTTCTCAAAATTCAGCTGTTTCAACTCCCATCCCACAATCTCAACCTTTTGGCTCAGTTCTTTTTGGAGACAAATTGAACAAGTAGCAACTGGTTCTCTTCTGCAGGATGCATTGGCCTGAATATATTGGCCTAATATAGGCTAAGGGCAGACCTGAGGTTGTCCTAGAACAGCCAGTTGTATGCTCCATCCAGCAAATATGGGACAAATAGAAATTCAAATTAATGCCTAGGTTTTCACCGCTGGCTCCTCTTGAATTTGATCTGGAGCTCAATTGTATAACTGGAGTAAATTTTACCTACATTGGGGCCTTAGCTAGGCCTAAGGTTTATCCCGGGGATTGTCTCAGGGTCATCCCTGCCTGCTCCTGGGATCCCCTGTGTGTCATTTACATGAACAGGGATGACCCCGGGACAATCCTGGGATAAACCTTAGGTCTAGCTAAGGCCTTGGTTTCAGTTTTGATGTATTCATGTCAACCAGTGTTTTGCCACCAACTTCAGTAACAGAAATCAATCCATGATGCAAAATGTATAACATAAGAACTGACAAAGTGCATCAAACACCAGTGCAAATCTGATCATGGGCAGGAAAATGTGAGGTGAAAAAGTTAATCCCCCTCCTCCAGCACCATGGTGTTGATCCAAACCATGGGCCCCATTGCTATAAATACTTTTTAAAACTAGAGGATCCTATTCACAGCTACCCTGCCTCACATCCAGTCTGGCGCTCAGCTGCTACCCTATACTTTTTCATATAAAATGTCTTGTGAGTGGCTGAGGTGCATAGTAAATGGACTATAGCAGGGGAAAGCAACATGCAGGCCAAATGTGCCCCCATCCTTTTTAGTGCCCCCCTTGCCCTCCCCCAAATGGCCACTGACAGCAAATTGGACTTGGGTTGGACTTGATGGCCTTATAGACCACTTCCAACTCTATGAACCTGAAGGGAGGTCTCAAATGGAGTGCTACAGCATTCTCTCCACCCGTGTGCTATTGAACACTTTTGTATAGGACTTGGATGAGGGTGTAGAGGAGATGGCACAAAGCTTTGAGAGATGGCTAACACCTGGATCAAGATTCAAAATGACCTTGGCCTTAGCTAGACCTAAGGTTTATCCCGGGATTGTCCCAGGGTCGTCCCTGCCTGCTTCCGGGATATCCTGTGTGTCATTTACATGAACCGGGATGACCCCGGGACGATCCCGGGGTAAACCTTAGATCTAGCTAAGGCCCTTGTCAGGTTCAAATACTGGACCAAAACCAACAAAATGAAATTCAACAATAATGAAGTCCTGCATTTAAGTACAACCCCCACTCCAAACCCTACAAATATAGGATGAGAAAGACTTTTGCTTGGCAGCAGTTCATGTGAAAATGATCTAGGTGTTTTAATTGATTACAAGCCAGGAATATGATACAGCTGCTTTAAAAAAGTTGCATTAAGACAAGCGTAGTCTCAAAAATGAATAATTCCATTCTACTTTGTCCTGGCCAGGCACCACCTTTTAAGATGGGCACTGACAAACTGGAGTGGGTCCAGAGGAGGATCAGAGGGTCTGGAAACCAAGGCCTATGAGGACTGAGAGCTCCATCCGACGAGCATTTTGCTCAGGTCCCTCACATGACCTCGTCCGCCCCTTCTGGCCTTCCTTGCAGGACAACCCCCCCCCCCCCCACAACGCTCATTAAGTCTGTTTAGTCTGGAAAAGAGAAGATTAAGGCAAATGCCTTCAAATGCCTGAAAGGCTACCACGGAGGCGCAGCCTTGCTCTCCATCGCTCCAGAGGCCAGGACTAGAACATTGGCTTGGAACTTTGCCTTCCTAGTGGTGCGGGCATTTTGACGGTGGCAGAGCCTGCTTCTGCAGGTGGGGGGGGGCTTCTCTTCCCTGGAGGTGCGGAAGCCCAGGCTGGGCCGCTGACAGCTGCAGACCCCCGGGGGGGGGGGCTGCTGGGCAGATTCCTGGGCTTCGGCTCGACCCTTGCCTGCTCTGGTGCGCTCTACCTCTGCACCCCAGTCGCGGGGGCCAAACGCGGGCGAGCGTCGCGGCCTTCCTGCCTGAGCGCGTGGCGGGCGACCCCCGGGGTCGCTCCTGGGCAGGCCTCGGCGGACCCGCCTGGCTCGCATCGAGCCGGGCCTCCTGGAGGCGCGGCGGCGGCGGCGGCGGCGGGAGCGCAGGGCAAAGCAGCTCCGAGTGCGCCGCCGTGGCTGAATCCTCCCCCGGCCGCCTCGTGCCTCCCCGCCTCCGCGCCCGGCTCGCTCTTTGCGCCACATGCGCCCTGGGTGGCGTCTCCGTCCCGCGGCGGCGCACCTGTTCCCTTCCCCACCCGGCTGACGTCGAGCCGCGTCGGAGCGAGCGAGCGGCCGGCCGGCCTCCCTCCCTCCCTCCCTCCCAGCGGCGGCGGCGACGCCACCGCATATATATCTCTCTCTCTCGGCCGGGATGGAGCGCGCTCGTCGTGCTGGGCTCCGCACTCCCCAGCCGCGGAAGCATCCCCGCTGAGGCGCGCCCTTCTGCCGCTCGCCCGGACGCCCGCCCCCGACGGCGACCCCCGGCCCTCAATGCGTGCCACGCTCGCCCTCGTCCTCCCGCTGCTGCTCGGGAGCTCAGGTGAGAGAGAGAGAGAGAAAGAGAAAGAGAGAGAGAGAGGCCGGCGACGGGGCGGGCAGGGCGCTTTAGGGAGAGGCGCTTCTGGGCTTGAGAAGGGAGCGCTTCTCACGGCTGCTACGCGATGGCTACGCTACTGCTTTTAAAGCGCTTTAAAGCACTTTATAACAGTTTTGACAACTGTACATGGAGTGTGTCCGGGGCCCCAACAGTTGTCAAAACTGTTATAAAACGCTTTAAAGCAGTAGTGTAGATCCCCTGTGGACGGAAACCACCCCAGGATTTTGCATTTGGAGGCACCTGAAAGGCTCTGGCCACAGAGAGACCGAAGGTTCATCCTGGGATCATCCAGGGTTCGCCCCTGCCTGAGCGCCGGATCCCCTGTGTGTCACCTAGATGAACAGGTCTGACCCCTGGACAATCCAGGGATAAACCTCAGGTCTAGCTACGGCCGAAGAGGAGGAAGCGAGAAGAGCGCTCGCTCTCCCCCCACCCCGGCTTTTCGCAAGCCCCATACTCTTCATTGTCGCATCACTGCCCAGAGTTTTGTGACGCTCACTGTCAAAACCTCCTTGTGCTGTATCTGTTTTGCCAATTGCTTTACCCTATGACATTCTTCCAAGAAACACGCCCCCTCCTCCATACACGCTCCTTCCTTCTTCTCGCTCTACAACAACCCTGTAAGGCAGAGTGGCTGACTGGCCCACTGTCACCCATCCAGTGGTCCTCATGGCTGACTAAATGGGGCAGGGATTCGAACCCAGCACTCTGGAGCCTGAGTCAGGTGCTGTCCTCTGCATCCTGATCACTCTCAGAATGATAACACTTTGTTCAGGGCGCTTCATAGTATCTATTTAACTTTTACAATAACTCTGCAAGGTGGAACAGTATTGTGTTATTGTAGATGGGGCAGGGGTAGTGAGAGAGCACTGCCTTGCCCTCCAGCCATGTACTGAACTTATGACTTAGGCGAGTTTAGAATTAAATAATGTTGTGGCTTGCAGTCTTTCTAGCCTGTTTATTTCGTTCCACTGTGCTCAGTGAGGCTTACTTTGAGGTAAGTGTTCACAGGCTTTCAGCCATGATCACTATACTATCATTTACCCTCAAGAGAAGTGTACACTCTCACTCTCATTGTTAATTCATGTGCTACTTCTTCAGACTTTAGGGCCGAAGAAAAAGAGTTACTAACATCGGATCAGACTGGAAACTCCTCCAGTAATATTTGCGTATGCCATGCAATTTGATCCAAAACCCATTGTTCCCAGTATAAGAACTGGTGTGGCGTAGTGGCTAAAGTGTTGGACTGGGAGCTGGGAGATCTGGGTTCTAGTCTCCAGTCGGCCATGGAAACCCATTGGGTGACTTTGGGCCAGTCACAGACTCTCAGCCCAGCCTACCTCACAGGGTTGTTGTTGTGAGGATAAAAATGGAGAGGAGGATGATTATGTATGCTGCCTTAGGTTCCTTGGAGGAAAAAAAGCGGGATATAAATGCAATAAATAATACAACAACAACAACAACAACAATAATAATAATAATAATAATAAGATGTGGCTGATTATAAACAGTAGACTTGGTCCTATATTCAGGGATGGCTTCTTTGTCTTAGTATGATTGGTTGGAATATTTATCAGAGGGCAGTAATGCTGAATTGTGTCCAACATGTGCAGCGATGGGGAAATGCTTTGGCAATCAAGGTTGTGTTTTACCACCAGTCTTAACTATACACTATCAGAAGTTGTTTTGTTTGAAGTAGGATTTATCCCCAAGTAAGTGTGCTTATAATTAAAATCTCAATCAGCCCATGGTGTGTGGAATCCATTTTTCTTAAACTGCACACTTGCTAGAATTCTGGCTGATGGAACACAATAACCCAGAATGTGGGAGACATTTTAAAAATACTGGGACAGTGTAAATGTATTCACATTAGAAAAGCTGGGAGCTGCTTCTTGAGTGACTCACTGCTACATATGCAATAACTGCCTAATGTAATTTTAGGTAAACACCTATCTGCTAGTTTTGGCTGACTAATAAGAATGACATCCTGACTCGTTTCATTTCTCATCTATAGTGTGCCAGCATGCCGTTGGATCAGGGCTAAATGTGACGGAACATGAGCAAAGAAGCATGCCTGTCTTGAGGACTCTGGATGCACCTGCTGCAATTGAGATATTTTCATCAGGAGTTGATTATGAAGAGGCCGGGGAGAAAGATGTGAAGGAGGTGATGGCACCGCAGTTCCTTGTGGGTGATCCAGGTAGAGGTATGTTCAAGTGGGGGCCTTTATCTTCAAAGAGTCCTTTGAGATGAGCAACTGCTTTTATCTCCATTATCTCTAATTATCTCTTAATTGACCCTGTGTACACTTTTGACTTGCACCTCTATCAATTCTGCATAATAGCCAAGAAAATCAGTTGGGTTAAACGGCCTGTGAGTGAGCGTGAGGTGTTAGATTGAGTCTGAAGCTCTCTGAGTCTTTGTGCAGTTTGGAAATCCTATATCTCTTTTTTGATTGTTTTCACTGAATAAATCAATGGAAATATATTTGCTGTCTGACAGGAATCTAAACGTTAATAGTTACTTGCGTGGCACTGTGATCTTCAAACTAGCAGAAGCAGCCATCGTTTCAAAAGTCTAGATTTGGCCTGTATTTTCAGTGTTGTTGCAAAAGATTTAATGTTGGCATTTAAGAAGTACAGCTGAGGACATAACTGCAGTGCAGCTGTAAGCTGGTTTAAGCCCAGCCTAAGACATTTTGCTGTCTGAGGTGAAGGATAAGAATTTTGTACATTCCTTGTCTGAAAATCATCTTGACTGGCAGTTGAATCTTACTTCAGCACTGGCGATGGGACAGTGTCCTCTACTGTACCTGAGGGCAGCAGGCTTGCTTAGGAAAGGCAGGGCAGCAAAATTCATCATACACAAAGCTCTGCCCTCCCATACCTCACTGCCTCTCCCAAGCATCTGCCTAATGGTAGGGCTGGCCCTCTCATTCTCTTTCCTTCAGGGAGCCCTGGGAACTCTAGTTCTGTGAGGGGGTGGGTTCTAAAGATCTCTAACAGACAATGCTTGGCTCTCTCACAAAGCTACAATTACCAGAATTCTTTGGGGGAAATCTTTGATGTTAGTGGCATAGAATCAATGCATTTGTAGGGTAGGTATGCCTTAAGGTAGGTCTGCCTGTGCTTTCTAGTGAAGAACCCGTTCGTAACCACTTAATCAATTAGTTAATTTCCCTTCTTTCCGCTTCTGGGAGCTTTTCCTATGGAGGAGCCATGAAGGGAGGGAGCCTCCAGGCAGGGTTAGGGGATTTACTTTACGTAAAAGTAAATCCCATTGATTTCAACTGCTAACGTGACCTGTTGCGGATCTACCCTACTGCTTTAAAGCGCTTTAAAGCACTTTTGAAAACTGTATATGCAGTGTGTCCTGGGCCCCAGCAGTTGTCAAAACTGTTATAAAGCGCTTTAAAGGAGTAGTGTAGATCCTGCCTTGGTCTGTGCCTGGAGGGGAGAGAAATGGAGAGAAGGGGAGGCTGGAAAGATTTTCCCTCTTTCTGCCCCTTTTCCTAAGCAGAGTCCAAGGGGCAGCAGGTTATGTTAGCAGTTGAAATCAATGGGATTTACTTTTGAGTAAAGTAAATCCCCTAACCCTGTCCGGAGGCTTCCTCCCTCCCTCAGCTGACCAAGCAAGTGGTGTTAAAACCAATCATGGCTCCTTCTCTTGGAGAAGTGGGAAAGAAAGCGAGCAGGGCGAAGTGGTGGGGTGTGTGTGTGTGCTTGCTTGCATCTTCAAGTTCATGAACTACAGGTGTGCTGGTTCCCTTACTCTAAAGTAAATCCCATTGATTTCAACTGCTAACGTCACATGCTGGCTTACCTTTGAGGAAAGCCCATTGAACAGAGAGAGTCTTACTTCTGAGTAAACACGTATAGAACAATGCCCATACATCATGGAAGGGGGGAGGGAGGTTCCCCCCCCCCCACAGCATTACAACTTACAACAACCAATAAACTGTAGGGGGAGGTACAAAGGAGATCAATGGGCAAGGCCACAGTGAAAACAACACTGTGTGAGTGAACCTCAGCGGGGGTAACGGCAATGCGCTACAAGAGAGGTGTAAGTTTGCAAGTTTTCATACGGTATATAAGCACAATTTAAACGAAGTAGGATAATTCGAGGGAGAACCACAATAAAAGGGTACGTGGGATGAAGGCTTGAGTGTGCTTATGTGAAGCATGTGGTTTCGTGGTCATGTATCCCATTCATACAATACAATTTAGAGTTACACCTAAAACCTTGGGGGATTCCACACATCGTACTGAGGCCGCTTCCATGCGGCCCCAGTGCGACCCCAAAGCGATCGTGTAACTTGCCTGGCGAAGAGACGAGGAAGAGGCGTCCTTGCCGCCACCGCCGCTGCCCACCTACCTCCTTACCGGCCGGGACGGAGAGCTCGGCGGAAGAAGGCGGGGTGGAGAGCGGAAGAAGCGGCCTCAGTACGACGTGTGGAATCCCCCCAAATCTTAGGCCGTTCATTCTATGCCTCAGTCTGACCTACCTCACAGGATTGTTGTGAAGATAAAACTGGGAGAAAACAATGTACATCACCTTAAGCTCCTTGAAAGAAGGAAGGGATAAAATGTAATAAATAAACAGGCTATATATAGTAGCCATGTTTACATGCAACAACACACTAGAACTCCATAGAGGCTGGGCTTACAATTCACAAACTGCATGCGGATATGTGCAGCCATTTCACTCCTGCCTTGTTTTTACCACCACCAGAAGTGACTAACCAGAAAAGGAACGCTTACTGTGCCATCTGAAGTGGGGATCCTGGTTTATTGTGCCCCTTGCAAGCCAGAGTTGCAAACCTGAGTGTTCTGAGTTTACAGTTCCTAGCTTGTTTGGGAGTATTAAGCCATGAATACCTGTTTGGACAACACTGTAAGGTTTTGTTTTCCATTGAGTGGGAGGAACCAAATGTGAGTGAATGGGCTATTATTTATTTATTTATTTATTTATTTATTATTATTAATTACATTTCTATACTGCCCAATAGCCGGAGCTCTCTGGGCGGTTCACAAAAATTAAAACCATTCAAAGTATAAAACAACAGTATAAAACCATAATATAAAATACAATATAAAAGCTCAACCAGATAAAAACAGCAGCAATGCAAAATTACAAATTTAAAACACCAAGTTAAAATTTATTTATAGACTGTTAAAATGCTGGGAGAATAAAAAGGTCTTCACCTGGCGTCTAAAGGCATATAATGTAGGTGCCAGGCGAACCTCCTTAGGGAGCTCATTCCACAGCCGGGGTGCCACAGCAGAGAAGGCCCTCCTCCTGGTAGCCACCTGCCTCACTTTCTTTGGCAGGGGCTTGCAGAGAAGGACTTCTGAGGTACATACGGGAGGAGGCGTTCCTTCAGATAGCCTGGCCCCAAGCCATTTAGGGCTTTAAATGTTAATACCAGCACTTTGAATCGGGCCCGGACCTGGACTGGCAGCCAATGAAGCTGGAAAAGGACTGGCGTGATGTGGTCTCGCCGGCCAGTCGCTGATAGTAAATGGGCTGCCCTGTTTTGTACCAGTTGAAGTTTCTGGACCGTTTTCAAAGGCAGCCCCACGTATAATGCATTGCAGTAATCCAAACGAGAGGTTATCAGAGCATGGATACATGCTCTGATTGGGCTACATGCACAATCAAACAGCTGGTAAACAATAAGCCAGATTCTCCAGAATTCTGGCTTAGCTTTGCATGCAAGCATGGTCAGTGTGAAGTAGCCGTCAAGTCTTTAAGATCATGGCCTAAAAAAATAAAATAAAACGGCATTTTGTTTTGGTTTCTGTTCCCCAGGAAGCTAGAAAAGTCAGGATTAGATTCTGAAACTGAGTTGAGTGTGACCTCTCTGCATGTGTCGTGTTTGGGGAAAATATTTGAGAATGTCTCATTTTTTTCTTAATGGTGACTAGAAATGGAACAAGTTATTTTGTGCAATACAGTTTAATTCCATAAATATGCACTTTTAAACTAGGATTTTTAAATCCTCTATAAAATTCCACAATTGCCTGCTCTGTCCTATTAAACCCCTCTGAAAGGCAAATACTATTAGGGTTAACCATATTACCTCACTTCATTAGACTCACTAAACATAATTAGTCAACATTACTTTATTTGCCTTTGATGCTGTGCAATAATGTTTATGATAAATTAGTCAACAACAGTTATTACTAGCTTTGATTTTATTGCATTTAAAAATGGGAATCAAACTTGAAACATATTAAAATAGCTTGCACGCTAACTTTCTAAAATGGCTCTAATGTGATACAGTGAGCTTCGCCAGATTGGGGGAAATCATGGTTCCCTACTGTCGCTTCTCCGCCCCCACTTCTGTCGCACAATACTTTCTCACGGAAAAGGAAGAGGAAGTAAACAACGACCATGTGGCCCATTCAGTGGGCTTATCATGACGCTTCTCCTGCACACAGCAGGAGATAGCAGCAAGTTCCATCTCTAAAAAAAAATCAGACTTACCGGGGTCTTTTTTGTCATGGGAGATGCATAGGAAGTGGACGATATTGTGAACAGAACCTGCGAAAATCCATGAGTCCCCAGTACGAGTGTGCAATAAAACGCTCGTTTGATGACACTCTGAATCACACCACATTGTTACCTTAATAGGATGACCTGGTTTACACAGTGAAACATTCCACGGTGTTAACCATGGATTGTTCAGGAGTGAGTGAGTGAGCGTGCTGCCTCGCAACCACTCGCCCATTCCTGATGACACTGAACAACCCAGGGACGCTCAACCCAGAATTGTTCCCCATTATATCCAAATCCAGAACCCTGGGTTGTTGCTGGAGAAACAATCTAGATTAATAACATATGATTTGTTCTTGAGTTATAACTCGTTTGTTTCTCTCTCAATAACCCAGAGTTCTGGGTTCACACATCACAGAGAACTGTTTGTCTGTTTGTTTGTTTGTTTGTTTATTATTTAAACTCTTCCTTAGCCACCTTTCAGGGCAGGACCCCTCCCAAAGTTGCATATAACAATAAAACTCACATAATAAAAAACCAATAATGTAGTAAAAAAATAAAAACAGCACAATAATAATACTCACATAATAAAAACAGATACAATAATAAAAGCAGTGAAAACCACAGCAGCAAATATTCTTAAAAAACAACCAACACCAGCATAAAGACAAAACTTATCAGCAGCTACAACAGTCTGATAAAACATAATCAGGGGAAGGCCAGAGTAAAATAATGGGGTTTCAGGTTATGCCTACACACCAACAATGATGGGGCCTGGTGGACCCCCGATGGGAACTCATTTCAGTGGTTTGGGATTGATGTGAGGCTAATTTGAGGAACGGCAGGTTACTACTGTAAGTAATTCAAATAAATACTTCCTCTTTCCAGGTGAATTACAATTTAAGAAACCAGCAAGATCGGAGAATGGAAAAAAGAACCCTAACAAACACAAAAGAAGGGGCAATAAGGAGAAGAAAAATAAAAAGAAGAAAGCTCCATGTGAAGGAAAGTTTAGAAACTTCTGTGTTCATGGTGAATGCAAATATATCGAAGATCTCGACATACCCACATGCACGTAAGTTAACCTATGGAACTCTTGAGTGTTGATCTGGGATCTGTGTAGGTATTTTAAAAGGCAGTACTATATGCAGTTCTTTATATCTTGGGGGCAACTCATGTTCTGTATTAATCCCCTTTAATCTATACTGGGCCTGGGTAAAAACCATCACTGAACAGCAGTAGCACCAGCAATATTCTCAGTTCCAGTAATGTAATACTGTCCCAATCAGCCAAGACTAACCAAAATACCTATCTATAGCAGCTGGGCACATGTGTCTTCCATCAGTGCACAAGCCCTGCTTAGGCTGTGGCTGAGCTGCTATGATATCACAGAAACCTGGAGATGAGTCCTGCCAGGTCTTTGGCTTCAACCTACTGAGATCATGAGATGAGTCTCCCATGCCATCTAAAGCCATTGGTTGAATTGCTGTGATTTTTACTCAGGGAGAAACTGTTACGTCAAAGACCCCTAGACCCAGAAAGAGCTATGTGCCAGTAGTGAGACAGGTTTAATAAAGGCAAGGGCACATAAAGTATACTGAAGTACTTCTTTTCAATACGTTAGTATTCTACTTAATTCATTGTGTCACTTGAAAATCCTTTTATGTAAATCTAAACGATTGTAGAATTCATGAGCTGCATAATGGGCTCCTGCACTCATAATGTGATCCTAAGTTTAAAGATGGAATGAGGTGTGCCTTCCCCAAACATACCATTCAAACTAATTGCAACTTACTGTACTGCTGACAATCCTTACCGTAGTGCAGTGGGACTTAACAAAGTATGTCAACCACCAGCATCTTACAGTGAGTATCGTAGTTCCTCAGTCCTACCGTCTGAGTGACTTGTGTTTCTGTAGAATTGCAGTGAGTGCACAAATACTGTGTAGTTAATGATTTGCATGGTTAATTTTCAGATGCCATCAAAATTACTTTGGTGAACGTTGTGCTGAACAGTTCTTGAAGACACACAGGAACAACGATTCAGCAAATCAGTCAACAACAGTACTCATGGTGTACTCAACCACAGTAAATGTGGTGGTGGCGGTTGTACTCTCATTCTTCAGTTTCGTCGTCATTGTAATCATTATCATAGTGCAGTAAGTAACGCAATTTCATTTCTTCATTTAGTTGAGGAAACTCTGCCAGCATAGTGAAACAGTGGCAGAATGACCTATAAATGTATGTGATACACATGTATTAAAATGACTGAATGAAGCATGATGGTGAAGTTGAATAACTTGAACTATATGGAATAATTTGTTAGGCCAATTTTGCTAGTGAAGGCTTTGCTTCAGTGAAGAGGTGCACCTTTGAAACCCTTCTAGACTCTATCAAACTCTAGCATTGTTTGAGCACATTACTGAATTGGGGGGGGGGGATTTGTACAATGCGTTTGTTCTCTTACATCCCATATGAAGTATGACAAATCAGTTGATCACAAATGCAATCTGAGTTGGTGGTCTAAGTGATCACTTGTCAAAGTGGGATGAAGTTCACTTGCATGGGGCAAAATGAGCTTGAAATAATGTATTTGGTGTGTGAAAAATGCATTATATGTGATGATGAAACTGGCAGAATGTTCTCCAACAAAGAACACAAATGCTTAAATCTCTCTGGTTTTAATTATTTGTATATGTGTATGTTTATGTGTACATATTTATAAAATGGAGTTGCTGCTATATTCTTCTAAAAGTCAAGTGTAGCTTAAACTTTGGAATCCAAGAACGAATGAGCTGAAACAAATGGCCAGACACTGGACTCCATAACTGCCTAGGCGCTAGTAAAAGCTGGTATTGGCCACACCTGTGTCTTGAGGACTCTGTGCAGCTAGTAGGCTGAATATATTGGGCCAGGCCCTCTCCACTGCAAGTAAATTAAACCTCAAGCACCTAAAGGTTCCCATGCATTTTATTTATAGTAGGGTGGCCATTTGTTAAATGCTAAAGGAGGACATGCATTAAAAAAAGAGGACTAAAGAGGGTACATATTTGCATTAAATTGCTTGTGCTAACATATATGTGTATACATTTCAAATTAATTACTATAATTTAAATAGAAATAATTAATAATAATTTTAATAGAAATACAATACACTTCATTATAGCGTAGAAGACCGTGACCTGTGTGCCTTGCTCAGTTTGCTGTTCAAGTGCTGTTGGTGGGCAGCTTCAAGGCTCCTCCTGATCAACAGAGGATGCCTTAATATAAGAGGACATTTCTGGGCAGCCCTTCAAATAGAGGACTGTCCTTTGTAAAAAAAAAAAAGGGGGGGACACATGGCCATCCTATCGTGCTGCTTCAAGGGTCCTATGTACTAGGCCTTGGCTTTGGATTTGGATATCTGAAACTTTGGTGGCCATGTTATGCCAAAGCCACCGTTTAGTGCACAGACCTAGTGGGGGAAGAGCCTACAACTCCCAGCATGCAATGCCTGGGAGGGAGGGGCTTGCTGGAGCCCAGGAACATCAGGCACTCGTGGCCTTGCTGCCACAATCGCCTGCCCACTGGCACGGTCGCCCACCCACCCACATGGTGGTCCAGGACAGGCAAGTCACTGGATGGGTTCTGCAACTGCCCCACCTCCACCTGCTTTTCCCGAGAGCTGCCTGCTTCTGGTAAAGGCTGGGCTCCCAGAAGCAGCCGACAGAATAGGGCATCAGTCTAACAGCCTTTTTTTATTTAGTTTTTTGGACAACTCTGTTAAAGTTAGTCCAGATGAAGTAGATACTGGAATGTTGCAAGCAGATGCTGATAATTGCTTCATATGAACACTTGAGGAATGCTACTGGGAACATATCCCGTAAGTCTCCCAATATGCAATGAGGAAAGACCTAATTGCAGATCTCACAGGAATAGCTCATGTTTGTAAAGTTCATTGGAGCCGATCTATTCAGGATCAATCCAGCTTTATAAATCTAGGGACTCCTAAAACAAAGATACTCAGAGTATTTGTGGACAAAGAAATGGTACAGAATAAAATCAACTTTGACATTAAAAAAAATACATAAATCACTTTAAAACACTCTAAAGCGCTATATAGAGGCTAGATATTACTATTATTTTAAAGTCTTCCCTACCCCATCATTAACCTTAATATCAATTTCAGCAAAATTCTTATTCAATCTTTTAAAAAATCAGATTTAAAATGATTAAAACTCACCTCTTGCTTGCTTAATCTCTGCCATTAAAGTCCAGTCAAAATGTAAAAATCAGCAGTCAGTTTTAACAGGCATACATCTTCCTTTAGATCACTTAGAAGGCAATACATAGGCCTTCTGAAGCGGAAGAATTAAGTTTTAAAAGTTGTGTCTCTGTGTAGAATCAACATGCTTTTTATAGAAATCAGAAAAGCTTTCAAAAATACCTTGTTGGCCGTGTGCCAGGAATAAGGCTCTGGTATTCCCCGTAGTAACCTATGGCTGTGAGCTGGACCATAAGGAAGGCTGAGCGAAGGAAGATAGATGCTTTTGAACTGTGGTGTTGGAGGAAAATTCTGAGGCCATAGCTAGACCTAAGGTTTATCCCTGGATCGTCCAGGGGTCAAACCAGTTCATCTAGGTGGCACACAGGGGATCCAGTGCTCAGGCAGGGGCGAACCCTGGATGATCCCGGGATAAACCTTAGGTCTAGCTGTGGCCTGAGAGTGCTTTGGACTGCAAGAAGATCAAACCAGTCCATACTCCAGGAAATAAAGCCAGACTGCTCACTTGAGGGAATGATATTAAAGGCAAAACTGAAGTACTTTGGCCACATAATGAGAAGACAGGATACCCTGGAGAAGAGGCTGATGCTAGGGAAAGTGGAAGGCAAAAGGAAGAGGGGCCGACCAAGGGCAAGATGGGTGGATGATATTCTGGAGGTGACGACCTTGGGGGAGCTAGGGGTGGCAACAGCTGACAGAAAGCTCTGGCGTGGGCTGGTCCATGAAGTCACGAAGAGTCGGAAACGACTGAACGAATAAACAACAAGTCCAGCATCTTAGCTGGGTTGTACTGTCATGGAAACGGGACACGATCTAGCAGGGAGTTCTCGTGTGCAAGTCCCGTTGAAATGACTAGGAGCTGCAAAAGAGCAGAACTGTACTTTCTCACAGCTGCCATTCATTTCAGTGGGGCTTGTACAGGAGAATTTCCCATTGGATTAAGCCTTGGGTCCAGAAATGTAGGCCATAGCCACTGCCACCCCAAACCTTGGTGCTGATGTGTGCCTATCTTTTAATTTATTGTTAAGGTGATCTTTTTAGTGGTCAATTTAAAGTAACCGTTTGTTGTTTACAACCATTTTGCACATGTTTTGGGGAGAGCAGTTCCGTTTTTGTGATGGCACATAATGGAGTCAAAAATATATTTTTCCCACAGAATAAGAAAAAAGTTTCCTAAATATGATGAAAAAGAGGAAAGGAAAAAGCTCCGACAAGAAAATGGAAGTTCCCACAATGGTGTTTAAAGAAAAGTGAAGGTAGGAGTTCCTTAGACTATTTCACAATATGCTTCCTTCTGTATTTAGCAGAATGTGATGGCGAATGTCACTATTGGCCATTCCAGGGCTAGATCTTGATTTAAGGCTGCAATCTTATACTCCCTTATCTAGGACTGGGAGTAAGTCACACTTCTGCGTACGCGTGTATAGATTTGCTCTGTAAGTGTAATGAAAAGAGTTTGCTGCAAAAACAGTGCAGACACTGTCAGAAAAGAGCCAGGCTATCAGATGCATAGCTGCCATTGTGAGTTCAATACTTTAGGTTGCAGAAAATGTATACTTAGTCAAACCAACCGAGGAACTGTCTGTTCTGACTACAAGTAGTTCTTTCAGATTTCAGTCAGGGACTTTTCTTGGCCTCCTATCTGAGATACTTTGAGAGATGGCCACAAATTGAACCCAGAACCTTTTAGCGTGCAAATTATGTGCTGATCACTGAGCCACACCCTTTCCCAATGATCAGCTGAAAGAAAATTTAGCTCTAGTATATATGGGTGCTCTGATATTTCCTGCTTTAGCTCTCCAGAAAACTACTAATTGACAGCATGATGCTTTTAAAAAAAATGATCAGTGTCCAAACCATTACAGCGTTTGCCTCTTGCAGGTGGTGAAGAAGCTATTGCTGAAGCACATGCTGTTCCAGGGAGGCACATCTGCAAAGGTTAAATCAAGAACCTAGAGGAATGGGTTGAGACTGAGACCCTGACTGCCCCCAACATGGAAGATGCTGCAAAGAGGGATTTTGCACTCTCTCTTATCTCTTGGCAGCTGCCAATGAACACAGAACATGCTGCTGCACTTGCAGGAAAGAACATCCATAGTTTTCATAACCACTGGAGAAGCTGGCCCACACTGTTCAATACTGGAAGACTATCAGAAGGTCGTTGGCTTGCAGACTTCCCTTTTGCATGTGTTATGTGTCATCAGAATTGTTGACTGAGGGTTTACAGAGAAATCTGAGAGAGAATATGAATTTAGGAGATGTTCATGATAGTAAAGAGAAATTCTATACTGAATTCCACGGAACCCTATGAAGGTGAAAAGAAAACAAAGTACTCCTTCAGACAGGGACAAATCACATTCCTTTACCGTGGCTCTGCTTCCTGCTTCTCTTTCTCTTCTACAACAAGCTGAAGTTACAAGAAGAAAAGAGCTGGGACCATGTGGCTAGTACAGCCTCAATACAATTGAATGGGACACCGCCCTCTAGTGGGCATTTTATAGCACAACTTTGCCTGCACATGGCAGGAAAACCCAACAAATATCAATACGGCCTAGAAGCGTTGGGTTTTCTGAGGTTTCATTTTTAGTGCTAAAACCAGAAAATGGAGCAGGAGATGCACAGGAGGCTGACAGTGTTGTCAGAATGACCCACGAACATCTGTGAGTGGCCAGTAATGAGCGTGCTTATAAAACACTCATTTAAAGATGCTCAAAAACAGAGCAGGTTTTGAGTAAGTCTCTCATGCTGCTTAAAGAGCTGTGTGACTCCATCTGGGACAAGCAACACAGGGCGTGCCTCTCTTCTTCCACACCTCCACCTCTGTCATCTTGAGGATTCCCATTTGCTGTATCAAAGGGTGGCAGACCAGAAATGTTATTTGCTACAGATTACTTTTTACTTTGGATGTCTCACTTTGAAGGTGCATGAATAATTGGAGCGATTTCAAGGTTGCAGCTACTGTAAGTTAAACCACGTGTGCTGTAAAGTACAGCGATTTTAAGACCTGAATGTCATGGCAAAACTCATCCAATCACAAAACAAATGTAAGAGTTGCTTGTTGGTGATTTTGTGCTCTTTTGGAACTAATCTAATCTTCATCTGCAGTGTGTCAATACTAGTGATTGTTGCCTTGTTCTGTTAGCATTCTAAATCCAGGGGAACCTACACCTTAAAAAAAATGAAGATGTGGAATGATTGTATTTAATAGTCTTCCTCTAACGACTTTTCACTAAAGTCCTCCTTAAATCAGAGAGGAATAAGTTGGTTAGTCAATGAACTCTAAGTGGCATTTGGTGGTTCAAGTAGTCTTGAAGAACTTGCTATGAGAAAGCCATCATAAGTGGCACAGTTTTGCCCATCCTGTTGTCTCACTATTTCTCCTTTGGTCTCTTGATCCTACTCCCACCTCAAGTAAAGAAAAAATATATTTGTGCCAATCCACTGAGAATCACTCCTTCTCAGTTTCCATTGGGATGAGTAGAGGTCATCCAGGGAAATGTGCTGCGTAGAAGATGGCCAAGTTTGGCAAAACCTACCTAGGATCAAGCATACAAGGGAATTTATCGTTTATTGATGAAATAATTCTGAAAAATAATTTATTTTATTTAACTGAAATTACAATCCTGTGCATGCTTGTTTGTAAGCTCCAATGAACACAATGGGATTCACTTCTTCATACATAGGATTGTGATACACAACAGCTTGTGTATCAGATGGTTTGTGACAGAAAAGCAGAACTTAAAACATCCCTGTTCTTATGCTACTTTGGTATAAATATGTAACTACAAAGGTTTTCTATTATTGTAAATAATGTGTTCTTGTATTTAATATGTTCACACAAGTCATCATGACCTATTTATTTTCTAATTAAACTTTTTTACACAAACATAACTGAATTATAATGTGTTTTTATTGCTTCTTGGCATTATTAGTGCTGAATTATTACATTCCCATAAATCAGTATCCAACACAATAACCCTAAGGCCGTTGCTAGACGAGGACTTAGCCCGGTGCGAGGCCCGGGCTCCCTGCCATGCGTGCAGACGACGCACAGGGGATCCCGGGGTCAGGCCGGGCTAAACCCTCCCTTGACCCGGGATAACTGGATTCGCTTGTGGCCCGGTTTTTCTGCAGCCCCGGGCTGAGCCCAGGACTGTAGAAGGTCTAGCTACTTCCGTGGCTTTTCCCGGCTGCTTGCTTACTCGCGAGTAGCCGGGAGACGGAGCGCTGTGCCCATCAGGCCAGGGGGAGTGAAATCATGGGGGGGGGAGATGGGGGCCGGGGGGGAAAGAGTGGACCCGGCAGGAGAGATGGGGGGGGGAAGAGCGGAGCCAGGGTGGGGAGAGCATGGAGGGGGGGGCACGGAGGGGGCATCGGACATGGCGGGCGGGTGATCGGGTGGGCATGGCGAGCGGGCAGGGGGGGCATCAGACATGGTGGGCAGGGGGAAGAAGAACGGGGCCAGGGCAAGGAGATCAGGGATGGGCTAGCGAGCGGGGGGCGGACATGGTGAGTGGGGGGAGGACGGGCGAGTGAGCGGGCAAGGGGGCATCAGACATTGTGGGGGGAATCGAGGGCAGGGGGAGCGAGGAACCCTTTATTTATTTTTTAAAAAAGACTTCCGTTGGTGCGCTCCTGCGCACATGGCCCCTTTAAGATTTTAAAAAATGGCCGACGCGACGGGGCTTTCCCTTACCCCGTCACATGTTACGTCTAGCTAGGGGTGATGGCCCGCGCTAGCTGCAGCGTGGCCTCGCCCCGACTCCCCACTGGATTGTCAGGTAGATCTAGCAAGGCCCTTAGAATCTATATCTAAACTACAAATCTTATATTGGTTTCATAACAGTTCACTTGTGGCTTAAGCCTAGGAATCATGGATACTACCTAGTTTGCTGCAGGTGCTAGAAATACTTACCTGCTTCCTCTTTTCCCCTTCTCCACCGCAGTCCCCTGGGGAGAGAGAGAGAACAACACAATTAGTATATAGTGTAGATATACCCCTAAGTTTCTGTTCATGACTTAAGAGTAGAAGCCCTCACCTGTGTCATGGGTGGGGAGAGGTAGAGTTCTGAACCTGATCAAACTCATGCAAACCGAGGGTGACCATATGAAAAGGAGGACAGGGCTCCTGCATCTTTAACAGATGTGTTGAAGAAGAAATTTCAGCAGGTGTCATTTGTATCCATGCAGCACCTGGTAAAATCCCATCTTCATCACAACAGTTAAAGCTGCAGGAGCCCTGCCCTCTTGAACAGTTTCAAAAGAGGGCAGGGATCCTGCAGCTTTAACTGCTGTGATGAAGAAGGAATTTCGCCAGGTGCTGCATGGATACAAATGACTCCTGCTGAAATCCCCTTTTCTATGCAGCTGTTAAAGATACAGGAGCCCTGTCCTCCTTTTCATATGGTCACCCTACTGCAAACCTAAAGCTATTTGACTATTGCAAGTAAGTAACTAGAAAATTTCTGCTTCCTTAAACATCCCACAGATTTGATCAAATGTATGTGTAACCAGATTTTATCTACTCAGAAACCACTTTGAAGAAGGAACTGTAGGATCACAAATTCTATAAAGAGGTCTTGGAACACAATTTCTCCAGGATTTTTTCCTTTGCAAGCCCTGTTAAAATAAATGCTTGTGCAGGAGAACTTACACTGTAAAACAAGAGTGCAACTAGGAACAGTCCGTCTCCTGTTGTGAAGCTTTTATGAGAAGGGATTGCACTTAAAACTCAAAATTGCAGAGATGGACTATCAGCGTGGAGTGAAACTTCCCCAGAGCCATTATCCTGACATTTCTTGTAGCCTTGCCTGGTAGTCTCGCCCTGCATCTCATTAGAATGACACTATACAATGGCACACCAGCCCTCTCTTGAAAGAGCAAGTAGAACAGGAAAAGCGGAATATGGGCTGCCTATTACATTGTGTCAACAGTGTTGTCTCAAGGAAGCCACAAATAGCATTTAGAATTAATGGTTGTCATCCTCCCCCTGCTTGTTTTGGTCACATCATACTACTGGCTTCAGGTTGTCTCCTGAGTGGTAGCCTTCGTGTGAAAAGCCTTCAAGATAGTCCGACTGATACTACTAGAATGGACTAGGAGTTGTGGACTGCAGCCTGAATGCTTCATGGTAATCCTCTGAGGATGGTGCTGAGTCCTCCCACTCCCCAAATTAATAATTGGTTAAACACTTCTACTATTAATAAGGGTGGGGTTTGGGTTCCTCGCCAATAGTGTCACATAGATTACCAGTCATAAGAACATAAGAAGTGCCTTGATGCTGGATCAGACCAAGGGTCCATCTAGTCCAGCATTCTGTTCACAGAGTGGCCAGCCAACTGTCAACCAGGGACCCACAAACAGGACATGGTGCCACAGCACCCTCCTACCCAGCAAATGGTATATATAGGCTTACTGCCTCGGATACGGGAGGTAGCACATAACCATCAGCACTAGTAGCCATTGATAGCCTTCTCCTCCAGGAATTTATCCAACCCCCATTTAAAGCCATCCAAATTGGTGGCCTTCACTACATCTTGTGGTAGTGAATTCCAAGTTCAACTATGCGCTGTGTGAAGAAGTACTTCCTTTTATTTGTCCTGAGTCCTCATCAGCTTCATGAGATGACCCCGGGTTCTAATATTACATGAGAGAAAGAGAGAGAGAGAAATGTCTCCCTATCCACACCATGTGTAATTCTCTATCATGTCTCCCCTTAGCCTCCATTTTTCCAAGCTAAACAATCACACCTGTTGTAACCTTCCCTCATAGGGGAGATGCTCCAGGCCCTTGATAATTTTAGTTGCCCCTTTCTCCACTTTTCCCAGCTCTACAATATCTTTCTCTAGGTGCGGTGACCAAAGCTGTACACAGTATTCCAAGTGTGGTCGCACCATAGATTTGTATAAAGGCAGTATGATACTGGCAGTTTTGTTCTCAATTTCCTTTCTAATAATGCCTAACATGGAGTTTACCTTCTTTACAGCAGCCGCACACTGGGTGGACATTTTCATCCAGCTGTCCACCACAATCCCAAGATCTCAACTCACTCAAGGTGCAGTGCACCAGAGGTGCAATTACCATTTAATTACTCTTTAATGCTGACCACTGCGGCTGCTTCACCCAGGGTGCAAGGCTGTAAGGCTGCTTTGCAACCTTCACTACACAGGTATATTGCCGCAAATCAAACTCCGCATCAGCCATCACTTTTGCACCTTTCCACATTGTCTGACTGTTCTTTTGTTTTTTGTTTAATGACACATTTATTTGCCTTCAGCCTGTTTCTTAAAAAGGGGGGGGGGATCAAATCCCCTCTAGGGGCAGCTATGTTGCTGTGCTTTTCAGCTCATCCTCCAATGCGGCCTTTTCCCTGGTTCAAATTGAGCTATGCTGCAAACTTGTAGAACCTGTTTTTCAGAGTTCAGCCCAGGGCAGAAAACAGCACCTTTGTATTGACTGTGGTAAGTATACTTTTAAACTAACCCCACTACTCAAAAAGAGTTACTTCACATCAATTTTATATTGTAAGATGCTTTGGAAAGATTGCAGTCTTGAAAGGTGGCTAAGAAATACATTAAATAAATACATTTTCTGTGGACAAAAATAAAGTTTTTAACGTTCAACCATTAAGACATTCCATAGTTATGTGTCTTGGGAAACATGAGACAGGATTCCAAGTAACAGCTTAGCCTGATGAGTTCCAGTAAGACTCCTTATCTAGTAGGATTTAAAAAAAATAAAAATAACCTACTCTCTGCCACAAAATAAATACCCTTGGAACTTCCCTCGGTTTGAATTCCCAACAGGCCTGGGGAGGCGGCTTTTGTTTAAGGAAAACAAATCCACATTGTCACCAGCAGCTCAGCTCATATTGTTAATTCCATGGTTCTTTTGGACCCTACCATGTAGTCTGTTTCAAATTCTCAATAAATGTTATCTCTGAAATAGTTCAGTATCCTCTTTTTCCTGGATGCAGCCCATTATTGAATGTAGCTCTTGACCAGATAGGTATAATGCCACAAATCCTGTAGTTCTTTGGTAATGACTTCACTATAAACAATCCCAAAACAAACTCTATATTGGTCTCTCCTCTTGCATTCTATTAGGAGCATAAATTTGTATTAGGTACAGAAATGATGAGGAGATAACTTGGCTCTCAACTTGAAATATTTCTCTAAAGCAAAAAATTAACATTAAACATGAACAGCAAGACAAGAGCCCTTGGAAATTGAACATGAATAGTTAAGCCTTATCTACGCATGTGGTAAAGCAGTGAATGTGTGGCTCTTCAGATGTTGCTGGATTGCAACCCTTGTCAGCCCTAGGTAGCATAGCCATGGGGAGCAATGATGGGAATTGCAGTCCATCTGGCATATTCCCCATCCCTGCTGTAGAATTAGTTGTTGCCAAGTAGCCAGACCAACAGGAAAGCCCTCAGAGGTATTAGAAATCAGTTAAGATCCATTACTCTTTGAAGGTAGACCGTCCAAATCGCTCCCCCACTTCTGCAGAGTTTTGAAATACCCATAATTTTCATCCCCAGCCGGTTTATCATGTCCATGAGAAAGTACCTACAACAAGCTCTCTGACCTGCAGGTCACCATCTTCTTGTCCAGAACAGAATATTAAATAAGGTTATGCCTTACCAAAAGGGTAGGGCAGACATAACTTGAGAAACCGCCATTATTGTTATGGGGCTCATGAAATCCTGAGCCATACCAGATGATGGGGCCTCAGAAAGGATGTTGATGTCCTCAAGATGAAGCAGTCTGAAGGTCCTCAACACCATCCCTGAGGCCACCTCTGCCAGCACGGTTGGTGGTAGAATAGAATCCCTATTCTTTTCTGAGGGTCCATCACCATGATGGAATCTGCAATGATGTTCTTTTCGTTTTGAGTGACACCAATGTGTAATTGTTGCCCCTTTGGCACATGTTAATTATTAGAGAGCAGTATCTTGTGTTTCTAATGTGATTAGTCCCACATACCAAAGTGTGGTGTGGTAATTGAGGGAGAAATAGATGAATCTGAATGGTCAACACTCCCCCCTTCCCAGAAAAAAATGTGCTGACCAACTCCCCATTTATTGCCCCCAAATTGGGCAGCAAAATTGGGTGGAACAATAGACTACAGCAGTGCCTCCACTCCATGTCCATGGAATCTGGGCAGCTGCTGCACCAAGAACCCAGGTGGACTAACCTCATCCACCCAGGTGCCAGTGATACATGAAAGGTTGGCAGTATCTCTGCCAGGATTGGGCTTGTTCTCCCTACTGTGGGGGAAAGGGTTTGGGGGCCTGAATCAGACTCAGAAGAAGGACCAGGACCAGAAATATACTAGCTAAAACATGAAGTAGGGGAGGCGATTCTCCAAGACTTTTCAGGAGCTTCCCAGGAGCTTGTTGGACAGAATGCCAAAGGCCCAGAGACCATCCTCCTTCCCCCCAACCAGGAACTCAGCCTCTGTCAGAGGGGGAGGGGACTTCAGAGTTAACAGATCCCAGAGTCTGCCACAGAGTAAAGTGAGCGGAGTTGAGAGGAGGTGGGAGATGGACCCTTAGGGCAGCCACATGCCGGACACCTCCCCAAAGAGACCCTCCCTGAGGTAAGGTGATGGTTGGACTGCAGGGAAACTCTCCATTTCAGTTGAAAGGCAACTGCCTAGCTTTGTAAGCCTAATTAAACTTATAGGATAGCTCCTACCATTCACACTCCCATCAGGTGTGGAGTAATGTTTATTAGTTGAATAAAGCTTTGTGGATTACCCAGCGGGCCTCTTTATTGTCTCACATCTCACAGGAGGGCTTGGAATCACAACAGCTTCCTTGAAAGGACATAACCTGTACGACAGACAACCAAATGTCTATAAACTGAAGTATTTGTGTTTGTGTGTCATAAATCTGAAACAACCAAAATGGATGAGTTGTCATCCCATTTAGCAACCTTGCAGAACAGCTTAAGATTTGGTGGGGTTTTGGCATGGAAACCTGGATGACCATGGACAGGAGAGGAACTGGAAGAAAGTACAAAATATCTAATGTCCCTTCCCCTAGTCAACCTCATCCTTTTTCCATGATACTCCCTCTAGTAGCAAACTCGAGTGCAAACGAGTATGTAGTCCAAATAGGTCCACTGAGAAAGAAGAGGAAGATATATCAGCATGCTTCGGGGAATGTTTCTGATCCTTGGACTAGGGAAAGGGACAGGACTCAAACAGTGCAAGTGAGCACTATGCAAGCAAGCATCTTGCATAGAGGTTGTGGGCTCTCCCACACTAGAGGCCTTCAAGAGGCAGCTGGACAACCACCTGTCAGGGATGCTTTAGGGTGGATTCCTGCATTGAGCAGGGGGTTGGACTCGATAGCCTTATAGGCCCCTTCCAACTCTGCTATTCTATGATTCTATGATCTTTACCCAAATGCTTTGGAATTCCTGCTTCATGCACTTATCGCGCTGAACTTCTGGAGGATTGATTCACTGAAGTCGTGCGTGTGCACCACTCACCACTCTCTGCATCTCTACTTGAATGGATGTAATCTCTCTGCACCTTGGATCACCCACCAGCGGAAGCCCTGTTTGGGGGTGATTATATGGGAGGCATTCTCCAGTGTGTAAGTACCTTGAAAAGGAAGCTAGTTGCTTGTTTTGCTTAAGTGACAAATCCAGCTAGTGGACAGACAGGGGTGACGCTGCCAGGGGCCACACTGGAGAAAGGTGGGGAAAGGTTGACATATGCAGCAAACCCCCATGGGAGAGGGATTCTGGGGAAAGGGTGCAAAGAAAGGGGAGAAATTGCAAACTCTGATTTTGATGCATCCCCCCCCCCATGAGTTTGTGCATGACACAGAGATATGGGTGGGGTGGGGATAATGCTGCTGCCTGTGTGTTTGGGAACGGACAAGAGCAGGATTGGGGGCCAAGGGAAAGAGTGGGTGCATCGGTGTCAGTGTGCACAATAGAATTGTTAGGATGTCTTTATTATTTGCATCATGCAGAAGAGAAGATGGCATCCTAAATTTAATTTCCAAACTTTGGGGTGAATCAATCAATTAATTAGTGTTCTCATTGTTCTCTACAATATTTATTTAAGTCATCCTGAGAGATATCTGAAGGAATCTGGGAAGAGCTCCAGGGTTCAATGAGTGGGACACCAGTTCCCCTGATCACTTCTTTGGCACTATTTCTCTCTTGTGCTTACTATTCCTTATCACTACAGCCTCCAGCCCCCTTCCTCTTTCCATTCCATGCCCCAAAAATAAAAAATAAAAATTCTTAAAAAGGAAAAGAAAGAAAGAAAGAAAGAAAGCTTGGCTCTCAGAAGCACTGGATGCCAGCAAGATAAAGCGTATTCCCTTCAACTTCCTTTGCCCCATCATCACCCTGATAATTTTCTCAAGGAACCACCTCCATCCTGCCCTCACAGCCTGTAGAGAAGAAGCCCATTCACCATTATCATTCATACGTCTCTCAAAGTAAGCCTTGGGACCTGTCACACATTGTTTCCACAAGAGTTGAATTCCGCTGTCTGAAGTTTAACTGAACTATTCCTGAGATTGATTTAAAGTTAATTTTACCAACTCTCCTTTTTAATTTGATAGATATAAGCGGCAGTTACTGCAGCCAAAACTCTCCCCACGGCCTGAGTTCGATCCCAGGGGAAGCTGGTTCTCAGGCAGCCGGCTCAGGTCGACTCAGCCTTCCATTCTTCCAAGGTTGGTAAAATGAGTACCCAGCTAGCTGGGGGAAAGGGAACTGCGACTGGGGAAGGCAATGGCGAACCACCCCGCTACAAAAACAGTCTGCCAAGAAAATGTCAGCGAAAGCAGGCGTCCCTCTAGGAGTCAGCAATGACTCAAGTGCTTGCACGAGAGGTTCCTTTCCTTTCATTCATCCTGCTAATACGTCTGTGGAACAAAATAATGTTTATCAGCCATTTTTGTCCTGAGAAAAAGACCCATCCCAAGTCTCACAAATCCTTCCATCCATCCAAGATAATAAGATCAATTAATAAGTTAAATAAAAGCAGTAACGTCCCATTTTTTTCAGGGCATTATCTTCCTTGAACCTGTATGTCCAAAATAGAAGACAGGGGTCCGTAGGATCAATTCTTTCACACTAGAAATATTTTGTCAGAAGTATCTTTCCATCATAGTTGCCCCTCCCCCATCATTATCTCCAGCAAGGGGATATACTTTTCCTCCCCACATGCTTCATAATTCCCGTCAGCCTTCAGCTCATGACCATTTTAGAAATTTTAAACCTGAAGTGCACCGTCTCAGATTTCTTCCTTTGTGAGTTTCGTTTCGTTTCATTTCATTTCCGGTACCCAAGAGGCTACAAGGTTATCCAGTTCATCCTGTATAACACTATTATGATCTTCATCTGTTTTGATGATATGTGCCAACTTTGTGGCATCAGGAAATTTCATTAACATGCTCCTGTCTTTGATGCCAAGGCTATTAATTAAAATATTGTATAAGATGGGTCCCATAATGAATCCCTGAGGAACCTGCCCAGTAACTTCTGTCTAGAGGGAGAATTCATCCTTCAGTTATTTAAAAAATAAACCTGTAATCTTCTCTTTAACTAATTCTTGCCCTCTTTAAAAAATACTTGTACCAACATCTATATTCCCACTTAAGTAAAGACGGGTTGTTTACCAGCAACCGTGATTCTTCAAGTGGTCACATGTGCAGTCACACACATGGGTTTTATGCCTGTGTAGAGCCTGAAATCAGAGGAATATTCTAGAGCTGAGACCTTTTGGTGGGAGCATACATACTTACCTATGAATAAGCCCCATTCAAGTCTATGGGACTTCTGAATAGACATGTATAGGATTGCACTAAACATGTGTCACATTTTGGTCTTGAAGAACCATTAGCATGATAAATCTGTTCATTGACCTGATGACCAGGGTGTAGTAGTTCAAGGACTTCACTTAGGACTGGATTCCCCTTCCACCAGTGCCAATGCATGTGGTACCAATATGTCCCAGCCTCCTGAAACCTTACTCTAGCACCATGATCAGCCATCAGTAGTAATGAACCAATGTGTGAGCTCCACGCCTGTAATTCAGTAGATAAATTCCACACAAGGGCAAGGTGGGCAACAATTTCCCTAACATGTATTGTACCCTGTTTGATTTGCAGATATGCACGTCAGCATGTGTATCAGTGAACCTAGATTCTGATACAGCAAAAACAGCGATGAGTCTTAGGGCGCATGATGAAAACTAACAGAAACTCATCATTGCTGTTGAGGGCTCATCACTGCCATATGGTGGCCAAAAAGAAAAGCACAGTCACATCTTTTCCTTTCTGCCGTTGTAAGGTTTGGGGTTCCAGTGCACCAACAGCAGAGAGGTGCTAGTGTGATTGTGAAGGTTCGTTTCTTGCTACCTCTGTGATGAGCCTTAGGAGCACTGAGTGTGTGTGTGTGTGTGTGTGTGTGTGTGTGTGTGTGTGTGTGTGTTTTCCATGGCAGATGTATTCATAGAGGAGGCTGGCTCAGGCACCATCAGTGGTGCTGTGGGATAGATGTCAGCTGCCATGTTTTTGAAATGACACCGCCTATCTTTCAGAATCTCTCCGCTCTGGGAGCCCTTCTCCGGACTTTTCTATTCCCCCTCAAAAGCTGGTGAGAGAATAGCACAGAGCTTTTCTGGGATACTACAGGAAAGTGGGATGTTTTCTTTCTTTCTTCTGAATTGGGGTGTGTGTGTTTGAGCAGGATCCAAATGGCAACTTAATTGATTGGGAAATTGAAAGATATGGAAAGATCCCCATGGTAAATCAAATTGTGGGAAGGAAGGGGGAATAAAATAACTGAAAAAGTATGCTGAATATGTACACTTTTATATCCTGCCTTTCCGTCCCAGGGATATAAAACATGTGACAAATAAAAACATGTGACAAAACATTGATACATATCATTTAAAGGGCCAAAAGACCCCAAATAAATTTAAAAATCACACCTGAGAATAAAATCAACAGTGATATTAATCACCAAAAAAGTTCAGAGGGCAGGATGCCTCTCAATAGCTTCGGCTATTGGGCGGTATAAAAATGTAATAAATAAATAAATAAATACCAGTTGTTGGGAAACATGATCAGGAAGGTGCTATTGCACAAGTGTCATGGGCTTCTTCACGAGCATCTGTTTGGCTGCTGTGTGAACAGAATGCTGGACTAGGTAGGCCTTTGGTCTGATTCAACATGACTCTTCTCAAGTTGGGTATCATCAGCAAATGAGGATACTCCAAATGTATGCACTTCAAGAAAATGTACTCCAAATTTTTGGAAAGTCTTTCCCAGGGGTTTCATGTAGATGTTAAAACAACATGGGGATTAAGCCATTTTCAAGGCTGAACTACTGGCAGCTGTCAACATGGAGTCAGGAGTTGAGAAGTAGGAGCAGGAGCTATGCTATGGGTCAAGCCAGGACATCAAGCCAGGAGTCAACACACTGGAGCCAGGAAGACAAATGTAGTCCAGGAATAGCCCCAAGCTAAAGAGGAACAGCTTTATAGTCCTTCCAGATGCTCCGAACTGCAGCCCTAAGGGTTCACCACATGGGGCAACAATGCACAGAGGCGCTAGTTCCTAGTATGAACCCCAGCAGCTCCAGCCAGGGACCCAGTAAGCCAAATCCATAGGGATGAACACCATCTTCTGGGAACTTCCATCAACAACTGGAACCACCATAAAACAGTATCTCTGCCAGAAGACTCTGAAGTGTATACAATGATTTATAGTATTAAAAGTCACTGTGGTGCCCGAGAGAACCAATAAGCAAGAATATACTCTCACTATGCAAATCCTAGTGAAGGTTATCCACCAGATTGACAAAGTCTATCTCAGTTATGAAAAAGGATCAGAAGAATCAGATTGAAAGGGATCCAGGTAATCAATGTCATTTAGGAATTCCATGAGTTGGAATTCTAGAGGCCTTCAAGAGGCAGCTGGACAACCGTCTGTCGGGGATGCTTTAGGGTGGATTCCTGCATTGAGCAGGGGGTTAGACTCGATGGCCTTGTAGGCCCCTTCCAACTCTGCTATTCTATGATTCTATGATTCTATGATAAGAAGATAAGAACGGCCATGCCGAATCACACCATCTAGTCCAGCACACTGTTCACACAGTGGCCAACCAGCTGTCAACCAGGGACCCATAAACAGGACATGGTGCAACAGCACTTTTCCACCCACCCATTTATTAATACATTCCCCCACAACGATAATTTTTAAACTGTCTGATAGTTGTTTAATTACTTATTTATTAAAGAGATTTATATCCTATCTTTTCAATTTCTAAAGGTGGCTTGTAAATAATATCAATTAACAGAGATAAAAACAGCTTTGTGTGTGTGTGTGTATTTATTTAAACACACAGAGAGGGGGGAATAAAAGCAACAACAGCTGTTTAGTTTGGTGGCATCAAATAAAAGTTTTCCCATAAAGATCTTATTATTCTGGATGAACTGAATATCTCTCTCTCACACACACACACACCACACACTTCCACAGGACCATTTGTTACATGCAAACTTTCATGCAACTTCCAGGGGAACAACATTCTAAGTTTCACTATTATCCTCCTTCCCACCAGGGTATTCTGTGGAGTAAATTGGGCACATTGCCAGGGCTGTTGCAGGGATGGTCAAGCCACCCCTTGAAGTGGCAGCAAGGCTTTTTCAATTCAGAAAGAAGAAAAAGCCCTGGCATTTTGTATTTAAAAAGTGAGCTCCCCTCCCCTGCCACATCCCACAAAAGTTCTTAGAATGTCATTCTCCCCTTGAAGATCAAATCAACTGTGTGTGTGTGTGGGGGGAGCATTTATGCCCCATGCCCAATCCCACAAAATGTCAAAAAAAGGCAACCAAAAAAAAAAAAGCTGGGCAAATGTCAAAGAATGTCCACACACACACACACACACACACACACACATTGATGGTGCTATATAAATAAATAATAATAATAACACAAAGTCCAGCCTAGCTTTACTTACTATAGTTTTCTTCAAAGATGCTGGTAACAAGCTTTCTCTTAGTGAATTATAATTATTTCTAAATGTGCATATGAATTAACATATATAAAAAATTACGCAAATCCATGTCCTCTTTTAACATCTTTTTTGGTGATACATAAGTGGCCACCCACTTAAGGGTGATCAACCAGGAATTCAACTGCCTTGGCAGCCATGGCAGTTAGGAATTCCCTGAAAGGAATCCATTTGGATACATCAGTTCTTGGGTGGACTAGTTCTATAGGCCCCTAAAACTTGTAGAGGTTTGGGAGTCCAGCATATCTAAACCCTACCAGGGTATCTGGCTGCACATGGCAAAGGAGCCAGATTTGAGAAGATCCTGGAGGTGAATTAATTGGGTGGAACAATTTAGTTGAAAGGGGGATTAGGACGGTACTAATTAATTTGGGGGGGGGATGTGTATAGGTAAACCAACTGAAATGGCATGAATGTGGACAAAGCTCTATGTGGGATATTAACTAGTTTCATCGAAATTTCATACACAGCAAAATATTGGGGCAAATATGGAGATTCCTAATAATGCTAAATAATAGTGCTTAGGACAGCAAAAAGAATTTTGATATGATGAGCTAAATATTTCACAGGCAGGTCTTGCCCATCCCTAGGTGATGCAGTAAAACCATGTTGCATTTCAAAATGTTCATCATGTTCTTGTTTTCTCCTAAGAGACAATTCAAAAAGCCAGTAAACACTGGTTAGTGTATGGTACATATATCCTGTCCAAGCTTAGTTCTCATTGTTTAGAACTTTCTGTTTACTACTATTCAGCCATCAAACCCCATATTTTTATAAATTCGTCCAAAGATATATTTTTGTACAATGATCCTAGCAAGATTTCATAAGGTATATTATACTATTCTGCTGAAAAATCAGGGCCTGGGAATGTTGTTTTGTAACCGCTTAATACTGTATTTCTTCGATTCAAAGACGCCATCGATTGTAAGATGCACACTAATTTCAGTACCACCAACAGAAAAAAAGCTTTGATTCTAAGAAATAATAAACGCACCCGCGATTCTAAGATGCACCCCGTTTTTAGAGATGTTTATATGGGGGGGGGGGATTGCGTCTTAGAATCGAAGAAATATGGTAGTAAATTCCACCAAAGATGTTTTTCTCCAACCATACAAATGGTATAAACTTTCTCCAGAGAAACTACAGCTTCCAGCATCCAGATCTGAGACTTTGGGGTTAATGGAGCTACTTTTAATCATGGTAATGGAAGTAATGTGGATAAATGCAGACCTGTGAATCAGTTGAGGTGTATTTGGTTCTTTAAAACAACTTTACAGTGGATTAAATTATGTCACTCAGGTGTCCAATCATACCGCTGTTTACATGATTTTTTTTAAAAAAGAAAACCCACCAGGGGGGCATCAGCAGTTCCATGCCTGCGGGCCCGCTGACCTTCGGCACTAGCTCTGACAATAATGATACCCATGTGGTTAATTAACAGAGGCCGAGTCTATATAATTTGTTTTTAGCTGACTATATTTATTGTTTTATATTGTATGGTTTTATCAATACACCACCCTGAGATCCTAGTGATATAGGGCGGGATACAAATGTTTAAAATAAATAAATAAAATAAATAAACGAGGTCACATTGGAGCCTTGAGATTCGACATCCCGCACTTGCGCTCCTCCCAGGTAATCCCCACAGCAAGGAGCACAAATGTGGGGTTTGAAACCTCACGGGGCCGGCCGCCACCCCTAGCGCCCCACTCCTAACCCCCCCCCATTCGGCTCACTGGCCTCCCCCTGCCCCTGTCCCAGTGCTCCCACACCTCGCTCCATTTTTAATTTTTTTATTTTGTTTGTTTGTCTGTCAATGCAAAGCTCTGCAGAGGGGCCCCAGCAGCCATTCAGCTCTCTGGCTTGCCCCTTCCTCATATCCCGGTGACCCGCTCCATTATTTTAATTTTAATTTTGTTTATCTGTCAATGCAAAGCTCCATGGAGGCTCGCTGGTCCACCCTTGGCCGAGCGCGACCAATCAGGGGGCACCATTGGCTGGGACCCGCCTCCGCTGCAAATCCAGAGGAAGGCAACTGACAGCAAGTACACATCGGCGCCTTGTTCACAGCAAAAAGTCGCAGTTAAGTCGCCGACTTTTTAAATTCGGAGCTTCAGGGGACTGCCTTAGGATGGCTCCACGATGGCAGCTGCATTGTATAAATGACCTGCCACCATTGTGGATCCACCCCAGGGCAAACCCCTCGTCAAAAAGGTGCAGGGAACGCTTATCAGATTTGCAGATGACACAAAAGGATAGCTAATACCCTGGAAGACAGAAACAAACTTCAAAGTGATCTTGATAGGCTGGCGTGCTGGGCTGAACACAACAGAATGAAATTTAATAGGGATAAATGCCAAGTTCTAGATCTAGGAAATAAAAAACCAAATGCACAGTTACAAGATGGGGGATACTTGGCTCAGCAATACTACAAACAAGAAGGATCTTGGAATTGTTGTAGATCACAAGCTGAATAGGAGCCAACAGTGCGATATGGCTGCAAGAAAGGCAAATGCTATTTTGGGCTGCATTAATAGAAGTATAGCTTCCAAATCACGTGCGGTACTGGTTCCTCTCTATTCGGCCCTGGTTAGGCCTCATCTAGAGTATTGCATCCAGTTCTGGGCTCCACAATTCAAGAAGGACGCAGAACAACTGGAGCATGTTCAGAGGAGGGCAACCAGGATGATCAGGGGTCTGGAAACAAAGCCCTATGAAGAGAGACTGAAAGAACAGGGCATGTTTAGCCTGGAGAAGAGAAGATTGAGGGGAGACATGAGAGCACTCTTCAAATACTTCAAAGGTTGTCACACGGAGGAGTGCCAGGATCTCTTCTCGATCCTCCCAGAGTGTAGGATACGGAATAACGGGCTCAAGTTAAAGGAAGCCAGATTCCAGCTGGACATCAGGAAAAACTTCCTGACTGTTAGAGCAGTACGACAATGGAATCAGTGACCTAGGGAGGTTGTGGGCTCATCCACACTAGAGGCATTCAAGAGGCAGCTGGACAACCATCCGTCAGAGTGCTTTCCTGCATTGAGCAGGGGATTGGAATCAATGGCCCCTTTCAACTCTGCTATTCTATGCTTCTATGATTCTAAGACAGGCCCAGAGTCAAACAAAGTAGAAAACCTAACCCTAACCCTTTCCCTCCCGCACTACTTCTGCCAATGAAAGAAAATGGCCACTTGTAAGTATGCTTTAAGCATGTGCTCAACGCAACAGGTACTTTGGCCTTTGCGTAAGTGTGATTACTGTATGGTTACGTCAGAAGCTGTACAGCTCAGATATTGGCTGTATGTCTTTCCCAAATGATTATGTTGTATTCCTTTTTCCACTCAAATGGAGGGCTTTGGCTAAACTTACCTGTCATGGCTTCCAGCATAATCCCAAACTACCTTGCACTATGGATAGCTCATTGTTTGAAATTCCTGGAACAATGAAGGTTTTCTCAGGCCAAAACAATAGGAGCACCTATTAATACCAGCAGCAAACTGAGCAGAGTAACACTCTCACCACAGCTGCCACTAACAAATCGTACAAGCAGTGTCTCGTTCATATGCAACGTGGTGGCCCGATGGAGATTTCTGTCAGATTTTAGACATGTACTTGGCATTTTGTTGCTCCCATTTGTGGCCTTTGGGATGTTATTTCCCAACCAAAGGGAAAAATGCAGAGAAATTTTAACAGGCTCTTACCAACCCACAGTTACATGATACAGGTGTTTCTCCTTACTAGCAAAAATGTGCATAACTTATAAGCATTACCACACTCCGAAGGAATGAATCATTAAAAAGAACAAAAGAAGGTACCTCCTTTTAGGCATTGTTACCTCCTAGGCTATGAATACACACCCATCCATTAACCCTTTATCAAAGGAAATAGACTACAGTCAGCATATTGGAGGTTTAACTTTATTACATATATAAACACAAGAATCTCACTCTGCCACCTGTAACTAGAACACAGTGAAGTCAATTGCTTCACTGAACTAATGAGATCAGATGCTTAGCATCTTGAATGGGACTTGAGAAAGCAAACACTGGTCTGGTTGGAGAGGGGTGGAACACCTCCCCCAACTATTAATTCCCCTCTGCAAATGTAACCTCAGAGCATGTGAAATCACTTTCCCCCAGCTGCTCTGTTTTATTCGAAGTAAGACCAGCGAGGAATAAAATGGAATTTGCAGGGGAAATCAATGAAAAGGATGGCATAGGTCCTAACAAAACTGCCTCTGGATTTACATGCTTAATAGCTTGACTAAATGCATGTCTGTGAAGTTGATCTGTAGCTTGGAATGTCTTGGGGCCAAAATAGACATTAATTTAAATCTATATCTAGCAGCTATGCCTTTTTTTTTCTTTTTAACTCTGGAGTATGTGCAGGAATCCAGAATCTTTTTTTTTTTTTAAACTAGGATCCCTATCCAGATTGGATTCCCTGCAGCTACTATAGAGTAAAAATGGAAGGGGGAACTATAGTTGCTAAAATAATGTCTGCATCTGTTTTGGCCACTGCACATCATTTGCAGAGGCCAGGCCAGCCATGGGCCTACCTTCTTCTTGAGTTAGAATTCCACCCTGGGAGACAAGTCACCCCCTGGGAGACTTACAACTTCATACATTTTAACAATCATCAGAATTAAGGAGGAAGGGGTTCCCTGTAGTTGCAAGGAGTGTACCTGCACTTCCAGAATACGAGCTGCATTTACTAGTATATATCATAGAATGGTAGATTTGGAAGGGTCTTATAAGGGCATTGAGTCCAATCCCCTTTTCAGTGCAGGATCCACTCTAAAGCATCCCTGACAGATGGTTGTCCAGATGCCTCTTGAAGGCCTCTAGTGTGGGAGAGCCCACAACCTTCCTAGGTCATTGGTTCCATTGCCGTGCTGCTCTAACAGTCAGGAAAATTTTCCTGATGTCCAGCCAGACTCTGGCTTCCTGTAACTTGCAACCATTATTCTGTATCCTGCACTCTGGGATGATTGAGAAGAGATCCTGGCCCTCCTTTATGTGACAACCTTTCAAGTATTTGAAGAGTGCTATGATGTCGCACCTCAGTCTTCTCTTCTCAAGGCTAAACATCCCCAGTCCTTTCAGTCTCTCCTCATAGGGCTTTGTTTCCAGACCCCTGATCATCCTCATTGCCCCCCTCTGAATCCCTCCCCCCAGTTTATCTTGAAGTGTGGTGGCCAGAACTGGACGCAGTACTCAAAATGAGGCCTAACCAGTGCTGAATAGAAGGGAACCAGAACTTCACGTGATTTGAAAGCTATACTTCTATTAATAGAAGTATATCCCAAAATAACATTTGCCTTTCTTGCAGCCATATCGCACTGTTGGCTCATATTCAGCTTGTGATCTACAACAATTCCATGATCCTTCTCGCTTGTAGGATTGCTGAGCCCAGTGTCCCCCATCTTGTAACTGTGCATTTGGTTTCTTTTTCCTAGGTGTAGAACTTGGCATTTATCCCTATAAAATCCCATCCTGTTGTTTTCAGCCCAACGCACTCCAGTCTATCAAGATCACTTTGAAGTTTGTTTTTGTCTTCCATCTGCCCATCTGCAAGGTTTATTTGTATCCCACTTTTCTCTCCAAATGGAAGTCCAAAGTGGCTAACAACACCATACACAATACAATAATATCAATTACAATATCAAAAGACATCAGTATGAAAAACTAGCAAAGAATACTATAACAAAACTATAAACAAACCTTCATTTCAATTCAGTTAATACAAAATGCATAAAATATATTAGATATGGGAATAATATAATGCAACCCATATGTTAAGCAAAAATACACACTTCTACCCCATCCAGGCAGCCTGGATAATAAACTGTCTAAATGCAGGAAGCCACCCAAAGATCAGTGGTTGGGGCCGGAGGGGGCATAGTTACCTGGGGACACTGGGCTGCCTGGATTTGGCCCATGGGCCTGAGGTTCAACAATCCTATTTTAATGGGAAATGTGGGCCTCCCCAGCCCTAATACTGATAGATATGAAATGCAGAGAGCGGCCATACACGGAGCAATACCAAATTTATTATGGTCAGTTGATACCTAGAAGAAATGTTGGCCCCAGAGATCAATATGTTCAGCCTTTGGCTGGTGAGACCCCAGCTCAGTCCACTCACTGTCCAAGCTGAGCCTACCTCAGAGGGCTGTTGTGAGGATCAAGTGGGGTTAGCCACACACCCTGAGCTCAGTGGAGGAAAACGGCAGGACACAAATGCACAACTTATCATCTCACAGGCTGGGCAGGCTCTGTTGAACAGCTCAAAACCAATGTGTTACATCCTGACATATTTTGATGCCAGTTTCTTTAACCCAGATTAACTGCCACCCCCAGTTGCTGATTTGTGTTCCGCCGCCTGCCGCTTTCTATACAAGCACTTCTGGGAAAAGAGGCAAAGAACCAGGCTTCCTATTTTGTGTCAACTGCAAATCTGATAAGCGTTCCCTGCACCTCTTCATCCAAGTCATTAATAAAAATGTTGAAGAGCACTGGGCCCAGGACTGAGCCCTGCGGTACCCCACTCGTTACCTCCCTGCAGTTTGAAAAGGTACCATTGATTAGCACTCCTTGAGTCCAATTCTGTAGCCAACTGTGGATCCACCTAACAGTTGTTCCATCTAGCCCACTTTTAGCTAGTTTGCTAATCAGACTGTCATAGGGCACTTCGTCAAAAGCTTTGTTGAAGATAAGATATATTATGTCCACAGCATTCCCACAGTCCACAAGGGAGGTTACCCGATCAAAAAATGAGATCAGATGAGTCTGGCAGGATTTGTTCTTGACAAATGCATGCTGACGTCTAGTAATCACTGCATTGTTTTCAAGGTGCTTACAGATTGACTTCTTTATAATCTGCTCCAAACTTTTCCCAGGGATGGATGTCAGACTAACTGGTCTATAGTTCGCAGGAGCCTCCTTTTAGCCCTTTTTGAAGATAGGGACAACAATAGACCTCCTCCCATCATCTGGCAATTCACCCACCTTCCATGATTTTGCAAAGATAATAGGCAATGGTTCTGGGAGTTCTTCTGCTAGCTCCTTTATTACTCTAGAATGCAGTTCATCAGGCCCTGGAGATTTGACCTCGTTCAAAGAAATTAGGTGTTCCTTTACAGGTTATCAAACTCAAGCTGCAATTCTGCCCCTTCAGCTTATACTCCATTTTTGCCAGGGGAGTCAGACACACACACTCCTTTTGGGAGAAGACTGAGCCAAAGTAGGAATTGAGTGCTTTGGCCTTTTCCTTGTCATCTGTTATCAATTTCCCATCCTTGTAGAGTAGTTGAACCACCATTTCTTTCCTCTGTCTTTTACTATGCACATACCCGAAGAAAGCTTTTTTGTTGCTTTTAGCATTCCTCGCTAGCCTCAGATCATTCTCAGCTTTAGCCCTCCTGATGCCAATCCTGCACTTCTGTGCTACCTGTCTGTACTCTTCTTTTGTAGCCTGGCCTTCCTTACACTTCCTATATGTGTCAGTTTTGTTTTCAGGTCATCTCTAAGCTTTTTGTGGAACTACATAGTTTTTTTCTGTTGTCTTCTATCTTTTTTCCTTGTTGGAATTGTTTGTACTGTGATTGTGCCTTTAAAATTTCCTTTTTTAAAAACTCCCACTCATCTTGGACTCCTTTCTCATTAGGCTCACTTGCCATGGGACCTTACTTATCATAGTTCTGAGTTTATTAAAATCAGCTTTCCTAAAATCCAGAGTACGTGTGTGGCTACACTCAGCTTTTGCTTCCTTTAAAATCAAGAACCCAAGTATGATGTGGTCACTTTTCCCCAGTGTTCCTATAAAAGCCACTTTATACACTACGTCATCCCTATTGGTCAGTATCAAGTCAAGGATACCCGATCCTTCCACCACTTTCTTAGGAGAAAGTTAACAGCCACACATGTCAGGAATTTCTTGGAAGGGCAGCTTTTGGCAGAATTTGTCTCCCAATAGATATCAGGGTAATTGAAGTCCCCCATCACTACTGCATCACACTTCCTTGAAATACTGGCAATTTGCTTTTCAAAAGTTTCATCATCTCATTGATTGGGTGGTCGGTAGTAGACTCTGACTGTCATGCTCCATTTATTCTTTGCTCCATTTATTTTAATCCAGATGCTCTCGATGGGGCTACCAGGCTCCTCCTCCTGCATTTCTGTGCAGCGATAAGTTTTTTTATTATTATTATTATTTTAACACATAGTGTGACTCTACTTTCTATTTCTTCTGTTCTTTTCGAACAATTTATATCCTTCAATTGCTGCATTCCACTCATGGGAGTCATCCCATCCTATCAAGTCATATTTGCCTTCATGTATAAAGACTTCAAGTTCATTCTGTTTGTTTCCCATACTCTGGCCATTAGTATATAGACATCGAAGACCATGAGCTTTACAGTCTGGCTTCTTTCCTACATTATTGTGAAGACTATTTTGGGGCAGCGTTAGAGCTGTTCTCTCTGTTTTGGTGCATAAGCCTTCATCCATTGTTCCCTCCAAGTTTGCGTTTCCCTCTCCCGTAGGATTCAGTTTAAAGCCCTCCTGATGAAGTTCTTCATGCTGTGGCCAAACACATTCTTCCCAGCCTTTGTGAGATGCAACCTGTCCTTTGCCAGCAGTCCATCTTCCAAGTAGCGTAGCCCGGGGTCCCAGAAGCCAAAACTCCACTTCAGCACCATCTACCTAGCTACTTCTCCCAACTATGTCATATATGAAATGTAAACCACCCCGAGGGCATTTGCCAGCTGGACAATATTCTAATCTAATAAATAAACAGCAAAGGTGTGTGGTAAGGATAATGACTCCACCACTTCCCCCTTTGCTGCTGCCTCCTTGGATAGAAGATGAGGGAGCCAGCTGTAAGATACACCCCAAAAACCCAACCTGTGTTTAAGTAGGTATTGAAATTGGGCCATTGTGGGGGGCGGGTCACCAGCAGTAGCTGGCACTACAGTGGCCACTTATGAATCACCAAAAAAAAAAAAAAAGTCAAAAGAGGACATGGATTTGCATTAAATTTGCACATGCTAATTCCTATGAATAGATGCAAATAATTATAAATGACACAGAAATGTGGTACATCTCATCATGAGGTGCAGAGGCCACCAGTGAGGGAGGAAGCAGCAGCCAGGCACCTCTCCACCATGCCTGGATCCAGCTCCAGCTGAGAGCCCCCTCCCTCCTGCTACCAACTGTCTCTGCAGAGGCCACCAGTGAGGGAGGAAGCAGCAGCCAGGCACCTCTCCATCGTGCCTGGGTCCAGCTCCAGCTGAGAGCCCCCTCCCTCCTGCTGCCAACTGTCAACTTTAACTGCTGAACTTTGCAACTAAGATTGCAGTGCCTGAATTTGCTTTCCTTTTCCCCCTCTTCCTCCTCCTCCCTCCCAATCCCCTTTCCTTTTGTGTCATGTCTCTTAGATTGTAAGCCTGTGGGCAGGGACTGTCAAGAAACACTTTTGTAAGCCGCCGTAAGAGCCTTTTTTGGCTGAATGGCAGCATAAAAATGCTTAAATAAATAAATCATAGTGTAGAAGACTGTGGTCAGGTGACCAGATGTGCCTGCTGCCTTCTCCAGCTGCCATTCAAGTGATAACTGTGGGTGGGCAGCGGCTCTTATGGTTCTTTGTCTTTAAACCAGACTTCAACAGGGAAACCCTTGAAATAGAGGACCTTTGGCCACCCTAAATGGGCCTGAGGAAGAAGCACCAAAGGTGGTAGGCACTTTTGGAGTTACACTTGGGGGTTGTCCTTAGGGTACCATCACATTTGATTTTTGATAAAGGGATTGTGAAGTGGTATTTTTTTAGCCTGCTGGTGAATGGAGAAAAAGAAAAAGGTAAAGCTGCTCCATGTCACGGCTGGTGATGGTGAATTAAATGAATGGAGATGTCATCCAGCAGATATATCTCCCTTTGACAACTGAATCACGAGAGGCTGTGCAGGTCCTGGGCCTAGACTCAGTAATGGGCTGGAAGAGGGCCAATAAACTGAGACTGAATCCTGGCAAGACGGAAGCCCTGGGGGTGAGTGGTTCCCGAGTCCGGGAAACAAACTCACTGCGTGTTCTGGTTGGGGTTCCACTACCTCTGCAAGATCAGGTTCGTTGTTTGGGGGCACTCTTAGACCCATCTCTGTCACTGGAGGCTCAAGTAGCCACCACAGCTCGGAGTGCCTTTTACCAGCTTTGGCTGGTTCGCCAACTACAGCCTCTCCTGGACAGGGTTAGCTTGGCCACGGTGGTACAGGCATTGGTAACCTCAAGGTTGGATTACTGCAACGCGCTCTATGTGGGGCTGCCCTTGAAGCTGCTCCGGAAGCTGGAGCTAGTGCAGAATGCTGCAGCTCGGCTGTCATCTGGAGCTGCCCCTTTCCAGCCTGTAACTCCCTTGCTGAGGGAACTGCACTGGCTGCCTATTCGCTACCGGGCCAGGTTTAAGGTTCTTGTACTAGCGTACAAAACCTTAAACAACTTGGGACCAGGATACCTGAGAGAGCGCCTTCTCCAGTATCAACCTGCATGGTCACGGAGTTTTTCTGAGGGCATGCTTTCTGGTGGTTCTGCATAGACATATCATCGGATTGGAGTCCACTAGGAAAAGAGCCTTCAGTGTGGTGCCCCCCCCCCATCCTATGGAATTCTCTGCCTCTAGAGGTCAGGCAGGCAGGTACCAACTTTGTATTCCTTCTGGCGCCTCCTGAAAATGTCATTATTCCAGGAAGCCTTCCCTTGATGACCAGCTGTGGTTTTATTTGCACTTTGTTCCTTTTAAAATGTACTTTTAATGTGTTTTATTCTGTTTTTATTATTTTTTTATTTGTCCACCACTCCGAAATTCTGAATGGGGAGTGGTATATAAATATTATAAATTAAATAAATAAATAAATATAGATATTGACCATAAAGTAATTCCTCCCAAAATATCCTTTAAAATATCTGTGCTAAGACAATACACACAGACACACTAGAGTTGTCTTCCTGAGGAAAGGCTACTTTCTTGGTGTTATCTTGTTTTCACATTTACAGTTCTACAAAATATTTATAAAGAACTAATGTCATTAAGGCAGGTATAATTTCTGTTTTTTAGCATAGCAGCAAATTTCACAACAAAGGATGCTGAGCCATGTCTTATTTGTTTCAGTATTCTTGGAGATGATGAAAGTTGTGTGGTTCTGTGGGGGAAAGACTTGATGCATCATTGAAGCAAACAAGGACATAGGTGACAATTTTTTGCATAGAGACTTGTGGAAGTTCCTCAAGGTGGACTGAGAGGCTGTAAAGGATGTCATAGTGCCCATACCAACAAAAACTACATATGGAAGGGGGGAGAAGCATTCCTATCAACAAATGCACACTATTTTGCTCAAAAGTACCATGTTTCAATTTTAAAGAAAACTGCTTATTATCACTAGATATGTAACATTTCTGGAAATGTTGGAGTCATGGAAAATATTGTTTTAAAAAACACACAGATACATTTGACTTCAAAAGAGGAAACATCTCTAAAATAAGCGAACTGGTCCAAAGGAAGTTGAAAGGGGGAGCCAGGGATAAAAAAAAAAAAATCCCTTCAAAAATAAGCAATATTTTTTTTAGCACTCTTTACAGGTCTAAAGTCACTTTGTTGCTTTAAGTCAGCCTTCCCCAACCTGGTGCTCTCCAGATATTTTGGACTTCAGCTCCTATCTGCCTCAGGCAGGATGACTACTGGTCAGGAATGCTGGCCGTTGTAGTCCAAATCATCTATAGAGCACCAGATGGAAGAAGGCTGCTTTGTTCCTGAAGTTATATTATATAATCACCTAGTTTGCTCATAAAATTATCATTACATTTGAAACTTTAAAAAGTAAACACAGTAAATTTGTAATTATTGTCTGAATAAAATGACCTTAAACATTTAAAATACTAAACATGATTAATTTTATGAGCAAACCAAGTTATACATAGCATAATTTAGGTTCCTAGTTTATGTCTGACCAGAGGGAACTTTTTACATGCCCCTTTCCAGCATGTAACTCCTCTGCTGAGGGAACTGCACTGGCTGCCTATTTGCTACTGGGCCAGGTTTAAGGTTCTTGTTCTAGCGTACAAAACCTTAAAAAACTTGGGACCGGGATACCTGAGAGAGCGCCTTCTCCCTTACCAACCTGCCCGGTCACTGAGGTCATCCGAGGGCCTGCTCCTGGTGGTTCCACCTAGAGCCATCCTCCGATTGGAGCCCACCAGGGGAAGAGCCTTCAGTGTGGTGGCGCCCCTCCTGTGGAATTCCCTGCCTCTGGAGGTCAGGCAGGCTCCAACCTTGTACTCCTTTTGGCGCCCCCTGAAAACATCTTTATTCTAAGAAGCTTTTCCTTAATATGCAGCCTTAGGGTGACCATATTTTGTAAACCAAAAAGGAGGACAACATGGCGGCCCCAAAGGGGGCGTTCCCAACAACATGGCCGCCCCCCCGGGGGGCATGACAAGCCCCATGGGGGCACGCCCCACCCAAATATAGCCTTGGTCGCATGTCTGATTTTACAGCACACAATTAAAACACCTGTTCTACATAACATCTTAATGTTAAAAATCACAGAAATAACTCACTGCTACTTTTGTAGCTTTTGCTATTCTTTGAAGCTTTTGCTATACTACGTGTGGTACAGGCTCCCCCTCCTTCATAACTTTTCTTACTGCAAATCCTTCACTGGGTGTCAATAGTCTCACCTTTCATAACATTTAACTCTCTTTCCCCATAACCTTTCTCATATCCATACTTACAGATTCAGCAAACTGCTACTACTGAACAAATGAAGCAGCTGACAAATGCAAAAAAATCTAGTACAACAAACTAGCAACCTAGCATTCAGAAAGAGCATAAAATAACCTGCAAAAATTAGCCATGGTACAAAATGGACTAAAGGCTTGTTGCAGTCACTTCTCACTAGCACTTATTAGCTTGATTCAACTCTGGTTTATCAATGAGAAACTAATCTAAAAATGTGTCATTATAGCTCAGGAACATTAGCCGTGTAAACAAGACCATGGTCAGCAGCAAGCTTACTCCCACGTAAATGAATATAGGATTGCAGCCTTTTCATATCTGTTCACCTTACTCTAGCAAGTGCAAGCCCCTCCTGTCAAGAAGCACTATGCTCTAACTAGAACCTGGCCTCTTGGAACATGCAACCAGCAGGTGCTCTCCAGAAAGATGCTTTCAGAGCCTAGGAGATCCTGACACACTCAGACAAGTCAAGACAAGCCACGCTATGCACTCACATATTATCTTGCTGGGACAGAACAATTCTGGACAAGACAATACTTTGCAATTGACCAGACATAACAGTCATAAACAAAAAAGAAAAACACAACTACCTCACTGACATAGCAATACCTAGTGGAAAAAATGGTGCATTAAAGGAAGAAGAAAAAAGAGGGAAAATATACATCACTGCCTCTGGAAGTTAAAGAACTATGACAACAGGAAAAAAGTTACAATTATTCTGTTAGTTAAGGTGATCATATGGAATGGAGAACGAGGCTCCTGTACATTTAGCAGTTGTATTGAAAAGGGAATTTCAGCAGGTATCAATTGTATGCATGCAGTCAAGGAGCCCAGCCCTCCTGACCAGATACAAAAGAGGGCAGTCAGTTATTTAAGGGAGAGAGTTCCACATGTAAAGGGCCAAAAGGCAGTACAAGAAATAGCACAAGGGAGTGGAGGTTTCAGAAGTAGATTAGTGTTTGGTCGGGAACAGAGAGAAAGCAATGGGTGCACTCTCAGACCCCAAGTTACTGATATCCTTCTGTAAGTTTTCCATCCCTGGCAAGTTAATTAAGTGCTATGCTCCCCCACATCCACCTGCCCTTCCTCTCCTTTTTAAAATTTATTTTTATTCTACATTATTTTTAGGCTGCTTTTAAGGATAGAATCCTTTGGAATTGCCGAGCAATTAATTTCATGTGCACGTAGGGTGGGAAGAAATGGCCCAAATAGAATTATGCATAAGAATGCAAGAAGTGCCCTGATGCTGGATCAGACCAAGGGTCTGTCTAGTCCAGCATTCCGTTCACACAGTGGCCAACCAGCTGCCTATGGGAAGCCCACAAACAGGGCATGAGTACAACAGAACCTTCCTGCCCATGTTCCCCAGTAATTGGAGAACATAGCCTTAGTGTCTCTGACACTGGAGAAAGCACATAGCCATCAGGACATAGCCGTACAGTGGCCAACCAGCTGTCCACCACAGACCAACAAAACAGGACATGGTTCAACAAGATCCTCCCACCCATGTTCCCCAGCAAATTGTGCATACAGGCTTACTGCCTCTGGTACTGGAGGTAGCACATTAAAGAATAGTGTTTCCTCTCTGCTAGTTCCCTGAGCATTTAAGGACAAAGGGTAACACTCAACATAAACCCTACTTAGATTAAAGCTGTTGAAATGAATGACATATTTTTCAGGGGGTGGAGGGGAACAGAACCCCCCCCATTGCTATAGCATTCACAATTTGTCAGACAAGGATCTATTTTTAACAAGAGTTCTGAGGGACAGTTGCAGTATTGATAAATGCTCACTTTTTTCATTTCTAGCAAGAGAACTCTTCTTGTACCTAAACAGATAATAAATATTCCACACACTCCCCCTTCTTGAACAACACACACTGAGACCAATCACACATAACTAGAGAACAGGAGCAGAGGGCTGGCCAACACATTGTGCCCAGAGTCAGTAAATTAGGCTTTCGTGAGGCAGTAATTTCTTATACATCCACAGGGAAAGGGGTGTAGTGGTGGGGAGATCATGTTGTTAAAAAAACATTAAGTAATCAAGCAAAGCAAGTTTAATGCAATCTGTTTTTCTGATGTCCCATTTTCCCTATTAAGAATCTATATTTTATTTTATTTTATTTTATTTATTTATTTATTTATTTATTACATTTCTATACCACCCAATAGCCAGGGCTTTCTGGGCAGTTCACAAAAATTAAAACCATTCAAAGTATTAAAAAAAGTATAAAATACAATATAAAAGCTCAACCAGATAAAAACATTTCTTTTTTAAAGGTTACACATTAAGGAGAATTTTCTGTCTAGATCTACCAGCACCAAATCAACTAAATTCATCAGAGACAAATAGCACAATGTCCATTTAAAATGATTTTTCTTTTTGTTCCTGTTTGGAACTCAACTTTTAAAATTTTCAATACAAAGCTAAGAATCTTAAATTATACATGGGTGGTACTATAATATGGATGGGGTGGCATCAATCCCCACTCTTTCTCCAAATACCTCCTTACCAGTGGAGTTGTGCTACATTGGCAGCCACACTTGCTTCAATGCTTCATGGCAGCCCTGGAAGCTGCACTGGCCACACATGCTCGGTATTACTGTTCCCATTCTGCTGGCTGAGAGGCAGTGAGGCAGGTTGTCTGGATGGAATAATCTACTTTACTGCCAAACATGACCCGTGCGATCACGCCCGCCTGGATTGCGACCCGCCCGCCCGCCTGGATCTTGCGCCCCATGTGCCCGCCTGGATCTCGTGCCCCGTGCGCACGCCTGGATCTCGCGCCCCGCGCACACGCCTGGATTTCGTGCTCACGCCCCACCTGGATCTCACGCCCCCTGCGCACGCTTGGGTCTCACGCCCCCCCGCACCCGCCTGGATCGCACCCTGCTCGCTCGCCTGGATCATGCCCCGCACGCACACCTGGATCTCACGGCCTGCGCGCCTGCCTTGATCTCGCGCCCCACGCGCCTATCTGGATCATGGCCACCTGGATCGCGCCCCGCGTGGCTCTGGGAAGGGCTGCAGAAGCCGGAAGTACTAGGAACGTGTCCTCCAGCCCTGCCCCCTCGGCAATCCATGCCTTTTCCTGGGCCAGTGCCATTGTGCAAGCCCCGGATGCTCTGAGAAAGGCTGGAGTGCTAGTCTAGTGCTAGTCCTCCCGTGTTGCTGTATTTCGCTTCGGCTTGGAGCGGCTCTGGGAGGGCTGCTTTTTTTCACTCCCCATCCAGGGAACGAATACGGACCCCGCCCCTTTCCTCTCATTGCCTTGATGCTTGCGTCAAGGCGATGAGAGGTAAGGGGCGGGGCTCCGTGTTTGCTCCCAGGACGGGGAGTGAAAAATGCAGCCCTCCCAGAGCCACTCAGAGGTAAGGGGAGCAAAAACAGACCCCCGCCCCTTACCATTTGTTGCCTTGACACAAGCAACAAAGCGACGAGAGGTAAGGGGCGGGGCTCTGTGTTTGCTCCCAGGACACAGGCCTTCTCCTGTGTGCTGGTGCGATTACACCAGCACAGAGGAGAAGGGTAGAGCGTCGCTGGGGGGCGGGGGCAGGGTGAGACATTCTCGGAGGACGGGTCTCCCAGCTCCTCCGCACCAGCAACGCAGGCCTGGGCCATGGGTGGGAGTGGCAGGACTGTGATTTTCCCAGACATTTGGGGGGATTTTGAAATCTCCCCCCAGATCCCGCTTGGGGGCAGGATTTCTGGACATGTCCAGGCAAATCCGGGCATATGGTCACCCTATGCAGCCTTGAATCTCTGTTTTTGCTTCTTTTAAATTTTGATTTAACTGTTTTATTCTGTTTTTATTTTCATTTTATCTTGTACACCGCTCCGAAATTTTTCAATGGGGGAGCGGTATATAAATATTCTAAATAAATAAATAAATAAATAAACTTCAGCAAGTAGTCCCTGAATCACTTGAATCATCCTAGAAGCCAGAAGAAGCAGGAAGAACTGGAGGCAGAGAAAGACAAGTCCAGAAACACAAGACTCTGCAGAACAAAACCCAACTGTCAATAATGTTCTTCTATATTATGATATGACTCTAGTCACATGCTGGGAAACTGAGCATGACTTGGAGCATACCAAAATGTTTATCAGTAAAAAAAAATGGAAGAAATAACTTGTGCTGAGAAACTTACAAAGTAGATTAAAAAACATTCCCCCACCCCACCCGTGGCTTCATTATTTCCACACATTTTACATCTCTAGTCTGTCTATAATAGTCTACTATATAGTCTACTAAAACTACTATCACGTAGTTTTTAGAAATCACTTGGGGGTAGTACAGCCTTGGTAATGATATATAAACACCTTGTCTTAAATTCTAAAATAAAATATTTCATCATTCTAAGCTGTTTAATTTTCCCCATTTTTCAGAAAAACAAAAAAACAAAAATGGACCTTGGGGGGGAAAAGTGAGTAAAAACTTTTCTCTCTTGTTTTTTTTCTGGGCCTGCACATCTCTATTATCACACACAAATAACAAAAAGCCCCCTAAGCCCCACATTTGTACCAAATTCAGAATCTTGCAAACACACTCAGAGAAAATTGTAGCACAAAAGGAGATGCATAAAGTCCTCATACAACCACTTCGACTTTCAGTCATCAATTTACACGCAGCAGACGCATGGTACCATCAAGAGGTGGTAGAGCAACTTTAAAACAGGGTAACAATTAAAAAAATACCCCACTAATGCACTGAGGAAATGGGAAGTTATCATTCATTAACAGCAGGCCATCTGACTAAATCAGGAGGGATGCCTTTGAGAAAGTGTGTGAGTAGTTACAGAAAAATGACAGTAACCCAGCACCATTGAAAGATGTTCCTGAAAAGATGGGGCGGTATCTTTCAAGTGTCATTGAGCCTTATAATGCTCAGTATCTTAAGACAAGACAAGACAAATATTTTGAGGGTGAGACTGTAATGTTACATAATGACAGTGAGGGAAATATGGTGTTCCTTGGAAAATCAATCACTGAAAATAGATTATCATATGCTGCAGAAAAACAGATGATCCAGGGACTGGGACTAGAATACCTAGCTGACCATCTTCCTGTATATCATAGGCATGCACATAGGGTGTGCTGGGTGTGCCCAGACACACCCTAATGTTCCTGAGGCCACGTCCACTTTCCCATGCCCTCCCCCCCCGCTTGAATCATGGTTTTTAAAGAGGACGGGAAAGCACTTTCTGGAGCTTCAGGAAAGTGCATAATTCCCCCAGGTATGCTAATGGCAGCCACCATTAGAATCCCTGGGGGAACTACACACTTTTCAGGGGGCCCAGTAAGCACGATTTCTCACCCCCATTGCTCCAATCGGGGCCTTTAAGGTGCACACCCTAATGAAATGAGCTGTGCATGCCCATGCTGTATATAAACCCATTTGACCCCTGAGATCTTCTGAGGAGCCCTTATTGGTCATTCTATGGCCAATGCAATGACATCTGTAGCAGTACATAAGCAGGCCTTCTCAGTGGTGGCACCTAGCCTTGGAAGACTCTCCCCAGTGGGATCTGAGAGGCAGAAATGGTGGCAAGTTTTAAAGACCTCTTGAAAACTCCTCTGTTTACACAGGCTTTCCCTGACCAGTGAAACTGTTACCATCCTGTTTTATTGTTATGATGATGTAATATTTTTAAATGTTCTTAACTAATTATTTATTATTTTTATCTTGATGTCTTATTTTAATGTAAACTGCTTAGAATGTGTAGTATATTAAACAGTATAGAGGTATTGTAAATGAATAAATAAAATAAATCAGTGTTACTAAGAATGTAATGCACTCTTTGTGAGGCTGCCTTTAAAAATGTTCAGAAACTTCCATTGGTCCAGAACACAGCTGCCACAGTTTTGACTGGAGTAAAGTGTATGGACGACATTTCCCCAGTATTACACCATCTTCTTCACTAGTAATCAGATTATTTCCATGCCCAATTCAAAATGCAATGATCCAGGGCCAGGATATCTTAAGGATCATCTTCGGAGATGATCCTTAAAATATCCTGGGCCCTTATCCAGTCCTTGGGAGAAGGCAGGCTTTTGTACCAAATCTGTACAGACTTTTTCTTCTGAATCAATTATGGTTTTACTTTCCTGTATAAGTACATAGCTGCATATGTCAATGCTAATGCCATTCAGATTCTTCATTCCAACTTGATTCATGGTTTATTTTTGTTCTTTCTCTAGGTAAATCATAATCACTCTTTCCCTTCTTTTGATATAACATTAGGTGCTACTTCCATTACAACATTTTTGAACAGGGTGTTCTTGGGAACACTCCCTTTGTTCCCACATTCCTTTAATAAGCAATCTAAAACGATTGTCAAGATGTTATGTTGTAACAGTTGCGTATGGCACTTTAAGCCAACAAAGGATTATTTAAGGGAAACAAATATCTAACTTCTATTAATTCTGAATGCACACACACAAGGTTATTTAATTAAAACCATCATTTCTGGGTACTCAGACTCAATGTTCTGTAATCATGCTTCTCTCTAATGTGTCAATCATTTTAGAAGCAAAATGGGACCATCCACCAGACACATACTCACACACATGTGTGCGCGCAGACACACACACACACGCACAGAGGTATGCAGAAGTAATGTCTTTTAGAGCAAGATTCCCAAAATGGGCAAAACTACCCAAATATTGGTTGCTAAAGAATGTGCATGTGCAGGGCCGGCGCTGCCATAGGGGCCAGTCAGGCAGCCGCCTAGAGCGCCAAGGTAAGGGGGCACCGAATGGCGTGCCTAGAAGTCGCCCTCCCACTCCCAGAGCAGCTCTGGCCAAGTGAAGGCAGCTTCCAGGTGCGCCGTTCTGAAGCAGCCCTTCCGCCCCCCACCCCACCCCAGCGTCCCAGCTTGGCTTTGGCTGGGCGAGCACCCAGCCAAAGCCAAACCGGGATGCTGGGGCGGGCGAACGGATGGGCATGCTGGACGTCAGAACGTGGAGCCGCCCGCCAGCCCCACCGCAGTGTCCCACCCAGCTGAAGCCAAGCCGGGACCCACGTTCTGACTTTGGGCGAGGGAAAGGTAACGCAGCCTCCATCCCCGCCTGTCTCCGCCTACCTGGGGTGGGGGTGGGGGTGGGGGGTGCGCTGGGGGTGGGGGGTGAAAGCAGCTCACCTTGCTTAGGGCGCAAAATAGCCTGGCACCGGCCCTGTGCATGTGTGACACAGCCTCAATCTGCTTCCTCAGCCACATTTCCTCTGCTCTGAACTGGGTGGGGTGAGGTGCTGCACATGCACATTGAAGGTGTTCCCCCCTCAAAGCCAGCAGGTGGAACCTTACATGGGAGGGGAGATCACCACCACCACCATCATCATCCTTACACCCCATTTCCCAAGTATGGGCACTGGTGCCACTGTTCCCCTAACCCTATACATCCCCCACCTCAGCAAGTGCCGGAGAAGCCGTCCCACAAGCACACCCCAACTCTGCCTTCCTTTCCTCCTCCAACTATCCCATACATGCAATTAATTTCCCACCCACGGTGACCAATGCTACTGCCATCCAGACTCAGGCAGCTTTTCCCGGTGCCAAACCTCTCATGCCAGCAAAGGTAGACACACCCTCTCCTCCACTCTGCCCTCAAAGAGCTATTCTGCTTGGATTCTGAACTGTCAGCTTGCTCTTACGATAGTGTTTATTGAATCACAGCCTCAGGGCTAAACGAAATGTAATGTTAAATGCATCTTTGTACTTAACATGCACGGGGTTCTTCAAAACATAAACAGCACCCACTGGGAGGACTGATAATTATTGGGATCACAACAGGAAGGAGGGGAAATTTAACTCCTTACTCCACTGCTGCCATCCTGACACATACTTCTTTGAAGTTATTATTATCATTGGAAGGAAATGAGAACATAAAAAGAGCCTTGTTAGATCAGACCAAAGGCCAATCAAGCCCAGCTTCCTGTTTCTCACAATGGCAAACCAGGGTTATTTATTGCTATTTAAGGCACAGTCCTATCTATAAAGGCCTATAACTCCCAGCATGCTCCAGCCACCCATGGTGCTCAAAGCAGCTAACAACAGTAAAAATACAAATAAAAACAATCTCAATTATACATAAAAACAAATCAATTAAACACATAGCAATAAAAAAAAAATGCACAACACCCAACCAATTAAAAAACCCTTCAGGAACGAACTAGCTTACATGTCAAAGACCTGCCTGAATAATAATGTCTTTGGGCTTTTTTATCCAGCAACTTCCAGATTGGCTCATTACATGGGCTGACACGTGTTTTCAGGGCTGTGATTCTTAGCAAAATTGTGCATGTTTCATTTTACAGCCACTACATGGTGGTGTGGTTGTAGCGCAACTCCATCATTACACACAGCTCAAATATCAGATTAATGTTCTTTACGAGGTCCGAAAGTGCAGAAGATACCTGGAGGTTGACGACATTGTGCAAAGGACCCACAAATATCCATGAGTGACCAATCACATGAGTGACCAATCATGTAGAAATGCTCTAGAGGTCTGCTCGCAGAATGACAAGAAACAGGCAGTCAACCTAGCCTCCCTTGGCAAAGAATTCCAGAGCCCAGGAGTGGCCAGTGAGGAGGAGGCCCTCTCTTGTTTCCCCATCAAATATGCCTCCAATGGTGGCGGGACCAAGAGAAGGCTCCCCCCCCCTCTCAAGATCTTAAAACCTAGACAGGCGCCTATGGGAGAATGCGGCCTTTTGAATAGATGGCTCCCAACTCATATAGGGCTTTATTTGACATAACCAGCACTCTGAATTGTTTCTGGAAACATAGCAGTAGCCATTTCGCTGCAGCATTAAGGTTACCAACAATCACTTACCAAAGAGGTGACAGAAAGTGAATAGCTCTGTAGCTAAGAGGTTTTCTAGAAGACGCTGTGACAGTGTTCTCAGAGATGCAACGTAAAAAGGGCCTGAGTGGTGGCAGCAAGCACAGAAGAGGTAGTTGACAGGGTAGTGATTAGTAAAGTGCCCTTCTCAGATTCTACTGGGCCAGGTGGACAATAGCTAAATTAAGGGCTATGGCGCTACATTCAATGTGTATCATCCCAGCCGCCCTAATTTTTTTAAAAACTCTTGTGTAAAGATGTGGCACCTGATATAGATCAGGACCACCATGCATGAGATGGGAGAGTGTATTTTCCCACACAGCCCCCGTCGTGATGGCCTTGGGTCTGCGCCACGAGGCCTGGGGCTCCTGAACTGGGGCTCCTTCCCGGCATCTGCATGGGAAGGAGTGCCAATGCGGAGTTGCTGTTGCACTGAGACCTTGAACTGGCAAGGGGGGGAGGAGGGGGGCAGCCAGCTCTCCTCCTCGCTCAGATTGCCCTGTTCCTCTCACCCCACTTTATGTATTTATTTATTTTTAATCTGTATATATGAACCTTCACATCTACAAATTAAAAAAAACAAAAAAAACTGGGGGGTGGAGCAACGGGGCAGCCAGAGGGAGGTCAGAGGGAGGAGAGCCAGCTGCCCCCTTCCTCCCCCCTTCCCCGGTGCTCAGCCCAGCGGCGGTGGCGGCCTCCTGGCTGCCCCATTCCTCTCCTCCCACCCTCATTTTTTTATTTAATTTTTTTTAATCTGTAGATGCGAACAGATTTTTTTTTAAAAGTGGAGGGAGAGGAATGGGGCAGCCAGAGGGAGGTCAGAGGGAGGAGAACTGGCTGCCCCGTTCCTCCCCCCTCCCCGGTGCTTGGCCTGGCAGTGGCGGCGGCCTCCCGGCTGCCCCGCTCCTCTCTCCCCACCCCTGTTTTTTTATTTATTTGTTTACAGTGCAGAGCCCAAGTTAGAGCTCTTGGTCTGCCCCTTTCCTTGTCCAGCCCAGACAATGGTGACCAATCAGGGGGCGCCATCGGCTCCACAACCAAAAATGTCAGAGTAAATGCCTGACTTCTTTAAGCGGCATTTCTGGGGTTTGCCCCCTGGATGGCTTCTCAATGGTGGCTGCATCATGTACATGACCTGCCGCCACTCCGAATCCACCCCGGGGCAAACCCTTCATCAAGGCAAGCCCCCAGTCACATTACCCTCTTCAATTTTCCACCCACACCCTAACCCACACCTTTCATGGAGGTTAAAAGAAAGAAAACAACTCTATTGGTGCCCATGGAAGGTGTGTGTTTTTAAATCTCATGGAGGGGGTGAAGCTTAGGGGGGAATGTGGCTGGATAGGAAGATATAGCCCCCTATCTAACATATGGTGGTTCTAATCCAGATTGGAGTCCAGCATGCTCACACACACACACACACACACACACACACAAAGTTAGGATCACTAAGGGCGTCATCAGACAAGCATTTTATTGCACGCTCATTTCTGGGCACTCACAGATTTTCACGGGTCCTATTCATATCGTCCTCTGTGTTCCATGCGCCTCCCGACCCTTCTAGCCTTCTTCATTTACTTCTTCCCAGCAAATCCCAATTATTTTTGAGATGGAACTTGCTGCTATCTCCTGTGTGAAGGAGAAGCAGTGCAATCAAAACGGCCCACTGAATGGGCCATGTGCACGTTGTTTACTTCCTTTTTCAAAAGAGGAAGTAATGAGGAATGAAAGTGCAGGCAGAGAAGCAACGGTAAGGAAATGTGATTTCCCCCCATGTGATGATGCTCTAAGATGTTACACATTTAACATAGCATCTAGTTTAGCCCTGACATCCAACACTATCTGGCTACTGAGTTTGTGCAAATCTCATTTATGTTGACACTCACCATTGGAGTTCACTAGCAGAAAGAGTGACGGTGCCTACCGTATTTACCATCTTAAGGAGCAAGCTCAGGTTGGAGGTTACAATTATATCAACTTCAATTTCATCTTTGCTCAGATGGTAAACAATTAGACACTAATTCTCACTACTACTTTTGATTGTTGAGTTATTTATATGCTGTTTAATCTGTTTTAAGAATCCCAAATCTGACTAATAATTAATTTAAAAATCGCTTACCAGAAAAATGGGCTAGAAAGAAAGCCCCTTTGGTTTGGTTTCATTGTTGGTGGCTTTAGGAGGGCTTCCAGGAACCGTATCTTTGCCCATTGTAAAGTTGGGGAAAGACTACAAAGGCAGTAACTTGGCAGTACTGAAGACTCAATAGCCTTAAGAGAAAGGGGAAACCAGAGGAGGTGTGTTAAATATCCAGCAGCATTTAGCTAGAAGATCCCCTTATTCCCTCTAGTGGTGTTGGCTGGGAAATACAAGTCTTTTGACAATAATGAGGGGAACAAGCAAGAGAAGTCTGATGTCCAGATTCCAGCTGGACATCAGGAAAAACTTCCTGACTGTTAGAGCAGTACGCCAATGGAACCAGTTACCTAGGGAGGTGGTGGGCTCTCCCACACTAGAGGCATTCAAGAGGCAGCTGGACAACAAGGAATTCTCGTTAGATCTAGCAATTTGAGATTTCAATGTATCTAGGATTTCCTTCACTAGATAGAATAGGATGTGCACAGTTTATTTCACCATAATTTCATTTGGTTATAGCACTTTTGTCCAACTGATATTGCCTAAAACACTTGAGACTCCTATTTCGAATTTTAAGCATCTCCCCCCCACACACACACACACATGGTTACAACTATGGCGCTGGCTCTTATTGAATTGATTTTATTGTTGTTTTGCTATTTTAAAATTAATAGTAGCACTCTGATCCAAGAACAGAATATTCAAAGTAAATGTAAAGCCATTTCTAACACAGAGTCCTCCCGGAGAGCTGTTCCCTGTCATAATCTTCTTCCCTATAAAATGTCCCTCATACTCATGAAATATCGAATGCTTGAGATCCACCTTGTTACCTCTTCCACTAATTACAGTTATTATCTGACAAGACAATCTAGTCACTGCCTTAAAATTCCATCACAATAGAGACATCTCTAGATAGCCTTGCCATTTCACTGCATGCGTTATCTTTCATCTCTAGAACCAAAAGCAAGATTAACCTATTGGGAGTATAACGCCATTGCCTAGGAACACTGCCAAAAATGTTCATACCCTTTGAAAACTCTTCAGGTTTACTGTAAGGGCCATCCTTATGGTCCCAGTGTGCCAGTGGCCCATTAACACCAATGTCATAGCCTAATATAGTTAGGATCCTTTGTATTCCCAGCAGCGAAGTTGATAGAAAAAAGATACCACTTTACAACAAGAGACAATGTCATAACTTGATGAGACACATCTCCGGTATCCACAGAAACACTGCCAACACCCACCAATCATGACACAGCATGCTGACAAGGCCTCCATATTAACCAGGCATTGAGGACCCAATCCACACACAAAGACACCCAGAATACCTCCATGACATCATCCTACCCACCACACAGAGCAGACACAACCCAGCGGAAACAAATAGCCCATCACTATTTCACACCCCATGACTGACATGCTCCTGCGATCCCTGCAGGTGGACGTTTGTATCATCTCATTATAAAACACACAAAGAATGGAAACCACCACTTTTTGACAGGGAAATATACACGAACACTAAAGAAAGAAAGGACAGATATTTTCACTATTTCATCATCATCATCATCATCATCATCATCATCATCATCTATACTAACAGCAATCTCAGTTCACTGAGAGCTGCTTTTTGAGTAGCCAAAATGGCACCATCTGCATCCCAAGGGAATTGCATCAGCAGGTTTGGAGGTTTGCAGAAGTACAAAAAACTTTAAGGAAAAAAACCTCGGGAGAGACTCAGGGCCTTGCTAGACCTACCTGATAATCAGGCTGGGAGTTGGGGCGATGGCACGCTGCAACTAGCGCGCGCCGTCGCCCTTTTCCACACATCAACACACGACGGGGCAAGAGGAAGCCCCGTCGCGTCCACCATTTTTTCCCCCTTAAAGGGCCATGTGCGCAGGAGTGCACCGCCGGGAAGGTAAGTGCTTTTTTAAAAAATAAAGGGCCCCCGCTCCCCCTGCCCCTGATTCCCCCCACAATGCCTGATTCCCCCCCTGCCCGCTCGCTCACCTGTCCTCCCCCCACTTGCCAGGCCTGTGCCCACTCTTCTCCCCCCGCCCCCCGGGCCCCCGGCCCCGATGCCCGTGCCTGTGCCCGCTCTTCTCCCCCCACCCCCTGTCCCCGATGCCCATGCCTGTGCCCGCTCTTCTCCCCCTGCCCCCCATCCCCGATGCCCGTGCCCGCTCTTCTCCCCCCCTCTCTCCTGCCGGGTCGGTCTTTACCCCGGCCCCCATCTCCCCCCCCATGATTCCCCCCCGGCCTGATGGGCACAGTGGTCCTATGGAGCGCTGTGCCCAGTCCATGGCTTCTCCCAGCTTCTCGCGAGTAAGCGAGCAGCCGGGAAAAGCCACGGAAGTTGCTAGACTTTCCGCAGCCCCAGCCTGAGGCCGGGGCTGCGGAAAACCCGGGCCATAAGCAAATCCGCTTATGCTGGTTCAAGCGAGGTCTTAGCCCAGCCTGACCCCAGAATCCCCTGTGCGTCATCTGGATGCACAGGAGGGAGACCGGGCCTCACACCACGCTAAGGCCTCACACACACACCAACCACCACTGCCACAACACACAAAACAGCCCAGTGAAGACTGGGAACGGTGGCCATGGAATGCTGCTTACAGAGGGGGAGAAGGCAACGGAGTACCATGCCCCCACATCCTCTTGTGGGGATGCTATAAAAATCTATGATTCTGTGGCCTGGCTCACACACAGTAAGTGAGACAGGACTTCAGATTTCACCTAGCAGAATTGCTAGGAAGGTTACATTTCCCATCACTTTTGGCTTGCTGCCAGCCAGTGCCAGGTCCTGGGAGAGAGAGAAGAGACAGGGGCCTGCCTCTCTTCTTCTGCCAACAGCCACAGCCTGTGCTGGCTGGAGACTTCCTGCTGCTTGAAGCAGAGCACAGATTCTGCCTCCACCCCAGAGCTAGGGCCAACAGTTCTAAAAGCCTTGATGCACTGACCCATGCAGACACAAATGCTTCCCTTCTCGTGGTGGCAGCTGAAGCACATGGCAGAGCCGGATCTGGCCATATTTGCAAGGTGGGTGGGTGGGGAGCTAGTGGATGGGAGCCTGGAGGCTCACAAGGTTTGGCAGAGAGACTGGAAATTATTGTGGCCCATAGCTTCATCCCACGTACCTGTTTCTCTCGAATTATCCCCAAAGCGTAAAGCTGTCATAGAAACAGAATCATAGAATAGTAGAGTTGGAAGGGGGTTTAAAAGGCCATCGAGTCCAACCCCCTGCTCAATGCAGGAATCCACCCTAAAGCATCCCTGACAGAGGGTTGTCCAGCTGCCTCTTGAAGGCCTCTAGTGTGGGAGAGCCCACAACCTCCCTAGGTAACTGGTTCCATTGTCGTAGTGCTCTAACAGTCAGGAAGTTTTTCCTGATGTCCAGCCGGAATCTGGCTTCCTGTAACTTGAGCCCGTTATTCTGTGTCCTGCACTCTGGGAGGATCGAGAAGAGATTAGTTAAATCGCACCCGGGGGGCGGCGCTCCTAAGATCCTTTGCATACCATGAAAAGGTTTTAAGAGGGAGAAATGTAAAAAATCATTTAAAAAATCAACAGATGACCCAATCCGATTCAAATTTGGTATGCTCAAAGCCCTTCTTAATATCTATTACAGTGCCAATTTTGATGTCTTTATCTTTAAAACTTACACAGATGTAAGCATTTGTTTAATTTTTAGTTTAAACATATCAAATTCTCCTCCTGCGCCCCCAGTGGCCACTCAGAGAACAACAAAAGATTCACCTTTAAAGGGGTAGTAAAATAGGACAGTTCTTTTGGCTAAGAAGCACAATTAAAGCAGGATGCCTGGGAGTGCTTCACAGTCAAAGCAGATTATAAGCTGGAAAACGTCGGAGTCCTTTGCACGCAATTCGCAGTGATTGCGCAGTATAACACTGGTGTGATGAAGCTACCAAGAAGGGCATAGCAGAAACCATGTTTTCTCAAATTGGCTCACAATAATCTAGTTACTGATTTGCGGGGTGGCTGGGTGTATAATAGCTCAACTTATTCCAAGCCAGTTGTAGAAGAATCACGGCTGCTTGGTTTGGCCATCAGTAAAAGGAACATTGATTCATTCTGGACCACCTCCATAACCTGCACTTTTGGGCCTGTTTGCTTCAAAATTTCTATGGCCGAGATGTAAGCCATACGTATCAGCCTCAGTGGAGCCCCAACAGTTTACTTAGCCAGGCACGGAAACCTTCTCTGCCTTGCTACGTAAAGGTGATGGCTCCACAGAGACTGAGGTATTGTTTGTTTCACCCTCCAGTTTGCTTCGAGACCTAGCCACTTACTCCTTTGTGGATTATACTTTGGCTCCGGATTGGCTGGCTGTGTTGTAACCTGACTCGTGAAGAAACTTCTGGGGAACAAGAGGAGGATTTTCTCACCAGTTCTGTGAACCATGTGCCCATTTTACACTGCTGGCATAAGATTTCCTCTTTGCCTGTGAGCCCAGGGGTGGAGATGCCCCAGTAAGTTCTGCGCTCAGGTCAGCACACAGCAGACACAGGTAGGATGAGAAACAGCTTCCTTTTTGTTAAGAGTAACACATAGAAATGCAACCTCTTCGTAGCAAAGTAAAGCAGCTTAAGCAGACTTTAGCATGCTTCAATACACAGATTGAAACAGCACAACAAAGAGCTATAGCAGTTAAATATTATAGGGGAAACCAGACTGTTCCCTTACAGGCCCGTAAAGATACTTTCAATATACTAAGATGTGTTATCTAGTCCTATTTATTTATTTATTTATTTATTACATTTTTATACCGCCCAAAAGCCGAAGCTCTCTGGGCAGTTCACAAAAATTAAAACCATAATAAAACAAACAACAGGTTAAACGCACAAATACAAATACAGTATAAAAAGCACAAAACCACGCAGCAAAATTGATATAAAATTAAAATGCAGAGTTAGAACAGTGAAATTTAAATTTAAGTTAAAATTAAGTGTTAAAATACTGAGAGAATAAAAAGGTCTTCAACTGGTGACGAAAGGAGTACAGTGTAGGCGCCAGGCGGACCTCTCTGGGGAGCTCACTCCATAACCAGGGTGCCACAGCAGAGAAAGCCCTCCTCCTAGTAGCCACCTGCCTCACTTCCTTTGGCACGGGCTCACGGAGAAGGGCCCCTATGGATGATCTTAAGGTTCGGGCAGGTACATATGAGAGGAGGCGTTCCTTCAAATAACCTGGCCCCAAACCGTTTAGGGCTTTAAATGTCAATACCAGCACTTTGAATCGGGCCTGGACCTGGACTGGCAGCCAATGAAGTTGTAGAAGGACTGGCATAATGTGATCTTGCCGGCCAGTCCCTGTTAGTAGGTGGGCTGCCCTATTTTGTACCAGCTGAAGCTTCCGGACCGTTTTCAAAGGCAGCCCCACGTATAACGCATTGCAGTAATCCAAACGAGAGGTTATCAGAGCATGGATTTTAGTAGCTGACCTGTCCTAATTTTCCTGACAGCATTTTGCAGCTTCCATCATCCATTGCAAATGATCCATGGTGCCTTCTTATTCTGCCTTGACATCCTTTTTCTTACAGTCTTTGACTCTTTTTCCTACCTTGAAGATCTCCAGTCCTGAAAGCTGACCTGATTAAGCTCCAATTACTCTGCTCTGTCCCTCTGGACAGAAGCCATAAGGGGACAGACTCTTCAAAAGCATGACAGTCTATTTTTGTACAATTTGAGCAGGTACAACTGCCCATTGGTATCAGTGCTACAATGACAGAATAAATGTTGTGCCTCAAGGGTGGGCAACTGGTGGCCCTCCAGATGTTTTGGCCTACATAGGGTGACCATATGAAAAGGAGGACAGGGCTGCTGTATTTTTAACAGTTGCATAGAAAAGGGAATTTCAGCAGGTGTCATTTGTTTATATGGAGAACCTGGTGAAATTCCCTCTTCATCATAACAGTTAAAGGTGCAGGAGCTATACTAGAGTGACCAGATTTAAAGGAGGGCAGGACACCTGCAGCTTTAACTGTTACAAATGACACCTGCTGAAATTTTACAAATGATACCTGCTGAAATTTCCTTTTCAATACAACTGTTAAAGATACAGGAGCCCTGTCCTCCTTTTCATATGGTCACCCTAGGCCTACAAATCCCATTAGGCAAATGAATGCTTTGCTATAGGAAATGTGTACCTTTAGTTTCATAGGGCACCAGCTTAATCTTTGGTGGCATGAAAAGGAATTCCTCATATGTTATCTTAAACTTAAAAGTAGGAATATGCACTGCAGCACACATTAGCTTGCACTGATCTAGGCTAGCGTGTTAACTTTTCCTCTCCGGGAATATCTACACCATAAACTACATTGGTGAGCCTGGCCCCATCTTTGCTCTGTTTTAGGCAGGCGATGAAAACAATTTTGTTCTGTTCAACTTTTATATGGGGTTGAGTCTGCTCTCTGAGGTTATAATAAAAGCTCGACTGATAATTTGGTTTGTTGTTTTGAATTGTTTTAATGTTTTGTTCCTTTTTGTACACTGCCTTGGGGTCCCTGTTTGGTCAAAATACAGGTTAAAATATTTTAAGTAATACACATATATATTATATAAACTTATCTAATGGTCATTCCCTCTACCCAGGTGACCTTGTCAGCTGTAGTTCGGAGAGGGATTGGGATGGATCTCTAACATAGAATTCTTAATACTACCAGGAAACTAGAATTCCCAGGATTTGGGTATGGGAACAGTTAAAATATTACAAAACCACCACTCATTTGTAGTGCATGAAATTTACTCTTCTGCAAAGAATGTGCCTGATATCCTTGAAACAGAAAAAAACACCATTTTTTTAGATTTATGCAAAACCTTCATTCTTAATCTTGTCCATTCGTCCTGAGCAAAATCCTTTGTTACTAACGTTTAAAGACAAAACTTCCAAAGAATCCCACGAGATCTTTCATCTGAGAAAGAGCATTAGCTTAACTATGGGACTTTCACAAAGCAGAAATCTGGCATGATTTACAGTCTGCAAACTAAAATGCAGCTTCTTCCAAGCAACTAGTATCCAACAGCCTCCTGTTATTCTTGCTGAACAGGTTCATCTTTAGTTCACAGGGATGAGGTCACAGTAATGATGGTTTCATCTCATGGCTGGATTTTTTCCTGTCAGGCTATAATAAAGACTGGAACAATATTTCCTGATATAGCCAAATAATTGGGACATAATGAGAAGATCAGCTGGCATGGGATAAAGGAAACTCCCAATAAAGTTTCTCCAACACATTATACCACACAAAAGGCTTCATCCCACCAGCCTTATATTGTGCTGCTGCAGCGAATTCTATGCAATGGACTCAAATGAGGCGGACGTTATAGTCTGCTTTCCCTGCGAAGGACTCCGATGACATCGACTATGTCCTGCTGTGATTGCGGTTCTTCTGCCCCTCATAGCAAAATATTTTGGTGCACGGAAAGTCTGGTTCTTCCAGTCATGCGAAAGCACATCACTCAAACTTTAGCGTGTATTTTCAAACATCGTTTCATTGTGCTGTTTTGTGGGTGTGGTTTCAAAGGGGGGTATTGCTGATGAAAGAGAGGGGTGTGCCAATTGAAAACCTTTCCTTCTCCTGCTTCCGAAATCCCCCATTCTCTCCTTGTGGGGGAATCAGGACCGGCTAATCCCCAGTTTAACAAGCAAAAAGAAGAAGAAGCAACCCTCACCCACATATATACAGGACTGTGAGGGAGGAAAGGAAGGTAGGCAAGGGGGGGAGAGACTCTTTAGATCTGTGTGTGTTTTTAACGGAGCCTTTGCTTCAAAGCATGTGGAAAATGCACCCTCCCTGCTAGCAGCACCCTCATTTTTAAAGATAAAGAGATCCAAATTGGCACAGTGGAAGATCTTAAGGAGGGCTTTCAGTATACCAAATTTCAATCAGATTGTTTCATCCTTTGATTATATATGATTTTTAAAAAAAATTCCTCCCTTAAACCCTTACAGTTTATAGTTTTCCACTGCAAAGGAACATCTGTAGGTCCCAAAGCAAAACAAGGCTGGTCAGTTTCACCCAAATGTCTTGTCAGTTTCAAGTGAAGTCCTTTGGCTGCTTCTGAATCCATATGTGTGTGTGTGTCCTTTTCCATCCTACTCTGCCCTGTTCCCCTACGCCCTCCTTGTTCTCCATGGGGGTGAGGCTCCTCCCAACGTCACAGAAACAGGTAGTGTGTCTCTTCCCTTATTGATTCGTCTCCCTAAAAACATGTGTTGCTCTTGTTCTTATTTGAACCGGAGTTGGTGGGGGAAGGACACAGATCGTACTTCCATTTCTTTGAGCATGAGAAGCTGAGTAGGGGGTGGCAGGAGACACAAACAGGGGGAAGCAGAGATGGAAACATTCTCCATGGGGGGATCCTGCATCTCCCCACCTTTTTCTTTTCTTTCTTTTTAAACAATGGGGGTCCAATTTTTATTGGGAGCCCCCACATGGGAAAGGATGGCTTAATCCTCTCACTAACTGTGATTTCTCTCTCAATTTCTCTGTCATTGGAGGTCCTGGCGCTGCGTTTGAAGTCTCCTCCATACACTGGGAGTTGAGATGGCCACTTCCTACCTGGCTTCACTCCCAAACCCAGCCACCCACCCCATTTTTTTTCCTTTTTAAAGTTGCAAAAATTAAGACTGTAATCCGAGGGGCTCTAATTTGGAAATGCATTCCATTGAACTCAATGGGGTTTATTTACTGAGTTAGCATGCAAAAGAGTTGACTTCAGTTTTACCTAATGTTCTACTTTGGTCTTCAGTAACAAGAGAAGCAAATCCCAATCCCTGCTGTCTGAGGGGGAGTTGTCCCCACTTCATAACAACCAATAAACGGAAGGAGGAGGTACAAAGAAGATCTGGGGGGTGGGCATAACAACATGTGTGAGTGAACCTCAACAGATCTCTGCAACATGCTACAGCAGAGGTGTAAGTTTACAAGTTTTCATATGCTATATAAGCACTATATAACCGAAATGGGATAATTCAAGGGTAAACCAGAACAAACATGTACATGGGATGAACCTCAGAGTAAGAAAAATACAGTGTATAATAATTTATAGAGAACAGTAGTCAGGGGTGACAGGAGCTTGGGACAGGGGGAAATGATCTGACACAACATACACGCACATAGCCAGGTACTTACAGGAGTAACTAAAAGGCTTGGAGGGGGATGCATCTCAGTTGGCTCAAAGAAATGAAAAGGGGCATTTGTGAAAGGGAGAACTTAGGCTCACCAGGCTGTCTGATCTGAGCCTCCTACTGATGGGTTGGAGGGCATGCATTTTTCAGGGACCCGGGCGCTATGAATGGTGCTTTTCCTAAGTGTAGCATTTGGCTTTTCTCCACTACAATGAAGCCATTCATTATTAGAGGAAAAAATAAAAGAGTGCATGCAGAGAGTTTGCTGGGATGGGAGCCAAACATGGGGGGGGGTGTTCCATACCACACCATTTTGCAGCTGCTTCTTTCCAAAAACCCACAGAATCACTGCTGCAGGGTGGGGTGGGGAACCCTTAATCTAAATGGCAGGAGGGAGGGTGGTCTATCTAGCCACAGCACTGGTGGTCAACCTGCTTGTCAAGCCCATCCTGATGAGGAAATGATGTACCTTGATTGAGCTGTTTGTCCATGCAACCCCCCTGTGCAATTGGATTAAAAGTGTTCCCAGGTGGAACTTATATGAGGCACTGGCAGCCTTTCCCACTGCATTGTTGGGGTGAATGGCTGGAGAGCTTTTTGTGCTCTTACTGAGCAGTGCCATTTTGATTGTTGCTCTTTTGTTCAGGATATTTCATATTAGCTTCTGAAACCTTGCTTAGAATAATTAAAAAGGAGAAGGGAAGCCCGCCCCTTGTCCTGAGTTCCAGCACCTACCTGATCCACCCATTTGTATAACCTGAACCGAGGCCATCACTGATAAACGAAGAAGTAATGTGATGACCTCGGAGCGAAGGGGGAAGTAATTGCACATCAACACTTCCAAAAAGTGCAGTTTCGGGGGGGGGAACCCATCGTGGCTGTGCGTTGGCAGTTGCATCACATAAACCATGTGGTGCCACTGCACAGCCATGACAGGGTAAACAGGACATATAGATACCCCCAAGAATAGTATCAGTTTTGATAGGATCAGAGAGATTTCAGTGGATGGATAGCAAAGTGCAAAGGCAGGTTCATGGATATATGCAAGACTGGATGTCAAAAAAGAATGTTTGAAAATCATTTGTTTTAGCTGCTTTTATAGCTCATAGTAATCAAAAATAAATGAGCTATGGTGGAATAGCCATATATGTTCATATGAACATATGAATGATCACAATACCTTCAGTATGAGGCAACAGTTGTACTGCTTTCAAATGTACTCATGCTCCAAAAAGCATAAAATACAAGTTAATGCATCTGTCTTAACTTCCACACCAAGGACTGAATCCAGACTTAGTCATACTTAGAGCAACATCAGATGGGGGGAAATCACATTTCCTTACCATCGCTTTCCCTCTGTAAGCAATGACCACACGGCTCATGAAATGACCATTTTTATTGCGTCACTTTTCCTGCATTCAGCAGGAAATGGCAGAACATTTTGTTATTTTTTTTTTTTAAATGATTTTACCAGGGTCTGTTTTGTGAGGGAAAGAAGACCAGAAGGAGCGGGAGACACATGGGAGGTGGACAATGTCATCAAAAGGACCCACGAACATCCGTAAGTGGGAAGTAACGAGCATGCAATAAAATGCTCGTCTGATGACGCATTAGAGTAAATGCATTGAAATGAATGGGAGTGAATTTAGTCCACTGATTTCAGTGGGTCTATTCTAAGTATGATTAAGGGCACAATCCTGTGATGGAACTGCTTGGCTTGACTCAGTGATTCCTTGGCCAGAGAAGGGGGGTCTGACTCAGCCGGCCCAGACACACGCCCTTTCACTGCCACTTTTAACCCTTTAGGAGTTTAGGTTCTCAAGGAACAACACCACTCAGGAGATAGGGACCAAACACTTTTATTCTTCACACTACCCGCTTCCGAAAGGGTCCACACGTTAAGGTAAACACGTAAGAGGTTTGGGGGGGAAACATGGACAAAGGAATGACACACTCAGGACAGCAGGGACTAATACCTCCCCTCCCCCTTTTCCACACTCAGACCAATTGGATTCGCACTCACTCCCCACTAACCACCCACCAGCCGTAACTCTGGCAAGGTCCCTTGCCCACTTGTACCCAAACCTAATCTAAAACACTGCGACTCAACCTCTGTTGCTCACTTCGACTCGGCTCCACGCCACTCGAACTGACTCTTTCCCTCAGCGACTGCATGGGACTTCCGCCATCCAGCCAACCTGGCCTGGATGCTCTTACTCACCACACACTCACCGGACTCCTAACACCCATAGGAAAAAGACTGGAACCTTGGGTGCCCACCTTGGGTGCCCAAGCTTTTTATCCCTTTCTGGGACACCCTTGTCACCAGACCCACCTGGACCAATAGAAACCCCATAGCAACCCACACCTCTCCCGAAGGGAGGAGGGAATGCTCCCAGACATTGCACAGCTGCAACTTGTTACTCTCTCCCCAGTACCAGCCCGGGGAGGCGTTATCAGATGCCAGGCGCTTCTCTCACAGCGCAGCCTTGGCATTTCACTTGCCACTCCCTTTTCAGACACAAAGAAACCCCTCTCCCTCTCCCCGGGATGAAGCAGATGTTCTCTTAAAGGGACCCATGACAAATCCTACGCATGTTTAGCCAGAAAAAGTTTGACAACCCCCAGCATTCCCCAGCCAGCATGGGAGTTGAAGGATTTCTTTTTCTGGCTAAACATGCATAGGGTTGCACCCTAAGACTGGATCCAGCACCATATAAACAGCAAACATGCTTTACAGATTCTCATACTATGTTTACTTACAATATAATATCCACACAAATACAGTTTCCTTAGTCAACTCCACCCTCTTTCTATTCAGGCTGGAGGCAACACTGATGCTTGGGTCAGTGTTATTTCAAACTTTAATAGGATATGGGTTTATAAATTCTAAAAATAATAATTCTGAAACAACTCCTTACACAGCTTATCTTATGCTACAGGGTACAATCCTAAGCAAGTTTTAAAAAGCACTTCATCCACTGTGTTTTGACATTCTAAACCCTTAATTCTGACAACCAACCTCTTGAAAAGCTTCTCTTAAGCTGCTGAGTTCAATCCTGTGCATGGTTAACAAAAAATAAATCCTGCGAAGAAACTATTCAGGTTTCTCTGAACATCAGACTTGCAGATTTGCTCTGCTGTTTGTAAATTCTAAAGAAGCAATTAAACTTCTATGAGATTTAAACAGAATAAATACTATGCATGTTTACTCATAAGTGCAGGACTCATCTGCTCCTTAGTCAGTGGAGGCTGGTGGCTCCAATATCAGTGGGGCAGTAAATCCACTCTGGGTTTCGATGAAGACTCTAAAACAGTGGTTCTCAACCTTCCTAATGCCACGACCCTTTAATACAGTTCCTCATGTTGTGGTGACCCCCAACCATAAAATTATTTTCGTTCTTCTCTACACGATCCATTGTCATGGGATGGTTTGCTAATGAAAATAATACATAACAATAGCTTTAATAATACAAAAGATGATACATGACATAGTTCAGTCAATACAGTTTCCTAAGACCATCGGAAATATGTGTTTTCCAATGGTCTTAGGCGACCCCTGTGAAAGGGTCATTCGACCCCAAAGGGGTCCCGACCCACAGGTTGAGAACCGCTGCGCTAAAAGCTCCATCTGACGAGCATTTTATTGCACACATGTTACTGGGCACTCACGGAGTTTGCTCAGGTCCCTCACATGACTTCGTCTGCCTCCTGCACCCCTTCCGCCCCTTCTGGCCTTCCTCGCACAACAAAAAAACAGCAACAACTCATTAAGTCTGACTTTTTTTTAAACTCTGAATCGCTGCTCTCTCCTGCTGTGTGCAGGAGAAGCAGCGCCATTAGAGCAGCAGACTCAATGGGCCTCGTGCTCATTCTGTACTTTCTCTTTTGAAAAGAGGAAGTAACTGAGGAATGAAAACACGGGCGGAGAAGCGAAGGTAGGGAGCGTGTTAACCCTTGGTGTGGTGGAGCTTTAAATTGTTTTATTTATTTATTTTATTTATTTATTTATTTAAGGATTTTTATGCCGCCATTCAGCCAAAAAAGGCTCTCATGGTGGCTTACAAAAGTTTAAAACAATGTACATTAAAAACAGATATACAAACATTTAAAACCACCAAAAGTGTGTATATATATATATATATATATATATATATATATATATATATATAAATATCCATTTAAAACAACTACTATCCAATAAAGCTATCCAATGTGGTTTGATTGGCATGTGGGAGTTGGGGAGGCACAGCTCCCTCTAGAGGAACCAGAGCCTTGGTAAAACCTACCAGGCCGGACAGACTGAGTGGACCACCAGAACGGCTTGCCTACTGACTTTGAGTGGTTTGGAATAAGTCCCAGTTGTATCTGAGAACTAGGCTTAAGGTTCAGGTTAGGGTTAGAGTTGGTAAGGCACAGCTTCCCGGGCAGGAACAGGAGCCTCTGTAGAGCCTAGCTGGGCCAGACAGACTTCGTGGGTTACCAGGACAGATTGCCTTTGAGTAGCTTGAGGTAAGTCTCAGGCCACAGCTAGACCTAAGGTTTATCCTGGGATCATCCCGGGTTCGCCCCTGCCTGAGCACTGGATCCCGTGTGTGTCACCTAGATGAACAGGTTTGACCCCTGGACGATCCAGGGATAAAACTGAGGTCTAGCTATGGCCTCAGTTGTATGTGAGGGTAAGGGTTAAATCTCAGGTTAGGGTTAGGGTTGGGGAATCACAACTCACCCTAGAGGAACTAGGACCTCAGCCAGATAGACTGAGTCAGCGACCTGAATGGCTTGCCTGCTAATGTTTAGTGTCTGGCAAGAACTCTCGGTGACAGGTGAGGGTTAGGGTTAAGCCTCAAGTTAGAGTTAGGCTGGGGAGGCATGGCTCCCCGCCTAGGAACCAGAGTCTTGGTACGGCCTAGGCAGGCCAGACAAACTTAGTGGGCCACCAGGATGGCTTGCCTTCTGACTTGGTGCAGCTGGGGAGAAGTCTCAGTGGCACATCATGGTAAGGGTTAAGGCTCAGGTTAGTGTTAGTGTTGGGGAGGCCCACCTTCCTGTAGAGGAACTGGGGCCTCAGTAGAGCCTTGCTGAGCCAGACAGATTGAATGGGGAACCTTGATGGCTTGCCTACTGACTTCGAGTGGTTCAAGATAAGTCTCTGTCACACGTGAGAGTAAGGGTTAAGGCTCAGGTCAAAGTTAGTGTTGGGGAGCCCTGACTCCTCACACAGGAACTGTAGCCTTGGTAGAGCTTACCTGCACCAAACACACAGAGTGAGCAACCAGGATGGGTTGCCTACTGATTTTGAGTGGATCGAGGTAAGTCTCAGTGGCATATGAGGGTTAGGGTTAGGGTTAAGGCTCAGGTTGTCATTATGGTTTGGGACGCACAGCTTCTCAAAGAGGAGTCGGGGCCTTGGTAGAGCCTAGCTGGGCCAGACAAACAGAGCCTAGCTTTCCTACAGACTTGGAGTTGCTCAAGGTAAGTCTCTGTGGCACATTAGGGTAAGAGTTCAGACTCGGATTAGGGTTAGGAGGCATGGCTCCCCGTCAAGGAATTGGGGCTTCTATAGAGCCTAGGCAGACCAGACAAACAGTGGGTCACGACGACAGCTTGCCTACTGACTTTGAGATGTTTGTGGTATGTCTCAGTGGCACATGAGGGTTAGAGTTAAGCCTTAGGTTAGGGTTAGGGTTGGGATGGCCCAACTCCTGATAGAGGAACCAGGGTCTCAGTAGAGCCTAGCTGGGCCCACACACAGAGTGAGCCTCCAGGATGGCTTGCAAACCGATTTGAGTGGATTTCCTACTTATTTTCAGTATCTGGAGGGAAGTCTCAGCGACACGTGAGGGTTAGTATTAAGCTTCAAGTCATGGTTATGTTTATTTATTTTATTTATTTATTTATTACATTTTTATACCGCCCAATAGCCGAAGCTCTCTGGGCGGTTCACAAAAATTAAAACCATCATAAAACAACCAACAAGTTAAAAACACAAATACAAAATACAGTATAAAAAGCACAACCAGGATAAAACCACGCAGCAAAATTGATATAAGGTTAAAATACAGAGTTAAAACAGTATAATTTAAATTTAAGTTAAAATTAAGTGTTAAAATACTGAGTGAATAAAAAGGTCTTCAGCTGGTGACGAAAGGAGTACAGTGTAGGCGCCAGGCGGACCTCTCTGGGGAGTTCATTCCACAACCGGGGTGCCACAGCGGAGAAAGTCCTCCTCCTAGTAGCCACCTGCCTCACTTCCTTTGGCAGGGGCTCACGGAGAAGGGCCCCTGTAGATGATCTTAAGGTCCGGGTAGGTACATATGGGAGGAGGTGTTCCTTCAAATAACCTGGCCCCAAACCGTTTAGGGCTTTAAATGTCAATACCAGCACTTTGAATCGGGCCCGGACCTGGACTGGCAGCCAATGAAGTTGTAAAAGGACTGGCGTAATGTGATCTTGCCGGCCAGTCCCTGTTAGTAAACGGGCTGCCCTGTTTTGTACCAGCTGAAGCTTCCGGACCGTTTTCAAAGGCAGCCCCACGTATAACGCATTGCAGTAATCCAAACGAGAGGTTATCAGAGCATGGATAACTGTAGCTAGGCTATCACTGTCCAGATAAGGGCGCAGTTGGTATATCAGCCTAAGCTGATAAAAGGTGCTCTTTGCCACTGAGTTCACCTGTGCCTCAAGTGACAGTTCTGGATCGAAGAGCACCCCCAAACTACGGACCCGATCCTTTAGGGAGAGTGCAACCCCGTCCAGGACAGGGCAAACATCACCTCGCCGGACAAATGAACCACCCGCTAACAGTACCTCCGTCTTGTCTGGATTGAGTCTCAGTTTTTTAGCCCTCATCCAGACCATTACCGTGCCCAGGCATTTGGGTTGGCATGGCTCATTGTAGAGGAACTGAGGCCTCAATAAAGCCTAGGTGGGGCAGACAGAATGAGTGGGCCTCCAGGACTGTTTGCCTACTGACTTTGAGTGGCTGGAGATAACTCTCAGTGGCTTGTGAGGGTGACCGGATGACCCGGAAAACCCAGGAGACCTCCGGAAATATGAGAGTCTCCAGGGCAACCAGGACTGGGCCCTAATTTACCAGGAAAGGCTCTGATCGGCGCTGGGATGGCCTAGAATTTATTTATTTATTTATTACATTTTTATACCACCCAATAGCATTCCTTAGCATTCTGAAAAATATTGCCACCCCAAGACACAGGATAGATTCCTTGTGTTGTCAAGGCCAGACTGAAATCAAACCCATTAAGAGATACTATATAATATATACAAGTCTCCCTTCAATTCTAGAGTTCCCCCACTACAAATCATCCAGGCTTTTATAAGAAGGGACTGTTTATCCCTTGCCAGTCTTTAGTATGTTAAGTACTATTGCTTTCACCTGTAATTGCACACCTACAATAAAGGCAGAAAGGTATGTTTAGGGTTAGGATGTAATAGCTGTTTCTACAGACTCTGGATGGTATGAAGAACCTGGTGATATTTCCTCTTCATCACCACAGTTAAAGCTGCAGGTGCCCTGCCCTCTTTTGTATCTGGTCACTCTAGTATAGCTCCTGCACCTTTAACTGTGGTGATGAAGAGGGAATTTCACCAGGTTCTCTGTATATACAAATGACACCTGCTGAAATTCCCTTTTCTATGCAACTGTTAAAGACACAGGAACCCTGTCCTCCTTTTCAAATGGTCACCCTACTGGGTGGCACATAAAAAACATAGAAAATGCTCCACATAGGAATAATTATGGATAACTATATATTTTAAAAATGGTGTTGATACATTTTTGTTATACATCATTTATGCCCAGAGGCTACCCTAAATCAACCTTTCAAGCAGTACTCAAAGTGTTACAAATGGGGAAATGAAGTGGATTTAAAGTGGGAGGGAAAAGGAGAATGGGTTGAGCGGAAATGTCCAATTCCTTGAAGGCAAGGGTAGGGTGACCATATGAAAAGGAGGACAAGGCTCCTGCATCTTTAACCGTTGCATAGAAAAGAGGATTGCAGCAGGTGTCATTTGTACATATGGAGAACCTGGTGAATTCCCTCTTCATCACCACAGTTAAAGCTGCAGGAGCTATACTAGAGTGACCAGATTTAACAGAGGGCAGGGCATCTGCAGCTTTAACTGTGGTGATGAAGAGGGAATTTCACCAGGTCCTCCATATATACAAATGAGACCTGATGAAATTTCTTTTTCAATACAACTGTTAAAGATACAGGAGCCCTGTCCTCCTTTTCATATGGTCACCCTAGGCAAGGGCAGTCTGCAACATACCAACTTAAGGCTACTGCTGCCTGTTATTTTTTCTAGCTCCTGAGTGAGAGGAGGTCCAGAAATTGCAGGTTAATTTTCATCCAGGGTGGAGGCAACTACCAGCTAACACCCCGTCACCAGTGAGCAAATGCAGCCTGTTTACTGCTTACTTTCCCTTGGCCAAAGCATATAGCATGAAAGTGCAGCCTGACATGTAAGGGTTGTCAAAAACCACAACAACATACAATCAAACCCCAAGTTCTAAATTAGGAAGCGTTATTAAAATTAAAGATGGAAATACAAGGGATGAGGTCTAAAACATTTAAGTAGCATGAAAAGAAACAAGATGTTTTAATTTGCCCACAATGCCTCCAGGGGGCCTCATGTAGTGTCACAGAGGGACACTACATATGGGGTGGGGCCTAGAGGCATGGGAGGGAAAGATGGCAGCCATTGCAGCTGTCTGGCCCAGCGCTACTCAGTACTTCAAAAATTAAGTTTTGAAAAATTAAGTAGTGCCAGAGTCAGCTACAGTGGGCCCTCTGAGCCCCTGGCACTTGCCTGACCCTGCTGTGTCTTAGGGCTCCTCTACACCAAGCAGGATATTCCACTATGAAAGCAGGAGTACACCAAGCAGGATATGGCGGTATGAAAGCGGTATATGGTCTGTGTCAATGGGCCTCAACAGTTGTCAGGGACTTCAATACCGCTCTAAAGCAGTCGTGTGGCTCCTGCCTTTTATACACTGCTTTCATAGTGGAATATCCTGCTTGGTGTAGATGTGCCCTTAGTGTCAGGCCTGATGACATGTAGTATTTATATAATGCTTTACAGTGTTCAAAGAGCCTCGTGTGGCGCAGAGTGGTAAGCGGCATTTACTGCAGCCGAAACTCTCCCCACGGCCGGAGTTCGATCCCAGCGGAAGCTGGTGCTCAGGCAGCCGGCTCAGGTTGACTCAGCCTTCCATCCTTCCGAGGTCGGTGAAATGAGTACCCAGCTAGCTGGGGGAAAGGTAATAACAGCCAGGGAAGGCAATGGCGAACCACCCTGCTACAAAGCCTGCCAAGAAAACGTCAGCGAAAGCAGGAGTCAGCAATGACTCAAGTGCTTGCAGGAGAGGTTCCTTTCCTTTCCTTACAGTGTTCAAAGTGCTTCACAAGTGTTATCCTAGTAATGTTTACAGCAGCTCTATAAGTTCATTATGTATTAGTATTATCAACAGATCAATGGAGGCTCGCGGCTCCAATGTGAGTGGAGCAGTGAATCTATTCCAGATTTCAGCCAGAACCAGTCAGAAGAATTCTGAAAGAGCAATCCAAGATGTGGAGCTGCTTTAGAGTTCTGATTGGTTCTGGCTGAAACCAAGAGCAGAATCACCGCCTCACTGACATCAGAGCCGCCCCCGCTGCTCCATATTGTGAACAGGGAGCTTTAGTTGAGAAATGGTCACATGCTGATGGTCACAGATGTAATATTAGAGCAGGAGACATTCTAGATCACAGCTGACAGTTAGACATTGCACTGGCTCTCTCAAGCAAATGCTCACATGGACAGCAAAATCTAATTACTCAGCTTTCGTTCCATCTCACCCCATTTCAAGACTTGAAACTGGATTTGAGAATTCTAAAAAAACCTGCATAAGTTACCTTCATGGCTCCCCACCCTGCATTCTGTTAGGGTATGTCTGCACTTTCTATAATTCTAACCCCACTGTAGCAAGGAACAGGAGGTAATGTTGCAAGGTGTGCTTGTGCCTCCAACACTGACCTTTCATTTAGTGGGGCCGAATTGTCTGGGTTTAGGTGCTGATGAGTCCAAGTAAACTCTCAGCAAGGAAAACTAGCCTAACCACTATCCTGCTTGCTTATTTACATTTATTTGCAAGAAACTTGCCAATACACCCTTCCCCACTTAGAATCATAGAATCATAGAACAGCAGAGTTGGAAGGGGCCTACAAGACCATTGAGTCCAACCCCTTGCTCAATGCAGGAATCCACCCGAAAGCATCCCTGACAGATGGTTGTCCAGCTGCCTCTTGAAGGCCTCTAGTGTGGGAGAGGCCACAACCTCCCTAGGTCACTGATTCCATTGTCGTACTGCTCTAACAGTCAGGAAGTTTTTCCTGATGTCCAGCTGGAATCTGGCTTCCTTTAACTTGAGCCCGTTTTTCCATGTCCTGCACTCTGGGAGGATCGAGAAGAGATCCTGGCCCTCCTCTGTGTGACAACCTTTTAAGTATTTGAAGAGTGCTATCATGTCTCCCCTCCATCTTCTCTTCTCCAGGCGAAACATGCCCAGTTCTTTCAGTCTCTCTTCATAGGGCTTTGTTTCCAGACCCCTGATCATCCTGGTTGCCCTCCTCTGAACCCCCTCCAGCTTGTCTGCATCCTTCTTGAACTGTGGAGCCCAGAACTGGACACAATACTCTAGATGAGGCCTAACCAGGGCCAAATAGAGAGGAACCAGTACCTCACTTAGCTTTGATCAGTTGGTCTATCATTTGTCAGTTACTATGGTAGCACCTAAAAAGCCTTTAAACAGCTCAGGGCCTCATTATGGGATATACAGCTCAAACACAGTAACTGAGGCCTAATGTACACCTGCAGGGCTTCCGGGACAGGGGTAGGGGAGGATGTCGAGCTTTCCAGCTTCCAGGATCGTCCCCCAGGGTCCAAACGCCAGCGCGTCATCCTGGCGCCTCCCTATCTCTTGTCTCTTATTTCACCTTGCTGTCCTGCTCGCATCCTTCACTCTAATAACACTATGGCCACAGCTAGACCTAAGGTTTATCCTGGGAGCGGCACCTGTGTGTCACCTAGATGAACAGGTCTGACCCCTGGACGATCCAGGGATAAACCTTAGGTCTAGGTCTCTTACCCGCCCAAGAGCTCCTACTTCTCTAGCTCGTCTTCGCCCATCTTCGCTCGCTGCCCCCTATGTCTGGAATTCTCTTCCAGCGCATTTGCAAACCACGACATTGATCACAGTTTTTAAATCTTATTTGAAAACATTTCTTTTCTCAAAAGCTTATAATCCGTAGTGTGACGATACTACTTTTTATTATTTGTTTTATTGTCCCCCATGCTGGTTGGCCTTTCCCCTCCCTGTTTGTTTGTAACTGTGCTTTTAGAATGTAAGCCATATGGCAGGGTGTTTGGTATTTTGTTTTATTTTGTTCTGTACAGCACCATGAAAATTGATGGCGCTATATAAATAAATATTAATAATAAGAATAATAAGAATAATAAGGGGGACGTTCCGGCGGGGCAGTTTTTTGTTTTTTTTAAAAGAAGGAGACATTGCACAATTGAGTGGGTGCAATCCTGTGCCAGAAGTAAGTATTTTAAAAAACAAAATAAAACTGGAGACTCTGCACCAGAAACCGCCGAGAGCCATCCCAGGGATGGCGAAAATGCTCCCCCACACACACCTCCAATGGGCATGGACTTCCCCTGCTGAGCTCTGTGCCCGTTTGGTGAAGCCTGATACACGTGGGGAGGAGGGATGACCCGGGAGCGAGCAGCACACTGCCCGCGGATCTTAGGGTTGTTCCGGGACCACATGAAAAATCAGGTTAAGTGCAGTGCCATTTATACTGGGACAACTGAGAGGTCGTCCCTGGTTGACCCTGGGATCAGCTGTGCATCATTTGGAAGCACAGGGACAATCTCAAGCTGACCCCGGGATAAATGGCTGCTGTAGAAATGGCCTGAGATTCCCCACTTAGTTAAATTGATTCTTGCAACAGAATCACATTGAATTGTAATCGTAAAAATATCTCCGGATGAATGTAAGCCCCAAGGTTGATTACTCTTAAATCATTTCATAATTATTTTAGGACTTTTTGAAAGCATTTTTTTTTAAAAAAAATAGTTAAGGTGCTTTCACATCTATTCATGCACCAAAAAGCTGAGTGATTGTATATTAAGGGCCTACCTTAACCTCTATACCATGAAAGTGGTAAACGTCTTGCATATTGTGGTTGCCTACAACATAGCACCGTAGCGCTTTCCCTTTGTCTTTCAGACCGTATCCGCTTCAGCTACAGGTGAGGGCAACACTGAAGCTGGAATCAGGAATATACCAAACTTTAAAAAGATATATGCTTTTAAATTCTAAAATTTTAATTCTGGCATCCAATCTCTTGCACAGCTCGTGTTAAACTGAAGAGTGCAAATTTGTGTGTTTTGAACTAAAAGTAAAACGTGCAAAGTAACTATTCCGGTTTCTCAGAACATCAGACTTGCAGACTTTCTCTGCTTGTAAATGATAAACGTAGATTTTCAACAGAGCCAATGTATTTTAGGCAACTCAGGGGTCAATATACTTCTGTCCCCACAGTGACCTGAAGTCTAGAGTTCTCCCAACTGGGTGACTTCAGTTACCCTCACATAGATGGGATAAATACATATTCCTGTCACAACAAAGAGGTAAAAAAATTCCAATATCCTAAATGACTGTGCCCTAGAACAATTGGTCATGAAACTGACTAGAACGGAGACAATCTTGATCCTAAATGGAGTCCAGGACCTAGTGTGAGATGTGAGTGTTATTGAACTGATTGGAAACAGTGGCTAAAATGTTAATAAATTAATTTATATATAAGTGGGGAATTACCAAATAAATACAACACAGTCACCTTTGACTTCAACAGAGTATCATTATCTAAAATGGAAGAACAGGTAAAAAGAAAGTTGAAAGGGAAAGTCAAGTAGGTCAAATCCTTGGGGGTTACTCAAAACCATAATTATAAAAGCTCAGCTAAAGTGTATACCACAGGTCAGGGAAGGTAGCACAATGCCCAAGAGACGAAACTGTTGATCCTACAAAAATAGTTAACATGTTCCTAAGATTAACCTTTGTACCAGAGGATTGGAGAGCAGCCAATTACCACCATTTTTAAGGGATCCAGAAAATTACAAGCTGGTTAATGTAACATCTGTTCAGAGTAAATTGGTGAAAAGTGTTCTTAAAGATAAAAAGGTTCATCCCATGTATACTTTTGTTCTGGTTTACTCTCGAATTATCCCATTTCGGTTATATAGTGCTTATATAGCATATGAAAACTTGTAAACTTAAACCTCTGCTGTAGCACGTTGCGGAGGTCCGTTAAGGTTCACTCACACATGTTGTTATCAAATTTGCAGATGACACAAAATTGGGTGGAATAGCTAATACTGTGGAAGACAAAAGCAAACTTCAATGTGATCTTGATAGGCTGGAGTGCTGGGATGAAAACAACAGAATGAAATTTAATAGGGATAAATGCCAAGTTCTACACCAAGGAAAAAGAAACCAAATGCACAGTTGCAAGATGGGGGATACTTGGCTCAGCAGTACTACAAACGAGAAGGATCTTGGAATTGTTGTAGATCACAAGCTGAATATGAGCCAAAGGTGTGATATGGCTGCAAAAAAGCAAATGCTATTTTGGAATGCCTTAATAGAAGTATAGCTTACAAAAGGCGCAAAGTACTGGTTCCCATCTATTCGGCACTGGTTAGGCCTCATCTTGAGTATTGCGCCCAGTTCTGGGCACCACACTTCAAGAAGGATGCAGACAAGCTGGAGCATGTTAAGCGGAGGGCAACCAGGATGATCAGGGGTCTGGAAACAAAGCCCTGTGAGGAGAGACTGAAAGAACTGGGCATGTTTAGCCTTGAGAAGAGAAGGCTGAGGGGAGACATGATAGCACTCTTCAAATACTTAAAAGGTTGTCACACAGAGGAGGGCCAGGATCTCTTCTCGATCCTCCCAGAGTGCAGGACACGGAATAACGGGCTCAAGTTAAAGGAAGCCAGATTCCAGCTGGACATCAGGAAAAACTTCCTGACTGTTAGAGCAGTACGACAATGGAATCAGTTACCTAGGGAGGTTGTGGGCTCTCCCACACTAGAAGCCTTCAAGAGGCAGCTAGACAACCATCTGTCAGAGATGCTTTCGGGTGGATTCCTGCATTGAGCAGGGGGTTGGACTCGATGGTCTTGTAGGCCCCTTCCAACCCTACTATTCTATGATTCTATTTATCATTATGATATACAGAAACACGTACATACAAAATGGATTCTCCCCACCCATCTCTACTCCTGTGTGAATGCAGCTGCAGTCCTATTGTCCACTATTATGTGGTCCTCTGTGATCTCTCCAAATGTCTCATAATCGTTTTGTTGAAAAATGTCACTAGCTGACAACATCAAAGATAGATGAAGACATCTCTATCGGCCCCATGGTGTGCTGAAAATATATAGGCTGGCAGATATGCCAACATCCATGTTTCTCATCCAGAATGGTAAAGACAGTTGTACCCACCAATCAACGCTGAACATGAACTGGCATTGGAATGGAGCAGTGTTCACAAAGTAAGGTCTTATTAAGCTCTTTGGAATGCAAACAAACTGCAGGTCATCAGTTTTCCTCTCATTGTTAACTAAGCTATTTTCCCATGAGGCAAATACATCGTTCTTTCTCAAGAAGCTTCAACGAGTCCCTCAGGCTGCAATCCAATACATACTTACCTTGGTGTAAGTGCCATTTAATGCAATAGGACTTACTTTTGAGTAGAACTTTATACAGGGTTGTGCTGTCTGCCTACCATTGAAAATGGCATCCTCCCACATCCCTGTATAACAGGGGCAATCACTGGAGTTGTGAATATGATGTATCCGACAAAAAACTCCAAGTCTTTTGAATATTGTACAGGTACAATCTGTTATTCGGGGTGGTTTGTGCTGCAGCGTGCCTACTTGCATATTGGGTGGAGTGATATGTAGGCTTCTCAGCCTAACAATGGAGTGGAAAATGCTGGAGTGACGACGAACTGAAGACTAGCTGTGCGTCTGTCTGAAGCAGATTCTGTACTGAAGCCACCATTAGCTTCAAATGCAACACCAGATTTTCTTATCTGTTTGTGACCTGGCTTTAGATGGTATGGAAGCAGGACCCCAGTGTCCCACAAACTTTGTGCCCAGTGTTCAGTTTGACTAGCAGAGCTGGCGTCAAAGGTAGGCATAGTTGGACACCTGCCAAGGGCCCCCAGCCAAGAGCCCACTGGTGTTGCTCCTCCTCTTCACCAGCGCATCCTGCTTGTTCACCTGCTTCTCACTCTCGCCCAAACAATGTTGAGAAGGGTGTCACTGACTACTTGCTCACTGGCTGGCTGCCTCCCAGCAACCAAGTGGTCGCAAAGTTGAAAAAGATGATGAGGAACAACACCAGCTGGTGACAATAGTAGTGAGAAGATAGACTCGCTGAGGAAGTGGGCCCATTGCCTTGCCCAAGGGGGTCTTGCCCAAGGGCCCTGAGAAACCTGCAGCCAGCACTGATGCCCAGTCTTAATGTGACAATGACACAACATACTACACCAAACACTTGCAGTGGTGGTGCTTTAATGAAGCAGAGAGCTGGCCAGCAACATCTTCTTCTGGCAAAGTGGCACACAGAGAAAGGTGGCCTGGTTCTGGCCACCAGAGACCCTAGTTTGAGATACCCATGTATTGAGGTACACTAAGCCACTTTAAGTAGTATGCTTTTGTATCCTGATTGCAAAACCAGTAACAATGATCAAAACATGAACATGGGTAGCAAAGCACTCTTCAAATACTTAAAAGGTTGTCACATAGAGGAGGGCCAGGATCTCTTCTCGATCATCCCACAGTGCAGCACACAAAATAATGGACTCCAGTTAGAGGAAGCCAGATTCCGGCTGAACATCAGGAAAAACTTCCTAACTGTTAGAGCAGTAAAACAATGGAACCAATTCCCTTGGGAGGTTGTGGGCTCTCCCACACTAGAGGCCTTCAAGAGGCGGCTGGACAACCATCTGTCAGGGATGCTTTAGGGTGGATTCCTGCATTGAGCAGGGGTTGGACTTGATGGCCTTATAGGCCCCTTCCAACTCTACTATTCTATGATTGTATGATTCTATGATTTGTACCTCTGGGTTCTTTGAAAAACTTTTCCAGCCCCATATGGACTTTTTCACCACTCCAGGCAGGTCAGAAGCTTCATGAAACCATACTTCCATCCCATTTCATCATTTTGGCTGCCATCACTGTGTTTCACTGTGCCATCCTTGTCGTGGTAGTGGTGATGATGGTGCTCCCTAGAGTCCTGGGGGCTGTTTTCACGGTGCCGAGTTGGTGCCGCCTCCCTTCAAAAAGCCCTGTGGTTTCCCTCTCCCAGGGTGGCGTCAGGTAATCCCAAAACCGAGGAGGGAGTGCAGGTTTTCTAGGCAGCCATCTGGGTACTGGAGCCACCCTTGCCTTCTTCCTGGTGACCAATCTCCGGTCGCCTTGCACTAGGCACTGCCCTGGAATTGGCCCCGGAGCGACATTAGATGGCAGAAGAGCTGTACTGACATTGCTCTGATGGGAAAAGTCAGGGTAAATTCCCGACTTTTTCCATCTGCAGCTTTATGTGAAAGCCTTGCAGAGGCTGCGAACCTGCACCTGCGTCATCTAACTGATGCAGCACAGATTGGCAGCCACTACAGGGCTTTCCTCGTGTATAGACAGCCCCCTGGTGGCTGTCAAGTACCATTTTTCCCCCAGCAGGTTCCAGAGTGAGAACAGGAAGAAGCATTGTCTTCACTAAGATGTGTCTCCACAAGGTGTCATCATGCAGTCAATCAGAGAGAGAGCAATACTCTCTGGAGCCTGCTTTGGGTGGGGAAGGACAGCCACCAAGGCTCTCGAGAGTACCGTTGCTGCCAGCAATAAGTTCACCACACACTTTCCACTTTCACAACCCCAGCACCAGCACCTCCACATTCACAGCATGCAAAAAGAGTGGCAAAGTTGGAGGAGACATGTTGGCTCATTCTCCTGCAAGGGCAGATCTCAGAGGCCTATGTGTCCTACCTGTACCTGCTGCACTCTTAATTTTCTTGGAAAATATTAAGCATGGAAAAGGGTCAGACATAGACTTCCACATACTTCAGACATAGACTTCTTAATTCTCACACCCTTTTCTGTTGTAGCTGGGAGGGTGTTACCAGTGCTGTCTCGCTGTATCTACATAACCAGAAATTAAGCAATGGAATGCCATTCCAAAAGTTGAAATTGAACTGAGGCTGTGGGAGGTTTTTGTTCACAGGAATTGCTTCTGGGAATCCCTAGGGGCAGCTAAACAATCTGACTTTCAATTATTTGTTACTGTGCATGCATGCCACACTTTAATGTACCGCATAATATGTAGTCATATATAATACCTCTGTTGTGCTTTGACTAGCAAGTCTCAACATATATTTTTTTCCATTTCCCAGAAGGCAAACTGGTGAGACTAAAAGAAAAGTATCTTGCCCAAAAACCTAATTCAAAGAAAGGGGGAACTGAGCTCCAAAACACAAAACTACCCACAGTTTTCTACTCCAACGCCCATTTCACAGAAGGCAACTAATGAGGGTCAGAGAGAAGAAAGTTGCCAAGAATCTGAGTACAAGGCATAGGTGGGGTCTCAGCCTCAAATCCTGAATTACATATTTGCCCCCACAAAGCACAACAAAATACCCATTTCACAGAAAGCAAACTGTGACAGCAGATGAACATATATACACAGACCCACACACAGGCAAAACACAATCGCACACATGCACACAAAATCAGGCAAAACATACACCCACATCACAAGTACAATATCCTTCTGGCTCTCCACCCCACTGTCTAGCCCTTCCCCGAGGTCACTCCCTACCACCCACACCCTCAGCGTACCTTTTTCTTCATTCTGGACAGCTGAACACACTTCAAAACAAAGCACTAGGCTGCAGCCACCCACCTTTTTAATTCTTTTAAAGAAAGCCTTTCTGGCCTGTTCTTGGAAATAAGTAGGGTGCTGAAAGCCGACACTTCACTTTGCACCATGGCAGTATCCCATTTTTATTTTTTTTAAATGTAATTTTAAGAAATCCCCCCAAAATAGAATCAAATCAGGAGGGGCAAGGCACCAAGAGAGGTGTCACATTGTTGGCCAGGGGCGCAACGTTGGAAATCTCAGCATTAGACTCTGTCTATACAAAGAGGGTGCTAACCAGAGATATACATATTTTCTTAAATCCATTCCATCCGTGTTTCGCAGATTGTCAGGTGTCTTTCATTCCATCAGCTCCTTTTTGAGCTCCATCACATCAGTGATTTATCGCATGCTCACCATGCTTGGTATGTGTTTTTGCAGAGAAATACTCACATGACGTCATCCCTGTCCTGTGCTCATCTTGCCTCTTTCCCTCCCATTTCCATCTTATTTTGGAGCAGGGAAAGTCTGTTCCCCACCACCACCATGCGCAATAAAGCTGTTCCTCCTTCCTGTCTATTGCTGTCCTTGTGTTATATTGGACCATCCCATTTTTTGTTGGGGGCGTGTGTCAAAGGGCGGTCTCGCTAACAAAAGAGGAGGGTGGTGTGGTTCCCTGCTCAACTATTCAAAAATGAAGGGGAAGGGAGAAAGGGCACCCAAATACCTCATCAAATCCCTGCTTCATGGCCTTCTCATGGAAGAACCACAGTAGTTTGTATACACACACACACACACACACACACACACACAAAACCGTTATATCTTCTGAAGTATGGGAAATAAGTTACAATTAGCTTACTGTAGAAGAACCCTAAAGAACCTCTAATGTAATGTAGAAGCAACTAAAGATTCTGGGAGATTCAATTGTAGTTTGGCTATCAGAAGAAAGAAAATAATGGGATGTGTAATTCAGAAAGTGCAAGCACGCTAAAATGTTGACATGTCATTTAGAAAACGCCATGTTCATGTTTTAGATATAAACATCACAGACTACTACAACAACAAAAAGAGGTGCTTTATTGAACAAGTTCCTACTAGTCCGGGTTGTCATGTTGAAATCAGGCACATTCCAGAGCCCAAAAGAAGGTTCATTTCTCACCAGGCAAGTATTGAATCCTTTCTGGTTAAATAAATGGGGAAGTGACTTTTTCCTGGTGGATATTTAAACGTTTGCCTGTGATCCTCTGAGCTTTGTGGTTACAGGCACACACCTTTAAAATAAATAGAGCAATCAGTTGTAATGGGTACAGTAATCAGGTCACAGGTTAAAAACATATTAAAGGAAAAGCAGAAGAGAGGGCAGACTCTTAAAACGACAGGATTAACCAGCAGGTCAGAATCCTTTGCCTCTTTATTATTCCTTGGGTGTACACTGAGAAAGAGTCTGTTTACCAGGCAAAGGAGCCAATCTATTCAATGGAGAATTGTAGGCCAGCCTGGAGGAGGTGCACCAGCAGGGTTATGAAGAGGGGGCAATAACCCTGGCCCCTGATTTCAAACCTCCAGTCATTATTTCTCAGATGACTTGTAGTTCTGACTATTATGAAGCATCAAAAATAACCATAACAAATTATCGTTTCTTTGGCAACTTAGACTAATCCTATAACCACTTACCTGGGCGTAAATCCTATTGGATGCCTTCAAGTCCCCAGGGCCTGATGAAATACACCCTAGAATATTGAAGGAACTGGCTGAAGAGCTGTCAGGGACTCGGTCGATTATCTCCGAGGAGTCCTGGAGAACTGGGGAGGTGCCAGAGGACTGGAGAAGAGCAAATGTAGTCCCCCTCTTCAAGAAAGGGAAAAAAGAGGATTCCAGTAATTATCGACTAGTGCGTCTAACATCAATCCCTGAAAAAATGTTAAAGCAAGTAATAAAACAGGCCATTTGTAAGCATCTTGAACACAATGCTGTGATTTTAAATGGATACTGTTGTTTTTATACTGTTTTTTATGTTTTTGATGGTTTTTAAATTTTGCATACTTTTAATGTTTACTGTTTTTGATTGCTGTGAACTGCCCAGAGAGCTTCGGCTGTGGGGCGGTATATAAATATAATAAAATAAATAAATAAATAAATAAATTCTAAGAGTCAGCATGACTTTGTCAAAAATAGGTCTTGTGAGACAAATGGCTCTACATTGAGTTGGAGACTAGTAACCAGCGGAGTAGACAGGGTTCTGTCTTCGGGCCAGTATTATTCAACATTTTTATTAATGATCTGGATGACGGGATTGATGGACTTCTTATCAAATTTGCAGATGAGACAAAACTGGGACATCTGGCCAACACCCATGATGATAGAATGAGGCTGCAATCTGATTTGGACAGGTTAGAAGACTGGGCTGAGAGGAACAAGACGTCCTTTAACAGGGAGAAATGTAAGACGTTACATTTAAGGAGGAAAGAAATGTCGGGTACACATACAAGATGGGGGATTCATGGCTTGGAAGCACTACATCGGAGAACGAGTTGGGTGTGGTTGTCGACAGCAATCTGAACATGAGTCAGAAATGTGAGATAGCCACTGGAAGGGCTAAAGCAGTATTGGGGCTGCATTAGAAAAAAGTATTTTATCAAAGTTGTGTTAAGTCCTTATTCCTCTCTACTCAGCTCTCGTGAGCCCATACCTGGAGTATTGTGTAAGGTTCTGGGCACCACATTTCCAGAAGGACATCGACAGGTTAGAACAGGTTCAGAGGAGGGCAACAATGATGATACATGGGCTTGAGGACATACCCTATCAGGACAAGCTAAAGGAACTTGGAATGTTCAGTGTGGAGAAAAGGAGACTGAGTGGAGACATGTTAGCAGTGTTCAGGTACATAAAAGGATGCCACAGGGAAGATGGTCAAGAACTATTTTCCATGGCTACAGAAAACAGGACCCCAAATACTGGGTATAAGTTACAGCTACCTAGATTCTGATTAAATATAAGGAAAAACTTCCTGACAGTAAGATCTGTACAACAGTGGAAATGTCTACCTATGGAGGTTATTGGTTCTTCATCTCTGGAGGTTTTTAAGAAGAGGCTGGACAGCCACCTCTCATAGATTATTTAATTGGTTTTCCTGCTCATTGCGGGAGTTGGACTAGATGAGTTGGACTAGGTGATCCTTGTGGTCCCTTCCAACTCAACTATTCTATGATTCAATGATTCATTGCCAGAGTTAGCACTATCAATCTTGAATGTATCCAAGCTTGCTATGAATGCTACCCACCTACCAAATGAAATATGCTTTTTCCCTTCTGCGAAAATCTGAAATGTCTCATCCCCTGAGTGCATAAGAACTGGATAACTTGCAGCTCTTTTCAGATGACCATCTGGCAGTCCATAGACTGCTACCCGGACCCTGCCTCTCCCCACACTTGAAATCTACACATAGGGGAGCTGAGCTGAGCTGCAGAGGGGGATGGCTAGAAAGCATGGCCTTGCAACAGAACATGCTCACTTTCACCTACTTTTCCCAAGCTAGCAAAATGGCCAGACATGGGACTTTTCTACATGAGGCTTTTAACCCGCCACTTTACCAAGGCTTCTGCTTCCAGATTATTTGTGGGATTAAGATCGGTTCCTTTACACAGATTTTTTTTTCTGGGCAGTTTCTAGACCTCCCTCATTGGGGGCGGGGGGCAGGGCGGGGACAGGCTGTAATGTTTGCAAAGCATGGAAGAGGCCCAGGGGGAGGAAGATGTCATGTAAAGCACCTTCAAATTATAATGAGTGAGGAATCATGAGCACACAACAAATGCCTCGTGTATAAAGGCTCATGATCTCCAACAGGGAGGTAAGAGGAAGAGGAAGAAAGCCTGAGAAAAGGGTTGCAAAGGGCAAAAATGGAATCTGAAGGTTTAAACTTATTTTTTAAGTGTCTTGATTAGATCTCGTGGTTGAAACAATTAGTCACCTACTCATTAGGTGACTCTAGAACTTACAGTCACTAGTCAACCATGTTTTTGTGCAACAAATCGAGTGGGGTAACAATTTTAGTGCAGCAAATGGGGGTGGGGATGGTCGTGGCCAGTAAGACTACATGTAAGGGGCCACGGTTTTTGCCACCATTTCTCCTGTGTGATCAATAATGCAGCCTATAATAATCAGGCCAGCTTTGAGCTGCTGAGAGACACAATAATGTGATGAAGTCACCAATGAGTATCAGACAGCAACAGCATGAACTCCAGTTCCCCTCTGCTGACTTTCCATTGTCCTCTTCCATACTAAGGAAGGAACAGAGCCGATGGATGGCTCACCACTTCAGAATTCATCTGACCCTCCCATGCTAATGACGGCCCTCACCTAATGAGTAGGTGACTAATTGTTTCAACCACGAGATCTCATCAAGACACTTTAAAAAAATCAGTTTAAACCTTCAAATTCCATTTTTAGCTATCATCTAGGGTGACCCTATGAAAAGGAGGACAGGGCTTCTGTATCTTTAACAGTTGTATTGAAAAGGGAATTTCAGCAGGTGTCATTTGTATATTTATTTATTTATTTATTTATTTATTTATTACATTTTTATACCGCCCAATAGCCGAAGCTCTCTGGGCGGTTCACAAAAATTAAAACCATCATAGAACAACCAACAAGTTAAAATCACAAATACAAAATACAATATAAAAAGCACAACCAGGATAAAACCACGCAGCAAAATTGATATAAGGTTAAATACAGAGTTAAAACAGTATAATTTAAATTTAAGTTAAAATTAAGTGTTAAAATACTGAGTGAATAAAAAGGTCTTCAGCTGGCGACGAAAGGAGTACAGTGTAGGCGCCAGGCGGACCTCTCTGGGGAGCTCATTCCACAACCGGGGTGCCACAGCAGAGAAAGCCCTCCTCCTAGTAGCCACCTATATATGGGGAACCTGGTGAAATTCCCTCTTCATCACAAGTTAAAGCTGCAGGTGCCCTGCCCCCTTTAAAATCTGGTCACAGTATAGCTGCAGTATAGCTCATGCAGCTTCAACTGTTGTGATGAAGAGGGGATTTCACCAGGTTCTCCATATATACAAATGGCACCTGCTGAAATGCTCTCTGCACTGGTATCCCATGTGCAGTTGTATCCCTAGTCAAATATTACATGAGTATGGAGCTTTCATGCATACCTTTCCCCAACTTTGATTTGTACACCAACTGCATCCGAAACAGCAAATCATACAGCAGCTATTACTGTTGCTGTGAATGGCCATTGTACTTGTATCTTGTATACATTTCAGCTTTTCACAGACTACCTCTGCTTTTTGTAAACATCTGTGTGTCTGTCTCTCTGTGTGCTAACTGGGGTGTCAGGCCCCATTTTATGTCACGAACTAGCAACCCAACACAGAACACAAGCTATAGCGAAACTCTTCATTGCAACAGATCAAGTTACATAGACCAGCTTTTCAGAGCTCGCAATGAAGCTTACAGCTTTTAAAAGGAAGGAAAGGAACCTCTCGTGCAAGCACTTGAGTCATTACTGACTCCTAGAGGGACGCCTGCTTTCGCTGGCGTTTTCTTGGCAGACTTTGTAGCGGGGTGGTTTGCCATTGCCTTCCCCAGTCACAGCTACCTTTCCCCCAGCTAGCTGGGCACTCATTTTACCGACCTCAGAAGGATGGAAGGCTGAGTCAACCTGAGCCGGCTACCTGAGAACCAGCTTCCACTGGGATCGAACTCAGGCCGTGGGGAGAGTTCCGGCTGCAGTAACTGCCGCTTACCACTCTGCGCCACACGAGGCTCATTTTAAAGCTTTTAAAGACTTCAATAAATCAGATAGCCTTGTCAGAGGCTATTGGCACATTGCTTTGTTCAAGAGACAGTCAAAGGCACAGATCAGTCCAGCTATGTATTCCCAGTCAGAATCTCAATGGTACAGGATTCAAGCCACACAAGACTTCACAACAGTCCAGGCATAATGTATTCTAGGCCATTAAGACATTGTTCTCAGCAAAGGCTCTTCGACCTCTGTTTAAATACAGAGGTGGGGCTGCAGAGGTTTCCCTTCCGGTGCACTATCCTGTCAGGGGAATCTGGCCCACAAGTGAGAAGTACATCCAAGACAATGGGCCTTGCTAGACCTACCTGATAATCTGGTGGGGAGTCGGGGCGGGGCCGCGCTACAGCTAGCGCGGGCCATCGCCCTTTTCTACATGTAACGCGCGACGGGGAAAGGGAAAGCCCCGTCGTGTCCTCCATTATTTTTTAATTAAAGGGCCATGTGCGCAGGAGCGCACCAATGGAAAGGTAAGTTTTTTTTAAAAAAAATAAAGGGTTCCCTGCTCCCCCTGCCCCTGATTTCCCCCCACAATGTCTGATGCCCCCCCTGCCCACTCGCTCGCCCATCCTCCCCCCACTCGCTTGCCTGTCCCCGCTCGCCATGTCCGCCCCCCGCTTGCTAGCCCATCCCCGATCTCCTTGCCCTGGCCCCGTTCTTCTTCCCCCCTGTCTGCCATGTCTGATGCCCACCCTGCCCGCTCGCCAGACCACTCGCCATGCCCACCCGATCACCCGCCTGCCATGTCCGATGCCCCCTCCGCGCCTCCCCCGTCCGTGATCTCCCCACCCTGGCTCCGCTCTTCCCCCCCATCTCTCCGCTCTTTCCCCCGGCCCCCATCTCCCCCCCCCGGTGATTTGCCCCCCCCGGCCCGATGGGCACAGCGCTCCTATGGAGTGCTGTGCCCAGTGCGCGGCTTCTCCCGGCTGCTCGCGAGTAAGCGAGCAGTCGGGAAAAGCCACGGAAGTAGCTAGACCCACGGAAGTAGCCCGGGGCTGCGGAAAAACCGGGCCACAAGCGGATCCAGTTATCCCGGGTCAAGGGAGGGTTTAGCCCGTCCTGACCCCGGGATCCCCTGTGCGTCATCTGCACGCACAGCAGGGAGCTTGGGCCTCACACCAGGCTAAGTCCTCGTCTAGCAACGGCCAATGTCTCTGTTCTGCCCTCTTCCGTGAGTTGATGCCTTAACCAGGGTGCCACACCCTCCCCTGCAAAATCTTTATCCTGCTTGGTTCTTACAATCCCAGACTGTAAATCAGAGGCCTCTCTCAAGGCTTCTTGCAACTGTGGCAGATGGGTCGCAGCACCCTCCGTCAACCTGCAATCGGCTGCCAAGACCCCAACTTGATTGGGCTCTAAACCCTTCTGCTCAACCTCTGAATCAGATTCTGGCTCCATAGCTGTAGGTTCCACAGCAGCGCCTGGGCTAGGCCCAACATTAAGGGGGCTCTAGGGGCGGTAGGGCAGTATATAAATGAATAATAATAATAATAATAATAATAATAATAATAATAATCCACATGAACACTTTTAACTCAATAAATTATTAGTCTGAAAGATACCACAAGACTTTCCCCTTTTACTTACCCTTCTAGAAGGCTCAGCTCAACACAGGGCTGGGCAACACATTCCCCCCCACCCCATGGGCTGCATGAAGCTTTCCCCCGCCCCCCAGCCTTACTTTTTGCAGCTGCTGCACTGTTGTTGCTGCAAATGTGCCACCAAAATACAGACGCTGCCTAGAGAATAATTGTCTCTACATATACAGACACACGTACAGCCCTGACACAGAGCATGAGAAGGTACAGACAGGAATGAAATGATGAGGCGATATTCCCACTTTCCCAAATTTTGTCCTGGGCCCAGTGCTCTTCAACATTTTTATTAATGATTTGGATGAGGAGGTGCAGGGAGCGCTTATCAAATTTGCAAATGACACAAAATTGGGTGGGATGGCTAATACCCTGGAAGACAGAAACAAACTTCAAAGTGATCTTGATAGGCTGGAGTGCTGGGCTGAAAACAACAGGATGAAATTTAAGAGGGATAAATGCCAAGTTCTACATCTAGGAAAGAGAAACCAAATACACAGTTACAAGATGGGGGATACTTGGCTCAGCAATACTACAAATGAGAAGGATCTTGGAATTGTTGTAGATCACAAGCTGAATATGAGCCAACAGTGTGATATGGCTGCAAGAAAGGCAAATGCTATTTTGGGCTGCATTAATAGAAGTATAGTTTCCAAATCACGTGAGGTACTGGTTCCTCTCTATTCGGCCCTGGTTAGGCCTCATCTAGAGTATTGCGTCCAGTTCTGGGCTCCACAATTCAAGAAGGACGCAGACAAGCTGGAGCATGTTCAGGGGAGGGAAACCAGGATGATCAGGGGTCTGGAAACAAAGCCCTATGAAGAGAGACTGAAAGAACTGGGCATGTTTAGCCTGGAGAAGAGCAGATTGACATGATAGCACTTTTCAAATATTTAAAAAGGTTGTCACACAGAGGAGGGCCAGGATCTCTTCTCGATCCTCCCAGAGCACAGGACACGGAATAACGGGCTCAAGTTAAAGGAAGCCAGATTCCAGCTGGACATCAGGAAAAACTTCCTGACTGTTAGAGCAGTACGACAATGGAATCAGTTGCCTGGTGAGGTTGTGGGCTCTCCCACACTAGAGGCCTTCAAGAGGCAGCTGGACAACCATCTGTCAGGGATGCTTTCGGGTGGATTCCTGCATTGAGCAGGGGGTTGGACTCGATGGCCTTGTAGGCCCCTTCCAACTCTGCTATTCTATGATTCTATGATTCTATAAGGGGGCATAGCTTGTTTGGTCATTTGGGGGTGGTTTCACCCTCAAACAAGCCATGCCGCCCATGTTCAGACAACATAACAAGCTGCACTTGGCCAGATAATTAGGCAAATGGCACCTGGCATGCACCAGCATTCACCACAGCTTAAGCAAGCTACTATGATCATTTGAACAGAGTCACTCTCTACCTGCAGCTAGTCCAGTAAGGAGAGTTATTAGCTCTCTCCCCACTTTTCACAGCTCCTTTTTGGAGCACTTATTGCTGCGGTTCCCTCACAGTTCTAAGAAAAGCCCTGATGAGGTGACTGCATGGGACTGAGGGAATGGTGCCCCATTGGGGCCAGATGGTTCTGGCAGGGGCAGCCCATTTGCTCTCTCCCATTCTGCCATCTCTAAGGGTTTTAAAAAAAAAACCTGTCAGGAATATCTGTGCAATTTTTTGGGACTGAGAAATATACACAAATTTAATGGCTGGGAAGTAAATGGGGGGGGGATTTTGTGCACCTGCATTAACTGCTTCATTACTGCAGGTGCACAAATTTCCTTTCCATTTGCTTCCCAGCCCTTTAATTTGTGCAAATTTTGCCTCCCTTTACTTCCCAGCCATTACATTTGCATATATTTGCCTTCCATTTATTTCCCAGTCCAAAACAAAGTGCAAATATTCCGTCAGGTGTTTTTTTTAACCTTAGAGGGTGGCTGAATGGGACAGAGCGAAAGGGGAAACTGCACCTGCAGGACGTACACTGCCCCCCACCCCACCCCACCCCGCAGCCCCACATGCAGCTGCCTCCTTGGGTGTTTGGTTTTTTTCAAACCATCAGGGGACCCCAGTAACTGCAGCAGTAAGTGCTCTGAAAGGGAGCCAGGAAAAGTGTCAGCGGGAATAATATCTCCCCTTTCTGGGGTAGCTGGCAAGTCAGGGAAGTGTTGAAAAGCTGCGGGACACTAAGAACTGTCAGTTCAACACTTTAAAACCAGTGGATCACATTGCCAAGGTGGAGATACTGTCCTGGCCACCACCAGCCCCTTTTTTTGGGGGGTGCTCCTACTCCTTTGGCTCCCCCAGCCATTTTTGGTCCTTCTGAATTGTGCTAATAGGTTTCCCCCCTAGTCCTTCACAACTGTGTGCAAATTAGCTGATAGGCAGCCAGCCTCATCTTGACAGTTTCCTTACATGTTGCCTACTCCAGTTCAGCTCTCACTTTGACAGCTGAAACATACAAGGAAATTGACCAGACAAGACTACACATATCAGACAGCCATTGACAACAACAACAACAACAACAACAACAACAACAACAACAACAACCCCAATTGTTATGTGGCTGCAAGAAAGGCAAATGCTATTTTGGGCTGCATTAATAGAAGTATAGCTTCCAAATCATGTGAGGTACTGGTTCCTCTCTATTCGGCCCTGGTTAGGCCTCATCTAGAGGATTGCATCCAGTTCTGGGCTCCACAATTCAAGAAGGACGCAGACAAGCTGGAGCGGGTTCAGAGGAGGGCAACCAGGATGATCAGGGGTCTGGAAACAAAGCCCTATGAAGAGAGACTGAAAGAACTGGGCATGTTTCGCCTGGAGAAGAGAAGATTGAGGGGAGACATGATAGCACTCTTCAAATACTTAAAAGGTTGTCACACAGAGGAGGGCCAGGATCTCTTCTCGATCCTCCCAGAGTGCAGGACACGGAATAATGGGCTCAAGTTAAAGGAAGCCAGATTCCAGCTGGACATCAGGAAAAACTTCCTGACTGTTAGAGCAGTACGACAATGGAATCAGTGACCTAGGGAGGTTGTGGGCTCTCCCACACTAGAGGCCTTCAAGAGGCAGCTGGACAACCATCTGTCAGGGATGCTTTAGGGTGGATTCCTGCATTGAGCAGGGGGTTGGACTCGATGGCCTTGTAGGCCCCTTCCAACTCTGCTATTCTATGATTCTATGATTCTATGAATTGCACTTTTTTGAGGGTCCGGAAAAATAAAAATAAAACAGCTGGGGAACTAAGTATAGACAATTTGCAGGTTGGGAAGAAAAAGGTTTTTTCCATATTCGTGATCTCTTTATACAAGGAAAAATCATATCAATGCAACAATTAGAGGCAAAACTGAGCCCACTCCCTTGTACCTGGCTCCAAAAAATGCAAATAGTCTCCTTTGCTAATGCTCTATATCAATTCCATAACATTCCACGCTCGCTTACTATATTTGAGAAAGCTTGCCTGACTTATTCTAGAAAGGTTAAAGGGGGAGCTTCTGATATATATCACTTGATGTTGAATTGTCAATTTAAGGGAGCGTTAAAAATGATTTGGGAACATGATCTGTGAAGGTGAATGGAAAAGCTTATGGCAATCAGCACCCTATAAACAATATTAACAAAAGTTAAAGAGCTCACTCTGAAAATCACTCACAGGTGGTATATCACCCCTGTTAGACTGCACCATATTAGTGGTAATATATCCCCGCTCTGTTGGCGTGGTTGCTCAGTTCCTGGCACTTATATTAATCTTTGGTGGGAATATCAACAGGTCAAAACTTTTTGGTCAAGGGTTTTCCAAACCATTACAAACATTATTCATGTTGAAGTGGAAACTGATCCAGCACTGGCTCTACTTTCTATTTTTAGGAATGCCAATAGAAACATTATTCCCAAAGCCTTGGTCACCCATTTGCTGGTTGCAGCCATGTGGGAAATTGCCCAATTCTGGAAAAGCGACAGACCTTTTGACTATCAACGCTGGTTTGATAAGATTTGGAAACTAGCTTTAAATGATAAATTGACACAACATAGCAGGTTAGCAAGAGGAGAAATAACATCAGACACATTTGTGGAAAACTGGTTGGACTTTTTCACATTTATTAATATGAATCCTGGCGAACCTAGACCCCCAATGACTCAGGAATCCTTTTGGTCAGAGGTTCTAACTTAACCTGCATCTTTTTCTGTACCAAGTGCTTATTGAAGGAATGAACACCCATACTTTTTTATAGTGGTGCTGTGGGAACATTTATATTGTTGTTGAGTGTTTTCTTTTACTCTGTGTGTTTATTGTATTTGTCCTTACTTGAAAATCAATAAAAATATTATTTAAAAAAAAACAGCTGGGGAACAAAAAGGAGTAACGATCAGAGCAAGAAGTGGGCCGGGGTGTGGAGGCAAGACGGGTTCTGCCACAAAGTCCCTGAACAGCAACCATGTCTGTTGGACGTAGCATGTGTTGTTCAGCTAACGACCCATACTGCGTAGTTTATTTATAGCTTATTAAGGTTCAGCCTTATGTGAGAACTCACCTACTGAGTAAGCTGGCCACGTTAGCCAGGACCAGCACTCCTCCGGGGCCATTGGTTGTCAGAAGGCAACCAGCTAGGTGAGATTTTTAAAGTGTCAGGCTTTCTTGAGTTTTTGGACAAGCAAGAGGGGGCTTGCACATCTTGCTCAACAGTCAAATGATGATCTTTATGTTCCATGTTGACTAAGTAGTGTTTGCATCACTGTGTTGTGTGGGGGTGGATAGACACACTCGGCTTCTAATCTCGTGTTCAGTTTCCTATTTTATGTAAAGCAAGAAGGAAGCTATTAGCAGCATTGACAGTGCTACTCAGTGATTGTAAAGCAAGGATTAAACCTAAACAGTTTGGTGATTACTCTCTCATTAGATAGCTCCATCACAGCTACTTTTTTTTCCCCTGATATGCATCTGCAATGTTGACCTCCATTTCATTAGCGCAGCAAGCACTGGGCACTTTCACATGCATACATTGTTGTGCGATTTCACCGCATTCGCTCTTCCACTCCACCCCACCCCACCCCTTCTCCATCCCCCTCCAGTGTGTTGTTGATGGATGGCCACCTTCCCCCCTCTCTGGCATTGTTGTCCAGTAGGGGTGTTCAGAGCAGGTCTGCTCTGCCCCGAACCGTTCCATTTTCGGATAACCGCTCTATTAAAACCTATGGGAATTAACCAAAATGCTTACAGCTCTGTCATTCTTAATGATAAAGAAATGAAACTTGGCACCATGGAGAGCTTTCGGCATGCCAAGTTTGAACCAGATCGGTTCATCTCTTGATTTTTTAGGATTTTTTTAAAAAATTCTCCCCTCAGACCATTCCCCCCATAAACACACACACACACCTCCGATTCTGCATTAATTCACCCCTATGCATTTATAGAGGGAGCTTTTATCCTTTACTTTGGGGTTATACAGCTGATATCTATTTTTATAAACTGAAAAATATTTATTATAAAAATAATCAATATTTTTATAAATTGAAAAATAGAGATCAGCTGTGCATTCACAAAGTAAAGGATAAAAGCTCCTTCCATAAATGTGCAGGAGTGAATTAACACAGAATCAGAGAGACATGTATGTGTGTGTGCTCCTTTGACACAGCATGCTGGAGGAGAATCGCCCCACCCTCCTCTTTCATCAGCAAGACCTCCCTTCAAAGCACATGCCCCCAACAAAGGACATAATGTGAAGACAGAAGAGTGCTTTAATCCCATGTGGAGGGCATAAGCCAGACTTTCCCCACGCTAGGAAAATATGAAAAATGGGTGGAAGACACAGGGTGACTGCAGGACAGGCACAACATCATGTGAGTACCACACTGCAAAGCTGCAAAACAGCAAAACAGGCATGTCAAGAATGCGATAAAACGCTGGTGTGATGGAGCCCATAAAAAAGGTTTGCCTTCAAAACAATTCATATGCTCTAGTATCACACCAAAATGTTTTTGATTTGTTTTTTTTAAAGGGGATTGTTTTTAAATTTGAAAATCAGCATGTTGCAATAGAGCAGCCTTCCTCAACCTGGGGCAGTCCAGATGTGTTGGACTGCATCTCCCAGAATGCCCCAGCCAGCTGCTGGGGCATTCTGGGAGTTGTAGTCCAACACATCTGGAGCGCCCCAGGTTGAGGAAGGCTGGAAGCTGGAGTACAAATACTGAAATAGTGGCAAGCACTAGGCACTAGCGCTAGGTATTGGAGGGCCAACAGAGAACAGACCACCCCTGAGGCCCCTTTTGCTTTGGAACTGGCTTCTCCCCCTTTAATCACAGTAATCGTTAAAACAACCTGAAAGATAGATCTGTATTATCCCTATCTAGCAGGTGAGAGGCCGAGACAAAAAGCAGTTTGTCTAAAATCACGTAGTAAATAAATAAATAAAAGTCATGGACGACAAGAGCTTTGTACCAGTGACTTCACAACAATTCCTCCGAAGATCAGTAAAACCACAACTTCTTTTAGAGGATACATACAGCAAATACAACCTGTCCCACACACATGCTTGTTTTAAAGACAGAAACAAATAGCAAAACTAATTACCAGTGGAGTCATGCAGACAGAAAAACTGGCTGAAAACTCTCAAGTAGGGAGACCTCAAAATTCCTTTCCTCTCCTGTTTTTCTGAAACCAGAAAGAAAGAACCCTGTCGTTCAGCACTAAAATGGTCCAATGGGACTGGGGAAACATCTCTCTTCTTTTCATTTTCTAAACTATAAATTTTGAACTACAGCTGTGCAATTTCCTCCATGAGAGTCATGACTTTTTTCTTTCTTTCTGCTAGTGCTGTTTCCCAACACTCTCATCAGGGAAAGACATGGAAAAGACTTTTAGATTGGGGAGGGCTATTAAAAGATCCTTTAAACACCCTCTACCTTGATTTGTCTGTGCATAGAGCCTCAGTCAATGTTATGTTGGCATGTACGATCATAAATCAACAGTTGAAAGAGCAGCACGTCGCCACCAGCCATACTGGGTCACTCATGTCACTTTCTCTCATGTTTTTTTACTTACTCACATTTCTCATAAGTACATTGCATATTCTATACAATCAGTTAACAATATAATAAACAAACACCAACCAACAGAATGAAACAAAACTGAAAACTGGGGACAATGCATGGTATGCTTTCATAGAAGTCATTGGAGTGTTGGTCTGGGCTCCGGGAGAGCAAGTTCAAATCCCCACTCATCCATGGAGCTGAGTGATTGGTGTTGGGGCAATCACACTTTCTTGGCCTTATCTACTGTATAGGGTTGTTGTGAGGATAAAAAATGGTTGATACAAACTGAGCGGTAGTGATGTAAGCTCCCTTGGAGGAAAGATGGAGTATAAATCTAAAAAACCAATAAGAAAATCTAGCAGTTAAAAAGAATGTCAGATAGGGTCAGATAGTCAACTTTAGCTGGCAAAATATTCATATACTCAGAGGCCACTGTTATATAAAGGTTCACCCTGCCTTGGTTTTATATTCTTTAATAGGGGGTATTCTGAATTAGGCCTGCCCTGTTACTTGCAGAACAGCAAGAAATTATTTATTTATCCTATTTCTAAACTGCCTAATAGCAAAAGATCTCTGGATGATTCACAAAAGTTAAAACCGTAAAATACAACAGCATGATAAAACTTCTAAATATTTTAAACAGTAATATAAAACCAAAGTAAAAGCCAAGCAATAGTGTAAAGATCTAGAAATACAATAACTTTTAAAAACAAGACTAAAATGCCTGGGAGCATGACAAAGTCTTCACCTGGTGCCTGAAAGACCACAGCACAGGTGCCAGGTGATCTTCTCTGGGGAGGGATTGGGAAACTCCCTCAGGAAAAGGTGATCATTAAGATGATATATTAGCTCCAGGCCACTATATGTTAGCTTACCAACATCCTGAAGGAAACTCAGAAGCTAATAGGTAAAACTATTAGTCACCATTTTGTTTCCAACTGCCAAATACCTCCGGAAACTTACAAGCAAGTCTTGAATGTGTTACCTAGTTCCTGTCCTTTGCCCTCAATACCAGGGGGGAATCCGCATGTCATTCTCAGGGCGCTTCCATCCGCCCCCAGTGCACCCCGAAAACGATCGTGTAACTCGCCTGTAAAAGAGCCGAGGAAGAAGCGTCCTTGCTGCCGCCGCCGCCACCCACCTCCCTCCTCGCTGGCTGGGACGGAGAGCTCAGGGGAAGAAGGCGGGGTGGAGAGCTTCTTCCGCTCTCCACCCCGCCTTCTTCTGCCAAGCTCTCCGAGCCGGCTGGCGAGGAGGGAAGTGGGTGGCGGCGGCGGCGGCGGCGGCAAGGACGCTTCTTCCTCGGCTCTTTTACAGGCGAGTTACACTATCGTTTTCGGGGTGCACTGGGGGCAGATGGAAGCGCCCTAAGAACGACGTGCGGATTCCCCCCTGGTAATCAGAGGCATACTGTTTCCGAACAGAGTTCCCCTAACAGCTCTTAGCCATTGCAGTTGCTACAATAGTAGTAAAATATGCTCCTGCCTCCCTGCACCTATGTGGGAGCACAAGGTTGTGGGTATGCCCATTGCAGTGAGGAATCCAAATGTAGGTGAGTTGTAGATAGATATGCATTAATGCAGGGGTCCCCAACCTCCGGGCCACGGACCAGTACTGGTCCGTGGCCTGTTAGGAACTGGGCCACGCAGGTGAGCTACTTTCACCCACCCACCACCCATCCCCACTCCAGCGTACCTGGGCATGGGGCGCCATCTCGCCTGCCCAGCCGAAGCGAAGCCAGGATGCTGGAGTGGGGGGGTGGCTTCGGAACAGCGCACCCGTCCGGAAGCCACTCTGGAAGAGCGAATTCCGGGTGCGCCGTTCCGAAGCTGCCCCGCCCCAGCGTCCTGGCTTAGCTTCAGCTGGGCGCCCACCCAGCCGAATTGAAGCCAGGACTCTGGAGTGGGGGTGGGGCTTCCCAAAACCATCCCCTCAACCCCCTCCCCCCGGTCCATGGAAAAATTGTCTTCCACGAAACCGGTCCCTGGTGCCAAAAAGGTTGGGGACCGCTGCTTTAATGTATACTGCACATCCATTAAAATTACTTACTGGCAGATTCATATTATCTGCACTTGTCATAGGTGTAAAATGTACAGTGTCTTGACCTCTGATCATGTTATTCTCATTAGGGAGCATGTGCTGGTCACACCAACCTCAGTCTTTGTTCCAACCCAACAACTGGAGCTGGAAAACTACTGACAAGGTATCACAAGATTGTGTTACATGACCACTGTTTTCTTGTGTTGCAATGCAAGGCACAGAATAGTATTTATCATGCCTTGTTTTGGCCAAACACTGAAACAGGTGGGGCTATTTTAATCGCACAAAGCAGCCAAACAAACATGCAAATCCAAAAGATACCCGTTAACTATGGACAGCATCAAGAATTATGTCACAGATGACATGCTCATAATTTCATCATCATTAATGCTTCAAACAAAATAAAAGCTCTCTTGTGCAGTGCCAGGGAAGCCTATTTAGGTTACAGGGCCACTAATTAAGCCCAAAGAGGAAATTGCACAAGCATTCATACCCTATTTTTTCTTTTCTTTTCATGGAGATAATTTCACCTTAATTGTGCAGCCAAGAATTAATAAAATGCATAATGAAACGTATCGCTAATGCCTTAGGTGTGTAACTAAACAACTTTGTTATTTGTGTCCTATCTGGAAGAGAGTGGAAATAAATTTGAGGACCCCGGCAAGCTTTGGCAGGGAAAGAATGTGGGCTCAGAGAGCCAGAAGGAAGTCTCAAGACACGCAGGCAGCTAGCCTGGACTTCATGCTTGTAAGGGGGGAGGCTCTTTAGGTGGCCGTGTGTAGCACCGCAGTTGTGGGGCACACAACTAGCGTTTCTCTTCTCCCCTCTCTGCCGTTCCATGATTCACAACGGCATCATAATACGTGAGAGAAATTTGCCAAGACAAGAAAAGAAATTGAGCATGTGCAATTTTGCATTGTAAATTTACTTAAACTCACTTTCATGATGGCATCACCTGCTGCTTGATGGAGTTTGCTTCCTGTGCTAAACACATTTACCTGGAAATAAGCACCATTTTGTTGCAGAAAAGCATAAGTGAAACATTCACATGAATATCTATAACCATGTCCATGTCCATTCAGCTGCCCCATACTTTTAAAGCATTTTTAAATGCTTTTGTGCCAGCCCTGGTGGACCCTGGCATTACCTGCTGTTCACTAGGCGGTCATTTGGAGGCCCCCTGGGCTGTGGAGGCCCTGGACTTTGGCCTCAAGTCCAGACCTAGCTGCACCAGTGATCTCAGACTGTCTTTGCTCGCAGAATGATTTGGACTCAGAAAGTTGGATTGTCTCTGAGGGCGTTGCTAGACGTACCGGGTGTTCCGTCGTTGAGGAGCGGTGAAAGCGGCTTTTCCCGTTCAGCCGTGACGCCTCATCATCCACACCTGCCTTCGATTTGTGGCGGAAGTTTGCGCCGGTTGTGCTGCTGCCGCCGCGAGAACGGTTGCGCAGCCACACCGGCCTGATTGCCGCGGCTTTTTTTTTCGCTCGCTGCACGGTTTGCGCACGTCCGAAAGACCGCAAACTTGCGCAGCCGTCAGCGATGCCGCCGCCGGCCCTGGCGGCGGCAGCGGCGGCAGTGCCAGTGCCAGCCGAAGTGCTGCTGGTGCTGTTGAGGGTCAACATTGATGCGCTCACTTCCTGATGGGGGTCGTGGCGGGTGTCATATGACCCGAGGTCAATCGTCTGCATGGCCACTCTGTGCCTACATCTCCCATCATGCCTCTGAGGTGTCGGCGGCGATGATCGCCTCTGTGCCCTCTGCCCCATCCCAAGGAGCCAACCCACATCTGGCCGTAGCCATGGCAGCAGCCCACAAACAGCTCTGCCCTCTGCCAGCCTGGTACCCACACTAACAGGCAGCGTACAGCACCGCCATTATGCGGCCACGGTAGCTGCCCACCGCAAGGAGTCACCAGCCACTTTTCCGGTCCTCCGGTCCTGCGCAAACTGTCACTGGGGAAATAAAAAAAAAAAGCCGCTCCGCCGCGCTGCCCCAGCTGCCGGACTGCGCGCAAATGGCGGAGGCGGCTTGACCGAAGCCGCTGACCACTCCCCCTTAGCACGCCTTTTCCTGCCCAGTGCGGACCGCAGTGACCTCACATCCTCCCACACGTACTCCGAATTACCGCGGGACAGCAGGAAAAGGCGTCCTAAAACTCACTTTTTTAAAGTCGGGAGAAAGAGGCTTCACCGCGGGATAACGGCGGATCCTCGTGAACGTCATCTGGAAGCCTCGACGTGACTGCGGAAGGTAACGCGCGCTAGAGCCTCGTCTAGTAACGCCCTGAGTCCACTTCTCTCTCTCTCTCTCTCTCTCTCTCTCTCTCTCTCTCTCACACACACACACACACACACACACACACACACACAGCTATCATTAGGGGGTGAATTTCGCAGCTCTTGTATTGGGCCTTTTCAGACAACATGCTAAGCCATGGTTACTAACCCTTTTCCACCAAATGCTTAGAGAGCATGTTTAAACTATGGTTATGTAGCCACCATAGTTAGGAATGGTTCACACGACATGCTTAACCACTGTGGATTGGCGTGTCATTGTGGCTAAGGGAAGTAGACTATGTTCCCTTCCCACAGCCCACATAATGAATCCCTCTTGTCTCCTCTCAGGTTTAGTGCCCAAATGCTACTGACTGTGGTTGGGGATATTCCCCAATAGCAGGGAAATTCACACATGCTAAACCTACCCTATGGCAGCTTTGGCAATTTGGGTAAGACGGGGCTTCATTTCAATGCCTGTCAATATTTCCCAGTAATAGAGACCCTCTCCTCCCCACATCTGATTTGGTTTCCAATACATCCACAAGCAGAGTACCCACTTTAGAAATCTATGTATAGGATCTAGACCTCCATGTATTAGGAGATTCAGTTTACCAATGTTTACCAACGCCTTTACCAATGTTCCGCTACTTCTTCCCAAACCCCAGGGTTTCCCTTACTGGGGTAGTGTCAGATAATCTCAGTGCCAAGGAGGGAGCACGGGGTTTCCGGCGGTCATCTGGGTAGCAGAGCTGCCCCACCCCCACCCCCACCCTCTTCCTGGTTCCTGGCGACCAATTGCCGGTTGCCTTCCACCAGGACCATCTCCCCTGATCAGCTCTGGAGTGAGGTCAGATGGCGGAAGCGCCATAATGACCTTGCTCCTACTAAAAAAGTCATGGTAAGTCCCCGACTTTTTCAAAGTGCAGCTTCGCAGGAAAGCCCCGTGGTGGTTGCAAATCCACAGCTGTGTCATATAATTGATGCAGCGCAGTTTTGCAGCCACTGCGAGGCTTTGGCCATGTATAGACAGCCCCTGGGTGAAGACTAGGGATGTGGGGAGAGGGGTTGTTCAGTTTGCATTTTTAACCAAACCAAACCAATTCGCCTTCCCTGGACTAATATGCGACTCATAACACATTTGTGCACTTCTCTGAATTTTGCAATGCAGTTCTCAGCTTAGAAAATCCATCCAAAAATGCAGTTTGCATAAGGATGTGGCTCTCTAATTTGTCAATACTACTATTGCCGTACGAGCACATTCACAAATGCTTAGTCATTCACCGAATTCCTTCACACATGACTCCAACTTTATTACAGGGACGGAACTTGTTGAGGCCAGCCCCTTGCCATACGCTAGAGAGGTGCTTTGTATCACGATGGTGATACAAAGCTGATCAGTAGTGATGCAAGAAGCAAGGGCTTGGCTCAAAGGATTATTCCAACACATTGCTTCCGGGATGTTCTGGTTGCCAGAGTTACACTGCAGATTATTTTCCTGGCTGCTGCCTACTCACTGCCTATCCTCAGCCAAGACGGATAAAGGTTATAAAGGCTGACCGCAAATCTCTAAGAACAGACCTGCACGATATATGTCACACCAGTCACACTAGAGCAAGAGTGGGCAGATGGTAGGCTTATCAGATCTCTCTTTTTTTTACTAGAATTCCAACAGGGTTAGGGTTAGGCACCAATCAGAGCCAGGTGCAAAATACATACGGTTGGAATGGGAGAACAGGGTGCCTCTGAGCATATTCTGGGCATATAAATTTGTTTTAAGTACCCAAACTGAACTGAGCTCACAGTCCTTTCACAGAAAAGTCCTCTCCCAGTTACCCCAAGCTTTCTTCATTTAGGTAGGAAATTCTTCTTGTTGTTGTTAAACAATTTTGTGAACCGCCCAGAGAGCTCCGGCTATTGGGCGGGATAGAAATGTAATAAATAAATAAATAAATAAATAAATAATTGGGTGTCAGAAACCCTTGCCAATCTACTTCAAAACACCCAGAGATCTACCATTAGACCCTGATCTGTGTTTTCTGCCCATCGCTACACTACAGTACAACTGAACATATTGAAAGAGGAGATATTCCACAGACACGGAGTATGCACTAAATACTTCCCTTTTCGTTCTACTTTAGCCTTTCTTTCTTTTTTAGTTTTGTGTGTGTGTGAGGGTAGAGATCTTTATGGTTTGATTATTATACCAGCTCCATGCAGAGGCTAATGAGGACTGTAAAAGAATGGTTTTCTTGTGTCAATAATTAAACTGCCGGAATATATTGATAGCGAGATAAGAAAGCCTGATGCCCAGCTGTCACAGGAAGTCTTATTGATAGCAAAATTGGCAACTCTTCTTATTTGCTTTGCCACATAATATCCGCAAGCATTTATTCCGCTACCACCTTCTTTTCAGGCAGTCCACATTTGGCCATGCACATAGGCAGACACTGCATCAGCAGCCGTGGTCAGCCAGTTGCCGGGGTTCCAGAGCTCCAGCAGGCCCCACCAGTGTTCATGCCTGCCTGGTGTCCCCTCCCTCCTGTTATGAGGCCATCACTTGGATTCCACACAATGCCACAGAATAATGCTATATATCAAGGACATTGTGGAGTCGTTTTGTGAGCCGCCCAGAGAACTTGTGTTTTAGGGTGGTTATATAAATACAGTAATAAATAAAATATAAATAAATAGTGGCTTGCAGCTGTCCACTGCTACGCTATAAGACCCTGGCTGGAGGTCTACCAGTGTAGCTCAGGGTCCACCAGAGGTCGTACTGCTAAGAACACTCTCATACCTGATGCCGGTCTCAGACAGGAAATAAGGCCACCCTTTTCCTAGGTGACAAGTTTGGAAGAGAGATGGGCTTGGTTCTGCCCACCTGCCGGAGCTTCAACCGCTGCCTTAATGGGCTTGAGCAGGCTTTAGAAGCAGTACAGCTTGTGCAACAGGCAGAGCACAATTGAAATATGTCTGAGCCCCACTGCTTGCAAGTTTTGTTGAAATGGGTTTGCTCAGGCTTTTCTGTTTAGAGCTGCCCCCATTCCAATAGGCAGGGACAACTCTATCCTACAAAGGGATGGCTCGTTTCACATTGGTTTCTGCCACAGTTGGTTCCTGGCTCCTTGCCTTTGAAGCTGTTGGTGAGCTCCCTTTAAAGAGTGAAGTGTAACACGGGAACAGTAATGAGTAATGGCCAGCAGTTGTTCAGTAGAGGGGCTGTCTTCATGGCTCCATTACCAAACCCCGTGGTATCACTGGTGCAGCATGGCGGCAAATAATCTAGATGAAGGAAGGCAGTGTGGGCTTTCCAGTGGCCATTTGGCTTGCCGGGTCCACCCCTTCACCCTCCTGCGGCTTCCAGCAACCATGGAAGGTCACCTTCCACCCGGGAACACCCCCAGAGCAATGCCGGAGCGAGGAAAGATGGTAGAAGAGCCGTGCTGACCTCCCTTGGGCAAGAAATATCTGGGTAAGTCCCCAACTTTTCTGCTGCGGATCTTCGACTCTTTGCCCTGAGTTGGCTCTGAACCAGTGGCTGCGTCGTATAACCGAGGCAGTGAAGATTTGGAGCCACCCCGGGACTTCCAGAGCATATAGATAGCCTGTGGTGCTAATAAGTCAATTAGTGAATGAGAAAGAGTGTTCTTCAAGTTCTCTTCCTCAGGCGCCCTTGGCCAATAGCGGGACCCATGCTGTCCACATTTGGAAGTATCTGTTGGGTCGGACAGGATAGTCATTGAGACAATGCTCTCTTCTGTAGAGAGTGGACCTCTGACTTCAGTTTCTGTCTAAGCTGCTTCATGTGGTTTCATTTGGATACTTGAAAGCTTATGAGTGTTTGACCAGCAATAGCAGTGCTTGGAGTCCTTCATGTTCACTAGCAGAGATGCCTATGCTGCCCATTGTCTAGGTGGAAGCTTATATGCCTTTTGGATTTCATGGCCAATACCGCCCCCCCCCCCTTCTGCACAATCTATAGTTATTCTGTTTCCCCTGCATGGGAGGCACTGCTTCTACCTGTTGAGGGAGGAAGGAATGTTTAGCAAATACACCGTTTTTGCAGGTATACAAGACATGAGAGCTACTTGTGTCTGAGACATGGAATCCCCCACCAGCACCTATGTGAGGAGTGTTTTCATCCTGAGTTGGAGGAGTGAAGTTGGAGGTTCCTGTTGGCTGTTTATATCTGGAGTCCAGAGGGAGGGCATCTGTGAGGGTTCTGAGAGACAAGTGTTAACAACATGCTCGTTATATGTTTGTTAGGCAAGGTCATTTCTGAAAAAATAGCTCTCTTTTGTATCAAGAGCACACTACATAGCGCTGCCTTTGAAGCCAACTCAGAAACTTCAGCAGGTACAGAATGCAGCCACTTCCATCCTTGCTAGGTTCATATTTCACCAATTCTGTACCAACTGCACTGACTTCCAACACATTTCCATGCCCAATTTAGTGTTGGTTTTGACTTTTGGAGCCCTAAATAGCTTGGATCCAGGTCATTTGAAGGACTACCTACACCTGCATCTATATGAACCTGCCTGTGCTTTAAGAGCATCTTGGGATGCCCTATTTTCTGACCCAATGCTAAAATCAGTAAGGTTGGCAGACATGAGAGACAGAGCCTTCTCACCAGTGGCCACTACCCTATGAGATTCCCTCTCAACAGATATACAAATGACCCCATCTGTGGCCGCTTTTAAGCAGGCATTAAAAACATACTTGCCTCTCTGGCTTTTAACTGAAAAAGTTTCACGATATTTACTGCATTGTATTTTATTGTAAATTACTTGTCTTTGTTTATTTATACTTTTTTGTTTATATTTAAGGTGCTTTTGGAATTCTTTTGTCCCCTTGGGAAAATTGTGATCTTGAAATCTAATGAAGAAATTTATATGAAAAGAAATGAAAAAACCACACATCATCAACGTTTTCCTTGGTGAGCTCATCGCTGTAGGCCTTATTATCACAGTTATGGATTCCTTGGCGGGCTACTTTTGTGCCGCTGTTAGCTTAAGATTTCATCACTAACATTTACTGTGGAAGCAGAGCAAGAGGAGGTGGGGGAAACAGTGGGGTTTGGCTCTCCATTGAGTTCAATGGGCATGTTTTGGCCATTCTGGAGGTGACAGACTTGACCTTGGGGGAGCTAGGGGTGGTGACAGCCGACAGAAAGCTCTGACGTGGGCTGGTCCATGAAGTCACAAGGAGTCGGAAGTGACTGAACGAATAAACAACAACAATTATTCCCTGAAGTGAACAGTCTGGCTTTATTTCCTGGAGTATGGACTGGTTTGATCTTCTTGCAGTCCACGGCACTCTCAGAATTTTCCTCCAACACCACAGTTCAAAAGCATCCATCTTCCTTCGCTCAGCCTTCCTTATGGTCCAGCTCTCGCAGCCATAGGTTACTACGGGGAATACCATTGCTTTAACTATGCGGACCTTTGTTGTCAGTGTGGTGTCTCTGCTCCTAACTATTTTATCGAGATTTGTCATTGCTCTCCTCCCAAGAAGTCAACGTCTTCTGATTTCCTGGCTGCAGTCAGCGTCTGCAGTAATCTTTGCGCCCAGAAATACAAAGTCTGTCACTGCCTCCACGTTTTCTCCCTCTATTTGCCAGTTATCAATCAAGCTGGTTGCCATAATCTTGGTTTTTTTTGAGGTTTAACTGCAACCCAGCTTTTTACACTTTCTTCTTTCACCTTCGTCATAAGGCTCCTCAGCTCCTCCTCGCTTTCAGCCATCAAAGTGGTGTCACCTACATATCTGAGATAGTATCTTTTACAGTTTAAACAGTCCTCCTGAGGATAATACAGAAAAAGAGATTCTACATTTTTTTAGATAAACAAATTTTGACAACGATACAGGTCAGTCTTTGTTATGTTTGTGTCTGTGGGAGAGCAGAGAACTAGGAGAAACTGGCAGCTAAGAACTATTTATTAAGGGAAGCTTTTTTCATTTGGCGAGTAGATAACCTCTGGGCCGGGGAGTTATGGTTATACGTAAGCTTACACAGCACATTAAAAATATTGGAGTTATAGTATAGGCTCCCTGGGTTCATGGCAGTGGAATCCTTTGAGAAAGATGGGTCGATTAAAAACTGATCGCTGAAGGGCATTTGCTTGTATGAGTGTTGTTCTTTGTTTGTATTGTATATTGAAGATAATATGTAAAAAGTATGTCTATTTTTAAAGAGATGTTTTCTGATAGATTGTATGATTTGTTTGCAGCTCCTGATGAAGGACCTAAGGGCCCAAAACGCTGAGCTAGTGTACGCGTCAATCTGTCTTATTTGAATTTCCATATCATTTTTTTAATGAAGAAATCATTATTAAATATTTTAAACCTTACTTAGCACCAGAGTACACATTTCCCTTTTTCTTCTATTCCCAGGTAAGCTCCCCTAGACATGCCCGCAGGACGCTTTGCCCATAACCCTCTCAAACCTGCTGCTGGCCCTGCATTTGGTGAACGTTTAAGGAAGTAGAAAATATTTTATGGTTGTCCCAAAAGATGTCCCTAAATAATCCCTAGCTTAAAAGGCATTAAAAGTCTCACCAAGTGGGCTCATTCATCCTGAAAAGATCTGAGATTTCAAAGTGCAGCAATGATGCAATGTTGAAAAACGGTCTCCTGCAATTCTTACGTTGTTTAAGTTGACAGCATGTGATTTCATGAAAGACCTTTAATCAGATATATGAGGCTTCTTTCAGAGTGTGTGGACCAGAGGCAAAACCCACTTCCTATAATTTATGGTGTGAAATTATTCCCACAAGTGATGCAAGAAGGTGAAATTAGGTTGGCACAATATAGACATTGTTCCCTATGGGTGTAGGTGTTTTTTGTTTTGTTTTTTCCTGCTGTATCGCTTCCCCTCCTGGTCCACTCTCAGTTCTCTACTGGCACATGTCCCTTCTCCACCAGCAACATGGATTTTTTGCTCCAACACCAATACTTCATTCTTTAAGCAAGTTTGGTTTTTGTTCTGTGTTGTATTTTATTTCCCCACCCCGCTCTCTTCAGGCATCTGGCATATTTATCTATCTCAACGTTTATTCAGCAGTTCCCCCCCCCCCAAAGCAAATCTGTGGCCGTTGCTAGACAAGGTCTTAGCCCGGTGTGAGGCCTGGTCTCCCTCCTGTGCATCCAGATGATGCACAGGGGATCCCGGGGTCAGGCCAGGCTAAGACCTTGCTTGAACCGGGATAAGCGGATTCATTTATGGCCCGGCTTTTCTGCAGCCCCGGCCTGAGTCCGGGGTTGCGGAAGGTCTAGCAGGGTCCGTGGCTTTTCCCGGCTGCTCGCTTACTCGCGAGTAGCTGGGAGAAGCCACGGACTGGGCACAGCACTCCATAGGAGCGCTGTGCCCATCGGGCCGGGGGGGGGAATCACGGACAGGGGGGCCGCAGAGGGGGCATCGGACATGACGAGCGGGCATGGCGGACGGGGGATGGGCATGACAAGCGGGCAGGGACGGACATGACGAGCGGGCATGGCGGACAGGGGACGGGCATGACAAGCGGGCAGGGTGGACAGGGGATGGGCATGGCAGACGGGGGAAGAAGGACAGAGACAGGCCTGGCAGACGGGGGGAGGACGGGCGGGCGAGCGAGCAGGCGGGGGGCATCAGACATTGTAGGGGGGGAATCAGGGGCAGGGGGAGCAGGGAACCCTTTATTTTTTTAAAAAAACCTTCCTTTTCCGGCGGTGCGCTCCTGCGCACATGACCCTTTAAGGGGTGAAAACCCAGAGCACGCGACGGGGCTTTCCCTTGCCCCGTCGCGTGTTTATGTCTGGAAAAGGGCGACGGCGCACGCTAGCTGTAGCGCGTCGTCACCCCTCCTCCCACACGGTGTATGTGGTAGGTCTAGCAAGGCCCTGTGTCATTTTTAAAGACTTTCTAAAATTCTAGGTGTGGGGGCAGTGGCTTTGTGGTCAGCACAAGACCCAGCTAATCAGCACTCTGTGTAGGTAGCTCCTCCTCGAACCAGGAGGACCCAGGACCCAGTTGCTCCTTGGCGCAATTCATTTTCAACTTTTGTTCATCTGCCCAAAAGGCGCTGACTGTAGATGTGGACTCATCCCTCACTCTTTGTACTGCTTTATACCTTTCCCAAAGCCACATGGTGCCAGTTGCAGCGCAGCCTTGTCATACAATCATTTTCCATGGCTAAAGCGGAAAAGCTAAAATCTGAGCCACGTGGAATCTATTCTGTCATCCAGAATCTGGATTTAGCCAAAAGCCTTTCCAGCAGTGCATGAGACTATGAGCTTCATCACATCTAGTCAAATGCGCGGCTCCCGTCACTTCCTAAAAACAGGAAGTAGCTAGCCCCATTCAGTCCAGTAGGAGAGAGCAGCAACCGGACTTAATGAGGGTTTTTTTGCGGCGCAATAATGGCCAGAAGGGGCGGAAGACGGGTAAGAGGCAGACGACGTCATGTGAGTAATTCACGAGTGCCCAGTAACGAGCGTGCAGTAAAACGCTTGTCAGATGTACTACAAGCTAGTACATGCTTTTAAGACATGCTTCAGAAGCAGATGTGTGAGAGAACCGCCTTCCTTGCATGAAGGACCCAGGTTAACAGCAGCATCAGACAAGTATTTTATTACCCGCTCGTTACTGGGTACTCACGGATTTTTGCAACGTTGTTCACCTCCTGTGTCTTCCACCCCTTCTAGCTTTCTTCCCACAATAAAAAAAGAGCCCAGTAAGTCCAAATTATTTTTAGAGATGGAACTTGCTGCTATCTCCTGCTGCGTGCAGTAGAAGCAATGCGATGAAAACGGCCCACTGAATGGGCAACGTGCACGTTGTTTACTTCCTCTTTCCTCTCTCTGAGGCCTCATCTACACCAAGCAGGATATTGCACTACGAAAGTGGTATGAAAGTGGTATATAAAAGGCAGGAGGCACATCAAGCAGGATATAGCACTATGAAAGCAGTATATGGTTTGTGTCCATGGGCTCCAACAGTTGTCAGTGCATTTTAATACCGTTATAAAGCAGTAGTGTAGCTCCTGCCTTTTATATACCGCTTTCATACCGCTTTCATGGTGCAATATCCTTCTTGGTGTAGTTCGGGCCTGAGAAAGAGGAAGTATTGAGCAACAAAAGCGAGGGTAGAGAAGCAACAGTAGGGAAGCGTTACTCAAAAAATTAACGAATTCTGCCTAGCAGGAAAATGGAGGCTCCCAAGGTTGAAGACCGGGGGTTACAATTTGCACGTATTGGGGCCCAATGAAGGACCCTGCTGCCAGGGGAAAAGGCACCCAGATATTGTGGCACTTGGCTGACAGTTGGCAATCTGGATACTGTATTATACTGTTGTTTTTATATTTCTTGATGGTTTAAAATGTTGTATACTTTTTTTAATGTTTGCTGTTTTAAACTTTTGTAAACCACCCGAAGAGCTTCGGCTATGGGGTGGTATATAAACTTAATAAATAAATAATAAATAAATAAATTTTCCCCCATCTGATGGAGCTCTAAGTCTCTGGTATATCCAGTTAAAAGTATTACAGGTTACAGGGCTGAGAAAGACATTCACATCTCCGACAGCCACTACCAGACAGCGCAGAGTACTGGGGTAGATAAACAAACTGTCCAACTTGGAATAATGCTGCTTCATCTATTCACCCTCATATTCATAACCTGGGCAAGATCTATACTAAGGTTTTATAATGGTTTATAATGGTTACAATGGTTGGGGCCCAGGCCACAGTCCATATACTGTTTTCAAACCGTTTTCAAAGTGTTATATTCTGCTTGGTGTACGGGCCAATCTACACCAAGCAGGATATAACACTTTTAAAACAGTATGAAAACTGTATATGTAATTTGTCCTGGGCCTGAACAGTTGTCATAACCCTTATAAAGCGTTATAAGCAGTAGTGTAGATCATGGCCTGGCCTGCAGGAAAGCAAGGGGTATGTTTTACATTATATTTGATCACTGGATTAGCTGCTTGGAAAACAGCATTCTGCAATGTGAGCAAACACTTTAACATTGTTTTAAAATTGTTTTAAAATTATACAAATAACAGTCAAGATGAGAATAAGCTCTATTGAATTCAGTGAGATTTATTCTCAGGTAAGTGTGCATAGGACTGCATCCTTTGAATATTTCCACTAGTTATGACTTTTATTGCACAGCAAAAGCTTATCTTCCATTATTAATTCTACACATGTTTTATTGCTTCCATTATATCATCATTTATTTATGTTTAAGCTGCTTTCCCACAAAACTGTGCCCAAAGCGGCTCACGATATAACAAATGAACAAATGAACAAATTAATTACAAGATATCAAACAGCTATAAATATGATATTCAAAAAATACAATAGAAACAATTACAAACAGAAACAATTATATATGTTATGACAATATAATAGTAGAGATGTATTAGGACTGCATTGTCACTTGAGGCTCTGGTGACCTCGGTGGCAGGAGTGCCTTTTACAAAGTCTGGTTGGTGGCCCAGCTATGCCCCTATCTAAACAGGAATAACCTGGCTTCAGTTGTCCATGCTCTGGTAACCTCCAAGTTAGATTACTGCAATGCACTCTACTTAGGGCTGCCTTTGAAGACGGTTCGGAAGCTGCAGCTCATGCAAAATGCAGTGGCCAGATTGATTTCGGGAACCAGAAGCTTCGACCATATAACACCTGCTCTAGTCCGCTTGCACTGGCTGCCTCTATGTTTCCAAGCCCAATTCAAGGTGCTGGTTTTGACCTAGGCTTGGGACCATCAAGGCTTGGGACCACAATACCTGACGGAACGCCTCTCCCGACGTGAATATACCCGGTCACTATGTTCAACATCTAAGGTCCTCCTCCAGGTGCCTACTCCGAGAGAGGCTCGGAGTGTGGCAACAAGGGACAGGGCCTTTTCGGTGGTAGCTCCCAGACTGTGGAACGATCTCCCTGATGAGGCTCGCCTGGCGCCAATGCTGCTATCTTTCCGACGCCAAGTTAAGACTTTCCTCTTTGCCCAGGCATATGGCGGCACATCTTAATCACCCACATGTTTAGTTTTTTTTAATGGTTTTAATGCTTTATGTGTGTATGTTCTGTGTTTTAAAATTTTAAATTTTGTATACTTGTTTTTATCTCAATTTTAGAATTTCTGTAAACCGCCCAGAGAGCTCTGGCTATGGGGGCAGTATATAAGTGTAATAAATAAATAAATAAACTTTGTGTACTATGGAGAGTCCAGCCATTTATCATATTAGTGGGGCAAAACGAGTAGAATCTCTAGGGGTTTATTGAGACAGCAATATAATCCATGCTATCATTTTAATTTAATGAGCTACTGCTAGCCTTCTTCCCTTTAAAGGCTGCTGAGTCACTCCACACATTGCATGCAAGCAAACCCAAATTTCTCCACTGTTTAACAAAGATGTGTTGAGGGCCACATTCCCTCAAGAGTAATCCGTTGGGAGGAAACATGCCAGTGGTGGATGAAAGCAGAACCAACCTGCTTCTCTCACACTCTTTGAGCGTCATCCCACAGGGGGAAATTGCGTTTCCTTACCGTCACTTCTCCGCCCCCACTACTGTCCTTCATTACTTCCTCTTACCTCCCAGAGAGGAAAGAGGAAGTAAACAAAGACCACATGGCCCATTCAGAGGCCATTTTTATCACACCACTTTTCCTGCACACAGCAGGAGATCACAGCACATTCCATTTAAAAAAAAGTCAGATTAAAAGGGGTCTATTTTGCGAGGGGAAAATGAGTGGAAGGAGGAGGAGGTGTGCAGGAGGTGGATGTTGTTATCTAAAGGACACACCAACATCTGTAAGTGGGCAGTAGTGTGAGCTTGCAATGCAACACTCTTTGATGATGACCTTTCTGTCACTCCACTTTTCTTCCCCTCCCCCACCAAGTAGGCTGCCGGGAGAAGGAAAAATCACTCTTGCCAGAAATCTGCACTGGTCACTTGCAGAGGACTTTTGAAGTTTAATATTACCAACGTGCTCCTCTAGACACGTGTACAAACTTTGTGCATGTTCTTAAGACACACATTTGTTGAAGGACCTTTTAATTTTTGCAAGAGGCAATCTGGCAAGACACCAGCTTCTTCAATTACTGAGGAATGTATTAAATACACAAAATAATTTATGATATACATTCATTATTTGGGGAAATTAACTCGGCAGAGCATTTAGAAATCAAACATATATAGAATTAATCAAGTTGTGGGGAAATTAGCTGAGCTGAGGATTGTGTTGCTGTCATTTTTCCAGCTCTTGCATTGCTGCATTTAAACACGTTTTTTCTTAAACCAGCCACCTCTACGGTTGTCAGCTATCACTGGAATCTGCAATACCTGCACTCCTGCTGAATAGCCTGCTAACACAGGCCCTGGGGCCTCAGGTTGCCCACCCCTAGTTTAACTCAATAGGGAGCTACAGCGAATGTAGACCTATATGATGCATGTTTCCAGACACTGATTTGTATTTTTCATATGATACCGTTTTAAGTGCATGCTAAAAAAGAAAAAGAAAAAAAAAGGGGGGGGAGACAAAGTATCTGGAAGTAAGTCCAAGTGAACTCAATAGGGCTTACTTCTGAGTAGACATGTATAGATTTGCACTCCTGTCTACCAAAGGAGTAAATAAAATAATCTGAGATTAAACATTCTCGAGAAAAATGTATGCTGGTCACTTGGGTTTTGTTTTCTTGAGAGCCTGGCAGGCAACATAGAGCCCACAGGCACCAGTGCATCCCCAGACACCTTTCCTGGCACCCACTGAGGTTGTGTTTTTTAAAAAAAATAATGTGCTTTCTTCTTGGTAGCTGGGATTCCTTCAAAGCAAAATGAGGGCCTCTAGTCACTGCTATCCATTTGCCACTGCAGAACATAACAATTCAATTTTTCCTTGGATCTTCGTAAACTGCCCAAAGAGCTTCGGCTATGAGGCGGTGTATAAACAACAACAACAACAACAACAATAATAGAGAGTTTCCCTTAATTGCTCCTGGAGGACAGATATGGTAATACAAATATTATAATTTAGGTTCATGATTAGCCCCATTCTACAAAGAATTGGCACTGCCCACAGTTTTTCGCAATATTTGCCTGCTTGAATGTCTGATATCTTAAAGCATGTCTGTACACTGAAAAGGAGGAGGGAAGGATGTGGCAACTCCCTGAAGCAGAGGATGTCCTGCAGGGAGGCCTCCTCACGTCACATCTTCAACCCTTGACCTTTTTAGTCATCAAAGTGCACAGCAGGTAAGGAAGGTTCTGATAAAATCAGTCTGGAAGACACAAAGAATCACAGATTTCCTGTAGACATGAGCACAAGTTGATATGTTACGTTATTCCAGTACAATGCCCAGTCCAAGCCTAATTTTCATATTCTGGAAATGGGTAATTGTGTATACAGGTGAAGCCTGCTGAACAAATTACCTCAGCATCCGCTGTTCTTTTGCTTGCTATTGGTTTTGGTAAAAATGGCTTTAAAAGGTTGCAGAATGGGCACATTAAGATTGCTGCAAAGGGAGTCATGTTCTGCTGCCCATTTCCCTTCCTCTGGGGAAAGGAAAGATGATTTGTTAAAACGCCAAAGTGTGCTATGCAATATACAGAGATGTGAACAGAAATGCCATGGCTTGCACAGGGGGTCTACATTGAAAGGCAGAAAGTCTAAGAGGTGTTTCAAAAAGGAGCAGCACACAAAGGGCAATGCCAAGAATTAACTAGAAGCCAGCAGAGAAAAGACAATACTTTTTGACCTGCTACTCTGGGCTAAAGAGGCCGTTTCCAGATCCCTGACTGATTACAAATTCGTGTATTTGTTTTTTCGTAATACTTATATACTGCTTAATATAATAAAATCCCTAAGTCAGGGGTCCCCAACCCCCGGGCCATGGTCCGGGACCGGTCTGTGGCCTGTTAGGAATCAGGCCACACAGGTGAGATGCTTTCACCCCCCACCCCTACCTCAGCATACCTAGGCGTGGGGTGCCATCTCGCCTGCCCAGCCGAAGCGAAGCCAGGGTGCTGGGGTGGGGAGTGGGCGGCTTTGGAACGGCACGCCCGGCCGGAAGCTGCTCTGGGAGAGCGACTTCCGGACGCGCCGTTCCATAGCCGCCTGCCCACCCCAGCGTCCTAGCTTCACTTCGGCTGGGCACCCACCCAGCCAAGGCGAAGCCAGGACGCTGGAGTGGGGGTGGGGAGGGTGGGTGGGGAGGGCTTCCCAAAACCATCCCCTCAACCCCCCTCCCCCGTCCATGGAAACTGGTCCCTGGTGCCAAAAAGGTTGGGGACCGCTGCCCTAAGCGGTTGACATATAAATATTAAAAATCACATTTAAAATACACAATTAAAACAATTCCAATAACAAAAACAATATAAACAATACAAGCAGTAAAATGATTAATTGCAATTAATTACAAGCCAGAGGAAGCCTGGGTGAACAAGTGCATTTTCAGGAGGCGTTTGAAGCATACCACATTTTCTGCCTCCCAAACTGCACATGGGAGGGCTTTCCTTAGGTGGGTGTCACCACCAACAAGGCCCAACATTAAGATCTTTGTGATGACATTGTTAGTGGTGGAAAAGCAAGGAAGGCCTCCTCTAATGATCTTCAAGGTGGGATGGGTATATACAGAAAAAAGGTGGTCTGCTAGACTGTCACCTTGAACATGTCTTGGTAGCTAATTGGCAGCCAGTGCAGCTCTTTTAACACTCCTAATGTGCACTCTAGCTGCTGCTTTCTGCACTAGCTGCAGCTTCCAAACCAGGAAGAAGGGCAGACCTGCACAGAGAATATTACAGTAGTCTATTCATGAGGTTACCAGTACAAGGATCACCCTGGCTAGGCTGTCCCCAGACCAGACTGGAATGGATTCAGATAATCAGGGCCTTCCTAGACCTGCCGGCTTACGCCGGCAGGGAGGCGGGGCCGAGGTGCGCTAACGTTAGCGCGCCTCCTCCACGCTTCCAGACGGCGGAGCCGCAGGGAGGACGCAAGCCCTGCGGCGTCCGCCATTTTTGTTTGTTTGTTTGTTTAAAGGGGCCGCAGGTGGCCCGAAGACTCCGTGAAGGTAAGGGGTTTTTTTTGTTTGTTTGTTTTAAATGGGGAGGGGGGCGAAGGATGGTAGGGTGGGTGGCACGGGGGGAGGGCGGGTGCGGTCGCGCCGCCGCCACCCGAGCAAGCAGCCAAGCGGCGCTTGCCCGGGCAATGCCCGGGATGGGGCGGCATTGCCCGGGCAAGCGCCGCTCAGCTGCTTGCTTGGGCGGCGAGCGGCGCGATCGCACCCACCCTCCCCCCGTGCCACCCACCCTACCATCCTTCGCCCTCCCCTCTCTTCCCCCCCCCGCCGATGGGCACAGCGCTCCTATGAGCGCTGTGCCAGATCCGCGGCTTTTCGCGGCTCCTCGCAAAGCCTGAGGCCGGAGCTGGGGAAAAAGCGCGCCATAAGCGACTTAGCTTATGGCACGTTGAAGGAGGCCTCAGCGCAGCCTGCCTCCGGATTCCCCTGTGCGTCATCTGGACGCACAGCAGGGAAACCGGGTCAGAAGGCGCGCTAAGGCCTCGTCTAGTAAGGCCCTCAGTTTCATTCAAAAGTTCCTGTAACTGAGACACCACCACTCTCTCGAGCACCTTACCCAGGAAGGGAGTATTCATGACTGGATGCTAGAAGAAGGATCTGAGGGTCCAGCGGAGGGTTTTTTCAGGATTTGTCACACCACGGTCTCCTTCAAGGCAGTAGGGACCACACCATCATGCAATGATTCATTTACCTCTCCTCCAATCCATCCAGTCAGTCTCCCATGGCTAGCTCGATTAACCCATGAAGGGAAGGGCTTGAGAGAAGAACATGTGTTGGGTCATAGAATCATAGAATAGCAGAGTTGGAAGGGGCCTACAAGGCCATCGAGTCCAACCCCCTGATCAATGCAGGAATCCACCCTAAAGCATCCCTGGCAGATGGTTGTCCAGCTGCCTCTTGAAGGCCTCTAGTGTGGGAGAGCCCACAACCTCCCTAGGTCACTGATTCCATTGTCATACAGATGCAAGTGCCTTGTCCACATCCTCAGGCCAAAAACTGAAACTGGTCCCACAAAACAATGAATTGAGATCACAGTTCTTTCACCCAAAAGTCTACTCCTGGTTTCCCCAAGCTTTCTTCATATAAGCATCCAAATTTAGGCAGGAAGGGTCATTTTACTGTTGTTATTGTTGAATAATTGGGAGTAAACTGGCAATCTAGCTTCTTGCACTTAAGCACAGGTATCCTTAGAAAGAAAGAAAGAGACAAATCCCAACACAGCCTAAATTCACTCCCTACAACAATGCCTTGTCATTCTATAAAAGTAGCTTTTGAAGTGTTTGTGCTGGGGGCAAGGGCACTGTGTTTACAGAGTTCTCTGATAACACTGCACTCCTCATCTCCATTGCTGGAGCACATACCTTCCTTGTTGCAAAAACAAAACAGAAGACACAATTCCACCATGGCAAGGCCATCACGCCTGCAGCAAAGTCCTCTCTTAAGAACATAAGAAGAGCCACGCTGGATCAGACCAAGGGCCCATCTAGTCCAGCACTCTGTTCACACAGTGGCCAGCCAGTTATCGACTAGGGACTCACAAGCAGGACATGGTGCAACAGCACCCTCCCACCCATGCTCCCCAGCAACTAGTGTACATAGGAATACTGCCTCTGATACTTTGAGAAACAACATGTATTTGCACAGACAAGGAGAGGATCCAGAGTTCTCACTGGAGTTATCAGAGGCAGAAGGTCAGTTGAGCAGAGGCAACAATACCAAGGCCTACAACAAGAACAGAAGAGTAGTCATTGTGGGAGGCTTCCTGCTGCATGGGATTGAAACTCAAGTATGTTGTGAAGACCCATGGACTCGTCAGATATGCTGTCTCCCTGGAGGACAGATCTGAGACGTGACTGAAGGGTTTCCAAAGCTCATAAAGCCCACTGACACATATCCTTTTCTTCTCATCCATGTGGGAACAAATGATACTGCCAAGCAGAGCTACGAAGAAATCACATCAGACTTTGAGGCTTTGGGATGGAAACTCAAGAACTTTGGGGCCCAGATAGTTTTCTCATCCATCATCCCAGTTCTTGAAAGAGGAACAGAAAGGGAAAGAAAAATACTCCAGATGACCGACTAGCTACGAAGGTGGTGCCGACGTGAGAGATTCACGCTGCTTGGAAGATGGACTCCTGGCAAGGGAAGGGTTGCACCTCACAAGGGCTGGGAAGAATGTGTTTGGCCACAACATGAATAATTTCATCAGGAGGGCTTTAAACTGAATCCTACGGGGGCGGGAGATATAAATTTCGAGGCAACAATGGATGAAGAATGTAAGCCTATGCGGCAGGGTCTTGCGATTTACTGTTTTACTCTGTACAGCACCATGTACATTGATGGTGCTATATAAATAAATTAATAATAATAATAATGAAGGCTTCTGTACCATAACAGAGAGAACAGCTCTAACAGCGCCCTAAAGTAGTCTTCACAATGGTATAGGAAAGAAGCCAGACTATAAAGCACATGGTCCTCGATGTCTATATACTAATGCCTAGAGTATGGGAGATAAACATGAAGGCAAATATGACTTGATAGGTATAACTGAAACTTGGTGGGATCACTCCCATGAGTGGAATATAGCAATTGAAGGGTAAAATTTGTTCAAAAAGAACAGAAGAAATAGAAAGGGAGGCGGAGTTGCACTATATGTTAAAATTACTTATCCCTGCACAGAAATACAGGAGGATGAGTTTGGTAGCCCCATCAAGAGCATCTGGATTAAAATAAATGGGGCAAGGAATAAAAGGTAGTCATAGAGTCTACTACCCACCACTCAATCAAGGAGAAGACGAGGATGAATCTTTTGCAAAACGTATTGCCAGTGTTTCAAGGAAGTGCGATGTAGTAGTGATGGGGGACTTCAATGTATAGTATTTTCTATTATGCTTTTATACTAGTTGTTTTATATTTTGAATGGTTTTTGTGGTTTTAATTTTTGTAAACCACCCAGAGAGCTTTGGCTATTGGGCGGTATGAAAATACAATAAATAAATAAATAAATAAATAACCCAATATCTGTTGGGAGACAAATTCTGCCAAAAGCTGCCCTTCCAAGAAATTCCAGACATGTGTGGCTGTTAACTTTCTCCTACAGAAAGTGGAGGAAGGAACAAGAGGGTCCTTTTATCTGTCCTGAATCTCCCATCAATTAGCTTCACGGGATGACCCTGGGTTCTAGTATTTTGAGAGAGGGAGAAAAATGTCTCCCTATATCCACATTCTCCACACCATGCGTAATTTTGTACACTCTATTATGTCTCTCCTTACCCTCCTTTTTTCTCCAAGCTAAATAATCTCAACTGTTGTAGCACCTTAATCATTTTAATTTCCCTTTTCTGCACTTTTTCAACTCTACAATATCTTTTTTTAGGTGTAATGACCAGAACTGTACACAGTATTCTAAATGAGTTTGCACCACAGATTTGTATAAAGGCAGTATGGCACTGGCAGTTTTATTTTCAATTCCTTGTCTAATAATGCCTAACATGGAGTTTGCCTTCTTTACGGTGGCTGCACACTGGGTTGACATTTTCATTGAGTTGTCCACCACAATCCCAAGATCTCTTGGACAGTCACCACCAGCTTAGAGCCCATCAGGTTTTACTTGAAGTTGGGATTTTTTGCCCCAACGTGCATCACTTTGCACTTGCTCACATTAAACCACATCTGCCATTTGGACGCCCACTCTCCCAGCTTGGAGCGTTCCCTTTGGAGCTCTTCACAATCCCTTTGTAGTTTAACCACCTTACATAATTTAGTGTCAGCAGCGAACTTGACCACTTCACTGCTCATTTCTAATTCCAGATTATTTATGAACAAGTTGAAAAGAATTGGTCCCTGTTGGCCCTCACTATTTACCCCATTGGGAGAATTTACCATTTAATCCCACTCTCTGCTTTCTGTTCTTTAACCAATTACTGATCCGTAAGAGGACCTTCCCTCTTATTCCATGACTGCTAAATTTGCTCTTCTATCGCACTGTATCATATACAATGCTATAGTGCCTCTGTAAAAATATTGAAATATTTGTTTGCTGCTTTGAGGCCACTGTGAAAGGTGGGATATAAATCTATAAAAACAAATGAAAAATAACTAGCCAGACAGGCTTGCAAGACTATCGTGATGGGTATAAAATGTGGTACAGGACTCACTATTTCACACATCACACAGAAAAGACCTCAGGCAGGAAAAGTAATTAATTGGATTGCAGGCTAGTACAAGTCCTGTGCATCTACTAGAACAGTACTCCCTGACAGTACACAAAGCCTGAACCATCGACATAGAAACTAGGTTATCTGAAATATAGGGAGCTTCCAGATGAGGCGTTTATCGTACCATCACCCTGCCTCATTTATGCAATTTTATAAGGGTTCCGGATGATGACATCTTCTACTCATAGCCCTCTTGTGCCTTCCCATTTCTTTCATCCTTTTTCTTACTGTAGAAAATGTGATAAGGAAGACAGAATAGCAGTACAATGCCTTCTTTTGTTAATCCCATAAGCCCTCCATCTGGAAACACCCTTGGAAAGATTGCTACTGTATTTTGGTAGAGTTTTAGAGTATTTTGGTAGAGTATTTTGGTAGAGTTTTAGGTTGCACATTTCCCTAGGAGTAAGTCTCACGGAACTCAATAGGACTTATTTATTTATTACATTTATATACTACCCCATAGCCGAAGCTCTCTGGGTGGTTTCCAAAAGGTTTATGAGGAGACATGTGTAGGATTGCCCTGTTAACATCCTACAAGCTTCCGGACTGACAGCACTTAGCACTACCAATGAAAAGACATTGTGTAGCGTTTCCATTATTCCCTCTTTAATGGAATTTCTGTGATTTAAAGGGGATCTGTAAATAAATGATTTGTAGCGCTTCTAGAAGTTTACCAGTTGATTTCATGATGTCGTAAACAAATAGGACATCTCGTGCCCTTTCCCCCCAGCAATCCTGTTTCATTTTAACACAGATATAATCCCATGTTTATTTATAACAGGTTTTTATTCCATCACTAGATGGTGCTGTTTTACTGCTGCCTATTCTTCCCAATAGCATTCCCTTTTTGATTAAAAGACACGTGGTCACTCTCTGAAGGAGCCCATTTTGAGCATGAAAAGATCTGAGACTGGAGGCTTGTGGTAAGAAAGCTGGGTTGTTGTTTTTTTCTAATATAGAGAACCTCAAAAACAAATGGAAGAAGTTGTGGAAAACCATGGGAGTTACATATAGAAGATGATATAAAATTGTAAAATGTCCTAGGGTGACCATATGAAAAGGAGGACAGGGCTCCTGTATCTTTAACAGTTGCATAGAAAAGGAAATTTCAGCAGGTGTCCTTTGTATATATGGAGAACCTGGTGAAATTCCCTCTTCATCATAACAGTTAAAGCTGCAGGAGCTATACTAGAGTGACCAGACACAAAAGAGGACAGGGCTCCTGCAGCTTTAATTGTTGTGGTGAAGAGGGAATTTCACCAGATGCTGCATGCCTACAAATGACACCTGCTGAAATTCCCTTTTCTATGCAACTGTTAAAGATACAGGAGACCTGTCCTCCTTTTCATATGGTCACCCTAGTAATTACACAATAAAAGCCTTGTCAGGAAGCACCCTTAGTCACTTCATTATTATCTCAAACAAGATTTAAAATTGCATTGTAATAGCTAGGATTATCCACTCACACTTTAGGTTGTAGTGCCATCTTGTGGTGAAATATCAGATTCAAATGTTTTGCTCTGTAAATTTAGTTTTAGAGGAAACTTTTAAATAGGTAACCTGCTTGCTGTAGTTCACTCAATGAGCTCCCTCAAACCAGCGATTTATCGCACGCTCGCCATGCCTTGTATGCAGTTTTTCAGCCTCACATGACGTCATTCACATCCTGCACTCATTTCGCCCCTTCCCCTCCATGTTTCGTTCCTTTTTGTAGTGGGGAAAGTCTGGATTATTTAACCTCCCTGCAAAATAAATCATAGAATCATAGAATAGCAGAGTTGGAAGGGGCCTACAAGGCCATCGAGTCCAACCCCCTGCTCAATGCAGGAATCCACCCTAAAGCATCCCTGACAGATGGTTGTCTAGCTGCCTCTTGAAGGCTTCTAGTGTGGGACAGCCCACAACCTCCCTAGGTAACTGATTCCCTTGTCGTACTGCTCTAACAGTCAGGAAGTTTTTCCTGATGTCCAGCTGGAATCTGGCTCCCTTTAACTTGAGCCCGTTATTCCGTGTCCTGCACTCTGGGAGGATCGAGAAGAGATCCTGGCCCTCCTCCGTGTGACAACCTTCTAAGTATTTGAAGGCTGCTATCATGTCTCCCCTCAATCTTCTCTTCTCCAGGCTAAACATGCCCAGTTCTTTCAGTCTCTCTTCATAGGGCTTTGTTTCCAGACCCCTGATCATCCTGGTTGCCCTCCTCTGAACACACTCCAGCTTGTCTACGTACTTCTTGAATTGTGGAGCCCAGAACTGGATGCAATACTCTAGATGAGGCCTAACCAGGGCCGAATAGAGAGGAACCAGTACCTCACGTGATTTGGAAGCTATACTTCTATTAATGCAGCCCAAAATAGCATTTGCCTTTCTTGCAGCCATATCGCACTGTTGGCTCATATTCAGCTTGTGATCTACAACAATTCCAAGATCCTTCTCGTTTGTATTATTATTATTATTATTATTATTATTTATTTATATAGCACCATCAATGTACATGGTGCTGTAGTATTGCTGAGCCAAGTATCCCCCATCTTGTAACTGTGCCTTTGGTTTCTATTTCCTAAATGTAGAACTTGGCATTTATCCCTATTAAACTTCATTCTGTTTTTTTCAGTGGAATGCAGACGCCAGGAGTTCTATTCAGACGAGCAGTGCAAGACGAGCATTTTGGGTGATCCCAGACTGTCTCTATGGGAACGCACAGGTCTTCAAGAGTCTTCTAGAGTCATTCAAGAGGCAGCTGGACAACCATCTGTCAGTGATGCTTTAGGGTGGATTCCTGCATTGAGCAGCGGGTTGGACTAGATGGCCTTGCTGGCCCCTTCCAACTCTGCTATTCTCTGATTCTAAGTATGCTGAGGGTGGATTCCTGCATTAAGTAAGGGGTTGGACTAGATGGCCTTGCCGGCCCCGTACAACTCTGCTATTCTGATTCTATGATTCGGCGGGGATCATGACAGAGAGGGACGCATGAGAGAGAGAGCCTGATTGGCTCCCGCACACGGACAGCGCCCAGGCGCCCAGAAGGACGCGGAAGTTCAGGCGAAGGTTGGCTGACTCTCGCGCTTCCAAGGAACCGCGGCTAGAGAGGCTCCCACTTCCGCCGCCCCACCTTTCTTCTTCCGGGTCACTGCCGCCCCCGACCTTGTGGAGGCGGGGAGGGGCAGGGCCTGCTCTGCTCCGCTTCCCCAGTCATGGCGGCGGCACCTGCTGCTGCTGCTGTTGCTGCGGGGCGGGAGAGGGAGAGGGCAGAGGGGGGAGGGGACGTCCCCTCCCCCGCGCTGCCGCTGCCCCCCCGGGGCCAGAGAGCAGGTGAGTGAGAGAGTGGCAGGCAGTGGGCCCGAGACGGAAAGGGGAGACCCCTGGACTGCCTGGGGCGCGGGAGGAGAAGGCGGAAGTGACGCACAGGAAGCTGGCCAGAGGGGCTCGGCCGAATTTGGGGGTCCAGGATTAAGGGGAGATGGGGCAAGAGGGGCTTGCAGGGGCCGCTGGGCCTTCAGGGGGAGGGAAGAAGTGCAACGAGAACCTTAAGCCGCCTTCTTTAGAGTTGGGGGAATAAGGGTGGGGGGACCTAACCAGAGAGCTGCTCAGAGGGTCTCCTCTCGTGGAAGAGCGTGAGGGGCCACTTCAGTGGAAGCGGAATTGAGCAGGCGCTGCTCAGGTGTACCACTGCTGCCACGCCAACGTTAAGGCTGCCCAGATGAATAGTTACTATTATTTATTGCATTTTCATACCGCCCAACAGCCGAAGCTCCCTGGGCGGTTCACAAAAACTAAAACAATCCAAAGTGCAAAACAAACAGTATAAAAACATGATATAAAATACACATTAAAACATGCCATACATGATTAAAAACAACCTAAAATTCCACTGGATAGGCCTGCCGGAATAGATCAGTCTGTATCTTTTTAAAAAAATTCTAAAAACTGTCAAGTTGACGAATCTACTCCGGCAGCCCATTCCACAGTCTGGGAGCAGCGGAAGAAAAGGTCCTCTGGGTAATGGTTGTTAATCTAGTTTTTGCTAGCTGAAGTGGATTCTTCCCAGATGACGTGAGTGTGCGGGGCAGATTGTACGGGAGAAGGCAATCCCGCAGGTAGCCTGGCCCTAAACCATGTAGGGCTTTGAAGGTAATAACCAACACTTTGTACTTCGCCCGAAAACTAATCGGCAGCCAGTGAAGAGATTTTAAAACTGGTGTAATGTGGTCACCCCTAGGTGTACCAGTGACCAGCCTGGCTGCGATATTTAGTTACTGTTTGGGAAGCCTGGGAAAATAAGGCCTGAACTTGTCCTAGATTCAATCTTACATATTACAGAGTGGCTATGGGTGACCAGTCTCCCTTTCTCCCCACCCCCCTTAGTGTGTGTTGGAGTTATTTGTTTTGAACTTTGTATCCCACATTTCTGGTAAACACTTGAAAAGGCTTACTTCCTAAAACATAATAAAGTACAATAAAGCAGCCATAAGCTTGGAAACAACCATTTGTCACTATGTGGTAGGAATTAAGTGGAGTTAGAGATCAAACAGCACAGTGGGCTTCACCGACAACACACATGGGCCACAGCTAGACCTAAAGTTTAACATCTTTATTCCAAGAAGCCTTTCTTTAACATGCAGCCTTAGATTTCTGATTTTTGCTTCTTTTAAAATTTTGTTTTAACTGTTTTATTCTGTTTTTATTTTCATTTTACCTTGTACACCGCTCCGAAATTTTACAATGGGGAGCGGTATATAAATATTCTAAATAAATGAAGTTTATCCTGGGATCATCTAGGGTTCGCCCCTGCCTGAGCACTGGATCCCCTGTGTGTCACCTAGATGAACAGGTTTGACCCCTGGACGATCCAGGGATAAACCTTAGGTCTAGCTATGGCCATGGTCAAATTAGGAAAATGTAGCTTTTCCGATTAGTATTGACTGCAGAGACTGTTGTGTGCTGGGCTCCTTTTTGCAGCCAAAATTTGCTTGTTTCCTACCGCCTGATGACACTTGGAATCAGAGCACTTTGTCCAAAAGTCTAGCAACAGAAAACTAGACTTCGGCACCCTCCCACCCCAGGAATGTGTGGTGACATATTTCCTTCTTACAAGACCTCCTAGGCTGTGAGAATTTCAAAATGGGAACTATCCAATAAAAGTGAGTGAAATTTTAAATCTCAGTAAATACACACACACAAATACCCTTCAGCAAATACAGAACTAAAATGGACCGTAAAATCCATCCCTTTGGAGTGCCCATCCACTCACCACCAATAAAGCTGCTTTATCCTTTGGCAGGCCGGTGCTCCGTCTAAGACCAGTGGTATCCACTTTGGCTGGGCAGCAGCTCTCCCAAGAAATATCCCAGCTCTGCAAGTGAGCTGTGCCCTCCCCATCATGACAGTTGATCTCTGGTATTACATTTTCATTTGGTCTTAAAAGATGGCTGGACTTCAAAAGTAGGATGATTTTTTTAAATTTCAAAATTAAGATGTTTTTTGGAAAGCAATGTATGCCACTTTTTCCAGATGAGGCTTGTTTAAATTCAGGAAAAGAATTAATCCAGAACTTGTATCTCTCCTTTTGAGAGATTAGATTTGTGTGTGTGTGTTCCAATGAGACATTTAAAATCTCATTCATTGAAATTGTCACAGCATTTGAGTTGTCATAAATTCTTATGTACAGCTCACAATGACATTTACATTTCTTTAGATAATGAAAATATGCAGACACTGCAGTGCAGTTCTTCCCATGTAATAAAACTTCCAATTTACCCCTGTGAGTAAGATGACTAAGGCTGTAATCCTATACACACTTACCTGGGAGTAGGTTCTATTGACCTCAGTGGGACCTTGGTGTAGACATGCATAGGATTGCGCAGCAAGTTGGTTTTTAAACAAATATCATTCTCTTGTGAAGTAGCAGATAGGAGCGGAAATTCAAAGCAATTTTAGTCAGACCAACATTTTTCATTCTCTCTGGGATTTTTTATTGGTGCTTTAAACAAATATGCACACCTACATACCATATCACAAACTGGTTTCAAAACACCGTTCAGTTTTGACAGTGCCATCCAGCAAGGGCATTCTGCTGTCTTAATATTTCCTAAGACACATGGAGCTATTCTGTGGTTCTTCGGTTTTCTGCTTACGTGTTCAAGGCAAATCTGACTATGCACCTGTGTTTGAAGCACATTCCCCTATAGCACTTTGTAGAATAGTATTTGTATCTGGCTAGGGCTGATGGGAGTTGTAGGCCAAAACATCTGAAGGGCCACAAGTTGCCAACAAGTGCGCCAAGGCATTATTTCCCTCCTCAAACAGATAAATAGAATCCTGATAATTTTACAGCAACTGCATTTATATTGTATAAACAGAACAAACATGAATTAATTAGCAAGAACATTATTTTGTGAGCTTAGGGTGAATCGTTGCGATAAACATTTTTAAGGTGCCTTTGATTGTTCAGTCACTTCATGTTAATATTCTTCTAATGCCTACAACACTTCAGTAAGTAGTTCCTTTTAACGGGGATGGGGTGGGGGGAGATAACCTAGGCTAGGGCCATAGTGAGTTCATGGCCAAGATAAGGTTTGTACTGGGGAGACTTCTTAGCTCAGTTTTTAGCTCCTAGGCCACAGAAACTCTGTTTAATTATTATAATTGTTCAGTGTGTGTGTGTATTGTGCTAGTGCTAGCTGGACCAAACAACCCCCCAATAGTCAATCCTAAATAGTGTAGGGCCAGAGTCCTTTAGGAAGTACCTCTTCCCATATGCAGCTTCATGTGCCCTTCTATTTGTGCACAAGATCCTGCTGTTTAGTGTCTTAATGCTATGCCAAGGCATAGGAATTTTGTCACTGAATCAGACAAATTATTGTCTAAGCCCCCACACTTCTAAAAACTTCTCAAGCAATAGCCTAGTTAGGGAAGTTTTCCTTTTGAAAAGTAACAACTCAGATGGGAATTAGCTATTTGTAAAGGAGTAGTTTTCATATTTGAGGGGATTAATCAGTGGTCCCCAAGGGTTTTTTAGGACTGGTGATATTTACCCTTTCATCAGTGCAGTTTGGAATGGGCAGCGAGGTGGCCAAATTTCTGGATGACTCCAAATTATTCTGACTGGTGAAATCCCAAACAGATTGTAAAAAACATCAACAGAATTACTCCAGACTGGATGAACAGGCAAGAGAGTGTTAGAGAAAACTCAGCTGGTATCATTTGTATGCAAAATGATACCGACTCAGACCACAATCTCACTCCATACAGACCCTGATGCTGGCTTCCAAATTAGTAGGAACCACTTGGGAAGGAGATCTTGGGGCCACAATAGAAAAAGTACTGAAGATATCAAGAAATGGTCTCACATTTATTGATGGATATATTTCCTGACTTTCATTTGAAACGGACAGCCCATGACAGTTCAAGGCAGCTAACAGTGCACCAAATAACAAATTACAATAAAAGGATATAACATTAGGTAAGAACACATCATCATCATAAAACCATAGAATTAATTCTTAAATACCTGTTCTAAGTATATTTCCACAGGCCTCTTGAAAGAGGTGAAAAGGTTGGGTTTCAGTCACACACTGTTAAGGGCATTCCACAAGTGGGTGCTACAACCAGGAAGACCCTGTGCAGTGAACCATTATTTCATGGGCAAACAGCATTTGGAGAAGGGGTTCCCCTATAGAATACAAGGGGGGTTCATATGGCAGAAGGTGCTCCCCCATATATAGGCAAATGTTTTGTGGTTTTGTGAGAGATCTAAATGTCTCCAAAGTAGCATTGGTTTGCTGTGGAGGATCCAGATGTTTGTCTTAAAGGGAGGGAACTTTTCCTTTAACTCCGGTTTTCCTTCACTTGATGTTTCTGGGAACCTTAGCTGGAGGAGTCACAGAGAAAAAACAGCAAGAAGGGAATGGTTAAATTCACACTATCACTCCCTTGCCCACTGTTTCGCTCTTGCAAATTGTGTTTCTGCTGCTTTGCAACTGAAAGTATAGTTGAAATTACCTGGAAATATCAAATGCCATTCTAGATCTTATTCAGTAATGCAGTAAAATACATTGCATAGTACACATCTAAACATGATATCAAATCTGTGTCACAGCTATACTTATTTCTTACATTGGTTAATATCATTTTTGTAGTAAGCTTTACACATTTTTTTCTTCTTACACATATAGTGTGATCCTCAATTCACTTAAGTTGGTTTGCTTCTACCACCATCAAGGGATTAAATAAAGTTAAGCAGAAGTATGACAACTTCTATGGTTTATGGATCACAACCTTCATGGGTGTGAAGGGCACACTGCATCACATTCCACAAAGCTGAGTACAGTGTGGATCCTCCAGGTGTTTTTCCTGTGTGCCTATGAGTACAATGTGTATAGATGCTTTTTATATAAAATTTATCCAATATAAATATATTTTTACACATTTTGTTTTCAATCATAGAATCTTTTTACTCATCTGTCAAATGATTACTAAAATGTCCCCCAAGCAGCGAAGTTCTACAGTTTTAAGGGAATTAAGAGGTGAAGGGCCAAATTACATATGGCATTAAAATATGCCACATGAAGGTGTATAAATCTTTTTAAAACATTAAATGGCAGGGGTGGGGTTCAGTATTGGGATTTCGGTCTACAGGGAGAGGGTTAACCCTTTCCAAACACACTGTAGTACTGAGGATAATTCCCCATAAGCTGTTGTTTGGTATGGGATGAAAGATATCCTGGGCCAAATAGCAGCTTGGGAAATGGCTATTAGTTGGAATCATAGAATGCGTGGGTCGGTGGGAGCTTATCTACCACTGTATGCTGTGGTTCCAGTTCTCTCTCTCTCTCTCTCTCTCTCTCTCTCTCTCTCTCTCTCTCTCTCTCTCACACACACACACACACACACACACACAGTTTAACGTTTTTGAAAGATTCATGCAACTACATGTGGCACATCTTAATGCAACATATAAACCCTTTGTTTGTTAATAATCTTAAAATTGCAGAATCACATTTTAACATCAGGTGTAATTTGACCCACAGTGAATAGAGATGTGATATGATTATTCTTGCAACATTTTATATAGTCTGTCCTTCTGAGGCGTATTTATTTCTGAACTGTGCTTAGTCTTGTATACCACTATAAGATAAATTGGAGGCAGGATAGAGGGACAAGGCCTGGTCCCTTATGAAGGACCCTAAATATGGCCCCTTCCTTCTGGCCATATTTATGTCCCAATTGAACAATCCTCAGTTCAGGATTAGCAAGTAAACATTCCTGTTTTTCTTATGTACGAGAGACTTTTCTTGAGCTTACAAAGCAGCGAGTTAGGGGAAAGGTTGTGATCAAGAACCAGTTCATACATTGTTTCTGGGATCTCATACATTGAATTAGGGGAGGGAATTTGTCATGATACCTCCATATGAAACTGCCTTATATGGAATCAAACTGTTGGTCCAACTAGCCCAGTACTTTCCAGCATCTCAAGTAGAGGGGGGTTCCCAGATCTGCTTGCTACCTGTGATCACTTAAGTGGAGATGCCAGGGACGCAGTCATGCATAGGACGAGCTTCTACCATTAAGTTTCAGCCCTTCTCCCTTCCTTGAGCAGAAAAACCAATTTTCCTTTTCAGAGAAGAGTCATAATTCATTACACTGATCAAAGTAGATAGATTATATAATAGTTTATGGAGTAATATATAAGACAGCTCAAAAGCGCAAAGACTTAACCAACTTAATTATTGCCCCCATGTTTTTTGTTGATGTCAGTATGTCACCTGTACAATGCCATTCAAAAAACTATTATGAGGGGAAAGGGCATGCAGCCAGAGGTCTATGAAGATGGTCGCCAGTGGTGTGCATAAATTTAACTGGCAGTTTGCAACTTGACTTTCTCCTGACTGACCAGTATGAAGGGAGAGACTCTTTCCCCTCTCCTGGGTTGTAGATGCACTGCAGAAACTCTGAGAAGGTGGGGGCTTCCACTCTGTGCCAGGCATGAGAGATCAACCCACCCACCCTCAAGTTTTCTGGCACAGGCAGATGAATTGGGAATGTGTAGGAAATGTATGGGGAATTAGCTCTCAACTTGTGCCAAGCTGTGGAAGAAGTCAGAAGCAGAGTGAATCTCTTTCTGCTCATGACTTCATGCTCCCACCTAGCATGAAATAACTCAGTGTGCACTAGGCTTGTGGAAGGTTGCAAACGCCAAATAGTGATGCAGTTCTGCTCCTGACATTGTCCAAAGCCCAGCACAATGTGAGAGACAGGCATACACACAACCCTCCACTCAGAAGGAGCAGTGTCTATGGTGAACAACGATAAAAGGCTGGCTACTAAACTCAACTAGAATTTGTGAACACCTAGTCATGGAGGGGCGGAGACACAAAGTATGAGGAAGTTTAAATGGGAACGAATATAAGGCCTTATTCACCCTTAACATGGGGAATTCATCCCACCATTATTTTCTTATATCAGTTTCATACGAATCTTAATTGTGAATGTGCCTACATAATATTTACCATGTATGGGAAAGCTTGAGGCTCCCTGATGTGTTAAATTCCTGCCATCACTACACAGGTGCGTTCATAAGAAACCGCATCAAATTGATGGGACAAACATTACTGGAACTGAGCAAAATGAAGTGATCTTTCCCCAATGTGGTTGCCTACAGATGTATTAGACTATGCATGGATGTGTTGGACTGTATCCCCCATCATCCACAGCCAAGTTGAGGAAGGCTGCTGTAAACAGTTGATCACAGACAGAACTCAAAGAAAAGCAGCAGCATGGCAGAAAGCATACCTACATTTAGTGCTGAAAGGATTCCAACGAGCATTCTTGAGCTTACTTTAGAACAGCCTGCCCCCAAATGGTGCCCTCTCAATGTTTTGGACTATGATCTGCATCAGCCCCAGCCAGCATTGCCAATGGTTAGGAATGATGGAAGTTGTAATCCTAAACATCTGGAAGGCACCATGTTGCAGGAGGCTGGTTTGGAGATACCAGCAAAGTGTTTCTGAGCCAAGCTCAGAAATTTGGAGGCTCTTAAGTGGGTACCTCAAACGAGCCACAAGCTTTAAAAGCCCCAGAATTTTTCTCGACCTCAGAGTAAAATCCAAACTGGATAGAATTCTGGGCTCTCCAGCCCTGCATGCCCCTGTGATCTCTCAAACTCTTCCCTGCTCCTCCCCTCTCCTCCCAGAATGCTCCACCCCTTTTCCTTTTCAACCAGCAGTGGCGGCAGCAGTAGTGACAGGCAACAAGGAGGATAGGAGTGGGCAGTTTTTCCCCCTTTTCACCCTCTGTTCCCCAGTGATCGGAGTAACGATACCGGGTGCAAAGCCTATGAAATCATGGTTGATGTAGTTTTCCTGAGGCAGCTACAATAGCATCTCCCATAATTCCCTGGGCTTTGCATCATGACTCTCCATTATGCAAAGTGTCAGGGCGACGAAGAAGGTAAACCAGAAGAGCACAGCTGGATCAGACCACAGGCCTATCTAGTCCAGCACTGTGTGTTCCACATTAGCAAACTAGATGTTCAGGGGAACCCAAAAGGTCAATGGCCTTGTCCTGCTGTTATATCCCAGCAGCTGAGTTAATCCAAGGTGAGATTGGGCCAGTTCACCCGTCACTGTTAAATGTCAGAGCTGCTTTGTGAAGCAGATCATTAGCATGTATACATTTATGTTATTCATGAATATTCACGAGAAATGGTGATTGAAAGACTTCAGTCACGGGCAACTAACAGGTCTGCAGAGAAGCCCATTCAATGCTGAATTCAAATCACTTCACACAAAAATATAGCAGCTCCTTTTGATTATCTCAGGAGTATGCAGGTCTGACGTTGGGCTTGCAGCAGGGCCATAGCGTTTGTGTGGGTCAACGTCTCCATGTGGCTACTGTGCCTGTAGCTGCCACAATTTCAGTCTTAATAGCGGTTTGGGAAAGTGCCACCGTCGTTGTGGAGTTTGCTGTGGTTTGCATATACTGCACTCGCATGGTGGCAGCAGATCACAACCAGTGCTGCCTAACCAGGAACCCAATGCCGTGCGAACTCTGGAGTTATGGACTGGCCCTTGGATTGATGACTTTTCCTTACTGCAACTGAGTAAGAACAGACATCATGCAATTAAAGAAATTGTAATTGATTATATGCATATATTAATAAAATCTGAATAAATGTGCATATGAATAACACTAATTGTGAAGAAAAGAATTACTATCCTAAAAGAAGCATTCTCTTTTGTGTGAGAGGAGAACGAATGCTTCTAAGATGGTGTCTGTGTTAACCATTTTGAGGCATTTTTAAAGTGTGCTGCACAGTTAATCAGGACCAGCTTTTTAATTTATCAAAAGGTTTTAATTAGATTATAATTGAAGTAAATGTTGCAGAACCATGGCTAAGCTGTCTTCCCAATTGCAACAGTGGTTGCAGAGGGTTGGAGAAAGAGAGAAATATCCAATATTTGTTGTCTTTTAAGCAAACATCCATTGGGTTCTTGCTATAATGGACTTTGTCCATTACAAATTTGTTCTCTCCTCTTTCTCTTCTGCTATTTCATTGGCCAAACAGCAGTATTACTCAACGTTGATCCAGTCAAATGCTATGCATCTTCAGCGGCTCTTTGCGTCCTTCAATTCTCTTCTGAAGCCTAATCCACCATCTCTCCCCGCCTCTCTGTCTGCTAATAACTTTGCCTCTTTTTTCAATGCTAAAATCCAAACTATTCGCTCTGATCTGGCCAGCTCTGCTCCTCTTCCAGTTCCTGTTCCTCATCTGTCAGTTCCTCCTGCAAATTTCTCTGCATTCCCTTCGGTCTCAGCTGATAAACTGTCTACAATACTGCGCTCTTCGAAGCCTTCCACTTGTTCTCGTGATCCGATTCCTTCTCGCGTCTTTATTAATCTTATCCCTGCTATCCTCCCTTCCTTGCTTCATATTATTAATTTTTCTTTGTCCTCTGGTTCATTTCCTTCTGCTTTTAAACATGCTACAGTCTCTCCTATTCTCAAGAAATCTACTCTTGATGTGCTTTCTCTGTCTAACTACCGAGCTGTCTCTTTGTTGCCTTTTGTTTCAAAGATCCTGGAGCATGTGGTCTACTCTCGTTGTCTTGATTTTCTTTCTAGTAACTCTGCTCTGGATCCTTTTCAATCTGGATTCCGTCCTTTCCATTCCACTGAAACAGCCCTTACTAAGATTACCAATGATCTTCTTATTGCCAAGTCTAAAGGCCTTTATTCCGTTCTTATTCTCCTTGATATTACTGCAGCCTTTGACACGGTTGATCACGATCTTCTTTTGGATTCCCTTCATGACCTCGGATTTTGTGGCTCCGTCTATAACTGGTTTGCCTCCTATCTAGCAGGTCGCTCTTTCAACGTGTTGGCTAATGGCAGCTCGTCTTCTTATTTTCCCCTTTCAGTAGGGGTTTCGCAAGGCTCGGTGCTTGGCCCGTTGTTGTTTTCTTTATACATGTTGCCCTTGGGTAATCTTATTCAATCTCATGGCCTCCAATATCATCTGTATGCCGATAATACACAATTATATATTTCATCTCCGGGTTTTTCTCCTGATGTTCACGATCGTATCTCGGCATGTCTTTCAGATATCTCAGCTTGGTTGCTTCATCGTCATTTGAAACTTAATATGGCAAAGACTGAATTGCTTGTTTTTCCTCCTAAACCTTCTCCTCATCTCTCATTCTCTCTTACTGTCAATGATGTTACGCTTACTCCAGTCAAGGAAGCTCGTAGTCTTGGCTTTATATTTGATTCCTCGCTCTCCTTTATTCCTCATATTGAGGCAGTAGCTAAATCCTGTCGTTTTTTCCTGTATAATATTGCCAGGATTTGATCATTTTTGTCTGTCTCTTCTGCCAAGACTCTTGTTCATGCATTGGTTATTTCTCAGTTGGACTACTGCAACCTCCTTCTCACTGGCCTTCCTTCTTCTCACATCAGTCCGTTGGTTTCTGTTCACCACTCTGCTGCTAAGATCATCTTGGCTCGCCGCTCTGACCATGTTACTCCACTTCTGAAATCTCTTCATTGGCTTCCAATTCACTCCAGAATCCAATATAAACTTCTCCTGTTGACCTACAAAGCTTTTCACTGTCTAGCTCCTTCCTATCTTTCCTCTCTCATCTCACACTATTGCCCCGCTCATGCTCTTCGCTCCTCTAATGCCATGTTTCTCACCTGCCCAAGGGTCTCTACTTCCCTTGCTCGGCTTCGTCCATTTTCTTCTGCTGCCCCTTACGCCTGGAACGCTCTTCCAGAACATTTGAGAACTGCAAGTTCAATCGCAGCTTTTAAAGCTCAGCTAAAAACTTTTCTTTTTTCTAAAGCTTTTAAAACTTGATTTTGTTCTGACTTTTATACTGTTAGTCTTACTCTACCCTGTGCCTTATTTGGTGCATTCTCTTCCCCTTCTTATTGTTTTATTATGATTTTATTAGAATGTAAGCCTATGCGGCAGGGTCTTGCTATTTTATTGTTTTACTCTGTACAGCACCATGTACATTGATGGTGCTATATAAATAAATAATAATAATATATTTTAAATTTGTTTATTTTATGAATTTATATTTAATATGTAACTTCCAGGGTGGTTTATACAGTTAAAAATAACAAAATCATAACAAACACAAAGCACTAACAATAAAAACAATAAAGGAATCAAGATATTTTACAAGTTCTCAGATGTTTAAAACGTCTTGGGAAATAAGACGGGATTTGGGGAGGGAAATCACCTAAGGAGGGAAATCCATCAAGGGGGCACCACTGGGAAAGCCCTTTCCCTCATTACCACCCGCCTCGGATGGTGGGGGCACCTAGTGAAGGGCTTCCAAAGAGGATCTTTGTGCATGGGCAGGTTGAGGTGCAAGCAGACGTTCCTTCAGTTAATCAACTCCCAAGTTGATTACAGCTTTAGGTGTAAGGACCAGCACTTTGAATTGGGCTCAGAAATTCAGCATTCAATAAAGCACTCTAAGCAGTAGTGAGCTATGTTCCCAGCATCTGTTCGCTGTTAGTATCCTGTCAGCTGTATTTTGTTTTCAGGCAGTCTTCAAAGTCACTACTATGTACAAGACTTTGTAGTAGTATGACAATATTATTATTATTATTATTTATTTATTTATTTATTTATTTATATAGCACCATCAATGTACATGGTGCTGTACAGAGTAAGACAGTAAATAGCAAGACTCTGCCGCATAGGCTTACATTCTAATAAAATCATAATGAAACAATAAGGAGGGGAAGAGAATGCAAACAGGCACAGGGTAGGGTAAGCAGGCTCCGGGTAGGGTAAAACTAGCAGTATAAAGTCTGCACAACATCAAGTTTTAAAAGCTTTAGGAAAAAGAAAAGTTTTTAGTTGAGCTTTAAAAGCTGCGATTGAACTTGTAGTTCTCAAATGTTCTGGAAGAGCGTTCCAGGCGTAAGGGGCAGCAGAAGAAAATGGACGGAGCCGAGCAAGGGAAGTAGAGGCCCTTGGGCAGGCGAGAAACATGGCATCAGAGGAGCGAAGAGCACGAGCGGGGCAATAGTGTGAGATGAGAATAGTGTGAGATGTTACCTTAGGGACCGCCTCACCTCTTCTGTCCCTGCCCGATTTCTGCAGTCATCTGAGGGAGATACTCCTGAGGGTGCCACATGAGCACTTCTAGTAAAGCATTTAGTGTTGCCGCGTTTACCCTCTGGAATGCTTTACCAATTGACATTAGCCCACACAATTCTGATGTTCAGACAGCTTCTTAAAACTCCTCACTTTACAGAGGCTTTCCCTGAAGTGTGACTAAGCCAGCTATGGTTTGTAGCACACAGTAGAGTGTGTGGTTTTATTCCTGATTAATTTGCGTTGTGCTGTATTTATGTAGATTTACGCCATTGTATTTACATTAACTTTGATACTGCTTTGAACCCTTTGTGGAAAGTGGCATATACATTTGAATAATAAATGAAATTATCTTGGAAATTACTGAAGTATGGAAAACTGTAGCCAGACTATCTCTGTTCAGGAGGTGTTGCAATTGTGACACCAATCTCAACTGGTGAAAGATGTATGCTATCTGTATGCCACTGATGCTATCTGTGTATCTATGAACACCCCCAGCTATTGGGGGTGCTGAGATGGACAACTCTCAGGCCAAAACATTTCAAGGGCCACAACTCCCATTATCCCTCACCATTAACTATGCAGGCTAGGGTTGGTGGGAGTTAGAGGCAAAACATCTGGAGAGCCACAAGTTGCCCCCTTTGCATTAGCAGGATTGCAGTCCCATCCAGAATAGGTTGAACACCAGCTTCCCGAACAGACAAGCCACCCACAAAGTTCTGACTTGTCAGGATTGTGCTTCAGCTTATTAGCCTCATCTAGAGATGTAAAATTTCTGGAAATTTTGAAGCTATGGAAAAAAAGCCAGTTGAAATAATGCAATATTAGCACTTTTACAGATTGTTACTTTAGGAACATAAACTTGGTAATTATGTCCAAGTTGGTTTGGCATAAAATTATTACATTTGGTATATTAAAACTAGTGTATTCAAACAATTATTACAAATTTAATTTACTTTTTTTGGGGGGGGGGGGGTAACTAATGGAGCTACAAGCTCCTGAACTGTAAGGAAACCTGAACTGTAAGGAACCTCTTTGGTTCTGCCAGTTTATGAGGAGCAGGCAAAAAACAATTTTAAAAAACAACAACTGAAGAAACCACCAACATTAGTAACAAAGAAAATTATTTATGTCTCCGCTTGTCCTCCGGTGTCAAGACATAAAGCCCCCATTCCCATAAAAAGAACTGAGAAAAATGTGGGGGGGGGGGCCAAGATTCAATGAATATGCATGAAATTTAATCAGACTCATTTTCTGACCTATAGCTATCAGTATTAGTTTCAGTCTCTGCTTCCATGGAAGTGCCCCCTAGAGGCAGAAATGTATCTTGCTCTGGCATTTGAGAGTTGTAGTCTCAGTTTGCAACCTCGGACTAGCTTGTGCTTGGTGCACAGACATTGTAATAATCTGATATGGTACAGTTTTTAGAAATCATTTGGAGAAGTAAATATCTGAACACCTTGTCTTAAACATTTTATTCATCATGCTGAAATAAAACATCCTGTAATCCGTTTTTTCTTCATTTTTTTTCAATTTTTCCAATTTTTTGTGGGGGGGAAACAAAAAAGGGGTTCAGAAAAAAGGGGGGGACAGGTTTTTTTCCGGGTTTTTTCCAGGCCTTCACATCTCTAGCCTCATCCAGTCCATTTCTGATTTCAAGACCAATTTCATATTTCCACTACCTTAGCTGAACTATATGTGAAAGAAAGGGAGAGGTGAGTGTCATCAGCATATTTTCTTGAGGCAGCAGGACTGTGTGGTTGCTACACATACACACACTCAAACCTCCTCCACTGATCCTCATCACCATTATCCTCCTTGCTAGAGCAAACAGGGGTAACGTGGCAGACAGCACAAAGATGGCTGCAACTTTAAAGTATTTGAATAAGCAACCAGGATCTGCAGGTGAAGAGGATGTTGCCAGCCCTGAATATATGTTTTGAAGTAGCAGATTCTACATAGCAAGGAATCTGGCACATATAAAAAGAGAGTATCCTTGTTTCGTAGTAGTTTTTTTCTGTCTATGAAAGATCTGAATTGGCCTCTACAGCCTGCAATGCCTCCATGTCTATAACTTGACACCAAATCAATCATCCAGTATTACGGAATTCAGGGACTCCATGGCTTTAATCCAAATTTATGTTAGATCAACTGCACTGATGAAAATAGACTTCGCCGCCCTTTCCATGGCAGCCCCTCAAGGCCTCTGAAAATGCTACACAGAAAATCAGGATTGGTGGGGTGCAGTGGGAGGGGGAATCCCCCAAACTGTGGACCTTCTGCAAGTGGAGCCCTTCCTATTGCAGAAGGCATTTCCTGGATCCAGCCCTGTGTGTGTGTGTGTGTGTGTGTGTGTGTGTGTGTGTGTGTGTGTGTGTGTGTACACACACACACACACACACTAATTGGAGATGAAGTACTGGGTTTCTGCCCTGAAGGCAGTAAAACTGCCCAGCAGACATTTCAAGAGGGAACTACTTCAGTTTTGCTCCTTGTTTTGTCAGACTAGGTGATGGGAAGACTTCCTTCTAGTCTAGAAGAAATAGGATGCTTGTGGGTTTCTAGAACGCTAGTAAGCCACAGTCCCTCTTCTAGTTTGACTTTTAAGTTAGTCTGTGGGGGCTTCTAGCATAATGGTTTAGTTAGAGAAGATCTGATGTCCTCCCCATGCCTCTACAAAACACTTGTTAGAGGGACTAGGATTGAGCCAGGATTTTAATTCTGTGCTGTATCAGGAGATCATAAAAGTTTTTGTATGGTCAACATTTTGAAGTGAATAAGCTGGTCGCTGGATGCTTTAATGGGGCCTTCAATAGTGTTGTAGGAGCTCATGAGCAGAACTGGGTTTTAGTTGTACTACTTGTTTGATATTTTTTTAATGTTCATACTGCCTCAGTATGCATTGAGTTAGTAAATGGAGCTGGTATTTTCTGTTGTGTTGCAACGAAACCACATTTTTCAGTTTTGTAACTTTGCTGCAGTTAGCTATGAATTGCTTTGGTCATATAATTTAACAATATATTTTGTTTGGCTAGGTTTGCAACAGTTATTATCTTCAACAAAAATATTTGACACACCATTTTAGTAGTGGTTTAAGGTAACTGCGACTGGGGAAGGCAATGGCAAACCACCCCACTACAAAGTCTGCCAAGAAAACGTCAGCGAAAGCTGGCGTCCCTCTGGGAGTCAGCAATGACTCAAGTGCTTGCACGAGAGGTTCCTTTCCCTTCCCTTAAGAACGTATCATGTGAGTATACTTAGAAATGACCAGGTGCTGTTGTCTTAGAAATGCCAGCAAAGGTATGAGTTCTGGCTCCTGGACAGAGAAAATGTTGTGTTTATTTTACATGGTGTATGGTGCCAGGCTAGCATAAAGGCTGCTTCCTGACAGTATAGTTTTTCCAGTGTTGGGTCAAGGCCAGGAAATCTTGGCCTACACTCTAGCCCCACCACCTCTCCTGTACCAAAAGCTATTAAAGAGCCTCCTCTAGGCTTATCATCCAATTTCCTGTGGAATATCTGTGAGACCCATCCACTGCTGATGCTGTGTTAAACAATGAAGGGAACAAAATCTATCAACCGCTAAAGGCTCCTTCATTCAGTAACCCTACAAAAACAGTTTTCACAAACTAGCCATCATTGTCATCAGTGAGGGCTTCCAAGAGGCCCTAACAATTACTGCAATGTCCAGAACAACATCTCAGTCTTAGGGCAGTAGTTTAACTAATAGTATAGCTCTGTTGTTGTGGTTGTTAAAAATATTAACAGACACAAAACAAATTATGACCAAAAATGAAGTACAACATTACACTGTCTCAATGTAACAACAACAACAACAACACACACACACACAGAAGAAGAAGAAACTCCCAATAAAATATCTTGTCTAAATACTGAATAGGTCTAATCCATTGAATTAGAAATACAAATACTATCTTTCAACCATCTGTATCTAACTATCTTATAGAGCTCCGCCACAAGGAAACATGGGTGACTGGAGGAGAAAAAAGAGGTAGGGATTGGTTAACCTGTACAGTGAAATAGGATAGCTCTTAGCTATATACCTAGATTACTCCTCAACTCGCAAAAGAGTTGCTTCATATATGATGGATTATGGAAGGGCCACAACCGGTATATTGATGCATCACAACCATTTTATTTGTGTGCCAGCGTTCCACAGGCCAGGATAAGTGTTAGAAGGAACAACACATTTGTCACATGCATACACATATATCAACGCACTCCGAACTTTCAGATATAAAGAAGCATGTCAATATTTATAAATGGTGTGATAGTGCCAATAGCAAATTTCTGGATCTGGTTCAGGACCACAGTGGAGGCAAAGGCTTAAATCCCCTTTCCCCCCTTGCAGCAGTCCCATTGGGGATCTCCCCTCACACCCATGCGCTGCATTGCTATGTAATTAACAAAAACTGTAAGCGTGCAAGGACCAATCGTGTGTTTGAGACATCATATGTTTTACACCAGTCATCTGTATGACCATAGTTTGGCCCTAAGGTTGCAATCCTATGCAGACTGATTTGGTAAAAATAGGATCTTTTTACATGCAGATTGAATTTGACAAATATTTTAATGGGTTTTTAAAATTCCCATTTTATATTATTTCAAATGATAATATATAAAATGTTCATGTTAATATATTCATGTTTCAGACACACGTGTGAGTGGCAAGCAATGATATATCTAATCGCCATGCAGAATTCAATCAACAAAAACCAAATCAGAGTCCAATGATTCAAACAGCTTCTCTTGCCAAATTCCAATGGACAGGATCCAAAATGCTGTGAATGTTTCTATGCACATATGGGGGACTTTTTAGTCCCCTTCTACCACCAGTTCCCATTGTTGGGGGGTCCTCCAGAATGGCACTCCCTGAAAGATGAAGAGCTGCTGGTGGTAGAAAAAATCACTTCCTCCCCAAGCTCAAACGGAAGTGCTTTCCACCTGACCATTGGGGCTTAAATAGATGAGTTTTTGTGAACCGCCCAGAGAGCCCCGGCTCTCTGTAATAAATAAATAAATAAATAAATAAGTGAGTGGTGCACAGTCCTCTGTGATTGCTAAAATTAATTAGAGCTGGGTCCATTTGTGTTAGACTACAATTCCCAGCTTTACTTGCTGATTGGGATGCTGGGAGTTGTAGTCCCACACATCTGGAGGGCACCACGTTGGGGAAGGCTGATTTATTGTGTTAGCCATTCTCAGTGGCTTTGTTTTTTGAAAATGGATTGTCTTTAACGTTTTACAAGTATTCCAATAAAAAAAAATCTACTAATATAACATTTATATCACATTATGTGCGCTTTTATTTTTACTTTAAATATTTCAGGTCAATTGCTTGTAGTGTATTGAAAAAAACTAACACGGAGTACTTTTGTACTTTTACTAAATGCAAGTGAAATAAACTTGTTCAATTAGATCATTCTCTAGGTCATCAGAAAATGTTCCAATGCAAAGCAAACCGAATGCAAATGACCCTATTAGCCTAATTTGCATAAGATTTTTCCCCAAGAAATCCACATCACTGTGCCCTGTAAGAATCATTATCTTTTCAAACAGGTCAAACAGTTTTGTAAACTGCCCAGACAGCCTCATCAATGGGCAATATAGAAATGTAAGAAATACTACTACTACTACAAATCATCATCATCACACCCATGATATCTCGAACAGTAGAGGCTTTCAGACATGGAGCTGGAGTCAGACAATTAATCACATTTAGTCCCTATTAAAATCAGTTGGGCTTAGCGTTGCCACCAAAAAGAAGAAATGCATCATTTAAAAAAAGAATAAAAGATTATATGTACGTATAAAACTTGCATGTGCTAATTTATATGTATAGATCAAATAACTGCTATAATTTAAATAGAAATGGAACACCACAGTGAGGACGACAGTGATGCCCGTTCCTGCTTAATCTGCTGTCCAGATGCTGAGTGTTGATGGGCCATTTCAAGGCCCATCCCTGCTCTCCCTTCTCTTTATCTTTATACCAGACCTAGAGTGGATTGCTCTTCAAATAGAGAAAGCCTTTGAAGAGAGGACTGCCCTCTGTAAAATAGGACACATGACAACCGTAATCATAACTAACTATTCACATTGATTTTGTTTGTTTGTTTATAAAAAAAATTATACTGCCTTATCCACTAAAAAAAACCATCAAGGCAGTATTCAATAATATAAAATGAAACCTTAAAACAAGAATATTTATTCTTAACACATATATCAGCCACATAAATGTTGTGGCTTCACATTATCAAAACCGAGAGTGACATTTTCTCACCCTTGAAGTCATGTATATGAACTTCTTTTAACATTCTAATTGTGTGTGTGTGTGTGTGTGTGTGTGTGTGTAAGTAAGTCAGCAGTGGAAACTGCAGAAATAATTGTAAGTACTTGTGGCTCATCACTTGAGGTCATTTTCTCAGTGGCTCAATTTTTATTAAATGGACCTGATGTTTATAAAGTAACAACACATGAAGTGAGCCTTGAAGAATCAGAAAGTGATACAGAATGCAAAATTAATTATTTTTTAAAGATGTTTTAAGCCATCCTGAGAGGCCATTCTCTGGATACCCCCGCCAAATGAGGAGAGGGCCTTTTTAGTTGTGGCAGCTTGGTTATGGAGTGCCTTCCCCAGAGAAGGATTTGCTGCCTACCTAGCAGCTATGTTGTAGGCTTTTCAGCATCAGGTTAAGAACTTCTTATTTTCTCATGCTTTTTAATCCTTCGGTTTCAAAAATTGTGTTAGTGTATTTTAAGATTTTTGTACTGCTGTTGGCTTTGATCTTGGTTTTACTCTAGTTTTATTCTGTTTTGAGCTTATGGCACTTATGTTTGACTATGTGATTTTAATTTATGGTTTTAAGTTTTTGTTTGTGAACTGCCCAGAAAGTTTCAGCACACACTAGAGGCATTCAAGAAGCAGCTGGACAAGCATCTGTCAAGTATGCTGTAGGGTGGATTCCTGCATTGAGCAAGGGGTTGGACTCGATGGCCTTTTAGGCCTCTTCCAACTCTGCTATTCTATGATTCTGTGAAATAGGCAATATAGAAATGAAATAAATAAACAGAACTTATATCCTGCTGTTCAGCCAAAATTGCATCTTAAAAGCGGTCTCATTTAAAACAGAGGCACAATATAATCAAGGATACATCAATGTAGCAGTCTAATTTACTTTCATCCCCAAGAGTTGGCGCTACATGCCAGATTTCAGGCACTTCTCTCCCAAGCGTGAGGGCAGAAGAAGCTAGCTTGTGGTAAAGATGCCAACTCACAGAAACAGTCATTCTATTGATCTGCAGAGTCTTCTCAGTTAGGGTTTTGTTGTTGTTGTTAGATCCAATTGGTTTCCAGATGGCTGGTGTGGTAAGGTCCAGTTGACAGGACTTGTGCTTCTGTCAAAGACCTGGTTGATCTGTGACATGTAGAAATCGCTGAGGTAGTTGACGCGATTGCTCCTGAGCACTCTCTTTGACTTTGCAGAGCCCAAGTGGCTCCACTGTATATCCCAGTGTTGAAGACGCTGAAGCAAATTGAAAGATGTTTACAGTGCTAGTGAAGTGCATCCATTGAATGCAACCAAACACTGGTACGTGCCCATTATTAGACTCAAGTCATGGCAGTGAAGGCAGCAAAGCACAATTACTTTGCTGCCTCAATTGCATCCTTTAGATGTTGTCCAGTGGAGCTTTACCAAGTCGTTCAGGACCTTTTATACGCTGACCCAAAGGAAGTTGTAGAACCCTTGGAGGCTTGCTGTGACTTGTTTGTAAGACATTTTTAAGAATAAAATCATTTGGATCAGTTGGGGTCTTGAGTCTACTGTAGCAGCAGGTCCATTTCAAGGGGAGTCTAGGGTACTGTCTGGTTCAGTTTTATTGGATGAGTTTCAGTTAGCATGTCTCAAGGATATGCTTGCAAGGGTTTGGGCGACCACCTGCTTTCCTGACCCGTGCCACTTGTGGCTGGTAAAATCTAGTAAGGAAAGAACATGTGGTTGGACGAGGAGGTGATAAATGCCTCCATGTGGGAGGGGATGGTCCTGGGCCACCTGCAGGGGGTTATGATGGTAAGTCTTCTTTTTAAGAAATCCTCCCTGGACCTGGAAGTCTTGACTGACAGCACAAGTGCCCCCCATGGCATAGAGTACCTTCCTGGGCAAAGTTCTTGAGCAAATGGTTGCCAACTAGCTCCAGGCACTTTTGGATGAGACTAATTTTCTGAATCCTTTAAAGTCAGGATACTAGGTTGGTTTTGGCACTAAGGCCGCTTTGATGGTCCTAGGAAATGACCTTTGTTGGGCGAGAGACAGGGGGAGCACGCCCCTATTGATAACCCTTAATCTCTCAGTGGCTTTTGATCCGTCAATCATGGTATCCTTCTGGAGCAGGTCTGGTATTTGGGGGCATTGCTTTGCAGTGCTTCCACTCCTGGAGGGTTGGTGCTTAGAGAGTATTGCTTGGCCCAGTGGAGCCTCCAGTGTGAGGGTTCCACAGGGAATCCTCATGTTCTTTAACATCTACAAAAAATGGCTTAGTGGGGGCATCTGCAGTTTCAGAGTGTGTTGTCATCAGCATGCAGATGATGTGCAGCTCTGTTTTTCCTTTATATTGCAAGCAGGGTTGGCAGTGCTGAGCCTGTAGTCTTACCTTTGTAATGGACTGAATGAGGGCGAAGTAAAGCTCAATCCAGATAAGGCACTGATACTGTTAATAGGTTGTTCCTCAGTCTGGATCATAGAATCATAGAATAGCAGAGTTGGAAGGGGCCTACAAGGCCATTGAGTCCAACACCCTGCGCAATGCAGGAATCCACCCTAAAGCATCCCTGACAGATGGTTGTCCAGCTGCCTCTTGAAGGCCTCTAGTGTGGAAGAGCCCACAACCTCCCTAGGTCACTGATTCCATTGTCGTAGTGCTCTAACAGTCAGGAAGTTTTTCCTGATGTCCAGCTGGAATCTGGCTTCCTTTAACTTGAGCCCGTTATTCCGTGTCCTGCACGGGATCAGTGAAGTACAACCTGTTCCAAATGGGATCATTTCCCCCCTGAATGAGCAGGTATGCTGCTAGGGGATACTTTTGGATCCATCACTGTAATTGGAGGCACAAGTGCCCCGCATGGCACAGAGTACCTTCTACCAGCTTTAGTTCGTGCCCCAACTGCAACCCTGTCTCCATGGAGATAGCCCGGCTTTGATAGTCTATGCTGTAGTAACCTCTAGGTTAGATTAGTGCAATGTGCTTTATGTTTGAAGATAGTATGCCTTTGGAGATGGTACGAAAACTGCAGCTATTACAGAATGCGGCAGCCAGACTTTTGACCAGAACCAACAAGCATTCCAGACAAAAAAGTCTACTTCTAGCCACCTGCACTGACTGCCAATTTGATTCCATGCCCAATTCAAAATGCTAGCCTTCACTTATAAAGTCTTGCACAGCTTGGCACCCCATTACCCCCAAGGACCATATAAACCTGCTCAGACCCTGAGAATGACATTTGATGCCCTTCTCTCTGTGCCCCATCCAAGAGATATTTGGAGGGTGGCAATGAGAGAATGGACCTTTTCTGTTGTAGCCCTCCAATGAATGGAACGCTTCCCCCGGGGAAGCTCATTTGCCACCAACTATGTGCATGTCCACACCTAAGGGTATAGAGGGAGGGAGGGGGAGGATCGCGGACTTATCTGCTTCTGCAATCCTCCCCCAGTGTCTAAACAGGTGCGCGACATCCCAGAAGTAAGGAGGGGTGTCATGGCCGCCATTTTTTTTTTAACAGAAGAGGAGCCATGCGTGGCAAAAAAGGTAAAAAAAACACCAAAAACTTGTGCCCATCCACACCCACCATCCCAGGGATGGTGAAATTGCTGGGGGGCCCTCCCATGGGCATGGAGCCACCCTCCATGGCTCCATGCCCGTTTCAGGTCTCTGGACCACACAGCACATCAGCCGTGGTCCTCGGGATTATCCTGAGACCGCAAAGAAAATGGAGGGTCATCCCTGCCTGCCCCCAGGATCCCCTGTGAATCATTTGGACACACAGGAACGATCCCGTGGGGGAAAGACCTAGCGTAGAGATACCCTATGTCATCTTTTAGGTGCCAGGCAAATGCATTTATCTTTTCCCAGGCATTTGGTTAGTTTAATGGCCCGGCTTGGGTAGTATTTTTGTACATTATTGTGCTTGGGTTTTTTTGTCTTTTAGATGATTATTTCCGATGGGGACTTGTATATTTGTATGGTTTTAAGAAGTAGACTGTTACATAGTTGGTGTCTTTTGTTTTTTATTATTCTTTTGTAAATTGCTTTGGAACACTTTTTGGTTCTGTGAATCAGTACATAAATGTAATAAATTAACTAATTAACTAATTAAAGAGCTTGCACGGGCAATAGGAATCAATAAAGTATGCAATGGTTGCCCTTTATTCACCCTTGTGGATATATTGCATCATCATGCTTTTAAGTTTACCAGTATGACTTCAAGAAATAAATGCCGCTCTGTGTTCTAGTTATTGACTGTTATATCCCTAACCATTCACTTTAGATGATACATTGGATGAAGTGACAAGAAAAGAACTTTGCACAGACACTTTCTGTAAAGTTTGTGGGGCTGTGCTGCAGTTCGAATCACAAAGAATAGCACACTATGAGGTAAGTATTGAGATGGAATGTATTAGTAACGTTTCATAGAATCATGGGCTCATAGAATAGCAGAGTTGGAAGGGGCCTACAAGGCCATCGAGTCCAACCCCCTGCTCAATGCAGGAATCCACCCTAAAGCATCCCTGACAGAGGGTTGTCCAGCAGCCTCTTGAAGGCCTCTAGTGTGGGAGAGCCCACAACCTCCCTAGGAATAACGGGCTCAAGCTAAAGGAAGCCAGATTCCAGCTGGACATCAGGAGAAACTTCCTGACTGTTAGAGCAGTGCGACAATGGAATCAGTGACCTAGGGAGGTTGTGGGCTCTCCCACACTAGAGGCCTTCAAGAGGCAGCTGGACAAGCATCTGCCAGGGATGCTTTAGGGTGGATTCCTGCATTGAGCAGGGGGTTGGACTCGATGGCCTTATAGGCCCCTTCCAACTCTGCTGTTCTATGATTCTATGAGAGAAGATGGTGTCTTAGGGATCTTGACCCAAGCTATTTAATTGCCGATACTTTGAATTGTGTCTGGAAATGAATTGGCAAGCAATGCTGCTGTTGTAAAATGGAGACAATATGTTCTCATAGCCAAGCACCCACTAACATCCTCAGTGCTGCAGTCTGGACCAACTCAAGTTTCTAGAGCCTGTTTGAAGTAGAGCCACGTAGAACACATTGCAGTAATCCATTCCGGATATAGCTCAGGCACGTGTCGCCATGGCCAGGCCAAGTATTGAAAGGCCTGCCATATCTGTGTTTTTCTTCCAAGACTTAGCCCCTGAATGATGCTTCTTTGTAAACATTTCAACTTCTACTTTTTTCGTTGCTTGTTTTGTCTCAAAGAGAAACCAGAGGTGCTTCCTGCTATGAAACCAATTCTTCTGTTTTCCAGGGCAAAAGACATGCACAGAAAGTCCGGCTTTATTTACAAATGCGTAGTGAACAAAAGGAAGGACAAGAGCCTGGCAAACTCAAGACACAGGTGAGTTTCCTGTGATGTTACTTCACCTGCAGTTTTAGCAATGCTTTATCTGGGCTGGGCAACCTGTGGCTTGATGGCCAGATGCAGCCCTCTGCCTAATTTCATACGGAACTCCACATCACCCAGTACTCTTCTGCTCCATTTGTGCATGCAAGCGATAGAGAAGGTGATGCTTCAGACTCCGCCCACCATTGGTTGCAACCCCAACTGGCTTTTCCCATGGGTCAGCAGATTTTCATTGGAAAACTCCAGCTTTATAAGAATGGTTGGTGATTAAGAATCATCATGCTTTTCAAACCAGGAACATGCTTTTTTACACCAACCTGAAACATGGGGTCCAATTTTAAGTTTTTACCATATATGCCAATTCACCCCTTTCTCTTCTTTTCCTCTGTCCCCACCCCACCCATTCTTTCCCCCACAAAGAGAGACAGACAGACAGACAGAAGCATGATGATCCGGGTACATCCAGTGGTTAAACACTTATGGATTAAATGTCTTTGCACTTTGATTTCAGATGGACCTAGATGTGGACAAAAACACATACTGCAGGCTTTGCAACATGATCTTCACATCCCCAATTGTTGCACAATCGCACTACCTGGGAAAGATCCACACCAAGAAACTGAAGCAGCTATCAGGAGACCATCAGGCTCAGCAGTCTACACAGAGTGTTCAGCCTGGTGAAGACTGAGCATTTTTTTTTTACATCTCCAGTTTGTCAGAGCCAAGAAGTGGGCGCGGGGGGAGGGGGGACATGGGTCAGTTTAATCAGTGGAGTGGTCTGGCCCAAGCAACGAAACAAGTGAAGTTTCCTCCTCCTGTTGCTCCCTTGTGCACTTCTCCCTTTATCTTGGTCATTTCCTACTGTGCAGAGGGGAAGGGGGGAAGCAGTGCCTAGGGCTGCTAGCCAGCCACTTGCAGGATGCCACGTTCAGCGTGCCCTGCCACTAAGCCCGTTTGTCAGCCAGGGAGTTAGATGTACGTTAAAATATGCCGCGATATGCAAGTATTCGTATTTCAGCTGCTGCTTGGTATTGGAGAGCTATAAAGATTAAATTCTGTCTTAATGAATCCTGAAGGTTACAGGGCTGCTACTGTCTCTCTCTCTCCCCACCCCCTTCCTGGTTTGCTCTTTCAGTGGGGAGATGACCTTTCCTCATTGCACTTTGTCCCAGGTCCCTCTGCAACTCCAGCTCTGCCAGAGCTGTCTGTTGAAAAGTCTACACAAGACAATGATGCTGAAGACCCATCTTCATCCTGTAGTGCTACTTTGGATTTAGATGATCCAGAAAAGTATTGCAAGCTCTGCTCGGCACCCTTCAACAATCCACTTATGGCCCATCAACACTACGTGGGCAAGAAGCACAAAAGGAACGAAGTCCGTAAGAAACTGATGGCTGAGATAGGAACGGAGGCTATCCCTGTGGAATCCAAGGCCAATGGTAAGCAAGCAGCACGGAGACGCATGCTCCACCTTGAACCAGCTGAGCGTCACTCAGAACCAAGCTGCATGGTCAGCAGGCTCCTCTTACATCGTGGCTGTCACTGGCCTGCAGCACTTTAGGTTGCACATGGGGAAGTGCTTTGTTTGAACGTTTCTCCACATAATAAATCCCTGCATGTATGACACTACCGTATTTCTTCGATTCTAAGACGCACCCCATTTTTAGAGATGTTTATTTGGGGGGAAAGGGCATCTTAGAATCGAAGAAATACTTCCCTCACCGCCCCTCCTCCCACCCCCCTCCGCGCTTTCTTCTAACGGTTGTGTCCTTTTCTTTTTTCCCTCTGTGAGAGAAGAAACCGCCGTTTGCGCGGGAAGAAGGGGGGGGGCGTTGAAACAAAGAGTAAACAATATTTTCGGGCGGGGAGAGAGGAGAAGACGCAATTAAGGAGCTAAAACGCTTAACTCTCCAGTCCCGCTCTTTACTTGTCTGTGCACCAGGGCACGACACGCGAGTAAGTCCCATGGAAATCGATGGGACTTACGAATAAATTTGACTAACAAAAAACCAGGCGCTTACCCTCCCAGCTCCTCCTCGCGCGCATGGCTCAAGGCTGCTGCAGGAGCTTCCTCTTTTCCCCTTACTGTATTGCTTCGATTCTAAGACGCCATCAATTCTAAGACGCACTCTATTTTTAGAGCTGTTTATTTAGGGGAAAAAGTGCGTCTTAGAATCGAAGAAATACGGTAACTTGCTAGGAAAAGGGTTGTTCTGACTTTTCTTTTCCCTTCCTTTCCTTTCTTTACATGAAAGAGGGGGAAAGGAACCTCTTGTGCAAGCACTGAGTCATTACTGACTCTTGGAGGGACGCCAGCTTTCGCTGAGGGCAGGCCTTATAGCGGGGTGGTTTGCCGTTGCCTTCCCCAGCCGTTATTCCCTTTCCCCCAGCTAACTGGGTACTCATTTTACCGACCTCGGGAGGGTGGAAGGCGGAGTCGACCTGAGCTGGCTGCCTGAAACCAGCTTCTGCTGGGATCGAACTCAGGCCGTGGGGAGAGTTTCAGCTGCAGAAACTGCTGCTTTACCGCTCTGCGCCACACGAGGCTCGATTTCTTTACATGAACTAGCATTCAAATGTTCTATCCCTTGCCTGCAATCTGAAGCGGTGCAGGCCAGAAGCAGATTCATCATTCAGTTGTGTTTTTCAGAACTCTGTGGTTACTGTTTTAAGTTCTAAGGTACCAGGCGTTCAAGTAATATGTTGATTTTAACCTGTAGCCCTTCTGTTCTTTTAGCAGTTGGGGTGGGCAACTATATATGCCCTATATGCAGTATCAGCCTCACATCCATAGAGATGTACCAGTCTCACATGCAAGGAAATAAGCATCAGATTAAGTAAGTATTTTCCTAGCTGTCCCTCATTGGTTCTGGACCTCCACTGACTGTGCATGGACGAAGGGTGTGTCTATATATGCATGCATACACATGTGTGCAGAATCCGTTAGCTAACATCTGTAGTTCAGTCACACAGAACGAATGTGGTCTTTCATACAAGTTCTGCATCTGCACAGAGTTCCTGCTAGCTTCCTAGAGCTCTTAGAAGGTAGTTGATGCTCCTGCCCTCGGGCCTTAAGAGCAGACTTGTTCCCATCGACCCTGTAATAGCAGCAGCTTTAGGAAATGTTCTCTACGGAGATCTCTTCTGTCTTTGCTCTTCACTTTTTTCATGACTTACGAGTCTCCACCCCTGTCTTAAGTAGCCTTTCTACAGGTGATACTCTGTCTTTTGCTCACATTCCCCTGGTGCTTTTGGTACAGCAGGTGTCTTTCAGAAAATGAAAGGTTTTTGTGGGGGTGGAAATGGCCCAGAGAAATCATAGAATCACAGAATAGTAGAGTAGGAAGGAGCCCATAAGGCCATCGAGTCCAACCCCCCTGCTCAGTGCAGGAATCCACCCTAAAACATCCCTGACAGATGGTTGTCCAGCTGCCTCTTGAATGCTGATAGTGTGGGCGAGCCCACAACCTCCCTAGGTAACTGGTTCCATTATCGTATTGTTCTAACTGTCAGAAAGTCATCTTCTGGCCCTGTTCAGACAATATTTCAGGGACTGTGGTTAGCAAAACTGTGAGCCTCTGTGGTTTGCACTAACCACACCCCACGCTGTTGCACACAACACCATAAGCCCAGCCCATTTCCCGGTGTCCTAAACCACACACTAACCACGAACTGTTCGGCTCTGCTCCCAGGTCTTTCAAATGCTCCACCCCATATCCCAGCTTCCTTTCTGTACAAGTGCCTGAGCGGCCACTGCTTTTGTCCAATTCAATGCGGTTTCTGGCAAGTGTGTTGACACGGAGGATCTGGATGCTATCCTCTCTCTCATCAGCCAGGATGCTCACTGCTGTTTCCTTCGCTGGCAGTTACAGGCGTGATGCCCGCTCTCCCTTTTCCCCGCAACCATTTTGATCGTTGACTGACGAGTAGGAATTCTAATCTTATGGGCCCTGTGGGGAGGGCGGGTTCCAAAGGCCTTTCACTTGGGTATGCGAGGGATCATAGCAATTAATAGGGGGGCCCTAGATGGGCTTGCAAAGTGCATGTAGTGCATAGGAATCAGCCTCGAGATTGCGAATTGGCAGCCAGTACAGCTGTAGCGGCATGGCAGGAATCAGCTCTTGCCGCCTAGCTCTATGATGCCAGCCTAAAAACCCTGGGGAAATTGCATACAACACTTTAAGCCAGGGTCACAGCACCAGTGCTGTTGCAGAAAAGGGTTAGTGAAGACGGTCCGACTGTGATTACAAAGTGAACAGAATTTAGCAAAGCACATTGCACACAACACACTAAACCCTGCTGCTTAACCAAAATAATTTAACCAGCAGGGTTTAGCGTGTTGTCTGAACAGGTCCATAGAGATATAGATTGCAGAAAATGTAACGTGTAAGGGGAAATGCAACCAGCTCAGATTACAATAACCCAAAGCAATCTATAAGAATAAAAGAGGATGTGTGTCTGACCAAAAATGTGAAACCTGTGAAATCCTGCATCTGAGGATTATTTTGTTTTTAAAATGCATTAATTAATTTTAATTACATTAAATGCGTCTGTGTTCGAACCCTTCAGCCAGACTTCCCATTTTGCATTTGATACAGTCTGAAGCCAGGGGCAACTAGTAGGCCAAGGAACAATTCTACAGCACCCCACATCTTCCCTGGTGTCAGGCAGCCCTCCTTCAGGGGAGTGGAACAGACAGGCCCCTGCCTTAAGGGGCTGCAGTAGTGCAGTTGGCAGGGGCCGTGCCTAGGGGGTCCACCAGGGGCCCAGGGGGGCCTTCACTCAGATGGGGCAGGCACAGTGTGTTCAACTCTGACATCTGTGTAAGTTTGCTTGGAAGCTTCACTATATCAGACTAATGACTAATCCAACCTGTGCAAAGCTGGGTCTGTTCCGTAGTCTATAATAATAAAAGAGATTGTGTGTCTGTCAGCACCAAGACCATGAAATTTGGACATCCTGGGGATGTGCTCCTCAGGATTATTTGGTTTTTGAAGTGCATTAATTAATTTTAATTAATGTAAATGTGTCTGTGTGTTTGAAGCCTACAGGTGTGGTTTGACTCAGATAGAGTCGTCAAAATGTCTCCAACTCTGACAGCTACATAAGTTTGCTTGAAGGCTTTGCTGTATCAAACTAATTGCCATTCCAGCCTGTGCAAAGCTGGGTCTGTTTGCTGATATTCAATAAAGCAGTTTACATTGGTACAAGGCAGCACTAAAAATAATTGCAGCAGAAATAAATAATTGCTTTGCCTGGCACCTAAAAGACATGAATGTCGGCAAGCTAGCCTCCTTTGGGAAGAGACTTCCACAAGGGGGGTGCCACCATCAAAAAGGACCCCTCCCTCATTGCCACCTGCCTCGCTTCACAGGTTGGGGGCACCCAGAAGAGGGTCTCTAAGAAAGGGGGAGGGGGAAAGAAAATGGAAAAGCAAAGGGAAGGTATATTTAATGAGTTGCTTAAAGTGGGTTACTAGAATAAGAGAGACAAAAACCCTTTGTCCCTCTTAAAGACCTTTGATGAAAACACAATGAGCAATCTTCACAAAATAATTTACCATTTTCTAGCACCAGCTTGAGTCTGCCTCAATCCATTTGTTTGGTTGAAATTGTATCAATATTTTTGTCCGTTCTCTTCATGCTTTATTTTATTTTTATAGGGAAAACATGATTGTCAACCTGATGAAGAACTCCAAGAAAACATACAATTCCTTCCAAGATGAATTAGCAGATTACATTAAAGTACAAAAAGCAAGAGGATTGGAACCAAAAACTAACTTTAGAAGATCAGAGGGAGAGTTTCAAAATGAAGACGTTGAAACCATGAATGGTCACGAGGAGACCTTTACATCTGACCAAGATCTATTTTCTCAGGATATTTATGAATCAGATCAGCATTCCATTTTTTTCTCAGAAACATGCACGTCTTCGTATCCTGTTGAAAACAGATTGTCACATTGGTCACCAGCCGACAGGGATCCACTAAAGCTAGGAGACGTACCCACGTTTCAGTGCAGCACAGAATGTTGTTCAGATCAGCACGTGTCTCAGTTGACCACATACAAAAGTGACCATTGCAATCCATCATCCGTTCAATCTAGTGATGGCTACAACAAGCCTGTGTCTCCAGATGATAGCTCTAACTTTTATAAGAGAAGCCGAAAGGTGCCAAAGACACCCAAAAAAGAGAAAGAATGTACAAGAGAGGGAGAAGGGAACCTTTGCCCACAACTTGTAAAGCTCAAGAGAAAACAGTACAGTGAAGAAGAGACAGACTCAGGAAAGGACAGTGAGAAGAAAAAGAAAAAGAAAGCTGATATAAATTTAGCAACTCCGTGGAAACCAAAGCACAGTAAAGACAAAAGCAATAAAGAGAGTTCTTCCGAAAAGGGGAGCAGAAGACACAAGAAGGAAAAAAAGAAGGCTGAAGACAGTGGACCAACCGAAGAGGAGATGCTGTGGAATGAATCTGTCTTGGGATTCTAACTGAGCTTTTTGTAATGAATGTTTGGTTCATTTAGAATCTGAACCGTGTTGCACTTTTACGTTTCTGTTAGCGGTTACTTGTTTTACGTTGGTCCTTCAAAATAATGGGTGATGGGGTATGAGCACTAGGGAAGAATGTGAACTGAAATTCTGTAATATGCTTTGAAACATAACTAGTAATTCACAGTGTTTCTCTTGGAATGATATTTAACACAATATGGAGACACTATGAAATATTACACTTAGAAGTGGCAAGGTGAGCAGGTGTGTGGTGCATCCAGTCACAGCAACATCTGTATTGTTGAAAGCTTTCCAAGTGGATATGAAATGATAAAAGAGGGTTTATTACAGTTCTTGTTTACAGGTTGTTTTTTCCTTCCAATTCTGAAATTTAAATAATGAAAGAACCCATTAAACATATGAGAGAGACTATGATGAATGTTTTTTCCCCTTATAGATCAGGCCCAACATTTTCTTTAGGGAATATGGGCAAAGTGCGTTTCTTAGGATTTGTGCTGCTTAATCCCCTGGCTTATAGTGGTCTTCTATTTAAAGCCAAGAGTTCTATGTCAGGTACAAAATGATTTTTCTGAAAATAAACTTCCTTTATTTAGTGTATTCAAGGAATAAATAATGTTCAGTTTAAGATGAGAGTTAGGGCCTCTGCAAATCTATTGGTGCTTTTTTAAAGGCATGGGAATGTTAAGGCATTTCTTAACCTCCATACCAGGTAAATTTTACATAGTGTGGTGTGTGTTTTTCTAAAAACTGACTATGTCTGCCATACATGGATGTCCATTTTCCTGTGCTGATGCAGGAGAGCAACTAACGCCCAAATTTGGGAAGCAAAGCAGGGGTATTGGGTTAACACCACATTGTTAATTTATCTCCAGTACACTAAAATATCCAGTGCACTACTGCTTCATGTCTACAGATGGCAGCAAACTCATTTTTACCACCAATCCTGTGCACATTGTATGAGAATTTCGTTTTAATTCATTTTTAACTTGAATTTGCCCCGTTTGCAACATAAACGGGAGCTCAGTTTTTGGGAACATCTCATGCATTCCTGCGCTCGCATGAGTGTTCACAAAATCTGAACTTTAAGGAAATGCACACTTTAAAAATGCACTTTTAAAAAATAAAATGAAATATTTCATGTTTTAGTCAATGGAGGTAAAGAGGGCATTTGCTTTTCAGAGTGCACGCTTTCTCGTTTGAACAAACAGAAAAGCAAAATGCAATTGAAAACAAGAGTGAGGTGGTTTGAGCTTCAAGGTGGAGCTTGGAGAATCCCTTTCAGGATTACTCAAAATTACATTCTTCTGAATTCATTGGGTCTTTGGGCTGAAAAAGATGGGAGAAGCATCCCTCCTCCTCCTCCTCCTCCTCCTCCTCCTCCTCCTCCTCTTCTTCTTCTTCTTCTTCATCATGATGTAAAGCATCAGTGGGGACTTCCTTACATGTTTGATCAGAGCAGTGGCACTGAAGGAGGGAAAGTAACCTTTTCCTCCTGTCGTTTTCCAGATCTCACCTTGCCCTAGTATGAGCTCTACAATAGAAAGGGGGGAAAGCACAACAGTAATACAGCAGTACTCCTAGCAGCTTGGGGGACTGATTTAGATCTAGAAAATGGTGCATGGGTACACATTAAGATTATTGCTGTGATCACTGGAGAGTCTTCCCTACCTCCACTAAGTACACACACAAAAAGCTGGATACCTGATTATGGATCTGTGATGTCTGTTTTAACCCATGCTCCTAAAGTGCATAGGTTTACTGCCCTAGATAATGTATATCTTTAAAAAAGGCCCTTCTCTTAAATGACCTGAACTGCCTCTTTTAAAAGTTATCTCTCTTCCCCGCACTGTATTTCCAAGATACAAAAATGGAGGGATCAGATTCCAGGCAGGCGACTTTCTAGTCTCTTAATAATCTGGAGCAGGTTCCCTGCATCAACTTGTTGGATATGCTGCTTAATTTTTATTTTTATTTTGCAGTATGATAATTTGCCTCTTTATAAGGATAACAGAATCGATTTCTGCAAGATTTTTTGCTTTGAAGACCTAAACGTTTATAAGGAGGTAATCTGACTTGCAAGATTAACAGTAAGAATTGATATGCAAAGGATTTTTAGCACATACACACACACACACACACACACACACACACACACACACACACACCATCACCACCACCTTCGGCCCTGGCCAGTTTGTGCTGCAAGTATGATCATCTTCCGTGCCAGAAGCATGGACTTCCCCATTTTCAGTACTGGGCAGACATACCACAACTCACCAGCACTTGAACACCCAGCCAAGACATGATGGAGAGAAAGCATTCCATGACGTGGAGCGGCCCGTGTGTCCTCTTTTACAGAGGACTCTGTTTGAAGGGCTGTAGCCTATCCAACTGCAATTTAAAAATAAAGAACCATAAGAACTGTTGCCTGTCATCATTATTATTATTATTATTATTATTATTATTATTATTATTTATTTATTTATATAGCACCATCAATGTACATGGTGCTGTACAGAGTAAAACAGTAAATAGCAAGGCCCTGCCGCAGTGAGCACCTGAACAGCAGACTGAACAGGCAGCCACACAGGTCACCTGGTCTACTGCACTATGGTGAGATGCATTTTTATTTATTATTTCTACAATTGCATAGATAGATAGCTTCATCACACCAGGGTTATACTGTGCAATCACTGCGAATTGCGTGCAAAGGACTCCGAAGTTTTCCAGCTTTGACTGTGAAGTACTCCCATGCGTCCTGCTTTAACTGTGCTGTAAAGCCAAAAGACCAGACCTATTTTGCTACCTCTTTAGGAGCAAATCTTTTGCTGTCCTCCAAGCAAAAGGAGGAGGATTTGATATGTTTAAAGAACAAATTAAACAAATGCTTACATCTGCGTAAGTTTTAAAGATAAAACCATCAAAATGGGCACAGTAATAGATATTATGGAGGGCTTTAAGCATACCAAATTTGAATCGGATTGGGTCATCCATTGATTTTTTTAATGATTTTTTACATTTCCCCCTTTAAACTCTTTTCCTGCTATGCAAAGGATCTTTGGAGCGCTGCCGCCCGGGGTGTAATTTAGCTAATAACAACAACAACAGCTAAACGCTGTAGGGGATAATTCAAGGGAAACAGGTACATGGGATGAAGCCTACATAAACAGCATATGCAGATACGTGTCATCTTTTATCCTTTTTTTTTGGTGATGCATATGTGGCCATCCTTGAATTGCTTCAGGGATCTTATTTGTATATTATATTCCATACAGAGAAGATATGCTAGCTGGAAAGAGAGAGCCACAGAGTCAAAGTAGCCGGTGAAACCCTTGTCCGATGGGCAGGGTCAAGTTGCTCTCCTTCCAGCTACTGGGCAGTTAAGATGTAATGCTTCTGAGTTATACAGAACTATTCTTCAGGCATGTGTACAATATAGCTCTCTTTTTCAGTAACCAATTTGGCATTCACTACCTATACTCATACATTGTTCTTAAATAAGACAAATGAAATAAGGAAATGCATGATCCTGCTCCCTGAGTTCTCCTGTTCTGGAAAAGTGACCCCAGCCATCCGCCCACTCAAATAGTGCTTTGTTTTTTATATACTGTTGTCAAGGTGATGTGATATACACTTATTTTTGTAGAGCGTACATGTGCAAAAAGAAACCCTATTTAGACGTTAACAGTAAATACCAGAAAATTTAAAAGTCAACAAAAAGTAATCCAGTATTACAGAGTCTAAAAGTGTTGTTGGTTTGTTAACTTGAGTTATTGAACTTGTGTATCATGTCTCTGGTTTCGAAATGTTTGTTCATTTTTAATCTCACTTTGCAATGCAGTCCCTACACTCATAGTGTGTGTGACTTTCTGTACACAATGCTGACTTTCTATATACACACAAAATCCTCACTGTTCATGCATCTGACGGCGAGCTTTGACCCATGAATACATCTTAATCAATATGGCGCTTTGTTGTTTTCCCACATTTGGGGGGCTTTCTTGTTCATAAGCAATGAACGAGAGCTGAATTTTTGCACTCAGTCTGCAAAACGTGTGGTGAGCCATAAAATCCAACATAGCAACACCTGGGTACTGTCAGATGGGGCCTGGCTGCATTTGTTGATGTTGGTGGGTTTGTCAGACCCCCTAAATGTGCCTGAGGTTTCCTGTTCTGAAAACTTCCTGTCTTTCTTTTACTGCCTCTCTTATTATAGTTTAGAAAGAACCAGCAACTTGAGGCCAGTTGAAAATCTCACTGTTAAAAACAAACTATTTGGACCTGTAATGATTTACTATGTCACAACTGCCTGGTGAGGCGGGCTAGTTGTGCACGCTTTCTAGCCAATCAGTCGGTCGATGCTACCACCACCCCAACTCTGGGGAGAGAGACCTCGGATCTCTGAGCTAATGCTCTGCCTGCTGTGAGGTGACTAGCTAGATCTCCTGTTACTATGATCAGACAGTCTGTTTCCCTCTTACTTACCCTTAGGTGTAAACACAGGTAGTTGGGTCTGAGTGACTAGGCAGGTGGGGAGAGAAGCCTCTCTGTTGGGATTGTCAGAAATTCACACCCAAACTTCACGTATAAACCTAAAGAAAATACTACTTAAAGGAATATAATAAGAGTAAAGCTGTAAATTTTCCAGAAATCTTGAGGCCATGGGGGGGGGGGGGACATTTTCCCTAGGGTTTGGGGGGTGGATGGGGGAAAATGGAAATTTCGGAGGAAATTGAAAATGAAGCAATGCTTTCTTTCTTTTTCGGGTTGGGGGGCACTCTACAGATCTAAAGTCACTTTGTTGCTTTAAGGCCGTTTCTACAACAGCCTGAAAATCTGGGCTGGTCACGGCCGAGTCCCTGAGCGTTCAATGACGCACAGGGACTCCCTGGAGGAAGGAGGGATTAGAACAGGTTTTCCCAGGGATAAGTACTCTCCCTGGGAAAACCCGATTCTTCCCGCAGTCTCGGGATCATCCCAAGATGGTGGGAGGTGTGGTCACCCATCCCAACTTCTTCCCTCCTCCCCGCGAGTAGCGGGGATCAGTAGAGGGAAGGAATCGGGGGGGGGGGCAGGGCTTTTTTTTAAAAAAAAACACAACACTTGCATTTCAATAGAGCACAAGTGCGCTCATCTCCTTTAAGAAAAATGGCGGGCGCAACACCCTCCTTCCTCCCGGGATGTTGGCCTGCATGTGTACTAAGGGGAGGATCTCACAAGTAGGACATCGCAAGATCCTCCCCCCTTCCTCCCTCCCTTCCTCTACACCAGTATGGTGTAGAAAGGGCCTAAGGCAGCCTTCCCCAAACTGATGCTCCCATCAGCCTCTGGCAGCATGGCCAATGGTCAGGAATGCTGGTCATTGTAGTCCAAAACATCTGGGTGGCACCAGCTTGGGGAGCGCTGCTTTAGGAACAGAAAGCAGTCTTTCTTTTCCTAAAGTTACATTATGTATAATTTGTTTTGCTCATAAAAATATCATTATATTTAAAAACATTAAAAAGTAAACTCAGTAAATTTGTAATTATTGTCTGAATAAACTATAATTTTACATTTAATGTACCAAACAAGATAATTTTACGAGCAAAGCAAGATATAAATAACGTAACATAATATAGGTTCCTATTTAATATCTGAACAGATGGAATGTCTGCAAGTAGTCCCTGAAACTTCTGAATCATCCCAGAAGCTAGAGGCAGAAGTAAAACCAATGTACAGTATCTGATCCTATTTGTAAAGAAGTTTAGGGAAATTTCTAAACCTGTTCCTGTTTGTGAGGTGGACCTTAAGGAAATCTGATCTGAAGGAAAAGATATCGAGACTTTATTTAGCCGAGAAAGACTCAGGTTAGGAACAATAAGCAACCACATTTACTTTAAGAACCTTTAAGCAATCTCAACCTATTTTTGAAGAGTTATATTTTATTCACTTTTCTAAGTCCTATATTTGACCTTTGTTTTGTATCTATTCTTATGCTAACTTTCTGCTGGGTTATGGGTAGAAACCAATGGGGCTCTTATGCCACCACCACCACCGCCATGACTCTTTTCCTCAACTGGTGGGTCCCGCTGATTGCATTGCCCAAGTGGGGCCCACCTTTACACAAGGAACATAACAAGTGCCATGCTGGATCAGATCAAGGGTCCATCTAATCCCGCACTCTGTTCACACAGTGGCCAACCAGCTGTAGGCCAGGGACCAACAAGGCAGGACATGGTGCAACAGCACCCTCCCACCCATGTTCCCCAGCAACTGGTGCACACAGGCTTACTGCCTCAAATACTGGAGATAGCACATAGCTATCAGGACTAGTAGCCATTGATAGCCTTCGCCTCCAGGAATTTATCCAACCCTCTTTTAAGCCATCCAAATTGGTGGCCATCCTCAAGATTTAGCGCTTCCTAGGAGAAGCCCCAAAGTGAGTGAAAACACTCATTTCTGGAAGGAGGCAGGGCAGTAAAGCTCCTTTATGCAAGCTTTGCCAAAGTGCCACCTTCCAGAATGAGTGTTTGCATTTGTATGGGGTTTCCTCAGAAGGGCACTCATCACCATTGCACAAGCAGAGGGGGCTGCTTGTGCAATACAACCGACAGGCAGAAGAGATTCGGCACCCCATTGGATTCTGTCCTGTGATTTATGTTCAGAAGCTGAATATTAAATTCTGGAAACAATCAGCTTCATGCTATACTCATGATGAACTTCCCAGAGGATTCTGGTTGGACTCAGTAGTAGATGGTGGACTAGATGGTCCCTGGTCTAATCTAGCTAAGGCTGTTCTTAATCCCATGTTGCCATGGAGCTAGTAGTGTGAGAATGAATGAAAAAATGAATGTTTGCTCATTTCCATTCCAACTGGAAGAACTGTACACTTTTAAAATAAATCTACCACCAATACACTGGCAAAGACTAAAAAAAAGATGTTCTTTTTTAAAAGTGTATTTACCATTTAAGTTGAAAGGCTAAACCTCCAGAGCCACAAGTTCTTTGCACAGCAATGCTGATGGTTTGGGGGAGGGAGAGGAGTTTGAACTCGTTTTCCCCTTTCATAAGCCTCCCCCATCACCACTCAACCAAAACAAAAATCCCCAGAGTGCTTTGTGCTCCTTCACTCGGCTTCTTGTCATCGGCCCTGGCCAGCTCATAGTGTCTCCAGCTTCTCCTTTGGTTGCAACTCGTCCGTGGTGGCCACTTTCTTGGGACATTCCTCTCCACTCTGGGCTGGACTCAGGCCTTCCAGGTAGGCCTCGCATGAGCCTGATCGAGGATGGGCTGCTGCTGTTCCTGTGCAAATGAGGGCAGCACGTGGACAGAGCTCCTCAGCGGGCGCACTCCTCTCCTGCCAAGCACTATGTTGCCCCGGGGCCAGCCCTCCATAGCACAAGGGAAGCCCAGGCAGGCCTCACTAGGGCTGCCATGTTGACTATAGGTGGTGGCAGGAACAGTGATAGAAATACAAAGGGTATTGCCAGATTTAAATTGCCAGAGGAATAGCAGACTGTTTGGCATGGAGCCAAGAAATGTAGAATTTGGCTATTAAATTTTGAACTTCTTTGCAGTTTAAAAATGTTCTTCACGTCTACAATGCTGAAGCTTCAGTTTAAGAGAGAGAGAGACAGAAAGAAAGTGACCAGTTTGGTCTAGTAGGTATCTAGTAATAAGCCTTACACTACCATATTCTATGTAGAATCCTCCTGGGTCCTCATAGAATCATAGAACAGCAGAGTTGGAAGGGGCCTACAAGGCCATCAAGTCCAACCCCCTGCTCAATGCAGGAATCCACCCTAAAGCATCCCTGACAGATGGCTGTCCAGTTGCCTCTTGAAGGCCTCTAGTGTGGGAGAGTTTCCTGCAGTTTCATACTGGTTGTTGGATGGATGAGGTGGCTACAGTGTACCTGTCATCCAAGCCTCTAAGAAGAGGCATAATGGATTACAAATCTCCAATGTGGGTTGTAGCACCCTACTTGCCAGTACATTTGTCCTGATACCTATGTACCTAGAGGTTCCGGCTTGCATGTGTAAGGGCACAGCACAACTCCCACCCCACCCTGAAATAATCTATGAGAGTGTAGCAATCGGGCCTTAGGCTAGCATAGTTATTCCAGGGCCCAATGGGACTAGATGCTGCAGCATTTTTTTAACAAAATCATTTTATAGTCAGGGAACGGCATGAACAAAGTTACAGATGATCATTTTATTATTTTTACTTTAGATGTATACAATTTTCTATAACAAAATAGTGCTTATTCCTAAATAAATGTGTTTAGTATTAGGGCAGCAAAAGGAAATTCCATTTTATTCCCGTGGTCATGATAGGGCTATGCCTTAAGTGAGATTCAAAAGTGAAACAGCGCATGCTCAATGGATTCCTTTTCTTTCTTTTGTTGTTGTTGTCAAGGCTGGTAAACAATGAGGGGAGGTGTCTTTTTTGCTCTAATATTTTGGAAATACCACAGCAATTGTACACCATGGGATGGGCCTATGGGGAGGGAGTAGAAGAGAAATGCTAGTTGTGTACTTCACCCTTGACCATCAAAAGGAGGACCCCCTAAGCCCAGGGTCTAAAATTACCTAGCTGCCACACTCAGATCAGGTCTAAGATTGTCTGGTCCCCAGTATATTTCATTTTCTTATATCTTCCACTTTGCTGTTCTCAGGAACACAAAGAAACCACAATCTAACCACAACCACATCTGGGGTTTTCTGGCAGTTGATTGCACATGTAAAGCAGGTGGTTCTCCCATGGTCTCATGCATTGGACATAAATATTAGCTGGAGATGAAACATTTGTTTTTAGCTGCATTCATATATACACATGCACCACTCTTATACAATTAGGCAGTGCGACAAAGGCACAAAACAGACAGAAAGTCATTGGCTGCCTCCTACAGTAGAAGCATCGAGAGTATATCTGTGTTTGCACCTGTCATTTAATACCTTGATGTGGTAATACTATGTGTTTCATAAAACATACCAACTGCAACTTCGAGTTATATCCTAACTCGTGTAACGATGCTCCAAAGAAACTTTAGAAGACTGTATTTTTGAATAGAGAAGCAAAGGGTGGTGCTTTTATATCTTTGCACCCTTCCTGCCTCCAAATCCACATGGGATTCTAAATGCATATTTACCCTTCCAAACAAACATTTGGGAGGAACTCCTGTGGGTGGCGAGGTGTGGGTGTGTCTGTGAGGTGATTTTGTGTGGAGCAAGAGCTCTTCAGGGTCTTTTGGGACACGGGATCACCAACCCCAGCCGCATTTTTGCAGAGTCGTTTTAGTGCATATTTTTCCTTAAATGCACCTCCAGTGCAGTTTCAGTGTGCCCCATTCTCCAGAATTAAATCCATCATGATGGGCATGTGTGTCTGAGACCTTGTTGTAAACTTGGTCAAGGGGTGGTGAAGGGAGGTGGCAAGGCAGTGGGGCCATCCCCCTTTTCCCCATTCCATTTGCAGTAGCCAAAGGTTAGGCCTCCCGCAATAGTGCTATTTTAGGCTTCATACACTGCCCTCCTCCCTTTACTGCTACTGTATTATTAAAAAAATAAAAAATAGGCCGTAACTGCAGTCTCCTCCATACTGCTCCTTTGCTTCTGTTAGTGCCTTTGTATTTCTCAGTGGATCACAGTACCAAATAATGCTACCACGGGTTCTCACGATATGGCATTAGAGCTATTTCCTTACTGCACGATTTCATGATTGTGTTTTACTCTATATTCCGCTTCAGATCTAGGGCATATAGCGGTAGCCCTTGCAACTCCATGTTGCAAGCACCATGTTCCATGGTTCCATGTTCCATGTTGCAGCACCATGTACATTGATGGTGCTATATAAATAAATAAATAAATAAATAATAATAATAATAATAATAATAATAATAATAATAATAAATAACTCTAATTTCCTCTGTTCCTTTCTACTTTTCGCTGTGGTGTTTCAGGAGGAACATGCATGAAGCACCTGGTGGAATTAGGTTCACCGAACTGGGAAGTCACTGCACAGGGGCAAGGGACATTTTGAACAAAGGCTGCACAAAAACTCCCCCAAAGTGTATGAAACAGCACATATAAAAACACAACAAGAAAGCAACTGTAATACACGTAAAGCTATCATTTACATGCAATGGGTTTTCTATCCACTTCTGGCAATAATCGTTTTTGCTGCTATTCATTGGTTGCTGCTATTCATTGGTTGATGAATTTTTGGGACCTCAGGTTGAAAGAGCTCTAATAACATTGTTTTAGGGTTAAGGGATAAGTTATATCCTGTCAAATCAATCAAATTGTATTTACACCAAGCCATTGGCCATTGCAATGTAGCACAGTTAACTGAACATGAAACAAAGAGCAGACAATCAATATCCAGCATTCAAGGAAACTCAGTGTCACCAAGCAAATAAAACATTAAATACAGTTAAGGCTAAAATTAAATAATTTAAAACTCAGGGTGCAATTGCAGCCCTAATTTTAATAGCAATTGCTAACATTTTCGCAGTTTTTGCTGTAACCATCCTGTTGCAATCCTCAAGAAGAAAATTCACATGCCTCTAGTGTGGGAGCACTCTTCAAATACTTAAAAGGTTGTCACACAGAGGAGGGCCAGGATCTCTTCTTGATCGTCCCAGAGTGCAGGACACGGAATAATAGGCTCAAGTTAAAGGAAGCCAGATTCCAGCTGGACAACAGGAAAAACTTCCTGACTGTTAGAGCAGTATGACAATGGAATCAGTTACCTAAGGAGGTTGTGGGCTCTCCCACACTAGAGCCCTTCAAGAGGCAGCTGCATAACCATCTGTCAGGGATGCTTTAGGGTAGATTCCTGCATTGAGCAGGGGGTTGGACTCGATGGCCTTGTAGGCCCCTTCCAACTCTGCTATTCTATGATTCTATGTCCAATCTGAGCTACACTAAAATTCTGGATTGCTGAATTGGTTTTTTGAGTCAGCTACAAAGGAAGACCCTCCCCCCAAAAAAGGTTTTACAATGACTTCATTCATTGGTGGGTGTGTCAAACATTGCTATGACTTCATTCATTGGTTAAGGATGTACATTTTGCCTCACACCTCAGCTTCTTCAAGGGCTAAAGATTTGCTTCTTTTTAATGACAGTCAGAAATCTGGGGATTATGATTACTCCAGGAGGTGCCTCTGCCCTGCGCCTTGCCCCTTCCTTCCCCCATGGCTACAATCCTATGCCCATGTACTTGGATATAAATCCCACTTAACTCAATGGGATTTATATGTGTAGACACATATAGGATTTTCTGTTAGAGGATGAAATGCCAGCAACATTTTTGGTATTGTTACTTACAATAAGCTTGGTGGTTTGCTGGCTAAAAGTGAAACCTTGTTTTCATTACACTTTTGTGATAGTTTGCCACTGGTAATGGAAATAATCTGTTAGTAGCTTCTCATACGTGAGTGAATAAATGGATACGTTATATTTTAAAAAAAATTATTGCTGGTCTGTCTGAGAATCCCCTCATGTGTACTTTTAAGCTTTCAGATTCTCCAGAACTTAACATCCAACTGAAGAGAACTCAAAGGCTTGCTCACTAATTTGTGACATTTTAATTTGTTCTAATGAAGATATTATGCTACGGAGGTGTTTGGAAAAAAAATTCAAAATTTATACATATTGAGCTAGATCCAGACTTAGTTGTACTTAAAGGAGACCTAGCTAAATCAATGGGACTTAAGTTAGCCTCGACTAATTTAAATCTCATTGATTTCAATGGGACTACTCTAAATAGGACTAAATCTGCATCCAAACCAGAGGCAGAAAGAAAATAATATTACTACCCTTTTCAGAGTGTCTCCATAGTGCAAACTAGGGTGGATTCCTGCATTGAGCAGGGGACTCGATGGCCTTGTAGGTCCCTTCCAACTCTGCTATTCTATGATTCTATGAATAGCTTTATATCAGCGGTTCTCAACCTGTGGGTCGGGACCCCTTTGGGGGTCGAATGACCCTTTCACAGGGGTCGCCTAAGACCATCAGAAAACACATTATTATTATTATTTATAATAATATATATTTATTATTATTATATTATTAAATATATTATTATTATTATTTATTTATATAGCACCATCAAAGCACATGGTGCTGTACAGAGTAAAACAGTAAATAGCAAGGCCCTGCCGCATAGGCTTACATTCTAATAAAATCATAGTAAAGCAATAAGGAGGGGAAGAGAATGGAAACAGGCACAGGGTAGGGTAAAACTAACAGCATAACAGTATAACTAACAGTCTAAAGTCTGGTCTTAGGAAACTGTATTGACTGAACTATGTCATTTATCATCTTTTGTATTATTAAAGCTATTGTTATGTATTATTTTCATTAGCAAACCATCCCATGACAATGGATCGTGTAGAGAAGAACGAAAATAATTTTATGGTTGGGGGTCACCACAACATGAGGAACTGTATTAAAGGGTCACGGCATTAGGAAGGTTGAGAACCACTGCTTTATATGTAGCTTGAGAAACTTGGAATGAAAAACAACAAGAAAATAAGCAGGAATTTCCCTGGTGTGCTATTAACAATGCATTTTCTAGTAATGTCTTACTTCCCTCACAATTCTCACACAGCCTTCTAATAATATTTTTTTAAAAAAAAGGAAAGGAAAGGAAGGAAGCCAGGATGCTGCAAAAAGTAAAATAAGAAGGGGTGGTTTTTCGTGGTAGAGCTGAGCTGACAGACACAGCTCTGGGATTCAGATGGTGGTGACACAGTAGGAGTATTTTTGAAGAGCTATTAATTACATCAGAATCAGGTTGTGATATACACTATGCACATGAACCAGCATCATGAACAGGTACCAAAGTGTAGTCAACAGTATGCAAGGCGCTGCCCAGAGGGAGCAAACAGAGATTTTCCACAGCATTCAAGCTTTGTCTTCAGGCAGTGTCATAGGTCCAGTCCCCCTGCTGCGATGCCCAGAGAGGATAAGCAAGAGAGGAGGCCACATCCTTCTCTGGTCTGCATACTTCCCTGCCACCCTCAGAAATAGCCAAGCTCAGAGGAGGTGATGCCATGATTGGGGAGGGATCTGGGGGCTTCCTGGATGGAGAGATCCTCTCCCCAGTCCTTTTCAGCCTCTGCCGAAGGGGCAGGAAAAGGTGGAGACATTATTATTTGCTGTTTACTGGTGGGCTGGGAACCAAAACCAGTCCAGAGACCAAATTGCCCTTATCCCTGGACCTCCTGCAAGCTGGATGATGTCATGGGGAAGGGACATCATCCCTGGCTGAAGCTTCGGGAGGAGAACCAGTGTTACTCCTACTCTACCTTCCCCACATGGGGAAGTACACTCAGCCAGTATTTCCAGGAACCGGCTGAGACCTTGGGACTTAGCTGTTTCCTGGAAATGCCAGCACACAAGGAAAGTGAAAGAGAAGCCAAGTGCACTCAGCCAGCATTTTGAGGAGCCAGTGGGACCCAATCTGAGTAAACCTGAGGGTGTGAGTCTTTGGGGAAGCGTAGTGACCTCACTGAAAGCCCTGTGAGCAGGATGGGCTGGACATGCAGGTTAAATTGGAGTTCACCGTTGCTGATCTACTCTACGATTGCTTCTCCTCACTCCATTGGCTTCCTTTCCTTCAAAATAAAAATGGCAGTGTTAATCACCTTTATTCTTGCTTAACATCACATTTTTGGGCTCTTTGCTGTGAGGAATAGCTGGACTTGTAGCCACCATCTTAAAAAAAAAATTTTTTTTTCAAAAAAAAGGTAGGGGAAATTGTGCTACAAAGGAGGACCTGATGCTTGACATTTCTGGTGTTGATTGCTGTGGTTACATGAGAGGTGAGTTAGTTCTGTTTGATCTTTACAAAACTACATCATTTCAGGAGCTGTAGGATGCTTTACAGGAATGAATGTATTTGTTTCAATTACAAGGGTGGGAGTTCTCAGGAACTGGGACGTAATAAACCAAAGGACACCGAATGGCCATTGAAATGCATTGTGTCATTCCGAATGGCCATAGGAAATCATTGAAGGAGTTTAGGGATCATCTACAAATTAAAATACTTAAAGGAGTTAAACATTTAGTTTCCATAGAAAACCACACAGAATCAAAATACAAACTAGCAAAGTGGTTTTGGGGAACAATTCCTATGACCCCCAACACAGTGGTTTCTAGGGATCATCTCCAAACATAAAAAGAAAACAGAATACAATAAAGAGAAGGTGACTGCAGTTTCATGCAATGCTTCATAGGCACCAGTTCAAAAAGACCAAAATAAGTGGAGGAGAGGTTGCCAAAAACTGCCACAGATTATTACCATGTTTACATATCCCTCCCCCCCCCTCCAGCACCCTCTCCTCACAACAATGCAGGCCTGCATTTCAAAGTAGCCATAGGGATACATAGGAATGATATCACAAGCAGTTTTGACAACTGTTGGAGCCCAGGACACACTGCATATACAGTTTTCAAAACGTTTTCAAAGTGCTTTAAAGCGCTTTAAAAGCAATAGTGTAGATCCCCCTTGGTTTATTTTAATGTGTATGTTGGAAGGGCTTCCAATAGCCACAGTGTCTTATTTAGGAATCGAAACATTTGTGGGGGGAGAGATATAGTCTTGTAATCCTTATACCTTGAATATTTAATCAATCATTTTCAAGCGTACTTGTATTGTCCTGTTCTTTTATTAATAAAGCATTACCAGTTGTTTTACTACATTGTTATAAACATAATTGTGTGACAGTAATGCTGTGAATGTAGTGCATGAGGCTTCAGCTGACCCAAACTCCTTGATTTCAAGATAAAGAGGAAGTTGGGAGAAAAAGAACACCTCTGTGAAGCAGATTTTTAAAGATCCTGGTAAAAATTTAGATTTCTCTATTCTCCAGATGTGCCTCAGCTTTATTATGACACTTCTCACCTAGCTTCAGACATGACTTTGAATTGGTTTATAATCCCCCCTTGCTATTGTTGGGGGCGGGGAAGGCAAAGAAACAAGCATCTGTGAAACAGAACTACGACTGTACGCTTTCCCACTGTTTTTCAGCTTTCCAATTCTTTCTTTTCTGTGTTTGATAAATGTATAAAGAGCTGCAGGGCAAAGATTGCAATCAATACAAAGGATGATCCACTACTTTATTACCCTTGGATATGCATCATTTAAACCAAGCTAATGTTAAGTGCCTTACCCACAGAATCACTCTGTTCTTTTGTCCAATACTGAGGTAATTGTGAGCATTGGCACTCACTTTCCTGGGAAGTGGATGGGGTCTGAAGTTCGTTAACTGCGTTGCTCATGTCACGGATATCAGCCAAGCCTTGTAATTCTCATTTTTAATAAAGTGTACTGGTTGGAAAATAACTTTATATCTTCACCTTCACTCAACCGTTCTTTTCTGAGGCATCTAAAACAACCAAAAACATTTTTTTTCTTTTGACCAGTAGAAAACAGCATGCCTTGGGTTGCACTGCTGTTCCACTGTTCCTGGCCTGGGACCCCATAGGTTCCAAAGTACCAATTCTATATCACAACACACACACAAATGTAGCCCTTGTGTTGGCCCTAAGAAAAATTCCAACACTCATATTCATGTTATACTTTTATTAGCATTATGATAAATTAATGATAGGGGTGTTTGGATCAAATAAGAACTTTGATTTCTGAAGTGGACCATTCCAAGTGAGCACATGTGCAAATCTAGCTTGAATGAAAAGTAAACACATGTGTAAGAGTGAAAGGCTCAACATGGATGAAAGGCCAAACCAAGAGTAGTGCCACTGAACAGCAATGGTGCCCATGGTTACTAGGTTGCTAAGGTCATTGTGACATGTCCTCCACTGACATGTCCTCCACTGCCAGGAGGGCAGAGTTGCTCAATGTGAGAAGAGGCTGGATGCTTTCGGACCACAGTTGGTTAGCTAATCAGTTTTCGCTATATTAGCAGAGAGAAAGAGAGTGAGACATGTAAGTGGAATTTCTTAGCAGCTTCTGCATTCTTGTCTAATCATTGTTCACCATGCTCCCTAGTGGGCTCCTTCTTCTGGTGGGGTTTTCTTTAAACGACCCAAATATTCAGAGGAAAACACACATATCCCCCCTACCCCCCCCCATCTCATGGAGCAGGGATGTGGAAGATCAGCAATTTATTCTTTGAATGTTTCTGAGTGCCCTCCTCCTTATGTAAAATACCTCTGGGTAGGGTACAGTCAATCAAAATAATTTGACATCAAGTCACTGGGCTCCTGTAAATGAGCAATTTATAGCACCCTCATGACTGGCCGCTCACAGATGCTCGTGGGTCATGTTGACGCCACCATGAGCCACCTGTAAGTCTCTCGCTCCATTTCCCAGTTTTAGCATTATAAAATAAGCCTCACAATTTCCTGCCATGTGCAGGCGAAGTTGCACTACAAAACGCCCACCAGAGGGTGCTGTCCCATTGAACTGTATGGGCCACACGATCACAGCTCTCTTCCCCATGTAATTTCATATTGTTTCAAATATGGAAGAGAAGCAGGAAGCAGGGTGATGGCAAGGAAATGTGATTCCCCCCCCCCCCGGTCTGAAAGTCCTCACTAAGCCACAGCAAAATCCCACAATCCAATATAGTATCAGCCACAGTAAGCTCCAAACTCAGTTTAGTCCTGCAGATCAGGAGGCCTCTGCAAGCCCTGTTCCTCATGTTCTCCTCACTCTCTTCCAGGCTGTCCAAGCTGCAGCACTTGTTTCACCCCCACCAGTCTAAGGTGGACCCCAAACAAGAAGAAAGGGGCAAAGAACAGGGAGCCGCTGCAGCTGCATCCTGTGAAAAATGCTGGGGCTGGCAGTTTACGTCTTTCCTGAAGAGGAATAAGATCAGGCCCCTGCCAAAAGATGGTGGGCTGAGGCCAAAGGCGAAATGGTTCTCCCTTTCTCCATGGATAAAATCCATCTCGGTGGACAATGGTGGACAATGCTCTGGAGCCCCCAAAACTGCAACCCAGGGAGATGCACCTCCACAAGGCAACGAAGAAGGCTGCAACTCACAGAGATGCCTGATTACAGGTGAGGAGAAGCCCGGGACTTGGGAGGGGAGGGGGAAGCTCATCAGGTAAGTGCAGCATCAGTGTTTATCTAGCCAAGATGTCCAACTTTGGCTATTCAGCGGAATAAAACTGCAATAAATAAATAATAAAAAGTAAATAAATAAAATGATGTTACGCACATGCCTGAGGGAGGTGTCAGTAGGCTTGGGGGAAACCGCAAGGGTTGAGGAAGAAAAAAAGTATTGACGGAAAGCCTGAAAAGTGGGAGGGGGGACCCACCAACCCACCCACCCAGATCACAGTTGGGTTAAATGGAAACCCAGGGGGAGCTGAAGGGAATAGATAGGCTGCCATCATGAACCAGAAGCACTCCACATCTTGTGAAAGTGCGTGACAAAACCCCATGAGCTTAAAGAATGCTGATGGCAGTGGGGCTAAAAGAGAGGGGTGGGAGATCATGTCTAAAGCAGTGGTGGGGTACAGGACTGGTCCTGGTGATCAGCTTGTCCACCAGTGTCAGTCTGGACAGCTGGATGATATTGGGGTGGGACAGCTGAAGCCCCACCCCACCCCTTGGCATTTGGGCCATTTTGCTTCTCTCCATGCAGAGAGAACTCTGTGCCCACCAACCTAGCAGAGTCATATGGGAGGAGGCGGTCCTTCAGATATCCCAATCCCGTGCCATTTAGTGCATTACAATTAGCACCAGCGCCTTCAGTTGTGCCTGGAAACAGATGGGCAACCCCTGCAGCTGATATAGGACTAGTGTAATATGGATGACAACGGACCTACTAGAAAGCAATCGTATAATGATATCTAGTATAGCTAGAGTGACCAGATACAAAAGAGGGCAGGGCTGCTGCAGCTTTAATGAAGAGGGAATTTCACCAGGTACTGTATGCATACAAAAAACAGCTGCTGAAATGCCCTTTTCTATACAACTGTGAAAGATACAGGAGCCCTGTCCTCCTTTTCATAGGGTCACCCTAATTTCGCGCTAGTTGCAGTTTCTGAATAGTCTTTGATCAATTGCACCTATAACTGAGAAAGGTTGAGGCATGGAAAGTTTGGGTAACATGGGATTTTGGAGAGACAGGTTGGGCGGAAGGAAACGGAGAGGATTCCTCCAGGGATCTATGAGTACCAGAGGAAAGGAAATAGAACTGCCCCTCCCCAACACCACTAGGGATAAAAATAATAGGAAGGGAAAGGCAGGAATGAAAGTACCCACTTATATCCCATCCCCACTCCTGAAAACCTTCCCCAAAGGCTTCAAACAAAGGCACTATAGGTTAGTAAGGTGGGCTTCCTTGAGAAGAATCTGGCTCTGCCTTTGGTGAAGGAAGGGGATATGACTATAAACTCCATCTGACGAGTGTTTTATTGCACTCTCTTTACTGGGCACTCACGGAATTTGCTCAGGTCCCTCACATGACGTCGTCTGCCCCTTCTGGCCTTCCTTGCGTGACAAAAAAAAACCCTCATTAAGTCCGACTTTTTTTTAAACTCTGAATCGCTGCTCTCTCCTGCTGTGTGCAGGAGAAGCAGCGCCATTAGAGCAGCAGACTCAATGGGCCTCGTGCTCATTGGGTACTTCCTCTTTTGAAAAGAGGAAGTAACTGAGGAATGAAAACACGGACAGAGAAGTGATGGTAGGGTGACCATATGACCGGATTTGTCCGGGTTTTTGGTGACAAATCCAGGAGGGGTGGGGAAATCCAGATTTTTGCAGTCTTCCCCAGTCAAAGAGCAGCTCTAATAGGAATTAACAAAAATGCTTATAACGCTGTCATTTTTAAAGATAAAGACATGAAATTTGGCATGATAGTAGCTCTTAGGTAGGGCTTTAGCCTCACCAACTTTGAAACTGATCCGTTTATCCATTGATTTTTTAGGATTTTTTTAAAAAATTGAGGTTTTAAAATTATTATTTTTAAAATTGTCATTTTTAAAGATAAAGAGATGAAACTTCGCACCATGAAAGGTTTTATATAGAGCTTTAGCCATACCAAATTTGTAACAGAACTGTTCATCCATTGGTTTTTTGGAATTTTTTAAAATTTGATGATTTAAAATTATTATTTTTTAAAAATGTTATTTTTAAAGATAAAGATATGAAACTTGGCACCATGATTGTTCTTAACAAAGACTTTAGCTATGCCAAGTTTGAAACAGATCTGTTCATCCAGTTTTTTTTAGGATTTTTTTAAAAGTCCAAAGTTTTAAAATCATTGTTTTTTAAAACTGCTGGAGCCATCAAACTCAGGTTGTCAAACCTCCTCTTTGGGGTGAACAGTTTCAGCCCTTGGCATTAAGGGGATCTCCAGTCTTTAGGTAAGAAGTCCTGGGCAAGCAGGGCACCTTTCCTGTTGCAGATTTGGTGTGCAGTGGGGTACCTGGAGCTCAGCAGAGGCAAGGCATCCACAAATCAAATTGTGGGAAAGGAGAGGTCAGTCAAAGCAGCCCACAGGGCAAAACAGAATGGGCCAGAGGCCTTTTCCTCAAATTTCCACATCATGGGCGATGAAGGGTCATCTTTAGAGAAAATCTCTCATGACCAACAGTAAGGTGCCAGTCGAGAGAGAGGCCCTCTTCTTTGCGGATGCCCGGTTGCTGCGAATGTTGGAACCTGGCATATCATTGCTTTGCTTCGCTACCACTTCCCTTCCACTTCACTTTGTACACTTGTGAGCTAGGCTCTGACTGCACTGCTCGGATGCAATGCAGAACACTTGAAGTGCATACCAGAGAAAAATAGATAGATTTGTGGCTTTGGCTGGCTGGCATATCTCTTAGAGACAGAGTTAGACGGAAGACACAACTCAGAGATGGCTGTAGCTGAGCTCTGAGAGGCTCCTGTACCACACAGAGCCTTTTTAAGAGTGTCTCAGAGTCCAGTTTTGGTGCAGGCAGAGGCGGCTGGCAGTGGAGTTTTTTTAAAAAAACAAGAGTCACCAGATGCAACCAAGCTATAAGCTGTTGCCCTACCCCCAGCCACAGGGTACAAGTGCACAGCTTGGCTGGACCGTTGGAGACTTTGGCAGAGAGAGAGAGAGGGTGGGGGATCATTTGAGGCTGGAAATGTTGACTGGCTGGCATAAAGCAGAGAGAGGCTGAAGGCAACCCAGATGCACCTGTAGCTTGGCCCTCAGGCTGGTTTGCCACCCAGAGTGTTTTAAGAGTGCATCAGAGTTGTGCAGGAGGAGAGGAGGTGGAGGTGGCTGGTGGCAGAGGTTTTTAAAGTATTGGTCAAAAAGCGGTATATGATGATGATGATGATGATGATGATGATGATGATATAAGAGTCACCAGACATGACCAAGCAATAACCTGCAATAAGCAATATCCCAAGCCACAAGTGTGCAGCCTAGCTGGTCCATTGGGAGACTTTGCGGGGGGTGGGGTGAGAGAGAGAGTTTGTTTGAGGCTGTAGGCTTTGATTTTTCTGCAATGACTTAGAGTGAGAGACAACAGAGCAGGGCTGGCGCTGCCATAGAGGCAACTCAGGCAGCGGCCTAGAGCGCCAAGCAAACGAGGGCACCGAACGGCACACCCAGAAGCTGCTCTCCTAGAGTGGCTTCTGGGCACGCTGTTCCTAAGCCGCCGCCCCGGCCTCCCCCCAACCCCAGCATCCTGGATTCAAAGAAAGCGCCCGGCTGGAAGCAGCTCCTAGCTTCGAAGCCAGGATGCTAGGGTTGGAGGCGGAGGCTTCAGAACGGCACGTCAGGAAGCCACTTTCGGTGCGCCGCTTTGAAGCCTCCGCCCCGCCCCCCAACCCCAGCGTCCTGGCTTCAAAGCCAGGAGTGGGCAGGCGGGCGCACGGGGGGGTGGGGCGGAGTCTTCAGAACGCGCCTACCTAGGGCGCAATATAGTCTGGCGCCGGCCCTGCAACAGAGGCTGCACAGACAACCCAGAGACATCTATTGTAACTTAGCCCCATGGTGCTGGCATAAAACGCAGGGCATTAGGAAGAGGGTCTCAGAGTCTCATGTTTGTGCAGGAAGTAGACAGGAGCTCTAAGTCTGGATGTGCGCAGTGGTGCCAACACACAAGCCTTGAGAATGTAATGTATATAAGTGAGAAGTGTGAATGGGCAAAGCAGTGTTCACTGCCACAACACCCACCCTAATGTTAGAGTAGAGAAACTTGTGACAATTATACACAAGCTTTTTTAAAAAATTGAAATTAAAAAAAGACAGCCATCCAGCCGGCCAGTAGCAAACCCTCTTAACAACAACAACAACAACAACAGCTTGCAATGAGTGAAGATACAGTCAGAAAAGATATTTGAGGGAAGGGGAGAATGTAACACACAGAGTATAGCAAAAGCTTCAAAGTACAGCAAAACCTACAAAAGTAGGAGTGAGTGAAGTTAATTTCAAATACATTGAATGTCTCACTTGTTCTTTATTCCAGTGATTTTAACATTGTGTATATGTTATGTAGAACAGATTTGTCTTAAATGTGTGCTGTAAAATCAAACATGTGACCAAGGCTATGTTCGGGTGGGCACGCCCCTTGGGGGCCGACCATGTTGTCCTTCTTTTTGGTTTCCAAAATATGGTCACCCTAGCTAAACTCTCTAATCCATTTCCAACCCTTCAACACAACTCTGGAACACAACTCTTTTTGGCCCTGTTGAGTTACCTGAGGAGATGCAAAAAAGGGCTGGGAGATGTGAGAGAAGAAAGAGATTGGGGATATCACAGGGACAGGGGGAACGGGTTGAAAGAACCTGCCAAATCCCCTGAGGCAGCATTCACCCTAGAGCAGCGTGAGGCCAGAGAAGGGCAGGCTGCCCGCAGATGCAGGCCAGCCCAGGGATGCAGAGCAGCAGATCCCTACGCTGCTGCGGAGATACAAATAATAACAATCTTTAAAAGGGGCGGAGGAACTCCTCTCCTCCCACCATTTTTATTTATTTTTTACTTTTACACGCACGAGGCCGCCCACAGCAACTAATCAGAGGGCGCCATGGGCTCTGCTGACAAAAAAAGTCGGGGTGAATGCCCATCTTTTTTGGGAGCGGAGTTTCCAGGGTTTGCCCCCGAATGGCTTCACAATGGTGGCTTCATCATGTAGATGACGTGCTGCTACTGTGAACCCACCCGGGGCAAACCCTTTGTGTAGACATGCCCCTGGAATGCAAATGTGGGGTTGGGAGGGACCCCAAGGATGGGGGGGGGGGCTTGAGGTTGATGACAGTGTGCAAAGAAACTGAGTAACCAATCGAGAGCACACAGTTAAAGCCTTTCCTAGAAATTCTCTCAATCCCACAAAGAAACTTGATCACCCACACAAAAGGCTTTGGAGGAAGAGCACTGGAGTTCTCTCTTTCCATTCTTACTGGTCCACAAGGAAGTTTAAACTGCAACCCATGCCGTCCTCCCATTAACAGCCTTTGGCAGCAAAACACGGAAGACAGAATGGGCACTAACCTTGCCTGCCGCAGTGGTTAGCCGATCTTTGGCCTGATAGGGATTCTGCGAAGCAAAAACACACAAACAATGGCAGGGTCTGAAGAAAAGGGAGAAGAATACCTGGCAAAGAAATCCACAATGAATTTAACCCGCACATTGCTTCAGAAATGATGACAAAACCTCAGACATTTATTTACTGATATCCCACATTTTCTTGAAGAGGATCAATGGGGCTTCCATGGTTCTGTTCCCCACCGCGATTTGTCATTTAAAGTGTGAATATCTTACAACTGTGTGATGTAGGTCATGCTGAGAGAGCCTAACCAAGTCAGCTAGCTTAGCCTGGCCTATGGTCGCCCAGTTCGGTTCTCTCCTGAGTGAGGAGATTAACTTGGCCCTCCCTTGATATCCATTGATTCACCCATTCTCTCATTACATTTCTGTGCTGCCCCAATATCCAAGGCTCTCTGGGTGGTTTGCAAAGATCAAAAACCTTTAAAATACTATGTTATACATAGTAATAAAAAGAAAAATCCATTTACATACAAACATTTAAACAGATAGCACACACACACACACACAGGGGGTGTAGATAGATAAATAGATAAAGTAGATAGATAAATAGTGCTTTTTATATTGTATTTTGTATTTGTGTTTTAAATTTGTTGGTTGTTTTTATGCTCTTCATGGTTTTAATTTTTGTGAACCACCCAGAGAGCTTCGGCTATTGGGCGGTATAGAAATGTAATAAATAAATAGATAATTGGGGGCCACCAATGAGAAGGCCCCCTCCTTTGTTGCCACCTTCTGAGCCTTCCTTGCAGGAAGTACCCAGAGGAGGGCCACAGATGAAGAGCATAGTGAAACAGAAGGTCCATGTCAGGAGAGGTGCTCTGTCAGATCCATGCCCATCTTCCTGGATGCCCAACAGTGCTGATGCCCAACACTGCTGATGCCCAACAGTGGAAGGGAACAAAATTCCTCTTACACAGAACTTGTTTCTCCATCCCTTAAAGACAACATGTTTTTAAAGTATTGACAGTTCAGAGTAATACCCCCTCCCTGCACTGCATACATTTTAGACTGGCATACTTGACAGTTGCTGTCCACATTCACAGCGGATGTTCACAAATGGCCCCACTGACCATGTTTACCAGGGGAAACTCATATTTTTTGGTTCCAGTTATGATCGCTGACCTCACAGCATGGTGTACATGTGTGTGTGGGAGAGAGAGAGACAGAGACAGAGACATTGACATCCAGACAGAGTTATCCTGGTCCTTTAAGGCTGGTTGCCGCCCTCATCCCCAGACATCAAAACAGACTTGGATCCTTTGCTCAGTTCCAGCTGGGTCCAGCAGTTAATGGGCTGGAGCTGCTCCCCTGGCTCCTCCAGGCATCGAAGGTCCCATTCCTGAGGGGTTTCTTCCTCCCTGCTTCCATCCTCCTCCAAGCCGGGACTTCTTTTCAAGGCCTGCCTCAGGCGACCTTCTTCCTTTGGCAATACTGCCCTGTCTTGCCTCCGGCCCTGTGCCTGCGCCCATTGAGGAGCCCAGCTCCCCAAACCCACCTCAAGAAAGCCACACACCCCATTTCTTTCCCTTACGAACTGTCTCTGCATTCACAGCTAGTGTTGTTAGAAGAGATATTTGAGGGAAGGGGAGACTGTATCACACAGAGTATAACAAAAGCTACGAAAGTAGGAATGAGTAAGGTTAATTTCAGATACATTGAATGTCTCACTTGTTCTTTATTCCAGTGATTTTAACATTAAGATGTTATGTAGAACAGGTTAGTCTTAATTGTGTTGTGTGAAATCAGACCTGTGATCAAGGCCATGTTTGGGTGGGCACGCCCCCTTGGGGGCTGAGCATATTGGTGGGCACACCCCCTTGGGAGCTGGGCATGTTGGTGGGCACGCCCCCTTGGGAGCTGGGCATGTTGGTGGGCACGCCCCCTTGGGAGCTGGGCATGTTGGTGGGCACGCCTCCTTGGGAGCTGGGCATGTTGGTGGGCACGCCCCCTTGGGAGCTGGGCATGTTGGTGGTCACACCCCCTTGGGAGCTGGGCATGTTGGTGGGCACGCCCCCTTATGATGAGAAGAAAAGAATATTAATGAACAACTCCCCTGATTAACAGCCTGTCTCTCTTACAACCTCCAGATCAATCAGGATGACAAAGAGGACCTTCGCTTCCTCAATAGCATCTCCGATATATGTAAGGCAATCAACAAGAACCATCAGGAGCAACTGGAGCTTCCATGCTCCAAGGCGGAATTGGCATGGGCCATAGTGGTGAGTGAGAGGCAGCACCAGAAAGCTAGAGGAGATGTGACAGCGAGGCGGTGGGTGGAGAGCCCAGGGTTCGAATTTCGGGGAGGTTTTGTGGTGGTCGTAGAAAGAACCATTTAGAATAGGATAACTAATTCTACCAATGATAGTACAGAATTGTTACTCCTGTTCTGAGGGTTATGTGGAGGGCTCCAAGATGCCTGAGGGCTCAGACAAAACCAGTCGGAGGGTGAGATTGGGATGGAAGTGTAGGACTGGGCCTGGAACATCCCTACTGGAGTCCATGGGGAACTGGTCCTCACTTGCTCTGTTCTGCCCACTTGGTTTCTCCTAGGAGGTGATGGAAAAGCTCCCAATGCCTTCGGCACCGTCGCCAGTGCTCTCGAGCGCCATGGCCGCAATCCATCATTTGAGGCATGTCTTTTTGGGGGAGAAAGGCCAGGGAGTAGCAAATGGGAGGGGAGTTCTATAAGGGACAGATAAGGGCAGGAAACAGAACATTTTCAGAAAAGCAAACAAAACAGCATAAACTAAACGCAAGAGGAAGCCAGAAAGAAATTAACCCATGAAAAGCAAGAGTCTGTCCCAGCAGCCCTCAATGGTATCAAAACACCAGAGTGCCCTCTGAGTTTCATAATGCAGAAAAGGGCACTCAGGAGCGATTGTGTCAATGGCCTGTAGCATTTCACCATCCCATCGTGCGACAAGGGACTCAACAGAATCGCCAGCTCTAGTTACTGAAAAGTTCCCCAGAGCAATCAGGAATTGCTTGGATTCCATAAGTCTCCAGGGGTGGACCATCTTAATGAGTCCCCCAGCCCTGCAGGGAGGGACTGGCACGGTAAGATCAAATTTCACCAGGAAGTGGTCTGACCAAAATAAAGGGGTAATTTACACACGCACACACACAATATCCTGACACCCCTTCAGATCCACAGGCAAAGGCCAGGTCAAGGGTATGCCCATCCCTCTGTGTTGGGTCAGTGACAAACTGGAACAACTCAATGGTTGTCATGAAAGACATGTTGTCCCAATCTGGTCCTGTTAAGGCACAGATGTTGAAATCTCTCGGGACCAGAATCCTAGAGCTCTCCAACATTACATCTTAGACCATCTCAGCCAGTGAATCCACTGGGTAGCAGGATGGGCAGTACACGAATGGTATCCCCAAGTACGGGCGCTTGCCTTGTGTTACTTTGGGGAACATGACCTCAGTGCCCAGAAAACTCCTCCTCCTTCCTCTTCTACCCCCAGTGCTTCTGGGTGTTCAGAGTCTGAAGGTCTGTGTTTCTTCAGGCCCAAGTGGAGCCTCCATGTAGGAGATTTGCAAAGGAAAGTTTAGAACTGGTAGCCGGTCATTTTGATATGGATAAAATCATGTATCTGCTATCTAGCAGAGCTAAGCCTGTTAGGTTTAACAGGAAAACTTGCCAGGAAATTTGCTAAGGAAACTTCCCAACTTAGGCAAGCCTGTTAGTTTTTCCCTACCCAGTGCCTGCTTACCCTACCCTGTACCTGTTTGCATTCTCTTCCCCTCCTTATTGTTTTACTATGATTTTATTAGATTGTAAGCCTATGCGGCAGGGTCTTGCTATTTACTGTTTTACTCTGTACAGCACCATGTACATTGATGGTGCTATATAAATAAATAATAATAATAATAATAATAATAATAATAATAATAATGTAAGGCGAATGCTTTTGTCGAAGGACTTCTTGTCTTGTGTATGAACTAGGAGTTAAAACATTTGATTTATTTGGCAGTAAATTTCCTTATTGATCATAATATGTAATTGGCATAATAGACATGATTTGGAATGGGCAAATGCCAGGCAAGCTATCGGTTTGGGCATCAGTTACTTTGTGATGAAGTCAATCTGGATGGCCGCCCCTCCCTCTAATACTTTCCCTTCCACCCTGCCAGCAAATTCAGGCCTCCCCTTGAGCCGGAGCTGGAGTCGAGTCTCCTACGCTTGGCTCTGCATGGTGTTATCTCGGTGGATGTGGCCAACAGTGATACCAGCAACCAGGTAAGTTCAGGAACAAGTCCTGTCAGACTAATTTGATCTCATTTTTTGATCGGGTAACCTCCCTTGTGGACTGGGGGAATGCTGTGGACATCATATATTTTGACTTCAGCAAAGCTTTTGACAAAGTGCCCCATGATATTCTGATTAACAAACTAGCTAAAAATGGGCTAGATGGAACAACTATTAGGTGGATTCACAGTTGGCTACAGAATCGGACTCAAGAGTACTTATCAATGGAACCTTCTCAAACTGGGGAGAGGCAACGAGTGGGGTACCGCAGGGCTCAGTCCTGGGCCCAGTGCTCTTCAACATTTTTATTAATCATTTGGACGAGGAGGTGCAGGGAACGCTGATCAAATTTGCAGATGACACAAAATTGGGTGGGATAGCTAATACCCTGGAAGACAGAAACAAACTTCAAAGTGATCTTGATAGGCTAGAGTGCTGGGCTGAAAACAACAGAATAAAATTTAATAGGGATAAATGCCAAGTTCTACATTTAGGGAATAGAAACCAAATGCACAGTTACAAGATGGGGGACACTTGGCTCAGCAATACTAGAAACGAGAAAGATCTTGGAATTGTTGTAGATCACAAGCTGAATATGAGCCAACAGTGCGATATGGCTGCAAGAAAGGCAAATGCTATTTTGGGCTGCATTAATAGAAGTATAGCTTCCAAATCACGTGAGGTACTGGTTCCTCTCTATTCAGCCCTGGTTAGGCCTCATCTAGAGTATTGCGTCCAGTTCTGGGCTCCACAATTCAAGAAGGACGCAGACAAGCTGGAGCGTGTTCAGAAGAGGGCAACCAGGATGATCAGGGGTCTAGAAACAAAGCCCTATGAAGAGAGACTGAAAGAACTGGGCCTGTTTAGCCTGGAGAAGAGAAGATTGAGGGGAGACATGATAGCACTCTTCAAACACTTAAAGGTTTGTCACACAGAGGAGGGCCAGGATCTCTTCTCCATCCTCCCAGAGTGCAGGACACGGAATAACGGGCTCAAGTTAAAGGAAGCCAGATTCCAGCTGGACATCAGGAAAAACTTCCTGACTGTTAGAGCAGTACGACAATGGAATCAGTGACCTAGGGAGATTGTGGGCTCTCCCACACTAGAGGCCTTCAAGAGTCAGCTGGACAACCATCTGTCAGGGATGCTTTAGGGTGGATTCCTGCATTGAGCAGGGGGTTGGACTTGATGGCCTTGTGGGTCCCTTCCAACTCTGCTATTCTATGATTCTATGATATTGAACTCATCAGCACTGTGTCAAATGCTCCTACTTCAGAGCCTGCGGTACTTGATTCCTTACTTGAATCTCTGAGACAGTTTCTGTATTTGGGGCGCAGTGGACAAAACTGTGTGCCCAGAAAAGACAGGAAGGGGCTGGGGAGGGGAGAGTTATTGTTCATGAGCTCCATCTTATTGTCCAGAATCCACAGGACCACTTCTAGTACAAAGGTCTCTGTTTGACAGGCAGAGCAACATAGCTTTGTGTCGCCTGCATGCAGAAAGGCCTTGTTAAGGAGAGACTCTAGCAAGCGCAGTGTGGCTTTCTCTTTACTTCCAGGCAGCATACAGGAGATCTGCAGCAGCCCTGGAAGCAATGCTGAAGTCCATGCTGGAGGAGGACCCAACAACGCCACACCTTTTCAGAATCTTAGATGTAAGTACATTGAAGCAAAGTTGGCAAATACATTTTGGTGCTGGAGGTGAAGGACAAGATGGATTAATAAGATGAATATCTGTAGAGCAAATTATTTGGGGGTTGCGCAACTGCCAGTAGCATGACATCAAGACTGTGTAAGATGTTCACGCCGTGCAGCGTTTCTGAGGTGTTGCTTCCCCTTGCAGCACATCCACTTTTGGTTCAGTTCCAACAATGTAAAGGAGAGAGCCCGGGCCACCAGGAGCAGTGCTTCCCTGCTGCGCTATGTCACTGTAATGGCGGACTTTGACGTAAGTAGCCCAAAGATGCGGATGACCTGCTTTGGCTCAAAAGGGCTGCAGACTTCTGGGCTGGTAAGCACGAAACCTAGAAAAGTGGGCCAAAATTCCCATTGCTTTTTCCATTTGCTGTGTGGCATGCATTGGGGTTCCTTATAGCAAAGTGCCATCAGTCTGAGCTTCCTCGTTCAGCTTGCTTTGTGAGGGAGTTGCTCTTCTGGCAACATACAGGTGGGTGGAGATTAAAATCCCAATTTTTCTCCTTCCCCCTAGAACACCTGTGAGCTCCTACAGCTGGGCCGCTACGTAGCAGAGCGCTCGCTTTACATTATTGACAACAAACCCCACATCAGTCGCCAGGCCAGGCCAGTGTTCCGCCTGTATGAATTACTGATCTACCAGGAAGGTAAGTTAGCGACAGCAGCTACTTGCTGGAACATTATGCGCTCTACCAAATGCCTGGGTTTCACATACCAAGAGAAACTGAAGGGCAACTTCTCGTCTCAGTTCTTCACACAAGAGACTACCTCCTCAGTTTGTATTTCCTGATACCCTTCTCCCTTCCTGAGGGCTGGATCAAGACATTTGGCTGTCTGAGGCACAACCAGGTGTGCCCTCCCCTCCCATCCCCTCTCCACCCCACCAGCCAAAGCCGCCACCCAAACCCAATCAATTTATTTAAGCAGTTGACGCAGAAAATCTTACACACACACCTGCCTGCCCCAGTAGAAAAAATACAATGATAACAAACTGAATAACTAAAGATTTGCTGCCCTCAGAGTCTGCTGCCTGAGGAAGCCACCTTTACTCTGCCTGATGGGAAGGCCCACACTCCCATAGGCCCTGCCTTGTGAACTGTCCCCTGTTCCTTGGCATTCAAGTTATATTTATAGCTGATATCCTAGAATCCCATAAGTTTACACCAGATTAGATCCAATCTGTTATTTTCTGTCAGACCTGAAAACAGCAGCTACCTATAGAGTACCAATGTTTACACTATCAGGAAAGAACATCAGAGCAAACTTTGTTGGTATGTTGGAGGATCCTGAGGCCTAGGGTCCACACTGAGTACTTCATGTATGTTTCTCTTCTTTATTTTGTTTATATTCTAGTGTTTTGTTTATTTGGTGTGGTATTCCCTTTGTCCAGTCCTTTGAAACGTACAATATGTATCTGATTAATAGGCCCCACCATAGAAGTAATTCCAGTGGTGGGAAATAGGCATGCAGGAGCATGTGAGATTCCCTCTTGTGAGGCAGACTTGAACCTTCTTTACTTCAGTCTTGCCTCAGACCACTGTGACAATTAGTCAGGAGAAGCGCCAGAGAAATCCTCTTAGAGGTAAGTCTGGAGGCAGCCCTCACAAACCCCTGCATCAAGAGCCACTATGTGAGAAAGACCCAGAAACATCATGAGTGGTCAACCTGGGGCCCTCCAGAGGGTGCTGGATTTCAACTCCCATCATCCCTCACCATTGGTTAGGCTAGCTGGGGATGATGGAAGTTGCAGTCCCAAAATATCTGGAGGGTCACACGTTCTCCTCCCCTGTGATAGATCACCATATTCAGAGCAATAAAGCTTTATCTCTTGGTGTCTCTCTGTCAGGGATGAGCATGGACAATGCAAAAGAGCTCTGGAGCAGAGAGTACCAACATGAACCGAAGCTGCTCTCCTATATAAACATCGCAAGAGTTGGAGAGGTAAGAATGTCCCTCTGAGAAGGCTCCCCTGCCCCTGTGACGAGGATATTACTTGTTATGTTTTTGCCTAGTACAACCAAAGTACATGGCCCTTTACAGAGTAACGTGAGCAGAAGAGACAGGTTGGGACATACAGTTTAAATTGTGAGTGTGCAAGAAATTATTGAAAGAGAGGAGGAAAGGTGAATATATATGCAAGTCCAATTAGACATCTTTTGACTTAGTTTTGGTGGGAGAAGAAGACTGTGGCCCTGTTCAGAAGACATCTTAAATCATGGCTTTAACCATGACGAATAAGGCAAAAAGTTTCACCATGGTTAAAGCTGTGGTTTAAGGTGTCTTCTGAACAGGGCCAAAGAGATGTTAACTGTCTATTCTTAGGTGTTTGGACAGATCTTCACGGAACACCAACGAAGATCTTTCCTAAATGTGGCTTTGCTTGCTGCTTACCATCCCCTGCAAAGGGTATCCGAAGCTGGGTTCCTCCTGGTATATTCCCTCCTGGGCAGTGGAGAACAGCTGATGGGGAATGAGGTGAGCTTCAAGGTGTGGCTTGCTTGGGCAGGGAGGGGGCAGGCCTCAAAGCAGGGCTCTCCACACCCTTTGGGTCACTGGGCACATCTGGGATTTTGAAAGTGTGCCTCTCCCAGACACAAAATGGCTACCATGCGGTTGTTTACCGATCATGAAGTGACTAAAATGGTGGGTGGGGATGGTTACAAAATGCTCATTTCCCAGAAGGCAAAGTGCCCAAGAACTTAAGTACAGGTCAGAAGTGGGGTCTGAGGTTTAAAACACCAAAACACTTTGAAACCAAATAAAGGAGGTGCTGGAGGGAAGCCCCTGGCTTTGCAGTTTGCCAGCATCCCACTGGGGGTGGAGTTAAAGATCTTAAGAAAAAAAACAAAAATCAGGAGGGAGCTTGGAGGGCCCAAAGAGAGACAGATGTCCATGAACAAATCAGTGCCCGTGGGCTCCATGTTGAAGACCCCACCTTTAAGTGCCAGTCCTTTTCTGGGATTAAAAATGGTTTCTGACGTTGGGGGAATTTTCCCCCCACCTCTCCAGGCAAAGGAAGTGAGGGATAAGATCTATCACCAGCTCCTGAAAATAAAGAGTTGGTCCATAAAGGTCCATAAAGAGTTGCCTATAGCCATCCAGAGCCTCTCAGCATGCAAAGGTATCTACTTCATTAAAACTATAACCTTGAAATCCACCAATTACACACTGGTACATAAGACATATACTTAGAATTAAAGCATTCTCAGGCCAGAAATCAACTGAACAGAGTTCAGAGTCTTTTCCAGGTTACCCAAACCTTTCTTCATTTCAGAAGGATTAATTTAGGGTGAAGGGGAGATATTTTGTTGTTGCAAGATGTCCTTGCCAGTCTACCTTGCAGATTGCCCAGAGATCTACTAATAGATACAAACCTACCTTCCGTCCATCCCTGCTGCAGTGTGTGTGCACCCAAATATCCTACTGGTCATGTCTAGATTGGTCGGAAACATGTTTATGCATCAGATCAGTCCTCCCTTGACCCCGTGCGCAGGTGCACCCAGGGCCGGCGCTACCACTAGGCGAACAAGGCAGCCACCTAGGGTGCAAACCTAAGAGGGGCGCAGCTGATCCTCGTCACAGCCCTCTCCTGGCCTAGCCAGAATTGGGAACAACTGCAGCCTCCCTCTCCCAGACCTTTTGGCTGGCTTGGCTAGCTGCTGGGGAGCTTTGTGGCTTGGCGTTTAGGCTGTGGCGTCAGAGGGAGGGTCAGGTCAGGTCAGGTCAGCAGTACATGGTGCGTGCAGCGGCAGTGATGCCGGGGCACGACCTCACCCTCTGGAACTCGGCGTGGCCCTCCTCCCCCGCATGTCCTACATTGAGTCCCTGCTGGCCACACCGCAGCCGCCCCAAAGGTTCCTGCACGTGCCCAGCATTTGGCCTGGCTGGCTGTGCGTGGGTGTGAGCAGCATGTGCGGGGCCGCGTTTGGGACGCTCCCTGCTGGTGTGAGGCACCAGGCGAGGAGCAGCTGGGATGCGTACCGGGGAGAAGCGCCTGACTTTTGGGGAGGGAGGAAAAAGCGGCCTGGACTGGGATGGCGGGCACAACCAGGACATCTGGGCTGGTGCTGCTGGGCCCCGTGTTCATTGTCAGGTGCCTCCCAGCCGGTGTGGCCTAGCTAGCACCAGGCCCATTTGAGTGGAGCAGCGGGGTTTGTCCCGGTGGGTGCCCCCCCACCTCCCGGTGTGGCCTGGCAAGTGCTTTGGAGTTCAATTGTAAGGAGGCAGGGCAGAGGGCAGGCCGTTGCAGCCCATACTGGGCCTGTAGGCACTGCTGGAGCAGCAGGGCAGACCTAACCAGACCCTATCTACCCAGTGGGCGCTCCCAACTGGTGCGGCCTAGCAGGCACAATTGGTATCTGGAGCAGAGAGGCCTGTGTTTTCCCTAACCTCCCCCCTCCTGGCATGGCCTTACAAGCACGACAGATTGGCATTTGGGGTGGGTGCAAGTAGCTCGCCTTGCCTAGGGCGCAAAATAGTCTGGCACTGGCCTTGTGTGCACCACATCAAGAACATGGGAACCATGGCAGGTCAGCTCCCATGCTTCCGAGTCATTGCAGGTGTGCCATGGACATGTGCCAGTATCCAGGGGCCTTGGCCCCTGCTGTATCCATCCCAGCCCCCCCCCTTCCTCCTCCAAGGGCCTAGACATCTAAGCTGGACAACCCAGTTTGAATGAACTTTCTGGGTGTCTATCTGGACAATGACTCCAGAAGAGTTTGAGTGGATACCCATCCCTGATTAGCTTCTGGCCCAGGTACTCTCCTCTAGCTGCAGTTTTTGTATTCTGTAGCTCATTACTCTCCCAAGGCTACACTAGATGAACCACTGGCCATGCCATCTGGCAAGCACCATTCTTGCTGAGAAAGTCCCTACACCCAAACCCCAGGTTTGGAAGCAGTAGTTCCCACCTACTTTGGGAGCTTTAATGCTAGCACCAAGCCATAAACAATGTTGCTACATTTTAATACATCCTATCTAGTGTACTGGTCAGAGTGGTGGACTGTTAAGAGGTTCAACTCCCAAAGGCCCAGGTTCAAATTCCCATTCAGTCACAAAGCTCACTGGTTAGCCTTGGACCAGTTACTATTTCTCACCCTAACCTAATAGGATTGTTGGGAAGATAAAATGGGTGTGGACAGAACCATGTACACCACTCTGAGCTTCTTGGAGGAAGGGAGGGATAAAAGGACACCATCTGCTATTACTATTGCTCTGCTGACCTTTCCTTCCTTACCATGCCCTGAATCTCATATAATTACATCCCCTTTCTCTTCTCTCCCATCCAGGTGATGTGCTGGTGGAGGATTTTGATGTTGAAGAGCTCTAAATCACCTGTTGCAATGCCCTGTTGCAATCCTCCTCAGAGGATGAAGTAGAGCCTCCACAAACCAGGGGGACACCACCACATGGTCCCACAGCAAAAGCAGAGACCATCTTGTCTCTGATGGTCCTTCTCCTCACTGGTCAATTTCTCCTGAGGCCTGGATTCCCAGGTGTGGGTCTAATGGTACACAACCTGCTGGCTTTCTAGCTGTCCGTCTATTCTTTGGCATAAGTGAATCAAGGCCTGGAGGGCTGATGGTCTTCCTACTCGATGCCATCAGACAGGCCTTCCTGAAATTGGTTTGTTAAGGCCTGTAGCAGGTACGGGGTTGCCCATTTGGCAGCAGACCCTATCAGCAGACTGATCAGGAACGCAACCCTGACCTTGTCCTTTGGGAAGTCCTCAGGGTGCAATTCCATATACAGCACATACTGTGCCAAGAAAGCTGGGAACTGCTCAGGTGAGCCATCAAGTTTTTCAGGAACTGCTTCAGGGCACTTTCGCCTGGCAGGTGCAGCTGCAGGCAGTTGTACGGGCAGTGGCTGAGCCAGCTGAGCCTGGAGCCTATTGATATCAGCTGTCAGCTGGGCCATCTGTTCTCTCAGGAAACCATCCTGTTAAAGAAGCAGATGGCCCAGCTGACAGCTGATATCAATAGGCTCCAGGCTCAGCTGGCTCAGCCACTGCCCGTACAATTGCCTGCAGCTGCACCACCCAGGCGGAAGTGCCCTGAAGCAGTTCCTGAAAAACGTGATGGCTCACCTGAGCTACAGGCCTTAACAAACCAATTTCAGGAAGGCCTGTCTGATGGCATCGAGTAGGAAGACCATCAGCCCTCCAGGCCTTGATTCACTTATGCCAAAGAATAGATGGACAGCTAGAAAGCCAGCAGGTTGTGTACCATTAGACCCACACCTGGGAATCCAGGCCTCAGGAGAAATTGACCAGTGAGGAGAAGGACCATCAGAGACAAGATGGTCTCTGCTTTTGCTGTGGGACCATGGGGCACTTTGCAGTCACCTGTCCTGCCATAAATCATGACCCTACAAAAAGTATACTTTCCGGAGTCCATAACATCTTGGAAGAAGGCGTCATCATGGAGTGGATTAGCAGATCAGAATATGAATTTCTCCTCAAAAAGAATCCCAGAATCCCAGTATTTTATATCTTATAAAATACTGAAAAGAAAGACACAACAGCCTCCTTCTCATTTTTTTACACACACTAGCTGAAATAGCACTGCAGAAGAACTATTTTTCTTTTAAAAAGCAGTTTTATTTTCAGACCAATGGGATGCCCTCTGGCACCTGAAATTGCAAATCTTTATATGGAAGAATTTGAAACACAACACATCTTTGCCAACAATGTCTTTGGATAAGAATTGACCATCTGGTTGCGCTACATTGATGACGTGTTCCTAATTTGGGGACGTACTAAACCGAAGGACACCGAATGGCCATTGAAATGCATTGTGTCATTCCGAATGGCCATAGGAAATCATTGAAGGAGTTTAGGGATCATCTACAAATTAAAATACTTAAAGGAGTTAAACATTTAGTTTTCATAGAAAACCACACAGAATCAAAATACAAACTAACAAAGTGGTTTGGGGAAACAATTCCTATGACCCCCAACACAGTGGTTTCTAGGGATCATCTCCAAACATAAAAAGAAAACAGAATACAGTAAAGAGAAGGTGACTGCAGTTTCATGCAACGCTTCATAGGCACCAGTTCAAAAAGACCAAAATGAGTGGAGGAGAGGTTGCCAAAAACTGCCACAGATTATTACCATGTTTACATATGCCCCCCCCTCCAGCACCCTCTCCTCACAACAATGCAGGCCTGCATCAAAGTAGCCATAGGTATACATGGGAATGATACCACAAGCCCCTTAAGAACCAGATGAAGCTGAAAATGCTTGAGGAGGTTGAAATCAGCAACCCAAGCATCCTAAGACTCTGGGCTTGATACATGTTTCATTGAACTTGTTCAACTCCTTTAAGTATTTTAATTTGTAGATGATCCCTAAACTCTTTCAATGATTTCCTATGGCCATTCGGAATGACACAATGCTTTTCAATGGCCATTCGGTGTCCTTCGGTTTAGTACGTCCCTTATTTCTTAACTCGTACCAATGGCTGGAAAACAACCTTTTCTTTTCATACTGTTCCACATGTTGTTTTGGAGTCAACTTCTTTGGCACTTCTTTCTGGCTGTATGGCATCACAGTCTAGATATATATTAAAAAGAAACGAATTCCTCCACCACTAACAACTTTAGCAGTGAGAGAGACTTCACATGCAAAGTTCATATGTTCAGAATGTCAGAGAGGAATGGAATAAGGAGTTTGAATGCTCTGTACACCTTAATTAATGGAAAGTTGCCCTAACTTCCATATGTACTATTTCTGTAGGTTTAAAATTGAGTTTGATTCAGCAGCAACAACAAAATGATCTTTTGGTTATATTGGACACCACAGAGGCTTGTTAAGAAGAAGCTTTGCCAGATGCTGGCAATGTAATGAAGACAATGCCTCACTAAGGCATTTGTTGTGGGCATGTCTTAGAGTCACTTCTTTTTTTGTTAGCACTCATTGCTTCTAGAAATTTTGTTCTCGAAAAACGTTGATAATAAGGGAAGTCCCTGCACTTTCAAATTACATTTTAAGTTTTAGACAGCAAAAGTGGATACTGAGAGACTTTGAAGTTGCAAAGAGATTTAATACTTCAACCTTGGAAGGATAAACACCCACCACTTAATCAATAGACTGAAGACCTTACTGCTGTTCCTGTATTTAACGTATCTCCTATAGCCATCAATTTCATATGGATGCTTAGTTAGATTTATGGACTGCTTATATTAACATATGTCTTTGAAATGGAAATGTTACATCCTTCTTTTTTCCTTTTTTTTATATATTAAGGTAGATGTCAATGCTTATTTTACATGAACGTTTTGTGATATATTCTTTCCTTCTCTTCCTGTTTCTCTCTTTTGGGGTGGGTGGGTGGGTGTGTCCACACACACACATTTTTGTTTTTTATTGCTGTATTTGAGAAGCAGAAGCAGCAGAAGAATGGGATTTGTTAAGTTTCTTCTTGTTCAACTCATGTCTGCTTGAAAGAGCAAAGCCCCTTCTGTTAAGGGGGGGTGGCTGACATCACATCCTTTCCACTAAGCAAGTCCTACTTCAATAACTATCAAACTAACACTTGCTCACCTGTGCCTTTGCTGGAGGCAGCTTGAAAAAGCAGAATATGGCTAGAATTTCTTTTTTCCTAGGGCTCCTTGGTCTGATGCTTGGTGAGTATGGTACTACTACTTTAGGTCTTTTCTCGGTATCTAAGTAAGTTACAATTGAATAATAATAATAATAATAATAATAATAATAATAATAATAATAATAATAATAATAATAATAATATTTAGGAATCCAGTTCATACAGCACAAACTTTGGGCTTTCTTTTCTTGGAATATTTGATTTCCATGCTATACCGCAACATCTTTAGAAATTCCTCTAAGTTTCAAAAGCTGTTTGCCATGTGGAATGAAATGGGGCGGCTATTGCTGAGAAACAAATTCAAAGTCACGCAGAGCTTGTTGGATGCTTTTTGAACTGCGTATGTAACCCCCAACTATCTGGCCAGATGCTCAAACCAACCAAGTAGCAAAAAAGGAGGAAATTAATTAACAACAACAACAAAAGAACCAAATAGATTGAATAAGTTAAAAAATAAAAGCAATGAAGAGTTTGCTGTATTTTTCGTTGCAACAGACTAACACGGCTGCCCCTCTGGAAATTGCAAATCCAATAACCCTATATTAGAAATCTTGCTCTCCATTGCTCTATAATAACATCAATAACTACGGACCCACTGCAGCTTCTTATCTGTATGTGTTAACCATTCCAAAGTACAGAAGAGCATTTACCCTTGCTCGCTTTAATGTGTTGCCATCAGCACTACTAGAAGGACGATTTAGTAAAATCCCAGCTAATGAACGGATATGTCCCTATGGTTCTGGAGTAATAGAATCTGTCGAACATGTCGTTTTGCATTGTAACATGTATGAAGAATGCAAAAAGGATTTAATCTTTCCATTATTAATAGCCTTTTCTGGATGTAAACACACAACCGTGGTATTCATTTGTTTAAGGGATGTGTCCTCCCATATTACTGAAAGGGTCTCTAAGTTTCTTATGACCTCAACGCAAATTAGAAAAATAATGTTGCAATCCTCCTGAGAGAAGGAATTTCACAAAGCTGTATTTTGTTTTTATGTCACTTTTTATCTATCCTTTGTATGTTTTATACTGATTTTGCTGGTCTGTGACCGTAATAAATAATAATTGAAAAATTGACTTCCAACAGGAGCAAATGTCCCAACTTAATGATAAATAGCAGCCCTTTTGCAGTATGAACAGTATATTAAGGTGTCAGACAGTTTTTAAGGGAGTTGACTATTATGGCATTATCATGAAACTTGATGGAGGAACATCAACAACCAATACTAGAGGCCTTCAAGAGGCCGCTGGACAAGCATCTGTCAGGGATGCTTTAGGGTGGATTCCTGCATTGAGCAGGGGGTTGGACTCGATGGCCTTGCAGGCCCCTTCTGACTCTGCTATTCTATGATTCTATAATAAAATTGGCTCACAAGAGGTTTTCCGAATCAGCAAAAAGCTCTGCTTAAATGGAATAGACTGTCCCCTGAGAAATAATGCTCAGCTCTGTTTGTGAGGATTTGTTGGCTGGCTAGTTTGTAAAATGTTAAACAATTGCCAGAATCCACTGCAGAATTAGGCATGCCAAAGCTCAATAAAATCAGTGGATTTCAACACACTGAATTCTGTGCTGGATTGTGGCCAGTATGTTAAGATAATTGTTCCAAATAATAAATGGTAATCTGTGTAATATAGAAGAACAAAAATGTCATGATTAAAGATCGTTGCAATATGGCATGGGTTGGAAGTACTCGAATATATATGTTTGATCAGTTAAGGAATATAAAGCAAGACTGTATCTCATAATACTAGAACCCAGGTCATGCAATTAAGCTGAATGAAATGAGGTTCAGGACAGATAAAAGGAAGTACTTCAACGCACATAATTAAACTATGGAAATCTCATCCACAAGATATGGTGATGGCCATCAACGCAGATGACTTAAAAATGGGACTAAACAAATTCAGGGAAGCTACCAATAATCAATGTTTGCTAGTCCTCATGACAATATACGACCTCAAGGACCTGAGGGAGTATGCCCCTGAACACCATTTGTTGGGGAATTTGAGCGAGAGGGTGCTATTGCATCCCCGTCCTGCTTGTAGGCCTCCCAAAAACATCTAGTTGTCCAGTGTGGGAAATAGGATGCTCGACCAGATATGCCTTTGGTCTGATCCAACAGTCTGGTTCTTATGTTCTTAAAATAAATAAATTAAAAACCTTTATTTGTTTGACAGGCACAACAATAAACAGTTTATTGCAGTCAATAGACCATTCCAACAAAAATTACATACAAAAGGACTGAGCATACAATTAGCTATTAAAAAGACAAGTAATCATAGAGGATCTAATAGAAATGGCCAGGTTCAAAAACTTGGCCACTTGCTCGGTGATTGATTTGTCTGAGTTCCGAAGTAAAAGGGACATTAAGAATTCAGTTGGGTGACCAGGAAAAGATTGTAAAATGGGGTTCAGAAGATCATTCCTAGCCCCTTGGTAAAATCTACAGAACAGTAACACGTGTGATACTGTTTCCACCTCAGTATTGTTACAGGGACAGCATCTGTTGAGCAGAGGGATTTTGTTGTATCTGCCATCTAAAAGTTTAGAGGGAAGGACGTTAAATCTGGCCAGTGAGAATGCTCTCCTGTATTTGGGAATTGTTAACCAGCGCAGGTAAGGCATCCCATCTTTGCAAAAGGAGGCTGGTAGTCCTAGGGACTGGGGGGGGGGAGCATGGACCCCGAGCAGCACTCTGGAGGACTTGCACGTCTATATCAAGCAGCCTCGGTTTCACTATTGATTTGGCACTAGCTAAATCCCTTGATAGTAACATAGAAGAAGAAAGCCCTACTGAGTTGATTTTGCTTGTCATGGACTTTGACCAGGGAGATTCAAAATGGTCTGACAGGATCTTGGATACCAGGGAATTTGTTGGAAGTGCCAACTTGCAGCGAAGCCAGAAATGGGTAGCATGGATCCAAGCCAGACAGTTAACAGAATTCAGAACAGCCCTTAACTTAAGGACAGCTCCAGAGACACACTTGGGAACACCAAATAACACCCTAAGGAAAGATGACTGAATGCCCTCATAGGAGCATTTAGAACACGGGAACCAGATTGGTGCCCCATAGAGAATCTGAGGGATGATTTTGGCCTTGAAGACCTGGACAGCTGCTGGGAGGAATTTCCCACCCCTTGGTGGGCTTTTTGAAGCACTGTAAATGTGACTAGCTAATGACCTCCAAAGCAATCATCTGCCCTTTGGAATGCAGTGCACACTATCAATATTATTACACGATTTCTGCCCTCCTGCTGCTGTTGGGACCTAGCTATGAGGTGGTAAATGTTCAGGGCAGCCAGCGGCACTGCAACTGGGCTTTCCCCAACCGTGCTTGCTAAAGGGACTAACACGGCTCTCCCAGAAAGAGGATTTCAGCCCTTGAAGGCACAAGCAAGCCATTTAGTACGTGCCAAGATCATTGTAGACATTCAGGATTTTGTTTTATTTTTTGTGACAAGTGAAAACTAGATGGCGTCTGGCCGCAACATTAATTTCTTTTATTTGGATTGTATTAATAATATTGTTTGGTGGTCTTCATCACCTCAGCTATGTTTAAAAAAGAGGCTTTCTTTCTTTCTTTCTTTCTTTCTTTATTTATTTATTTATTTATTACATTTCTATACCGCCCAACAGCCGAAGCTCTCTGGGCGGTTCACAAAAATTAAAAACCACGAAGAGCATAAAAACAACCAACAAATTTAAAACACACATACGAAATACAATATAAAAAGCACAACCAGGATAAAACCACACAGCAAAAATTAACATAGGTTAAAATATGAGATTAAAACAACAAAGTTTAAATTTAAGTTAAATTAGGTGTTAAAATACTGAGAAAATAAAAAGGTCTTCAGCTGGCGATGGAAAGAAAACAATGTAGGTGCCAAGCGAACCTCTCTGGGGAGCTCGTTCCACAGCCGGGGTGCCACAGCAGAGAAAGCCCTCCTAGTAGCCACCTGCCTTACTTCCTTTGGCAGGGGCTCACGGAGACGGGCCCCTGTGGATGATCTTAAGGTCCGGGCAGGCACATATAGGAGGAGGCGTTCCTTCAAATAACCTGGCCCCAAACCATTATACATTAAATATATAAGCAATCAAACCAGCAGATTTTGATGTCTTGTATTCTGTTGCTAACTTACAAAGTACTGTTTATGTCACAGTTACTAGAGTGGATTTATGAGTTCTGACTGGAATCTTGTGCCATTTATAGCCAACATTTTCAATATAAATTTATGTTCCTAGGTTGGCTAACAAAGTAGTAAGAAACAGTAAAATACAATTTAAAAAATTAAGGCACACAAATGATCAAAACGGACAAAACCAATTTAAGGCTGAGGCATCCATTTCAGTGGAATGAATGACCTAAAACATTAACCCATCTATGCTGCTCATATGCATGAGGGATAATGACCTTTGCATTTATACAATATTACATTTTAGGATATCAGCAAAATGTCAGCCAGCAGAGAGACACATAAAAGTGCTTGTAATAACAACAATATGCTTCAGAATCTTTGGCTGCAGTTAGAGAACAAACTAATGAGCCTTTCTCCTCCCTTTAGGCTGTGGCAGGTCCGAAACAAACAGGGTGGAAATCAAGATGACCAGCAACCCTCCCAAAGCCTTTAAAACTGAAGTGCGCCTGCAGTGTGTGTCCAGCTACATGGAAATTGGGGTGTACTGGGTCCTTCAGAGAAGTGACCACACTACCCAGTTCATCACCTATGTCTCTGTAAGGTCAAAGACGACACCAGAAATCATCAATGGCTATAAAGCAGAAAAAGCTGGAAACAATTACCAGCTAACTATTGCCAGCTTCGAGGAGGAGAATCAGGGCATCTATTACTGCATTCTCCATCGCAACCAGGCCCTGTTCTTCAGTTCAGGCCTCGAAGTCCACCTGCCAAGTAAGCTCCATCATACGTCTTTAATGTCCACTGCAAATGATGAGCCTTTGCACACCCTTCTCTGCCAGGCTGGTTGCTTTTCCTTCTTGACGCTTCTTCAGAGTGAGGTGGGGAGCCTCCCTTCTCTTACTTTCCTGCCCTTAGCTGTTTATTGCTCTTGGCCAGGATAATCTTGAGGGGGTTCCCATTTCTTCTGCCCCCAACCACTATTTGCTCAGACTCCTTTCTACCCAATACTACAGAACAAAACTATTATTGTCTTTCGAATAAGAAATGGTTTGGTAAGGGGGTGACAAGGACAGGTCTCCTTCTCTTTCTGCATCTGGTTCAAGAGCTGGTGCTCACTGCAGGGGAGTTGAAGAGTTCTATCAGCTATTGACCCTTTTTTGTCTCAGGTTTTAAAGGAAAGGACAGGTGCTCCAACATCTTGCTTTCCTGTTCCAGTTCCTCCCACGCCTTTGCCTTTGGATTTTTTTAGCATCCCTATTGGGGTTCTCCTTTTTTGGCCTCCTCATAGCAGGCTGAGCTAGCAGGCCGAACTAGCTCTCCCCACGGCCTGAGTTCGATCCCAGTGGAAGCTGGTTTCAGGCAGCCGGATCGGGTCGACTCAGCCTTCCATCCTCCAGAGGTCGGTAAAATGAGTACCCAGTTAGCTGGGGGAAAGGGAATCATGGCCAGGGAAGGCAACGGCAAACCACCCCGCTATAAAGCCTGCCAAGAAAATGTCAGCGAAAGCTGGTGTCCCTCCAAGAGTCAGTTCCTTTCCTTTCCATAGCAGGCCACAACTTTGGAGTCCAGTAGGAAGACGACGATTAGAGCCTATCCCTCATGCCTTAAGGCTAGCTACAGTAAACGGGTAGAAAATGCCTTCCATCTTTATTTTGTTTGCAGAGCCTTCTCCCATGCCTCCCACCATCCCACACAAGGTTTCAACCAGACCAGTAACACAGAACATTAGATGTCTATCTCCCAAGGTATCAGGTATGTTTCCTTAATTCTCCTACAATTCTGAGGTCATAAGTGACCCAAAGGCATACAAAAATATGTAAAACCGTTTTTATAACCCGTGCCACTTCTAGCCCAAGATATGGTCTAAGAAGACCCGGGATGCAGTAAGTTTGTTGATGCTAAGCCTGGTTATTTATTATTTTATTTATTTATTTTATTACATTTATATACCGCTCCACAGCCGAAGCTCTCTGGGCAGTTTACAACAATTAAAAATAGTAAACATTAAAAGTATACACAATTTTAAAAACATCAAAAACATAAAAACAGTATAAAAACAACAGTATCCATTTAAAAAACAATTCTGGGGTCCATTAAAAACAAACTTAACGTTGTTAAATGCTATTAAAAGTAACAGCATTTACAGGATTAATGCCCCTGGATGAGTGCCTAGTTGGGAACCTTTGAGTTCCATCCAAGAAGTACGGTGTAAATAAACACAATAAATAAATGAATAGATAAATACATACATAATCTAGCACTATAATAAGGGCCACTTGTTCTGTATTGTTTCAAATCCCCCTCTTTGCTGGGGTTTTTTGTTTGTTTTTAATATATGGATTTCATATATATTTTTAAATGGTGTCAGTGACCCCTGCAATTCAAGTGACTGGAAAGAAAACAGTGCATTCCAGGGTACTGGGATCATTCAACACTGGATAGGCCTCATCTTGAGTATTGCATCCAGTTCTGGGCTCCACAATTCAAGAAGGACGCAGACAAGCTGGAGGAGGTTCAGAGGAGGGCAATGAGGACGATCAGGGGTCTGGAAACAAAGCCCTATGAGGAGAGACTGAAAGAACTGGGCATGTTTAGTCTGGAGAAAAGAAGATTGAGGGGAGACATGACAGCATAAGAACATAAGAAGTGCCACGCTGGATCAGACCAAGGGTCTATCTAGTCCAGCACTCTGTTCACACAGTGGCCAACCAGCCATTGGCCAGAGATGAACAAGCAGGACATGGTGCAACAGCACCCTACCACCCATGTTCCCCAGCAACTGGTGCACACAGGCTTATTGTGTGTACACTCTTCAAATATTTGAAAGGTTGTCACACAGATGAGGGCCAGGATCTCTTCTCGATCCTCCCAGAGTGCAGGACACGGAATAATGGGCTCAAGTTAAAGGAAAGCCAGATTACAGCTGGACATCAGGAGAAACTTCTTGACTGTTAGAGCAGTACGACAATGGAACCAATTACCTAGGGAGGTCGTGGCCTCTCCCACACTAGAGGCCTTCAAGAGGCAGCTGGACAGCCATCTGTCAGGGATGCTTTAAGGTATATTCTTGCAATGAGCAGGGGGTTGGACTCGATGGCCTTGTAGGCCCCTTCCAACTCTGCTATTCTATGATCCAATGATGCATCTCTTATCTAGCAGCACAATAACTATTTCATGAGGTCCAGCATCTTGCTCCTGACCCTGCAGCTACTGCTCTTTGGTTTTGAGCAGTGACAGGAGCAGCAGCCTCCACGTACCTTGCCCCCTCCCTCTGATAGGTGGTGTGGATTGGGGCCAGAGGGACAGGGCAAGTCCATGCGTGCTGTGCACAGAAGCAAGAAGGAGGTGAGAGTATTCAGTGACGCAAGGGATCGTACTCAAGGACACCCAAAACATAGAACTGCCACAACATGTTATGTTAATGGCACTTTGAAGATAAAGAGGGACTAAACATTCAGTACTTTCAAAATTCATAGTTCCAGGAAGTTTTGAGTTGGATGGAAAAACATACCAATAAAGTATTAGAGGTTTTCCGGTCCCTGTAGCAGTTAATGTGGTGGGTTATTACAGATCTCAGACACCATTGCTGTATAACTTTATCCCTTTAATCTAAACCAGTCTTCTCCAGCCTGGCACCCTCCAGTCATTTTGGACTCCCATCAGTCCTACCCAGCATGGCCAGTGATCAGGGATGCTGGGCGTTGTAGTCCAAAACAGCTAGAAGGTACCAGGTTGGGGAAGGCTGATCTATACCATAGTAATATTTCATATTTTTAACAGTCAATGTTAAATACAAGTTGGGAGAGAGAGGCTTAAACTGTGACTTAACTGGAGTCCGTTTCACTGCAGTGCCAGATTGGTAAGTGTGCAATCCTATGCTTGTTTAGACAGAAAAAAGTCTGACTGGGGAAGGCTGCGTAGGAGTTTTTCTGTCTAAACATGGATAGGATTGCACCCAAAGGGCTTTTTCCAAATATAGGAGGCTTAAAGCGAAAGAGAAGAGATTTGAATGACAGTGGGGTTCCAGGTAGTATGGAAGAAAGAGAGAGAGCTCCCACGGCCAGACAATGTATCTAAATGGTAGTATAATTGTCAGGCCGGGTGTCCCCCACTATGTTCTTCTCCTCTTTGCTGGTTCTCTGAAGGTTTCTTCAAAGGCCCTGCCTTCACGGCGCCCCGTGGAGTGGTAGCGAGTAATCCATACTGCAGGAGGCAGCGAGGGCATTTTGGCAGCCATTTGGCTCGCCGGGCCCACGCACAGCTTCCAGCAACCAATTAAAGGTTACCTTCTGGCCAGAAACGCCCCCAGTGCAATGCTAGAGCAAGGATAGAGGGCAGAAGGGCCTTAGTGACTTCACTCCAGTTTTTCCAGTGTGCAGCTTCATGGGAAAGCCCCACATTGGCTGTGAGGTGGCTGTTGCATCATATAACCCATACAGCGTCACCCCGCAGCCACCGTAGGGCTTTTAAACAGTATAGACAACCCCCAGGAAACCTCTTTAGGAAGGCTTTTGGGGCATGAGTGAATTTAACTGAATTGCTTTTAACTTTGGGAGCTGTCCAATGAAATTGATGTTTAATAGCTGCTTGTATTTTCTATTTTTTCCTTATAACATTATAGTTCAAAATGTATTGTTGTTAGTTGCATGAACTCTATTGAGGAAAGGAAGGATATGAATGTGTTAAATAAATGTCCGGATCCTTGGCTACTTAGGGCCATATTTGAGATTATACTACGAATGCTGTGCAGATAAGAAAGGGATTCCTTTGCTCCCTCTATTAGAATTTGCCATGATACACACACACACACACACACAACTTGGTTGCAGGTTCTGGGTGGCTGTAGGCTAATACTTTTGACTGCAGTATACCCAGCCACCAAGAAAAGGTGAAAGGTAAAAAGAGATAGGGGGAGGAGAATAAATTGGCTGACAGAAAGGCTGTCTAAATATGGTCTTTGCCTCACAGTGTCTCTGACTTGGTGCTGCCTAGGTTATATGACACAGCCACCAATTTGGAGCCACTGCAGGGCAAAGAAGTCAAGATGCGCAGGAAAATTTGAGGACTTGCCCTGACTGTTCCTGTGGGAGCCAGGTCAGCACAGCTCTTCCGCTGTCTGTCCTTGCTCCAGTGCTACGGGCATTCCAGGGCAGAAGGTGAGCTTGGATTGGTGGCCGGAAGACAGGAGGAGACCCTAACGTCTGTCAAGGTTTCTCTCTGCTACACCGCAGCAGCGATACTGCGGGGTTTTGCCATGGAGCAGCGCCAACCTGGCGCCATGAAGGCACACGGAATGTGTGCAGGTGTCCCTTTTAAAAAATAAAATAAAATAAATTTGCATTTCATAGAATCATAGAATAGCAGAGTTGGAAGGGGCCTACAAGACCATCGAGTCCAACATCCTGCTCAATGCAGGAATCCACCCTAAAGCATCCCTGACAGACGGTTGTCCAGCTGCCTCTTGAAGGCCTCTAGTGTGGGAGAGCCCACAACCTTCCTAGGTAAGGTTCCATTGTCGTACTGCTCTAATAGTCAGGAAGTTTTTCCTGATGTCCAGCTGGAATCTGGCTTCAACTTGAGCCCGTTATTCCATGTCCTGCACTCTGGGAGGATCGAGAAGAGATCCTGGCCCTCCTCTGTGTGACAACCTTTTAAGTATTTGAAGGGTGCTATCATGTCTCCCCTCGATCTCCTCTTCTCCAAGCTAAACATGCCCAGTTCTTTCAGGCTCTCTTCATAGGGCTTTGTTTCCAGACCCCTGATCATCCTGGTTGCCCTTTAATTTCTTGTTAAAGGAGCTGTCAAAGGTTGCCACAGTCAGTCAGTGCAAATGTAGCTGGCATGTAGCTGCTGGAAAAAGTCTCTCTCTTGATGACTGGGAGTGCTTTTCAAACAGATATTCATGCCACCCCCTTTTCTCTCCTGTTTGCACTGACTGCGGCAAAAGTCACACCTAGGCACGAAAAAGGGATGGCATATGTTGTTGTTTTTTATTAAAAAACAGTTGCTGCCAAGTTGGGGAGGGGTGGAGAAGAGGGGGGCACCCCCAAGGACTGGGGCAAGACTTCAGGCCTGAGGGATCACTTAGATAAGTGGGTGATCTTGAGCACTTTCCCCCACGTGTCAAAGTGCTCAAGATCAACTGCTTACCCAGGTGTTTCTCCCAGGATTTAGAGGGTTGACCCGACCCTTGGGGGTCCCCTCCTTCTATACAGCCCTCCCTGAGTCAGCACCAACAGCATTTTATAGAAGAGTGCATGCCACCCCATTGTTTTGCTCCCAAACACAGAAACTGTCTCTAGCACTACAGCTGTCGAATCAGAAGCAATTTGGGAGCAAAAAACAGGGTGCTTCAGCGGGCACCCTGAAAAACAGTTGCTGGGGACTCAGGGATTCTTAGCAGAGCACCCCCAGGATCAGGGCAAGCTTTTGAACCCCAGAGTTCACCCTGCTAAGGGAGTGGTCTGCACCCTCTTTCCCCACCTGCCAGCTGTCAAAGGCTGCCAAACCAACCTCTATACAGACCAACCTTGCATGTTTGACAACTCACATACAAGGGTACAGGCAAGCCAATCCGGAATATTTCTGTGCACTTAAGCAACTCTGAAAATTCACATTTAATAATAATAATAATTTTATTTATTTATTTATTACATTTTTATACTGCTCAATAGCCAAAGCTCTCTGGGCGGTTCACAAAAAATAAAACCATTAAGAACATAATAAAACATCCAACAATCTAAAAACCCAAATACAAAATACAATATAAAAAGCACAACCAGGATAAAACCACACAGCAGAAATCGATATAGGATTAAAATACAGAATTAAAACAGCAAAGTTTAAATTTAGATGTAAAATACTGAGAAAATAAAAAGGTCTTCAGCTGGCGACAAAAAGAGTACAGTGTAGGCACCAGGCGGACCTCTCTGGGGAGCTCATTCCACAACCAGGGTGCCACAGCAGAGAAAGCCCTCCTCCTAGTAGCCACCTGCCTCACTTCCTTCAGCAGGGGCTCACAGAGAAGGGCCCCTGTGGATGATCTTAAGGTCCAGGCAGGTACATATGGGAGGAGGCGTTCCTTCAAATAATTTTGAAGGAACATCAGGAAAAACTTCCTGACTGTTAGAGCAGTACAACAATGGAACCAATTACCTAGGGAGGTCGTGGCCTCTCCCACACTAGAGGCCTTCAAGAGGCAGCTGGACAGCCATTTATAATATTAAAATAATAATATTTTATTATTCCAAGCATTCCAAGGGGCCAGGAAAATGCAAAAAAAAAATCCCCTTCCCATTTTTGCACACACAAAAAAGAAAACAAATTTGAAATGGGCTCTAACTGTGATCTGAGAGCAGGGATGGAAGGAGCAACAGGACAAAGTGAACCAGTGTCAGCCCCTCCAAAGTGCCGTTCGGGCACAGGTTGAAGAGCTGTCACTGGCAAGGAAAAATAGGCACTGCATGTAGCTTGGCTGCGATTGCTTGGCAAGAGCGCATGGAGTTTCTGCCCCTCTTGCTGAGCGACTTGCTGTGCGATGCCTTTTACCCATGGTGGGTTCGGATGACAGGTCAACCCATTGGGGGTAAAACAACCCCTATAGCAGCATATAGGGTATCAGGATGGGTGGTTTCCCCAAAGTACCCCACCCTGTGGTAAGCCATCGGGATTCGGCCAACATGCTAATCCACTGTGGGTTGTTCCAGACAACAAGCCATGATGCATTGGTTCCTCCTGCTGCTTTAAGTGGTGCAAGCCAAGGTTAAGTTTCACGACAACAGTGAAGCTTAGAAACATGGTAGGGAATGGGGGAGAGGGTCAAAAACTGATGATTGACTATTGCATCAGGAGTAATTTTTAGCACGCATCATTTCTGCAGAGACGGAGTCAAGTAGTATGAAGTTGCCCTGTGACCTGTACATCTTCGCTCCCTTAGCTGGTGGTTGCTTCGTTCTGCTAGTAATCGTGGTGATCACCATGTCGGTTTGCTGTGGTAAGAGAATGTCCTTTCCGCTCTGTCTCATGGTTTGGATTGGGAGGTGGGCCATGTGGGAGAGGTTAGCATAAAACTATGGACCATGTCCGCAAGGGCATCTTCTTATAACCCTCCGCTTCTTGTTCCCTAGTGAAATGGTGCCCCACCTACGTACAGACCATGCTTGTTTTCTTCTCCCTTAATAGCTGTACTTTTTCCTACATTGCTGTATCTGCAGGGATGTCGAAAAAGAGGGGGAAGAGGCTAGAAAACAAATCTTTGTACAGACATGCACACAGAGACAATGGTTAAGTGAAAACAAATATCTGATGAATATTTTAAAGCCCTGGTAAAGATTTGGGCGTAGAAGCTTGGATGAAAGGAGTTACAACACATTCATCCAAAACCTAATTTCTAGGCCTATTTTGCACAATACCAGTTTTTGCCTTTAAAAAGGCTGGATGTGAAATACAGATAAGAAGACCATATAGTACAGTGCACAGGCTACATGTATGGCTGCCGGTATGTAAGGATAAATTATGTAAATGTTGGCCAAATCAGACAGATCTGAAGTGCTAGCCAGGCACCTACATGATGGTCTGGTCAAGAGTGCTAATTTTTTTAGCCACTGGTTAATAGCAGCTTTTATATGGACAATATAATTTCTGTTAGAGATGACCACAAATGAATAAGAGATACCAGATAGAGGGAGCTGGTACTGAAGATATACGTGTGATCAACAGTGTAATGTATGCTCAGAAGTAAGTCCCTCTGTGTTCAATGGGGCTTACGCCCAGGGTAGCCTAAAGGAACGCCAAAGCAAATCCCCAGGAAGAAAAAACAAATGTCTTGGTTTTAAGAGCTATTTATAGAGTACTGCAAGATTTGTAATTCAGCTTTTCAGTCAGGACCAGGTGGGATTAAGAAAAAATATTATTACACTGAACAGGTAGATTTATTTATTTTATTTGTTTATTTGATTAATTATAAAGAACCTACTTAATTTAATATAGTATGTCTTGATTAATGAGTCAAAACATATTACATGTCAGTCATTTTCAGACTAAGCACTGGAATATGGTCTTGAGGGTTATGTGATATTATTGCACTGGGTTGTGTGGGGGGGGTGTGTTGGAAGTACACTGCATTACATGTCCAATGGGCCTTGAGCAATTAAAATCCCAGCTAACAGCTGTTCTGCAGGCTGAAAGTCTATCAGATATTTTTAAGATGTCTTTCAACTTCCGGAAAGATGCTCATTCTCTATCAACTTTCTGAATTGTGCAGCATACAAATAGAAATAGTCAGGTAGTGTTTCCAGCTGATCTTAAGAGTTTATGGCTGCAATCCTATATTCATATATCTGGGAGTAAGCTTTATTGAAATCAGTGGAATTTATTTCTGAGTTTTCTTTGGGCAGAGCTTTACACACTCTGATTGGGATTTCTGTCCTCTGCACACTGAGGCAGCGTAAATTCAGGAGATATTTGGATAAAAGGAGGGAAAGATCCTTGTTTAGCATTGTGATAATGGGCATCTGTTCTGGCCTTTCTTTGTCTTGCTACTGACCATGGTCTTCTTTGCATGGCTAATGAGCCAGAGGTATGATGACCATTTTTTTAGATTAGTTTCTCATTGATAAACCAGAAGTTGAGAGAAACTAAACAATGCTAGTGAGAAGTGACTGCAACAAGCCATTAGTCCATTTTTGTTCCATAGCTAATGTTTGCAGTGTAATAGTATTTTATACTCTTTCTGAATGCTAGTTCTACTAGATTTTTCTGCACCTGTCAACTGCTTCGTTTGTTCAGTGGTAGCAGTGTGCTAAATCTGTTAGTATGGATATGAGAAAGGAGTGTTAAATGTTAGGAAAAGTGAGACTATGGTCATCCAGTGAAGGATTTGCCACACATATTTGCGTGAACAAAGTCACCTGTAGGAAAGTACTCCCTCCTCAGCCTCCTTCATTCACTGCAGGTACCCAAAGGGAAAAAAATGGTTAACTTAATTATAAATACAAGACCATGATGAACTCAAAATAAAGATGAAGGGGTTAATAAGAGGGGGAAAACTGCAATGTCACATGTACTAATAAAGTAACTTACTATTTTGTTTCCAAATCTTTTAACTGAAGGTCTAAGAAAAAGAAGAATATGCAGGTGTAAAAGGTGAGACTTTCAGCCAGCAATCCTGTGTCCCATTAGAATGAAATGGTAAACATATGTACCAATGGAGCCTGGTGGGCTTCCCTGGACATTTTCATCAAACTGTCCACCACAACCCCAAGATCTCTTTCTTGGTTGGTCAGTGCTAGCTTAGTTCCCATCAGGTTATACTTGAAGTTGGGGTTTTATACCCCAATGTGCATCACTTTACATTTGCTTAGACTAAACCACATTTGTCATTTGCATGCCCGTTCTCCCAGTTTGGAAAGTTGGTTTTGGAGCTTCTCACATTCCCTTTCTGTTTAAACCACCTTTGGTCTGGCATCCAAAAGCAATGCTGGATCAAGGAACATCCCCAAAATGGGGACTTCTGCTCCATCAGTGGAAGGCTGTATACCTACCCATAGACTGACGGGATCCCAGTTCCCCCACATCCAATCCCTCCCTGCCTAGAGAAGGTGCCTCGCCAACCTAGCATCCACGACCCTATAGTATGACAAAAATTGGGGAACTGACATTGAGAGAGGGGTTTAAAACATGTTACTAGTAGAACTACTAGAAATATTGCAAGAGCCAGAAAAGGCATCACTTTTCTTACACCTGAGTGCTAGATATTTTAAAATGAGAACGAGTATTTTCTTGAGATAAACCATGACATTTTACTAATGACAGGGATTGTGACCCCCTGAATCTTCAAGTACTGGAGACTGACAATGTCGCCAAGTCATGCCTCCTTGAAAACAGGATGAGGGTTTATTTATTTATTTATTTATTTATTACATTTCTATACCACCCAATAGCCTCTGGGCGGTTCACAAAAAGTAAAAACATTCAAAGTATAAAACAACCCAGTATAAAACCATAATATAAAATACAATATATTGATCAGCAACTCTATGGAAACAAATGCTATCCTTTCACTAAACTCATTTACTAATTCACATCAATAGTATGGCATAAACGTAGACTCCCCTCCTTTCCCCCCCTCCCTCCTTCTCTCTCTCTCTCTTTCTCTTTAGGCCTATGAATGGAACCAATGGAAAACTCCCTTTACCACGCTAGAGCCTGTACCAGAGCTGGAACTTTGCAACTGAATTTCCCAATGCACCGTCACTGCACCCTACCCTCCAACATTACATACAAGGAGACGGATGTAATAATGTTGTACACACATACCAAGGATGAATGCCTTAGCCTCAACCCTCCAAATTACCCATTGTGCAAAGCTCTTCTCCACCTGCTGTATGTCATACTAATTTCTTCTGCAATCACCTGGCCTGCACTTGTGTGTTAGGAAACAAATCTTAACAGTTTACAACAATATAAGAATGTTTAATAGATAATGCTGTAACTCAAACACATCCAGGGTCAGTTACTACCTGGACAGGCAGTTATAGAGTGAATCAGTGCACTGGCATTTTGTGTCCATGTGCATTTGTGCATTTATGTACATTTGCATACTAGACTTTAGCTCCCCATCACACCTCCAGTGATGCAATCCTCATGTGTGTATACAGCCCCTGATGCACCACCCAGCCCTTCATAAAACTTTCAGGGCCAAAAACGCTGCCCACATTTAGAGTTCTTCTACCATTTGTATTATAAAGCTAAAAGACATATATTATTTACTTATTACCGAGCCATGATTATAAAGATGTAAAGTCGAGTTGCTTTTTCAGCATTCTATTGATATAAATCCTGAGAATTCTAGCCATTATAAAATCAAAGCAATTTTCATATTACCTTATTTTTGTCATGGAGAATCTGCCTTACGAAAAATGGCTGAGTTACAGCAGTTTCAAAAGTTTTTGCTATAAAGGGCAGATTCTTGTGCCCACCCAAAATGCTTCTGAAATGGTTCTCAGTTTAGATTATGTGAAGATGCTACAGGTTTCTAAGGATACACCTTTAGCTGGTTTGATGACAATTTGTGTTATATATATATATATATATGAGGTTTTAAGGTTCTAATTGTAAATTAGAGCTTTTCTACAAGAGGCATTTATATGCACTCATGATTCCTTACTCACAGTTGTTCTTTAGATGACATTGTAATCCTCCACTTATGATTCTGCTTTTTAAGAGCACTTTTCCGGGTTTTCTTAGAGCCGGGGAAATAGGGTATTATTTCTGAAAGCAAAAGCACTACTTATATATTTGCGCTATTCTGCTATAGAACAGTGCCATCTAGAGATTATGTAGCAGAAAAGCAGGAAAGGAAAAACTCTTTGTGTAGAGCTCAGATCTCAATTATTCAACAAAATTGAAAAAAGATGCAGCATTTTACAAGCTCGTGTAGAAAAGCTCTTGGTCATTTAACTTTTTTATTTTCCTTTTTTATTACGTACTTTTCTATGAAGGTATACATTGCAAAAAAAAGAGATAAAATATGCTTGTGTGTGTGTGTATCACATAATGCTTATATATAATATATTTGACATTTTAAAAAGAGGCATACACTAACATTCACAAGGAAACTTTCATGACAAGTTCATCGGTACACAATAAAAACTAGGTACTGGATTTTCATTAAGTCTGCTAAAACAGCTCCCTATGCTTTTTTGGTTTTGGTTTTTTTGTTCTGTTCTGTTTTTACCATAGTACACTGAAATAAAGTTGGTTTGGCAAGAATTAACTGTTCCTGGTCTTTATTTATCACTCAGCTTTTATTGGGCTCAAATTTATTTCCCACTGTTTTGCTACAGGATTCTGGCAAATACATGAAAGTGTTTGGGATGAAGAGGCTTAACGTCATTAAGCAGACACACTCCAAGTTCCACTGGCACAGACTGATGATTTTAAAAAATAATTAATTTATTGCACTATCATTTTCTCAAACCTTTGTACCTTGGTTCAGCCCAACTACATGAGGAATAAATCATGTTTGTTTGCCTGGCGATGCCAGCATTTCTCTCTTCCTGTTTTATAGACTTGATGCACCTTTCAAAAGGTTATATGACCCTGTGGCCATCTTAAAGCTGTAGAAAATAAAGAACTTTCATTAAAAAATTATTAAAAATAAATTTCAGATATCTGCAGGTATGTATATTGTTACATACATGGCATGAAGGCACATTAGGCATCCACTTTCCTGAAGCTAAGGAGGTCTGGGTCTGGTTAATGCTTGAAGGTTAGACAACCTAGTAACCACATGTAGGTCACCTTGAGTTCCATGATGGAAGAAAGATGTTCTATAAATATAATAAAATAAATAAATATAAGGATCAAGATTATTGAAGACTTAAGCGGTTGCCAGTTGCTTTCTAGATCTATCCCACACATCCAGAATAGTATGCCATGATTATATCATTTAGGGCTGTGCACACACCCCACCGAACCTCTTTGTATCCCGATCTGGACCTTCCGGATCAGGCCCAAACCGGTTCGGGTCAATCCGGAACACACACCCCTCGACCAGCTCCAGAACTGGATCCGGAGCAAGATCTGAAGGTCCAGATCGATATTCGGACACCACTTTGCCCCCCCTTCCCCACTTACCTACCAATGCGGCAGACAGCGGAGGCAGGGAAGGGGGAACAAAATGGCATCCCAATAAGCCCCCCTCCCCCTGGTTCTGCTGCCGTCACCGCACAGACCACTGCAGCGGCCCCAGGTAATCCCCCTCCCCCCTTACCTGCCTCCACTGCTGTCGGCGCACAGACCACGGTGGATGGTGGAGCCAGGTAAGCCCCCCATCCCACTTACCTGGCTCCGTCGCTGCCGCGGTCTGTGTGGCAGCTTTGACTGCTGCCAACACCTAAGGTCGGAAGTAGGCCGTGGCCTACTTCCGGTCTTAGGTGTCTGGCGGCAGTTAAAGCCACCAGACACAAGCATGGTGGTGGTGGCGGCAGCAGAAAGCGGAGCCAGGTAAGCCCCCTCCCTGGTTCCAAAGCTTCAGAACAGTCCGAATCGATTCGGACCATTCTGAACCGCTTCAGGTCGGACCTCTGCCAAGACACAGGCTCTGAACACCAGACCTCACGTCTGCCACCACTTCTTATGGGGCGACACAGGCTCTGAACACCAGACCCGGCCGAGGCTACTCCCTGCTCAAGCCAAGCACCACCACTTGATACGCCTGAGGCAAGGGATAAAGCCCACCTTCCTCCAAACTATGTGGAGAAAGGGGTTTAAAATGGAGAATGGATTTTAATATATATAATAATGCACTGTGAGTTATATCTGCTTAGGTGAATGATTGTCAGAGTGGGTGTTAAATGTGTAAACTTAAGATGATAAATGCCAAACAGACACGTGGGATTTTTGTGGCAGTTTTAAAACAAACAATCAAAATTTATTTTTAAAAGTTCATAAGCTTTTTTTCAAATAACAACATTTAAACACCTTTTTGAAACCTTTCATACAATCCGGTCACTCATTCACATACGCGCTTTCCTTTTTCTCACACAATCACTCTTGAACTTTCTTTATTATCAGTATTGATTAATGTACTTCCACTACGTGCACACCACACTCTAAAGACACCACTCACTACACTGACCCTCAAATTTCCCAGAATTTAAGTACCATAAACACAGAGAGCACTACAGACTCTAAGAGTATCTAACAAGTCTCCCTGGAAAGCTTTCCTGAAAAGAACAAGAACAAGAACAGAACTCTCAATCCCCCCAGTCATTCCCTTAAATATCCCTCCTCCCCACTCCCAAGACATTCTAACTCCGCCCACTCAGGCCAACATTCTACAAACCACAGACTTACAAACTGCAGACATTCATTTGGAATTGACTTGTGGGGTATAACGCCACAACCTCCCCCGACCTGCTCCAGAACCGGGTTTAGGAGGTCTAGATCGGCCCGCTCCGCTTCAGATTCGGGGATCCAAAACAGAGTGGAGCACAGCCCTAATATCATTATCATATTTGTTGTCTATGTTTAGACTTCCATACAAGATCTTTGAGTATTACCTTAGATCTAACATCTTCCCTGAACTTAAGTTCACTCTGATTCTTTCAACCACTGCATAAACCACACCAAGCAAGAAGCAGCATAACACCACTTGAAATTACAGATTCTTAAACCACTATTTCCCCACATGTCATAAGCATTCCTGTCAGTCCTTGGTTTCTTCTTTGATGGAGTTTCGAAGGAGTTAACGTATTTTGCCATTGCAGTAACACTTGATCAAATACTTGTACGGACAAGTTTAAAATAAAAATAACATAAGGAGAATATTTATTTCTACTACATTCATCCTCTGTTAACTTAGATACCTGACTAGGCTGCAACTGAATCCAGTACACTTTTACTTGGCCAATCTGCCCTCAGGATGTCAGTTGTTGGACAGATTAAAAAAAAAAAAAAGTAGAGTAACTAATTGAATAGAAAAATAAAATTGCCGCTATTACCATGTATCATAATGGCGTTTCCTGCCACCATATTTGTTGAAAATAATTTTCCAAAGCAAAATCTTTAAACACACACACACACAAATGGTAATGCCTGATTGCGTGCCAGTTGCGAACTGCCTAATTAGCGTAATTACCCTCACCGGGCACAGGTTGTCATGACATCCAAACCCAGGAAGGACGGGTGGCTGAGATGATTTACAAACTGCCCGGAAACCACCCCAGCCACCCACCCTTGCCAGATTTAGATGCTAATTATGCTAATTTAGGCAGCTCAAGATCAACATGCATAAGCAGAGAAAATACACCACTGTGGCATATTTTCTCTGTGACCATGCAAATGTGCTCTCTGTTTAATCACACACACACAAACAAACCCATCACTTGTTTTCTTTGTCTGCGTTATTTATACCCTGCCCTTCAACAGAATTCGCAGGACAGCTAACATAATCAAATACAAAATTTAAATTGCATAATTATAAAATACCAACATGCAAAATCCAAGAATACAAATACAAAAGTGAGAGTGACCTAAAATTTCATGGAGGTGATAAAAGTGACATTAAGGGGAAACCCTTACGATTTTTTCCTCTTCTGGGAACTTTCTGCATTGACTACGGCTGCTTTAGACGGCGACCGTGGGTGACCATGTGATTTGTTATTGAAGATTTCCTCTCTTGGCAATGCTCTATAATGTTACATGAAACAGTGCCATCTTGTGGCCTGTGATTTCCCACGGTAATTTTAAGTAGTGCATTATCTCTGATCTTTTCCAGAGGAGATTACCGGGGGAAGGCATGGGAGACGTCCTAGAGATTGACAGTAAGCCTCTGTGAGCGGCCAATCATGAGAGTGTAATAAATTGCTCATGTAGAGAAGCTCTAAAAATGAACAATCAAACGTATAAGCAATAACATTAAAAGGCCTGAGGCGAAGAAGAAAAATCTCCTGGTTCTGAAGGACATCAAAGAAGGTGCCAGAAAAGCTTCTCTAGGAAGAACATTCCAAATTCTGAGCACCAGCATTGAAAAGGCCCCAGTCTGTATGGTACCCACCACACCTCACTTGAAACATGGGAGGAGGGTGCCTGATGAAAGTCTCCAAGTCCAGATAAGTGTATGTGGGACAGGCAATCCTTAAAATAGCACAGTTCAAAATGGCAAAAGGCTTGTAGAGTCAAAATTAGCATGTTGAATTGGATCTGGAAATGGGCCAGGAACCAGTGCAGTTGGTAAAGCACTGGAGTTATAGGTTCATAAACATATAGTTCTAGTTAGTCATTTTGCAGATGTATTCTTAACGAACTCAAATTTCCAGACTGTTTTCAAAGTAGCCCTACATATAATGCAATGCAACAGACCAATCTGGATAGTTCCAGAGCAGGGCTAACTGGAGGTAAGCGATCTCTGGCCATTGTACATGAGGCATTTATCATACACTCTTGATTGGTCACTCATGGAAGTTCATGGGTCCTATACAATATGCTGCCATCCTCCAGGGCTCTTTGCAAACTTTATTGGCTTTTTTGCATGAAAACATGTACCCTCCTCTCGCTATGAGTCGCAATAAATCTATGGCACACTGATGAGATGGTACTTTATACAACGGTGCCATCTAGTGGCTTTATATTGAAGTATATAGAACATATATAATTTGCCCAGAAAGAATGGGGGAGAAAGTGGGTGGAAGTATTTGGAAAAGAGCCGATTGAAAACTCACAAGGAAGCTGGAAACAGAAGCCCTGGTAAAGTTGAGGGCTTTTAGCTTCATGTGGAGAAGCCCTCTGTCATGGCATACCAACCTATGTTGATAAAAGGCACTATTACATGGGCCCTGCTGTGCTTCTAATAGCACAGATGTATCCAAGAGCTGTGCAGCCTCATCCATAACAAGAGAAACCCCAATTGTTTGGACAGATGAATTGCCCACTCCCACTGTCTGACTTGTCTGTTTCAGATTATTAATTATTATTAATTACATTTATATACCACCCCATAGCCGAAGCTCTCTGGGTGGTTTACAAAAGTTAAAAACAGTGAACATTAAAAACAAATATACAAAGTTTAAAACCATAAAAAGTAAAAAATAAAATAAAATACAAAACCAGACAATATCCGTTTAAAACAACTATTTAAAAAAATAGAAAGTGCGAATGCAGTCCCCCACAAATTATGCAGTTGAGTTTCCCGCATTTGAGGAAATTGCAGGGGTCAGCACACCCAGAATGCAATGGATGATTCTCACCCTGGGAAAACCACCATCGTGATCATGGCGTGTCCCATGCCAGGTAAGTATATAAAAAGGGCACATATTAATTTATTCATTGGAGCAACATCTAGAGTTGTAGTGTTGTTCTTGAGCTCCAAAGTAAGCCAAGTCTACAGGGGGACGTCAGTCCCCAAAATCATAGAATCATAGAATAGCAGAGTTGGAAGGTGCCTACCAGGCCATTGAGTCCAACCCCCTGCTCAATGCAGGAATCCACCCTAAAGCATCCCTGACAGATGGTTGTCCAGCTGGGTTGCAATGAAGGCTATATTGACAAGAGTTGCTGTTTATCAATGGGGAGGGGGGGGACCATAATGAAGCAACCAGAGCAAACCCTTTGTGGAAATTGATATGTGGTGAATTTGTATGGACTATTCTATTCATTTATGCATTTTATTTATTAAATGTATATTACTCCAAAAAATAAATAAATGACCATTCATAGTGCATCCAGTTTATAAATGTATATACTTAAAATATATATAAACAGATTTTAAAGTGTGAAACGTTTTGGCATAAAACATCAGCTTCTGTCACAAACAAGAGTATGTTACAATACCACTTATATACTGAACCAGAACCAACCAGCATCAGGCCAAATCTCAGAGAAGAAACCAAACATTGGTCCCATTCAGAAGACACCTTAAACCACAGCTTTAACCATGGTGGTTAAGCCAGAAAGACAGGCCGTGTTCAGAAGATACCTTAAACCATGGCTTTAACCATGGTGAATTAGGCAAATTCACCGGGGTTAAAGCCATGGTTTAAGGTGTCTTCTGAACACAGCCCGGCTTTCTGGCTTAACCACCATGGTTAAAGCTGTGGTTTAAGGTGTCTTCTAAATGGGAAAAGGCATGGGAAGCAAGCTCTGGTGCTGCAGAAAACAGTTAAAATCTTTAATGGTTCTTTTTTGTAAAAGGCTCGACGTTTCGGATTTAACAAAATCCTTCCTCAGGAACTACAATAGATGAGTTTTAAACAGTTAAAAATACAAACAGACATACAACACCCGTACCTAAACAAACTTTGTTTTTTGTTGCTTATGTAGGCAGGATTTTTTAAAAAACAACAACAAAAGGTTCTTGTTAAAATATCAGACTTTAGATACATGAAATGTCACATAGAAATCTACAAAGAAAAACATGAATTACACACCCTCCTGAAAATTGTATATATATTATACATCATTCTCTGATCTCATACTAGAAAGTTGCACAGCACACAACATATCAAACATATTATTAGGTTAATAGGAACTGACCTGACGCTTGATACAGGGTGCTAAAGAAACAACCTGTTCTTATATGTTGAAAAATCTTGAACTTTTCTTTCTTCTAGGCGTTCTATTGACGAACTGCGTTTTGCCAGAGTTCATATTTGGGATGACAAGTCTAGGTCAAGTGTTATCTATTAGAGATAATTATATAGCATCCAACAGCTCTAATGAAGCATTTTTAAGGAGATTCTGCTCAGAATGGAATGTCAGATCGAATAGACATTGTATGTGGAGATCCTTTTACTTAAATTGATTGTAAGTGCTATATTCTAAAGAGTCATTCAACGCTTTTGGTGCAAGAGTGCTTAAAGTCAAAATCCAAAAGAATTATCTTTTGCTGAGTACCGGTTCATTGCCTCTGACTTTTTCAATTGCCCAAAAATTGATAGATTCAGGAAGGTGTCCTTTAACCTGAAAATGCTTAACCAATGGGCCCCCAGCCTTTTGATGTCTCCAATTGTAGAGATGTTCCCCTATCCTTGTTTCTAATTGTCTTGTTTTTTCTATGTATACTTTGTTACAAGGACAGGCGATGGCATAGAGACTCCTGTAGAGTTACAGTTCAAAAATTCTTTGATCTGAATTGTCTTGTCACTGTTGGTGTCAGGAAATGACAGGGTCTTTTTTGTGAATTTGCAGTAGACACAGTGCCCACAGAAATGGATAGAAATGTGTCTCAACCTATAACATTTGACTATTTTAGAGATGCTTCCCCCATTGGGGTACACTTGTCACATAAAAAGCTCCTTTGTTCCCCTCATAAAGGGGCATGAATGAAACCTATGCCATTTTGTATGGGAATATTTTATACCTAAAATATAAGGACTAACATTATTTTAGTGGGCTTTATCCAACTCAATCTCCCCCTCCAAAAGCCCCTTCAGTTTAGGTTTATGGCTGAAACTAATGCTACATAAAATATACCATCTGACATGATTTTAGGATCCTTTCCCTCAATCACACATACCTTTAACATAAAAGACCTTTAAATAATGATGAAATCCACTAATAGTCTTTGGGGAGACATCTAATACAACAAAAGAAGTCTATCATATTTTGGCCCTTCGTCTTAAATAATTGTGTAATTTTTGTACAAAATATGTGGAGACAATGAACTCAAGCAAACAGATTTAGCAAAGATTTTTACTCATTACAGTGACAGTGTAACATAATACATTATCTGGAAGTATAGTCAGCCTAGTAAAGCTCTACCTGTTGGCCATCCCCATGCATTCATTCAAGTCTGTAATCACATCTTCCTCAGGATAAGCAGAGAGCTGCCAAAATGGAGTCTCAGTTCTCCATGCTGAACGCAAGAATGAATTTAATTTGCGGTCTAGTGCCTAGCAAAGCGCACAACTCATCTGAACATATTTCATACAGCAAACATGTTCATACGTATCATTTCATCATCACTAAGATACACTGCTATCTCTACCATTCATTGTCAGCTCTAATGATGGGTGTTGCTCTCTCTCAAAGTAATGGGTAAATATTTGCTAAATCAGACACACGTAGAGGGCTGTCGTTCTTGGGAATCTGTGGGGAAGGGGAAATCCCTACACAAATAAATGTGTCACTAGGGCTGCAGCTTAAAAACACTAGGGGCTGGATCCAAGGTCTGCCTGCCGCAAGAGGAAGGGCTGTTTGCAGAAGGTCCCACTGCTTAATTTTTGGTGGTCCCACGCCACCAGCACCCCATTCAGCAGGCTCCCCTAACTCTCTATGTAGCATTTGCAAGGAACTGGAGGGGCTGGGGTGGAAAGGGGCGGTGGTGGTGGGGAGCTCACTACCGACAGCACAACTGATCCTGCATAAATCTGGATCCAGCCCTTCTTAATTTCTTTATTAATACTTCTATACCTCAATATAAATCTCGAATTTAAATACATACTCCGGTACACTAAAAATACAGCTCTTACAAACCAGTTGGGTTTGTCACTGTGAAAAAACATTGCTGGTTTTCTTACATTTATTAGATCTGATTATACTGTCCCATTTTCACGAAAACCAAAAATGAAGCTACTAACACGAAGCCTTCTTCTCGTTGGACGTAACAGAATAAGCAGAAGAGGTCCAAGCATAGGGGAAATTTATCATTCATAAAAGATCACAAGTGTCCATGAATTCTGGGAAGTGTACAAGCACATGGCAGCAGCCACATGGATCAAGCGGCAGCCCACATCCTCTCCATGCCATCCCATCATAGAACTGATGGTGAATTAATCTAATCTGTGGATTGTGAAACAATGCAAATATCCACCAATTTCCCTCACAGAATTACTTGGCTAGGAGTTTATCCCTCACTGGTTGAGAGAGAGCATACCCTTTTAATCCCTTGGCATCCATTAAAACCATGTCAGTCCTTATATATTGGTGTGTTGGTGTTACTCCTTATATTTGCTGATATAAATTCGCAGGACAAGCAGGGGCTATTGGGCCACTGGCTGTAAACCCAAGCAGTTAACGTAAGTACACCCATATACCAGTGAAATCAAAGGACCATCTACATGCAATTGTGTTTAGGTCTGCAGATATTTCTGCATTGTTCACCTTAGATGGAGATGCAAGTTACACCCATGTTTTTTCAAAGTTTTTTTACATCACTTTGAGTATAAATATGCATTTGGTTTGCTGAATATGCAGTTCCCTTTCATGTTAAAAACAATGAGACTAGAAATTTGCATGGAAAACATGCTCACTTGTTTATCATTAGTTTTATCAGTTTTCTTCATATAACTTACTTTGCAGATATAACTTACTTTGCAAAAAAGATAATTCAAGAGTATTGTTCTACATCTTCTGTTTTTCTGCTCGAACAGAATCAGTCTGCCTTGGTGTATTCTTATTTATTAATAATACTTATATACCGCTTACTATAACAAAATCTCTACGTAGTTGGTTAATGGTATTGACCATTCATTCACTAGAGTCCAAGGCCAAAGCACATAAAATCTTTATCAACATTCTTCTCTGTAGTGCATTTAACTCATATTTTAGTATCCAACCATACAAAGTTTAGTTCTTTGTCGTGGTTTTTAAGCAACACAGTAAAAGCAATCTATTATTTCATGTATTATAACAGGGATGGGTAAGATACGGCCCTCGCCTCTCCCTGGGAAGGTGAAATTCATGGCAGCAGTAAAAACACTGCTGCTGAAATCTGCTGTGAAGTGCTAATACTGCCTAAAGTGGGAAACCTCACTTGCTTTGAAGTGAGAAGTGGCTACTTTAGCCTTCCCAAGGAGTTCTACCGAGTGCCCTGCAGAGTGTGGAGTGCCTCACAAACTGCCCCCAGCCCCCCCACAATTGTCCACTCCTGTATCATACCTACTTGCTTCTTTGCCCTATTTCAGGACAGTGCAATGAAAACACACAAGAAATTTGCCATGTACATAGAAGGACATATTCACTTCAGATATTAACTATATAGTACCTATATATTATCTATACTACTACCTATACTATCATAGCTTTCTCCATAGAATTCAGGGCACTGTAAGTTGATAAGGACACTCAAAATATTAGCGATATTTAGAGATACTCCCTTTCTAGACTGTGATTTTTAGGTTTTTCTGGGAAGAGAGAATGACAGTCAAAACCAGTTAAACCTCTAGTCTAGATATACACTTTGTCACCAAATATAAAAAATTTAAAAAGTAAGTGATATTAGCTGTCGGGGTACCAATGGTGACAAGGTCACATGCACAATGCTCTTGTTTGCAGAATACGTATGCATTTCTAATAAAATGGAGACCCATTCCTGTGATAAATAAACAGACTTACCAGATTACTTTAGATTACTGGAACATGTTCTTTCCCCCAACAATGAACATTATCAACAGTTTATTTGGTTCTGATAACTTTATAAATAATGTAACTATCATGTCTAGTAAACTGTACAGCAACATGACATTGATCTTGAATACAAAGCTTAGATTATGACTAAAAAAGCTGGAGAGCAAGTATTCATTGACAAAAGCTTCTTCCCAATCCAGAGCTCCACTTTATTGAATACTCTCAGCTACACAAAGAGCTCTCAGTCATGAAATCAACTGAACGAGATTCCCAATTTTAGGCGTCCTTATTCAATTGCTATCTTTCTAAATTAGAAATGATTTTGAATTCTGTTATATATTTATGTAGTTTATATATATATATAAGCACATTCAATTGGAATTCTGTTTAAAAGCTGGAAAATGTTTAACAGAAAAAAAACAAACCTCAGAATATCACAGCTTTGGGTAGGGGGGGGAAATAGTAACAGAAATACAGGTATGTCTATAACCACTATTCAGTTTATCAAACTTTTTGCTGAAATTCTCTCTCAATTATTTACATACTAAGGAAATAAAAACTTTCCCCACACATTCTTTATGGTGATATTTATCAATTAGGGTGATAAAAGCAGGACAAATATTACTTATATTGTGGTTGATTGGTGTCTGCTTTAAAAAGTGAAGTCACCATACAATTAAGTATAAAAACCTGCACTGAATGACAACTGCTGGTGTAGTATCTTGATCAGATATGGAGACCAAGGTTAGAGTAAAAGCCCTATAACAGATATTACTTCTGCAGCTTTTCCAATCTGTATGTCTGCACTAAATGTTGGCAAAAAAATCTGGAGCATTAGGCTTATACAAAACACAGGAGTCCGCCTCGGTCTGTACAGCATAAAATGGAACATTTGCCTGCTTCAGTCTTCCAAAACACACGGATAAACTACATAGTGAACTGTGTCCTCAGAAGAATATCTGTTTGGCATCTCCAGGACTCTGTTCCATGGGACAATAGGGACATTTTAATCTGAAAACAAAGAAAAAGTTAGTTTGTTGTTGGCCTTAAAATTGAGTCCTTCGAACATGTCGAAATAACAATTTGGTATTTCTCACTTCAACACCAACTAGTTTTTAGTCAAGCTCAGTTGGCAGAAGGGAGGCAACTCCAGTGAAAAAGCGATCTTCTGCTCCCCCCAAGGTTGGAAACCCCTGCACCCAAGCCTGGAACTAAACATGAAAATAAACAGAGGGTCGCTGCAGAAAATGGCAAACTTAATCCAGACAAGACAGAGGCGCTTGGAAGTACTCTGGGCCCTGTTTTGTTCCTAGATGCCCTGGCAGTGGCAGTGGCCAGGAGCACATTTGGGCAAGGCATCACTTCCTGGTGACACCTGCCTTAAGCTTAGACTACTACAGTGTGTTCTACACGGGTCTGCCTTTGAAGAGCATTCAAAAACGTCAGTTTAGTCTGAAATGCAGCAACTAGAACGATGATCAGAGCTAGCTATCAGAATCACATTAGGACGAGGAACTCCACACAGAGCTGCCCACAAAACCTTAATACCCTGCACTGACTGTCACGATTCAGGGTTGGTGTTTTGTTTTTTAAAAGTTATTTGTAACCTGCCTTTCTACCAAGAAAACAGCATTCAAGGTGACCTACAATCATAGCTACATAAAACTTGCGGAAAATAATAATAAAGCAAATATATTTTATTGATTGATTGATTGCATTTTTATACTGCCCAAAAGCCGAAGCTCTCTGGGCGGTTCACAAAAATTAAAACCATTAATTTTAAAAATACAAGAACAACAGAATAAAAACAGCACCCAACCGAACAGTCCCAGTACACACCAAAGGCCCGCTTGAATAAAAATGTGTTTTCCTGCCAGCAGAAGGCCAGCAAGGAGGGTGCCAACCTAGACTCCCTCAGCAGAGAGCTCTTTAGGCTGAGAGGAGTCACTGAGAAGGCCCTCTCTTGCGTGGCCACCAAATGCACCAGTATAGGAAGAAGAACCTCTCCCAAAGGTTTTTAAAACTGGGAAGGCTTGTATGGGAGGTACCTGGGTCCCAAGACATATAGGGCCTTGCAGGCCAGAAAAGAAACTGGAGTCTAAACAAAAAGAGTACCTCCCTTTTTTATTATTGCTTTGGTCCCTACTTTGGTCTTGTGCGAGAGTAAATGCAGTCTCCTTGCCACTCTAAATGTCCAGAAAATGATCTCTAAATGAAGTGCATCTCCCCTGGAAACCAAGGTGGGAGAGAAGGAGGAGCCCATTTACCACCTGCTTACAACCTGAGGGTTTGTTGCAAGCAAACTTGCTTTGGCTGGGAGAAGATACCTGTCCCAGGCCAAAAAATACGTGGGAGTGTGGTGGTGGGGGGGGTTGGTTCTAAGTTGCTGAAGGATGGTCCCACTTTCCCAGGCAAAGGGCTAGGCTGAAGCATTGGGAGTGATGGCTTGGGGTGTGTCATGCCCTTTGCTGCCTTGGAGGATGGTGGAGGGGAGGAAGAATGCTGAAGGGCAAGGGGGTGGGGGTGGGGGCCCCTCCAGAATGCCCCAACAAGGAACTCTCAAGGGTGTGTCTGGGCCCCAGGCAATTCTCTTTGCCAGCTATTATGAGTACAGAAAATGATGAGGGGAAAAGACAGGCAGAGGAGCAAAAAGAAAAAGAAAAAGGAAGGGGGGAGTTACAATAATTCACTGAGGCTTTTAAATACCATACTATGAAAAGACATTTGTTTAAAACCGCCTTCCCCAACCGAGTGCCCTCTGCGTGTGTCAAGTGACAACAGGGCACCAGCTTGGGGAAGGCCGATTTAAAATATTAGATCTATATGGAACCCTATGCTGGGTTTCTACAAAACCAGGCATCCATGTGATTTTCTGAAACATGGCTCTAATATACAGTTGCCAGAGATTCATCTTGCTTTTGTAGTAATATTTGTCATATTCCACACATTCAGTATCTATATGGAAACAATCATGGGCTGAGCCCATGGTCCCTTTAAGAGGACATCTTTTGCTTCATCCCAGGGAGAGGGAGAGGGGTTTCTTTGTGTCTGAAAAGGGAGTAGCAAGTGAAATGCCAAGGCCACGCGGGGCGAGAAGCACCCGGCATCTGATAACGCCTCCCTGGACTGGAGAGTAATAAGTTGCAGCTGTGCAATGTCTGGGAGCATTCCCCCTCCCTTCGGGAGAGGTGTGGGTTGCTATGGGGTTTCTATTGGTCAGGGTGGGTCTGGTGACAAGGGGGTTCCAGAAAGAGATAAAAGGCTTAGGTCCCTGAGGGTCCGGTCTCTTTCCTGTGGGTGTTAGGAGTCCAGCGTGTGTGTGGTGAGTCAAAGCATCCAGGCCAGACCGGCTGGATGGTGGAGGCCCCATGCAGCCGCTGAGGGAAAGAGTTTAGCCCGAGTGGCGTAAAGCCGGGGTGAGCAACAAAGGTTGAGTCGCAGAGTTAAGTGTTTTGTTTTGTTTTAGAATAGGTTTGGGTACAATTTTCGGCAAGGGACCTTGCCGGAGTTACAGCTGGTGGGGGTGGTTAAGTGGGGAGTGAGTGTGAATTCTGTTAGGCTTGAGCGTGTGAAAGGTAAGCGAGGGGTATTAGTCCCTGCTGTCCTATGTGTGTCATTCCTTTGTCTGTGTTCTTCCCCCAAACCTCTTAAGTGTTAACCTTAATGTGTGGATCCTTATGAAAGTGTGTAGTGCCAAGAATAAAAGCGTTTGGTCCCTACTTCTGGAGTGTGGCGTGGTTTCCTTGAGAACCTAGACTGTAAAGGGTTAACAAGTGGCAGTGTAGGGGCGTGTGCCTGGGCTGGCTGAATCAGGCCCCTTTCTCCGGCTGGGCAATCGCTGAATCAAACAGAGCGATTCCATCACAGAAACAATCATGGATACCCTTTCCACAAGCAGTGGGCCTACGTGTAAACTTTGAGAAATCATAGAATCATAGAATAGCAGAGTTGGAAGGGGCCTACAAGGCCATCAAGTCCAACCCCCTGCTCAATGCAGGAATCCACCCTAAACGTAATCAGTGATTACGTTTTCCAATATGCCCCCACCCCACCCCCGCAGCAATTAAATGTGTCTACGACCCTCCAGGTCCCAATGTGTCGGACTTCATTTAAATATTTAGGGATACAAGTACCACGTAATATGGTCAAAATATTTAATTTAAATGATAAACCGTTAATTAGGGAGAATGAAACAAAACAGGAGATCATAGTTGAAATTAAAATGATAAATTTTAGGAAAAATAGCAGCAATTCAGATGAAAGTGATTCTGAGATCCTTGTTCCTATTCCAAGTCCTCTCCATCCTCATCCAACCTCAAATGTTAAGAAATTGGCAGAAACAAATAAATGCACTCATTTTTACAGGCAAAACACCTCAATTAGAAATGGAATATTGTTATAAAAAACAGCCGGAGGATGCTGAGGGTTCCCTTCGTTATCGATATACTATGAAGCATTCCAATTAAGACAATTGGGATTTATAATAACATTTTCCAAAGTAAGTTAAATTGAAGTAATAAATAAATAAGTAGGGCTTTTACTTACTTGCTGCCATTAAACATTTTATTTAGAGCATCTCTTGATATAATATGACCACAAACCAACTTCATAGGTGGGTTATTATCTGTTGTTTGCTGACGAAGAATGGGGCAGGCGAATATTGAATGATACCAGCACTTTTTGCCAAGGTCCACTTCAATCTGTACAAAAGCAAAACATTGTCACCACCTATTTTAGATCAACAACTTACACGAGATACCTATGGGGATATTGGGTCGGATGGATGATGACGGATGCATGGCAACAGCACTGCGTACCTCTCCTTGCTACTTGTGATGTCATTTACCTGGGAAGGCAGAGCAAGAGATCTGAGGGTGGACGCTGGAAGAAGGCACTGGCTGATAAATCGGGATACTGGAGATTCCTGTCTTATTGTTTATGTGCAGCGTGCTTGTGCACGGTGCCCAATCACTCCCACTGCAAGCACAAACACCTAAACAACCACAAGCCCACTGTCTGCTGTTTGTTTATTTTGATGTCTGAATTAGGAATGTCTCTTCCCAAACAAGCCAGAGCTGTAACCCAACAACAAGCCATGCTTGTCTGGGGAGGGGAAAACCTGAACCCCTTGCTCTGATCATGATATACAAACCACAGATAGAAGTTCTACGGATGCTGCTGGATCCCAATAAGCCCAAGTTCCCCAAAACCCTGGGTTATCATGGCGCGCGAACTAGGCCACTGACTGTATTGACCACCATAGACTAATCCGGGCAGAGGAGGGCTTGAACACACATACTTGGACACTTGGCTCAGCAATACTACAAACGAGAAGGATCTTGGAATTGTTGTAGATTGCAAGCTGAATATGCAGCAGTGAACCTTTGGACAATGTGACACTGCAGCTAGCTGAAATGCACCATACTGCATTATACCGGATAATTCAATTCATTCTTTGCAGTGATTTCACTACAAAGGAAATGCTTAGCTTGTTTCACTATGTTGAAAGTTGTTACAATATTGATCTGAATGGATATATTTTTACTCACAGGTAATTCATCTTTCTGATTCCAAACACCAGTGCACTGTCTCTGTTCAATCACAGCTTTTATATTAATTAGAGCTGGCAATGCTACACAACCTGCAGAAAAGCTGGGAAATACAGCAATATATTAAAGTCAAATACAGATGACTTTTTTAGACTTCTATTTCAGTAGAAAGTATTGGGGGGGGGGGACATTTAGACTTTCTTTTCTTGGTGTAATTCTGATTGGTCTATTTTGCCAAGTAATGCATAACCATGAAGCTTGATAGAATATTTGTTATTTGTAAAATATCCAGTTAAGGCGGGCTTGTTGTTCTTTGTATATTAGTGTCACCTACAGCAGAGTGAGGATCCCAAGTGAAGTTAAAACCCTGCCTACTATTGCAAATTCACTGCAACCTACAGAAAGAAAATAAGCCCAGAAAAGAACATGTACAACTGGCCCAAGTCTACAAATTACAGTACAATTTATTTTTTGTTAACACTTGCCAAAGTGAAGACACAGCTAGAACCAAAATTGCACAATATACTTTAGGAGAGTAAAATGCATCCTGCAGCAACCTAAGTCACTGCAGATATATGGACAACCGCCATCTCTTATCTCTAATAAACTTAAATAGATCACAATATACCACACCCACGATGGGGAGAGAAGGGTTCACAAAATGTTTAACACTGGTTGTGACTCTCCCATTATTTGGGCTTCACAAAAACTCACACATCTAGGCAAAGAGTACTGGTGAAGCAGCCTTGTCATGGCTAGATCAACAGATTGCCACCACCACCACCAGATCTTCAAAGCAGCCCAGAGAGATACAAAGGGCAGCTAAAAGGAAGCACTGGTTAGAATTGATCAGAAAGGACATCACAACTTGTTTTTGTTAAGCCCAGCTATTAACTCTCAGGATCCCATATATTTTACTAATTTATAATGATGGAATCAATTAGACCCCAATAATGTTTCTTATTAAGGAACATCAATACTATTTGTTGTAGTTAATACCATGGGCTATTACTGACCCCAGTGGGTTTTTTGCTATTCTTTTCCTGCAGACATAGGGAAATAACCAAACAGTTGATTTTTGTCGTGGTTGCTGGTGCCACACTCATTGCAATGTCACCCCACACCCCACCCCACAATATTTTTGTATTTATGATTTAGGGGTATATTTGATCCCAATACTGGATTAGTAAAGTACACTTTTTCTGGATAAAGTTATGAATGTGAGAAGACCCCCTGCTGGATCTGACCAAAAGTCCATCTAGTCCAGCATACGGTTTCTCACAGTGGGCAACCAGAAGTCTCTTGAAAGCCCACCACATGGAGGGCATGAAGGCAACAGCCAGTGTTCAGTGACACGCTACCTCACGGCCCACTAGAAGAGAAGGGTAGCCTGATCCTCCATGGATTTGTCTAACCCCTTTTAAAACCGTCTAAGTTGGTGGCCTCACTACATCTTATTTTTATTTATTTCATTTATATTCCACCTTTTTTTCCTCCAAGGAACCCAAGGTGGCGTACATAATACTCCTCTCCATTTTATCCTCACAACAACAATCCTGTGAGGTAGGTTGGGCTGAGAGTCTGTGACTGGCCCAAAGTCACCCAGTGGGTTTCCATGGCCGAGTGGGGTCTAGAACTCGGATCTCCCGACTCCCAGTCCAACACCTTAGCCACTACACCACACTGGCACTCATCTTGTAGCACTGAATTCTATAAATGAATTATGCAGCATGTCAAAGAGTAGAAGCACTTCCCCTAGGATACAAATGTGCAAAGGCTCCCTTAATAAAACTTATTCCCAAGAACTGTAGCACCAGCACTCTAAAACAATTCAAGTGCCTTTACATTATCAAGTGCCTGGGTGTATAACTTTATTTACAGCTAAAGAATACATAAAAATGAGGAAGAAAGGATTCAGAGCTTCAGGCAAGAACTGTCAGGGTCTTTAGGGAAATGATATTAGATCCCCATTTCTGTACAAAGTAGGGACCAGGAGCTAATGGAGGAAGGGGAGAAAAAGAGGGGAAACACCATGGCTAGCTCCACAAAGGATGCTGGCTGGGGATGATGGGAATTCTAGTCCATGGAGGGAACCCACGTTGGGAAATGCTGCAGGATATGACTATTGTATCTTTAATCATTTAAACTGCAAGGACAAAGAATTGTGACTTTCAGTATTGCTTAATTCATTTTCATACCTTGCCCTTCAGTCCAATTATCAGGGCAGCTGAACTACTATAAGATCCAAAGAACCAACAAAACTAGTTCCAAGAGGCAGCTGGACAACCATCTGTCAGGGATGCTTTAGGGTGGATTCCTGCATTGAGCAGGGGTTGGACTCGATGGCCTTGGAGGCCCCTTCCAACTCTGCTATTCTATGATTCTATGATTCTATACGACAATGGAACCCATGGCCTAGGGAGGTTGTGGGCTCTCCCACGCTAGAGGCCTTCAAGAGGCAGCTGGACAACCACCAGTCAGGGATGCCTTAGGGTGGATTCCTGCATTGAGCAGGGGGTTGGACTCGATGGCCTTATAGGGCCCTTCCAACTCTACTATTCTATGATTCCATGATCCCAATTTAGCTTTGCAGAGCAATCCTATACAAGTCTACTCAGAAATATGTTCTACCAAGTTCAAAAGGCCTCACTCTCACTTAACTTAAAACTCCTATTAGTAATTACTAAAATTAGTAATTTCCCAAATGCTCAGAATGCTTCATATCAGCAATTCTGACAATAATCCCATATGGTACTTCAGTAATTATCCTCTTCCCACACTGCACGATAGGAGATAAGGCTGAAAAAAAGATCCACTTGCCTAAGGCCACCTAAGAAATTTATGATGGGCAGAGCAATCTTAATTGGGGGTGGGGAGAAGAGGAGATAGAGAGCGACATTATGGATTGTCTGCTGCCTTCAACACTTTCAAGGTCTGATGGGGAAATGGAGGGGCTGTGGATTCAGAAGATCCAACGTGACTCCCAGAACACCCAGTTTGGGGGCTTACCACTGGTGGTAAGTCTACACCCACAGAGCTTTCTGTGGGCATACAGAAAGCTGTCGGAGTGGATATCCCATCCTGCCCTCCACTGACAGAGAGGCACCTCTGCCCTATCCTAATACCCCCCTGATGGGCCTCTGACAGAGTTAAGATTGTCCTGCAAAAAGGGATTTACGTGTTTATTCTATATTAAGGAGAGAGGAATTGGCATAGAGGAAGTTTCTACAGGAAATTCAATTATTTAGTCCTAAAGTGCTGGTTTAGGTAGCCAAACCATACAAAGCACCTGACATCAGCCATACCTAACACTAAGAGGCGATTCAACTGAGAGTCCCAGCAGAGCGCAAGCATCCCTCGTAAAGATGTCACAGATGTCTGCCCATTGGTTTGCGTCCAATAAATGGACATATGGAGAATTTTCAATTCCCTGCCTCAGGTATACTAGGCTTCCCATTAAAACTTGAATATCTGTGAAAGACAAGAGATCTGTAGTACATATTTCATTATATATATGGAAGATAAATTAAAGCTTTGTTTTTTTTATGCAAGCAAAACCTGAAAATACAAAGAGTCGATAATAACTGGCAATTCAGTAAGAAAGTCACATTATTCACAAAAATTACATGCTGTACTATAAATTATTATTATTATTATTATTATTATTATTATTATTATTTTATTGCTTACCCGCCTCTCCATTTGGATAGAGGCAGGGAACAATAATACGTATAAAATACATAAAACTGAATTAAGAACATTGTATACATTATTAAAATATCCTAAAAACATCCTAAAATTCCACTGGATAGGACTATTATGGCACTTTATAGAGACTGTTCAATGAGTTCCCTAAATGATCACCTAAAGAATTCACACATTTTATCACACAATGTAACACTAAGGTCACAAAACCAGAACCATTATGAATAAATGGTTGCGTTCAGATGACACAATAAACCATGGTTTATTATGACAGGAATGAGCTGCAGCAAGCAGCAAGACATGGATTACGAAATTGGCTTGTTTCAAACAAACTATAGTAAACACTGACCTAAACCTGACTAACTGTAGTTAATCAAAAATAGAAATGGAAACTTCTGATCTCCTCATGACCATATTACCGTATTTCTTCGATTGTAAGACGCCATCGATTGTAAGACGCACACTAATTTCAGTACCACCAACAGAAAAAAAGCTTTGATTCTAAGAAATAATAAACGCACCCGCGATTCTAAGACGCACCCTGTTTTGAAAGATGTTTATATGTGGGGAAAAAGTGTGTCTTAGAATTGAAGAAATACGGTATTTATTTATTTCTCTTTCTTCTGCACCTCCACCTATTGGGATAATGCTGGATTAAATCACAGCAGAATTACTGATTCCTATTCTGTTACTCTAAAATAGCCTCCAACGGAGAAAGATGAAGGAGGCAATGTTTATTGATTAGTGGAAACCTGATATCAATGTGAAGGATGTGATGAAACGAGCCACAATGTTTATTGATTGACTGTTGAATACTGGTGTTGATTGTTAATCTTTGTTTCCCTTATTGAGGCTTGGCCTGTTTCTGACTAGCTCTGGCTCAGTTTATAAGCAGCTGAAACATTTCATATTTTAAATATATATATATATATATAAACTGGATCTACTCTTATTGGTCATTTGCTTTGTTTTTATGCACATTGCTTCCCCTATCGATTTATTCTGTTGCTTTTCAAACAGGTCAGAACCAATCTGGCCAGTTAGAAGACACTGACCATAGAGATTTCTGGATTTAGAAATGGTCATAACCACCTTTAAGACCAGGCACTCAAATTTAATAAAATGGATTAAGAGACGTTTAACTCTCTAACTGAAATAAATGGAACTTTAAAATGCCCGTCCTGTTTATGCCATTAAATTAAACGAACTTTTCAAGATTCTTTTCATATTTTTAAGCATAAACATCTTGGTGGCAGGGGTCAAGTTCACACTAAACAGTCCACAGGAATGTGAACCTCTGGCTCAGGAGTCAAAGAACCTCTTAACTAGTTCTGTGCACCCAAGGCTCCGTTGTACTTGTGTTTTTTGAACAGCACCAGTTCACCATGCTGCATGGCAGAACACTTCTAAAACAGAACGGAGGTGGCCTATTGTTCAAAATAAAGTTGGGGGGGGAATCCCACTAGTTAAGCCCTTGGCCTGCCTAAAATAGTTGTTTTGATCCAGGTCCTAGAGAAAATACCTGGGAGTGGGGGGACTTACAATTTGTCAAGGGAGGGCTTTTTGTCTGTTTTTTTAAGAGATACCCAGGTGCCCCTGTATTTGTAAAATAAATGAATATGAATGAATTCAAACTCTGAAATATGTAACAAAATTACATGGGGGAGGGAAATGCATGTAGTGAATTCAATACACACCACCATTTTTAACCCACAAATACAAACTTGGACTCTTGTGTGTAACACATTTAATGTTGCTTACCTTTCTGGTGGTTGAGAGCAAATGGTTGAAAGTTTTTAGCATACTGCAATGCTTCTCTCTGGTTTGCAGTTCCACCCATTAATAAACTAATAAAATATAATCTGTGAAGCTTAAATTCTAAGGAGCTATTCTGTGCCATAAGCATTTCTCTGTTTGATACAGCCCACCTAAGAGACCATGGGGGGGAAAAGAAATAAAAATCAGGTTCACCTTAACAAGGATAGTGGCTAAACAATTCAAGATTTGTTTTCATGTAAGCTCATACAATTTGTCACACTTAGCATAAGTCCTTCAACATACTATCAATGGAGTCACCTTCGAGGTAGAATAATACTGCTGTTTTTAAATACTGTCAGCTCCTACACCATTTGGAAATTAAAATGAACCAATCATATTATTTTGTCTCTATCAGTAGAAGTTCTATGCAAGACAACAAATGTTAATTTTGAAGTTTGAAATTTTAACAATTACATATTATTTCCTAGAAATTGTTGCCTAACAAGTCCTGGGAGGGACTAACACTGATTAGAGATGTGATGGCCTGGAAAAAAAACTGGAAAAAATTGGGAAAAAAACATTTCCCCCCCCCCCGTTTTTTCCCAAAGCCTTTTTTGTTTTTCCCCCCAGAAAATTGGAAAAAATGAAGAAAAAATGGATTATGGGATGTTTTATTTTAGCATTATGAATAAAATGTTTAAGACAAGGTGTTCAGATATTTACTTCTCCAAATGATTTCTAAAAACTGTACAGTATCAGATTATTACAATGTCTGTGCACCAAGGACAAGCTAGTCCTAGGTTGCAAACCGAGACTACAACTCTCAAATGCAAGAGCAAGATGCATTTCTGCCTCTAGGGGACGGCACTTCCATGGAAGCAGAGACTGAAACTAATACTGATAGCTATAGGTCAGAAAATGAGTCTGATTAAATTTCATGCATATTCATTGAATCTTGGTTTCCCCCCCCCCCCAAGTTCTTTTTATGGGAATGGGGGCTTTATGTCTTGACACTGGAGGACTAGCGGAGACATAAATAATGTTCTTTGTTACTAATGTTGGTGGTTTCTTCAGTAGTTGTTGTTTTTTAAAAAATGCCTGCTCCTCATGAACTGGCAGAACCAAAGAGGTTCCTTACAGTTCAGGTGTTCCTAACAGTTCAAGAGCTTGTAGCTCCATTTGTTACCAAAAAAAAGTTTAAAAAGTAAATTAAATTTGTAATAATTGTTTGAATACAGTAGTTTTAATATACCAAATGTAATAATTTTATGCCAAACCAACTTGGACATAATTACATTTTATGTTCCTAAAGTAACAAAGTGACTTTCAATCTGTAAAAAGTGCTTATACTGCATTATTTCAATTTTTCCTAAAATTTCCATTTTTTCTGAAAAAAACGGGAAAACCCGGTTTTTTTCCATGGCTTCAAAATTTCCGGAAATTTTACATCTCTAACACTGATAGCAGCTGACAAGTCAGTGTTTCAGAGAAACACCTTTGGCTTGTAACAACTCCTGTGCCAAGTAAGGGTTGTCTAGGCAACCAGGCAGAAGAGTTTCTAAAAATTGGGAAACGTTGGTTTCCCCCACTTGGCTACTTATGTGCCAAGATGACTTGCATGAGGGCAGAAGGAATTAGTCTAACATTTTCTGGGCTAGTAGCTTTTGTAGACTTATTTGCAAGGCTGTTATAGAAAAAAAAATCCACACACATTTCATTTAGTAATGGAAAATTATGGTTACAAATAGCCTGCAATTACCCAAACATTCCATTCATCTTATATTATTCAATGAGTAAGTACTAATGCTGTTAATCCCACTTCTGGGAAGCCATTTCCTGTGCTCTGTTTATTTGGAGCAGTGGTTAAATGCCAGGATGCCATTGGACTGATGTTACTTCCTAATATTATGATCAAGATGGAAGTGCAAGTTGTACCAATTTCAGTGGAACTTATTTCTACATATATGGACCATAGCCTAGGTTTTAATTCCAAAACAACTCCAAAAAGTGAAGAAAGGTGCTGATCAATAACAGAAAAGATAATTACAGTTAACATTTGCTCCTGAACAACTATTCCTATTCTTTTCCTAATATTTAAGACTCAGTAGAAGGTTTTTAATTGCTTATGTTTCCACTATATGGCCCTGTTCAGACAACACGCTAAACCATGCTGCATAACCACAAAATGGTTAACAGAATGTATTATGCATTCTATTAACAATGTTGTGGTTAAGTGGCATGGTTTAGCGTGTTGTCTGAACGGGGCCTATTAGTTATACATAAATGAACACAATGTAAAAAAAATAATTCCAGTATAATAGTGGCATATGATTGGATTTGGGCAGTCTACTAAACTCAATTATGTATATCCAGACATGTCTTTCACTTAGAAACTTTGGAGAAATGAAAACAGAAAACTCCAGGAACTGATAAACAACCAAGGTAATAAAAACTACAAGGAGAAACAAAATCACACACAAATGAAAAAGCAGGTCACAATTTAAGCTGAGAATTGGAAAAGGGGTTAAACTTGATGGAGGCAGGAAATGCAAGGGTGAATCCACATACCCAGTGCCCAAATTCAAATCTTCCCAGCATTTTTTTACCCCAAAGCTCAATTCCTGAAACAGGGGAAAGGTAAAGGGAGGTGTGTTTGTGTGTGCGCGCGCGCATGCAGAGACTACTTATTAGGTCTGCAGTTCCAGTAGGTTCCTTAATGTGACTGGACTAATGTCAAGGCAGCCTAATGTTCAAGTGAAGCTGCATTTTGCTTAAAGGCAAATAGACAGACTTAATGTAATCAAACTTAACTTAAATTAAGGGATACTAGGAGTTTGCAGTCCAGTCCACAATATATTTGAACACACAAAATTGTTATACCCAAATGTTCTAGGTAACTAAGTAAAAGAAAGATTTTCTACAATATCAAAATACAGTAACGCACACACACAAAAACCCTGGAAAACATGCAATTAAAGCTTCTAGATGCAATTGACTAAAATGAATTCATTTCAGATGCCTGAATATTCATAACAGTGCATGCCAAAATCATCGCACTTCCCACTCTGCATTTAAGCTAGATGGGTGTTTTGCCCATCTAGCAGAGGCTTCAGGGAGGGGCAGAGAAGGAGGCTGGGGTGGCCATAGGATTTGTCATATGACTGGAGGGAAGAATCCCCTAATTCTCTAGAATGCAAGCATTTATCTGTTTATACATTCAAGCTGTAGTCACTTTCCTGCACATTTTAATCCTGCCATACTTACAAACAGAACAATCTGCTTTAAAACTGCATCTGCCTTATAGGCAGCTGCCAGAATTTTTAAATTAATAATAACATTCTCCATTGTTTAGGGTGGCAGTGGCATAGTAGATAACCTAGAGAAGGAGGTCTTTGATGATATAAAATAATTTGAGAAGAACTGAACCAGTAGAGAGCAGTAGTGATGAGGGAGCAAGAGCAGATTTAGAAATGTATCCTAAGAAAAGATAGGATGGCCTCGACTATGGCATCCTAAGGACAGGCCTCATTAAAATGTTATAAACTGTGCTGTCACTCTGAGTTAGTGTGCAATATCAGTTACATCAACTTTATTAACATTTCTTTATTGAAAGAAAAGCACAAATTGTTTGATAATCAACAGCAATACGGCTTAAAATGTCCCAACTACATACTAAACCAAGAAAAAAACTCCCATTACATTGCTACGTCTCAAACCGTGTAGACAGCAATTCCGAGGCAAAGCCTGGGGTCTATACAGCAGGGCTGCCTCAAGGACTGGACATTCCAAGGGACAGCAATGTCTGCCTCACTTCAGAGCTGCCACTTCCTGTGAAACATGAATTGTCTTGATACCGGACAACTCCTCAAGCAGCTTAGCCCATTTGAGGCATGGGATCTCAGCCCAGCTGGAACAGGTAACAAATTTAATTAATCTTTATTCACCTGCCAGCCTCAACAAAAGAGAATTTGTTAAAGGAGAGACTTCCAATATTCTTTAGATTTTTATCTGAAGATTCCCAAAACAGCTGAGTAACTCACTCTAATGCAGGTCTCAAAACTCTAACTTTAAGCGCTTCCAGTATTCGGTTGAGCTCCACAAATGGTTGCTTTTGACTTTGGTCTATAGAAAGTCCAGACTCCTGAAAAACAATCCACACATCTATTAGTCATTGTAATATTTATTTTAGCCAAAGAATTAATTTTTCCACATCAGAATTCCATTAGAACATTGTGAAGGGTTTATTTTGCTTCCCAGGAGTGAGGAATTCTAGCTGCCGTTACCTGACAAAGCTCCTCAGCTACATCTAGCATTCCTTGCCGGAAAAAGTGTTCTACCATCACTTCGTTCAGAGTTCGTTGGCTATCAGCCTGCCAGCATCCATCAATTCCCACACTGCTGATGTCAGAGTCAAAATTCTGTAAAGCAAAAACTGACAGTTAATTCTGGAAGTAAAAAGCCCATCTATTTTTATTTTTTATTATCACTTATGCAAAGCATCAACAACTCCACTCTGAAGTCCTTTTGCCAATTACTGAATTGCCCTCCATTCCCTCTTGTTCTATACAAAATATGCCTTTCAGGTCCTTCGTTATCTCCTTTTTACAACAAGCTGACACCATTTTTCTTGTTTGTTTCTTAACAGGAGGAGTTTGAGAAATGAAGGAGTTTGAGATGTCTAGAGAATTTAAGAAGCTGTCAAGAAGTTACAGACAACAAAAGATATTTTGTTACTAGCTTTGGGTGCTTAGAGTTCTTCAGTCAAAATATCTGGTTTTAACTCTTATGTAATATTTTATCAGTCACTCCAGGCTATAGTAGCTGGTTTGTTTAAAATATTTGTGATCTTGATAGGCTGGAGTGCTGGGCTGAAAACAACAGAATGAAATTTAATAGGGATAAATGCCAAGTTCTACATTTAGGAAATAGAAACCAAAGGCACAGTTACAAGATGGGGGATACTTGGCTCAGCAATACTACAAACGAGAAGGATCTTGGAATTGTTGTAGATTGCAAGCTGAATATGAGCCAACAGTGCGATATGGCTGCAAGAAAGGCAAATGCTATTTTGGGCTGCATTAATAGAAGTATAGCTTCCAAATCACACGAGGTACTGGTTCCTCTCTATTCGGCCCTGGTTAGGCCTCATCTAGAGTATTGTGTCCAGTTCTGGGCTCCACAATTCAAGAAGGACGCAGACAAGCTGGAGCGTGTTCAGAAGAGGGCAACCAGGATGATCAGGGGTCTAGAAACAAAGCCCTATGAAGAGAGACTGAAAGAACTGGACTTGTTTAGCCTGGAGAAGAGAAGATTGAGGGGAGACATGATAGCACTCTTCAAACACTTAAAGGTTTGTCACACAGAGGAGGGCAAGGATCTCTTCTCGATCCTCCCAGAGTGCAGGACACGGAATAACGGGCTCAAGTTACAGGAAGCCAGATTCCAGCTGGACATCAGGAAAAACTTCCTGAGTATTAGAGCAGTACGACAATGGAACCAGTTACCTAGGGAGGTTGTGGGCTCTCCCACACTAGAGGCCTTCAAGAGGCAGCTGGACAACCCTCTGTCAGAGATGCTTTAGGGTGGATTCCTGCATTGAGCAGGGGGTTGGACTCAATGGCCTTGTAGGCCCCTTCTAACTCTGCTATTCTATGATTCTATAATAAGCATTATGAAACACCAGTATGAAACAAAAACACCTATCAATTTAGACAGAACAGACCAACAGTGTAAAAATCAGCATAAAATTTCAGTAAATCAGATAAAAGCGTAGTACAGTAAATTAATACCAGTTAAAAGCCTGGGAAAATAAAACATGCCTGCCTGGCACCAAAATGGCCCATTGATATGACTCACTAAGTCACGGTGGTTAAGCATTTTGAGCTAAACATTATGGCTTAGGATGTTGTGTGAATCATTCCCACCCACAGTGGCTACATAACCACAATTGAAACGTGCCCATTTGCTGCAAAAGGGTTAGAAGCCCAACCATGGCTTACCATGCTGTCTGAACAGGCCCAATGACATCAAAGTTGGCACAAAGCAATAATCCCTGGGGAGGAAACTCCATAAACAGCGTGCCACAACTGAATACACCATCACCTAACTTCAAGTCATATGGGAAGTCAAAAGAGATCCTCTGATGATAAAGGCAGGCCTGTGTGGTAGAGGCAGTTCTTTACATACCCAAGTCCCAAGCTGTTTAGTTGCTGTATTTTGTATTAACTGAAGCTTCCAAGAAGTCTTCAGAGGCAGGCCCACATGGCACACAAAGTGAGTTGATGTTTGTCTAATTTTCATAACTGTTGGAGTTGTAACACATCTAATTCTTATTTTATTCATATGTTTTGGCAATGCCCAATAGTTGCTCCTTTTCAGAGGAAGTCATAATAAGGATAAACTTTGTATTGAAGCAGTCTTTAATATGGAAAGATTCACAAGTCCTCCTAAACTAAGTACCAGTTTCTTGGAAGTTAATGCATGGTCAGCGCAAATGGATTTTCTGAGCCCTTATGACAGCTAAAAGACTGTTATTACGTTGGAAGGATAAATATCCACCACCCAGAATGCAATGGACTGAGGACTTAACAACGCTATCAACATTTGAACAGGGGGTATATAGGTGCCACTTGCGATATTTGGTCTGATTTTCTTGAAACCTAGGCATTACTCCCCCCTTTTTTTTTTTAAGAATGGTGTATTTGATGAAAAATTGACATTCCTGTGCATGCAATTTCTTTTGTTCTTTTATTATTAATTCACAATTTGTTTTCTGTTCTGTTAAATTCACAATAAAAGTGGGGAACGGGCTGGGCAAATTCAAGGAAACTAGCTGGATGGGACTATTGATCCATATACCACTCCCACTGACTGACTGTGGCACTGCATTGTCTTGGTTGTGCCTGTGGGTGTGCAGAGCTCCTCTAAGCTACAGTGTGTGTGTGCGCGCGCGCGTGCACTGTTCAACTGGGCTATAGTTTCATATAAAGACCCCAGAGTCCTAATCTATATGACAAGGTCCACGGGGGTTTGCATCAGGTGCATTTCTCCCATTTGCTTCTGTGACTGTTGTTAGGGAGCTGCCCAAGCAAACTAAGAGGGAAGGATTCTCGTTCTACTTTTACATCTGACATCATTGTTGCTGATCATGCAGTCACGAGGTGAAGTTTGCTGATCATGCAGTCACAATGTGGTGGTCATTCAAAGGTTTCCCATTACATGGTTTGAATGACAATATCCAACGTCCCTTAGCTGCTGGTCTCTATGAACTGCCGCTTATGGCTCCTTGCTCTTCCTTCTGCTCCTGTAGGCAGCAATACAACCACGTTGTTGGGAGTGTTCTTGAGCAGTGCCTGTGTGGGAGCACTGTTCCTCCAGCAGGACTTCCATCCTCCTCGTGGGCAGCCCGTGGGTCTCCATGCATGCTTTCTCTCAAATGAGCTGGGAATGTCTAATGTTCACCCACTGTGCAGCCCAGCATCCAAAGGCTGAGTGCTTGCAGGCTGTCTATATTTGTGCCGCAAGGGGACTCCTAATTCTGTCCGGAAGGAACTCTGGAGAGTACAGCTGTTGGTGACCGTGGCTGGGCTTCTGCTCACTGCACCACTGTCAGATGGCCTAGGGAGGGTTATGACTAGCGAGTTGGGCATTATAGATGCACTGGGTACAGTTATATGATGCCATTATTGCGCTGCTGTGTGCTCATAGATAATGGGGGGGACGCCACTGCCATGCAATGACATTATTGTTGGGTTGGTGGAGTTGCCATGGATGCTGGGGGGGCGGGGTGTCAGTTGGCATTGCTACATTATCTCATGTAGAAAGAGGTATTATTTTGCTGCCTACTTTGCTGCTTGAAGTGCAGAAGGTCTTGATTACGTTATGCTGACAGAACCAAAGGAGCAGCTGTTGGCTCAGCAGGACCATAAGATTGCTCCGTTAGACACAGCCACCAGGATAATGCATTTTGACATGTTGGATGTAAGGCCAAGAAATGACAAGGTACAAAACCTGTACAAATACATTGAATAACGGACTGTGTTGCTGCAAAGAAAAGTCCCATTTTAGATTTAAGAATTTGTTATATGATCATCCTATTTTGACTCATTGAGGCTATACAATTAAATTGCAATTCTAAACATGCAAAGAACAGCCTGCTCTCATGTAATCAGAAGCTGTGATCTTTGCATTGCCAAGACAGACCCCAGAGAAAACGTTTGTCTAACATAGGAAAGATTCTTATCTTCTCTGTTCCTATCCCCAATTTGACCTTCCAGATTTTTCAACTGCTCTGTTGTGTACTGACTAAAAGTAAGGCGGCAAATACGTGCACAATGTGCACCAGTACCTTGCTTGCATTGCTCTGTTTACATAAATACTCCTCCCAGAGTTTGATCCTGCCTGACTGCGGGAAAATTCTTTCCCATTGGCTCCCCATAATTAAAGGCAGGAATCCTGTCTCTGGCTTCTAAGAGTTCATTGGTTTGTCGAACTCCCTCCAAAGCATCCTCTATGGTAAGTGTGAAAGAGGGGGATTCAAAATGGGAACCATTTCATTTATCCTCCATTCCCATAAGAACAATCCTGGTGGCTCACACAATAAGACAGAAATAAAAATACAAAATTACAATGACAATAACTGAATGAAGTGGCAGGAAACAAATATTAAGTAAATACTGGGAGAGTGAGAATTCAACAGGTGAAAAATTTAGCTGGTTGGAAGCCTAGCAGTGAAAAAGTATTGAGAAGCATTTGAGGTCATTCAGTATTTCAAAGAACAAGGACTAAATGAATACAAATAAAGTTGATATGGCAAAATGATTACAAAAAACCCAAATATTTTAATAACTAGCAGGCCTGCTAATATAGAAACACTGAAGATATATTTGTTGCTAGTAAAGAGACAGTAGGTATGGGATGCTCTTCTCTTATAGTTATTTGAAAGACCGTATTCTCCCTTATGAGCCTGCCCGTGCTTTGAGATCTTCTGGAGAAGCCCTTCTTTCAGTCCCGCCATCTTCACAGGCGCGCTTGGTGAGGAATGGGAGAGGGCCTTCTCGGTGGCTGCTCCAGTGCTTTGGAACTCTCTTCCAGGGTAAGCTAGGCTTGCTCCCTCCGTGATGGGCTTTCGGAAGCAGGCAAAAACCTTTTTGTTCCAGCAGGCCTTTGGAGAATAATCTGGCCCTCCATCTATGTTAATGTCTTATAATTTTGTTGTGTATTTTAAACGTTTATGTTCCCCCCCCCATGTATGTTTTAAACTTTGTAAGGCCGCCTTGAGGCCCAGCATTGGGCAAAAGGTGGGATACAAATAAATATAATAATAATAATAATAATAATAATAATAATGTTAGTAAAGGACTGTATCATATTAGCAGCTTGTGTTCTAACCATTCCATTCCATTTTGCAGGTGAAAACACTGTGCCATCATAAAATGTAGTCTGAAAAGCTTAAGCAACAAGGTCACAAACTACAGGGAAGTCTTCATGTAAGCCCCACTGAAATTAATGGGGAGCAATGCAAGACAAAAATACAACATCAACTATGCCCCTGACTTCCACTGAATAGTATTTTTTACTCACATCGATTAACATTAAGACCTGGATCCAGACTTGACCATACTTAGAGTAAACCAATTCAAATTAATGGACTTTAGCCATTAGTAATTTAAGCCCTATTGATTTCAACAGGTCTACTTGAAGTATGACTAAGTATGGAACCAACCCATAGACTCAAAAGAGTAAGGCTACAAATACCTTGTCAATAGCTTTCCCAACCCGGGAAACGCTACTGTGGATGTCCTTATGATCCGACGCCAATTTCTGAACAGTGTCCTTTATTCGTTTACAACACTGGGTCATAACAAGTGATACCGTCCCTGACAGATCTCCATCTTGATCTAGACAGAAGAGAGGAAAATAGGGAACTAAATGCATTATGAAAAAAATAATGCTGATTCTCAATAAAATGACCAAGCCTCTTCAAACAGTTGCACTGTTGGAAACGGATGACAAGGTTTCATGGAAAGGTATTTCCACAGTATTGGCTAGCATTTGTAATATGCATGGGAAGTTATATTAAGGGGGATAAACTCAAGTCAGAATTTAAATACCTTTAAAGGTTTTTTTTAACCAGTCCTGTTCTGTGGTTTACTTCTGTGCTCAGATTCTGAGCTAATTCCTCCTTTTTTTAATCAGCATGATCAATACCTGCATGCCCCATCCTTGCCCCATCTGCTCTACCAACTGCCCAGTGTGGCTGCCCGTCCCGTACCTACAGCCAAGCAAGAGCTTATCCTTGGGGATGTCCAAGAACAACATGCCAGCTTCATCCAGGGCATCACACACACACCCCTTGCACTCCTGGGAATGCAAACCTACTATAAAGGCTCAACAGACGTTCACAGAAGGAAAGGGCTGGAGTCTCAATCCCTTCTGCATTAGGTTGTTTCTAGGCTGAGATACAACCCAATAACCACAATGGGCTGTATCTTGACTAAGAATGCAATCCTATCCCCAACAATGCTGATGGCTGGAGAGGGTTAGGATGGCCACTGGCATACTGGAGAGGGTTAGGTTGGTGATAGCTGGTGAAAGGCCCCAAAATGGGGGATTCCAGAAATGAGGAGGAACTGGCTTTGGATCCGCAGCTTCCCCATTCCCCCAGAAAGGGCTGATTCAGCTAGTATAGGGTGGGGGAGGGGTAAGAGGGGATTGTGAATGCAAAGATCCATCAGGTTGAAAAGCCCAGTGAAGTCACACATCCACCCCCCCCCCACCCCCCTGTCTGTCCTGGCTGCTGCTCCTCCCAAGCTCTACCTAGCAGAGCTCTATAAGTTGAAGTTTATTCCCATAAAAATCAGTGATATTTAAGCTAAAAACTTTTCTTTTCCCTATAGCTTTTAAACTTTGAGTTTGTTCTGACTCTATACTGTTAGCTTCACCCTTCCCGGTGCCTGTTTACACTTCCCTGTGCCTGTTTGCATTCTCTTTCCCTTCTTATTGTTTACTACAACTTTATTAGATTGTAAGCCTATGCGGCAGGGTCTTGCTATTTACTGTGTTATCTGTACAGCACCATGTACATCGATGGTGCTATATAAATAAATAATAATAATAATAATAATTAAGTAAGCCATGTAAGTTGTCCTATAGATTCAGTGGAACCGAAGTTCAACTAGCTTAGTCTGGATCCTACCCAATATGTATAATTTGATTTGCACATACAATTGTACTGTTTGATAGTTTTATGAAAAGCACAATTATCTTATTTTATTCAAACAATTACGACAAATGTCCCTAGGGTTAAGAGATCAGGCAGCTGTTGTACTCAAAAGTACCCAAATATATCTTAATGCTTAGTAGTTGAGGAAACAGCAAACAATAGTTGAAAATAGAAACAGTGTTATTAACCATTTTGTTAACTGTACTTTGAAATGTCTCCTCTCTATACCCTTCTCTATGTCAAGAGTACAAGACCTACAACACCTGTTTACCAGAGATGACAGTACACACAACAAGCAATGATTCTTCCTTTAAAATACTTCCTGTTCAAGGCAGGTGGGGGTGGGGTGAGACCGTAGTTTTTGCCCCCAGCTTAACAAAACATTACAAACTATCAGTAAGTCTCAAAAGTTACTAAACTTCAAAACAGCATGAGACTCTTCAGTTTTCCCCACCATATATTTATTTTTTTGTTTCTTTTAATATTTGTTCTAGAACTCTATCTGCCAATAATACAAACAGGTCCCTTTCTTAATTTTAGATGTTCCATTCAGTCATGAAGTAACTGTCCAGCATTAATTGATTAATTTAAACTTACTGTTGTTTCTAGATCAAATGACCATCGATGCTATTGTGCCTTTCTATAGAACTGGCTCATAAAGTGGTTATTGCACCATCTGTGATAGGGGACAAGTAATTTACCAAGCCTTTACACAACCCTCTTCACTACTAAAGAGGCATTACAGATTAAAGTGTTCTCTCTTCCTCAAAAGAGACTTCAGGCAGGAAGTAAATATGTCAGTATAAGCACATGAATAGAAAAATTCATAGGCAATTGACAAGGTAAGAAATAGAATTCCAAGATGGAAAAGAACCTGCGGCCATGTCCCACTCACTGTATTAGAAGGCTGCAGCATTAGAGGGCCGTATATGGCGGTTCTGACTGGGTACTCGAGGCCTTGTTTGCAGAGTAATACCTCTGCTTTATTTCTTGGACATGAGGGTGTTTGTCCCCAAAGAATGAAAGAAAAAGAAAAAGAAAAACCTGATGTACCATAGCACCACTAATACATCCTAGTGAGACTGTTGGTTGATATTGTTTTCCTAGCTTAATTTGCAGATACTCTAGGGCAACCTGTGAACCTCCAGATGTTGTTGGACTCCAACTTCCATCATCCCTGACCATTGGCCTTGCAGGCAGGGCTGATGGGAGGTGGTGTCCAACCACAGGTTGCCTACCCCTGCTCTAGAGGTACACTTTCATACTGGCAAGGGGTGGGATGGAGAAAGGGAAGATGGAGTACACAGAAGCAATTCTAAAGAGGTGAAGTCCATGCCAGAAAGGCCCTGGGTCTGAAGGTCATGGTGAAAGGACTTGTCTTATTTGTCTTGCTTCCAGAGAAGTTGCATCAGGCAGAGCAGTCCACCATCTTATATTGCACCCTAGGACAAGGCAAGCACAGATTGTGTTGCCTCCTCCCCAAAATAAAGGGATGCATTTATTCCTTGGATGCCACCCACTGTTTGGACACCATAAGGACAATGAATTTCTGGCGAATAGTAACTTAAGCTAATAACAAAAGTACAAAAGAAAAGCAAATATGGAAAACAAAAGAGAGCTAAGCAAATCAAAGCACTGCAGAAGCTAAAGGAATCAAGTGCTCATACCCAGATCAGAATTTGAAAAGAATGGAGAAGGAGAAACAGACCTTGTCTCCACTGTGTCCTATTCCTCATGCAATACTTCAGTTTTGTGCTGCTGCAAGCCATTCCTATAGCCCCCCTCCCATCTCTCACACCAACCACTGCTACCTACATTTTATAGCCTAATCAAGAAGAAGAGGTAACTGCATCTAAATTTATTGACATATTAGATGAATATCTCCCTACGTCCTCTTATTCCAGCTACAAAATTCTACATGCCTCATGGGGACTGAGCCTCAGTTCAGATGTTTAAAATGCAACCACTAACAATTCTCTTTGCATGAATTAGCATCTCCATTTGGGGCCTGTTGGCATAGCCTCCAGCTTTCAAGCAGGAATGAAAATAGTATGGGCCATGTGAACAGCCGCCACATAAGATTCCGGCCAGGCTGTGAGCATGTCAGCAGCCCTGAACACTCCCTCAGTGACCCACATGGGAGCTCTGCTCTCTAAACATCATCTGAAATGGTCATATTATGGGAATTTCGTTTGCCTTCCACTCCAAATTGTTCAGGCTCCTCTTATCAGTCTTTAATAATAATCTTTAAAAGTTACTTTAAAAGCCACATGAAAAGCACATGCCAATCTCAACAAATTTACTTGGGACTAAGTGCCAATAAAATAATCAATACTTCCAAATAAGATGCATAATCCTTCAATGCCTCACTGAAATCGTGCACAGAATTGTACATGTCTCAGTTATAGCAGCAGAATTCATGTGTGCATCTGCCCCAACTGTATGTCAGACTGCAGTTATAGGAAAGTTAGCAAACCTGTTATTGTGGGCTCCACTTTTCAGGAGCCACCAATGACTAATCCCATTATTATCCAGTGTGAAAGAGTAAACATATTTCCTGGTGTAGAAATAAATTAATGCTTCCTTCTTTTATTCATGAGCATGTGATTAGTAGAGGCCAAGGATGACTAGGTAGATTCATCACTGCCCCAACTTGTGATGTCAAAACGAAACAGTGTTTTCTGCAAATCAAATTTAAAGCCCTTTTCCTTTCAGAACTAAGGCTCTGCCTTCTTCTTCAAACTAAAGTTTATGGTGAACATCAAGTTAACTTAATATCTAGCTCTTTTCACCCAGTCAACAACAAAGTCAAAACCCCATATGTGGGGATAAAGAGAGAATAGCTCCCCCAAAACTATGTCAATAGTTGCTTAAACCAACTTCTAAAATACAGAAGTAGAAGCTCTGTCTACATCATCTCTTTAAATCTGACCAACTTTGGCCAAAGAATGGAAGCCTGTCTCACTGCCCATTTTAAATTCATCCTAATCATGAGTGTGTGGACCAGTCCCCAAGAAATATTATTGATAACCTAAAGTCAAAAGACACACGAAGAAAGGGACATCTGTGACAACAAGACATAATTGCTAACCAGTAACTTTAGCAATTAGAGATTGAGAGGCCGGTCCACCACCCTTACTCACTTCTCAAAGTGTCACTCCAGGAAAACTACTTGCTGTCCGAAGTGTAGAATTTGTCAGAAGAGACCAAGACTTGTGAATCATATCCTGGCAAATTAATATTACATGATTTGTCATATCTATATCTTAGGCTTTCTTTCTTCTGTTTGTGGCAGGGAAGAAGCAGGGAGGGAATATAGCCTTCTCTTGCTACTAAACATGACAAACAAAATGTTCCAGAAAACCAGTCCTTTCTATAGTGCCAAGAGGAAGGAAGGCAAGGGGGTGGAGTGAAGTACAGCACCCTGAACACCTTTGATAACCAGCCATGGGCCTGTGAAGGAGGCATGGTTCAGCAAGGAATCCTAAGGGAAACTTGAGCCATACTGAACAATATGCCACTCTGAAAGGAGCAAGACAAAGAGGTTGCTAAAGAAAAAAGTATCCTATATATAATAGCCAGTTCCTCTGTCCAGACAAAAATATCTCAAAGATTAGAAGGCCTAGGAGGCTGAAAGTTTGCATGCAGATAGCCCCTGACCCGCACGGGTGCAGGAATACTTGGTGACTGAAAATTCCCACCGGGGTCCCAATAAAGGAGGCTTTCCAAAAGAATCTGAAATTGCAAAAGAGCCATGAAAATGATCGCCTTTTCTATCATCATCCTACAAATGCCAATGGGGCACATTAAACGGCCATAAATAAAGCCGTTGATTTTTCAATGGGTATCACACTAGTTAATATATAAAGAGAGAGAGTGATAGGCTGTGTCTTCACTTGCAGGAAAAAAAGAAAAAAAAAAACATCAGGGAAAGAACCTGGTCACACCAGATGCTGGAGTACTGAATTCTAATAGTATTCTGAATTCTCATAGTACTTATAATATAACTAAAAACAAAACTCATTTGTTTTCAATAGCTTTTGGTATTTTAGCTCGATTTACTGTTCTTATTACTATGATTATTCTCTTATTTCTGTTTTGTGAACCCTTCCCCCCCCCTTCATGTTTTAATGTGATTTTAGATTGTAAGCCTTTAGGCAGGGTATCGCTGTTTTATTTGTATATTTTGTACAGCACCAAGTACACTGTTGGTGCTATATAAATAACAACAACAACAAGAAAAATTCAGGGCAAGGGGAAGCACTCACAGGGGCTGAGAAGATGGGGGGAGTGTACAAGAGTGCATCCAAAGATATTACAGGGCAGAAGCAAAGACAGGCAAAGAGTGGGGTTCATATACACCATTGCCATCATTTCCATGGGGCTGGGCCCTGCTTTTAAAAGCAGTCTGAGACAGAGTTTTAGGAGGTGAAGCTTTCCTTGAGACAGAGATAAAAGGGTCTTTTCGCACGTTACAGACAAGATTTTTCAAAGTGTATCTGTATAAATGGCAACAAGCAGGTGTCGGGAAACTCAGAGGTGCTACAGGCGGAGAGCCGGGAGCACAGGCGCCAGAGTAAAACCGTACATGCCGCTACGCCATGTGGGAAACAGCCCGTGCCGGTGGGGAAAGCTTCACCTGCTGGATTTCTGCCTGTCAGGGTCCGGCTAATGGCTCCGGAGCGGGCCCCGTGAAAGAAGCCCGGGTAGCAACGCTCTTTACGGGGGACAAGCGGGGGGGGGGCACATACTCTCGCTCTGGAGGATCTCGCGGCGCAGCCCCGCCACGTACTGGATCAGCTCCTCGAGACTCCGCTCGCACAGCTGCCCGTAGCCGGAGAACTTCTGCAGCACCTTCTCCAGCTCGCGCTCCACCGTCACGCATTGGTCCATCGCGCCTTCCCCCGGCGTCCGCCCGACCCCCGCCCGACGGCCGCCGAGACCCTACGGGCAGACCTCACAATACTCAGCGGAGGACCTGTGTGGAGGAGGAGGAGGGGAGGTTGGCTGGTTGTTGTTTTTGCAGGCAGCGTGTTAGACAAGCGGGGTCCTTCTCACCGGAAGGCTGGAGATGCGTCACAGGCAGCGCTGGAAACAGCTTAGAGGGCCGCAAGGGCGGATGGGTCGTGTGCGTAGAAATAGGAAATGAGTAGAATAACGCACCCCATTGCCTGGATGTGAAGCTTCCTGGTTCCTTAACAACCCCCTTTTCCCCTCCCCAATGCGGAAGTGACGAGTGCTCACGGATATAGAGAAATTCAGGCTGTTAGTATAACCGTGTTTGAGTATCCAGCGTGCCTCCCCGCAAACACACATGCACACACAGAGTAATTTTATTTTATTTTATTTTTATTTAGGGTGACCCTATGAAAAGGAGGACAGGGCTCCTGTATCTTTAACGGTTGTATTGAAAAGGGAATTTCAGCAGGTATCGTTTGTATACATGGGGAACCTAGTGAAATTTCCTCTTCATCCCAACAGTTAAAGCTGCAGGAGCCCTGCCCTCTTTTAAATCTGGTCACTCTGGTATAGCTCCTGCAGCTTTAACTGTTGGGATGAAGAGGAGATTTCAACAGGTTCTCTATATATACAAATCATGACACCTGCTGAAATGCCCTTTTCTATGCAACTGTTAAACAGGGTGACCCTATGAAAAGAAGGACAGGGCTCCTGTATCTTTAACAGTTGCATAGAAAAGGGAATTCCAGCAGGTATCGTTTGTATACATGGGGAACCTGGTGAAATTCCCTCTTCATCACAACATTTAAAGCTGCAGGAGCTATACTAGAGTGACCAGATTTAAAAGAGGGCAGGGCTCCTGCAGCTTTAACTGCTGAAATTCCCTTTTCAATACAACCATTAAAGATACAGGAGCCCTGTCCTCCTTTTCATATGGTCACCCTAAATTTATTACATTTTTATACCGCCCAATAGCTGACGCTCTCTGGGCAGTTCCCAAAAATTAAAACCATGAAGAAACAACCAACAAATTTAAAACACAAGTACAAAATACAATATAAAAAGCACAACCAGAATAAAACCACAATATAGGTTAAAATATGAGATTAAAACAGCAAAGTTTAAATTTAAGTTAAATTAGGTGTTAAAATACTGAGAAAATAAAAAGGTCTTCAGCCGGCGACGGAAAGAAAACAATGTAGGTAATTCCTGCTCTCTGTAACTGAAGTGGTATTTGATGCGGTGAGTTTTAAAACTCATCAAACTTGTTATTGTTTTTCTTCATTATTTTCTATTGTCTGCTGTCACTTTTGTCCTGGGAAAATCAGAAAAGGTGACATAAAGAACCCGGAAGTAGAAATGTCTGTTTCATTTTAAAGTCTATAAATCTATAGTTTTACGCATTGTAGGCACCAAGGTGCATTTAAGCCAGGCAACAGTTTAGACACCTAAGATTGATCTCTTCTAAGAAGGTGGCTTATTAAAGTTTCTCTGTTCTGATTAAATACAGTTTGAATCGAGTTATTTAATAGGCATGGAGAAGGTGAGATGCCCAGTGCGAAGTCTCTATTTTGATGGGGGTGGCGGGAGGAGCGGGTTTATTAGGTCATTAGCAAACAGATGGGAAAAGCGGAAGCGACTTCTCGGGGTCTTCCTACCATGGCATCAACTTCCGTCGCCTGTTGGTGAGCTCACCAAGCGAATGTTTTTATTTGTTTCTATTATTTGGTTGCTGGGTGTTAACACTGTTGAGTAGGGTGACCATATGAAAAGGAGGACAGGGCGCCTGTATCTTTAACAGTCGCATAGAAAAGGGAATTTCAGCAGGTGTCCTTTGTATATATGGGGAACCTGGTGAAAATCCCTCTTCATCACAACAGTTAAAGCTGCAGGAGGTATACTAGAGGGACCAGATACAAAAGAGGGCAGGGCATCTGCACCTTTAACTGTGGTGATGAAGAGGGAATTTCACTAGGTTCTCCATACATACAAATGACACCTGCTGAAATTTCCTTTTCAATCCAACCGTTAAAGATACAGGAGCCCTGTCCTCCTTTTCATATGGTCACCCTACTGTTGAGGTACATCACAAGTCGCAGCACTAAATTGCCCTAAGTTTTGATTTCCAACTTCGTTGTTGTTTGGATTTTTTTTTTAAGTATGTGTCACTTTAGAATATATTTCTGTCTTCTTCCTTGTTAAACTCCCCCCCCCCCTCCAATTTAACCAATGGTAAATCTCTCTTTTGTCATAATTTTGTTAGCTCCATTCTTTTTTCAGGACACACTTTGTGAATGGTGTCATGGTGCTTTTTACAGAATAAGCAAAAGAAGGCAGGCACCCATACCTAAAGACAAAAGACCTAAAGACAGTAGTGCACGCACTGGTAACCTCAAGGCTTGACTTCTGCAATGCGCTCTACACAGGGCTACCATTGTTCCTAGTTTGGAAACTTCAACTAGTTCAAAATATGGCAGCCAGGTTGGTCACTGGTACAACTAGGGGTGAGCATATTACCCCAACATTAAAATCACTCCACTGGCTACCAATTAGTTTCCGGGCAAAGTACAAAGTGTTGGTCATTATCCCAACCCTGGACCCAAACCCTAAAGTGGTTTGGGTCCAGGTTACCTGCGGGATTGCTGCCACGACACAGGCTCTGAACACCAGACCCGGCCGAGGCTACTCCCTGCTCAAGCCAAGTACCACCGCTTGATACGCCTGAGGCAAGGGATAAAGCCCACCTTCCTCCAAACTATGTGGAGAAAGGGGTTTAAAATGGAGAAGGATTTTAATATATATAATAATGCGCTGTGAGTTATATCTGCTTAGGTGAATGATTGTCAGAGTGGGTGTTAAATGTGTAAACTTAAGATGATAAATGCCAAACAGACACGTGGGATTTTTGTGGTAGTTTAAAGACAAAGCAATCAAAATTTATTTTTAAAAGTTCACAAGCTTTGTTTCAAATAAAACAATTAAAAACCTTTTTGAAACCTTTCATACAATCCTGTCACCCATTCACATACGCGCTTTCCTTTTTCTCACACAATCACTCTTGAACTTTCTTTATTATCAGTATTAATATACATCCACTACGTGCACACCACTCACTACGCTGACCCTCAAACTCTCCAGAACTTAAGTACCATAAACACAGAGAGCACTACAGACTCTAAGAGTACCTAACAAGTCCCTCTGAAAAGCTCCCTCAATCCCCTCAGTCATTCCCTTATATATCACTCCTCCCCCCTCCCAAGACATTCTAACTCCGCCCACTCAGACCAACATTCTAAAAACCACAGACTTACAAACTGCAGACATACATTGGGAATTGACTTGTGGGGTGTAACGCCACAATCGCCTTTTCCCATACAGTCCGCCCCGCACACTCAGGTCCTCTGGGGTGAACTTACTTCAGTCAGCTAAAACTAGGCTGACATCACTTTCCCAGAGGACCTTTTTTTCTGTTGCCCCCAGATTGTGGAATGGCCTGCCAGAGGAGATTCATAAAATTAACTCTTTGTGTGATTTTAAGGCAGCTTTAAAGACTAGCCTTTTCCGGCAGGCCTATCCAGATCAATGTAAAATCAAGAATTTTTAAGATGTATTGATTCCTGTTCTAATGTTGTTCCCTGCCTCGATCCAAAGGGAGAGGCGGGTAAGAAATAAATATATTATTATGATTATTATGATTATTATGATTATTATACCAAAATTTTACAATCTGCGTCTCACCAGTGCAGGAGAGTGCCAGTGCAGGAGAGTGACAATGCAGAAGCAAAAATAAAAAAGGTTGAAAGAATGCAAACTGCATTTCTAACCATGGAAGAGAAAGAGGAACTCCCATGAATTGCCTCCTATGACATATGGACTGATGTTACATTGCTCAGATAAGGTGTAGTGGAGTCCTAGGACTGCGTATTCAGAAATAAGTCCCGCTGAACTCAGTGGAACTTAGGGGGATCTACACTATTGCTTTTAAAGCACTTTAAAGCACTCTGAAAATGTTTTGAAAACTGTATATGCAGTGTGTCCTGGGCCCCAACAGTTGTCAAAACTGTTATAAAGCGCTTTAAAGCAGTAGTGTAGATTCCCCCCGCCCCCGGTTAGCCTTCTTCAAAGTGGTGTTACAGTAATATCTGCAACTAACAGTTAAACGTATAGCCTGATCATACTATGAGGTTATCCTAGTCATCTGGATTAAAGTGTAGCTTTCTGCTTGACAACAGATCTCCAAGACAGCTTCCAATCAAAACAAAATAATATTTTTTTTAGTAAGAAGGCAGAGATTGAAGAAAATGGTACTTTGCCTGAACTGCTGCTTTTCAGAGGTTCCAAAGTGGCACAAGAAAATAGCCTCTTCCCCCTCTCAGACACATATTCTTGGTTAATGAAACTGGTGCACCTTCTCTTGGGCAGCTGAACATTCTGAAGCAGACTGTTTAAATGAATATATTTTCTTTAAATGAATATATCTGTGGGCCTCTATCCCTTCTGCTGCCACTGAAGTAGCTGCAGCAGTGGTGGCAAAAAGAAAAAGAAAAAAGCAATCATTTTGCAAGGAGACATAGAGCTCCCAGGCAAGCCTCCCGGGAATAATTGGCAATGAAGCAATGGCAGGATATTGGTGTTAACTGTACACTAACCTAACCCTAACCCAGCTCACCTAGAATATTGGAGTAAGTAAAAAAACTGAAGATAGCTGCTTGAAAAAACTGGTTCGGAATACGAAATTGTTAATTATCCATTTTATTTCTGTAGTTCTTGTATTTAATTATTAGAATTGGTTTTCCGTGAATTAGAAAACTGCAATTTGATCTTGCACCTCATTTGGAATAATTAATGCTTCTGAAATATGCTTTGCAAGTGTCACAGTAAACCAAATCAAAATCTTCTAGCCAGCTTAAACACCCCTAACAATTCAATCCACGTTCCTATCTTCCTCACTGTCTAACCCGGTTAATCACTACATGCCTGCTATAGCAGCTTCCTCACAACTCAAATATCCTTGTTATCTAAATCCCTGTTTCATGCTAGCACCCATTCTGTGCTCCCTTCTTGGTTTGGGCTGCCAATGCTGCTTGAAATTTGCATCTCTTGTGCTAGACCCTTTCTGAAGGAAAAGCCTGTAATATTTACTTTTTCAGAAATACCCAGCAAAAAGGTGATGTCACGAAGTCCTATTGAGTCGAGCAACTGTGTTTTCAGCTGATCTTTCATTGTCGCAAATTAAAGTGCGAAGTTACATGTTGGATTTTATTCCTTTTCTTTTTATATTATATATTTAAGGGAAGACTAATTATATACAGCAAATTATTTAAAATATGCTTTTTTTCTTGTCTATTCCTTTTCTTTTCTTTTTTTGTTTTGTTTGTGGTTTGTTTTGTGAAAGTTTGTCTATTTTATTTTATTGTATGTAATTCTAATTAATAAAAGAAAGAAAAAAGAAAATTAAAGTGCAATCCTTAAATGCCCTACAACTCCCAGCATGACTCAGCCAGGGTGGCTGGAGGGATGCTGGAAATTGTAGGACTTTTTCTCTCTAAACATACATAGAAGTACCCTAGTAGCCAACTACTGAGTTTTTGAATTTAAGGCCTATTCTTGCAAACTATTGTGGCACTCAATGATTTTAAGCCCATGATTCTTTCACACACCACGACATCTCAATATGTTGGGAAATTGTAGCATTTTAGATATTGAGCAGATAATTTCAAGTGTATGCATCTGTAAAAATATTTATAATAATACTTAGCATGTATATGGTGCTTTAGTGTTCAGAATACTGCATATGAATAAGGTCAGCCAATATTGTTACCTCCATGGTGAGACTGAGGACTGAGAGAACCATGCTTTGCTTAAGCAACCCTATGAGTTCACAGAAGAGCAGGAACTTGAATTCTGAAGTTTTTCGTTGATTCACAGTGACGTTTATTACTCTGTTACGCTACAAAATTGTAATATGTTACTGTGATTTTAGAATGTAAGCCATATGGCAGGGTGTTTTGTATTTTGTTTTATTTTCTTCTGTACAACACCATGACAATTGATGGCGCTATATAAATAAATATTAATAATAATAATAATCAAATTATGGCGGGAATACACACTGTGTGTTGTTAGCATGTCTTCTTCACGACCATTATCTTCAGGAAAATGCCTCCGATCGCTCCTCTTGGGCTTGCCCTTTGAGAGCGACTTGGGCCGTAGCTAGACCTAAGGTTTGACCCAGGATCATCCTGAGTTAGTCCCTGCCTGAGCGCTGGATGCCCTGTGTGGCACTTAGATGAACAGGTTTGACCCCAGGACGATCCTGGGATAAACCTTAGGGCTAGCTACGGCCTTGGAGTTCGTATCCTACACACATTTACTCCTCTTTGATCTTAGGCCATAGCTAGACCTGAGGTTTATCCCTGGATCGTCCAGGGGTCAAACCTGTTCATCTAGGTGGCACACAGGGGATCCAGCGCTCATGCAGGGGCGAACCCGGGATGATCCCAGGAGAAACCTTAGGTCTCGCTGTGGCGTTAGTGGGCCTTACTTCCGAGGAAACCAGGATCCGGGTCGGGGCTGCAAAACTGCGAGCAAGTGCAGCGCAGGCTGCTGCTTCCTCCTCGCCTGTCTTCGCCCCTGGGGTTACTGCCTGTCAGCGGAAAGGGCGGGCGGAGAGGCGGCCCTGACTCCTCGCAATCCGGGGGCACTTGAAGAGCCAACCAGGCAGCTTCTGGATCTGGGGCGGCCGCGCCGGGATGAGTCCTCCTAAACTGTCGGGCCGGCGCTTTTGGAAGGTAACCCCCCCCCCCCCGGGGAGCGGCGCCCACGGTGGAAGCGGGCAGGCGGGGCTCCTCGACCCGCTTCCTGAGCCCCTGGACCGTCCACCCGCTTCCCCCTCCTTTCGCTGCTGTCCGCGGCTGCAGACGTCACTTGTTATGTCTCCGCTGGTTCGGGCTCTGCTCCGCCGCGGGAAGGCGGCGGCGGCGGGGCTGGCAGAAGCCCAGCCGCAGCATCGCCCCCGGGGGTCCCCGTAGGAGTAGGGCCGCCGCCAGCCCGAGCGGGGGGTGAAAAGCCAGGCGCCTCAGCCTGCCCTTGGCGCCGCCCCCCTCCCGGGCCCCTGAAGCAGCGCCTGGGCTTCCCAACACAAACTTATCCCCCCCACCAGACACACAACCCCCACCCACCCACCCACACATCACTGGCACCCCACCCCCGCACCCCACCTAGCACTCACCCCACATCCGCTCCAATCCCTCTCCTTTGCAGGCCGCACATCAGCCGCCTCTCAAGTGTCTATTTTTTCCCCTAATTTGCTCCCCCCACATTTTCTTTCTGCCACATCATCACCTGGTTTGAGCCGAGGGGTGCTTCCTTGGGCCTCAAACTAGCACCCCCCGTCGTGTCCTCTTGACAGGGAGTGATCTCCTATCCCCCCCCCCCCAGTACCTGAAATAATTCTCTATAAAAGACAGAAACGAAGAAGAGAGACCCTGGCTGTAGCAACATACCCAGGTGTTGTTATGAATACCCACCTCCCTTTATCTCCTCCACTGGGACATTTCTCTCTATCTCTTTTATAGGATTGACTCTCTTGCAGAGTCAGAAACACCCGCAGAGGAAAGATGTGGCTGAAGCTGTTTTTCTTGCTGCTTTATTTTTTGGTCCTGTTTATTCTGGCCAGGTTTTTTGAAGCCATGGTGTGGTATGAAACTGGCTTCTTTGCCACTCAGTTGGTGGATCCTGTGGCACTGAGTTTCAAAAAGCTGAAGACCATTTTGGAGTGCAGGGGACTTGGTTATTCAGGGCTTCTAGAAAAGAAGGATGTCCGTGAGCTGGTTGAGAAATCAGGTAAGAAAAGTATCCACGTACAGGTGTTGTACCATTCGGCATTGCGGCCTCTTCCCTCCCCCATAGGTTTTCCCTTTTGTTAAATATCTACAGTGGTGCCATCAGGGCAGGACTTTGGGACAGAAATCCAGGGGAGCAGGAGGGTCACCAAATGCAGCAATGTCAGTTTACCACATTTTGAAAAAGTGAAGTAATATATTTTACCATCTAAAGAGTTCCCCAGAAGTTCATTAAGTCCAGAATCTAAAATTACCTAGTTCTATCAGTAAATATCTACAATTATTTAATGATAAAATATCAAGTATATGGAGAAAGGTGAATGGGGAGTAATGGTGAATAAAGTTCTCAGTATTGAGAGCGACCTCAAGCTCAAAATGCATCCAGACTGTTTATGGGAAATGGCTGAAATGTGACCACCTTGGGTGTAGGGCAGCAGCAGGCTGGCAAGGAACACATACTGCACAGCAGCATAGAGGAAAAAATATAATTTTTGTTTAAGTACAGGTGACAGTTATCAGGAAACATGACCTAACATGATCTGAAACGCACCATTAAAAATCATAAGTTGAAATGTGACATGTGCTGCTTGGTTGCATTGACAGCTACTGTGACAAAACTTTGCTACCTTTGTTGTCAAGAAAGTGTAACCATCCTGCCTTTTTGTTAGGCTCAGTAGCAAGATTATTAGAATGCTAATAGCCTGATTCTACGCATGTTTACTGACTTCAGTGCAAGCAACTGTACACAAGATCGCAGTTTTACAGTGTGATCCTAAGCAAGGTTGCTCAAAAGTAAGTTCTATTGAGCATAATGAGGCTTATATTCCCTAAGTGTGTTTGTGATTGTAGCTTTGATACGGCACACTGTTCAGAAGACAAAGAATGGAAAGATATTCCCTTAATTAAATTATTGTGATGCTTCTATCATGGCACAAGGCCTTGTTACGTATTTTAAGGAAGTAAAAATAATTTCAGATTGTTTGCACGAGATAATTTGCCTGAGTGTTACCTTTTGTTTGCAGAATGAGGTGTGCTGAAGGTCTAGATGTTTCAAAACAAACACCTTTAAAAAACTTCTCCTTTGAAATATACTTCAGGACTAGCTAGTAGCACTTTAGGATTGTCATGCACCTATACATGTCCACCAACAGTAATAAGTGCATTCAGTAATACCTTGGCATTGCTTTGTGTCCCTGGATGCAGAACTCAATGTTAACCAGTGTGCAAATAAAATATAGAGATCCGCTGGTTTCGCAGATTATCATCTCAGCGGAACTATCTTTGATCTATGATAGTACTGGTCCCCCTCCATTCTTCCTCCAGAGCAGGAAGGTTTGGTGGGGCCTCCAAAGGGATTCTGCATTATATTATAGACCATCCTTACTGGAGTTTAGTCCTTGGCTTAGGAACATAGGAAACGACCTTCTACTACATCAGACCATTGGTCCATCTACCTCAGTATTGTCTACGTATACTACCTGGCAGTGGGTCTTAAGTGTTTCAGACGAGGGTCTTTCCAAGCCCTTCTTGGAGGTATAAGCAGCTGAACCTTGAACCTTTTATTTATTTATTTATTTATTTATGTATTACATTTTTATACCGTCCAATAGCCAAAGCTCTCTGGGCAGTTCACAAAAATTAAAACCATAATAAAACAACCAACAGGTTAAAAACACAAATACAAAATACAGTATAAAAAGCATAACCAGGATAAAAACCACGCAGCAAAATTGATATAAGATTAAAATACAGAGTTAGAACAGTAAAATTTAAATTTAAGTTAAAATTAAGTGTTAAAATACTGAGAGAATAAAAAGGTCTTCAGCTGGCGACGAAAGGAGTACAGTGTAGGCACCAGGCAGACCTCTCTGGGGAGCTCGTTCCACAGCTGGGGTGCCACAGCGGAGAAGGCCCTCCTCCTTTTGAATGCATAGCATGTGCTATACCACTGGGCTACAGCTTCTGGTGCATGCCTTGCTGGTAGTTCTAAATTCACATATCATACCCCTTGCTTTATCGTAGTCTCATATCCTTTTCATGCTCACAAATATACAGGTCCACACATCTAAACAGATGTACTGTATCACCATGAATGTCTGAGTGATAGAAGTTAATTGTGGTTATGTAACTGTGTATGTGTGAATTGCATTTATTTATTATGTTTCTACTTTGTTAGTCAGGGTTGACTCCCAATTCAGATACACACAATCCAGATAAGAGAGAATCAGTTCAGTGGTCAATCTACCTGTTCCAGAAATGGGTCTTAGATGTCAGTGGATTTGTAAGCTAAAATAGTGGCAAGAGTCCATGTACAAAAGACAGTTCTAGTGATTGTGTAGGTGTACGCAAGAAAAATTAAGAAACTGGCAGGTGAAGTTGGCGTATTTGAAGATAGCAGGTATTACAAAGTTTTAAATAGCTCTGGCTATTGGGCGGTATAGAAATGTAATAAAATAAATAAATAAATAAATTATAAATGTATTTATATCCCGTTTTACAAAAATTCAAGACAGCTCCCAAAATACAGATTAAAAACAGCAAAAGAGACTTTGAAGTGATCCAGCGCAAAGAAAAGAAATAGCTGAGTACATAGGGTACATAGGGTTCCATCAATTTGCCCCACTCCCAAACACCACCTGGAAGAAAAGGTCTTTCTACAGTGCTTCAAGGCAAGGAGTGAAGAAGCTAAATAGGCTTCTTGAAGAAGAAAATTCCAGAGCCTAGGTGCAATGGCCAAAAAAATCCTATCCCAGGCACTAATCAGCCTCGGCTCTGATAGTGTGAAGATACGGTGGAGGGCCCATTGAAGACCTGAGAGAATGGTAGGTTCATAAGGCAAGGACCAGTACTTAAGAAATCCTGATTCTAGCCCAGTTAAGATCAATACCAAGACTTTGAACTAGTCAAGAAACAAATTGGTAACCAGAGAAGATGATGTAATATTAGATTTATATGCTTCATCTGTCAAGTTCCTGTTCGGATATTGCTGCAGAATTTTGTACAAATCGGTGCTTCCAAGTTTTCTTCAAAGGCAGTCACTCATAGCTGTGTTACAGTAATCCAATCTGGAATATTATGTGGGTATACATAATATGTGGGTTGGAAAAATTCCTGGAGGAGAAAGCTATCAATGGCTTCTAGTCATAATGGCTATGTGCTACCTCTGGTATCAGAAGCAGTATGCCTATGTACACCAGTTGCTGGGGAACATGGGTGGGAGGGTGCTGTTGCATTATGTCTTCTTTGTGAGTCCCTGGTCAACAACTTGTTGGCCACTGTGTGAACAGAGTGCTGGACTAGATTGACCCTTGCTCTGATCCAGCATGGCTCTTATGTTCTTATGTATAAAGCTCAGCTGAAAAAGACTTTCCTGGCCATGTCTGCTACCTGAGCGTCCCACCATCAGCAGCTGCAGTGCTGGATCCAAGATTGCCTTCAAGCTGCTGCTGCAAACCTGCTCTTTTAGGAGTGCAAAACAGGTTGTATATGTAGGTTAGCTGTCTCTCCAACAGCATCTCCAACTTTTCTGGGTTAAGTGTCAGTATTTCTGTCCACATCCTCTTCCCAAAAAGAAAGAGCTATCATAAGCATATTGAAGGCACTGTATGCAAAATCTTTGAATAATCTGCTTTAGTGGTTTCATATAGATGTTAAATAGCATGTGAGGTCAGTCTGAGTTCTGTGGAACCTCACAGGGTAAAGCAGAAATCCGCCAACGTCACAGCAGCAGTCCGCCAACATCTGGAACCTATCTCCAAGGGCAGTGCTGGATATAACAGCAGCCCCAGATAGCAAACCTGGAACAGGCTGAAATCACTTACCAGGAGTATCTCTGGGCTCATCTACATTTAGAGCCCTTCCGAGAGGGGCGGGGAGGGATAATTGTGAAGCTTTCTGCTTCATCAATCATCCCTCATGGGGCACATGCCAGTGAGTTTGCCCACAATTTAAGGAGAGCTGTTCCAGGGCGAAATTCTTATTTTATTTTTACGACTCCTGACTCTTGCGCAAGAGCAGACTTGTGATCCTGTGCGAAGATGAGTTTTCTAAAACACACAAACACACAGTCGACACCGAGACCCATCCAGAATGTGTTGACAATGCTTTCCCCTTCACCCCCAATACCAATGGTGCCTGTTCACTGAGCCCCACTACTCGTGAGGAGCAAGAACAGCTTCGTGAGCCGTGCTAAAGGGCTTTGAAAGGCTATTATTATTATTATTATTATTATTATTATTATTATTATATCCCGCCTTTTGCCCAATACTGGGCCTCAAGGCAGCTTTACAAAGTTTAAAAATATACATTTTAAACCTAGGAAAAGAAATGTACAAAAAAAAATTACAATATTAAAACATAAACAATTTTACAAGTCCTTAACATAGATGGAGGGCCAGATTATTCTCCAAAGGCCTGCTGGAACAAAAAAGTTTTTGCCTGCTTCCGAAAGCCCATCAAGGAGGGAGCCACTCTAGCTTCCCTGGGTAGAGAGTTCCAAAGCATTGGAGCAGCCACTGAGAAGGCCCTCTCCCATGTTCCCACCAAGCGCGTCTGTGAAGATGGTGGGTCTAAAAGAAGGGCTTCTCCAGAAGATCTCAAAGCATGGGCAGGCTCATAAGGGAGAATACGGTCTTTCAGATAACCTGGACCTGAGCCATATAGGGCTTTATAGGTAATAACCAGCACTTTGAATTGTGCCCAGAAACAGACTGGAAGCCAGTGGAGCTGTTTTAACAGGGGAGTTGTCTGCTCCCTGTAACCAGCCCCGGTCAACAATCTGGCTGCAGCTCTTTGAACCAGCTGGAGTTTCCAAACACTCTTCAAAGGCAGCCCCACGTAGAGTGTGTTACAGTAATCCAATCGGGATGTAATTAAGGCATGTGTCACCGTGGCCAGGTCCGACATCTCTAGGAACGGGCACACTAGCTTTAACTGTGCAAATGCACTCCTGGCCACCGCTGAAACCTGAGCATCCAGGCTCAGGGCTGAATCCAGAAGTACACCCAAGCTGCGGACCTGTGTCTTCAGGGGGAGTGTAACCCCATCCAGCACAAGTTGAATCCCTATTCCCTGATCTGCCTTTCGACTGACCAGGAGCACCTCTGTCTTATCTGGATTAAGCCTCAATTTGTTCGCCCTCATTAATAAGCTCAGTTATAGGAGAGCCAGTAGAAGAATTCTGAAAAATTGAACTAATTTGGTCAGTTGAAGGATCAAATGCAAAAGAGTTTCTTTTGTGAGAATTGTTAAGATATGAAGTGGGTTAGGAGAGTCAGAGGAGCAGTGATAGATAAATGAAAGAGGAAATCCTAGATAGGAAAAAGGCTCCTGGAGAGAGAAAATAAACATTAATATTTGCTGACTGAATTAAGCTGAATTTAGAATCCTATCTTTTAGTGCATATGACTTTTACAAATGATTGAGCACTTGCAGTATCATGCTTCCTTACATGTAAATATGCCCCATTGAAATTGGTGGGATTTACTTCCAAGTAAACCTAGGTTTGGTCTGTAAGAAGATGCACGGATGAGCAGAAAAGGCTGCATTCTTTCTATGGAAAATATCAGTTTTTCAAATTATAGTAATGATTAAGTACTTGTAAAGTCCCTAAAACTTTCTAAGCGCTGTAGAGATTTTGAAAGATAAAGAGTCCCTGCCTGTAAGCTCACAGTATAATAGACACAATACAAAAGGAAACGAAAGGAAAGAGGAAAGCAAGTTCCTTCTCTCTGAATAAATATGTGAGGAGGGAGTGTATGAACTCTGCCCCCTTGGGTGTTTCTGTTGCCACCTACTCGTGGAGGACAACTTTCTGAAGAGAGCATCCTGTGTTGCTGTATCTGGTATTTCTAAGAAATGTTTAGTCTTTCGCAGATAGAAAATAATATTTTATAGAAGAGTAATTTTAATCCCATTCATGTAAAGCTTTGAATTACTTTATTTATGCAAAGATCTAATTACAGAAAACCAGTTTTTTTTATCAAACCAGTTAAAATGCACTTTTTGGGGTGGATGTTTCAACTAATTATCTTTTCGATTACCTTTGTTTCCACTATGGAACTAAATGGTATGTTAAATCTGTGAAAAAGTACTAACCATCTCATTTACTGTTGAGTTTTTCATACCAACAAGATAGATACATAGACATTTGTATGTAGTTTTGCTTAGCTCTTTAAAAAGAAGTTTACATTCTCTGCCAACACCGTCTGCTTTTTTACCAGCGTTATTTTGATTAGTGTGGCCTTTAGAGTTTAGTGTAAATTGGTGTTTCTTTATCTGTTTATGCAGGAGACCTCATGGAGGGTGAACTTTACTCTGCTCTCAAGGAAGAGGAAGCATCTGAATCTGTTTCTAGCACAAACTTCAGTGGTGAAATGCACTTTTATGAACTGGTAGAAGATACGAAGGATGGGATCTGGCTAGTACAGGTATTAATTATTTTCTTTTTGAAAGTAGAAATGGCCTCTGAATCTGTTCGCATTTCAAATAGTTTGCTCACTCAGAGGAGCAGTGTGTGAAATACTTCAAGCACTTTGCAACACCACCTCAAAATCCAGCATGAACTTGAAACATAATTATGTTGCACAACTAAAGCTGCAGTCCTAATGTATTGTTTTGACTGCTAGTGGCCAGCTAGGAAGTCAAAACAAGGTTCTTTTTAGATCCCGGAGACAATAACCAGACCAAGGAGAAAGGTCTTGAGTGATTTATTAGTTCTTTAACAACTAGCATACATTACCAGAAGCATATACGGAGAGTGCACCGAGACAGGTTCGTCAGCCTCTTGCTCATTCCGCTGCCAAGGACTCCGGTTGGCAGCGAGCAAGACCCCAAGAGTCACTGGCGCAGCACCTTCCGGACGGTCTACGCAGAAGCCCTTTCTCTCAGACTGTAGTGTTGGTTTTTATACATCATCTGGTCTGCCTTCTTGTCTTTGATCGTCAGCTGCTGACCCATAGCAACAGGCACCTGTCACCTCCCCTACTCCTCCTCGAACATCCTTATCTGTGTCGACACTGCTTTATCAGCGAGGGTCTTGTTGCACAGGTGCCTTTAGCTTGGGAGGATACTTTGAAGCTCGGGGGCTGCTCCCCTGTTTATACTTAAATGTCACAGTGATATATAGAGGTTTGTTATCTACTTATACAACAAAGTGATATCTATAAGAGGTGAAATCATCTGACCTTGGCCTGTGCCATGAAAACACATGTTCACCCCACCTATACCTCCTCGTAATAACAAAAAATCTTCCGCGATGCCAATACACCTAAAGACATTTATTAGGAAGTCTATCTGTTTGGCAGAATGAGACTTGCTTCTAAATAGATATACTTAAGTTTGAGCCGCAAGTGTCATGACTTCAGTCTGGAAAAGTGAAATCTGTACTCCAGTATCAGTGGGATACCATTTAAGCTATTACATAGTGAGACTAACACCCTGACCTTGTACACTTTATTTATTTATTTATTGCATTTCTATGCTGCCCCATAGCCAAAGCTCTCTCAGCGGTTTACAAAGATTAAAATAACACGCAAAATTTAAAAACACACGATGGACAGTACACACAGAGACAACATGATCTAAAAACACATATACTTGGTAGTATGTCCCAATGACTTCATTGAGTTTTACTCTCAAGTAAATGTGTATAAGATTACAGCCTTTGCATGCAGTCATGCCAGCAATTCATTTAAAACCCCCCCCTTGAGTGTGACACCTGCTGCCACTCAAAGCACGGCTGATATTTGATGGAGCAGCAGCAAAACAACTGGTTTGTCACCAAAATTTGGTGGCCAACACCCAATGAGACTCAAAAGTACCAAATTGAGCTTGTTTTCAAGTTCAATGTGGCCATTTTTAATCTCTAAACTAGAACGAGGCAACGGTTGGATAAATAGCAAAATAAACGAGGCTATCCACCCTCCAACCACAATAAAAATTCAAAACACACTAGTCTTATGATAATATGCATATATTCTATTTCGTATATTGATTTCTTTAGCCCAATAATTCCATATGTATGCTTCTAGTAATATTGTATATGTAAATATAAACTATAATGACAGTTTTCACAGTATACAAAGTTTTTAAACAAAAATTATTGGTTTCAATACCTACAGTATGTACACTTTCCAAACATGAAATTATTACTCTGTAATATTGAAACCAATAATTTCATGTTTGGAAAGTGTACATACTGTGGGTATTGAAAACTGTCATTATAGTTTATATTTACATATACAATATTACTAGAAGCATACATATGGAATTATTGGGCTAAAGAAATCAATATACGAAATAGAATATATGCATATTATCATAAGACTAGTGTGTTTTGAATTTTTATTGTGGTTGGAGGGTGGATAGCCTCGTTCATTTTGCCTTTTTAATCTCTAACCACCAGTATTTCTGCCAGTGCAGGCAGTGCAGTAACAAGGGTGAAGCCCCCCGGAGGATCCAGGGGCAGAAATTGCACCCCCCTCCGATCCCCTGGCATTGCCCACCAGGGTTTAAGCCATTAGTTGTGTTTTCTACCACAATTTGCTTCTGCTGCTTGCACCTCATTGTGCATCTTGTCTCAATTACACCGTTTCTTCTTTATTATTTTTCACAATCTCTTTCATCTTTGAAGAGGTTCAATTTTAGCTGGTGCAGTTCCTACTGCTGTGAGCATCTGCTCCTCCCTCATCAGTGGGGGGATAGCTGTTGTGAATGAGTGATCTTGTTGACCTCCAAGCTTGCTGGTGTGAGAGTGAAGGCGAATACATATTAGCGTGTATGGCATTATGTATTGATTTCCATTTGCCCTTTGATAGGGTGGCAGATGGGTTGCACAAAAGTAGCCGTATCCAAGAGCATCCAGACAGAACATTTCACTCAGACACTTTGAAAAGATGTTTTTGTACATACTTTAAAAGAGGGCCTTTAAAAAGAACTTAAGGCATGAACACTGTGACGTGCGACTGAAGGCCACAGGGTAATTCTGAACAAAGACTTAATGCAAATGTTTACTGAAATCAAATATGCACACATGAGATGAAATGAGATGAACTTGGATAGTAGAAATGCGAACATGCCTTCAAAGTGCATCTGTGGAGTCTGGATTGCAGATCCAATCCCCTGCCATCCATACTGTATCAGCCTTTCACCTGCACTGGATGTTCACCCTTCTCTACTTCAGATGGAGTCTAAAGGAACTAGCACAGCCACCACCGTCTGCCCCGCGGCAGAAACAATGTTGCTGCAGCATTCTGCTGTATCCTGTCATTCCTTCTATTAATGAAATGGCTTCTGGCTCTTTGCCTTCTCCTGATTTGCTATGTAAGGGGTGTTATAGAAGCAGGAGATGCAGATGCGCCTTAAATTCTCAAAATGGGAGAGGAGGAAGGCATGTCTTTTCTAGCTACGTTTCTACTTTGGGATTGATGAAAGTGGAAGAAAAGGAGAGCCATTCAGGTTAAGATTTCCCCTTTTCCTTGCATGCACTCTTTCAGCAATTTACATGCTGGTGAGATTCTGTTTTGTAAAGGTTTGTTTTGTTTTTGAATGTACTTTACTTTGAAATAGTTTTGATTTGCCCTGTTTTGCGGGGTGTGTTTGTTCATTGTTTTACAAGCCCGTTTTTCCTACTATGTTCCCTTCTGTGCCTCATTAATGTGGAAAAGATCAGCAAAGCATTCCCAAATGTAAAAAAAGTAAATGAACTGAATTTGGTATGTTGTACTTTCCCTGATATGTGAAGGTTATTTGCTATTAAAATGCCCTTAGAAACGGCTTTTTCAAACTATCTCTAAACTTGCTCTTGAATTGTACAATAATACTCCTTTAGGAATGTGCAAATAACAATACATTTCTTTTTCTATATACGTCTTTGATTTTATATAGGAAATATAAGCCTATTTACATTAAATGTCAATGGTAATTCTCAGTTAAAGATGTGCTAGCGAATACTATATAAAAGGAAGAATTTTCTAACTTTAGCTTGCAAATGCAATACAAGTACTTGCTCATTTTCTGACTAAGCTATATGTATGTCTTAACAACCCAATTACTAACGCTAGGTGCACAAAAACACAGGCTTTTACTATGTGATCATTAATCTTGAGTAACTAATCCAATAAGGGCTATATGTATTAGAAGCAAGCTTTTGTGCATGTATCCCTTGCTTGGTGAGGAACCACAAACAGCAGCCACACATCTGGTTTGTTTGTTTATTGATTTGTTTGTTTATTTATTACATTTTTATACCGCCCAATAGCCAAAGCTCTCTGGGCAGTTCACAAAAATTAAAACCATAATAAAACAACAAACAGTCTAAAAACACAAATACAAAATACAGTATAAAAAGCACAACCAGGATAAAACCACGCAGCAGAAATTGATATAAGATTAAAATACAGAATTAAAACAGCAAAATTTAAATTTAAGTTAAATTAGGTGTTAAAATACTGAGAAAATAAAAAGGTCTTCAGCTGACAACGAAAAGAATACAGTGTAGGTGCCAGGCGGACCTCTCTGGGGAGCTTGTTTCACAGCTGGGGTGCCACAACAGAGAAAGCCCTCCTCTTAGTAGCCACCTGCTTCAATTCCTTTGGCAGGGGCTCGCGGAGAGGACCCCTAAGGATGACCTTAGGGTCCGGGCAGGTACAGATGGGAGGAAGCATTCCTTCAGATAGCCTGGCCCCGCCTGGACCCTAAGGTCATCCTCAGGGGTCCTCTCCGCGAGCCCCTGCCAAAGGAAGTGAAGCAGGTGGCTACTAAGAGGAGGACTTTCTCTGTTGTGGCACCCCAGCTGTGAAACAAGCTCCCCAGAGAGGTCCGCCTGGCACCTACACTGTATTCTTTTCGTTGTCAGCTGAATGTTAGCATTGAATGTTAGTACCACACTTTGAATGGGGCCCGGACCTGGACTGGCAGCCAATGAAGTTGTAAAAGGACTGGCATGATGTGGTTCTTCTCCTTGAAGAGAGATGCCGTCATACCTATCAGCTATTCAGGAATGGAATGGGTGTGGAGTGGATTTGGTCCACCCTCCCCCAACGACTGATCGGATTATCATAGAATCATAGAATAGCAGAGTTGGAAGGGGCCTACAAGGCCATCGAGTCCAACCCCCTGCTCAATGCAGGAATCCACCTTAAAGCATCCCTGACAGATGGTTGTCCAGCTGCCTCCTGAATGCCTCTAGTGTGGGAGAGCCCACAACCTCCCTAGGTAACTGGTTCCATTGTCGTACTTCTCTAACAGTCAGGAAGTTTTTCCTGATGTCCAGCTGGAATCTGGCTTCCTTTAACTTGAGCCCGTTATTCCATGTCCTGCACTCTGGGAGGATCGAGAAGAGATCCTGGCCCTCCTCTGTGTGACAACCTTTTAAGTATTTGAAGAGTGCTCTCATGTCTCCCCTCAATCTTCTCTTCTCCAGGCTAAACATGCCCAGTTCTTTCAGTCTCTCTTCATAGGGCTTTGTTTCCAGACCCCTGATCATCCTGGTTGCCCTCCTCTGAACACGCTCCAGCTTGTCTGCGTCCTTCTTGAATTGTGGAGCCCAGAACTGGACACAATGCTCTAGATTACTGCTTTCTAAAGTTAGTTCTTCACATGGAACATTGGCTGCTGCTCCTGTTCACAATTGGATTAGGACCTCTTTGTAAAGGAAGAGATACATGTGCCTACCCTTCTTGAACTCATATTGGACAGCAGCGATTGCTCAGTCTTGCCCAAAATAATGTGTTTATTTTATTGTTTTATTTATTTTAAAATTACAGACAGGAGCCCTTTTCACATGACTGAAAAAGCAGAAGGCAAGAAGTGGGGGACACCAAATTCACAGCAGAGACTCTGCACTTAACTTCCACATTCTCATTGGGGCATTCTATTTATTAGGGCCCCTATTCTGATCTCCCCCCCCCCCCTGAACTCCGTATCAAATATGAAAGCTGTTTAAACGATGCATAACAAATAATCAGAGCTGAAAAGCAGTTTGTCTGTTATCCTCTTCACAGCTATGTCTGTGGCTTCTTGAATGTTGCCATTTCTGGAGATCGTCTTCGTTTCTTTCTATTCTAGTTCATATTTTCCATTTCTGTTTGGGCATCTTCATGTAGCAAAAGTGATAAATCATCCAGGAACACTGTGCAAGGTTGGAACAGGTTTCACTCTGCATCAAATGGGAGATTTAAAATGTAGGCTCAAAATCATTAGTCAACCAGTTAGCTTTTAGTCATGCGAAACATTCCTAAAATAATCAGAGTATATGGAAACTGCAGGGCACAGTGAGTCATGCATGATCAATCATGCATTTAAAATTGCCTGTCAGGCAAAGCAGGCTCCTGCCTCTCCTCCTCCCCGTTCTTTCTTTTATCAGTCCTCATTCAAAAGTAGCTCATCATCCTTACAAACATTAAGATTATACTAAAGAACAGTTGGGGCACAAGGTGTGCTTTGGGGTTATATCCAAAAACTGCAACAAGTGTTGGGTTTACATAGGGTGACCCTATGAAAAGGAGGACAGGGCTCCTGTATCTTTAACAGTTGCATAGAAAAGGGAATTTCAGCAGGTGTCATTTGTACATATGGAGAACCTGGTGAAATTCCCTCTTGATCACAGCAGTTAAAGCTGCAGGAGCTATACTAGAGTGACCAGATTTAAAAGAGGGCAGGGCACCTGCAGCTTTAACTGTGGTGATGAAGAGGGAATTTCACCAGGTTCCCCATATGTACAAATGACACCTGCTGAAATTCCCTTTTCAATACAACTGTTAAAGATACAGGAGCCCTGTCCTCCTTTTCATAGAATCATAGAATCATAGAATAGCAGAGTTGGAAGGGGCCTACAAGGCCATCGAGTCCAACCCCCTGCTCAATGCAGGGTTTCATAGGGTCACCCTAGTTTACACACTCCCCCCTCATCATAGAAACATAGAATAGTAGAGTTGGAAGGGGCCTGCTTCCAACTCTACTACATCCCTGGCACAAACCAAACGAGGAGTTCAGAAGCAGCCACTTCTGGTGGGGAACCATTTTTCCTCTGAGGACCACTGGGATAATGTTTTGGGGACCGCATTCTAGTAGCATGCAGGGCCAGAGCCACCTGACACGCTCGTAGTGATGATCATAAGAGAAAGAGAGTTTTAAACTTAAGATCATTACCATCCTTCTCTCTCTCTCTCTCTCTCTCTCTCTCTCTCTTTTATACACACACACAGCCTGAATCACTCCTCCTTCTTTCTCATATGTATACACACATCATGCTTTCTGTCTCTCTCACACTCATGCACACATGCCTATCCATACCCATCCCTTGTTCAAGCTGCCAGAGTCTGTTCTTCCACCAGCAGCTTCCTTGGCCTCTCTACTGGACAGGGAGAAAGCAAAGCCTCTTTTTTTCCACCCGGTGTGGAAGCCAAGCAGTTTTCCTGAGCAAGGACAGAGCGATCTCTCCCTGCTCTGGCTGTTTGCTTGGGAGTCAAGGCAGGCAGTGCTGGGCCAGAGAGGCCACAGTAGCCTGGAGGTTGCCAGTGATCAGGGTCCCAAGGTTTTCATGTGCCGGTGAGGGTTTGTTGTTGTTTTAAGGTGAATGAAGCAGCAATTTGGAAACACAATCAAAAAGAACTAATCATGCAGCTATATGAACCCTGGTCACAATCCTTAATTCCACAGTAATTGTACTTCAAGGAAAATACACAGAGAGAGAGAGAGATCAACTTATAACTTTCATAATTACGCTCTGGTGGCATTGGTGATAAATTTTATTACAGTGGGGATAAATTGGTTTGGTTTTTCACAAATGGGATCTTAATCTTATGCCACTTTAGTAACTTTTTTGTTGAGAAGTTGGAGAAAAGTCTAAAAATAAAAATCAACCACAATGTGTGCAAAGTCTTTAAATATGTAGCTGCTCAAACAATTTTTTTAAAATTTGATTTTGAACAACAGGTCATAGCAAACGATAGGAGTCCTCTAATGGGAAAAGTCCATTGGGAGAAAATGGTGAAGAAAGTATCAAGGTTTGGCATCCGTACAGGCACTTTTAACTGCTCCAGTGATCCCAGGTATGTTTTAAAGATGTCATAGAGAGGTTTAAATAAACTTTATAACATGGTACCATCTGTAATTTTAACCATTTTGTGAAATTTCTGTTTATTAGCAATATAGAAATACTGTAAATAAAGAGATAAATCACTGCTATCATAAAAGATTACTGCACATGTCTGTCTTCACCAACATGAGTTTTGCTCATTATGCAGAAATGGCAATAAATAATAAATGAAGAACTCACATGTTCTCATATCTTGGTGTTTTCCAACGCACTGGACTACTCTAGAGATGTTGGTGCCTTGGAAAACATGGCCCTAGGATACTGTTATTTCAGGATCCCAATCCCCAGGAAAAGGTGCAAAATAGGTCTCCTAGTCATTGCTGTTGCTAGGTAATTGTGCCTAGTGGCCAGCAGGGTAAGGATGGCAGACGGGCAGGGCAGGGGGAGGAATGCAGGCTGTTGTGCTCCTGATGGGAGTGTGGCAGTATTTCCAAATTTTGGTATGGACTTGAGAAAGAAGAGGAGGGGATTTTCCATGTGTGTGTAAAATAGCTGGTACTATCCAATCCTATTCTGAATAAATCTGAATGGAGTTCACCTGTTGCTAATTTCAGTGGAACTTAGGATGCAATCTTAAATAACTCTAACTAGAAAGTAAATACTACTTCAGCATTGCTCACAGCCTTTGCTTCCCATATTCTGCCTGCTCCTCCGCTCCATTGTTCCACTTTCTCTGAAGCATTATGCCCTCCTCTCTCTTTTGTAGTCTCTGCCTGTTCCTTAGTCTCTGCAACAGTTTCCACCTTCAGTTTATCCCTGTTCCCTACACTTGACACATTTGCCCCACTCTCTGAATGAACTATATATTGCTTTCATCCCCTGCCCTATTTCACTCCATCTATTAGAACTCTCTTTTCATAGGTGTAGATAGGTCTCCAAGTCACTGCTGTTGCTAGGTAATTGTGAGATGGAGCCTAGGTGGCAGCAGGGTAAAAATCACAGACTGGCAGGGCAGGGGGAGAACTGAACACCTCTGAAGGGGGTCAAAATAGCTGGCAGTTTTTGTCCACTATGCTTTCATCTTCTCCTTCTCACTTCTTTCACCTACCTGGCCAAATGACCCTACCACATCTCTCTGATCCACACCAGAAATCCTCAGTGCTGCCGCCTTTATGTTTTGATTTCCTCCACTGCCTCCCCCTCCTCACTCACCTGCATTCTTAAGTGCTAAAATTTTAAATGGTTCCAATCTTTCTTCCTTTGTCTCTTGCTCTCCCCCCTCCCAGCTTCTTTCCAGCTCTTCCTCTTTCTACACCTCCCGCAATCCTCCCCAACAGTATCTCTAGCTTGCTCGTGTCCCCATCATCAGGGCCAGTGCCAGACTATTTTGCGCCCTAGGCAAGGTGAGCTACTTGCAAACCCACCCACCCCAAATTGTGCAGAAGTCTGAACATGTGTGCCAAGTGAAGAGCTGGGACCGAGCCATCTGGAATTCACCGGGACTTACTTCCGTGCAAACACAACCCGCTATGCATCCTGGCGTCCCGATCCCCTCCACATGTCTACTCGGGGGAATAAGGCTTCCGAGTAAGGAGGCATAGGCGGATCGGGCCGCACTGGTGCCTCCCAGTGCAACGCTTTCTCAGATGCAAGTCCCGTTGATCCACGCGCGCAGGATCGGGAAGCAGGAGAGTTTGCCTTGCGAGGAGTCCACAAGTCCCTAGCTTTCCTGGGGAAAGGGAGAGGGAATCCCGCTTGCCCGCCTGCCTGGACATCGCGGCCTGTTTGAGGAGAGAGGCAAGGCGACCTGGTGCCCTTTCCTCGGGAGTAAGGCAGAGGCTGGCTTGAGCCAGGGTCGAGCTCGCCACATGCTTTTTCTTCTTCTGGTGGCAACCTCCCGGCTCTGGGAGGGCGGCTTCCGGGTGGCTAGAGCGGCTCTGGGAGGGCGGCTTCTGGGCGGAAGTCTGAATGTGGAGCTGCCGCCCCACCCCAGCGTCCCTGGCTTCGCTTCGGCTGAGCGGGAGCAGAGCACCATCTCACCCGCCCAGGCCCAGGTGAATCCTCTGGCTGGCCTGGCCCAGCTCACAGCCAACAATGCACGTGAGTGCTGCGCTGCATGGTGCCCCTCTTAGCTTGGCGCTCTAGGCGTCCGCCTGAGTGGCCTCTATGGTAGCACCTGCCCTGCCTATCATCCTATCCTATCCTGACTCATCTGTGATTATATTTCCTCTTTACCACATTATCAACCTCTCCCTCTCTTTCTCATTCCATACTACATTCAAACGTGTCACTTTTCCTCTTCACTCACCGATTGCCTCCCAACTTCCTTTCTATACTTTATCCCCAAATTCCAGAAACATACTGCCTACTCCTGCTGTCTCAACTTTGCTTCAATTGTACTCTTGATTCCTTCACCACTCCACTAAACTGCTCTTACCAAAATCGTCAATAACCTCTACACTGAGATACCCAAAGGTCTCTACTCAGTCCTCATCCTCCTTGATCTCTACTGTCTTGAATACAGTTGATCTCTCTCTCTCTTGATTCCCTTTTGTTCTAGGTCTCTGATTCTGTCCTTAGTTAGTCCTTTCTGCTGCCACACCACTGAATTCCAATGGCAAAAGCAGCTTGTTTCCTTTAACAGTTAAAAGAAACATCAGGAAAATCAACGATTTTGGGCTGCTGCAACATCAAATTTCAGCAGTGGGGCCCACAAAACCCCAGGGTGTGTATACATGCAATCCATGTGTTGCATGTTGCCCATCTCTGAATTATACACCGATGACACCCAGTTCTCCCTTTTTATCCCAAAATGTTTTCCTTCCACCCAATCTTGCATCTCCCAAGTGCCTCTCTGATTTGATGCTTGTCTCAAGCTCAATATGAACAAGACCAAACTTTTCTCTTTTTTTTACATTCATTGCTTCCATACAACAGACATTGCCACCCTGTTGAACAGGGCATGGAGCCTTGGATTTCTCTCCTTTGCTCCTTTTACAACATTTCAAAAAATGGTCCTTCCTCTCTGCCACTTTGATAGAAACTCTGTTCCGCGTGTTAGTCAACGGCAGTGTGGACCAGGCCCTAGTCTAGCTCTCCTTGCTAGAATGGGCAGAAAGTTCCACAGTAGTTTCCCTCAGGGTGTGTTAATTTTGAAATAGGGTTGAGCCCAAAAGGAATCTTGTTTTCAGTTGCAGGGCTTTGCTTTCGAACATTTATTTATTGCATTTGTATACCACCCCATAGCCAAAGCTCTCTGGGCGGTTCACATAAGATAAAAACACTTAAAAACAATATACAGAAATTAAAAACCACAAGAACATGAAAAATGCACATACATTTAAAACCACAAGAACAATTTGACAAACGATGAGCCAAAAAACAGAACCAGGCTCATTACATATTGCTAAATGCCTGGGAGAAGAGAAAAGTCGTGACCTGGCGCCGAAAAGATGACAATGTCAGCACCAGGCGGGTCTCATCAGGGAGATTGTTCCAAAGTTGGGGGGCCACCACAGAGAAGGCCCTCTCTCTTTTTGCCACCCTCCAAGCTTCCCTCAGAGTAGGCACCCGGACCTTAGACGTTGAACATAGTGTTCATGTCGGGAAAGACATTCCATCAGGTATTGTAGCCCCAAGCTGTGGTCTCAACATGTAACATAGTAAAAAAGAATACTGCCTCTAAGAATATAACGTTCTAGAGATTAGTCATTTGCCAAGCTGCTGAGGCACCAGTGATGGTGTTCATGGTTTGTTAGAGCTAGAGAGCACCTGTAAGTATTTACAGGACTGATAATCCTAACAATAACTCCTTCCAGTTCTGTATGTGCAGATTCCCTTCTCTCCAAACCAGCTAGGCAATTGTGAGAAGCACAATGGAAATTTCCAAATCACATTGAAATTACTAGTAGTTTATTTAGAACTGCAAGGTTATTAATTCTATTCTCATTTGATTACATTTAAGTTTTTCATACATTGATAACAATGCTACACTTGGTGTTTCTTCTAACAAATTTGTTAACAGCTGCAAGGTTAATGATATCCAGAAATTGGAAGATTCAAGTGGATTATGATATAGAAAATTGGTATAAAGAAATATGGGATATTGCTATAAATGATAAATTAACATGTAATATTAGAGTTAGAAGGGGAATAATAAAAAATAACGATTTTGAAAATTGTTCTTAGAATATGTATTATTAAAAGGGGGAGGAAGAACACCTCCAGAGGATTCAATGCAATTTTGGAAAGCAGAATGAGATCCCGGTGGTTGGGTGCACTTGTTATTAATGTGAGTTAGTTTAAGAAGTATAATGTATAGTTAGAATTGAAGATGAATATGTTTATTTTTTATGTATGTATATGATTTATTACTTGTAGCTATAGAAAAATCAATAAAAATTATTTAAAAAAACTGTAAAGTTATAACCAACAGTTCAATATATATTAGAAAAACTGGACCTGTAGGTGTTCTCCAAAACTCAGGAACAATTATATTTGGGGGGCAGGCTGAGTGCTTTCCTAATAACAGTAGAGAGGAAGACAGGATTTTTGCTACTTCTACAGATACTGCACACAAATTTATTTATTTATTTATTTATTTAATTACATTTATATACCGCCCCACAGCCGAAGCTCTCTGGGCGGTTTACAACATTTAAAAATAGTAAACATTAAAAGTATACAAGTATAAAATGGTTCTGAGTTTAAGCTGAGATGGGTAAATAATTGAATATATAAATTTCTATGGATTCTGGAATATTTAAGTTCAGTGAGACAAATGGTATCTGAAGACTATTTAAAATATTGATTTAACTTAATGTTTTCTTTTTAGATACTGCAGGAGAAGAGGTTGGGTAAGGTCGACATTAATTATGTCAGTTCCACAGACTACTACGTCCAAAGGGAAAGTGATGCTTAAAGAATATGGTGGACGAAAAATTGAGACGGAGCATATTTTCAAATGGATAACAGCCCACGCAGCTTCTCGGATCAAAACGATCTTCAAGTCAGAACACTTGAAAGAAGAATGGAATAAAAGTTATCAGTATAGGGTGAAAATATACCTGTTTGCTAAATTAGACCAGCCTCCTGCTTTTTTCTCTGCACTAAGTGTAAAGTTTACTGGCAGAGTTGAGTTTATTTTTGTGAATGTAGAAAACTGGGACAACGAAAGTCATATAGCAGAGATGGGCGTATATAAGATGCCATCCTACATACTTAGAACTCCTGAAGGAATTTACAGGTATGGGAATAAGACCGGTGAATTTATTTCCTTACGTGCCATGGACTCCTTCTTGCGTTCCTTGCAACCTGAAGTTAACGATTTATTTGTTTTAAGTCTAGTCTTAGTTAACTTAATGGCTTGGATGGACCTATTTATCACCCAGGGTGCTACTATAAAACGCTTTGTTGTACTTATAAGTACTTTAGGGACGTACAATTCTCTCTTAATTATTTCTTGGCTACCAGTATTGGGTTTTTTGCAGTTACCTTATTTAGACAGTTTCTATGAATATAGTCTCAAACTGTTCCGATATTCTAATACAACTACCCTGGCTTCATGGGTAAGAGCTGACTGGATGTTCTACTCTTCGCACCCTGCCTTGTTTCTCAGCACATATCTGGGTCACGGCTTATTAATAGATTATTTTGAGAAAAAAAGGCGGCACAATAACAACAGTGATGAGGTAAATGCCAATAACCTAGAGTGGCTATCAAGCCTTTGGGACTGGTACACTAGCTATCTATTCCACCCAATCACTTCATTTCAGCACTTTCCCTTTGAATCTGATTGGGATGAAGATCCAGATCTGTTCCTTGAGCGCTTAGCTTTCCCTGATTTGTGGCTTCACCCTCTGATACCAACTGATTACATAAAAAACTTACCTATGTGGCGATTTAAATGTCTTGGTGAGCATTCTGAAGAGGAAATGATGGAAATCTCTCAAAGTGAAAGTGACTCAGATAGTGAATGCAAAGATATCCTAAATAGTGGCAAAGAGGTATCTGAGGATGAGCAGAATCCCTGTGAAGGAGAACCTTGGTGCAACCCTGAGACCTGTTCATGTGCCAAAGCCAGGTCATATGGATCATACAGTGCTATGGAAGATATGGAGCCTGCTTGGTCAGCTTGGCCTTCTGGTATGTTGCACTGTACAGAATGTGTTGTGTGTCTAGAGAATTTCCAAAATGGATGCCTCTTAATGGGCTTACCGTGTGGCCATGTCTTTCACCAGAATTGCATTGTGATGTGGCTAGTCGAAGGGCGGCATTGCTGCCCAGTTTGTAGGTGGGCCTCTTACAAGAAAAAGAAGCCATGTACACATCATCAGCTTTTGTCAAACAGTCCATTGTAACTCTGTACTAATAATGTCCTTTGTAATCTTCCTACATATTTACTGCTTGCCATGTAAATGTTAGTCACAAACAGACCCTGTGGTTTGAAGTTTTAGTTTAAATGTTAGTGCAGTGAAGTAAAATAAACATGATGCTAACGTTGATGACAGAATCATTTGGTTGCCTTGTATGTTGAAATAATGAATACATATCGTACAATTTCATCTTTCCTTTACAACATTTGGAAGGTCAAAACTTAACATTTGTTTTTGGTTTGCTTTTTTGCAAGCCCAGAAGTCAAACATTTGTCAACGAAAGCATATTTCGACAAATGTTTAACAGGATAGGATATGGGTGAACGTGGAAATTTTAACAGAAATAATTGTTTTATTTAAATGTTTCTTCTTTTAGAGTTTGCTCAGCACACCTTTGTTGAATAATGTATGGTCTGTGAGAATACGTTTAAAAACAAATCCATGAAAATAAATTATTTTAAAAGAAAATGAACAATTTGTCATATTAATCATTCTAATAATATTTGTGTGTGTGTGCTTCTGTCTTGTCTCCCACTCAAAAATATTTCTATTTACTGTGTTTATGTCCTGTCTTTGCTACAAGAAATTTGTAACATCTTAAAATTTCTCAGGCAGAATCAATCCATTTACTAGCATCTCCCTGACCTTTGCATATGTCACTCTTAAAACATGTTTTATTGATGGTGCTTTATTCATACAAAATAAATATGAAGCTTCATCAGCCACTTTGTTTAAAAATTTCTATCCTGCCTAACTAGTCAGTTGGGCTCTTAGGGTGACTTACAAAGAACATCAATACAATAAAAGATTTTTTAAAAACAGTTTTTTAAAACATCGACTTGTAAAAACATCCGGATAACCAAATCAAACAGAGCAAAAGGCAATCAAATCTGAAGTATTCCATATTAAAGGCCCTCAAAAAAAAGGAGGAAAAAAGACCTTCACTAACGTCCTGAAAATGAGTCAACTAAGCAGGCCTTTTGTAGGAGAGATTTCCAGATACGACCACCAAAAAGACCCTAAATCCAGCAGCTGCTATATGTATCTCAGTGAGAAGGTACAGCAGGGCCTCTTCTTGAAGAACTTAAAGGCACATGTACATATACATACATGAGTTAAATGAGTCTTAATCTTCTAGAATTGCAGATTGCCAAATGGGTCCAGTTAGATATTTATTGTATTTCTATACCATCCAATAGTTGAAGCTTTCTGAGCAGTTTACAAAAATCCCAAAGTATTATATTTATATCCCACCTTTTTGCCAATACTGGGACTCAAGGCAGCTTTACAAATTAAAACATGTACAGTTAAAACAGAGATATAAAAAAGTTTAAAAAATATATAAACATGCTGCAATGTTAAAACATTTAAAAACATATAAAATACAATTTTTTAAAAAAAAATCCAAGGCAGAGGTCCAGACTATTTCCCAAAGGCCTACTGGAACAAAAAAGTTTTTGCCTGCCTCCAGGAGTATAGCAAGGAGGGATCCAGTCTAGCTTCCCTGAAAAGGGAGTTCCAAAGTCCTGGGGCATCCACCAAGAAGGCCCTCTTCTGCATTCCCACCAGGCGTGTCTGTGATGGTGGTGGGACCAGGAGAAGGGCCTCCCCTGAAGTTCTCAGAAGACAGGCAAGCTCATAAGGGAGAATACAGTCTTTCAGATAAACTGGACCCAAACTGTATAGGTCATAACCAGCACTTTGAATTGTGCCTAGAAGCCAGTGGAGCTGTTTTAACAGGGGATTTGTATGTTCCCTTACAAGCCCCAGTCAACAATCTGGCTGCAGCTCTTTGAACCAGGTGTTCTGAACACTCATCAATGGCAACTCCACATAGAGCAGTGGTTCCCAATTGGGGATCCATATAACCCACCCAGGAGGTCCGTGGCACCATTCACATATTCACCATTCATTTCTGGAGTCAACTGACGACAAATTCTTACCAGAAGTAAAATATACCATCACTGAGCACCTGCGTGATTTAGCGACTAGCTTCAGAGATTACTTCCCTGCACCTAATCCTGAAAAGTCATGGATAAGGAATCCTTTTGAATGTGGTGATGTACAACTAACAACTCTATCTGCGGAAGAGCAAGATGCACTTGTTGACGTGACTTGTGATGGTTCATTGAAATCATTTTTCAAAGAATACAGGCTGGACCAATTCCGGGTGAAGGTTTTTCCTGATTATAAGAAGTTAGGTGAAAAAGCTTTGAAACATCTAGTTCCCTTTTGTTCCACATATCTTTGTGAACAAACATTTTTTACACTTTGTTATACGAAGAACAAGCATAGAAATTGGCTCGATGTTGATCCAGATTTGAGATTAAAAGTAGGAAATATTGAACCAGATGTGGAAGGGATTGTTTAGGACAAAAAGAGGCATGATTTCTCCCATCACATTTAGGTTTAGTAGCTGCTAGACAAGTCATAATTTGTTCAATTGTAAACTAGATGTTTGTAAAATTAAATTTGTCTTTATATTCGTAACTCAATCATTGTCATTTTTGCGTGGTAATATCACAAATTGTATGGTCTGTTTTTTAGAATACCTAAAATCCTTTGCTTACTAAGGGCTACCCCTTATTTTCTCCAAAAAAATTGCTTCGCACAGGTAACTACCATAGAGATAACAATTTTTTCAAAAGTAGGGGGTCCATGGCTTGGCATTTGAAAAACAAGGGTTCCGCGGTACTTAGCTCATTGGGAACCACTGACATAGAGCATGTTACAATAATACAAACAGGATGTAACAAAGGCATGTGTCACTGTGGCCAGGTCAGACATCTCTAGAAATGGGCAAAGCTGGCTTTAACTGGCTTTAACTGGCTGCTTTTATGAGCCAGGAAGTGCTTATAGTAAGGTCATAAAGCAGTGGTCAAATTTCTGGAGTATTCAAAAGGGATTTTTTGAAATGGAAGTTCAGAATCATTATGAAGGTAGATCTAGTTCTTAAGTTTCTGACTGACTACGTGGACCACTTATATCAGAGATTAACTTTCTTTCATTATTGGTTCATACTACACTATAAGGAAGGAAGCCTACTTTTGCTGGTCTCAAATTTCCATAACTATGTGAGGCATCCTTTCAGTTCCCTTGTGTCTTGGACCCATCCAAATTAGGTGATTGAATATGCTCTATAAAACTTATGCTCTCTCCAAATAACTTTTGTATAACGAACTCTGCACATTCTCTGAAACCCAGGTAAAGCATAGCTAAGTTATATTGAGTTTATTTTATTATACAAGATTGTCCATAAGATTCTGTAAGATTTGGCTTTGGAAGAATAAAACCAAAGCTCCTTTTTACTTTTTCCTAGAGCTGGGCTTAAGGAAAGGGTCCTTTTCTGGAGGGCTTAGATCTAATGCCACCCTCCTCCCCCCTCACAACACAGGCTCTAATCTAAGCTGTGTTAGGACATTGTAATATGAGTAGTGGAAGTGAAGTTAAAGACAACAGCCAGTCCTACAACCAAAGCTTTATTCATACTGCCAGTACACCCCGCACATGAGGCTTAGACGTGTTGCTTTGAATAGTTTCCCCCAGGGAGCCTATTATCCTTAACTTCTATTCCATTACTCATGTTACATCTTCCCTATTTTACAAATACACTTATTGATTGATTGGTTGGTTGATTGCATTTTTATACCGCCCAATCGCCGAAGCTCTGGACAGTTCACAAAAATTAAAACCATTAAAAGTATAAAACAAACAGTATAAAAGCACAACTAGAATAAAAGCAGCAGCAGTGCAGAAATAAAAATTTAAAACAGCAAAGTTAAAATGAACCTGACAGACTTAAAATGCTGAGAGAATAAAAAGGTCTACACCTGGTGTCTGAAAGAATGTAGTGTAGGTGCCAGGCGAACCTCCTTAGGGGGCTCATTCCACAGCTGGGGTGCCACAGCAGAACAGGCCCTCCTCCTAGTAGCCACCTGCCCCACTTCCCTTGGCAGGGACTCACGGAGAAGGACCCCTGAGAAGGACCTTAGGGTCTGGGTAGGTACATATGGGAGGAAGCGTTCCTTCAGATAGCCTGGCCCCAAGCCGTTTAGGACTTTAAATGATAATACCAGCACTTTGAATCGGGCCTGGACTTGGACTGGCAGCCAGTGAAGTTGGAAAAGGACTGGCATGAAAAGTCTGTATTGCGCAAAACGGGCCGTAACGGCAGCTTCCCAATGAGGCAAGTCAACCAAACTCACCATACGCACATTACTAGGTGGGACAGATATAAAAAGCTCCAAATGTTGCCCCGAAACCATGTTCCGATACCCATTCCAGGCAACCTCATTGGGAAGCTGCTGTTACGGCCCGTTTTGCGTAATATGGACTTTTGCCCAGAACAGGTATCGGAATGTGGTTTCGGGGCAACATTTGGAGCTTTTTGTATCTGTCCCACCTAGTAATGTGCGTCTGGTGAGTTTGGTTGACTTACCTCATTGGGAAGCTGCCATTACGGCCCGTTTTGTGCAATACGGACTTTTGCCCGGAACAGGTATCTGAACGTGGTTTGGGGGCAATTTTTGGAGCTTATTATTTCAGGATCACCTAGTAATGTGTGTCTGGTGAGTTTGGTTAACATACCTCACTTGGAAGCTGCTTTCCTAGCCCATTTTGCGCAATATGCACTATGCGCAGAACAGGTATCGGAATGCAGATTCTTTGGATGTTTTGTGGCTTATTGCATCCCTGTCATGGAGTTATGTACGACTGGTGGGTTTGGTTGATATCGCACATTCAGAAGTGGCCTTTCCAGCCATCCCATTCTGTTCTGGATGTCGTTTTGGGAGTTCTGAGGTTAATAGTGATATAATATTGCAATGGTTTTAGTCCTAAAATATTGTTCCCAAGTGTTGTTAACTCATGCCACTGTTTTTGGTATTTTTTTTTTTAATATAATGGGGTCGTTCCGGCCTGTTCCGTCTTTTGCACCATCCTCCACTTGTGTAAACATTTTCTCCTCAAGTCAAGAACACCACTACCTTCGTTTTTTAATGGTTTATTACTATTTTTTCCACTCTGCATAACCTACCTAGTCTACTTAGGAGTCTCCTCAGGTAGGGTGACCCTATGAAAAGGAGGACAGGGCTCCTGTATCTTTAACAGTTGCATAGAAAAGGGAATTTCAGCAGGTGTCATTTGTATATATGGAGAACCTGGTGAAATTCCCTCTTCATCACCACAGTTAAAGCTGCAGGAGCTATACTAGAGTGACCAGATTCAAAAGAGGGCAGGGGATCTGCACCTTTAACTGTGGTGATGAAGAGGGAATTTCACCAGATTCTCCATATATACAAATGACACCTGCTGAAATTCCCTTTTCAATCCAACCGTTAAAGATACAGGAGCCCTGTCCTTCTTTTAATATGGTCACCCTACCTCACGCCCACCTGTGTAATAGATAGGAGAGCCATGTTATTCGCATACAGCAGCATCTGCACTTTTCTGGAACCCATGGAAGGGGGGAAACAGTCACTAGCTGTTAAATCAGACAGTAGGCTGTTCACATAGAAGTTAAACAGAAAGGGGACTAATAGGCACCCCTGCCTGACACCTCTGAACCCTTTGCATGCAATTCGCAGTGCTTGCACAGTATAACACTGGTGTGATGAAGCTCTGAGATAGGGTGCCCCTATGAAAAAGAGGACAGGGCTCCTGTATCTTTAACAGTTGCATAGAAAAGGGAATTTCAGCAGGTGTCATTTGTATGCATGTTGCACCAGGTGAAATTCCAACTTCATCACCACAGTTAAAGCTGCAGGAGCTATACTGCAGCTATACCTTGACTAGATTTAAAAGCGGGCAGGGCTCCTGCAGCTTTAACTGTTGTATTGAAAAGGGAATTTCAGCAGGTGTCCTTTGTATATATGGGGAACCTGGTGAAATTCGCTCTTCATCTCAACAGTTAAAGCTGCAGGAGCCCTGCCCTCTTTTGTATTTGGTCACTGCAGCTTTAACTGTTGTGATGAAGAGGGGATTTCCCCAGCTTCCCCATATATACAAACGACACCTGCTGAAATTCCCTTTTCAGTGCAACTGTTAAAGATACAGGAGCCCTGTCCTCCTTTTCATAGGGTCACCCTAGCTGAGAGGAGCACAGAGCCTGGAGAAGGCTGAATTAATTACCCTATTTCTTCGATTCTAAGACTCACTTTTCCCCCATATAAACATCTCTAAAAATGGGGTGTGTCTTAGAATCGTGGGTGTGTCTTAGGTAGGGTGATCCTATGAAAAGGAGGACAGGGCTCCTGTATCTTTAACAGTTGCATAGAAAAGGGAATTTCAGCAGGGGTTATTTGCATGTCGCACCTGGTGAAATTTCCTCTTCATCACCACAGTTAAAGCTGCAGGAGCTATAGTGCAGCTGTACTGTGACCAGATTTAAAAGGGGGCAGGGCACCTGCAGGTTTAACTGTGGAGATGAAGAGGGAATTTCCCCAGGTTCTCCATATATACTAATGACACCTGCTGAAATCCCCTTTTCAATTCAACTGTTAAAGATACAGGAGCCCTGTCCTCCTTTCCATATGGTCACCCTATCTTAGGTGGTGGTGTTTTTCTCTCGGTGGTACTGAAATTAGTGTGCGTCTTACAATCGAAGAAATACGGTAATCAGATCGTGGCTCAAACGTTTTGCTCTTTCTGAAGCACCAAATAGGCGGCCGTTCTACTCTCCCCCCTCTCTATGGTTTTGCGCGACTTCCTGGTTTCCCTGGGAGAAAGAGACGGGCGTAACCCGGAAGCCGGAAGCCGGAAGCCGAGCCTGGTTAGTGCAGTTGCTCGGAAATGGGGTTGTTCGGGAAGACCCAAGAGAAGCCGCCCAAGGAGCTGGTAATGCCCGGTTGGAGTGAGGGTGGAGGCAGGAGCGGAGGGGCCTGGAGGAGCAGCCTGGAAACCCCGGCGGGTGGTGGTCGGATACGGGGGAAGGCCGGGCCGGGCGTTGCTTCTACTTGCGGTTCGGTTAGCAAACCCGCCGCCCGCTTTGCTGGGCAGAGAGGCATTGGCGCCCTCGTGGTGGGTTAGGCAATCCGGCAAAGAGGGGTGGCTGGGTGGGGGGTTAGTGTTTGGCTTACCTGTCCTTCCCCAGGGCGGATTTCGTGCATCCGAGGCACCGGAGTACTTGTCAAAGCAGTCGCCTGCACCGTTTCCTAAAACGGAGGCTCTGCCCCACCCCCCTCCTGCCACACAGCTGACGACTTCCCCTGATCAGATGCCAGTCAGTCAATTTTATTTATTTATTTATTACATTTTTATACTGCCCAATAGCCGAAGCTTTCTGGGCGGTTCACAAAAATTAAAACCATAATAACACAATAATTTATTGTGTTACCAGCAGTTAGCCATTATACACAAGTTATAAAAGAGAACAGTTTACAATAAAATAATAATTGAGCATCATAAAAGGGGTCACTACCCAAACCCTTCATGCATTGTGTAGAACGTATCTGCATAAACTTAACTAAACATTTCAACACTCTAAAAGAAACATATTTTTTTTGCATCTGATAACAAACTCTAGCATGTGATGAGGAGCCCGTCAGCGATTTTAGCAAAGGAGAAATGTATGTATTTCTAATATCATTATACATAGGACGTTCAAGCAAAACGTGAATGAAGTCTTCGATAGAGACTGCGTTACATCCACATGGTCTATCTTTAATTGGTAATCTCTTATATCGTCCTAGCTGAACTGCTAAAGGGAGAACATTTAGTCTTGCCTGTGTAAAGATTATCCTCAATTTAATGTTGGGTATATCCACCAGATAACTTGGTAGAGATAAATAAAATGGCATGAAAGGATTATAGAAAGGGTTAGTTTTACAGGACTTAAGCTCCTCCGACTGAGACTGCATCTCTGTATGCTTTAATCTTTGCAATAGCAGGGTTTTAGCTTTATCATGGCCTGGGATAAGAGAAAAGGTACTGAAAATCCCAGATTCATTACAGCCACTTGCATTCTATGCATCCATGAGTCTGAGCCCTCCTCGGCCAATGTCATCAGAAGAATCTCTGACAATTGTTGGAAGATGGATTTTAACCAAAAGAGCAGGGCTAATCTAAGAGCTTCCGCTCTAATTGGCATAATTCCTGCTTCTGCACACAGGAATGCCAACTTTGTAGAGCTGGGCACTACAGATGTAGATGATATGTGATCCAGTTCGCCAAAGCGCTTGTCTGACACCCTGCCAAGTGTTTACATGCACAATTTAACATGTAAAAAAAATAGTTGCTGTATTTTCAGAGCTTTCCAAACTTTTCATGTTGATGACACACTTTTTAGACCTGCATCATTTCGCGACACAGTAATTCAGTTTTACTAGCAAACCGGAGGTTAAAGTAGCCCCTTATAAGAGATACGGACACATACATAAATTGTAGTAATGAAACGTCTGAGGAGACAACATATCTCATGAAAACCTTTCATTTATATTTTTTTAAATATAAAAATATATTTGCAAGATAACATACATTTCCAAGACTTTTCACATTGAACCAATTTTGTCGAGCTGCGATTGAGCGGCGGTTGAGACAGTGTTCTATAAAAAACTGGACCCATGGAATTTCTTGAATGCGTCACTTCAGGTGCAGCCGCGTCACCGGAAGTGATGCGGAATCAGCTGTTTCAACCCGATTATGCACACTGCGCATGCGCAGTACCTGTATGATCCCTTGACCGTGGTGTGCATACACAGATATGATGGAAGGGGAATATACTAGTGCACCATACTAATCAGCACCTTTGCTGCATAAAAATGCATGCAAGTTGGTATTGCTTATTTCACAGAGACTCAGAGGTTTCTCGTTACGTTCCTGTGACACACCACACTGCAGCTGACACACTAATGTGTCACGACACACAGTTTGGAAAGCTCTGCACTAGGTGCTAGACATGGGTACCTGAGCTCAGCTTCTACACGGACTCAGAAATGACTATTTCAGCCAACATCTGCACTTGATGTGAAGTAAACTCCCCTTCCCACTTGACAAGATAATACAGATGACTAAGCTACCCTGAGTGAGAGAGAGCTCAGCTCCAGAGCACTTTGGTTATTTGTATGAGCTTTAAATCAGAACTGTTCATTCGTGCATTACTGAGTGGCACTTCAGGGTACGAACCAACTCCATGTTGCACTTGAGGTGACATCAGATGATGCAGAGGTTCTGCTTGCAGTATTCAATCTGTGATGGGTTTTTTGTGCCAGTCATAGTTGGATGTTGCAGTTATCATGTGACAAAAATAGTGCTGCTTACAATTTATATAGTCCATTTTAAGTGTTCAAAGTACTTCAAATCTCAGAAAACACCTATAATATAGGTTAGTATTATGTGAAATGACAGCCCTCCACTCCCACTCTGGGAAATGGGAACAATTGTGAAGGATAATACAGTACTTTGCAGATTAAAAGTGTTTATACACACGATGAGTGGTCCAATTGTGGTACATTAGCCAACATGCCACAGTGTGTTGTAGCAGCTAGAATGTTGGACTAGGACTGCAGGGGCCCAGATTCAATTTACCACTCAACCATGAAGCTGACTTGAAGTATGACCTCAAGTGAGGCGCTGTCTCTCAGTCTAACCTACCCAACAGAGTTTTGAGGATAAAATGGCTCAGAAATAAGCCATGTAATTATCTGATTGTTTTGGAGCAAGTAGCTCTACTTATTTCCATGCCAACCTTGTGCAAGCCAGGTACTGGAGCTTTCACATTACTAATTGCAAGGAACATGTGTGTGTGTGTAGGGGGGTCTTTTTAATGAGGCAAATCCTTCCTAGCAGCAAAACTCAGAAGTGAGACCCTAATCATCGTAGAATCATAGAATAGTAGAGTTGGAAGAGGCCTACAAGGCCATCGAGTCCAACCCCCTGCTCAGTGCAGGAATCCACTATGGAGATCACTTTCACAATATAAGATGGCTACCAGCTCAGATGGCTTTAAAAGTGGTTAGACAAATTTGTGTAGGAAACATTAAGCAATGGCTACTACTTGTGGAGGCTATATGCAACCTCTAGGTTACAGAGGCAGTATGCTTCTCCGTACCACTCGCTAGGGAGAAACGGTGGCAGAGGACTATTGCTTTCCAGAGCCTATTCTGAGAAATAAGGTGCTGGATTAGATGGATCTTTTGTATGATCCAGCAGGGCTGTTCTTATGTTCTTAATCTCAGAAACCAGAATATGAACATTGCCCAGAATATAAACATTGGACCACTGAAGTACCAAGTGAGGAGAAGTTGGATTTGCCAATCATCATCATCATCATATTTCTTACCCGCCTCTCCATTTTGATCGAGGCGGGGAACAACAGTAAATATAAAATACATAAAACTGAATTAAAACATAATATACATTGTTAAAACATCCTAAAAGCATCCTAAAATTCCACTGGATAGGCCTGCCGGAAGAGATCAGTCTTTATAGCTTTCTTGAATGCTAATAGACTGTTAAGTTGGCGAGTCTCCTCCAGCAGGTCATTCCACAGTCTGGGAGCAGCAGAAGAAATGGTCCTCTGAGTAATACCTGTCAGCCTAGTTTTGGATCGCTGAAGAAAGTTCTTCCCAGAGAACCTGAGTGTGTGGGGTGGATTGTAGAGGAGAAGGCGATCCTGCAGGTAGCCTGGACCCAAACCATGTAGGGCTTTAAAGGTGATAACCAACACTTCGCCCGGAAACTAAACTAAATTTAAAACCACTAAAAGTATAAAAACAACAATATCCATTTAAAACAACCATTCTCAGGTCAGTTATAAAATCAGCATATGCTGTTAAATATCAGAACCAAGCCTGAATGTATCTTCTTTTTCAGGTCAATGAGTGGTCATTGAAGATACGAAAAGAAATGAGGGTGATCGATAGACAAATCAGAGGTCTGTATTCTCCCAAGTTTCTCTTTCAGATACTTAAACAATAATAAGATTTTAATTTAAAACTTTAATGTACAGAATGCGATTAAAGTATGGATAGCCTCATGCCCAGATACTGCTTTGGCATAATCTGGTACAACCTTCTCCAACCTGGTGCCCTCCAGGCATTTTGGACTTCAACTCCCATCAGCCCCAGCCAGCATGGCTAATGGTCAGAAATGCTGGGAGTTGTAGTCCAAAACATCTGAGCGGTGCCAGGTTGGGAAGGTTGCTCTAGTTGACAACTCACAGGTTACTTGTGCTGCTTCCACAACATTGGGTCCCACAGCAAACTGATAAGATTTCAATTTGGGAACTCTGCTGGGCACGATTATTTCTCACACCAGCATTGCTTTTCTCACATGGTTCCCGAATTCCAATGCATCCTGGGACCCAACTGCGCAAGAGCAACATCCAAACTGTTATCAGCCAGCCATGACTCTACCCCATGATGGCTTGTGCAAAGCACGTAGATAGCAGTGACCATTGAAAATTAAGTTCTTCTGAAAGAGGTTAAAATATATGCTAACATATCAGTCCAGTCATGATACTGGAAAGAGGGACCGTCTGAACCTCTCTAGGTTACTATATGAGAAACTGGGCTTTCTGCAGCAAAGTATCTCATTTCTGTTTAGCTAGTTCTCAAGGCTGCTGTTTTTGCTGTAACAGACTACCACAGCTACCCCTCTGAAATTGGGGAACAAGCACCATTCAACTCTATAGGGCATACTTACCAGTGAACATACATAGGATCAGGCTGCTCAGAATACTCCTTAAACTAAATTCAATAAGAGGGAAGCTGGGGGTGGTGGGAAAATGTCGTAACCTAATAGCTTTATGGATTGAGATTAATGAAGTCAATTTGGAGCATATTGCATCAATTGTACAACAGATGTGCTGGTTGTCAATTTGTTTCCAGTCATAATTCAAGTCATGGTAATTGCCTTTAAAGCCCAAAATGACTTGGGACCAGGATACCTAAGAGACCACCACCTGTCATACCAGCACAACCACTCCTAAGATCTACTGGGGATGCTCTTCTTTGTAGCTCAACAGCCGAGGTCTGAGGCACAGTTGGTTGGGACTTGGGAAAGGGCCTTCTCTGTGCCTATTGTTTAGAACTCCCTATCTAAGGAGGCCCTTCTGGCCCCCTCTCCTTATTTTTCACTGCCTGGCTAAGGCTTTTCTGACATTTGACCTACTTTATTGAGAATTGTTTGGTGGCTGTCCTGCTTTTTAGATTTGTTTCGTCTGCTGCACCCATTTCTGTTTTATTACTATTTATTTTTGCTGTTTATTTATTTATTGCATTTCTATACCACCCAATAGCCGAAGTTCTAATTTGACTAACTTCTGTTGGACTTTTATAGTTCCTTAAACTGGGATGGGGGAACTGTGGTCCATCAACCCAGTCAGCATGGCTAGTGGTCAGGGATGATGGAATTTGTAGTCCAACAACATCTGAGAACCACAGGTTCCCCACTCCTGCTTTGAGCTATTGTAAGCAGATCCAAAAAGAGAGCAGGATATAAGTATTTAAAATATATATACACTACAGAAAGTCACAACGTTGCTGAATGGCATTTACCACAGGGGAACCGTTGAATTGTCTGAACTATGGGTTGGATCCTGATTTATGCTGGATCAACTGTGCTGACAGAAGTGGACTTCCCCACCACCTCTTCCTCATGGCAACCCCTCCAGCCCCCAGAAAATGCTACATTAGGATTGGATCTCATAGCTGATTGGCTGCCAAACTCAGAGACAAATCATGCCAAGTTTTGGAGATGATAATTCTTCCTTCAGTCTTACAGTCATCCTTCAGCTGCCTTCTTATTCTGGCTCCTCCTTCAATTAGATGCTTAGTTCAGAGGAGGGCAACCAGGATGATCAGGGGTCTGGAAACAAAGCCCTACGAAGAGAGATTGAAAGAACTGGGCCTGTTTAGCCTGGAGAAGAGAAGATTGAGGGGAGACATGAGAGCACTCTTCAGATACTTAAAAGGTTGTCACACAGAGGAGGGCCAGGATCTCTTCTTGATCCTCCCAGAGTGCAGGACACGGAATAACGGGCTCAAGTTAAAGGAAACCAGATTCCAGCTGGACATCAGGAAAAACTTCCTGACTGTTAGAGCAGTACGACAATGGAATCAGTTGCCTGGTGAGGTTGTGGGCTCTCCCAGACTAGAGGCCTTCAAGAGGCAGCTGGACAACTACCTGTCAGGGATGCTTTAGGGTGGATTCCTGCATTGAGCAGGGGGTTGGATTCGATGGCCTTGTAGGCCTCTTCCAACTCTGCTATTCTATGATTCTATGAAGGACTGAGGATAAGGGAGTGGAAAGAGTGCCCATAAGAGAAAGGGTGCTCATTGGTCATGCTACAGATCTTGCTACTGGACTGTAGATGTTTCGTTGGTGACAGGCAAATCAGAGTAGAGTTCCTCTCATTCCTCCCTGTGTAATATGATGCCCCAAGGAAAATCACTGCTTGTAAGGGCACCGCCATTCACATGTATCTTAAAAACCCTGAACTGAAACCATTGCTTGCATTGCTTGCATCCACTGCTTGCATTTTCTCCCAAACTTAGATATTCAGCGAGAAGAAGAAAAAGTAAAAAGATCAATCAAAGATGCTGCCAAAAAAGGCCAAAAAGATGTCTGTGTCATCCTGGCAAAGGAGATGATCCGTTCGCGGAAGGCTGTGAGCAAACTGTATGCCTCCAAAGCCCACATGAATTCAGTGCTGATGGGCATGAAGAATCAACTGGGTAAGGATGAGAATCAGCAACAGGCCTTTCATGCTGGGACTTAACAGAATTATTCATGAATGTTCTCACTCCACTCCCGATAAATAATGCTACCACAAAGGAGGGCAGCAGTTGCATGGGACCTTGGGACACATCCATGCAACAGGCCCTGCCCACATCCATGTGAACGTAGTTTCTCTTCATTTCAGCCATGCATTTGACGAGGTTTCCCGTGATACCCTCATTGAGAAGATTGGGCGGTACTACAGTTAGGTGGTTCCACAGCTGGTTGTACTCAGAGGATGCTGGTAAAAGGCTTTGCACCCTCCTGGAGGGAGGCCTTGCGTGGAGTGCCGCAGGGCTCTGCCCTTGGCTCTCTGTGTATCAACATTTTTATAAATGACTTGGATGAAGGTGTAGAGGGGTTGCTTATCAAATTTGCAGATGACGTGAAGCTGGGAGAGAGAGTTGACACCACAGAAAACAGAATCAAGATAAAAAAGGATCTAGACAGGCTGGAATACTGGGCCGAATCTAGCAAGATGAGATTCAACAGAGCACTCTTCAAATACTTAAAAGGTTGTCACACAGAAGAGGGATCTCTTCTCGATCCTCCCAGAGTGCAGGACACGGAATAAAGGAAGAGTGCAGGACACGGAATAAAGGAAGCCAGATTCCAGCTGGACATCAGGAAAAACTTCCTGACTGTTAGAGCAGTACGACAAGGGAACCAGTTACCTAGGGAGGTTGTGGGCTCTCCCACACTAGAGTCATTCAAGAGGCAGCTGGACAACCATCTGTCAGGGATGCTTTAGGGTGGATTCCTGCATTGAGCAGGGGGTTGGACTCGATGGCCTTGTGGGTCCCTTCCAACTCTGCTATTCTATGATTCTATGAAATGTAAAGTTTTGCATTTGGGTACAAAAAACAAAGAATATAAGAAGAGCCAGGTTGGATAAGACCAAGGGTCATCTGGTTGAGCACTCTGTTCACACAGTAGCCAACCAGCTGGAAACCAGGACCCATAAACAGGACACGGTGCAACAGTACCCTCCTACCCATGTTCCCCAGCAACTGGTGTATCTAGGCTTACTGCCTCTGATACTGGAGGTAGTCATCAGGACTAGTAGCCATTGATAGCCTTCTCCAGGAATTTATCTAACCCCCTTCTAAAGCCATCCAAATCGGTGACCTTCACTACAACTTGCGGTAGTGAATTCCATAGTTTATTTATTTTATTTATTTATTTATTTATTTCATTTTTATACCGCCCAATAGCCAAAGCTCTCTGGGCGGTTCACAAAAATTAAAACCACAGTAAAACACCCAACAGGTTAAAACACAATTACGAAATACAGTATGAAAAGCGCAACCAGGATAAAACCACACAGCAAAGTTGATATAAGATTAAAATACAGAGTTAAAACAGTAAAATGTAATTTAAGTTAAAATTAAGTGTTAAAATACTGAGTGAATAAAAAGGTCTTCAGCTGGCGACGAAAGCAGTACAGTGTAGGCGCCAGGCGGACCTCTCTGGGGAGCTCGTTCCACAACCGGGGTGCCACAGCGGAGAAAGCCCTCCTCCTAGTAGCCACCTGCCTCACTTCCTTTGGCAGGGGCTCACGGAGAAGGGCCCCTGTAGATGATCTTAAGGTCCGGGTAGGTACATATGGGAGGAGGCGTTCCTTCAGATAACCTGGCCCCAAACCGTTTAGGGCTTTAAATGTCAATACCAGCACTTTGAATCGGGCCCGGACCTGGACTGGCAGCCAATGAAGCTGGAAAAGGACTGGCGTGATGTGATCTCGCCAGCCAGTCCCTGTTAATAACCTTGCTGCCCTATTTTGTACCAGCTGAAGCTTCCGGACCGTTTTCAAAGGCAGCCCCACGTATAACGCATTGCAGTAATCCAAGCGAGAGGTTATCAGAGCATGGATAAGTGTAGCTAGGCTATCTCTGTCCAGATAAGGGCGTAGTTGGTATATCAACCTAAGCTGATAAAAGGTGCTCTTTGCCACTGAGTTCACCTGTGCCTCAAGTGACAGTTCTGGATCCAAGAGCACCCCCAAACTAGGACCCGATCCTTTAGGGAGAGTGCAACCCCGTCTAGGACAGGGCAAACATCACCTCGCCGGACAGATGAACCACCCGCTAACAGTACCTCTGTCTTGTCTGGATTGAGTCTCAGTTTGTTAGCCCTCATCCAGTCCATTACCGTGCCCATAGTTTAACTATGCACTGTGTGAAGAAGTATAGGATGGGTAGATGTGGCTTGAGTCCAGTATATGTGAAAAGGACCTAGATGTCTTAGTGGATCACAAGCTGAGCATGAGCCAACAGGGTGATGCAGCAGCTAAGAAAGCTAATACAACCTTGGCGGCATTAACTGAAGTATTGTGTCCAGTGCCCACCTGCCCAATGCACTGGCTGCTTCTTCTGCTGAAACATTTGCCGCTGCAGGTGATTGGATGGCGTGGCTCTCCAGAACACTCACACCCCCTGGTGCCTTGTGAGATGGCGGCAAAGGCCTCACGGTGAGAGAGTATGAGATCTGCTGCCCCTTCCAATCCACCCTGCCTCATGGGTGGGCTGGCTCTATATCTAGATGACCACTGGGGAGGGAACTGGAGAACAAGGGAGCCATGCAAAGAAGAGCAAATCCTGCTTCAGCTGGGCTCTGCGCACACATTCACACACAGCCATGTACAGTCAGGTGCCCAATAAGAAGGAATTGGAAAGAGAAGCAGGCAGGCAAAGAAGACCTCAGATCAACTACCATATGGGAAGGATCCTGATGAATTGTTACATTTTGATATTGTCATCTTGTTGATTTAATTATTGTGTTTATTTAAGCCACCTTGCAATGATTTCTACATTTAAAAGTGGGATACAAAAAATTATAATAAATATTGTTGGGAACAGGATTGCAGACTAGATAACACTTGGTATCCGTGTTCTTTATTTACCCTTTCCTGTTGGCTTTATAAGCTTACAAACGAGGAACAAAATGAATGCTTTATTACCCTGATTACTATGAATTGAATAGGAAGCGTGAACTGGTGGACTCTCACTGCTAAAGATTATGTTCTACGGGTCTGAACTTGATCTAAAAGCCTTCTGTGCTTTCTTTTGGCAGCTGTCCTGAGGGTAGCTGGCTCATTGCAGAAGAGCACAGAAGTCATGAAAGCCATGCAGAACTTAGTTAAAATCCCTGAAATTCAAGCTACCATGAGAGAGCTGTCTAAAGAAATGATGAAGGTAAGATTAACAAAGCCTTGTTTTGTGTGTTTGAAGGGGGTGTTATCTAGACATATAAATTGTAACAGATCTTGGGTAAAATGCAACACAAGTCCTACTTCAGGTATATCCATTGGAATGAATGAACTTAAATTATTTATGACTAATTTCCCATCAATGGCTCTACTCTAAGTAGGATGCATGTTGGATTTTTTCAATGGAACCTTCTCAAACTGGGGAGAGGCAACGAGTGGGGTATCGCAGGACTCAGTCCTGGGCCCAGTGCTCTTCAACATTTTTATTAATGATTTGGACAAGGAGGTGCAGGGAATGCTTATCAAATTTGCAGATGACACAAAATTGGGTGGGATAGCTAATACCCTGGAAGACAGAAACAAACTTCAAGGTGATCTTGATAGGCTGGAGTGCTGGGCTGAAAACAACAGGATGAAGTTTAATAGGGATAAATGCCAAGTTCTACATTTAGGAAATAGAAACCAAATGCACAGTTACAAGATGGGGGATACTTGGCTCAGCAATACTACAAACAAGAAGGATCTTGGAATTGTTGTAGATCGCAAGCTGAATATGAGCCAACAGTGTGATATGGCTGCAAGAAAGGCCAATGCTATTTTGGGCTGCATTAATAGTATAGCTTCCAAATCACGTGAGGTCCTGGTTCCTCTCTATTCGGCCCTGGTTAGGCCTCATCTAGAGTATTGCATCCAGTTCTGGGCTCCACAATTCAAGAAGGATGCAGACAAGCTGGAGCGTGTTCAGAGGAGGGCGACCAGGATGATCAGGGGTCTGGAAACAAAGCCCTATGAAGAGAGACTGAAAGAACTGGGCATGTTTAGCCTGGAGAAGAGAAGATTGAGGGGAGACATGAGAGCACTCTTCAAACACTTAAAAGGTAGTCACACAGAGGAGGACCAGGATCTCTTCTCGATCCTTCCAGAGTGCAGGACACGGAGTAACGGGCTCAAGTTAAAGGAAGCCAGATTCCAGCTGGACATCAGGAAAAACTTCCTGACTGTTAGAGCAGTACAACAATGGAACCAGTTACTTATGGAGGTTGTGGGGTCTCCAAGCGGGAGTCTAAGAGGGTTAGATTCCTTCAAAATGCTTGGAGGTTACTCAAAACCACAGTAATAGAAGCTCAGCTAAAATATGTAACCCAGGTTAGGAAAGATAGCACCAAATCCAAGAGGTCACTGGCATGGTTCACAAGTAGTGTCAAGGCAGCTATTTGAGAAACAAGTGCCGCCTTCAGAAAATGGATGTCTTACCCAAGTGAGGAAAACAAAAGGGAGCACAAGCTTGCACAAAGGTGATGCAAGCAGATTATTATTTATTTATTTATTGGATTGAGGCGGGGAACAACAGTGAATATAAAACACATAAAAACTGATTAAAAACATAGTATACATGATTAAAACATCCTAAAAACATTCTAAAATTAAATTAATAATAATAATCATAATGAAGCAAAAATGTATTTTGAAGAGCATATTGCTAACAATATCAAGGTCAGCAATAAAGAATTCTTTAAATATATCAGAAGCAGAAAACCAGCTAGGGAGGCATTTGGACCATTGGATAACAATGGAGTTTAAAGGAGGACAAGGAGAAACTGAATAAATTCTTCTTGTTGGTCTTCACAGTAGAAGATATAGGACAAATTACCTGTGCCTGAACTGCAATGTTTTTAGGAAGGGAACCTGAGGAACTGAAGCAAATAGTGGTGGCAAAAGATGAAGTCTTAACGTTATCGGTAAATTCAAAGCAAATAAATCAATGGACCCAGATGGTATCCATCCTAGAATTCTCAAAGAATTCAAATATGAAATTGCTGATCTTCTAACCAAAATATACAGCATGTCCCTAAGCTCAGCCTCTGTACCAGTGGACTGGAAGATGGCCAATGTAACACCAACTTTCAAAAAGGGATCCCGGGGGGTGGATCCAGGAAATTACAGGCCAGTTAGTTTGACATTGGTTCCAGGAAAATTGATTGAAAGCATTATTAAAGACAAAACGAGTAAGCATATAGAAGGGCAGGTCCTGCTGAAGAAGAATCAACATGGCTTCTGCAAAGGCAAGTCCTGTCTCACTAATACACTAGAATTGTTTGAGAGTGTCAACAAACATGTAGACAGGGGTGATCCAGTGAACATTGTTTACTTTGACTTCCAAAAGGCTTTTGATAAAGGCCCCCACCAAAGACTCCTGTACAAACTTACTAGTCATGGAATAAGAGGAGAGGTCCTCTTATGGATTAGTAACTGGTTAGAGAACAGAAAGCAGAGAGTAGGAATTAATGGTCAATTCTCCCAATGGAGGGAAGTAAATAGTGGGGTCCCACAGGGATCGGTATTGGGACCAGTTCTTTTCAACGTCTTCATAAATGATCTGGAATTATGAGTGAGCAGTGAAGTGGCCAAGTTTGCAGATGACACCAAATAATTTAGGGTGGTTAAAACAAAAGGGGATTGTGAGGCATTCCAGAAGGATCTCTCCAAGCTGGGAGAGTGGGCATCCAAATGGCAGATGCAGTTCAATGTAAGCAAGTGTAAAGAGATCCACATTTTGGCAAATAATCCTAACTTCAAATATAACCTAATGGGATCTGAGATAGCAGTGACTAACCAAGAAAGAGATCTTGGGGTTGTGGTAGACAGCTCGATGAATATGCCAGCCCAGTGCGTGACTGCTGTAAAAAAAGGCAAACTCCATGTTAGGCATAATTAGAAAGGAATTGAGACTAAAACTGGCTAACTGCCTTTATACAAATCTATGGTGTGATCATACTTAGAATATTGTGTACAGTAGGGGTGTGCACGGACCACCCGCTCCGCCCCGCGGGCTGATCCGAAAATTTCAGATCGGCCCGCTCCGTGCCGCTCCGCCCATACTCCGCTCCTCTTCGCGGTGGAGCTCCGACTCCAAATCGGAGCTCCGCAGTGGAGGGGAGTTGTGCCAGGTAAGGCTGGGAGAGGAGGGCGGGGGGGGTTACTGGGCTCTGTTGCCGCCCGTGCGGCGACGGCGGTAGAGCCCGGTAAGGGACCAAGGGGGAGGGGGGCCTTACCTGCCTCCGTCCGCAGTCTGTCGGCTTCTTCAATTGAGCCCGTGGTTCAACCAGGAAGTCTGGGCCGCAGCGGACAGAGGCAAGTAAGGGAGAGGAGAGCGGGGGGTTACTGGGCCCTGCCACCGTCGCCGCCCGTGCGGCGATGGCGTCAGAGCCCGGTAAGGGACCAAGGGGGAGGGGGGCCTTACCTGCCTCCGTCCGTGGTCCGTCGGCTTCTTCAGTTGAGCCCGCGGTTCAGCCAGGAAGTCTGGGCCGCAAGTGCGGCCTAGACTTCCTGGTTGAACCGCGGGCTCAATTGAAGAAGCCGAGGGACCGCGGATGGAGGCAGGTAAGGGAGAGGAGGGGGGGTTACCGGGCCCTGCCGCTGTCGCCGCATGGGCGACAGTGACAGTGGCAGGGCCCGGTAAACCCCACTTACCTTTCCGGCGGAGCTCCGGATCGAGGCGAAGGATCCGCCTTCACCTCGATCCTCTTCGCCACGCTCCGCCGGCCCCCCAATCCTCTTCGCCTCCGCCTTAAGGGGAGGCGAAGCACCCCGCTCCGCTTCTAATTCGCCGGTCCGGTTAGAAGCGGAGCACATCCCTAGTGTACAGTTCTGGTAGCCATAATTAAAAATGCTGTTGTAAAGCTGGAAAAGGTACATAAAAGGGGAACTAGTTTTGAAAAAAGGAGGCTAAGGGGAGACATGATAGAGGTGTACAGAATTATGCATGGTGTGGAGAATGTAGATAGGGAGACAATTTTCTCTCGCTCTCAAAACACTAGAACCCAGGGTCATCCCATGAAGCTGATTGGTGGGAGATTCAGGACAGATAAAAGAAAGTACTTCTTCACACCGTGCATAGTTAAACTATGGAATTCACTACCACAAGACACGATGATGGCCACCAATTTGGATATCTTTAAAAGGGAGTTGGATAAATTCCTGGAGGAGAAGGCTCTCAATGGCTACTAGTCCAGATGGCTACGTGCAACTTCCAGTATACGAGGCAGTAAGCCTGTGTGCACCAGTTTCTGGGAACATGGGTGGGAGGGTGCTGTTGCACTGTGTCCTGCTTTGTTGGTCCCTGGTCGACAGCTGGTTGGCCACTGTGTGGACACAGTGCTGGACTAGATATACCCTTGTTCTGATCCAGCAGGGCTGTTCTTATGCCTGCTGATCTCCTGGCTCCATCGGTCCTTCTCTTTGCCAGATAAGGCCACTTTAAAATCTGTTAAAATCAAACTGATTGCCATACATCAGTATGCTGATGTCAAACAGCTCTATCTCCCTGTGACATCTGAATCAGGTGAGGCTGTGCAAGTTCTGGATCACTATCTAAACTCAGTAAAGGAGAGTATGAGGGCCAATAAACTGAAGCTAAATCCTGGAAGCCCTGTGGGCGAGTGGTTCCTGAGTCCAGGAGGATAGGCTCATTGCCTCGTTCCGGACAGGGTTGCACTCTGGAAGATCAGGTCTGTAGTCTTGGGATACTCCTAGATGCATCACTGTTGCTGGAGGCCCAAGTGCCTTTCACCAGCTTTGACTGAGTCGCCAGCTACGGCCTCTCCTGGGCAGGGATAGCTTGGTTGCAGTAATACAAGTGCTAGTAACCTCAAGGCTGGATTACTGCAATGCACTCTATGTGGGGCTGCCCTTTAGACTGCTCTGGAAGCTGGAGTTAGTGCAGAATGCAGCAGCTCAGCTGATATTGGGAGCCGCCCCTTTTCAGCATTCAACTGTTTTGCTGAGGGAACTGCGCCAGTTGCTTATTTGCTACTGGCCCAGGTTTAAGGTTTTGATACAAAGCCCTAAACAACCTGGGACCAGGATATCTGAGAGAGTGCCTTGTCCGTTACCTACCTGCCCAATCTCTGCGGTCATCAGAGGGTACGCTCCTGGTGGTTCCACACGGACCTATGGTCTGATTGGAGTCAACCAGGAGAAGAGCCTTCAGTGTGGTGGCTCCCTTCTTATGGAACTCCTTGCCTCTGGAGGTCAGGCAGGTGACACTGTGGTGTTTTTGGCGCCTCCTGAAAACAGCTCTTTTCCAGAAAGCCTGTCTTGATTGATCAGCCTCACACTCTGTTTTTCTAAGGAATAATTTCAATATCATGTTTTATTCTTTTTACCTTCTGTTCCTTTTATCTCTTGTTGTTCACCTCTCTGGAATCTGTCTAAATGTGGAGCGGTATACAAATAGTATGAACAAAGAAACAAACTACTTTCCCATCTTGAAAGTTTGTAAAATTAGCTTCATGCTGTTGCTTGTTGGAGCAGTTTGAGCTATGAAGCCTTATTTCTAGGAATGCAGCTGTATTATCTTATTCTGTATGTATGAATAACATGATCTTCTACATATTTTATAGGCAGGTATCATAGAAGATATGCTGGAGGACACTTTTGAAAGTATGGAAGACCAAGAGGAGATGGAAGAGGAAGCAGAGCTGGAAATTGATAAAATTTTGTTTGAAATTACAGCTGGTAAGTGGAAGTGTGTGTGTCTGCTTGTGCTTTCTACTATTTTTAATTAATGGTTACCTGGATCTTCTTTCTTTACAATGCCAGTTCTCCTGTTAATTTAGAAGTTCAAGTTTCAGTCTTACAGGTGTTGCTGAGCAAATAAAACGCTAGATTCTACACAGTTTATATCACATTATTCTCTTAGTCTTTTATTTATTTTATTTATTTATTTAAAACATTTATATCCCGCCCTATATCAATAAGATCTCAGGGCGGCGTGCAGATAAAAGCATACAGTATAAAACAGTAAATATACACAGCTAAAAACAAATTAAACCATAAACCAAGTTAAAACAATATTATTATTATTGTTGTTGTTATTATTATATTTATTTGTATTCCGCCTTTTGCCCAATACTGGGCCTCAAGGCGGTATTACAAAGTTTAAAACACACATTTTAAAACATAGGAAAAGAAATGTAAAAAAAAAAAAAAAGGTTTTAAATACACAACACCCCCAAAGGAGCCTGCCTCTTAAGCTCCCAGTCCCAAAAAGTTGTTGCAGCTGGGTGTGTGTGAGATGGTTCTGTGCTGGTACCCTGAGTCTGCTAGGAGGCAGAGTCTGCTAGGAGGTTCCGCAGACTAGACAAACCCCCAAGGCAGGACAACAGCAGCCGCTGCCTGGCCCCTTGCTTTGTAGGCTTCCTCTTCTGGCTGGATCAGATGGACACAATCCCAGGTAGCAGGAGCCGGCCTCTTAAGCTCCCGGTCCCAAAAAGATGTTGCAGCTGGGGGTGAGATGGTTCTAATATATAATTTAAAAGCAGTGAAACTATTAAAACAGTTAAAACAATGTGCCAGCTTAGTAAATTCAGCCATTAAAAGCTTTGTTAGAAAGCCATGTTTTCACTTGGCACCGGAATAAAATCAGCGTTGGCGCTAGTCGGGCCTCCCAGGGGAGGGCATTCCACAGTCGGGGTGCCACCACAGAGGAAGCCCTCTCCCTTGTCCCATCGTAGTGGATGTGTTGTGCTGTGCTTTTTATGTTTGCTTGCACCCTTTTATTTCTCACGTGTGTGTGGGGATTCTGCTGATACTGAACAATGTGGGGTTTGGGGACAGTGAGGGACCCAGGCACTGGTATTCAGAATGGTGGGTATCTATGGGATGCCCTGGGGAGGGAATTCCATAACACTGGACTTAGTACAAGAAAGGCCCACCTCAGGTGACACCATTCAAGACTCACTAGCTGATCTCAGTGACAAGTATGGTGTGTCTCAGGGAGAGAGATGCTCACTAAGATAGGCTTCAGCTTTATAGATAACAAGGGAGCCGGCCTTCTTAGTTATGGCACCCTGCTTATGGATTCCTTTTTCCCAGGCAGGCTGGCCTAGTGACTGCATTAATGGCTTTCCAGTGCCAAGTGTTGGCCTTTTAACTTGATGAGATTTTTTTATGCTGCGCTCCCCCCCCCCCCCCCCCGGTCATAACTAAACCACAACATTCCAAGAACAGATGCAGGAATTACTGGATAAAGTTTATGGTTTTTATTAAAAGCTTGACTATACCATCGAAACAGAAGAGTGAATGGAGGAATGACTGACAGATGAGGCTAGAATGGAATGGTGGGCGGGGTTAGTGGCAGTTGGAGAAAGTCAGGGAGAAGGAAAACAAAGACAGTTAGCGAGAGGCCAGGAAAGTGGGAACTGAGTTAGGATTGAGCGATAGTGACCTGGTTCACTAACCCACACTTTATTAAAAACCAACCACTCTACATGCCAGTACTACACCTCCCAGCATGCCTTTGGCAGCCCGCAGATGCCTGCGTCCTCTGAGACATCTTGTTGCCGTTGCTGCTCCTTGATAGAGCGTCGAGGAGTAGCATCGCCAAGGAGGGGAGATAAACGGGTGTCAGTGGACGCGCCCAGCTACAGGCAATCCTGCCGTGACTGCCTCGGCCTGCACTTCTCACCCGCCAAGTGCTTCATCAGAAGCCTGTACTGAAGGGCCAGGGATGGGCCAGGCACTCCCCCCACCTTTGTCGGGTCTGTTTCTGGGCATGCGCAGAGTGCCTCCCTCAGGCAAAGGCTGTGCATTTGCTTCCCCCAGATTCTGAGAAAACAGCGCTATCAGGACGGAGTGCCTTTGAGCATGTTCAGCTCCTCAGTCACACTGTTGCATCTAGTTATGATTTTAAAACCACACAGCAGGCGGGAAGAGGCACCGCCAATGGATGAAGCCCATTTATGTGGGTTGTTTCTTCTTATGTGGAATTGGGTTGATTGCTGGAGACCAACCTTAGGAGTCTGGGTTGTGAAAGACACACAGCAGCAGCAACCTGCCTATGCGCTCACAATGGCTGCCAAAGGCCAGTAAGTCTGGCCTCCCGCCCAAGGCATGCTGGGAGTTGCAGGCATATTTCAGACATATATTGCACACACACCCCTTCTGCTTTATAGGTAGAGATAAACAGCACCTTGGATTGCTCCCAAAAGCTAATTCAGTTAATATTAGACACTAACCCTTTTAGTATAATAAAAGGAAGAATTGAAGTTTTTCACTATTTATTTATTTTATTTTATTTAAGGATTTTTATGCTGCCATTCAACCAAAAAAGGCTCTCACGGCAGCTTACAAAAGTATTTCTTGACAGTCCCTGCCCACAGGCTTACAATCTAAAAGACATGACACAAAAGGAAAGGGGATTGGGAGGGAGGAGGAGGAGGGGGGGAAAGGAAAGCAAATTCAGGCACTACAATCTTAGTTGCAAAGTTCAGCAGGGACAGTTGACAGCAGGAGGGAGGGGGCTCTCAGCTGGAGCTGGACCCAGGCACGGTGGAGAGGTGCCTGGCTGCTGCTTCCTCCCTCACTGGTGGCCTCTGCAGGGACAGTTGGTAGCAGGAGGGAGGGGGCTCTCAGCTGGAGCTGGACCCAGGCACGGTGGAGAGGTGCCTGGCTGCTGCTTCCTCCCTCACTGGTGGCCTCTGCAGAGACAGTTGGTAGCAGGAGGGAGGGGGCTCTCAGCTGGAGCTGGACCCAGGCACGGTGGAGATGTGCCTGGCTGCTGCTTCCTCCCTCACTGGTGGCCTCTGCAGGGACAGTTGGTAGCAGGAGGGAGGGGGCTCTCAGCTGGAGCTGGACCTAGGCACGGTGGAGAGGTGCCTGGCTGCTGCTTCCTCCCTCACTGGTGGCCTCTGCAGAGACAGTTGGTAGCAGGAGGGAGGGGGCTCTCAGCTGGAGCTGGACCCAGGCATGGTGGAGAGGTGCCTGGCTGCTGCTTCCTCCCTCACTGGTGGCCTCTGCAGAGACAGTTGGTAGCAGGAGGGAGGGGGCTCTCAGCTGGAACTGGACCCAGGCATGGTGGAGATGTGCCTGGCTGCTGCTTCCTCCCTCACTGGTGGCCTCTGCAGGGACAGTTGGTAGCAGGAGGGAGGGGGCTCTCAGCTGGAGCTGGACCCAGGCACGGTGGAGAGGTGCCTGGCTGCTGCTTCCTCCCTCACTGGTGGCCTCTGCAGAGACAGTTGGTAGCAGGAGGGAGGGGCCTCTCAGCTGGAGCTGGACCCAGGCATGGTGGAGAGGTGCCTGGCTGCTGCTTCCTCCCTCATTGGTGGCCTCTGCAGAGACAGTTGGTAGCAGGAGGGAGGGGGCTCTCAGCTGGAGCTGGACCCAGGCACGGTGGAGAGGTGCCTGGCTGCTGCTTCCTCCCTCACTGGTGGCCTCTGCAGGGACAGTTGGTAGCAGGAGGGAGGGGGCTCTCAGCTGGAGCCGGACCCAGGCACGGTGGAGAGGTGCCTGGCTGCTGCTTCCTCCCTCATTGGTGGCCTCTGCAGAGACAGTTGGTAGCAGGAGGGAGGGGCCTCTCAGCTGGAGCTGGACCCAGGCACGGTGGAGAGGTGCCTGGCTGCTGCTTCCTCCCTCACTGGTGGCCTCTGCAGGGACAGTTGGTAGCAGGAGGGAGGGGCCTCTCAGCTGGAACTGGACCCAGGCACGGTGGAGAGGTGCCTGGCTGCTGCTTCCTCCCTCACTGGTGGCCTCTGCAGGGACAGTTGGTAGCAGGAGGGAGGGGGCTCTCAGCTGGAGCTGGACCCAGGCACGGTGGAGAGGTGCCTGGCTGCTGCTTCCTCCCTCACTGGTGGCCTCTGCAGGGACAGTTGGAAGCAGGAGGGAGGGGGCTCTCAGCTGGAGCTGGACCCAGGCACGGTGGAGAGGTGCCTGGCTGCTGCTTCCTCCCTCATTGGTGGCCTCTGCAGAGACAGTTGGTAGCAGGAGGGAGGGGGCTCTCAGCTGGAGCTGGACCCAGGCACGGTGGAGAGGTGCCTGGCTGCTGCTTCCTCCCTCACTGGTGGCCTCTGCAGGGACAGTTGGTAGCAGGAGGGAGGGGGCTCTCAGCTGGAGCTGGACCCAGGCACGGTGGAGAGGTGCCTGGCTGCTGCTTCCTCCCTCACTGGTGGCCTCTGCAGGGACAGTTGGTAGCAGGAGGGAGGGGGCTCTCAGCTGGAGCTGGACCCAGGCACGGTGGAGAGGTGCCTGGCTGCTGCTTCCTCCCTCACTGGTGGCCTCTGCAGGGACAGTTGGTAGCAGGAGGGAGGGGGCTCTCAGCTGGAGCTGGACCCAGGCACGGTGGAGAGGTGCCTGGCTGCTGCTTCCTCCCTCATTGGTGGCCTCTGCAGAGACAGTTGGTAGCAGGAGGGAGGGGGCTCTCAGCTGGAGCTGGACCCAGGCACGGTGGAGAGGTGCCTGGCTGCTGCTTCCTCCCTCATTGGTGGCCTCTGCAGAGACAGTTGGTAGCAGGAGGGAGGGGGCTCTCAGCTGGAGCTGGACCCAGGCACGGTGGAGAGGTGCCTGGCTGCTGCTTCCTCCCTCACTGGTGGCCTCTGCAGAGACAGTTGGTAGCAGGAGGGAGGGGGCTCTCAGCTGGAGCTGGACCCAGGCACGGTGGAGAGGTGCCTGGCTGCTGCTTCCTCCCTCACTGGTGGCCTCTGCAGAGACAGTTGGTAGCAGGAGGGAGGGGCCTCTCAGCTGGAGCCGGACCCAGGCACGGTGGAGATGTGCCTGGCTGCTGCTTCCTCCCTCACTGGTGGCCTCTGCAGGGACAGTTGGTAGCAGGAGGGAGGGGGCTCTCAGCTGGAGCCGGACCCAGGCACGGTGGAGAGGCGCCTGGCTGCTGCTTCCTCCCTCATTGGTGGCCTCTGCAGAGACAGTTGGTAGCAGGAGGGAGGGGCCTCTCAGCTGGAGCTGGACCCAGGCACGGTGGAGAGGTGCCTGGCTGCTGCTTCCTCCCTCACTGGTGGCCTCTGCAGGGACAGTTGGTAGCAGGAGGGAGGGGGCTCTCAGCTGGAGCTGGACCCAGGCACGGTGGAGAGGTGCCTGGCTGCTGCTTCCTCCCTCATTGGTGGCCTCTGCAGAGACAGTTGGTAGCAGGAGGGAGGGGGCTCTCAGCTGGAGCTGGACCCAGGCACGGTGGAGAGGTGCCTGGCTGCTGCTTCCTCCCTCACTGGTGGCCTCTGCAGAGACAGTTGGTAGCAGGAGGGAGGGGGCTCTCAGCTGGAGCTGGACCCAGGCACGGTGGAGAGGTGCCTGGCTGCTGCTTCCTCCCTCACTGGTGGCCTCTGCAGAGACAGTTGGTAGCAGGAGGGAGGGGGCTCTCAGCTGGAGCTGGACCCAGGCACGGTGGAGAGGTGCCTGGCTGCTGCTTCCTCCCTCACTGGTGGCCTCTGCAGGGACAGTTGGTAGCAGGAGGGAGGGGGCTCTCAGCTGGAACTGGACCCAGGCACGGTGGAGAGGTGCCTGGCTGCTGCTTCCTCCCTCACTGGTGGCCTCTGCAGGGACAGTTGGTAGCAGGAGGGAGGGGGCTCTCAGCTGGAGCTGGACCCAGGCACGGTGGAGAGGTGCCTGGCTGCTGCTTCCTCCCTCACTGGTGGCCTCTGCAGGGACAGTTGGTAGCAGGAGGGAGGGGGCTCTCAGCTGGAACTGGACCCAGGCACGGTGGAGAGGTGCCTGGCTGCTGCTTCCTCCCTCATTGGTGGCCTCTGCAGGGACAGTTGGTAGCAGGAGGGAGGGGGCTCTCAGCTGGAGCTGGACCCAGGCACGGTGGAGAGGTGCCTGGCTGCTGCTTCCTCCCTCACTGGTGGCCTCTGCAGGGACAGTTGGTAGCAGGAGGGAGGGGGCTCTCAGCTGGAGCTGGACCCAGGCACGGTGGAGAGGTGCCTGGCTGCTGCTTCCTCCCTCATTGGTGGCCTCTGCAGAGACAGTTGGTAGCAGGAGGGAGGGGGCTCTCAGCTGGAGCTGGACCCAGGCACGGTGGAGAGGTGCCTGGCTGCTGCTTCCTCCCTCACTGGTGGCCTCTGCAGGGACAGTTGGTAGCAGGAGGGAGGGGGCTCTCAGCTGGAGCTGGACCCAGGCACGGTGGAGAGGTGCCTGGCTGCTGCTTCCTCCCTCACTGGTGGCCTCTGCAGAGACAGTTGGTAGCAGGAGGGAGGGGGCTCTCAGCTGGAGCTGGACCCAGGCACGGTGGAGAGGTGCCTGGCTGCTGCTTCCTCCCTCACTGGTGGCCTCTGCAGGGACAGTTGGTAGCAGGAGGGAGGGGGCTCTCAGCTGGAACTGGACCCAGGCACGGTGGAGAGGTGCCTGGCTGCTGCTTCCTCCCTCACTGGTGGCCTCTGCAGGGACAGTTGGTAGCAGGAGGGAGGGGGCTCTCAGCTGGAGCTGGACCCAGGCACGGTGGAGAGGTGCCTGGCTGCTGCTTCCTCCCTCACTGGTGGCCTCTGCAGGGACAGTTGGTAGCAGGAGGGAGGGGGCTCTCAGCTGGAGCTGGACCCAGGCACGGTGGAGAGGTGCCTGGCTGCTGCTTCCTCCCTCATTGGTGGCCTCTGCAGAGACAGTTGGTAGCAGGAGGGAGGGGGCTCTCAGCTGGAGCTGGACCCAGGCACGGTGGAGAGGTGCCTGGCTGCTGCTTCCTCCCTCACTGGTGGCCTCTGCAGAGACAGTTGGTAGCAGGAGGGAGGGGGCTCTCAGCTGGAGCTGGACCCAGGCACGGTGGAGAGGTGCCTGGCTGCTGCTTCCTCCCTCACTGGTGGCCTCTGCAGAGACAGTTGGTAGCAGGAGGGAGGGGGCTCTCAGCTGGAGCTGGACCCAGGCACGGTGGAGAGGTGCCTGGCTGCTGCTTCCTCCCTCACTGGTGGCCTCTGCAGGGACAGTTGGTAGCAGGAGGGAGGGGGCTCTCAGCTGGAGCTGGACCCAGGCACGGTGGAGAGGTGCCTGGCTGCTGCTTCCTCCCTCACTGGTGGCCTCTGCAGGGACAGTTGGTAGCAGGAGGGAGGGGGCTCTCAGCTGGAGCTGGACCCAGGCACGGTGGAGAGGTGCCTGGCTGCTGCTTCCTCCCTCACTGGTGGCCTCTGCAGAGACAGTTGGTAGCAGGAGGGAGGGGGCTCTCAGCTGGAGCTGGACCCAGGCACGGTGGAGAGGTAACTATAACTGCTTGTTTCATCAGCTATTAGAATCTTACATAGAATAGTAGAGTTGGAAGGGGCCTATTACACCAGGCTCAGGCTGATTTTTATATACTTTGTCTATGTGACTTCAGCTAGTACTGCCCCCAAGGTTTCTCAGGTGGCTTTCTTTGCATAAACAGGCAAGGGGACATACTCTCTTCTGGTTGTTGGTATCTCTCCCAGTGTACCTTCTGTAGTGGAGGGCGGTACTCCTGGTTCATAAAAATGGGGGGGGGGGTGGTTTCCATATTGAACAGGTTAAAATGGCCCGTAAGAACAGGATGCTGCTGATCTTTTCCTCCATAGAATTTTGACAGTACTCTACTAAGTTAAAAGTTTGCACAATACTGGACGAGCTCTAGGTTAATTTTTGTCAAGTTCACTGCTTCTTTTCAATTGTCGCTCTGCTTCCTTTTGCAGGAGCCTTGGGTAAAGCACCTAGTAAAGTCACAGATGCCCTTCCAGAACATGAGCCCGAAGGGGCTACGGCAGCAGCTGTTGATGATGATGAAGAGGAAGATATTGAAGCTATGCAGTCACGGTTAGCTACTCTTCGTAGCTAACCATAGAACAGCTGTACAGTTTGATTCATTTTGCCAAAGGCTGTTCTGACATGCCTTTACAATGTAAAATTTCACGCGAAAGTGTTTCCTGTATATATTCCTATATATATTTTTTGTGGGTTTGCCTTCAGAGATATTATTTTTAACTTTTTTCTGTCGACCTATGTGAGCTCTAAACAGCTCTGGTGGAATAGAAGGGAGATGGCATATGTATTCTCAAACAAAATAAAATCTTCGAAACTCTATACTTCATGGAGTATCTTCTCAAAAATGTTTTTGTAGGTTGAACCTACTGTGCTAGCATAACGTACATTTCTGAAACACTAACTGGATTTTAATAAACAGCTTTTACCACTTTCGTATAGTCCCTGGTGAGTTGGTATTTGTTTCAAGTATCTGGATTGAACACACATATCAATTACAAGTTATCCAAAATGATATTATCCACAAGGTATAGTTTGGATTAGAGACGTGAAGTCCCAGAAAAATTGGGCTGCTTTGGATTATGGAGTGTTTTAGGAAGATGAACAAAATGTTTCAGACAAGGTGTTTATATATTGATATCCAGCCTTTTTTTGTTGTTTATTCGTTCAGTCGCTTCTGACACTTCGTGACTTCATGGACCAGCCCACGCCAGAGTTTTCTGTCAGCCGTCGCCACCCCCAGCTCCCCCAAGGTCAAGTCCGTAACCTCCAGAATATCATCCATCCATCTTGCCCTTGGTCGGCCCCTCTTCCTTTTGCCTTCCACTTTCCCTAGCATCAGCCTCTTTTCCAGGGTGTCCTGTCTTCTCATTATGTGGCCAAAGTACTTCAGTTTTGCCTTTAATACCATTCCCTCAAGTGAGCAGTCTGGCTTTATTTCCTGGAGTGTGGACTGGTTTGCTCTTCTTGCAGTCCAAGGCACTCTCAGAATTTTCCTCCAACACCACAGTTCAAAAGCATCTTTGTTCCTTCGCTCAGCCTTCCTTATGGTCCAGCTCTCGCAGCCGTAGGTTACTACGGGGAATAGCATTGCTTTAACTATGCGGACCTTTGTTGTCAGTGTGGTGTCTCTGCTCTTAACTATTTTATCAAGATTTGTCATTGCTCTCCTCCCAAGAAGTAAACGTCTTCTGATTTCCTGGCTGCAGTCAGCATCTGCAGTAATCTTTGCGCCCAGAAATACAAAGTCTGTCACTGCCTCCACATTTTCTCCCTCTATTTGCCAGTTATCAATCAGGCTGGTTGCCATAATCTTGGTTTTTTTGAGGTTTAACTGCTACCCAGCTTTTGCACTTTCTTCTTTCACCTTCGTCATAAGGCTCCTCAGCTCCTTGCTTTCAGCCATCTGCATATCTGTGATTGTTAATGTTTCTTCCCGCGCTTTTAACTCCAGCCTTGGATAGACTAAAGATGTAAAATTTCTGGAATTGATGAAGCCATGTTGAAGGGGGGGGGTATTTTTTCCATCTTCTCTGTAAGATTCCCAACTTAGTTATTTCTCCCATTCCTTATTAAAATTATTGATCTACAGAGCAATTCTATGATCCCTGGGGCTATAGGATTGCTTGGAAAAATTCTTCCAAAGTTGGAGGCAGCAATTCAACCTCGGAAGGGGGAGTCAGAGATCCCACCCCCTTACCTGCCTTCTGAGGTCGTAGGAGGGGAGGACAGTGGAGAAGCCAGGATATGAGATATCCTGAGCCTCCCCCAGCCTCCTACCCTCCCCCTCCAAATGCCCTTGCTAGACAGGCTTTTCAGCCTGTCTAGAAAATTACCAACGACAGGGCAAGGAGGCAAATATCACCTCCACTGCTTCTTCCGCCTTCAGTCCAGCAGGGCATAGGAAACTCTGAAGTTCGGAGACTTTGGAGCAGTGAGGGTACAATTGATAGGATTGCGCCCTTAATGTATCTTTTACTGATAGATGTTTAGAGATGCTCCAAGTAATATAATATGGATGAAAATGTGCATTCTTGAGGAATTCGTTCTATAGAGTTCTGTGTTTCTGGGCTTGTTCTGGTTGGATGCTATAGCAGTCAATGAATGTAGTTCTAATCTAAAACCCACATGTGAAACAAACACTAGGTTATGCCACCTATGGGTTGGGATTGGTTGAACATCATGTGGATTATTCCACCTATGTTCCTTTTGAGCCTAGGATCTATTATGTATATATCCCTACTTTTTTCCTCCTTAAGGAACTCAAGGCGACATATGTAATCCTTCTCCTCTCCCTTTTATCCTCACAACAACAACCCTGTGAGGTAGATTGGGCTGAGAGTCTGACTTGCTCAAAGTCACCCAGTGGGTTTCCATGGCCGAGTGGGGACTAGAACCCGGATCTCTCGACTCCCATTCTAACACTCTAATCACTACAGCGCACTGGCTCTGCTGTTGTTACCCACCCCTGCTGTCCACACTTCACTGTCCAGCCCTGCTGTTGATAATCTGCAAGAAAAAGCTATATGTATATAAATATTAATTGCGAAAGCAACCATAAAAGAGGCCTCATAACAAAGGGGGGAAATAAAAAATGGTGCATGTGAAAGAAAATTTATTCATGCTAATAGCACAAAATATTATATTTTAAATTATTATTTTTTAGATATTTTCCAACATTGCTGACTTAAACATGCATCAAAATAGAGACGTCACAGTATTCTAAAGCAGTGGTTACCAATTGGTGTTCCGTGGACCCCAGGGGGTTCCATGTAAGCCACCCAGGGGGTCCGTGGCACCATTCACATATTCACCATTCAGTTCTGGGGTCAACTGACGATGAATTCCTACCAGAAGTAAAATATACCATCACTGAGCACCTGCGTGATTTAGCGACTAGCTTCAGAGATTACTTCCCTGCACCTAATCCTGAAAACTCATGGAGAAGGAACCCTTTTGATTGTGGTGATGTACAACTAACAACTCTCTCTGTAGAAGAGCAAGATGCACTTGTTGACGTGACTTGTGATGGTTCATTGAAATCATTTTTCAAAGAATATAGACTGGACCAATTCTGGATGAAGAAGTTAGGTGAAAAAGCTTTGAAACATCTAGTTCCCTTTTGTTCCACATATCTTTGTGAACAAATGTTTTCGACATTTTGTTATGTGAAGAACAAGCATAGAAATCGGCTCAATGTTGATCCAGATTTGAGATTAAAAGTAGGAAATATGGAACCGGATGTTGAAGGGATTGTTCGGGACAAAAAGAGGCATGATTTCTCCCATCACATTTAGGTTTAGTAGCTGCTAGACATGTCATAATTTGTTCAATTGTAAACTAGACATTAGTAAAATTGAATTCATCTTTATATTCCTAACTAAATCATTGTCATTTTTGTGTGGTAATATCACAAATTTTATGGTCTGTTTTTTAGTATACCTAAAATCCTTTGCTTATTAGGGGCTACCCCTTATTTTCTCCAAAAATTTGCTTCGCACAAGTAACTACCATAGAGATAACAAATTTTTCAAAAGTAGGGGGTCCATGGCTTGGCATTTGAAAAACAAGGGGTCCGCAGTACATAGCTAATTGGGAACCACTGTTCTAAAGGATAGTAATAGTGTGGTTAAAAAAACAAGGGATACATTTTCAGGAAAATTTGCAATTATACATAATTACATCAACTGAGACTGGCTTGACAGTACTGAACAGAAGGGTCATTGTTCACAAAAGAAAAGAATGGATATTACTGTATGACAAATGAATCTGAAAGGCCCAAGCCATTGGAAAGATGACTTGCCTGAGTCACTTTGTAAGTGCCAGCCCACAGGCCCAACCGCTAAGAACTGAAATGGTTGCCGAAGGAGATGTAGTCCAGCCAGGCTGTGCACTTGTACCCTGTGGCTGGGGGTAGGACAATAGCTTATGACTTGGTTGCATCTGGTGACTCTTGTTTTTTTAAAAAAAACTCCACCATCAGCTGCCTCTGTCTTCACCAAAAGAGGAGGTTTGACAACCTGAGTTTGAAGGATATGACTCCAGTAGTTTTAAAACACAATAATTTAAAAACTTTGAACTTTTAAAAAAATCCTAAAAAAACAATGGATGAACAGATCTGATTCAAACTTGGCATGGATAAATCCCTCCTTAAGAGCTATCATGGTGCCAACTTTCAGCCCTTTATCTTTAAAAATGTCATTTAAAAATAATAATTTTAAAACCTCAAACTTAAAAAAAAAACCCTAAAACTCAATGGATGGATAGATCTGTTTCAAACTTGGCATAGCTAAAGTCCTTGTTAAGAGCAATCATGGTGCCAAGTTTCATCTCTTTATCTTTAAAAATAACATATTTTTTTAAAAAATTAAATCCTCAAATTTTAAGAAATTCCCAAAAATCAATGGATGAACGTATCTGTTTCAAATTTGGTATGGCTAAAGGTCTAACTAAAAGCTATCATGGTGCCAACTTTCAGTTCTTTATCTTTAAAAATGATGGTTTTAAAAATAATAATTTTAAAACCTAAATTTTAAAAAAATTCCTAAAAAATCAATGGATGAACGGAGCTGTTTCAAATTTTGTGTGGCTAAAGCTCTACCTAAATCCTATCATGGGGCGATGTTTCATCTCTTTATCTTTAAAAATGATGATTTTAAAAATAATTTTAAAACCTCAATTTTTAAAAAATTCTTAAAAAATCAATGGATGAATGGATCTGTTTCGAATTTGGTATGACTAAAGCCCTTCCTAAGAGCTACCATTGTGCCAAGTTTCATGTCTTTATCTTAAAAAATGACAGTTATAAGCACTTTTGTTAATTCCCATCAGAGCTGCTCTCTGGGGAAAAAAGTCCGGATTTCCCCTCCCCCTCCTGAATTTGTCATCAAAAACCTGGACAAATCCGGTCATATGGTCACCCTACATTAGCAGTAAGCAAGGGGATCGTGTAGTCTAAGAATTCTGTCCCTTTAACCTTTCTGGAGCTCAAGGGGCTAGATTGTAGAGAAAGTCCATATCCTGGCAGTAAGGAAAACCTGAGTCTCTTGCCCCTGCCAACGTCCCCCACACCTGAGGACAGTGGATGAGAGCACGAATCTCAGGGGTAGAAGAAAGGGGTCCCTAATCTGCTAAATCCCACTAACAAACAAGATGAAAGCTTTTACTGAACAGCATCAGAGATGGGCAAAGCATGCTTCTGGGGGTGTGGTGGGGGCTAACCTTGTTGTTCCAGCAAGGCTCCTGAGCCTCTGAAGTTGTGTGGCTATCAATGGCTAATAGCCCTGATGGTTGTGTGCTATCTCCAGTATTTGAGGCAGTAAGCCTGGGTGCACCAGTTTCTGGGGAACGTGGGTGGGGAGGGTGCTGTTGCACCATGTCCTGCTTGTTCCTCCCTGGCCGCTGGGTGGTTGGCCACTGTGAGAACAGAGTGCTGGATTAGATGGACCCTTGGTCTGATCCAGCATCAGGGCACTGCTTATGTTTAATTCTATTTGGGCCCTATGCACGCATAAATTTAATTGCTCAACAATTCCAAAGGGTTCTATCCTTAAAAGCAGTCTAAAAATAATTTAAAATAAAAATAAATTTTAAAAAGGAGAGGAAGGGCAGGTGGATGTGGGGGAGCAGAGCACTAAATTAACTTGTCAGGCATGGAAAACCTATAGAAGGTACCAGTAACTCTGGAATCCACTTTTTGGGGTCTGAGAGTGCGTCCATTGAGTTCACCATAGTGCCTTGGGGCCTTGAAGCTACAACTGTGTTTACCAGTCCACATAACTGGCAGGGGCTGCTTGGAGAAGCTCACAGCCTTTGTCACCTGTAATTATGTGCTGGGCATGGGACATGGGAAGGTTGCCAGCTGATCAAAAGGAAATGGGGGATGAGGGATCAATCTCCTGTTTAAGCTCCCTTTTCTTTGTTACTTTGCAGGGTAAATTGATACAGTGCATGCATAGTTACTGAGGCTACAATCCTGTATACGCTTTCCTGAGAGTAAGTCCCATTGAATTCACTGGGTTTTACTTGATACTAGGCATGTATAGGATTGCACTGTATGCTGCTATAAAGCTCTCTCCCTCACTGTATAATGAGCTGTATAATGGAAGATAATGAGCTCTACGATTTCGCTCATTATCTTCCTCTTATGATCTTAAGCTTTGGTCTGATGCACCCACACATTCCCTTGGACACTGTCTGGATCGTGTTCTCACTCGGAATTGCTCTGTTTTGGACTTTTCTACTGCTCACTTTCCGTTGTCAGATCATCACCTAGTTTCTTTCAATATTACTCATAATCCTCCTCCTTCACGTCCGCTTCTCGCTCTTGTCGTGACTTGCAATCTATCAATTATGAGGCTTTTTCTCAGTCTCTAGCCTCCTCCCTTCCTTCTGTCTTTTCGGCTGTCTCCTTGGACTCAGCTGTCTCCTTCTTTAATTCCTCCTTATCTTCAACTCTTGATAATCTTGCTCCATCTACAACTCGGATAGTTCGCCCTTCTCAACCCCAACCGTGGCTCACCTCTTCCCTCCGCTACCTTCGCTCTTGTTCCCGGGCAGCTGAACGCCTTTGGCGTAAGACCAGGGACTGGGCGGACTTTGTCCATTACAAATTTGTACTCTCCTCTTTCTCTTCTGCCATTTCATTGGCTAAACAGCAGTACTACTCAACGCTGATCCAGTCAAATGCTACGCATCCTCAGCGGCTCTTTGTGTCCTTCAATTCTCTTCTGAAGCCTAATCCGCCATCTCTCCCCGCCTCTCTGTCTGCTAATAACTTTGCCTCTTTTTTCAATGCTAAAATCCAAACTATCCGCTCTGATCTGGCCAGCTCTGCTCCTCTTCCAGTTCCTGTTCCTCATCTGTCAGTTCCTCCTGCAAATTTCTCTGCGTTTCCTTCGGTCTCAGCGGATGAACTGTCTACAATACTGCGCTCTTCGAAGCCTTCCACTTGTTCTCGTGATCCGATTCCTTCTTGCGTCTTTATTAATCTTATTCCTGCTATCCTCCCTTCCTTGCTTCATATTATTAATCTTTCTCTGTCCTCTGGTTCATTTCCTTCTGCTTTTAAACATGCTACAGTCTCTCCCATTCTCAAGAAACCTACTCTTGATAGGCTATCTCTGTCTAACTACCGACCTGTCTCTTTGTTGCCGTTTGTTTCAAAGATCCTGGAGCGTGCGGTCTACTCTCGCTGTCTTGACTTTCTTTCTAGTAACTCTGCTTTGGATCCTTTTCAATCTGGATTCCGTCCTCTGCATTCCACCGAAACAGCCCTTACTAAGATCACCAATGATCTCCTTACTGCCAAGTCTAAAGGCCATTATTCCGTTCTTATTCTCCTTGATCTAACTGCAGCCTTTGACACGGTTGATCATGATCTTCTCTTAGATTCCCTTCATGACATTGGATTTTGTGGCTCTGTCTATAACTGGTTTGCCTCCTATCTAGCGGGTCGCTCTTTCAGCGTGTTGGCTAATGGCAGCTCGTCTTCCTCCTTTCCCCTTTCAGTAGGGGTTCCGCAAGGCTCAGTGCTTGGCCCGTTGTTGTTTTCCTTATACATGTTGCCCTTAGGCAAGCTTATTCAATCTCATGGCCTCCAATATCATCTGTACGCCGATGATACACAACTATATCTGTCATCTCCGGAACTTTCTCCTGATGTTCACGATCGTATCTCGGCATGTCTTTCAGATATCTCAGCTTGGCTGCTTCATCGTCGTTTGAAACTTAATATGGCAAAGACTGAATTGCTTGTTTTTCCTCCTAAACCTTCTCCTCATCTCTCATTCTCTCTTACTGTCAATGATGTTACGCTTACTCCGGTCAAGGAAGCTCGTAGCCTTGGCTTTATATTTGACTCCTCGCTCTCCTTTATTCCTCATATTGAGGCAGTAGCTAAATCTTGTCGTTTTTTCCTGTATAATATTGCCAGGATTCGATCATTTTTGTCTGTCTCTTCTGCCAAGACGATTGTTCATGCGCTGGTTATTTCACGGTTGGACTACTGCAACCTTCTTCTCTCTGGCCTTCCTTCTTCTCACATCAGTCCGTTGGTTTCTGTTCACCACTCTGCCGCAAAGATCATCTTCTTGGCTCGCCGCTCTGACCATGTTACTCTGCTTTTGAAATCTCTTCATTGGCTTCCAATTCACTTCAGAATCCAATATAAACTTCTCCTGTTAACCTTCAAAGCTTTTCACGGTCTAGCTCCTTCCTATCTCTCCTCTCTCATCTCACACTATTGCCCCGCTCGTGCTCTTCGCTCCTCTGATGCCATGTTTCTCGCCTGCCCAAGGGCCTCTACTTCCCTTGCTCGGCTTCGTCCATTTTCTTCTGCTGCCCCTTACGCCTGGAACGCTCTTCCAGAAGATTTGAGAACTACAAGCTTTTAAATCTCAACTAAAAACTTTTCTTTTTCCTAAAGCTTTTAAAACTTGATGTTGTGCGGACTTTATACTGTTAGTTTTACCCTACCCTGTGCCTGCTTACCCTACCCTGTGCCTGTTGGCATTCTCTTCCCCTCCTTATTGTTTTACTATGATTTTATTAGATTGTAAGCCTATGCGGCAGGGCCTTGCTATTTACTGTTTTACTCTGTACAGCACCATGTACATTGATGGTGTTATATAAATAAATAATAATAATAATAATGTATGGCTGCCTCCCAGGGCCGGTGCCAGACTATTTTGCACCCTAAGCAGGTGAGCTGCTTTCACCCACCCACCCCCAACCCAGCATACCTGGGCATGGGGCGCCATCTTGCCCGCCCAGCCAAAGCGAAGCCAGGATGCTGGGGGGGGGGGGGGCAGCAGGCGGGCGGCTTCGGAATGGTGCGCCCAGCCGGAATCTGCTCTGGGAGAGCGACTTCCGGGCGAGCCATTCCAAAGCTGCCTGCCCGCCCCCCTACCCCAGCATTCTGGCTTCGCTTTGGCGCCCATCCAGCCGAAGCGAAGCCAGGATGCTGGAGTGGGGGGCGGGGGGGGGCTTCGCTTCGGCAGGGTGGGTGCCCAGCCGAAGTGAAGCTAGGACGCTGGGGTGGGTGGACGGCTTCGGAACGGCGCCCCCGGAAGCCACCCTCTCAGAGCCACTGTGGGAGAGCGGTTTCTGGGTGCGGCGTTCAGCTCCGCCCTTACCTTGGTGCTCTAGGCGGCCGCCTGAGTGGCCTCTATGGAAGCACCGGCCTTGCTGCCTCCATATGTACATGGGAGGGGAAATGGCTTCCCCCACTACAATACAATTACCTAGAAAACAATGAGAGAGGTTTTTCATCTTGTGCAGCAGGTCCCACTCTTTCTAGCTGCTTCAAGGAGCTTTAAACTGTTAAAGAAGTGGGGGATGAGGGGACCCCTTGGCTACATTACCAGTTGTGGAGTACAGCAGGATCTTGTAGCAAAGTTCAGGGGCCCACAGAAAGGAGCAGATAATGGGGAAGTGTCTGGCAGGAGAATGCAGGGGGTGGGGCAGATCTGGGCTGAAGATGCTTGCCACAGTTGTCAGTTAGTTTAAGCAGCTGTAAAGCATAGAATGGCACACCTTATGGAATCTTGAAGGATCTATAGCATTAATTCATATCTCTCTCATAAAATGTAGCCTCGTGTGGTGCAGAGTGGTAAGCGACAGTTACTGCAGCCGAAACTCTCCCCACGGCCTGAGTTCGATCCCAGCAGAAGCTGGTTCTCAGGCAGCTGGCTCAGGTCGACTCAGCCTTCCATCCTTCCGAGGTCGGTAAAATGAGTACCCAGCTAGCTGGGGGAAAGGTAACCGTGACTGGGGAAGGCAATGGCAAACCACCCCGCTACAAAGTCTGCCAAGAAAACATCAACAAAAGCAGGCGTCCCTCTAAGAGTCAGCAATGACTCAAGTGCTTGCACGAGAGCTTCCTTCCTTCCTTCCTTCCTCATAAAATGACAAGGATAGTTCAGCATACTGAAGCTGTGATCCAAATCACAGAACTGCTTTCAATTCTCCTAAGGTTTTCTGATAAATTCACAGATCTTTTGGATCTAGCTACTAGCTCTTATGCTGATGGGCATGGTGGGGTGAGGGAAGAGAAAGGTTGTTCACTTCTCCTACAATTGGTAGTTATTTCATATTGTCCGCCTGCAGTTTCTGAAGACTTGAAACTTCTGAAGACTTGAGAATTGGGTGGCCCCCCAATTATGGAATGATCTCCCCGATGAGGCTCACCTGGCACCAACATTGTTAGTATTTTGGCACCAGGTCAAAAAAAAAATTCTTCTCCCAGGTATTTAACAGCATATGCTGAGTTTTTTTAACTGACCCCAGAATAGTTGTTTTAAATGGATATTGTCTGTTTTTTGTTTTTGTTTTGTATTTTATTTTTTTTATGGTTTAAAACTTTGCATATTTGTTTTTAAAGTTCACTGTTTTAAACCTTTGTGAACTGCCCATAAGCTTTGGCCATGGGGTGGTATATAAATGTAATAAATAAATAAATAAATAAATAATTGAGACTGCAAAAAGCCCAAAGTAAAATTATTAAAAGCCATAGACATTTCCTGGAGGCATGATCATAGAATCATAGAATAGCAGAGTTGGAAGGGGCCTACAAGGCCATCGAGTCCAACCCCCTGCTCAATGCAGGAATCCACCCTAAAGCATCCCTGACAGATGGTTGTCCAGCTGCCTCTTGAAGGTCTCTAGTGTGAGAGAGCCCTAGGTAACTGATTCCATTGTCATACTGCTCTAACAGTCAGGAAGTTTATTACATGTGTCTGCATGTAGATTAACTTTATCTCCTTAGTTCCCTTCACTAGAAATGTTAAAATATTTTAACAGTTAAAATTTCATGTTGAAGCACAGGCAACTTTGACTTTCAGAGAATGAATGGCATGGGCAAAAGGAATATATCTTGACTAAACTAGTTGTCCTTTCACTGTAAAGCAGTCACAGCTTAATGAGAAAACTGGCGTGTCATAATATGGCTTAATTGAATGTAAGGGGAATATACATAGGTAGGCAACTCTGTTCCTTAGAAGGGCATGGAATAGGCTGCACATAAAGAGTCCATGAACTGTACAGAACAACTAAGGTTCTTTCTCTTGAATAATCCCTACAGAATTCCCCATTTGCCATTTGTTTATACGCAGGGATATCTGGTCACTTGACAAAAAAGGGCAGGGCTCCTGCAGCTTTAACTGTTGTGATACATTTATTAGAATGTAAGCCTATGCGGCAGGGTTTTGCTATTTTATTGTTTTACTCTGTACAGCACCATGTACACTGATGGTGCTATATTAATAATAATAATAATAATAATAATAATAATAATAATAATGAGGGAATTTCAACAGGTGCCGCATGTATACAAATGATACCTGCTGAAATTCCTTTTTCTATACAACTGTTAAATATACAAGAGCCCTGTCCTCTTTTTCATATGATCACCCTACTTTAAAGCTACTCAGCTTTTCAGACAAGAGAATAACGTTGTGTCATTTTAATTGCATGTGATACAGTTGTCACGTAAGATGTCTTGTGTCTTGAATCTAATCTGCTTCTGAAACAATCATGCTTAAAATCCCTATACTAATGCAGTACTATGCAGTACTATGTTTTACTGTGGTTTTAATTTTTGTGAACCGCCCAGAGAGCTTCGGCTATTGGGCGGTATAAAAATGTAATAAATAAATAAATAAAAAAATAAATATGGTCCGGGCAGTCTTGTTGTTCGCCTTTTCAATATAATTGTTCTTCCCTTAGATTAATGGTAAAGAACTGGGTGATTAAAATCACAATAAATCTGAAATAAGGAAAGGAACCTGCCTGTGAATTTGCTTCCATGTGTCTGCTGTGGTGCGGACTACAATTGGACTGGTGAGCTGACCTGTTTCTATAATAGCCAGAAGTGCAGAATAAGATACTGCTGGACCCAGAGTTCAGCCAACTGAGTATCTGAGCTTTTCTTTTAAAAAAAGGATTCTAGCCTTTATGGCTGCAAAGATGTAATTGGAAGTGTGTCAGAATGCCTGCTGAAATCTCAGTATTAGATTTCTTTGATGGTGATGTAACCCACTTTTATTTTTAAGAGATGTGCTTTTAAAATAAACATGGAAAGTGGTGATGTCATAGTCCTGCCGTTTCTTTTCCCCCTTTTCCAAACTCTGACTGCATTTCTCAACAGTAAGTTGGTTTACAGACGCTCAATGATATATTACTTAGTTGTCTTTTATTTATTTATTTATTACATTTTTATAGATTCTGTTCTGTTCTATAATTCAATAAAAACGTTGCAGATGTACATTCAGAATACCAAAAAGAAAGTGTAAATTTACGCCTGAGTTAAAGACCAAATTTCCCTGCTTCAAGAATGGTCGAGATGAGAGAGAGGCTGAGTGCACCATATGCAAGCCTGGAACATTTTGTCTGTTGCACATAAAGGTGCTTTGGGTTTGCAGAACCATGTTCAGCCAGAGAACCACAAGAAGGCTGTTCGAGGTAAGAGCTCTTCCGCCAAAGTGACTGATTTCTTTGTGAGACCATGAAGCAAACTGAGGATGCGGTCTCTGTGCCACAGGGTATGCTGGCCTTCCACACTGTGATGCATCACAGTGCCTTTAGAACAATGGATTGTACCTCTGTCTTGTTCAAGACGCTATTCCCTGACTTGGAAGTAGTGCGGAAGTTCTCAAGTGCTCGCACCAAGACAGAAGCAATTGTGAACTCTGTGTTTGCACTGCAGTCTGTGGAAAGTGCCCTGCAAAGAATAAAACTACACAACATACCATACTGCGGAGTCTCAACTGTTGGAAGCAACTGTGGTGCAGTGAAAATATTTCCATTTGTAGTCCAATATTTTGACTGGAAGAATGGTGGTTTGCAGTCCAAGCTCATCAAAGTGAGGAACACATGCAATGAGACAGCGGATACAATTGCCCACTATGTGGAGGACACTCTGGGGAAGAATGACTTGTTGGAGAAGTGCATTGCCTTCACAGGTGACAACTGCAATATCATGTTTGGTGGACCACAGCATGATGAGGAAGGGAGCAATGTCTTTGCCAGCTTGAAAAGGCTGTTGAAGAAGACTACTTGGATTGGTGTGGATTGCCAAGCACACATTTTGAACAATTGTGTGTACATCACAGGGGCAGACACACTTGATGTGGATGTGGAGACTATTATTTTTAAAATATACCAATACTTCAGCATCTACACTGTGAGAACTAAGAGTCTGAAGGAGTACTGTGAGTTTGTGGACATTGAATACAGAAAGGTGCTTTCCCACAGCAAGACATGGTGGCTGTCCTCATTCCCTGGAATAACAAGGTTACTGCAGATGTGTCTGGCCTTGAAGTCCTTCTTTCTCTCTCAAAGCAAACCACCTGCTATGCTCAAGAAGTTCTTTGAGGATGACTTCAGTGACATCTATCTGTGGCATATGCACTCACTCATGAGCATGTTCCAAGCACACACTGAAGAGACTGAACGTGCAAACAACTCTGTGGTAGAAGTGCTGAAATGCCCGGATTCTGTAATGAACATCCTGTGTGAACGGAAGGCCCACAACTTCATGACCCTTAAAGTCAGGGAACTCCTGGGGGGAAATTGTAAGGAGGGACTTAAAAGGTTGTCACATGGAGGAGGGCCAGGATCTCTTCTGGATCCTCCCAGAGTGCAGGACATGGAATAACAGGCTCAAGTTAAAGGAAACCAAATTCCAGCTGGACATCAGGAAAAACTCCCTGACTGTTAGAGCAGTACGACAATGGAACCAGTTACCTAGGGAGGTTGTGGGCTCTCCCACACTAGGGGCATTCAAGAGGCAGCTGGACAACCATCTGTCAGGGATGCTTTAGGGTGGATTCCTTCGTTGAGCAGGGGGTTCGACTTGATGGCCTTGGAGGCCCCTTCCAACTCTGCTATTCTGTGATTCGTGGAAGGTCCGTCAGCGACACCTTTCGCGCTGCTGCCATCCCGCGCGCGTCCCCACTGAGCCTGGGCCAAGGCAGGCAGGCGGGGGCTGCTGCCGCCTGAAGAAGGGCTCCCTGAAGGGCCGGCCCCTTCTCCAGGGGCAGCAGGCAGAGGGACAGTGACGGGCCCGGGCCAGGTGTGAGCAGGCAGGGTCAGCACCCTCGGCCCGCTCGCGTGAGCCCGCCTGCTCGGCCAGCGTTGGCTGCCGCTGCTGCCGCTGCTTCCGGCCGCTCCCCAGTGAGGCTGCGCGCTGCGGCTGGCATGCCGAATGGCTGAGGCGCCTGCCCGGCTCATTCTAGCGACGGCAGACGGACCGACTGAAGCCGGGGCGGGGGGAGAAGAGCCGCTCCCCTGCTTGCCGCCTGCCTGCCCGCCTGCCTGCCTGCCTGCCGCCCCCGGAGCCCCGCCGCAGCGCCATGGTTTCCTGGATCATCTCCAGGCTAGTGGTGTGAGTACCCGGGTGGCCCTCGCGCCACAGCGCGCCCTCGCCGCACCGAGAGCCGCCGGCTCGCCCAGCGCGCCTGCCCCCCACCGCCTGCGCACCCGCAGTCTCCCCCGAGCGCGGCGGCGGCGGCGGCGGCGGCTAATAATACCGGGTCAGGCTGACCAGCCGCCTATTTTTAGCAGCCGATGCCTGCTTTTCTCGCCCTCGGGGCAGCAGACGCGGGCTTTAAAGCAGGGTGTTTTCCCTACGGCGCATGAAACGCGTGCCGGGGTGGCATCGCGGCTATTCCTGCCTGAGGGGCAGGCTGACGCCGGGAAGAAAGCTGGTTAAGGCTGCTCCGTCGGAGGAGGGGGGCTTTTGCAGGGATCCCTCTTGCCAGCGGGCCCGGGCATGCATGGCTCAGGGCAGGGCAGGGCAGGGCAGGGCAGGGGCAAAAGCCCAGCACCGCCGCTTTGTTACGGGCAAGAAGTAGTTCTCCCTGACACGCACTAGGGGGCGCCGTCTGGAGCGATCCTACGGGAGGTGGAAGGAGAGGGAAGAGCCTTGATTGAATGGAATTGTCTTAATGTGGGTTGAGGGTTTTAATGGAATTGTTTTATATGTGATTGTAAAGCGCTTCGATGCCAGAAATGGTGAGGCGGTGCTAAAAAAATGCTTTAAATAAATGGTAATAAAATGATTTCGGTTCATCGCTGCTCACCTTACATAATGTACATATACAAAAGCATGGGGGGGCGTCCCCCGTCCCCCACTCCCCGCCGGAGCCCAAAACAACAGAGCATGTCCATCATGCCTTTGGTGGAACGTCTAGAGCGTAGAAGGAAAAGTGCCAGGATGCGTCTGCTACTTCAGCCCTTGCTCTGGCGGTGATAATTGCCTGCCATGCTGGGTTGTACAGGAATTCCTTAGCAATGCTCCGTAGAAAGCAAACAATAGAGCCCGTTTCCACCGCCATCTGAATCTGTCGAGGGTTGCTTAAGAGAAGGGAGTCAGAGAGGAAAGGGACCGCTGGGAAGAAAGGGATGGGTGCGCTTACCATGAGAAGCAGAACTGGGATCCGGTGTTTCTTATTGATGCTTCTTTTTTTGGAAACGTAGCTTGCCAAGGTTAGCGAAGCGATGGAAGGAATCTAAATGCAAGTTCATGTTCCTTGGGCTTACTATTCTAAGGGCACAACCCTAGGCATATTTAGACTGGAAAAAGCCCTACACCTCCCATCAATCCCCAACCAATGCTCTGGGAGTTGTAGGGTTTTTTAAATATGCACAGGCTTGCGCCCTAAGACATGGAAGATGTTTTGTTGTTAGAGGCCCAGCACGCTCTTTGTCTGGGTCGGCTGAGATGTGCTACGTCTCAGAGAGCTTTCCCCAACCTGGTGCCTTCCAGATGGATTGGATTACAGCTACTGTTATTCCCGGGCCTCCAACTGGTACCCTTCAGATGTGTTTGACTACAACCTCCAGCATCCACAGTGGCCATGCTGTATGGCAGTGATGGATGTGGTCATCCAACGTATCTGGAGGGCACCAGGTTGGGGAAGACTGGTTTAGGATAAGCGCTCTTCCTTCACCTGCCCTGTGTCTCTGTCCAATAGACTGAAAGACACAGGAAGACGGTAGTTTAATCTTTAGCTTCCCCTCTGAAGCAATCAAGAGCCTCTTGATGACAGATCAATCACTTCAGTGACAAAGCATTTCAAAGGGTGTGGAACAGTTATAAGATCTTCATCGATCTGCAGCTGTCGCTTACTGTGGCTGGGATTCCGCTTTATTAGGGTGAATCATGTTAAATATTATATGACTATTTTGTGAGCCGTATGAGTATTTTGCTGATCTTTTAAACCATGAGATGACACTTCAGGTTTTGTTCCTACAAAACAATGTCACTCTCTCTGTTTTCTCTCATAATGTACATAGTATTTTAAAGTCCTTGTTTAAAGATATAGTTCCAGTCTTTTAATATGTTTGGTGCAGTTTAATATAGTTTCTCTCTGATTTTTAAACATAGATCTATGTTTTAATCAGATAACATCATAATGTGGATTGATACAGAGTTCTGAGAAACAAAGGCAACCCAAGGGGAGATCATAATACATGAGGTCATATCTGACCAGTTTGCAAGGAGGAGGGGAGGAAGAGCAGTATGTGTGCATTTATAATTCTTTGTTATGCACAGTCCACAAACAGAAAATTCATCCTCCTGTTAGGATATGACATTAGGACTTGCAAGAATAGAACACAAAATGAGGCATTCTTTGTTAATTTGCACATATACAAATAGTCTCGGTACAATACAGACCATTCTAGATCCTCTTTCTGAACTTCCTAGGTTGTGTGTAGATGTGATGTTAAGGTAGTCATCAGGGTCATACAAATTTGGAATAGGGCTTAAATAGGGTGACCATATGAAAAGGAAGACAGGGCTCCTGTGTCTTTAAGAGTTGCATAGAAAAGGGAATTTCAGCAGGTGTCATTTGTATATATGGAGACCCTGGTGAAATTCCCTCTTCATCACCACAGTTAAAGCTGCAGGAACTATACTAGAGTGACCAGATTCAAAAGAGGGCAGGGCACCTGCAGCTTTAACTGGTGTGATTTAGAAGAAATTTCACCAGATTCTCCATATATACAAATGACACCTGCTGAAATTCCCTTTTCAATACAACTGTTAAAGATACAGGAGCCCTGTCCTTCTTTCCATATGGTCACCCTAGCTTAAATGAAATTGCAGAAAAATAAGCAGTTGAGCAAAACTGGCCCCCATAGTCTACCAAAGGCCTTACAGGCAAATAACCATTGCAGCTGTGGCTTGAGTTTATTGAAGCTAATGCACTAATTCAGAGCGTGCCCATTTGAAGCAAGCACTGAAGCTTCCAAGAGAGGAGATGAAGGAATGCATTCAGTGCTAACAGTTAAGAGTGTTAGTTGATTCCCAGCCAAGACCTGGTGGCTTTCAAGCTTAAGGCAGGAACACTTTCAAAACAACTGTTAGGAGGAACACAAAAAGCAAAGGGGGCCATCTTGGCCTACAAGGAAGATTCCAAAATTTGTGGTCGGGAAATGTCTTTATTTTTACCAGTCTGTCCCTGTGTGGTGCTTTCCAGATGTTTTAGATCACAACACCCATATGCCCCAGCCAGCATGGCCAAGGTTGATGGGAGTTGGAGAGTACCATGCTGTGAGAGGCTGCTCTATACAATCAGTTGGCAGGCAGGCAGCCTCCTAAGCAAGGTAATTGGAAAAGGCAGGAAGTGGGGTATTCAGGCTGAACACTAGCTCAACTGCGATGTTGAAGCAAGAAGCAGCAGTGGCCAATAATAGACTGATGGTTGATGAAAAATATGAAGGTCTGAACTTATGGGGCAACTGATGTCACCCCATCAGTTGTTCATTAAGAGTCTCTACTCCCTCCCCCTTTAAGGTGCCCAGACCCTAAAGGAAATCGTAAGGAGAGCTGTAGGTTTACTTGGAGGCATGACGGGTTCCTAGTGGAACCTACCCTAACCAAGATTCTGGAAGGGGCTGTACCTCCCCCCCCCCCCACAAATTCCCTCAGTTTTTACAGGTTGCAATGTCATTGGTGTTGTATTTAGTCACATTGACATGTATAAACCTGTTTCCTATTCTCTCCTTTCTCCAGATGGAATGTAGGTTTGCAGAGTTAGAGCTCTTTGTCTGGTTATCCCTGTAATGTTGTTTTACTTAAATGTTGTGAAGATGCTATAAGAAAATGTAGGGCAATCTGAGCCCCGTGTAGCTCAGCTGCCTCTCTCTTTGTGCATTGGTTTAATTTTTAATGCATGCCACATGCTTTAAGCCCTAATCTCACCTTCATAGATTTCTAGTCTATCCATGATAGTGTATCTGTATCGTTAATTTAAAAAATAGATGAATGAGAATGATTTCTGGACTGCCATCTAATTTATTTATTTTGCTTTGTTAGGATTCTTTGGTGTTCTTTCTTTTTAAGGGCTGCAAATTGCTTGGGGGTAATTGTGTTGACCATCCATTTCATTGAGGGATGGAATTTATCTTCCCATCTGGCACTGGTGGATGGCATATAAAAGCCCATTGAGGCTTTTTTGGATGAGAAGTTGATAGAACAATACAGAGCCCCATCGTCATGTCATTGCATTTACACACCATATTCCAATATCACATAATATATGAAATTTAATCAAACCTATTCGGTCCTGTCAAGCCTAAGGAGATTCTCACTGATGTCATTATCATTACTCATATGTCTAACCTGTATCGCTCATTAGTACCCCCAGTTTTTGTATTATTACAGAACACATGACTTCAATGTATAGTTTCACAGCCTGGAGGAGGAAAAATGTAGTGCCCTTTGTTCCTCCTGAAGAATGTTCTCATTCCTCTTATGTGCTTGACCAAATCATGCGTCTTATTGTCAATTTAGCTGCCTGCAGCAACAGCCTCAGTGATGGATGGGAGGGCAAGAAAGTGGAAAGAGCAAGAGCTGGGGGGCATGCTTTCTTTTGCATACCAGCCTGGCTTCTGTCTCATGAAAACCCTGGAAACACAACTAGTTTGGACCATAGAATATTCTGCATTAAGACAAAATTTCTCAGACTTGCCAGAAGTACAGCTTAAGTAGCAGTCTGAAATGAGCTAGGAACCCTGGGTTGTGCCACAGTCGAGCAATAATGGCAGAAGGTAGGACCAAAGAGCAAGTGAAGCCCAAAGGAAAAACCAGGAGTTAGGATCAAAGGATACAGGATTACACTGAAGCTCAGGCATGAAAACCTGCTGAGGTTACACATAAGAGGCACTTTGGATTTGGGATGGAGGGGAGGAGAAAGCACCTCCTTGTTTAGTAGGAGGTGAAATATCTGAAATGGTTGTTCTGACAACATTGGAATTGCCTTTGGGAAAGATGGGTCATCCCAAATCTACCTCCCGGTTTTAGACTGCAGCTCTCAGCATTCCTGACCATTGGAGAAGCTGGCTAGGTCTGGTGAAAACTGAAGTCCAAAACATCTGGAAGGCAACAGGTTGGGAAAGGCTGGTGTAGACAATTCTGAGATAAATGGACCAATGGTCCTGACTTGGTATAAGGCAACAGTATGTAAGCCGATTACCTGCTTTCTGTCTGTCTGCCTGTTTTGTTAATGTTCTATGAAAATCTCTGAGGGTGACAAAGAGATAAAATGCTGACCGTCGCCTTAAATATGCTATTTTTTTGCATTTGCAACCCTCTTCAGTGGGGGAGAAGAAAACTGGGGGAGGGGTGCCATGATGTTAAAAAAGATCCCTCCCTGTGCTATGCTCCCTATGCTACAGACTTTTTCTTTTTCCTGCTCTCTAGAAATTCTCTCCTCAGGGTGTTGACTGCCAGCACCAGCTTCTTCAGTATTATATAGCAAGTGGGGGGGGGGGAAGAAAAATGGTATCTGTTTTCCTTTCCCTCTTTCTGAAACCTCCCTCCCTCCCCCAGCTCTGAACAGCATTGCAAGGTTCCTGTTCAAGAACAGGAACACTTTTGTTAGGAGTTGAGGAGACACTGCAACATTTGTTGCAGGTCCCCACTTCACCCCTCTATTAGCGAACTAAGTTGACACCCTGGAGACACAGTGGGAGTGGTAGAAAGGGGGTACCTCAGATTAAACATCAGAAATCATCATGCCTCTTGAGCATTTCATCGTTTGAAATCCCTTCTTCATGGGACTCTATTTGAGTAATTCTAAGTTTGGTTGGGGGTTACGATGTCTTCCTGCCTACCAATAAGTGAAGATTTCATGGGCACCTCTTGGCAGGGGTTGCAATTTTTGACCTATCTTAGAATTGAAATGGGGGCATCGTTTGACTATTCTGCAAACACAGAAAGAGTTTTAGCCCTTGAGAGCATCAAGATGGCAATAAATGACATTGTCTGGACATTGTTGTCTTCACAAAATGTTTTCTACCACTGTGTCTACCTTTTTTCTTACTGCCAAAAATCCACTAAGGAGAAAAAGACAGAATAGCTGCACAATGCGTTCTGACTGATAATGCTAGGAGCCCTGGAAACACTGCTAGTTTGGACCATAGAATATTCTGCACTAAGACAAAATTTCTCAGACTTGCCAGAAGTACAGCTTAAATAGCAGTCTGAAATGATCTAGGAACCTGGGGTTGTGCCACAGTCAAGCAATAATGGCAGAAAGTAGGACCAAAGAGCAAGTCAAGCCCAAAGGGAAAACCAGGAGTTAGGATCAAAGGATACAGGATTACACTGAAGCTCAGGCAAAGCTCAACCAAGAAGCCTTCTGAGACCTTTTCCTGTCCAAGAGGACCCAATGGCCTGCCTGAGTAGACTGAGGGCTTTGCTAGACCTACCGGGTGTTCCATCGTTGAGGAGCGGTGAAAGCGGATTTCCCCGTTCAGCCGTGACGCCTCATGATCCACACCTTCGTTAGATTTGTGGCGGAAGTTTGCGCCGGTTGTGCTGCTGCCGCCTCGAGCACGGCTGCGCAGCCACACCGGCCTGATTTCCGCGGGGTTTTTTTCCGCTCGCCGCACGGTTTGCGCAAGTCCGAAAGACCACAAACAGCGTAGATCGCTTGCGCTGCCGTCAGCGATGCCGCCGCGGCACCGCCGGCGGCGGCAGTGGCAGTACCAGCTGAAGTGCTGCTGCTGCTGCTGCTGCTGCTGCTGCCGCTGCCTACCAGCCCCCTCAGGCACCAGCGAGTGCCGGTGTTGAGGGTGAACACTGATGCGGTCACTTCCTGATGGGGGTCGTGGCAGGTGTAATATGACCCGAGGTCAGTCGTCTGCATGGGCACTCTGTGCCTACATCTCCCATCATGCCTCTGAAGTGTCGGTGGCGATGACCGCCTCTGTGCCCTCCCCCCCCATCCCACGGAGCCAACCCACATCTGGGCGTAGGCATGGCAGCAGCCCAGAAACAGCTGTGCCCTCTTCCAGCCGTGTACCCACACCAACAGGCACACAGCCCTTCATGCCTGGAGCGACCCCCTCAGTCCCCACTAGCCTTTACATCTTCGGCGCAGCGTACAGCACTGCCATTATGCAGCCGCTGTGGCTGCCCACCCGAGGAGTCACCAACTTCCCATGACTGTGGGATGCCCGCCTTTCCGAAAAGTGACCCCCGCAGAGGTTGAAATAGGAAAAACAGGCGCACATCCCGCACCCACCCCCAGCAGCACACCAGCCACTTTTCCGTTCCTCCGTTCCTGCGCAAACTGCCACTGTGGGAATAATTAAAAAAAGCCGCTCAGCTGCACTGCCCCAGCTGGTGGACTGGGTGCAAATGGCAGAGGCGGCTTGACCGAAGCCACTGGCCACTCCCCTTAGCACGCCTTTTCCTGACCAGTGCGGACCGCAGTGACCTCACATCCTCCCACACGTACTCCGAATTACCGCGGGCTGGCAGGAAAAGGCGCACTAGAACTCACTTTTTTAAAGTCGGGAGAAAGAGGCTTCACCGCAGGATAACGACGGATCCTCGTGAACGTCATCTGGAAGCCTCGACACGACTGCGGAAGGTAACACGCGCTACAGCCTCGTCTAGTAACGCCCAGAGTCATTCCAGAGGACAAGAGCCCAGTGCTCTTCAACATTTTATTAATGATTTGAATGAGGAGGTGCAGGGAACGCTTATCAAATTTGCAGATGACACAAAATTGGATGGGATGGCTAATACCCTGGAAGACAGAAGCAAACTTCAAAGTGATTTTGATAAGCTGGAGTGCTGGGCTGAAAACAACAGAATGAAATTTAATAGGGATAAATGCCAAGTTCTACATCTAGGAAATAGAAACCAAAGGCACAGTTACAAGATGGGGGATACTTGGCTCAGCAATACTACAAACGAGAAAGATCTTGGAATTGTTGTAGATCACAAGCTGAATATGAGCCAACAGTGTCATATGGCTGCAAGAAAGGCAAATGCTATTTTGGGCTGCATTAATAGAAGTATAGCTTCCAAATCGCGTGAGGTACTGGTTCCTCTCTATTCGGCCCTGGTTAGGCCTCATCTAGAGTATTGCGTCCAGTTTTGGCTCCACAATTCAAGAAGGACGCAGACAAGCTGGAGCGTGTTCAGAGGAGGGCAACCAGGATGACCAGGGGTCTGGAAACAAAGCCCTATGAGGAGAGACTGAAAAAACTGGGCATGTTTCGCCTGGAGAAGAGAAGATTGAGGGGAGACATAGAATCATAGAATAGCAGAATTGGAGGGGGCCTACAAGGCCATCGAATCCAAACCCCTGCTCAATGCAGGAATCCACCCTAAAGCATCCCTGACAGATGGTTGTCCAGCTGCCTCTTGAATGTATATATGGAGGACCTGGTGAAATTTCCTCTTCATCACCACAGCTAAAAGTGCAGGTGCCCTGCCCTCTGTTAAATCTGGTCACTCTAGTATAGCTCCTGCACCTTTAACTGTTGTGATTTAGAGAGAATTTCACCAGGTTCCCTATATATACAAATGATACCTGATGAAATTCCCTTTTCTATGCAACTGTTAAAGATACAGGAGCCCTGTCCTCCTTTTCATAGGGTCACCCTACAAGTGAGTAATGTGACGTTTTATCATTTTATTATACATATTGATATCTTAATTTCCCAGCTTCAGAGAGTTGCCCTGGCAAATAGCCATGTAGACATATTTTATACAAATAAAGGGCTGAGCACCTATACTTAAGCTATGCTGGGCCCAGAGATACATTGGAAGAATGGCTGCCAAATCCTTTGCTTGCTCAGTCCAGGGGGCAGGAGAGAATGCCATAAAAGAAATTACAAAACCAGCAGAAAAATAGGGGTGTCACTTCATCTCTGGAAACACTGCTACAAGTACTAACCGGGGTCTGTGCCAACAATGACACCTGCATATAAAGGTTGCCAATGATCTTATGTCAATCTGGGCACACACCCAGCAATCACACGTACTGATGCTAGAGCAGCCTTCCTCAACCTGGGGCGCTCCAGATGTGTTGGACTGCGCCTACCAGAATGCCCCAGCCAGCAGAGCTGGCTGGGGCATTCTGGGAGTTGTAGTCCAATACATCTGGAGCGCCCCAGGTTGAGGAAGGCTGTGCTAGAGCATCCCCACTACACCAGCCACACTGGCTCACTGTGTAGGGCATGAGGTTGGGAAGCAGAAAATGGGAGTTCAAGCTGAATCAGGAAGAAGTGGGCAATATGCTCCCAAAAACAAATGTCTGGGGCAAAAGGAAGGGAACTCCCAGGACTCAAACATGCAGTGTTAGCCCCACACATTACCCTAACCCATAAGTTATAGCAGCAGATAGGAATCAAACTCCTCACGTGACATTTCTCTCCTCAAGACCCAGGCATAGATGCCAAGAGCACAGAGGCTGCAGGAGTGAAACCATTGATGTTTTACATGCTGGAGGACCCTGATCCAAAACAGCACATGGGACAATGTCAAAGCCCTTATTGATAAGCAACTGGGATGGAAGATATCCTGAAAGGGAAAAACATGCATGCAGTTGTCAGCCAGCCAGGCTAGGAGGGCTCCTGTGCCCTGGACAATGGCTTGACAGAGATGCAGCATAGCAGGGGTAGGGTCCCTTAAGTCACCAGCTCCTTCACCTGTAACATTGTGTCTGTTATGGAGTGCACAACTGTAGAGGAACTTGCCTGGAGTAAGTAAGTCAGCAACTCCAGCAGATGAACAGCTGGGAGCATCCTGGTCTCTGCTGTAGGACCTCTGCTGTGGTCTCTGCTGCATGGAACAGGATGTGAGAGAGATCCTATACCTGTGAGAGAGCAGTGGCAGTAGAGAGCAAGAGATGATGTTGGCCCCATTAGAAGACACCTTAAACCATGCCTTTAACCATGGTGGTTAAGCCAGAAAGTCAGGCTGTGTTCAGAAGACACCTTAAACCATGGCTTTATCCACAGTGACTAAGGCAAAAAGCCTTAGACACCGTGGTTAAAGCTGTAGTTTAAGGTGTCTTCTGAACACAGCCCGGATTTCTGGCTTAACCACTGTGGTTAAAGACATGGGTTAAGGTGTCTTCTGAATGGGGCCACAGATAAAATAACAAGGAATAGTCAGCAGCTGGAGCACATTAATACTGAAACAAAATGTACAGTTGGCGTTTGTGAGGGAGGGAGAGAGAAAAGGGAGTGGTGCCTGGCCTTCGTATGTGGGGATGAGTGCTCCCCATGTGTGGGAGACATGCTTCCAAAAAGAGGAGTAAAGCAGGTTAGTTTGGGCAAGATCCAGTTTTCATATATAGCAAAGTGGGGAGGGTGGCAGACAGCCACAGCAGTTATCCATTACAGCAAGTGTGTTCCCTTCCCTTGTATGTGGCATATTTGGGGCTCATCTACACCAAACAGAATATTCCACTATGAAAGCGGTATGAAAGTGGTATATAAAAGGCAGGAGCCACACTACTGCTTTATTGTGGTATTGAAGTGCATTGACAACTGTTGGGGCCTATGATACATACCATATACCGCTTTCATACCACTTTCATAGTGCTGCATCTTGCTTGGTGTAGATGTGTCATGGGCCCCAACCGTTGTCAGTGCACTTCAATACTGCTATAAAGCAGTAGTGTGGCTCCTGCCTTTTATATACTGCTTTCATAGTGGAATATCCTGCTTGGTGTGGAATATCCAGCGCATACCTCTTGTGCTGGTACTCTCTCCCAGTTGGTGGAGTGGAGGTGGCTGTTGGGGGTTTGTGCCTCAAGTCCTGAGCCAAGGGACCTGTTGGGCAGAGAAGTGTTAGCAAGGTGTGCAACTTCCCATATTTGCTCATTAGACAAACTTAATGTAAAGTGCTCGCTTTGTGTACAAAGTGCCCATTCCGCATAGTTTTCTCTTACCAGAGTTCCCCCTTGTGACCTTTAAGTGTATGTGAAGGCAGAGAGGCGATAGCCCCATAGCGTATGCCCTATCATCTGACTTGAACTTTATATACTGGGGGTGGTATGCTGTGATTGAGTGTTGAGTTACATCATATCCTCTGTACTGTCATGCCAATGTGGGCAGGACAGAAAGGTAATAGTGGTACTGAAGTCTATGAGAGGCAAATTCCTTATGCCAGGTCTGAGGCTGGTGCAAAGTTTGCTATGGCTGGTGGCGAGAGATGACCATGAAATAACTAAAATTAAAGTAAGGTTGTAGTCCTAAGCATACTTAATTGAATATTAATTCTATCTAAAGCTATAGACTTACTTCAGAGAAGATATGTTTAGGATGGAAGTATTAAAGTACAATATACCACTACTTCTCTTTCAGAAATCTAACATGTGGGACAAAGCACATCCTGCCTCCCCTATATACACACACAAATGCACTTCAACCCATCCACTGCCAAATACATTTTTCTGATCTGCCACTGCTGTTAAGATAAAAACAATAAAGAAACCTGTGACATCTTAAAGATGCCTTTAACTACCTCCAAGATAAACGCACGTAAAATCAACAAAAATAAAACAGTGACCCATCCATCAGCACAGTGAATCAAACAACTAAGAGCCGTACAATAAGTGCGACACTTCAGCAAATGACTTCTGAAAGAGTCAGGCTTTTACCTGGTGTCTAAATGGTGTCTGGGCCTGCTGGGCCTTGCACAGTTTTGGTGCTACTGCTGAAAAGTTCCTGCTCCTAGAACAGAGCTTTCCAAACTTTTCATGTTGGTGACACACTTTTTAGACCTGCATCATTTCGCGACACAGTAATTCAGTTTTACTAGCAAACCCGAGGTTAAACAACCCCCTTATAAGAGATACGGGCACATACATAAATTGTAATAATGAAATGTATGGGGACACAACATATCTCATGAAAACCTTTCATTTATATTTTTTAAAATATATGATTTGCAAGATAGTCACATATGTTTCCAAGACTTTTCACATGGGGCGTTGCTAGACCTACCGGGTGTTCCGTCGTTGAGGAGCGGTGAAAGCGGATTTTCCCGTTCAGCCGTGACGCCTCATGATCCACACCTGCCTTCGATTTATGGCGGAAGTTTGCGCCGGTTGTGCTGCTGCCGCCGCGAGCACGGTTGCGCAGCCACACCGGCCTGATTGCCGCGGTTTTTTTTTTCGCTCGCTGCACGGTTTGCGCACGTCCGAAAGACCGCAAACTTGCGCAGCCGTCAGCGATGCCGCCGCCGGCCCTGGCGGCGGCAGCGGCGGCAGTGCCAGTGCCAGCTGAAGTGCTGCTGGTGCTGTTGAGGGTCAACATTGATGCGCTCACTTCCTGATGGGGGTCGTGGCGGGTGTCATATGACCCGAGGTCAATCGTCTGCATGGCCACTCTGTGCCTACATCTCCCATCATGCCTCTGAGGTGTCGGCGGCGATGACCGCCTCTGTGCCCTGTGCCCCATCCCAAGGAGCCAACCCACATCTGGCCGTAGCCATGGCAGCAGCCCACAAACAGCTCTGCCCTCTGCCAGCCTGGTACCCACACTAACAGGCAGCGTACAGCACCGCCATTATGCGGCCACGGTAGCTGCCCACCGCAAGGAGTCACCAGCCACTTTTCCGGTCCTCCGGTCCTGCGCAAACTGTCACTGGGGAAATAAAAAAAAAAAGCCGCTCCGCCGCGCTGCCCCAGCTGGCGGACTGCGCGCAAATGGCGGAGGCGGCTTGACCGAAGCCGCTGACCACTCCCCCTTAGCACGCCTTTTCCTGACCAGTGCCGACCGCAGTGACCTCACATCCTCCCACACGTACTCCGAATTACCGCGGGACAGCAGGAAAAGGCGCACTACAACTCACTTTTTTAAAGTCGGGAGAAAGAGGCTTCACCGCGGGATAACGGCGGATCCTCGTGAACGTCATCTGGAAGCCTCGACGTGGCTGCGGAAGGTAACGCGCGCTAGAGCCTCGTCTAGTAACGCCCATTGAACCAATTTTGTCGAGCTGCGATCGAGCGGCGGTTGAGACGGTGTTCTATAAAAAACTGGACCCATGGAATTTCTTGAATGCGTCACTTCAGGTGCAGCCGCGTCACCGGAAGTGACGCAGAATCAGCTGTTTTGACCCAATTATGCATACTGCGCATGCGCAGTACCTGTATGATCCCTCGACCGTGGTGTGCATACACAGATATGACGGAAGGGGAATATACTAGTGCACCATACTAATTGGCACCTTTGCTGCGTAAAAATGCATGCAAGTTGGTATTGCTTATTTCACAGAGACTCAGAGGTTTCTCGTTACGTTTGTGTGACACACCTACACACTGCAGCTGACACACTAATGTGTCGCGACACACAGTTTGGAAAGCTCTGTCCTAGAAGATGCCTATTCCGCCTCATTTGGCAGAAGGAGCTGGAACAAGGCCTCTGATGGTGACTGAAACACACTGGGTGGCATCCACAAAGAATGGGGGGGGTCTGTCATCATATCCCGTTCCCAATTCATCTAGTCTTTTTTTTAAAAAAAAATTATTGAACTACTACATAAAATACAAACCAACATAACAATTTAACATACCATACAAAAAGGAAAAAAAAAACGAATTTCAATACATAACAGATTACTTGAATATACAATTGTTAACATATAATACTTTATCCATAACATAATCCAACATAATTCAACATAATCCAACAAGTGCTCCCCCTTCCCTTCGGGATCATTCCTGTTTCCAAAATCTTAACACCTCTTCTGCTGGTGGTTTCCCACTTCCCTTAGAAAACACAAATATTAGGAACTGTTTCCAAATTTCCTCAAAATCATTTGCTTTTGCTATACCTCTTCTCACTTTAATGTTACATGTCAATTTATCATTAATAGCAATATCCCATACTTCTTTATACCATTCTTCAATACAATAATCACCTTGAATCTTCCAGTTCCTAGTTACAATTAACCTTTCTGCAGTCAGCAAATTTGTTATCAATTCCTTAATTTCTTTTTTACATTTTAAATCTTCATGTAGTGAGAGTAATGCAACTCTTGGTGTTTCTTCTATCTTCATTCCAACAATTTCTTCAATCTCAGAAAACACCATCTTCCACAACTTTTGCACATATTTGCATTCCCACCACATATGTAAATACGTTCCTTTTTCCCCACAACCTCTCCCAACAATTTGCTGAATGCTGCTTGTTTATCTTATTTAATCTAACCGGGGTTAAGTACCACCTCCATATAATTTTATAATAATTCTCTTTTATTCTCACTGACATATTTCTCAACACTCTTTGTCTCCATAATCCTTCCCAACTCTGCTGTCCTATTTGTACCTTCAAATCTGTCTCCCAAACCAATTTTCCTGAGTTGTCCATCAACCCTTTCTCAAGCAATATTCTATATATTTCACTCATTAACCCTTTTATCACTGTACTTTCTCCCTTATCAATTTCTTTTTTGACAATTAGTTCCTCAAACTTCGACAACTCACTACAATCTCCATTTTCTCTTACCCAATTTTTAGTCCATTGTTCCAATTGCCAAATTCATCTAGTCTTTGAGGCATTTACAGTGAGGAACCTTTGCTGAAATGGATCTGGACAAGGAAGCCGTGAGAGGATGGCATGTCAGCAGTGGGCAGGGCCAATCCCCTATATGATTGCCCAGACCCCCTTCACACCCACTCACAGACACACCCGTACGCACATATGCATATGCGCGCGCACACACACACACACACACACACACACAACATTTAGGTTTTTAAAAAGATTCTATTGGCACGAATGGATGCTTTTTAAAAGCCTGGTTGTAACATGGAGGCAATTTTTTTGAGTGGGGTGACAGTGTTTTGGACTGGGACAGTTATCCCTACCCTTCCCAGCAGCAGTGGGGAGAGGAGAATGGGAAATCTCTTATCTCTATTCTCCTTTCCTGTGGCATGTGGTGGTGGTGGGGGAGAAGCAAGTGGGCCAGATAAGGAACTGCAACAGAACAGAGGTCCCACACGGCTGCTTTAAAAGCTAAAACCGGTATCTTGAACTGAACTCAGAAAGGGATCGGTAAACCCATGTAGGCCACATAAGGTTGGAATTGTCAGAAATGTGGCAGCAGCATTCCGTATCCATCGAAGTTCCTGTCAAGATGGGCCCTTGCCTCTCCATAAGCCACAAACCAAAGAAGAAGCTGCAGTCCCCCAGCACCACACCTTCTGGGCTCTACTCTCAAAGGATTCTCAGAGTGATTGACGCACAGGGCCTCCCAAGCCCCTTTTGCGGCAAGAAGTCCCTGCGCGATACCACAGTCAGTGGTACTGAAGGCTACTGACAAGATTCAGGAGAATTAACATAGGCCATAGCTAGACCTAAGGTTTATCCCAGGATTGTCCTGGGGTCAAACCTGTTCATCTAAGGGCCTTGCTAGACGGAGGTTTAGCCTGGTGCTTGCCTCGGGCTCGCCTCTGTGCATCCAGATGACGCACAGGGGATCCCGGGGTCAGGCAGGGGTGAAACCTCCCTGGGCGCGGGGTAAATGAAACCCCTTTTAGCCCGGTTTTTCCCGCAATCCGGGGACGCGGCAGCGGTGGCAAGATCGCAGGCCTGGGGACATGGGGGTGGGTGGGAAATGGAGGCTGGGGACATGGGGGGGCGGGAGACGGAGGCTGGGGACGTGGGGGGGCAGGAAACAGAGGACATCGGGAGATCAGGGGGATTGGAGGCCAGGGGAAATCATAGGGAGGGGAAATCGGGGGGAGCAGGGGACCCAATTTTTTTAAAAAAACCACCTACCTTTTCCAGTGGTGCGCTCCTGCGCACGCGGCCCCTTTAAACTAAAAAAAAATGGTGGACGCGACGGGTCCTTCTAGCAGCCTGTCGTGTCTTACATGTAGATAGGGGCAACGGCCCACACTACTTTTAGCACGGGCTGGCCCCTCCTCCCACACGGATTCCCTAGTAGGTCTAGCAAGGCCCTAAGTGCCACACAGGGCATCCAGCGCTCAGGCAGGGATGAACCCAGGATGATCCTGGGATAAACCTTAGGTCTAGCTACAGCCATAGTCACACCCCACTGCCTATTTTCTGACAGATACAAGACACCAAGGCGTAGATGGTGCTCATCGATCACCTCAGCGTTCTGAGAAGTGCCACAACTTAGGTCACATTAAAGAAATTGTGGCTATTGTGCAGAGTAGGGAAGGGAGACCAGGCTCTTTAAAACAACAACATCACACAATTATCATCCAGAAAAGGAAGGAATATAGGGAGGGGAGAGGCTGTTCTTTTATGTTTGAAAAAAAAGAGTACAAATTTGTTTATGAAAAATGTTTGAAACCTGTCCTACCGTTATCTCTTCTTCTAGTTCACCAGATTCTGTCCTCATCAAAAAGAAGGCCTCTGCATTATTTCTTGCTTATGGGGTGACCCTATGAAAAGGAGGACAGGGCTCCTGTATCTTTAGTAGTTGCATAGAAAAGGGAATTTCAGCAGGTGTCATTTGTATATATGGAGAACCTCGTGAAATCCCCTCTTCAGCACCAAAGTTAAAGCTGCAGGAGCTATACTAGAGTGATCGGATTTAAAAGAGGGCAGCTTTAACTGTGGTGATGAAGAGGGAATTTTACCAGGTTCTCCATATATACAAATGACACCTGCTGAAATTCCCTTTTCAATACAACTGTTAAAGATACAGAAGCCCTGTCCTCCTTTTCATATGGTCTCCCTAGTCTATGGATGTCTGCTGATAGTGGTCTGTTGCAGTGAGACTGATTTATTTATTTATTTTGTTTAAAAAGAGATCTGTGTGGGATAAAACAATATCTGCTACTCACTGTTCATGATGTATAATGAGGAAGGTATACTTATCAGGCAGCCGGAATTGACTGCAACTCCCTGTGAAGTGCACACTCGTTGGACACGGTGGGTTTACCACCCTTATAAAGGGTTAAATGACCCTTTGTAATTTTTTCCTAACATATTAGCGGACCAGATGTTTAGCTCCTGCGAATTTATAGCAGTGAAGAGAAGCAAGCATACCTGTTTGCATTTTTTAAAAAAACAAAAAACAAATTATCATATTAGAAAGGAATAATACTTTGTGCATCTGCTTCTCAAACTGGAGCATCCAAAGCAATGGCAGGCAGCCTCTGTTATGCCCAGGTGAGGAGGTGATCTGAGCTGAAATGTGGGCAAGGGGTGAGTAAAGATTAACTTGAAGATAGACTCTGGAAAAAATATACGATGCACAGAAACTGTATTTTCAGCTGTGTAGGGCTAGAATACAGAGCCCCTACCAATGACCAATTATGCATTCATTGCTTATCATGGTGCATACATACAGGGCCAGTGCCAGACTATTTTGTGCCCTAGGCAAGGCAGGGTACTTGCACCCACCCAAAAGAAATTGCCCTTAAAGGTCTGCAGGATCCATCCCTAGAATCCAACGTGGGGAGAAGAGGGGGGAAAAGAGGCAGTTGAGAGGCAGAAGTTTGGAGGACGCCTTGGCAAGAGCGGCACATATTAAGCTGTGGGGGGAGGTGGGTGTTTGGGGCGACGGAAAGCCTCTCCTTGCTCGCTTCGCCTTCCCGCCCCGTGGGCACTTGGGAGTGCCAGTGGGGTACCTTCTCTGCCCATCTAGCCAGCCCGCGGCACACCACTCCCGGTTCCAGCGGAGGCTCCCCGCCTGCCAAGCAGACTTGCCAAGCAGGTCCCCATGGGCGGCTGGCTGGGGCTCCGCCCAATCAGGCAGAGGCCACTCCCTCTTTGCCCCAAAGGAGCTGCACCACAGCAGGCACTGGGTGGGCCAAAGGACCCTTAAAGATCAGTACTGCGCCCCTCTGAGGTCTGCGCCCTAGGCAGCTGCCTAGTTGGCCTAATGGTAGCACCGGCCCTGCATACGTAACAGTGTGCACTGTCTGGCCATGTGATGTGGAACATTTCTCCATGCTCCTGCATATAATTAGAAACATGAGGGATCTTTACAAAATGACTTTACCATTGCCTACAGACAATAAGCTTACCACATGGTAACAAACACACTGTGGTAAGCAAGCAACTATGAAATAAATCAACCTCCCCCAACCTGGTGCTCCCTCCAGATGTTTTCGACCAATTCCCATCAGCCTAAGGCAACATGGTACATTGCCAGGAATGCTGGAGTTGTAGTACAAAACATATGGAGGGTACCACATTGGAAAACCTGGAATACATGATCATCCGCATCTGTAGCCATCCAATAATACATGTCACTGTTCCCGGGAAAGGGTGTGTATGTATCATTTGCATATATCATTCTTTCGAAAATTAATATTTTGCTGCTTTTAGATCATTTGTGTTACTGCTCGTTCAATATATAGAACTACTTCTAAAAACTGATTCTGAATTCATTATGATAGGCTGAATTGATATGAATCTTGAGCTACCGTCTTTTCACAGAGAAGCTGCACTGTCGCCAAATGTCCTTATCAGTTGTGTGAATGAAGCTTACTGGAAACACCAATTTAATTCAGTGTGAGCCCTAATTTATTGTGTTGCATTGAACACAATGGGATGGAATCATGGACCTTATGTGAAGTATTATCTGCATGTCCTGCTTGTAAACTCCCCAGGGGTATCTGTCTGGCAGGCTGCCTTTGGATAGCCTTCTTAAGGCTGCTTTGTCAGAGTCTTCTGCTATAAATGCAGGCAGCCTTGAAAGCCTCTTTATAAAGCCCTATAAGGGAGAGTTAGAACATCCGTTTTCTTCTTTCTTTTTAAATGGAATTTCCACTGTACAATTTGTCATTCACTTGATGATCTTGGATATCTTATTTATCTAGAACTTTCATATTCCCACATTCTAACTCCAAAAATGCCCCAAAAAGCAGCTTGCAAAAAAGCATCATTTGTGCAATACATGCATGAAGAGAATGTCAGGCTCCAAGATGACTTCAGTGTTCTGAGAGAGCCACAGATTGATTCATGATGGGGAAGAAATTGTTGCAGCAATGAGAGAAAGCCAAGTGTTTAGTTTTAATCCACTAACTGTTGCAGGCAGCAAGTGAAATTATCAGAATTGGGGCAGAGGCAAAGGACAAGATGGTGGCCACTCACTCCCATTTCATGAACTGAAGCCGACTGGACATCAACATTGGCGATGGGACATCTTCTACCATACCTGAGAGCAACAGGCTAGCTTGGGGGTGAGGGCAGGGGCAGCCTATATGGTGTAAAGGAAGTCAGGGTCCACCTGACAATCCTGAAAGGTAGGCTCCTGGAACAAACGTCCTAAACTCCCAGGTATCTCACCTCCCTGCCTTGTACACAACCGGGATGAGCCAGATGTTCACAGGAATAAACCACAGACACACATTTAAGGACCAAAGCAAGCTGAATATGAGCCAACAGTACGATATGGCTGCAAGAAAGGCAAATGCTATTTGGGGCTGCATTAATAGAAGTATAGCTTCCAAATCACGTGAGGTACTGGTTCCTCTCTATTCGGCCCTGGTTAGGCCTCATCTAGAGTATTGCGTCCAGTTCTGGGCTCCACAATTCAAGAAGGACGCAGACAAGCTGGAGTGTGTTCAGAGGAGGGCAACCAGGATGATCAGGGGTCTGGAAACAAAGCCCTATGAAGAGAGACTGAAAGAACTGGGAATGTTTAGCCTGGAGAAGAGAAGATTGAGGGGAGACATGATAGCACTCTTCAAAGACTTAAAAGGTTGTCACACAGAGGAAGTCCAGGATCCTCCATCCTCCCAGAGTGCAGGACACAGAATAACGGGCTCAAGTTACAGGAAGCCAGATTCCAGCTGGTCATCAGGAAAAACTTCCTGACTGTTAGAGCAGTACGACAATGGAATCAGTGACCTAGGGAGGTTGTGGGCTCTCCCACACTAGAGGCCTTGAAGAGGCAGCTGGACAACCATCTGTCAGGGATGCTTTAGGGTGGATTCCTGTGTTGAGCAGGGGATTGGACTCGATGGCCTTGTAGGCCCCTTCCAACTCTGCGATTCTATGATTCTATGACTGCATCATTCTCCCTAAAGAATGGACCTTTGGGCAGGTCAGATTTTATTCCCTAAAACATTACCGTTTGCTAATAAAGTAGAAGAAAAAAAAGAAGCTTGCATAATTTTACCTTTTTGACTTCTTCCCGTTCGGTCAAAATGATTTCATTGCTCTGAATTCAGTGCTGCAGAGATAGCTGATTAAGTTGATATTTATGCAAATATGATTGAACTTAATTGATTGCGTATGATCTCATCTTAGCAATGCTGCTTTTATAACCTCAGTACTGGAAATTACAGTGAAAGAAATGGTCTATAATTGATCAGAACATTGGCTCTGCGATTAGTAAAGCACTGGAAAGAGAGGGGCTGTGTGCACTCCAGTTCTGGAGAGGGAGATCACACAATTTGGGTTTCCTTTTAAGTTCACAAATTGGTGTGTGTGTGTGTGTTTTCCCTTTCAGACTTTTAATGCATGACTGCTATCACAGGAATGATACAGTGGAGAGTGCTTAGACTCCTTGAAACAAAACAGAACAATAAATATGTATTTTGTATAAAATGTTCTTTATATCCCCATTGTTCTTTATTTAAGATTAGGGTACAATCTTCCTTTCCTAATATATTTGTGGTGTCTGCTAAAAGTTATGTAAATAGTATTTATACAGAATTGATTGCTGAGTCAGTCCTGGGCAGGAAGGGCTGTAGCACCTGCTTTGCAGGCAGAAGGGCCCAGGTTCAGTTTCCAGTAACTCCAGTTAGAGCTAGGAAGGAATCCTGCCAGGAACTGTGGAGAGTTGCTGCCAGTCAGTGTTGACCATAGTGGGCTAGATGGACCAAGGGTCTGACTCAATTTAAGGCAGCTTCTTATGTTCCTATCTAATTACAGCGTTTTAACTCACACTCTGTAGAAACGGCCTATTGAAATTCCCCACCCTATTCGTTGGCCCCAAAATTGGGTGGACAATTTCATCAAATTTCTCCAGTAGGAGGAGAAATTCTCAAGTTTCGTGCAGGTAGGGATCCCCCCTGGAGGGGTTGCAGCACAGCTTCTCTCTTTTCTGACTAAAGGTTTTGTGCTGCATCAACTGTGTTGGCAGTCTGGCCCCATTTTGCATCCACCACAATGCGGGTGTGAGGGTGACAGTGTTATGTCTAGCTCCAGGGAAGAGCTTACCTTGTCTCTGTGAGGTGGCCCAAGTGTGTGTTTTCTTTCTATTATGCATCTCTCCATTGCTCTGGAGACTCCTGTTCTGCCTGGGCTTCCTGACCTGAAAATGCCCTATTATGGGAGGAATTGCCTCATGATGGCTTCCCTTGGGATTTAATTGAAGTGCAGGAAGCCAAGGTTGCCAAAGATATGATTGCACAATGAAAGACGGGACCCTTGTGCACACTCCTCAGCTGGCTCCCAAGTATAGTAAGCACAAGGAACCTGAACCCATCCCATGAGAAACTTCTTCAAAATTTTCTTCTCCTTTGAATTTTGTTTTGAACGAGATTTCTTTTCTATCAGATTGAATGAGAATTATAGGGGGGAAATCTGGGAGAAATTTTCGGCACAGCACAAATATTTATTCTGTTCTTCAGCTGAAAAGGCAGAGTTATATATAAAGAATGGTTTTGAGGGTATATAGGAGCCATTTATTCGTATTTGTATATACTATGTATATGATATTTTTGAAAAACACTATGTATGGCATGCAGAACAATCATATTCAATATGTTTCAATATGTTACATATGTGTGTTGTTTATACATTTAATAAAAAATATAAATAAAATATTTGGGTAAAGTTACATCCAACTGTAGCATTTAATAAATGATAAAATTATCAGTAAAAAGAACCAGACTTCCAAATGATTCTCAATCTTCCAAACTCTGTGCCTAGTTGAACTTTGTTTACTCTGTAAACTGAAAATGAGCAAACACTACAGGTGATGAACCCCACTCTTTTTTGTGTTATGTTGTTGTTATGGATGGAAATTTGTTGTTATGATTGTGTGTGTGTGTTGTGTTAATATAAACAGGGGTGGGCAAGTTGTGGTCCTCCAGAGGTTTTGGTGTACAACCTCCAGAATCCCTGCTTGGCCTCATGGGAGTGGTAGGCCAAAAATTTGGAGGGCTGTAAGTTGCCCATCCTTGATATAAACTAAAAACTAAACTTATTGTAAAAATATGACCCTCGAGTAGTTAGTAAGAATGCTTCCAGATATTAGCTTTTTCCTATAATTGTAATGTGTTTGTATTGATCCCCATGTTAGTCATTGCTAATCCATACTTATTGGAACATGATAGGAAAGAGCAATACTTTTACAAATGAGTGATGGCAACTCCAAACACACATGATATCAGGTACCTCTTCCACAGTGTCCGTGATGAAGCACATGCTTTGCATGCAGAAAGTTCAAGTTCAACAATAGCCACAACAAAAAGCTTTCCCCCATCCCGCCTCCTACTAAATTAGGCAGGAAAGCTTACGAGGAAACAGGCCTAGATTAATGTATGAAAGTATTTGTGGGTGAGCTCCACTTCTTGAGGGAAAGGGGCCAGGAAGTGGCCAGTGACACCACAGAGGCACTAGACCCATGCCCTGACACCAAGCTTGAACCCAACAGCTGTGTTCTCCTGATGGGGGGCAGTATCACCACCAAGGCCCTCATACCTCACAATGCAGGAAATATACTTGGCAGGAAAGAGAAGGGTGATGGAATGGTAGGGTCCAGGCCACAGGACTATCCCTTTAAGGCTTTCCATTCCTCAGGAAGGGAGAGGAGCCCAAGGGAGTAATCAGTAAGCACTTGATTGGATGTAGGAAGAACCTTTGGAACAAATTGTCTGATCACTGTGATCTGTCCAGGGTACTGAAAGACCTGTCTGAATGCCTTCGTTCTCTGGTCCATGTTTCCTGATCTTGAATGGTACATGTAGCTCCTGTCTGTGCATCATCTGATCTTGGCATGTCAGAGCACTTGCTGGACCTGCTTCACAACTCTTCCACAGGCTTAGTCTCATGAGGACTGGACGTATCCAGATTTCAATTGCTGGTTGATCCACAAGAATTCTCCCCGATCAAAAGGTTTTTGTGCAATGCTCTTTACTGTGTGATGACACTTACAAATAAAGAACAGGGAGTATATACTTTATCCTAAGCTTTGGGCCACCCCAAATCATACACCCATAACTCTAGGAGAGTGTACTCTGTGAGCATCACACCCAGTCTTCTGCTTTGTTTTAGAGTAAAATGCTCTCAGGCATTCTGCTCCCTTGCCAATAATAGACAAAGTATGTATAAATCAGGCCATTTTTACTCCCTGAGTCTCCCCCACCCACCCATGGACCACCCACACCCAGGAAAAAAAACCTAAAATGGGTGCTTTTCAGTTACCACTGCCCCATCATGTTTCCAAATTTGACGGTGGTGATATTTTTTTTTTAAAAAAATGGCATTTGTAGTGCTAAGAGAGGTCAAATTTAGCATGCAAACAAACGCATCATTTTTAATGTGGCTGAATTCAGTGGGGTTGCAGCAGGGGCCACATGCATCCCATCCCTGATATAAATATGGACCTGCATATGGCACTCCACTATCAAATTTGGGCCTCCACAAATCATACATCCACAACTCTTGGAGCACGTTTTATATTTTTATGATTACCTGTAAGTCACTTTGTGAGAGGCAGGGTTGTTTTGATTTAAATCATGATTTAGTGTTTATTTATTTATTTATTTATTGCATTTCTATACCGCCCAATAGCCGAAGCTCTCTGGGCGGTTTACAAAATTAAGGCAATTCAAGTATAAAACAACAGTATAAAACCATAATATAAAATACAATATAAAAGCACAACCAAGATAAAAACAGCAGCAATGCAAAAATACAAATTTAAAACAGCAAGTTCAAATTAATTTATAGACTGTTAAAATACTGGGAGAATAAAAAGGTCTTCACCTGGCGTCTAAAAGAATATAATGTAGGTGCCAGGCAAACCTCCTTAGGGAGCTCATTCCACAGCCAGGGTGCCACAGCAGAGAAGGCCCTCCTCCTGGTAGCCACCTGCCTCACTTCCGTTGGCAGGGGCTCGCGGAGAAGGACCCCTGAGGATGACCTTAGGGTCTGGGCAGGTACATATGGGAGGAGGCGTTTCTTCAGATAGCCTGGCCCCAAGCTGTTTAGGGCTTTAAATGTTAATATCAGCACTTTGAATCGGGCCCAGACCTGGACTGGCAGCCAACGAAGTTGGAAAAGGACTGGCGTGATGTGGTCTCGTCGGCCAGTCCCTGTTAGTAACCATGCTGCCCTGTTTTGTACCAGTTGAAGTTTCCGAACCGTTTTCAAAGGCAGCCCCACGTATAATGCATTGCAGTAATCCAAACGAGAGGTTATAAGAGCATGGGTAACTTTATCTAGGCTATCTCCATCCAGATAAGGGCATAGTTGGTATATCAGCCTAAGCTGATAAAAGGTGCTCTTTGCTACTGAGTGGCAAGTGCACTTCTCTGAAGGTCTTAGGTTTAATGATTTAAATCACAGTTTAAATCACTAGTGAGGAAGATTCTGTTTTATCATCATTTTTAGTTGAAGTACATTATTGTTTAATATAACCTTAATACTTATTCAGAGATGTAGGGTTTTCAGATTAATTTTCTCCAAAAAAAGTTGGATGAAAGAGCTCCAAATATTCATTTAATTATGATATTTTTGTCATGATACACCAGAATCACTACCACCAAACAGACTTTTAAATTTTACTACTAAGATTGTTTATTTTTCTAGGTAATTTTCTTCTTCATCAAAAAATATTAACAAAAGATGCATGCGGATTTTTGAATGGTTATCTATTCCAATTTTAGATAAATGTAAAGTTCTTTTAAAAAAATGTAGGCAATTTCAACCACAGGAAGTACAGAAAAAATATATTCCCAAATGAGGTCTCTTTTACAGCCTTTTACAGTACTTTTTTTCTACAGCAAAGGAGAAGTTTCCTCAGGCGTCAGACTGCATGAATCTGTTCTATTCACTTTCTATTCCCCTCCCTTATCCCTTGCATTTATATCCAGACTCCTCCTCCTTGCTCAGGTCTCCATCTCCCCAAATTCTCTAATCATTGACCTTCTCTATCTTAGCACTTAGAGAGGTAAGACCTTGAAAACGAGCGAGTGTGTGCTTCTGTACACCACCTGTAGTGCAGAAAAAGACTGGTTAGGTTTTCTCCCATCTCCATAAACTGCTGTTCATAGAATATAATTAGAAGTTGTATAATTAGTATTCATGATGATATCTTTGATCTAGGCTCTTTTTCACTAATTGTTTTAAGAAAATTTCACAATCTGATTTAAATTTTAAAAAACTGGTTTAAATCAAGGAAAAAAGGAAAGGAGCCCCTCATGCAAGCACTTGAGTCATTGCTGACTCCTAGAGGGACGCCTGCTTGCGCTGACGTTTTCTTGGCGGACTTTGTAGCGGGGTGGTTTGCCATTGCCTTCCCCAGTCGCGGTTACCTTTCCCCCAGCTAGCTGGGTACTCATTTTACCGACCTCGGAAGGATGGAAGGCTGAGTCGACCTGAGCCAGCTGCCTGAGAACCAGCTTCCGCTGGGATTGAACTCAGGCCGTGGGGAGAGTTTCAGCTGCAGTAACTGCCGCTTACCACTCTGCGCCACACAAGGCTCTCGGTTTAAATCAAAAAATACAATTTAAATTTTAAAAAACACACCAGATTTCTTAAAAATCAGTGATTTATTTATTTTTATCAACCCTGGTGAGAGGTATGAGCTATGGCCTCTTCAGCTATTGTAATGAAACATATGTAGACAGATTAGCAGAATTATTATTTATTTATTTATTTATTTATTTATTTATTTAGCACCATCAATGTACATGGTGCTGTACAGAGTAAACAGCAAATAGCAAGACCCTGCCGCATAGGCTTACATTCTAATAAAATCATAATAAAACAATAAGGAGGGGAAGAGAATGCAAACAGGCACAGGGTAGGGTAAACAGGCACTGGGTAGGGTAAAACTAACAGTATAAAGTCAGAACAAAATCAAGTTTTAAAAGCTTTAGGAAAAAGAAAAGTTTTTAGCTGAGCTTTAAAAGCTGCGGTTGAACTTGTAGTTCTCAAATGTTCTGGAAGAGCGTTCCAGGCGTAAGGGGCAGCGGAAGAAAATGGACGAAGCCGAGCAAGGGAAGTAGAGACCCTTGGGCAGGCAAGAAACATGGCATCAGAGGAGCGAAGAGCACGAGCGGGGCAATAGTGTGAGATGAGAGAGGAAAGATAGGAAGGAGCTAGATAGTGAAAAGCTTTGTAGGTCAACAGGAGAAGTTTATATTGGATTCTGGAGTGAATTGGAAGCCAATGAAGAGATTTCAGAAGCGGAGTTACATGGTCAGAGCGGCGAGCCAAGAAGATGATCTTAGCAGCAGAGTGGTGAACAGAAACCAACGGACTGATGTGAGAAGAAGGAAGGCCAGTGAGAAGAAGGTTGCAGTAGTCCAACCGAGAAATAACCAATGCATGAACAAGAGTCTTGGCAGAAGAGACAGAAAAAAATGATCGAATCTTGGCAATATTATACAGGAAAAAACGACAGGATTTAGCTACTGTCTCAATATGAGGAATAAAGGAGAGCGAGGAATCAAATATAAAGCCAAGACTATGAGCTTCCTTGACTGGAGTAAGTGTAACATCATTGACAGTAAGAGAGAATGAGAGATGAGGAGAAGGTTTAGGAGGAAAAACAAGCAATTCAGTCTTTGCCATATTAAGTTTCAAACGACGATGAAGCAGCCAGGCTGAGATATCTGAGAGACATGCCGAGATACGATCGTGAACATCAGGAGAAAGATCCGGAGATGAAAGATATAATTGTGTATCATCGGCATACAGATGATATTGGAGGCCATGAGATTGAATAAGATTACCCAAGGGCAACATGTATAAAGAAAACAACAACGGGCCAAGCACCGAGCCTTGCGGAACCCCTACTGAAAGGGGAAAAGAAGAAGACGAGCTGCCATTAGCCAACACGCTGAAAGAGCGACCCGCTAGATAGGAGGCAAACCAGTTATAGACAGAGCCACAAAATCCAAGGTCATGAAGGGAATCTAAGAGAAGATCATGATCAACCGTGTCAAAGGCTGCAGTTAGATCAAGGAGAATAAGAACGGAATAATGGCCTTTAGACTTGGCAGTAAGGAGATCATTGGTGATCTTAGTAAGGGCTGTTACAGTGGAATGGAAAGGACGGAATCCAGATTGAAAAGGATCCAGAGCAGAGTTACTAGAAAGAAAATCAAGACAATGAGAATAGACCACACGCTCCAGGATCTTTGAAACAAGCGGCAACAAAGAGACAGGTCGGTAGTTAGACAGAGATAGCCTATCAAGAGTAGGTTTCTTGAGAATAGGAGAGACTGTAGCATGTTTAAAAGCAGAAGGAAATGAACCAGAGGACAGAGAAAAATTAATAATATGAAGCAAGGAAGGGAGAATAGCAGGGATAAGATTAATAAAGACGCGAGAAGGAATCGGATCACGAGAACAAGTGGAAGGCTTCGAAGAGTGCAGTATTGTAGACAGTTCATCAGCTGAGACCGAAGGAAACGCAGAGAAATTTGCAGGAGGAACGGACAGATGAGGAACAGGAACTGGAAGAGGAGCAGAGCTGGCCAGATCAGAGCGAATAGTTTGGATTTTAGCATTGAAAAAAGAGGCAAAGTTATTAGCAGACAGAGAGGCAGGGAGAGATGGTGGATTAGGCTTCAGAAGAGAATTGAAGGATGCAAAGAGCCGCTGAGGATGCCTAGCATTTGACTGGATCAACGTTGAGTAATACTGCTGTTTGGCCAATGAAATGGCAGAAGAGAAAGAGGAGAGTACAAATTTGTAATGGACAAAGTCCGCCCAGTCCCTGGTCCTACGCCAATGGCGTTCAGCTGCCCGGGAACAAGAGCGAAGGTAGCGGAGGAAAGAGGTGAGCCACGGTTGGGGTTGAGAAGGGCGAACTATCTAAGTTGTAGATGGAGCAAGATTATCAAGAGTTGAAGATAAGGAGGAATTAAAGAAGGAGACAGCTGAGTCCAAGGAGACAGCCGAAAAGACAGAAGGAAGAGAGGAGGCTAGAGACTGAGAAAAAGCCTCATAATTGATAGATTGCAAGTCACGACAAGAGCGAGAAGCGGGACGTGAAGGAGGAGGATTATGAGTAATATTGAAAGAAACTAGGTGATGATCTGAGCAGTAGAAAAGTCCAAAACAGAGCAATTCCGAGTGAGAACAAGATCCAGACAGTGTCCAAGGGAATGTGTGGGTGCATCAGACCAAAGCTTAAGATCATAAGAGGAAGATAATGACTGAAATCGTAGAGCTGCAGCGTCTTGAGGGTCATCCACTTGAATATTGAAGTCACCCAAAATAAGAGTAGGACCGTTATCAGAGAGAAAAAAGGACAGCCACGAATCAAAATCAGAGATAAATTTTGAGGACGAGCCTGGGGGGCGATACAGAACTGCAATCGGCAGTCGCAATGGAGCGAAAAGCCTCGCCACATGTACCTCAAAGGAGGAAAAACAATGTGAAGGTGGAATGGAAAGAGGCTGGAACTGGCACAAACTAGATAATAAAAGACCCACACCACCACCCCGACCCTCTGGGCGACTAGTGTGAGAGAAAGAGAGTCCTCCAAGAGAGAGGGCAGCAGAGATGGCGGTATCATGGGCGGGAAGCCAGGTTTCAGTAAGAGCAAGGAGGTGGAGAGACCTAGAGATAAACAAGTCCTGAATGACAGGGGCCTTAGAAGCAACAGAGCGACAGTTCCATAAGGAACACGAAAAAGGCAGCTGAGAAGAGGGGAGACACCGAATAGGAACCAAGTTAGGAGAGACGAAATTGGAACGAGCCATAAGGAACAGATATGAGGAGAAAAGAATTGAGAGGAGAAAATGAGAAGATTGTGTCCTGAATCAGAAAGTAGCAGCGACCAGTTTTCCTCCGGAGTAGAAGTTCCATTTGACCGGCTTCGCGCCCACGGCAGAGAGCCTCAGGCCGAAAGCCCTTGTGCTCTCACCCTTCGGCTCGCGCCGAAGGCTTGCACCTCCAGCAAACTGGAGGCTGAAAAACCTAAAAGAGAGGCGGAGCAGATGCTGAAATTCAAACAGACCAATCAATGTTGCTCAACAGCTTCTCTGCTGAGCTTAATAGCAGCTGATCTTCAAACTGCAAACAGAATGGATTTTGAGCTCCATAATACCAACACACTCTCGCCACATCTGGTATCTGGTATTGCAGCATGGGACTCACATGATGTCATCCCTGTCCTGCACCCATCTTGCCTCTTTTCCTCCATTTTGCGTATTATTTTGGTGTGGGGAAAGTCTGATTTAATGCAGCCTTAAGCCTCTGTGTATTGCTGTCCTTTCACTTTTTTCTGTGTTGGGGGCATGTGCTTTGAATGGAGACTTGCTGATGAAAGGGAAGGGCGGGGTGGTTCTCCTCCTCCAGCACACCGTGTCGAAGGAATGGACTTGTGCTTAGTCAGTTGAATGGACTTTTTACTGCTCCAACCCCACCCTTACTGCCCGCAGAAATGGAGCCCAGCCAATGAGATGTTAAATCAGTAAATTCCTAGACAACAAAGCCAGAGCAAAAAGGAGGGAAGGAGCCCACATCCCTGAGGACCCCAGCAGATCTCTATTTTTATGAACTGGAGATGCATAGCTGCGCATTATCAAAGTAAAGGAAAACAGATCCTCCACGAATGCAAACAGGTGGAATTTCACATCGGTGGAGTATCAGGAGAATGGTTTGAGGGGGGAGAATAAAACAAAATCCTAAAAATCAAGGCATGAACAGATCTGATTCAAACTTGGCATGACTAAAGCCCGCCTTAAGAGCTATTGCTGCGCCAAGTTTCAACACTTTATCGTTAAAAAATATGCAGATGTAAGTATTTTTGTTCATTTCTATTTTAAAAATTCCTTAAAATCAAGGCTTGAATGGATCTGATTCAATCTTGGTGCAGCTAAACCCTCCTTAAGAGCTATCACCTTGCCAAGTTTCATCTCTTTATCTTTAAAAATTATGCAGATGTAAGAATTTTGGTTAGCCACAAATGTCAATATCAAAGCTACCCCTCACCCCACTCAGCCTCTTCCAAATATGGAGATGTTCAATTAAGACACACACACACACACACACACACACACACACACACACAGAGAGAGAGAGAGAGAGAGCATTGATTACTGAAAAATTGTCGGATAATTTTGGAGACATTAGAAGCTCCGGTTGGGTGCAGTAATTGTAAAGTTTCAGGCGGCCATACTATTGTATTTGCCCAGAAATAAAAACATATTTTTTAAAATTTTTAAATTAACTCCAGGGGGGAGGAGAACTTAGGGGGCAAGGCATGAAAATTCTCATGCACATAGTGATTCAGGTGAAAAGACAAAGAGCTGAGATAGTGCAGCAATGCACAAACATGAAAGTGCCCAGCATTGAACTTGCTAAGGAAACTGAGGGGGAAACCGTGGACTTAAACCAGGGAGGAAGGGAGTAGGTCTGATGGAGCTCTGATTTTGATTTTGTTGTCTTTAATAAGGTGTACGAAGGCTTTTTGTTGTTTCTTTCTGCAACAGTCTAAAATGGCTACCCTTCTGGAATTTTACAGTTACATCTTTCTGCTTAATTTATGACAAATGTATAGGACAGTTTCTAAATATATTTGGATTTCTTATGGTTTATGTATTTGTGATCTATTTTAGGTATTTTATTTGCTATTGTATCCTTTGTGTAAGAAAGAGAAATGGGTTGTTTTTGTGTGTTTTTTAAAGGGAAAGAAAAATTGTTGGATATTCTAATCATAGAATTCCAATGTAATATGTAATTTGACCCTTAAAGACATATGTAAAGAAAGTAGAGAACACTCCATTTACTTCTCCCATAGGAAACAGTCCATATATAACTATGTTCTGCAAGGCTTGTAAATTCAGCTGTCTCTGTAAGGCAAAGTTAGTTTCCGTTGTTAGGATAAACGAAGGAAGCAAATGTTAATGTCAAATGTTGGAGTCTATTTTGCAGGGAACAAGGACCATGAGATAGCAACAAGCCAAGTTCATGAAGGAGAAAAATGAACTGGAAAAGAAGTGTAGTAGAGTTATAAATAAGGTCAGAGAGAGGAGGGAGGAAGAAAATTGCATGTAGTTGTTTCTCTGGTTGGTGAAAAAGAAGCCAGACTTTTTAGAGGCCTTGTTTGCTGCTTGTCTGGGAGAGGGCATAAGGTTCTACTGTAAATTTCTACAATAGTTTTGAGTGGATATTGATTGTAAGCTCAAATTCTTAATATTTTTGTGCTATTCCACAAAATTTGGGCAAGTAAATTAGCACCAAGATAACATAAATTTATTTTATATTAATGCAGAATAATTGCCACTCCCTAGTGTGTTCTGTCAATAATCAACACCGGTTAAGTTCTCATCTTTATGGACAACCAGCCTGAGGGGGAAATCACCTTTCTCTTGCACATTGATAGTATGAGAAGAATAGTTAAAGTGTGTTAACTAATAACTGATGGGAATTATTTGATATTGCTGCCTCCTGTTAAAAAGGCAGTTAGCAGAGAAAAACAAAAAGCAGAACAGAATGAGTATTTACCAGTCACATATGCACACAAAAGGCTAAGAGAGAGAGAGAGAGAGAGAAGAATAGTTAAAGTGTGTTAACTAATAACTGATGGGAATTATTTGATATTGCTGCCTCCTGTTAAAAAGGCAGTTAGCAGAGAAAAACAAAAAGCAGAACCGAATGAGTATTTACCAGTCACATATGCACACAAAAGGCTAAGAGAGAGAGAGAGAGAGAGAGAGAGAGAGAGAGAGAGAGAGAGCACACCTTTCTTTAATGAAGAAAGAAAAACAGCTTTACTCACAACTACTCTTGCATATAATGTGACTACAGCATCGGGTTTCAAACAGAATTTGTTCAGTCCATTTCTTTAGGTTCAGGCAGGAGAGTGAGCGAGCGAGCAAACCAGTAGGCTATAGAGATCCTATGCCCCATATTCCCATGCATATTTAATGCAATATGCAATACTGCCCCCTTCCTCTAACCTGCAGACAAAGTTGCAATATTCTCAACAATAACTAATATGCATTAAGGGTTTTTTGAATATGCACCCTTAAGGCAAACTAGTGGTGATGGGGCAGCCACATTTGTTTGTCTTTTCATGGATAAAATGAGACACAGAGTTTAATTTTTTATTGAAAGGAAAATGGGAATGCAGTGAATACGAAAAGACCTGAACACACACACACCCCTACTTCACTGCACTCTATTATTATTATTATTATTATTATTATTATTATTATTATTATTATTATTACATTTGTATATTGCCCCATAGCCGAAGATCTCTGGGCAGTTTACATATGATAAAAACACTTAAAAACAATATACAAAAATTAAAAACCACAAAAACATACAATATACACATACATTTAAAAACAACTGTAACAACTTTTAAAAAACAATGATCCTAAAAAAACAGATCCGGGCTAATTACATATTGCTAAATGCCTGGGAGAAGAGAAAAGTCTTGACCTGGTGCTGAAAATATAACAATGTCGGCGCCAGCAGGCCTCGTCCGAGAGGTTGTTCCACAATTGGGGGGCCACCACAGAGAAGATCCTCCTTCTTGTTGCTGTCCTCCGAGCTTCCCTCAGAGTAGGCACCTGGAGGAGGACCTTAGATGTTGAGCATAGTGTACAGGTGTACGGATCATGTTGGGAGAGGCGTTCCATCAGGTATTGTGGTCCCAAGCTGTGTAAGCCTTTATAGGCTAAAACCAGCACCTTGAATCGGGCTCAGAAACATACAGGCAGCCAGTGCAAGCTGCCCAGAGTGGGTCTTCTATGCTCGAACCTTCCGGTCCCTGTTATCAGTCTGGCCGCTGCATTTTGCACAAGCTGCCGCTTCTGAACCATCTTCAAAAGCAGCCCCACATAGAATGCATTGCAGTAATCTAACTTAGAGGTTACCACAGCGTAGACAACTGAAGCCAGGCTATCCTTGCCCAGATAGGGGCGTAGCTGGGCCACCAACCAAAGCTGGTAGAAGTCACTCTGTACCACCGAGGCATTAATCACTTCCCTGGCCCAGCCAGTTGTTCCATCTCTGCTAGCTTTTATTAGCCAAGAGGGGCAAGGATCCAATACGGAGGTGGTTGCATGAACCTGTCCAAGCACCTTGTCAATGTCCTCAAGCTGCACCAACTGAAACTTATCCAAGAAAACTGGACAAGACTGTACTCTGGATTCCTCATCTGATTCACCTGCTATAACTCTGGAGTCCAAGTCCTGGCGGATGCAGGAGACTTGACTCTAGAAGTGCCTAGCAAATAGATTACAGAAGTTCTACAGTGTCCTTGGGGCCAACATGCAATAGCCCCTGGCAACTCTGAAAAGCTCCGCTGGGAGCTTTTCACTATTGATGTTTCTATAGCGGCAGCAAAATATTGTTTTTTGCTGCCCTCACTGCCCCTGAATACAACTTACCATAGGCACTTACCAGTGTTTGATTGCATCCACTAGGAGTTCATCTCCATATGCACTCAAGCTGCCTCCTATTTTGTTCCATCACTCTCAGTTCTACCACGAAGCCATACAAGCTCCACGCAAGAGAGGGCGCTCAGGAGCAATTGTGTTAACTGCCCGGGTCATTTCTGCATTCCACAGATCAACCAGGGTTTCAACAGGAGAGCCAGCCCTATCAGCCAGAAAACTCCCCAGAGTCCTCTGGAAACCATCAGGATCCATTAGCCTCCGGGAGTGGACCATCTTAATGGGTCCACCACCCTTGCAGAGGGGAGAAGCCGCTGTAAGTCTAAACCTCAGCAGGTGGTGATCTGACCATGACAAAGGGGTAGATGTAAAGTCCCCCACTTTCAGATCACCATCTCCATGTCCAGTTGAAAAAAAACAGGTCTAGAGTATGCCCCGTTACATGTGTTGGGCCGATGGCATGTTGGGACAGTCTCATGGTTGTCATGGGAACCATGAAATCTTCAGCTGCCCCAGATAAAGTGCCCTCAGCGTGAATGTTGACATCCCCCAGAACCAAGAGTTTGGGGATCTCAACAGCACCCCTGAGACCATCTCTGTCAGCTCAGCTAGGGAGTCTGTTGTGTAGTAGGGTGGGCGGTACACCAACAGAATCCCTAATCTGTGCAAACACTCCAGACCAGTAGTCACATGGACAGGGAGCCTGTAGAGCAGTGGTTCTCAACCTGGGGCGCTCCAGATGTGTTGGACTGCATCTCCCAGAATGCCCCAGCCAGCAGGCTGGGGCATTCTGGGAGTTGCAGTCCAACACATCTGGAGCGCCCCAGGTTGAGAAAGGCTGCTGTAGAGGGAGATGGAATTCCTATAGACCACAGCAACCCCCCTCCACGGTCCTCAGGTCTACTGTGATACTCAACCAAGTACCCCAGTGGGCATAGTTGGGAGAGACTAACTCCTCCCTGCTCACCCATTCAGGTCTCGGTTCTACATGCCAGATCGGCTGCCTCATCCACAATTAAATCGTGGATGCAAGAAGTCATATTATGCATTGATCTGGCATTTAAAAGCAGCATCCCGAGGCCTGAGGGCTGGCTGACAGGGCAACCAACAAACCTGCGGGGTGGGTGGGGGTGGGACTGGAACAAGGCACAGCCATTAACTGTAAACTGCCCAGAGAGCTTCAGCTATTGGGCGGTATAGAAATGCAATAAATAAATAAATAAATAACTGTCCTTCTAGGCCCTCCCAGTGTCTATCTGGGCCTTTCCTGGTAAATTAGGGCCCAGTCCCGGTTGCCCTGGAGACCCTTGTTTTTCTAAAGGTCTCTTGGGTTTTATGGGTTATCTGGTCACTGTAGTTCTATCCCCACTAGGCCTGCTGTATTTATAGTGATTAGGCCACAAAGAACCAGCCACAGTTAAACGGGGGGGGGGGGGGAATCCTTCCTAGAATACTACAGCAGACACAGAAGCAGCCCCCAGTCAGATCCCCCTTTGGGGGCCTCCGACATGGGATTTGCATGGCAAGATTGTTTATGGGGCCAGAAGCTCACTAATTTACTGCTGTCTAAGTAGCCATACTGGCAGAAAACCTATCCAGACCATTATTGGCCTGGACTACTCACTTTACTTTAGCCACTTTTTACATCAGCTAACGTAACACAATTTTTGCACAACTTGAATTTTGAGCTGCACACATGTTCTTTTAGGAGTGTACGTTTTCCCTGGAACTGCATGTTTTGTATCTGGTTGCATATTTTAAAAAGCCCTGACAGAACAAGTTCACTATTTTTGGTAGATTTTGGTAGATGACAAGGCATGGGTACCATGTTTACCAAAAAAGATAGACCTGGCATATGAGAAATTTGTATACCAGGCCTATCCTTCTGTTGTTTCTTAATAAGTAGACTTGATGTCCCGACAACTTTTTTCTACCCTCAAATGAGATCCTCAATTCTTTCTGACTCTCTTCACCCCTTTATATCAACTTCATGATCCTCCCATCCACTGCATTCTCACCCACCTCCAAAAAATCAAACACACCAGAAGACTAGATAACAACTTTGGAAAACACTAGTGCCATGCACTACTCTAACTTTTTCCTCCCACCAGCAAAATTGGTATAACAATACTGGGCTACTTTGCACGGCAGGCATAACTTACATTGTCTAAAACAGAGCCCCACCTCCGGAAATATGGGTATAATAATAATATTAATAATAATAATAATGGACTTTACTGGTAGGGCAATTTTTTAAAATGTTAGAAAACTCAGGGGGAAAACAATGTTTTTCAAAAGACCTAGATCTTTGTTTCTATCTTTTGTCAGACACACTGCTGCCCAGTCACAGCTACACTGAAATCCTCAATTTCTGAACTGTTTGTTTTTTTTAAATGAGGCAGCAATCACTCTGCAGCAGGAAAGGAAAAGAAATGTGTGTGAGAGTGGGGGTGGATGAGTTAAAAATGAACTAGGAAGTTTATTCTCCAGACAGTGGGTATGACTTCATTCGTTGTCTAAAAACACTGAAAGCCAGGAGATGGGTAGTTAATCATAAAATGTATGGGAAGAATAATGGCTGAACCTTTTGTTTCATAACCTGGGTTCCTCAAGGATTAGAGATACAGCTTTGTTTTTAAATGAAAGCTGAGAATCTGGGGATTATGGCTCATCTGGGAGGTGCAAGTGCCCGCCTTTGGCACGCTGCAGTCACCCATGAATATAAATATGTGTCATCAGCATCCTGATAACAGCTTGAACAACTCACCCAACAATTCCAGAAAGATGTGAAAGAGCATTAGAGTCCAGATAAGAATATATAAAGAGGTGTGCTGGATAAGACCAAAGGCCTATCTAGTCCAGCATTCTTTTCCCACAGCGGCCAGCCAAATGCCAAACAGACTATGAACCCAACAGCACCCTCCCACTTGTTTTCCCCAGCAAGTGGTACTGGCTTTGGTGGTGGAGGTAATATATAGCCATCATGACTTGTAGATGGCACCCTGCAGAGCCACACATGGCAATTCACAGAGGAAATAGCAGTTATTGCCCAGTCTTGAAAGCTACAGAGGTCCAAGAACGTCAATAAGGTCACAGGATGCCTGTCTTTCTCCCAGTGCAGGGAAACTACCAGGGTGATATGAGGCAATCTGGCCAGAACCCAGGCCTGAAGCTAGATCAAAATCAATCTAAACAATTTCATTCAAAAACATCAGGAGCTGATTTTTCACTTCCTGCTTGAACACGTTGTCCAGGAGTGGTTAAAGAAAAAATGGACTTGTATAAATCCCTAATATAGGGATGAGAGAAGGGCTTCTTTAAAGACAGGTGGCCTTTCACAACATGTTACATTAATGATAGGATAGAATTTGATCACCTCTTTTGGCAAGCCTTCAGAAGCCAAGATAGACAGGGTCCAGCAGACGTGTTAGAGCATCTGTACCTTTTAATAGATGTGTAGATAGGGGATTTTGACAGCTTGCCATGTCAGCAAGCTACAGAGCTGAGAAAAAACTCCATCTTCTGCACAGTTGTTACGGCTGCCCCATTTCTAGCACATCTTAATCTTCTAGGCAATGTATGCATATAGATAGACAGATAGATGATAGATAGATAGATGATAGATAGATAGATAGATAGGAGGTTATGGATTGGATCCAAACTAACAGTGCAATCCTATGTACATGTACTGAGAAGACCCATTTAGTTCAGTGGGCCTTACTCTCAAGTAAGTAGG